>NC_137283.1:133862500-138862500 GCF_054371585.1 Giraffa tippelskirchi
TCTGTACACAAGATTATGCTATCAGCAGAGGCATTTTTCTTTCTGATACGGATGTCTTTTTTTCCTTTTTCTTGCCTGATTGCTCTTGCTTGTTCTTCCATTACTATGTGAAATAAGAGTGGTGAGGTAGGCGCTCTTGCCTTGTTTCTGATTTTGGAGGGAAAGCTTTCAAACTTTCACCATTGTCATATATGGCCTTTATTATGTTGAGGTATGTTCCTCCATGGGCTTCCCAGGTGGTGCTAGTGGTAAAGAGCCCTGCCTGCCAGTGCAGGAGACGTTAAAAAAAAAACCCGGGGTTCAATCCCTGGGTCGGGAAGATCCCCTGGAGGAGGGCAGGGAAACCCACTCCAGTGTTCTTGCCTAGAGAATCCCATGGACAGAGGAGCCTGGCAGGCTGTAGTCCATTGGATCACAAAGAGTCAGGCACAACTGAAGCGACTTGGCATGCACATACATGTTCCTCCATATCTAGTTTGTTGAGAGAGTTTTTGTCACGAAGGGATGTTAAATTTTGTATGTGTGTTTTTTTTTTTTTACTATGCATTGAAATGATTGTGTGATTTTTAACCTTCATGTTGTTAATGTGGTATATCACATTGATATATTTGCATATGTTGAGCCATTTTTATATCTCAGGGATAAATATCCCTTGAGTGTGACGTATGATCCTTTTAACATACTGTTGAATTTGGTTTGCTAGTGTCTTGTTGAGTCTTTTGCATCCAAATTCATAAGGGTGTTTGCCTGCCCTTTTTTTTCTCCCTGATAGTATCCTTATGTGACTTTGGTATCAGGGTAATGTTGATCTCATAAAAGAGTTTGGGAGTGTTATATCCTCTTTAGTTTTTTTTTTTCTTTCTGGCAGGTTTTGAGAAGAATTGTTATTAATTCTTCTTCTTTAAATGTTTGGTAAAATTTAGCCATAAACCCAGACTGTCCTGGGCTTTTGTTTGTTGGAGGTTTTTGATTACTGATGTAATCTTAAATTTGTTATTGGTCTGGGGAAGGTTGTATGTTTCTAGGTTGTCTGATTTGTGGCCTATAATTGTTCATAGTAGTCTCTTATGACATTTTTTTAATTTCTGTGCTATTAGTTACAATGTTTCTGCTTTCATTTATAGTTTTGAATTCTCTTTATCTTCATAAGTCTATTTAAAGATCTGTTTTTTTTTTGTTTTATCTTTTCAAAAAGACAACCCTCTGTTTCATTGATCTTTTCTACTGTTTTTCTATTCTCTATTTTATTTATTTCTGCTCTGATTTCAATGTTCTTTCTGCTAACTTTGGGCTTAGGTTGTTCTTATTTTTCTAGTTCCTTGAGATATCAAGTTAGGTTGATTACTTGAGATTATTCTTTTTCCTTAATGCAAACATATATTACCATAAACTTCCCTTTTAGCTCTGCTTTTGCTGGATCATAAGGTTTGGTATGTTGTGTTTCCATTTTTGTTTGTTTCAAGATACATGTTTTTAATTTCTCTTTTGATTTCATCTTTGACTCGTTGGTTGTTCATGAGTGTTTGTTTAATTTCTACATATTTGTGAATTTTCCAGTTTTCCTCTTGCTATTGATATCTAGTTTTATACCATTGTAGTCAGAAAAGATACTTGGTTTGATTTCAGTTTTTAAAAATTTTCTGAGACTTGTTTTGTGACCTAACAGTCTATCCTGGAGAATGTTTCATATGTGCTTGAGAAGAATGTATATTCTGGTGCTGTTGGATAGAATGTTCTTTATATGTCTCTTGGGTCCATTTGGCCTCTAGTGTAGTTCAAGTCCAGTGTTTTCTTATTGATGTTCCATCTGAATGATCTATCCATTGTTGAAAGTAGAGTACTAAAATCCCCTACTATTATTACATTGATGTCTATCACTCCGTTGAATCTGTTAGTATTTACTTAATGTACTCAGGTGCTTAGATGTCTTTGCCGCTGTCACTCATCTGCCTTCCTGGGTCCACAGTTCAGTGGAAGGAAATGAAGGACTGAATGGGGCCTGAGAGGTGAGCCTCTAGTTTTTTTCTTTTACTCAGTTAAGGCAGACAGGAATGAGAGTGAATGTGAAATGTGCAGCATTCAAGCAGAAGAGAACCAGCTCTTTTACAGAAATAGGAGAAGATAATTAAACCTTGATCATCACTAGCAGGGAAGCAAAATGACCGTAAAATACTAACATCTAGTAATTTACTGTCATAATCCTAATTCTTCTGTAAGAGTTTCCTGTTTTTTAAATTGCAGTGATAATTCTGAAATTAAAAAGAATGCTAGTTTAACATGCTTATTCTAAACTAGTTCCTAGCAATAGTAACCACCTTTGTCTTCATGGGAGTGCTGAGACTTTGTTAACAACTGTCCAGGCCAAGTATTATAAAATCACTGATCCTGTGTGCTTAATTAGGAAATCTCGGTTACCTAACATTTGATAGTGGTGAAGTACGAACAGATACATCTTGCTGGTGATTTCACATGTCTGAGTCTCCTGGTGGTGGGTACATGGACTTTGTAGTAATGATCAGCCTTGGATGAAAGAAAAACAAAAATCCCATGTAGAACTGGGGAACTTCTAGCTTTGCTAGGTAGATTATTTTTAGATTGGGGCTAATGAACTGCTTTTCAATCTGAAGTCTTCAGGGACAGGCAGTCTGCAAGTACCAAATGAAAAGCCAAGCCAGTATTCTTGAATTTATAGATCCGATTTACCAGATTGAAGGACACTTGCTCTTTGTAACTAACTGAACTAGCTGGCCCCTGCATGCCGAGTTTCTATGGCAATATGATCTCAGTGACCTTTCTTCTCTGTTGTGGAATGTAGGTGATAAGAATGGAGGTGAGCCCGATGATGCTGAACTGGTAAGGCTCAGTAAGAGGCTGGTGGAGAATGCAGTGCTCAAGGCTGTCCAGCAGTATCTGGAAGAAACACAGAACAAAAACAAGCCAGGGGATGGGAGCTCTGTGAAAACTGAAGAGGCTGATAGGAATGGCACTGACAGTGACAACAACAGGAAATGAGACCCAAGTGCAGGCAGGACCCCGCTGCTCCGTGAGAAGCACCCCTGCCCTCCTCTGCCGAGTCAATGGACTAATTTGCATCGTGCTGCCTAAGTGTCTTGTCCAGTCCGTGAAGATTGCCTAATACTTTTCATGATTGATGTGTTTGCGTTTCTGAAGCACAACAGAAGAGGAATGGAGAACTGGGACTATCAGAGGAAATCAGTCTACAAAGGAAGAGTGGCGCAGGTTTCACCTGCCCTCAGCCATGGCTGAGGGAGAGGGGACTTTGGGTTATGACTTGTGGACTCAAATTAAAGGCCATAGAAGAGGCCTTGACGTAAATGGAATACTGCCATTTCAATTGCTTAGCAGGGCATTTACTACCTTATCTGAAGCCAAAACACACACAGAGCTAACAAGTGCTACGATTAAAATGATCACTGTTGAAATTATTATCCATAAAGTTGGTCCACAGTGTTTCATGTTTGTCCTATGTGTGTTGTTGCTATGCATTACTTACAGTAAGTTTGATTCTTGTAAATGATATATTTTGGTGAAATGCAAACTTTTCTATAAAATGTGGGCAGCATTTTAAAGATTTCTTTTTAACCTTCTTTTGATAAGTCAGTGTGCCATATTTAATGTTTTTCATTGGCATTTGTACGTGAAATGTATCATATAATTTTTTTCCCGTAGGCCCGAAACCTATTGGAATCCGGGACTTAATTAATGAAGCTTTGCGTCGAGAGAGGATGGGTCTGCAGTCCAAAGTGAAGGAGATAAAAGCACTTTTATTAAAGCCTGAGATTCAGGCCAAAATCAGGAGGGAGCTCTTTGAAGGAAGATTCATTAAGAACAGTAATCAAGGAAACGGTGTGGATTTCAGTGCAACTTTGACATAAACTCTACATTGCTGTCATGGTACTAGAGTTTATGAAATCTTTTCAGCTCATTAAATAGCTCTTTGGTGAATACCAAAGAAGTATTCTGATAGTTTGTACAACAGCAAACCAACATTTGGTAAGGAATGAACAATTTCTTTCCAAAGAAAACTGAATTCTGCAGTTATTTTTAAGCTAAACTTGTGTTTTAGAATGTTTATCTCTGTAATATCAAGATTCATTCATTAAGAAAGGACTTCTTAATTAGCTGTTGTGAGATGTTCCTTGAGTCCTCACAGATAAAATATACAGACTGTGAAAAATCATTTACTTAAAAAAAAAAAATAAAACCCAGTATTTTAAGGGTCATTTGTTTCCTGTTGACATGACTTTTGTTATTGTTCAGTCAAAAGAAGCATTGTTCACATGTATCTATATCTAGTGTTACTTTTAATGAGACTTTGAATGTTTATTGGTCACTAGTACTTGAATGAACAATTATAAATGTAATTATGGCAGTCACTGGTTAAGAATGTTTTATAATGTCCATATGTATTATTTTTCAATGATTGAAACGTAGTTTGCATTTTAATTTCTTACTGAATGTTTGGGGTTTTTATTTTCTACTTTTCTGAAGATAAGCTAGCCCATGTCTTACTGTATCCCTTATAATCTGAATTTGCTTGCACTGGTTCATTTTTAAAGAATATCCTTGAAAATTTTCCTTCCCATATGATAATCAATGGTAACAGCAATTGTAAAATTGCTGCTACTAACAGATCATGATGGAGGGGGAAATTATTAGAGATCAAATATGTAATCATTTCAAAGATAAAATCCAGTTTACTCATGGATTTTTGCTATTTTTTCACTGGGTAGATTATATTACATTTATTTATAAGTAAGTTTATGCATTTTCATGCCTCTTAATAAATGTATTGTTTTCCCTTGTTGCCTTTCTTCATTTATTTTTTTCTTCTTCGAATCTGAATGTAGTGAAGTCGGAAATAGGGGCTCTGATAGTTTCAGTGTTTTATAAAACTATTTTGTATTAGCTATAGTTGAATAACAATGTTGTGATAGTTTCAGGTGTACAGTAAAGTGATTCAGTTGTACATATCCATGTGCCTATTCTTTTTCAAATTCTTTTCTCACTTAGGTTGTTACATAACATTGAGCAGAGTTCCCTGTGCTGTACAGCAGGTCCTTGTTCAGTGTTTCTTAACTTTTGTGTTCTTATCCTACTTGCTAAGATAGCACAATTGTCAGAGCACCTTTAACCTTAGACTTTTAAATCACTTCAGATCAGTCAGCTTCACAGAGAATATCAACAGAACGTTAAAGGCAGAGAAAATCTCCGTAGCACCTCATAGACTGCTCACAGTGGGTCACTCCAGCATGTCAGCAGGAGAGATGAAGAGAGCCTGTGCGTCCAGATGTAGAGACCTGGGTGCTGCTTACCGTGAGCCTCTCCGAGGGTAGAGGTTTTATTGTATGTAGACGACTTCCTTGAGGCAACCCTTGAGATGGGAAGCAAAGATATTTGGGAGCTTGCCTTATTCTTTAAGAGAGGAAACAGTCATAAGGAGATAAAGTGCTTTATCCAAGGCCACACTGCTGCTAGGCAATTGGACCTGTGCTGGGACCTAGGGCCCCATCTCAACATCCACTGTTCAATAACTTATTAATAATAGTATTTTAGGAGAAACAGCATGCTAAGTTATTAGTATTCTAGGAGAAACAGCACGTCTTATAGCATATCTATAGATCTCTTTATCCTCAAGGAGCTACTTCAACACTTCCCAACAATTTGAAAAGCTAAAAAAGTATCCTTTTTGCAATCTGGAGTTACGCGACTTAGTGGTTTTTTAATTAAGCATCATACCTCCCAGGTGTTACATACCTGGCCCCAGCCAAGTGATTTAGGCACATTATTACATTTCTTCCCTTCAGTGACCCTGTTAGGAAGTTACTAATACTGTTTTACACATTAGGAAATTAGGAAAGTGGGGCTCTAAATGGTTAAATGGCTATTTATAAAGCTAATAAAAGGTAGGGCTCAATTTAGACTTGGGTCTATTCTACCTCAAAGCCATGCTGTTTCCACGTCCCAGCAGTTCCTCTCTCCACTGAGTACAAGTCATTTCACAAGTTAAGAATGTGGAACAAAGGGAAGTCATTTTCTTTTGACTAAATCATCTCCCTTGCAGCCCTGAAGTTCTGTGAATATAGGAGAGTGGTCAGCTGATGTGATGGAACTGGAGGAAAAAAACCCAGGTATTATTTTAGGGATTAAAGATTATAATAATATAATATTACTAGTGAAATTTTCATTTAATCAGGTTTACAAAGACAATGAAAAGTGTACAATAAAATAAATCTTGTTGTTTCCATTTAAAAAATCTAAGTATGACATTAGCTTGAAAAAATTAAAGTTTGTGATGGGAAATATTCCAAATGACTTTTTCCCCATTTAGTCAGAACTGGAGAAGAATCATTTGTTGGGTCACCGAGACAGACTGTGTTGTCCTTGATTGGTGTAGTATGTTATATAGCCTTGTCTTCTGACAAGGAGGCTGCGTGGTTGGTGAAAGAGGGTCCGTTTGGTCCAGGAGGCAGACTGTGGTCTCTAGAGCTGGACCACACCAACAGTGATTCTAAACAAACCAGTTCCCTTTTCTGAATTGAAACAGTTTGGTGCTAGGTGATTTCCAAGGATCCTAGTCTCTTTGTGACTTTATTTCGATGCTATTCATGTTGATGCCACGTCTCAACCAGCTACCCACATGTGAGACCTTGCTTAGGCCATTCTAGTACATCTGTTGTCCACAAGAGACTGAGATTTCTAGAAGGCTTTGTCAGTATCATGTAGGCACAAATTTACTTTTATGACCAGATTCCAACATTTTCTGTCACTGGTAAAATAGTAGACCCTATATGAATATTTTTTAAAATGTCAAAAAAGTAATATTTTCAATAGCAGGAGAAGATTCTGCTAGCTTTGAACTTGGTCCTATTTATAGCATAGATAGCCACAACAAACATAGACTGTGTGTTGAAAAGCAGAGACATTACTCTGCCAACAAAGGTCTGTATAGTCAGGGCTATGGTCTTTCCAGTGGTCATGTGTGGTTATGAGAGCTGGATGGTAAAAAAGACAGAGTGCCAAGGAATTGATGCCTTTGAACTGTGGTGCTGGAAAACACTCCTGAGACTCCCTTGGACAGCAAGGAGATCAAACCGTTCAATCTTAAAGGAAATCTCTGAATACTCATTGGAAGGACTGATGCTGAAGCTGAAGCTTCAGTATTTTGGTCACCTGATGAGAACAGCCGACTCATTGGAAGTCCCTGATGCTGGGAATGATTGAGGGCAGAAGGAGAAGAGGGCATCAGAGGATGAGATGGCTGGATGGCATCACCGATGCAATGAACATGAACCTGGGCAAACTCTGGGATATGGTGAGGAACAGGGAGAATTGGTGTGTTGCAGTCCATGAGGTCACTGAGTCAAACACAACTGTGCAACTGAACAATAGAAACAATAGCATCTTAGATGATTGTTGTATTACTCAACTTTTCATTCTAAACTTCAGACCTTTGAGATATACTAGTTATAGTTAGAGCATACTTAAGATTCAAACCATTCCCTTTAAAACCCCAGTGTGCTTCTGCGTGTCATCTCAGCAGCCAGATGTTCCCATAAGGAGATAATTAAAGTAGTTTTAATTTCATATTCTAGATGTCCTTTCAGACGTAAGACTAACACAATATGTTTGCACCTCTATAGTTGATCACCAATTCATAAACCAGTTACCATGTTATATAACATTAAAAATGTATTTCATTATATACTCAAAATAAACCTATAATATCTCCAAACCTAATATCAGTTTTATCTTTGAACAAATTGTGGATGCATTCCTGAATTCCAACTTTTCCAGGTATTCATATAAAAAAGAAATAAACTCAGTGTACTTTAAAAAATAGTTTACAAGTCCTTATATCGATTTGATGGCAGCACACATTCTTAACAAGACAGACCCCTAGATTATTCATTCACAGTAAAAATGAATATTAGAGCAACTCGCTCTTGAGTCAGTGAATTTAAAATTCACAACATTTCTTTCCTGAAACACTATTTGGGGAATAAGAAAGCTTGTTTATAAGGTAATTTCAGAGACAAAAGAAGGTGCTATTATAATCTCTTGTGTAATGTCCTCAAAACTACTTATTTGCAGTCATTAAATGTAACTGATAAATTCAGGAAATTTGGAATGATTTTAAAATGTAAACTGCAATACTCATTGAAAGGTTATGAAGTTCTATTAGAGCATCAAAGATAGATACACTAAACTGAGAAATTTATTCATTGTTTTGAGGAAACATGTTGGTTTCCCTTTAGTGGTTCAAATGATTTCTGAAAGCCCACTCTTTTATGACACTGCCCTATATATCTATATGTAAAATTTTTTGACCCATCTGTTTGCAGTCTCGTCCATTTAAGCTGCTTCACTGTATGGCATGCTTGTTTTTAGGTAACTATATAGTAAATGGGTGCGACATTTTCAATTACTCCCCATGCTTCCTGCCAAAAACCAAATGGGCACAAAATCACCATGGTTATGTCTTTGAACCAAAGAACACTTACTTCTTTTTTTTTTTCTTTTTTTAACCACAAGTATATTATCTCTCCCCATATTTAAGTTTTTTGGTAAATGCTCACATAATATATATAAAGTTGAAGGTGAGAGGACAAAAAAAGAGACTTACAGTTGGATAGAAATTACAGTGCTGAGGAAAGAAACAAGTGATATGTACACACCAAGAATTATCTGATATGCTAATTGAGATAGGGAAAACAGAATGAATATGAAACAGTGGGAGAGACTAAGTATATCCTTTTAAGATTCTGGAAGACAGTTTTGGAGGCTATTTTTATCAGGTCCGAGCTTGGGAAATGTCTTTATAGAAGAGGATGTCGTGAGGGCTTTTGATGGTTTTGTGGGCATTTCTCACAGTTAGTGACTGCACAGCATCTTTTGAACACTCTTTTTTATTTAAGGAATCCCCTACCTTGTGATCCCCACTTTTCCAGGGAGAGGTATGCAGTAGAGGCCAGGAACTCTCCTTCTCAGTCTCCTTTATTACTGGGGTTCAGCCATAAGCCTTGGGCTCCACCAAGCAAGAGAGAGACCCTGCATGCTGCAGGGGCAAAGTTGGTATTTGGGGATCCTGTGCCCTATGTAGGTGTCACATGCTGGCAGAGGGTAGAGGCGGGAGTGTTCGCTTGGAGCATCTGACAGTGGAATGAGGCATCTTTCCTGCTACTTGGCCACCCAGCCTGATTCTGTGGACATTCTGGGAATTCTGTGAGTTACTGAGTATCCTTTGCTAGAAAGTTCCCTTTCCACTTAAACTAGCTAAACTGATTCTGCTGTTTGCAACTAAAAGTCCTAACTGATACAGGCCACACTCCACTAAGTCGGTATTTCAACACAGGGCACGACTTGGCATTTTGAATTGGACATCTCTCCTAGCGTGAGATGGCTATTTGTGATGTAAGAAGTTGCCATTCCTGACCCCCACGGACTAAATGTCAGTAGCAGACTCCAGTTACTGTGACAACTAAACATCCCCGCACATTTCTCAAATCCCCTCTAGATGAAGGGAAGCATACCATGTGCTCTCCTAGCAGCATAAAAGAGTTCACATGCTTCCTCTCATGCCCATTCTATCAAGAGGTAATTTAGGTCTTAAAAAGGACGTGCTCATTGGGGCTTTGTACACTATTACATTCCTGGATAGAAGCAGGACAATGAAGCCACCTGCATGTTTTAAGTGACATGGATCGAAACATCTAGTTGCTGCAGGAGGAAAATGGTGAAAGCATCAATTGTGATGATAAGGACACCATTGTTGAATCACCATTGTGATTCTTTGGCACACTTCGAGAATGAAAAAAGATGACCTCCAATTTGAAAGCTATGTGGCATGATTAACATATTGTTATAATAAAAGGGCTATTTCTCATTTATTTTATTCAAAAATAAATATTTTACATAGTATGCTGAAGAGCAAAAGTTTATAATAAACAGATGTAAAGGTATTTTAATCTAAGAAACCTGAGAGATATGTTTGAAATATAAAAATGTTTTAATATACCAAAAATATTAATTTTCCCTGAGCAGATATGGTAGAAAGATTTCAGCTATAGAATGGGAAAGCACTGTTCCTATAGGGCTATACAAACCTGGAGAAGAGTGGCTTCCTGAGTTAAGTGACACATGAAAACAGAGAAAAGTTCAGTGGAGCATTCAAATCACAGGAATATAATAAATAGACACAAGAAAATGAATACATTAGCGATAAATTGTGGAGAATTCAAACTTTATGTTTTAAGAGAAATTACTAGTCTTTAGTGGATTCAGAATGTGTCTTAAATATTTATGCTAAATAGCTGTTGTAGTTTGTTGTTTACCATAGAGAAGTATTACCCCCCAAATCAGTGAATATCCTAGGCCTAATTAGAAGGAAGTGATATAAACAAGAATGGCTAGGCCTGGGGGAGATTATTGCTTCCAGTTCTTCTCCTTGCCTGTATCCTTCTCATGTGACTGCCTGTTCATATGACTTTACAGTGAATCTCACCAGAGGCAGAGTGTATGTCTCTGCTCTGCTGATGATACCTTACTTGGCCATGTGACTTGCTTTGACCAATGGGATGTATGTGAACATGAAACCGGCAAAGGCTTGAAATGTGAAGACTTGTGAAGCAAACCTGAGCCAGACCTGCAGCCTGGAGCCAGGCCCTGCCAAGTGCAATCATGACTAGCAGACCCACCCCTGCAGACGGGTGAGTGAGAACCATATGCCTGTTGTTCTATGCCACCTGCTTTTTTTGTTATGCAGCAGTATTGTAGCAAAAGCTAACTAGTGTAGGATCTACAAGTCAAACTGAAACACAACAGCAAACTTGAGCTAAATTGTGCTTTTAAAAAAGGCAGTAGCATCCAGAGAGGATGTACCATTTTGGGGCTGTATGGATTTCGTATTATATAATTTCGTTCAGTATTATATAATTTATGGTATTTTTGTTTATAAAAATATACATAATATGTTTATAAATGCTTTTAAATATTAACAGTGATAAGTTCTAAGTGGGATTACAAGTGAAATTACTTCCTAATTTTTGCATTTTAGTAATTTTGCTATCTATTGTTGTTGCTAAGTTGCTAAGTTGTAGTCAACTCTTTGTGACTCCTTGGACTGTAGCCTGCCAGGCCTCTCTGTCCATGACGTTCTCCAGGCAAGAATAATAGAGATTTTAGTAATTTTACAATCTATATTAAGCATTTATTCTTATAAATAAAATCTTAAATGCTACTTTAAAATAAAACTAATCTATTCAGATATCACACAATTCATTGCATTGCAGCTGTAAGAAATTACTGCCTAAAGATCACCTTACTCACAAAACTCACCCCATTCACTCATGTGTTCACTCACTTTTTTAACATTTCCTCTGGGCCAGATATTGAGCTGGGTGCTCGGTATACAAAAATATCTATGTTGGAATGATACACAACATATTGATATAGGTGTATTTATTCCTCTCTCTATAATCTGTTTCCCTCATTTTCAGTAAGACCTTGTCTTTAGTGGGAGGCTACAATCAAAATAGAAAGAGAAGCAAAGGGCCGATTTTCATAGTTCTGGCTTTTCTGCTCCTAATGGCCCAATTCTTGGTATAAGCCTTAGGTTTGGCAACATAACGGTTGTTGGAGTTTTTCTCTGTCTGCTCTCATTTCCACTGAGGCACTAGGAAGCTAGATACAGAAGAAGGATATATGTACAAAGGGAGAAACACTCAGACCCCTCAGTGAGGTCAAGAACACAAGAAAGGGGTAAAAAAGGATTTTGTGAGGGGGAAATATTTGGAGCAAGCTGTGCTTTAAACCTTATGCTCTTCCTGGTGGGGAGGGCCTGCTGAGTACTGCAGAAACTTTTAGTATAAACAGCTTCTTCCAAACACCGGCGCTAAGAGACGTGACCAAACTCTGCCATGGCTTCTAGTGGTCTAAGGTTATGTCCCCATGGTGACCTATACCCCTGGCAGTTCCTGTCTGGAAAGGATCAAGGTTGCCAAATATTAGTTTTTATTTTTTCCAACTTTATTGAGAAATAATTGATGACTATAATTAAAGTGTATAATGTGGTGATTTGAATACATGTACATTGTGGAATGATGACCAAGATCAAGAAAATTAGCATATCCCTAAATTTGCATGTTTAACTTTTTTGTGGGAGAATGCTTAAGATCTAGTCTGATCAAATGTCAAGTATACAATACAGTGTTATTAACTATAATCACCATCCTGTACATTTGATCCTCAGGATTTATTCATCTTGTAACTGCAAGTTTGTATCCTTTGATTTACATCTCCTTGTTTCTTTCTTCCTCAACCCCTGGCTACTATCATTCTACTTACTCTTCATTTCTATAAAATCAGCTTAAAAAACGGACTCCATATAAGTGACACCATACAGTATTTGACTTTCTCTATTTGGCTCATATTGGGCTTCCCAGGTACGCTAGTGGTAAAGAACCTGCCTGCCAGTGCAGGGATTGTAAGAGACTCAGGTTCAATCCCCTAGGTCTGGAAGATCCCCTGGAAGAGGGCATGGCAGCCCACTCCAGTATTTTTGCCTGGAGAATCTCATGGACAGAGGAGCCTGAGGGCTACCGTCCACGAGGTCGCAACGAGTCAGACATGACTGAAGCGACTTAGCACACATGCACACAGGCATTTGGCTCATTTCACTCAGCAGAATGTTGTCCAGGTTCGTATGTCCTGGCATCATTGATACCCAGTTATAGGACAAACTGCTTCTCAAAAAAAAGCAAACAGTAATTATTTTATTACAATTTCTAGTGATTCTTTTAAAGAAGGAAGAATGAAAGAAAAATTAAGACAAATTGTGGTGAGGCATACCATTTTGGTGTAAGATAACAAAAATATCCTGTTATGTCTGTATCTTGCTAGTTGTGTATTTTAGAATGGTGGCTGCAAAGTGAGAGAAACAAGCGAAAGCCAGGAAAATGGAAAAATTGGATGCTTCACACCAACCATTAGTTTGATTAAATTCTTTAGGTAAGAGGCTTAAGAAGCTCAAGTGATGCTGAATTAACAATGGTGTAGTGATACTGAAAATACTGCTGTAATAACATTCTAATGATGTGAAACAATAATGCTATAATGATGCTTATTAAAACTCAGCATCATTATAACAAGGAGAATCTCATTGTATTGCTACAAAATAGGGACTCAAATTACTTCTAAACCAACTAAAAATTTCACAAAATTCACTTTTTTTATATGCAGTTTTGTAAGTTTTTACCCATACAGATGCTTGTAATGACCACCATAGCTAAGATACCGAATGATTTTAATATCCCAAAGAATACCTTCCAGCTACCCCTTTCTTCTTAGACCCTCCCTTCACTCCAAACCCCTGGCAATCACATGTCTGTTCTCTGTTATTATATTTCTGCCTTTTCAAAATGCCACAGAAGTGAAATCATACAGTATGAGTTCGAGAGTCCTACCCATTTGAGACTGAGTTCTTTCACTTACCAAATACAGAAATGTTTTTTATTTTTAAAAGAATGTTTATTTTTGCTAAATACTAGATAAAGGAAGAAGACAAAAAAGACTCAGTTACTGCAGGACTTAAATGGATAGCATCTTGACATTCTTAAAGAAATGGAGAAGTAATTAAGACACTGCAGAAACACTGTTTTCCTTCATATATAAGGAGAGCTTCTTCTGTTTAAAGCAGATGGGTTTGGGTTTGCCTTTTCTATTTTGGGCATGTTCAAATATGTGTCCTCTAGATGCATAATGAAAGAAAATTCACCTCCTTGCAGCCTTCCCTTAGTCTCTGCATATGGAGACATAATTATTCAGTGCTTAACTAAATTTTTTAGCTGGGCACTTTATGGCTAGTGAGATAAATCCTTAGCAGCGTATTTCCTTGTTCCCTGGAAAAATACTGACCTTCTAAACTGTCATAAGTTTATTCAGCTTAGGCTGTGTGGCATAGCACATTTATGTGCAACACATAATCGAGTTGGATCTATGAGAGGTGAGAGGAGCCGTGGCTTGTATTTTACTGCCTGTGGGGCATCGCCAGCTTCCATCAATGTGCTTCCACTGCCATTATAAGCAATGCATTTTCTCTGCTGCTGAGCTCTGCTCTTTCATATGATGGAAACCATTATTTACGGAGGAAAGTAATACCGTGCTTTAGAATTCCCATAGCAATGAACATATTTAGCAGATCGAGTTCATACATGCTGAGTAAATAAAAGCAGCAATGTCCATTTCCAGCTGTAAACACACACACACACACACACACACACACACACACACACACACATTCATATGTGCTGTGGGAGTTGGGGAGAGGTGACTTTCAGGGAACAATGTACATTGCAAAAGGATTCACTATTGTGTTTCTAGTGGTATGCTCCCATAAAGAAGCAGACGTATTGTGAGATGTATAAGACTGGGCTTCCCAGGTGGCGCTAGTGGTAAAGAACCCGCATGCCAATGCAGGAGACATAAGAGATGCAGGTTTGATCCCTGGGTTGGGAAGATCCCTTGGGAGAGAGCATGGCAACCCACTCCAGTATTCTTGCCTGAAGAATCTCCACGGACAGAGGAGCCTGGGGGGCTACCATCCACAGGGTCACACAGAGTCAGACACGACTGAGGTGACTTAGCACACATGCACATAAGATGGACTAGAGCCTAGAGAATGGCTATATGAAAATGTAGCCTTGAATGAAGAAATGAAGAAATCTGGCTTTCTTCAGATGGTTAATGTCAGGCCATTTGAATTGCTCTTTCCAGTGAGCTCAGTTCTGTACTTGCTAGGATTTTCTTTAAAATGTATTACAACTACACATGAATTTGTTTTCAGTTTTAATTTTCGATTGCATTTCCTTTGAGGTTGACTGTATTCTCTATTTGTGTATTAAATGCTTCAGTTTGAAATTACGAAACGTTTGTGATCAAGAAGCAGAGTAGTTCAATAACCAAGCAGAACATTGAAATATGATTTCTATTTTTATCCCCAGTGTTGTGCCAAGCAGACTGGGAAACCCTTCCCTGGTTTGTCTTTCATACAGCAGAAAGATAAAATACTGCATCAAAGACTAAAACATGAGTAGATTATTGTTTGTATCTCATTGGAAAATCAGATTGACTACACTTCTTGTGGCTGGGCTACCCTGTTTTGAAATCAGGAAGGTTGTAATGAAAGATCTGTTTTGAATTGTATAGGAAAATCAGATTGACTGCATTTTTTGTGGCTGGGCTACCCTGTTTTGAAATCAGGAAGGTTGTAATGAAAGATCTGTTTTGAATTGTATAGGAAAATCAGATTGACTGCATTTCTTGTGGCTGGGCTACCCTGTTTTGAAATCAGGAAGGTTGTAATGAAAGATCTGTTTTGAATTGTATAGGAAAATCAGATTGACTGCATTTCTTGTGGCTGGGCTACCCTGTTTTGAAATCAAAAAGGTTGTAATGAAAGATCTGTTTTGAGTTGTATAGGAAAATCAGATTGACTGCATTTCTTGTGGCTGGGCTACCCTGTTTTGAAATCAAAAAGGTTGTAATGAAAGATCTGTTTTGAGTTGTATAGGTTTGGCTACTATCCAAATGGCAAAAATTGCTTCTTTGTGCTCTCATTACACCTTGAACATACTCTTACAAGCATTGGCTTAACACACCTGTTTCTCCCTTGGGCGTCTTGGAGGCCTTCAATGACAGGGACTTTTCTTTGTAAACACAGAAGTTCAGTAAATATTTTTGAATAAATATTTACATATTGAGAATTATAGTTTTCTTTCCATTGTTTCTAGACTTAAAAGGCAATATACGATGGCTTTGAAAATGAAAGTTTGTGGATCTAGTCTGCTATAAAAATAGTTTTCAATTCATTTTATGAAGCCAGCATAACTATTATACCAAAACAAAAGAAAATGCAAGGAGAAAAAAAAACCACCACAGATGAATATGCCTCATGAACAGACACAAAAATAACAAAAACTTAACAAATAAAAACTAGCTTTGTGTGTGTATGTTTGTGTATTAAGTATAACCAAGTGTAATTTACATTAAAATTGAAAGGTTGATTTAATATTTGGAAATCAATGTAATTTACCATGTTAACAAAATAAGGGAGAAACTGTATGATCATTTCAAGAGATGCAGAAAAAGCACTTGACAAAATTCAACACTTGCATTATTAAAAAATTTCTCAGTAAGCTAGGAAAAACAGGAACTTTCTTATAAAGGGCAGTTATTAAAAAGACGTCACTAACATCATCTTTAATGGTGTAAGACTGAATGCTTTCCCCATAGGACCAGAAATAAGCATGCCCACACTCAAGATGACATCTGCTCATCTTTGTACTGGGGGTTCTAGCCTATATAGTAGGTAAGGAAAAAATAAAGTAATACAGACAAGAAAGGAATAATTTAAATGGTTTTAATTCACAGATGGCATGTTTATATAGAGAGAAATTCAGTTAGAATCTATTAAGAAACTAGAAGGACTAATAAGTTTGGCAAGGTCCTAGGATACAAGGTCAATATGTAAAATTCAATTGTATCTTTAATGTATTAGCAATAACAATTAGATACTAAAATTTAAAAAGTCATTTACAATAGCATTCAAAAACATGAAATGCTTAGGAATAAGTTTTATAAAATATGTATAAGACTGATACAGTGAAAACTATAAAACATTGACATTAAAGAAATTAAAGAAGACTCAAATAAATAGAAATATATCATGTTTATGAATCAGTACTATTCAGAAGTTGGTTCTCCCCATATTGATTTATGGATTCAATGCAATCTTTTTAGGTAATGTTTGCTTTCACTTCAGGTGGGCAAGACTTTCCCTTTGAGATGTTCATCTGTATGTTCTGCTGAGCTGGAATGCCAATGTTGAGTTCATTGTCTCTGGAATTTGTGCTGCATGTAGATAGAACATAATTTTCTTTTACTTATCTTTTATGAAATTTGATATCTTGGAAATATACTTGTCTGGGTAGAATGTTTTGTTTGGTAGAAAAGATGCTACTTTAAAATTAAATTATGAGGATTTTCTGGTTTTAAATTAGGCTTCCATAGAAACCATTCAAGAAACAAAATAGGTGAGTGAACTAGTAATCAGTATTTGAGTTCAGTTATTTCAAGGTCATTTGTTACACTAACTGCCAAAACATACCTTTATTCCTCCTTTTCATTAGACAAGTCCAGTAACTATGGTCTCAATTGGCAGTGGTTAAGTTCATAGTGATTTAAGACTCAGAATATTGTCTTTGGAAATGAAGTTGACAGTAATATTGTTGTCTTAATTTTTATTGCCTTGTTTCTTAAAGAGTAGTTCATAGACCGGAAAAATGGATAACCCCAGGGTGCATGTTAGAATGCAGAACCTCAGACCCTATCCCAGATCGATTCCATTAGAATCTGCATTTTCAAATGACTCATAAGTGATTCCATGTATGTTAAAATTTTAAAAGCGTTGCACATCTGTTTTCTATTACAAAGCCTCCTGCCAATCTGGGCTGGCACATTTTGTCCTGGAGAGGAATGAATAGTGAGAGTATTATCAATAAGTATTATAATATCACCAGGACAACCTCTGTTCAGACTTAGCACATGAAATCTCCAATGACTTAAAAAAATTTTTTTTTAATTTTTAATTGAAAGGCAATTGCTTTACAGTGTTGTGTTGATTTCTGCCAAACATCAATATGAATCAGCCATAGGTACACCTATGTCCCTTCCCTCTTTAAACTTCCTCCCATCTCCCTCCCATCACACCCCTCTAGGTTGTTACGGTGATCTCCAATGACTTTGATTCACTGTTTTCCTTGACAAGATTTAGAATCATAAGGAATTATTCTCAGTTAATGTATTATTGAGGATGTCCCTGGTGGCTCGGCGGTAAAGAATCCACCTGCCAATGCAGGAGACATGGGTTCGATCCCAGAGTTGGGAAGATCTCCTGGAGAAGGAAATGGAAACCCACACTAGTATTCTTGCTGGGAAATTCCATGGACAGAGGAGCCTGGCAGGCCGTAGTCCATGGGGTTGCAAAAGAGTCAGACACAACTTAGTGACTAAACAACAACAAAATATATTATTGAGGTTTCCCAATTATATATATTTGAAAATATATATAATTTCAAATTACATATGCTTAGTGAAACCTCTACATATAATTGGGACATAGATAATAAAAATAATTTTATGACTTGCCTTCTAATTTATAAAGGAAAATAAAAAATTCCTGTATATCCTAGGTAACAGTTCACTCATTTGTTCATTCATCTATTTATTCCCTCATTCATTCCTTGATTATTTATTACCTACAGTGTATCAGGTGCCAGGGATATGAAGTAGGGATAAAACAGCTTGAAAGGAAGGAAGTACCATAAAGCATTGGGTACCATGATGGTGGCATCAGCATAGTCTCGGGCTAAGGAGAAATTCTGCCTTGTGGAGGCAGTGTTTAAGAGGAGCTCAAGAGAGGAGACACAGCTTGAGTTGACTGTTGAAAATACATTGGGGAGGGGGTCAATTTTTGGGGAGGGGGTCAGTTTGTAGAGAAGGTGACCATGTGTTTTGAAAGCCATATATTGTTAAAGTCCATTCATGTGATATATTGTGTGTGTGTGTATAGAGGGTTGTGTGAATGTACAGGGGCTTTATAGACATAAAGAGAGTTGTGAAAGGATGGCCATCAAAATGTGAATAGTGCTATCTCAGGGTATTGGCATTGTAGGGAAAATGAGTAGATCTAAAATAAAATATTTCTCATTTGAAGAGCAGACAAGTTTCTTTCCGTTCCTTAATATTTAACAGTTATATACCCTTTTAAGGCAGCTAAAACATAGTACTTTTCTTGATTCTCATGTCAACCCTTGAATCTAGTAACATAAGTATCATTACTTTTATTTTATAGGCATGAAGACAGAGGCTCATAGACTCTAGTGCCTTATATAGGGCCTCATAGATAGTTAGTAAAAAACTAATTATACTGTCCTGAATCTCAGGCTAAAGAATCTTGTAGGAGTGGTCCCTGACTTGTAGTTAGCAAACTATCTGGAATCTGGTTCTAACATTATCCTATGGGAAAGCAAGGTATGCCGTGAAATAATACATCTATGTGGTCATTAGAATTTAAAGACCACTTTACATATATTGCAGCAAACTTGTAAAATAGGTTACAGTACTGTTAACAATGTTTGATGGAAGAAGAAACTGAAGCTGTATGAGGCTGACTGGCCCAAAGGATGCAAAATAAGTGTGCAGCAGCCCTGAAACTCCATCTTTGTCTCCTGCTCTTTCTGTTACATCATAGTCAAGAACCTCACTAATCACTCTTAGGTCTCAGTGCCAATATGACCTAGTCTTTGAGAAAAACCACTCATCCAGGATGAAGAAATTTCAGAGTAGCTTTCCCTTCTTTCTTAGGATTTCTCTCTCTTCTGTCTCATTCTTTTCCTGCAAGTCTTTGGATTATATGCTATTGACATCCTGATATATGCAAATAGCGGGTTTCCCTGATGGTGCAGTGGGTAAAGAATCTGCCTGGAATGCAGGAGATACAGCAAATTCAATTTCGATCCCTGGGTCAGGAAGATCCCCTGGAAGAGGAAATGGCAACCCACTCTAGTACTCTTGCCTGGAAAATCCCTTGAACAGAGGAATTGGACATGACTGAGTGACCATGCATAAGCAAATGGCTTCCCAGGTGGTGCAGTGGTAAAGAATCCACCTGCCAATGCAGGAGATGCAAGATACATGGGTTCAATCCCTAGGGCAGGAAGATCCCCTGGAGTAGGAAATGGCAACCCACTCCAATATTCTTGCCTGGAAAATTACATGGATGGGTGAGCCTGAAGGGCTACAGTCCGTGGGGTCACAAAGAGACAGATATGACTGAGTGACTGAGTGCACACATATATGCAAATTGCTTTTCCTCTCTCATTTGTTTTCCAAGTTTGTTGAGGACTAGACAACATCTCATGCATCATTACTTCATCCACAGCACCCAACACAATGTCCTGCAAATGCAAAGTGCTCAAGAGAGGGCTGTTAAGTGAGCAAATGAGTGAAAGAACGAATGGGTGAAGGAACGCTGTGGTGATGTGCCTAAGGTCACACAGAGAGCAATGTGAAACAAAAGCAGAATGAAAGCTCATGGCTGCAAACCTGGAGATAAATTGATGCTGCTCAGCTTAGTAGCACAACCTTGAGATGAAAAAGTTACAACAAATGATACCAAAAAGCCAGATTTAGACCTCTTATCTAGATCTTGTTGCGTGGATGATACCTGGCAGATTCCATATTTGGGATTCCATTTCCATACAGGATTGAAGTTTGATCAAATTTTTAATCAAAGTAGTCAAAGGGAACATAAAGCAACTGCATATGCAATGTGTGTGCTGGTATTCGGCCCCAGTGGACCATCTGTCTTGAACTCTGCCACCCAGGATCTACTAGACGTTACAGAATCCAGTTAACCTTTCCAGAGCTCAGTATTCCCCACAGCTGACAGTCACCTTTCAGTGGGGTGAGGGTTGTATTTCTAGATAGTCTCTAGGGATTTTGACTTTATGCTTCCATGTATAACCACTATTCTCTTTTTGATTCTCAAAGACTAGTTTTTCTCAGATTTCATGAGTGATTACAGTGGTAGGTTTGCAGAAATTGGAGCGTTGTGAACAATGAAGATGCTCAAAGAAAGACCACAGCTTTTACTGCTGCTGTTGTTTAGTCTCTGTAAGTTGTATCTGACTTTTGCAACCCCACGTACTATAGACCGCCAGGCTTCTCTGTCCATGGAATTTTCCAGGCAAGAATACTGAAGTGGGCTGCCATTTCCTTCTCCAGGGAATCTTCCTGACCCAGGGATTGAACCCCTATCCCCTGCTGTGGCAGTGGGTTCTTTATCACTGAGCCACCAGGAAAGCCCCAAAGGCTCCTGCTAAAAGTGCTGTAATTTGAAATATTTTTTCAGCAAATATATATTGAATGCATCTAGTGTGCTAGGCCTCTGGGTTATGGGATGAATAAAACAGTTATGCAAGAAACTTATAAGTTTATGAGAAGCCCCTTTATTAGGGGGCTTAGTTCAAGGAAGGACGTGAAAGTGAACCTCACTCAGTCATGTCCAACTCTTTGCGGCCCCATGGACTATATAGTCCATGGAATTCTCCAGGCCAGAATAATGGCATGAGTAGCCTTTCCCTTCTCCAGGGGAACTTCCCAACCCAGGGATCAAACCCAGGTCTGCTGCTTTGCAGGTGGATTCTTTACCAGCCGAGCCACAAGGGAAGCCCTCAAGGAAGGACAGGAAGTATGAAATCTAGATTTGGAAAAACTGAAGGCAGCCTCTGTGATTAGGATGTGGAGAGTGAGGGCAGGGTCATGGAGCATGTGGCTGAGAGACTGACCACAGCTGACAGGACTTGTAAAATGCAATCTAAAACTGACATTGGGGTTTAACAATGTTGCTGAGCTCCAGTGAGCT
Source organism: Giraffa tippelskirchi (assembly GCF_054371585.1). Lineage (NCBI taxonomy): Eukaryota > Metazoa > Chordata > Mammalia > Artiodactyla > Giraffidae > Giraffa > Giraffa tippelskirchi. Next base: position 133,884,006 of record NC_137283.1, read on the forward strand.
TCTCTCTTTGGAGGAGTAGTGAGACAGCAGCCACAGCTGAGCAGGTGGGGAGGGTTGTCGAGGAGTTGAAGCCATGGGTGTGATGAGAATGGGCACCATTTTGAGAAGTTTGGTTATGAAAAGGAGGAGGGAAAGAGGGAACTAGATGGGGAGGAAATTGGTTGATGTTCTTTTTTGTTTTTATTTTTTATTTTTTTTTATTTTCTAATCTCTCTTTTTTTTTTAATTTATTTTAGTTGGGGGCTAATTACTTTACAATATTGTAATAGTTTTTGCCATACATTGACATGAATCAGCCATGGGTTTGCATGTGTTCCCCTTCCTGGACCCCCCACCCACCTTTTTTGTTTTTAAAAGAGAAAAAACAGAGTGAAGAGGCAGAGATTGAAGACATAGGAGAGGGAAGGAAGGGGATTCTCACGAGTTGAGATACTAGTTGAGGCCCAGTTGAGAAGCACTACTTGAGGTACAGTTGAGGTACGGGATGCGGAGCACATGTAGATTTGGCCTTGGGTAAAGGGGCACGCTCTTGTATTTTAAACCCTGGACAGATCATGGGGAGGGCTGGGATTCTGAGGTTTTCTTAGTGGATTCCTGAAGAAATATGTTCCCTAGATGCCAGAGTGATCAACTTGCATGCACAAAAATTCTACATGACTCACCAAACCAATGGAGAGCTCTCAGATTATGCCAGAGCCCCACTAAGTGTGTAGCACTGAAAGGAGTGTTGGAAAATATCCATGTGATACTCCGAGAAGCTGGAATCCTTGTTAATGTAGCTTGCCTTCTGAGAACACATAATGCTTTGTTAGGTACTAGTCTCCGCTAGCTTGGAGACCAAAACTCTATAAACAGAAAGTTGGCAGTAGGCTCTATAGTAAAATATGGATATTGATTATCCAGTCTCAAACCCAGGGATTGTGTCCTGTGATGAGTTGAAGGTGTACAGAGCTGTAAAGATCGTTGTTCTACAGTTTTTCCCATTTCTACCAGATGCTCCTTTTCTATTCACCCTCTCTTATTTTCCTTTTCCTAGTGATTCTCATTCCTGCTACCTTTGGAGACAGATCTCTGCTGGGCCCTGCTTGCCCATAGCCTTGGGCCAATAATTTTGATGTCAATTCATGTTATTCTCAAATCTAGCTGAATCTGTTGGAAAAGATCCTGATGCTGGGAAAGATTGAAGGCAGAAGGAGAAGAGGGTGACAGAGGATGAGATGATTGGATGGCATCACTGATGCAATGGATACAAGCTTGGGCAAGCTCCACGAGATGGTTAAGGACAGGGAAGCCTGGCGTGCTGCAGGCCATGGGGTTGCAAAGAGTTGGACATGACTAGGTGACTGAACAACAGCAACAAGCCAAATCTGTACTAAGGTATAAAAAGACTCTTCAGTGAACTAGGTAATCTTGTTTGATGATAACTCTAAGTTATGAAATATAACTCTAAGTATATGCTTTCTATAATGATTCAGGTACCAGACTTAATTGGCAGCAGGAGTTCCTTGGTGACTAGGTAATGCTGACGGTCATTTCCGACCAGTCCTCAGAAGGCTTCAAAGGTCTCCCACATGTTTTGTTAACTCTCTCTAGTGACACTTGAAGTCATGGCTGAAGCCTGGATTCTATTAGATTGAGCAGGGACTGGATAAGAAATCCTGTACCAGGCACATAGCTAATGTAATTACTTTTACTCGGAATTCTGCTATCTGTCTATTCTGGTCATCAACTCTCTTTTTCCAGATTTGGCATCAGCAGTGGAAAGAATAAGTTAAGATGGTGCTCTTTACTTTACCAAAGAGATCAATTGGTTTTTCCATTTCCTTTGATAGCCTTCTGAATATTTTGAAAATACCTTCCTCAATATAACACCAGAATTATGTGAATAAATGAATAGAATCTACGATCACTGAATACTTACCATGTACCATAGATTTTAATATAATACACCGTAGCAGAGACTCAAAAAGATTAGCTCCAGGAATTGGCACCGAATTTAGGATTTTTTCCATGCTACAATAATTAACAAGTGACTGTGGAAGTTTGGCCGCCGATATATCCCAGTCTCTGTGTTGCTTTCATTATGAAAGCACAAGATAGCATTGGATTCTTATAAAAACACTTACTATAACTATTTTAAACAACAACCTTTCAAGTTGTCTCTTCTTACAACCACAGAAGAAAAATAAAATATCATTGAACACCAACAAACTGCCTTTAAGTGTAAAGGCTTAAATATTTTTTAAGCATTAGGAAATCCAAAAGAGTTCTGATTTCTCCTTGTATGTTCCTCCTCCCCCACCCCAATTCACTTTTTAAATTGAAGTATAATTTATATACTGTAAAATTCACCCATTTTAAGGGCATAGTTTACATCTTTACATTTTAACAAAAACCAAAATAAATTAGAAAGTAAAACCACTTATTAAGATTTTTTAAAAATTTCATAAAACATGAATATGGAATAACTTGGGAAAGCTATCATATTTTCCAAAGACTTTAAACTTGGATTGATTTATTGATGTACTGCTTACTACTTTTAAGGATCAGTTAATTCCTATACTATAGAAAGGAATTTGAAATAGAGAAGAAGATTAAATATTACTTTATTTTTATAAGATAAGCACAACCCCAATATCAAATAGATACAGATAAGATTCTGTAGATGAATCTCATACACATACATATACATACAAAAAATTACAAACAAAAAATCAAATAGAATTTAGTAGCTTGTACAATAATAACCTACCATATATAATGGGATTTATTCTAGGAATACATTGAGAGTTAAATCTAATATGAGGAAGCTTTCCAAAATAACATAACATGAATAATTAAGAATGAAATAAGTTTATCTCAAAGTAGGTCAAATAAGTATTTGAGAGAACCCCCTAATTTTTATCATTTCAATAAAATAAAGCAAAATCTTTGTAAAGTAAAAATGAAAGGCACATTTTTTAAAAAGTGACAAAACATATCAGTATGAAATCAATGAAGTAGAGCTTATTTAAGTGAAACTCAAAAATATTCCCTTTAAAATAAAAAAAAATAGATGATCCTTTATCAAAATTATTATTTAATAATATTTTATAATTTCAGGTCAATATTATAAGATATGAAACTGGACTAATAATTAGAAAGGAAGTCTCAACATTATTATTTTTAGATGGCATTATCACACACTTATTGTACATTTTTATAAATAGACAACTCAAAAGACTTGACATAAAAATTCCAGGAATTAATTTTAAAGTTCAATGAAATGGCAGAATGCGTGATAATCACACCAAAAATCAACCTTTATGTCAGAAATGAATTTTAATATAATAAAAAAGAAGTGTCATTTACAATTGCAACCAATATTTAAAATATCCACCAAAGAACTTAGTATTGTTCATAGTATTGATAAAATAATTGTACTTTTTAGTATTGATAAAATAATCCCAAAGAAGTAGTTTAAGAAAAATGCAGATTGTCCTAGTATTGAGCTCTGGGGAGGGGTGGAGTGGTAAGGTGTGGGTAACTTCCTCAACAAGAATTTGTGAGAAGTACAAAAGCAAATTTTTTCTAGAGGTCATTTTAAGTATTCATCAAGGTTTTCCTAAGTTATAATCATGCCTAGTGGCTGTATGGTGAAAGCAGTGAAAGGGCCAATAATATATCTCAAATATATGGTTATCTGATGGTCTAGCTTGATTTAAAGACAGATTAAGAGAGAAGGAGCACAGAACTGGCCTGGGAGGAATAGCTTTTGGTGTTGAGTGATATATACAAAGAGGTTCATTAAACTATTCTGTCTATTCTTCTCTACTCTTGTGAGTGTTTGAAATTTTCTTTGATAAAAGATTAAGCAAACAAAACTAAAACAGTAGTTCCTAACATAAGCTCAACTAAGCCACTGAGGGATTTCAGTGACTCAATAACCCTCCTGGAATCATATACAAAATGTTGTGTGGATGAACTTACATGGACTTTTCCTAGGGAGGCGGTCGCAAACTCTGATCAGATTCTTAGGAGTCTATTTTGCTAACATCAGAGCAACCGGAGTAAATAGCTTTCCTAATCTTTAGCTAATCTTCCCTGGTACCTCAGCTGGTAAAGACTCCACCTACAAGGCAGGAGACCCCAGTTCAATTCCTGGATTGGAAAGATCCCCTGGAGAAGGGATAGGTTACCCACCCCAGTATTCTTGGGCTTCCCCGGTGGCTCAGACATAAAGAATCTGCCTGCAATGCAGGAGACCTGGGTTTGATCCCGGTTTAGGAAGATCCCATAGCAACCCACTCCAGTATTCTTGCCTGGAGAATCCCCATGGACAGAGGAGCCTAGCAGGCTGCAGTCCATGGGGTCGCAGTTGGACACGACTAAGCACAGCACAGCACAACCTTTAGCCAACCCTCTGTGAAGATTATTTTTTGCAATTAATGTTTATAATTGAAATTGGAAAATAGAGTTCTTGAGGCTATGATCTCTTGCACAGACCCTGAAGTACAAATGAGATTTGCCAAACCATGATGATTCTTGAAATCATTGTGATGTAAGAATTTGTAACTCGAAGGAAAATAAGCCTTTATAGGAAAGCAGAGTTGGGAAAATTGAGGTGGCAAGTGAAACCATGAAAGCTGTTACAATATGCTGTAAAGTTATTAAGGCAACATAATAGTGGTGACATGTTAAATACAGCAAGTGAAAGTAACATTTTATGTCTTAAAAGAGTAATTATGGGCACTGTAAAATTAATTTCCATTTACCTTTTCTAATAGGAGAAACTTATTCATTATCCCCCATTGAGCTGCTTTCAAATTCATTGGCTTTGCTGCTGATAATATGCATTCTAAAAAGCTCTTAGAATCCTGCCTCCCACTGCCTGGTTTGCCTCAATCTTGGTCCAAATGTTCAAGACCTTTTAAATTTTGTCACTTGAAGTTGTTGATTCCCACCCCCCAAGCCAACAGTGTTCTATGTACAAATAGAGTGAAATAGCACTTAAGAATGCTTTAATACCCTCTCTTATTTCTAAGACTTGGGTCTGTGACGACTTTTTTTCTCAGCTTCCAATAAATCACAGGGCTTCCCTGGTAGCTCAGATGGTAAAGAATCTGCCTGCAATGCAGGATATGGTTTCGTTAGAAAACTTCTATTCTGTCATTCACTTTGTCTCTGTTCTTTTTATAAGTAAACCCACTACAGTATTCTTGCCTGGAGAATCCCACGGACAAGGAGCCTGGTGGGCTACAGTCCACAGGGTTGCAAAGAGTCAGACACAGCTGAGCAACTATATTGCTACTACTACTATTTAAAAAAAATAAAAGTCCAAAAGTACAGCTGTGATGATGATAATGATTGGGAATGATTACTCTGTGCCAGAGTGTGTCCTTGGCATGTATTAACACGTGCAGTTCTCATGTCAGCCCTAGAGGTAGTATCAGAAAAATTATCTAAAACTTAGAAATACATAAAAGAGATCAATGGTGTCTTTCCAAGGTATTGCTGGGATTGCACGTTTGATTTCCTATTGCCTGAGTAGACTGTTTTACACTTTGTACCGGCAGAGGTTAACTTGTAGATTTGTGTTGAGATGTAACTTGAGATTTCTATTGGATTGGTGGTCTAGAGGGCATGGGGATAGTGATGATCCCAAAGGTTATGGTTTATTGTCCTCTTAGATATTAACTAATTTTGTTTCTAATCTACCTCTTACCCAAGTCTTTGTTAAATTGCCCATAAATGCCTACTGTCTTAAATGCCCTTTGGTCCAGTTTTAATCTTACTTTTCCCTTGTTAAGTAATGAGTTAACTAAAAGTTTTGACATGTTCATTTTTTAAAAACCTTTTGAAAGTCATACTCTAACACTAACCATTTGCACTATAATTTTCTAACGATTGTATATTATCCTGTTGTGTGGACTACAGCTAGTTTACTCAATATATTCTCTTGCTGTAGGATGCTGATGTTGCTGCTAATTTGTTTCCTTTTAAGAAAAAAAATGCTGTATTAAATGTATTAAATATTTTCTGGCTAAGCCTTTGCATTTTGTTGAATTATAACTGTACAAATGAAATTTCCCTGTCAAAATTATCATTTTAAAGACATTTGTTAGACACTGCTCAGTTGCCCTCCAGAAATTTTATACCAGTTTATACCTCCACAGAACATGAGAATACCCATTTTAATTCTTCAAATCCACTTTCCCCCTAGTGATTCCCAATAGGAGTGACTCATCCATGTAATAAAAAAGGAGAAATTGATGAAAATGTATAACAAAAATTTTGAGAAGGAAAGAACTTAGAGTTGGTGATAGATAATTTGCTGCATTATGTATTGTTGAAGAAATTTATTTTATTGTAGTGTAGTTGATTTGTGTGCATGTGTGCTCAGTTGTTCAGTTGTATCTTACTCTTTGTGATCCTATCGACTGCAGCCTGCCAGGCTCCTCTGTCCATGGAATTTTCCAGGCAAGGATACTGGAGTAGGTTGCCATTTTCCTTTCCAACCCAGGGATCTAACTTGTGCTTTCTGCATCTTCTGCATTGACAGGTGAATTCTGTGCCATTGAGCCATATGGGAGCCCTATAGTTGATTTATAATGTAGTTATATACAAATATATATATATATACATTTTTCATATTCTTTTCTATTATGATTTATTACAGGATATTGAATATAGTTCCCTGTGCTTATAGTACTACCTTGTTGTTTATCCAGTCTATGAATAAAAGTTTGCATCTGCTAATCTCAAACTCCTAACCCATTCCTTTCCCACTCCCATGTATTACATATTAAAGGCAGATTGTCTTATTTGAGACTCAACCTGAGTAGGGTTGGCAATATTTATTTTCTAACTGATCTAATTAATATGCTGGGATGACTGTCCAGTTCTGGAACACCTAATCATAGCCTGGCTTCCCTGGTGGCTCAGATGGTAAAGAATTCACCTGCAATGCAGAAGACCCTGATTTGATCCCTGGGTCAGGATGATCCCTTGAAGAAGGAAATGGCCACCCACTCCAGTATTCTTGCCTGTAGAATCCCATGGACAGTGGAGCCTGGCGATCTACAGTCAATGGGGTCACAAAGAGTTGGACACGACTGAGCAAATAACACTTTCATAGTTAATTATGGCCTGGCGCAAATAAATAACCCAGAGAACACCTAAATTTCAGCAATATCTTTTCCTCCATTAAACCATAATCTATTTTTATAATGAGAGTTAAAACATTTCCTGAGTTAAATAATAAAGAAAAAACTAGGTGAGCTTCAAATTTTTTTGTCAGTACATATTTTGAAGTGTGTATAACACGGCAGTTTCCTTTATCTTATCCATCAAAAACTTACTTCTATTTTCAAGGCATGAAAAATGTAAATTCTCTAGATTTGTGATTCCTTAAAGTTCACTATAAGGAAAAGCCCTATAACACTGCTGTTACTACTCCCAGGTTTACAATCTTTCAGTGCTTTATGAATATTTATTCTAATAGTCAGTGAGAGATGTCATAAAATCCAGACAGAGTGGGCTGCTGGAAGTCTGTTTAGGGCTCTAAGAACTAAGAAGAGAGGCAGAGACAGAGCAGGGTGGAGAATCCAGGGCTCTCAGAAAGAAGTTAAATGCATTTCCTTTTTGTTGGCAAAGACTATTTAATGGAGTGAAAGCATTGACACTGTCTTGAACACCTCATAGCTTTCTATTTCCATTTAGGCCCAGAGTGATCTCAAGTTGGGATGAAAATACATATATTAATTAGTGTAAACTCATTGATAATGCTCAAACTTGAACAAACCTAAGAGTCTGATGGTAGACTAGGCAGACTTTGCCCCAGTATTTTTTCCCCAGGGAGGGGGGAACCAGGCAGAGAAAAGAGGAGGAGATAAGCAGGGGATGGCTGAAAAATCAGTGAATCCAGGGGGCTGTGCTCCCATCTCACCAAATGCCTAACCTGATATCAGACCTATGTTTGGAAAAACATACCCCTCTTAAAGCTGTTCTAGGAACTGCATGTTATTCTTCTTTTGGGTGTTTTCTGAATTTCCACTAAAAGCACTTAGCTCCTTCTGATTCTTAAACATGTTCCAGGCTTTCATAACTATTAAGGTGAACAACAACCAAAGGGTCACTGAAATCGTTAACCTCAGTGCTCGAATATCCAGATGTTGGGGGATGTTTACCAGAAATTTTCCCTAATGAGCCAAGCCACTTTGGCGTGGGGTTTGGAGTGTTGTAAGAAAGGCTTTCTTGCAAATTTGTTCAAGAATATCCTCTTTGGTCAAAGGGCCGGACCTCAGGTCTGGAATACTAAAGATTTCTAAACTGAGACATTTTCAAGACAAAAAGACAGGTCTGGTCAGAAATTAAAATTGAATCCAGAGTAAAGCTCAAATAACAACGAGAGTTTGAAGGGTCGAGATTTCTGCCTACTCTAGAATATAGTTTTATGACACCTGGGTGTGGCTTTAATGCAATGAACAGATGGGGTCCGTGTGTAAACATGCAGTGAGCCGTAGAATTCTTACTCTCCCCAACTCTAAGTACTCTGTATATCTAAATTCCCATGAAAAACATTTCAACTGAAGAAAAGGAAACACAGAATAATGAGGTGGTTTTTTTTTTTTTTTTTGGCCATGCCCCACAGCATGTGGGATCTTAGTTCCCCACCCAGGGATCAAATCCACACCCTCTGCATCCCTTCATTGGAAGTGCAGAGTCTTAACCACTGGACCATCAGGGGAATCCATGAACAATGATTTTCTCTAAGCTTCTCTATCTGATTTTCTTGAGGAAATCCATTTTCCTTGAAGTTCACCATTCATAGGAATCTACCTAATGTGTTACCCCTTGCTTCTGCACTCACTAAGACCAGCCCAGTGTTCCAGCCCAGCACTTGGGTTGGGATAACATCACAGGCATAACAGACCCTGGGGACCCAGAGAAACCCTGGAGCTACCCACAGTCCCCTGGGGTATTGCTATCATAGTGCCAGCCAGAGACAGAAGAGTAGGAGAGCCACATGAAGAAATGCTTTAGAGGAGATACTGGGCCAACCCAGACTCCTAAAGGCTTTTTCTGAATGGGGTCATATATAATGAGTTTGTACCCTGGGAAATTAGAAATATAATTATTTGTTTTAAGATTAGGTAAGAGCAGGATTTGTGTCTGTGAAAGAGATGATAAAAGTTGAGACGGCTTATTTCTCAAAACAAGTAACTGAGTATGTTTTCTCCACACCAGGCATCAGATTTAATCTAACCCTAGACAGGTGGACAATCACGTAATTTAAGGGTTGCCTTACATTTTACTGCCTTTCTATCACAGAGGAAACACACGTGAAGGATGGAAAATGGAAGCTAAGCAGTGTGCTTTTTAGGTTGGGGTGATAGAGAAGAGAACTGTTGCTCAGAGGGTGTGATCAAGAGTCCTTGGGAGTCACAGAGAGCACTCCAGGTCAGTACTGGCAGGGGAGGGAGTGTCCCTGCCCAGTGACCCATGGAGACAATGAAGCATCTTGGGTAACAAGAACTGGAGATAGACCTGTACCTCCAGGCTCTTCCCTGAATATTTGCCCTTCAGTCTTTCCAAATCTGATGTGACAGTCAGAAGAAAATGCCAAAGATGTTTTCTTGTGAGTAGTGGGTATGATCTAGAGGACATTCTGGGAAGTCTTTAGAAAACAGTAATGTCTGAAAGGTCTGAGTTCTATTGTTTCCAAATCATGTTGTTACCAACTGAACTTGGGTCTGCCCACTTGCTGAGCAGCAAAGCCAATTTATTGACACTGGGTTGTGGTGAAGGAAAGTACCATGTTTACTGCAGGGCTTAGCAAAGAGAACAGACAGCTCATGGGCAAAAGATCCAAACTCTCAAATGGCTTTCAGGGAAGGGTTTTTTTAAAAAAATGTATTTACTTATTTACTGGCTGTGGTGGGTCTTTGTTACTGTTCATGGGCTTTCTCTAGTTGCAGCAAGTGGGGGCTGCTCTTTAGTTGTGGTGCTTGGGCTTCTCTTGTTGCAGAGCATGGACTCTAGGGCTCAGTGGTTGTGGCACATGGGCTTAGTTACCCTGCGGCATGTAGAATCTTCCCAGACCAGGAATCGAACCTGTGTCCCCTGCATTGGAAGGTGGATTCTCAATCAGTGGACCACTAGGAAAGTCCCAGGGAAGGGTTTTTAAAGGCAACATCTAGGGTGAGGGCTGTGGCATGCATGGCTCTCTTCTGGTTAGCTGGTGGTGAGATAAAGGGTGGTGTTTCAGGAAACTCAATCATCAACCTTCTGGTTCCAATCAATCTGGGGTCACATAGTCACTAACTTCCACCTGGGTGGAGGTCTTAGTTCCTTCAGAACCACTCAAAGACAAATGTCAGATTGTTAGTGTATCTCTTGGGGAGGAACAAGGATTCTGTTTTATTGCTGAACCGTTATTACTTTTCTTGCTTAATTGCTTTTTCTTTGTTTCTGCCTTCCCTCACTTCAGTTCAGTCGCTCAGTTGTGTCTGACTGTTTGCGACCCCATGGACTGCAGCACACCAGGCTTCCCTGTCCATCACCAATTCCCGGAGCTTGCTCAAACTCATGTCCATTGAGTCAGGGATGGACAATCATCTCATCCTCTGTCACCCCCTTCTCCTCCTACTTTCTCCTCAATTTTTCCCAACATCAGGGTCTTTTCCAATGAGTCAGTTCTTCGCGTCAAGTGGCCAGAGTTTTAGAGATTCAGCTTCAGCATCAGTCCTTCCAATGAATATTCAAGATTGATTTCCTTTAGGATTGACTTGTTTGATCTCCTTGCCGTCCAAGGGACTCTCAAGAGTCTTCTCCAACACCACAGTTCAAAAGCATCAATTCTTCGGTGCTCAGCTTTCTTTATAGTCCAACTCTCACATCCATACGTGACCACTGGAAAAACCATAGCTTTGACTAGACGGACTTTGTTGTCTTCCCTCACTTCCCTAATTAGTAACTCCTTGAATTTGCTCTTTGGAACTCAGGGAACACCTAGGAGACTAAAGCCTTTTCTGCAAACAAGAAATGGAAGACACAGAGGGGCTTTGTTACCCCCAGAGGACCCCACAGGATCCTGCTTGGTTTCCCTGTTACTTCAGATACAAATCATGGTTCTGAAATAACAAGGCTCAGGATAGAAGTACTTGAGCTTTCTGAATAAAAGTACCTTTTGAAAAGCTCTTAACCAAAGCTAATTTAATTTTTATACATGTTCCCTGTGTTCTTTTCATTTCTCAGAAACCAGTTTCAGAGGTAAATAGTTATCTGTCAATTTCATTAGATTAGACAAATGTAGTATAATTGTATAATTCTTCACTATTTTCCAGTTATTCTTCTTTTGCTTCAGATTGCTGAAGGAGCATTTACCAATGATATTAATTTGTTGATTTAAATCCTAGGCAACTTCGTCTCCAAATAAATTGACATTTATCTTCTTTCAACATGATCCTACAAATGTAGGGTTAATATTTATCATGCAAATAGATATTTTATACACATGGGTTTATTTCCAATTTCTTTTCCTCTCAGTGCTTCAACATCTATTTTATTCTGATATCTCTCAGATTACTGCAGCCTCTCTAGGGAAACTCTTTTCAGATTGAACTCAAATATTTCCTACAACAATTTCTAATCTAGAAATACCAGATGATGAAATATATACATTTCAGGCCTTATTTGGCGTCAATGTGAAACATAACAAATGTATCTTTCATACTAGTTCAAAGCAAACACTAATAAAGTGAGCTTTAAAATCTATATTGATTATTATCTATAAACTCCTAAGGTTTGAAAAAAGCTGTTAAAATTTTGGGGTGGACCGTACAGACAACAGTAGCGATAGTAACAGTTCTGTGTCCCAGGAGTTGAATTCATCTCTTTTCATGCCTTCTCCCACTTAATCCTCACAATGCATTGAGAGGTGGATGTTATAGATAAAAAATCCCATAGCTAGTAGGAAGCAGATTCAAGATTTGAACTCAGGTTTTTGGTACTAGTACCTTGTCTTCCAAGAAAGTCTCCTTAGTCAGATTTAGACTCATAAATACATAAATGTAGTCTTGCCTTTCCTCAAGATTCATTAGATCTCATTCTTTGATTTTCACAATTTTCTAATTTCCTAATTTAAAATGTTGTCTTTACAAATGGCCATACATGATGATATTTAGCATCAAGGAAACAGGCTGATAGTTAGTATAAGTACTCTACTTGCTATCCATAATTTTTTGAGAATTCATAAGTTTGTCTTGGCAATATATCTAAATTCTAATTTGTGGTTGAAATGACATGACTGGACATGGAAACTACACTTTGTGTCTAACTATCGAATTATTTGACTCTAATTCCTAAGGTTTCCAGAAGGCATAAACTTCTTTGTCTTATGCCTGATTCCTTCCTGGGGAATTTCATGCAAAAACCACGAATTTTTCATATCTTAGAAATCAAATCTGCTTTAAAGTCCCTCTGACCTTGATTGCTTATTCAACAAATGATACACTCTAGTCACTTGCAGAAACATGCTTTGTTGATAACATGAGTTTCTTATTCCTGTCTTTTGACCTCATTGTACTATTGTCTCCTGGATATGTATGTAACTTTGGGTGAATTCAAAGGTTGATAGTGCCATTATTTAGTTTATCAGCAGCCATTTGAATTCTGAATATCTCAGTTACACTGAATCAGGATTCTAATTATCTATAGTTAACCCAAAAGGTGCCAGATTTCAAAAGTATGTGTTTTCACTTCTAATTTTGGTCCAGGAATAGATTTTAATGTTCAGAAGAGTGAAATCACCTAAGGTTTTAGTACACAACACATTAACCATTATGGTTTCTTTGGCTGCTCTGAAGTTCTTCGAATTTGCACATATTTGATTTTGTTCTCAAGGCATCCACCAAGACCTGTTCTTATACTATTGGAATTGAGTAACCACTGAAGAAATTCAGAAAATGACCCTTTGATTTTTTATATTATTGCCTTGCAATAAAGTATATTTCAAAGAAAAACTAATATAGAAAAGAAAATCCACAAGATAATATATCAGAATTGAATCTCATGTTCTTTGCAACTTCCCCAAGGCCAGCTTTCAGCCTACACTGTTTTCACAATAAAGCAGCTGATTTCACATAACATCTGTCGCTATGGTGACAATAGAACAATGATAGCCGGAAAACTAATAGTGTTTTTCCAACTTGCCTTCTGGAATGTGTAGTGGACATGGAAGCAGCAGCAAAGCGTTTACTAAAGGGAGAGGTCAGTGAACCCATCCAGGCACAGCAAGGCAACCCAGCAAGGCACAGTTTCTGTTTCAAATCAACAAGAATAAGGGCTTTTGCCAATAGTTAGTCTCGAGTTACTGCATGTGTCCAACCGTTACCTGTGTGACGCCTAAATTTCTTGAGAAGAAATATAAAGAACATCAGTAAACATTGCTAGGGAGAACATGGCAGAAGGAAAGAAAGAGGGCTGGGGAGATGAAAACATAAGTAGCAATGTCTTGGCTTCAAATGATGTGAAGTGAAGCAAGCTCTGTGGGAAGGGAGAGAAAAGCAGTGGGAATGGGATCCAGGTGTAAGGCATGGAGGTACTGTAGCTGGCTCTGAGCTGTGTGGCAGCTGACACAGTCTATGTGGTTAACAAGACTACACACATTAGCTTTCCATATGGTAATGCTGGTGATGCCCCTCTGGCTGTGTATCACTAATTAAACTCAGATTAAAATATGGCAGGAGGGAATTCCCTGGCAGTCCAGTGGTTAGGACTTAGTGCTTCCACTGCTGGAGCCCTGAGTTCGATCCCTGGTCAGGGAACTAAGATCCGGCAAGCCAAGTGACCAAAAATGACACAACAACAAAAAATGATAGGACACATGGATACATGTAAAGTGGCTAACATGGGTTACCTTGGAGATGGGGTTATATAGGGGAAGGAGGGAAGAAAGTCTCTCAGGAGCCAAATAATAAAAAATAAGCATGGATGCCATCACCGTCTTGAATGTCTCTAAGATTATGGAAAGATGTGTACAGATATTAACTCTCCTTCATACCTTTGAGGGGGCTTACGTAGCACAGACAACCCCTAGGCTCTTGTTGACAGGGTTTTTGCCTGGGCGCTTGGAGTGAAGGCCTAATAGGAACCAGAATAAAATATGTAGACTGTTCCTTGCAGCCCCAGCATTCAGTTCTAGATCTTCACCCCACAGATTTCTTATGCTTTTTTTTTTTTTTAATAGAGGAGGAGACATGATGATAATGTAGGGAACAGTTTTCTGGAAAAGTAGCAGACCCAGAATTATATCCAAGAATTAAAAAAAAAAAGTCACTGAGTGACTTAAGAAACCTATGAAAAGTTCTCTGTTTAAAAAAATCTTACTTACAGATGCCTAAAATTCCACCTATAATTAGGCAAAGGGTAGTTGATAGATTTCAATTCATGGACACCCCCTTGAATTGGGTTGCCACTATCTAGTGTGCCATTCTAATTATTTACGGCCGTGTATCAAACCATCCCAACACCTAGAGGCTTAAGACAACAGTAAACATTTTCTTATGACTCTTCGTATCTGTAGAACAGGCATTCAGGAAGGGCTCAGCTGGTTGAGTCTGGCTTGAGGTCTCCCATGTGGATCAGTCAGACAGTGGCTGGGGCAGCAGAGGTCTGGAGCAGCTGGGGACTGGCAGAGCATCTCTCTCTCTTTTTATATATACGCGGTCTTCCGCAAGCCTTCCTAACTGCACGGTGGCCTCAGGACAACCGAATGGCTAAAGACCTCAAGGATGTGTATCCCACCTTCAAGAGCGAGTGTTTCAGCGAAGAAGGCAGATTCTGTGTCACCTTTTATGACTCAACCTTGGAAGGCCAGCAGAGTTGCATCTGCTACGTGGTGTTGGTTACAAGTGAGTCACAAATCTACCTAGATGCAAGAGGAGGGGAATTAAACCCCACCTCTTGGTGGGGGAGCAACAAGGTTCTAAGAAACACATGAGATGAGAGATATTGTTGTGGTCCTCTTTGAGAAATGCCATCTGCTGCCTGTGCTTTATTGTAAGGATTTTAGGGCCCAGGGTGTATAGGAATGCTGTAAGTGGTTTTTTGTTTATTTGTTTCTGGTTTTGTTTTTTTTTTCTGTTTTGTTTGTTTGGGTATTTCTGGCCAAGCTGCTCAGTTTGTGTGATCTTATTTCCTCAGTCAAGGATCTAACCCGGCACCTGGCAGTGGAATCACAGAGTTCTAACCTCTGGACTGCTAGGGAAGTCCCATGCTGTAAAGCTTTAACGTGTAGGTGTAGGTGTGTGTGGCAGAAGGTGACACGTGATGGAACCCTGGTTCGCTTGAATTTGTCCTCCTAGCACTATGCGCTTTCTTTCTCTAGCCCTTTTATAAAGTATCCTAACAGTAATATTTCCATATAGTTTTCTTCTTTGACAAAACACGTTGTCTGTAAACAAAAGATAAAACAAAAACACAGGGAAAAGATACAACCCCTCCTCCCCATAAAACCCAGAGTGATTTAGAGAGCAGAGCAGAGCAAGAGACCATGCAGGAAAGGTTGAGGGGAAAAAACCCAAAACCAGAGGTTGGTTCCAAAAGATGTCATAGGAACCTGCAGCTGTAAAGCCTACATAATACAGAGGTGGTCTGGGTACTATTGGGGTGGAGATTGTTTGTGGGGTAAACTTCTTAGAAAAGAGAATAATAAAATTTGACAGAGTTTTTCTACATAGAAATTAAAAGCTTCAGTATGGCAAAAGAAAACATCAAAGAAGTCAAAAGTCAAACAGTCTGGGAAAGATGCTTGCAATCAACATAGCAAAGGATTGTATTTCAAAGAGCTTCTAGCAAATGTGCAAGCAACTTATAAACAATCCAATAGAAAAATGGCCTAAGGATATCCACAGGCAGTCCACAGAAAAGAAAGGGAAAATGTCCAATAAATATATGGACCTTTGTCATCTGGGAAATACAAACTAAAACAAAAGCAAGCTATCATGCCTAACTATTAGATTCCAAAATTAAAAATGATAATATCAAACATTAGCTAGTGTATGAGGAACTCAGATACATTGTTGGTGTGACTGTATACTGCCATAATTTGTACAAAAGTTATCTGGCATTTTTATTAAAGTTGAAAATGCATATATCTTTAACATAGCTGTGTATACTTCTGACAATATATAAAGTAGAAAAAATTGCATATAAATATATACATTAAAGAGCATTTATTGTGGCAATTTTCCTATTTACAAAAGCTAGAAAAAAATCTCAAAACCTGTCAATAAGGCAATGATTGAATTTTTAAATGATGAAATTTTAGTCTATCGAATTCCATGTAATAAAGGAAAATAACAAGGCATATCCTCTGTACCTTGTCTTGGCTATCATTCAGTATATAATAAGAGGGGAAAAGTTACAGAATAATAAGCATATATATATTGTTATTTGTTTTATGAATAGTATAAAGAAAATGATAAATATATGTGCATATGATTATTTAAATGAAATATAGAAGGAATCATTTGAAATTTTCAGTGGGATTAACAAAGTGTTATTAACACCCACTTGAGATGAGATGGGAGAGAAACTTAATTTTACTTGACAAGCATCTTCATCTTTGGAAATGTTTCTGTAAGCCAGTATAGGTGTTTGATCCAAAGACGAAAAAAAAGGGATGTCCATTATATGTGCTGGCTAGTCCACATCCTGATCAAGTAATTATCTATTGAATGAACAAATGAATATATTGGATCAAGGGAGCCTGAGATTTCTTCAGTTAAATCCATTTTTAAAAAATCATTGGGATAATACTTTTATTCTTTCCCTGAGAAAGGTCATTCCAGTAAATCAGGTTTCTATTTGGATAATTCAGGCCTATGTAGTATCATCAAAATAATTCTAGTAAAAAACAAGAAACAGTAAAATGTAAACATCTCTACTGCTGTTTTATTTAGTTGGAGGATTGAAGATTTGCAGCACAGATTTTCCAGCTCGATTCAATTTTTCTGCCCAAATTGACTAGCAAATTCTCATTTCATGCAATTATAGCACTTTATCACCTTTCATTATAAAATGTTTTCCTTTAGGAATAGACCATTTTCGAGAGCAAGTTTTCTGGAGTGATTAAAATCTTGTAGTTAGCACTGCATCCTTTTGAAAATGGAATTTGAACAAAATCCAAGAACAGTTTAAAATTCAACTTCTTGCTTTGGAGGACTTCATTATAAAACCCATCAAATACTAACAGTGTACCCAGTAAGAGTCCATGTTTCTATTCATTGTGTTATTTTTATCACCTGAAGACAACCGTGGCTTAAATTTTGATGAAAATTCTAGTTCTTCCCACCCACGATTATCACTATTTGAAGCTAGGTGGTCATTTATGATCCTTATTGTCAAGAGAGAAGGGGAGAGGCTCCTCCTCCTCCATGATGGCCTCTTCTTTAGCACCCAAAGCTCCTATTACTTATACCCTGGATGGTGAGTTCTTCATCACTCACACAGCACACAGGAGCAGGATAGTCTCTGGAGATAATGTGAGACCCTGAGCCTCACCTCCTGGCTGCTCCATGAAGGTGGAACACTTACTAGACAAAGAAGTATCCATGAACTCCTGCTTCTCCCAATTCCCAGGTTCCTGTCCAGTCTGGGAGCACGACAGGATGGCTGTGCCCTCTGAGAAGGGAGCAGTCACTTTATCTCCCACCTGCAAACAGGTTGGGAGGCTTATGCAGACGTTGGTAGGGTAGTTCACACAATAGAGGCAGGATCACCTCAGGTGTCTTCGAGAGTGTTTGGTCATAGAAAATACGGTACAATGCGAGAGTTTTTGTGCAGATAGAGAATTTTTCCAGGCGATGGGAGGGAAGCTCAATTTAGAAGGTCTTATTACCTGCCAGACTGAGGGAACACACAGCCTCCCTGAACCAGTGACAGGCAATCCACAGGAGGCTCAGAGCTGAGGAGTAGACGATGAACTGCTCATTTTCCTCTGGGGAGAGACATTTTTCAGAGAGATCGGGACCCTGAGGGAACCACTTTAATTCTGTGTAATTAGGGAGTGAGATAGACCACAGAAATTCAATTGAACAGTTGCCGTGTCTGAGAGCCAGGCTTTGAGCTATTATAGGAAGCCTGGAATTGTTGGGATGCTGGCATTAAATGTCATTTAATGAGGAAATGACCATTCCAACAGGACTAGCCTAAAATAGAAGAGGATCAGGGCAACGTGCAGGTGCCAGACAGATGGGGGAAAAAAAGACTCAGACCAGACCAGACCAGGAAAAAGATAATTCCTTTAACCATCTCTGACTAATGATTTTACTGATTCCCAATGAGGAGGAATTGAAAGCTAATAGAAAAACCACAGGATATTCAATTTGTAGTTTCAATGAATTAGGATACATGTTATTTGTGAGAACAATTAATGCATGTGTGTCTCTTTCCAAGGGCTTCCCAGGTGGTGCAGTGGTAAAGAAACCACCTGCCAATGAAGGAGACACAAGAGATGCAGGTTAGATCCCTGGGTCAGGAAGCTCTCCTGAAGGAGGGCATAGCAGCCCACTCCAGTATTCTTGTCTGGAAAAATCCCATGGACCAAGGAGCTTGGTAGGTTACAGTTCACGGGGTTGCAGAGTCTGAGTGACTGAGCACAGAGCACCCAGGGTGTCTCTCTCCACAGGTGTAAGGTAAGTGGAGGCATCTTTGCCAGATGGTCCCGCAGGTACTGAACCCAGTATAGAGATGCAAGAGAATCACACACAGCGGTACTGGCCTCGATGAAGCTGACAGACTGCTGGCCTCACCCAGCCTGGGTCCTCGGAGCTGCTCGGTGTTCCTCTCAGACATGGTCACTATATAGCTCCTTCCACTCAGAGGCATGGGCCAGAGGAGGCAGGGAAACGATGAAATCACAGGCAGTAATTAGCTACACCATAGTAGTTGATCAAGTTCAGTTCAGGTCTCATTTGTACATTTTCTAAGGCAAGGTTTCTTTTGGCCGCACTTAGGCTTCATTGTGAGCTTCCCAGGTGGCGCTAGTAGTAAAGAACCCGCCTGCCGGTGCCAGAGACATTGAGATGCGGGCTTGATCCCTGAGTTGGGAAGCTCTTCTGGAGGAAGGCATGGCAACCCATTCCAGTATTCTTACCTGGAGAATCCCATGGACAGAGGAGCCTGGCAGGCTATAGTCCACAGGGTCACATGGAGTTGGACACCACTGAAGCGACTTAATACCCAGGCCTGCACAGTTTTCATTGTGGTGCAAGGGCTTAGTTACCGCTTATGGGGTCTTAGTTCTCTGACTAGGGATAGAACTTGGACTCCCTGCTTTGGGAACATGGAGTCTTATCTACTGGACTGCCAAGGAAGTCCCCTAAGGTGAGGGTTTAAAGACTCATTGTTGTCAACTACAGATTCTAATTCAGTAAGAGGTCTGCAGCAGGGGCCCAGAAATTGCCTTCTCTCTAAGCTCCTCAGATGAGCATAATGCAGGGGGTCCATGGTCAACAGTTTGAGAAATGCTGCTTGGAGAAAACTAGATCTTGAGCTAAGCAGTTTGCAGATTTATTGCAGAGTAAACAATTGAAATTTCACGGTGGCTATTTCCAGTCCAGGTGTGTAGATATGAGCTGAGATAGCAGGTGTTGTCAATACGCAGAGTTTTGGGGCCCAATTGGCCTGTCACTCTTCGGGTTTCCCACACTGTATAGTGATTTCCTTCTCAGAGATGCCAAGTAAGGCTTTCATAAATATGGAAAGGGAAATATGTTCATGCAGATTAAAAATCATACCCCAAGTTCAGCCTCTCTAGCACTCCAAGTAAATCAATAAAAATAAAAACTAAAATATGCAGAAGAGGATACCACTGTACGGTAAAAGAGGCAGTGGGAATAGTTGTGAAAATGTCAGCAAAATGCATTCCAGGAACAGCAGCATGGGCCTCCTGGGTGCATGGTAAATTGAAGACACGCAGGACTCGGTTCTTTCTGTGAGCAAGTACCTGTCTCAGGCACTCAAATTAACACCATATATAAATGCTAGTGTGTTACATTTTTTCTGAGTATATATCTACAATAGGAAAAAGTCTTTGGTGTGCTGGCTGAAATAAATCAAAGTTCTTCTCAAGAGACCTTAACAAATGGAGGTCAGAATACTTTATGGAGATGACACTATGTGAAGCTTCCCTACCTTGGGGATCAGGAGATTTATCCCTCTTGACCTCTACATTAATGGTGGATGTTTTTAAATTGGTGCATCCCTGAAAAAAGGCAATTCAAAGCTGATTTTGAAGTTCTTCTCCTACCTCCTCTAATATCATTATTGATAGGGCCATCTCTTGGTTATTGTAACTCTGACCTGGCTTAGCGAAATCTCTCCCACAACCTAAACCTCATCTGTAATGATGTGCTAGCTGACATTACTTAGTTTGAGCTTTATCTTCTTCAGTCACTGTTTGATGAAGATGCTGATAAACCATGAGGAACAAGACACAGAAAAAGTGAGACAAGTGGGAAATATATGTTGATAAGATACAACAAATCCTGATTCCTGACTTTGTGGATCTTAATGGGGTATCTATGGTATCTCGCTGACCCCCAACTTCACATCTATGTTGAGGGAGCTCACTACTTCATATGCACCTTCTAGTAAGTAGAGCTTTACTAGATATTGCTGGAAAGTTACTATGTTTTGTTGGTGTTAGTCACTCAATTGTGTCTGACTCTTTGCAACCCCATGGACTGTAGCCCCCCATGCTCCTCTGTCCATGGAATTCTCCAGGCAAGAATACAGGAGTGAGTAGCCATTCCTTTCTCCACAGGATCTTCTTGATCCAAGGATCAAACCTAGGTCTCCTGCATTGCAGGCAGATTCTTTACTGTCTGAGCCACCAGCGAAGCCCCTGAAAGTTACAGACTGGTTCAAAACTGGGAAAGGAGTATGTCAAGGCTGTATATTGTCACCCCACTTATTTAACTTATATGCAGAGTACATCATGTGAAATGCCAGGCTGGATGAAGCACAAGCTGGAGTCAAGATTGCCGGGAGAAATATCAATAACCTCAGATATGCAGATGACACCACTCTTATGGCAGAAAGCAAAGAAGAGCTAAAAAGCCTCTTGATGAAAGTGAAAGAGGAGAGTGAAAAAGCTCACTTAAAGCTCAACATTCAGAAAACTAAGATCATGGCATCTGTTCCCATTGCTTCATGGCAAATAGATGGGGAAACAGTGGCAGACTTTATTTTGGGGGGCTCCAAAATCACTGCAGATGGTGACTTCAGCCATGAAATTAAAAGACACTTACTCCTTGGAAGAAAAGTTATGACCAACCTAGACAGCATATTAAAAAGCAGAGGCATTACTTTGCCAACAAAGGTCCATCCAGTCAAGGCTATGGTTTTTCCAGTAGTCATGTATGGATGTGAGAGTTGAATTATAAAGAAAGTTGAGAACTGAAGAATTGATGCTTTTGACTTGTGATGTTGGAAAAGTCTGAGAGTCCCTTGGACTGAAAAGAGATCCAGCCAGTCCATCCTGAAGGAAATCAGTCCTGAATATTCATTGGAAGAACTGATGCTGAAGCTGAAACTCTAATATTTGGCCACCTGTTACGAAGAACTCATTCATTAGAAAAGACCTTGATGCTGGGAAAGATTGAAGGCAGGAGGAGAAGCAGACAATAGAGGATGAGATGGCTGGATGGCATCACAGACTCGATGGACATGAGTTTGAGCAAACTTTGGGAGTTGGTGATGGACAGGGAAGTCTGGCGTGCTGCAGTCCACGGGGTCACAAAGAGTTGGACACAACTGAGCGACTGAACTAGAAATATCAATATTGAGTAATAATAGAATTAAAATCTATCTTTCTTTTTAATTCATCTCATCTCAACCCTTGTGTTTTGTTTGTATTTTTCAATTGAAGTATAATTTCTTAAGCCTTGTGTTTAAAGACAGTTCTCCTCTTCGGAGTAAGATCTTGTTTGATCTCTTACTCTACCACATGTAATTCAATCTCATGCCACCCCCTTTATTTGGGGCTGCCTCACCATGTGGCATGCAGAATGTTAGTTCCCCTACCAGATATTGAACCTGTGCCCCCTGCGGTGGAAGCATGGAATCCTAACCACTGGACCTCCAGGGAAGTCCCGCATGCTACCCCTTATTCTCTGTCCATGTAGACAGTCCATACATAGAGCATCCATGTTTAGGTGGTTGTGGTAAGCTTTTTGTGGGTGAACTGAGAGTAAAGAGAGAGGAAAGTAAAAGACACAAAACACAAAAGAGCATTCTTTTTTGAGAAAAAACAAATCCCAAACCTGTCTTAAAATACAACAGGTCCTACTACTTATGTTTATGATGATTTTACATCACTTATTTTTTTGAGTTTGTGTCCTTACCGGTGAAATGTGAACGATACCTACTTACATGGTCATCCTAAAGATCAAATGAAATAATTAGGGTTGTCGGATTTAGCAAATAAAAATGAAGTTAATTTAACTATGCCCCATGCAATATACTAAAAATACTTTAAAATTATTGGTTATCTATCTGAAATTAAAATTTGCCTTGTGTCCTATACTTTTTCTGATACCCCTAGAAATAATATGTGGCCATTTGTTGAGTACTTTTCATGTGCCAGGGACCACTAGGTACTTCAATACATTGACCATCATTCCAAAAACGGCTGAAAGCAGTTATCACTAACCCCATTTTGCATGCAGGATGTGGAACTTTTCCAAAATAAAAAAGCTAGTAAAAAGCATAGTCAAGATTCAAATCCACTATACCATGCTGCTTCTTTAGTTGATTGCAAGTATTTTGAAAATGGAGAGTACTTAAGTGTTTTATTATCGCAAAAGTTCTCTCTGTTCCTGACTCGTCTCCTGGGTACAGCAAAAAGAACTATAGAGAGTAATGGGGATATGGAGATTAAGAGGTGCCATCAAGTGTAGGAAAAAGTCTGTATTTGCCTCTCAACTTTAAGGATGATGGTCTCTTGCCAGGAAATATGCTGTGTTTCTAGGGATACGAGGGCAAGGGTGTAGGGGCTCTGTAACAACATCACAGTGTGTGATGCAACACAGGAGATTATCCACTGCCAAGCCCATGCCAGAGCAGGGATTTGTTGACTGGCTGGGCCTTAGAATAAATTAGTTATGTAAGCAACCATATTCACATTTTTACTTTCTTCAGCAGCTTTCAAATAACCAGAATATCCTAAATAATGGGTGCGTGCGTGCTAAGTCACTTCAGTTGTGTCTGACTCTGTGCAATCCTATAGACTGTAGTAGCCCTCTAGGCTCCTCTGTCCGTGGGATTCTCCAGGCAAGAATACTGGAGTGGGTTGCCATTTCCTTCTCCAGGGGATTTTTCCAACTCAGGGATCAAATTGCAGGTAGATTCTTACTCCTGAGCCATCTGGGAAGCCCCAATAAAGCTGTTAGGAGTACTGAAATTAATGTAAAATACTAAATACAATTTGAAGGTGTGTATACTAGCTAGCAATGACTCAGATTTTTATTTTAATGCAGTCTGTGTACAAACAACATGCTTGAGTTCCAAATGGAGTATAATTATTTTTTCCCTGTTTGGTCTTTTTAAACCCTAACTTTTCACTTAACAAATCTCTTTGTATGAGTCAAGAACAACAACCTTGCCTTTTGTGATTTCCAGCAAGCACAGCACAAATATTTAACAAATATATATCATGGCATGGATTGTTTTGCACTGCATGCATAAGAAATTTATGGATTTAAATTTAATTTGAAAACACAATGAATTCAAGGTACTATTCCCAACACAGTTGGGTAGATTAAGATTAAAAAGTCCCACTCTATAAATTTGATCTGTCTGCAGGGTATATTATGCTGTTTTAAGTCAAAGAGTGTCCCAGAAAGACACTAACAAAATTTCCAATAAGATGGGTAATTTTTTTTAATATCCCACTTCCAAAAGGAATTTAGAAATAGGGTTTTTGCTCTCACATAGTACCTAGAAAAAAATCATTTGACCAATGACTTGGAAAAATTAGCAGTGATTTCAGTATATCACAAAGGTCTTATCTTCTATCACAACCTACATTAGCATGCTTGAGTTGTGTTATAACGCATTCTGTCTGATTTACTTATTAGATGGAGGGTAAGATTATTTCTACTTTCTTAGTCCACATGATGATGAACTCTGATCATTTGAAACAGTTCACTATGGCAGAATGCCTTCTGTTGCCAGTGCTAAGAATCCTATTTAATGGCAAATTATAAAATCTCTGAGTAGCTCCCAGCTGAAATTGTTTGTATTCTCCATAACAAATCCTTCCTTTGAAGTAACTGCTATCTCAGAGGAGACTGTGGGCATTTAAAAAATCTGGGTCACTCCTCATGCACTTCAGAAAGAAATCTATGATAGACAAGGCCTAAGGACCTATCTATGGCTACTGGGAACTGTGGGAAGTTGTGAATAAAGGAGGTGGGGGGTCCAGAGTAGCTTTCAGACTCTGACTCTCAGCACCAAGATTGCCAAATACTGAAAACCATGGGTGGGAAAAAAGTGAAAAAGAGATCTTTGTGCAAATGTATAATTAGAATGCTAATCTTATTCACACTAATAATGAGCATATTCATATTAAGGAAAGGATGACAAAGGAGTTGGTTTACATGGAAGGATAATTAAAGCTCAGCAAATATTATTTTTTCCTCTAACATTGACCATTATTGAAGGAATAGTCACATTAATATCTTTTTGGTTAAGATATTTTAAAATGTCTCACATTGATATTTATCAGGGCAAAAGGTCATTTACAATATTTACCTCTGACCGGTCAAGGATTCAAGTGGCAGAAAGTGAGAGGATTACTTCCTAGGTTATCAAGGTCATACAAGTACACACACAAACTCAGAGACCCTCTTGGTGCTTTTTATTTTCTTTATGTTTCTTTTAATATTTTCTAGATATCTTATAAGAAGCACATTGTATGATGAGGCAGTATAAGTAAGAGTGCAGACACTGGAGCTCAAGTCATAGCTAGACTCTGCCAATGACTGCTTTGGGAACTTGGGGAAATTACCTCAATTCTCTGTGTCTCATCTATTCATCTGTACATGGGGTTTAACATCAGAATATAATCATAGTGCTGATCATACTCAACGAAAACTGAATATTTTGACATTTGAATATAAATTGGGTGGTTGTGAACATTAAATCAGTTAATATAGCAAATTAACAGCATCTAGTAGGCTAAAACCTTCAACAGCTATTGGCTATTAATAGTTTTTACTTAGTGACTTAAAAAAAAAGACAAAAAAATTTTAGAATTACTTGATGATAATGATTATTAGTGAATATTGCCAAACTCATTTCTAGCATTTAACAGCTTCTGGATTATTTCTCCAGACTGACATTTACCAACCTGGGTGACACCGCCAGTACTTACTGAGCATCTGCCCCCTGCCTCCTAAGCACATTGGCTGGTACAATGGGGCTTACTGAGGATGCTCTGAACTTGGATGATACTGATTTACAGGTGTAATTGTTTGGTAAGGCTGCCATAACAAGGACCACAGATGGATGGTTTAAACAACAGAAATTTATTTCCTCACAGTTGTAGAGGCTAGAAGTTCAAGGTCGCAGTGTCCACAGGGTTGGTTTCTTCTGAGGATCTTTTTCTTTGGCTTCTAGGTAGATGTCTTCTGATGGCTTCACATGATTTACCCTCTACCTGTGTCTGTCTGTGACATCATCTCTTCCTTCAAACCTACTGGATTAGGACACATACATACCTCCTCATTCTACCTTAATTACTACACTGAAGGCTCTAGCTTTGAATAAGTCACATTCTGAGGTACTGAGGGCTGGGACTTCAACATAGGAAAGGGAGAGGGCAGGGGGCACAGTTCAGCTCATAACAAAGAGTTTTGCTTTCTAGGTGGAAGATGGAATATAAGGATGAAGGCACTGCAGTCAGCTGTCAGCAGATTCAGCTCAGTATTGCCTCGAGGTTTGGCATCAATCCTGTTCTCCCTCAGAGGATTTTATGAAGTTCTGGTTCAATAGCTCAAGTGACTGCTTGCATCATATCACTCTTTCTCTGACTTTTTGATACAGTTCTGACAATAATAGCATCTACCTTGTATACAGCAACTTCCTATGTGCCAGGCACTATGCTAAGTGTTTTACTTGTATTTCAGTTTCCTTCTTGATGACTCCAGGATCCACTTAATTCACTCTTAAGGCAGTGTTACCTAAAAGAAACATGGTCAGCCATCACAATATAATTGTAAAATTACCATACTCATGACTAGAATTTCCTCAATACCATAAGAGATTATATACAATATGTACAATTATGTGTATAAGATTTTCTATTTATGTTTTTGTTCTAATTTTATTTTTTTGGCCACACTACATGGCATGTGGGATCTTAGTTCTCCAACTAGGAATGAAACTACGTGCTCCCTGCTTTGGAAGCATGGAGTCTTAACCACTGGACCACCTGGGAAGTTCCCTATCTATCTTTTTAAAGGCAATATTATTAAAAGCCCCTTTCCCTCCTATCCACTTTTCTAGTATCACCATATCTCTAGTCTCTCTCTTTTCCAAAATTCTCGAAAATTTCTTCTCTTGTCTTTGTCCTAGTGTAGGCACATCTTAGTTATATTCCTCCTTATCTTCTATCCCAATTCTGTATCACAAAAATTCTAGGGACAGCTTTGACAATAACAAGCATTCCTTGGAGGATATGGGAGCAAAATAAACTGAGAGGCTACCAGCAGAATCTCCTTTAGCAGATGAAGAAGGGGACCGGCTGGGCATTCTTAGGATGATAAATTGCTCCTCACGTGAGCGTTGCCTTTCTCAATCCTGACACCAGCTCTGGGCTAGGTTCTATTCTTATCTCCATTTTCAGATGAGTAAAATGAGGCTTAGACAAATTAAAGAGCAAGGAAGTATCAGACTCTGAACTTGAATGCAGGCCATTTTATTCCAAAGCCTACACCCTTCATAACTGCCCACATGGAACTTTAATGTGGCTGGTATGTTTGCCATTATTCTTGGCCACCCATCATTTGAATGTCCTTGTATCTGAGAATACTCCACATTATTTTGCTGAGTTCATGTGCTATGATAGAAGGTGACAGTGCCTACATCCACTTTTGCAGCATCGCTTTCAGCTAGGGCATGGCATGTGAACTTGGCACTGCCAGTCCTACTCCACTGCCTGCCCTCTACTTGCAACCCCATCAATGCCTCTAAAGTCACACAGATGTTGCTTTGGAAGCTACTGACATAAAGAAGCAGAAGCCATATATAACACACTCTGGAGACAGTGGCAGCTCCATATATTATCTGCAGCTGGTAGTGTCTGAGACACAAGCAGTGCTTGGCATCTTCCCTGGACCAGGTTTACCTTGTGATTTGGCAGGTGGCCCTGTCTGAATGCCCCCAAGCCTGCTTCTCTGGCTTACCCAGAGATTCTGTGAGTCATCCAACACCATTGTAATGAATCCTCTTTCTGCCTAATTTAGCTAGATATAGTTTCTATTGCTTGTAAAGATTAACTCAAACTGATTTGAGTGCCAACTGAGCTTTTTTGTTTGTTTCCATCAAGCTACATTAGTCTCCAATTTCTTCCAAGAACATTCCTTGCCTTGTCTTCCAAAGAACTTCTCTCTCACACTTGTTCCAAGGAACTAAAATTATGTCTGTAAGGTTTCACCGTGTGACTGAGCCTGGCTTGACACTTGCTACTAGACCAACTAATGTCATTGCTTTCCCAACATCACCTGGTCCTCACGCCCATGCATCAAGTACCTACTACAGATATGACTGTGAAGATAACAGACTATGAAAGAGTGCAAAACCCAGAGCTCACTGTCAGGAACAGAGAGCTTGGTCCTATCAATGAGACACCAACTGAATTCCATAGCATCCCCTTCCTCTGCTGTCTCCAATTTTCTTTTCATAGATTTTCAATGTGCCAAACTATAAATCTCACTTGATTTTTTTTTATATTACAATCACTGTGAAAATATTTATGAAAGAGTCAAGATGCTTTTGGCTGACAGTGACTGAAATCTGGCTCACGCCAACTAAAGAATTCTGTGACTCCTGAGGATGAATATGGCTTCAATATGGCATGGCTAAATCCAGGTGCTCCAACAGTATAACCAGGGCTTGGGCTTCCCTGATGGCTCAGACAGTAAAGAGTCCTCCTGCAATGGAAGAGACCTGGGGTTTGATACCTGGGTCAGGAAGACCACCAGGAGAAGGGAATGACAACCCACTCCAGTATTCTTGATCTGGAGAATTCCATGGACAGAGGAGCCTGGCAGGCTACATGCCATGGGGTCACAAAGAATTGGACATGACTGAGCAATTTTCTTCTTCTTCTTTTTTCTGTCATTTACTCCCTTAATGGGTCTCTCTACTTGCCAAGCAAATGGTTGTCTGCCTATGCTTAGATGCTCGGTCGTGTCTGAGTCTTGGCGACCCTTTGGACTGTGGCCCACCAGGCTCCTCTGTCCGTGGAATTTTTCAAGCAAGAATACTGGAGTGGGTTGCCATTTCCTTCTCCTGTCTGTCTATAATCCCAGACAGTTTAATGACAAAAGTATAAAGAGTATTTCCCCCAAACTCTGAAGCCCATCTTTCTGGGCAGGATTCTGATGAGCTAGCCCATGTCTGTGGTGGAAGAGGGTGGAGTGCCACAGTGGACAGATTTACTGGGTCAGCATACTGAGTTTGGCATGTAAATCTCAGTGCAGCACAGTCTTACCCCTGGGAAGTAACCACTGACAAGAGAGCTGCTTAGCTCCTGCTTTCTGTGGTGGCAAGACTGCAGATGTGTAAACAAATAGGTAAGATCTTTCCAGGGGATGCCGAGTACTCTGAGGGGAATAAAGGAGAAGGATGTTTTGAAGCATGATTGGTTTAATCCATTACTTCAATAATATCCCTTAAGCAAAGAAGGCACCAAGCACAAATCTCATTTTGTTGCTTTTTTTCTAAAGATGACTTGGAATGGCTGACCTTTAAAGCACACAGTGGTCTCTTCTAAGATGGAAATATTTTAGAAGATAATATGAAATGAATCTGAAAAAATCATTATCAATGACTTAATTTAGGAACTAGTCCATCTGAATGCAGAGTTCCAAAGAATAGCAAGGAGATATAAGAAAGCCTTCCTCAGTGATCAGTGCAAAGAAATAGAGGAAAACAACAGATTAGGAAAGACTAGAGATCTCTTCAAGAAAATTAGAGATACCAAAGGAACATTTCATGCAAAGATAGGCTCGATAAAGGACAGAAATGGTATGGACCTAACAGAAGCAGAAGATATTAAGAAGAGGTGGCAAGAATACACAGAAGAACTGTACAAAAAAGATCTTCACGACCCAGATAATCACGATGGTGTGATCACTCACCTAGAGCCAGACATCTTGGAATGTGAAGTCAAGTGGGCCTTAGAAAGCATCACTACAAACAAAACTAGTGGAGGTGATGGAATTCCAGTTGAGCTATTTCAAATCCTCAAAGGTGATGCTGTGAAAGTGCTGCACTCGATATGCCAGCAAATTTGGAAAACTCAGCAGTGGCCACAGGACTGGAAGAGGTCAGTCTTTGTTCCAATCCCAAAGAAAGGCAATGCCAAAGAATGCTCAAACTACCGCACAATTGCACTCATCTCACATGCTAGTAAAGTGATGCTCAAAATTCTCCAAGCCAGGCTTTAGCAATACGTGAACTGTGAACTTCCAGATGTTCAAGCTGGTTTTAGAAAAGGCAGAGGAACCAGAGATCAAATTGCCAATATCCGCTGGCTCATCGAAAAAGCAAGAGAGTTCCAGAAAAACATCTATTTCTGCTTTATTGACTATGCCAAAGCCTTTGAGTGTGTGGATCACAATAAACTGTGGAAAATTCTGAAAGAGATGAGAATACCAGACCATCTGACCTGTCTCTTGAGAAACCTGTATGCATGTCAGGAAGCAACAGTTAGAACTGGACATGGAACAACAGACTGGTTCCAAATAGGAAAAGGAGTACGTCAAGGTTGTATATTGTCACCCTGCTTATTTAACTTATATGCAGAGTACATCATGAGAAACACTGGGCTGGAAGAAACACAAGCTGGAATCAAGATTGCTGGGAGAAATCTCAATAACCTCAGATATGCGGATGACACCACCCTTATGGCAGAAAGTGAAGAAGAACTAAAGAGCCTCTTGATGAAAGTGAAAGAGGAGAGTGAAAAAGTTGGCTTAAAGCTCAACATTCAGAAAACTAAGATCATGGCATCTGGTCCCATCACTTCATGGGAAATAGATGGGGAAACAGTGGAAACAGTGTCAGACTTTATTTTTGGGAGCTCCAAAATCACTGCTGATGGTGATAGCAGCCATGAAATTAAAAGACGCTTACTCCTTGGAAGGAAGGTTATGGCCAACCTAGATAGCATATTTAAAAGCAGAGACATTACTTTGCCAACAAAAGTCCGTCTAGTCAAGGCTATGGTTTTTCCAGTGGTCATGTATGGATGTGAGAGTTGGACGGTGAAGAAAGCTGAGCGCCGAAGAATTGGTGCTTTTGAACTGTGGTGTTGGAGAAGACTCTTGAGAGTCCCTTGGACTGCAAGGAGATCCAATCAATCCATCCTAAAAGAGATCAGTCCTGGGTGTTCATTGGAGGGACTGATGTTGAATCTGAAACTCCAATACTTTGGCCACCTCATGCGAAGAGTTGACTCATTGGAAAAGACCCTAATGCTGGGTAGGATTGGGGGCAGAAGAAGAAGGGGACGACAGAGGATGAAATGGTTGGATGGCATAACCGACTCGATGGACATGGGTTTGGGTGGACTCCGGGAGTTGGTGATGGACAGAGAGGCCTGGCGTGCTGCGGTTCATGGGGTCGCAAGGAGTCGCACACGACTGAGTGACTGAGCTGAACTGAACAGTATCACTTAGTAAACAACAAGGTAGAAATGCCTTAGCAGCTTTCCCTCTGTTCAGGGCTGAAGGAAGATTTTAGCCAAACACATTCTACATTACTGGGGACATGGCAGTCTCTCAATGAAAGTGAATGTTGCTCAGTTTTGTCCTACTCTTTGTGATCCTATGGACTATACAGTCCATGGAATTCTCCAGAATACTGGAGTAGGTAGCCTTTCCCTTCTCCAGGGGATCTTCCAAACCCAGGGATCAAACCCAGGTCTCCCACATTGCAGGCAGATTCTTTACCAGCTGAGACACAAGGCTCAATAAATGTCCCAAAAATTTTGGGGAAAGGTGGGAAAGATGATTTGTTGGTTTTCTCTAAATGGAAAAGGGGAAGATTAGTGAACAGAAAAGGAAAAGGGAGATAAAAAGAGATCCAGAAAGATCATGGTAAGCTGGTTATACATTAGGTGAAAATGCTCACTAGTGGATAGAGAAATGTTTTTAAGATTGGGGTGACGACTCTACTGCACAACTGCACTCATCTCACACGCTAGTAAAGTAATGCTTAAAATTCTCCAAGCCAGGCTTCAACAGTACGTAAATCGTCAGCTTCCAATTGTTCAAGCTGGTTTTAGAAAAGGCAGAGGAGCCAGAGATCAAATTGCTAACATCTGCTGGATCATCGAAAAAGCGAGAGAGTTCCAGAAAAACATCTATTTCTGCTTTATTGTCTATGCAAAAACCTTTGATTGTGTGGATCACCACAAGCTGTGGAAAATTCTGAAAGAGATGGGCATACCAGACCACCTGACCTACCTCCTGAGAAATCTGTATGCAGGTCAGGAAGCAACAGCTAGAACCAGATATGGAACAACAGACTGGTTCCAAATTGGGAAAAGAGTCCATCAAGGCTGTATATTGTCACCATGCTTATTTAACTTATATGCAGAGTACATCATGAGAAATGCTGGACTGGATGAAGCACAAGCTGGAATCAAGATTGCTGGGAGAAATATCAATAACCTTAGGTATGCAGATGACACCACCCTTATGGCAAAAAGTGAAGAAGAACTAAAGGGCCTCTTGATGAAGTGAAAGAGGAGAGTGAAAAAGTTGGCTTAAAGCTCAACCTTCAGAAAACTAAGATCATGGCATCTGGTCCCATTACTTCATGGCAAATCGATGAGGAAACAGTGGAAACAGAGACTTTATTTTGGGGGGCTCCAAAATCACTGCAGATGGTGATTGCAGCAATGAAATTAAAAGACGCTTACTCCTTGGAAGAAAAGGTATGTCCAACTTAGATAGCATATTAAAAAGCAGAGACATTACTCTGCCAACAAAGGTCCATCTAGTCAAAGCTATGGTTTTTCCAGTAATCATGTATGGTTGTGAGAAAGCTGAGCGCCGAAGAATTGATGCTTTTGAACTGTGGTGTTGGAGAAGACTCTTGAGAGTCCCTTGGACTGGAAGGGGATCCAACCAGTCCATCCTAAAGGAGATCAGTCCTGAATATTCATTGGAAGGACTGATGTTGAAACTGAAACTCCAATATTTTGGCCACCTGATGCAAAGAGCTGACTCATTGGAAAAGACCCTGATGCTGGGAAAGATTGAAGCAACAATCTTTCAACAATCTTTTGAAGGCAGGAGGAGAAGGGGACAACAGAGGATGAGAAGGTGGGATGGCATCACTGACTCAGTGGACATGAGTTTGAGTAAGCTCTGGGAGTTGGTGATAGATGTGTATGCTGCAGTCCATGGGGTTGCAAAGAGTTGGACACGACTGAGAGACTGAACTGAACTGACGCCTCTTTCACTTTAAGTTATTTGTGAAATGTTTAGACAAATTGGGTTTTTGGATATTCAAAAATGAGTCAAAATTTTTGCTTTCAGAAAGATGGAATAGGCACATTTCTCCCTATTTCTCTTGAAATTACAACTAAAAGTCCTGGACATGATGTTTATAGCAAACACAAGCAGACTCTGAAATATGGAAAGAAGAAGGCAGACTGCCTAGGGACCTCAGGACACAGGAAAGAAAGATACATGGTGAGTTCTTTGGATTTTCTTTTAGTTTCATGTATCTCAGACCAGGAGCTGAGAGAACCATCACCCAGAAAAGCCCATGGGTGTATATTAACCCACTCAAAAAAAAAAAAAAAAAAAAAGCCCTGACAAAAGTCTGCTCTCTCTAGCCGAAGAATAAGGAGAGGAGCAGCCTAGCAAAACCAAAACTTTTAGACAATAATTATTCTACTTCAGCCTCACTCCTACCCATCCATCATCCATCAGGTTGAGTGGGGAGTCTAGACTCTATCTCTGTTAGGCTATAAGGTGTTAATTCCCCCACTAGGATGGTGTCAGAGAATGCTGATGAGGGAATGAAGGCTTTCATCCCCTTTTAGTACAAGACTCTTTCTTCACAGTATCAGTAATGGCCAGTGGAGGGCCTGGACTTCTACCCCACCCAATAGCGAAGAGAACGTTTACTGGAGAGGCAGGCCTTTCATCAACGTCCAGGAGTAACAAGGCCACTCCCTTCCCTGTGGTGTTAGTGGAAGCCACATGGGGAATAGAATCAAAGCAGTCCAACGCTCCCAGCCAGGGAAGTATCCATGGAGGCCGGGTGGGTACCTGGATATCCTGGCTGTGGCCAGTAGTGATGAAGAGCCTCCTCACCTTTAATGGAGACCAAGTGGGGAACTTGAACTTCTTCCCCCACCTGGAGGTGGTGCCCCTGCTTCCTATGCTGGAATGGTGTCAATGAAAGCCAGCTAAAACAGAAAGCTTAAGGGCTGGAGTCTCATAATGTAATACCCAAAATGAACGGGTTTCAATCTATAATCACTCATTATATCAAGAAACAGGAAGGTCTCAATCAGTGAAAAAAGACAATAAATAGATACTGTATTTTGCTAGGGCTGCCATAACACAATCTCAGAGACTGGGTGGCTTAAACAACAGATATTTATTTCTCAGAATTCTGGAGGCTAGAAGTCCAAGATCAAAGTGTTGGCAGGTTTGGTTTCTCCCGACATCTCTCTCTTTGGCTTGCACATGGCCATCTTCTTGTTGTATCCTCACATGGCCTTTACTTTATGCACACACACCCCTCATGCCTCTTCCTCATCTTGTAAGGATGCCATCCTATTAGATTAAGGCTCCACTCTATTAGCCTTTCCCAGGTGGAGCAGTGGTAAAGAATTGCCTGCCAATGCAGGAGATGCAGGAGACCTGGGTTCCATCCCTAGGTTGAGAAGATCCCCTGGAGTAGGAAATGGCAACCCACTCCAATATGCTTCTTGCTTGGAAAATTCTATGGACAGGGGAGCCTGGTGGGCTACAGTCCATGGAGTTGCAAAGAGCAGGACAATCACCTCTTTGAAGACCCTATTTCTAAATATGGTCACATGGATTAGGGCCACCTGTAAGACCTCATTTAACATTAATTAGTTCCTTAAATGTCCTATTTCCAAATACAGTTAAATTCTGAGGTGCTGGAGGTTGAGACTTCAACAAATAAATTTAGGAAGGTGCTATCATCACATAATGCTGCTGCTGCTGCTAAGTCGCTTCAGTCGTGTCCGAGTCTGTGCGACTCCATAGACGGCAGCCCACCAGGCTCCCCCGTCCCTGGGATTCTCCAGGCAAGAACACTGGAGTGGGTTGCCATTTCCTGCCACATTAAGATGTCAGAAATTTTAGAATTAATGACTGAAAATGCAGCCATCAAAAATGCTTCAGTAAGCAGTTATGAACATACTTGAAACATAAAGAATGAAGTCTCAACAAAGAAATAAAAGTCTCAACAATGCAAGAGAAGTTGTAAAGAAGAACTAAGTGGAAACTTTGTAAGCAAAAAATACAATAAAAATATAAAATATAACATTTATATGAAATAAATAAAAAACTCAGTGCATGGGTTCAACAGAAAATGGAAGAGTCAGAGAAAAGAATCAATGAACTGGAAGAAAGAACAGTAAAAATCGCCCAATGTGAGCAATAGAGAGAAAATAGACTGGGAAAAAGCTCTAATTCTCAGGGATCTATGGGGCTACAACAAAAGATTTAACATTTGTTATTTTGGAGGTCTGGGAGAAGAGGAGAGAAAGAGTGAGACTGAAATAGTACTCAAAGAAATAATAGTCGAAAAGCCCCCAGATTTGGCAAAAAGCCATAAATCTATAGATTTCAGAAGCTGAATAAATTCCAAAAAGGATAAGCACAAAGACATTTATACCAAAACATACCACATCTAGACTTCTGACTGCTAACTACAACTAGTACATGATTAACTGTGCTCTTCTGCACATTTTGTTTATAGGAGGTTGGCAGTGCAGTGATTGAAAAATGTATAAACTAAGATCAGGGGACCTGGTTTTGAACTTCAGGTATGCTATACCAACAGGTTCATCCTGGAGCAAATTACTGCATCTCTTTATGTTTCAGATTTCTCATCTGAAAAATGGGGTAATAATATGTCCCCCCAACTCCCATAGAAGTGTTGTCAGAATTAAATGAGAAAATTTATGTAAAATAATTGTCACACAGCAGGCACTCAATAAGTGTCATTTTCTTTCCCCTTCCCTACTCTTGACCTCTCTTGATCAATGAGAAGGCCAAGAGCACTAAAGTTGGTATGTCAAAGCCTTCAGACCAAATTAGCTAAGCTCTGATTCCAATTATGAGAAGATCCCTCGCACATCCTAATTTCTTTGCCATTAAAATGGTTATTTTTTTCTTCAGTTGCTCCTTCGACATATCTTGTTTCTTTTTTGTGGAAACAGTTTTAGCATCCTGGTTAAGAGGCTAATTTCTGGAGTCAGACAATCTAGGGCTAGGCTCTGGATCCACAATTAGGTCAGTAAATTACTCAGGGTCCTTAAGACTCACTTTCCGCAAATGTGTTACAGGATACAAGTATTCCTACTGCCCTAGGGCTGCCGTCCTGATTAATGAGTTAGCATTCGTAGAGCTTGGAATTGTGCCTGACCTAGGGAAAGTGCTCATCGGGGACAGTAATTATCTGTTGGACGAGATGCAGGGATTATCCTAACACCTGGGGACCATACCTAGGAGCTATTTCTTCTCCATAGAATTAGCCCTCGAGCCCTAGCCCTAGAGTCCTAGAGTTGCTGCCCCTGATCTTGCCTTTCCATCCTTCACCCCATACTCCTTCATTGGTGGAGAGTTTAATGTCTCAGTAAGTGGGCACACTTTGAATTTAAGTTCCAACTGAATTTGCTTAGAGGTATAGTGTACTAGGGTTCTCCAGAGAAACATAATCAATAGGATATATACATACACACACCCACATATGGAGAAGTAGAGAGAAAGAAATAGATTTAGTCTAAAGCATTGGTTTATGCATCACCACTTCAATCGACATGATTTTGAGCAAACTCCAGGAGATGGTGAAGGACAGGGAAGCCTGGCATGCTGCAGTCCACGGGGTTGCAAAGAGTTGGACATGACTGAATGACTGAACAATGACAACAAATGTGGAGGCTGGCAAGTGTGAAATCTATAGGGCAAGTTGGTAGGTAGGGAATTCAGAGAGTTGGCATTCAAGTTTTGAGTCTAAAATCTGCAGTCTGGAAACTCAGGTAGGGTTTCTATGTTGCAGTCTTAAGGTTAAATTCCTTCCTTCCTTCTTTGAGAAACCTCAGTCTTTGCTCTTAAGGCCTTTGATTGGATGAGGCCCACCCCTGTCTTGGAGAGTAATCTGCTTCACTCAACGGAAGGAAGTGTTAGTCGCTCAATCATGTCTGACTCTTTGCGACACCATGGATGGTAGCCCACCAGGCCCCTCTGTCTATGGAATTCTGCAGGCAAGAATACTGGAGTGGGTTGCCATTCCCCTCTCCAGGAGATCTTCCCAACCCAGGGATTGAACCCGGGTTTCCTGTATTTCAGGCAGATTCTTTACTGTCTGAGCCACCTTCACTCAAACTCTACCCTTTAAAACGTTCAGTTCAGCTGCTCAGTTGTGTACAACTCTTTGCGACCCCATGGACTGCAACACACCAGGCTTCCCTGTCCATCATCAACTCCCAAAGCTTGCTCAAACTCATGTCCATCGAGTCAGTGATGCCATCCAACCATTTCATCCTCTGTTATCCCCTTCTCCTCCTGCCTTCAATCTTTTCAAATGAGTCAGTTCTTCGTATCAGGTGGCCAAAGTATGAGAGTTTCAGCTTCAACATCAGTCCTTCCAATGAATATTCAGGACTGATTTCCTATAGGATGGACTGGTTTGATCTCCTTGCAATCCAAGGGACTTTCAAGAGTCTTCTCCAACACCACAGTTCAAAAGCATCAATTCTTCAGCACTCGGCTTTCTTTATAGTCCAACTCTCACATCCATACATGACTACTGGAAAAACCATAGCTTTGACTAGGTGGACCTTTGTTGGAAAAGTAATGTCTCTGTTTTTTAATATGCTGTCTTGGTTGGTCATAAACATTAATCACATCTAAAAGATACCCTCACGGCAACGTCTAGACTGGTGCTTGACCAAACAGCTGGACACCATAGCCTAGTCAACCAACACATAAAAGTAACTGTCACATATGGAGGAGCTAATCTGAAATTTATGAAAGCTATATGCCTTATTTAATGTATGTGACAAATTACATGCTATTCTTCCAACTAGGTGACTACTTGAGGGCATAGTAAATTGTCCAAAAGTGCAATATTAGAATGAACGAGTCATTTCTGTGAAGAGTGCAACATCATGTATAGTTGCTCCTTGGGATCCACAGGGAATTTGTTCCATGACCTTTGAGGATACCAAAATCTGTGGATTCTCAATTCCATTTTATAAAATGGCATGGGATTTGGTTAAAATCTATGCAATCCTCCCATATACTTTAAATCACCTCTAGATTATTATGATACCTAATACATTGTAAATGCTATATCAATAGTTGCTGCACATTGCAAAATCAAGTTTTGCTTTTTGGAACTTTCTGAAATTTCAGGGGGAATATTTTTGATTCACAGTTTGTTGAACCTGGGATATAGAACCCAAGGCTATGGAGGGCTGATGATACTGTTATCTTTCAGAATGTCAGCTGTCTGACCCTGCTGATCTCAGGTAACTGTCTACTGCTGACTTAGTGCAATGATGAGGCCAACAGATGGTGCGCCTCTTGGGTTTGCAGCAAAAATACTTGATGGGTGATTTTCTTTTTCCTCCCATAAATGCACTGTCTACTTCAATTCCAGTGGAGACAATTTTCATTTCTTCAGTTATGTTGCGTATTTAATTTTACTCTATGATGATATAATGTTACTAATAGATCAGTTTCTGGGCAGCTCCCAAGCTAACTCAGACTATGATCGGCTCTGTTGTAACAGATTCATTTGGCAAATCTGACTAAACCACAAGGATTATTAGTCCTTTCTTGTAGGAGAAGCACCTCTGAATTTGAGCCATACCTGATCTATTTCGCACACCTCTAAGCTGAAATCCTTAGGTTCCTGTCCTGGACAGAGGGAACTACTTTAGAGAATTCAGAAGGAGACCCTTGTGAAGTCTTTATTTTTTCCCCTCTGATACAGAAAAGCCTTTAACAGATTTGAATCAGGTAATTTTAGTGAAAATTTAGTGACCAAGAATTATGAGAAAACAAAATTATAAAATAATATACTTATCAATATTATGTGGACACATCAGAGTGTTTTCATAGTTAATTAAGACAGGTGAAATAGGGTTCAGTTCAGTTCAGTTCAGTTGCTCAGTCATGTCTGACTCTTTGCGACCCCATAAACCACAGTACGCCAGGCCTCCCTGTCCATCACCAACTCCCGGAGTCTACCCAAACTACCAGTCCATCGAGTCAGTAATGTTATCCAGCCATCTCATCCTCTGTTGTCCCCTTCTCCTCCTGCCCCCAATCCTTCCCAGCATTAGGGTCTTTTCCAATGAGTCAGGTCTTCGCATGAGATGGCCAAAGTATTGGAGTTTCAGTTTCAACATCAGTCCTTCCAATGAACACCCAGGACTGATCTCCTTTAGGATGGACTGGTTGGATCTTCTTACAGTCCAAGGGACTCTCAAGAGTCTTCTCCAACACCACACTTCAAAAGCATCAATTCTTCAGTGCTCAGCTTTCTTGACCGTCCAACTCTCACATTCATACATGACTCCTGGAAAAACCATAGCCTTGACTAGATGGACCTTTGGCAAAGTAATGTCTCTGCTTTTAAACATGCTATCTAGGCTGGTCATAACTTTCCTTCCAAGGAGTAAGAGTTTTTTAATTTCATGGCTGCAATCACCATCTGCAGTGATTTTGCAGCCCCCCAAAATAAGGTCTGACACTGTTTCCACAATTTCCCCATCGATTTGCCATGAAGTGATGGGACCAGATGCCATGATCTTAGTTTTCTGAATGTTGAGCTTTAAGCCAACTTTTTCACTCTCCTCTTTCACTTTCATCAAGAGGCTTTTTAGTTCCTCTTCCCTTTTTGCCATAAGGGTGGTGTCATCTGCATATCTGAGGTTATTGATATTTCTCCTGGCAATCTTGATTCCAGCTTGTGCTTCCTCCAGCCCAGCGTTTCTCA
Organism: Giraffa tippelskirchi; assembly: GCF_054371585.1. Classification (NCBI taxonomy): domain Eukaryota; kingdom Metazoa; phylum Chordata; class Mammalia; order Artiodactyla; family Giraffidae; genus Giraffa; species Giraffa tippelskirchi. Next base: position 133,923,516 of record NC_137283.1, read on the forward strand.
TGATGTGCTCTACATATAAGTTAAATAAGCAGGGTGACAATATACAACCTTGACACACTCCTTTTCCTGTTTGGAACCAGTCTGTTGTTCCATGTCCAGTTCTAACTGTTGCTTCCTGACCTGCATAGAGGTTTCTCAAGAGGCAGGTCAGGTGGTCTGGTATTCCCATCTCTTTAAGAATGTTCCACAGTTTTTTGTGATCCACACACTCAAAGGCTTTGGCATAATCAATAAAGCAGAAATAGATGTTTTAGTCACCTAATCCAGATCCTTTGTTCTTAGATGATGAAATCAAGACTAGAAAGGTGCTGTGTTTGTCAATGTATTCATTCATTGCTAGACAGTGGCCAAAACAAGACATGTTTCCAGACAAGGACTTTTTCTACCACGTGCCATGTGAAATTATTCTTCAGTATATTTAGCCTATTCTTTCTTAAAATTCCTTTAAGAATTAATTATAAAATCCAGCTTTGCTTCAAATTATAAAACTTTAGATAGAGGGCAGAAACATATAATCAAAATACTCAAAATGTTTATATTTTTCCATCACTGCTTTTCTCCAAATGTTTTTATTCTCATGATTTGAGTGATTCCACTGAATACTTAGACTGCATCAATAGATGAGAAGGATCTGAGCTCTTTCGCTGAACTCATTCATTCAACAAAGCACCAAGCAGTGTCCTAGCTACTGGGATTATAGAGATAAATAAGAAGTGAGTGATTTTTGCTGCAAATGGGGCTTTGTTGAGTTGGAGAAAAGCACATAAAATCAAATATACTCTACAGATGATGCAGTAAGCTTGGTAACAGGGGCCCAATATGAATAGAGGAACTTGACTCTGAATGAGAAATAAATCCCTTCACGAGCGCCTTCTTGCAAAGTACCATTTGAAACAGTCTAAGAGGATGAGTGTAGTTTACCAGGTGAGGGAGGGAGAGGCCTTCAAGGTATGAGGAAGGGCCCATGGGGAGCTGCATAGAGCATGGCTGGACTGAGGGACAAGAAGTTGATAAGGTGGGAGAAGAGAGTAGAGAGAGAGAGCTTGGAGTCAGTGGGGGAAGGTCTTAGGTTGCATGCTGAAGAGCGCTTTTACTACAGAGGGTTTTATTGTGAAGGTAAGAATATACCTAATACAATGTCCCATCTCAGAGATGGGATATTTCAAACCAAGGGGACAGGACTTGACACAGTTAGGTTTACTTTCTTGAAAGATAATGCTGATCCTCAGCTACTTCAGCTAGAAATGAGATAAAATATTCCTGCTATGACAGTTGATGTAGGAATCAAATAGTGTATGGGAAAGTGCCTGGTAAGTTATACCTCAAGTTATCATGTGAAATATTTATTCATGTCACATGATAGTAAAATCAAATAGTGAAACTTTTGTGAGAATGAATATTGGGCAGACAGCACATTTCTGAACCTCTAAAGCATTTAGTCCTGAGTATATTTTTCTACCAGATTCTGCAGGACATGACAAAGAATGTGGCACTGATGTCTGTCTCAAAATCACCTTGACTAAATAGAACCCTAATGTTCTACACTTGGCTTTAAATTAGGGTCTTTATAAGAAACAGCATACAAACTGTGTCTGCATTTGCTGTGAAACTTGTTTCAAACTTTGGCCATTAAATATCTCAGTTTTTTTTTATTTGAGTAAATGCATTTAATTAACTAATCATCATACATCATAATCATAATCATTAGTATAACTTAATATCGACTAAGGAAATAACAGAAGATACACATAAAGATTTGTATATTAGAATGCTCATTGGAGTGTTATTTATAATAAGGTAAAATTAGAAATGACTTTAATCCTTCTTTGTAGGAGTTGAAATTCAATTATGGTTTGTTTACATGGTGAAATGTTTTTGATTATTGAAAATCATGACTTCAAAGGCTAATGATATGAAAAATTGTTCCTAAATTTAAGTGAAAAAGAAATGGTAGGGCATACCATTTCCTCCCTAGTTGAGGACTAAAAAAATAGCCAATTTTGACATAAAGATTGAAAAGAATAGACCAAATTATAATGTTTAATTTTTCTGCATAAAATTATTATAAAAGATTTTTCTTAAAAAATGTTATTTCAAACTTAAAAAAAAATTGCTCCTAATTCTATAATGAAGAAAAATAAGTACAGTTAAAAAATGTTTAAGTAACTTGTGCTAAAAAATTACTAGCCTTGATTATTCTTCTGTGGTTTACATTTTCATATTTTTGATGGGGTTCCTGCTTCAACAATTACTGCCAGTCTGAGAGATTTTACTCTAGTATTAATAACTAGAAGTTTCCAAGTTCCTCAACTCCATTTTCTCTGAAAGAAATGAAGGATCCCTGTACTTTCTCACCACTTTACTGTCAATTGTTTTATTAATAAAAACAGTAATTTTATTTCAAAAACATTTAATCTAGCCTGCCAAAATATTCTGAGTGATATAAAACCAAACATGCTGAAGACACAAAAGAAGTTTAATATGTTATTTCTGCATATAAAGAGTTTATAATTTGTGTGGTAAGATGAAACGAATTCAAGGGACAACTAGGATGTAAGAATCATAATAATTTCATAAGATTAATAGTGATTTTCTAAGGTTAGTCCACCACTTTAATTTGGTAGGTGGTGAAAATGAAGCTGAGAGAATAAGTGATTTTTCCAATAACACGCAAGGATGTAGGAACAAGGACCCAGGTCTCCCAGTTTCACTGAACTGTAAAAATGCCATGTATTACAGAAAATCTAAAAGGAAACCCATTTCAGCCTCTGTGAAAGAGTTAAAGGGAGAAGGGAAGAGGAGGCTCGTTAATAACAATACCCTGGGCTGTGACTCTTCTTCAGTAGGTGACAAGTCTGTGGAGTCCTTCAACCACTGAAACCACCATCATTGGTTGTGTCCCACTGTCTATAGTAGTTAGTCTCCTGCAACTCAGGAGATGCAGGAGACACAGGTTTGATCCCTTGGGTTGGGAAGATCCCCTGGAGGAGGGCACTGGCAACCCACTCCAGTGTTCTTGCTTGGAGAATCCCATGGACAGAAGATCCTGGCTGGCTATAGTCCATGGGGTTGCAAAGAGTTGGACATGACTGAAGCAACATAGTACACACACGTAGTAATTATATCTGTGATGTCAGACCCTATATGATGTTATCCATGTATATCACTTTCGTAAAAATAAAAATCAAATGTTCAATTGGACTGTGAATTAGTCAGGATGCTTTCAGTTGTAAGCAACAGAAACTCAACTCAAATCATAACAAAACAAAGAGGGAAGGAATTTGTTGACACATAATTGGGAAGTCACAGGCTTTAAGACCGACAGATTCTAGAAACCTAGATGCTGTTGTCAGGGCTCTAGTTACATCTTTCCGTCTCACTGTGTCTCTGCTTGACTTCATTCCTTGCGCAGGTGTTCCCCAGGTACTTGACAAGATAGCTTCTGGATATCAAGACTCATACCTGACTGTTTATGAACTCCTTGGAGATGTCTCCTTGGAAAGCTCTGGCAGAAAAGTCCCTGGAAAGAAAGATGCTTATTCTCCAGACTCTGCATATGCTTGTCCCCGAGTCAGGCTCTTTTGGAAGAGAATCTGGTTCTTCGGGGATTCCTAACCACCTGAAAAGGATTTCCCTTGGTAAAGAGGTGTCCTATTAATAGAATGGCTGGGAAAAGGGGAGAGGGTGCTCATCAGGTGTATACTATGGGATATAGTGCCGATGACCTAAGTACTGACCATGTAATACAGACGATAAATACAAAAGGAGAGAGAAGTATAATAATAAGGCTGCTAGCTCCGTTTTCCCAGAGAATTTAGGTGATGACACACCCTGAAAGTGTGAGAGTTTGTTGCTCAGTCATGTCAGACTCTTTGTGACACCATGGACTGTCGTCTACCAGGCTCCTCTGTCCATGGAATTCTCCAGGCAAGAGTACTGGAGTGGGTTGCCATTCTCTTCTCCAGGAGATCTTCGTGACCCAAGGGATCGAACCCAGATCTCTTATATTGCACGAAGATTCTTTACTGTCTGAGCCACCAGGGAAGCCCATCCTAGGGTAATATAAAATTCTGTTAATAATAGACTGTGCTGTGCTAAGTCGCTTCAGTCATGTCTGACTCTTTGAGACGCGATCGACTGTGGCCTGTCAGGCTCCTCTGTCCATGGGGATTCTGCAGACAAGAATACTGGGGTGGGTTGCCATGCCCTCCTCCAGGGGATTTTCCCAACCCAGGGATTGAACCCATGTCTCTTGGATCTCCTGCCTTGGCAGGCAGGTTCTTTACCACTAGCACCACCTGGGAAGCTCTAATAATAGACTTAATAAAGTCTAATGGAAAAGGAAATCTCCTTTTAAGAAAACTCAAACTATATTCACAAAGACAATATTTTATGACATATGTTTCTAGGGGTAGTTGTAGTGACTAGGGGCTTCCCTCATGTCTCAGATGTTAAAGAATCTGCCTGCAGTGAAGGAGACCTGGGTTCGATCTCTCAGTTGGAAAGATTCCCTGGAGAAGGGAATGGCTACCCACTCCAGTATTCTTGCCTGTAAAATTCCATGGATAGAGGAGCCTGGTGGCTGACTGGTGAAGACTCTGCTGCCAATTCAGGAGACCTGGGTTCAATCCCTGAGTTAAGAAGATCCCCTGGAGTAGGAAAGGGCAGCCTGCACCAGTTTTCTTGCCTGGATTATCCCATAGACAGAGGAGCCTGAAGGGCTACAGTCCATGGGGTTGATAAGAGTAGGACATGACTGAGCGTGTATGCAGTATGTAGTGACTAACCCAGTTCACCTGAAGCTATTAGGAACAAGATACATTTTTTTTTTTGAACTTAGATTGAAGTCTATAAGGTAGAGTTGTAACAGCAAATCTCTTTAGATAATGGCTCCAGAGATTAATACAGTTAATGGAGATTTTAATTAGGCAGCATAATTTCTAAAAGCAGTAGAAAAAAAAAAACCCAGCATTACCTGTAAGTGAAAGCAAATTCTCTTATCACCAATGTGATAGTTGCAGAATTTATACAATAATAATTCCTCCTGACATTTGCATTATGCTTTCCACTTGTCACATATTAACTCAGTTGATCTTTATAACATTCCCAGGGAAGAGGCATTACTATAATTGTTTACATTTTATAGATAAGAAAACTGAGGGATAGAGAGTTCACATAGCTAATGAGAGGTGGACTTGAATCCTCCCATTGGAGTTTTTCCATAGATGTAACAGGAAGAAAACAGGTCTGATGAAAGAGAACTGAGTTTGAATCCTGCCTTCACTACCTACTAACTAGGTAACTATGTCCTTTTGACCCTCCTTTTCTCAGAAGTAAAAAAGTGATAATCATATCTAACATAATGGGTGTGATATTAAAAATCATCTCTCATCTGAGGTACTCTGTGGGTTTTCCTTCCTCAACTCCATGGCCTTAAGTTTAGCCTTGACATGGAAATGGGGAAGAAGAAGGAATACAGGCTGTCCTTCTGTTGTGGGTGTTGCAAAGGAAGAATCTCTCATGGGAAAGGGAAGTAAAAATGTACCCTTCATCTTCTGGCTTGAGGGGTTAAAAAGGGAAATGGAAGTGGAGGAAAAGGTCAAAAGCAAAGTTTTTCTTTTCTTCTTCCATCTTCTTAGGGTGGAAGGGATGTGGGTGAGCCCAGGTTCCAAAGGTCTTCTATTTGCCTCCATTTGCTTTTATGCTGAAAGGAAATCCCCCTGCCAGCTGGTCTAGCCCTGTCCTGAGTGGTCCTATCAAAGAAACTTGTGCACAGTGTAATCAGGCAGAGCCCCTAGGCTGCCCATGGCGGGAAGATGCATGGCTGGGAATTTTACCAGTCTCCTCAAAACTGAGGGCTCTAGGTGGACAGAGGTATCCAAAAGATGCATAGGGGTCAGAGGTGGAGATTTAGATTTGGAAATTCTACATCTAATTGAATATGTTTGCTTTTCCTTGTGAAAATAGATTTCTGTTTTTATTAGTGAATTTTCTCTTTTGGAAAATCTTTTGGCGGCCATTATTTCTTCACTCTAAAAACAAGAAATTCCATAATGTCCTTCAGAAGGATTGACTAGCATGGAATAAATAGTAGGTTATAAGGCAGGACAAAGGATACATGCTTTTAAGAATAGTACTGTATGATTTCATTTATGTGTGGAATCTAAAAAAAACCAAACTCCTAGAAACAGAGGACTGGTGGTTTCCAGAGGGGAAGAGAGGAAGGTAGGGGAAAAGGTGAAGGTATCTAAAGGTACAAACTTCCAGTTGCAAAGTAAATAAGTTCTGAGAACGTTACATACAATGTGGGGAGACCATGGTTAATAAAACTGTATGGTATATTTGGGGGCTTCCCTGGTGACTTAGATGGTAAAGAATCTGCCTGCAATGGAGACCTGGGTTCAATCCCTGGGTCAGGAAGATCCCCTGGAGAAGGAAATGGCAACTCACTCCAGTATTATTGCCTGGAGAATCCCATGGGCAGAGGAGCCTGGCTGGCTATGGTCCATAGGGTCACACAGAGTCAGATGCAACTGAAGTGACTTAGCACATATGCATAGCCTTTACTCATAGATGCCAGTAGCAACAATCAAAATGTCTCCAGACATTGCTAAATGTCCCATGGCATAGAAGAGAGTAGGTGCTTGGAGGAGGTTACAAAGTCATTGGATTGAGAATCACTGAAGCACAGTGACACCTGGGTGTTCTTGGTTACATATAGTTCATTGACCATCATCTTTGCTGGGGGGCCCCACCCATCCGTGACCCAGCCTCAGCCTTAGAGCTTCAGCCAGTAATTCAAGAGAGCTTGGCTAGCAGATGGTTGTGGGTGTAGATGCCTGTGATGGGGGTGCAGTGTAGGAAAGAGGATAGAGTCCCAGCTTCTAGCAAAGTCCATATTTGCTTCTTCTCTGCAGAATTCAGTTAATTATGGTAGAATTACCATGATAATCCAGAAATTTTCCTCCCCTTGTTACCTCAGTTAACCCTTAAAAAAACTACATTTCTTCATTCCAGTGTGCGGTGGGAAGACTCATTTTTAACATGTGCCACGACATTAACAAGGCAGGGAAGTGCTGTGACAGCTGTTTAAAAGGATGTCTTTCACACTCAGAGCTCGATGCCAAGTGTGTTGAAAATGCAGGTTCCTGGTTCTCATCCTAAATCTACTACAGTAAGATCTCTTGTTAGGAGACCTGAGAATCTGCATTTTTTTTTAAACTTGCTGATCTAGAATTTTCTATAGTATGAAAAAGACATTTCTACTTTCCTTCACAGTCCAGTGACCAAAAACAAAACCATAACCACGGGAGAGTAATGAACAAAAAGAGATCTCCCCAGGGTTTTCTTGCCCTCTAGTTTCTAAGGGAATACTTGCTCTAGAGAGGAGGGAAAATCATTTCCTCTTCCTTCCTCAGTCCACTGGAGGGAGGGTTTCATCACTTCCCCAAAAAATCTGAAGAGATGGGGACCCAGAAATGACTTTTTGGTTATTTGATTCAATTTCCCTCCCCAAATCAATACCCCAGGCTGTACACATTTGTAACCTTTATTTCCCCTTGAAAATTAGTGTGCTTGACTCAACTAGTTAAAAAATGAGAACTGAAACAAACAGCTGGGTTCATTTAAGACGTTTCGTTTCTATTTCTACTTGAAAGAAACCTTTCGGCAGATCGCCTTTGTGGCAGTTGAAGGCCAACATAAGTTTAAACAACAGGTTGCTTGCCTTTAAGAAACCAAGACTTCCTGGTGCCCGGGCCAACAAAGCCTGGCTGTGAGTTGGTAGGCAGCTGCAAGCATGGGACTCCATCAGTTTCCTGCACAGAAGGGGGATGCCTGCTGTTGGGGAAGATGTGACCAATTCAAATCCAACCTGGTGGGGGGACTCTGAGGATGGGCTCATAAGTTGTCAATTGATCCTATACCCTGCTATTCACCATGGCCCCCTTCCCAGTCCCTGGCCATTTCTCTCCATTGCATACCTCCTACTTGGGCAATAGCAGATTGCTAATTTTTCCAAAGGGGAAAAAAGTAATAGCACACTGTGAAAATCTCTGTTGACCGTTCAAAAGCCATGTTTGATTTCTCAAGCCTCAGCTTTTGTTCAGGTTTATCATTTTCTCAGTGGGGACAAGGCTGCTTAGATTACCAAAGGATTTTTGTCCTGAATCCAATGCAGGTATACTTGGGATTGTATCTAGGGACACCAGCCAACAAAGCGAGATGAGAAAGTTTGAATGGGCATAGTGATCTTGTCATTTGTTAATTCATTCAACGAATCTGTAGCTTGAATAGTGATTATGTGACATACTCTGTGCTGAATGCTGGAGACACAATGGAAACCAGACTGGGTTTCTGCCTTCATTATGCTCATTGATATTATTTAATCATCCAAATAGGTGTATCAGCACAGGTGTGCATGGAAACATAGGAGACCTCTTCAGGGAATTGGCCAGACCCAGGGGCCAGACCGCACAAGTTCACATTTAGTCTTAGGTATTTTGCTACAAGCAAAGAGCTTATGGGAATGTGAGACAATCATATTTGTTTTAGCTCACTCTGTGCTCATGAAAAGAAACTCATGTACACTTTAGGACTTGCTGCTTGACTTATGTTTGATGCAGAAGGTATAATTGTTAGTGCTACAATTATTTACCTGTCTGACTTGGAGAAATTAGGATAATAATGTCCTTTAAAAAATAAAAAATACTGACAGTCAACGTGTTAAATCATCTTGTCACCTTCAGCAGATGAAATGAACTGACGATATGAATTCAGATATAGAAATTACTTTTATCTTGGTTTATGTGGGCTTCCCTGGTGGCTCAGTTGGTAAAGAATCTGCCTGAAATGTGGGAGACCTGGGTTGGGAAGATCCCTTGGAGAAGGAAACAGCTACCCATTCCAGTATTCTGGCCTGGAGAATCCCACGGACTGTAGAGTCAGACACGACTGAATGACTTTCACTTTCATTTTCATACTCTACATGCAGTACTTATTAAATACAGATGTTGTTGCTGTTCAGTGGCTCAATCGTGTCTGACTCTTTTCCACCCCATGGACTGCAGCACACCAGGCTTCCCTGGGCTTCATTGTCTGCTGGAATTTGCTCAAACTCATGTCCATTGAGTTAGTGATGCCATCCAACTATCTCATCCTCTGTTGTCCCCTTCTCTTTCTGCCTTCAGTCATTCCCAATATCAGGATCTTTTCTAATGAGTCAGCTATTCACATCAAGTAGCCAAAGTATTAGAGTTTCAGCTTCAGCATCAGTCCTTCAAATGAATATTCAGACTTGATTTCCTTTAGGACTGACTGGTTTGATCTCCCTGCTATTCAAGGGACTCTCCAGAGTCTTCTCCAACACCACAGTTCAAAAGCATCAATTCTTCAGCTCTCAGCCTTCTTTATGGTCCAGCTCTCATATCCATACATCAGTTCAATTCAGTTCAGTTCAGTCGCTCAGTCGTGTCCAACTCTTTGCAACCTCATGGACTGCAGCAAACCAGGCCTCCCTGTCCATCACCAACTCCCGGAGTTTACTAACTCATGTCCATTGAGTCAATGCTGCTATCCAACCATCTCGTCCTCTGTCATCCCTTTCTCCTCCTGTCTTCAATCTTTCCCAGCATCAGGGTCTTTTCAAATGAGTCAGTTCCATACATGAGTCATATCCATACATGACTAGTGGAAAAACCATAGCTTTGATTAGATGGACCATTGTCGGCAAAGTGAAGTCTCTGCTATTTAATATGCTGTCTAGATTCAGCATAGCTTTTCTTCCAAGGAGCATGTGTCTTTTAATTTCATGGATTCAGTCACTGAATCCATGAAAGTGATTTTGGAGACCAAGAAAATAAAGTCTGTCAATGTTTCCATTTTTTACTCTCTCTATTTGCCAAGAAGTGATGGAACCAGATGCCATGATCTTAGCTTTTTTGAATGTTGAGTTTTAAGTCAGTTTTCTCACTCTCCTCTTTTACCTTCATCAAGAGGCTCTTTAGTTTCCTTTTTTTTTTTTTCTTTTTTTTTTTTTTTTTTTTTTTTTTTTTTTTTTTTATATTTAACGACTTTTTATTTTTTATTTTTTTTATTTTTTTTTATAAATTTATTTATTTTAGTTGGGGGCTAATTACTTTACAATATTGTAATAGTTTTTGCCATACATTGACATGAATCAGCCATGGGTTTACATGTGTTCCCCTTCCCGGACCCCCCACCCACCTCCCTCCCCATCCCATCCTTCTGGATCATCCCATTGCCCCGGCCCTGAGCCCTTGTCACATGCATCGAACATGGAATGGTGCTCTGTTTCACATATGACAATACACATGTCTCAATGCCATTCTCCCAGAACGTCCCACCCTCACCTTCTCCCTCAGAGTCCATAAAATTGTTCCATGCATCTGTGTCTCTTATTCTGTCTCGCATGTAGGGTTATCGTTACCATCTTTCAAATTCCATATATATGCATTAGTATACTGTATTGTTGTTTTTCTTTCTGGCTTACTTCACTCTGTATAATGGGCTCCAGTTTCATCCATCTCAGTAGAACCGATTCAAATGTATTTTTTTTAATGGCTGAGTAATATTCCATTGTGTATATGTACCACAGCTTCCTTATCCATTCGTCTGCTGATGGACATCTAGGTTGCTTCCATGTCCTGGCTATTGTAAACAGTGCTGCGATGAACATTGGGGTACACGCGTCTCTTTCAATTCTGGTTTCCTCGGTGTATATGCCCAGCAGTGGGATTGCTGGGTCATATGGCAGTTCTATTCCCAGTTTTTTAAGGAATCTCCACACTGTTCTCCATAGTGGCTGTACTAGTTTGCATTCCCACCAACAGTGTAAGAGGGTTCCCTTTTCTCCACACCCTCTCCAGCATTTATTGCTTGTAGACTTTTGGATAGCAGCCATTCTGACTGGTGTGAAATGATACCTCATTGAGGTTTTGATTTGCATTTCTCTAATAATGAGTGATGTTGAGCATCTTTTCATGTGTTTGTTAGCCATCTGTATGTCTTCTTTGGAGAAATGTCTGTTTAGTTCTTTGGCCCATTTTTTGATTGGGTCGTTTATTTTTCGGGAATTCAGCTGCAGAAGTTGCTTGTATATTTTTGAGATTAATTGTTTGTCTGTTGCTTCATTTGCTATTATTTTCTCCCATTCTGAAGGCTGTCTTTTCACCTTGTTTATAGTTTCCTTTGTTGTGCAAAAGCTTTTAATTTTAATTAGGTCCCATTTGTTTATTTTTGCTTTTATTTCCAATATTCTGGGAGGTGGGTCATGGAGGATCCTGCTGTGATTTATGTCGGAGAGTGTTTTGCCTATGTTTTCCTCTAGGAGTTTTATTGTTTCTGGTCTTACGTTTAGATCTTTAATCCATTTTGAGTTTATTTTTGTGTACGGTGTTAGGAAGTGTTCTAGTTTCATTCTTTTACAAGTGGTTGACCAGTTTTCCCAGCACCACTTGTTAAAGAGATTGTCTTTTCTCCATTGTATATTCTTGCCTCCTTTGTCGAAGATAAGGTGTCCATATGTGCGTGGGTTTATCTCTGGGCTTTCTATTTTGTTCCATTGATCTATATTTCTATCCTTGTGCCAATACCATACTGTCTTGATGACTGTGGCTTTGTAGTAGAGCCTGAAGTCAGGCAGGTTGATTCCTCCAGTTCCATTCTTCTTCCTCAAAATTGCTTTGGCTATTCGAGGTTTCTTATATTTCCATACAAATTGTGAGATGATTTGTTCTAGTTCTGTGAAAAATACCATTGGTAGCTTGATAGGGATTGCATTGAATCTGTAGATTGCTTTGGGTAGAATACTCATTTTCACTATATTAATTCTTCCAATCCATGAACACGGTATATTTCTCCATCTGTTTGTGTCCTCTTTGATTTCTTTCATCAGTGTTTTATAGTTTTCTATATATAAGTCTTTTGTTTCTTTAGGTAGATATATTCCTAAGTATTTTATTCTTTTTGATGCAATGGTGAATGGTATTGTTTCCTTAATTTCTCTTTCTGTTTTCTCATTATTGGAGTATAGGAATGCAAGGGATTTCTGTGTGCTAATTTTATATCCTGCAACTTTACTATATTTATTGATCAACTCTAGTAATTTTCTAGTAGAGTCTTTAGGGTTTTCTATGTAGAGGATCATGTCATCTGCAAACAGTGAGAGTTTTACTTCTTCTTTTCCTATCTGTATTCCTTTTATTTCTTTTTCAGCTCTGATTGCTGTGGCCAAAACTTCCAAAACTATGTTGAATAGTAGTGGTGAAAGTGGGCATCCTTGCCTTGTTCCTGACTTTAGGGGAAATGCTTTCAATTTTTCACCATTGAGGATAATGTTTGCTGTGGGTTTGTCATATATAGCTTTTATTATGTTGAGATATGTTCCTTCTATTCCTGCTTTCTGGAGGGTTTTAATCATAAATGGATGCTGAATTTTGTCAAAGGCTTTTTCTGCATCTATTGAGATAACCATATGGTTTTTTTCTTTCAATTTGTTAATGTGGTGTATTACATTGATTGATTTGCGGATGTTAAAAAAACCTTGCATTCCTGGGATAAAGCCCACTTGGTCATGATGTATGATCTTTTTAATATGATGTTGGATTCTGTTTGCTAGAATTTTATTAAGGATTTTTGCATCTATGTTCATCAGTGATATTGGCCTGTAGTTTTCCTTTTTTGTGACATCTTTGTCTGGTTTTGGAATTAGGGTGATGGTGGCCTCATAGAATGAGTTTGGAAGTTTACCATCTTCTGCAATTTTCTGGAAGAGTTTGAGTAGGATAGGTGTTAGCTCTTCTCTAAATTTTTGGTAGAATTCCGCTGTGAAGCCGTCTGGTCCTGGGCTTTTGTTTGCTGGAAGATTTCTGATTACAGTTTCGATTTCCGTGCTTGTGATGGGTCTGTTAAGATCTTCTATTTCTTCCTGGTTCAGTTTTGGAAAGTTATACTTTTCTAAGAATTTGTCCATTTCTTCCAAGTTGTCCATTTTATTGGCATATAGCTGTTGGTAGTAGTCTCTTATGATCCTTTGTATTTCTGTGGAGTCTGTTGTGATCTCTCCATTTTCATTTCTAATTTTGTTGATCTGATTCTTCTCCCTTTGTTTCTTGATGAGTCTGGCTAATGGCTTATCAATTTTGTTTATCTTCTCGAAAAACCAGCTTTTAGTTTTGTTGATTTTTGCTATGGTCTCTTTTGTTTCTTTTGCATTTATTTCTGCCCTAATTTTTAAGATTTCTTTCCTTCTACTGACCCTGGGGTTCTTCATTTCTTCCTTCTCTAGTTGCTTTAGGTGTAGAGTTAGTTGATTTATTTGATTTTTTTCTTGTTTCTTGAGGTACGCCTGTATTGCTATGAACCTTCCCCTTAGTATTGCTTTTACAGTGTCCCATAGGTTTTGGGTTGTTGTGTTTTCATTTTCATTCGTTTCTATGCATAATTTGATTTCTTTTTTGATTTCTTCTGTGATTTGTTGGTTATTCAGAAGCGTGTTGTTTAGCCTCCATATGTTGGAACTTTTAATAGTTTTTTTCCTGTAATTGAGGTCTAATCTTACTGCATTGTGGTCAGAGAAGATGGCTGGGATGATTTCAATTTTTTTGAATTTACCAAGGCTAGATTTATGGCCCAGGATGTGATCTATCCTGGAGAAAGTTCCATGTGCACTTGAGAAAAAGGTAAAATTGATTGTTTTGGGGTGGAAACTCCTGTAAATATCAATTAAATCTAATTTGTCTATTGTATCATTTAAAGTTTGTGTTTCCTTGTTAATTTTCTGTTTAGTTGATCTATCCATATGCGTGAGTGGAGTATTAAAGTCTCCCACTATTATTGTGTTATTGTTAATTTCCCCTTTCATACTTGTTAGTATTTGCCTTATATATTGTGGTGCTCCAATGTTGGGTGCATATATATTTATGATTGTTACGTCTTCTTCTTGAATTGATCCTTTGATCTTTATGTAGCGTCCTTCTTTGTCCCTTTTCACATCCTTTATTTTAAAGTCTATTTTATCTGAAATGAGTATTGCGACTCCTGCTTTCTTTTGGTCTCCGTTTGCATGGAATATGTTTTTCCATCCTTTCACTTTCAGCCTGTGTGTGTCCCTAGTTTTGAGGTGGGTCTCTTGTAGACAGCATATATAGGGGTCTTGTTTTTGTATCCATTCAGCAACCCTTTGTCTTTTGGTTGGGGCATTCAACCCATTTACATTTAAGGTAATTATTGATAAGTATGATCCCGTTGCCATTTACTTTGTTGTTTTGAGTTCGTGTTGAAACATCCTTTCTGTGTTTCCTGTTTAGAGAAGATCCTTTAGCATTTGCTGGAGAGCTGGTTTGGTGGTGCTGAATTCCCTCAGCTCTTGCTTGTCTGTAAAGCTTTTGAATTCTCCTTCATATCTGAATGAGATCCTTGCTGGGTACAGTAATCTGGGTTGTAGATTATTCTCTTTCATTACTTTAAGTATGTCCTGCCATTCCCTTCTAGCCTGAAGGGTTTCTATTGAAAGATCAGCTGTTATCCTTATGGGGATCCCCTTGTGTGTTATTTGTTGTTTTTCCCTTGCTGCTTTTAATATTTGTTCTTTGTGTTTGATCTTTGTTAATTTGATTAATATGTGTCTTGGGGTGTTTCGCCTTGGGTTTATCCTGTTTGGAACTCTCTGGGTTTCTTGAACTTCTGTGACTATTTCTTTCCTCAATTTAGGGAAATTCTCAACTATTATCTCCTCGAGTATTTTTTCATGGCCTTTCCTTTTATCTTCTTCTTCTGGGACTCCTATGATTCGAATGTTGGGGCGTTTCATATTGTCCCAGAGGTCCCGGAGGTTTTCCTCATTTCTTTTGATTCTTTTTTCTTTTTTCCTCTCTGCTTCGTTTATTTCCATCATTCTATCTTCTACCTCACTTATCCTATCTTCTGCCTCCGTTATTCTACTGTTGGTTCCCTCCAGAGTGTCTTTTATCTCCTTTATTTCATTATTCATTCTATATTGATTCCTTTTTATTTCTTCTAAGTCCTTGATAAACATTTCTTGCATCTTCTCAATCTTTGTCTCCAGGCTATTTATCTGTAACTCCATTTTGCTTTCAAGATTTTGGATCATTTTTATTATCCTTATTCTAAATTCTTTTTCAGATAGATTCCCTATCTCCTCCTCTTTTGTTTGGCTTTGTGGGCATTTCTCATTTTCCTTTACTTGCTGAGTATTTCTCTGCCTTTTCATCTTGTTTAGATTGCTGTGTCAGGCGTGGCCCTTCTGTATTCTGGTAGTATGAAGTTCCTCTTTGTTGTGGAGGTTCCTCACTGCGGTTGGGGTTGGACAGGTGGCTTGTCAAGGTTTCCTGGTTGGGGGAGCTTGTGTCGGTGTTCTGGTGGGTGGAGCTGGATTTCTGCTCTCTAGAGTGTAATGGAGTGACCAGTATTAATTTTTGAGATGTCTATGGATTTGGTGTGCCTCTGGGCAGCCTGTATATTGATGCTCAGGTCTATGTTCCTGCGTTGTTGGAGAATTTGCGTGGTATGTCTTGCTCTGGAACTTATTGTCTCTTGGGTGGAGCTTGGTTTCAGTGAATTTATGGAGGCTATTGGATGGCCTCTTATTAATTAATGTTTCCCCTGGCTTTCAGTCTTATTCTTGCAGTAGCCTCAAGACTTCTCCTTCCATACAGCCTCAATAATAAAACTGTTAGGTTAATGGTGAAAAGATTCTCCACAGTGAGGGATACCCAGAAAGGTTCACTGAGTTACATGGAGAGATGAGGTGGGGGTGGGTGGGTTGAGGTGACCAGGAGGGGAAGAGGGGAATTCAAATGTGGAGAGAGCAATCTAGCCAGTAAGCACTTCCCTCTGTGCTTTCCACAGTTTGGAACCCTCAGAGTGATTCACAGAGATACATAGAGGGGGGGGAGGAAGGTAACAGAGGTGAGCATGAGTAGAAAGGGAGGAATTGAGAGGGGAGAGAGAGATCTGGGCAGTATCCTGTTCCTGAAGTGTTCTCTGGTACCCAGAACACCCTCAGAGATTCACAGAATTGGGTTGAGAAGAGAAGGAGGAGGGTGGGAGATAGAGGTTCCCTGGGGGAGAAGAAAGAGCATCAATAGGGGGAGAGAGTGATCAGGCCAGTGATCACACTCCTGAGTAAAAATGGGTCCTAAAGATTGGGTTCTTAAATGTACAAAGTTGATATCAAATATGTAAAACAAAGATTAAAAATCTAGAGTAGAGGTTAGACTCTTATAAAACTTACAATCTAAAAAAAAAAAAGAAAAAAGGAAACAGTGTAAAAAGAAAAAAAAACAGTAAAACAGTAAAAAAAGAAACAGTAAAAAAATGTAGAACAGGAAAAAAACATTAAAAAAAAAGAAAACACAAAAGGAATAAGATATATGTATGTAGTTTGCTTCAAAAATAGGGTTTTTTTTTTTTTTTTTTTTGCAAGTTAATAGTGGGTTATGAAGATGAAAGTTAAAGGTGTAATAGAGGACTTGAAGAAAAAGGAAAGAAGAGAAAAAAAAATTTTTTTTTTAATTAAAAACAAAAAAAAATTAAAAAAATAAAATAAAATAATAATAGTAAAAAATATATATATCCCGGACTTTCTCTGGAGCTGTTGTGAGCAGTGTGGGATCTGCTCAGTTTTAGATAGATCCTTATTCCTGCTTATACATTTCAAGATCTATAGGTCCTTTTTAATGCAGTCGGTATTAACTACAGGGATCTTAATCTGTTGGCCTGTCCCTTCCAAAGCGCTTCCCTCTGTTTATTTGGCTTCTGTTTGGAGATCTCTTCAGTATCTAATTTCCGCCCTGCAACAAAGTAGTGGAGGTGATCTCTTTAGGTTCGCTTGTTCAATCGTGCTGTGGGGAGGAAGGAACACTGCAATTCTGGCGTGTGTGTGGTAAGCTCGCAGTGTCTCGGCCGCACTGGGTTCGCCCCCGCTCACGGCGTGTGTGCTTTCCCCGTCTACCCTGCTCAGGCTTCAGGTTACTCGGCCGGGGAGCGGGCCCTGAGCTGCGTGCACTTCCCAGGTCTAAGCCGCTCAGGTTCAGGCTCCCGGTTACTCCACAAGGGCGCAGACTCGGTTTCGCCGGCGGCTTGTGCCGTTCCCGGTCGGAGCTGCCCAGGCGGCCAGGAGTTTGGCGAGGGCGCTGTCCCCTGTTGGGGCGGTGCAGCTTATCACCTCCCTGGTCCCCGCCTCGGTTTACGGGCGCGCCCGGCTCCGGTGTGCTTTGTGTCGGTTCTGGGGAGCTGGTCTCTGGCTGCGACCCTCCCGGCGGCTGTCGACCCTCCGGGATCTCAGGCAGTCTTTGCTTAGAAACTGGGAGCCTATTTGCAGTTTGGTAGGGGGTGCCCTCTCTGGAGCCGAGTTTGCCCCTTTCCGGCTCTGGCGGGCCCCGCCTGCCCGCTGTGTCCCGCGGGGGATGGGGCGATCCGCAGCCGGCTAGCTCTCCTCTGGTATCGCTCAGTCCTTTGTTCTGTGAGCGGGCCGGCAGTGCCTTAGAGTTGGGCTTTTCGCGGGATAGTTCTCTCTCTTTCGCTGTCCCACAGTTTAGGTTACTATCTCACGTTAGCTCCCTCAGATTGCCCTCGGGGCACTCGGGCCCGGTCCTTACCCTAGGCAATGCCGCCCGCTCCTCTCCGTTCAGCCCCCACTTGCTGGTGGCGGATGATGCGAGCGTCTGGGGTTCTTTGCTGGGAGTTGCTTTAGGCACGTAATCTGTGGATTTTATTTATTTTTTCCTCCCAGTTACGTTGCCCTCCGAGATAAAAAATCCTCCCCCACACCCGCCGGTGAGAGGGTTTCCTGGTGCTTGGAAATTCCTCCTCTTTTACGACTCCCTCCCCGGGACGGGTCTCCGTCCCTAACTCTTTTGTCTCTCTTTTTATCTTTTATAATTTCTCCTACCTCTTTTGAAGATAATGCGCAGTTTTTGTGAAAGCCTGACGTCCTCAGCCAGCCTTCAGAAGTAGTTTTGTGAAGTTTGGTCAGCGTTCAGATGTTCTTTCGATAAATTTGTGGAGGAGAGAGTGGTCTCCCCGTCCTATTCCTCCGCCATCTTCTCTTTAGTTTCCTTTTGCTTTCTGCCCTTAGGGTGGTGTCACCTGCATATCTTAGTCATGTGGACCACAGCCTCGTCTAACTCAATGAAACTAAGCCATGCTGTGCAGGGTCATCCAAGACAGATGGGTCATGGTGGAGAGTTCTGACAAAATGTGGTCCACCAGAGAAGGGAATGGCAAACCACTTCAGTATGCTTGCCTTGAGAACCTCATGAAGAGTATGAAAAGGTAAAAAGATAGGACATTGAAAGATGAACTCCCCAGGTTGATAGGTGCCCAATATGCTACTGGAGATATGCTAGTGGAGAAATAGCTCCAGAAAGAATAAAGAGATGGAGCCAAAGCAAAAACAACACTCAGTTGTGGATGTGACCGGTGATAGAAGCAAGGTCCAATGTTGTAAAAAGCAATATTGCATAGGACCCTGGAATGTCAGGTCCATGAATCAAGGCAAATTGGAAGTGGTCAAACAGGAGATGGCAAGAATGAACGTCAGCATTTTAGAAATCAGCGAACTAAAATGGGCTGGAATGGGTGAATTGAACTCAGATGACCATTATATCTACTACTGCGGGCAAGAATCCCTTAGAAGAAATGGAGTAGCCATCACAGTCAGCAAAAGAGTCCGAAATGCAGTACTTGGATGCAATCGCAAAAATGACAGAATGATCTCTGTTTGTTTCCAAAGCAAACCGTTCAATATCATAGTAATCCAAGTCTATGCCACAACCAGTAATGCTGAAGAAACTGAAGTTGAATGGTTATATGAAGACCTACAGGACCTTTTAGGACTAACACCCAAAAAAGATGTCCTTTTCATTAAAGGGGACTGGAATGCAAAAGTAGGAAGTCAAGAAATACCTGGAGTAACAGGCAAATTTGGCTTTGGAATGAAGCAGGGCAAAGGCTAATAGAGTCTGCCAAAAGAACACACTGGTCATAGTAAACACCCTCTTTCAACAACACAAGAGGAGACTCTACACATAGACGTCACCAGACGGCCAACACCAAAATCAGAATGGTTGTATTCTTTGCAGCCAAAGATGGAGAAGCTCTATACAGTCAGCAAAAACAAGACCGGGAGCAGACTGTGGCTCAGATCATGAACTCCTTATTGCCAAATTCAGACTTAAATTGAAGAAAGTGGGGAAAACCACTAGACCATTCAGGCATGACCTAAATAAAATCCCTTATGATTATACCATGGAAGTGAGAAATAGATTTAAGGGACTCAATCTCATACACAGAGTGCCTGAAGAACTATGGATGGAGGCTTGTGACATTGTACAGGAGACAGGGATCAAGACCATCCTCAAGAAAAAGAAATGCAAAAAAGCAAACTGGCTGTCTGAGGAGGCCTTACAAATAGCTGTGAAAAGAAGAGAAGCAAAGCAAAGGAGAAAAGGAAAGCTATACCCATTTGAATGCAGAGTTCCAAAGAATAGCAAGGAGAGATAAGAAAGCCTTCCTCAGTGATTGGTGCAAAAAAAAAAAAAAGAGGAAAACAGTAGAATGGGAAAGACTAGAGACCTCTTAAAGAAAATTAGAGATACCAAGGGAACATTTTATGCAAAAATGGGCTCGATAAAGGACAGAAATGATATGGACCTAACAGAAGCTGAAGATATTAAGAAGAGGTGGCAAGAATACACAGAAGAACTGTACAAAAATATCTTCATGACCCAAATAATCACGATGGTGTGATCACTCACCTAGAGCCAGACATCCTGGAATGCAAAGTCAAGTGGGCCTTAGAAAGCATCACTACGAACAAAGCAAGTGGAAGAGATGGAATTCCAGTTGAGCTATTTCAAATCCTAAAAGATGGTGCTGTGAAAGTGCTTCACTCAATATGCCAGCAAATTTGGGAAACTCAGCTGTGGCCACAGGACTGGAAAAGGTCAATTTTCATTCCAATCCCAAAGAAAGGCAATGCCAAAGAATGTTCAAACTACTGCACAATTGCACTCATCTCACACACTAGTAAAGTAATGCTCAAAATTCTCCAAGCCAGGCTTCAACAATATGTGAACCGTGAACTTCCAGATGTTCAAGCTGGTTTTAGAAAAGGCAGAGGAACCAGAGATCAAATTGCCAGCATCCACTGGAAAATCAAAAAAAGCCAGAGAGTTCCAGAAAAACATCTATTTCTACTTTATTGACTATGCTAAAGCCTTTAACTGTGTGGATCACAACAAACCGTGGAAAATTCTTCAAGAGATGGGAATGTCAGACCACCTGACCTGCCTCTTGAGGAATCTGTATGCAGGTCAAGAAGCAACAGTTAGAACTGGACATGGAATAACAGACTGGTTCCAAATAGGACAAGGAGTACATCAAGGCTGTATATTGTCACTGTGCGTATTTAACTTATATGTAGAGTTCATCATGAGAAATGCTGGCTGGATGAAGCACAAGCTGGAATCAAGACTTCCATGAGAAATCTCAATAATCTCAGATATGCAGATGACACCACCCTTATGACAGAAAGTGAAGAAGAACTAAAGAGCCTCTTGATGAAAGTGAAAGAGGAGAGTGAAAAAGTTGGCTTAAAGCTCAACATTCAGAAAACTAAGATCATGGCATCTGGTCCCATCACTTCATGGCGAATCGATGGGGAAATTGTGGAAACAGTGTCAGACCTTATTTTGGGGGGGCTCCAAAATCACTGCAGATGGTGACTGCAGCTGTGAAATTAAAAGACTCTTGCTCCTTGGAAGAAAAGTTATGACAAACCTAGACAGCATATTTAAAAGCAGAGACATTACTTAGTCAACAAACATCCATCTAGTCAAGGCTATGGTTTTTCCAGTAGTCATGTATGGACGTGAGAGTTGGGCTATAAAGAAAGCTGAGTACAGAAGAATTGATGCTTTTGAACTGTGGTGTTGGAGAAGACTCTTGAGAATCCCTTGGACAGCAAGGAGATCCAACCAGTCCATCCTAAAGGAGATCAGTCCTGAGTGTTCATTGGAAGGACTGATGTTGAAGCTGAAACTCCAATACTTTGGCCACCTGATTTGAAGAGCTGACTCATTTGAAAAGACTCTGATACTGGGAAAGATTGAAGGTAGGAGGAGAAGGGGATGGCAGAGGATGAGGTGGTTGGATGGCATCATCGACTCAGTGGGCATGAGTTTGAGTAAATTCTGGGAGTTGATGATGGACAGTGAAGCCTGGCATGCTGCAGTCCAAGGGGTCAGAAAGTGTCAGACATGACTGAGCAACTGAACTGAACTGATCTGCATATCTGAGGTTATCGATGTTTCTCTCGGCAATCTTGATTCCAGCTTGTGCTTCATCCAGTCCTGCACTTTGCATGATGTACTCTGCATATAAGTTTAACAAGCTGGGTGATAATATACAGTCTTGACATACTCCTTTCCCAATTTTGAACCAGTCCATTGTTCCTTATCTGGCTCTAACTGTTGCTTCTTGATTTGCATATGGGTTTCTTAGGAGGCAGAATAGGTGGTCTGGTATTTCTATCTCTTTAAGAACTTTCCACAGTTTGTTGTGATCCATATGGTCAAAGGCTTTAACCATAGTCAATTAAATACAGATAGCTAATAATATTATCCCAAAAGTTGTCGAGAGTTGAATATTGTCCCCCGAAACCCATGCCCACCCAGAGTCTCAGAATGTGACCTTATTGGAAATGACATCTTTGCAGATAGAATTCATTCAAGTCTCCAGGTGAAATCACACTAGATTTAGAGTGAGCCTAAATCCAAAGACCTGTGTCTTTTAAGAGAAAGGTGAAAGAGATTTGGACACGGAGAGACACAGAAGAAGGCCACATGAAGACAGAGGCAGAGTTATGCTGCCATAAGACATGGAAGGCCAGAAGGTACCAGAAGCTAGAGGAGACAAGGAAAGATTCTCCCCGAGAGCCTATGTAGGGAGTCTTGCCGATGCCTCAATTTTGGACTTCTAGTCTCCAGAACTGTGACAGCATAAATTTCTGTTGCCTTAAGCCACCAAGTTAGTGGTGATTTGTTCTGACAGCCGTATGACACTAATATAAGGGTGCAAAAAGGCTTCCCACGCCCAAGATTACACTGTAATTATCGAAAGTTTTTAAGCTGCAGCTGAATCATTACGATTCAGCTTTGTTGCACAAATTTTTTGCAACAGTTTTTCTTCACTCATTTTTAGAAAGAAAAACAAAGATAAATGTCTCATGGTTCTTGCTGCCCACTTTAGCAGCATTTGAGGGAAGATTTTTACACATTTGTAATATACTAAAAAAAAGAAAGGAACCAAACCAAATCAAATTCTGTTAATTTATTTTAAACATAACAAGAAGCTGCAGAATTAGAAAAATATTCTTTTGTCTCTGACTTTATTCCCAGGCTGGTGTGGCCTGATTTTCACAGGTTCAAGAATGAATCCAGGTTTTAGAATGCCTGCATATTATGCAGTGGGGAAGTCCTCTTCAAGAATAGGAAAGTACAAATGCAAAATTCAGCACAGGGCCTTGGAGGGGGCTGTGATAAGTGGCTTCACTATTTTGAGTATCTTTGCCTTTGCAGAGATGGGAAAAGAATCAATAATACACATTACAGGTTTCTCAACTTGCTTCAAACCCAGCTGTATTTTTTTTTAAAAGGGTCTTGTCCTGAGGAAGAAAACAAAATAAAGCATAATTGAGCTTAAGAGTCAAGTCGCAAATGGTGTTCTCTGCCACAAAGCTTTGGTGTGTTGGGTAGTGAGGAAAGGCTTATTAACTTCATGTTCAACCCCGGTAGAACTATGCCCCTAACATCTTCCGTTGAAAAGTGTAGATACATTCTGCTAAGTTGCAGACTGAAGGTGAGGCCAAGAGAAAACCAATCATAAAGTGTGAGATGCATTACTGCTTAATACCTTTTATAGACATAAGCCAAACTGTTCCTGAAAAGACACATTTGCAATGTGAAAAAGCACTTAAAAAGAAGACCCTATGGATTATTATATAGTTTAGATTTCCTTTCTTCTTGGAGAATCCTAAATTGAAGAAATTTTCCATTGAGCTTAACCTGAAAGCTAATGGCACAAGAATTCAGATTTGGTAACTGTCAACGACAGTTCATTTTCTTTCTCAGAAGAAAACAATCCTGTGGATACCTTGATCTTGGATTTCTAGCCTCCAGGCTGGGAGAAAATAAATTTCTGTTGTTTAAACCACCCAGTCCAGAGTACTATGTTATGGTAGCCCTGGCAAACTAATATAAGCAAACAATCAGCTCTTGCCAGGAATGAACAGTAATTCCACACTCCAAAGAAAATAAATATTTTCCTGGAGAAGTCTAAAGCAAAATCTGCTCAGAATTAGCTCTGGCCACACACACACACACACACACACACACACACACAAATACACTTTGCCAAAATGAACACTTTCTTTTCAGTTTACAACATCTGTTCTTCCAGCTGTTTAACAATTTTCTTGAAGACCCACATGCACTACTTTAAATTAAATTTGTAAATAAAAGGAGTGAGGTGTGTGTTGGAGCAGGAAGGGATCTCGAAGCACACTGGGGAGACGGATTGTGCCAGCTGAAGCCTGTTGAGCCTCAGCCTTAGCCAGTGGCCTATCAAACCTCTAAACATGGTGCTTCTGGAATCTTCCATGGGACCCAAAGAGTTGCTCAGTTGACTCTGAACTCCATTCATCAACATCCTTTATTTTTCCTTTTATTTCATATTGCCTTTCATTCCCACTCCCTAGATCAACGTATGTGTGTGCATGTGTGTAGACTCAAATCCTTACTGAAGTTGTACAAAGGGAGAGGCTGGCTACATTGCTAATGACTACAAAACACACCTGCTCCAGAAGTGTATGGAGAGAAACAATGATGACATGCCTTCCTGAAACAGCAGAATTTTCCTGGGTGAAAAGCAAAGTACTTGTCAAGACTATGTTTAAGGTCCCCTTTAACTTTCAAATATTATATCTCTGTATATAATTATGGGGAATTATATTTCACTTTACTCCTCTCTTCACCCTATATGCAGAGAGAATGAATTAGGAGCATGACTGGTTAGGAAATCATTCTTGTTCATGTTGTTGGAAGGGAAGAGGGGTATGAAGCCCCAAACAGATTAGCAGGCCCTAATAGTGACCAGCATTGAGGCTTGTGCCCGTGCACACATGGCTGCCCTCCATAAAACTTTGAGGGAGGCTGTGCTTAGTGAAGGTGGCTGTGGGCTGCAACAGAGTGGCCTTGGGAGGCCCCACTGCTGTCTGCCCATTCATGATGCTGGGACAATTTGAGTGGAGAAAAAGCAAGTTTTCCTAATAGTTTCTTTATAAACATGCAAGTGTGCGTGCTAAGTTGCTTCAGTCATGTCCGACTCTGTGCAACACCATGGACTGTAGCCCACCAGGCTCCTCTGTCCATGGGATTCTCCAGGTAAGAATACTGCTTAGCTCCAGATAAAAGGCTGAATACTAAACAGGGTATAAAATGACTGATTTTCTTTTCAGCCATAGGCGCATTTTGCTACAGTTTCCTTAGCTGAACTTGAAGTCTGAGAGTTTATTTCTAAAGACGTCCCCCCTAACCCTCGTGGCTCTCATTTATTTATAAATATGCAGACAGTATGACATGTCTCTGAAGAACCCTGTGTCCTTTTCTCATGATTAGAGCTGAAAGATAAGCCAATGGATTTTGAATGTAAACTCTTTGCTTTTTCATAGAATAAGCGCCTTTCAGTTTGACTTCATTGATCAAAAAGTCAAGCTGTTATTAAACAGTGATTGCTGATAGTCTATACAAGGAGGGAGAAGTATCTAGAATCACTAAATGTTTAAAAAATGTGAATCATTAAAAAAAAATGTTGACAGAAACAGATACCTTGAATCCTCAAAGTCACTGGAACAGAGAATTGTTGTGAATTCAAACAGGTGTAATCCCACAAAAAGGACCTGTGAGGGCGCATTTCAGCTCCGCAGCAACACCTCCAATAAAAGCAAACAGGTCACTTGTTTGGTCAACTTGGGTCTGGGACAATGTTGTCTGTTCATACACATACAGCAGGAGGCCTGATTCTCACATTGCAAACACTGACTTGGGAACCAGGGAAAGTCATCTTCGAAGGTGGGACGTGCAGTCAGCCTTGTCCACCAGCGAGAGCGGCGCAGCAACTGGCGAGGGCGTGGAGCACGAGGTCAGCAGGGACACAGCACGGGCTCTAGGATGCCACACATCCCTGCAGAGTTGGGGCTGGTCCACACCCAGGGAGCTGGCAAAACAGAGAAGGGAAATTCAGGGTAGAGGGAGGGAGGAGGCTCAAGTTCTTATGTGTAAAATGAGGACATTGGATCATATTGGTGTTTCCTAAACTATGAGTCATAAAAATCCGATTCTAGAGGTAAGTTTAAGAAGTCTGGATTTAGTAAGTTAAATAGGATTTTTTACCTCTGTAGTTTTTGGATTTACTGTATCAACGATATTGTGACTCCCTCCCCCCTCCCTCAGTACAGATAAGATTCCAAGGGACGATGCTGAACTGATCAGCTCATTGTCTGTGATTCCTAGGATAGGATGAGTCCAGGAAACACGGGAGTGAGGGAAAGAGAGAGATCCTTGGCTCCTGCTTTCAGAACGCCCTCCATGCCTTCCTAAGAATGGGGGAAGCGGAAGGGTTCTTCGGTGTATTTGCAGTGATGTCAGGGGAAGAATTGATGCTTTTGAACTGTGGTGTTGGAGAAGACTCTTGAGAGTCCCTTGGACTGCAAGGAGATCCAATCAATCCATCCTAAAAGAGATCAATCCTGGGTGTTCATTGGAAGGTCTGATGTTGAAGCTGAAACTCCAATACTTTGGCCACCTCATGCGAAGGGTTGACTCATTGGAAAAGACCCTAATGCTGGGTAGGATTGGGGGCGGGAGGAGAAGGGGACGACAGAGGATGAGATGGTTGGATGGCATCACCGACTCGATGGACATGGGTTTGGGTGGACTCCGGGAGTTGGTGATGGACAGGGAGGCCTGGCGTGCTGCAATTCACGGGGTCGCAAAGAGTCGGACACGACTGAGCGACTGAACTGAACTGAACTGAACAGGGGTTATCTATTTATAAAAACAAATGACACCAAACCTTTCTAATTAAGGTGAAATTTGTGTTTAGGTGGAGTGTGTACAGGCCTGTGATGTATTGCTTTAGGGGCTGAAAAGTTAACTCCACTCCCTCAAAAGTCTTTAGCTATTAACAATGAATACCTTAATTCCAGTCATGTTCTTTGCATCTTGTTAAAATGCAATATAATGCAATACCCCAGGAGAGACAGAGAAACCCTGAAACCTGCTATCCTAAAAGTGTTTGAAGTTGGGACTTCCCTGGTGGTCCAGTGGCTAAGACTCCACACTTCCAATGCAGTGGACCTGGGTTCAATCCCTAGTCGGGGAACTAGATTCCATATGGTGCAGTCAAATAAATAGATTTTTTTTAAAAGTGTAAGAAGCTGACTCTGTCAGATCCTTTTCTGAGGGAAGAGATTGATTAAAAATATAGAAAGAAAGAAAGTATAAAAAAACTGGAATATTGGCTGGCATAGAGAAAAGGAAGCAGAAAGGGGATTGTAGAAATGGTGTAAAAGTGTTTCAGATTTTATTTAGTTGAACTGTCTCAGATTGGCTTCCTCAGAAGCAGTGCCTGAAACAAGGATTCTTGTGGAAGAGATTTGTTGAGGGAATGCTCTCAGGAAAAGAAAAATTGGGAGAGCAAGAACTGACAGGTGCGGAAGGCTGCTTGAAGAAAAGTTCTCCTGCAGACTAGTTTCAGCCAGGCCCCACTGGATGCTCTGGGCCACAAGTGTCCCATGGAGTTTTTCTCACAGTGAGGCAGAGCCCAGCCTTTACGTCTCCGTATCAGACCGTCATTGGTTGCCAGCAGTTGTATCCTCCCTCCCGGGGTGGGGCACAACCTTCCTGACAGGTCACTGTCAGTCAGTTGAGACAGCTGTGCTTGGGAAGAGGGTGACCATCACTACGTCCGAGGCCAACGCTCCCAGCTGCTGGGACGTGGGTGCTGCAGTCAGCTGATGGGGATTCGGGCGGGACCCTGGCTGTACCCATAACGCTCATGCTCAGAATTGACTGGGATTGCCTAAGAAAATTCCAAGTAACTGAAATAGCTTGTGAAATTCCTCATGTCCTTCCTTCTTTTGGAGTCCTGGGTGTTGAGTAAAGGTCTTCTCTGGTAATGAGAGGTTGACGTTTCCTTGAGGGAACTTGAATAGCACTCTAAGCTTTTCTCTCAGTTCCAATAATTATTAATTAAGGTTAAAGGCTTTGTGATATTTTCTCATCTGTCTAGGTTATTTTTCTTTCTTTCAATCAAAAGGATTTTTTAAAAAAGACACCTTGGCAGGTTTATGTTTTCTTGAGCAATAGTAAAATTTATATTGCAGAAAGGTGGTGGGGGGTGGGTATTAATCCTTTCAAAAGAGAAGCTAATTTCATGGCATTCATTTTTTTCTCACTGATCTGCCCACAAAATAAGAAAACAAACAACCAAACTAACCAAAAAAACACAATGAAAAGGAAAACCCCTGTCTTTCAGAATTTCTTTACCAGAAAGCAATTCTAGACCAACTTCAAGGAGACTTCAAGGTAATCCTGTATAATTCTTAGAGTAAGCAAATAGTGTACTTCTGATTGTAAAGGTAATTTAATTAATTTGCCTAATAATTATTACTTAGCTACAAAGGCTTTTCAAACATATGCCTTGGAGAACTGTTAGGGCTTAAGTTTTCTCTTTAAAAGCCTCCAGTTTTCTGTTTCTAAATATTTATCAAATGATGGGAGATGTTGTGCTCAATCCATCCCCCTGTTTCTGCTGGTGTTTGATAGTTTATCTGGATGATCTGTGTATTTTGGTTACACTTCTAGTTCTCCTGGAAATTCATCAGGGGAAGGTCTGTGAACATTTCTGGAAGATTTTATCAAAAACTGTATGCTCTCTGGAAGCCCAAGCACAGAGCCAAGAATCACAGCAAAGTCTAGATCAATATGAAGGCAAAGGACACTCCTTATGTGTTTCTGTGAAGAGGGTTTGTCCATCACTCGTTGGATTATATGATCCTTTTTTTAAAAATTATTTTTAATTGGAGCATAGTTACTTTACAATATTATGTTGGTTTCTGCCCTACAACACGAATCAGCCATAAGCATACATATGTCCCCTCCCTCTTGAACCGCCCCCTCCCTAATTTTCTTTTATCCCCCAAGAGCCTTGCATACAAGAGGCACTTAAAGTAAATTATAAAACTCCACTTCTTTCTGCCTGCTGGTCAGACAGTATTCTTTTTGATGGTGTGTGTGTATATTGCAGAAATGATGTCATTTGGCAAAAACTGTTATTTTGTGAGCTTTCTGTTCTTTGTGACTTATTTATAAAATCTATGCTTTTGATTTTCCAGGCTTTGGCACTATATTCAAAGATCATCCCTTGGAATTCCAAAAATAATATTCTCCACATACTCCCACCCTGCCAGAAGAAAATTCTCCTATTTTCTCTCTCAAAAAAGCCTGGCTTAGGTAAATAAAAAGAGTGCTATGGCTTCCAAGCAATTGGGTCTGCTGTGAATTTATGAAACCCATGCAGCAATTTACTCGACTAAAGGCTCCCTCCCCTGGAAAGCAATGTCTATCTAAGCATTCCGGGGAAAGCCAGACTGCAACCTGAATGGTGGGAATGTGCAAGGAAGAGCAAGGAACGTCAGCTTCCTAATGTGGCCGAATTCAATACCTGTCAGCAGAAATCAAATGTCGTGGAAATAGCTAGAGAGTTCCAGCAGGTGTGGGGAGCTGGAAGTCATCCTCACCAGCTGGCAGCATATCTCACTGGAAGATGACACAGCCCAGTGACTCGTTCTTCATCCCTCTTATGTGTCAGAGAGAAAATAGAGGTCCACAGATAAAATCGCTGTCAATTTTCTTCCTCAACCCCCACTTCTAAACTAACCTCGGTTAGCATACATTCTTTCCTTTTTCTCTCCTGACTCAAATGATGAATAGTCCCTATTTCTGTCTAATGGCAAGCTTGAAAATGTCTAATTGTCTATTAGCATGTGACGTAAATGTCCTCTCTCCTGTGACTTCTTGACTGGTTCAGCGGCTGTCACATCTGTCGCTTGCTTCTGTGCTTCTCTGTCTTGGCCCTGTTCTCCCTGCTCTGCGTCTCTAGACACATCTCTCCCTCCCTCTGGAACATGAGCTGCTCAAGCATGAAGACTGTGCTTCACTCGTTTTTATCTTTAGATACTTGCATAAGATACATGGTCCTTATAGGATTATAGAATAAGTGATAGAATAGACACATGCTTCAAGGAAATTAATACAAGAATACTGCATAAAATGGATGGGAGAATGGAAAACTTGGAGATGATGATAACTATTGGAATAATCTAGTTGATAGGTGATGGGCATTTAAATACACAGACGTGACAGGTAGTAAGGCCATGCTGCAGACATGTAAGGAGGGGATTGGAGTCAGGGGTGATTGCAGGTTTGGGGAGCCATTGATGGATCATGACAATATACATTTATTCATTCATTCATTCACCAAGTATACAATGCCCCTTTTCAAGCCAGGCACTATTCTAGGGACTGGGGATGCAAAGATAAAAGAAATAAAAATAAAAAGACTATAAATGCAGTTAGAAGAATCAAATTTAAGAGGAGAATAAAATTAATACAGTCAATTGTTTTTAGCTTGTCAAATTTGACAGGTTGGAGGCAGTCAGAAACCTAGTCCTGGAGCTTTGGAAAGAGATCAGATACTTAAATAAATATTTGGGAGCCTTTATGCAAAGGAAATAGTTACTTTAGGATTCCCAAGGGTAAAGATTGTGGGAAGAATTAATGGGAAGACATAGTCTTGTGAAATTTTTAAAATATAAATTTTGAAACAAAAAATATCCTATAAACGTTTGAGCAAGAGAAAGAGAGTTTACCTTTTTGAGGGGAGCACAAGCTAAGATATACTAAGCCAGAAGCTGAGAGTCTTTAGGACTAGTCACAAATATTCTGGGTTTCTCTTCCTTCTGGGAACACAATAGGATTATCCATCCTCAACCCTCTTTGAATGAGGTGAGACTGTGTGACTTGAACTGTTGAGTAGAGAGATGTGGTTGACTCCCAGCTGGAAACTTGAAGCTACAGAACACGGTTGGCCTCCTGTGTACTCATTAAAGAGCATATTTAGATGAAGCCCTCGGTAAGGCTAGGTCCCTCAGCAGAGCCACTCTACTGATCTGGGTTGGACATGGAGCATAAGTGAAAAATAAAACTCTGTTATGTTAAGCCTCCATGATTTGAGAGTCATTTGTTACAGCATCACCCAAACTGTCCTGAATAATGCACAGCTTAACTTTTTCAAATATCCATATGCACCTGGACATTCATAGTCACAGGTTCCTTCCATTTTATAGCTTTCCCATATCCTCATCCACATGGTTAAAGATTCTCCTCTAGCTCCACTTCTGCATTCTAGCCCTAAGGAAGAAGCAAAGGGCAATCAGTTTACTTATAGGGAAGTAAAGTTATAGGTATTCACTCTGTTGTGTCTGAGTCTTTGTGACTCCATAGACTGTAGCCCACCAGGCTCCTCTGTCCATGGAATTCTGCAGGCAAGAATACTGGAGTGGGTTGCTATTTCCTTCTCCAGGGAATCTTCCCGACTGGGTCTCCCACTTTGCAGGCAGATTCTTTACCATTTGAGCCACTAAGTTAAAGTTGCACATATTGCTCTTTCTCACAATCCAGTCACAAAAATCTGGCCACAGCATCACATCTAATGGCATGGGAGACTGACAAAAGTAGTCACTAGCTGGGTTTCATGTGTCATATTAAATCCAGGGGTGATTGGGGTTGGTTCTATTACTAAAATGAAGACAATGGATGCTGGGGACAATTTAGAGCGTCTGTCTATGTGGCACATGGGTAAAGAATCTGCCTGCCAATGCAGGAGACATGGGTTCAATCTCTGGGTCAGGACGATCACCTGGGGAAAGAAATGGCTAACCACTCCAGTATTCTTGCCTGCAGAATCCCATGGACAGAGGAGACTGGTGGGCTACAGTCCATGGGGTCGCAAAGAGTTGCACACAACTGAGTGACTGAGCACAACACATATGCCATAGAGTACATGACATGCTTAAAAAACTGAAGTAAGTGTTGTATGGCTATGGCTGGAGAATCTAGTGAGACTTGGAGAGTGGCTCAAGAAGAGGCACCAGAGGTAAGTGGGGTTGAGATCAAGACAGGCCTTCCAAGATTCACTTAAATGTGATGGGAAGACACTGAAGAGTTTTAAGTGGGGAAGTAACACGGTCAGCTTTGCATTTAAGAATATTCTTCTGGTTGCAGGAAGGTGGATGCACTGAAGGGCAATCAGGCAGCTTTCATAAAATCCAGTGAAAGCCAGGCAGTGGCTCTGGCAATAGGAAGATGAAGCTGAATTCCACCGTGCTCTGGGACACAGAGTCAAGAATTCTGGAGTTGTGGGTTAGGGACACAGGGGCTGAGGGAAAGGAAAGAGTTAAAGATGTGCCAGAATTTCTGGTTTTAGGATTGAAGTGGATGAAGCTGTCATTACCTGGAGGGAGAATTCTAGTGGAGGATCAGGATAGTGGATTTTCCAGGGGCCTGGGGTAGAAGGTGGGGAACCTGCAGATGGACTTCATCATAGTGGAGCCATGTCTGAGTTCTTAAGTTAGGTAATGGTTTCATTAAACAATAATAGTTGGCAATTTACTTCGTTAGTTAGTTAGTTCAGTCACTCAATCGTATACGACTCTTTATGACCCCATGTACTACAGCACACCAGGCTCCCCTGTCCATCACCAACTCCCAGAGCTTACTCAAAATCATGTCCGTAGAGTCGATGATGCTATCCAATCACCTCATCCTCTGACATCCCCTTCTCCTCCCGCCTTCAATCTTTCCCAGCCTCAGGGTCTTTTCCAGTGAGTCAGTTCTTCACATCAGGTGGCCAAAGTACTGGGGTTTCAGTTTCAGTATCAGTCCTTCCAATGAGTATTCAGGACTGATTTCCTTTAGGATGGACTGGTTGGATCTCCTTGCAGTCCAAGGGACTCTCAAGAGTCTTTTCCAGCACCACAGTTCAAAAGCATCAGTTCTTCAGGGCTCAGTTTTCTTTATAGTCCAACTCTCACATCCATACATGACCACTGGAAAAACCATAGCTTTGACTAGACAGACCTTTGTTGGCAAAGT
The DNA here is from genome assembly GCF_054371585.1 of Giraffa tippelskirchi. Lineage (NCBI taxonomy): Eukaryota > Metazoa > Chordata > Mammalia > Artiodactyla > Giraffidae > Giraffa > Giraffa tippelskirchi. Next base: position 133,955,834 of record NC_137283.1, read on the forward strand.
AATGTCTCTGCTTTTTTAATATGCTGTCTAGGTTGGTCATAGCTTTTCTTCCAAGGAGCAAGCATCTTTTAATTTCATGGCTGCAGTCACCGTCTTCAGTGATTTTGGAGCCCCCCAAAATAAAATCTCTCACTGTTTCCACTGTTTCCCCATCGATTTGCCAGGAAGTGATGGGACCAGATGCCATGATCTTAGTTTTCTGAATGTTGAGCTTTAAGTCAACTTTTTCACTCTCCTCTTTCGCTTTCATCAAGAGGCTCTTTAGTTCTTCTTCTCTTTCTGCCATAAGGGTGGTGTCATCTGCATACCTGAGGTTATTGATATTTCTCCCAGCAATCTTGATTCCAGCTTGTGCTTTATCCAGTCCAGCATTTCTCATGATGTACTCTGTATATAAGTTAAATAAGCAGGGTGACAATATACAGCCTTGACGTATTCCTTTTTCTGTTTGGAACCAGTCTGTTGTTCCATGTCCAGTTCTAACTGTTGCTTCTTGATCTGTGTACAGATTTCTCAAGAGGCAGGTATTCCTGGTATTCCTATCTCTTGAAGAATTTTCCAGTTTATTGTGATCCACACAGCTAAAGGCTTTGGCATAGTCAGTAAAGCAGAAATAGATGTTTTTCTGGAACTCTCTTGCTTTTTCGATGATCCAATGGATATTGGCAATTTGATCTCTGGTTCCTCTGCCTTTTCTAAATCCAGCTTGAACATCTGGAATTTCATGGTTCACATACTGTTGAAGCCTGCTTTGGAGAATTTTGAGCATTAATTGCTTGCATGTGAGATGAGTGCAATTGTGTGATAGTTTGAACATTCTTTGGCATTGCCTTTCTTTGGGATTGGAATGAAAACTGATCTTTTCCAGTCCTGTGGCCACTGCTGAGTTTTCCAAATTTGCTGGCATATTGAGTGAAGCACTTTCACAGCATCATCTTTTAGAATTTGAAATAGGTCAACTTGAATTCCATCACCTCCACTAGCTTTGTTTGTAGTGATGTATCCTAAGGCCCACTTGACTTCACACCCAGGAAGTCTGGCTCTAGGTGAGTGATCACAACATCGTGATTATCTGGGTCATGAAGATCTTTTTTGTACAGTTCTTCTGTGTATTCTTGCCACCTCTTCTTAATATCTTCTACTTCTGTTAGGTTCATACCATTTCCATCCTTTACTGTGCCCGTCTTTGCATGAAATGTTCCCTCGGTATCTCTAATTTTCTTGAAGAGATCTCTAGTCTTTCCTATTCAGTTGTTTCCTCTATTTCTTTGCATTGATCACTGAGGAAGGCTTTCTTATCTCTCCTTAATATTCTTTGGAACTCTGCATTCAAATGGGTACACCTTTCATTTTCTCCTTTGCCTTTTACATCTTTTGTTTTATATATTATTTTGTATGTACCAAGTATAGCATAATTTAATCATTTACAAGGGGTCTACATACAAGCCAAGATAGAGAAACACTGTCCCAGACAATGACTATTGTTTCTATCTTTTAAAAAAAATTCAAAATCAGTGTCAACATGACTGTTTCATGTCATTAAAAAACCTGCAACCAAGTATTCTCAGAGATTAACTTTCAATTATACAACTTCTTGTTAGATACTTTCTGTACTTGCAAAATGTACTCTTAGTTAACTGAATGAGTTATAGATTCAAAATGTTAAAAGTTAATTTCCAAAAATTATAGCTTTTGCTTTGGAAATATTGGGCTTTAGCTCTTATTTCTAATCAGGCTATACATAGCAGGGCCAGGCTCTGTTAAGAGAATTACTGTTGTGTGACAATGAATCACGTTGCCTGCACACGGAAAAATGCTTATTGTTTTATTATATATGCATCCAGTTCATCCAAAAGTGATCTCAAGTTATTTGGGCCCTAGGGGCAAGGCATGCTCCTTATGTTCTCAGTAAACATTGTTATCCCCTGGTGGCTCAGATGGTAAAGCATCTGCCTACAATGTGGGAGACCCAGGTTTGATCCCTGGGTGGGGAAGATCCTCTGGGGAAGGAAATGGCACCCCACTCCAGTACTCTTGCCTGAAAAATCCCATGGACAGAGGAGCCTGGTAGGCTACAGTCCATGGGGTCGCAAAGAGTCGGACACGACTGAGCGACTTCACACTCACACAAAAACATTGTTATCAGATCCATGTGTAGAATGCTCCCAGAGGCCCTGACACTTGTGCTGATAAGAAGCTAGTTCTCTATTAAAATCAATAGTTGAAGTTATAGTTTGAATTCAAAGACCTTAGTTTGTACTTGATAGCAGCCCACGGCATCAAAGCTGAGGAAAGATCAACAAAACCTGACCAACCTTACCTCTTTGGTAAGATTTCTCCCCGAGGTGCTACTAGCAAGAGAATGGCCACAGCTATTATCTTAAGAAGCCTAGATTTACAATTTATTTAGAAGGAAATTGATGTAGACATACATTACCTGGAATGTTCAGTGGGTTATTGGTTAAAATATAAGGGCAATAGAGGTTTCCTTTTTATCTTTTAAAAAGAGGGTAGGTTATATTATATTCCCAAGTGGTGCTAGTGGTAAAGAACCCACAATACAGGACACATAAGAGATATGGGTTTGATCCCCAGATAGGGAAGATCCCCTAGAGGAGGAAATGGCAACCCACTCTAGTATTTGTGCCTGGAGAATCCCATGGACAGGAGTTTGGCAGGCTACAGTCCACGGGGTCACAAAGAATCGGACATGATTGAGCAACTTAGCACATGCACACAGGTTATATTTTATGTCCAAGCAAATAACAATTTTAGAGAGTAGATGAATGTTCTTAATAAAGATCTGGAAGCTGAAAATACTTCCAGAGGACTTCATTTTTCTGGAGGTTTTCATACAACCTCAGGAGAATTTTTGAATCCAGTTGGAAAGAAATCTTAGCTTTTTAAAAATGTTTTTCAGCATTTCATGAATCTTAGATAATAAACACATTCATCAAATGTCATTTCCATTTTAAATCAACCTCCCTCAGTTGAGTCAGCATGGGGTTTTGACCTGAAAAAAAAAAAAGCTGAAAATATAAATTTGAAAATGTGAAAAGCGACAGAGGAAGAATCATATTGATTCTGGATGTCATGACGGCTGGTGCTGACTGATGCTTTCTGTGGGCCTGGCTCTAGGCTGAGTACCATTCTTCCTTCTCTCTTTCAAGCCTCAGATCACTATGAGGTCAATTCTATTATTATCCCTGTTTTATAGATGAAGTTTAGAGCCTTAGAGGTTAATAATGACCTCGCTGGATCCAGAGCTTGGCCTCTTCACCACGGTATAAATGAACAGGTACAAAATGTCAATGTTCAATGGATGTACAGGTGTGGAAAAATTCAGCTTCTATCCATCCTATCCGTGGTTGAGTCCTTCCAAGGATAATAAAGATCAACGAAATGGTTCAGAAGACCAGACACCCCTCCTCTTTCTCTTGCAGATTTCCTTTCTACGTCTGACCATGAGAAGTACAGTTGTCACCCAGCTCCTTAAGGAGCACGACTCAAGTGCTCAGCAATCACTACCATCCCTTTCACCATCTGTTCATTGGTCTACTGAGCAAGTCAACAAACACATGTTGAGGGACTTTGCTTTCCAATGCAGGAGGTAGGGGTTCAATTCCTAGTCAGAGAGCTAAGATCCCACATGCCCCATGACCAAAAAAAAAAAAACCCCACAAAACCTAAAGCATAAAACAGAAGCAATGTTGTAACAAATTCATTAAAGACTTTAAAAATGGTCCACATCAAAAAACTCTTTAAAAAACAAACACATATTGAATTCTCATTCTAGATGAAGGATAAGTAGATAAACAAGGCAGGATGCCTGTCTCATTGGGAGGGAAGATGTTAGATGGGAGATGCATTAACATATATTCTATTAGTGGCCCAATGCCCCCTCCCTCCTGAACATGCTTCGTGCTCCTTTCGGGGCTTGTATCTGCCTATGACAGATCTTGAAGTGTTTACATTTTCAAATGTGTGTATCTTTTATTCTCTTAGATGCTGCAGACTCCTTCATGTTTAAACAAGGTGATGCTTTACTCTGCGAGATGCTTTCTCCAAAGTGAAGCATCTTCACGGCCTTCACTAATGAAGCGTGGTACTTGCAGATATTTACAGCAAAGTCTTGAACTGAAAAGAACTTACTGAGTTTTAAAAAAAGTGTCAGCTTTTGATACTTGCAATACTAAAATGAATTCTATGTGACCAAAAGACAATCACAACCCTAAAATATTACATTTTGAAATGGAAAACTATGTCAATTTACACTAATTTACAAATCCTAATTAATATAATAATTTTGCCATATATATGAGTGAATATTTTGGATGTTTGACAATTACTGCCATTATTTATAAATGATATTTTATAAACAATAAGAGTTTAAGAATTTTCACTACTAGACATAGTTAAAAATTCCAGATCCTTAGGAATCAGCATTTTCATTTGTATGAAATGGTCCTAAGTAAATAATCAAATATGAGGACAAAAATTTGTGTAAGCATTTCAACATAGTAGTATTTATATAATACTAAATATACTTGGGGTTAAAAATGAAATAACCAACAAGAGCAGAATGGACAATTGTGCAGACATATGCATAAAATATTTTCATGAAATAGTTTATTATATGAGCCAATTTTAATGTTAAGTTAGAAAGAAAAGGTAAGGACTAGTAGACAACCATGATGATGAATTCAATTCTGTAATAACCATGCTCTCAGCTGCACAGGGATGCCCTTTAGCAGCCATATTTAGTTTCTGTGACTCTGACTCACTACCTATGGAGTTTGTGATTAAGATTGAGATTGAAGGATAGTTTTCTTGATTGGCCAAACAAGTAGCTATGTGAACATGAAGCTGGGAGGGGGAGAGAGGGTGGAGGAGAAACACACAGATGCCTGGATTCCCTGATGGCTTCAAGTGCTATTTCCAGGCCCTTATGGGTCAATTCTTTGCCTTTCCATGTAAGCTGAAGTCATTGCATTGAAAATTGCTCATGTTACAATTAGATAAGCAGAGAAAATATAGATACTTTTCATCTTGAAAATAGGTCTAATCTTCTTTAAGAGTTTCCCTGGTTAGTGAGAAAACTGTGTTTTAGACGTATTCAGTAAATGCAGTGTAATCTGATGACTTTATTAAAGAGACTACAGTTATCATATTCCACAAATGTCTTAGTGTTTTATATTTTAGATTTGCTTCCCCCTCACTCCTCTTTTTTAAACAGTGTCTGGGGATTTAGAGGGCTTACTCAACTCAGTGTCCTTCTGGCATCCATTGCTGAAATGTGCAAGCCAGCATAGCTCAAGGCCTGTTTTTGCGTTGTTTAGCTAGCCTGGTGTGTGTGTATTAAGTCACTTCAGCTTTGTTTGACTCTTTGTGACCCTATGGACTATAGCCTGCCAGGCTCCTCTGTCCATGGCATTCTCCAGGCAAGAATACTGGAGTGGGTTGCCATGCCCTCCTCCAAGGGATCTTCCCAACCTGGAGATGAATCTGATTCTCTTATGTCTCCTGCATTGGCAGGCAGTTTCTTTATCATTCTTTACCACTAGTGCCACCTGGGAAGCCCTTGCTAGTGTGGTAAACCCTGCCTATTGACTCATTTCTTCCTCAGCTCTTGTTCTTGTGGTCAGCACTTGAAATTTTTGTTGTGTTTCCCATTCTAGGTCCAGAGTCTGTTTATGCTAGAGATGGTGATCTCTTTCATCAAGTATCTAGATAAAGGCTGACTCACTGTGGAACACACTTGGGGACATTCAGAAGATTCTGGGATCCCATCCCTGCCATGTAGACATAGAGGATGGCTTGGGAGAATCAAACTCAGGTCTGCTGTCTGCCTGTTTCAGCAGGAAGTGGGGACCACCTGTAGGATGACCTCTCCTACACTTCCAAATAGAAAGTGGGCAAGGGCCCTGCTCTTCAAGTCCACTCTCTTGCCCCTCCTTCCAGGACTTTGGCCAGAGAGGAGGTGCAGCATTGTGTCTTACCAGGGACTTGCTTTTTTCCCTTTCTACTTCTCTCAAGCCACCAGAATCAGAAGGGATGGTCTTTCTTCTCTCCATCCTTCTTAACACCCTCCTACATCATATACTCCACTTTCCACTGGTCATACTTAACCTGTTCTTTTCTCTGGCGCTATAAGGCTAGGGGGAATGTGTGTGTGGGGGGGATCAGCCTCCAATTTTAAAAAGGTATCAGGATTGGATGATATATATCAGAATGAGAAAGTGGATTCTTACTGCTGGGAAATCAAAAGATATACAACTGTATGCAGAAGATTAAATCTACAAACACACGTACACACACACACACACACACACACACACACACTCACTCACTCAAAGACTCTTTAAACCATTATCTCTGCTTTATCTAGATTTGGAGTGGGGCTATGCTCCTTATTAACTGAGAGTCTTTGTTAAAAAAAAAGTTCAATTGAAAGGCTCACAAGATGAAGTTTCATCATGCTTTGAAATGTGTTCATATTCTTCTGTGACCCGCATACGTCCTAGCCTCCCAGTCCCGGCTAGGGTGGCTGCCAGTGATTTCTTGTAATTACTTAACTCCTGTAGGTTAGGTAATGACCTTAGCTTCTTTACAGGAGAGAGACAAAACATTTTAAAACATACTGTGAAAGATCTTTCCAGTTACATTGCTCTGCGACTCTACAAAGGCTGAATCTGGGGGAATGTTGAATGAAGAAAGAAACTGTCATTGACATTTACTTTCATTTTCTCCAGAAAGCTTTTCCTAAACAAATCTGATCAGTCTTCCTCTAACTTAGAAGATCTTTAAATGCTTTTCTTGGTTTCCCTTCCTGGTCTGGTCACATTAAACAAGTGTGTAACGCTCATGCGTAAAAGGATGGTGATAATAGTGCATAACTTAAAAGATTGTTGTGAAAGCTTGACTGGAAATAGAAAAGCATTTAGACCCTGGAGGGATTCCAGGCACCACCAGGTCACTGTTCTGGAAAGGATTGGCCAGAACCTCAAAACAGACGAGTCACTTGCTTCATGAGTGTCTTAGATAATCATCCCAGATGAGGAGGTTGAGGACAGTGAGACAAAAAGGATTAAAATGGATTGATCGGGGTCTGGAGAAGTGCTGGGAAAAGAGAAATGGTTTGAAGGGGGAAGCTGAGGTTAAATCCTGCTTGAGGTTCCCTCTCATTCCATGAGTTTGATCAGATCACTTGGCTTCTCTGAGCCTCTGTTTCCTAAGTGCAAATAGTAAACCTTCCAAGTAAATTTGGAAGTGAATAGACAGTTTTCAGAAAGGAAAGCAAAAACAAACCTGAATGGTGAATAAACATGAGATGATAACCAACTGCACTGATAAGTAGGGAAGCAAAGTGAAAGTCGTTCAGTCATGTTCGACTCATTGTGACCACGTGGACTGTTGTCCATGGAATTCTCCAGGCCAGAATACAGGAGTGGGTAGCCTTTCCCTTCTCCAGGGGATCTTCCCAACCAAGGGATAGACCCCAGGTCTCCTGCATTGCAAGCAGATTCTTTATCAGCTGAGCCACCAGGGAAGCCCAAGAATACTGGAGTGGGTAGCCTATCCTTTCTCCAGCAGATCTTCCCGACCTAGGAATCAAACCAGGGTCTCCTGCATTGCAGGCAGATACTTTACCAGCTGAGCTATCAGAGAAGCCCAAGTAGGGAAGAGCACATTCAAATAATACAGTTTGCCTCAGATTGACAAAGATTGTGAAGTGTGCCAATATTGAATATTGGTCAAAATGAGGAGAAGTAGGAATTTACAATCACTGGTAGAGCTTAACTGATAAAATTCCTATGAAGCTAAATTTGTTTATATTGAGTAAATTTGAAAATGTATTCATCTACAACCTAATAACCCACTTCCTGTGTACTCTGTGAAATATCTTTTGCATGCAAGCAAAGGAAGCATATAAAAGGATATTTGAGGATTTCTCACAATAACAGGAGAAGGCGATGGCATCCCACTCCAATACTCTTGCCTGGAAAATCCCATGGATGGAGGAGCCTGGTAGGCTGCAGTCCATGGGGTCACACAGAGTCGGACACGACTGAAGAGACTTAGCAGCAACAGCAGCAGCAGCATAATAGCAAGAATGTGACACTCAAAATATGTCAAGGAGAAATACATAAATTAAATATTTGTACAACTGAATACCACATAGCCACTAAAAGAGATAAGATTTTATACATAATATCTATAAAATAGCTCATTTTGCCTCGGATAAATTTTTAAAAACCTAATGTTTTTGTCCAGGTATATCATACATCTATTACTATTTATGTAAATTAGAAATACTCTGTCACACAAAGGTATATAAATATCTCTCCAAAATAGAGAGATGCTAATATACATAGAGATGAAATGAAAATGTAATAGTTGCCTCTGGGGAAGAGAAAGGAAATGAGACTGGAAGTTGGTGTAAAGGAAATTTCAACTACATTGTGATATTTTCTTCCTCTAATGAGGAAGAAAAGCAAATATGAGCAAATGCTAATGGTTCTTAATTCTGTACGTGACTGTCTTTTTAATTTTCTTTAAAAAAAAAAGATTGTCATTATTCTTGACTAATACCTAGTAGTCCTCATTACCATGACTGCAAATAGATCCGTGAAATTAAAGAAAAACAATGCAAGTGAACCCACCACTTACATAATTAATCTGTAAAAGCAATTTAAATGTAATTTCTAAGGCTTCTTACTGTCAGATCATCAAGAAGAAGTTACAAGAAGAAAGACTTAGGCAGAGGTGGTGGGCCAAGTGGTATCCCGCAATGTCAACAAAGGAGGCAATTAGGACAAACTTCCTCATGCATCTTTTACAAACTTAAACTACTTATTTTGTTTCTTTGTGATGTGGTTTCTCCCTCCTTTTTCAAGACCACTCCAGATGGTCACATTATGCTTCTTCCATCTGTATAAAAAGGTTGAAGTTGGGAGGAAGGGCTTAAGAATGGCTTTGACATCCCATACGTCCCTGGATATAGACTGAGAAGCCTCACTGCCCACCCTGCCCACCCCAGCCAAACCCTCGTCACATTTGTTTCTTTATCATGTTTTCAGTGATCCCTGATTTGCAAGGTTATCAACCATTCTGCAAACACAGTTTATCTGCACTGTTTGAACAGTGTAGCTCTCAAGTTTGGTATGAAATAAGAGAAATGTTGAAGTTTAGCACAAAAGTTTAGCTCTTTCCACAAGTCAGCCCTCACCTTTATTAAGCCATGTCATTTTCCAAAGTGAATTTTCAACCACGGCCGTTTTTACCCCATCAATTATTAAATGATTAAATGAATCAAGGGCATTAAAAAATGAAGATAAGATGTTTGAGATATTTCAAGTTCTTGAACTTTGTATATCCAGTTAGCAGTGATAAGAATGGAGGGAACAGAGAAATATGGGGAAAGGACAAATTAAAATCACTGTGACAGCTACAATGACAAAGGCTTTAAAGAAATCACTGAGGTAACTATTCAAATTAACTATGGCCCCAAGAGCAATGTGAGAATGATATTATCCCACACCTAAAATAAAGCATGGCTTCCCATGTGGCGCAGTGGTAAAGAATCCATGTGCCAATGCTGGAGACATAAGAGATGTGGGTTCAATCCCTGAGTAGGGAAGATCCCCTGGAGGAGGAAATGGCAACCCACTCCAGTATTCTTGCCTGGAGAATACCAGGGACAGAGGAACCTGGTGGGCTACAGTCCACAGGGTCACAAAGAGTCGGACACGACTGAAGCGACTTAACACACACACACAAAATAAAGCACATAGGATGCAAAAAAGGATCAGAATGGATACTTTAAATGGTAGCAAGTGTTTCTGTGTTAAGCCTTCTTTTTCTGAGTTACTCATTGATCCAGCATTAGGATATATTGTGATTTAACTCAGTCTTTCTTCCCTTCTTTGTCTGAGATACATACAAAACATGAATCACATGTGGAAAAACACTACAATATTTCACAGCCACCATGTCCATTGGTTTTGGTGGCTTTGATTTTCCTACTGTATCCTGTCACCATGTGACTTAATTAGAACTCTGCTCATTGCTCTTAAGAAAGAACACTGGAGATGAGGAGCAATATTATAGAAGAACTTTGAATTTGTTAGAATTTATTTTTTAAAGAAACAATGATCCAAAGCTGTATTTCTAATTTGCAACAGATTATTGATGTCAAACTCTGCAACCAATCATGACAAACCAGTTTCCATCAGTAGGTGATTCCTGAAACCTGATGATCTAGATTTCTGGTTGCCAACTTTAGGTTCGGTGGTAGTTAAGAATTTCAGAAGAATAAACGAACAGCCTCACAAAGGCTTGTTGTAAACTATATGCAAGAAGCAAAATAATTGCTGCTGACATGACAAAGAATCAATATTTTAACTTTTAAGAAGTTGAGATATAGACATATTAGTTTCAGATGACCAGCATAATGATTCAGTGTTTGTATATATTGTAAAATGATCACTACAATAAGTCTAGTTAACATCTATTACCACAGAGTAAATCAGTATTTGAATACATAGTATTTTCACAAAGTAAAGAGTTAATATGGTTTGATGAGAAACACTCTAAGCTCCTTAATACTTCATTGAGGAAAAGTTTCAGAAAAAATAGAAGCTTCAACTGGAATTAGTAATCAATATAGGAAAACTTAAATCTAAACTAATAATATAAAAATTTCAAATTAAATTTAGGCCCAGTAGAGACTTTTCTGGTGGTCTAGTGACTAAGACTCCACACTCCCAGTGAAAGGGCCCAGGGTTCTATCCCTGATCAGGAAACTAGATCCCACATGAGGCAACTAAGAGTTTGCATGCTGCAACTAAATATCCTGCATACTGCAATGAAGATCTGGTGCAGCCAATAAAAAATAAATAATAAATATTAGAAAAACAGATCAAGTAATTGCTTGCATCAAGTTATATTCATGCAGATGTCTATCACAATATAACTTGAAATAAAATTAGGAATTGATGATAAATAAAAATTGGCAATAACCAATTTGGATTTGGTAAGTGATCTTTGGTCCACTTATAAGAGGGCCTGCTATTTAGCTATTAAAATCACGTGTATTAAAGACTAGGTAATTAAATAAAAAGTCTAACAAATAGCATTAAGCGTAAAATAATTGATCCTTAAGTGGATACACAAAATTGCCACAATTTAGACCAAAAGAAAGAAAAACTCAGGCATTAAAAAAAAAAAACAGAGAGAAACTCCTGAAAAAATAAAAACGAGCTCTCGCTGAGAAGGTACTGCCACTCATCCGGGTGGAATGGAATGACAGGTACAAATCAAGATCAAAACAGCAGCTAAGTTAACAGAAAACATTTCTCCCGAGGCTGTGCTACAGCTATAAATGTCGTAACAGCTCCTTCTTCAAGGGACACTTACTGTCTTACTGAAAAATCTTGCTTTCTAATCTCTAGACAGTCAGAAAATTTGCTCTTTGAAATCATAAGAATGACAATGAAGTGCCCCGTTCTTCTAGCTGGAAAGATTTCAGTCGTTTGACCCAGAGAAGCAGCCTTGACGTCCAACCCATATGCAGTTTCAGAACAGGGATTTCTGGACACATCATTTCACATCTATCTTCACTTTATGGTTTTCAAGGAAAAAGGACTCTGGGTCTACTTTGCAGACCAGACTTCATGTTGACTCTTTCATCCACAGCTCTGCTTTTCTCTGAGCCTATCAAAGCATTGCTTCTCTTAAATCCTGTAATAACCCCATTTCTTTCTTTCCTCAGTGAGACATCCCATGGTTCCTGTGGTTTGTGGTCTCCCTTATGGTTAAAAAAAAAAAATCAATAGATGTGACTTTTCAGACTACAGTTTTCTCTGTTAGCAGCCTTTGGCTGATTGGGTTACAACACATAAAAATGGTAAAGGAGACCATTTTCATGTGAGAAGATTCAGTTCAGTTCAGTCGCTCAGTCGTGTCCGACTCCTTGCGACCCCATGAACCGCAGCACGCCAGGCCTCTCTGTCCATCACCAACTCCCGGAGTCCACCCAAACCCATGTCCATCGAGTCGGTTATGCCATCCAACCATCTCATCCTCTGTCGTCCCCTTCTCCTTCCGCCCCCAATCCTGCCCAGCATTAGGGTCTTTTCTAATGAGTCAACCCTTAGCATGAGGTGGCCAAAGTATTGGAGTTTCAGCTTCAACATCAGACCTTCCAATGAACACCCAGGATTGATCTCTTTTAGGATGGATTGATTGGATCTCCTTGCAGTCCAAGGGACTCTCAAGAGTCTTCTCCAACACCACACTTCAAAAGCATCAATTCTTCGGCGCTCAGCTTTCTTCACCGTCCAACTCTCACATCCATACATGACCACTGGAAAAACCATAGCCTTGACTAGATGGACTTTTGTTGGCAAAGTAATGTCTCTGCTTTTAAACATGCTATCTAGGTTGGCCATAACCTTCCTTCCAAGGAGTAAGCGTCTTTTAATTTCATGGCTGCAATCACCATCAGCAGTGATTTTGGAGCCCAAAAAAATAAAGTCTGACACTGTTTCCACTGTTTCCCCATCTATTTCCCATGAAGTGATGGGACCAGATGCCATGATCTTAGTTTTCTGAACGTTGAGCTTTAAGCCAACTTTTTCACTCTCCTCCTTCACCTTCATCAAGAGGCTCTTTAGTTCTTCTTCACTTTCTGCCATAAGGGTGGTGTCATCCGCATATCTGAGGTTATTGAGATTTCTCCCGGCAATCTTGATTCCAGCTTGTGTTTCTTCCAGCCCAGCGTTTCTCATCATGTACTCTGCATATAAGTTAAATAAGCAGGGTGACAATATACAGCCTTGACGTACTCCTTTTCCTATTTGGAACCAGTCTGTTGTTCCATGTCCAGTTCTAACTGTTGCTTCCTGACCTGCATACAGGTTTCTCAAGAGACAGGTCAGATGGTCTGGTATTCCCATCTCTTCCAGAATTTTCCACAGTTTATTGTGATCCACACACTCAAAGGCTTTGGCATAGTCAATAAAGCAGAAAATGATGTTTTTCCGGAACTCTCTTGCTTTTTCGATGATCCAGCGGATATTGGCAATTTGATCTCTGGTTCCTCTGCCTTTTCTAAAACCAGCTTGAACATCTGGAAGTTCACGGTTCACGTATTACTGAAGCCTGGCTTGGAGAATTTTGAGCATTACTTTACTAGCATATGAGATGAGTGCAGTTGTGCGGTAGTTTGAGCATTCTTTGGCATTGCCTTTCTTTGGGATTGGAACGAAGACTGACCTCTTCCAGTCCTGTGGCCACTGCTGAGTTTTCCAAATTTGCTGGCATATCGAGTGCAGCACTTTCACAGCATCACCTTTGAGGATTTGAAATAGCTCAACTGGAATTCTATCACCTCCACTAGTTTTGTTTGTAGTGATGCTTCTAAGGCCCACTTGACTTCACATTCCAGGATGTCTGGCTCTAGGTGAGTGAGAAGATTGCTCTATGTATATTGTACTTTTCCAACCCAAAACTGTTTGTTTCATAATGTAGAAAAGTTGGGCACTATGATTTTTGACTAAAATTAATCGAGTAAGTCTCACATTAAGCAAACACATCACACTACTAACCATAATTATATCTGAATGGTAAAATTATGGGTAATTTATTTTTCCTTCCTTGAACTTGTCTGTATTTTTTTCTAAAATCATTATAATAAAAATGTGTTATTTTTTAAATCAGAAACGTCAGTAGTTACTATTTTAAAACCTTAGACAAAAGTCTGCTTATTAACAAAATGAAAGCTATGATTCTTGATAATTATACTGGAGAGTGGGAGAGGGAAACCAATTTAGGGCTCAGCCAGAGGAAGAAGGATGTGATGCTTCCTCCAATCAGATGGTGAAAATCTTCATCACCTCTGACAAGGCAACTTGGCCTCTGTCCTCATTTCCCACTTGGGTACCAGTGATCCAGAAATTATTGTTCTGTTTAGCCCTTTAAGAAACACCCTCATTTTAGGGTCTTAGAAAGAAAAGGCTGGATGACTTTAATTTAGTAATACTGAAGAATAATCCATTTTTCAACTCTTTAATGTTCTAATGATATATTAACATCCCCTGATTCATAACTAAGACATAAGGGAAGGTCTTGGAGTACAGAATGAAGCAGGGCAAAGGCTAATAGAGTTTTGCCAAGAGAACGCACTGGTCATAGCAAACACCCTCTTCCAACAACACAAGAGAAGACTCTACACATGGACATCACCAGATGGTCAACAGCGAAATCAGATTGATTATATTCTTTGCAGCCAAAGATGGAGAAGCTCTATACAGTCAGCAAAAACAAGACCAGGAGCTGACTGTGGCTCAGATCATCAACTCCTTATTGCCAAATTCAGACTTAAATTTAAGAAAGTGGGGAAAACCACTAGACCATTCAGGTATGACCTAAATCAAATCCCTTATGACTATAAGTACAAGTGAGAAATAGATTTAAAGGACTAGATCTGATAGATAGAACACCTGATGAACTATGGGTGGAGGTTCACGACATTGTACAGGAGACAGGGATCAAGACCATCCCCAAGAAAAAGAAATGCAAAAAAGCAAAATGGCTATCTGAGGAGGCCTTACAAATAGCTGTGAAAAGAAGAGAAGTGAAAAGCAAAGGAGAAAAGGAAAAATATACCCATTTGAATGCAGAGTTCCAAAGAATAGCAAGGAGAGATAAGAAAGCCTTCTTCAATGATCACTGCAAAGATATAGAGGGAAACAATAGAATGGGAAAGACTAGAGATCTCTTCAAGAAAATTAGAGATACCAAAGGAATATTTCATGCAAAGATGGGCTCGATAAAGGACAGAAATGGTATGGACCTAACAGAAGCAGAAGATATTAAGAAGAGGTGGAAAGAATACACAGAAGAACTATACAAAAAAGATCTTCACGACCCAGATAATCATTATGGTGTAATCACTCTCATTCACCTAGAGCCAGACATCCTGGAATGTGAAGTCAAGTGGGCCTTAGGAAACATCACTATGAACAAAGCTAGTGGAGGTGATGGAATTCCAGTTGAGCTATTTCAAATCCTGAAAGATAATGCTGTGAAAGTGCTGCACTCAATACGCCAGCAAATTTGGAAAACTCAGCAGTGGCCACAGGATTGGAAAAGGTCAGTTTCCATTCCAATCCCAAAGAAAGGCAATGCCGAAGAATGCTCAAACTACTGCACAATTGCACTCATCTCACACACTAGTAAAGTAATGCTCAAAATTCTCCAAGCCAGGCTTCAACAATATGTGAACCATGAACTTACAGATGTTCAAGCTGGTTTTAGAAAAGGCGGAGGAGCCAGAGATCAAATTGCCAACATTTCCTGGATCATCGAAAAAGCAAGAGAGTTCCAGAAAAAAATCAATTTCCACTTTATTGATTATGCCAAAGCCTTTGACTGTGTGGATCACAATAAATTGTGGAAAATTCTGACTGAGATGGGAATACCAGACCACCTGACCTGCCTCTTGAGAAACCTGTATGCAGGTCAGGAAGCAACAGTTAGAACTGGACATGGAACAACAGACTGGTTCCAAATAGGAAAAGCAGTATGTCAAGGCTGTATATTGTCACCTTACTTATTTAACTTATATGCAAAGTACATCATGAGAAATGCTGGGCTGGATGAAGCACAAGCTGGAATCAAGATTGCCAGGAGAAATATCAATAACCTCAGATATGCGGATGACACCACCCTTATGGCAGAAAGTGAAGAAGAACTAAAGAGCCTCTTGATGAAAGTGAAAGAGGAGAGTGAAAAAGTTGACTTAAAGCTCAACATTCAGAAAACTAAGATCATGGCATCCAGTCCCATCACTTCATGGGAAATAGATGGGGAAACAGTGGAAACAGTGGCTGACTTTATTTTTTTGGTCTCCAAAATCACTGCTGATGGTGATTGCAGCCATGAAATTAAAAGACGCTTACTCCTTGGAAGGAAGGTTATGGCCAACCTAGATAGCATGTTTAAAAGCAGAGACATTACTTTGCCAACAAAAGTCCGTCTAGTCAAGGCTATGGTTTTTCCAGTGGTCATGTATGGATGTGAGAGTTGGACGGTGAAGAAAGCTGAGCGCCGAAGAATTGATGCTTTTGAAGTGTGGTGTTGGAGAAGACTCTTGAGAGTCCCTTGGACAGCAAGGAGATCCAACCAGTCCATCCTAAAGGAAATCAATCCTGGATGTTCATTGGAAGGACTGATGTTGAAGCTGAAATTCCAATATTTTGGCCACCTAATGCGAAGAGCTGACTCATTTGAAAAGACCCTGATGTTGGGAATGGTTGCAGACGGAGAAGGGGTCGACAGAGGATGAGATGTTTAGATGGCATCACCAACTCAATGGACATGAGTTTGGGTAAATTCTGGGAGTTGATGATGGACAGGGAAGCCTGGCGTGCTGCGGTTCATGGGGTTGCAAAGTGTCGGACAAGATTGAGCAACTGAACTGAACTGAAGGGAAGGTCATTATAGTGCTTTGAATTCAAACCAATAATGAACATTTTAGAAGCTTTATTGTCAGTCTTATTCATTATGTGGCTTTATTCAAGTTCATCTTTTTGCACTGTGCAATACTTTGGCCACCTGATGCAAAGAGTCAACTCATTGGAAAAGACCTTGATGCTGGGAAAGACAGAAGGCAGAAGAAGAAGGGGACAACAGAGGACAAGATGGTTGGATGACATCACCAACTCAATGGACGTGAGTTTGAGCAAGCTCTGGGAATTGGTGATGGACAGGGAAGCCTCGTGTGCTGCAGTCCATGGGGTCACAAAGAGTTGAACATGACTGAGTCACTGAACAATAACAATATCTCTGAGGCTTATCTGATGTCCTCAGTTAAAACGCAATGCTATAGGGAGGAAGCAAGTAGAGAACATTTTTTTTTAAATTGTGCCAAGATATACATAACGTAAAATTTTTCATTTTAGTCACTTTACATGTACAATTTAGTGGTATTAGTGCATTGATAATGTTGTATGACCATCACAATTATGTATTTCTATAACCCTTTAGGTATCCCAAACCGAAAGTCTGTATCCATTAGTTAATAACCCCCCATCTCTTTTCCCCTAACCCTTGGTAACCTCTAATTTACTTGCTGTCTCCATGACTTTGTTTATACTAGATATTTCATGTAAGGACAATGTTTGTCCTTTTATATTTGGATTAATTCACTTAGCATTATGTTTTCAAAGTTTATCCATGTTGTAGCACATATCATGGCTTCCCTCCTTTTATTGCTCAATAATATTTCCTTGTGAGTATAGACTTAACTTTTTTTTATCCATCTGTCCACTGATAGACTCTTAGATTGTTTCCACCGGTTGACTACTGTGAAGAATTCTGCTGTGAGCACTGGTTTACAAGTATCTTTTGGAATCCCTGTTTTCAATTCTTCTGATTATATTTCTAGGAATGGAATTGCAGAGTCTTGTAATAATTCTATGTTTAACTTTTTGAGGAACTGCCATACTGTTTTCATAGTGGCTGAACGATTTTACATCCCATTAGCTATTTACAAGTAGTCTAACTTAAGGATGAAGGTAAATTTGAGACCCAACCCCAGCTCTTCCAAGGGTTTGGCTTATTGTTTAACAAACTGAACTCTGTGTAGCATATCTTGTTCTTTGTTGCATCATTTTTTTCTTTTTCTTCTATTGGATTACAAATGTCAACTGTCTCTGAGGACAGATAGGAGATTAATTCATCACTTCCTTTGGCATTTTATGTCTCTAGATTATTGGGTGATTACTCTGGTATTTCAATAGTTAAAATCTTTTGGCTGGATTTCAAGATGGACCATCTTCATATCCAATTCCACATTTACAAATAGGATTACAGGACTGTATAATATATTATAAATCATATTTTTCATATTTAATTAAAGTACATATTTAATGTATATTTCATTGCAATAAAAATCACCTAGAAATAAGGGTGACCTTTGTATTAAATGTAATGAGATACTGTTATGCCATTCTCTTAGGAAAGGAAACTTGGGGAAAATATTCCATTTGATATGTATGTGTATATTTTTTAAGATGAGACATATGCTTTAAGATTAGCTAATTTTGGTTTCAAATGTGAGTACAGGTCACCCTCACTTTCCTAAAAAGCATACGAGCCCTTCCAGATGGTTGTTGTCTATCCTACCCCTAATCATTTTTGACATTTGACAGTGGAGTGTCTAGAGTGTTAAAATTAGAAAACTCAAATGTCATACAATCTAATCAGTAGCTAGATATCTAAAAAGCACACTGTATCTAAATACTGAAGAGACCTGCTTTTTTTTTTTCCCATGGTTATTATTATCTGGTCATCCCGGTTTTGTGAACTTCCAGAAAAAGTGAAAGTGTTAGTCATTCAGTCGTGTCCAACTCTTTGTGACCCCAAGGACTGTAGCCCACCAGGCTCCTCTGTCCATGGAATTCTCCAGGCAAGAATACTGGAGTGGGTTGCCATTTCTTTCTCTAGGGGATCTTCCCCATCCAGGGATCAAACCTGGGTTACCAACTGGACCATCAGGGAGGGAAACTAGAAAGGACACTGGTAAAGATGCCTGTTTCTGAAGCACTGAGCTCCCTAGAGACTTGTCATGTTTCAAACATGGACTTGCCTGGAAAAATCAACATCTGCATTCTCTTACACTGTCATTCCAAAGGCAAAATGCCAGAGATCTTCCATTTCCTCCTCTAGACTTACCTTTCTGTTCTCCGCCCTGGGACCTTTATACACTATGTCTACAGGTTTCCAAAACCTCCAGGTTCTGAGTTGGTGAAGTCAGTGGGGAGCCAGGAAGTGATCAGAGGGAGAAAAGAGAGCACAGGTTGTTACTTCTCTGGCTCCCTTCCTGAGCAGTCGCCTCAGGCTGGCTGGGACTCTTAACAAAAGGTCACTCTCAAGGACTTCTCTTCCTGACAATCTCTTCCTTTTTGGCTTCTGTCATCACTCTCCCTCTGTTCCTAGGTTCCTGCACTATTCCTCATGGTTCTCCTACTTTTGTAATGAGTTTCTTTGTAAATAAAGTCTTCTTGATGTAGTTTCATTTGACTGTTCATCTTTTTTCCTTTGGAACCTTGAATGTTATGGGCAAAGAAAGGGTTTGGGTGTTGCTGTGTCTTTAAATAAAGATTGCCCTGGCTAAACTAGTTATTTTCTATCTCAGGTTGTGACACTCAGGGTGACACTGTTTATTTCAATAGATGTCATGAAATTCTCAAAATGATTTCAACTGCAATTCAAACCCCCAAACTTGACATTTAGCATTTGTAACAGGTGGGAATGAAGGGGTGTGATTTTTAGAATCATTGGCTCTGTCATTCTTGAGTTGATAATTGGCCATTAAAAGAGGTACATTCCAGGTGGCTGGGCATGAGGCCAAGGAGTGGGAGACACACATGTCCAAGAACAACTCAGGGGAAGATAAAGAGGAAGTATCGGATGCTGTGAGTTAGTGGGTGGATGCTTTGCCTAAGGGCATTCAAATTCAAATTAATAAAAAATATGGAAATACTAGCAAAGCTAAGCTATATATATAGGTTTTGGATACAAGCACAGGGGTGATTTTTTGGATGCAAGCATAACTGCAATAAAAATTGATGACATGTTTACTAATGATGATAAATCAAATTAGTGACTATATCACATGTATATGTATGGCTCAGTTCTATATACTCCAATACAAATATCCCAATTAAAAAAAAAGCTTAAAAAATCAGTGACCATGTCTGAAGCAGGAGAGGGAGGCTGTTGTCATTTGAAAGGGACACAGGGTCCTTCTGGTGGTGCTGTTAGCTTGCTTGGACTGCCATAAAGAAATACCACAGATTGGGTGGCTTAAGAAGCAGAAATTAATTTTCACACAGTTCTGGAGGCTGGAAGTCCAAGATTGAGGTTGTTGGCAAGTTTGATTTTTTCTGAGGCATCTCTGCTTGGCTGCAGATGGCTGTCTTTTCCCCGTGTCCTCACACGGTCTTTCCTCTATGCCTGCGCGTGTGTGCTCTCTCTGTACCTCCAGAATCTCTCTTCTTATAAGGACATCAGTCATACTGGGTTAGGGCACCACCCTAATAACCTCCTTTAACCTGAATTATTTCTTTAAAGTCCCGATCTCCAAATACACTCACATTATAAAGTATTAGGGTTTAGGGCTTCAACATAAGAATTTGGGGAGGGTATAGTTCCTCTTATAATAGACACGGAGATGCTGATGTTCTGTTTCTTGACCTAAGAGATGGTTGCAGAGATCTGTAGTTTATGATTATTCATTGAACTATATTTCCATGTATCATGCATTTTTATGATGCTTATGTTATATTTCGCAACTGTTAAAAAATTAAGTGAGTATACCATGCTGGCCAAAAGAACAGTTCTGGGCCACCCTTTCAGACTGTTTTGTGTAGGCCACTAACATCCATTTCTATGAAGATCATAAAAAATAAGGTATATACTAGGATAAGGCAATTCATCTTCGTAGGGCTATTTTTCTTCCTCAAGAATGTTTATATAGTGCAGAATATTTCAGGATACTTATTCGGAATACACAATACATGTATATTTTACCTGATTGTATTCTACGTCTTCTGAATATTAAAACTGTGTATGGGTATTTTAACAAACTCTGGTTCTGTATCATCTCATCTCCCTGCAACCTGAAGGCATGAATTGTGATGCCCTCCTGTGAATTAAGCTTTGAATCTGTCCTTGGGTTGTGAATGACCTTGTGAAACTGATGGTTCTAGTAATGAAGCTGCCCTACTAAAAGAGAAGGGTGTTTCTAAAAGGAGCAGAATATTACTATTCAGAAGGGGGAGAGGTGTTTTGTTTTTGATGTTCATTGAAGAAAAAGATGTTCATCAGAACACCAAACAGAAGTTTATCAGTGTGTGTTCATTTCCACACTGCGCCTTTGAGATAACTTAAAATATAATTGAATTGTTCACTATCTGTTCTTAGTAGGAAGGATCAAAAATTAGGTTGTAGTGTTATTAGTGTTATTTGAAGGATTAAGAAACCTCACCTCACCCCCTAGGAGACCTTCCTCATCAGCCTGTAACAGAATGTGAGATTCACAACTTCCAGCTACTTATCTATTTATTTTCCAGCAATGTGCCGGGTAATGGAAAAGACAAAACAGATGCAGTTGCTATCCTTTGGAGCTCTTAGTCTAAGTGAGGGAATCAGATAGGCAAACTGGTAATTATAATACAACATTGTGAAGCAGTAATAGAGGTCTATGTATAGGGAAATGTAGAAATAGCAGGGAGTACCCAAGGCAGTTTGAAGATTCAAGAAACTTCCCAGAAATGATTCTGTGCTTAAACGTAGAGGAGGATTAAAAGCTAATCAGGTTACAAGTCAGGTGACAATGTCTTGAGGAGATGGAACCACATGAAAAAGTCATAGGGTTTGCCTTGTGTACCTCAGGGTGTATAACTAGGATCATTTCCATTTTCCAAAGTAAAAACGAAAAATGTGTCTGGAGAGGTGGGTGAGAAAGGAACTTTTTTTAAGAGTGATGATGTTATATCTGTTTTGGATGCATTAATTGGGCTGCTGTACCAAGGATGTACTTGAAAAAGAAAGCAGAGAAGGCAGAATGGTCATTTAGGAGAGATGGTGAGAGTCTGAACTAAGGGGATAGCAGTGGGATGAAGAGGAGGGGGGATTTGTAAAATTGGCAGGATTTGGGAGTGAGTAGATGTAAAGGTGATGGAAGAACTAAAGATGTAGACACACTTGTAGGTAAAAAGGGCAGGATGTTGAAACAGACCATGCCGAGTGGCCTCAGTTATCATCTGCAGTGGAGCTAGTGGTAAAGAACCCACCTGCCAATGCAGGAGACTTAAGAGATTTGGGTTCAATCCCCAGGTTGGGAAGATCCCCTAGAGAAGGGCATGGCAACCCACTTCAGTACTCTTGCCTGGAGAATCCCATGGATAGAGGAACCTGGTGGGTTATAGTCCACAGAGTCGCAAAGAGTTGGACATTACTGAGGCAACTTAGCATGACAGTAAGTTGGGGGAGTGCTGAACAAAGGACTTAAAGAAAGTGGCAAAGCTCTAAAAAGTTTCTAGAGGAGATGGACAAGATAAATGACCATGGACGAGTAAAAGTATTGATGGTTGGTAGTGATGAGACTTCACTTACAGCAGTGAAGTGAAGTGAATGAAAATATTACCCTTCTTTCCACCCCATCCCCTCTTCAAAAAAGGGATGGGAGGGTGTTCATCAGATCAGAGACTCTAGCAAGATTCATGCAAGGGAATGGAAGAAACCCAAAGAGTAGTGGCAGAGAGTAAAGATTAGAGTGGTGATACAGGGTGAGATTGTCTTTCCTTGACTGTGGAGGGAGAGGCAGGGCTGGAAGAAACTGCTGCACAAAATTTAATCCTGACACATACTGTAATAGACTATTTATTCCTTGAAAAATATGGCTACGACTCAGTGAAGACAAGTAATTTTAGCTGCTTTGCAATTTGCCAAAACTGTTTTACATGTACTGTTTTATTTAAAGTCAAGAACCATATCATGGAGGGGCTCAAAATAACCTTGTTTCTTGTGGACTGAAATATTTCATTTGAAACAAAGAATACCATTAGTTATGTCTATGGCAACACACACTGGAATCTAGGGAAAGAAAGAGACATAGACAGGTTCATTTTAATGGGAGGTGGAGGGATAGAAGAGAGCTAGTTGATGAGAGTTACAAAATGTATCAGAAAAGAGCTTGTCATCTGGAGCCAGACACTCTGTTGGATTTGTGATTTCTGTGTGTCTGTGTGTGTGACTGGGGGTTGGGGGGAGCTGGGAGACTCAGCTTCAAACCCTCAAAAATGATGACCAGGGTGGCAAACTGCTCCCTGGGAGGCTGAACACAAACTGAGATGTGTCAGATTTTGGCCAGCATGGAGCTTTTTTCAAAGTTGATTTTGACAAGGTTCTGTCCATTTGTTAAAAATAAAGCGATGGGGAACTACCATGTTGTTATGAAGTTACTGAAACTGACTGATGCAGAAATGACCAGGTTAAGTTTTCCACCATCTAGCAGTAATGGAGGCCAAGAAGAGAGATGTCCAATTACAAAGAATTAGAGTTACATTTCCTAAGCACTTCAGTTTATAGCCTATGAAATTGATACCCACACTGTTAATATTATGATGCTTGGATCTTCTCAGTTCCTTAAAAGTTATGATTGTGGGTATAACATTAGCTTAATTTTTCCTCACTGTTCTTGCTATAAACAGATTTTCTTCATTCAGATATCCTCTTTCCCCCACCCTCTGCCATTTTGTCAGTAACATTTGGTTTGGTCACTTTGAGTGATTGAAATTAAGGGCCAACGCTAACATAACTTAGAGAAAGGGAAGGAAAGAAAATGAGGCCGATTTAAAAATCTGTATCTAATTGTTAATAAAATGGAGAAAAGCTTCTTTAAATATCAGAGGAAAAACTGTTTTCTATAAAGCAATCCAATGCTATTAAAATGGCAAAAGCTCCATTCTTTAGTCTCCAGGTTGAAGAATTCACTTTAAACTCTCCCTGAAACCTACCAGAAATTTTTCAGGACAGTAAATAATAGCGGTACTATTTTTACCATTTCAAAAAGCAGTAGAAGGTAGGATAATTAAGAGTTTCAAAGCAGACTGATGTGGGTGGAACAAACTCTTCATTTATGAGCTGAACACACTTGGATAAAAGTCCTAGTTCATCATCTGTGAGACGGGAGTCGCTGGCTGCATCTTCGAGGATGTTCTCAGAGGCTGTTCCTCACGTCCTCCTCCCTAGCAAAGCACCGGAGGACAGCAAGTTCAGGAAATGAACCATCTCCGTCTTCAATGGGGGAATCTTGATTAGCTGACTGGTAAAAATGCCAGCATTTCCCAGTGTGTTCTGTGGCACACTAGTTCACTGAGGGGTTTACTTTTACATAATTTGGGGGAAATGCTTCATGCTCTGCCGTTACCTTCTTGGAGACTCACAATGTTTATTTTTATACTTAAGTCTGAGATGAAACCCTTACCAAGAAGGTTGTTTAATTTAGTGTTTTCCATTTGAACTTGGTCATACAACTCTGTTTCCACATTCTACTTATTACCAACCATAAAATTAATCTTTCAAGAAATACCTCGAGAAATGTTGCAAAGTATTTATTTATTGCTTTCAAATAAGTTATGTTGAACTGTAAAGCCCCAAAAGACTGTTTCATATTTTATTTGCATCTAAACTATTTACATCTGAATTATGCTCTTTTAGGCTAATATCAAAATTATCCTTAGCATCCTTATCTTTTTATGGAGAATGATTTAATAAAAATCCTGTGCCAAAGGAAATTGGCTGAGTTTTAAACATTTTCTCCATGACCTACACAAAGTAAATAATTACTGTGCACAGACATTTACAGGGTGGAGGTGATGGAATTCCAGTTGAGCTATTTCAAATCCTAAAAGATGACACTGTGAAAGTGCTTCACTCAATATGCCAGCAAATATGGAAAACTCAGCAGTGGCCACAGGACTGGAAAAGGTCAGTTTTCATTTCAATCCCAAAGAAAGGCAATGCCAAAGAATGCTCCAACTATTGCACAATTGCACTCATCTCACACGCTAGTAAAGTAATGCTTAAAATTCTCCAAGCCAGGCTTCAGCAATACGTGAGCCGTGAACTTCCAGATGTTCAAACTGGATTTAGAAAAGGCAGAGGAACCAGAGATCAAATTGCCAACATCTGCTGAATCATCGAAAAAGCCAGAGAGTTCCATAAAAACATCTATTTCTGCTTTATTGACTATGCCAAAGCCTTTGTGTGGATCACAGCAAACTGTGGAAAATTCTGACAGAGATGGGAATACCAGACCACCCGACCTGCCTCTTGAGAAACCTGTATGCAGGTCAGGAAGCAACAGTTAGAACTGGACATGGAACACAGACTGGTTCCAAATAGGAAAAGGAGTACGTCAAGGCTGTATATTGTCACTCTGATTATTTAACTTATATGCAGAGTACATGATGAGAAACGCTGGGCTGGAGGAAGCACAAGCTGGGATCAAGTTTGCCAGGAGAAATATCAAAAACCTCAGATATGCAGATGACACCACCCTTATGGCAGAAAGGGAAGAAAAACTAAAGAGCTTCTTGATGAAAGTGAAAGAGGAGAGTGAAAAAGTTGGCTTAAAGCTCAACATTCAGAAAACTAAGATCATGGCATCCGGTCCCATCACTTCATGGCAGATAGATGGGGAAACAGTGGAAACAGTGTCAGACTTTATTTTTCTGGGCTCCAAAATGACTGCAGATGGTGATTGCAGCTATGAAATTAAAAGACGCTTACTCCTTGGAAGGAAAGTTATGACCAGCCTAGATAGCATATTGAAAAGCAGAGACATTACTTTGCCAACAAAGGTCCGTCTAGTCAAGGCTATGGTTTTTCCAGTGGTCGTGTATGTATGTGCGAATTGGGGTATAAAGAAAGCTGAGCACCGAAGAATTGATGCTTTTGAACTGTGGTGTTGGAGAAGACTCTTGAGAGTCCCTTGGACTGCAAGGAGATCCAACCAGTGCATCCCAAAGGAGATCAGTCCTGGGTGATCATTGGAAAGACTGATGTTGAACTGAAACTCCAATACTTTGGCCACCTGATGCAAAGAGCTGACTCATTTGAAAAGACCCTGATGCTGGGAAAGATTGAGGGCAGGAGAAGAAGGGGACAACAGAGGATGAGATGGCTGGATGGCATCACCGACTCGATGGACATGGGTTTGGGTGGACTCAGGGAGTTAATGATGGGCAGGGAGGCCTGGCGTGCTTCGGTTCATTGGGTCGCAAAGAGTTGGACACGACAGAGCGACTGAACTGAACTGAACTGTGAGGTGCTTATATGACTTTAAACTGTAATAGCTTTGTATAAACACAGATGATTCCTAATATTTTTCTAGGATAGACAAACATAACTGCAATATTATGTTAGCCATCTGTCAATATGATTTCTAAACCAATTATAAACACACAGTATACCTTTAGGCTGCTGAAAAGTTTTGTAAATTGAACTTCATTCAGTGAACACTGAACAAGAACCTAAGAAACAAATACTCTGTCACAAACATACAAACAAAAAACATATATGTATACTGTTTCACAGTCGATGCTGATAATGAAATCCTACAATTATAACTAAAAATAACAGTGCATGATCTTATTCTTTTAGCAGTTGTTATAAGAATGTTCCCTGGAGAAGGAAATGGCAACCCACTCCAGTATTCTTGCCTGGAGAATCCCATGGAGAGGAGCCTGAAGGGCTGCAGTCCATGGGGTCACAAAGAGCCAGACACAACTGAAGCAACCTAGCACGTACGCATAAGAATGTATGTCATAGGAATTCGAGACAGTAACTTCTTGGGAAGACCTTGAAGCTTCATTTCAGGCAAAGTATTTCTAGGGCCGCTAAATGGAGGACGGAGGACAGAGACAAGTCCAAGCCCCTGAAGGAGTCAGTCACCTGGTAAAGACAGGATGCACCCCCACCTGACAGGTACACAGGGTCCCTCAACAGTGACGACATGTTCATGCCTGACATATCTTACTTTCATTCCCCATTTCAAGCCTTACTGACACCTTAACTAGTGAATGTTGATTATCAAAACACTTGATTATCAAACCATCATGGATGATGTTAGTAGGTTGAATAATGCCCAGCAAAAGATATCGAGTTCTGATCCTTGAGCTTGTAAATGACATCTTAATAGTAAGTACTGTTGATGAATTTAAAAACAAAGGGGATGTCAGAATGGAAAGAGATAATTAACTTGAAGCAACTACAATTAAAGTAGCTTAATGTTGCAAAACACCAAAGAATTGATGCTTTTGAACTGTGGTGTTAGAGAAGACTCTTGAGAGTCCCTTGGACTGCAAGGAGATCCAACTGGTCCATCCTAAAGGAGATCAGTCCTGGGTGCTCATTGGAAG
This sequence comes from Giraffa tippelskirchi, assembly GCF_054371585.1. Taxonomy (NCBI): domain Eukaryota; kingdom Metazoa; phylum Chordata; class Mammalia; order Artiodactyla; family Giraffidae; genus Giraffa; species Giraffa tippelskirchi. The sequence goes on from NC_137283.1 coordinate 133,982,833, forward strand.
GACTGATGTTGAAGCTGAAACTCCAATACTTTGGCCAACTCATGCGAAGAGTTGACTCATTGGAAAAGACCCTAATGCTTGGAAGGATTGGGGGCAGAGGAGAAGGGGACGACAGAGGATGAGATGGTTGGATGGCATCACCAACTCGATGGACATGGGTTTGGGTGGACTCTGGGGGTTGGTGATGGACAGGGAGGCCTGGCGTGCTGCGATTCATGGGGTCGCAAAGAGTTGGACACGACTGAGTGACTAAACTGAACTGAACTGAACTGAATGTTGCAAAGCATATGTCTAATTAATACTTTGCTAAGGTCTCCCCCAGGATGCTGGAAAGAGCTCACCAAGTGAGGGATGCTGTCGTGTAAGTTTCATTAACCTCCCAGTGAAGCCACCCCTGCACCCATGCAATCTCTTTTCTTCTAATTTGAAGAAGTAGTTCACTGACTAAGCTTATAAGATGTGATCCAAGAGAGATTCCTTTATATTTTACTTTGTACTCTACTCTTTATACTACTTTATCTTCTACTCTACAGTTGATGGTGACTTGAGGATAACCAGTTCTTATTTCAAGCCATTATTTTCCCCAATTAACAGTAGATTCTAAAGAAGTCACCTTTTAACTGATATATTCATCTGCTTTCAGCTTTGGAAAGGGAGATAAAAGTAGTACATCTGCCTCTCTGTACCCTCCACCTCCCCCACCTTAACTGTTTTCTTAGATCTAAAACCACCTTCCTGTGAAGCAGATAATAGTATTATTGGCAGCATTTCAAAACGGAAGCATTTGCACCAAAAAATGCTTCACACCCTAATGGAATATCTGTCATCAAACTACTTTCACCTAAAGGTTTCAAAACACTTGGAGAATGGATTATGCAGTGATGTTTGGGTTGAAAAAATATGCCATTTTCAAGAATATTTTAAATTTCTGAGAACCTTATAGATTCAAAGCTTTATGCTAGACTATGATACAGCTGTAGAGTGTAAATTATCTATCTTTTTGTTTTGTTCATCATGTGGCTCTGCTTTTTATCTTCTTGTTGCTTGAGAGTATGAATGAAATAACAAAATGAAAATTGAGTTCTTTTATCCTTGAATCTGATAAGATGCCAAAGCCATAAAATTGCTGAAACACTTAAGCAGTCATGCAAAACTCATAAGAAATTTTAATAATTTTCAAAAATTGAGAAGCAGAAAACTTAATTAAAATTTCCACGTAATACGAGCTCAATAAATACTTGACTCATATATCGGAGAAGGCAATGGCAACCTACTCCAGTACTCTTGCCTGGAAAATCCCACGGACGGAGGAGCCTGGTAGGCTGCAGTCCATGGGGTCGCTAGGAGTCGGACACGACTGAGCCACTTCACTTTCACTTTTCACTTTCATGCATTGGAGAAGGAAATGGCAACCCACTCCAGTGTTCTTGCCTGGAGAATCCCAGGGACGAGGGAGCCTGGTGGGCTGCCCTCTATGGGGTCACACAGAAAGTGACTTAGCAGCAGCAGCATATTTTAAAAGGAAAACTATAAAAATGCAAAACCACATTTGAGGAATGCCCTTTTGCAGTATTTTTGCTGCAGTTGAAACTGGATGATGAGTACAAGGATGTCCATCCTACCATTTGGTCTGCTTTGTAAATGTTTGAAATTTTTCTTAATAAATTTTTTTTTTTTTTTTACAAAAACTTCCCAGGTGAATTCCATGTGCAATCACAATCTGCTTTCTGGGGATCCCAACCTGTAAAAAAACACTATGAAACTAGAATCTGTATTTCCCTCTCTCTAATAACTAACTAATCAGGTGATTAATTAATTAAGCAGATGTTTATAAATATTTATTCTGGGCTGGAATAGTCCTAGTCCTTGTCAGGCTCTGGAGATCCCTTAAGAAGCTTACAGTATAGTTAGATGATGCAAACTATAGGTCCTAGGAGTATATAATACATTCAGTGAAGAGTAGGGCATTAAGGAAGATAAAGGGAGTGTGTGTGTGTGAGTGTGAGAGTGTGTGTGAAGGCAGGTCAATTATTGTACCTCAGGGATGCATTAAAGACTGCTTCATGGAAAAGTGACTCTGAATAATTAATCAACAAGGACCTGTTGTATAGAGAACTCTGGTCAATATTCTGGAATAACCTAAATGGGGAAAAAATTCAAAAAAGCATAGAAAAAGAAATTTAAAAAAGAAAAGCGACTCTGAAGATGTGGTTGGTGGAATCCTACCTACTCTTTAGTTCAGTTCAGTCGCTCAGTCGTGTCCGACTCTCTGCGACCCCATGAATTGCAGCACGCCAGGCCTCTCTGTCCATCACCAACTCCCGGAGTCTACCCAAACCCATGTTCATCGAGTCGGTGATGCCATCCAACCATCTCATCCTCTGTCGTCCCCTTCTCCTCCCGCCCCCAATCCTACCCAGCATCAGGGTCTTTTCCAATGAGTCAACCCTTCGCATGAGGTGGCCAAAGTATTGGAGTTTCAGCTTCAACATCAGACCTTCCAATGAACACCCAGGATTGATCTCTTTTAGGATGGATTGATTGGATCTCCTTGCAGTCCAAGAAACTCTCAAGAGTCTTCTCCAACACAGCAGTTCAAAAGCATCAATTCTGCGGCACTCAGCTTTCTTCACCGTCCAACTCTCACATCCATACATGACCACTGGAAAAACCATAGCCTTGACTAGACGGACTTTTGTTGGCAAAGTAATGTCTCTGTTTTTAAACATGCTATCTAGGTTGGCCATAACCTTCCTTCCAAGGAGTAAGCGTCTTTTAATTTCATGGCTGCAATCACCATCAGCAGTGATTTTGGAGCCCAAAAAAGTAAAGTCTGACACTGTTTCCACTGTTTCCCCATCTATTTCCCATGACGTGATGGGACCAGATGCCATGATCTTAGTTTTCTGAATGTTGAGCTTTAAGTCAACTTTTTCACTCTCCTCTTTCACCTTCATCAAGAGGCTCTTTAGTTCTTCTTCACTTTCTGCCATAAGGGTGGTGTCATCCACATATCTGAGGTTATTGAGATTTCTCCCAGCAATCTTGATTCCAGCTTGTGTTTCTTCCAGCCCAGCGTTTCTCATCATGTACTCTGCATATAAGTTAAATAAGCAGGGTGACAATATACAGCCTTGACGTACTCCTTTTCCTATTTGGAACCAGTCTGTTGTTCCATGTCCAGTTCTAACTGTTGCTTCCTGATCTGCATACAGGTTTCTCAAGAGACAGGTCAGATGGTCTGGTATTCCCATCTCTTTCAGAATTTTCCACAGTTTATTGTGATCCACACACTCAAAGGCTTTGGCATAGTCAATAAAGCAGAAATAGATGTTTTTCTGGAACTCTCTTGCTTTTTCGATGATCCAGCGGATATTGGCAATTTGATCTCTGGTTCCTCTGCCTTTTCTAAAACCAGCTTGAACATCTGGAAGTTCACGGTTCACGTATTGCTGAAGCCTGGCTTGGAGAATTTTGAGCATTACTTTACTAGCATGTGAGATGAGTGCAATTGTGCGGTAGTTTGAGCATTCTTTGGCATTGCCTTTCTTTGGGATTGGAACGAAGACTGACCTCTTCCAGTCCTGTGGCCACTGCTGAGTTTTCCAAATTTGCTGGCATATCGAATGCAGCACTTTCACAGCATCACCTTTGAGGATTTGAAAAAGCTCAACTGGAATTCCATCACCTCCACTGGCTTTGTTCATAGTGATGCTTTCTAAGGCCCACTTGACTTCACATTTCAAGATGTCTGGCTCTAGGTGAGTGACCACACCATCGTGATTATCTGGGTCGTGAAGATCTTTTTTGTACAGTTCTTCTGTGTATTCTTGCCACCTCTTCTTAATATCTTCTGCTTCTGTTAGGTCCATACCATTTCTGTCCTTTATCGAGCCTATCTTTGTGTGAAATGTTCCCTTGGTATCTCTAATTTTCTTGAAGAGGTCTCTAGTCTTTCCCAATCTGTTGTTTTCCTCTATTTCTTTGCACTGATCGCTGAGGAAGGCTTTCTTATCTCTCCTTGCTATTCTTTGGAACTCTGCATTCAGATGAGAATATCTTTCCTTTTCTCCTTTGCTTTTCGCTTCTCTTCTCTTCCCAGATATCTGTAAGGCCTCCTCAGACAGCCATTTTGCTTTTTTGCATTTCTTTTCCATGGGGATTTTCTTGATCCCTGTCTCCTGTACAATGTCACGAACCTCTGTCCATAGTTCATCAGGCATTCTGTCTATCAGGTCTAGTCCCTTAAATCTATTTGTCACTTCCACTATATACTCATAAGGGATTTGATCTAGGTCATACCTGAATGGTCTAGTGATTTTCCCTACTTTCTTCAATTTAAGTCTGAATTTGGCAATAAGCAGTTCATGATCTGAGCCACAGTCTGCTCCCGGTCTTGTTTTTGCTGACTGTATAGAGCTTCTCCATCTTTGGCTGCAAAGAATATAGTCAATCTGATTTCAGTGTTGACCATCTGGTGATGTCCACGTGTAGAGTCTTCTCTTGTGTTGTTGGAATAGGGTGTTTGCTATTACCAGTGTGTTCTCATGGCAAAACTCTATTAGCCTTTGCCCTGCTTCATTCTGTACTCCAAGGCCAAACCTGCCTGTTACGCCAGGTGTTTCTTGACTTCCTACTTTTGCATTCCAGTCCCTTATAATGAAAAGGACATCTTTTTTGGGTGTTAGTTCTAGAAGGTCTTGTAGGTCTTCATAGAATCGTTCAACTTCAGCTTCTTCGGCGTTACTGGTCGGGGCATAGACTTGGATTACTGTGATATTGAATGGTTTGCCTTGGAAGCGAACAGAGATCATTCTGTCGTTTTTGAGATTGCATCCAAGTACTGCATTTCAGACTCTTTTGTTGACCATGATGGTTACTCCATTTCTTCTAAGGGATTCTTGCCCACAGTAGTAGATATAATGGTCATCTGAGTTAAATTCACCCATTCCAGTCCATCTTAGTTCGCTGATTCCTAGAATGTCAACGTTCACTCTTGCCATCTCCTGTTTGACCACTTCCAGTTTGCCTTGATTCATGGACACCTACTCTTTAAATCCAGCTCAAATTCTATTTCCTATATCCTTGATTTCTGTTATCAAACAAAAATATCTATTTCCACTGTGTACAGTAACCCTTTGCTTCTACATGTTGTTTCAATTATATCTCTTGTTATTGTACATCTCTTTGAGATGAAGAACTGTTTTATGTATGTTTGCAACCTTCAGACCCTTCTAGAAAAGTGACTTGTATATTACAGGGACTCAGTAAAAGTATGCTGAATAAAATAAAACAGATCATCCTTCTACTTCATTGCTACATGAAATAATTTTGTCGTATCATTTGGCATTTGAGTTTACATGCGTGGCTTAACTGGCAGTCAATAGTGATTTAGGAAAGAGTGCTGGTCTAAAAGAAAAATACGTCAAGTTGGAAAGAGAAACTTTTCTGTCAAAATGGACACTGCTCTTTTCAAAGAGCTATAAATAAATGCCCTAATTTTTCTGCTCACTGAAAGAGGCACACTGTCTTGCTCAGTACAGTCCTGAATGTTAATTGTGTTCTCTTGAAAGCACCTGGGATCCAAAGGCTTTTCCTTCTCAGGCTTGTACAAGAGTTTTTTTATCGGCTGCATAGAATTTGGAATAACCCAATTCTGTCACTTTGGTGGGAACAAATAATTAAAAGAAAGTTGGCTGACAGAGATAAGAAGCACAAAAAAAGGAAAAAGCAAAGCGCAGGAAAAATATGGTCAGTGAGGCACTTTCCTGACACTTCGTTAGTTATGAATGAGGTAGTATTTTTTTGCTTTGAACTTGATCAATTCAAGGCCATTCCTAACACCTGGTTTAAAGTTCTGGCATAGCTAGAAAAGTGCTTGAAGGACCACACAAGAGAGTATAGAAATATTAGAAGTAAAGCTTCTAATGGAAAACAGCAAAAGCACAAGGAATGACTGGACTCCACATGCTTACTGGGAGACTGAGTAGATCCTAAAGCCTGCTATTCCTTTAACACTTAAATCTAACCATTTTGCAGCCATTACACTGAAACAAGCAATTTAGAAATGAATTCCACTGTGAGAAATAAACAATAATTCCCAAATAAAGATTTCTGCTATCAATAATAGAGTATTTGCTGATTTTTTTTTTTTTTTTAACAAATCCAGTGAAGACAGAACCACAATGTGATGAGTCAGGGTTCAATGCAAGTATAACTTACTACACAAAACTGTTTTTAAACGCTAGAAAACTTGGATTTGGGGAGATCATTGAGGCTTATTTTTATTGTTCTGTCTGTTTTTTTCCTAAGAACAACTAGAAACACTGGATGAAATATCACAAGATACCTCCTTGAAAGTGTCAGAGACCTACCAAGGTGGCTCTGGCTTAGGGGGTCCAATATCTCAGAGAGAAGAAAAGCACAATAGTCTGAGTCCAACATTCACCCAGCTTTACCAGTTACAGCATTTGCCAATTGATGAGCAGCACTGTGAAGCTGTGAAACTGGGAACTCCTACCAGTCTTAAGAGATGGGAGTTTAAAAAAACAGATTCTTAATCTACTGAGGAGGACTAGGTTTCAGATGGGATTTTAGAAATGCTATGTACTGGGAGTAGGAGAAACTCGAGACTGAGAAGGCTCAACAATGACTGAAATGCACTCAATTTATGATTAGATTAAGGTGATCCATCTTCACCCTAATTGTTTGCCAGAAAGAAAAGCACCATGGAGAAACTTACATTTTACTTAGGTTTTTCCCATATCCAATATCTGACATTAAATTTTAAACATTATCAGGCATATAGGAAATAAGATGAAATGATTAAATGCCGAGAGAAAAAACAGAAAACATGAAATGACCCATAGAAGGTCTGGATTTTGGAGTCCGCAGACACAGAATGAAAAATAGCTGTGATTAATAAGGTCAAGAAATTACATGATATGATGGAGAATTTCAGTAGAGGACCAGAAAACTATATTTTAAAAAATCAAAAGGAAATTGTGAAATCTAAATTTTAAAAACACTAATTAAGAGATCATCATATAGATTCAGTGTTATATTAGACAAGCTGACAAAGATAATGCCTACCTGATGGGGGTAGGGAGGGGTAATGATATGGGGTACAGGGTGTCTGGTGATGTTCTTTCCTTTTATATGGCTACACAAAGTGTTCATTTTATAATAACCCATTAAGCTGTACATATATGATTTGTGTTCTGTTACATATGTGTGTTAAGTGATAAGACATTCATTAAAATACATAAACTATCCCCCTAGAGATACTGTGAAATTCTTGGAGGGATGGAGTGTTTCAGGAAGTTGACCTCCTGTAGGTAGGCCAAACGTGGAGAGAAAATAGGTAAAAGGGCAATTACATTTAAAAAAAAAAAAAAAGACTGCAATGACTTTGTCTAAACTGACTTGCTGGATGAACTTCAACCCTCTGGGTGAAACACGCCCTGTCTTCAGCCTTCTGGTGGACTCCCACAGAATTGAAACACTCAGCTGGTAAAATCACACATCTTCCATTTGTCTGGCAGTGTGATTATAATTCAGATGTATTTACTACTAACCTGAAACTAAGCCTATTGTACTTGTCCTTTTAATAATATACGATTTAGTTAAATATTTTATAAACTAATGACAGTCGAGTTCAAAAAAAGAGAGTTGTTTCTATGAAAATTTGAATGCTTCCTCAGTAGAGGTGAGTCAGTAGGAAAGAAAAATAAACAGACTGCACAATGAATAAGAAAAGTCATTGAGGAATAATCTTTTTGTGTGACACACATTTGCCATCTTACCCACTGAGAAGAATGAGTGGACCCATGTGAACATACCTATACTTGCATAATAAAGTAACTTAATAATTACTACTTCATGAGGTTGTCCTGAGGACCAAATTAGTTGATATATGTAAGTGACTTAGAGTAGATGGTAGCCATTATTATTAGGCATTGATACAGAAAATCCAAAATTTGGATCCAATAACAGAGCATCTGGCCAGCTCGCCTCTGCCTTTTAAACTCATCTGATATGGGTTGGACACCAGTCCTTGGGTGTTCAGGGGATACTCATCAAACTCCCCAGGTTCCAGAGACTTGAGGCAGGGAGAACCAAGCATCCTATTCAGGGTTAGGCTATTAACCACCAGACCCCAGACAGTCTCTCCACCTTCCTGGCTTCTCCAGCCTCCAACCTCAGTTTGTGTTCATAACACTATCTTTGAAAATTCCTTCCTAAAATCTTGTGCAGTAGCTTCAGACCTTACTTTGTACCCTGACATCTGTTGTCTTGGGTCTTCAACTTAAATGAGACAAATATGATTCTCTCCAGTAATTTTTTCTGCAACTGGAATGGCCACAAATACTTATCTAGTTCATCAATTTGTGTCTGAATGTATAAGTGCTTATTGAATATTTATTGAATGCTGGATAAATGTACTAATACAAGTTTCCTATTTGTAGATATAATTTGATTAATTACTTATGATGGAAAATTATTTCCTCTGAGCTCTGTCAGATCAGGTTAAGCTGTCCTGTCAGGAAGGGTTTGAACTAACTGTCTTGAGACTGGTAGTCAAGACTACCACTGTGGCCCATGGTAGCCTTTTCTGTGCCCCTGTTTCTAGAATCAACAGTGCGAAGCTTGTGAACAACATCATAGCTTCTTGTCCCAGAAGCAACTTGCTTTATCTCTTACTCTCTCCTGAATTCCATAATCAATTCATTTGGGGGCATTTTAGGTTCCGAGAAAATGGATTCAAAGCCTGACTCAACATTTTTGTTCTGGCTCCCAGCTGCTAAATAACCCTCCAATCAGTTAGGTAAAAGGGAAGTTTCACTTAACAACCAGGCTGCTTCAGACCCCTGCTGTAAAGAAATCAGGCCATGGAAGGATTCCAAGGCATGGGATCCGGGGACACCACATCTGGGCTGGGTGAAGCAGAGACATGCAGTCTGGGGAACCAGGCATGGTAACTAACTGCTGTCTCCACAGTTGGGAGGAGGTGAGCTGCTGGGCAACGAGGAGCGGTTGTTACCCACAAATGACTCTCCTGCTGAAGGGACAGAGCTGATCCCTTACCCGCCACGCTGAGAACAGAGCCAAAGTCCTTACTCCGTCTAAGGGTTCATATCATCGTCACCTCGATCCCTTCCCCGGCTGGGGCCACTCCAGCCACACTGGCCTTCTCAGTGTTACTCAAATAAGGCAGCTCACACCTTTCTCAGCCTCATCACCTGCTTTTCTTTTCATCTTTTTTTTTCTTTTTAATATTTTTAGTGAAGCACGGTTGCTTTACAAGGTTGTGTTAGTTTCTGCTTTACAGCAAAGTGAATGTTTACATATATCCCCTCTTTTTTGTAGTTTCTTCCTATTTAGGTCACCACAGAGCACCAAGTAGAGTTACTTGTGCTATACAGTGTTCTCATTAGTCATCTGTTTTATACGTAGTATATATATCAAACCCAGTCTCCCTATTCATCCCCCCTTCCCCCTTGGTATCCCTATGTTTGTTCCTTATGTTTGTTTCTCTATTTCTGCTTTGCAAATAAAATCATTTATACCGCTTTTCTAGTTTCCACGTACGTGCATTACTGTATGTTATTTGTTTTTCTCTTTCTGACTTGTTTCAGTCTGTATGACAGTCTCTAGGTCCATCCATATCTCTGCAAATGGCACATTTTTATTCCTTTTTATGGCTGAGTAATATTCCAGTGTGTGTGTGTATACACCACAAATCTTCTTTATCCATTCCTCTGTTGATAGGCATTTAGGTTGCTAGGTTCCTTAAAAAACTAAAAATAACCATATGGCTTAGCAGTCTGACTTCTGAGCATATATCCTGAGAAAACCATAACTCAAAAAGATACAGGTACTCCAATGTGCATTGCTTTTCTCTCTATCTAGAAATGACTTTCCATAGACCTGTGCAAGGCTCACTCTCACTTCTTCCAGATCTCTGCTCTAATACCATTTCTTCTTCAAAGGAGACTTTGTTAACCATCTTACTTTAAAAAGCCCCCAGCCCTTTGATCGAGTCACTGTAGTCCTTCATCCTGCTGTATTGCAATGCAGCAGTCCCTGTCTGATGCATTCTTTTTTTTTTTTTAATTTATTTATTTATTTTAGTTGGAGGTTAATTACTTTACAATAATGTAGTGGTTTTTGCCATACGTTGACATGAATCAGCCATGGGTGTATATGTGTTCCCCATCCTGAACCCCTCTCCCACTTCCCTCCCCATCCCATCCCTCAGGGTCATCCCAGTGCACCAGCCCTGAGCACCCTGTCTCATGCATCAAACCTGGACTGGTGATCTGTTTCACACATGATAATATACATGTTTCAATGCTATTTTCTCAAATCATCCCACTCTCGCCTTCTCCCACAGAGTCCAAAAGACTGTTCTTTACATCTGTGTCTCTTTGCATTCATTTTTATCTATTTGCATATTTTCTGGATCCTTCTCTTGAGAGTAAGCTTCATGAGGGCAGAGGCTTTATCTGTGGCTGTTTCCAGTACCTCAAACACTTAGTAAGTGTTCCATAAATATTTCTTGAATTAATAAATATTATCCTCCTTGTTTCCATTTTTGTTTGTTTTCATCAAGTATCTCATATGTGCACAGAAGTCTGAGTGTGACTTACAAGCTAAATTGTGGGAAAGCCTTATAATTCAAAGTTGGACCATCAGAACTGACACTACAAAAATGGAGCCTCTGGCTTTCTCCAAAACTACATCAGAAAACAACTGTATATTAGTGTCCTGTGGCTGCCACAGTAAACTACCACAAAGTAGGTGGCTTAAGGGATTCCCTGGTGGCTCAGATAGTAAAGAATCCACCTGTAATGCAGGAGACCTGGGTTCAATCTCTGCGTTGAGAAGATCCCCTGGAGGAGGGCATGGCAACCCACTCAAATTTTCTTGCCTGGAGAATCTCCATGGACAGAGGAGCCTGGCAGGCTGCAGTCCATGGGGTTGCAAAGAGTCAGACACGACTGAGTGACTAAGCACAGCACTGGTGGCTTAAAACAACAGAAATGTATTTCCTCACAGTTTTGGAGGCAAGAAGTTCAAAATCAAGATGTCAGCAGGGCCATACTCCTTCACCCTGCCCCAGAGATATATCAAAAATCCTAACCCACAGTATCAGACTGTCATCATATTTGGAAATAGAATCTTTACAGAGGCAATCAAGTTAAAATGAGATTATCAGGATGAACCCTCATTGAATCTGTCTAGTGTCTGTATAAAAAGGGGAAATTTAGACACAGAGACAAACAGGTACAGAGAAAAGACAGACATGCGAAGATGGAGGACTGGAGTGATCCATGGATAAACCGAGGAACACCAAGGATTGCTGGCAACTTTTGTGAGGTAGGAAGAGGCAAGGAAGGACCCTTCCCTATCAGTTTCATGGCCCTGCCAAAACTGGATTTCAGACTTCCGGCCTCCAGAACTGTGAGACAATAAATGTCTGTTGCTTTCAGCCACCTAGTTTCCGGTACTTTGTTACGGCTGCCCTAGAAAATTAACATAAGCCCTGACCTTGACCATCCCCCTTCCTTAAGCACACAGAATTCCCTGTCCTCCTGCTACTGCCCTCATAGTTGCTACCTGGGTTTCCATCTGGGTCAGTTCTTTGGTGAGACTTAAAATAATACAGTGAAAGTCTAATTATTTGTTTGAAGATCCGAAGAAGGCTTTAGGAGAATTATTTCAAAATTTGAGGCAAGTAAATGCGTGTGCAGTAGTAGTTCAAGATAAGGGCTTATTTATACAATCTCAAATTGGCCAGTGAATATGTTAATTCATATAAAACCTACATAATTATTTAACACGGTTTAAGATATAAAATAAGAAGATAGGAATCCTGTTGTGAGAATAATTGAACCCTGGGCTAAGTCTGGAGTAATTATCTCATAAATTTTTGAATTATGAAAATATGACTTTTCCCCTTATCTACAGGCACACCCCCGGACTCCCAACAGGGCTTCATCTTTGCTCCTGCAGGTGTAGCATGCAGAGAGCGGAAGGAACCACCGGTATTCCTAGGATGCTACAACAGGCTGGCTCCTGTGCTCTAACATTCAAAGGCTGCCCATGCTGTTAGCTGAGGAACGTCCTTCTCAGTGACTGGTACTATCATGAGGTGTCCTCACAATTTTAATATTGTTTAGATGGAAAAAGATGTCTGCATGAAGCGTAATTAGTAATTTTTATTCTATTTTTAACTGAGAAGAAAAATTTCCCTATAAAATATCCATTGTTAATATTTAATCATCTAACAAATGCATGTTTTCCTATTTCCATTCTATGTGAAAGTAAGATGCTAATACAAATTCTCAGAAACAGGATTATCTTCCCAGAAGATATGTGCATTTTATCAGGGACCCTGATCCAAAGACATTAATACCTCTACCTTATGTGCTGTAGGGTTGGTGAGGGTGGATTTTTTTTTTTTGTCTAGGTTCTGGCCTAATGTGTCTCAAATCACACAGCAGAATGGCTGCCCACACTGTCTTTGTATAAAGCTATCCAGAAAGCTCAGCACAATGGAAGTACAGCACTGTGTGCAGACTGTGATGGTTCAACAGCAGTGGCCTCCCAGCTCATGGAGCAAAAAGAGTCACACGAAGTTCCTGAGAGGAGTGCGTGTCAGACTTGCCTTCTGCAGGACACCTGGTGATGGTTGTCTCTTGCCCCTGAGACCGGTGCTCTGCCATACTCCCCACAGACGATGTTTCCATGACCTTCCTGAAGTGGAAACCAAACAGTGATGGGTCAATGTCACCATCTGGCGACTAGTGCTCTAACTATCTAAGCTGAAAGTTGTTCCTACTTTCTTGAGCAAATTAGATAGAACAAAACCTAACTCCCAACAATCTGCTTTTCCTCAAGTGCCAATATTCACAATAAAGCATAATCAAAAATTTGCCCAACTTTTCCTTCTTTTATTTAATTACCATATTGGAATAATGTTTTCCAGTTTAGATACATAGCATTCTAAATGAAATGATTTTAATTTTAAATGAAATGAAATCTTTGAAGGCTGTCTGGTGATCTATTTTCTGTGTTTAAACATAGTTTCATGGATAACTATCTTCATAGTTCCAAACTATTGAAATATTATTAGAATTGACTTTTGGTTTGCAATTTCCTGATAATTTGGAAGAAAAAATATAAACACACACACACCACCAAATACCTTAATTTCAGGATGCAAAATATATAATTTTCTGTCATCATTTAAATAAAATGTAATATTTCCAAACCTCCATCCTGCTGTAATGATGGGAAATTCAATCTCATTTGTTACCAGATTCTCCTCCCCCATTTTCACCAGGGTTATTGAAAGGTCCAAAGTGTCTCATTCAGGCCAGGTCTTATATGAAGGGCCCTTTGGTCTTCATGGTCACTGCTGATTGTGATGGCAACACACAGAGAAGTGTTGGTTCCGCTGGTTTATCAACTGAGGGCAGAGAGATCTTTGCCAAGTACTGAGTTTTCCTTCCCAGGGAGGGGCTGTCTAGATGCCCCAGACAGACATTCCCTCCCCATGGGGAACTGCCATCTCCCTGTAGCTCTTCTCTCTCTGTCCTTCCATTGCCCAATGCCACCTGCCTAGGTATGGAGGGTCTCGTCCCTTCCATAGGCCCCCATCTGCTTTACTGGTCAGAGCAAGCTCTTTCAGTTTAGGCAATACCCTGCACCCCCATTCCCAACCCATAAAGCATCCACCTTTCCTCATCCACTACTTCCAAAAGGCAAATATTTTCCATGAGTAGAGGAAGCCTTGGATCTTCTGGACTTCAATCCTTGCCCGTCATCAAGGTCGGGATTGTGAGGGAAGGACAAATACTCCTCACTCTTTCTCATTCTTCCACAGACAAACAAGTAAAATAGAAAGCAAGCAAGAGTAGCAAAGAAAACAAAAAATGCCACAATATCTTATTAAACTGCCCTTCAGCATGTGGGTACTTGTGGTTGAATTCTGATGTTCTTAATCTTACAAAGTGTTTTCAACACTCTGAGCAGTTAAATATTGCACATTATGAAATTTTGTCATTGAGTCTTTGAAAAAAGTAGTAGCAGAAACTGGATTGCATTTTGAGTGGCTCTAAAGACATACTATACTGATTTTTCAAACTGGGGTTATTCCAGAAAGGTTTTCACCTTTGTGTAACATGCACACTTGACCCTAAAACATTTAAATGTATTTTGGGCTTCCCTGGTGGCTCAGATGGTAAAGAATCAGCCTGCAATACAGGAGAGCCGGTTTGATCCCTGGGTCGGGAAGATTCTCTGGAGAAGGGAACAGCTACCCACTCCAGTATTCTTGCCTGGAGAATTCCATGGACAGAGGAGTCAGGTGGGCCATAGTCCATGGACTTATAAAGAATTGGACATCACTTAGTGACTAACAGTTTTACTTTCACTTTTGAGATGAGAGGTAAGTCTCTGGGCACGTTTGCTGTTGCTCTCAGGTCATGCCTCCTACAGGCAGGGTGAGGTCTGGTACATCCTTTCCTTTCCTTGATCCTCTCTTCATGTGGGACTCTCTCTAGAGTCATTAACTTAGTCAAAAATAGGGAACTTTCTGACTAAGGGAAACATCTACAGGGAACAAATCTATCATTTATCTTCCTCCAAGGAGAATGACCTCAAAATCAAGATATGAATGTTGGATAATACAGTTAAGAATTGAATGGATTTTTTAAAATGTCCTTTTTTTCTTTGAAAACCAACTTCCTTTAATTTTCTTGGAAAAAATTAAAAATCCTGCAGAGCTTGTGATGATAAATACAGCCCTTGGCCAGCTTTGCCTGTGTTGGAGTGTTGGAGGTGCTGATGTAGGGTTTTTTCTTAAGTTATTTTGGGGAATAGAGCTTATTTAAATTCCACCAGTTGGAAAAAAAAAACCACCCCCAAACAGTGCTGTTTCATGTTGGTTGAATAATTCACGAATGGGCAGATGGAAGGACGCATGTAGCTACAAGCTGAGTGTCCCTTCATATAAGCACCGTTTTGTTAAACACTCCCTAGCCAGTTCCATCACAGTTAATGCAGTTCTTGGGAGGAAGAATAAGATCACTTCTCCACTAAAACACTATGTGTATGAGGTATTTATTAAAACACCTACTAGCCAAGCTCTATTCTCTGGAATCCTCTAAAACCAGAACAGAGTAATCAGAATTCAGGCATTGTACTGCAAAAGAAGCCTCCTGTCAAAGAATTCTACTCCTGGTTCTAAGTTTCTTTATTTCTGAAAAAATAAATTTGTTTTCGAAAAACACAATGATTGCATTACTATTAAAAAGCATGAGTGAAAAAGCAGAAATAAATGCACTGCCATGTTTCCTTGAGCTCTCAGCACAGGCCTCCTGCAGAGGAGCAGTGAGGGCTGCGTGTTAGGAAATTAAGCACTGGGATCAGCTCCTGGGGCCTTCATCTAATTTTCAGTGACCTTGTGAAAATTACTTCACATGTCTGTACCTTTTCTAGCTTTTAAGGTGAGGAGAATAATATCGGTCTCCCACCAAAGGAGTATGGGGGTGAACAGCAAATGTGTGTAATTGATATTGCCTTGCTGATACTGTGTGAAGAGCCGTGTGGAATGATAAACTGACTGGATGTAAGATGGTGGAGGGGTGACAAGTAGCCTGGTGTATTTCCAGACCTACAGTTCAGCCATGCTTAGCTTGGAATCCTTTGAATGTTTTGTCATGATCTAAGGTCATGAAGAACTCGTTTTAATCCTAAAGAAATAGAACATTAGCAACTTGCATAATCAGGTGTTTCAATAAGAATTTGGAAAAGATATGTCTCCTTTCATTTTGGGCTTCCCAGGTGGTGCTAGTGGTAAAGAACCCGCCTGCCAATGCAAGAGATATAAGAGATGCGGGAAGATCCCCTGGAGGAGGGCATGGCAACCGATTCCAGTATTCATGCCTGGAGAATCTCATGGACAGAGTAGCTTGGAGGGCCACAGTCCACAAGGTCGCAAAGAGTCCAATATGACTGATGCGCCTTAGCATGCACGCACCCACACATGCACTTTTAGTTTATTTGAAGATCCTAGAGGCCTCAGAAATCATTCAGCCCACATCCTTAGGAACCACATCCCTGAGTAGGGCCATTGCCTGTGGGAAGACAGTCACCATCTCCTGGGTGAATATAATAGGCAGCAATTCTTTCTGATACTGAGTTGAATTCTGATTCCCTGTAACATCCATCCGTTGGTTCTAGTCCTACTTTCTGAAGCAGCAAAACCCTGTCTACTTCTTGCATATAATAGACTTTCAAATTATTGAAGTCAGGACTCCCATTTTTCTTGCATGTCTGTCTCTAGGTAAAATATTTCTTTCTCCATTCCTTGTATGACCAGGTACTAGTAGCTTCTCACCATCAATGCCATCTTCTTGTAATTCAGCCCAATTTGTTTTTTTTTCCCTTAAGATGTCTTCAAAAAGGATCACTACCTGAAGCAGGGGATCTAATAGTTCAAGGCTCAGTCAGGCCTCTTTTATTTACATTTTAATCAAAATCAAATTTATTGATTATCATTTTGGATATAATAATGAACAACATAGACATAATTCTTGGCCTTAAAAGTTGATGCTTAGAAATGGAAGAAGTTCATGGAGAAGAGCCCCCTCCCAAGAAGATAGTTTACAACGACAGTCTTGAGACTGGGACCAGGAACAAACTCAGAACCAGGAGCAGAATTCTTAGGGTGGATACAGCTGATTAGAACTCAGCCTCCAATCCTCACCTCCTTCTAGCTTGTTTCTCTTTTCTCTACAGCCCGGAAAGCTAACACTATACTTCCCAGACAGTCTTCTAGATAGGATCCTGGACAGAAATTAGGCCCCACCAAATAAATGCAACTCAGGCCCTTGCTAAGGAGTTCTATTAATGAAATAAAAAGTCATTGAGTAAATTTAAACAGAGTTCTAACATTTATGTCTTTAACAGGTTCAGATACCTGATAAGGCTGATCTTCTGTTATTTATTTTTCCTTTTTTTTTTTTTTTTCGGTTTTTTGAAAATTTTAAGCTCTTTTTGCCCAGTTATACAACTAGATGAAATTTAGGATAATTTTATCAATTAAATCCAACTATGGATGATTATATTGGGTTAAGCTTAAAAATTAATTTGATAAGAAATGATTTAGTTTCCCATCCTTGACATATACTTCTCTCCACTTATGTGAATTTTCTATCTCTTAAAAAATTGAATAGTGAGGTAAACATACTGAGTATTGCTGCAAAGAGGAATTATTGGGGCACTGTGAGAACTTACAATAGTGGAACTTAAGGCATACTCAGGATCAGAGGCAAGTCTTTCCAAACATGACATCTTAGTTGGGCCTTACAGAATGAATAGGAGTTCACTTGGCAGAGAGAAAGATGAGGGAAGAGACTTGCAAGCAACTTGGTCAATTTATACGAAGAGCCAGAGACAAAAGAGTATGGGATGGTCTTTCAAGGTTTAAAATGGCTAGCACAAAAAATTCAAAAGGAAAGGAAGACAAAACTGGAACAATCCACATAAGCAACAGCCAAATTATGAACAGCTTTATAAGCTGTATTTGGGTATTTAGATGTGTATTTAGAGTTTAGATGGCAGAACAAACTGGACATAATAGTAGAAGGGTCAGGATGGTGATGAGAAGGAAAGTTTAAGTAGAGTGCCCAGGCTTCTGGCTTTCGACCTGGGAGGATGATTGTGCTTTTCACAGAGACAAGAGCAAGAGATGAATCATATTTTGAGGGGGAAAAATATCATTAATGTGTGTGTGTTTGTACCTGTTGAATTTTTGATGTCTGGGGACACCCAAGTGGAAATGTTCAGCAGACTTTGCATCACAACCAAAGATCAGTGATGTAGATGGAGATATTGGTTTCTGAATCACTATAATTGAAGGCACCGAAGTGGACAGTATCAGTCAAGGACAGTGTGAAGATCAAGAAGTACAAGAAAAACATGTGACTTAGGCCATTTGCATTTAAGCCCAAGGATAACCTTGGTGAATTCAGAAGTCCCATTACACTGCTGACTCATACTGCACTCATGTAAACTGTTTGGTCTCTTTCGCACACACTCTAGCGAGGTCACCTGGTTATAAGTGGCAGAGACCCAACTCAAGCTAGTTTAAGAAAGGAAAAAAGAGGAGCATGGGCTCAAAGAGTAGGAGATCCAAGGTAGACTTTAGATATCATGACATCCAAGGGACTCAAAAGCTTGTTTCTGATTTGTAAATATCTATAGAGACTCTGTTTCTACATGGTAGACAAGAGGAACCCCAGTCAACCCAGCTTACAAACTCAAAGCTTAGCAGTATCAGTGGAAAGAATATTACTCTCAAATGTGTGTGTATATATACATATACATTATATATATATAAATCTTAGCATGTGTGTGCATGCATGCTCAGTCATGTCTGACTCTTTGTGACCCCATGGGCTATAGTCCACCAAGAGAAGACACCAGTTGGCTCTGCTTAGGTCTTATGCCCAACCATAATTTGTTTCAGTGATCAGGATAATGGAGCATTGGATATCCTGTATCTGGATCGCTAAGAAAGTTAAAATTCTTGAAATTCACTCCAGACCTTCTGAATCAGAATGTGTGGGGAAGAGTCCCACGACTTACTATTTTTCACAAGCGGCTAGAGTGATTCTTACTGGGGGCAGGGTTCGCAGATCATGTTTTGAGAAATTCTACAAACTCCAGAACCGCTAGGACAGAATCCTGCCTGAGAGGTTCTCAGATCTGTACCCTGTCAGTCTTGGTAAAGTTGAAAAACGTTCAGGCTTTTGAGTGGATTTGAAAGGACTTGGGGTGCACTCTAGTCTGAATCACCTCCTTAAATCTATGACCAGGCAATTCATTTAACTCCCTTTTGACATTTACTTCCCTCATTTCAGTACAAAGGGAAAATGCTTACTCAGAATGTTTGTGCAAGGTTAAATCAACAACACTGTGAGGTCTGGTTGCCCATTATTCTTTCTCCGTTGCTCAGAGGCCTCAACCTCATGACTAACGTCTAGGTTTTCCATTGCTGGGGTGGTTTCTGCCTCCTGTGTCATTGCCATTCATTGCCTAAGGAAGTTCTCCATGTTCAATGCTTCCATATCCTCTTGGGTCCCTAAGGCTGCACTTCCAGGATGCTAAACTCAACTTGTCCACCCAGACCCTCATTGTCTCTCTGTCTCGTCTTTTTACCTGCCATACCCCTACCTGCCCCAACCTCCACATCAGCTGCTTAGGGAGTTTTTTAAATCTCCACATTCCATACTTCTGAACTCAGGCAATAGGCCTGGGATATATTTTCATATATGCCATGGTACAGATAGCAATGTCTTGAGCTGAAAGCTGATCTAGGCTTTTAGAGAGTGCCAGATTGCAGAAGAAATAAAAAAAATGATCAATTTTTTGTTTTTTTAGGAGAAAATATCTCATATAAAGGGCTTGATAATAGACTCCTTGAAGAGCTATACTTAGGTAAAAGTAGACAAAAACCTGTAAATGCCAGACTACATTACTCCTGTATTTGGTCGTTCATCATTATTTAATATTCTTTTTTTCCAGCTGCCACCTTGGGAGAAATAGAAAAGCAAAGAGGATGCAGAAAATTGACCTGTAATTTAAAAGGAAGCTGACTCCCCTTATGAGAGCCCTGATGGTGTTGATGCAGCACATATTAGAAATGGGACAATGAATGAAATGGTGTCAGTGCCCTGTGAACTCATGCCACCCCAAAGCACTTTGCCATGTGCTGACAATGCTCCCGAATTTGTGCTGGGAAGAGGTTTGTAAAGCTGCTCTTCTGTGAGAGCCTAGCTCCTTCAGCTTCTAATCTTGAATATTAAAGGCACTGTGCTGTTTTTTGCAAATTTTACCCCCTGTGTGGTTACTGGGTTGGTGCCAGAAGGAAAGTTAATGGAACCCTCATCCAAATCATCCTAAAACCTTTATTCTATACTTTGTTCCTTACAGTTAAGTGGCATTTCTCTTCTAAAGAACTCCAAGTGGCAAGATACTATTTGGGTATTATTTTACCCTCTATTATTGTATTTTTCCTTCCCTGTATTTTCTTTGTTGAAACAGCTTACAAGTCTCCACATCCCCCACCCC
The DNA here is from genome assembly GCF_054371585.1 of Giraffa tippelskirchi. Taxonomy (NCBI): domain Eukaryota; kingdom Metazoa; phylum Chordata; class Mammalia; order Artiodactyla; family Giraffidae; genus Giraffa; species Giraffa tippelskirchi. The sequence goes on from NC_137283.1 coordinate 134,002,981, forward strand.
CCAACTCCCAACCACTGCCCTGGCCACCTGCAGAGAGGAAGGGGCTGGATAAACTTGGAAATCCTGGCTTTTATTTTCCAAATCTAAGCCCTCAAGGGAGGAGAAAATTTGTGGGCTCAGAGAAAGTGACTTTAATAAGCATGGTGAGCAAATATTCCACCAGATGAGATACATTCCCGGAGCCCAGGGCTCTGAAGAAAGAGATGGATGAGTTCACTCCCAACTCCCTGGTTTTACTAGCAGAGAAGGTCTTGGGTCTCACAAGCAGAAGGGACAAAGGCAGGCAAGACCATGGAGACCAAGGTGTTGTGGGTTCTCTAACCAGGCTCATAAACTCAATGTGTTCAGGTTCCTAGTGGGTAACATACAAGTGAGGATTGGAAGTGATGTGAGTGGGAGACTGTGTGTGCATGCTAAGTCACTTCAGAGTGCCCAAATCTTTGTGAACCCTATGGACTGTAGCCCACCAGGCTCCTCTGTCCATGGGATTCTCCAGGGAAGAATACTGGAGTGGGTTGCCATGCCCTCCTCCAGGGGATCTTACTGATCCAGGGATAGAACCTGTGTCTCCTACATCTCCTGCATTGGCAGACAGTTTCTTTACCACTAGTGCCACCTGGGAAGCCGAGTGGGAGACTAGTGAGGCTTGTACTCTAGAGTACGTGTCCTGCCCAAAGGCGATCTAATTCTCAGGTCATTTCAGTTCAAACGCTCTGTCATGTCTGACTCTTTGTGACCCTATGGACTGCAGCATGCCAGGCTGCCTTGTCCATCACCAACTCCCGGAGTTTAATCAAACTCACGTCCACCGAGTCGGGGATGCCATACAACCATCTCATTCTCTGTCGTCCCCTTCTCTATGAGCACAAAAGAAACCAATCTGTTGTACTTGACAAGTTTTGGCCCACAGTCCAGGGGCCACATTGAGTGGAATAATGACTGTGTTGATATTACTTACTGTGGGCAGATTGCTAAGGTTCAGGGCGCACCCAATGCCTTGATGCCACATCAGCCCCTAAACATTGTCACTAACTCAGGATACAATGAGAGGGATGAAATCTTGAATGGCCCAGGTTAATAGTTGTGGAAGTTTCAATATGAGGCTTAAAATAGAAACTGAACTGAGTTAAAGAAATCTTCAAGAATTTCTTGTACACCTGAATTTGTAGACTGATAATGCTTCTATCATTACAGAGGTATCTAGGATAGTTTTGGCTTTACCAACGTGGAACTTGGTGCTGTGTGATCTTAGGAAAGTCAGTTTCTCAAGCCTGTTTCTCCAACTGTGAAAGAGGAACAAATGCCTTCTGAAGTTTGCTGCATTAAATGTAGGACAAGGATATGGAACAATGCTTGCCTCTAAATGATTGTAACTCTTAGTGCCAAAGATGCTGATACCTTGTGTTCATTGCCTCACAGTAAGTTTGGTGAAATACTAATTGACGAACTTTATCAATGATGAAGATGTCAATACAGTGATTCTCTTGTCCCTTAAGATGTATTTCCCATCCTGCTCCCATCACTCTCATATGAAGATGCTCCTAGAGTTTCCCCCATAAGGCTAGAATCTCAGACATCCTCAGACTCACTTGAATTGGAGTCTTAATATGTTCTTCCCATTGCCTTTAGACTAAATTACAAGTTCTTGAAAACAGCCTGTGAGCCCAACCTGGCCACTTACCATCCACCTCCATTGCAAACTTCATATTGGAAGACTTGAATTACTGCATTGTGTTTTGATACACAGCTGACCTAGTAGGTGTACTGGGGGTAGGTCCAAACAACACAAGTTTAAGAGTCATGAACTGATGTAGGCTTGAGTTATAGCTCTGCCCATACTAAAATTGTGATCTTGGGCAAGCCTCAATTTCTGTATTCATGAAAGTAAACGAGGATACTTCTATTATCTGAGAATAATAATATTATCTGTCTCTTATGTAATTCAGTGGCTTAGAAAGAAAGGCATAGTGAAGATAAAAAATACTCATCAACCATAAAGTGTTACATAAATGTCCATGTTGCCCACATAGGCTTGGCCAGTCGCCGCCTCTTTTTTTCTCCATCAGACCATCTCAGCTGGTGCTCTCTCTGATCTTGATCTCTTTGTCCACCTGCTTTTTGGCAGCGTGGGTCAGCTGCAACTCAGGAGGGCCCTGGAAGATTCAGGCCACCTATCCCCTCTTCAGATTGACTCATTTGTTCCTTTGCAGAGAAGCCCACAATTTGTCCCTTCTCAACCTCAGATCTGGTGATGGAAGCCCTGGGCCTGTCCCAGCTCATTTCTGGAGCAATTACTGTCTCCCATAAGGACTAACTAAAAATGATGTGTGTGACTGTGTGTGTGTGTGTGTGTTGAGAGAAGTGGTGACAGACAAAGGAAGAATTAGGCTACTAACTATGTCTGGCACTCTTTTCCCCTTGTTGTTCCAGGGAGAGGACAGTGCATTTCCAAATGGAAGAATTATGGACTGAGCAGATTGTAAGGAAAAGTAGCTCATACCAGTATATCTTTAGGGATCATCTATGACCTTTGTGAGTCTGGGGATTATTCCACCTATTTGCAGCACCAGAATACAGTCCATAAATTAATATCAAACAGAACTTTTTTTCTTTAAAAAAACAACTATACTTTCTAACTTTAGTTGTCTTCTTATTTAAGATTCTCTGATTCATGCAGGCTTCTTAACTCACCTGTTGAAATTTTCTTACAGAGATCAAAAGCATAGGGAATTAATTTTCCAATTCTTTAAACTTTTGAAGAAACAGCAGCCCTCACATACAGGCTCTGGGATCAATTACACAGGAGGACACTATAAAAAAGCAGCAAAGGAACAGAGCATTTTGTTTTTTTCATTGCCTCGAACTAGACCAAATTACTTTTTCATGATGGAAAGCTAGAAGATGCATTTAAAAATACTTTATAGAAGTTTCACTTTTTGGATTATGAAATTACTAAGGATATCATGACAGGCATTTACAGACATAAATTTCATCTACTGTGAGTGGTGCCTTACAAAGAATATTTTGTATATATATAAAAGCTTTTGCATACATATAAATTGCATAAGATAACATTTTCACAAAGGAAGAAATTCTGCAGGCATTTCTATAATTGCTTTCCATTTCAGATTTGATTAGAAATCCATTTCATTGTCTTAATCTTTCTCTTTTACTGTTTAAAAAACTCCTTTATGTGAATTAATTATCTATACAAAAGCTTCTAGACCTTGAATTATGACAACTAATATATATGTATCTCAAATATTATGTTAAATATTAAACTGCAAAAATAGAGCTACCCAATCTATTATTAAATTTCCTGGGCATCTTGCAGAAAAAGTTATCATTTTTCTTTAAGTTTCTGAATGAGTATCAATAGTCTTCATGATGAAGACATAACCATTATAAACATATACACACCTGACAACAGAGACCCAAAGTATATGAAACAAATATTGACAGAATTAAAGGGATAAATAGTTCTACAGTAATAGTTGAGTGTTTTTTCCATACCCTGCTTTCTATAATGGACTGAACAACTAAACAGAAGACAATAAAGAAATTAAGGATTTGGACAGCACTATAAATAAACTAGGAGGCTTCCCTGTTGGCTCAGTGGTAAAGAATCCACCTGCAGGAGACATGGGTTGATACCTAGGTTGGAAAGATCCCCTGCAGAAGGAAATGGTAACCCACTTCAGTATTGTTGTCTGGGAAATCCCATGGACAGAGGAGCCTGGAGGGCTATAGTCCATGGGGTCACAAAAGAGTTGAATGTGGCTTAGGGACTAAACAATAACAATAGCATAAACAAACTAGACCTGAGAGACATATATAAAGCATCCCCCAAAAGCAGAATACATGTTTTTCTCATGTACATTTGGAACAGTTTCCAGGATAGACCATATGTTATAATACAAGTCTCAGTAAATTTTTAAAGTTTGAAATCATCCAAAGTATCTTCTCTGATCACAATGGAATAAAACTAGAAGTCAATAACAGAAGGAAAACTGGAAAACTCACAAATTTGAGGAAATTAAAGAATATACTCTTAGCAGAAGTCAACCCCTAACAAAGATTACTGTGTTTTTTTTTCCTCAAGTACAGTTAGAAAACTAGAAAATGACTCTAGTGGCCCAACTGGACATTGGTCACTATCCCTGAGCCAGTCAGTTAGGGCCAAGGTGACTGGGTTAAGAAGAGGCTAATCCTCCTATAGACTCACTTATGGGGTTTGGGTGATTTCCCAGGAACAGGAAGGGGACCCACCACACTGATAGTGGTTTGTATAAAGTCAAAAGAGTTATAAGGAAATTAATATTTAACATACCCACGTAGAAAGTAGGCTGATAAGATAAGGGTCATCTATTGCTATGATGGGTGAAGAAAATGTTTTTACCTCTGTTGCCCAGGCAACGTGAATCTCTGCATCTGGAAGTAGCAATGGCCAGCAAACCTGAGAGTGGGTATCTCTGGTTTTCTGTGCCAAAGACAATAGAGCAGATCCAAATGTGTCATTAGAACAATGTTTCCTGAGCTAAACGCTGAGAGCTGAAGCACAGAGAAAAATGTGTTGAATAACCTAGGAAAGATGTAAGGAAAGAGGCACAACTTAGACAAACACCAGAGATCAGGCTGTGGCCCACAAAAGGATATGTTCACGTTTCTAGAAACATATGGAGAGTGTGCTGTGCTGCCGCGCTTGGTTGCTCAGTCGTGTCTGACTCTTTGTGACCCCATGGACTGTAGCCACAAGGCTCCTCTGTCCATGGGATTTCCCAGGCAAGAATACTCGAGTGGGTTGCCAGGTCCCCCTCCAGGGGATCCCCCTCACCTGAGGATCGAACCCCAGTCTCCTGCATTGCAGGCAGATTCTTTACCCACTGAGCCACCTGGGAAGCCATCATATGGGAAGGGTGGTGGTGGTGGCGGATTAGTCGCTAAATCGTGTCTGACTCTTGCGACCCTATTGACTGTAGCCTACCAGGCTCCTCTGTCCGTGACATTTTCTAGGCAAGAATACTGGAGTGGGTTGCCGTTTCCTTTTAGGCTAAGCCTAATAGTGAGACTTGATGATTTTAAGAATATATTTGTTTCCTTATTCTAATTCTTTCATATATATTTCACTTCTTTTGTTCTTTGTTTCTGGAGGTGGAATGAAAAGAAGACTTCTAGAAACAAAGATTTACATTGCTATTGTCACTTAACAGGGTAGACCGGCTAACAGGTCCCTTTCCCATTTCAGGTAGTCTCTGCGAGTGCTGTTTGTGGTGTTTCTTGTTTAAAGGTGCTCGTCTCCTTATCTGGATGCAGCAGAGAGACAGGGAAAGCACCCTGAGCCCAGAGCTCAGAGCACTCATAGGGGATGGGTGCTCTCAAGGCAGAGCTTTCTTTGTTCAGGAATTGCTGAGCTTGCCTCTATTCCTGTAATTAACAGGCTCTTCTTCACCCTTGTTCAGGGAGAACAACCTTTTTTTCTTGTCCTTGGCAGTGACCAGTCTACTTCTTTGACAGCTTAGTGAAATTCCTAGGAGAGAAAGGATAAGAATAGCTCTCAGCAAATTCACCGCAAGAGGAAATTCTTTTATAAAGGAGTTTAAATTAGGAAATACACTGATGTTAAATAGTGTTTGTCCCATTTTGGAAACTTAATGAAATGTCTTCAAATATTTTGGGCTCACTTAAGTTCATTTGCTATATAAACTAGGTAACAACTAGAAGAAACCTTCCTGAGTACTCTAAAAGTATTTAAAAAATTAAAGCTACAATATTAGAGAAACTTAAATTTTCTTAAATGTCCACAAACTGTATGTAAATTTATTAAGATTTCCTTTTGAAATCACAAGTGTAAATTAATTATCCAATTATTCATTTTAAATTGAAATTACAAGGTTGATCTGTTACTTTAATTGTCTAAAGTCTTATAAGCTTAACAAGTACAAAATAATAAAAATACACAAGTTCCATTAACACAAATATTAATACTATGGTTTTGTTTACTTGTGCATGTCTATATTTAATTCTAAATCTTTACAGAATTGAAAGAATGCTTACCTGTCAATGAAATAATTATGACTTTGCAAGCAATTTTGAAGGATCTCTGCTTGTTGAAATTCTGTAAGAATGGAAGATTTCAGCAGTGACACTGATTAGATTGTTGTGGATGACATTGATAGGACATTTTTTTTTTATCAAGACCCTCTAAATAGGGTGATCTGATGGTACTTGTGGGCCCTATTCCTATGATTAGGTTGTATATTACCCAATTCTTTTATCTATTCACGTAGTATGAGACTCCCATTCAGCAGTACATAAATTATTCTCTTAAATCCCTTTTTTTTTCTTCCAAGGGGTTCTGGTTGAGGAATCTTATACCAGCTACCTATTTCTACATGATAAACTACTTCAAAACTTAGTGGCACTAAGAAAAACTCTATTTGATTATATCTTGTAATTTTTATGGGTCAGGAATTTGGGCAGGAACCAACTGGTTCATTCTTCTATCAGGTGACCTCCATTAATATCACACGGAAGAGAAGGATTATCCAGCTGAACCCCACAGCATTCCTGGTGCACAAAACTGAATCTAATAAAATGGTCTGAAAAGTCCAAAGTGGTTTCATTGCGACGTCTCAAACTTTGGGAGAATGGCTAGAAGACTGGGCTTAGCTGGGACTGTCAGCTGGAGTGTATCCATGTGGGGTCTCTAGCGATGTGACCTCAGGGTAGTCAGACTTCTTACATGGACCCTAAGGGCACCAAAAGCAAGCACTCCTGTGAGCAACGTGGAAGCTGCATAAGCTTTTGTGATCTAACCTCAGAAGTCCCAAAGGCTGTACCTGCCACTGGACTTGACTGGTTGAAGAGTCACACTGCTGCTGCTGCTAAGTCACTTCAGTCGTATCTGACTCTGTGCGACCCCATAAACGGCAGCCCACCAACCCAATCCATATTCAAGAAAAGAGCACATAGACACCCCCCTCTTCCTACGGCAGAAATGTCGACAAATATGTGACCACAGTTTAAACCTGCCAGAGAGCTGTTAGCATAATTAAAGGTCTTTTCCATTTAACTCCAAAGATCTTTGACTTGATGTGCATTATTTTCAAGTACTTCCTATAGGCTATAAACATGTAGGTATAAAAACAACATCTGATTAAATTCTAGATATATTGCATAGCATGGTCTCACAATCTGTTCATGACTTTGAAAGGTCATTCGTTTGGTAAAGTGACCTTGGAAGAATATTCTACCTGATGAAATTACGTATAAGAGTATTTCTGTACTTTATTTGCTAATGAGCCACAGATGCCACCTCTTGAACTCAAAGGTGAAATGTTCTGGTCTTACATTAACGATTTTTTTGAATTTTTCTAACAGATAAGTGTGCTATGGAGAATATTTTATGTTCTTCTATACTCAATTCAACAAATACAGAATGAGTACACTCTTTAAGTGAAGTGCATTTTAACAAAGGTTTGGATTTTATCTGGTATAGATGGCTTGGAAGTCATTCAAAATGAATGGGACAAGATGAGCAATAGAGAGAAGACATTTTTTAGAGCAGTTTGTTAAGAAAAGATGCAAGCAGGCCTGCAACCTTCTTTGTTCAGTCAGGTTTGGGGACCAAGTTTTTTTTGTTTGTCTTATCTTACTACTCTATCTGGTTAGGCTTCCCCAGTGGCTCAGCTGTGAAGAATTCGCCTGCAATGAGGGAGATGCAGGTTTGATCCCTGGGTGGGAAAGATCCCCTAGAAGAGGGCATGGCCACCCACTCCAGTATTCTTGCTGGGAGAATCCCATGGACAGAGGAGCCTGGTGAGTTACGGTCCACAGGGTCACACAGAGTCAGACACAATTGAAGCGACAGCAGCAGTAGCACTACTCTATCTGATTAACTCCTACAGGTATCTTAATCTTGATCCTACTTTTTGGGTGATTCTGTCCGTTGCTCCCCACTGAAACAAGAATTGGTAGATGTTGAATAAATACTTGTTGACTGAATGTTTAATTTCAAAGAATTTGAATATAAGAAGTCAGCTCTTCACACTAAAATTATACTGCTCATAATTTTTCAAGGGTCGGAAAGCATTTTACATTCTCACTAGTGTTTTTGGTCATCATTGTAAATAATCAGTTATCATGGTTTTTGCCACTCAACTCATTTTGCCTTTCTGGGTATTTTGATTCCAGATAAAGAGGCATTTATTGTATTGTTTTCCAACTGGTTTTTCTATCTAAATAAGATAATAGAGAATTAAGACTCTAAGAATTCAAAGCGAGCTCACTGACATACAAACTATCACCCGCATTTTTCAGTGGCTACTGTAAAATACCCTCAGGAATAGAATTTTGTTTGGTTCCAGTGAAATGCCCTGAAGAATGCACAATGTTTGATGTGTGTTAATATTGCAAAGTTGCCATCCCTTACATTCAGCTGGCTTTGATCTCACTAGTTGTGTCCTATAATATGGGTCTGGAGAGAGATTTGCTTGATCTGCCTCTGATGAAGTTGCAGGGTTGCCCTACCTTTTATCAGTTCATACTACCTCCATGTCAATCCCCTCTTTCTACTCCAAATACCGCGTTCTCATTGCTTTGTCTTATGTGCTTTGTGCAGCTCTTGAAAATAACCTACCACAGTTAAGGGGGCTCAAGAGGAAAAACGATCACTGTGATTTAGGGTGATAATTTCAATTTTCAAACACCCTCTACATACAGAGTCAACTTGCTTGGAAAAAATGTGTTTAGAATGGGATCAGTTGTGGCAGGCTTCTTGGTTTCAAGAATCTGAAGGGAGTGCTGAACAGAGAGGATAGGAATGAAATGTGAAATGAGTTTCATAGTCCTAAACCCTGGCAGGCTGAGCTGTGTCATGGTGGGGAACCATTCAAGGGAGTTTGACATGGCCCAGTGGATGCATTTTCTCTTTATGCTCTTGCAGCTAAATGACTGCAGTGTCAGTGTTTTGCTACCATTTAAAAACAAAAAGGCTTCCTGGTAGGAAGGCCTCTAGCTATTTTTGATTTATTAACTAATTTTAGGAGGCTAGAAATTAACAAGAACAAGAAATGAAAATGGGCAGAAAATAGCAGAAGCTCTACAATGATAATTCATTCATATGAATAAATAGCATTTCAACATTAAGGCAAACTAGGTGTGGCCATCTGAGAAACCCCAAGGTCTCTGCTCTCTTCTATTTCCTAGAATCTGAGATTTTAGTTAGTAGTCTTTGTAGGGGGAAAGGGTTTTTTTTCCCCTGAAAAACTAAGTTTGAGAAATGTGGATTGCTGATCTAGTGTGCCTAAATTATAAAAAAAAAAAAACAAAAAAAAAACAGTAAAATAAGTTTTCATGTACAAAGATTCTAAGAAGGAAGGAAGGAAAGCAGGAAGGAGAGAAGGAAGGTGTGGGTTAGGGGGGCTCTAATAGCAGAATATGAGTAAATAATAGTAAAAATCATCCTTTAGGGACTTCCCTGGTGGCCCCACGGTTAAGAATCTGCCTTGCAATGCAGGGGATGCAGGTTTGATCCTTGGTCAGGGAGAAATGAGGAGATGCTTAATGGAATCTTGAGAAGAAAGATCTTAATTTGTTTTAAAAGCCAGTCTCACTCTCCCAGTGGGGTTGAACTGGGAGGCACATAGCCATAGTCACTACTGGTAGCCACCTCACAACTGCAAAAGGAACCAGCTTTATTACGATGTATGGAAAAGAATATTAGATGGACAGAAAGAACTTAGGTCCTGATGAGGATGAATTACTTCTGAAACTGCCCATCTCTGGGATTCTTCTTACATAAAATAGCTTTTTTTTTTTTTTTGCTTAAGCTAGTTTGCATATGAGTACAGCAAGCCCAGAGTCACACCCAGTCAAGTTTAATCCTTACATTCCAACCAATGTTTCATCTGTACTGTTAAGTCACAACAAAATAAACCCACATTGATCTTTGCGTACCTTGTTTGAGTGAACATTTTTTATACTTTTTCTTTGATTGTTTAAAAAACAATTGTTTATCATTCACATCACAAAGGGCTACTTTCCTAATAAGTAAGAATTTCTTCAAATCAATAAGAAAATAACAAACAAGTAGAAAATTAAGCAAATTCCACAAACAGACAATTCACAGAAAAGGAAATAACACTAATTAGCCTCCAACTAAAGTAAATAAATCAATTAAAAAAAAAAGAAACACATCAAATAAATACAATGTATGGACATATTCAAACAAAAAAAATATATCTTAAATATAAAAGAGGCTTAGCTTCACACATCTTGAGATAAATGAAAGTGAAAATTATACTATTTTATACTATTTTTCTTCCATCAGATGGCAAAACCAAAAATACTTGATAACACACTGTGCTGGCAAGTGTGGAGAAATGACATCATCATTCCAATACATGATAGTAGTAGATAGTTCACTTCCCCGATGCTTATTAATGGTTATCTACTTGGTACAACTTTTATGAAGGGTCATTTGGTATCTTTTTTGATCAAGCAATTCTAGTTATAGGAATTGAACTTAGAAGTACATTTACCCTCATGTGAAATTAGCACTTCTTTAGGACTTCTCTGGTAGCTCAGCTGGTAAAGAATCTGCCTGCAATTCAGGAGACCCTGGTTCAATTCCTGTGTTAGGGAAAAACCCCTAGAGAAGGAATAGGCTACCTACTCCAGTATTCTTGGGCTTCCCTGGTGGCTCCAATGATAAAGAATCCACCTGCAAGGCTGGAGACCTGGGTTTGATCCATGGGTTGGGAAGGTCCCCTGGAGGAGGGCATGGCAACCCACTCTGGTATTCTTGCCTGGGAAATCCCATGGATAGAGGAGCCTGGCAGGCTACAGCCCATGGAGTCACAAAAGAGCTGGATACAACTTAGCGACTAAGCACAATTAGAGCACAAGTGAAAGTATATTTTCACAAGGTTATTAAGGGGAGGACAGAGGATGAGATGGTTGGATAGTATCACAAACTCTATGGACATGAGTTTGAGCAAGCTCTAGGAATTGGTAATGGACAGGGAGGCCTGGTGTGCTGTAGTCCATGGGGTTGCTAAGAGTCGGACACAACTGAACGACTGGGCTGAACTGAACTGATTACTTTCAGTTTTGTTTGCCATAGCAAAAAATTGGGAACAACCTATATATCTAGGAACAGAAAGCTAGTTAAACAAATTAGGGTGCACTTTAAAATGTAATAAGGAAGCTCCAGTGACTTAGTGGTAAGGAATCCACTCACCAATGCAGGAGTTGTAAGAGACTCAGGTTCAATCCCTGGGTCAGGAAACTCTCCTGGAGAAGGAAATGGCACCCCACTTCAGTATTCTTGCCTGGAGAATTTTATGGACAGAGGAGGCTGATGGGCTACAGTTCATAGGGTCACAAAGAGTTGGACATGACTGAGAGAGTAACACTTGTACTTTTCTATAGTTGAATTTACTACACACAATGAATCTGTTTTCTCCCAAAGAATAAAGTTTATGTAAAAGAATACAAAATAGTCATGAGTTGGAAAAATTTATGCAACAGTGAATAACAGCATTAAGTATAGTATTTTTTCTAAACTGTCCACTTGAAATTAGAATAACACTGCATTTTAAAATAAAAATTGCTAGTTCCCCTCCTTAATAGCATACCAGACCAATAAGAGCAGTATTTCCCTAAGATTCCAGCTATTTCCAAGTGTCACGGTCCCACGTGTTTTCCTGCCAGTGCTTTCCTGGATACAATATTGTCTTCTCTTGCAAAAAAAAAAAAAGATTAACACACACAAAAACTTGTAAAAGAAAGGCACAATTTCACCAAAATTTTTAGACTCTTATCAGATAGGGTTTGCAGGATGAACATGACCAGCCTTACCTTACTCATGTAGGTGGGATAGTTTGGCCTGACGTTTATATCACTTTCCTGGAGAACTGCTAAGTTATTTCTCCTCTCCGCCCTGTCATTTGACACTGATTAATTTTCCTGAAGTTCCTCTTCAAGTCTTGAGAAGCTGCCAACACAGATGCTCCTACAGTATATTATTACATGACCTCTTACGCCAGCAACACCCAGCTTATAGTAACAACATGGGAAGAAGTAAGAAATTTCCAGTGCCAATTATCAGTGGGCACGTACTAAAAAACAAAAACATAGATACGTTTTAATACACGCGAAGAAAAACATTGTCTTTTCCCTGTGTTGTGTCAGTTCTTCAGGATCAATAGATTTAAATTGTCTGGACTATTCAACTTAAATCATGAAACAATAAATTACTTAGAAATATGCCTGCAGGGACTTCCCTGGTGGTCCAGTGGTTGAGGCTCTGTGCTTCCACTGCAAGGGGCATGGGTTTGATCTCTGGTCAGTGAACTAAGATCCCACATGCTATCAGTTCAGTTCAGTCGCTCAGTTGTATCCGACTCGTTGTGACCCCATGGACTGCAGCACGCCAGGCTTCTCCATCCATCACCAACTTGCAAGGTGAAAAAAAATAATGCCTACAGGAAGTAATCTACTCAGCAAACACTATGGTGCCAAGGACTATGGCAGGTACGTTATGTTCCTTATCTCCAACCTACCAAGGAAACTTCATACTGTTTTCCATAGTGACGGTATCAACTTGCATTCTCACCAGCTGTGCACTAGGGTTAACAGTGTACTCATCTGAAGAATAAGAACTCTTTATACTAAGTTTGCCAACTGCTCCACAAAATCCACACCAAAACTTCAGGAAAGGGTAATGGGTTGTGTCAACTGAGCCTGTGCTTTTTTATTAGGTTAGCAAACTTTTCTAGATGACCCACTCAACACACCTCCACTTGTTGGTCAGGACTGTATTGTGGCTGGAAGATGTCAAGAGAAAGGGGTTGAAGCTGGTGTTAGTTGACCAGGATGTGGGTCAAGGGAGAGCGTATAAGTGAGTAGGGAGACAGGTAAATGGGGCTGAGCAGAAGCCGGGGAAGAGGACCTGTAACCACCACCTGGGAAAGATGTTCTTGGGGATGGGAGACAGAGGGTGTGTGATATAGACACCTTGGCCATGTTTACTGTGCCCTTCTGCTCCACCAAATATCACCTCCACAGCTCTCCATTATGACCCTGATATGGCATAAAGCCCTTCGGTCGGTCTCTTCTCTGCTTTCTTACTTCAGCCAGTGTGGAACTGATTGTCTCTCAAAAACCTTAGCTCTTTTTAAAAAATTGAAGTATAGTCAATTTACAGTGCTTCAGGTGTACAGCAAAGTGATTCAGTCATATATATATATATACATATATACACACACATGCTGCTGCTGCTAAGTTGCTTCTGTTGTGTCTGACTCTGTACGACCCCATAGATGGCAGCCCACCAGGCTTCCCCATCCATGGGATTCTCCAGGCAAGAACACTGGAGTGGGTTGCCATTTCCTTCTCCAATGCATGAAGGTGAAAAGGGAAAGTGAATTTGCTCAGTCGTGTCCAACTCTCAGTGACCCCATGGACTGCAGCCTACCAGGCTCCTCTGTTCATGGGATTTACCAGGCAAGAGTACTGGAGTGGGTTGCCAGTGCCTTCTCCATACACACACATATATGTATATATATTGTTTTTCAGATTATTTTCTGTTGCAGAGTATTACAAGAAATTGAGTATAGTTCCCTGTGCTATACAGTAGGTTCTTGTTGTTTATTTAATTTATATTTAGGATTCATAGCAAGAACCATGAAGGGTCTGAGACTTTAATCCTACTAACAAGCTAAGAAGTTATCATGGATGATAGCAGAAGACGTGAGACTCTGGGGTGAGAGATATTACAACAAAACAGCAGATAGACTTTCAGGTTCATTTGTATCAGTTTCCCATAACCTTCAAGTCTGGGGGCAATGCAAAGAGCCCTTGATGGATGCCTGTAGACACATTGAGTTGCATTACAGGAGAACACAGATCTTGGGGAATCTCCCACTCTTAGAGTGACTGTACTCTTAGTCTTGGGGAGATGTGCCTCATTACTCAAGATCACTTCCTGCAAACACCATCCTGAAAATGGCCTAGAAAATATCAGTCAGGGTCTTGCAGTCTTGACATACCAAGCAAGGATGTGCAAGACTGCTCAGGACCCATGACAAAATTGCTTCTCCCAAAGGAGCAGAGGGTGACAAACTACACACTGCATGAAATCTGGCTGCTACCTGTTTTTGTGTGATCCATGAGCTAAGGGTTGGTTTTACATTTGAACCCCTAATAAGGAAGTTACTACGCCCCACAAAAACAGTTCTACCTTTCTCATTAATAGACCTATATTACAAAGAAAAAATTTCATGATTATACCTTGCATGTATGTGTGCGTGCTCAGTCATGTCCGACTCTTTGTGACCCCATGGACTGTAGCCTGCCAGGCTCCTCTGTCCATAGGATTCTCCAGGTAAGAATACTGGAGGGGGTTACCATTTCCTACTCCAGGGGATCTTTCTGACTCAGGGATAGAACCTGTGTCTCCTGCATTAGCAGCTGGATTCTTTACCCCTGAGCCATGTAGACCTTGACTTTTATTAATGAAAATCTCTCTTTTTCTATATAATACCATTGATTTTGTCTCTTGGCCTGCAAACCCTAAACTGTCTGATTATTGACGGAAAAAGTTTGCTGGCTCCTGATCTAGGTAATTGAAAGAAAATTTTCAAAGGGTTCTGTTTCTTTGCCATTTTTGTAACTGCTAATTTCACTGCTAAGCTTAGAAGAAATGTGTGACTAACCAAATTAGTTCAGGTGTCTGCAGATTCTTTTTTTAAATATAAGTTTTGAATAGGTAAACATATACATTATTTAATTCAAATCAGAATTTAAAAGACTTTCTTATCAGCCTTTCTCCAGTAGTTGTGTTATCTTTGAGTCTCCCATCACTGAGGCTGAGATTTATCGCTTAAAAACACCTTGACTTTATATTTAGTCTAATAATAAGAATGACTAGCATGCTTGAATTAGAGGGATAGAATACTGCTTATCCAAACTGTTTTTTATTTGTATCATATCCTCTTCTTTCTTGGACCCAGCTTGCCTGCAGTAGCTTTATTTAGTTCTCAGTACAAATGTCAAACTAGCTAAAGTTGGTGTTTCAGTTATGTACTGGTGCATAATAAATTACCTCCAAACTTAGAGGCTTAAAGCAACAGCAATTTATTTTGTCTCACAATGCTATGAGTTGACCAGATGGCTCTCCTGCATTCTGGTGTGTCAGCTGAGCACTGGGATGGCTGGAAGGGTCATAATGGCCTCTCTCAAGCTGCTGGCTGTTGGCGCCAGGGGCCAGCCAGGAGTTGAGTTGGAATTACTGGCTGAAGCCTTGGTTCTTCTCTCACATGGATACCTGGCTTTTCTCTTTGTGGATGTTGGGCTCTAAGAAATTCCAAGCCTAGTCTAAGAAAGTACACACAAACCATTGAATTCCAAATGGTTTCTGATCAAAATATATCAGAGAAATGTATCCTGCTCATCTAGGATGTTAATATCATGGGAAGCTGGGTGAAGTCGGTACACAGGAACCCACTGTAGTATGTTTATAGTTCTTCTACAAATTGAAATTATTTTAAAATAAAAAGTTTACAAAGAAATAAGTCACAGGATTAGCTCAGATTTAAGAGGAGAGGAAACAGACTCCACATTTTGATGAGGGAATGACCAGATTATATTACAAGAGAGAACGTGGGCTGGGAGGGGTTGTTGCAGCAACCTAGTGGGCTACTAACCTCTGTTTAGATCATCTTAGCCATTGCATGATTTGGAGAGAGAATGTGTGTGTGTGTGTGTCTGATTTCTAATGCTTTCCCACCTGAATTTGACAGTCTTCCTCTTTCACTTTAGAGCCAGCTGTTAGGAAGTACTTCTGTGTTCATATTACCATCTACTCCTCCCTGGATCATATTTTCTGCACATGATCCAGAAAAAATAAGTTGTCTTGGGTCAAGCTAAGAAGCAGTCACTGACCTGATTACTGTGATGTGTTGATCCTGAAATTGAGAATCGCACATAGAAATTCATCACATGCAGACTGCATGAGCTGAAGCAGAAGATGTTTGTTCCTGGGAGACCTGAGTCTCTTGGTTGCAACCTCTAGCAACGGTAACCAACCATTTTGGCACCAGGGACCAGCTTCCCATGGATTGAGGAGGGGCGGGGGATGGTTTCCGGATGATTCAAGCACATTGCATTTACTGTGCAATTTATTTCTATTATTATTACATCAGCTCTACCTCAGATCATCACGCATTAGATGCCAGAGGAACCCTCTGTTCCAGAATCTAGACAAACTGCTAATCATCAGTACAGCTTTGTGAGCTAATCAATCACAAGCTTTTAGTTTTGAAAGCATGGCTGTGATAACTTCCAAGTCATCTGTAAACACCTCAGAATTTATTTAAACTACATTTTGGGGTCTGCCTTTGTCTTTCCTGGCGTTCCAAATTCCACTCTCTATTCCTTTAACCTTCCATCATACCCCAGCATGGGAATAGAGGATTTATGAGGGAAGCGGAAGAAAGCTGGAGTTATTTGGCATAGAAATTCCATCCAAAACTTCATTGTTTAAGAAAGCACACCAAAAAATAAAAATAAAAAAAAGAAATCACCATATTCATAAATGAAATTGATCTATGTTTTACTTCTTGTGCTGTCTATCTATATCAGATTTAGTATATGAGACATGCTAGTTTTCCAAAATGCTAAAGATTTCTATCTTTGCATGTTCAGCAAAAGACGAGCCATCTGTTCTTTGACTAAGACACATTTTTAGAAGTAGATCTTTGATATGTTAAACATTTTTTCAGTGACTATTGGTCTATTCTGATTTTCTATTCATTCTTGAATCAATTATAAAAAGTATTTTTCTGAAATATCTGCAGTTCCACCCAGACCTTCAAATTTGTTGGCAAAAGGCTACATGTGATACTTTATTATGATCTTTCAAATGTATCCTTATTTGTGGTTTTACTGTCTTTCTCATTGATAATTTTTCCTTTTTTGTTTTATCTCTTCTCTTGGTTAATCTTAGCTATCCTTTTTCTTTTTACTGTCTTTTTAGAAGAAAAAGCTCTGATTCTATTTTTCAATTCTACTTTTCTGTTTGCTTTCTAATTTATTAATTTCTTTGGCTCTGTGGAGTACTCTCAATTTACCGATAAGGTCCAGAAGCCGAGATAACTGAGTGGTAAATTTTCAACACGGGTAGGAAAGATGTCCAAATTGGTGGCAAGGCATGTGGTGGAGAGTGAGGCTGCTGGATACAGAGGGACTTCTGAATGGTCCGTAAACAAAGTTGGGAGAGGAGGGACCACTTTCATTTAGTATGAGTGATAACATAAAGACAGTCATTTTGAGAGATTTCCCTGCAGTGCAATGAATAATTTAAAGATGTTTAGAGTAAGTAGAGCATAAAGGACAGAAAGGAAATAAAACTAGTATATTTAATGGTGCTTAGGTAGATCTACTCTGCTCAGACTGTTGTCAAATTGTTTTACAGGAATCAGGAGCTTCATGATTTCTAGGAAAATAATTATTCAGAAGGTTATAATTCTAAATTCAAATTTATGAAAGATCTTGTTATTCAGTGATACGTTTTCTTCCATCCAGAGCTATGAACTTCCCACGTCACAATGTCTAATCTCTCCCTTCTTGAGACAAGGCAGTTTCCTCATGAACAGAAAGAGGTTTTTATGCCATTGGGAACACGATCTATCCTTCTGCCATTTTGATAACTTATGGAGAATAAATGAGATTGAATTAGGAATGAAGGGCCCTGTCTCAGGCTTCAACAATTAATAGACCATTACAGAGAAGCAACTCCTTGAATTAAGATTCCTTTGGGATCAGATGTCTGTTTTACTGAATTTGAATGCAGAACATGTAAAACTTGTCCCAACATTTCATGCAAACCAGAAAATGAAGCATTTATATGTACTGCTCTCAGCCACGCTCAGCAGTTTTCATTACATCCGCCATCTTTCATTCCCCGGCCCCAAGAACCTGAACCCCACAAAACCTCTTAAACTGAAAATTCTCACAATATTCTCTTCCATTCTATTATCTCCTCATGGATCACTAAACCTCCTACTTTTGCTTATTCTGGACTCAACCATTTTTGAATTTTTTTCCCCAATTTCACTTTCCCTTTACAAGTAACCACTCATTACCAATTCAAGATTCAGTGGTTTTTAAATTCATCTGTATCCATGTAGTTCAGATGTATTCTTGCTTTCGGAGTCAGAAGAACTAGGAGTTGCCAAATACCAAACTATATTAGACCTTGTATCAGACACTGCCTACTTAACAATATTTACTTCCCCCTTTCCTTTAGTAAGAAAATCTTGATTTTAAGCTGAGCACATAACTTTTCAACTAAAAGGAAATCTTAGTAGGAAGTGTGTAGGATTTTCTTCTACCCTTTCTTTGTCCACCTTCCCCAAAGAGAGATTGTGAGCCAATGAGCTATATCCTGCCAGCAAGAATAGCAGAAAACTGGGTGCAGGGTATTACCATGGACTATGAATTGTGTCTTCTACCCCCAGCATGACTGTATTTGGAGACAGGGTTTTAGGAAGACCATTAAGGTGAAATGAGGTCATAAATGTGGTGCTCTAATCTGATGGGACTGGTAGCCTTATTAGAAGAGGTGTGCTCAGTCACTTCTGTTGTATCTGACTCTTTGCGACACTATGGACTGTAGCCCACCAGGCTCCTCTGTCCATAGGATTCTTCAGGCAAGAATACTAGAGTGGATTGCCATGCCCTCCTCCAGGGGATCTTCCCAACCCAGGGATCGCACCTGTGTCTCTTATGTCTCTTGCACTGACAGGTAGGTTCTTTATCACTAGTGTCACCTGGAAAGCCCTATTAGAGGAGGAAGAGACACCAGATCTTTCTCTTTCTGTACACACAAAATGGCCATGAAGGACACAACAGGAAGGCTACTGTCTACAAACCAAGAAGAGAGGCCTCACCAGAAACCAAGTCTGACAGCACCTTGATTTCAGACTTCTAGTCTCCAGAGCTGAGAGAAAACAAATGTTTTCCACCTAGACCATGGTATCTCATTGTCGCAGCCCTAGCAGGCTAATACAGGTGTATGGAAACTCTCTGTACCATCTTTGCAACTTTTCTGTAAGTTGACAGTTATTTTTAAATAAAAAGTTTATTAAAGGAATAAGAGCAAGAAGAAGAGAGAGTCAAAATACGAAATGGTCAGAATGCAGAAATACAAACATAGTCCGTGTTGGAGAACGGCTCCTCTCCACCTCATTGCTTTAGGCCACCCACCTCCATTTTTGAGTTCATTCTTTTCACCTTTCTGCTTTACCTGCCTGCCTCTCCATCGTGCTTTCACGTGCATAGTCCTCTACTTTTGTTAGTCCTTGCTCATCTTCCTCCTCTCTCATATCTGTTTGTTTAGCTTCTTTTTTTAACAAGTTACGTACTACAGTTACTTCATGCAGCCCATGTTATTTCATGATTATGATGTGGTTATTATAATGTATAGGGCCACAGGTAACATGTCAAATGAACAACATAAACTCTAAAGACAACTGGATTCCAGGGACAAAGGGAAACTCACAGGGCCCTGAATGGATTCTAACAATATCCTCTGTAGGTATAATGATAGAACAAGAGAGGAAACTGAGGTTCAAAGAAACCAAGTAACTTTCTAACATTACCCCCTGCTATCCCCCGAATGCTTGTGTACCCCTAAAATTCATGTGTTGATATCTTGACCTAGAAGGTGATGCTCTTAGGAGGTGATGGCTTTGGGAGGTAATTAGGTCATGAAAATGGTGCCCTCATAAATGGGATAAAAGTGAAAGTCACTCAGTCGTGTCTGACTCTGTGACCCCACGGACATATAGTCCATGGAATTCTCTAGGCCAGAATACTGGAGTGGGTAGCCATTCCCTTCTCAACCAGGGATCTTCCCAACCCAGGGATCAAACCCAGGTCTCCTGCATTGCAGGCGGATTCTTTACCAGCTGAGCCACCAGGGAAGCCCATAAATGAGATGAGTGCCTCTATAAAAGAGACTCTAGAGAGATTCTTTGCCCATTCTTCTGCCATGTGAGAAATCTACGTTCTAGAAAGGGCCCTCATCCAACTATGCTAGAACTTTGATCTTGGGTTTCCAGCCTCTAAAACTGCGAGGAATAAATTTCTCTTATTTGTATGCTACCCCGTCTGCAGCCCATCTGGACTAAGACACTCCCTTATCAGTACCAGTAGGTTTACATTAGTGGAGAATCCTAGCTCTTTGGTCCCCAACCTCAAAGCACCTGGCACACGGGAGCACTCATTAAATGCCTACTGAGTGAATAACTCACCCAGTCTTCTACGATTGTTACATTGAAGTTCAGAGAGCACAGACTCAAATTTAAATCCCTGGCTACTTTGCTACATTATCATCATTCTTGGATGATGGTTGTTAGGACCCTTGAATAAGAAAAGAATAATTGAATATTTCTCCAAATAATCTCCTTTCACACACTGTCACTGTCATTGTGCTTAACAAACCCACATACTGTCACCATGACAACGTACTGTCCTTAGTCCCATTCCGACCATTAGACATACTTTATAAATAGAATATTCGGTTTCATTCTATCCAGTTTTGCCTTAACTTTTTTGTGATAAAGCCAGAGTTACTAAACAATGTACTATGATTTTGCTTGAAAGCTCAGGCTATGGTGCTCTCATGAGGTTTTGATTTAATAGTTCACACAGGTCATATGAGACTTGTTATGAGCATTTAGCATTTAGAAACTGTTTATTTGGTTTTTGTGACCAGTAGCAAGAAACTTTTATCTGGTAGGTGTAAAATTAGGTGCCAAAAACAAAAAGATAAACAAAAATGCCTTTCTTTCCCTGGGAACACTTACAACACAACACATAATTTATTCATGTGTATGATGCATGAATCTGTAAATTTAAAATTAGAGATAATATGGTCAGATAGTGTTTCCCTCATTTCGTCTAACACAGATACAATGACTATCGATGCTCTCATATTTGCAGTTTGTTTTACATTTTACTCTGAGAGTCTCAAATTATCCTAATGCTGAAGGGTTTATAACTTGTAAAATAACAAGACAGTCAAATTTAGCAAAAGAAGAGACAGCACATTAATTCCAATCAGTGGGTTGTCTTCTTGTCTTATTTTAAAATATATTTGGTAAAGAAGCAGTTTCCTTTACCTCAGGTAATAAAATATACTCCGGGAAATTTTTCAGAAAATTAAAAACATTTCACCCTATTTAATTATATTTTATTTTCAGTCTTAATGATTATCTTTTGGATTTTTCTAGGGATAGCAAAAATGTACAGAACTAACTGGGGTTGGTAATAACAATGATAATAGTAGTTATTCTATGTGTTAGGCATGGTGGTCTGCCTATTTGTACTCATTACCTCATTTAATCCTTATCATAATCTTGTGAAATATGTACCATCATCAGCCCCACTTACAAAATGAGGAATCTGGGGCTTAAAGAGGTTGAGTAATTTGTTGAGCTCCTAAATAGTGAAGGTGAGGGGGAGGAAATTTTGAATCTTCTTGGTACTCATCTTCATTAATGTAAAGGTCCTGCTTCATCTGTTCTCAAGGTAACTGTCAGACCATTTGCAGCAGATTTTTTACTACAAGCGAATATTTTAAGCAAAGACATTTCTATTCCTTCGCCGTATATCTTAGGTTATTAATGTCTGTCTCTCTTGCTATGAGTAAAACCTACATCCTGTAACTCTGTAATACTAAAACATCTCCAGCTAGACTCTGGATCCAGAACACTACCCCTGAGGTCATTGTGATGCTGATGTTTCCATTTGGATCTTCCTCCGCCTTCTTCTCTGGGAGCTCGGTTCTTCATCCTTGACTCTGAGCACATGCTAATGACTCCGGGTAGCAATGATGCAACCCACCTTAGTTAACATGTCATTAGCAGTCAGCACTGTTGTGGGTGGAAGAGAAAACAATTCTCACTTTGGGATGAAATAAAAATGCATACTGTACACGGAGGCAACAAAAAGGATCGGGAGTAAAACTGTGAAAGGCATAGTTATTATTCTCTTAGAGGCCCCGTGCTGTAAAAATCTTTGTTAAAACATTTTATCCTCATCTTTCTGTGACTGAGAAATATTTCTTAATGTTGAAAATAGAAGGGAAAACCCACCGATACTAAAACCTGAAAGTTAATGGAAAGAATTAGATTTCACCCAGAGTCCTGTAAGTGGTCCAAGAAGAAAAATCAGAATATAAGGAAAGAAAGAAAAAATAGAGCTTTGTAAGATTTCAGAGTTAATGGATAAACTTTCAAAGTGCTGAAAACCTGAAAGCAGCTTAGATGAACATCCGGAATTCTGAGACTTCACTAGGGAGCTGCCTAATTTCTCAAATCTACAGTGACTGAGGGAAAAAAACAAACAAACAAAAAATGGTTGCTCTGCAAGATTCTTGTCTTCCAGGGATGGTTAAAATATTGTTCTAATTCCAAAATGAATGTTTGGATGGCCCAGACCAGTTTTTCTTAGCCTCAACACCACTGACATTAGGGCCAGGCACTTTTTGTTGTGGGACTGTCGTGTGCATTGTGGAGTATTTACCAGCATCTGTGATCTGTGCCCCTAGATACTGGCAACTTACCCCCTCCTTCAATCATGACTATCAAAAACATTGCCAAGTGTTCCATGTGGAGCAAAATCACCAGCGGTTTAGAGAACCAATGGATTAAATGTCCCTTTTCCAAGCTCCTATTATGTTTGGTGACCCAGCTGACACTTCATTAGGAGACTCAGATACATTGGGTCAGCCCAGGGATAAGGACTTCTGCACTCCATCAGGTGGCCTTAAATCCCAACTCTTTTGCTTACTAGCTGTATGGGCTTGGTCAAGTTACTAAATAATAAAATATCAGTTGTTGTTGTTTATTTGCCAAGTGAGATTTCCTGAGGGAGAAAAAAGAAAGCTTTCAGGAAAGGGAAAGGGGGACTTGTTCAGTGGATTCAGGGTTTCAGTTTTACAAGATGAGAAAGTTCTAGAGTTCTGGTGTCCAACAACATGCATATAGCTAACACTGCTGTACTGTACACTTTCAAATGGTTGTTGTTGTCGTTCAGTAGCCAAGTCATATCCAAATCTGTGATTTCATGGACAGAAGCATGCCAGGCTTCCTTGTCCCTCATCATCTCCTGGTGTTTGCCCAAGTTCATGTCCATTGAATCGGTGATACCATCCTCTGTCACTCTCTTCTCCTCTTGCCCTCAATCTTTCCCAGCATTAAGGTCTTCTCCAATAAGTCAGCTGTTTGCATTAGGTGGCCAAAGTATTGGAGCTTCAGCTTCAGCATCAGTCCTCTCAATGAGTATTCAGGGTTAATTTCCTTTAAGATTGACTGGTTTGATCTCCTTGCAGTCCAAGGGACTCTCAAGAGTCTTCTCCAACACCACAGTTCAAAAGCATCAATTCTTCTGCCTTCCTTATGGCCCAGCTCTCATGTTCATACATGACTACCAGAAAGACTATCGCCTTGACTATATGGACCTTTGCTGGCAAAGTGATGTCTTTGCTTTTTAACACACTGTCTAGGTTTATCATAGCTTTCCTGGCAAGAAGCAATTGTTCTAATTTCACGTCTGCAGTCACTATCCACAGTGATTTTAGAACCTGAGAAGAGGAAATCTGTCTTCTACCTGTTCCCCTTCTATTTGCCATGAGGTAATGGGGCCAAATGTCATGATCTTAGTTTTTTTTAATATTGTTTTAAACCAGCTTTTCCACTCTCCTCTTTCACCCTCATCAAGAGGCTCTTTAGTTCCTCTTCACTTTCTGCCATTAAAGTGGTTTCAGTAGCTAATATCTATTAAGTGTGTATGCATTCACTTTTCAACCAGAAAGTACTGAAGGAGCCAGGAAATATACTAGGTCCTGGGGATATGATTCTGAGCCAAAATAATGCTGACTCTGATTTTGTGGAACGTAACAGCCTAGCAATGGGATGGAAATTAATCAAGCTATTGCTCATGTAAGTGCATAATTACCCAGTCAAATGAATGCTGTGGAGTAAAGTACATGGCATTAGCATGTAAATAGGTCTGTAGTTGAAGAAAGCTTCAGGCATTCTGGAAGATCAATGTGGCTGAGCCACAGAAGGAAAATTTGCCAGAGGCCTGTCTGCTAAGCACTTTTCCTATAGGGCATGGAATGGATTCATGCCACATGATATGGGTACTGCTGTTAATACCCTTATTTTTTAAAACCAAATCATAATTTGTCCTTCCCTCCTTCCCCTTTGGGTAACCATAAGTTTGTTGTCTGTGTCTGTGAGCCTGATTCTGTTTCATAAATAAAAAATTTGTACCATTTTTAAAATTTCACGTTAGTGATATATTTGTCTTTCTCTGTCTGACTTACTTCACTTAGTATGATAATCTATGTTGCTGTCTATCTATGTTGCAGCAAATGGCATCGTTTCATTCTTTTTTTATGGCAGGGTTGTATTTCATTGTGTATAGATACCACATCTTCTTCATCCATTCATCTGTTGATGGGTATTTAGGTTGTTTTCATGTCTTGGTTATTGTGAGTAGTACTGCTATGAACACTTAAGT
The DNA here is from genome assembly GCF_054371585.1 of Giraffa tippelskirchi. Lineage (NCBI taxonomy): Eukaryota > Metazoa > Chordata > Mammalia > Artiodactyla > Giraffidae > Giraffa > Giraffa tippelskirchi. The sequence continues at coordinate 134,027,581 of NC_137283.1, forward strand.
ACATGTATCTTTTCAAATTAGAATTTTCTCTGGATATATGCCCAGGACTAAGATGGCTGAAGCATATGGCAGCTCTATTTTTAATTTCTTAAGGAACCTCCATACTGTTTTCCATAGTCGCTGCATGAATTTACATTCCCCACCAACAGGGTAGGAGGGTTCCTTTTTCTTCACATCTTTCCCAGCATTTATTACTTGTAGGCCTTTTGAGTTGATACCTCATTGTAGTTTTGATTTGCATTTATCTGATAATTGGTGATGTTGAACACCTTTTCATGTGCCTATCAGCCATCTGACTGTCTTCTGTGGAGAAATGTCTATTTAGGTCTTTTACACATTTTTTGATTGGTTTTTTTTTTTTTTTCTTGTTGTTGTTAGTATTGAGTGGTATGAACTGTTTGTGCATCTTGGAAATTAAGCCCTGTCAGTCACCTCATTTGTAAGCATCACTAATTTTGATGCTGACAAATTTATCACCTTTTCCTTTATGGTATATAGATTTTATGTGTCATTTAAGAAAACCTTTCTTGCCCAAAGTCATGAAGACATTTTCTTATTAAATGTTCAAGCTTAATTTTTTTAATGTCTCTCACACACCTAGAGATGATTTCTGTATATGGTGTAATGCAGAAATCCGATTTTGTGTTTTCCCTTATGGATAACCAGTTATCCTAGCACTCTTGAGCCTTGGTGATCAGTATTGCCACCTCTGTCACATAAACATTAACCAAAGGTGTGCAGGTCTGCTTCTGGGCTATCTCTTTGCTTCTGTTTGTCTTTCCTTGTCACATCTTCTTAATTATTACAATTTTGTCATAAGTCTTAATACCTGGTAGGGTATGTCTTGATCTTATCTAATTGTTTTAAATATTCTTGACTCTTTGTTTCCCAGCGTAGATTTGAGGTAAACTTTCAAGTTAAGTTCACCTCCTACTGAGCGGCAGCAGCAGGTTATTGAAGTACTGGAAAAGGGTGAATGGAGTGTTTCTTTCCCCCAACTGTCTCCTTAGCAGGCCACACCAGATTGTCTGTGTCCCTTTACTGAAGAGCTCAGTTCCTTTCATGTAGCCTTCTCCACAGAGCTGCTCCATCCAGATTCTGCTAAGCATACCATCTCCCTACCTCCCTGAGCCCAGAGGTGATACAGTTCTCCACACCCATCTGCAATTATCATACTCTCAGTCCTGCTCTCTTCACCTTGGTTTCCTTAATCTCTGCCACATCTTTGTAAAAGGTCCTTTTACTTCAGTCAGTCAGTCAGTCAGTTCAGTTGCTCAGTCATGTCCAACTCTTTGCAACCCCACGGAATGCAGCGTGCCAGGCCTCCCTGTCCATCACCAACTCCCAGAGCTTGCTCAAACTCATGTCCATTGAGTTGGTGATGCCATCCAATCATCTCATCCTCTGTCATCCCCTTCTCCTCTTGCCCTCAATCTTTCCCAGCGTCAAAGTCTTTTCCAATGAGTCAGTTTTTCGCATCAGGTGGCCAAAGTGTTGGAGCTTCAGCTTCAGCATCAGTCCTTCCAATGAACATTCGGGAGGATGGACTGGTTGGATCTCCTTGCAGTCCAAGGGACTCTCTTCAACACCACAGTTCAAAAGCATCAATTCTTTGGCTCTCAGCTTTCTTTATAGTCCAACTCTCACATCCATACATGACTACTGGAAAAACCATAGCTTTGACTAGACATACCTTTGTTGGCAGAGTAATGTCTCTGCTTTTTAATATGCTGTCTAGGTTTGTCATAGCTTTTCTTCCAAGGAGCAAGTGTCTTTTAATTTCATGGCTGCAGTTAACATCCGCAGTGATTTTGGAGCCCAAGAAAATAAAGTCTGTCACTGTTTCCATTGTTTCTTCATCTATTTGCCATGAAGTGATGGGACCGGATGCCATGATCTTGGTTTTTTGAATGTTGAGTTTTGAGCCACCTTTTTCTTTTACTTAACTGTCCTCAAATGATTCAGTCTGAGTGCCTGTGTTTCATCCTGGGAACCTTATGTATACAAATAAATAGTTCATTCCATCCCACTATAACCGGAAGGTGGAAATGAATGAGTTTTAAATCAAGTATGTCTTCTGTTCAGTGGAAGATCTATTCATCTATTGATTTAAATGACTGAATTAATGATTATTATTTATGATGTTTTCTCTGTTGCCATTGATTGAAACTACTTGCAACGTTCAAATCAGAGTTAAATAAGCAATGCATATAAAGAGCCTGCCCATAAAGCTTTGAGGCATTTTAAAGGCACTCTAGCATTTGTTTTGTTTAAAAGGAAGAAAGAAAGGACATTTTGAAGGATTTCAGGAGCAAAAATTTGAGCCATTTTAATAATTTTCAAGCTCACTGTGCTCTGCAAACCCAATATTACCTCTGATTTGTGATATTACAATGGAAATTATAGAGCATGAGTCAGGCCTGGAAAGAAAGATACAGAAAATTACTTAACATATCAAAAAGAACCCACGTTTACTCTAATTTTCTTCTCGGTTATGCTGACAATCTCTCTCATTTTGGAATGCCTTCCATAGCTTTGTAAAAGGCCATAGACAGACATAATTGGCCCAGTAGAGATTAAGTTGAAACCAAAACATTGTTCAATAATCATCTCAGTGAAAAAAACTATGGCAATCCTTCATTTGATGCTATTCTTCCTTGTAGTGTATTCTGAATTATTCTAGGATAAAAAGAAATTTCAGGTGAATTTAAAAATCCAAGGTATCAGAGACTACAGTTTTCTATCTTTTTCAGGGATTAAGCAAATACCTCGGGAGAAAAGGATTATTGAAAACAATAATAAACTGACAAATCTCTTACTTGGTGTTTAAAATTCTGTATTTAACCTATATATGTATGATATAGATATCTGTTTAGAAAAATAGATAATATGATATTACTGAGTTTGGTAACTTTTAAAAATATTCTGGATATATAGCTTCAAAATAGGCAGTCCTAAATATAGTGTCACATTATTGAACCTCTGCACATCCCATCTTCCTCACCAGTCATGTCAGAAGAACATAGACTTGTGTTTAATGAATTTTGTTGTTGTTGTTCAGTTGCCAAGTTGTGTCCAGCTCTCTGCGACCCCACGAACAGTAGCATACCAGGCTTCCCTGTCCTTCACTATCTCCCTGAGCTTGCTCAAACTCATGTCCATTGACTCAGTGATGTCATCCAACCATTGCCACTGGCCTCCCTGGGGCTGATCCGCTGCCCAATAATGAATTTAGAAGTTCTAATAATTATATGAAAATAAACCAAGTAGAAAACAAAGAATGTAGAGATTCTCTGGACCTACTCAGTTAAAATCCTCCCCAATATCAATTCTGTTTTGTGCCTTCCTGTGCTTTAAAACTAACAGTTATATTCCCTCAGTCTCTCTTAAAGGTGAAGTTCCAGGTATAGCTCAGGTTCCAATATGTAAAGAGGCTCCCCCTCTGAGGAATGTAGAAGGAAAGGCAGGGTTTGGGGTATCCATTTTGCTAATAGAGATCGTGGCACCAGCAGAGTATTGGTGTTAGCAGCCATGGTTTTCTGATTCAACAGCTCCCTATTACGGAAGAACCAGCAGCTCCTGGAAGTTCAGCTGGTTTCTGCAATCACCCCAAGAATTCTGAGAGTTGTGTCTATCTCTCAAAAAAATCTTTCACTAATGGAGTGGATTCTTTCACCTGACAATAAAGGCCCTACCTAAGACCATTGATTATAGTGTATCATTGCATCCTCAGTAGAGCTGAAATGAATAATAATGGGAGAAGAAGATGACCTTCAAAACAGTAGAGCTGAATTACGTAGTCTGCTCCAGGTACTATGCAAGGTGATTGGAACACAGCCCCAAGGAGCATCCCTGGAGAGATTCTGTACATGGATGTGGGGACTGGGGTGGCCAGGGATGGGGCAAGAAGAAGCTGATAAATAAAAACAACCAAATATTGAACATGACTGTAAGAGCAACATAGAAATCTTGCCTCTCTTTGAAGTCTAATATCTTTTGAAATCAGAGAATTTAGGAAAGGAGAAAGAAGAGAGAGGGAAAAAGAAAAGGAAAAGAAAGGAAAGAAGAAGAATATCTAATACTTAATAGACATTGTTTGACCTGAATGATGTATAAACATTATCTTATTTAAAATGCCATCATAATGCACCAAATACATTGAGAATACTGATCTTGCCTTAGAGAGGAGAAAATTGAGGCTCAGAATCCACACTGCTTTTAATTTAGAGTAGTGTGATGGGGATAGGGGGAGAATTAATAAAATTTGGGCTTGTCCTTACAAAGTTGAATACCCAGTCTGTAGAATAAGATTTATGATTGTGAGCATTTTTTTCCCTTGAACTTTAATTATAGCTTGCTGACTTTTTTTCCTCTCTATACATTCAAATCTTTATATTGTGGACATTTACTGGGCAAATATGAAATGATGACATGAATATATCTGGTTATTTCTTCCCACTCCTGAAAATTTTGCTGATTTGGTTTGATAGTTCCTATAAATAACTCTGTGGAATGGGGAAGTTTAAAGTTAGGAGGAACAAGCCTGCCAGAATGAACTATGATTCATGATAACACATAATTCCCTTAAAGATTTAAACTCAGAATGCATATCAGTGAAAAACCTTTTGAAGGTTTGCTGATGAAGGACATGCTGCATCACCGGTAGAGTTTACTTTATTTGACAGCTGCTTCTAATTACTTAATTTAACACATTTCATGGGTAAGAAAAATGCTTAATAACATGAGGCCTCATTGCTATTTCGGATCAAGTGAGAGCTATGTGTGTAGATTTGTCAGGCATTTGTGTGTGTGTGTGTGTGTGTGTGTGTGTCTGTGTGTCTGTGTGTGTCTGTGTCTGTGTCTGTGTATAAGGAGGATTCATTCAAAGAAACTTGTAATATCACAGAAGTAAAAAGATATTAATTCCCACATGAAATGTGAAAAACTCTTCAACTGATGAATACTGACAATTTTCAGCAGTGGAAAAACAACAGCTTTAATTTATTTTTAATTATAGTCTAAAGCTAATTTAAATGTTGGTTCCTATGCAAAGCAACCTATTATATGTTAATCTAGCGCCCTCTTGTGTAACAGACTTTAATAACAAAGTTTGGGAATCAGTATTTAATATACTGTTTTTTTAATGTCTCTGCTTTTAAATAGCATATTTAAAAGCAGAGACATTACTTTACCAACAAAAGTACGTCTAGTCAAGGCTATGGTTTTTCCAGTGGTCATGTATGGATGTGAGAGCTGGATGGTGAAGAAAGCTGAGCGCCGAAGAATTGATGCTTTTGAACTGTGGTGTTGGAGAAGACTCTTGAGAGTCCCTTGGACTGCAAGGAGATCCAATCAATCCATCCTAAAAGAGGTCAATCCTGGGTGTTCATTGGAAGGTCTGATGTTGAAGCTGAAACTCCAACACTTTGGCCATCTCATGCGAAGGGTTGACTCATTGGAAAAGACCCTAATGCTGGGAAGGATTGGGGGCAGGATGAGAAGGGGACGACAGAGGATGAGATGGTTGGATGGCATCTCCAACTCGATGGACATGGGTTTGGGTAGACTCCGGGAGTTGGTGATGGACAGAGAGGCCTGGCGTGCTGCAATTCATGGGGTCGCAAAGAGTAGGACACGACTGAGCGACTGAACTGAACTGAACTTTTTTGTAAAAGTTTGGGAATCAGTATGTAACATACTGGGACTTCCCTGATAGCTCAGTTGGTAAAGAATCTGCCTGCAATGCAAGTTCGATTCCTGGGTCAGGAAGATCCGCTGGAGCGGGGATAGGCTATCCATTCCAGTATTCTTGGGCTTCCCTGTGGCTCAGCTGGTAAAGAATCCCCTTGCAACGTGGAGACCTGGGTTCCATCCCTGGGTTGGGAAGATCCCCTGGAGAAGGGAAAGGCCACCCACTCCAGTATTCTGGCCTGGAGAATTCCATGGACTGTGTAGTCCATGGGGTCGAAAAGAGTCGGACACGACTGAGCAACTTGCACTTTCACTTTCACTTTATGAACATACTGTTTTCTGATAAAGTTCATGTATCCATAATATATAAAGAATTCTTACAACTCAACAGAAAACATCGAATATCCAATTAAAAATGAACAATGAATTTGAAAATACATTTCTCCAAAGAAGATACACAAACGGCCAGTAAGCACATGAAACTATGCTTGCATTATTAGTCCTTATGGAAATGCCAATCAAAACCACAATGAAGCAGCACTTTACACTCACTAGGATGGCTTATATGCTACCTTTTGATTTCTAATTTCTAAAGGAACATAGTCATTGGATGGTGGTATTACTTTCTCTCTTTCTCTTTTTAAAAAAATTTCCAAATAGGAAAAATAATTTTGTAAAACAGGAGAATCTAGTTCTTACTCTTGGAGTTTTAAGGTAAGGAGAAAATGTGGAGATCTGGTGAGTGGCAGGGTGTGGTTGGCATTTCTTTTCCCTGTGCAAATACTGCTGTCACCATGCGGGATGACACAGGCTAAATGGCATTATTAGTTCTTCACATGGGGCATGGTGTTATGGCAAACTTCTCTTTAAAAAAAAAAATTGTGAGTCTTCTCTGGTGGTCCAGTGGTTAAGAATCCACCTGCTAGTGCAGGGGACATGGGTTCAGTCCCTAGTCTGGGAAGATACCACCTGCCTCGAAAAAACAAAGCCTGTGCGCTACAACTATGCAGCCCATGAGAGAAGCCACTGCAGTTAGAAGCCTGAGCATTGCAATGAAGAGCTCCCCTGCTCGCTGAAACTAGAGAAAACCCACACACACAGCAATGTGTGTAGCACAGCCTTAAATAAATAAATAAACAACCCCCTCTCCCCTCAATCCACCTTTGCTTTTAAAAAGCTGTGGCACAGATATAGAGAACAAACTAGCAGTTACTGGGGAGAGAATGGGAGTCAGGGAATATAGAGGTGGGATAGGCTACAAGGATGCATTGTATGACACAACACACAAATACAGTCAATATTTCCAACCGTAAATGGAATGTAACCTTTGAAAATTGTGTATATTAAAAAGAAACAGCCTTTGTCAGTGAGTCACGTCTTTAGGAAACATTGCAATAAAACATAAGTCTGCTGAATAAATCCAATTTGGGATGCTCTGTTTAAAAAAGCATAGTAAAAATTACATAACATAAAATTCACCATCTTAACCATTTGCAAGTGTACAGTACAGTAGTGTTAGCTATAAGCATGTTGTTGGACACCAGAACTCTAGAACCTTCTCATCTTATAAAACTGAAGCCCTGTATCCACTGAGGGTGTCCCCCTCTCTGTACCAGACAGAGAAAGATGACCAAATCTCTGAATCTCTTGTCAGTGGAGAAGGCAGCAACTTAAAACAATATTCTTAATGCAGCATACCAGGGAGACTACTATGATTATTAGTAGTTTATATGGATATTTCCAATTAAATTTTGTCATTACTATATTTTTACTTAATTTCTTTAATTTTATAGTTTTGTCTTTCTTCCCTTATATTTTATCCTACAATATAAAGAAACTACTTTTAAATATAATATCCATATTACCACTAAAAGAGCTAAGAAAAAATTTTTGTAGATTTTTCTCCCCTAAAATGCATCCTAGTAAGAATGTACAGTAAAGGTATTTTGTTTTAAAGGTGGGCTTCATACATCTTTCTTCTGTGGAGTGACCCTTATAACTTAATATACCACCGAGGTAATTTGTTTTGTTTGGCTTTCGATTTCAACCATTGAGGTTTCAATAAAATGACATTCTTTAGCGGGTAATGACTCAGAAAACAGATCTAGATAAGAATTCTTCCTTCCATCCTTACTCCATCTCATTAGGAAAGAGATGGAGGTAATCGGTTTTTATGGTGTCTTCTTTAGCCATCTAATGTTTATTTTTGCTAAGGCTTTTTTTTTCTTGTTTCCTTTGTTTCCTATACAAAAGGTAGTGTATTATTCATTTTTATGCTTCCCTTTTTTGTACATAACTACATATCTTGGTGATCTCTCCACAGCACTGTTATGTCTACCCTTTTCTAACTTCATTTATTAATTTTCCTAGTTCAGCAGCTTCTTAATCGTCTTCCTATCTCTGGGGGACTATGTAGCCTCACAAGGGTAGATAGAGCCCAGAAAAATTGATTCTCACACTTCCCCCCTCCCCTCTTCCTCCTTGCAAAATGGCATTTTCTTGTATTTTCCAGGTTCCTCCAGTCAGGCTGAACTGGCAGAGTGAGCATTTGGGGAGGGTGTTTCTGCATGATACTCCTTCTGATGGCCTGCGTGGTAGTAGGTTTGTGAGGCTTCTGCATAGCTGCAAGATCAGTTCCTGGTGCAGAAGGTCAAGGGTGACTATGGCATTTGCAGACTTGATACAGTCCGCTTAAGGGCATCAGCACAAACAGTACCATCTGTTGGCAACTGTCACTGTGAGTGCCCTTGGGCAGATTCCCTTCCACAATGACGTTTGGGAGCTTGTTCCCAGGAACAACCTTGAGCCTGGTTTTCTAGCCCTCCCAGCACTTCCCTGAGCTGCCTGAGATCCTTTCCATAAATTCCTCTTTCAGCTTAATTGGCCAGAGTATGCTTTCCTTGCTTACAACTAGGAACTCTGACCTAAATACTCTTTATGAAAAAGTAATGATTAAACAAGACTAAATATGGAGAGTGGGGAAAAAGAGTGTGCCATCTGTCTTGACTTCATCTGTAATAAATATCGTTGACCCACTCTCTCTCAGTCTGTCCTCAATATTTTTATTATCCTCATCATTCTGCTTTTAAAAGAAACCCAAGCTTTTTAATGTTTTGTTTATTGTGGCAAAAGTCATACAGTATAAAACATATTACTTTAATCATAAATAACTGTCCTTGAGTTGGGGAGATCCCCAGGAGAAGGGAACGGTACCCACTCCAGTATTCTGGCCTGGAGAATTCCATGGACTCTATAGCCCATGGGGTCGCAAAGAGTCGGACACGACTGAGCGACTTTCAGTTTCACATTCACTCAGGAGCACTAAGCACATTCACACTGTTGTGTAACCTACCACCACCCAGCTCCTGAATTTTTCACCTTCCTAAACTGAAACTCTGTCTCCATTAAACACCAACTCCCCATTCTCCCTCCCCTCTCCCGCGGGCCCCTGGCATCTACCAATGTACTTTCTGACTATGAAATTAGCTATTCTAAGTATGTTGTGTAGATGGAATCAAACAGTGCTTGTCTGAACCAGCTGTATATTGGGGGCTTCCCAGGCAGTGCTAGTGGTAAAGAACCTGCCTGCCAACGCAGGAAACATAAGAGATGTAGGTTCGATCCCTGGGTCGGGAAGAACCCCTGAAAGGAGGACACGGCAAACGACTCCAGTATTCTTGCCTGGAGAATTTCTGGTGGACAGAGGAGACTCGAAGGCTACGGTCCATCGGGTCGCAAAGAGTCAGACACGACTGAAGCGATTTAGCACACATGTGTATGTTGGAATGCATTTTTAAGGTTAACTTAATGTGTGTCCTACAAACAGACTGCACCATCTTCCCCCAACCCCCATGGTTTACAGTAGGTTCTCATTAGTCATTATTTTATACACAGCAGTGTGTATATATCAATCCCAGTCTCATGGCCTATTCCCCTCTGTTCTCTGCTTAGTGTCCATGTATTTGTTCTTTACGTTTGTTTTTGGAATCCTGTTTTGCCTCCTCCTTGTGTGCAAGGATGGTAATTGCAGACAGTAAATTGAAATTTAGCCATCTTCCCAATGCCAGCATTTTTCAGTAGCCATAATTCTTTTTCCCTTTTCCCAGCAGCAAAGATGGCTTTGAGGAGAACTACTCTCAAGATAGGAACAATGAGAGAGAAGAGTCAAACCGCTGACTTCTGGGTCTCTACGGAGATTCTTGAGAACTCTTGTGAAGTAAGGGAGATGTTCATCTTTTGAAACATGATTTTTAATTTCAAGAGCCAAGTATCAATATTTGAGGGTACCACAAAATTTGATTATTTGGTTTTTAGAAGTCTGAAAGTCTTATTTTAGAATATCAAGAGCAAAATCAGGAGAACTCTCTAATGTTTGTGCCAAAACATGTTGAGAAGGATGAGGGATATCGTATGGGAAGGTTTGGGTTTTCTCCCACTTCTAAAGGAAATGTGGCCGAGTAGGTGAGTGGACCTGGAGATACCTTGGGATGATGCTGGCAGATAGTAGAGAACTTAGCAGATCTGGCTACCCAAGAGCAGAGGGCACAGTAGAAGCAGTCAATAACGGACTAAAGTGAAAGTGAAAGTCACTCAGTCATGTCCGACTCTTTGGGACCCCATGGACTATACAGTTCATGGAATTCTCCAGGCCAGAATACTGGAGTGAGTAGCCATTCCCTTCTCCAGGGGATCTTCCCAACCCAGGGATTGAACCCAGGTCTCCCACATTGCAGGCGGATTCTTTACCAGCTGAGCCACCAGGGAAGCCCAAGAATACTGGAGTGGGTAGTCTATCCCTTATCCAGTGGATCTTCCCAACCCAGGAATCGAACGGGGGTCTCCTGCGTTGCCGGCGGATTCTTTACCGCTGAGCCATGGGGGAAGCCCTAAGGGACTATAGGAACGATTAACATCAGCAGCAAGTATTCACAGAGAAATGGCCACATGACAGACCTTTGCTTGCCCCAGATGCTACAGTCCTAGTTGAGTATTAAGCTCACTGCCCAGAATATGGGATCTCAGTAATAATATTCTCCTGCTATTATCACATTGCTGCTGCTGCTGCTGCTGCTAAGTTGCTTCAGTCATGTCCGACTCTGTGCGACCCCATAGACGGCAGCCCACCAGGCTCCGCCGTCCCTGGGATTCTCCAGGCAAGAGCACTGGAGTGGGTTGCCATTTCCTTCTCCAGTTATCACATTATTATGAATAATAATAGCTGGAGCGCTACTTGATCACTGCTGGAATTAAGCCCGTACTTAATTAAGATACTATTAAGTTACTATAGGCTACTGAAAAGAGGGACTGGCTGACTTCTGAGAGAACATGGTGTGCAGCCATGCCTTGGGCACACTCAGACCTCCAGGGAGGGTGGAGTTGGGGATGAAGTAGAACATTGGTTCTGGAAGGCCAGGAACCTCACACCACACCGGTGCCTCTGACGGACTCTGATGTTGAAGGCTATAGTCAGGCTGTATAGACTCAGGAAGAGGGGGGAGGAAGAGGAGTCCTGTGAGGCCGGTGGTGCAGAGGCCTGTGGTTCAGCCTCTGGCAGAACCCCCAGAGACAGCTGGGGAAGCCTAATGTGACCTGGACAAAGCTGGTAACCAGGAACTTCATTTTCTCGCCCTTCCCTTGTGCTCTGTCCAGCTCAGAGGTGGTGTTAGAGGTGCTTTCCATGACTCCTCTCTTTATGCCTCACTGTCCCTGGAGTCTGGGACCCCTCCAAGGACAGGAGCCCTGTCTCCATGAGCCCCGTCACTTTGTTTTTCATTTCTTGATTCCTTCCCATGAATCTACAAAGCTCAGGCTGCTTTTTAGGGTTAACAATTTGATCCCTGTGTTGGGAAGATGCCTTGGAGAAGGGAATGGCAATCCACTCCAGCATACTTGCCTGGAGAATTCCATGGGCAGGGGAGCCTGGTGGCTACAGTCCATGGGGCTGCAAAGAGTTGGACATGACTGAGCACACACACACACACACACACATTTATAAATAAAAATAAGTGAGAATTTATCTTCCTCCCCTCATAATAGGTTGTAAACTTCTTTTAGACAAGGAAACTGCCTTCTACAGGATGCCTTGTATTATGTACTATGCAAACAGAGGAGAATTTTCAAATGTTAACTGACTGACACCTAGACCCTTCCATTCTGATGGGAATGCTGGTGACTCTGTCCTCAGCGTCACTGGTGAAAATAACAAATAGCACTGGATGTCCCAAATGTGTTTGTTTTTCTTTCCCAAGAGGACTACTTAGTGCTTCCCTAAGCCATTTCACTTGGTGGCTCACCAAACTGTAACCCTGCCCAATAAATCTGCCTAACAGATGACCTCATAGAAGCTGAAGCTAATAACCTTGAGGACAAACCAGGATTTCTGGCTTCACCTGTTGCCTCTAAGTATTTGGAACACTTTTTCATGTTTTCTTAACTTTGTTCCATATTGAATTTTATTAAAAGATGTTACATTAAATGGCAAACTAATGAGGTTTCATAAGATAAAAATGTAAAATACTTAACACAGCTTTGACACTTAGCAAAGTCTCCCTATGTGAGCTAATCTTACTATCTGATCTGCAAAGAAATCATCTTATTCATCATTCTCTCCCATAATCGTATATCAGTATATGAGAAAGCAACATCTAAGTTGTTGGACTTTTCTGCTTGATATGTATTTTAAGATATGCCTTCTCCTACTTTCCCTTCACTTTCTCCTTTCTAAAGTGGTCACAAATATTAGCACAGTAAGAACTACATGAAAAGAAACTGCATTCTCTGTGCATTTTTCATGGCCTTTGTCACCCATAAAGGGCTGGCCTAGTTTTCTATTTCCACAGGGACATTTTACACAGTCCACATTCAGTATGACTGTTAGCAGTCATGGCAGGTAATATTTTATTCAGCCAAATATTTTATTCACACAACCCTAAAACTAGAAAGCTGTAATCCCTCTTGGGAAATTGATTACAAGAAATGTACTGTTTTGGGTGGTGTGCCCACTCTGAGATGGATCTCTAAGGACCCTATGATGGGGATGTTTTCCTGTTTTGAACTTGCTTCTCCAGTCAAGGAAGTAGTATTAAGCCTCTTCCTTCGAGGGAGCTTTCAAAGAAGACTGGCAATGCCATTGTCAGCCGAGTCCAGTGGTTTTCTGCTTTTCATCTGCTTCAAAATAATCCGAGAAATTTAAGCATAGTCAGAACCCAGGGCCTCTACACTTGAAACTTTCCGCTTACACACAGATTCCAATTCACCAGACTATGGGGCGGGTGTCCCAGGAATTTACCTTTTTAACTTGTCCACTGGGTGACCCATTGGTAGGTGGTGCATAGACCACAGACAGAGAAACACTGGGAGAGTCCATTTACAGCCTCCCAGCTGAGAAGCATTTACTGGGTGTACAGGCTAGAACAGTATCATGGAAAAAACCAGGTGTGTTCGAAGAGTCGGACACGACTGAGCGACTTCACTTTCACTTTTTACTTGCATGCATTGGAGAAGGAACTGGCAACCCACCCCAGTGTTCTTGCCTGCAGAATCCTGGGGACAGGGGAGCCTGGTGGGCTGCTGTCTATGGGGTCGCACAGAGTCGGACACGACTGAAGCGACTTAGCAGCAGCAGCAGTGTGTTCCAAGAGAATGCGAAATGCTGATGAAATAGACAGGCTTCAAAACATGCTCACATCTTTCGTTTCCTCTCCACGTCTACCATTTGAGAGACAGAGGAGAAACTGGCTCTTGGATGCAGTAGTTAATGTCTTTCAGTTCAGTCACTCAGTCGTGTCCGACTCCTTGCGACCCCATGAATTGCAGCACGCCAGCCCTCCCTGTCCATCACCAACTCCCGGAGTCTACCCAAACTCATGTCCATCGAGTCGGTGATGCCATCCAACCATCTCATCCTCTGTCGTCCCCTTCTCCTCCCGCCCCCAATCCTACCCAGCATCAGGGTCTTTTCCAATGAGTCAACCCTTCGCATGAGGTGGCCAAAGTATTGGAGTTTCAGCTTCAACATCAGACCTTCCATTAATGTCTTTAGTGGTTCATTATTTTTAATAAGACAAAATTCTTATTTTTGTGCTTGTTAAATACTGAAATTTGTTTTTTGGGGAAAATAAAAGATTACTTCTTTTTCTTCAGTCTGTTTATGAAGACAAAGGCCTAAACGAAAAGAACTTTCAATTCGTATAAGACTGGCTTGTAACATTTCTAGATCATGGACCCGTACTCCCACTTAAGAATCCCATGAAAGTGAGGAGCTGGTCTCTGTGTGTACAAATGCCCAAGCCCATGAAATACCACAGACAATCCCATCCATGTGTGCGCATGTGCATGCTCAGTCATGTCTGACTCTGTGTGACCCATGGACTGTAGCCTGCCAGGCTCCTCTGTCCATGGGATTTTCCAGGCAAGAATACTGGAGTGGGTTGCCATTTCCTACTCCAGGGGAATTTCCCGATTCAGGGATCCTGTGTCAGTGGCATCTCCTGCATTGGCAGGCGGATTCTTTACCACTAGCACCACCTGGGAAGCCAATTCCATCCATGGATACCAGTTAATCTTCCTTGTCCTAGAAATGTGTTCTTTTCAAATGCAAATCTAGCACTATTTATCCATTCGTTACTAGACTATGCAAAAAGCACTGTATTAGATGTGAGGTAGTAATCTGTGCTTTAACAACCCCACAAAGTGACTCTGATGCATGCTAAAGTTTGATATCTGGTGGCCTAAACCAAAATATGTCATCCCTAAGCCCTGTCCCCCACAGGTTCTGATTTATTTGAACTGAAGTGGGAGTCCCATCACTGATGCTTTTAAAACCTCTCCAGGAGCCCATTATACAGAGTGAAGTAAGCCAGAAAGAAAAACAACAATACAGTATACTAATGCATATATATGGAATTTGAAAGATGGTTACGATAACCCTATATGCGAGACAGAATAAGAGACACAGATGCATAGAACAGTCTTATGGACTCTGAGGGAGAAGGTGAGGGTGGGACGTTCTGGGAGAATAGCATTGAAACATGTATATCATCACATGTGAAACAGAACACCATTCCATGTTCGATGCATGAGACAAACGCTCAGGACTGGGGCAATGGGATGACCCAGAGGGATGGGATGGGGAGGAGATGAGAGGGGGGTCCAGGAAGGGGAACACATGTAAACCCATGGCTGATTCATGTCAATGTATGGCAAAAACTACTACAATATTGTAAAGTAATTAGCCCCCAACTAAAATAAAAAATAAATAAATAAATAAAATAAAATAAAATAAAACCTCTCCAGGAAATTCTTATGGGCAGGCAGAGTTGAGTCTCTGGTTGAAATGAAATGTTGGATATGCACTCTCTAGTTCCTGATAACCATCTGCATCCCCCCAAGGAAGAAAATCCGATGTCCACACCTATGACTCTATGGCTCCTGGCATGCAGGGTGGCACTAGCTTGGAGACTAAAGGTGTCCAGTACGACTAGGCAGCCCTTCTGTAATCACGAGGGCACTTTGTAGGTAATGTTTCAGCACTCTTCCTCCTTCCAACTAATTTGTTGTTTAAGAGCAGGAGCCCTAGGTGCTACTTTCAGGTTATTTAATAAATATTGATTTATTTTTTAGAGTTGTTTTAATGGAAAAGATAAAACACAATCTCTGAGTGATTTATACAACACTAGAAGATAAAAAGTTTCCCAGGACTCCCAGGTGGTGCTAATGGTAAAAGAATTCTCCTGCCAGTGCAGGAGACACAAGAGACATGGATTTGATCCTTGAGTTGGGAAGATCCCTTGGAGTAGGAAATGACATCCCACTCCAGTACTCTTGCCTGGAAAATTCCATTGACAGAAGAGCCTGGCAGGCTACCGTCCATGGGGTCACAAAGAGTCAGACATGACTGAGCGACAAGAAGAGGATAGAAAATCCGTTCCTGGGGTAGAGGTTTTTAACTTCCAATTGCTGTCCTTAGTGACAAATAGATCAATTTTTGTTACTGATCAGCCGCTCTGCTAACAGTTTCTGTTAAGACATCTATTTCACAACGAATGGAGAAATCGTTGTTTTGAAGAGCTTGTGGGCTTTTGATTCACATGAGAAGGAATTTTTGCAAGTCACTGTCCTCTGGAATATCTGCTTGGCGTCACTAGTGTCAGATAAAGGACACTGCCTTGCCCCACGGAGTAATTTTTATTAAATAATGAAATACACATATATATGTTGATCCTTGGGTTGGGAAGATCCCCTGAAGTAGGAAATGACAACTCACTCCAGGATTCTTGCCCAGAAAATTTCATAGACAGAGGAGCTTGGCAGGCTACAGTCCATGGGGTCACAAAGAGTTATCCATGACTCAGCACACACACGTATATCAGTTCAGTTGCTCAGTCATGTCCGATTCTTTGTGGCCCCATGGACTGTCACACACCAGGCTTCCCTGTCCATCACCAATTCCCAGAGCTTGCTCACACTCATGTCCACCGAGTCAGTGATGCCATCAAACCATCTCATCCTCTGTCATCCCCTTCTCCTCCTACTTTTTCTCAAACTTTCCCAGCATCAGGGTCTTTTCCAATGAGTCAGCTCTTCGCATCAGGTGGCCAAAGTATTGGAATTTCAGCTTCAACATCAGTCCTTCCAGTGAATATTCAGGACTGATTTCCTGTAGGATTGACTGGCTTGATCTCCTTGCAGTCCAAGGGACTCTCAAGAGTCTTCTCCAACACCACAGTTCAAAAGCATCAAATCTTCAGTGCTCAGCTTTCTTTATAGTCCAACTCTCACATCCATACATGACTACTGGAAAAACCATAGCCTTGACTAGATGGACCTTTGTTGGCAAAGTAATGTTTCTGCTTTTTAATATGCTGTCTAGGTTGGTCATAGCTTTTCTTCCAAGGAGTAAGCATCTTTTAATTTCATGGCTGCAATCACCATCTGCAGTGATTTTGGAGCCCCCAAAATTAAATCTCTCACTGTTTCCATTGTTTCCCCATCTATTTGCCATGAAGTGATGGGACCAGATGCCATGATCTTAGTTTTATATATAATTTTAAAATAAAAACAGCCAGTATTAATAATCATAATAAATCTATAATAAATTGGGCAATTATTTTTGATGCCCACTATATTGGGCATATTATATACATTAGTTAACATATTCTTCAGAATATGATGAAGAATGATTCTTCATGATTCTAATGAAAAGAAACTGAAAAAAGAAAAAAGAAAACTTTTTTCTGAAAAAAGAAACTTTTCATGATTCTTCAATGATTCTAATGATTCTTCAGAATCATTCAAAGTTATTACTTTCCCCATTTTGTAGATGTTATTCAAGGTGGAATACTCAGCATTCAAAACCAGACATTTCTGATTCCAGAATCTATGAACTTCTCACAATATTGCATTATCTTCCATCCTATTGTGACATATAGAGGCCTAATATTCATATCATGTTTCATCAGTTACCATGGGGAAGACTCCTATGACAGAACTCCGAACTCCTCTTGCAACTCAACATTTAAAATGTTTGAGGAACTAGTTGCACAAGATTCATCATCTCCCTTCTAGTTCTGATAAGAGCTGCTTCTGTTTTAAGCTGGTAAAATGCTCTCATTCAATATTGGATTTTCTTGGCTGTTGTTTGAGAGCCTGTAGAATGAATAACTTATAAAGTCTAACACAGTAATTTCAATAATAGTAAAGAGTGAATCTAAATATTCATCATTCAGGTTATTTATGCTATAATCATTTGATAGCACATTGATATTTCTTTAAAGCATTCTTTAAAAATTACTAATGATATAAGAAATGTTCAGAAAATAACTCTAAGAGAATAAAATGAGGTATAAAATTGTTCCCAGTGAGCAACATATATAAATGCAAAAAATATCAGAATGGCATAGCAGAATATTAGAATTCATATATGGGAAGTAGGGTTGTGGATAATGTTTTCTTCTTATTTTTTTGATATTTTCAATATTTTACTATGGGTACACACCCATTTTAAAAATAAAAATATTACATAGGTCTATCATCAGTAAGAAAAATAAAAATAGTGAGGAATCTGACATATCATTCAGTGAATAATTGAGTTGCCTAATTGAAATGATAAATGTCTCTAATTAGTCTCATCAAAGATATTCACATTTGGATATAAAACTTTTCTGAAACTATGTCTGTTTTATAGAAAAACCACAGGTTACTAACACTTTCCTTGGGAGTCTGGCATTATAAAATATTGGTTTATATATATTCATGGTTTTCATGCTAGAAATAGAGTAGAAGTTACCTGGTACAACAAATGTTCTTAATAAATATTTGTTGAATGAATGAATAGGTAGGAGATAATTCCTCAGGTTGTAATACATGAAAAGATTAATCACCTTTTGTCAACTTTCTTTTACCATTGCAATCTTGGATTCTTTTTTTTTTTTTTAATTAACCAGCAAGTATATTTATGAGCATTGTCTTATAAGTATTTTAATCATAATTTTCTTTTGAAGGATTAGTAGAAATATGCTTAAAACAGAAATATAAATTCAACCAGTACTAAAACTATTTAATATATGTGTCTTAATGAGAATGTAACTTCTTTTTGCCAATATGGAAAAGAAAGCATCAAATATTAAACTTGCATACACTTGCTTGAAAGTCTTGAAAACAGTAGAAGCTTCCTGCAATAGCACAAATCTTCCTGGAAGATCACTTGTAATAGAGTTTAGCAACCAAGTACACAGATATTACATAGTAAATACCATTTATATTCTTGCCTCCAATGGCCTTGTTGGCAAAAATTTTGAAACTCTGGAAGTACCATATTCAGAAAGTTGACCTCAGTGGGAATGGAAAGTGATGGACATTCCTAAATCCAAGAAAAGAGAAGTGAGTAGATCCACCCAATTGAGAAACCACTTGTCCTTACCTGAGGCTGTATTTTTATACTCTTAGGGCTCTCTGGCATTTCCCAGTCTCTATTTGCCACTGTCTCATGAACAATTTAGGATTACTTTTTCAACAGACACAAATAAATCAATCTATGTCATTTCAAGAGAAAATACAAAATATATCAAAGCATCTTAAATTTACTATTCAATTGCGTATTTATTGGGTTGGCCAAAAGTTCATTTGGGTTTGTTTTCCCATGAGAACTTTTATGGAAAAGTCAAATGAGCATTTTGGCCAACCCAATATTCTTCCCGTGTTTTAAGATTATGGAGAATTTGAGAGTGCTTTTAGGTAACACATAATAACAACAAAAAAATACACTAAAAATCAGGATCAGATAAAATGAAAGTGAAATGAGCACACACATACACATACTCAAGTAATATTGTCCAACATAATTGGCTATAGGTGGGACACAAATTTAGCTTTCAGCTTCCTGAAAAAGATAGCACTCCCAAAAGTTAGTTGGATAGTATTTATTGCCCAAAGAAGAAAACTTACAGTTTCTAAGGCCAAGTAACACTTTATAGAGCTCAGTTTTGAAAGAAATTACTCAGAGGACTGCATGTATGGAACACTTACAGATATGACACACAATGGCTTCAATAATATCTCCACTGCAAATACAGTTATAGATGTCATAAGGTCCCTTCTTATTGTGTCTTTCCAAAAAGATCAGTTTCATGATACCAAAAAGCAACCTGGGGAGATCAGTATGCAGTGAATCAAAACAGAGGCCAAGGATATCACTCTCTTAGATTGTGGTTCAAACACTGAATAAAACCTACATTTAAAAAATCAAAATGGATGAATTACTTCACTTGAGATCACTCATCTATTAATAGATGTAGGTATAAAGGGTCATGGATTGAAGGACATTCCAGCCAAATACTGTAAGATCAACCAAATGGGGGAATGGCCAAGATAGCAGAGTAGGAAGACCCTGAGCTCATCTCCTCCCATGGGCACATCAAACTTACAACTATTTACAGAGCAACTATTGATGGGAAAAACTGGAAGACCAGCAGAAAAGAACTTCTATAATTAAAGATATAAAGAAGCAACCATGACACAGGTAGAAAGCGCAGAGATATGGTATTGTCCTATACCTCCAGGTGGGTAACTTATAAACGAGAGGATAATTACAGTCTTCTCATTGAGTGAATAGTCTGAGTTCCACATCAGGGTCCCCACCTTGGGGATTCTGCACTAGGAAGGTGAACTTCCAGAACATTTGGCTTAAAAG
The DNA here is from genome assembly GCF_054371585.1 of Giraffa tippelskirchi. Lineage (NCBI taxonomy): Eukaryota > Metazoa > Chordata > Mammalia > Artiodactyla > Giraffidae > Giraffa > Giraffa tippelskirchi. The sequence continues at coordinate 134,047,460 of NC_137283.1, forward strand.
GCCAGTAACACTTTCAGAAGAGCCAGAAGACTGCGGCAAATAGAGACACAACTCTTGAAGGGTGCACACAAAACCTCACAGGCTTCAGAACCCAGGGAAGAAGCAGTAATTTGAAGAGAGCCTGGGTCAGACCTACTTGCTAATCTTGGAGAGCCTCCTGGAGAGGCAGGCAGCAATCTGGGGACATGGACACTGGCAGCAGAGCTCCTGGGATGCATAGGCAGTCTCCTACCAAAGGCCATTTCTCCAAGGCCAGGAAACCTACCTACCAGATGCATATACATAAAAACAGCAAATTAGCAAAGTGAAGTAATGGAGGATTATGTCCAAAATGAAAGAACAGGATAAAATCTCAGAACTCAGTGAAGTTGAACTAGGCAATCTACTTCATAAAGAGTACAAGATAATGATTGTAAAGATGTTCCAAGCACTCAGGAGAAGACTGAATGAACAGGGTGAGAAATTAGGAGTTTTTAACAAAGGATTAAGAAACATAAAGAAGAACAAAACAGAGATACAGAATATAACAACTGAGATGAAAAATACATTAGAAGGAGTCAATAGTAGATAAATTAGATAATACAGAGGAATGGATCAGCAAACTGGAAAACAGAGTAGTAGAAACCACTGAAGAGGAACAAGACAAGAAAGAAATGAGGATAGTTTAGGAGACAACATCAAGCATAGCATTTACATTATAGTGCATACCAGAATTAGAAGAGAGAGAGAAAAGTGATGAGCACTTGTTTTGAAGACATAATAGCTGAAAACTTGTCTAACCTGAGAAAGGAAAGAAACATCCAGGTCTAGGAAGCAGAGAGAGTCCCAAGCAAGATCAGCTGAAAGAAGACCATACAAAGACAAATTGTATTTTAAAATGGCAAAAATTAAAGACAAAGAGAGAATAATGAAAGCAGCAAGGGAAAAGAAAAGTGATGTGCATGGGAACTCGCGTAAGGCTCTCAGCTGACTCTTCAGCAGAAACTCTTCAGGCCAGAAGGGAGTGGCCTTCCTTCTGTATATTTAAAGTGGTGAAAGAGAAAAAACTATAACTAAGAATACTCAACCTGGAAAGGTGTTCATTCAGATTTGACAGAGAAATCAAAAGCTTTACGCGTGAACAAAAGCTAAGAGCTCAGCATCACCAAACCAGCTTTACAAGAAATGCTACGGAGACTTTAAGCAGAAGAGGAAAGGCCATAACTAGAACATGACAGTTATGAAAGGAAAGCCTCATTTTTAAAGGCAAATATATAATAAAGACGAACAAAGCTAGTGGAGGTGATGGAATTCCAGTTGAGCTATTTCAAATCCTGAAAGATGATGCTGTGAAAGTGCTGCACTCAATATGCCAACAAATTTGGAAAACTCAGCAGTGGCCACAAGACTGGAAAAGGTCAGTTTTCATTCCAATCCCAAAGAAAGGCAATGCCAAGAATGCTCAAACTATCGCACAATTGCACTCATCTCACACGCTAGTAAAGTAATGCTCAAAATTCTTCAAGCCAGGCTTCAGCAATACACGAACCGTGAACTTCCAGATGTTCAAGCTGGTTTTAGAAAAGGCAGAGGAACCAGAGATCAAATTGCCAACATCCACTGGATCATCGAAAAAGCAAGAGAGTTCCAGAAAAACATCTATTTCTACTTTACTGACTATGCCAAAGCCTTTGACTTGTGTGGATCACAATAAACTGTGGAAAATCCTTAAAGAGATGGGAATACCAGACCACCTGACCTGCCTCTTGAGAAATCTGTATGCAGGTCAGGAAGCAACAGTTAGAACTGGACATGGAACAGACTGGTTCCAAATAGGAAAAGGAGTACGTCAAGGCTGTATATTCTCACCCTGATTATTTAAATTATATGCAGAGTACATCATGAGAAATGCTAGGCTGGAGGAAGCACAAGCTGGAATCAAGATTGCCGGGAGAAATATCAATAATCTCAGATATGCAGATGACACCACCCTTATGGCAGAAAGTGAAGAAGAACTAAAGAGCCTCTTGATGAAAATGAAAGAGAGTGAAAAAGTTGGCTTAAAGCTCAACATTCAGAAAACTAAGATCATGGCATCTGGTCCCATTACTTCATGGCAAATCGATGAGGAAACAGTGGAAACAGAGACTTTATTTTAGGGGGCTCCAAAATGACTGCAGATGGCGATTGCAGCCATGAAATTAAAAGACGCTTGCTCCTTGGAAGGAAAGCTATGACTAACCTAGACAGCAACAGCATATTAAAAAGCAGAGACATCACTTTGCCAGCAAAGGTCCATCTAGTCAAGGCTATGGTTTTTCCAGTAGTCATGTAAGGATGTGAGAGTTGGACTATAAAATAAAACTGAGCGCTGAAGAATTGATGCTTTTGAACTGTGGTGTTGGAGAAGACTCTTGAAAGTCCCTTGGATGGCAAGGAGATCCAACCAGTCTATCCTAAAGGAGATCAGTCCTGGGTGTTCATTGGAAGGACTGATGTTGAAGCTGAAACTCCAATACTTTGGCCACCTGATGTGAAGAGCTGACTCATTGGAAAAGACCCTGATGCTGGGAAAGATTGAAGGCAAGAGAAGAAGGGGATGACAGAGGACGAGATGGTTGGATGGCATCACTGACTCAATGGACATGGGTTTGGGTGGACTCCGAGAGGTGGTGATGGACAGGGAGGCCTGGCATGCTGCAGTTCATGGGGTCACAAAGAGTCAGACACGACTGAGCGACTGAACTGAACTGATATAATAAAGATAATAAGTCAGCCATGTATAAAGCTTTCAGGGAAGTTAAAAGACAAAAGCAGTAAAATCGTCTATATCCAAGTAAATGGTTAAAGGATATACAAGACAAAAAGATGTAAAATACAATGTTAAAAACAGTAAACCTTGATGTGGGGTAGGAAAAATACAAGATTGTTAAAATGTGTTTGTACTTGAGAGATCAGCAATGTAAAACAATCATCTATATATATGCATACGTACATATATATAGCCATCTACAGTATGGGGAATATAGTCAATGATTATGTAGTATGGTGAGATATTGGGCTTCCCAGGTGGCACTAGTGGTAAAGAACCCGCCTGCCAATGCAAGAAACATAAGAGACGTGGATTTGGTTGCTGGGTTGGGAAGATCCCCTGGAGAAGGAAAATGTCAACCCACTCCAGTGTTCTTGCCTGGAGAATCCCATAGAAAGAGGAGTTTGGTGGGCTACAGTTCACTGGGTCACAATGAGTCAGACACAACTGAAGCAACAAAGCACGCACACATGGTGACATATTGTAACTAGACTTTTCATGGTGATCATTTTAAACCATATATAAATACCAAATCACTATGTTGTGTAACAGAAATTAACATACTGTTGTGGGTCAGTTATACTTCAAAAATAAACTCATAGAAAAAGAGATCAGATTTGTGGTTACCAGAAGTGTGGGGTGAGGGAAGGAGGAATTGGCTAAAGGTAGTTAAAAGGTACAAACTTTCAATTATAAGATAAATAAGTATGTGAGATGCCATGTAAAATATAATAAATGTAGTTAACACTGCTGTAAGTCATATATTGGAGAAGGAAATGGCAACCGACCCCAATATTCTTGCCTGAGAAATCCCATGGACAGAGGGACCTGGTGGGCTGCAATCTGCTGCTGCTGCTGCTGCTGCTGCTAAGTCGCTTCAGTCGTGTCTGACTCTGTGTAACCCCAGAGATGGTATCCCTCCAGGCTCCACTGTCCCTGGGATTCTCCAGGCAAGAACACTGGAGTGGGTTGCCATTTCCTTCTCGAGGACAGCAATTTTTCTGGTGTCCCTTCATAATGGCAATAATCCCATCATGAGGTTTCCTCTTTCATGACTTTGTGCTCAGTAGTGTCCAACTCTTTGGACCCCGTGGACTGTAGCCTGCCAGGCTCCTCTGTCCATGGGATTCTCCAGGCAAGAATACTGTAGTAGGTCGCCATTTCCTTCTCCAGAGGATCTTTCTTACACAGGGGTTGATCCTGTGTCTCCTGCATTGGCAGGCAGGTACTTTACCACTGACCCACAAGAGAAGCCCCCTTCATGACCTCATTTAATCCTAGTTACCTCCCAAAGGCTCCTATTTTCAAATACCATGGAGGGTGAAGGGCTCAACCTATCATGTGGAGTTGGGGTATGCCAACATTCGTAACAGAATATGATGACTCAGTACACACGGAGTAAAATAGGAAACCAGGAATACATGGTGAGGCGAATAACTGAATAAATAAACAAATGGAGAAGGAATAAAAACTCCTCTTTAAAGTAAAATTCCAACTAATAAAGGTAAAAAATTATGGAAATAAATGATCATCATTTGGCAAATGTCACAGTAATAATCAAGTTTTAGTCAAGAACAATGAATGTTAAACTGAGTGGGTTGAAGTATAATAAAAAACAGGATAATTTCATAAAATTAATTAATCTCACACAATATTAATTACAAAAAGGAAAACAGTAACTTTACAGTGGTGAGACCTGGCAAATACTACTTTAACCAAAAGATCAAAGTCAACCTCAACAGCAATGGAGCAAATCAGCATCACATGCCCTCCAATGTGACACGTTGAGAGTAAGCAATATTACTTTTGTGATATTCTTGCAAAAATGTAAAACTTCTGTATAATCAGAGGAAACCTCAGACAAACCTAAACTGAGAGACTCTTTAAAAATCTGAAGTTCATGAAAGACAAAGAAAAACTGAGGAACTGTGATGATTAAAGGAGACTAAGGGGACCTGACAAGTTCATGCAATATGTGATCCTAGGTTCAGCCTCAGTTAAGGGTTGTGTCTATATATTATACCTCTAGTCCCAAACAAGAAAAAACATGGAAGCAAGCACTAAATAAAATGGTTATCAGTAAATACCTATTTATTGGTCTAGAAATCTAGGTGGGCAGGGCCCTCTGCTTTCATCAGCCTCCCTCGCTCTGAGTAGAAATGTGTGTTCCAAACCACCCATATAGTGAAGGTATGCACTTATATATGTCAGAGGAGCTCTAGCCTTCACCAGAGAATTTATGGTATATAGGCTAAAAAAATTGAGTGATTGCCTGGGGATATGATCTGTGACCTTATAAGAAGATGGCCATGGGGAAATACAGGGACACAGGGAGAATATCATGTGAGGATGGAGGATTAGAGTGATGCATCAAAAGCCACGGAATGGTAGAGATGCTGGAAAACTACTAAAAGCTTGGAAGAGGCAAAGAAGGATTCTCATATCAGTTTCAGAAGGAACATGGCTCTGCAACACCTTGAGTTAAGACTTACAGCCTCCTACAGATCACAGGTCATATTGGAGTAGGGCCCACCTTACTCCAGTATGACCTCATTTAACTAATGATACATGTATGCAATGACCCTATTTCTAAATACGACCATATTCTGAGGGACTGGAGATAAGGACTTCATCATATCTTTTGGGGAACACAGTGCAACCCTTAAAAGCCCTGAATGTTTTTAAGGGTCAGTTAATGTTTATAATTTCTTAACATTTCTGCTGTTTTAAATCATCTAGTTTGTGACAGTGTGTTAAGGCAGCTCTAGGAAGCTAACACAAGCACCTATGTAACAAACCTCATTCTAGTGGCTCTGGATCAAAGTGAAATAAGATGTGGTCCCATCTTCAGAGATATGCTAGGTAATATTTCAGAAAGAGAGAGAGACAGAGAGTGAGAGATGGTGGGAGGGAGATGAAGAGAAGAAGGGAGGAGAGATATTAGTTAAGAGGTTTGTATTATAAGGAGAGAATTTCTCTGATGGGTCAGTGATAAAGGCCCCACCTGCCAATACAGGAGATGCAAGTTCAATCCCTGGGTCAGGAAGATCCCCTGGAGAAGGAAATGGCAACACATTCCAGTATTCTTGCCTGGAGAATTCCATGGATAGGGAACCCTGGTGGGCTGTAGTCCATAGGGTCGCAAAGACAAACACTTCAGATGTTGGAATAAAAATAATATACCCACAATGAAATTTGAGAGACAGCAAATCTCTATGGGCTTATTTATAAAGTTACTAAAAATTCTAGCTGAAGTTTTTAAAAGGAATCCAACAACTTATTCTGAAAATGTAGTAGAATAGAGATCCATAAACAGCTAGATCAGTTTTGAAAAAGAAGAGAAAAACGCTACTCTCGACCAAAAAATGGTAAGATATACCATAAAGCATCCCTAATAGCTCATATCTCAGTTGGTAAACCTTCTCTACCATCTCAGTTGGTAAAAAATCTGCCTGCAATGCAGGAGACCCCGGTTTGATTCCTGAGTCAGGAAGATCCGCTTGAGAAGGGATAGGCTACCCACTCAAGTAATCTTGGGCTTCCCTTGTGGCTCAGTGGTAAAGAATCTGCCCGCAATGCAGGAGACCTGGGTTCGATCCCTGGGTTGGGAAGATCCCTGGAGAAGGGAAAGGCTACCCACTCCAATATTCTGGCCTGGAGAATTCCATGGACTGTGAAGTCCATGGGGTCGCAAAGAGTCGGACACGACTGAGCGACTTTCGCTTTCACTTGCACACCAAAAAGCCATGATGATAAAGCAGTGTGGACCTGGCTCAGCCATAGGTAAATAAGCCAATAGATTAGAAGAAAGAGCTCAGTGACACACCTGTATGTTTAGGGGAACTTGGTACATGAGGGAAATACTACTTGAATCCATGAGGCAAAATGGATGGACTGCTCAATGGATGTTATTGAGGAAACTGATGGACTCTACAGGGGAAAATAGAATTGGAAAACTTACATAATAGACAAAGATGGGTATCAATGGATTAAAGAACTAAGCATGAAAGACAAACTAAAGCAAATAGGAAAAAATATAGAAATACATATCTGTGATTTTTGAGTAGAAAGGATTAGTGAAACTTCCAAAATGCAAAGTGCAGGGAAAAAATTTTCAATTGCCTAGTATGTAAAGTCAGTGTAAAGATACATCTTTTCTTAAAATTGTCATTAAAAATTATCTACTTTTCCATTAAAAAAAAAATAAGAATCTCAAATGATGATATATATAAAATGATCAGATTATTCACAGATTAGGAAAAGTTAACTCTGAACTTCCAGATGTTCAAGCTGGTTTTAGAAAAGGCAGAGGAACCAGAGATCAAATTGCCAACATCCACTGGATCATCGAAAAAGCAAGAGAGTTCCAGAAAAACATCTATTTGTACTTTATTGACTATGCCAAAGCCTTTGACTGTGTGGATCACAATAAACTGTGGAAAATTCTTAAAGAGATGGAAATACCAGACCACCTGACCTGTCTCTTGAGAAACCTGTATGCAGGTCAGGAAACAGCAGTTAGAACTGGACATGGAACAACAGACTGGTTCCAAATAGGAAAAGGAGTACGTCAAGGCTGTATATTCTCACCCTGATTATTTAACTTATATGCAGAGTACACCATGAGAAATGCTGGGCTGGAGGAAGCACAAGCTGGAATCAAGATTGCCAGGAGAAATATCAATAACCTCAGATATGCAGATGACATGACCCTTATGGCAGAAAATGAAGAAGAACTAAAGACCCTCTTGATGAAAGTGAAAGAGGAGAGGGGAAAAGTTGGCTTAAAGCTGAACATTCAGAAAACTAAGATCATGGCATCTGGTCCCATCACTTCATGGCAAATAGATGGAGAAACAGTAGAAACATTGTCAGACTTTATTTTTGGGGGCTCCAAAATCACTGCAGATGGTGATTGCAGCCGTGAAATTAAAAGACGCTTGCTCCTTGTAAAGAAAGCTATGACTAAACTAGATAGCATATTTAAAAGCAGAGACATTACTTTGCCAACAAAGGTCCATCTAGTCAAGGCTATGGTTTTTCCAGGAGTCATGTATGGATGTGAGAGTTAGACTATAAAGAAAGCTGAGTGCCAAAGAATTGATGCTTTTGAAGTGTGGTGTTGGAGAAGACTCTTGAGAGTCCCTTGGACAGCAAGGAGATCCAACCAGTCCATCCTAAAGGAGATCAGTCCTGGGTGTTCATTGGAAGGACTGATGTTGAAGCTGAAACTCCAATACTTTGGCTACCTGATGCGAAGAGCTAACTCATTTGAAAAGACTCTGATACTGAGAAAGATTGAGGGCAGGAGGAGAAGGGGACAACAGAGGATGAGATGGTTGGATGGCATCACCGACTCAATGGACATGAGTTTGGGTAGGCTCCGGGAGTTGGTGATGGACAGGGAGGCCTGGCGTGCTGCAGTTCATGGGGTCGCTAAGAGTCAGACATGACTGAGCGACTGAACTGAACTGAACTAAGGAAAAGTTATTTGCAATATGAAACCACAAGAGGTTGTTGTTCAGTCACTAAGCCATGTCCAACTCTTTGCTGGCCCCAAGGACTGCAGCACACCAAGGCTTCCCTGTCCTTCACTATATCCCAGAGTTTACTCAAACTCATGACCATTTAGTCAGTGATGCCATCCAACCATCTCATCCTCTGTTGTCTCCTTCTCCTCCTGCCCTCAGTCTTTCCCAGCATCAGGGCCTTTTCCAGTGAATCAGTTCTTTGCATCAGGTGGCCAAAGTATTGGAGTTTCAGCTTCAGCATCAGTTCTTCCAATGAATACTCAGGGTTGATTTCCTTTAGGATTGACTAGTTTGATCTCCTTGCTGTCCAAGGGATTCTCAAGAGTCTTCTCTAACACCACAGTTTGAAATCATCAATTCTTCAGGGCTCAGCCTTCTTTATGGTCCGACTCTCACATCCATACACGACTACTGAAAAAACCATAGCTTTGACTATACAGATCTTTGTCGGCAAAGTGACATCTCTTCTTTTTAATACACTATCTAGATTTGTCATAGCTTTCCTTCCAAAGAGGAAGCATCTCTTAATTTCATGGCTGCGGTCACTGTCCACAGTGATTTTACAACTCAAGAAAATAAAATCTGCCACCATTTCCACTTTTCCTCCATCTATTTGCCATAAAGTGATGGGATCGGATGCCATGATCTTAGTTTTTTGAAAGTTTTGTTTTAAGCCTGCTTTTTCACTCCCTTCTTTCACCCTCATCAAGAGGCTTTTTAGGTCCTCTTTAGTTCTGTAAGAGGTTAATAGTTAACTATACAAAATCCCAGAAGTAAATATCTAGGATATGCAAGCAAATCCACAAGTAAAAGATAGGAAGACCATGGAAAATATTCCTCTTAAAATGGACCTTGTAAGCCCTTGGTTTCCTCATTTACACATTTAATAAATATTTATTGAGTGCCTATCACATGTCAACACTGCTCTAGGCACCAGGGTTACAGCAGACTAATTTCCTGCCCTTATGAAATTTAAATAGTCCACAACCTTCTCTCTTGCCAATAAGAGAAAGAAATTAGTTTCTAGTAAATGAATTTTCCTTTAAAATTATAATTGTGTCATTTTAAAATTGGAAGAATTTTTAGGGTACATTTCTTCTAATTCCATACATTTGTGATAATATTCCTAGGGCACAGTGGCCTGACGCACATAGCTGGCGCTTCATCTATGTTTAGAATGTAAAGCCCAGTAGTTAGATGGGTCCAGAATTGCTATGACTGAGTCACGGCTTTCCATTGTGTGCCATTTGGCAACCTCTCTGAGCTTTAGTTCCTTCATCAGTAAAATAAAAAATAGTGAGACAGCTCATACAATTCATATGAGGATTAAATGAGATAATATAAAACAAACAGTATCTGGCACATGATAAAAATTCAATCATGACTGTTTTTACATCTATATTTCATTTTGATATTGAGTCCAATAATTGTTATTTTCCCACATATATCATGGGGCTTCCCAGGTGGCACTAGTGGCAAAGAATCCACCTACCAGTGCAGGAGATGCAAGAGACACAGGTTTGATCCCTGGGTCAGGAAGATCCCCTGGATTAGGAAGTGTAAATCCACTTCAGTATTCTTGCCTGGAGAATTCCATGGACGGGGAGCCTGGCAGGTTACAGTCCATGGGGTCAGAAAAAGTTGGACATGACTGAGCACAACGGGCATGTGTTATTTCAAAATTAGTATGGTAACACTTCTGGTTATTAATCAGGCAATTAATTTTTTCTTTAATTAATAATCAGAAAAGGAAGCCATATGCCTTCCCTGAGACCTACCCCGGTAGTGTATGAGGTGTGTCTTGTGGATTAACCATTAATCTTAGAGTGAAAACTGAATTCAGGGTTGTAGGGCTGGAAAAGATGTGAGACACCATCTTGCCAGTCCCCGGCTTTTTGACACAGGCAGATGCAAAGACCTGAAAGAGGTAAGTACCATGCTCTGAGTTTGCACAGCTAGAACTATGGCACTTCTGTGGTTATAATTAATTATGATTAGAAAAGATGACTATGATTAAGAAATCATGGTTGTGATTAGGAAAGTTTAATGTTACCAGGTGGCTTTGTGAACTGGGTGTGAACTGGCTCCATGAATGACCTCAATTAATTAGAGACCTAGACTTAGGAGGACTCAAAGTTATTCCGAGTATGAATGTGCTGGACTTCACTTGACTGTTGCTTTGGTTCAGTAGGTGGAGCTACTCTTCCTCATTAGAGTAAACAGATTCAACTCAATTATAAATAGAAAAAAATATGTGCCTTCCGCCATTGAGAGTTGCAGAGGGTGACGACTACCTGGAGACCTCGGGTGCCGTGGTGAGCAGTGTTGGAGCATGAGTTCCAAGCCACAGTCCATAGGGATCATTGGAGCTCCTTTCTCAAAGGGCCAGGTGAGTAAAAACCTGGCTTTGAATAACTGGAGTTTATGAGAAAAGTTACCAAGTTCAACATTAGTAAGGTGTTACCATCTGGTTAGTTAAACAGCCTGATACAACCTGACCTGAAATTTATATTAAAGTCTTTTCATCATTTTACATCATTGTATAATTATGGTCACAAATCCACTTATAACATTAGATTTATAACTACAACACCTAATCTCAGCCACAGCCAGTTTTATTTAAATCTGCTGAACTTTTCCTCATTTTTTGAGAAAATAATTCTATTTGAGTGGAAATGGACAATTTCTGCCTTGTAGCTACTCATTTAGATTTCCATGCTCTTATCCCTATTGCTGTTACTGTGTATATGTAGAAGGAGATAGAATTTTAAGAAAATATATTTTATTAGTTATGTAATTAATACCTAGAAAAATTCATAGATGGGTGGTAAATTTTAAGTTTTAAAAATGTGAATAAACTAAATATTATTAATTTATCAACATTTTGAGTTATTTATATTATTTTAGAGCTTTAATGATTCTATAAAAGTGTTGATTCATGGATTAGGTGACGTTCTTTGTGTTCCTCTCTTTGAGGGATGAAAAAAGAAAAGTGAAAATGGAAACCCACCTGCAGATTGATCACATTGAAAAGACTATTGGATTTATCAAACTCCTCTTCTAAAACATGCCAGCAACACTTAAATATACTATCTTTTCTTTTTTTTTTCTGCCCAGGCACACTCATTCTGGTAAATCTAATGAGATTACAGATATCTTCAACTCCTCCAAGTGTCTGTGCTAAAGGGGTGGGGGAAGAAAAAACACAAAAGCAAATAAGATAAAGTGTGAATTAAAACTCACCATGCAGATTTTTTTGAGGTTGTGGTTGTTTTAAATGAGGTTTCTTGGGTTTCTTAGAACTTTCTCTTTGCCCAACTGAGCAGTGTATTGCTTCTCTTAGTTCTGAACTCTTGCTTTGCACTGTGACTTTTTATTACAAAACAAATTGGGACAGGTCAGAGGTTAGAGATGCAAACTGCATTTGAAATGTCAGTCAAAACTGCTTCACTTCCCCTGGAAATCTTTCAAAGTTCTCTCCTGAAACACAAGGAGGTTTTGCTGACAAAGAGGTGTTTCATGTAATGCTGGGCTTAATTGCAAATTCCACAATGTGCTCACCTATTCTGACAGGTTCTAACAAAGATCACAATGAAATAACTGATTAAAAAAAAAAGAAGAAGAAAAGAGGGGAGGGAGGAGAAAGGAAGAAAGAAAGAGAGAGAGGGAGGGAGGAAATGGCTTGAACATGCTCTGATCCCTGGACCCCTGCAGAAGGCCACATGCTGATGATAACAGCCCCTCTAGGGGACAACATTTTGAAACATAGCCCGGTGCATTTTCCATTCTCCATAATTCTTCCTCCTGCCTCTACAGCCCCTCCTTATTAAAACATGGCACCATGCAAAGAGTAAGAGACCACTGCCCCCCCACCCACCTCCCACACACGAGAATGAAGCTTATTGTCTTACAATAGTAGGGACTCAGAGAGAGATTTTTCTATTCTAAACCATAGCATAGAAGGGAAAAATCAGCCAACATATAAATTTCTGTCCTTAGACAAGGGACATAAAATTTGGATAAACAAGCAAAGGAAAGGATTAAAGGGCCGATGACTAGAAGGTTGAGTCTGAGAAAGAATTCCATCCTCAGCCCCACACCCTTGCAGGGCGGTGGTTGAGGGGAAGGGTTGGTGACCAAAAATGAAGTAAGTATTATATCTATTTTCCCGTTGTGTTAGCTAAGGCTCAGTGAACTATGGTAATTTGTTCACGGTCACACCACTTTGACTGTGTAATTCCAGACACTGATACCAAAGCCTGTGCTCCTGACCTGCGCTGTTACATCTTTAGTTCTACAGTGAATCTTGGAATTGTGGTCAATTAGGGATTGGAGCCTAGCTTCAAAGTCAGTAGCGCTAACAAAGAACAATGAGAAAAGACAGAACATAAGACGCATTTTAAATCAGATGGAAAATAAAAGCTAGAAAGTGTCACTCTGGGAAGCTGAACAACTGTGTTATTGTATATTTACAATATCTGTGGGATCGTCTTTACTGTCATTTTATGTAAGGCGCTTGAGCATCTGTGTGGGGGAGGGTGTCCTGGTCTATACAGATCCGGAGGAGGAATTTTAGTGTCAGTTAAGGGGTGTATAAGATTTCTTCTTCTTTCTTTTTTAAATAATTCTGAAAGTTCAGAATGGTTTTATTTTTGAAATTTTTATTGAAATATAGTTGATTTACAATGTTTTAGTTTTGAGTGTACAGCAAAATGGTTTAGTTATATATATATAAATATATAATTTTAATTCTTTTCCATTGAAGGTTATTATAAGATATTGAATATAGTTCTCTGTGCTCTACAGTAGGTCCTCTTTGGTTATCTATTTTATATATAATAGTGTGCATATTTTAATCCCAAACTCCTAATTTATCCCCTTATCTCCATCTCCCCTTTGGTAGCCATAAGTTTGCTTTCTGTGTTTGTCAGCCTATTTTTGTTTTGTAAATAAGTTCATTTGTCAGGAATGTTTAAAATTTGTTCCGAAGTTTGAAAGGGAGAGGGCAAAGATCAGGGAGTTTTATCAAATTGACAGTTTTTGAACATCTCCTAAGTGTCAGCTCTCTACTGAAAAATACAGTGCTGGAAGGGTAGAGAAGATAGGACAGAAATCTAATAAGGGAGAGAAAACAATGACAAATAACTCAAAATCAAGGCAAAATTTCAGCCAAGTAGCACTCTATTGGAGTTTAAAGAAGGAGAAATTGTATCCACTTGTTGAGGGGGTAGAGGCGGGAGTCATAAAAAAAAGCAGTGAAGTGAAGGAGCAGATGTGTCTGGCTGAGCATGGTGTTGAGGGGAAGTCCCTTGCTGCCAGGGACAGGAATTTGACAAGGAGAATTTGCCTGGTAGTCAGGGCAAGTCATCCGGTAATGTGAGGTGGGAAGAATTTCCGCTTAGTTTGGTGCCACAGTGCAACCCTAAGGATAGACACAGGTGTCTTTCGGCACATCTTCCCACCTGACAGCAGGCTTCCCAGGTGGCACTAGTGGAGAGGTGCAGGAGACCTAAGAGACAAGGGTTCGTTCGCTGGTTTGGGAAAATCCCCTGGAGAAGGAAATTCAAAAGGACGACCCCTCTCCAGTATTCTTGCCTGGAGAATTTCATGGACAGAGGAGCCTGGTGGGCTGTAGTCCATGAGGTCGCAAAGTGTTGGACACGACTGAGCGACTAACACTTTCACTTTTTCACTCCCACCTAACAGCACAGAGTAACTTTCTCTATTGAAAAGCCTTGTTGGAAATTGGAATCAGAGAGACACATAAAAGAACTGTTTCTTTAGATGGCTTATCTGCCAGGAGGCTGGAGAAGACTTACTGCAAGGAAGAAGCGTGCTAGCTCCCCCGATGTAAAAAGAGCAAAGGTAGAATTGTGCCAACCACGCTTAAACAGGTCAAAACTTGAAATGCTGGGTTGGTCTTTGTGAGTTCATCTCCCAAGTGATGATTTTCCCTGCTGCCTCCTTTCTCCGCAAGAGTCCTAACTTACTACCATGCGGACCTGCACGTAGGTCTGTCTGATGACACACTTTTTTTTTCACCTTATGTTTTGATTCAAGCTGTTCTCCAGGTTTGCAAAGTGTCTTCGTCACCCCATCTATTTTCCTGAACCACCTACTCATGTTGCAGAACTCAGCAGAAATGTCAGCCTGTTCCCTGCAGACTTCTCTGAAACTTCTTCACCCCTGACAGGGTTAGGAACATCCTGTTTTTGTGGTTACATTATCTTGTAACTGTGTTGATGCAAATCTCTAAATATTATAATTGGGATTATTAATAAATATCCAAATCCCCTATTCACTCGTGAGTCACTCAAAGACAAAAGCCCTCTCCTTTGGATCATTGTATCTCTATCTCTCAGAGTGCTTTTGTGCAAAACGTGTCCACTGTGTTGGTAACATAGTGTGATGGAGAAGAGAAGTTGCAAGTTTTGGGATCCAAACCACCTGGATGTGAACTAAGGCTCTGCCACTTGTTCGCTGTGCCTGTAGGAAAGTTATATAACCTTTCTGATTCTATACCTTCATATTCGACATAGGAGTAATTCAATCTACCTAGCTGTGATGACAGTGAGATCATGTAAATTCCTGACCCTGTAGGTACTCAAAAAATGATACTCTTCAACTGATTAATGAAAAATGCTTCTATTGTGGGGGTTTGATGATATGATAATGTCTGAATTACTCTATGTTTTCATTGTTCAGCCACGAGGAGGAGTGGAAGAAGGCCCTACAGTACTGAGAAAGGCTGGTCTGCTTGAGAAACTTAAAGTACTAGGTAACTGTTTACTTAATCAATTTTTTATTAAAGTATAGTTGATGTACAATATTATATGTTACATATTTATACAATATAGTGATTCATAATTTTAAAGGTTATACTCCATTTACAGTTATTGTAAAATGTTGGCTGTATTTTCTATGTTGTACAATATATCCTTGTAGCTTATTTTATTTGTAATAGTTTGTACCTCTCAACCCTCTACTCCTATATTGCCCCTTCCCCACCCTTTCCCCACTGGTAACCACTAGTTTGAACAAGGTAATTTCTAAGTTGAAAGCTGATCAGCCTGATTTCTTTCCTACTCTGAAGGAAGGTCGAGGCTCCTGCTAAAAGAGGGTGTGTCTGGAGTGCCATTTTTACCACAGTGACATTATAGCAGCACTGGCTATAACCTTAGAAGAACATCTTATTTAAAAAAAAAATGCAACAAAGGGAAGAATGCTCAGTAAACACTGTTGGATGAATATCCTCACTCAGATACTTTGTCTTTCCAGTGAGACTACTCTTTTAGAGAATCTGTGTGTGCAAGAACTAGGGGGTAGGTGGATGGTAGGGGATTCAGGGAAACTGAAAATGAAAAGCCAGGGGCAGCAGAAAGTACATTACTAACAAAAGGATCCTTATTTGTAAAAAGAAATAAAATAAGATGGTTATATAATAATAATAACAGTACCTAGTATTTGCATTAACATCCTAGTATGTGTACATATATACATATATTTCTTTATATACACATGAGCATGCAGATGAAAAGTAATATAATTTTAAAAGTATGGGCTAAAGTAAACATCAGTTTTATATGTAAAACCCTGATGAAATGTTGGGGAGGATATGGACCAATCAGAACTCTCATGTATTTCTGGTGGGAATGCATAAATACACAGCCACTTTGGAAAGTAGTTTGGCAGTTTCTTAAATAAACCTGCATTTACCTCTTGACCCAGCAAATCTTCTCCTAGAGATTTACCAAGAGAAGTAAAAAAATATACTATAAAGTCTTCTACTTGAATGTTTGTAGTAGCATTATTTATAAAAGTCAGGAAATGGAAAAAACCAAAATGCTCATCAACTGGTAAATGGATAAACAAAAAGCGGTACATTCATAACATGGGGGTAATAATACTCAACAATAAACAGGAACACAGGCAAGAACATGGGTGAACCTCAAGGATATCATGCTGAATGAAAGAGGCCAGACGCAAAAGGCTACAAACTGTATGATTTATATGAAATTCTAGGAAAGACAAAAGCATAGCAAGAGAAAGATCAGCAGTTGCCTATGGGAAGGGGTACAGATTGACTTAAAGGGCAGGAGGGAATTTGGGGAATAATGAAAATATTCTGAAAGTGAAAATATTCTAAATCATTATTATGGTGGTACTTGCAAGACTGTGGATATTTCTAAGACTAGCTGACTTGTACATTTAAAATGGGTGAATTTTAGTGAATAACAATTATACCCCATAAAGTTAAAAAAAAAAAAGAAAAAACGACCCCAAGCAAGAATAGAAAGCTAGATCCCTCAGTTAACAAGCATAGTTTGGCCACATTTTATATCTGCTTGAATCTATTGAAGGTGTTACTGATTCATGGATACACATGGACATGTAATAAGTACAGTATACCATGACTGGTTAATTCAGAACACTGTATTGATCCCATATCACACTTTTGCATGAAACCTGTACCTTGAAGCCTAAGCAGGGCCTTTTAGAAAGTGAGCCTAGGTCTTTAGAATCTTTGGGTTATCTGCAATTTCTTTATTTAACAAGTATAAAAATAGAGCCTTTATCTCTTGACTTCATGGAAGCATTAGGCTAATCATATATTCTTATTAATTCAGACAATCTCATTATGAGGCAGGTACAATGGGCAGGCAGAGTAGGAAGCTGAGTGGTTTATGTTGGTGACAGCTTGGGATGAAACCAAGGGCTCTTAATATAGTGTAAGGAAGTTGAGAAAATACCGGTGTCTTTTTTTTCTAGGCATAAATATATATTGTTGTTGTTCAGTTGCTAAGTTGTGTCCAACTGTTTTGTGACCCCATGGACTGCAGCTGGTCAGGCTCCTTTGTCCATGTGATTCTCCAGGAAAGAATACTGGAATGGGTTGTCATTCCCTTCTCCAGGGGATCTTCCCAACCCAGGAATCAAACCCAGGTCTCCTACTTGGCAGGTGGACGTTTTACCACTGAGCCACCTAGGAAGCCCTATATATATATATATATATATGTATAAATATATTTTCTTTTTAAAAACAGCGTTTTTATTACCTACACAAAACAAGCTTATCATAGAAAAATAAACAGCACACAAACAGAACCCTAGACAGTGACGCCATGAGTCAAGCCCAAACCAGCTTTTATCACTTACACTTTCATGTCTAGCCTAACTATCTTGAGTCAAGAAGAATTTGCAGAGAACCCAGTATATAGCAGGCAGCAGCATAGAACCCAGTATACAGCAGGCACTGGTGTGCAGTGAAGTTGGGATGATAACGTCAGGTAATAGTGGACATGGTTTTTATTTTCATGAGTTTTTACAGCCATTCTGGGTTCTTTTCTTTTCTTCTTTTTTTTTTTTGCAAATACACCTATTTGGTAAAATTGGAATCATCCTACAGTCTGTTTTGTAATCTCCTTTAGTAACCTAAAACTTTCAATTATAGAGTATGATGTGAAAGATTATGGGGACCTGTCCTTTGCCGATATCCTTGATGACAGTCCTTTTCAAATTGTGAAGAATCCAAGGTGTGTGGGAAAAGCAAATGAAAAGCTGGCTGATGTGGTGGCAGAAGTCAAGAAGACTGGAAGGATCAGCCTTGTCCTGGGCGGAGACCACAGGTCTTTTTTTTCATGCTTATCTCTATGGAAGTCTGGTATAAATCCGGTGAAGGAAGTATAACTAAAACCATGAGAAGAGAGAAAATAGGAAAGGAAAGTATTGATCAATATTTTACACCACATTTTCTGCCTTGTTTCTTTCAATTTTATTGATTACTACTTTATTTTGGAAACAAAAACTTCCCTCTATTTGAAGTCTGGCATGACCTTTTTCTATGACAGCAGAAAATACACGGTATGTGAATGGATTTCAGCAAAATATTCAAGCTTACATTCCTAAATAAATAAGCACTGAGGAAGTTAATAGTCAGTCTATTGTACTTGATTAGTGATAATAGAAATAACTTATTTATGTCAACAATTAAAGCATGTGTTTCCCACTATCAAAGTAATAATTATCAAATTTTTGAAATACACATGCATATATAAAAGAAAAAAACAGTGGCAATTGTAGTTCTCTAAAAACCATTTCTACTAGATTTTTAAAATGTTACATTTCCTTCCTGCCATAATTTTTTCCTTGTATATAATTTTAACAATTGTATGTGTTATCCTGTTTTGTTCTTCATCTACACTACAGATTTCCTTATGTTATTAATATCTCACAATACATATGAGCATATTTTTTTTACTGCTGCTTGATATTTCATCTAGGTATGATATCTCTCTATACATATGTGTATATATATATATATATACATATATATATATATCTCCACATTGTCAGATATTCAGGTTATTTTCAAATTTCACCATTATGAATAATGTGACCAAGATAATGTTTGCGCTTGAGTCTTCCCATGTTTACTCTCAAGGTCCCAGGACATGTAATCAGAAATACCATTAGATCAAAAGTACAAAGATTACAATGACTCTTAATGCAGGAGTCAATTACTTCAGCCCCCTCCATATTTTCACTGAAAGCCAAAGTGTTTTCAGGACTTCTGTGACAAAACTCATGTTGAGAAACTGGAGCTCTCTTTTTTTAAGTAAAAAAATTTGTAAGTGGGAATTTTAAAAGTGGCACATGGACAAAGGTAAAGAAACCTAGAAGGAAAGACAAACAGCATGCTGAGTCATCAAGAAAGGACCGCTTCTGAAAGTTTGGGGTTCTCTGGAGCGTTCCTGAGCATTCACAAGGGGAGAATGCAGACATTGTATGGCAAATCCTGGTCTTTTAACTTTTGTGTAAGACACTACTTAGCTTTGCCATCACTTCATGGGAAATAGATGGGGAAACAGTAGAAACAGTGTCAGACTTTATTTTTTTGGGCTCCAAAATCACTGCTGATGGTGACTGCAGCCATGAAATTAAAAGACGCTTACTCCTTGGAAGGAAGGTTATGACCAACCTAGATAGCATATTTAAAAGCAGAGACATTACTTTGCCAACAAAGGTCCATCTAGTCAAGGCTATGGTTTTTCCAGTGGTCATGTATGGATGTGAGATTTGGATGGTGAAGAAAGCTGAGCACTGAAGAATTGATGCTTTTGAACTGTGGTGTTGGAGAAGGCAATGGCACCCCACTCCAGTACTCTTGCCTGGAGAATCCAAGGGACGGAGGAGCCTGGTAGGCTACAGTCCATGGGGTCGCTAAGAGTCGGACACGACTGAGCGACTTCACTTTCACGCACTGGAGAAGGAAATGGCAACCCACTTCAGTACTCTTGCCTGGAGAATCTCAGGGACGGGGGAGCCTGGTGGGCTGCCGTCTATGGGGTCGCACAGAGTCGGACACGACTGAAACGACTTAGCAGCAGCAGTTGGAGAAGGCTCTTGAGAGTCCCTTGGACTGCAAGGAGATCCAACCAGTCCATCCTAAAGGAGATCAGTCCTGGGTGTTCATTGGAAGGACTGATGTTGAAGCTGAAACTCCAATAGTTTGGCCACCTCATGCGAAGAGTTGACTCATTGGAAAAGACTCTAATGCTGGGAAGGATTGGGGGCAGGAGGAGAAGGGGATGACAGAGGATGAGATGGTTGGATGGCATCGCTGACTCGATGGACGTGGGTTTGGGAACAGGGAGCCCTGACGTGCTCCGATTCATGGGGTCGCAAAGAGTCGGACACGACTGAGCGACGGAACTGAACTGAACTTGCCATTCTGGCAAGTTTTCTGGAACTTGGAGTGTTTGAGATGAATTTTGAGGGTTCTGGACCTGGCTAAGAGTGAGTCCTTAAATACGTAGCAGGAGACTAGAAAGTTCCAGCAGAGGATCTGAACGTTGAATAAAGTGAGCTTCCAGGATACACTGGCTGAAGTGGATGTAAGGGCTTTGAGTGATGTTCTCCAATTGTAAAAGAATTGGATTTTAAGAAAAATGGGAGGACTCTGTCATAATTCACTTGGGAGAATTAAGTATTTACCAAGAGAGATGAGAGTACAGGAAATGAGCCTGTTTTAACCCTGAGAACTGAGTGATAGTTCACACTAAAAAACTTCTTGTGTGGCTACTGTCTTTTCATACATTTAATTTTTAGTTAAGCTAGAATTTGCAATTTTATTAGAAGGTGGTTTTGAAGAAAAATGAGGTTTTTTTTTAGTAATGCAGTTACAATGAATAAATATAACTTGTTAGTAAATATTGTGTTAGGTATACTTTCTCTATTGTTGCAATTGTTTAATTGGCATCTTCAGTTTAAAATCTCTCAGAAATATTAGCCACTTTGACTTAAAGGAAAATCAGGCCAGAATATTGTGTAAATGATATATGTACTGATACTGCAAACCTGATGTTCACACGAACTTCTTTTCCTTTAAAGTTTGGCAATCGGCAGCATCTCTGGCCATGCCAGGGTCCACCCAGATCTCTGTGTCATTTGGGTGGATGCTCACACTGACATTAACACTCCACTGACAACCACAACTGGGAACTTGCATGGACAACCTGTGTCTTTCCTTCTGAAGGAACTAAAGGAAAAGGTAAACAGCTGGTTGGTATTCTATTACAAAAGAGTTATCTTTAGCAGAAGTTCAGAAGCCAGAAGGAAAGTAAGAACCCCTGTGCCATTTTATTCTTGATTAATTTTCAAACTATTTTCTCAGCAGCCGATAAGCAATGGGGGGAGGTGGACAGAGGTAGTGAGACTCTGTATCTCTACATTTTTAATAATTTGCAAACTGACTTCAGGTGTAGCTTTCCTTTTGATTATTTTTTTTTCCCCTCCGAATTCCAAATAGTTTATGTAGATTCTCTGCTCTCAGAAAGGTGGAACACAATTCTCCACTCCTAAGTGGAGAATATGGCTGCTTACAGTTTAGAGCCTTCCCCTAAGGTAGTATGAATTCCTGGCATGGCCTATGTTCTCAGGACCACGGTGCTCTCCAGACTTCTTCCATGGGTGCTCTCTCTGTTCCTACAGTCATCCGAGCATGAAATTTGGCCCCTTACATCTTTAGGTTTAGAGAGATGAAGACCTTAAGTGAAGAAGTTCTAAGGGTTGTTGACAAAGGGGACAGGGTTCAGGGCACAGCCTGCTGTTTCAGATACATAATCCTAGAAAGGGCAGGCAGGCCTAGGCAGCACGAGGCGGGGGACGAGGCAGACTAGCAGGTGACTGTGGAGGGAGGGAGGGCGCAGACGGTGTGCTCACTGCTCGCTGGGTGGGCAAAAGCCCCCAGTCCTCAGCGCCCCCGTCCTTTTGATTCTTAGTAGGTGGGGCAGAGAGGAGTCCTTTATGACCAAGTGAGCAAAGGTTCAGAGGTTAACACACACACCAAATGTGGAGAAAGGCAAGGACCATAACTCTGCTCCTGGTGCCTCTTTCTGTTACACACGCCACAGCCTCTCATTCTAACCAAGTGTCCCCTTCACAACACAGGGCCTTTTCAAACATGGAGACTTTAAATGCAGATTATGATGGCTTATTATTTAAGATCTTTACTATGAGAAGCACATGTGTAAATCACAAGAGGGAGAACTATCTCCTTGCTCCCTGGAAACTTCTTTTCTAAAAAATGTAAGATGAAATTTCAGAGTAAGATTTAATATTGTGGTTCATAATTTTTACTGATATGCTACCAATAAAACAATTTTTATTGATACAATTGTAGTAAATTGGACAATGTGATGATATTTGGGGATCCAAACCTCCTTATGTTAAATGTCAGCAGCAATATTTTCCAAACCGATGACCAACATGATTGGTTTATACACTTGCAAATGTGTTGCTAGCTCATGAGAACAGCCAAGCTAGGCTCTGGGACATTTGAAGACATGGTCAAATCAAAGGTCTGATTGAAAATTTTCATCAGCCACTCTAAACCATTCTCTGGATAAAGTCTTTTTTGAGAAAGAGAAGAAAAGAAGGAAGCTATGAAAGCACACTGATTTCTTTATAGAAGAGTTCCAGGAGAACAGGGCCCAGTAGAAATGGAGCGTAGAGCAGGTAAATGCTGACAAATGGTTCAGCTTAGGTCTGGGCTACCAGGTGAGGCTGGGTAAGGCCAAAGCAACCAAGGGTAGCACAGGGGGACAGACATTCTCTTCCTAATTTTGTACTGTATTTTAATGATTTCCTTGAATTTTATGTTCTGAATATAAGATACATGCAATCTAATATGTGTCCTTAACTTTCAATGTAAGATTTGCTCAAGAGAAGCATATATAACCCAATGGAACCATTGCAATTCTAGATGCCTGAGGTCCCAGGATTCTACTGGCTGGCTCCCTGCATATCTGCCAAAGACATTGTGTATATTGGTCTGAGAGATGTGGACCCTGGGGAACAGTAAGTTTATTCCTTGATGTGGTTTACCTTCCTTTTTGTCCTTTCTCGTTAGGCGTGCTGGTTAAGTCAATGAGAAAAAATTATTTTCAGCACCAAGTCTATATATCTATGTGTGTGCTCAGACATGCAGTTGTGCCCGACTCTTTGCGACCCCATGGATTGTAGCCTGCCAGGCTCCTCTGTTCATGGGATTCTCCTAGCAAGAATACTGGAGTGGATTCCCATTTCCTCCTCCAGGGGATCTTCCCCACCCAGGGATAGAGATAAGAGAATATAGTCTGTTAAGTCTCCTGCATTGGCAGGCATATTCTTTACCACTAGCACCACCTAGGAAGCCCCATATATCTATATCTGTATCTAAGTCCATGCTAAGTCACTTCAGTCATGTCTGACTCTTATGGACTGTAGCCCACTAGGCTTCTCTTTCTACGGGATTCTCCAGGCAACAATACTGGAGTGGGTTGCCATACCCTCCACCAGGTGATCTTTCCGACCCAGGGATTGAACCCATGTCTCTTATGTCTCCTGCATTGGCAGGTGGATTCTTTATTGCTGAGCCACCTAGGAAACCCATCTGTATCTAGATCTGTATCTATACATACATGTGTATACATATATGAGCTTCCCAGGTGGCTCAGCAGTAAAGAATCTGCCTGCCAATGCAGAAGACATGGGTTTGATTCCTGGGTTGGGAAGATCCCCTGGAGAAGGAAATGGCAACCTACTGCAGTATTCTTGCCTGAGAAATCCCATGGACAGAGGAGCCTGGTGGACTACAGTTCATAGGGTTGCAAAGAGTCAGACAAGACTTAACGAACTAAACAGCAACAACATAGATGCATATGTATGTATTTAGCTGATTCTTACCTTGACTTGCTGTTTAAAAATTATTGATATATACATACAGTTCACCAAACTTAAATCTATTTTTTTAAAGATTTATGTTTTGGCCATGGTGAGTCTTCGTGGCTGCATGTGGCCTTTCTCTAGTTGCGATGAGCGGAGGCTACTCTGTTATGGTGCTTGGGCTGCTCAATGCGGTGGTTTCTATTGTTGTGGAGCATGGGCTCTAGAGCAGGGGGGCTTCAGTAGTTGCAGTGTGTGGGCTCAGTAGTTGTGGCTCATGGGCTCTGGAACGCTGGTTCAGTAGTTGTGGCATACTAGCTTAGTTGCTCTGCAGCACATGGTATCTTTCCAGACCAGGGATCGAACCCATGTCCACCATGCATTGCAAGGTGGATTATTAACCAGTGGACCACCAGGGAAGCCCCTTAAATAATTTTTGAATCTTACCACATTGATCTTTTCTCTAAAAGGAAACAAGAGGGTCAGCCTCCTTATAAACTGTAGATTATCTTAATTTCTTCTCTTTTATAGCTATATTTTGAAAACTCTGGGAATTAAATACTTTTCAATGACTGAAGTGGATAAACTGGGAATTGGCAAGGTGATGGAAGAAACATTCAGCTATCTACTAGGAAGGTATGATGCGTGTGTGTGTGTGTGTGTGTGTATAAACAAATATTATTAAAAGGATTTGCTACTAACACTAGTCAATGTAAGTTATTAACAAAGCCTGCAAGTACAATAATGAAAGTTCACGGGGTTGTTACTTTTTGTAAAACAAAGTAAGAACCGTATTTTTCTACTAAATATTAAACCACCAACTTTAACCTGAATTCCTTTCCCACCTTTTAAAAGAAAGAAAAGGCCAATTCATTTGAGCTTTGATGTTGATGGACTGGACCCATATTTCACGCCAGCTACTGGCACACCAGTCCAGGGCGGTCTGTCTTACAGAGAAGGTCTCTACATCACAGAAGAAATTTACAAAACAGGTGAGTAAAAATCTGAGTGAATACAAGAGAAAGTGTACACCTGGCCAATATGTATTGATACCTCCCTGATTTGAAAACAAAGCCCCAACTTGACACTTCCTGAATGCCCATTGCATAATACAATGACTTAAATGTTTTCAGTTGTTACTACCTCTTTGCACTCCTGGAAAATACTTCAAGTCAGTCTGTACTAAATTACAAATATCAGCTATTTAATAAATTACATTATTTTCATTTGTTGTTGTAGGGTTACTCTCAGGATTAGATATAATGGAAGTGAATCCATCTCTGGGGAAGACACCAGAAGAAGTGACTCGAACAGTGAACACAACAGTAGCAATAACCGTGGCTTGCTTTGGGGTTGCTCGAGAGGGTAACCATAAACCTACTGATTACCTTAGACCACTGAAGTAAACGTGGAGTCATCATATAAAAAAATCTCACAGCTAAATGACATAATTAGCAAATCTAAT
This sequence comes from Giraffa tippelskirchi, assembly GCF_054371585.1. NCBI lineage: Eukaryota > Metazoa > Chordata > Mammalia > Artiodactyla > Giraffidae > Giraffa > Giraffa tippelskirchi. Next base: position 134,072,451 of record NC_137283.1, read on the forward strand.
AGTTTAAAGTTATAGTTATTGTCCCAAAGATTTGGTCTTTCAGGAAAATCTTTTGCCTTGGTAAATATTAGTACAATTAGTATAAACTGTATTAATTTCCTCTTGGTGTGAAATTCAAGATATGGAAATGCTAACTTTTGTGAAATTAAAAAGTTTATATTCCCATTTTGGCAAAAGACTTATCCTTAGAGAAACATACATTCATTTCCTAATAAAAATTTGCTGGCATTAAAAATAAACTTTTTATCAGCCCCCACATGTACAGTGGGACTCCTGATATCAGGAGATAAAGCTACCCAACCTGAAAAGGGACCATATTTCCATGTTGTTCAAAGCTGTAATGCCTAGAAACTGCTCTTCTCTATCTCTTTGTAAGATTCTATCATCCCTATACAAGTTTCTAAATACACGCAACACACACAGATACTGACATACACACACCCTGCTTAAGACTACCATAAATACTTAAAAAACCACAGTGAAATCATTATCCCCCAAACACTGTAAGACCTTGGTTAAGTTATTTAAACTCTTTTGCTCTGGTTCCCTCATCTGTAAAATGGTTTGGGCAGTCTCTAAGTTCACTGATGTTAGATGACCATGTTTCACTTTTTTTAAACCTCAAGTATGATATTGGTTAATATCATGTTAAGCATGGCTGCTATTCAGATAGTCTTTTGGGAAACAGAGGAAAGAAATCAACTATTTTTGTTTCTAAGATATGCTAATTTAGGTTGCGATTTCACTGAAAATTATCTGTGGCTTCCAAATGCCCCACCTTTCACTTATTTCAGTTGGTAAAGAATCTGCCTGCAATACAGGAGACCTGGGTTTGATCCCTGGGTCAGGAAGGGCCCCTGGAGAAGGGAATGACAACCCACTCCAGTATTCTTGCCTGGAGAATTCCATGAATAGAGAAGCCTGGTAGGCTACAGTCCAAGGTGTCTCAAAGAGTGAGATGCAACTGAGCAACTAACACTTTTCCAAGTTTCCAAATGCCCCACCTTTCACTCATTGCAGTTAAGAGTGTGCTCACTGGTTGAACTCCTGAACATCCTAAAAACTCATCTCAGCTATATTATATAGTGAAGGAAGTGGGAAAGTAAGTGAAAATAAACTAGAATCAAAACAAGGGAAGTGAACTCTTTCTCTTTTCTCCAACTTATATGGAACTCAAAGTGGAGTCTGTAATGAAGCAGGCTCCATGAAAGAATTTTTACTGTTATTCTTTTTTAAAAAAAATTAATTTATTTTTTTATTGAAGGATAATTGCTTTACAGAATTTTGCTGTTTCCTGTCAAACCTCAACATGAATCAGCCATAGGTATATATATATATATCCCCTCCCTTTTGTTATTCTTGTTATAACAGCTTTATGTGTTAAAGAGCCTCTACCATCTGATTGTTTCCCTGCAATACAGAATTTTAAACCTGTTGACACTATGGGCTTTGTAGAATAAGTATTTTACTGAATAACTTTTAGATAAGAGCAGTTATAATGGATCTTACTCTAGAGAACATTATCCAGTACAGCAGTCACAGGCAGTTAAATTAATTAAAGTTTAATAAAATATTCAGTTGCACACTGTAAGTGCTCAACAGGCATATGGAGCTACTAACTATTGAACTGTACAGCACAGATATGACTGTTTCTACCATTGCAGAAACGCCTAGTGAACATAGCCACTCTAAAGTTATTATTAGTTTTCAAAAAGAAAAATTTTAGGATGTAATGGATATAAGTATTTTGTTCTCAGCTGTATTCTAAACACAAATTAAGCTTCTGTCTTCTATTAATGTCTCTGATTAATACTAACCTCTTAAAAGCCTATTTGGGGAAATCATATTCCCTTTTTTTTAAGCTAGAGAGGAAAAACTGAGTTTTTAATAAAATTAACTGGAATGTGTATGTCCTTAACTGACACTGAATTTTTCTCTTTATTCTGTTTGTATAATACTATTGTTACAATTATTTCTATTCTGGGATCTCAAAGCAATATATTCCTTGAGGCAGCAAGAATATATTGAGACTAGGTTAAGAGTAATACTTGAAATCATTTCTAGTAAAAAATTTCTGGATAGTTTTAAGAATACCATTAGCTCAGAATAACTGTTTACACCATTATACAAATTTTAAGCTGTCCTTGCATGGCAAATAAAGATCTAGTGATTATAAAAAAATGAATCGTGAAGAAGATAAAGGTCTAGGAGGAATGATTTGGAAATAGAAATTTGCAGTTAAACTTCACTAATTCTTTAAAAAAAATCAGTACCTCTTAATTCTTAGGTTAATGTCAGTCATTGACTATAGTGTACAATCCATAGAGGTGGCTCATTTCTCTGCTCTAACCCAGCCAGTACATTGCCTGGCACCCAGCAGACGCTCATTCAAACTGAGTAATTAATCAGACAATTTATTCGTTCAACAGATTTTACTCATTATTTTCCAAGTCTTTTACAATCTTAATGCCACCCCCCCTCAAAATAACAGTATGTCTCTCAAAATCTAATAAGCTCTAAAGAACAAAAATGTATACGATATTTAAAAATATAAATACTTAAAAAATTTAAGACTATAAAAATTCAAAGAATCATATCATCTGCCAGGTAAGTGTGTCAACTTGGAAAAGTAACTGATTTAGTTTTAAAAACGGGGATTGAAGAATCACCATTTAAGCATGACTTTCTTAAGTTACGTTATTTTCTTACATGGCTTCCAACTCATTTCATATAGTAAGTTCAAGTCCACAGCAAAGGCAAAAACTTGCCAATCTACCTCAATAGAAATATTAGCCTGTTTACTTGGAAATCTATGATAAAAAGTTTAAGCCATTTTAAAAAGAATATGAAATTGTGTTTGCTCCTGTAATGCAATGAAATCTAGAGTCCTTTACTTGACAAAAATCTCTTGTTGCAAAGATATACCAAAAGAGATTTATGTATAAAAGGATTTGTAATAACTATTTTACATGTGTGGTGCCTTTAAAACTGGATTTGAAGACTGAATAAGTTACTAATACTAAAAAATAAAAACAAAAACAATGGCCAAAACAGCAAAGATTGAGAGTGCCTGCTAAAAGTCATTTGATCAGCTATGTCAATGTTCCCAGCTAGCTCTCACACCTTGCTGTGGATCTGAACAACGTGTAGCTTACTTGATCTCTTAGAGACAAAGCAATAGGAAGACAGGAGTTGGAAGTCAACAGATTCACCATATGAATCAAAATAAAACAATCTGAACACCGCCGCCTCTACTCCACCACAGTGTAGCACTGTCAGGTTCAGATTTAATAGACTTGAGCCTGCTTTCTGCACGGCACGCACTGACTTCACTGCGTCACTGGCAGAGACACCGGCACCTGAGCAGGCTGAGGCGCCGGAGAGCCAGCGCTGCCGGCTGGCGGGGGCACGGCAGCCGGCTCCATCTTGCTAATGTGAGTGATGAATCGAAGACGGAGTTTTAGAGCCGGCTTTAAATTACAAATAATCTTTTCTACCTAAAAAACAAAAGTACATGAATACATATTTTCACCAGAGAAGTTCAATTTCCCACTTTTAAAGAAGTGATTTACACATTTCTTGAGACAATAAACCAGGGAGTGGAACAGGTGGATGAGAAGTTTCCCTCATGTTTTGTGTTTTAACAAAAGCAGATAAAACTAGTTCTTTCTTACCTGAAAAAAGCACGTGTTGTCCCTCACACACATATTATATATATGTACATTTCTGTATGTGCATCTACCTATATATGCATACACTCAACAGAAACATACTCACTGACCTAGACAGCCAGTCATCTTCCTGCCGAAAGCTAGTGGAGTTTACACTGGGGGTTCTATCCCCCAAGGGACTCATCCTTTCAAAATGCCATCTTTACACAAAGCACCACTGTATTTCAAAGATCTTTGAATAACTCAGGTTCAAAACATTTATCTATATAGTTAACTTTTTTGGTTTGATTTATACCTGGAATTCAAACTAAATCATATTAGACTTGCTCTTACTTAAAATGCTTTAAAGAAATAAATACATCAAGTAGTTCCATAGCTTTCTTAGCTTTACTTATATATTCTTGGACCTTACCAGGAAAGATTAGCCCATTAAAAATTCTTCCTTTCTGTATTCCCTTGTGTCAAAGTTTCTTAGGCTCAAATATAAGGAATATGCTAAAGAAAACAATTCTGTAATGGTTTCCACTTGACAATCCTGCGGAGGTGTAAAGGAGTCAACACCCTCCCCACTCCATGTCGTCAGCTTCCAAGAATGAATCCTGAAGACTAGGATTCACATGCTTACGTGTATCAATGTATATTCCTTTCCCATTTTAGAGAGAAATAACATTAAAGTATGGAGAGGAGGTCACTTAAGTTCACCTATTTGCCCTCCCTCCACCCTTCTAAAAGAGCTGAGATTCTGGTTCCCACAGACAGGAAACTCAGGATTTAAAGAGGTATTTAAGGAGGTCTTCTCCACTTGGAGACAGCCCTTTCAGGGAGTGGCTCTTTATATGCTGAGTCACAACTTAACTTCAACTTCACCAGTGTGCACGCCTTTTAAAGTGACACAGAACAAATTTAATACCTATTCCAAATGGCAACCCCCCACCCCCAAATAGTTAGGATATAATTAATTCCCTAGGACTTTAAAAAAATTCAAGTTCAGCACCCCCAGTTTTTAAATACCCCTCATTAGTTATTCTCCTGACCCTCCTGGTTTTAATCTTGCAGTCACACTGCAATTTGTCTTATGTCCTCACAGTGTACCCTAGTCACTGTGGGGAAAAAACAGGCTCTGCTTCACTCACAACATAAGGCCTCTATGATCTTTTCAGTAGCCATGTTGTGCTGTTTCTTCCTGATGAGTTTACTATTAATAACTCCTCAGGTCATTTTCAGACGCTTTGTTGCAAACGTCAAGGTGGAAAAGTGTGAGAAATTAGAATAGGTATTTTTTTTTAATTGGCAGATTATTGCTTTACAATGTTGTGCTGGTTTCTGCCATACAACGTGAATCATCTATAAGTATACATATGTCCCCTCATGTTTAAGTTTTCAAAACTAAACATCATTGAAAAATAATTAAAGTGAACTTACTTGCTCTTTTACACTGTCACCAGTAAACATATACTTCATATGATACAGGAAGTCACAGATGGGATCCATGTAGTTTAAGTGGGTGCTACACTGGTCTACATTCAGCAACATGTCATAAAATGCCACACCAATCTGTTTAACAAATAAAATTATTTAAATGGTCAAAGATGGTTGTCATGATGCAGCTGGTCTCCATGACAAGAACAGCACAGAGGGTAACATCTTTGTTGAGGAACTGTCACTATCACACAAACCTCTATGTACATGGGTGATACGAAACTGCTTGCATTTATAATGGAATTCAGAGTGCTACCAAATGACTGCAAATAGAGATTAGATACACTTTCTCTTCCTAATTTAAAATTTAAAATTAAGAGATAGACAGATGGTTTTCTGGAAACCATCTCTCATTTTCTGGGATACTTGGCAGTCTCAGCGAACCTGTATATACTGTACCTTCTTAGTTCCATTGGGTGTCTCACACTTTAAAGTTCTATATTTGGTGCATTCTCTTTTCTCTATACTTTTGTTATAGGGGATCAACTTTAGTCATTCCCAGGACTTTAACGAATTCCTCTGTACTATAGTGCACATGCTCAAATGCACTTCTCCAGCTTTAACTTTCTTCTCAGCCATGATGATGAGTATTTTCCCCTGCGTCTCCAGTTCGGCACATCCCCCACCAAACTCATTATAGGCATACTAAGTTACAGGGATGCTAAGGCCTCAAGCATTGCTCTCAGATCCTGCTAAACTGATTTTCTAACTAATGGTAATGACATACAGTTTGAAAAACACTAGGAAAGAAACTTTATTATACTTTTTAGAACTTAATCTTTCCATTGAAAACCCAGATTAAATTTTACCTCTATCATACATCGAGTTCTCTCTTGCTGAAACCTTTGTAAAAATGGTCCCACAAGATGGTACACATAAAGCAGCTGGAACTCAGTCTTCACTATAGGAAGAAGTACTTCAGTGAGAAATCTAAAATTTAAAGATAAAAATAAAAAATTTCTTGTGACTTGAAATCAGTTAAATTGTTTGAATTTTGTTAATACAGCCTATCCAAGTATTTGCAAAATTTGTAATAATTTTTTTAAAGTTTATTTTAATTCTGGTAACATTTCTAATTAATCTCACATCTCTCACTAGCTCTTATTTTCATTTGATTATTGAAATAATTTACTTCAGATTTAGAAGTTGTTCCTAATAGTACAATTACTGAATGACAGAATGTGAATTATTTGAAATAAAAAGAGAATAACCAACCTAATATAAAGGCCATTCTCAGGAAATTTAAATCTAATTAATACAATTATACAGTCAAAAATAATAATCAGAAGATAGGCTGGTATCAGGTATGCAGTTCAAAAGGCAAATTTTGGGATATATTCTGGAAAAAGCATGTATTGGGTAAGCCCATTGAAATGATAAAGGAAAACTGAATACCCGATTATTACTTATACATATAAATTAATTTTCTTCAATCAATTCTGACATAAAGGAGGCTTTCTGATACCTAGAAACTACTCGAGACTTTTACTGTGTAAGCCGTTCCACTGAATCAGATATATACCCCACGTGTACATGAGATTAAAAAACAAAAACAAAATAAGTCAAATGTCTTTAGAAAATCATAATACATACTTGGGAATGAGAGAAAGCTGCCCAATGCTGGAGTGGTGCCACACTGCATGCGCCAGAGCTAACGTGTAGCTACAGCTCATCTCAGAGTAGGACTGATGACAAGCGGTGAAATCGAAGAGGCGGAAAGGATAGCCGACCCACTCTGTCTCAGACGTCAAGCTGGGACTGCTGATAACACTCACTATTCGATCGTGAAGGACAATCCAATACGGCTCCTTTAAAACCAAGAAAAAGCCTGAAGAAAAACACCATTTCTCTAGTAATCCATTCCATATCCAGTATTCTACTCCAAAAGCCTAAAGTGATAGCACTTTCTCATTCTTTAATGTTTTCTATTTATCCAGCTTGTGTCTTTGTGTGGCTTCACAATGAGTCAAATTAAGTCAATAACAATCTGGGGAGACGTGTCTGTGAGTTAAGAGTGCTCCAGGCATGGGTCTGTCCAGTTAACTTAATAGCTGATATTTACTACAAGGTAAATTGACTTTACCTATATTTACTATAAAGGTAATGCTGGTACACATTTATAATTCACAAATATGTATATATGTGTATTTTGGAGGAGTGTAAGGAAAAAGTGATTCATAAAGATGCATAATCAAACAAGTTTGGAGAGCAGTTTTAGACAATATTACTGACACTCAAAGATGTCAGACATCTGTGTGGTGCTGACTAGACATGTGTGGAGGTCACAGAGGGAGACATCGCGTGAGTGGAGAAGTTATAAAATGCTCAGTTGAAAAAGCAAGCCCTAAATTAGCAAAGAATGAGTAGGCTTTAGGGAAGGTAACAGAAGGAAAAGCATCCTGGTATATTCTCTTATACAGCAGAAGTACCTGAAAAATGTGTCAACGAGCATCATTTGCAGGAGTAAAGGACAGAGATACCAAGGGAACATTTCATGCAAAGATGAGCTCAATAAAGGACAGAAATGGTATGGACCTAACAGAAGCAGAAGATATTAAGAAGAGGTGGCAAGAATACACAGAAGAACTGTACAAAAAAGATCTTCACGACCCAGATAATCACGATGGTGTGATCACTCACCTAAAGCCAGACATTCTGGAATGTGAAGTCAAGTGGGCCTTAGGAAGCATCATTATGAACAAAGCTAGTGGAGGTGATGGAATCAGAGTTGAGTTATTTTGAATTCTAAAAGATGATGCTGTGAAAGTGCTGCACTCAATATGCCAGCAAATATGGAAAACTCAGCAGTGGCCACAGGACTGGAAAAGGTCAGTTTTCATTCCAATCCCAAAGAAAGGCAATGCCAAAGAATGCTCAAACTACTGCACAATTGCACTCATCTCACACGCTAGTAAAGTAATGCTCAAAATTCTCCAAGCCAGGCTTCAACAATACATGAACCGTGAACTTCCAGATGTTCAAGCTGGATTTAGAAAAGGCAGAGGAACCAGAGATCAAATTGCCAACATCTGCTGGATCATTGAAAAGCAAGAGAGTTCCAGAAAAACATCTATTTCTGCTTCATTGACTATGCCAAAGCCTTTGACTGGGGATCACAATAAACTGTGGAAAATTCTGACAGAGATGGGAATACCAGACCACCTGACCTGCCTCTTGAGAAATCTGTATGCAGGTCAGGAAGTAACAGTTAGAAGTGGACCTGGAACAACAGACTGGTTCCAAAAAGGAGTACTCAAATAGGAAAAGGAGTACGTCAAGGCTGAATGTTGTCACCCTGCTTATTCAACTTATATGCAGAGTACATCATGAGAAACGCTGAGTTGGATGAAGCACAAGCTGGAATCAAGATTTTGGGAAAAATATCAATGACCTCAGATATGCAGATGATACCACCCTTATGGCAGAAAGTGAAGAAGAACTAAAGAGCCTCTTGATGAAAGTGAAAGAGGAGAGTGAAAAAGTTGGCTTAAAGCTCAACATTCAGAAAACTAAGATCATGGCATCCGGTCCCATTACTTCATGGCAAATAGATGGAGAAACAGTGGAAACAGTGGCTGACTTTATTTTTCGGGGCTCCAAAATGACTGCAGATGGTGACTGCAGCCATGAAATTAAAAGATGCTTGCTCCATGGAAGGAAAGTTATGACCAACCTAGACAGCATATTAAAAAGCAGAGACATTACGTTGCCAACAAAGGTCCGTCTAGTCAAGGCTATGGTTTTTCCAGTGGTCATGTATGGATGTGAGAGTTGGACTATAAGAAAGCTGAGCACTGAAGAATTGATGATTTTGAATTGTGGTGTTGGAGAAGACTCTTGAGAGTCCCTTGGACTGCAAGGAGATCCAACCAGTCCATCCTAAAGGAAATCAGTCCTGAATATTCATTGGAAGGACTGATGTTGAAGCTGAAACTCCAATACTTTGGCCACCTGATGCGAAGAACTGACTCACTGGAAAAGACCCTGATGCTGGGAAAGATTGAAGGCGGGAGGAGAAGCAGACGACAGAGAATGAGACGGTTGGATGGCATCACCGACTCAATGGACATGAGTTTGAGTAAACTCCGGGAGTTGGTGATGGACAGGGAGGCCCGGTGTGCTGCAGGCCATGGGGTCACAAAGAGTTGGACACGACTGAGTGACTGAACTGAACTGAAAGGATCTAGATACATAATATGTTAAGGAGTCAAAAATAGATCAGATTTTAATTGGAAAACTATGGTTGGATAGGAAAGTGGGACCTAGGGATGCAGGGACCCATAGTCAGGTAGATTTATTTAGATCTGATGCAAAAGAGGCACTGTAGATTTTAGAAGCAATAATAATGTGAAAAAAAATGAAACATTTCATTAATTGCATGATGACCTTGTATAAATCACAATGATTAACTCACTGGTAGGGCAGTGATGATCAATCCAATGGCATTCATCCATGCTGTAATGTTCTCTCTTGGCACTAAAGGCTGACTATTAGTTGGGATATAGAACAAAAAGGTGAAATGATAAAAACATTTTATATGGTTGACACTGGATCTTACTTTGAGAACATATATAATTTGGGGGCTGACAATCAATCTATTTCAATAAAACTACAATGGATTTTTAGTGAGTAAAAAATATAAATAAAAGCTAAGTAAGGCTTTTCAATTTTTTCAGTTTTCTTCTTTAACAATGGCTGCTGAGCTGAAAGACTATTTCACTAATTTATATTTATTCTCCAATCATTATCCCCTACTTTATATGAGCCTTTAAGAAGAAAATCTTAAAAGACTGTCTTTAGGGAGAAGTTAACGTTATTCCTAAGTTAAATGTCAAACAGCTAATAAAGAGTAGAAGTAGGAACAAGCCCAGGTTTTCTGGCTGTTCAGGGCTCACTCCACCTTTATCACTAAGACAAGATCTGGAACCTAAAGATAGTCACCATTCAATGTGCCCTAGCCTTGGGACAACAGGTGTGTCTCATAGCTCCAAATAAAATATCATTCTCTTAAACACTGAATCTCATTGCATGAAACAGGATACACACCTCTTCAGGACAACATTTAGAAGAGCATTTCCAACATCTTGGCCAGAAACAGCCAAGGCCATGAGTTCCACACAAGTAACATGCAGTGCGTGGGCAGCAGGGTTGGGAAACTCATTGAACCTCCAGTCACAGTTTGGGAATGGACCAGGAGATTTGCCAGCCATCGGTGCAGACGATTAAAGCAATAACTGGTTGATTATTCTGAGATTAAAGGCTCATGTTTGTATAGTGCTTTACAGTTTTCAAAGGCTCAACATGTAAACATTTCATTTGATTATCAATATATCTGGTTATGAGCCCTCAATAAGTAATTTATTGGAGTGCTTAAGAGGCAAACAATACAAACTGAATACAAATAAATCTGACGTGTTGATAGCAACCATGTGATCAACCACAGGTATCAATGACTGGCCTTATATAAGTGGGTTCTTATTACTGTCACATGACAGCTGTAGATGCAGCCAAGGTATCCGAAGGCTTTATCAACCTATTTTCTTTTAATAGTTGTAGGAAAGTTAATAAGAACATTACTAAAAAAAAAAAAAAAAGAAAAAAAAAAAAAGAACATTACTTTCTCATGAGTAGCTCTTTTACTTCAGGAAGTAATTCCTGTGTAGGAAAATTAAATCAGGCCTATTTTATGTAAAACTGCTCTATTTAGTAAATAGAGTGGCATAGTGTATAGACATATTAAATATAGTGGGTTAAAAATTTAAAACAGACGTAAAGAAAGAAAACACCAATATAGAATCTTTTTCACTACAAAAAAATGTTTTACTATTATCTATTAATGTTTTAAAAATTATTCAGGGATTTATTTAAAGCAACAAAGTTCTATGTTTTCTGTAGAACAAATGCATGTACTATAATACATAGTATATCTATTTAGGAATGTTTTTCTTTGAAACAAATCTCTTCTCTAAGGTTTTTTTTTTTTAAATAAAAGTTTTAATGGAGTAAATTTCTGCCTATCTGGTATGATGCTGCTAATTTAAGACTTCAAAACCTTTATAGAAGTAAAAATTAAAAAATAAAATGTTCTAAAAAACTGAAGTCTTAGAATATTTAAAAATTTTGGAATATTTAAAATGACAATATATGTTCACAAAATCAACATATAGTTATTTCTGTAGAGTCTGGAAAATCACAATAAAAAGGATATTATCTACTAGTCTGCCAATCAACTTGCAGTAGTAAGAATCATCTGGGACCCAGGGATTGTCTTCTCGTGCGTTCATAGCATTTTTCAGGTATGTGTCACTTAGACACCAGCCCTGCGGTCGGTTGTCCTTGAGAGATCCAATGATTGCATGGACTAGTTTTCGTTTGAGACTTTCGCGATTTCTCAGGTGCATTTCATAATAGTGCAGAGTATTATACAAATAAGTCACTGGACGATCTGCCAAGAAGAAAACAGATCACTACAATGTTTACCTGGTTACTGACAACTGTGAAAAACTGATCGACTTTCAAGATTGCCAAAAAATAGCTCAGAAGATTATAAAACTATTTCACATGTTAAGCAATTGCATACAATGGCTATTTTTATTTTAGGACAAGGCAGAAGGCTTCTAACAATATACACAGCTTCTACTGAAGGGTACACATCACATTTAGGTGTAGCAATTCCACTCCTGGAAATTTATCCTGCAAAAATGATGTATGTGTAAGCAATGTCGCTGCAGCCTGTTTATACTAGCAAAAGATTAGAATAGCCTACATGATGAAAACAGGGGACTGGTTAAGTTAATCATGGCATGTATGAAGCAGCTTTGTATGATCTGATACAAAATAATCAACTGTAAAACCTTATAAAGGTTAATAAAAAATAATGTGTATATTATATTTGTGAAAAAAATAAACTACCAACCCCAGAATATTTAAGGCAGGATACACAAGAAACTGGTAACAGTGACTGTCTACAGGGAAAGAAAGGAGGAGCTACAAGAGTAAGCTAGGGGACAGGGGTGGGACTAACCACTCACACTGCATCCGATGCATATATTACCCAATCCAAAACGAAAAGTATTTGGAAAGGAAAGCTCCCTTGAACTTTATTTCTACTCTGCAGTGCTAAAATGCGATTCAGACTTCCACTATGAAGGGAGATATCTTAAATTAAGGGCTAAGAAGAACTGCCTCCCCAGCACCCCCCACCACCCTGCCAGATACTCTCAATCCCTCGACTGTGGCTGCTCCAGGACTTTCATGCTCTGTCACTGACTTCACTGTTCTCGGTTACCAGGCTGAGTTGTCCTTGATTTCTTTCTTTCGATATTCTCCCCATACCTGGTCAACCAAGCTCAATTCCTACTCTTGACTCTCTCTCCCTTCCTTCTCATTTTCACTGTCACCATGCTTGTTTAGATGCTAATTGACACAAGTCTTTGAAATGGCTTCCTCCTTCCAATACATCCTGCTACTAGAACTGGACTCACCTTTCTAAAATAATGCTTTCCATACCATGACTTTACTCAATAACTTCTAGTTAATTCTCCATTATCTGTAGATTATAAAATCAGAACTTCTCAGCCTGGCATTTACAGTGATGAGTTGCCAGGTACAATTTAGCCCAATGAGGCAATTGTTTTAAAAAATGCCTTGTTTTTAATACCTCCATGATTTTTCCAAAGGATTTCTCCTGCCTATCTTGCTCTCTTCTCCTTTCTGTTCATAAAAAATCACATACATTATGGTTCAAACCCTATCCATCCAAGAAGCTTGCCAAGATCCATTTAGTTCACAGTAATATCTGTCTGTTCTGAACTCATACTTCTCTCTTTCTGTACTGATTTGATAATTAATTACACAATATATAAAATAAGGCATCTCTTGCATATTATTTATTTTTGCTATAATTTACTTATTGATATTTTTATGTAGTCTATTTTATACGTCAAGGCATCATCACATAGCACTTCTCCTGAAAATGCTTTTATTAAAAATTATTAAAATAAAACCTTTAGAACTATTATTATCCATATGGTCATGCTCAGCCTACTTTTGTCTATAGAGAGCTTAGATGGAATTAAAATTCAAAAAAGCTCACCATGAAATTTATATAAGCCTCCCAGGTGATCTAGTAGAGTCTCCAATGATTTGGATACTGGGAGCAACTCTAAAAACCTGTGGATTACTATATCAAACACTGGAAGGAATCGAAGACACACATTTCCAAAATAGATGGGCAGATATGGAGACTGTATCGGCACAGGAGGATCAACCTGCTCCGCCAGGCCCTCAAAATAGAGCTTCTCCGGGTATTTCTGTGGAAGTGAGGAAATGGTAAATGTTTAGGGCATCTTTTTTTAATTTTCTTAAAAAAAAAAAAAAGAGCTAAATAAACCTGTCATTTTTCACAGAATATAAAACTGTGTTTGCTCCGGCAATGCAACGAAATCTAGAGCCCTTAACAAAAATTTCTATTCTCCTAAAGATATACCAAAAGAGATTTACATATGAAAGGATTGGGTTTCCATTTTCTATTGTAAGTACCCACACCTACTAAAACTGTAGTTTCAATTTGTTCTTAATATTAGAGAGACTCTAGAACCTTAAGAAAGTTTAGGCAGCTAAGTCACTTCTACACAGACCAGAGAGAAAAGAACAGACCTGCAGAGAAAACAGCCAAGTCAATTAGCCAAAGACCTAAAGTTTGGCCTCATCACTAACTTTAATTAGTACCTTGTGATAATTCATGTGCTTGGTGTGCCAGTCATTCTGTAGCCAGTGTTCTGGGGAATTTTCCTTCACAAAGTCACTTACTCGATTTCTAAAATCATTTGGCTTGAGTAACAGCAACTGAATTATGAAATAACAAACCTGGGCTTCATTCCCTTCGTGGCTACGCATGGCCTTTGGAGAAGAACAGAAGAATTGAATGAAAATGACCAACCTATGCAAAAGCAAGGCTCCAAAGTGCCTAAATTTGAAAACAGTAAAATCTCACAATTAGAATTTCATTGTATAACCCACCCCAAATAATTGTTCAGCATTCCCCAAACATGCCTGACCCATTCTTGCCTAGTTCTGGCTCTCACCTGGAATGTCCATCTTTATTTTTTGAAATTTAGCCCTCCCTTCAAGACCCATCACCTAAGTACATGTGATCTTTCACTGCTGCCTGGTAATACTTCCCCTACACCTCTAAGTTACCGTTTTATTTACTGATTCATAGACTTACCTTATTTCCCTTACTAGACTGTAACGATCTTTATATCTGCTCTAGAGCTGAGAGGTGAATGTTAAGCACTTAAACCCTTCAAATATCACTACTATAGTATTAAAATATGTAGCAGTCTCCAGCCTGATTCAGTGATTTTTCTTAAAATTTGGCCTGAAATAGACATCAAAGTCAGGAGGAAAAAAATCACTTGGAGAATACCGGGTGACTATAAAAAGCATTCAGTTTCTTATAGATTATGGCTACCAAAGTATACATAAATGATTATTAGCAGTCTGAAAAAAAAACAGTGACTTTTTTTTTTTTTTTTTTTTTAGTATTTCCTGCCTCTTCTAGGAGTTTTTGAGAATCATCTCAGAGCATCACAAAGCCAGGACCACATCTGTCTTACTTACTTCTATATCTTCTGTACATACAACATAGTAGATATTTAATACATGCTTACTGAATGATGAATGGATAAATAAAGAAATCGGGGAAACTTTAATTCCTTAGGGAATTGATAGCAATGCATTATTTACAGTAAAAATTCATTAAATCCTTAAAAACTATATGGGGCTTCCCTGGTAGCTCAGCTGGTAAAGAATCCACCTGCAATGCAGGAGACCCCAGTTTGATTTCTGGGTCAGGAAGATCCCCTGGAGAAGGAATAGGCTACCTACTCTAGTATTCTTGGGCTTCCCTGGTGGCTCAGACAGTAAACAATCTGCCTGCAATGCAGGAGACCTGGATTCAATCCCTAGGTTGGGAAGATCCCCTGGAAAAGGGAAAGGCTACCCACTCCAGTATCCTGGCCTGGAGAAGTCCATGGACCGTATAGTTCATGGGGTCACAAAGAGTCAGACACGACTGAGCAACTTTTACTTTACTAGAAACAATATACAGCACAAGATCCATTAGTCATAAACACTGATCCAAAGAGAATGAGACTGCTCAGAAATCTGTTCTTAAGTAAGTGTATTCTTACCAGGCAGAGAATTAATCTGTCCAATGTAACAATGTTGTACTTCCACACCATATCATTAAGAATTTCAATGCATTTGTTGAGTTGCTGACCTCCAGCTGACGTAGAGAACTCGTATACCAGGAAATCTGCAAATGTTCTCACGTGGACTACTAAAGCCCTGGCTCCAATTCTCTCCAGTACTCTGGAAAGCAGAGAGTAAAAAATAAATTACACTGCTGTTTGGTATAATGGACTGACAAATGGAATGCAGATCTAGGTTTTTGACTTACCTATAGCCAATCTGATTAATATGATCTGTTTCCAGGAGCATTTTCCAGAGCAGACAAAGGAAGAGAGGAGGAGAACGTTGCGCAGAAAAGTGGGTGATGATGTCATTTTCGTTGGTCATTGACTTCCACTTCCTATACTCCTCCTCCACATTTTTTTTCAGATTAAAACGACTCTCTTGAGGTACATTATTTTGTTTAAAGAATGCCTACAAGGAAGATCAGAAGTTTATTTCAATGGCTATAGTAAAAAGGGCACTAGCTGCAGAATCAAGAAACCAGTTTCAGGCTTGACTCTAACACTAATAAATTCCATGTGCCATCAAGTAACTCAGTAATCCAGGCCTAAATTTCTATATTGGGAAAATACAAAGGCTTTGATTGGATTATCTGTAAGATTTCTTTCCTAGATTTTCTAAACAGAAATTCCAAGCAAACCTGAATTCAAACTTTCTTCAGTCATCTGTTGATACTTCTGCTCATCTTTGAAAAAAAAGAAAAAGATATGCATGTACTCTTTGGTTACATATTTTAATATCCCTATGAGGAAAATCCATTACACTAGCCAGGTGGTTCTCGGAGTATGGTCCCCAGACCACCAGTATTAACATGACCTGGGACCTGTAAGAAATGTGAATTCTTGGGCCCCATCTCAGATCTAATGAATCAGAAGCTCTGCAGCTGGAGCCTAGGAGTCTAGCTAAACCACCTCTCCAAGGGATTCTGATAAGTTTGAGACCTACTGTTCCAGTCCTATTAGAAGTTATAGAAAATAGATGTACTATGCTTAAAATTTTCTCTGAAAAGTAGAAGACAGATGAGGTTTTCCTTTCTCCATATTATAATAGCTAAGTTTATAGCTTTTCTCTCTGTGTGATTAAAAAAACAAAAAAATCAGTCAAATGTACATGTGTGTATTCTGTGAAGCTCCATTACATTGTGTTTCTCCCCATTACTATTCAATGAGAGAGGAAGAATTGTTTAGGTCATGTGTTACATCTCACAAGATTCTAAAACTGTTAACTAATACAATGAAGCCATAACAATTACCGTTTTAGAGATACATCTGGTCCTTTAATAGGACAAGGGACAACTCAGGAGATTTTGGGAGTAATAGCAAAGATTTACAAAAAGAGAAATAAAAGCTAATTTTCTTTGGATGTCATCAAAACTCTCTACAATAACACAGTAAATGGGAAGAATGATTTCATATACTGTACATTCAATATATAATTCAAAACAAAATTACCTGTAGTGGGCCTGGAAAACAACTAAGAGTATGTGAAGCCCAATTATGAGGAGTAAAACTCATGATGGTCTGAAGTATGTCTTTACACCAAGTTCCCTGAATTGAATCAGAGCCTGTAAAAAAATCTAACACAAACAAATAAATGTAACCCAGATATAAAAGATCATGTCCATAATTCATAGATGATATCACAGAAGAAGTCACAAGTTTGTACAGTCAGAGAATTTCACTGCAGAGCATTCACCACTTAACTAGTAATCACATCAGCAAATATGAAGATAACTAGTGAAAAAAATACAAAAGACATTTGGTACCTTTTTTTCTTTTTAAGATTACAGAACATCAATGACACAACAGTGGTACAGGCCCACCATGGCTGCTCACTTAGTCCACTCCTGACAGTGAGGTATTATCACTTTACTGAGCCAAGGAAATAGAACTGTTAAAAGTACAGCAGATATCTTTTCTGGTGACTAAAACACCTATAGTCTATAATCCTCTAAATCAGAGAGGTTTATTTATATAAAATAAGACAGCATACACAAATGTATTTGAGGTTGCTAAATTCAGTAACTATTTCTCTAAAATAGCCATTCTCAAACTGTGGTCTGCAGACTTTGTGGGTGCCCAATATCTTTCAAGGATTTGATGAGGTCAACACTATTAAAATAATAATAATAATAATACTAAGATACCATTGGCCTTTTTACCATGTTGAAATGTGTGCACTGATGGTGCAAAAGCAGTGGTGGGGTAACACTGCTGGCCACTGGAACAAATCAAACAGTGGTACCAAATTATACTCATAGCCATTGTAATCTTCACCACAACATACTCTTAGCAGGAAAAAAACTGCCAGTTTCACTTAAGACTATCTTTGATAAAATTGTAAAAAACATTATGTCTCAGCCCTTAAGTACATCTGTTTGTAACCTCCTGTGTGATAAAATGGAAGTATGCGTAAGGTATTCCAGCTACATATCAAAGTATGAAAGTTATCTTGAGGAAAAATACTTTGCGATTGAGTATTGGGTCAAATTAGCCCTTTTTTCATGGAATCCCAATTTTACTTGAAAGAACATATAGTTTTTCAGATTTGGGCATTAGCCAGATATTTTCTCAGAGAAGGCAATGGCACCCCACTCCAGTACTCTTGCCTGGAAAATCCCATGGATGGAGGAGCCTGGTAGGCTGCAGTCCATGGGGTCGCTAAGAGTCGGACACGACTGAGCAACTTCACTTTCACTTTTCCCTTTCATGCACTGGAAAAGGAAATGGCAACCCACTCCAGTATTCTTGCCTGGAGAATCCCAGGGACGGCGGAGCCTGGTGGGCTGCCATCTATGGGGTCGCACAGAGTCGGACACGACTGAAGCGACTTAGCAGCAGCAGCAGATATTTTCTTGAAAATTAATAAAGGGATCTTCTAACTTTAAGAAGAACAAATGACTGTATCTTTCACCAATGATAAAATTTGACCTTTCAAGCGAAAATCAGAATTTTGGAAAACTTGTATCCACTACCACAAACCTAATAGCTTTCCAAAACTTAAAGACTTTTTTCCTAATGAAATTTGTAGCAAGGTTAAAAAATATAATTTTCTGACACTGTATAATGAAATGTGTCAACATTTATAAGAACTACCTATGTAATCCAGTAAACCAATGTTTTCCAAAAAACCAATCCATAAAGTTAAAATATGCATGAACACAAAATCCACTAAATGTACAAAATAGATTAGTGGATTATAATGTGACAGAGTACACAGTTCCCTGATAGGACTTTGGATTCCACATTGCAACGAACATTTAAGAAACTACCAATTTTTCAATTTTGTGTGAGATTAAAGCAGATTCATAATTAGCTGAAAAAGCTACTTAAAATACTCTTCCCCTTCCCAACCTCATATCTGTGTGAAACCAGTGTTTTTTTTTTTTTACTTACTTCTTCTAAAATAACATCTACAATAGGTGAAATGTAAGAGAATTCAGCTATGTTCCTTTATACTAGACATTAAATTCAGCTATGTTCCTTTACACCAAAAATTCCATTATTTATGTTAACATGCAATAGGCTTTTTATTGTTATTTTAGGATGAGTCAGATCTTAAAAAGTCCTACTTTAATACCTAACAAAGGAAATATCATAGATATAATCCATATAAACAGAAAATGTTTGGGAATTTTAATCATTATTATTTTTGAGTATAAAGCAGTCCTGAGACCAAAAAGCTCAGGAACCATGACTTTAAACCAATGTCAGATGACTAAAAACTGATGTTGAACTGAGTTAAAATGGTAGTACAGAAGAACTTGCTTTAATGACTGAAATGGTAAAGATAACCAAACAACAACTGGTTTTTTTGGATACAAGTGAGAAGAATCTTTTCAATATGTTACCCTCCCACCCCCAGCCCAGTAGTCAGGAGACACAGCACCCTCCGACACATCTGTTTCTGCTGCTGGCAGCTGCATGTTCTCTGTACCTGTTACGTGAGTCGCTCTAGCTAAGGTCAGTATCAAGGCGCGGTTCAGTTCTTCGGATTCCGCTGAGAGCACCGTCTTGGGATCACTGAGGAAGCGTGTAAACTGAGGCTGTACTTCTGAGCTACCTAGTGCTGTTATAAGCCTGAGTGCAGTGCTCTCAACACTGCAAGGTGGGAGAACAAACACAATCATGAAAAAGTTAAGCTGCATATAAACTCAGAACTCTAGAATTAAATGTAATTCTAGGTTAATCACAATGGGAAAACATGCAAACTATAAATTTCTCTTCTTTGATTAAAAACAAACTCTTGTGTGTGAAAACAAGCTTTGCTTAACTTGTTTTTAAAAATCTGAGGTGTCAAATTTAATAGCAATCATCTGACATTTTTATGCATCTGAAAAAGATAGTGTATAGCTTTAAGGACTAAAAAAAAAAATGTCACCTGGATACACAGCATTTCAAAAATGACATCTTTAAAAATTTGGAATATATTTTCAATTAGAGCAAAATCAAAATAACATGATACTTTAACCATAACCTAAATAAGCACTAAGTTAAAACACAACGTCAAAGGTCATGGAAGTACTTGTTCTCAGTCCAAAGATCCCAAGCAATGATTCAACCATCTTAGTAGGTTTCTATTCAAGAAGTTGAACTCTACTTTTTCTATACTGGAAATAAAACACTCCAGAAGCAGAGGAATTTTATGACAGTGAATATTATAAGGTAATGGATTAAGTTCACCATCTCGAACAAATTTTCTAACAAATCCAAGGAAAGACAGTCTCCAGTGAGCTCACCAGAGATGGAGCTGGTTCTGGTTTGTTTGTGCAACTGCAGCCAAAGTATGAAGATGACTTAGGAGCTGAACTCTGTAATGGGGCTGAATGTGGTGCATCCGGTAGCTGAACATCTCAAGAAGAGTGTGCAAGATACCCCAGGCGTGAGACTTAAAAACAGTTGGCAGAAGCTGACCTTTAAGAAGAAAATTTAAGACACCAATCAGTAAAACTATGAATTAAAAGAAACTTAAAGAAAAGTCACATCGAGTAAAATCTATGCAAAGATTTTGATCATGAACACACATACATGCAAACACACAGATATACACAAATACACACATATATTTCCTCAATTTTCTCCATAATTTGTACTTTAATTATAAGGAAGAGGACTTCCCTGGTGGCTCAGCTGGTAAAGAATCCGCCTGCAATGTAGGAGACCTGGGTTCGATCCCTGAGTTGGAAAGATACCCTGGAGAAGGGAATGGCTACCCACTTCTGGCCTGGAGAATTCCATGGACTGTATAGTCCATGGGGTCGCAAAGAGTTGGACACAACTGAGCAACTTTCACTTTCACTTTGTAGGGAAGAAAATTCAGATTCTTATTGTAACACCAAATTTGCTTTTTTCTTTGGAATTTGAAAAATGATAGTCAAGTTCATCTGTGAAAGTAAAGAGCCAGGAAATGGGAAAAAATTACTCTAGCCTTCCTCATGTCTTCATTTATTTTTATTTAGTTATCTTTTAAATTATTTTAATAAAGTTAATGTTCCCAACCTTTCGAAGCATGAAGATCATTTTTTAATATATAAACTATATCATACCCCCTCCTTTCTGCTAAGAAAGCTTAATTTGACTTTCAATTATCTAGAAAGAAGAGTAACCATGTTTAAAATGATACTGCATTGGTAAAAAATTAGAATTACCACAAATCAGAAAAACACTTTCACATTAGAAAGTGTTTATTATTTAGAACTGCATAATAATTAACAGATATTGTAATGCAGGAACTGAATTGTAAGCAATTGAACTGTATCACATTGAATTGCACTGAATTGTAATGCAATGCAGGAACGTGCCCTCCGTATTGCCAGTCAGAGTTGGAACTTGCTGTCCCTTGGCAAACCAGCAAGCCAGCCAAATGGGACCATGGGTTTTTATGATTACAGGTAAGTCTGTTCTGTTCTGTTTACTGCATCCCAAGCACCTAGTACAATTACATGCACCGCCCCCCAACCCAACTTTTTAACCATAACTTTTAAAAAATGTATCCCATTCCCTTGACCCTCTGTGAGGGCCTTATCCCTCTTTTTTGCTCTATTTTTCTCTGTAAGATTTATTAATTTTATATTTCAATTGTATATATTTTTTGTCTGTTTTCCTCATTAGCAGGTGATCTCTACAATGAGAGTGACTTCTGCACATTTCTATATTCCTAGAAACTAGAAAAGTGTATGTTGAATGAAGAAAAAGGTTAATGGTTATAAAACACCAGAAAATCCTGTCTTACTGATAAATCCTTTGATGCCCAAAGATTCTATTTCCATATAGACCAATAAACGGCTGTAAGTTTCCACTAGGGCTGGAGCCAAGGCCACACTGGACTTTGCGTGAGCAAGTTTTATCACTCTGGTAGCAATGCTGTGGATAAGACTGAGGAGAAACAACAACATAAAATAAAACAAAATAAAAATCCAGATTTTTAACATAAATACAGGGATTATTCTACTTATAGGGAACTTGGTATACATCTGAACTTCTAGCTGAAATGAATCAGCTTTGTTTTTGTCATTTAGGTTATGCAGGACACATGGTAGTGATGCACTGTACAACCTGAGACTGATTCTGGTTTCCATGTTGCTTTCAACCTGCATCAGGGTCTCTCTGTTCACAAAACAGCAAAATTTGGGTACAACTCTTAAGAATGGAATAAAGAAGCTGTGATACATATATACAGTGGAATATCACTCATCCATAAAAAGGAACACATTTGGGTCAGTTCTAATGAGGTGGATGAACCTAGAACCTATTATGCAGAGTGAAGTAAGTCAGAAAGAGAAAGATAAATATCGTATCATATATATATGGAATCTAGAAAGATGGTACCAATGAATTTATTGGCAGGGTAGCAATGGAGAAACAGACATAGAGAACAGACTTATGGACACAGGGAAGGGGCAAGAAAGAGTGAGATGTATGGAGAGAGTAACATGGAAACTTATATCACCATATGTAAAAGAGACAGCCAATGAGAATTTGCTGTATGACTCGGAAATTTCAAACAGGGACTCTGTATCAACCTAAAGGTGTAGGATGGGGAGAGAAATGGGAGGGAGGTTCAAGACAGAGGTGACATATGTATACCAATGGCTGATTCATGTTGATATTCGACAGAAAACAACAAAATTCTGTAAAGCAATTATCCTTCAATTAAAAAATAAATAAATCTTTTTTAAACAATAATATGCTTGAATGGTTTTAGCCTGTTTTTCTTTTCCAAATATGTAACTAAAACCATTTAAGAAATTAACTTTTGTTACAGAATCACTTAACAAATAACTGCAAAATCCAAATATTAATTAACAGGATTACCTGTTAACATAAGGTGTTAACAGGGCTATACTCAACTTCATCACATATGCCAGTAAAGTGCATGTATGATTCTAGCACAACATTTACTGTCTGAAAAACAGAGTGGCTTTTCTAGTACCAATGCTCTCCCCAACTGGAGGCCCACACACACATTCTCTTTGACCTATGCAGTGTCTGAAGCTTGAGTCAATATTTAATGGTTGAAAGTCGAGAAATAAAAACCTGGATTTCTAGCCCTTTTCAAAAAACATTTAGAAGAACTAACTACACTAGTATGCAGTTTAACATAACAGAAATTAGCCCAAGTGGCAGTACTGTGAGTTGAGCCCCACACACTCCAGTCATTCACAATCCCTCTCTATACACAGCTTCCTGGCACACTGTTACCTGACTTGCCTGCATGCTGCACCAGGCACCACTCACTTACATCATCAGCTTAGCTCCTGTGGGCACTTGGGGCCTTTTATGTCTTTTAGAAACGATAAATGTCAATTCTAAAAGCACCCCTATATATAGTCAATACAAGAAAGGTATTACAGGTTGTGCATCCCTGGACGCAGTAATTCTACTTCCAGCAAATTATTTAATAAAAATGGAGCTATGGACAGGTGCAAAGACAGCCAAAAAGATAATCTTCATAGACATTTTTATAACACTAAAACACTGCAAATAATTTCAGTATCCAACAATATGCAACTGACTGAAGGATCACATATAGACATAAAAAAAGACCTCTATGTAGCAATTAAAACAGATGGTTCTGAACAGCACTAGCCCTAAGAAGATGTTTAATTAAAAAATGAAAATAAACAGGTGTTTAATAGAGTTGGATACAACTTAGCAACTGAACAACAACAATGAGAAAAAGGTGGCTATAAATAGTACTGTAGTTAAGAGAACATTATGAAAAAAAACAAAAAACCCCCTATAAATTCATATATATACACATAGAAAAAGGACTCAGAACACATATATATAAATGTAATTTTACAATGCTTATTTTTCAAGGAGGGATTATAGCAATTATTTTCATTTTCTTTGGGCTTATATGTATATTCTAGAATTCCCATAATGAACAATACCATTTTTGTTATAGAATAAACCTAAAGGTTTTTTAAAATATATCTGACCATAAAATATACACATATAATTGTGAAATCAAGTCTTTACTACACTGATATCAATTCCTTGACATAAAACCAAACAAATAAAAAGAATATACCTCATTTTGGCATGAACTGTCAGCGAATCCAGGAGGTTCATTGGTAAGGGCGTAATAGATCCTGAAGCCAAACAGCTCGTTCCAGGAAGTGGTATCCTCATAATTCCATTTCCATAAATAGTTTCCACCAGAGCTCCCATGGGTAACGTAAAACATTCTGAATTTGTAGAGTATGCATTACATAGCAGGGCGATCTTATAGTCATTCATTTGTAAACTCTTATTTCTAAGACTCTGCTGCAGGAACCTAAAATTCCAAGTTCCATTACATAGAAAAAAATGCAAATAAATTCCAGAAAGGTAATCTGCATTTTTTTTATAAAAGTTTAATTTCATGCAAGAGTTTGAGCAAGCTCTGGGGCTGCCGTCAATGGGGTCACAAAGAGTTAGACATGACTGAGTGACTGAACAAATACACTATCTTTATTCCTACAGATATCATAGTTTCTGCCAAATGAGTGCTGACACACAAAAGGTTTAAGAAGCATTTCAGAAAGAATGTTAGCAGTTAAAAGTGAACAATGAATGGTTATTTGTTAAATAGGTACTGCATATACTGCACTAAGATTCAGATAATGAAGAAATAAGTCACAGATTCATGAACTAGGCTTCTATCTATTATCTACGTGCTTAAGTACATTCGAATGCCTTCATTACAGATGTCACTAAGGAAACATGTTTAATCATACAATTAAAGTCCAATGAAATGTGAAATCTGACTACCCTTAAGTCTCCTATGAAGAGATCTGACAGTCTTTTTCAGAAGGTCTAAGTGGGAATTAATACCCTTGATGGAAGTCCAGTCCTATCTAAAAAAGGGCATCTTTTTTGGGTAGTCATAGCTTTGGAAATGATGTAAGGGAGCATGCCAGCCAGATCAGTTCAGTCAATCCTGGAAACCCAGGGAGTGAGCGATATCTCAATCAGGCTCAAATCTATGATATTCTGAAACATTTTTACATACTTTTGGAAATTAAGTATTTTAACTAAGGTAAAATACATAAAAGCAAAAATGGACCTGAAAATTAAAAAAAAAAAAAAATATATATATATATATATCTCCCCATACATATAAACAGGATTGGTTAATCCTCTAGTTGCTTTCTGCTGCAGGTATTGATCAGGTTCTCTTAGTTATAATGTACACATTAAATATTTATCCTTACCTCCAGTGGATGTTGGAAGATTTTCATATTTCATATAAATATTGAAACAGTTATCATTAGTCTTCAACCCACTATTAAATTAAAAAAATGAATTGTCAAGCTACAAACAACTTACTCATGGTGAAGCTTTAGGGAGTGAGGTATTGGAATCTGTAGTTTGGAATTGTCATTTTGGGCTTTTCTGTTGAGGTGAATCCAAATGCAGGTCATGGCAAAGGCATGAGTTGACTGGGGTTTGTTAATGTCAGGAACTGGGATAAACTAAAAAAGACCAATTTGCATATTATAAAAAAGAGTAGAGTGAACTAATTATATATATTATAGTAATCCATTTCTGCTATACCTCTTTTAAAATATCCTGTATTAATTTAGCTCCAGTTATCCTTTGTTCAATAATACACATCAGAAGATCTAACAGCTATCAAATATTGAAACTATTAAAAGATTGCTCCTACTTTCCAAGAAAATAACATAAATTCACAGGTGCTTAGTCAAGTTTTTCCTACTGTCACAGAGTATTCACAATCATTAAATTTTTATTCTTTAAAATTTAAACACATTATATGGAAAAATTAATCATATCATTATTTTACTGAGTATGATAAACATGAATATTTCTAAGAGTCACGTGTATGCTTTTCAACAACATGTAAGAGATAAGCAATATAAATGAGCAGCATCAGACATACTGTATATTGATGGGTGAAATGACATAGATGTCTGGAATTTGCTTTAAAATTATTCAGCATTAGGAAAAACAAGATGAGAAGGAAAGACGAAATAAGAATACTTCTTGGTGATGGGTACATGAGAAGGAAAAACAGGATGAGGAAGAAAGATGAAATAAGAATATTTCTTGGTGATGGGTACATGAGAGTTTCTTTTTTTAATTTACTCTACATTTTTGGTGCATTTAAAAATTTCCATAATAAAATGTTCCTAAAAATGGCAATCATCAATACATACCATATTTCAAACACCTTATATAATAAGCACTAGTGTGACATTGGAGAAGGAAATGGCAACCCACTCCAGTACTCTTGCCTAGAAAATTTCATGGATGGAGGAACCTCATAGGTTACAGTCCATGGGGTCACAAAGAGTTGGACACGACTGAGTGACTTTACTTTACTAGTGCGACATACTCAATTAGCAAACAACCAAAAGAAAAAAATTAACAGATACTGATGTTATTTGGTCCTCAAATGTGTATAGATTAAAAGTTTCATGCTCTTAAAAAATTGTAAACCTTTTTAAAATATAAAGAAAGAGCTTGCCATACTAGATGTTCGACTGTGATTTGACTGTGATGAAAGATAAACTTCAGAAACAATCTAATTAAATTTATTCATTTTACATAGAAATGAACAAATGTCAAGAGAGACTGAATGTCCATCCCATGATTACAGCTATTATAAAAACTGGGAAAAGAACCATGTTTCCAGTTTTCAAGTTCAGTGCTCTTTTCACAAAATTACACTAACATTCTTAAACATAAACTAGACATAATTCT
Source organism: Giraffa tippelskirchi (assembly GCF_054371585.1). Classification (NCBI taxonomy): domain Eukaryota; kingdom Metazoa; phylum Chordata; class Mammalia; order Artiodactyla; family Giraffidae; genus Giraffa; species Giraffa tippelskirchi. The sequence continues at coordinate 134,099,074 of NC_137283.1, forward strand.
AATCACACTAGCCAAACTTACTTCTTTTTCCGGGTACAGAAGGTCAAAGAGCTTCATGACAGGGAGAAAATCAGCTAGTGCATTTTTCTGAATACTTCCAGAAATGAATTGCAAGAGAACCCACATAAGATGATCTCTGCCTTTAATCAGTCCTCGCCCTGCCAACTGTAAAAGATGTTTAAATGCACATCTACACAGTCAAAGAAACAGATATATAAAGTTTAAAGAAAAAAAAGAGAAATCTTGTTCTTAGAAAGTTAGCATCTAACTTTGGCATTTACTGATTACTTTGTCTCTACTCAAGGCACACCTGGCAAAGCTTTTAAAATTAATATTGCTTCTCCTTGATCTCCAAAACAACTATGCATATCAAAAATGAAATGTTTTAGAACATAATTAAGTTGAGTATGTGTGCACGAGAATCAAGTTTAATATGGGAATATTACTAAATATACTGCATCAAAACACAAGGAGTCTGGGGTGGGAGGTGGGAGGGAACATCTGTACACCTATGGCTGCTTCATGTTGATATATGGCGGAAACCAACACAACACTGCAAAGCAACTATCCTCCAATTAAAAATAGATAAATTAAAAAAAATACCATACTTTGTTATTATTATAACAAAAAGGTTAAATTTATTTATTTTTTACTCTTCAAGGACTGGTTATCAAAAATACTTTTCCTGGTTTCCTATAGATTGTAACAGAAACCAGTGGTGGTGATAGGGGTGGTAAATAAGTGGTGGTTAAAAGGATTTTAACAACTCTTATGAAAAATTTCCCCAAGATAATCCAGGCTATCAAGATGTTACAGATATAACAACACTATTTTACTCCCATTCAATGTGTATAAAGCCTTATGCCTAAAACCAACCCTTCCCACACACTTACTCTTCCACACATATTCTCTGTTTTGGATTCATTGTCCTCCTCTTTCATTCACTGCCAAAGCAGAAACCAGTGAGTGATCCTAGATTCCTGTTACTCTCTCTGTCACCTATTGCCATCAAGTCCTATTAATCTACTTCCCAGCCTACCTGGTTTCTGGCTCCTCCTCTTTTCTGGTTTAGGCCCTCAATCTCTCTCACCCAGACCACTGCAACAGCTCCCTCACTAGTTTCTTGGCCTCTGACTTTGGCTTCATTCATCTCTACATCACTGTGTTCCCATATGTGATGCTTAGCAGTAATTTTTTCCAGCTTGTATCTGATGATGTCTTTCCATTCCTTATTTACTTCCCAAAGTAAATTTAAATCCTCAGAACAAATACAGGGGCATACAAAGTTCTCCATGTCTGGTCTTACTTTCCTGCTTTCCTCATCTCACCAACACTTTCCCTTCTATAGTTTTCTTTCATGTTTTCACACATTTCTGCCTCTTTCTAAACGATCATTTTATTGCCCTGGAAACACTTTCCTATCTTTTCCCCTTGGCAAATTTCTACTTGTCTTTCAAGTAATAGTTTCAAGCCCCCTTTGATAAAGCCATTCTTGGATGTCTTTAACAGGGACTTTTCTCTTTCATTTCTATTGCACGGAAACATGCTTCCATTATTATTATAATCCAATTGTTTATACCTACATCTTCTCACCAGTAAGGAGCTCTTTGAGGGTACTATATTAGTGCTTTTTCATTTTGTATCTCCTGGTCCTGGGACTGTGACTATGTGGAATAAATAACTGAATCCAGTTTTTACAGTGACAAGAAAGTGAAAAGTGAAGAAACCATAAGTTCAGTTCAGTTCAGTCGCTCAGTCGTGTCCGACTCTTTGCGACCCCATGAATCGCAGCACGCCAGGCCTCCCTGTCCATCACCAACTCCTGGAGTCTACCCAAACCCATGTCCATTGAGTCGGTGATGCCACCCAGCCATCTCATCCTCTGTCGTCCCCTTCTCCTTCTGCCCCCAATCCTTCCCAGCATTAGGGTCTTTTCCAATGAGTCAACTCTTCGCATGAGGTGGCCGAAGTATTGGAGTTTCAGCTTCAACATCAGTCCTTCCAATGAACACCCAGGACTGATCTCCCCTAGGACAGACTGGTTGGATCTCCTTGCAGTTCAAGGGACTCTCAAGAGTCTTCTCCAACACCACAGTTCAAAAGCATCAATTCTTTGGCGCTCAGCTTTCTTCACAGTCCCAACTCTCACATCCATACATAACTACTGGAAAAACCATAGCCTTGACTAGACGGACCTTTGTTGGCAAAGTAATGTGTCTGCTTTTAAATATGCTATCTAGGTTGGTCATAACTTTCCTTCCAAGGAGTAAGCGTCTTTTAGTTTCATGGCTGCAATCACCATCTGCAGTGATTTTGGAGCCCAAATAAAGCACTGAGCAAAAGAGAAATCAGAGCTCGGAACTTCTGTTTACTATATACACCCATCTAAAATATACTAATCAACAGGTGAAGTGGCTGTGAAAAAGGGTGTGTACTTACCTTCTGATGAAGAGAAAGGACCATATGTGGGAAACTTGCAAACTGGAAAAGCACAAAGAAAATGAGCTGACTCGAGAGATGCTGCCAGAGGAGTTGGCTTGTTCCCCCATCATCAAACTTCTCCTCGGTCTCAGATCGCTCCATGGCATAAACCACCAGATCCACCAACTGGTCCTCCAGCACAGGGCAGCGCTGCTTGTGCTGTAGGGCAGAGATTAAATACAGTATTCCAAAAGCCTCCCGGTTAGTTTCAGAAGTTACCAGTTAATGGGTATTCATTGTAACAAAGAGGCCAAGAAGCATGGAATGAAGTTGAACTTAGAAAGTTAAGGCTAGTTTAGTCCATTAAAGCTGCATCATGTTATATTACCACAGAGGATGAGTTTCATAAAAAATTAGTTTTCAGGTCTCACCTAAAACAGGTTTCCCATTAACTTTTGACTTTTACTACAGACATCAATGTTCCAGTATGACAGAGGGAACTACACAGTAGAAAATTCTGTTATTTATTTCTTGGACAAAGATCATTTTAAAGATACATGAAATGGTGATTACAGTATTAATTTTGCAGTCTAACTCAAAATATGAAAACCTTGGATTTCCAGGAATCACATATTATGACAAGAGAGCAAACAAAGCAGTGTGTGATCTATTTACTTAAAAGTAATCACCACTGGTTTACACTAGCTTTATATACAGAGGTATATTTAAATATTCAATGTCTGATTTTCAACGTGTGGTACTTATTTGATACTGAAATGGAAACTTCCTCTATTTAAAAAAAAAAAAAAAGACCTCAAAGTTAAAGCTCTGTTCTTCCCTCTTAGAAGTCAAACATTATGCAGCTTTAATTTTAAATTAGACTATTTTAAAATCTAAAACAAGAAAAAGAATTGAGTTTAAACACTAAAAATGAAAATGCAACTTCCCTTTCTAGAGGCAAAAAGGTTTATGCTTTTTAAAGTGATTTAAAAGCTTTTATCAAAAGAAATGTTAAGCCATATTTTAAGCCATTTTCATATTTTTAATAAAATATGTTATATGACTTAATAGCCAGGCAGTTGGAAGCCTTACTAATGAATACAATACTAATAAAGATGCTTTCCCTATAAACTTTAGACATGATTATTAGTCTTTTGCCATGAAAAAGGGATATGATTTCTTTAAATTTAGGGGAAAAATGCAAAATGGGGACGAATTTGGAAAAAAACAAAACATAATGAATAGCATCCCCTCTTTTGCATGCTTTCTGCCAGCTCCAAACTTGTAAAGCTCCAATATAGCTGCACTTCCTTAAAGCATGCAAATAAAACAAACATCTATCCAAAACAGTAAGCATCAATGGTTGTTTCATAATTTTTCCAAAAACACAATGCCATGATCACAGTTCAACCACATTACAGTTTTACGAAGAGCAATATTAACACCACCAGTTGGGACTACAGTACTTTTCCTCCAAATGTAATTATCATTATGAAGCAGAGCAAAGTGCAACAGACAACACTACAAACTATTTCTTAAATCAGCATGCAAAACTACTGTGTACAGGGCTTGAAATTCACTAGTTCTGCCAACCACCAACAACCTAAGAAATGTGTCAGACAACACAAATTTAGAGTGAGATCATTCAAAGTATACAAGAGTCAGAAAAATTTGTGAAAAGAAGTAAAGCCAGGATTTCCAGTAGGAATTTTTCGTTAGTGATGGGAATTTGGTTCTAGTTTGGAAACTAACCAATTTGTTATCTATTCCTCCACCCATGACAGTCTTCCATCAATCTGCTTCAGGAAAAAAGAATAAACTAAACAAAGTTGGTTTTTAGCACCTGGGTCAATTTTTGAGTTTTCCATGTTAGTACTAGCTATTTGTTTTAAAGAACTGGATTTTAACCTACATATTTTTAGAAGTGTAGTGATTTATGGTCAAATAGTTCATGATTTAGAGGAAAACAAAAATACTAAGATTTTGGCAAAGTAAGAACTAGGCAATTTACAGTCAAAGCTGACAATCATTCAATATGTATCAAGACTCAAGATTACCCCTGAATTTTCTGTTAATAGTTAACTCAGTCAGGTATATCTAGGGCACCAAATGCAGCTACTTAGTCTGAGGGTAGAAGAACATCTGTCAGAATTAACTCTGTATTTCCCAGGTGTTTTTGGTTAAATCCAACGATAGTTCTCAAACCAAGCTTAGGGATAGCTTAAACTTATGTTCCTCTTTTACTTGCCAATTTTAATAATACCAAAAAGAAGAGAGAGAGAAGAAGTATGGATTATAAAATGAGCCGTGCTGCTAACTACTTTAGAGTAAGTTTTGTTTTAGCTTTCAACTGCTAAAAGATAAGTACATTAAAATTAAGACTCTCTACCACATAAATTATTTTGTAAAGTGGAACAAATCTGTAAATCAGTTTAATGACTTATGAATAAAGGCTAATTATCAATCACTAGACTGGTAGCCAATGGATGCTATGTCTACGACTATTCACAAGTTGCTGAAAGCTTTCATAAGTTTAAGTCTTCAAGATGTAGGTATATAAGTTGAATTAGCTTACATCATACATATATGCATGTTTAGTTAAAGCTCTTTTTAACAGTAAGCATCTAAATTCAGCATTTTAATTTCCGCACAATGGTTCAAACTGTATTGGAAACTTATTTTAGATTTTCAGTCTGAAAATCAGGCACAAGGCATTAATGGAAAGATGAATATTAACGCCACCCATGCCCTTGGTTTTTTTTCCACCACTATTTAAAATGGCAAATAATAATGCTTTCAGTTTTAGTAACCATATCCTATAATAACTGGCCCCTGATATTTCCATGTAATGGTTTTGGTACTGCTTACGTGGTACAATTTTAACATATTATAATTAGGTGTGCACATTCTAAGTTGCTTCAGTTGTGTCCAACTCTTTGAGACCCCATGGACTGTAGCCCACGAGGCTCCTTTGTCCATGGGATTCTCCAGTCAAGAATACTGCAGTGGGTTGCCATGCCCTCTTCCAGGGACTCTTCCCAACCCAAGGATTGAACCTGTGTTTCTTGTCTCCTGCACTGGCAGGTGGGTTCTTTAACACTAGTGCCACCTGGGAAGCCCATGCACTTAGGTAGGCATTGGTTAATTTAAAAACCATTATTTCAGAGATAGAAATTAATTTTAAAGAAGTTTTATTCAGGACAACTTGGGAAGAAAAATCCCTTTGTATTTCATTTATCATATTCTCTACCAAACAGAACTGGAGTCGCCTGCCAGTTAATACCACTTTCAGTGGTGCCTTTTAAGGACAAACTGAATGATCAGTCTAGTACTTCAGTATCTCAGCATAGTCAGAGTTCATACACCACCACATAAGAGCTTGAGGAATGAATCTGTTTTGTAATGTTCTTTTTCAGTAGAAGGAATACAAACTGTTATGCAAACACACAAAACAGGATTCTTCCACTGTGAACACTCTACCCTATTGGTCACAGAACTGGGCTATTTACGACCTTTTGAATGCAGTTGATTTTAGGATAAAATACCATAGCCTAATTCCTACTGGAAAATACAATATGGACAGCTCTTAAAAGGTTTCAAAGCTTTAAGTAAATTATTGCATTGCTAGAGAAAGGATAAGAAAGTATAGTGCAGGATATAGTTCTGTAATGATAAAAGACGTGATAACTTGTTAATATTTAATCATATGTTTCTTATACAGTGTGCTCTCATTTCCCACCCTACTTTCTAGGTGGTAAAAACAATATGTCAATTGGGCATATATCTTACATTTATAAATCCACTCACTACAGTGTTTTCTACCAAAACAATTACTAATGAATTGTGAACTTTTGGCAATGTTTACACTACAGTGGGATCAATACTAATAATGTTCTGTCAGCATTTCCATTATAAACTTTATTTTTTACGGATTTATGTCTTAGTCATAAACTTTTTTTAGGTTGAAACTTGTTATTAAACGGATCAGATCAGAAATATCCTTCTCTAAATTATGTCAATTTCTCGTTTGAGAAGAGCTGCCCTCCAAAAGCAAAAAGTAAAGGATGGCTAAGGGTATCTGGGGGGTGGGACTCAAATGACCATGGGTATGTTTATTCAACAAACTGCAAAAATAAACTGAGTCAAGTATGCCTTAAAGTTCATTGCAAAAATTAGGTTTAAGACATAGCATGAAAGCATTCTTTCAAGGTTAACTGAATACTTACCTCTAACTCAAGTGAAAGCTCATCAAAGTTAATGACTTGGTGTTTAAGATGTTACATTGACAGGTTATGTGAGGTAACTGTCAGATACTGTGGTGTGAAGCAGTTTCAGTTTCACATGAACAAAGGCTTGTCCAAACAAGGAGACTTGGTAAATTTTTCAGAAGAAAAAACTTAAAATAATAAAAGAGATACTGCTACTAGGGTGAGGTTTGGCATGCAAAGTTTCAACACTGAGCAAGTTTTATGGCCAAGCTATATGTCCTTAAAAATAGGGCTTTATATATGGAAGCACTGGCACAACCTTCACTATAGTATTGCAAACAGCAACGCTATTTTATATAATGTGGACAAGAACGTCTTATTACAATCAAAAAGCTGATCTATTTTAATATGCTGGGCTCAAAAATTTTTAACAAAAATAATTAGAACCACTATTTTGCTTAAAATCTCAAAGGTGAAAAGTCCTGGAACAGACTTGGGAATGTATAAGAGTTTGTTTTATAAAGTCTGGCCATTTCGTGTTCCTCCTGCCACAGGTGGGCTTCCGCTGAGAAGCGCTCACTCCAGGAGGGGGTCACTTCCGGCAAAGACTGACAAAGAAGGGTGTTTGTCAAGCAGGTGTGGGGTCACCTAAGAGTGTGACATTTCTTAGTCAATCTCCACGTTTCCAAAAAAAACTTCCCCATGTAAAGCTTACCACTCCACCTTGTAAAAGTAACATATCTCTGTTAAACTGTTTTTTTCTCTTTTTTTTTTGTTTTGTTTTTAATTTGTTTTTGTTTTTAGGCAAAGCAAGGCAGGTATGTTTATTGATGGTGTTGTTTGTTTAAGTTTTAATTATCTGGAAAGATAAAGGCCACCACAAATCTTTCCATCTCTGAAAATTCCACCAGGCTAGCTTTAGCCCTAAAGTAGGAAAAACAGTAAAATGGAGTGGGAAGGAAAAACAACTCATCAAAAAGTGACAGGCTTTATCAAGTGCCAGGTGTTGTCTCTTGATTTAAAAAAAAAAAAAAGAATATTTAAAAAAAAAAAACAAACACCAAAAACCAAAACCAAAAACAATCCACCAAAAACAACTCTCATATCCCAAGAAGAAATTCATTTTAGTGGCCTTGGTCTCAGCATGGTCCTGCCAATTTCAAGCCCCGACCATACATGTATTCTCTAAATGGAATCAGTGGCTACAAAGCGGCCAGCGTATCGTTAGTCACAATACAACAGTAAGGTTGTGAACATACCTGAGCAATGTTCAAGGTCTAGAGCATTGGAGGATGGGCAGGACAAGACAGGACAGAACAAAAATAAAGGAAGAAAAAAAGAAAAGACAAAACAGTGACTATGAGGCCAGCCTCAAGGAACCCAGAGTCAGCACAAACCCGCCCACATGGTAAACCACCAAAAACATACACCAAAAAGAAAAAAAAAAAAAACCCAGCAATTGAGGCCACACTGAAGATACCAAGGGTTATAAAAATAGACACCCAAACAAAAAAAAAAACAGTCAAAAATTATGGTTAAGTCATGTGTAGGTTTCTCTGGCAAAAGGTATACTTGAAACTGGCCTTATAGAAAAAAAAGCAATGCAAAATAAACCAACTTTTAAAATAATCTCCTTTTTAATTTAAACATTCTTAAAGCAATATATAAATGATAGAAACAATACATTACTTAATAAACCATATATTAAAAAAAATCATCAAATAGTTCTTAACTGTTTTGCTCAGTTAGCTATAGCAAAGAAAAGAGAAAAGAATAGTGCAGATTCTATGCAGAATTTACTAGGTTTCCAGCACAGTACAGTACCTGCTTATTTAAACCTAGCATATTGCAGACCATATCCCTGGAATAAGGCTGCTCCAAAACATATCTCAACAAAGCAGTCTGTGGTTCAAACAGATCCTTTAAAGAAAATAAAGAAAATCATTGCTTCAAGATCAGAGTTAATGTTCATTCAAAAAATTTGAAATTGGGATAAAAAAATCCTCTAAAGGCTCTTGTTACCTTCACACAGTAGGCAGTATCTAGTGGGAAAAAATCAAAGGATTTTAGTGTTTATAATTAATCTGCTCCCACCCTTCATTTGATAAATGATGTAACTGAGTTGAAGGGACTTGCTCACGGTCATAGAGAAAACCTTAGGAATGGCTTCGGCCACAGTCATAAGTATCACTGTAAGGAAAGGATTTTCTGCCCAGAAATCTAATCAAAGAGGAAAGGAGGCAGTTTCTAACCATTCTTCTGTAAGTGTAAACATAAACATCATTTCCAGATTTGGGAGGACAAATGACTTGACAGCACAGGGATTCATAGTGTAGATTTCAAATCAGATTATCTGAGTTCAAATCCTGACCATACAGTTTGCTAAAGTTAACATCCTACTCTGTGTCTCAGTTTCATCACCTGGATAGTGGAAATATTAAGATGATGGTGAAGAATAAAAGTTGTTATGAAGTAAAGTTCTTAAAACTGCCTGGCATGTAGGAAGTACACAATAAGTTTATCTGTTTTTATTATTGCTATGAGTATAAATTCCATTTAGTTTATCGCTTTTTCATCTTTCAAAGTTTTGCTGACTAATATCCCAAGAGCTGTGAATTGTCACCTTAGTTGTACTATTTTACCCTCCTTCACTTTGGGATAAGTTTCCCAATCACTCTCTACATCATTTTTGACATGAAACATTTACATGAAAACTATTTGGCCCTCCCTATAACCTGCTCTGTCATCACTTCAAACCCCAAGATAGTAAGATAAATCTGCCATATGTGTTTCATCATAGCTTTATGTCTATATCTCATATTTCATATTATGGATATATGTGGATTTTTCTCCTTGAGAAATTTCTACTCTACTTTTGTCCTTCCCAACAAATAGGAGGCTCACTCCTCAAATTTTAGGGACACTGCAAATTCATTTTTGGTCCTTGCTTTGTAAAGGAAAAGTGAAAACAAGGAATCAATTTAAAAATTCAATTTTCTAACACCAAGTACTTTGCCAGAAGTGGACCGCTGGAACATAAACACCTGCAATATCACAAACCACAGGCTAAATGCGGATCCTGAAATCATATGACATAAACCATAGTTTATGGTTATAAACTATCTTTCATTGAATATTTACTTTTTTGGTCTATGAAGAGACAATTTAGCATTACACAATATATAATATTGGATGAAGACTCTGATGGATCAAAAGCTCCATTATATTGAGCAACATACCTTATCATATGGCAAAAGGCCTTTCAAAGGAAAACGGAGTGTTGCAGGGTCCAATTTCCATGAATTACAAATGGCACCCGAGTTATTTACAACTGGTAGAAGGCTGCAACGGCCTGTAGGTATTTAAAAAAATGCTTCTAAATAAATGCGAACATAGCAATGCCTAGTCCTTCATTCACTCTACAAATAGTTAATGAATATCATGCTGAACCAGGCACTGGTTAAAAATATGTTTTAATTAGCTAGAAGTCTGGGAATTTTCTTTGCATATATTTAGCCCAGCTGGTTAAAGACCAATTTGTACAAGACTTCCAAACTCACAGATGTTGCATTTGTCCAGGGACAGAGGTCAGCAAGCTACAATCCACGAACCAAATCCACCTGCTCTCATTAAGTTTTGCTGGAACACTATTCCTTTTGCACTCTAATGGCAGAGTTGAGTAGCTGCAAGAATGCATAGCCCACAATGCCAAAAATATCTGTTGTATCATCATTTATAGAAAAAGTTTACAGACCTTTAATCTCAGGTCAAACTAAGTAACTTTAAACAGGATGTTCCTAGAGGTCTTAGATGTAGTATATGACCATTCATCAGTTCATGTATCCAAATGCCTGATAAATATTGTCACTGGGATGTCCTACAGGCACCTTAAGTTCAATATAACATAAACTAAATTCATCCTCACTCTTCTCAAATCTGCACTACTTTCCATAGTTCATCAAGTGATGTCAATATCCACTCAGTTATGAAAGCTAAAAGCCTAAGAATTATCGGTCTAGTGTCCTTTTCATTTCTTTTTTTGTATTTCCAGTGCCTAGAATAGCACTTGACTCACAGAAAGTGCTAAAAACTTGGTCATTGATTAAATAAGGGTCTGTAATCCCAGGCTGTTCTGAGGCTACCATGATTTCTAGAAGTAATTCAGGAATATACATATGAGAACTGTAAAAACTGCAAATCACGTGCTTATTTTTAAAAGGAAATTCAGAGACTCTAATAAACATGAAACAAGTGGAAAACAAAATAAATTATATACAGAGCAAAGGTGTGATCTGGAATGGGCTGGGAGTCAGACAGTGTGGTGTACTAGAGCCAGAGAGACAGATCTGCTGAGACTTCCAGGTGCCTGGAGAGTAGAGTTATACTCTACAGAGTATAAAAGCTCCTAGAGTTATCCTAAAATGGCAAGTCACCAAGACATGTATAAGATTTCATCTGTCAACTTGGTTTAGTAGTCAGCTCACTAAAAATCAGGTACTATTTAGGATATTTTAAATTATAATCCTACCACAAATGGAGTTTATCCTCGCTGTTGGCCTGAAGGTATCCACAAAGTCTGATACCAGGTTTCCAAGTAACTAAAACAAAATAAAATGAAAACAAGTAGAAAAATAAAATCAAGATTGCTCTGAATATAAGAATCATTTACATAAAATGAGATAATATGTAAAGATTTAGTACAATTCCTGGCACATAAAACTACTCAAAGGTTAGTTCTCTTTCACTTTCTCCCAAACAATTACTTACCAGTTCATTTATCCCTGAATTAAGCCAGGTCACACCATCATGTTCTTAGCTGTTTGACGAAGCTGTGTATACTTTATGAAATGATATATATAAACTATCTCAACAGGACAGCAGAGAAATGAAAGAAATGCATCATAAAAAAAAAAATCACATATTATCTAAGGATAAAGTGACCATTAAAAAATGAGCACACAAAAAATCAGATTAATATAATAATTTTTAATACAAATTTCTATTAAAAAAATTTTAAAAAAAACATCAAATTTACCCAATGTGGAAGTTTTCCCTCAGGATATAGTTTCCTGATCTCTGTGACTGCAAAATATGCTGGTAGTAAACAAGCATTTCTTTCCAAAATATATGCTATAACCTAGGAAAAATAAAAGGGCTATGTTATTATTTTGAATAGTCCCACAGATGTGCCCTTTAAATCCAACAACAATCATATTTAAAAAGTAGAGATATTATTTCATGGATTCAGTAGGCTTAAATATAGCATAAAAATTCATTTAAATGTGAATATCTAAAAATGAAGATTAATACAATGATTGCTGATAGTAAATAACAGACTAGATTCCTGATAGTAAGTAACATTGAACATGCATTAAATATTGGTAGACTTCCCTGTTGGATCAGATGGTAAAGAATCTGCCTGAAATGCAGGAGATCAAAGTTTGATCCCCGGGTTGAGAAGATCCCCTGGAGAAGGGAATGGCAACCCACTCCAGTATTCTTTCCTGGAGAATCCTATGGATAGGGGAGCCTGGCAGACTATAGTCCATAGGGTCACAAAGAATCAGAAACAACTGAGTGACTAAAATCAACAGGAAGGTAACAGACTAAAGTAACAATTCTTGCAACATCAGGTACAAAACATAAAGATCTTTAAAGTGACCTAAAGGATGACATCTTATAATGGTTGAAGATACAATAATATCAATATTGTTGTTTTTATAATTAAAAACTATGAATTAAAATGTAAAATTTCCTTTTGAAATACAGTAGAAGTGAAATAGTATCTTTAAAATATGATTTTTATAGATGTAAAGAAATGGAACATTTTACAAACTACCGTAAATTTTAAAAGCACAGAACTATAAAACTAGACATCCTTAGGAGATGATCAATGAATTGCAGACAAGTTTAAATTACCTCTCTTGCTGCCAAAAGCTGCTGTACAACAGCTGAGCTCACTGTATTGGGAATTGTCAAGATTTTCTCCAAAATCACTTTTAAGAGATCTCGAACACCCTGATAGAACAAAAAGTCATAGATTAAATGTTTAAAAAGACCCGGGTGCTGGTTAAAATGCCTAAAGCTTTCAAGATTATATACTTGGAAAAATATGTAACCCTCAAAGTCACACTTTTAATTTTTCTGAACCAAAGCTAACATTCAAACCTGTAACATTAACCCAAGAGAAGTGTCATGTTCCAAAGCAGAATTCTAAAGAATGGCTTGCCATATGAATGAACAAAGGAAGTCACTTATAAATAAAAATTAAACTTTTCACATTCCGTTCAGCTTTTCTTACCTTTGTAACATTAGAAAAGTTTCTATTATTATGAGGAACCAAAAAGTTTAATTTGAGCTTAACAGACAAAAATATATTTGGAAGAACTTGAAAATACTCTGAAAAACATGGACAATAAATATTCAACTTTTTGGCAGACAACCTTTTCTGCACCTTCCTTTTGGTATATAGTCTAACTTCATTCCCTCTTTCTCATCATCCATCACATACTTTAACCCCTCAAACTTAGCCAATAAAGCTATTATGCTAATTGGTCATCTATTCAGATCTATTACCAGTTGCATTATTTCAGAGCAGAATCTAATACACAGAGAAGACATTTCATTCCATAGCATAAACTATGTGATCAGTCTTGTAAAAGACAAACAGAACATATACATGAAAGAAACAATTATGAAGCACCATACAAATAAGGAGGTAAAAACTACATATTAACCTGCTAAGGAAAGTGAAGTACAAGTAAATAGAAAATAATCAGAAAAGGCTTCTTAGAACTAATTTTGTATGAAATCATGACTCCGGCCAATAATTATCAGTTAAATCATTTGAGATCAGTGAAAATACAGATATAACGCACAGGGTCAGGTATTGGCAAGTCTTTCAAAAGAGACAATAACAAAAGTGGCTTGAATGAAGCAGAAGCTTCTGCAGCTGTGGAGCTCCTGAGCTGTGTCATGAGACACAATTAGAGAGTGTGTGCTGTTGGTTTTGGTCAAGAGCAGAGTACTGAAGATACCAGTTAAGGAATGACAGTGTCCAAGGTGGTCAAGGTGAAGCAGGATTTGCTCCCTTTGTCAGCTGATGTCTCCATCCCTTCTCAATTTCACACATCCCTGCTCTATGCTCTTCCAGTGGAAAGGGGCCCCGACATCCTAAGATCTGTGGCATGAGAGAACCAAGTCTGCTTGGTCACTCCCTACTCGTCATAGAAGTTCACCAGCCATCTGCGCTTTTAAGAATGTTGGGAGAGGAGCAGAGCTGTGGGAAACACTGGGTGATTTTAAACTCCTTCAGGAAATACAACAAAAAAGAGACAGGTTTTATAAATGCTTCCACTTCATTTCTCCTATGTGAAATTAAAACAATATACACTGAACAATTAATCATACCTGACAGCAATTACTTTTTATAATCGGAAAAAAAAATACCTTGTAATCCACCCCTCCAATTATTTTCCGAACCAGTTTAAATGTTAAGGCCCAAAGCTGTGTTCTTTCCCATTCAAGTGTGTCAGAGTTTATCAGGGATTCACAAACCATCCTAGAAAAAAGGAATACCCATTTCAGTTACAAGATAGAATTTTTGTAAGCTCTCTAACAGCCAAGGTCCACAAACTCTGGATATTATATTTGTCATAGGAAGTGTTAATAATTTTCATAAAGGTACATTACTCAAGCACACTTTCAAAAAATCACAGAAAGCATTTTATATTTTTTACTTATATGAAAGACTAAACCCAAAGTAGAACTAAACCCAAAGCAGACTCCTTACTGTCTTGAGCCACCTGGGAAGTCCTAAAGTAGAACTAAGTAATATTATGTTATATTTTTGCTAGAAAGAAATGTACCAAAAGCTATTGGTTAAATGTTTACCATTAACCAATTGGTGGCAAACTGTTTTTCCAAGATGGTTGCAATAAGACTTTCGATCCCATATGCTCTTCTTAAATGTGATATTGATGCTTCTCCCAGGAAGAGAATCAATGTCAAAAGGGTAGAAAAAAATCTATCCCTCAGTTTGGGCAGGTCCAAGACTGGCAAATGGAAAGGCTTTCAAGGCAAGGTGATACAGCTTCTGCCTAGCCCTCTTATGAATACTTGCTCCTGGACTCTACCACACTGTGAGAAAGTCAAGGTCACACAGAGAAGGCATATGTAGGTTCTGGCCAATAGTGCCAGCTGATGTCTCTCAGGTGATGGTAAGGCATATGAATGGGAAAATCTTTGTCATGACTCCAGTCATAGCCACCATCCGAATGCAAACACAAAACCTGAGAAAAACCTACCTACTCCTTGTCCAAGCAAGCACTGTAATGGTGAATGTTAATAATAAAAGGATCATTACTGTTTTAAGCCATGAAGTATTTAGGCAATTCATCATGCAGCAAAAGTTAACTGGAACTGACCCAGGAATTTTACTCCTGGGTATATAACCAAAAAATACAAAAACACTAATCTGAAAAGACACACATCCCAACGGTCATAGCAGCATTCATTATTAACAATCGCCAAGATAAGAAAGCAACCTAAGTGTCCCTCAACAGATGAATGGATAAAGATGTCCCTCTCTCTCTCTCTCTCTCTCTCTCACACACACACACACACACACACACACACAGAGTAAACTACTACTCATCCACAAAAAAAGAATGAAATTTTGCCATTTGCAAAAACATGGACAGACTGGAAGAGTATTATGCTAAGTGAAATAAGTCAGACAGAGAAAGACAAATACTGTACGATATCACTTATACATGGAATCTAAAAAATTCAACAAACAAATCAGTGACTATAACAAATACAACAAACACTACCTGGAAAAGCTTGTCAAAGTGAGTGATTTTAATCCCTGGGCTAAAAGGCAAAGCCTGCCTGGTTTTAGCACCTGAAGTATACAATTTTAAGAATATTGCATCCTCGATATTAAAACCGAGATACTATGAAGCACTTTTTGTTGACTGTAACTGCCTTCTTTATTCTCTTATCCTTTTACAACAACCACCTCAACCAATTTCTAAACATTAATTAAAAGAAAGAAAATTTTTTAGATTGCTCATATTCATCATTAACCATACCTGGGTGGAAGGAGACCAGTCTCGACTGCCATTGCTAAGCAGTCATAAAGAAAAGAAATTCTTTTAGGACTATGCTGGCCATGAATGAATTTAACAATCCACTGGATGCACTGTTCATGAGATTCCTGGAAAATTAGAAAATGATCATATTTTAGGTCTAAACTTATATTTTATAAGCAACAAATAGCTAATAGTATCTGGGAGTATACATGAAGACTATGAGTAAGATACTTCATTATAAATTAATGGATGAAAACAATTTTTAAAAAACTGAAAAAATTCAGATTTAGTAGTTGAGTTACATTAAGCTTAAAATCACACAATTATATAGGTTAAAACTCCCACCATTTTTACTACATGGGACCTCCAAAAAGAGTATGATTCTATTAACATATTCATGATCAACAAAAAAGTCTAGCAAAGACTGTGTAAGGCACTGTAAGCAGTGCCCTTAATGGCAGATATAAATATCCCTGTCACTGGAAGAAAAATCCACTATGAATTAGTACATCAGCCTCATGAGAATTTAGTGAATCTAATCCCTAAGAGCCAAATCAGTTATGAACTAATGACATATCCAATTTCTAGACTTGCAAAACTTGAAATCTGATACCAAAATGTGGTGCCCAAATCAAAGATTACCTTCCAGAATATCCTCAAGATGTCCTGCTCTGTGCTACCACTGTCCCTCATACACATTTCTATTGCTGAATAAATAGTGCTGGCTTAGAAATACTTATTTTCTTTCTGGATCTTCCGTTAGAATCCAAAATTCTTGAAGACAAGGGTTTTATCTTAACTCATAAAGTGTTTTACCAATTATTAAAACATTAACATATGTTAGAAAGATGTAAGATGTTCAATATCACTCATAGAAATACAAAATAAAACTACACTTAGATAAAATTTCTCATGTTTTAGACTGGTAAAGATCAAAAAGCTCATTAACATGCTACTGTGAGGCGTGAGGGAATAGCAATATATATTCCACTCATATATTGCTAGTGGGAGGATAAATTGGTAAAACCCTTATGGAAGCTATTAGATTATTTTTATAAAAACTACAAATAGAAATATCCTCTGACCCAGCAATAATATATTCTGTGTCCCTTGCCTAAAACTATTCATTATAGTATTATTTAAAGAGTAAAAGGTAAGAAGCAACCTATCAGATGGTGGTGGACTGGTTAAACAAAGGACAGTGCAGCCATATAATAGGATATAATGCTGCTATAAGAAAGAAAGAGGAAAAAAAAGAAAGAAAGAAAGAGGGCAGAAGTAACTTTTAATGGATTGATATAAAATTACATCAATTTGAGAATTTAAGAGGGAAAAAGCAAGGTGCTAATGAATAATGTACATGGCATACAGACATTCTATAACAATGATTCTATGCATTAAACATTCTACAAGGAAACATAAACTGGAAACACTGATTGCAGACAGAAAAATAAACAAGTGATTAAGCTAATAGAAGCAGAAGGCAGATTACTCATTGGATGGAACTTTTGGTACCCCTTTGCATTTTGTACCATATGAACATATTAGAAAATAATAAAAAGTAAAAGAAATGTAAAAGAATGAATGTACTGCAACTATGCGATTCATTTCTGAGCAAGAGTCTTAATCACTAGCAGCTCAACTGTAAATAGTTCTCATTTTCCTACTTATAAGGCATCATAAAAAGGTAATATACTACCAGATCATGAGGTCTTTAAGTTTCAAACATTTTTTTCTTTTACAAGGCTACAATTTCTGGTGAATGCTCTTTATTACTAAGTTTTACTGTACTTGCCTCAATTTTGTTAAAGTATCTTTGGATACTTACTGTGGCATCTTTGTATCTTTACTATAGTATCTTTATTATAATATCTTTCTATCAGTGCTGGACAGTTCCTTTGCTGATTAAATGAATGAAGTTTTTATCCATTACAACTCCTAACACAGTTGTTCTGAAGTGCACTAAATAAATCAGAATAGGATGAAAATGGTTTTATATAATCTAACTTGGGAGAGATTTATAAAAACAACTCACTGTTATTTGGTCACTGTGCTATGGTCAACTTGATTTTTCAATACAGATTCTCTACTGGAAGAATACAAGTTGAAATGAATGGAAGCCAGAATAGACAAATAAAAGATGATGACAGTTTTATTTCTCCTTTTCCAGAAAAATCTTAACAGCAACATCAAGGTAAGTGTAAAAACAAAAAGGGCCAAAAATCGTCAGCTGAGTGTATTAAAAATGCAGTGCTCACCTGAGAAAGACCAGCCCAAAACTGTCTGAAGGCCCCTAAACAGCTAATAAGTTTTGTTTTTTCATCTTCAGGGGTGTCCATAAACATGCTAAAAAACAAAAGTCAAATTATTTGCCACTAGTTTTAAAAAGGTAATTCAACATAATCAGAATAGTAGATCTTATAAACCTCCAAGACAGACCTAAAGAAAACGTTACAAAGATACAATCAGGTAAAAACACAAAGATCTGCCATGTATACACTCACCCAGGGAAAGCCTCTTCTATAATCTCCGTTTTCTGTTAAAAAAAAAAAAAAAGTAAACAACATGATTTTTTTTATTTTAAGGGAGGGAGAGGGGCCTCCCCGATCAAAATAATACAGTGCAACATAGGGGAAATCACCTTAATTAGCAATGAGCAGAAACAAACAATACCCACCTGCTTTGTCTGTAACAAAGGGTGTTGTGGATTTCAAGTAAGACTGAATTTGACAGCAGTTTGAGAATCGCTCAACCCTTGCGCACATACTCGATGTCACAACAAGGAAGAGATGGGGAGAGGTTGTGCGGGCCAGATACCTTGAGCCGCTGCCCTCGAGCCACCCCCTCACCCAGCCATTGCCCAGGATCCCTGGCAGTTCCACTCACCACCACCTCCTCAAAAATGCTCTGTAGTTGCGTCTCCATCTGGACCATCACCCTCGCCTTCCTTGGACGCCAGGAGTGCGGCACGGGTCAGGCCCGAGCTCCGGCAATGGATGGGCAGATGGCCGGAGACGCCTGCAGGTAACTTCAACTCGCCGGGGTCAACTTCTTCCTTGGGCGCCAAGCCGGCTCTGTCCCCTCCGGGGGCCAGCAATCAGCCGGAACCCACACGGAAGCCTGGAGCGCTGGGTGTGCGCTGACTACGGCACCCACAGAAACAAGAGACCCAGCCAGATGGTTCCGCCTGTGGAGAAGCGCGATCCACGAGCCAGAGGCGAGCGCCCCCAAGTGAAACCGCCAGCCTAAGGCACCGCCGCCTGAGAAATCTGTATGCAGGTCAAGAAGCAACAGAACAGGACATGGAACAACGGACTAGTTCCAAATTGGGAAAAGCGAAAGCGAAGTCACTCAGTCGTGTCCGACTCTTTGCGACACCGTGGACTGTAGCCCACCAGGAGCCTCAATCCACGGAATTTTCCAGGCAAGAATATTGGAGTGGGTTGCCAGTTCCTTCTCCAGGGAATCTTCCTGGAGGAAGCTTAATTAGAGGAAAATAACAGAATGGGAAAGACTAGAGATCTCTTCAAGAAAATTAGAGATACCAAGGGAACATTTCAAGCAAAGATGGGCTCAATAAAG
Source organism: Giraffa tippelskirchi (assembly GCF_054371585.1). Lineage (NCBI taxonomy): Eukaryota > Metazoa > Chordata > Mammalia > Artiodactyla > Giraffidae > Giraffa > Giraffa tippelskirchi. The sequence continues at coordinate 134,118,380 of NC_137283.1, forward strand.
GACAGAAATGGTATGGACCTAACAGAAGCAGAAGGTATTAAGAAGAGGTGGTAAGAATATACAGAAGAACTATACAGAGAAGATCTTCATGACCCAGATAATCACGATGGTGTGATCACTCATCTAGAGCCAGGCATCCTGGAATGTGAAGTCAAGTGGGCCTTAGGAAGCGTCACTACGAACAAAGCTAGTGGAAGTGATGGAATTCCCATTGAGCTATTTCAAATTCTAAAAGATGATGCTGTGAAAGTGCTGCACTCAATATCCCAGCAAATTTGGAGAACTCAGCAGTGGCCACAGGAATGGAAAAGGTCAGTTTTCATTCCAATCCCAAAGAAAGGCATTGCCAAAGAATCCTCAAACGACCACACAATTGCACTCATCTCACACGCTAGTAAAGTAATGCTTAAAATTCTCCAAGCCAGGCTTCAGCAATATGTGAACCATAAACTTCCAGATGTTCAAGCTGGTTTTAGAAAAGGCAGAGGAACCAGAGATCAAATTGCCAACATCTGATGGATCACTGAAAAAGCGAGAGAGTTCCAGAAAAATATCTACTTCTGCTTTATTGACTACACTAAAGGCTTTCACTGTGTGGGTCACAAAAAACTGTGGAAAATTCTTCAAGAGATGGGAATACCAGACCACCTGATCTGCCTCTTGAGAAACCCATATGCAGGTCAGGAAGCAACAGTTAGAACTGAACATGGAACAACAGACTGGTTCCAAATCGGGAAAGGAGTATGTCAAGGCTGTATATTGTCACCCTGCTTATTTAACTTATATGCAGAGTACATCATGAGAAATGCTGGGCTGGATGAAGTACAAGCTGCAGTCAAGATTGCCTGGAGAAATATCAATAACCTCAGATATGCAGATGACACCATCCTTATGGCAGAAAGTGAAGAGGAACTAAAGAGCCTCTTGATAAAAGTGAAAGAGGAGAGTGAAAAAGCTAACTTAAAGCTCAACATTCAGAAAACAAAAATCATGGCATCCGGTCCCATCACTTCATGGCAAATAGATGGATAAACAGTGAAAACAGTGGCAGACTTTATTTTTTGGGGCTCCAAAATGACCGCAGATGGTGACTACAGCCATGAAATTAAAATATGCTTACTCCTTGGGAGAAAAGTTATGACCAACCTAGACAGCATATTAAAAAGCAGAGACATTACTTTGCCAACAAAAGTCCTTCTAGTCAAGGCTATGGTTTTTCCAGTAGTCATGTATGAATGTGAGAGTTGGACTATATAAAAAGCTGAGCGCTGCAGAATTGATGCTTTTGAACTATGGCGTTGGAGAAGACTCTTGAGAATCCCTTGGACTGTAAGGAGATCCAACCAGTCCATCCTAAAGGAAATCAATCCTGAATATTCATTGGAAGGACTGATGCTGAAGCTGAAACTCCAATACTTTGGCCACCTGATGAGAAAAACTGACTCATTGAGACAAATGCTCAGGGCTGGGGCAATGGGATGACCCAGAGGGATGGGATGGGGATGGAGGTGGGAGGGGAGTTCAGGATGCGGAACACATGTAAACCCGTGGCTGATTTATGTCACTGTATGGCAAAAACCTCTACAATATTGTAAAGTAATTAGCCCCCAACTAAAATAAATAAATTTATTAAAAAAAAAAAAAAAGAAAAGACCATGATGCTGGGAAAGATTGAAGGTGGGATGAGAGGAGGATGACAGAGGATGAGCTGGTTTAATGGCATCACTGACTCAATAGACATGAGTTTGAGTAAACTCTGGGATTTGGTGACGGACAGGGAGGCCTGGCGTACTGCAGTCCATGCTGTCACAAAGAGTCTGACATGACTGAGTGACTGAACTGAACTGCACTGAAGAACTTCTAAAAACCTGATATAAAGAATTCAAATTTTCTACTGGAGACTAACTTCAAGAGTTATCCCGAGTGTATTAGTTTGCTGCCATAGCAACAGAAACTGTGTGGCATAAAAAATAAAAAGGTACTTTCTCACAGTTCTGGAGATTAGAAGTCCGAGATCAAGTTGGTAAAAATTTGTGATCAAAATTTCCTGTTTTTCTCAATAAGTCAAAATCCATTAATATCATTATTTATATTTATAAACATATCAGAAATATTTACAATTCATAGGCATATCAGTTGGTTGGTTTCTTTGGAGGCCTCTCTCCTTGGCTTGTGAGTGGCTGTCTCTTCCCCGTACCTTCACATGGCCCTCCCCCTATGCATGTCTGTGGCTAAGTTCTATTCTTACAAGTACACCAGTCATATTGGGTCAGGGCCCACCATAATGACCTTATTTTAACTTAATTACCTCTTTAAAGACTCCATGTCCAAATAAAATTATGTTTTGAAGATGTGTATTTGAGGGGCATACAATTCAGCCTCAAAACTATTTCCTCTGGGCCACCAAATGCTTGTCCTTGTAGCATGCAAAATACATTCTACCCATCACAATAGCTCACAAATCTTAGCCATTCTAGCATCAACTCCAAGTCCAAAATTTTGTCTAAATATCTAAATCAGGTGTAGGTCAGACTTGAGGTGTGAGGCATCCTGAGGCAATATTCCCTTCCAGCTATGAATCTGTGAAATTAAAAAGCCATAAACTTAAAAGATGCTTGCACCTTGGAAGAAAAGCTATGACAAATCTAGACAGTGTATTAAAAGCAGACATCACTTTGCTGACAAAGGTCTGTCTAGTCAAAGCTATGGTGTTTCCAGTAGTCATGTACAGATGTGAGAGTTGGACTATAAAGAAAGCTGAGCACTGAAGAATTGATGCTTTTGAACTGTGGTGCTAGAGAAAACTCTTGAGAGACCCTTGGACAGCAAGGAGATCAAACCAGTTAATCCTAAAGGAAATCTACCCTGAATATTCGTTGGAAGGACTGATGCTAAAGATGAAGCTCCAATACTTTGGCCATCGGATGCAAAGAGCCAACTCACTGGAAAAGACCCTGATGCTGGAAGAGTTTGAGGGAGGAGGCGAGGAGAGTGACAGAGGTTGAGATGGTTGGATGGCATTATCAACTCAATGGACATGAGTTTGAGCAAACTCCATGAGATAGTGAAGGACAAGGAAGCCTGGCATGTTGCATTCCATGGGGTTGCAAAGAGTTGGACATAACTGAGCAGCTTAACAGCAACAACAGTGAACCTGTGAAACCAGGTAAAAAGTTATCTGCTTCCAAAGCATAACGGTAGGACAAGCCTAGGATATACATTCTGATGTCCAAAGGGGAAAATTGAAAGAAATGAAGGGGTCACAAGTTCCAAGCAACTCTGAAATGTAGTTGGACAATTTCCTTTAGATTTTGAGACTTTTGGTGTGATGCTCTGTCCCCCAGGTTGGGGATGGGAATCGGCTCAGGAGAGTTTGTAAGCACTTGACTGGAATGACATGGGCATCCAAGCATGGGAGGAGATAGTGGTGAAGTTGAGAGATTGAGAAGAAAAGAGAGGCTTTCTTCTTTTTTAGCAAAAAGAAAAATTATGTGGAGCCGACCAAAACAGATGGAGCAAAAGGGTGAACATAAAACTGGACCCAAGGAAGTGTGTTAGTGGTCAAACCAATGTGATTAAATTGGTTCAAAGTAGAGGCTTGGCACTGGAAACAGGAAATGCATCAAAAGTTCAGGAAACAAGCAAAGGCAGAAAGGAGATTAAGGTGACCAGTAGGACCAGTAGGATCAGTAGGGCAAAGTGAGATCACCTAGGGTGTCTTTGTAAAGAAGGCCGGATCACTGTTAGAGCTGGCCTTCAGAGAAATAGTTGTGTCTGCCTGGAGAATGAATCCAGAGTAGTACCTCTCAGAATTGGAGAGCTCTGAAAGCCAGGATGGGTAGCTTGAGTCAGCAGCTATTGAGACCATCACTTTGGGTGTATGAATAAAGGAGTGAACTTTGAGGAAGACAGAAACCTTCCCATCCCCCCCAAAAAACCCAAAAATGCAACAATAAAAAACTAAACCATTTGGTTTTGAAGAAATACTGCCTTAGATTTGAAGATTGGGGAGTGTACCTACCTTCCTAAGGAATAAGGTATAGCAATTCTAATGGAAAGCTGGAAACTCTAGAAGCTGAGGATGGAGATGAAACAACTTAGAATCTTTGGAGGCTGGAAGTAGATGGGTCAGTTTGCTGCTGTTGTTGTCTTCTCGCCCTAGCTTGCTGATGCTTGTCTTAGTTGAAGTCAGGTGTAGAAACAGGAGTCAAAGACCATTCAAGTAGAGGAGCCTTTCTAAAATGAGAGATATGAATCCATGAATCATTGTCTTTCAGTCTGGCTGTGCATGGATTAGTTATTAACAATGATATCTGTTAAGGTTCTTTCCATTCTGATTGCAAACGATGTTTTATTTGATCCCCTTTCCAGTAAACAAAATCTCTAGGTTGAAATTCATGATCCTTTTCATCTCCTGGGAGCTTTCTGGAAAAGTCATTACCAATTTTTGAAAGTGTCTTCATGAGACCCTGTCAATAATGTAATATACTTCCTTTTTCACCATTTCGGTGAAAGTTTCCAACATACTGCTTTCCCCCCATAACCATGTTTTTCAGATGCTCATTGGGTTGAAGGATGTACTGGTGTAGTGGCATTTGGGCTTCAGTAGACAGTATAAATTTGTTTTGTTCTATCTAAATCATCCCCTGGAGAAGGAGATGGTAGCCCACTCCCGTATTCTTACCTTGGAAATCCCGTGGACAGAGGAGCCTGGTGGGCTATAGTCCATGGGGTCACAAAAGAGTTGGACATGACTTAGTGATCAAAACAAAACCAAAAACCTCTAAACCACTTTTAGTTTAGTTTAGTTTAGTCATGGGGTCAAAATTCCCTGCTTTTGTTGCCGTATCTGTTTCCCTTCTATGGTGGCAATGTCTTGAGTCCCTAGGAAAGGAATCTTTTATTGGGTTAGCAGGGCTACTGGAGAGCAGTGGACATTCTCAAGGCTGCACAGGGTGAGTATTTAAAGCTGCTGTTGGGCTGCAGCATCAGCAAGTTGTTTCTTCCATTTTCCCTGGTGTCAGGCTTGGAATGCCCTGTTGTTTTAATAATTGCTAAGTGTTTTGGCAATTGTATAACAATTAATAACTGTGCAACCTATTTTTTAAAATAGATTGTCCTGAAGAGGTTAAAAATCTCATTGTTTTCTTGGCACTCCAAAGTTGTTATGTCACTTCAAAAGTATACTGATCTCATTATAAATACTTGTTACGTGACCTTGTTACCTTGCCAGGGGTTTCCCTGGTAGCGCAGCTGGTAGAGAATATGCCTGCAATGCAGAAGACCCCAGTTCGATTCCTGGGTCGGGAAGATTCCCCTGGAGAAGGAAATGGCAACCCACTCCAGTATTCTTGCCTGGAGAATCCCATGGATGGAGGAGCCTGGTGGGCTACAGTCCATGGGGTTGCAGAGCCAGACATGACTGAGTGACTTCCCTTTCCCTTTCCCTGGTGGCTTAGCTGGTAAAGTATCTGCCTGCAGTGTGGGAGACCTGGGTTTGATCCCTGTGTTGGGAAGATCCTCTGGAGAAGGGAATGGCTACCCACTCCACTATTCATGGACTGTAGAGTCCATGGTATCCAAAGAGTCGGACATGACTGAGTGACTTTCATTTCCCTTCAGGTCACCTGATCTTTAGGTAGTTGACAAGCTAGAGTAAAGACAATTCATGTGACTTGTTCTGCTGACTTTGTTTCTGGTAAATAAAAGTTTTTAATTGCGTGCACTGTGGACATTATTGCATTTGCAGCTCTGTAATGACTCTGCTTATCAATTAATAGGACCCATTTGTAAATCTGGTTAGATCAGCCTTATCAATAGGGTTTATTGTGAATCATTCCTGGGAGCAAGAAGATAATCAATTTACAAAGTGCAGTCACAGTTGTTTTCTTGTGATGCTGAGACGAAAGTTGCAAGAAAAATGTCACTACATCCACAAGGTGATATTAAGGGCAGAAAGCAACCATAGTTCATGGGAAATTTGTTGGCTTACAGAATTGTGCTGAATGTGGTAGAGTTTAGAAGATCTCGACTGTGTGTGGGATATAAGTAGTTAAAGGGAACCCTGTTCTTATTTCTTTAGTATTCTTTCTGAAATAACCCTCATACTTGCTACCAAGTCTAATTTAGTTTTGGAGAATTAAAGCATGTTATCTATAAACATATTCATAAAAGCATCAGTTTGGTTCAGTTCAGTCGCTTAGTCTTATCCGACTCTTTGTGACCCCATGGATCGCAGCATGCCAGGCCTCCCTGTCCATCACTGATTCCCAGAGTTTACTCAAACTCATGTCCATCGAGTCGGTGATGCAATCCAAGCATCTCATCCTGTATCTTCACCTTCTCCTCTGGCCTTCAATCTTTCCCAGCATCAGGGACTTTTCAAATTAGTCAATTCTTCTCATCAGGGGGCCAAAGTATGAGAGTTTCAGCTTGAGCATCAGTCCTTCCAATGAATATTCAGGACTGATCTCCTTTAGGATGGACAGGTTGGATCTCCTTGCCGTTCAAGGGACTCTCAAGAGTCTTCTCCAACACCACAGTTCAAAAGCATCAATTCTCCAGTGCTCAGCGTTCTTGATAGTCCAACACTCACATCCATAAATGACTATTGGAAAAACCATAGCCTTGACTAGATAGACCATTGTTGGCAAAGTAATGCCTCTGCTTTTTAATACACTGTCTATAACTTTTCTCCCAAGGAGCAAGTGTCTTTTAATTTCATGGCTGCAATCACCATCTGCAGTGATTTTGGAGCCCCTCAAAATGAAGTCTGTCACTGTTTCCACTGTTTCCCTTCTATTTGCCATGAAATGATGGGACCAGATGCCATGATCTTAGTTTTCTGAATGTTGAGTTTTAAGCCAACTTTTTCACTCTCTTTCACTTTCATCAAGAGGCTCTTTAGTTCTTCTTCACTTTCTGCCATAAGGGTGGTGTCATCTGCATATCTGAGGTTATTGATATTTCTCCCAGTAATCTTGATTCCAGCTTGGGCTTCATCCAGCCTGGCATTTCTCATGATCTACTCTGCGTGTAAGTCAAATAAGCAAGGTGACAATATACAGCCTTGACGTACTCCTTTCCCGATTTGGAACCAGTCTGTTGTTCTATGTCCAGTTCTAACTGTTGCTTCTTGACCTGCATACAGCTTTCTCAGGAGGCAGGTCAGGTGGTCTGGTATTCCCATCTCCTGAACAATTTTCCACAGTTTGTTGTGATCCACACAGTGAAAGACTTTGGTGTAGTCAATAAAGCAGAAGTAGATGTTTTTCTGGAACTCTCTCACTTTTTTGATGATCCAACAGACGTTGACAATTTGATCTCTGATTCTTCTGCCTTTTCTAAAACCAGCTTGAACAACTGGAAGTTCATGGTTGACGTTTTACTGAAGCTTGGCTTGGAGAATTGTGAGCATTACTTTGTTAGCGTGTGAGATGAGTGCAATTGTGTGGCAGTTTGAGGATTTTTTGGCAATGCCTTTCTTTGGGATTGGAATGAAAACTGACCTTTTCCAGTCCTGTGGCCACTGCTGAGTTTTCCAAATTTGCTGAGATATTGAGTGCAGCACTCTCACAGCATCATCTTTTAGGATTTGGAATAGCTCAACGGGAATTCCATCACCGCCACTAGCTTTGTTCGTAGTGATGCATCCTAAGGCCTATTTGACTTTGCATTCCAGGAAGTATGGCTCTAGGTGAGTGATCACACCATCGTGATTATCTGGGTCGTGAAGATCTTTTTTGCATAGTTCTTCTGTGTATTCTTGCCACCTATTCTTAATATCTTCTGGTTCTGTAGGTCCATACTATTTCTGTGTTTATTGTGCCCATCTTTGCATGAAACATTCCCTTTGTATCTCTAATTTTCTTGAAGAGATCTCTAGTCTTTCCCATTGTATTGTTTTCCTCTATTTCTTTGCATTTATCACTGAGGATGGCTTTCTTATCTCTCCCTGCTATTTTTGGAACTCTGCATTCAAATCAGAGTGAGACAATAACTGTCTATAAATGAAACAGACTTAAAAAGCATGGTTAAAGACCTGATTACCAGGCAATTATTAAGGAAATTTGGCAATTTCTGTGACATACAACATTTTAAGATGATAACTAGAATTAACACTGACAATATAGTGGAGCTCTTCAAATTTTAGCAACTTCATATGATTTTTAGAGCCTTTATATTAATAATATCTACCTATACAACTTAAAAAATGCATTATTACTCATTTGGCAATGTTCCACATGTAATTTAATATACCAGTTAAGTTTAGTTAGCATAATATCTTTCTTTGGGATATTCAAGAGCCCTCTGAAGCATCCTGAATTTATCGGGAGATCAAAAGGATTTCATGAACTTGATTTTAGAAAGATTGTCAAGACAGCAAAAGGTTTTAAACATTTGACAAGTAGGATCATGTCAGTGTGAAGCCATGCTTATTCATACAAACAAAAAGACAATAAAATTTGAAAGGCAAGTGAGAATAGTTACTGGTAAAGAAGCTTTACAAATCTGTTACCAAAAGCAAATTAATATTTCAAGAAAACTTTGTCCTCTCAACAGAGAAGTAAACCAAGTTACAGTTACATCTTTTCACCTTTAAAAATAAAACTCATTCATTATTTCTGTATTTAAATTTATTTTTAATTGGAGGATAATTACTTTACAACATTATATATGTTTCTGCCCTATATCAACATGAATCAACCATAGGTAATCATATGTCCCCTTCCTCTTGAACCTCCCTCCTACCTCCCACCCCATCCCACCTAAATTCAGTGTAACCCCTAAACCAAATTTTATGAAAGGGCAGTCAGCCAGTTCACTCCAAAGATCCCCTTAGGTCCCTGCCTAGGAAATGTACCGGTAGCCTCTTAAGACTCCAAATCCCAAGAAAAACTGCTGGAGTACAATTCAAAACATTTAAAGCAACGATGTTCAGAGATCACAAGGACTCACCAAAGCACTTGAGGAATACCAAGAAGAGGGTGGGACTCAAATGGCCCTTGCTGGCACCATGCACTGGTCAGGGTGGACTCCAGGTGTCCTCTGTGGGTATTTTTGATGTTCTGCTGAGTATGCCAAGAAAGTGTTGACAAAAATGCAATTACCTATCAAGTAAAGAAAGTAAAAAAAGGGAATTTTACTTGAGCCAAATTGAGGGTTATAAGCCAGACAGCTCTGAGAACTGTTCTGCCTGTTAGAAGTTGAAGACACAGCCATATACATTTTCAAGACAAAGGATCATACATCAAAATGTGGTGCTGGAGAAGACACTTGAGAGTTCCTTGAACTGCTAAGGATATCAAACCAGTCAATCCTAAAGGAAATCAACGCTGAATGTTCATTGGAAAGATTGATGCTGAAGATGAAGCTCCAATTCTTTGGCCATCTGATGCAAAGAGTCTACTCATTGGAAAAGACCCCAATGCTGGGAAAATTTGAGGGCAGGAGGAGAAGGGGATGACAGAAGACGATATGGTTCGATGGTATCACCAGCTCAATGGACATGATTTTGAACAAACTCTGGTAGATGGTGAAGTACAGGGAAGCCTGGCGTGCTGCAGTCCATGGGGTTGCAATGAGTTGGGTATGACTGCGAGACTGTAAAACATCAGAATGTTCACCAAGAGTACATAGTGAGCAGGAATTCACAATGACCCCTAGAGAGCTGAGAAAGAGGGTTATTCTTTAAGAAGTTACAGTGCTAGCATCAGAATAAAGAAAAAAAAATACTGACCTTCACATTTGAGCAGGGATCCCCCTCTTTGAGGAGCTCTGTTGATATGTATGCCGATAAACACTACACATTAGGGAGGGAGGAGGCCCAAAAAAGCACAGAGAGAGAATTTTAGGTTTACTTTTTTCTTGTGCTGCCTTAAAATATAAATTTTATTTTATTTTATTTTTTTATATAAATTTTATTTCATCAAAGTATAAAAGCATTTTTGCCTATGGTAGACAGAATGTCAATGTCCTAATCCCCAGCCCTTGAAGTTATGTTAAATCATATAGCAAAGAGAAATGAAATTTACAGATGGAAGTAAGACTGCTAATCTGCAAACCCTCAAATAAGGAGACTATCCTGGATTATCTGGGTAGGACCAGTGTAATCCAAGGGCCCTTCACAGTGGAAGAGGTAAATTGAAGGGAAGAGTCAATAAGGAGAAATGACTAAGGAAGAATGGTCAGGAAGATGCAAAGTTTCTAGACTAGAAAGTGGAGAAAGGGGACCCAAGGAGTGTAGGTGGCTCCCAGAAGTTAGAAAAGGCAATAAAACAGATTGTCCCCTGGAGGCTCCAGAAAGGAATCCAGCCCACCTGACATCTTGACCTTAGCCTGCTGAAAACTGGATTGAACTTTAAACCAAGAAGACTTTAAAATAACAAATCTGTGTTGTTTTAGGCCACTAAGTTTATGATACTGTGGCCTAAAATTTGCTAGCAAATCTTGTGGCCTAATTTGCTACAAAGCCACAGAAAATTTATATATATCCTAAATTTAATATTGGCTATCTGACAGAGATTATTTGTGTTATAATATTTATTGTATCAGAGAAGGCAATGGCACCCCACTACAGTACTCTTGCCTGGAAAATCCCATGGACGGAGGAGCCTGGTAGGCTGTAGTCCATGGGGTCGCTAACAATCGGACACAACTGAGCAACTTCACTTTCACTTTCATTTTCACACATTGGAGAAGGACATGGCAACCCACTCTGGCGTTCTTGCCTGGAGAATCCCAGGGAAGGGGGAGCCTGGCAGGCTGCCGTCTGTGGGGTCGCACAGAGTCGGACACGACTGAAGCGACTTAGCAGCAGCAGCAGCAGCATTTATTATACGGGGCTTCCCAGATGGCTCAGTGGTAAAGACTCTGCCTGCCAGTGTAGAAGATGCAGGTTTAATCCCTGGGTTGTGAAGATCCCCTGGAGATGGAAATGGCAACCCTCTCCAGTATTCTTGCTTGGAAAATTCCATGGACAGAGGAGCCCTGTGAGCCCCAATCCATGGAGTCGCAAAGAGTTGGACGCGACTGAGCGACGGAGCGTGCACACACTATTTATTATAAAGTAACATTTAAAAAAAATACAGTAGAGGCATTTTTACCCTTCTTTTTAAAAGATATTTCTCTTTTCTTTTGATGCTGAAGATTTCAATATGTGTTCTATAAATAACTCAACTTTGTTAGGTCTAAAACCTAGCTTGTCATCTTTCCAGAGAGCTAGCCTCCTGTCCTGATAGCCCTCTCTCTGTTCATGATCCCACTCTTCTTTGGGTGACCTGGGTTTAGAATCAGTCTTCAAGCTCAGCCTTCATATTTCTCAATCCCAACACATATGATTCATTTCCACAGCCTTCCTCTGACTTCATCTCACTGGGTCTGTGACAGCTATACCTACCTGGCCTCTCTGTCTTCATCCCTTCTCACTCTGGTCCATTTCATTCTCTTGAACCAGGAAAATATTCCCAAAGCAAATCTTTTATCCTATTACTCTCTGCCTCCAAATCCAGCCTTGGAGTTTCATTTCCAACAGACACACATTTCAATTTCTCCAATTCAAACCTTTTCATTTCGTCTCTCTTTAGCCACAAAATAATTTTTGACTCCAAATTTATTATTCTTTTAATCATACCACACAGATTTTACAGACTGAAGAATTCTGATCCTTATAGCCTATTCTGCCACATAAAAACCTCATGTCCTGTAATATTTTATCTGTTTATAGAGGCTTTGATTCAAATGGTACTTTAACTCAGACCGAGAGTGCTTATTGTGTTGTCCAGAATTTAAAACTTTAGTTTTTTAGTTATTCACTGTGAAATCAATCGATAAGGCTATGAATATAATTGTTCAAGTGATGGGTTTCTGTGGTTAAGTACATTAGTGCCAGACTTTGAAATTGCAGAGGACCAGTTAGTGAATATTTTAAGCTTTGTGGTCCAAGATGCATAACCAAAGGTATTGTGTAGGTGTATGTATGAAATCAAAGATGTGTGCACTTATATAGTAAAAGAGGAAGCAAAGTTCACAAATTTTTATTGATACAATTGAAAATAAAATAGAGCTTTTTTTCCTCTCGTGTTGGGGGATAATATTTTGTTTAATTGAGGTTCAGAATTGTTCTACCTGGTTACTCAGATGGTAAAGAGTCTGCATACAATGCAGGAGACCTGGGTTCAACCCCTGGGTCAGGAAAATTCCCTGGAGAAGAGATTGGCTACTAACTCCAGTATTCTTGCCTGGAGAATTCCATAGACAGAAGAGCCTAGTGGGCTACAGTCCATGGGATCCCAAAGAGCTGGACATGACTGAGCGACCACACTTTCACTTTCATCTCCAGTATTCATCTGTGCTGACTCTTCGTGAGATTTTATGTATTTCATCTCGAAAAGTAATTTATCATACACATAGGTATGCAAAATACTATCAGTCCACAAGTATGGATTCTACTTTTTCAGTCATTTTTAGAATGTCTAGTAACCTGGTCCCTATATTAATATTTCTGTTTCAAGAACTTGTGTCCTATAGTCCATCGTGAGATTTTGCCTTGTCCCTTCCTATATGCTGCTGTCTCTTGGCCCTGGCTTGGCATTGCTAAAACCAGTCCCACCTGGATAGCTTGTTCTAGATTCAGCTCCAGTTTTAGAACTCCACTTGCCAAGGGCAAGCTAGCATCTGTGCTTCCTAAATCCATTTGCCTATATGATTAGCCTTTTCCTGTGTTTTTTCATAATAAGCCCTCCTTGAATTTGGCCACCTGCCCATCCATCCCTGCTATTATTTTATTTGAAGTCTCCCTGTCTTGATGGACTTTTTTCTGTTGTTGGACCTGAGTCTAATATAAACTTCACCTCCACCTCCCTTAAGTGTACCTAGTTTCTCTGAACCTTCCCAGTCCTGCTTGTCCAGCTGCTACCCAAGCTCAAGTGGGAGAACCAGGGAGGGCAGTTGATGTTGGCAGGCCCCTGGGGCTTTCCCAACACATTAACCAGGGAGCTTACCATGATTTTAGAAAATTCTCAGAATTCTGTGCATGCAGGGACCTTGTAAGATTTAAAAATTATTTGTGATTGGTGGGGGATGTAATGGTAGCTGCCTTCTAGGGCACAAGGATTCTAAGCATTAGAACACACAGAGTGAAGTTTTCATAATCCAGAAGGTGGAGATTATTCTAAAATGAAGGGAGAAAGACGAGTGAGACTTCCAGTTCCACGGACAGAGAAGCCGGGCGGGCTACAGTCCATGGAGTGCAAAGAGTCAGATACGACTAAGCACGCACGTACGCACACATACAAGATTCAAGTAAGTTAGTGCAGGTTCAGATAACACAGGAAGTCTAGTCCAAAGTCTAAACTGCACGGAAGATGTGGATTTGGCTGATGTCCAGTGCTTAGGAGAACTGTTGGGAAGTTTCTAGGACTTGAGAGACTCAAAAGAGGTTGGAGCTTAGGATTCAGTTAGGGGAACTGTTACAACAAAAAATATGACTAGAGGTTAGGCAATGCTAATATCTCTACTGGACACATCTGTACATGCCCCAGGTAGATTCTCTGAGGCTTACTTCCCTCAGGCTCTGAAGACCTAAGATATTTCTCCATTATAACATCCAACAGTTATTAGCATGGAGATGATCTGAGATCAACTTAGAAAATGAAGAATCCAATGCTGAGTCCTTTAATTTGAAACAGACATAAGACTTTATCAGAGGTCTCCTGACTTCCTTGTGTGGTCTTTTCTTGTGTTCTCAAGGTTGAAGGGGCTTGGGAAACAAGAGAGGAAGAAGGGAGAATGGGTGCTCTGGCAGTGTGCGAGATTAAACAACTGGTTACCGTAGCCTAGCCATGTTGACATACAAAGCAAACTGTAACAGAAAGGAACATAAAGGTGGGAGCACTGAGAACCACACTCAAAGAGACTAGATGGTCTTAAGTGCAAATGTGCTTAGTCTCTCAGTCATGTCCAACTCCTTGCAACACCATGGACTGCAGCCTGCCAGGTTCCTCTGTCCATGGCATTTCCCAGGCAAGAATACTTACTATGGCTTACTATGCCCTCCTCCAGGGAATCTTCCCAACCCAGGGATCAAACTCAGGTCTCCTGCATTGCAGGCAGATTCTTTACCGATTGAACAGCCACCAGGGAAGCCCCAGAAACCCAGAAAAAAACAAAGGCTTATGTTAGGTGAGTACATAAATCCTAGGAATAGGACTTATAGTCCTGGGAATATCCTGCTTTTGAGACAAATTGTGATGTAGGCTTAATCTTTCTTTTATATAATCAGTATGTCCTAACACAACAATAACGACAAAATACCTTGCTGTGGGAATCTGAAGATCTGGCAGAATCTTACTTCTGAAAGATCACTCACCAAGGTGATCTTAGCAGATGACCAAGTCCCTCAGGTCTTTTAGCTTTATCTATAGGGGCTTCCCAGGTGGCATTAGTTGTAAAGAACCTTCCTGCCAATGAAGGAGACATAAAAGACAGGGGTTCTTCACCTGGGTCAGGAAGATCCCCTGGAGAAAGACATGGCAACCACTCCTGGTATTCTTGCCTGGAGAATCACAGGGACAGAGGAGCCTGGAGGGCTATGGTCCATAGGGTTGCACAGAATCGGACACAACTAAAGTGACTTAGCACGCACACATGTACAATTGGCAAGTTTGATTAGAATCCAGAGTGAATGTTTTCAGGAGAGAATTCAAAAGTGCTTATAGGACTCAAATCAAAGTGTTTAGACTAATCTTGGCTACACACACACACACACAAATCACTAGGAAGGATATTTAAATATACTGCTTCCTTTGTCAAAACTCCAGAAGATTTTAATTCAATCAATGTGGAGCCTGGGCTTCATAATGAAAAAATTAAAATTAAAAAGCTACTTTGGGCAATTCTAAGTTTACCCAGTAGAGAGAACCATTTGCCAAAGATATTCAAATATGGTTTTGTGCATTTCTGAATTTCTAAAGACCTGGTGGTTCATTGTGGTCCATGGAAAGAAATCCACAAGACCCTGAATTAGATTTTTTTAAAGGACAAAATGAACATATTGTCTACAGTGTACAGGAAATGAACTTTCACCTCTTGACACTATTGTTATTACAGCTTTTTTTCCTGTCTTAACTATCCAATCATTAAAGAGCTATGCTCTTTCCAAACATTTAAAAGCCAGCCACAGGGACGTAATTCATGCAGTTTCTCTTTGCCAGACTAGAAAAAGGAAATCAGTCTACTGTCTTCTGATAGAACAGGTTTATTTAGCTAACAAAACAATGCAATCTACACTGAGTTTATCAACGGAAGAAACTGTTAAGAGAAAAACTGTTAAGAAGTACAAAATAATTTGTATTGTAAGTACATTTTAACATTTTCACCTTTGTAGTTTGTGGCAAAAGGTATGGGTATGACTCTAGGATTATATTTGTTTGTGTTGCTATTAAAATATGAAGTTTTAAGTAACTGTGTTCAGTTTTACCGCTGATGACAACTCTAAAGCAAAGTGAAGGATTTAAATGACATTTTGCAAATAAGAAATTTGCATAACAACAAATTAATATTTGGTCAATCTAAAAAACTGGAATCTGTGGCAAAATACTTAGCAGCACTGATTTTACCATGATTATAATTATAATTATCTCCCAAGTCACCTTTGTGCACGAGTATGTTAAGACCAGAGGGTGAGGAATTAAAATCAGTGTCTTTAATTCTTTTTTCAAGATTGATTGATTGATTGATTTTATGCCATTTATTTACTCCTAGGGATGGTCTCTTTTGCCTGTTTTCTCTTTCTTGTTCTTTTGTACCATAAGATCTTCCCTGTCCTAAAACAAACAAAAACTTTCCTTGATTTTATTACATTCTCTTTTCCTTTTACCATCGAACTTCCAACTCTCTTCATTGCCTCAGTTTTCTCACCACCCAACCTTTTTTTATTCTCTAGTTTTTTGTTTTTTTGTTTTTTTTTTACTGCACTGAAGCTGCCTTCTCAAAAGTTAATCTTTTTCCCCTGTCCTTCTCCCTGCTAGGTCTCCATAACAACAGTACACAGATATTGTGGAATAATTTCTCATTTTGAATTCTCTCCCCTTGCTTTCATGATGACATTGAAATTCCTGTTTTTAGCACTTTTCTCCTTATCTGAATTATTTGTTTATTTATCTTTCTTCTCTTTGGGCATTTCACCAAACACTGTGTGAAGATCTTTTCTTTAGGGACTCTAACCTTTCATGGATTTAAGAATGTATTCTCCACCAGGAATTCCCCATAAGCCACTAGTTCTCACCTCTGACTGAGTTTCAGTCCTAAGATAGCGAGTGCCTGCTTGCCCTTCCTCCAGTATCTACCTTATAGTCAAAACCATTTGCGTGATTTTCTCACAACTATCCCGCTGCAGTTTTCTCCTAGATTCCCAACTTTACTTAATGCCATCATCATTCTCTCTTTCATGCAAGCATTGTTTGGAGATGAAAGTGAAACAACGTGTGTAAAGTATTGAGGTCAATGACTATATAACAAAGGGAACTCTCAAGATATTCCATTTATATTTCTGGGAATTTTGACATTTGTTATTCTGAGAACTTTTAGCTCTTATGCCATTTATCAAACTTACCCTATCTTGAGAGTCCCTTGGACTGCAAGAAGATCCAACCAGTCCATCCTAAAGGAGATCAGTCCTGGGTGTTCATTGGAAGGACTGATGTTGAAGCTGAAACTTCAATACTTTGGCCACCTGATGTGAAGAGCTGACTCATTGGAAAATACCCTGATGCTGGGAAGGATTGGGGGCAGGAGGAGAAGGGGACGACAGAGGATGAGATGGCTGGATGGCATCACCGACTCAATGGACACGGGTTTGGGTAGACTCCGGGAGTTGGTGATGGACAGGGAGGGCTGGCGTGCTGCAATTCATGGGGTCACAAAGAGTCGGACACGACTGAGCGACTGAACTGAACTGATCCTATCTTATAAATTCAGGGAATTATCAATTCCTTGAGAGCAAATCTTGTTCATCATATATTTCCCTACTTTGTATCCTTTTAAATGATTTATTAGTACACATAAATAGAAGCTCAATATTTTAAAATCATAGTTTCAACTATTTCTAGATTTTAGTAAAAGTTGTATTATGAAATTTTAAATGTAGCTATGTTTCTAGCATTCTTTATTCAGTCAAGCTAAAATCAAATGTTAGTTTCTCGCTAATTTTTGGAGTTCAGAGTACTCCCCTCCGCAATTTGTAGATAGCATGAGATAGTTTGAGATATATTTGCACCTTAATATCAAGAAGCTTATTCAGAGTTACATAGATAGAGTCATGATTATACAAGATTGAAAATGAACCTTCTTACCCTTGGGGCTTCCCAGGTGGCTCCGTGGTAAAGAATCCACCTGCCAGTGCAGGAGATACAGGAGACTTGGGTTCAATCTCTGGGTCAAGAAGATCCCCTAGAAGAGGAAATGGCAACCCACTCTAGTATTTTTGCCTGGAGAATCTCATTGACAGAGGAGCCTGGCAGGCTACAGTCCATGGGGTCACAAAGAGTCAGACATGACTGATAGTCTTAATGACAGCTGCAGCAACAACAAAAGACAGCTAGATGTTGCTTATTTTTCTGGCAAGTTTGAATGGTAAAAGAACCAAAAAATAAGGTGTAAACTGACACATAGCTGACTCTGACTCGTGAGGTTTATCATAGGAAAGTTTCCCAGTGCATTTTTGCTTTGTAACATTTTTAGCCTTAATCTAAATCTGTGGCTTTTGAGAATCAAAATAAGGGGAAAAGTGCTAATGGTGTTATTTAATAACTGTTTATGTTCATTTTTCCTCTTCATCTTCTCTACTGAATGAATACCTGTTGGAGGTAACTGACCTTGGGCTAACTTTGAAACTTCATATGAGAATTGCTTTCATAGTATTTAACATGTTTCTCCATCCTTGAATTCACTTCCATTTTGGAAGTTAGATGTGTTCATTTTTAGTTGATTTCCAGAAGGCAAACAAACAAACAAATCTATACCTTATGTAGGGTCTTTATTATCAAAAGCAAATTTTGATATTGGTTTTTTTCTTTCATGAAAGTGATTTAAAAAAAATAACAAATTTCATTGGCATTATAAAATACTTTCCTAATGTCAAACTAAAAAAATGCACAACTTGAGAGTTGCAAGGTAAGTTTTCTTTTGGAATAAATGAGGGCTGCAGCCCAGGAGAAAGCACCTCAGATAGCTCTGCGAGACAGGTCCAAGGAGGCAGTGGGGGAAGGTCAATATATAAGATTTTGGTGAAGGGGGTTTTTGTTATTCTGTCTCTCCGTCAAGTCCAACTCTTTGCTACCCCATGTACTGCAGTACGCCAGGCTTTCTTGTCCTTCTCGATCTCTCTGAGTTTTCTCAAATTCATGTCTGAGTTTGAGTTGGTTATACCACCCACCGTCTCATCCTCTGTTGGCCCCCTTCTCCTGTCCTCAATCTTTTCCAGCATCAGGGTCTTTTCCAATGAGTCTGCGCTTTGCATCAGGTGGCCAAGGTATTGGAGCTTCAGCTTCAGCATCAGCCCTTCCAATGAGTAATCAGGGCTGATTTCCTTAAGCATTGACTGGTTTGATTTCCTTGCTGTCCAAGGGATTCTTCAAGAGTCTTCTCCAGCATCACTGTTTGAAAGCATCATTTTTTGAGCACTCAGCCTTCTTTATGGTCCAACTTTCACATCCATACAAGACTACTGGAAAAAAAAAAGCTTTGACTTACGGACCTTTGTCAGCAAAATGCTGTCTCTGCTTTTTAATACGCTAAGTTTATCACAGCTTTTCTTCCAAGCAGCATGACTGCTGGAAAAACCATAGCTTTGACTATATGGACCTTTGTTAGCAATGTAATGTCTCTGCTTTTTAATATGCTGTCTAGGTTTGTCATAGCTTTTCTTCCAGGGAATAAGAGTCTTTAATTTCATGGCTGCAGTTACCATCTGCAGTGATTTTGGAGGCCAAGAAAATAAAGTCAGCCACTGTTTCCACTTTTCCCCCATCTATTTGCCATGAAGTGATGAGACCAGATGTCATGATCCTAGTTTTTTGAATGTTGAGCTTCAAGCAAGCTTTTTCACTCTCCTGGTTCACCTTCATGAATGGAAGGAGAAGTTCAGTGCTATTAAGGACTCATTTTACAAAAGGTTTTCTGTTAGTCATAAGGAACTCATCTCATCATGAAGAGATTTAGTGCATATGAAGATTTAGGGCATCTCTTCTGCATATGAAGAGATGCAGGGATTGGAATACTGAAATCAGTTTCTGAAAATATCTAGCTATCTAAAGACATCCTGGAATGTGAAGTCAAGTGGGCCTTAGGAAGCATCACTATGAACAAAGCCAGTGGAGGTGATGGAATTCCAGTTGAGCTATTTCAAATCCTGAAAGACGACACTGTGAAAGTGCTGCACTCAATATGCCAGCAAATATGGAAAACTCAGCAGTGGCCACAGGACTGGAAAAGGTCAGTTTTCATTCCAATCCCAAAGAAAGGCAATGCCAAAGAATGTTCAAACTACCGCACAATTGCACTCATCTCACAGGCTAGTAAAGTAATGCTCAAAATTATCTAAGCCAGGCTTCAGCAATACGTGAACCGTGAACTTCCAGATGTTCAAGCTGGTTTTAGAAAAGGCAGAGGAACCAGAGATCAAATTGCCAACATCCGCTGGATCATCGAAAAAGCAAGAGAGTTCCAGAAGAACATCTATTTCTGCTTTATTGACTACGCCAAAGCCTTTGACTGTGTGGATCACAATAAACTGTGGAAAATCCTGAAAGAGATGGGAATACCAGACCACCTGACCTGCCTCTTGAGAAACCTGTATGCAGGTCAGGAAGCAACAGTTAGAACTGGACATGGAACAACAGACTGGTTCCAAATAGGAAAAGGAGTACGTCAAGGCTGTATATTGTCACCCTGCTTATTTAACTTATATGCAGAATACATCATGAGAAACGCTGGGCTGGAGGAAGTAAAAGCTGCAGTCAAGATTGCCTGGAGAAATATCAATAACCTCAGATATGCAGATGACACCACCCTTATGGCAGAAAGTGAAGAGGAACTAAAGAGCTTCTTGATGAAGGTGAAAGAGGAGAGTGAAAAAGTTGGCTTAAAGCTCAACATTCAGAAAACTAAGATCATGGCATCCGGTCCCATCACTTCATGGCAGATAGATGGGGAAACAGTGGAAACAGTGGCTGACTTTATTCTTCTGGGCTCCAGAATCACTGCAGATGGTGACTGCAGCCATGAAATTAAAAGACGCTTACTCCTTGGAAGGAAAGTTATGACCAACCTAGATAGCATATTAAAAAGGAGAGACCTTACTTTGCCAACAAAGGTCCATCTAGTCAAGGCTATGGTTTTTCGAGTAGTCATGTAAGGATGTGAGAGTTGGACTATAAAGAAAGCTGAGTGCCAAAGAATTGATGCTTTTGAAGTGTGGTGTTGGAGAAGACTCTTGAGAGTCCCTTGGACGGCAAGGAGATCCAACCAGTCCATCCTAAAGGAGATCAGTCCTGGGTGTTCATTGGAAGGACTGATGTTGAAGCTGAAACTCCAATACTTTGGCCACCTCATGCGAAGAGTTGACTCATTGGAAAAGACCCTGATGCTGGGAAAGACTGAATGCAGGAGAAGGGGATGACAGAGGATGAGATGGCTGGATGGCATAACCGACTCGATGGACATGGCTTTGGGTATACTCAGGGAGCTGGTGATGGACGGGGAGGCCTGGCATGCTGTGGTTCATGGGGTGGCAAAGAGTCGGACAGGACTGAGTGACTAAACTGAACTGAAAGACCTGTTCCACCAGATTCCCTGGAGCAAGGAGTGCCTCAGTCCGCCCTGAACTCCCTCAGGGGGTGTTAAAGGTCAACAGCTGCAGCAGCACAGAATTCAACCTCCCGCAGAGTCAGATGGCACATGCCCTTTTTCAAGTTCAGTCGCTGTCAATGCTTTTGGCAAGTGCCAGATTGTGAAAGTGCAATGTTAGTCGCTCAGTCTTTGTGATCCCATGGACTGTAGCCCATCAGGCTCCTCTGTCCATGAAATTCTCCAGGCAAGAATACTGGAGTGGGCTGCCATTTCCTTCTCCAGGAGATCTTCCCAACCTAGGGATCAAACCTGGGTCTCCCGAATTGCAGGCAGATTCTTTATCATCTGAGCCACCAGGGATGCCATTTTGTAGTTGACATAAGTAATCTCTGTATCTCATTTACCTAAGTAAACTGTGTGTTCAAGCTGTATCATCCAGGACACTTATCATTGGACTTGATGGGGAAAGAGATCAGTGAATAGAATTCTCTTTAATTTATGTCACGGTTTAATTTCAGTTATAGTATGAAGTCCATTACACTGAAAAGCTTTGTCAGCAGTGGTGATAATGATTATATACACAATCTTTAGTCAATGACTTCCAGATTATCCTAAAACATTTGCTTGCTATGTAGATCAAAGCAGGTAATTTGCTAGTAAATTGTTTGGAGATTATGTTTGTGTATGTTAAATACCTTCACTATTTTCTCACGATCAGAAATCCTGTTTCCTGGAAATGCGGTAGTTCATGATTTCAGAGTTTTGGGATACTTTTAAGTATATAGGGCTTCCTTTGTGACTCAGAAGGTAAAGAATCTGCCCACGATGCAGGAGACCAGGGTTTGATCCCTGAGTTGGGAAGATCCCCTGGAGAAGGGAATGGCAACCTACTCCAGTATTCTTGTGTAGAATTCCATGGAAAGAGGAGCCTGGTAGGCTACAGTTCATGAGGTTGCAAAGAGTTGGACAGGACTGAGTGACTAAAATAAATAAGTCATTTAAATAAATGATCTCCAAACATGTATCTAGTTAAGAAAGGAAAACGTGCAAAGATAATTGGCCCTCTTGCTTTCATTTTTACTTTAACTCAATTTGGGGTTAAACCAACTGGGACTAATGTATTTGAATTTAAAATCTGTAATCAATGGTATTTTAAAATCCTGGTATTATGAAAAGCTAGCACACTGTACTCCAACAATCATCCAGGGAATGAGCCAGTGAAAGTTGCTCATTGGTGTCTGACTCTTTGCTCCTCCATGGATTGTAGCCTGCCAGGCTCCTCTTTCCATGGAGTTCTCCAGGCAAGAATACTGGAGTGGGTTGCCATTCCCTCTCCAGGGAATCATCCTGACTCAGGGATCAAACCCCAGCTTCCTGCATTGTGGGCAGGTTCTTTACATCTGGGCTACCAAAGCTAGCACACTGTGCTCCCCTAACAATCATTGGGGGAGACGGGGTATCTGGATTTTTGTATATTTTAATGAAATTGTAAAGGTCACATTTTTAAAAATTTTATAACAGGTTCTTCTCATTTTGTTGGTGGCTGTGTCACTTGCATTAGGCCTGGTGGCTGGACTTAGACGACAAGAAGAGCAAGGTACACCTCTCGGCATTTCCTCAGAACTTTCTTTTCCTTCTCTCCCCTCACCTTCACTGTTAGAACTTGGACTTGCCTCCTCTCTCCCGCACATAGCTTTTCCCCTGCTAGGCTCCTCTTTCTCCACACCCCACTTTTCTGTGGTTAGCACTATCCGTTGCCATTTCTGGACTTTCCCCTTTGACCTCATCTCCCTTCTTCTTTGAGGTTCATATCATTCCAGTATTTCCCCACTTACTTTTCATCACCTTTCTAGAGGATTTTGGTAACTGGATCAAAGATTCCTTCTCTCCCTACTCCTACTCTATCATTAATACCAGATGATAAACTCGGCTTTGAAAGTCTTAGTTGCTTCATTCCCAGGACCTCTAGCCACCATGTTTGTACTTGACGTTAATATTACCTTATCCTTGAAATCTCACTATTTCCTGGTTAGGCAGTGCCACTTTCCTGAAATAAAGTGCACAGTAAGAGCTTCACAATTATTATTATTATTATTTTTGTCATAATAAGCATAGAAAAAATAGGAGATTCATGGCTCAAAATATCAAAATACCTCATATGTCTTTTGCCGTATCCTATTAGTATGTAAGAGTAAATAAGCCATTTATAAGTGACTCTATAAATGCACTTTATGTGCGTTTACTATAATCTTGCTATGTATTGTTTAGACACTTTTATTCAGGGAAAGTTTGAGATCAAATGTTAGATAATTTATTCTCCTTTTTAATTTGGTTGATAAGCTTCTAATTTGACTCCGATGGAGAAAGTCTTATTGCTTCCTCATTGGGAGACCCTTGGTGATGTTAACTGGCAATTTTCCAATATGTTTTCAGTTAACTTACAGACACGCAGTTCCCCTAGTGTCACATGGGAACACAGTGGAACTGAGAGATGGGCATTGACTGGAAAATGCCTATCTTTTCTGGTCATTTTTCTGCTGTGTTTCTGAGCTGCAGTACCAGTCCTAGATCTATCAAATGTTGGCAGGCCATTTGGGTGGTATTATTCTGATGTTAGTGCATACAGGTGGGCATCATTTCTTGGTTATTTCCTCCCACAAATCACATAACTTAATTGCAAAAGGCAATGGTAATCTCTGAACAAAATCTCCAATTAATGCAGCTCTTTCCATCCCTTCCTTATGTTAGTACAGCTATTGACTGGCTCCCCAGACTCATTGTTCCTCATTCTCTTCCTTTCATCTCGGTCTATCAGGGCTTATATGCCATCCTTCCCCTCACCCTCTTGTCCAGGAGATTGGCGTTTAACACTGATCCCTCTTTGCCAGCATCCTTAACATAGTCACCCCCTCATTCTTCCACCACAACTCTTGTTTCGTAATCCCCAACTCTTGATCATTTTCACCATTCTCTGCTCTAATTGATGTACTTTTCATAGGCAGTATTTTTTTCAAGTATGAGTTTTTAAACTAGTTTTTCTAGTTTGAATGACAATTTTATCGTTTTATGTGCACATCCTTTTTTTACTTGTTGTCAACAAATAAGCACTGACTCTGTACTCAGTGCTATTCTAATTACTGGGAATATAGTGCTACAAGAAACAGACAAAAATCCTTCAAAGAGTTGGAATACAGACAAGAAAAAAAATACACTATATATGTATATATAATATGATAGAGAAAGTGCTAAGGAATAAATAAAACTGAAAAGAGGAACATGAAATACAGAGTCAGGACAGGTAAGAAGTATGTAATAACTTTTGAGTAAAGAGCTGGAGGAAGTGGGGAAGAAACAAGGATATTTTGGCAAAGAACATTTTAGGCAAGAGAAAATAGCAAGTGCTATTCTTGCCTGGCATGTTCTATTTAAAGAATAACAGGAGATCAGTGAGCTAGAACTAAAAGGACTAGAGGGAGGGTAGTCATAAAATGAGATCAACCAAAGAAGAGTCAGATCATAGAGAGGTTGGTAGGTCAAAATATGGGCTTCAGCTTTCATTGAGTGTGATGGGGATTGACTGGAGGTTTTGAGTAAAGGAATGACATGCTGTTGTTTGCTTTTCTATGCGATCACTCAGGCTGCTGAATAAATGCCTGAGTGATACTAGAAGTAGAGAGACAAGTTAGAAAATTATTGCAATGATATAGAAGAGCCATATGTCTTGGACCAGGGTGGTAGCATTGTAACTGGGAAGAAGTATTTGGATTTGGAGATCTTTTGATGTAGTAGATAGACTGTATCAACAGGTTGAATATGGAGTAAGAAATAGAGTAGTCAAGAATGACCTCGGGATTTCAGCATGAACACCTGAAAATATGGAAATTTCCATAATTGAGATTGGATAAGACTGTAGAAGGAGTTGGTTTGGGAGGAATAGTCAGGAACTCAGTTTTGGATACTTGAAATTTGAAGTATCTACCAGATGTCCAAGTAGAAAAGTCAAAAAGTAGTTGGATATATAAGGCTGGCATTCAGGGAAGTTCTGACTGCACATATATCATGGTGAATACCAGCACCATATATGGTATTTAAAGCAACATGACCAGGGTATGCCAGCCTTAAAGGACTGGAAGATGAAGGAAGAAGACTAGGAAAGAGTGGACAGGGATGTGGGAGGGAAGCCAGGTGATTGCTGTGTCCTGAAATTCAAGTGCAGAAAATGTTTCAAAGGAGCAGAATGAATGTAAAAATGTAAAGACATTTTATGTAAATGGTATATAAACCCTTCCTCTTACTTTCTCACTGAACTTTGTTGCTATCTAATTGCTATGCGTGCACCTATTCTTATGCACTTATCTACTTATTGCGTGTATCCAACATGTCATTTGACCTATGCCCTCTCCCAGTGTTGCTTTTCTGATATCATTCTGACTTAAGATCCTTTATATATTTCTCCTGCTCTTTCTCTGAGAGCTTTCCAGATCTCTCTAACCCTGTTGATCCCTTGGTATGAGTTTTGCTGTGAAAATTTGGTGAGCAACTTTGATGTAATATTTGCTCTTCAATTCTGGGAAATTTTATTATGACTTCTTTAACAATATCATCTTTATTTTCACTTTTCAGTACTACCTCCCTGTTTCAGGGTCAACTAAGTAGTAGCCTCAATTACATCTGCAAAGCCCCTTTACCATGTAAGGCAATATATTCATAGTCTCGAGGATTAGGGGAGGGAACCTTCCTGAGAACAATAATTCTGCCTACCACACCCCGCCACTGAATTTTTCATTACTGCTCTCATGTTTTTTTATTTCCAAGAGCACCCTGAACATGATTTGCCTTTTAAAAATTAGTTTACTTTCTTATTTCATGAATGCGATATCTTTTCTGAGCATCTCAATCAGTTGCGTGTGTGTGTGTGTGTGTGTGTGTTTAACTCTTCTACTCCTTGCATTATTTCCTCTTCAAAGGTTTTCCCTTTTTCTCTTGTTTGTTCTGATCCTTCATGTTGGATGCTATCCAGCTGTCCTCCAAGGTCTGGTGACCATCTGTTCCATTGAAGAGTAAGACTTGTTCATCCTTTTTTCTCATTATGGCTGTCCTCCATGTCTGCTGCCTCTGTGACGAAAGCAGCTTCTCCCACTTTTCTCCAAATTATGAGCCTTCTATTCTGAAGTGGAAGGTGGGGTCCAGACTTTCAACCAACTTTACTACATTTAGCCTCTGTGTGTCCCTCCTACCCGCTCCTAATGGCCCCTGGTGTCTTTGAGTCTGGGACCTCTCTGGAGTCCTGGGGAAAAATCAATTATTATGTATTATTTATTATTTATCACTTTGCACTCATGAGTCAGGCAGTGCAATAAAACTTATCTACTTATCTACTTTTCTGTCCTAATCTGTGCTGGGCACTTCTTGTGCTTCCACCATCAAACTTTGAGACATTGGATAACTGCTGAACACTGATTTCCTTATCCCTTCACCCTACAGGCAGCTGCAGAAAAAAATGTTTTGATGCTTCACATAGAGGACTGGAGGGTTGCCGCTGTGATGTGGGATGTAAAGGCCGAGGCGACTGCTGCTGGGACTTTGAAGACACCTGTGTGCAATCAAGTATGAACTCTGAGAGCAAGTTTATTAGCATGTTGGTTGTGTGATCATTAATGCATGTACAAATGCTCACCAGACACTTGTGTGTTAATAATTTGCTTGGGCTGACATAACAAAGTCCCACATACTGAGTGGCTTACGCCACAGAAATTCTGGAAACTAGAAGTCCAAGTTCTAGGTGTTGGCAGTGTTGGTTCTTTCCAAGACTGTGAGGGAGAATCCATTCTTTGCCTCTTTTCTAGGTTTTGGTAGGTTGCTGGCCATCCTTGGTGTTCCTTGGCTTGTGGCAGCAAAACTCAAAAATCTGCCCTTATCTCCAGATGACCTTCTCCCCGTGTCTTCACAGTCTTCCCTCTGCATGTGTTCATGTCCAAATTTCCTCTTGTTACAAGAAGAATACCAGTCACACTGGGTTGGGACCCACGCTAATGACCTCATTTTAATTTGTCTGCAAAGAAACCTTTTCTAAATAAGGTCACATTCATAGTAATGGGGGAAGAGAGTTAAGACTTCAGCATTTTTGGGAAGGGACACAATTTAGCCCATAACACCTTGTATTCAGGATCTAGTATTAGCCTGTCTTCTTTTTCAGTATTCTAAAGATAGAATTTACACTTTGTTTAGTTGAGGTTGAGGAATAACAGTATCCAGCAGATAAAATACTGTCAAATTATACACATTTCAAAGGAGTTTTCCTATGGCCTGTCATCTTATTTAATTTCATTTTTAATGGTTCTTGGAGAGCATAAGACTCCCATAGAAAGCTGGTTATTCTGATGCCAGTGCTCCACAAAACACAACTTGAGAATCATTGTTCTTGAGGTGGAAGAGACAGCTTAGTTTGCAATATCTAATTTTCTAGGAAGTCAAGGAAAGTAGTGGTGGTGTGACTAGTGGTTTAATGATAATGAACATTAGGACAGTGGAGCTTCTTACATTATTCTCTCTGAAAAGGGCTTGAGGGAGAGGATAACCCAGTATGGATAAGATCTGTATTCCCTTTAATTCATTATTAAAAATGTTTTCTTTCTAAGTACATAATATATAATGAAGAATGAAGAATTCTGCATGACTGAAACATACAGCTGTCACCTAGCCAATGCATTTGTCTGATTGCAGGGCTGACATTAATGCCAATCACCATTTCCTGGCAGGTGGCCCTCTAGGAAGCAATCTCCTCTTGTTAGCTTGTAGATTCAGCCTCTTGCTGTTAGCTCTAGATTTACTGAAACTGATCTCACAATAAGTGCCCATCTTGGAAAAATACCAGAGGCACGTTGGGGAGTTGATCTACCATTCTTTCACTGTCAGCTGGAATGTACCCTGGCTGCCTGTGTCCTTACAGACCTGACCATGTTCCTGTTACTTCTGTTGTCACTGCCTCTTCCTTGATGTCGGTCCTTAGATCAGGCTGGGTAGGCTGCTCTTGTGTGGCAATGGTCACTCAAGGCTAGTAGTTCTCCTATCCTTGGGTGGGAATAGGACAGGTGTTCAGTTTCGCCAGACTCAGAGGTGTACCTGATAGGTAAACCAGAACCACAGCTTATAAAGCTACATTCCTCTCTGCCACCCATGCCAAAAGAGGAAAAGTGATGGATTGCCCCTTATTTGTGTTATGTATTTTCATTGGTGGATGCAGATAAACTAAGAATTTGACTGTATGATAATATAAGAAGTAATGCATGAAGTTTGTATTTTTGGTATTGGATGCTTAAAAGAAGTTGTATGCTCAAAACTGAATTGTGTAATTCTTCAGCTCAAATATGGACATGCAATAAATTTCGCTGTGGGGAGACCAGATTGGAATCCAGCCTTTGCTCTTGTTCAGATGACTGTTTACAAAAGAAAGACTGCTGTGCTGACTATAAGAGTGTTTGCCAAGGTAAGCAGGTGTTGCCCCTTTGCCTCCATGAGTTCAGTGACCCTAGAGCTGTCCTAGGCTGCAAATATTAAAACCAGGCAAAGAATTTTTAGCCACTCTGTGTGGAAGAAAAGACTCAATGTATTTACTGTGAGAAGAAATGTGTTTTGTGTACGATAGAGGAAGGGAGCTCATAGCAAAGATATTATAGAAGAAAAAACTCAATGTTCCATGTTGTCTGTAGAGCAAGCTCTTTTTCAGTCCAATGACTATGGTAGGCATCCTTGTGGTTTGAGACATGGGATGGCAGATCCTAAAGTTAAAACATCGCAAATGAGATTCTCTGGCCCAAATAGCAGTTGGTTAAACCAATAGGATTGTTGAAACAACTATGTCCTGAGTGGTGGTTTAATGGCTGATTTAGGACTGGCAAGAGGTCATGCAGAGCCAAGATGAGAATCCAGGTTTATCAATGCCTGATTTCACTTGCTTTGCTACTTTAGGGGTGCAGATTTTTTAAAAAATCACCAATCCCTCTGAATATCTGATGAGACTTAAGAAAAATGCACACATACATATAACAACAAAATTGCTTCAAGTTTTGCTGAAGTAATTGCTTTCAACCCTTTTCTCATAATCAACATCTGTAATATTTTTAGACAAAAAAGAGATTAAATTGAATTTTGATTTTTTTAAAATAGGAAGAAAATGTTATCGTAGAAACATTAACTATTATCCCTTAGTAGAAAATAGGTTTTGCACTAATAGACAAATCAGTTTTTATGCAAAATATAATTAAAAATCAGCTAAGAAGAGCAATCAGAAAGGAAAGTAAAAGCCCAAAATGGTAAATCTGTTTTTAAATAATAACTGGTACTTAACAGTGAGTATTGTGTCATTAAAAATCCATCTAAATTCACAAAGCAAGTATAGCTTCCAGTTTGCTTGTTTCTCTAATAAGTTTACTGACCATACTGCCTCTGACCTTTGTAGTCTCCTGGCTTCTACCCTAATTTTATAACTCTTAACTTTTTTTTTTTTTTATATGTAACTGAATCACTTTGTTGCATACCTGAAGCACTGTAAATCAGTTCAGTTCAGTCGCTCAGTCGTGTCCGACTCTTTGTGACCCCATGAATTGCAGCACACCAGGCCTCCCTGTCCATCACCAGCTCCTGGAGTTTACCCAAACTCATGTCCATCGAGTAGTCGGTGATGCCATCCAGCCATCTCAACCCCTGTCGTCCCCTTCTCCTCCTGCCCCCAATCCTTCCCAGCATCAGGGTCTTTTCCAATGAGTCAACTCATTGCATGAGGTGGCCAAAGTATTGGAGTTTCAGCTTCAACATCAGTCCCTCCAATGAACACCCAGGACTGATCTCCTTTAGGATGGACTGGTTGGATCTCCTTGCAGTCCAAGGGACTCTCAAGAGTTTTCTCCAACACCATAGTTCAAAAGCATCAATTCTTCAGCGCTCAGCTTTCTTCACAGTCCAACTCTCACATCCATACCTGACTACTGGAAAAACCATAGCCTTGACTAGTTGGACCTTTGTTGACAAAGTAATGCCTCTGCTTTTTAATATGCTGTCTAGGTTGGTCATAACTTTCCTTCCAAGGAGTAAGCATCTTTTAATTTCATGGCTGCAATCACCATCCGCAGTGATTTTGGAGCCCCCCAAAATAAAGTCTGACACTGTTTCCACTGTTTCCCCATCTATTTCCCATGAAGTGATGGGACCAGATGCCATGATCTTAGTTTTCTGAATGTTGAGCTTTAAGCCAACTTTTTCACTCTCATCTTTCACTTTCATCAAGAGGCTTTTTAGTTCCTCTTCACTTTCTGCGTATCTCGGGTTATTGATATTTCTCCCGGCAATCTTGATTCCAGCTTGTGCTTCCAGTCCAGCATTTCTTCAATTAAAAAAATAAAATAAAACAGACACACACACACATACACACAAGGTAAATGGATAACAAATTGTGCTAGATCCATGTAAAGGAATGGTGGTGGTTTAGTCACTAAGTTGTGTCCAACTCTTTGCGTCCCCATGGACTGTAGACTGCCAGACTCCTCTGCCATAAGATTTCCCAGGCAAGAATACTGCAGTGAACTCTTAACTTTTTATCTCAATAGTGATCCTCTGCTCATGTGGTAAATTTTCTCACTGAATTCATTGCACAGTAGTTCTTGAATTTAGCAGAAACAAAAGCAATTTTTACAGGCAGTGTTGAAGTTTACCATTACCACTAATTAATTACTTTGATGATGTTCACTGAATCATTTCAGTTTATTTTTTAAACAAAGGTAAGTGTTTTTTCACTCTAAGAATTCAACACTTTACAGATGTAAATGATTCTTGCCAAAATTGTGTCTCCAGGCAGGAGTTGGAGGGAATTTGAATAATTTTTGTTCAAGAAACCAGTTAGTTGCTTTTATATTTTAAGTTCAGAATTGTGAAAAAAAAAAGATTAATTTCTAATGTATAGATGGA
This sequence comes from Giraffa tippelskirchi, assembly GCF_054371585.1. Lineage (NCBI taxonomy): Eukaryota > Metazoa > Chordata > Mammalia > Artiodactyla > Giraffidae > Giraffa > Giraffa tippelskirchi. The sequence goes on from NC_137283.1 coordinate 134,149,187, forward strand.
AGAGAACAGTATGATTTTACCCTAGGTCCATCACCTTTCTATAGCAATGATCAACTCATGACCAATCTTGTCTCATGCTGACACAGTGAAACTTTCAAAAAGATAAAAATATGACTGTAATAAATACAAAGTAAATATCAAAGTCTCATTAACTCATTAAGGAGATAGCCAGCTGGAATGTTAAGCTGGTTCAGAGGATCAGAGACTAAGTATACATAGAACTGAAAGAGTGTTGGAACAAAATCACTGAAGATACAATTTTTGGTGAGACACAAATGATTTGCTTTCTTACAGGACAATTTACCTGCTATCAGACAAGAATCTGTTACACTATTAGTGTTTTATTGATTAAATGAATCCTTGTGTGTGTACTCAGTCACTCAGTCCTGTCTGACTCTTTGCGACCCCATGAACTTTAGCCTACTAGGCTTCACCAGGCTCCACTGTCCATAGGATTTTCCCGGCAAACACACTGTAGTGGGTTGCCATTTCCTCCTCCAAAATACTATCCTTACTAAGGTGTAAAATAAATAGTAAAAGATAAGCTAGATAAAGGTATATACTTCTAGGCAATTAGACAATCCAGAGAGGGGCTTTTAAGATAATAATAATTACCAGCATGACATTAAAATGGAGTCTAATTATCAGTTCTCCTTTTGCTCCTTTTCAAGTTTTGGAGTTTTTTCTTAATAAAATACCCCCAACCTATCTTTGAGAATTTTAGATTACATCAAAGGAAATCCTAATGCTAATATCATTCATCTATAAATATTTTTAGCAGGTATCTAAAAAAGGTGAACATTTAACAAAATTATAATACATCAATATATCTAAAAATGTCTTCAGTAATTATAATATTTATTATCAACAAATATCTAATCTGTGTTCAGATTTTTCTGTTTCATGATATTAAAAAATATTTGTTTCAAGTAGGATCCAAAGAGATTTCAGACATTTCAACTGGCTGATATATTTCAAGTCCTTTAAAAGTAGGTTCTCCCTTCCTTTATTTCCTCTTATGCAATTTACATGTTGGATAAATGGAGTCACTTATTCCGTAGAATTTTCCAGTCTGGGATTTGTAGATTGGACCATGTGTGAATTAAGTATTTTGTCTTCTCCCATATTTCCTGCAAATTGCTAGTTAGAACTAGAGGACTGTTTAGATTCAAGCATCTACCTATCTATCTATCATGCATCCTTCACACATAGTGGTGTTACTTCCATCAAGAGGCATATCTTTCTGTTTGGGGTTATTTTGGTGATGTTAGGCATGTATGATGATTGCATAGATCCATTGTGTATATGCTGAGTTGCTAAGTTGTGTCCAACTCTTTGTGACCCCATGGACTATAGCCTATTAGGAGTTGCAAATGATGGCATTCATATTCGATCATTTCTACTTCATTAATGAGCTGAAATATTCTATAAACAGAAGCATCCATGGAGTGAGAATTTTTAAGTTATGATCTTAAAAATTTGTTCAATTTTTCCCATTTAATATGAATATCAATTATTCTCCTTGGTTATTTCTCTTTTATTCATGCTTTCTTTTCATTTTTCTTTAGATTATCTACCTACGTCAATTAAAGGGCCCCTGCTGGCTCAGTTGGTAAAGAATCTGCCTGTAGTGCAGGAGACCCAGGTTTGATTCCCGGCTCGGGAAGATCCCCTGGAGAAGGGAGTGGCAACTCATTCCAGTATTTTTTTCCTGGGAAACCCCATGGACAGAGGAACCTGGTGGACTACAGTCCATGGGGTTGCAAAGAGCTAGACACGACTGAGGGATTAACACTTTCATTTATTAAACTCATTTTCTCCTAGTGGTTGGGAAAGCATTGTCCTTGAGGGAAAAAACTTTATTTAAAAAAAAAAAAGATAGAAATTGTCCCTTTCCAGCTAAAAGAATTCCCTCTGTTTTCTTGGTAAAGATGGGATTCTTGATATTGCTAGTATAGATTACTGATCTGTGCAAATCGCTACAGGCACTGACCTTGCCAACATGTGAACTAGCATTTAACATATTCTGTATGAATTTCGTCATTGGAATAGCATGAATTAAGTCGTTTGGAAAGATTATATCCATTGAATGTTGGTTTCTCTTTTCTTGTCTAAACGTGTTGATCTTAATGCTTTTCAGGAGAAACCTCATGGGTGGAAGAAGAATGCAGCACAGCCCAGCAGCCTCAGTGCCCAGAAGGGTGAGACGGACATGGCCATGTTTATCCTCCTTTAATAGATGGCACACGGAAATGTAGTTAAGGCAGGATGGAATTTCCCCCACCATGTTTACATTTGAAAACAAAACAGTTAACAAAAGATTAGATTCCTTGTAGCTTCCAACTCACAACACACTTTGGTTTGCTTTATTGTTTACAAAGCAACTTGTATTGAGTTATTATCTTACAACAATGACTTAAAAAACGGTTGAAATATTTGAAGTAATATCCCAAGGTCTTATAAAAATCAGAACTAGAATTTAGATCTAAATGATGTTAGCCAAAACTCTTTTTCCATTGTCCTCCTGGCACCTCAGATTTATTCTCACTGAGGGGAAGGGAAGAGAATTGTCCATGGAAGGCCTCACTGTGAAAGGTGGATGTTGGAGAATGGATGAGGAAAACTGTCAGGTGGGCACAGGTGATGAACACATGAGGCATCACCTCTCATCCCACCTTCCCATGAACCCCTTCACATGTTTATGACAGCTGCTCCCGGACTTGGTCCAGCTCTGGAAGTATGCCCCATGTCCCCTCGCAGTCAAGGTGGATTTCCCCTTTGCCTCCGATTGTCCTTTCTGCCCTTCATCTGCTTCACTCTTCTGGCCCAAGCAGTGGGAACATGATAGTGAGACAAAAGAAAGAGAAAACACTATCAGGCTATAGAAAGAATTGATGGAGACATTTTTAGATAATATTATTTCATTTAAAAAATTGTGTGTGGATAATGTGTCTGTTTGTATATCATGTTACTTTGGTTTATACCATATCCAGCTGCCCTCTTCAGAAGTTTCTAGGTAGAAGAGTAAAGAATTTAGAATTAAAAAAAAGGACTTGAGTTTGGGTACTAACTGCCTCAGTTGTGTCTGATTCCTTGCCACCCCATGGACTGTACAGTCCTTGAATTCTCCAGCCTAGAACACTGGAGTGGGTAGCCTTTCTCTTCTCCAAGGGATCTTTTCACCCCAGAGATTGAACTCAGGTCTCCCACATGGCAGGCGGATACTTACCAGCTGAACTATTGGGGAAACCCATCTAACACAAAGCCTGCCTCAGATATTTGTTAAATGGGTTACTCTTCAGTAAATGCATATTCTGGGAAACCAAATGAACATCGTCCAGACTCTCCTCACAATTTCCTTTATAATGTGTAAATAGATGGCTATGCCAATATTTTTTTTTTGTTTAGCTCTACTCAAACATATTGAGAGAAACTGAAATTATTTTTGTTTTCAGCTGATAATAGCATTCAAAATTTTCTTCATGATAATACTGAGCATTTGTCAGAATTTTTAAAGATGTATTCTAACCAAATTCCTTGGAAACACATATTCTTATTCAAAAGTGTAGATAAACTGCCTGAGCAAAGGGTTGAAAATTTCTTTGCCATTCTTATTTGCATACACTATGTTTAGAATTCAAAACAAAGTTGCTGTGTTCATAGTTGTTATTCATAGTAGCCCTAAACTAGAAAGTATCCAAATGCCCATCAACAGGATGAATCAGTTGTGGTTTATTCATTCACTGGACTTCTAGACAGCCATGAGAATGAATGATCTACAACCATATGCAAAATTATGGATGGACCTCAAGCATAATGTTAAGTAAAAGCAGCTAGACACAGTGGAATATACACTGTATGATTCTGTTGGGTATAAATCTAAGTAAAAAAAATAGACACAGCTAATCTATGCTGTTAGAAGTCAAGACATTGATCATCTTAGTGAGGTGTGGTTTGCAGAAGTTTTTGACTAAATGAGAGCATGAGGGAAAGAGTCTAAGTAATATTCTGTTTTGTGATCTGGGTGATGGCTACACAGTGGCGTTCAGTATGCAAAAGGATTATGAAGCTATACATCTTTAACTGTGTGTGTATAAAATACAAATACAATTTTAGAAGTGAAAAAAATATTAGATGGAAAAAAAGATAGTCACTGGCTATAATCCGAAGTTACCTTTCATTATTGTAACTTACATACTCATCTAAAATGAGATTGTATGCTTTGGAAGTTAATACTAATATCCTGAAAATTCAAAAATGTATAACTTTAGAATAATAAAACATAAGTTTCAGCGTTCATGAATTCCATATCACAATTACAATAGTTGTATCCAAAAAGTGGTAGAATAATTGTAACATACAACTTTGAGTGTGAGCATTGAATGCAGGAATCATTGCTTTTGGATCTTTAGCCAAAGCCAGAATTGTGAAAGGTCTACAATATAGAATCCCATTTCTGATCGTGTTTTGTTAGTGAAGAGAATAGATTTCAAGTCTTTCTGAGGCCGAAGCCCCTGATTTTTCTCCACAGCTCACTGCTTGTTCATTGTAAACGCTCAGGGCTAGATAAATTTCTTACATGGTCTACTTGGATGTCACAGATAGCCAGTGACAAGGAGCAAATGGAAATAAAGTTAGCCAAAACTGTTTAAAGTCTAGAACTCAAAGGATGGTAGATTCCCAAGTTGAAAGACCCAGATAATTTATGTAACACCTTTTTAAAAAATGTTGTACATTTTTATATTTATTAACAATGTGCTGGAAATACTGATTGTAAAAGGAAATAATATTTAAAAAGAAAAAGGAAAACTTAGAACTATTTCTGACTGTACTTTCTCAGCATTCTCAAATTTAGAGAATTATAAGTAGTACAGAAAAGAGTCTTTTTGAAAAAATCAAGATACTGGTCTAAATTTTTGTTTTCCATTTTCAGGTTTGACCTGCCACCAGTTATTTTGTTTTCCATGGATGGATTTAGAGCTGAATATTTACAGACATGGGGTACTCTAATACCTAACATCAATAAACTGAGTAAGCCTCCTACAATCAGATGTGTATGGATGACAGATTAACTAGTTAGTTAATCTCTAAATAGTGCAGCTTTCTTTTTGACCTTTAGTGTTAGTGATTTGTCTCAGGCCAGGTCCTCTCAAGAGTTTTGATGACTTTACTGTTGATATCTATTTTATACTTTTGGCTCTTCCTTCTTTTTTTGCAGCATGCTCATCTTTTTACTTTGATTTGTTTTGTAATTGAATATGACTTCTGCTCTATGAAAATCTGTTCCTAGATACTGTCTCAAAAATGGTGCTTGTCATATCTAGGTTCTGGGTTTTAGTAATGTGGATATGATCAGTAAGAATAGGAACCTGAAGGAACCTGAGTAGACCAGACAGACCAGCATATACCAAGGCTCCCATAGGTGGAGGGGCTTCCATGGTGGCTCAGTGATAAAGAATATGCCTGCCAATACAAGAGATGCGAGTTTGAACCCTGGTTTGGGAAGATCCCCTCGAGAAGGCAATGGCATTCCACTCCAGTATTCTTACTTGGGAAATCCCATGGGCAGAGGAACCTGGTGGACTACAGTCATGGGGTCACAAAGAGTTGGACACAACTTAGCAACTAACCAACAACAACCATAGGTGAAAAGTCCAGTATCTCTGTCCAGTTCTGGAATCCAGATGCCTGGAACCTGGCCCCACCTCTTACTAGCAAGTTTACTTCCCCTGTTGGTGCCCCAGTCTCTACATCTGTAAAATGTTCACTTCCCACCTAATAGAAATACCACGAGACTATATACATAGTGTACCTTGGATGGTTTTGGGTTATTACTATAATTGTCATTTTTATTGTCATCTTTGTCATGATGTTGCACTTCTGTGTTAGGGCACAATTTTATAAAGTTAATAATAGAGAGGAATGTAGTAATAACCTTATACGGGGAAAAAAATCTGAAAGAGAATAAATACATGTGCAATTGAATCACTTTGCTGTACACCTGAAAATAACACAACGTTGTAAGTAAACTATACTCCGTTATAAAGTAAAAATTAAAAAAAAAAAAGAGGAATAGAGTAGCCAAGGGAATAAAGCTAAGAAATATCAGAGGGTCGGCTCCAGGGCCCAGACTGTTTAGTGCCCTGCAATTCCTCTCTTACTTCCTCCTTTTGTTAGGCCTTCTTTAAGTTTTCCATTACTTGTTATTGGTTGGTTCAGATTTTCTATTTCTTCATAATTCAGACTAGGGAAGCGTTAGACATGTTAGTTAGTCATATCGGACTCTTTGTGACCCCATCAACTGTGTAGCCCACCAGGCTCCTCTGTCCATGGAATTTTCCAGGCAAGCATACTGGAATGGGTTACCATTTCCTTCTCCAGGGGACCTTCCCGACCCAGGGATTGAACCCAGGGCTCCCGCATTGTGGGGAGACTCTTTACATTTGTTCATAATAGTCTCTTATAATCCTTTTTATTTCTGTGGTATTAGTTTCTGACTTTACTGATTTGAGTCTTCTCTCTTTTTTTCTTAACGTAGCAAAAGTTTTGCCAATTTTATTTTTTCTAAAAACCTACTTTAATTTTGTTGACTTTTAAAATTGTTTTTCTCTTCTCTGTTTCACTTATTTCCGCTATAATCTTTATTGTTATTTTCTTTTTTTGCTGACTTTGAAGTTTGCTTCTTCTTTTTCTCATTCCTTAAGGTATAAAATTAGGTTGTTTGTTTAAAATTTCTCCTTTTTTCTAGTGTAGCTGTTTACTGTTATGAACTTCTTTCCTTGAAGTGCTTTTGCTGCATCTGTACATCCTTCAGCTATTTTATCTACTCATCCATTCAGTCTTCTATTCCTTCTTATAGTTTATAGTTACTATGGGTATATATTTATTCCATATATATCTTCAAATTTTTGGTTGCACTTTCTTTTTATAAAAAGTTTTTTAGGGAACAAATATGCAAATAATAAACTTTAAAAAATGATATTGAAAGTTACAACAGATTCTTTCCTGATCTTCCTAGTTTTTCTCTATGGAAGCAACTGTTCTTCTTAATTTACTGTGCGGCCTTCCAAAATTATTCTGTTCAGTCATAATTTAGATGATTAAGGTCAGGAAGAAATGATGGTAGATCTTGTTTATGATGAGCTGTTCCCTAATAGCTCTTGTTCAAAGGCAGGTGATCAAAAATGGTAGCTTGAATCTGTAGATAGTCCACAAATACGTCCTGTTTAAGACTAGGAAGGTGTCATGTTTTTACATTACTGGTAACTTAGTAACTTAGTTTGCTTTTTATTTTATGCTCTGTGCCTTTAGACACATTTAAGAATTTGAACACATTATGCATGCTTCAGGGAAATAAGAACAGAAACCTTATATCTCTATCTCTCTCTATTGTATGATTGTCTTCTCCACTTGAATTCTTCTAATTATGTCAATAGATTAGATCTCATTTTATTTTTCTTATCATATGACTTCATAACAATATTAAATATATCTTTGTCTATTTGAGGACAAGGTTTATTTGTCGGTGGTGTTGACTAAAAAAGAAAAAAGGTTATTTTAATCTTTGATTATACATTATGACCTAGAGCAAGCTTCAGGTTCAAGTACATCAGAACAACTTGGGGCACTTGCTAGAAATGTAGTATATTTGTTTTTTTTTTTTGAGCTCCTTTCCCTCAACCTTTCAACCCTCATGATCCCCACCAGAGTCCTATTTAGTAGACTTGATATTGGATCCAAGAAGATTCTGAAGGAGGAAATGCCTGGATCATATTGGAAATACTGGTTTCCTCTCTGGGAAGGGGACCAACTCCAAGCCTATTTGAGAAGAACTTCATTATTTGCAGCTGCAAAGTTTGTTGCTTTTTGGACAACAATCATTTGCACTTTTTGTTTTAACCTAAATGGAATCTCTAGTGGTGAAGTTCTCTTTTAGAATTAGAGGTGGTAGGATTTCAGTAAGGAAAATGTCTCATACTTCACTCTTGCAGAGGAAATAGCAGTGTGCCTTAGTGGTTCTGACCTTCTTGAGCAGGGTTATTGCACAGATGAAAACAGCAAAATGACTGAAAGCAAAATTAATGCCATGCTTTGTGGGAAACAGAGCACAGGAAACTTCGCTGACCAGATGGAAACTGTACTGAAAATAATAAGGTGGAAAGTTAATTTTGTAAACATTACTACGTGGCATGGGCTTGTGCATTCGTACAAGTCAAATTCCTTTTCAGTTATCTAGATAGTTGTGCTGGCTTTTGTTATATTGGGAAGCAAATATTATATAGAAAATTTTACTTTAATGAGCCAGGTCAAAAAGAGAGGAACAGCAAATGCAAACACAAATGGCATTGTGTTAAAAATTTAGGGTCTTTTAAAGCTCTGGTGTCAGCAATATGTGCCTGTGGGCCAAACCCTGCCCACTCTGCCTGTTTCCGTATGGTCTGCTGATGCTAAGAATTGTTTTCATTCTTAAATGATTGGGAAAAAAAAGAATACCTTGTGCCACACAAAAGAAAGTACATGAAATTTCTTTGTCTCGATGTCTGCAAATAAAGTTTTATTATAACAGAGCCATGCCATTTGCTCAAAGCCTGTTTATTTGTTATCTGGCTCGTCACAGAAAAATTTTCCTGATCCTTGACTTAGCACACTCCTCTCCTGAAAACTGTCATTCCTTGAAACAGAGGAATTTTAAGCATCAGAATTTTAACCTCTTTCTATCTGCAATTCACCCCCTAGTTAGTTTTCTATTTCTCTGGGAAACTTTCATGTTCATATTTTTAGTTATTCAAACAACTTCTGAGGAAGAAACAACGTCTTAATTTCTCACTATCCTTTGTTGTAGAAACATGTGGAATTCATTCACAATACCTGAGACCTGCCTATCCGACCAAAACCTTCCCGAATCATTATACAATTGTCACGGTAAGCGCTTGGTCCAATGGCAAGACTGACAGACCCCCAATGGGCAATTGACCACACCAGACATGCTGAGGCAGGTGCCGGCCAAGCCACACATTCAGGGTCATGTGTGGTAGCGACCACAGCTTAATTCAGGCTGAGAAGGAATGTCTGAATATGAGGCCAATCCAGGGCTATGAGATGTTGTCTATGAATGAGTGTCCCAGTGTTCAGCTCATTTATCTCTGTGACAAGCCAGGATAGCCTCTGGAACATGGGAAATACCCTCTACTCTGATCTGGAGAAGGAAATGGCAACCTACTTCAGTACTCTTGCCTGGAAAATCCCATGGATGGAGGAGCCTCATAGGCTACAGTCCATGAGGTTGCAAAGAGTCGGACATGACTGAGCAACTTCAGTTCAGTTCTGATCTTTTGATTAGCCTCCATTTATCTGAAGGTCTGTGGGAATGGTAGGCTATGTATGAAGACAGCCACTTTGATGTGGAGAATCTCTTTCTTATCTAGTTTTTAAAATTATATTTAATTTGGTGAAGTCTCCTGTTTCATAGTTGAATTCAAACTGGCTATATCTCTTTAAATAAAGCAAATAAAGCAATGAATTCTCCTCAGAGTACGAGAAGAAGTACGTGAAATGATCAAAATGAACTCAAAGGAAGATTAAGTTTTTTAATATTTATAGATTCAGGGCACATCTTAAGGAGTCCTCTGCCTCAACCTTTATTGCCAAAGAATATTATATTTTTACTACTTTGCATTTAGTCTTTTATTACTGTGTGTCAGCTGCTCAATTGTGTCCGACTCTTTGCAACCCCATGGACTGTAGACTCCCTGGCTCCTCTGTCCATGGGATTTCCCAAGCAAGAATACTGGAGTGGGTTGCCGTTCCCTTCCCCAGAGGATCTTCTTGACCCAGGGATCAAACCCGGTCTCATGAATGAGCAACTGAGTGCACGTGTGCATACACACAAACACACACATATATAAGTCTACACACATAACACATAATACATATATGTGTGTGTGTGCTCATACATATATATGTACATTGTTGTTGTTTAGTCACTAATTCATGTCCAACTCTTTTGCAACCCCATGGAATGCAGCCTGCCAGGCTCCTCTGTCCATGGGATTTTCCAGGCAAGAATACTAGAGTGGGTTGCCATTTCTCACTCCAGGGGATCTTCCTCACTCAGAATTGAACCCACATCTCTTATATCTTTTGTATTTGCAGGTGGATTTTTTTTACCACTAGCACCACCATATGTCTATATAAATAAGGGATTATGCATAAGTGCTATTAATATTCTATATATGTGCATGTAACGATATTCATATATATAGTAATGTTCTGAAATAATGACCCTAAAAGTCTATCTAAACATAGTTACAACTGCCTATGGTATCATAGACATTCAGTGAAAATGTGTGGAATGATTGAATGAGTCTTTGTGACTGGACTGAACGAATGACTGGATTGATGGATGAAAGACAGGGAAAAGCACAGAGACTTGGCAGGCTTCCTTCTAGAGTGCTGACCTGATACTTAATAGCTTCTATGTAACAAATATCTTGCTCTTATTGCCAATAAACCAGTGTCTAATCATCATTGTACTATAGAATCTATAATTAGCAGTTATTAATAACATAAGAGTTACATGAAAACCATCAACACAAATCATCTTCCTAACATCACTCATTTGTAGCTATGGACCATGGTGGAACTGGTATATATGTAATAATATATGTATTTGGCATTTGGGTTCAGATCTAGGGGTTTTATATTGAAAGGTATATGACTTCTTTTCAAATAAGAGTTTTAGGTCTTATGCTATTTCAATTTAAATGCATGTTTTGTTAATGTATTATTTTATCTTAAATCTTTTTTTCTGAAATTATCATTTTAGGGGTTATATCCAGAATCACATGGCATCATTGACAATAATATGTATGATGTAAACCTCAACAAGAATTTTTCACTTTCTTCAAAGGAGAAAGATAATCCAGCTTGGTGGCAGGGGCAACCAGTATGTGTCATTCTCCATTTCCCCACATGACAATGGATCACTCTTCTCTCTCCACTCTGAGTTTTATGTTGTCTTTTTAATTTCTCAGGGCTAGGAGTGGGAAGCTGAAAATAGTTTCAGCACTATTTATAATTATGATTTGAATCTTTGCAATGTGTATAATTGTTCACCTAGATTGCCTTGAGACCTGGATGTTGAATTATAAATATATCAACCTGGAAGTTACTCAGAAAGATTATCTGTTAACTTTTTAACTCATTCCATTTTATAAATCTTTAAAAGGGAGAGAAGAACTGTACAATTTTACCAATTTGAAAAATGATCTTTCTTATTGTCTTCCTACGTTTTTTGATTTTCGAAGTGGATACCTGGGTAATAACTTTTTAAAACTGCTGCAAGACAAATTTGAAATAATTTCAACACCTTTTAATAATTAAATATATTTTGCATTGGTTTAATATTGTTCAGTTTCTCATAAATAGCACCATTTCTATTCAAACTGATTATTTTCTTGACCTCCACTTATTTGAAATTTTTTCTTCTTATAGATCTGGCTGACAGCAATGTATCAAGGTTTAAAAGCTGGCACTTACTTTTGGCCAGGATCGGATGTGGCTATAAATGGCACCTTTCCTTCCATATATAAGATTTACAACGGGTAGGAAAACATCTGCAAGTGTAATCTCATCTAGGCAGGAATGATTTGAATTTTTTTTTGGTCTTAATCATAATGGTAATTTTATTTTTCCAGTTATTTGAGCCAAAAACCTTGGAGTCAATGTTGATTCTTCCCTCTTACAGCCCTCATCCAGTTTGTCAGTAAATGCTTATGCCTCAAATTCGAGATATGTGCAGTCTAAGAACTTTTGATTACCTCCAGCACTAACACTCTGGTTTGAGCTGTCATCCTCTTTTGCCCATATTATCTCAGTTGCCTCTTGACACATCGCCCTCTTTCTATGTCTGCTTCCTATAATCTATTCTCAATTCATCAGCCAGAATAATTATTTTTTTAAAAAGTCTGCATATGACACTGTTTCACACCCCTCACTTTCAAGGCTCTCAGTTTTGCATAGAATAAAGCCAACAAGCCCCACTTGGTATGAGCCCTGCTGTCCCCCTGCCTCTCAGACTCCTTTCCTACTATTTTCCTGAGTTCTCTCACCCTTCTCAAGCCATACTGACCTTTTTGGTGACCCCAGTACACCAGGAAACCAAGCTTGCTTCCACTGCAGGGTCTCTGCAAAGGCTGTTCTGCCCAATATAATCTGACTCCGTTTATCTGCACAGCCAGCTCCCTCATCTCCTGCTGGCTGTTGCTCAAAAACTACCTTCTCAATATTGTCTTAGCCTGATCACACTAAGATTTCAAATTCATATCCTCCCACTTGAGTTTCTGAGTGCCCCTTACTCTGGTTCTCGTCTTCCTTTTTCTTCCCCACAGCATTTATCACCTTTTAATATACTATGTAATTTATTTATGGGCATCACTGACTCAATGCACATGAGTTTGAGCAAACTTGGGGAGATAGCGTAGGACAGGGAAGCCTGGCGTGCTGCGGTTCATGGGGTCACAATGAGTCTGACACAACTTAGCAACTGAATGACGACAGAAGGCCTATTTACCATTTGTCTTCCTCGACTAGAATGGAAGACATCCTCTAGGAAGGAAGGCATCTTTGGTTTTCACACTGATAAATTCTATTTAAAATGAACAAAATTATGGCTGACAATAGATGGTATATACATCACTGACCAAATGAATGAAATGAACAAAAATAAGCAAATTGAATGGATGAATAGTAACTAATGTAAAACAATTTTATTTTAATTGGAGTAACAGTGAAGGAGAGATGAATGAGAAGGAAAGAAAGCAACACACAATTTATATCAAGGCATAAGTATCTCTGTATAGGTGTTGAAAACAGGAATCTCTTCGAGTAATGTTGAATCCCTTTCAGTGTTCTTATAGTATACGAACACAAAAGAAACATCTGAAAATATCAATCTTCCCTCTTGAGGAGGAATATAATGAAGTTCTTGATTTGATGAAGTTTTTAAAGTTATTTTTACTTTTCATTTCAGCAGTGTCACATATGAAGAGAGGATCTTTACATTGTTAAAGTGGCTGGACCTACCCAAAGCTGAAAGGTAATACCTAGTATCAGGGAAGTGCTGGCTCAGCAGGATATCTGTGGGAATAAAGTGAAAGTATTTCTTTGGTTTAAATGACTATTTTTTGGGGGGGGGGGAAACAAACTTGGCATTTCCTTTTTATGGGCATTAGTCAAGAATTATTCCTAAAACTAGGCATTTAAAGAAAGAACTTGTGTGGCAGAACAAAGGGTCAGTAAAAGTCATAAACCAGGAAACACAGAGGGCTGGAGCACACCAAGAGAGGCCTTAACAGCAAGAACAAGACAGATTTTTCAGAACTGAGTCAGACCAGAGCTTACATCCCAGAAAGTCTTGTTTACTTCCTGCTGGACCACTTTCCTGCCAAGGCCAAGTGGAACCACTGGGCCTGGATGAAGAGAAGGAAGTGAAAGTGGAAGTTACTCAGCTGTGTCCGACTCTTTGCAACCCCATGGACTATACAGTCCATGGAATTCTCCAGGCCAGAATACTGGAGTGGTGTAGCCTTTGCCTTCTCCAGGAAGAGAAGGAAAGACCAGAGGAAAAGAGGAGGAAGCTGCCACAAAGTTCCAGACCTACAAGTCTCCCAGATCCAACCTGTACCTTTATTCCAAATAGGTAACACCTCTCTCTGTTTCGATTTTACCCCTAGACCCAATTTTTACACCATATACGTGGAACAACCTGATTCTGCAGGACACAATTCTGGACCAGTCAGCGCCGCAGTAAGTTTTTCTCTTTTAAACAAAGGTAAAATCATCTGACCTTCACCCACAACATGAAATGCTATTCTTTAATTTCCACTTAATACAAGTGTATGTGATATATATATGAAGACATAGAAGTAGTTAGAATATAAAAAATTATTGGCTTTATTAGCCACAAAATAGTTAAAATCTGAAAAGAATATCTGTCTTATTAACTGCATCTTGATTAATTTGATAACACTTATTGAATACTTAGATGCAGTGTTGTTACTTCATGTAACAAGAACATCAAGGCTAGATCCTATGTGTCAATATGCTAATGTGCCCCATTTCAAGCCATGTCACCTGAAAGTCCATTGTGGACTATCCCGCTGTCTATCAAAGCACAGTTCCAATAAGGACTCATTATAATTAGATGATATATTACTGATCAGGCAGAGTTATTCCCTGTCTAAACCCCCATTATAATTGAAGTAGACTCTTCAATACTTGTCTCTTCATTATCTAAACCATTTTTTTATTTACTACAGAAATATAGTTAAGTATGATTTTTTTTAAAAAAACTGATTCTCTTCTAAAACTCACTCAAGCCTGCATTGTCTTAGATGCAATGTAAAGGTGCAAAGGTCCTGTTGAGTATGGTGTCTCCCTACCCCATGGAGATTCACATCATGGTTGTCCTCAGTTGGAATGCAAGTGTATTTATTCTGCTAGTGTGACTTAGCTGCTGGTCATAAATAACCTTCTTCTTCCTTCTCATTAAATCAAAATGATTTCTATTATAAGCTGCGCTCAAGTCTGACCGCTTTGAACCCATTGTTTTTTTTAGTCGCTCAGCTGTATCTGACTCTTTTGCGACCCCATGGACTATAGCTAGCCAGGCTCCTCTGTCCATGGGATTTCCCAGGCAAGAATAGTGGAGTGGGTTGCCATTTCCTACTCCAGGGGCTCTTCCTGATCCAGGGATTGAATCCACATTTCTTATGTCTCCTACCTTGGCTGACAGAGTCTTTACCACTGAGCCACCAGGAAAGCCCCTGGAACCCATCAGTCATCTTTTATATTTCTAAGCCGCCCCTGACTCATAGAATTCAAAACTTAATCAGGTTATTCTAAGAGTGAGTTCAGTTCAGCTCAGTTCAGTCCCTCAGTCGTGTCCGACTCTTTATGACCCCATGGACTGCAGCATACCAGGCTTCCCTGTCCATCACCAACTCCAGGAGTTTACTCAAGCTCATGCCCATTGAGTCAGTGATGCCATCCAACCATCTCATCCTCTGTCATCCCCTTCTTTTCCTGCCTTCAATCTTTCCCAGCATCAGGGTTTTTTCAAATGAGTCCGTTCTTCGCATTAGGTGGCCAAAGTATTGGAGTTTCAGCTTCAGCATCAGTCCTTCCAATGAATATTCAAGACTTATTTCCTTTAGGATGGACTGGTTGGATCTCCTTGCTATCAAAGGGACTCTCAAGAGTCCTCTCCAACACCACAGCTCAAAAGCATCAATTCTTCGGCACTCAGGTTTCTTGACAGTCCAACTCTCACATCCATACATGACTACTGGAAAATCCATAGCCTTGACTAGATGGACCTTTGTTGGCAAAGTAATGTCTCTGCTTTTTAATATGCTGTCTAGGTTGGTCTTAACTTTTCTTTCAGGGAGCAAGTGTCTTTTAATTTCATGGCTGCAGTAACATCTGCAGTGATCTTGGAGCCCCCCAAAATAGTCTGTCACTGTTTCCACTGTTTCCCCATCTATTTTCCAGGAAGTGATGGGACCAGATGCCATGATCTTAGTTTTCTGAAGTTGAACTTTAAGTTAGCTTTTACACTCTCTTCTTTCACTTTCATCAAGAGGCTCTTTAGTTCTTCTTCACTTTCTGCCATAAGGGTGGTGTCATCTGCATATCTGAGGTTATTGGTATTTTCCTGGCAATCTTGATTCCAGCTTGTGCTTCATCCAGCCCAGCATTTCTCATGATGTACTCTGCATATAAGTTAAATAAGCAGGGTGACAATATACAGCCTTGACATACTCCTTTTCCTATTTGGAACCAGTCTGTTGTTCCATGTCCAGTTCTAACTGTTGCTTCCTGACTTGCATACAGGTTTCTCAAGAGGCAGGTCAGGTGGTCTGGTATTCCCATCTCTTGAAGAATATTCCACAGTTTGCTGTGATCCACACAAGACTTTGGCATAGTCAATAAAGCAAAAGTAGATGTTTTTCTGGAACTCTCTTGCTTTTTTGATGATCCAGTGGATGTTGGCAATTTGATCTCTGGTTCCTCTGCTTTTTCTAAATCCAGCTTGAACATCGGGATGTTCACAGTTCATGTACTGTTGAAGGCTGGTTTGGAGAATTTTGAGCATTACTTTACTAGCGTGTGAGATGAGTGCAATTGTGTGCTAGTTTGAGGATTCTTTGGTATTGCCTTTCTTTGGGATTAAAATGAAAACTGACCTTTTCCAGTCCTGTGGCCACTGCTGAGTTTTCCAAATTTGCTGGCATATTGAGTGAAGCACTTGAACAGCATCATCTTTCAGGATTTGAAATAGCTCAGCTGGAATTCCGTTACCTCCACTAGCTTTGTTCGTAGTGATGCTTCCTAAGGCCCACTTGACTTCACATTCCAGGATGTCTTGCTCTAGTTGAGTGATCACACCATCGTGATCATCTGGATCGTGAAGATCTTTTTCCGTACAGTTCTTCTGTGTATTCTTGCCACCTCTTAATATCTTCTGCTTCTGTTAGATCCATACCATTCTGTCCTTTATTGTGCCCATCTTTGCAGGAAATATTCCCTTGGTATCTCTAATTTTCTTGAAGAGATCTCTAGTCTTTCCCATTCTATTGTTTTCCTCTATTTCTTTGCATAGATCACTGAGGAAGGCTTTCTTGTCTTTCCGTGTTATTCTTTGGAACTCTGCATTCAAATGGGTAAATCTTTCCTTTTCTCCTTTGCCTTTTGCTTCTCTTCTTTTCACAGCTGTTTGTAAGGCCTCCTCAGACAACCATTTGCCTTTTTGCATTTCTTTTTCTTGGAGATGGTCTTGAACCCTGCCTCCTGTACAATGTCACGAACCTCTGTCCATAATTCTTCAGGCACTCTGTCTATCAGATCTAATCCCTTAAATTTATTTCTCACTTCCACTGTATAATCATCAGGGATTTGATTTAGGTCATACTTGAATGGTCTAGTGATTTTCCTACTTTCTTCAATTTAAGTCTGAATTTGGCAATAAGGAGTTCACGATCTGAGCACAGTCAGCTCCCAGTCTTATTTTTGCTGACTGTATAGAGCTTCTCTATCTTCGGCTGCAAAGAATATAGTCAATCTGATTTCGGTATTGACCATCTGGTGATGTCCATCAGTAGAGTCTTCTCTTCTGTTGTTGGAAAAGGGTATTTTCTATGACCAGTGCATTGTCTTGGCAAAACTCTATTAGCCTTTGCCCTGCTTCATTCTGGACTCTAAGGCCAAATTTGCCTGTTACTCCAGGTATTTCTTGACTTCCTACTTTTGCATTCCAGTCCCCTATAATGAAAAGGACTTCTTTTTTGGGTGTTAGTTCTAGAAGGTCTTGTAGGTCTTCATAGAACCATTAAACTTCAGCTTCTTCAACATTACTGGTAGGGGCATAGACTTGGGTTACTGTGATATTGAATGGTTTGCCTTGGAGACTAACAGAGATCATTCTGTTGTTTTTGAAATTGCATCCAAGTACTGCATTTCGGACTCTTAAGTTGACTATGAGGGCTACTTCATTTCTTTTAAGGGATTCTTGCCCACAGTAGTAGATATAATGGTCATCTAAGTTAAATTCACCCATTCCAGTCCATTTTAGTTCACTGATTCCCAAAATGTTGATGTTACTCTTGCCATCTCCTGTTCGACCACTTCCAATTTGCTTTGATTCATGGACCTAACATTCCAGGTTCGTATGAAATATTGTTCTTTACAGCATCAGACTTTACTTCCATCACCAGTCACATCCACAACTGGGTGATGTTTTTGCTTTGGCTCCGTCTCTTCATTCTTTCTGGAGTTATTTCTCCACTGATCTCCAGAGCATATTGGGCACCTACCGACCTGGAGAGTTCATCTTTCAGTGTCCTGTCTTTTTACCTTTTCATACTGTTCATTGAGTTCACATTTAATTGTTATCCATGTTTAATTTGATTAGAGAGGGGGTACTCTAATCTGAGGCTTCCAAGGTGGCTCAGTGGTAAAAAAAATCCACCTGACAATGCAGGAGACACTGGTTCTATCCTTGGGTCGGGAAGATCCCCTGGAGTAGGAAATGGCAACCCACTCCAGTATTCTTGCCTGGAAAATTCCATGGACTGAGGAGCTTGGTGGGCTACAGTCCATGGGGTCACAAAGAGTCAGACATGACTTAGCGACTAAACAACAGCTCTAATCTGTATTTATCTGATCCCTACAGCTGACATTAGGCACCATATCTTTTTCTTCTATACAGTGCTCTAGTTCAGTATCCAAGTAAATTTTAAGTATAATCTGGGAAAGTGCTTCAAAGGAACAGATCAGGATTTCCTGAAAGATCTTGAGGGGTTAACATAGTCTGGGTTAGGGCTGGTTAGAAAGTTCTCTGAATAACAAAAAGGAAAAAAAGTTTACAGATGGCCTGATTAAAGAAGGAGCTGAGCACATTAGAAGAACACATAAAATGAGCAATGGAGGGACAGACAAATGGATAGGTGGCTAGACACGTAGACAATATGATGATGGCAAAAATAATAATAGCAGCTACCTCCTACCCTGTGCTGCCCTACGCCAGGTGCTGTGTGGATTGCCGAAGGAGAACTATCTCCCACTAATGTCTGGAGCACTATGAACTAGGGGAGAGGGCTAAGGGAAAACCTATAACAGGAGGCAGGCACCAAATCTTTCAAGTTCTTCTAGGCCATAAAATGTGCAATGGAAAATATTGAGGCATTTTAATCAGGGAAGGACCTGATCAGATCTATGTGAATTTAAATACCACTTTTACTGTGTAAGAGGAATGGGTTAGAGGAAGCAAGAGAAAGTAGGGAGAGTTGAGTTAGACTTTGCAACTTTTCAGGAAAGAGATGGTAGTGACTTGGACTATGATAGTGACAGCCCTTGTGGATAGAAGAAGATATGTTTGAGATTAAGAGATAGACTTGATATGACTTTGTGTGAGACAGGTGATGGGGTAGGAGAGTTTCAGATTTCTAGCGTAAGCAGGCAGGTTCATTCCAGTAAGGCCATTGAAGGGGATCTTCTTAGAGGAGATTATTTTGTAATTGGGATGCCTGTGATGTATGTCTCAATGGAGATGTCCAGAAGGCAACTGAAAGTGGATTTAGAGCTCAAAGGAGATGAAGATCAGACTGCTTGGCAGCATATAGACAGTCATGCAAGTGGAGATGTCCTAAGGAAAGAAAGAGTAAAGCATGAAAACAGAAAGATTAAGACTAAGCCTCATGTAAAATTTAAGAAGAGGCAAAACAGATGGAGAAATATTAACTTGTTCTAGATCTTTAAGTTAAACCTCGAGTTTCCTGGTCTCTATAACTGGAAATTCCAATAGCACCATCCATAAATATTTACTGAGAGAATTTCATGAGATAGTGCACTAACAGTAATTGGCTTGTAAAATTCTTTCTCAAAAAAAAGACAATCAGTTTCCCAATCCATTGCTATTATACATTCTATTTACTGAAAAAAATAATGAAGTCATGTTAGTTAAAAATTTACTCACTTAAATCTTAAGTCAATTCAATATACTATATTGATAAAGTGTAGAAAAATCTAAAAACATGAAAGAATATAAACAAAATAAAAATGAACTCCAATTCACTATTCAGAGACAACCACTCTTAATAGTACCTTGATATATTTTATCTTGGTTTTCTGTTCATGTGCTTTTACTATGAAATGCTAAACATGTTTTAAAACAAAATTGCATTATGCAATATGTATGAGTGTCTATACAGTTTGATTTTAACATTTTCTGTGTAACATATTGTGATTATTTTCCTATGGTATTTTTTTTTTAATATATGTTTTAGTGGCTATTGAGTATGCCCACTGAAGGATGTGGCATAATTTTTTTCTTGTATTTAAATTGTAAATAAATAATGTGATGACTGGCCTTGCACGTAAATCTCTGTTTGCACTCTGATTACTTCAGATAAACACCCAGAAACAGTATTATTAGGTTACAACTTATGCCCCTTTCTAACTCTCTGGCTACACATTGTCACACAGTCTTCTGGAACATGTGTAACCATTTAGGCTTCTATGGAAATGTCTACGGACTCTTCTACCTGGCATTGGACACTATCAGGAAAGTATTTGCAATTGAATAATGTTTGTTGATGTTGAACACTTTTTCTCAGGTATTTATTGGCCAGTCTTCTGTCTTATGGAAAATGCTTTAATTTTTTTTTTGTCTATAAGAATATAAGGAATTGGTTTTTTGTACATGTAGCATGGGTGCTGGGCTCTGATATCTTATTCAAAATCCAACAATTTTAGAGAAGGAAATATATTTAATTTTTACTTTATTAGATAATAATTTAATTAATTAAGCCTTAACTCATGAAGACAATCTTAATTCCAATTTTTTTGTCCTTAGGTAATTCAAGCCTTACAGTTGGTAGATAACACTTTTGGATTGTTAATGGAAGGCCTAAAGCAGAGAAACTTAGTCAATTGTGTCAATATAATCCTTTTGGCTGACCATGGTATGCTTTTTTTTAATCATATTTTATCATTGAGTCTATCTTATCACTTCAGGGAGCACACAAATATAATAAGGATTTTAGAGTCTGTATTTCGAGACCTAGAAGCTCTTGAATGCACTAGGAATGGTAGGCTGTGATGACTAGAGGACTAAAATTTATATTTTAAGTTTAATTATTCTAACAGTCATTCTGAAAAATTTATCCATACATTTCATTTTTTTCTGTAAAAATGGAGTTAGAACTGTACAGGGATACAGTTGGGCTGTTATTCAATCATAAAAAGTGCCTTTTTTTTAGTCAATGATTCTTTCATATAGATTGGCTTCAATTGACTATGTTGGCTAGCTTTACAATGTTCTGCATATTTTTTTTTTGAATCATGTGACTAGACTTCTCTAAAGTCCTAGCACTCCACATTTCTCTACTTGAGGTTAGCTCTCCATTTCAGTTAATTTGAATGTTTAAGGAAGTGAGATGCTGTCACGCCCTCTGCAACCTCATTTTTAAAGTACTCATTCATTCAACAAATATTTTCAAAGTGCTAACTCAATGCCGAGTAGTTGCCTCGGTATGGTATGTGAGGAAGTACATAAAGCAGAGGTGGACCTTTTCTAGATGGGGTAGCCTTGAGGGACAAGAAGATGAAAAGGAGCATGTCTGTAGAACTTCTGTTTATATCTTAGGACATCAAGAGGATGTGAAACATAGTAATTAAAGAGCTTCTAATTGTTCTAAAGTTAAGGGCAATGTTTTAATACATATCTTGTTAAAAGAAATTATAAAACATAAAAATAATGAAGTAAATAAAAATAATACAAAGAAAAGCTTGGACTGAGTCTGAAAAATCTTCAAATAAAAAAAAGATTTAACTACCAAATCTTTTTAGGAGCATATGCTGCTCACATAAATTTAAATGAGACCCTTATGAAAAATAAATATTCTTTAAACTTTTTTCTCCTGCTTACTTTATTGTTTTATAAAAATGCATGCTATCTTTTGGATTTGAAAGTATTTCATCTTGCCTTATGTACAAGTCAAATGTTATAAACTAGCTCTCTATAGAGAACTTTCTTTTTCAAAACTAATTGATCTACATTGAACAGATGATCTGTTTATAATTCCTATCCATTCTTTCTTATAAACCTGATTCTTCTCTTCTACTACCAAGACTTTCAGAGCCTGCCAGTTAGAATGAAGTAATTGGGTAAACTGTAAAGCTTCTCAAAAACTTGGTTTGATATATGTAACATAAAATATCTGCTGTTTGACCTGATCAGAGACAACCAATTGTTACCATCTTATACATTCAGTGGACATATATATTTTTTTTTATTCAGGAATGGATCAGACCTATTGTGACAAACAGGAATATATGACTGATTATTTTTCCAGTATAAACTTCTACATGTTTGAAGGACCTGCCCCCCGCATCAGGACTCGTAACATACCTCATGATTTTTTTACCTGTGAGTATGAAGATGCTCAAACAGAAAAATAATGGTAAAACTAAAAGCAAATAATATAGGCCCCTAATTCTGAGAATTCAGGTATTACCAGGCCCCCTCTTCTGACTTCTTGGGAAGACCACACAGAAGTAGATAAGAAACTCCCATGTTTAAGTACAGTTTGTTGATAAAGTCTATGGTAATATCTAATATTGTTAAGTTAAAATACATTCCACTCCATTCTTAAATACTAAAATAATTCTTTGCTTAAAATACTTTTTATTTAATTGTACCAGATCATAGTCATTAATAAACTATGTCAATTCACCTGAATTGTTTAAATTTTATAGTTGTCAAGTTTCAATTGTAATATGACTTATTTGTTTTTCTTTCCAAACAGTTAATTCTGAAGAAATTGTTAGGAACCTCAGTGTAAGTTACTGTCTCCTAATACATATATTTAGATTAATGTAATGTCTTTAATCTGGGTTTCAAGAAAGTTGTATTCTATATTTTCCAGTCTAAACCATTTGTAATTTATTTCTTAAACCTCAGTCAACCTTATTTTATATTCCTGTCAGTTGCTTTTATTTTAGCTGTTTTTATTTTAAAATTGACACCACTGTAGGAAATTTGTTTTGGTACCAGTTTCACTGACTTCTAAATTGAGTGGGCTGCTGTTTCATTCAAAGGATCTAGGCTAGTGAGTTTTGGGCAACATCATTTTTCACATTTTTTTGTATGATTTAATATCAGGAAATAGCAAATCATGGATTTTATAGATCTTTTTGTAGAGTTAAGAGCAGTCATTTCTTTAAGTATAATTGAAACTGCTTTTAAATTGGCTCTTGCATCTCAGGTTGTAAAAGCAGGGCAAATTCTAGATAGCTCAAAGCAATTGAGATTTTTCAAGGTGAAGTTCACCACTTCTGGAGAGTGTGTAGTGGTTTTAATAATTCTGTGTTTAAGTATATTTGCAAATATATATCTATTTATATGGATTCATAAGTTTACCATTGCTTGAGGTGGGGCTAGATTTATTTACATACAGGTAATACACAATTATAGTAAAAACAGAATAGAATGTGAGTGATTGAAGATAAAGAAACACTAGGGAAAGAATGGTTACTATAACCTGGGACACACTGCAAATTTGAGTAGGAATGATTGCTTAAGCAGAAATTCCTTCATGTTAATTATTCCTTTTTT
The DNA here is from genome assembly GCF_054371585.1 of Giraffa tippelskirchi. Classification (NCBI taxonomy): domain Eukaryota; kingdom Metazoa; phylum Chordata; class Mammalia; order Artiodactyla; family Giraffidae; genus Giraffa; species Giraffa tippelskirchi. The sequence goes on from NC_137283.1 coordinate 134,172,363, forward strand.
CCCTTACACCTAATATCCTGATCTTGAATAAGCATGAGGGGCCATCTTGCACCCTGCTAGTGAGGGTTTACATGTAGTGTGCCCATGCTGATGGGGGGACGGTGTAGTGAATTTTTAATATACAGACTCTAAATCCACACATTGTTTTCCCTTTAGAAGTCCTGTTGGTGAGATGAGGAAGGGCAAATGCCTAATAATCCCAGAGGTGCAAAGGGATTCGATAACACAGGCTTTGGAAATCCATTCCATGCATGCATAGTTTGCCCATTTTATAGGTGTCATGAAGAAATAATTTACATCTTTTTCAGTGCCGAAAATCTGATCAGCATTTCACACCCTATTTGAGTCCTGATTTGCCAAAACGCCTACATTTTGCCAAACATGTCAGAATTGACAAAGTCAATCTTTTGATGGATCAACAGTGGCAGGCTGCGAGGTTCGTGCGTCTGATTTTTCTCATAATACTTTTAACAGCCATCTTTCATAATAAATGTCCTTGACCTTATCCTGTTACTATGATCACATGAATCTTCCTGAGCACGACAATTTCTTGATCTTTTATATGCTATCTGTCACTTCTGTATATGAAATGACTGTTACTAGATTGCCACCTTAGCATCCTAATCTTCACAACATAGATAAGAATGAGGAAGAAGGCTGACTGTTCATCAGTTGTTCCAGAGATTATCGCTACCAGCATCTCCTCAATCTCCACTCTGGTCTCCGTTAGGTGGCAGATAGGATATAAAAATGATATTAGTTGTCTCACAGGATGGTAATGAATAACTGATTAGATGGCTCTTTAAGATCTTAGTCATCTTTGTGGTTTCTCTGAAAGAGCATGCTTATGGCTATAAGGCCAAGCTAACCAATTAGTTATAACTTTTTTTTTTCTAGTTACAATTGTGATTCACGTTGATCATTGAGCATCAGCAAAATATGTCTGTTTTCAGAAAATATAAACCATGATTCCATCCCCAAATAACCAATTAATTAATTGATTCAGCAAGATTTTATTTGTGCTTTCTCTGTGTGTACCAAACCTTGTTCTAGGCTTTTGGGATACAGAAATAATTCCTGCCCTCCTTGTCAAGTGGAGAAGTCTGATAATAAGCCAGTACACAAATAAATACACCCTATCTGGTAGTTTACATTCCCTATCTCACATTCCCTATTTTTTGTAATTCATTACGGTATTTTTTCCACATGTGTAAGTAGATGTAAGTGGAATCAGGTTCATATTATGTTTTTGGGCCTATCTTATTTGTATGTTACATAATACAGAGGAAAATAAAGGCACAGTAGCTGAAAGATAAGTTTCATAAAGGAAGAGGAGATGAAGGAAGAGAGGTTGGGCTCTAACATAAATGTGTACAGAATGTAGACCTGAAGATGCACTAGAGTCTATTCTCTGAGGTAACGAAACCCAAGCAGAGCACCACTCGGCTAGAGAGAGTGCAGTTTAACATAGAGCCACTAGATGGCACTAGCCTTTCTTCTTGAAGTTTGAGCCCCTTTGGCTCAGGGGCTGTCCTGTGGCTTAGGACAGCATTCTCTACAAAAAAAGATTAAAATATGAGAACACGATTAAGCTTTACTTCTATTAGATTATAAGTTTTTAGTAGTGTGGGTTTGTAATATATAAACGTGAGTTCTCCAAATATTTACTGTTAAGGATATGAGATCAAATGGTATAAGGATATGATTTAGAAGACCAATGATACAAGATGAGAAAGTGCCCATGGGTTTGACAGCATGGACTACGGGCTCTGGAAGGAGAGTCCAGCCACAGTAATACCTCTGGGCTTCAGTCTTTATTACTCAGTCGCAAATTGTGAGCTTTGTATATTTGCCAGCAAGCAATGAGATGTGAACAGGGCAGCAGCCCCAGAGTTCAAGTTGTGAGAACTTGGACATATCAATATTTCACAGCTTCATTTTCTCATCTGCAGCACATCATGAACCTGGTTTTACTATTCTCTTGCTATTTGAACACAAAGTAAACTAACTTACATTAGAGGAATTGTTGACCACAGCCCTAGCCAGAGCAACAGGGAAGTCTCACCTAATCAGATCTTGGGATTATTCTATCTCCAGCTCTTTAACACATGAAGCTCAGGTTACCTGTTCTCTAAGTTAAAATATGTCATCTTTAGTTATAATGTTCAATATTTGATAAGTAGATTATATTCCAGTTTGAAAATTATAGCAAATTTCATCATTTAATGTTATCTATTTTCCCCCTTCTCTTCCTTATCTTGCCCTTTTAAAAATGTGTTAGATTTTACTAATTTGGGGGAACCCAGTTATTTGAAACTAGTTGAAGTAATGTTAAAGTTCCCTTTTAGATAACATGAATAATAGCTTTTTATTTTATGGATGGAAACTGACAAATCATCAGTAAGTCCAGGCACCTTTCTCACAGTGGAGATAGACACAGGTCCCCCCTAAGGATAGTCACCCAGGAAGGGAGGATGGCAACAATTATAATCAGGTATGGCAACTGTTGCAATGGGATCAAGGACAAGGCACAAGGAAACAAAAAGAGTGATTTCACACTGCAGGTGCAAATGCCAGAGAATGTCAAAGAACACTTTCTGGAGGGCGTGACTTCTTTTCTGGGTTTTGAAGACTCAGGATGGGTTAGGCTAAATGCTGTGACAATAAGCAGGTCTGCCCAGGCAGTTGTCAATCTGACCATTGTACAGAGACACTCAGCCCAGAAGATGAGTAAGAGAGGAAATCTAACCCTTGCTCAGCTCAACAAGCCTTGACAGGCTGTGTTTACAGGAGGAGAAGGACCCCGTTTCCTTGCTGGAAGGCACTCATCTTCTTGCCAAGCCTTGAGCACTGGCAGCTTGTGACTTCTCAGAGGTGCTTCTTTCTCTGATTGCTCTGCTCAGAGCAGTGGAGTACTGTCTTTCTTTTTTTTTTTTTGAAAGCCAGTAGGAGCTCTGGGGCAACGGTAGGTAGAAAGATAGTGTCAGGTTTCCAGGCAGAAGGACCTGACTCCATCAGTTGAAAGTAGATCCGTATTGCTAGAGCACCTAGTGAGTGAAACTGACCTCTGCACAAAGGGCCTTATCTGTCATGACTAAGGAATGTGACTTTGTGAAGAAAGTAGGAGATCACTCGGAGATAGAAGGTGGCTCAAGGTGAGAAGACTGGGATTTGCATTTTAGAGAGCTCACTCCAGCTGCCCTATGGAGGAGGATGGTCAAGTGAGTAGCAGGGAGGCCAGTTGGAAAAGTGAAAGTGAAAGTGTTAGTAGCTCTGTCGTGTCTGACTCTTTGTGACCCCATGCACTGTAGCCCACCAGGCTCCTATGTCCATGGAATTCTTCAGGCAAGAATAGTGGAGTGGGTAGCCATTCCCTTCTCCAGGGGATCTTCCTGACTCAGAGACTCTATCAAAATTTCTCAGATTGCAGGCAAATGCTTTACCACCTGAGCCACCACAGGTCAGAACCCATTCTTTAGCATGATGACAGCCCCAAGGGAGGCTGTGGAGCCATGGGGGATGGTAAAACTAGTCAATTAGCACACTATTGGGCAAGTATGCATGGTGAACTTATGACTTAGATTATCCAGGAGGTTACTGGCTCATTTTATTCTGTCTAACATTTGTACTCATTAAAACACGTGTTTCCATTTCCAGCGGGATATATAGCGTTAAATACATTGGGGTGGGGGTGTGTGTATATGTGTGTTATATGGAAGATTCTGAAGTTCAGAGTCAGGATAAGCAGTTCAGGTCAGATCCATCATAGCACAGAACAGTGAGAGTAGAAAAGGAAAGTGAGGGAAAAGTGACAGATATGGCAGAGAAAGATAGGACTTGGTAACTAATTGGGTATCAGGAGAGGTCTTGCACATCTTCCATCTCTGTAGTTATCCAGCTGTGGCAGAGAAATGGGGCCTTGATTTTGACTTTATTAATTAGACACAGAGAAGATAAAAGGGAATTTGCTCCAAGAGATTTTAGTACTTGGAAGCTGAGCTAAATTTTGAAAGATGAAATCATCTCATCTTTTCCAAGTGCCAGCTTCCATTTTTCCAAATGTAATTTCCAGAGCCAAATTAGTGTTTGGAGCACATGAGTAATTAGGAGAACAAATTTCTAAAGTTTTCATTTGGAAAGCCATAGAAGATAGAGTTTTTCAAACAATATTTTTGTCTTTCGCTTCCAAATGCAGTTTTGTAATACTAAAGTTTTCTAATGGAGTTGGGTTAGGGGTTGGAAATATAAAAACAAGCAAACAAAAACTAGATTTTTTTCCCTGAAAACAGAAAAATAAATGAAGGATCAATTTTAGAAAATTTTACCAATGACTTGGTTCAAAAGACCTTTTCTTTCTTTCATTAATGAATACTCTAACTTGCCACACACAATTTAAAACTCAATTCACCTCAATCAAATAGTTCCAGTAATCTTGGGAAAACCAAATATCTATTCAATAAGGATAAAAATATTTTTTAAAACAAGTTTTACCTTCTACCAACAATTTATTGGAATTAAGATGACATGAGCTGGCACCTTACAGTAATGAACTTAAACCCCACTACAAATAGGACTTCACTTGCTTTCTCGTTCTGAGTAGTAGTTAGTTTCTCCTTTATTCCTTCATTTGGGTAGAGTTGAGTGTGACCTGGTCACTGTTGAGATTTATTTTTTATTTTGTGATTTATTTTTATTTTTTATTTAAGATGAGTGAGAATCGGTTACTCATTTTTAAAAGTTGAGTTTTTTTAAGACACCAAATGAAAGCCTGCTCTTAAGGCTACAATGTGAATAACCAAAACACTGTGTGTGTGAGTGTGTGTGTTTGTAAGTGTGTGTGTATGTAAGTGTGTGTGAGTGTGTGTGTGTGTGTGTGTGTGTGAGTGTGTGTGTGTGAGTATTTGCTCATGGGGTAGGGGGAAGCAAATGAAAGAAGTCTTTTAAGGCCCAAATTTGGATACAGTTGACGTTTTCCCTTGGGGGTCTACTTTGAGGGCTTCGCAGGTGGCGCTAGTGGTAAAGAACCCACCTGCCAGTGCAGGAGACATAAGGAGACCCGGGTTCAATCCCTGGGTCAAGAAGATCCCCCGGAGGAGGGCGCGGCAACCCACTCCAGTATTCTTGCCTGGAGAAGATCATGGAGAGAGAGGAGCCTGGCAGGCTACAGTCCGTAGGGTCACAGAGTCAGACATGACTAAAGCAACTCAGCATGCACACCTAATTTGAACCAGTATAAAATTGTTGTTCAGTCGCTAAGTTGTGTCTCTTCGCAACCCCAAGGACTGCTGCTCGCCAGGCCTCCCAGTCCCTCGCTATCTCCCAGAGTTTACCCAAGTTCGTGTCTGTTAAATCGGTGATGCCATCCATCTCATCCTTCACTGCTTTAAATAATTTAAGTTCATTTATCACTATTTTATTTTCAAGTATAAAAACTGCATATAGAATTGCTAATATTGCTCAATTCAAAGAGTAAAATGTGAAAATGTAGGCAAAATACAAATGAATTGACTTTTAAAAGTCTTTCAAGTATAGAACAACCACCTATGGAAGAAAATCCCAAAAGTTAAGCCAACTCTGAATTCAAAGAATATACTGGCTTTTCCTGCTCAAATGTTATAATTAACTTATCCTGAGTTTTCTCTGTCCATATTTTCATATTATTTCCCTAGACATACCTGCCATAAAATAGGAATTGATATTTTTCCCCAGTTTCAAAGATATATTTTTAAAGTACTGAAATGCTTAAAAAAATATATTAATGAAATTAATCTTAATCACACAGACGTGGCTGTGTAAACATTCAAGTTAGCCTGAAGACAAATTTTTTAAAAATATGTGACTTTGTTTATCTTTCTCTTAATGTTTAAGAGTCAAACATTTTTGAATTCTATTTATAGATACTGTAATTCTCCTTCCTTATCTCCTACCATTCTCTTTGTTCCTCTCTGGCTGTGAATTTGAGCATGAAAATAAATATATTTATGCTATTGTTGACAGAAAATTTTACTTATATAAAAGCAGAAACCACATCAAAATCTAGAAAGCTCAGTTTGCAATAAGGTCTCGTATCAAATAGACTGATCACAGTGTAATAATATTATTTTTTTATAGGAGTAGAGCATATTCAAACTGTGGAGGAGGCAACCATGGTTTTAACAATGAGTTTAAGAGCATGGAGGTAATAACTTATTGCCTTTTTTAAAACAAGTATTTACTGAGCACCTACTTTGTGGCAGACAATGTTCAGGACTCTCGAATACATTTGTGAACAACACAGATAAAGACCTCTGCCCTCGTGAAGTTTTCACTCTAACAGGTGGATATAGATAATTGGTATAACAAAGCAATATGCTTTGCTGATTATCTTGGGAAAATATATATGTGTATATATGTATTCCTGTCACCTGAAAATAATTGCTTACCCATGTTTGATTCTTCTAGTTATTTATAATCTAAAACAATTAGATCTGTTCGAAATAATATAATTAAGTTACCTTTAATTAGAGAAGGAAAAGGCAACCCACTCCCATATTCTTGCCTGGAGAATCCCATGGACAGAGGAGCCTGGCAGGCTATAGTCCACGAGGTCGCAAAGGATTGAACATGACTGAGTGACTAACACACAAAATCAGCTAAACATAAATAAAAATATTTAGGTCTCTTTATCCTAAAAGTAAATGAGAGATGTATTTGAGAAATCAGTGGGCAAAAATAGGTTGTACAAAAATTCAATGCTTAGAAATTTCAACATTTTGTGTCATGTGGTAGTAATATATATAAATGATGATATGGAAGGAGTATAAAAAGAATATATGATTTGGGTGATGAATTTCTAATTTCTATTGTCCAGATATTGTAGAACTGTGCTGGCACTGATTGTCCACTATTACTTGTATCCTCCTAGTCTGTTGACATAGGAGATGCTATGGAAGTAGGTGGATTTAGAAGTAAGCACAGTATAGATCATACTTGATCACACTTAGTACAATATCATAGGTAGAAATGATGCAAAAATCATTTTCAAATCTGGAAAGCAGCCAATATTTATGATACCTATAAATGGAATATTGAAAAATTGTGATCACTCCTTGTATACCTGTAACTTATATAAAATTGTACAGCAACTATACTTCAATAATAAAAAAACATACAGCAAAAAAAAATTATGGAAAACATTCCTTACAGAGGAATAAGGTATGAACAGAAGAGTTGTTAAATCATGTCTCTTATCTGTTTTTGAGTTTACATGGCATTTAATAGTAGGACTTTTAATGCCTAGGCTATCTTTTTGGCACATGGACCCAGTTTTAAAGAGAAGACTGAAGTTGAACCATTTGACAATATTGAAGTCTATAACCTATTATGTGGTAAGTGAATCTATATAAATTCAACAATCAAATGTGAATTGAGTTTCAAAAATATGACTTTTGAATTTGGTGATATGCTGATATCACTTCTAGGTGATATCCTAGAAGTAGATGCTCTGCCTTAAGAAGACAGAAAGTAGAAGAGATGAGGGAGAAATATTTATTATTCAGAATTATTCAGCTATAAGTGTGAGTTTTTTTTAAGTAACTATAAACGCTAGACCTTGGGAGTGGACAAGAAAATGGCAACCTGCTTCGGTTTTCTTGCCTGGAGAATCCCATGGACAGAGGAGCCTGGCGGGCTACAGTCCATGAGGTTACAAGAGTCAGACACGACTGAGTGGCTAAACAACAACAGACCTCGGGAGGCCAACTTTTCTGTTAGTTACTATATGAAAATTTAATAGAACTTAGATAAGTAAAATGACACTTCCAACTTCTCAAAACACGAATAGCACTCCTAAAAACAGAAGTATTTCCTTGTGATTACAGACAGAAAGCTTCTGGAATAAAAGGAGGTAAAAAAAAAAAAAGTCCTATTTGGATCAGCACTTATTACACTCAATGTTAAAAACTTTAAAGAATTAGAGGTTTGGGGAATCTAACCCACCTTCCTGCCTGTATGCTTACGATGAGTAAGTTGCAATTTCACCTTTCACTTTAGGAATTTGTGAACATAAATTGGCTCCCAACTGTCACTCTTGCCACTGGCTTGTGGTAATTGAATGTGACGTAGATACCAAAGACTATCCATTTAAAAAGGATGTGTTGTAGCATTAACAACTTAAATTCTTGGTTCCCAAGGCTGAGTTTGTGGTCAGAGCTGCTGGCCCTTTTCAGGGAGGGTTTAAAGGAACAAGAGAGGATGGCAGTTCTAGGAGAGATTTCTTTGGGGGTCTCAGCAGGAGCCACGTACAAGGGTATGTTGGCGCAAGATTTGTATGTTCTGTTTTTGTAGGAAAAATTACAAAATTCTCTAAATTTTAAGCAGAGTTCACCAGTTTATTACTTTAAAAGTATTTGTACATAGAGAATTTTCCTATAACTAAGTAAATATACTACAAGTAATATTATAAATTATTTAACTTCTTTAAACTTGTTTTTACTGAAAGGGTGGCTCAGAAGGTAAAGAATCCTCCTGCAATGCAGATTCGATCTGGGTTCGATTCCTGGGTCAGGAAGATCCCCTGGAGAAGGAAATAGCAACTCACTCCAGTATTCTTGCCTGGAGAAGCTCATGGACAGAGGAGCCTGGTGGGCTGCAGTACACGGAGCTGCAGAGTCGGACACAATTGAGCAACTAAGCACACAAACTTGTTCTTACTAAAAGTATAGCTTTTTAGCTGCTGCTGCTGCTAAGTTGCTTCAGTCGTGTCTGACTCTGTGTAACCCCATAGACGGCAGCCCACCAGGCTCCCCTGTCCCTGGGATTCTCTAGGCAAGGGTACTGGAGTGGGGTACTATTGCCTTCTCTGAGCTTTTTATGCTAGAAAACCATGATATGCTTAAGGCATGAAGTGACCATTTAAACAAAGATACTTTTCTCTGGAGGAACAGAAACAGTTCATGAATATTCCTGTGGCTCATTTAGAGCAACTGTTCCTATTTTCTAGAAAGACTAGGTAGGTAAATTGGGAAGGAAAGGGAAAGCTGGTAAACCAAATGGCATATACAGCAGAATTTATTAAAGAAGTAAACAGCAGGTGTTTGCTTTCTATCATCTTCTGCATAGATGTTGCTGCCTTCTAATTTAAAACTCCTTTGAATGTATTTTTTAAACAGATCTGCTACACATTCAACCAGCACCAAACAATGGTACCCATGGTAGTTTAAATCATCTTCTGAAGGTGCCTTTTTATGAACCATCCCATGCAGAGGAATTGTCAAAATTTTCTGTTTGTGGCTTTACTGCTCCATTGCCCACAGATACTCTAGCATGTTCATGCCTCAGACTACAAAATGTAAGTAATAACTTTATGGATCCATAAGAATGTAAAGGACAAGCTCAGCTATAACCAGGGTAGCTAACAACCAGGTTTCTAATTTAGCTCAGATGTTTACTAAATGAGTATGTGGTTTCTCTGAACCTTATCTGGAAATAAGAAATACATTGCAAGATTAAGTTTTTGAGTATGTTTTGTAAACTGGAAAGCACTATTTGGCAATTGTTACTCCATGGTGGGCTAACTGTCCTTGATCATTCAAAACAGTGGAATCCTGGGGCTCTCTTTGATTTCCCTCATAAACTACCTCTCCTACAGCTTAAGAATCATATGGTTAAACTTGGTTATTTCAGAACAATAATACCTAGAGGGTCCAAGGACTGAGATATAGCATCAGACACACCCACTAGGGTAGGTGATGTGGAGTCTAATCAACAGGAAGTCTAGCATTTTCAGTGGGAGGTATTTGATCAATGCTTGGAGACTGGTTGACAATCAGCACTGGGAAGGTCTTTTTAGTGGTCAAGTGCCAAAGCTAGTTCAGGAGTAGGATTTCAGATTCCTGGAGACTCTCAACAAGGTGAGATTCCAGTGCTAAGAGGGGTCTCCCAAAGGCTAGCAATCAGAACAGGAACTCAAAATACAAGGAGAAAGCCCCTACACCTCTGTAGGATTTGGAGCACATGGGTGGGGCTGGGATTTCAGAATGGAATTGGAGCCCAGTTATCAGGAATCTATCAAGCTCAAACTAATGTCAAGGTACACTTGATGCCAAGTTCCAAGGGTGGTTGCAAAACTAAATAATCACTTGCTGCCTCAGGTAAGAATTGTTTCTTACAGTCAGGGGACAGGGAAGACTTTCCATTCTCTAATCCTCAAGATAACATTATATCACAGAAATAAAGGCATAAATAAATTACCAACCAAAAAAGATTTAAAGGGACAAAAATCTAAGCTTCCCGCCAAAAATCTAATCTACACTGAAGATTAAATAATTTTAAGATTAAGTAAGGGTGTGGGTTTCCTACTGCTCCAGATAACCTCAGTGGAACCACTATTTAAAGTAATAATAATAAATGTTATGAAGCAGGTGTTTTATTCCCCTTTTTAGAGATAAAGAGGACTCTGAAAAGTTAGGTGAATTGTCCAATGTCACATAAGCTCGGTCTATCTGACTGGAAAACACAAGTTCTCTGTAAGAAAGGTCCCTTCCTGCTCAAAGTGTGGTCCCAGGATCAACATCTGCATCACTTGCAAGCTGACTGGAGATCCAGAATCTCAGGCCCTACTGAGCTCAGGCATACATGGAACCAAAATGTGCGTTGAAGCAAGACCCTCAAGGGAATTGCATGCACATATATTAAAACTTGAGAAGCCCTGGGATGTTGTCATCCCAGCTTAGTAGTTGATTCCAGTCTTAGTCAAAATGATCAGCCTCATCAATTTTTTCTTTGCAACCTCCCACACAAAAAATGTATTCCCGCGAGTAGTAATATCTCCATATTTCTAAGTTAGTGAAAGAACTGGAATTTAAACTCAAGTTAGTCTGATTTTTTTTTTGTTCAGTAGTAAAATATTTATGAGATTACTATGGAAATAACCTTGATACCTTGTAAAACATATGTTGTTACTTTGATTCACTTCTTCCCCATCTCCCACATTATCTTGCAGAATGCTGACCTTGAACGTGTGAATCAAATGCTAAATCTCACCCAAGATGAAAGTAAGTCAATAGAAACTATATTAAATCTCTGTTGTTTAGCCTTAACAAAACACAATATTGCCTTTTTGGGCTTCTCTGAAATAAGCTTACCATCTCTTATGACCATGAAGATTTTATTGTCAATACACTTGAGGGAAAAATACCACAGATCTAATCAAAACATCACAAGCACGCAGTAGTTACAATGGTTCCAAGGATGGGACAAACTCCTTGAAATGGCTGTGCATCACCTATAGTCCCCTATTCACTTTTTTAGAGGTGAAAAGACAAATTGCCTGGGTTTAAGTCATGTGTCTATTGCTTGCCAGCTGTGTAACCTGGGCCAAATTACTTAACCTCTCTGTATCTCAGACTTCTCATCTATAAAAATAGTACTCATCTCATGTAACTGTAAAGATTAAAAGAGCTGATGGGTAGAAAGAATTTAGAATAGTGTCTGGTCTGAAGTAATGTAATTATTACCTGTTATTTCTTTTATTTTTACTTTAAAAAGTTTTAATTGCAGTATAATTGATATATAACATCATATTCATTTCAGGTATACAATATAATGATTTGATATTTGTGTTTATTGTGAAATGACCATCACAATAAGTCTATTTAACATCTGTCCCTGTACATAGTCATAATTTTTTTTTCTTGTAAAGAGGATTTTAAAGGTTTGCTCTCAGTCAATTTCAAATGTGCAATACTGTATTATTAACTATTGTCAACCTGTTATCTTTTAAGTATTCTTGTACTAAACTCTCTAGGCCTGTTTTGTCATTTGTAAAATGGAAATACCTATTTTTAGACCTGTTATGAAGATTAAATGAGTTAACACGTATCTGTACTTAGAATAGTGCTTTTCACAGAGTAAAAGTTCAGTAAATATGTTGGCTATTTTGACGATATTCTTATAATCTACTGCTATTCCATGGCATAAATACTTTGCAGGATTTTTAGCCATCAGTACTTGATGAAATCTAGATTATAACGGCAAACAAAAATGAATAAATACATTAGGACATACTTTTAATAAAATTCCAATTTCTTTCCTAGGACAATACATAAAGTAATTAATCTTTGTTATAAGTATGTGCTTTTAATTTTAAGGTTTTATCTCTTCAAATATGTCTTGTGAACTATTAGCTGTTTAGCTAAGTAATTTTTCTAAGCCTTAGTTTCATAATTTATAGGATAGAAAAATAACACCTACCTCATAGGGTTGTTGTTAGACTCAAGGAGGTTAAATATGTAAAAGAGTTACCAGAATATCTGGAAAATAGTAATCTATCAGAGATGGGTGGTTACTATGCATAGACCCCATGGATTGTAGCGGAGAAGGCAATGGCACCCCACTCCAGTACTCTTGCCTGGAAAATCCCACGGATGGAGGAGCCTGGTAGGCTGCAGTCCATGGGGTCACTAGGAGTCGGACACGACTGAGCGGCTTCACTTTCACTTTTCACTTTGATGCATTGGAGAAGGAAATGGCAACCCACTCCAGTATTCTTGTCTGGAGAATCCCAGGGATGGGGGAGCCTGGTGGGCTGCCGTCTATGAGGTCGCACAGAGTCGGGCACGACTGAAGCGACTTAGCAGCAGCAGCAGCAGCAGCATGGACTGCCAGGCTCCTCTGTTCATGGAATTCTCCAGGCAACAATACTGCAGTGGGTTGCCATTCCCTTCTCCTGAGTATCTTCCTGACCCAGATATCGAACCTGGGTTTCCTGCATTGCAGGCAGATTCTTTACCATCTGAGCCAAGAGCTCAGGGCCAGGCTGTGCAATAGTTCAGTTCAGTTCAGTCGCTCAGTCGTGTCCGACTCTTTGCGACCCCATGAATTGCAGCACGCCGGGCCTCTCTGTCCATCACCAACTCCCGGAGTCTACCCAAACCCGTGTCCATCGAGTCGGTGATGCCATCCAACCATCTCATCCTCTGTCATCCCCTTCTCCTCCTGCCCCCAATCCTACCCAGCATTAGGGTCTTTTCCAATGAGTCAACTCTTCGCATGAGGTGGCCAAAGTATTGGAGTTTCAGCTTCAACATCAGACCTTCCAATGAACACCCAGGATTGATCTTTTTTAGGATGGATTGATTGGATCTCCTTGCAGTCCAAGGGACTCACATTTGCTAATTTCACGTTTTTATTTTATGTTATTTTGTATTTTAGTAACAGCAACAGAGAAACTAAATTTGCCATTTGGGAGGCCCAGGCTTATACAGAAGAACAAGGAGCCCTGTCTCCTTTATCACAAGGAATATGTCAGTGGATATGACAAAACTCTCAGGATGCCGCTTTGGAGCTCATATACGGTCCTTAAACCAGTAAGTTCCCATGTCCATTGGTCCACAGAGGCTGGAAAGAAATTGTAGCTTGTTTGGTTCTTCTTTCAGTGTGATACTATTTTTTAAATTTATTTTTTAAATTGGACTATACTTGCTTTACAATGTTGTGTTAGTTTCTGCTAACAACATTGTGAATCAGCCACGTGTGTACATACATTACATACATCCCCTCCTTCTTGAACCTCCCTCTCAGCCCCCACATCCCATGCCTCCAGTTCATCAAAGAGCACTGAGCTGAGCTTCCTGTGCTGTACAGCAACTTCCAACTAGCTGCCTATTTTTGGTAGTGTATATGTGTCAGGGCTACCTTCTCAATTCATGCCACCCTCTCCTTCCCCTGCTGGGTCCACAAGTCTGTTCTCTACATCTGTGTCTCTCTCTATCCCTGCCCTGCAAATAGGTTCCATCAGTCTCATTTTTCTAGATTCCACATATGTGTTAAGATATGATATTCATTTTCCTCTTTCTAACTTACTTTACTGTGTTTGACAGACTCTAGTTTCATCGACATCACTACAAATGACCCAGTTTTTAGTTCTTTGACATTTAAATGCTGAATTTTGATTTTCAGTAGAGATACTAAAAGAAGCCCACTGGGCCTGTGGCTTGTAAGACAGTATCCCAGATTTTACTTACAAGTACTTGCAGGTGCTACATGAGTGCAAAAGAGGGAAACTTGGTGTTTTGCTTGAAGAAAGTAGCGTGTTTACAGGCCAGTTGGCCAACTGGTATGGCAGGCAGAAAAAAGATTTCAAAGAGAAGCAACAGGAAGTACAGAGGCACACATTGCGTTTGGTATTTCCCAAGTATAGGTGAGTGCACCTAAGAGGTAATGGTTATTTATTTATAAAAGGTTTTGTTATTTATTTGATTACTTTAAAATACTATACTATCTGTTGTGTACCATGGTAAGTACAATAAACATAATGTGAATAAAAGGTAATTTTCTCCTATAGAGTTTAGTGCTCTAAGAAGTCAGGCTAGACTTATATGTATATAATAGGTGTCAGGTCTCTCCAGATTGAAGTTGAGAATCCAATTGTTTAAATCCTCTTTTCTTTTTTACTATTTGGCAAACTCCTTTTCAATCAATGTCACTGGGACAATTGGCTTCCATAAGAAAAAATAAAATCTCAGCTCCTTACTTGACACCATTTACAAAATTAAATTACTGGTGAAATTAAAGACCCAGATGTGAACAGCAAATCCATATTTTCTCTTGTGTGTATCTCTATGGCCTTAGGATAAAGGAGGATTTCTTAGTACATAGCACAACAACAAAAACTAAAATAATGCAAAGGAAATTGATTAATTTACATTAATGTGTGGCAAAAAACTAAGTTATGGATGGATTTGCATTGCATATAAGAAACAAATGATGAGTATACAGGAGAAGGAAATGGCAACCCATTCCAGTGTTCTTGCCTAGGAAATCCCATGGACAGAGGAGCCTTGCAGGCTACAGTCCATGGGATCGCACACAGTTGGACCTGACTTAGTGACTAAACCACCACCATAAGAAATAAGTGATGAGTATACGGAATAGTAATTAGGATCCAGAACAGGCAGTAAATTTCTGCCAATAAACAAGAGAATTACAAGCATCTTACTTAATAAATGGGCAAAAGATATGGACCAAGCAATTGAACCTCATTAACAATTAGGGAAAAATAAATAAAAGCAAAAATCAATCTGCCAAAAATCAACCCAAGCACTCATTCATGGCAGGAATGGTTTTATTTAAGGCATTTCCCAGGACCATACAGCTGCCCAGTAAATGTCTAGTGAGTGGATGCACTGGATAAATTAATCCCAACCATTATTTTTAAAGAGCTAAAGAGAAAGCAGTACTCCCAACCAGGCTCCCAGCCAGAAAGGTAAACAATCAGGAAGCTATTTTTGTAGAGAAAATTGGTATTTTAGATACAAAGATTCTGATGACAAACCCCTACTTATTACTGTTCTTGCTAAGGGTACAGATATTACATCTCTTTTTATGGAAAGGAAGTGATTGGTGGTATCCAGTTTATTTACTCTTCTTGTTCCAATTCAGGATTTTGGGAGAAAAATAAGCATATTTTCCCACAACTAATTAAGGCTTTATGTGTTCTCAAAGCCAACTCTCCTTCTGACAATGGTTTAATTGTGGCCAGCGGTAGAAGAACACTCATGTTGTTTTCCAGTGTGGGCAAATATTTCACAAAGTTACCTGAGTTCATATGTATGGTTAATGGTGACATCAATTTCTTAATAGGCACAGTGTCCAGTTATTTGTGATTTTCATACAGTGAACATACTGTGAGGCACACTATGAAACAAATATGAAGCTATTCATTCCTTAAAATAATTTCTGTTTTGTTTTTAACTTTGAGAGGGGCAGTATGTTCATGGCCAGTTTTATTAGTCAATTCTCTTTTGAAAAATCTAGGTACCAGGGATTATGTGGTGTTAAGGGGAATGTTTATGTTTTTAATACTTTCCCCTGCTGTCTTGCATTCCTGAATTTATATGAGCTTTAGTGGAAACCAGAGGCAGAGAGATTTTAAGTGGGCTCAGACTAGGAGTTTAGTACAATTCTTTTTTTGTTATTGTTTTAAAATGAGCGTCTTTGTTACCCAAAGTTCCTGTCCTTTCACTGGTCCCACAGAACTGCTTGTGTATTTCTCCCTCCACGTGACAGGATGGAATTCTAGCAATTTTCTGCTTTCTAATTCAGAAATTACTCTGTTAGTATGTTGTGGTTCAAGAAAATTACATACAAGGATGTTTTGAGATTCACATAAAAAATGTTGTAAATCAGCTCTGTGTTTGAAAAATCAGACTTTAAATAAGCACTTTTTGGAGCGTGGACCCAGTTGGCTTGTGTCTTTAAGTTTTATGGAGCTTTTGTTTTTCTGTGGCTTTGGTGGGTTTTCTAATTGTTGTTGTTATTATCTCAGAAGAGTTTTGGGGAAGTAGTTGTGATTTAAAATCAAGATCCTAGAGCAATTGCTTCAAAACTGTTAAGGTTGATCAGACTGTATAAGGATTTTGCTTCTGTGCTTCCTCAGCAGGAAGATGTAAAGTGTTTGTTTTTTTGTTGTTGCTAGGTAGAAAATTTAAAATAATAGCAAGAATTACAATTATTATTTAGCATATACAATTCAGAAATTGAATATGAAGTCAAAGGGCTTTTTCAGAGAAGAAAATCTAGCACATCTTGAAAGATATCTCCCTCTGCCTATATATAGGGAGAGGGATATATATATATACATACATACATATATGTACACATGTGTATACATATGTATATATTTCCAATGATGGAATTTTTACAAAGTCCTTTTTGTTTCTAAAGCTTATTAGCACTGATATTATAAACGATGACCCACATATGTTTTGTGAGTCTAAAAACTAGGGACATTGTTGTGTATTGCAAAAGATTTTTTTTTTAACTGTAAGAAATATTTTTCCCTATAGAAAAACAAAAGAACATGACCAGAAAAATAATTTTAAAATGTATATAATTATTATTCTTACCATAGAGCAAGATAGCAAT
This sequence comes from Giraffa tippelskirchi, assembly GCF_054371585.1. NCBI lineage: Eukaryota > Metazoa > Chordata > Mammalia > Artiodactyla > Giraffidae > Giraffa > Giraffa tippelskirchi. The sequence goes on from NC_137283.1 coordinate 134,189,268, forward strand.
TATTCCATCTTCATATAAATATGTTTTAGCTTTGACATTCAGCCTACAGATAAGGAGAGTTTATAATTTCAATAAAAATAATTTTATCCCTTTTTAAGTTCTGTTTTGTCTCCATGCCTGACTAGAAATGAAAGTATCTCACTTTCCTGTCTGTGTTCATCATCTACTTCCCTTGAAGAATTTTGAGAGCTAGAGAGTTCAGATTTCATCTGAGTGTCTGAGTTCTATTTATTGTTTTCCTGACTTTCTATCCTCTGACTTAAAAAAACTCTAAGGAACTCGGAAAAGATGGCAGGATGAAACTATGTGTGTGTGTGTGTGTGTGTGTGTGTGTGTGTGTGTGTGTGTGTAGGGGGTTGGTGGGATGGCAAGGTGGTGGTCACTACATCTTTTCTCAAGAGCCTAAGATTCAGAAATGATGTGACTACACTTCCCCTCCATCTTTCTAGAGAGCTGCCTACTGCCTGATCTCACCTTTGCATGTGTGCTAAGTTGCTTCAGTTGTGTCCAACTTTTTGCAACCCTATGGACTGAGCCCACCAGGCTCCTCTGTCCATGGGGATTCTCAAGGCAAGAATATTGGAGTGGGTTGCCATGCCCTCCTCCAGGGGATCCTCCTGACCCAGGGATCAAGCCTGCATCTTTTTATCCTGTCTTTCTCAGCCTTGATGCACTTATATTTGGGGGTTCAACTTTGATATGTAAGAAACACATCTAAGATTTTCAGTTAGCAGAAAATGTGTAACTTTTTTTTTTTTAATATTTTCTGACTAAAGCCATCCTGGTCCTTTTCTCTCAATCCAGAGTCTATGCCACTTTGAAAAAATAGTAAACATTTTGCACAACTGAATTGTTTGAGCACATCTTCCATAGCTCCAGGCTCATTAAAATTACTCCTTAACATTTTTATGATTTTAACTATGGTTGGATGGCATCACAGACTCAATGAACATGAGTTTGAGCAAGCTCCGGGAGGTGGTGAAGGACAGGGAAGCCTGGCATGCTACAGTCCATGGGGTTGCAAAGAGTCGGACACAACTGAGCAACTGAACAACAATAGGCATTTCGCTTTCCTCATATTATGGAAAAAGCATCAATGGCTGCATTCATGTATTACGTATTTCTTCAAGTAACATGATACAGTGTTGTGGTAGGAAACACCAACTAACAATATTCTGGGTGTCTATATGGTTTACTGGGCTAGCTGTAAGTCTCCCTGTTTCTCTCACTTTGCTGTATCTTTTTTTTTGGCCGCACCTAGTGACATGCAGAACTTCCCTGACCAGAAATTGAACCCTTGCCTCCTGCAATGGAAGCATGAAGTCTTATCCACTGAACCACCAGGGAAGTCCCTGCAACATCTTTATGCGCCCCCTTTCTACCAAGTAAAGAAACCTGGTCATTCAGAATTGCTCATTATATGTTTTTGAAAGAATATGAACAAATGCTTTTAGCATTCTAGTATCCGTTACCAGAAGGACAATGAAATAAATGGTGAGAGTGGATAGACTGTATCTAATACAAATACCTTCATATTTCTTAATCTACTACTTATTTTGGTGGCTATATCATTGAGGAGCTTCCTAAGAAAGGAAGAAGGGAAGATTTATATTTGAGACCATCTCAAATGTGCATCTCAAAATGTTTTTATTCTAAATATATGCTTAATTATGGAATAGCTTTAGAATTTTAGAAATATGTTTTCTTCAAAGTTAATATTAGACTTCTAATGTTTTTATGTGCTTCTCCCTTTTTTCCTATCTCTTGTTTTTAATTCACTTTTTGAGAAATAGCTGCAATTTCATTTTCTAGAGCTCATTGAAATTTTTATTTCTGCTGTCACATTTTTAAATCCCAAGAGCTCTTTCTGTTATCTCCTTCCTTTTAAAATGCTGTCTGCTCTTTCTTTATGATACCACATATGCATTCATCTATCTAAGAAGAGAGTTTTTTTCTGCTCTCTGCATTGTCTGTTTTTCTTCTTGGTTTCTCTTCCCAACCCCAACAAATATGTGATGGTCCTCGGCTGTCAGCTCATGTTTTAAGAGTGAGACACTAAGCTACAGGGCTGGGGCTTGCCAGCTGATAGGCTTCATTATAGATTAACTAGGAGAACCAGACATTTTGTTGGAGACTCAATTGTATCTAGTTTTCTTTTCAGACTAGTTTGTTTTCCAAAGAAAGAACACTTCTAATCCGAATCAACATACACAGGGGCGATGAGACTGGAGGGAATCTTACCATTCAGTACATAGATTTTTAAATTTAATTCCATTGCTTTCATCTGCTGTGTACGTGTCCTTTGGCCTGGTTGTCCCTCTGGTTCAACTTCTCCAGTGAGCAAACATTCTGTCTGGCCTCTTTTATAGACTTTCAATCTATCCTCTTCTTTCCAGCTTTACACACATCCCCTGACGTTAGGAGACTCCCAAGTTCTATGCTTCTGGTGTTCTACAGTAAGAATCAGCTTCTTTGGGCTTTCCCCAACCACAGGCTCTTGGTTGTCAATGTTCACTGGTTTACCAAGTCAAGGTTACAGAAGTAAACAAATACGTTTCTTTAACTTCCTGTTTCTGAAAATTTTTTATCATCTCTTATGTGTCTTCATCATTACTGTTCTTTTAGTAGGATTTCAGAAGGAAGCAAAGATAAATGTTTGTGTACAATCAAGTTGAGAAATTTACTCAACTTCTGTATAGTTTTGCTAACTGGAGTACTATAGTATGTTAGGGGTACTTTCTCCACTTGTCCTTCCCCTCATCATCTCCTATCTGTTCTATATCTCATCTTGGGGATAGCACACAGTGTAACTTGCCTTTTCCTATGTTAACTGATCTTGTGCATTTTATTTATTTTTCCCCAACTTTATTGAGATATAATTGACATATAACATTGTGTAAGTTTATGATGTGTACAATGTGATTATTTGATATATGCCTATATTACAAAATAATCACCACATATGTTTTAGAGGTAGTCGTGATTTAGTCACTGAGTTGTGTCCAACTCTTGCAACCCCCTCGTTACACACCATCGCTGATTTTTGCTTTTAACACAATATAGTTAATAGAGGAAGAACATTCTAATTTAATTTAATCTTCTCTTTTATAAATTGCAAAATAATTTTTTAAGAAATACGTATGGAGTGGGCAATAGAGAGCTTATAAATCAAAATCTCTGAAAAAAATTAAATGAATAGCAAAATGTTTATATAGTCATAATTATATGCTAATCAAAATATGATTATATAAGACTATATCACCTTAAGTACTTAGGTGGCACATTTATAGGATACCTGCTAGTAAATAAATTATTGTGTTATTCTTTAAATAAAGTTGCAAAGAAAATTTTAAAAAAATTCTTATATTTCATAATCAATAAAGTATAGCTACAAATTTATTAAATTTCCCAATTAAGTAAATTCATACAACTATAGCTTCTTTAAGTTAATCTTAGGTTAAGTAGAAGTTCTTGTTCAACTGAAGAATACTATTCTTAATTCTATCTATATTTTAAAAATAAATTGTTTATATTTATTTTCAATTTTTAATTGCAAACACAATATAAATTACCACCTAAAAGTTAGATCCCTAAAAGGATTTGGATTTTTAGCAGTAGCTCTCATTACTTCTCTGTACTCAATTCAGGTTTTATTCTGCAAATAATCCTTTCCAAAGTGTATTTGATTTGCCCTCCCTGTGTCCCTAACCAGAAGGGAACCACAGAAGAAAACATTGCTGAAGACATCCATTTCCATTGCTTGCATAGACCTGATTCACTAAGAAAATAGGAAAAGGTTAAATGAAAAACATTCTAGGGAAGTTACAAACCATATAAGGGGAAGGGTGAGCCACACGTAGGCGTCATTTTTTTCTTTTCTTCTCTCTTTCAACAGGGAGACACATCGCCTCTTCCTCCCACTGTCCCAGACTGTCTGCGGGCTGATGTCAGGGTGGCTCCTTCTGAGAGCCAGAATTGTTCCTTCTCTTTAGCAGACAAGAATATCACCCACGGTTTCCTCTATCCTCCTGGTTTGTATAACTCTTTTTTAGAGCAGCAACTTAGAAAGCCTTCATCAGCTGGATGTGGGCATGTGCCTTAAACATATGCTCCCCACCAAAACTACCTGCTTGGGCTAAACTAGCTGCCCAGGAGGCTTCCAGTGGTTGTGGGCCAGCCTGGAGCAGTGCAACAGCTATAATAAAAACTAATAAATTTTGCACTGGGAACCACACATCAGTTCTGATCTGGCCCAGATGTTCAGAGAGTTCGGCAGGTTTAAGTTTAATTTTAAAACTGGAGTCTCTTTGGAGAGGGACACAAACATCTAAAAAAACAATTTTTTTTCCTATGACTGGCCAAGCTAAGGCTTATGTGGAGAATGCAGCTGTGCGTATGAAGACAAATCAGCCTGGAATTTGGGCCTTTTGCTCACGCTGTATACCCAACAGCTTTAAACTGCGGATTAAGCAGCTGAATGAACTTGAAATATTTTTTCAGAAAGCTTTTCTCTTGGGAACATGCAAAAACCAGTGTGATTTTTCTAAAACTCAAATCTCTTCTCTGTTCAACAAGGGTTGTCATTTCCTTAATTTACTCAAGAGATTTTCAACTATTTGAACTTCTGGGAAAGGGTTTTCTCCAGATATTTGGCTTCAGTTTTCTGGAAGCCATAACCAAAGAGGTCAGTTTAGAGATTTATAATTCAGAGACTCTGAGGCTTACAGTGGGGGAGAAAAGGCTCAATGAAAGCAAGTATTACATTAATGTAAAATTACTAACAAAATTAAGACAATAAACTGATGTATCTTACTACAATCTCTAGAGACAATTAGAGCTCCATCAAATGTATGTAAACCCTAGGACAAATCTTAAATAGTTGCAACATATGATCAACAAAAATTTTTAAATTGACCCATAAAATAGTGTCTGTTAAGCCTTAAGATACTGGTTGATTTATAAATGTTTGCCTTGATAAGGAAATGAAATTAAAAGCTAAACAGCTTGTCTCAAAAAATATTAAGGCTAGAATGAAACTCCCTTCTAATTTTCCATTACAAATTCTGTTAGCAATTCCATTCTGGGCAAATTCTTTTTTTTCTCTAAAAAGAAGATAATGTTTACTGACTTTCCAACTTTCAGAGTTTAATTTAAAAAGTAGAAAAGTCATCGAGGATCTGAGCACTGTGAACAGCATGTGAAATCTTAAAGAAAAAAGCCAAAAATCTTGCTTCTCTTTGCCTTTCAGTGCCCATACTTTGGCCTTTCAATAGAACATTAGTTAAGGTGGCCAAGTGCAATTTAAATAGAAATAGTGTTATAAGAAACACTATAGGCTTGCAGGAATTTAAATCTTCTTAATATTTCAGTGAGAGATGCTATGAGACAAATGAAGCATGGAGGGACATAGCATATTGCCCAAGTGGGTCAGCTGGTGGGCGGCAGAGCTAGGATTCCAACCCCAGCAGTCAGACTGCTGACTGACTGTCCAGAGTACACACACCCAGCGCACACTCTGCTAGACGTCACGTCTGTGAGTCTTCAAAGCCAATCATTTGTGGTGCTGTCAGCAGTCTTCATTGAGCTAAAACTCTCTTTCTTAAGAAAATTTTATTTTGGCATAATTATTTATCACAGCATTATTATCTTATGTATATTCAGTAACAATGCTTTCCTATCAGTATTATATTTGCTTTAGAAACTGCTGTAACAAATTATCCACAGACTCAATGGCTTAAAGCAACAGAGCTTTATTCTCTCAAAGTTCTAAAGGCCAGAAGTCTGAAATCAGGGTGTCAACAAGGCCACGCTCTCTTTATGGGAGAGAATCTAGGGGAGGATCCTTCTTTAGGTCTTCCAGAGTCTGAGGGCTCCAGGGATTGCTTGGCTTGGAGCTGAATCAGTCAGTCTCTGCCTCCATCTTCACATGGCCTTCTCCTCCAGATCTCTCCTCTTTTCAACCCTCCTTCTCTTTATAAGGATACCGGTCACTGAAGGGCTTATCTGGTGGCTCAGAGGGTAAAGAATCTACCTGCAATGCAGCAGACCAGGGTTCAATCCTTGGGTTGGGAAGATCCCCTAGAAAAGGAAATGCAACCCACTTCAGTACTCTTGCCTGGGGAATTCCATGGACAGAGGAGCCTGGTGGGCTACAATCCGTGGGTCCTAAAGAGTTGGACACAACTGAGCAACTAAAACATTCACTTTCTTTGTAAATTCAGTATAATCTTATCTTGAAACCTTAATTTAATTACATCTGTGAAGACACTATTTTCCTTCCTATTACCTTCTGAGGTGATGGGACGATAGGACATGGACATATCTTCTTGAGGGTCACCAACCATCTGTAAGGTATCATATGCATAAGACTGCCTGCATTATGAATGACGTCTACCAGAGAGTACTTTGTGACACTGTGTATTGTGTGTTAATAAATTTACATTAATATGTAATAGTAATAGGCCTATTATATAGAATGTCATATTTTCTTTTGTAGCTAGAGTTAATAAGATTTATTTGTTTTGCAGCAAACAATAGAACTTCGGACAGTCAATATGATGCTTTAATTACAAGTAATTTGGTCCCTATGTATGAAGCATTCAAAAGTAAGTATATACTTAGATTATTAATTTTGGTGACTCTTTGAACTTCTGAACCAGACACATCCTTAACTGAAATTTGTTTCTGTTATTAGTCATTTTAATCTTATGTTTTAAATATAGAAACAGGAAGGAGATCTAACATAAATTCTTTTCACCTTCAACTTTGGGTGGCTTGTTGCTAGAAATTTGATAATATTTTAATCCTAATTTTACTGTAAAGAGCTAATCACAAAATAAAACTTTTAAAAATTGTACACATTTGTATTTCTAGATATACAATTGTGTATAATAATGCAAATTTATTATTTCTATACAAAATAAAATTTTATTGACACTCACCATAAGTAAATGAAATGTGTTTGTCCCAAGTCATAATTACAAAGACAGTATGTATGTTCTGACTATTGTTTAATACTGTCCCCAAAGCAATTCATCCCTAGGAAGGCATTTGGAGACATTATTTAACTATAATTTCAAGACTGCAACTACATCAAAACAAAAAAACTACCATGGATGTGGCTGTTTAGTTTTGTTGCTTAGACTATTTTGCAGAATTCCTCAATGATCACTGACAAGTATTGAAGTAGAATTAGATGCTATTTAAATGTACCTATTAATAATAGAAAATATTTCCATGTTCAATAAAGGTAGATATTTTTAGCACTTTATTCTTTTATTTTTAGCCATGTGGAATTACTTCCATAGTGTTCTCCTTGTAAAATATGCCATGGAAAGAAATGGAGTCAATGTGGTTAGTGGACCAATATTTGATTATGATTATGATGGCCATTTTGATGCTCCAGATGAAATTGCAGAGTAAGTAATTTGAAACCAAATGAACATTTTGATTTAGCAATAGAGTGTCATAAGGGAAAACCAAAATATTTTAAATTAAAGCTCAGTATTCCATTACATAACATATTTATGTAGAGATATAATGGTGACCATTTTCAACTAGTCTATCAAAATACTTCACAAAATTTTTATATGACAAAGATTTAAACCAACAGGCAAAGAAAAAAATGTCCAGGAAAGGTTTAGCAAATTTTTTATTTGGAAAATTTCTAAACTAATGATAAAGGTAAACATAGTTTTGTTGAGGCTAAGGAAGTAGGTGAATGCTCACTGTGCTATCAGTAAGTAGAGAACCAGTTCAGCAATAAATAAAAAAATCAAGAATCGACTATTCAAAATATTGCTCAATATTTTGAATAGTGGATGATTCATGAAAGTATCCCCCAGGAGAGATTATAGGCTTCCTGTAGAAAACTAGTCCTGTTTATAAACTTTATATTTACAACTGTTTTTGTAAACTAAGCTGTATATTTTGTATTAAACCTAGTCATACAGATTGCTAGGAATTATTCCTGAATCCAGGACACAGGAATAGAGAGTTGAAGTGTCATCCATGATTTTTCTATTATCAAAATGGACTGTACTAAACTATTGTAATGCCTAAGCCTAGACTATGTAAAGCAATGATCTCTACTTATACCTTCTGATAAGATAACATTTATGACCATTAATTAAGCTTGTCACCTTTTAAATTTTGTTTGTCTTGTCCTTATGTCAGTGTTTATTGATCCTGTCTTTCACCGTTTAATAATTCTAGCAAATGCTTTGATAGCACTTTGCTCCATGCTAGGTACGCTTCTAAGCATTTACAGATATTTCATTTCATCTGAGAAATACCCTCGTGTTAGATTCCATTAGCTCCCATTTAGAAAAAGAAACCAAAGCACAGAGAGGTTAAGAAACTTGTGTAAGTTCCACAGCTAAGTACCCAGAACCCAGGCAGTCTAGCTCTGATTCTGAATCACAGTAACATAGTACTACTTACACCAGTTCTTTTTCCTTTTAGTGGACTCACACTAATAGCTTACCTTTATTTTGCACTTGAAATTTTTAAAGGCACTTTTATATTTGTTATCTGAGACTAAAGGACTGCCAAATCAGTTGTATGAATTTATCCCTGTCTATGGGAGAAGGCAGTGGCAACCCACTCCAGTATTCTTGCCTGGAAACTCCCATGGACAGAGGAGCCTAGTAGGCTGCAGTCCATGGGGTTACTAGGAGTCGGACACGGCTGAGCGACTTCCGTTTCACTTTTCACTTTCATGCATTGGAGAAGGAAATGGCAACCCACTCCAGTGTTCTTGCCTGGAGAATCCCAGGGAAGGGGGAGCCTGGTGGGCTGCCGTCTATGGGGTCGCACAGAGTCGGACACGACTGAAGCGACTTAGCAGCAGCAGCAGCAGCAGCAGCACACATCCAATGTCTAGTAGAAGTGTGCAGCTAGTGTTGGAATCCCAGATCTTCATTCCCAGCCCCTGCTCTACTAGGAAATGTCACTAGGAAGTATAAAGTCAACAAAACTAGGAGGCAGAATATCATGCTCTGCTTTTCTTTGTATTCTAATATTTTCCATGATAGAATGACCAAGCTTGGACTTCTGTAAATCCTGATTCTGGCTCAATAAGGCTTAAAAATGTGTGATAAGATTTTATATTTTCTATTTATTTACTTTCTTTAGCTACAATTTTACCTTGATGTTTCTTTAATATATATATATATATATATATATGGACATTTATAATCTTCAGAAGCAGAAGTATAATAACATCAAATATTTTCAATTATGCTTTTAGCTATGCAGTCAACACCAGTGTTCCCATCCCAACGCACTACTTCGTGGTGTTGACTAGTTGTAAAAATCAAACCCAAACCCCTGATGCCTGCCTTGGGTGGTTGGACGTCTTATCCTTTGTCATCCCTCACAGACCTACCAACCTGGAAAGCTGTCCCGTGAGTATGCCCCCAGAGAGGCCCTGGGCCCAGAGAAAATGATTCGTCAGAGCTCATCTGGGCTTTCATAAAAGTGGTTCTGGCTACAGTACATATTTTAGGTGTTTCCTGGGTTAGAGTTGTACTAAATGTGGCCTCATTTCTGAACTTTCCCTTAGACTGCTGATCTCTATGTAATTAATTTAAACATGAATGTTTAAATATTAATTTAAACATGCATATGCTTAATGAACATGTGTCTATATATGCATGTCATATATATTCTGTTCAGATATAGTTTACTCACATTCACTAATAAGGGAAGGGTTGTAGCTTATTAATCTTTTATTTGCTGAATGCATACCTTAAGGTACTGTCCCGAAGTTGGCATGAAATTAATGTTCCTTAAGTGAATATGTAAATATAAAAATGCCATCAACTTGAAACATGAGGTCTGAAAATATATATATGCATTATGTATATATATATATATATTTACCTAAATATATATATATATATTTACAAAATAAGTTGGTTCAAATGACATTCCTTGTTTAACATCATGTATTAGGCCACTTCAAAATCTTGTGGATCAAGGCAAATTACATGTAAATATTTACTTTGACTTCATATATGTTCTTCATAGAAAAAATATACATCCTGGTAATTGGTCTTTGCTGAAGTCATTCAACAAATATATTGAATACCTTGTAACTGCACAGATTCATGACAGATACCAGGGAGGAATATATTGTCTCTGCCCTCAAGGAGTTCATATATAACTTTGATATGTAAATGATATATGTAAATGAGATGCAGACACATTAATGGGTTAGTTGATCATATAAGAATTATTTTAAAAATTAGAAAGTAAGAGACATTACAAAGCTGGGGTTCATTGCCAAATACTGTTATAAGGATTTACTGTTTCAAATTTAAAACACATCTGGCTGAAATAATCAGTAATGGTTACATAAACTGAGGTGGAAGTAAGGCCCTAAAAGTTGGGCATAATTTGAACAGAGTGAAAAGATTAGAAAGACTTTTCCATGGAGATAATGAAGGGAGGGACTTGGTAACTGCCTGGATGCAAGAGCCAAAGGAAAACGAAGAGTTAAAGCATCAGAGATTTTAAATGTAGACAATTAGGGAAAAGAAAGGGAAGTTAGGAATGAGAGCTATTTTGGCAGGTAGGTAGGATAATTAAGAGTAGGCACATCTGATTTGTAGAAATGGGCGTTCACATGGAAAATCCCATGGGCTATTAGAGATGGATTAAAGCTTAGGTTCTAGGCCAAGTTGAGATTCCTCTCTATTCTTTCAGGTATTGAACACGTAACTGCCTTCACCATGCTATGTACTCTGGGCAATACACAAATAAATCAGACATGAATTATAGCAAAAAAAAAAAAAAAGGCTCATATTCTAGCACTTAGAAGCCTAGTCAAATAGAGAAAAGAAAAATAAGTGGCACAAAGAGGGACAGGTAAAACTGTTGTAGGATTTCAAAGGAGAAATACTTTCTGGTAAAGAAAGCAACATTCTAGCTGAGTCTTGAAGATAGGGTTTGAACTTAAGTGTTCGACGGTTGCTTTCACTGACTAGAAATGGAGGACAAAGGTCAGAGGCTAAGCAATGGATCACTCACAGTCCTAGAACTATGAAGAGTTTCCAAACAAGAAGCTATCAGGAGATGTTGTATAGTTGGAACTTTTCCTATTTGTCTTGTCAGAAGTTTATTTAGTTGAGACAAGGGGAAGCTATTATTATGCACTTGGTCTTCTAGTGGCAGACTTTGGTGACTGATACTTTCGGTGTGATACTCTTTTCCACTCAATCAGGAATAAATAGTTCTTTATCATAGAGGTTCTAGGTAGCTATTCATAATGGGTGTGCAAAGAAGAAACTATTTGCTATCCCTGGTTTAGGCCCTTATTACCTTCTATCAGGACTTTTGAAAATGAATTTTAAGTAGTTTCATTGTCTCCTGTCCTTTCCCCCTTTACCTCTGTATACCACAACCAAGTTCCTCATCTTAAAGTTTAGCTTTTCATTACGAGTATTTTCTCATCCACAAACTTTGATTACCTATCTACCCTGAACAAAAATACTGTACAAAAACAGCAAAAATCTCCCAGCCTGTGCTTAAGGCTTTTCACAATTTACCCTCAGTTGACTTTACAGACCCAAGTTCCAGGCCAACTGAAGTTCTTGAAATTATTTGATCAGCTCTTAGTTTTCCCTACCTCCATGTCCTTGCTCATGAGCTTCTCTCTTCTAGAATGCCTTTCTTTTCTATCTGCTAAAAATTCCACTACACTTCAAGGTAAAGCACAAATGGTACAAAGCTTTTCCTCTGCATCCACAGTGGAGATGATCCCAAAATTAATAAAGCATCATTTCTATTGACTAAGACATAAAAACCAATAAACTGGACATATTCCAAAATTTTAAAGAATTGACAGGATAGTAATCAGGGCATGACATCAGATAAACAGAACTATGAGACATAATATGATGAATATGAAACAAGCTATGATTATAAGAGAGGCTGTGACATTGATACATGTGACTGTCAATTTGATACGAAGGAGGGAAGAGACAGGATGACAGAGTCAGGTAACTGAAAATTTAGGTGTGACTGGCCAAGAAATACAGAAAATGATCAGCTGTTTGTGAAGGATTAATTTGTTGTTTGTAGTCCTTCAATTGAGAAACTAGTTGAATACCTAAGAGGCTACAGTAAAGAATAGAATGCAAATGCATGGGTTTTGGAGTTGAATATCTGAGTTCATTTACTGATTTGGCCTCTTTGGGGAAACAGCTGAGTGTCACTTTCCTCAAATGTATGAAACAATTCACCCCCTCATGATGTTGTTGTGAAAATTAAATATTTCATATAGACTCCTAAGAATTCTCAGTAAACAGTAAGCAAATGGCAGTCATTATAAAGAAATCACATTTCATGAAGGAGTTGCATTCTAAAGTCAACATAAAGTGAAATCTTGTATACAGATAAAATCACCTAGAATCAAATCACCAAGAAATTATAGTACCTACTCAAGCTGTACCTTGAAAAGAAAGTTAAAGTGTTAGTCACTCAGTTATGTCTGACTCTTTGTAACCCCATGGACCATTGCCCACCAGGCTCATCTGTCCATGGAATTCTCCAGGCAAGAATACTGGAGTGGGTTGCCATTCTCTTCTCCAGAGGATCTTCCTGACTCAGGGATAGAACCTGGGTCTCCTGCATTGCAGACAGTTTCTTTACTGTTTGAGTGATGTAGAATCCACCAAAACTTCCACTAGTATTAGAACAAATAATTGTGCTTTAAGAACCTGTGAAATAGTTAACTTGCTTTAAGGGTCATACTGTATGAAAAGTCTGCATTTTTAAATATTCTAATCACTGAGTCTGTGGAGATACTCACACTGCAAGAGGTTTGAGGCAACTGGCACCAGTTGTAGAAATGGTAGATTCACAACTCCACCTCACACTTGACGTAGAGAACTCGATTCTTATTTTCTTTCTTCCTTTTGTTCTTCCATCATTTCTTCCCTCTTCCTCCTTTTTCTTTTTTCCCTTAACTTTGTATTATTAACTTCCTGTCAGATGAATGAGAATGTTGCTGTAATTCCATGTGACTATCCATATTTTAACTTAGTATATGTTGGAAATGTAATTGTGTGTGTGCTTAGTCGCTCACTCGTGTCCAGCTCTTTGCAATCCTGTGGACTGTAGCCTGCCAGGCTTCTCTGTCCATAGACTTCTCCAGGCCAAGTACTGGAGTGGGTTGCCATTCCCTTCTCTCGGGGATCTTCCCGACCCAGGGATCGAACCAAGGTCTCCTGCATCGCAGGCAGATTCTTTACCATCTGAGCTACCAGGGAAGCCTGGAAATGTAATTGGGGGTATACAATTGTATTGTAAATAGAATTGGGGATAAGACAATACAGGTATGGAACTTAGAGGAGATCAGAATTATAGAGATTATAGAGATAGATTTTGTATTATATCACAGGAGTGAAATGAAATTGCCAAACGAAAGAAAGAAGAGGTCCAAAGATCAGATGTCTGTTTTTCCAGGAGGGCAAAAAACTAAAGTAAGCTGAGGAAACAGAAGGTGTCATCGAATAAGGGAGCAGAGCTATGGAAAATAAAGCAGGAACTTTCAGAACAGCTAAGCGAAAGGGCTACAAAAATTCCGCTAAGTTAGGTCATCCTCGTCTAGATGGTTTCATTAGTGTGATGCCAGCAAAGACCAGACTATCAGTGAATAAGGAAGTAGTTAGGAGAGAAAAATACTGAAACTAATATCACCTCAAAAAACTTACAAATTGAGTTTTATTTGGGGTGTATGCAATTTATGTAATAGGTGTAATACATATAGATTAATAAATGGATTATATAAATGATCAAAAGCATATATTTAAATATGGTTCATAGAAACTCAATATACACAAGGCTTCTATTCTTTTGGGATGCATTAGTACAGCTAGAGCAGTTGTCTATAGCTGAATTCTATTCAGATTGGTTGGTGCTGGTAAACTATCTGATATGAAATAGCTTGAGTATTACCCCTGCCTAGGTATAATTATGTTGATCTTTAAGATCACTTCTTTGCAGTTTTACAAAAGATTGTCAGGTGTTCACTAAACATTCAGTTAGATGGATACCAAATAAGCCAGGAGAAAATAGAATAATAAAAGCCAAATGGGAGAAAACTTTATGGAAAAAGTGATCAAAACCATTCAATGTTGCTAAAATGTGAAAAAGTGAAATGAAAGTCTTTCAGTCGTGTCCGACTCTTTGCCACCACATGGACTATACAGTCCACGAAATTCTCCAGACCGGAATAATGGAGTGGGTAGCCTTTCCCTTCTTCAGGGGATCTTTCTGACCCAGGAATCAAACCAGGGTCTCCTGCATTGCAGGCAGATTCTTTACCAATTGAGCTATGAGAGAAGCCCTAAAGAGTAAAAGCAGGAAGAAAAGACTGAATTTGATTCCCATTAGAAATATGAGTTAAAATTAGCACATCACATATTTATTTAAAAAACAATAACTCACCTCACGAATCTTACCTGGAAAAATACTTTAGAGATTTGAAACAGTGATTTCCTCTTCTATTTCCTCTGGCTCAAATAGTAGCTGCCTATTTTAAACTTGCATATTTAAAAAACAAGTGAACAAGTATGCTAAAGTCAATTGAAATTTATTCATGCAGACTTATCTAATTAACGAACTTGTAAACTTTCTCACTTTAAAAAATAGCTAGAAATTTAGCAACTTCATATGACCGTCAGAAAAGTCAAAAATGAAGAATAAGGAACTGCATAGCAACCCATGGCTCCAAATTATTGAACTAACCCATATATATATATATATATATATATATATATATATGTACAGTATTTATGGTAAAATTTTTTTACTATTTTATTTTTATTTTTTTAGTATACTATTTTTTATATTTAGTTAAAAACCTACTGGAAGTCAAATGGCCAAGAAATATCTGAAAAGACACTCAATAATACTCAGAGTAATAAACTTTAAACATGGATAAAGCACTATTTCACAACATGGTTTGGCAAGGGTGTGGGGAAGTGGGGATTATCCTCCACTGTCAGTGGAAGTGTAAATTGTTTGAGGGGTGTTAGGTTTACTATTTGGTAAAGTTAAAGTTACATGTCCTCTATGACCCAGCAATTTCATTTATATATCCTAGAAACTCATGTTCTTAAACATGGAAGACATGTGCCAATTTATTTATGACACTATTATTTATAATGCCAAACATACTATCAATATAAACTGAGCTGCCACAAACCATGGCTAAAAGCAGATGATTTAACTAGATTTAGATATTTCGCTATGAATAGATTACAAACATAAAATTGAATGAAAAAGTATAGAATCTCATTTATATCATTTATATCAGTTTGAAAACATAAATCAATGCTATATATATATATATATATATATATATTGACGTTCAGTAAAAGCCACCTCATGCGAAGAGTTGACTCATTGGGGAAGACCCTAATGCTGGGTAGGATTGGGGGCAGGAGGAAAAGGGGACGACAGAGGATGAGATGGTTGGATGGCATCACCAACTCGATGGACATGGGTTTGGGTAGACTCCGGGAGTTGGTGATGGACAGGGAGGCCTGGTGTGCTGCGATTCATGGGGTCGCAAAGAGTCGGACACGACTGAGCGACTGAACTGAACTGAACTGAAAAGTTAAAAAAACACAGACTGGATTCACACTGACTTATGACAATGATTAGCACTGAGTGAGACTTGACTTCATCTTTAATGTTTCATTTCTTTAAAAAAGTTATATCTGAAATAAATATAAAAATGGCTCTACTTTATGGCAGTCTGTATTTGCTATTGTATAGTTTGTACTTTTGTTTTTCTTTTATGTTAACATACAACAAAATTTAGCTCTATCAAATTAAGATTTATGGCAATAAAAACTGTAAGAACAAATATCGAATCAATGAGTTTGACATTTTAGGCTAATATAATGTTGTATGTCTATATACCTCAGAAAAAAACAAGCAAACAAAAAAACCACAGGAAAAAGGACAATTTCTAAGTAATAAAAGAATTTTCCATTAATGAAAAGCCATGCTCCAGGGGAAATAATCTTTTGCTTTTCTGTTTCAGGAAAATAAATCAGAATCTCTTTGGGTTGAAGAAAGATTCAATGTACATACTACCCGCGTGCGTGATGTGGAACTTCTTACTGGACTTGACTTTTATCAGGAAAAAGTACAGCCTGTCTCTGAAATTTTGCAACTAAAGACATATTTGCCCACATTTGAAACTGTTATTTAACTTAATATATAAAACAACTTTGGCAAATTGTGAATGATTTTTTCCTGTTGAAGACCATAAAATAAAATTGTCTATTTTCCTTAGCTCCTCTAAAAGCTGTATTGTGTAATTTTAATTATTCCTTTCTCTTTTTCATTTCTGTAAAAATATAACGTTTTAAAGTTACACAGTTTGCACAGACTGTGCTACGTTATTCCTTCCTTATTATCCCATTTATAATCCTTGTCTATCTTTTTCTTCCCAGCATCATCTAAATAGAAAGCAGAGTGCGAGAAGTAGGTCTCACTTTTGAACTGAATCAATTCTACATCAGTTTTGTTATAAAACTTTTTATACTTAGCAATCAGGCAATGTGTATTAAAATAAAAAAAAATACACATTGCCTTCATTCAATAATTTCATTTGTAAAAGTGGTGCCAACAGATATACTTTGCACAAATGCATGAAAGTATCATCTTTTACGAAGACCAAGTGGTAGTGGTGGTTAAGTTGTTAAGTCATGTCCAACTCTTGTGACCTCGTGGAGAGTAGCCCGCCCGGCTCCTATGTCCATGAGATTTCCCAAGCAAAAATACTGGAGTGGCTTGCCATTTCCTTCTCCATACAAAGACCAGAAAACAACCTAAATGTCTTGTTGAGCAAATTATGTGTGGCATGCTAAGTTGCTTCAATTGTGTCCAGCTGTTTGCGACATTATATACTAGCCCATCTGGCTCCTCTGTCCATGGGATTTTCCAGGCAAGAATACTGGAGTGGGTTGCCATTTGCTACTTCAGGGGATCTTCCCAACTCAGGGATTGAACTCACATCTCATGTTTCCTTCATTGACAGGTGAGGTTTTTTTACCATTAGCACCACCTGGGAAGCCCAGTTGAGCAAATTATGGAGTTTATTTAAACAAACAATGGAATGTGATTCCACTGCTATAAACAAAGAAGTTGGTCTATATATTGATGACAGTATGGCTATTGTTAAATGAAGAGCAAAGAGTGGTAGAATAGCACATATAATATGCTATCATTTTTAAGGGACTGGCAAAACTTCTCTTTAAGTGAAAGTGTTGGTGTCTTGGTTGTGTCCGAATCTGCTATCCCATGAACTATAGCCCGCCAGGCTCCTCTGTCCATGGGATTCTTCAGGCAAGAATACTGGAGTGGGATGCCCTTTCCTTCTCCAGGGGATCTTCCCAACCCAGGGGTTGAACTTGTGTCTCCTGCATTGAAGGCATATTCTTTACCGTCTACACCAATCTCTTTAAGAGCTGGATAATAAAAGTTTTTAGGCCATACAGTATGTTGCAACTACTCAACTCTGTTAATACATCAGGGAAGTGGTCATAGATGATACATTAATGAATTGGAGTAACTGTGTTTCACTAAAACTTTATTTACAAAAACAGATGTGGGCTAGAGTTGGTCCATGGACTGCAATTTGTCAACCCTTGATTTGTGTCTTATGCCAGGGTGGCACAAATTAATACTGAGAGATGGAGATAAAATTTTTATTTTGTGCCCTTTGACATTGCCAAAAATTAAAAAAAAATCAAGTTACTTTATATATATATGTATCTCTTTAATTTTTCAAAATGTGATTTTTTTTAAACTTATTTATTTTTTATTGAAGGATAATTACTTTACAGAATTTTGCTGTTAAATGTGATTATTAAGCAAAGAGATCCCAGTTCTCATTTGGTGGGTAATAGTATTGGTCAGATTTTAGCATCTGCAGACTGGCAGTGTTCCAGACTCATTTCTGATATATATACACCAGTTCATCCAAGGGACACAGGCTTTGTTGGTGACAAAAAATCTTGTGGCCTGAGCTACAAAAAATCAGACTATTACTATTATGACTTCAATTGAATTAATTGTAGCTAAGTTAAATGTTAGCTTAGGGTCACTGGATTTTTATTAACTCCACATAAAGAGTTGGATTTAAAATGTACAATACAGAGAGGCTGAAAGACAAGACAAAAAGATGGAAATTATTTCCAGCTATGTGTCATTCAAAAATGTTGATGCTCTGTATATATACAGAATTCCTCCAATCAGTGGTCCTCTGCCCCACCGTGGCCTATAAACCAGATAAGACCACCTGGAATTTAGACCCCACTTTGTGGCAAGACAAGTGAAGGATGGTTTAGTGTTGAATTGCATTTAAACTCTGGATGCCCTCATTACTTCTGAACTTTTCTTAAAAGTAACTAAATTGTTTTTGGTATCAGATTAAATGGGTGCTCAACACAGAAATAAAAATTTCACAAAGAGAAACACTAAAATCACATATTTTTGCAAAGAGATTATGTAATGTTGTACTTTTTTTGGTATCATCTCATTAAAATGATATATGCATGTGTAAAATCATTCTGAAGGAAAGACAATGAGTCAACAATTTATGGAATTACAGGAGATTTACAATTGCTAATTTATAACTTTCAGTATGTAGTCTAGTTTTTATAATGAACTTGTTTGTAAAAATGTAAAAAATACAGTTAGTTGCATTTAAAGAAATACTTATTTAGAAAGAATTTGAAAGACACAGAAAGGTTGTAAGAATAGCATAAAGAACTCTGTATAACCTCCACCCATCTTTACTAATTGTTAATATTCTCACTATGTATATTTATGGATAGCTTTAATTTTTCCCCTGAAATTTCTGAGGGTACATTGGAGTCATCAGGCCCATTTACGCAGCAAAAGTTCAGGGTGTATCTCCTAATATCAAGGACATTCGTACAACCAGTCAGGAATTTAATGATGATACAATATCATTTTTTAATTTCCAGATAAAATCCAGTTTTTTTCTCACCTTCAGTTATGTCCTTTAAAATGTTTTATTTTCTGTGACCCCCCCAAACAGAATCATGCATTGCGTTAAGTTTTCTTTCCTCTTTGGTACAACATTTCCTCAGCCCCTACCAAGTAAGAGTTGATTTATTTTGTAGGCTGTTCCTCAGTTTGGGTTTGTCTGATATTTCCTCATAATGTTTTGTATTTTTGGCAAATGCTACATCAGTGATGGGCTTCCCTGGTAGCTCAACTGGTAAAGAATCTGCCTGCAATGTGGGAGACCTGGGTCTGGGTTCGATCCCTGGATTGGGAAGGTCCCCTGGGAAAGGAACAGCTACCCACTCTAGTATTCTGGCCTTGAGACTTCCATGGACTGTATGGGGTCATAAAGAGTTGGATGCAACTGAGTGACTTTCACTTTTTTTACATCAGTGATACCCTGCCCTCAGCGCTTCATTTCTGGGAGCACAAGATGTTCAACTTTGCCATTACTACTGATGCCAAATTTGGTCCCGTGGTTACGTTGGTGTTCACTAGGTTTTTCTTCTGCAGAGTGTGTTTGCTCCTTGTAAATTGGGAATTATTTGTGGTGAGATAGTTGAGAACCTAAAAGTATCCTGTTTCTCATTAAATTTTTACCTGTCTTTAGTATCCAATAATGATTCTTTCCTGATTCAATTTTTACAATGACAGTGCCAAAGGGTGATTTTAAAAACTGCCATTATTCCTCCTACATTTATTGGCTTTCTACTGTAAGGAAAAGAGTCCCCTTCTTATTTTTTATTTGTTTTTTTATCTGTAGAGATTCATGGATTCTTTTTCACTCCAACTGATTAAAATACACTGAATCATTGTTTATTTTGGTACTCAAATCACCCTCAAACTTGACCTGTGTAAGCTCCTATAAATAGGCTCTTATGTCCTTTTGACACGTCATTATTTTTTAAGAACTTCCTTACTTTTTGGTAAAAATAAATGTTTTAGGCTCATCTTGTATGACCTCTGCTAACTCTGAAATCAGCCATTTCTCCAAGGAGCTCTGATTCTATTTATTCGGTGCTGGTGTCCTAATTAATTCTGGAGCATCACTGTATCTAGGCTCCTTTAGTCAACAAAAGTAGTCTATAGCTACATCTCTGTCTGTGTCTCTCTATTTGTGTTTATAATTACACATATAAAATGCAATGAGTTCAACATGGTCCTTTCTACTCCTCATTTCAGTACTACATGGTCCTTTCTAACTCCTCATTTCATAATAATATCTTCCTTCTCCAATAGTGAGAAACTTGTTTCCTAACATTATCAATATTTTTATTCATTGCTCAATCTTACAATACAAGGAATGAAGGAATTGCTAACCAATACCATTGAGAGAAAAAAATCTACTAAGTAGAATTCAAGAAATGTTTTCGGTTCTTTGTGTGTCTAGACTTAGAATTTATAATCAGATTCTGTGTCCCAAAATGACTAGGATTAATTTTTCCCTCTTCAGTATAGTTACATTATTCTTCCATGGATCATGCCTTTGATGTTGTATCTGAACACCATACCCAAGGTCATCTAGGTTTTCTGCTATGCTCTGAACTAGGAGTTTATAATTTTTTATTTTACATTTATGTCTATGATCTATTTGGAGCTGATTTTGTGAAAGATGTAAGGTCTCTGGCTAGATTAATTTTTTTTTCTTTGCACTTGGATGTCCACTTGTTCTAGCACCATTTGTTGAAAAGATTAGCTTTGCTCCATTGTATTGCCTTCACTCCTTTGTCAAAGATCAATTGACTACCATGGTTAATTAAGTCAATCTCTTATGTGAGAACCTTTAATTGTTTCCAATATTTTGTAGTTACAAATATACTGCAGTGAATAACTTAATCCACATGTGTATGTGTTATGTGCTATATGTTAGTGTCTGACTAACACTCAGTCAGTGTCTGACTCTTTGCGACCCTGTGGACTGTAGCTTGCCAGGCTCCTCTGTCCATGGGGTTCTCCAGGCAAGAATACTGGAGTGGGTTGCCATTCCATTCTCCAGGGGATCTTATGGACCCAGGGATTGAATCTGGTTCTCCTGCATGGTAGGCAGGTTTTTAACCACCTGAGCCACCAGGGGAGCCATTAGGGAATCCACATGTAATTTTGTTCAAAGTGTATCTTCTGTAAAAATTTCTAGAGGATGGTAAGCATATATATGGCAGCTTTATTTTTTTTTAAATAGAAGTACTATATTGGCACAGCTTTAATTCCTAAATTGGTACATCAAAATCTGAACTTAAAGATATAGTTTTCCTCCACCAGAAAAGCAAAGATTTATTTTTTCTAAATCATAAAAAGTACATACTCATTGTAACACTATCCAAACTACATGCACATATATATAGTATTTAACTATATATATAACTATTTTATATATAAACTATATTTGCATATAAACTATATTATAAATATATTAAAATCACACATAGTCACATCAACCAATGATTATAACAAACTCTATTAATTCATGACACCTGGGCATAGCTTTCCTTTGAATGTAGTATTTGAACATGGCATTGGGGAAATGTCAATCCACATTACTTTGGTTCAAAGTCAGATGTTTTTTTCTCAGGGGAATTTCAAAGTTTTTAGATAAATACTTACATTTTAAGTATTTAAAAACTTTCTACAGAAAGTTTAACTTATTGGAGTAAGTCAGGAAATGGCTACTTCGTATTTCAATAAATGCCTTGACATTTTACAAATTGATACCCACGATGTGTAGCTGAGAATTAATGGAGCCTTAGGTGGGTATAGTCAGGATCCATGTTAGTATTCATGACCAATCATCACCCCAAGTCTTCCAGAGTTATTTTTTGACTTTTGCACAATAGAACAATATCATCTCCCAGGTGATGCAATTGTCTTTCCTTTTTATTCTACTGACATGGAAACATGTGAACAGCTAAATTTTTGACAAGTCCTTTGTATATAATTGATAACTTAATACTACAGAATTGCTTGCTTTTAAATAGAGGAATCTCATTATTACTGCTGTTTTAACTTATATGTATTTTGGTAGGCAGGCATATAAGTGGGACCTTTTTGTGAGTTCCAATGTTACTGAATCATGGATTGCAATTAATTCTTGTTTGCAGAAGAGAACATTCTAACTCAAGTGGGGTCAGCTAAGGTCTTGCGAGCAGACTTGGAAAGAAGGGAAATTTTAAATTTGGCTTATTTTCCAGATTTAGTTAAGATTCTGGAAATTTATTTTCTCAATGCCTTTCTCTCTTCCTCCTTTCTTTCTCCCTTCCCCTCTCTCTCTTTCTTTCCTTCTTTTTAACCTCTCAGGGTTTTTAGTGACACAGTTTGAATTAAGGGAGCTCAGGGTCTATTCTTCCATAAAGCATCAGAAATGAGTTTTCTGGGCAAGTAGAAGCAGAGGGGTGGAGATAAACAGGATGAGGTGGTGCACCTAGGCATGTGCCAGGAATTCATCTTTAGCCATTAATTTAGCTGGAGTTTAGTATAAGAATATCCAGTGTTTGATCATTTAGAATAAACACATGAAGTCTCTAACTAACTGCTAAGTCACCTCAGTCGTGTCCGACTCTGTGCGACCCCATAGAGGGCAGCCCACCAGGCTCCGCCGTCTCTGGGATTCTCCAGGCAAGAATACTGGAGTGGGTTGCCATTTCCTTCTCCACATGAAGTCTCTAGCAGCCTATATTTACACCTACAGATTTGACTGATCTTGATTTTATAAATCCCATCTGGTTTTGGCACTTGAGGTTATTTCCCAGCTACATATGGGTTCCTTTAAAATCTTCTTGCCCTAAGGAAATCTCTTTCCTTCCTCCACCTCCATCCCCACCCCTGCATCACCAAGTCTCTACCACCACTGCTTGTCATCTGTTTACTTTGAGAGGGCTGGGCCTGGGAATGGAGACAGGACATAAACTGAAACAGTTTTCAAAAACACAAACAAGGATGTTAGAAGAAACGACTTCCTTTTTACACAGGACTCTTGGCAGACCACAATCACTCCCTCAATCAGTGGACTCACGCTCGCACAAACTTCCCGACAGAAACAAACCTCAGCCTTCCAACGACAGAGGATTCGTGTAATTCTGAATTGTCCCAAATCCACATTACAAACGTAGCTGAATAACAACTAGTAAATTACCACACCAGACTTAGACTTAGGCTGGTTCTGTTTTTCTAAGATACTATGTTTCTCAATGTGTAAATTAAAGATGTACAGGTATAGAAGAAATCTGAAGAGGCCAGCTAGTCCATCTTATATGGCTCACTCCACTAAAGAATGTATGTGCTTTGTTAGTCATGTCTGACTCTTTGTGCCCCCACGGACTGTAGCCTACCAGGCTCCTCTGTCCATGGGGTTCTCCAGGCAAGAATATTGGAGTGGGTAGCCATTCCCTTCTCCAAGGATTGAACCTGAGTCTCCTGCATTGCAGGCAGATTCCTTACTGTCTGAACCACCAGGGACCCAATAAAAAATAATGTTCTATATCTCTAAGGGATAAACAGACCTTAAACAACTTTTCCTATTTCTTAAAATTAAGATATTTTGCCTAATGATTTACCATGCCTTCTCTATTTAATGTGTTATTGCAAAGTTTGTTTATAATAGTCTTCCAAGGAATAATCTCGTCTCTGTTGTGTTATGAGATGGTATTGAGTTGATAAGACCATGCATTCCTAATTTGCAGACGTCAAGGTTTAAATTTGGGTTTCCCAGCTGTGTGACATGGCGCAGGTTTCTTAAACCCACAACTTTCTTAGTTTTCTCTTCTGTAAAAGGGGAGTTTTTAGTACCTACCTCACAGAGTCATTGTGGGGATTTAATATGTTACCAGATCTAGAATACATACAACAGAGGCTCTACCATGGTAGCATCGCCCTCTCTCAATTGTACAGAAAACACTCTTTTTGAACGAACAAGGCAATTGCCCCTGCTTCACTTAGGTTTAGGCACAATTTCAATGACTGAAATTTGTCAATTGGTGTCCAGATTGACCTTTGCCCTGTGATTTGGAGGGCTGACTCCTATATTTCCTGCCAGAATGAGTTAGTCACATTCATAGCATCTCCATCATGGTTTGTGGTTGCCCTGATCTTTAAATTTGGTCTGACTCTATTACAGTCCTTATTCACTGGTTAGGTTTAAGAATATTTTTATAAGTTATGGCCACATTAGCAATTTAAGGTCAAAAGGAAGATGGCAGGGTTAATCCTGTTACTCTGGGATACAGAAAAAACAGAAATATTGTTCACAGTGACTCCAGTCAACTGACTTTGGCAATAGACTCATATATTACCTCCTGATCTGTCTGGATCTCATTTCAGAAAATAGGCTTATTCTGATGATTTCATCATCAATTATCCCCTCAGATTGTGCCTTCAGTCTCTTTTAGCATGTAAGCAGAGTTTTCCACAAATTAAGAACAAAAATTTAGAATCAAATCTTTATTCAATGACTTTGATACTAAATGTCTTCCTCTCTTGTTGTCCCTTGATTCTGGAAACAGCCACTTTTTCCTAGTCATTCAACAACATGTCTTGCCTATTTCAGGTCTTCTCATCAAAGCTGTTTATTCAACTAATGTTTATTGAGCTCCTGCCAGGTTCCAGACGTTGTTCTACAGCTTTGGATAATCAGTGAACAAAATCGACAAATTCCTACTCTTGAGAAGCTTATAGAGAGGAAGATAAACAATAAAAAATAGATACAACAAACAAGAAAATTAAATTATATGTGTTAGATAAATGCTATAGATAAAAAGAAGAAAATAAAGCAGAATAAAAAAGGACCAGGACAATGTGTTGTGAAAATGTGGAGGATAGTTTGCTAAAAGTAATAAATAGGGTGGTTAGTGTAAGCCTCCTTAAGAAAGTGAGATCTGAAGAGACTTGGGGGAGATGAGGTATTAGGCAGGCAGATAGATGGGGGAAGCTATGAAGTCATGTGCCTGGTGTGTTCAAGGAGCAGTAGGTAACACAACATTGTAAAGCAACTATACTCCAATAATTTTTTTTTTTCAATTAGCAATGGGAAGCCAGCATGACTATTAAAAAAAGTTTTTTGTCCACTCAGGCCTCTCAAACTGTTTTCTGAGATACACAAAAGAATAAAAAACTAGATAAAGGAGATTTTTTAAAAGTTGCAGCCAATTCAAAAAGGTGATCAAAATTTTTTTCTTGTGGTTCTTTTTTGATAATCTGAGTCATTCTGTCTCAGAACAAAACCTTGTAAGCAGAGACAATAATGAATGGGGTCTATCAAGTTCCAGTTAGCAGTAACAAGTCTGTGAGCCATAACCTCAAGTATAACCTGCATTTTACCATCTATTCGTATTACAATATTGTGCTGTGCTGTACTGAGTTGCTCAGTGGTGTCCAACTCACTGCAACCCCATGGACAGTAGCCTGTCAGGCTCCTCTGTCCATGAAATTTTTCCAGGCAAGACTACTGGAGTGCATTGTCATTTTCTCTTCCAGGGGATCTTCCCAACCCAGGGATCAAACTCAAGTATCTTATGTCTCTTATATTGGCAGGCAGTTCTTTATCACTAGGGCCCCCTGGGAAGCCCACCTGGGTATTAGGATAAGCCAAAGGAAATCGCCATTTTTGTAACTCAAAAATTGCTAAACATTGACAATTTCATATGGTTTAACCCATATCCCTTTGTGGTAAAACTAAAATAACATGAAGTGCTTCATTTTTGGCTAAAAAGCAAAATGATAAATATTAATAACAAAAGCCATGAAGTATATTGATTTTCAGAGATATAATTTGACATTGTCATATAGTTATCATTTGTCATGGAGTTTTAATTGTTCAGTTTATGAAACATTTTTAAATTCATAAGTGTATATTCCAAACACTTTCACATATCTTCTCATGTAATTTTAAACAGTTATGATTACTCCCAGTTCACATCAGTTCAGTTCAGTTCAGTCGCTCAGTCGTGTCCGACTCTCTGTGACCCCATGAACTGCAGCACGCCAGGCCTCCCTGTCCATCACCAACTCCCGGAGTCTACCCAAACCCATGTTCATTGAGTTGGTGATGCCATCCAACCATCTCATCCTCTGTCGTCCCCTTCTCCTCCCGCCCCCAATCCTACCCAGCATTAGGGTCTTTTCCCATGAGTCAACCCTTTGCATGAGGTGGCCAAAGTATTGGAGTTTCAGCTTCAACATCAGACCTTCCAATGAACACCCAGGATTGATCTCTTTTAGGATGGATTGACTGGATCTCCTTGCAGTCCAAGGGACTCTCAAGAGTCTTCTCCAACACCACAGTTCAAAATCATCAATTCTTCAGCGCTCAGCTTTCTTCACCGTCCAACTCTCACATCCATACATGACCACTGGAAAAACCATAGCCTTGACTAGACGGACTTTTGTTGGCAAAGTAATGTCTCTGCTTTTAAATATGCTATCTAGGTTGGCCATAACCTTCCTTCCAAGGAGTAAGCGTCTTTTAATTTCATGGCTGCAGTCACCATCAGCAGTGATTCTGGAGCCCAAAAAAATAAAGTCTGACACTGTTTCCACTGTTTCCCCATCTATTTCCCATGGAGTGATGGGACCAGATGCCATGATCTTAGTTTTCTGAACGTTGAGCTTTAAGCCAACTTTTTCACTCTCCTCCTTCACCTTCATCAAGAGGCTCTTTAGTTCTTCTTCACTCTCTGCCATAAGGGTGGTGTCATCCGCATATCTGAGGTTATTGATATTTCTTCCGGCAATCTTGATTCCAGCTTGTGTTTCTTCCAGACCAGCATTTCTCATGATGTACTCTGCATATAAGTTAAATAAGCAGGGTGACAATATACAGCCTTGACGGACTCCTTTTCCTATTTGGAACCAGTCTGTTGTTCCATGTCCAGTTCTAACTGTTGCTTCCTGACCTGCATACAGGTTTCTCAAGAGACAGGTCAGATGGTCTGGTATTCCCATCTCTTTCAGAATTTTCCACAGTTTATTGTGATCCACACAGTCAAAGGCTTTGGCATAGTCAATAAAGCAGAAATAGATGTTTTTCTGGAACTCTCTTGCTTTTTCGATGATCCAGCGGATATTGGCAATTTGATCTCTGGTTCCTCTGCCTTTTCTAAAACCAGCTTGAACATCTGGAAGTTCACGGTTCACGTATTGCTGAAGCCTGGCTTGGAGAATTTTGAGCATTACTTTACTAGCATGTGAGATGAGTGCAATTGTGTGGTAGTTTGAGCATTCTTTGGCATTGCCTTTCTTTGGGATTGGAACGAAGACTGACCTTTTCCAGTCCTGTGGCCACTGCTGAGTTTTCCAAATTTGCTGGCATATTGAGTGCAGCACTTTCACAGCATCACCTTTGAGGATTTGAAATAGGTCAACTGGAATTCCATCACCTCCACTAGCTTTGTTCGTAGTGATGCTTTCTAAGGCCCACTTCACTTCACATTCCAGGATGTCTGGCTCTAGGTGAGTGATCACACCATCGTGATTATCTGTGTCGTGAAGATCTTTTTTGTACAGTTCTTCTGTGTATTCTTGCCACCTCTTCTTAATATCTTCTGCTTCTGTTAGGTCCATACCACTTCTGTCCTTTATCGAGCCCATCTTTGCATGAAATGTTCCTTTGGTATCTCTAATTTTCTTGAAGAGACCTCTAGTCTTTCCCAATCTGTTGTTTTCCTCTATTTCTTTGCACTGATCACTGAGGAAGGCTTTCTTATCTCTCCTTGCTATTCTTTGGAACTCTGCATTCAGATGGGAATATCTTTCCTTTTCTCCTTTGCTTTTCACTTCTCTTCTCTTCTCTTCCCAGCTATCTGTAAGGCCTCCTCAGACAGCCATTTTGCTTTTTTGCATTTCTTTTCCATGGGGATTTTCTTGATCCTTGTCTCTTGTACAATGTCATGAACCTCTGTCCATAGTTCATCAGGCACTCTGTCTATCAGATCTAGTCCCTTAAATCTATTTCTCACTTCCACTGTATATTCATAAGGGATTTGATCTAGGTCATACCTGAATGGTCTAGTGGTTTTCCCTACTTTCTTCAATTTAAGTCTGAATTTGGCAGTAAGCAGTTCATGATCTGAGCCACAGTCTGCTCCTGGTCTTGTTTTTGTTGACTGTATAGAGCTTCTCCATCTTCGGCTGCAAAGAATATAATCAATCCGATTTCGGTGTTGACCATCTGGTGATGTCCACGTGTAGAGTCTTCTCTTGTGTTGTTGGAATAGGGTGTTTGCTAGTACCAGTGCGTTCTCGTGGCAAAACTCTATTAGCCTTTGCCCTGCTTCATTCTGTACTCCAAGGCCAAACTTGCCTGTTACGCCAGATGTTTCTTGACTTCCTACTTTTGCATTCCAGTCCCCTATAATGAAAAGGACATCTTTTTTGGGTGTTAGTTCTAGAAGGTCTTGTAGGTCTTCATAGAACTGTTCAACTTCAGCTTCTTCGGCGTTACTGGTCAGGGCATAGACTTGGATTACCATGATATTGAATGGTTTGCCTTGGAAACGAACAGAGATCATTCTGTCGTTTTTGAGATTGCATCCAAGTACTGCATTTCGGACTCTTTTGTTGACCATGATGGCTACTCCATTTCTTCTAAGGGATTCTTGCCCACAGTAGTAGATATAATGGTCATCTGAGTTAAATTCACCCCTTCCAGTCCATCTTAGTTCGCTGATTCCTAGAATGTCAACGTTCACTCTTGCCATCTCCTGTTTGACCACTTCCAGTTTGCCTTGATTCATGGACCTAACATTCCAGGTTCCTATGCAATATTGCTCTTTACAGCATCGGACTTTGCGTCTATCATCAGTCATATCCACAGTTGGGTATCGTTTTTAGGAGCAGAAGTTGAATTGTTTCCTCAAGACTACAGTTACTGAGCCAGATTGGACTCTGTGCTTTTTGATTCTAAGCACAGTGTTCACTCCATTTCCCATAATTACAATCTTTTGGTATCAATTAATCAAGATATTGAAGGATATAAAAATTTAAAGACCCAAGGTCTTACCTTTAAGTAGTTGATAATCTAGCCAGGACAATGTTTTCTAAAGTGACTTCTGTGGAATCCTAATCTGCAAGTGTGACAGTTTTATGCATTAGTTTTCCTGAGTCTCTACTGGGTATTTTTGTGAACGTGTTTTTGACCCATTTAAATCTGTGGACTTTGAGAAAAGCAGACTACTCTTCTTAATGTGGTGGGCCTCATCCAATCAGTTAACGGACTGAATAATACAAAAGTCTGATGTCCTCAAGCAAGAGGGAATTCAGAAGACTGCCTTAAGACTTCATCCACGATACCAGCTCTTCAGACTTGAACTGTATATTGGCTCTTCCACAGGTGTTGGCTCATCCTGCAGATTTTAGACTTGCCAGCCTCTATAATTGTGTGACCCAATTCCTTA
This sequence comes from Giraffa tippelskirchi, assembly GCF_054371585.1. Classification (NCBI taxonomy): domain Eukaryota; kingdom Metazoa; phylum Chordata; class Mammalia; order Artiodactyla; family Giraffidae; genus Giraffa; species Giraffa tippelskirchi. The sequence continues at coordinate 134,218,709 of NC_137283.1, forward strand.
AAATCAATAAATCTTATTATACATGTTACATATATATATTATAGATATTATTTATATCTCATTAGTTCTATTTCTCTAGAGAAAACTAATAGACCTGGGAAGCTCCATTATAACATGGTCTATATGTTTAGAAAGCACTAAACACTGCTATGTCCATTGGAAATATATACAGTTCATATTAGTACACCAAAGCCCCAAGGATTCATTTTATTTAAAACAGAAACTTTAACTGTAATTAAAATAAAAAGTACCAGCAGCCTATGCACATAGTTTTAGTGTTCTAAAGAACACACTTTGGTAAATGTGGAACAGCAAAGACAATTTGTCTTAACTGGTACTACTTGGAAAGACCTGCCAAGTGCTTTAGGAAAAGAACAAGGAAGAAAAAGCGCAGCACAGTCATTAAACGTGGATTCTTGTATCATATTGTGAGGATTCTGTGTGCTTCATTTTTACTGATAACATGGGATAAGTTAATGCTTGTTGTAAGGATTAAATGAGATAACACATGAAATATGCTTAGAAAAGTGATTCTTTTATAGGTTGATATTTGCTCTGAAAATTATAGCAAGCCTCTGGATCCCAACGTGAAAGAATTTAGTCTTAAAAATGAGACTGTAGGAAAAAATGCATTTTAATGACCATGAAACACAATTGCAAATTTTAAAATGTAATTCTTTTAACCACTATAGATGGTACTGTTAGACACATTAGTAAGATTCAGTTACATTGGCGACTAGAGTTTGGTGAAAGACTGGCTAAAGGATCTTCCTTCTGTTCTGATGGATCTTAACTTCAAAACTTCTGTTGGCATCATTGTCTTTAAAGCTATTTTAGTGTATATATTTATCACAATGATTTACTTATATGCTTGTTGGCAATTTAAGAAAATGAATCTTACTCATCTTTGTACCAGTAACAACCAATGTGTTTGATTGATAAGGGCTCTATCAATGCTAAGTTAAACTTCTCTGGCCCTTTTAAGCTTGTGCTAGAAAAATACTAAGAGCTTTGGCTACACTAAACTATGCTTAGACTTTAGAAGTAAGGATGTAATAATATGATTTGTCCTGCCATATATTTGAATCTGAGAGAGAACAAATTCTGCTCACTTTTAATCTTTCTTCTTTTCTCTAGCTGCCCTGGTACCCTGTAAAGTATCTGTAGTTTACAAGACACATGGAGAGTAGACTAAAAAAAATTAACTCATAACTAACTATATTATATTCATGTGTGCAGACGAGTCATCATATGCTGGCGGAAAGGGGGGAAAAAAATTAACCCAAAGTCTAATCCTGTTTAAAGCCTGTGTGCTCAGTAATGTCCAGCTCTTTGCAGTCCCATGGACTGTAACCTGCCAGGCTCCTCTGTCCATGAAATTTTCCAGACAAGAATACTGGAGTGGGTTGCCCTTTCCTACTCCAGGGGATCTTCCTACCCAGAGATCGAACCTGTGTCCCTTCTGTCTCCTGCATTGGCAGGCAGATTCTTTACCACTAGGCCCACCTGGGAAACCCAGTGTTCGGACACTCTAGGATGAAAATATTTAGCTCTCATATAGCATCTTCCCTCTTTTTCTCTCTTGGTTGATATCCAGGTTTAAAAGAAGAAGTGGAGTTTGTGACCCAATGGGAAGAGATCCCTGACCTCCTATTTCTGTAAGAGTGTACTGGCTGGCATCATCTGGCCTTGGCAGTAAATTCCTTTCTGCCTTTCATGGAACTGACCTATCAGTCTCCAAACTTGAACTCTACCAGTGGTAAACTCAAGGTCCGTTCATTTGGCTTAGCCACCCCAGCCTCTGAGTCTCTCACCACATCCTCCTTCTATCTGGCTGGCCCTGAAATCATCTTCTACCACATTGTGGGATTTCTTCTCCCACATGGTTGGCCCTGAGTTCAGGATTCAGGCCACAGGGAAATTGAGTCGCTCAGAAAAGCTAAAACCTCAGGGGTTCCATCTGCCTACCACGGTGCTCAGTGTCTTATACTGAGCCCTGCATTGGCTCAGGATAGCTTCCTCCCCAAGTTCAAAATGCAAGACCATGCCCCTTTACCCCATGTTATTTCCTCATGAACCGAATATGTTTTGGGCTGCCAGAGATATAAAAACTGATACATCTGCTCCTTCTACTCTGTCTTTTTCTCCTCCTTTCTGCATTCCACTGAGACCAAGAAAGGAGCATCTTTTCTCCTTCTGGAACTTCCGCAGTGAAAACTATATGTTTTGGCAGTCAAGCCAATCCCTGAGTATGTTAAAGGGGAGATCAAGGAATTTAGATAATTGTTTCCTCAAATAATAACCTGTGGTAAAAGTCTAGTTGTCTTTGTGCAAAGCCCTATTTTTGAATATCAAAACACTAGTCTTTCTTTCGGTATTTGATAAAAGAATGCAAAACATTAATTTCTCCACTTCATCTGTATCCATATTTGGGCAAGTCAGGATGATAGCTTATGCTCAGAATAAGCAAAAGAGAAAAATCACATTAATGCTTGTTAAAAAAAATTGGGGTGGAGAATTAAAGATATTTCTTGCTAAGAGAGTTTTATGGGGGAGATAGTTATTACTTTAAAATGATGGACACAGTACTTAGAGACATAAAAGATACTAGAAATGAGACAAGTAAAAGTTAAATATTTCTTGAATATATTGTACCTTTCTAGGAAGACTTTAAAATCCTTTCTCACTTTTTTCACACACGAAAAAACTAATTTTGAAATAATTATAGACTCACAAGATGTTCAAAAAATAGTACAAGAGTCCAGTATATTCTTTACCCAGCTTCCCTCAGTGGTAACATCTTATACAACTAGGGTGAAATATCAAAACCAGGAAATGCCATTGTATGATACTGTTAACTAGCCCACTGATCTTATTCAGATTTCACCAGTTCTCACATGCACTCATAAAACATTACCTATTTATATTTACACAATCCCATTCTTCTTCTTAACCCTCAGAGAAGGTACAGATGCAGCAAGTTAGGTTCAGAGAATTTAGAGTGCTGCCCCCAGTCCAGTGTGATGTCCCCTCTGAAGAGCATATGGTAGCCAACAGGGTGAAACCAGTTGGTTTTAAGGTCCCTGTCCAGAAATGTTTTCCTTCTGGAATCTGAACTAGTCCAATCAGAGATTTGCTAAATTCACCTGAAATCTTTGTACCTCTTTTGAATTGTATGTATTCCTAAGAGATTAAGAGGAGAGTGAAAAAGTTGGCTTAAAGCTCAACGTTCAACGTTCAGAAAACTAAGATCATGGCATCTGGTCCCATCATGTCATGGAAAATAGATGGGGAAACAGTGGAAACAGTGGCAGACTTTATTTTTTGGGGCTCCAAAATCACTGCTGATGGTGATTGCAGCCATGAAATTAAAAGACGCTTACTCCTTGGAAGGAAGGTTATGGCCAACCTAGATAGCATATTTAAAAGCAAAGACATTACTTTGCCAACAAAAGTCCATCTAGTCAAGGCTATGGTTTTTCCAGTGGTCATGTATGGATGTGAGAGTTGGATGGTGAAGAAAGCTGAGCGCTGCAGAATTGATGATTTTGAACTGTGGTGTTGGAGAAGACTCTTGAGAGTCCCTTGGTCTGCAAGGAGATCCAATCAATCCATTCTAAAGGAGATCAATCCTGGGTGTTCATTGGAAGGTCTGATGTTGAAGCTGAAACTCCAATACTTTGGCCACCTCCTGCGAAGAGCTGACTCATTGGAAAAGACCCTAATGCTGGGTAGGATTGGGGCAGGAGGAGAAGGGGACGACAGAGGATGAGGTGGTTGGATGGCATCACTGACTCGATGGACATGGGTTTGGGTAGACTCCGGGAGTTGGTGATGGACAGGGAGGCCTGGCGTGCTGCAATTCATGGGGTCGCAAAGAGTCAGACACGACTGAGTGACTGAACTGAACTAAAGAGATTAACTCACTCAATTTTTTATTTTTTCTAGGATCTCAAGAAATGATAGATGATTGAGATGTGGGTAAAGCTTGGAGGATGAGATGTTGATGATAACAGAAATGAGGGGGTGGGGAAGACAAACAAAGTGGGCGTCGGGGGCTATCCAGGGCTAAGATACTCTCTCCTCCTTCACAGATATGTTCCAGGAAAGCTGTATTCACTAGGTATGTCTGGAGTAACCATGGACTGTGGCCACCTCAGACAGGGTGGGTAACACAGATTTTGAGACTCAGCAGCAAATGATAAAGTCAGCTATTAAAACCTAAAATTGTGATTGTCTTTATTTGAAAATAAGAATAACTTACATAATATGTGAGCATAAAACTTGAAACCACTCAAAACAGCAAGGACGAAAGTGGAAGAATTACAAGCTTATGTTTCAAAAAACAATTAGGGAAAAACAGCACAGCATACCGTAAGGCTGGAAACCAGTGGTCTGGAGGTTTTAATATTGCCAACGAGTAGAAAAAGTTTCCATAGAATTTCATTAACCAAGTAGAGTCAGAGTGACTCAAGACGCGTCTGGAGTTTAGACTTATTTGATGGAAACTTCGTAGGCTGCATTTTCCTCTTTCCCCACTCTGACTTTACAAGCCAGAGCCCACATACTTGGAAACAGTAACTGAGTGATTACTAAATGGTTGCTGAGTGATGGTGTAAATAGTTGGAAAAAGTTTGAATTTGGATTTATGACAGCTATCAAGCTAAGTCGTCCTAACTTCATGTTATAGATAGCTTATACACTAATAGGACACATGAATGTCGAAGGAAAGTCAAAGTTTGTTGTGTGTTTCCAATTAAAAATACAGCTTGATTAGCCAAATGTGTTGTACAAGTATAGACGAAAAACCTTTTTAGGTTTGTAAAAAAGTTTTCTTGCAAAACACTTTGCATTGGGAGACTCCATGTGTTCTCAGAAACAGCTGAAATGAGCTTTTTGAGAGGGTACACGGAAGGCTCCCACGTAGAAGGAACTTAAGTTACCAAGGGCTCCAGGGATGGCTAGCTCTTTCCTGTCAGAAGCCAAAGCTTGGGACAAGGACAGGCTGAGAGCAGAATTGACTTTTGTATTGTATATTTATTCATATATGTTTATGAATATATGAAGATTTTGTGTATTTTTCCATCTGGTAGAAATATTCTCTTAGCTACAAAATTTCACTACCTTCACCACCACTACACATACCTACCTGTTTATTGGGTGAATATTTTGATAAACTGCCTGAGATGGAACATAAAACACTCACAAACTGGACTTAATTGGTGCTAAGTAGTTATTGCTCTGTTTTTTATTGCAGGGGGAAGGGCTGTTGATGGGGGAGGGTATTGCTTAGAACAACCCAAAGCTGGATTTAAGACAGTAGAGTGGATTTTTTTGATTGACAGACAACCAAAGGGAGTGTTGGGGGCAAACAGTGAAGATGAAGTTTTGCCAAGTTTTTCTGGATGATATGTGAAGCAATGCATGCATGCACAAGTCGCTTCAGTCGTGTCCGACTCTGTGCAACCCCATGGACAGCAGCCCACCAGGCTCCTCTGACCACGGGATTCTCTAGGCAAGAATACTGGAGTGGGTTGCCATTTTCTTCTCCCAGCTATACTCCAATACAAAATAAATACTGTAAAAGAGATAATACATGCAATTTTACCAAGCAGAGCAAACGGCTGCTAAAATCTGGTTGCATATCCTTCTAGTACTGCTTGTAGTAGGCTGTATTCTGTATATTGATTATTATTTGTCTCATATTGTATGTGAGCTGAGTGTTCTACATACAATGTTTTATTACATCTCTTTCTATACTATGAAATAAATGTGATTTTACACAAGTGGAAACACTTGCCTCTTCTAAGGGGTAGAGAGCAATCCCTTTGGAAGTTTTCCTAAGAGCAGTCAAATCATTTATGGCCTATGGCACACTAAGTAGGTAAGCTTACTTGTCACTTGTGTTTTAGTGCTCACCTTAACCCTCGCTGTCCAGAAACTGGCCTAAGTCGAAGAATTCCACTAGGAGACTTCAGGAATACAAAGAAATTCAGACAAAACCAAACCTCCTAATTCACTGGGAATTCGGGAGTATTCAACATACAAAGAGTTCTCTCTTTGTTAATTGGGACTGTAATATATAATAATATCCTCATACTTGATTCATTTTCAAATATGAAAATGTTAGAATTTCCAAAGGAGGAGCTTAGCCATCCCAAATACTCAAGTCAGTGTGTTTAAACCTTGTATATATTTTGAGATATTTGTTAAAACAGCATTGCCATAATTAATGCAATAGTTATGGCTGAGATAGTTATGGTTGAGAAATGAATATAGAGACAACATGATGATGGGAAAATATCTCATGCTACAAAAAGTATATAACACTTTTTAGCTTTAGCAAGCAATGCATTCTTTTACCATGTTTAAATTTCATAACAGACAGTCTGTACATTGGGGAAACATGAAAACTTTTTTCCAAATGACATTGTTAAAGCAAACTATATGAAATATGAGTCACCTGCCAGACTTCCAAGAAACTAACACTCCTGGATTTCTGTACAAGTGGTGATTCACTCTTCCAGGATGTTCAAGCAAATGTCCTAGAAGGTGGGCGGCAAAGAAGAGAAGCTAAGGGCAAGAATAAGAATTAAAGAGTGGAGTGTGTCTTATTTTACACATATGGGTTTCTCCTCTGAATGTATATTCTTGGTATTTTCACCTATTTTTTGAATCTTCTGCTTTTTTTCATTCCTGCTCTTTGGTCAGTGGTGATTTACTTTGAGATGGAGGTTATCAAAAAGCAATGGGATCACTGAGGGGCTGAATCTTTTTACGTAGCTAATTTTTTCAAGTGCCTGGAAGTTTGTCTTTAAAAAGCAATATTTAAAACCACTTAACCATACCTGAAGGGCTTCCCTGGTGGCTCAGACAGTTAAGAATCTGCCTGCAATGCAGGAGACCTGAATTTGATTCCTGGGTTAGGAAGATCCCCTGGAGAAGAAGGGAATGGCTACCCATTCCAGTATTATGGCCTGGAGAATTCCATGGACAGAGGAGCCTGGCGGGCTACAGTCCATGGGGTGGCAAAGAGAATTGGACATGACTGAGCAACTAACACACACAACCATACTTGAAGCGTTTCTTTATAAAATGTACATGGGACACGGAATTCTATGGATAGGGAAGCCTGGAGTGCTGCAGTCCATGGGGTTGCAAAGAGTCGGACACGACTGAGTGACTGAACAAAAACAAAATTGGATATAAAGATCTGGAACTCAAGAAGAGAATTCTGGGTTCCTGATTTGTGAGTCATCAGCCCATTGTTGTCAGTTTTATCTGTGGAAATGATCACACATTAGAGTGATAAAGGGGTCAGAATGTTTAAGGGAAAGAGGAGCAGAGAGGAAGACATGCAATAGAATGTGGAGAATCAAAGAAAAGGGAAGTTTAGAGAGAAAAGATGTGACTTCTCCTTTTAGGCAATAAGAAGGACAAGCTAACCAGACAACATCATTGCTAAGTAACACCTAGATATGTTGAATAAGTTACAACAAACAAGCTTTGTTTTAGTCTGTTTTTTTTCTTTTTTTGGCCATGCCGTGAAGCTTGTGGGTTCTTAGTTCCTTGACCAGTGATTGAACCTTGGCCCTCAGCAGTGAAAGCATGGAATCCTAGCCACTGGATTGCCAAGAAATTCCCTAAACATGCTTTAAATATGTAGCAAAACTTGCAAAAATTAAGAGATGTATCCCTAGGGCCCAAACATAGGAGACAACTCAACACCTGAGTGGTGAGGGTGTGAGCTGGTGCTGCAGCAGCCCTGGGGGAGTTTACTCATCTTGGGGTGAGGGGCTTAGCTTTCCTGAAGGAGTAGGAGATGAGATCTTGTAATTAAAATTTTTTTTAATGACATAGATATTCATAAAAAGGCAAGTATAAACAAATTGTAACGTGTGTACAATACAACAGTAAACTACTAAAATGCAGTTACAGTGAGCTATGACTACACGGATCAGCATAGAAAAGTCTCAAAAGCAATGTTGAAAGAACAAAGAAAGCCTCAGAATAATACTCCAGAATTCCATTTAAAGGAAAATTTAAGAATACAAAAGATTAAAGAGCATTGATATATGTATAAGTAATAAAAGCAGTAATCCGCATTTAATGTAGTCCTTGTTAATGGTTACTTCTAGTGAGAGAGAGAGAAAGGGTCAAGGAGAGATATGTGAGAGCTTCCATGGTATTTTTAGTGTTGTATTTCTTTAATAAAGTGAAAAAAATAAGGCAAAGTTGTTAAGACTTGTCAAAGCTAGGTGGTTAGGATATGGGGCCTGGGGTATGCTTGAAATGTCTTAATATAATGTGTTAGTGAATAAGAGAAAAAGTCGAGATATCATCTGTAAGCTGGAGAAGCCAGAGGGAATGAAAAAGATCTCAGAGTGTAGGTGTGTGCATGCACGCACATGTGCACCTATGTATGTGTGTGTTTCTGCTGAGAGACTGAGGGTGTTTTGGTAAGTCATGCAGAAGGCATCAAGCCGGTTCACTTACATAGGTGAATATACATATAAATGAATGAAAGGTGGCCTTAGCTTTCGCTGTCAACTACAGCGAGAAGCCAGAAGACGTGTGATGTGGTGAAATGTAAGAAATAGATCTGAGTAGCAGAGACCAAATAGATGGATAGATAGGGAGGCAGGTTTTGAGTTTCAAAGGTGAGTTCACCAGTCGGTTGAATTCAAAATGCATTAAATATTATGGTATGTGCCTGTGTTTGTGTGTGTCTAAATGTTTATCTATCTATGTAACAATTCGTAACTTTTAACATAGCAGCACACTCCCTTCAGTTCAGTTCAGTTGCTCAGTCGTGTCCAACTCTTTGTGACCCCATGAATCCCAGCACGCCAGGCCTCCCTGTCCATCACCAACTCCCGGAGTCCACCCAAACCCATGTCCATTGCGTTGGCGATGCCATCCAACCATCTCATCCTCTGTCGTCCCCTTCTCCTCCTGCCCTCAATCTTTCCCAGCATCAGGATCTTTTCAAATGAGTCAGCTCTTCGCATCAGGTACATCTTCCTTAGATCCAATATCTGCTGACAGTGTCTGGAGGCACATGGCTAGGATGGAGGAGGAAAGTAGAAGCCATGCACCATGCCTTGCCTCTGCTGTTTATCTAGCTGAGCACCCACAAAAGGCCGCTTAGCCTTTCTAAGCCTCAGCACCTTCCTAAGCGGTTGTCTTGGGACTGTGAAGTGTGAAAGTGTTAGTCGCTTAGTCACATCTGACTCTTTGCGACTCCATGGACTGTAGCCCACCAGGCTCCTCTGTCCATGGGATTCTCCAGGCAAGAATACTGGAGTATTTCCTCCTCCAGGGGTTCTTCCCAACCCAGGGATCGAACCCATGTCTCCTGAGTCTCTTGCACTGGCGGGCGGATTCTTTACCACTGAGCCACTTGAGAAGTCTATTCAACTATATGAAGGACAGTAAAATAAGAGAAATTTTAATTTTTATATGAAATGATCTATTGCTAAGTTAAAAGCAAGTTACAAAACCATGTGCAGAATTTGACTCATTTTTCTTAAAAAGTTAACTTATATGTGTCTATATTGAATAGAAAAGGCTTGGAAGAATCAGCACAAAATTATTAGTGATAATTACCTCTGGATAGTAGTATTTTGAGTGACTTTATTTATTTTCTTTTTGTTGACCTATATTTCTAAATTTTCTTCAATAATCATGGAATGTATAAGGGCAAAATAGGATAAAAAATACTTCAAAGAGGCATTTTATCACTTTGATTAGCTTATATCATCAAATTATTTGGGAGAAAATGTTTCCATGCATTCCATGAGGGCTATAGGGGAAGAAAGGCTTTATTCTATCACCCTAGGGTCTGTGGACTGAAACTGATAAAACCCATGTCCATTGTGTTGGCGATGCCATCCAACCAGAAAAGCAGAAAAATTTTATCTAATATTTTCATGTGTTCATGAGTGTCTTCAAAAGGAAAATGACAGGGACTTCCCTGGCAGTCCAGCAGTTAAGACTCTGCACTCCTACTGCAGGGGGTGCGGGTTCAATCTCTGATCAGGGAAGTAAGATGTCTCATGCTTTGGGGTGTGACCGAAAAAATAAATAAATAAATATAAATTGTGGGAATGCGATACGACAAAGGGATTTGGGGGAGGGCATCAAATTGTGAGACTGCTAGAAAATACAAAAGTGACAGTGTTATTCACACAGTTGTGCCTGACTCCTTGTGACCCTATGTACTGTAGCCCACTAGGCTCTTCTGTCCATGGGGTTCTCCAGGCAATAATACTGGAGTAAAGTTGCCATTTCCTTCTCCAGGGGATCTTCCTGACCCAGGGGTCATATCTGGGTCTCCTGCACTGCAGGCAGATTCTTTGCCATCTGAGCCACCAAGGAAGCCTGTGATAGAAAATATATGGGGGAACTAATGGAAGCTAAAGGTTAATTCAGTAGGTTTGGTTGTATACCCGTCTCTGAGGATGAGCGTGTTCTCTTCCTAGTGCAGGGTGAGGACTTCCATCATGGGAAATTTTATGCTGTGCTTTTAGACAGAAGGAGATCAGAGGGCCTCATCTGTACCTGCTGCTTCTCAAGTACTTTCAACTCAAAATCATCAGTATGTCAAAGAGGCATATCTTGAGGTGGCATATTCTGAACCCCTTCAGGGCCGTCAATGGCCTTAGGAAGGCCATGTTTTTCCCCCGATGTGACTGTTGAGGGCCACATGCCTGTGGTTTATGTGAAGGCTGATGGGGAAAACACAAGAGCTGAGAAGTGGTACAATGGCCACGTACTTCTTCCCACCTCCCTCTCATTCCTCCCCACAGTATTCTCAATGGGAAAGATGATCTCTATTGCACAAGGTCAAAAGTGCTTTTCCATCCAAGGTCTCAGGGGGGAAAAGGAAAGAACACTCTTTATCTCAACCTGTAATCAATGGTGAGCTCTCCAAGCCACAATGCCTCCCTTTTGCTAAGCTAATTATCTTGGTTGAAAGAGTATCTTTGAGCTACTCCCAATGGACAGGTCTCACTGATGAGGAGCAGATTTGGAAACTTTTGGCTAACAACTCCCAGGGGGGCTGCAAACAGGTCTTCTAAGGCTGTTGTTCACAGGCTTTTTCTGGCAGATTCCCAAAGCCTAGAAACTCAAAAAAGTAAAAATAAAAATGAACAGAAGAAGACTTGATTCTTTTTCTCGGGGCTTAAGCAGCCAGCCTGGAATTCCTCTCCTAAGCCGAGGCTGGGGGTGAACCCACTGGAATAACTGATCATACATGTGATGTTCTCTGGTCCTCTTGCCAAGGGGTTCTTTTTGATTCTAATGGCCAGAGATTCCAGGCTCCACTAACTCACTGCCTGGCTGGGATTTTCCTTTTCATTAGAATACTGCTGATTAGATTCAGGCATCCAAAGACCCAGCGTACATGGACGAAACTAGGCAGAGAGAGGCATTTTAGGGTAACAGTCAAGGACTAGGGCTCTGAGCCTGTTACCACTGACCAGCCAGTTGTTTAAGCAGAGTTTCTAAGCCTCATTCTCTGAAATGGGAGTGAAAACAGAACTTATTTCAAGAGGTCACTGTGCTGTACTTAGTCACTCAGTTGTGTCTGACTCTTTTCGACCCCATGCACTATCGAAACTGCCAGGCTCCTCTGTCCATGGGGATTCTCTAGGCAAGAATACTGGAGTGAGTTGCCATGTCCTTCTCCAGGGGATCTTCCCAACCCAGGGCTCGAACCCAGGTCTTCTGCATTGCAGACAAATTCTTTACCATCTGAACCACCACGAAAGCCCAAGAATACTGGAGTGGGTAGCCTATCCCTTCTTCAGGGGATCTTCCTGATCCAGGAATCCTACTAGGGTCTCCTGCAATGCAGACAGATTCTTTACTATCTGAGCCACCAGGGATGACCAAGAGGATTAAATTCAATTGTGTCCTTAAATGCCTGGCATATAATGAGGATTTAATAAAACTCAGCATTAGCAAAGAACAGCTGTGAGGGAGTTCAGGATTGGCCTGATTCTGGTTTGAGAGGTGATAGAAGGTCGGACTTGGAGTGAGTTTATGACCAGAATCCTTCCCACTGGGGAACGTGACCATCCCACCTCCTCCAGTGGAGCCTTCTAGGCAGTTATTTCTTCAGGTAAAAGTACTTTTTTCTATTCCCAACTCTCAAACCATCCTCTTTCAAACAGCACTACTGTTGCCTGGAGGTGATGTTTTGGATGTCTATTTTCTTGAGTAGTTCTTAAAATTTATGCTTATAAATCTATGTTCTTTAACCACAGAACTTCAGAGGTGCAGAAATCTGCTGGGAACATTACCAAGGAAAAAGAATATTTCTTCTAACGCTGTCAGTTTCCTGGTGAAGGGAATACCAGAGAGCTCAGAATATTTAGGTTATTTGAGATAGTAGGAATAAGTGAACTATTAAATACTAAAAATAAAGGAAAACTATTGAATCTACTTAAACTGATCTCTGCAGCTGGCAGCAGTTCATTGCAAGTCAGTTTCAAAATCTGATAGCTTTCAAAGAACCTTTTCATATATTTTCTGAGGTTTCCCTGAAAGGATTTCTTTCTCTGTGAACATTGCGATTTAGGAGGGTTTCTATAAACAAAAATGAATTTGAAGGTAAGCAAGGTTTTTAAAGGAATAGAAGCCTGATTCAGAAATAAATGTTTATTGAACTGGAGAAATTCAGCTAACTTTCCCATCCAGGCATACCAATTTTTTCTCATTTTCAAAGCAGATTCCATGTTTTAAAGTCCCGTTTAGGAAATCTGCCAACAATTTCTTGGGCACAGGCTCATGGCTACCTGTCTATAGTTTTCTGTGTGATTGGGCTGCTACCGTTATGTTTTAGGCTGCACACAAAACCTCTGTCCTTTCAGATTCCAAAGTCCCTTTTGATGGCTGGAGTGGTTTCTCTACCTTTGTTGTTTTTGTTTAATATCTCAGTCATGTCCAATTCTTTGCTACCCCATGGACTGTAGCCCACCAAGCTCCTCTGTCCATGGGATTTCCCAGGCAAAAATACTGGAGTGGGTTGCCAGCCATTTCCTACTCCAGGGGATTTTCCCCACCTGGGGATCACACCCAGGTCTCCTGCATTGTCAAGCAGATTCTTTATCACTGAGCCACCATGGAAGCTCTTCTCAGTTAAGCATTTGCCCTTCAGGCTAAAATGCTTTTTTGTTTTGTTTTGTTTTTTTGTTCCCTGTTTAGAATCTTCACTGACTTTAGCTGCTTGGAACTTTTACAGATGATGAGAATCTGTTACTACAAAAGCAGTAACTCAAAGCCCTAGAAGATGAGACTGGATGTACAGAAGTGATGACTTTCAGTATTCCCAACATGCTTGGGAAGAGATGCTAGTTGCATGTGTGCCTCAGGGATCAGGCACTTTAATGCTAAATATGAAGATTAAGTGAGATAAGACCCTGTGGAAGTGCCTCACTCAGAGATGAGCCACAAATGTTCTGCTTTTCCCCTCCAATTCCATTCACCCTGCAGCACCCTTTCTAAGATAGAAGCAGCTATTATGGGTACCTGAACACTCTTTTCTCTCAGGGCAAACACCTGGAATTTTCTTTTAAATTGCTCCTATAGATATGAGTTGCTGTGCCCTGGTAGCTCAGCTGGTAAAGAATCCACCTGCAAAGCAGGAGACCCCTGTTGGATTCCTGGGTCGGGAAGTTCCCCTGGAGAAGGGATAGGCTATACACTCCAGTATTTTGGGGCTTTCCTGGTGGCTCAGACAGTGAAGAATCTGCCTGAAATGCAGGAGACCTGGGTTAGATCCCTTGCTCAGGAAGATCCCCCGGAGGAGGGCATGGCAACCCACTCCAGTGTTCTTGCCTGGAGAATCCCCATGGGCAAAGGAGCCTGGCGGGCTATAGTCTATGGGGTCTCAAAGAGTCAGATGTGACTGAGTGACTAAGCACAGCACACACCCTCCTCCCAGTATCTTTGTAGTTTCCTCGGGTTAACTATTTCCTTCCATTTCAGTTGTGGTGGCTGAAAATGAACTCGGTATCCAGCTGAGGTGACCTCCACAGGAGGTGGCCTTTCTATCCTCTCCGAGCACATTTCTCTCACAAGGCAGATCAAAGTCAGTTCCCTGGTTCACTCAGCGTGCTAGTGAACTGCATCGTGTCACAGAGGCTCCCTACACACTTCACCCTTCAGTCCACTGAGAAGATAACTACATTGTTAGTGTCCTATGAAAGACTTTGTCAAATGCTTTTTGGAGATCCAGCTGTGCTCCGATTATGGCATTGCCTTTATTCAGCAGCTTCCCAAAAAAGAATACACTGTTGTTTTTTATGAGGGTGGGGATTTTTCTTTTTTTCATTCAAAAGACATTTATTGAGTGCCCAGACCATGGTAAGCGCTCAGTAAGTGACTTTAGAATGAATGCATTTTTACTTCGTGAATTCTTTTGGCTTCTGTTACTCCTTCAGAAGGAGAAGGCAATGGCACCCCACTCCAGTACTCTTGCCTGGAAAATCCCATGGACGGAGGAGCCTGGTGGGCTGCAGTCCATGGGGTCGCTAACAGTCGGACCCGACTGAGCGACTTCACTTTCACTTTTCCCTTTCATCCACTGGGGAAGGAAATGGCAACCCACTCTGATGTTCTTGCCTGGAGAATCTCAGGTATGGCGGAGCCTGGTGGGCTGCCGTCTATGGGGTCGCACAGAGTCGGACACGACTGAAACGACTTAGCAGCAACTCCTTCAGACTGATTTTTAGCATATACGATTTCAAGTCAAACTACGGCTTATGCAATTTACTCCCAGGTGGCACAGTGGTAAAGAATTTGCCTGCCAGTGCAGGAGCTGCTAAGTCACTTCAGTCGTGTCCGACTCTGTGCGACCCCATAAACTGCAGCCCACCAGGCTCCGCTGTCCCTGGGAGTCTCCAGGCAAGAATACTGGAGTGGGTTGCCATTTCCTTCTCCAGTGGATGAAAGGGAAAAGTGAAAGTGAAGTCGCTCAGCCGTGTCCGACTCTTAGCGACCCCATGGACTGTACTCTTAGCGACCCCATGGACTGTAGCCTACCAGGCTCCTCCGTCCATGGGATTTTCCAAGCAAGAGTACTGGAGTGGGGTGCCATTGCCTTCTCCGAGTGCAGGAGACACAGGTTCAATTCCTGGATTGGAAAGATCCCCTGGAGGAGGAAATGGCAACCCACTCTAGTATTTTGGCCTGGAGAATCCCATGGACAGAGGAGCCCAGCAGGCTACAGTGCAAGAGACCACAAATTTAGACACAACAGAGCAACTGAACATACACACGACTAAAGCAGCTCTACTGTCCTCTTCTGTTTCTCAGAAAATATATTTCAACTTGCTTCTCAAACGCAATTGGCTCAGAAACCTTAAAACCAGTTTCCCTGGAGAAACTTTACTTTGGGGATAAACTGGCTCGGGGCACCATTCCTTTTTATCTCACAATCTCACATGTTTTAGGCATCTATGTCTTCTCACTGTCCTACAACTTGCTCTGAAGTTCATTCTTTCAAAAAAAAAAACCTGAAAACAAAATCAAACAAATTTTTGTTTCTGCTTTCTCTCTATCATTCGTTAACATTTCACTATGTGCCATGAGAAACGGGCATGTTTTCTCTAGTTTTTTAACTTTGGATGCTATTCATGAGACTATTATATGTCCTTAGGTGTCTATGGCTTAAGAAACCCTGTGTGTCTTTCTGCTGTTGTTACCTAGGTCGGGATGGAAAAAACTTTCCTCTACTCTTCTAGTTTCTTCTGGCTGTTCTAAGAATTAAATTGATATGAGACAGATTAACAGGAGAAAATCAAACAAAAGCTTAATAACATGCATTTTGGGAGAGACCAAATAAAAAAAAAACAAAAAACACCAAATTTGTTTGCCAGAATGGTAAGGCCCTATAATAAATGTGTGTGTGTTAGTCACTCAGTTGTGTCCAACTTTTTGTAACCCCATGGACTATAGCCCATCAGGCTCCTCTGTCCATGGAATTCTCCAGGTCTCCAGGTAAGAATACTGGAGTGGGTTGCCATTTCCTTCTCCAAGGGATTGTCCCGATCCAGGGATTGAATCCAGGTCTTCTGCATTATAGGTAGATTCTTTACCATCTGAGCCACCAGGAAAGGCTTCAGCTAAGGACAAAAGAGGATATTGCAATAGTGTTTTGGGGCCCTAAAGGGGAAGAAGGAAATTCGCATGGAGATAGTGAAGTACATGTTTGGTAAACAAATGTTTGCTGGGCCTGCAGAGACAGTGAGACATCGAGAGAGATTTAACAAACAGGCTTTGCTACATCTTCCCTGTCTCTGGTTCAGACTATAGTATGTATGGTGACAGCCCCCTTCCTGGAATAGGTCCTCTAGCTGCATTAGGCAGTTGGGGGAAAGTCAGAGTTTTTTTTCCTAAGTCTTTTGGGCCTTGATTGTTTTCAGCTAGAAATCATTTTAAAGAGACATTTTGTATACCTTCCACTAACTAACTGAACTGCTGAAATTTTCATAGAGAAACCCAGAAGAATTTACACTATTGATGAGCTTTGCGTTTTGAGTGGTACCTACAGTGCCAATATGAGCGAGTATTCAAAATATCTTTATGACTTGTAGAACATTGTTTGAAAAACAAATACAGCATTAAGTTTTTCATTTATTTTTACTTCAAATAAAAATATTGTAATCAGTCATTCAGTCAGTCAGTCAGTTCAGTCACTCAGTTGTGTCCAAATCTTTGCAACCTCATGGCCTGCAGCACGCCAGGCCTCCCTGTCCATCACCAACTCGTGGAGTTTACTCAAACTCATGTCCATCGAGTCAGTGATGCCATCCAACCATCTCATCCTCTGGCATCCCCTTCTCCTCTTGCCCCCAATCCTTTCCAGCATCAGGATCTTTTCAAATGAGTCAGCTCTTCTCATCAGGTGGCCAAAGTATTGGAGTTTCAACTTCAACATCAGTCCTTCAAATGAATATTCAGGACTGATTTCCTTTAGGATGGACTGGTTGGATCTCCCTACAGTCCAAGGGACTCTCAAGAGTCTTCTCCAACACCACAGTTCAAAAGCACCCATTCTTCGGTGCTCTGCTTTCTTTATAGTCCAACTCTCACATCTGTATATGACTACTGGAAAAACCACAGCTTTGACTAGATGGATCTTTGTTGGCAAAGTAATGTCTCTGCTTTTTAATATGCTGTCTAAGTTGGTCATAACTTTTATTCCAAGGAGCAAGTGTCTTTCAATTTCATGGCTGCAGTCACCATCTGCAGTGATTTTGGAGCCCAAAAAAATAAAATCTGTCACTGTTTCCCCAACTATTTGCCATGAAGTGATGGGACCAGATGCTATGATCTTAATTTTCTGAATGTTGAGTTTTAAGCCAACTTTTTCACTCTCCTCTTTCATCAAGAGGCTCTCTAGTTCTTCTTTGCTTTCTGCCATAAAGGTGGTGTCATTTGCATATCTGAGGTTATTGATATTTCTCCCGGCAATCTTGATTCCAGCTTGTGCTTCATCCAGCCCAGTGTTCTCATGATGTACTCTGCATATAAGTTAAATAAGCAAAGTGACAATATATAGCCTTGATGTACTCCTTTCCCTATTTGGAAACTGTTGTTGTTGTTTGGAACCTGTTGTCTATTGTTCAACAGACTGTTGAACAGTCTGTTGTTCCATGTGCAGTTCTAACTGTTGCTTCCTGACCTGCATACAGATTTCTCAAGAGGAGGTCAGGTGGTCTGGTATTCTCACTTCTTTAAGAGTTTTCCACAGTTTGTTGTGATCCACACAGTCAAAGGCTTTGGCATAGTCAATAAAGCAGAAGTAGATATTTTGCTAGAACTCTCTTGCTTTTTTGATGATCCAACAGATGTTTGCAATTTGATCTCCGGTTCCTCTTTCTTTTCTAAATCCAGCTTGAACATCTGGGTCATTACTACATCTTTAAAACCCATGTCACACTGAGTGCTTCATGCATAATTTTTATATTGACGCTATTTTTACATTATTATAGTAAGGGGAACTGAAACTTCAGAGTAAGTAGTAACTCATCTAACCAGGAAATGCAGTCAGCATTAGAACTCAGATTGGCTTCCTCAGTGCCTCCACTCTTCAACTACATGACCCTGCCTACTGACTTCTATTTATCTATTTGAAAAATCTTTATTGAGTGTGTGTACCAGATGCCAGGCACAGTTCTAAATGCTTAGGATATGCGTTTGCTCAGTCACTCAGTCATATCCAACTCTTTGCGACCCTATGGACTGTAGCCCACCAGGCTCCTCCATCCATGGGATTCTCCAGGCTAGAATACTGGAATGAATTGCCATGCCCTCCTCCAGGGGATCTTCCTGACCTAGGATCGAACCCATGTCTCTTTTTTTTTTTTTTTTAATAAATTTATTTATTTTAGTTGGGGGCTAATTACTTTACAATATTGTAATAGTTTTTGCCATACATTGACATGAATCAGCCATGGGTTTACATGTGTTCCCCTTCCTGGACCCCCCACCCACCTCCCTCCCCATCCCATCCCTCTGGGTCATCCCACTGCCCCGGCCCTGAGCCCTTGTCTCATGCATCGAACATGGAATGGTGTTCTGTTTCACATACGATAATATACATGTTTCAATGCTATTCTCCCAGAACGTCCCACCCTCACCTTCTCCCTCAGAGTCCATAAAATTGTTCCATGCATCTGTGTCTCTTAAGTCTCTTGCATTGGAGGGTTCTTTACCACTGAGCTACCTGGGAAGCTCCACTCATGATATATCAGTGAATAAAGACAAAACTTTCTTCCCTTTTGAGTTTTAGATTCCAACGGGAGAGACAGACAAAAGAAACAGTATAATTTCAAATAAAATTATATACATGTTAACAAGTGCTAAGTTCTCGGACAAAAAAAAAGGAGGCAGAGTCAGAGGAACCAGGAATTCCAGGCAGTGTGGGCCAGGGCAGGTTGCCATGTAAAATAAAGAGTGAATAGAGAGTGAATCTCACTGGAAAGGTGGCATTTGAGCCAAGACTGGAAGGTGAGGGATGAGGGAGCCATGCAGACCTCCAAGGAGAGGAGTTCCAGGCAGGGGGAGCAGTGGGAGAAGAGGGATATGTCTGGCCATCTGCGGACGGGCGAGGAGGTCAGGATGCTCAAGTATAGGGAGTGAGGAGCAGAGGCACAGGAGGTTAGGTAAGAGGGGAGACAAGGATCCATGTAGGGCTGTGAATTCAACGGGTGAGTAGGAGGCACTGGAATGTTTTAAGCAGAAGCAGGGTACATTCTACCTTAACTTTGATCTGGGTCATTACATCATCCATATCAAGAATAGACTGTTTATGGGGAAAATGTATAAGGCAAGCCATTTAGGAGGTATTGCTGGATTTACTGTCACTTGTATTCTGACAGCCTGGATGTCAGTGGAATCAGTTGAGGGAATAAGTGGTCAGATTCTGCATGTATTAATATTCTGAAAATAGAGGCACAGATCTGCTAAAGGGTTAGATACGAGGACTGAAGTAGAAAGAAAAGTCAAGATGACACCAAAGTATTTGTCCAAGCAACTGAAAGGATAAAGTTGACATTAACTAAAACAGAAAAGGTTAGGGACAAGACAAGGAGCCTAGTTTAGACCTTGAGTTTCAGATGTTGATTAGACAGCTAAATGCAGTAGTCGAGTAACCCGTTGGGTACTTCTCAGTCACTTTATACACATCATAGCACAATTCATTGGTAAAAGTTATTTACCATATAAATGATTTGAATTGTTGGTGAACTCGATATCTTTCCCTCATCTTTATGTGCTTTTACGTATGCCATCAGTGTGATTAATTGATTTGCACCTTCACTAGACTCTTGTCGGGAGCTGTGATAGGCATTACTGACAAAATGGAGGCACGGCCCCAATCCTCTCTCCTCATCCCGCAGGTACAGTCCCGGGATGAAGGAGTTAGGTCTTGTGATTCGGACTTGTCCTTTCCTTCCTCCGGTAGAGTTGGCTGGAAAGAATGTTATAATCCATAAAGTTAACTATTGACATTTGTTCAAGGATCTTTACAAAGAATGTTTCAGGATGAGCACATAGGCTGCAGCTTGAGACCACGTGAAACACTGTTATCTGAAACCTGCCTGTAAGGGGAATGTTTATGGCAAAAGAAGTTTGCTGAGTTTAGGAGTTAGGAATAATTAAGAATAGTTAGAAGCTAAAAGTTTAAGGTATGTTGTAGTGTTGGCATATTTTACTATAGCTTATAGAAACTAGGAATTTTAGAGATCAGTTCAGTTCAGTTCAGTCACTCAGTCGTGTCCGACTCTTTGTGACCCCATGAATTGCAGCATGCCAGGCCTCTCTGTTCATCACAAACTCCCGGAGTCTACCCAAACCCATGTCCATCGAGTCGGTGATGCCATCCAACCATCTCATCCTCTGTCGTCCCCTTCTCCTCCCGCCCCCAATCCTACCCAGCATTAGGGTCTTTTCCAATGAGTCAACCCTTCGCATGAGGTGCACAAAGTATTGGAGTTTCAGCTTCAACATCAGACCTTCCAATGAACACCCAGGATTGATCTCTTTTAGGATGGATTGATTGGATCTCCTTGCAGTCCAAGGGACTCTCAAGAGTCTTCTCCAACACCACAGTTCAAAAGCATCAATTCTGCAGCGCTCAGCTTTCTTCACAGTCCCAACTCTCACATCCATACATGAACACTGGAAAAACCATAGCCTTGACTAGACGGACTTCTGTGGCAGAGTAATGTCTCTGCTTTTAAATATACTATCTAGGTTGGCCATAACCTTCCTTTCAAGGAGTAAGCGTCTTTTAATTTCATGGCTGCAATCACCATCAGCAGTGATTTTGGAGCCCAAAAAAATAAAGTCTGACACTGTTTCCACTGTTTCCCCGTCTATTCCCCATGGAGTGATGGGACCAGATGCCATGATCTTAGTTTTCTGAATGTTGAGCTTTAAGCCAACTTTTTCACTCTCCTCTTTCACCTTCATCAAGAGGCTCTTTAGTTCTTCTTCACTCTCTGCCATAAGGGTGGTGTCATCCGCATATCTGAGGTTATTGATATTTCTCCCGGCAATCTTGATTCCAGCTTGTGTTTCTTCCACCCCAGTGTTTCTCATGATGTACTCTGCATATAAGTTAAATAAGCCTTGACATACTCCTTTTCCTATTTGGAACCAGTCTGTTGTTCCATGTCCAGTTCTAACTGTTGCTTCCTGACCTGCATACAGGTTTCTCAAGAGACAGGTCAGATGGTCTGGTATTCCCATCTCTTTCAGAATTTTCCACAGTTTGTTGTGATCCACACAGACAAAGGCTTTGGCATAGTCAATAAAGCAGAAATAGATGTTTTTCTGGAACTCTCTTGCTTTTTCGATGATCCAGCGGATATTGGCAATTTGATCTCGGGTTCCTCTGCCTTTTCTAAAACCAGCTTGAACATCTGGAAGTTCACGGTTCACGTATTGCTGAAGCCTGGCTTGGAGAATTTTGAGCATTACTTTACTAGCATGTGAGATGAGTGCAATTGTGCGGTAGTGTGAGCATTCTTTGGCATTGCCTTTCTTTGGGATTGGAACGAAGACTGACCTTTTCCAGTCCTGTGGCCACTGCTGAGTTTTCCAAATTTGCTGGCATATTGAGTGCAGCACTTTCACAGCATCACCTTTGAGGATTTGAAATAGGTCAACTGGAATTCCATCACCTCCACTAGCTTTGTTCGTAGTGATGCTTTCTAAGGCCCACTTCACTTCACATTCCAGGATGTCTGGCTCTAGGTGAGTGATCACACCATCGTGATTATCTGGGTCGTGAAGATCTTTTTTGTACAGTTCTCCTGTGTATTCTTGCCACCTCTTCTTAATATCTTCTGCTTCTGTTAGGTCCATACCATTTCTGTCCTTTATCGAGCCCATCTTTGCATGAAATGTTCCTTTGGTATCTCTAATTTTCTTGAAGAGATCTCTAGTCTTTCCCAATCTGTTGTTTTCCTCTATTTGTTTGCACTGATCGCTGAGGAAAGCTTTCTTATCTCTCCTTGCTATTCTTTGGAACTCTGCATTCAGATGGGAATATCTTTCCTCTTCTCCTTTGCTTTTCGCTTCTCTTCTCTTCCAAGCTATGTGTAAGGCCTCCTCAGACCCCCATTTTGCTTTTTTGGATTTCTTTTCCATGGGGATTTTCTTGATCCCTGTCTCCTGTACAATGTCACGAACCTCTGTCCATAGTTCATCAGGCACTCTGTCTATCAGGTCTAGTCCCTTAAATCTATTTGTCACTTCCACTGTACTCATAAGGGATTTGATCTAGGTCATACCTGAATGGTCTAGTGTTTTTCCCTACTTTCTTCAATTTAAGTCTGAATTTGGCAATAAGCAGTTCATGATCCGAGCCACAGTCTGCTCCCGGTCTTGTTTTTGCTGACTGTATAGAGCTTCTCCATCTTTGGCTGCAAAGAATATAATCAATCTGATTTCGGTGTTGACCATCTGGTGATGTCCACGTGTAGAGTCTTCTCTTGTGTTGTTGGAATAGGGTGTTTGCTAGTACCAGTGCGTTCTCGTGGCAAAACTCTATTAGCCTTTGCCCTGCTTCATTCTGTACTCCAAGGCCAAACTTGCCTGTTACGCCAGGTGTTTCTTGACTTCCTACTTTTGCATTCCAGTCCCCTATAATGAAAAGGACATCTTTTTTGGGTGTTAGTTCTAGAAGGTCTTGTAGGTCTTCATAGAACCGTTTAACTTCAGCTTCTTCGGGGCATAGACTTGGATTACCGTGATATTGAATGGTTTGCCTTGGAAACGAACAGAGATCATTCTGTCGTTTTTGAGATTGCATCCAAGTACTGCATTTCGGACTCTTTTGTTGACCATGAATGCTACTCCATTTCTTCTAAGGGATTCTTGCCCACAGTAGTAGATATAATGGTCATCTGAGTTAAATTCACCCCTTCCAGTCCATCTTAGTTCGCTGATTCCTAGAATGTCGACGTTCACTCTTGCCATCTCCTGTTTGACCACTTCCAGTTTGCCTTGATTCATGGACCTAACATTCCAGGTTCCTATGCAATATTGCTCTTTATAGCATCGGACTTTGCGTCTATCACCAGTCACATCCACAGTTGGGTATCGTTTTTGCTTTGGCTCCATCCCATCATTCTTTCTGGAGTTATTTCTCCACTGATCTCCATTAGTATATTTGGCACCTACTGACCTGGGGAGTTCATCTTTCAGTGTCCTATCTTTTTGCCTTTTCATACTGTTCATGGGGTTCTCAAGGCAAGAATACTGAAGTGGTTTGCCATGCCCTTCTCCAGTGGACCACAGTCTGTCAGACCCCTCCACCATGACCCATCCATCTTGGGTGGCCCCACACGGCATGGCTTAGTTTCATTGAGATAGACAAGGCTGTGGTCGGTGTGATCAGATTAGCTAGCTTTCTGTAATTCTAATTTCACTGTGTCTGCCCTCTGATGCCCTCTCAAAACACTTACCATCTTACTTGGGTTTCTCTTACCTTGGGCCTTGGGTAATTCCTCTTGCCGCCTCCGGCCCCGCCTAGCCCCTGTCAGAGGCTGCCCCCGGGCCCCAGCCCGGCCTAGCCCCTCTCTGCCACTGCCCCTGGTCCCCGGTCCCGGCCAGGCCTAGGCCCTCTCATCTAGCTAAAAACCTTTTTAGGAGACGATGAGCTTAAGTTACTAGGGGATAACAGGATTTAAAGAGATAAGAAATAAACTGAGGAATGTGATATACAGCCCTGAGACAAACTTGAGTTACAATGTTATCACAAGGACACTTAAGAAGAAACTCTGAAGGACAACAGTGATTTATGGAGACAGTAAATATGGGTGAGGGGAAACTGAAGATGTCATACCTCTGACCTAATGCTTTTGTAAAAGTATAAAAGAAAACCTGATGCTTAAAATAAACAGGAAGCCCAGTGCTTTGAGCGAGAGACTGCATCATTTTCATTTGCTGGCCCCGTTCATCCCTTCAGTGCTCCCTGGCTGCCGGAGCTGGACTCTGGCAGACTCTAAACTCTAGGAGGGCAGGGATCACCTTTGTTGGTGCTCATTTAGTCATACCATTTCCATAGCTTAGCCTAGTGCCTGGCAAGTGATAGGTTTCAAGGCAAATTTCAACCACCCAGTAAGTATTTGTTGAATGAATTGATATTTGTTAAAAGAATGAATATAGGAGAGGGATTTTGATCTGCAAATATTTGGAAGTAAGAGAAAAAACATGTTTTTAATTTTTCAAATCTTACTACTGTGCTATTTTACCAGCTATATCCACAACTTTCATTCAAGATTAAAAAAATAATCTTATCAGAAACTGTACTTGTCCTAAATGTGAGATTTCAAACAGTTTGAGGCAACAGGCTATGTGACTATTAGTATAGCTTATAAAATAATACATGTATATCAAATGCTTACATATATAAGTATATAATTTAAAAAATACATGTATATGATCAAGTTGTTCTCTTCAAGTGAGATGACATGTCTGAAATGACAGTGTATTCCAAGGAAAAACATTAATAAGATTCATAGAAATTGCAAATAAGTAAATCAGAACTATTCTAGAATGTACAAGCTTGTAAAGATTCACTTTATGTAAATGTGATGGATTCAAGTACTTGGCAATGAAATAAGAGAATAGGGAAACAGTGGGGGAGAAATAGGTGGAGAATCTTCATGCAAAAACCATGGGAGTTTGGATACTTGGCATTCTGTGTGCTCCTGAGGGACCTAGCCATGAGGAAAGTAAACAATGTGTCCTTGGATTCACCCGAGTCCTCGGGGGAGCTTTTTTTTGAGTCTCAGAGCCACTCTTCTCTCTGTTGAGGCTGCAGAAAGGAATTTCTCCTAGTTGTTCCATCCCTTGGAGACCTTTCTGGATTTCTCATCCTGAGATGAGGAAGATGCAGTTAAATCCCAGAGGCATAGGGCTGCATGAGCTCCAGCAGGACAATGGGGTACCTGAGAGTATCCCAGTTCATTTAGCTTATTTCCATGATTTTTCCTGGAGCACACCATTCTGACATTCTTGGTTGAAACTGGACTCAGATATGGAAAAAGTGAGATAGCCTGTCTGTATCTATTTTTACAACAGTTTCAGGCCAATCGGCGGGGCTGTAAAATCTGAACAGGCCAAGATTTCCTACAGTTTTCCTGACCTACACCCAGCTCTTAAAGGAGTATATCCCTCATCCATCAGCGATATCTATCAGGGAATAAATTAGATTAAATATCACAGATAGATCTAATGACACTAGTCTACATATTGCTTCCTAAGATTTGAGTATATTTTACTAGTTCTCCATGCTTTCCTCCGCAGAGTGAGTGAAAAACGTGTGCCTTTGGCAGTGACACATAGCAACACAGTGAAACTTTCTTAAACTTCCTAAGCATCAATTTTTTCATCTATAAAATGGCATAATACTAGATTATATCAGAAATTGTTATGGAGTAATACATATAAGGAATATATACTTGTCACAGCATCTCATAAATAATAAATATTCTAAATAGTTGCTTTTAATACAGAGAAATTGTATGAAATTTTATTGTGATGTGATTTAGACACTGGGGACACCTAGCAGTGGATGTGAGCCAGTTGTGTCCTTTTAGAATTCATCATTGCTTTTCCCATATTCTGTGGGTCATTATCTCACTTCAATATTCTTAGTGACATGGCTGAAAAATGCCTCTGCCTCTGATTGTGAGCCCTCTGATCTTGAATTAATTGACTAAAAACTCCACAGCAAACAAATCCCCACCAACTTCTGTAGCCGTGTTGCTTCCTGCAACAATCATCCTCAAGTATTCTTCCTCTCCTCCTTCAAGTCTTTACTGAATTGTCACCATCTCTGTGAGGACTTTCCTGGCCACTATGGTTAAAACTGCAGCCACATCTCTCTCCTTGCTTATTTTTATCTATAGTTTTGACCATTCACTAATATACTAGATGTTGTATTTATTTTCTGCGTTGCCTGCCTCCCCCCATGAAACTGTAAGTGACAGGAAGACAGGGATTTGTCTCACTTTCAGTCACTGGTACATTCCCAGTGCCGGCCATGTAGCAGGCCCCCAATATCTCTTTGTCTGATACATGGATGGGTGTCCATAAAAAAGGGTGTAAGGGTCTTGATGGTGGTGGTGATGGTAAAAGTAGAGATTCAAAGAGATTCAAATAGGTAGCAAAGTGGGAAGATTGACCATGAGGTGGGAAGAATAAGGGACTGAGATTGTCTGATGGGCCTGGTGGGATTAAACACATTTCTGACCTCTTAATTTTACATTAGAAGTAGATTAGATGTCTAGTGACAACTCCTGGGCCACCTTGTCACTGATATTAAGTAAGAGAACAGTTTTCTGAAAACAAAATCCTGAAAACAATCCAGGAACCCAAGGGTCATGGGGTTGGAGGATATGACAGGCTGTCAGAGTGTGGACGTGACAACTCTAGGATGGTAGGAGAGCAGAGAGAACATTACAAGGCAGCAGAAACCAGGGTAACCTGCATACTTTGGTACTATGATCATCATTTTAAGCCAAGGTTGTGTGTGTTCTTAGAGCTTTTCCACGTGTGCACTCCGTTACACCTTCTCCAGGTGTGCCTGGCTACTTAATGCTGGAATTTTTTGTTCCTGTTGACCAAGGGATGTTCAAAATTGTTCCACTTGCCTCATCAGATGTAGGAATTTGGTTTATCTAACTCACTAGTTCCTGTCTTTTTTTTTTAATCCAGATAATATCTGGATATCTAGGATATTGCTATCCTGAAGGGAGAATGCTGGCAGGGATAGGTTCAACAGAATGAGGCTAGGAAATAAATACACAAACTGATTTCAGAGTCCAGTGCCCTCTGTGTGCACCCTCATTTGCCACAGTCATTTTAGATGCTCAGCGCCCTCGTCTTCTTTTGCTTCCTTTTCTATCAGAACCAGTTCCCAAAGTGTCATAGATCTTTCTCCATTAAGACACAAAAGCTAGATAAAACATATTCTGTTATCCTTCTCAGTCATATTCTCATTTTGATAAATAAAGTATCAGTTCAGTTCAGTTCAGTCGCTCAGTCGTGTCCGACTCTCTGCGACCCCATGAATTGCAGCACGCCAGGCCCCCCTGTCCATCACCAACTCCCGGAGTCTACCCAAACCCATGTTCATCGAGTCGGTGATGCCATCCAACCATCTCATCCTCTGTCGTCCCCTTCTCCTCCCGCCCCCAATCCTACCCAGCATTAGGGTCTTTTCCAATGAGTCAGCCCTTCGCATGAGGTGGCCAAAGTATTGGAGCTTCAGCTTCAACATCAGACCTTCCAGTGAACACACAGGATTGATCTCTTTTAGGATGGATTGATTGGATCTCCTTGCAGTCCAAGGGACTCTCAAGAGTCTTCTCCAACACCACAGTTCAAAATAAAGTATAGATATAGGTAAATAAGGACTTCCCCAGTGGCTCAGAGTAAAGAATCCACCTGGAATGCAGGAGACACAGGAGATGCAGGTTCAATCCCTGGGTCGGTAAGATCCCCTGGAGGAGGGCATGGCAACCCATTCCAGTATTCTTGCTTGGAAAATTCCATGGACAGAGGCGCCTGACAGGCTACTGGTCATAGGGTCGCAAAGAGTTGGATATGACTGAAGCGACTATGCATGCATGCATGCACACACATAGGTAAATAAAAGCCAATCAAAGGCATTCCTAACACAATATGTAATTTCAGCATTTCTGATTGGTAGTGGATACTGGAATCTGGAGGCTTTGGTTTCTGAAATCAGAGTCTTTATTAGTGAACACAAAGATGAAATGCAGTCAGCCTTGCTTACACCGGATCTTTGCTTCCTAAGGCTGAGGACCCTCAGGGTCCTGGAAAGATTGATCCATGTACAGTAGGTATTTCACTTTTAGTTAGAGAATATAGAGACCATACAATCTTGAGATTTCACTCCTCTGGAATCACCACTGATCAAGAAGAAATGTAAATATTCAGTAAATCTTAGGTATAGACAGCTAGCCAATTCATCATTTTGGGGGCCAGTTCCCATTGGTTACTCTGCATGGTAAACTGACTTTCATCTTTATTTCTCCATAAGAAAAGGTAGCATCACAACTTGTATATGTTAACATTTCTTGATTGTTCCAGTACACGTGATTTCAACTTTGCTCATGGGTTTTCTGAGAACTATTTGTGCACTCTCACCAGCAGAGCTGTATTCCAAGAGTTGGAGACTAACAAGCATTAATCATGAAAAATACTTTCCAGTTGTAGTAATGAAGTCTGGTTTCTTTGGTTACTTAGCAAAAAGCAATAAGCAAGCCTATACTGATAAATGTGGGCCAGGCTTCCCCTTCTCCTCTTCCACCCTACTTCTCTCCCAGGAGATTGGTGTGGAGAAAATTGCTCTACCTGGGATAGCAATCTTCCTTGTGTTCAAACTCTCACCCAGAGCTCCATCAGCTCACTCTCCAGGCACATGACTCAAGCTTCATATGTGATCCTTGGGTATTGGGTTTACAGTCTCTGCAGGAAGGCTGACTGAGGAGGGGGAGACTGGGGACAGACACAGGCATTTGTGCCTTGGGCTAGGGCAGTGACGGAGGCTGGATTTCTCTTTCTTGCCCTCTGGGAAGCTAGTGGTCTCCTTGACACCTATTGTCAGTACAAATCTTAGCTCTGGCACAAGAGTCAGGCAAATTTTCAAAAAGAGCAGAAAAGAGGAAAAAGTCTGGACAGAGTTCCAACATTTTAAAATTTGTGTCCCCCTTGAAAAACAGATGAAGAAAGTTGTTATTGTTTAGTTGCTAAGTGGTCTGACTCTTTTGTGACTCCATGGACTGTAGCCTGCCAGGCTTCTCTATCCATGGGATTTCCGGGTCAAATATACTGGAGTGTGTTGCCATTTCCTACTCCAGGGATTGAACCTGTGTCTCTTCCATTGGCAGGCAGATTCTTTACCACTGAGACACCAGGGAAACCCTTAAATAAACAATTGTTGTTGTTGTTCAGTCACTCAGTCGTGTCTGACTCTTTGAGACCCCATGGACTACAGCACACCAGGCTTCCCTGTCCATCACCATCTCCTGGAGTTTGCTCAAATTCATGTCCACTGAGTCGGTGATGCCATCCAACCAACTCATCCTCAGTCATTCCCTTCTCCTTCTGCCTTCAATCTTTCCCAGCATCAGGGTCTTTTCCAATGAGTCTGTTCATATCAGGTGGCCAAAGTATTGGAGCTTCAGCTTCAGCATCAGTCCTTCCGATGAATAAAATGAACAAAACATAACTTAAAATTTCAGAATAATCATTTTTATTTGATTTTCCAAGTGCAAAATTATATTTAAGTAGTCTTATATAATCCATGGAAGATTTCTGGCCTGAAGTACGGGTGATCTTGCCAGGGGTTATCCTGAGGCTTGGAGGTGGGACTGGCGGGTAGAGACAACTGGAATTGTCCACTTTTCTGCTCTACAGAGGGTTCAACTTTATGAAACCTCCTGACATTTTGGTTCTATTAGGAGTGTGTGGGATCCATCCAAGGGAATGAATTTGGCAGTTATCCCAATGACTTGATTAAGGGGAACAGTCAACTGGAATAATTCCATTTGATAAGCATATTTTCTTTCTTCCGTTCTAGTTTGCCTGCTGTTTATGGAATAAAGTGGATGGTTTCCAAGTTTGAAGCTTGTGCATAGATCGGTTCTAATACTGGTGGAAAATTTAGAAACACAGAACGCTTTGCAAGCCAGGTGATTATTTTTTAATGAGCTTTATTATTTCCCGTTGTAAGCTGATTATACACGTAGGAGAATCATTTCAAACTGCTGTTTCTTTAACAGGATGATAGCTTTCAGAGACTTCTTTATACTACTTCTTTCAGCCAAAGAATAACTGAAAGTCAGCAAAATCTTTAGGTATTCATGATAGTAATATCTTTGTATTGTTATGTCTAATTATATATATATATATATATCATAAAATATAAAACATCCTTGGAAAGAAGGCAACAGATATTAGGTTAGAGGAAAGAGGATCAGGGAATATCCACAATCTTCCTTATGAAAAGATATTTGCATGTTGCTTATTACCTGAAAACTGCTGTCATCTTGGAATTACAGACTCAAGGGAGTAAGAATAGTCCACAATGGGTCAAAAAGAAGTAATATTAAGCAGCAAACAAATCTTAGGTGATTTCTTTAGAAGTGAAGTTCTTTATAGTTGGAGCAGGGCAGAGGAAAGGCAGGTCTATTTATCTCACCACAGACCTTATTTTTTCTTTTAAATCACAGTGACTTTTACATTTAAACTCAAATTTTACTTTGAAATAAAAGGACATTTTTCTTGAATAGAGATCTATATATTTAGAAATTTACTTTGGATCCTCAAACATGTCTACAAATTTATACTTTATCACCTCGGGATAGAATGTCCTTTGAAACAATTAGGAAAAACCAGTTTGCCTTCTCTGGGGTTATAACCTGTAGATATTTTTTCAGAGTAAAAAAACCTGTTTTCAAACAGTCATGGTATGAAATTAGAAATGAACATTAATTTAAAACATACAGTATTTACAAGTTATGTTTGCCAATACTTATTTAGTTTGAAACTAAAAAGGTAAAATCCTAGGAATTTTAGAGGATACAAACTGCCAACCCCAAAGAGACAAATTCACACTTTAGGAATAAATAGTTCACCTTTGGTTTGTAACTACTCCATAGTAATTACAACAGGAACAGTATCACCAGCAATAGAGGTCCCTTAAAATTTGCAAAGCATTTCAGGTTCAGAATCTTAATTAATATTTCAAACAGCATTTTTTTGAGATTATCAGATAGTATTATTACCCTCATTCTTAAAATGTGGAAGCCAGGACAGATAGAAGTTAAATAACTTCGCTAGGGTCATCCAATTATTAACTACAGAAATGAGGACTTCAATAATGGTATTCTGATTCCAAAGCCTTTTCTCACCACCAAATGATGTTAACCACCTTTAAAAACAGCTGCAGACCCTTCAAAAAAATCATACTTGAGTGCAATCTGCTTGGGATCCATGGATATTGGGCACAACCTAATCATACATGTCCCCTTCCCTCTCTCTAGACAAAAATCTAATAAAATATCTGCAACTAACAGAGGAAGTTGTGTGTGTAAATATATTTAGGAAGCAGATTTTCCAAACAGGTTAAATCCTGAGAAACAACTATTTTTAATAGCTTTTGTGACTACTCTGGGCTCCACATAAACAGATGGACACCTAAGTACTTAGCATGTCTTTAGCATATTGTAGAAATGGTGTTATGAAAAAGTATGTGAAATACTGAAGCAGTAATACTGGCATGGGCTTCCCTGGTGACTAAGTGGTAAAGAATCTGCCTGCCAATGCAGGAGTCCGGTGTTCGATCTCTGGGTCAGGAAGATCCCCTGGAGAAGGAAATAGCAGCCCACTCCAGTGTTCTTGCCTGGAAAATTCCATGGACAGAGGAGCCTGGTGGGCTGTCCATGGAGTTGCAAAAGAGTCAGACAACAGCTAAGGAGACTTAGCAATTAGACAATAGTACAAGCATCCTGACTTGGCAATGACTTTTCCTTCTGTTTCTTCAAAATGTGATAAGTGTAGCTTCATGCTCTTCCCAGAGATGATCAGAATGATTAAATAACAATTTTGTGACATGGTATGTCTACATTCTGCTTTGGGTCCATGCCTGCCACTCCAAAAGAATTTATCTTTCTACCTTTCAAAACTATCTGTTCTCTGATGGAAAACAGGACTACAGAATGATCTCACTCTTTCTTTTTTATTTTTTTGCAGAACTTGGACTTGTGATAGTTTCAGGTGAACAGGGAAGTGACTCAGCCATACATATACATGAATCCATTCTCCACCAAACCTCACGTCCATCCAGGCTGGCACATAACATTGAGTAGAGTTCCATGTGCTATCCAGTAGGTCCTTGTTAGTTATCCATTTTAAATATAGCAGTGTGCACACGACCTCCCCAAACTCCCTATCACATTCGTCTTACTCTTTCTTTTTAAAGGCTAGTACTCCCATCTTGTAGATGATGCTGATCAGGGCCTTGAGAGAAAACACAAGTCCACCCTAGGAAGTCACTTTCTCTGCTATCTGCCTGAGAGACCAATAACTAGTCATGACTTGGGCACATGATATCCAGCTGGGGAGGTGCTGGACCCACTAGGGAAGGACAGGGACTGAACAGATGAGATATAGAATCAAGTCAATGCATGCAGGCAGTCTCTAGGAGAGAACTGTTGGGAGTGTGCCAGATCAAGTGTAATGGAATATAATGCATGATATTTGATGTAATAAAATATAAGTTTATCGATACAGGGATTCTCCCTCTCTTGACACAGGATTTAACACTGGTAGGGTCCACTGAGGATGATGCTAATATATTGCTGGATTGACTTCAGAAACTTTGGGGAAATAATAGCTCACTCTTATTGAAGTAGAAATTCCAAAACTCCCTGGTAAGTGGTTGAGCAGGGGGTCAAGAGGCTCACAGAAGAGGGCATGCCAGAATGGATATGCTATATAAAGCCAGAAAGCCTACCAGCTGTAGGAGAGCCCAGAAGAATGCAGTTTACCATGCCCACAATAGGTGCACTGATGAGGGGGCACCAGTGTTATTGTGAGGCTCAGTGATGTTGTCTTCTGGAGGCCAGGGCTGGAGGTTAGGAGTAGCTCTACAGAACTAGGCTCCCTGAAAGTCATGGAGATAACAGAAGCCAGGTGATGGAATTTAACCTTCCGAAGCGAAGGAGATGTGATTATTATAATGAAGAGCTTTGTAGGAGTAGTAAGTAGAAGAGCCTGAACCACCAAGAGCTATGAAGAAGGTTAGTGGAGCACGATGTTCCTAGGGCAAGATAGCTGGGCAGACAACAAGGGCATTGTCCAGTGTAACCTACAAAAAAAATCAGGATAGATAATTAGGAGGGTGAGGGCCAACAGCCCAATAAAATGTCACAATCCTTAGCCTAGTTTCTAGAACTGAGCCAGTTTTCAGACCTGTACCATACTGAGGCAAGGGCAGGCTGTGTCCCCATGAGGATGGACCACTGCCATACCACAGCAAGCAGAGGCATTGATGACTCTTTCCAGTTCTTTTCCCAAAGGGGTCTACAGCCATTTACTAGGTAATTATACTCTTGGAAAAAGGATACACCCAGACATTCTGAGAATTGTTGAATCTAATACCTGACTTGATATTGAAGTCAAAGACGTGAGGCCTCATGCCGATCTCTCTAGTTAAATTAGGGATGTGTGTTGGCCCAGCAGTAAACAGAGTTCTGGCTCATGTCTGTCTCATGTGGGGCCCATGGATTGACAAAGTGTTTAGCTCCTCAGGCCCTGAAAGTATAATTGAAGTGGACAGATTTAGCATTTGTCCAAATGCTCCTTTGGATTCCTTGGCTGGTTGGTAAGAGCTATCACATAGTGGGAAGGCCAAGTCCAAGCCTCTAAAAGTGCCTCTGCTGGCCAAAACAGTGAACCTAAAACAATTTCACATCACTAGAGAAATGGCAGAAATTTGTGTGACCTTTAAAGACGTAAAGGATTCCTAGGTAGTGGTCTCTATCATGCCTACATTTAATTTACTGACCAATTAAAAGGATGGCCCCTACATAAGCCAGAAAGAACCTGGCAGATGACGTTGGGCAACTGCAAACATAAACAAGTCATAACTATATAACTGCAACTGCAGCTGCTGTTCATATGTGGTAGTGAGCAGTGGAGGCTGCTTTAGGAGGTCTGCAGGGAGCTGATAAACCAGAGATGTCTTCAAGTACATTGACTGATGTTAAGGATCCAGCTAAAGTTGAAGGTGGTGAATGAATGATTGTATCTATTCTCTGATGTTGTGAGCTTTAATGCTCAGAAACCTAGATATAGGGTCTAAACTGCTGTGTTTGTTTCCTGGGCTGCTGTAACAAAGTTCCATAAACTAGATGGCTTGGGAGACTTCCCATGTGGCGCTAGCGGTAAAGAACACCACCTGCCAATGCAGGAGATGTAAGAGATGTGGGTTCAATCCCTGGGTTGGAAGATCTGGAGAAGGAAATGGCAACCCACTCTAGTATTCTTTGCCTGGAGAATCCCATGGACAGAGGAGCCTGACAGGTTATAGTCCACAGGGTTTCAAAGAGTCGGACATGACTACTGAAGCTACTTAGCATGTAAAACAATAAGAATGTGCTCTCTTGCGGGTCTGGGAGGCTAGAAGCCTGCAATCAGTGTCAGTAGATCTATGCTCTCTTTGAAAGCTCTAGAGGAGGACGCTCCTTGCCTCTTCCAGGCTTCTGGTGGCTCCTGGCAATCGTTGGTGTTCCCTGGCTTCCAGTTGTGTAACCCCAACCTCCATCTTTACATGATGGTCTCCCCTCTGTGTCTTCTTCTCTGTCGTATGTTCATGTAGGAAAAGCCTACACTCATCCTCCGAGGTTTTTCCTCTACACTCACACTACTACTGCACTCATAAGACTTATGACACCAGTTGTGTATGGGGTTTTCTTGTATCATACAATTCTGTGACACCAGCTGGATCTCCTACAATTTAACTCACTTTCGACATTATCTATTTGGAAACCGTGTCAGGTCCCACAAGTTAAGGACTCAGTCCCACAAGACTCAATTCACCCCACTTTTGATGTCAATTGCAAGTGATAGGTCCTCAGGTTACCCACAAACTCTGTCTGACTTAGCTATGAGCTGGAGATTCCAAGGCCTCCTCCTCGGGTTAGATTAATTTGCTACATCAGTTCACAGAACTCGGGAAAATATTTACTTAGGTTTTCCAGTTAATCAAAAATAGGATAAAAGAGGCAGATAGCCAACCAGATGAAGCAATACATAAGGTGAGGTCTGAGAGGATCCTGAGCGCTTCTGTCCCCATAGAGGTGGGGTGCCATCTGAAAAATGGATGAGTTCACTAACCTAGAAGCTCCCTAAACTTTGTACTATTGGGATTTTTATGGCAGCTTCCTCACATGAGGCATGATCAATTATTAACTTCATTTCTAGCTCTTCTCCATTCTGAAGAAGTGAGGAGGGCACGGCTGAAAATTTCAAGCTTCTAATCACGGCTTGGTCCTTCTGATGATAAGCCCCCATCCAGGAGCCCACTCAGAGTTAACTCTTTAGAACAAAAGATGTTCCTAGTATTCTTATTTCTTTGGAATTTACTAGGGTTTTAGGAACCCTGTCTTTGGCCCAGGGTCAAAGACCAAATGTTAGAACAAGAGATACTCTTAGTGTATCACTAGGAACTGGGAGCAGATGTGTGTGTGTGTGTAATGTGATTTGGACACCTTACTTCTGAGCTGGAGGTCTGTATTTCTGTTGAACCTATTTTTTTTTTTTTATTATCCATTAGATTTCATTCCGGAGAATGCAATGGCACCTCACTCCAGTACTCTTGCCTGGAAAATCCCATGGACCGAGGAGCCTGGTAGGCTGCAGTGCATGGGGTCGCTAAGAGTCGGACACGACTGAGCGACTTCACTTTCACTTTTCACTTTGATGCATTGGAGAAGGAAATGGCAACCCACTCCAGTGTTCTTGCCTGGAGAATCCCAGGAACAGGAGAGCCTGGTGGGCTGCCATCTCTGGGGTCGCACAGAGTCAGACACGACTGAAGTGACTTAGCAGCAGCAGCAGCAGATTTCATTCATTCTGCTTTTGAACACTGACACAGTTTTACAAAGGCCTGTTTTTGCCACTCCTTGTTTCATTTGGGGGTTATTTCCTCTAGGAATACACCTTTTGTATTAGACAGAGGGGTAAGTTTGTATTGACTTCTTGGGCAGTACATGGAGTAGGCTTTGTGACTAATGTGGAAGTGACATTACATGATTTAGAAGCCAGGTCATAAAATTCAGCAACTGCCACCTGGCTTTTCTGGGAAGTTAGTTCTCAGAACTCAGCCACAATATTCTGAAGAAGCCCAAGTCCCCAAGTGGAGAGAGCACAAACAGACATTTTGGCCAGTAACTCAGCTGATGTCCCAACTAATAGCCAGCTAATAACTGATGTGTGAAAGTACTTTCAGATGATTCCAGGCCCCAGCTGTCTAGTCACCCCAGCCCTCATGTCTTTCCAGCTGAGGCTGCAAACATTGTGGAGGAAAGATTAGCCTTTCTTGCTCTGACATTTCTGAATTCCTAACTTAAAGATCCTGCGAGCACAATGTAGAAGCTTTTTAGTTACACTACTAATTTGGGGGTGGTTTATTAAGCCACAGTGGTACCTAGAATAGGTAGGGGGAAGATAGAGTATTCAATAAATGGCTCTGGAAAAAAAGTAGGCAGACATTTGAAAAATAAAATCCATATCTCATACCAAAATAAATTTCAGATGGGTCAAAAAGTGAAATGCAAAAACTTAAATGAAAACATTACTAGGATACCATTGGAGAATTTACAAAAGAAAGCTTAAAAGGAAGATTTGTTGAAGTGTGATATAAAATTTCGAAATTATGAAAGATCAATAAATATGACTACATAAAATAATATGTTGGTTGGGAAAAATCATAATTAAGATCTTGATATATGATGGGTCAGTAAGGAAAAGACCAACAACCCAGTAGAAAAGGGGACTAATGAAAAGAATAGTCAATTCGTAGAAAAATATAACTGCAAACTCTTATATAAAGAAAGTCAATCTTACTCATTACCTGAGAAATGCAAACAAACACTACAGTGAGGTACCCCTTTTCACCCAACAGACAGGAATAAGTAAAACCTGAATCATGAAATGTGGGAATTAAAAGTATGGGTCCTGGAAATCAAAGCTGACTGACTGACCTTGGGCAAATTTGTTAATTTTTGCCTGCCTCAGTTGCCTTATCTGTAAAATGGTGATGATAACAATCATACTTATCACTTACGGTATGTGAAGATTAAGTGATTTAATGTATGTAAGCCATTTATAACAGTGTCCAGAATTATAGTAGGCTATTATTACTGTTAAATTGAGAGGTTAGGGTTGGGAACTGGAACACTTATGCACTGCTTAAATCAGAGCATATTCATTTACTCCAGGTAAAGGGCCATTTGTCAGGATCTTTAGAAACTAAAGAGCTTCCCTGGTGTCTCAGCTGGTAAAGAATCTGCCTGCAATGCAGGAGACCTGGGTTTAATCCCTGGGTTGGGAAGATCCCCTGGAGAAGAGAATGGCTACTCACTCTGGTATTCTTGCCTGGAATTCCATGGACAGAGGAACCTGGTGGGCTATAGTCCATGAGATCACAAAGAGTCAGACACAACTGAGCGAGCAACACTGGACTTGTATCAATGTCTATTAGAGATATCAGTGGCTTGAAGCTTTTGCTCAAAAAAAGCATCTCTCGACTGTTTGCCAGACAGGTCTGTTACCAGCAGCTGTTTCCCAGCCAGTCCCAGTCATGGCTTACTGCCAGGAGTGGGAGAGCATGCTTGAGTGAACCCTTAAAGTTCTTTTCATCTCTGCTCCCGAGTACTCTCCTGTGTTCCCAGGACAGCAACTGCTAGAGGGCAGGGCCACCCATTCTGCTCACAGGGCAGCCTCTGCTCCAAGCTTCTCTGTGGACAGACAGAACAAGGCTAACCTCTTGTGACCCACAGAGTCCTCGTACCCCGTCTTGAAAGATATAACATTTATGGACATAAAATTATGATACATTTTATAATTTGTGACTTAAAAGGTTCAAATATTTCTACTCTGAAGAAAGTGGAAAAATAACCAGGATGGATATTTAAGCAGTATTTTTTTGTTTTGTCAACTTGCATTCTGTTGAAATGTCTTTGCAAGTGTAACTGTATATGATTGAGGAGAAAAGACATGACACTCATAACCTATTATAGATCACTTGCTATTTACAGTGTCTCAGAAGCTAAAACAAAAAATATCTTTACTTATTTCCTTCCTCAGCATCATTCTGTGATTTGCTTTCTTCTTGGCTCTCCTTTCAGATGTATTCCTTCTTATATACTGGGATGTCCCTTATTTTCAAAAAATACATTTGAATCTATTTCCTATGTTCAAAATGTACATACCTGAATTACATTTCAAATGTATATTATTGTTATTATCCCTTTTAAGCTTTTTTTTTTTTTTTAATCTTGTCAATTCCAGTGCTTCCCAAATAGTTTCTGGCAGTATTAGGGGATCTTGGCTTATTCTCATGTATAGAAGGGAATCCACAAAACTGGTGGATTAGGAACTGATGACCAAATAGTTTCCAGTTTATGACTCATAGTCAACCTATCTCATTTTTTCCTATACACAGATCTTACACAACCAACAAAAGCTATGTTTCAAAGTCATCTGGATCTGTGGTCTCCTTTCTATT
The DNA here is from genome assembly GCF_054371585.1 of Giraffa tippelskirchi. Taxonomy (NCBI): domain Eukaryota; kingdom Metazoa; phylum Chordata; class Mammalia; order Artiodactyla; family Giraffidae; genus Giraffa; species Giraffa tippelskirchi. Next base: position 134,257,068 of record NC_137283.1, read on the forward strand.
AATTGCTACTGCTAAGTCACCTCAGTCATGTCCGACTTGTGCGACCCCATAGATGGCAGCCCAGCAGGCTCCGCCATCCCTGGGATTCTCCAGGCAAGAACACTGGAGTGAGTTGCCATTTCCTTCTCCAATGCATGAAAGTGAAAAGTGAAAGTGAAGTCGCTCAGTCGTGTCCGACTCTTAGCGACCCCATGGACTGCAGCCTACCAGGCTCCTCCATCCATGGGATTTTCCAGGCAAGAGTACTGGAGTGGGGTGCCATAACTCTTCCTTATCTTTCAAATCTCTGTGCAAGTATTTCTTCCTCAGGGAATCCTTCGCTGACCACATGCTACTACAGGTTGATCCACTCCTACTACAGACTGGGTTAGACATTCCAGTTATATATTCTGCCCTCTTATACTATTTTATTTTTTTACCATAGTGTTTACTATCAATTTTTTTCTTCCAGTTCTCAGCACTAACTTGATTAATATCTATCCCCCTTCGCTAGATTCAAATTCTTTGAGAAGACTGATAGTCTCTTCCCCATATATCCTGAGCCTAAAATAACTCTTGACTCATAGAGATTCAGCAAATATTTTGTGAGTAAATGAATAAATAAAGAGGTAAAAAAGTGAATGAATGACTAAAGTCCCCAGAACCATGACCAGTATATTATGGCATTTAATAAAATGATAGTTAACATTATTATTGCTGGTTTCCATTCCAGAGCAGATCAATTTGCTGATCATTTCAGTGTGTTGCAAACTTGATTATGACTTCAGAAACTAAAAGTTACGTGCTCCTTCAAATATGTTCCTTCTTATAGTTGAATTCTTGCCTATAGTTGTGCAATATATACAAATATGTAGAGATATAAGGATACATGCATGTATGTGTACATGTAAATGTGTATCAATAAAGAATAAATCAACAAATTTTTAGATGCAAAAATATGTGAATAATCATTCTAGTTAGTAATCATGCATATTAAACATATATTCACTTTGATTTCATTTCATTTCATTAATAAATTTTAGTATAAATTTTACCATTTCTTATCAGGATTTTCAAAATCACGAATATATGACTAGAAGTAAGCAAAGTTAATTATTCATACATTTTTTTGGAAAAGTTTGATTTTGTTCTTTTTAATTTGAATACTTTAATAGAAATTACAAGTTCAAGGCTTTCATTTTTTTTTAGAATAAAGTATGATAATCTCAATAATATGGGGATCTCTAGATAATTAATTATTTTTTTGCTAGAATAAAGTTGATTTCCATTTTGATTCTCAATTTGGTAACAGCAAGGACTCAGAATTACTTGATATTAGATCCACATAGAAAGTTTGAGATTTGTGATTGAATACCATTCCATTATTACATTTAATTTCTTAAAATGAATTTAGACAATGAAGACTTTGAAAGCACCCTTTCCCCACTGAAATAATTTTCTAAACAGAATATTTACACACAGCAATACTTTTATAAATTTTTCTACTGGAACCATAATGTCACAGCTCATTCTGTCTTTTAATTGGCTTGTTAAACTTTCCAGTAAACTTATTTAGCTTTCTTTGAGTTGCAGAAATACAATTTGAAGATATGGCTGGACTTTTATTTCACCCCATCGCTTTGTTTATTCAGTTCCTAGAAGCTAGCTGTACATCCCTGGTCTCTTTCTCTTTCGTTGCCATGGGCTTCAGTACATACTCTAGAGCTTGCATTGCAAGTACACTTTCTTGTGCCTGTGGGTTTTGTGTGGATGGCTCCTTAATCCTGAAATATCATCCTTCTCATTCTTTGTCTAACTCCTTTCTTGGATGTTATAGACTAGTAAAAGAAGTTTCCATGATCCGTGTTCTAGTCTTTACTTATGAAAGGAGAGGAACCCACTAAAATCAGATTATGCTCAAATGAGGGGCATTCTTGAGAACAGAGCCACAGCTAAGATCCAAAGACAGTATGTAAAGTAAAGCCGGCTCACAGAGGTCGTGGGAGGGGGTGCTGAAAATAAGGAAGTCACTTCATGGTTTTTCCTGACTCTGCTTCTTTCCAAGTGCCCACTCCATGCTTCCCTTTCTGTCTCTACCACAGTCCTCTGCTGACTCACCTTGCACAGTGTTCAATGAGGTCGCTGTCAACTGCTTTTTCAGCATCATGACTTTTCAGCTCTGATTGCAAATTTCTCAAGTGATAACAAACCTCAGCGCTCAAGACAGAAAAAACCCCAGTTGCAGCAGAGTGAATGGACAGGCTGGATTTCTGTGAGGCATCTGATCAAATCAGTTGTGACCACAGAGCAGGGCCATGTTCCAGGATGTGTGAGGCTATACTTTCTAGCGGCTTTCAGGTGAACAGATTTTCTAAAGTGGACTACAGGAGGTATAAGCGGTAATAATCATTAGGACTATAACCCTCCAGTTTGGGATTGGCACCTTTCTATGGGCTCCCAACACATTGTGCTACCCTTTGGTAGCTCTCAACATACTATATTACAGTTACAGATAGTGAATATTTCTGGCTTCCACACTTGGCTAGGAGCTACTCATGAGGATAGACCATTCTTGTTTTTCTTCTTTATCCAGTGCTTCTAGCACAGTCCTTAGTATACAGTAAATCAATAAATGTGTGTTCCAGGGGGTTGATGGATTAGCATTCAGTATGCACAGTTGCTCCAGTCCTTTGGCCACCTGATGGGAACAGCTGACTCATTGGAAAAGACCCTGATGCTGGGAAAGATTGAGGACAGGAGGAGAAGGAGACAACAGAGGATGAGATGGTTGGATGGCATCAACTGACTCAATGAACACGAGTCTGAGCAAACTCTGGGAGATGGTGAAGGACAGGGAGGCCTGGGATGCTGCATTCCATGGGGTCGCGAAGAGTTGGACATGACTAAGCAACTGAACAGCAACAACAATGCACAGTGGCAATCTATCTTTCATATTAAATATATTTTTTGTGATTAGTAATTAACCAAATATGTTAATATGGTAATTTCATGCCTTTTTGTTCTGGAGTCCTAGAGTCCAAAGGCTGTGTTTTATTTTCTCCACAGAATAAACCTCTGGTTTTCTGCTGACAAAGTGGAAAGAGATAGTCACCATTGCCTGAAATGGGGAGAGGATCTGGCCCTCTAACTACTCCTCAAACAGACTTTGAACCAGTTCGTCCATTTTTTAGTCCTCCCTTCACATCCTCTAACAGAAGTACCTGATGTAGCCCATTTTACGTATAAATCTGGTTACGTCTTGGTTTTCTTTACTTCTGGCTTAAATTTTCTTTGGTCTGTTAAAGCATTTATCAAGTGTCCATCTGTTTTTCCATCCAATTATTGTGTAATTCTAGTCATGTCTGGCCAATTTTCTTTGTCCCTGAGGATTTATGCCTTAAAAGACAAACAAACAAACAAACAAATGCTCTTTTGGCTCCGTGTGGTTTTAGGAGAAAAGTGGAAGTAAACGTGTATGTTTGACCCATCATCTTTTTCCAGATGTCCCTGTTTGCATTATTTCTTTTTTAAAAAATTTTAAAATATCAGCTTTATTGAGGTACACTTCATACAGTAAAACTCTTTGATTTTAGGTCTGTTATTCAAAGAGTTTTTTGATAGCTACATGCAGTCATGTAACCACAAAAATCATGATGTAGAGAACTTCTATCATCCAAAGAGTCCCTGTGTGCCTGTTTATAGTCAATTTCCTCCTCCCATCCTGATCCTGGCAGACACAGACCTGCTTTCTGTCACTACAGTTTAGCCCTTCTAGAATTTCTATAAAACTGTTCATAATATTCTCTTATCATTTTGATGCTTGTAGAATCTGTAGTATTCATGTCATCTGCTTCACAATATTGGGAATTTGTGACTTTTCTCTTTTTCTTTCTGCTAGGTCTAACTAGAGGCTTATCAATTTTATTAAGCTTTTCAAAGAGACATCTTCTGGTATCACTGAGATTCTTCATTTATTTCTGTTTTAGATTTCATTAATTTCTATTCTTCACTTTGTTTCTCTTACATGTAACACTCCTTAGCTGCCTGTTACTAATATGATGAAGAAACATTTTTAATATGTTTTGTCTAATTTTATTATATTGGTAATATAAGATTTCTTTGATTGCCAATCCTCCTATTTTTAGTTAGGGCATTGCTTTGAATGTTTTCTTGGTCATACGCTTTTCCATTTCTGGTAAGTAGCTGGTAATTTTTTTATTTTAATAGAAAGAATTGAGTTGTCATTTTTTTAACTGTCTGCAATTTTCAAAATATTGTTAACTTTAAATGATTATAAAGTTTCTTACAAATTAAGAAAGATCATACTTTATCTCTCATTTGTTCAATCTTCTAAAAAATGTTTGTTTGAAAGACCAGGAGCTATGAGGTAATGTTTTACAATCACCTATATTTTTTCGTATGCATTTATGAGGGTTTTTATACATGTGTGTATATTTACATTTTTATCTTTTAGAAGTTTATATTGGAATAAAATTAATGCCCCCTTTTTATACAGTTTTTCCAATATTTTGGTTTCAGGTGTCTTAAGGTATAAAGAGGAAAAGTTTTCCCTCTCACTATTCTCCATATTATGAGAGTTAACAGATCTTTCCTACACTGGGTCAGGCCTAAGCATCTGACAAACTGGTTGATGTCACCAGCACAGTGAGGAAGAGGACATTCTTATTCTTTGGGGCTGACAGCTACAACATTGCTCCTGTCTCCCAGATTTTAGCCTATCCTGCAACGGTGGTATCTTTGTAGCAAATGTTCTCTCAGATGAAAGAGAAGGAAGGCCATGTGTTTGTCTCAGACTTGGTCCTCTGTTTTCCACAATCACACTTAAATAAGCAGCTTTGCTGACCACATCAACAGAAAAAATGTGACGCCCTATATTAATGAATCAAAAAAATGTCAGGATCTTTCCTATATACATGTTATATGTGATTATATGACTTGTAGGGGTTAAAATGGATAATAACTTTGAAAAGAATGATGAATTAAATGATTTTTTTTTTTCCTCTGTGAAGGATCGGATACCTGGCCACTAAAATTCTCCACCTGCCTCAGAGATGGGAGAGGAAGATAAGGCAGGCAGCCTTGGCTTTATTATGCCTAATATACAAAGATAAAGGATTTTTTTTTCATCAGTTTTCAACTGCAAAAATATAGTTATAATACCTACTTCAAAGATATATATTGTAAAACCTATTTCAAAGACAGGTATTGTTAAGAGAAAAAACAATTTCTAAATTTCTTAAGCTCCCACAAAAAAATTAAGAATGAGTCCTGAAAGCATTGAAAGTTCATTGTACCTAAACCAGGGGAATATAGAACTCAGGAGATGACGCATAAAAAGTCCCTGCTACACTGCAATGAGAGAAAGTTGACTCAGATTCTGTGAAGTGTGGAAACAGAAGGGAGAGAGGGAAGTGCTCAGGTAGACACCTTCATGACATTTTGACCTTTTGTGAGCTGAAATCCTGGATGGGAAGATAAGCATTAGGCAGGCTGAGTAGAATGCCTGAAGCAGAAATGCTTCCACCCTACTTTCTGATTGGGCCTCTGCTGACAGAATGTTCCCCGCACCCACATGCAAAGGGCTTCTTCCAAATGCAAAACAGTTAACACATTGTGGCCAGTCAGAATCTGAGGTAGCACTCTGAGCCTTCACTGGCTCTCCTGTAGGAAAGGAGCAATACTGAACTTCTCATATGCCTTTTGGGGATGCCGAAGTTACCTCAGTTGAGAGCCAGTAGAGTTACCCAGGGGGCATTTAGTCAAAGATAGTTACTTGTCACTTGTGCTCAGTCGTTCAGTTGTATCTGACTCTTTTCGACCCCAGGGACTGTAGTCTGCCAGGCTCCTCTGTTCATGAGATTTTTCAGGCAAGAATATTGGAGTGGGTTGCCATTTTCTTCTCTGGGGGATCTTCCTGACCCAGGGATTGAACCCGTGTCTCCTGTGTTGGCAGGTGGATTCATTACCACTGAGCCACCTGGGAAGCCCTAGTCAGAGGTAAGATGACCATAACTCAGAGAGCCAACTGTTTAGACCATGTTTGGATGGAAGATGTGGCTGTACTTAGAAGTGGTTGCAGCCCTATCGTGAACTGAGGTAGAATTTAATCAACTCTGAAGGATTCCTGAGCCTTGTTGGAGCAAGAAGATGAGTCAGGCCTTTACCAACCGCACTCTAAAGCAGCACTCTATTATAACCACTAGGGCAACTGTGCATGTGTGCCTGCTCAGTTGCTTCAGTCAGTCATGTCCGACTCTTTGCGACCCTATGGACTGCAACCCACCAGGCTCCTCTGTCCATGGGATTCCCCAGGCAAGAATACTGGAGTGAGTTGCCACGCCCTCCTCCAGGGGATCTTCCTGATCCAGAGATTGAACCTGCATCTCCTGCATTGCAGGCAGATTCTTTACCCACTGAGCCACCTGGGAAGCCCCCCTAGAGCAACTACCAAGAAAATACCTTTAGAAAAGCTAAAATTCAACAGAAGAATTACCATGATATAATAAAACACATTTAAAACAGAAGTTTAAAGACATGAAGGAGAAACAGAAAGACAAAAAAAGATATGGGGCATAGAGAAAACAAGTAGCAGAGTGGCAGGCGTGAATTCAGATTATTTGGCAACCCCAGGTTTTGTTCAAAATGAGGTAAAAAAGAAACAATGGGGTGGGGAATGGGGGTAGCAGAGACTGTAGACAACCAGTAAGTGAAGACTGTACTGCAGTTCCCTTTAGATGGGGTCTGCACTTGCCATTTTCCCACAGTTTCTATGACTTAATTGCATTCACTTTCTGATTTTGTTACCTGACTGACAGTGAGGTGTTTTTCCTCCATCCCAGAGGAGTCAGTTTCTCTTTCTGATACCCTGGGTTCTCCCTTAGTAGATGCATATCCAGTGGGGGCTCTCAAATCTTCCCAGAAATTATGCTTAGATTATATTTAAATCATTTGTAGTCAAATCATATTTAAATATTTTAATCATGCATAATTTATGTAAAAATTAAAGCATTTAATTCTCTCTCTTACAGAGGTAGGGATTGGGTGATTTAAATATGGAAAGGATCCATTTAAATTTTTATCTAGTTAGAGAAATGTAAAAAATTTTATTGACATTTAGAGATAGTGTAATTTTATGTATTATCTGTAACTCCAGTTTATAAATGAGGAAACCAAGGCACAGAGAGTTCTTGTACTCTGTACAAGGTCATGGTGTTATCCAAGCTTCCTCCACGGGGAATATTTTCATGTTTACAAAAAAGGAAGAGAAACCAGGATGCCATACAAAGCTTTAAAAATGAATTAATGTCATGGAAAAAAATTTTTTCTACATCTCATAAGGATGAAAGAGACTTGTGGTTTTTTTTCAATTTCGACTGGCCTAGATGTCTTCCGTGTTTCACTGGAGAACTGGAGGGATTTCAGCTGGAGAAGCTTTGGAGCAGCTGCTAAAATAATTACTCTATCGTATATTTCATTTTTTACAAACTGAGAAAAGTTGTTTCTCAATTTCAAGAAGCCTTAGTTCCAAACACAGATAACAAGTTGGTTGCGCTTGGTGTTCTGGTCTTACTCACATCCCAGAGTTCCAGGGACCCAGGGGAGTGTTCACATATTTTTGTACAATACAACCTAAGGAATCATCAAATCTTACCCTTTCATCTTTACTGCCATCCTACACTAGAATCCTCAGTCGTTCAAGGCAGAATAGTTTAGGACTAAGGATGACATATTGCTTGTTCACTTTTACACCAACTGGAGACGTTTTGTTGCAGTTTTATGTCTCTTGACCTTATTGCACTTTGGTGTGTGAGGCTATCCCTCAGGTCATGTTGAATATAAACAAGATGGAGGCAAGACTTGTCTATAGCTCAGTTTGTGGCTAAACAACATGAGTGGGCTGCTCAATCCAGTTTTATTCTGATTTTAGAGTTTCAATTGGATTTTTTTATAGTTACCCATAAAAGTCCCAGTTGGCATTAGGCGAGCCTGAGCATAAGGCAAAGGCCACATCCTGGTGGCCTGTGTGCCAGGCCTACCCTGCAGATGTGGTACATTTTGTTTGGCCTTGAAAGTGGTTTAAAGAAATTGTTTTTCTGAATTTCATAGACAAAATTTTGCAATCTGGAGAATTCACACAAACATCTAAATTTCCTGTTTCTCCTGAAAAATCTGACTATCTGGCCACAATGGGCACACTAGCCTGCTGAGTAAATGCCACCACCTTTGACAGGGCACAAACTCACCTTCAGGGGCCGGCCTCACTCTTTTATGTTCCTGCTGGTCCTGGATGTTTGAGTCCATGACCATGCAGTCCCCTCCACCAATGGGCCAAGTTTTTAAAATGATTTGTTGACTTGGGATGCAGACAATACACCTACTTCATTTGTTTTCCCAAGTTCAAAGCCATTGAGAATGTTTCTGTTGTGGTGCTTTTGGAAGATCTGGCACTCGTTTGACCAGTCTCCATGGAGCAAATCTTTGTCCTTGAATCTGACTTTTGGGAACAGTAAAAGGAAAATTTAGAGCCAAGTTTGGGGTGAAAAATATGTGTGACCATGTAATAGTGAAACCTGTTTCTCTTGGGTGGTTTGGTTTGTAAGCTGACTCAAAGGTAATTAAGGGAAAAAAAGAGCTCAATCATGCTTTGAGGCCTTTACTTCTTCCAGATGTCCAATACCCTTTCCACTGAGCTGTCATAATATCCTATGTGTGTTTCTATTATGCATCTATGATTCGGGTTTTAGTTTTTTGTTAACTTGCCTCTCCTCTTTGATCAGACTGGGAGCCACTTGGAAAAGATACACTTTTGTTCATCTTTGATCTTGTTGGAGGCCATCGGCACTGTTGAAAGCCAAGAGACTGAACTGAAGGATTCATTATTGAATGAATGAATGAATCAAAGGACCTAAATGGAAAGCGTCCCAAGATAATTATTTTAAGGGGGACAACAAACACTTTATATTGTAGGCATCCATTCTTATTAAAAAATATATTCGCATATATTCCTGAAATCAAAATGAATTGAAAAATTAATTGATATTTGATTGTATAACTTTTCTTGTTCACTAACGTCAGTTCCGGTATTGAAAGTCACTGTTCTCCACTTGACAAGCAAAACTCACGTGACTGCACACTTGTGGTTTTCCTAACTGATGAGCAAGGAAGTGTAAAAGCTGTAGAATCAAAGGTGAATAAAAACCCACCAAGAATTATAGTCTACTGCTCGTGTCCTAGTTTGAATCAAAGTATTTCAGATGTTAAATTTTTTGGTAGCAGCAGCAACCTCAGGATAGCGCAGCGCCGACACTTTGAAGCTTTCAATGTAGAAAGTCACTAATATTTCACGAGAGCAGCAGCCCAACCCCCAACACCGAAAACCACAGAAAATTAAACTTCTTATATGTTGTTGCATTTGTAAAATCAGGTGTTTTAAGGTTGGGTACTCCTGAGCAGCGTAAGTATTCAGGGAATTCTTGTCTGCTTCTACGTAGGAGAAAAAGGAGGGTCGCTTCCCACCCCGCGCGGTACCCTAGAGCCTCCCTGCTGTCCATCCAGAAACACAGAGGTCCGTCCCAACTCCACTCTCCCGCCTTTGAGAAGCCGCACAGGCGGGCCGCATCCTCCCTGTCCACCCGCTCTATTTTGGGGCCCCATGATCTCATGCCCACTGCAGACCACACGCTGCAATTCCAGACCAGCCCGCGCCGCGAGGCCACGCAGGGCGATTCCTGCAAGTGTTCGGACGGTGCCTGAGGCGCGAGGTAGGCAAGGCTTGGAGGGGGAGGTTAAAGACACGCCCACGTAAAGGACCCAAAATAACCGACACGCTGAGTGCCCGAAATCAGACAGGAAGCCAAATAATCCGGGGCGTTGAGTTGCTTTCCCCTCACTCCCAGCGCTGGGCGGCGGGCGCCCAGCCAAGGGTCTGGCGGCGAGGGGCGGGCGCGGCGGCGGCGGGCGGGATGGGGCGGGGCCGGCGCGGAGCCTATTAAAGGCGCAGCGGGGCGGCGGGGCCCGAGTGCTCGGAGCCACGATGGAGCGGGAAGGTTGCGAGGGGGGCGGGAGCCGCGGCGGCGAGGGCGGGCGCGGCCCCCGGGAGAGCCTGGCTGGGAACGGCCGCGACCCGGGCCCGGGCCGCGCCGCCGAAGCGTCCGGGGAGCCACAGGCGGCCGCGTCGCTGCTGGCCCCCATGGACCTGGGGGAGGAGCCGCTGGAGAAGGCAGTGCGCGCCCGCCCGGCCAAGGACCCCAACACCTATAAAGTGCTCTCGCTGGTAGGTCCCCGCTGGCTCAGCGCGCGGGAGGGCGAGGAGGGCGAGGAGGGCGGGGAGGGCGGCGCCCGCTCCTGCCCTGCGAGCGTGCGGTCAGCACCTGGGGGCCGGAGAGAGACAGCTGTGTGCCGCTCCTGGTCGCCTTCTGGCTCTCCTGCGGGTTTTTATCCGTGCGTATCACCACCGAGCCTTCTCTTCCTCTCGGGGAAATAGCTCACTCTCGCTGGTATTACTGATGCTCGGAAGGAACCTGTTTATGAAACCAGGCTGTTAAAAATCGTGATCTTTAGAAATCCCACCGCTTTCCCCCAGAGAGTACAAGGTCGTTCGTGGGGAAAAATGACCAGCCTGAAAGTTGTTGGTTTTAGGATGATCGACAAGATGTGTTGTTTTTTTTTTAATTTAAAATTTTAATCTAATTTTTTTACCTGTTTGGGGATATCCTTTCCTTGCATTAACCGATTCCACTTGAAAGGTGTAACAGCTCTTTAAGTTGTATCAGGAACTTTAGAAAGTACTTTTTCTCTTGGCTCTGCTTAGGAATTTACTTGCAGCTGTTCAGAAACTCCATCAATATTCTTGTTACTGGAATGTGAAGAAGTGTTTATGATTCGTCGTCCATTCTTCCAACCACTTTTTTTGTTGTTAGCAAAAGTACCCACTCGTCCTCTGCCATTTCGTTGGTACAGTTGCGGGATGCACAATCAATTTCAGGAAATGTGAGGGTGGTTTTCCCTTCTACATCTATGGCAGGAAGTACTAGACCCAGAATCCTGGGTTCTTGCTTTCATGGCCTTTATTAATTGCTGGGGCCTCCTATAACTTTCCCCAAACCTTAGTTTCTTCAATGTTAAAATGAGAACATCATCTCCATGTGCATCACATAGGGTTATTGTGAGGGTCAGGTGGAACAATGTATGTGGGGAAGTAAATTTGAAAACCACAAGGAGATGTAATCATTTTATTATATTGTGTGGAAGTGACATTTCATGTAGAGTGTACCTTAAACTATATTGTCACTTAACGTTTTATGATTGGACAATGCAGTGTGGAGGACATCTTTTCTGATATTTGAAATCTTTCCTTTCATAAACTTTCCTTTTTCATTGTGTTTTGGGTGTCATGGAGATGATACAGTGCTTTGAGGAACTAACTTTCCTAAAGGGATGGTGTCATATAATTAGTACTTAAAAATAAGCCTAAGATTTAAAGAGTAAGTGTCCCAAACCACATAATGTTTGTATCTCAAGATATATTTTGCATCATATCTCAGTGTTTAAGAACACCTGATACTTAGGAGACCTTAGTCTTTTGAGTCACCATTTTTGTTTTTGTCAGAGAGAAACCTTAGCTTTTGCAACACTGTTACTTAATATTTTTCCCTTTGGCTCAGGCATTCAATAATTGTACATTGAATCTGTATATAACTCCCATGAGAAATCACTTCTACATGCCTATCTGCAGTCTTAAAAGTTTGCTAAATTTGCCAGTTGCTAAATTCAGTTTTAAAATCTTTCCTATTCATTTACCTATAAATCCACAGTAGGTATCAGCAGAGTACCTTTGGAACATGTATTTCAGTCTTTGACCCCTGCAATCAGCTGGTCAAACAGCATTTCATTTTACTCTGTTGATACAACTTTGGGCTTTGACATGGCAACTTCTTTAATATTGCTACAAGTAGGACAATCATGAGACTTTTTAACACCATTAGGTGGGGTCTTTTATTTTAACACATGTTGAATTGAAAAGAATTCTTACTTCATGTCTTTTGATGAAATACAATGGGCTATTAATACATACCCAAACTCACTGCTGTGTTTTTGAAACTCTTAATTAGTGGTTTCAGGTGACAAATGAAACCCCGGTGGCTCAGTGGTAAAGAATCCACCTGCCACTGCCGGAGATGGGTGTTTGATTCCTGGGTGGGGAAGATCCTCTGGAGGAGGGCATATGGCAACCCACTCCAGTATTCTTGCCTGGGAAATCCCCCAGACAGAAGAGCCTGGAGGGTTGCAAAGAGTCAGACACGACTGAAGTGATTTGGCACACACGCATGCACGCATCCATTCTTTCCCTTCCCTTCAGTATCCTTCTTCCTCTAGACTTTCCCAAATGATGCACTTATAAAGGGGAAAGTCTCCAAAAGGAGCTTTGCAGTTGTCACCAGAGACCTCTGGGGCATGTCTTCTAGAGAGAAGCTGCAATTATATCAAGTGGAACATCTGCACACTTTTCATAAAGCTGAAGAAATGGGTTGACTAATTGCATCTGAGGTTGGGATTACGAGAGCCCAACCACTGAAGGGGCCTTTGGTTTTTTATCTAGCAGGATTAACAAAAGAGTTACCTTCCGGACAGATAAGCAGGGGCCATAGAACTGTCGCATTTTTTCTGAAAGTGCTTCAGATACACTTAAATGCTGGAGGGAAGTGGAAGTGGATGCAGAAAGCACAGTCCTGCCCTGCCTTGGCTTCTCCCCATATGATCCCTAGGCAGACCACAGGCTCTGCTCTGGGGATGTTGGCCCTGGTCTGTGGATGTACTCATGCCTAGGCACTGAGCCAGGCTGTGGGAAACTCCAGGAGGTCAAACAAATATATGCTTCAGTAGATATGTTAGATCTGAATGCTTTTCCAGGTTCCACATTAAGTTCTGAACTGAAATGTCCGCTTCCACTAAGGTTGTTCCTGGACATTAATTTGAAATAGCTTTCCTGTTCCCTTGCAGGGTTTTCAACCACATTGCAATACACTTCTCTATTCTTCAGTTAGCTCTTCCACAGCATCATTTTGTTTGTGACCTTTTGCTGTCCTTATGAATACATATACCTGTGTGTGTTCGTAGGTGGCCTTGTGTGTGGGTGGTGGTGAGTGAAGACAACTTTCACCTTTTGATGAAAGAGTTCTTTGTAAGTGGCAGAAGTTGCCCTTGTTTATCAGAAATTTGAGTGTGAAAATTATTAATTCTGTTAGCTTTTCTCTCCCTTCTTGTAACACATCATCTAATTTCCAGACTACCACCTGGAGAATACTCAAGATAGAGCTCTGCTGTTAATCCAACTTGAAATTGACATTGCTTTTTGGTTTGTAAAATTTTATTTCTGTCCAGCCATAGTTGAGCATTTTATTTCAAAAATGACCAGCACATCTTAGGGTCTAGAAATGTCTCCTGTTTTCCTTTATGGTGTTTTGTTTCACATGTTCTAATAAAATGTACTCAAGGTTTCTAGGAACTCAGCAAGACTGTTGTGTTTACTGCTGGGCCTACGATACCTCACTGTCAGTGTCAGCTTTTGGTTGAATGAATGCAGTACGTTTTTACTTAGACTGAGTAACACTTGGACTTGGAAGAGGGTAAGCTAGGAAGTCTGAATACACAACTATGTACTCATATAGTCAATTGAAAGTCAGGAATCCAAATATAAATGCACTAATTGGGCTCCCCTGGTGGCTCAGATGGTAAACAGTCTGCCTGCAATACAGGAGACCTGGGTTTGATCTCTGGGTTGGAAACATCCCCTGGAGAAGGAAATAACTACCCACTCCAGTATTCTTGCCTAGAGAATCTCATGGACAGAGGAGCGTAGCGGGCTGCGGTCTATGGCGTTACAAAGAGTCGGACACAACTGAGTGACTGCTGCTGCTGCTGCTGCTGGGTCACTTCAGTCGTGTCCAACTCTGTGCGACCCCACAGATGACAGCCCACCAGGCTCCCCCGTCCCTGGGATTCTCCAGGCGAGAACACTGGGGTGAGTTGCCATTTCCTTCTCCAATGCATGAAAGTGAAAAGTGAAAGTGAAGTCGCTCATTCATGTCCGACTCTTTGCGACCCTAGGGACTGAAGCCTACCAGGCTCCTCGGTCCATGGGATTTTCCAGGCAAGAGTACTGGAGTGGGTTGCCATTGCCTTCTCCAGACTGAGTGACTAAGCACGCAATAAGCACACAATAGAGATGACATTTGTATCAATTCAGAGATAGGATCAAAATGGGAATGTCATTTATTTAGCGCATAGCGAGATGGAAGAGGCAGTGAATGAATGACAAACAAAAGTTCCCAGCTAAGGTCAGCATACCTAAGAGGCCAGAGGGCCTTCGTGATAACTTGGATTCAGAATCAAGATCTAGCCACTGGCCATGCCCTTAGAAAGAAACAGCCCAGGTATGGTGCTCCCGCGGGCACAAGTAAGGTCATCCTTGAGGTACAAATGAATCTCCTTTGCTTATGCCAAGGCCTCTTCTGTGACTTTGCTGTCACATCCCAAATTCCATTATTGTGTGGTTCTTTTAGGGATCTGTTATCTTCAGCATTGCTTTCTATGACTTCCTTTCCTTCTGCTTTGAGTCAGATTCTAGTCTTACTCTCTCACACCATTTACATTTCAGCTATTTCTACTTCATGTGGCCTCTTAGGAATACACAGGTACCCTTTCAACCCTTTTGTGTTTTTCCAGTCTATTCCCTCCACTTTTCATTACCTCTAGGCTCTCAGTTTTGCCATCTCCTGCCACATCACATCCTAATCATGACTCTGAAGAGAATCTCTGGAACTATATTGAGAGACCTCATGCATTTTCTGTAATAAAGAACTGGAGACTAATACCCTTTTTAGAATATTTATAGATTTTTTTTTTATCAGCTTCTTATCTTCCTCCAGGTAATTCTTTTTTTTTCCCCTCAGATTTAAGTATTGAAGGCAAATTAAAGTATTTTTAAATTCAGTTTTGTATTTGAGTCTGATAAATTTCATTGCCAACTATCTGTGTCACTGTTAAGACACAGAAAATGTATTTCATCTATATAATGGACATTTTAGAGAAGCCAAAGAACTTAATCATGATTCATGGCTTTTTGGAGTGGAGGGACGGGGGAAAGCCACTTCAACTTTCAAACAACTTAGGAACAAAAACCTTTTGAAATATAACTTGTAATTAGAGATCTGCCTGTGGTTAAGGTAAACATGCCTCCATCAACCATGAAATATACCCCAAACAACAAAAAATAAACAAGAAACCTTTTAGCAAATGAGACCAAGGCAGGACATAGATTACCCTTGTTAGTCTAAGCTCTGTGCAACAAGAACTGATATTCAGAAGGCTGACCCAATATGAAAACCCTTTGACATCAAACAAGAGATAAGTTATGTATATACCGAGGAAAGAAAGTATCAGTTCAGTTCAATTGCTTAGTCGGGTCTGACTCTTTACAACCCGATGGACTGCAGTACCCCAGGCGTCCCTGTCTATCATCAACTCCCGAGATTTACTCAAACTCACTTTCATTGAGTCGGTGATGCCATCTAACCATCTCATCCTCTGTCGTCCCCTTTTCCTCCCTCCTTCAATCTTTCCCAGCATCAGGGTCTTTTCAGATGAGTCAATTCTTCGCATCAGGTGGCCAAAGTATTGGAGTTTCAGCTTCAACATCAGTCCTTCCAATGAATATTCAGGACTAATTTCCTTTAGGATGGACTGGTTGGATCTTCTTGCAGTCCAAGGGACTCTCAAGAGACTTCTCCAATACTGCAGTTCAAAAGCATCCATTCTTTGGTGCTCAGCTTTCTTTATAGTCCAACTTTCACATCCATATATGACTATGGAAAAACCATAGCTTTGACTAGATGGATCTTTGTTGGCAAAGTAACATTTATGCTTTTTAATATGCTGTCTAGGTTGGTTATAACTTTTCTTCCAAGGAGTAAGCATCTTTTAATTTCATAGCTGCAGTCACCATCTGCAATGATTTTGGAGTCCAAAAAAGAAAGTCAGCCACTGTTTCCACTGTTTCTCCATCTATTTGCCATGAAGTGATGGGACCAGATACCATGATCTTAGTTTTCTGAATGTTGAGTTTTAGGCCAACTTTTTCACTCTCCTCTTTCACTTTCATCAAGAAGCTATTTAGTTCTTCCCTTTCTACCATAAGGGTGGTGTCATCTGCATATCTGAGGTTATTGATATTTGTCCTGGCAATCTTAATTCCAGCTTGTGCTTCATCCAGCCCAATGTTTCTTATGATGTACTCTGCTGCTGCTGCTGCTAAGTCGCGTCAGTCGTGTCCGACTCCGTGCAACCCCATAGATGGCAGCCCACCAGGCTCCTCCGTCCCTGGGATTCTCCAGGCAAGAATACTGGAGTGGATCCAATATACTCTGTACTCCATTTCCTCCTCCAGTGCATGAAAGTGAAAAGTGAAAGTGAAGTCGCTCAGTCGTGTCCGACTCTTCCCGACCCCATGGGCTGCAGCCTACCAAGCTCCTCCGTCCATGAGGTTTCCCAGGCAAGAATACTGGAGTGGATTGCCGTTGCCTTTCTGATGTACTCTGCATATAAGTTAAATAAGCAGGGTGACAATATACAGCCTTGACGGACTCCTTTTCCTATTTGGAACCAGTCTGTTGTTCCATGTCCACTTACAACTTGCTTCCTGACCTGCATCCAGATTTCTCAAGAGGCAGCTCAGGTGGTCTGGTATTCCCATCTCTTGCAGAATTTTCCACACTTTATTGTGATCCCCATAGCCAAAGGCTTTGGTATAGTCAATAAAGCAGAAACAGATGTTTTTCTGGAACTCTCTTGCTTTTTCGATGATCCAGCAGATGTTGGCAATTTGATCTCTGGTTCCTCTGCCTTTTCTAAATCCAGCTTGAACATCAGGACATTCACGGTTCATGTACTGTTGAAGCCTGGCTTGGAGAATTTTGAGCATTACTTGACTAGTGTGTGAGATGAGTGCAATTGTGTGCATGGTGAGCATTCTTTGACATTGCCTTTCTTTGGGACTGGAATGAAAACTGACCTTTTCCAGTTCTGTGGCCACTGCTGAGTTTTCCAATTTGCTAGCATGTTGAGTGCAGCACTTTCATAGCATCATGTTTTAGGATTTGAAATAGCTCAATTGGAATTCCATCATCTCCACTAGCTTTGTTCCTAGTGATGCTTCCTAAGGCCCACTTGACTTTGCATTCCAGGTGTCTGGCTTTAGGTGAGTGATCATACCATTGTGATTATCTGGGTTGTGAAGATCTTTTTTATATAGTCCTTCTGTGTATTCTTGCCACCTCTTCTTAATATCTTCTGCTTCTGTTAGGTCCATACCATTTCTGTCCTTTATTGTGCCTATCTTTACATGAAATGTTCCCTTAGTACCTCTAATTTTCTTAAAGAGATCTCTAGTCTTTCCCATTCTGTTGTTTTCCTCTATTTCTTTGCACTGATCACTGTGGAAGGCTTTCTTATCTCTCCTTGCTATTCTTTGGAACTCTGCATTCAAATGGATATATCTTTCCTTTTCTCCTTTGCCTTTTGCTTCTCTTCTTCTCACAGCTATTTGTAAAGCCTCCTCAGACAGCCATTTTTCTTTTTTGCCTTTCTTTTTCTTGGGGATGGTCTTGATCCTTGCCTCCTGTACAATGTCACAAACCTCCATCCATAGTTCTTCAGGCACTCTGTCTATCCAGTCTAATCCCTTGAATCTATTTGTCACTTCCTCTGTATAATCGTAAGGAATTTGATTTAGTTCATCCCTGAATGGTCTAATGGTTTTCCCTAGTTTCTTCAATTTAAGTCTGAATTTGGCATTAAGGAGTTCATGATCTGAGCCACAGTCAACTCCCGGTCTTGTTTTTGATGACTGTATAGAACTTCTCCATCTTTTATAGTAATATATTTAAAAGAGCTTTTCAAAAGAATGACCAGAATGTTCTGATAAATTTTAACTAGAACATTCTTTTTCCTGGGTATTTTAGTTATTTCAGATTCGATGACAAGAATTAAGATAGCATCAATAGTACTTTTCATTTTATCCTCCCGCTTTGGGAATAATGTTTGGTGGAATAGTAGGTGGTAAAAGTTCAGATGATTATGTTCACATAGCACCTTGTACTTTTAGAAGCATTTTCTCATTTCTTTTTAATTGACCCTTGTCATATCAGCCACTCTGAAATAGGAAAGTATGGTTACAGATAAGGAAACTGAGGCTTGCAGGAGTGAGTGAGTTCTTCATTAGGGTGCATAGGTTCCAGCCAGGAGGTGTTAGGACCATAGACTCCTGGGCTCCAATCCCAGACATTGTGATTTAGAAGATATGAAATTGTTGTGGGGTGAAGGCTTTTGTCTCATCCAAATTCATATATTGAAGTGCCAACCCAGCCACGTGTGTTTATGGAAGTGGGGCCTTTCAGAGGGAATTAGATTTACATGAGGTCGTGAGGATGAAACTCTGATGATGAGATTAGTGGCCTTGTTAAAAGGGAAAAAGAGAGAGGAGAGCTGAGCAAACATGCCCATCCATAGAGGGAAGACCGTGTGAAGACACAGTGAGAAGGCAGCCATCTGCAAGCCAGGAAAATAGCCCCACCAGGAAACAAATCTGTCAGTTCCTTAATCTTGGACTTCTGAAACTCTAGATCTGTGAGAAGTACATTTCTGTTACTTAAGGCACCCAGTCTATGGCACTTTGTTTTAGCAATTTGAGCAGATTAAGATAGGAAGGGACCCAAGAAATCTTTTTAGACAAGTACCTCAAGTTATTCAGATGTAGTTGGTTCATTTACTCCACTTATGGAAACAGTGGGTTAAATTTCTAGGCACAAGTCACATCATTTCTAAGTAGAGGACTATGATAACTGAAAGGACGTTTAACTACAGGTTTTTATTCTGGACTAATGATACACCCCCTCTCCCCCATTCATTTTCCTTTTATCAGTGGGAAGTCAATAATCATGTTATTGTGAGCTTCCAATGTAAACCAATTTTGGGGAAAGTGACTTTCCTCTTCTTAATTTGAATTTCCTTCTTAATACATCTTTAGATGTGCTAGAACAGGGTAATAGAGTCATGGTAGTCATTTTGGAGTGAGTGAATTTCCTCTAGCACATCTCATTTGTGGGTCAATCATTTTCTCACCATTTCTTAGGACTTGACACAGATTTAGGCGCAAGTATCCTACCGCTGTGGTTTGAGTCGTTTAAAGATCATTCTGTCTTGGTTTGCAGGAAGTAGTCCTGAGAAAGTAGCTTGTTCTCAGAGGTGGTATCTTCCTTTGATACACTTTTTGGCATTAACAAGTATCTGGAGCCTTTGTCTCTCATGAAGAGAGAGGGAGAACTGAAAAACTCAACAGTTTTTTAAATGATGCTGTGATACAATAAAATTAACTGTCATTATGAGACTTTTTTTTTTCCCCAAATAATTTCATGTTACTCCAGATTACTTGTAAGTGATTTTGGATAAATTTATTTTGAGGCAAAAGGCAGCACAGGTAGAACAGTTTCAGCCAAATATTTCAAGCAGCAGTTCTTAAAGTGTGGTCTGTAGATCTCTGAGGGGTCCCTGAGAGCCTTTCTGAGGGACTGTGTGTCTAAACCATTTGAAAAATGATAGACATTATTTGGGCTTCCCTGGTGGCTCAAACGGTAAAGAAACTGCCTGCGATGTGGGAGACCTGGGTTTGATCCCCGGGTCGGGAAGATCCTCTGGAGGAGGGCCTGGCAACCCATTACAGTACTGTTGCCTGGAGAATTCCCATGGACAGAGGAGCCTGGCAGGCTACAGACCATGGGGTTGTGAAGAGTCGGACACGACTGGGAGTGACTGAGCACAGACATTATTTGCCCTTCACACTGTGCTGCCGTTTACACCGCACAAAAACTGCTTGCACCTCAGTGGGTATGGGGGCAGTGGCACCAATTGTACATGTCCTCCTGCATTTGCAATTAAAACCAGAATAGCCAGTTTCAGGTAATGAACCAGTAAAAATGTCCTCGATAAAGCAGATTTCACTATATCAACCTAAATTACCTGCCTTGTTAGTATTCTGTGTGACACAATTGGAAGTCTGCCATTAGCACGTCTGCTGAAGACTGAAGTATTGTTGTTTCTGCAGGAAAAGCAGTCGTGTCGTTATTTGATTTGTGAGCTGAACCAGCTGCCTTTTTTTGGCGGGAGGGAAATACCATTTTTATTTGAAAGAGCAACTGACAAACTGGTTATTCAGACTTGGGTATTTGGCCCACATTTTCTCAAAAACGAATAGTGTCAGCTTGTCACTTCCAGGGAAACAAAGTAAGGTACCTGCTACTTGTAATAAGATCCAACCTTTTAGGTAAAAATTGAAATTTTGGAGAATTTGATTCTGCCACTGTAAGTTTGACAGCATCCCAATCCTTAAAGACTTTTCTGATGAAATCGATGGAGATAGTAAGGGATATGATTTTTTTCATAGGGTATAATGGTATGTGTCAATGTTTGGAAGAATACATAGCTCAGTGGACCAATATTTTCCAAAGGACTAATGGATGATTTACAAAAATATGTATGGGTATAAGTTCTAATCAAAGTACAAGATAGAATAATGGGTTTTAACGTAACAGTTAATTAATATTGTTTCAAGTTTGATTTGCATTTTTCCTTTAAGAAATTACAGCCCATCAATAGATGAACAGATACAGAAATTGTGGTACATATGTAAAATGGAATATTACTCAGCTGTAAAAAGGAACACATTTAAGTCAGTCCTAATCAGGTAGATGAACCTAGAGCCTATTATACAGAGTGTAGTAAGTCAGAAAGAGAAAGACAAATGGAATGCATGCATATGGAATGCATATGGAATCTAGAATCTAGAAAGATGGTACTGATGAACCTGTTTATAGGGCAGTAGTGGAGATGCAAACATGAAGAATAGACTTGTGGACACAGTGGGGGAAGGAGGGGGTGAGACGAATTGAGAGAATAGCATGGAAATATACATTACCATATGTGAAATAGATGGCGGGGGAGATTTTTTATGTGACACAGGGAGCTCAACTCAGTGCTCTGTGACAGCCTAGATAGGAAAGGGATTCAGGAGGGAGGGGACGTATGTATGCCTATGGCTGATTCATGTTGATCTGTGGCAGAAACAAACACAATATTGTAAAGCAATTATCCCCTAATAAAAACAAATATATTCAAAAAAGAGAAATCATAGCCCATAAAATTTTGGTGTCGTTTTAAAGGATGTGCATAATTATCTGAGAAGCGTCTTAGGGTCCTCAGTAATTTGTAAGAATATAAAGTGATCCTGTGATCAAAAGTTTTGAGAATATTTACTTTAAGGAAAGATGTGCATTCAGTACTATTTTAAGAACTAGGGAAAGAGGGAAAGGAAATTAAGACATTTAAAAAGAATCAGCTATTTACAACAATTTTATCTTTATTTAGGTAAGGTCCTTTATTGATTTCAAAATATTGATACTTTTTAATCTACTACCTGGTTTGGTCCAAACCACAGCTCTGTCATTATCTTCATGTTAGAGATGAAAAAGATCATGCTTAGAGAAAGTTGGGGTGCTTTCCAAGATCACAAAACTAATAATTCTGTTACTCTCATTGCTGTAGCTTATTGACAAATGAAGTTTGACAAAATTGGATTTAAAGTATTGTTATTAGCTGTTTGAAGGTAGGGAAATAACTGAAATTTCCTGAATATCAGCTTCCATAACTTAAATTCCCTGCATATCAACTTCCATAATCATTAGGTAGACTTCATAAAACTCTGTTAGGTGTTAGGAGAATTAAATTAGATACAGTTTACAAAGTGGCACACAGTGTGACTTGAATAAATGGTCATTTTTCTTGTTATTGAAAGCTGCAGTATTACTGAATTTTTTTTTTTATTTTTTCTTACTCAGAAGATACTTAACATCTTTGCTACCCAAAGTGTGGTCTGCAGACTAGCATATCAGAGTCATCTCCTTGGAACTTGTACAAAATGCAGAATCTTGGGCCCCACCCCACACCTACCATACCAGAATCTGCATTTTCACAACCCCCAGGGGTCTCTCTGCACATTGAACTTTGAGGGGCTGCACTCCATAGGTGTACCAACCTGAATTTCTTTAGCTGGGGGTTCCAATGAACCCTTGTCCTGCCATTGACTTCACACATGATGTTCTGATTAAAAAACAAAGAACTAAATGTTCTTTAACGACCTCAACTATGTTGGCATTGGGTGGAATTGGTGCTACTGTTGGTTACATTTGTCCCTTTCCTTTTTGAAGTTAATAGGTACATTGATTAAAGTTGCCCCATTGCCTGTCATGTGTACAGAACATTGTATGCACAGTCTCTTACTTTCCTTCCTGTGTGTGTTTTCCCTCTCCTAGGAGTCTGCATTTGCTCATATTGGTTTCTTTAATTGCCTTTCCTTACTGTACCCTGGGCTTGTCCTTTAATTGTTCTTTGATTCTCTAAGCTACCAGTCTTCTGTCTTTGCTGTGATCTGATAACATGCCCATGTTCTTTCCAGTTCAGCCATTCATCTATCAGAATATCAAGTAGATTTAACTTTACATCGCTCCATCAATAGAACTCTTCAATTCAAAGTTTCCACTGCAGTGCCTTCTCAACAATCCACAATATACTTGACACAATACCAAAACAAAGGAATCTTAGATCAGGACTTTTTCAGGTGGTGTTGAATCAGGTTCAGCATCCTTGGCACAGAGTTTATTCCATAATACTTCATCTTTCAAATACATATGCTTTTTATAAAGTGCCACCCAGCACCATTTAGATTAGAATCTTTTGGAGACCAGGAGAAACAGGTGAATGAAGTATATTCAGGTGGGAAGGTGGAAAGGGTGTGGGTTAGGAGCATTGTAAATAGACTATGTTGATTTTATCTGTTTTTGAATTAACTAGAGAAATAAGTACAGAACAACTCTGCTTGTGCAGCATTTATTTAAATACCTTACTGATCAGCTCACAGGAAGTAAATGTGAAGAATGTTGACAGAGGAAAGTGTATTTATGCCTGTGTCATTTTGGGGAAACTTTCAAAGAAAAAGAACATTGATTTTTCTGGGAAGATGGTCAAAGATCTTGAGAGACAGGGGTCATGTAAAGAGTCCTAGACTTGGAGTCACAAGAATCATTTGCTGTGTGACCTTTGAGCAGTTGTTTTGCTTTCTCTGACCATCGTCTGAGTGTTTTGGATTAGGTGGGTTTCTTCCAGGTTTAAAAATCTTTGTATGGACAGCTTATAATATTTTCCCTTTGTTATAAGGATACTACATATTGCAGAAAGTTCAGAAAGTACAAAAAAGTATAAAGGAGAAAATAAAAATTGTTTATGTGCTATTATCTGGTGTTAATATTTTGGTTTTTTCCCTCAGAACTTTTCTGTGTATGTATTATTTTTTTAAACAAAAATGGAATCATGCTGCTACATATACTGTTGTATATGCTTTTTAAGCTTGTATTTCCCTTATGAGATTTTCCCATTGTTACTGGAGAAAGAAATGGCAACCCACTCCAGTATTCTTGCCTGGAGAATCCTAGGGACGGCAGAGCCTGGTGAGCTGCCGTCTATGGGGTCGCACAGAGTCGGACACGACTGAAGCGACTTAGCATAGCATAGCATAGCATAGATAGCTTTTTACTGTACCTTTCATGAATGGAATTTTGAGAATTTTATCAACTTTAGTTCATGGGGTAATCTTTGAAAGCATCTCTGCTCATACCTCAGACATAATCATTCCGCAAGCATTTAAATATTTTTTAGGACACAGTTTTTTCTTTTTAATCAATTTATTTAATTGGAAGCTAATTAGTTTACAATATTGTGGTGGATTTTGCCATACACTGACATGAATCAGCCATGGGTGTACCTGTGTCCCCCATCCCAAACCCCCCTCCCACCTCCCTCCCCATCCCATCCCTCTGCGTTGTCCTAGTGCACCGGCTTTGAGTACCCTGCTTCATGCATCGATTTTGGCCTAGTCATCTGTTTCACATATGCTAATATACATGTTTCAATGCTATTCTCTCAAATCATCCCACCCTTGCCTTCTCCCACAGAGTCCAAAAGTTTGTTCTTTATATCTGTGTCTCTTTTGCTGTCTCGCATATAGGGTCATTGTTACCATCTTTCTAAATTCCATATATATGCGTTAATATACTGTATTGGTGTTTTTCTTTCTGACTTACTTCACTCTGTATAATAGGCTTCAGTTTCATCCACCTCATTAGAACTGATTCAAATGCATTCTTTTTAATAGCTGAGTAATATTCCATTGTGTATATGTACGACAGCTTTCTTATCCATTCCTCTGCCAATGGACATCTAGGTTGCTTCCATGTCCTAGCTATTATAAACAGTGCTGCAGTGAACATTGGGGTACACGAGGACACAGTTTTTGTTTAATTCATCCCTCAACTCCATCTCCATTGTCTTTGTTTCTTCTTATGGTTTGATTATTAGTTTTCTGAAAATAATAATTTCCTTGAACTGTATTTCCACTCTGAATTTCCCAGGTACTGCCACAGCACATGTAGGAAAACGTGTGCTCCTAAATGTAGTCATCTTTTTAGCCTTATTTTTCATTACTCCAGTAACAGTGTTACCACTCAAGGGTTTAGCACTTATACCTTCATGCATTCATAGCAGTCCTACAGACCTGGGACAAATGTATGTAGCCATTTATCAGTCAATATTTGTCAAGCATGGAGATCAGACTCATTACATGGTAAGTGGTATGTGTTTGTTGAATTCCTGCATGACTTTATTGAGTTTACTCTTTGTCAGATCCTAGGTTAAGCCCTTTATCTCCTTACTTGGCGTAGTTGTGTGAGGCAGGAGGGAGCAAATGTGTTGGCTGGTGAGTGAGCCTAGTCTGGGAACCACGCCTCAAGGGACTCTGTGTCCCATATGTTATAGGGGACTCGCACATCTTATATGCATAACTTGGATTTAGAGGTTCAAAGGATTCCGGTTATTTTTCAGCTTCTGCTCTGGTGGTATTTTACCAATACTCTTGCCTGGACAATCCCATGGACGGAGGAGCCTGGTAGGCTGCAGTCCATGGGGTTGCTAAGAGTCGGACACGACTGAGTGTCTTCACTTTCACTTTTCACTTTCATGCATTGGAGAAGGAAATGGCAACCCACTCCAGTGTTCTTGCTTGGAGAATCCCAGGGACGGGGGAGCCTGGTGGGCTGCCGTGTATGGGGTCTCACAGAGTCGGACCCGACTGAAGCGACTTAGCAGCAGCAGCAGCAGTGAAGAGTCATAAAGGGCCTCTACATGCCTATCTCATAAATGTCCAGCTCTGGTGAAAATAAAACACCCAGAAACCTATGTTACAGCTCAGGCTTGTACTGTTCTCCAGATACACTTTGTAGAGATCATTTCTGTTTTTCACCCCAGGAGTGGCCTTTCACCTGCTTTTTTCTCATCCAACACCGGGCATCCTCTGGAATCCAACTCAACTCATCTTCCCAAAGGAACCTCTCCTTTAGTGCTCTTTGACCTGTGTCCCTTGTCCCTGAATGACTCAATTTCCACTTAATCGTTCAGAGAGCATAGAGCTTAGTGGTTAAGGCCCAGACTGCTGGAGTTGAATCCTTTCTCTGTCCATGACTGCTGTGTATCCTTGGGCATAGGGCTTCCCAGATGGCGCTAGTGAACCTGCCTGCCAGTGCAGGAGACATAAGAAACACAGGTTCAATCTCTGGGTTGGGAAGATCCCCTGGAGGAGGAAATGGCAACCCACTCCAGTATTCTTGCCTGGAGAATCCCATGGTTAGAGGAGCCTGGCGGGCTACAGTCCATAGGGTTGCGAAGAGACCTGATTGAAATTCAGACATGATTGAAATGACTTAGCACAGACACACGCATCCTTGGGCACAGTCCCTTAACTTCTCTGTGCTTTAGTCACCTCACCTGTAAATTTGAGATACTAATTGTAGTTACCTTGCAGATTTGTTTTGAGGATTAAATGAATTAACCTATGTAAACTAGTTAGAAAAGTGCCTGAAAGATAGTAGATGCTAGATTAGGGGTTATTATTATTAAGGTGATAGCTAGTAACTTATTCAACAAATATTTCGAGTTCCTATTGTGTGAACAGTAATGGTTATTAAGAGGCTAGGAGCTAATTGGTAGTGAGGGGAGAAGAGAGACTTACTCCTTGTTCTCATGGTCCATCCCCATAGGACTGGATGTTTATCAAAGAATCCTCCAGGATGGTTTCTCACTGCACCTATGACTGGTGCTGCCTAGAATATGCAGGCCTGTGAGAAGAGATAGTGAGAGCAAGGTGATTTAGTCAGAGAGATACAAGAAGGTGTCCAGGAAGAAGTGATGGGCAAATAGCAAAGGATTCTGAGGGGCAGCGGCAGCAATTGGGAATCACCAAAATGTTTTTCTTCTGTTTGGTTTTGTTTCTATTTTTGCTCATAGTAACAAAGTCTCATTTACATTTTGGAAAGGTCATTTTAGCTTTAGTGGCAGGAACAAATTAAAGAGAGTATGTTGCATTTAGAAAGAGCACTATCTTCTTTTTTTACTTGGCTATTTCATAACTATTTACTTTCTCTTTCCTTCTGGATTTTTAAGTTTTACATGTGGCTATGCAAGCTAAAATTTGCACAAATTAAAGTTAAATAGCATAAAAAATAATCAATTCCTCATCACACTGGCCACTTTTCAGGTGCTAGCAGTGATGTGCGGGCACCACCCTGAAGGGCAGCACAGACAAAGGGAATACTTTATCATCTTAGAAAATTGCATTGCATAGTGCTGACGATTGTCATATCATAGAGCTTTTTTTTTTTTTTTTTCTCACTTTCGTGGTCTTTTCCCAGGAAGTAATAATGAAAATGTACATAGAACAAATGTTCTTTGCTGAAGAAATGTTTGTTAGAACAAAATTAATTGCTTAAGAGGGGTAAGTTGTGAATGTTCTTACAAGTATAATTTTAAGATTCCTTATCCAATGAATGCATGTAATTGAGTTGACTTAAGCCAGGATATACATATTAAAAGGTGACCTTTCTGAAATTATGGTTGCCTCCTAAATTATAAACCCATGTATCCATTACCGGATTTTAAGTTCTGTCTTTAATTTGTCACTGTAATTGTGATTGAGTGTAATTGTGATAGAGTGTTATTGTGATTGAGTACCACTGGGTCTTTACAGAAAATAAGGGGTCATTTTTAAGCTCCCTGTTAATCCCATTCTCTGTTCTCAGGAGGAATGACCGAAAATCTTCTGAAAGTTATCTTTTTGTTGTCTATTTCCACTGCTCATTTTTCAAGAATAAATGCAGGGAATGCTAGTCGTTATGTTCCAAAAAATAGTTCCAGAAAAAAACCTAGAACTAAATCACATAAACTGAGCATGATGTTCTGTCCGCTTTATTTTGTTTCTTCATCTCTTCCCCACCACCTGAATAGGCAGGTACCTGCCTAGGCAAGAAAAGCAATGTCATTTGTATAAAGCCCACAGCACTTCACCTCTTAGTCCGTCTGTTTCATCCTCTCCCTAAGGGTGGGAGGGGCTGTCCTGTACCATTAATAAGCTAGTTTGCTCTCTTTCCTATCTCATGAACTTAACAACACTAAAATCACTTAATACTACTTTTATTTAGTGAGTCATGTCTTTCTTGATTGTAGGTTCTAAAGAAACAAATCGTTTTCAGGATTATTTTGACAATGCTTCCCTCCCCCCACCCCCCACCGCCGCCTTGAATCCAGCTGAAGCAAGATCTAATTAAAATATTTTTGCTGAGAATTAAAAATTCTCAGAATTAAAATATGTTTTGCTGAGACTGAGAATTAAAAACAAGTGAACTCTCAAAATGGAAAGTTCTTTGCCTGTATTAAATGTAACTTCAGTTATGCCTTGGAGTGTGTGTATGTGTGTATCTGATGTCTGATTATTTGCTATGCAGCCAGGGTCCAATTAGAAAAATAAAATCCATACCTGGTAATTGGATCTAGAGAATTTAGTATAAGAAACCAGTTACAGAGGTGTTGGAAGAGCTGAAAGCCGAGTAGGATGGTGTGGCAATGAGGCAACCCACGGAAGAGAACCAGAAGGAAGCTTATACTACCTTGAAGGCAGGAAAGACCAAGGGAAGAGCTGATGAAACATGGAGCTGGCCGCCAGGAGAGAAGCTGGAACCCTGGAGAGATGAAGCCTCTGCCGAGGGGTCCTATCTGAGGCAGGGAGGACAAGGAAGAGGTATTCTGACTGTATTTCCAACCATCCCCTCTCCCCGCCACCCCACATCTTCTGTCCGTGTTTCCCTGGTGTGATGCTGCAGTCAGGGAGCCCAGGTAATGTAATTAGTTAAGAGGTCCTTTCTCTGAGGTAGAAGCACAGGAAAAAGGCAGCGTCAGAGTTTGGGTTTCTCAGGAAACAGACTCAGAGATGGAGGCTGGCACGCCAGGGGTTTCATCGGGTGTGCTCTTGAGATCAGCTCCTGGGGCAGGGAAGGGGCTGTGGGGAAGGTGAGGGGAGCTGTGATGCAGTCTCTCTGTGGAGGCAGTTCTTTCTGGACTGAACCCTTAAGAGCCACTAAAGAGGGAGCAGTCTTTCCTGGGGGAGGGGTGTGGCCTTGGGTAAATGCTCTCTTTAGCTGAGACAGTTCTTGTCCAGTGGTACCCCCAGCACCCAGAGGAGTAATTCCTTCTTTTATGAAGGGGAATCAGCTTATTGCAGTCTCTGCTACTGACCGGGGGCAGATACAAAACCATGTCTGCACATTGTTTATTTTTTTAAATCATATGGTACTGAAATGTATGAAGTAGAAGTACAGCTTTCTCACTTAAAAATATCATATATTGTTTAAATATTTCCATGTCCCAACCTATTAAAAATATATATACTTGTAAAGATTTATTGATAAAATAAGAAATGCTTATCAAATAGTATTACATGTGAAAAGAAACAAAATTGTACATAAAGTAATTTTTCAACTGAAAAAATTGTATATAGAATAATTTTTCAAGTATGTAAATATATACATTTGTGTATATATGTATATAATATATGGATATATATAAATGCATGTATAAAAATGCACGTATATACATATATATATATACACATGCATTTTTTAAAAATAAAGGAAAATTAGCCAATGTTTTTTAGTAGTGGAAATTTTGTAGTGGAATAATATGGATTCTTGCCTATTTCTTTTTTCAATAAACTTTTTATTTTTAGAATAATTTTGGATTTACTGAAAAGTTGCAAAGCTAGTACAGAGTTTTCATATGTCACACACCAGTTTCCCTGTCTTTAACATCTTATATTAGTATAGTACATTTGTCACAACCGTTGAACTAATGTGAATACGGCCCTATTAACTAAAGTACAAACTTTGTTCATATTTCCTTAGTTTTCTTGTGATGTCCTTGTTTGTCATTCTGGTGTCCTATTCAGGAATACCAGGTTATGTTTCAATGTTATGTCTAGTTAGGTTCCTTTTGGCTAGGTTTCTCAGACATTCTCAGACTTTCTTTGTTTTTGATGACCTGGACAGTTTCAAGGAGAACTGGTCATGTATTTTTGTGGAATGTCTAATGTTTTTCTCATGATGAGACTGGGATTATGTGCTTTTGGGAGGCAGACCACAGAGGTGAAGTGTCATGCTCAACACATCATATCAAGATTCTATGCTATTAATATGACTTCATCATTGATGATGTTAACTTTAATTACCTGACTGAGGTAGTGTTTATAAGGTTTTTCGACCTCAAAAATACTCTGTTGTGCCTTTCCATTCTGTACACTTTGGAAGGAAGTCACTATGTCCAGCCCACACTTAAAGAGCAGAGAGTTAGATTTCACTCTCAGGGTGGAGTATCTGCATAAATTGTTTGGAATTCTTCTGTACTGGAGATTTGTTTATTCTTCCCCCCATATTTATCTATTCAATCATTTATTTGTATCAATATGAACTCATTAATATTTATTTTATACTTTGTATTGTAACCTAATAATACAGTGTTTATATTTTTGCTCAAATTGTTCCAGCTTTGGCCTTTGAGAGTTGACTTCCGCGTCCCTTTGACACACCCACGTGGTTATGTGTGTGTGTCTTTAGTACTCCCTTACTTTCTGGTGCTAAAAGATAAGTCTAAAAGTCTGAAACTTCATCACACATAGTTACAATTTTTTTTCCTGTGATGAGAATTTTCAAGCCTGACTGTCTTAGCAGCTTTCAAATATACATTTTAGTATTATCAATTATGGTCATGATACTGTACTTTTCCAGCACTTATTACTTATTTTAGAAATGGAAGTTTATACCTTTTGTCATACCCAATGATTGTGTGTATGTGTGTGTATATAGCCTTCCCTTACTTTCTGGTACAAGGATTCTCAGAGTTTTAGGCTCCTCTTGTCTTATTTTTTTTCCCCTAAATGTTTACTAATCTCTTGATACTCTAAAACTAGTGAATATAACCAAGAAGTCCACTTCTTCACCTGAAAATTAGAAGTGGACTTGTGTAAATGTGTATACCTGAGCTCTCTGTGCATTTACCAAAGGAAGAAAATATATGTCACACCACTTACATCTTCATATCACTCTGTGGAGTAGTTTTTAGACATTTCTCTTCCTCTGTGAAGTGATGAAGACCCAGGTCATTACTTCTGAATGAAGCT
The DNA here is from genome assembly GCF_054371585.1 of Giraffa tippelskirchi. NCBI lineage: Eukaryota > Metazoa > Chordata > Mammalia > Artiodactyla > Giraffidae > Giraffa > Giraffa tippelskirchi. The sequence goes on from NC_137283.1 coordinate 134,287,780, forward strand.
GGCCAGTTGTGTACTTTCGGCAGAGTCAGCTCTTAGATTCCTTCACTGACCATTTTATTGTGGGAATTTAGGCATAAAATCTGGGAGAAAGAAAAGCAAGCATGTCCCCTCATATGGTCAAGAAACCATATTGATTAGTACTACCAACTTTGATAAATTCATCTCTTCAGCATCTGGTCATCAGCTCCATAGACTCAGAAGCACCTCATGATTTTTGATGGGTCAAGGATTCAGGAAGGGCTTGGCTCGGCAGGTGTGGCTCATAGTCATGCCTTTGCAGTCAGTTGCAACAGTAAGGAATGGAGCACTTGATGCTGGCCAGGCATCTGTCTCCCACTTCAGGTAGTTTCAGAACCTCCCAACAGGTCTCTGTGCTGAGATAGTCTGGGCTTACAACATGATAATCTCAGAGTAGAATGCTTGCATTGGGGCTGATGGCTTTAAGAGTAAGTATTTCAGAAATAGATTTACATAATTTTAAAGTAATTGGATAGTGTTTTATATTGTTTGGGTTTCAGTTCGGTTGCTCAGTTGTGTCTGACTCTTTGTGACCCCATGGACTGCAGCATGCCAGGCTTCCCTGTCCATCACCAACTCCCAGAGCTTGCTCAAACTCCTGTCCATCAAGTCGGTGATGCCATCCAACCATCTCATCCTCTGTCGTCCCCTTCTCTTCCCGCCTTCAATCTTACCCAGCATCAGGGTCTTTTCAAATGAGTCAGTTCTTCGCATCAGGTGGCCAAAGTATTGGAGTTTCAGCTAATGTATTATATTAACTCAACTGTTTATTAACAGAAATTTATGTTATTTGCATATCTTTGCTATTACAAATCATGCTACAATAAATAAATATCTATGCATATCCTTATCTGCTAATGTGAACCTTTCTATCAGATAAATTAAGAGATTTGGAATTGCAGGAGTCAGTCAGTCAGTTCAGTCGTTCAGTGGTGTCTGATTCTTTGCAACCCCATGGACTGTATAGTCCATGGAATTCTCCAGGCCAGAATACTGGAGTGGGTAGCCTTTTCCTTCTCCAGGGATCTTCCCAACCCAGGGATCGAACCTAGGACTCCTGCTTTGCAGGTGGATTCTTTACCAGCTGAACCACAAGGGAAGCCCAAGAATACTGGAGCGGGTAGCCTATCCCTTCTCAAGCAAATCTTCCCACCCCAGGAATAGAACTGGGGTCTCCTGCATTGCAAGCAGATTCTTTACCAACTGAGCTATCAGGGAAGCCACTTTTCTTAAGAAGCTACAGTAATTCTGAAGATTAAAGAGAGGCCACAAAAGTGTATTTTTCAATATTGAAAGCAGAGGACAGTTAAATAAGCCATAGACCAAAATCAGTGCTGATATTTAATAATTTTGTGATTCCATGTGGGCATTACCCACTCTTGGATGTAAATAGAAACTCTTGTTACCTGCCAGGTTTTTAAGAGGATCCTGCTTTGTGTTGAGGTGTTTCCTGTTACTAATCTTGTTGATTAGGTGCTTATGTCTCAAGATTCAGTGAGGGTATAGCAGTCACGGAGAGAAGGTGGCCATCAAAGCTGAATCTCTACTGAGACCATTGTTTTATACACCAAATGGACATTTTATCTTTGACCTTTAACTTCAGAGGGAAATAGTCTGTGAAAGCTATCCCTGAAATCTGGAAGAAGTGATTTGCTCACTCAGGCAGAAGTTTAAAAAGTAAGGGATAAAATTAACACACAGAAATCCCTTGCATTCCTATACACCAATAATGAGAAAACAGAAAGAGAAATTAAGGAAACAATACCATTCACCATTGCAACAAAAAGGATAAAATACTTAGGAATATATCTACCTAAAGAAACAAAAGACTTATATCTAGAAAACTATAAAACACTGATGAAAGAAATCAAAGAGGACACAAACAGATGGAGAAATATACCGTGTTCATGGATTGGAAGAATTAATATAGTGAAAATGAGTATACTCCCCAAAGCAATCTATAGATTCAATGCAATCCCTATCAAGCTGCCAACGGTATTTTTCACAGAACTAGAACAAATCATTTCACAATTTGTATGGAAATATAAGAAACCTCGAATAGCCAAAGCAATCTTGAGAAAGAAGAATGGAGCTGGAGGAATCAACCTGCCTGACTTCAGGCTCTACTACAAAGCCACAGTCATCAAGACAGTATGGTACTGGCACAAAGATAGAAATATAGATCAATGGAACAAAATAGAAAGCCCAGAGATAAATCCACGCACCTATGGACACCTTATCTTCGACAAAGGAGGCAAGAATATACAATGGAGAAAAGACAATCTCTTTAACAAGTGGTGCTGGGAAAACTGGTCAACCACTTGTAAAAGAATGAAATTAGAACACTTTCTAACACCATACACAAAAATAAACTCAAAATGGATTAAAGATCTAAACGTAAGACCAAAAACTATAAAACTCCTAGAGGAAAACATAGGCAAAACACTCTCCGACATAAATCACAGCAGGATCCTCCATGACCCACCTCCCAGAATATTGGAAATAGAAGCAAAAATAAACTAATGGGACCTAATTAAAATTAAAAGCTTTTGCACAACAAAGGAAACTATAACTAAGGTGAAAAGACAGCCTTCAGAATGGGAGAAAATAATAGCAAACGAAGCAACAGACAAACAATTAATTTCAAAAATGCACAAGCAACTCTTGTAGCTGAATTCCAGAAAAATAAATGACCCAATCAAAAAATGGGCCAAAGAACTAAACAGACATTTCTCCAAAGAAGACATACAGATGGCTAACAAACACATGAAAAGATGCTCAACATCACTCATTATTAGAGAAATGCAAATCAAAACCACAATGAGGTACCATTTCACACCAGTCAGAATGGCTGCTATCCAAAAGTCTACAAGCAATAAATGCTGGAGAGGGTGTGGAGAAAAGGGAACCCTCTTACACTGTTGGTGGGATTTCAAACTAGTACAGCCAGTATGGAGAACAATATGGAGATTCCTCAAAAAACTGGAACTAGAACTGCCATATGACCCAGCAATCCCACTGCTGGGCATACACACTGAGGAAACCAGAATTGAAAGAGACGCGTGTACCCCAATATTCATCACAGCACTGTTTACAATAGCCAGGACATGGAAGCAACCTAGATGTCCATCAGCAGACGAATGGATAAGGAAGCTGTGGTACATATACACCATGGAATATTACTCAGCCATTAAAAAGAATACATTTGAATCGGTTCTATTGAGATGGATGAAACTGGAGCCCATTATACAGAGTGAAGTAAGCCAGAAAGAAAAACACCAATACAGTATACTAATGCATATATATGGAATTTGAAAGATGGTAACGATAACCCTATATGCGAGACAGAATAATAGACACAGATGCATAGAACAGTCTTATAGACTCTGAGGGAGAAGGTGAGGGTGGGACGTTCTGGGAGAATAGCATTGAAACATGTATATTATCATATGTGAAACAGAACACCATTCCAGGTTCAATGCATGAGACAAATGCTCAGGGCTGGGACAATGGGATGACCCAGAGGGATGGGATGGGGAGGGAGGTGGGAGGGGGGTTCAGGATGGGGAACACATGTAAACCCATGGCTGATCCATGTCAATGTATGGCAAAAACCACTACAATATTGTAAAGTAATTAGCCCCCAACTAAAATAAATAAATTTATTTAAAAAAATATAAAAAACAACAACAACAAAAAAAACTTACAGGCTTATATGAAAGCCACAAGTATAAGTTTTTTTCAAAGAAAAAAAAAGTAAGGGATATTATTTTCCTTTGAAAATGCTTGGTACTTTTGGAAACAAAAATAAATGATCATGCTTTTCTTCTTATTGTATCTATATAATAGGATGGATGTTAGCTGAGCCTATTGTGGTAATCATGTCACTATGTATGTAAATCAAACCATCATACTGTATGCCTGAAACATACATAGTGATGTATGTCAATTATTTCTTAATAAAACTAGGGAAAGAAATCAGTGAACATGATAAGGAAGGAGAATTACCAGCCTAGATAAATCAATTCTCTGGAGACCTTGGAGGGTCCCAGGAAAAATTTCCAATATGAAGAATATGGCTCAGGTGAGTGTCAGACTCCTCTTCTGCTTCACATGGGGAAGTAAGGCTTCACGGCTACTGTTTCAGGTACTTCTCATGACAGGCCTAGGAGTTTATCCCAATGGCCTGCATTCAGGAAGAAATCTTAATATATGTATGGATTTGGAATAGTAGTCCATAAGAGAGGAGGGTACAGGATGTGGGGTTGGGGTGATCCAAATAAAGATAAGATCAAATGTCAAGGGAAAGTAGATTCATAGATATTATATATTTATTAGGGAGCATAGAGAATATCCAATCCAAACCAATAAAGGGACTGTAGATGACATGATTTTCTCAATGTCACAAAACTCCCAAAGTAATACACAACTTAATTTAGATATAAAGGCATGAGAGTTATTGATCTCTTTGAGATTAGGGCTCCAGCTTTGTTATAGTTATATGTTTAATTGAAAATGGATAGATTTTTAAAAATAATTTCCCTACAATTTATGGTATGGTAACATTTTAACCTTGTTTCTGTTTTCTTTTTTTTTTGGACTCCCGGTTTCCCCCCTAGGCTCCCCATCAGGTACCGCTTCCCTAGCCTGCTCTCCAGGGCCGGAACTCCCAATTCCCGCCCCCTCCTCTGGGCCCCTAGGACCTACCAACCTCACCCCAGCCCTGTTTCTGTTTTCTTAAGCTAGGGTTCTCATTTGATATTTCATCTTAACATGTTCTCTTAAAAAAATATTTTTCAGTTATCATTACTAGCTCTTGGGGGCTAATGATTTGAACTTTCCTTGAAACATTTCTTCAAATGCTTATTTTACAGGCATAATTCATTGAAAATGAGGAAAATGATTAAATTACTATTTGCTTAAATATCAAAGGTGTAAAACCCTTTTTTGGACTATTATAGTTTAGACAAGACTCTTACATTTTTATCTGCCCAAGAGACTAGCGAAACCAAGTGTGTACTGTGCTTATTCAAAAATAATTGTTTTGAAGTGTGCTTTCTATTATCAGTGACTCCTAACAGATTGTGGGTATCATCTTCTCTTTCATGTATATAGTGTCATATCTGAATGTTAAAACATACCTCTCTGCTATTATCTTTCTTTGTCACTTAGGAAAACAGTTAAAAGCTCAGAGTAAACATGGAGGGGGAGCCATTAAGAGTCAGTATTTCATAATAATAATACAAATATTACATAGATATTTAAATATTAATAGTTAAATAAATATCTAATATTTAATTAAATATCTATCATCTTCTGACTTTACTTTTCCTTTATTCTTTTTTAAAGGGATATGAGAAAAAAGAATTCCAAAGAAGAATGTGTAGTTTTTTGATGTGAATATTATTTCTTTTTACTCGTGACTAGAGTTCACTTTGGTAAAGTCTGTTATACTCAGCGTGCTACTGATTTCCCTTATTCACTAAATATGAAAAGTTGTTTGTATTTTAAGAAATGTACCAGATTTCATGGTAATATTTCTGAATAAATTAGAAGTGAGTGCTATTGGGAATCATGGTGTATATCCAGCAATTCTATTAATCATTATTGTAAAAAACATGCATTGATGGTAGATTCTTGGAAAGTCAACCAAAAATCTCTGTGATATGTCATTGAAGCTTGTTTTTGTGAACTATCTTAGCATCTCTCATTTTAAAGACAATATTTTCCCTTCTATGTTTGTGGAAATTACTGGTATCCACAGAGCAGAGATTCTTTCTGTCCATAAAAGTAAGAGTCTTTCTGAGGGAAGTGCTATGGCTGGTGATCTTAGATTGCTTGTAACTCATACAGAGGTCCTAGAAGTGCTTTAGCAGCTGGGTTTGAGAAGGTAATGACATATCCTATCCACATTCTGGGCTTGAGGATGTGGTTACCCCACATGCAAGGATCTGTGCAGAGTCAAAGGAACCTACCATGGTGTTCCTTTCTGTTATGCTCTCATTAGCCTTCTGATTTGTCCTTCTGGTTATTCTTACAAGCAGAGGTTTGGTGGCCTTGATCACGAAGATATGTTTGGGGTTTTGCTGTCATTTTTTGTGTGTGTGTATTATAGTTTAAGAAATTACAAGTTATTGCTTGAAACTTCATAAAATGATTCTCCCTTTACTTTTATTTTAGCACCTCTTCTCTGTCATTGTAATCTTCAGCCTGTGTTAGTCATAAGCTGATAGATATCGTGATAATGACTTCCGTGACTTCTAATTGAGACTTGTCAATGAGAGAATAAATACTGTCATCGTTTCCATAATTGCCAAAGCTGGCATAATGGTGAGGGTAAAGGACATTCAGTTTAATCCAGTTATCATATGAGATGTTCTCTTGTATAGTACTGGCAGACACTAATATTTCTTAAATGATTTTGATTAGGTTGAACATGGGTCAGAGAGACAGAGATATAAAAGATATGTTTTTGGAAGCTATCAGAAATTGAAATATGATTTTGAAGTCATAAACTTAATTTCCTAAAGAAATTCTGCCTGCTTATATATCTTATATGCTGTGTATTATATTATAAATATATTATATTATGTTGTTTTAAAGTTAGAACATCCTCTGAAGGACCGGAGCTATTGTGTATTTTGTGGTGTATTTCCCATGTGTAAAGATACATACAAGTTAATATCACTTGGGCTTCCCTGGTGGTTCAGTTGGTAAAGAATCCACCTGCAATGAGGGCAACCTGGGCTTGATCCCTGGGTTGGGAAGATCCCCTTGAGAAGAGAATAGCTACCCACTCCAGTATTCTGGCCTGGAGAATTCCGTGGATTGTATAGTCCATGGGGTCACAAAGAGTTGAACACGACTGAGCGACTTTCACTTTCACGTCACTTAATCTAACTTTATCCACGTTAAGTTGTGAAGATGGTCTCAAACTTCATGATTCTCCGATGCTTTTGGCAGAAGCAAATATAAATGCTTTCTTGAGGAAAATGCCTTCATCCTAGGCTTCAAAGAATCCTGGAAATTTTAAACAGAAGTGAACAGAATGTAGTTAGAAACAAGCGCACACCAGGAGCAAAAACCAGCAGAAACATCACACAGCAGAAGATGACAAGCAATGACTTCAGATGACGGTGTTATCAGACTCAGATTATAAAATTCTTGACCGTTTTTTAAAGAAAATATGGGAGAGATAATAGGGAATTGAATTAGGAGAAGAGTTTCTTGTGATCTTTCTTTGTGATACATGCTAGTTAATGTCTTCTGAACTACCTTTCAGCTCACAGATTCTGTCTCCACTACTGCCTCTCTTCCAATGTGAAGCATAATCCCTTAGTTTTGTTCATTTTATTTTTCATTTTATTCCTAGAAATCTTACTTGGTTCTTTAAAAAAACTTGGTAGGTTTATTGATTTCTGACAATATTATCCATTTTCCTTTCATTTGGGGCACTATTTGAAGAAATGATAATTTTCTCAACCCAATGAAAGACCCAATCCATTAAAGAACTATATACCAAAAAACAACAGAATAACATGGCAGCATATAAAGTTAAAAATTAAAATCATTGGAGGTATAGAAGAAAAATATCAGATTTTTTTCAATGTGACAGGCAACTGAACTCTCAATAGCAATGATTAAAAGCATGAACTAGTATAAAGACATGAGATCCTTACTGTGCCAAAAGAAAATAGTTGCCAGGCTAGAATTGTATACCCCTGCAGAAATATCTTTTAAGAATAAGAACAAAATAAAGACATGTTTATGCAAAAATTACCGAGAGACTCTGCCATCAGGAAAATTTTAAAAGATTTTTTTTAAGCAGAAGGTAACTGATTCCCCAGATGAAAGGTGTAAAGGAAAAAATGCATTAAAATGCATAAAGTTGTAAATATTTGGGTATGCCTGAATGAACTTATAACAAGGTCTTAGGGGTTTAAAAGTTAGAATAAAAGTAATATTAAGAGAGAAGGAGGTCTAAAAAGCTATAACCTAAACATCCACATCAACAACTTAGTAAAAGAAAACCCATTAATGTATAAAAAAAGGAAAACCCAGAAAATTAGACCTGGGATATGAAAGAAAAAAAAATAAGGATAAGACCAGAAATCAGTAAAATAGAAAAATAAACATATTAAAGAGACCGACAAAGTAAAAGATGGTTTCTTTGAAAAAGTAATATTACCACCAGTGAACCTGCTTAAGCAAAAATAAGAAAGCACAGATTATATCAGGAATGAAAAAAAGGAACACAAATCCAATGCTACAGATACTGAAAAGATAACAGTTTGTTATTATAAATCATTTATATCAATATATTTGAAAATGTAGATGAAATGAAAAATTCCAAGAGAAAAAGGCAGCTCATGGAAAACAGTCCTGGGTGTTCATTGGAAGGACTGATGTTGAAGCTGAAACTCCAATACTTTGGCCACCTGATGCGAAGAGCTGACTCATTTGAAAAGACCCTGATGTTGGGAAAGATTGAAGGCAGGAGGAGAAGGGGACGACAGAGGATGAGATGGTTGGATGGCATCACTGACTCAATGGACATGAGTTTGGGTAAACTCTGGGAGTTGGTGATGGACAGGGAGGCCTGGTGTGCTGCGGTTCATGGGTTCACAGAGTCGGACACGACTGAGCAACTGAAATGAACTAAACTATCAAAACTGAGTCAAGAAAAATTAGAACATCTAAATAATTCTGTAACCCATGAAGAGATTGAACTGGAAATCAATAAACTTACACAGATCTTTCTACATCCAGACCTCCCCATTAGCTCTATCCTCCAAGGAAGAACTAACTCTGATCTTACACATCTTTACTGCTTATTTTATGAAGTTGGCATGGCCTTTTACTTTAAGATCTTTTTATTGTCAGTGTCCTGGTATTTTACAGTGATGTGATTAAGTATGAGCCTTCGATTTATTATTCTGGATGCTTGATATTAGGACCTTTTGATTTCAAGATTTGTTCATATCTTCTTAAATGCCATTATCAATACTGTTTAGATGGGTTTGTTTTAAATATTTTTTTCCTCTTCTCCTTTTTTTTCCTTTGTTGTTTATCTTAGATCTTTTCTTTTTGTTCATTTTGTTTTGTAAGTTTACCTCAAATGATGGGTGAGTCATGGTGATTCATTGACGTTTAGGACTGAAGGATTAGGTAGGTTGAATAGAGGCAGAATTTGTTGATTAGAGTTTGCTTAGATTAAGTCGGCAGGGAGGAGCTTCCTGTTATCTTCAGCTTCCTGTTATGCTGAAGATCCCTAAAATGCCAGAGTGAGATAAACTTTACTCTGGATCACTAATATCCATGCTAGCTTCTGGGTTCTCCAGTATACTGATCCTAAACGTATGTGGGTTTGTTGTGGAAGCTTTGAGCCCTTGCCGTTTTGAAACTGAGCCCCTTTCTGCCAGGCAGATGTCATCTTCTTCAGAGTTCTAGGTTTCACTGAGAGGTTGGGTATGCGGTTTGCCCCTAAGTGATGCTCTTGCCCAGGGCTTAGTGTCTTTTTTCCCCATTTTCGTTTGACCAGTTATATAAGATCTCACTGCCATTTGGAGGAATCTTCATTGAGGTCAAATGTAACTAAAATGATGCTGTGTGTAAGAGGCTCACAGAAGTTAGAACTTGGTCTTTAACTTTGTCTGCTCCATCTACTCAAGCAGTTGTTCTAACTTTTGTATTGAATTTTGTAACATTTCAAAGTTCTTCAAGAACAAGACATTATCTTTGAGCCTCTCATATCTTTGAGTCTCCAGTGGGTGTTTCTTGGCACCAGATTTTTTTGCGTTAGGATCTAATCCTCATCCTCTAGGAAAGGAAATCCCCTGAAGGCTCCAGCAGTGTCGTGGTCTGAGTTCTTTCAGAGTGGTTTCCAGAAGTATGCAGCTTTGGTCAAAGGTCAGAAGACGGATAGGCAATGTGGTCAGATAATTTATCTTCAAGTTGGGGGGGGGTCTGTCACATTTGAATACCAAATCCAGCCATCTTCCATCTCCTTAAAAAAATTGCTTTTTGCCTTTATTCATTATAGGCACCCTTTATATAAAGCAGACACAAAGGCATTTAACAAACTGATTGCCTTTGTCAACTCACATGAAGAAAAAGGGGGAGGTTTATAGTTTTCCTCCAAGTTGTGTTTAATTAGTTTACTGGTTTCTCAGGTCAGCAGTTATTGAACATCTGTGTCTTAGGCCCTGTGCTAGGCCTGGAAAATACCAAGATGAGTAAATAAATCCATGCCTCCCTGGAGCTCACAGTCCAGTCAGAGGCAGACAGATAAACAGATCTCTCAGAGCATGGTCAGGTTGCAGTAACTGGGAGTGAGGAAGGGACCAGAGGAGGACAGAGCATCTCCTGAGAGAAAGCAGGCAGATGAGTGACTTATAGCACAGACTTCCACAGTGTCGCCAGAAGATCTTTCTAGAATTTATAAATCCAGTCATGTTACTTCCATGTTCAAATGCCTCAACAGCTTCTCACTGACTGCCGTAAAGGCCACCTTTCAGCCACTCCATTGGCCCCCCCACCCCCACCAACTGCCCACTCCCTTTACAACCTGACTGCTTAAGTTCGAATCTTACCCCTGTCACTTATGAACTGTAATCCTTGGCAGGTTGCTAACCTCTCTGCAGCTATTTCTTTAAACTCGGTAAACACAATCATCTGTGTCTCAGTGTTACTGTAAGGATTAAATGATTTGATATAAAACTCTTAGAATAGTGCCTAGCACGTAGTAAGTACCACAGAAGGGATGGTTACTACTGTTCTGTACAAGTGATGGTTCTTACTGCCACCATCGTTATTTCCTCTTTCCCAGATCGGTATGATTTCCTTCCCTGGCATCGCACAAAGCACCATTGCATAGATCTGTTACCGAATTAGACACCAGGCCCCTCTGTTGGGGCCCTAGCTGAACCAAAGCTCCCCCCACCCCCTGATTGCTTAAGGAGTTCTTTCCCACTCAGGTGTATGCTGCTAATAATGAAACTGAGTTTGGTGCAGGCAAAACAGGCTTTTACTCAATGACCAGAGAATGGAGAAAGGGTGTTTATGCTCTAAAGGTACGTTCTCCCCGAAGGGAGGGGAGTAAGGGAATTTTAAGGGTCAGGAGGCAGACAGGACATCAGGACTCTAGGAAAGGGGTGGAGACTTCTGGGGCAGCAGGGGCATACACAGTCTTCCATGCTTCTTTGCACACGGCACCAATTGTGCCTAGCAGAGTACAAATCCCCCTCTTCCCCCCAGGTAGAGATGAAGCATGGTGATGAAGCAAAGGTAACTCTTGGACATCTCCAGGTTTCATCTGCACAGGCGAGATCCTGTGGTCAAGTCAGGGCCAGTTCAGAGCGGTTGACCACTGTGTGCTCTCAAAGCACATATCTCTCTTAGTAAAACTTCAAAGCATCTGCTCAACACCAGGTGCTTTTGAAACACAGAGATGAGTCAGGGCCAGTGTCCAGCTCTCAAGGGTTGGTATGGAAACACAGAGATAAATCAAGGCATGGAAAGTGGTGACATTTATCCTACTTTATCTACCATCTTGAAGCTGGCTGGTTCAGTCTAGTTTTGCTGCAGGACTTTGTGGCGTCATGTTGATAAACCACAACTAGCCTGTACAGTTAAAAAATAGTTTTTGCACCTTTGCATGGGTGACACATTGTCACTATGTACATTAATTCTTGGGTTGCTTCTCACTATCTCATGTCTTTATCATCAACAAATTCTAGAGTTGTTGCCCTGAGTAGATTATCAACTTAGATTAGAGATTTCACCACAAATTCTTTTCTGTTTTAATTTTGTACTTCTCTACAGAATTGAAATCCAAGGCATAATACAGGCACTCAGACATTCTTTATTAATTGAAGGGGAAATCCTTCTTTGTCCAGCTCTCTCTTTGTGTGTCTTTTTATAACTGTTCTCTCCTTTTCTTCTCTCCACTGTACTGTTAGCATGTTAACATTTTTTTATATATTTCTACTGTAGCTCTTGTCCAGTTCTATTGTAATCATTCATTTTAACGTCCACATACTTTGTTTCTCTGGCAGGATAGGAATTGCTTTCATTTGCATCCCTGGCCTTTAGCAAAAGGATTTCACACAGTAGCCACATATTTAGATGAGTACTTGATAAAGAATAATATGCATAATGTTAATATCGCTGTATTTGAGGGAATCGGTGAGAACAAAAGAAAGATTGAATGATTTCTTTGTACCTATTTTGGTTCACTAAATATCCAAGAAATAATTCAGATCCTCTAAACAAGCAGGAAACTCCAAATAAATATTCTTCTAACATAGAGGCAAAACATTCCAACAACTTTTCTTATATGTCTCCAAGCTTCATGATTTTTAAGATAAAATGTAGATATGGCATTGTTCAAACTATTCTTGATAGGTTTATTACAAAGAAATAAAACTTTAATTTTCTTGGTTTAAGTTGTTGTTATTGTTTAGTCGCTAAGTTATTGTCTGACTCTTTTGCAACTCCATGAACTATAGCCCTCCAGGCTCTTCTGTCCAAGGGATTTTATTACAGGATGCTAAATATAGATTAGTTTGACTATTTTTTCTTTTCCCTACATATTTATAGTTGACAGTAAGAGAGGTTTTTTTTTTTTTGATAGATCCTTTAGAATCACCTTTCCATAAGTTTGTGTCGCTTTATACAATCAAGGCTTAAGAAAACCTATTAGTATTCTCTTTTGATACCTTGTTCTGTTTGCTATTCTTTACTTGTTTGTTCAAGTTCTTCTTCTGATGGCTATTTATTTTAATGGACATATGTACATTTAGGTTTTTGATTTCCTAAAAAGGAAACTGACCTAGACCCTGTTGCATTTTAGGCCTACTATTCTTTTACTCTTCTTTCCTTTACCCTCATTTTCTTTTGAAATGAGTAAGACCTGCTTCCTTAGTTTTCTTGCCACTCAATTTCTCTTTAGTTCTTCAGGGCCTTGACAGTAGGCATCCTGAGGACAGAGGTCATGTCTCCCTTTTACTAAGTACCCAGTACTTAGTCTACAGACCAGCATATGGTCAATACGCAGTATATTTTATTTGAGGGAATGATTTCAGAAAACATTAAAGCCTTTACCCACCATCCACCCTGCACCATTTACCCTTTTCTCCTGGCTCTTTTATCTCTTCATCCTGTTTTTTGGGAAATGCCACACCACCTTTCTATACTACATCTCTTCCCCTTTTCATATTCTTGGTTCCTGCAAAAAGGAGGCTACTCATTATTCACCTGCTGCCTCCCATATACCTTCCATGCTGAAGGCCTTGCTTTATGCTGGGTTTCCTCTACTCTGTCCTCTCTTCCTTTCCATCAGCTCTGCCTGGCAGTAACACACCATCATTTCCCCCTTTCAGAGCCCAGCTGAGAGGCTTCTTTGGTGAAACCTTTTCTGACCTCCTTCTCACTAAACACCTTAGCCTTTCTTCTTTAAACATGGTAGAATTTAGCAACCAAATATGAGCCATTTGTGACTTTGCTTTTTCCCGAAAAGCAGAAGCTCCCTGGGGAATCTCTTACTCTTTTTTTCAGTGCATAACATAATCTTTACACGTAGTTGGTGCTCAGTGCAGATTTTGTTGGATTGTCTGGAAATGTGACATTCTAGAGAACTGCCACAGGAGCTCCATTCCACTGAGAAATATTGAAGACTATTTTGTGGATTTTTCTGCTCCTTTTTTTCCTAACTCACAAACTTCTGTCATCGTTCTTGGGAGAATATGGTGTAACCGCTTATATTAAAATGTCAAAGTCCAGAGTATTAGAGAATGAGAAGGTGGCAAAATATTAGAACTGGAAAGATTTTTAGGGATCCAGGGAGTCCAGCCCTTAAATTTTATAAGTGAATAAATTGGTGTCTAGAATGTTAAAGTGACCTGCCCCAAATCTATACATAGTTAGTTTATGGTAACATTTGGGTCTTGGATGTAATCTTTCGAACTTGTCTCTTGCTCATTCCCACAAGCTGTCACAGTACACATGAGGATACTGTTTAGGTTTGTGTAACAAAACTGTTAAAAGAGGCATCTGATATTATCATATTACCTTTTATGGATTAAAAAGCAGAAAATTGAATCTCTTATTAGGTTTTCCTTTCCTCTTCTTTAATTGTAAGTTTTTGGACTGGATTCACTTGCATCAACTGGGAAATTTCTGACTACATGAACCTAGGAGGGCATTGATTTGTTTGCTAATCTTTAAGTAAACTTTTGGTTGAAGTAGAACATACATACAGAAAAGTACATGAAGCGTAAATGTGCAGTTTCAGTTTTTACAAAGTGAACACGTCGTGTGACCAGCACCCAGATCAGGAAACAGAGCAGCACCGACATGTTTAGAAGCATTTAAAGAAATAAAACATTTGAAGAAATAAAAGGGCTTTGAAACTACATCATTTTCTTTTTTCTCCTGACAGGTATTGTCAGTCTGTGTGTTAACAACAATTCTTGGTTGTATATTTGGGTTGAAACCAAGCTGTGCCAAAGAAAGTAAGTACTATACTAATTCATTTATGCATGGGTGTATGTATGTGCTCTGCGTGGGTGGGGGTAATAGCCTTCTTGAGAATGTGACTGAGGCAATAGTTATGTCCTAATCCCTTCAGTACTCCATGCATATGGGTGCATGCTCAGTTGTGTCCAACTCTTTGGCCATCCCATGGGCTGTAGCCCACCAGGCTCCACTGTCCGTGGGATTTTCCTGGCAAGAATACTGGAGTGGGTTGCCATTTCCACCTCTAGAGGTGAGTACTCCATAGATATTGCAAATTTGATGCTAGTTTGAGCATTCTTCTTGAAGATCTTTTATTATTTTAGCTGTATACTGCCTACTTGCAAAACTTAATCTCAAAACAACAAAGAGGGGCTATGACCAAAAAAAAAAAACCAAAAAGTGAAAAACCTCAAAACAACAAAAAAGAACAAAGATACAAACAAGCAGACATGGATGACAGGTTCTTGTGCTGGGCTCTGGGAGCCTCTCTTCCTGACTCCTCCAGGGACTTCTACTTTTTCTCCCTAAGGCGTTAGGTGCTGGAGCAGCCCTGAGGTTACTAGGTAAACAGTATGCCTGGGCAGCTGGAAACATCCTTACATGCTTGTAAGTCTTTTAGAAGTGCAGTCATTTCAAAACAATAGTGATATTTTTAAGCTGTTACTTACATTTTTCATTTTATGAAGTTCAGAAATCTCACCAGCATGGAAAGATCACTATAAATAATAAAACTTTGAATCATAATACATTGTAGCAGTCATTATTTTGGATTTGAAGTAGTTTTTTATTTTTACTCCTTTTAAATCATTGATGGTCTTCCTTTTAAATCACTGATGAATTCCTAAGGAATTCAGTTTTGAAAACTGAACAAATCCTTCTATTCAACTATTCCATAATTGTACTATTAGTCATTTTTTTAAAAAAAATTTAGTCATTGTTAAGCTGTCATTTATTTTTAAAATGGATGAAATGTAGTAATTTTATATATTTAGTTAGCAACAATTCAGAGCAAGCATATCAGCGTTTAGTAAAATTAAGAAGCTGCATATTTTAGTGTTCACCTATGTAGCCTTTAAGCACTAAGTAATTCACCTTGAGTTTAGTTTTGGCACATAAAAATAAAACTGAGTGATTGAAAACAGCAATTTTAATCTAAACTCAAGGTGAAATACATATTCTTTTTTAAGTTAATGGAAGCATATTAATGATCTGCAAATAATAGCTATTATTATAATAGTTTTTCTCCCTTGGATCAGGGAAGTTAGTGTTTTTGACCCTAGAAATTATTATTGTCATTTCATGTCCTTAAAATTGCCTCATTTCCTGGTATCAAATGAGAGTTAAAGTCTGTGACAGTGTCTTCTTGGGTCAGAGGACCATTACAACCAAGAGCAAGGATTATTCCTTTTTTTTTTCCTTTTGGACTTCCATTATTCTACAAGTGGATTGTTTTTCTTACCATCCTGATTTATTTTTTATTAAATCTAGATTATTCTTGATAGCTAGTAGAGTTACAGTGTAAATTTTTTTAATTAATTTTTATTGGAGTAGAGTTGCTTTACAGTGTTGTGTTAGTTTCTACTGTACAGCAAAGAAAGTCAGCTATACATATGCCCCCTCTTTTTTGGATTTCCTTTCCATTTAGGTCACCACAGAGCACTCAGTAGAGTTCCCTGAACTATACAGAAGGTTCTCTTTAAGTATCTGTTTTATTCATAGTGTCAGTAGTGTATATATGTCAATCTCAATCTCTCAATTCATCTCACCCCTCCTCCCTGTCTTGATGTCCATACATTTGTTCTCCTTGTCTTGTAAAGTTGTTTTTAATGCAAAGTGTTTTCCTTCCACATCTGGCATTTGTCTATTTTACAAAAACTTAGTAGTACCAACTATAGTCAAGGCTCTTGCTGGATACCCGGGATACAGTGTGCTGAGCAGCATCCAGGTGTGGTCTTTGTTTCTAAGAAGTTTGTGGTCCAGGTTGAGACTGAGTTATTAACCAAAAGATCTAGTTACAAATGAAATTAAGGGACTGAAAGGGAGGATAAGGTTTCATATAAACTTTAAAAAATGGAAAAAGCATCTAGACAAGGGGAGTTTGGGAAAGCTTCTCAGAGGGAGCCAGGCTGGATCTGAAGGTGCAATGGACAAATCAGGTGTGATGGGAGATGAGTCCTGCAGAACATGTTCTGCACAAACACATCACTTCTTTACACCAGACTGAGGGTGATGTAAGTCAGGTATGGTTTGTCTTCATGAAGTTTTCAGACATTATCAGTTTTTAGAGAATCCCACGTAAAATATTCAGAACAAGCTCTTCTTATTTTTCCTTTATTTAATATTCTATATGTATTTAAGTTTTATTAGCCCCTATAGGGTTTATACTATATAAAAGAAAAAAATTACCTTTTGTTTCTATGGCAAAATATAAAATTGCGAACTTGGTATATAAGGTTACTGCCTTCTGTTTGCATCACTTTCTATAGGTATTTGTGAAAAGATTCTTGATTAACTTTTTGCCCATCCCATCTGTGTTTTCTAAAAAAGTATTTAAACCTACTCAATACCGAACTTAGGGTATATTAGTTGATGTTTGCTTTGTAATTATGTAATGATTACAAACATCTAACTCATTCGATATTTTCAGTTAAGAGTTGCAAGGGTCGCTGTTTTGAGAGAACATTTGGAAACTGCCGCTGTGATGTTGCTTGTGTTGACCTTGGAAACTGCTGTCTAGATTACCAGGAGACATGTATAGAACCAGGTAAAAATGTGCAGGGGAAAAGATGGGGTAAAGAGTAAAGGAAAGTTCTGTATCTTTTAGGTATGTGATTTACCTAACCCATTTGAGATTTTTAAAAATTTGTCCTTTGTATTTCCTGACACAAACAAAATTTACATATCTTGCCTTTGTTAAAAATTTTATGACTGGCAGCACTGTGCTGGTTTTCAGTGTTTGCCGACAGCCTATATAGTCTAATTTGCATTTCACCCAAGTTCAAAAAGGCTGATTAAAAATATATGACTCTTTCTGTTATGGGCTTATTAAAGCGAGAGTTCTTAAGATGTCCACCTAAACTTTAAAATAAAGCTATCAGACTGTGAAAAGTTTGATTTGATCTTCTTTACCTATGAAAGTGAAAGTATTCATCACTCAGTCATGTCCAACTCTTTGCAACCCCATGGACTTTAATTTGCCAGGATTCTTGGTCCATGGAATTTTCTAGGCAAGAATACTGGAGTGGGTTGCCATTTCCTTCTCCAGAGGATCTTCCTGACCCAGGGGTCAAACCCAGTTTTCCTGCATTGCAGGAAGATTCTTTACGTCTGAACCACCAGGGAAGCCCATAGAATAATAACATTTAAATGATAGTGAGCCAAATTCAGAGAAATTTGGAGAACTCTTGCAATGACTGGTGGAATAAGCCAAGATTGACGTGGGAGTTGTATAATAAAAATTATGTCTGTTTACATTTTATTTTTTATTTTCTTAATTAATTTTTATTGGAGTATAGTTGCTTTACAGTGTTTTGTTAGTTTCTACCTTACAGCAAAATGATCAGCCATACATATATTAATACATATATATTCCCTCTCTTTGGGACTTGCTTCTCATTCAGCTTTTGCATTTTAAAATGATGAGATTCTGGATTTTTAATGAAATAATAATTGTTGCCTACATATTTTATGTTAGTTCAGGTTGACCACTGTGGTGGAAAGTTGTGTAAGTCACTGAGTGTTAAGAAATGGTCCATCATCTCTCATAGATCACGTTCTAGAAGACAATTCTGTGTTCATTTTGGACATGTTGAGTTTGGACCATAAAATGTGTTATGTTGACATTTGTTTCTAGAACGGATATGGACTTGCAGCAAATTCAGGTGTGGTGAGAAAAGGTTGTCCCAAAGCCTCTGCTCCTGTTCAGATGACTGCAAGGACAAGGGAGACTGTTGTATCAACTATGGATCCGTGTGCCAAGGTCAGGAGGTTGTACCCTCACCAGGTTCCGACACAGGCTGACATCTTCCTAGGTCTCAGAGGGGGTTAGCATGGGTGTATTTTTTTACAGTAGAAGTCATAGTTATTGACGAACCATATTGGCTGAAAAAATATTTTAAAAGCATTTTATTAAAGAAAGTTTCAAACATATATACCTGAATAGAGAGAATATGTACTAAAGCTTGCATCACCCAGCCTAATAATCATGATTGTCTACACACGGCTAGTTTTTTTATCTATAGTCATACACTCTGCTGCTACTACACCCTCATGTTATTTTGATATTAGCTGCATACTTAATGCTGTATTTGTGGAACAATCACTTCACAGTCTTGGCTGACTATGTAACAGGTTCTTTCATAGTAAACGAGGACAGTGTCTGCCTGACGTTGAGAGAAGTTAGTGCCTAAGATTCTGTGTAAGCTGGTGTTACTGTGATGTCTTTCCTAGGTGTGGCAGGGTTCCTTGAAATTCTTTGACAGAACTTGACTCTGTATGAGAGGAACTAAGGCAGAAGATTCTGTGGGTGGATAGAAGTAAGGTTATAAATTTTGGCTGAAAATATTATTGATGACAATTTGAAAATGGAAAAGGTGCCTTGAGGTTCTCACAAATACAACAATATGTTTTAGTCTTACAATTATAAATTCATTCTTTAATTCCTGATATCAACTAACTCTTACTTTGAAATAGAATAACTATTTGTTCTATTCCCTAAGAATCACACCCCACATGATCTATGTACCTGTTAACATTTTTTTTTTGGAATGTGTCCTAATCTGTCTCACAAACATCACAACCATTGTTTCTGTTGAATGTGTTCAACTCACTGTACTTGTTGAAAATATTTTAGGGAAGAAAAGTTGGGCAGAAGAAGAATGTGACAGCATTGATGAGCCACAGTGTCCAGCAGGGTAAGATTATATTCTGAGATACTAATGTTTTCTTATATAGAAGTACCATTCTTTCTCTTTCCAAATTGAAAAGATAAAAATAATAGTTATTCATTGGTTCAATAAATATTATTTTTAGTTAGGCTTTCTTTTGGCATCGATGGTATAGAAGTGATTATGGCATGACCCTCTTCCCGGACCTCCCAACCCCTACCCCCCACTTCCCACCCCTGGTCTGGAAACTGGACAAAAAAAGAGAGGTTATGAATATTTAATGTTCATGAGTGTTGGGTAGAAGAATTTGTGTCTTCCTTCTTAGGAAAAAAGGATCTTTACTTTCATTTGAAGTTTTTCAAGTTGAACTTATAACAAATTACTTTATAGCTTTTTTTTAAAAAAGTTTTTGGTTCACTTATATATTTGCAGGATAACATGTCTATGAGAAGATGTTACATAATTTTTATAATTTGTATTTTCTATTTTTTGTCTTAAGTATTTTATATAATACCTTATGTTTATAAGGTCATCAGGAAAGGTTTGTGTAGAATTCGAAAAGTGGAAATTTGGTGACAATGTTAGACATGTTTATCTTTGTTCCACTTGAGATCTATATAATTTGAATTATTAATCTTCAGAAATATATTATGTATTTAAAATAATGATTTTTCCAAACTGTTAAACATTATAAAGCTGTTCTAGTAGAAACAAGAACATAATTTAGAATATTCTCTTTGTTAATATTTATTCTCTTGCAAATTGGAAAAATATTACTGAATTTTGGTTGCATTTCGTCTAGCTTTTGGAGTAGCAGGAACCATAAATGATGGTGTCTGTATGGTGCCTGAAAATGGTATGAGTGCTCAATCAGGATTATTTGATAATGTACATGATGAAATACAAAATCATATATAGAAATATAGACATTTCTAAAATACTCTATGAAGATGCTTGTTGAGCTTGTTAGTTTACCTTAGACTACATCCCGACCTCAGTGGAAAATGTTCACTGGATCTGTGTTTTCTTTCTTCTTTACACATTTTTTTTCTTTCTCATTACCCAGGTTTGAAACACCTCCTACCCTCTTATTTTCTTTGGATGGTTTCAGGGCAGAATATTTACACACTTGGGGCGGACTTCTTCCTGTTATTAGCAAGCTGAGTGAGTAATTTCAGAGTATACTATTGGAGTGCCACAGTGTTAGTAGGCTGAGGAGGCAGTCTCTTTTTGGAAAAATACGGCAGAATCTGTTTTACTAAACTTCTCTATTGTAAAAGAGTTAAACCCTAGTGATAAGGACCTAGTCTTTAATATTATAATTGTTCTAAAACTGCCTTTTAAACAACTCTAAAATAATAATGATTATCTTGGGATTTTTATTCCTTGGTTACAGATGTTAAGGATAAGACATACTTTTTTTTTTTCCCTTAGACTTTTGGATTTGTTTTGAGGACAAACAATTTATATATTTATTTATCTAATATGACTACATCTTAAAGTAGAATTTCAAAAACTGAAGGTATTTCTTATATGAATCTAGTAGTGCAGACATAGAATATTTACTTGTTATTTATCCTTTAGTATCATGAGGCATCCTTCCAATTTCTTTATCTCAATTAAAGCCTTAATTAAATGATTATTATATAAGTTACTAATGCAGTAGTAGAATAGTCTTTTCTTAGTATGAATGCAAAAGTTTTAAATCACATTAACCACCCGTAATTTAGGTATCACTCATATCATTGTTATTGAAAAAATAAAAAATTAAATATGGGAATAAAAGCTGAAGAACATTACTTGTTATCAGTGATCAGTATTTAAATAGCCACAGTGTAATACTGGACTGAAATGGAAATAAGTAAATACACTATTTTGGTGTTCTTCTGGAGTTCTGAGACATTATTTACTGGACTTGAATATGTAAATGTCAAAATCACTCTCCATAATCACATAGGTACATTTATTGTACTTCCTTTGTAAGAAACTAATGTTTGGAGAACTTCTAAAAATTTCAGTTTTTAATTTCTACTGGGAATAAAATAGTTTTTATAAATAATCATTTGACATAAAAGTCTTTAGGAAAGAGCTTACATGGACAAGAAAGACTGTTTTACCAGGCAGGCTCATGGGCTTTGAGGCTTGTATCTGGCCCTTTGTTACCATCAGGAGGAAAGTTTGTTTCCATAGCATCAAATACAATATCCTGAGTTCAGAATTAAGGAGCCATAGGTACCTATATGTGCAGTTGAAAGGAACTCAATACATAATTAACTTAAGTCCTTGCTTTGGGTAATTAGGAAGGGTAGCCTGTAATTCTGAACTGTTTGGAATGCAGTGAGATAGATAGACATGTACCAGCCTGAGGAACATTTTCAGGTATGAGATATTGAAATGCTAGAATCATTAGTTGTGTGTTCCCTCCTCAGTGGTAGAGGCAGAAGAGCAATGTGACACTAGGGCTAAATCAGGAACAGTTTGACTTCTGTCCTTCTTGCATTAATACTTGAAGCCAGAAGATGCCTTTTATCGTTAAAGCAGTGTTGAATTTGTCTAGAGTTAACTGGTTTGGACTTTTGGGGTGGGACACTGTCCTCCCAGCTACTGCTTCATTCTTGTTTTCATTTTGCTGAGTTAGCTACTAGGGAAGTTTGTAGTTTTGTTTTGGCTGTTTGTTTTTTTAAAACTACATCTTGTATTTAGATATGTTACCACCAAGTAATAGCAAAGATCTAGAGAGCATCATTATGGTCCATCTGGAACTTAATGTTATTAGTAAGTATGGGATAAATATTTCATTGGCTTAATTATTTTAATTTTTTTTTAACTAAGAGGAAAAACTAGCTCTCAACATTGAGTTTGAATCCACAATGTTGCTTTGTAATTCACCCTGAATTTTTATATAGTTGTAAATCCCTTCGGGATTCATGTTTTAGTACTACTCAGAATTCTGTGGTACCAACGCTAAATGAAGGAAACAGATTGTCAGTTGTATTTAATAACAATCTTTTTTTCCCCTTGTAGAAACCTGTGGGACATATACTAAAAACATGAGACCAGTATATCCAACAAAAACTTTCCCCAATCACTACAGCATTGTCACAGTAAGCTCTGCATTTCAGTTTTTATATGTTCACAGAAGTGAGGTGTAAATACAACATTTTTCAAGAGAATAATCAGATTTCAGATCAGAAAAAAATAACTTCTTTTTCATTGTGTAATTAAGCAGGGAAACTGAGGTTCTGGTCCTTGCTCTTCTGCTAACCTGTTGTGACCTTGGGAAAGTCACTTTACATTCTGGGTCTTCATTTCCCATATGTGAAAAGAGGTGATTGAAGACTCCAAGAAATGATTTGTTAATTCCCTTTCAGTTTAAGATTCTTAGGCTCTGTTCTTTCTGATTAGTTTTTAACTTACTTTATTTGAGCCCCAGTTTGTCTGCATTCACAGGTCCTCAGCCGTCTTTCCAGTCATTTCAACGTATGAGTCTAAGCAAACCACTTTGCCTGACTCTAGATGTGATTACAGCTCTCTTTTTGTTTCACTTTCAGATTTAATTTGGATCCAGAAAACAAAAATGTAGAATTCATTAGGCCTCAGGGTTGAAGCCAGAGAATTAATACTTTGACTTATATTGGTACAAGCTATTCTTGGACCCAATCAAAAAGGATTTTGTTATGCAGAAATTTTTCACTGAGCAATCCAAAAGGACATCTCAGTACTTTTTTCAAAATTAAGAGGCTTGCTACCATTCCTAATTTATTTTCTCCTATTACATAAATTAAAACACAAGTACTACATAAAACCCTAAGCAGTTCGTTGTATTTTGATAACATGCAGTGTTTTGTTCTCTCCTTAATTAAGCTAGATTAAGTTCCTTGTAGCTTCAGTTGTGTATTTCTCTCTGATGATTTTTTTCTGTAACCTTAACATTAAAAACTCATAACTTGCATAAAACTTGTATTTTATATTTTTTAGGGACTTTATCCAGAATCCCATGGCATCGTTGACAATAATATATATGATCCCCAAATGAACGCTTACTTTGCACTTAAAAGCAAAGAGAAATTTAACCCTGAGTGGTACAAAGGAGAACCAGTGAGTTGTTTATTTAATTTAGCTATTAAAATTATTTTTTATTATTCTCATCTGTTTCTATCAGAGTAAAATAACAGATCCCCTGGAGTTTTTAAGAACCTACTTAATCTACTGTGTTTGTGCAATCCTTATCCAAACAGAGATAAATGCAGATAACTCTAAATATAGTTTATATCTTTGTATATTTTATCCCAGAGTAGGGTTCAGATTATTCTGAGCCAGTTTTCTTTTCTGCTTAATGGTACCTTTTTGTCCTAGTAGCAAAGAGCAGTAATCTGGGGGTAATATTTTGATCTACACAAAGCAAATTGTTTCTGCAGGAGTAAACTATGACTTTGTTTGCATTTTCTGACTTAGAAGATTCTCTCCAATTGTGATTTAGATGTGTTCTCCTTTTTAATTTTTAAAAATTGCCACAACAATTGTATAAAGTCTATTTGAATCGTCTTGATATCCCTCTTAGAAGGAAAAGAGCATGATGTTAATTTGCAAGTTATAATTTCAGATTTTTAGCTCTGACATTTAAAACTGTGATTTTTGGGCAAATTATTCTTTCTATGCCTCAGTTTTCTGTACTGTAAATAATTCTGTTAACTACCTCATAGAGTTATTGTGATGATTAAATTAATAATCTAAGTTGGTTATAAGAGTACCATTTAGAACTGTAACTGGCAATAATAAGTGCTCAATAAATGTTATATTACATAAGCAAAATATGTCAATAAGTGAAAGATATATGTATATTTTTGAATTTTTTTTCGTGATTTTTTTTTTTTGTTTTAACAGAAGCCTATCAAGTAGAAGCAAGTCTATAAAAGTTGCAGGAGTTACCAATTGTTTATATTCTTTAAGTTAATTTAATTTCTGATTATTTAATTTCTTTTTGCTGCTGTTCAAAGTCTCATTACATGGTTGTTTTGTAGTCTAATTGCTGGAGCTTATTGACATCAAAACTTTCTAGCATTTGAGAGGAAAGCGTTGGCGGTTGCATGAACACAATCTCCTAAGAAATCAGTGCTTACATAATTTCCTAATTTTCCTTCTCTGTCTTCTCCAGATTTGGCTCACAGCTAAACGTCAAGGCCTGAAGACAGGCACATTTTTTTGGCCAGGCTCAGATGTGAAAATTAATGGAATTTTCCCAGACATCTATAAAATCTATAATGGGTATGTATAACTGTACTTTTTTGGGGATCTGTAACATAGAACAGTTTATTTTCTTATCACAGCCTGAATTTTAGCGTTTGAATGATATGTTATCTGAAAAATGAGACCTATCAAGATAAGAACTCTATTTCAAAGAGTTTTAAATGGATGGTAGATAGACAGTAAAACTAGGTGAGGTTTTTTGTTTTTTTTTCTGGAGGTTTTCTAGAAAGCACTGGTGGTAACATGTTGGAGTTTGTGTTCAGATCTTTGGATAGGAATAAGAATTGAAGTCCTGGTGAAAGTAGGGGTCCTGAACATTTTCACATGAGGAGGAAAGAACTAGGAGAAGGAGCTGAAAGTATTAAAGGGACACAGGTAGGAGTGACCCTTTGGTGTCCAAAAATACGATTTGAATGAAGATATTAATGGCACCTCTAGATTTGCATTTTCAAATTACTTTTTTAAAGATTCCATCTATAGTGGAACTGATTAGAGTAACCTCCCTGTGATATTCAAAATCCATGAGGTATTGTGGGGAAAAAAAAAACACAGAACTTTTTTTCTGAAGACTCCCTTTGGATCATTTTAGTGATACTAGCAAAATAATTTGGCTTATACTTGGGGAAATTGTCATTATGACAATTTATGTCATATGTCACCAATACAATAGTGTATTTGAAGGACAAAAGGGAAAGTTCATAAATTCCAAACAAGAAATGCATATTTTCTTATGCTACCATTTATTCTTTGTGGTTCATGTAAGCACCTTGTTATTTGCCATTAATTTCATTCCATGGATGGTAATTGAGATTCTATGCATCAGGCACTGTCTTAGACCTGGAGAATTTTGCAGAGTAGTGATACATGTTCTCTGGCTTCTCAAGTTCTGATAGAGACCTTCTTAAGGAACAACCTAGTGTACTTGGGGTTGGGCAAGCACTCTGATGGAGACCTGTAAACAAAATTCTGTGCCCAGAGGAAGATGTCATTAATTCTGCCCAGAAACTGTTGCCTGGAGAACTGTCTGCCCATCAAGTGTCCATTTCCCAGTTTTACTGAGAGTCATCAATGAGTGAATTCATCTTCAGGAGGTCCCCTTTAAAGAGTATATTGACACGTGGGTTATTCATGACATGGCGGTTCCTATTCTCAGGTACAGGAATAAAATCCTCAGGTAGAAAATGGGAAGCGAATTTTTAGACCCAACTACAACTTTCATTTTTTTATAAACTTTCTGTTTGTTTAACCTATACTCTGAGCATATCATGAGAAATGCCGGGCTAGATGAGTTACAAGCTGGAATCAAGATACGTGGGAGAAACAACAACATCAGATATGCAGATGATACCACTCCCGTGGCAGAAAGTGAACAGGAACTAAAGAGCCTCTTGATGAGGGTGAAGGAGGAGAGTACAAGAGCCAGCTTAAAACTAAATATTAAAAAAAAAAACCTAAGATCATGGCATCTAGCCCCATTACTTCATGGCAAATAGAAGGGGTGGGGGGGAAATAGTGACAGATTTCCTCTTCTTGGGCTCTAAAAATCACTGCAGATGGTGACTGCAGCCATGAAATCAGAAGACGATTGCTTCTTGGCAAGAAAGCTGTGACAAACCTAGACAGTGTGTTGAAAAGCAGAGACATCACTCTGCCGAAAAAAGGTCCAATACAGTCAAGGCTATGGTCTTCCCAGTGGTCATGTATGGTTGTAAGACCATAAAGAAGGTAGAATGCCGAAGAATTGATGCCTTCAAACTGTGGTGCTGGAGAAGACTCCTGAAAGTCCCTTGGACAGCAAGGAGATCACCAGTTAATCTTAAAGGAACTCAACCCTGAATACTCGTTCCAAGGATTGATGCTGAAGCTGAAGCTCCAGTATTTTGGTCATCTGATATGAACAGCTGACTCATTGGGGAAGTCCTTGATGCTGGGAAAGATTGAGGGCAGAAGGAGAAGAGGACATCAGAGGATGAGGTGGCTGGATGGCATCACTGATGCAGTAGACATGAACTTGGGCAAACTTTGGGAGATGGTGAGGGGCAGGGAGGCTTGGCACGCTGTAGTCCATGGTGTTGCAAAGAGTCAGACACGACTGGGTGACTGAATAATAATGAACACAGCAACAACTTTCATATGTGTAAAAACTTAATGTTTGTTCCTAGGTTGGGAAAACAACTTTAAGTTTTCAGATGAAACTCTTACATTGCTTCAAACACATTTAATGTCTTGAATTGTTTTAATCTCTCTGAATGCATTTTGCAGTAAGACACACATTGATATTTTAAACCCTAACACTTGTCACATATTTGTTTCATTTTATCTTTCGTTTTAGTTCAGTACCATTTGAAGAAAGAATTTTAGCTGTTCTTAAGTGGCTACAGCTTCCTAAAGATGAAAGGTATGTAGATGATTAATTTCCACCATAAAATACTCCTTTGTTTTATAAAAATGTCTGAATATTTTATATAGATGACAGAAAACTTTGCTATTGGCTATGCTGTTTTATATCCAAATGAACTTTTTAGTGACTATTATAGCCACATTTCGAAGAATTCTAAACTTGTAAATTACTTCTCAGCTCTTTTAGAAATGTTACCCCAGTGCTATATAACTTTTATTCACTATCATTTGTTGAATTATTCTTTCTATTCTGTTTTACAATGTGTTCATAAAATATTACATTTTGATACTGTTTGATTTAGACCACACTTTTACACTCTGTATTTAGAAGAACCAGATTCTTCGGGTCACTCTTATGGACCAGTCAGCAGTGAAGTAAGTACATTTTTATCAGTGGTTATTTCGTTAAACCTGGTAGCATCTAACTGAACCTTGCTTTGAAGCAGATTTCTTGATCATTCTGTAAGAATCCATGATTTCTGGAAAGAATGTTAAGGGCATTTCTATTAAACTAAAAAGATGCACTTTAATCAAAAGGAACTGGGAGTATCGTTTGATTTTACACTATCTACAGTGCTGAATTGAACAAATGATGAGTTAAATTCTGTATTTTTAATTTCAAATGAGACCTGTCATACTCCACCCTTTGTGCTCTTTCCAGCAAAACCTATCTCCAGTGACTTCAGCGTAGTTAACAACCCTGTGTGCCCTTGCTTTGATTCTGTCCATCAGCTCAGCAGAGATGCTCTTTCTTAGAGGTGGGAGATGCGTGGCCAACAGTGCGGTCGTGTCATCACTAGACTGAGGAAAGTTTCCCGTACCTCTATGTTAGTCTAAACTATTGGCCAGATGCTAATATAATTTTTATTCTTTCACTGTTAAGATCCATCTCTAGGTCACTTTGTAAGTAAGTCTAAGGATCATTTTGTAATGGATTATCAGATCATGTAAATTTTAAGACCAGTATTACTTTTCTGTTCACTAAAGATTTCCCAAGGTAACTGCTTTTCTGATTCATCTTCATTCAGGGTCCAGTCCATTGCTTTTCAAATCACATTCATCAATTTATAAACTCAGTTAAATGCTAGTATTATTGGCTCATCAAAACCTACTTTATCTTAATACTTAAAAATTCCAGTCCATGTTACTTGGATATCTTTCAGTCAATGAGAGATCATGTTGAAAGAGCATGTTTCATAATACAGTAAAATACACAGACTGTAAGTAAAGATTAGACTGGTTTGCTATAGGCAAAGCTGCACAAGAATTTCCCTCGGGTGGTTTTGCTAGGAAAGAGAAGGAGAGAAATACCAAAGGCAGTTTGCCAAAACCATATGCCATTCTGTGTCCTTGTGATATTCATATGCAAAATAATGCAGTTTGTTTGGAAATAATGGGTTTTATTCATAGAAATTCTAGTTTTAAAAAATTAAGTACACAGAACTCTAAGAAGCATTCCTTGAGTACTTTTAGCTGCATGACATAAGATTGTTTCCCTTTCTTAGGTCATCAGAGCTTTGCAGAGGGTTGACAACATAGTTGGCATGCTGATGGATGGTCTGAAGGAGCTGAACTTGGATCGATGCTTGAACCTCATCCTTGTTTCAGATCATGGTAACCTGAGTTTACATCATTTATCCTTCTGGTTAAATGGAGCTTCCAGAAGTTTACTTGATTGATTAATGTTTTATTATTTCCTCTGACTTTTATAACTAATTATTTCTTGTGGAGAACTTTTAGAAAATACTACATTAAATATAACGTACAAGTGAAACACAGAACTCACAGACACCTAAGAGCTTATTAACCACAATGCACTCATCTCCTGATTTGGGGAAGGCTTACATCGGGAACTTGGAGAGTTAAAACAATGTTTTTTTCAATATTAAATTTTGGTAAATCTACTCTAAACATTTTAGATCATACTTTGAACAGATTATTATGTGCTTCTTCTATTTTCTCTAGAATGATAAATCTGAATTTTAAAGGGAGTATGTGTTAATTTTGGCAGTATTTTGATCTAACTCTTATGTACTGTGACCTTTAGAACATGTTTGTATGCAAACTTGGGACTGTAAAAGCAATGTGTATACAGGAATCGGAGAAGGCAATGGCACCCCACTCCAGTACTCTTGCCTGGAAAATCCCATGGATGGAGGAGCCTGGTAGGCTACAGTCCATGGGGTTGCTAAGAGTCAGACACAACTGAGCGACTTCACTTTCACTTTTCCCTTTCATGCACTGGAGAAGGAAATGGCAACCCACTTCAGTATTCTTGCCTGGAAAATCCCAGGGACGGTGGAGCCTGGTGGGCTGCCGTCTATGGGGTCACACAGAGTCGGACACGACTGAAGCGACTTAGCAGCATACAGGAAAATCAGAAAAAGCTTCTTTTGTTTGTTCTTGTTGTTATTATTGTTTGCTTCAGAAATAATTACTGAAAACTATTTCTAGAAACAGTCCTAAGAAGATGTATTCTGAAGAAGCCTCCAGTCTGAAAATGAGATGAGAGTTTTATATTCCTAGTTAATACACTAGTTGATTCTGAGAAAATAACTGTGCTTTCATATTCAGGCTAAAACTGTGATATTCTTCCTCACTCACATAAAAATATTATAATACATAAATAAGAAACACTGAAGTAATTTTGGATGAAGAGAAGGGAAAATATTTTTTTTAAGTGAAGTGGTAGATATATGTGAAATTCTGTGTCTTACCTGTTAGATGTTCAACTATCACAAGTGCTGCATGCATGTGTGCTAAGGCACTTCAGTCATGTTCTCCTCTTTGTGACCCCATGGACTTGTAGCCGACCAGGCTCCTCTGTCCATGGGATTCTCCAAGCAGGAATACTAGAGCAAGTTGCCATGCCCTCCTCCAGGGAATCTTCCTGACCCAGGGATCAAACCCACATCTTTTAAGTCTTCTGCACTGGCAGGCAGGTCCTTTACCACTAGTGCCGCCTAGGAAGCCCATCATGAGTGCTGACCTCATGTTTATTGATTTTAATTCTGGAAGTGAAAGAAATTCCGTCCTACATGTTAAAGGTTTTTTCATTAAAGTTGCAACATATTTGGGGACTTTTTTTTTTCTCCTAGGCATGGAAAAAGGCAGTTGTAAGAAATATGTATATCTGAATAAATACTTGGGAGATATTAAAGATGTTAAAGTTGTATATGGACCTGCAGCTCGACTGAGACCCTCTGATGTTCCAGATAAATACTATTCATGTAAGTATATCTCTGTGCTAATTTTGAATATGATTATATTTACAGTTAATGTGTATGTGCTCAGTCGTGTCTGACTCTTTGTAACCCCATGCACTGTAGCCTGCCAGGCTCCTCTGTCCATAGGATTCTTCAGGCAGGAATACTGGAGTGGGTTGCCATTTCCTACTGTAGGGGATCTTCCTGCAGGGGATCCCCAGTAGGGGATCCCTGACCCAGGGATCGAACCTGCATCTCTTGTGTCTCCTGCATTAGCAGGTGAATTCTTTACCACTGCACCACCTGGGAAGGCTCTATATTTACGATACATTCCTCTGAATCATATCTTTAAATTAAAGGTGATCAATTAATTTCTTTTTCATGATTAAATATCCAGGACTGGCCTTGTGCACCCAAAGGGATTTTATGGGACTGGATGTGAGGGCACAAGTCTAACCACTTATCTGTTATTCATGACTAAGAATATTATTTGATGAGCTTGGTACAGTTTTATGTTATCATGTATATTTTTCTTGGACTTCCCTAGTGGCTCAGATGTCAAAGCATCTGCCTGCAATGTAGGAGACCTGGGTTTGATTCCTGGGTTGGGAAGATCTCCTGGAGAAGGGAATGGCAACCCATTCTGGTATTCTTGTCTGGAGAATTCCATGGACAGAGGAGCCTGGCGGGCTACAGTCCATGGCATCGCAGAGTCTCAGAGACACGACTGAGCGAATAACACTTTCACTTTCATATTTTGCTTGTGTTGGTTTCAAGATTACTTATAGGGAAAAAAGCTCAGAATTTCAGCTATATTTATTCAACTTTAATTAATATTATTTCATTAAAATAACTTACAGATGTTATAGGATAATATTCCATTATGAGGAGGAATGCTGGTTGAGATGATTAATTCTATAAGCAACTAATTTCTGTTCTCAGAAATGACTTTCTTAAACTGTTCCAAAAAACAATGAGAATGTGTTTTGTGAGCAGAGAAGAAGAAATTTCACATTCTCTCTTGACCACATGTCATACCCAAACGGCCAGGAAATTTTAAATATTCATTCTTTTGAAAGTCAAGCCTATTTAAGAACTGATTGTTATACTCTTCTTTTCGATTACCATCCTTGGTAATTATAAAATACTAAGAGCAGTTTTGTTTATCATTCTGTTACAATTACCTTTGAAATGGAAAGAGAAAAGAGATTTTTCTGACAGTCATCAGCATTGGATTAGATTTGGGTATATGCAGTGATATATGTTTAAGTAGATATGGTTGAATATTCATGAGGAGAAGCAGATTTCCCTCCAGGAAAATTGTTATGCAAATATATTGACATAGTAACCCAAAGCATAGACTCTAACTTGTACAATAACAAATTTTAGTTAGTACTTAAGAAAAATTATTAAAGTAGTATGTGATTGTTTTAAATGGATTTGAGGCTGGCATGCTATATTTTTGTATTATTTTTAACAGTAGCATACCATTCAACTGTTCTTATCTTTACCTCTCTTCAGTTGATTATGAAGGCATTGCCAAAAATCTTTCTGTGAGTATCTTTTTTTTTTTCCCCCATTACTGTTTTGTTGCTAGCTTTGTATAAAATATATTTAGAAGAAAGTTTTAGTATTTGATTGGGAGATTGTAGGATTTTAACCTAATCTATTTTCTTTTTTTTTTTTTTTTGAGTATCTGGGCCAACATTTAAATGCTCTGTAGTTTTTAAAGGTCTTTAAGGACATATCTCAATAATTTAGGTTTTTAAAACTTTAAGAATTTATTTATTGACATTATTTCATTTATATGACAGTGCAAGAAATAATTGAAAACAATAGGAGGGGAAACCCTGTAGCCATACTACCATAAACACTTAGCATTATGATATATTTCCTACCAGTTTTTCTTGTGTTGATTTCTTAAACTTTTGTCCTAGGGCTGATTTACCTATATTCCATTTTTTTACTTGATGAAAATCCTTACAATTTTAAAGAAAGTTCTTAAAATTATTATAAGAGTATTTGAAAATAGGATTATCAGTAGTAGCACAAATATAAACTAGTGACTCAATCTAAACATCCTAGGACTCTTATGCAATAATTATGATTTCCTATAAAATAAGAATATACAATAGTTGGGAATATGCAACTTGTACATTATATAAGTAGTGAAAACTCAGTTATTTTTGCATCTATGACTTATTGGGCATACTGATTAAACGTTTGGGAGAAAAAAATTCATATGGACTTAGGAAGCAATTTCAAGAGTAGTTTACACTTAAGAAAATATGGAAATAATGGTTTTTCTTTGCCTCTTACAATTTCAGTGCCAGGAACCAAACCAGCACTTCAAACCTTACCTGAAACATTTCTTACCCAAGCGTTTGCATTTTGCCAAAAGTAACAGAATTGAGCCCTTGACATTCTATTTGGATCCTCTGTGGCAACTTGCATTGTAAGTTCTGACAGTCTTGCAGGTAAACCTAGTCATTCAAGGTAACCACTGGGTCCTTTCCAATGATGTTGTAATATGAAGACTTCAAATATGATTCTCTTTTGTCCGAGTTTCTCTCAGCCTTGGACTATTGACATTTGGGATCAGATAATTCTTTGTGGTGGGGAGCTGTTCTGTGTGTTGTGGGATATTTGAAAACATCCCTGGCTTCTACTCACTAGATAAAAAAGTACTTTCTATAGTTGTGACAACAAAAAATATCTGCAGACATTGCTGCAATTCCCTGGGGAGAGGGGGCCACCTCCAACTAAGAACCACTGCTCTGTCCCTTCACATCCATCTTGATTATTTCTTTTGTTCCACTTGCCATTGTATTTCCTCTACATGTTATAGTTATGCCTAATAATACCTTAAAAGTCTAACAAATGATTGGCAAAAGCTCTTTACTTTATAATAATGAGCAATTACCATCTTCTTTGGACAGCTGTTTTTTTCATTCTTGTTACACTAAATCCATCAATAAACCTTAGTTTATTGGTATGTTCAGCAAATTATTTGGATCGTGCATATTGTTAATTCTCAAACTTGATCATTAACTCTTGGAAGCCGGGAAGTCAGAGATGATAAATACATACCTCTGTCCAGCAAAACCTAAGCAGTAAACCAGAATTCAGTCAACAGAATTACACTGTTTCTCCCTTATTAGAGAACTGTGCTTTCAGTGTTTAGAAAAAGAAAAGGTCCTTATCCTCATGAGAGAACTAATATTTAGTGAACATCTACTATGTTCCAAGCATTTCTTTAGGCTAAATGGTGTAATTATTACAAATAAATTGTTAAATATCAAAGAATAGTTACTCTTTATTAATGGAAATAATGTCATGAGAGTCAATTTTGCTTTATGAGTGGACTTTGCATTATTAATTCGTATTATGTGACAATTAGGAATCCTTCAGAAAGGGAGTATTGTGGAATTGGATTCCATGGCTCTGATAATACATTTTCAAATATGCAAGTGAGTAAACCTATTCTACTTTAAAAATTATAGTTTATATCTAAGGAAAAAACTGCTATATAAAGTTTTAGACTTAAAGACATAGACTGTCATTATGTATCTTTAAAGAGAATTAATGAGGCATATACTTTCATATAGCTGATTTACTTTGAACATTAATAGAATTTAAAATATTTTATTTATGTTTCATGAATGTGTGACTTAAATTTTGTGTGTGTGTGCAAGCACATGTGTGCGCTCAGTGGTGTCCAACTCTCTGTGACCCTATGGACTATAGCCCACTAGGCTCCTCTCTCCATGGGATTTTCCAGGCAAGAACTCTAGAGTGGGTTGCCCTTTCCTCCTCCAGGAGATCTTCCCAACCCAGGGATCAAACCTGTGTCTGCTGCATTGGCAGGCAGATTCTTTCCCACTGAGCCACCTGGGAAGCCCATATTTCATACCATATTTCTAATAATTATTTTTTCATCTATTTGTACTTCATTGAGAATGTTGCTTCACAGTAAATGAAAGGCAGTAATTAATAGGTGGAAAGATAACATACACTTATGTTCTAAATAAAGATAATCCCTTCCATTTGCCTAGCACTTTAAAAATTTCAAAATACACTCATATCATTGTCTAATTTTATCCCTACAGCATGGTGTATGGTGGGCAGAGTAAGATTTATATCCCATTTCACAGTTGAGGGAAGATTTCATCATCATTTTGTTCTGATTGTCAGGTTAGGAATTGTAATAAAGTTAAGAAAGTTATCCTAGATGTCTTTAGATTAAATATGCAACAGGGATTAAAATAATATCCTAGAAGGTCCACTGGGCACAGTATTTTTCCACTTATCTTAATATAACCAGTTTGTATATGTACAATGGGCAAAGATATAAAATACCTTGTTAGTGACCAGCTCTTTACTGACCAGTTTCTTTTCTGGCCAACGTAGGCCCTCTTTATTGGCTACGGACCTGGATTCAAGCACAGCACTGAAGTTGACTCCTTTGAAAATATTGAAGTCTATAACTTAATGTGTGGTAAGTGTGAACAGGTAGCTCTTCTCCCTTCTGAACACAAAGCTGGAATACATTATTGAAAGTAGGTCACATGTTGGGCACCTTTCAGGAAATGATGATAAGGCAAGATCCTCATATTTCCACCTTTCTTCTTCCTGATCCAGTCATTGAACAAATATAGCTATCTGATGTTTGCACTAGGCTGCACAGTGGTAAAATATAACAGTCAGAGCAGACGATCTATAAATTCCAAGTGCCTGGTACTTTGCCAGGCCCTAGACTTAATGAGATGACAGTTGAACCAGATCAGGGTGGAAGCCAGAGAAAAGAGTTTGGAGGTTGTGAAAGGTAGAAAAAACAGGTGGATCCTCTAGTAGCAATAATAGTTGAGTGAATGGCAATGTCAAGGTTGCAGAAATGGAGGAGAACACACTGGCTATATTCTTAGTTTACTCCATACCTTCTAAATTAGAGCTTTTATGATTGAGTATTGCATTTTAAATATTGCTTCCTTTTTCTGATAACAGTACTGGAGTTTATAAAACCTTAAATGTGTCATAAGTATTGACATAATTCTTTTAGGGAGCCTGAATACTTAAATGAGTTAATATATCCTAAAGCATCTAAACAGTGCCAGGCATATAATAAGTGCTTTACTGTGTAGGTGTTTGCTATTATTATTATTAGCAGCATGAGTCTTAGACTTGGACCGAGCTGATTTTGAATCCTAGGTCTACTATATTAGTAGCTTGAGACCTTGAGCTAAGTAAGCATGCTAATTCCAGGCATGCATGTCTTCCAAGTCGCTTCAGTCAAGTCCAACTCTTTGCGACACTGCAGACTGTAGCCCAACAGGCCTCTCTGTCCATGGGATTCTCCAGGCAAGAATACTGGAGTGGGTTGCCATTTCCTCCTGCAGGAGATCTTCCCGAGGGGATCTTCCTGACCCACATCTCCTAATTCACCTGCATTGGCAGGTAGGTTCTTTACCACTAGCGCCACCTGGGAAGCCCACCTTGGAGAAATTGAAATTCAGTTCTAGACCATTGCAATAAAGTGAATACTCTAATAAAGCAACTACATGAATTTTTTTTATTTTTAGTGCATATAAAAGTATTTTTTTACACTATACTGTAGTCTGTTAAGTGTGCAATAGCTTAAGTTTAGAAAAATGTACATACTTTAATTAAAAAGTACTTTATTGCTAAAACATGCTAAGCATCATCTCACAATGTGGGACTGTCACAGACCTTCAACTGTAAAAAAATCTGTGGAGTGTAATAAAATGAAGTAC
Source organism: Giraffa tippelskirchi (assembly GCF_054371585.1). NCBI lineage: Eukaryota > Metazoa > Chordata > Mammalia > Artiodactyla > Giraffidae > Giraffa > Giraffa tippelskirchi. The sequence continues at coordinate 134,323,825 of NC_137283.1, forward strand.
AATGAAATGCTTGCTCCTTGGAAGAAAACCTATGGCAAACCTAGACAGCATATTGAAAAGCAAAGACATCACTTTGCCAACAAAGTTCCATCAAGTCAAAGCTATTGTTTTTCCAGTAGTCATGTACAGATGTGAGAGTTGGACCATAAAGAAGGTTGAGTGCTAAAGAATTGATTCTTTTGAACTGTGGTGTTGGAGAAGACTTTTGAGAGTCCCTTGGACAGCAAACAGATCAAACTAGTCAATCTGAAAGGAAATCAACCCTGAATACTCACTGGAAGGACTGATGCTAAACCTCCAATACTTTGGCCACTTGATGCAAAGAGCCAACTCATTGGAAAAGACCCTGATGCTGGGAAAGATTGAGGGCAAAAGGATAAGGGATGACAGGATGAAATGGTGGGATGGCATCATCGACTCAATGGACATGAGTTTGAGCAAGCTCTGGGAGATAGTAAAGGATAGGGAAGCCTGGCATGCTGCAGTCCATAGGGTTATGAAGAGTCAGACATGACTTAATGACTGAATAACAATGAAATGATGTCTGCATGTACTCATCTACCAAATATTGACAACTTAAATATATTTAGCACAATTGGCATATAATAAGCATTCAATAGGGGATAACTATAGTTATTGTTTACATTAAAATTTAGAAATTTTTATAGAGAAGCACAGTGTGCATATCAATATTTCCATCAAGAATAGCCTGATCATAAATATTCTACAACCTGAGAGAGAGAGATTTTTAGTTTTATTTTAGGTAAAGAGTTAAGGACTCTTATATAGATTTGGATTTAAAAAATAAAATTCATAGTGCAAAACTACTATTTAGTTTTGAAATTTCTTAAGTAAATCTTTATTTACCATTCTTGAAATTATACAGATTTACTGAATTTGACACCAGCTCCTAATAATGGGACTCATGGAAGCCTTAATCACCTTCTAAGCAATCCTGTTTACGCTCCAAAGCATCCCAAAGAAGTCCGCTCCCTGGTCCAGTGCCCCTTCACAAGAGCCCCCAGGGAGAGCCTCGACTGCTCTTGTGATCCTTCAGTAAGTATTCCGAAGATATTTAGCCCAGTGGCTGGCTATGATTTTATAGCACCTTCTGCATAGCGTACGCTGCAGAAATACATGATAAAATTTGTGAGTGGGAGCAAATGCACATATTTTCAACTCTAGTGACATATGCCTTTTAATTTTTTATTTTTTCCCTTCTTAGTTTTTACACTTTCACTATATTTTTAATCCCCTTGTGTTGAGACTTGATTTGGCTGCAGGCTGCGAGAAGTCTAGCTGAATTCTGAAATATACTGAATCCCAGAATCTGGGCTGCCCTCCTAGCAGTGAGGTCTTTTATGAACCAATCTCAGTATTCCCTCTCTAAAATACATCCCAACCTATTTTAAATTTAGAAGGAAAATATTTTGGGGGATGAAATGAATTTATGACACTTCGTTTTTACTCCTATCTTAATATGTAATTGTTGTAAGGAGATGAAAATATATGACAAATTATAAACAAAATTGATCGTGTCCATAAAAGCAGACATTTGAGTAGCTCATCTTATGCTCTATGTTTTGTTTTAGGCTTAATTTATGCTTGTAAAAGACCATAAGAGTAGAGATAAGAATTATAAACAGTAGTTATATTCTTATTTTTAATGACTTGTGTTCTGCTGTGCCAATAATTTTGTCTTTTTGCCACCGTTATCTCTGTTTTTATCCTCGTCTTCAAAAAAATAATTTCACTTGTACAGGATGGTTATAATTTTATCTTTCTTCTATGGTGGAATACTTAAGCTGTAAAAGTCATTGGTACAAAATTAAAGCACATTTTTAAATCCTCAAAAGTTGTATCATTAATTTTTTAGATTCAGCCAATTGTGGATTTTCAGACACAGTTGAATCTGACCATGGCAGAAGGTAAGCAGGCTTTTTCTCAATAATGTGAAGCTCAGAATTAGTTTGGGATCATTGTTTGAGAATAACCAATAAAATAAGGTAGTAGTGGAGGACCATCTGATGAACTGGGTGAACTACTTAGCTTGGCAATCTAAACTGTTAGTCATAAGGAAGGAAGGGATGTTTACAGTGGAAGCAGCATGTAATGTAATTAGTGGAAGCTGAATCACTCTTTATGGACTCAGTGGAGTATTTTGAGATTTTGAAGATATTCATAGGTTTATATTATAACAATAGATCCTCAGATTCCATTTAAAATACCTAAATTTCTGTTTCACTTAGTTCTTAATTATAAGGAAGTATAAATTGATTTATTTATCTAAAGTTACTTCTTTATAACTCTTGAACGAAAATTAAGCATATGCAGACAACTGACGAAGTGTGGATATTTAGTATCCCTTTTATATTCCTTGACACAGTCTCAGATCCTTCAGTTACTTGGCTAACAGTTTTTTCTTGCTGGAATAAAACAGTGAATTCTGCATGCTCTTGACTTGAACTTCTCTCTATAAAATCTCTATAAATGTGCAGATTAGAGAAATTTTACATGACCCCAAGGTGGCAGAGTGTCATGGTGAAAAATGACACCTTTGGAACTGAGTAGATATGGGTTTGAATATGAGCTTAGAAACCGTATGTCCATGGAGAAAGTATTTGTTCCCTATAAGTTGCTCTTTTCTCATCTGTAAAATAAGTATATAGCCTCAACTTATAGAGGTCCATATGAATTAAATTCAGTGATATAGACAGAATCCTATAAAGCATCTGATGCTTGAGAAAAGGGCAATAAATGGTATATGTACTATTATTCCATTTGGTGTTATCTCATAATTTCAGTTTTAAATTTTTGCTTTCTGGGTATACACATCATCCAGAAAACTTTCTTTTGATATTATGTCTTGGAAAATAAGTAATAAAGATAATATTAAAGAATTTTAGTAATACAAGTCCTAATTACTGAGATTCCTAGCAATCTCATGTAGTATCTTCTTGTGATATCTTAATATCACATTGATATTTCAGGATCTACATAGGCACACACTGTAATGAACCCCCTTTTGTTTTTTTAAATTTGTTTATGGTTCTGTTCTTTGTAAGTAGTTTGATTTTACAGTTACAAATAATTTTTCAATAGGATTAAGTAGAGAAAAGAATCAGATACTCTGTGTATCATTATATCTTACCATACAAATCACACTAAGTGTGTTTGAACGGTGGTTTCACTTTCTCTCTATGACCCAAGAGAAGACCATTAAGCGTGGCGCTCTACCCTATGGAAGACCCAGAGTTCTCCAGAACAGCACTGTCTGTCTGCTTTACCAGCACCAGTTTGTGAGTGGTTACAGCCATGACATCCTGATGCCCCTTTGGACATCCTACACCATTGACAGAAATGCAAGTATTTGTCACCCTTTAGCTCTGTGTGGTTATTTTATATTATTACTAAGCAAAACGTTGAAAGCATCATTTCTCACTGTCGATCTCGGCTCTGTAACCAGCTCCCAAATTAGAAGATCACTGAACGGAGAGTCAGAAAAATTAGGTCCTGGTTCTAGCTTGGCCACCGACTAGCTACGTGACTTTGACATTCAGAGCAAACCTTTGTGAAATGAGGGTATGCAGTGAAGATTTCTCCCATGCTTTGGTTTTTTTCCTTGGTTTTAATATTTGATGATGCTAATTTCTAATTTCATGAAATCACTTTTACTATCAATTAGAGTTTTTATTTCTAAATACACAGCTGTGTAAGTACAAGAATTTCCCTCAGCTGCCCAAATCTTGGGCCATCAGGGATGGAGGAGGACTTGGAAGCTCAGTAACCTCACTGCGTATACCACCTACAGGGAGCCCTCCCAGACCAAACCAGGGAGAGGCCTGGGGTCCTGTCCACTACCTAGACCAGAGGAGCTCAGCCTTGAAAGCAGTAGGGGAAGATATTCCAGAATAAGACCACCATTCTCCCTCACCCTCACTGCCTGAATGCTGTGGTAGCCAGATAAATGAGGAAAGAAATAGAGCTTGAGAAAGAGAATGGGGGCAGGAGATGAGATTTAGATCTTATCTGGAAATAAAGTTTTAAACTAGTTGTTGTTCAGTCCCTAAGTCGTGTCTGACTCTTTGTGACCCCATGGACGGCTTCCCTGTCCTTCACTATCTCTTGGAGTTTGTTCAAAGTCATGTCCATTGAGTCAGTGATGCCATCAACCATCTCATCCTCTGTCGCCGTCTTCCCCTCCTGCCCTCATTCTTTCCCGGCATCAGGGTCTAAACTAGACTGACCAGATTTTCAGAAACTGATGAGAAAATGTCTGGTAAGATATAGGATGCTCTTAAGGGATAGAAGGGGGATTGGAGAGAGCTTAGTTGACTATAGCAGTTAGATTTTAAAAACAGAGCTAGTGTTACTACTCACTAAGATTGTTCATATATATGTAATTTTTGTATCTGTATGTAGAGAGAATACACACACACATTCACATATGTACATAAAGTGTCTACTTTAACTTGATTTTTAATCTTTGAAGAACATCTTCAAACATTTCAAACACTTTTTAATTGACTTTGTAATATTGAGTTGGCCAAAAACTCGATTTGTGTTTTTCCATAACATCTTCAAAAAACCCAAACAAACTTTTTGGACAACCCAGTATATAGCAGTTTACCCAGTGTTTTGTATGTCCCCATTCTATTTATTATAGTTTAATACCTTAATTATAATATCCCTGGACTCTGAATTTTCAGTTTTATTATATAATGAAAGCTGCAAAAATTGAGTCCTCACTACTCATGAGGTTTTCATATCAAATTGCTGTTCAGTGGCTTTCCCCCACTGCACCCCCCCCCCCCACTTTTGGCTGTGTTGTAATATGAAAGAGTCTGATCTCTGAAAGTCAGCAATTCACTACAAAAAGTTTGAAACTGAGTAGACAAAAATATTATAAACAAAAGTACCACAACATGGTAGGAAAAATTTGCACATATATGACAAGTGATTAATATCTTTAATATTATAAAGAGTTTTTACACTTTGGTTAGAAACAAGATGAATACACTAATAGAAAAATGAAAAGTGGTGCAGGGCATGAACAGACAACCAGAACTCCATGATTTTATGATGTGGTTCACCTTTAATTATTTATAAAGCTCTAGCGTTTTGTTCTGTTCTGTATGCCTCATCCCTGATTGTCCTTTTCATTTTGTTCTTCAGGACAATTTCTTTACAGAAGACTTTTCCAACTGCCTTTACCAGGATCTCCGAATTCTTCTTAGGCCTGTCCATAAATGTTCATTTTATAAAAATAACGCTAAACTGAGCTATGGGTTCCTCTTCCCACCACGTAAGTCTCTGCCTCGCTGGTGTTCTCTTTCCCTTATGTTCTTTCTTTCTTCCATTTCCTTTTCTTTCTTATGGGGAAGTGTACATCTTGTTTATTTATTGGTGAAAACTGTGAATGGGAAATAGAACTATTAGGGAAATTTTTCAAGTATCTAAAACTTGAGTTTTGAAAACCTGTTTACTTTTGTTTGGAGAGTGATGGATTTAGGGTAACCACTGTAGATAGAACATTCTTCACTTTTCTACATTTCTTTTAAACAGAGTTTGAGAAACTCAGGTCAAAAGGATGCATCTGGGTTCTTAGGAAGGAGATACCATTTTGTTGTTTAAAAAGAAAACTCTGATTTGTCAAAGAATGAGGTAAAGGGAGAGCCTGAGTTTGCGTGCCCTTTCACTGATACAGAGCCCCTGGGGAATGGCTTTTTTTTTTAAATCATGTTCTATTATTTCAAGTGGCAGATCTGTATGTTAATGAGAAGACATTTGGAAGCCAGCCTAAAAAGGAAAAAGTTAGAAGACTCCAGTCAATACGTTCAATATCCAGTCCAGTCCCCAGAGCAAGCTTCTGAAGTCAGAACTTGCCTTTTGCATTATAAAAATAGGTCCAAGCCAGAAGTCCGTACAAAGAAGCCTTGTACAGCATTTCAAGGCAGACATCCCTTGTGATGTTTTTTCTGGTTAGTAGGTGTTCTGAAGCCAGATATTCTCTTTTTTACTTTTCTCTGTGAAAGAGTTCAAGGAAAGATTGTTGACACAATATACTTCAGTTGAAAATTAGGCAAATGAAGTAAAATTTGTATATGTTTAATTTGGGCCCTTTATTAAAGATTTTGTTTCTTAGATAAATTCATCTTGAAGAAGAAAAGATCCCAATTTTTTTAAGGGACCTGATCCCATTGCATCTCCCCCCTTGATCTAGTACCTGGGAAAGTTTTACGAGTTTAAGATGATAGCCCATTTTTTTAAATAACCCCATGAGAAAGTATAATTCTTACTGTGATTTGTGAAGAATGAAATAGTTGTTCTTGTTATTTTCTTTGTAGAATTACGTAAAGGTTCAAGTCAAGTATATTCTGAAGCACTACTTACTACTAATATAGTGCCCATGTACCAGAGTTTTCAAGGTAAAATTTTTTAATCTTATATCTCATAATTTCAAATGAATTTCCTGAAATTTTAGGTATGATTTGTATGTAATGACTGATCCTCTAAATTAAATGACTAGACATCAAATATATTCTCATAGGTTTGTTTAACTTAGAAAATACCAGTACACGAAAAAATCCTACAAGTATTGAATTATGATATAGTCCCATATATATTATTATGCTTTATATTTAAGTGTCTGCAAACATTTTTGGTGGGAAAATAGTGTAATGTTCCTCCTAACTTATCTAGCTAATGTAATCTACTAATATATATTAAATTTCAGTCTGTTGCCTTATGTAACTATTTGGAAGTTCTTGATAATTGTTTTTAATTTAAAATGAATAGATTTTATATCATTATTATTGCAGCTATTGGCTTTTTTAAGAATAAATACACATTTATACTTTAAGTAACTTACAGAGCATACAAGGAAAATTTTATTGTAATTTACCTCTAGAATGCTTTTGAATAGTTCAAAATTCTCTAGAATATTTCAAAAAAGTACAGATGTTAACAATAAATTTGAATAGCTTGCCTTGTTTGTGTTCTTATATTTTTTTATGCTGAATGATAATATGTGATCTCAGCTTCATGACAATACATATATTTAGGGATGCCTGAAGTAGAATTGAATTCAGCCTTTGCTGGTTAGTCTTTCCAAGAGCAGAAGCTGAGCAATGGATTTTTGGCCAGACTTCACTTTATCCCTAATTATGACAAATGCTAATTTTGACTCATAATTGGATTCATAGTTGATTTATGTCATCTTGTTCTTTTGACGCTGGCGCGTCTTCCTTCTTGTTTCAGTTATATGGCACTACTTGCATGGCACCTTACTGCAGAGGTATGCTGAAGAAAGAAATGGTCTCAATGTTGTCAGTGGTCCTGTGTTTGATTCTGATTATGACGGACGTTATGATTCCTTGGAGACTCTGAAGCAGTAAGAACATATTTCATGTACTCTTAAATACAGCTCTCAAATGGGACTACCATCCAGTTGAGTCAGCAGAACCTCTTCTATCTAACTATTCATATTTGTGTAGCTGACATTTCTGATTATGCAGGAAGCCCCTTGAAATAGCTGATTAATGTTGAATGTTTTGATGTTCAGTAAAATATTTTTTTATATGAAAGTAGTGTTTATCCCCCACTCAGCTTAGATGAATAATTCTATAGCTCATATTAAATACTGAACTCTGCCTTTTGTTAAGAAGATAACAACAGTGTTTACAATCTCTCTGTGGCTGTTGTGAAGATGCTGTTTTAACTAGCAAACTGCCAGTTTCAAGATAAAGAATGATACAGTGTGGAGGCATCCTGAGTCAAAGAAGCAGAAGCCATAAAGCCATAGTGCCACAGTGTTGCCGTAGGTTGAATGTCACAGCTTTCAGTTTTATCCAACTCTGCTGCAAGGGGAATTTGTTGCAGGGACGAAAGTGGGGTAGAAGAGGATGGCCATGTCCCAGATCACTTCTGAGTCCCTGGGATGGCCACCAAGTGTGGATTGCTGGCTCCACACAGGAAAGACTTCAAGAGCGAGCCATAGTAAAGAGAAATAAGGTTTATTCAGGGAGATACACACTCCATTGATAGAATGTGGGCCATCTCAGAAGGCGAGAGGCACCGGGGTATGCAGTGTCCGTTTTTATAGGGGTGGGGAATGTCACAGGCTAATGAGTGGGAGGGGTATTCCAGCTCTTTTGAGGAAGGGGTGGGTATTTCCAGAAATTGGACATTGCCCACTTTCTGATCCTTATAGTCGGCCTTGGAACTGTCATGGTGCCTGTGGGCGTGTCATTTAGGATGCTGATGTGTTACAGTAAGTGTATACTGACCCCCAAGGTCTAGTGGAATTTGAATCATCTTGGACCTTGGACCTAGTTTGTTTTAACCAATTTACGTCATGTCCTTGGGCTGTGTTATGTTTTTAAAGTTTGTGCCCTGCCCCTTTCCGATCTCAGAATGATACAGTGACCTTGTTGAGAAACCATCAGTGGTGCTTTCATAAAGGAAAGAGGAAGCACATTTTAGAGATCGGTTGATCTTTATTAAAAAAATTGCAAAATTTTTGGAAGCAATTTTGGTTCTTCAGTCTATGAGAAAAGTGGAGTGAAGCATCCACTGGGATTCAGTCCCTTTCTGAAAACCACTCCCTCAGGCTGACTTAGCGATTACTGTTCATACATGTACACCTGTGACCACATCATTTGTAAAATTATATTTTTATTATATTCTTTAAGGCATAAGGATCCTGTGTAAATACCTCAGAGGTGGCAGCAAGAGAATGGGTAAAGAAGAGAACGTATACCTTTCCCATTCACAGCTTCAACTGAAACACATTTTAATCTGCTTTATGTATCGTGGTTCCACATAAAATTGTGTGTTTTTTTTAAGTGATACCACCACTACCTTAAATTTTGAAAGATAACTTAAAAATCAAATGAATCTACTTTTTTTTTTTTCCAAACAAATCTGGTCTTGAGACCTAAGGAAATAGAATTAAGATGAGGTAAAGGTGTCACTTGGGACATCTTTGAGAATATGCTTAATTTTAAAAAAAGTAAAAATAAAGTTATAGGATAGGAAAGAAGATCCAGTTAAAACAACAGCTTCTCTGAAGGAGCTGGAATGAAAAAAATCTCAAACCAGTTCTCTCGCTTTCCCTCTCTGTTCATAACTGCCTGGAATTTAAAAGATTCTCAGTAATGCTTTAGAGTCTTGGTTTTACATATTCAAAATTGATGATTTTTTTCCTTAGTGTCTCAATTCCAATTTGTTAAGATGGAATTACCAAAAAAATACAAAGTTTTAATAAATTTCTATAAAATGTAACATTATTTGAATTGTGTTTCTGTGTCTTCTAATTCTTCTTTCTCCATCTGGCAGAAAATGTTGAGGCATTATGATGACTAACTTCTTACAATGTGTTTAATTATTTGACTGAATTTTATTTGGGGATGTATTGTATTAAAAATATACTTGAGTTAAATAGTCATTAAAAGGGAGATAGTTATTTTTTTCTTAAAGTGAATATTACCATATTTTACAGAAACAACAAAGTCATCCGTAATCAGAAAGTTCTGATTCCAACTCACTTCTTCATTGTGCTAACAAGTTGTAAAAACACATCCCAGACTCCATTACAGTGTGAAAATTTAGATACCTTGGCTTTCATTTTGCCTCACAGGACTGATAATAGTGAAAGCTGTGCGGTAAGTGGCCTTTGTTACTTTATCTTAAGCATTGATATACGAATATATTTGTGCATGTCTTACATCTGACATTACTGTGGGAGAAGAAACATAACTAGAACATACATGTTTGAGATTATAGAATGGTTTTAAACTTGATCCTCTTAGTTTATTCAAAGAAGATCATTCTTGTCTGTTAAAAGCACTAACAGTAAGATCAGAATGTAAAAACTTAGTTGATGTCATATGGCCTAGCCTCTAAATCCATGTATAAATTCTGGGCCCTCCCCTAAAAGGGCTGCAATAGATTTATGCTTACATTTCACTAACCAAAATGATGTTAAGTGCCTTGAATTATATGGGGTCGCACAGAGTCAGACACGACTGAAGCGACTTAGCAGCAGCAGCAGCAGCCTTGAATTAGGTGTTAAGTTCCTTTTCCATCTGTACCATCCCAAAAGCTTACTGATAACTTAAATATAAGCCTTTAACAAATTCTATAATGGCAGTGTAAGTAGAAGACACTGAATACTGGAGTTGAACCAGAAAGTGAATCCTTTGAAAGTGTATCACATATACTTGGTCTTCCCTGGTGGCTCAGACGGTAGCAAATCCACCTTCAATGCGAGAGACCTGGGTTTGGTCCCTGGGTTGGGAAGAACCCCTGGAGGAGGGCATGGCAACCCACTCCAGTATTCTTGCCTGAAGAATCCCCATGGACAGAGGAGCCTGGTGGGCTACAGTCCATGGGGTCACAAAGAGTTGGACATGACTGAGCGACTAAGCACATAGCACATATACTTACTGACCCCTTCTGTTTCATGTCTGAAATACTGACCGAGGGTTAGCTGGATGTTGGCCTGAGAGAACAGATGTCTTTTATTTATTCATGTAAATGCTGGATCAGATGGCCAATATCTACTGGCCAAGTAGTCTACTGAGTCAGGCTCTTCCCTTGAAAGCCAGAGTGAGGGTTGCTGGAGTGGAGGAGACTGAGTGAAACAGCAGTACTGGGTGGTGGATGATTGGAAGCTAATGGGAAAATGGAAATTATTGATCTGTTCCCCTTTATGTGAACAGTCTGTATTTATTATTTGCAACTAATAATATCATCAGGGCACATGAACATTTATTGAAGTATGTCTTTAAAGTATAATCATAGCACACCGGCCAGTGGATATGTTCTTCATCTGACTTTCTCCAGAAGCCATTTTCAGAAAAATTTACACCAACATATGGATGTATGATTTCCATCTCTGCTTCCATGTGCCAGAGCATAAGCCTTTAATTCTTTTTCGATCTCATATTAGCTAGAACTTCACTACTTCACCAGAAGTGAAAGTGTGTTTTTCCACTTCCCCTAACCCTTTCTTCATTACAACTGTGTAGATAACTGATTCTGATAAGGACTAGCATTTGTATAGCTCATTTGCACACATCATTGTGTTTGATCTTCAGAGCAACCCTGTGAGGAGGGCACAGATAAGAGGATTAGTATTCAGATATTAAATAACTTGCCTCAGTTTACCTGGTAGGATAATGGTAGAAGTAGAACTTGAATCCAAGTTGTTGTTGTTCAGTCACCCAATCATTCTGACTCTTTGCAGCTCCATGGACTGCAGCATGCCAGGCCTCTCTGTCCCTCACCTTCTCCCAAAGTTTGCCCAAGTTCATATCCATTGCATCAGTGATGCCATCCAGCCATCTCATCCTCTGATGCCCTCTTCTCTTTCTGCCCTCAATCTTTCCCAGCATCAGGGACTTTTCCAATGAGTTTGCTATTTGCATCAGATGACCAAAATACTGGAGTTTCAACTTCAGCATCAGTGCTTCCAACCAGTATTCAGGGTTGATTGCCCTTAAGATTGACTGGTTTGATCTTGCTGTCCAAGGGGCTCTCAGGAGTCTTTTCCAGCACCATCGTTTGAAGGCATCAGTTCTTTGGCATCATTCCAAGCTCCTTTCTGCTAATTCCCATATTCTTTCTACCATGGCCATGTTACTTCTGTTTTCCAACATTTTTAACCCCATACTTTGATGTTTCTTGCACCAAGGCAATGTAGGTACATCTGTTCCACATATACTTTCCTCAGATTTGATACATCTACTAAACAAACATAAGTGGTATGTATTGGATGGTGAACTAGTCAGGAGCAGAGACTATGCCTAACAATTCTCATGGCATCTGCCGTTTAAAAGACAGGGTGTCATGGCTGATTACAATGAGGGAGATGCAAAGTGTGTAGGGAAGATGGATTGACTATTGTCCAGTGACTTTTCTTCCTTTCACACCCTTATAGCACGGGAAGCATGAATCCTTATGGGTTGAAGAGTTGTTGAAGCTACACAAAGCTCGGATCACAGATGTTGAACACATTACCGGACTCAGCTTCTATCAAGAAAGAAAAGAGCCAATTTCAGACATTTTAAAGTTGAAAACATATTTGCCAACCTTTAACCAAGAAGACTGATACTTTTTTTATTCCAAAAACACGCAGTAAATCTTTGTGAAAGAGCCTTCTGTTTTATACATCCTCTATTTACACTGTTGCATTGTTTGGAGACTGTCGACCAGAGTTAGAACTGGGAATCCTCTGATACACGACCTTCTCAGGGAAACTTGTGGCCTTCGCATAACAGTAGGAAAGTGTTCCTACTGAGTCTCACACATGTTTGAATGTGTAAGAATTGTTCAGATTTGGGAATAAAGACAGATCATACCTAAAACTGCTCTTCTACTTCTCTTAAGGGCAGAAGGAGCTGTGAACATTCTCTGGACACCAGATGTTTGAATCATATTATCATTAATAAATTTCTATGATGCTGACAAACACTAGACTAATGAATAGGATTGAAGTAGACTGTGTTTCATTAGTTTATTCACAGGAATTTAAAAGTGATTCTGGATTCTTTTTAACTTGGATATTCATTTATCTTCATTTTAATCAGAAAAGTGAATAGGAGCATAAATATTTGAAGCCCTATTTTTATCTCTTCTGTACACCCCCTCAAAAGCTAAGTATTTTTTAATTGTGACTGGGTTTCTTCAGATTTAATGATTCTTTCAAGTTAAACTTTGAGGGACCATCTGTATTGAGTGTATCTACCCTTTATAAAATTTTATTCTACATTTGTACCAAAAAAGAAAAATATTCCAATCTGATCACTGATAATATAGGTGGAAAATAACTCCAATAATGGTTACTTTATACTGTTAAAAGTGTGTCTTGTCTTAGTGAAACTTCATGGGGCTTGTCAACTCATGCAAGATAGCATTTTTCATCCAAATAATAGGAATGTTTTCCTCTATACACAAAAATCACCCTACTAGCAACAGAACTGTACTGTTCTGAGATGTTCATTTTGAAGTTCCATTGATTTGAAGAGAATGTATTACCATCATTTTATATCTTCTTAATACTCATGATAAATGAACTTGATTTTCTTCACTTCATAGACTGTATATACCGTTCAGTACCAACCTGTGAATGTTCAAAAGCTACATTCATTTTTTAGGCTACTTGAATCTGATTTAAGAGTTATATTAATACACCAAAAGTCTGTATTTGTCCTTCACATTCCTCTTGTTCTTCAATAGCATAGGGGCCCCAAACCTTTAGAAAATACAGTTTGTGTCTGAAAATTGTTTACTAATTTAGAAAGTTTCATTGATTTTATTTTAGTCCCACAGATCCCTGAGGTTCTATACATTTTTCCCCCCAGTCTCTTTTTTCTCTGTTGTTCAGATTGGGCAATTTCTATTGTTCTGTCTTCAATTTCACAGATTCTTTCCTCTAAATCATTTTGCTGTTGAGCCCATTCACTGATTTTTATATTTCAGTTATTGCAGATTTTTTGTTTCTAAAATTTCCATTTGATCTTTCTTTGTAGCTTTTATTTCCTTGCTGAGAATTTTTATCTTTTTGCTAAGACTTTCCAGTTTTGCATTTGTTTCATATATGTTCATAATTGCTTATTGAAGCATTATGATGGATGTTATAAAATCCTTGTCAGATAATTCCTACATGTGTTGTCTTTATGTTGGCATCTGTTATCTTTTTTCATTCAAAAATATTTTTCTGGTTCTTGTTGTAATGAATGATTTTCAACTGAAACCTGGATATTTTAGGGATTATGTTTGAGACTGTGGATCTCATTTACACTTTCTGCTTTAGCTGACTTTAGCAGGGGAATTGAGGGCACTATCCTTCTAATGCCAGTTGTGTTAGAGTCCAGGATTTTTTTACCCTGTATTGACACTTGGAGTGAAGAGAAACCCTTGTTGCTGGACGGAGTGGGAATTCAATATCCTACTCTATCTCCATTGATGCCTCCCTGCCTGGGATGTGCTAGGTTCCTAGTTAGTGCTCGCATGTGGTCTGCACTGATGCTGTGGACAGGGGTGGCAAGGAAAGTTTTTTTTTTTATCACTAGTGGGAATAAAATAACCAGTTTCCTACACAGCCTTCTCTGATGCTATTCTGGCAGAGAACTTGGGGCAACTCTTCACAGCCTGGTAAGCCCCTGTCTTTCCTAGCATGGTGATGTTTAGTTGGAGTGGAGTGGTTATTGTTTTCTTTCTTGCTAGACCACTCCTCTTCTGGTCCTTTGGCTGGAGAGATAGCAGACCTTTCTTGAGGCTTCTTTTTGTCCTTATTTGTTGAAATTTCCAGGTTTCTGACTTTTTCAGCAACAAGTCGGGGATATATGAACTAAAAGAAAACCCAGGGAAACTCATTGCAGTGTTGCTCCTTGGGTCTTGAGGCCCCTAGCCTGTCTGCCTTCTCCTCTCCACCTTTTAGAATCTTCCCATGTTTCTTTTATATATAATAACAAAGATTTTTATCTGCACTTCGCAGAAGGATATCTTCTACTTTATAGAAATATCTTACTGATTTTTATATATTCTTCAAAACACATGCAGACGCAGTTGCCTCTACATAGAACATCTTAGCAGATCTTAATTAAGTGGATAGACGCCTTTCCCCTTTCCCAGACACCAGGAATAACAGAAAAAACAAGTTACAGTCTTTTTAGTCTTGAAGAAAGGGAGGAGACTTAAGAAGTATAAATGATCCCAAAAGTGTGGTAAATGTTATAATGGAGCCATGGGCAGAGTGCCAGGGAGCACGAAGGAGGCACTGGGTGCTGCTTGGCAGTGAGGGTGGTGATTTACCAGAGGTGGTGATGATTGGGCTAGAACTTGAAGGATGAATTTGAGCTCTTTGGGTGAGTAGGTGAGGAAAGGGCATTTTAGCCTCCCTTGGATGCATACATTGGGCATTTTTCCATTTACTGCTACTTCTAGTATTTTCTACAAGTGTCACTGTGACCGGTTTACATATGCAACTATTTTTCTTTTGTTGACCTCCTGTTCTTAAAGGAAATGTCAGAATATAAATTCTGTGCTGACTCTTTAAAGGGAAAGGCATGCACATCTGTTCCTACTTAGTTTTCAGTTGCTCTTATTACAGCATTCTTTCTTGTCTTGAAAGAGACCCTTTCTTTACTCTTTAATCAACTTAAAACATATTATTAGTCTCCAGTTTGAATGCTAAATTCACATGATCATGTATGGAAATGTTTTTATCATACTTTTCTCAATAAAGGCCATTCTTTCCTTTCAAATGAACAGCAAAACTTTTATTTATCCCTAATTTTACTGCCCTGTCTCTAGTCAGTATTTCTTAAATGAGGTAAGTAACTCTCATGCAAAATTTTCTACTTGGTTAGTCTAGTGATGGCAGAGCAGAAAATCAGGTGAAACCTAAAAATATTTCCAGGAATCAGAGAAAAGAGGACAAGCCTTAGGGAGAATAAGGTGAATGTTCAGGTTCCAGCGGGATAAGGAGATCCATAGGACAGTTGGGCTGACTGGTCCTGTTCAAGGAGATAAGACAGACCAAACTGGGAGAGAGCTGAACCACCGAGTCCTGCAGGAGGCTCTGACCCCCTCTTGACTATTTTCTACCCTTAGCTGCAATAACTGTCCTGCCTGGATCTGTGGGTACATGTTTATCTATAATTGAAACTGTTGAACTTTGAAACTAAATGTGATCACACTTCCTACTGAAGCCTAGCACAGGAATTTGTTATGTGGGTGCTTTCATAAGCACCAAGTAAATTTTTTTATGACTATAGTTCAAGGACATTTTCCCTGATTTTTTGGCCAGTCTAAATATTGTAAGATAGAAAAAAAATTCTATAGAATAAGTGTCTCTAAGCTAAGAAATGTGGATTTACAAATAAAAGTTGTGTATCCTGAAGACTGGCTGCCTTCCTGTGTGGATGTGGATGTGTGTTTGTGGAGGGTAGGGGCAGGGAATGGGTGGGGCTGTATCTCTAGGGACCGTTACTGAGTACAAGGGTTGTAGACAATTAACCACAGCTGTGTTGTCCGAAGGAGAGAAAAGATCCAAAGTTCATTTCAGGTTCACAAAGTGAACAGCCATTTCTGATGTGTGACTGAGATTATTCTTGTTTTTTGGTATTTTAATTACATTTAGCTATACTTCAAAGTAAAAACAAGTAACATATATAAATGCAAGGCATATAGAAATGTCTTTCGAGTATTTAAAATGATCTGAAACCAGAAGGAAAGACTCCAACTTGTAACTTATATAAATTTTTTCAACATGAAATTTTCCTATTTATCTTCTCCATAATATATAGTGACTGGAAAAGGAAAACATGTTTACTAGAAATCATATGTATACCAGGAACCATAGATGTATAAAATACATTTAGTCTACTAGGAATGGGTATTACACCTATGGGATGATAAAAAGAAGCAATATAATCCTACCTCAATGCAATTGTTTTAAATTTAACTTCATACTTGCCCCCAAGCACTCAATTCAAGGGACAATTTGAGGATTTTAATAAAAATATCTAACATATTATTTTAAAAACTCATATCCAATTTCAATATATATCAGAAATTCAGAACTCAGAATAGACTTCAGCTTTCACAGAACAGAGATACAAAGCAATAAATATACAGGAAATGAGATTTTTACATCTTTTGATAATTTTGTCCAATGATGTCCAGGTATTTTTCACTATCAAAGATCATTTCTGCCTACACTTAAATGTAGTGGTTTTGGGTTTCAATAAAGGAAGAAAAACAGGGGTCTCAATGGAAAGTTTATAAGCTAATGAAAGCTTGAAATGATTTTAAATAAATGAGAACAAAATATTCTCAGTCCAATGAATAGATCTCATTGCTCCAATTCTCACAATTAAAAAAATCTCAGATTAAAACCTACAATTTTGTGATCTCTGTCATAAAGTAGTCTATACCTTGACACAATTTCACTGTCTTGAGTTACTCAGTTTTGTTAAGGTCCAAACAGAAACAAGCTGGTAAAGCTATGGGACTTTTATTTGTGTACTGTCTTGTTTTTAAGGTAACACCACTGATTAATTCAGTATCACACTTTAAGACTGCAACTAGATTAGATTCAATTAGAGCAAAACTGACAATAAGTTTCAAAGCTGTGCTTACTCTGTTAAGGAATTAGGCATTAGGGATAAATTGGGGAACAGGGCAGATGGGATGCTTGTCCCCTTCCTTGGTACTTATTATTTTAAGTTCTAGCCCAAGGCACATTGGGGCTTCCCTGGTGGCTCTGCAATGCAGGAGACCTGGGTTCAATCCTTAGATCAGGAAGATCCCTTGGAGAAGGGAATGGCTACCCACACTCCTGGTGTCCTTGCCTGGATAATTCCATGGACAGAGGCTACAATCCATGGGGTCAGAAAGAGTCAGACATGACTGAGCTACTAACGCTTCACTTCCAAGGCAGATGTCCTTATGAGTCCTCTTCTCTATTCCCCTAAGGGATTGATCATGTGATCATACCCTCCTAGACCTTGGAGACTATAGGCAGCACCTCCCCTCAAGACTAGACATTCTTGTGTAGTTGTCCCAACTGCCTGTGTTCCATGACCTGGGCACAGTGTTACTAGATGGCACGGAGACCTAAGAGATTGTCCCCAAACTCCTTAACCCACTCCCATGCTAGATCTAAGTACATGGCTTGTTGAAGGCAGTCTGCAACCATAAAAGATAATAAAATAGTTTCAGGGTAATGTGGTTATAGGTATAAGAGGATTTTTAGCTTCCATCTGGGATTTCCAGAGAAAGACCTGGCAGGATTGTCTCCTAAAGAGAAAACATTACCATAAACTGTGTAAGGAAAATGAGAAGTCCTAAGAAGCTGCATCGTCTATACTTCTCTCAGCCTGTGATCGTCTGTTAACTTTGCTGACTGTATCCTTTGAGCTTATTCCAGAATACTGTATCTTTGATAAGATGTGTGTTGAGTGAAATTGAGTTCGCTGTTTCACCAGGAGTACAACACAATATTGTGGGATATAACCCCCTCTCCCCCTCTCCCTGCCCCTGTGGTTTGAATTGTCAACAAAAAATTAATCAAAGAAAGAATTGGGAAATTTTAACTGATTCAAATTCAAGGATTATAACCCAGGAAGAGCACCTCAGAAAGCTCTAAGAACTGTTCTGCCCATTAGAAGTCAAGGCACAGTTTACATAAGTTTTTTGAGGCAGAGTGCAAGTTGCTCAGTTGTGTCCGACTCTTTGTGACCCCACGGACTACGGAGTTCTCCAGGCCAGAATACTGGAGTGGGTAGCCTTTCCCTTCTCCAGTTGATCTTCCCAACCCAGGGATCGAACCCAGGTCTCCCACATTGCAGGTGGATTCTTTACCAGCTGAGCCACAAGGGAAGCCCTTGAGGCAGAAGGCTGTATATTAAATGATGCATTATTGATTATATAAACCAGATTTCAGCACCATGCTGGTGAGTCATGTGATCCTTTACAAAATCAAAAATATTATCTTCTAAGGAGTTATCTTGTTGGTAGTAGGAGAATGTTGCTGTTTATGGTTGAATAGGTATTCCTGCTGATGACGGAAGTTTGGTCAATTCATAATGCAGTTACACAATGCACAGTGCAGGGAGAGGGGAGGCCAAAGAAGAATTTTTATGTTTACAATTTTCTTATCTTGCTACAAATATGAATTTCATTTCACATAACTCTCATTTGGTATTTAGCCTGTGTTTCTTAAATTGATAGATGATTTTCATGTATTTATTGTCTTGTCTCCAAAGCTATTTCTCACTGAGAACAGAAATAATCTTTATATTTTCTGTTTCTAGCACAGCACCTTGCGTGCAGTAGCTATTCAATTTGAAAAATGCCCAAGTGAATAAAAACCAGTGAGATGATCTTAGCAAAGCATCCATTTAAGATTGCCAAGGCATCACAGGTTACAGAAATGCAGCTGAAGGACAATCACACTGAAATGAATAATTCTTTACATCCCTATTTTTAAGTTCCAGATGGAATTTTCAATGGAATATTTTTTTAAAAGACTTCATTTCTAGATATATTTCTAGTGCACAAGGGGGATTTTTTAAAATAATAAGAGATCAAGATTGCCTTTCAAGGGCCATTCACAGTTGTTTCATTGACTATATCCTGTGGAAAGTATGATGCCTGATGAACTGAAAGCACAAGAGGGAATTTTTCAGAGTTTTGACATGTCAAATGAAAACCCCTCCACAAAGCACTTAGTGTTTCTCCAGTGACAAGTTGTTGTCATAAATATTCACTGGCGAAGGTGGAGATGCATGGCAGTGTCACCCATGCTATGTAGCCCACGCCCCAGGAGCAAAAACTATTTTTTTTAACCATACAAGCTACTTGTGTTTCTATCAACAGGATATCACAAAGGCCTGGGGCAAAATCAAACTGAACTGGTTTAATCCAAGACAGTGGACAAAGAAAGCTAAAGGTCACTACTTTCCGTGCCTTGACTTCTCCCTGTTTCCATACCAACCCCTCAAGGCTGAAGGACACTAGCCCTGACTCATTTCTGTGTGTGTTCAAAAGTACCTGGTGTTGAGCCCAAATGCTTTGCAGCTGTACTGGGAGACCTGCTTTGAGAGAGACATAGCAATCAGCTGCCCCCAGCTGGGCTCTAACTTGACCACAGAACCATGCTTGCACAGATGAAACCTGAGGGAGTGTACCTCTGCTTTATCACCATGCTAAGATGTCCCCCCAAGGAGGGATTTGCACTATGCTTGGCACAACTGGTGCTGTGTGCAAAGGAGCTTGGAAGACTGCACGTGCCTGGGCTGCCCCTTGAAATCCCCACCCCTTTCCTGGAGCCCTGCCGACCTGTCTGCCTCTTGATCCTTAAAATTCCGTTACTCCCTTCCCCTGGGGAACTGTTGCTTTTGGTGCTCAAGTGCCTCTTCTCTATTCTCTGGCCACTGAATTTTCATTCAATGGCTTGGTGTAAGTCTATCTTGCTTGCTCCAAACTCTGTTTCATTATTGGCGGAGCAAACCTGAGCAAGAAAGAACCTCCTGACTGAGCTCAGGATGGGGATGGGGATGAAGGGAGTTCAGTTCAGGTAGGGCCCCAAGAGGGGCCCTCACATCTGATCTAGTTCTCGTGTTCATCAACTCCAGTAACATCTTCTGCTGCTGCTGCTGCTAAATCGCTTCAGTCATGTCCGACTCTGTGAGACCCCATAGATGGCAGCCCACCAGGCTCCTCTGTCCCTGGGATTCTCCAGGCAAGAATACTGGACTGGGTTGCCATTTCCTTCTCCAATGCATGCATGCATGCTAAGTCGCTTCAGTCGTGTCCAACTCTGTGCGACCCCATAGATAGCAGCCCACCAGGCTCCTCTGTCTACAGGATTTTCTAGGCAAGAATACTGGAGTGGGTTGCCATTTCCTTCTCCAAACACCTTCTGCAGTGGGGGAAAACAGATCAACCTGGAAGGAAATAAGTAGGTGGTAACAACCACCCCGGAGCACCTGAAACAAATAGATTTCAGGCGACTTCCCTTTACCAAAGAGGAGAGATTTTCCTCTTTCCTAACTCTTCCTCCTATTTTTGAAATTTAGGGCAATGGAATCTAGCATTGCCTATGATGGTAGTGAACTAAGAAGTGTTAGAGGTGGTTTAAGTCACCCTATCCCTCTCTGATGGAAGGTTGACAAATGATTAAACTTAAATTTTAAAATAACCAGTGAATCAATAATATTATTAGACAACAAAAGTCTTTGAAATGAGATCAAATATGATGATAATTATAATAACTATCCATTACTGGATGCTTATCTTGTTCCAGACACTGCGCTAAATGGTTTACATATATTTTATAAACAATCCTGTAACGTGAAAATACTCATCAAACTGTGGCTAGTGGGTTATCCCTGGCAGGGACTTGAACTCAGATCCTGGCAAAGTTCATATGTTTAAGGAATATATCATGTTGCCTTCTTAATAAACATATGGAAAATGTTCAAGTCATCAAGTTCTACTCCATCAGTAATTGAACTCTAAAACAGTTCCTGAAATACATTTATTAATAGTGTAAATATTAATAGTAGGACATACCACCAATTTTTCAAAAAGCTTTTAAAAAACATAGCCAAGATACGTTAACCCTCTATTGAAAAATGGGCAAAAGTTTGGATTAAGGCATTTATAGGAAAAAAATGCAAAGAGCAAACCTAAGTGCATAAAAATGTTTTACTTCATTAATTAACATCTTTGTGCTTACCACATGGGGAAAAAAATAAAAAGATGCAGATCTCCACTGTTTCAAAGTTAATAGGCAGTGAGATCTTGAGAAGGGCACATCTCTGACAGTGATTTGATGATTGTGTTCTGAAGTCTAAAAATTGTCCATAAACACTTCAGTCTTCAGTGTGAAGAACTTTCAGAACTCTTCAAATTTGTTCTAAAGAAGCCATTATCCAACTGTCAGAAGATACAAAGTAATATTCGATCTAAATGGTTGGCTATTATTAGAGAAACAGTAATGCTATAGTATATTCATATAATAGAATATGCTCTTGAAACGTGATGCTTATCTAAAAGTAGAAAACTTCACTTTCAATAGGAATTGAAAATGACAGCTTCTAAAATAGCATATGATAATGTATCCATTTTGCTGAAAGGAAAAAGAAGATCCCTTTTCTTCCTCTTTCCCCTTCTTTCTTTTCTTCCTTCTCTTTCTCTCTATCATTCCCTCTGGAAGTAAACACCTTAAAATATTTACAGTAACTGTATCTGACTGGCGGGATTTGGAATGATCTTCACTTTCTTGTTCCTCTATAATGCATTAATTTCATAATCTGAAAAGAAACAGTAAAATTCATTTAGGCAAAAAATATTTTAAAAATTCATAAAGGACCTGAAGTGTCTTTCCCCATATCTATATAGGTGGTAAAAAGTCCAAAGAGCAGAAAGTACCCAGTACCGGGGGATATCGACTAGGTACAGATTAATAGTTTATATATGCCATTCACTCATTACACTGCTGGTTGCCGTGGCGATGCTAACACCGTTCCAAAAGGCACATTCTGACTTGAATTCTGCCACACTGCACAAGACATGCGTCTTCCATCATCTTCCTTTCCATTTTCTGTGTGCACACACGCCTGATCCAACTTCCTTCTGACCCTGCTTCCTTCTAATTCATCAGAGAGGAAGTGTGGTTCTTTTCTTCCCCAGACCTGACTCCTCACTGCCTGGAGGACTTTGTTTTCTTAATGATTAACCCTTCTTTCTCACACACACATCTCTGATTCCTGCCTCTGAATGATCACATGTCTCTGCTTTGACTATGCGTGTGTCCTCTAAAGTATTAACCCTGTTGCATTTGCCCCCTCTGACTCCCTCACAATCTTCTCTCACTATGGGAGAGAACAAAAAAGTGACTGTTTTTTATTTCCTGACTTTATTTCTTCACCAATCTCTCCCCTTTGTTTGAAACTCCAGTTTCAGATCACCTCCCCAAACTTCCTAACTTCCTATAACTTCTCTTAAAAATGTAATAATTCCTGGGACTCCCTGGTGGTCCAGTAGTTAACACTTCACCTTCCAATGCAGGGGGTGTGGGTTCAGTTCCTGGTGGGGGAGTTAAGATGCCTCCTACGTCATGGCCAAAAAACCAAAACATATAACAGAAGCAATATTGTAACAAATTCAATAAAGAATTTTAAAATGGTCCCTATCAAAAAAATTTTTTAAATAAATTTTCCTAATTGATAGATTTTATTTTTATTTTGGAAATTTAAAAATATATTGTAAAATATAAGGAAGAAAATAGCACTCATTGATGCAGGCTCCCAGTGATAACATTCTTTCCAGTTTATTAACGTCTTGATTGTTGCACTAATCTTTTTGTTTTGTATTTTCAAACATTATGAGGATTTCAAGCGTCTTTACATGATCCTGATTCCATTTTTCAGCAATACTTTTCTTCTTTATTTGTAATTTATTTTTTCTATATTATTACTTCTTTGAGCCTGTTATCCCCTCTTTTAAAAATCCTTCTATTGTTCTATGTCTTCCTTAAGTTTATATTATTTTTTGGATTCATATTTCTATTAACCTGTTCTGTAATGTAAAACATTTCTTCCCACTTTTTTGACCCATGTGTTTTTCTTCTAGATGAAATAGATGAAATGAACCCTCCCTTCCTCCCTTTCTACAATCCTTCCTTCCTAACCCTAACCCACCCTCCCTTCCTTCGTCCTTCCTCCTTTTTTATCCTGCAGTAATTTGCTGTTTAATGCCATTTCTTTTTATATTACTCATTGTATATTATTCTGAGATGAAGCAGTTATCTAGTTGCATCTGAGAATTGTTTATATTTTCCTTTAAACTACTGTGTCAGGGAGGAATATTTTGTCTCCTAGTCAATTGTCTGAAGCTCAAGGGCAGGGTAGGGATGGATTGAGGTTGTCTTAGACTTTCTATGATATTTGGGATCTTTCTTTCTTCAGAGATTGTGTCTCAGAGAACTGTACACTTCATCTTTGGTTAAAAAATCCTATTTTGGATAATTTTGGACTTTGACTTATTTCCCCAATTTAGTGCAGACCAAGGAGATTTCACATATCTGTCAACTGTATTTTCTCTTTCTCTGTTTCACTGGTTTTCCTCCTATTATGTCCCTATTTAACCATTGGAGTAGATTGTTGGTTTTTTCCACTCTGAATACCTCTTTGCAATATGACTTTGCTGCTTAATCCTTTGAATGTGGGCTAGACTTGTGACTTATTTTGACCAACTGAATGTGGCAGAAGTGACTTTTTTCCACTAATGAGGTTTTCCACTGATGTGGTCACCATGCGGCTTATGATTTCAGCTCTGAAAATGCTCCTACCACCATGTAAGGAAGTCAGTGCTGAACTATTGAGTGATGAGAGACTATGTAGGAGAGAGGCCCAACTCACAGCCTATTCTAAGGGCCCAAACAAGAATGTGAGGCCATCTGATGGTCTAACTCCAGTGGAGCTGCTAGATAACTGCAGCTGTATGAACAGCCCCAAAGGAGAGCATCGAAAGAAACACCCAGCTGAGCACACCCAAGGAATCATGAGAATATTAAATCATTATTTTAAGCTACTATGTCTTAGGTTTTTATGCAAAAATATACCATTGGAAAACTCAGCAGTGGCCACTGGACTGGAAAACGTCAGTTTTCATTCCAATACTAAAGAAGGGCAATGCCAAAGAATGTTAAAACTACTGTACAATTGCACTCATTTCACATGCTAGCAAGGTTACGCTCAAAATCCTTCAAGCTAGGCTTCAGCAGTATGTGAACCAAGAACTTGCAGATGGTCAAGCTGGATTTCAAAGCAGAGGAACCACATACTAAGTTGCCAACATTCGTTGGGTCATGGAGAAAGAAAGGGAATTCCAGAAAAACATCTACTTGTGCTTCATTGACAATGCTAAAGCCTTTGACTGTGTGGATCACAACAAACTGGAAATTCTTAAAGAGATGGGAATACCAGACCACCTCACCTGTCTCCAGAGAAAGCTGTATGTGGTTCAAGAAGCAACAGTTAGAACCGGACATAGAACAACTGACTGGTTCAAAATTGGAGAAGGAGACTGACAAGGCTGTTTGTTGTCTCCCTACTTATTTAACTTATATGCAGAGTGTGTGTGAAAGTTGCTCAGTCATGTCCAACTCTTTGCGACCCCATGGACTCTGCAGTCCATGGAATTCTCTAGGCCAGAATACTGGAGTGGGTAGCCTTTCCCTTCTCCAGGGGATCTTCCCAACTCAGGGATTGAATCCTGATCTCCCGCATTGCAGGTGGATTCTTTACCAACTGAGCCACAAGGGAAGCCCGAGAATACTGAAGTGGGTAGCCTATCCCTCCTGCAGAGGATCTTCCAAACTCAGAAATCAAACTGGGGTCTTCTGCATTGCAAGTGGATTCTTTACCAACTGAGTTATCAGGGAAGCATGTATGTAGACTACTTTATGCGAAATGCCAGGCTGAATGACTCACAAGCTGGAATCAAGACTGCTGTGAGAAATATCAATAACCTCAAATATGCAGATGATATACCACTGTAATGACAAAAAGGGAAGAAGAACTAAAGAGTCTCTTGATGATGGTGGAAGACGAGAGTGAGAAAGCTGACTTAAAACTCAACATTCAAAAAACTAAGATTCTGGCATCCAGTCCCATCAGTTCAGTTCAGTTTAGTTCAGTTGCTCAGCTGTGTCCGACTCTTTGCAACCCCATGAATCACAGCACGCCAGGCCTCCCTGTCCATCACCAACTCCCGGAGTTTACCCAAACCCATGTCCATCGAGTCGGTGATGCCATCCAACCATCTCATCCTCTGTCATCCCCTTCTCCTCCTGCCCCCAATCCTTCCCAGCATTAGGGACTTTTCCAATGAGTCAATTGTTCGCATGAGGTGGCCGAAGTATTGGAGTTTCAGCTTCAACATCAGACCTTCCAATGAATACCCAGGACTGATCTCCTTTAGGATGGACTGGCTGGATCTCCTTGCAGTCCAAGGGACTCTCAAGAGTCTTCTCCAACACCACAGTTCAAAAGCATCAATTCTTCGGCACTCAGCTTTCTTCACCGTCCAACTCTCACATCCATACATGACCACTGGAAAAACCATAGCCTTGACTAGACATGCTATCTAGGTTGGTCATAACCTTCCTTCCAAGGAGTAAGTCTTTTAATTTCATGGCTGCAATCACCATCAGCAGTGATTTTGGAGTCCAAAAAAATAAAGTCTGACACTGTTTCCCCATCTATTTCCCATGAAGTGATGGGACCAGATGCCATGATCTTAGTTTTCTGAATGTTGAGCTTTAAGCCAACTTTTTCACTCTCCTCTTTCACTTTCATCAAGAGGCTCTTTAGTTCTTCTTCACTTTCTGCCATAAGGGTGGTGTCATCTGCATATTTGAGGTTATTGATATTTCTCCCGGCAATCTTGATTCCAGCTTGTGTTTCTTCCAGCCCAGCGTTTCTCATGATGTACTCTGCATATAAGTTAAATAAGCAGGGTGACAATATACAGCCTTGACGTACTCCTTTTCCTATTTGGAACCAGTCTGTTGTTCCATGTCTAGTTCTAACTGTTGCTTCCTGACCAGTCCCATCACTTAACGGCAAATAGAAGGGGGGAAAGTGGAAGCAGTGACAGATTTTATATTCTTGGGCTTCGAAATCACTGCAGACGGTAACTGCAGCCAAGAAATTAAAAGACGCCTGCTCCTTGGAAGGAAAGCTATGACAAACCTAGATAGTATAAAATTGAACCTAGAAAACTGCAGCCGCTGCACTTTAGATTCCAACACTAAAGTAAAGAGCAGTTCGCCCCCTGCTGGCCATATTAGAATTGTTCAGTTCAGTTCAGTTCACTCAGTCGATCTGACTCTGCGAGCGACCCTATGATCTGCAGCAGGCCAATTTCCCTGTCTTTCACCATCTTCCAGTGTTTGCTCAAACTCATGTCCATTGAGCCGGTGATGTCACCCCAAAATCTCATCCTCTGTCGTCCCCTTCTCCTCCCTTCTCCTCTCTTCAATCTTTCCCGGCATCAGAGTCTTTTCAAATGAGTCAGTTCTTTGCATCAGGTGGCCAAAATATTGGAGTTTCAGCTTCAGCATCAATCCTTCCAATGAATATTCAGGACTGATTCCTTTAGGATTGACTGGTTGGATCTCCCTGCAGTCCAAAGGACTCTCGGCAGCCTTCTCCAACACCACAGTTAACAAGCATCCATTCTTTGGCTCTCAGCTTGCTTTATAGTCCAATTCTCACATCCATACATGACTACTGGAAAAACCATAGCTTTGACTAGATGGACCTTTGTTGGCAAAGTAATCTCATGGAATAAGCTGGACATGAAATAAGCTGGTCATGGAATAAGTGTATTCCGTGTAAGATTTGTTGTTGTTCAGTTGCTCAGGCCTGTCTGACTCTTTTGTGATCCCATGGACTGTAGCCCACCAGGCTACTCTGTTCATGAGATTTCCCAGCAAGAATACTGGAGTGGATTGCCATTTCCTCTTCCAGGGAATCTTCCCCACCCAGGGATTGAACTTATGTCTCCTGGATTGCAGGCAGATTCTTTACTGCTGAGCCACCAGGAAAGCCCCATGTAAGATTAAGTGCTTTTAATTACCAAAGTATTTTCTATAGAGACACTAAACTCCCAGAGCCATTATCTATAATTATTCACTTATCATTATTCCATTTCTTAAAATGAACGTACAGTTCATTTGGGTATAGCTCACTCATCCTCCAACTTTTATTTAACCCTAACAGGTGCCAGAAGCTGTGCTAAACAGTTTTCAAAGATGACATTGGTGTGGATCTAAGTTTGGCATCTAATAGAGTAACATAGACATGTAAATTATTAAATGGAATTTAATGTCCATTGAGCCTAGAAAACTGCAGCCGCTGCACTTGTTAGATTCCAACGCTAAACTAAAGAGCAGTTAAAGTTTACATCAAAAAGCAGTTGATTACATCAGTGAAGTGTTATAAATGTGATGGAAGTTGTCTGTGTACTAGTGGATAAGAATGAGGACAAAAAGGAGGCAGTAAAGAGGTTCAGCAGAAGTGTAATTAGTAAATTGGATTCCTATCCTTAGAATTCTCTAAGTCGAAGTGATATGATCGTACAGATACATTAGTTATATATTTTAATATATTCTCCATTTTTTCTCTAGTTGGATTTTTTAAGAAGTTTTTTTTTTTAGAAATAATTACAGAGTCACAGGAAGTTGCATAAGTAGTATAGCTAGTCCCCTGCCTCTGTCACCCAGTTTTCCCAATGATCATGGCTCCAAACAGAAAGTTGATAATGATATAAAGTGTGTGCATAGTTCTGTGTCAGTTTATCATATGTTTAGATTTGGTAAGCACCGCTGCAATCAAGATAGGGAAGTATTCCATCGCCACAGACCTCCCAGTGCAGTATATTCTCAGAGAGTCACACCCATCTCCGCCAGCATCCCGAACACCTGACAATTGTTAATCTCTAAAAGATGGCATTGCCCCCTACATAATGTCTAATAGCAAGACACGGACATGTAAATCATGGAAATCAAATGAAGGAAATATACTAAGGTATTTTGTCATTTCAAGAATGTTATAAATTAATTCATATAGCATGTAATTTTTTGATGTTACCTTTTTTCCCCACGCGGTACAATATCCTTGAGATCCATCCAAGTTGTTCAAGTTGTTGCATAAATCACTAGTTTGTCCTTTTTAATTGCTAACTGGTGTTCTTATTATGAATGTACAGAGTCTACTTACTCATCTATTATAGGACATTTGGTTATTTCCAATTTTTAGCTAGTACATGTAAAACTGCTATGAAGAATCATGCATGGGTTTTTGTTTAGACATAAGTTTTGATTTCTCAGGGATAAATGTCTAGGAAGACAATTGTTGGGTTATATTGTAAGTGTATGTTTAGCGGTTTGTGTTTTTTTTGGGAAATTGCCAAACTATTTTCCAGGGTGGCCATACCATTTTACATCGCCACCTGTGATGAATGAAAGATCAGTTTTCCCTCATCCTTGCCAACAATCTGGGTGTTAATATTTCATTTGTCCTGTTTTGACAGATGTGCAATATCTCATAATGATCTTAATTTGCATTCCTTATTTGCTAATATGTTTAACATGCTTTAATGTCCTTATTTGCCACCTGTAAGTCCTCTAGTGCAATATCCTTCATGTCTTTTGCTTATTTTTTGATTGGATGGTTTATTTATTATTATTTTTTTACTATTGTATTTTGAGAATTCTTTTAAAATTCTGGATATGAATTCTTCATCAGATTTGTAGGCTTGGAAATATTTTCTCTCAGTCTGTAGATTGTCTTTTCCACTTCTTAACAGGGATTTGTTAAGAACTTTTGATGCATTTACTTAGCAAAATTAAAATGCTTTTAATTTCGATGAAGTCTGATTTATCCTATTTTTTTTTAATGAATCATGCTTTTGGTGTCAAATCTAAGATCCCTTCGCTAAACATTTAAGTCCTGAAGATTTTCTCCTGTGATTTCTTCTAAAAAGCATTACCATTCCATATTTTACATATAAACTTATAATCCAAAACTTTGAATTAATTTTTGTACAAAATGTGAGTTTAGGTTAGGGTTAATATTTTTGCCTACAAGTATTCAGTTGCTTCAGCATTATATGTTGAAAAGTGTATCTTTCTTCCATTGCATTCCCTTAATACCTTTGTCAAAAACCAATCCAGTGGATCTTTATGGCTCTATTTTTGGGTTCTCTGTTCTCTTCCATTGATCTAGGTGTCTATCTCTCCATCAACACAGCACAGTCTGTTTACTGTACCTATATAGTAAGACTTCAAATCAGGTAGAGTGAGTCCTCCCATGTGATTATATTTTTTCTTCAAAATTGTTGTAACTACCCCAATTACTTTACTTTTCCAAATAGTTTTAAAATAACCTTGACCTTACCAATAAAATATCTTCTGGAACTTTTACAGAAATTGCAATGAACCTATGGTAGCACTAGTGGTGAAGAACCTGTCTGCCAATGCAGGAGACAAAAGAGATGTGGGTTCGATTCCAGGGTTAGGACGACCCTTTGCAGTAGGAAATGGCAACCTGCTCCAATATTCTTGCCTGGAAAATTCTATAGACAGAGGAGCCTAGTGGGTTACAGTCCATGGGATTACAAAGAGTCGGAGGCGACTGAACACACACACACACACACACACACACTCACACACACACACACACATAAATCAATCTGGAGAGAATTGACATATTTTCCAATCCATGACCACAGTATGCCTCTTCATTTATTTACATCTTCTGGGTTTTTTTTTAACTTATATTTTAGTTTTCATCATGTCCCTTGTAGCTCATTCGGTAAAGAATCTGCCTGCAGTGCAAGAGACCTGGGTTTGATCCCTGGATCGGGAAGATCCCCTGGAGAAGGAAATGGCAACCCACTCCAGTATCCTTTCCTGGAAAATCTCATGGACAGAGGAGCCTGGTGGGCTGCAGTCCATGGGGTCGCAAAGAGTCGGGCGCGACTGAGTGACTAACACTTACTTACTTACTTATTAGATTTACACTCAGATTTTTTTTCTGCCATCTGTAAATAGTATTGTATTTAAGATTTTGTTCTACAAATGTTCATTGCTAATGTATAGAAATACAATTCGTTTTTGTATATTGATCTTGTATCATGCAATTTTTCTGAACTCTTTTACTAGTTCTAGGATTTTTTCAGATAGATTTCTTAGAATTTTTTATGTAGATAATCATACCATCTGTAAATGGTATGAACAGTTATAATCCTTCCTTTCCAACTATACTCTTTTTAATTTCTTTTGCTTTATGTCTCTGACTAGAACTTACATTATTATGTTGAATAGAAGTGATGAATGGGTATCCTTACCTTGTTCCCAATTCTAACAAGGAAACATTATCTTTTCACCCTTAAAAATAATGCTTACTTAGGTTTTTTGACAAATATTGGTTGATAGAAATGCCATTTTGTTTAATTTTTCTCAGTCAAATTAAATCTGAACCTTAGTCGCTATGTTTATGATGAGAATCCATTTTTTGTGTGTGTAAAAACAGTAAGTTTATATAAAACAATTAGAAAAATAATAAACAATACTGTTATGAAGAATTTTCCTCTACTCTTCAAAGTTTCTTTCAGCTCATCTAATAGTCAAATTGACATGAAACTGAAACAGATAAACAGGAGAAAAAGTGGAAAGTGAAGTTGCTCAGTCATGTCCAAGTCTTTGTGACCCCATGGACTGTAGCCCACCAGGTTCCTCCATCCATGGGATTTTCCAGGCAAGAGTACTGGAGTGGGTTGCCATTTTCTTCTCCAGGGGAGCTTCCTGACCCAGGGATCGAACCCCGGTCTCCCGCATTGTAGGCAGATGCTTCAACATCTGAGCCACTAGTGAAATCCTAAAACAGGAGAAAAGCAAAATTTAATTTTGAACTTATGGGAGCTCCACATACATGAGCAATTCAAAGACAGAAAGGTAAAATGAAGTCTGTATGCCATTCCAAGTTAGGGGTCTGGGCTCTCCAAGGGCAGGAGGGTCATTACAGGACAATAAGAAGAAAAGCAGATGTTGGGTAATTGGATGTTTGCCCTGCCACATAGATGGGCCACTTAAACAAATTGATCTCTGGCAATAATTCTAATTCTGGGAAAGACTCCTAATTTAAATTCCTCTAACCTACAGAAGGGGCAATATGTCTCTTGAATCCACAGAGTCTCCATTGCTTTTAGTACAAATTAATCTACCCACCAGAGTAGGGAGATTCATTGTGGGGAGAGTCATTCTGAACCCCTTCAGTACAAAGAAAACACACTCCTGTGTGTTTTCTTATAGTGATTATATGAAAAGTCATTGAATGACTATATGAAAAGCAGTGATCACATTAATAATTACTTGACCAATTGCTTTAAAAATTTCTTTTGTATTTTCTCCCAGTTATTGTTTTTCTTTTTATCACGAAGTGTTCATCCTTGTGAATTAAAGTAAAAAAAAAAAAAAAAAAAAAACCAAATCAGCAACTACGGTTGGCCCTTGCCATTGTGTTTATGTCGAATTGATAAGCTGTAATCACTTTGCCAAAAAAATGAGGTGACTCTCATTTTATTAATAGGATGAAGTGGAAAATCAAAACCTTTAGAATGTTATTAGATGTCTCAGTGAAATAGAGTAAAATATCGTCATAGGATCTCTTCACTTTAGGAAATATTAGGGGCATAGGATGGACATGAACTAGGTATACAGACGCCATGGGAATTCCTTGGGGAGCATTGCCTGGCATTTTGAGTATCCTTAGAGCACTGAACACTCAGAGGAGCTGTTTGCACGAGTATCCTAAAGAAGTGCTTTCTCCAGTATCACAAGAGTCACTGAAGTCTCGGCCAATCAGTGGAGACCTTCACCAGACAAGTGGAAGCTCTCCGAACGGCCAGCGACGGCTGGGCTGCTGGGCTGCCGATGCCACTGGCACATTTCTCTGAACGTTTGTACCATCTTTTTTCTACTGGCGTTTGTTTTGACAACAACAGTAACAGAGGACAAACAGCCTAGAAACGATAGCTGCCGCTGCTGCTCCTAAGTCCCGTCAGTCATGTCCGACTCTGTGCGACCCCATAGACGGCAGCCCACCAGGCACCGCTGTCCCTGGGATTCTCCAGGCAAGAACACTGGAGTGGGTCGCCATTTCCTTCTCCAGTGCATGAAGGGAAAAAGTGAAAGTGAAGTCACACAGTCGTGTCCGACTCTTAGCGACCCCATGGACCTACCAGGCTCCTCGGTCCATGGGATTTTCCAGGCAAGAGTACTGGAGTGGGGTGAAACAATAGCTACATAGACTTTATTTGGTTCTTGATATACAATTTGTCCATGAGCAGTGCTTCTCCTCATCCAGCAGGTGGCGGTAAGTGATTATGAGAAATACTACAATCGCCCTGAAGGCCCTAGAAGTTTACCTTAGGCTGTTTGGAAAAGAAATTCTAAGGGTGTATTGGACATCGTGCTTTTCTGAGTTATCTTTTATCTCCTGAAACATTTTAATTTGGTGCCTCTAAACTAGTGAAGTGGTACCTTCAAAGCATAACGCAGATTTTCAGCTGAGCTACTTTAGTTGAAGTGGGGCATGAAGCCACTCTCCCCTCGATACAGCAGAACTCTGGGGCTTCAAAGACCCTGCTTTGGCTCAGCTTCTCATTGGAACAACAGACCAGTAATTCTAATGACTAGGTGACTCACCTCCATCTGAGATGTCTGACAGTCATCTCAAATTTAACATGTTCAAACCAAGCAATTGTGCCCTGGGTCCAGCCTCAATAGGCTCATAAAAGCTGATTGATTTTGCATTGACTTTACATTGGTAGCTTGAAGTTGACTATCATGGAAGCATTTACAATAGAAACTTTATATTGCTATAAACCAGTGCCTTCCAGCTGGTTGTTAAATATTTACCAATATTGCACTTATCCAAACATGCTTGCTTTGTTCCTTAACCATAACTCTTCTCTTGCTCACACATCCTATCAATTCCCAAACCTCTGATTATTTCATTCTCCAAAGTCCAATTTAAATTCACTTCCTCCTATGCTCAACTAATACTTGACAAGGAAACTAAAACTACCCAATGGAGAAAAGATATTCTCTTCAATTAATGGTGCTGGGAAAATTGGATATTCATATTAAAAAAATGAAACTGGACCCCTATCCTACACTACTCACAAAAATTAACTCAATATGGATTAAAGATGTAAATATAAGACATGACACCATAAAACTCCTAGAAGAAAATGTGGAGAAAGAGCTTCTTGACATTGGTCTTCACAATGATTTTTATTAGATGTGATTTCTAAAGCACAAAATAACAAAAGCAAAAATAAGTCAGTAGGATTCTACGAAATTAAAAAGCTTTAGCACAGCAAAAGAAATAGTCAGCAGAATGAAAAGATAACCTACAGAATGGGAGAAAATATTTGCAAACCACATATCTGATAAGGGGTAAATATTCAACATATATAAGGAACACATACAATTCAATCGTGATAATAATGAATAATAAAATAGTAAAATCCAATTTTTAAAATAGGCCAAGGACCTGAAGAGACATTTTCCAGTGATCGACAGGTATATGAGAAGGTGCTCAATATCACTAATTATCAGGGAAATGCAAGTCAAAAACACAATGAGCATGGCTATCATCAAAGAGGCAAGAGATACAAGTGTTGATGATGTAAAGCCGCTATAGGAAACAGTATGGAAGTTCCTCAAAATAAAACCACCACATGATCCAGGTATCCCACTTCTGGGTATGTATGCACACGAAATGGAACAACTGTCTGGAAGAGTTATCTGCATCCTCACGGTTGTTACAGCGTTGTCTACCAGAGTCAAAACACTGAAACAACCTTTCCGGAGGATTGATGGATAACATGGTGTAAATATACAATAGAATCTTATTTGACCACAAAAAAGGAGGAAATCGTATCACTTGCAACCGCATGGGAGGACGTTGAGGGCATTATGTTAAGTGAAGCACTTCAGGCAGAAAAAGACAAACACTGTATGATCTCACTAATATATTGAATTAAAAAAAAACAAAACTGAACTTACAGAAAGAGAACAGATTGGTGGTTGCCAGAGTTAGGAACTAGGGGGAATAGGTGAACAGGGTCAAAAGCTAAAAGCAGAAAAAAAGGATTCACCTCCTCTGGCGATGACACTGGGCTTGCCTCTCCACCTGTCACTCCCCTTCACCCTTAACCCCACGCCTCTGGCTCCCTAAGGCACTTGGTTTATGCCACAGGGTAGAACACCCTTATTTCATAATATGTGTTTCTCAGGAGTCTAGCGAGTAGATATCACACTGTAGGTTTCTAGTGGGGACTTTGAGCCCGTGTCTGAGACATCATGGTAACCTTAGTGGCTATGGTCGAACTTGGCACATAGTCTATACTCAAATGGCTGTGATTTTGGTTACTGCCACAGAGTAAGTTTGCAATTCTTTTACACTGATCATTTGACCCCAACCAAATTATTAACATCACTTTTTATTTCTCATCTTCATTCACCTTATTATATGTGTTACATTTCACTCAAACCAGGGCCCATGATGTACCCCCATGGCCACCTCCCACCATCCCCATCTTTGTGTGTGCTCTGCCCTGTCCCCCTGGAATGTCTTTACCCATCTCCCTCAAGGTTTTACCCAGATGCTGTTTCTTCTGTGGTGCTTTTTTCTCTCCTTATTCTTTCAATTCTGCTGCTCTAAGTAATCTGATTTCTCCACAGTGTGTCTCCAAATTTGTCCACTAATGCCTAAAATTCCGTGAAAAGGGGAAACTGAACTAATCCGCACAGGGGAATGCCAGAGTTCATGAAGAATATTCTGAGAGCCTCGCCAAAGTCACTCCCTTGTCCAGACCAAACAGGAGTGTGAGTGATGGATAGAGATTTCGGATGTGGGGTATAATGAAGGGGAGGAGGGCAAGGCTGGCAGGACTTGAGTCCTGTCTATTTAAAGCGGCTGCCTCTTTGGCAGCCCTCCCTGGAGGTGAGAAGGCCATTTGTGCTCTCATCCATATCAAAGGTACTGTTAACACCCTCCGGGCCAGGTCTGTTAGCCTTCCTCATAAAACTGTGTTTGGAGAGATATCTCTGGGGAGGGAATTTGGGGTTGAAACTGGAAGAAAGCAAGCCTGAAACTTAATTGGGAAGTAAGAGATATATCAAGGGGGAAAAGGCAACAATTTTGAAGTGGAAAATATCTCATGAGGAGTAAAAATAGTAGCTTTTAGGTGGCATATGAGGCAGTTGGGCTGCTAACCCTCTCATTAGTTGACTTCCTGTGCCCCACTGGGACTGTCCTCTGAAGGCTGATTGCTGTCTTCAGTGCTTCTAGCCAGCTGGTATCACTACTCTGGCCATGGATTCTGACATTCCAGGAAGACAGGTAGCTTAGCAAAGAGTTAAAGAAGCTTTGTTTTGAAAAAGCTGATTTAGCAATCATTTATCAAGAATTTGTTGGGCATCTGCTAAGAACAGATACTAAGTATCTGTCAAGAGTATCTGCTAAGAGTATCTGCCAAGAACAGTGACAGGTGCTAAGAGAGGGAGAGATACAAAAATAAACATGTGATTCAAATTTTGTTTTGTTTTTTCTCCCCTTTGGTGCTTTGGATAAGGTGAATGGTTTTCATCTGGGAAGACAATACAAAGAATGAAGTGGTTGCTTACACTAAAAATGATTGTACCTAGTGATTTTGTTTCTGACCTCACTGTGCAGCATGTGGGATCTCAGTTCCCCAACCCAGGGATCAAACTTGTGCCCCCTGCACTAGGAGGATGGAGTCTCACCCGCTGGACCACCAGAGAAGTCCCTACCTTGTGACTGTTGACTCTTAGAGCTGACTCCTCTTCTTCATTTCAATTTAGCACACTTTTAGTAAACCTATACCCTGTGCTAAATACTTTGACGGGCCCTAGGAATATACATTTGAATAAAACATCATCTATTTTTTCTTTAAAAAGTTCACTGCCTAGTGCTGGAGGCAGATTCGTAAACTTCTAATATTATCCCTAGATAAGTTATAATTAATGAAGGTACAAAGTGCAACAGAGACATGTAAGAGAAAGTTGAAGGAGGCATTATGGAGGACTTAGAACAGTTTGCTGCTATTTTTTATCTCTTTCAGTCATATGCTTTTTCATCACAAACTACTTACTAGGCCCTGGCATCGCTGATCTAGAGAGTTAAGTTAGACAAAATTTTCCAGTAGGAAGAGAACACTGCCTGTGACAATTAGGCTTTTCCACTGAGCCTCAGGAGTCCTCTCAACACAGAGCCCAGGGAAGCCATTCATAGCCATTGCCGTTTGCACAGGACAGAGACCTATTTTTCACCTCGGCCTCCCTCCTGAAATGATGTTCTGCTCGTCCATTCCTTTAATTCTTATGGGTCTAAAATTCCTGTTTTTGTGCCCTAACATTCCCCGATGAAAGATTATTTCAGGTTTTGTAATTTTAAATTGTGAACTTACCTTCATCCATGGGAATTCTCCACAGCCTGGCTTGGGAATGTACCATTCCCAAAAGGTTTACAATTTGCTTTAGTCAGGCACACTGAAGATATTAGCATTTTGGGACTAACTTTTGTGTTAATCTCCTAGCTTGAGGGTTCCCAGACTAAATAATTTCAAACCTGTTTCAAATCTCAAACTACTTATGGAAAGACCCACAACTTTCAATGTCAGAAGAGAGGTTTTTTCCTATCCAGGTAGACAAAACCATTTATCCTGTGCTAGTAGTTTGATTTTTTTTTCTAGACCACCCTTTCAAGTGTTCTTGCTTTACTGTGTGGGAAGCTTAGGGTGGTGATCTTATTTTCATTTCTACCTCTTGGCTTTACACTCTGTGTTCACATGGGTGCTAAGACCCCGGACTTATGGTTACTGGGACTAGAAACCCTCCTCCCTCCTGGACAGCCCCAGTGTTATTTTGTATTTATAGTTTTAGTTTTTAATATCTTATTATTTGAAGACACTATAGAATACCTTCCCCCCTCCCCCCGCCCTGAGAGCTCAACCATGCATTTTAAAATTTTTGGTTACATTTTGCCGAGAATTTCTAGGTTTAGACACAGTAGGAGAATGTTCAAGTTGTCTACTGCCCAGAAAGAGAAACTCTCCAGCAAACAGTTAATACCTAACGTCATTCAAGCCATCCTTAGCATCCATAGACACATATGAAAACAGAGTGGGGCCTGTGACAATGTCTGATTATTTTGGCCTCTGCAGGTTCTAGATATAGAAAACTGTGTCCTGCCTTCTACTCCTTATGGCAGAAACAAATAGTATATTAATAGTTCAGGCATGAATCAAATCAACAATTTTTAGAGTACAAGTATAGTCACATTTCTTTATTTTTTATAGAATCACTTTAAATTCAACTGCCTTTATTGAAAGAGTCTAATGTCTCTCTGTTAAGGCTTCACTCTCTCCAGAATATTATTCAAGAACTCCCAGGGATTATTCACTACAGAGGGACTCAGTCCTCTTTAAGACCCAGAGAACTACCCAGTCCCTCAGCGCAGCTATTGTCAGTCTTTGACACAAGGTGTCGCTGTTGAGCAGGGGTCCCGCTGTGTCCAGGTTGGTTGGTTACTGCTCCAGTCTCTTCCTTGCTGGTACCCTCATTTGGACAGCAAGGTTACAGTACACCTTTTTTAGTTCACTCCCAGATTTTCAGCAACTGTTTTCTAAAGTTGTGACTGAGTAGCTGGGCCTGAGGGTCTTTTTGCCTCAGCCAATTGCTGTGCCCAGTGGCTCATCTCACGCATTCTTGCCCTCCTGTTTTGTAACAGTGCTTATACTGTGTATATTTTTCTCAAGGATGTTAATTAAGCTCCCATTCTTTTCAATTCTCACTTATACTAAAAAAAAAAAAAAAAAAAACAACTTTTGTTAGTACAGTGATTTACAATTTCATAATTTACCAATACTCAAAACTCACCTTATGCAGGTAATACTGGGACCCAGAAAAACGAGTGACTTTCCCAAGAGAATTCTACTAATTAATGGAAAAACTGGAGCGCCACTGTTCTCTGTACAAATACCATATCTTTCAGACACTAACTCTTGCCACACAGTAAGCAGTTTGAGGAAAAAATCAAGCAACTCCTGTATATCTTCAGAAATCTTTTCTTATTTAAATATGCATGCCAAGTCGCCTCAGTCATGTCAGACTCTGTGACTCTATGGACTGTAGCCCACCAGGCTCCTCAGTCCATGGGATTCTCCAGGCAAGAATACTGGAGTGGGTTGCCACGCCCTCCTCCAGGGAATCTTATCAACCCAGGGATCAAAACTGTGTCTTCTGCTGTTCCTTCATTGCAGGTAGATTCTTTACTGCTGAGCCACCAGGGAAGCCCTGTTTGTGTAGCTCCCCTCACTAACAGTCTGTTCTTGATTGCTGTTAGTGCAGGAGTTGCAAAGTGAAAGTGAAAGTCACTCAGTCATGTCCAACTCTTTGCGACCCCATGATCTATACAGTCCATGAAACTGTCTAGGCCAGAATACTGGAGTGGGTAGACATTCCCTTCTCCAGGGGATCTTCCCAACCCAGGGATCGAACCCAGGTCTCCTGCATTGAGGCAGATTCTTTACCAGCTAAACCACAAGGGAAGCCACAACACTAATGTTTCTCAAAGTGTGGTCCTTAGACTAATAGGATCAACATCACCAGGAAACTTGTCACAAAAACAAATTCCGAGATCTCACCAAGACATGCTGAGTCAAAAACTCTGGGTGTCGGGACCAATAGTCTGTTTTCACTACCTTATAAGAAACTCTGTCATACAACACATATAGTCTTTTACCTGTTAGATACGCGGGTACAGTGCTTGACCAGGTACCTAAGATTTTGAAGGTCTTAAAAAATGTATGCAATTTGAAAAACAAAGTTTAATCTCCAAGTCACAGAAAGAAAACACCCAACTGTAAATCAAAATTAACAAATAGGTCACTATCTACAACACAAAACAGTATGTCAGTCAACTAAACCTGAATTCTTAAAACTACTTATATGTTTAATTAGGAATGTAGGTGTCTTTTAATATGATATGTGTATCTTCAAAATACATGCATACTTTGGTCTTGTTTAGTTGTTTAATTATTGAACGTAGAGCTTCAATTTCTCATATGGCATCTTTGTAGATGAACGTTAAATATGCAGGAGGGACATTGTCGATTTCCAGACATGTGTTCAGATGACCACAAATACTGGCGTAATTAAAGGAAAGAGAAAATTACTATGCTGCAGTGGACTCCCACTGAAATGGCTTCTTAAACTAAATCATTACAGACAAATGAAATGAGAAAAAAAAGAAAAACCCAAACTGTATAGCTCTCATCGCTTGTTGTGGAAGAGTATCATGCTTGATTTCTATTTTCTTCTCCTTTCTGTTCTTTTACTTTACTCTAATGTAATGACATGAGATACTTAAGTAACATGAGGTGGAAAAAAAAGGAATATGTGTTGATTGCTTACCATATATCAGCTTTTGTTGCATGCGTGCTCAGTCATGTCCAACCTCATGGACTGTAGCCCACCAGGCTCCTCTGTCCATGGGATTTCCTAGGCAAGAGTACTGGAGGGAGTTGCCATTTCTTCCTCTGGGGGATCTTTTCAACCCTGGGATGGAAACTGTGTCTCCTGTATCTCCTGTTTTGTAGGTGGATTCTTTACCACTGAGCCATGGGGGAAGCCCATATATCAACTACTATATGCCTACTATGTAACAAATGATTGAGAGAATTCACTGAATGCAATACTAAATTCAGTATTCACATTAAAGAAGAAGGCATTGACTATCGTTTCTTTTTACAGATGGGAAAACTGAAGTGTAGGAAGTTTAAATTACATTCTAAGGATGCACAACCATAAATGTGGATCCAAGATTTAAATATCTTTGAGACACTAGACACTCATGAGTTTTCCACACTAGCATGCTACCTCTCTGAGGAGTAGCGTTAACAGTGAATATCAACTCTGGACAGTTTTTCCTATGCAAGACATATGGGTGCCATTTATTATTGTTTCAGGACCTGGAAATTTGTGAAGTAACTAAGCCTTTCTATGCCAGTATATGTAGACATATGTACAAAATAATTATTCTTTATGTATGAGAAGTCCATATTTGCTATATTTGAACTGAACTGCAAAAGTTGACATTTACAGGGAAAGTTTGTTATAATAAAGTCTATTTTGAGACTTTATTACTCCCCATTCTCTTATAAGACTTTAAACACAGCAAGTTCCATCAATCTGTTTTGTATCGGTTGCTTAGAGGCAGTCTGTGGCTACATCATGATTTGTCAGCTCTACAGAGTCATCTCCTAAAAATAGTACAAGCGCTTGGTTATAAGCTTGTAACAGAATAGCCCATAGCTACTATTGACAGACAATATGGTGTTATTGTTACTGGGACCAGGGCAAGTGTAATATGAAAAAGGCTTAGCTCACAAACACTCCTTTCATCCAAGTCTCTATTCTGGTTCCTAAAAAACATATCTCATTGAATGTTCAGGGCTCCCTCACCTGCTAGCTCTCTGTCATCAATAGTTTAAGAAAGAGGTCTAATTAAGGAATGGAGATTCAACTCATATAATTTGCTCAGCAATAAGCTCATCCAGAAAACAAGGATCTCATTTATTTTAGTTCCAATGAGATTGTAGATGAAAATCTATTCATATGACAAAATGTTCTTGACATTGAGAAGTGGAAAAAAAGTTATTAAAAAGTTTGCATAATACTTGATCATTGAAAATTATGTTTATTCAACAATCCAGAGCAGGGGTCCCCAGCCTCTGGAATCTAATGCCTTATGATCTGAGGTGGGGCTTAGTAATAATAATAGAAATAAAGTGCACAATAAATGTAAAGTGCTTGAATCATCTGGAAGCCACCCCCCTCCAACCCTGGTCCATGGAAAAATTGTCTTCTGTGAAACCTGACCTGGATGCCAAATGGTTGGAGACCTTTGAATTAAGGATTCACATGAATATGTAGTAGAGAAGCACTTTTAATAGACATATGAATCACATATGTAATTTAAAATTTTCTAGAATCACATTTAAAAAGTAAAAAAAAAAAAGGTAAGATGAATTGTAATGACATTTTAACTAAAATATATTCATTTTACATGTTTATATTTATGTAATTGTATATTTTATATACACATATAAACACCTAGCAAATGTATATTTAATTATATTAATTTAACATATTAATATATTTTAACAATATGTTAATCTATATAATAAAATATAGTAATGATATATTTATTTAACCAATAAAATATATGTGTAAAATCAATATAAAATATATAGGTAGATAGATTTTACATTTTGTTCATAGTCTTTGAAGTCTGGTGTTTATTTTACTCTTTCAACCCACCTCAGTTTGGACACTAAATTTGGGGTGGGGAAATATTTGATGTGTTTTGATTTCATACACTTTATAAATAAAAATAGGTTCATATACTGAGTTATTCCATATAACAAGTCATACACAAAAGTTTTCCAATAAGTGAGTTGTGAATGTCAATTTTAAAGTTAAATTAATTAAAATTAAAATAAAGTTCAGGAAGTAGCTCCTCTGTTATACTAGACCCATTTCAAGTGCTCAGTGGCCTCACATGGCTAGTTGGCTGGTATGGTTGTGATGTTTTCTCATGAAGTCTCAAGTTGCATGATCACTTCCAGACTCAGAGGATGGTCTTCCCATTCTGAAACCCAGGACAGCTGATGCTGCCCTTATGTTTCATAATGAAGAAGAGATGAAATTAGACCTGGGAGTCTAACTCATAATCTCGGTCCTCATCAACCAATGTACTGAAGGTGAAAAAACATTTTTATAAATATATGAAGCAGTGGCTAGATTACAGAAGTTTTCTTGCTGGAATTAGGGGAAGAGTCACCTGATTTATCATTAAGGAGAAACCATGGAAACAATTTTACCAATTGTATACCAATTATTTTTGCTTAAGAAATCAAGTGGAAACGTAGCGGTATCTTCTTCAGACTGGAAACATGAATTCAATGGGAAATAAAATATATCAGAGGGCTGAGATGCTCCATCATAGTCCCAGAGAAATCCATTCATCACTGAGGTCACATGACTCTAAGAGTAATAGAGTTTATGTTGCAGAGTAATGCAATGAGAGTAGGATATGGAAATCACTGACTCTTGAGAGCAGAAGTGCAGCTTTACCCCTGAAAGAAATTGCCTCCACAACTGAGCAGACAATTTCCATTAGACAAGTTAAATCAAGAGGAATCAAGACAAGTTAAGTCAAGAAGAGGAAATAGGCTTTTCAGGGATCAGAATCAGTGACCCTTCACTGAAAGTTCAGGACAGCCAAATGCCCAAGGGAGGAACCCTGGGGACCATTCAGGGAAGGGAGTGGGTCTTGCAAGGGGCCCAGAAAGAGAGCTTTGGATCTTTTGGAAAAACAAAGAGGGTGAGAATGGTGTCAGTTCAGGAGTTCTGGATCTGGGAGGGGGCAGTCATTTGGAGCCAGAAAGTTGAAGGCACATTTTTGCCCTGGGTCAACCACAAAAATGTGTAAACTGAAAAGCTAGCTTTTCAGCAGCTCCCATCTCCCCAGAAGCCAGTGTCTGCAGCCATCAAACTGTGAAGGCATCTCTTTCCACGCTTCTCCCACTCAATCCTATTCCTCAGGTTTAATTTCAAGTCTCTTGCTTTTGTCCTGCTGTCTTACACATAGATTCTCTTCTTTGATCTTTGGACATTACTTGACTTTTAATTTCTT
The DNA here is from genome assembly GCF_054371585.1 of Giraffa tippelskirchi. Classification (NCBI taxonomy): domain Eukaryota; kingdom Metazoa; phylum Chordata; class Mammalia; order Artiodactyla; family Giraffidae; genus Giraffa; species Giraffa tippelskirchi. The sequence goes on from NC_137283.1 coordinate 134,366,712, forward strand.
CTCAAAGCTGTCTCTGGACTCCATGTTTTGAGGTTGTGTTTTTCCCCACCCAGAATAGTTTTAGGATAAAGCATTTAATCCATTGGGTAGCATATGCACAAATCCTAGAATCTATGAGCACTTTAGAGATTACCCGCCCCCTACCATGACAAAGTATTTTAGTCCTGGAAAAAATACTTATGGTTCCAAATAATATAAGAAGACTGAAAAATTGAAAGTGTTAATGCACAGGGAGCTCAGCTCAGTGCTCTGTGATGACCTAGAAGGGTGGATGGGAATGGAGGATGGGAGGAGGGCCCAACAGGGAGGCAATATATGTATATAACTGATTTACATTCTTGTACAACAGAAACTAACACAACATTGTAAATCAATTATATTCCAATAAAATAAATAAATTTTAAAAATAAGATTTACAAATATAACACTATGCCAATTGTATTGTCAAATTTAGTATTTATACCAATTTCACTACATTTGAATATAATTTTGGAAGTTGTAATTTCTCACTCTAAAATATTTCCTAAGTATACACGGTGAGAGATTGCAGACCACAGTCAACCAGAAATCAAATGCTATCTGTAGCAAAATGGTTTCAAAGGTAAAATTATAAGCTTCTTTTCAAAAACTGTATGCCTGAAAATTGTATTTGGTGTGGGATGGGGGCTTGTTTTGATATGTTTTATATGATGCAGAGTGAAAGAACTCAGCATCTATCAAGGCTTAAAATGATCTTGAGAACCCCTCTCTATCCAGCCCATTCCTGGCCTTTCCTGTTCCTGGAGAAGGCAGGTCCATATAGCAGGTAGTATGATGTGTCCACGGGGTCGCAAAGAGTCGGATGCAACTGAGCGACTGAACTGACTGATGATGTGTCAGAAAGTCTGTGAAATTCACAACCTGGACACATCAATTTCTAGCAGTGAGGAAGTTGACAAATTCTTTGGCCTCTCAGACCTTCCATTCATGTGAATATTCAGACATTTCTGGGAGAATTACATAAAATGACAATAGGGCTGAGTATCTAGTAGGTCCGCAGGACAGTCTAGAAAGAGAGAAGATGGATTAAATCCCTGTGTCCTATAGGAGAACAGAAACAGAGGGATAAAATTGAACTCAGGAATAAGAACTTAACTCAGAAGTTAAAAACTACAGGCTTCAGAACTGCAAACCTTACAAAATTCAGCAATATTTACTGGGAGAAAGACAGACTTAAGATAATAGTGCTAGGTGGCTCTTGTGGTCATTGCATCATTGTTCTCATGACTCATTCCCTTCCCTGTAGGATAATTATGCACTCTCACCCATTGTCATGAAACTTGTTGAGCTACCCTAGAGGCTGAATACACTTGGCCACCAGGCTTGTTTCAGCCAATGAAGCGCAAATGCCGCATGCAGATAATAGCTTTAAGGGCAGTGAATGCTTTGGCTCTGCCTCTTGGCCTTTTCCCTGGTCCACAATGATGTAGTGTCCCAGAGAAGGGCTTCTCTTCTAGTTTGGTTCCTGGCATGAGAAAGACATGGAGCAAAGCCACAGCCCACAGCCATGGTGGAGCTGCTAGCATGGGGCTGTGGGAGAAATAAACATTTGTTGTTACAAGTCACTGAGATTTGGGACTTGTTTGTCACCGCAGGAAAGCTGATTAACATAGGAATTTATGAGGTAGACACCCCAAGTGAGAGCATTATTCTCCTTGATCTTTTATGGATCTAATTTGAAGAAAATAATTTTTGCATTAACCAGCAGTAAAGAAAACCAGCAGGTTCCACTCTTCCCAGAATAATGCTGTGCATACTTTATGGTCATTAGCACTTTAACAGAATTAGTACATTAACATTAAAGGTATAATCCCTGCGCCACCCATGTCACACACCACACGGTCCACATGAAGAGTTTGGGAGTGGAGTCACAGAGAGATTTGAACACCAGTAAAGTTACTTATTTGTCCCTAATGACATCTTCCGGGATTTACTGATGTAGGGATTTTACGTTTTTCAGTTATAAGTGTGAAGTATTCTTTCTTGCCAATTTTGCTAGTGTTAGGAATACTTCGCAAGGTTCTTTCTGTACTTAGAAAATCAGCATTAATTAAATCAACTCATTTCCCAAGGGCTTAATATAGCACACTACTTTTTCCTTTGTAGTGCAAATCTGTTGTTTTTTCTCTGAGTTCTAGATAAATAAAAGTACCTTGACTCAGAAGAACATAACCTTTCATTAATTAAAGCAGTGTCGGGGGAGTGTATAATTTCTTCGGTTCTGTCTCCCCACAGCAAAAATTTTAAGTGATGGATGCACCACCGACTCAGTGGACATGAGTTTGTGTAAACTCCAGGAGTTGATGGACAGGGAGACTTGGTGTGCTGCAGTCCATGGGGTCGCAAAGAGTCGGACATGACTGAGCTACTGAACAGAACTGATGGACCAAAGTTACAGCTCTGTGTTACAGCTCAGTTTTATTTAGAAAGCAAAGGAAAATACATCCTCGAGGTGTGGGGCTGGGTGGACCCAAAAGACACGAAGAGAAGAGAAGCCCCCTCCCCCCTACTCAATTTTGGCTCGTCTTTTTACATGTTTTTCCTCCTCGCCCTGAGCCTGCCCTATGTAAATTGGGCTAGCCAGGAGGGCTGTTTTACCTAAGGTCCTCACTCCAGTCCTCTGACCTTCCTTTGTTCTATATTCACTGGCTTTTCCCTTCTTTGTCTTTTAACCACCGCCATTTTGGACTCCTTTTTCCTATTCTAACTACCTAACAGTAGCAACTACTAACATTTTTTGGAGTAAAATTTTAAACTACTAAATATAAAAATAGTGTTACAGACAAAGATGCTTCCCTGGTGGCACAGTGGTAAAGAAACTGCCTGCAATGCAGGAGACCCAGGTTCAATCCCTGGGTTGGGACAATCCCCTGGAGAAAGGAATGGCTCCCCACTCCAGTACTCTTTCCTAGGGAATTCCATGGACAGAGGAGCCTGGCAGGCTATAGTCCATGGGATCACAAAGAATCAGAAACGACTGAGAGACTCTCACTCATAGACAAAAATAACCCCGAAGCTCTGGCACCTACCCAAAATGTAAAAAAATAGGAACCAAGATACCTTCCAAAAATGTCTAATGGCTAGGGGTTAGGGGGTGAGTGAGAAATTAAACTATATCCTAAGGGTATTCTACTAAATTCAATCCATTCCATAAGCTATTTGCACATTTCATGGTTGATTTGTTTTGCATTTTAGCTTTGGGATTTAAATGCAAAATATCAACTCTTTAAAAAGATATTTAATTTTTAAAAATTATCTACAAATAAGCATTATACCTGATTAATTTATTTTAAAGATATGACCCAGAAAAACATCTCTTTCTACTTTATTAACTATGCCAAAGCCTTTGACTGGATGGATCACAATAAACTGTGGAAAATTCTGAAAGAGATGGGAATACAAGACCACCTGACTTGCCTCTTGAGAAACCTGTATGCAGATCAGGAAGCAACAATTAGAATTGGACGTGAAACAACAGACAGGTTCCAAATAGGAAAAGGAGTATGTCAAGGCTGTATATTGTCACCCTGCTTATTTAACTTATATGCAGAGTACATCATGTGAAACGCTGGGCTGGAGGAAGCACAAGCTGGAATCAAGATTGCCAGGAGAAACATCAATAACCTCAGATATGCAGATGACACCATCCTTATGGCAGAAGGTGAACAAGAACTAAAGAGCCTCTTGATGAAAGTGAGAGAGGAGAGTGAAAATGTTGGCTTAAAGCTCAACATTCAGAAAACTAAGATCATGGCATCCGGTCCCATCACTTCATGGGAAATAGATGGGGAAACAGTGGAAACAGTGTCAGACTTTATTTTTCTGGGCTCCGAAATCACTGCAGATGGTGATGGCAGCCGTGAAATTAAAAGACACTTACTCCTTGGAAGGAAAGTTATGACCAACCTAGATAGCATATTAAAAAGCAGAGACATTACTTTGCCAGCAAAGGTCTGTCTAGTCAAGGCTATGGTTTTTCCAGTGGTCATGTATGGATGTGAGAGTTGGACTATAAAGAAAGCTGAGTGGCAAAGAATTGATGCTTTTGAACTGTGGTGTTGGAGAAGACTCTTGAGAGTCCCTTGGATTGCAAAGAGATCCAACCAGTCCATCCTAAAGGAGATCAGTCCTGGGTGTTCATTGGAAGGACTGATGTTGAAGCTGAAACTCCAATACTTTGGCCACCTGATGCAAAGAGCTGACTCATTTGAAAAGACCCTGTTGCTGGGAAAGATTGAGGGCAAGAGGAGAAGGGGACGACAGAGAATGAGATGGTTGGATGGCATCACCAACTCAATGGACATGGGTTTGGGTAGACTCTGGGAGTTGGTGATGGACAGGGAGGCCTGGTGTGCTGCAGTTCATGGGGTCACAAAGAGTCGGACATGACTGAGCAACTGAACTGAGCTGAACTGATAATTAAATAACCCACTTAATTTAACCCATGTTTACTGAAACTCTTCCATGTCAAAGCTGAGCTTCTGAGCTCAAGAACTTTGGAGCAGATAGGATCTACTAACATCCTGTAAAGCAAATCTAAAGTACACAATTAGAATGGTGCTTTTAAGTATAACTTTCTGTGATGATGAAAGTGTTCTACACCTATGCTGTCCAATATAGAAGCCACAAGCTTCTGATCATTTGAAATAATGCTCGAGTGAAAGAAAAGTTGAATTTTGCACATTATTTAATTTTAATTCATGCAAATTTAATAGCTACACTTGTCTATTGGTTTCCATTTGGACAGCAAAGAACTAGAAAATGGGTAAAACTGACATAAGCAACATAAGTTATAAACAGTATGTTTGCTAGAATGTTTTAGGGAAAAAAGCGCTACTGACAGGTCAGGGGAATCAGGAAAGCATTTGTGCAAGTGACCTCTGGGAAGAGTTTGAAAGATGTGTAGTATTGGTTTATATATAAATGTGTGTATGCACACACACATACACACACACACACATACACATTATGAAAGAATCAGGGGAAGAATTTTGCAGGGAGAGGGACTAGAGTGAATAAAACAATGTGTGGAAACTATTGGAGAAGGAAATGGCAACCCACTCCAGTGTTCTTGCCTGGAGAATCCCAGGGACGGGGGAGCCTGGTGGGCTGCCGTCCATGGGGTCGCACAGAGTCGGACACGACTGAAGCGATTTAGCAGGAGCAGTAGCAGCACGGCCAGCTTGGTTTTGGCATAAAAGTATGTACAATAGTAGTATGAAATTATTCGGAGTAGATTCTTTGATGTTATTTTGTAGATCTTGATTACCATTCTGAAAAGATGGTATTTACCTTGGTAATAACTTTTGCATCTTTTCTGAAGCACCAAATTTATGTGACCAGAGATGACAATCTGATGGCAGTAGTTAAGAAGAATTGTGGAGGGACAGGAAAACTAAAACTTGTATGAGCAGACTCATATGAGTGTTGCTGGCAAAATAGTGAAATCTGTAATGAGAATGATGGAAATGGAAATTTTGAGATGGTCTAGAAGTTTTTGTGTTTGGAGGCATGTGAATAGAAATTGGTACCTACCATTTTTCTTTGGAGATTTGTGATGATAGGATAGCATGCAGTAGTACCTTTCACCATCAAAGTGAGAAGGGATTTTGGCATCTGGGAATAAGATGGAGGGAACTGCGACCTGATAACAGCTTTATGAAGCTTTCAGAGAGAAAGGAAAGAGGACTTCAGTTTCCACTGGTCACCGAAGCATCTGAGAGTTTAGAGGAGGGGCAGAAGTAATAGAACTGCCCAGCAACTGCTTGGGCCCCCTTAGGAAGCCCTACTTAGAGAACCATCCAGTTCAAAATATTTTAAAATTTATTTTGAGAGTCCGTCTTTGACTCATGTGTTACTGAGAAATGTATTATTTAACCTCCAGGTATTTGGGGATTTTCCAGCTACCTTTATGTTTTTGATTTCTAGTTTAATTCTATTGTAGAGCAGACATTATATGATTTCAATTCTTTTAAACTTGTTAAATTACATTTTATGTCTCAGAATGTGAAATATACTGGTGGATGTCCCATGTGAGCTTGAGAATAATGTTTAATATACTGTTGTTGGATGAAGTAGCTTATAGATGTCAATTATGTCCTGTTGATCAATGGTGCTATTGAGTTCAATTGTGCCCTTATTGATTTTCTGCCTGCTGGATCTGTCCATTTCTGATAGAGAGGTATCAAAATCTCCCTCCAAGAGTAATAGTGGGTTCATTTATTTATTTTCATAGTTCTGTAAGCTTTTGCATCATGTGTTTCAATGTTCTATTGTTTAGGTTCATGCACATTGAAGATGGTTATGGCTTCTTGGACTACTGACCTCTTTATTACATACATACACACTGCCCTTCTGTGTCCTTAACTTACCTTATTCTAAAGTCTGCTCTTTCCAAAATTAACATAGTTACTCCCGCTTTCATTTGATTAGCGTTACCACGGCATGCCTTTCTCCACCCCTTTCCTTTTAATGTACGTATGTCTTTATAGTTAAAGTGGGATAATTGTAGACAGCCTATAGTTGACTCTTGTTTTTTGATTCATTCTAATAATCTATGTCTTTTAATTGATTAGAACACAGACTGTTAAAGCGATTATCGATATTATGTGATTCCACTTTCTGTCCTTTCTTAGCGTATCTGTTATATTTCTTTTTAAACTTTTTTTAGTAGTTGCCCTAGAGTACACTATACATTTAAAATAATTCAAGTCTATTTTCATATAACACTCTATTACTTCATGGGTGAAAGTGTGTTAGTCACTCAGTTGTGTCTGACTTTTTGTGGCCCCCTGGACTGTAGCCCACCAGGCTCTTCTGTCCATGAAATTCTCCAGGCAAGAATACTCGAGTGGGTAGCCATTCTCTTCTCCAGGGGATCGTCTCAACCCCTGCATTGTAGGAAGATTCTTTACCATCTAAACCACCAGAGAAGCCCTTCATGGGCAGTATTTTAATAATAGCAAAAGAAATCCTAATTCCTCCCTCAATCTTTTGGTGAGCTTGTATCCCTGTGAACATCACCAGTACTTCTCAGTGTTCCCATCTTGGTGTGACCACATAGCTAGAAGGAGCTGAAATTAAATATTTTCCTTCCTTCAGACAGGCTGTTCTCACAGTCACTCAGTCATGTCTGACCCTCTGTGGCCCCATGGACTATAGCCCATCAGGCTCCTCTGTCCTTGGGATTTTACAGGCAAGAATACTGGAGCAAGTTGCCATTTCCTGTGCCAAGGGATCTTCCCAATCCAGGGACTGGACCAGCATCTCTTTCTTCTCCTGCATTAGCAGGCAGATTCTTTACCACTAGCGCCACCTACAAAACCCTCCAGACAGGTTAGGCTCTAACAAAACCCCAATGGGTTAGGCTCTAGTAAAATAACCTCCTTGGGCTTGGCCTTGTTAAGAACAGAGTGCTCTGGTATATCTTTAAATGGTCACTTTTGCCTTTCCCCTGCTTGAAGCAAGAGAGAATTTCCCTCCAATATACATAGAGGTCCTGGAGATGAATCACAAAAGCATGGGACACCCCTTAGGACTGGGTCTGGGGCTACTTCCTCTGTAAACGAATCTCTAAGTTGAAGTTAAAATATTTGACGGTGGGTCAAAAGAAAGTGGAGGATTCCATGACAATGGAGAGTTCCCACATGGGTAACAAGTAGATTAATAGTGCTATTAATAGAAATGCAGAGTCACCTGGAAAAGCTGATTTTGAGGGAAATTGTGATGTTCTCTTAGTGAGGAGCATAATAAGACCAATAGTATTTCTCTTTTTTTCCTAACATCAAGGATGATTCACCAAACCGTGTTTATACAAAACAAACAACCACCTCCCTCAAAAAAATCTTCAAGTAGATGATCCCCAGACCTAGCTCTCTATTAAATACACCCAACGGTGCCTCCAGTCAACATCTCCCAGGGGAGCCTCTTGGCTGTTGTTCTTGGCAATGACCATTTCTTGGCCACTACTTCCAACAGTGGTCAGCATGAATTTCCATAGCTGCACCTTCCAGTGGCCACCCATATTGTCACAAGTCCTAACCAGCAGCAACACCTCCCGGCAGGTCTTCCTTCTGGTGAATAAGACTGCCAGAGATTGTCAGCAGCTCTTGACCCCTGTATCCCTGGAATCCCTTTAAATTCTAAAAGGTTTAATTTTAAAGGATCTCAACCCCAAACATCTTAAAAGGCTTATGGTTTCCCTCAGTGACTAATGGGCACATTAGACTTCCAGCATCACTCCCCAAGGCCAGCTCTCAATAGGCTCCATATTAAGCCTTTAAGGGGCAGTTAAGATGTCACATTATTCTTTTAAACTTCTTTATATCTCCATTGTGTACTCTACACACCTCTAGCAGAAAAGTCCCATGTGCAGAGATGTTTGGATTCTGATGGGTGTTTTCTCACTGTGGGATCCTCTGGGTACTCCAGAGAGCTGAGTAACCTGTGTGTAGGAAGGAGGTCACTGGACAACCATGTTTTGAGCAGAGAAGCAGAAAGACTACCACAAAAAGATTGTTAGAAACTTGACAAAGACTCAAACCCAAAAGAATGAAAGCCATCAGAAACTGTATGAGTGAACTGAGAGTGTGTATAATATTCTCAGGAAACCATTTGAGTTGCTTTTCCCACTGTTTTTCACTGTTCACTAAGGCAGATACAGGAATTGACTTCTCTGCAGCTTGGGCAAAGCTCCTGTCTTCTTTAAAAGGTATCTCTCTGGGTCGGGAAAATCCCCTGGAGAAGAGAATGGCTACCCACTCCAGTATTCTTGCCTGGAGAATTCCATGGACAGAGGAGCCTGGTGGGCCATAGTCCATGGGGTCACAAAGAGTTGAACAGGACTGAGCAACTCTTTCACTTTCACTTTTACCGGAGGCCTCCTTATAAAACCCACAACTCCCTCCCTACATCTAGGGAATTTTAGTGTTTGGCTCATGGTCCACACACCTCCCTTCTCTCTCCACATCCCCCTATCAAGATGTCTATGCAAATGGAATTCTGAGAATTGCCTCAAACTTTTCAGAGCTCCTTAATGTAAACATGGAAATGCCTTGAGTTACAAACCTGTATGCAGGTCAGGAAGCAACAGTTAGAACTGGACGTGGAACAACAGACTGGTTCCAAATAGGAAAAGGAGTACGTCAAGGCTCTATATTGTCACCGTGCTTATTTAACTTATATGCAGAGTACATCATGAGAAACACTGGGCTGGAAGAAGCATAAGCTGGAATCAAGATTGCTGGGAGAAATATCAATAACCTCAGATATGCAGATGACACCACCGTTATGGCAGAAAGTGAAGAAGAACTAAAGAGCCTCTTGATGAAAGTGAGAGAGGAGAATGAAAAAGTTGGCTTTTAAAACTCAACATTCAGAAAACTAAGATCATGGCATCCGGTCCCATCACTTCATGGGAAATAGATGGGGAAACAGTGGAAACAGTGTCAGACTTTATTTTTCTGGGCTCTGAAATCACTGCAGATGGTGATTGCAGCCACGAAATTAAAAGACACTTACTCCTTGGAAGGAAAGTTATGACCAACCTAGATAGCATATTAAAAAGCAGAGACATTACTTTGCCAGCAAAGGTCCGTCTATTCAAGGCTATGGTTTTTCCAGTAGTCAAGTATGGATGTGAGAGTTGGACTGTGAAGAAAGCTGAGTGCCGAAGAATTGATGCTTTTGAAGTGTGGTGTTGGAGAAGACTCTTGAGAGTCCCTTGGACTGCAAGGAAATCCAACCAGTCCATCCTAAAGGAGATCAGTCCTGGGTGTTCATTGAAAGCTGAAACTCCAACATTTGGCCACCTCATGCAAAGAGTTGACTCATTTGAAAAGACCCTGATGCTGGGAAGTATTGGGGCAGGAGGAGAAGGGGATGACAGAGGATGAGATGGCTGGATGGCATCACCGACTCGATGGACATGAGTTTGGGTAAACTCCGGGAGTTGGTGACAGACAGGGAGGCCTGGCGTGCTGTGATTCATGGGGTCGCAAAGAGTCGGACACGACTGAGCGAGTGAACTGAACTGAACAAATTACCAAGACGTGAAATAATCTTCACACTGAGATTCATCAGCTCAAATTATGGGTAAAGGTTAAAAATCAGTAAATAAGTAAAATGCAAAACAAACGACAACAACAAACTCAGTCATGTCGAAAATATTTCCCAAGTCCCTGCTTTTAATGTCATTTTCAGCATTCTGAAGCTGAAACTCCAACATTTTGGCCACCTCATGCAAAGAGTTGACTCATTTGAAAAGACCCTGATGCTGGGAAGTATTGGGGCAGGAGGAGAAGGGGATGACAGAGGATGAGATGGCTGGATGGCATCACCGACTCGATGGACATGAGTTTGGGTAAACTCCGGGAGTTGGTGACAGACAGGGAGGCCTGGCGTGCTGTGATTCATGGGGTCGCAAAGAGTCGGACACGACTGAGCGAGTGAACTGAACTGAACAAATTACCAAGACGTGAAATAATCTTCACACTGAGATTCATCAGCTCAAATTATGGGTAAAGGTTAAAAATCAGTAAATAAGTAAAATGCAAAACAAACGACAACAACAAACTCAGTCATGTCGAAAATATTTCCCAAGTCCCTGCTTTTAATGTCATTTTCAGCATTCTATAATAGCTCAGTAGAGAGGATACAACAAATATTGACCACAGATCAGAATGAATTTAAGTAGAGAAAATTCAGATTGAGGAGAAAAATAAGGAGTTGAATCTATTTTTATTAAAAACAAAACAAAAATCCCTTTGGAATAATATAAAAGAACATTTGAAAAAAGAGTAAAACTACAGTAGTTTGTCTTTTTTTGTTTTTAATGCTAAGGGTTTCAGTATTAAAGGATTTCAATCACAAACCTAGAATAAATCAATATACACTGGATTGAAAAATAATCGATATTGTTAGCAGTGAATGCAGAAGTATAAATTTAAATTTTGATCTCAATTTCCCAATTTAAATAGCTCTACAGATGGTAAAGAAAGTGCCTGCAGTGTGGGAGATCCCAGTTTGATTCCTGGGTCGTGAAGAACCCCTGTCGAAGGAACTGACAATTCATTCTTTTACTCTTGCCTGGAGAATCCCATGGACAGAGGAGCCTGATGGGCTACAGTCCATGGGGTTGCAAAGAGCTGGACATGACTAACATACACTGATTCTTGGATTTCATATGGTTTGTTTTAAATCTGTCTGTATTTCTTAAATGTTTTAATAAGTTCTTTGTATAACACCCATCATATCAGCAGTCAGATTTGGGTACTTTCTGTGCTTTATGTATTATTTTTATAAACATGATGATTGACCGGACATCACGTGAAAACAGAAGATAATAAATATAAGATATTGTTAAACCAATTAGTTTCATGGGTCTATTATTATTCTCTTGGTCTTTATTATATTTAGGACTAGAACATAATCACTAGAGTATTTATTTATAGCCCAGTCTTTTCAGGGAAAAGACCCAAAATACCATAAGTGATGTTCATGAAGCCTGGTTGAAAATGAAAGTGAGTATGAAAATGAGTCTGTACGTAGCAACTACTTTTTAAAAATCAGACAGCTGGGTTTAGTTTGAAATTTGCATTTATTCACACATGAGTAAACATGATTGAAAGTATTACCTCCTCCTCTCTTCTCTTAGCTCCTTATGCCCTGTCCCTGGATGCTCTATTAGCTGGTTGTCTCTAGCTTTTGTTTTGTTGGTTTGTTTTAATTAGGTGAAGGAAACTATTGTTTTTCATAAAACAGTGTTTGCTATCCATTTGTTCATCTGTATCCTGTTGAAATGTACCACACATAATAAAGTGTTGATAAACCTTACTGCTGAAGTAGAACTTACAGAATGAGAAGTTATTTTCCACAAGGGACTTCAGACACCTTAAAAGCTTGTTGTGCACGCTAATTAAATGGTATTTATCAAGTCCCACTAAGTATGCGTCAAATATATAATTTCATGGTTTCTAATAGGTAGCTTCATTTGGAATTATGTTTTAATGAAAGAGCCTACTGATCACCTAAAAAAAAAAAGGTGGAAAAGATCAATCTGCCCTCTGAGATTTAAATAAAAGTTGGCATGAGTACATCTGATATTGAAAGGGAAATCCAATGCCTCCCTAAGATCTTTGCACAGTTTGAGAAATGCTTACAAATCATTCAGGTTTGAGTTTCTATCTCCACTAATTTCTCAGTTTCATCTCCCATACATGTCAAAGGGGCTGTGGTAGTTTTGCTGCACTGGACTTGTTATATGCACTACGTGTTATCTTTCAGGAGCTCATTATCTGAAATATTAAAAGGAAGGCTTTTTCCCCTACAATATAGTGATGACTGTTTTTTGTAGGCAATTTGGAAAGTCTAAAATATTATGAAGATGGAAAAAATAACCCCCAGATAATCCCTTTTAACGTCTTGGTAGCATTCTTTTCTAAAATCGCCTAAATCCATTAACTTGTTTTTAAATTTTTCAGTTGAGATATCATGTACATATAAAAAATGTATGTGCAGTACTATTCTGAATTCCATCACTTGATTAGTTTTGCCTATTATTCAATGTCATTGTAAGAAGAAACATGTAGTGTATGTGATTTGTATGTATTGGTCTCTTTCATTTAGTGTAATATCAGCAGTTCTTTTTTATTGATATATACTATTCTATTGCATGAATATTCTATATTTTACCCATTCTCCTGTTAATATATATTTGGATTGTTTTCAGCTTTAGGGATAGCTAAAACTGCTTTCAGAATTTTGCATGCATGTATTGCTTATTTCTTTGGATCTATACCTAGGAGTAAAAGTTTTCTATGTAAAATGTTTAGGTTTAGCAGATTCTGCCAGACAGTTTTTTAATGTTATTATGCTGATCTAAGTTACACTATTAACAGTGCTGACAAAGATTGTGTTAGAATTTGTTAACCTAATGCAAGTGTTAATTAATTTTACCTTTTTGAGACATAAATTCTAATTAATAGATGATATTCCACATTTCTTACTAATTTTTCTTTGACTTTTAAATATCAAAGGAGATCAAGCCAGTCAATCCAAAGGAAATCAACCGCAAATATTCATTGGCAGGACTGATGTTGAAGCTGAAGCTCCAATACTTTGGCCACCTGATGCAAAGAGCTGACTCATTGGAAAAGACCCTGATGCTGGGAAAGATTGAGGGCAGGAGGAGAAGGGGGTGACAGAGAATGAGATGGTTGAATGGCATCACCAACTCAAGGGACATGAGTTTGAGCAAACTCTGGGTGATAGTGAAGGACAAGGAAATCTGGCATGCTGCAGTCCATGGGGTCACAAAGAGTTGGACACAAAAAGTAGCAACTGAACAGCAACAATGTAGAAGAGAGTCTCTATGTCTATTGCTTTGTATCCTGTATTTAGATTTGAAATCTGACAGTCTTTTAAGAATATATTTTATGTTTACCTTATTCTTAGTCTTAGCAACAGTCTATATATAATCAGTATGATTCATGAGATAAAAAATAGCTATTGTAAATTTACCTAAGAAAGATCTTCCATGAATTTATTTATGGAATTGGAGGATGAGGTAAGAATATACATTGAATTTACATGAATACATGAATCCCATAGAGTCTCTATGTGTATTGCACATGCTCCTGGGCACTTGGCAAATTAAGGAATAGTGACCTGAATGGCCTAGTCATCTGTTTTTTTTTTTTTTAATAGAAGTATACTTCATTTATTACAATATTATATTAATTCCTGTTGTACAGCAAAGTGATTGAGTTATACATATGTATGCATTCTTTTTTATATTATTTTCCATTATGGTTTATCATAGGATATTTAGTCATCTGTTTATATATTGTGAGCTGTTTATCTAAACCTGAAATTATGAAAAACTTGAACACTTTGGCATATCTTTTGCTCCTTTTTTTTAATGAGGAGTTAAAAGATTTGTTTTTAAACTCTTTTTATGATTATAAAACGTTGCATGTTCATTTCTGGAAATTCGGAAAATGACAGAAAATTATTTTAAAAGAATATAAAATTGTTTTAAATTGATTATCATGTAATGAATGCTATTAAGAGATTAATTTCTTTTAAAAGTCATCTATGGATTATGTCTGGGGTTGGTACAGATTGGACCAATTTTTTCTGAGGCACTGTTATGGAGAACAAGGATATGACACAGAAGTCATCATGGAAATATCACGTTTAGTGTATAATGAATAGATTCCCTATGATTATCCGGTGACCAATTGAGTTTTTTTTCCTTCAACTGTCATAATGAGGTGATAAATTTAAGTATAGATGATAGGCTTAATACACTGTGATTTTTATTGTCATAAGAAGCTCAAATTGCCTCATCTTTAGTAGGAGTCTCTTCAGTTTGCCTCTTGAATCCTGTCAATATGATCTTAATCGTCCTTGTGAACTTCATTATTATCTAATACATAAAGGTATTCCCTGCATAATTGTTTTTAACTTACACATTTCTTGCCCCAGTCCTGCAATCAGCTATTCTCCAAGAAGCTCTGGTTGTTTTAGTGGAAAGTAACATTACAAGGATGCAGTTTGGGCCTAGGGATGCTCATTGTTTTTGAGTTGTCATTGTTTTCTCAGTGAGCAGATATAGCAAAATATATATGTATATATACAAATATATGTAATTGTGTGTGTGTGTTTTAATGATTTTATTTACTCATTTATTTTTGGCTGTGCCAGGTCTTCGTTGTTGCACAGGCTTTTCTCTAGTTGCTGTGAGGGGGGACACTCTCTAGTTGCAGTACACAGACTTCTCATTGCAGTGGATTCTCTTGTGAAACATGGGCTCTAGGGTGTATGTGCTTCAGTACCTGTGGCATGTAGGCTCGTAGTTGTGGCTCCGGGACTTCAGAGCACAGGCTCAATTATTGTGGTACACAGGGGGCTTAGTTGCTCGGCAGCATGTGGGATCTTCCTGGATCAGGGATCGAACCCATGTCTCCTGCATTGGCAGGCAGAGTCTTTATCACTGAGCCACCAGGGAAGCCTCGTGTGTGTGTTTTAAAAGACAAAATGCATCATAAGTTTATCCTGATATTTCTAATCCAAATTCAGGACTACAGAATCTAACTTAACCACTTAAAAAAAAAAATTTAATTGAAGGATAATTGCTTTACATTATTACATTGGTTTCTACCAAGCATCAACATGAAACAGCCATAGTAACTTAACCACTTTTGTATTAAATCTGTATTTTCTGACTTTCTCACTAAGAATCCCAGTATTCACCGCCGCTAAGGATAGTATCAGAATGTCTATAGTGGCTAATTTTCTTTAACCTGCACTATACACTCCACAGTCTCAGAATAACAATAGCATTGCCACTGCAACCAATGAGAGCGTGGATGTGTGCATGCATGCGTGCGTGCTCAATTGCTCCAGTTGTTTCTGACTCTGCGATGCTATGGACTGTAGCCTGCCAGTCTTCTCTGTCCATGGGATTATCCAGGCAAGAACACTAGAGGGAGTTGCTGTGCCCTCTAGAGAATCTTCCTGACCCAGGGATTGAAATTGCGTCTCTTATGTCTCCTACATTGGCAGGTGGGTTCTTTACCACTAGTGGGGAAGACCCTACCACCAAAAAAGTAGTTAAGTGTGTGTGTGTGTGTGTGTGTGTGTGCGCGCGTGTGTGTGTCAGGGTGCGTATGTCATATGCTACTTTTATTTTCTCCCCAAACCTTTATGGTTGCACTCTACACTGTCAGAGTGTAGGGCTGCTGTATACTGTACTTTCGCCTCTTTCATCTTTTGGTCTTACTTCTAAAGATAAGCTATATTTAATGCCCACCACCAGTCCTTAATGTTAACATTTCTCAGACATTTTTGTTTTTTGAGCCTCTTGTCTAGTAGGCTCTTTAGAAAGGGTTCATAAGAACAATATGTCCTGAGATCTTATATGGTTTTAATGATTTGTCTGTGTCCTTATTCTTGAGTATCAGTTTTGAAGGATAAAAATTCTTTGGCTCACATTTTCTTTCCTTCAGTACCTTAAATATGTTATTGAAATTTTTCTGATATGAAGTGTTGCAATCATTATCAGAATGATGAATTACTTTTCTTTTACTTACAAGGTTCATGTTCTTTTTGCCTACATGTTCTAGCAATTTTTTTTTCTTTATATTCCATCAATTTTACTAGACTATGTCTCAGTGTTGGTTTGTTTTATTAGTATCTTCCTGTATCACTTTCAAATCACTTTTTATTTCAGTTTTCTTTATTTATAGTTTTTGGGTTTTTTCTTCATCAGGAACTCCTACTATCCATACGTTGGACCTTCTTTGCCTATGTATAATATTTATCACTTCTGAAACTTTTAAATTTTTTATTTAAAAAAATTTCCGTCCTCATCAACTACTCTTCTTAAGGAATTATCTGTTGTGTTTGTTCACCCTTGTGTCCCATATAATTTTCTAACATTTCTTTAATTTCTAATTTCTTCTTGAAATTATTTCCAAGTTTTACTAACTCATTTATGTTGCTATTTAATGTCATTATTCATTTCCTTTTAATTATTTATGTCTAGCATTATTTTCTTAATGGTCTCTTGAAATAGCAGATTATAATTTTGGCATGTTTTCTGGACATGTATTTCTGGCAATCTCCTTTTATCTGTAGAAATGCTATTCTATCCCCTATTATTATTTTTTCACATAATATCTTCATACAGATTTTGCTGTGATGATTTTGTTTTTCTATTTTTTATGCAAAATTATTTTTCCTGAACTTTATTTAGGAAGATAGCTTGGTTTAAATAGCTTTTCTAACTACACAGAGTTCCCTCTTTTATTGTTTTCATGTGTTGAAAATATGGCCATCTGCTTCTTGAGCTTTTGAACCTGTTTTCTTCTCATTTTTATCTGGACCTTCTCTCAGAATGTCTTTGTTGTCTCTGATTTAATTTTGATTTTACTCCTAAGAATGTAGAGTCCTCCCTTGGGAGACAGGCTTGGTTTGTAACTTTTGTTGGAGTGGGCAAAACAAAACTCTTACCAGTTTCACAAGTTATCCTCAGATTGATCTATATTTCACTGTTGGCTATTTTGAAGCTCTCCTCTTCTCAGATGCATCAAATACCCTGTTGTATTCCTTTGCCTTTTCTCACGTTTTATTCTGACATAGTAAAAGTCTTGTGGTTGATGATTTCCCCCAACTCATATCTTAGGGTGCAAAGGATGTTTTTCCATCTAACTTTGTTATATGTCTCATAGTGTTTTGATTTCACAATCTAATTTCTGTTTTTCTGTGGAAATTTGGAAAATCTTAAAATCTCTGCTTCCATTATTCTGTCTTCCCAGAATTCTCAAATTCCTTTTAAAACAGTCAGGTTCGTTTACCATGGCCCTTCATCTTTGCAGCTAGGAGTCGACTGACAGAAAGGAAATGTAAACCAAACAATGTGCTGTGTGTGTGTGTGTGCGCGCGTGCGTGTGTGTTTGCATGTGGATTTATTTGGGGAAGTGGGGCACAGCTACTCGTGGTGTTGCTATATACGTATGTGGGTGTATTCTAAAAGCCCAATGTTTTGACCAGAAATACTTTTCACATTTTGAACACGGGAAGTTTTCCCTTTGGTTTGTGGCATGGGCTCTGTTTGTAGAACTAGCCTTTATTTTCAGACGTATTTTTGTCTCTTAGAATGGCATTGGCACTACAACATTGCTAATTACCTTGTGATGGCTTAGTCTGTCTGCAACTATTTTTTTCCCTAGAATCCACAGCTATTCTTATCTAGAAAAAAATGGGCTTCCAGTTGTCCCTGGAGTATTCCTTCTGTTTGCCACTTATGTTAGTTGATTTTTCAGTGGAGACCTGGAGAGATCCAATATCGTTTCCACGCAGGTCTTCTTGAACAATTTCATTTTGTCAAACTATTTATGAACTATTGATCTTGAGATCTGATATAGTGAAAACTTGGGGAAATGGGAGTTGGTTTTTAAGGCAAATTTCTATAATACAAATGAATGGAAGGTTGGTTTATCCTTCTTTTTGTACTTATGCCATCATCTATTTGTGATTGGTTACCATGGTAACTGAAAGCAGAATTATGCAAAATAACTTATTAAGTTGTTCCATTTTAATGGAGATTTTCTACTTTTACAGATTTAATAGTAAGATACTGAAGCTCAGAAATCGATCTACAGTAAAGCATACAAATTCAAAAAATAGTTAAAAATCTTCTACATGCAAGGCTCATGTAGGCTAGTTTATGATGATGGGTTGGAAATTAAATGCCTGCAATAGCAGAGAGATATTAACTATAAACAGAATCAAGCATAATAAAACAGGGGTTGGTGGAAACAAATAATCTGAAGAGAACTGAAGTATTTATAAAGAACTGTGAAGATAATGAAAAATGCCTGTGTGCTCAACAGTGTGTATGCCCGTAAATTTGTGACACCTGATTCATTGTGAAATATGTTTATGTAAAAATCCTATTGAAGGGATCAACCAATTGATAAGAATAGAGGAGAAAAGATATTTAGAAAATTATAACTGCATAGTTTTAAGACAAAAACTTCCTGTTTAATAAATGAAAAACCAAGCCCTTTATAGAAAAAATATATACTTTATTTTCAACTAGAAAGGTGCAAACATGTAACTTTTGGTCACACTCTCAACAAATAAACTGTCCAAAAAACAGTCATAGTCAAAGTAGAGACAAATGCTTCCAGGTGGAAAAACCAATCAGCTATACAGAGCCACTCATTTTTAATCAAGGTCATTTGTTCGTTAAGTGAGGCTACCACGTTTCCAACCTACAGATCAGACTTTGAAGGACATCACTGCCTCACCTTCAGCAAATAACCTGTTGGGATGGACTGTTGCTCCAACTGCACAGAATTTCTATTTGAATATCCATTTCATGCTTTGAATTATCAGACAAGCTTTCCGTCCTACCTATGGTGTTCAGAATTGAGGCTAACACTTGAAATATCAAAGCATTAAAAACATAAACAAAAAGGCACAAACAACTTTAAATTAACTTAGATAACTGTACAAATATATATATATACACACAATATTTACAGTATCAATAAAAAAAATCTGGCTTGTTACAGGCAAATTAGCTTGCCACAAGCTGTCCAGTCTAATAGACAGAATTCTGATTCCTGAACAATGTCATCGAATCAGAATGTCATAGCTGAATCTGCTGTTCTGACTTAAAGACGAACTTGACTCAGCCTCATGGCTGGAGAATGCACATCCGAGCTGTCGCTGGAGCGTGAGCATGCTAAAGTTTTCCTTTTCAGTGACACTCCAAATAGCAGTCACATCACTACCCCTAAAGATGACAAGGCTTTCTACTGGCCTCCTCCCACTGCTCCTAGCATACTCGCTGGCGCTGTGCACTAATACAGTCCTATGGTCAAGTCTCAATTTCTTCAAACCAGTGTCTGGGGTTGACGGACTATCCATTTGAATATCACATGGCACAGTATTTTGAATTTGGTGGGAATTTTTCTTTCCCCCAGTTAGAAACACAGATTTAAATAGCTTGTGCCACTGAAATCATGTGTACACAAAAATGAGATGTGAATCGATTCAAGTGACAGCCTAAAATGTTCACGTGTCTCACTGTCTCTGGCTTTAGGCCATGTCTCCGTACATCTTCCTGTAGTACAGTGACTCGAAGATGTCATTGTCTCCAGGGCAGTTGTAATGGCAGGCGCAGGTCTTGATGAACATCATGCTCTTCTTCATGACCTCCCCATCAGGGCACTTGAACTCCACAGGAAGGGTGGTGGTTCTGTGCGGGGTGCAGCACCGCCCGTCTGTGCACACTCCACAGAACTTAGCCCGGTATGTCTTCACGCTGGTGCAGCCAGAGAGCTCAAACTTGACAGGCTTGGAGATTTTGGGGGTCCGGATGCACTTTTTGCCTTTCTGAGGAAGACAAGGGAGGAGAGAAAAATCAATGACTCTGCAAGGGGTGTGGCTTTCTTCAACCTCTGTGTGTTCTAGTCTCCTGGCATGTAACTTCTGTTTGTATTTTGAGGAGGGAAAGTTTGAGTCTCATTTGCCGGTTTTCCAAAAATAGACATGGCCCCTTTGGGGGTGTCTTGAATGAAACAGGGCTGTGGAGGATTTCCTAGTGGAAAACTGGTGGTTTCTATTAGGGAAGGTCTCAGCTCAGTGGTATTTTTGGAGATAACAGGCCTCTGTAACAAGGGTGATAAGAGACCTAGCTCTGGGCCAGCCCACTCTTGTTCCATGACCAGGAGTCAATAGAAACAGAACACCTACCTTAATGTTTTCTTCCAGGTCAGCTTCGCAAGGCCTGACCATGCAGAGGCGGCTCTGCTTCTCCAGCCTGCAGAAGGCGTTGTCATTGGTAACCCTGGTGGAGATGCCCATTCCGCAGGTCTTGGAACAGGCACTCCACTCTGTGGTCTGGACCAGGCAGTTGGCTCGGATCATGGTTGGGTCTGGGCCAAACGTGTCTTCCGGCCGGTAAGCTACGAGAGCAGAGCACACAAACTCAAGGTGAGACACCAGGCTAAGACACTTCCCCTGCCCTCGGCCAAGTCATGACTCGGGGGAGTCTCCCCTGGGGGAGAATCACGAGGCTGACTTAGAGGGAGGCTCAGCTCACCTGCGAGGGCAGGGCCGACCACGGTGTGCTCCTTGGGCTCGTCACACACCCACTCCTCACAGCATTTCCCCGGCAGCTTGACCCTCCGTGGGAAGGGGCAGTCGGGGCTGGGCAGGCGGACGTCCATGCTGCACAGGGGCACGCAGCCCACCGCCCCGTCCAGACACGTGCACTGGTATTTGCAGCTGCTCTGGAAGGACTCTCCGCTCCGGTACACAGTTCCTCCGAAGACGCAGGGGGCACCATCTTTAGCTGAAGGAGAGGAAAGGAAAAGGGGGGGGGGGATGCAGGGGTCAAGCATCATTCTGGAGCCTCCAACAGGAAGCGCATCGGGGATGCGAGCTGGGAGCAGGGCTTCAGGGGCAGGCTGGAAACAGCCGAAGGGGAGGAAGGGACCCAATTCGACCGGCGTTATTTTCCGGTGGCGGGAAGGTGGGTGTGAGGGAAGAGGTCATCGACTGTCCCCCGCTCCCCGGGACCCCGGTGTTGGGGGCGGGGGCGAGGGGCCGGGGATGGTGGGGAGGGGCGGGGGCTGCAGGTCTCACCGGTGCACACGCCGATCTTGCGGTTGGCCGGGGAGCCGAAGTCGCAGAAGAGGCCCTTGTGCGGGTCGCAGGGGTCGCGCTCGGTACACAACTCGCCCAGCTGCTTGGCGCACACGCGGCAGCAGCCGCAGCCGTCCAGCACCAAGCTGACGCCGGCGGGGCAGCGCGGCGCCGGGCCGGCAGGGCACTGGCACCGGGCGCCGCAGTCCTGGCCGGAGGCGGGCTGCGGAGGGAGGCGGCGGTCAGCCGACGCACGCCCCTCGGCGCCGCCTGGCCCCCTTCCCGCGCTCCGCGTCCCTCCCCCCGGCGCCGGCCGCCGCGGGGTCTCCCGTGCTTACCCGGCTGCAGAGAGCGAGCAGGAGCACGAAGACGCAGCGGACGGGGCTCAGGCCGGTGGCCGACATGGTCGGGACGCTGCGGACGGCGGGCGGCGGGCGGCGAGAGGCGGCTGGCCAGGCGGGTGGCGCGGGTTTGGGCCGGAGGCGGGGGCCGGGGCGCGCCGGGCTGCGGTCTCGGGAGCTGTCGGCCGGGGCGGCTGCCGTCGGGCTGGAGGAGGTGGGTCACTGGCGGTGGGAGTCGCACTGGCTGCCTCCTCTCAGCGGGGAAGAGTTGTTGTGTGAGGCCGGGGCGGGCGGCCCAAGGCTTTTATACGCTCCGGGCGGCCCCGGCTCGCCAATGAGCTGAATGGAGTCCTACACAAACAGGGACATTCCTCGCATTCCTCCCCACCTTCCTGCCTCATCAACTCACACCGGATTGATCCTGACCCCTTGACACTCAGCATTCCTCCCGTCTGAAAAAGCTGGCACACTCCAGCTCACCAAAAAAAAAAAAAAAAAAGGCTCAGTATTTCCAGCCACCAAATAGGATTTTTTTACCCCCTTGCCTCTTCGCACCACTCCTGATTTATATCATTTAAAAACGCATCGGCAGTGACTTTATTATTATTTTTATACCACTTTTTTTTTTAATACCACTCACTTCTGTTTCTAATAGCTGTGCCTGTTCTACCCACTGACATAAATCCTTTGTAGGAGATAGATAGCTGAGAAGAGGCTAACAGCAGGGATTCCTGAAAAATTCGAAAGGGTTTCCTTTTTATTTTTTCGTAATGATTTTCGGTTTTACAGGCTGTCTGCTTTTGAAACTCTTCAGAGGGCACAAGAGGAGTTCATTGTTTTTAACTCCTTGAAATCCGCAAGAAGCAGACGCATACCTGCAAATCTCTGAATTCCATATGTGGGGGATGTAGGAAATTGATCATTTGTCACATGAAATAACGTGGGTGCTCATGGCCAGAGTAGAAAGAGAATAAAGCCAGGGGTCTGAGTATGGATGCAGTTTTATGGGAGAGATTTCCACACTCTTTCTTCGTGTTCTCTTAATATGTAGTAGTTTTAGTGTTGGGGGCATAGAGAGGGAAAAGGGATGATTGGGCATCAACACTTCCAGGAAAAATCTCTCTGTTGTTATGTCAGGACAACTGATTCTGTGCTGGGTAGGTAGAAGCCCTGGGTGTTGGGATGTAAAAAGGGGTGGGAAGACAGGAAAACCTTACAGAAGGAGACCAGCATGAAGCTTGGGGTTTACTTGGGGAGTTTTGAAAAATGAGTGATTTTTCTTATGCTAAAACCTATAATCTTTGAATGTGAATTGGACTTGGTTTGTCTGGCAGTATAAAAAAAAATCCACTTATATAACAAGAACACTGTAAACCATTATATTTGATTGTAAACTGAGTGTCAGTAAATAATATATTTTAGTGACTCTCCACACACCTATGAATAGTGATTGTTACTTCTTATTACCCTAGGAGCCTGAAGCCTAATAGAGTGAGATTAGATCAAGGCAGGAACAGGTTTTATTCCCTGTGCTCCTGTGCAGATGTCAAATATGGCCAATAAAATCTAAACATATGTCCCTTTCTTAATATTGCTATCTAGCTTTCACTAAGGAGTCAGGTAATTAACGGTGCTTCCTTTTAGAATCTATAGTTTAGTTGCTTGTTTGTTAATAACTCCAGTTTCCATTTTATGGAAAGAGAATGATTCCAGGGCTATGCTATTTTTTCCTATTGTAATGTCACATTGTTTGATGCTGGTGTTACCCATGAGCAGATTCATTTTAGCCGTTGAGTATTTCGTGTATAGGTTGAAGATTAACCTATCTGTTTATGATGCAAAAGCAAGCTTTCAGAACATTATAGATTATAATTTGAAAATAGCCTGTTTAAACGGGTCACATTTTTTTCAAGTTTCATTTTATTCTGTTGAAAAAGAGCCAAGAAAAAAATAACTACTCTAACTTCAGCACAAACCACATCATCTGTGCACAATTACCTTGTTAAGCAATCCACATGTTGGACAGTGTAGTTGCATGTCAACAGTGTGAATGGTCAGCCAGCGATGGGGGCCTCTGAAGCTGAGGAAGAATTTTCATCATTGTTATTTAATGTTCTTACCAAGCATTCCTCAAAGAGAAGAGGCCTTAAAAGTTCCTATTTAAAGAAGGAACATTCCAAGTTATGTTAACAGCCACATGTGTATTAAAGGCAACTTGGTCCCCAATTTTTTCTTCCCCTGTGGATGATTTTAAAAGTCCAAAATATGTGGGAAGCCACAGTGAAATCTTTCAAGACCTAAACCTCCAATTATATCTACCACTAATGGCTGGAAAGGTGTGGTGAATGGGGAAGGGTAGGGATGAGAAGCTGGGACCTCACCCAAGGTGGCCTGCGGCCTAGGCCGTGAGCTCTCGTGGCTTGCAGGGTGAGAGAGCTGGGAAAACCAGTTGGGGATTTTTGAATCCTCTAGAGGTCCTAAGAGCCACCGCCACCACCAGCTTCATGTCCAGCAGAGTGGAGACTCATTCATGGAGGGGCTAGATTGCTAGACTGGATTCCAGTTGGGTGACCTGGGTTGTATTCTTGGAACTGCCATTCACAAATTTTAGGGAAGTCACAAGTAGAAGTCATATTCTTAAGTTTCCACTTATAAAGTGAGGGTAATAATAAGAATATTTTATTTCATAGGGTTTACGTATAATTAGATTATAGTTTTCAGAGAATTAGTGCTTTATTTTATTTATCTTTCTTGATTTCCTGTTTTTCCACAAGCACATAACAAGTGTGTTCCTATTCTGCTGTGCTGTTAAAAAAAATATCAGGACATATAAAAAGAATTTGGTTTTACTGTAAAATTCACGTGGTCTTTCGAAGTCTCAAAAGTCCATAGTTAGCTCCAATTGGATGGTTTTAATATTGGCTAAAAGAAGACAGCATATTGAAATATACAGAACATGGAATCTCAGAATAGAAAAACATGCTCTGCATGTAAGGTTAGATTGGGGCTTTATGATCAAAACTCTTTTGAAAGGTTTAAAACAAAAGATTATGAAGAGAGTGACAGAAAGAGAGGGAGAGAGAAAGAGTGAATACACCCAAGACATTCACAGACTCAAAAGTATGTTTATATTGTGATACAGATCATCTGGTGTCAGGAAATTCAAAAGGAAAGGCTGACACTCTGTCCTTCACTCATGCCGTGGAATCTGAATTCTTGTACTATTATAAATGACTCAGCAAATGTTTGTGTGTGCCTGGGCGGTAAAGTGGAAATAGTGACTTCTTACAACTTCTTCCAGCTCTGACTTATCCCAACGCTTTTGACTGACAGCAGGTCAGAAATGGAAGAAAAAAGTTCTTTGAATTTGTGTGCAGAATGGTTACGATGCACTAATTTTGTCTTGTAAGCAAGTGTTTATCTGGCCAATGCTTTTTAGAGAGCATTTTTTTTTTTCCTGGTAAAATGAGGAATTCACTGAGATGGCCACTGAGTCCTATTTACAGAGCTATATAAGGTATGTGTGTGTGTACTCAGGCATCCCTTGTACAGGTCGTTTGGTTAAGGCTTGTAAGACGTTCAGCTTCGGATGTACTACATTCCTTCTCTTATGTTCTTTGTTGTTCCCCTCCCCCCCCAAAAAAGATAAGTTACTTGATCAGGTATCAGACATAGAGAAAACCTGGCAGGACTACAGGAAAGTGGCCAGACTTGGAGTGTTTGTGTACTTAAAGAAGGAATCTTGCACACTTCAAGTTTCATTCGTAGACATTTTCTTATAAGAGCAAGCGGGAGTCTGTGCCAGCCCTCAAAGCGGAAATCAAAGCTCCCAGGGAATGTGACTCAGAGCCAAGACCCGTACGCAATGCATACACTGAGCTGTCAGATTTATAGGTAGTCTGGCCGTATAAGGACATCTGGACAGGGAGCGATTTGTTGTGGGTTGGGAGTGGGCTTATGATATTTCTGACATGCCTCAAATCCAATCAAGTAAATGAGTTCCAGCAAAAAAGGAAAAGAAAAGAAAAGAAAAAAAGGTGTGCCAGAGGCTTTTGGAAAAATAGTAATAAATATTATCCTAAAATCTTCCGGGACCCTGGCTTGGCTTACATTTCCTTGTATTTACTTAAGATGAAGGTTAAAGAGAGGGCGTACTCCCTGGGAGTTCAGAGGTGGGAAAGAAGCACGGATGTTTACTATTGAAATGACATTCATTTCCTTCATGCTTTCCTCTCCTTATAATTCTCTGACTTTCTGAGGCTATTTTCTGATGCAAAGGTATTTGTCAGAAGGTAGTCAAGACTGTTGCATGTGGTCTGTGTTTTATGTTTGCTTGTTCATTTACTTGCTGGTAAATGAAGTTGAGGGTTAGAGGAGTGAGGGAAGTAAAGAATTAAAAAAAAATATATGCTGTTTCCTTCAGTTTGCTATTTGTTTCACTTATCCTGTTTGTTGAATGAAAATCCTATGTTGCCTCTAGTCTGCTTGCATTAGTCTGAGATGGTGCTGGAGAATACAGATGCTTCTACATGGAGATGTGTCTCTCTAACACTTTTCCTGATAGGTTAGCAACTCAAGTGTATTGCCATAGCAACCTGGAGTATTTATAGCCCTTAGGTAGAGTCTCCTAGATAACTCAACTGTGATAAGTGAGTAGGAATGAAAAGAATGGAAGTAACCATTTTTTCAAATGTGTGATTTGGGGAAAGGAAATCAATAGGTTTAAGAGGAAGATAGAATTTAGATGAGATCATTTATTTCGGAGAATGGGAGTAAGTGAAAGGATAAATATTTTGAGAAGACTAATGTAGAATATACTTGAATGTATCCTTAGAGATTCTGCTGGGGAGTGGGAAGGTGGGGGCAGATGAAGACAGAGCCATCAGTTCATCCTTTGAAATGTGCTCCCACCTCCTGTCAACAAGCCTGAGGCCCCTTCTCAAAACTTCAGGGCTTCCTGGAATACTTTTTGAAAATCATTAGGTAGGACTCAGAGAACTGGCTAGGCTTCCCAGGTGGCTCAGTGGTAAAGAATCTGCCTGCCAAGCAGGAGACTCAAGTTGGATCTCTGGGTTAGGAAGATCCGCTGGAGCAGGAAATGGGAACTCACTCCAGTATTCTTGCCTGGGAAATCTCATAGACAGAGGAACCTGGCTGGCTGCAGTCCATGCATGGGGTCACAAAAAGACAGACACTCCTGAGCGACTAAACAACAACAACAACAACAACAAGAGAACTGGCTGGGAACTTGGAGGTATGAGTTCCACACCTGCTGTTTACCTTCCACGGGAGTTCAGAGATGGCCGTGATCTCTGAGCACTCAATTTCCCACCTGCTTGTAGTCTTTTTAGCCTAAGGAGACCATGTTTATGAAAGTACTTTTCGATAATGTTTGGCAACTTTTAATGTACCCATCTCTTCTATCTTTCAGTGGCTCTTGCTCTTCTTAGGACTAAGTCCAGCTGAGGCTTGATTTTTAAAAATTCCATCACAGTTTGACTTGATGACACCCTTTATCTTTGCAGGGATTTCTGAGTATTAAAGCTGTGCGAAAGCTTAGAGAAAATCAAATCTGATTTCTTCATTTTTTAGCCTAGGTGCTCAGAATTGGTAGAGACATTTAACAAATGAACTTTTAGGTAAGAATATCGAATGTAAATATTAAGGACACACCTAAAATTTTATTATTGCCTGTATCCATGATGTCTTCTTTAGGTTATTTATTTCTCAGAAAGCCAAGATGATATTTTATGCTTAACATCATGCCACATGTATTTTACACTCTACATATATTTGGCTGACTTTCTTCTTTCATTTAATTTATAATGCAAACTGTGCTACCACGAGAATGACAAGCAGATTTTCAAATTAAATGGGAACTGGTAGCCAGTACATTCTCGACTATTGAAAACTAAGTTGTTCAAATTGTCCAAAGAGTTTCTAAAATATTCCCCTGTGTGTGAGTTTTTAAAAAACTGTGCATATGGTAATTGTATATTAAAACCTAGACAGATGGATAAGGCTTTTTGCGAAGGTATCAGAGCTTCCAGGTCAGAGCTTACACCATAAAGGAAGAAAAGCCACTCTATTTAAACTCTTGACACCATCAGATTTGAAGTAAATGTGAACTAATGCATTGTTTAATTTGACATTAGAATGCACAATGCCAATTTTGTCTGATCAATTTAACAGGAATGCTTCTTAGCGCTCTGTCCGTGTGCCTGAAATGGATACCCTTTATGGCTGTATCGCCTTGTGTTTATGTAGAAATTTTAAATTTACAAAAGCCTTTTTACCTAAATGATCTCGCTTCAACTACGTAACAACCCTGTGAAGGATATTGTTCCCATTTTGCAGGTGAGGAAATCGAGGTCCAAGAAGACTGAGTAACTTTACATAAGCTTGGGCAGAGGTGGAGCAGGGACATGTGAATTTAAATTCAGTTCTAAGGGGAATACCCCACCTCTTCTTGCAAACTCCACTGCTTCTTTTCTTCACTTTTTATATACACTGATCTCTGTACAGTGCATGTTCTTAAAATAGTCATTTCAGAGCTTTTTAATACTCTTGAGGTACACACCCTAGAAGGCATATAAAACACTTGGATAATTAGCAGAGTTAGCATTATGTTGCTGAGATAAGCATGAAGTAGAAAGATAACGTTTACTGATCTGCGTTAGGAGAGACTCTTGGGCTTAGACAAAGATTTTTTTCCCAGACAATTAAGATTTTTTTGTGATTTAGCTGTGTAGGCAGATGGGTTGCTTCTTATCCGCTAACAAACTAATGTAGCTAAAAAAGGAAACATGAATCAAGATGGTGGGTATGCTTTGGGAGGCTTAATATCAGGGTGTGTACTACTGTGACATCAGCTTCAGCCCACACTGAAAATGTTCAGTCTCTAACTCAGTGCTGTCTTGTTTATGCTGAGACTAGGACCAACCACAGGCATCAAAAAAATAACTTCTTGAATAATTGCATCGTTCACTGATAAGCTACCCATGTGAATAGATACTATGACAGAGTCTCAGACAGGCCATGAACACTGAAGGAGTGTCTACCGTAGACCGATTTTTCACACTTATTACTTAATAGGTATGTCTCAGCATGTTATTAACAAAGTGCTTATTTTATGAACTTCATCTTCAGTGAAAGTGCACTTTCCTCATATTGAATCCAGTATGTACTTCAGGCTTACAACTTTCCCGTTTTTTCTCTATGGAATGATATGATTTGAATCCTTTTGAGTTTTCATGTTGTCAGTGGAATGAGATCTGTGTCATCACCACATATGGCAGACATTAAGAGTGTTGTTGTCTGTGAGTGGCAGGTTTGTAATGTGGGGATTTTCTTATTGACCCAAGCGTGTGTATGAAAGCCAACAACTGCAGGATAAAGTTTCATGTAACCATAGACTTTACATGCTCATGTCTGGAAATGTTTTACCATGAAGCCATTTCTCGCATATAGATGATGAAAGCTGATTTTGTCCAAATGAATCTTTGCTGGTATCTTCATCATTTCCTACTGCTTTCTATTGATTCTTCTTGCTCATGTGTTTTACTCAGCTGTTTCCAAATATGGTGGATTCCTGAGACTCCCACTGCTTGCTTTCAAATCTGTAGGTAGGCAGGCAAACTTCTGGCCTATCTTCGCATAGACTGTGAACCAATTTTACTTTGCAGTGAGGTGACGCACTGCTGAGCACTGTGCTGGGTGCTGTGGCGGGTGCTGTCGTAGTCGAACTGAGCACAAAACCTTCCATCTGCACAGGCCTCTCCTCACCAGTCCAGCAGATTTTCCCAGACCAGCTTACGGAGGAGCTGCCAGCCAGGGGCTGCCATGGCCTGGTGGTACCTTTTATGCTTCTCCGGTGTTCTCTTCTTGCTCATGGAAGCCTGGTCTTAATCTAAAAGGAGATCAGGAACTTCAAATTCCTGTATTGCTCATGCATCACATGCAACTTTCCAGGAAGGGAAAATGACCTCTTATTGAGTAGAAGTGGCAATCTGTAGACTTCTGCCTACAACAACTGCCAAGGACTAGGGGGTTTCTCAGACTCTGTGTGAAGGCAGGTGACCAAGTGCATGGAGAGTGCATCACCTGGTGTCCTTTTAGAAATGCACTGCTGAAGGTCACCTGCTTAGGCTCCTTCTTTTTTCTGGAAATGATGGAGGTAGGGAAGTTCTACTGTTCTGTTATTTCAGGCAGCCCAGTATTCAGACAAGCCTAGGAAAGCAAAGGGAAAAAACAAAGAAACCAGTAGAGCATGTTTTAAAAACCTTTCATGCTTACATTTTAAGATCTCAAGAATAAAGCCTACAAAGTAAAATTGATTTGTATTTAATTAAAGATGATTTTCAACAATTCTTTTTTGGAAAGTTAAAAATGTAGTTTCCTGAAAGATACACATCTTTACAGACTTCCCAGGTGGCGCTAGTGGTAAAGAAACGCCCTGCCAATGCAGGAGACTTAAAAGATGTGGTTTTGATTCTGGGTTGGGAAGATCCCCTGGAGGAGGGCATGGCAACCCACTCCAGTATTCTTGCCTGGAGAATCCCATGGATAGAGGAGCCTGGCGGGCCACAGTCCATAGGGTCACAAAGAGTCAGACATGATTGAAGCGACTTAGCAAGCACGCATGTGTCTTTACAAAGAGTAATGGCAAACAATCCAATTTAGAAGTTTAAATAAATGTAGATGATTTTAATACTAGCAATATATATAAAGCTGAAGTCACTGCCTTTGGATAATTTTTGATGTTCTTGTTTATACTAGAATTTTATAATTTTATTGCTTTAAGTAGGTTAATTCTATAGTTTAAAACAGTTCCTAAAATTAGCCACCATTGTGGATTTAACTAGGCCGACTTTTTGTTATCTTGATTTCAAATGTTCTCTTGATAGAAGTAATACAGAAGTGATGTGAATATAGAATTTGCTGGACTAGTATTTCTTTTTTTGACTGCTTCAGGGGAGATTTTTTTCCCCTTTTTTCTTTATTATTTCATTAATCAGCTGTTTTATTAAATGTGTAACATCGTGCAAACTAACCTATCTGAGCCTCAATTGACACCTCTTGGAGTTATACTAGTACCTACCTTATAAGATTGTTGGGATAGTTTGAGGGAATGAAATCTCCAAATCTTGTTAAGTGCGAAGGACAATGCTTGTTACAGTATAAGCACCCAATGAATGCTTGTGAAAGGAAAATAAAACTTGCCTTTTAGTTCATATCTAAATATTTTCAGATCTAAATTTCTACATTAGCACATTGACCAAGTATTAGCCCCTAGCCCAGTAGGTTTCGGGGTCATGCAATCTGCATATTGCATGGAAAGAAAAGAATGTGCTAACAGTTTCTGTTGACAGCCCTTGTCCAGCAAAACACATACCATTGTTATATCACTTGTGAATGATTTATGACTTGTGATTCTGTCCTTAAGAGGCCGTTTTTTTTTTTTCTTTTTTGCCATCGAGTGCCACGGGAGGGAGTATAAGTTCTTTAAAGAAGCGAAGAATACAACTAAGGAATTTGATACCAGTTGTTATTGAGTGTGCATATCGACAACAGCTAAGCAGATTATATTAATATCCATGAGAAAGTAAAAGTATTTATGCTAAAATAATAAACTAGGCTGCTGGTCCATCTTGGATTTAGTTGCAAAAACAATGCCTGGAAAATGTCTCTGTGGGACAGGAGATGTGTGTGTTTGTGTCTGTGTGTCTGTGTATCCGTGTGTCTGTGTATCCACGTGGGCGATATTGACACTGTAGGAGAGGGAAGAAAATATAAGTTTCTAGTTTTTGCTGTTAAAATCATGAAAGAGAGGAAAAGAGAGAAAGAAAGTCTAATATGTATAAGATGAGGATGAGAATGGCTTGGCTACAATAATATGACACAGCCTCACATCATGAATGATACCGCGTCCCCTCTGTACATATGGGAAAATTTAACTTATGGAATTCAGTTGCTAGAAAAGACAATTTCAAAATAGAACTGTGCAAGTGGAGAATGAAATATCCCTTTAGATGATGCAATTGCACTTAATAGCCATAAAATAGGTGACCTAATTTTATCATGCTAATAGTAAAAGGTGTGGTATTTTGTCTGCCTCTTGGGAGAAAGTGAGGCACAACGAAAGTGTTAGGGAAGCTGAATAGAGAAACCTAAAGATTGGGTAGGTTGATGATGGTACCATGTGACTCTTCCCTATTGGAAAGTAGTCATCTCAGCAGGTGGCTGGTAAGCCTTCTTTCTATCTCTCTGCTTTCCCTCAAAGCCCGCCTTCAGGATCCTGATAGGCACAGATGAGAACACCTTCCCCACACTGCCTCCCTTTCCCCCCGTCTCCAAAGTGGTGCAGTGTTCTCAAGAAACCCCGTCCTAAAGATGCTTATTCTTATGAAATATCTTCCTGTGTGTCTTTACAGCACACTCTTGGATTTTCTGACTTTGTACCTGGCTCCTGCTCTTCCAATGAGCCCATAGTCCTGTAAACATCATGGGTTTACTCCAGTATCCACCAGAAGACACTTGCAAGTTCTTGTTGCCTGTTTCTTTGAAGTCAGCCAAACAAAACAACCCGCCCTTTGTCCTGCATGTCCTTCTATAGAGTGTGTTTTTATCCTATGAAGCTCCTAAAACACATGTGTTCTTGTGGCACACAATGACAAACACACACACACATACCCCCTCTGTGTTTACTGTCTCCAAATATTTACCATACAACCTATTATAATGAGGTTTCTGATTTTAGCACAGTGATTTGCCACCTATTCATTTCTAAATCTAGTGGATTTTTTTCAGTCCTTATATATAACTTGATTTCTCTTGGGTTTTGTAGTTGAGTCTCATCCCCTCTCCATCTCTTTGACTGTTTCCTTTAGTCTCCCTTTGAAGTCTCCTTTCGCCCTACCACAGATGCCCCATAGTCTTTTGTCCCTGGTCCTCTTCTTACTTACATGTTCTTCCACTGCCTTATATAGATGGCTCCCTGCTGTCTGGATCTTGACCAGAAGCATTCTTGCTGTGCATAAGACATGAATCTGAATGTCTTACACAGACCTTAAAGTACTCAAAGCCACCCCCAAATCTACTCTCTTTAATTTTCCCAGTCTTAGTGATGGTAACCAACATGTCACTCCATATTGAAGCCTGTACGCTGTTTAATATTCCTTTTTCTGTTTCACGTCCTATGTCTAGTCAGCCCCAAAGCTCTATGGACTCTACCTTCTCATGATATTTTCCCAGTATACCATGCCATTAGCATCTTTTGTCTGAATCCCTGTATTAGTCTTTTTGTTATTAACTATTTTTTGACCTACCTTATTTGCCCTTTCCAATTTGCTCCTTCCAGTGCTGCCAGAAGTACTGCAAAGTATTTACTCACCTGCTTAAAACCTTCACATGGTTTTCATTGCCTTCAAAATAAATTCCTTTGTCTGGTTCCTATCTTTCCCATTCTTATTTCTCAATACCTACCACCCCTGCCCTGTTTTTCATTTCATGTTTTGTTCCAGTAACTTAGTTTCATTATGCTAATCATGGTCTTGTTATGTACTCATCTCGCTTATCCAGCACCTGGAGGAGCTGTAAAGTGTGTTTACACCAAACACAAACTTTCAACTGTATTAGGAGCTTGTTTTTTTTTTTTTTTTTTATCTAGTACATATACATTCACACATGCACAGGCGTTTAGTGAAACAAAAACTTATAGAAACAATATTTATTGTTACTATATATGATATTTCTGGTATTTTAAAATCAGTTCTATTTCGTTTTTTAAAAATGTTGATTTTGGCCTCAGTGATACTATGATTTATAAGAAATATATAATGGTCTTTCAGTGATATATGTATACTTGGTCTTTGTGCCATTTCTGGCTCACAGCTTTCAAAACACTTGAAATTTCCTAAGTATTGAGAGTGATAAAGGTGTCTTTTGTTATATGAATTAGGTAACCTTTGGAAGCACTTAAGGATTGCCATTCGCACCAACCTTGAGATTAGAGGGTTGAGACCTCCTTTCCCCCTCTTCCCACTCCCACCACATCAGACCTCTGGGGAGCTGCAAGAAGTTCAATCAATTGCCAATGGCTGCTGATTTAATCAGCCATGCCTATGTGATGAAGCCTCCATAAAAGTACAAAAGGACAGGGTTCAGGGAGTTCCTGGGTTGGTGACCACATGGCAGTTTAGGAGCCTAGTGTGGCTGGAGAAGGCATGGTGGCACCCTTTCCACCTACCTTGTCTTATGCATCTCTTCCATCTGGCTGTTAAGTAAAATGTTTCTTCAAGTTCTGTGAGCTGTTCAAACAAATTAATAGAAAGCAGGGAGGGGGTTGTGGGAACCTTTAATTTATAACCAGTCAGTCAGAAGCACTGGTAAGAGCCTGGGCTTGCAACTGACCTCTGAAGTGGAGGACAGTCTTATGAGACTGAGCCCTTTAATCGTGCAATCTGAATTGTTTGTTAATGCGGAGAAGCCTACACACACACACATACACACACACTGAAATTGGATCTAAGAACCCTTTCAATCTCTAAGCTTATTTTACTGTCTAATGGAAACCATACATTAGAAATAAGATACATGGATATAACTTTGCAATCCCAGGTTATCAGGATAGGCTATCTGAGTAAGCATTGGAAGGAAGGGGAAGATCATGTGAGGATGTGAGATTTGGGGATGCCGTAGATATTTTAGGATCATCAAAAGAGCACCTGTAGTTGCCGGGAGACGAATATGTGGAGTCCTAGCAAAATACAGAGCAGAGATGCAGAGAAAACCTGAGTTCTTGGTACTAAATCAATTTTGTCAGTTTCATGAGCCAGTATGTCTAGCTCTCCATTTTTTAAGTGGGTTCCATATCAGTTCAGCTCAGTTCAGTTGCTCCGTTATGTCCGACTCCTGCGACCTCATGGACTGCAGCACTCCAGGCTTCCCTATCCTTCACCATGTTCCAGAGTTTGCTCACACTCATGTCCACTGAGCTGGTGATGCCATCCAACCATCTCATCCTCTGTCATCCCCTTCTCCTCCCTCCTTCAATCTTTCCTAGTATCAGGATCTTTTCCAATGAGTTGGTTCTTCACATCAGGTGGCCAGAGTATTGGAGTTTCA
Organism: Giraffa tippelskirchi; assembly: GCF_054371585.1. NCBI lineage: Eukaryota > Metazoa > Chordata > Mammalia > Artiodactyla > Giraffidae > Giraffa > Giraffa tippelskirchi. The sequence goes on from NC_137283.1 coordinate 134,401,382, forward strand.
GCTTCAGCATCATCCTTCCAATGAATATTCAGGATTGATTTCCTTTAGGATTGACTGGTTTGATTTCCTTGCAGTCCAAGGGACTCTCAAGAGTCTTCTCCAACACCACACTTCAAAAGCATCAGTTCTTCGGCACTCAGCTTTCTTTATAGTCCAACTCTTACATCCATACATGACTACTGAAAAAACTATAGCCTTGACTAGATGGACCTTTGTTGGCAGAATAATGTCTCTGCTTTTTAATATGCTGTGTAGATTTGTCATAGCTTTTATTCCAGGGAGCAAGTGGCTTTTAATTTCATGGCTGCAGTCACCATCTGCAGTCATTTTGGAGCCCAAGAAAATGAAGTCTGTCATGGTTTCCATTGTTCCCCCATCTATTTGCCATGAAGTAATGGGACTGGATGCCGTGATCTTAGTTTTTTGAATGTTGAGTATTAAGACGGCTTTTTCACTCCTCTTTCACTTTCATTAAGAGACTCTTTAGTTCCTCTTTGCTTTCTGCCATAAGCGTGGTGTCATCTGTGTATCTGAGGTTATTGATATTTCTCCTGGCAATCTTGATTCCAGGTTGTGCTTTATCCAGCCTGGCATTTCACATGATGTAGTCTGCATGTAAGTTGAATAAACAGGGTGACAATATACAGCCTTGACGTACTCCTTCCCCAATTTGGAACCAGTCCGTTGTTCCATGTCTGGTTCTAACTGTGGCATCTTGACCTGCATACAGATTTCTCAGGAAGAAGGTAAGATGGTCTGGTATTCCCATCTGTTTAACAGTTTTCCACAGTTTGTTGTTATCTGCACAGTCAAAGGCTTTGGCGTAAGTGAAAGTAACGCCCAGTTGTGGATGTGACTTGTGATGGAAGTAAAGTCCAATGCTGTAAAGAACAGTATTGCATAGGAACCTGGAATGTTAGGTCCATGAATCAAAGTAAATTGGAAGCAGTCAAACAGGAGATGGCAAGAATGAAGATTGACATTTTGGGAATCAGTGAAGTAAAATGGACCAGAATGGGCAAATTTAATTCAGATGACCATTATATCAACTATTGTGGGCAAGAATCCCTTAGAAGAAATGGAGTAGCCCTCAGAGTCAACAAAAGAGTCCAAAATGCAGTACTTGGGTACAGTCTCAAAAATGACAGAATGATCTCTGTTTGTTTCCAAGGCAAACCACTCAGTATTGCAGTAATCCAAGTCTCTGCCCCAACCAGTAATGGCAAAGAAGCTGAAGTTAAATGGTTGTATGAAGACCTACAAGACCTTCTAGAACTGGCACCAAAAAAAGATGTATTTTTCATCATAGGGGACTGGAATGCAAAAGTCAGAAGCCAAGAAATACCTGGAGTGACACGCAAGTTTGGCCTTGGAGTACAAAATGACCCAGGGCAAAGGCTAACGGAGTTTTGCCAAGAGAATGCACTGGGTTCCAGGTATCATACTCTAAAATGTCCTGGCTGAAACAAACTTTGCTAGTATGAGAGAGATAATAGTTTTACTTTCACATTTATATATTCTACAGTAATTATAATCTTTTCCAATTCTATCATAGTGTTAGGATATAACAATGCTTTCCAGGCAACCTCTTTTTAAAATAACATAATGGAATACATAGAAAATGATAGTATGATATGGTGTTTTTGGGCAAAGGCTTTCTAAAAGTTCTAAAATGTTGGAACGGTAAAGGTATAGAAATTCCTTTGGCTTAAAGATATCAAAGATCATAGGGAAGCTTACTGGAAACTTGCTACTTTTAAAAAAAAGTGTTGAGGTAATTTAAAGTATTTCTTGGAAGTTGATTTCTGAGTATTTGTGAATAACCTCTCACATAGCATCAAGTACAAACAAATCTACCATTCAATGAATTCCTTATATAAAGTTTGAGAACTGGTTTGAGCTTTAAAATATTCTATAAATATTCTGTGTTTAAACTGCAAATTTACTAAGGTATTAGGAACTATCGTGATTTATATTATATTTATATAGCTTATTTCTATCAATTCATTTATTGATCATATAAATAAAATATCTGAGGCTTACGTGTTCATATCTGGTAAACTTATGGTTTTCAGAACACTAGGGAATACAATGTTTATTTCATTCAAGCCATAATTTATTGAAGTAAAAAATTCTCTAGAAAATTGGATATGAGGAATATAGGAAAAGTTGCTGGTTGATGTATTGCTAACATTTAATGCAATTGTCAAAATTGCCTAACCTTGTAAGGCAAACTCCTAGAGGAAAACATAGGCAAAACACTCTCTGACATAAATCACAGCAGGATCCTCTATGACCCACCTCCCAGAATATTGGAAATAAAAGCAAAAATAAGCAAATGGGACCTAATTAAACTTAAAAGCTTTTGCACAACAAAGGAAACTATAAGCAAGGTGGAAAGACAGCCTTCAGAATGGGAGAAAATAATAGCAAATGAAGCAACTGACAAAGAATTAATCTCAAAAATATACAAGCAACTCCTGCAGCTCAATTCCAGAAAAATAAACGACCCAATCAAAAAATGGGCCAAAGAACTACACAGACATTTCTCCAAAGAAGACATACAGATGGCTAACAAACACATGAAAAGATGCTCAACATCCCTCATTATCAGAAAAATGCAAATCAAAACCACAATGAGGTACCGTTTCACGCCCGTCAGAATGGCTGCTATCCAAAAGTCTACAAGCAATAAATGCTGGAGAGGGTGTGGAGAAAAGGGAACCCTCTTACACTGTTGGTAGGAATGCAAACTAGTACAGCCACTATGGAGAACAGTGTGGAGATTCTTTAAAAAACTGGAAATAGAACTGCCATGACCCAGCAATCCCACTGCTGGGCATACACACTGAGGAAACCAGAATTGAAAGAGACACGTGTACCCCAATGTTCATCACAGCACTGTTTATAATAGCCAAGACATGGAAGCAACCTAGATGTCCATCAGCAGACGAATGGATAAGGAAGCTGTGGTACATATACACAATGGACTATTACCCAGCCATTAAAAAGAGTCGGACACGACTGAGCGACTGAACTGAACTGAACTGAAAAAGAATACATTTGAATCAGTTCTAATGAGGTGGATGAAACTGGAGCCCATTATACAGAGTGAAGTAAGCCAGAAATAAAAACACCAATACAGTGTACTAATGCATATATATGGAATTTATAAAGATGGCAATGATAACCCTATATGTGAGACAGCAAAAGAGACACAGATGTATAGAACAGTCTTTTGGACTCTGTGGGAGAAGGCGAGGGTGGGATGATCTGAGAGAATAGCATTGAAACATGTATATTATCATATGTGAAAGAGATCGCCAGTCCAGGTTTGATGCATGAGACAGGTGCTCAGGGCTGGTGAACTGGGATGACCCAGAGGGATGGGATGGGGAGGGAGGTAGGAGGGGGGTTCAGGATGGGGAACACATGTAAACCCATGGCTGATTCATATCAATGTATGGCAAAAACCACTACAATATTGTAAAGTAATTAGCCTCCAACTAAAATAAGTAAATTAAAAAAAAATGCATAACCTTAAGCATAAGAACTTAGTGGAAAATTCTTCCAGGCTAGTAAATTTATTCAAATGCTCTAAATTAAACAAATAGACATTTGTTATTGTTTCCCTTCCAATGAAATAAATAATTCACAAATATTTTGAGCATTTGATATATTTCTGACTGTTTCAAACACAGTGGGATATTAACAGATATCTAGTTTTTGCTCATGAGGAGGTTATGATCTATTTGCAGAAGCAGGTTATAAGTATTAAATCAATGATACTCAGTTTTCTGACATGGGAACCACATGACACTGAAAATTCCGGGGGATTGGTGTGATGTAATATTTCATGACCCCAAAGTTTATTAGAACTTTTGGAGAACTTTGAGGTATAGATTATGATAGAACTGCATGCTGTTAGGCTTGAGAGCTTTTTCTCAAGTGTCAGTCAGTTTGTACTGAGTCATTAAGTGGTCATGAATGGATATAACATTAAGTGTTCTATAAGTGAAGAGGGAGGAGAACCATCCCTCCATGGAAAACCATGGAACCATGTGGAAAACCCCACATGACTTTTTAATGGCTACAAGCTGGGTTGAAAGATGAGGACAAGGGAAACAGCAAGCGCTTTCCAGACTTTAGGAATGGTGAGATCAGTGGACTTTGTGAATGTTTTGACATATATGGAAGAGAATAGGTGGGCTGTTTGGACATGAACTCACAGGAATGAAATGGAAGTATTAAGGAAGGAACTACAGTGTAGGAACTGCAATCCTAATGTCTTTCTTTTACTCTAATGTTAAATACTTCAGTTTTAGTTTTAGTCCTTAGTCCTCTAGTCTTCAGAACACGTATAGCAATGCCATGGACTGTAGCCCATCAGGCTTCTCTGTTAATGGAATTCTCCAGGCAAGAATACTGGAGTGGGTTGCCATTCCCTTCTTCAGGGGATCTTCCCAACCCAGAGATCAAACCCAGGGCTTCTGCATTGCAGTCAGACACTTTACTGTCTTGAGCCATATGTATATATATACACACATACATATATATATGTATACATACACACACACACACATATATATATATATTGCTTTATAATAATTTTCAGAGCTTAGAGAATGTTAAGAATACACTTGAAGATTTATAAGGAATGATTAAGAGAGTCTCAAAAGTCAGAGTTAGTAATGCTGAAATTATTGTTATGCTTCTGTTTCTCCTCTGGCCTTAGTAGTAGTGGTGTTAGTCGCTCAATCATATCCGACTCTTTGTGACCCCACAGACTGTAGCCCACCAGGCTCCTCTGTCCATGGAATTCTCCAGACAAGAATACTGGAGTGGATTGCCATTTCCTCCTCCAGGGGATCTTCCCAACCCAGGGATCGAACCCGATCTCCTGGATTGCAGGCAGATTCTTTACCAACTGAGCCACTAGGGAAGCCCTTAACTGTTAATGCAAGGGTGATATTTATTCAATGTTTAAATAAATAATGACTGTCTCTTTAAATAACCAAATTAAATAACACTCAAAATTTCTTTTTGACACTCTCAAATCAAATAAGTAACAATTATTATCTTTAGGTTGGAAGTAGAGACTGATGAGATTTAAAATATTTTTCAAAAACTTAGCAATGTTGTTTGTAACAAATAAAATGGAATCCACTAGTATGTTCTTACTTATTTGATTGTGAGCTTTCAGCCCCCACCAGAACTTTTTGAGAAAAAATAGAATCTATATGTAAGGTAAAGTTTACTTTATAATCAGACATGTGCCTTTATGTGTTTGGAGGTTAGAGACAACTCACAAGTCTTGGATTGGGTGAAGGCAATGATGTCATTTCATCCTCAGAACACTATTTGGAAGAGAGGTTGAAACAAATGCAAAATGAGGGGGAAGGCTTAGCACAAGTGGATTTTTGTCTCATGAGATTTGCTGAAATGTATTATTTTTCCTAGAAATGCCTTAGGCCCAGCTTGTGCTTGTTTTAATTTTCCCCATATTTTTTGCTGGTTACTTTGCATATTAGTAAGTATGAGTTGACTTGAACTGAATTTAACTTGTTTGGATCCACCTGCTCTTGAGTCAACTGGCACCCCAAAGGCATGAGGATAGAGCATTCCTTTTCAATAATTAATCTGTGAAATGATTTCCTACTCTATATAACTCTTGGAATTCTCACAGATAGTCACAAAGGATGGAAAACAGCTGGATATTAGAGCAGGACATTACAGACCCAATAAGCCAACCTTATCAGCTTTCTTTTCCCTTCACTCCAAAGTATCAGGAGTGACAATTTCAGGAATTATGCATAAACTCAAAGCCACATCCTACTGTTAAATTCTTGGCATTATTTGCATCAAGATTTTGTCTCTTTTTTAATTCAAAATGTCCTTTATTTCCTTTTGAATTATATTATTTCTAACAAATCTTTTAGTCTTTTATTTTTGGCTGTGCTGGGTCTTCACTGCTGCTCACAGGCTTTCTCTAGTTGCAGAGGTGGCTACTCTTCATTGTGGTTCACAGGCTTCTCATTGTGGTGACTTCTCTTGTTGTGGCACTGGCTCTAGGCCCTCCACCTCGGTGGTTGCAGCTTGCTGACTCTAGAATGCAGGCTCAGTAGTTGTGGCACACAGGCTTAGCTGCTATGTGGCATGTGGAATCTTCCTAGGCCAGGGATCGAAGCTGTGTCCCCTGCATTGGCAGGAGGACTTCTATCCACTACTCCACCAGGGAAGTCCAAGAATTTGTCTTTTATGTTGTGTATTTACATATGGATGAAAGTAGTGAAGTCATTTTCATTGAGAGCATTACCAGTTAGAGTTTGAAGGCTATGAAGGTGGTGATTGTTATTATCATTCAATAAAGAGAAACAACAATTGACTTAGAAGGTGAATGGTAAAACAATATAGAGTCAGTGTTTCATGAATGTATTTACACACTGCTGTATTCAAAATGGATAACCAACAAGGACCTATACAGTACAGAACATGGAACTCTGTTGAATGTTATGTGGCGGCCTGGTTAGAGAGTAGTTGTTGGGGAGAATGGATACATGTATATGTATGGCTGAGTTCTTTTGCTGTTCACCTGAAACTATCACAACATTGTTAATTGATTATTTGTTGTTGTTACTCAGTCACTAAATCGTGTCTGACTCTTTGCGACCTCACAGACTGCAGCATGTCAGGCCTCCCTGTCCGTCACTATCTCCTGGAGTTTGCCCAAGTTCATATCCACTGAGTCAGTGATGCTATTCAACCATCTCATCCTCTGATACCCCAAAAACAAAATAAAATGTTCCAAAGGGAAAAATAAGTTTAAAAAAGACCTAGGACATTAAATCAAAAGTAAACCCAACTGAAAATTGGTAGTTTTTAAATTTTATACTCATATAATTTCGACTAATTCTTGATGCATATGATTAGCCAAAAATTGAAAAACAAATGCAAAGATCAAATTTCCACCTTCACTCCCTAATCCCAAAGAAGGGAGTTGAAAAACTAACTTACACATGTTACTGGGTTGACTTATTTAAAGCACAGCTACCCTAAATGGTTATAAATTTCTACATATATAGATGTTAGCAGATATTTTTATATGGGCAAATCCTGAATAGGAGGGGAAAGTAATTTCGACTTTGGGCATACAACTAGCAAATTTAAGAATAGGAGTTTTCTTTTTAGCTTGTCCTAAAAATAACACCATGACCTTTGATTTCAGGTAGCAGAGCCTGCTAGAGCCTGACATCCTACTATGAAAAAGGTAAGGTATGGAAGGAAGGAACAATCCTAGTGGAAAGCCTAGCATAAGATCACATATCGACCAAATCTTCCTGTTTAGTATTTCCACTTGTAGACTAGATTTTACTCAACAGAAACAGATAAAAAATATGTGCTTTTAATTTCAGCTTCTTTTTTTCTGAAAAAGAAAAGGCAAAGCATCTATCCTATAAGATGAATCAACTTAAATAGTGTTTGCTAAGTACTGTATCTTCTAACTCTGGCCTCTCTAGAGTTTATTTAATGTGGTTCATCTTCAGGAAGTTGCAGAGTAATGAAGAAGAGTCATACAGGAAGTAGTGACAATTTTAGTGTTATCTTTAGGAAAAGTTCCATGAAACAAAGGAAGCCATTTTTAAACTGTCTTAGAATAGGTTTTTTTTTTAAAGCTAGTTTAGGATTGTATAATAAAGCATGCCTATTATTTACAGTTATTCCTTTAACAATAATAATTTTCACACGTGTTTTGGTGATTAACGATACTATTGATATGATTCCCTAAAAGTCTCATAAGTTTTATGTAAAGTTGTTAGACTTGTTTTTTTTTTTCTCTTAAGGCTTGAAATAGATATTTCAAGACTTGTGCAAAGCCACATAAACCAGTTAGTGGCAGAACTGGTGTTAAGGGCAGGTTTACTGACTTTAGCTCCATCTCCATTGTTTTGTTTTTTTTTCTCATTACCACAGCCTTTCTTATGTGATTTACTGTGGGAAAATGTATTCTGAGAAAAAGAAACATAAATGGAAAAGAGTAATGTGAATTCTGACTTACAGATGTTGTTTCAGTAATCTTCAGCATCCTGGTTTATTTCATTCCCAGGCTGTTAATGTCCTGCAATGGATGCTGACATAAAGCAATGTGGTTCCAGACTTGGGCTCAGAAGGCAGGTGTTTGGGTAGGGCTGGTTCTTCTCACTAAATGTGAGAGTTTATGTCTCAGCTGCTCCTTTGGAAAAAGGAAAGTATAGCAAAAACTACCTTTGGGGTAGACTGTGAGAATTCAATGAAGTACTGTTTATTTAAAGTGTTTATAATAGTGTTGATGTATATAGTAAGTGCTCCCCAAATGTTAAATACCATTATATTTACTTTAATTATTAATATTATCAAGGAAAATGAAAGATTTATTTTCCCCAATCAAAATACTAAAAAATCAGGGACCAGGAGAAATTTGGATTTGGAAAAAGTGCTTCTCAGTGCTCCAGTGATCTTGCTCATAAGCATTGTTAGCTCATGGTAAGGGCCAGTAAATGAGAAACAGAAGAATAATGTTTTCAATTAGTAAAAACTTCATAAGTGAGGTTAATTAGCAGCTTAGTAACTAAATTAAATTATCATGCTTTGAAACTCAGGTTTTATTCTGAAAAAAAAAATTGTTAACTAGACTAAGAAGTCCCTTTAGATGTGGCATTAGTCCTCAGGATAGAAGCTTTGTGATGAATTCTAGGCAAGTGAATTTAAGACATGGATTAAATATTCACTAAGTATGTGAGTTTAAAAATTATGAAAGTCTTGAGAATTTGTCTTAGAAAATCTGCCAAAAGTAAGTACTGTAAAAGTAATAGTTTAATTTTTGGCTCTGATTATAGAAATTGGCGCTTCTTTTTTTCTCATCCAGTTTAATATATATAGCTAGTATAGTTGGAAAAATATTTTTGATCATGTGGTCTTAAGCTTTACAAAATTCTAACCATAGCACCTTATTGCACAAATGGAATCTATAAAACCCAAAAGGAGCACCTGTGGTGTTGCAAGAATGGGGGGCTAGAGCTGGACTTACTGTTTCTACAAAACTCACCACTCCTGCAAAACTCTTGAGTGTACCTCTTCTGTTTTTGTTGTTGAACTTCCCTGATCAGGGTTTGAACCTGTGTGCCCTGCAGAGGAAGCATAGTCTTAGCTGCTGGACCACTGGGAAAGTCCCACGTACCTCTCCTTTAACTGGTGAGGAAACTGACTCCATAGACAGTGTGTGCCTTGCTCAAAGACACTCTCAGATGGACAGTGGCAGAGCCAGTTGTTGAATAAATATATTCTCCTCTTCTGCTCTTTTGATTGCACCATATATCTTTCTTAGTAAAGAATCTATAAATTAGAATCCTTTAACAATCCAGATTCTTTTCTCTTCTCCACTTTTATTATAGAGGTATACCTGACAGAAAGTCCATTTAGCTTGATATCAGCATGATGGACATGCCCTTGGATCACTGCAAATCCTCCCAATGTATAACTGATTAACTCATTAATCATCTGTTGATCACCTGCTCTGTGCACCTACTAGGCACCAGTAGAAGGCTTACTCTACTGGGAATAGAGTTACTCCCTGGGAATATCAAGCTGATGACAATGCTGTCATTTTCCTCATAGGTATAAGAAGAATATATAGAGAGATACATAAACAAATGCTGTGTATATTGAAGTGGCTTAACTAGAAAGTAAAAATTATGTGAAAATGTCAATTCTTTAAACATTAAATAATTATTATTATATAATGCTCTGTTCATGGTAAATGAAATACTTATATACTAGAATGGCAGGATATTAACTACTTTTTATTTAGACTTCAAATATTATTTATTTATTTGGTTGTATTGGGGTCTTAGTTGCAACACATAGGATTTTTGTTGTGGTGCTCAGATTCTCTAGTTGTGGTGCCTTGGCTCACTCATTGCTACTTTCCAGAAGCCTTCTACAATATGAATCCTTCAATGTCTTTGGGAAATGGGAAAAGACAGTAGTTTTAGAAATTTCTGCTGACCTTAAAAAAAGAGAAGATGAATACCTGTAGGTGGTTTGACAATTGACAAGCTCAGGAAAATGTTCTTGGGAATGTGCAATAATGGTTTGTTCAAATTAGATGATATCCTGAATCAGAAAGGGCTTTTGCAGATCCACAGTTATTTCAGCTGTCAACCCACAGGATGCCAAGCACTAAAGCATGTTTTGTGAGTGTCAGGGTCATGGGAGACAATTTTTGGAGTGAGTCTCACATTTCTCTGTCTTGTGAGCAGAAGAAATAACTAACTTTGTTCCATTCTATTATTTCCAGACTGTTTGTACAGTGAACAGCCTTAAAAAATGGAGATAATATTTCCCTTCAGAGCAAAGAGCAGGCATGCTTACTGCCCAGTATAAAAGATTCAGGTTCCCTAAGCTCAGGGTCCCTCTCCTATAAAGCTTATTATATATGTCCAGGTGTCACCTGACCTTCTATACTGATCTTCTGGCTACCATTAGTGCTAAGAGGAATAAAGTCAGTTCTGATGCAGGCATGTCATGTCTTCTTCCAGCATCTGTAAAAGTATGTATGATAGGCTGAATGTTAGTTTGCAAATAGCCTTTTCAGCACAGTTCTGACAGCTGACAAGCCATCTCTTCCCTCTCCTAATCTCTGGTCTAGTGCAAAAAAAAAAAAAAAAAAGCACAAGACATTTTGGGTCCATGAGTATGGTTTCCTGAGTTGTGTATTTTTAGCAGGATGATTCTGGCATCTCAGAATGCACATTGTTTGTGGAAACCAGATATGTAGTTGGTGGAGACTAATCAGCCAATCATGACACTGCAGAGAATTTGGACACTTTTAGATAGTTCACTTCTGCTCCTCTCCTGCAGACTTCAGTCTCTTTAAGACCAGCCTTGAGCAAACCTGGGATATAGGTCTTTGGTCTGAGAAACTGCTTTTATTTTTTCCTTTCATTACTTAACATATTTAGAAATTATCCTCACTGTTCCTCACTGGGCTGGATTTTCATCTTTAAGTGCCTACTAGACTTCCATTTCTGAATACACTTGAAATGAATTCCATTTCATTTTTGGATGATAATTCTTGATATTATCATGAATGATTGACATGAACACAACAAACCATTTCTGATGAGATTTAAGATCATTTAAGATGTGGATTTTTTTTTTTTCTTTAGTATTATAGATTAAGTAGGGGCCAGTCATGGATAAGAAAGTTCTCCAACCTTGGCGTCTCCTCTCATGAAAGGTTAATACAGTTTTCTAAGATTTAATGATGCCCAAAGACTCTGAGGTTCACTTCTGTACATGACTCATTTTGTTTATACTCAACTATCTTCAGAGTTTGTTTGGTTTTTTTGTGCTACGTCACATACCATGTGAAATCTTATTAATAGTTTCCCAATTAGGGATTGAACCTATGCTCCCTGCAGAGAAAGCATGAAGTCCCAACCAATGGACCACCAGGGTAATTCTTGTCTTCAGGGTCTGGACCTCAGTTTGGTCCCGTTAACTTATGGTTCACTTATTCTTCTGCAGTTCTACCCTCTCACATCCAGCCTCTCAAGTCACCCATTTGATTCTGGGAGCTGGTCAACCCTGATGCCTTGCAGGAGCTCAATAAACATTTGTAGAATGATTCAGTGAAGGTATTGGGTCTTTTTTATTTGAGTCTTTTAACCAGTACTCTTCAATCTAACCAGTTCCTTGATTTCCAATAAAATAATACATGGAAAGCGTGGTAATAATGCCACAAATCATATGATAATAACAACATTGACCGAGAGCTTACGATACCATGCCAAGTGCTTTAGATATTAATATATAGCCTTATTTAATCTCCACAAAGTTACTGTATTATTATCAATACGTCAATTATTTATTTTACAGATTTAAAAAATGGGCACAACAGAGAAAGTTTGTAATTTTTCTAAAGTCACGCAGTGACAGAACTGAGATTCTTTTTTACCTTCTAAAAGAGCCAGGGGTATCTGGTGCACATATTCTATGGTTGAAGAGGAGAACTGAACTTTTACTTTTGGCCAAGGCTGATACAAATCAGCCATAAAATTGTTTTCTTTGTCACAGGATCAGGTAAAAGATCAGAGCCAAACTAGAAAAGCTGATCTTCGTTGAAAGCAAGCTATGTGTATTCTCACCCAACTATTCATTTACACAGCTCTCTCGCATATTAGTTGGATGATTAAAAAGAATAAAAATTTCTCCATGAAAATTTCTGTGGTATACTCCATGGTGGTGTGCTTCTGGCTATAATGAAAGATATTTGCATTTTTCCTTTGCCTTATCAGAATTCTTCCTAACTGAATGGCCTGTGGCACAAACTTACTTTCCCAGCTCTATTATGTAGTGGGTGGTGAATAATTTATTTCATATTATTTGAGGTCTATTATTAGAATGAGAGGAAACCATGAAAATTATGGGTTCTTGGTTCACTACTTTAACAAATATTTACTGAGGGCCAACAAAAACAATATTTACTGCATGAGCAGAAAACAAAAAGACACAGTCCTCGCCTCCTCAGACTTGGTTGTTGGAGGTTTGGTTTGCATTGTTTACATCAAAGAGCCTTGCAAATAAATATAAAAATAAAGCTGGGATAGGTACTTAGAAGGAGAGTACATAATAGTATAACTGTAAGCATTAGGGGGAGTGGATCAAGTTGGGGAGGTCAGGTAGTGTCTTTCTGGAGAAATGAAGGCTGAGCCAAGGTCAAGTACAGTTGTTACCCAGATGATAGGAGACCAGCGATGGGGATATGAAACAACACAGTATAGTTCAGCTCACTGAGTATTTACAGAATGTCCACCATATACCAGACATTATGCTTAGATGTTTGGAAATGAAAAATGAATGAGACGTGGTTTTTGCCCCAGTAAATAACTCACTATCAGGGTTTCATCTTCAGGTGGTTGAGAAATTAGGAGAGTCACATCGTTTGTGATTTTTTGGCTTTCCTGTGTAGTTTGAGTTTCCTTTGTTGTCAGAATTTCCTCAGCGAGGCAAGTCCTTCTCAGGAAAATGATCATAGTTTTTTGTCATGGAATAAGGGTTTAAAAATGAATATACATAGTCTCCTAGTTCAAGTCCAGCAATACTATTCTAGGTTTTACCGTCAATTGAATATGGCCTCACAGTGGAGCACAGGCCAGTTTCAGAGCCTGTCGACAGCACGGTTCCAGGAAGGAAGCCTGACTGCCACCAAACAAGAAACCCATTATTTCTTTAACTCTCTGTCTTTTTTAACCATTAACTCAATTACACAGTAGAGTAAAATTGCTCAATAATTAATCTAGCCATAGAAACAATGAATCAACACACTGTATATGCACTTGATTAATCTCTTTTCATGTTAAGTGTCACTCATATCTGGAGTACAAACTCCTCAGGACACACAAGTCACACACATATGAAAGTCATGGGTGTAAACAAAGGGGAGAGGCAGCAACCGTGGAAAAAGGGAGATTGCCCAAAACCACAGAAACAGGATGAGATAGCATACTCCAGGGCTGGATCTCTGCCCCAGGCTCTGGGACATGTCCTCATTCATGGTACCCACCAAGAGCACATTCTAGGCCTACCATCCTGCTCTCTGCAAAGGGCTAGGCCCTCTCATCATCTTTGAGCCTGTGATTCTGGCCTAGCTCCCTATTCCATAATCTGTGGGCTCTTTCCCTGCTTGGCTTCATACCCTAGTCTTGGAGGAGAACTTTCTCCAGGGCCACTTCTGAGCAATGTACCTCTGCTCTTCTGTTTGATCTTGACTGGGCCACTGCACCACCAAGTTCTAGACACCTGGAATGCCACCCTGACGCTCCCTGCTTGGCCTGCTCCTTTTTCTATGATGCACAGACCCCTACACAGGAATGGATGAGGAAGACAGTGACACCCAGACCTGTGTCTCAGTTCTACTATCTCATTTCATTTTTTCTTACTTTTCACTCTTCTTTGCAAGGACTCATAAACTTCATTTGTAGTTAGTGTCAATATATTATGCTATTGAGGCTTTCTCTTCCTGGATGCAAATCCTAAACACTTGTTTTCTTTTTCTGTGTTTCATTATTATTAATTTTTTGTTTGTTTTTTTCATCTTTGAGGATTGATCTGTTAGGGGACAAGTAATATTTTAAGGGGACCCTTAGGTATTGCATCACTAAGTGACTTGTCCAACTTCACAATGTGCCCTTGATTATGGAGCAGTTAGGTAGAAAAGGAGAACAGCTCTCAAATTTTCTTTCTTAACTGAGTATGCATAACCAATATTGTTCAGATTCAATATGTATATTAACTAAGTGATTGAATGTTAGTAGTTTGAATTTACCAACTAAGGAGTTTTAGTTTTGAAGACTGAAGGAAATTAAGTTACAGACAATGTCATTAAGTGGCCTTCTGGAAAATGCAAAATATACCTCTGTATTCACAATCCATGAACATTTTGAGACTTTGCTTTTGAAAATGCAGTCTGTGTTCTGTCTAACAATTCCACACTCTTCCTGTGAAGAGTTATTATCAACCCTGTTCATGAGAGCTGTGATTTTTGCCTAAAATTTCTAAATGAATGTGGTGAATGTCTAGCAAGTTGTTTGTCTATCTGTCTAGCAAGTTGTTTGCATCCTCTCGTTTCCAGATTATTCTGAAAATGAAATTTACATGTGCACCATTTTACCTCTTGAACAGTTATTCAAAATGTTTCTGCTTAATTTTTTTTTCTGGAAATATTATTAACAATATACTCCAGTAATGATCTAGCCCAAGATGTTCTTGTGTTATTTTGGAGCTAGTTGCTAGTGACTCATAGCATGTTGGACGTCCAAGCTATGGTTAACTGGTGGTCAAGTTAGGAAATTCTGTTCCCATTAACTCTCCCTTTCTTAGCCCAAAACACCTCTCTACTTATTTTTTTTTTTGTTTTTGATTCGTCATGCTCATAGTCTCTGCTTGGTGTTTTCAAACCCAAAGTAGATGCAATGACATGCCATAATGAGTATTGTTCCTACTGCACTTCCAGCTTAGCTAAAAACAGGAAATACAGGCCATTTCATGGAAAAGCCCACTTTTGTGATATTTCCAACCCAAAAGGTTTGGATCAACTTTGAGTATCTGAACTTTTGGCTTCTTACTTACAGTAAACTTTCTAACTTCAGAATTTTAGCACAATTTCTACTTATAAGATGATGCCTTCCATATTTAGACTATGCTGACACATGAACTAGTTTGCTTTGAAACCATTTTTATTTAATGTTAGGATGTACTTGTAGCCAAAAAAATCGACATGAGAAAGTTGTGTGAATCATAAGATTTAGAGCATAATTGTAGAAAGAGATACACTTCCCATAGTTTCAAGACTTTCCTTACTTATTGGACAGTTTACTTAAAATGGGTCTATTTTTATAAGGTTTTACCCAATAAGTGAATATTTGATGTATAAATTTGTTACGTAGAATAAACCCAGAAGCAAAAATTCTAGTTTAGGCAAAAATAGTCTGACAACTCTTTTGGTAAGGATTATCAGGCCCTATCAGGAAATAAATCTAAATTACTTTGCCCGTTAATAATCAACCAACTGACTTTTAGTAATCCTAGGTAGGAGGCAGAGGGAGTTTAAAGTTAGAACTTCGTGTGCACTGTATTTTTTCAAGATCCAGTGAGGTAAAAATCTCGTTGGGTCAATTAAGAAAAGAAGTCACGTAAGGTTACGTTTATTTGATTCCAAAAAAGTAGAGTGGCCTTGGACAATTCATTATGTTATTTTTTCAGTGTCAGTGAGGGGCCTATTTTTTCTTGGTTTCTTCCATATTGTGTGACTGTGTGGACTGACCGTAAGGAATTGGATGGGTTGCACTGTTTCATTCATTCTCTTCTGACTTAGCCATGTACTGTGATCTTACAAAACCATTCATCATGGTTTTCAAGCGTGATAAATGGTGGCATGAACTATAATTCCAGGTTGAGTCATTAAATAAGTTTATTTCATTTGCCTTTGTAAGATATAATTGACTACATTTCTATTTTCACCTTTGATTTAGTTTTAAAAGCAAGTCATCTCAAGGAAGGGAGATGAAAAAAATAATAATGTCAAGGAACATGGAGGTTAGAGATAACAGAAGCATTTTCAGAAGGATCAAGGCTCTCTAGCCTTAACCTTTATTGAGGAAAGATTTTAACTCAGTGTTTGTTGAAGTTTTGAAATGACCAAATAGTAGTTCCTTTTATTCTGTTTCTTGCTGCTATTTAGCTGGAATGTACTGGACAGGATTAGAAATGACTGTTCTTTCTTTCTTTTTTTATGATTCAGACAAAAAGGAAAGTGCCAGAGTTCTTAAAAATTATCTTTCTTTATGAGATTCCAAGCCTTTGTGTAGACTCAGAAAGTGGAGACAGTATCTAGGTTTTTAAAGAGTTTATCAAGCTGTACATAACATACTAACTTTAAAAATTTTGCTCATGATTGAGTTGACAATATAATCTTCCATCCCAGGTCAACCCTCCTCCCCTAAACCTTCTTCCAAAGCAAGAAAAATAAAGTAAAAGATGGCTAATACCTGTTAAAATGCTGCAGAAGCCAAACATTTTTCTATTGTGTCTGTATCACATGATATCCATTCTCCCCTGCATAACTCTTGGAATAATGTCACTCACAAGTTAAGATCTTGCATTTAAGATTTTTAAGCTCTAGCTGAATAATGCTGGATAAGTTAGGAAGTCCTAATAGTGAACTTATAAAGAAATGTTGACAGGGCTTGGATTCTCATAGAGCTGGTGGGTACCATGATTATAATAATGGTTTCTTTTAAAACTCTTCCATTTAATGTTCCAAACATTGGAATTTGTAGTTTTTCCTTTGGTTCAGAGATCAAAAACATGAACAATTTTATATTTCTTAGGCTGGACGGCCTCTGTGTTTCCACAGTTTCTGTGGGAAAGCGATCCACTCTTTCTCAGTGTTATTAAAACCACCATCTTGGCTCCACTATGTGCTATTACAAGCACTTTCATTATGTCTCGTATCTCCTTTTAGGAAGTTGGACTCTGCTTATTGCTTTTCTTTTTTCTTATTGGTTTTTAAAAGCTACATACTGTAAGTGAAAAATGGTTTAGAAATCGAAGGTAGGATAACACATGAGGTTAAAAAGGTATTGTGAGAGACAGATTATTGGAGGTCAAACCCTTCTTCCACTTAGTATCTTTGTGAGTTAGACAAGCTGGATGACTCGAAGCCTTATTTCCCTCATCTGTAAATTGCACATATTAATAGCATCTGCCTTGTGAGGCTTTTGTAATAATTAAATAAGGTAACAAATGTGAAGTGACTGGATCACAGTAAATTCTCAACAACTGGTGCCATTACCAGATTATTTAGTTATGTATTTAATTGAGGGGCATATTGGACTGGGTAGCTATTCCCTTCTCCAGGGGAATCTTCCTGACCCAGTGTTCAAACCCAGGTCTGCAATGCAGGAGACCCAGATTCAATCCCTGGGTCAGGAAGATCTGCTGGAGAAGAGAATGGCAGCCCACTCCAGTATTCTTGCCTGGAGAATTTCATGGACAGAGGAACCTGGCGGGTTACAGTCCATGGGGTTGCAAAGAGTTGGACATGATTGAGTGGATAACACACACACAGACATAGTTGCTTTATGATATTGTGTTGGTTTCTGATGTACAATAAAGTGAATCAGCTCTGTGTATGCATATATCCCCTCCCTCTTAGGCCTCTCTCCCATCCCCCTCCATCCCACTCATTTAGGTCACCATAGAGCAATGAGCTGAGCTCCCTGTGCTATACAGCAGATTCCCACTAGCTATCTGTCTTACACATGATAGTGTATATGTGTTCTATTTATTTGGAAATATTATCTAGTAGCAGTTACTGTCTTACTCAGATAGCTTTGTTTTATAACAGGCATATTTTAGTGTTTTTGTTTTCAAATAAGATAAATTAAACTTTATTCATTCAACAGCTCTTTATTGAGTACCTACTATGTGCCAGTTGACTAAACACAGCTTCTTCTGTTATACATTATGATGTTTGCCTTTGACTTTTTCTGTTTTGTTGTGTTTTTGTGGTTATCACATTATGGAAGTTCCTCAGTATTCCTAATTTTCTAAAAAGTTTTTCTACCATGAATGAACATGAGTTTTATCAAATGATTATTTTTTCCTAGCTCTTTTGAGATGACCATATGAGTTTTCAGGCTTCCATGGTGGCTCAGTGGTAAAAGAATCAGCCTGTAATGCAGGAGACACGAGTTTGATCCCTGGGTCGGGAAGATCCCCTGGAGAAGGAAATGGCAACTCACAAGAGTATTCTTGCCTGGGAAGTCCCATGGACACAGGAGTCTGGCAGGCTACCGTCCATGGGGTGGCAAAGAGTTGGACATGACTTAATGAGTAAATAACAACAACATATGAGTTTTCTCTTTTTCTTTCAGTTTGTTGAATTTTATTAAAAGATTTTAAATATTAAATCACCTGGGCACATTTAGTGGAAACAAATCTTAGTTTTGGTATTTATCCTTTTAATTTACAACTGAATTTAATTATGTGCTTATATTTTGTGTCATGAATTTTATATTTGTGTTTAGGGGAGAGATTTGCTTGTTATAGTTGTATTTTTTCATACAAAATTCTTGTTCAGTGTTGATATCACATGCTGCCCTCACAAAATAAGATTGGAAATATTTCCTTATCTCTTTTTTCTGGAAGCCTTTGTGTTAGATTGGTGTTATTTCTTCCTTGAAGGTTTCAAGGCATCACTGAGGTAACCTGGGCCTAAAGGTTTCTTCCTGGGAGAGAAATTAGAGATTTAATTTCTTTCACAGGTACAGTATTATTGAGATTTTTCATTTTTTGTGTGTGTCAATTTTTCTTCCTTTTTTCCTTCCTCCCCTCCTTTCTTTGGAAGACTAGTAGTTGCTAGTTTTGGTTCAATGTCTCAAGGATATCAGATCCAAGGTCTTTGTGATTTCTCTTCATATTTTCCTTGTGGTTGAGCGGTGGCTGCTGTGGCTGAAGCCACCATGTTCAAGTCTCAGGTTGGAAATTAGTGGAAGCAACTCATAGCAGCTATTGGAGTCTTTAGAAGAATGCAAAACTTTCTTTAAAGATTTAGATTTCTGTCTCTCTGGCCAGAACTGTGTTTCATGACCCTCACCTTACTGCAAGGAAAGCTGAGAAATGCTATCTGGACACATTTCTGTTCCCACAACAATGCAGGTTCTGTTAGGAGGGAGAAAGGAAAACAGATTGTGTAGACAACTATCTGTGTGTCTATCATAGGTGTGACATTAGATGTGATTCTTAGGAAAATATCTGTGGGCACTATCAAAGGTGATTTGGAGCTAGACGACTTGGTTGACATATTCTCCTAAGTTTAGTGGCCATGATAGCTAGAGATTATTATATTGATGAAAGATATGAAGGTGATACTAATGATGACTTATAGTTCAGTGATACCTCTGGGATGTTTATTTCTATTTGAAAAAAGTTACTAAGAAATAATTAACAATAATAATAACCATCTAAGAGGCATGTCCTGGTAATGTTAATTCATTTCATTACATTCATTGCTTCATCATCACATGTTTATTTGGCACCTCTGTGTGCTAGGGACAGAGCAGTGAAAAAAGATAGACCAGCCCTATTTTCGCAGACCACAAAGTCCGGCTAGGGAGATAGGCAATTAACAGGGGACCCAATCAGAAAGATTATTATGTTTTGTACTATGGAAGTTCCTTGGTGGCTCAGTTGGTAAAGAATCTGCCTGCAGTGCAAGAGATCCAGGTTGAATTCCTGGGTTGGAAAGATCCCCTGGAGAAGGAAATGGCTACCCACACCACTATTCTTGGTAGAGAATTCCATGGACAGAGGAGCCTGGTGGGCTATAGTTGTTGGGGTCGCAAAGAGTTGGACGTGACTGAGAGACTCACACTTTCATGCATGGGAAACGAGAAAGGACAGAATGATGAGACAGAGTCGCTGGGGTGTGAGGGGTCAGGTGCTATTTCAAATAACGTGGCCAGGTCGGAAAAGCCTGTCTGCAAAGGTAACCTTTGAGTTGAAGGATGAGAATGAGCCAAGTGTGAAAAAAGCCAGAGTATATGTGTTAGGGTGAAGTGAGAAGAACAGATGCAAAGACCTAGAGGCAGAAAAGAGACAGAAATAAGGACTTGAGGCTGGTGTGGGTGCACCTGGGAAGAACAGGGGGGTAACCTGTGGTGAAGGAGGCAGGGGTCTTTCCTCAGGGCCTGTTGGGCCATTGTGTAGGAGCCAATGGAAGACTTTAAGTCATAAAGTTGGCAGTCTGGTTTATGTTTACAAAGATTCCTCTGATTGCCATCTGAGAAGGACTGGAGAGAGGCAAGGGGGTATGTAGGGAGACCAGTTAGGAGGACCAGTTAGGGGGTTAATGCTCTGGCCCAGGAGAGAGATGATGCTCTGGATGAGAAGGGTTTCAGAGGAAATGGGGAACACCTGGAAATGGTGGGGCAGAAACTAATGGTGTACTTGCCTATGGATTACACAGGGAAATTAGGAAAAGCCTTGTTTCTAAATATTTTAAAAACTTAGTTTTTGTGTTATCTGTAAACTCTAATGGCAGCATCCTAACTGGGTTCTTCCAGTTCTTAACTCAAACTTCATACATTAAAATGTTAATATCTACTGGGATAACTGTTTTCTTTTATTCTTTAATTAAAAACAGCAACAACAGCAGAAAAGGATTTTTAACAGAACAATAATCCCAGCTTGGTATTTGCCCTTGAAGATCTTGCCTGTGTCCTTTATCCTAAGGGAAATTCCTCCTTTCCTGTTTTTTTCTAGTTTACAGAAACAAATATCCAGAAAAAGATATATAATATAGTTTTTTTTTAGTAGGAAAGGGAATAAAAGAGCAACAGCAACATCTTTCTCATATATTATTTCTATACATTACTGTAGAATTTAATGACCTGAAGAAAAGCAAATGGTTTTTTTTTATGTAACTTTATTTGAAATAAACTTAATCTACACTAGTGAGTCCCTCAGTTTAATGTGCACATAAATCACATGGGGGTCTTGTGGAGATGAAGATTCTGACTCAGTAAGTCTGGGTGGGCCAAGGTTTGCATTTCTACCAAACTCCCATCTGGCCCACAGACCACACTCAAATAGGAAAGATGTTAACTTTACTCCAAATGGGCATTGTCCCTGCTCTTAATCACTTATAATTTTATTTTTCAGTGTTCCAAGATCATCAGATTGGAGAAACTGACCCATTGGAACTTAAAACATACTTGGTAAGTAGAAGAAACAAATAAGGAATTTTTTTCCTCTCTGGAATTTATTTCTAGGTTTGTAATTCACATTCTGTTTGGCCTAAGAAAGCCTGGCATATTGATTGTTGTCTGGTATGTTCTTTACCCTAATGACTAAGAATTTAATTACATTCCAAATTGTGACTATTTTCCTAAATATTCCCAGCTGCTTTCAAGATGAACTCTATAACATTACTAGAAATAGGCTCTGTGGCCTTTTTGGGAAGTCTGCAGTATGATCATATGATCCCAAATAGCTTTACTCAACATGTGCTGTTAAGAAGACCACAGAATTTTAGAGTATCTTTTCAAGTTAGCATTAATCATATGTGGTTTTCTTCTGAAAACATTTCTTTCAAAATGACCCACATTTTGAAAAGAAAAAAACCCATATCAGTTTAGATGAGATATTGATGGAGAGGATTTGACTCAGAAACTTTATCTAGAAATAATAGATTAAATTTTTTTCATTATTTTTATTATTATAAAAAAGCACAAACTACTGAAACATTAAACTTTTTATAGAACTATATTGCTTAAAAAATTAAGTTAGATCTAATCCCAGTCCTAGAGATGTGTGTACGTATGTTAAGTCGCTTCAGTGGTGTCTGACTATTTGCAATGCTTTGGACTGTAGCCCGCCAGGCTCCTCTGGCCATGGGATTTTCCAGGCAAGGATACTGGGATGGGTTGCCATTTCCTCTTTCAGGAGCCCTAGAGGTAATAAATGTTAATACTCTGGTGTCTATTCTTTTTCTATGCATTACTAATATTAAATGAGTATATATACATATGAATGTACATATATTTTATACAGGAATTAGACTAGGTCATAATATTATTCCATAATTTCCAAACAGCAGTACTGAATGCCTAAAATCAAAATAGATGAAATCTTTGGTATGTTTTCTTTTCACATGGAAATAATAGATTTTAATATTTTCTATGTCAATAGTTTTTAGGTATATACTATCAAACTACTTGTAAACCAACGGGGAGGGCTTATTTAAGTAATAAGCTTTATTACTAAGTTACAAGTGCCAGTACTATGTACAAGAGTACATAAAATTGAAGTCAAAATTATTTTATCAAAATTTTTTTTTACAAATTGCTAGTTTTTAAATACCCAGAATATAATTTTTAACAGAAATATGACCTTTGAAAACCTTTTAACTCCAAAAAGTAGGCTAATTTTAAAGGCATTTGATGACTTAATTATTTAAATGCCATTCAAATTGGGATTTACAAAAATATATATTTAGCCAAGAAGTATTACTTAGCTGAAAACAGGAACAAGAGATTCTCCCTGCTATTATAATATTATTCAATTTTTACTAAGCCCTCTCCATTTTCTGCCTCTTCTACATTTTATTTTATACATACAAAATTTTCTGTAAATGCAAATACTTACATAGCACATTTTAAAAAGTATGCATGTGAACCCATCATCTCTATAAGAATTAGAAAAATGCCAAATATCTTTTTATTCTTTCCTTATCCATCTCCTGTTTCTTTCCAAGAGGTAACCTCTACGCTGAATTTTTCATTAATCATTCTCTTAAAAATTACTACATATCCACATGAATTGAAATAAGATATAACTTATACCTGTGTTTTTTAAGCTTTATAAAAATGGTTTCATACTTATCTTTCTAGTCTTTTTCTACTCGATATTATTTCTAAGATAATACACATTAGTGTCTGTAGTGGTAGGCCATTTCTTTTCATTGCTGTATGATATTAACTTTGTGATTGTATCAAAATTTGTCCTTTTAGAAATGGAGATTTGATTTTCCAGTTTTTACTGTTATTATGAAACATACTTCTCTAAACATTCTAATACATTTCTCCTGATGCACAAATAAGGAGATTTTTTTAGGTTGTTTATATTTTGGAATGAAATTGCTGAATCATAGCAAGTGACCAGCTTCTCAAGATAATATGAAGTTCTTTTCCAAAGTACAATTTTTTGGTTCTAGAAGCAGATCAATTCCCATTGATCCATCTCTTGGTTTTGTTATTTTTCT
Source organism: Giraffa tippelskirchi (assembly GCF_054371585.1). Lineage (NCBI taxonomy): Eukaryota > Metazoa > Chordata > Mammalia > Artiodactyla > Giraffidae > Giraffa > Giraffa tippelskirchi. The sequence continues at coordinate 134,424,747 of NC_137283.1, forward strand.
TAATTTTTTAAAAATAAGTATAATTTTATTATCTTCATGTGAAGTTACTCAACTATTGCTAGAGTTGATAATTTTTTATACATTTATTGACAATTTGTGTTTTCCCCTCTATTAAATGGTGGTTTATTCATTTTTCTCATTTTTGTATTGAGTTATTTGTTTTCTCTTATGTTTCATTTTTCATTTAAGGACTTTATTATTTACTTTTTTTCTAATTTTTAAACAGGAAATACATCTAATGCTGTGTTAGGTATGGATTCTCCTTCTAGTAATGTCAGAGTAACTCAGATCAGATCAACCATGCCAATGAGAACGTTATACACATAAACAATATATACATAAATCCACAACATATGCATATTTTACATCCACACATGTAGTTGCATACGCACATATTGCATGTGTGTGATTATATGTATGTGTTTATGTGTGTGTGTGTGCATGTATATATATCATAACTATCTGAAGCTATTTGAAGACAAAAAAAAGGTGTGCAGAAATGAAGATGTATTGATCCTTCAAAGAATAGAATAGCATTAGGTGAGTTTCGCATATTCCCACTCACCAAATTATTTTCAAAGTTACCATAGAGACTGGGCTTCCTAGGTGGCGCTAGTGGTAAAGAAGCTGCCTGCTAATGCAGGAGACAGTAAGAGATGCTGGTTAGATCCCTGGTTTGGGAGGATCCCCTGGAGTAGGATATGGCAATCCACTCCAGTATTCTTGCCTGGAAAATCCCATGGACAGAGGAGCCTGGCGGTCTATTGTCCATAGGGTCGCAAAGAGTTGTACATGACTGAAGTGACTTAGTACTTAGTACAGAGATTGGAGAGTGAGGGTGAAAATCTTAGAAAGGAAAGAAACACAGTGGGAGAGCTCAAAATTCTTTGTGTTAACTCAATCCAAATATCTGGTTGACCTCTAAAGTATGCATGTGTGGTAGAGGGTAGCCACCTAATGCCGAAAGGATTGAACAGAGATTTCAGCAACTGGCCACCACAGGGCAAACAGAATTTGGACTTTGAATTTTCCTAGGTATTTTCCTGCTAAAACAAACAAACAAGTCATTTCTACTTTTCAGAGAAATGTAACATATTCTCTACAAGAATCAGGATGCAAAACAAAATGACTAAATATATGAAGAGAACAGAGAAGTGATTCCCATACTCAAGAGAAAAAGTAATCAATAGAGACTTACTCCAGAAAATTGTAATATACAGACAAGATTTTAAAGCAACTCCATATACAAATGTAAAGAAAAATATGATCACAATAAGTCAGTAGAGGAAATTTCAACAGATAAATACAAACCCTATTTGTACAAACATAAAAGAACCAAATGGAAATTAGGGACCTGGAAAAACACAATCTGAAAGGGAAAATAAATTGCTGGATGGGCTTAAGAGAAAATTGAAGATGACAGAAGAAAAAGCCAATAAACCTGAAGACAGCTAGTAGTAATAATTCAACTTGAATCTAAATAAAGAGAAAAAAAGATTTGAAATAAAAATGAACAAAGACTCTGTCACTTGTAGGGTAGTATCAGAAGGTCTAATGTGAATAAAAGTGGGGTCTGAAAAGGAGATGGAAAACAATGCAGGAAAAGATTTGTGGAAATAATGAACTAAAAAGTTCTCAAATTTGATGGAAGATATATTTGGTTTTGTTACCAAATCCTGCCAGTTTTGTTGTCAGAAATCTCTATGAATCCAGCCTCTCTTTACCATTCTCCTACATTAGTTAGTATATTAGGTCTCTAGATCAAAGCGAATGATGGGAGACACAGCAGTTTGTCTTTGGTAATCAACAAGCCAACTATCATGGGTTGAACTGTGTTCCCCCCAAAAGGTATGTTGAAGTCCCATTTCTTGGAACCTATGAATATGGGTTTATTTGGAAATCAGTCTTTACAGATGTAATCGAGTTAAGATGAGTTCACGCTGTGTTACTGTGGGCACTAATCTAATGACTGGCATCCTTGAAAGAAGGAAATTTGGATACAGACACAAACAGGGAAGAAGGCTGTGTGAAGACAGAGGGAGAGGTTAGAGTGATGCATCTGCAGACAAGCCAAGGAATACCAAGAATTGCCAACAATCTCCAGAAAATAGGAGAGAATAGAAAGGACTCCTCCTTTAAAGTCTTCAAAGAGAGCATGGCCCTGAAAACACCTTGATGGACTTCCAGTCTCCAGAACTTGAAGGGAATACATTTCTGTTGTTTTAACCCACTCAGTTTGTTATGCCAGTCCTAGGAAACTAGCACTTCAAGCAGTAGAAAAAGAATCATCCAAGTTTTAAGATGCAGACAAGCAACCTTTCTGCTCCCAGATCTTTCCAGATCTAAACAGGAGCTGTCTCTCTCCCAGCCTCTAGGACAGGTAGCATTTCAGTCTTCTAGTACAGTCCTTCCTGTGCAAGTGCTACGGAACAAATAAGGCTTCTTTCATGAGACATGGGCTGGCAGCTTCCAGCCTTCCCCAAGGGTATCCACAGGTCTCCTGAGGCAAAGTCTCCTCAGGCCCTGCAGAGTCCAGGTTGTCACCCAACCTCCCCACCTGAGGCCTGTGTGCCTGCCTGCCAAGACTAGGACACAGTGCTTGACCTCATATGCACCCAGCTCTTCAAGCCTGCCTCTGCAGCCAGCTTATCGTGTCCCCAGAATGGAAAAGTAAATTATTAAGTAGGAAGGAAGAAAGTACTTCAGAATAGGATAGGGTTGTACTTTGAAATATATATGCATACACACATATATGCTTACATATATGTGAACATGAATCTGTATATTTTACTTCCTTCTTCAGATACTTTTACAGGCTTCCTATTTTTTTGGTGAATAAAATCTAAAATAAACTCTAAGCTTGGCATTCGAGATCAGCTGCTCTGTTACCTGACAACTGCTTTTATGTATTCTGTAATCTAGCTGAACTCTTTGATTAAGTGCTTCCCATCTTTCAAAACCTAGATTGAATACTAACCTCTGCAAGAAAGCAGTATTTCCTCATTCTTACACCCTTTTTGGAGGGACCACAATACTTTGGCTTTACCTCTCTAATTGCATTATGCATTGTATTGTATGTTTTTGTTCATTTGTCCGACCATTCTTTCCTGGCAGGAAGAAAGCTTGTTGTTATTAAAAATTAAATTAATGGCAAGTATATTTGTGAAAACTGAAAGCACAGAAATTCTGGAATATTTTCCTATGGGTTGTCATTGTCACTGCCACCATTGCAATAGCTAAAACCTTGTGAGGATTTATTCTGTTATAGACAATGAACTAAGCAATTAATAATATAAATTATTTAACCTCTTTCCACTAATGCATGCTGATTACTCATTTATCTTTGTCTCCAACATAACCCATGGCACAGTTGCAGATACTCTATAAGTGTTTGCTGAAAGATGAATCTAGAGGGCAAATATATGTAGAACAATGAGATTCTGAGCTTCCTCTTTTGATCTCAATAGATGGATCGTTTTAATGAAAACTTTGGCTGAGTTGATCCATTAGGAAAACTACTCCAATGAAAATATCTATCTTGGAGTATACTCTATAAACTAAGGAGGATATTTATGAATGATGATGTGATACTGAAGAAAAATTCTGAATCATAATCCTAAATTGTTTTCTTTTATATATAATTATGTATCATACAAATGTAAGATAAACTCTTTATTTTAAGCATGGCCCTTATGATAGTGCAGAAGAACATACTGAAAGCAATATTTAAAATGCAAAGTTTGGACTGTCTTATATGTTTAATTCCATAATTTAATATGTGAACTTACAGAGAACTAATACAGCTATGAAGTTTCTCTGTAATAAGTGAATTTGTTATGTTTAAAAGCTAGTATAGGAACTAAGCACATATGTTTTTAATAACCTATGTTTTTTTATCACTTATCAGCATTGTGAGCTTGGTCACTGGTAAGTGTGATTATTTTAAACCATAGTCCTTATGATACATGCAGAAAAACATACTGAAACTAGTATTCAAAATGCAGAGTAAACTGTCTTGCATGGTTAGTCTTACCATTTTATGTGTGAGCTTATGGAGAATAGTAGTAGTGTTAGTCACTCAGTTGTGTTTGACTCTTTGTGACCCCATGATCTGCAGCCCACCAAGCTCCTCTGTCTGAGGAACTCTCCAGGCAAGAATACTGGAGAAGGTAGCCATTCCCTTCTCCAGGGGATCTTCCCAACCCAGGGATCAAACCCAGGTATCCTGCATTACAAGCAGATTCTTTACCATCTGAGCCTCCAGGGAAGCCCTAACATATAAAACTCTAAACCACAGCTATGAAGATTTTCTGTAATAACCGAAGTTGTATGTTCAAATATTAACATAAAGAGCCATGCATGTATGCTTTTTAATAGCATTTTTTTTCCCCTACTACCTCCCAGCACTGTGAACTTGGTCACTGTTGACTGTTTAGAGCTCAACACAGTTCGCAAGAAGCCCCTAAAAACCAAGACTCCTTGTGGACTTGACATTAAATTCAGACAGCTTTGTGAAGCAGTTCAGATCTTCTGGTTTTTTCTTTCTTACTTTGTATTTCTTTCCATAAGAAAGCAAAGTCTGACCTATTTTTAGGATTTGGCCCATGAAATTGAACTTGGTGGTTTTAGTTACACTGTTGTTGTTTTTCTTCTTTTAGGTAAAAAAATAAAGCACAGAAGTCCTGGCTGCCATGATTAGAAAGGCATTAAAGCTTTCTTCTTTTAATTATACACTTAAAGGCATACGAGGGTAGACGTGTGCTTTCTATTTCCTGGAAATTGTGGGACTTTAGTTCCCCTAAACCCTTTTAACCTCTCCTTTTAAATAACTCACTGACTTCTAATGGCCCTTGAAAGAATGACATCATCAAAACACCTAAAATAATCTACCTGGATATTAGTTTCCATTTTGTTTGTGGGATTTTTCACCGTCAAGAATTCTGTTTTTCTTTTTTCCTGCTGTTATTCTCCATCTTAGTCTTTGCCTATCTTATAAAGTCCTTTTCTCCTTAGCTGAAGAAGAGTGACATAAATTCCTTTACCACACCAAGATCTTAGCACGAACTTAAAGGAGATCATTGAATACTGAGATTTTTCCATCCTAACAGGATGGCTCTTATTCCCTTTCCACACTCTCCTGAGTCTCCTGTGAATTCTTATTAAAGTAAGTGTGAGAGGAAACACATGATTTATTATCAAATGCTTCTATTACTGAAGTTAATGAATATTAAATATGTAGGCTTGAACTAGTTTTCAAATCTGGCAGGGTTTGAATGCACCTATATGTTCCATTGCCTTAGGCAGTTGTAGGACTTCAGTTCTGGGAGGAAGGATTATAAATATAAGGAAAACAGGATAGACAATTAAAATGTTTAATCACCAAAGCTCTAGAAATTAGGGCAGATTGACCATCTCAGTAGATTGAAGAACTGCAAACTGAGTACCAAAAAGTAACTGTCATCACTTTTGTTACAAAGTTTGTTTTAGAGGTTCAGTAGCATCCACTGAACTTTTCCCCTGACTATCTTAACACATCTTTTTCATTTTTGAGAATCTGGCCAAGATTGGAAACAGAGGTGTGAAAGAATTATGAGACTGGCTGTTTTTGCAGTACTTTTGGTTAGAAGTAAAATAAGCATGAAACTCTCTAAAATTTCTTAAGAAAATTTGTCCCCAAGGAAATTCTAGCTTGAATTTTTTGAAAAAATACAGGGTTCAGACATTTAGGTTCATAGTCGAATAAGCATTGTGCTTATATGGATACCAACAGTAATTGCAACTATTCAAACATTGGTAGGACTGATTTTGAAGCTGAAACTCCAATACTTTGGCCACCTGATGCAAAGAGCTGACTCATTTGAAAAGACCCTGATGCTGGGAAAGATTGAGGGCAGGAGGAGAAGGAGACGACAGAGGATGAGATGGTTGGATGGCATCACCGACTCAATGGACATGGATTTGGGTGGACTCCGGGAGTTGGTGATGGACAGGGAGGCCTGGTGTGCTGCAGTTCATGGGGTCACAAAGAGTCGGAGATGACTGAGTGACTGAACTGAACTGAAACATCTTACTGTCTGTAGGGTTCCTTTCTAGGATTTCCATTGTTCTTTCACATGCTTTTCCATCCTCTGATGGCTGCACAGTTCCAGGCAGAAGAGTTTGGTGGCGTTCCTTCCATTTTACAAATGAGAAACTTAAACGCAATATTCATGGCAAAGTTTATATGTTGCTTTGCATACAGTACTTTGAACTCACAGGCATCCATAAATGCTTTTAAGTTTCTTGATCTAGCTGTATGTAGATCAAGATTATTCTGAAACACAGAAGTGCTGAGATCTGTTCCCAGTACAATTTGTGAATACTCCTCACTTTATAAATAATTTAAAAAAAGATGTATTCAGTGCTTATCTATGCAAGTTGCTGTGCTTGGTCTGTACTTTCCTAGAATTAGGATATTCAGTAAATTGTTCTGCTATTTTTGACTTTATACAGAATTATAATTTAATATTGATTTGAAAGTAGAAAAGCAGTCAGATAAATCCAAATTCCTGAAAAAATAATTAGTTTATGATTAAAATTAAGTAGGATTTGGATCCCAACATTTATAGGAGTGTTGTGGATACCTATAACCATGGCAAATGAAAGTAAACAAACTGGATATATTACTATTCATAGCATTTGAGTGAATAGAACTCATTAGCTTAAAACCTGGTTTGTAAGCACTCTCTCACATGTTTTTAGTATGATGAAGTTTCAGAGACAGGATTACTATGTATGGTAATACTTGGGGCTTCCCTGGTGGCTCAGATGATAAATAATCTGCCGGCAGTGCAGGAGATGGGAGTTCAATCCCTGCATCAGGAAAATCCCCTGAATAAGGGAATGGCAACCCACTCCAGTATTCTTTGCCTGGAGAATCCCATGGATGGAGGAGCCTGGCGGGCTGTAGTCCTTGAGGTCACACTATGTTTGACTCAATCTGACAGTACTTTCTAAATATTTGAATATCATTCTTCATGAATATATGTGTATACCATATACCTTTTACTTACTGAGTCACTTATTCTTAAAGTGTCTATACAAAATCCACATGAAAATGAAGATATTTATGAGAATATTTAATCTATATTGTATGTTTCATAAAATCTAGGTTGTCGTTGTTGTGCTTCTTGGTTTGAAGCCCAGTGTGGAAAGTAGAACATATAGAAGATGTAGTTTGAAATCATATAACTTAAGAAATGATGACCTTATAGTTATCAGGGGGAAAGGGGTGGGGGGAAGGATAGCTAGGGAGTTGGGGATGGATATGTACACACTCCTATATTTAAAATAGATGACCAGTAAGGACCTACTATACCTTCGGGAACTCTGCTTAGTATTATGCAACAACCTAAAAGGGAAAAGAATTTGAAAAAAATAGTGAGTGCTCAGTCTTGTCTGACTCTTTGCTACCCTATGGAATGTAGCCCACCAGGCTTCTCTGTCCATGGGATTTTCTAGGCAAGAATACCGAAGTGGGTTGCCATTTCCTCCTCCTGGCGATCTTTCCAACATAGGGATTGAACCTGCATCTCCTGCATTGGCAGGCAAATTCTTTACCACTGCACCACCCGGAAAGCCCTGAAAAACAATATATATAGCAGTTCAGTTCGGCCGCTCAGTCATGTTCAACTCTTTGCAACCCCATGAATCGCAGCACGCCAGGCCTCCCTGTCTATCACCAACTCCTGGAGTTTACCCAAACTCATGTCCATCGAGTCGGTGATGCCATCCAGCCATCTCATCCTCTGTCATCCCCTTCTCCTCCTGCCTCCAATCCTTTCCAGCTTCAGGGTCTTTTCCAATGAGTAAGCTCTTCGCATGAGGTGGCCAAAGTATTGGAGTTTCAGCTTCAACATCAGTCCTTCCAATGAACATCCAGGACTGATCTCCTTTAGGATGGACTGATTGGATCTCCTTGCAGTCCAAGAGACTCTCAAAATTCTTCTCCAACACCACACTTCAAAAGCATAAATTCTTTGGCGCTCAGCTTTCTTTATAGTTCAACTCTCACATTCATACATGACCACTGGAAAAACCATACCCTTGACTAGACGGACCTTTGTCGGCAGAGTAATATCTCTGCTTTTCAATATGCTATCTAGGTTGGTCATAACTTTCCTTCCAAGGAGTAAGCGTCTTTTAATTTCATGGCTGCAGTCACCATCTGCAGTGGTTTTGGAGCCCAAAAAAATAAAGTCTGACACTGTTTCCACTGTTTCCCCATCTATTTCCCATGAAGTGATGGGACCAGATGCCATGATCTTAGTTTTCTGAATGTTGAGCTTTAAGCCAACATTTTCACTCTCCTCTTTCACTTTCATCAAGAGGCTTTTTAGTTCCTCTTCAGTTTCTGCCATAAGGGTGGTGTCATCTGCATATCTGAGGTTATTGATATTTTTCCCGGCAATCTTGATTCCAGCTTGTGTTTCCTCCAGTCCAGCGTTTCTCATGATGTACTCTGCATATAAATTAAATAAGCAGGGTGACAATATACAGCCTTGACGTACTCCTTTTCCTATTTGGAACCAGTCTGTTGTTCCATGTCCAGTTCTAACTGTTGCTTCCTGGCCTACATACAGGTTTCTCAAGAGGCAGGTCAGGTGGTCTGGTATTCCCATCTCTTTCAGAATCTTCCACCGTTTATTGTGATCCACACAGTCAAAGGCTTTGGCATAGTCAATAAAGCAGAAATAAATGTTTTTCTGGAACTCTCTTGCTTTTTCGATGATCCATCAAATGTTGACAATTTGATCTCTGGTTCCTCTGCCTTTTCTAAAACCAGCTTGAACATCTGGAAGTTCACGGTTTTATATATATATATATATATATATATATATTGGAGAAGGCAATGGCACCCCACTCCAGTACTCTTGCCTGGAAAATCCCATGGATGGAGGAGCCTGGTAGGCTACAGTCCATGGGGTCGCTAAGAGTCGGACACTACTGAGCGACTTCACTTTCACTTTTCCTTTTCATGCACTGGAGAAGGAAATGGCAACCCACTCCAGTATTCTTGCCTGGAGAATCCTAGGGATGGCGGAGCCTGGTGAGCTGCTGTCTATGGGGTCGCATAGAGCTGGACATGACTGAAGTGACTTAGCAGCAGCATATATATAACTGGATCGATCATTTTACTTTACACCTAAAACTGACACAGCATTGTTAATCAACTATGATGGTGGTGTTGGTTTAGTTGCTCAGTCATGTCCAACTCTTGTGACCCTATGGACAGTAGCCTGCCAGGCTCCTCTGTCCATGGGATTTCCCAGGCAAGAATACTGGAGTGGATTTCCATTTCCTTTTCCAGGGGATCTTCCCCACCCAGAGATCGAACCCCCATCTCCTGCATTGCAGGCAGATTCTTTACCACTGAGCCACCAAGAAAGTTACATACAATTTTAAGTCTTGATTAAAAAGTTGTTAAATTCAATATAGTAAACCTGCTATAGAGAGATGTAATTATGTAAAGCTTTTCAGTTTTCATGATCTAGAGTCAACAATTTCAGAGATATTGATTTTAACTTAGGAGAAAGAAGAACCTTCTGGTGAAAATAACTGTTGGATGTTTCATTTGACTGCCTCAGAAGTAGTAAATTTCCTATCAATGGAGATGGTCAAACAGATGTTGTAGTGGGGATTCCAGCATTGGATTAGGTTTGACTAAGTTATTTTGGAAGTTCCCCATGATTCGTAGCTAATGGAGGATATTGGCTTCGAGAGAGGATCTCAGAATATTACTTCTGGAAAGAACTTCGGTAACTGTCTAGTACCACACCTTCACTCTTCAGTAGAGGAAACACCCCAAGGGAATGCAAATGTCTCATCCAAGCTCAAATAGCTAATATGTTTTAGGGGGTTTATTTGCAGGGAGTTTATCCTTTGACTTTATTTAGAACCTAGTAAATGTAACTGTATTCTCAGTGAACTGTCTGCTTGTATAATGTAGGGAAAACTGGACTCCTGCTGGATGGAGAAAGTCTTTTATTTCAGATTAGTAATCTGACAGGTATAACTCACAAACAATCTGTATGTTACCTGAATAATTGAAAATAATAATTTAAGCTTATATTAATTTAAAATAATTCATGTAATACTTCTGTAGCAATGGAAATGGGTCTCTTAGGCTTTATAATGTAAGGATCTTCCAGAAAGAGCAAAGGAGAGGGTCAGGATTAAGTTACAAAGGAAAGGTGAGTACTGAGAAGAGTTCTAAATTCACTTCCCTTTGTTATTAGCCATTCTGTATGGGATATGAGGTAGGCAAATACCAGTTGGTATGTATCCAGTACTAGAGAAACCATTGGGTTGGTTAACACTAAGTATTCCCATGCCAACTGGTCATTTGCCATTTTTCTGAGCTGTCTGAATGTCCACCCTCTACCAACCCTTCAACTACCCTGGCTGCTTCACCTGTACTTAACTCATATACCTCCTGATGTTGTAGCAGCTGAAAGGTTAATATCTTAGTTGATTAGATACTGAAAATTAATTTCTAGTGGAAATGATATGACTTTTGTTCAACAAACTTATTTTAGTCTACCAAAGGCAACCTCTAGAATATTTTTTCAGTGAGGCAGTTATTTGGTAACGAGGATAAAAGAGAAAACAATTTCTTGTGAACCTCTGCCATATGGTCTGGGGACATGTTTATGAAGGCCTTTTGTTAAGTCTTTAAGGAATTTCATTGTATTCAAAAATAATTCAGACATTTTTGAGATGAGTTCATAACCAGTTAAATCAGATAATAGAGTCATTGTTGTTCAGTTGCTAAGTCATGTCCAACTCTTTGCAGCCCCATGGACTGCAACTTGCCAGGCTTCTTCACTACAGCTCCCTTGTTCTTCACTATCTCCCTGAGTTTTCTGGAACTCATGTCCATTGTGTCAATGATGCCATCCGACCATCTCATCCTTTGTCGTCCCTTTCTCTTGCCCTCAATCTTACCCACCATCAGGGTCTTTTCCAGCGATGTGGCTCTTCACATCAAGTGTCCGAAGTATTGGAGCTTCAACTTCAGCATCAGTCCTTCCAATGAATATTCAGGGTTGATTTCCTTTAGGATTGGCTGGTTTGATCTCCTTGCAATCTAAGGGACTCTCAAGGATCTTCTCCAATACCACAATTTGAAAGCATAACTTCTTTGGCACTCATCCTTCCTTATGGTCCAACTCTCACTTCCATACATGACTACTGGAAAAAACATAGCTTTGACTATGCAGATCTTTGTCAGCAAAGTGATGTCTCTGCTTTTTAATACATTGTCTAGGTATGTATGTCAACTTTATCAGCTCATAGTGACAGAAGAGGATGCAAAGCGCCATCTATTTAATGCCAGTGGGAGTTGTAAGGAATCAGAAGCTAGGCTTCATCTCTGTCTTCCAAGAACATCTGGGCCTGGGTTCCTTCACAGGCCATAGCTTAATCCAATCCCTGTCCAGACCCTGGTTCAGGACTTGGGCATGTTTCCAGGATCTTTAGCCCTGTAAACTCAGCCTTGATCCAAGAGACTCCAAAGTTAGAGTGTAATTTATCAATCAGGGAGCTCAGTAAAACCCTGTCTAGAAACTTCAAGGCTGGACTATTTAGGAACCCATAGAGCTGAATAATAACTGCATGATGCAGGGAAACCACTGTAGCTTAGAATGTCCTGTTAATAGCCCAGTATCTTGTTAACAGTATAATATCTTGTTAATTTCATCATTTTTTAATAGTTGGTCCTACTGCACCTTCCTAATTAAAGTTAGGTTTAGGAGTGGGAATGAGTACCATATATTCTTCTTTTCTTCCTCCACAGATTTATTTCAGAGTGTCTATTTAATAGACACTCAAAAATATGTGTGAATGGATTTATTTTATAGTTTTAAAAGGAAGTGCATTATGGTGTGGTAGTTATATTCAGAGAACTCAGGAAGATTTTTCTGATAAGTAAAGAAGAATTCAGAAATACTTTTTAGATTCATTATTCTTGGGAGTAAAGAAGGCAATTAAGCTTACATTTGATTTAAAGAAGGAAGAAAGGTTCTTATTCACTAAACAACTGCATGCTGAGTCATTTCAAATTATATTTAAGAACTCATTCTTTCATTCTAGGATGTCTAATTTACTTCTGTCATGCTGCAGTAGTCATTGAGTAAAACCAATGAAAACAGCTTTTCTTGATGCTGCCCAGTGTGTTTATTTTTCTGCCAGATATCTGGAGGATATGCCTTTGATAGGACTATGTGCCAATCAACTCTGAGGAGCACAATTTCTAGTAGTATTTTACTTGAGATAAGTAACAATGAATATTGCCATAAACTCCGAAATTCCAACAGCTTCAGTTCAGTTCAGTCGCTCAGTCGTGTCCAACTCTTTGTGACCCCATGAACCGCAGCACGCCAGGCCTCCCTGTCCATCATCAACTCCCTGAGTTTACCCAAACCCATGTCCATCAAGTCGGTGATGCCATCCAACCATCTCATCCTCTGTCGTCCCATTCTCCTCCTGTCCTCAATCTTTCCCAGCATCAGGGTCTTTTCCAATGAGTCAGCTCTTCGCATCAGGTGGCCAAAGTATTGGAGTTTCAGCTTCAACATCAGTCCTTCCAATGAACACCCAGGACTGATCTCCTTTAGAATGGACTGGTTGGATCTCCTTGCAGTCCAAGGGACTCTCAAGAGTCTTCTCCAACACCACAATTAAAATCAATTCCTCGGTGCTCAGCTTTGTTTATAGTTCAACTCTCACATCCATACACGACCACTGGAAAAACTATAGCATTGACTAGATGGACCTTTGTTGGCAAAGTATTGTCTCTTCTTTTTAATATGCTGTTTAGGTTGGTCATAACTTCTCTTCCAAGGAGTAAGTGTCTTTTAATTTCATGGCTGCAATCACCATCTGCAGTGATTTTGGAGCCCCCAAAAATAAAGTCAGCCACTGTTTCCACTGTTTCCCCATCTTATTTGTCATGAAGTGATGGGATTAGATGCCATGATCTTAGTTTTCTGAATGTTGAGCTTTAAGGCAACTTTTTCAGTCTCCTCTTTCACTTTCATTAAGAGGCTCTTTAGTTCTTCTTCACTTTCTGCCATAACAGTGGTGTCATCTGCATATCTGAGGTTATTGATATTTCTCCCGGCAATCTTGATTCCAGCTTGTGCTTCCTCCAGCCCAGCGTTTCTCATGATGTACTATGCATATAAGTTAAATAAGCAGGGTGACAATATACAGCCTTGACATACTCTTTTTCCTGTTTGGAACCAGTCTGTTGTTCCATGTCCAGTTCTAACTGTTGCTTCCTGGCCTGCATACAGGTTTCTCAAGAGGCAGGTCAGGTGGTCTGGTATTCCAATCTCTTTCACAATTTTTCACAGTTTATTGTGATCCACACAGTCAAAGGCTTTAGCATAGTCAATAAAGCAGAACTAGATGTTTTCCTGGTACTCTCTTGCTTTTTCGATGATCCAGCAGATGTTGGAAATTTGATCTCTGGTTCCTCTGCCTTTTCTAAAACCAGCTTGAACATCTGGAAGTTCATGGTTCACGTATTGCTGAAGCCTGGCTTGGAGAATTTTGAGCATTACTTTACAAGCATGTGAGATGAGTAAAATTGTATGGTAGTTTGAGCATTCTTTGGCATTGCCTTTCTTTGGGATTGGAACGAAAACTGACCTTTTCCAGTCCTGTGGCCACTGCTGAGTTTTCCAAATTTGCTGGCATATCGAGTGCAGCACTTTCACAGCATCATCTTTCAGGATTTGAAATAGCTCAACTGGAATTCCATCACCTCCACTAGCTTTGTTTGTAGTGATGCTTTCTAAGGCCCACTTGACTTCACATTCCAGGATGTCTGGCTCTAGGTGAGTGAACACACCATCGTGATTATCTGTGTCGTGAAGATCTTTTTGTACAGTTCTTCTGTGTATTCTTGCCACCTCTTTTTAATATCTTCTGCTTCTGTTAGGTCCATACCATTTCTGTCCTTTATCGATCCCATCTTTGCATGAAATGTTCCCTTGGTATCTCTAATTTTCTTGAAGAGATCTCTAGTCTTTCCCATTCTGTTGTTTTCCTCTCTTTCTTTGCATTGATTGCTGAGGAAGGCTTTCTTGTCTCTCCTTGCTATTCTTTGGAACTCTGCATCCAGATGGGAATATCTTTCCTTTTCTCCTTTGCTTTTTGCTTCTCTCTTTTCACAGCGATTTGTAAGGCCTCCTCAGACAGCCATTTTGCTTTGTTGCATTTCTTTTCCATGGGGATGGTCTTGATCCCTGTCTCCTGTACAATGTCACGAACCTCTGTCCATAGTTCATCAGGCACTCTGTCTATCAGATCTAGTCCCTTAAATCTATTTGTCACTTCCACTGTATAATCATAAGGGATTTGATTTAGCTCATACTTGAATGGTCTAGTGGTTTTCCCTACTTTCTTCAATTTAAGGCTGAATTTGGCAATAAGGAGTTCATGATCTGAGCCACAGTCTGCTCCTGGTCTTGTTTTTGCTGACTGTAGAGAGCTTCTCCATCTTTGGCTGTAAAGAATATAATCAATCTGATTTTGGTGTTGACCATCTGGTGATGTCCATTTGTAGAGTCTTCTCTTGTGTTGTTGGAAGAGATTGTTTGCTATGACTAGTGCGTTCTCTTGGCAAAACTCTACTAGCCTTTGCCCTACTTCATTCTGTACTCCAAGGCCAAATTTGCCTGTCACGCCAGGTGTTTCCTGACTTCCTACTTTTGCATTCCAGTCCCCTATAATGAAAAGGACATCTTTTCCTGAGCAAAGATCCTGAGAGTGAACCTGAATTGTTCCAGAAACATGAAATCGACCACTGTGGCTGGAGCACAGCCAGAGAAGAGCCATATTAGGAGAGAGGAAACTTGGATGTGGTAGGGGATGTGAAGGGACACTTCTTAAGGTCACAGTAAAGACTTTGCCCTTCACTGAAAGTGACAGAAGGAGCCAATTCAAGGTTTTGAGCAGAGAAGTGTCATGATTTGACATGCATTATGAGATCAGTCTGTCACTTGTGTTGAGAATATAGTGAATAAAGGGACAAGGGTATGAATAGGAAGGCCAGTTAGGTATCTGTTGGAATAATCCAAGTAAAAGCAATAGTGGTGTGGACCAGGGTAATAGCTGCAGAGGTGGTAAACACTGGTCAGATTCTGTATGTATTTTGAAACTTAGAGCCAATAGTGCTTTATGATGAATTCACCATGGGTAGGGAAAGGAAACCAAGGAAGACTCTGGGGTTTATTAACCTGAGCCAATGGATAGATGGAGTTGCCATTTACTGAGATGGAAAAGACTATGGGCAGAGTTTGGCACAGTTGGGAGGAACTAAGTTTATACCAGTTACATTTGTGATCCCTGTTAGATAGCCCACGAATGTGTCAAGTATGCAGCTGGTTATTAAGTCTGGAAGTCAAAGGAGAGGTTGGGAAATACATATTTGGGAGAACTGAGAAAATGGATGACATTAAAAACATGGGTCTGGATGAGATGACCTATAAAATGAGTAAACACAAAAAGGAAGACTGTGGACTGAGGCCTGGTGAGCTGCTATTTGGAGAGATGATGGAGCCAGAAAAGAAGATTGAGAAGTGGATAATTAGTGAGGAGGAAAACCCAAAGTGTGGTCCTATCTTGGATGTCAAGTGAGAGAAGTGTTTCCAGGGGAAGACAGTGATTGTCAGATGTTGAAAACTGATCAATTAAATAAGGATTAAAGAATGACTATCAGACTGGGCAATGTGGAGGTTCTTGGTGCTGTTGACCCAGCTGCTTTGTCGAGTGGAGGTGGTGTGAGAGACTCTTTGAAGTGAGACAGTGAAAGTAGGAGGAGTTAATTGAAGGCATAAATACAGACAGCACTGGGGAGGGTTTTTGTGACAGAGGGAAGAGAAATAAGGTAGTACTTGGAGTTGTTGTTTAGTAGCTAAGTCATGTCTGACTCTTTTGCAACCTCATGAACTGTAGCCCACCAGGCTTCTCTGTCCATAGGATTCTCCAGTCAAGAATACCAGAGTGGGTTGCCATTCCTTCTCCAGGGGATCTTCCTGACCCAGGGATTGAACCCAAGTCTCCTGGATTGGCAGGCAGATTCTTTGCCACTGAGCCACCATGGAAAACCAGTACCTAGAGGGTAAGAGCTGTTAAGAGAGTGTTTTGAAAGATGAGAGGACTAAGATGCTTGTTTTTTAATAATAATGAGTAGAATGGGGAACATGGGTGCTGAAGGAGAGAGAAAGGAAATTTGGACAAGAGGAGATGGGAGCTGGGCACACGTGAAAGGGTTGGCATCATAGATAGGCAGCTCATAGACTGATGAGAATAATGGAATGGAAATTTAAGAAGAAAAATGGAGAAGATTCAAAACAATTTTTAATGCAAGAGAGAAGGAGAAGCTACATATTAAGGAAATATGATGGATTGATTCCATTGTGATCCAAGGATTGTTGGAGTCAGACGTCTTGAAGCAGTAAGGTGAAAATGTAGGATGGTGAATAACTCTTATATATTGAATGGTGGTTAGTCTGTTTCCAGCTGAAATTAATAAGGCAAAAGAGTATTGAACATTTCCCTGAGATGTAGAAGTATCATGAGACATTTTTGGGAACTGTAGGTTTGTGCATTTAGTAGAGCCATGTATACTTATCCGGGAAGGCCAGATTAACATTGACATAGACTTCCGCACAGTATGTGGCAAGACTAAACGAATGGTCTTGGCCAGTAGATTTTGCAGTTAAAATATGTGCCAGTGAAGGGAGTGGGGCTAGTTGGATAAAATACAGCCCCTAGGGAGGGTTGGAGCAAGAGACCTGCACATTATGCCTTCCAAGCCTGAAACGGGAAGTCAGGTTTTAATAGCTTTGACTTATAAAATTAATACCCTCCAAAGAAAATTCACCTGTTGCCAAATCTAATGCCAGGGTTTGGATGCGCCCAGTTCCTTCAAGTCCCTTATTTGTTTTCATTTCTTTCTTTTTTTCTTTTTCTTTTTTTATTCTCCTTTTCGCCAGAGTTCCCTGAACTTTTAGGGATGATTACTAAAGGGCCTGTAATCTTTCTTCTTGCTGAATTATTTAATTAGAAAGCTAAAATGAAAGAACACAAACAAAATTTTAAACATTTTGTTAAAAAAAAAAAAAAAAAAGCTTTTCTCCTGGCTATGGATTTCCTTGTGTACATATAAATATACTGTTTATGTCCTGTAATTTGACTCACTTGTTTCGAAATCCAGCTCTCCAAACATGCCATTTTAGTTAGGTAAGGCTGAAAAACAGCAGTTCTGTCAGAAGAAATTCTATTGACCTAGGTGCCAAAGACTTCTTATTTTTGTTTCATATACCTTCATTTTTAGAATTAGATACCCCAAAGCTGCTAAACTTGATCTATCACACCATCAGATGTCAGTATTTAGCAAATGCTGTTGCCACTAATGGTTTTTACACTTGAGTTGTTCCACAGAGTCTACTTTTAAATCTTGTGAATTAAAGTTTCCATTTAATATCACCAACAAAGAGGCAAGAAATATAGACATAATTTTCTCAAGGGGACATAAAAATATTCCTTACCCATACACATTTTTGGTGTTGGCTGGTGTTAAGAGGAAAGAGATTTAAAGATCACTCTTAAGATTTGGCTGAAAAAAATGTGAGGGGATTTTGATGTAGAAGCGTTGAAATGTATTCTATTTATTCCTCATTGCATATCTTTTAAGATGAGTTATCTTCTTGAATTTATTTATATTGCTCTGAGTTTTGTCTGAGCTCAAGAACAGGGAAATGGAATATGTGCTCATGTAAAACATTCTCTCAACAGAGTAACAGAGTAATATAAACTACAAAGAATAAGTCCACCCCACAATCCCACCTCCCAAGATAACCAAATTTAGCAGTTCAATTTGTATCCTTTCAGTTTTATTTCTACATGTGTATGTCCTTAGTTTTTAAAACAAAATGAGCTCTAATGTTACTGTTTTAGCCTCTGTGTTTATTTTGTCAGTGAATTATGAACCTATTTCCATACGTGTTTTTTACCTCATTCATTTTATTGTATGACTGAGCTAATATTTTTTCCATCATTGAAGAAATTATTCACATTTCTAGTTTTTACTATTACAAGTAATGCTGCTAGTCACACTTCTATCCAATAGGATAACATCACCTATCTCAAACTTGTCCAAATTAGTAAGTAAATACACTATTAAATATAAAGTGACAAAAGAGTACATGACACCTAAGACTTTCAAAAAGTAATTTATTTTTCTATTTGTTTGTTACTAGTGAATATGTTTGTGTGACAGACTCCTAGAAATGAAATTATTCAGCTGATAAATATGAATTTGCCCTTGAAAAAGGTTCTACCAAGTCATATTCCCTTTTATCAGTGAATAAAGAATTATTTTCCCACACTATTTAAAATTTTCAATAGTAACATAGCGTACATATAGAAATATAAGGTACTTGATGAGTATTGACTCAACAAAGTGAATTTATATATGCAAGCAGGATCCAGCTCAATTCAGAGTCCATTTCCATCCAAGAAGCTTCCCTTGAGTTGCAACCCATTCATTGCCATTCCCTGCCTAAAGTTAGGCACTCTCCTTCCTCTATCACTGTAGATTGGTTTTGCACTATTACATATATCTTCTTTCACTCAGTGTCATCTTCTTATTAGATGGTTGTTGTTTAGTTGCTAAGTCTTGTCCAGCTCTTTTGCGACCCTATGGACTCTAGCCCCCCAAGCTCCTCTGTTCATGGAACTTTCCAGGCAAGAGTACTGGAGTAGTTTGCCATTTCCTTCTCTAATTTGATGATTGGGACCATTCATATTGTTGCCAATATCAATGGTTCAATCATCTCCATGGTACTATATTTTAGACTATATTGTAAATTATTCATTGTATGGTTGTAGACATTTTATGTGTTTGACTGTTTGATATTTCTTACAGATAACACTATTTGGATTCTTCTACATGCCTTTTGGTGTATGTGTGCATGTATATATGTATGTGTATGTATATTTACACACACACACACACACATAACATATACATGATATATTACCCACACATAAGCACACACACATACATGTTTCTGTTGGAAACTTACCTCAGGGTAGAATTGCTAGTTCCCAAGGAAAGTGTGCATCTGGCTTTAAAAGTTTTCGAAGTAGAGCCAGTTTATCACAATAGTGGCAATGTATGCTAGTACCAGTTGTACGTCCCGGCCCATTCTTGATATCATAAGCTTTTAAAATTTTGTCATTCTGATGGGTGTATAGTAGTATATCATTGTGGTTTTAACAATATTTTCCTGATAATTAATGAAGTTTAACACCTGTTTGTATGGTTATCAGTCATTTGGCTATTCTGTTTTATGAAGTCCTTTTTCAAATCTTTTGACCATTTTTAAAATTGGCTTGCCTTTTTCTCACTTAGTTTAGTGGGAGTTTTTCTTTTTTTGGATATGTGTCTCTTGATATATATATATATATATATATATATATCCTCTTAGTATATATAATTAGTTTTTGAATGTTGAGTTTTAAGCCAGCTTTTTCACTCTCCTCTTTCACCTTCATCAAGAGGCTCTTTAGTTCCTCTTCACTTTCTGCCATAAGGGTGGTGTCATCTGCATATCTGAGGTTATTGATATTTCTCCTAGCAATCTTGATTCAAGCCTGTGCTTCATCCAGCCTGGCATTTTGCATGATGTACTCTGCATATCAGTTAAATCAGCAGGGTGACAATATGCAGCCTTGACATACTCCTTTTCCTATTTGGAACCAGTCCGTTGTTCCACGTCTGGTTCTAACTGTTGGTTCTTGATCTGCATATAGGTTTCTCAGGAGGCAGATAAGGTGGTCTGGTATTCCCATCTCTTTCAGAATTTTCCACAGTTTGTTGTGATCCACACAGTCAAAGGCTTTAGCATAGTCAATGAAGCAGAAGTAGATGTTTTTCTGGAATTCTCTTGCTTTTTCTATGATCCAACGGATGTTGGCAATTTGATCTCTGGCAAATAGATGGGGAAACAATGGAAACAGTGACAGACTTTATTTTCTTGGGCTCCAAAATCACTGCAGATGGTGACTGCAGCCATGAAATTAAAAGACTCTTGCTCCTTGGAAGAAAAGCTATGACAAACCTAGACAGCATATTAAAAAGTAGAGACATTACATTGTTGACAAAGGTCTGTCTAGTCAAAGCTGTGTTTTTTCCAGTAGTCATGTATGGATGTGAGAGTTGTACTATAAAGAAAGCTGAGTGCTGAAGAATTGATGCTTTTGAACTGTGCTGTTGGAGAAGACGCTTGAGAGTCCTTTGGACTGCAAGGAGATCCAACCAGTCAATCCTAAAAGGAAATCAGTCCTGAATATTCATTGGCAGGACTGATGCTGAAGCTGAAACTCTAATAATTGGACCACTTAATTCGAAGAAGTGATTCACTGGAAAAGCCCCTGATGCTGGGAAAGATTGAAAGCAAGAGGAAAAAGGGACAACAGAAGATGAGATGGTTGGATGGCATCACTGACTCGATGGACATGAGTTTGAACAAGCTCCGGGATTTGGTGATGGACAGGGAAGACTGATGTACGGCAGTCCATGGGATTGCAAAGAATCGGACATGACTGAGTGACTGAACTGAACCGAATATATACAATTAGAGATATTTTTCTCTTAATCGTGTTTTTAAATAAACAAGTTGTTTATTTTAATGAACTCTGTCTACCCAACCTTTTCCTTTAATGTGGTGACTTTCATTTCTTGTATAAGACATCTTGGCCTCCCCAAGGCCATGAAAGCATTCTCTGTTTTTACTAGAAGCTTTGTCATTTCAGTTTTTTTGGGTTAGATTTATAATCCATTATGAATTCATTTTATGTGGTGTAATAAAGTAGCCCATACTCTTATTTCCCTACTGTACATGTGCTCAGTTGTTCAGTCATGTCTTACTCTTTCCAATCCCATGGACAGGATTGTATGTAGACCCCAGGCTACTCTGTCCATGGGATTTTCCCAGCAGGAATACTGGAGTGGATTGCATTTCCTTCTCCTTCTCCAGGCTCTTCTGTCCAAGGGATCTTTGTGACCCAGGGATCAAACTCATGTCTCCTGTGTCTCCTGCATTAATAGGCAGATTCTTTACCAGTGAGCCACCTGCGAATCTGTTTCCCCATATAGATAGTCAATTTTCTGCACTATTTATTGAAAAGTGCTACAGTGGCATCTTTGTTGTAAATCAGATGACCATGTTTTTCTGGACTATTCTGTTTTATTTGTTGATTTATCTTTTTGTGAAAACTACATACTTGAGAACAAGTCCTCATATCCACTAGTGCTGGCCCTCTACTTTTTTATTCTACAAGATTGTCTTTGCTACCCCTGGCCCTTTGGTTTTTCATGTGCAATTTAAAATAAGTTTAGCAGTTTCCACAACAAATCATTTTTGGATTTTGATTGAGATTACACAAATCTATATGCCAGCTTCAGGAGAATTTTCAGTTTTACAGGATTGAGTCCTCTAATTCATAAGATGGTACAGCCCTCCATTTATTTAGGTCTCTAAGTAGTAGAGCTAGTAGACATCTTGGATATATTTCATCATATTTATTCTTAGATATTCAATGTTATTTATATTTTATATTAAATATTTTATACATTTATTTGTTAAAGTTTCAGCTTTACTGACATATATATACAAATAAAACTGTAAGATACTTAAAGTGTACATTGTGGTGACTTGAATATGTATGTATTGTGAAAGGATTCCCCCTTCGAGTTAATTGATATATGTCACCTCACATAAATTTACTTTTTCTTTTTTTGATGAGAACTTTTAAGTTCTACTCTCTTAGGAAATATATGTGTTCTGCTAGCATATAACAATAAATTGTTCTTTTCTATGGTCAGTAAACATGGTGTGATATCTTCCCTTTGAAAATTTGAGACTTACTTTATGGCTGAGAATGTGGTAAATTTGGGGGAATGTTCCATTTGCAGTTGTCGAGAATACATATCTTGTAT
Organism: Giraffa tippelskirchi; assembly: GCF_054371585.1. Taxonomy (NCBI): domain Eukaryota; kingdom Metazoa; phylum Chordata; class Mammalia; order Artiodactyla; family Giraffidae; genus Giraffa; species Giraffa tippelskirchi. Next base: position 134,446,807 of record NC_137283.1, read on the forward strand.
GGAATGTTCTATTGTCATTCCAAATTGCTGATCCTGTGATTACAATCTGTACCTCTATTGACTATTTTATCAAATTTTACATCAGTTATTGAAAAAGGTGTTTAAAATCTGCATTTATTGTTGTAGATTTGTCTATTTCCTCTCTTACTTCTATTTGAAGTTTTTGCTTTATACATATTGAGCCTTTGTTACCAGGTGCATGCATGTATTTTGATTGTTCACCTTGCTTTGGATTGTCATTATAAATTATAGCTTCCATTTAAATAATTCTACTTCTTTTAACATCTTTATCTTGTTCATACTTATAGGGATACACCAGCTTTCATTGCTTAACTTTTTCATGGTAATATCTTTTTCGTTGTTTTACTTTATCATTTTTGTGTCCTTTATTTAAGACATGTCTTTTAAACAGTATTAACCTGAACTTTAGAATCCATTTGACACTATCATGGATTAGAATATTTAATTTCTTTGTGTGCACGCATGCTCAGTCGTCTCCGACTCTTTGCAACGCCATGGACTATAGCCTACCAGCCCCCTCTTGTCTTTGGTATTGTGTAGGCAAGAATGGGCACTGGAGTAGTTTGCCATTTCCTACTCCAGGGGATCTTCCTGATCCAGGGATTGAACTCACATCTCCTTTGTCTCCTGCATTGGCAAGTGGATTGTTTACCTCTTGAGCCATCTGGGAAGCCCTTAATTTATTCACTTTATCTAAAATTATCAATATATTTGGATTTAAATCTACTGTAATTCCATTTTTTGTATTCTTTGCTTTTTTCTCTTTTATCACTTTTAAAGATTAAATATATCTCCTTTTTTTTTTCTTTTTAGCATGCTATTTATGCCTCCTTTTATCACTCTTTTTGAAGTCACCCTAGAACTTACTTCATTCATTCTTAACTTAGTAGAGTTACAGCATTACCACACTGTGGAAATATCAAGAACTTAAAACAGTTTAATTCTACTTATCGTCATTCTGCTTTTCTGATTTTTCTTTTCTTCAGGAGTCTTAGATCCTTAATTTCTATTTTCTTTGATAGTTCTGAACACCAGTGCTTTGTCTCATTAACTCTGTTAAAATGGGAAAAGGTTTTTTTTTTTTTTTTATTACAATCACAACTTTCTGCTTGACCTCAGATCTCTACACCAAGTTTTGGCTGATTTGGTTGCTTTGTGACATCTTCAAGCTGTTTTCAGATGCATTTTATCAATCTTATTTAGATGTTCTTGGTACAAGTACTGGTCTGATGCAAATTACTCCATCATGATCAGAAGTTAGACATTTCTGTATAATTTTATCAAGTGTAGTTGTTATATACTTTTATGATTTGCTAATTTCAAATGTTTAAAAAATTAGCATACTTTGTCCATCAGTGATATGGTGGCCACCATCTTGGTTCAGTTCAGTTCAGTCGCTTATTCGTGTCCTACTCTTTGTGACCCCATGAACCACAGCACGCCAGGTCTCCCTGTCCATCACCAACTCCTGGAGTCCACCCAAACCCATATATTGAGTCGGTGATGCCATCCAACCATCTTATCCTCTGTCGTCTCCTTCTCCTCCTGCCCTCAATCTTTCCCAGCATCAGGGTCTTTTCAAATGAGCCAGCTCTTTGCATCAGGTGGCCAAAGTATTGGAGTTTCAGCTTCAGCATCGGTCCTTCCAATGAATATTCAGGACTGATTTCCATTAGGATGGACTGGTTGGATCTCCTTGCAGTCCAAGGGACTCTCAAGAGTCTTCTCCAATACCACAGTTCAAAAGCATCGATTCTTTGGCACTCAGATTTCTTTATAGTCCAATTCTCACATCTATACATGACTACTGGAAAAACATAGCTTTGACTAGATGGACCTTTGTTGGCAAAGTAATGTCTCTGCTTTTTAATATGCTGTCTAGGTTGGTCATAACTTTTCTTCCAAGGAGAAAGCGTCTTTTAATTTCATGGCTGCAGTCACCATCTGCAGTGATTTTGGAGCCCAAAAATATGAAGTCTGTCACTGTTTTCATTTATTCCCCATCTATTTCCCATGAAGTGATGGGACCAGATGCCATGATCTTAGTTTTCTGAACGTTGAGCTTTAAGCCAACTTTTTCATCCTCCTCTTTCACTTTCATCAAGAGGCTCTTTAGTTCTTCTTCACTTTCTGCCATAAGAGTGGTGTCATCTGCATATCTTAGGTTATTGATATTTCTCCTGGCAATCTTGATTCTAGCTTGTGCTTCATCCAGTCCAGCCATTTCTCATGATGTACTCTGCATATAAGTTAAATAATCAGGGTGACAATATACAGCCTTGACATACTCCTTTTCCTATTTCGAGCTAGTCTGTTGTTCCATGTCCAGTTCTAATGCTGCTTCTTGACCTGCATACAGATTCCTCAAGAGGCAAGTCAGATGATCTGGTATTTCCATCTCTTTCAGAATTTTCCACAGTTTGTTGTGATCCACACAGTCAAAGGCTTTAGCATATTCAATAAAGCAGAACTAGATGTTTTTCTGGAACTCTTGCTTTTTTGATGATTCAACGGATATTGGCAATTTGGTCTCTGGTTCCTCTGCCTTTTCTAAAACGAGCTTGAACATCTGGAAGTTCACAGTTCATATACTGTTGAAGCCCGGCTTGGAGAATTTTGAGCATTGTTTTGCTAATGTATAAGATGAATGCAATTGTGCGGTTGTTTGAACATTCTTTGGCATTGCCTTTCTTTGGGATTGGAATGAAAACTGACCTTTTCCAGTCCTGTGGCCACTGCTGAGTTTTCCAAATTTGCTGGCATATTGAGTGTAGCACTTTCACAACATCATCTTTTAGGATTTGAAATAGCTCAACTGGAATTCCATCACCTCCACTAGCTTTGTTTATAGTGATGCTTCCTAAGGCCCACTTGACTTCACACTCCAGGATGTCTGGCTCTCTTGGTTCACTGTGACTCTATCCTTGAAGTCATATTTAATAGGTTCAGTGTAGGTTCCTGTTTAGAGTTGTTGTCAATGAGTCTGTTCTTTGAGGTTTTGGGCTTGGAACCAGAGAGAATGTGAAGTTCTGAGTGTAAAACTTAGGGGCTGCTTGACATCTGTTTTTTTCTATCATGTGAGAAAATGTACTTTGTAGTAAAGAAAAATAAAATAAGTATGCCGAGAAATTCAATGAAAAGGCATAGAAAGAAAGACTGGGCTATGATGGACTTCTTGATTCTAGTTATTTAGTAATCCCATAATACATCTACTTTTCCTTTGGATTTTTTATTATTGTAAAATATATGTCTATGCTGTACATGTGTCAGAATTTATTTCCTTTTTAAGGCTAAGTAATATTTCATTGTATGAACATTCCACATTTTTGTGTATCCGTTTATCTGTTGATGAACACTTGGCTTGCTTCCACCTTTTGGTTATTGTGAGTAATGCTGCTAGGATTATGCATGTATATGGATTGTTTTTTTACATTTTTGGAGTTTTTTTTTTGGATGCACTTTCTGTTTTTCTTAAAAAAATTAGACTTAGAATGCTATTTGTAACCAGTAAGATCCCAATTAATACGCATGAATCTGTTTTCAGACTCCCTGTAAAATTCCTTTGATCTACCAGCCTTTTTCTGGATCAGTACCACATTATCTTAATTATTTTAACTTTTAGTACGTATGTGTGGTCTGGTAAAGGAGTTTTCCCTCTTTAATCTTTTAGAAAAATGTTTTGATTTCATTTTCAGCATGTTTTTTTCAGATAATCAATTGTCAGCTTCTAAAAAGAAAACAAATGGAATTTTGTTTAGTGTTGCATTGAATTTTTAGTTAAATTTGGAAGAATTAATGTTAAATCTTTTAAAAGTTACATATGTAATATATTCTTGTGTAAAAGAGGCAGATAATATTAATATTGGCTCCCTTTTCCAAATGTTCCAGTCCTTTTCCAGTTTGATGTTGCCTTGGAAGAACTCTGTTTTTTTCCTCTCCTTACAGAATACTTTACATATGACCACAACATATATGATGTTTTCCTAACACAAAGAGACATTAGTCTGCCAACAAAGGTCTGTCTAGTCAAGGATATGGTTTTTCCAGTAGTCATGTATGGATATGAGAGTTGGATGGTGAAGAAAGCTGAGTGCTGAAGAATTGATGCTTTTGAACTGTGGTGTTGGAGAAGACTCTTGAGAGTCCCTTGGACTGCAAGGAGATCCCACCAGTCCATCCTAAAGGAGATCAGTCCTGGGTGTTCATTGGAAGGACTGATGTTGAAGCTGAAACTCCAGTACTTTGGCCACCTGTGAAGAATTGACTCATTGGAAAAGACCCTAATGCTGGGAAGGATTAGGGGCAGGAGGAGAAGGGGACGACAGAGGATAAGATGGCTGGATGGCATCACCGACTCGATGGACATGGGTTTGGGTAGACTCTGGGAGTTGGTGATGGACAGGGAGGCCTGGCATGCTGCGATTCATGGGGTCGCAAAGAGTCGGACATGACTGAGCGACTGAACTGAACTAAACTGAGATCCCATGAGTTAAGGGATGGGTCCCGCAAAACTGCCTCCCCCTAATTCAGACTTTATTCACAGCCCAGGGCATCACTTTTGCTTCTGACTTACCAATTATAAATTGGGATTCCTAGGACCCCTTCCTTCAGTTCAGTGACTTGCTAGAATGACTCACAGAGCTCAAGGAAACATTTATTCATGTTTACTGGTTTATTAGAAAGGATATAGTAAAGGGTGGGCTTCCCTGATGACTCAGATGGTAAAGAATCTGCTTGCAATGCAGAAGACCTGGGTTTGATCCCTGAGTTGGAAAAATCCCCTGAAGGGAATGCCTACCCTCTCCAGTACTCCTGCCTGGAAAATTCAATGGACAGAGGAGCCTGGTGGGCTACAGTCCATGGAGTCACAAAGAGTTGAACATGACTGAGTAACACTTTCACTTTCAAAGGATACAGATGAATGGCCAGATGAAGAGGTATAGAGGGTAGGGTCCAGTAGAATCCCAAGCATACTTGTATCTGTCCCTGTGAAGTTAGGGTGTCCTACCTTCCTAGCATGTGGATGTGTTCACCATCCTGGAAGTTTTCTGAACCCTGTACTTTTTGGATTTTTCTGGAGACTTCATCATCTAGGCATGCTGCTAAGTCACTTCAGTCATGTCCGACTCTGTGCGACCCCACAGACGGCAGCCCACCAGGCTCCCCTGTCCCTGGGATTCTCCAGGCAAGAACACTGGAGTGGGTTGCCATTTCCTTCTCCAATGCATGAAAGTGAAAATTGAAAGTGAAGTCGCTCAGTCGTGTCCAACCCTTAGCGAACCCATGGACTGCAGCCCACCAGGCTCCTCCGTCCATAGGATTTTCCAGGCAAGAGTACTGGAGTGGGTTGCCATTTCCTTCTCCGATGTGCCTGATCATTAATTCAAACTTAGTACTCTTCTCTTCTGGACGATGGTGGCGGGGGGAGGGTGTTGGTGAAGGCTAAGAGTACCGAATTTGTAACCATGGTTTGGTCTTTCTGGTGTCCAGCCCCCATCCTCAAGGTATTACAGAGCCCACAAAGAGTTGCCTTGTGAGAACAAAACAGACTTCTATCACCCAGGAAATTCCAAGGGATTTGGAAGCTCTGTATCAGGAACCAGAGGCAGAGAACAGTGTACATATTTTCTATTGTTTCACAGATGTATGGTGTAGGCAACCGTGGTGTTAGTCACTCAGTCGTTTCTGACTCTTTGTGACTCCATGAACTGCAGCCCACCAGGCTCCTCTGTCCATAGAATTCTCCAGATCAAGAATACTGGAGTGGGTTGCCATTCCCTTCTCTAGGTGATCTTCCTGACCTGGGGACTGAACCTGGGTCTTCTGCATTGCAGGCAGATTCTTTCCATCTGAGCCACCAGGAAAGTATAGACTTCTTTATACTACTCATCTAATTTTTTTTAATATCCTTTTTTTAAAAAAAACTTGAATGATACACAGCATATGTTTTCCCTCAGCATCTCAATTTTGAGATCTACCCATGTCCATATAGAAATATCTTCTTTATTCCTTTTATTTGCCACTGGGAGTTCCACTGTGTAGGTATACTTTATTATCTGATCGTTAGCCTGTTGACTGACCTTTAGGATATTGCCCCTCTTCAATATTATAACACAATTGTCCTGAAACTTTGAGACATACTTTTTGTTCACATTTTTCTAAGAAAGAAGCTACCAAAAAGTAGATTGATGGGTTTAAGAATGTGCACATTTGAATTTTCAAACTATTACCTCAATCTTATTGGGAATACATTGTGTTAATAGATTAATTTGGAGGCAATTTACATTTTTTATAATAATGAGACTTTTTATCCTGAAACAATGTAATTCTATTTATTCAGGTCTTTTTGTGTGTAATTCATTAATATTTTATAGTTCTTTTTTATGTAAGTTTTGCTCCATTTATGCTAAACCTATTTCTAGTCATTTAAATTATTTTTGCTAGTGTGAATGGAAATTTTCCAGTTATTCCAGTAGCCAGTTATTTCTAGTGTAAAAAGAAAAACTGTTAACTGTTAAAAATATTTATCTTATGCTGAGTGAAATAAGGCAGAGAAAGACAAATATTGTATGATATCACTTGTATTTGGAATCTAAAAAATGCAAAAGCTAGTTCAATAACAACAACAAAAATGGGTCACAGATACAGAGAGCAAGCTAGTAGTTACCAGTTGTGGTTGGGAAGGACAATATAAGGATGGGAAAGCGGGAGGTACAAACTGTTGGGTGTAAGATAGGCTCAAGGATGTGTTGTACAATGTGGGGAATATAGCCAGTATTTTTTAATAACTAAATGGAAAGTTGGAGAGGCAAACGGCAACCCACTCCAGTATTCTTGCCTGGAGAATCCCATGGCCAGAGAAGCTGGCAGTCTACAGTCTATGGGGTCACAAAGAGTCAGGCACAACTGAAGTGACTTAGCAAATGGAAAGTAACTTTTTTTTTTTTTTTTTAATTTTCGTTGGGGGCTAACTACTTTACAATATTGTAATAGTTTCTGCCATACATTGACATGTTTTAAAAATTGTATTGAAAAGTAAAGACTATTAAAAATTTTGTCTTAAGCACGAGGAGCTTACTGAAATGAATTTTTATTTGATTCTCATAAATTTTCTTGGTATATAGTCATAATGTCTCAAAAGTGACTTGTCTCTTTCCAATGTGTATACTTTTATTGACATCTTTTTGCGTTCACCAGAATCTCCTGAATTAAGTTGAACAACCACCATGTTGATAACATATGTTTATGTCTTTTCCTGTCTTTAATGGAAATGCCTTTAATGTTTCATCCTTAACATGGTGTTTTTTTGTTAGTAGCTGATAAAGAAATTTTATACTTTATGTATGTACAAAATGTTTATGTCTTAACACAGCCGTGGTAGATGTGAGCATATCAAAGTCTAGAATAAAGAATTGAACATGATGTCTTGGAAAGACCTCACCTCTTAGAATAACTAGATTGGAATTCTGGCTTCATCATTTACTGACAGTATGCTAACGAGAATGATACTTTACCCTATGAATCTGTTTCTAAATCTAAAATAGGAAGATAACAATGTATACAAGGACAGCTTTGTTATGAGCAAGAAGAGATGATAGGTATATATGTAAACAAGCTCCCAAAATGCTTGATGTAGGTTGGACTCAATAAATCTAAGTTTCTATCTGGATCCTAGAGGAGGACTTGGGCAATGGAGAAAGCCAAGTAAAAAGCAGGGCACCATTTAATGTATTTCTTCTACCCTCTCACTCTTTGTTGAGAGTACATAACTTATTAACATAATGTATTGCACATTTGGGGCTTTTCAGGTGGCATTAGTTGTAAAGAAACTGCCTGCCAATGCAGGAAATGTAAGATGTTTAGTTTTACTAAACTAGAATCTCTAAGACTGGCTCTACACTATAGCTATTAGTAAATCAATTATACAGCAAATAAGTGAGTCTAAGAAGTGCAAATTATTTTAAATTTACAAATACATCAAAAAGAAAAAAAATCCTTTTAGAGTTTTATAAAGCTGATAAACTCTGTATATCCATAAGCAGAAAAATATCTCATTTCACTAACTCTTTTTATTTTAGGTCCAAATGGCTTCATCCAGGTTTGAGAAGTCATTCAATCAAGAGTGTTCGAAACCAAGGTAAGGGTCACTTTATTATGAAGGCTAATTAATGTTATTAAGAACAAATTACTGCTAAATTAATCAATGGAATTAAGAAAGAAGCCAGTGTGCCTATTATGAAGTACTTCATAGATTTTCAAATTTTGGTAACTAAGAAGGACAGATGCCAGTCCCCACATGGACCAAAGCTTAGTTCTTCTTCTGAGCTCCAGTCACAGCTGATAATCAAAATTCTCTGAAAGGCCTTACATAGTTTTTCAAATTTGGGCAGGTCCCATCCTGTCATTTGTAACTTGGGTGGCAAATATATACACAGATACCCTGTTATTTGGGGTTTTATTTTTCAGCATCAGATGGAGCTTTATTTTTTCTTCTTTCAGTTTTATAGAGATATGATTAACATATGGCACTGTATTAAGTTTAAGGTGTACAGAAAAATGATTTGACTTATATACCTCATGAAATGATTACTACAATAAATTTAGTGAACACCCATCATCCCATGGAGAAGGCAATGGCACCCCACTCCAGTACTCTTGCCTGGAAAATCCCATGGACCGAGCAGCCTGGTAGGCTGCAGACCATAGGGTCACTAAGAGTCAGAAACGACTGAGTGACTTCACTTTCCCTTTTCACTTTCATACATTGGAGAAGGAAATGGCAACCCACTCCAGTGTTCTTGCCTGGAGAATCCCAGGGACGGGGTAGCCTGGTGGGCTGCCGTCTATGGGGTTGCACAGAGTCGGACACGACTGAAGTGATTTAGTAGCATCATCCCATACAGATATAAAAGAAAAGAAAAAGAAAAAACATACTTTTTTCTTGTGATGAGAACTCAGAATTTTCTCTCTTAACAACTTTCATGTATAACATTCAGCAGTGTTAATTACATTAATCATCTTGTACGCTCCATTAGTTGTTAGCTTTGACTTTCAATATTGTCTTTTTGTGGCTTTTAGAGAAATGCTCATTTCTTGTAAGTCTCAGTTTCCAAATATAAAAAAAAAAAACATGGAACACGTGAAAAATGTTTTAATCTACCTAGATAGGTGGTGAGTCCCTTTGAAGCATGAACCATGCTTTCTGTGAGCTGTATTCCCATCAAAGTCAGCAGAGAATCCAGAGCACAATATGGGCTTCCATAGATATTTTAGTGGAAGTTAATGAAAACAGTTTGAGTGATTTAGACTTTGAATTGCAAACTTTATAATGTATAATTTTGAAATTTGTTTTTCCGAAGAGATTTTTATGTTACTTGTTGATAAGGGTGTAAATTACTCATTTCCGTAATAGCAACAAATGCTAGTTGAGTGAGTGGGTGAAAAACTTGTTAAAACAAAGTTTACTGAGTGAACTCCAATTAAACAGAAATAGGGTAAAAGTATAAACTTAAAAATAAATGATTCTTTTTGTAAGAAGATAGATTAGCTAATAAACTCAGGGGAATTGAATATACATCTTGTTATAAAATTGTTATGTAAATGAGTAACATCTATAATGGTTGACAGTCCAGCTTTAAAAGTTTAGTGGGCAGTGGTAATGCCCTTCATGTACCTTCATGTTCAGAAAGCTTGATGATCTTCACTTTGAGTGGTGGGGCCATTCCCTTTTGCTCTCCAGGTGCACAGTCCTAAATACTGAACTGGAACCACTGAGATTAGTAACTGTGTCAGTGTTGAAAGCCTGAGACCAGTAATTGATGTGAATATACTGAAAGCCAAATGCGTTTTAAAAGAGTTCAGTGGGTCCTTGAAGTATGGATGCTGAGAATATTTAAAGGTCAATGAGCAAAATCTACAAAGGAGAAAAAAATGGCTTTATTTTCCCTGTAACCTTTCAAAGGTGAATTTTGCTGTGTTCAAGAAATCAAAATGATTGTAGGTGACTTACTGTTGCAGAGACGTGTGTGTGTGTGTGTGTGTGTGTGTGTGTGTGTGTGTACACATCAGCAAGACTTTTCTCTTTCCAAGAGGAAAGCTATTTCTATATTCACTTAATGTGAGACTTCTCATTTCCTCAAAGTTCAGTCCAAGTGGGAAATTTCTCTTTTTTCCATGCATCCCCAGACACAGGAGAAGACTTAAGCAGAGTGACGCAGGCAGGGGCCGATGGCCTGGCTTCTTCCCTTTCATGGCCTGCCTTCTGGGGCCTGGCCTGGTGTGTGGCTGCTGTTTATACCTGCTGAAGTGCTTTCTGTGTTTGCCTTGGCGCTGCCACCTTACACGCTAGAGCCCCAAGCCGTTCATGAGGTCTGTCCCAGAGCTTTGAAACCTATGAGCTGGCGGCTGGGGCGAGAGCATGTCTCTCTCAATTTTTGGGTGAACTCCATGTTTTTTCCCAGAGCTTAGATCACTGTCCGCAATCCAGGCTTGCTAGACAGAATGTAACAGTTACTGCTGGAGACATCCTGAACTTTTAAGGGCAAAAGGCAGAGGGGGAAGGGAGAGAAGAAAAAGCTCAAGGTCAACTTGACAGCTTGAAAGTGAACATTTTTATATCTGGTAAACAAAGATTTTTACGGAACTGGAAAACTTTATCGCCAAGGAAGGAAAAAAAAAATCACTTCGTGTTATGGCAAGAGGCTGTGTTGTTCCAGAGTTCCCAATTCCATCCCAAGTCATGTTTGAGACCAGACCAGATTAATCAGTGGTTGTGGCAGGGCTGTTAGTAGGAGTGATGTAATTTTTGTATAAATTTACCCCTCTCCCTGGTTCTTTCATTGGTCTCTAATGATTTTTAGAAGATGTATCTTCTTCAAAAGTGGCAAAATTAGGAAAATTCTGACACCTGTTTGTCCTGTGCCCACCAATCTTGGCTTTTCCTTCCCTGTGCTCTTGCTTGTCATATTAGGAATATCCCAACAGTTTTTTTGGCTAAGATTTCTCCCCCTCTTCTCTTTCCATGGGAAGTCTTGGTTCATGGGAGAAATTTTATTTTGGTTATATAAGCTTGTGAAGAGGAGGAAATGGCAACCCACTCCAGTATTCTTGCCTGTAAAATCCCACAGACAGAGGAGCCTGGAAGACTACTGTCCATGGGGTTTCAAAGAGCCAGACACGACTGAACACATATAAGACTGAGTGTGGCTAGAATGGTATATTTTCCTTCTGTTTGTGTGCGTGTGAATGAGCCTGATATAGATGTATAAAGGGCATCAAATATGAGAAACTAGTAAATAATTAAAGTGTTTTGCAATAAAGTATAACAAATCCAAATTAAAAAGTCAACACTTGGAAGAATTGAAGTTTAAGGCTGAATATGAGAACTTACAAGGTTCATAGCAACTTTGTTTATAGGAAAACATAAGAGAGCCCTTGTTATACCCTCTTCCCCACCTCCGACCCCCAATGAAGAACAAGGTCTGTGCTTTTATAAATATGTTAAGAATTTCTTCTGTAATGTTTGTCTGTGAAAAACATAAAAATGCCTTTGAATGGGGTAAATGGTGATCTTATTTCACTGAGCTAAGGGGGGAGAAACAAAAGCCTACTCTTGGTTTCCACCTAGAGAAACGCTAGTGAGAAATGAATAAGCCCTCCTAGACTCTTCGAGATAGTGTATTTATTCTTGGGTCAAGCTCTATGGTCTTCCGTTTTACAGTGACAGCCTCTTTCCACCCCCTTCTTCATATTTCATTCCCCAACCTGATTCATGCTGTTTGCCTGATAAGGCTGAACGATATCTAAACTGAATGTTTGACCTTGCTTGGAAGTAATGCCATGGGAGACTTATATTAATTTTAATGTTACATAGCTTTTCCAACATATGGGATGGCTTTGTTTGTCATTCAAGAGATTTATTGATGCAATGCGTATTCCCTGGTCCTTTCATGAAAAAATGTTTATACCTGTGGGCATGTCCAGATGGCAGTGAATGACTTGCATTCATGAGAACAGCATTCAGCAGTTCGTGGTTGCCAAGGTAAGCAGCAAAGGCATGCCCTCTGCACTCTATTGCCTTGTAAAGAAACAGTCTCTAAGGTAACAGGGCAGCACCCTTGAGGCCAGAGATCCCTAGTGTTTTAGACTTGGTGGGGAGGTGAAGGGGGAGAGAAGAGCCAGAGGGACAACATGAAATAATACTAATAAAAGAACTTTTTGTTAATGTCCTGGAAATTTAAAAAGGGGAAAGAGTTGAGAGAAGAGGTGGGGGTTCAGAATTTTCCACTTTGGGTCTCAATAGAGATTTAATTCAGATTTGCCTTGTGCTTCATCAGCGTAATGCCCCTTTCATAGGTTAATTTGAGGGACATAGACAGCTAATGGTCCAAGGCATAACCCAAGGGACAGGCTCTAGGCTGTCACAGACTGTGATTGTCAGGTGGTGAATAAGCAAGCACTCTGATTCTCTTGGAATCTGTGGCATTTTTAGGATTGACTTGTTTTCTGTACTGTAGCCCCTTAATGCTATCATTGCAATGGTAAAAATGTCACCTGAATGACTGTTCTCAAGAAGGTATTGCTGGCTGGATTAACAGTCTTGATGGGAAGGAGTTTTTCATTGCATTACCTTCAAATGCAGAAAATAATCAAGTGACAGCTTCTAGCTCTTACAGCAGTAGTGTAGATTGTGAACTCCCTAGGTAATACTAGGATGTTATGTCATTTATAGAATTTGGCCCATGGTTACTATTTGTTGTTGTTGTTCAGATGCTCAGTCATGTCTGATTCTTTGCGTACCATGGACTGCAGCACACCAGGCATCCTTGTTCTTCACCATCTCCTGGAGCTTGCTCAAACTCATGTCCATTGACTTGGTGATGCCACCCAACCATCTCAGCTTCTGTTGTCCCCTTATTATCCTGCCTTTAATATTTCCAAACATCAGGGATTTTTTTCTAATGAATCGGCTCTTTGCAGCAGGTGGCCAAAGTATTGGACCTTCAGTTTCAGCATCAGTCCTTACAATGAATATTCAGGATTGATTTCCTTTAGGATTGACTGGTTTGATCCCCTTGAAGTCCAAGGGACTCTCAAGAGTCTTCTCCAATACCATAGTTCAAAGCATCAGTTCTTCTGTTCTCAGCCTTCTTTATGGTCCACCTCTCTGTGGAGGCCTGGGCCTGGCCCACCATACCAAGATCTTCTTAACCACAAGAGGCCCTGGAAACTGTCAGTCAATTCTGATGTCAAAATGCTATCCATTCTCCAAGAAATAGTATTAGGTAGAGGGAGGGAAAACTAAAGAAAGCATTCATAAGGCCTCTAAAAAGGGAAGGCTAGAGAGAAACCCTCATAAGAGCCTAATTACTAAACCCCATATAAAAACAGAATAATTGGACTGAAAGTCACCTCATAAGATTCACTGAGTCTGACTTTAAGCAGGTGACTAAGTCATCCAGAAAAGAGAATTGTTCCTTTCTCAATATTTTCAGAGGGAAACATTATATGACACATAATCCCCTGAAAGTTAATTTTATATTTTGGCCCCCCGAAGATATCTTGTGTGAAATTAAAATGCTAGCTTTCAAAGTCAAACATTTCTTACTATTCAGGAGCTGTGCATAAAGAGAACAACCTATAAGTCTACTCAATACAAACTGGACATATTCTTAAAATTTTCTATCAATTGAATTTACAGAAATCACTAATTTGTTTACAGATTCCAGTTCATAAGGGTGTTTGGAAATGTTCCACCTATGTAAAAAGATTTTAAATAATAATAGCAACAGTATTTGATGCATGCTTACCATGTGCCAGATATAGTTCTAAGTGCTCAGTTCAGTTCAGTTCAGTCGCTCAGTTGTGTCCGACTCTTTGCAACCCCATGAATTGCAGCACACCAGGCCTCTCTGTCCATCACCGACTCCCGGAGTCTACCCAAACCCATGTCCATCAAGTTGGTGATGCCATCCAACCACCTCATCCTCTGTCGTCCCCTTCTCCTCCCGCCCCCAATCCTACCCAGCATTAGGGTCTTTTCCAATGAGTCAACCCTTCGCATGAGGTGCCCAAAGAATTGGAGTTTCAGCTTCAACATCAGACCTTCCAATGAACACCCAGGATTGATCTCTTTTAGGATGGATTGATTGGATCTCCTTGCAGTCCAAGGGACTCTCAAGAGTCTTCTCCAACACCACAGTTCAAAAGCATCAATTCTTCGGCGCTCAGCTTTCTTCACCGTCCAACTCTCACATCCATACATGACCACTGGAAAAACCATAGCCTTGACTAAACGGACCTTTGTTGGCAAAGTAATGTCTCTGCTTTTAAATATGCTATCTAGGTTGGCCATAACCTTCCTTCCAAGGAGTAAGCGTCTTTTAATTTCATGGCTGAAGTCACCATCAGCAGTGATTCTGGAGCCCAAAAAAATAAAGTCTGACACTGCTTCCACTGTTTCCCCATCTATTTCCCATGAAGTGATGGGACCAGATGCCATGATCTTAGTTTTCTGAATGTTGAGCTTTAAGGCAACTTTTTCACTCTCCTCTTTCATCTTCATCAAGAGGCTCTTTAGTTCTTCTTCACTCTCTGCCATAAGGGTAGTGTCATCCGCATATCTGAGGTTATTGATATTTCTCCCGGCAATCTTGATTCCAGCTTGTGTTTCTTCCAGCCCAGCGTTTCTCATGATGTACTCTGCATATAAGTTAAATGAGCAGGGTGACAATATACAGCCTTGATGGACTCCTTTTCCTATTTGGAACCAGTCTGTTGTTCCATGTCCAGTTCTAACTGTTGCTTCCTGACCTGCATACAGGTTTCTCAAGAGACAGGTCAGATGGTCTGGTATTCCCATCTCTTTCAGAATTGTCCACAGTTTATTGTGATCCACACAGTCAAAGGCTTTGGCATAGTCAATAAAGCAGAAATAGATGTTTTTCTGGAACTCTCTTGCTTTTTCGATGATCCAGCGGATATTGGCCATTTGATCTCTGGTTCCTCTGCCTTTTCTAAAACCAGCTTGAACATCTGGAAGTTCATGGTTCACATATTGCTGAAGCCTGGCTTGGAGAATTTTGAGCATTACTTTACTAGCATGTGAGATGAGTGCAATTGTGTGGTAGTTTGAGCATTCTTTGGCGTTGCCTTTCTTTGGGATTGGAACGAAAACTGACCTTTTCCAGTCCTGTGGCCACTGCTGAGTTTTCCAAATTTGCTGGCATATCGAGTGCAGCACTTTCACAGCATCACCTTTGAGGATTTGAAATAGCTCAACTGGAATTCCATCACCTCCACTAGCTTTGTTCGTAATGATGCTTTCTAAGGCCCACTTGACTTCACATTCCAGGATGTCTGGCTCTAGGTGAGTGAACACACCATCGTGATTATCTGGGTCGTGAAGATCTTTTTTGTACAGTTCTTCTGTGTATTCTTGCCACCTCTTCTTAATATCTTCTGCTTCTGTTAGGTCCATACCATTTCTGTCCTTTATCTAAGTGTATATTAATTCAGTTGTTCCTCTTTAAACCATATTAGGTAGGCACCATCTTTCACAGATTATTAAGACTGAGGCACAAGAACATGAAATAACTTTTCTGATATCACACTGATAGCAAATAGAAGAGTCAAGAATTAAAGCCTTCCTGACTTGAGAGCATAATATGCCCAAGTGGTAGTGATTCTGTCACTTGGTAAAGACGAAGTTTTTTTAAAATCCTCAACCTCACCTGAAAGGGCCTTTCAGATATATTAAGCTCTTGAAATGGAGCATTCCAATTTCAAAATCTATCACTATGTTTAAGACAGTGTGTGTATATATGTGTGTGTGTTAATGCTCTCAGATTTCTTCAGCCCCATTCAGAGTTTTTTGTTGTTTGTTTTTTCTTTTACTTAGAACAAGGTGTGACACAAAGGGCATGAAGAAACTTCCCATAACCTCCTCATCTCTGTTTTGGGGTTGTGTGTGTGTGTGTGTGTGTGTTTCTATATAGATCCTAAAGGGGAGACAAAGTTGCATATTGATAACACTTCAGGTTCATTTATTCTTTCTGGTCCTTTAGGGTTAGGGTTATGAAAGTAGAAAGCTTTCACATAACACTATTCCACTTATGATCTTCTGTAAAAGTGAAGAGACCTTTTTATTATAATTGTTATTATTATATTTTTAAAAGAGACTTGTGTCCATTGTGTCAATGCTAATAGCAATCAATTACTATAACTGAACTAGCATTTACTGACACTATTTCCAATTATTACTTGAGATAGGTATAAGTAGATACCTTCCAAGGCTTCCCAGGTGATGCTAGCAGTGAAGAACCCGCCTTTCCATGCAGGAAATATAAGAGACACAAGTTTCTTCCCTGGGTCAGGAAGATCCCCTGGAGGAGGTCATGGAAACCCACTCCAGTATTCTTGCCTGGAGAATCTCATGGACCAAAAAATAGGTTAATTTTTGCTGATTAGCAAAACTGTTTTTGGAATGCCTGAAAAAATCCAGCTGTTTCTTTAGTATTAAGGAAAATCCTAGTCTATGTCTCTTTTATCCCATTGAGAGATTATCTGATTGGAAAATATTTCTCCCATTGCTAAGGTAATATCTCTTATGAGGCCAGTATTGTTATATGTGTAATAAACATATTATATTGAATATTGAGCATATTTCAAAAGTCCACAGCTTTCATAGTGCTTCATCCCACAAGGATGAGCTCCAGATAAACATGTGTGACCTATTGCACCCAAAATGAATTATGGAAGGCTATAGTAAAACTGATCATCCAGAGGAAATAAAAGACTTCTAAATGGAAAAAAAAAATGTGAACAACTAAATTCCCAAGGTCCAACTTCTGTTCTGTAAAGTAGGCCCTAATGTCTTCGATTAAACATAAAACATCTGTCTAGTCTCTTGACAATTAGAAAAATTTATTGTTGAAAAACCGTTATGAAAATATATTAGGGAGTCTGTTATGCTCATCAATAACATACCCTCAGAGGCTGTGTCTACATGATGATGGACAAGGGAATGAAACAAAAAGATTACTTCTAAAGAGTTAAAATGCCTACTTATTCCTCCCAGCTTTCATCATAATCTCTGTCATTTAATTATATTATTGTGGTAGAAATATATAATTATGCAATTTACCATTTTTTTTTTTTATCATTTTAAGTGTATAGTTTAGTGGCATTCTTTACATTATTGTGCAACCATCACCATTGTCTATCTCCAGAACTTTTTAAACCTCCTATACTGAAACTCTATATCCACTGAACTGTATAACTCCTTGGGCTTCCCAGGTGGGGGTAGTGATAGAGAATCCGCCTGCAAATGCAGAAGACATAAGAGATGCAAGTTCAGTCCCTGAGTTGGTAAAATCCCCTAGAGAAGGGCATTGCAACCCACTCCAGTATTCTTGCCTGGAGAATCCCATAGACAAAGGAGCCTGGTGGGCTATAGTCCATAGTGTAGCAGAATCAGACATGACAGAAGCAACTTAGCACTCGTGCATGTAACCCATTTTCTCCTCTTGCCAGTCCCTGGTAACCACTATTCTACTTTCTATCTCTTTCTATCTCTTTGTACTTATATAAGTAGAATTGTACAACAGTTATGCTTTTATGTCTGGCTTATTTCAGTTAGTATAATATTTTCAAGGTTCATCCATGTTGTAACATGCATCATAAGCCATAATCAAGTTCTCTAAACTCTGAAAAGCAAAGGATATTGATAACGAGAAAGATCTTTTGGAAGAGGTGAACATTTGATTTGATAATGAAAATATTTTTTTTTTTTATCAGGGACTCTAAAATTACATTTCAAGAGTGATGTCACACTCCCCTTCACATCAGTCAAAAAGAGCAAGGAAAGTCACAAATTCACATCTAACACTATGCAAAATGTGTACTGTGGTCTCTATACTTCCTTGGCTTCTCGTTTTTTAATAATCATTGCCGGGATATACCCACTATCTTAGAAGCTTGCCCCCTCAATTTAAAAATGCTTTTAAAAATTGTTTTTTTCTGATTTAATTTAAACCAATTAATATTTACAAGTATAAACCATGAGCTCAGGGCTATGCTCTATTGAGATTGCTTTTAGAGGGCAAAATATACATAAGATATGGTCCTTGCACATGAAGAGATTGAAATTTTTCAGGAGAAGTAACATGCATAGTCATGAAACTGTTAATAATAAAACATCATAGAAAAGAATTAAGAGGCAGTGTTGTGATATTGATGGTAAAATGCCTGTAAGCCAGGACCTTGAATCTGATTTGGACCCTGCTCATACATAGTTAGTTGTGAATCCTTCTGCAGACACCACTGTGACCTTGCTATCCTTAATGTAAAATAAAGATGTTAAGTTGGATCAGCATGAAGGACCCTCCTGGCCTTTGGGTCAGAAGAGATCATATATGTTTCAGGAGAGGATGGTCATTCAAGATTTCAGGAAGGAAGCAGGATATAAACTGGGACTTAGAAGATGAATGGGGGCTGTTGCCATTGGTAGGGGGTCAGGTGTAAACTGTTAGTGTTAGTTGCTCAGTTGTGTCTGACTCTTTGCGACCCCATGGACTATAACCTGTCAGGCTCCTCTGTCCATGGAATTCTCCAGGCAAGAATACTGAAATGGGTTGCCATTATCTTCTCCAGGGGATCTTCCTGACCCAGGGATCAAACCCAGGTCTGCTGCATTGCAGACAGATTCTTTACCATCTGAGCCACCAGGGAAGCCCAGGAGGGGCAGATGTAAGTTTCCTTCTATTTTGATTATTAAGTTCTCAAGGGTGGACATAGTGCTTTGTTCAGGTCTGTATCATCCTAGAACCTGTGCAGTACTAGTAACTTTCTAAAATCCCCAAAATACTTTTCCTTAGGAGGGTTAACTGTCAGTCCCAAGCTCATCCAAGGCATTCTATGCCTACCTCTTATCACCCTCAGTTCAGTTCAGTTCAGTTGCTCAGTTGTGTCCGACTCTTTGCAACCCCATGGACTGCTGCACGCCAGGCTTCCCTGTCCATCAGCAACTCCCAAAGCTTGCTCAAACTCATGTCCATCAAGTCGGTGAGCCATCCAACCATCTCATCCTTTGTCATCTCCTTCTCCTCCCACCTTCAGTCTTTCCTGGCATCAGACTCTTTTCAAATGAGTCAGTTTTACACATCAGGTGGCCAAAGTATTGGAGTTTCAGCTTCAGTATCAGTCCTTCCAATGAATATTCAGGACTGATTTCCTTTAGGATAGACTGGTTGGATCTCCTTGGAGTCCAAGGGACTCTCAAGAGTCTTCTCCAACACCACAGCTCAAAAGCATCAATTCTTTGGCATTCAACTTTCTTTATAGTGCAACCCTCATATCCATACATGACTACTGGAAAAACCATAGCTTTGACTAGACGGACCTTTGTTGGCAAAGTAATGTCTCTGCTTTTTAATAAGCTGTCTAGGTTGGTCATAGCTTTTCTTCCAAGGAGCAAGTGTCTTTTAATTTCATTGCTGCAGTCACCATCTGCACTGATTTTGGAGCCAAAAAACATGGTCTGTCACTGTTTCCAGTGTTTCCCCATCTACTTGCCATGAAGTGATGGGACCAGATGCCATGATCTTAGTTTTCTGAATGTTGAGCTTTAAGCCAACTTCTTCACTCTCCTCTTTCACTTTCATCAAGAGGCTCTTTAGTTCTTCTTCACTTTCTGCCATAAGGGTGGTGTCATCTGCATATCTTAGGTTATTGATATTTCTCCCGGCAATCTTGATTCTAGCTTGTGCTTCATCCAGCCTGGCATTTCGCATGATATACGCTGCATATAAGTTAAATAAGCAGGGTGACAATATACAATCTTGACGTACTCCTTTCCATATTTGGAACCAGTCTGTTGTTCCATGTCCAGTTCTAACTGTTGCTTCTTGACCTGCATACAGATCTCTCAGGAGGCAGGTCAGGTGGTCTGGTATTCCCATCTCTTGAAGGATTTTCCATAGTTTGTTGTGATTGACACAGTCAAAGGCTTTGCTGCTGCTGCTGCTGCTGCTAAGTCGCGTCAGTCGTGTCTGACTCTGTGCGACCCCATGGGCTGCAGCCTACCAGGCTCCTCCGTCTATGGGAATTTCCAGACAAGAGTACTGGAGTGGGTCGCCAGTGCCTTCTCCACAAAGGCTTTGGTGTAGTTAATAAAGCAGAAGTAGATGTTTTTCTGGAACTCTCTTGCTTTTTTCAATGATCCAAAGGGTGTTGGCAATTTGATCTCTGGTTCCTCTGCCTTTTCTAAATCCAGCTTGAACATCTGGAAGTTCATGGTTCATGAACTGTTGAAGCCTGGCTTGAAGAATTTTCAGCATTACTTTGTTAGTGTGTGAGATGAGTGCAGTTGTGTGGTGGTTTGAACATTCTTTGGCATTGCCTTTCTTTGGGATTGGAATGAAAACTGACCTTTTCCAGTCCTGTGGCCACTGCTGAGTTTTCCAAATTTGCTGGCATATTAAGTGCAGCACTTTCACAGCATTATCTTTTAGGATTTGAAATATCACCTTCACCAGTAGTTATAACTTTTGATCTACTTGTTTGGAAAGCAGGGATTATGTCTCTAATCTGTTTCCCCAGTGTCTATCATAATTCCCCACCTGTAGAGAAAGCACATTAAATATTTGTTGGTTGAATGAATGAATGAATAGATGAAGGCAGAAAAGAAGGTATAAACTTTAGAGTAGAGGAGTGATATATGAAAACGTTGCTTGAGGAAAATGAGTCAAGCAGGCGTTTGAGGAAATCATTGCTGATAATAATTAGTAATATAGTAACATGAACATCAAAAAGTATGTATTATGTTAGTATCTTCGTGTATAATATAAATAAATGTTACTAGAAAGATAGACATTCATTAGGTTCTGTTATACTATGCTGAAACAGCCCAGATTTCCCTTTTATGGTATATATCATAGTTTTTACTTATATAGTTGTGATCTTTGCATCTAACATAATATGTAAATTTCATGAAGGCAGTGACCATGGTTGTTTTGTTCACTGGTGACTAGCCTAAATCCAGCATACTCCCTGGCATATATTTAATTTTCGATTATATATCTGTTGAAATGATGTGAGAAAACAGGTTAAGGTAAGGTTATAAATGCAAATTAATTAAATCTAAAATTTTTTAAATTAAAAAAAATTAAAATTTTGCCTTTTGACATACAGGAAATGACACAAACTAACGGTGTTACACAGAGATATCTGGGGCTAGATTATTAGGTCTCAATGTAGGTCTTAAAATTGGTTCACATTAAACTTCCTGTAGGAAACCAGTTTTAGGTCCATGTTTCTTGATAGTAACTGAGGATGTATAACTTTGTTGGAAAAAGTAACCACATTTGGAATGGGTCAGGTGTAAGGCATTACTGTAGTGCTAGGATCTTCCTTCCCTTCTTCCTGTGCATATATGCTAAGTTGCTTCAGTTGTGTCTGACTCTGCAACCCTATGGACCATAGCTCACCAGACTCCTTGATCCATGGGATTCTTTCGGCAAAAATACTGGAGTGGGTTGCCATGCCCACCTCTAGGGGATATTCCTAACCCAGAGATCAAACCCACATCCCTTATGTCTTCTGCATTGGCAGGAGTGTTCTTTACCGCTGGCACCACCTGGGAAGTGCTCCCTTCTTCCTAGCAACCCATTTAGTTTTATTCTTTGGTGTCAGACTAAGAAGAATCAACTCATATTAGCTGAAACGATCTCTTGGGGATTCTGGATGGATCTGAGGGAAATATTTTAGGACACTTCCAGACCGGTTTAGACAATGCAGGAACTTCAGGTGAGCATCCTAATTTTTAATGTTGATCTCAGCTGCATCTTGAGTATAGATCATTATTTGGAAAATAATGTTGCCCTTTTAAGGACATTGCAGGGCTTGGTGTAAAAGCATCTCTGTAGTATTTTTCAGTTCTTTTTTCACTATATTTCAGTATAATTTACTAATTATTCTGTTTTGGGCAAGCCCAGTGTATAATTATCATGAAGACTGAATTATAGGATCTTTTAAATGAAGTAGAATTGCATTATTTTCCAACTCATAACTGTAGCAAAGGAGAGCTATTTGAACAAGGAAAAATGGAAATCATGCATTTAACATGTTAATTATTTATTAGAAAATACACATTTAGAAATATTTTATGGCAATTCAAGATTTACTCCTAGTCAAAAATAGTCAAAATAATTCATTTGGTACTGATTATGGATAAGGTCAGTTCTAAACACCATGTGAGGATACAAAAAAGAACCAGGAATGTGTGTTCTTGGTACTATCAAGAGAAACAGGACTTATAAGTTGCTTTGACCAAAGGTTCATGATGTGAATGAATCTATAATTTTCCTGAGGCACCAATCTGAATGGGAGGCCTGTGTGGGAGGGAGACACTTTGCTACTATGTCAGTGGGTCAGTCACTTCAGCTTTGTTGCAGAATTTTATCAGACAGTACATCTTACTGAAAACTTTGGATTAAAAAAATGCTCTTTTATGTGACATTAGGGGAAGGCAATCTATGACTGTCAGTGGAAATATTTCAGAAGAAGTAAGAAACCTGTGAAAATATTTGTGAAACTGGAGACTTCTGAGCTTGTTTGGGTTAATACTTATCAATAATTATCACACTGGAAATTATGTTTGAAAAAATTTAAATTTGTATGTGTTTATTTTAAAATAATAATCTCATTGCATGTAAACATAAACAATACTTTATAAAAATAATTATTTTCCAAGATAAGAAAGAATAGTGAGAAAAGTGGCATTGTTTTCCATTCTAAAAATATCTTTAAGCCTTAGTGTAAGGAAAGACAACAGTATTCTTATATCATTTTTGTGTGACATTTCATACCACAGAGGCAAATAAATTCTTAGCAGTATTAAGAACATAGTTTTGACTTCACAGAACCCTTGAAAATATCTCAAGGATCCCAAATATCCCTGGACCCCACTTTGAGAGATACCCTCCCTACACTCAAGAACCCACCGAACAAGAGTTGTCATGGTAGGCAGTTTGTGATAATGACCTAAAATATGCAGAAACAGTCAATTACAGAAGAAAAGAAAATGAATAAATGAGTATAATCTAAAAGAAAATAAAAAACACCCGAAACTTGTGTTGATGTGATCTTAAAGGCAACATTTTCAACTTTTATGTGCTTCATTTTTCCCTCATGTGGTAAGAATAATGAGAGGAACAACGCAGGGTTGTTTCAAGGTCACATGTGATGGTAGCTATTAAGCGTTTGGAACACTGCCTGACACAAAGTAGGAGCTCAATTAATGATCACAGTTGTTGTTTAATCATTAAGTGGGGTCCAACTCTTTTGCTACCCATGGGTTGTAGCCCACCAGGCTTCTCTGTCTGTGGAATTTCACAGACAAGAATACTGAAGTGGGTAACCTATATGTCTTCTTCAGGGGATCTGTCCCAACCCAGGGATCGAACCCTTGTCTCCTGCATTGGTGGGTGGTTTCTCTACCACTGAACCACCAGGTAAGTCCAGTGAGCACAGTTCCTTTTGATAAATTCCACTGGCAGAGGTGGAGGGAAGGATGCCTTGGGAAAAGGGTAATGTGAGCAAAGCCCAGAGTCAAGATGGGGCAGGGTGTAAGTTAGCTACATTAAAAGGTATATTGATTTGAGCAAGAAGCAAAAGATAATTGTGGAGGTTCTTTGAGGACAGGTCAGGTGGTGAGGATTTCATTCCTCACGAAATAGGGAAATCATTGAAATCATAGGGGAGGGAGTAGCTGAATTAAATCTGTGCTTGATTGGAATTAAATTCTACCTGTGTCATAGTTCCCTAAATGATTTGCCTAGCTAGTTCCTTCTTAGGCATGAGGGAAGAGAAATTTAAGTCACTGTCTGTATCCCGAATCAGGTGAGAAGTTAAAATTAGCACTGTTATGTCTGTTTTGCTTCTGGGCAAACTGAAGGCCATGAGCAGCTAACTCAGTTATTGACACTCATACCCTTCCTTGGTGTTTACAGTCACATCTGGGCCACAGATACCCACTCCTGTGTTTATCTAGCTGATGGATTTAAAAACTCATGTCCAGTGGTCTTAGAGCTGGAGGGTGGTTTTTAAGGGAAGTGGGGTTTGAAAGCACAAGGAAGACGAGAGTGCCTGGAAAAAATAAACAAATAAATGGCATTCAGGATGTATATAACCCTCTGCAACCCCGGTAGGATGAGAAAATCATTCTAGCCTTGCCAGTACTTTATGGCAGCTCTTTTAGCCAGACCCCAAATAGCAATCGCCTTGACCATAATTCCTGCATTCGCTTACTTGTGCATGACTTTTTATTACTCGTGGTCAGCTTTTAGACTTTGAAACTCTGTGGTATGTGAATAGCTTTAATATTTCAGTTTTTTTTTAATAAGTAAGTCATAATTTAACTTCATTTTAAATGCTTCCCAATGGCCTGAGGATTTGTATCTTTATTACCTCAAAGGGATGTTTGAGGATAAAGTGAGATATACATGTAAAGGTTTTTCCATTTTTATGTATAGGGAGGTGGTTGATATGTGTATGTGTGTATTTCTTCTGTCTTTAGTAGTTTAGGCTTCAATGAAAAGCATTCTATGCGATAAACCTATTTCAGTTGGTTTAGAAGGCCAAGCTGTCTCTGAATCAAACTGACAAGATTTTTTTTTCTTTTTTGATGTGGTAATAGGTTATGGTTGAAAGAAGCATAGGAAGGGATGTAGACAGAAATGTTTTGATGTCTTTGGGGAAAAAAAAGAAAAGAATCATTTTCTCTTCATTAATCTTCCTATCTCTCAACTGGCAGAATTGGAAGTTTTTTTGTTTCAACAATGGCAGTATGGCACCCTTGAGGGATGTCTTTAATATTACTGTGAGCCAGTCAGTTCAGTCACTCAGTCGTGTCTGACTCTTTGCCACCCCATGAACCACAGCACGCCAGGCCTCCCTGTCCATCACCAGCTCCCAGAGTTTACCCAAACTCATGTCCATTGAGTCGGTAATGCCATCTAACCATCTCATCCTCTGTTGTCCCCTTCTCCTCCTGCCTTCAATCTTTCCCAACATCAGGGTCTTTTCAAATGAGTCAGCTCTTTGCATCAGGTGGCCAAAGTATTGGAGTTTCAGCTTCAACATCAGTCCTTCCAATGAACACCCAGGACTGATCTCCTTTAGGATAGACTGGTTGGATCTCCTTATAGTCCAAGGGACTTGGATGTAATCTCAAAAACGACAGAATGATCTCTGTTCATTTCCAAGGCAAACTATTCAGTATCATGGTAATCCAAGTCTATGCCCCGACCAGTAACACTGAAGAAGCTGAAGTTGAATGGTTCTTATGAAGACCTACAAGACCTTTTAGAACTAACACCCAAAAAAGATGTCCTTTTCATTATAGAGGACTGGAGTGCAAAAGTAGGAAGTCAAGAAACACTTGGAGTAACAGGCAAATTTGGCCTTGGAATACAGAATGAAGTAGGGCAAAGGTTAATAGAGTTTTGCCAAGAGAATGCACTGGTCATAGCAAACACCCTTTTCCAACAACACAAGAAAAAACTCTACACATGGACATCACCAGATAGTCAACACCGAAATCAGATTGATTATATTCTTTGCAGCCAAAGATGGCAAAGTTCTATACAGTCAGCAAAAACAAGACTGGGAGCTGACTGTGGCTCAGATCATGAACTCCTTATTTCCAAATTCAGACTTAATTAAAGAAAGTAGGGAAAACCACTAGACCATTCAGGTATGACCTAAATCAAATCCCTTATGATTATACAGTGGAAGTGACAAATAGATTTAAGGGACTAGATCTGATAGACAGAGTGCCTGATGAACTATGGATGGTGGTTCGTGACATAGTACAGGAGACAGGGATCAAGACCATCCCCAAGAAAAAGAAATGCAAAAAAGCAAAATGGCTGTCTGAGGAGGCCTTACAAATAGCTGTGAAAAGAAGAGAAGTTAAAAGCAAAGGAGAAAAGGAAAGATATACCCATTTGAATGCAGAGTTCCAAATAATAGCAAGGAGAGATAAGAAAGCCTTCCTCAATGATCAATGCAAAGAAAGAGAGGAAAACAACAGAATGGGAAAGACTAGAGATCTCTTCAAGAAAATTAGAGATATCAAGGGAACATTTTATGCGAAGATGGGCTCAATAAAGGACAGAAATGGTATGGACCTAACAGAAGCAGAAGATATTAAAAAGAGGTGGCAAGAATACACAGAAGAACTGTACAAAAAAGATCTTCATGACCCAGATAATCATGATGGTGTGATCACTCACCTAGAGCCAGACATCCTGGAATGTGAAGTCGAGTAGGCCTTAGAAAGCATCACTACGAACAAAGCTAGTGGAGGTGATGGAATTCCAGTTGAGCTGTTTCAAATCCTGAAAGATGATGCTGTGAAAGTGCTGCACTCGATATGTCAGCAAATTTGGAAAACTCAGCAGTGGCCACAGGACTGGAAAAGGTCAGTTTTCATTCCAATCCCAAAGAAAGGCAATGCCAAAGAATGCTCAAACTACCGCACAATTGCACTTATCTCACACGCTAGTAAAATATTACTGTGAAGAATATGCTAAAAGCAACATTTCAGATACAAAAATGGGTAAGAAATCCATAACTGTGACAGCGTTCAAGATGTAGTTAAGGCTCTTCTATTGCTGAAGTGTACTTAAGGCCATTTATAGTAGCTTGAGAATGCAGACAGAAAGACAAATAAGGGACTTCCTGGTGGTCAAGTGTCTAAGACTCCACCCTACAAATACAGAGGGCCTGGGTTCCAGTGTACTAGGGCCTGGTCAGTGAACTAGATCCCACATGCTGCAACTAAGACCTGGTACAGCCAAATACATAATAAATGTTTTTAAAATATCTTTTTAAAATGGCAAATAAGACAATAGGATGCAAATTATTCTAGTTATGTACCAATGTTTTTTCTCTTAAAAAATGACTTATATTCTTCTCTGATTATAAAAGTAACACATTTTCACTAGAACATTATAAAATATAAATATAAAGGTGAAAATGAAAATTGTTCACATCTTCCTTACCAGGCAGGGATAATTACTTTGACCTTTGCATTTATTTCCTTTTAACTTTTTTTATTCATATGTACTTAGCTTGTTAGCAAAATTGGGATAAAGCCACACATATATTTTTATGTAATGATTTCCCATTAATTATAATGTGAGCATGTTTCCACATCATTAAATAGAGTTTGAAAAGATTTTAATGACTATTTCATGTTCCATTTTATGGGTAGAAGTGTGAGGTAATATGTGTAGGAGTGAAGGCCATGGACCCTGGAGTCAGACTGCCTGGGTTTGACTCCAACGCTGCAGCTTGCCAGTTGAGTGCCTTTGGGCAAGTTACTTAACCTCTCAGTATCTCAATTTCCTCACCTCTAAAAAGGTATAAAAATAGTGGTACAAAGTTGATTGTTGCAAGGATTAAATGGGTTAATCCTTATTCATCTTAAAATTCCTGGCACAAGGTAAATATGATTTTCATTATAATAATAAAGTAAGTAATCCACTATACATTATTATTAAAAAGCCATTATTATTATTAACTAGTAATAAAATAAGCCATCATTATCATTATTGCATGATTAAATGAATATAATGTTGGATGGGCTATTTCTCATTTTTGTCATTAAAAATTAAGCCACAATGAACATTCTTGTAACTCAGTCTTTTTCCATCTTCTGGTTATTTCCTTAGGATAACTTTTTTAGAAGTGGAATTACCAGAAACACTAAATAAATGACAAAATTGCGTTCCAGAAAGACTGAAGGACTTTACCTTCTCACTTCCAGCCAAGGGGCTTGTCTGTTTCACCATACTGATGACAGTACTGAGAATTTTTATGTAAAACTTTTTACACTAATATTATAATGTCTTAATTTAAATTTGTACTTCTTTGACTACTATTTAGAATAATTTAAAATATTTTTTATTATATATTATCCCTCTATAAGTTGTCTCTTTCCTTTTCCCTATTCGCTTGTAAAAATTCTTGATACAAATATTCCAACTTGTGATCTGTCAGGTATTTGGCAACTGCTTACCTCAAATTTTCTTTAAAAATTTTGTTTACGATGTTTTTTTGTGATCCATACATTTTTTGTTTTTCAAAGACAAATTTGCTCACCTTCTATCTTTGTGGGGTCTTTTTTTGCCTTAGCTTTTGTACCTGGTAAGTCTAAAACTCAAGATCTCTGACCTATCTTTTCTTCTAGGCTAAACATTAAACATCTAGAAGGTGTATTGATGCTAATTTGAGGTGAAGATTAATGTCATATATGCTCCAAATAGCTAATCTTTTTTCACAGGATTATTTGTTAAATAAGGCTTCCTTTTCTATTTTAAAAAAATTCAATTATGGTTGACTTACAATATTAGTTTCAGTTGTACAACTTAGTGATTTGACACTACTTCCACAGGTTACATACTATACAAGTATGTGTGTTAGTTGCTTAGTTGTGTCTGACTCTTTGTGAGCCCATGGACTGTAGCCCGCCAGGCTCCTCTATCCATGGAATTCACCAGGCAAGAATACTGGAATAGGTTGCCATGCCCTTCTCCAATATACTGTACAAAGTTATTATAAAGTATTGGCTATATTTCCTGTGCTGTGCATTACATCCTTTTGAGTTATTTAACTTATTTATTTTGTACCCAGTAGTTTATACCTCTTAATCCCCTTCACTTATTTTGACCCTTCCTTCAACCCATCCCCTTTGGTAACTTCTAGTTTATCTGTATCTTGAGTCGGTTTCTCTTTTGTTGTATTCATTTGTTTAATTTGTTAAATTCCACATATCAGTCTGTTCAGTTCAGTCACTCAGTCGTGTCCAACTATTTGTGGCCCCATGAACCGCAGCACACCAGGCCTCCCTGTCCATCACCAACTCCCAGAGTCCACCCAAACCCATGTCCATTGAGTCGGTGATGCCATCGAGCCATCTCATCCTCTGTTGTCCCCTTTTCCTCCTGCCCTCAATCTTTCCCAGCATCAGGGTCTTTTCAAATGAGTCAGCTCTTCACATGAGGTGGCTAAAGTATTGGAGTTTCAGCTTCAACATCAGTCCTACCAATGAATACCCAGGACTGATCTCCCTTATGATGGACTGGTTGGATCTCCTTACAGTCCAAGGGACTCTCAGGAGTCTTCTCCAACACCACACTTCAAAAGCATCAATTCTTCAGTGCTCAGCCTTCTTTACAGTCCAACTTTCACATCCATACATCCACTGGAAAAATCATAGCCTTGACTAGATGGATCTTTGTTGACAAAGTATTGTCTCTGCTTTTTAATATGCTGTCTAGGTTGGTCATAACTTTCCTTCCAAGGAGTAAGCATCTTTTAATTTCATGGCTGCAATCACCATCTGCAGTGATTTTGGAGCCCCCAAAAATAAAGTCAGCCACTGTTTCCACTGTTTCCCGATCTATTTGCCATGAGGTAATGGGACCGGATGCCATGATCTTAGTTTTCTGAATGTTGAGCTTTAAGCCAACTTTTTCACTCTCCTCTTTCACTTTCATCAAGAGGCTCTTTACTTCTTCTTCACTTTCTGCCATAAGGGTGGTGTCATCTGCATATCTGAGGTTATTTATATTTCTCCCGGCAATCTTGATTCCAGCTTGTGCTTCCTCCAACCAAGCGTTTCTCATGATGTACTCTGCATGTAAGTTAAATAAGCAGGGTGACAATATACAGCCTTGACGTACTCCTTTTCCTATTTGGAACCAGTCTGTTGTTCCATGTCCAGTTCTAACTGTTGCTTCCTGGCCTGCATACAGGTTTCTCAAGAGGCAGGTCAGGTGGTCTGGTATTCCCATCTCTTTCAGAATTTTCCACAGTTTATTGTGATCCACACGGTCAAAGTCTTTGGCATAATCAATAAAGCAGAAACAGATGTTTTTCTGGAACTCTCTTCCTTTTTTGATGATTCCACATATAAGTGAAGACAAAACACATATTTGTCTTTCTCTAACTTATTTCACATAGCACCCTCCAGGTCCACTCATCTTGTTGCAGATGGCAAAATTTTATTCTTTTTTGTGGCTAAGTACTACTTCATTATATACATATATATATATATATATATACATGTACTATCACATCTTCCATATTCATTCATCTGTTGATCAACACTTAGGTTGTTTCCAATATTCTCACATAATGTTCTTTAGGTGTTAATACATATTTCTTGAAAAAACAAGTTATGTTCATGTTGAAGTGGCATTCTCTACCTTTCTAGATATATCTTGCACTTTAGCTTATCAGAGCAGATGAGTATAAACATGTTAATATTGTTTAGAACAGTAGTCTCAAAACATATATGAGCCTACAAAGCCACTCCCTCTTTTCCTTTTATAAAGAACACTTCCTAGTGGAGCACAGCATTTTAGGAAAGACTGCCATCAGGATTGTAAACCATTTTTCTTTTACCAGGTAAATGACTAAAAATGTAGAATTGCATCCACTTGATTCAAATTATACCTCTCTTATTAATTACAAAAGATGTTCCAAGAATGAATCGACTAGTTAGTTCTCTAACAGTTTATCATACCATATTAATTAATTACCGTACCATATTAACTAACCCACATACAGAGCAACTACAAACAATATGAGTCAAATTGCAGGTGGTTTCATGTTTTGATGAAACTTAGACTCTGCCCAAGTAACTCTGTCTTCATGATCTTGAATTTCTCCTCTTTTACTCTTGTTTCCACTTTGCCTCTCTATCCCTTGCCAGTCCATGTTGGGTTAGTCAGCATTGCCAAATTCTCCGTCTGTACCGTCACTCTTTGGCAGTCACTATTGCCAGATTCTCAGTCTGCATGTCTGCAGTGGTCAAGCTTCAGTTTGATAATTCATATTTATTGTGAAACACATTTTGTGAATGATATTTTTTGTTCTTAAAATTTGTTTCTCTGCTAACTATACAGAGATGAAGGGGAGAGATATTTGCGTCCTATGTGAAAGTAATTTCAGCAGAACATTTGCTTATAAAATTTCTAGGCATGGTTTGCATAAGAATGTCCATGACTTCTGTCCCATCTCACATAGGTTGAGGGTTCCCTAGGAGACTCTCCACCATTCCTCAGAAGGTTCTGCTTTTATAAGGTAGCTTGCAGTCTTCCTCATGTCCTATTCTTTTTTTACTGCAGTAACTGGAGATGAAGCTCTGTGTTTACTCTGATGTAAATACTTAGGGTGCTAAAATTCCAGATTTTAGAAAACTAGATTTTTTAGTATATACCTTCTCAGTCACATTGCATTCATGCATGCTAAGCCACTTCAGTCATGTCTGACTCTCTATGTCCCTGTGAATTGTGGCCTGCCAGGTTCCTCTGTCCATGGTACATTATGAGGCATTTAATCAGAGATGCCTGGTGATGTCAAGATAGGGACCTGGGAAAAAGGCAGATGAAGTGGCTATCTATTGGGAGGTGGTAGTTGGCCAGCCTTGCCATTAACCAGCCTGGTTTGATTAATACCTTTAATTTCAAATAGTTGGGTGAGGATTGTGATTTATTAGATTTTAGAGGAAGGCCTAATATAGAGGCCTCTACATTAGAGGCCATCTAATGTAGTTGGCCATAGATGGGACAAGCCTGAGGACTTTTTCTAAGGACTCTGCAACAATATACACATGTTGTTTTCAGGGTGAATAAAGTAGATGTTTTATAAATTATATGCTATAGGAATACAATGGCTAAGATACATAGGATCCCTGCCTCGGGAAAGGTAGATAATAACTACATAAACAAGAGAAATAGCAGATAAAAATAAAACTGCTATGCAGAGGATTAAAATAAGGTAATGTGATAGATTAATAGATAGGCTATTTAAATTGGGTGGTCTGGGAAGTCCTTTCTGAACTGGTGTCATTTACACCAAGATCTGATGATTAAAAAGAAGAGTATGTGCAGACCTATAGGAAGAGTATACCACATGGAAGTCAATGAAGGTAATGGTCCTGTGAAGGCTAGAAGTTTGATCTGAGGATCAAAAAGAAAGCTAGAAAGTTAGGCAGGGGCCAGACCATGAAGGTTATTGTAGGCTCAGGTAAGATGTTGGTATTTTATTCTTGGTTTGGTGGGGAAACATTGGAAAACTTCAATAAATTTGTGTTTTACAACTTAATCAGAATGAGTCTGAGAATAATCACTCCTACTTATGGTTTTTTTGAAGGACAAGTTTGGAGGCAAGTTTAGTAGCCTGGTGGTGAAGTAGTATTTTTAGAGTAACAACACTGACAAAATTATAGTTAACATATTCTGCATATTCTGTACAGGTGCCATGCTAGGCATTGTGTGCATTATCTAATTTAATCACACATGTATTTTTTTCAAATATATGAGCAGCTGTCATGATCCAAAAAAATATATAAGACTGATTTAAAACTTCTTAATCATAGTAGTGCTTGTCACCCAATTAAAAATACTGAAATTGTACTTACACATAAAAAGGCTGGAGCAATTTCTTGACTTAAAGTGGCCTTTATATCTGAAAATACTGGGAGTGAATATTTTGGGTGGAGAAAAATATTCAGTCCTGTGTGTGTGTGCTAAGTCTCTTTAGTCATGTCCAGCTCTTTGCAACCCCATGGACTGTATAGCCCTCTAGGCTCCTATGTCCACAGGATCCTCCAGGCAAGAATACTGGAGTGGGCTGCCATGCTGTAGGGATCTTCCTTACCCAGAGATCAAACCTGCATCTCATGTATTCTTCATTGGCAGGTGGGTTCTTTGCCATTAGCGCCACCAGGGAAGCCCCGGTTCAGTCCTACTCAGTTATCAGGAATGGCTCCCAGGAAGGCAACAGTACAATGTAGAAATGGAGAGACACACAAAGGAATTAGTTTAGCAAACAAGAAGTAATGAGGACAGGGTACTACATAGATGCTGCCAACTCAACAAAGAAAGTACAACAGATGAAAACCCAAATTCACAGGGAGTTTAGTAAAAATGTCATTCCAGTGCAAGCAAATGCCAACCTCTGATATTAGAAGACCTTGTTTTAGAAGAGTGGGGGACTAGGTTTTGGGAACTTTCAGTTCAGTTCAGTCGCTCAGTCATGTCCGACTCTTTGCGACCCCATGAGCTGCTGTTCGACAGGCCTCCCTGTCCATCATCAACGCCCGGAGCCCACCCAAACTCATGTCCATTGAGTCGGTGATGCCATCCAACCATCTCATCCTCTGTCGTCCCCTTCTCCTCCTGCCCTCAATCTTTCCCAGCATCAGGGTCTTTTCACATGAGTCAGCTCTTCACATCAGGTGGCCAAAGTATTGGAGTTTCAGCTTCAACATCAGTCCTTCCAATGAACACCCAGGAAGTGATGTCCTTTAGGATGGACTGGTTGGATCTCCTTGCAGTCCAAGGGACTCTCAAGAGTCTTCTCCAACACCGCAGTTCAAAAGCATCCATTCTTCTGCACTCAGCTTTCTTTATAGTCCAACTCTCACATCCATACATGACCACTGGAAAAACCATAGCCTTGACTAGATGGACCTTTGTTGACAAAGTAATGTCTCTGCTTTTTAGTATGCTGTCTAGGTTGGTCATAACTTTCCTTCCAAGGAGTAAGTGTCTTTTAATTTCATGGCTGCGATCACCATCTGCAATGATTTTGGAGCCCAAAAAATAGTCTCTCATTGTTTCCACTATTTCCCCATCTATTTGCCATGAGGTGATGGGGCCAGATGCCATGATCTTAAGTTTTCTGAATGTTGAGCTTTAAGCCAACTTTTTCACTCTCCTCTTTCACTTTCGTCAAGAGGCTCTTTAGTTCCTCTTCACTTTCTGCCATAAGGGTGATGTCATCTGCATATCTGAGGTTATTGATATTTCTCCCAGCAATCTTGATTCCAGCTTGTGTTTCTTCCAGCCCAGCATTTCTTATGATGTACTCTGCATGTAAGTTAAATAAGCAAGGTGACAATATACAGCCTTGATGTACTCCTTTTCCTATTTGGAACCAGTCTGTTGTTCCATGTCCAGTTCTAACTATTGCTTCCTGACCTGCATACAGGTTTCTCAAGAGGCAGGTCAGGTGGTCTGGTATTCCCATCTCTTTCAGAATTTTCCACAGTTTATTGTGATCCACACAGTCAAAGGCTTTGGCGTAGTCAATAAAGCAGAAATAGATGTTTTTCTGGAACTCTCTCGCTTTTTCAATGATCCAGCAGATGTTGGCAATTGTATCTCTGGTTCCTCTGCCTTTTCTAAGACCATCTTGAACATCTGATAGTTAATGTTTCACATATTGCTGAAGCCTGGCTTGGAGAATTTTGAGCATTACTTTCGTAGCATGTGAGATGAGTGCAATTCTGCAGTAGTTTGAGCATTCTTTGGCATTTCCTTTCTTTGGGATTGGGACTTTGGCAGCAACCAAACCCAAGACAAGTGCATTTTGAGCTGTTAACTGAGAAAGGTGGTTTGACTTAGGGTTAAGAGAACTGGAGTTAGATTTTAACTCTATGAGGCACAATATAATAGAAGTGAAGAAGACCCCTAATCAGCTATCCCTGGGGGACACTGTAGAGTGCCAACTAGATACTAGAGTCAGGCACATAAAGAGGTCCAGAGTGGGAAAATAGGACCAGTGCAGGTCAGGAAGATCAACTGCACTCTCCAAGGTAGAGCTGAGGGCCTACTCAGATTAAATTGATCCTAGTGCCTTAGGCTTCATGACTCTGGCTTGTTGGTGATGAAGGTGTCTGGGACTTAAGTATACTTTGGAGAGAAGGAAATACCATTCTGATAAATTCTGTTGGCTCTTGGGGCAGAGATCGTTGGCATGAGTGATGTGCTAGAGCCAGCTTAAACATATTTAGCAGCATCATCAAGGTGGTACATTAAAATTAACTATGGTGGAAATATTTATACCATAGAATCAGCAAATACTACAGTCAGCCTCTCCCCCCACCTCAAGAGCTGGTATTGCAGCTTACCACTGGTTAGCACAATTTACAGGTAACTGGTTATGATACAACAATGGTATCTAATTCCAGAATATACAATATGTGAAAATTGCTCCCAGAAGTTTTATGACAGCTTAATGATTATTTCAGATGGCTGATAGCACTAGGACAGTACAGCAGGATTGATAACCCACTGTATCATGAAAATATATCAGAAATCTACTTTCATATTATATCCCTTAAAATAAGCCATAGTGAGACTATGTTACAAGGATAAGCATCCGTCATGTAGTCTCAACTGGAATGGCATGGTGTTGACTGCAGTGTGCATCTGTGGCCATGTGGTATTTTCAGGCTAATAGAAAAGTCTGACTTTTTTAAATTCAAGAGTACAAATTGATGTTATCAGGCTTCTTGCTTTTAAACGTTTAAAGCTGGTTTAACAAAAGGCATAAAGAACTATATTACTATACAGCTGAATATTTCCACAAGAGTGTAAAAGTGGTTTAACTGCTTTTCCATTATCAACTCAAAGAAAAGTTTAAGGCGAACCAGTTAACTTGACATTAAAGTGTTGTAAAGTCCATGGTGACAGGTAGAATTTCCCAAGATGGTGTTCCACATAAAGTGCTAATCTGATATGAAATTAAAATTGAAACAGAGCTTAAACAGGCAATGTTGAAATAATTGAGTTCAGGTAGTTACAGGTTTCCCTACCTCTTTTGAAGTATTTAAAACAAACTGCTCAATTATAAAAACCCTTCCTCTGATGGGATTTCCACTGAGTGGGGTCAGCTTTCTGGGAAAATTAGATTGAGTTCAAGAATTTTGAAAGCTGAACTTCAAGCTTGCTGGATTTCCATTGGGTTTCAGGTTTTCTTTCAAATGTTTTATTGCACACTGACTCAGCCTTATCAAGAAATCAAAATATAATAATAAGGGTAACAGGTATACTATGTAATGGACACCCATCTGGAATTCATTTTCTTCTGAAACAGCATATCTTCCATGTTAAATGAAATATAAAGCATTACAATACCACTAAAGTTTTGGAAAATCTTTTGCTTGAATTATAAATTTTAATTATTTGAGTCTGTTTTTCTTCTGCGAAATATTTAAAAATTCCTCTTGATAAACAGGACAGTTTCTTTGAAATTTGATAAGATTCATGTGTCTCCGGTCACTCATTTAATACTCAGAAAATTCTTTCTTTTCCCTTCCTCTTTATACCCTTCCATTTGCTCTTTTTGAACGCCTACTGCTAAATGCACCCGTTCTGAAAGCCAAGGCAATCTCTTCCTGCCCTTGATATGGATACCACCGCAGGCTTTCCTTCACCCAGATTCCTTTTCAGCCACAGTAACCATGAGAGCTTAACATCCGTTTTTACCTTTCTCTCTTCCTTTGGTCTTCAAGCCAGGTATGAGCTATAAATTGAGGTAGAATGTACAGCTGGGTCAATAAAGGGTGCATGTTGGGGGGATCAACTAGGTTTCCTATCATTTTTCACGAAGTTAAAAAACAGAATTGGCAAAGAGGAAAAAAATAAAACAGGAAGCAGGATTGCACCTATAAATTAAATATTTTCACCCCAACCCTTTTTAGATAGCCCAGGGGTATTGGGAGGGTGTGTGTTTTGGATGGGCTCAGCAAGCATTCCAACAGTAAATGGCTTCCTGTTCAGCGTGTTCGAAGTCAAGCTGTCTTTTGGGGTTGGTTAAAAATATGTGTGAAATATGTACTTTCATTTCAAGCCAAGTCAAATGTTTTCAATCATCCCCCCTTACTTGCTTCTCCTCTCTTCCCATCCTGTCATTTCTTGCCCCCCAGACAGTAAAATATACCCCCAAATATGTTTTCTTTCCCAAAAGGAAGTTTAGTGATTAATTATGAGTTACATGTAAACATATATTATTGCCCTCGAAGGTATTCACCAAGAGCCTGGCCAGTGTCATTCCTGGCTGGCATTTTTGAGTGTTAGATCTTGGTGAATAGAAGTTAGGGAAGCATGCGAAGAAACCAAGTATTTGGCTCAGGCACAACAAGGAACCAATGGATAATTGAGGGTGAGAAATGGTCTATAACTTTTCACCCCAGTGTGATGAACCTATAATTCCCAAATGTTTGTGTAATTTTCTATTTCTACCACATCAGTGACAAATATTATTTTGTACTGCATGTTCCTTGTGGATTTTTTTTTCTCATCAGCAAAGTCCAATTAGGCTTTGCTGCCTGAAAGGAAAATAACATACCTGGTCCCATGGTACCTGGCAAGAAGCACCACAGATGTACCCAGGAGGAAAAATATAGCCTTCTAGTGGAAGCCACAGAGTCCCTTCTGCAAAACGCTACTCTGATGTTGATAGACTTTAAAAATATATGTCATGTGATCTAATTAGAGGACACACTCAGATATTCAAATTCAACATCAGGCTGTCGAGGAACCATTTATGTTTGGCGTAGGCTACTGAGGCTACAGTGCTCTCTACAGAAGGCGCAGACAGTGGCTTTGTCTTTCCACTCCCCTAGTTGACTGAGCCTGTTTCAGTTCAGGGGTGTTCTTAGACAACTTTATTTACTAACGATGTTAGGTGCCAGAGTTTAACACTTTCCATATTTTAATATTTTTTAGTGTAAGAGGTGATTTAAAAAAAAAAAACAACAACTCTAGTGTGAGTTACATGGCTTGTGTGGGGAAAAAAAAATAGCTAACTTTTCCAAATGAATCTCTAAGGATAACTTATTCAAAGAATGTCTCTTGACATGTGATTCCAGGTTTCTGGTGTTTGCTGTTTTCAAATCGGTTTAACTCAGCAAATACTTATTAAATTGTTGACTGTACAAAGCTGAAGGCTAGGTGCTGTTTACAGGATGTTAATGACCAGAAAGTAATTCACCCTGACAAAGTTTAACATCCTTGATTATAAAAAATCTCAGAAAGCTAGGACTATAAGGGAACTTCTTTAACATGATAAAGAGGCATTTATATTAAACAAAATTAAAAAAAACCACAGCTAACATTAGACTCAATGGTGAAAGACTAAAAGCTTCCCCATAAAATTCCTACTTTGACCACCGGTATTCAACATTGTTCTGGAAGTTCTAGCCAGAGCAGTTAGACAAGAAAAAGAAATAAAAGTTTCAAAATCAGAAAGGAAGAAGTAAAACTGTCTTTATTCACAGATAACATGATCCTATACATAGGAAATTCAGGAAACTACTAGAGCTAATAAATTCAGCAAAGTTACAACGGCTCCATTTTTTGGTCATAGTTCAGCACATAGCATCCTCACCAAGAAAATCTAATTGCTTGTCCTCAGACAAGCAATGTTTTAAAAAGTTTTAAATGTTTAAAACTTTTAATGTTTTAAAAAGTGAATATGGGAAAAACAAAGTGAATGCAGAAGTTCCCTTATTGTATGACGAAAAGTAATTTCATTTGCTACCTCAATATGCAGCTGAGTGTGTGAAATCTTTGTAAGATTTTTGGGGGCAGAAGTTCAAATTTTGGTTAAATTCTAATAGAACTTATACAAATTAAATTTAAAATGGAAAACATATATGACCGGGCTTCCCTGGTCGCTCAGATGGTAAAGAATCCACCTGCAATGCAGGAGACCCAGGTTTGATCCCTGGGTCGGGAAGCTCCCTTGGAAAAGGAAATGCAACCTACTCCAGTATTCTTGCCTGGGAAATTCCATGGCCAGAGGAGCCTGGCGGGCTACAGTTCATGGGGTAGCAAATAGTTGAAGCACATACATGACTAAGTAACTAACACTTCAATTCACATATATGGCTATTAGCACACCAAATCTCTTTATGCCTTGAAAAAGACTCATTTCTTAGGTTATCTCATGAGAGCAGAAGTGTGTGTGTGTGTGTGTGTGTGTGTGTGTGTGTGTTAGTCGCTCAGTTGTGTCTGACTCTGCGACCCCATGGACTGTAACCCACTAGGCTCCTCTGGCCATGGAATTCTACAGGCAAGAATACTGGAGTGGGTTGCCATTTCCTTCTCCAGGGGATCTTCCCAATCCAGGGAACGAACCCATGTCTCCTGCATTGCAGGCGGAGTCTTTACCATCTGAGCTTCCAGAAGCTACTGGCTAAAAAGACAGAAAGAGAAGAGTGAGGAATACCTGCCAAGTAGAATCTAAAAGGAGGAACAGAGACAGGAGAGAGACTTTAAAGGAAAGTAAAGAAAGGAGGGGCAGAAAGATCCACAAGCGAAAGATACCATAGACTTTCATTGTTTTGTTTTGTTTTTTTTTATGGTAGCTGTGAGCCACTTCTGACTACTTAAATTAAAATTAATTAAAATTAAAGAAACTTAAAAATTAAGTTCTGTAGTTGCATTAACCACATTCCAAGTGTTGCTTACCGTGTGCCACTCTGACTAGTGTTTTGGAAAGCAAGGGTATAAAATATTTCTATTACCCCAGAAAGCTACTTAATAGCATCCTTATTTCCCTCAACAATATATAAATTTTCTTTTCAAAAATGATCTCAAACTCAATTTTTAATGATTGAGTAGTATTTGTTTGTTTTATGGTACACAGCTGGGGATGGAGAGGATGGGATGAATTGAAAGAGAGGCTATGAATTCTTTTTTTAAAAAACCTTGTAGCAGAATTTTTGCATTCATCTTAAATTGTTTATTTATAATAAATTCTCAGAAAAAGTGCTTGGATCAAGTGTTATAAACATATTAAGGCTTTTGATATGTGTGACTAAATCCAGAAAGCTTGTCTGTTTACATACCATAAACATAAGTGATTAGTTAGTTAGTTCAGTCGCTCAGTTGAGTCCGACGCTTTGCAACCTCATGAACCACAGCACGCCAGGCCTCCCTGTCCATCACCAACTCCCAGAGTCCACCCAAACCCATGTCCATCGAGTTGGTGATGCCATCCAACCATCTCATCCTCTGCCATCCCCTTCTCCTCCTGCCCTCAATCTTTCCCAGCATCAGGGTCTTTTCAAATGAGTCAGCTTTTCGCATCAGATGGCCAAAGTATTGGAGCTTCAGCTTCAACATCAGTCCTACCAATGAACACCCAGGACTGATCTCCTTTAGGATGGACTGGTTGGATCTCCCTACAGTCCAAGGGACTCTCAAGAGTCTTCTCCAATACCACAGTTCCAAAGCATCCATTCTTCGGCGTTCAGCTTTCTTTATAGTCCAACTCTCACATCCATCCATGACCACTGGAAAAACCATAGCCTTGACTAGACAGACCTTTGTTGGCAAAGTAATGTCTCTGCTTTTTAATATGCTGTCTAGGTTGGTCATAACTTTCCTTCCAAGGAGTAAGCGTCTTTTAATTTAATGGCTGCAATCACCATCAGCAGTGATTTTGGAGCCCAGAAAAATAAAGTCAGCCACTGTTTCCACTATTTCCCCATCTATTTGCAATAAAGTGATGGGACCGGATGCCATAATCTTTAGTTTTCTGAATGTTGAGCTTTAAGCCAACTTTTTCACTCTCCTCTTTCACTTTCATCAAGAGGCTCTTTATTTCTTCTTCACTTTCTGCCATAAGGGTGGTGTCATCTGCATATCTGAGGTTATTGATATTTCTCCCAGCAATTTTGATTCCAGCTTGTGATTCCTCCAGCCCTGTGTTTCACATGATGTACTCTGCATATAAGTTAAATAAGCAGGGT
This sequence comes from Giraffa tippelskirchi, assembly GCF_054371585.1. NCBI lineage: Eukaryota > Metazoa > Chordata > Mammalia > Artiodactyla > Giraffidae > Giraffa > Giraffa tippelskirchi. The sequence continues at coordinate 134,487,452 of NC_137283.1, forward strand.
GACAATATACAGCCTTGATGTACTCCTTTTCCTATTTGGAACCAGTCTGTTTTTCCATGTCTAGTTCTAACTGTTGCTTCCTGACCTGCATACAGGTTTCTCAAGAGGCAGGTCAGGTGGTCTGGTATTCCCATCTCTTTCAGAATTTTCCACAGTTTATTGTGATCCACACAGTCAAAGGCTTTGGCATAGTCAATAAAGCAGAAATAGATGTTTTCCTGGAACTCTCTTTTTCGATGATCCAGCAGATGTTGGCAATTTGATCTCTGATTACTCTGCCTTTTCTAAAACCAGCTTGAACATCTGGAAGTTCACGGTTCACGTATTGCTGAAGCCTGGCTTGGAGAGTTTTAAGCATTACTTTACTAGCGTGTGAGATGAGTGCAGTTGTGCAGTAGTTTGAGCATTGTTTGGCATTGCTTTTCTTTGGGATTGGAATGAAAACTGACCTTTTCCAGTCCTGTGGCCACTGCTGAGAGAGTCGTTTAATTTTGAAAGAAAAAGAGCTCTACTTAAAAGAGCAAAAACAAAAAACAAATATAGCAGCAGTATAACTGCCTCTGTGAAGAACAGAATTTCAGATTTGGGTGGGAGTAGCTGTACAGAGGTAACCTGTAGTACACCAGTAAAAAATAATAATTAGCAAGTGTTTGTAAAGTATTGCTAGGTGGTAGGTACTATTTAGTCATTTCATAGGTTAACTGAATCCAGGATAGCCTTGTGAGTTAGTATTGCTGTTATTGCCCTCCTGTAGGTAGGCAAAGCTGAGTTACTTGGAATTAAGTGACTTGCTTGAGATCATATACGCTAGGCAGCAAAGCTCAGATTTTAATTCACCTGGGTTCATCCAGGGGCTTTCCAGGTGGCACTAATGCAGGAGATGCCTGAGACAAGGATTCGATCCCTGGGTCGGGAAGATCCCCTGGAGGAGGGCATGACAACCCACTCTAGTATTATTGCCTGGAGAATCCCATGGACAGAGGAGCCTGGTGGGCTACAGTCCATCGGGTTGCAAAGAGTTGGACACGACTGAAGCAACTTAGCACTCATGCACCCACAGGTTCATCCAGACCAGTAAGGATTCAAGAGCCTATGCCATTAACCACTCTATCGCATGGCCTCTCAACCATTTAATTCAAGTCCTAATGGAACCAAGTATTTCAGATTGAATTTTGTCTCTCAAAAATATATGTTGAGGTTTTAATCTTCAGTACTTCAGAATGTGACCTGATTTGAAAATAATGTTATCATAGATATAGTTAATTAAGAGGAGGTCTTACTCAAGGTGAGTGGACTCCTAATGAGGTTTGACTGGTGTCTTTATAACAAGATGGCCATGATGACACAGACCCAAGGAGAGGACCATGTGATGATGAAGACAGAGATTGGAGTTATGCTGCCACAAACCAAGGAACACCAAAGATCGCCAGCAAACCACCAGAAGCAAGGAGAGAAGGAGGGAAGGATCCCCTGCAGGTTTTAGAGAGAGTAGCCCTGCCAAAACCCTAATGTTGGACTTCTAGCCTCCAGGACTCTGAGACAATACATTTGTGCTGTTTTAAGCCACCAAGTTTGTGATATTCTGTTACAGTAGCCCTGGGCAACTAGTACACCAAGTAACTTAGAAAGACATTCCAGTGTCTGTCCAGACACTCATTTAGCCCATGAGACTTCTCACCTAGTTATCATTTTGCTCCTGTCACATCAGTCAGATAACTTGGTACCCAATCATGTGGGCTGAAGGCCAAGGACAATATCTTTGCCACTGAGACTGTATGTCTTGGAAATACCTAACAACATTCTGACTGACTCACAGTGAATAGCTTATTGAATTTGCCAATATTGTATTCACTTTCTGGGAAGTTAATAATTGTACATTTTTGTTCCTCTTGGAAGGGCAGTGATTCATAGTATGAACTATGCTGCTATCATGTGACAGCATTTAGATGTGTACCTTGTAGGAAAAACTGTGAGATTTAAACAAGTATTAATAATCCACAAATTTCTCCTTTTATCTGGATTTTCATTGCCTTATTTAGTGAGATTGTAGATTGTCCAATTTTGGAAAACCAATGCTCTTCTTGGCTTAAAAAATGTAAACCAAATTTATAGTTTATTCCAAACTTTGCTTAAAAAATATTTTCACTAAATAACTGTTATGTTGAATGAATGTGTGAAATATGATTTAAGACCAAAATTTTTCTTTTATAATATCATCTGAAGTTCACATTAAGTTCTGCTACAGGTCTAGTGGGCTTCCCAGGTGGCCCTAGTGGTAAAGAACCCGCCTGCCAGTTCAGGAGACGTAAAGAGATGTGGGTTCAATCCTTGGGTCGGGAGGATCTCCTGGAGGAGGGCATGGCAAATATTCTTGCCTGGAGAATTTCATGGACAGAGGAGCCTGGCGGGCTACAGTCTTATAGAGTCACAAAGAGTTAGACAGGACAAACGATTTAGCACACAGGCACGCACATACGCACAAGGTCTAGTAAATGGCATCGCAGGTTTCAAATCCAGGACTATTTGGATCGCATTGTATTTCCATGCCTATGCTCTGTTGTTTTCCTGGAGCAGGAATTTGAATTGCAGAAGATAGGGCCTTGAAAGGGGAAAAAGGAAGGTGTCTCACTGGGGAAAAGAGAGGAGAAGAGCATTAAGGACAAAGTGCTGGCATCTTCTAATTTTGTCTGGAGTCTTCCCTGGATCATTTAGATCCACTCTATTGTGGTAGCATGTATGGGACTACTGAGCCCTTGAAATGAGATTAAGAAATTGCTGCTGCTGCTGCTAAGTCGCTTCAGCTGTGTCCAACTCTGTGCGACCCCATAGACGGCAGCCCACCATGCTCCCCCGTCCCTGGGATTCTCCAGGCAAGAGTACTGGAGTGGGTTGCCATCGTCTTCTCCGTAAGAAAATTGAGATGTGCTAAAAGTACACACGCTGCAATCCATGGGGTCGCAAAGAGTCAGACACGACTGAGCAACTGAATTGAACTGAGAAGTACACGGTGCACACTGGGTTTGAAGACAATATGAAAAAAAGAATGCCAAATATCTCATAATATTTTTACATTGATTACATGGTGAATGATAATATTTAGAAATATTGGATTAAATAAAATGTAATATTAAAATATATTCTACCTGTTTCTTTTTACTTTTTTTAATGTGGCTACCACAAATTTGAAATTATATACATGACTCCCATTATGTTGTCATCAGACACAGTTTTAGATGTTCAGATAATCTGGATACCCTGAGTAATATTAATTTAATTTAAATGAAAAAAAATGGGATTTGACTTTTTGAGAAAGACAAGTAGTATTACAATTCAAAACAAATACAATTTTTAAAGCACACGACATACTATTTTTATCTTTATGATACCATTGTTCAAATTTTAAACTTGATATCTAAAAAATTGTAATTATGAGAGGTGAAGGTTTTAGTCTTTGTGGTAGATTTGTATGCAAAACTGAACTTAATTTTCCTCTCCTTTTATTTGAGCCACTGGGAAGCTTTTCTTAGTAGGAAGTGGTATTTCTTTTCCTACTCCTTAAATTTTCAATCACAAGACTTAACCTTGTGAGATGCTTGTGCCAATATACTATGTCAGAATGTTAATGTGCTCATTCTAGGCTTAGACATAAACAGACCTCACACTCCACTCCCTCTGCCTCTTGGAATCCTACCTACCTTTCATACATGAACAGACCTTGAGATGGCCTGCTAGACGATGAGACACCACTTAGAGCACAGACAAGCTGTCTCAGATGAGACCATCTCTGTTAGTTTTCTATGGCTAATATAACAAAGTACCACATGTCTAGTGGCTTACAATGACCCTAGTTTATCATTTAACAGTTCTGTAGGTCAGAAGTCCAACACAGGTCCCACTGGGCTAAAATCAGAGTATCACCAGGGCTGTGTTCTTTTCCAGGAAGTCTAGGGGAGAATCCTTTTTCTTACCTTTTCTAGTTTCTAGTGGCTGCCTGCCTTCCTTGGCTTATGGCCGCTTCCTTTATCTCCAAAGCCAACAACTGCTGGTGAAGTCTTTCTCACTTCACATCACTATGATCTCCTCTTCTGACTCCCTGTTACACTTTTAAGGACTCTTGTTATATTAGACCAACACAGATAATCCAGGCTGTATATTGTCATCCTACTTATTTAACTTGTATAGAGTACATCATGCGCAATTCTGGGCTGGATGAAGCACAAGATGGAATCAAGATTGCAGGGAAAGATATCAACAACCTCAGATATGCAGATGATACCATCCTTACAGCAGAAAGCAAAGAGGAACTAAAGAGCCTCTTGATGAAAGTGAAAGAGGAGAGTGAAAAAGCTGGCTTAAAACTCAACATTCAAAAAACTAAGATCCTGGCATCCAGTCCTATCACTTCATGGCAAATAGATGGGGGAACAATGGAAACCGTGACAGATTTTATTTTCTTGGGCTCCAAAATGACTGCAGATGGTGACTTCAGCCATGAAATTAAAAGACGCTTGCTGCTTGGAAGGAAAGCTATGACAAAACTAGACAGTGTATTAAAAAGCAGAGACATTACTTTTCTGACAAATGTGCATATATTCAAAGTTATGGTTTTTCCAGTAATCATGTATGGATGTGAGAGTTGGACCATAACAAAGTATGTGCATGCAAAGTTGCTTCAGTTGTGTCTGACTCTTTGTGACCCTATGGACTGTAACCCACCAGGCTTCTCTGTCCATGGGATTTCCCAGGCAAGAATACTGGAGTAGGTTGCCATTTCTTCCTCCGAGGGAATTGATGCTTTTGAACTGTGGTGTTGGAGAAGACTTTTGAGAGTCCCTTGGACTGCAAGAAGATCAAACCAGTCAATCCTAAAGGAAATCAACTCTGAATATTCATTGAAAGGTCTGATGCTGAAGCTGAAGCTCCAATAATTTGCCCATCTGATGTGAAGAGCCGACTAGTTGGAAAAGACCCTGATGCTGGGAAAGATTGAAGACAGGTGGAGAAGGGGATGACAGAGGATAAGATGGTTGGATAGCATCACTGGCTCAATGGACATGAGATTGAGCAAACTCTGGAAGATGGTGAAGAACAGGGAAGCCTAGCATCCTGCAGTCCATGGGGTTGCATAGGGTCAGACATGACTGAACAACTGAACTGAACTGAACTGAGATAATCCAGAGTGATCTCCTTATTTTAAAATGAACTGGTTAGCCTTAGGGCTTCCCAGGTGGTGCTAGTGGTAAAGAACCTGCTTGCCAATGCAGCAGACATAAAAGATGTGGGTTCAGTCCCTGGGTTGGGGAGATCCCCTGTAAAAGGAAATGGCAGCCCACTCCAGTATTCTTACCTGGAGAATCCCATGGACAGAGGAGCATAGCAGGCTACAGTCCATGGGATCACAGAGTCAGACATGATTGAAGTGACTGAACAGGCATGCAGGATTAACCTTTATTCCATCTGCAATCTTAAATCCCCTCTTGCCATATCAAGTAGCATATTCTCATATTATAAGGATTAGGATATGGCCATCTTTGTGAATTCTGCCCATCACACCATCCTTGGCCAGCTAGTACCTAACTAACCTCAGGAGGTGATTGGAGATGCGTAAGTGAGCCTAGCTGTGATCAGAACTGCCCAGCTGAGCCCAGTCCAAATAGCTGACCTACAGAATGATGAATTCCATACAGGTTTGTTGAACACCTTAATCAAAAATTGTGTGGTTTGTTGTGAAACAAAAGAAAACTGAGAGTCTTTGAAAAGGTCCAACAAATGCTAACTGACTTATGTTTCTGTAAAATACTGCAAGATCTAATTTCTGAAAAAGTCCTAATAATTTGAGGCACTCCATTTTTACTTAATGATTTCATTAATATTTTTCTCTCTTTTTTTTTTTACAAGGTAATGATGATATGGTTAGATCATACTCTGTCTGCTGAAGATGAATTTTTAGCAGTAGAAGAAGTCATATTTACCCACCCTTCCCTACCAACGTTCTTAACTTTGCTCTTAGAAAATAACTTTTAACAAAAGGGAGGCTCAATACCCAAGTTCTTGCCATTTGAGATAATAGTAACTGTAGCCTGGGCCAAGTTTCCATTAGTGAATAAAAAATATTTTTTAACAACCTCTCCAGCTGTTTAATTATACTTTTAGTTCTCTTTTAAGTGGATTCAATATGTAGGAAGTTACTTTGGGTTTGCACTCTGTGGTATAGATTACATGGTCAACTTTTGGAGGAATCAGGGTTATGTTTATGGTCAAGGGAAAGCTTTGATACACCTCATGATGCAAATTCTCTATTTCAACTGTGAAACATAAAGGGAAAAAAAGTCAAAATGGCTTTTTATTAGAAATTGCATTTTATTCTCCTGCATAAACTCTCAGCAAAACTGGGACTTTTAAAACAAGTTTCAGATGGAAATATGAGCTGAGCAAAATAATGTTTACTTGAGGCATATGAAGTTTTCACCTTGTAATATTTCTACTTTATAATGTTTAATCCAGGATTTCAAGATTTCCATGTCAGTAGCAAATTATGTAGCAAATTATGAAAATGCTGGGTCACCATCATCAGTCTGGTGGCAGTATCCTAAAATAGAACCCATCTGCCTATGACAGCCTGATGCTGTAAAAATTCCCCTAGATATATGTGTGTGTGTGTGTGTGTGTGTGTGTGTATCAGTGGTAAGAGGTTTTTCATTACCAGTAAAAATTATTGTTTATGTATTTATTTTTAAATTTTATTTTAAAAATTATTTATTTAATTTTGGCTGCTCTGGGTCTTCACTGCTGAGTAAACTTTCTCTAGTTGTGGTGAGCAGGGGCTATTTTCTCATTGCAGTACACGGGCTTCACATTGTAGTGATTATTGCAGAGCATGGGCTCTTGGGTATGCGGGCTTCAGTAGTTGTGGTGCACGGGCTTAGTTGCCCCAAGGCATGTGGAATCTTCCTGCACCAGGGGTTGAACCCTTGTCCTCTGCATTGGAAGGCTGATTCTTAACCACTGGACTACCAGGAAGTCCCCCAGCAAAATTTATTACTAAAGTTCCTGAAGCTGGAAAGTCATAAACAAAGATAATCACTTACCAGCCTAATAAAAATTCACACATGCAAAACTCTAGGAAATTTAAGACACCTTCTAATGGTTCCCAGTATAACAGATCAGGGAAATATATTTAAGGATAAATAAATAAGTTGCATCATTGCAAATTTCTCAGGTTTTTTTGTTTTGCTTTTCTGCTTAGAGCATTTTAAACTTTGTCACTATGAAATCTTCACCTGAGAAGAATATGAAAGAATTTAGTTTGTTTTCTATTTTTTCACATAGAAAATAGAATGGATTTGGAGTTACCTATGAAATTCTGAGATTCTTGTATATATATATATATATATATTGCATAGCTTTTCCTGCAACAGTAGAAATGGCTTTGCTGCCCACCAGCAATTAAGACATGAAACATTTCACTTGGACAACTGTTTGGGGCCCCAGGGAGCTCTAAACAAAACTGGGCTGGTAATGATGCTGCCTGACTCTGCCTGTTGATATTAACTGGGACTAAACAGAGCAACTCACATGTCAGCACACGTGTGTGACGTATGTGTATGTGTACAGATGTGGACTCACAGGCCTATTGGGAAATGAGCCAAGAAGAGACATATTTCCCTACTTTTAGAAAAAGGTAATGTGCTTAGTACGGCTTTGTAAAGTCTTTTTACCTCACACATTAAGACAATATTGATTCAATTCAATTAGCCTGATAAGTGTAAATATTCGGTATTAAAGATACATAGAGATGAGAGGAGGAAACATATTAATTAAGCCCTTACTGTATACACACCTTCATTACCCTCCTTGTATTTAGAGGTAGTAATAATAGGTATAATGGGCTTCCTACATGGCTCAGTGGTAAAGAATCTGCCTGCCAATGCAGGAGATGCGGGAGATGCAGGTTCAATCCCTGAGTTGGGAAGATCCCCTGGAGGAGGAAATGGCAACCCACTCCAGTATTCTTGCCAGGATAATCCTATGGACAGAGGAGCCTGGTGGGCTACAGTCTCTAGGGTCTCAAAGAGGTGGACACAACTGAGTGACTGGACATGCACACACATGCACACACAACAATAGATATTATATTTTCAGCTTATGGGTTAGGAAACAGTTTAGGGAGATCAAACTACTTTATCTGTCAAAGCCAGGATTAAAGCTCAAGTGTTATTCCAAATGTTATGCTGTGACCATGATACTAAAATGTCGCTTCACCCAGTAGGAGTTCATGGTCTAGTCCATTGTTATGTTCATGGACATTTACTGACACTCTGTTGATTATGATGAAGGTGAATTTTACACATTTGTCAGAAAGGATTAAATAAATGAGGTTTTAAAAATATCTTTGTGGAATTTATAGTCATAGACACATTTACATAAAAGGAGACTCCTAATTGTGTTTTAAAAGTTCTACACTTCTTCCTTATGATGTTTAATAAGGACTGAAATAGAGAAAAGTAGCGCTTAAGCTGCCTGTTTAATGATTCTGTGTAAAGAATCTTCTTAGTGTCTATGTATTTGATATCACTTAGTTTTCTGATATATTTCTTACAAGAAAAAATTAGAACAGCCTTTAAGGGGAAGACCATGGATGCCATCTTTAAAGTGTCTATGCCTTATTTTGAAAGTGCAAAATACTTGACCCACATATATCTTATATGTAATTCTTTTAACAACTGTATGTTTGGCATTAATTTTCAACTATAAAAAAAGAGAATCTCAAAGCTATAGAGGTTAAGTAACTTATAAGCATTGGCACCAGGGTTTAAACCAGTCTTACTGTAAAATCAGACTATTTCTAGCTAGGACATATTGCCTTCTCAAATACAGACTTGAGTAACAGGTATCACAGGAGGCTATTCAGGATGATTGCTACATTAATTTGAACTAGAAAGCTCAGCAAATGAATGACAGAATGACAATAACAATATATATTTTTTAAAATCACTGAGTTAGAATAGCAGCAGGGAGAATTCAGAGGTCAAAAATAGTTTCAAGTGGTAATCTGTTAGCTCTATCAAGAGTAGCTATGAGAATGACATCACCAGGGAAAAAAAGAGTAAATATTTTGGCAGACAATTAATCTACTTCAATTAGCAGATCTAAAACAAAGCATCATTGATAATCCTCCATTTCCTTTTTCCTGGCTACAGTGCTGGAAAGAGCTACATGAACATATGACTGAAATTGTTTTGCAAGACTTGGTGACCTACAGCTGGTTCACAGTTAATTGCTGGAGCCTCACTGGAGATGTAAATACTGTAGTTTCGGGACACATACCTGAAGAGCACAAACCTCTATGTAATAGATCAGAGAGCAGCAGTTCATTTCTTGACACTTTTTTCACATATGCACCATCTGTATACTGAATAATAATGACATGCATGGAAAATGTGTTTAACAGTGGAGAAACAGAAATGTGTAGTGGTTTTTGAGCTCTTAGTTTTGTGTCATGAAAATGAATTTCAATCCCATCTGTCCCATTTGTTAGCTGCATCTGTTTTTTTATCAGTACAATGCATGTAACGCTCTTGGGACAGTTATTGTGTAAGTTAAATAAATGGGTGTCTGTAAAAACACTTGGCGTGGTGCCTAGAACAGAGTAAGACATCAAACAATAGCTGCTGTTATTCTGTAGGATATAGTGTTCTGCTACCTGACTCTTCTGAAAAGGAAACTAATACCCAAATTTGTCTCCTGTGAGTTTTAGTCTCATGGGATCAACCATGAAGGCTGCTAGCAGAGCTCAATGGGAGAAAACCCAGTGTCTGACTTGTGGCTACAGAGGGCTAGTACTTACATTTGGGTTGTGTCTTTGGTCCCTTTTAGTCTGGCCAACCTGGTCCTTTACCAGCATAAAGCTGCTTCCTCCCAAGGTTTTCGCTCGCAGAAACAAGAAGACCCTGGAGGCCAACAACTAGTTATTTATTTTTAAATGTTTTAAAATAAAAGTAATAGTGTGATGCTTTTGCTTCATCTCTCTTTCTGAAATCACTCTTGACAGGAACTGGAAATAGTTCTCTCTCTCTCAAATCTCTCTCTCTCGTGACCAAACAGGATGTAGGAGGTTGGGTGGAATTTTCTGAGTTCTTTGTATATCTAGGAATGAAATGCCTGTCATTTAGTTAAAATAAGTTATTGGTTTTTAAATCAAATCAAAATATTGAGCCCAACAAGCAGGTACTGTACTTGAATTCTCTCTTATTTGTAAGAACCATTTTTCACCATTTCATGAGTAGTGGGGGAAAACAAGGAGTTATAAATAACAAAAACATGTTTTGGGCTTCATGAAACCCATAGAGGCAATTACAGGACAGTCTGGAAAAAAGTTGAAATGACCGTTATTTCTCAGGAAAAAAAAAAAATCTTTCTTGCCTTATCAAATAAGCAAGCTGACAATATTCTTTGAAAACAGTTTTAGAATATTTAGTTCCACCTTTCACTGGAGGCCTGTGCTGAACTCAGATCATTTCTTCTAGAGTCCTGCACTTTCTCTCCTTCCTGTGAATAAGAGTAGTAACTGTCTTCAGCATCACTTCAGGGCTTAGACTTGAAAAAAGTCGTAAGAGCAAGACAGGTGATTGGTTTTGCTCGAGGGAACTAGAGGAAGCTGGACACACATTCAAGTAGAATAGCAGACTAATTACAGACAGCTTTAGCAGATCAAGTGTTGACTTCTTCCAGTGATTAAGAAATAACACAGTTTGTGGTTACTGTGTTGTTGCTTCAGGACTTGCCAAATTTAAATATCCATGGCCTGGGAGTAAGTGGGCAATGATCACACTCTAATCTCTTGTTTAAATTACCTCCAAAGCTCTATTTGTTTCAGGAAATTCAGAAATAATTCAGAAACTCCCAGATTCTTAGCCTGAGAATCTGAATTTCCTTGCTCTGCTTCTTGTCCAGTTCCTACGGTTCTATATCTTTCTTCTAACCTTGGGCTTCGGATGCTAAACTCATAACAAATAACTCTCTGAACTCTCTCAGAAATGTGCCTCTCTGCCTTTGAATTCCATATGCCTTTTGTCTCGAATGGCCTCACTCCCCTTGTTTCCTAAAATAAGTGATAAATTATCATTTAAAACATGCTGGTGGTGGTTGTTGGTTTAGTCGCTAAGTCATGTCTGACTCTTGCGACCCCATGGACAGAGGAGCCTGGCAGGCTACAGTCCATGGGATTCTCCAGGCAAGAATACTGGAATGGATTGCCCTTTCCTTCTCCAGGAGATCTTCCCAACCCACGAATCAAACCCAGGTCTCCTGCATTGTAGGCGGATTCTTTACCAACTGAGCTACAAGGGAAGCCTATTAAAACATGCTACTCAGCCCCAAATCTGGGTTGTGTGTACTTTCTATGTTATTTCAAAGTATCCTTTATTTATCTCAATCATTATATTTATTACATTATAATCTACTGCTTCATTATTTGCATCTACCTCCAAACCAATGACTTTGATTGAACTGGTGTTAGGTGGGTTCCAAATCGGGAAAGGAGTACGTCAAGGCTGCATATTGTCACCCTGCTTATTTAACTTATATGCAGAGTACATCATGAGAAACGCTGGACTAGATGAAGCGCAAGCTGGAATCAAGATTGCTGGGAGAAATATCAATAACCTCAGATATGCAGACGACACCACCCTTATGGCAGAAAGTGAAGAAAACTAAAGAGCTTCTTGATAAAAGTGAAAGAGGAGAGTGAAAAAGTTGGCTCAAAACTCAGCATTCAGAAAACTAAGATCGTGACATCTCGTCCCATCATTTCATGGCAAATAGATGGGGAAACAATAACAGACTTCATTTTGGGGGGCTCCAAAATGACTGCAGATGGTGACTACAGCCATAAAATTAAAAGACACTTGCTCCTTGGAAGAAGAGTTATGACCAACCTAGACAGCATATTCAAAAGCAGAGGCATTACTTTGCCAACAAAGGTCCGTCTAGTCAAAGCTATGGTTTTTCCAGTAGTCATGTATGAATGTGAGAGTTGGACTATAAAGAAAGCTGAGTGACAAAGAATTTATTCTTTTGAACTGTGGTATTGGAGAAGACTCTTGAGAGTCCCTTGGACTGCAAGGAGACCCAACCAGTCCGTCCTAAGGGAAATCAGTCCTGAATATTCATTGGAAGGACTGATGTTGAAGCTGAAACTCCAATACTTTGGCCACCTGATGCGAAGAACTGACTCATTGGGAAAGACCCTGATGCTGGGAAAGATTGAAGGCGGGAGGAGAAGGGGCTGACAGAGGATGAGATCGTTGGATGGCATCACTGACTCAATGGACATGAGTTTGAGTAAACTCCAGGAGTTGGTGATGGACAGGGAGGCCTGACGTGCTGCAGTCCATGGGTCGCAAAGAATTGGACTCGACTGAGTGGCTGAACTGACTGAACTCAACTGAGGTGGGACCTTCTCTTCAGTGGTCTGTCTTAAAAGCTGCCTGATGATTTGGTTCACAGTGACAGTTAAGACACAATGGATTAGAGTGAAAGCTCCATTAAGATAGGACAGTTGACTAGTTTGTCATCATACTCCGTCCTAGTTCAGTGCTGGAAACATGGTAAATACTCAAGAAATATCTATGGATTAAATGTCATTGTATCCCCAGTGCTTGGTCCAGTATAAAACATTAATGAGTACGTTAAATTCTGCACAAACCAGTAAATCACAGTCTTTGCATTTTAAAAAGTGACAGATAGGGGTGAGGGAAATTAGAAAAGTACACCAAGAATTCTGATGTCATCACTTATACAATCAATGGTAAAAATATTTACAGTGGTTGTAGTGCTTTCTTATGGAGAATATCTTTTTTTGTGGGGATCTTTCTTCTTTCTGAATGCACAGATTTTCCAAGTGGTTTGGCACATGTCCAGTTAAAGGAAGCTTTGAGCAAAGTCTGTTCAAATTCTTCGGAAAACTGCTAAATCTTCTGAGGTCATTCCAGACCATTTGCCTTTCTCTGTTATGCACTAAAGCAGGAAATGTTTTCCTCTGCTTTGAAATGAGCAATTCTAGGGGCAAGTAAAGAATGCACGCCCTGAAACATGCTATCAGCCCCCTCCAGCTGTTTACCATGGTCTTTTTCATTCTTCACAAGGGCATCAAATTCTTTTGGATACTAGTTATGGTTTTATATATAAGACAAAATAAACATTTCCTGGAGGGCTTCAGGTTACTGCTCTTAGATCTTATCTTGCATTTTTTTTCAATCAAAAGAGGAAAAAATAAGATTTAATTTGAAAAATGACTACCATTTATCAGGTTATGCGGTAGTCAGTCAGTTGGTACATTTCTTTCCCTTTTCTTTTGTATAAGCCCGAAAGCAGTACAGCCCCTCAGCCTGACTTTCTCCATCTTGAATCACTTAATTTTTTATACTTGTAAGTGGTCATGGCCCCTACCCAAGGTCATCTGAGAACAATAGTACCTGAGTCACTGACATTCTTAAGGTCTTATTTGGAAGAGGTTGTTTGGAACTGCTATAGTCTGACCTGAGTCATCCCACACTGGGCCAGGGAGGCTGAAGAATTGGACTTTTCCCAAAGGAACACTTGTTATTGTAGTGAATCTCCAAAAAGAGACATGAAGTGAGAGCTAGGAGAATGTGCAATTTACTGTTGTACAGGGACAGACCATGACCTTTTAATCAGGATAGGCTTAGACTGGATATTTTGTACAAAGTAAATTGTCTTCTGGTGGAATTCCCCAGAGAGACCACCCTGGAGGAAGATATGAAGATTTAGTGAGAAGATCATGGGATTTGGAGTCAGATAAACTTAGGTTTAAATCCTGTCTCAACCTATCTTGGTATACTGTCTCTAACACATACTATGTGAGTTAGGTAAGATGTTTAACCTCTTTGAGGCTTAGGTTTCTCATCTATAAAATATCATAACCTACTAAGTGTTAGTTGTTAAGTCCTGTTGAACTCTTTGAGACCACATGTACTGTAGCTCGTTAGGCTCCTCTGTCCATGATAACCTACTAAAGAAATGCAATATTATTGAATTTGTCAGATGCACACTTTATTTTAAAATATTAGTTATATGCTATGCTATATGCTGTATAAACAGAAACAGAGTTCATGTCCTCCTACTATTCATATTAATATAGAGAAACATATAGGACAACAGATGCTTGAATAATGTAGAACAGAGGAGCATAATGGAAAAAGCACTGAATTTGAAATTCAAAGACCTGGTTCCCAGTCTCAACTCTATTTGTGGAACATGAGGCTCACTTAAAAATAGAAATAGTATCTACTTGAATATTTTTGTTTAGAAAATTGAATGGTATAGTGTTTATAGATTTACCTTGAAAAGCACCATAACCACATTAATTAATAAGAACAGGTTTCATTTCTTCTCCTACTAACCAAACCCAAAGTATTTTAAGAGTGAGGAATGGTACACAGTTGGGGAAGGGGTATTTCAGAAGCCAGAAAGGAAGATGGTAAGTTTAGTTATAATATGCAGCTGAGAGCATAATATATGCATTTTCTCAACTGCTCCTTAGAAGAAGGGCTAATGTAGGCGGCCTAGGTGTTTTTTCAATGGTGTGATTTGATGGAGCTGAGACAGAGACCTGCCTGGAAATACAGTAGTCCTTCATAAACTGGATGATGTGTTTGTGAAAAAGACCATGGTGTGTGAAACTATGGAGGGCAAGACTGAGGACTTAAAGAAAATAGAGGTTCGTGGAAAGAGCAATAAAAATGATGTATATGTGTTTTTATTTAAACATCACAGTTCATAAATGTTCTCAAAGGTATCCATTACTAAAACAAACTAAATTTACTGGTGTTAAAATGTTGCTCCAATAAGTAATCATTTTCCTGACTGTCCCTCTGAATTGTTCTGGAAATCTCCCAAAACAGATTTTTCCATGAGTCATATGTTTTGCAAGCTCGTTTTAAAACTTTTGGACCCTACTGACTTGAGATTTAACATTTTTTTGCACTTATCACTTGGTTAATTTCCTCAAGTATTAGAAAAATGTTTGTGCAACCTCTCTGCCCGGGCCTGGTCTTCATCCTACATACCTAAAAGGTGAAGCCTAATCAGGTGGCCCTTTTGTACTCTGTGCCTCTAGTCTTTGGGGGCAGGAAGGGAAGCAGTATGGCTTCAGGGGTCTTGTTTAAAAGGATTGAAGTACACAAAATATAGGTAACAATATTGCAGATTTTAATTTGTCATGAAAACATAGAACTGCATATTCTTGTAATTTGAAGCCCATATATGTAGAAAGTCACTCATTTGGGTGATTCTTAGGAATTGATATGGTATGTTATTGTGAATAGATAAAACACTAAGCTTCTTGTTTATAAGTACTCATTTGAAGTTAGTTTATCAAACATGCAAATAAATTGCCTATAAGGTCAGAGAAATGTTGTGAGGGTAGGGGGCTATACAGAGAAGGTCTGGGGACCTGGATGATGATCCCAAGGAGTACACAGCGGGAGACCCTCATGGTGGTATGAGTACGATGAAGGGTTGAATGGCGGAAGGAGACACAAACAAAATTAATGGCAGAAGACCACTGTTTTGTCCTTTCTTGTTTTTGTCTAGAACTGACCCTGTTTAGAATGAAGGCCTCAGCATTGCTGCTTTTGCCATGGTGAAGAGTTTAGTTGAAAACAGTAGAGTTTAGCCAATTATTGTGGCAACAGCTGACAGACTTCCTTATACCATCCTGTCAATTCTAATCTTCGTATATGTAAAGAAAAGACTAGGAGTAGAAACTCAGACTTTATGTGTAAATACTTGACTTTGTTCTTTCGCTCACCCTTTAGAGTTTCTGTGTTTCCTAATTATTTTTTGCCCACTTAAAATCAAAGAACAAGTCATGGTGGTTACATTTTATTATATATCTGTATACATCCACAGAGTGTACACCACCAAGAGTGAGCTGAAATATAAATTATGGTCTTTGGTGATAATTATGTGTCCAAATAGGTTTATCAGTTGCAATAAATGTACCGCTCTGATGGGGAATGTTGATAGTGGTGGAGGGGGTTGCGCAGCACTGTGCATGTATGGAGTCAGAGGTATAGGAGAGATTTCTGTACCTTCTACTAAGATTTACTGTGAATCTAAAACTGCTCAAAAAAATAAAGTCTCAATACAAGCAAAATAAAGCACAACAAACTAGATGAGAAGTGAGAGCAAAGGCCTGTGAGAGATGGGAAAATTCAGACTTGGTTTTGGAGAGTAGGGCACAAATATCAAGTAAGAGCTCAGCGAGATGTCAAATCTGAGATGGACCTTGAAGGAAGGATGTGAGTTTTGAGAAGATTTACCTTGATGTGGCAACAGAATGGACAAAGGCACTGAAGTGTGGTAGCAAGCTCAGGTTACATAAGTGGTGTTGTGTGGAGTGGCTGGATTGCAGAGATGAAGGTGACTGATTGGTGGTGGCTACTGTCATACTGAATATTTCTTCCTGAACTTAGAGGAAAAATTGAACTGGACAACATGCTAATTGGAAATTCTTTCCATATTACTAACATGAGACATGGCAGATCTAGAAAAGAATAATGTAAAAATTAATCAAAATAAACCTTTTAACATTCCTATTTAAAATTGCTCTTTGATTTCAGATCTCCTTTTGCTTTGTGAAGTATTATTTTCCATGTTAGCTAAATTATACCTTAAAAGTATTTTAGCGACTGTTTTCCCAGTTCATTATAATATTAGTCATTTTTTAAAAAAGCAGAATCATAAAATTAAAACAACATAATACTTGAAGAATCTGTGAATTTATAAGCTTCTCTTTGTCTAGTTCCACATTCATAAATTGGAAAAGAAATATTTGTCCAGGCAAACTGTAGAAAGAAACCTGAAAATATCAACCCAGCTATACCTTCAAATTTCAGCAATTCACCCCATGGAGCTGCCTTTGCTCGGCTCCTCGTGGATCAACAGAGGACACAGAGAACTATTTGTTCACTACCAGCGCTACTACGGTAGCTGCTCAGCAACTCTTAGACTGCTTCTAGTTGGATAATTTAGAATATATGTGGAATTATCTTTTTCAAGCTCATATGTTTTAGGTTTTGTTTGTCTTGTCCACTTTCTTTCATTATAACTTTAGTTATCTACTAGGAGAACATTGTATTTAAAAAGAAGTGCCAGAGTCCAGCTCCAGCAGGTCCAGGGGTTCCCTCAGGATGGACGGCGTCCGGCGATGCGAATGAGAAGACACAGCGAGTCTCGGTGTTTCCAAGTGTCTTCTGACTTTATTGTTTTTAAGACAGCTTTTATATTTTTAGTGGTACATAGAAACAAATGTAAAGTATAGAGTCATACCAAATCAGCTTAATGGGTCAACAGTGTTGACCTTTACCGACATCGTTTGCATATCTTAGTTCATTTTGTTTACATCATCTTCTGGCCTGGGGGCCTGCTAACATCTTGTGACTCTCCTGTTGATAAGGGTTGATCAGTCAGAACACTTTTGTATCAGGCACAGCAGGAAAGAACCCATCAATAGAAAGTTTCAAGGTAAAACCTGTTTTCGGTAATCTATCCTATGCCTTGAGCTTAACAGAAAAGAATGTGGTTCCATAAAGTCATAGAACAGCAAGCTGAAGGTCAGCTCTAAGTAAGAATAATCAGTTAAATCAACAATTGTCTTATTATTTGTATTAAAGCTAAACTTCTATTTATATAAATCTCTAACTATTATGCTTTCATTATATAGGCTAAATATGTTAAGAGTAAAAACATAGTGAGTAAATATAAACTAAGTAACAATTTCATAAAGCAATATTTTTTATATTTCTTAATAAGCCTTTTTTCCTGCGAAGGGTTTTGTGCCCATAGGGGCTTTCTGTGTGGAGGTTCTCAATGCTGTTTTATTGTTAAGGAACAGTCATGCACATTAGCTCCAAAGGCACAGGTACATTTATTAAACAAACCAATATGTTAGCAAAAGGAATTTAGATCAGCATACTCTATATCCCAGATAATTTTATTTAGGGTGCTACCGTTCAGGGGCCTTGTTGATTGAGTTTTCAGATTGATCTATTTTATAAGAGAATCAGGAAAAGCCTTTTTTCTAAGTCACAGAAAATAAGAAGAGGTTTATTGTAGCAAACATCAGAAAGACAGATACCATCTTTAAGGTGAGTGCTGAGGCAGCCTTCCGAGAATCCCTGAGGCCTGAGAAGCCGTGCTCGGATCAGTCCTCTTCCTCATGACTCTGTCATGGGTGGGATCTCGTGAGCTGGCTCCCGGCAAAGAAGCATTTAAGATTGGGAAGTGGTATCCTTACAGTTCTTTTCTAAGAAAACTATATTTTGTGAAACTGGAGATTTTAAAAAGTTAGGTAAGCATCAATAAAATTTCATTATAGTCTTCAGAAGAGAACCAAACCAGTCATACTTTGTTCACACTTGACCTTTGATAGTGGTCCCTCCTAATACAGTTTGAAATCAGGCATCTTTAATCATATAGGTAATTTGTTCCAAAATGCCGATTACATTCTATTCTTTGTGGATAACCTGGGTAAATTTAAATGGATCCTAGAATTATTTGCCTTTGTCACCAGTCATGATTCCAGGTGTGTAAGGAAGTATGTGTATACAGTGGCTGTCACAAAGAAGTCCCTCAAAAATTATGCTTTTGTTTAATTAATGCAGATGATTTTAGTATTATAATAGGCAAAATGTAAGTAGAAGGTATAATTGAGCTCTAAGTACTTACACATTAGGTTTAATGTTAAACAGAAAAAAATGGTATCTTTGCTTCTTAGATCTTTATAAGTTTCAAAGCATTCAGAACTTTGAATGCTGAATATGATTACTTCTATCCATACATGGATATCTAAAAATTCATTAACAGTGAAAGATTTGGAAATAAGCTTGACAAGAGAAGGACACTTGGGTCCTGGGTCTACAGTCTACATTTTCAGTTTTCTCCCTTCATAGTATTACAAACATGAATTGTCAAATGTTATATATTTTTATATTGTGATTGATGTAAGATTGATAAGAACCATATACATCTAACATTTAGGGTGAGTTTATAGGTGCCTTCTTAGAAGAAATTAAAATCTGATTGTTAATTAATAATAGAAGAGCACAACAGGTTAATTTCTTTAATGACCTATTTATTAGATAACCTCCTCATTTTATAATGTTTTTAAAGTTATTTGTGGGTGTCAACTTTTCAGATAATGTGCACAAATCTACATCAAATCAGAAGAATGCTAGAGGAAAAAATATATTAAAATGCATGATTTAGCTGCTTTAGCTTTTAAGAACTTGACAGACAGTTCAGGAAACATTGGCAATACTATAAACAAATTCAACACTGTTGATTATCCATTGACCTAGACAATAATGTGATTTAAAGGTGACCAAAATTGATACCTTATGCTGTTTCACAACATGGCTTTGGACAACCCTGATGATTTTATTAAAGGTTATATCATGATTGAACTTTGTAACATGGTCAAGTGTTTGTATTTTCCCAGGAGTTAGTTATATTAAAACATACTTTTCCAGATCCCTAAAGCAACACATTATTTGAGGACCTACTATGTACTAGGCCCTGGAAATACAAAGATAAACAGATGTTGTCTCTATCCTCTTAAGTAATCGACCCAATATGACTTTTCATATGAACAGTCAGTCACATTGTGCCAAAGAAATGACACTCTGAATTGCTATTGAATTATGCATAGTCATGAAAAACAGAAAAATTAATCCAAAGAAAATAGAAGGAAGGAAACAATAAAGAGCAGAAAATAGTAACAGTGTGGAGAAACATTCAATATAGAGGATCAACACAGCAGAAAAGAGTAGTTCATTGAAAAGGCTAATAAATTTGACAAACTTCTGATGAAATTAATCAAGGAAAAGGTAGAAGTCACAAAAAATGTTAGGAATTCATGGATGCTTCAGATACTGAAATGAAATAGCATGTTATGAACAACATTTTTTGCCAGTAAATATGAAAAATTAAGTGTAATAGAAAAATTCTTGTAAAAACACTATTCACTCAGGAAGGTACAGAAAACATTAATATTCCTATAACTGTTAAATAAAATCCATAAAAAAGCATAGGAGATTGTCACTTTCAGCCATGACATAGCAAGAAATAATGAATGGCTTCTCACTTAAAAACATGAAATATTTTAGATGACAGTTTCTAAGCATTGAAAAACTGGTATCACAGGACTATAATCATTTAAATAAAGGACAGACACAAGATGAGCCCTAGTATTTTCCTGGGTGTTTTTGTTTTTCACCTGAGTAGATTCTTGCCACAGTATAGGGATGGGGGCCCATGGTCTTGCTGAGCTTTGGAGGCAGAGATTAGGGTTTGAGACTGCCTAAAGCAGTTGGAATTTAACACAGGGTACCAAAGAGGAAGCTGCATGAAAGTGGGAACCAAAATCTTGTTTGAGAATTTACCATGCATCTGTGGAGAGAGGTTAGCCAAGATTAAGACAAGATTCCATGGGACCTTGCAAGAATCTACTACAGGGCTGAAGAGCAATGCCAGAGGCTGTACATTGCTGAGAGATGTTAGAGTTCTGTCTTAATAAGAGAGCAAATTAAAAAAAATAATTTAGTTATAGATACACAGATCTTCCTCAATTTATCATGAAGCTATATCCCAACAAATTCTATTGTGAATTGAAAATAGCATAAACTGAAAATGCATTTAATCCACCTAATCTACCAAAACATCATAGCTCAGCCCAGCCTACTTTAACACTTACATTAGCCTACAGTTGGACAAAATCATCTAATACAAAGCTTATTTTATAAAGTGTTGAATATCTCATGTGTGCTGAAAGTGAAAAACAGAATGGTTGTGTGTGTACAGAATGATTGTATGGGTACAGAATGGTTATGTAAGTGTATCAGTTTTTATCCTTGTGACTGTGTGGTTGACTGGGAGCTACAGCTCACTGCCAGTGCCCAGCATCACGAGATCTCTGTGCTGGACCAAATATCACCAGCCTGGGAAAAGGTCAAAGTTCAAAATTTGAAGTACAATTTTAGCTGAATCTGTTTCCCTTTTACACCATTGTAAGGCTTAAAAATCGTTAAGTTAAACCATCATAATTCGAGGACCTTTTATATATTATTAATTTATGTTATATCTATGTACTTACCTAAATATAATAATAGTGTACTCTCTTGCTCTCTCCATAACCCCTTCTGTATATATCATTTTTTAAGGTAGGATAAAATAACTTGCCTGTATGAAAGTTTGTCTATTCCCCAAGTCCTGCTGGGGTAATACTTAGGAATAGAATTATCTGTGACTTATCCTGTGTTATGACAATAAAATTAACACAATTTTGTAAAGCAGTGGGTAAATAAGTTGCCATCTCATCTTTAAATCTAATAATCTTAATACAGTATTGAGTCAAAATAGAGGAACATTGAATTCACAGACTGTTCAAATTATTTTAAAATTGATCTGGGCTTATAGTTCTCAAAACTGATTTTTCTAATGAACTTTCAGCTTTAAATGTAAGAATTAGGATTTGAAAAATCAATCCAGCTTACATTTTACTTTGGCATTAAATATCATATTTTTTGCTATGTACAACAAAATCCTTTGATATAGAGTTGAAAACATTGAATAATTTACAAATTAAGAACAAGAGGAAATTAGATATTTCAGGAATAATTTTGAGTTTGGGTAGAAATCGATACTATTCCAGAGTTGAAAACTTTATCCCCAGACATTTTCAAACCTTGGAAAATAAAAAGTTGTCATTTGTTTAATTTAGAATAAAGTTATTTTTAGCTACCTTGTGTATGTCACTAACTCAGCACAAATTATAGACAGAAGACAAGCACAGTCTTGAATTATTAGCAGGGGAGCAAAAACAAGACCTCCTGGTATAGAATAGCCTTGAACCAGTGGCTAAGTGTACTCCACAGCTGTTTAGACTTTTCAAAAGTCCTGCTATCTTTATAACGCACAGTTTTAGCGTCCTGTGTTGTATTGCGTGTATCTAAGTTTCTTCATGCTGAACCGAGAACAGTTTATGTATGTTTATTTCTAGCATCTAAGCAACTTTACTGGTACTATTTATTTATTTATTTTGGTCACTTTCTGTTAGCTTGGATGTTTGCTAGTTTATTCAAGTATTAAGTGCAAAAGGGAGACCATGTAGAGTGACTTTCTGTGTTTCCTGTTCAATTGCTCAGTCGTGTCCAACTCTTTGTGACCCCATGAACTGTAGCCACCAGCCTCCTCTGTCCATGGAATTCTCCAGGCACGAATACTAGAGTGGGTTGCCATTTCCTTCTCCGTTCTGTGTTTCCTACAGGTATCAGAAAGTTGCTCACAATTATTTGTGAAATTTGAGTCCTTGGATGTGACAGATAATACACATAATTATATAGTAATTTATAGTAAATTGTATAGTAATTTATAGTAAATTATATAGTATGTTAGAGAGTGATATGGAGAAGGCAATGGCAGCCCACTGCAGTACTCTTGCCTACAAAATCCCATGGATGGAGGAGCCTGGTTGGCTGCAGTCCATGGGGTCACAAAGAGTTGGACACCACTGAGCGACTTCCCTTTCACTTTTCACTTTCATGCATTGGAGAAGGAAATGGCAACCCACTCCAGTGTTCTTGCCTGGAGAATCCCAGGAACAGGGGAGCCTGGTGGGCTGCCGTCTATGGCATTGCACAGAGTCGGACACAACTGAAGCGACTTAGCAGCAGCAGCAGGAGAGAGTGATAAATGCTATGGAAAAGAAATGAAGTGGGTTAATGGATATCAGATATGTAAAGATTGAGGTTGGACTTTAGATGTGTTGGAAAAGGGATCGTTGAGAAAGTGAAGTTACAGCTAACATTGAGTTGTATAAATTTGGGAAGAAAGCACCCCAGGCAGAAGGAGGCACCCCAGGCATGAAACTTGAGGCAGCAGTATAGCTAATATGTTGGAGGAAGGAGGCAAGTATGGACCAAGAATAGCATGGGCAAAAGTGGTAAGATCAGGTCAGGAACAGGAATCCAGACGGGGTAGGGCATTGTGGGCCATTGTCAAAATTAGGCATCTCCTTTTAGGAGACAGGAGGGGAATGGAGTGTTTAAACATGACTGGTGTTTTTAGAAGACCTCACATTGTTAAAAGAGACAATGACTCTTCTGCTGAGAATGGAACAGTGGTGGATCAGGAGAGGTCAGGGGAGAGATTACTGCAGTAATATAGACAAGAGATAATGGCAGCCTTTATTTGTGCGGTACCTGTGAAAGTGGTGAAAAATGGTTAAATTTTGAATATATTTTGATGGTAGATCTAAGAGATTTCCTCATGGGCTGGACGTAAATATTAAGACAAGAGAGTTGGAGTCATGGATGAACCTAACATTTTTGGTCTGAGCAGTTGGAAGGATGGTTCATTTCTTCACCATTTCTCATCTATTTTAATCCTCTTGTTTTTTATTTTTTATTTTTATCCTCATTGCTTTATGCGTGTTTATATTTCTTAAATGATAGTTTAGTGGAACCCTGGGTTGAAATGATGATAAATCCATGTGTTTTAACTCAATATGTTTATCTAAAAGTTCATATAGTTGTTTTGATAAATTAATTTTACTTAATTTTGATTTGTGGGGAGAGAAACACCTTTGGAATTTAACTGCAATGTGATACTTTATTTTTCAAAAGGTGATGGAAAATAAATGTCCCTGACCCAAAACAATGTGGCTCAAGGCCATGAAACACATGTGATTCAATTAGAATTCCCTTGTTGTATTTGGTTTCCATGGAGAGGGATTATTTTTACCTTTGCACCACTGCCAAGATGATGTCCATGAATTAACTTCTCTGTAATTAAACTAGTCCATTTTTGTATTTTGAAATGATGGCTGGAAATCATCCAAGAACTTTTATGTGCCCAAAGAGATACCGCAGACCCTGCATAATTCTTCAAGGCATGGAAAAAGGCCCAATTAATCAGAGCAGGTATTTTTTTTTTTTTTTTTAGTTTTACTTAATTTTATTTTATTTATTTATTTTTTTATAAATTTATTTATTTTAGTTGGGGGCTAATTACTTTACAATATTGTAATAGTTTTTGCCATACACTGACATGGATCAGCCATGGGTTTACATGTGTTCCCCTTCCTGGACCCTCCACCCACCTCCCTCCCCATCCCATCCCTCTGGGTCATCCCATTGCCCCGGCCCTGAGCCCTTGTCTCATGCATCGAACATGGAATGGTGTTCTGTTTCACATATGATAATATACATGTTTCAATGCTATTCTCCCAGAACGTCCCACCCTCACCTTCTCCCTCAGAGTCCATAAAATTGTTCTATGCATCTGTGTCTCCTATTCTGTCTCGCATATAGGGTTATCGTTACCATCTTTCAAATTCCATATATATGCATTAGTATACTGTATTGTTGTTTTTCTTTCTGGCTTACTTCACTCTGTATAATGGGCTCCAGTTTCATCCATCTCAGTAGAACTGATTCAAATGTATTTTTTTAATGGCTGAGTAATATTCCATTGTGTATATGTACCACAGCTTCCTTATCCATTCGTCTGCTGATGGACATCTAGGTTGCTTCCATATCCTGGCTATTGTAAACAGTGCTGCGATGAACATTGGGGTACACGCGTCTCTTTCAATTCTGGTTTCCTCGGCGTATATGCCCAGCAGTGGGATTGCTGGGTCATATGGCAGTTCTATTCCCAGTTTTTTAAGGAATCTCCACACTGTTCTCCATAGTGGCTGTACTAGTTTGCATTTCCACCAACAGTGTAAGAGGGTTCCCTTTTCTCCACACCCTCTCCAGCATTTATTGCTTGTAGACTTTTGGATAGCAGCCATTCTGACTGGTGTGCAATGATACTTCATTGTGGTTTTGATTTGCATTTCTCTAATAATGAGTGATGTTGAGCATCTTTTCATGTGTTTGTTAGCCATCTGTATGTCTTCTTTGGAGAAATGTCTGTTTAGTTCTTTGGCCCATTTTTTGATTGGGTCGTTTATTTTTCTGGAATTCAGCTGCAGAAGTTGCTTGTATATTTTTGAGATTAATTGTTTGTCTGTTGCTTCATTTGCTATTATTTTCTCCCATTCTGAAGGCTGTCTTTCCACCTTGCTTATAGTTTCCTTTGTTGTGCAAAAGCTTTATATATAGAAAACTATAAAACACTGATGAAAGAAATCAAAGAGGACACAAACAGATGGAGAAATATACCGTGTTCATGGATTGGAAGAATTAATATAGTGAAAATGAGTATACTACCCAAAGCAATCTATAGATTCAATGCAATCCCTATCAATCTACCAATGGTATTTTTCACAGAACTAGAACAAATCATCTCACAATTTGTATGGAAATATAAGAAACCTCGAATAGCCAAAGCAATCTTGAGGAAGAAGAATGGAACTGGAGGAATCAACCTGCCTGACTTCAGGCTCTACTACAAAGCCACAGTCATCAAGACAGTATGGTACTGGCACAAAGATAGAAATATAGATCAATGGAACAAAATAGAAAGCCCAGAGATAAACCCACGCACACATGGACACCTTATCTTCGACAAAGGAGGCAAGAATATACAATGGAGAAAAGACAATCTCTTTAACAAGTGGTGCTGGGAAAACTGGTCAACCACTTGTAAAAGAATGAAACTAGAACACTTCCTAACACCATACACAAAAATAAACTCAAAATGGATTAAAGATCTAAACGTAAGACCAGAAACTATAAAACTCCTAGAGGAAAACATAGGCAAAACACTCTCCGACATAAATCACAGCAGGATCCTCCATGACCCACCTCCCAGAATATTGGAAATAAAAGCAAAAATAAACAAATGGGACCTAATTAAAATCAGAGCAGGTATTTAGTGGGCTTTCTTTTTAAGTACTATTTTTTAAATTAGAAGATAATTACTTTACAATATTGTGTTGGTTTCTGCCCTGCATCAACATGAATCAGTCATAGGTATACATATGTCCCCGCCCTATTGAACCCCTCTCCCTCCTCCCTCCCCACCCCACCCTTCTAGGTTGTCACAGAGCACCAGCTTTGGTTTCCCTGCATCATACAGCAAATTCCGACTCCATATCTATTTTACTATTTAATGTTTTTCACTGAAAAATATAAGAAGGACCCATCAAAAGAGCTGGATAAATATATAAATTTTTAGAATCAGTATTTTCTTAGATGGCTTTACTTCCTATTTGAACATAGCACATCAGAGTTTTATGCTACTGTTGGCTTGTCACTGCTTTTCCCCCCTGTTTTATAGAAGAATGTCAAAACTTCACTGGATTTATTTCTTTTAGATATTTTCCACATCTCTCTGACCTTTCCATAACCCAAAGTGATCAGCTAAAAAGTATTAACAAAGAAACAAATTATCATGTTTTCAAAATGCTAATAGGTAAAGCTTTCTTTATACAGAAACTTGAAAACATTAACAGGATAACTTGGGTAACCTGAGGCACTAATTGAAGATCAATATTATGATTTTAAGTTATTTGGAGAATCAGATATACCTCCTGAATAAATTTAAAAAAATATAAAATTTGGTAAATGAAAAGTGTGCTCAGTCACATTTTATTTTTTTTTCAAATTGTTAATATATTTGAAAATGATTGGAGAACCAGAATACTTGATTTATCCTTTCTGTGGCTCGTTACTTAAATAATTATGTGCCCTATTTCAGTGACAGTGTGCTAATTGAAATTCTATTTTATATCTCCTGTTGTCATGCTTCTCAAGTTGGAGTAGCTGAATCTCTTGATAGCCAGGCCAGTGCCATGCCAGCGTTGCTGGTGGTTGATACTCCAGGATGAACAAGGTGTCACTTCCTAGAGCATCCCTCTTGGAGTTTCTTGTGAAGACTTTCTATATTTAGGCAGATGTATGTAAGTGTGTAACACAAAACATGCACAAAGGCAACATAAAAGAAATGCCTACCTGCCACAGCCTCCCTTGGGCTGTATCTCAACCTCCCTTCCATCTCCTCTGCTGTTTATATACTTTGATATAAATATTTGAGAAGTCATTTTAGAAGTCTTCAAGAAAGTTCCTATGATAGTAGCGTATCTTTCTGAGATTTCTAGAGTTAAATACTGAAGACATTCTATTTCATGACTCATAAAAGTGCAAAATATTCTAGAATAGCCTGCAGAGTACGATGTAAATGTCTATTCCACTAAGTTGCCCAATTTCCTTTTTACCAGAGCCTGCTGACTTTTGTCACAGGTGAGTCAGTGCGGTGCCTTTGGATGGCATTTTCAGTCCTGTATAGAAAATAATCACAATAGATATGAATTGAGAGCTTTCTGTGTCTGAAGAGCCATTTCTGTATTATCTCTGTTAACTATCACAACAATCCTCTGTGTTAGGTAGTATTCTCATCCCTTTTTACAGATGAGAACTCGGACACAGAGTGGTCAAGCTACCTTTTCAAGATCACACAGCCTAAAGGAGAAAGATCCAGGATTAGAACCCAAGTAATCCTCCTTGGTAGCCCCAGTTTCACATTATTCTTTGTCTGGAAGTCATCTTGAATTAACAGCACTGCTTTTCAAAAGCAGGCAAAATCTTTATAATCATGAAAGGCAGGACTGACTTCTGCAAAGTAAAGTCATCCATACTAAACTGGTGAGGGCCAGCTGCAATAGTGCTCAGCTTCCCCAAACAGCATTGACTTACACACACTTGGAGCTACGTGGTCAATCCCAAATCAAACTATGAAATTAATGAAATTCGTACTCCCTTTTTACAGTCCTCAGCTTCCACATTCTTGACCTGCCTCGGCCCACACCCTCCAACTGCTTTCTAACCCTCCCCTCTTGGGTAAACAGAAGAGAACTCGATACCAGCCTTTAAAGTGTGGTTGATGGATTTCACATTGCAAGGATGTGAATGGATTTCAGTAACGTGCATTATCTTAACTAAGCATCTTCATTCAAGACCTTGGTTTTATCTCTAATGGAAGGATTTGAGGACGTTAAGATTCCATCCTCAGTAACCATGTGGTAAGATAACTTGAGGGTGAGAAGCTCTGGAGCTACATCTATATCATCACAAGTTGCCCCTGTTAATGAGACTGAGAAATGGTAAAGATGGTCTAAAGGAATAACACCACAGACTTTGTTTGCTTATTCAGACTATCCCTCCTTTGGTGTAACTAAGGCTAACAGTGATCCATCAGTTACAGCAACAGACATTTTCCGAAAGTTGCTGGGGACAGAAGAGCATGTTTTGTCATTTTCTTCCAAGACTGAAACAGGTGTCTAGGGCACATTCATTCCTTCCACATACACTGCCCATCATCACTATCTGTACAGAGGCTTCAAGACCAAACAGCTCAAACCTCCTGTACATTTTGATGTGACATTTTGGTAACCAGCAACGGGCCGTAGCTTTTACAGAAACAGTGCTCTTGCGACATCCTGAAATACCAATGTTTTTTTGTATTTGATCCCTGATAAGAAGTTCCCAGGTGGCTCAGTGGTAAAGAATCTGCCTGCAATACAGGGGATGTAGGTTCAATTCCTGGATTGGGAAGATCCCCTGGAGAAGGAAATGGCCACCCACTGCAGTATTCTTTCCTGGGAAATCCCGTGGACAGAGGAGCCTGGCACACTGTAGTCCATGGGGTTGCAAAGAGTTGAACATGACTTAGTGACTAAACCACCACCATCAAGAAGTTACTGAAAATAAAACCATCTTATTAAAAGAGTTGCCACAGTGGGCATTTTCCTGCTGTACACAGTCTTTTATCCCTTTATATTCTTCTCTCTTCCACTGGACTCATTGAAGTCATGGACTGTTCCTTTCTTCTGCATCTTCAGCGCCCAGGAGAGCACTTGGCATTGAGACTGTGCTCAGTAAATGTGGACTGAAGAAATTAATGACTAAGGGAGTAGATTCATAAATTTGTATTGAATCTATATATAACTCTAGTTTCTATAGGAATGTGTTTAGAATAATTCTCCAACAGATTTTAGTAATACCATAAAGTGTCCTACAGTATTAGACAGCATAATTTGTGCTACTAGAATAAGATACTAGCCTGGGCAAAAATCATCCCATTCATTAACAAAAATTTAGAATTTAGGTTATAAGTAAGTACTAATTTTAGATTATTTTCCAGACAGGCTCCAATTTGAGGAATATAGTCCCACAAAAAAATTTGAAGCTGGCTTTTTAAAATTTATGGCTTAAGTTGTATTAAAGAAAAGATAATAGCCCTTCATTATATATCACACAGATTTATAGTCTTCTTTGAACTATACCTAGCTCCACACTCTCCTTCCAAGCTAACATCCTTCTACTTCTCATGTGCCACCTTTTTCCTTACAAACTAGTAGCCTCAAAAAAAATCTTCAAAATCTAGCACATGGGGCTCTTAATGGTCTTTGCTTGTTCCAGTCCTCCTCCTTTTAATAATCCTCCCTAGTCTTTCCTCAATATAGCTGAGAGTCCGGTTCAAGTCCTCCCACCATGAATTGTTCCCTGACAACTCTTACCAAATGATTTTCTGTTGATTCTTTATCTGAATTCCTAGTGAACATATTGTTAGTGCCACACTTGTAATATTATTTCATTTTTCACTTGCCCTATGTTTATTAGTTTTCTCTCCAAATGTAAGCTTTTGACATCCACAATTGTGTCAAAGTCTCTGAATCTACTGCAGTAGAAAATAAAATGCTAAGCATATAAAAGCATACAGAGCAAATGCAACAAAAGCAAAAATAAACAAGTGGGACTGCATCAAATTAAAAAGCTCCTCTACAGCAAAGGAGATCATCAACAAAATAAAAAGATAATCTACAGAATGGGAGAAAATATTTGCAAACCATATGTCTGATAGAGGGTTAACATTATATATATATGTATATATATATATATATATATATATATATATATATATATATATATCTTATTCAACTCAATAGCAAAAAGCCCAAAGAATCCAGGTAAAATATGAGCAGAGGAACTGAGCACACAGTTTTCCAAACAAGACATACAAATGGCCAACAGGTACATGAAATGGTGCTCAAGATCACCACTCATCAGGGAGATGCAAATCAAGACCACAGTGAGAGTTCGCCTCATGTCTGTTAGAATGGCTATCCTCAGAAAGACAAGAGATGAAAAGTATTGGTAAAGATATAGAGAAAAGAAACCTTGTGTGCTGTTGATGGGAATGTAAACTGGTGCAGCCACTATGGAAAACAGTATGGAGTTTGCTCAAAAAATTAAAAATAGAACTACCATATGATCCAGCAATCCCACCTTTGGGTATATATCCAAAGGAAATGAAAACAGGATATCAGTGAGTTATCTGCACCCCCATGTTCATTACAACAAGATTCGCAATAGCCAAGATGTGAAAGCAACCTGTGTCCGTAAATGGATGAATGGATAAAGAAGATGTGGTACATGTACACAATATAATATTCAACCATGAGAAAGAAAGAAATTTTGTCGTATGGGTTAGCGTGGATGGAACTTGAAGACATTATGTGATGTGAAATAAGCCAAACTGAGAAAGACTTTCATGATATCATTTGTATGTGGAATCTTCCCTCCCCACCTTAGAATCTTTTTTTTAAAAAAAGAAAAATTTTAACTCATGGAAACAGAGAGTAGAAAGTTAGTTTTCAGAGGTTGAGTGATGGGTGAAATATGGAGAGGTTGATGAAAGGGTACAGTCTTTTAGCCACTGGATAAATAGAGTCTAAGGATCTAAGTGTTATAGTTGTAACACTTTTTGTATAATTGAAATTTGGTAAGACAGTAGAGGGTTTCCCTGGTGGCTCAGTGGTAAAGAATCCCCCTGCCAGTGTAGGAGATGTGGGTTCAATCCCTGGGTCAGGAAGATCCCCTGGAGAAGGAAATAGCAACCCACTCCAGCTTTCTTGCCTGGGATATTCCATGGACAGAGAAGCCTGGTGGGTTACAGTGGGGTCACGAAAGAGTCAGATAGAACTTAGTGACTAAACAACAGCAGCAAAGAGAGTAGAACTTAAATGTTTTCACTAAAAAAAAAAAAAGATAAATATGTGAGGTGAGGGGATCTGTTAATTAACTAGGTTAATGGGGTATCCTTTCATAATGTATATCAGATCAACACATTGTAAACTTTAAATTTCTTACAATTTTATGTATACCTCAATAAAGCTGAAATTTATTAAAAATGTACTCAGCAATATTGCTTGCTTGTTGGCAGAATTGTTTTTTTTAATATTTCACTGACCCCTTTATTGATACTTTGCTTCTATTATTTGATTCTTTTTCAAAATTAAAATCACTTGTCAACATCCTTTTATAACCTGTCATAGCTTAATGCTATGTCTTAACCAAATGATATCCAAACTTGTCTGAAAGGAAATTTTGTCTTCTCAACTGGAATGTTGCTCAATATTCTGCCCACCAGAAGTCAATGCTTCTTTTGGAAATACTTTTTATATGGTTTTCCTTCTCATCATTCAAAGAGCACAGTCTGCAGTTTAAAGATCTTCATAACTTTCACATCTTGGGGGTGACTTAAATTCAGGAAACTACATGGCCACAACCAAATGGATAAACAAGAAGTATACCAAAGGTCCTCTTATTGGAAAAAATATTTTCCCCAACTTTTCACAGACAGTTAAGAACTGAAATAAGTAGAGAAGTAAAGGGTAACCTGTAAGTCTGAAACAGCATTTTCCCAGGTGCTAGAGAGGATGTGAAATTGCTGACACTGGTTTTTAAAAAGTGTAAATTGTAAAGAAGAGGGAAACAGTACCTAGGATGGTGGTTTTCAACTGAAACTAAGATCAAAGCTCATCATTTCCAAGTATAAAGTAAGTGGAGGCTTTAGGAATTGCTCTAATTTTAATGAAAGACCATTTTCTAATTTATTGGCTGATGCCTTTACTATTTACACTCTTTACTGGCTGATGCCTCTGCAGTTATGTTGATTTAAAATGTCTACATTTGTGAGAGAAATCATTTAACCTCTTTTAACTTGGTCATATGATGATTATCCGGAGAAGGCAATGGCACCCCACTCCAGTACTCTTGCCTGGAAAATCCCATGGACGGAGGAGCCTGGTAGGCTACAGTCCATGGGGTCGCTAAGAGTCGGACACGACTGAGCAACTTCACTTTCACTTTTCGCTTTCATGCACTGGAGAAAGAAATGGCAACCCACTCCAGTATTCTTGCCTGGAGAATCCTAGGGACGGCGGAGCCTGGTGAGCTGCCGTCTATGGGGTCGCACAGAGTCGGACACGACTGAAGCGACTTAGCATAGCATAGCATGATGATTAGCAGTGAAGTCCATTTGTTTATCAGCTGGACTACTATACTACTAATTAGAAAGGTCAGTGTATTTTTCAGATCCTATGTACCTTAATACAAGAGTCTCCAACCCCTGGGCCACCGACTGGTACCTCCTGTCAGATCAGCAGCAGCATTAGATTAGAAATAAAGTACACAATAAATGTAATGTACTTGAATTATCCTGAAACCATCTCCCTCACTCCCAGTCTGTGGAAAAATTGTCTTCCATGAAATCTGTTCCTGGTACCAAAAAGACTAGGGACTGCTGAAATACACTAAACCGTCTAACATATCTAATTGTACTTGTCATACTGTGAACTATGATGGGAAGGATTTTATAGGGAACTATGATGGAAGGATTTTATTTCTTGACTTAAAATTTAGATGATTTACTGTCTGGATTTTAAATGATCTTTGCCTTCTTTGACAGGAAGAAATGGACTAAAGATCTCACTCTTTCTATTTTTTTCATGGTAAGTAAAAATTGGAAAGGTAGATGGAGCCTCCAGTATGGTTCTGAGCCACTTCAAAGCCCTGCATTCACATTTTGAATTTTCTAACTATTCTTCTCTGTAAACTGCCTTAATACTTTCTAAAAGCAAGTGGGTCAAAATAATAGATACTTTAATCCGAAGTTCTACTCTTTAGACTTAAACATTAGTTAATGATTACCGTGATTAGGCTCTATGCAATTAATCAAATTCCCGTTTTTTAAAAAATTTACTTTTAGTTGGAGGATAATTGCTTTACAATGTTGTGTTGTTTCTGCCATACAACAACATGAATCGGTCATAAGTATACATATGTCCCCTCCCTCTTGAACCTCACTCCCACTCCCTACCCTATCGTACCCTCTAGGTTGTCACAGAGCATTAATTAATTAATTCCATATGTATGCATTAATATATGATATTTTTCTCTTTGTGACTTAACTTCACAAAGTCAGATGGTAAAGAATCTGCCTGCAATGTGGGAGACCTGGGTTCGATCCTCAGGTTGGGGAGATCCCCTGGAGAAGGGAACAGCTACCCACTCCAGTATTCTGGCCTGGAGAATTCCATGGACTGTATAGTCCATGGGGTCACAAAGAGTTGGACACGACTGAGTGACTTTCACTTCACTTCGCTCTGTATATCAGGGTCTAGGTTCATTCACCTCACTAGAACTGACTCAAATTCATTCCTTTTTTTGACTGAGTAATATTTAATTGTACATACATACCACAACTTCTTTCAAAGTTGTATATATACTTCATCTGTTTGTTGTATATACAGTTCATTTGTTGACAGACATCTAGGTTGCTTCCATGTCCTGGCTATTGTAAATAGTGCTGCAGTGAACATTAGGATACATATGTCTTTCATTTATGGTTATCTCAGGGTATATGCCCAATAGTTTGATTGCTGGGTCATATGGTAGTTTTATTCCTAGTTTTTAAAGGAATCTCCATACTGTTCTCCATAATGGCTGTATCAGAGTCCCACTTTATCTGGAGAGTTTGGTGGCAGATGACATAGCACTAATGAATCATTAATTGGCCAGGAGAAAGGTGGGGTCACAGGAAATACTCCAAACGCCAAGAAGTTGAAACTTAAAAATTCTTTGAAGAATACATTTAAATTAGAAAACAGATATAGCCAGTAATGTATATCTGCTTCTCATAGGGGCAGAATCAGTTTACATAAACTTTTTATTTATTTAATTTTTACTGACATAAGTGATTTACAATGCTGTGTTAACTTCAGATGTACAGCAAAGTGATTCAGAATAAAAAATAATCCCTTTTAGATTCTTTCCTATTATAGAATTGCAAGATATTGAGTGTAGTTCTCCGTGCTATACATAGGTCTTTGTTGGTTATCTATTTTATATGCAGTTGTGTATATATTTTAATCCCAAGCTCTAATTTATCCCTCCCCCACTTTTTCCCTTTGGTAACCGTAAATTGGTTTTCTGTGAATATATTTGTGTTTTATAAATTAATTTTATCACTTTTTTAGGTTCCACATATAAGTGATACCATATGATATTTGTCTTTGGTTTACTTTACTTAGGGTGATAATCTCTAGGCCTAGTCATGTTGCTACAAATGACTTTATTTCATTCTTTTTTAGGTCTAATATTCCATTGTGTGTGTGTGTGTGTCTGTGTGTGTGTGTGTGTGTGTGTGTGTGTGTATCTTCATCTAGTCATCTGTCAGTGGACATTTAGATTGCTTACATGTCTTGATTATTGTAAATAGTGCTGCTGTGAATATCAGGGTGCATTTATCTTTTTGAATTAGGATTTTCTCTGGATATATTCCCAAGAGGGGGATTGCTGGATCATACAATAGCTCTATTTTTAGTTTTTAAAGAACCTCCATACTGTTCTCCATATTTGCTGCACCAATTTACTACTAATTGTGTAGCAGTAAATTATAATTCTACTAATAGTGTAGAAGGACTCCTTTTTCTCCACACCCTCTCCACCATTTAGTATTTGTAGACATTTTGATGATGGCTGTTCTAAACTAGTGTAAAATGATACTTCATTGTAATTTTGATGTGCATTTCTCTAATAATTAGTGATGTGGAACATCTCTTCATTTGCCTTTGACCATCTCTGTGTTTTCTTTGGAGAAATATCTATTTAGATTTTCTATTCATTTTTAATTTTTTTTTTTTTAAATATTGAGCTATATGAGCTCTTTGTATATTTTTGAAATTGATCATTTGTTGGTGGCATTCTTTGCAAGTATTTTCTCCCATTCTGTAGTTTATCTTTTCTTTTTGTTTATTGTTTCCTTTGCTGTGCAAAAGCTTTTAAATTTAAGTAGATTCCATTTGTTTATTTTTGTTATTTCCCTTACTCTCAGAGATGGATCCAAAAATACACTGGTACAATTTATGTTAAACAGTATTCTCTGCCTATGTTTTCCTCTAGGAGTTTTATATTTTCCAGTCTTACATTTAGATCTTTAATCCATTTTGCAAGTATTTTTGCATATGATGTTAGAGAATGTTCTAATTTCATTCTTTTCCATGTACCTGTCTGGTTTTCCTAGTATGACTTGTTGAACAGACAATCTTTTTTTCCATTAGTATATTCTTGTTTCCTTTTTCATAGATTAGTTGACCATAGGTGCATGGGTTTACTTCTAGGCTTTCTATCCTGTTCCATTGATCTATATGTCTATATCTGTTTTTGCTCTGATATCATATTGGTTTTATTTCTGTAGCTTTTTAGTATATTCTGAAGACGGGGAGCCTGATTCCTCCAGCTCCATTATTCTTTCTCAAGATTTCTGTAGCTATTCAGGGGCTTTTGTATTTTCATACAAATTTTAAAATTTTTTGTTCTAGTTCTGTGAAAAATTCCATTGGTATTTTGATAGTAATTGCATTGAATCTGTAGATTGCCTTGGGAAGTAAGGTTATTTTAACAATATTAATTCTTTCAATCCAAGAACATGACATATTTTTCCATCTGTTTGTGTCATCTTCAATTTCTTTCATCAGTTACATAAGCATTTTAATAGCCTCTTTGAGTATTCTCCTAAATTTTGGTAAGAAGGAGAATTAACATGGACACTGTTACATTGAAAGGGGTCAGGGAAGGGATTTTTTTTTTTTTAAGTAAAAGCAATTTAGAAGATTCAATTTAAAAACAGTCTTATTTATACACTCTATGAAGTCTATGTGAAAGTTTCAAATCCCTGTAATAAAGTCCTCGTGTGTATGTGTCATCAGGCTTTGAGGGACACAGTGTCTGGGCTAGCAAAACCTTTGGCTTAGGTTCAGATTACAGTATTTTTGAAGTGTCTCATAACTCCAACATTCTTCTACTACATTTGCATTTCCTTGATTTTGGGCAAGTTAATGTTTCTTAGACCAAGAGTTAACTAAAAAACTTTAAGAATAATTGTTCCAATAACTTTCCTAGTTTTTATTTTAATAATGATGTAACTGATTGTATGCATCCATCCTCAGTCGCTGTCACATTTGACAGTCTGTGACCCCATAGGCTATAGCCTGCCATGCTCCTCTGTCCATGGGATTTTCCAGGCAAGACTATTGAAGTGGGTTGCCATTTTCTTCTCCGGGGGATCTTCTCAACCCAGGGATTGAATCCTCATCTCCTGCATTGGCAGG
The DNA here is from genome assembly GCF_054371585.1 of Giraffa tippelskirchi. NCBI lineage: Eukaryota > Metazoa > Chordata > Mammalia > Artiodactyla > Giraffidae > Giraffa > Giraffa tippelskirchi. Next base: position 134,523,939 of record NC_137283.1, read on the forward strand.
TGGATTCTGTACCACTGAGCCATTAGGAAAGCCCCTAATGTCATTAGTTGCACTTCGTTAAGAAGTAAACTGAGGAATATTACACTTTTTTAAGAGTTTATCTGAGCATGTGTGCATATGTGTATGCTAAGTGGCTTCAGTTGTGTCCAACTCTGTGCGACCCCACCAGTTTCCTCTGTCCATGAGATTCACTAGGCAAGAAAACTGGAGTGGGTTGTCATGCCTTCCTCCAGGGAATCTTCCCGACCCAGAAATCGAATCTGCATATCTTACGTCTCCTTCTCTGGCAGGTGGGTTCTTTACCACTGGTGCTGCCTGGGAAGCCATTTATCTGAACATACATTAATTCAAATCAAGCAGCATCAAACCAAAAGTAGTTAGGAGAACCCCTCCAAAAGGAGCAAGGGGCAAGGATTTTATAGGGAGACTCTAAACCAAAGCTAAGACATGATTTGATTGGTGATAGCTTAAGTGGTGGCCTTATTTGGAAAAGCCTAGTTGGCTATTTGTGATTGGTTGCTCCTAACTTTTATTGTTTTGGATTCCAGTGCATTGACTCTAGCTTTGGTTCAGGTTCATTTATGTAGGCTGCTGAGGTAGTGGAGACACATTCGGTGTAACGGCTTCCTTGTTTAAATACTTAACAACATTATAGACATAAGATGTGTTTTGGCATCACTAGAACTGTGATTTACACTATGAATATGGATAAGACTAGAATTCAAAACTCTGTGACATATTGTTCAAATGTAAACATCATATAACATCATTTCTGTAAACCATATGCTCTGAACAAAGTTTATTTGTTTTAAGAATCTTCAAGAAATCCAGAACTATTAAAACTGTGTATACTGAAAAACATATAGCATCTAACTTCCCTATTGCAGAGCTATGGATTTAGGTCAAGAAAAGGATTACAACTATACAAAATCTGGAAATCATTGTCATGTGCAGCTGAATTTGAGATGTGGTGATCTTGACAAAAAGCACGTTATCTATGTTTAAAAGATACGGAAACGCTTTAGAACTGTATTTTGTCACCACAATCAAAAGACATTTCATCATGTGCTTTCTTCTTATCTTGTAGCAGGAATGATAACTATTTCGAGGTTCAGAAGTCAAAAACTCAAAATCCCCCTTACAAATATGACAGTTTACTGATATTGAAACAGAAAAGCTTGCAGTTGTTACTGTCTTCACATATTTGTTTCTTCATGCATTATTGATTGGTTTTTATTCAAAGAAAAAGCTAACTCTTTCTTTAAAAATACAGCATATTTCTCACATTCACTTTTTAGTTTGGGAGGAAAATTACAAGTCCATTTGCTGAAACTTTGTTCCTGATATTTTTTTTTTTTGCTGATTCATTGGACTCAACTTGATGTCTTCTGTAATGTGTTTCCCTTCATGGCTTTCTAGATGTCCTTCTGAACAGGTCTTTACATGAACTATATTTGTTCCTGGAGAAGGTAACATGACCACACAGATTTGGTCAAAATAATGAGCATTCCTTTAAAGGCCAACTAGAGGAGAAAGGTTTTGCTCAGCACATTTTTATTAAGATGTAACTTCCTCTCTCTCTTTCTCTCTTGCTCGCTCGCTCTCTCTTACTTTTTCTTTTTTCATGAAACGTCAAATCATTCCTTAGGATGAGAAACTCACAGACTAAAAATGTAAGGCTTTCTTTGTGTCGGAGGAAATTTTGTCATTTAAAATAAAATAGCTGTTACCAAGTAGTACAACCTTCCTGAGTAGTTCATTCCTGGGACTGTTTGCATATTTTCCCAGTGAGCTGGCGCGATAGGCAGCAGAACCTATTTATAACAGGCAAGAAGAGCTATTAAACTATTTGGGCTGGGGTAAGAATAAAAGCTGCAAGTGATTGGTCAAAATTTCAACGTGCCCCTTCCCAGCAAGCATCCGTTGCCCTTTTGGGGGAGATGTGGCTGTATGTCAGGTTTGTGACAGCTCGACTCAGGAGCAGTGTGTGATGTGAAAAGGGAAACAGTTGGATTGAAACCATACATGGTGAAGTCAGAAAGATGCTCTTTCTTGACCTGTTACTAAAATATGCTGGGGTTATTTCAGTCCCTGAGGAATAAATAGAACTTGAGGTACTCTAGAGGATAATGTAAAAGTATGTGAGAGGACTTTATGAATTTTCCCAGGAAATGCTTCTCAGCCAATTATATTTTAGGTTTCACTCTGACTTTAGAAAACATTATTCCCCTGCAAAAAGGTCTGAGCACTTTGGGAGTGCACACAGACTAACCTGCTTCTTTAAAGATGTGAGAGAGGTTTCTACCTAAACTCAGGATTAAAGCACAGAAGCAAAAACCAAAAGAAACTAAACCACAGCTAAAACCCCAAACAAGTGCAAGAAGATACTGTAAATTACTTGGTAACTAGTGATAAACTACCCAGAATCATAGAATATTTGACCTGGGCAGGATACTAAAAACCCTTTAGTCCAAACTCTTCTTTAGATGAAGAAAAAAAAAAATGAAAATAACGTCATAACCTAGCCATTTATAGCAAAACTGGAGTCACTTCTCATGGCTTCCTATCTCCCAGTCCAAGAGTGCCCTTCCTAGGGAAATGCAAATCAATAGCAAAAATTTGCAAATAGAAAGCCTGTCTACAAGGTGTTGGAGCAATGTAGTCTATTGGAACTCCTTGACTTGTCGAGCCCATGGCCCCTGGGCTGTGTAGCAGCCAGAAATAAGCCTCAGCATCTTGGTATTACAAGTACTTATGTTTATCTGGTTTGATTACTCCCAGGAAGAATAAAGAAGCTGGATATTTTCAGGAACATATAGCCATTCAAACTAAAAGGGGGATGGTGCTGGTATTGTGAAAAAATAAAGACAGTTTAGGCAGTTAAGGAAGATAACTGATCAGAGGAGTCAGTCTTCTCTGCATTTTTAGCTTTATTTATGAAACATTGAGATATTCTCTTTGAATTATATTAGCATTTAATAATGTGAGAATTGGTCTGTTTTACTATAACCTGTCTTCATAGCTAAGCCTTTTCTGTTGTTTGGTCACTAAGTTGTGTCCGACTCTTTGCGATCCCATGGACTATAGCCCATCAGGCTCCTCTGTGCATGGGATTTTTCAGGCAAGAATACTGGAGTGGGTTTCCATTTCCTACTCCAAGGGGTTGAACCCACATCTCCTACTTTGCAGGTGGAGTCTTTGCTGCCTTATTTCCTAGCAAAATTGTATGTGAGAAATATACTTCCTCTCTATGAGAGTGTTTATTTAAATTAGTACTTTGAGCTCTCATGCAGACACAGACTTATTTATGTCTGTGAGAATCTCAGCATCCAAGAAGTACATCCTACTGGAGGATAATTCTTGTTATTGGTTTCATCTGGTTTTCATGCCAAGGGACAACAGAGAGGAACTTTTCTTCTAATGTGACACTGATAAGCCATCCAACTTAGACTAGAAAGCAATTATTGTAGTTAAATCAAGTTGTGTTATGAATTTGAGACTTAACTCTGAAAGTCTTTCCTAAGCTTTCCTTTTCAGTACCTTAATGGAAGAAACACCTTTAGAAGAAAGGTGAAAGGAAAATCTGGATCAAGCTTTCCGTTACTCTGCGTTTAATCTTAGCAGGTTTTTGAGTGGATCAAGTGAAATAATATACATAAAATTAATACTGTTATTATAGATTTTAAACATTAACTTGTGGAAATTTATTTTAAATGATAATATTAAATATTTAAAGGGGTAAAATGTATCAGATAATTATAATGACACATGCGTCACATTATCCACTGACCTGGGTATGTCCATCAATGATTTCACATCATCTTCTCAACCCTATGGGAGTAACTACTATTTCTGTTTTGAAATGTGAAAATTAAGGCTCAAAAAAGTCATGTAACTTGTATATGGCAGGCCCACAGATCTTATGACTCCAGAATATATGCTTCTGACCATTTGATTCTACTCCCTAAAATTAAACTCCTACTTTTCATTGTATCACAGAAAAATTTAGGAGATAACTTTGTAACTCTGCTGATCGTGTATTAATTTTATCAGATTCTAGTTGGTTTTGTTTGGTTGTCTTTTTTTTAATGAAAAATCTTAGAACATTTAAACTATCCTATGTTTTTTTATGAAGAGAAATCAGAGCAAAGCAGACTGTCAGCAACTGGCAAGAATCAGTGATTCATGTGAGAGACTATTATCTCTGGTGATAATAGAGACTGCTGGGCTAAGAGCCTAGGGACAGGAATCTGCCTTATCCAGGCTGTGAGATTTATGTAAACAATATTACTGAAATACATTGTCTACCATTCCTTTCTACCTCTAAAATTCTATCGTTCTCTTGCAGAACTTTCCATTGGAACATCTGACTATTTCTTTAAAAGGCATACATACTTTAAATCACAGGGGAAAACATAGTGGTATCAATATAGAATTAAACGCACACTTGAGTTCTATATTCCACTGAAACATTATTTCTCAGAAAAAAAAAAAAACTATCAGCGAACTGATAGTAATATTACCAAGGCAAAAATATACTAATATAATATTATAAGACAATCTGATAACTACCAGGGTGGTGTAAGAAGAGACGAATTTACCTAATGGAGAAAGTGAGGCTTGATTTTGGGGAATAGTTTTTGAACATCTCTCCTCCATAGTCATTTCCTAATGGCAGCTTTATTGCAGGGTCAACGCTTTGGAAATTATTTAGCTTATAGTTACCCTGAAAGTGTTCTGCCTCGAGGGTTAAGTCATTTGGAACTTCAGCCCAATTCTGCTGACTCTACATTCTGTTCTTTTTATTTTTCTATCATTCTCCTTCTCATTTCATAAATCTAGAGTAAGAGGGCATAAATTACTCAGTCTTGGTCAGCTACCTAGTATCAAAAGTGAAACCAGAACCTAGGGGGATGTATTACTACTAAATATGCAATGATAAAATAACACCTCTTACTCTGAAATGTTTTAATTTAACACAATAAGGACTTGTGTAGACATGACGCTTGAAACTTATCCTATATTTCTGGGTTCAATTACTGCATACACCAATTGCAGATATTTTTTTGTTTGTAGGCATTGAGTTTGTGCAGCCCTCTTTTTGCCCTTATTTGTTAGAGAATTTCAGCTTGTAAATAGATCATCTCTGCTAGAAAATAAGCGGGTCATTAGGATCAATTTCTAAATGAAGAATGCTAAATCTTATTCATTTCTGTACACACAGAAACACAAAGTAAAACACAAAAGCACACATAAAAGTTTACTTAAAACATCTAGTTATTTCTTACATTTTTAGACCTCAGTCTGCTAAGAATGTTTCAGGACCTTTCATGCTAAAATTGAGAACCAGTTGAATTAGGAAATTCCTGATTCTCTTAGCAAAATGAGAATCTTGTGACTGAGCCAAGAAGGTAGTTTTTTTAGTACTAATGCCATGGACAGCTTTGTTCTTGGTATCACATTGCATCTCAGGAGCTTCTACCCTTCACCTAGCAGCAATAACTTAATGAAGGAAGCTTGTAGCTACAAAGAAAACACAGAGTAGGTTTGCAAATCATGATAATGTTATGTGTATGTTGTACTGGATATCACTCACCAAGAATTCTGCACACATTTCATTTTTAGGACGGGAAATTTCTATTTAGTCTATGGCTTTTTATGTGACTGTCAGCCAGTTCCTTACTCAGAAGCTGATGATGACTTATTTTTCTATCTTGATTATTTTCTTGGGATTTTTGGCCATCCTGTTTAGGCTCCTGCTGCTGGCAGGTGGGTCTCATCAGCATCCAAGCGATGCAGAATTGAGATGCTTCATAAATGACTGCCCAAGGATGTTTGAGACATCTTTGAAGAATTTTTTTTAAAAGATTCTTGCCACATTTGTCTGAAGCCTTTTTAAAAATATGTTTCTTTTCACATATGAGACTAATTTTGCTCATTGCTTATAAATATAACTTATAGTTGGCTTTTATCCCTTATTCCCTATATCACACAGTAAAAGTTTCATAATGTGCAAGCATGAAGACTTGTTGCTATGGACTGAATGCATGTCTCCAACTCCTCCATCTATATGTTGAAATCCTAACTCCCAATGTGACAGTATTTGGAAATGGGTTATTGGGGAGATAATTAGACTTAAATGAGGTCATGAAGATGGGGCTCTCATTATGGAATTAGTGCCCTTACTTGGAGAGACACCATAGAACACACTTTCTCTCTCTCTCTCCCTCTTACCCCTGCTCCCCTGCCATGTGAAGATAGAGGGGAAGACAGTCATCCATAAGCCATAAAGAGAGTTCTCACCAGGAATCAAACCTTGCTGGACCTCAATATTGAATTTTGCAGCTTCCAGAACAAAATTTATTTCTGTTGTTTAATCCACCTAGCTTATAGTATTTTATCATGGTAGCCCACATTGACTAAAACACTTGTCATACAGCAAATATCAATATAAATATGATTGGTTAGTTTGATTTATAAGGTAGTCAAGATTAGTCATCCATTTAAAAATCCACTTGCAGTTAACCGCACAAAAATCAAGAGGTTTTACTTGTAGGGTAATTTACCATATTTGCTGTTCAGTGGCTCCGTCATGTCCAACTCTTTGCAACCCCATGGATTGCCATACACCAGGCCTTCCTGTCTATCACCATCTCTTGGAGCTTGTTGAAACTCATGTCCATTGAGTTGGTGATGCCATTCAGCCATCTAATCTTCTGTTATCCCCTTCTCTTCCTGCCTTCAATCTTTCCCAGCATCAGGGTCTTTTCTAAAGAGTTGACTCTTTGCATCACGTACCCAAAGTATTGGAGCTTCAGTTTCAGCATCAGTCCTTCCAATGAATATTTAGGGTTGATTTCCTTTAGGATTGACTGGCTTGATCTCCTTGTAGTCCAAGGGACTCTCAAGAGTCTTCTCCAACACCACAATTCAAAAGCATCAATTTTCTGGTGCACAGCCCTCTTTATGGTCCAACTCTCACATCCATACCATATTATGTCGCCCTAACACTTTTGGAGGGCTTCCCGTGGTATCTCAGCAGTAGAGAATTCACCTGCAATGCAGGAGACATGGGTTCAATCCCTGGGTCAGGAAGATCCCCTGGAGAAGGAAATGGCAATCCACTCCAGTATTCTTGCCTGGGAAACCCCATCAACAGAGGAGCCTGGCAGGCTACAGTTCATGGTGATGCAAGTCAGATACAATAGCAACTGAACTACCACCACTACCACCAAAACTTTCAGGTTTCTCTAAACAGACTAGAAGACTCCTTTCTAATAACTTGTATATTTTCTTGCATTTCTTATATGGACAACCATGCCATTTACAAATAAAGAAAATTGTTTTGATTTCTGTGACCTTGACCATTTTATTTAATTTTCTTGTGCTATTAAATTGTCTAGCACCCTCAGTGTATTGCTGAATAAAAAACAATGTGCAGTAGCCTCATATGATATTTGCAGGACACTTTTGATAGAAAAGACCTTTATCTGGTTCAGTATATTCCTCCTCTAGTCTTCTTTGCTAAGTTTTAGTTTATCTACATGAATGAGTATTGAATTGATTTTCATTACTTAGTGGGAATGTTCTTTGTTAATTATCCTTTAAGGGGTAGGTTACATTTCACTGCATTCTGAGAGAGATCATCACTTTTTTCAGGAGTGGATTTTTCTGTAGCTTTTCCTTGTTTCTTATCTGAGTCCAGTTAGGCAGTTCAGGACTGAAAAAAGAGTGCCACAAAATTGTGGACCCCTACTTCTTCTACCTGTTTCCTGTGCTTTGTGTGGCCTTCATTCCTTAAGTCCAGGATGATCTCTTTAATAATAACCCTTGCATCTGCATTACAGCCAGCTGGAAGGACTATGCAGAAGAACAAAAGACACCCATCCTTTGTAAAAACACAGCTTTCTCTTCTAATACTCCAGGGGCCAGAACTTACTCACATGTGCCCTCTGGGTACAAGAGAGGCTCACTTTACTGATTTCTGCTAGTTCATATTTCCTGTATTCTATTTTATTTTGGAAAATTCAATCATTTACTCTCTAACTTTGTGAGTCAAATGTTTAACTCATTTATACTTAATCTTTCTAGTTTCTTAATAAAATTATTGAGGGCTATCAATAAATGTTTCTTGAGAATCACTTAGATATGTTTAAGTTGTTCAAGTCTGTATATTTTATAATATTCATTGCAAATTCTACTTAAAGCCATTAGTTATTTAAAGGGTGTGTTTTTAAATTTTTTGTAATTTAAAAATACATTCTAACATTGATTTCCTATAGAATTTGGCCAGAAAACGTGAAATATATGCTGTAGGTGTTTTAGTATTTATTGAAGTTGCCTTTTCATTTAATATATGGTCACATTTTGCAACTGTCCCTTTTGTGCTTGTATTCAATACAAACTTCTCTGTTTGTATTCTCTATTTACTGGATTCATGAGTTCTGTCAGATTTAGCTTATTAAACATGTCACTTAGACCTTCTATACAGGTTTTAATTATTTTCTGCTTAATTTCTGCTTACTTCTGATAGAGGTATGTTAAAAATTTCCCATTGATTTTGGATACATGCATTTTTCATTGTATTTCTGAAGGTTTTCTCATATTTATTCACATATAAGTTATTGACTTTATTTAATAAGTTATTGACTATTGTATCTCTATGTGGATTTTTTCTGTTAATTTTTATGTTAAATTCTCAATGTATCTCACATTAACTGTGCTAAATTAACTTTACATCTTCATTTTCCTGTTATTTGTGTGTGTGTGTCTTTGTTGTCAGAGTCAGTGCCCTGTTTTTAGTGTCTGTTAGGAAAAAGAGTACGTCAAGGCTGTATATTGTCACCATGCTTATTTAACTTATATGCAGAGTACATCATGAGAAACGCTGGGCTGGAAGAAGCACAACCTGGAATCAAGATTGCTGGGAGAAATATCAATAACCTCAGATATGCAGATGACAACACCCTTACCAGAAAGTGAAGAGGAACTAAAAAGCCTCTTGATGAAGGTGAAAGAGGAGAGTGAAACAGTTGGCTTAAAGCTCACCATTCAGAAAACTGAGATCGTGGCATCTGGCCCCATTACTTCATGGGAAATAGATGGGGAAACAGTGGAAACAGTGTCAGACTTTATTTTTTTGGGCTCCAAAATCACTCCTGATGGTGATTGCAGCCATGAAATTAAAAGACGCTTACTTCTTGGAAGGAAAATTATGACCAACCTAGACAGCATATTAAAAAGCAGAGACATTACTTTGCCAACAAAGGTCTGTCTAGTCAAGGCTATGGTTTTTCCAGTGGTCATGTATGGATGTGAGCGTTGGACTGTGAAGAAAACTGAACGCCAAAGAATTGATGCTTTTGAACTGTGGTGTTGGAGAAGACTCTTGAGAGTCCCTTGGACTGCAAGGAGATCCAACCAGTCCATCCTAAAGGACATCACTTCCTGGGTGTTCATTGGAAGGACTGATGTTGAAGCTGAAACTCCAATACTTTGGCCACTTCATGTGAAGATTTGACTAATTGGAAAAGACCCTGAAGCTGAGAAGGATTGGAGGCAGGAGGAGAAGAGGATGACAGAAGATGAGATAGCTGGATGGCATCACCGACTCGATGGACATGAGTCTGGGTAAACTTTGGGAGTTGGTGATAGACAGGGAGGCCTGGCGTGCTGAGATTCATGAGGTCGCAAAGAGTTGGACACAACTGAATGACTGAACTGAACTGAACTGAAAACAGAGTTAGCTGGATTTTTTAAAGAATGATTTAATAATTTCTTTTAATCGGTCAGTTTAATGCACTTGCTTTTATTATGTTTACTGATTTATAACATCATACTTTCGTTTTATTTTCCATACAAACATTTTGTTTGTTTATTTGTCCTATTTTTTTTTTTTGGCATTTTATTTGATTAAATTTTTTTAAAAATATGCCTTTATTTCCTTTGCTGATTTGGAAACTATAGATTATAATTCTTTTCTTTTAGTGGACGTTCATTAAATCTGATGCTATTCAAACTATATAAATAAGTACACATTTTTCTAACAAACCTCAAAGTTATTGAAAATGTCTATACTTCTCCTGTGAACGATATGGATCTCAGTTTGTTTTATCTATTCACACAACACCTAATCCCATAATCGTCCTTTTTAACTATTATGTAGAATTTTATCTATCAGTTTGAAACTAGCAAATACATTTAAGCTTTTACAATCTAATTTTTTTAAATTTACCCTTATTCTTGAATGATAGTTTAATTAAGTATAGAATTCTAATTGAAGGTCAATCTCAATATCTAGAAGATATCACTCCATTATGTTACCCAGTCTATTGTTACTGATAAGATTCGTTCTGTCTTTCTGAATGTTTTGCACTTTTAGTTAATCCTTTTTTTCTTTCCTTTTTAAAAAGAATTTTATATTTTTTTCTTGAAACACTGTATGTGGTTTGCTTTTAATGTGTTTAGATGTGAATTTATTTCTATCGTTTCTACATTTTACATGGTGTGCTTTCAATATCAGAACTCGTATCTTTTTATCTAGTAGTTACCACATCAATAGCCCTTTAGTCAGTAATCCGGGTTCCCATATTGACAACATATTGATTAGTTTATGTTCTCTCCAGGTGAGTGAAAAATGAAAGTGTTAGCTGCTCAGTCATGTCTAACTCTTTGTAACCCCATGGACTGTAGCCCATCAGGCTCCTCTGCCCATGGAATTCTTGAGGCAATATTGGAGTGGGTAGCCATTCCCTTCTCCAGGGAATTTTCCCAACCCAGGGATCGAACCCAGGTCTCTTGTATTGCAGGCAGATTCTTTACTATCTGAGCCACCAGGAAAGCCCCACTCTAGCTGAGTAATTGTGCTAAATTTGGAAAACAAGCCATTATTCTGTAGGGGCCTGTCTCAATGTGAAAATAAACTATGTTACCATCATTTGTGATAGGTTGTTACAATAATGGTCCTAGTGAATGATACTCAGGTATCCATACCCTTATGTAGTCCCTTCCACATTGACGTTGATTGGGCTTGGACTTTTGACTTGCTCTGCCTAATAGATTCTCAGTAAATATGACATAATCAGAGTCTTAATACATGATTGTGCACTGGGGCTGGCCCTGTGGGAAGTCTGAGATAACAGTGTCATAAAGACTCATAGTCTAGCTTCTCCCAGGATGATCTAAGTCAACCCTCTAGATGAATGTAGTCATAGACAAAATGAGAAGCACCACAAAGCCAACATTCAGAAGTATGAAAAATAATAAATTCTTATTGTTTTAGGATGCTAAATTTAGTTAGTTAATACAATGTCTGACTTTCTTAACCTTTCTTTCCCCAATCGTATGTTCCAAATTCCATACAGACTTTTTTATACTTAGTTGAGATGATGGCATACATACAAACTATTCAATCCTTTGTTCCTTATGACTAGTTATTCCCAGAAAACCATAGTTACAGAACTTATGTAGGATATCCAGGGTCTCAAATTGTGGATAAAAGGCGAAAACATATTAAATATATAAGTAAAACAGTTTTCTTAGGGCTGCGAAAGAAGATAGTGTTTTTGTGGGTAGAATAGTGTCCTTTAGAAAATGCCAATGCTCTGAAAAAAACAACAAGCAGATGTTGGTAGGTAAAGCAGAGACTGTGAATCATGCTTACTGTCTGAATTTTCCTTCCCAATGGGATGCAGTCCAAATTTTACATGGAAAAGGCGCATGATTGCCTTTCATTACACAAAGAGCTTCAAGTCATACTTCCTTGGAAGCCATTTGACTTCAAAGATAAACTTCAAGTTAGTCATTTGCTGGCCTTAAATCAGGCAGGGTAGATTTTATGATTTGTAAGCAACCAGCCTTCTGATTGAGTTCAGGCCAAACATTTGAATGGGTGTCCCAGGTTGCCTTAAGTGCAGACCCTTAAAAGCAGACCCTCCTCATTTTTTATTAATAGTGTGTCTGCCTCTCTTTGGCTCAAGATTATTCCAATTTGAGGCTAAAGAATGTATTCCAGGAACTGAGTAAATTTTATCAAAATAAAGAGAGAAGCAATCTTTTACTGAGAACCTGATAATTTCTGGGGAACCTGTTTAGAAAGTATAGAAGCTAAGCCACTAGTTATGCCCACTCAACCTAAAGGCTCTTTATTTTTAAGAAATACTTTTACAAAAAGCTGATGTTTGGAGATGAAATCAATAAATTTGTTTGGAATACAATTTTAAAAAATTCACTCTACCAAAGTAAGCAATCTGATTATCATTTTTGAGGAAACACCAGAGGTTATTAAAGAAGAGAAATGCATAATGAGAACTGGGACATTTTTCTATTTTTTCCCTATGCATTGTGTTTTAGGATAACCCCAGTGATTACCACGGGAAGAGACTGCATAAGAAGAGCAAGTTTGAGAGTTTCAGAATCATGAATCACTTGAGTAGATTAAGCTAAAGACTGCTGTTGTTGGAGGGTTCTGGAAACAGGAAATGTTCTGTTTATTGGTATGAGTCTTAAATATGAATGGAGACAAGAGGTATATAATATCAGGCCAGATGAACACACAGTACAGTTTTGAGTGTAAAGAGGTGGCTAGGAGCAGCATTTAGACTTGAAGTCAGCTCAGAGTAGAGTTTGAGAACAGAGCCGTGGATTAAGGTTCTAATTCCAGGTTGATGAAAAAAGAAATTAGCAAGACCAGAATCAGGACAGAGCCTGGGAATTATGTCTCTCAATCTGGATTGAGGAGACAGGTTCACATAACAGCTCTACTGACTTATAACTGTTGCTCCTAGGCTGCCAATATTTATTACTCACTTTTAGGACTTTTTTTGTGGTGTGGTTATACAGTGCAAGAAAGTATAAGAAATTCTTTTGAGAAGACAGCACATTAAAGAAAGATGTCTTTTCTCCTTGGACCATATTGGGGGCACCTTGTAATTGCAGCTTTGAGAAAGATTATCAAAAGGATATCATACAACCCAATTACAAGCACTGAAATTGAAGCTGTGATCAAAAATCTCCCAAAAAACAAAAGCCCAGGACCAGATGGCTTCACAGGAGAATTCTATCAAACATTTAGAGAAGAGTTAATGCCTATCCTTCTAAAACTCTTTCAAAAAATTGCAGAGGAAGGAACACTTTCAAACTCATTCTACAAGGCCACCATCACCCTGATACCAAAACCAGACAAAGACAACACAAAAAAAAGAAAACTGCAGGCCAATATCACTGATGAATATAGATGCAAAAATCTTCAACAAAATTTTAGCCAACAGAATTCAGCAACACATCAAAAAGCTCATACACCATGACCAAGTTGGATTTATTCCAGGGATGCAAGGCTTCTTCAATATACATAAATCAATCAATGTGATATACCACATTAACAAATTGAAAGATAAAAACCACATGATAATCTCAATAGATGCATAAAAAGCCTGTTACAAAATTCAGCACCCATTTATGATTAAAACTCTTCAAAAAATGATCATAGAAGGAACCTACCTCAACACAGTAAAGGCCACATATGATAAGCCTACAGTAAACATTACTCTCAATGGTGAAAAACTGAAAGCATTCTCCCTATGATCAGGAACAAGACAAGGGTGTCCACTTTCACCACTATTATTCAACATAGTTCTGGAAGTCCTAGCTACAGCAATGAGAGAAGAAAAATAAGTAAAAGGAATCCAGATCAGAAAAGAAGAAGTAAAGCTCTCACTGTTTGCAGATGATATGATACTGTACATAGAAAACCCTAAAGATAGTATCATAAAATTACTAGAGCTAATCAGTGAATTTAACAAAGTTGCAGGATATAAAATCAATATACAGAAATCACTTGCATTTCTATATACTAACAATGAAAAATCAGAAAGAGAAATTAAGAAATAAATCCCATTCACCATTGCAACAAAAAGAATTAAATATCTAGGAATAAACTTACTAAGGAGACAAAAGGACTGTACACAGAAAATTGTAAGACACTAATGAAAGAAATCAAAGGTGGCATAAACACATGGAGAGTTATTCCATGTCCCTGGGTAGGAAAAGTCAATACTGTGAAAATGACTATACTACCAAACACATCAATATTGTAAAAACGGCTATTCCATCGAACACAATCTACAGGTTCAGTGTGATCCCTATCAAATTACCAATGACATTTTTCACAGAACTAGAACAAAAAAATTCACAATTCATATGGAAACACAAAAGACCCCAAATAGGCAAAGCAGCCTTGAGAAAGAAGAATGGAGCTGGAGGAATCAACCTTCCTGACTTCAGATTATACTACAAAGCTACAGTCATCAAGACAGTATGGTACTGGCACAAAAACAGAAATATCGACCAATGGAACAACATAGAAAGCCCAGAAACAAACCCATGCATCTATGAGTACCTTATTTTTAACAAAGGAGGCAAGAATATGCAATAGGGCAAAGACAGCCTCTTCAATAAACGGTCTTTTACAGCTACATGTAAAAGAATGACATTAGAACACTTCCTAACACCATACACAAAGATAAACTCAAAAATGGATTAAATACCTAAATGTAAGACCAGAAACTAAAACTCTTAGAGGAAAACATAGGCCGAACACCCGAAGACATAAATCAAAGCAAGATCCTCTATGACCCACCTCTTAGAGTAATGGAAATAAACACAAGAGTAAACAAGTGGACCTGATTAAACTTAAAAGCTTTTGCACAGCAAAGGAAACTATAAGCAAGGTGAAAAGGCAACCCTCAGAATGGGAGAAAATAATAGCAAATGAAACAACCGACAAAGGATTAAGTTCCAAAATACACAAGCAGCTCAACAACCCAGTACCAGAAAAACAAACAACCCAGTCAAAATGTGGGAAAAGGGCCTAAACAGATATTTCTCCAAAGAAGACATACAGATGGCTAATAAACACATGAAAAGATGCTTAACATCACTTATTATTAGAGAAATGTAAATCAAAACTAGAATGAGATATCACCTCGCACCAGTCAGAATGGCCATCATTAAAAAGTCTACAAACAATAAATGCTGGAGAGGGTGTGGAGAAAAGAGAACACTCTTTCGCTGTTGGTGGGAATATAAATTGATACAGCCACTATGGAAGACGGTATGGAGATTCTTAAAAAAACTAGGAATAAAACCACCACATGACCCAGCAGTCCCACTCCTAGGCATATACCCTGAGGAAACCAAAATTGAAAAAGACACATATATCCCATTGTTCATTACAGCACTATTTACAATAGCTAGGACATGGAAGCAACCTTGATGTCCATCAACAGATGAATGGATAAAGAAGTTGTGGTACATATACACAATGGAATATTACTCAGCCATAAAAGGAACACATTTGAGTCAGTTCTAATAAGGTGGATGAACCTAGAACCTATTATGCAGAGTGAAGTAAGTCAGAAAGAGAAAGATAAATATCGTATTCTAATGCATATATATATGAAAATGGTACTGAAGAATTTATTTACAGGGTAGCCATGGAGAAACAGACATAGAGAATAGGCTTATGGACTTGGGGAGAGGGGAGGAGAGGGTGAGATGTATGGAAAGAGTAACATGGAAACTAACATTACCATATGTAGAATAGATGAGTGAGTGAAAGTCACTCAGTCATGTCCGACTCTGTGACCCCATGGACTGTAGCCCACCAGGCTCTCCTCTGTCCATGGGATTCTCCAGGCAAGAATACTGGAGTGGGTTGCCATTCCCTTCTCCAGGGGATCTTCCCAAACCAGGGATCAAACCCAGCTCTCCTGTTTTATCTTCTTTTAGTTTTGCCTCCTTTTTGTCTTTACCTACTGGGGTCTTTGGGAACTATGCATATGTGTAACAGCATCTACCATACGTCTTCATTTTGCTTAGGCTGGATTTGAAGAGCCAAAACAGGAAAACACCTGGAGAGACCTGAGACTCTCACAGAGAAATAAATTACAGCTGCTGTTTCTTTTCGCTTTCCTTTCCTGTTCTTTATTACTTATTTTTTTAAAATGTAATCTCTCCTTTTATTAACCTTCATCATTTCATACTGTAAGAAAGTGAAATTACTAAAGGCAAATAACCTTATGTATCTGCTGAATGCGAAGAGAAAAGGCCATGGTATAGATGAATGGATTAGGAGGGATGCACCTAACTCTAGGAGTTTACAGTTGGTAAAAATTCAGACTTTGTTGTACAATAAGTATCATTATGTGTTACACAATGACTGGGTACTGATTGTTTGCAGTGACACAAGCATAAGCAATCCTTCAAAATCAAGTATAAATATAACAAGAAAAAAGCAATATGGAAAAATTCAGAAATGTCCATCTATTGCTATTTCTTGAGTGAAACTCTACTGATCAGTAGTTGGATTCCCCAACAAAATGTGAAAACAAGAGAATTTTAGAAAGCAGAAATTTTAAAGAAATGAAAGCTGTGCAAAATGCATTGCAGTCCTTCACTATATAGTTCATAAAGATGAAAAAAAAGAATTCTAGGCTGTTAATTAATTCATAATTCTGGAAAATATTTTTCCATACAGTGAATCAATAACAATAACTGTTACACAGTCTCTCTCCCTTGCTGTCTTTATGAGAGACCCTTATCACAAAGTCTTCCCTGGATAGTCTCTGTGCCACCATTTGCTTCCAGTTGCTTCACAAGCCACTCTTAACACACACCTGGAAACTATGTATAAAATCATTTAATGTGTACTAATGATATGAGCATTTACACATCTAACCAATACATATTTAACCAAGATAATCCTTTAAACCATGATCATATGAGAAAGTGACATTACATCAATACTGCAGACAACTATTTTTCCCATGATCTATGGAATATTTTTTCCTTGGACAAATTCACCTCTTTCAGAAATATGCAAAGTTCAATGCAAAGGAGTGACAATAAAGAATAGATAGTAGAATAGATAGCCAACAGGAATTTGCTGTATGGCTCAGGAAACTCAAACAGGGGCTCTGTATCAACCTAGAGGGGTAGGATGGGAGGGAGATGGGAGGGAGGTTCAAAAGGAAGGGGATATATGTATACCTATGGCTGATTCATGTTGACGTTTGACAGAAGACAACAAAATTCTGTAAAGCAAGTATCCTTCAATTAAAAAAAAAAGGCTATCACATGTTAAACCTAGAAGTTTGGCATAAATCTAGGGAAGAGGCCAGAGGCAAAGAGATACACGAGGAAAAGCTTAGATGTAGATGACCAACAGCCAGGCTTGCTGTAGAAGTACAAGTATCAAACATGACCCTACCAAGACTGCATTGACAAGATACTCCCAATAGCCAATGAAAACATGGGCAGGGGGAGGACTAAGTCTATTTGAAGTTAGAATTATATGTAAGACACTTAGAAATGAAATAAAATGCAGAACATATTTGGGAAGGGAAACAAAGTAGGAGTCAATGATTTTTAAACTACTTATGATTTGGAATTTAAAATGCCAAAATAAACATTCTAAAGGATATTAATACAATAATGTCATTTTAATTCAAAGAATGTTTAGTTTTAAATGTTTGTACGAATGTCAACTGCTTCCTGAATGTTTATGAAAAGGAAGAAGTTGCTTTCCAACACACCATGTCACCTCTGAGCCCCGACAGTAGCTTAAAACAAGACAAAAAAAAAAACAAGTATGCCACTACTACCTTTTCTTAAAAAACACAGAGCCACATTTTATGGTGCATTCAAATTTCATTAACATCTTTCTTGCCTTTAATACACATGCCTCCAACTTAATTTAAGCAGGTTGGTCAGTTAACTTAGCATCCAAATAAAAAATTGGAGCTGGAAAGTGATTATGAAGTAGAAAAACAAATCCTGGGAATGTCAATGGCTTCTTAAGAATAGTAGAGAAGTGAGCTCATTTAATGACAGAATAAGTAATGGCAAAGTGATAAGAAAGCTCAGAAAGCTGCAGAGGACTAAAGTTGTTTAGACTCCAAATTTATCAGAGTATTGAATTAATTTTGTTGTGCAGGTTAAATGCTATCTCAAGAAAAAGCCCCAATTACTTCACTGCACTGGAATTTTAGTTTATCTGTTGTGATTTGCAGGGGGGTAGACCAGGAGTTTCCTTGTTATAATGCTGTTTATCCCAACTGGGAAGCTGGGAGGAGGAGAGACAGGGAGAAGCACAGACTATTATCATTTCAATAAGGAATCCAAATAGCAAGTAACTCGCTTTCTACAAAAAAAACAACCTAAAATAGTTCTAAATTTTTGTCATGCCATGATTGGGACTCTGTTGTAGTTCAGCTTAAATTGTGTGTTCCTCCAAACCCTGGGGAAGTTCAGATATGATTATTCTTTCAATCATTATCCAATCAATATCCTGTAATTTTGGTATCTGGAAAGAAATATATGATATGAAGTAGAAGAGAATAAAGATGAATTTGATATAAGGTCAACCATTTTTTTCTGTAGTATAGGGTAGCCACATAACATTTTCAAACAGGGGTAGATTTAAATACCCTATTAACACTTATACTAAGACAACAGGAGTAAGGAGGAACGGTCCTGGGGAAATGGAACATATAGTTAGGTGAGTTATGCTGCTGCTACTGCTGCTAAGTCGCTTCAGTCGTGTCCGACTCCGTGCGACCCCATAGACAGCAGCCCACCAGGCTCCCCCGTCCCTGGGATTGTCCAGGCAAGAACACTGGAATGGGTTGCCATTTCCTTCTCCAATGCATGAAAGTGAAAAGTGAAAGGGAAGTCACTCAGTCATGTCCGACTCCTAGCGACCCCATGGACTGCAGCCTACCAGGCTCCTCCGTCCATGGGATTCTCCAGGCAAGAGTACTGGAGTGGGGTGCCATTGCCTTCTCCGTAGGTGAGTCATAGAGACACACATTTCCAAGTCTAATATATTACTTCTTTAGTTTTTATATGTCTAAATAGCTAAATATAACTTGAATGTATCTAGCCTTTACAAAGCATAAGCTATTATTATTCAAGACTGTTTATCTTTGTGAGAATATTTGATGCATAAGCCTTGTACCCTTGATCTTATGAGGAATAAAACTCATGATTTTTTTTAAAAAATTAAGGTAAATAATTGTGAAATAGGTAATATAAAGAGATCTAAGAGATCACACATGTACAGATTTCTACTGTATAAGTAAGTTTAATTAGTCATGGGAGAGAGTAACCTATAAGGAACTAAGGGCTTCATAAAGGATAAACAATCCAATCTATTCATAAATAACAGATTAAACTTTAGATCAATAACTATCATAGAAATGCATTACGGTGAGTTTCACTCATAATAGTGTCTGCCCCTTTAAATATATTTTAAATTAAACCAACTTAGGCTTTAACTTCTTCAGTGGTAAGCAGGAGTTCCTCATTCAAAAACTGGAGAAACTCATCTAGTATCACAAGAGGAAAGAGAATGTATGATTTGGGTTAGAACCAAATGCCATATTCAAGCAAATATAAACCATTGTTCCTTGGGACACTTTTCACCCCTTCCCAGTATTGAAATTGTTCTGCAATGCCAATGTCTTTCTGAATTTTTTCACCAATACATTGCTGCATCCTTTTCATAGTATTCTTATATTTGGAAAAGTGTGAACATTGAACCCATTAAGTGTGAGTCTCCCCTATGAGAATAGGTGGTACAGGTCAGCTCTCTGCTTTCCTCTCCCCAATAGTCTCCCCACCTTGGGTTTCCCCTCCTGGTCCTCTCCCTGGAAGATGGCCCCCCTTCTCTTCACCACTCTGACCACCTATTTCTTTTTATAGATTTTTTTTTTTATAAATAGAGTTCTATCTTCCTGTTTCTTTCCCTTCTTTTCTTTGAGACTGATCAATCAATCATTTATTGTATGTAGTTTTCCCAAAATGGAACGGGAAGAATTGTTCCTTCACTAACTGCATTTTTGTCAAGAGCTAATCATGTTCCAAGTACAGAGATTAGCAGTGAATAAAAGGGGCAGAAATCCCTGCCCACATGACTTGTATAGGATAAAACAAAGCCATTTTTTCAGGTTCATTAAAAGGTGAAATGTATATAAAACAACTGTTTCTAGCTTTAAGATTGTTGTTGTTCAGTTGCTCAGTCGTGTCCAACTCTTTGTAACCCCATGGACTGCAGCACGCCAGGCTTCCTTGTCCGTCACCATCTCCAGGAGCTTGTGCAAACTCATGTCCATTGAGTTGGTGATCCCATCCAGTCATCTTGTCTTCTGTCATCCCCTTCTCCTCCTACTTTCAATTTTTCCTAGCATCAGGGTCTTTTCTGATGCGTTGGCTCTTTGCATCAGGTGGTCAAAGTATTGGAGCTTTAGCTTCAGTCTTTCCAGTGAATATTCAGGGTTAATTTCCTTTAGGATTGACTGGTTTGATCTCCTTACTGTCCAAGGGACTCTCAAGAGTCTTCTCCAACACCACAGTTCAAAAGCATCCCTTCTTCGCTCAGCTTTCTTTATGGTCCAACTCTCACATCCATACATGAGTACTGGAAAAACCATAGCTTTGACTAGATGGACCTTTGTCAGCAAAGTAATGTCTCTGCTTTTTAATATGCTGTCTAAGTTGATCATAGCTTTTCTTCCAAGGAGCAAGTGTCTTTTAATTTCATGGCTGAAGTCATCATCCACTCCAGATGAAAAGTTTGCATCCAGCTCCAGATTTTGGAGCCCAAGAAAATAAAGTCTGTCACCGTTTCCATTGTTTCCCGATGTATTTGCCAGGACGTGATGGGACTGGATGCCATGATCTTCATTTTCTGAATGCCGAGTTTTAAGCCAACTTTTTCATTCTCCACTTTCACTTTCCTCAAGTGGCTGTTTAGTTCCTCTTTGCTTTCTGCTATAAAGGTGGTGGTGTCATCTGCATATCTGAGGTTATTGAGCATTAAGATTAGGCACCTTTACATCATTCCCTGGCATTCATTTAATAGGATATGTTGTATTTATATGGCATATATATATATATGTGTGTGTGTGTGTAAATGCATACCAAAGTTTGGAAATAGCAATAATAAAATAGGTTCATTTTGCATGTATGTGTCTGTGTTTCGTGTATGTGTATAATGATTGAAGCCCAGCTCCCTGGGGCAGCATGCTCCAGGGGAGGTGAGTGACCCCAGCTCCGTGTGAGAGGTGGCATGCCCTCTGCCCCAGGCAGCTCGCTTCATCACTATACACAGTCATTTGCTTTTGGTACTTAATGGGGTTTTGTGTTTGTATTTGTCACAATATAAAATATATTTCTATGACAGCACATACAAGTTTATCTTACCCTCTTAACGACTGCTTGGTAACCTTGTCTCTATTGATGGAAACATTTTTCAGTGTTTCAAGCAATGCTGCATTAATCTTGTACATGTCTTTTCTACAGATCTGAGTATTCATGTGGGGTAGACTCGCAACTGCTAAGGCAAAAGAGACGGTTACATTATATACAGAAAAATACCACCTACTATAGGACGTACTTCAGCATCCTGAGAAAACCCAACTCAGGGGAAAATTGTAGGGCATGAGAGAAAATTGTTTTGATTTATTCAGGATCTGGCTGTACTGCCACTTTAGCAGAAGCAGATATCTGTTGTGTCACCTTTACAACGGATAATAAATGTATGGAACACAAGAAATGAGTGTGTACATCCAGGGGTTGTGATAAGAAAGGATAAGAAAATGGAGACAGGGAAATTTCCTTTTTCTTTTCCTTTCTGTACTATTTTAATGGTTTATAACAGGTGGTATTCATTTCATTTAAAATTAAGTAAAATTTCAAAAACCATGTGCAAAGAAAACTATTTTTTCTATATTCTATCAGTGAAAATGATATGGCTTCATTCATCTAAGAGAAATAACAGGGACCAGTTGTTTGGGAGTTTTCTTGGTTTTTATGATTTTTTTTTTTTAAGTAAAGTTTAATTAAAGAGCTGCTTCTAAAATCTTTAGGGTAATAGGAAAGAGTTTGCCCAAGTATCAGCCTTTTATACATGTGAAATGAAAAATAAATTTAAATTACCTCTGAAACCCAATCCTAGTTTTCCCAGATTAGCTTTATAGCTCTTGATCTGACAATTAACAGTACATCGTTTTTGACATAATCTCTGTGTGTGTGTGTGTGTGTGTGTTTGTGTGTGTATGTTGGGGGTTTGGGGAGAGAGGGAGAGAAATAAAGAGATTTCACAAAGGCTTTAAAAAAGCACTTTTTAAGAAAAGTATATTTGGTTTTTCTCCGTGGACAGTCCATGGGGTCTCAAAGAGTCGGACAAGACTGAGTGACTTTCACTTTCACTCGCTTTTTCTCCATTATGTCTATTGAATGTAGATTGTATTGCTAGAGTATCCACTGATGTGTTACTGTATTTGTTGGGTGGTTAAAGGATGCTAAAAAGTGGATCATTTTCCTTCAGTGAGAAAGAGCAGTTGAGGATATCAAAATCCAGGATTAGTATCAAACTAAATTGCCCCACCAAGTGTATTATCTGTATATCCCAGACATCACTAATCGTACATCTCAGCCAGACCTGCCATGCTCAGAACCCAGTCTCCCTTCACCTTTAAAATTCATCCCTCCTCCCCCCCCCCCAGCATTCTCATTAGATATCACCCCCCAGGGAACAGCATCTAGTAGATTGTTTAACTTCTCTGAGTACAGTACACAATGAAGTATAAGTGGCCTGTTTACTTTTTGCAAGGGGAACTTTAAAACAGCTCCTTCCATCACCGAGAAAACGACAGCAACAACAAAAATCCTACTATGAGGCAGAGCCTTAATTAGTAAGAAAGGAGGTGAGGATTTTAGTCAGCATTGCTTGTTCTTGGGAGGGTGGCATGATTCCCCCCTCCCCCAGGCTTACTGTTTTGGTAGTTAACACTGCCATTCCTATTTCTCCCATTTTCCCTTGTTTAACTTTCAATCCCTTTAGGAAAACAGATTACCATTTTGATCATGTTGATGTTATTCAGGGCTGTTTTGAGGGCCTGGTAGTCTTACTTTTGGCTGCCTTGTGTGTATAATATATCAAACAAATTAAAATCCACCCATATCCCACAGTAAATATAATTTATACTGCAATTATAAGAGTAGAGTTAAAGTTGACTAGTTGATGTAATGTTATTTTTTATAGACATTTAATTAAGTATTTATTAATTTCCATTTTGTAGCTTTCATTCTGTAGTTTGGAGTCAATACATTTTTTTTTTCCAGGTTTCAATTATTTTTGTAGACTTTAAAAATCTTACAGTCGATTGGCACTGGGCTCTAATGACTAATGGATGGAATGTCCTTGATGATGCTAATTTAATAGAGTATATTTTAAAACTCTTTTCTAAAAAGAAGAGAGACCCATTTAGAATGTTTTGCCTTTTTAATAAATATGTTTGTTTTCTTTTACAACACAATACCTTCTTGAATTTTTCTTTATCTTCTAATTCTCTAATTTTTGAGAAATTCAAGTACTTTCCTTTACAGATGATTCTCTTTGATTTCATATTTGATATTTAATATCTAAAGTTACTGTATTTTTATTTTAAGACAGTTTCTGTAATTTGCTATTAAGTGCCCATTCTCTGAAACAGTGTTGTCCAGGATACCTATTGGATTGTTACTTTCAAAAATTAAGGTTCTGCCTTTTTTTTTCTTAAAAGATACTGGATGATGTCTGGATGATGATACCTCCAAACTGTGACTGTAGTAGCTCCTAGAAGCTTTCCCTGCATGTTTCTCCTATTTTGGAAAATGATGCATGAATGTAACTGGGGGATGCTCTGAAAAGAAATCCAAAATCAGGATGCAAGCTAGTCCTTTTTAAAACATTGGGCATCCTTAGTTCGGAGTTTAGAATTTCTCATCTCCTTCAAGGTTAGGGAGCATTTTAGTAGAATCTGCAAACTGTTCTTAAGTTCATTGAGAAACTTCTTCCTGTGAATTCTTTGTAAACCTCTATCTTTCAACTTACGGAGACTAAAATGAAGTGCTTTTTCTTCTCTGCTCTGTCTCATATTCTACTTGTTGTCACCCAGGTGAAATGCACTTCCATATTGTTTTATCCAGGGGAAAATAAAGGAAAACAGATCACCAGATGTTGTTTTGCAAGGAGAGAACATTTTCTGTGTCAAAGAGAGTGCTGCTCAGTAGTAAAATCAGGAAAGTTTCAGTACTTGCATCAGGAAAACACACATTTATATCATTAAACCTAAAGCTTGCTTTCTGATTCAGTGTTCTGTGGCCTGACTAAGTTATTTTAATGAGTTTCAGGATGGTTCAAAATGTCATGAAGAGGGTATTAAATAAAACTTTTTTCCCTCTTTCCTAGAGTCTTGAAGGCAAACAAAACTTGTACTCTTATGCTCAGCCACATTACCTTTTACAAGATTTCAGTTTTATACCTTTGATGTTTTCAGATGTCTGTAGAGTCAGACTTCTATTATGTGAAAAACCTGTACACAATATTGCAGCATAGAGCCTTGATCACACTGTCCCCTCCCAGAGGGTGCCATGGAATTCACAGCGACAAGAATGTTTTGGAATGCTGGCAAAGAAGCAAAAACAGTGTGTCCTCTCCACATATTCAGAAAAATAGAGGTACGGAGGACATGGCGTACTTCTTATTAAAGGCTTTGAAAAACACCACACCTCAGTAAACATTCCTCAGGAGCTGAGGAAACAGTTTGGTCAATGGCTTACCTCAGATCCCTCAGTTCTGGTTAGTGTGAAGCAGACAATAGTACAGACACAATGCCAGCCTTAGAGGAGGGAGAGCCAAGGACACACAGCACACTCTTTGAACAAGCCCAGTATTCTGGTTCAGTCACTTTGTGTTGTATTCTCAACCCAAGAAACGTTTGAGATTTACCGAGCACACATTGCTAGGTCAGGTCTTAATGCTTTATTCTGCTCCCGAATAAGAGACTTAGTAACTTACACCTTTTTTGGTCTTCGGAGCTCCCCATGGGACTCCCTTTATACATCCACAGAGGTCAATCCAAGTCCAGCTGCCCCTGACACTAGTTCATTCTCCTCCTTCTGAGTCTGAAAATGCAAGTACTACCCTCTGTGACAGTAACCAAAGAGAACCAAGTATTCAGCTAATGGTGGGAATGTGTATTGTCATTC
Source organism: Giraffa tippelskirchi (assembly GCF_054371585.1). Classification (NCBI taxonomy): domain Eukaryota; kingdom Metazoa; phylum Chordata; class Mammalia; order Artiodactyla; family Giraffidae; genus Giraffa; species Giraffa tippelskirchi. The sequence continues at coordinate 134,549,031 of NC_137283.1, forward strand.
CCTTTTACTTCCTAAATGTTTCATCTGAAGCATCTTTTCCATCGGAAAGAAAAGATCTGCTAAGAAGGTTCCCATCGTTTTTGAAAAAACAAGCAACATTCTCAATTCATTCCCACGACAGGAGGTTGACACTAAACTAGCTTCTCTTCTTATTTGTGAAGCAAATACTCTTCCTTGACGGCCCTTTCCTGAATTACTAACCCACTGTTTCACCTCACTTTGGCCCCTTTTAAACAACCCTAGTATCCCTGAGTGAATCTATGCTGGAGTTTTGTAGAAAACTAGAGAAAACCCCGTTTCTCTTTCCAAATTTCTCCAGAGCCGTGGTTTCCTATGCAGCTCCACAGCCATCAGAAACCAGAAATATGTGGGGAGCTACAAAAAAAAAAAAAAAAAAAAAACGGAGATGCTTGGGTCCTATTCAGAAGATTCTCATTTGGTGTGTCTCGATGAGAACCTGAGATCAGTGTTTTCCTAAGTATCCATGATTCTAATTCACAGCAGGTTTATTAACAATTGAGATCACTTCCAGTTTGTCTGCTTCCCTCTTCCTCATTTCCAATTTCCCTGTTTCGTGATAGATCTGCTTATCTCAGCTTTGTCTTGTCACTTGGGTCAATGACGTTTTTCACATGTGCCACCCCGGCTTCAGCCTCTGGCCCCCCTCCAGGACATGACTCATGCTTCCTGATATTCTGGTTCTGGCCCCTACTTGGGCTCCCTTCTGCCAGGAAAGGATAGTCAGAAACTGACAACCAGTGGACCAAGAACCTTGTCCACAGCAGGGAACCATGCAGCTGCTTGATTTATCCCACTTCAAGGAAGGCTTAAGGCAATGGCTTTATCAAAAGGACTTATAATTGATACATTAAAAAAAATAATTACAGGGATTTCCCTGGTGGTCCAGTGGCTAAGACTCCATGCTCCTAATTCAGGGGGCCCAGGTTCGATCCCTGTTCAGGGAACTAGATCCCACATGCCACAACTGAGAGTTCACATGCCACAACTAAAACCTGGCACAACCAGATAATTTTTTTTTCTTTTTTTTTTTTAAATTAGTTTATTTATCTATTTTTTAACTTTACAATATTGTGTTGGTTTTGCCATACATTGACCTGAATCCACCATGGGTGTACATGTGTTCCCCTTCCAAAACCCCCCCCCACCTCCCTCCCCATTCCATCCCTCCGGGTCATCCCGGTGCACCAGCCCCGAGCACCCTGTATCACGCATTGACTGGCGATTCGTCTCACACATGATAATTGACATGTTTCAATGGCATTCTCCCATATCATCCTGCCCTCACCCTCTCCCATAGAGTCCATAATACTGTTCTATATATCTGTGTCTCTTTTGCTGTCTCACATACAAGGTTATCATACCGATTTACTAAATTCCATATATATGTGTTAGTATGCTGTATTGATGTTTTTATTTCTGGCTTATTTCACTCTGTATAATAGGCCCCAGTTTCATCCACCTCATTAGAACTGATTCAAATGTATTCTTTTTAATGGCTGAGTAATATTCCATTGTGTATATGTACCACAGCTTCCCTATCCATTCGTCTGCTGATGGGCATCTATGCTGCTTCCATGTCCTGACTATTATAAACGTAAGGGAACCTCCACTCTTTACCTTGGACTGCAAAGAGTGCATTGTCCCTGGCCATATCTTTGCTCTGACTTCTAGGGTGAAAATACAAGGATTTTAGGTGGTGATAACTCTAAGCAGCTGTCACATTTTGAAGGAGAGCACACACAAGCAGGCAAAGTGCCAAAGTTATTTGTGATTATATGAAGCATGGTTCCAAAAGATTCAGCCACACTGGGGACTACTGAAGAATAAGAACAGCATATACTGAACTCAAAAGTCACAATCCATGCTGGAGATGCCTATTTGTTGGCAAGTTACCAGAGCCCCTCAAAGGTTAACAGCAAACACATAACAAGAACAAAAACAATCATACCGGAAGAAAAAGGATAAAAATTAGCCAAGCCAGGCAGAAATATGTAATACTTTGGAATTCTAGACTACAGTTGTATGCCAAAATGTCTAGTGTGTTTAGGTAACTTTGGTGTGTATGCTGCTGCTGGTGTGTATATATATATATAGTTAATTCTGAAGATGGAAAGTTAGCTAGAAAGCAAAATCCTTTGGGTACAAACTGTTTCCTCAGTGTTTCAAAACAGACTGCAAATAATCGGGAAAAAATCCTACAAGTAAAAGTTTGAGGTTATCCTGTGCACCTTTCCCAAAGATGGTTCATTGAGGCTCAGAAATTTCCTTCAGAAAAATGCACTGTGCTGATACTCTGCAACAATGGTGTGTGCTAAGTCGCTTCAGTTGTGTCTGATTCTGTGTGACCCCATGAACTGTATCCCACAAGTCTCCTCTGTCTATGGGATTCTCCAGGTGAGAAAACAGGAGTGGGTTGCCATGCCCTTCTCCAGGAGATCTTCCCAACCCAGGGATCGAACCCGTGTCTCTTACATCTCCTTCGTTGGCAAGTGGATTTTTTACCATTAGCGCCATCTGGGAAGCCCCAATGGGACCGAATTTTGTCATCATCTACTTGGTTGAGTATCAGTGGATGATGCTTGACAAACACAGTGTAATGAGAGGAGCAGTATTCTTTCTGGTGGGTCCGATCTTTTTCTTTATTTTCTGCCAGTTTCATGATTTTCCCCCCTCAGTTCTAACTGCTGCTGCTAAGTCACTTGAGTCGTGTCTGATTCTGTGCAACCCCATAGACTGCAGGCACCAGGCTCCTCCGTCCCTGGGATTCTCCAGGCAAGAATACTGGAGTGGGTTGCTATTTCCTTTTCCAGGGGATCTTCCCGACCCGAGGATTGAACCTGGGTCTCCCGCATCGCTCGCCGGCAGACGCTTTACCGTCTGAGCTGATGTTATATCCTTTATCAAGACTCTTACAAGATATATTCTACATTTTTGTGTTTTAATATAATTTGTATGGATGTATGAAATCTATGGATGTATGTGCTTTTAGTATGCTAAAAGTGCACAAACCATAAGTATAGATGAATTATCACAAAATAAACAGTAGTTACCACTCAATCAATAAAACATCAACAGCATCCTAAAAATTATCTCCCAACTGATTTTAATACCATAGATTAGTTTTGCCTGTTTTTGAGCTTTATAAACACAGAGTTATACAGTAATTCCATGTCTGACAACATTATATTAGTTTGATTAGGCAATGCTGTTGGGTATACCAACAGCACATTCAAATTTTTAAAAGTAAAGAATATTCTCAGGTGTGTAATATGCAAGTATGTATGTCAAAAGAATACAATTTAAGATGATATTAAGACCAAAGCATCCTTTACTTACACCAAACCCAATTCTCTCATTTATGTTACCTGTCTGACACATTTTAGCCTTTAATTTGAATCAAATATACAGAATATATAGAATGGTGCACTTGTGTACAGAAAAGTAATTTTCATCACCTGAATAGATAAATATAACCTCTACTAGAATAAAAAGCAGAATATCATCAGCACCCATAAGAGTTCCACTTTTTGCCACCTTCTAGTCACTGCTGCTGCTGCTGCTGCTTTGTCGCTTCAGTCATGTCCGACACTACTTACCCCCAAAGGTAATTACTATTCTGATTGCTAGCAACCTATATTAGTTTTTGCCTACTTTTATATCTTGTGAAAATGACATCATGTGGAATGTTCTTTGTTTATGAAATTCATTGATAAGTTTCCATGTAGTTATGGAACACTCCTTCTCATCACTGTGTAGTATTCCATTTGTTCATTGTTGCTTAGTCGCTAAATTGTGTCCGACTCTTTGCAACCCCATGAACTTCAGCATGCCAACCTTACCTGTCCTTTACTATCTCCCAAAGTTTGCTCAAACTCATGTCCATTGAGTTGGTGATGCCATCCAACCATCTCATCCCCCTGACCTCAATCTTTCCCAACATCAGTGTCTTTTCCAATGAGTTGACTCTTGGTGGCCAAAGGTATCCAAAATATTGGAGCTTCAGCTTCAGCCCTAGTCCTTCCAGTGAATATTCAGGGTTGATTTCCTTTAGGATTGACTGGTTTGATCTCATTGCTTTCTAAGGAACTCAACAGACTTCTCCAGCACCAGTATGGAAGCAGCAGTTCTTTGGTGCTCAGCCTTCTTTATCGTCCAGCTCTCACATCCATGCATGACTACTAGAAAAGTATTCCATTATGTGAATGTATCTGTCTCACTTTACTTATCCATTCTACTGTTTGTGGGTATTCTGCACAGTATCTATCTGTGGTTATTACAAATAATAATGCTCTGAACATTTATTTGGGGGATAACATTATGCATTTCTGTTGAGAAAATAGAAACCTAGTGGTGAAATCATTAGGTCAGATTTTTTTGTGGGAAAGATAGCTAGACAGACATTGATATAGACACAGATACACATATAATTTGCCTTTGCATTCTCTTCATAGTCTTTTGATGAACAGAAACTTCTAATTTTGATGAAAGTCAATTTATCAACTGTTTAAAACTAGTGCCTTATGAGTCCTATTTAAGAAATCTTTGCCTGTCCAAAATCATGAAGGTACTTTTTTATGTTTTTTTCTGGAAGATTTATTGTTTTGCCTTTCATATGTAGCTCTGCTGCTGCTGCTGCTAAGTCGCTTCAGTCGTGTCCGACTCTGTGCGACCCCATAGACGGCAGCCCACCAGGCTCCCCCATCCCTGGGATTCTCCAGGCAAGAACGCTGGAGTGGGTTGCCATTTCCTTCTCCAATGCATGAAAGTGAAAAGTGAAAGTGAAGTCGCTTCAGTCGTGTCCGACTCTGTGCAACCCCATGGACCACAGCCTACCAGGCTCCTCCATCCATAGGATTTTCCAGGCAAGAGTACTGGAGTGGGCTGCCAGAGCCTTCTCCCGTATGTAGCTCTACAGTATACCTAAAATTGATCTTTGTGTGTGATGTGAGGTAGGAGTCAAATTTTATTTTCTTTTTCCATATGTATATCCAAATGACCCAGAACCATTTACTGAGAGATGGTACATTGCCTTCAGCTTGGCAGTGCCACTTTTATCAAAAGCATAGTGACCATATTAAAAAAAAAAAAAAAGCATGGTGACCATATATGTGTGTTTATTCCTGGACCCTGTGGTCTATTTCATTGCTCTATTTATCTATCATTACACTTTATTACTCTTGCTTTATTATATGCCATAATATCTGATAAATCTAGTGTTTTTTTCCAAGAATATTCTGGCTATTCGTGGCCCTTTATATTTTCATAAAAACTCCTGTTTTATCTAGATGATCTATTTCTATTGTCTAACTTTTTTTCTTGGTTTTCTGTAACCCCTATTCTTAGGATGGCTTTTATGCTACTCTATGCTTGTCTCTGTCTTGGAACTTACCTAACTACATCAGTTATTCTTTTATGTGTCTGCTGTATTTCATGTGTATTTTTCATAACTGTACACCATCACTTTGCATATTTTCTGACTCATATTAAGTATTCAGGCCACTCAGCATTAATGGCAATCTCCAAACTAGGCAATTCTTGTGCAAGAGTGGCTGCTAAACAATTTGAAGTTTTATTTGTGTATTTGCTAGGGTCGTTTTCATGTTTGACACTAATTTTACATCCAGAGCAATTGAGTGATGATATCCAGTAGTAATACATGAGACTTTATTGTGTTAAAGGCTCTTGACTTTCTAAAGTATCTTGGGCTTTTTCAAGAGGAAACTTCTTACTTAAGACACTTAGCAACTTCATCTTTCTGGCCCTTCAGGGTTTCTGTCTGGACTCCCTTCTTGATCCACATATGCTAAGTTGCTTCAGTCGGGTCCAACTCTTTGTGACCCTATGGACTGTAGTCTGCCAGGCTCCTCTGTCCATGGGATTCTCCAGGCAGAATACTAGAGTGGGTTGCCTTGCCCTCTCCAGGGGATCTTCCTGACCCAGGGATTGATCTCTTAAGTCTTCTGCATTGGCAGGTGGGATCTTCACCACTAGCGCCACCTGGGAAGCAGCATGAGCCACATAGGTTAACCTAATTCTAGCTGCCCCTCTACAGAAGCTTGGTCTGTAAAGTTCATAGAGACTGCTTACTGAGGGAGAATTAGAGTTCTGCTGCCTTGGGACATTAAAGCTCTGTCAGGGATTGCCAAGCAGGAGAAATGCTTCTACCAACATCTAATTGCTAATGGAAATTAATAACTTAACCTCCCACTGTCACTACATTTAAACAATCCCCAATATGTTTAAGTGCTATTCTAAAAACTCCTTTATGCATATGATTTATATCTCTTATCAGCCCCAGTGGACTGGATTGAAATCCTAGGTAAGAACAAACTGTGTCTGATGACTTTGACGTCGGTGAGATAATGTCATCTTTTCTGTGCAGTTACAGTTCTTAGCATAAGTGTAGCATTTAGCCTGTGTGTATGCATTGGAGAGGGGAGGGGGGTTCAAGTAGGAATAGATTGTGCTGCCAACCAGAAGCAGTTGTTTCTTGTAGTTGAACTGGATTCTCCCAAAGAAGTGTTTCATTGAAATGTTTGCTTCAAAATGACTCTGTTCTGCTGAAGTGAGGAGAGACTTCCAGTTAAAACATTTAATTAGTTCCCAATTTAGACAGCCAGAATGATCAGTCAGCTTGTGTTTTGGAACCGGCGTCTGTACATTCCTTGGGATCGGCAAGTCTTACCCAGCGGATGTGGTCAACGGTGAATAGTTTGTATGCAGTTCACATCACAGAACAGATTTTTCTCCAGACAGTCCCTTGAAGGACAGGTAGGAAGGGATAGGATAACCTGGGTGATATAAAGATAATACACCTCTGTCTTATCCTTACCATCCCCATGGAAGCATATATTGAGGATCTCTGATCTTAGAAGTTGTAGAAGCTAGGAAGTGGATAGGAACTAAAGTGAGCGGAGATCTGGTTTAAGCTGATTAAATTGTTTTCATTCAATTTCAGGGTAATCATGACCTGGGTAGTGGCTTTAGGTACATTACTTATTGAGTAAATATTTTTCAGCTAATACAAATAAATTTCTATGCTACGCTAATGTGTGAGTTTGTATGTGTGTATGAATATACATGCTGTATGTCTGAAAAATTCAATTTTTTGGTCAAGCTAACCTTCCTGTTTATTTCCGCGGTACTTTTTCTGTCTGTACCACAGGATAGGAAGCTCTTACCCAAATTCTACACAGTAGTTATAAGTTAGCCTAAAAAGTTTGTAATACTTTGCTGAGAGAGTGCCTTCAGTCTTTCCTCCCTTCTAGTCAAGGGGCTCTTGAGAAGATGGATTTCCGACCCAACTCTTTCTCCTTAGCAGAACACCAAGTCAGTCATTTCTCTAACCCTAGCATTTAATGTTCTAGAAAGAGAAACTAGCATAGATTTCTGCATTGTCCATGATATTTCACTGCTCTTCTTTTGACTATACCCTGTACTTACCCAGAATCCCCTTGCCCCTGTCTTCATCTGTATAACATCAAAAATGGTATTTCTTCCAGGAAGTCATCTCTAAACCCTCTTGGGCCAGGACCCTTTCTTCTGAGTTCCTGTCTGCTAGCATGATCATCACAGTGCCTGCCTTGGTAGGGTCTCAGTGTGTGTGAGTGAATACGTGATGTTCACAACGTATATTGAATTGTATCTTCAATGTGTCTCTGTTTACTAGATGGTGAGTATCTTGAGATAAGAGACTATATTTTATTCATATTATTCATATTTTTATTCTTAGAGTCCAGCCAAAAACCTGGGTTGAATGTGGGGATGCTTATTAATTGATAACAACTGATAGAAAACATTTTAATACCTTGAAAACAACTAGAACTGGGCCCCTTCCAGAAACCAACATAATTTCTTTGAAACATTTCTTCATGTCAGAATTTCCCAAGGCACTGTAGCCAGAAGCTCACGTGTTGCCATGTATCACATGTCATATCCTCCTGTCTTGGGTTTTTCAGCTGAGGAAAGGGAAAGTGTTGGTGATGTGTGAAGTTTTGACAGTGAATACAAAAAGGTCTTAGAACTTCAGGAGACTAACTGACATGACCTAATAAAACATGAGTGTAAAGAAGGTTTTTATAAAGAAAAGAAGAAAGTCTTGCTAATGTCCAGTATTACTGGGGGAGAATCAAACCAGAAGTAGAAGGTAAGTAAATGCTACTTATCAGGAATCATTTGAGCAGTATTGTAACAGTCTACCAATTCAAATACTATGCTCTCTTTGCACATTTCATTGTTTTTGATCCAGGCAAGTGAGTTAAAGCAAGAAAGATAAAACACAAATGTGGGCTAAATGGCTAAATAATACATAATTGCTCTAACACATACATCTGATTCACTCAGAGTCTATTTTTATACAATAAGTTTTGTGAGCTTTGTCGCTGGCAATGAATGCTTAAGTGGAGTGTAAAAGATAACATTCTTGGAAAGCTTTTTGAGATATTTTAGTCTCTATTTTAGAAATTAATATGAACAAAAATAAGAATGCTTTATCTAGGGGAATCTAATACCTTTGAAAGTATATACATTTAAATGATCTGGAAATTTGTTTCTTTGTTCTTAATCATGCTGTAAAACAATAAGAATTGTCTTTCTTTGTATTCTAAAATACAGTATTCTACTTATGGTCAGATAACCAAAACAGCCTTGGAACCTAGTATCTACAGAAAATAAGCATGGAAGGGGAGTGATAAAATCAAAAGCAAAATAGTCTAAAACAAAACATAAGTACTGGTGAAGAATAAAGCCTGTGGGAAAACTAACACCCAGGTGAGAATATGCTGCTAAGAATATTGTTATAGGAATGTGGGTACAAAACAGGAGATGACCAAATAAATGATCTCATCATATTTCTTTTTTCTATCTCATGTTTCTGGGTTATTACAATGAGCTACCTACCATTATTCTGAAGAAAGCAGTCCTACTTTTCGCTCACTTGCAGAGGAAGTACAATTATTCATAAGCTGACAATATCTTTGCAAAAAGTTGAAAACAGATTCATCAAAATGTCCAGGACTACTTGATATGCCTAGAAAGAAAGAGTTGTCAGCTTCCGTCCATACAAGTTTTAGCAAGTCTATTAGTCCACACAGTTACAACACAAATCCCAGGTTTTGACTTGTGCTTCCATAAATTCACACTCACCTCATACCTGTTAATATGCATGAACTGAAAAACAGGACAGCCAAATAGGATGCACATTGTTTTGGGCTTTAATAAACCTGAACTATTTTCTTAAGTTTACGGCAGATTCACTCAAACATCGTGGCTAGTGTTTAAATGTATGAAACTGAAGTAGTAATTAGGTTTGAGAGATTGCTATAGTTTTTTAAAATTTCACCAAGAAATAGTACATCTAAACACAATGTGGGCTTCCCTAGTGGCTCAGTTGGTAAAGAATCTGCCTGCAGTGCAGGAGACCTGGGTTTGATCCCTGGGTCAGGAAGATCCTCTGGAGAAGGAAATGGCAACCCACTCCAGTATTCTTGCTTGGAAAATCCTATGGGCAGAGGAGCCTGGCAGGGTACAGTCCATGGGGCTGCAAAGAGTTGGACACGACCGAGCGACTAAGCACAAACACAATGAAAATAGAATAAAAATAAAGGGATTTGCCTTTACTCATTTTGGTAACTGTTGTAAGTGGCATGTTTAAACATGTATTTTAGACAGTTACCGTCTAATGACACAGAGCACTACACAGTATCACTGAGTTTAGAGTACATTTTATATCTCTGTGCTCTGAAATATTAACCCCTCAGATGGCTGCCTCCATTTGTGCTTTTCCCATTTCCCACTCCATTCTTGGTCCTGCAGCTTTGGAAGAGAAACCTTCTGATATTATTTCACATGGGGATTCCACTCCCCCACCTTCCAGGCAGCACTGGCAAAATCACAATTCTTTTACCATCAGGAGACAGTGAGACTTCTCCCCATGTAAACAGAGCCCTGAGCTCTGGCATATCCTTTGGCTTCCCTGAAAGAGGTGGAAGGTTGTTTATATATTTGTGGTCTCTGTGGTTGGAAGTGGTGCCATAGTGATGCTCTTCGTCACCTGAGGGGATTGAAGGGGTATAACCAGTGGGATGAGAGGATCAGACATTTTTTACCTATGTTACAGAATTGTGAGCACTGGCCTTGAGTTTTGAACAGTACTCCTCAGGCTTCCTTTATTTTGTTCAACTTGGTTCCAATTGTTCAGATTGAGCCACTCCACTTCTTGCTGCCAGCTTATTGGTCAGCTGTCATGAGTTTACTGTCTAAAGGTAGTGATTCTCATATTTTTGGCCTCAATATCCCTTTATAATCTTAAAGGTTATTAAGAGTCCTAAGGAGCTTTTGTTCATGTGGGTTATAGCTATTGCTGTTATTTCTATTAATATTTGACATCAAAACTAAGCAATGAAAAAATTGCTTATTGATTGATTCATTTAAAATAGAAATCATAAATTCATTACATACTAATAAAATATCTTTATGGAAAACTAAACCAAATTTAAAAATTAGGAAGAACAGTGACATTTTTACACTTTTCCAAGTCTTCTTAGTGTCTAGATCAATAAAAGAAAGGTAGATACTCATATCTGTATCTCCATCTGTTGTGATGCATTGCTTTGATTAAAGTTTATGCAGAAAATCTGTCCTCACACAAATACATATTTGGAAAAGGGAGGAGTAATTTAATAGCCTTTGCAGATAGCTGTAGCTATTCTTCTCTGACACTAAATTAGAAATCAAAAAGTGATAATTTCATAAAAGTTAGTTGCAGTGTGGAATCTTAAAGCATATCAATGAACTTTTGTATTCTTATTTCATGAACTTTCATACATCCACTGCTCTGTTCTGTATTTTGACTGTACCTTTATTTTGCAGAATCACATGTATATCATTTGAAACATATTACTAGTTCACTAAATTTTGCAGATCTTACAAATGATGACGTATGTTATTATTTATTTATATATAGAGATGATATGTTGCAATATATATTAAACACTTAATACACACATATATATATGTGTATATATATATATGTGTATATATATATATATGTATATATATATACAACATCATGAGTTTTAACATGTTGGGAAGAGCTGTCAAGCTCAAAGTGAGAGATTTAATTTACCAAAATCCTAATTTTCACTGTCACTCTAATTTTATCATTGGTATCAAAAACTGTCAGTTGTTTTCTCTAAGGTAACAGGATAACTTCAACTCATTTTGGAGAAAATGTCTGACAAATACCCAAGTTTGAATAACTATAGTTTGTCAGTCATTTTTTAAACAAAAATCATGTTCTGTGAAGAAAAGCAGTTAGTTCAGTTCTAACTGGAAAAGATCACAAAGTGCTTTTCCTCGAGACAGCCATCATATTTTCGCAGAAGTGCAATGAACTTAAATGTTGAACTTAATAATACTAATACTTTTCACTATTTTACCAAAAATTGAATAATTAAAAAACTGCAAGAGTATGGCAGTGAGAATAGGATTGCCATTAGTACAGTTTGAGATCGCTGCCTTGGAGTCATGCTAAAGTATAAGAGGTTTTCACCCTGTTGTTTTTGCACTATAAGTATGTCAACACAATGTAAAAAGCAAGTAATATTATTATAATGAAAATAATTTTTATATTGTAGGTTCCTACAAGGGTTTCCAGAAGCTTAGGGGTCTCTGAACCACGTTTTGAAAAGTGATGCCTAAAGATATCTTTTGATGTGATTGTAGTTTTTACATTTCCTTCCACTTATGTTGGCACTCAACCTTATTGCTAGTCATTTTTCTAGATGCCATGTTACTTGAAATCAGTTTTGTCCATCTACTTGGTTGATAAAAGACTTAAAAGAGTCATGGAAGTAAAGGTTACATTTAAGGTTGTCAGAATTTAATGAGAAGATACATGTAAAGTACAATACTTATCCCAGGACCGGGCACATGTTAAGACACCAGAGTGTCTTTTGTGCAGTGAACTTTCAAGAAATATATCTGGTACAGCAGCAGGCTTTTTGGGGAAAATGATGAGGTCTAGGAATCTGTGGGATATCCAAGAACAGTTGTATAGTTGGATATGTACACTTTGTGTTCTAGATGCAGGACTAGACTAGAAAAATAAAGTTGAAGGTGTCAGCATATAAATCATAACTGAAACCTGTGGAAGGATAAGACTGTGAAGAGAGAAAACATACATACTGGGTAAGTTAAGGGAACCCAGACTTAAGTACAGAAGAATACCAAATTTAATGTACATTCAGAAAGATTATCCCCACAAAGACTGAGGTAGCATGGCCAAGACTCTTCCAATAAATGTTACTGATAAATCACTAAGCATTACTCAACCTTTATCAAACTTCATTATAGACTCTCAAGGCAGCAGCAGGATGGGGAACTCTGAAAATTAAAAAGAGCAGTAATTAAAGAATTTCTGTGACCCAAGTTGATGCATACTCTGAAGCCGTTTCAGTATTTTCAGACTTTTATCAGAAAAAAATTCTCATTTAGAATTGAAATTCAACTGGGAAAGGATAAAGAGAGGAATATTAATTCAGTTCAGTCGCTCAGTCGTGTCTGACTATTTGCAACCCCATGGACTACAGCACGCCAGGCTTCCCTGTCCATCACCAACTCCCTGAGCTTACTCAAACTCATGTCCATTGAGTCGGTGATGCCATCCAACCATCTCATCCTCTGTTGTCCCCTTCTCCTCCTGCCTTCAATCTTTCCCAGCATCACGGTATTACCCAATGAGTCAGTTCTTCACATCAGGTGGCCAAAGTATTGGAGTTTCAGCTTCAGCATCAATCCTTCCAATAAATATTCAGGACTGATCTCCTTTAGGATGGACTGGTTGGATCTCCTTGCAGTCCAAGGGACTCTTAAGAGTCTTCTCCAACATCATAGTTCAAAAGCATCAGTTCTTCGGTGCTCAGCTTTCTTTATAGTCCAACTCTCACATCGATACATGACCACTGGAAAAACCATAGCTTTGACTAGATGGATCTTTGTTGTCAGAGTAATGTCTCTGCATTTTAATATTCTGTCTTCCAAGGAGCAAGTGTCTTTTAATTTCATGGCTGCAGTCACCATCTGCGGTGATTTTGGAGCCCAAGAAAATAAAGTCTCTCACTGTTTCCATTGTTTCCCCATCTATTTGCCATGAAGTGATTTGACCGGATGCCATGATCTTAGTTTTCTGAATGTTGAGTTTCAAGCCAACTTTTTCACTCTCCTCTTTCACTTTCATCAAGAGGCTCTTTAGTTCTTCTTCGCTTTCTGCCATAAGGGTGGTGTCATCTGCATATCTGAGGTTATTGATATTTCGAGCAATCTTGATTCCAGCTTCACTTCATCCATCCCGGCATTTCGTGTGATGTACTCTGCATATAAGTTAAATAAGCAGGGTGACAGTATACAGCTTTGATGTACTCCTTTCCCAATTTGGAACCAGTCTGTTGTTCCATGTCCACTTCTAACTGTTACTTCTTGACCTGCATATTTCTCAGGAGGCAGGTCAGATGGTCTAGTATTGCCATATCTTGAAGAATTTTCCACAGTTTGTTGTGATCCACACAGTCAAAGGCTTTGGCATAGTCAATAAAGCAGAAGTAGATGTTTTTCTGGAACTCTTGCTTTTTCAATGATTCAACACAAGAGAAGACTGTACACATGGACATCACCAGATGGTCAATAGTGAAACAGACCGATTATATTGTTTGCAGCCAAAGATGGAGAAGTTCTACAGTCAGCAAAAACAAGACCAGGAGCTGACTGTGGCTCAGATCATGAACTCCTTATTGTCAGATTCAGACTTAAATTGAAGAAAGTAGGGAAAACCACTAGACCATTCAGATATGACCTAAATCAAATCCCTTATGATTATACAATGGAAGTGACAAATAGATTCAAGGGGTTAGATCTGATAGACAAGAGTGCCTGAAGAAATATGGAAGGAGGTTCGTGACATTGTACAAGAGGCAGTGATCAAGACCATCCCCAAGAAAAAGAAATGCAAAAAGGCAAAATGGCTGTCTGAGGAGGCCTTACAAATGGCTGAGAAAAGAAGAGAAGCTAAAGCCAAAGGAGAAAAGGAAAGATATATCCATTGGAATGCAGAGTTCCAAAGAATAGCAAGGAGAGATAAGAAAGCCTTCCTCAGTGATCAGTGCAAAGAAATAGAGGAAAATAATAGAATGGGAAAGACTAGAAATCTCTTCAAGAAAATTAGAGATACCAAGGAACGTTTCATGCAAATATGGGAACAGTAAAGGACAGAAATGATATGGACCTACTAGAAGCAGAAGATACTAAGAAGAGGTGGCAAGAATACACAGAAGAACTATACAAAAAAGATCATGACTCAGATAACCACGATGGTGTGATCACTCACCTAGAGCCAGAAATCTTGGAATGCGAAGTCAAGTGGGCCTTAGGAAGCATCACTATGAACAAAGCTAGTGGAGGTGATGGAATTCCAGTTGAGCTATTTCAAATCCTAAATGATGATGCAGTGAACGTGCTGAACTCAATATGCCAGCAAATGTGAAAAACTCAGCAGTGGCCACAGGACTGGAAAAAGTCAGTTTTCATTCCAATCCCAAAGAAAGGCAACACCAAAGAATGCTCAAACTACCGCACAATTGCACTCATCTCACACACTAGTCAAGTAATGCTCAAAATTCTCCAAGCCAGTCTTCAACAGTACATGAACCATGAACTTCCAGATGTTCAATCTGGATTTAGAAAAAGCTGAGGAACCAGAGATAAAATTTCCAACATATGTTGGATCATCAAAAAAAAAAAAGAGAGAGGGGTGTGGAGTTATTTAATAGCAGTACAAGGGATCCTATAGAGGAATAATAATTAGCCTGAAAAGAAGATAAATTATTTCACACTCTGGAAAGAGACAGCTAGATGAGGCTGGTTAATGAGCTGTCAAGTAGAGCTGGCTCCTCTGGCACTTTCTGGGATCCCTCTTAATCCAAGAAGGGATGGGATGGGCCCGATGGTTTGGCCAAGGTGAGGCTGTGCAGATGGGGAAGCCCTTTGCTATAGTCATTCTAACAGCTTAAACAAGTGCTCCCAAGCCCTCACATTGCTTGAGTCATTCTCAAACTGGGACTATTCAGGGAGAGGATTTCTGTTTGATAAACTCTAACTACCATTTTGTAAACTTAAATGGACTACTGATATGACTTTTTTTAAAAAATAAATAATTAGACTGTACCAGTCTTAAATGAAAAGCAAAAATAAAACCTCACAGTGTTTATAACAAAGATAACATCATGAGATTGGTCTTGCTGGAATGATGATATCATAATAAGTGATAGTTCTCATTTGAGTGGTTCTATGTGCCAGACCCTGGGGCAAGTACTGTACGTACACTCTCTCATGAAATCTTTACAACCTTACACATAATCTTCACTTCCAAAGAAAATAGTCTCTAAGCTTACATATTTAAATACATTTATTTCAAATGTTATTTCTCCTTACATGTATGTGTAAGGTAATTAATAAATACTGAATTTTTCTAGGCTTTAAAATGATTGGTTATATCTATCTACAATGGCTAACTTATACATTAAAGATTAAGACTTTAGTTTTTGATTGACAGTCAAGGCAGATAAGTTACCCTTTAGTTTAGGAAAATAGTATTCTCCTAAATCTATTTGAACCCAACCCAAAAGTTTAAAAAATTTTGTGCTATGGCATTAAGGTGCTCGGAGCCTTGCAGTTTTTTAAGACATTCATGATTACTATAAATAAAAATCATTAAGGAATCACCATATCAATATTATTACAATAGTAATTTCAGGTTACTTTTTTTAGTAATAGGAAGTTTTGGAGTCTATTAACTAGAGGATTAGTTCCTAGGAGAAAAAAAACTTACACTTTTGATTTATTGCATAAACCTGTCAAACTCAGAAAAGTGCATTTAAGAATTATGAGTACTACTGGCTAACTATATAGATTGCAATTTACATTTTTTAAATTATGAAAAGCTGTAATCTTTATAGCTTTGGTTTGGATTCTTCTACATACTACTTTGAAAGAAATAGATAAACAATATGTTGCATAACCAAAATGAACAAGAGTGAACATGACCTGGTTGCACTAAACCTTTGAGATTTGTCTGTTTCCATGAGTTCCTCCATTTTCATCTGGTGAGTAACTGACTTCTCCCCCAGATCAGGCCTCATGATTTATCTCTGTCCTATCCCAACTTTCTTCAGATGTCTGAGAGGAAAGGCAAGATAAAATTAAGTTACCTCTACAATGAGAGCAGTCTACTCTCCTTAAGACCAGAGTTGATGGATATCTCTAAACAAAGTGACATCTGTGAGACCAGTTTCTTCTTGATCTCCTGCTCTTCTCTGTGTCACCTTTGGCTCTTTCATTGCCTGTTTTTCATTACTCACCTAAATAAGACTGGCCCTTTCCATCCTTACCTATTCTCCAGAGCAGTGTTCTCCATAACCATAGCTTCAAAGACCACACACTAATGTCCTCCAAAGCTCTGTGTTCTCCTCTTCAGGTTGCCATCAGACATCTCATTGGATAATCTTTAAGTAACTCAAACTCAACATGTGCTGAAATGAACTCCTCATTTTCTCTCCATGTCTTCTTCATTTTTATAGCAAGTTGATCTAATCAGGCCATCAAGAGTCATGTGCTCTATACCCACAAAGTGTCAGTTCTAAAGACTGAATATTGTGTCGGAAGCTCTTAAAAATGACAAGCCCTCACTGTTTTTATGTTTCTCTGGCCTCCATCCCCAAGCCTTTGTCACCCATTCACGCATAAATGAAGACAGGCAAAGGTGACCAGCTGGGTTGAGTTTCATGTTTAACTCTGAACTTCCTTAAAGGAGTGAAGCAAAGCACAGATTGATGCAGTCTTGTTTGTCCTTAAATTTACATGACGCACCTCCCCAAGGCTCTCTTATTCTTGCCCATGCTGAGTGCCACGTGCAGGATCATTCAGCTGGTGAGGATAAACAACCATTCAGGGCTTTTGGCTCTCTGTGCCTGTGAGTCACGGAGGGGTTCTTGTTGGAGTGTTAAGAAAGATAAACACGTGGCAGCTCTCTAAAGCCTGTTTCTGGAAACCTAGCAGGAGAGAACAGATAGTCATTGTTCAGAGCCTGTAAGGTGTTAAGAGACTGAAGTGGGGAATGCATGCTTAGGGAAGACCAGCCTTTTGATGGATCAGAATTTGAAAATGATTGTAATTAAACTGAAATTAAACCGGTGATGACAGAGAGTTTTTGGGTGAAAAGATACAGAGACACAATGGCACGAGAGCAAGAAAACTGGGGCTAACATGAAGTTGCCAGGTTCAATTGGATCAAGAATTCACATAAGAAAACAAAGCACTGGAAGAAACCTGGTTTCCTCTACAACCGATTTAACCAGCTCGTAAGAAGAAAAATAATTGCTGAAGCTCTTTGGCTTAAAGTGAATCTACACCTCTGTTTCTTCATGGTAATGACCACCTTGATAATACAATGTAGAGCACAGACTTACCAAATTCTAACTTGCCAAGGAACCCCATAATATCCTTCTGGGGAAGTTTGTTCATGCCATAAACCTTTTAGAATTTTACACATCTATGAAAACACTTGAGACATCACCTTCGTATAATACTGCCTTTACATACAAGTAAAAGGGCCTCTGTCTTTGGCCCGGCACTTCAAGCCCTGCACATTACAGACATGTGATAAATAAGAGTGATAAAGAAACATGGTGCCCTTACCATGGATCCAGTGTCAGCACTGAATAGCACCCTGTAACCCTAAGCGTCTGCCCTTGTGACTGATATTGTTCAGGCTCCAGGGGAATGCTTCTGCCTGCCTTGTGCCCCATGTCCTAGAAAAAGTGACCGTATCTGGGTCACTATCACCATTGAAGAGAGAAACTACTTTGGAGTGGCGGTAGGATTTGAAAAGCAGAAGCCCTTAGGTGAAAGAAAATATATTAAATAATACATCAAATCCATCCTCTCAGATAATATGAGTATATATCCATTATTTCCTATGGTGCTGACCAACCGTTATTTCTTGCTATTCTTCCTTTTCCAGTTTACAGTTCCAGAGATGCTCACAAACTAATGTGGTATTCATAACAGTTGGCTGTGGTGACTGTGGAACATTTTGAAATATTTAAAAGTTTGTAACGTTTTAGCATTTCTGTACCTATTTTATCAGTCATCCAATTATCACTGGACCATAACACACACTCGGACATGTCCAATAAAAATTAATACCTTGTCTTTGATAATTTGCTAACTTCCAAGTCATATAAAAATCATACATTTATACTTTGTCATTATGAAGTTACATACATCAAGATAAGAGAATAAAGCATATTTTACATTGCTTTACATTTGCATTATTTATAAAAATTAAATATTAAGACATATGATAAGTTGGCTTCCAGTTTCACTCGTAACTTGAAACCTGACCACACTTACACCCCAGCCTGACCACACTTGACCCAGCACTTTCCAAGCTACCAAAGTTAGGTGACTTGGTTTACTCATACTGACATTTCAACAGGGAAAGGAAGTATTGTCCTTTAAATCTAAACATATCTTTCTATGCACTCAGGAAATACTTTTAGTCGCCTTGGACTCTGGTGATGTTTCCTTTCTAAAGATTTTCTTTTCTAGAAAAATCAGTCATTTTTATTCTCTGTCTGTTACAGAGTTTTGTTGCTGAAATTTTCATGCTGCAAGTTTCAGTACACTATACGTGCAGAATAAATTCAGTTCCTGTGTAAAGAAAGGCTTAGGGAAATAATCACATTTCAAAGGTCACTCCTCAACATCCACAACACTTTGTATTAACACTACCTCTCATTTAGTGGGACTCTAGAAATATTGTTTTATGAATTAGGTGCAGGGAAAATAAAATCAGATGTCACATTACATATTGTTGTTTAGCCGCTGAGTCATGTCTAACTTTTTGTGACCCTATGCACTGTAGCCCACCAGGCTCTTCTGTCCGTAGGATAAATGGGTTGTCATTTCCTTCTTGAGAGGATATTCCCAGCCCAGGGATAGAACCTGCATCTCCTGCTTGCCAGGTGGATTCTTTACCACTGAGCCACCTGGGAAGCCCCAAATTGCATATATATGTTTATAATAAGTTTACCTTGATAAATAAACCAAGCTAATGAGAAAGGAGGGAAGTAATAAAAATGTTAACTCTACTTTGGGAGCAGATGGAGTGTCCAGGAAAAATTTTTCCACAAAAAAAAGCCATCTATTAGGGTGATTTGCCCAGAGCAAAGGGAATACAGTGATTGTCTTCAAGGGCAAAGGACAGAGATAGGACCCCAAACTGAGGGAGAGTCCAACAGCTAAGGTGAGATAGTGCAGACCTCCTGCTACTCCTTTTCATTTTACTAATGAGATGGTCAGACCTTTGAATGAGCCATCCAACAAGATGAGTCTCAACTGAGAGATTTCTCTAAGATTCAGGGTTCCAGGCTAAGTGCCCCTTCTCTTCCTACAAGTCCAGAACTACTTGGACCTGTCATGCTGCTTGATTTTTGTTCTCAGTTATCTTTTAACTAATCTTGAGTTAAAGCCTCATGCCTATTCTTCCAATAAGTTAAGGACTCTTGAACAGCTCTTTGAAACCAACTTCAGTAAGCTTTGCTCTTAAAACCGTAACTTTGAGAACATCACCACTAAAGATTCTGTGTTTATTCCCAATATGCTTTGGAAATTTAGGATAAAACACTTGGATAATGGTATCTAAGCTTTAAGAGAAAATATAACATTTGGCTTCAAAAGTAGGCATGGTTCTTTCCAAAAGTGTTTCTTGAAACACAATATGTTAATGAAATCACCAAGACTTGGTTTCTGGTGGACTTAGCAGCATTCGATGTTCTCATAACACCCAAAATTTTTCAAAGAAGTTTTAAAATTAATTGTATTTTAAGAAAAATTTGGCAGACATTTACATCATTGGTCCATAATTACAGACATGCTCCCTAAACCAGACTACTGACTTCCATGATGTCATCTTCTGTGTAATAGAGAACGCCATCAGCTTTGCTTGGTTATTGTTTTCCATTTTTTATTTGTTCTTTTTTGTTTTAGACTGAAAACCCCGTTATAGAATTGTCAAGGTGAAAATGATCTTTAAATAAGATATGTGTTGCTGTCTGATATTTTCTCCATAAAACTGGAGTCATATATAATAAAGAAAATCAGTAATAATGTTATTTCCTCCTCTTCTGGGTTTTAATACTAAGCCTCTTATTTTCTCTGTGTTCTGTCTCCCTTCTTAAGCTATTTTGTACATTCCTTAGCTTTCTGATTCTCGAGTATATATGTCTTCCTTGAGCATTAATTTATCCATCCCAAGCTATTTCATGGGCATTTCTATTTCTTTTTTTCCACCTTGGCTTGGTTCTCACTTCCAGGACTTTTCTAGAAGGGTTCTCTGCTTTCTAATTTCTTTATGTTGATGAAAATTCATGTGGCTACTTTTAGTATGGTTGTCACCAACACTGAGCCCTTTCTGCCAATTCTACCCCTTCCATTTCTTGCCCCTTCACTCCTCCAATCAATGTGTTTTTACCCATAACTTGAATGTGGCTATCAAAGCTAATTAATCTGCTTGACTATTTGACTACCTAAAGCCTCTAGAATGGTTATTTCTCCCATTATCTACCCTGAACCATTCAAGATGTGGCAAACTAAGGTCCCTCAGCTAAAGGATGCTGTGCTTCTATATTTTTGTAATTTAAAAATCTTAAGCAAAATTCACTTAAAAAATTTTTTTTGATAACTGCATGTCTAGATTGACTTCATTAATATTCAAATTTTATCTCCTTTTTCTTCTAAAGAGTTACCTTCACTTAAAAAAAATCATATTCATCTCCAGACTCTTCCTTCTGATAGTTCCATTTGTACATGAACCAAATGAGGACATTTCATTCCTCTTTAATCCTCTCATACATAGTTCCAGTCAACAAATCCTTGACCAATTTTTAATCAGTTTCTCCTTCACCCTGGGAATGGAAATGTCTTGTGTGGCTTTTTTACTTGGAATATTTATTTATGTTTCTAAAGTGGGGCCTTATCCCAATTTATACATTTTCCCACTCCATCCCCCTCCTCCCTTTCAAGCAGATTTTCTATGTGTCAGGGCTCCAGCCCCAACCAGTAGTACCATTCTTCTGTGATTTCAAAACTCCAACTACTACCACTGAAGAAACCCAAATGCCACCAGTGCTGTACCTTGTCTCTTGTCAGCCTCTTCCATACGTGTTGGTATATGCATGTCATCTCTTCAGTCAGCTTGTAAATACCATTAGGAGAAGCACTGAGTCTATTTCTTTGATAGTCAAACCAAATGCCATACCTGGTGAGTAATAAAATCAATTTAGAGAGTTATCACCAGCATTAGAAATAAATAATATATAAGCAAAGACAAAAATATCCCAGTGAACTTCTCATAGCAGGAGAGAAATGTTTGGGGGAAATGTTTCAGTGTGTGTGCCCTGCACTACTGCATAAGGAAACAATAGATGCTTGGCGTTTGGACATTTAAGTTACTGAAAGAGTTGAGGAAAGATTTGGGAGAAGCCTGTCTGTGAAACTATGAGGATCTTCTGGTGGTTCTTGTTCTGTGGCCCATCAGTGTAAGAGTGGGGTCTAAGCATTTCCTAAGGTCACTCGGCTTCAGGAGCCTGGTTGAGCACCCCCTTCCCTTGTTCAGAACATTTGGATTAACCACAGACTCTCTGAGGGAACTTATATACTGATGTAAGCCTCAGGGTGAACATACCTATAACCTCTAATATGGATCTTCAGTCACCCAAGTGGGAAGCTGACTATTATTGACATAAATGGCTAAGTTCCACAGCCTTCCATTTATTTGAACAAATGTTCATAGAGTACCTCTTCTGGGCCAGGATTATGAGCACTGAAGACAGAGTTGAATCAAACACAGATTACCCCTTTGAAGACAACCTTATGATTTAATGCCATAACTACATTAAACTATAGCCCATGGGCCAAATCTGGCCTACAGCTTATTCGTATAAATAAAGCTTTATTGGAAGTCAGCTAGGCTCATTCATCTGTATTGTCTGCAGCTGCTTTTGTGCAGTCACACAGAGTTCAGGAGTTGCACCAGAGACCATAATGCCTAAGTATTTACTGGAAAATATCTTTGAAAAAGCTTGCCAATCTAGTGAGACATCAAAATTTATTTAAAACAGTATCTTTTTCTATGCGATTTCCATATAGAAAAGTGACAGATCCAGCAAATATAATATAATATTTTCCTTATTTTAATGATGAAACAACATAGATCACTGGTCTGATGGTACTACCTTAAGAGAATTCAAGAAGTGGCTCTTTTTGAAAATTTGGTGAGAGCAAAACATTATGATCTCAATGAAATGACATCTCATGTTTTTCAGTCTTACACATCCATAATCACCCTGCCAAGAGCCTGGGTGTCTGATTGCAAAATCCCAATACTCTCACAAAAAATGACAAAGCTAAATGAGCTGAATATGAGCTCAGGAATCACCAATGGCCTCCTATTAGCTGGGTGTGGCTCATCATCATTGTATGCTTGGCTCTAAAATTTTGAGCAACGTTCATTTGAGAAATTAACTTAATTTCACATTAAAATCTAGGTCTCCTGATCCTCTTGAGAAATCACATTTGGCAGCAAGTGGCCTGCAGTCTTGCATGACGACAGCCCACTGGAGCTGAAAGGCGGCTTCCGTCCTTGGACAAGGCATAGATGCGCCAGACCTTCCCATGCTCTGCTGCTCCCAAACACTTCCCTGACTCGAGATGAAAAGTTAGTTGCTGTTTATAACTAGCTTCCACTGTGATTTCCCTCAGTAAAGAAATTCTCTGAAACTAATTTTTTAAAAAAATTGTTATAACAGGAAACTAAGGAGGTAGTATATTAAAAAAAATGTCTCACATTTTTAATATGCAGTCAAAAGGTATGCAATCTGCAGGCACTTGAAAGACTTCTGCTCTTCCCTAGTGGGCATAGAAATGACAATTTAGGGCTAATATCTTACACCCATCACAAAAGTAGACATGTGCCTTAAAGCGGTGATTTTCAAAAAAGAATGAGCTTGCCCCAGCTGTATTTAAGATAAACTATTACAATTTGGAGAGAAAATATTAGAATTTATGTATATCTCCTTTTTAATTTGTATTTTATATATTTTGTATAATTTATAAAGCATCACATGTACACACACACACGTATGTCTGGATAGATATTCCAATTGACTTTAGTGATTGAGGCATGTGATCAAACTAGCTTGGAGCCTTTAGTCTTAGGAACCCAGAAGGAATCCAAGACATTGCATCTAGACCTTCATTTTACACATAAAGCATGTGAAGCCCCCAGAGGTGGGATGATCTGGTCAGAGACGTGAGCATGTAAGCAGGCGACTGAGGCCAGCTTTCTCATGACTCCCATTCCCACACCCTTTCCTCGACTCCACACTGACTGCTTTCTTAACGGAGGCCTGCTTGAGGAAACGAGACCAGAGTAGTGATAAATAAATCCCCTGAAATAACTGGTAGGAAACTGTCAGACTTCTTCCTCCAGCGTAGCACAAATTTCAACCAGTGGTACCTAGAATAGTTTCTTGTGTGTGAAAAATGGCATCTGATCAATTTCTCCACTGCCAGTAGAGGCCGCCTGCCCTTGCGACATGCTCATTGGCCAGGTCTCATTGGCCAGCATCTGCCTTCTTTTCCTGTGGAAATAAAATATTAAGGGCAGGAGAAAGGACATATTTGGTAATGTTACGCTCCTCAGCTTCCTGCTCGGGGCTGTCTCAGCTGCAAAATGTCAAGGGAAAAAATATCCCTCCAACTTGGAATGAATTCCAGACAGACCCTGATGCCTGCAAATTTGTCAGAGGGAGCCAAGTCCAGAAAGGCAGAACATGAAGAAGGTTCATTATTCGGCTTCAAGAGACGCTCAAATAATCAGACACTCTGGTATTTATGATTTTTCCCATTTCAGATGGTCTGTAGTTCACATCGTCCCCCTCCCTTTACCGCTGATTCTGAGCTTCCTTTTAAATTAAACCTCAGCAGTTATAAAAAGACTCTCACATTACTTGTAAGCCGCAGCACTACTGGGAGACACTGTTCCTACAAGGCTGTTTAGGGCTGGGGAAGGGCCGCCCTTTCTGAATATTAGTCTGGGGAGGGCAAGCCAGGAAGTCAGATTCACTTTACCTTGACCATGCCACAATCCTCATCTACTTCTGACATCTGTGTCAAGACTCCTGCCATTCACAGCATTTGATATGATCGTTTTTACTAAAAAGCAATATTTTGTTCCTTTGGCTTTTTCATTTTAGCTTTTATTTTCATCACAGGGCATGGAAGAACCAGAAAGTTTATCCTGACACTCCCACTTTGTGAATATACCATTAGGGATATTTGTAAGGTTGAGTTTTAGAGGATCTTAGTCGTTTCTTGGCATTCAGCATGCTTTCTTTCTCTTGTAAAAACCATTGCCACATGCTGGCAAAACGGTAAGGAAAGAGAACTTGTCATCCAAACCTCATTAAATAGCTACATACACATTTTTCCCTTTGACTTTTTGCCCTTCGTTTCTAAATGCCATGGCGTCTGTTTGTACTTGGTTACCCTAAATCCTTATTTGGGTCCTCCAATAGGCACGAAAGCATCCAAACATCAGTTTTAGCAACCGGTGGAAGCGCCCGCATGAGGCATGGGGTGTTCAGTCTTGACCTGTGGTCTCCATGAATAAGGGTCTTCTTTTTTTCTTTTCCTAAACTGTCCGGCATCTCAACTCTGGTTTTGCTCCTCAACAGTTTAAGGTTTGTGCTACTTCCATGGTGATCAACTGTTAGGTCATAAACATCAGATTGTGGCATCACCAAATGAGTCAGTTGGGAGGAAGCTGGTCTGGAAACGCAGCTGAAAGTGTCTGTTGACAAATGGAGGCCTTCTTATTCATGGCCTGTGTGGGTGAAGGGAAAGCCTTGCCTGGCCCACCCCTGGCATTGATTCACAAACTTGGATGGCTCTGGAAGAGGCTGGGAAAGCCCATCCTCAGGGAATCCCACTTTTTCCTCCTCCAGTGCTCTCACAGAACACCCACACAACTAAAAGGTAGGGGGAAGTGAACAATGGAGCTCTTTCTGGTTTCCTTTTGAAAGTCAGCAAAGTATACCAGCTTTCTTTTTGTTTTAAAAATCCTATAGGGTTCCTTATTTTTAACTTTAAACTTTTTATTTTGTATTGCACTAGAGCCAATTAACAATGTTGTGGTAGTTTCAAGTGAACAGAGAAAGGGTTCCTTCTTAAACAGCTTATATTGTTAGCACTGTGTCCATTTTTCATAAAGTTACTGTCCTGTGTTACCTACCTGGTCATCATAAATGCCATTAATGGGCATTATAATATCTCACATTTATAGGAAGCAGGAAGTCAGACTAGACAATATCATTAGGCTTTTGTCCATCAATTTCTCCTATTTCTTTGAAGCACAGGGTACTACTAGAAAGATTCCCCTGTTGCCATATATTTTTGAATATGATTTCTTGAACCTATATTTCATTTTAGAAGAATTCCCTCAATATTTCTAAATTTGGGGTCTCTGAGAGCACAGGTCAGGGTCCATTGTGCACTAGGCTTCTAGGAGACTGATCAGCAAAAGAAACAATGCCTTTCCCTGTGTTCACTATCAAGAACTGCTCAGTGTTCCTGCCAGCCTGTAATGCTTTATCACCCAGTCATTTT
Organism: Giraffa tippelskirchi; assembly: GCF_054371585.1. Taxonomy (NCBI): domain Eukaryota; kingdom Metazoa; phylum Chordata; class Mammalia; order Artiodactyla; family Giraffidae; genus Giraffa; species Giraffa tippelskirchi. The sequence continues at coordinate 134,574,831 of NC_137283.1, forward strand.
AGACCTGAAAGAGAACATTCCATCAGGGGATCAGGTTCTATCATTTCATTGGAATGCAAAGTAAGACCACAGAAACTCTAGTACAAACAAATTTACCATGGCCCAGATTAATAACAGATAGCACTTGAATGGTCTGCCCCAGTTGTGCTCCCTCTCTGCTATAAGTCTTAAATAAATGAAAATTAGTTAAAAATTCTGCCAGTGAGCTCAGACCAGATATAAGGAAGAGCTTCTGCATTAAGGATACAGAAGAAGTTGTGAAGTTTGCCTCCTGGGGAAAACCTTTAACAGCCTGGAAGAACATATTGGAATGATTAAGATGTGGTTCTGACTGGAGATGGGGACAAGGTTCTATGATTTCCAAGGTTTTCTTCAAGACACAAGATTTTCAAAGTCGTTGAAAAGTGACTCCGTGCATGACTCACGGCTATTAAGGTTGTTATTCTTGATCAGGCTACTTTTACATAACAAAGTCAGATTCTCCCATTGGAAGATAACTAAGGAGTAGTAGTTCATTCCATCCCTCTTGTTTCACTGTTGAGAATACCTGGGCGCTGAGAAGTCACTGTCAGCCAGCAGAAGAGCTGGGCAGACCCCCTGGGCTCCCTGGGCTGGGGTTCTTTCCTATACTATATTTTTACGAATCACATAAATCTATTTAAGATTTTATAAGAATTTTGTTTATTTCATGAGCAGTACTGAGACAGAAATATGAGAATCTCTGGGAATTGGCATGGCTAAATATTATAGTTTAGAAGAATAGCTTAGGCAAAGTACAAAAGAGGAAATGCTATTTAGATGAGCTCATTTCTACTCACTAAAAAAATTAAAAAATTAAACTCAAGATGAACTTCTTTCTTCACTTAGCCCAACATCAGAGCAACTCCCCAAACAAATCTGTTTCATATATTTCTTCTCCTCAAACTCAGGAATTTCTTTGATATCTAATCTCACATTTATTTTTTATCTTGGAGGGTAATTTGTCCATTTCACATAGAAATCTGGTTGAATTACTCCTCTTGTTTTTTCCATGGAAGCTGTATTTGGAGGCCTTCCTCATTCCCACTATCAATCAGAAGTCATGCTTCACAGATTCATGTTCTTATGAATGACTCTAGGAACCAGCACTTTTAATACTGGTTAATGGGAATAAAAGTAACTGCATTAAATGATAAAATTCTCACTTAAAGCTGATATTAATATTACAATATCTCTTCTCATTTGTATTTTGGACTTTTTAGATTCTTTGTTCAGCATATTAAGAAATCATACTTTCAGTGGACTCCCCATAATAGGCAGTTTCTTAGTTGGTTTGATTTAAAGGTAACTAAAAGCCATTCTTATCCCAAATAGTTTTTCTTTGATCAGTCAACAACTGAAATCCCAATTATTGTATTCCATTGTTTAGGTTAAGACATCATCTCCAAAAAACTGTGCCAGTTGGCATCTGGCAGTGTCAAAATACTAATCCATTATTATCCATAATACCTTAGCTTTATAACCTGGATGTCACTATGGGACAAAGGAGAGTAACATGAATTACATTTTGATAGTAAATATAAATGGCCTAGATTATGTGAGAACGGAAGTCCAGGTTGGGCAGTAGCCATGGAAGATTAGGTGAGAATCCTTACAAGTTGCAAATTAGAATAAGAGAGAGTGCCAAAAAACCATCATCAGTCTCTTTACCCATTTGGGGAGGGGGCTGTGTCTATATTCCATGTATCTCAACACCCTTAGTATGTTTATTTACTTCTGTTGCAAAGGTCTGCATTGCCATTAATCAATATGAATCTTCAGATTGAGTCAGAAGTATAAGTTACAAGACATTTAGTGCAAGTTTGGAATATATATGCTTGTATTCCATTGTTCTGGAATATATATGCATTAGAGTAATTAAACATTTTAAAGGGCAAAACAAGAAAGCTAGTAATCAAATTTTATGGTGGTTTACATGGATTAGGGGAAGCAGGCAAGAGGCAGAATGTACAAGAAAAGGGAATTTAGGTCATTCTTTGGGCTAAGGAAAAACAAGTTCAGAGAATGAGAGGTATGGCAAGATTAATACAAACTAGAAATACACTTTAATTCCAGAGATGATCTCCTGGAAAATAAGTCCCAACTCAGCCCAGTCAACAGACCATCATGGCCTTGCTTTCATTGCTGTTATTTTCAGATACAGCGACAAAATGCACTTTTTATATCAACACTTTTATTCTTGTGTGTATGTGTGTGTTTTACAGTTGATTTTGGAAGATGCAGATAAATCCTGAACTATGTCACTCAGTCAGTTCAGTCTCTCAGTAGTGTCCAACTCTTTGGGACCCCATCAACTGCAGCATGTCGGGCTTCCCTGTCCATCACCAACTCTTGGAGCTTTCTCAAACTTGTGTCCATCTAGTCAGTGATACCATCCAACCATCTCCTCTTCTGTCATCCCCTTCTCCTCCTGCCTTCAGTCTTTCCCAGCACCGGGATCTTTTTCAATGCGTCATTTGTTCGCATCAGGTAGCCAAAGTATTAGAGTTTCAGCTTCAGCATCAGTCCTTCCGATGAATATTCAGGACTGATTTCCTTTAGGATTGACTGGTTTAATCTCCTGGCAGTACAAGGGACTCTCAAGAGTATTCTCCAACACCATACTTCAAAAATATCAATTCTTTGCCACTCAGCTTTCTTTATGGTCCAACTCTCACATCCATACATGACTACTGGAAAAACCATAGCTTTGACTAGATGGACCTTTGTTGGAAAAATAACGTCTCTGCTTTTTAATATGCTGTCTAGGTTTATCATAACTTTCCTTCCAAGGAGCATGCGTCTTTTAATTTCATGGCTGCAATCACCATCTGCAGTGATTTTGGAGCCCCAAAAAATAAAGTCTGTCACTATTTCCACTGTTTCCCCATCTATTTGCCATGAAGTGATGGGAAATGATGCCATGATCTTGGTTTTTTGAATGATGAGTTTTAAGCCAGCTTTTTCACTCTCCTCTTTCACTTTCATCAAGAGGCTCTTTAGTTCCTCTTCGCTTTCTGCCATAAGGGTGGTATCATTTGCATATCTGAGGTTATTGATATTTCTCCCAGCAGTCTTGATTCTAGCTGGTACTTCATCTAGCCCAGCATTTTGCATGATGTACTCTACATATAAGTTAAATAAGCAAGGTGACAATATATAGCCTTGATGTACTCCTTTTCCTATTTGGAACCAGTCTATTGTTCCATGTCCGCTTCAAACTGTTGCTTCTTGACCTGCATACAGGTTTCTCAAGAGGCAGATCAGGTGGTCTGGTATTCCCATCTCTTTCAGAATTTTCCACAGTTTATTGTGATCCACACAGTCAAAGGCTTTGGCATAGTCAATAAAGCAGAAGTAGATGTTTTTCTGGAACTCTCTTGCTTTTTCGATAATCCAACGGATGTTGGCAATTTGATCTCTGGTTCCTCTGCCTTTTCTAAATTCAGCTTGAACATCTGGAAGTTCACAGTTCATGTACTGTTGAAGCCTTGTTTGGAGAATTTTGAACATTACTTCGCTAGCATGTGAGATGAGTGCAATTGTGTGGTAGTTTGAAAATTCCTTGTCATTGCCTTTCTTTGGGATTGGAATGAAAACTGATCTTTTCCAGTCCTGTGGCCACTGCTGAGTTTTCCAAATTTGCTGGCATATTGAGTTCAGCACTTTCACAGCAACATCTTTAAGATTTGAAAGGGCTCAGCTGGAATTCCATCACCTCCACTAGGTTTGTTTGTAGTGATGTTCCTAAGGCCCATTTGACTTCACATTCCAGGATGTCTGGCTCTAGGTGAGTGATCACACCATCATGGTTATCTGGGTCATGAACATCTTTTTTGTATAGTTCTTCTGTGTATTCTTTCTTGCCACCTTGTCTTAATATCTTCTGCTTCTGTTAGGTCCATACCATTTCTGTCCTTTATTATGCCCATCTTCTCATGAAATGTTCCCTTCGTATCTCTAATTTTCTTGAAGAGATCTCTAGTCTTTCCCATTCTATTGTTTTCCTCTATTTCTTTGCACTGATCACTGAGGAAGGCTTTCTTATCTCTCCTTGCTATTCTTTGGAACTCTGTATCCAGATGGGTATATCTTTCCTTTTCTCCTTTGCCTTTCACTTCCCTTCTTTACTCAGCTATTTTTAAGGGCTCCTCAGACAACCATTTGGCCTTTTTGCATTTCTTTTTCTTGGAGATGGTCTTGATCCCTGTCTCCTGTACAATGTCATGAACCTCTGTCCATAGTTCATCAGACACTCTGTTTATCAAATCTAATCCCTTGAACCTATTTGTCACTTTCACTGTATAATTGTAAGGGATTTGATTTAGTTCATGCCTGAATGGTCTAGTGGTTTTCTCCACTTACTTCAATTTAAATCTGAATTTGGCAATAAGGAGTTCATGATCTGAGCCACAGTCAGATCCCAATCTTGTTTTTGCTGACTGTATAGAACTTCTCTATCTTCAGCTGCAAAGAATATAATCAATCTGATTTCAGTATTGACCATCTGGTGATATCCATGTGTAGAATCATCTCTTCTGTTGTTGGAAGAGGGTGTTTGCTATGGCAAAAGTGTGTTCTCTGGGCAAAAGTCTGTTAGCCTTTACCCTGCTTCATTTTGTACTCCAAGGCCAAACTTTCCCATTACATCAGGTATTTCTTGACTTCCTACTTTTGTATTCTAGTCCCCTATGATAAAAAGAACATCTTTTTTTGGTGTTAGTTCTAGAAGGTCTTGTAGGTCTTCATAGAACCGTTCAACTTTAGCTTCTTCAGCATTAGAGTCTGGGGCATGGACTTGGATTACCATGATATTGAATGGTTTGCCTTGGAAACACCTGAACTATGTACTATATTTCTAACATTCACTTGATGAAAATGAATATTGACACCTAGAATTGGCTATTTATATCCAGCAGATCAAAGGATCTCTAGTGATATACAAACACTTTTTTCCAGAAATGGAATCTGGAAGGTAGCAGAGAAGGCTTTTTTCTGGGCACAGAGATTCTTCTAAAGGTTTGTTTTTGAAAGTTGGTTAAATTCTGGCAATTTTACTGTGGAGTGGAGACAAAAACAGAGTGGCAGGTTGCTGGAATTGAAAATGAAACTATTACTTGTTGCCTTTCTCCATAGGAGGTTGGATGCTACCTAGATAGGTCATCAGGAAAAATAGTGGCAATCTGAGCAGTTAAATTTTACGTTTAATTATTGAGTTTGTACAGGAAGAGCTTTAATGATTTGTTTTGAAATAAAAATTTGAACACATGCAAATTACATCCACTGAAGAACTATATTTACATTGCTCATGTATTAGTAGTTCATTCTCTATATATTCTATATCTATGTCTATCAGTGTCTGTATATCTAAAAATATTTTATATATATATATATATCTCAAGAGATTGATTGGTTTTAAGGAATTGGCTCACACATGATTATGGAACCTCAGTAAGTTTAAAATTTGCAGGGTAGGCCAGCAAGCTGGAGACCCAAGGAGGAGTCATAGTTCCAGTCCAAAGGCAGTCTGCTGGTAGAATTACTTCTTGCTTAGGAAGGTCAGTCTTTTACTACAAAGACCTTCAATTGATTAGATGGGCCCCATCCACATTATGGAGGCTAATTTGGTTCACTCAAAATCTGCTTTTTTAAAAGTTAATCTCATGTTTTAAATACTTTCACAGATACAACTGGATTGATGTTTACACATTTATCTGTGTACCATGGGCTAGTCAAGTTGACACACAAAATTAACTGTCTCATAAGGACTAAGGCACAGTTCTATGGTATTGTATTGTGCTCAGTTGTTACTGATTCTTTGCGACCCTTTGGACTGTAGCCAGCCAGGCTCCTCTGTCCATGGGATTTCCCAGGCAAGAATACTGGAGTGGGTTGCCATTTCCTCCTCCAGGGGATCTTCCTGACTGAGAGATCAAACTCACATCTCCTGTGTCTCCTGCACTGAAGGCAGATTTTTTACCTGCTGAGCCATCAGGGAATCCCAAGGCACAGTTCTCAGAACTATGGAATTAACCATTATCTCATGGAGCCTACATTCTCACGGTTTTCAGAGTTTGAGACTTGTTGCCACAGACTTTTCAAAAAAAAATACCCAAAGTTAAATCAGTTGGAAATATTCTTATTCTCACCCTCTGGTGGTAGTGATGATGATGATGGTGATTTTGCATCTTCCTGGGACTATCCAGACCTTATGCAAACTAGTCATTGTAGAGGTAGGTTTGTTGAATGATGGCAATCCTAGAGTCATAGAATCTTTCTGAAGAGTAAGGATTCCATTTCTTTATCTTACTTAGATTGGAGAAGTAGAGTCAATGATTAAATAACACTTTTCCTGATACTGTTAGAAAATTATGCAGGACATCTCTTTGAGCAGAATAAGACTGTGAGACCCATGATAAAAAACAGTGGACCTGCTGTGATATCAAAGACATACAGGAGATTTTATGACTTGCAGTGTGTTCACCTGTAAGGGAAATGTCTGAGAGCCTGCAGTATATATTACACACAGTTTGGCTGCAGTTAGAGGAAAATCTTGGATTGCCTGAACCTTGTAACTTTTATCAAACAAAGAACATATTGTCCCATTTCCTCCCATATCCATTGGTGAAGCACAGAAACTTTCCATTTATTTTTCACTTTATTATTATTTTATTTATTTATTTATTTGCCTACAGTTTGTTTTTTTTCACTTCATCACACCTGTTTTCAAGCGCTAAGTGAAATCACTCCTTATTCTCAGGAGAAAATGAAAGAAATGACAGTCGTGGAATCTTCCTCTGGATACGAGAGTAAAAATAACACTCAAAATAAATAGTGGCCACACACAGGTTGCTTCTTCGTGAGGCCACTTGGTGACTTCACAAGATAGGCCCTTCCCCACCCACCTGGGTGCCTGACCCGGCTGCCATCCACTTTAACGGCCTATAATTACAGTATGAAGACGGAGGTGCATCTATGAAAGCAAACTTTGTCCCAAGCTTTTCCAAAGACATACTCTACTTTTCCAAACTTTCTCAATGGAGGGAGCATATTAGAAACAGTCATAGGATGTCTCTGGAAAGCTCCATGGAAGGCCTGGTAACATTGTTTTCTCTGGGATGGGGAGCTGGGAACTCTGGGTAAAGGCAGGGCAGAGGTTTGCCTCTCAATGTACACTTTGTGCTGTTGAAAATCCAAAAATTTACCATGTACAAAAATTACCTCCTTATAATTAGCTACCTACCTAACTGTAATTAGCTAACTAAATTAATAAAATATAATACAAAAAGAAAAGTTAAATAACTGGAAACACTCGGATCTTCCTCTATTACTATTTAGCTCAGTTTAACTCTTAGATCATTTATTTCCTCTTTTTTTTTTTTTTGGTCAGAGAGACTCTATACCTAAGTAACACTGATCTCCTTGTTATTTCTTAAACGTACCAGGCACATTCCTGCTTCTGATTCTTAGCAAAAACAATTTCCAATGCCTGGAAATATCTTCTCTTCATTATCAGTATGACTCACTCATTACCCACTTTGTCTTGACTCAAATATCACATTTGCAGTAGGGCCTTCCCTGACCACCTTATTTTAAAATTGCAAGCTTAAACCCCAGAATTCCTCCGTGTACTTTATTTTTCATAGTAACTATTTCTTTTAAAGTACTGTATAATATATTTAACATCTTTATTGTATATATCCCAACAATAGAACTAAATTTCACGAGGCTTGGGATTTCTCTGTTTTGTTCACTGCCTTCCCCAAGCATCTAAATACTGCCTGGCAATTATAGATTGTCAGGAAATAATGGCCAAAAAAATGGGACAGAGAATGCATGAGTTTGCTTTTTAGTTTGCTACTCTTGATTGAATATTAAGTGATTTGAGACTAGTTTTGAGTTCTATTAATGTTTACTGTTAAATTTTTTGAAAACATTTTTTGATGTATACTTTGAAAATAAAAAGTAACTCTCTTATTGCAAGGGAAAGTGTAATTTTTCTTCTGTTGCTTCACAACTCTTCTGCCTAGCCATTATCCTCATCTTTATGAACAATACTTTACAATCTTGATTATTGTCATTAAGTTACTATACTTTTGTTTATAGAATTTTAACTTCTGAGAATATTTTAGACATAATCATTCTGTTCTGAACAAATTTATCATAATTATTTGGACTTACCTATGATTACAAACTTTCAACACTCATTACCTCAAATAGATTGAATCAACTAGAGTAGTTAACTAGTTACTTCAACCAGGAGAAGACTTAACATAGGGAATTAGCACTGAAAAAAAATTCATTGGAGAAGCAAAGGCCAGAGCAAGTCTCTGTAAACTTTAGGGAGCCCAGGGAGTTGCAAATTATGAAACACCATCCCATTTTCCCCAGTCTCAGCAGCAGCTGGCAGCACTGAGGCAAACCACATGCAGGAGATTTCCCAGACGCTACCCTGAAACCCTACACCTTTGGTCTGCCCCAGTCCCCACCTCACCAACTTCTGCTACAGAAACAGTAATAGCTCTACTTCTCCCCTTTTCTGTGGAATTAATATTTCCCAACATGCTCTGAGATATAAATGGACCAAGGTTTACCCTTATCCATCTACAGAGGTCCCTTGATACACAGATTTCTATAAGCCTTGCACCTAAAAGGAACAGAAAGGGAAAGAATACTGAATTCTTCATCAGAATTTCATCCTGATATTTCTTAAGCCCATTGTAATTTTTCAACTTTTGAGCTGATGGTGTTTACTAGTTTATGAAGGTCATTGCTGCTAAGTTTTACTCATGGGCACATTCTGTAGGTAAACCTCAGTGATGAACAAACAGTTCTTCTCGTGTTCTTTGATAAACATGACATGAATGCCAGACCTTTATATCTTCTTCCAAGACAGGAAAGTGAAGATGGGAAATCACAAAGGAACTGGACATAATCCATACAGTATGCCTACACAAGAGTTTATTAAAACTAGCAAATATTAGATATTGATAATTGCCCATTATTTGCTTATAAAGACTTTCCCTATCAATGTTACCTTGTCTGTAAGATGAGAATATAGTAGTACTCATTTCAGAGGATTGAAAGACTTAATGAGATTAGAGAGAGACAAATAGACAGAGACAGAGAAAGAGACAGCAAGAAAAGGAGATAGTCCTCGAAACAGTGCTTGGCCTTTTTATAAGTGCAAAATAAAAGATAGCTGCTTTCATCCTCACCACCATCATTGTTATCATTATCTTAACTCTTTCTTAGGAAAAACTGACAGGATGATATGGTGGATTGATGTGCTGGGCTTAATTTTTCATTCCTCACTGCATCTTTTGCCATGAGCTCTTCATGAGCTGAATGTGGTTCTCCCTTGGTTGAATTTGGACTTGACCATGTGACTTGTTTTGGTCAGTAATATATGAGCAGAAGCAACAATCTGCCAGCTTTAGTTCTAGGCATTAAGAGCCCTGTATTTCCACTTGCTCCCTTGCATTTTTGCCATTGCTTGAGGAGAGTTTCCTCCCACATTGTTCCTGCCAACTTCAACCTGAGCCCCTGAATGAATACACAGGGGCCAGAGCTGCATTGGTCAATCCACAGAACTGCAGTAAGAAACAAAGCTATCCAGCCAAGCCTAAGCTAGATTATCTGAGCCCCATCCCTCCTACAGAGGGGTAAGCAATAATACATGACTGCTGTTGAAAGTCCCTGAGTTTGGAGAGGGTTAGTTACCCAGCAATAGCAAATTAATATGCTTCATTTCAGTTGTACCTACACAGATGACCCAACAGTGACAGAGTCAAATGGTGACACCTGCTCCCTGACTAAATTATATAACATGTTTTGCCCAAATGTTGGCTTGGCTCCCTGTGAACATTACCCAGAGGAGTGCTGTAGAGACTGAGTGAATGTGGGGAGAGATAAGAATTGGTGCCAACTTCTGCATTCTGTGTTTTTTTCACCTTCAATTCTTTGCCAGCTGGTACAGCTGCACCCTTTGCCCAAACAATATGATATCCTGGGCACTAGCCTAAATGGTACCACACATGCAAAGAGCCACAGCTGCTATTTGTTGTACTTCTTACTGTTCTTGGCTCTGCTGTAGTGCCTAAGGTGGCATAGATTTCTACACACGCCATGAAGCTTTCCAAGATTCATAGATAGAGGTCTCATCAATGCAACCGCTAATGATGATGACTATATATTTGGAAAATAAGCCGGGATCATGTTTGAATAGTTCAATATTCTTTTCTCAAAGTGAAACTTGTGCAAATCAATTACATAAAAAGAAGATATAAGATCAAATAGATTGTCCTTCCAAGAAAAAATTAAAACCTTGCCTATTTTGTTAATATGTTTTTATATTTTTAAAAGGAGAAAATATTTATTCTTTGCTTTGCATAATAATATTTGTAGCATTTATGTAGATAAATACCATGAGTTAGTCATTCAATAAATCAAATTTATAATTAGTTTCCATATAGTAAAAGGGTAATTTGTTCTGCATGTGCTGCCTGGAATAATTGAAAACCATTACTGATTAGTACATGTGACTGGTAAATGTAATCCATCTTAAAAATTTCTGAGCTTGCTTTGAAATCTAAAAATAAGAGAATATGAATAAGTGTTTGTCCAATTCATTGTCCATGTGGTGGTGGTGGTTAGTCACTAAGTCATGTCCAATTCTTGCAACCCTGTAGACTGTAGCCCACCAAGTTCCCCTGTCCAAGGGATTTTCCAGGCAAGAATACTGGAGGGGGTTGCCATTTCCTTCTCAAGGGAATCGTCCTAACCCAGGGATCCAACCTACGTCTCCTACATTGCAGGCAGATTCTTTACCACTGAGCCACCGGGAAAGTCACTTATAGTCCATAGAATATATCTATTTCTAGCCTGCTGAAAACTTAATCAAAAGTGGATTCTTTATTATTGATAACATTTGTTAATACTATGGAGATGAGAGAAAGCATAAATAGAGGAAAAAAATAAATTTCATAGATATTCAAATTTTATAATTTAACAGGATAAAACATAGACAACTTTCAGAATTCTCTCAGTGAAAATATAGGCAAATAAATATATAACATAGTTGCTTTCAATTCTGGTTGCAAATTAAACACTTGGGGAGTTTTTTAAAACTATCAATGCCAAGTCCCACACAAAACTTTCAAATTTAGTTGGCCCTGGGTGGGACCAAAGAATCAGTCCTTTATAGAAGCTCCCCACATGATTCTAATGTGTAGGGTTAGCCTCACTATTATATGGTATTTTGAAATTGTCTTCATTCCAAGGGGATGCTAAAGTAGGTACAGTGACTAATTTCAGACTTCTTTAGAGGATTTGAAGGCTTCCCTTGTGGTTCAGCCGGTAAAGCATCTGTCTGCAATGCAGGAGACCTGGGTTCAATTCCTGGGTCAGGAAATTCCCATGAAGAAGGAAATGGCAACCCATCCCAGTATTCTTGCCTGGAGAATCCCGCGCACAGAGGAGCCTGGCGGGCTACAGTCCATGGGATTGCAAGAGTCAGACACGACTTAGCGCTGTCTTTCTTTAGAGAATTTGAGCTTATAAGAAGAGTTTTAAAGGAAAGAGCATGCATTGACATAGACAAGTGTTTTTCTTTTAACATTAATTCTTTGATTTGGATTTTCTCAAGTGGTGTCTCTGTTTTCTGGGCTTCCCTGGTAGCTCAGACAGTAAAGAATCTGCCTACAATGCAGGAGACCCGGGTTCGATCCCTGGGTCAGGGAGATTCCCTGGAGAAGGAAACGGGAACCCACTCCAGTATTCTTGCCTGGAGAAGCCCATGGACAGAGGAGCCTGATGAGCTACTGTCCACAGGGTTGCAAAAAGTTGGACACAACTAAGTGACTAACACTTTCAAGTTTTACCATTTCAACCAGGTTTCCTGGTGGCTCAGTGGTAAAGAATCTGCCTGCCAATGCAGGAGATGCAGGTTCGATCCCTGGGTTGGGAGGATCCACTGGAGAAGGTAATGGCAACCCACTTCAGTATTCTTGCCTGAGAAATCCCATAAACAGAGGAGCCTGGTGGTCACAAAAGAGTTGGGTATGACTGAGAAACTAAACAACAACAAACCATTTCAACTAACAAAGCTTTTCACCCGGCAAAACTTAATTTGAGAGATAATCATCTTTGACTTCTCGTTTCCTCTATCCATATTTTTGCCTGATGTCAATCTCAATTGCATTAGGAGCTCATGCTGCTGCTGCTGCTAAGTCACTTCAGTTGTGTCTGACTCTGTGCGACCCCATAGACGGCAGCCCACCAGGCTCCTCTGTCCCTGGGATTCTCCTGGCAAGAACACTGGAGTGGGTTCATAGAGGCCTGCAAAAGTCAGTTATGCATGTGTCTTTCCAGCCCTATGTTCAGGAATGTCAGGCTAGTAGACTGAAACTAGCCACAGTGAAGTGTTTACACCACAGACATTGGCAGATGCTAAAAATCTGATACTCTCTCATCCCCAAAATGATTATTAAACGTTTGATAGCATTTAACTAACTCCACTGGAAGAGATTTAAGGCACCTAAATTAATTTTTTGGTTCTTCACCCCAGCTATCTTCAAATTGTGTCTTAATGTTGAAGTATCTATTAATCTAGGGAAAATTGAACTTTCATTTTACAAGAATGCCTTTCTGTCTTTTTATTTCCTCTTGAATCTCCCTTCTCATTTTACCCTTACCACCCAAAACAGACATTCCCACATATTCAATGCTGAGAGGAGATTGATTTGTGTTAGCTTAAGAATCATTTTATGTTTTCTCATGCCTGTCTTCATACCATCCCATCCCACAGTTTTTAGTTTTTCATTTAAGCTGCACAGCAATGCTTTTTTTGTTTGATGAGAAAAGATAACCAAGAAAATAAATTAGGAGTCTTATGATTGACCTTATTTTTCTGTTATTCAAGGAAACCCAAAATGAAGCAAAATAACCAAATTTTGCCAAGGAAAACATTTTCAACCATTTCAATTACTGTTTTAATTGGCTGGATCCAGCTACCAGATTATCCTCTAATCTCTGCAAGAATGTTATTTGGGAAAACTTGAAATATGCCCTGCATGGAAGCCACTTTCATCCCTTCAGCATATTCTAGTTGAAATAACTTTCTCTCAGCATATTGGAACAATATTAGAGTAAAATGGACAGTTCCTGGAAGAATATAAACCATAGATCATATAAGCCTAATTCACTCTCAGGATATTATCGAGAAGTCTGAAAAATGCTGTATGCCTGAATCCAAGATAAAGAAAACTGATGATATTGAGATGTTTGTAAAATAAATGACTCTAAGTAATGTGAAGACATATGTGTGTACGTGTATGTGTGTGTGCATGATTGTGCATGACTCTGTGTGTATTAAGCAACACAACAGAAGGAAGATAACGGTTGCCATTATTCGAATGGTTTCATGAAAGCATCTTGGAATGTGGGTTTTATGAAGATTACACCCAGAAATAGCCCCAGCTGCTTATCAGACTTGTGGGTATAGAGATAGGAAAAAAGATTTTCTCATTTGTTTGTTTGTTTGAACTGAGCCTTGAAAAGATTGCTATTAAGATGAGGTTATGACATCTTCAGATTTCCATTTTCAGTCTGTTCTCATTCAAGTGGGAAAAGAACTACTGTGCACATTATTTTTAAATAGTTACGTGTAGTCAGTTTCCACAAATAGACTTCAGAAAAGGCACAAAATAATATGGTGTCTATGATAACCAGTTGGGTTCATACCCTTGACTAGTCTCTTCAATAAATTTGGGTTGTCTGGCACTATATTGAAATTATAAAATTCAAACGAAATAAAAGGATGCTAACATCTGTTTCATATGTTAGAACAAGGCCACCATGAAGGAGCATGCCATTAAAAATCCATGAGGATGTATTCAGGGATGACCTCTGCAACACACATTAGCCATCCTTCATAGCCTCATTGCTTACAGTATGGGCCCCAGAGCAGCAGCAGAAACTTCTGAGAGCTTGCTACCAATGCATAATCTCAGGCCCCATTCAGACAACTGGATCAAAATCTGCATTTGAACAAGATTGTCTGATGACTTACACAGGCGTTAAGATTTGAGGAGCACAGGTTTAAATTATCTTATTTATCTAAGAATGGAAGCAAGTAGGTATATCTGTTTAGTGTCTCTATCAAAAATACTGTGAATGTCACAGTATTTGCTGGAGTATTTATCAGTAGATCTAAAAATAGGATAGAACTGGATCTTTTATATGGTGTTTCAGCAGTTAGTTAAAATACTATCCATTCATTCCTTCGAAGGTTCCATTGCTAAGATTATTGGACCCATTTATGTACTTCAAGATCTCAAGGACTTACAATTGTAGCTGGAAGTTTTGCTATGGCTTCTTGGAGTAATGTCTTCTTTGAGAATCTACTCTGTGGTGTCATAAAGATGTGGAAAGATGTCTTCATACTTAAGGTGATTAAACCAAGTTCCTTCGTTTCCTCTCTTTCTGTCTGTTTGTCCCTCTCTCTCTTTACCTTCTTCCTCCAACCTTCACCATTCTTCATGTCCAATCCAAAAAGCTCACAAGCAAAACATTACAGGCCAAAATTATGTTTAGCCAGAAGAATCTCAGGAGCACCAAAGCCTACAGGTCTTCAGGGACCATCAGGCATTTCTTCCCTTCCTGGTTAGTGACTCATTTATATCTACAACCAACAGGTTCTCTCAACTTTCCACCAGCAATTTTGATGCTCAGGCCTGAGAAGAACTGGCTAAGAAACCATATGTGGTATTTTCACCTTAAGCTGAATCAATTCCAATTGCCCTCAGTCTTTGTGGTTGTAGTTGTTTCATGCTGTTATCAGACCTGAGTGGACTTCTATCATCTCCTGTATCTCTTGACTTCTTCTTCTCCATCTCACACAGAGATTTTTCTGTAAAGATTAAGTGGAGGTGGCAGTGAGACTGTTATTTTTACAAGAGTGCCTGAACATTTTAGCAACTAGAGTTGCACTGCAAGCCCAACACTACTATCCTCAGAGCCCAAGAACAGGTTGGTGTACTCTTTGAGAGTGGCACTTTCCAACTTCCTGTTCTGGCTCTAAGTTGAATGGATCGATTGCTATAAGATAATTTGGTTTGAATGACTCTTAGAGTAGTGAGTTTGTGAATGAGTTAATTTTTATAATAGAACACTTTCAAGTTCAGTCTTGTGGTAGTATCTCTCTCATTTGCTTGCATTTTGATGAGCTTTGCAGGGGAGAATAGAATAGCAAGATGCCGTTCTGAAATTACCCATCACCAGCGTCCTCTGACCACAAGTGAGAGAGACTGCTACTGATAGACCATTAACAGTTGTGGAGATTCTGAAACATTGAAGGACTTGACAAAAGAGAGTTCATGGATCAAGTGAAAATCCACATATACCCAGGAGAGTATCCCGAGCTTGTAAATGTTGTTGTGTCAGCGTAGCACTGAGAAGAAGAGTGTGTGAGCCACTGTTTTGGAGTAAAAAAAAAAGCACAGAAGAATTCACTTTCAGCACCCAAAATGGCTTATTTAGCCACTGGCCATCAGAAATGTAGACCGCATCACGTTTCCCTTTGACCTAGATTGACAGGATGTACCAAATTCGTTTACTCAAGTGAAATTTAAATGGAGCTTTCAGTAGAATTCCCAAAGTGTCAAAAGGTGTTTTACCATAGTTAAATTTCTTGACAGGATAAAGGATTTATTTTTGAGCCATCAAAACTGCTGAAGAGGAAACCCATGTTTGTTATACACCCCCATACTATGTTATTGTTGAGTAAGGAGGAAGTGGGGAGATCTTCAAATAAGATGAGAAGATTTTAAATGTGAGCACTGTTGCTTAGAGTGGACCCTTTTTGCCCCTCCATGTACGTGCAAAATGAAATTGGATGTGGTTAGTCATGTGGCTTTCATGGGAATCAGCTCCTTTGGTCTATAACTGAGGCCTTAAATACCATTTTATAAACACTGAAAAAGAAGTCTCTTTCCAGATAAATGTTAGAGCAGGAATTTGGGGATGCTAATTCATACTTTACATTTATATAGGTCCAAAAGATTTCATCCTTTGAAAACATACTGTTTCCCAACTAACATGGTGTTCACTACAGGAAAATTAAAGAAAGATTCACATGCAGTGAGAGTAGTATTCCTACAGCAGGAAATAATTATGGTCAGCAATGTGGCAGTAAAGTCATCCCATGTTAGCTGACTACAGTGGATTAAGTTCACATCTGGCTAGTAGAGACTATCCAAAAATGATTCTGGGAATGCAGGGAAGCCTTTAACAGGACTGTGGCTTTGTTCTGTCTTTGTGAGCATCAGCTGACAGGGCTTCATCAATACATTCATTATGACATCATTATGTGGATGAACAATTTGTGGGCCAAGAAGATCTGAGAATCCCTGGAGCGAAGGGAAATTCCACAGACATCCATGGTCTTGGATGCTCAGTGAATAAACTATGGTTTTTCAGCAGTTCCTTGGGCCTGAGAAATAGTTGGTCATGACCCAAGCCTACACCCTTCAGCCTGAGCTTTCTCAAGGAGGGCTGGATACATCTGAAACCCCCACACTTGCCCCACATGTCCCTAATAACGTAGAGCAAATGAGATTAGTATGGCAGAAGATGTTCTTGAATTAAACTCTTTAAAGGAGAGTGTTTGTGTAAGGTGCCAGAAGGCTAACACACCAATGCCCCATTTCAGTGATGCCAATTAACACCCTGACATAACACTGGCGTGCATGAGACATGAATCCAATCTTGCTCTGAAAAATAATAGTAAATTTCAAAAATTCTTATGCTTGAATGCATAAACCTTCATGATTGCAATATTTTGAGCATTGTATAGAAAGATAAACTTTCATCTTAGTAGTGGCTCCTGGTAAAGAATCTGCCTGCCAATGAAGGAGATGCAGGTTTGATCCCTGGTTGGGAAGATCCTCTGGAGGAGGAAATGGCAACTCACCCCAGTATTCTTGCCTGAGAAATCACATGGACAGAGGAACCTTGCAGGCTACAGCCCGTGGGGTTGCAAAGAGTCAGATATGACTGAAAGACTAAGTATATGAGTGCATGCGTGCACACACACACACACATATGTGTGTGTGTATATATATATATATATATATATATATATATCAGTTCAGTTCACTTCATTCGCTCAGTCATGTCCAACTGTTTGCAACCCCATGGACTGTAGCATGCCAGGCTTCCCTGTCTATCACCAACTCCCGGAGTTTACTCAAACTCATGTCCATTGAGTCGGTGATGCCATCCAACCATCTCATCCTCTGTCCACCCCTTTTCCTCCCACCTTCAATCTTTCCCAGCATTAGGACTTTTTCAAATGAGTCAGCTCTTTGCATCAGGTGACCAAAGTATTGGCATTTGAGCTTCAACATCAGTCCTTCCAATGAATATTCAGGACTTATTTCCTTTAGGATGGACTGGTTGGATCTCCTTGCTGTCCAAGGGACTCTCAAGACACACCACAGTTCAAAAGCATCAATTCTTTGGCTCTCAGCTTTCTTTATAGTCCAACTCTCACATCCATACATGACTACTGAAAAAGACCATAGCTTTGACTGGATGAATCTTTGTTGGCAAAGAAATGTCTCTGCTTTTTAATATACTGTCTAGTTTGTTCATAACTTTTCTTCCAAGGAGTACGCGTCTTTTAATTTCATGGCTGCAGTCACCATCTGCAGTGATTTCGGAGTCCAAAAAAATAAAGTATGCCACTGTTTCCACTGTTTCCCCATCTATTTGCCATGAAGTGATCGGACCAGATGCCGTGATCTTAGTTTTCTGAACATTGAGTTTTAAGCCAACTTTTTCACTCTCCTCTTTCACTTTCATCAAGAGGCTCTTTAGTTCTTCTTCACTTTCTGACATAAGAGTGATGTCATCTGCATATCTGAGGTTATTGATATTTCTCCCAGCAATCTTGATTCCAGCTTGTGCTTCATCCAGTCTAGCATTTCTCATGATGTACTCTGCATATAAGTTAAATGAGCAGGGTGACAATATACAGCCTTGAAATACTCCTTTCCCTATTTGAAACCAGTTGTTGTTCCATGTCCAGTTCTAACTGTTGCTTCTTGACCTGCATACAGGTTTCTCAAGAGGCAGGTCAGGTGGTCAGGTATTCCCATCTCTTTCAGAATTTTCCACAGTTTGTTGTGATCCACACCGTCAAAGGCTTTGGCATAGTCAATAAAGCAGAAATAGATGTTTTTCCGGAACTCTCTTGCTTTTTTGATGATCCAGTGGATGTTGGCAATTTGATCTCTGGTTCCTCTGCCTTTTCTAAATGCAGCTTGAACATCTGGAAGTTCACAGTTCATATACTGTTGAAACCTTGCTTGGAGAATTTTGAATATTACTTCGCTAGCATGTGAGATGAGTACAATTGTGTGGTAGTTTGAAGGTTCCTTGGCATTGCCTTTCTTTGGGATTGGAATGAAAACTGACCTTTTCCAGTCCTGTGGCCACAGCTGAGTTTTCCAAATTTGCTGGCATATTGAGTGCAGCACATTCACAGCATCATTTTTTTAGGATTTGAAATAGCTCAGCTGGAATTCCATCACCTCCACTATCTTTGTTTGTAGTGATGCTTCCTAAGGCCCACTTGACTTCACATTCCAGGATGTCTGGCTCTAGGTGAGTGATCACATCATCGTGATTATCTGGGTCCTGAAGATTTTTTTTGTACAGTTCTTCTGTGTATTCTTGCCACCTCTTCTTAATATCTTCTACTTCTGTTAGGTCCATACCATTTCTGTCCTTTATTGAGCCCATCTTTGCATGAAATGTTCCCTTAGTATCTGATTTTCTTGAAGAGATCTCTAGTCTTTCCCATTCTATTGTTTTCCTCTATTTCTTTGCACTGATCACTGAGGAAGGCTTTCTTGTATCTCCTTGCTATTCTTTGGAACTCTGCATTCAAATGGGTTTATCTTTCCTTTTCTCCTTTGCTTTTCACTTCCTGTCTTTTCACAGCTATTTGTAAGGCCTCCTCAGACAGCCATTTTGCGTTTTTCCATTTCTTTTTTTGGGGTGATCTTGATCCCTGTCTCCTGTACAATATCACGAACCTCTGTCCATAGTTCATCAGGCACTCTGTCTATCAGATAGTCCCTTAGATCTATTTCTCACTTCCACTGTATAATCATTGGGGATTTGATTTAGGTCATACCTGAATGGTCTAATGGTTTTCCCAACTTTCTTCAATTTAAGTCTGAATTTGGCAATAAGGAGTTCATGATCTGAGCTACAGTCAGCTCCCAGTCTTGTTTTTGCTGACTGTTTAGAGCTTCTCCATCTTTGGCTGCAAATAATATAATCAATCTGATTTCGGTGTTGACTATCTGGTGATGTCCACGTGTAGAGTTTTCGCTTGCGTTGTTGGAACAGGGTGTTTACTATGACCAGTGCACGCTCTTGGCAAAACTCTATCAGCCTTTGCCATGCTTCATTCTGTACTCCAAGTCCAAATTTACTTGTTACTCCAGGTGTTTCTTGACTTCCTACTTTTGCAGTCCAGTCCCCTTTAATGAAAGGACATCTTTTTTGGGTGTTAGTTCTAGAAGTTCTTGTAGGTCTTCATAGAACGTTCAACTTCAGCTTCTTCAGCATTACTAGTCAGGACATAGACTTGGATTACCATGATATTGAATGGTTTGCTTTGGAAACAAACAGAGGTCATTCTGTTGTTTTTGAGATTGCATCCAAGTACTGCATTTCAGACTCTTTTGTTGACTATGATGGCTACTCCATTTCTTCTAAGGGATTTTTGCCTACAGTAGTAGATATAATGGTCATATGAGTTAAATTCACCCATTCCAGTCCACTGTTTTTTGCTGATTCCTAAAATGTCAACGTTCACTCTTGCCATCTCCTGTTTGACCACTTCCAATTTGCCTTGATTCATGGACCTAACATTCCAGATTCCTATGATATATTGCTCTTTACAGCATCAGACCTTGCTTCCATCACCAGTCCCATCCACAGCTGGGTGTTGTTTTTGCTTTGGCTCCGTCTCTTCATTCTTTCTGGAGTTATTTCTCCACTGATCTCCAGTAGCATATTGGGCACCTACTGGCCTGGGGAGTTCATCTTTCA
Organism: Giraffa tippelskirchi; assembly: GCF_054371585.1. Lineage (NCBI taxonomy): Eukaryota > Metazoa > Chordata > Mammalia > Artiodactyla > Giraffidae > Giraffa > Giraffa tippelskirchi. The sequence goes on from NC_137283.1 coordinate 134,594,979, forward strand.
GTGTCCTATCTTTTTGCCTTTTCATACTGTTCATGGGGTCCTCAAGGCAAGAATACTGAAGTGGTTTTCCATTCCCTTCTCCCGTGGACCACACGTTGTCAGAACTCTCCACCATGACCCGTCAGTCTTGGTTTGCCCTACATGGCATCGCTCATAGTTTCACTGAGTTAGACAAGGCTATGGTCCATGTGATTAGATTGGTTAGTTTTCTGTGATTGTGGTTTTCAATCTCTCAGCCCTTTGATGGAGAAGGATAAGAGGCTTATGGAAGCTTCCTGATGGGAGAGACTGACTGGGGGAAACTGGGTCTTGTTCTGATGGGCGGGGCCATGCTCAGTAAATCTTTAATCCAATTTTCTGTTGATGGGTGGAGCTGTGTTCCCTCCCTGCTATTTACCTGGGGCCAAACTATGGTGGAGGTAATGAAGATAATGGCAACCTCCTTCAAAAGATCCCATGCATGTACTGCTACACTCAGTGCCCCCAACTTTGCAGCAGGCCACCGCTGACCCATGCCTCAGCTGGAGACTCCTGGACACTCATGTATGTATATATATGTATATAATCGTCTACAATGGACACTCTGTCTACCTTTCCTATATTAACTCTCCTAACTCTCTCAGAATCTGGATGTTATCTAAACTAAGTTTATTTCCTTCCATCTTACCTTTATTCTTCATTTCCACTACTGCCCCACAGCCCAGTCTCAATATCTCTCTGTACTGCTCCTTTAAGACAAATAAAAAGATGTGCTAAAATTTCTCTGAAGGATCTAACTAGATAATGATTCTGTCTTCCTTTAGCTTCCAGAATTTTGTTTTCACCTCTGTCATTTCACATTCCATTCCATCGTGTGTCATCACCATTTGTGTACATGCTCAAAAATATGGGTTCTGTGCTTAAATGTATATTAAATTTTAGAAGTGACCTATTAGTTATTATTACAGGCAAACTTTGCTAGTAAAGGATGAAACTGATCTGTATATTTCACTCAGTTAACTTGGCCTCTTTTTCTGACTGAACACACTTAATCAAAAGAGTATGCACAGAGTCATATAAAGTAAGGGCCATATACAGAATGACTGCTATCTAACAATAATACTAGAAAATCCTAAATAATTAACTGTTTGAATATTTCCTTGTTCTCATTCTCTCTCTCTCCATCTGAAATTTCAGTTACATTCCCTGCTTTCTTTTTGCTTAATTATCTTCCAGATGTTTTCTCTCTCTGCCCCTGTTCTATAGTCTCAGTGATGACTTTATTTTCAGATTCATTAACTTCTTGGTGATGTTTTTTTAAAAAAAAAAAGGTCTCTTGTCCTGCTTCATAATCTTGAAGCATAATCTTAGCATAATCTTCTAACTTCTGGAAACATATGCCTGCTATTCATTTCATAGTCTGAATGTGTCTTTCCCAAATCTACAATATATCGAGTTGGATTTTTCTGGTGAATTTCATTCATACTTTCTTGTATGTCTTTAGTCTCCTTGTGAAAATGTTCTTTCCTAGTTCATCTACTAGTATATCACTTTTGGAAGCTTTTGGTTTTGGACTGTCTCTTTGTTTTTATATATCCACTTGAAAAGACTTCCGGCTTTTTGTCTGCTCTACCATGCAACCGTGAGTCAGCAGGTATAGCAGATGCTCTCATGGAACAATGATTTTGGAAATTGTCTACTTTTCTGTATTCACATCTTTTTGCCATCTGCTTTTCAAGATCGCCTTTACTTTCTCATGATCTCAGACAAGTAATAGAAAAATGTATTATTTTTAAAAATTTATTCCATATTTATTGATATTATTTTCTGGATAACTAACCTACCATAACGTGTCCGACTCTGCGACCCCATGAATCAAAGCATGCCAGGCCTCCCTGTCCATCACCAACTCCCAGAGTTTACCCAAACTCGTGTCCATCAAGTCAGTGATGCCATCCAGCCATCTCATCCTCTGTCGTCCCCTTCTCCTCCTGCCCCTAATCCTTCCCAGCATCAGGGTCTTTTTCAATGAGTCAACTGCGACCCCATGAATCAAAGCATGCCAGGCCTCCCTGTCCATCACCAACTCCCAGAGTTTACCCAAACTCGTGTCCATCAAGTCAGTGATGCCATCCAGCCATCTCATCCTCTGTCGTCCCCTTCTCCTCCTGCCCCTAATCCTTCCCAGCATCAGGGTCTTTTTCAATGAGTCAACTCTTCACATGAGGTGGCCAACACCCTTACTTGACACATATAAGGCAGTGAAGGAATAAGGACGAAATGAATGGTGCCAATCATAATTGTATAGTACCAGGTCTTTGAGAGCTACAAATCATTCAAGAAATATGACATTACTATTTTCCCAGGAGATTTGGAAGTCATATTGAGTTTCTCACTTTACTCTGAAGGTGTCTAAAAGAAATTGCATAGTCCAGTGAAAATGTAAATTTTATCTGAGAAAATCAAAAAGTCAAAATATTGCTAAAAATCTATAATTTTGCATAACTAGATATCTTTAAAATTTTATGACAACTGGCAGAGAGACTACAATTTGATATTAGACCATGATGCTTTAATTGCCTAGCTTTGACTTAATTGTTTGCACCCAAGAAAAAGACAATCTGGTGGGTATCTTTATCCCTATCTGTCCTATATTTGGTAGAACTTTTCTGTCCTCTACAGAGGAGGAAAACGCAATTTATGCTAGAAACTCTTACACTTTAGGGAAGATTTTGGAGCTGGATCCTAAGGGAAGATTTGAGGCATATTTTCAACTTTAATTGACTATGTATGGCCTGATCATAAAAAAAACTTTGCCTGTATGGTTTTTATTTTTATATTTTTAGAGTTTATTTTTTATAATATTCACAATATTTGTAAAAGCAAGCATTTAAATATGGAAAGATTTTTATATATTTTTTGAAACTTTTATATACTTTTACTTGGATGTTATAAGCTTTAAAAAAAAAAAAATACGTTGATGAAAATTCCTGGGAAAAGGGCAGACCTGTGTCAGTGTGTGTGTGTGTATGTGCACGCATTTGTGTGTTGTGTCTACCTGTGTGTTTATACTTGTTTGCGGTTCACATATTTTGTGGTTGAATTATTCAAGTTTGTTCCCTCCCTTCAATGAAGACTTGCATTCCAGCTTCATTGCAGTTTGCAGTTCTTCTGTGTGGTTTGCTTTTTCTTGCATCTGAAAATAATTTGGGAGAAACAGAAACAGAAAATTTGATTTGGCCTGAAAAGTCTTTTCTCCATTTCTTTGTAAAATGTGACCAGTCCGGCTATTTCTATATAAGGATAAAGAGTCAAAGACAGGCTAATCCAAGAAAAATGTGAACCTAAAGATTTCCTCAAATCTGATATTTGGGCAAACCAATCTCAAAATATTCAGGACTTATTCCTTGGCTCTGAAAATTGCAACATCATAGGAGTAGCTTTTTTCCCCATTATTGGCAATTCTTCTGCCTGTTCACACTTTGCCATTGAGGTTTTCTTCTCAGGATTCTTCTTGAGAAAGTTTGACTTTAAGTAAAATGAACACTACTCTCCCAAAGTCACAAGAGATGCAAGTCAAAATGATTTTATGTTCAAGCATCAGTGCAAAATATTTAAGTCAGGAGAACTTCACTCCAAAATTAGACCAAAACTAGAAACCATTTTCTAAAACTATAGACCATTCAATTCAAGGAAACATCACCCAGGTATATTTATTAATACAAAATTTTTGAAACTGTAGTATGTGATTATTATAAAGTTCAGTGGGAAAGTAGGATCTAAAATTACATGATGCTACATTAGTACAACTACAATTTTTTTAAGCTAAGATAGAAAAATAAATCAAGTAAAACACACCATAAAACTGTAAGAGTCATTATCTTTTTGCTTGTAGAATATGGAAATTTTTTAAAAAGAGAAATCTTTGTTAATTTTAAAATTTTAATAGTTAGGGACTTCCCTGGCAGTCCAGAGGTTAAGACTCCACATTCCCAACACAAGGTGCAAGGTTCAATCTCTGGTCAGGGAACAAAGATTCCTCATGCCACACAGCACAGCCAAAATAAATAAATAAATAAAGTAAAAATTTAATAGGTATTTTCCTGATTTCATTTCTATATTATTGATTAATATACTTATTTTGAAGGGGCAGTGTGTCAAGGCAGAATAAGTTTCCAGGAATCTGAGTTCAGATTCTGTTCTTAACCATCTACTAACAAGGGTTCCGTACTGGAATCTTTCCAAAAGATACTATTTTCTTGAAACTTATCTCATTGCATACCATATTCTGGTGATCTATAGAAAATGTACTTTTTCTCTTCCTCTATATAGGAAACTGGGTAGCTATTTAGAAATATATTTTGTTGAGAAATGTCACTAATTATGTGTTTTACTTTGCAGTAACATTTCAGATGAAAATGTTTGCCTTGCCTTGATGACCCAAAAAAGACTGGGTCTGACAGAGAGTAAGGTGATTGCCCTGCTTGATGTGGAGAATAAGTGCCTGTATGTAGTACAGAGCAATGAAAGCAAAGGTGGCTAACGAACCATCACTTTTATAGTTTTCTATCTGTTAGGTTTTCCCATTTAAAGACCAATTTTTCTAAATGTTGAATATTGCTTTAAATGCTCACGCTGTGGTGGCATTAATTCATCATAACCAATGCCTCTTGTGGAATTATTTACCCAATAACTGAATAAATTTTCTCTCAACCTAATATCTTATATCTCCATATTTAGTCAATTTAATTATAAAATAAAAGAAAATGATGAAATTGTCCAGAATTTTCAACTCTAGTGTACCTACTGGTTCTGATTTTCAACTATGGTAATCCAGTTTTTAAATAAGACTGTTAAGAAAAAGAAGATATCATGAAAAAAAATAAAATAAAAAGTCCAGTCAAGAAAAAAATATGAACTGTAGAATGTGACTTTAATTCTTTAGAAGTTGCATATTTTTCTGTTCTTTGCTCTCTTTCAGCAGAAATATTTCCCTCTAACCAAAGGCTGGTGCCTTCTGGTACCTTCAAGTAATACCTACAGTGAATATGATTTCTTAGAAGTTTTTTTTTGAAAAACGTTATAAAATAGTCTACAGGAGACCACAAACATTCCCCTGAAACATAGTGCAGATTCTACGCAAGTCTCATGAACAGCCTACCTGTTTAGATGATCCAGTGGAGAGTTATGACAGTGGTTTGTCTGTGGAATTCTAGCCTGTGCCATTTAAGGCAGACCAATTACCTTAATTTTTTCAGAGGACATTTGTCTTTAGCACTCTGGTTGAATTTTTTCAAGGAGAAAGACATTTTTCAAGCAGTAAACATCCTTATGGATATTGGAGTTAATATGGAACTGGAATCATAGTCACCTGTGGAAACCGGGGCAATTTTAGGTAAATACTGGTAAATACTCTGAAAGGCTATTGGACATCACTCAATCTAGAGATTCAGATGGATTTTATTCAAAATGATTTTAGACTTTATATTTTAGTTGAATGAGGCTAATGAATAAAATTTTGGGTGAAAAATATTGTTGCTTTATTGCATCTTACTAAAGTTTTTAACATTCTGTATTATAAGTAACTTTTAAAAATTTTTTTAAGATATTCTTTTGTAAAGTTTATTTATTCATATATTATTTATTTTTGGCTGTGCTGGGTCTTCGTTGATGCGGGGGCTTTTCTCTAGTTGTGGCAAGTGGGAGCTACTCTCTAGTTGTAGCATGCAGGCTTCTCATTTTGGTGACTTTTCTGGCTGCGGAGCATGGGCTCTAGAGCATGAGAGCTTCAGTAATTGTGGCTCCCAGGCTCTAGAGCACAGACTCAATAGTTGTAGCATGAGGGCTTAGTTGCTCTACAGCAAGTGGGATCTTCCCCACCCATAGATCGAACCCGTGTCCCCTGCATTGGCAGGCAGATTCTTTACCATTGGGCCACCAGGGAAGCCCATGTATTGTAAGTTGCTTATTGACCCGGTTTGGGTAATGGGCTTACCACTTGACCCATATGCTTTGGGTGCTATTACTAGGTGAATGGAAATGAAAGCTGTGCTGCTGCTAAGTCACTTCAGTCGTGTCCAACTCTGTGAGACCCCATAGACGGGAAGGCAAAAAAAAAAAAAATTGTATAGTCTTCTAAATGTATTTTGCCTTTTTCTTAAGTCAAGCATGTGCGTGAAAAACAGTGGCCTTTTCTCACAAGTGCTGATTTATTTGAAATATTTGAATCTTCTTTTCCTCCCTCCCTTCCTTTCTTCCTTACTTCTCTTTCTTCATTCTTTCCTTTTCTCCCTCCTTCATCTCTTCCTTCTATCCAGGCCACACTGAAATTTCAAAGCACAATATTGAATGTAGAGATACAGTTCAAGTGAACAACGGAGACTCAGACTCAAGTCAAACAACAATTCATTTATCAGAGCTTTTTCAGTTTTGCGCTTTCTACAAAGTCATTAAATATCTGTGAAGAATCAAGCTATCTTTTCTTATAACAAAGTAGTACTTGCTCTTTCAAAATTTAAAAACATAGTTTTTCAGTTTAAAGTATTTTCCCAAATGTATTTCTTAAAACTTTGTGCTTTGCTTCTCTAAAGACAGTTATAGAGTTAGAAGATTTTTCTAACAATTATAGATTTTTAAAAGAAAAAAATCATGAAAATGGTCTAGGACTTTTAGTTTGTATCTTGTGCTCAGAGTTGCTTTTTTATTGAATAAAAACGTATTTCCTGCTATTAAAATTGATCTAAATTTATAAGACATTAATTATATGTATTTCTAAATGGTATCTTAAAAAACACTAGAACTTTTATATTGCTCAGATAAATAAGCTAGAGAACTTTTGTAACATGGCACCGTACCTTTTCCAGAGGCTATTGTTATAGTCAGTGTTAGAAGTTACATGAATAAAATTTTTTTGTTTTTCATTTCCTCCTCAAACTTATTGCCTGAAAGGCCAGTTTATATCATGCATTTCTTACATATTGGCTGAATTTGTTATATTGTCATTAGATCAGAAGGTGCTATATATACACGGGGCTGGTGTCCCCATGTATGATACATATGTCACTGACCCAGTAGAATCGTTCCAAAGAGAACAGGCTAAACTTGACTGCACTTAAGATAATTCACATCCTTTACATCCAAGCATATATGGAAAGAGGTCATTTTATACTCAAGTAATAAAGTAAATGGAGCTGATTTCAAACTATCTCTCTAAAATGAGGATGCTTATACAGTATCAGTCAAAATTGTCAGAGAAGATTTCCACTTATGCAAATATAGTAGACATACTTTTCCTTATTCTTCTCACTATGAACAATTAAAAGTTCTGGTCACAATGTACAAAACAAAACATAAGAAGACTCTGAAAGGGGAGTTGAGAGAAGTTAGACTGACTAGGGACCTCAGGACCTAAGAAACGACACATTGGTGAGTTCTCTGTGTTTCCACTTTTGCTTATACACCCCAGCCTTGGAGCCAGAGAAACAGCCAACTAAGAAACAAACGGATGCAAACTAAAAAAGTCATAGCAGAGGCCTACTCTCTTTACCTAAAGGACCAGGAATGGGCAGTCTAGCAAGACAGAAAGTGTTTAGACAGAAGAGGCTCAACTTTAGCTACTTGCTGCTGCTGCTTAGTCGCTCAGTTATGTCCGACTCTTTGTGACCCTGTGGACTGTAGCACACCAGGCTCCTCTGTCCCTGGGATTTTCTAGGCAAGAATACTGGAGTAAGTTGCCATTTCCTTCTCCAGGGGATCTTCTCAACCCAGGGATTGAAGCTGTATCTCCTGCTTGGCAAGCCAATTCTTTACCACTTTAGCTAAATATCACAGTGGGGAAAAAAAAAAAAAAAAGTAACTTTGGTCTCACTTCCCACCCTTGGTAAAGGCTGATAGAGGAGTCTAGACTTCCACCATCACCAGGACGTGAGGAGTGCCCTCTAACACTGAGGTGTTGTCAGAGGAAGTCTAGTGGAGCATCGGGACCTTCACCAATGCCCAGCAGTAATGAGACTCCACCTTTCAGTATCCCATGAGGGAGCAATAGGAAACACTCATGTCTCTACCAGCCAGGTGGTATAGGATGGCGCTAGTGGAGAGGCTGAATTCTCATCCATGTCTAGTAGTGATGGGGAGCTCCTCCTCTTTTCAGGAGTCAACAGAGGCTGAGCAGAAAACAAAAAAGACTTCCAGCAATAATGAAGTGATGTGTGCACTTCACCTGCCAGAGTAGTGTCAGAAGAAGCTAACTGAAGCAAATGAAATTACCAGGGACATTACATGATGTTAAAAGATCAATTCTCCAAGAAGGTATAGCAATTCTAAATGCATGTGTACCAAAGAACAGCACAACAAAATATGTGAAACAAAAGCTGGTAGAACTATTAATATAAAGAGAAATAAACAAGCCCACCATTAATAGTTGAAGATTTCAATATCCTTCTGTCAGTAATTGATAAAACAACTAGACAGGAAATCAGCAAGGATATAAAAGAACTTAAGAACACCATTAACCCACAAGCGCCAACTGATGTTTATAGAATACTCCACCACCAGCTGCAGAATATGCACTTTTCTCAAGGACCCATAGGACATATACTGAGATAGACCACATCCTGGGCGATGAAACAAACTACAGCAAATTTGAAATAATGAAAATGATACACAAAGTGTGATCTCTTGCCACATTGGAGTCAGACTGGATACAAATAGCAAAAAGATAACAGGAAAACCTCCAACCACTTGGAAACTAAACAACACATTTGAAAACATGAGTCAAAGAGGAAGTCTCGAGGAAAATAAAAAATACATTGAACTGAATGAAAATTAAAACACAGCATAAAATCTGTGGGACATAACGAGTACAGTTCTGAGGGAAAATTTTATTAACACTAAATGTTTATATTAGAAAGAAGCAAATATCTCAAATCAATAATCTACATATATAAATTGAATAACTTACACTAAATGGACCAGAGTCTCAAAAAGCACAAGCTACCACAATTCATTCAATATTAAATATAGAATTAGAATAGTCCAAAATCTAGTAAAGAAATTGAATTCATAATTTTAAAACTAATTATACAGATATTGAAAGAACAGTTCATTATACCCAATATTTTTCTGACAATTGAATAGGAGAAAACATTTTCCATTTAGTTTTATAAGCTAATATTATCCTGATACCAAAGCAATACTAAGATAATTTAAAAAGCGAAGACTAATAACCCTTATGAATATAGATGCAAAAATTCTTAACAAAATATTAGCAAATAGAATGCAGCAATATATAAAAAAGAATTATAGATCACGACAAAACATGGTTTATTTCAGGGCTACAAGACTAGTTCACTATTTGAAAATCAATAATGTAATCCACCATGTTAATAGGCTGAATAACAAAAAAAGTCACAGGATAATAGCAGTTGAGGCAGAACATGCATTTGACAAAAATTCTATATTCATTCATGATAAAAGCTGTCAGGAAATGAAAAACAAAGGGGAGTTTCCTCAACTTTATAAAGAGCATCTACAAAAGCAAAAAACCCTACAGCAAAGATACCCTTAGTGATAAAAAGACTAAATGCTTTCCACCTGAGATCAGGAACAAGCCAGGATGTCTGCTCTGACTGCTTTTATTCAAACAGTGCTGGAAGTTCTACTCAGTGCAATACAGCGAGAAAGGAAATAAAAACCATACATAACACCCAAAAAAGGTGAAACACTTAGGTATAAGCCTAACAAAATATGTATGAGATCTATATGGGGGAAACTACAAAATTCTGATGAATGAAACTCTTTTTTTAAAGAACTAAATAAATGGAGAGTGAGTCCATGTGCACAGATAGGAAGACAATACTGCCAAGATGCCAGTTTTTCCCAAATTGATCTATACATTCATTGCCACTCCAATCCAAATTTCAGCAACTTAGTTTGTGATTCTAAAGAGAGGTAAAAGACATGAAAGAGCCAACACAGAATTGAAGGAGAATAATAAATCAGAGGACTGACACCACACAACTTCAAGACTTACCATAAGCTACAGTAATCAAGAGAGTGTTCAGTTCAGTTCAGTTCAGTCGCTCAGTCGTGTCCGACTCTTTGCAACCTCATGACCCGCAGCACGCCAGGCCTTCCTCAGAGATACTGAGGATTCAATTTTAAACTACCATAATAAAGTTAATGTCACAATAAATGGAATCACATGACATCTGAAGACACTGGTGGGAAGAAATCTATAAAATTTCAAAAACAGTCTGTCAGAAACATCTAACCTGGCAAGGGCCTCGGATCTCCTCTTTCTGGACCCTTTCAACAGCTACAGTTGGGCTTCATTCACCCACCACTTAGTGTGGGTTGTCAGTATCTTCTTGTTATTGTAAATATTTTCCAGATAGGTGGAAGCCTTCTATTGCCAGAAGGCTGAGGCTGACGCCCTCACAGTCGGAAAGAAACTGTTAGAAAATGTGTTTCCCACTTGGGGTATATTTTCCATAATCTCCAGTGATCAAAACATTCATTTCATAGGGCAATTCACATAAGCCTTAGCAAACACCTTGCAAACTTCTTGGAATTATCAATACACACACACACACACACACACACACACACACCACACACATACACACACACACACACACACACACACACACACACACACACACGGGCTTCCCAGGTGGTGCTAGTGGTAAAGAGCCCACTTGCCAATGCAGGAGATGTAAGAGATGCAGGTTCAATCCCTGGGTCTGGAAGATCCCCCAGAGGAGGGCATGGCAACCCACTTTGGTATTCTTGCCTGGAGAATCCCATGGATAGAAAAGCAGCAAAGAGCCAGCCATGACTGAAGCAACTCAATATGCTTATATTTACATACATATACCCCATTGGTTCTGTTTCTCTGGAGAACCCTTGCTAATACAGTATGTTTAACTACAATATTACTTTTCTCATAATGCTGTTAGTCAACTTTAAAATAGTTTGTCCATTGCAAATAAATTAGCAGCAATCCTATGCCTCAAAGCCCCCATCTCAATCTATCTCTGACTCCGTCGGCTCTCATTTTTAAGTTTTCTCCAAAGGAAATGCTTTATTCTGTAATCTTAAAAATAAAATTTACTATAAACTGGGTTTGTAGGTGATTGGGCAACTTGGTACAAGAAACTGATTGGTGAATACTTGAAACAATATTGTTGCTGTGGACACAGGGAACTTTTATTGGCTTTGAGAATGTTGGTTTCCTCCTTGTTATGATTTAATTGGTTGTGTCTGCTCGGTCACTCAGTTGTGTCTGACTCTTTACAGCCCCACGAACAGTAGCCCACCAGGCTCTTCTGCCCGGGGAATCTTCCAGGCACGAATACTGGAATGGGATGCGATTTCCTCCTCCAGAGGATCTAACCCAACCCAGGGTTAGAACCCACATCTCTTTTGTCTCCTGCATTGGCAGGCAGATTTTTACCACTAGTACCACCTGGGATGATGATAAATAGGAGCATAGAGGAGTTCATAGATGAGGCCACGCAATGAACTTATGGTCATAAATCAAAGGTACACTAGCTGCCAACATCAGCCATCATTCTAAACACAAAATTATGCTTCTTCTCATAAAATTCTAGAATTGGAAGGGATGTTATAGTTTATTTAATTCAACCTTTCATTTTAGAACTAAAGAAAGGAGTCAAATAGTTCAAATTATATACTTTATAAGACCTGCCCACTCTTAAGATGAAAATGGTACAAGGATTAGGCACAAGCATATTGCTTTATGGCAAATGGGGAAAAAGTGAAAACAGTGACAGATTTTATTTTTGGGGGCTCCAAAATCACTGTGGACAATGCCTGCAGCCATGAAATTAAGATGCTTGCTCCTTGGAAGAAAAGCTATGACAAACCTAGACAGCATATTAAAAAGCAGAGACATCACTTTGCCAACAAAGATCCATATAGTCAAAGCTATACTTTTTCTGGTAGTCATATACGGATGTGAGAGTAGGACCATTAAGAAGGCTTGTATGTGCTAAGTCACTTCAGTTATGTCTGACTCTTTGCAATCCTAGGAACTGTAGGCTGCCAGGTTCCTCTTTCTTTGGGATTCTCCAGGTGAGGATACTGGAGTGGGTTGTCATGCCCTCCTCCAGGGGATCTTCCCTACCTCGGGATCTAATCCACATCTCCTGTGGTTCCTGCACTGTAGGCAGATTCTTTGCCACTGAGCCACCGGGGAACAAGGCTTAGCACTGAAGAATTGAAGCTTTTGAGTTGTGGTGCTGGAGAAGACTCTTGAGAGTCCCTTGGACTGCAAGGAGATCAAACCAGTCAGTCCTAAAGGAAATCAACCCTGATATCCATTGGAAGTACTGATGCTGAAGCTGAAGCTCCAATACTTTGGCCACCTGATGCAAAGAGCTGACTCACTGGAAAAGACCCTGATGCTGGGAAAGATTGAGGGCAGGAGGAGAAGGGGGCAACAGATGATGAGATGGTTGGATGGCATCATTGACGCAATGGACATGAGTTTGAGTAAAGTCTGGGAGATAGTGAGGGACAAGGAAGCCTGGTGTGCTACAGTCTACAGGGTCACAAAGTGTCGGACACAACTTAGCAGCTGAAGAACAGCAACACCAGAAGACTCAAGTAAGCAGCACAATCTGGTCCAGACTTCCATTTCATTCACCGGTTTCTTAACCAACATTTATTTATATTGTGTAGGGGATGCCTTAGGACAACTGACAAAGGAGGCAAAGAGCAAAGTTGATTTATGAACTGTCATCCCAGTACTTGCATGTAAACTAAAAATGGATCAGAACTTCACTACATGGTGGCCTTTAAAGACAGTGGTGGGACAAATCTTTCTGATAGCCAGAGCTCCAGGTGATACAATTGATCACCTTTTGGTGAAAAAAGAATGTCCCGAGATTAAAATCTATGCAAATTCATGGGTGGTAAGTAGCTTGAGAGGAGAAAGATGGAAAGATCAGTCATGGTACATGGATGGACCAATGGGAGAGGGCACAAAGTGTGAGCATTGCACGTGGAGGGCATCTACTCTGGAATAGGCCTTAAACAACCAAATAATCACAGTAGACAAAATGTCAATAGATCCACATCAACCATCTCTCTGTCATCAGAGATCACAGTGTTTGAACCCTAAGGCACAATGAACAGAGTCACCATAGTGTCCAGAGAATGGAGGCTCTGCATGGGTCTGGCTACATGAGCTCGTATTTGCTGAGGCTGGCAAAAGAGAACAAGACTGACTCCCACGTACAGCACCATCCCTTCTGGAGGCTAACCAGCCACCTGGTGGCAAGTTAACTACATTGAACTGTTTCCAACTTGGAAAAAAACTGCAATTTATTTTGCACACTTTTTGCATCTCTATGTATTCTAGGTTTGGATTTGCCTTTCCTGTCTGAAGAATCTCAGGCAGCACCATTTTCCATGTGATTACAGAAAGTTGAATCCACCCACGTGGAATCCCATATGACATTGCTTCAGGCTGAGGCAATGGTTCTTAACCAGGGGCAATATTTCCCCTCACCGAAGGGGATATTTGACAGTGTCGGCCGACATATTTGGTTCTCACAACTAGGAGGATGCTACTGACATCTAGTGGCTAGCTTCCAGGGTTGCTGCTAAACATCAATATACAGGACAATTGCCTGTAACAAAGAGTTATCTCAGGCAAAGTGTGAAGATGTCACTGTTCAGAAACCATTGACTAAAACACTCACTTTATAGCAAAGGAGGTGCAACCATGGGCCCACAGTCATGAGATCAGCTGGTCTTGTCATGTACCACAGCATCCAAAACTGCTGGCACTGAAGAGCGATAGAATAGCTTATAGATGGCATAGAAAAGGCACAAGTTCAAAAATGATACCATGCAAGGATAGGTAGTCATCTTCCAGGATGTGATATATACTCAGATTAACAACCAATATATACGGCTGTGCCCCATTAGTTAAATAGAATACATAGTGCCAGGGACCAAGGGATGAAAGTAAGAATGATCCATAGGAAACTTCTTCTTCCTTTTCTGGATTCTGGCCTCTCTGTGTTTACTGGTCTTAGTTCCCATATGTGGGGAACTTCCACCTTGGAAATGTAAGCTATGATTTATGCCTATATACTTCATACTTCTCATGACAAGGGGCCAGGGGGTAAGGAGAGGGATACAGTTTTGAAAGAAGCAATTGATGTGATCATCAGGATGAAGGCTGTTATGGAACATTGAGGCCAGGGAAGAATATGTTTGGCACTTGGCTATCTCAACACTTCTTTGCTCAATTGTGATAGTAAATTGACAAATACAGTAGCCAAGGTCTGAGAAGGACTCGATCAGGAATTTAGATAATCAGAGATACAACTTTAGATCACCCCACCAGCTCAGCCACCAAAGGCAGCATAGGTATGAGCTGTGGGAGAAGAAAATCTAGGATAAATCATGGAGGAAGAAAACTAAGACATATCACAGTTGTAGCCTCAAGCCTATCTGAATCCAGGAAGGCTATAGCTTTCTTCATTAACTTTCCTCTAATAAGTTTACCCTAGGAAAGAGACCCACCCCTCCTGTAGGAAGACCTTCAGGGTTTAGATAAAGCAAGAGGATCCAAGCTATGCAAAAGTGGACTGTAGTAAACATTGCCCAGGTTCACTTTCCAGGAAGGAAAGTGCTAATTCCCTCAACTGCTGAGTGTGCTTCTCTTAGCTGTCACCCATCAGTTCTCCCTGGGATTTGCCATCCAGTGAAAACAGCCACATTGTCCATCATCCTTCCTCCTGCAGAGGACAAGATGCATCCCAAGACTTGTTGTTATGCGATATGAAGAGCTGGTCTCCCTTCCCCAAATCCGAATATACCTAGAGAGCCATTCCAGACTCATGGCTCCCCTTGGGCTTGCCTTGGTTTTTGTTGCTGCTACATTGCAGCCCAACTTATCCCTTGGCCTGACTCTGCTTCCCTCCCATCTCACACAAACGTTGATCCTGACAGCAACAACCTCAAGAACTTTCTGTAGACTGGACTCCATCTCAGAGTCAGTTTGTGGGGAATCTGACCCACACCATTAGTATTTACATACACTGCAGCCCATGCCCGTGAAGATTCAGTTAAAGGATGCTGCTTAAGCTTGCCAGAACTTCCCTTCTTCCTTGAAAGCTTGTCTTTCAGATGGCTATTGACAGATGCACACTTTTTTTCCTCTTCCTCAGTTATGCCTATTCTCCTTCACTTTGGGAAATTTTCTGCTAGAATAGGAATTTTTAAAACTAGAAAGAAATGTATGTAAAAGACTTATCTTTTCTTACTTCTCTTTTACCTGCAAGAAGAACCCTGTGATTCATTTTAGTCCGTTAAATATTTGGCCTCAAGCATGTGTTTATGAAATGCAAAACTCACCTTGATCTAGGCTCAGATTTACCAGAGTCTCTTTTCTTTCTTTCCAACACCCTGACTTTGTTTATATCAATGTTGACATTCGTCATCTTCAAGAGATTATAACTTGGATTTTTTTGTCCAACAGCAGTGCCCTGTTCCTATGTTTTTCATTTCTTTTCTTGTACATCAGCCTACAGCAAGGGAGAAGCCAGCTGAAGTTAAGCACCAATGTCAAACGCTCACTGAATGATAAATGGAGAACTTCAACAGTATAATAGCCCAGCTGAAATTATACTGAAATTCTTTATTGGCCAGACCCAAATCTAAATATGTCTATTCAGCAAGTAAACTCAGACTGTTTCCTTAAATGCCAATTTCCCTGGAAAAACAGATCAGAAGACAATTATTGGTATAATTTCTTGTTTAACTGCTTGATAAAATTCACCAATGAAGCCATCTGAGCCCAGCATTTTCTTTGAAGGAAGGATTTTTATTTTTATTTAGATATTATTGACATATAACATTATTTTATTGAATAGTTTCAAGTGTACAATATAATAATTCAGTATATGTATATATATGAAATGATGACCATAATAAGTCCAGTTAACATCAATCACCAGTCACAGTTATAATTTTTTCCCTGTGATAAAGACTGTTAAGATCTACTCTCAGCAACTTTCAATACAATACAGGATTATTAACTGTCACCATGCAGTACTTTACATCCCCAAAACTAGTTATATATTTTATAACTAAAAGTTTGTACCTTTTGACTATCTTTTTAATTATGAATTTTATTTACTTAATAGGACTATACAATTATTTTTTCAATTTTGTCACTTTGGTTTGTTGTTTTTCTCAAAAAAGTGTATCTTTTTCATCTAACTTGTTTATTTTCATAAAATATATCACAATATTTAATGTTTCACTCTTCATTATCAAATTTTTATATGGTATCACTTACTCTTAGCCAAAAGAACTTCTTTAAATATGTCTTGCACACATCTGCTGATCAATGCTTTTTCTAGATTGGTAGATTTTATATATTCTTAATAAATTTAAAAGATATTTTTCCATTGCCTTCTGATTTTCACTGTTTCTGGTAAGAAAACAGCCTTCTTATTTTATTCCCTGTATTTCATGTGTATTTTTCTCTTGCTCTTTTTATGTTCTGTTTAACTTTGGCTTTCAGCAGTTTAATATAATAGGCCTAAGTCTTGCTTTCCTTTCTGCTTGGTGTTTGCTTAAATTTTTGTAATTATGGGTATATTTTTAAAATAAAGTTAACAAATTTTAAACAATATTTGCTTACATAATTTTTTTGCCCCATACTTTTTCTTCTTTCTTAGACTTCAGTTATACAAGTGTTAGTTCATTTGCTATTATTCCACAGGTCACTGATATTCTACTTTTGATTTTTAAAATAATTTTTATGGATAATTTGCTCATAATTATTAATAATTCTGATAGATAATTCAAAAAAGGTAAGCAGTATCAACAATTCATATCATACCTTTAGAAATAGCAATTATTTTTCTCTTTTAAACCTTATATCTCATTTTCTTTTTTGTATTACTGTCTTGGCCAGGAAATGCAGTTTGTATTGATCATAGCAATGATAATAAACATTCTTACCTTTAATCTTGGCTTAAAAGTTGGCTTAAAACTCAATATGCAAAAAACTAAGATCATGGCATCTGGTCCCATCACCTCATGGCAAATAGATGGGGAAACAATGGAGACAGTGAGAGACTTTATTTTCTTGGGCTCCAAAATCACTGCAGATGGTGAGTGCAGGCATGAAATTAAAAGACACTTGCTCCTTGGAAGAAAAGCTATGACCAACCTAGACAGCATATTAAAAAGCAGAGATATTACTTTGCCAACAAAAGTCCATCTAGTCAAAGCTATGGTTTTTCCAGTAGTCATGTACGGATGTGAGAGTTGGACCATAAAGAAAACCGAGCACTGCAGAACTGATGCTTTTGAACTGTGGTGTTAGAGAAGACTCTTGAGAGTCCCTTGGACTGCGAGGAGATTCAACCAGTCCATCCTAAAGGAAATCAGTCCTGAATATTCATTGGTAGGACTGATGCTGAAGCTGAAACTCCAATGCTTTGGCCACCTGATGCGAAGAACTGACTCATTGGAAAAGACCCTGATGTTGGGAAGGATTGAAGGAGGAGGAGAAGGGGATGACAGAGGATGGGATGGCTGGATGACATCACTAACTCAGTGGACATGGGTTTGAACAAGCTCCAGGAGTTGGTGATGAACAGGAAAGCCTGGTGTACTGCAGTCCATGGGGTCATAAAGAGTCAGACACGAATGAGCAACTGAACTGAACTGATCTTTAATCTTAATGGTAAAATATTTAAAATTTCATTATGAGGAAGGTGTTTGCTAAGGTTTTTGAGCAGCATCATCAATCAACCTGAGGAAATTTTCTAACTAATTATTTTGCCATTTTTAAGTAAATTTTGAAATTTATTGCTTTTGTTTTCTTCTAACTCTTGGGAAAATATGAGGCAGTAGTTATAGTGCAATTTCCAACAGTTTCAGAATGTCTCCATCCCTGTAACACGTGTAGTATTACATTTTTTTGTCCTCTGGAAGTCAGGTTGGCATTGTGACTTCCTTTGCCTTCATGCAGTATGAGCAGAAGAGATGCGTCACTTCTGGACAGAAGTTTTCAAAGTTGGCACAGTATAGTTCACCTCACTCTCTTTTCCTGTCTCAGCAATCTTGTGAATGTGTAGAGAAGAAGCACCCATCAACCTGGATCCCTCAATGATGATGATAAGCAGAAGGAATTTACAATTGATCATAATATATTACTTATTAATATCTTTTATTCCATAGCTTCTTTTTGTTATTATCATATGTTTGGTATACATAATAGGAAGAGCCAGATACGCAATGAAGCTTAGAGAATATTTTCTTTAAAAAACATTTCTTTCAAAGTGTGAAGTGGGTGGAAGAAAAATAATTGGGTATATAGTTCCTGTACTTGGCAATAATACATAGTTTATTAGAAGAAATTAATTAAATTCCTAAAGACAATTCTAGATGTGCCACATGAGCTTAAGAAAAAAAGAAAGAAAATAAATAATTTTCTAGGAGGAGTATACTTCCTGTAACTATACTATGAGCAAAGTATAAAGATACAATAAGGAAGAGCAAACTATACAACATGGCTTACTTATAATAGCAGTTAAATTTTAGGAATATAAATTTGATTCACTCATAGGCATTGAAGATTTTTTAACAGGGGAGAAACTTTGTCTTTAGGAAAGTGGCTAAAAAGATTGCCACTATATTTAGGATGAAATGCAAATATAGATTTGCATTCTAGAGATCTTGAAAGGTTGGGAGAGGCAAGGATTTTTATTTTTATTTATTCATTTATTTATTTTTTGTCATGCACTGCACTGCTTGTGGGATCTTAGTTCCCAGACCAAGCATCAAACTCAGATCCTCAGCAGTGAGAGCTTGAAGTCCTAACCATTGGACTGCCAGGGAATTTCTGCGGCAAGGATTTTTAATTGTTGCAGTGAGATATCAAGGTCCTAGAAGAGGGGATGGAAAAGAAGGAACAGCTTTGAGTTTTATTGAGCTGTCTGCATATCCATCTATGACTAGAGCTTTAAAAACCTAACATTCTTCACTTTTGTGTATTGCAAGTCCTATAAATAGAGTCTGTAACTGGATACACCTTATTGGATATCCACCTCATATTTTATGTTACTGAGTTTATAGTAGTATTTTATGTTACCAAGTTAGGACACTGACTCAGTGTACTAATATTCAACACAAAAACTGAAACTGAAAACACAAATATCTAGGGGAAGAAGGTTGGTAACACAAACTTCTGAGAATTAAGTAGGGTATTTGGGGGGATTTTGTTTGCTGGTTTTTGCCTTTTGTGCACAATTGGCTATTGTGATTTGGGTGCACTTGCTTATTCTGGTAGGAAAAAACCCTCCACCTAAAACAAAAGGACTATTATAAAGAGCTAGAGGTAATCAACAACACCGGACTATGTCATGTTTTCTATGCCTGTAACAGGGTCACTTTCAGGGACTGTGGACCAGACTTTGTTTCTTTCTTTATAAAGGGCATTTTGAGAATTGTAATACTTCTCCATGCTCTAAAATATCATTTGTCCAGGGGAGAGGGTTTGGGTGTCAAGCATAGGAGGGATCTAGGGGTTTCTAAAGTGATCACTTTGAGAGTCACTTCATTTGTCGGCATATCTTTCATCCAGTTCTGGTTTTGTTACCTTCTCTCTGTTTTCAATATAAACAGTGTACAAAGGGAGCTATCTTCCTGCTGCTCAAAATAACTGCTTAGTTGGGTAAAATTTATAATGTTAGATTCTACTTTTAGCCAGGAAATGCAAACAAAGCCTGGAGACTGCTTGTTCCCTGACCCCAAATTCATTTCATGTTGCTATAGTATCACTCCTGAGAAAATGGGCCTGCCTGTTTTCCTCTCCATAGACGCACTCAATGGGCTTTTGTCAGCTCTTGAATTATAGCATTAAAATTTAAACACTAGGGATTTAATGGAGGATTATTATGACACTCCAGTGCATTCTTTCTGTTGCCATTAGCAACAACCGAAGGATGAAATAAATCAGTTGTTTTAAGAGGTACTATTTTCTTAAAAGATGAAGGATCTACCTCACATTCTTGGAGTTTTATAAACTGGTCTATGCAGGTTATTGTTAACAGGAGAAGAAGGCTGGTGGTATATGATACCAATCCAATAAATGAAGGAGTTTTTTGTATTAGTTCACCAATCTACAAAGAAACGATATTTTCACAGGCCCCCAGAAGATGAACTTCAATCTGCTGCTCCCAAACACATTCTCCACTGTCTGGAAAACGTGCAAAAGGAATGGCACAGTGTTCTCCATCCCAAATCCTTCAAAGTGCTGGGCGGAATAAAAGAATTCCTGCCAAAAGGCCCAGAGAGATCTGTCTGTCTGTATAGTATGATAATGACTGAGGCTAGTCCAGAGAGGCTTCTGGGAGAGACCCAGCTATTGAAATCTAATGAATGGAACTGAGAATTTCTTGTTACAATACTATTTGTTTATTTGCTTGGTCATATCCTTGTATCTAAGAAGACATCAAAATAAATAATAAAAGCAAGATATTGTTGGATTGTCTTTGAATTTCCATTGGAGTATATATTATGAGAAATTTTCTCATAGGTAAATTTGTAACTAGATTTATTTTCTCTGCCAGTCATTTATTTGCCTTTCTAGTTGTGTGTCATTTTTACCTCTTCCCTGTTCCATTGTCAGCATCCAGATTTATATTCAGGATTGTACTATGATCCTGATACAATTATTTTGAAGGCATTTTCTAGCAAGAATACAAAGAAAAGCAAGGCTATATCCATATTTTTGTTGCTCTCTCAGTTACCAAAATATGGATATATCCTTGCTTTTATTTGTATTCTTGCTAGAAAATACTTTCAAAATATTTCACAATTTTTTTTTTGTCTTTGGAATAAATTCAAGTTCATGGTAGAAATAATAAAAGATGAGTAATAGGCTGTAAGTAAATAAATAGCCATTTGGATTTTTTTTTTACTACCCAGAGATAACACCCCTTAACCTAAGTGGGATTCTTTATTTATGGCAATGAAAGTAAATATTATTTTCACCAAATACTTTCAGAGCTCTCTGTCTCTTTCTCAAAGGCAATTCTATTACCAATGTCTTCTGTTTCCATTCAGGGGTAGTCCATGGAGATTTCTTTATATAGGAGACTTTTACATGAAAATGATATATTTTAAAGTTTTTATCACCTAGCTTTCCACATATAGCTTTTCCACATAATAGTAAATCTTGAAACCAGAATTTGTATGTGAGAGCACAAGGGTGATATTCTTGTGGGACCAGAAGGTTGAGGGTTTGAAGGAGAAAACTAAGAACATGGTTTTAAAGTTGGCTTTGCTAAGCAAGCCCTTTGCTCTATTTTTTAAGTTGTATGGACCTGGTCAATAAATTAAAACTGTAATGAAACATGCTTTTAATTTTGCTTTACGTAACACTGAGAAAATACTGTCCATAAAAACAAACAAAAAAGCACTATTTTTATTTGTCATGTTTTGGGTTACTTTGATATGGTTTGTCTGGAACAACTCATCTCTCTAACATCTAGTCCCAAAATGAGAGATTTTTAGTAGTTCTTTGTAATTTGCTAGCAAAAACGGTGTTGCAATAAACATCCTTGCAAACAGGATTGTAGACCCATGTATCAATCTGCTCATACTCTAAATTGCTAGAATATGAATTACTTATATCAAAGCATAAGATACAGAGACTTTTACCATAGTGAACCAGACCAGGTATTTAAAAGCACCTCTATAAATTAAGGACCAATAGCACTTCATGAACCACATTGAGAACTGCCCCAGATGGGCAACTTCCAATTTTCATGTCAAGCTGAGATGTTCCTGGGACCAGGCTGACTGTGCTCTTAAATAAATTACTTTCCACCTGACAAGTCAGGTTCCTTAGGCCTTTCCCACCATGTAAGTCATTGAGTCCCTGTAGACCCACCTTCAAAAATGAAAATATCAGGCCATAGAGTCACAAGGTTTCTATGGATCAGGTGTTTAGCTTTACCAAGAACCTGTGCTATGCTATGCTAAGTTGCTTCAGTCGTGTCTGACTCTGTGTGACCATATATATGTACTGTAGCCTGCCAGGTTTCTCTGTCCATGGAATTCTTCAAGCAAGAATACTGGAGAGGGTTGCTGTGCTCTCCTCCAGGAGATCTTCCGACTCGGGGATCAAACCTGCGTCTCTTACATCTCCTGCATTGGCAAGTAGGTTCTTTACCACTAGCACCACCCTTGCCAAGAGCCTGAAAGTGAAAAGTAAAAGTGAAAGTTGCTCATTCATGTCTGACTCTTTGTGACCCCACAGATTGTAGCCTGCCAGGCTCTTCTGTTCATGGAATTCTCCAGGCCAGAATACTGGAATGGATAGCCATTCCTTTCTTCAGGGATCTTCCCAACCCAGGGATGGAATCCAGGTCTCCCACATTGCAGGAAGATTCTTTACTGTCTGAGCCACCAGGGAAGCCCCAAGAGCCAAGAGACTAGTAGCAAGCTATTAACTGGTTTCAAAACACCTTACCCATATAGGCCATTACAGAGTATTGAGTAGAATTCCCTGTGCTACATAGTAGGTCTCTGTGAGTTATCTATTTTATATGTGTATGTATGTTAGTTGCTCAGTCATGTCTGACTCTTTTTGACCCTATGGACTGTAGCCTGCCAGGCTCCTCTATCCATGGGGATTCTCCAGCAAGAATACTGGAGTAGATTGCCATGCCCTCCTCCAGGGGGATCTTCCCAAGAAATCGAACCTAGGTATCCCGCATTGCAGTCAGATTCTCTACCGTCTGAGCCACCAGGGAAGCCCCATTTTATATACAATAGTGTGTATATGTCAATCTCAATCTCCCAATTTATCCCTCCCCCTTCCCCTTCCATGTAACCATAAGTTTGTTTTCTACATCTGTAATTCTATTTCTGTTTTGTAGATAAGCTCATTTGTAGCCTTTTTTAAAGATTCCACATATAAGCAATATCATGTGATATTTGTCTTCCTCTGTCTGATTTACTTCACTCAGTATGACAATCTCTATCTCTACCCATGTTGCTGCAAATGGCATTTGTTGTTCTTTTTTATGGCTGAGTATAACATTAATTTTGCTATACACCCGAAACTAGCACAACATTATAAATCAACTATACCCCAATAATTTTTTTTTAAAGCCTAACCCGGTAGCAATACCAGAGAGGCAATGAGTTTGAAAACCCAAAGGACCCCTCAGGATAGAGGCTGCCTGCCTCTGCCAAGGACCCCAATTGACTGAAAGTTGTCAGCAACACTTGAGCTCAAAGGTGTCATTAGTGCTGTGAGTTCTATTAGCACTTCTCTACCTACAGCTCTTCTAGAACTGGGAGAGTATCCTTGACACTTCTGGGATGAAGAAGTACATTCAAATGTAGAAATAACAATAGTACATTAAATTGGCCCATATCCCTCAGCCTCCAAGGTCACATTAGCTTCCTTTTCCCACTGTAAACCTTGCCCCAAATCCATTCACCGAATCTGGATGCCTAGTCACCAGACAGGAGTAGGTAAGATGACACCTTGGGCAGCTGTATCCAACAGAGTTCTCCAGGATAATAACACTGGTGGGAATAATCTGTGGTCTGTTTTGAGGACAGAGAGATCTCTGAAAAGCAGCTGAGAACAGAGTAGAGTGGAAGAGAATAAGGAGAGGACATTAGTGGAGAGAGAAGCTTCTTGCCAATAAACGAGATACTGTATTCAGTTTGAGCAGATTTTGAATAGGGGCTAGCTCAAGACTCACAAAAAGAACTTTTAACTAGTTTGGTCTGCCCAAAGTTCTGTGTTGAATAGCAAGGTCCTTATTGTTGACAGCAGTTTTTTGGCTTTGAGGACTCTTTGGTTCATCATTTGCAGCCTCATTACTTTTTGGCTGAAGCTGTAGAGCTCAATGCCCTGTTGTCATGGTAACATTTGCTCATCCACTCTCTCAGAGGAGAGTGAGCAATAACCAGGGCACCATTTGAGCAGTTTGGTTCGATTCTAGCTCTCATTGCTCCAAATATTTATTAACAGGTGGGACTGCAGAGAATCATTATGTAATACCCAGCCCCCTTGCCTAACATTTGCTGTCAGATCTCAGAGTCTTGTCATATTTCTAGACCTGGCCTGCAAGACCCTTGTTCATTTTCCTTCAGAAAGGCACATTTCAATCAGCATCCCATCCTTGTCACCAAAACTGCTGAGAATTGTGATGGGTCTGATCTGTCTTGTGTGTGTGTACTTAGTCGCTTAGTTGTGTCCAACTCTTTGTAACCCTTTGGACTGTAGCCCGCCAGGCTCTTCTGTCCATCAGATTTTTCAAGCGAGAATACTGGAGTGGGTTGCCATTTCCTTGTCCAGGGAATATTCCTGACCCAGGGATCAAACCCTCGTCTCCTGTGTCTCCTACATTGCAGGTGGATTCTTTACCTGGTGAGCCATCGGGGAAGCCCGATATGTCATCTTACTTGCAAGCTAACAAGTTAATCAGCCACAGTCTTATGGATGCTAAAAAATGACACAGGACTCCTAAGTCAGAGACAAAAGAATTTATTACAGAGCATGGTAAACAGCATGAACATCAGCTTACTTTTGAGAGTTCCTTCTGCTCCCAAATCTTACAGAGGAAGACACCTAGATATAGTCTACACATGCAGTGGTTTGCATTTCAAGAGAGGAACTATTAGCATACAGAAGGTCAATATCTCTCAATGAGTAATAAGCATGTCTACCCTTTGATCAAGAGAGATAATATCTTTATTATAGCAGACAGTAAGCATGCCGACTCTTTGTCCCTGGGGAAGATCCTATCTCTATCAAGGTTTTTCACTATGCAAAACATCCTTAAAAATAGTCCAGAAGGAAAAGCTGTCAGTTCCTCTGTTCCCAAGATGTGCCAAACTGTGAAAGACTTATTAGAATTGTTTCCCAACACATTCAATGGCTTGAATGTACTTGGATGTATTCAACTACCCCCTCTCTATTCCTCCATTGGTGGCAATACTTTTATTAAAAACCAGAACCAGCTGCTTCAATAACCCTTATGCATTGCTTATTTATCCCTTTTGGACAATTTCCCAGGTAGAGTGATTAGGTAGAAATGGATACATTTAATTTTAATATATTTTGCAGATTTTCTCTACCAAAAGGCAGTTAAAATTAACATTTCAAACAGGTGTCTCCAAGAATAACTTACTCCTTAATGTGGAAAAAAATAAATGATAAGCTTCATACTCTTAAATTTAATCTTTCCTAGAACAGCAACTTAATGCAGAGACCATAGAATTTAATTAGAACTTCTTATTCCTAATAAAATGGGCTGCTATACAAAAATAGTCTGGGTGGCTTATAAGTGATGGAAATCTAATTCTTGCAGTTCTGGAGGCTGGGTGATTTATTCCTCACAGTTGTGGAGGCTGGGGTGTTCAAGATCAAGGCACTAACAGATTCAGTGTCTAGTGAGGAACCACTTCCTGGTTCATAGACACTTCCTGGTTCATAGCCGTCTTTTCACTATGCCCCCATATGACAGGAAAGACGAGGGAGCTCTCCTACTACTGTCTGTAAGGGCACTAATCCCATTCATGAGCATTCCACCCTCATGACCTAAGCACATCCCAAAGTCTTTACTTTTAAATACCATCACATTGGGGATAAGATTTCAACATGTAAATTTGGAGGGATACAAGCAAAGTTCAGTAAGAAACCTTAAACATAATGGTTAGACAATTGATATAGCTGCTTTGAAAGGACAAAGCTCTAATATAGCCATTATATTTAATCAGAAGGATAAGAAAAAGCTAGGAAATATTTACATGCTAGTTTTCATAAAATGTAATATACATCTACATTTAGCCTATATCTTGTCACCATGAAAACTGAGTTTTTGTCTAAATTTATTTTAAAAGAAAAACAAAAGATTTCTCTGTATTACTAAAAGATTCTAAGAACTTTTCACTTATACTTCCAAATGTATGGTTTTTTAAAATAAAAAGTACCTTTGTTAATAATGTACTGTTTCTTATAAAACACTATATTCACTTGTTTTTAATTATGTTTCTTGAATGAGATTGCGGTCACCCACTTGTCTCATAATAATTAACTCATTCTGAGATATCACTGATTTATTCTGTAACTGCCTTGGTTGTGATTTAAACTTACTTGGTAGCGTTAAAAACACAATGAGAACATTTGTTAAGCTTTCTATTGCTATATTGGAGAAGGCAATGGTGACCCACTCCAGTACTCTTGCCTGGAAAATCCCATGCACGGCGGAGCCTGGTAGGCTGCAGTCCATGGGGTCACTACCAGTTGGACACAACTGAGTGAATTCACTTTCACTTTTCACTTTCATGCATTGGAGAAGGAAATGGCAACCCACTCCAGTGTTCTTGCCTGGAGAATCCCAGGGACGGGGGAGCCTGGTGGGCTGCCGTCTCTGGGGTCACACAGAGTGGGACACGACTGAAGCGACTTAGCAGCAGCAGCAGCAGCTATTGCTATATAACCTTGTTTATAACAAACCTTGTGATTTAACCTATTCAACTCTGACAGGCAATAACAAGTCAAGTTTTCTCTTTAGAAAAATCTATGTTGACAATGGATATTATCACTTGCAATTTCTATTCAATCCATAGAGTAAAAACAAGACCTCATTGTTGCATTAACCCACTCTAGATGAAATTCAGGTCCTCAGGAATTTTACTTATTTTTGTCAGTGAAATATTATCTTTGATCAAAGATCATAGCAAAAGTAAACCACTGTCACTGGTAAGAGTCAACAGAGTCAACATAATCAACAAACAATAGATACAGATCTCACAAACTGCAGGTATTGGCATGCTTAGATCTAAGACATATATAAAATACTTTAAAAATGAAGAGTAGGACTTTCCTGGTGACTCAGTGGTAAAGAATCTGCCTGCCAATGCAGAAGACATGGGTTCAATCCCTGATCCAGGAAGATCCCACATGCCTCAGGGCAACTAAGCCGGTGGGCCACAACTACTGAGTATGTGCTCTAGAGCCCAAGAGTGGAAACGGCTTAACCCACATGCCACAACTAATGAAGCGCAAATTCTGTAGCACCTGTGCTCCACTAAAGGAGAAGCCACCACAATGAGAACCCACATATCACAACTAGAGCATAGCCCCTGCTCACCGAAACTAGAGAAAAACCCGAGCAGCAACGAAGATTCAGCACAGCCAAATAAATAAATAATTACTTTTTAAGAATGCAAGGTAATATGCTTCTTGAGCTAGCAGGTGGATTTTTAACAAAATACAACTGTTAAGGATGAAAATATAACCTTTAAATTAAAAATTTATGAGATGATTAGAGTTATCACAGATGAAAAGTCAGTAAGGAAAGTTTCATCATAAAAAAGTAATTAAAAATGCATCACAAAGACAAAAGAAAATGAAAATTACTAAACAGTGTTCGGCGATAGGAAAGATAGACTAAGAATTAAACTTTGTCTTATCAGAGTGAGACGAGAATAGAGATTATGGAGCAGAGTCAACTTTTGAAAAAGTCATGATAAAGAATTTTCCAGAAATGATGAAAGACAAGAATTTACAGAGGAAGCACGATGTATACCAAATGGGATAAATAAAAAAATAAATCTATAATTATGCACCTTCCACTAAAATTTTAGAACTTTAGAGATGAAGAGAAACTCAAAAACTAGCAAATAAATCTCCTCCAAAACAACAACAAAAACTGAAGAAACAGTAAATGTCCCAACAGCAATAACAGAAGCCAGGTCACAGTGAAATGATAAAATTCCCAGTTGTGCAACCAGCCAAATTCTCAGTAACAAGGGCAAAATAAGACATATTTCCATAAATAAGAACTGAAAGTTTTCACCATCAGCAGAATTTCAGTAAACTAACTTCTAAATTTAACTGACTTCTAAATCTAAATTCTTCATCATAAAAGGAAATTATTCCAAAAGGAAGACCAAAGATACATAAAAGAAAAGAAAGTTTTAAAAAATTATGTATGAAATACACAAAACAATAGTAAATTATTTAAGAAAAATAAAAAGGAATTAGAGGCAAAGAAATAGTGTAATAATGGAAGATAGAACACAACCAAAGATAGAGCAGAGGTTAAAAATATTACAATACTATGAACCTTTAAATTGAGATACTGGAAAAAGTTTCAATTCCTGGAAAAAATTAATTCCTATAAAAAATGAAACATTCAAAGAATAACCTTATAATAATATTAGTTTTAAAATAAGATTAAAACTAATATGATGGAGTTCAGGAAGGCTACCTGAAATGCGGCACCTTGGCATATTGACTATTTTCAGCTGAGGGATCTTTTTTTTTTTGTAATGATACTCATCCCTTTGAACAGGGCTGGGGCCTGCAGGCTGCTTACAGCACTGAGCTGCAGGTGCATTTCAGCTAGACAGAGAGATCTCATCCTAAGCCAAGAAGACAGAAGGTAATGTTTTAATATATATTTATGTTACATTTGTGCCATATCGTCATCTGTATAGAGTGAAAAGAACGGGCCACTGCCTTGTTAACCGCTGTCCTAAATAAAGACCATAGCAACAGACAAGGGCATTTGGTCCTAATCAAGGCCTTTACTTTGTCAACCAAGTGTTGGATACATCAAAAGGAAAAGAAGAGAAAGAGAGAGACAGAGAGACTGAGATCCAGCCACCCCAGTGGCCCTGTTTCCAGCATATCTTACACCGAGTGTAAAGTGTCCCCTGTATGTGTGGAGGTAAACACACATACAGAAACACTCACACACATACACACATACACAGAAATGCAGGCAGGAGTTCCTCCTCTGACCACACTTGGGCCCAGCCCTCGGACTGGGGGAGGGGGAAGTTGGGTACATTGTGCTATAAGACTGTGAGGGTCAAGTGAGCAAACAGTGCAGAGTCGATGTGTCCAGGTGATAAATGAGGGTAACACGTGAGGCTTCATCCACAAACAAGAAAGAGGTCAGTGGGAGAGGCCGCTCAACACAGGCCTGGAGGTCCCTCTGTGCCCAGGCCACCTGGGAAATTTCTACACAACACTTCTGTCCTAGCCACAGCCGAATCTCTGATCTGAATCCCGAGTCTCAAACCATCTTCTGGGCTCTGATGAAAAATGTTGTTTCCTTGAAGGACAGGAGCCAGTGGCAAATGAGTGGCCCAACCACCTGGTGTCATAGTTACAGCAACAATGACAGCATCATTGAAGTAAACCAAACCACAGCTTGGTCCTCAGAGCAGAAACTGAGCTGTGTGCAAGAAGGGTTCATTTCTTAATGGAAAGAGAATGACCGGGTAGTCACCCCCCACCGCCACCTCCCACACACCAAATTTCAGGCAGCCCTGTAAGTTCCATGCCTCTCCCCAGCAACTAAACTCCTCATATTCTAGTAACTGGAGACTCCATATTAGGTGGTTTTGCAATCCCAAACTATGTCTTTTCATTCATGACTACTTCTTCACCCTTCCAAAATATACACTTAAAAAGTAAGTCAATGAAAATTAATCTCTCTTTTTGGTAGAAATTTACTGGAGATACCTGGAGACATCTTGGGATGTCACAAAGGGGAGTGAGAGGATTTCCCTGGGGACCAGTTTGCACAATGCTGACGGGTCAGTCTTGTCAATAAAACAGGGCCCAACAAATGTGATTCAGAAACAGGGGGAATGGGTGGAATTGGCAGGTTGTGCCTGGCTCTCCATCTCCTGTGCTCCATGATGGGGAGAAGCAACAGATTCTGGTACATTTGTTTAGCTAGGGGGAGAAGAACACTGCCTCCTACTAGTAGCGGGGATCCAGGCAGCTGCAAGGAATGATGAAAGCGGGAAGGAGCAGCATCTCAAAGATGAAGAGTTGGCCTGATTGCTTGTTGGCCAAAGTGACTTCTCAGAGGGGACAGAGCCAAATGGACATCCCTTGATGACTGTCCACATTGTCTCCATTACTATTCCATCTCCTGTAGGTCCCCAGGAGGCAGCAACTGGTCGGTTCACAGTTTCCTTCCACGAGTTGGGAGGGTGGGCAGGAAGTAGTTTGGGAAGCCATGAGTTCTTGCCAAAGCTGAAGAGCATGGGCTGTGCGGATGAGGTCACTGGAATCCTTGATAAGGAGCCCGAGAAGTGGAAAGAGGCTGTTTGAGGCCTGGAAAGCTGAGGCGGGGCTCCCACAGCTGGGAGCTCAGGCTCACCATCATTAGGATGGATGTCTCCTGTCCTCAGCACACACCTTGTATTTCTCTAGGTCCCAGAAAGTGCTCAGGAGCTGCTCACTGGCGGCATAGGAGGAGATGGAGATTCCGGGGCAAGCCAGATAGAAAAAATAGCCATAGGTACCTGCATCTTCCCTTCTGCGGGCAACTGACCAGAAGGAGAGTGAGGTCTGACTGGAGCAGCAGAGTCTAAAGTCAGAAGAGGAGGAGGCTGGGCGGTACGCATGGCAGGCTCAGGCGAGGGCTCCTTTCCCACAGGAACTGAGCTCCATGAATTTATAATATTAATTAAATAAAGGAGGCTAAGAGCCAGCAGAGGCATGCCTGCCAGGGGTCTCCCCCTCCCGCATAAGCACACGCAACATGCGCCCACACACGCACACGCATGCAAGCACACAGAGCTTCAGCGAGATGAGCCAGGGTTGGCCGCCCTGTCCCTGGGGGATGGGGGCACAGGCAGCCCGACAGAAGCTTGTCACTCATGGTCGAACACTGTTGTGGGCAGCAAAGCAGTGGAGGTGGCCAGCAAGGTGTGTGCGGTGGGAGGTGGATGCCGCTGAGGACTCTGGCACCAGGATCTGGACTTCCGGACTTTAGATGTGGAAGGTCTTTCCAGAAGGCTGTCCAACCACATGAGCCTCTCCTTGTGTAGTGCACGGGGATCTTGTTCTTGGTCATGAGAGAATTCCATCTCAAAGACCACTGGCGGGGACACATCCAACTCCAGAAACATGATGTTCTCAGCCCTGTACCCCCATTGCCATGGCAACCCGAGCATGCTGGCTAATAGGCCTCTTGTAGGCCACCGCAAACGTTGGGCGCTTCATTTGGCTGCTATTGGCTCCACTAGGAAGGAGAGGCTGGAACTTACACTGCTTCTCTTGGTAGTCTAGGAGAAGCTGGTTCATAATCTTGTTCTTCTCCTCAGGGGAGATGAAGTTCTCCATGATCAGGTACCTCTGGGCAGCACCCAACATGCACTTTACAAGGTTCATCTAATGTAGGCAGAGGACAGGAAGGAGAAAACAGGAAGGAGAATGAAGGAAAGTTACATGGTTCAAAATAGCCTGAAATTAAAACTCCCCTCCAGGTCTTCCCCACCATTCTATACAAAACAAAGAACTCTTTCACCGGAAGAAAAGAATGGATATTAAGGTTGATTAGGACCAGCTCCAGCCAGTCCCAGCCTCTGGCCAATTTCCAGAATTCCTTGCCCCAGACGTTTAAAAGATAACTAATCCGAACAACCTTGGAGAAGAACAGGGCCCCTTAGGACAGTAGATTTCCACATATATGCCTATTATATACTTATTCTTTTCTTGGGTTAGTGCAGCAGCTCACTAATCTGACTGCTGCCCCTTCTCACCTCATTAAGGTGATCTGTTCTTGTAAAGTGCGGGTCTGGTTCTTCCTCGGAACCTCGCTTTCTCTAATTCCCTTACCCTACAGAGAAGATACTCCATTGGGCCCCTCCACCATCCCTCAAAGCTCAGGGATCTTGAGAAATACTTTGGCCATCTGTTGCAAACAGCTGACTCATGGCAAAAGACCCTGATGCTGGGAAAGTGAGTGAGTCGCTCAGTCAAGTCCAACTCTTTGTGACCCCATGGACTATACAGTCCATGGAATTCTCCAGGCCAGAATACTGGAGTGAGTAGCCTTTCTCTTCCCCAGGGGATCTTCCCAACCCAGGGAGCCAACCCAGGTCTCCCATATTGCAGGCGAATTCTTTACCAGCTGAGCCACAAGGGAAGCCCAACAATACTGGAGTGGGTAGCCTATCCCTTCTCCAGCGGATCTTCCCGACCCAGGAATTGAACCAGGGTCTCTTGCGTTGCAGGTGGATTCTTTATCAACTGAGCTGTCTGCTGGGAAGATTGAGGCAAACAGAGAAGAGGGTGACAGAGGATGAGACGATTGGATAGCATCATGATTCAATGGACATGAACTTGGGCAAGCTTTGGGAGATAGTGAGGGAAGGGGAGGTCTGGTGTGCTGCAGTATGTGGCGGCACAGAGAGTCAGACCCGACTTAGCAACTGAACGAAAACAACACTTTGAGAAAATGCCCAAAGCTGCAAGGTCCCTCTGACTTTTTCTTTGCTTTTCCCTCCTGTGAGGTCATAAAACCCTCATGTGGGGAGTGCTTTCCCTACCCAGAGGAAATAAACATCCTTATCTCCGAAGACAAAGAGACACCAAGAATTTGAACCAGCTGTACTATTTTCCTAGTTTACTACACTTATCTCATACTCCTTGACCTCTCATATTTCTACACGAGTGTGATATGGGAGCCATCAAAGACTTCCTATCAGAAAATGTCAACATCCCCAGCTATTCTACAAGTTATCATTTGGAGAAATCTTTTCATAAATGTCCTGATCTTGAGACAGTCACAGTAATCTTCTAACAGCATTACTCATTTAACAAAAACTACCTGAACCTTAAGTGACAATGAACAGAAGATATTATAAATAAATAAAAATATATAGTGACACAGTGGACTAGGATATAGGAATGGAAACAATGAAGCTTTGAAACACATATAGAAGAAAAGTGATAAAATACACTTGGAGTTTCATGATATGAATTGAGTCATATAATATTCAATTTTGTAAGATTCAAAAGCAAGAAAAATTAAACTATACACCTGTTAAGAGAGATATTTTTGGAATTGTAAGAAGTTAACAATAAACTCAAAATTCAGGAGAATGGTTACCTTTAGGGATAGAAAGATGAAATTTGGAGAAATACACAAGTATACATAGGCAGTTCCAAAGCTATTGATAATACTCTAGTTCATATATCTGAATATAAATTTACTGTTTTCATTTTATTATTATGTTTCAGAACTTACATAAGCCCCTTACATATATTACATACTTTTATATAGATTAAATATAAAAATTTTATACACTGTGTATTACAACTAAAAGCAACAAAATTATTACAATAAAACACAAAAACAACTACAATGTTCTCACCATCAGTGATAAGCTTGGTTAATATTTTCCTGTATTTTCTTCTAATACACATGTGCTCACACACACATTTCTCATTTTATTTTGTAAATAGGATCATATTGTTTAAACAATTAGATATTTTCTCTTTTTATTAATCCTATTGTGAAAATATTCTGTTTTCCTTAGATAGTGCTTTAAGACATAATCTAAGGGCTATATTATTTCCCATTATCTGAATCATCATAGCTTATATATCCAGCACATCAATTTTGACATTGAACTATATTCTTTTATTCTTGTGTTGTTGTGACTGGGATGCACATTCTTGTATTAGCCTTTTGTATGTACAACTTTGATCATTCCTTACTGTAAATTTCTAGATGTAGAATTGCTGAATCAAAGTATACAGATTTAGGAGGTCAAAGTGACCTTTATTTTAGACTGCACCCTTAAGTATGAGTCACAGTTTTCCCTCTCCCACATACTGTGGTATTAAATACCACAATGTAGATTCTGGGATGAATAATAAACCTAGTCAATGGAGAAATCAACATACCATTTTCTCATCTTTCTCTCTTCTTCCTTTCTGTGTTCCATTTGTATATATAAACAAACCACTACAGGTCATCAAGTATTGGGAAAAAACCAACAAGAATAAAAAAAGAAACCAATACCCTAGGAAAAAGAAAGAAGCCTTCTAAAAGGGAAATTTAAAATAATCATCCTCAACAGGTTCCAAGGACCATCATATCAATAAAACCAAAATATGCTGCTACGAAAAAAGAAAATCCAGATCACCAGAAGTTTTCTTGGAATTCAAAATTCTGCTTCTAGAAGTGAAAACTTGATTGTGGAAATGAAATCATTCATAAAGAGACTGAATGAAAGAACAGTCCTGGTAGAAGATCTAGTCACATCCAGGAAAATTTCTCAGAATGAAAAGCAAAATGAGAGAAATAAAGATTAGATGATGGATGTATTAAACTATTTATATGTGTGTATATATATATATATACACACACACAATAGCATTAGTAATGGACAGTGGAATGCAGTATACAATGGAAGAATTTTAAGCATGTGTACAGAAAATAGGGACAAATGTATTCACTATATATAAATATATATATATATATATATGAGGGTATCCATGTGTGTATCTAGTTAAACAGTTAAGTTGTGTAATATGGCTAAATCACTTTTACTTTAGAAAACAGTTTATTATAGAATTATTTCTCATTGTGGGAATCGCATAGGTTCCTAGAAATCACAAGATGCAGTTTTATACAGGCTGAAAATGTGCGTAGCATGGAGTTTCAGGCATATTCTGATATCTCTGTGATTACAGAAAGGCAATGCTTAGGTCACTGGGAAAATGGTCAGTTTTTCAACTTCTTCAAGGGTTCAGATTTACAAAGATTCTGCATAGTTTTAATTTCATTCCAAACCGAGTCTCCTTTTTAGTGACTTGGAAACCAAAGAGCACAGAGAATTTCATTTGCATGTCAAGCTCCCTGTAATCCACTTTGGTTTTTATTATTATGCAATCTGAGTGTCTACACAAGGATTTTTCATAAAGACTTGTGCTTCCTCCAATATATAAATGGTCAACTTGATGGCCCCAATCTTCCAAAATAAGACCCCAAACACCACTGAAAACTAACAGGAATGCCAAGAAGTCCACTAATACTCATGCTTTTCAACCACAGAGACATGCTGTTCAGTAAAAAAGAACCTTTAGCCTACTCTCACTCTTAGCAACAAGAACTTCAGTTGATGGCACACACCATTTCCGACAAAATGAGAATACCTAAAACCACCAACTAAAGCTGTCAGCTCCAGAAATGAGGATTAGGTTATGGAGAAAATAAAAATATTAAATAAAGTGACTCTGATAAATATTGACTTTCTGGCAAGTTTGGATCTCTTCATGCTAAATAAAAATATGAAGTTTCTTAGTGACACTGACCTATGAAGTCATCTCCAATAACGTTATAATACATTGGACAAGAAGCACAAAACAAATGAATCTTCTAACTGTGCCAGATTATTACAACAGCCTTCGACTAATTCTCTCCATACTATGCTTTCCTTTTGCCAGTTACCACCCACTTCCTCAGTATGGTTTCTTAGTTTATAGGAACTCCAAGCTGTTGATGTCGTAAACTTAAAGAATAATGACCACCAACAGAAAGTATAAACAAAATATATTCATAATGTGACATCCTGTTTTGGGAAATTAAAGTGAAAATGAGCACAAAATTACTGAAAAATGTTGAGACAAAGTTTGTTGGTTGGGTTAAGTTTATCAGATTCCACTCTGGAAATTCTAATTCCTATCTTCCAACTCATTTCTGACTTCTTGTAAATAAAGGTCTGGGGTTCCTCAGCATTTTTCTCTTTCTCTTCTTTAAATTAGGTTTCATTCAATTTCTCATCATATTCTTCTACAGGAAATGACAATTGTTAATACAATATTCCTATACTCTGCCCAAGTATATCTCCAGGTAAATAACATCATAGATAATAGAAATTTTGACTATGTATATGCCCAGTGAAAAACACAATGGCCGAGGGCAGTTTATGGTATATGGAAGAAGGAATAGAAATAGGAAAAGTGGGCCTTCCCTAGCCATCCACAATGCAGGGGACATGGGTTCAATCCCTGGTGGGGGAACTAAGATTCCACATGCTGCAAGGCATGACCAACAAAGGAAAAAAAAAAAGAAAAAGCAAGGTATGACCCCCATTCTCAAAGAACTGTTTACTAGAGGAAAAGGTCACATTCAAAAAAAAGTTCCAGAAGTCTTGGGTGTAAAAATAGATGAAGGTAGAGAGAGGGAGAGTACTAAGCTCATGCTGGGTATAGAACTAGGTTTTGACATTTGAATGCTGATTTTATGGCATGAACTTTTAAAAAGTCCCACTCCACTACCAGGGCTTCTCTGGTGGCTCAGACAGGAAAGAACCTACCTGCAGTGCAGAGTCCCGGTTTCAATCCATGGGTCAGGAAGATCCCCTGGAGAAGGGAATGGCAACCCACTCCAATATTCTTGCCTGGAGCACCACATGGACAGAGGAGCCTGGTGGGCTACAGTCCATGGGGTTGCAAAGAGTTGGACATGACTGAGTGACTAACACTTTAACTTGCACTTTTTCCACTGCCATAATAGACTGATATTCTATATCTAACAGAGCAGGTCACTTTTAATTTCTGAGCCATGGTATAATGGATGATATAGGATGCTCTCTTAGGTAGGATTTCAGGAAAGCCAGCTCTTCATGAAGTCAAGACATATGTATAATGTCTAGCTCCAGCCAACTGGATGTAATACATAACTCCAAAAAATGTCATTTATTCCATTTCCATCAAAAATTCTGACTTTAATATTGACAAAATAATTGTTGAAATTTATCAAAGAAAAACAATCCATCACAGCCATTTTCTTAATATTATGGAGATAAAATGATCGATCGATTGAACTCAGCCATTTGTGGTTTAATAGAAACATGATCCTGGCTTCATAGCTTTCTTCTTTTCCAATTCAATTTATGACTCATTTCATAACCATGAGAATGTAGTAAGCCAGTGCCCCATTTATCAGTGGTTTAGCAGTCATTTCTTTCTGGATAGTGAATAAATCAATTGAATTGGTAAGACTGGAGTAAAAAGTGATACCAAAATGCAAAATAGTCACAAAACAGATCTGCTCTCTGTCCTGTTCTACCATGTAACAATCTGTATTTCCCTGAGCAAGTCACTTCAGCAAGTCCAAGGGGATCCCTGGTGAATGAAAGAGAGTCAACATCTGTTTCCTCTGACTTCTCTATAGTAAAAAGAAATTAAATGAGTATAGCTTAGTAGAGGTTTATTTTGTTTGGCTTTGGTTTGGTTTGTTTTAATCGAAAAGACAGAAAAACCTGTGTCCTAGGTCTAGTCTAGGTACACGTTCTGGTCACACTGAATGACACTGTGTACATCTTACTCTCTCTGTGTGCCTCCATCTTCTAATCTGTAAAACAGAAGTTGGACTAGATCTCTCTGGTCCTTTGCAGCTCAAAATCCTCTTTTTGGGAAAAAAAGCAAAACAAGTGCCTCTAGGCTTCTAATTTGAATGCCAGGCTTTAGCCTGATGTGAATTAAACTGTCTGGGTTATAAACCAACTACAAAACAAAGTTTGTAATGGAAACAGCAAGTGACCCTTGGCTGCAGTCAAGCTAACAGTTCCCGCTATAATATTCAGTTACCGCTCATATCCCTGGGCAGCAACTGGCATGTTATGTAACAGTGACTATTGCAGGATTACCCAATCCTTTCACCTAACCCTAATTGTACAGTCTGCTTGTGGCTCCTGTAATACCTGGTTCTCTTCAATGACACACTCCAGGGTATATGCGGCTGACACCACCAAACCCAGCTCTTACTGGCTTAAAATAACACAGTTATGTGCAACTTTGCAAGCAACATCCTTTCCAGAGTGCATTATTTTTGCTTTTTTTTCCTGCCTCTTTCTAACTGGCAGTGACGTCCTGCCCAAAATTACCTAGCACTAGGAAAAATTCTAACAAATAATAAAATGCCCCCAGTACACGTACAGTACGTACCATCTTCTAAGGCACAGACCAAGTAAGGAGCTCCAGCTGAAAAGATCAGAGAAAAGGCAGAGAGAAAAGGCAGAGAAAGATGATTTAAATTAACTACAACAAATCTTCAATCGAATGGAACTTATACTTTTTTTGTCTTTGAATTTAGCATGTACTCCCTTTATTACATATAAATGTTTTAACTCTCCGGAAAAGACAAATTAGTGGAAATTTTAGAAGAAAAGTAGCATCACAAAATAGAACTGGATCACTAGGTAAATATCAGTCTGACACTTAAGATGAAATATTTATTTCAAGGTGTGACTATCATATAAAAGTTTACTTATTACAATCTAAATACATGTCCCTCAAAATAGAACAATCCAAGAATATATTTCTCAAAATAGTTAATTTTTCTGCTTATAAAAGTTTTACATTTCTATTTTAGAAAACAAAATATCAAAACAAATAACAACTTATCCATTAATCTTGTGTATTTTATCAATTCACGTTATAGTAACAAACTATTACATGTGCAATTTTGTATACTGATTTTGTTAATGGTCACTGTCATATAAGCAGTTTCTATATTATTTTAGATTTTTGTGAATAATATTGTAAATGGGTATGTGTTTTGTTACTCGTAATATGCACATTCACTTCAAGTGCTTAAATTACATATTGTAGACAATTTTTATTATGTATTATTTTATGAAGATTGATGCAATAAACATCTTTTTGCAAACATTTTTCCTTGAATTTCTTATTGTTTATTCTTTAAGCTTTAATACGGCTTAAGCTACATTTCTTTTTTTTTTTTTAATAAATTTATTTATTTTAGTTGGGGGCTAACCACTCCACAACACTGTAGTGGTTCTTGCCCTACATTGACATGAATCAGCCATTGGTTTACATGAGTTCTCCATCCTGAACCCCCCTCCCACCTCCCTCCCCATCCCATCCCTCTGGGCCATCCCACTGTCCCAGCCCTGAGCATTTGTCTCAGGCATCAAACCCGGAATGGTGTTCTGTTTCACACATGATAATATACATGTTTCAATGCTATTCTCTCAGAACGTCCCACCCTCACCTTCTCCCTCAGAGTCCATAAGACTGTTCTATGCATCTGTGTCTCTTATTCTGTCTAGCATATAGGGTTATCGTTACCATCTTTCAAGTTCCATATATATGCATTAGTATACTGTATTGGTGTTTTTCTTTCTGGCTTACTTCACTCTGTATAATGGGCTCCAGTTTCATCCATCTCAATAGAACTGATTCAAATGTATTCTTTTTAATGGCTGAGTAATATTCCATTGTGGCTGAGTAATATTCCATTAAGCTACATTTCTTAAACTATTTATACAGACTTCCAACTAAATATAAAATCTGGAGCTAAAATGTTAAATTTAAGATTATTTTCCATCCACCAGAGGGAAACCCTTGTAGTCAAAGCTATGATTTTTCCAGTTGTCATGTACAGATGTGAGAGTTGGACCATTAAGAAGACTGTACACCAAAGAACTGATGCTTTTGAATTGTGGTGCTAGAGAAGACACTTGAAAGTCCCTTGGACTGCAAGGAGATCCAACAAGCTAATCTTAATGGAAATCAACCCTGAATTTTCATTGGAAGGACTGACGCTGAAGCTGAAGCTCCAATACTTTGGCCACCTGATGCAAAGAGCAGGCTCATTGGAAAAGACCCTGATGCTGGGAAAGATTTGAAGGCAAAAGGAGAAGACAGCAGCAGAGGATGAGGTGGCTAGATAGCATCACTGACTCAATGGACATGAATCTGAGCAAACTCCAGGAAATAGTGAAGGACAGAGAAGCCAGGCATGCTGCAGTTCACGGGGTCACAAAGAGTCAGACATGACTGAGTAACTGAGCAGCAACAACAATGTGATACAAAGTGTTCATATACCTGTGTACTTTATATTTCAAGTCAATATTTTAAATATGCTAAATTTTAAAACTATCCAGAAAAAGAAGTCATTTATCCACATGAATTACATTAGATTAAAATATTAATGTAAAGCAAGGTTTATAAATGACAACCATATAATGACTTGGCTGTGGACACATTTTTAAACATACTAAAAAAATTTGCCAAGATCATTTGGAAAAAGCAAGAGAATTCCAGAAAAACATCTACTTCTGCTTCATTGACTATACTAAAGCCTTTGATTGTGTGGATAACAAAAAACTGGAAAATTCTCCAAGAGATGGTTATAACAGACCACCTTACTTGCCTCCTGTGAGACCTGTATGCAGGTCAAGAAGAAACAGTTAGAATCAGACACGGAACAATGGACTAGTTCAAAATTTGGAAAGGATTATATCAAGGCTGTATATTGTCATGCTGCTTACTTAACTTATATGCAGAGTACATCATGCAAAATACTGGTCTGGATGAAGCACAAGCTGGAATCAAGATTGCCAGGAGAAATATCAATAACCTCAGATAAACAGATTGCACCACTTTTATGACAGAAAATGAAGAGCCTCTTGATGAAAGTGAAAGAGGAGAGTGAAAAAGCTGGCTTTCAATATTCAAAAAACTAAGATCATGGCATCCAATTCCATCACTTCATGGCAAATAAATGGGGATATGATGGAAACAGTGACACACTATTTTCTGGGCTCAAAAATCACTGCAGGTGGTGACTGCAGCCATGAAATTTAAAGACATTTGCTCCTTGGAAGAAAAGCTATGACCAACCTAGACAGCATATTAAAAAGAAGAGACATTACTTTGCCAACAAAGGTCTGTCTAGTCAAAGCTATGCTTTTCCCAGTAGTCATGTATAGAACGTGGACCATAAAGAAGGCTGAGCACTGAAGAATTGATGCTTTTGAACTGTGGTGTTGGGGAAAACTCTTGAGAGTCCCTTGGACTGCAAGCAGATCAAACCAGTCAATCCTAAAGGAAATCAGTCCTGAATATTCGTTGGAAAGACTGATGTTGAAGCTGAAGCTCCAATACTTTGGCCAGCTGATGCAAAGGGCCAACTCACTGGAAAAGACCCTGATGCTGGGAAAGATTGAGGGCAGGAGGAGAAGGGGATGACAGAGAATGAGATGATTGGATGTCATCATTGATTCAATGGACATGAGTTTGAGCAAGCTCCAGGAGATGGAGAAGGACAAGAAAGCCTGGCCTGCTGCAGTTTATGGGGTTGCAAGGAATGACTGAACAACAACAAAAATAAAAATTGCCAGTATAATGAGAACTTCCCACTATCAAAATTACGTATGTATCTGCACTTACAAACTATATTGTATTCATTTTTTTCTTTTCTTTACAATGAAAGCTTTACTTTTCATTCTTTCTGAAACAAATTCCTTGTTTCTTGTCTTGCTCCCAACTCTTCCCTGCTTTCAGGGATTTTGCTCCACTGTTTACTGCCTCTCTGTATCTAAAGTTCCTCTCTCCTCCTGGGATTTCTCATCAGTATTTTAAAGGTGCACAAGCCTCTACTATTTTTTAAGGTTTTTCTCAGTCTCTACCTTTCCTCTAGTCATTAACTTGTTTCTCTCAGTTTGACAGGCAAATATTAAAAAAAATATCTGCATGGTTTCCCAGGTGGCGCTAGTGTTAAAGAATCCTGACAATGCAGGAAAAGCAAGAGAGGTGAGTTCAATCCCTGTATTGGGAAGATCCCCTGGAGTAGGAAATGGCAACCCACTCCAGTATTCTTGCCTGGAAAATACTATGGGCAGAGGAGCCTGGTGGACTACGGTCCATAGAGTCACAAAGAATCAAACATGAGTGAGTGACCAAGCACGTTTTCATACTGACCTTCATTGTCTAATCACACCGCAAGGCACTTTTATATGGCTTCTACTTCTGTCATTCCATAGCTTTTGTCAAAACTTAATTTTCCTTTTACATCTCATCTCTGGCCAATCTTTTTCTATCTCTTTGTGTTTTCCTTCTTTTATCCTTTGCATAAGGATGTTCCTGGGGATTTTGCCTTTTGTCTTATCTCTTCTCATTCTACCCACTCTTCCTGAGTGTTCTCACTTACTCCCATGATTTTAAATATCTTTTATAAAGGAATGAATCCCAGAGCTTCATTTCTGGCAAAGATCTCTTTAGATTCAGAAATGTATATCCATCTACCTACTACTCCTCTCCATTCAGAGATTCCTGAAGTACTTGAAACTCAACATGTACAGAGTTAAATGCGTGTTCTTCATCCCAATCTTGCTTTTTCCCCTGTTCTTTTGTTTCTTTCCAGTGAATGGCACCATCAATCATCTAGCCCCTCAAGGCAGGAACTTTGACACTCTTCTGCATTATTTTCCTCCCCATATTCTAATTTTTGGTGGTTTGGTCCATGTATAATTATTCTTAGGTAGCCCTCTCAGATTGCACAGGTTGCAATTAAATGCCTGTCCTATGTGACCCAGGAGTATTCCTGTTTGCTCTATCATAGCCTCACTAATACAACTAAATTTGTCAATTTGCATGTCTATATCCACGAGACCCATAAGCTTTATGCCTGTTTTCTCTCTTGTATTCTTCATACATAGCCATGTCTGCCATGTAGTGTGTACTTAAGAAATATCTGTTAAATAAATAAATAATCATCTATTATGCTCAAGTTGCTGAAAGGGGAAGCAGTGATAATTTTGATATTGAATAGCAAATGCTTATTATACAATCTTTAAATATATTGAAATATAATAGGTTTTATCAGCAAATATATGATGATGGCATTTATGGGTATCTTTATAATAAAATATTTTTCTTATACCAAACAGTCCTCCATACCCCTACAGAGTCTGTTATACTATGTTTTTCCAAAAAGTCCTAGAAGTTCAGTTGTGCCTGTTTACCCCCCAGTGGTAGACTTACTGTTGGTCTATCAAGCTGTCACCCGTGTAACTCTATCTTCCTGGAACGGTTGAGTCAACTCAGGATTTGTACCTAACCTAAAAGCAAATCTCTGTAAGCTTTCCAGAGGTCAAAGAGATTGCCTGATACTGAAGTTCTGCTTATTAAAAATTGCCTGCCATGAGTAGTCTTTCTTGACCATTCAGATTCTCTCTCATGGAAAGAGACATACAGAGTCACTCAGTTATGGTTGAAGGATTAGCAGAGCCAAGATTATCTGCTTTAACAGCCCCAAGGGACTGTTGGATTTTCAATGGCTGTAGATTGTTAGAACATTCATGGTGTTCTTAATGGCAATGAATCGAGTCCAGGCTTTGCAGCTGCCAAGACAGAGCTCTGATGCCTTTTTTTCCCTGAAGTATCAGTATGATTGGTCAAAGACTATCTACCTCTAGTTAAGCTAAAATATGAGTCTAAAACCTGCCAGTTACTATAATGTTTTGCTTATGTCACAGTTTGCTACCCTCCATCTTTAAATTTTGAATACTATATTGTTAAGTAAACAGTCAACTTTGTACATTTATGTT
Organism: Giraffa tippelskirchi; assembly: GCF_054371585.1. Lineage (NCBI taxonomy): Eukaryota > Metazoa > Chordata > Mammalia > Artiodactyla > Giraffidae > Giraffa > Giraffa tippelskirchi. The sequence continues at coordinate 134,638,182 of NC_137283.1, forward strand.
AGTAAACTTTGTCGTCAACATTAAGCAGTCATTCAGCTTTTGTTCACAATTATACATTCCCTTATGACCTAGTTTTTACTTTTTTCTTAAGCCTGCCACTGAAACTAGAAGATCCCCCATTTAAACCTCTTTCCAAAATCCTATAATTTTATAAATAGAAAAGCAAGTTGAAAAAGTGAAATATAATGTTATTTTAAAAGAGCTTGCTTATCTATTTGGTAGAAAAAAAGGTCCTTAAGAGTATCAACTGATCCTAAATAGGGATCAAAATTTATTTCCAACATAAGTAGCAGTGGAGATTTGGATGCTCAGCAGACTGCTCTGTTCTTTCAGAGGTGCCGAGTACTGGCTCTGGAGAGGATGTTCTTATTTGTATGCTTCAGATTTGGCTCATCAGTTGGCAATATGCAGCCCATGCACTTGCATAATATAGTGTTCATGGAGAAGGAGATTTCAGGCTGACAGTCTGTAGCTAGGATTCCCTCTCACAGCAGCTCCTGAGAAGATTGGTGTTAACTTGCCTGCCAATGCAGGAGACATAAGAGTTGAAGATTTGATCCCTGGGAAGGGAAGGTACCCTAGAGAAGGGAATGGCAACCCACTCCAGTGTTCTTGCCTGGAGAATCCCATGGACAAAGGAGCCTGGTGGTGTACAGTCTAGAGGGTTGCAAAAAATCAGACATGACTGAAGCAACTTAGCGCACACACACACAGTCAGATGCATGTAGGACTATACCCTGCCTAATCTTTACATAACCTAAGATATTATACTTAGTACTTTCAAAGGAATTTGTATTTCTAAGAAGTTTGAAATAGACATGGAAAGATAGTGCATATTTTCTAGTAATGAACTTCATCAATGCAATTATCTGTGTGATGACTTATTTAGGCTTTCTAATTGAATTTTTGTCTGGATGTGGCTTTAAAAGGGGGGTTATTTTGTGTGTATATGTTTAGGACTCTCTGATTTTGGTGAGTTGTTAATTCAGGGGAATTCAGAGCAGAAGAACTCGCATTGACTGGTGAATTCTTACGTAGGTAAGCTACTCATTGATAGAACCGATCAGATTACCTCCACTTAGCTCTGAACATCTGGATGCTTATTGTTTTATTGTGTATACTTTATTTTTAATATAACTTTTTCTGGGTTTATTAGAAGTCTGTTCAAAAGGAGCACTCTTAAAAGCACCAAATGTAAGTAAAACAAAACTGTGCTGTAGACTAGAATAAAATTGTTACTTGGACTTGTAAAATAAAGAAAAAATAGACATACCACATGTAAGGATAAAATTCTCAGTGGGAGACAGAACCCAAACACCAAACACCCTGCTAAAGGACACACAGGTGGTAAATTTCTGCCCTTGTTTGGCACTGGTCGAATATTCTCCAAAGTTGAACAGCCACACAGTGGAAGTTGCACATAAAACAGCTTAGCCATTGGGTGACTTTTATTACCTATCCAAGTAAAAATGCACATTTTTAGGGCAAGACAGGCTGAAATGTAAGAGCATACAGTACAAACTGTACACTAATAAAATTTTGTCTTGTGTGTGGTTTGGAGGTATGAACTCTCACGGCTAGACCAAGTTATAATCAAATTCCTGGCTTTGGGATCTTTTTTTCCCTTTTTAATAGCTCGAGGATAACCTCTGATACTGTAAATATAGTCTTAAAATCTGGATTATAGAGTAAAATGTGGAAATGATAATAATATTGTAATAAAAAATCTGAATTAACCTTTAGAAAGCAGAAGACTATTTTCCAAATCATTAGTCAGGAGTCTATTTTAATTTGAAATAGATTTCTATCTAAGACAATGGCAAAGCAAAACAAAAAACCTCAGAACAACCACACATACCAAAAAACAAACCAACAACCTCCCCCCCAAAAAAGCCCAATAATAATGTATATCTAGCACTATTTACGTCTATTTTTGAGTAGGATAAGCCATTTAATATAGGAACTAACTGCCAATCAAGCTAGGCTAGATAGTAAGAAAAGCAGCACAGCCAAAGTCAGGATGTCATCAATAATAAAACCGTCTCTTCAGGGGTTCCCTGATGGCTCAGTAGTGAAGAATCCATCTGCAGTGCAGGAGACACAGGAGATGTGAGTTCAATCCCTAGGTCAAGAAGATCCCCTGGAGGAGGAAACGGGAACCCACTCCAGTCTTCTTGCCTGAAAAAAATCCCATGGACAGAAGACTGATACAGTCTAAAGGGTTTCGAAGAGATGGATGTGACTGAGCACCACTGTACCTCATATGTATCAGGTAATGTGGCTTGGGATAATGTGATCTGAACACAGTAGCTGATTCAAATAACCAATAATCCCTCTATAGATCAGCTTCAATAACTGTTTTAAGGCTGTAAAATGAGAGGGGAAAAGTCAAGTCCCCAGTATTTTATGAGCACAACGACCCCTAAAATGTTTGGATAGTTTTCTGTACAGAGAGTAAGGTTCTCATCGATACCACTGAGCTTAGCTTCTTGAAGAGCAAAGATGTGTTTGTTTTACCACCAGCACCTAGCAGAGTGCCTTTCATTTTGAGTTTCTAAACAAAAGTTTATTCAATTAACATACTAAGAATTTTGGAAGTTTAGATAAAGTAGCTCTCTGGATAACTATAAGAGGTTTTAGAAGACCTCTTCAAGTCAGTACATTATTCATAGCCTCAATTGAAAAGATCATTTAAATCAAGGCATGACTGAGACATAAAAGAAATTAACACATTAAGTAGATTGAGTTCATTTTAGAGTCCTTTTCTGCCATACTTTCTTAAGATGTAGTAAACTTCACTTTTCAGAGACCACATGAAGGCATTTTCCTCTATAAAAGTTCATATTCAAGCATAAATTATCAAATATTATTAGTTAAAATATAATTAGTTAATAATAATAATTAATTGTTATTAATCATTAGTTAATGATCATGCAAGTACTTACTGAGACCCATTCTAGGGATGCAAGGGTAAATGAGAGGAGACATAATTCTACTTTTCATGAAAATTCTAGTTTAGTGTTCAACAAAACTTCCTATTTTTTTTATGGAAACTTTCAAACATACACACATGTGAAGAGAACACTTTATGGAACCCAAGATACCTACTGCTTGCTCGCTAGTTATCTCCATATGGACTCTCTATCCCACACTAGCCTGATTATTTTGAAGTAGATCTCAGACATCAATTGTTTTATCTTAAAATATTTTAGTTTGTATCTGTTAAAGATAGTAATTCTCTAAGAAAGCTATAATACCCATTGTTACACGTAAATAAATGTTAATATAATAGTTATTTAATGCCATAAAGAAAGAATCATTGTTCTTGTTTATTTCACACCAAAACACACAACTTTTTGTAAGTTCCATTTTAGAGTGATATGTCTGTTAAATTTCTTTTAATTTAGTTTTTCCTCTTCATAATGCATGTGTATATATATGTGTGTGTTGAGAAAACAAGATCAGTAGAATTTCCCTCTCTGGAATTTACTAATTACATGCCCAAAATGTCATCTAACATATTCTGTTTTCTTTTAAAGTTCTTATAAACTGTTAGTAAGACCTAGAGTCTTGTTCAGATTTAATTGATTTTTTTTTCATTCTTTTTGTCAAGATTAACAGATATGGATGTTTGCTAAATATACATATATTTTTTTAAAACAGTATATCAGATTTTTATTAAAATTAAGCATATTTAGAACTCAAAAATTAAACATATGATTAAGTAATTTTTAAAATGTTATCTAAATTCCAGGAACTAGTAAGTGATTATAGCAAGGCTGCCGGATCCAAGATTTAGGTTAATGCAAATGTAATTGTGCTTTCAGACCATGAATTTTAAAATCATTATAACTAGGCTCGAATACATCTTTATTAATCAAAATAGGAACCATTATAATCAACACATTTTTACCAATGAGCAATAAGTTTGTCTGTTCTTGTAACATAAAAATCTGCACTTTGATATTTAATGAACACTTGGAAAGCATTTTCAGCCTCCAGTCAATCCTAAAGGAAATCAACTCTGAATACGCATTGGAAGGACTGGTACTGCGGCTGAGGTTTCAATACTTTGGCCACCTGATGCAATGAGTTGACTCATTGAAAAGACCCTGATGCTGGGAAAGATTGAGGGCAAGAGGAATAGGGGGCAACAGAGAGGATGAGATGATTGGATGGCATCACTGACTCAATGGACATGAGTTTGAGCAAACTCCAGGAGATGGTGAAGGACAGGGAAGCCTGGCATGCTTCCACGGGGTTGAAAATAGCTGGACACAACTTAGAGACTGAACAACAATAACAACATACCAGTTGTGAACTAGCAGAATTTGAAATTAAAAACGCAATAACATTTTCACTAGTATCTCCCACAATTAAATACTTAGGTGTAAATATAATAAAATATGAGCAAGATCTATATGAGAAAAACTACAAATCTCTGATGAACAAAATCAAAGAAGAACTAAATGAAAGGACAGGGAATCCATGGTCATATAGGAAGACTAAATGTTGTCAAATTGTCAGTTCCTCCCAACTTGATGAATAGATTCAGTGTAACCCCAATCAAAATCCGAACAAGTTATTCTGTGGATATAGACATACTGAATCTATAGTTTATATGGAAAGGCAGAAGACTCAAAATATTCAATACAGATTTGCAGTAGAACACCTATAGAGAATTGACACTACTTGATTTTGAGACTTATTGTAATCAAGACAGTGTGGTTTGGAGAAATAATAGACACATAAAAAAAAGATAGGCACAATCAATGTAGTAGAATAGAGAACTCAGAAATAGACCCATATTAATATAGTTAACTGATCTTTGACAAAGAACAAAGACAATACAACGAAGCAAAGGTAGTCTTTTCAACAAATGGTACTGAAACAACTGGACGTCACATGCAAAGAAAAAAATCTACAAACAAACCTCACACCTTTCACAAAAACTAACTTGAAATGGATCATGCAAATGTAGAATGCAAAACGAAACCTCTAGAAAATAACATAGCAGAAAACCTAGATGACCTTGGGCATGGTGAGGACATTTTAGATTTAACACCAAAGGCATGATCCATGCAAGAAATTATTGATAAACTGGATGTCATTAAAATTAAAAATTTCTTCTCTGTACAGGACAATGTCAAGAGAATGAAAAAGACAAATCACAGACTGGGAGAAAATATTTGCAAAAGACACATCTGATAAAGAACTTGTATCCTAAAGGTACAAAGAACTCTTAAAACTCAACAATAAGAAAACGAACAACCTAATTCTAAAATGAGCCAAAAACCTTAACAGGCACTTCACCAAGGGAAATATACAGATGGCAATAAGCATAGGAAAAGATGCTCCACATCCTATGTCATCAAGAAAATGCAAAATAAAACTACAGAGAGACATCACTACACATCCAATAGCCAAAATCCAGAACACTAACACCACTTACTGGAGAGGATGGGGGGCAACAAAAACTCTCATTCATTGCTGGTAGGGATGCAAAATGTACAGAAGACAGCTTAACAGGTTTTACAAAGCTCACTCTTACTATATGATCCAGCAGTTGCACTCCTTGACTTTTACTCATAGTTGAAAACATACATTCACACTAAAACCTACACATGGTATTTATAGCAATTTTACTCTTAATTTTCAAAACTTGGAAGCAACCAAGATGTCCTTCAGTAAGTGAATGTGTAAATAAGCTGCAGTACTCCAGGCAATGGAGTACTATTTAACTCTTTATGCTATCAAGCCATGAAAAGACTAAGTGAAAGAAGCCAATCTGGAAAGGCTACATAATATATAATTCCAACTATATGACATTCTGGAAATGGCAAAAACTGTAAACACAAGAGAGAGATCAGTAGTTGCCTGAAGTTGGGGGAAGGGAAGGTGAACAGGCAGAACAGAGCATTTAAGGGTCACTAAAAACTTATGGTTAGTCTAAACCAAGAATGAACCCTAAAGTAAACTATGCTCTTTGGATGCTTATGAAGTGTCAGTGTAGGTTGATCAACTGTAATGAATGTACCACTCTGAAGGGAGACGTTGACAGTGAGGGAGACTATGCACATATCGGGGCAGGGAGCAGAGGAGAAGAAGAAATTAAATTTTTCTGTGACTCTAACACTGCTCTAAAAAGAAATAAAGTCTTTTTTTAAAAAAGGATGTCTAGACCATCGTGATGTGTGGCCTCATCCAAGTCCATTAACCTGCCTGAACCACATTTTCATACTGATATTAAAAAGTCTTCCAACTGAAAGTCCAAGACTCTGAGATCACTGATCACAGTTTGAGATCACCGTATTCCAAAGCCATTTACCAACATCCTTTTATTGTTTTAAGACAGAAGGAGTCTATGATTTATTATTTTCATACACAATCAAGTTCATTCTCAGCAAGCTGGAGTCACCTCAGATACATTGAAGTACCCATACCATTTCCTTTGTTTTGAAGGAGATAAATAGTTAACATTCTAGAAAATTATATTGCCCCTACCCTCATTCCATTTCCCAAAATCTCACTTGCTCAATTCTCAAAAAAGTCTTGTTAAGTAAATTCTTTTCTGATAAGGTGAGGTGTCTAGCAAACAAAATGATTTAAATATTTGAAGTCAAGTCAAACTTGTTACTTTAGTACATTACAAGAAAGCAACAGGTTTATCATCATATTGTTAATTTTGAAAAATCTTTATAAAATTCTCATTTCATGGATGGATTTTCAGTAGAAGCATGCTCATTTTAGCTATTTAAGAATTCATAACTTTAAAGCATGCATTTTTTTCCCTACAGGAAAATACTTGCTTACCAAAGGGCCTTAGAGTTTCCCATTCTCATGAAAATGATAGACTAACAAATATCTATAGGCTTAAATGCAGTCTATTTGAACAATCATTGGTTACTCCTGTTGTAGCTATGACCTCTATGGATCACATAAAGAAGCAAATTCACTGAATTTACTTCAGACCTGTCTTTTGCATCCAGTATCTTCAGGGCAACATTACTTCATAGGTCAGAGATCTGCTATCAGGGAATCACACTGGTCAGCCGGCAGGACAGTTAGAGTAGCCAGCAGGAATGATCACAGACATCTGCTCAGTCCTCGGGGAGGTTGCAAGCTTGTTTATGTTAAGAACTCTTGCTGTTAGACAGCAGAACAAACTTCTTTAGAATGTGTTCCCATAATACTCCCTAAGGCAATGACGCACAGCTGTAGAGAGGAAATAGGCTCTTTAATTTGTTAACCATGCCCAGAAAAGAAGAAAACAAAATGCTCAAAAGAGACTATAAAGAGGTCTTTTAAAAAGTCTTCTCTAGAAACAACTGAAAAAAAGAAGCACTAAAAACTCCCCCATCACATAAAATGTACATAGATGGCTCGTTTGTTCCTTAGTATATCCAAACTTCAATTTGAATCTCACAAAATCTTTTTCTTCTGACTTTTTGGTTTTACTTCTTAGTGATCACATTGTCTAAAGACTGTGCTACCATAAGACCTCTAAATCATTACTGTTGAAAGATTTCATTTGGAAAAATTCAGAAAGTCGGGAAAACAGGCCTAAACTTCTGGCCAGAAGATTGAGGTTAAGATAAGGACGTGCTTTCCTTCAAATGAGGGTCCCAGACTTTAGAATAGGAAGTTGAATATTTTAATCCAACTCCAATTTACAGCCCTTATCAAAACTTATTTTTTTTAAAAAAAATGTTTTCCAGCTTCTATATTTTAAATGCATTTACCTTGGATATCATGAAATATTTCAAATACAATGAAGTAAAACTACACCATAACAAGTGTCTTGAGCCAAGATCCATCTACCAAGCTCCATCAAGTTCTAAAAGTTGGCTATATTTGCTTCAACTTTTAATTTTTGTAAGAAATAGTTCATTACAAATATAATCGATATTTGTTGACTGCCTCTCTTATATTTGATGTCAGTTTCTTCCTCCTTCTTAGCCTTTCCAGAGAAAATCATTAATCTAAATTTGGCTATCATTCTCATGCATTTTTACACTATTATAGCACAGTATCCAGAGTTGCTTGGCATGTCTTTAGATTTTACATAACTGGTATCATACTGTATGCATCCTTCAGTGAAGTTCTTTCTTAATACTGTATTCAAGATTTAATCAAGTTGATATGTACAGCTGTAGTTCATTCATTTTCCCTGGTGTACCATAGCTATTGCAAGATATCTTACAATTTATCCATCCAAGGTTTTAATTTTTTTACTGTTACTCATGATGCTATGAACATTTTTGTATGTGTTTTTTTGAGTACATGTACAACATAGTCTCTAGATTTTCAACTTTAATATTGTCAAAATACTCTTCAGAATGATATAGCAATTTACACTTCCACTAGACTCCAAATCCTTTTTTTTTTTTAATGAATCATAAATTTTATTTCAAAATGTAAACATCACTAAACATGCATACACGTTAAAACAATAAAATTTACAGTTTCGTTAATTTTTTTTCTTTTTGCATAGGACATCATTACAATATAGAATCTATGCCTTACAAAATACATACAAAGTTTTATCCGAGCAAGCCAAGGCCAGATTGGGAACTGTACAACTGCAATACTTCACTGTAGTGATCCGGGAAAGATGAGACGTGGCCTTCGGAAGCATGGTGTGGTGCTGGTTAAGAAAACAAAACCAAACCAAACCAAACCAAAAGTTCCTACAGAAAAGTGTGCTCGATGGAAATGGTCTTGGACCCTTGGAGTCTACCGTGGGGTTTGGCAAACAATCCCAGAGAAGCTCCATCAATGGCTTTGGGAAGAGGAGGGGCCGTCTGTGAAGTCCAGGGTGGCTGAGACCCCTAGTGCACCCAGCACACAGAGATTCCCGGGCGGATTCCTGGCCTGTGGGAGCCATAACGGCCCTGCCCCCCACAATGCACAGCTGCTCAGCTACCCTCCAGCCCTCAGGGTCCTCGGCACTTGGCACAGGGACTCTCCAAGGTGAGCCTCCTGCCCACATGCCCAGAGACAGGCACCCTGACCCAGGAATGGACCCTGGGAGGTGGCCCTCTGCTCCAGGGATGGCAGGCTGGCCTGGGACAGGTGCTCCTGGGCTGAGTAGGGGAGACAGCCTTCACCCAGACCTCTGGTTGCCTGGCAGGCATTCGGCTTGGTTTCCAAACAAACATGTGCGGCAGCCTGTCACCATATCCTGGTGCCCTAGGAGAAGGCTGCTGGTGCCCTAGGAGAAGACATCCTGGAGCCCTAGGAGAAGGGTGCTCATGCACCCCTCCCCCACCCCCCACATCTCCTGTGTCCCCCACAGCGAATGCAAGGTGTTCAGGGCAGGGGAAGCAACTTGCTCTCATTCGTTCCTCTTTAAATAAAAGTAGTAAGGTTTTAAAGCTGCACGAGAAGGGGAGAGGCTGGGCGGGGCCAGGGGGCACACTGCAAGTCCCATATGGCAAGAAGGGTTCAGTAGAAACCAAGTATGGCCCTGGACTCCTGCCTCCCACCACACCCAACTCTTCTAACTGATGAGACAGAGTAGTGGGCGGGAGGAAGGGCTTCTCCCTGAACGGTGTTCAGGCATTTATCAGTAGTAAGCTGGACGGTGCATCTGAGTTCTGATACAAAATTCTCTGGAATGTGTCTGGGACAAACCTTTGAAGCTCAAGTCTTGGAGTCAGGAGAATCAGTTACAGGACCTGGCTTTCCCCAGGGCAATCCTGAATTCAAGAAAAGTCTCGGCCCACATCCTTAGTTTTAGCTTTGGAAGATATACGGTCACCAGAATCGAATGTGGGATCTTTGGACAGCAGAGATGTGGGTAACCTGCAGAGCATTTCTTACTGGCTGCAGTGTGACCAACCCATCAGTCTTCAAACCCTTCAGCACTGAGTCTTTGAATGACTTTGTAGAAGGGTTAAGAAAATTTAAAAAAAAGTGGCAGCTGTTAGAAGTTAAAAACAAAATTAGGTAGCCTTGTAAACACAACCGAAACCAGGAGCTGAGCATCAAGGGGACGCTATTGCTCAGGTCACACTTCCCTGCTGGGCGGTCCTTCTCTTGCTGAGCTCAAGGAGCGAGTCCCTTGGGGCGCTCTGACCCTGCAGCCACCTTAGCACCTGCTTCTGGCAAGAAAAGCAGCCGGATCTTCTGGGGACTTAGACTCCAAATCCTAACCAACACTAGATATTGCCAACAATGTAAATTTTGTTAATCTGAAGTGTATGTTTCAAATTTAAACTTAACTTTTTTACTAGCACTCTTTCCATAATGTTTATTAGATTTCAGCATCTATTCTAATATATTGCATGGGTTTACTGTATTCATAGGAGTTATTATTTCTGCATAATTATCTTTTGTAAGATATAGCACTTATAAATACCTATTCCAAATTATAGATTTTTAAAAAAATTTGTTCATAGGTGTCCTTTTTTCTGGACGAACAGAAATTTTTAAAATTAATATATGTCAATTTATCCACAGTGAAATTCTTCCCTGTTTGAAGGTCATAAATATATTCTCTTAAATTTTCTTTTAACAGTATTAAGTTGATCATATAACATCATTCTTTCAACCTACTAGGATATGTCCTTAATAAGTGTTATTTTAATTTCTTAGTACCTCATTTAAATTTTCACCTTTAAATTCACAACAAAGTTTGTTTATATAACTGACCTTACTCTTACTGTATTTGTTTGGCTTTTGTATCAATATATATTAATCTAACTGAATTAGTTGGCAAGTTTCATTCCTTTTACTGTTGACACATAGCATAGATTACTTGTTCCCTGAAAGTTTTCTAAGTTTTATAAAAAAGTTTTATAAAAAGTTTCCCAACCCTTGTTTGGAGAGAGAGGTTGGGAACCCCCTAGAATACTAAAATAGTTGCTTTGATTGGGTCAAGGTTTAATAGTCATTGTCTTTGTTTTCTATTCCAACACAATTATTGGAAATTCTTCTATAAAAATTATGGTTTTTATCTAAATATTTACATGTAGATAAAATTTAGGACTAAAATTGTTAAAAATCATGAATTATTTTTAAAGTTGCGTTCAGTTCAATCCAGTCGCTCGCTTGTGTCCAACTCTTTGTGACCCCATGGACTGCAGCATGCCAGGCTTCCCTGTCCTTCACCAATTCCCGGAGCTTGCTAAAACTCATGTCCATCGAGTCAATGATGCCATCCAACCGTCTCATTCTCTGTCATCCCCTTCTTCTCCTGCCTTCAATCTCTCCCAGCATCAAGGTCTTTTTCAATGAGTCAGTTCTTCACATAAGGTGGCCAAAGTGTTGGAGTTTCAGCTTCAGCATCAGTCCTTCCAATGAATATTCAGGATTGATTTCCTTTAGAATAGACTGGTTGAATCTCCTTGCAGTCCAAGGGACTCTCAAGAGTCTTCTCCAACACCACAGTTCAAAAGCATCAATTCTTTGGCACTCAGCTTTCCTTATAGTCCAACTCTCACCTCCTTACATGACTACAAGAAAAACCATAGCTTTGACTGGACAGACCTTTGTCTGCAAAGTAATGTCTCTACTTTTTAATATGCTGTCTAGGTTGGTCATAGCTTTTCTTCCAAGAAGCAAGTGTCTTTTAATTCCATGGCTGCAGTGATTTTGGAGCCCCAAAAATAAACTCTCTCACTGTTTCCATTGTTTCCCCGTCTATTTGCCCTGAAGTGATGGGACCAGATGCCATGATCTTAGTTTTCTGAGTTTTAAGCCAGCTTTTTCATTCTCCTCTTTCACTTTCATCAAGAGGCTCTTTAGTTCTTTTTTGCTTTCTGCCATAAGGGTGGTGTCACCTGCATATCTGAGGTTATTGATATTTCTCCGGGCAATCTTGATTCCAGCTTGTGCTTCATCCAGTCTAGCGTTTCTCATGATGTACTCTGCATATAAGTTAAATAAGCAGGGTGACGAGATACAGACTTGACGTACTCCTTTTCCTATTTGGAACCAGTCTCTTGTTCCATGTCCAGTTCTAACTATTGCTTCTTGACCTGCATACAGATTTCTCAGGAGGCAGGTAAGGTGGTCTGGTATTCCCATCTCTTGAAGAATTTTCCAGTTTGTTGTGATGCAAACAGTCAAAGGCTTTAGCATCATCAATAAGGCAGAAGTAGATGTTTTTCTGGTATTTTCTTGCTTTTTCAATGATCCAGCGGATGTTGGCAGTTTGATCTCTGGTTCCTCTGCCTTTTCTAAACCCAGCTTGAACATCGGGAAGTTCTCGGTTCTCGTGCTGTTGAAGCCTGACTTGGAGAATTTTGAGCATTACTTTGCTAGCGTGTGAGATGAGTGCAATTGTACAGTAATTTGAGCACTCTTTGACATTGCCTTTCTTTGGGATTGAAATGAAAACTGACCTATTCCAGCCCTGTGGCCACTGCAAAGAAAGTTGCATTGGATTTTAGTAATGTTCTGTGCATGCATGCTCAGTTGTGTTCCACTCTTTGTAATCCTATGAACTTTAGCCCACCAGGCTCCTCTGTCCATGGAATTTTCCAGGCAGGAATGCTGGAGTGGGTTGCCATTTCCTCCTCCAATATTAATGTCCTATTTATGTTATTTATTCATGTCTTTTTTCCACTTTATCAGTTATGTAAAATATTCTTCCTATTGTTAGCCATTTTAAAAACCATATTGTTGATCTGAAGGTTTCTTTGTTCTCATTTTGAGTTCCTGCTTTTCTATATGTAACATCATTTCTTCTATCTTTAGGTTTTTACCCACCCTTTTTCTAGGCTTTTGAGTAAAAGCTATGCTTATCTATTTTTTAAGCACTCATTTTCTGATAAATGCATTCGAAAATCTAACTTTCCCTTTAAAGATCTTGCCTTAACAGTTTTATTCAGACTCATTTTGAGGGGAGGATTTTGATTTTGTTTTCCCTCCTTCTGCCTGTTTTTTCACCGTCTCTTAGTGATAGTTTTGTGTAAACAGGTGACACATTGCTTTTTTTTTTTTCAGATTCTTTTCCCAGGGGTAAGGATAGTCCAATTCTAGGGGTGATCAAGACTAGAGTAAAAATTTTAAATTACACATGTTTATCTTTTTGACAAATCATTAACAATAGTACTCAAAAGGTTAAGAAGATTACTATCTATTTCCTGTCCTATGAAAAAGTGATATACAAAAACCTTTACATGTAAGAAAAAGAATTTAAGGGGAAATGACAAAATGACTTAATGATTGCTGTTATGCTTTTCCAATGTTTTGTATATATCTGTTGATAATTGACCACTTGGCTGTGATCGCTGGGCAGAGAAGAGAAAGCCTAGGGCTAGAATCTATTGCAATAAAAAATAATCAAGCACTATCATTGGACACTTGCCACTGCAAAATGAAAAAAAAACACACAAAAACCTATGGTCTCTAACAGTGAATGCATTGTCTAGTTAAGCTATAACAATCTCAGTCATAATGCATGTGAATGAGGAAATAAAACTTATTTTAGCAAATAATGTTTATATTTGAGCGTAATTCTTTGGGTTATATTTATTCGAAAGAGACCTATAGAAATACAGAAAATAAGAATATGCTAACCAGAAAAACTGGGATGTGAAAAAGATGTTTGTGTTAATAATGTCAGAAATAGCATGTATTTTAATTTTGAAACTCACTTAGAAACATTACAAAAAACATACTATGAAGAATTTAAATGCGGGCAATTTTTTGGCTTTTCATAGAAATTTTAATGTTTCATATTCTTGAACTTCAAATTACTTTTTATTTACAGGTTTTTATGGTACTTTCCCCAAGTTGGGAACCAATGTTTCGGAATAAATTCTTACAATAGCCTTACAAGAAAAAAATGCAAACCTAGCTTTTTGTGTGATGCAATTTGACCCACTTTTGAATTCTGTCTCTGACACTTGACTGCGGTAGTCATGAATTTCACTTTGTGATGTCTACACAAGGTATTTTTGGTGTTGTTGGTAGTTTATCTATCTATCCGGTATTTACCATCATCTATCTTGTTATCTCTTTCAACCTACAGTTCATGTTTATTACATCTTTGCATTTGTGACCTTATCGCTCTTCTGTAACTTCCATAAGATGATGTCACAAGTTCTAGATCTACTTTTCATTTAATTTTTCTTTCATATTTTCAATTTCTTTATCTCTTGTGATATGTCCAATAAGAATCCTTTGACTTGATATTTCATCATGTTGATCCTTTTATTTATCTCTTTTAAGATATGATTTTTAGTCTCTTACCATGGGAAATTTCAAACATATATCAAAATAGAAAAAAATACAGCAAAACCCATGTATTGTAGGTACAAATTGTAGATGGAAGCCCAATATCTATTATTAAATTATCTTTAACTGTTACTGAAACACAACGAGCTTTGTTTCATCTATCAGCATTCTCTTGAATTTTAATTTCTATGGTAAGATTTTTAATTTAATGATATATTTAATTATTTTTAGTAAGTTAAGTTTTTGCTTGTATCATTCTGAGTTTTCAGGTACAGCTTATTTGGTTACTTAAATATGTGGTCTCCCTTTCATTGTATTCTTAAATTTTTGGTAACTCTGATTGTGTGCTCAATTTGGGGGCTGAAATTTTGATTATATTATCTGTTGTATGTGTTTTGCACAATCCAAAGAGAATTAAGGTTTGTAGTGAGGTGCTGGAATTTATGCAGGAGACTGTTTGAAGAGAGATCCTGGAAGAAGCAGAATGTGTCCAGTGAGACAAAGTACATCAGGAGCTGGTCTTCTGGGTATGGGGACACATACTTCTAGGTCTTGCCAACCACCTGGAGTTCTGCCTCTTTTTCTTAAACCCAAGCTCCCACATACTGATGCCTCTAGGTTGCAGACATCCTGAATAGTCAAGAAATAATGAACCAGGAGTTTGACCTTCCAGAACATCTTGCTACTGTACCAAATAATTCCCCCAAGAGTTACCTCTGCCTCTGTTTCCTCTCTATTTACACCACATTATCTGCCTAATGTGGTTCTGCTACTGTGTACCTTTCATCATTCAATTATTTCCCATGGTTTCCAGTCAATGAAATGTTTCCTTTCTATTTTTCTAGTATAGTCCTGAATTATTTTTTTTTTAATTTTGTAGGCACCATATGACACTGATTAAGACTGTGGACTCCAGGACTTCCCTGATGGTGCAGTAAGAATCAGTCTGCCCATGCGAGGGACCCTGGTTCGATCCCTGGTCTGGGAAGATTCCACATAGTGCAGAGCACCTAAGCCTGTGCGCCATAACTACTGAGCCTGTGTGACACAACAATGAGCCCATGTGCTGCAACTTCTGAAGCCCACATTCCTAGAGCCTGTGCTCCACAACAAGAGAAGCCACTGCAATGAGAAGCCTGCATGCAGCAAAGAAGAGTAACTCCTGATCACCGCAACTAGAAAAAGCCCACTCAAAGCAATGGAGACCCGGCACTAGCAAAAAAATTTTAAAAGTATGGCCTCTGTATTCAGACTACCTGGGTTGAATTTTGGCTCTACCATTTCCTGTGTGGACTTCGGTAAGTTTATTAACCTCTCTGTGCTTCAATTGCCTCAAATATAAGATGGAAATCAAAATGATCCATGAGGCTGCTATGAGGATTAAATATATTGGCATCTAAAATGCTCATAACAATATTTGGTTCAGAGTGTAGTGTGATTCTAAAATATAATTTTATTAAACTTGGAAGATCCATGTTCAGAAATGCAATCTTTCCAAGCAAAACCTGAAAAAATGTTTGATACATTCTAGGCAAGCACATAAGATTTTGAAGAGCTCTATCAAAAACAGGAGACAATTCTGAACGGCTTCTAGACTCAAGCAAGAGTGCTTTAACATACCTGGCATTCTGATACATTCCAGGTTAAAGCTCGTTTGTTTTTAATATTGTTGATATGATCTCAAATAGTAAAAGAACAAGGCTTTCTGGTACTGCATCCTTGATGCTCACCAGCTAGAATGCTGTAGATAGTGCTCAATAAACTTCACTTGTTATTACTATTGTTAATGTTGCTATTTAAGTGAGCATTGCTACCTGTGCTCTTATGTGGCCTTCGTGCCCTGTGACCCTGGGCAAGTTACTCAACAGCTTTCAACCTCCTTTTTCTCATTAGCAGATGGGGATAAAACAATACTTATCTCATCAAGTTAGATTGCCATGAAGACTAGTAATAATATACTTAATTGCACTATCATGAAGGTTTTTCATTAATAATTATCCTGTTTTGGCTCAAATGACTAAAATATCTTTTGGAAAACACAACTGTCCTTGACTTGGCTTGTAGCCAGCCAGGCTTACCAGGTATAAAAATGTACTGTCAGATAAGTACATTGTCAGTTAATGTTCAGTGTAATAGTTCATTTATTGGCCCAGCAGGAAGTGCTTGCATATTATTATTGTGGGATATTTCAGACTGCTACAGTTTCCATTACAGAAGTCTCCCCCCTTATCTGTGGTTTTTCTTTGTCATTTCAGTTATCAATTCATGGGTCAATTGTGGTCTGAAAATATTAAATGGAAAGCTCTAGAAATAAACCTTTCATAGGTTTTAAGCTGCAAACTGTGTGAGTAGCATATTGAAATCTCTGCCATCTCACTCCATCCTGCCCAGGACATGAATTAGCCCTTTGTCCAGCGTGTACTAACCATTGGTCATCTAGTTGTCTCCATTATTGCAGTGCTATGTTCAAGTCACCCTTATTTTACTTAATAACATCCCCCAGATGCAAGAATAGTGTTGCTGGCAATTTAAGAAGACATAAAATGTTTCCTTAAGTGAAAAGGTGAAAGTATTCAACAAGGGAAGAAAAAAAAAATAGTATGCTGAGTTTGCTGTGATCTACAGTAAGAATAAATCTTCTGTTCATGAAACTGTGAAGAAAGAAAAAAGAAAATTTTTTAATCATTATTGTTTTTATTGAGAATTCGCTTTAATTTAAATTTATTTATTGAACAATGGGATACATGAGTCTTTTTCAGTTTTGGTTTCCTCAGGGTATATGCCCAGGAGTGGGATTGCTGGGTCATATGGTGGTTTTATTCCTAGTTTTTTAAGGAATCTCCATACCATCTTCCATTGTTGCTGTATCAATTTACATTCCCACCATCAGTGCAAGAGCCTTCCCTTTTCTCCCCACCCTATCCAGCATTTATTGTTTGTAGACTTTTTGATGAATGCCATTGTAACCGGTGTGAGGTGATATCTCATTGTAGTTTTGATTTGCATTTCTCTAATAATGAGTGACGTTGAGCATCTTTTCACATATTTGTTAGCCATCTGTATGTCTTCTTTGGAGAAATGTCTGTTTAGGTCTTTTTCCCACTTTTTGATTGGATTGTTTGTTTTTCTAGTACTGAATTGTATGAGCTGCTTGTATATTGTGGAAATTAACCCTTTATCGGTTGTTTCATTTGCTAGTATTTTCTCTCATTCGGAGGGTCGTCTTTTCACCTTGCTTATAGTTTCCTTTGCTGTCAAAAGCTTTTAAGTTTATTCAGGTCCCACTTGTTTACTTTTGTTTTTATTTCTGTTATTCTATGAGGTGGGTCATAGAGGATCTTGCTTTGATTTATGTCATTGAGTGTTCTGCCTATGTTTTCCTCAGAGAGTTTATTATAGTTTCTGGTCTTGCATTTAGGTCTTTAATCCATTTTGAGTTTATCTTTGTGTATGGTGTTAGGAAGTGTTCTAATGTCATTCTTTTACATGTAACTGTCCAGTTTTCCCAGACCATTTATTGAAGAGGCCATCTTTGCCCCACTGTATATTCTTACCTCCTTTGTCAAAAATAAGGTACCCATAAGTGCATGGATTTATTTCTGAGCTTTCTATCTTGTTCCATTAGTCTATATTTCTGTTCTTATGTTACAGTATTTCTGTACCATACTGTCTTGATGACTGTAGCTTTGTAGTATAATCTGAAGTCAGGAAGGTTGATTCCTTCAGCTCCATTCTTCTTTCTCAAGACTGCTTTGGCTATTCGGGGTCTTTTGTGTTTCCATATGAATTGTGAAATTTTTTGTTCTGGTTTTGTGAAAAATGTCACTGGTAATTTGACAGGGATCACATTGAATCTGTAGATTGCATTTGGCAGTATAGTCATTTTCAAAATGACTTAGCTCCCAGGGGTTCTGGCAGCACCAGGTACTCAGGGGAGTAGGCAGCTAGGGCAGCAGGAAATATAGTGCTCTAGAAGGGTATGGCAACCAGTATTGGCCAATACACTCCAGTATTCTTGCCTGGAGAACCCCCTGACAGAGAAGTCTGGCAGGCCACAGTCTCCAGGGTTGCAAACAGTTGGACATGACAAAAGCAACCCTGTGCGCATAAACGAAAGACTTTTTTTGCCTGTGGCAGCTCTGCCCCAGTGAGAGTTGAGCATGAAGGTGGCACACAGGGGACCCTAGCAGTGCCAAGTGTGCAGGGACACAGACTGCCTCTGCAGCAGGAGTTATGGCCCTATCAGAGTCTTTTTCTGAGCCTCTTGTAGCTGGCGATCAGAAGGTCTCTTTGGCCAGTCTTTCTCCATAGCTCCACCCATTCAGGCATTTAGAGGACTCCCTTGCCTGAGGTCCTTCTCTGTTGTTCAGAGCATCAGGCACATAGAGAGGCCCCCGTGGCTGGGTTCCTACTCTGTAGATCTGCACGTCAGTCCCTTAAAGGGGCACCCTGGATGTGGTCCTACTCTGTAGTTCAGTGCATCAGGCATTTGATGGGCCAGCCTCTCTATTGTTCAGCTTCCATGCTGGCATGTGGGGTGAAAGAGGCTATCGTGATGGCTTCACCCCCTGTGCATGACTCAGCAGTATTGCCTTGCTTCCATGGCTGCCCAGTTGTCCTCCACAGACATTTCCCACCATAGTCTCCTCCCTCACATCCCCTTAATCCGGCTCTCCATAGTCAACAGCAGCCCTCACCCTGTGATTGCTTCACAATTCCTAAACTCCAGCTCCCAGCCACTGTGCCTTCCAGGGGACCTGCAACCCTGTCCAGGGCATGTATGGCTGTGGGAAGGGCAGTCTGATTCTCATCCCATTTAGGCTGTCACAGATCAGCTGTTTCACTCTCAGCCTTAAATGTTTCTCCTCTGACTCAGACAATTTCCCTGATGTGCAGATCGGACTCCTGCTTCAGCTCCCCTATCCGCAGAGGGCAGGTCCAGTCCTACTAACCCTCCTGTTTTTCCCCATAGTTCCTTTGTCCTACTGAGTTTTGCGTGGCTCTATATTTTCTTTTCCCCTGGTCAGGTACTCCTGTCCGCACTCAGCTGGTGTTCTGCATGCACTTCTGTGTCTGAAGGTGTATTCCTGATGTATCCATGGAGAGAGATGTACTACTCGTCCACCTACTCCTCTACCATCTTGTTCTCTCCATGAGAAATTCTTTCTAGTTTTACACTCACACCTTAAACTGCAAAAGTTGCTCCCACTGGGCATGAAACAAGCTGCCTTAAGACAGAGAAGGCATTAAGTTTATACAATAAGATGTTTTGAGACAGAGAGAGGGCACATTCACATAATTTTATTACAGTATATTGCTATAATTATTGTAATTTATTATCAGTTATTGTTGTTAGTCCCTCATTGTGCCTAATCTACAAATTCATAAATTAAACTTTATCATGCTGCTGCTGCTGCTAAGTCGCTTCAGTCGTGTCCGACTCTGTGCGACCCCATAGACAGCAGCTCACCAGGCTCTCCTGTCCCTGGGATTCTCCAGGAAAGAACACTGGAGTGGGTTGCCATTTCCTTCTCCAATGCATGAAAGGGAAAAGTGAAAGTGAAGTCGCTCAGTCATGCCCGACTCTTAGCGACCCCGTGGACTGCAGCCTACCAGGCTCCTCTGTCCATGGGATTTTCCAGGCAAGAGTACTGGAGTGGGTTGCCATTGCCTTCTCTGAAACTTTATCATAGGTATAGGAAAAAAACAAAGTATATATAGGGTCAGTACTGTTCATGGTTTCAGTCATCCTCTGGGGGTCTTGGAACGTATCCCCCGAGGATAAAGGGGGACTACTATATTGTCTTCCCTGGTGGCTCAGACGGTAAAGCCGCTGCCTACTATGCGGGAGACCTAGGTTCAAACCCTGGGTCGGGAAGATCTCCTGGAGAAGGAAATGGCAACCCACTCCAGTATTCTTGCCTGGAAAATCCCATGGAGGGAGGCTTCAGTCCATGGAGTTGCAAACAGTTGGACACAACTGAGTGACCAAACAACTGTATTGTCAGGTGGGGCATTATCCTGCTTGAGCTGTATCAGCTTACAGTAGGGGCAGTCAGGCTGTCACAGCAGAATTAATTGGTTGCCTAGGACAGTGACCCTAAAATTAGAATAACCTATGTATATGCAAAAAACTTTGTTGGAGATACTATTTATTTATTAAAACACTGTTTTAAGACAATACATTTCCAGGTCTTTATTTCCATCTATACTCTTTCCTCAAAATGATCTGGCTAAGGATCCATGAAAGGGTCATTATGGAAGCAAGACCCCCATTTTCCCTCTTGTCCTCCCCCTACTATCCTTTTTTTGTGATTGCCCACTTTCCCCTTATAAAAGAAAAACACATCCAGAGGGGTACATACTTCAAGGATATCAAACTAAAGAACATTTTGAAACAATGGTGTTTTGGGGCAATGTCATATTCCACTCAGGTAGTTTTAATATTCAACTTTCAACAAAATTGCAGAAGAATCTAATCAATATATTAGCTGATGAATTATTGAAATTCCTTCACTGATGGACAACTCTATGATATTTGGCACTAAGTCAAGAGTAAGTCAAAGAACTGTGTTAGTGCTGTAAAGTCACCTTCACATTTTTATTTAAATGATTAAGTTTCTTTTAGTGTTGACATCTATGAATATTTAAAAATGAAACAGAATTGACAGTGAGCTCTATCTCATTGTAGCACTAAGTAATATTCCCACAGGGATATGTGACAATGAAAATAAGGAAAGCCCATCCATCTCACTGAGAACTACATTCCTATTATTTTACTTTTTGTTTTAGTAGTTACCAACATTTTAATATACTCTATAATTTTTTAAAAAAATTATGTGTTAATAATAATTGTCATAACAACTCAATCTAAAGCCAAACATTTAAGACATAAAGCTTTGTGGGCATAGAAAAGTTGAAAACTTTTAAGTTTCACTTTTATTCATTCCAAAAATGTTTAGCCAGTATCTACTTTGTGGCAGGCCCTGTCTCAAGTGCTAGGAATTCAGAGGTGACCAAACTGAAAGGAAATTTCTATCCATATGGAGTTTGTATTCTAGTAGGTAGAGTTTGAAGAAAAACCAAACAACAAGTGCATGTAAAATATAATGGCAGAGATACATATTTTTGTGCCAGAAGACTATGATAGGGTGTTTTAAACATAAAATATATTAGAGCAATATTCTGTAGGGAAAAACCAAGTATAAGGGAAAAAAGGAATATTAAAGAGCTTGATGAAGCATTTTTTTAAATAGATGATGGTAAGGATTCTATAGCTACAACCTTATATTCCACTGGAATATTAAAAAGAGTGATATGATAGAATTCTAAAATCTTATTTGATGACTTTTTTACAATACACTAGAAGTCTCGCTCTTCAGAAATGATTAAAAATGGAGATGTCTTCTTTAAAATCTATAAGAGAGTACATAGTTTTACAAAACCATGTGAGCAAATTTGAGGAAACTGGATAGATCGCACAATTCTGAATCTTAGTGCCTAGAATCTGAATGGTATTAAATCTGATTAAGTTATATGATGAAATATCACTTAAGGACCTGAGTATGAATTAAAGTTCAGTTCAGTTCAGTCACTAAGTCATGTGCGACTCTTTGTGACCCCATGGACTGCAGCACACCAGGCTTCCCTGTCCATCACCAACTCCTGGAGCCTACTCAAATTCATGTTCATCGAGTCAGTGATGCCATCTAACCATCTCATCCTCTGTCGTCACCTTCTCCTCCCACCTTCAATATTTCCCAGCATCGGGGTCTTTTAAAATGAGTCAGTTCTTCACATCAGGTGGCCAAAGTGTTGGAGCTTCAGCTTCAGTATCAGTCCTTCCAATGAATATGCACGACTGATTTCCTTTAGTATAGATGGGTTGAATCTCCTTGCATTCCAAGGGACTCTCAAGAGTCTTCTCCAACACCACAGTTCAAAAGCCTCAATTCTTCAGTGCTCAGCCTTCTTTATAGTCCAACTCTCACATCCATACATGACTACTGGATAGACCATAGCTTTGACCAGAACAGACCTTTGTTGGCAAAGTTATGTCTCTGCTTTCTAGGTTGATCATACCTTTTCTTCCAAGAAGCAAGCATGTTTTAATTTCATGGCTGCAGTCACCATCTGTAGTGATTTTGGAGCCCAAAAAATTGAAGTCTGTCATGGTTTCCATTGATTCCCATCTGTTTGCCATGAAGTGATGGGACCAAATGCCATGATCTTAGTTTTCTGAATGTTGAGCTTTAAGCCAACTTTTTCACTCTCCTCTTTCACTTTCATCAAGAGGCTCTTTAGTTCTTCTTCACTTTCTGCCATAAGGGTGGTGTCATCTGCATATCTGAGGTTATTGATATTTCTCCCAGCAATCTTGATTCTAGCTTGTGCTTCATCCTGCCTGGCATTTCGCATGATGTACTCTGCATATAAGTTAAATAAGCAGGGTGACAATATACAGCCTTGACATACTCCTTTCCCAATTTGGAACCAGTCTGTTGTTCCATGTCCAGTTCTAACTGTTGCTTCTTGACCACATACAGACTTCTCAGGAGGCAGGTCAGGTGCTCTGGTATTCCTGTCTCTTGAAGAATTTTCCAGTTTGTTGTGATCCAAATAGTCAAAGGCTTTGGCATAGTCAATAAAGCAGAAGTAGATTTTTTCTAGAACTCTCTTGCTTTTTCAATGATCTGAAGGATGTTTGCAGTTTGATCTCTGGTTCCTCTGCCTTTTCTAAATGCAGCTTGAACATCTGGAAGTTCACAGTCCATGTACAGTTGAAGCCTGACTTGGAGAATTTTGAGCATTACTATGCTAGCGTATGAGATGAGTGCAATTGTGTGGTAGTTTGAGCATTCTTTGGCATTGCCTTTCTTTGGGATTGGAATGAAAATTGACCTTTTCCAGTCCTGTGGCCACTGCTGAGTTTTCCAAATTTGCTGACATATTGAGTGCAGCACTTTCACAGCATCATCTGTTAGGATTTGAAATGGCTCAACTGGAATTCCATCACCTCCACTAGCTTTGTTCGTAACAATGTTTCCTGTGGCCCACTTGACTTCACAATTCCAGGATGTCTGGTTCTAGGTGAGTGATCACACCATCATGGTTATCTGGGTCCTTAAGATCTTTTTTGTATAGTTCTTCTGTCTATTTGTGCCACCTCTTCTTAAACCCAGACTAAGATGGCAGAGTGTTCTCATCTTCTCCTGCAAGAACTCCAAAATTACATCTCACTGATGAATTCAAGTTAGTTTTTCCTAAATATTTGCTTTATGTTTATGTCAAAGCAAATGGTTTGCTTGACATTTGAACAATAAATATCCTCTTAATAATATAGTGATAGAGCAACTCTTTCTGATGTTTCATTCAGAACTATTTAACAAAACCTCAAAAAACAAACAAAACTTAGGTATTCTGAAGATATTGCTAAATTACTTAGGGGAAAAAAAGAAGACCTTCCTTTATAACGTCATCATTATTTAGTTTGGAAATTACCCTCAGTGAAAATGGAAGATTTTTTGTGTAAACACTTGCTACATTCCTCAGATTAAACAGATCCTAATAACTAAGATACTGAGGATAAATGAAACCTTACACACATATTTGTTATGGTTCTGAACATCCAGTGCTATATTAACCGAATTCTTTTGTTGTGGGTTTCTACTCACAGTAAAAAAAACTATCATGGGTGAAGCTAGGAGGGCTTGTCTCCATCTAGTGGTCAGTATATTGTACTAATACTATGATTCCAAAATCAAAACATTACAAGCATTTTGTTTTCTTAATTGTTGGGAAAAATGACTCTAACAAAGATACTACTGTTATTTTCTAATCATATTTATCAAACTTGGCAAGTAAATAATCAGATAGAAGATACATAACCTTAAAATAGATATATTGAACTATATGGCTTGACTATATTGTCCAAAATTCCATGAAGCTATTTCTCTGCTACCCCCCAAAAAAGAATTTTTTCTTATAAAATATAATTTCATAATTCAGTAAGGTACCTTACTTGAATTGATACAGAGAGATAAATTAAATTTTTTATTTCATTCTCATATCGGGCATTTAATTTTAATACCTACATGTAAAGTTGAACTCATCAATATATTCTAAAGGGAGATGACCGTGTTTAGGGCTGCTCTTAACTAACAGAAAGAAAATTGTATCTATTTAATTTTAAAATATTACTTACCAAAGAAAGAGACTAATTCCTAATGGGTCTCTTTATCATACCTAGTATTTTCTTTGTAAAAATGTGCTATTCTTTATAATGACTTAATTTTTTTTTCTTTTTCCTTTCTTTCAGTAAGCTCATTAGAGATAAAAGATTAGGGATAAGAATAAAAAGAACATATTTATTAAAATTGTATTATAAAAGTAGCACCACTTTTTTTTTTGAGGATGTCACAATTTACGAAAGGTCTCATATAGTTTGTATTATTAGCCCCATTTTTATTTAACAAATGTATTAGGTGAATCTCCTGCCTCATTAAGACCTTAGTAAGACTGATTTTTGTGTTAGTTTGGTGTAAAATTAACTGTGGCTTTCAATTGTTGAATTTTTCTCTTTGATATTGGAATACATTCTTAAATGTGGCTATGTTAAACATCATTTTAATACACATTTCTTACTTTATGTTTTTTTGCTAATGACTTACTACTTGCTGTTTATTTTATATGTATTTTAGATTAGGGAAATGATGCTAGACAAAAAGCAAATTTGAGTGATTATCTTATTCAAGTTCAAAGTGGGTGGTAAAGCAGCAGAGACAACTAGCAACATCCACAACACATTTGGCCCAGGAACTGCTAAGGAACATATAGCGCAGTTGTGGTTCAAGTTTTGCAAAGGAGACAAGAGCCTTCAAGATGAGGGCCACAATGGCAGGCCATCAGAAATTGACAGCAACCAATTGAGAGGATCATCAAAACTGATTCTTGTACAACTACATAAGTTGCAGAAGAACTCATTGTCAACCATTCTATGGTCATTTGGCATTTGAAGTAAATTGGAAAGGTAAAAAAGCTTGATAAGTGGGTGCCTCATGAGCTGACTGAAAAATCAAAAATACCATTGTTTTGAAATGTCATCTTCTCTTATTCTATGCAACAAAAATGAACCATTTCTGGCTTGGATTTTGACGTGCTACAAAATGTGGATTTTATATGGCAACCAGCGATGACAAGCTCAGTGGTTGGACCAAGAAGAAGCTCCAAAGCACTCCCCAAGGCCAAACTTACACCAAAAAAAGGTCATAGTCACTGTTGGCCTGATCCACTACAGCTTTCTGAATCCCAGCAAAGCCATTACATCTGAGAAGTATGCTCAGCAAATTGAGGAGATGCCCTGAAAACTGCAAAGCCTACAGTCTGCATTGGTCAACAGAAAGGGTCCAATCCTACTCCATGACAGTGACTGATCACACATTGCACAGCCATGCTTCAACAGTTGAACGAATTGGGCTATAAAGTTTTGCCTCATCTACCATATTCACCTGATCTCTTTCCAATGATTTACCACTTCTCCAAGCATCTCAACAACTTTTTGTGGTGAAAATGCTTCCACAACCAGCAGGAGGAGGAAAATGCTTTCTAAAAATTCATCAAATCCTGAAGCATGGATTTTTATGCTACAGGAATAAGCAAATTTATTTCTCATTGGCAAAAATGTGTTGATTGTAATGATTCTCATTTTGATTAATAGTGAAGGACAGGGAAGCCTGGTGTGCTGCAGTTCATGGGATGCAAAGAGTTGGACAGGACTTAGTGACTGAGCAACAATATAATGATTTAAAATTCACAGTTTGAAACCACAATTACTTTTTCACCAAACTAATACATCAACTCATGTCTTTAGAGACTCAAAGTCCTTCCCCAAGATTTCTGCAAATGTCCAAAGGGCCCACATTCTGAAAACAATCTCCATCTCTGAGCTCTTGCATTCATGAAATGCATCTCTGATCTGTAATATGGCTACCCAAACACGGAACCCAGATCCATTCTCAATTCCAAAACATTACCCGTTCACCCCAGCTTGTGTTAATGTAGTAAATGTTGCTGAAGAAAAGGAAAAATAAAAGAAGGAGAAATTTAGATATATCTATTCAAACTTCCTGGAGAAGGAAATGGCAAACCACTCCAGTATTGCTGCCTGGAAAATCCCATGGACAGAGCAGCCTAGCAGGCTACAGTCCATGGGATCGTAAGAGCCGGACACAACTTGGCAACTAAACCACACCACATTCAAACTTCAACTCAAACATTAGGTAACTGAGTTCCAAAGATGTTCTTCTGTCTCTCCTCCACTGGGAAATTTACAATGGCCCCTCTCTCTACCTGCTCCTTAGACTCACACAAAGTCTTATGATAATTAATAGGTTGCCCTATTAGTTAGATTGCAAGCAATATTTTTTTTTACATAGATAAAAAGAAATTTATGTTCAGATACACAGTTTCACAAGAATACTGTATTGTCGACACACAAGAGAATAAGGATGGCCTCTAGAGAGCAAAACCATATAATCTCTTTACACTTTCAAAGAATCCCCAATATAAAAATGCTTGGCTCATCAGGTGAGAAGTCATTTCTTATATAAACTGCAGATTTAATATACAAACAGCTCAGGAGAGAAGTCTATCCAGAACAGGAAGAGGAAAAAAAATTGTCTTTGTTTTTGATTAGGCCATTTATAGCACCAAACAGAATTGGATATAGTCTTATTTTGCAACCTAGAAATTGCTTGCCAAAAGCCATAAAATCTGTGGCATAGGAGATTTTTATAGCTAAATTTAAAATTCAGTGTATTAGAAATGAAGGCAACATCCTGCCTTTACTTTCTTTAGCAATAAAAATAGGTGATCTCAGATGAATTATTCCAGGTTAAGTTTGACTTATTTATGAAAATTGCGGTGTTTGGAATATCTCTCCCTCAGCCTTCTTGGATCTTTGGCCAGTTTTTCCTGGCTCTGATTACCAGGAGGAGTAGACAGGAGATTAATCAGGAGAATAAAGGGATAAGATGAGAGGCTTTCCTCTAATTAAGAAAGGACTTCACAGTGTACAAAGAAATAAAATAGTATGGAATGATAACAGAGACCAGGTATATTAGCTCATTATCTTGGGAAGGGTGTCATATACAGACGGTACAGCCCTCTCATGTCATAAGAGAAAGTGTTTGTTCTATGAGCTAAATTTGACTTGACATACTGGATTTAAATAAAGATTTCTGAGCCACTAGGACAAGAGTCAAATGGCAACAGATTATGGCTTAAAACTTCTGTGGTTTCTTCCTACCTCTGGGAAAGCTGTGAAGAATTTTTAGGAGGAAAATGGCTAGGTGTATTGAGAAAAGTGTTACACACAGTAACTCCGAAAGGACAAGTATAATTCATATGTTCATATGAAAAGAGAGAGAGAAAAGGAACCAGATGAAATGTGTTTCATGCCACAGAATGTCGATCAGCTAAGCTTTCTAATTCCTTGAAAGAGTCATGTTCTCCTTGCTTGAGAGTCAGTTGCCTCCTTCTTCCCGTCGCTTGCTGAAAGAGCTAGTCTCCACAAGGGTCTTTGCCTCCTTTTGTTTACAAACTTGTGTATCTCTTTCCCTTGGATCTGGGTTTTCCCTGTGATTCATTTGGAAACAACAGAATGCTGAAGAAAGGATGCTGTATGATGTCTGAGCTTTGATCAGAGAATGTCCTACTGTTTTTATCTTAGCGTCTTGGAGCACTTTCTGTGAGCCTTGAGCAACTATGAAAATAATAACGCTCCAGTTGATAGGACTTGAAACATAACACATGGAGCACAAGAATCTCCCAGTCAAACCCTTAAAGTTATAATATAATATAGTAGGTAATGAAATGGTTGCTTTACACTTCTAAGCTTTGGGGCTGATTTCTACCTGGCAGTAGATAGCAAGAAAATGTGGTTTCCATCTATTGATTTTCCAGATCTCAATATAGATTTCATACATTTTGGGAAGCCCCGTAATCTGGATTAGGCATCCCCTTCTAGGTGCTGTCCCATAATTCAATTTTCATATGTGTTATAATTATCTGTTTATTCTTGTGTGAGATTAGGGAAAGTAAAAATCATGTCTGAATTGATCATCATACCTGCAGAACACCAACAGTGCCTGATAAATATAGAAGGCAATAAATAAGCATGACCAACTAAATCAATTAATGCATTTATTATGCAGCTAAATACTAACCTCTTGCTCAACTGGGAAGAAGCCCATTGCCTGTTATATTATTTGATAATCAGCTTCCATAAAGGTAGTCATGTAAATATACCTCAGCAAAGTTTAAAGACAACATGCATTGCACAAGTCACTTAGCCACCTAAATTATTAAAATACATGAAAGATTTAGAAATAAATCTGGGCAGTGAGAATTTCTTTTCTAAATATTCACTGATCTCTACTGTTCTGGATTTTGACCAATCCAACTTGATTAATCTTGAATTATGGTATTCTCATAGTTTTTTATGGAAAAGGAGTTAAGACTGTGAAGGTTTATAATCTGTGTATTCTAAATGAAGAAAAATGCCCTCTTGTATCCAATAAATAAGACATCTGTGAATTGGCAAATGCTAGCACAAACAAGTCCATTTGGTGACAGTAAATCTGTCACGAACATGTTTAAACCGAAAATATACAGCTAGGAAAATTTTACAAGATGCAGATGTCATGTAAGGCAGTGAATTGAGGCCAAATGACCCAAAAGATGTAATGGGAAGGGATTTTTACGAAATGAATAAGAAATTGGAGAAGGTGAAACACACATACACACACAATAGGATGACCCTCCCTATTACATCACTTGGTGAGTACCTAGAGCCATCTGAAAAGTGAAACATGTTTCCCCAAGCATCTGACCTTGACTAAAGAATCACTAAGAAAAAGGCCAAAGGTAGTCCCAAGTGCTTGACCCTGGCTATCTAAGACAGAAGCTCTGAAAATTCCTCTCAACCCTTTGGCGGTGGTTTATCAGTTTCTGAAAGGTCCGCTAAGACCTCAGTGCTCTTCTAGCATTTTGAGTTTGAGGAGGTACTCAGGGATGAATGGTGTTACAGCTTCGCCACACATGGCAGCCCCCCAACACTGCTTTCTCTGAGGCATTCTTAAGGAAATGAAATTCCAGTTCACTGACATCCCACTTAGAGCTCAATTTTTTCTACCACAGATTCCTTACCAAGCATTTCCTATTAAAGAACAGTACAGTATAACAACTGGAGCAATGTGACAATATTTTTTTTTCTGATACACTGTAAAATGTAATATATGTTATTTCTGTATCATAGTTTCCTTTTATATTTGCCTTTAAGGTATTGATTGTCATTTGCATGTTTTATTATTTAAACTTTAGAGTACATACTGGAGGTAAAATCCCTGTGAAGTCAATACTAGTATTCTAGGTTTTCCCAAGATAAAAAACTGAGATACACTTGAGTGGTTACATGTCACAAATTAGAAAAGAATGCATTACAAAAGCACAACGTAATAAATCAAAGCCCTTTTCTTCTATAATTCTATCTCTCCACATCAGAATTACATGCATTAGAACTCAGCATGACTTTACACGTATAATCAAAACTCCCTGTTTTAAAAGCAAGGCCTAGAAAGTTTAACTAAATTGCTTGGATTATAGCAGAGAAAGAATTACCTGCTAATTTCTTCCACGTTCACTTGACATTTAACTTGTTTCTCACTGAGACTCAGATTCTCAAACTTCTGAACTCATAGAAAGTAAAATTCCCCTGAAGAGCAGGCAGAATGCTTTATAAATTCTGTGCCCCAAATAACTAAATACAATAAATAGAGATAAACTACTTCCCAAAAGATTTGATTTGTTTTCTAAGTGACACAGAATTAAATAAGATGTATTTCCAAATAAAAACAGCCAAGAATGGACAGAATTTTCCCCATTTGTATCTCTCTTGTTCAAATACAGTATTCTGACTTCCTACAAGAGAAAAAATTTCAGTTGAAACAAAGTGATTCTAGAGAACCGATTTAGGAGAGAGTTGTTCATTTTCTTCTTTCAGTGAAAATAAAATGAGAATGACAAAGCAATCTTTTAGATAGCCAGATAAATATCGAGGAAAAGGCCAAGTGGGAAGAGACAATGAAAAGCAAGGAAGAGAGCTCTTTAAAGGAATACAATGAACAACTATTTGAGAAAGGTCATACCAAAGAAAAACTGTGGCTCAACTTCACTCAGCATATCTCCCTGCTCTTGCTTTTACTCTACTGATCATGCCTCTTCCATTTGGTCAAGTTTTGGCCATTAGAGAGTTTTTTTATAGTGCCAACAGATAACTTGCATAAGGCATAATATTGATTTTAAAAATAAAGTTTTCATTGGTTTCTCATGCCAAATATTAACAGCAGTCCATGCCTAAGGCTGTGTTTTTATTATGTTTGCTCTATATAACATTTTTAACAGCTCTCTGAACTCAAGTATCAAATAAACAAAATGGTAGCCAGCAGACCCTACACAAAAAAGTAAGTATGCCTCTATGGACAAACCAAATATTCCATGTGCTTGAGAACAACATTGGTTTTCCTCAGCCCCATTGTCAAGCCACTAGAGATATTCCTATTGAGCTCAGAGAAGCTGATCAAAAAACATACCTTCAGGGGAAAAAGAAGATGATCATATTAAGCTTGTTTCTTCCTCAGATGTGAACTAAAAAAAGAGGGAAAGACTCATATGCTTCTGTAATCTTGGTTTAGGGCTTTTAATGGGGCTGAAATGCTAAAATCTGCTTTAAAATTCATGACAGTGAACCTCTGATATTCCATAGAAATGATTACTGTTGAAAGCTCTTCCCAGGACCAAATCCGAAAATAGAACTGAAAATATCAAGGTACAGAGGGCCCTAAAAGATGAAAAATACCTCCATACATAGAAATAGAGCACAAATCTTACAAATCAAGGATTAATTCATTTAGGTTGACTGTTAAGAATCCAAACCAGTTCACCCCTGCCTTATTGACATCAGAGTATGACTCTAGGGTCCTATTAGGATTGTTAACATAATATTTACACTTTCTGCAATTCTTTTCCACTCTCCAAAATAATCAGAAACTTCACAAAATCTTGGGTAACTATGTCACCGATTTGGCCTTCATATTTAAGAAATCCAGCAAATTACTTTTGGGTGAGCATCTCTAATGCATAACTGGAAATAGCTACATTGTAGGGACAAGTTTAGAAATGGATTGCAAATATTAATGTATAATTTAAATACATGTAAATAATTTTGTAAATTATCTTTTTAGAATTTGGATGAAATCAGCTGATTTCTCAAAATTAGGATGAAAACAAGCAGACAGTTTATAAAAAGCATAAGGAAAGCCTCAGATTTTGTCTTATTAATGATTGTTTTGTTTGGTTTGTTGATGTGTGGGTTAAGTGGGCTTTTTTTTCCCATTAATACTGTCCCATGTGTGTTTCTTGATATAATTGGGGGATTTCCTTGGATGATTGTAAGTAAAAGTGGAATGGGGAACAAGATGTATTGAAGACACCTTTCTCCATGTGAAGACAAGACAAGCATTGTATTTGGTACTTCATGTTCTTTTATTTTATTTGGTCTTCACAACATCCCCATGACACATGTTTTTTATGACTCTTAATTTATGGATAGAGAATTTGAGACTTATAAAAGGTTTTTTTAAAGAATTTTAAGGGAGAAATAGATTTTTAAAAATTTTCCTCTAGCAGAAATTTCTACTGAGTCACTCACAAATCTGTTCATAAAATCTCCTCTCCCCATGCAACAATTATACCATCTTTTATTTCACTGATGTGTTCAACAGATATTTATGGATTACATATTTTATGCCAAGTACTATTCAGAATATCACAGAGAATACAGAAGTAAAGTAAGCACAGAGTACAATTCTAATAAAGGGATACAGACAGTAAAGAAACAAGTAAGTGCAATATATATTGTATCTACAACGCTATTGTAGATACTGTTAAATGCTAGGTGGTAAAAAAGCAGGAAAGGGGAATATGGAGTGTCAGAGTGAAAGAGCAAAACAAAAGATTTTTTAGGGAAGGCCTCACTGAGAAGGCGAATTTTTAAAAAAAGATGACTTCAGAGAAGTCACCAGCATTGCCATTATGTGCGGGAAGAAAATTTCAGAGAGAACAGCTAGAATAAATGATCTAATGCAGGGGAATGCTTGGTTTGTTTGAGGAACAGCCAATAAACCCAGGCATTTGAACTGTGGGAAGGATGGAGAGAGCTTAAGAGAGGTGATGAGGGTCACATGTACAGGACCTTGTAAGCTGTGGTAAGGCTTTGGTTTTTGAATGGAATTATCACCATCTGATTTTCCAAGGCTCTTTCTGGGTGCTAATACATTGAGATTAGTTTATGGAGAAACATAGGTGGAAGTTGATTCAGAGTCAGACTAAAAGATCATTCTGCTTGGAAGCTGAGATTGGTTCATGGGGAACCAATTTGAAAACAGCCAACATGGCTAGATAAGTGATTTTGCATTCTCAAAGGGGATCCATGGAAACTCCTTCTCGTAGTTCATGTAGCCAATTCTCATGGTTGGACGTAGGAGGTTTTTATTTGAAAACTTACTTATGTACTATTATTCATGGAAAAGCATTCTCCACAAGCTGTGATATTTCCTTGAATGTAATCTGTCAAAATCACTTTACCATTAGCATTCAATCATTTGACTATGATGTGTTTAGTTTGGTTTCCCATTATATTAATCTTGCTTGGAATTTAATAAACTTGAATCTGTTAAGTACCACAAATCTTCAGACACTGATCAATTCTTGGTTTGTTTTTTATTTACTTTCCTTCTTTCTTTTTTCTTTTTACTTCTTGTGAATAAATTTTATTGATCAGTCTTTAGGTTCAAGTGACTAATCCTTTTTCAGCAGGGTCCAGTCTACCATCAAGCCCACAAATAAATGTATTTCTATATACGAATGTAGAAATATTTGTATTTCTGTATTTCTTGTATTTTTAGTTGTATAATTCCCACTTATTTCCCTCTTGTCTGATAATTCCAATACCTATGTTAGCTGTGAGTCTTCTTTTATTGACTAATTCTTCTTTTGATTTTGTATTACGTTACTTCCAGTTCCTTTGCATGTCTCCTAATTTTTTTGTTTGCTGCACATGCTGTGTTTCTGTCTCTTTTATATTTTCACTTGATCTGCAGGTTTAATTTCTTTTTTCATTGCCAACACTTTTTTGTTCTTTGTCTTTTCCTTCCTTTCATTGTCTTTTCTTGCATTTTTATTACGTCAATCTTTTTTTTAATACCTCTTGGAAGTAGTGCGTATTGTGAGATAACAAAAGCATGGATCACAGGATACTTGCAATCTGTTCAAGTCTTAAGCAATTACTTTGATTCTTCCTCTATTTGGGAGAATTCTGGCTCATAGCATAAAAGACTGAGAAAAGGTATTATGAATAATAAGGACTTAAAGAGTGGGTTGGATACTGACCAACAGAAAGGAAAGGGGAAGCATATTTGACAGAGAAAACAAAAAACACAGGGATAAAGAAAGATAAAAAGAACATTTGCAGGCCGGTGAGGAGATGAATATGATGAGAGAGAAGTTATATGAGTTTAATCCTGATAAACGCATATAACTTTAATACTAAAGTTTAAACCTGATAAAAAGAAAATTTTTAATTCTCCTTTCTCTCCTTGCCATTTCCCCCTTAGGATTAAATAATATGAGTAATATCGTCTATACTGTCTTCTAATCAGAGAGCTGTCAATGATATTTCCTGCCCTAAAGTCTTTATATTTTAGCCTCTATGTTTAATAACCTAATAAAAATGCAATTAAGTTGTTTTCCATTTAGGCTTGACTTATCCTCGCCGCTGTAGGTAATTCTTTTCTCTAAATATCAAGACAAATGATAGAAAAGCTGTAAAAGAATTTCAAACAAATTACTGTTTGATTCTGAGGGATTAAACCAATATGAATAATTTTTCACTGAACTGATTCCTTTTTTACCACATTTTCCAATCAGTAGAGTTAAGTAATCAAAGTATCTGTGTAAATAGCATTGACTCATGAGACCCAAACTCATCATTTTTGTTGTTTCAACTGCCAAACTAGAATTTGTTTTCTCTTCTGTATAAAACTTCACATTCTCTTCTGTGACCTTTACATTCTCAGCTTTGTTGGACTTCACACATCAAGACCTCCATCACTAGTCTACAAAGCACAAAGAGTAATCACACACAAAAAAGTATCTGCTCTGTGGTAAAAGAAATTCCTGACAGGTTCCTCCCTAAATAAAAATAAATGGAATGACTCCCATAAAATTTATGTGGTCCACACAGAAATAGTTGAACTACATCAAGACCTCAAAAATGTCTGGTTAAAAACATCAGAACCACATTGGGATAAACTTCCTATTGATGCAATCTCTCAGATCATGGAATCCCACAAAGAAAATCTTATCACTGTCACCTTTGAGAAACATTGGAACAAACACCAAACACTAAAAATAGCGATCATATATTATTACACGGAGGAAGAGAAAACCTCCTTCTTACCTCTAAATACTAAAATTCACAGAGATTCATGTAATATTTGCTTTTTTTTTTTTTTGGCTATTTAAAGGCATTTCTTCAATTATAAATTATGTTGGCATACTTTGCCCATGTGTTTTTGGTTCAGTATTTCTGCCTTATTTGATTGCTGATAACAAAATGAAATGGTTTTTATTTGGAACCCTCTGTCTCCATATCCTAGGATTTCAACACTGTGCTCTCATCAGTGGTGGAACTCTATCTTGACTCTATCTAATCTGCAGTGGAGTGAAATGAAAAATGAATTGGTTAGTTGCTCAGTCATGTCCGACTCGTTGCAACCCCATGGACTGCAGCATCGGGCTCATCTGTCCATGGAATTCTTCAGGCAGGAATACTGCAGTGGGTTGCCATTCCCTTCTCCAGGGAATCTTCCCCACCCGTGGATCGAACCCTGGTCTCCTGCACTGCAGGCAGATTCTTTAGTGTCTGAGCCACCAAGGTGGGTGAAGAACCTACATTTATTAGAGAACTGGCTGGGATAAGGCTGATTTCTGTGGCCTTGAAAAAAAAAAAAAATAGGTTACCAAAGATTGAACTCATCAACTATTCTTCATTCTTTGCATGCTAAGTTGCTTCAGTCTTGTCTCACTTTGCGACCCTATGGATTGTAGCTCATCAAGCTCTTCTGTCCATGGCATTCTCCAAGTGAAAATACTGGAGTGGGTTGCCATGCCTTTCTTCGAGGGATCTTCCCAATTCAGGGATCAAATCCACATCTCCTGTGTCTCCTGCATTGGTAGGTGTGTTCTTTACCTCTAGTGCCACCGTTCTTCATTCTTTGTGGCCTTCTTTATGGTCCGTAAAGAATAAAAGACATAAAGAAGACAGAGCAGTGAAGATTTGGTGCTTTCAAACTGTGGTGTTGGAGAAGACTTTTGAGAGTCCATTGGACTGCAAGGAAATCAAACCAACTGATCCTAGAGGAAATCAATCCTGAATATTCATTGGAAGAACTGATGGTGAGGATGAAGCTCCAATACTTTGGCCACCTGATGTGAAAAACTGACTCATTGGAAAAGACCCTGATTCTGGGAAAGATTGAAGGCAGGAGGAGAAGAGGATGACAGAGGACGAGATGGTTGGATGGCATCACCGACTCAAAGGACATGAGTTTGAGCAAACTCCAGGAGATGGTGAAGAACAGGGAAGCCTGATGTGTTGCAGTCCATGGAATCACAAAGAGTTGGACAAGACTGAGTGACTGAACAACAAATTCTTCAAACTACATTTTATTCCTGCCTTGCAATATGGAATTAATTACCTTTTAAGAAACTAGTGTAAGTATTAATAGTAGTATTTAAGACATCTGAGTGATAATTCAATTTAAATTTGAATAATTGTTATTGCCAAGTTTAGTCATAAAAATGGTTAAAATCACCATATTTTGTGCAAGTAAAAATATGATGGTAAAGATACAGACATAATGTCCAATAACTATGCTGTATTTGAACAGTGGTCCCACACTTCAAAATTGCAGATAATATTTTATACTCTTGGAGTTATTTAACCCGGAAATTTCTACATTGTTTGTATGCTTCTTTTAACTAGGCTATAGAGACAACCATAAGAAATATATGCGTTAGGCATACCCCCAAATAAGCACCTTAAAATGTTACTTGTGTCATTTTTTAACCTGTCTTCCCCTCTAAATTGTGGAGAAAGGTCATTTCTTTTTATATTTGCCTCCCAGATTCCAACTCTGCTCTATTGAATCCTTTAATGAGCGTTAATACATGCAATGTCTTAGCAGCTGAGATTTCAGTACCTGGTTTATTTGCTTCTTTTTGCCGTAAATGAAAATAATGCATGAAAATGGAGCAGAAGTAAACAGGATGAAAGAAACATATTATTGTACAAATACACTAATAAGTTGGTTATTCCATTTTGAACTGGTTAAGGGTGCTAAGTACCTTAACCAAGCCATTAACAGTTTATAGACCACAGTTCTCATAATCTCTACACATATAAATCATGTAAAATATTTCTGTAAAAGAGTGTGGTGCATCTAATTTTATTGATCACAGGCTATTATGGCTTCATTTCTACAAATGCAGTGATTGGGAGAATTTTACTTCTTGTCAGTTGCCAAATACAGCCTACCTTCTGTAGTTCTGGTGTTTTTATGTTTTTATATTTTAAGTAACTGGTGTGTGATTCTCTCAACAGCCTGTGATGCCGTAGCTATGGGTCATGGATGTGGCTCTTGTGTGGTTTACATGATACTTCTGCAATTTGGATGATATTCAAGGTATCACTGATGGGGTCTGCACATGTCTTAAAGAATTTTGTTTTCATTTGTTGTTATTTTTTTTTTTTCTTTAAGGAGGGACTCATTTGGAATGCCTCACTCTGCAGGGTTTA
Organism: Giraffa tippelskirchi; assembly: GCF_054371585.1. Taxonomy (NCBI): domain Eukaryota; kingdom Metazoa; phylum Chordata; class Mammalia; order Artiodactyla; family Giraffidae; genus Giraffa; species Giraffa tippelskirchi. Next base: position 134,675,347 of record NC_137283.1, read on the forward strand.
GGGTTGCCATGTTAAAGAGAACAACCTTGTCATATTAGGAGAAGAGGAATTCCTGTCTTTGATGGAAGGTTGACAAAGGTACTTTGTCCCTGGAGTCATTTTTATTACATGACTACTGTGTTCTGCCAGGAGGACTGAGACCACCTACCTGCACATTGAAAAACACAGCTGAGATCTGTCTTTGTGACCCAGACACATGCCCTCTCAACTTTTCTCTGTCCTGAAGGAAAACATCACAGCCCAAGCCAGATGAAAACAAGCACATTTTCCCCCGCTTTTTCTGTGGGAAAGATGAGCTGAAACCAAAGTTAATATATTTGAAAAATCTGGGAAAAAAACAGAACAGATTTTTAAAAAGTCATTCCTTTAGCCCCATTGGTATGCTACTTGCAGGAGTCTTACAAAGAAAACTTCTGTTGAAGTGAAAAACACTGGAAGAAACCCATGTTATGTGAGACTTTAATTCCCTGGAGCTGGGAAAGGTGAAAGAATCAGGTCCCTATACTCTTGGACTGTTTTCATTAGTTACCAAGAATGTTTATGCAATTGATTTTAACCACTTCATCAGAAATCCCAGCTTGATATAGTTAACACAAATCAGTTGAAGCTAATTTTAAGAAGCCATACTATATATTATATAAAATTCATTCATGAGGAAAGATAAAGATGCAGAAGAGGAAGAAGAATTGACTTCATTTTTTAAAATTCTCTAATTATATATCAGCACCATTATTTCAACAAAACAACTTTGCTACAACTTCACTGAATCTGTGATTTACGTCTTACTTTTTTCTTGGACAGGATATATTTGGCATAAAATATCCAATTTTGCACAATGAAATCGTAGACCCTGAGCCAATCTTGTGAAACCATTGGCTCATGGAAAGTTAAGTCACAAAATATAATTTCTACACACAGCCTCTTACATTTTTTTAATCACTCTATTCCTGGCAAATATAATTCAATAACCCCAAAATGAAAATGGCTGGGCTACTTGATATTTTGCATGTTGGACTTCCCCTAATTTCCACCAACAACAAAGGTTCATTTTTATCAGACGAAGCAAATTAAATTAACAGAATGGGCTTTAGATCAGTGTTTTTCTAACTTTTTGGATTTCAACTCACATTAAGAAGTACATCTCACCCCAGGACCCACATGTAACCTGACACAAATTTTCATGAAAAAATACTCCTTCTTATTTAAATTTCTTTTTTATTTTTTCATATTCACTGTTTCTCTCTTTTTATTGTGCTAAGGATATTTAATTTGAGATTTACCCTTTTAACACATTTTTAAAGTCTACAATTTGGTATTGTTAAGTATGGCCACCATGTTGTATAGTATACTTATGCTTATTTTATATGGTGCTCTTCAATAGGATCTGTTTATTCTACTTTATTCATGTGAATTATTTATTTGTTTTCACTACCCATGTATGTGTAATGAGCAGTAATCTATAATATGTAGCTTTAAATAAATTATCTAATGAAAGCCTGGTACAGAATGAAATTGCACCTAAAACCATTAGTAACAGCCAACTGTTACTGAAAACTGAGCTAAACACTTCTTTCATTTATTCATTATCCTAGAAATTCTCCATCACAAGCATATAGACATTTCATAGATGAAGAGCATAGAGGGGCAAATATCTTGTGAAATTTTACAAAACTAGCTGGTGACAGAGCTTTGATATGAATCCAGGGCTACCCAGGTTCTTAGCTACTAAATTAACACCTAAACAGAAGTCTGAGTCATAGGTCATGTCCTAGACCTGGAAATATTTGGTTGATCCCAGACTCTTCAAATTAGTGAAGACATTTGAGAGAACTTACATGGTTCTAGAAGGATCTCCATAGCTCTAGAATATTTACAGCTTTTGCAACCAATCTCCATATATTATAAATGTCCTTCAACAGGCAGACAAACAACTAGAACTTTGTCTACCTGATAGATGCTGCACATCAGGAAAAAGCAGTTTGAAATTTTTACCTAGATTGGCATTGGCATAAAAGTTAGTTTTTCTAGAGCTTGGGAGAATACATGTCCTGGGTGACTTATTCTAAGAACTAATCAAAAAAGGAACATCAGACTGTAATACAAGCCTATGATCAACTCTGGGAATGTGGAGTGGGTGATATCATAGCTTGGAATGTTTTCTTTTTTAGCAGCTGGAGTGATCATAACACCCAACTAACTCCAGATGTAAAAGAGAGATTCATAGGCATAGTTCATTTCTATTGAGGGGCTTCATTTTGTGTGAACACTGGCCTCTAACAGGTCTGGGACTGCTAATTGTCAACCAGCTCTGCAACCATGGTCTTTCACTCCTGTTAACAGATGGAACAGTAGTCAATAGCTGAAATTTGGTGAAGACTAACCTTATCATGACGTCTCACAGTTCAGTTACATAAGTTACTCACAGACTACCAGATTGATGAGCTCTGATCAAGGCCAACTAATTGATAAGCAAGAGATTAATTGGTTCACAGAGTAGTCAAAGTAATTGGATAATTTCAGAAATCACCAATAAATTGTTGGAAAATTTAACATAATTCTGGGTTAAGTCGATCAAAACAGTTAATCTCAATGCAGACTATAGATAATGATAATACGGCTAATAAGAGCAAAGGCAGACCCTACTGTGGGGCCAAAGAAGAAGAGGTGGATCTCTTCTAGGCAGGAAGTTACTATAATTTCTTTTATTAACCTCTTGTTTTTAATGGGGAAAAAAAAAACTTTGACCTTAAGTTTCCTTGACTAGGTTCTCTGGAATGGCTGGAAAAATTCTAAACAATTTAAAATCATGCCTATTCTATGTTTCTTTATCTTTGGGGGAAATAAAGAAGTATAGGACTTCACTACAGGACCATGGTTTTCGTGATGTAAATATGCCCATAAATGTTGTGCTTTTCCCTCTTAGAATGGAAACACCACAAATGGCAGATTTTTGTCTGTCTTTTCTTACTGCTGCATCCCCAGGACTAAATTTCCCAGGAGTATTCTTCAGCTACTTATGTTTTATATAGCTAATATTTTTAAATAAAATATTTAAAATTAGTGTAAAGTTTTCACAAGTCATTGAAGTATTCCTTTAAAATATGCATTAAAAAATCACAATTCTCAATTCTTTGCTGAAAAAAACTGAGTTAATATCTATAATGTGAGCTGAATACTGACTCTGCATAGCATTCTTTCAAATATTTTAAAGTTCAAATCATCAAGACCTCAATAAGATGCTGCAGTATTCTTTCTAACTTTTAAAAATCAGGGGTCTGTTTTTGAGAAAGCATCTCATAATAAGTTTGTATTTGTTGGCTAGTAAGCAAAAATTATTGTTGAATAATAATTCTTGAAGTGATGGTAAATCACTTTTAAAATAGTTAATGATGAATAATATGAGGTACAAGAACCAGGTGACTAAACTATTCCCTTAAGAAGAAATGTTCATCTATGAGAGAGATTTTTCCAAAATTGGACCTGGGTAACAGTGCTGGTCTCACAGACAGGTTTTTTAATTACTCAACTCACTGATCAGGTGGAAACAAGTCTATAAACTCTTTATGGAGATGTAATGTTTATGATCTATCCAGGAAAACAACATCCTATACTAAAATTCTCAGAGATACAAAATGTTTATGGCATTTGTTTATATATAAAGCTGTAGAGCAGCTCTCTAGAAAAATCAAAAGTTTCTTTATGCTAACCACAGAGATAATTATAATGAAAGACCCTTATGAGGGCTAGAAAATACTTTTACTTGCTTCTCCTAATTGATATATATTTGCATATCTTACATAGACTTGGCCTATAGGTCATAAAGAATCTAACAGATGCACATATACTTTAAGATCCTGTCCAACTCATTTACAAAATAAAGTAGGTTTTTTTTTACCTCAACCATTATTTACTTATGAAAACATATTTGCTCTCATGGGAAATGCTATAACAAAAAGGTCTTTCACGTGTTTAGGTCAATGCTTACATTTCAGGAAAAAGTATGTGTATATGTATGTATACTATATATAAAGATGCTGTTATATATGTATGTTCATACATGTGTGTATATTATAAATGGACAAATGTAAATATATTTATGTATATATATAAAAGTAACCCTGGCTTCAGTAAATTACATATCTTTTCATTTAATAAACTCAAACCCAGCAGGTTTTACTCAATATCTTTAGGATAAAAGCAAAATTCAAGTAACCCATCGGGTTTCTGTTTTGGCTAGTATTTGCCTTCTAATTGTCCTTTCTTTCACTGCCAGATCATAGATGTATTTGTCTTACTCAATATTTTCATGTTTTCAGCAAGAAGTTGGCCAGGAAATCTAGCCCATCGTACTGCTATAATCAATAATTGTGTTTCATGGATTTTAAGAAAATAAAAACACTAAATATGACATCACAGAAAAATATAATTAGTTCACTACTCTCTCTATGTTTATCTATAAATATATCTCATCTCCAAAATATATTCCCTTTGCAGTGAGGCAAGTTACTTAACCTTTATTAAGTGAAGTTACTGAACCTTCACTTCATTTAAAGTGAAGATAAACATAGTGCCTGTCCTGTATGTTTGTAGCCCAGCATAAATGAGTTAGTGCACATGAAATGGTATAGTGCTTGACATGATAGTCAGGGTGCTGATAAAAAGCCTCGGTGTTATGATTTTTACATCAATACCCTTGTGGGGGGAAAAAAACTTTTTTGTATGACTAGTATAGCTCTCTGTAAATGGGAAAATCTCTGCTCAAAGACACACAATCACTAATTTGAAACTAACAGGAGTATGAAAAGAGTTTGAAAGAAATTTCTCTTTAACAAAAGGTCAGATATTTTCATCAACCATTTAATTTAAACAGTGACTACATAGGTGATATGCATTAAAAATCAAGTAGCAATAGTTACATAAAAGAAAACTATGTATGCTATGAAAAAAAGAAATAAAAAGGATTGAACAATATAAAGGATTGTTGACATATTACTCCAGGATAGATGTTTCTGATTTTAAGGTATGGTGTTCATGGTTGATGGGCAGCTGTACATTGTGTATGAAAGACTTTTACACACTTTTTAGTATAGAGGCCCTTAACATCTTTGCTTCATGTGCCTTCTGGATGTAAGCTAGTGTGATACCTTATATTCTGAGAATCTGGAGTTTGAAAGGGTAATTTGTGAAAAATCCTAAACTATGAGATTTATGTTAACAAAGCATAATAAAATTTATTTTTAGATAGAGAACCAATATTGAGATCCAAAACAATTAGTTCATGAGAGTGAAGGGCAGTGATAAATTGATATTCTAAGGATTGCGAAGACTCTAATGAAGAGACATAAGTTCCCTGGATATTTAGTCGTCATTTGCTGCCTCTGCTCTTGTGGATGTTGACGATAATGATGAAGAAAGTCTTTATCTCCTGGATAACCTTCATCATAGAGATAAAAAGAAATCTCTTCAAATTTTCTTTCCCTAATTTTTCAAATGAATTTTTTAGTGGATGAAAGGTGATTCAGGGATGTATCTCTGGAAGCAGAGGGCTGTTCTCACAAGTTGGGGACAAGCCTGTGTGGCTTGCCTTTGCAGTTCCCCACAGTGTTATGGAAAGACGAGTTAGGTTTGGCTTGGAAAAATAGCTCTCTGCCACTCTCTGGATGTGTGCATCTTCAGGGCACAGGCTGCCAAGACAAACAGGCACCATCAGATTCCTTTCCACCTCCCACAGAAGAGTGGCTTTATTGAGGATGACCTCTAGAATGGGGAGAAAGCCAGTCATTCACCCATCACTGCCTTAGCCCTCCCCAAATTCTTAGACCCCTCACTTGAACCCTGCAGGGGATGCAGACAATCAGCTAAAGAATGTTTTTGTAAACAGCATCTTTCAGACAGTCTTTCATCAGTGAAAAATGAAGACATACCAGAGCCTCCCTCTGCCAGTGCTGCTATGGACAGGTTCAGGAAAGTGAGGAAAGATGCCATTTCTAATGCCACCTTGCCACTGAACATGGCATCTAGAGACCTACATATCCAAGCAAATGTATTTAATCTAATGGTACTCACACAGGATATGAGATTTGCCCTGGCTGTTCGGTAAGAAGTGTCAGAATGTTAAGAGCTGGAAAAGATCTCAAGAACTAATTAATTCAACCCTCTTCTCACATAAAAGATGCCTTGCTTGTGGCCGAATAATTCATAATTAAACATCAAAGAAATGCTTACTGTATGAAATTTTTCTAATCGTTTCATAAATTTGTCTACCATTCCCCAACCGTTTTGCAAACATTTCTTTTGAAAAGCCTAAGTAACCGTTAATTCTGATGCACACAAATTGTGAGACCAGTGAGAAAATACTTTGAATTTGGGAAAAGAAAAATCCATTATTAAATGTCTGCAGTAGAAGTATCATTATTACAATCATATGATTCTAAAAGCATTTCCAGTTGGACATGTTTTCAAATACACCAAAAGCAAATTTTGATATTTTTCTCACGGCCCGATACGTCCTAAGCCTTAACCTTGGGACCTTGAAGAACAGGAAAGAAGTGACAGACGGTTCTTGCTCACAGAAATCTGGCAGAAGTGAAAGTATGACAATGCATTCGTGAATCAGAGAAGAGAATGAAGGATGAGAGGCGCCAAATCTCACAGTCCCCATCAACAGAACTCTGAGTGAAAGCAGAGATCAAGGATAATCGGGGAAAATCTTCCGGAAGAGATGCGATTTGAGTTTGACTATGGCTACAAAGGGAAATCTTTTGTTTTTACTCCATTTAGCATGGTCCCAGCATAGAGAATCTCTGAAGCATGAACTGGCATGAAAGAGCTTTTTTGGCCATTTCACTGAATCAACTAGCCAGCAAGGGAATAATGTGGGTTTTACTCACCACACATCCACTAATTATTGATTGGATCTTCTGGCCCTAACTGGTACTGTTTCACTGACCAGTTCTGTTTTCTAAGTTTAAATACAACACCTGATGGAAAGAAATGTGAGCATAGGACCACTGACACAACAGGGAAGCAAAAATTATATGATTTCTTCAATTACAGTATTTCACAGCGATTTAGCTCTCCATCTTAAGTGTACTTTTCAGTTTTTCCCATGTTAAGTCTCTTATCAGTAGTTAGCAAGTTAAAAAAAAATGTTTTCCAACTTAATGATGATGTCACAACAGGAGCTACAAAAGCAAATTCAGAGAACAAAAGGTCTTGACTGAAGTTTGTTCAGTAGCTGAGCTTAGTGTTCAAGGGAAATCATTGACCACTCCATTGTACGAAAGTATTTATAAAATGTTGCCACACATGCATAATTATGTGCACAAGTCAGCATGTTCACTGTGCTACCCGACAAAGTTTCAAACTCATTTCAGATACATCTTATGGGTAGTATATTCAAAGGCAGATTTCATTCATCACTATAAAATGTAAAGATATCTACTTTAATGAAACCAGGGATAAATAAATATGTGTGTGTGTGCGTCCATTTATAGTGGGCTTCCCTGGTAACTCAGCTGGTAAAGAATCTGCCTGAAGTGCAGGAGACCCTGGTTGGATTCCTGGGTCAGGAAGATCCCCTGGAGAAGGGATAGGCTACCCACTCCAGTATTCTTGCCTGGAAAATTGACATAGGAAGCTAGCAGCCCATGGGGTTGCAAAGAGTTGGACATGACTGAGTGACTAAGCACAGCACAGCACATCCATTTATAGTACACACACATATACATACATACATAATAGCATATGAATCTATTTTTAGTATGCACATATGCCGACATTTTTCTGAAATGTAAATATTCACTTAAACACATGAAATTAAAAAAAAACACATGAAATACCTTTCTGTTTGGAATTAGCTACTGAAACAAAATTTTTCATAGTGAATGATGGTTTCAAGTTGCAGAATAAATCTGTACCTCATCTTGCAAATGAGTTGGCAGAAACTAAAAATGTTGACCTATTAAAATCTATATGACCTATAGACTGGTGGCAAGAGTTATCAATTACTGCATGTGAAATTATCCCAAAACAATGACTTAAAGCTAATCATGTATTATCTCACACAGTCTCTGTCAGTTCAGTGATAAGTTTTAACAGGAAAAGTAGAGACAGCTTGTCTCCATTCCATGATGCTGGGAGCCTCAGCTGGAAGACGGGAAGTTAGAAGTGAAATTATTTGAACCTTCTTTCACTGATGTCCTAGACTTGTTGCGGACATCTGCCAGTAGCTTAGCTGAAGCTTCAACCAGAACATCTATGTATGGCCTCTTTCACAAATGAAGACAAGGTTCCCAAGGCAAACATTCTGAGAGAAAAAGTCCGAGAGAAAACTCACCCTTTTTAAGACCTAGCCTCAGTAGTCATGTAGCATCATTTCTGCATTGTTGTTGTTCAGTCACTCAGTCGTGTCTGACTGTTTGCGACCTCTTGGACTGCAGCACGCCAGGCTTCCCTGCTCTTCACCATCTTCTGGAGTTTGTTCAAACACATGTCCACTGAGTCAGTGATGCCATCCAACCATCTCATCCTCTGTAACCCCCTTCTCCTCCTGCCCTCAATCTTTCCCAGCATCAAGTTCTTTTCCAGTGAATCCTTCACATCAGGTGGCCAAAATATTGGAACTTCAGCATCAGTCCTTGTAATGAATATTCAGGGTTGATTTTCTTTAGGATTGACTGGTTTGACCTCCTTGCTGTCCAAGGGGCTCTCAAGAGTCTTCTTCAGCACCACAATTCAAAAGCATCAACTTTTTGGTGCTCAGTCTTTTTATGGTCCAACTTTCACATCCATACATGACTACTGGGAAAACCATGGCTTTGACTATATGGACCTTAGGGCTTCCCTGGTGGTTCTGATGGTAAAGAATCTGCCTGCAATACAGGAGACCCAAGTTGGATCCCTGGGTCAGGAAGATCCTCTGGAGAAGGAAATAGCAACCTACTCCAATGTTCCTGCCTGGAGAATTCTAGGACAGGGGAGCCTGGAGGACTATACAGTCCATGGGGTAGCAAAGAGTCAGGCATGACTGAACGAGTAACACACACACATATAGACCTTTGTCCGCAAGTCATTTCTGCATAGTACTACGTTGATTGAGACTGTCAGAAGGCCCTGTGCAGATTCAAGTAACAGCAGACATAAATACAGATCAGTAGTTACCTCTCATTAGGAGGAAAGGTGAGCGAGTTCTCTGGAATGGCTCTCAGAGGCCTTCTGAGGTAATGGGTAATGTCTATTTTTGAACTGAGGGAGAAGGGTCCTGTGAGTGTTCTCTTCACATCTCTGCTCAAAATCCTCAAAACATGCCTTAACATATTCACCCCTAGGGATCACCATTGTTCTAAAGTTAAAGTCAACATTTTAAGCATATCATATGTCTCTTCCAGCCCTTGACTACTTCACCGTATTATTTTTCACCTATGCCTGATTTTATTACATAGCAGTTAAAAAAAAAAAAAAAAAGGCTTAAACTAACTAAGAATAGAAGTGGGTGACCCAATACTGTTCTTTTTGGACTGGTTTACATACAACCTTGGCCTTTTGTACCTGAAAGCTCTATTTATGTATTCGGCTTTTTGTTGTTTTTGTGATTATGTGATTCTCAGTCTGTTCCTTGAGAGTAAAGCCATGAATACAATCCCTGAAATGAAAATGATTCTTCAAGTCTTTCCTGGAAGCTAGAGAGGAAAAATGTGTTTTGCACATTTGAAAAAATTGGAAATAGCTATTCAGGCTCTGGATTTATTCAAACCACTGATTTCTAATTTGTAAAATTCTTCTAATGGTGTTGGGCATAGAAAGCTGTACTAAAATTTTTGAAGGTGTTTACTTCTGTGAATTATGTATGTGTTTTCGGTCATTTCCTTGAAGGGCACTTCTAGTTAGCACGGCTTGTGCTTGATGTTCCTTTTGGCTAAACGTACATCCCTGTACTGACTTTTGGGTTGGAACATATTCTCTATGTTCCAACCCATCAACAAGTATTTGTTTAGCAACACTTTCATGCCAGGCACTGTGTTAGGTCCTTGGTATTTTGTAGTAAACAGGATTTCTGTTGTTCCTGCCACTTTATAGACTCATGATTAAACAGGAAGCATTATTTTTGTTGTATTTAAATCTTAAACAAGATTATTTTATGATTGTCTTGAAAATTTATAAAAGAGTGAATTCCTTTACAACTTTCTACTTATACTTTTTAATGATATTTTGGTTATCTGATCCATTTACAAATACAGGACAGACTTTAACTGAAAAGAAAGGCCAGAAAATAAAAAAAATCACATGAAAAACTAACACTAGGAACTTATTACTAAATAAACCTTAGTGATTGTGAGTAATCTGTTAGCACACATTTCTTCCGTGAGTTACAAACTGTGATTCATGAAATGAGAAAAGCCCAATGGCAGAATTAAGGACTTCATGTTTCTTTTATAATGTATATTTCAAACTGGATATTTTGGCTTATTTTATGTTTGAGAACATCGTGTTTCTTAGCCATATAGAGTAAATGTAACATTTAATAAGAATTTGTCACAGTTTGTAAAGTATTGATGCTTTTTGATGCCAAAAGGCACTGATGTCCTGGTTCTAAGATGGCTGTAGATACTCAAAACTGCAAAGATGATAAAGTCCATTCTTCAAGATTTTTATATTTATAGGAGATGTATAATGTCTGTGTATCAGTTGTATAAACAAGTAAGATAGTTTAAATGATTTTTACTTACTCATAATCTTTTCTCAGCCACAAGTAACACTGATCCTCTTATTTCCAACTGTTCTTCCAAACCATGGAGGTAAACAATAATATTCAATTAAACTGAATTGTTGTAGTAATCCTAAATATATCTACTCTTTATTTCTTTTCTGGAATGCTGCAAAATAGTGTAGTCTATTAAGTTTTGGAAATTTGAGTGTTTCTCACGAAATAACCCCTCAGGTAAAAGCAATAGTAAAAGAGCCTAAAAATATTCTTAAAAATCACTGACTGGTTTTTCTCTCCTATAAAAACAAAGTTCATAGAAAATTCACCTGACTTTAGTATTTAAGTCATTTTTCATATACAAATAAACTTTCCAAGTAACTTTGAAGCAATTTGGGAAACATTTCTACCTTAATTAATTTTCCTGAGTTTTGTGGAAATGTTAACTTTCTTAAACTAAGATACATATCACAGTTTTTCCTAATTATCTATTTATATATACTATACGTGTATGTATATGTATATATATATATATATACATGTATATATATATATATATACATGTACATGAAATATTTATAAAAGAACAAGGTCAATCTGAGAGAGAAAAATGGACAGTTTATTTTGCTGTATCTGCTCCCAAATACTATCAAAACATCCTCTTTTGCTGCCTATTTAAACACTGGCAAATTACTTAGTAACAGCAGCATATATTCGGGGCATATTTTTTTAGTTACCACATCAGTGTCAGGGATAAGAAATATTATCAGGTATGTACCTTCCAAAAATACCACATTATCAAAAAAAATAATATTGCACCAAGTAGGTCAACCGTTCATTAAAGTCTGGGGTAACAGCAGTCACAGACTCACATCAAGAAAAAGTAGGTCTGGCACAGTGTAGAGAAAAGCACTTTGTCTGCTGTAGAACAAATACTAAAGTTTTGATATGGAAAAGGAAACTGCTCCCTCTTTAGGTTTTTTTTTTAATCTTTAAGCATTCATTCTTTCAACAAATACTTTTTAACTGTCTCTGACATTAAAGATAACAGGTCTAGGAGGCAGGGGAATCAGAGAATTTTTGTTCAAAGGGTGTGATGTTTCAGTTATGATAGATGAATAGGTTTTAGAGAACTGCTATTCAGCATAGCTCTTATAGTTAACAATACGGTATGGTTTTCCCAATAGTCATGTATGGATGTGAGAGCTGGACCATAAAGGCTGAATGCTGAAGAATTGATGCTTCTGAGCTGTGGTGTTGGAGAAGACTCTTGAGAGTCCTTTGGGCTGCAAAGAGATCAAACCAGTCAATCCTAAAGGCAATCAATCCTGAATATTCATTAGAGGAACTGATGCTGAAGTTGAAGCTCCAATACTTTGGCCACCTGATGCAAAGAGCCAACTCATTAGGAAAGACCCTGATGCTGGGAAAGATTGAAGGCAGGAGGAGAAGGGAACAACAAAGGACGAGATGGTTGGATGGCATCACCAACTCAATGGACATGAGTTTGAGTAAGCTCCGGAAGATGGTGAAGGACAGGGAAGCCAGGTGTGTTGCAGTTCATGGGTTCGCAAAGAGTCGGACATGACTGAGTGACTGAACAACAGATAGTGCTCTTCAAAATTTGTTAAGAAGGTGGATCTCATGTTAAGTGCTCTGACCACAAGATAAATAAATAAAAAATAAAAAGACATAAGGAAATTTTAGGAAGAGTTCGTTATATCTATTACTGGTGGTGATGGTATTGTGAGTGTTTGTCTATGTCTAAACTCATCTAATTATACCCATTAAAATGTGCAGTTTTTTGTATATCAATTGCACCTCAATACATCTGTTTTTACATTTAGAAAAGGAAAATGACACTGTTCTGGGCATTTGGGGCAGAACTGTAACAAGGTGTTAACCTTCAGGGATCTTAATTTCTATGAAAGGGAGAGAAAAAAATCAACATCAAGGATATCAGTTAGTGATATGCTAACATTGCAGGTGACACATCTTAAGGTTCAAGTTTATTAATATCACCATCACACACATCAACCTTAGTATAGCATCACCACCTTAAAATGATTTTTATCCAACACTCATAAAGAACCACTTGGTCAAATACTCTACAAAGAAGTAAAAAGATGCTGTCTCTATACCCTGGCGGCATTTAATACAAAAGAAACTGCCACCAGTCAATGAAAGAATATCAAAGTTGTGCAAAGTTAATTTGTAATCAATAGACAGTATTATTGAGTGATGTTTTATAGAAGGTGCAAATACAGAAGGGATGGAAGTGATATGGAGATTGCCTATCTTGTTCCATGAGTCAGAAATGGACTTCTTCAAACTGTTCACCAACAAAGGAACCAACTTTCATTTAACTCAGTGAGTTGCCACAATATTTCCCTCTTACTCAATTATTCTAAGAACTGTTAGGTAACCCTTTGACACTTTCTGTTGCAGCAGAGTCAAAAATTGGCATGAACAAGGCAAACTCCTTCCTGGGATGAAGGCTCAGCCCAGGAGATGTTTATTGTTCTCATTAGTTCTGTCTTGCTTGCAAAGAAAACTCCAGTATGGGGACAGGGTATCAGGAAAATCAAAACCAGAAAAAAAAAATGTGTAGCTGATCTCATTGGAACTGAACTTGAGTCCTAGATACCCTAGATTTTCCTACCTCAGCCTAATATTAACTATGTTCCACACCAGGTGGCACTACTGGTAAAGAACCTGCCCGTTAATGCAGGAGACATGAGACATGGGTTCGATCTCTGGATAGGAAAAATCCCTGAAGGAGGAAATGGCAACCCACTCCAGTATTCTTGCCTGGAGAATCCCATGGGTAGAGGAGCCTGGCAGGCTACAGTTCATAGGGTCGCAAAGAGTGGGACATGACTGAAGTGAGTTAGCACACACATTATGACCTTGCAAATTCAGGTGATAACAATTGGTGGGCTTCTTATTTAAAGTTGCTGAGAAATAATAAAATTCACCAACACGTCTCTAAATGGTCAATCTTCTATCAGGTAACGTCAGAGGGTGATGCTGGTCAGACAATGGATTACCATTCCTTAGGTCCCAGGTCCAATAAGGGACTACAGTGCAGCAGTGCGTCCTGTGGTTCATGGGGCTGCAGCTAAACTTTCTGAGTCAGGGAGTCTCTCAGGATGAGGCAGCAAGCAAGAGAAGTGAAAAGGTGTGTATTCATATTAAATGGAAATATGCTACCTGGAATCGACCACAGAACAACCCACTGTATTATCAGATTAATTAGCTATCCCACAATGGATCTCAGGGTCTCAAGGTGTGGAAAGAGAGCAAGTAAATGTAGCTGCTGGGAAGGAGAATAAAAGAGAGAAGGGGAAATTTAAGTAAGCTATGCAACCAAGCGAGGTCACCATTGGGTGCTATGGAACTTAATGATTCTTTGGGCATGTACCCCTACCATCAACAGACTGGGTCCCCTGAAGGAAGAGGGAGAACAGTTGTCAAAGCAGAATGAATAGAAACTAACACAGCATTGTAAAGCGATTATATGCCAATAAAAAAGAAATAAATTGTAAATAATAAAATTTCAATTTAGAAAAAAAAGCCACTCTTGCTCTGGCTTCATTTTGCTAGAGGCCAGACTTCTCCATATGACATGAGTGGCACATTTTCAGTTTTCATCTGGATTCTTAAAAACATAGATACACTCTTGATGGTCGTGAATAATCTGGCAAAGACAAAGATGAAAGCATAAAACACAGAAGCCAGCAAAATCCTTCCGAGACAGAAAGGGAAGGAAACTGACACCAGTAGGAATGAGCTGAACATATCTCCCCAAGCCACATAGTCTTTTCTGGATACACGCAGAGACTCCACTCCTTATCTTCTACAGGAAAGGAAAATAATGCCTGCCAGTAAGTCTACTTACCATGCATTCTACAAGACACTGGGTCTTTCCCAGAGAGTCCAGCTCTGTGCTAAAAAGCACAAGGAAAAGCAAATGGTTTGGAAAGAAAAGCTGTTGATGTCTTTTTCCCCCGCAAAGGTACTTCAAGCTGTAAATGAACACACACAATCTGTGTTTATTTTCTTTTAAATATAATTTTGAAAATAGTCTGTGATCCAAAATATGTGTTTTCAATTTTGCCTGCCATTCCCTGGCCATGAGTGATATATTTTATCCATATTCATAACCACGCACAAACTTTCTATTCATAGCTCACTCTGCAGTATAAATTCTGGCGGCTGGGAGGAATTTCCTTGTGTGGCTGAATCTGGTAATCTTTTACCGGAGGCCTGGCTCTGAATCCATGTTTGCATTCCTCCAATGGCTCAGGTTAAATGTAAAGGAATGAGGTATTTGGGTCTTCCTTCAAAAAAACCAACTGCATGTACATATCCCGGGAAGGATAGGACAGTATGTCCGTAAGCTCTTGCTAGCTTCAGGAATGTCTAACCTGATTTCCTGTCATAAATATTTGATTAAAAAAAAAGTCTTTAGAAGTATGCCAGTTCAAACTCAGTGCAGACCCTTCCAGTACCAGCTCTCTGTGGCAGTGGGAAGCCAGCCCCAGAAGGTCATGGGCCCTCCCACTGTCCTCCTCACCCTCAATGTGAGGGCAAGTCACTTCCCCAGGGGTCTCTTCTGGGTGGTAGAGACCCAGAAGCTGTGGGTGGCAGCCTGGTGTGTGTGTACAACTTGGAGAGGAGGCGTGTTTACTAAGGGATGAACTTCAAAGCCATCTCCCAGAGTAAGTATCTGTCCCCGTGTCCACCCCTGCTCCTAAGAACAGGCTTCTACTTTCAGGTAGGAATCTTGGTTGGATCTCCCTCCTTGGAGGTACTCCCACCAGCCCCTTTCCTCTGACTTTGATGAGGTGACGCTGACCCATCACGGGTTCATCCTGGTGCCCATGCTTGGAAGGTACCATGCAATCCGTGTCTGTGGGTGGATGTATGAGATGAGCTGGCGTTTGGGAGCGAGAGGAGTTGCCTCCTTGGTTAAACAGGGAGCCCAGGGTGTTTCACTTTTCAGTTCTTCACCCAATCTCATCTTCCCACTTGGCTTTCCTTCCTGGGGCTGCCAGTGAACTCCAACCGAGAGGCTATGAAAACATACACAGGACAGAGAGGTAGAGGAAGGGCACAGGGTGTTCCTCTAGCTTCTTATTCTTGCCTTTCCTTACGTGTGGTCCTATCCCAAATAAGATAGCCTCCTGCTTCCTTTGATTTGCCTTAACTGGGAACACAAGGTCAACTTTGGGAAGGAAGCAAAGACATGTATTTAAAGCCACTGGAAGCAGCCACAGAATATTCCTTCTTTATTTTTTTTTTTTTTAATAAATTTATTTATTTTAGTTGGGGGCTAATTACTTTACAATATTGTAGTGGTTTTTGCCATACATTGACATGAATCAGCCATGGGTTTACATGTGTTCCCCTTCCTGGACCCCCCTCCCACCTCCCTCCCCATCCCATCCCTCTGGGTCATCCCATTGCCCCAGCCCTGAGCATTTGTCTCATGCATCGAACATGGAATGGTGTTCTGTTTCAAATATGATAATATACATGTTTCAATGCTATTCTCCCAGAACGTCCCACCCTCACCTTCTCCCTCAGAGTCCATAAGACTGTTCTATGCATCCGTGTCTCTTATTCTGTCTCACATATAGGGCTATCGTTACCATCTTTCAAATTCCATATATATGCATTAGTATACTGTATTGGTGTTTTTCTTTCTGGCTTACTTCACTCTGTATAATGGGCTCCAGTTTCATCCATCTCAGTAGAACCGATTCAAATGTATTTTTTTTAATGGCTGAGTAATATTCCATGGTGTATATGTACCACAGCTTCCTTATCCATTCGTCTGCTGATGGACATCTAAGTTGCTTCCATGTCCTGGCTATTGTAAACAGTGCTGTGATGAACATTGGGGTACACGCGTCTCTTTCAATTCTGGTTTCCTCGGTGTATATGCCCAGCAGTGGGATTGCTGGGTCATATGGCAGTTCTATTCCCAGTCTTTTAAGGAATCTCCACACTGTTCTCCATAGTGGCTGTACTAGTTTGCATTCCCACCAACAGTGTAAGAGGGTTCCCTTTTCTCCACACCCTCTCCAGCATTTATTGCTTGTAGACTTTTGGATAGCAGCCATTCTGACTGGTGTGAAATGGTACCTCATTGTGGTTTTGATTTACATTTCTCTAATAATGAGTGATGCTGAGCATCTTTTCATGTGTTTGTTAGCCATCTGTATGTCTTCTTTGGAGAAATGTCTGTTTAGTTCTTTGGCCCATTTTTTGATTGGGTCGTTTATTTTTCTGGAATTGAGCTGCAAGAGTTGCTTGTATATTTTTGAGATTAATTGTCTGTCTGTTGCTTCATTTGCTATTATTTTCTCCCATTCTGAAGGCTGTCTTTTCACCTTGCTTATAGTTTCCTTTGTTGTGCAAAAGCTTTTAATTTTAATTAGGTCCCATTTGTTTATTTTTGCTTTTGAGTTGTGTTGCGGGAAACCTGAGAACTATATCTGGGAAATATGTGATAAAGACACCCCCATTCTGCTCCTGTTTACCCTCAGAAAGAAGGAACATTCTTGCTTTTGCTTTTATTTTTGCAAGAATGTTCCTTCTTTCTGAGGGTAAACAGGAGCAGAATGGGGGTGTCTTTATCACATATTTCCCAGATATAGTTCTCAGGTTTCCCGCAACACAACTCAGGAAAATCCTGTTTTTACTGTTAAACTTGGGTTCATTCACATAGAGTTGTTGCAATCACTGTTTTGAGTGTTTTCAAACTGACTGGCATAAAGTTAATAACATTGGCCAAGACCAGCTGTGTCAACAGAGGCCAAGAAATTATTGAATGGCCGATTCATTGACGATATTTATAACTCTTGTCTATAGATAATGTGTCAGCATTATCAGAAAAAAAAAGTAGTGAAAGGTTGATCTATGTTCTGCACATTCAAAAGATAACTTCATCAGTTACCTTCATATTAGTAACATGGGTGTATGTCTGTTTCCAGAACACATTTATTCTTTGCTTCACTCCACAAGTGAATACTCAGTCATGTATCTATGACGGAGTAATATGGAACTGTGTGCCACGCAGAGGGTACAAGATATGGCTTTCTTCCTTAGCAGATAATACAGGTGAGCAAACCAACAATTATGATACGATATTTTAGAAATAAATTTGGAGATGTGCTTAAGATGCTATAGAAGTAAGATGTATATATCTATGTTGTACTGGGAAGAGGGGTCTGCAAAAAAGTTTCTTTGTGAAAGAAAATTTTGGTCAACTCTCAACTGATGGATAAGATTTACAAGGCCAGAATGAGCTAAGGAGTGCAGTGGATTGTCCTAACATGTGCAAAGGCATACATATAGAAGAGTATTAGGAATCTGAAGAACCCATAGTGTACTAAGATTATAGTATGCACTTTGAACACACCCAGAATTGAGGTGGAAAAAAGTACTCATTTTTCATGATTCATGAAAACTCTTTGATGCCACTCCATGGGATTTGTAATTATCCTGACATCTTTGTCATACACATGACATCCTCACCTTCCTTGGGAAACCCGTGCAAGATTTTACCAGAAGAAGGACCTGTAGTTATCATTTTAGAAAGGATCATTCTGACTGTAATACTGAGGACTGATTAAGGAGAGAGAGGCAAAAGAAGGCTCAGGGAGGATATTAAGTAGCTACAAAATTGGGTTTCAAATGAAAAGAACTCTAGAGCTCTGAAGAGGAAATACGCTATAAAGTTCAGTGCCCAGTTTGGGAAAAGAGTAAGTACCTGAGTGAGGAAAATGTTAAGAATTGAAAAAGGTTGGAGATTTTACCCTACTTGCGAATTAACAGTTTAACTGTCATAGTTTCATGGATGCTGAGAGCAGACACAAGTCTCCTGGGTCAGAGACAAAAGAATGTTTAGTCCTCATAGCAGTAGCGGAAGCCAGAGTATCTGCATTTTTGTTCCAGTGCCGAGTGTTTGTGTCCACAGGGTGGCAGAGAGAAGGAACAGATGACACCTGCATATACAACAGATTACATTATGGAAAAAGAACCCTGTATTTCAAGAGCCTGAAATTTTCTCAGGAGCACTAAGCATGCTCATCTTTTTCTCTGGTCAAAGACACTATATATCTCTTCTAAGATTATGAGCAAATCTTCATGCTGCTACAGAGACACTTAATTCTGTCTTTCAAGACTCTTCACTCTACAAACATTCTTGTAAAGACGATCTCAAACAATGGGCACTCAATGCCTGACTTGCAAGGCTTGTAGAAATATAAGACACCCACTGAGAACTGTCTCTCAACAGGAAACACCAAAGGAAAAGAAGGAATTAGAATGCCTTTCAGTTCTGTGACTTGAGCAACTAGGTGAAGAAGTTACAGTAGGAACAGGAGACGGTTTGGTTTCACGTATGTTTCAAAGCTGAAATGGTAAAGAACATGACAAATGAGTCTTCAGTGTCACAATCATATGTGACAATGGTTAACCTCTAAGTTTGCATGGATTTTAGATTTCTCTTCTCAACACTGTAGTGACGAATCTCCCTAACCAGAATAGTCCTTTCTGGAAGAAATTCAGAACTGTTGCAAAGTTTGAAGCAATCACCAGCTTGAATATCCTGACATGCATGGCCTTCTAATAAGAATTGGTGAGACTAAGAAACCATTGTTAAGAGCCAAATTAGAAGGAAATGCATAATTCAACATTTGACAGACTTTATGAGAATTGTAGATCCTACTCAAATTTTTTCATATTAGTGAAAGGCTGTTATGCACAGGGCATCCTCCAAGCTAAAAGAAAGGTCACTGAGGACTTTCCTGACAGTCCACCGGTTAAGGCTTTGCTCTTTCATTGCAAGGGTCATGGGTTTGATTCCTGGTTGGGAAACTAAGATCCCATGTGCCATGCTGCATGGCCAAAAATGAACAACAAATAAATAAATAACCACTGAGTTTGTGATGAGCTGAATTATTGTTTCAGAGACCTTACACATCTGTTTGCACCCCACTGTAGCACTGATTTCTCTGAATTATAATTCTTTGCTCACAGTTGTTCATCCCTTCCAATAAACCGCAAGTTTCTAAAACTAGAGAGTGTCTTATTCATCTTTATATTTTTATCACACCTACCTTCAGTCTGATTGTTTTATAAATCAGAAATGAGAAATTAATTTATCTGAAGCTTAACCTTTGCATCTTAGAATCTCCCTTTGTCCTCCATACCATGTATTCTGGATAACATCCAATAAGACAAATTATCTTCAGAAATTAAGTAGACTGGGCCAAGCAGTTTCAACAAACAAGATATAGGAAATCTTATTTATATATCATTAATATTTCACTCATGGATGAACATAATCCCTCCAAAAAATGAATTGCTTTAATCCATATTTCCTTTTCTTAGGTCATAAGGCTTTGGCTACTTCAATGGGACAATAAATTGCTTTGTAAAGAAAATAATGACATCATTATATTAATCTACAAATAAGTATAAAATTTTAGTTGCTCTGAATTTAACAGTCCAATTAACATTTGTCTTGCCTTTAGCCTCTTTAAAGATACAATCTATTTACGTGTGTTAATGTTTCTCAGTTGCTATAGTTTGCCTTAGCCCCGAGGATTATGTCACCAAAACCATTACAGCATTATAAAGTGATTTTGGTATTACACAGAGAAAAATCAGTGGCTTTGTATACCACTGTTGACTTACATGGGAAAATCCAAGATCTAGAGGTTTGCCATTGACTAGGATGGTAACAGTGAAAACCAAAATTGACAGAAAAGAAGGTGAGCGTTTTTAGCTACGCCAATAAAATGATTTGGAGCTGGGTTGTGTAGATTTACCAGGATTTTATTAAATCAAATACTTCTTCCCTAAAAAGTTCAACTATTGCATTAGTTTCTGAGGGTTGCTGTAACAACATATTACAGACTCAATGACCTAAACAACAGAAATTTAGTGTCTCACAGTTCTAGAGCTAGAAGTCTAAGATCAAGGCGTCAGCTGCGCTGGTTTCCTCTGAGGGTTGTAAGAAAGAATCTCTTCCTTGTCCCCCTCCTTTTCCGGTGGTTTGTCAGGAATCTTTGGCATTCCTTTCCATCTGCCTGCTAATGCAGGAAACACAGGAGACACAGATTTGATCCCTAGGTCGGGAAGATCCCCTAGAGGAGGAAACAGTGTTCTTTTATTTATTTATTTTAATTGGAGTCTAATTACTTTACAATATTGTGCTGGTTTTTTCCATACATTAACATGAATCAGCCCTGGGTGTACATGTGTTCCCCATTCTGAACCCCCCTCTCCCCTCCCTCCCCATCCCATTCCTCAGGGTCATCCCAGTGCACCAGCCCTGAGCACCCTGTCTCATACATCGAACCTAGACTGGCAATCTGTTTCACATATGATAATATACTTGTTTCAATGCTATTCTCTTAAATCATCTCACCCTCGCCTTCTCCCGCAGAGTCTCCAGTGTTCTTGCCTGGAAAATCCCATGGATGCAGGAGCCTGGTGGGCTACAGTCCATGCGGTTGCAGAATCAGACACAACTGTGCATGCAAACTATCCTATATCTTGTAAACACATCACTCCAATCTCTGCCTTGATATTCACGTGGAGTTCTCCCTGTGTGTGTGACTCTGTTTCCAAATAAATTCACATTCTGAAGTATTGGAGATTAAGATTTAATTTTGAGGGGAACATAATTCAACCCATGATAGCTTTTAAAACAGCAATCTGAACTTTAACAAACCTCTTCTAATGTATTTGACTCTCCTCCCCAGAGCATACTATCTCTTTCAATGACACACATTAGTCAATGAGAAATAAATAACACTCCAGTGAACTTGGTTAGTTAGAAAATAATTTATTTCTCAGTTGTATATTTCATACCTTCAGACCATTTTTTACCATAAGCAAGAAGTAAAATTCCAACTGAAGTAAGATAACAGTTTGGTGTTTTACCACTCCCAACTTCCATCTGGAATTTCAAACATCAAGTGAAAGATACTGATTTATGAGATTAATTATGTCAAATTGCCTAGGACTATTCTCAGCACATATAAGATCCTTAACAGATATCGGTTAACTTTCTTTAAACAGAGCAGTTATAAATCCTAGGCTCAAGAAATAATTTATTTCTCTATTGTCTACAAAACAAACTAATTCTCTTACAAAGTCTCCATCCATTGGATCAGAAGGAATTTCATATTAATGAGATTCTAATTCTTTTGCACACATATATCTTGCTGAATGGTCACCATCTCTTCAGTGACAACTCTCTCTAGTTCAAAAGAAAATTTCTGTCCCCTTCTTTTCCAAGTCACTACCTGTGACCTCAACTATTACTTGAAAAATATGTTTTATACCATGGTATAATCAGAACCTGACTTATCCGCAGGTTGTTCTCCTTCCCTTCAAGAAATAGTCAAATCTCACCAAAAAAATTTTAAAAATATTTTTTAATCCAGAAAATTCAAGAAAGGGACAAAGTAAAAACGAATTATGTTGCTGCAGTAAAATTCACATTCAGGCTAGACTAAACTGTAACTCCTATGAGAGCAGGGGTCAAATCTGTTGAACCCACATCTTCATACACAGTGAGTTGATGAATGGATGAATAAAAGTAGTTCTTTATTGACATGGACATAGGAAAAGCCTTCAGGTATCTTGATGGAAAAAAGTGAAGGGAAAGACAAAACCTTTGCATTTTAGTTCCAAGGTTTGCATTTGGAAGTAAGAAAACCCATGTTCAAATTCCAGTTCTTGCTGTTTCATCCCTTTTGAGCTTTGGTTTCTGCACTTGTAAAATGGAGATAAAATCTTTCAGAATTCTTGTGAAATTTAGACAGAATTTATCTCAACTGCTTAGTATGTAAAAGTACTTCACGTATGGGTGGCTGTGGTATTTGTTGTTGTCTGCTGTTGCTATGGTTCTACATTCCCCACAAATCCTATACTGCTTGGCATATAGTCGCTACTCAATAAAAGGTTAACTGTGGAAAACTGAAGTTTCCTCATGGTTTCTGTTGGATGGTCTGGGTCTACTGAATGTTAAACTTTAGTATTTCCCACTAAGACACTATGGAAGATAGAATAACACCCCCACCACCAAAAAAAAAAAAATGTTGCCCATGTCCCAATCCCCAGAATTTGGGTAGATAACTTCCCAGGTGGCCCAGTAGTAAAGTCAGCCTGCCAATGCAGGAGACTTAGGAGACACAATTTCAACCCCTGGGTTGGGAAGATCCCCTGGAGGAGGGAATGGCAGCCCACATCAGTATTCTTGCTTGGGAAATCCCAAGGACAGAAGAGTCCATGGGATTGCAAAGAGTTGGACATGACTGAGCATGCACATATGCAAAGGTTACTTTATCTGACCAAAGGAAGGACTTTGTGGGTATGATTAAGTTAAAGATCTTCAGATGAGGAGATTATCCTGGTGAACCCAGTGTAACCACAGGAATCCTTATAAGAGGCAGCAAAAGGGCCAAAGTCAGAGAGAGACAAGGGAGGCAGATTACAGAGGCTGGAGTGACCTTGGAAGACCGAAGCCCAAACCGCTATCACAGAATACCAGAGACTTAAAAGACATACATTTATAAATCTTCTGACATTACAGGGAGTGATTTCATGATGGGTGAGGAAGATAAGCCAGAATCGTGGCAGATTGCTGAGATTACATTCCCTATACAGGCAAGTACTAGTTTTCCAGGCTCTTTGCCCCAGTGTGAGAAGCCAACACGGTGGGAGGTCATTCTGCATCTGTGCTCCATGCTGTCACGCTGCTTACACATCTTCATCCCATAATCCTTTTGATTCTACTAAAATTACATCTTATATGGCTTGCTTGGTATCATAGAAGACTGAAGAAAGAAGAGACACGACGGTCCAGGGTATAGGGGATAAAAGGCAAGAAAGTCAGATGATTAGTGGATGGAGGTGGGCAGGTAGAGTAACCAATGCACCAGGAGAGAGCAGTGTGTAAACTGTTCATTAGAGAGGCCTTGCAGAGAAGAGGACAAAGTGTCCAAGTTCCATGGTGTTTTGTATGGTAGCTTCTTCCCAAAGGGAGAGCTGCCAGTATCTCTTTGTTGAATGTGACAAAATCAGACACAGCTAACAGGGCAATAAGAAGAAAAACATGAAAATGCAGTATCCTGGAAATCAAGGGAAGAAACCATAAAGGGATGATTATTCCTGTCAGATGCTGGTCATATTACATAGAATACAGCCTGAAAGGAAGTCTGAGATTTATAGCTGCTATATTTAAATGGACCCAATTTATAGTTACTATAAACATCTATTTTATGCCCAGTCAGTGCTAGGCACTCAGGCACATAATCAAGCCCATAACTTTTACTTGATATTTTTTTCCCTCTTAATTATAAGTGTGGGTGGTGATGCACCAAATTTTCATTTTCACTGGTGTTATTAATTTATGTGTGGATGCTAAATCACTTCAGTCATATCTGACTCTTTGCAACCCTATGGACTATAGCCCGCCAGCCTCCTCTGTCTTTGGGATTCTCCCCAAAGACAGAGATTCTTGCCAAGAATATTGGACTGGGTTGCCATTTCCTACTCCAGGGGATCTTCCCAATCCAGGGATCGAACCTGTATCTCTTATGTCTCCTGCTTTGGCAGGCAGGTTCTTTACCACTAGGATCATTTCTCCTCACCTTATGCAGGCTATATACCAGTTACTATAGACATTTTGTTGTTGCTGTTTAGTCCCTAAGTCGTGTTTGACTCTTTTGAGAACCCGTGGACTACAGCCCACCAGACTCCTCTGTCCATGGGATTTCCTAGGCAAGAATACTGGAAAGGGTTACTATTTCCTTCTCCAGGGGATCTTCTTGACCCAGGGATCAAATGCACATCTCTTGAAATGGTAGATGAATTCTTTCCCACTGAACCATCAGGGAAGCCCATGGACATTTTGCTTTTTTCCCAAACAATTCCCTCCATATACTTTTCTTCCTCATATTCCTCTGTCTTCACTTTTGTCCATCTAGCCATCCTAGAAAGAACCCTCTATTTTCTTTATTTTTGAGTCACATTTATTAGAGGCAACCCTATACTGGTACCTAGCTCCCATTTTCCATGCATGATCTCATTTACTATTAAAACAACCCAAGGAGGAGGGTCCTGTTATTATTCCCATATTACAGAAAAGGCACAGAGAAGATAAGTAATTTGCCCATGGTTCCCTTACCATGAAGTTGGAGGGCTGGGTTTCAGCCATGTCTGTTGGCTGAATTCAGAACTGGGATCTTAACTTTTTGTTTGGTTGGTTTTTTTTTTTCTTTGTCTCTTTATTTATTTGTTTGATTTATTTTTTAATTGGAGGAAAATTGCTTTACAATGTTTGTGTTGGTTTCTACCATACAATAGTGCAAATCAGCCATAATTAGACATATATCATCTTCCTCCTGAGTCTAACCCCCCCTGCCCCCGCCACAACCATTCCCACACCTCTAGGTCATCACAGAGCACTGGACTGAGCTCTCTTTGTTATACTGAAACTTATCACCAGCTATCTATTTTACACATGGTAGTGTATATATGGGCTTCCCAGGAGGAGCAGGTTGTAAAGAACCCAACTGGCAATGCAGGAGATGCAGGTTCAATCCCTGGATCGGGAAGAGCCCCTGGAGGAGGAAATGGCAACCCACTCCAGTATTCTTGCCTGGTGAATCTCATGGACAGAGAAGTTTGGTGGGCTACAGTCCATAGCGTTGCACAGAGTCAGGCACAACTGAAGCAACTTAGCATGCATGCACAGTGTATATATGTCAATGCTATTTTCTCCATTCATCCCACTTTTTCCTTCCTTCACTGAACCTACAGCCTGTTATACAGAGTGAAGTAAGTGAGAAAGAGAAAAACAAATAGACTACATTAACACGTAAAATCTTAAAAAAATGGTACTGATAAACCTGTTTGCAGGGAAGGAATGGAGACACACAAATAGAGAACGAACTTGTGGATCTTAACTTCTATATCACATTCCCCTCCCTCCCCACTTCCTGCCCAGAGAGCAACTTGCTTCTTCTCCCTGTACTTGAGCACCTTTCCTCCTGGCAGTAGGGTACCTGTAAGATACTTCCTACGCTATTAGGCAATTAGGCACATATCTGCCTCCCGATAGACTCTGAACCTACAGCTTTTCCCTTTTCCTCACTAGTGTATTCTCTGTGCATGGTGTAGGACTAGAATCTAGAAGGATCTACAGTAGGTCCTTAATGTTTGTTTCCATGTTTCTCTTCTAGAGAGGAAAAAAAAGCCTTCTATGTGTTCTGGACTTAGTATTCAGCTTAACAGCAAAGTTTTCTGGTTGTTACATAAAAACAAACTAATAAGTTTCCATCTAGTTTTACTACATAAGCTGCCAGAGTAACATTTAACTGTCATGTTTTTCAGAAAACTTGAGAGTTATGATGGAAAAAAGCAGAATAAAGTAGATTTTTTATGGATATTTTGACGCAATTATTTGTAAAAAAGTACTCATTTCCCAAAATTTCAGGGTTCAGAGTAAGTATGTGAAATAAAGCCAAGTATCAAAAGAATGTTTCTCACATTTTTGCATTCTATGTAATAGTAATGATACTACTATAATCTATACTAGGATGCCTGTTTTTAAAGTGATGAAGAGAAGTGTGCTTGTATAGTTTTGCTTCTCAGGCTGAGACTTCTAGTGCATTACTAAGACTGTAAGCGTTTTAATGAAAACTCTATCAGTTGCGGACAAGAAAAACCTGAATCCTGAGGCTTTAAACAAAAAATAATGTATGCACATCTGTTTGGTAATGTGTGAATCATGGTTTGTTTTTTTGTTTTTTACATCTATCATGGTAAAGAAGCTTCTCGAAGTTCTGTAGACAGAAATACCACCTCCCATCAGCCCCACCTCCTGATGGGGTTTTCTGAGCTGGACTTACCCTAAAAGGTCCCTTCCTGCTGGCAACCCCACATGATGAGATGGTCCTGTGTACCCAACAAACACCAACTCTCCCTGTGCAAAGTCACGATGAAAGACTTTTTTCAGAAGGTCTGCTGTCTTATAGAGGTGAAAAACACAATCAACCTTAACCACACAGACCCCACAGGGAACATCACAATAGATAGATGAACTTTGGTTGTAATAGGGCATTTACTCCATTAAGCATCATATAACAGTTTCAAAAGTAACCAATTTAAATAGAAATCTTTCCAAACAGTATCTTATGTTTTCTTCTTCTTGAACCAGTAATCAAACATCATTTGAGATTTTCTTCATCACTTAGTGTCACTCACATGAACATTTCTAAAATAAGGTTCATTGTAAGGATATAATGGCTCCAGGGTTTATTAAAATTGATAAGGATTTGGGCCTTTGCACTAAACCTATAAATGTTTTTTCTCATTTAGCTTTTTTCTCATCATTTTTTGCACATATAGAAGTCAATGACTCACTTTTTTTTGAGCATGTAAAAGTCTGAGCATGTAAAAGACTACAGATCTGAATTGCTTTCGATTTGGAAACCATTTACGTCTATAGCAACCATAGATAAGTTGTGTGATACGGTAATAACTGTGATGTATGTGTGATAACAGTAAATACAGTTGAAGTGAGGGCCAGCTATGCCCTCCCAAGAATCCTGAAACTGCACCTTAGTGCCTTGATTGGGTGTGTTTTTAGGAGCCCACAGCTGCTGTATTTTTTAATTCCTGGTTTGCAATTATATTTCAAAAATAAAAAGTTACCAAATGGATGAATTCCTTAACAGACCAGGTACTAAAGCAATAAGCTCATTTACCTCATTCCTGTACAATTACGCTTATCTGTAGAGTTCCAAACAGAGCTTGTACTGTGTGGTAAGAGACTGGGTTATGTAACATGGCCTGGGGGCTTGCATATCCTTTCTCAACCATTTAGCAGCTATGTGATTTCAGACAGGTTGTTTGACCTTTCTGTGCCATGATCGTCTTCTCTATAAAATAAAGATAATGAAAGTACCTAATTCATGGGGCTGCTGTGAAGAGTAAATGTGTGGCATCCACAGCACCATGCTTAGCACGTACTGAGCATTCAGTGAATGTTGGCTTTTATTAACATCATGATTGCAAACCTGGAACTGAGTCTCTGCACACGCTCCATATCCATGATCCATCTTGAATTCTACTTCCTGCAGAGACATTTTCTAAATGTAAAGGACCTTTTCTTTAAAACAGCAGGAAGACTTTGACGAGCTTTTCTTTTGGCGTTTATCTTGCTGTACTTGCCACTGCAGTTACAGGGAAAAGCTCAGAGGATGGCAAGAACCACTGTATTGATCACCAGGACCAAAAGCACCCAAGACCGGTCAAACACTAGCTTTGAATTGAGACGAGACATATGTGTATTTATGAGGCAGCTCTTTCACTCAAAAATTATGTATCAATTATTTTGGGGGAATATCCCCGCTTAATAATAATCTAACAGAGGAACACTTGCCACGAGAGTGAGTAATGTTTATCAGAAAAAATGAGGTTTTCTGAGTGCTGTTTTAGGCTGCTAAATCTCAACTATGCACATGAGTAGGAACGCCAACCACCTCAAAGAATGTAACTCAGTCATAACAGCAGGACTCTGTCTCACCCCCAGATCTTTCTTTGGGAAAAGGAAAACCAATACCCCACAGGGGATCCTCCGGGTTGACTTCCTTGGGGGTTGCCCTGCTCTGGCAATGCTAGTTGACAACCCGGATGGAAAATGTTGAAACTCCTGGATGCTCTTCCAAAGACGTCAAGCTGAAGCCTGTGGAACGTCGCTTTGATGTAACTACCCTTCCACATACTCTCCCAGTTCCCTCAAGCGAAGAAGGGAGGAATGTGGATTAAAGGCAGAACACCTGATCAGTGGGAACTAGTTGGTTTGGATCACTGGTTATAGGTTACAGTCCTGGGGCAGTTCACAGTCTATGAAAATATTCAGGGACTCACCTCAAAAATGTGTTATGACTGAAGAAGAAACCTTGCACTCCGTAGGGTGTATACATTGTGTGGTCACTTCTAAAGACCAGAAAGGCATCTTTGAGGGAGGTTTAGAAAGGAAAACAAAGATTCATGTTAGGAGGAAGAGGTGCAAGAAGCAACTCTGTCCTGAAGAGAGGGAAGAACTCAGCCTCTGGAGAAAAGACCACAGGCAGGTCCCAAGTTTCCCTATTTGTAAATAAACCTACCATCACTTCCCCGCTCTGACTCCAACACCACCACATCCCCCACAGGCTGCTCCACGCTTCTGCTTCACCTTCTCTAAGGGGGCTCTTTGCACTTCTAACCTCCCTTAGCATGCACTGGAGAAGGAAATGGCAACCCACTCCAGTGTTCTTGCCTGGAGAATCCCAGGGACGGGGGAGCCTGGTGGGCTGCCGTCTATGGGGTCGCACAGGGACGGACACGACTGAAGAGACTTAGCAGCAGCCGCAGCAGCCGCAGCAGCCTCTCCTTGTTGCAAGACAGCCAAGCTGAACTGGACTTGCGCCACCTTGTGGCAACATCTAAAAACGTTTTAAATGGATGTGTTTTTGTTTTCTTCTACTCAGAAGTACTCCTAAAGCCTTCACGTAGTTCTCCTTTTCTAAATAAATAAATTTTAAAAAGAAGAAGACAGTTCGAAGTTTGTTTCATATTGTTATATAATGCAACTATACTATTTTGTACTCCAGTACCATAGGTGATTATAACATCCTTATTTGTGTATTCTTAGTTTCATGTTGCTGATTAGATGAATTCTGAACTTGCTGAAGCTGAAACTCCAATACTTTGGCTGCCTGATGCGACGAATTGACTCACTGGAAAAGACCGTGATGCTGGGAAAGATTGAAGGCAGAAGGAGAAGGGGACAACAGAGGATGAGATGGTTGGATGGCATCACTGATTCAATGGACACCAGTTTGAGCAAGCTTCTGGTGTTGTTGATGGACAGGGAAGCCTGCCATGCTGCAGTCTATGGGGTCGCAGAGTCGGATACGACTGACTGACTGAATTGAACTGAACTGAACTTGTTTCACCCTTGAACAGGTAGCAACTGCAGACATAGTACTCCATTTTGCACAAGGAACCTCTGGTGCAGGCTTCAAATGAGGCCGCTGATAGGTAACATCCTTCTTGGCTTATCTCAGTTTCAGCAAAGCCAATTTCTGTGCAACCATTATCTGTTCTAATCTCTCTCAGTCAAGGATTTCAATGAAAGTTCTACTTATGTAAATAGGAAAACATCACATCTGATTTTTATCATATTGAGCTGTGGAGAATTTCGTTCCTGTAATGGTTCTCTCATTAGAAATAAGACACGTTTGTGTGTGTGTGTGTGTGTGTGTGTGTGTGTGTGTGTGTGTGTGTGTGTGTGTGTGCGTGCTCAGTGACTTCGGTCCTATTTGGCTCTTTGCAACCCTATGGACTGTAACCCACCAGGTTCCTCTGTCCACAGGATTCTCCAGGCAAAAATACTAAAGTAGGTTGCCATGTCCTCCTCCAGGGGATCTTCCTGACCCAGGGATCGAACCTGTGTCTCCTGCATTACAAGCGGATTCTTTACCCACTGAGCCACCTGAGAAGCCCAGGACATTCTTCCTATTTTTTGAATGATTGTTGCATTTGTGCATGAGCAATAAGTGGAGAGGAAGACCCATTGCTGAATCCAGCAAGCTTCCCGAGCACAGAAGGTACTGTGATCGATATCACTCTTGTTGAACACATTAGAGGCAGACATGCTAGGACACCCTCAGTTGTATAATGTCAAAGAAACATTTGCTGCAGGCTTTGGCTTGAAAAGCTTTGAAACATTCCCAGCTTTGCAGACGTATTATTATATTTTCCACATAAAATGGATCCACTTTTTTACGCTGCCAAAAATGTGGTATACAGGAAAGACAAGTTGGAAAGTTTCCTATGTTTACAGAATTCTGGTTACTGTATGTTTCTCTGATCTATACACACAAGTTAGGACCTGGGCTCCATCAGGAGACCAATTACCACTGACATATCACACTATTTAGCCACTAATCTATATATGAAATCAGGTATCTAAGCATTCAGAGAACAAACCTGAGGTAGTACAAAATAGTGGCTAAGAATGTGGCTTTAAAGGCATTGCTGCCAACATATGAAATGGGAATATTTATCCTTTGGATCTGTTGCACATATTAAATGTTATAATGCAAGTAGAGAAGTACTCATTACTGACACAAATGAAGTATTCTAAAAAATGTTACTTACCATCAGCATTATATGATGCTGGAATCCTGGGTTGAAAGTGGGAGCAAGGTGATAATCAGACTTTGTTTAAATAATTAGGAATATGAAACTATTTGAAATCACTTGATCAACTGATCTTTTAAAAATTTGGAATAGCACAGGATTATGCTTAAATTGCCTTCTCTAAAAGTTCATTTCACATGGGAAGCCTTGCATAATGTTTTGTATGTAGTCTTGGTACAATACTTGTTTGTAAAATAAGTGAATTTTAAAATGAATGAACAGTGTAGCTTTATCCATCACATAGTATATGATTTGTTCTTTCACAAAAAAATTTTATAGGCATTTATCTTTACCCTCCTTTTGCCTGAGTATATACAAGAGTTGTGGAAATATTTGAATACAAGTCCATGAATTTCTGGCCCCCATTTATATGAATATATTCATTTCTAGTGATAACATGTTAGTCATAATAATAATATATTTTACTATTATAGGGTAACAACAGTTTTCAAAGCACTCTCACATAGACTTCATGGGAGAAATAGATGGGGATCCTTGTCATTGTTTTATAGAAAAGAAAAAGTTTCCAGCCAGACTGTAAATTAAATGAGTAAATGAAAGCAAGGAAAGGGTGTCTGTATATGCTAGTTCTCAGTTCATGTTTCTTGGATGGATGGTTGGATGGATGGATGGATAGATGGACAAACCAGTAATACATATTCTAAATCTACAACTTTTTCTACTACACCAAAACAAAGAGATTAAAGAACTATATCTTAGTGATTGTGTCTATTTCTAATTTTTATACCTTTTTATATGTTTGGCAAAATTATTTACTATATTTGAAAAGCAAGTTAATTTACACACAAATAATTGTTGATATCTACTAGGCATTGGACATTGGTGATTAAATGTGGAAAGGAAAAACTTCTTCAAGAAG
The DNA here is from genome assembly GCF_054371585.1 of Giraffa tippelskirchi. Lineage (NCBI taxonomy): Eukaryota > Metazoa > Chordata > Mammalia > Artiodactyla > Giraffidae > Giraffa > Giraffa tippelskirchi. Next base: position 134,707,218 of record NC_137283.1, read on the forward strand.
TTCGTATTTTATTTGGGAATTGGAGACCATGAACAAGAAATACTACAACAGAAGCATAAATGTGAATTTTTCTGTTATTGATAAACTATGGAAAAGACAGAATGATATGATAGAGTCTAGAATATAGGACACAAGTTTGGAGAAGGTTAATGTTTTACACAATTAATTGAGGAGTCTTTTCTGAAGTGGTAAATGGGGAGAAGGCAGTTGTGAAGATGCTGCAAGAGTCTTAGCTTTTCTTTCAATAAGTGTTTGCAAATGGCTTTAAGATATTCACATTTACATACGTCTATTTTCAAATATTAAAAGACGCTTACTCCTTGGAAGGAAGGTTATGGCCAACCTAGATAGCATATTTAAAAGCAGAGACATTACTTTGCCAACAAAAGTCTGTCTAGTCAAGGCTATGGTTTTTCCAGTGGTCATGTATGGATGTGAGAGTTGGATGGTGAAGAAAGCTGAGCACAGAAGAATTGATGCTTTTGAACTGTGGTGTTGGAGAAGACTCTTGAGAGTCCCTTGGAGTGCAAGGAGATCCAATCAATCCATCCTAAAAGAGATCAATCCTGGGCGTTCATTGGAAGGTCTGATGTCGAAGCTGAAGCTCCAATACTTTAGCCACCTCATGCGAAGGGTTGACTCATTGGAAAAGACTCTAATGCTGGGTAGGATTGGGGGCGGGAGGAGAAGGGGACGACAGAGGATGAGATGGTTGGATGGCATCACCGACTCGATGGACATGGGTTTGGGTAGACTCCGGGAGTTGGTGATGGACAGGGAGGCCTGGCGTGCTGCGATTCATGGGGTTGCAAAGAGTCAGACACGACTGAGTGACTGAACTGAACTGATTTTCAAATATTTGTCAATATTATTAAGAAGCCTATTAATTTATAAAATCGTCATATCATTCTATTATTACTTACAAACATTCTACGTAACTTTTTAAAACATTGCTAATTTGCAATACTCTAAAGGCTACTTAATAATTATATTTTATAGTGAGATTGTTTATGCATTTATTTTAAAATCTCTTTTATCTCTTGCTATTCCTTGCTCTGGTGGCACAGTGGTAATGAATCTGCCTCCCAATGCAGGAGACACAGGAGATGCAGGTTCAATCCCTGGGTCAGGAAGACCCCCTTGAAGTAGGAAATGGCAACCCACTCCAGTACTGTTGCTTGGAAGTTTCCATGGACAGAGGAGTCTGGTAGGCAACTTTTCCATGGGATCACGAAGAGCTGGACACAATTGAGCACCCACGCTTGCACACACATTCCTTTCTCTAATTGGATTAAGTCAAATTTTAGGAACCAAAATTTTCCTTTTAAAAAATTCCATTTGTATAAAAACAGTCTGAGGAAAATAAAGGTAACAAATGATTTCAGACAAGCTGGAGTACGACAAGAAGATCATGAAGGCAGGAGCATGTGACTATGCCTTTTTTCACAAAATTTTGATTGGATATTCATTATTAGTGTTTATACCAATACTGGTTAGAGAAATTCATGATCCAAGTAAATCTTAAGAGATCTGGAGTCTTTCTCCATACCAAGACAAAATTTACAGTGAATCTGAAACAGAACCCCAAGGGGAATCTTGCAAAGAGCCCTATAACTTTCCTGTTGCAATGAAAATATACAAAACAAAACAAAACAAAAAGCCTTTAGTATGGCATAGGATCCTATCCTGACGAGCTTGATGTATCTCTGTGGATGCATCGTGATGGCCCATCAGGGGACACAATCCAGGGCCTACTCTCTGCTGTGGATTTGAGGCAGAGGAACAACCTGCGAACAAGAGAACCCAGTCTGTCCAGTCCATCAATTCAAAGGTGAATTGCATTGAATTTGCCATTCAGAATTGAATGAATGAAAGTTGAATTTGCAATTTTCAAACACACACCCAGTATAATGCCTAAATTGAGAATAAAAAAATAAACTACTATATTTCTGTATTCAGGAGTAAATGAGATAAATATATGTAGAAAAACACCCAGAAATTGATAAAAGCAGCATGGTGGGAGTGGGGGTAGGGGTTGTGATAATACAGATATTTATTCACGACATAACCTAAGAATTTTAAGGCACCAAACTCTGGCTTCTTAAAAGCATTTAGTTCAGCATAACACTGAGTGTTTACTACGTGTGGGAAATTGGATGTAGGTCAATTTTATCAGGATCCTCTAAACCAAACCCAGTGCTTAGTATATGCACTATAAATACTTTTGAATTAATGAGTGAATAAAAGTGCAAGACTCTTTCAAGGATCTGATTCCAAAGCAAAATTGAACCATAGTGTTTGGCGGGTTTTTGATCTGAGTTCATCTTTTATATTCACTATCTCACTTAAAGTGAGATATGTTCCTAATCACCCAAGTTGACTTTAGCTATTTCTCACTTGAATTGTTTTGCTATTACTGTTACAATACTTGACCACACACTTAGTGGTTTATAACAACACCCATCTGTTGCCCCACTGATCTGTAGATCAAAAGTCTCAGTGAGTTCTCCTGAACTTTCTGCTCCGGGTCTCACAAGGCTGAAATCAAGGTACTTGCTGGACTGGCTCTTTTTGGAGGCTCTGGGTGAAGAATCTCAGTCCAAACTCATTCAGGTTGTTGGCTGAATTCAGTTGCTCACAGCTTCAGGACAGAGGTCATCATCCTCTTGCTGGTTGATGGCTGGGAGTCACTTGTAGCTTCTAGAGGCAGTCCTCACCTCTGCCCTTCCATCTTCAAACGGCAGCAGCCCGTCTTTATGGGTGGAATGCTTCTCATTCTTTAAATCCTTCTGACTTTCTCCTCTGCTTCCTGGTAGAGAAAACCCTGTTTTTTCAAAGACTCATGTCATTAGACTTGCACAATCTGGATCATCTCCCCTTTGTCATAAAACAGAACATAATCACAGGAACAATATCAGGAGGTGAGCATCGTGGGAGCCATCCAGAAATTCTGCTTACTAGCCTCCGTATCACCATTCGCTTGAATCATTGAGTGTTACAGGTTCTCACCCTCACTCCTTTGCATTACTATTGCTTATAAATTAAGGAAGTGGGCTGGTATATTTGCCAGGAAGTGGTTGAAACTGAAGAACACATGTCTCCCCTAAGCAGTAGCCCAATGTTAGGTTTTCAATGAAAGTGTAGAAATCTGGTTTTGGAGAGAAAAGTATCTATTTCAATTATTTCTATTTCTATTTTTTGAATCTATGCAGATCAAAACAAACATTTGTGATGCCTACATCTTACCATGGTTTATCATTTTATAATCTCCATACTAGACTCTGCAACGAATTTTAGTTCTTCTCAAAACAGGGGCTGTAAATGCATATTTCCAACATCTAAATTTCTGTGACACCAATTAATGCGTATTCAATGAATTAATGGTAACATTCATCTTTTAGTTAAAATAGGTAATGGTATATGCCACCTGCTTCTTTCACAGGAATGTATTGAGAATTAGATATTTTTTATCTCCTTATTAATAGTCACTGCATCTGGTTTATGATCACAAGAGAGGGTGTATTTTAATAAATGAGGAATATGGAGTGCCTTAGAAGCAAGTGAAAGTGTGAAAGTTGCTCAGTCGTGTCCGACTCTGCGACCCCATGGACATAGTCCATGGAATTCTCTAGGGCAGAATACTGGGGTGGGTAGCCTTTCCCTTCTCCAGGGGATCTTCCCAACCCAGGGATCGAACCAAGGTCTCCCACATTGCAGGTAGATTCTTTACCAGCTGAGCCACAAATGAGGAATAAGGAGTGCCTTAGAAGCAAAGGCACTCCTAATATATAAAGACAATGTTTCTACCATTGAAACTGAGACTGCTCAAGAAAACAAATTAGGCTTTTGACAACATTTATAATTCCCATTATTTAGAGATTAACCAAAAGCATTTATTCAGTGGATGAAGCCCTACTTTAAATGCCTGCAACCCCCTGAGCTAGTTTATTGGATACTTTACAAATAGACCTTGTACTCTACCTAAGCCCTATGATTTTGAATACGTTATCAATCCCTGATAAACCACAGATTTCTCACATGGCTCTTTAACAGTATAATAAGTTTTACCTAATATTTCATTTAGCACCCGCTTTGATGTCTCATCCAAAATTTAAATGCGATATGCTTTCAAAAATGAAAAGTGTGAAAGTGTTAGTCTCTCAGTTGTGTCCGACTCTTTGCGATCCCATAAACTGTAGCCTGCCAGGTTCCTCTGTCCATGGCAAGAATTCTTGTCCGGGCAAGAATACTGGAGTGGGTTGCCATTTTCTTCTCCAGGAGATCTTCCCAACCCAGGGATTGAGCCTGGGTTTTCTGCATTGCAGGCAGACTCTTTACCATCTGAGCCACCAGGGAAGCCCTTTCAAAACATAAGATGGCCCAAATGATTGAGTGGGTGCTCGGTGGGGAAGGATTAAGAGCATGAGTGATGGCTTTACTGAATTACCTCAGTCAATGACAGAGATGAACGATTCATCAACAAAAAATCCAGGCTATAAACTGTGAACTCCTGGGACAAATATCATGCTTCATTTCCTTGGACCTCAGAATCTGTTTTCATAGCACAGAAAATGCATCATTGAGCTCAGAAGCAATCAGCAAGGAACAGCAGGAGAACTGCCAGCATTATCGTTACTGTCCAAAGATTAATGGCATCCACTGGATTAGTATGAAGAAAAATTTGGAGCTAGAATGTTGTTCACAGTGTCACTTACTGTCAAAATGAAAGAATATTGTCTTCAGTTCAGTTCAGTTACTCAGTCGTGTCCGACTCTTTGCGACCCCATGAACCGCAGCACACCAGGCCTCCCTGTCCATCACCAACTCCCAGAGTCTACCCAAACCCATGTCCATTGAGTCGGTGATGGCATCCAGCCATCTCATCCTCTGTTGTCCCCTTCTTCTCCTGTCCCCAATCCTTCCCAGCATCAGGGTCTTTTCCAATGAGTCCTCTTCACATGAGGTGGCCAAAGTATTGGAGTTTCAGCTTCAACATCAGTCCTTCCAATGAACACCCAGGACTGATCTCCTTTAGGATGGACTGGTTGGATCTCCTTGCAGTCCAAGGGACTCTCAAGAGTCTTCTCCAACACCACAGTTCAAAATATCAGTTCTTCTGCACTCAGCTTTCTTCACCGTCCAACTCTCACATCCATACATGACCACTGGAAAAACCATAGCCTTGACTAGACGGACCTTTGTTGGCAAAGTAATGTCTCTGCTTTTAGGTTGCTTTTATGCTGTCTAGGTTGGTCATAACTTTACTTCCAAGGAGTAAGTGTCTTTTAATTTCATGGCTGCAATCACCATCAATATTGTCTTAGAACTTCCCTAGTGGTGCAGTGGCTAGGAATCTGCTTGCCATTGCATGAGACATAGGTTCAATCCCTGGTCCAGGAAGATTCCACATGCCACAGGGCAACTACGCCCATGCACCACAACCACTGAGCCCACACGCTGCAGCTAGTGAAGCGTCTGCTCCACAACAAAAGCCGCCGCAGTGAGAAACCCACACACCACAACAGAGAGCAGCCCTCAGTCTCGGCAACTAGAGAAAGCCCGTGCACAGCAACCAAGACCCAGCGCAACCAAAAAAGTAACTGGTTAGTAATAATTAATTAACTAAAAAAAGAATACTATAATAAACAAAGAATATGAGCTTAGATAAAAGATTTAAAAACAAAAGATCGTTCTGTGTTCATCAATAGAATATATGGCTTCACAGACATTGTCTCCCAGCAGATAGATAAAAATGTTATTATTCTCTCTTTCATACTCAAACAGTAAATTCCAAAGGGGTGAGACACTGGATTCAGGTAAATCATTAGCCATTTTCAAATCAGCAAGGCTTACTTTTTTCATTTGAAGTTTTATGTGCTTTATGAAAAGAATGATTTTTATAAACTGGAGAGAAAACTGGCATTCTTAAAATCTGTGAAGAAAGTTAATTTACACTTTGAGGCAAAATGCTCTGATTTTTATTTTATGATTACCTTTATAAAACTAAATTTAGTTATCTAACCAATACTAATACTAATACTAAATTTAGTATCTGGTGTCTTATATCAGTTGAATTGGTACTGAGTTCTCAGAAAAATAAATAACATGAAATGATTTGTTTTAAGGGAAGTAAAGCTCATACTATAAAAGACAGCTGCTTTTCAAATAACAGCAACTGGAATTTTAATATAACATGAGAATTTTGTTTTCTTCCTTTTGGGGGGATGTTTTAAGTCAAATATAGTAACTCAAATCTACAGTTTGGCTTTCTTCCCTCCAGGCATTCTTATGTTCAATTGCCACTATTTTTAGCTTTCAGCAGTTGTTCCAAGAACATATCTTTTCTCAGAAAGCAATATTTTCTCTACTTTCAAAGAGAAAATTTAGGAAAAGTTCAGAAAACACAGATGCCCTAAAAATGTACTTGGCCTGCTTCTTCTCAGAACTGAAAAACTGTTGGGTCTCTTCAGTACAGCCTCTCTAAAGAATAAAGGCAACAGCAGAATTTATGGTTGTAACTAACTCGACCAGTGGTAACCTATCAAACTTAGACTCAGTGCCATCGAAGCACTTATGTTGCCTCCTGTTAAGTAACCTACCTTATTGTCACTTGTTCTGACCAGTCAAGACTGGTCTTGATCGTTTACAAAATATTAGCCTGAGAGGCTCCATTGCTCTTTTCAGTTTTCTGTTTAAGAAAATTGGGAGCTTGGCAGTAGAATCGTTTCTGATCAGCATGTGATAATCAAGCAGGGTATGCAACAATTGCATTTGTGTCTTACTGTAGGGATGTGAGGGCATCCCAGAGGCGCTAGTGGTAAAGAACTCGCATGCCAATGCAGGAGACATAAGAGATGCTGGTTCAACCCCTGGATTGGGACGATCCCCTGGAAGAAGGCATGGCTACTCCCTCCAGTATTCTTGTGTGGAGAACCCCATGGACAGAGGAGACTGGTGAGTTTCAGTCCACAGGGTCACAAAGAGTCGGACATGACTGAAGCAACTTAGCACCCACATAAGAATGTGACATAACGATAAATTGTAAGGATGTGATATAAAAACATATTGTAGAGAGGTGATATAATGTAATATGTGCTATGAGTTACAAATAAACAGGAACAAGTCATACTGGTATAAAAACACCTAGAAAAATATGATGTCAGGAGTCAAGAATAATTCACAGGAATGAAAACGATTAAAAATGAAAACTGGTAGAGTAGTTGTTTGGATAATTAATAGTGAAACAATATATTTCTGGTCTGTTCTCTTCCACTTATAGAAGATGTTGGAGAGTGGGCAGGCTGACATTCTAAAGCCTCTGCTGTATGATGAGGTCTTTAGTTAGTTCTTTGGTCATTGCTGTATACGAATGAGTCTTTTGGAGATAAGATGAGGCTCAGAGGTGAGTAGATTGTGAAGGGTTAACTTGAAAGACACTATTGAAAGATGCTGGGTCAGAAAAGAGCAGGAGTAGAGTGAGGTGAGGGAGGCCTTAAGAAAGGGGTGTGTGTGTGTGTGTGTGTGTGTGTGCTTGCTCTTAGTCGTGTCTGACTCTTGATGTGCTTAATCGATCAGTCATGTCTGACTCTTTGAGATTCTTTGGACTATAGCCCACCAGGCTTTTCAGTCCATGGAATTTTCCAGGCAAGAATATTGGAGTGGGTTTCCATTTCCTTCTCCAAGGGATCTTCCCAACCCGGAGATCAAACTGGTGTCTCTTGCATCTCCTGCATTGGCAGGCAGATTCTTTACCATTAGCACCACCTGGGAACCAAGAAAGGGATGGATCTGCGTAACATGACTAGAGAGGTAAGGGCAACCAGAAGACTTAAGAACAAAGAGAGGCAACAATTAATTTTCAGTTACGTGCATTCCACATCTGTAAAAAAAAAAAGTCACTGCATCATACCCAAACTTAGGTACAATCTGAAATAAACACAGTGCCACCAGTCCAGTGGACACAATCATTTTCAAGACTTACCTCAAATGTCACCCGTGCTTTGTGACTTCACCTAATCCACCCATCTCCCAAGAAGTCCATCAGAGAAAAGCAAACTTTTCTCTTTTCTTCAATTTTTATTAAAATACAGTCGATCTGCAATGTTGTGTTAGCTTCGGGTATACAACAAAGTGATTCAGTTTTGTGTGTGTGTGTGTGTGTGTGTATATATATTCTTTCTTAGATTTTTTTTCTTTGTACATTATTCCAAGATATTGAGTAGAGTTCTTTGTGCTATACAGTAAGTCCTTGTTATCTATTTTATATATAGTAGTCTTTACATTTTAGCCCCAAACTCTTAATTTATCCCTCCCCTATTCCCCTTTTGTTAACCATAAGTTTGTTTTCTATGTTTGTGAGTCTTTTTCTGTTTTGAAAATAAGATCATTTATATCACTTTTTTAGATTCCGCATATAAGCAATATCATATGATATAAGCAAGTATCATACCATATGATTTACTTTCAGTTCAGTTCAGTCACTCAGTTGTGTTTGATTCTGCAACCCCATGGACTGCAGCACACCAGGCTTCCCTGTCCATTACCAACACCCAGAGCTTGCTCAAACACATGTCCATTGAGTCAGTGATGCCATCCAAACATCTCATCCTTTGTTGTACCCTTCTCCTCCCTTCTCCTCTCTTCAATCTTTCCCAGCATCAGGGTCTTTTCAAATGAGTCAGTTCTTCACATCAGGTGGTCAAAATATTGGAACTTCATCTTCAGCATCAGTCCTTCCAATGAATATTCAAGACAGATTCCTTTAGGATTGACTGGTTGGATCTCCTTGCAGTCCAAGGGACTCTTGGGAGTCTTCTCCAACACCACAGTTCACAAGCATCCATTCTTCGGTGCTCAGCTTTCTTTATAGTCCAACTCTCACATTCATACATGACTACTGGAAAAACCATAACTTTGACTAGACGGACCTTTGTTGGCAAAGCAATGTCTCTGCTTTTTAGTATGCTGTCTAGATTGGTCATAACTTTCCTTCCAAGGAGCAAGCATCTTTTAATTTCATGGCTGCAGTCACCATCTGCAGTGATTTTGGAGCCCAAAAAGATAAATTCTGTCACTGTTTCCACTGTTTCCCCATCTATTTCCCATGAAGTGATGGGACCAGATGCCATGATCTTAGTTTTCTGAGTGTTGTTTTTTAAGCCAACTTTTTCACTCTCCTCTTTCACTTTCATCAAGAGGCTCTTTAGTTCTTCTTTGCTTTCTGCCATAAGGGTGATGTCATCTGCATATCTGAGATTATTGATATTTCTCCCTGCAAGCTTGATTCCAGCTTGAGCTTCGTCCAGTCAAGCATTTCTCATGATGTACTCTGCATATACATTAAATAAGCTACTTAGTATGATAATCTCTAGGTTCATCTATGTTGCTGCAAGAAACATTATTTCATCCTTTTTATGACTGAGAAATGTTCCATTGTATATTTTACTACATCTTCTTTATCCATTCCTCTGTCTAGAGATACTTCAGTTGCTTCCATGTCTTGGCTGTTGTAAATAGTGTTGCTGCGAACATTAGGGTGCATATATCTTTTCAAATTAAAGTTTTCTCTGAAAAGTAACCTTTTCTTGCTCTGTGTTCCCACAGTACCTCATCTATAACTTCTAGAAATGACCTACCTGAATTATCTAGTATTGCTTTAAAAATCTGTCTAATCCATAATACCATGAAGAATTTTAAGTCAAGGACATTTCTCAGTCATTTGTAACCCTTCAATCCTAGCACTATACCTGGCTTGCACACAATAACCAATACATTTTGGTTGAAAGAACTCAGTCAAGGTAATCTTCCACAAGTGAACTTTTTAAAAAGAAAGGAATGGTAAAAATAAAAAGCCTCAAAAACCACTTATTGATCAAATATATAAATTTGATAAATATATAGATAAATAGAGAAACCAAAATTAATTGTATTGTTGTTGTTTAGTCAATCAGTCATGTCTGACTCTTTGTGACCCCTTGAACTGACCCCTTGAACTGTAGCACTCCAGGCTTCCCTGTCCTTCACCATCTCCTGGACCTTGCTCAAACTCATGTCCATTGAGTCAGTGATGCCAACCAGCCATCTTATTTTCTGTTGTCCCCTCCTTCTCCTGCCTTCAATCTTTTCCAGGCCCTTTTCTCAGAGTCTTTTCTAATGAGTCGGCTCTTCACATCATGTGGCCAAAGTATTGGAGCTTCAGCTTCAACATTAGTCCTTCCAGTGAGTATTCAGGACTGATTTCCTTTAGGATTGACTGGTTGGATCTCCTTGCAGTCCAAGGGACTCTCAAAAGTCTTCTCCAGCATTACAATTCAAAAGCACCAGTCCTTCGGCACTCAGCCTTCTTTATCGTCCAACTCTCATATCCATAACGACTACTAGAAAAACCATAGCTTTGACTGTACAGACCTTTGTCAGCAAAGTGATGTCTCTGCTTTTTATATGCTGTCTAAGTTTGTCATAGGTTTTTTCCAAGGAGCCAGCATCTTTTAATTTCATGGCTGCAGTCATCATCTGCAGTGATTTTGGAGCCCAAAAAAATAAAGTCTGTTTCCATTGTTTCCCCATCTATTTGCCATGAAATGATGGGACCGGATGCCATGATGTTCTTTTTTTGAATGTTGAGTTGTATTAGGATATCAGTTAGTGTCTGATGGCTCATTGGGTAAGCAATCCACCTCCTGCCAATGCAGGAGACTCAGGAGATGCAGGTTCAATCCCTGAGTCAGGAAGATCCCCTGGAGAATGGAAAAGCTACCCACTCCTGTATTCTTGCATGGAGAATCGCATGGACAGAGGAGCCTGGCGGACTACAGTCCCATAGGGTAGCAAAGAGTCAGACATAACTTAGCAACTAAACACATCAATTAGTGTGAACTTTTAATGTTTTTCAGGTCATGGTCTGGACATATGTCACTTTGTACATGAGTCGATTATGGCATTTATAAGGTTGTTTTGCTACTAGTTGTTTTCAAATTTTTCATCAGACTGTAAACCCTTTTGATACCAGGACTGTTTTATATATAATGCTATGCTTAGTGGCTCAGTTGTGTCCAACTCTTTGTGACTCTATAGACTGGAGCCCACCAGGCTCCTATGTCCATGGGGATTCTCCAGGCAAGAATACTAGAGTGGGTTCCCATGCCCTCCTCCAGGGGATCTTCCCAACCCAGGGATCAAACTCAGGTCTCCTGCACTGCATGCAGATTCTTTACTGTCTGAGCCATCAGGGAAGCCCTGTATGCATTTCCAGCTGTTGCACAGCTGGAATATATAGTAAGGGCCTAGAAAAAGTTTGAGAAAGGAAGAAGGAAAAGGAAGGAAGAAAATGGAAAAGTTTAAAAGAGTGGGGAAAGAGGGGTAAAATTTTAAAACTCTGGTATAAAAATATTACAAAAGAATTTTTTGCCAGGTTGAGGCTGTATAGGCCAAATAAGGCTCTCAGACATGTCAGAGTTTCCAAGTTGACAGTGACTGAGCCAAAAGAAAATCTGATTCTTTCCCGTCTTCTCCTTGCTCCTCAGGTGCCACATGCATATCTGACTAACGTCAAAACAGAAAGCTGGACTCTTTGTACAAAAATGTGCTGGCGAGCCATCTGGCGACCTTTAAGAATCAATCATTGCAAATGGGCATGGGAGCAAGAGGAAATGATCTTCATCTGGGCCACTTCTCTTCTGCACATGCCGGCTGGCGAAGAGGCAGGCGTACAGTTACAAGGAGCACAACTTTTGTTTTCCAACTGCCTGCCCAAGGCTTCCAGTATTTTCCACAGCTTTACTGCAAAAAAAAAAAAAAAAATACAAGTGTAACAGGATGTGAAAACTCCCCACACATCCTGAGATCATTCCCCTCCATGCAGCTCAGCCCCCTGGCCTCTTCTTACTCAACCAGTGTGATCTGCGTCAATTGCGTTAACAGCCCAATGCCCAGAGCAAATATTGGCCTTTCTTCTTCCTGTATCCCTAAGTTTTCTCTTTATCCACATGCACCTGGCAATTCCCCAAAGTCAGAAAGTTGCCTCGGTTGTATTTGCTAGCTCAGTGTAGATAAACATAGCTCATCAGTAGTTAGTAGCCCTCCTCCCTCAAATCTTTTCTTTCCCAGAGTAGGGTTCAACTGCCTACTTAAAGCTATTATCTGGGGCTCTTTTTAAAATACCTTGTAGAGTGAGATGGCAGGCTCATTGGTCTGTAGAATAATAGTACTTTGACACTTCTCTAGTTAATGGGAATTGACAGTTCCTGTTATTCTTCTAATGAAGACACAAGTGCGTGCAGGAAATGTGTTTTGTTCATTTCTTTGTTTCTCTGTTGCTTGTTTTTGAAACAGAAGGAGGAGGTGAGGAAATGAAGTTGCTTTGTTTTTTAGAATACAGTCTTTTAGGGTTAAAAAACTCTGGTATATTAGTTTTCCAAAGTCATATTGAATTAGTCAGAAATTTGGATATAGGTTACTTTTTCCTACAAGATAAATTTCTAGTTTAAGTAAAGGAGGTCAATCAGAAATGAAGGTTAGCTACTTCTGCTTCTGCTAACATTCAAGAAGCAATGTTACATTAGAGATAATTCGACTTCAGATATAAGTCTTTATCAGCAGCTAATTATAAGTAATTACATAATGTTCAGAAGTGAATCTAATATGTAGTACAGCTGATTAAAAATATTTTTCTATTTTGAATAAATCTGTGAACTCTAGTACATATAATAGTCACTGTATATCTGGCTGTGGGTAAATGTGAGGATGTAAATGCTTGTGAATAAAATTCATATATCACCAGTTAAAAAACTTTATTTGGATTGCCTTCTCTTTTTCAGATATCATGTGGGAATACACTTCTAAATTTCTTCATCTTTGTCCTCCTCTGTTCATATTTCTTCTTAGAAATTTTCTATGAGTGTGTCTTTGGAGCTATAAGAGTACACTCCTATGATCTCAAATTTTACCTAAGCAAAAGGAAAGACTTCTTTTCAACAAACTGTATAACATTAGGTTTGCCATACAGCACAGCTGGCATCACTCCACAGGACCCAACATGCAGAGGAGACATCATCAGTTAATGAGGCTACTCTCTGCTGCAAAGTACAGATCTGATTCAATCCTGCCGAATATAAAACTCAGGCAGCTAAGGAAGCCTATCTCTTGGACTGGTAATAGAGCTGGAGAAAGTCAATTAGATTCTCTAAATTCCTTCTCGATGCCTTATACCAGCATATTTTATTTTATCCCACTTAACAGATACTCCATTTTTTACAAACTAAAAGTCTGAAAGTCTATTCAGCACCATTTTCCCAACAGCATCATTTTTAAATTAAAATCTATACACTGTTTTTTCAGACATAATACTATCACACACTTAAAAGACTATATCATACTGTCAACACAACTTGTATATGCATTGGGAAGCCAAAAACTTGATGTGACTCTTATCATATTTAAAATGGATAACCAAAAGGGACCTACAGTAGAGCACAGGGAACTCTGCTCAATATTCTTTAATAACCCAAATGGGAAAAGAATTGATACTTGTATTTGTATAACTGTGTTACTTTGCTGTACACTTGAATCTAACAAAACATTGTTAATCAACTATGCTGCTGCTGCCGCTAAGCCGCTTCAGTCGTGTCCAACTCTGTGCGACCCCATAGACGGCAGCCCACCAGGCTATACTCCAATATAAAATAAACACTAAAAAATTAAATACAATAAAAATATAAATAAACCCCCAAAAGTGCTTGATGTGACTCACTTTATTGTAACATCTGCTTTATTGCCATGATCTGGAACCAAGGCCACCATATCTCCAAGGTCTGCCTGTCATTGTGGTTTCTTACCTATTGTGATCATTCTGAGGGTTCCTCATGGCCAAGTTGAGAAACATGGTCATATTATGATTGTTGTTTGTTGTTGCTATTTAGTCACTAAGTCGTGTCTGACTCTTTTTGTGACCCCATGGACTGTAGCCTGTCAGGAGCCTCTGCCCATGGGATTTCTCAGGCAAGAACACTGGGGTAGGTTGCCATTTTCTCCTCCAGGGGATCTTCCCCACCCAGGGATCACACCTGTGTTTCCTGTATCTCCTGCACTGACAGGCAGACTCTTTACCATCTGAGGCACCAGGGAAGCCCCATGTTATGATTACCTACTGCTTTTAATCACACTTGACTGTAATGTATCATGATCATACATTACTGTAACAGAGAGAAAAGGATTACTGATCTCTCTGGTGTTAGGAGTCAGAGAACCTTCCAGAATATTAATAGTGCTGGACGAGACTTCGCTCCTGGAGCAGCTAGTGCCACGACAGGAGGGTCTGCGGCTGTGGAAGGAGCACATTCCGCTCCTTCCTCTATCAGCCAGATTAAACAAGAGCAGGGCTCCCCTCACCTCTGCAGCTGTGTCCCAGCTGGGACTGGAGCGGTGCCCCTGACACGTGTTGCTTCCTGCTAAGAAAAGTGCTAAAATTACCCAGAAGTTCCTCAAGTCCTGGCACGAGGGAGGCCACACAGTCAGCACTGTTCCCTTCTTCTTTTCAGCAGTTTTCCTTGCTATTTTTGGAGCAAGTTACCTTTGACATTTTGGAGGATTTATCATTGTTGTGTCTCAAACCTGTAACTCTCTGCTGCTGCTGCTGCTACAGCTAAGTCGCTTCAGTTGTGTCTGACTCTGTGTGGCCCCATAGACGGCAGCCCACCAGGCTCCGCTGTCCCTGGGATTCTCCAGGCAAGAATACTGGAGTGGGTTGCCATTTCCTTCTCCAGTGCATGAAAGGGAAAAGTGAAAGTGAAGTCGCTCAGTCATGTCCGACTCCTAGCGACCCCATGGGTCTGCAGCCTACCAGGCTCCTCCACTCATGGGATTTTCCAGGCAAGAGGACTGGAGTGGGGTGCCATTGCCTTCTCCGTGTAACTCTTTAGTAATGATCAAATAGTGGAAATTTCAGCAAACACAGTTTTTGACTATCTGAATTCCTCCACAGGCGCCCACCTGGCGTTTGCAGGCTGAGTCCTAGGAAACCTCATGAAATAAAAGCTCCTGATGGGGATGTGTGCATCTATTGGGCCCCATCTTCAGGATTGCCTCTTTGGGGCTTCCCTGGTGGCTCAGATGGTAAAGAATCTGCCTGCAATGCAGGAGACCTGGGTTCGATCCCTGGGTCGGGAAGATCCCCTAGAGATGGGAATGGCAACCCACTCCAGTATTCTTGCCTGGAGAATTCCATGGACAGAGGAGACTGGCGGGCTACAGTCCATGGGGTCATGAAGAGTCGGACACGACTGAGCAACTAGCACTTTGGGGCAAAGGTGCCATTCTTTTCAATAAAGCATCTGGGGGAGAGGGGTGGGAGGCCTCATTGTCGAGCCCAGATCAGAGGCATGACATACAAGGTGGCTTCGTGCAATGGAATCTGTTAGCCTGGTGCTCCCTGTGTGAGCAGCCCTGGTTCCAAGCCCTGTGAGTGACTGTCACCTCTCTCCTGGGAGTGCTTGTGAGGGTGTGTAGGGAAGAGATTAGCATTTGAATTGGTGAACTGAGAAAAAGCAAATCTTTCTCATCAAGGTCGCATTACCCAATCCACTGAGGGCCTGAATAGAACAAAAAGGCAAAGGAGGGTTGAATCTGCCCTTGGGCTTCCCTGGTGGCCCAGGCTGTAAAGACCCTGCCTGCAATGCAGGAGACCCGTGTTCCATCCCTGAGTCGGGAAGATCCCCTGGAGAAGGGAAGGGCTACCCACTCCGGTACTCTCGCCTGGAGAAAGCCACAGACAGAGAAGCCTGGTGGGCTACAGTCCACTGGGTCCCAAAAAGTTGGAAATGACTGAGAGACTAACACTTTTGCTTTCTCTCTGTCTCTGTGTCTCTCGGATCTCCATCTTCTCCTGCCTTTGAGCCATCGATATTCCAGGTTCTTGGGCCTCGGATAGGAAATTACACCATCAACCTCCAATTCTCAGGCCTTCCGACTCAGACTGAATTACACCAGCAGCTTTTCAACTACTCCACCCTGCAGACAGTCCTCTCTGCCACCATAACCCTGTGAGTCAATCCCTATAATAAATTTCCACTTATAAATATCTATATATACCCTATGTGTTCTGTTGCTCTGGAGAACCCTAATACAGGCCTCAGAGGATGGCCATGTTGTGCCAACAATTTTATATTTAGTTAAAACTTTATTTATACTCTTTTTATTTTGGAAGTTTAAAAAATAGGGAAAGTAGCCATAAAAGTATACCTCTTTGGGGAAGAAATTAAATTAATATATAGCTTATTTTAAAATAAATATATAATCTAAAAATTCATTTTTAAAAAATAAAACATAGTAGGTAGTTATTTGCTTCATTGCTCACTGTACTCCTTAAAAGTAAGGACTGTATTTTCCCTATATGCAACTTGTATGCAGTGCAATACTGACAGGTAGCAGGCACTAAATACATTTTTTCACACAATAAACTCCTTTCAAGTGCATTTAAAATATAAAAATTCATTTATACGGCTTTCATTGCCTAACCTGTCTACTCCATGAGAAATATGATATTTGAATTCTAGCATATGAGTAACACAATGTGAAGATTTTAATTTACTCATTAAGTAAATTCAATGAAACCCACATGTTTATATTATGCCAAACACCTGCTGAGCATTCAGTTTCTTGAGATAGAAAATTTTAATTTAGGAGCATCTGTCACAAATAATCAGGGACAATAAAGTTGGGGAAGTTTTATTTGTTTCTATTAGAAATACTTAGCCATGTCACTATCTTTAATGAACACAAGACAAGAAAAGACAAGGGAAGGAAACACTGGGTTCAAAACCAATATTTATAACAAATGTTTTTTAAAAGGCTGTATTAAGATGAACTTTCTTGTTCTTCTTACGTAATGTTAATGTGAAATTCTATTAGGATTGTATTCAAGACATCTTATGCATTTCCTCAAATGCTCACCCACCATTTAGGTAATATTTAAATCTTTAAAATTCTTAAGCTGGGAGTCGGACTACAGAAATTTACCACTCTCTTTGCAAAGGGACAGATCTACCACAAGAGAGCAATGTACTTCTAAGTCAATCTTAAGACATTAATAAAATTAGAAACAGCACTCTGTCCTGGAAAAGAAATATTTGCATACTGAAATCAGGCTGATTATGTTCTTTGCAGCCAAAGATGGAGAAGCTCTGTATTGGAATGGAGATAAAAGAGAGAAGTCATTAGCTCAGTAGTTCCAAAGGCAAGAGAACAAGTGGAATAACTATTGGTTTGTCAGCACTTTGGTCATTTTCCATTCATGCCACAAGAGGGCACCTCTTCTTCCATCACAGCTGGGCTGCCCGCCCTGAGAGAGTTTGTTTTTCAAAACTGGGTTGGTGATCAGCCCTCCAGTTTTGAAAACTGACTATTTCTTATAAGTAGAAGTTGAAGAAACTTATTAAATTTTTTCACCTACTTATGAAAATTTGCTATTTTTCAACAGTGGGTTTCTGTTAAAGGCGATCAACTGTTAGACCAATGACATGGAGAGCTGGTTTCACTCTATTTGAGGGATTTTCTCCTCCCTGAGCAGAGGTTCATTTAATACAAGTAATGCTGGTTTCACATGGTCCCTAGCTTCCAGTATGAGGTCAAAACTCCCTCAACAAAACCAACAGAAGTACTTCATCAAATAATAACGTTTCATTCATGAAGAAGATAAATTATTTTTTGAGGAAAATGATTTCATTATGTCATGTTACAATTGGGTTTTTCTGAGGTTAGCTGGATAATTTGCTACCTGGAACACTTGCCTTCATTGTGACTTTTGATTGGCACTCTCCATCATTAAAGTCCTTTAGCCTGAGGCACTTCTGGGCTCTAGGGCAGCACCTGGGTCTGTGGTTCCTCTTTGTCATACTGGGTGCTGTGCTCCGCTGTCTAGGAAGAGGAATGAAGAGAGCAGCATGGGTGTGAATGGTTTAAGCAAGTATCATAGATCACAGCCTTGTCATGATGAGGGGGTTTGGGTAACTGAAGGAAGCTATGAGCCATGCTGTGCAGGGCCACCCAAGACAGACGGGTCATAGTGAAGAGTTCTGACAAAACATGGTCCACTTGAGGAGGAAACGGCAAACCACTCCAGCATTCTTGCTGGGAGAACTCCATGAACAGCATGAAAAGGCAAAAGATATGACCCTGGAAGATGAGTCCCCAGGTCAGAAGGAGTCTAATATGCTGCTGGGAAAGGGCAGAGGGCAATTTCTAATAGTTCCAGAAAGAATGAAGTGGCTGGGCCAAAGTGGAAACGACCTCAGTTGTGGATGTGTCTGGTGGTTAAAGTAAAGTCCAGTGCTGTAAAGAACAATATTGCTCAAGAACTTGGAATGTCAGGTACATGAATCAAGGTAAATTGGACGTGGTCAAGCAGGAGATGGCAAGAGTGAACATTGACATCTTAGGAATCAGTGAACTAAAATGGACAGGAATGGGCGAATTTAAATCAGATGACCATTATACTACTACTGTGGGCAAGAATTCCATATAAGAAATGGAGTAGCCCTCATAGTCAACAAAAGAGTCTGAAATGCAGTACTTGGGTGAAATCTCAAAAACGAGAGAATGATCTCAGTTCATTTCCAAGGTAATCCATCAACGTCACAGTAATCCAAGTCTATGCCCCAATCACCGATGCTGAAGAAGGTGAAATTGACCAGTTCTATGAAGATCTACAACACCTTCCAGAACTAATACAATAAAAGATGTCCTTTTCATCATAGAGGATTGGAATGCAAAAGTAGGAAGTCAACAGATATCTGGAATAACAGGCAAGTTTGGTCTTGGAGTACAAAATGAAGCAGGGAAAAGGCTAACAGTTTTGTCACGAGAGCACGCTGGTCATAACAAACACCTTTTCCCAACAACCCAAGAGATGACTCTACACATGGACATCACCAGATGGTCAATACTGAAATCAGGCTGATTATGTTCTTTGCAGCCAATGATGGAGAAGCTCTATACAGTCAACGAAAACAAGACCAGGAGCTTACTATGGCTGTGGCTCAGATTATGAGCTCCTTATTGCAAAATTCAGGCTTAAATTGAAAAAGTAGGGAAAGTCACTAAGCCAAACAGTTCAGTTCAGTTCAGTTCAGTTCAGTCGCTCAGTCGTGTCCGACTCTTTGCGACCCCATGAATTGCAGCACGCCAAACAAGTATGACCTAAATCAAATCCCTTATGATTATACAGTGGAGGTGATAAATAGATTCAAGGGATTACATCTGGTAGAAAGAGTGCCTGAAGAACTATGGACAGAGGTTTAAAACCTGGTACAGGAGGCAATGACCAAAACCATTCCAAAGAAAAAAGAAATGCAAGAAGGCAAAGTGGTTGTCTGAGGAAACTTTACAAATAGCTGAGCAAAGAAGAGAAGTGAAAGGCAAGAGAGAAAGGGAAAGATATACCCAACTGAATACAGAGTTCCAGAAAATAGCAAAGAGAGATAAGAAGGCCATTTTAAATGACCAATGCAAAGAAATAGAGGAAAACAATAGAATGGGAAAGGCTAGAGATCTGTTCAAGAAAATCAGAGATACCAAGGGAACATTTCATTCAAGGATGGACACGATAAAGGACAAAAATGGTAAGGACCTAACAGAAAGAGAAGAGATTAAGAAGAGGTGGAAAGAATACACAGTAGAACTATACAAAAAAAGTCTTTATGACCCAGATAATCACAATGGTGTGGTCTCTCCTAGAGCTGGACATCCTGGAGTGGAAGATGAAGTAGGCTTAGGAAGCATCACTACCAACAAAGCTAGTGGAAGTACTGGAATTCCAGGTGTGCTATTTAAAATCCTAAAGATGATGCTGTGAAAGTGCTGCACTCAATATGCCAGCAAATTAGGAAAACTCAGCAGTGGCCACTGGACTGGAAAAAGGTCAGCTTTTATTCCAATCTCAAAGAAAGGCAATGCCAAAGAATGTTCAGACTACCACACAATTGCACTCATTTCACATGCTAGTAAGGTTATGCTCAAAATCCTTCAAGCTAGGCTTCAGTAGTATGTGAACTGAGAATATGCAGATGTACAAGCTGAGTTTAGAAAAGACAGAGGAACCAGAGATCAAATTGCCAACATTCACTGGATCATGGAGAATGCAAGGAGATTCCAGAAAAACATCTACTTCTGCTTCATTGACTAAGATAAAGCCTTTGACTGTGTGGATCACAACAAACTGTAGAAAAATTCTTAGAGATGGGAGTACCAGACCACCTTACCTGCCTCATGAGAAACCTGTATGTGGGTCAAGAAGCAACAGTTAAAACCTTACATGGAACAACAGACTGGTTCCAAATTGGGAAAGGAGTATGTCAAGGCTGTGTATTGTCACTGTGCTTATTTAACTTATATGCGGAGTATATCATGCAGAATACCAGGCTGGATGAAGCTCAAGCTGGAATCAAGATTGCTGGGAAAAATATCAACAATCTCAGATATTCAGATTATACCCTCTAATGGCAGAAAGTGAAGAACTAAAGAGCCTCTTGATGAAAGTGAAAGAGGAGAGTGAGAAAACCGGCTTGAAACTCAAGATACAAAAAAGTAGGACCATGGCATCTGGTCCCATCACTTCGTGGCAAATAGGAGGGATAAAAGTATAAACAGTGACAGATTTTATTTTCTTGGGCTCCAAAATCACAGCAGATGGTGACTGGAGTCATGAAATTAAAAGATGCTTGCTCCTTGAAAGGAAAGCTATGGCTAACCTGGACAGCATATTAAAAAGCAGAGACATCACTTTGCTGACAAAGTTCCATAGAGTCAAAGCTATGGTTTTCCCAGAAGTCATGTATGGATGTGAGAGTTGGACCATAAAGAAGGCAGAGAGCCAAAGAATTGATCCTTTTGAACTGTGGTGATGAAGAAGACTCTTGAGAGTCCCTTGGACAGCAAGGAGATCAAATCAAGCAATCCTAAAGGAAATCAACCCTGACTATTCATTGGAAGGACTGATGCTGAAGCTGAAACTCCAAAACTTTGGCCACTTGATGCCAAGAGCAGACTCATTGGAAAAGACCCTGATTCTGGGAAAGACCCTTATGCTGGAAAGATTGAAGGCAAAAGAGAAGGGGGTGGCAGAGGATGAGATGGTTAGATAGCATCATCGACTCAATGGACATGACTTTCAGCACGCTCTGGGAGGTAGTAAAGGAAAGAGGAGCCTGGCATGCTGCAGTCCATGGGGTCACAAAGAGTCAGACACGATTTAGCAACTGTACAACAATAGCAACAATAGACTGATATGATAAAACAGTAAGAGTATTGATGAGCATTTTTAAGAAGCCACTGCATTGATCTAAGTGAAAAATTGTGAGTGTTCTAGGTGCATCACTGAGATTATGCTTCAATAGGTATGACTTGTGACTGGGACTGGGGATCTTTATTTTTACAAAATTGCATGAGTGGTTCTGATACACATTCAGATTTTGGAGTCACTGACAAGAAAACTATGGCAAAAAGATCCAATGAGAGATAAGAACTTGAGTTAAACTCATAACAGTGAGAGTTTATGAATGCTTTCTGCATTCAAAAGAGAAGGGGGTGCATTCAAGGATCTATGAGACATAGGGATGAATAGATTGTGAGGACTGAAGAAATAGCTGAAATTGATGATGAACTTGAATTCCAGTTTAGGTGAGTGAGAGAAGTGTGTTCCCAATTCACAACAAGGGAAATAGATAGGAATGTGGCTCAGCTGGTAAAGAATCCACCTGCAATGTGGGAGACCTGGGTTCAACCCCTGGGTTGGGAAGATCACCTAGAGAAGGGAATGGCTACCCATGCCAGTATTCTGGCATGGAGAATTCCATGGACTGTATATAGTCCATAGGGTTGCAAAGAGTTGGACACGACTGAGGGACTTTCACTTTCACAGACTTTTGGAGCAAGAAGACTTCTACTTGATAAATAATAAATCTGAAGTTTGAAATATATAATTACATATGCCATAACATATATTTTATATAATCATTGTGTTGTTGTTTAGTTGCTAAGTCACATCTGAGTCTTTTGAGACCCCATGGACTATAGCCTACCAGGTTCCTCTGTCCATGGGAAAATCCCATAATCATTGTATCTATATATAATAGATCTTATATATAACTGCACACTATAATTATATATGCATATAATTATACTCATGTTCTGTGTCTAGTCCCATATGTTTAAGGCCAGGAATTATCATGACATAAATAATTAGTGAACCCCAGAAAAGACAGAACCCTAATGAGCACCAACATTTAGCCTGGAAGGTACTAAATCCCATAAATACATTTGTAAGATCTACTTCAAAAAAAAAAAGTAAAACTTTTAGTTGAGTCTTGTGTTCCCCAATTTGGACAGAGATCTCTTCATTCCAAATTTTCCTCTGATCATCAGATACAATTCTTATTTTTATTATCTACTTGGCTACGATAGTTATGGATTCTGTCTCAATTCAAGGAATGTGTAGGATTTAAGAAAAGATAAAAGTCCAGAAAAGAACAAAGGAAGAATTGTAATGCATAACCAGCAGGCATGGGGGAGGGGGGCTGCCAGGGAGGGGAGTGTTGGGGAGGATGAAGAAGAGGGGGATCATTGTGTTAAATACAACAGAGGCTTTAGATGAGATTGGTCTCAGAAGCAGCTCGACTTTTCATCTGATGATTTATGAAAGAATACCTTTATTCTAAAAATGTTTAATGAATCTTTTCTCTGTACCTGGTAGCATGTCAGAAACAAATGAGACGATAATAATCAAGACAATTATAGTTTATTGTCTTCATGGAATTCATAAGCTTTATGAAGCTCTATGAAGCTTATGCAGCTCCACGCGTTTGTGTAACTAAAAGGAGTACATGTAAATAGACACACACTGGTGGACTCAGAAAGAGCCATGCCCTCATGGCAGTTTGAATCACTTTACGCGGCACTTTCCCTGGGTTTCCTCTGGCCAGCCATCTTGCTTCGCCCGGCTCTGAGTCCAGATCTGGTTTCTCTCACGGTCCTCCCACGTGTGCCCATGCATCTCTTAGCCAAGATGGACTCAAGGGAGGAGGCCTATGGGTAGATTGACATCACCTACTGTGGTGTGGCACCCCCTCCCTTTTTGACCCCCAAGGAGCCTTTCTGCACATGTGTAGTTGGGAAGGTAGTTTTGTTCATTCTTTAAGTCGAACACTCTAACCAGTTCATCTCCTCTGACCCTCTTACCTCCATCAAATTGCATTAAATCCCTTCTCTCTTAGAAGGGAATAATAATTTAATGTATTAGCTTTCCAATGATCAAATAATAATGTTCTGTTTTTGAGATTTTAGACACAGCCAGCTAGGCAGTTTTTCTATTCATCCTACAAGTATCTGAATTCATGAAGTTAGGTCACATGATGGTTATCCTGTTGCCTATTTACAAAGCAAAATTCTCCTACAAGACATGCCCTGAAGCTGGCCTCATAGTTCTGGCTACTGTGTCTTTTTCTACTCACAATAAGATATCCTATAAAAGAACTGTACATGAAAAAGTTTGATTTACTTAGTCTGACATTACTTTCTTTACTCACTCTTGGTACAAAACAAACTCAAAATTTTTGAAGTTTTAAATACTAAATATATTTAGCCTATTGGGAATTAGCGACCTATTTTTTTTTTTATTTTATAAATTTATTTATTTTAGTTGGGGGCTAATTACTTTACAATATTTTTAAAAAAATATTTTTAAAAAAACTTTTAAAGCATAATCAGAGATACTCTAAAACTAAATTTTTCAGAATTCTTTAAATATATTACTATAGGCAGCTCACTATGCTAAACTCTATAGCGGTTATAAAGGAAAATGATGAAAACTTTTCAGTTAAGTCACATTAGTCAGTATAATGGACATGCATTTTAAAATGACTTTAAGATGATTTTAGAAAATTTAATATTTTCTTCTAGCTTCTTCATTGAACTTAGGTCAACTTTAAATCAATCTTACGTTCATCGTAATGAAGTAAAGCGAAGATGTAATGTCAAGTCTACATATCAGAATAATTACTAAAAGCTGCTATGACCCAGAGACTAAGCATTGTGTAACAATTCCAAGTAAAAGTGTTTTTCTATAGATATGCAATATTAGCCACAGGATATAACCCAAGCGCTCCTCCTCTGAGGGATCTCTGCCTACTCATTCTACCCCCCTTACTATTGTAAACAGAGTGCTCACAAGTCTAATTTATAAAGTTGAATGAATCCAAATAACATGAAAACTAATGCAGGCATATCTTGCTTATAAGAAGCTCTTTTAAACTGTTGAACTTAAATTCATCTGTAGATAATACAGAAAGTAAGTTAATAGTCCTAAAAATATCACTACTGAAGGCAAATACAATACTTAATTGTAAACAGTATACAGGTCAAACATTAGAATAAGTAAAACTGTAAACTATAGAGGAAAAAATGCTATGTCCTATAGCTATCAGGATTAATGCTGTATTAGCTATGCAAAGAAAAAAATAAAAATGATTTGCTTAAAGCCATGCCTACAATCTGCTTTTCTCCTGAGATTTGAACTTGAGCTTTCTTGTTCGCCAGTGTAGTTCATGTCTGTAGCAGTGTGTCTGGCTCAAGGGTGAATGATAGATGAAAAATTAAAATTGTTTAAAGTCTGCAGTAGGATTTCTTACAGAGTTCATATGTACAACCACATCTCAATAATGCAAAGGACAGACTATAGGAATCTCTATTAGTCATAAAAACAGAAAATTTTAGAAGAAAAAAAAACAGAAAAAGTTTCCAGCTCATTAGCTATCACAAAAGTGACTAAAGAAAATGGGCAACCCCATGAGTAGGATTAGTTACCATATTTGCTCACTCCTCCAAGTACACTGCCCATATACAGCTTCTGGCTAGGGGAATTAACTTGTCATAGTTTACTCCAAATCCTGTGCTTTTATAATTTGGAGACTATGGAGCTTTAAAGACCAGAGTACTTCATACAAGCACTAAATGGTCTGTGAAAAACACCATCATTTTTGCAAATCCAGTATGCCGTCTGAGCAATAGGGTTTATGACCCTAGAGAGATTAACAAATGACTTCAAGCACCAAAGACGTTTCCTCATTTGTCTTGGGAAATCCTTTACAAGAAGCCAGAGATGTAGAGGCAGAGAGTTTCAGGGCAAAAATTCTCCACTTCCCTTGTTTACAAAGTGTATTCTCACTACTGCTCACAATCCCACTTAAAGACATCAAATTGTTATTAAAGAAGTATATACATATATATATATATATACACACATATATATTAATAGAGGACTAATGCACTTAACAATTAAGAAATTGAGAAGCAATGATTGTAATGGTTCGATCAGAATTGACACTGAGTATTCAATTTAATTTTCTTGGGCTTCAAAATCACTGCGGACAGTGACTGCAGCCACGAAATTAAAAGACAATTGCTACTTGGAAGAAAAACTATGACAAGCCTAGACAGCATATTAAAAAGCAGAGACATCACTTTGCCAACAAAGGTCCATATAGTCAAAGCTATGGTTTATCCAATAGTTGTGTATGGATGTGAGAGTTGGACCATAAACAAGGCTGAACACTGTTAAGAACTGATGCTTCTGAACTGTGGTGCTGGAGAAGACACATGAGAGTCCCTTGGACTGCAAGGAGATTAAACCAGTCAATCCTAAAGGAAATCAATCCTGAATATTCACTGGAAGGACTGATGCTGAAGCTGAAGCTTGAATACTTTGGCCACCAGATGCAAAGAGCCTACTCATTGGAAAAGACCCTGATGCTGGGAAAGACTGAAGGCAGGAGGAGAAGGAGGCAACAAAGGATGAGATGGTTGGATGGCATCATCGACTAGATGGATGTGTTTGACTAAACTCCAGGAGAGAGTAAAGGACAGAGAAGCCTGGTGTGCTACAGTCCATGGGGTCACAAAGAGTTGGACACAACTAAACGACTGAACAACAATTCAATTTAAAAAATGAAAACAAAACAGTGAGAGACAGAACAGAAATTTAAAGATCAAAGTAAACTCCAAATAGAAGGTGAAGTATAAAGTGCCACAAGCTACAGTAAAACGACAATTTGGAAGTTTTAGAAAGAGGTTTAGAAGCATTACAGTAAAAGGTTAAAAAAACTTAAGATTGATCCTAGAGCTAAACTCTCAAAAAGAAAGTTTAAATTTCAGGTAACTGAATTTAGAATGAGCAAAAATGAAAGTAATATGCAAGGAAGTAGAATCCAGGATGTGAAGGCTCAGAGCAGGTTGTTGGAGGAATCTAGCACATTTAAACCTGCTCCAGAGCAGACAGTATTGACAAACAGATGCACAGAACGCCCTCTAGTGGTGAATAGAAACACTTTTCTTGTTACTATGGATACCTCTCCCACCCCATTCTTTTTTATTTCTCCTGTCTTTTCCTTAATTTTGGTTAACAGAATATTATATTTAGTAGAATTATTTGGAAGAACGTATTTTTCCTGAAATATCTTAATAAGAGAATACAACTTATAAAGTAATTTCTCAAGATGAGGTGAAGTTGCTGTAATCAAATATGGAAGAAAATCATGAAGCAATAAAAATAGTGTAGAATTTTAAAGCTATTCACCCTAAAAACTAACCACATAAAAGACAAGAAACAGTTCATTTGAACTCTGAAATATTATTAGCTTCAATGAGAACACATTATTTTCAGAAATAAAAGAGCAAAATATAGTATTTTTGCTCTTCAGAAACATAAAACATAGCAAGCAGACAGTCAATAAAAAAAATTTCTTTTGAGGGAGTGCTTACCAAATTCGGGCTTCTCTGGTGACTCAGTAGTAAACAATCCATCTGCTAACGCAAGAGATGTGGGTTTGATCTCTGGGTCAGGAAGATCCCCTGGAGAAGGAAATGGCAACCCGCTCCAGTATTCTTGCCTGGGAAATTCCACGGACTGAGGAGCCTGGCAGGTACAGTCCATGGGGTCTCAAAGAGTCTGACACGACTTAGCAACTGAGCACGGACTCAGGATTGACAAATTCACTCAGACCTAATATTCATCTGACTATCATTCACTCAGTAAAAGTGGTTCAGTTAAAGTCAGATTTCAGTTGATTATGTCTGTAAGGAGGGGAGAAAAATCTGCATTTTTTTTTTATCAGATACTGTTTACCTTAAATTGGAGATCTTGCAAAGGGAGGAAGAAAACTAATATTGACGGTTCATTATGCCAGATGCTATTCCTTCATTGTCACATTTAATCCACAAGCAACTTTATAAGGTTAGAATCTACTATTCCTACTTTACCAATAGGAAAACAAAGCTTAGTAAGATTTAATTTATACATGTGTAGTTTGTAAAGTGATTGAAACTTAGGTCTCCAATGATTACTGCAGTACAGTATGCTATCTGGTTAGCTTTTCTGCATACAAGTACTCAACGTGAAAAGCAGTTTTAAACACTAAGTGAGAAATATTGTGAAAGCACTTTGCAAATTTCAAAGCATTCTACAAATATATGGAATTATTTTGGTTGTCAATATTTAATGGGCTTATTTTAAAATACTAAGAGAGAAATTGGTTCAAATCAGACTTGCATCCTATATTCACAATATGGAATGACTCCTCCCAATTTTCAAAAAAAAAATGTTTGCATTACATCAATCCCACACCATTAGTCTGTGTCTACAGGTCTAAAACTTTTCAAAAATATATAGTCTTATTTGTCAATACTTCTCAAATATTTTATTCATGCCACATAATTCAGTTTAGTGAATTTTTTACTTTTAAAAATGTAAATTTCCTTTTCTATGTTCTCTGTAAATTGTACTAACTCTAGGTTAATAAAAAATAGTGTGTTGGCAAAATAGAACAGCAAATTAGGAACAGACTAGTGAACACAAGTGGAAGGCCCATGTTTGTTGCGCTATGCTTTGCAGTTCACCATGAACAGCTTGAAATTTTTAGAAAAAATTGTTACATAAACCTGGTCATGCTTTGCTGGGAAAAGTACGTGCCCCAGAGCTTGTTCCTTGAGGAATGTTGGTCCAATACAACATGGTCAAGTGGTCAATGAGTTTGGGAAATGTTTCACACTACATAACTTGAACTTTCCAATGTGCAGTCATATAGTCAAGACTCTGAAAAGTGCAACAGTTAGCCTTTTAAAATTTGTAGCAACTTTCCATGGCTCTTCATATTTTCCATGGAACACTCCTCTGGCCCAGGGAGTAAGGGATGCTGCCATGAGTCTATTCAACTGACCATTTTCTGCTCATAAAATACCAGCTTACTATGCTGGATTTGAATACAACAGACAACCTATCCTAATTTCAAAGAGTCAGTGCTTCAAAATTATATATATATATATATATATATTCATGAGTATTCCTACAAGAGGAATGCCTGCTTTATTCTTAGCAACAACTGGAAAAATAGATTTCCCCTGGCTCCAAAAATTTGAGTTTCCAAAAGCTATGTATCCTTTTCTAGCCAGTATGTTCAGCTTCCTTACCAAGAACAATGAAAACAAATATAATATTACACAATTTCCAAAGGAAATCATTTTTCTTTGACATCTCAGATTCAGATTCTGAACTAAAAATAAACATGAAATTTCAAATACGGAGTGTTTGGGATGGTCATATTTTATAAATATTTGGATGGAAAATCGTAGACTCTGATATAGCACTTATGAAATAAAAAGAATTAAACTTAACAGTAAAATACTCCTCATAAGCATTACAAACATTCCATTAAGTGGACAAATTCAAAGAATCAAGAAGGAAAAACTCCAAAAGACAATATTTATTTAGAAAACAATATAGTCTGTGTTGGGACTTCGCAGGTGGCTCAGTGGTAAAGATCTCACCTCCAATGCAGGAGACATGGGTTTGATCCCTGCATAGGGAAGATCCCCTGGAGGAGGAAATAGCAACCCACTACAGTATTCTTGCCTGAAAAATGCAATGGACAAAGAAGCCTGACAGGCTAAGTCCATAGGGTGCAAAGAGTCACACATACTGAACAACTAAACACACACGCATGCATAGTTGGTGTTTAGGACATTGTTCGCTGAGGAGAAAGGGCTTAAAAATGAAATGGAAAAATACAACATTCTTAATTGATGTGACTGGCAAATATGGCAGTATTGAACCGCTTGCTTCTCTCAAGTAGTATACAAGATATCACACAAAAATTTAATTTCATTTAGTTTATTAATATGATCCAAACAAACTTAGCTTAAGAAATGAGCAAAAGACACAAGACAAGATTTGGCTGATCTATACCAAAAGAACAAAAAAGGTGGCAGGACTGGTGATAATTTTATTTTGGAAAGTTAGTTTACTAACTAATATAAAAATAAATCTACAATAGCAACTGTGACTCAAATTGAGCCAGTATGCAACACGTGTGATACCCAACATGGTCAGAGAGGACCTCACACCCTCCTCAGCTGGTTCACACTCTCTGGCCTTTGTCCTGGACCTTCACAAAAGACCCCTCACAGCACTGAGTTTGCAGCCAGCTACATTTTCTCCTCAGCCTACAACCAGTTATGTACCATTGCTATGTTTTCTACAGCCTCTTTGTTTTTGGATTGTGACAGAGCTCAAGGAAAAAACTCACCTGGCCAGCGCGGAGCAAGGAAGGGGGAAAAAAAGATGGGTTCAGGGTAGTTTGGGACTCAGACTCAGGTAAATGAGGAGACTAGAACGGGCACCATCAGAAAGTGTTGAGGTCAGGGGCCCACAGGTAATTCACAGAAAAGGACAGAATCGGATATTACAAGAAAGTAGGAAGAACCACTGTTCTACTGGGGAAATCACACCAAAGAGCAGTAAAGAGGGAGAACCCTGGAATGGAGACTACTTCCATTTACACCTTTAAGATAAAAACATTTAGAAAGAGGAATGTAGAAACCAAATCAATAATTTGAAAAAGTAAAATAGCAACAACAAGTATTTCAACAAAATGAAATACAGGAGATAAAGAAGTCTTTTACTTCCACTTGACTTTGTCCAATTTTTTTAAGAGGTTAGGTAAGGTCAATTTTGCTTTACTGAACGATTCATACATTGTATCAGATGTTTCTGAGGAAAAGATGAGAACCTGATGGACATCTCTCAGGGAGCCTGGGAAGGAAGCGGGGACAGGAGGAAGGGAACCTGTGAAAGGAAGTCTCCAAGGTCTTCACCCTCATCCTTCACACCCCATAAATGTCCTTAATCTGCACGTGAGATGTCAGGCTCAGATCACGGAAAACCGTGGTCACCGAGCACGACAGAATCACGGGCACAAGCTCCTGGCGCTGAGTGCGCTGCCCAGGACCACGAAGCTCAGGAGCAGCTCGAGACAGACATTTCCACGCAGGGAAGTGGAAGAAGCTCGGCACACCAAGGGCTCTGCTTGATACGGTCTTTCTATATCTGGAGGTAATGCTGTCATGCCTTGAATCTGAAAAGGAAAGAGCAGAAACAATGCCACTGAGTGTGTGATTGAAGAGGAGGGCTGCGGCCACGCTTGCGCAGCCCCTGCGCTTCTGCAGGGGTTAAAAGGGTGGAGGGGGGAACAGATGCTGAAGTTGTCCAAGGTCGGGCAGTCAGAACCCTAGGGATTCCCAGCAAGGCGGAGAAGGGGTCAGACACACCTTTGGGAAAGAAGAGACATAAAACATGCTCTGTTGGGTTTCTTTTGGAAGCTTTCATCCCACCTTATTCCTTTTTCATCCCAACTTTGGTTTCAGAATAAACTTCCTTCTTTGAAGGAAGCGGAATCAGGAGTTTTGGGGCATCTATGTAATCATTGAAAAATTCTCAGACTTATTCAAAAGACAACTGGATTTATGGATATCTGTCTGTTCCTTTCATTTTATCTGTTGTGGATTCAGGTAAGACACGGTATCTGTTTTCCCTGAAGATTAAAACAAAGTGGGGCTTACCGACCACTCTGCGTTGTCTGTCTTGGAACATCTCACGTTGACCGGCAGGCTAAGGACAAGCTTATTGAAGGCAAGACCTTCCTTTTTAGTCCATTTAAACTTGTTCATTGCGTCCATGAAAGAAAGGTTTTTATACTGCTTAGGGCTTTTGATAATGAAAGGCCAGGTCCTGAATATAAGATAAATAACCAGAAAGAGTCATATTCAGAACAAAAGCATTTTGTGTTTCCATTATTTTCAATACCGTAAGTCCCCTACATATGAGCTTTTAAGTTGTGAACTTTTAAAGATGCAAATGTACCCCTGTATGCCAGCTGTGTACTGTACTCCTGTACTTTTGAAGGTATGGTACTGTAAGATTAAAAATGCTTTCGTTACTTTCTATGTTTGTTTTTTATCTACATATTATTTGTGTGAAAAGTATTATAAACCTATTACAGTACGGTACTATATAGACGATTATGTTAGCTGGGTACCTAGGGCTAACTTTACTGGACTTAACAAATTGGACTTATGAACACTCTCTCGGTAGAAAATGCATTTGGATGTAGGGGACTTACCGTATTCTAAAACAGACTTCATACTAGTTCATTTTTACACACATAGATAACCTAATTGAAAGTACTAGTGAACTCTTAAGCAGTTACTAGAAGAAATACATATAAAATAAGAAGTCTTTTTAAAAAAGAAAATTCCTCAGTTTAGTAGCAGTTGAGTGTTACTTTTAGACAAGAAAGCTTCCCCAGAGTCCCACAATTCCTCACATAATTGTTTTGGCTTTGGCTAACAATATAACTGATATGCATTCAGTTCTGAAGACTACAATGCTAATGGTGTAATGAAGAAATGTGCAGAATATCAAAAGATACTGAACAACAATGGAAATTTCAATTCCACACTGTTGAAAAGCCTGACCACTGCTGGTTGTCCTGTTTTTGCTTGTCTAAGTGGCAACATTTAAAAAAAAAAATTGAACCAATATTTTTAAAATTTCACTGAGAAAAAAATAAAGATGCTACACTCTGCTTCTACTTGCTGCTGAAGAAAAATATATGTTAAATGTCCAAGAAATAAAAGTTTTATATTATCGATTCTCGAAAAAAGGAAATGTGTTTAAGTGTAGTTCAAAAATTTGCATGGTCTGTTCCATGGACCATCCAGGAGATTATCATGGGTAACTGGTAGGTGTTTGGCTCCCTTGATATCCCAAGAGGAAGTTCCAGTGATTTTCAATAATTAGCAACGAATTAACCTCCAGCTGAGGAATCTACATTTTTAATATTTTATCTTTGTAATTTCTTCATTTAATTATGTCATATCAGCTCTCTCTCTTATACACATATCCTAATCAGGCACGTTTAATATTATCTTTTAAATTAAATTAAACATTCTTTATTAATCTTTTAGAGTTATGAAGATAAATTTTTTATGTTTAAAATGAAAACATTTCCTCTGTACTTTAATAAGTAAGATAATGAATAATACAATAGGTCATATACGAGGGTCTTTATATTCTTTATTCCTAACCTTTTTTCTTTAATTAAAGTCAATATATCTTTGTTAAGTTTTAAATGCACTGTTTTGCACAGAGACCTTAAAGTACTATAAAGAATGAGCAAGCGCCATCACACCTCAGCAAACAGATCTAGGAATGACCTGAAATCTATAACATTGTAAATTAAATACTCTGTGGAGACTTACAGAGGTGCAATCCAGAATTAGTACAAAATAAAATTTGTACATGTAAAAACTTGTATAAAGTAAAAATTTAACTTGAAAGCGGCCCATTATATTTACATACCATGTCATTTAAAATACACTAAAAGCTAGGTGCTAGTGGTAAAGAACTTGTCTGTCAATGCAGGAGATGCGAGTTCCATCCCTGGATTGGGAAGATCCCCTGAAGAAGGAAATGACAACCCACTCCAGTATTCTTGCCTGGGAAATTCCATGGACAGAGGAGCCTCGTGGGCTACAGTTCATGGGGTCACAAAGAGTCAGACACAACTGAAGCAACTACAGCCTCCCCAAAGTAGTTAAGTTTCATTAAATATAAAGTAACTTTAAATCAAATTTTAAAAAAATTTACTTTTTTAGGAGATGAGGTATTTGTCTTGAAAAAAGGAAAAATATACTTTATAACCAGGAAAATGCTGGGAGTGCGGTGGGGAGATCACCAGCTTGTAATCTCCTACACCACCACAAGGGGGCACTGGAATCTCTGCTAACTCCCTAAGTTTTCGGCAGTTTGCTAGTAAGAGTGAACGCGTGTGTGCTAAGTCACTTCAGTCGTGTCTGTCTCTTTGCGGCTCCATGGACTGTAGCCCACCAGGCTCCTTTGTCCATGGGATTCTCCAGGCAAGAATACTGAAGTGGGTTGCCATACCCTAATCCAGGGGATCTTCCGGACCCAGAGATCCAACCCACGTCTCTAATGTCTCCTGCATTGGCTGGTGGGTTCTTTACCACTAATGTATTGTATATTACATGTATGAAATCTTAAAAAGTTTTACCGCTAGAAAATATTAGCATCCGTTTGAGATTTCACAGTATAAAGTTACAGAAGAGGTGTAAACACATTTGTTTATTTATTGTAAGTATGTAGAAAAGGATTTTTAAAAGGGCAAGCCCAATGAACCCTATGTTGGAGCCAGCAGGACGGGCTGGGTGGGGAGGAGAGTGTCACGACCTCCAAAACCTGGCATCTTGTCCCATTTGTATTGTCTCCTTTCCCTTCCTACTAAATTGGCTCAGGCTCCTACTTTATAACGTCACACCAATAAACTCCCTAACACCTTCCAGCTTGTTCTACACCACACTTGCTGATTACCACTGCAGAGAAGAGAAGGAAAAGACAGAATGAGGAGTAATCCTGAAAAATTAAATATTTATCCTAAGTATTTTTCCTTAAAAGACTACAAACTAAACCAGAAACAGATAATGTTCAAGTTCTGCTCTCACTGGGACTGGGATTTAGCTATTAGAAATTTAGGAATGTTCTAGAAAGTAAAACCATTACATTTCTGCACATCTGGGCAGTGTCTAAATAACTACCCAGATCCACATATAGATTGAAGGGTATTATTTATATATCATTTCAGTTAAAGGATTTAATATTGATGAATAATTTTCCAATATAAGCTTAATTTAATTGGCTAGTCAATTTAAAAATGTACAGAAATGAAATAAACTTAGACTATCCAAAATAACTTTGGAGAAAGAAAAAATGGAAAAGTTTGGGGATTTACCCACTCATTTCAAGATTTACTATAAAACTATAATAATAATTGTGTGGTTTTGTAGTAAAGCTAAATGTGCACCACATGAACATAACTCAGAGTTCAGAAATTGTCAATATATGGTGAAATGATTTGCAAGAAACATTTCCGAGTAATTATATAGGAAAAAAGTAGCTTTTTTCATCAAACAGTTCTTGTACAACTTGATGTCTGTGTGAAATACAATGAATCTCAGCAAATTCAACAAACAGAAAATCATTCAAAATGGATCTTCAACCTAACATTAAAACTATAAAGCTTTTAGGAAAAAAAAAAAGAAACTCTTCACAGCCTTAGGCAGGCAACTATTTCTTACATAGTAATCAAAAGCACAAAGCAAACCAAAAATAATAAAATGGACTTCAGATAAATATAGTTAAAAAATTAAAATCAAGCCATAGACCAAAAAAAATCATTTGCAAACATACACCTGACAAAGAATTTATATCTAAAGTATAAAAACTCTTTAAAATTATAAAGAACTCTTACAACTCAATAATAAAAAAATAACTCAGTTAAATGGACAAGAATTTGAACAATTAAAAAGGAACATGTATAAATGACTAATCAGCATGTGAAAAGAGGCTCAATATCATTTGTCACAGGGGAAATGGAAAATAAAACTACAGTAAGATACCACTGCATACACATTAAAATAGATGAAATTCAAAATACAAAAAATACAAAGAACACTTTTTTTTTAAGAAGACTGTTAAGCAGTAGGAAATCTTATAGATTACCACTGAGAATGTAGAAAGGTACGTTATTTGGGAGGACATTTGAGAATCTCATGCAGTAAACATAGACTTAGTGTACAATCCAAGGATTCCACCACTAGGTATTAAAGCAGAAATTGAAAATGTATGTCCATACAAAGATGAATACAATAATGTTTATATCAGCTTGCTTCATAATTCCCACAAACTGGAAAACATCCAAATGACTTTCAACTGGTGAACAGATAAATGAAATTTCAGGTATACACACACTGGGGAATACTACTCAGCAATAAAAAGGAATGGATTGATGATACACATACATACACACAAATATATACATACATATATATGTATAGGTGAATTTCAGTATAGATGAAACTCAAAAACATTCTGAGGTAAAGCAGCCAGGCACAAAAACGTATATACCATATGATCCTATTTTCATAAAATCCAGAGAAGATCAAACTAATAGTGACATAAAGCAGATTCACGCCTTCCTGGGGCTTCCTGTGGAGGTGGGTGTCTCCAGAGGTGTGAGAGGAGTCTCAGTGGTGATGAAAACGCCCTAGAGCTGCTCTGTGATGTGGTTAAACAGGGGAACATATCTGAGAGAACTTTTTAACAGCATGCTTAGCACGCATGCGTGTTCAGTTGCTCAGTTGTGTCCGACACTTTTGCGATTCTAGGAACTGTATCCCACCAGGCTCCTCCGTCCATGGGATTTCCCAGGCAAGCATACTGGAGTGGGTTGCCATTTCCTCCTCCAGAGGATCTTTCTGACCCAGGGATCAAACCCACGTCTCTGCAACTCCGAAAGGTGAGTTCTTTACCACTGAGCCACCTGGGAAGCCCATACTTAACGAAGGGGCATTTAACTGGATGTAAGTTCCACCTCAAGCAATATGACTTAAATAAATAAATAACAAACAAGAAATAAAAACGTATCAACAAACAGACAAAAAAGATACAACCTATACTTTACCAATCAAACTGTTAAAGAAGGAAGCCAGGAAATCTGACTTATGAGGCACAACTCCTAACCCTCTCCACGCTCTCTGAGTAAACGAAGGTTGGGAAGGATCAAGCACAGTTGAACCTCCCTGACAGAAGCAGAGGTGTGTGAGCTGTAACAGATTTGGCAGACTGATATAATAAGGCCTGGGACATTCCTCTACTGAAAGGCAGTCAGCTCCAACCAGTTAGAAAACATCTTCTAATAGATTTTTAATAAAATCTGAGGAAGGAATAACCCCCGTATTGTGATATAGAGAAGAGAGTCACACCTCTGCACACACAGCCCTTTACCCTCAAAATATAGAAAAGAAAGTACATAAAATATGAACAAGTGGACAAGTGAAAGTCGCTCAGTCATGTCTGACTCTTTCCGATCCCATAGTCTATACAGTCCATGGAATTCTCCAGGCCAGAATACTGGAGTGGGTGGCCTTTTCCTTCTCCAGGGGATCTTCCCAATCCTGGGATCGAATCCAAGTCTCCCACATTGCAGGTGGATTCTTTACCAGCTGAGCCACAAGGGAAGCCCACATAAAATATATCACCCCTCCAAAAAAAAGAAATATATATATATATATATATATATATATATATATGTATCACCCAAACCTCAAACTGTGGTGTGGAGAGAAAGCAAACTACTCTCAGATTTGCTTAGAAAGTAGTCAAAACTCACCTATATTTTACCAAAGAGAAGTTTTAAACAGAACTGGCTCAGCAAAAAGAAGGAATGGCCAAACAACCATGAAACTTAGGGTGAAAGGAAATACCACATTTCAACTATTTCAATATCCAGTGAAGACAAAAAAAAGAGAGAGGGAGAGACAAAAAAATCTATTCTAGAAGATGATATAAACCAATTATACTGGAGAGAATTTCCACAAGTGTTTCATGCTGCTGCTGCTGCTGCTAAGTTGCTTCAGTTGTGCTATGTTTATTTAATAAGAACATGAATGCAATTAAACAAGGGCTTAAATACAGGATGATAAAACAACAGAAGGAGATGAAAAAGGAGATATACCAAAGGAAATAAATTTTAGAGAAAACAAATTTAGCACCAAGTAGGTTTTTAAAAAAAAAAGAAAAAAAGCAAGAGGCAGAAGAGCACTTCTGAAAAATTATAGGGAAACGCTTGAGAAAAATCCCAAATAGATTAGAAAAAGTTTGTAGACATAAGAAAATTTCCTTGTAATGAAAAAAATAAGTGAATATATATATATTTCCAGAAGATATGTAAATATTTATATATGTAATTATGTAAAGCATTTTGTATTTCCAGAAATTTTGATTCATATACTCAACACTGAAATATGCTCAATTGAACTTACAAATTCTACAGGTAGAGGAAGAATGAGACCATTTATCCAAAGACATCTCCGAAGGCTGGGGGTGCAGGGTGGTGGTGGGGGATATGACTCCCAATTACTATACCCAACCAAATGCTGCACAAATATAAATGCAGAAATTTTCAAACATAAAGGACATAAAGCATGTGAAAGCCCTTCTTGATTAAATAACTGAGGACAAAATC
This sequence comes from Giraffa tippelskirchi, assembly GCF_054371585.1. Lineage (NCBI taxonomy): Eukaryota > Metazoa > Chordata > Mammalia > Artiodactyla > Giraffidae > Giraffa > Giraffa tippelskirchi. The sequence continues at coordinate 134,744,690 of NC_137283.1, forward strand.
CTGAAGAATCAAATTAAAGAACCTAGAAATGCAGAAATCATATGAAGTAGGGATTATCATGGAATCTATAAAAGCTGCAATAAATATTGTGGAAATTATGTTTCAGAATTAAAGGTGAAAATTAAAAATCTTGAGAATACAAAAATTCTAATATAAATAATAAATATTTGGAGGTACAAAAAGGGAGGTTGGGAGAAAATGTGAAAGTTCTCATTTTTATGATCTAAAACTGAAATACAGTGTTTAAAAAAATGTTAATATCTTTTATGATCTATTTTTTCAGCATCTGAGAGCTCCTTTATATAATATTATTTCTTGTCATTAAAAACAACAGCAATGTTTATTTATTCAACAATTATTCAATTTTAATTTAGTCTTCTGATTAATTTAAACAAAATTAAATTTTAATATTTTTGTTTAAAGCAATACACAAATTATAATCTTTCTAACTCTGATCTGGGCTTCCCTGGTGGTTCAGCTGGTAAAGAATCCACCTGCAATGCAAGAGATGTGGGTTCGATCCCTGGGTAGGGAAGATCCCCTGGAGAAGGGAACAGCTACCCATTCCAGTATTCTGGCCTGGAAAATTCCATGGACTGTATAGTCCATGGGGTTGCAAAGAGTTGGACATGACTGAGAGACTTTCACAATCCTGATCTATTCATCTTTGCATCAATACCTATACAGAAAGATGTCTCCAGTGACATTCAATTAATGTCAGGGTTATTTATTTCTAACAGAATTTGGAGTGATAGCTTGTGTCCTCTTTTTTAAAACCTTTTTCTGCATTACCTAAATGCTCTATAATAAGACTATGTGATTTTAACGCCTTATCAACATAAACTGATTTTTTTTTTTCCTGCAGAGAATAGAAAAAACACCTCTCCTGATTTTTTTTTAAAGAAAGAGAACAAATGAAGCAGGAACTTTCCATCACATAAACCTCACTGGAACCACATGGAGAGTGTTGATGTATCCTCCAGCAGGGAATACAAATTTATCTAAACTCATTATCTATTCTGTTATCTGATCTTTGGGAGGTTTTGTTTTTCCTTAAGCCTTGCCAGATCTGTAGAAGGCAGAGGAAAACTGCACCCTGCACCCTCCACAACAGACAAATTTTGAGACAGGATGTACGTGTCTCTCTTTTTCTACCAATGTATCCTCTAATCCTAGAATTGCTACAGAATCTTTAAAATAAAATGGAGCACCTAAATAGTCCTTACATTAAAAGCAAAAATAGAAGATTCTAGGTCATATGTTATTCCTGTTTAATACTGTATCCTAAAACCAATATTTTTACAAGCAAAACAAAAAAAAGCACTCAAAACCCTTTCTCTCTATCTTTTTCCCAGTACCTTGTTGGTTTGGTCTTTAATAATATTTATGTCAGTGTGATGATGAACTAAACTTAAAAGTCTGATTTAAAGTCCAAACATGTACTTATAACAGAGGTTCTTTTTCATTCATATTTTTGTAGAATAAATAAATTTAAACATGTAGTTAAATGTTTTATGTGGGCAATGACATCTCAAACTAGTCGTGTTCTGTGAAGCAATTCTCCCTGTCTAAGTGACGAAAATCCCAACTTCAGTATTTCCTGGAGGAGATCAATCTAGTGGGCGCTGACAAAGCTTGTTGGGACACAGGAGATAAGCATTTTCAGAGGCTTCATACAAGTTGAGCAGAAAAGAAAATAACTGGATCATAGCATGCAATTTGTTCATCTTGTAAATACATAGCTTTGAATGTTCATCTAACATTCTCTCCAACATTCTCTTGATTAGGAAGTTTCTAGTCAATACATTAAAAATATTCTAAAGGGAAAAAAACAAGGCTGTTGAAGTCTTGCTGTGCTGTGCTCAGTCATGTCCAACTCTTTGCGACCCCATGGACTGCAGCCCGCCAGGCTCCTCTGTCCACCGGATTCTCCAGGCAAGAATACTGAAATGGGTTGCCACGCCCTCCTCCAGGGGATTTTCCCAACCCAGGGATCGAACTCAGGTCTCCCACATTGCAGCTGGACTCCTTAACAGTCGGAGCCATCAGGGAAGCCCACTTAAGTCTTAGTAAGAAGCAATATGGGCTTCCCTGGTGGCTCAGATGGTAAAGAATGCCTGCAATGCAGGAGACCTGGGTTCAATCCCTGGGTCCCGAAGATTTCTTGGAGAAGTAAATGGCTACCCACTCCAGTATTATTGCTTGGAAAATCCAATGGACAAATGAGCTTGGTGGCCTACGGTCCATAGGGTACCAAAAAGTCGGACGTGACTGAAGTGATTAAACATCCATGCCAGAAACATACAATCTCAATATTTTAAAGACAAGACTACATCCTAGTGCTTCTAGAGTGACATTTTATGTGCCGTTGTGATTTTTATTGACATTTTATTTGTTCGCAATGTAGTTATTGTGAACAAAATAGCACATATATAGCAACGACAATACAAATCCCACCTCCCCCATTGATTATGTAATCTATGAAGCTGAACAGATTTTTAATCTTTAGTTTCCATTTCCTTCTCTGAACTGGGACTGCAAATACTGCTCTACCTAATAAAACTGTGTGAAAATAAATTAAGTGAAATTACGTATGTGAAAATACTTCAGAAGCTACAACCAAATTTATACCAGCATTTTGTTATTTGTATTTTAGCAGATACAGACTTCTGATATGGTCGTCATTGGGTTGACTGAATAGGAATTCAGTAGAACGTATCTATGAATAGTGGGTTTAATTTAAAAAGAAGAGTGTTTGTAGTTTCTAATTTATAATTCTTATAAAATTTTGGAACAAAAAGTAGGCCATAATTATATTCTCAGTCAGATCTATGTTTTTACCACATCCTCATCAAGTGTTTATTTAACCTTTACTTAAATACACCCCCTCAAAAATCTACGTGTCACTTTTGCCTAATTACATCAGTCCTTTTGTAATTGACTGATTAATTTTGAAAAATCCTAATCATTAGAAAGTTCTTCCTTGTATAAAAATAAAATTTACACTTCAAACTTTCCACCAGCCATGCTAATTTGCTTTGTGGTACTGCTAAGAATGGATAAAATCCTTTTTTTCTATATCAAACTTAATATTAATAATAATAATAATTCTTAATTTCTTTTTCAAACATGTTTCCCTGCACCATTTGGACATCATTATTTTTCCTTTACTCTTCTCTTTTCCTCACCATCTCCCAGAGAGGCAGTATATCAACAAGACCAGTGAGGGCTACCTTCAAAAGGTAATCTGATTGGAACCATTTCTCACCAGTTTTATTGGCACCATCCTGGTCTAAGGCACCCTTACCTTTCAACTGGGCAATCACAAATCTCCTGGTTGATTATACTATTTCTAATCTTGCCCTCCTAGAGTCTTTTCTCAACATAGTGGCTAAATTAACATTTTGAATACCTATATCCTATAATAGGACTCTTGAGAGTCCCTTGGACTGAAAGGAGATCAAACCAGTCAATCCGAAAGGAAATCAGTCCTGAATATTCATCAGAAGGACTGATGCTGAAGCTGAAACTCCAATACTTTGGCCACTTGATGTAAAGAACTGACTCATTGGAAAAGACCTTGATGCTGGAAAAGATTGAAGGCAGGAGGAGAAGGGGATGACAGAGGATGAGATGGTTGGATGGTATCACTGACTCGATGGACATGAGTTTGAGCAAGCTCTGGGTGTTGGTGATGAACAGGGAAGCCTGGCATGCTGCAGTGTATGGGTTAGCAAAGAGTTGGACATGACTGAGCAACTGAACTGATCCTATAAGAGGGCTTCCTAGGTGGTACAATGGTAAAGAATCTGCCTGCCAATGCAGGAGACAAAAGAGATTTAGGTTCAGTCCCTGGGTTGGGGAGATTCCGTGGAGTAAGAAATGGCAACCCACTCCAGTACTCTTGTCTGGAAAATTCCATGGATAGAAAAGCCTGGTGGGCTACAGTCCATGAGGTTGCAAAGAGTTGGACATTACCAAACAACTAGCACACATGCACCATATCCTATACTAGCTTCTCTTTGCATTTAAACCCCAAAGTCCTTATGTTGCCTATAAAGTCCTACACTGTCTGGTCTCACTTGCTCTTATACCTCCCACTTACTGCCCACCATATCTCCCTCTGCTTCAGCCAAACTCACCTTCTTGCTGTTCTTTGAACATGCTGGCCTCATACTCACCACCTGTTACACTGGCTTTTCTCTCTGCAGAGTATACTTGCAGATCTTTCCATGACTGGCTCCTCAACACTTAGGTCTCTGTTCAAACATCACCTTCTGATACAAACTGAATATTTGAGTCCCCGCCCTGCCCCACAGATTCACATGTTGAAATCCTAACACCCAAGGTGATGTTATTAGGAGGTGGGGCTTTTGGAAGAGTCTGTCCTCATAAATGGGATTAGTGTCCTTATAGAAGCAGCCTGAGAAAGCTCCCCTGAGCTTTCTGCCACGGGAGATCACTGTGAGAAGACGGCTGTCTGGGTCCTCAGCAGGCACTGAATCTACCAGAACCTTGATCTTGGACTTCTCAACCTCCAGAACAGTGAAAGATAAACTTCTATTGTTTGTAAGCTACCCTGTCTGTGGTAGTTAAAGCAGAAGGGACTAAGACAGCTCTCCAGATAAGCTCTCACCACCCAGTTGGGAACAACAACACAGTTCCTTCATTGTCTCAATTATTTTCATAACATCTTTTAATATCTGAAATTTTATATGTATATTTTCTTATTACTTCTTACCCTCTCTAATATGCAATCTCAAGGGAGCAAGAATAATATTTATCTTGTTTATTATTTTGCCATAAGTCATTCCTATCATACACAACCGTGCAGAAAGAATTAACCTGAGCCTGACATCTAGGAACACCTGCTAGGAAGGCTGACCTTTGCTGGCATCAGGGAACTTAAATAGCAAACAGTTTTCTCTGCTAACATAAAACTTTCTCTAAATGATAAGCATAATTTACCATAGCTAGACTGTCTGTACAAATGATGCTGCTTATGTTGAATACTTGCTTTCCTCCTGGGAGTCTGGAATTTTGGTATTTGCCAAGCAGAGGGCATCTATGTGACCAGCCCCCAATAAAAACTCTGAGCTCTGAGTCTCTAATGAGCTTCTCCAGTTGACAATACTTCCTATGTGTTGTCATAATTTGCTGCTGGTGGAATTAAGCACGTTCTGTGAGGCTCCACTGGGAGTGTCTTGAAAGCTTGCCTTGGAAACTTGTATCTGGTTTCCTGTGGATTTTGCCTCATGTACTTTTTCTTTTGGTTCATGTTTTATAGTCTTTCACTGTAATATATGTTAGCCATGAATATAATTACATGCTAAATCCTTCAGGTCTTCCCAGAAAACTCGTGAACCTAAGAGTAGTCTTAAAGACCTTGGACACAGCAAACAAGATGGTCACCTGGACGCTTCAGCTGAAAATAATCAAATAGAACAGCACATAAAGGAATCCCATAACATGGTGATGAATCTAAAATGAAAATAAAGCCCACCCTTACCCCTATCATGAAATCCATTCACTACTTACGTGACTGGCCTGTAGATCTCCTTAACACCAATGAATTGAAGCTGCTCCATGATGTCTGGGATGCTTGCACATCGAGTAAGATTAACTCTTGGGTAATAAAGAAGGTAGGAGAGACACATTTCATTCCTGGTGCTTAATCCGCCCTGAAAATGGGGACATTTCATTTAGAAAAGTATATGTTCCACCAACTCTGATACTTGTAGCACACAAACCACAAATGTTACAGTTTCTTCCAATATTGACATGTAACCCATCTTAAAGCTGAAAAATAATCACCTAAAGGACAATTTGGTTTCAAAAAGATAGTAGCACTTTTAAAATTAATAAAGTTATTTCCAACTCTTTAAAGGTTATCTTTCTTAAATAACCTAATAATCTCCTCAAAGTTCTGCTTATATGATATAAACTTCTCACTATAGTGAATGTTTCAGAGGATGTTTAGCAACATGATACCAATCAGCTGGAATCTTTTCCTGATTGCATTGAATTTTCTATAATCTTGTTGTCATAAATATCAGCATCTGCATACCACAGGGGAAACAGATTACACACTTTGAAACTAAATATAAATAGTGGACTAATTAAAAAAAGATCAAAGATCCTCCAAAGAACAGAATCTGGAGTTGCTACTATATATTATCTACAATGTCCAATTTTCAACCAGAAGTTATTAAACATGAAAAGAAACAGGAAACTATGACCTGTATTCAGAAGTAGAAATTTATTGTGAAGGATATAGATGCTGGATTTAGCAGAGACTTAAAAACAGATATACACATGTTTAAAGAGCTAAAGAAAGATGCTGAAATAATTAAAGATAAATATGCTAAAAATGAGTGAACAAATAAGGAATAACATCAGAGAAAGCAAAACACAAAAAAAGAATCAAATAGAAATTCTAGATTTGAAAGATAATGTAACTAAATTTAAAGTTCACAGGATGACTCAACAGCAACTTGAAATGGCAGAGGAAGGAAGCAATGAACTTGAAGATTGATCACCAGGAATCTCCCAACTCAAAGAACAGAGAGAGAAAGACTAAAGTAAGTAAAAAACAACCCAAGAGAGCTATAAGACAATATTAAATACTCCATGCATGCAACCAAAATGGGCTTCCCTGATAGCTCAGGTGGTAAAGAATCCACCTGCAATGCAGGAGACCTGGGTTTGATTCCTGGGATGGGAAGATATGTTGGAGAAGGGATAGGCTATCCATTCCAGTATTCTTGGGCTTCCCTTGTGGCTCAGCTGGTAAAGAATCTGCCTGCAATGTGGGAGACCTGGGTTCAATCCTTGGGTTGGGAAGATCCCCTGGAGAAGGGAAAGGCTACCCACTCCAGTATTCTGGCCTGGAGAACTCCATGGACTGTATGGTCCATGGGGTCACAAAGAGTCGGACATGACTGAGTGACTTTCACTTTCACTTCATGCAACTGAAGGCCCAGAATGAGAAGGAAGAGGAAAAAAGAGTAGAAAAAACTATTTGAAAAAAATGGTGGAAATCCTCCCAAATTTAGTGAAAAACCTTAACTTACAGATCCAAGAAGCTCAACAAATGCCAAAGACAATTATGAAGCAAGTCATACCTAGACACCTTATAATTATATTGCTGAAAGCCAAGGACAAAAAGAAAATCTTGGAAGCGGCAAAGCAAAATGATATATTGCATACAGGGAACAATAATACAATGAACAACTGACATTTTATCATAAATGATGAAAGTAACAAAAAGATATTGGAATTACATAGTCAGTGCTCCAGAAAAAAGAAATTATTCAAGAATTCTGTATCCAGCAAATCCTCTATCCTTCAAAAGTGAAGATGAATAACATAGTAGTAGTGTTCATAAAAAATAAAAAAAGTAAAGTGAAGTCACTGAATTGTGTTCAGCTCTTTGCGACCCCATGGACTATAGTCTACCACGCTCCTCCGTCCATGGTATTTTCCAGGCAAGGGTACTGGAATGGGTTGCCATTTCCTTCTCCATCTAGCGTTTATTGTTATACATTAACCTAGATCAAATCCCTTATGAGTATACAGTGGAAGTGACAAATAGATTTAAGGGACTAGACCTGATAGACAGAGTGCCTGACGAACTATGGACAGAGGTTCGTGACATTGTACAGGAGACAGGGATCAAGAAAATCCCCATGGAAAAGAAATGCAAGAAAGCAAAATGGCTGTCTGAGGAGGCCTTACAGATAGCTGGGAAGAGAAGAGAAGCAAAAAGCAAAGGAGAAAAGGAAAGATATTCCCATCTCAATGCAGAGTTCCAAAGAATAGCAAGGAGAGATAAGAAAGCCTTCCTCAGCGATCAGTGCAAAGAAATAGAGGAAAACAACAGATTGGGAAGGACTAGAGATCTCTTCAAGAAAATTAGAGATACCAAGGGAACATTTCATGCAAAGATGGGCTTGATAAAGACAGAAATGGTATGGACCTAACAGAAGAAGAAGATATTAAGAAGAGATGGCAAGAATACACAGAACTGTACAAAAAAGATCTTCATGACCCAGATAATCACGATGGTGTGATCACTCACCTAGAGCCAGACATCCTGGAATGTGAAGTCAAGTGGGCCTTGGAAAGCATCACTACGAACAAAGCTAGTGGAGGTGATGGAATTCCAGTTGAGCTATTTCAAATCCTCAAAGGTGATGCTGTGAAAGTGCTGCACTCGATATGCCAGCAAATTTGGAAAACTCAGCAGTGGCCACAGGACTGGAAAAGGTCAGTGTTCATTCCAATCCCAAAGAAAGGCAATGCCAAAGAATGCTCAAACTACCACACAATTGCACTCATCTCACATGCTAGTAAAGTAATGCTCAAAATTCTCCAAGCCAGGCTTCAGCAATACGTGAACCGTGAACTTCCAGATGTTCAAGCTGGTTTTAGAAAAGGCAGAGGAACCAGAGATCAAATTGCCAATATCCGCTGGATCATCGAAAAAGCAAGAGAGTTCCAGAAAAACATCTATTTCTGCTTTACTGACTATGCCAAAGCCTTTAACTGTGTGGATCACAATAAACTGTGGAAAATTCTGAAAGAGATGGGAATACCAGACCATCTGACCTGTCTCTTGAGAAACCTGTATGCAGGTCAGGAAGCAACAGTTAGAACTGGACATGGAACAACAGACTGGTTCCAAATAGGAAAAGGAGTACGTCAAGGCTGTATATTGTCACCCTGCTTATTTAACTTATATGCAGAGTACATCATGAGAAACGCTGGGCTGGAAGAAACACAAGCTGGAATCAAGATTGCCGGGAGAAATATCAATAACCTCAGATATGCGGATGACACCACCCTTATGGCAGAGAGTGAAGAAGAACTGAAGAGCCTCTTGATGAAGGTGAAGGAGAAGAGTGAAAAAGTTGGCTTAAAGCTCAACGTTCGGAAAACTAAGATCATGGCATCTGGTCCCATCACTCCATGGGAAATAGATGGGGAAACAGTGGAAACAGTGTCAGACTTTATTTTTTTGGGCTCCAGAATCATTGCTGATGGTGACTGCAGCCATGAAATTAAGAGACGCTTACTCCTTGGAAGGAAGGTTATGGCCAACCTAGATAGCATATTTAAAAGCAGAGACATTACTTTGCCAACAAAAGTCCGTCTAGTCAAGGCTATGGTTTTTCCAGTGGTCATGTATGGATGTGAGAGTTGGATGGTGAAGAAAGCTGAGCGCCACAGAATTGATGCTTTTGAGCTGTGGTGTTGGAGAAGACTCTTGAGAGTCCCTTGGGCTGCAAGGAGATCCAATCAATCCATCCTAAAAGAGATCAATCCTGGGTGTTCATTGGAAGGTCTGATGTTGAAGCTGAAACTCCAATACTTTGGCCACCTCATGCGAAGGGTTGACTCATTGGAAAAGACCCTGATGCTGGGTAGGATTGGGGGCGGGAGGAGAAGGCGAGGACAGAGGATGAGATTGTTGGATGGCATCACCGACTCGATGAACATGGGTTTGGGTAGACTCCGGGAGTTGGTGATGGACAGAGAGGCCTGGCGTGCTGCAGTTCATGGGGTCGCAAAGAGTCGGACACGACTGAGCGACTGAACTGTACTGAATGTAGTGTAGTGGCTAATATGCAATGATTTTACAAATTGCAAAACATCATGCCTTGCACTTGATGAAGGGCTGGGTAAAAGGAGAAGCTGATCTACAAATGAGGCTGCAACTGACATCTCAGTAAATATATTTAATCTACCCTTGAGCTTGGATGGTTACTCAGAGTTAAGCCAAATTGTAGGAAGGGAATCAAGCTTATGTATTATCGCATCAACCAGTCATTGGTTGCTCGCTGCCCCACTGAAGAGAGTATGACTTTAAGTGAATCATTCCCTGACACCAACAGCAACGTCCAGTGAAGGACACACTTTGCTCTTTTTCTACTGTATGTTTGTCTTATGCTTGTCTTATGGATTTATAGAATTTATTTTAAATGTTGGATACTAATGCTTTATGTGTTGCAAATTTTTTTTCAGTTTAAAACTTCTCTTCTCACCTAATAGTGTTTTTTAAGTGACCAAAAGTGTTAAAGTAGACAAACTCATCAATCTTCTAATTTAGTTTGTACTTTTCATATTTTAAGAAGTTCCTACCTACTCCAAAGTCATAAAGTTTTATATATATATATATAAAATATACATTTACTTATATATATATTTATTCCTCCTAATGGTTTTAAAATTTTTATTCTTCACATTTTAATATTTAATTTACCTGGAAATTATATCTTTGTGTGAATTGTGGGAGATAAAGATGTAATTTTACTTTTGCCATCTGGCAATTGTACCAGCAATTCTTTAGTGAAAAGTCCATCCTCTCTCACTTACCTGAATGCCAATTTCTATCCTAAACCAAGTTTGCATACAAGGGGTTTGTAGGTCTGTTTCCAGAATCTCTATTCCATTCCACTGTTCTAACTCTGGACTCAAACCACACTATTAATCACCATAGCTTGAAAGTAAGTTTTCATACCTAGTAATTTGTTTCTCATCTTATGCTTTTAGTAGTGTCTTGCCAATTCTTAACCCTTTGCTCTTTTATGTAGATTTTATAATTAACTTGCTCCATGTAAAAAAAGCTGCAAAATTTTTTAGAAAAATTTTTTTAAAATAGGAGAAAACCTTTGGCTAAGGGAAGATTTCTTGGTTAGACACCAAAACCCCAAATAATAAAAATCCTTATAAATTAGATCAAATTTATAAACTAATTTATAAAGAAGGATTATCTTGTATTTTTTTTCTCTGAGCCTTCTATCCATGAACACAGTCTCTCAATCTCTTAGGTGATCTTTAACGTCTTAAAAACTAACAATTTTCTTCACAGAGATCAAACACATCTAATGTTATTTTATTTCTATAGAATTTATAGTCTTAAATTACATTTTCTTGAGATAGTTTACTGCATACTAAAATATAACTAACTTTAGGTATACCAATTTGGGGGAGGTTTTTGATGTGGAAAATGACAATATCTGTGAATAATGTGTTTCATTTCTTTACTTCTTCCTTTCTGATCTTTATATATCATTTTATTTCGTTTCTACTACGACAGTGAATAAAACCAGTGATAATAAATATCCTTGTTTTCTTCCTGATTTTAAAGAAATACTTCTAGCATTTCATTTAGCTTGATATTTGCTATAGATTTTTCACACCTAATCTTTAGCTGGCTAAGGAAATTCCCTCTTATTCTCAGTTTGCTAACTGTCCTTTTTTACCCCCATGATAGACTGATTTTATGAGTGCTTTTCTGCCCTGATTGAGGTAATCATAAGTCTTTTTCCTTCAATTTCTTAATGTATAATGGCATTAATGTATTTTCTAATTCAAACCAATTTTACATTACTTAGTTATACCCAATCAGTCCTAACTCACATTTTTATATAATGAGAGATTTGGTTTGTCAATACATTATCAAAGTGACTTCCATCTGGTGCCTGTTGTTGACCTTTCTTGTACTGCCCATGTCAAGTTTCAGTACTAAGATTATGCTAACTTCATAAGATGAGTTGGTAGAAAGCGTTTACCCTTTTTTTGTGTGTTCCCTGGAAAAGACTGAGGAAGACATGAGTGATTTATTTCTTGAATGTTTGGCAGAACTCCCCAGTAAATCTGCTGGAACCAGATTTCTGTTTGGGTCAGAAGCCCTAAGGTCATGGAATTCATTTCTTTTTGAAGTTTTGATTCATCTAAGTCCAGACTCATGTGCATGGTCATTAGTAACCACAGGTCTTTTATTAATAATATTCGGTGAGGAAAAACTAAAAGATTAAAGATAGCTTTTCATGAAAGAGTCAATAAATTGCACTGCAAATATTACCATAATATCATTAGTTAATCTGATAAAATCTTAAAACAGCTCTGATTTCATTTTTACAATGTTTCATGTTCAAGACAGTCAGGAATTTTGCTTCCAAATAGGAATGCTTTTTATTTTTTTCTCTTCTAAAATCAAAGTTTATACCTCCCCCTCCACAAATAAATTTTAATAATAAAAGTCTTCTTACCCAAGTCATCCGGGCTCTATCTTTTGTGTTGTAGCGACACTCAGTAATTAGATTATCTCCCTAAAACATAAAAGTGGAAGCTTTCAGATTGGAGTTTCATGCTGTTTTATTTACCTAACACATCTGTAGGCCAACAGTTTAATCTGTTATATGAATGCATGCATTAAGTAATTTGACTCAAGAGTAGACTTTTGATCTATTAAATTCTAGGTTTGCTAGCATAATAAGCAAGCAAACAAACAAATAAGGCTCTCTTTATTCAGGCCAGACTCCACAATGTTCTAGCTGCATGACCTTAGGTAAGGAAATGAATCATCTGGGCACAATTTGTTCATCTAAAAAATAATGATAAAAATAGCACTTATCTGACACAGTTGTTGTGAGGAAATTAAATGATAGAACACACATTTAGTTCTTAGTGTTGGCCATAGATACTAGTTACTGTGATTATCTTCTTCTTTACATTATTTTCTTTAAAGGTCCTTAGTCAGGTATTTATTTTCGTAAAACAGACTTGCGAGGCAAATAACTAGTAACTTATTTTTTCCAGTACTTTTCAACCTTTTGAACAGAACTACACATAAGGAAACTAATTTTTTATGGCTCCCGGTCAGGTAAGTGGACAGGCTATTCACAGACCAGAAGCAGCAAGCTCTGGGTACTGGCCCTCAAATTTGTCCTTGCTGCCTGGATATTCAGAGGGACCAGGAATCAGTATTTCAACATTTATAATCCTCTCATGACATACCAGTTGCGGAATTCCAAGATAATCTAAAAAAACTGGTTAGAGAGCCCCAAGACCAGACAACGCCATAAAATGGAGTGTAGTCCTTAAGAATCTTGAGATCACTCAAACTTCATCTTTCTACTTCCAGAGTATACCAGGGAATTACTGCATGTAGAAAAGATATTGCTATTATTCTCATTTCACAAATAGTATAAATATCTGACTTTTGAGAAGAAAACTAGGGTAGGAATTTGTATAACTATTGAGCTCAATGTCAAAATAAAAAATTTGACAAAATGAAGCATCATAAAATTTTTAAATTGTTCATCATTAGAAGGCATAAGATTCCTTTCTGTGTTGTTCCATCAGAACCTCAAGTATGGTTGCCAGCCAGATTACACACAGTAATATAATTAGCTATGTCCTAATACCTTAGTCAAAAGAAAAAAATGATCTTATATTCACTTTTATTGAAATGAAACTTTCAAAACTTCTGATCTTATCATTACCAGAACTGCAAGTCAAGGGATTATTAACTGGGGAGTCTAGAAAAATGGTGCTTAGAGCACAAAACCTAAGTTTTATTTCTTTTGAAATCAACAACTTGAGTTGCCCCTGGGAATAGTAAGAAAAACAAGTTTCAATTTTGGAAAACAGATCAAACACATTCTGTGAGGGTTATGCAACAGCCATGGTGGGTGGCTTTGAAGTTATGGATAGGATGAGCGATTCATTACACCAGGAGAAACCTGGCTAATTCTCAGTAGGTATATGTCTCAGGATTTTGATGACATTCAGTGATAAGAATAAAAACATTCATACTGGTAAGATTGTTTGTTCTTCTTTTAGGTACTGAAACTCCTGGAAATTGAAGTCAAAATCGTCATCGTAAGCGAGCAATCTCATTTCCTCCCCTTTGCGAAAATGACGCAGCCTGATGCCTCTGCCTGCCAGGTGAGCGTGGAGCAGAACAGCAAACACATGGATGCCACTCGGCTTTTCAGCTTCCAAAGCCTACGGGAGATACAGCGGGAGACCTGATTAGGTCTCCAAACAAGTGCAGACAGTTCACCTTAAAACAGACTTGGAGGGACAACTGAGAAGAAAAGCTAACACAATTTAAGTGAACACATGAGCTGCCATACATTCATAATGTGGATTTTTCCTGACTTATACCTATCTTTGTGAAGAAATACTGTCTGGGAGGAAAGAAGAGGAACTAATGCTTGCTGAGGACCAAATGATCACTTCTACATATTATCTTTCTTTTTTCTTCTTTTAGGAGGTGAGCAAACAGTTAAAGCTTCTGGCAAAAAGAATCCATTATTTTGGTAGCTTGAAAATTGAAACTCTTAAAGGGAGAATCTACTCCTGCTTTTCCAGATAAGAAAATTGAACTGGGAGAATTAAATTAAATGAATTGTTCACAGTCCTACAGCTAGAGAATGATGTCATGGTAATTTAATTCATGGTCTAAATAATTCAGAAGAGCATAACCTTTCCATTCTACCAGTCTTCCATACTGTCTACAACCACAGTATCCTACAATTTATAAAGAATACGATCCATGTGAAATACTTTCTTTCAAGAAAAAAAGAACTATGAATGAAGCAGCCATTATAAAATACTTATATATAGTTTTCTCTCATCCAATATGTATTTTATATTAGGTATTTTTGCTATTTGGTTAAAGAAGGGTTGGTAGCTATAAATCAGAGAAAATGAGAAAAAATGAAAATAAATCACAGAAAAAACAAATATGAATAAAAAACGAAACCGTAAAAGATAAAATGAAGTTTCCAATATGAAACAAACAAAGGAAGGGAAAGGAAGGAAAACATCAAAATTCTACTCCTGCAGCCTTCAGGATTTTAAAAAGCAATAAAGGTCTTGCTAAAATTGTAGACAATCATTTTACAGCATGGCAACAAGAAAAAGATGAGTAATACACTTGGAATTTTCAAAACATAGTTTCTACGAGCATAGATTAATCTAGGAAGAGCAGCTCACAGACCCAGACACACCATACCTCTTCCAGGCATTCCAGGGTGCAGTGACCCTCAGACCGGAAGTCGGGCAGGCCTGGAGGGATGGTGTGAAAGAGGCTTACCCAGAGGCCAGCCTCAATCACCCCAGCATCGTATTTCCTTATATCTGCCGTATAAAATAATCTCAATCCAGAATTATCTATTAAGCCTGGAACGAGAGCATTTAGACAAGAAAAATTAAAAGTGAGCTTGAGTATTTGAAAAAGTTTTCCATATTCAGCTGAAATAGGTTTATTGATTTTCCCTAAACTCTCACAAGGGAAAGCAATACAAGCAAAGATTAATGAAAGGCAACAGCCAGATTCACAAAGAAAACTTACACAGCGTACCATGGGAGACACGTTTGTATTATCTAATGATATATTCCACAATTATCTAACATGAAGACAGAAATAAAAATTCTAAGTCACTCATTAGAATATATAGTAACTCAACAGAAGTTTTATTTGATACTGTTTTGGGATGAAGTTCAGTAACATTTACATAGAGGTGAAAACCACTTGGTCTAGAAACCATGTGATGATGGAGAAAATATTAATAATTACCTTTCTTTATAGTTTATCACCAGCCTTTTAATAATTCATCAGTCATATAATCAACAAACAATTATTAAGAATCTACGATGTGAACAACATAACAGGCATGGTGGGGAGGAAAGATAAGATACATCTCTTGCTGTGACATAGTTATCATAAGGAGGGAGAATATGGGCCCCAAACACTCCATAAATCCATTCCACTTGGAAATTAATTGACTCCTTTCTGCAACAGTGACTTACCTGCCTGTGAACTGACCCGTTGGATCAATTAGCATATAAATAATTTTGTATTAATTGTTGTGATTATTTTATTGTTTGCCTTTCCCACTAAACTATAATATCGCTGAAGGTGGGGACATTACGTCATTAAGCACAGATCCAGCACATCCTTGGTGCTTAGTATTTGCTGAAAAATTGCACAAGTCAGTGTAAAATCATAACCTTGAGTTTCTTCTATTAATAATTGCATATTGAATCCTTTAAGTTTTTGGCCTTGGGATATCACATACTAAATTCAGGTGTAAATACTTGCCCCTCTTCATTTCAACATATTACACCAGTGTCAACTGCAGTGTCAGCACCACAAAATGCTTAATATTTTTTAGTGGGATGAATGGTAGTTTTTCATATGTGCTTTTAGAAAGAAAATGTTTCATAAGCACATGTTTTTCAGACTAATTTACACCCTAAAGGGAAAAGTCTATTTTTCTGCTTTCTGGTAAATAACGTCCAAATGGCTTTTTAAGATTAGTGACAACATGTGCCCATTTGCCTGGATCATTGCTGGCCAATGACTGCTGTCCCAGTGTATTTGTTTATAGTGTCCTTTTCTACTCTAAAAGGTTTCCTAATTTGGATGACAAATGTATAGGTTAATTTTCTTTACAACATTAAATGCTATTTTATTTTAAGTCTGTTTAACTCTGTTAAAATAAAGGGGAAAGTTACAAAACTTTTAAAAATCATAGGTGGAATGTATAAAAAAATACTCACCTTCCTTATATGTTGGATTGTCATAATGGACTTCCAGGAGCACATAATGAGGATCTAATGGAGTGCCAAGGGATAATCCAACATGAGGTGGATAGGAAAAACCCTAAACAAGAAAAATTCCATGACACAGTGTTCTGTGAAAGTCCCTCAGAGCTCTACTCCATTCAAAAACCAAACATTCTCAATGATATTTCAACATTCTACAACTGTATTAATCTACAGTTGATCAAATAAAATGGCTTAAGGAAAGAATGATTTCCTGTGGAAAGAAAAATAACCCACCCTCATATCAAAAAGAGTACATAGAGTTTTACTTAGAAGTGTTAGAATCACAGGGGGAAAAGTGATCAATGAACTTTGTTACATCTCAGTAATCAGTGGTCCCACCTCTCCACCAATGGCCCAGGCAAAAATGACCGTCTCACAGGTGAGGAAGGCATCGGGCATGTTAGGGTGGTAGCACTCGTGCCCGTCGTCCAGGACACTGTCACTGAAGTTGCTGCTGCACTGATAGAGCAGGATGTGATGGACCAGACTCTCGTGGCCTTTCTGAATCACGGGCTCAACCTAAACAAGCACAGGTGAGAGGGACGATGCCATCAATAAAACACCCTACAACACCCTCCGATAGGCATGAAACTAGCGTAAACGATCATCGGTTTTTCAAAGGAATAGTTTTCTCAATCGTGTAACTGTTGTGCGGTTGAAGCATAATTTATTCTGGAGACAATGACTGTGATGATGATGATGATGGCAAGGACAATGGCCAGAGCAAAGATGAGATAACCATATACTTCTCTAAGAATCGTTGTTGTCATTGTTAAGTCACCGAGTCCAATCCAACTCTTTTGCGACTCCATGGACTGTAGCCCTCCACGTTCCTCTGTCCATGGGGTATCCCAGGCAAGAATACTGGAATGGGTTGTCATTTCCTTCTCCAGGGGATCTTCCTGACATAGGGATCGAACCCACGTCTTCTGCACTGCAGGTGGATTCTTTACCACCTGGGAAGGACTTTACCAATGTGTTGTTTACTTTTTAAACTCACTGTTATTTCCCTTAACATTCTGTGTAGCAGCTGTTTCAAAACTTGCTTGCTCTCTTCCGGGCTTTACTTTGCCCTGGCACTCTCTATCTCTCTCTCCATCTCCCTGTCTCTCTCTCTCTCTGTCTCTCTGTCTCCCTCTTACAGAGGAAAAAAAAAAATCACAGAGGCATAAACTCCTTCGGTCTCCCTTAAAATGTTATCTTTGCCCATCCCTACTGGAGGTATCGGGGCTTCCCAGGTGGCACAAGTGGTAAAGAACCTGCCTGCCAATGCAGGAGACATAAGAGACTCAGGTTCGATCCCTGGGTCGGGAAGATCTCCTGGAGGAGGGCATGGGAACCCACTCCAGTATTCTTGCTTGGAGAATCCCATGGACAGAGGAGCCTGGCCAGGCTACAGTCCATGGGGTCACAAAGAGTCAGATGCAATGTGTGAAGCAACTTAGCACACGTGCAGTGGAGGTATTAATAACAGATGATGTATCATATATCTATCTACCTATCTTTCTATCTATCATCTAGATGGTGCAGAGCATAGTGCTAGGCACAAAGGAAGGCTCAATAAAAGACACTCTTATTTTAGTGATTAAAATCAAATTCCAATAAGAATTTTACCATGAGAATTTAGGAGAGAAAAAGTCATTGTAGTAATGTGCTCCTGTGACACTGCTGAAATTAGAGGGAACCTGGAAATTGGTGAAAAGAGAACGAGTGGTGATGTTGGTCCTGAAAGCATGATTCGGGTGACTATGTTCGTTCCACTGTCCCTTCTGTAAGTTCCCTTTAGAACACTGTCCAGGAACGCAGAATGAGCTAAGCACATCTTAACATCCCAAAGAGCCTTACTGCCAGAGAAGGCAGACAAGTCCCATACTTAGCTTAGCTGGACTGTAGGTGTGGCCACTAGTTACAGGGTTCTTAGAGCCTTCTATTCATCTGACAAAGTGGTCCTTTGTGTGTTTTCAAGAGTTTGCTGTCTTAGAGGTTGTCCATGCTTGTGCTTTTAGCCCTAACTACTCAAATGCAAACAATTCATTTAAAAAGCTTTGCTTTAGATGGGCATAAAAAGATGAAGTGTTTTCAGCTATTTTCTCCTAAGTCTTGTCATTTTGATTTCCTATATAGTTTCTTATTCATTTTTTCTTTTTTTTTTTTTTAATAGGAAAGATCTAAGCAGCCAAAGAGAGAAGCAGTAGGCATTAGATAGAGCTTTGTATGGGCAGCCAGGGGTCTGAGTTTTTAAATCCAGGTTTTGTTTTGTGTGGCATACTGAGCCCTGCTACACCTAACCCACATGTACATTTTTAACATCACATTCACAGAAAATGACCTTGCAGATGGCTGTGTTTGCACTCATCTCTGCAGGACTGTATGCCCCGAAGACAGAAAGTATTTTCTATGTTGCTTCAAAATGACAGTTACTGTTCAAATATGGTTGTATAACATATAACAATTACACAGAAGGGCAGCCCAGGATTTTCTGAGATTGTAGTTTCCATATCAAATTTGATGTGTGTGTGTGTGTGTGTGTGTGTGCTCAGTCATGTCTGACTCTTTGCAACCCCATAGACTGTAGCCTGCCAGGCTCCTCTGTCCATGGGATTTTCCAGGCAAGAATACTGGAGTGGGTTGCCATTTCCTCTTCCAAGGGTTCTTTCTGACCCAATGATCGAACCCATGTCTCCAGCAGCTCCTGCATTTGGCAGGCAGATTCTTTACCATTGAGCCACCTGGGAAGGTGCTTTTTTGGTGAGAGTATATTTATTTGGGTGCCTCAGTACTCCAAGGCAGGGCAGGGAACTGCTAATATGTCTTTAGATAAATATTCAGGCACATGTGAGGATTTTGCTATGTGCCTTCTAAGTTTAGGCTAAACCCTGTAGGTTGTACTGAGCTCTACTAGCTAAGTTCTGGATAGAAGCCCCTAAGGGCAAATGAGGATTAGCTGCTCCCAAGGCAGCTACCCTGGTCTTCCCTAGTGGTTCAGAAGGTAAAGAATCCGCTTGCAATTCGGAAGACCTGGGTTTGACCCCTTGGTTGGGAAAATTCCCTGGAGGAGGGCATGGCAATCCACTCCAGTATTCTTGCCTGGAGAATCCCATGGACAGGGGAGCCTGGCGGGCTATAGTCCTTGGGGTCACAAAGAGTGGGACACGCCTGAGTGACTAAGCACAGCCCACAGCAAGGCAGCTACAGAAACTAGCGGCTTTCACTGAGGCACCACAAGAGGGCACTAGAGAGCAAGGGGGCAGAGTATGTGAGGCTGGATGGGGCTTAAAGGAGCTTCAAATAACTTTAAAGATTCTTAAAATAAAAAACAAAAAACTTTTAAGAGTAAATGACTTTTGTGCATAAAATAGATAATTAGTGAGAACCTACTATATAGCTCAAGAAACTGTACTCAGTGCTTTGTGGGGAGCAAAATGGGAAGGAAATCCAAAAAAGAGGGTATATATGTACATACATGGCTGATTCACTTCGCTGTACAGCAGAAACTAACACAACATCGTAAAGCAACTATACTCCAATACAATTAATTTAAAAAGAATAAGTGCTTTTTTATGTATAAAGAGAGTGCTGAAACCAACACCAAGTTGCCAAGCTCACAAAGCACTCTAGGAACAATAATAGTAACATCTGTCTTTTATTTAGCACCTCCTACCTACCAGCCAGCCACTATCGAGTCATTTCACATATTTCACATAATATTTATAGCAAATCTATAAGGTAAATGTTCTTGTTTCCATTTGACAGATAAGAAAACAGACTCGGAGGATTCTGCAGCAAATTCAACCATAGCTAGGAAGTGGTAGGTGGGGATTTGAAACTAGGCTGGTCTGACCCTGTAAGTTAGTACTCTTCTGACTGCAACACTTTACTGAAGGAAGCTACTTGGAGATCACCAACAACTTTGGAAGTTGCTGCCAGTGAGTGGGAGGATGAAAGGTTTCACATAGGCAAGTTGCCAACATCTGTCAGCAAGAGGGTGATGACACCAGGGAGCCAGCCCCAGGAAGTGCTTCAGGAGCCACTACTGAAAATCCCCACATAATGCTGCCATCAGGGGAGCAGTGCCACACTGCAAGGGAACCTCATGCCTGGGGAGTCTCCTGCCTTCCTTTGCCACCCTGTCCACATGCCCTGACCTCTAGGGAAAGGTGACAGACTGTGGCCTTTGTTCTTTCTCCTGCTGCTGCTGCTAAGTCGCTTCAGTCGTGTCCGACTCTGTGCAACCCCATAGACGGCAGCCCAACAGGCTCCGCCATCCCTGGGATTCTCCAGGCAAGAATACTGGAGTGGGTTGCCATTTCCTTCTCCAGTGCATGAACAGGAAAAGTGAAAGTGAAGTCGCTCAGTCATGTCTGACTCTTAGCGACCCCATGGACTACAGCCTACCAGGCTCCTCCGTCCATGGGATTTTCCAGGCAAGAGTACTGGAGTGGGGTGCCATTGCCTTCTCCGAGGGCAAGTAACAAGGTCTCTCCTGGAAACCCAGTGAAGGCTTCAAGGAGAATTAAATTGAAATCCAACCTTCAGGTTACAAATTGAGAGTAGAGCCTAGAAAATGAGGATTTCCTAGGAAAAATATACCCACAAAGCAACAAGGAAACTTACTACATGCAAACCCAGGTACTGTTCATTAGGAAATATAAGAAGCCTTGGAAGAGGCAAAGTCCTTAGAAAAAAGTTTTTTTTTTCCTGTTGTGAAATTGAGAGACAAAGAAAGAGAAGTGCCTGAGAATAATATGTAAGGATAACTACTGACTAAATGAGCTATCAAACTCTTGAAAAGAGGAGAACTTCTTGATAGAGAATTTTGAGTTGACCATGGGGGATAATTAAGTGAGACACCAAGAATATCCCTGTGGACAGGAATAACCCACTTAGCGCAGAGTCCAAGTTCCAGGGAATGTGAACACCTTGGTGAGAGCAGGACAGGGCCAGTGGCTCACGGCACCCGGTATGGGGTAGAATTTCCCACAAAGCTTCCTGTCTTTCTTACAAAGCCTAGTGCTGCCAGCGCATGGCGACCAATCACCCACCAAATGACCACTGCTTATTATATTCTGCTGCCATGACCATTCCACAAACATTTGAAGCAGTCATAGCACTTGTGTTTTATCCCCTGCTGTGACATCCTTCTTTACACCAAGTAAGAGTGAGGCAGAGACAGGCCAGCCCCATCTGAGGAAGGAGACCGAAGCACGCAGAGCTCCGTGACTCACGCTGCTTGTTGGCTGAACACAAGCATTCAGCACTGCTCTTCCTTGTGCTCCTGGTAACAGTCCACGGGAAGGAATTTTCCTTTGGCATCACTGCCCAATTTGAATCAATGGTGGAGTTCTATACTTCTGTATTTAAAAATTTTGGAGACAAACAAGGCTGTAATGCTTATTTGTCTATCACTACTATAAGGGGAAGCGCTTAGAAAGGATCTCCTATTTTGATTCCTACTTCATAGATGTCACATTATCATCACAATCAAAATGGGAATCCCAAAAGTTTCCTCTATTCAAAAAAATACTGCAGTCATAGAAATTGTCACAGAAGGTCATGCCAAGATAAAGCATACAAATGTAAATAAATTGGTATTTCTGAGACTGCAATGAGTATTTAAGTGAATTTTCCTTTAAAGTTGATTATGAGTTTGGCAGAAGAAATAAATTTTAAAAAATATTATTTAAAAGTGCCTGTGGAAGCAGGTGGCAATGACACCAAATATTAAACTATGTCACTGATCACTGTGTTCTTGTACGTAACTGAAATTTACAGACCTAGAACAGATAGTAGGCCTGTACACCCACCTTCATAGGCAACAAGCCAAGCAAGGATGGTCTAGAGGCTGTGAGTTATCTGTTAGCCTCTGTGCAAACTAAAAAACAGCCCAGGAACCAAAACACAGATAAAAAGAGAGGGAAGTCTTTAACCTGAAGGATTTTAAAGAGTAAAACAGTCCCTTCAGTTAGTTCAAGAAAATGGAACTTCAGGGTATTCTTGAGAAGACTCAGCAATAAAAAGGAGAAAAAAACGAGAGCAGCTAAGCATAGCCAAGATCAAGATGAAAATTAACAATGACCATAAAGCAGTTATTGATTGTTGTTTTTGACGTTCCTAGACATCAAAAAGCCCCAAATATTTGTACTGTTCCTCATGAACCCATCTTCTCTTACTCTCTTTAGCCAGGTCAAAGCAAAGTGCTTACAACACACTGACTGCTTAATAGCTACTCATTGAATGGAAATGAGGTTGCTACTCCCTTTTCCATTAAGCCAACATCAATGAGGCTGAGTCATCGAATGCATTGCCTCCTAATTTCCTGATCTTCTCAACTCCAGTGACCTAGGCTACACCCCACTTCCATCACCATCTCCCAGAGATGTAATCACCAAGTCTAGTGAGTACTACCTTTAAAAGGTAACCTAGGAACTTCCCTGGTGGTCCAGTGATTAAGAATCTGCCTGCCAATGCAGGGAACACAGGTTCAATCCTTGTTCCACACTCTGCAACAAAAGAAGCCACCACAGTGAGAAGCCCACACACCACAACTAGAGAAAGCCCATGTGTAGCAACGAGGGCCCAGCACAGCCAAAAATAAATAATGAATTTTAAAAAAGGTAACCTGAGTGTAACCATGTCTTCTTAGCTTCCAAATACCAATGACCTCAATACTAACACTTGCAAAATAAAATTGTTTTTTGCTTAATTCCCCTGTACTGGGTTAAGTAGTGTTTCTGCAAAATTCACATCCACCTAGAACCTCAGAAAGTAACCTTATTTGAAAATATGGTCTTTGCACCTGTAATTAGTTAAGGTGAGTTTACACTGGCTGAGGATGGGTCCTAAATCCAATGACTAGTGTCTTTATAGAAGAGAGCGGAGAAGATTCAGACTCAGATACACAGAGAGAAGATGGCCATCTGAAGACAGGGGCAGAGATGGGAGTCAAGTTGCCAGAAACCAAGTAACCCCAGAAAGCACAAGGAAGGATTCTCCGATAGAGCCTTCTGAGAAAGCATGGCCCTGCCAACATCTTGATTTTGGACTTCTGACTTCCAACACTCTCAGAGAGCAACTTTCTGCTGTTTCAAGTTACCCAGCTTGTGGTCATTTATTATGGAAGCTCTAGGAATCTAGTACAGCCCCATCTCAATTTTTAAATTAAAAACTAACAATTTTTAGATGTGCACATTTGTAGCTAGGTCATGGTTATCTCTGCACTTGTTTGTGACATGAACTTATTGCAAATATACGTCATTTCCTCTTATCTGAATAGTTCTATAGGTTAGCTGGGGGCTTCCCAGGTGGCATTAGTGGTAAAGAATCTGCCTGCCAATGCAGGAGATGCAGGAGATGTGGTGTCACTCCCTGGGTCAGGAAGATCTCCTGGAGGAGGGCATGGAAGCCCACTTCAGTATTCTTGTCTGGAGAATCCCCTGAACAGAGGAGGCTGGCAGGTTACAGTCCATAGGATCGCAAAGAGTTGGACACAAGTGAAGCAACTTAGCATGCGCACAGGTTAGTTAATGATACTGTCTCAAGGGTGATTTCCTGGTTTTGATAATCAAACTAAGGAAGATAAGATGTTACCATTTAGGAAAATCTACTATTTTTACACCTATTTTTTGTAAGTCTAAAATTATGTCAAAATAAAAAATGTAAAAAATAAAAAAAAAGATTCCTTATCTACAGCCAAATATATGTGCATCTCGCTTTTGATTTTATTTTAGGAGGGTAAAAAAAGGGGGAGATAAAATGCCCTTCTTGACTGGTCTAAGAATACTGAGCTCAGTGAGGAAAACAGGAGGTTATTAGAGCTCTTATGAGCAATTTTCCTTTATTTATTATTCTAAGTCTATCCATTTAATATGTGACTTGTTAAAACATGTGTGGAACACAGCTCTCCAAAGCCAACTTGTAGTTCAATAAATTAAAAATTAAAACAAAAGGAAAGAAGTGATGGGCGGAATCTGTAATGAGCTGGAAATTTTGTAAATCCCCATCACTGTTCTTCTTGCCTGTTCTTGTCCCTGGCATCTCATTCTATGTCCCCACCCGAGGCGTAGGTTGCTGTCCATGTAAAGCACGTAAACCGTCTCTGACAAAGGTTAGCCAAAGGGCATCTGGTTGGTAAAGTGATGCAGCCTATGAGAACATTTCAGCCAGAACTAGCAGTGCAGAGAGATTATCATAAGGTCATATGACTATTTGCGCCCCTTTCTCCCTTCTTATCTCCATCCCTGCTGGGCAGAGCTCTTTGAGAATGACAATATACCTGACTTTTAAGAGGCAAACAAATTGAGCAAGAGAAGGATATCATTGCCCCACAGGTAATCCAGCCTGAAATAGTTCAGAGTTCAAAGCAAAACCCGACTTGTTGATGTGTTATCAAGGGGCCACAGCTTGAATGGATTTGGCAACTAAAGCCCAGGAAATCATGTTCAAATCAGATGGAGATGAATAGAAGAAATGAAGAAAAGGGGGAAACTGAGGGAGAGGAGACCACTGGGAAATAATTCATCCCCTACCGCAATCTTGAATTCTCAAAGGAACTACCATCTTCATGTAGGACCATGCCCCGCCAGCCACAATTGACTAGTTCAGGGGCGGGTGCCCAACACATCAATCCTTTTGTTGGATTTTCAAACTATGAAAAAAGAATGCATTGTCTACTAGAAGGTGGAGACTGCAGAAGAAGCCAACATGTGGTGAGATACAACAAAAGCACAGAGAAAAGTGCCAAAGACAAGACAGTCTTGGTAGGGGTTTGAATACTTAACTCAAGCTGTTCTGAAACCAGCTTTGTCTCTACCATTCTGCGGCTTGTTTATTCAACCTTTCCTCTTAATTCATGAGTCAGTACATTCCTTTCTATTTCCTAAGCTAGTTCAGGTTGGGTTTCTGTTACTTGCAACCAAAATCCTGATTAATAATCACGTGCAGGCTAAGTCGCTTCAGTTGTGTCGGACTCTTTGTGACCCTATGGACTGTAGACCACCAGGCTCCTCTGTCCATGGGATTCTCCAGGCAAGAATACTGGAATGGGTTGCTATGCCCTCCTCCGGGTGATCTTCCCAACCCTGGGATCAAACTCACGACTCCCGCGGCTCCTGCACTGCAAGTGGATTCTTTATTGCTGCGCCACTGGGGAAGCCACCGATTAACAATCACACCTTTAACCATATATCATCAATTTATCAATATGTGTGTGCATTTATGTAGTGCTATCTGAAAACATCTCTTTTTCTCTTAGGAAACTTGTCACATAAAACTACTTTGCTTTTGTTTTACTCTTTTATTTTAATTATTATGCATAATTGGATCTGGGTAAGGTAATAACAAAGTTACTTCAATAAAATGCCCTTGAAAGACAATATGGGGAGAGAAATCTACCCCTCTAACACACACAAGTGTCTCTCTCCCTTGCTTATTGATTCTTGAAATTCCACGGCACTTAGTATTAAACATTAAGCCTGTTTTACTTGGTGAATATGCAAGTACCCTTGAGAAAGTTTAAACATTGTGATTTATAGTCATTTACTTCCGCATGTGAATTAACTAGGTACCTTTGCCAAACAGTTCAATAATGTTAAAAAAATAAGATATAAAATTACCTTTAAAAAAGTTTATGACACAACATAGTGTATATATTGTTCTTTGAATTCTTAACAGACTATTCGTGATCTATAGTTATATATTAATTTTTGGTTAACTGAGATATTTAATAAACTAGAGACCACCAAGCTACTCTAAGAACATTTAAATTAACTATAAAATTAATTTTATAAATTTAAATTTAATTTATTTAAATTTTATTTAATTTATAAATTTGCTATATGGCCAGTAAAGAGTAGTGGAATGACCTGGAGGTTTGGAGACCAAGTTCATTTCCTGGCTGTGCCATTAACTGTGTCCTGCTGTGTGACAGGACTTTGAGCAGGTCACATCACACTAGTGCTTACTTTTTATCAATCTCTGAGACTCATGTTTATATAGAGACTCAGTTCAGTTAAGTCGCTCAGTTGTGTCCCACTCTTTGCAACTCCATGGACTGCGGCACACCAGGCTTCCCTGTCCATCACTAACTCCTGGAGCTTGCTCAACTCATATCCATTGAGTCATTGATGCCATCCAACCATCTCATCCTCTGTCATCCCTTTCTCCTCCTGCCTTCAATCTTTCCCAGCATCAGAATCTTTTCTAAGGAGTCAGTTCTTCGCATCAGGTGGCCAAAGTATTGGAGTTTCAGTTTCAGCATTAGTCCTTCCAATGAATATTCAGGACTGATTTCCTTTAGGATTGACTGGTATGATCTCCTTGCAGTCCAAGAGTCTTCTCCAACACCGCAGTTTAAAAGCATCAGTTCTTCAGTGCTCAGCCGTCTTTATGGTCCAACTCTCACATCCATACATGACTACTGGAAAAACCATGGCTTTGACTAGATGGACCTTTGTTGGCAAAATAATGTCTCTATTTTTTAACATGCTGTCTAGGTTGGACTAGACATATAAACATTATATTCATTTAATCCTCAAAACAACATAATGAGCTTAGGTAATAGAATTATCACATGTTTTATATAAATGGAAAGTAAAACACATATAAATTAAGAAACTTGCCCAAGTGTCAAAGCCCTGTTTAACTTCTGATGGCCTGGACTGTGAGTCAGTGCTCCTCACAACCACACTGACTGATGTATTGGCCTCTTTATCAGCAGGGTAGTAGGTGGCAGAGTATCCGCTCCACCGAGATCACGTCAGGTCTCCATAGCCTTTACGGTATAACCATCATCCAGATTCTGCTGTCTAATTTCTAATTACTTCACCTGAGACTGCTCGGAGGCATAATCTTGCACACACTTTGCAAACAGCAAGAAGTGCAAGATAATGTACATTCCTTTAGGGAAGGTGAAAAGTAAGGGAGGATGAATGTCTAGCAATCTTGGGTCAAGTGGGACAGCTCTAAACATACTTCATGTGCTACGGATTGAATACTTGTGCCTCGCCCTGAAATTCATATATTAAAGTCCTAACCCCCGAGCTTAGGCCTTTGGGAGGTGTTTAGGTCATGAAGGCAGATCCTCATGAATGGGATTATTGTGCTTGTAAGTGACCCCAGGGAGCTGCCTTGTCCCTTCTTCCCTGTGAGGTCACAGTGAAAAGACAGCCATCTCTGAGGAGAAGGTTCTCACCAGACACCAGAGCTGCCAGTGCCTTGGTCTTGGACTTCCCAGCCTCCAGAACTATAAGAAATAAATTTCTCTTGTTTATAAGCCACCCGGTCTGCGGTGTTCTGTTAGAAGAGATTGAACAGGCTAAGCTATTGAGAATAAGTTAAACCTGGAACTACAAGGCCATCATATCCTTGCTTGGCTCTTTCCCTAGCCTTACTCTGCCCCCTACTGTTTTCTCCTGGTACTTCCTTAATCAATCCTTCCTACATAAATTCTTGTCTCCAAGGACTGCTTCTGGGAACCCAATCTAAGACAAGTAGTGTAATGGAAGAGCATTTTTGGACCACATTTTCTTGGACTTGAATCTTTCTCCATTACTATCTTATTTATTTTTCTTGAAATATATTTGACATATAATACTGTGCAAATTTAAGGTGTACAACATGCTAAAAGACTTGATTTGAGTTTTATATCTGTATATTTAAGACTGAGATGTATTTTCTCTACAGAGATCTTTTTCTGAATTACAGCCTCCCTCCTTTATCCAAAAGAAACTTAGCTACATTGACACTTAAGGGTGTTTGTGTACAGTTTTTAATATAAACATTCCTTATCGTTTTGCTCTGAAAATCTTTTCTCTCAAAGAGATGCTCTCCATTTAGTCATGCACTCAACTAATCAACTAAGAAAAAACACAAAAAACCACACACCTATATCTAGTCTACTGTGTGCTCTGTGTTAGGTGTCAAAGGAGAAAGCAAAGAGGCATCAAACATGACTCTGACAGTAATATTGATAGAGGAAGCACACTGACTGAAACTACCCACCCAGGCCAGGCACCATAGTAACCATTTGCATAAGTTGTTTTACAACAGGAGGTCCTGCTAAGGAACACGGAACTAATAAGCCACCATCAACCGGAAGAGTTCAGGAAAGGTCAAAAGGAGACACCATATGTCCGACCACCTCCCAGAATCCTTCTCACTGGCATCCATCTTGGCTGAACAAGGTGTGCACCACCAGGAATGACTCTGAGTCAGAATGATTGGCTGAAGACAACCCGGAAACTAATCCCACCACCATAAAACCCGAGACTGCAAGCCATGTGGCAGAGCTGTTCTCCTGGGTTCCCTTACCCTACTGCTCTCCACCCGGGTGCCCTTTCCCAATAAAATCTCTTGCTTTGTCAGCACATGTGTCTCCTCAGACATTTCATTTCCGAGTGTTAGACAAGAGCCCTGTTTAGAGCCCTGGAAGGGGTCCCCCTTCCTGCAACAATACGGCTCATATTCTAGAATGGTAGAGAAGTATAGACCAGAGAATGATAATTTCTCGTTGCCTTCCAGCATTGATCCCCCTAGAAGATTTTCCTACCAGAATCCTGAATTGCTTAGCTATACCACTGGGCTAAGAATGATTCCTACATCCCTTGTGTGGCCTAAATTCATTTATGTGATCCCATCCTTGACATGAACTGAAATTGGTCAAATCATAGGGACTTTTCCATGGTGGCTGATGGAAGAGACGTCCTCTCCCTTCCCCAAGATGTGAAAGAAAAAGTGTTTCGTTGGGAGTCAAGGCTGCCATTTTCCTAACATGAGGGAAAACAGTCCAAGGATGAAAACAACAGAATAGTAAGGGCCAAACTCAATGAAGCTGAAGTTCTTGAAACATCATAAATCTACAGACTAACAGATTTGCCTGAAATCAACACAAGCAATGCTCAGTTGAAATTAAAATCAGTTTGGTGCTGATAGTAATTGTCAATGACAATAATTTTCTTCCATCACCCTTCATTTCTTTCCTCTCTTTAGACAAACAATGCAAACTGAGATGAGCACTCAAATATGGATTAAGTTAGAAGCTCTGTTAATTAAGACTTCTGAAAAAAACAAAAACAAGTTCCCAAAATAGCTAACATCTGAGTTTTCGGTTCTGTAACATATTTGAAAACCAATTTTTTTTATGAGAACACTAAATATTTAGAATATGCCAAAGCAATACAGCTTCTCTGGTGGCTCAGACAGTAAAGAATCTGCCTGGAATGCAGGAGATCTGGGTTAGATCCCTGGGTCAGGAAGATCCCCTGGAGAAGTGAATGGCCACCCATTCTTCCCTGGAGAATTCTAATGACAGTCCATGGGGTTGCAAAGAGTCGGACATGACTGAGCAACTAACACTTTCACTTTCAAAGCAATATGAAGTGAAGTGAGTGAGTGAGTGAAGTAAAGTTGCTCAGTCGTGTCCGACTCTTTGCGACCCCATGGACTGTAGCCTACCAGGCTCCTCCCATGGGATTTTCCAGGCAAGAAGAGTACTGGAGTGGGTTGCCATTTCCTTCTCCAGAGGGTCTTCCCCACCCAGAGATTGAACCCGGGTCTCCTGCATTGTAGGCAGATGCTTTACCATCTGAGCCACCAGGGAAGTCCTCAAAGTAACATGGCTCATCCTATTTTGTATTTCCCACCTATAAAATACCCTTCAAGCTACTTTCCAGTCATAATACTCATCCTAGTCCACACCTCCTATGCATCCTATCTGAATTATAGCAATAGCCACACACTTAACTTCTTGAATGTACAGGAGTTTGCTTTCTGAACCACACTCCATATCCAATACTTTAGTCACCTGAATCTAAGAGCTGAAAAAGACCCTGATGCTGGGAAAGATTGAGAGCAGGAAGAGAAGGGACGGCAGAGTATGCGATGGTTAGACAGCATCACTGACTCAATGGACATGAATTTGAGCAAACTCTGGGAGATAGTGAAGGAAAGAGGAGCCTGTTGTGCTGCAGTCCATGGGGTCACAGAGTTGGACACAATTTAGTGACTGAACAACAACAACCCTATCCTAGGCAAATAACCTTCAGAAATCAGCACTTTTAACCTTGTTAATCTGAATAATATTTGATGGCTCCAACTCACCCATCTTATAGCCAATCAACTCCACACTTCTGTTTCTGACATCAAGGGCTCTCTTTCATTGGCTGCATGTTCCTTACACAGTCCCAATATGCATGAATTTCGAGCCATAAGAATCACTTATCTTCATGCACCATATTCATTCTTCCCTCCATGATTTCATTAGTACTGTTTTCTCCACCCAATACATCCCCCTTACTCAAGTCTGCTTGTTAAAATCTTACTCATTCTTGAAAGCCCAGGTTTTGTTTTCCCCGGATGCCTTCTCTGATTATTTTGGCTCATATTTGTCTTGTTTCTCTGAACTTCTTTCAGGAGGCAATACTATGTGGTAGACTGAAACCAAAGACTTGGTTTAGAATCCAATGTCTGGGACTTACCAGCTGTGTGACCTGAGGCAGATTGCTTAACCTTACTGAAACGTAGGGGTTTTATGTATAAAATGTAAATACAGATCAACTTCTAATCCATTATAAAAGTAAAGGAAAATATGTCTAGCTCATAATTCTTAGTATGATGCTGAAAACTCTACTCAGTTCTGTGCGACTTGGTAAATCTATAATTTTTTATTGGATGCAATAATTTCATATATGAGTTTTTTCTGCTTATTTGGAGTTGCAACTCACTGTTTTACCGTTTGTTCACAATTCATTCCAGGGAGTAGACTTCTTCAAAGCTTTTATTATTTCTGTGTATTGTAATTAAGAGAATAGAATATCAAGACTAGATATTGCCAGTTACTCTTTGACAAGCAACTTCTAACTTACTTGTGTGAACTGTTTTTAAACAATGAATTGAATATTTTAGGTTAACTTGCATTTCAGATTCTGGAAATTCATGGAATTGAAAGTACATACTCTTTATATAAAATAGAGATGATTTACTGCTTCCTATGGAGAAGACAATGGCAACCCACTCCAGTACTCTTGCCTGGAAAATCCCATGGACGGAGGAGCCTGGTAGGCTGCAGTCCACGGGGTTGCTAAGAGTCGGACACGACTGAGCAATTTCACTTTTCCTTTTCACTTCATGAATTGGAGAAGGAAATGGCAACCCACTCCAGTGTTCTTGCCTGGAGAATCCCAGGGATGGCAGAGCCTGGTAGGCTGCCATCTATGGGCTCGCACAGAGTCAAACATGACTGAAGTGACTTAGCAGCAGCAGCAGCAGCACAAAAAAGTGGTTCAGAGAACTTATCCAACAGTGCTGTTAGTCAGTGCATGCTATTCAATGCAGTACATACATCAAAGGTATGAGTGTATCTGGATTTCTGCACGGTAGAGAGATACACAAGGACCAACATGTTTTATGGAAAATCGAAAGTGCAGAAATGGGGGCTATCTGATAGGAACATAGCTCCACATCACAGCATGACAGGGGAGACAGAACAGTGCAATAAAAATGCATGAATACTCAAATTTTATCTAAAATGACCCATCTTCCCACAGTGGAGAAGTGGGCTAAAGATTAATAGAGGAAAAGAATTGGAAGTAACACTCAGCTAAGCAAAGATAAGTAAACATTAAATCACCAAAATAATGAGGAAAGTATCTGCAACATTTATGTCTAGAAAAGGGCCTATTCCCTTAATATAAAAAAGCTCTGATAAACAAAAAAACCCAGTAAAGACAGGCAAAGTTACATGAATGAAAAGTTCATAGCAAAGAAATATAACTGGTTACAAACAGAGAAAAAGTTGTTAAAAGTCTTTCATAATTAAATAAATAGAAATGAAAACAACATACTCTTTCACCTATCAAATTGGCAACATGTTAGAAGTTTGTTAAAAGGCAATGTCAGAGAGTATTATGGACTGAATGCTGTATCTCTCAAAATTCATCCATTGAAGTCTCAACCCCCAAAGTGACTGTGTTTCATGACAGAGCCTTTATGGAGGTATGCTCAGCCACAGTCATGTCCAACTCTTTGTGAACCCACGAACTGTAGCCTGCCAGGCTCCTCTGTCCATAGGATTCTCCAGGCAAAAATACTGAAGTGAGTTTTCAGGCTCTCCTCCAGGGGATCTTCCTGACTCAGGGACTGAACCCACATCTCCTGTGTCTCCTGCACTGCAAGCAGATTCTTTACCCACTGAGCCACCTGGGAAACCCAACTTCTACATATTGCATAGTATATACAACCATTCCTCAAATGTCAGTTCTCACATTTCTGTTTCATAATCTACCTATAATACTTCCTTGACTATTACATTTACACTGCATTTATACTATACTATTATACTTAAATATATTATATGGAGTCCTCCAAAATCTTTGAAAATGTTTATTTCCCTAATCTTGAATTAGGGAAACATAGTTTTTCTCTTCTCACGAATTTTTAACTCGAAATTAGTTATTTAGAGTGATAACTGACCAAGATGAAGCAACATACTGTTCCTCTGAAAACCCAATTATAGCCTCCAAATTTTTAGGTCCTTACAATAAAAGAGTTTTCTCCCCGAGCCTGCTGTCAAGACTTTGCAGCCCACTGGCAGATGTCACTGAGCTGGTTTCACCTCTGAACAGACACAGCTCCTTCTGGGAGAGTCTCAGCAAAGACACCCAGACTTTCCCTTGGTTCTGCACCAAACATTTTCTGTCTCCCTTGATTGTTTCTGCTTTCTGGTCTCCTTTGAAGTTACAGTAGATAGTCTGCTTTTTGTTGTTGTTACTGCTGTTATGTGTGTATGTGTGTTTGTTTTTTTATAGTTTAAAGGCCTAATAATTCCATTCATGAAAGAACAACTCAATGACTAACAGATGATCTTCACGATAAAATGCCATAGCCCTAAATTAAAGGGGAAAAAAGCTTAATTTTCCACTTAGCTCAATACAACTTACATGTAAATAGAACTGATTTAATTCTGAATATTTTAATACTAACTAGGGTATCCCTTAATATTCGTTGCAAGGAGTGATGCTAAAGCTGAAGCTCCAATACTTTGACCACCTGATGCAAAGAACTGACTCATTGAAAAAGACCCTGATGCTGGGGAAGACTGAAGGAAAAAGGAGAAGAGGATGACAAAGGATGAGATGGTTGGATGGCATCACCGACTCCATGGACATGAGTTTGAGCAAGATCCGGGAGTTGGTGATGGACAGGGAAGCCTGGCATGCTGCAGTCCATGGGGTCACAAATAGTCAGACAGGACAGCAACTGAACTGAACTGAACTGAGAGTTTCCCTGGTGGCTCAGATGGTAAAGAAGCCACCTACAATGCTGGAGACCTGGGTTTGACCCCTGGGTTGGGAAGATCCCCTGGAGAAGGGAATGGCTACCCACTCCAGTATTATGGCCTGGAAAATTCCATGGACAGAGGAGCCTGGCAGACTACAGTCCAGGGGATCACAAAGAGTTGGACACAATTGAGCGACTTTCACATTCACTTTCACTTCAAGACTTATTTCCACATCCTGAAACTTCTAGTACATATGTTTATATGTAATTTATCATAATACTTTTGGCTTATTTAAATAAAGTATATTATTTTAGCATTGATTCATCATAATTTAAGGACTTTGTTTCCTGCAGAAATTGAATAAATGGGCCATCTTATTTTTCTTCTAGGAAGAGGAAAATAATCATTGCATGGTATTTTTTTATTCCCTCAGGCATAGTTTAAAGATTAGCTATAATTGTAAGCAATACAAATGAATAACACTTACCTGAAGCAGAATTCTATGTTGGCTTTTATCCAAAGGTCTAGAATTCACTGCTGTTTAAATTAAATTTAAGTTTAAAGCATAGCCTATTTTATCTTGTAATGAAAGTAGGGGAAGCTGATGTTAAGTATTTTTCTCTAAGATACAAAATAACATTGCTTTAGAGCCAGTAATAAATGCAGGTTTCCCCAAAATAATTAATTTCATTGAATTTTGCCCCTTTCTATGAAGTGTCTGCAAGTAGCACAGCAGAACAGTTCAGTTCAGCCCTTAAATTCGAAATAAAATCCACAGTGCCACACATTCAAAGTTCATTTGTTTAATGGGTAAGAGAGATTTTTCTGAACAGTGTTTATAATTCATCATCACTGACTTGAATTTAGATTTGAGCCATTCATCCAACAAACATTCATCAAGCACCACTACCCAGAATTGAAGGTCTAAGGATGAGAACAGCACAATTTTCCCAGAGCTTGGGTTCTAAGTCAGGCTTGTTGATGTATGACAGAAAACCACAAAATTCTGTAAAGCAACTATTCTTCAGTTAAAAAAAAAAAAGATGAGTCCTATAGGAAATATATAGGTACTATAGCATTCAGTAACAGCCATCATTTCTATTTATACGCCCCAAGAGTTACACATACTATGATGCTTAATTTCATTTCATCTTCATACCATCCAGAGACAAGTATCATGTCCTTATTGTACAGACAAGGGAACTGAGTCAATAGAACAAGAAATTAAGTCAATGGAATAAACTCACACAGCTGCTGAGTAGTAGGCTTGAATTG
This sequence comes from Giraffa tippelskirchi, assembly GCF_054371585.1. NCBI lineage: Eukaryota > Metazoa > Chordata > Mammalia > Artiodactyla > Giraffidae > Giraffa > Giraffa tippelskirchi. The sequence goes on from NC_137283.1 coordinate 134,779,647, forward strand.
GCTTAAGTCAGCAGGGCTGACTGGCTTAAGTCCCATTCTCTGGGGGACTGTTCTTGTCTCCCTTTCTTATCCACACAGGCTGCAGAGGGGGTCTGAATGGGGAGCTATGGTTAGAAAAGAAGTTGGAACAAGGCTCAACAATAATTTTGTACTTTAACACTACAGTACTGTTTCAAAGAGTCATTTGATTTTATTTATGAAGTTTTGCCTTCTGGCTGGAAAAGAGATCATTAAAAATAATAAAAAAGATGGTGATCTCACAGAATTTGCAGCTAGCCAGTTTGTTTTTTTTTTTTTTTGGCTGTGCTGGGTCTTCATCACTGCATGAGCTTTTCTCTAGTTGCAGACAGGGAGGGCTATTCTTTATGGCAGTGCATGGGCTTCTCATTGCAGTGGCTTCTCTGAATGTGGAGCACAAGCTCTAGCAGTCGGGCTGCAGTAGTTGCAGTTCCCAGACTCTAGAGCACAGCTTCAGTAGTTGTCATGCATGGGCTTTGTTGCTTCACGTCATGAAGGATCTTCCCAGACCAGGGATTGAACCCATGTCTCTTGCACTGGCAGGCAGATTCTTTACCACTGAGCTACCTGGGAATCCCTAGCCATTATTATTGATATCAATTAAGACATACTTATAGTGTCTTCCCTGGAGGTCCAGTGATTAGGACTCTACACTTCCACTACAGCGGGTGCAGTTTCGATCCCTGGTCAGAGAACTAAGATCCCATATGCCAACCAACCGAAAAAATAAAAGAAATACACATGAATTGTCTTTACATTTCAGGAAAATTAAACAAATAAATGAACACCAGTGGATGGCTTTTGTAATTATGCCTCCTTTCTTTGTTTCTTTCTTATTCTCTATATATTTAAACATGCTGCTGCTGCTGCTAAGTCGCTTCAGTCGTGTCCGACTCTGTGCAACCCTATAGATGGCAGCCCACCAGGCTCCGCCATCCCTGGGATTCTCCAGGCAAGAATACTGGAGTGGGTTGCCATTTCCTTCTCCAATGCATGAAAGTGAAAAGTGAAAGTGAAGTCGCTCAGTAGTCCAACTCTTAGCGACCCCATGGACTGTAGCGTACCAGGCTCCTCCGTCCATGGGATTTTCCAGGCAAGAGTACTGGAGTGGGGTGCCATTGAGACCTCCATAAAAAGAAGTCCTCATTTACAGAGCAATTCCAAGAAAAGGGGAAACCAATAAGCTGAAGAGTGTCTAGCTCAGCAGTTTATATAACACCTACCCAGAATTAAATAGCATATTGTCACTTTTACATTGTTGTTCCTCTTTGCCCCCACTAAACACAGCACATGTCTATGCTCTCACTAGGTACTCAAGGATGACCTGAATGACAAACTCAGGCATTCAGAGTCTCAAGGAAAAACTCAGGCATCATCAGTTTTAACAAGTCTGACCTTTTTTTCCTAAACATGGCCACCATCTCCTTTAAATTAAACCCCAAATAAATTTGGCAATCAATATTTTTTTATCAGAATTTAAATATTCTTAGGTCTGCTGTATGGATCTACTTATAGATAAACGTATAAAAAGCATAGGTGATTTATTTTGCTTTTTTTTTTTCGGTCATGTCATGCATCTTGTGGCTTATGAAATCTTAGCTCCATGACCAAGGATTGAACTTGGGCCCTCAGCACTGAGAATATTAAGTCATAACCACTGAAGTCCCAAGCATGGGTAATTTATTTCACATTCTTCTTGATCAGATAAAAGACACACGCAATCTAAACTTCATAATTCACAACCTTCATAGGTATTCGTATTCCAAGAGAAATGTTGTAGTTTCAATAACGTGTCCAATCTCTTTTCTTGGCAGTTGAAAGAAGAGATCTAAAAATGATTTGATAAATCAAGCTATGATAATGGTTCCGAGAGAGAACTCATCATCTTCTCTCCCCCATGAACCATCTCTTCTGTCAAATTTTTATTAAGGTCTTAACCTCTAATACCCAGTGAGCTGCCAAGCATTTCAACTTCCCCCTCTACAACAACACATGTGTATTCTCTCATTCCAAAGCCACTCTCCTGGTGGAGGCTGTCTTTTCCTCTCACATACACTATTCTAACCTGTCCGGGCCAAACTCTTTCCTGCAATCTTTTGTATTTTAAAACCTCAACAACAAACCATGCCATTCCTCTAGGCAGAACCCAACAGCTCCACTTTGCTTCAAGAGAAGTTCACTTTTCAGCCTCCTACCCATGCTCCATATGATAGTGTCACAAGATCCTCAAACCGTACCAGGAAGATCTGTTCTCAGCACTTATGGTCATGGCATTCCAGTCTTCTCAAGCCTAAATCTGGCAAAACTGAAATGTATCCGCCAGAATTCAAGTTCTGTTAGGACAGTTAGCTGTTTTAAACACCCCTCAGCTGGAAAACATCTGGACCCTCAAAACTTAAATACATCTTCAAGCATATTGATAAGCTCAGTAAGAAATAAAGGGAAATTTCTCAAAGGTAAATTTATACATATATTTGAAATCAAAGTGACAGATAAAAACTGAAGCTGAGGCTCATATGAGAATATGTGTCTCTACTATGATCGCAGAGACTCAGGGAATATCAGTAACAGGATAGCTAACGGAATGCTGCGAGGGAGACTGAACTTGACACACTCCTCTTCACCAACTCCATTTAGACATAGAACCTGGACCCCTCAATTTGATACAACTCCAGTAAAATGGTAAACTAGAAAAATCTAACTGCTAGCAAAGGCAGGCAATGAAAAAACTTGCTTCTGCCATAAATCTGGGTTAATAAATCCTCCCCCTCAATTCATATCTTGAAGTCTTAATCTCCAATGTGATGATATTTGAAGATGGGGCCTTTGGGAGGTAATTAGAGTTAAATAAAGTCATGGGGGTAGGACCCTCATGTTGGAATTAAAGATTTTTAAGAAGAAAAACCAGAGAGTTTGCTTTCTCCTCTCTTTCTTCCTGTAAAGAAGAGGTCATATGGGCACCCAAAGAGAGGACAGCTGCCTATAAGCCAAAAGAGGAGGCCTCAGGATGAAACCTACATTGCTGGTGCCTTGATCTTGGATTTCCTGGCCTTTGGAACTGTGAGAAATAAATTTCTGTCATTTACCAGTTGTCTACCACACACCTATATGAATAGCTAAAATTAATGGGGCTTCCCAGATGGTGCTAGTGTTAAAGAACCCGCCTGCCATTGCAGGAGATGCAAGAACCATGGGTTCAATCCCTGGGTCCGAAAGATCCCCTGAAGTAGGAAACGGCAATCTGCCCCAGTATTATTGCATGGGAAATTCCATGGACAGAGGAGCCTGGCAGGCTATAGGCCATGGAGCCACAAATGACTGAGTGACTGTGAACACACACAAAGGGATGGAAATATATGAAGTAACTGGAATTCTAACACAATGCTGATGGAAATATAAAATGGCAACACTACTTTGAAAAACTATTTGACAGTTTCTTAAACATGCACACCATGGAGTCCAGCTATTGCTATTCTATTATTAGATATATATCCAAGAGTAATACAAGCATCTGTCCAAAAAAGACCTGCAAAAGAGTGTTCAAAGCAGCTTTATATGTTATAGCTAATCCCAGTGTGATTTTAATTTGCACTTGCTTAATGAGTCCTGCAGGAGAAAATGGCAACCCACTCCAGTATTCTTGCCTAGAAAATCCCACGGGCAGAGGAGCCTGGTAGGCTACATACAGTCCACGGGGTCACAAAGACTCAGACACAACTAAGCATGTGTGCACAATGAGTAGTGACGTTGAACAGTGTCTCTCCAGATATTGGACATCAGTTACACCTTAGCAAACCTGTTAAAAATCACACCGTGCAATATCACCATGCTCCATCCGTGTGTGTGCACAGTTGCATCAGTCGTGTCCGACTCTTTGTAATCCAGTGGACTGTAGCCCACCAAGCTCCTCTGTCCCTGGATTCTCCAGGCAAGAATGCTGGAGTGGGTTGCCATGCCCTCCTCCAGGGGATCTTCCTGACCCAGGGATTGAACCCAAATGCGTAAAAATGGAAATCACTGGTAATATCAAGATTTATAAGGACCATTATATACTTTGAAAACTGTCTTCTATCTAGGTTGAAACTATTTTCTAGGGGTAAGAGTAAAGGTGTGCCAATCTCAAGATCAGGCATCAAATGGCCTTACAGAAACATGTTTGTAACCTTGCCACCACCTTTGAATGAGCTCAGTCTAGACTTCTGGAGAACAAGATACAATAAAGTAGAGCTCACTTCCCAGCTGAGGACTCCTAGACCAGCCTACAAAGAGATAACTTCCAACCGCATGAGAGGGCCCAGCCACCATCAAAGAACCGCCTACACAACCCAAGCTGGTTACAGAACTATGAGTAAGCAAAGCAACAAACGGAAGAACACCTGCCAGCTAATCTGTAAACTGTAATAAATGTGTATTTATTTAGAGCCTTTGAATTTTGGGATGATTTGGGACACAGCAATAGCTAACCGAAACAAATAAAAAATCTGGTGTATACAGACTATTAAACACTGTATCACACAAAGATGAAAATGAACACATGATTTTATACATGCAAAAGCATGGCTGACTCACAATGTCGAGGTAAAGAAGACAGACGTAAAAGAGTACTACTGTCTGATTCTCTCTGCACAATGTTCAAAACAAGCTAAGTTAGTAAAGTGACTGGATAGTGGTTATGTCTGGAGAGAAACGGTACCTGGAGGGGGCCTCAAGAGCCACTTCTGGGGGAGTGGTCATATTCTAATTTCTTGATCTTGACTCTGATTCCATGAGTCAGTTCACCTTGTGAAAATCAATGAGTCATATACTAGTGTTTGTATACTTTTATATAATTCAATAAAAGGATTTCTCAAAAGAAATTGATAAGGAACTGAACAGCAAATTCACCAAGAGATAATATAAATAAAAAGAGCATCAGTCTCCCACTGGTAGTCTGAGCAAAGTAAGTCAAAGCACTCATAAATACTAGATTTCACCCACCAGTAGGCAATATATTTAAAAGATTGAAATATTCAGTACGTGAGAGGGAACAAGGAAATATTGCACACTGCTAGTATGTGAAATTTAGAAAGTAATCTAATGAATATACTAAAATTTGGAATGCAGATAATCTTTACTCAATGCATTTATGAATCTATCCTACAGAAATGAAATCATTAATATGTAAGGATATAATTACTAGAATATTTATTGAAGCACTGTTCATAGCAGCAAAAGAATTAAATCACCTTGCTGCTGCTGCTGCTGCTAAGTCGCTTCAGTCGTGTCCGACTCTGTGCGACCCCATAGACGGCAGCCCACCAGGCTCCCCCTTCCCTAGGATTCTCCAGGCAAGAACACTGGAGTGGGTTGCCATTTCCTTCTCCAATGCATGAAAGTGAAAAGTGAAAGTGAAGTCATTCAGTCGTGTCTGACTCTTAGCGACCCCCTGGACTGCAGCCTACCAGGCTCCTCTGTCCATGGGATTTTCCAGGCAAGAGTCCTGGAGTGGGTTGCCATTACCTTCTCCAAAATCACCTTGAATATACATCAAATGTGGATCGTTGCAAAAGCTGCAGTTTACATGTAACAGGGGACTTAATTATTTAAATATTAAAATGCATGTGTTATTACATTTTGACCTGCAATGATAAGGGTGGTAATTTGAAGAAGCAAATTTCAAAGTAATATATATAGTGATCCTACTTCTGTTTCAAAAAAGAAGGGATATTAACTCAATAAAACCCTATCTAATTCTGTATTTTTTTTCCTGAATATAAAGTTATAGTAATTAACAAATAAATCTATTAACACTGGTTACCTCAGAGAAGTGGAATTTGGAAGAAGGGGAACACCACCGTTTCTTTTATACAGTTCACTCTTTTTTCTTGTTGTAACAAGTTTTTATTACATTGAAAAAGAAACCTATACACAAATTAGAAAACACTTAAAAAAAAAACCTCCAGGGCTTCCCTAGTAGTCCAGGGGTTAAGAATCCACCTTGCAATGCAGGGGACAACGGTTCAATTCCTGGTCCAGGAACATCCTACATGCTATGGAGCAACAAAGCTGGTGAGCTACAACTTCTAAGCCAGTACTTTAGAGACTGCAAGCCACAACTACTGAAGCCCAAGTGCCTAGAGCCTGTGTTCCACGAGAGAAGCCACCACAATGAGAAGCCCATGCATCACAACTATAGAATGGCTGTGCAGCAAGGAAGATTCAGCACTGCTAAAAAATAAATCTTTTTTAAAAGGCCTATAAAAATTTTTTCTTAAACTCTCAGCATTTAAATTAAAAATAAGAACATCCCGTCACCTCATTAAATGCAGTTTTCAATTTTATAGTCAACCAGCACAGGTAAATGCAGACGTTACACAAAATAGGCCCCAAGCAAGAAAAAACTAAAGTGTCCTCTTGAGAAATAGTGCACCGAACAAACTCCTTAATCTTTCAAATAATGAGGGACAAAATTTTAATAGTTGTGATCTCTTTTCAAGATTATTAAAGGCCAGTCCAGGAGGACATCTTATCACATAAATATCATATGTTATTAATTCAAGCAGAAGAAAGCTTTCTATAAAATATCTTCTAGCCCTTGGAACAAATATACTTTGACATAAAGTGACCAGCCCAAAAATCCGTTGGAAAATTTATTTGCTATATGAGTGGAAAATATTACTCAGAGTACTGATATTTCCTGTTTATCATTAAAAAAAAAAAAAGAACTTAGTTCCCTAACCTTGTAAATTTGATTCATTTGTGAACCTTACAACTTCTAGAAATGGGAGTTTACCTTAAGTAACAAATAAGATACATTTGGCAGCCTAGTTCTTATAAGAACCAAGCTTTGTCTTAAAAATGAATACAGAAATAAAAGTGAAGATAGCAGAAATAGTGAATAGCAAATTATAAAGGACAAATATATAATATGAAATCCACTTGGATATAAACAAATATATTTCAATGTTCTCTTCTTTTTAATGTCTCAAAAAAGTCAATGAAATCAAAGTGAGTTTCACAACTGCTCTAAATTACTTGGATGTGATTATTCATTAATTTAGAACTTTTTCAAAAGCTCTATAAATTATTTCATTAGAGATTATTCAAAGATGATAGATTAGAAAAGGTTATAAACCCTGGGTGTATTCTGAGTGCATTTTTTTACTGTAAAATTGTTTTCTATTTCATATGTTGAAAAAGAGATAAGTAATAGCAATTTGGAATTTATGACCTAAGTTTGAATCCCAGTTTCAATTAATTAACTGGATGAGAAAGGTAGTTTTTTTCACGAGACTTCATTTTCTGCAACCATGAAATAAATGTTGATGAAAGCAAACAGAAGTTTTAGAGTGTCAGAGTTAAAAATAACCATATCATGCCTTTTATCAGCTGCTTTATACACATTTTCAGATAATTAATCTGTGAGTAGGTACTATCTTCATTTTGCCAATGAAGAAGGTGACGTTCAGAATTCTTTTTAAGTCACCCAAGGTCACACTGTGGAAAATTCTTAAAGAGATGGGAATACCAGACCACCTTACCCGTATCTTGAGAAACCTGTATGCAGGACAAGAGCAACAGTTTGAACCAGAATTGGAACAATGGACTGGCTCAAAATTGGGCAAGGAGTACATCAAGGCTGTATATTATCACCTTGTTTATTTAACTTCTATGCAGAGTACATCATGTGAAATGCTGGGCTGGACGAATCACAAGCTGGAATCAAGAGTGCCGGGAGAAAAGTCAACAATTTCTGCTATGCAGATGATACCATAATGACAGAAAGTGAAGAGGAACTAAAGAGCTGGATGAGAGTGAAAGAGGAAAATTAAAAACTGGCATAAAACTCAACATTCAAAAACTAATATCATGGCATCCGGTCCCATCACTTCATGGCAAATAGATGGGGAAAAAGTGGAAAGAGTGACAGACTTTATTTTCTTGGGCTCCAAAAATCACTGAGGACGGTGACTGCAGCCATGAAATAAAGACATTTGCTCCTTGGAAGGAAAGCTATAACAAACCTAGACAGAGTTAAAAAGAAGAGGTATCACTTTGCCAAGAAAGGTTCATATAGTCAAAGCTATGGTTTTTCCAGTAGTCATGTACGAATACGAGTTAGATCATAAAGAAAGCTGAGCACTGAAGAATTGATGCTTTTAAATTGTGGTGCTGGGGAAGACTCTTAAGGGGCCCTTGGACAGCAAGAAGATCAAACCAGTCAACCCTAAAGGAAATCAATCCTGACTATTCACTGGAAGGGCTAATGCTAAGCTGAAGCTCCAGTACTTTGGCCACCTGATACAAAGAGCCAACTCATTGGAAAGGGCCCTGATGCTGGGAAAGATTGAAGGGAGAAGGAGAAGGGGATGACAGAGAACAAGATGGTTGAATGGTACCAATTCAATGGACATGAGTTTGAGCAAACTCCAGGAGACAGTGAAGCACAGGGAAATCTGGTATACTACAGTCCATGGAGTCACAAAAAGTCAGATGTGACTTAGTGACTGAACAACAACAACAAAGGTCACACAAATGGTAAATGGGAGAACCAGGATTTGAAACCAGCTCTAAGTGGCTGCAAAGACAGGGTCCTTGAAACTTTGGTACATATAAGTTAAATACATTGTGTAAGCTCCCACTGCTAACTAAGTGAATATGTTTTATAATACTAAATCCTCTGTAACATTAGGAAAGACATCTAAATTTTCTGAACCTCTGCAAAACAGTATAAGTATTAACAGTAAGTAAAGCACAGTGGCTGGAACATAAGGACCAATCAACACAAATTTGTTTTCTAAAATTCAGTATTCTTAAAGCACTTTCAGATTAACATTGAAAAGACAAGAACCATTATCTCCATTTTGCATGTCCATATAGTCAAAGCTGTGGTTTTTCCAGTAGTCATGTATGGGTGTCAGAGCTGGATCATAAAGAAGGCTGAGTGCTGAAGAATTGATGCTTTTGAACTGTGTTGCTGGAGAAGATTCTTGAGAGTCCCTTGGAGAGCAAGGAGATCAAACCAGTCAATCCTAAAGGAAATGAACCCTGAATATTCATTGGAAGGACTGGTGCTGAAGCTGAAGCTCCAATATTTTGGCCACTTGATGAGAAGAGCAGACTCATTGGAAAAGATCCTGATGCTGGGAAAGACTGAAGGCAGGTGGAGAAGGGGACAACAGAGGATAAGATGGTTGAATGGCATCATGGACTCAATGGGATGAATTTGAGCAAAATCAGGGAAATAGTGAAGGACAGGGAAGCCTGGGGGGCTGCAGTTCATGGGGTCGCAAAGAATTGGATATGACTTAGTAACTGAACAAAAACAACATACACTGATAACAATATCATAAAAGGTAAGAGAAGCATATTCAATAACAGCATAATAAATAACACCGTATTTACGGATGTGATGAAAAACCGTGTTGTTTCCATTCAAAAGAACTAATTTTGCCTTGAAGTTATGATGTTAAGATCAGCTATCATGGAGAAAATATCCAATTTCATGAATAAAGATAAATTTGGAAATTTTTAATAACTATGAGAAATATTCTTCTTTGGAGAGTGGTTTCAAAGCAGTATTTTTTCAAATCTCAGGCAATAAATGAATAAACTCTCTCTGGAGATCCTTACCAGGTCCATGATTCTATAAAATAAGGAACTAAGTGATACAAACCTCTTGTATAAAGAAGCCCACACATATTACATACTTGTAAACTACCGAGGAAACAAGATTGACGTTGACAATGGGAATAGACGTCCAGCGACCTCAATAGTCAAGCCACCCTACGGTGACTAGAGCTCTAGGGAAGACCTCTCACTTCCACAAAAATCTAAAGGCCATCACTCTCTTCTGAGGAACTGTCTGCAGCTTTTCTTTAAAGAACTAAATGCTTATATGCATGTGTGTGCAATTAAGAGGTAGCCTTGGTTTCTATTTTGGAGGGCATGACGCAACTACCCAGAGTTTTAACATAAGTAAAACTGTAAGTTCATGACTGGGGATAAAGCTACACAATGGTATCATTCAAGATAAAATCAGTGATCCCATTTAGGTAGCGAAAGCCACAGTCTACAGTCCCTTTCAATATTTCACACGAGGGGCTTTGGTGTGGTGTGGCGAAGGCATTCTCTGATCAAAAAATGCAGTTACCCCGACAACAAGTAACCGCTGGGATTCTGCATTCTAATCTAACATAACCAGACTATGGATTTAAAGTTCAGCCAGCAGCTGCTGGCCGGCTGTAGCCCAGACAGATGTTGGCTGGAGCATCGAGGATTATTTGCCACATGTGGGACCAGATGGAAACTTCTGCACAGACCAACTTCAAAACTTTACTGCTGAAGCAAGAATCCTATTTTTCAGCTAATGATTGTTTTTTGCCATGGGCCTAAATAGTCATATTTTGAGATTGACTCAGCAAAAGTGCTTGTCCATGTTTATTTTTAAAATACACTTTCTTCCTTGGGGAAAAGCATACAAACAGGAAAAGTAGCAGCAATGAGCAACTTACTTCTCTGGGCTTCAGTTTCCTCATCTGTAAAGTGAGGATAATAATACTACCTATTTCCTAGGTTGTTTTATGAGGATTGGTGACTCACAGAATGTATGATGTTTTCAGTAAATGTCTTTCGTCTAATTTTATACTGGCGCTTAAGCACATAAACAGAGAGGTTGTCTCCGGCTCATCCTCACCACACCTGGATTCTTACCTAAGATCCATCTGGTTGTACTCTCCCAAGATGATTCTTTCCATATGGCGTGGGACTATGCTCAGACCTTCACTCCGTTCTCCTTTCTTTTCGCCTTGACTGCCTGTACTATGTCGTTTGACAGCAATGTTCGCTTACCAGCCTTAGGGTTTCTCTCTCATTCATGTGTGCCTCTCTTCTCCCCATCTAGGCTAGGAGATCACTGGGGTGAAAGGCCATGTCTTATATCACCTTGAATTTGACAAAAGACATAGCATTGTCCAAAGTGGGTACCCACTAAACACTCACTGATAATTCTTTGCAATTTAGAGGATAGTTTGAAGGACTACTTCTCACTGATTAAGCATATAGTGTATTAAGTACACACCTGATTTCTGAAATATGTCACGAACAAAGTACTTCTTCTATATTTGTAAGACTTTCTCACATTAATTGAAAGGCTGAGAGGCTTTTGGTAGTATTTATGTGCTTATTAAGTTATTTACATGGTCTGGACTTTAGTTAATATTTATGATTCCACACAGAGCAATTCAGTGAGGTTACAGTGATGAAAAGGTATCTCTTTTTTGGTAATGGAATGCATTCAAAAGTCAGCAAGGTGGCCTTCCATATAGTTTCTAAAGTGGATCCATTACATTGTAAACGTTAATGTATAGAGTTAACTTGATGTATATATTTCACTAGAACATAAACCTTTTCCCTTCTAGAAGAAAGTATCCCTTATATCTGAATTAGTTCGCTGAAATTTTATAATGAAAGTCAGCTGTGGTTCCAGGAAACAGCTGGTGTTTTCGCCTCTCTACTTCCACAAAGAAATATGCAATGCATCAAGAACAAACTATCTCAAAAGCATAAATTGCTTAAATCTTCTTCATGTGCAGACAACAGTGCATTTCAATAGGAGACATTTGATGGGTGTTCAATTTTTAAAATAGTTGTTAATTAAAACAGTATATAACTATAAAAATATGCATGGATACTATGTAATATGAAGAGCACTTTACTAGGTGCTATAAAATATAATTTAAATATGGTCTCCTGGGAAATTTTAATAAATATAAAACACTGGTTCTCAACCACAGGTTTTTTTTCAAGATCATCTGGGGAACTTTTGCAAATGACAGCAACATAAAAGTCTGGACTCCATCCTTAAAGATTCTATCCAGATGGTTCTAATGTGTACCCTAGGTTATGAATCTAGGAAAACAGAATTATTCAATGAAGCAAGACTCAACCATACTTTTTTTGATATATGAACATAATATTCTTCTTCATAAAATATATATATTATTAAAATCAGGTATATTCTGAATTTTTCACATAAAAATACATTCATTTCAAATGTAGTGAGAGGTTTGATAAAGATCCACAACAGTGCAATCTTTTATCACTTGATCAGGATTGTATAAAACTATTCTTTAATTTGAGTTTATAAATTTGAACAGTAAACAACTCTTATTTAAACTGAATTTCTAGCACATACATAATTTTTTCTGTTGTAATGTGTTCAGTCACTCAGTGATGTCTAACTCTTTGCAACCCCATGGACTATAGCCCACCAAGCTCCTCTGTCCATGGGACTTTATAGGTGATAATAGTGGAGTAGGTTGCCATTTCCTTCTCCAGAGGATCTCCCTGACTCAGGGACCAAACCTGTGTCTCTTGCATCTCCTGTGCTGGCAGGCAGATTCTTGACCATTTTACTAAAAGCTCCATTCATAAAAACTATAAAAAATTTCAGTGTTGCATTAAAAAGGATGTCATTAATGGATGACATCCTGTTTTGATAAGTATACAATTCCTTACATTGAAAATAGACATCAAAGCAAAATTGGTGTGTTATATCCCAGAGAAATATACACAAATTATCTTCACTCCTTTTGTAATTTTTAGCATGACTTGTTATTACAGTTTATCTTACAAACTTTATGAATGTATCCATTTATTTGATACATTTCCAGTTTTTTCAATTTCAATATTTAACTAGCCATAGAATTTTAAGGGTTCAAGATCACTTAGAACAACCTCTCAGTTATACCGATTTATAGCCTTTGAGTTGTGTTGTTTACGTGAACTCTATCTTTTGAGAAGCACTGTGATGCAGACACATGACTGATCAGCTGACCAATGGTTACTGCAGGATTAGAACACACACTCAGACTGATTCTTAGGTCATTCAGAGATACCAACATTTCTAGACCTTTCTCCAACAACATGGCTCTTCTTGCTTTTAGAGTACTTGCTCTCTAGGCATTTTGCCATACATTTAACTTCCAAATGAAAATGTTAGTATTTTTTTCTCACAAGTCTCTTTTTATACAGTGAAAGAGAAGAAAATAAGTCATTACTATTTTTTCACTTAATTCCAAAGAGGACTGTAACTCATCTTATACAGAAGGCTACGGGCTTGTTTCCAATTATCTTTATGCTACAAGACAGGTAGCATTTCTTCCCGCTGAAATTATTTCCAGTTCCTTTCTCCCTAACATCATCTCTGAGATCTAACATTCTGTGCCTTATTGTACCCATGTGCATAATCCTTCACCCAGTCAACCTAACACAAACCTTTTCTAACTCAGTTCCCAGGATCTTTATACTGATATTTCTGGAAGGTTCTGTCTAGGAACAGATCTTATAGGATACAAAAGAAGCCTGGATACTGAGGAGCTTATTTAAATTACGTTCCATTGGCATATATCACCTAGAAAGGCCTGGGCTAGTAGTATTTATGTTTCATTGGCATATGCGTGTGTGTACGCTTAGTCACTCAGTTGTGTCCAACTCCTTGAGACGCTATGGACTGTAGCCCATCAGGTTCCTCTGTCCATGGGGATTCTCCAGGCAAGAATACTGGAGTGGGTTGCCATGACCTCCTCCAGGGGATCTTCCTGACCCAGGAATTGAACCTGGGTCTCCTGCATTGCAGGGGGATTCTTACTTGGGGAGGCCCCCATTGGCATAGATCACACAGAAAAACCATAAGGCCTGGGCTACTAATATTGTAGACAGAAAGATCTACTAGCTTTGATATGAAGATCTGTGTACAATCTTGCCTCTGTTTCATAGAACTTGTGTAATGTTAAGCAAGTTCTTTATGCATGCCATGCCTCACTGTGTTCATCTGGAAAGTGGTGTTAATTCAATGTACCTTGAGGGAGGCTGTGAAAATCCAACAAGATAGTATATCTAAAGTAGCAAAAAAATAATTACTTACATACTTCTTTGTATATAAGTAAAGCCATTCATATATTAATATTTCCATATTTCTTAATCTTATTATGCCATCAACATCTAGAATCCAACCTAAATATTTTAGTACTCCATTTTTTAAAAAATTTTATTTATTTATTGCCAAGGCTGCATGGATCTTAGTTCCTCTGACCAGGGATGGAACCTGTTCCCCCTGCAGTGAAAGCCCAGAGTCCTAATGACTGAACCACCAGGGAATTACTTCTTAGCAGTATTTCAAAAGAAGTGCTGTTAATCAAAATATTTACCAATTTTTATAGCCAATAATTATCAATAAATGAGCTAACGCTTTTCAATTCTGCAATTCAACCTTTCGGACTATTAAAAAAAAAAAGATATAGTAGATTGGGTATAGAGTTGGGTGGCAGAAGAGCAACAAAGAATAACTATCTTTTTATGTCTGTGGAAAATTTTTTAAGTCCATAGAGTGGAAAGTTAATGGGTGATCTAAGAATGTAAAAGAATAATTCCCAGAGGTTAGTCACCAGCTGGTTTTTATCCTTACTAAGACAAGAACAGGAGGAAATTAGCTTAGATTTCATTTGGTTTAGAATAATGGAAGCAAGCTATGAAATCTAATTCCCAAGGAATCTTTTCGTCAAAATAAAATAGAGACTTACTGCCTATCATGGTTTCAGGGCAACCCTGACTTTAAGTATGAGAAAATACTAGATGAATTTATAGTCATCCATCTCTATAATCCCCATCAAGAGAAGAAAACAAGCAATTATGAGTCGATTATGGAACAGGTGTTTACATTTGTAATCATTTCATCTGTACTGGAAATTATTTTTCCTACCTCACAACTGAAGATGCACAGAGAGTTTAGTTTGCCCAGGATCATTCAGTTAATGAAAAACTGAATTAGAACACAACCCCTACCTATCTCCAGAGTCCATCCTGGGCGCTGTGCCAACCTATGAGCCTTCTTCTCCCTGCCATTCTTAATTTCAATCCTCATTATTTTTAAAAGGACATTATTCCCAATATTTAGATTTATTTCATTGTTTATTTATTTAGATTTATTTTATTTGGATTATTTCCAAGATTTAGAGGTATCTGAAAACCAAAGTAAACTGGGAGTATAGCTAGTACTTACTGAGCTATCTAATATATGCCAAACACGTAAGAACTCTACACATAATGTCTCATTTGATAATGACAGTTACCATTTGAGACAAGTACTATTGTTATCCTCTTTACAGATGGAAACCTAAGCCTCAGAATATAGGCTAAGAGTTAGAGATGTGGATGGACTTTGAGACTGTTATACAGAGTGAAGTAAGTCAGAAAGAGAAAAACAAATACCGTATATTAGTGCATATATGCAGAATCTAGAAAAATGGTATAGATGATCTCATTTGCAAAACAGAAATAGAGACACAGATGAAGAGAACAAATGTATGAACACTAAGGGGTGGGAGGGAAAGGGGTGGGATGAATTGGGAGGTTGGTATTGACATATACACACTACTGATATGTGTAAAATAGACAACTAATGAGAATCTACTGTACAGCTCAGGGAACTCAGTGCTCTCTGGTGACTTAAATGGGAAGGAAATCCCCAAATGAGGGGATATATATATGTATATGTATATATATATAAAGCTGATTAACTTTGCTATACAGTAGAAACACAACATTGTAAAGCAACTGTACTCCAATAAAAATTAATTAAAAAAAAAGACTATATACTAAGAGAGCCCATGACTGAGGGACTAAAGTAGGAGACTTTTAACTTTAAGGAGGACTTTTAATGTCAAAGGAGGCAGTGGGGTCCTAAGCATTTTCACACTGGAGCACCTGCCTGGGGATGGTGAGAATCAAGCGTATCAGGAAGTCACACCACAGGGCATCCAAACCCCCACACAGATTTCAGTTTTAGTTTTCAGCAAGTCATAGATACTTAGAAGTAAAAAAGAGCCAATTGAAATCATCTGGTCCAATCCCTTTATCTTATAGACAAGGAATTTGAGGATCAGGGCGAGGTTAAGTACTTTCTCTAGGGTCAGAAAGCTAATTAGTGACAGAGTTAGCAATAAATCACTTCCATGAAAAGACATGCTTTCAAAGTGAATTAAATTACCTTCACTCTCAAGTGGCTATTAAGAACACCCATGTAGCTAGACAATCTCCAATGTTTCTGTAAAGTCTAAGTAACCCAAGAGGATCTAGAAAGAACTTGGCAACACTGAGAATCTAAGTCAACAATCCAAAATGTGATAATTTGAGTCAATTCATTATTGTTAGGGGCGGTGCTCCTACCAACTTCTGTTTCAAGTTATAGTTTCAGACAGCTACAGTAAACGTCCAAGTATTTTCATCTCTTCTCTGGTAGATAAAAGATATATAACATTTCAGATATATTTGGATATAAAGGTAAAATTATTTTGGTATTTGTAAATTTTGGATGACAAAATCCCAAAGAAGAGGATTCTTATGATTTTACCACATGATCTTTTTTTCCCAGGAGGTCAAAAATCATCTGTCTTGTCAATCGTGATAAAATTCACAGATGTCAATGGTAATACATTGATATTAAGAAATCAATAACCAAATACAGTGCTGCAAACTAGTTAAGAGGAATGCAAAGCATACTTTTTTTACACAAAGCCTACTTTTAAAATTAATTTTTTTCAACATACTAAATAAATCTATCTGAAGAGCCAAAGCTTGCCTTTAGGAAGTATGGTTGAATTAGTAAAAGATAAAAGGGAAACATCAGCAAACCTGAACAAGTACTATAGAGTTGGAATGAAAATGGATGAAAATACAAACAATTGTTCAGTCAACGGTCAATAATAAATACCTACTAGTCTGCCACAGAATAAAGTGAAACAGAAGGTAAACACACAGTGAAAGAATGAGAACTAAAGCATGGAGTCCATGTAAATGCATCCTAATGACAAACCGAAATGCTATTTCCATCAGGGTGGAAAGAAAATCACACCAATTAAAATATATTTTGAAATATCATTTCAGGGGAGAAAAAAGGAAGAAGATAGAAATCACTCTAATAGTTGTCAAATTATGTAGTTTGGCACCGAGAATTACCACATTTTACTAAATTTAGCTTTGAAGTCTTACACATTTTCAGAAATAGAGACCCGCTATCACACTTGATGTTTCAGAATGTGTTAATGCTAAATTTCTCCATTTGATGGTGTCCTTTCATTTAAGAAAGAAGAAGGAATGAACGTGATAGGGAAAATGGGCAGCAGTGTTCATTTAATATTGTGTATAAAGTCACAGTTCCATGCTGTGTGTCTAGCATAGGAAAATTGATTTTTGAGTGACATTTCATGGGTATACAGTACTCTGGCTTCAAGGACATTTCATGGGTATTCAATGTCAATCGTGCTTAGATTTCCTTATCCCAGGAAACATTCCCCCAAATTAAACCACACAGATTTATGAATGCCACCAACGGAAAAGAGCAGCAGCTTCTAATTTAATGGCAAGAAAGATATGCTGTCCAGTAGCATATTTCCCTCCGTGTGTCTACTACCGAAGAAGAGAAAGATAAGAGTGTTTTTTTCACTCAATTTCAATTTTTCCAGAGCAGAAAGTTCTCAGAGTGGCCCGCTTAAATGAAATAAGTGACAATCCAGGTTTTATTTAGAATTCTGTCTGGAAAAGGTTGGCTGGTTTGGAATCCCACAGGAACCCAGAAACCTAACAAGATGTTCAACAGATTAGCAACTGTGTATCACTAGTGATCAACATAATTTTGTTTAGCTACTTTATTTAACAAATGCTATGTGCCAGGCACTGTTCTAAATTACAAATATTAAACCCTTTTGATTAATGGTCATAACAGCTCTCTTAGAGGAGAACCAGTATGTCCATTTGTCCATGTGAGAAAACTGAGGTACAGGGCAGTAAATAATTTGCCCATGATCAAACAACTAGTAAAAGAAATCCTCTCTTAAAACTCAGCAATAGTCAACCTTCTTGCATGATGCTCTTCCTTTTCTGGGCCGTCAGACAAAAATAGCAGTTTTCAAAGAAAAGTTGTTTGGAGAGCAAAACTGAAAATATGTAGGCTGATCATAGAAATTGAATTTATTAAGAATCCTCTGTGTTGGATACTGTAGTAGGTGCTAATAAAATTTTTTAAGCCTGTTATTTAATCTTTATTTTAAACAATACCATTAGGAAAGCATTGTTCCCATTGTTCCCATTTAAATGGTGAAACTGGGTTTTACATATATGATGAATAACTTTCCTGCTGTTCAATGACTAATGGAAAGAAGGATTCAAACCTGGCCCATCCAAATGCAGAACCTAACTACTGCCTTCCTACTAGGGAGACATCTCCTTTAAGGGGAGATGACTAAGGATGATGATTCAACCTGGATTTTTTTTTTCCCTTCTCTTTAACATAATAAGCCATCAACAACTATTTATTAAATTGATTAAGACATCAGATTTAAACAGGTGAGTGAGGAGTTTAGTTTATCTATGGGGAGAATCCCCTGACACGAAAAGCTCCTCAAAAAAATTGATAGCCCCAGCATCTAGCAGAGTGTATCCAATCATTAATTGTGATAATGATACTATACCGACTAAAGAGAGTGGAGGCAGGAGGAGAAGGGGACAACAGAGGATGAGATGGTTGGATGGCATCACCGACTCGATGGACACGTTTGAGCAAGCTCCGGGAGCGGGAGATGGTGAAGGACAGGGAAGCCTGGCGTGATGCATCCGTGAGGTTGCAGAGTTGGACATGACTGATCGACTGAACAACAACAAAAGAGAGTGGAAAGAATCACTTCCTCTAAAAAATTTTAAATTTGGGGTAATGTCACCTATTTGGCAAAGCTCAAATAGGGTCATGCTTAAATATGAAGAGATGGGCTGGAGGGTTAACCTCAAGAGGGAATCACAGAGATGATCTCCTATGAGAAGTGTGGTTTTAATATAATTTACCAAGATTTTTTTTTCCCATAATCTCCGTATATGTCATCAGACAACATCAACATCTTCAAGTCATAATTTTCAACTTTGTTTGCCATCATCAAAATATAAATGGAATCACAAGTGAACTGGAACCATCAATAATTTATATCATAACCCAATCTTTCCTGCAGATTAAGTTATTTACCTTTCTTATTTTATAATTTTACAAATAAGTTGCCTTATTATTTCATACTTTTAGTAGCAAATAATTTTTTTATTGTGTTGTTCAGTCGCTAAGTCATGTCCGACTCTTTGTGACCCTATGGACTATAGACCACCAGGCTCCTCTGTCCATGAGATTTTCCGGCAAGAATACTGAAATGAGTTGCCATCTCTTCCTGCAGGGGATTTCCCAACCCAGGGATCAAACTTGTATCTGCTGCATTGGCAGGCGGACTCTTTTCCACTAAGGCAACAAGGGAGCCCCATTCATGAGAAGTAATTGAGTTTAAATTTTAGTCTCCAACCTTCTGCCCTGCAACCACAAAATTTGTATAAGCCCTGCTTGCCAACCTGCTACCCTCCCTCACTCAAAACCTCTCTTGTTCTTGTCCTGTTACAGATCTTCAAACATGAAAAAAAAAAAAAAACTGTTCCAAAGTCTTTCAAGTCACTGAGATTCCTCTTTATACCTTTGAAACAGCAGTGTGAACCCAAAAGTACTTAATTCTAAGCATATCCTTAGATAATCGAAGCACACATATCTGAGCATTACTATAATATGCTTGTAATGGGAAAACTAAGAATTCTTAGATGAGGTACCAAGCAAATACCCTACACAGAGGGTCAGAACATATACCGCCATCCCTTAAGTGTAGACAGTTGTTTTTATTTCATTCAACTTAATTATTAGCATTAATAAAAACAAGAAAAAAATGCATTCATGTAAGTGGTTAAGAACTTCACAGCCTATCAATTAACATTTGCTGAAAAATGCATCAAGGACCTATTTTGTGAAACATGTGCTTAACCAATAGTTTTATACTTGACCTTTAAGCCAGGTTCCAGTTCAACTTACTAGAGTGACACATAGCATGCATAACATTCTCTTTCCTGAGAAAGGTTTTTCATTGGTTTAAGGGAAGGACTCAGGCACTATTAAGCATAAAAGACTAGAATTTGCATTCTCCTTTCACATGCAAAAAACAGAAACTAACACTGCATGAAGGTGAATGACTCATCCACAGTCACATTGTTGGTAAATTTGATTGCAAAAATATCCTACAAATATTTAGCACTACTTATTTAATTCAATAATCATTCCCCAACCTGTCCCTCTTGCCTCTCTAAGTAGTTATGAGTCATTCTATAAACAAAAGGCAGATTTGTGCCACTGGAGAAATATATTAGAAATTAACAAATTTAAATCACTTTAATAGTATGTGCTCAATATTTCCATCTCTGCCAGAATGCTTTGAGGTTGGCAGGAAAAATGGGATGACTGACTGCCTTTTCACAGATAAGGAAACCAGGGCAGGCAGCATTACCCCAGAGTGACTTACTTGAGGCTACATAAAGAGACCATATAAAGAGCTATTTAAACCTGCATGTTTCCTTCCAGATTCTAGAATCTAGAAGCTTCTCCCTTTCTGTTGTCTACACTGCTTTACCACATAGTCTAGGGGACAAAAGAAAGGCAGCAGTATCTGGCCTTCTGATTGTCTGCAGTATTTTGTGTACACTATGTAATTCTACCTTATTCCTTCTTGTGTCTTGTCCACATCTCCCACAATCTCACTGTAGGTTCTTTGAGAGCATGGATCATATATTCAACCTCTATGGAATTTCCCAATAATTCCTAGCACAGAGCCAAGGACCTCTAAGTTTTTAAAAATACCTGTTCATTCACTAACTAGATGCAAAAGTTTTGGGAGACCTAACCCTGGAGGAAGTGAGAATTAGAGAAGAATTAGATGTCACAGGCAAATTAGGCTTTATTTATTACTCAGTTCTGTTTTTTTCAACACTGTAGAAATTCAGTACAATTTTCTCATTTTCCTATTTTCAAAAAAATACTGTAACAATTACTTTTATGAAAATATGCAGTATTTTCAATGAAGTAGATATTATCAAACAATATTTGTGGGAAATGTAAACTTCTTGGATAGAATTTATTGATATACAAATACATTATTTTAAATTGCAATTCCCAAAATTCTAATTGTTGAACTGTTACCTAAGAAATAACCAGAGGTGTACAAATGTATCCCAAAACTTTAACCTTTAAGCATATAAAATTATGAGACAAAACATAAAATACTAGCTACAACCCAAGTTTCTTGCTAAATTCAGTGATTTTTAGGACAGCGGATGATTCAGATAAGCCAATTCCTTGTTCTCTAGGTAACTTTTGAATAACTGAAAATCATTTCTATAAATTTATTATTTTCATTTTAAGAACAGCAACTTCTCCCCCATTCATACAAATTAAGTTTAGCTTGTGAGTGAATCACATACCTTTATGACATGATGCTTTTCCTGGAGCATAGGAATCTTAAACATTTGGCACCAGTATGTTGTACCTTTGTTTGGGATGGGAACCTGTCTTAAAAAAATAAATAAATAAAAAGGAGAAGAGGACAAAAGTCATATTGTCTTGACATTCTATTAAAAACAATAATTTAAGTAAAAAAAAAAACCTATTATACGGTTTTAATAAACCCATCCCTAGAATCATAAAAACCTGAAAACAAAACAAAAAAACTTACGTCCTGATTAACTAGGTCAAAGTATGGTACGGCTGTAGACAACATATTGGTTTTCTCAGGATTCAATAACCGCAGACTCTTGGTACCACGATTGGATTCATGGTACTTGGGACCTGCTTCTCCGACATCTTCATGGTGGTAGGCCCAGATCACCCTTACCGTGCTCTCCTGGTGAACAGAAATGGGTAGGGTTATGTCTCATGACAGCACTTTCCTTACCACTGAATTGAGTTTAATGAATGCTATTTAAAGCAGGATACAGAAGCAAAGAAAAGAGAATGACATTCAGAGTCTCAAAATGGTCTCTCACATAATTGTGTAAATTTGATTAAGTCTTAAAAATCCAAATAGATGAATTCCTTTTTGAAAGAAATCATCTCTCCCATGCAAGATAATGTGTTTCAAAACATTGGGTTAGTCAAAAAGTTGTTTGGGTTTATAGTAAGATGTTAACAGAAAAACCCAGGTGAACTTTGTGGTCAACCCAATAGAATGAAGGACAAGTGATTTAGTAGTCATCCTTTCATGCTGATAGCAACAGTAAATCATTGTCATGCAAAAACTCCAAACTACTGAAAACAAACTAGTAGTTACCAGGCAAATACTCTTGTTAAGTAGCAGGAGTTTAGGATAATTAAAACCTGTTTCAATGCTATGGAACATTTTAAAGAAAACAAATAAATATAATGAAAGTTAAAATGACTTCCCAGGTCAGGATTTCAATTTTCACAATAGATTTTTCCTAGACTCTAGCCCAGTCACATGTATGAATTTAGAGAAAGTGGAAATGCAAAAGGAACTTCTGATTCTGGGTTGTTATTATCATAGAATCTAGCTGTAATCATTTAATGAACTCTCGGAATTTTCAAGGGACTGGGCCATTCCAACTAGGGAAAGTACTGTCAGGTGAAACTGGATGCCCAAAGGGTGGTGGGGCGGTGGGGGGGTGGTGTGCTGGGATATTAAAAAATAGTTCAGTCCCCCCACACAGAAAGATGCCTTTGTCTGATCTTTATAATAAGAACATTGAAAATAAATAACAAAACAAAAGCTATTTATTTTAAAAGCTATATTATTTCTCAATAAGTCAAATGACTATAATTATTATTACAATTAAAGTAAAAGAGCACTGTATATTACATAAAAGTGGTCCATGTCTTTGTACACATTTTTCTTCCTCTTTTACTTTTTATGCAGAATGTTAATCAAAACTGCCTCAGATTTTTACATTTCCATTTTTAAAGCTTTGAATTACAAAAAAAAAAAAAGGTAATTTTGTTGGTCTATACAAAATGAAATTGGTTTAAGAAATTCATGGAAAGTTTCAAAGTACCACATGAATTATAGATCCTCTAAATATTTAATTTGCATACGCACAAAGATGTTAATTTTTGCATGATGCCTGACAATAACAAATCTTGTATAACATGTTGACAGGCAATTTTCATCAGTCTACTATTCATCTTGACTTTAGAAATTTACAAAAGTGAATCAGTAACAATTCAGATGAATTATAGCCTAATATTCAGTATCATAATTCTCTCTTATGTAATGTGATTTCTTCCAACATTTATCAGTTGCTTATTTTCAAACTTTATAAAGAAGCTACAATCTTTTATAGATAAAATCACACATACTTTAAGCAGCTCTTCAAAATTTTAGATTCACACAAAAACTGTCTTTATTGAAGTTTATAGTCATAGGTGGTTTCCTGCCCCCTCCCGCCGTGGCTTCTAAGGGGAATTCAAAAATATTCCCAAAAGACTATGTGACTTTGTTGCTAAAGGTTATTTTTAAATATTTGTTCTTTTTATTCTGCAAAGTATTTCCCAATTGTAAATGTACAATCTGTTCATGCATGCATTTACTGATAGACTTCTTACCGTTATACTCTTATCATTTATGTCACAGGTATGCAGTTCTCTGGCAAATTCAATTACTGTGTGTGTACTATTTTCCATGGCATATTCTAGGTGGTAATCTTGCTGAGCATCTTTTCTCAATTCTCTGTTTGCATTTGTAAAATAATCCTGTGGAAAATATGAAAAAGGAAAATCCAGCTGTTCTAAATTCAGAGTGAAAAGAATTTAGATTGAGTATATACATATAACGTTGAAAAATAATTCTGGTTTGCTTACAAAATTCTGTATTTACAGTCATATTTTAAGTCCTGGGAATTTTCAAGGGGCTGGAGTATTCTCCCTAGGGACAGTTCCCTAGGAAACTAATCCATATTTGAACTTCTGGCCCTTCAGGAAAAGGCAGTGTGGATTTATAATAGAGACTACTGAAAGAGATGGAATGAGTAATCACTGAGTACTTTTTCCTCCTTCTACAGATGAAAAGAACTTCAACACAGGGAAATGACTTGCTCCAAAGTGAAATGACTAACTAGTTCATGGCAAAACCACGACCAGCCCCAGTGTCAGCACTTTTTCCACCATTACACCTTATGGTGCTTACTTTCTGCACTTCTAAAAGCAAGGAGACCCATGCTAAGGTTATAGGTTTTTTTAGTATGAGCCTTAATGGCATACATTTATTAAAATGAAATGCAGTGGGAAAATATGGAAAGAAATGACTCTAGTTGAATTACAAGGTACTGAAAAACTAGGAATGTTTTGTTTTAGTGGTTCAGCTATAATTCTCATACTAAACTAGTTCAATGGTTTAAGATTACCTCTTAGAAGCACACAGACGCAATGGAAAGGGTATAGGCTTTGAATCAGATAACTAGGATCTGACGCCCCAGTTCTACTACAAAAATGTCGATGAATTATTGAAATCGAACTCTGAACTTTTGTTCTAACATTAATAAAATTGAGATAGGGACTTCCTTGATTGTCCAGTGGTTAAGACTTCACCTTCCAGTGCAAGGGGTATGGGCTCTATCCCTGGTAGAGGAGCTAAGATCCCTCATGCCTCATGACCAAATAAAAACAAAACATAAAACAGAAGCAATATTGTAACAAATTCAATAAAGACTTTAAAAATGGTCCACATCTAATAAAATCTTTAAAAAAGGAAATAAAATAAAATTGAGCTAATACATACTTATTGTATGAATTTTGAAAGATAAATACATGGAATACTATATAAGGAAAAAAACTGCCAACCATAGTTGGAGCTCACTCAATGCCAATCTTCTTCCCTCTTTTGCAATTAGAGTAGTTTTTCCCCAAAATATTCTCTATGCTTTTTACCATTAGCTTTCTACATTGAGAGCTTCCCTGGTGGCTCAGACGGTAAAGCGTCTGCCTACAATGAGGGAGACCTGGGTTCAATCCCTGGGTCGGGGAGCTCTCCTAGAGAAGAAAATGGCAACCCACTCCAGTATTCTTGCCTGGAAAATCCCATGGATGGAGGAACCTGGTAGGCTACAGTCTATGGGGTCGCAAAGAGTCGGACACAACTGAGCAACTTCACTTTCTTTCTTTCTTTCTTTTTCTACGTTGAAAGTCATAAAAATCATGTTGTTCATTTTTATTACTTATAGAAGACATAAAATTTGCCATAATTATACTGGTTTTCAGCATATAATGGTATTTTATTTCTGATAAACCACAAAGAATTGATTTAGAATACACATGCTGAAATAAAATTACAATTAGTTTTACTAACACTTCAATTACATTTAAAGAAATGATTGCATGCTTGACAGAGAAAATACAGTTGTACAAGAGAAAAACTTGAAGTTGTCTATAATTGTCATACTCTAGGATATGGATAATAGTGTTATAACAATGCTAAATGACCTAACATCAATTACCATGGTTATGTAAGAGAATATCCTTGTTCTTGGTAATTATACACTTAAATGTTTAAGAGTAAAAAAAAAAAGAACAAGAAACGGTCATTCTCAAATGGATGGCATTTGGCATTTTTATTCCTAGCACTTCTTCTAAGGTAGCTATCTAGTGTACGTAAGCTTGACATTCAGGGTACCACATCTTGACATTTTTCAATTCTCACATTATTGGTGATGCACAGAACCTAACTAACTTCACTCTGGTAACAATTACAACATATTGAGTACATTCTATGCACCAGATTAAGCATATTACATGTATTAGCTCATTTAATCTTCATATCAAGGCTATGAGACAAAATGATTTTCCTATTTCACTGAAGCACAAAGAAGTTAGCATCTAGGCCAGAGTCATACAGCTGGTAAATGGTAAAGCCAGTATTGAAACTCAGGCAGTCTGATCTGAGCCTCCTTCTTCACCGTTCTACATCATAGTGGCCAATGCTGGAAAAGGATGGGTTAGTTTACATCCTTCTGTCTACAGAACTATATACATCAAGTATTTTTTCATATAAAATGTTACTTCTTCTACTGCTAAAGTCAGTGTCTGTCTAAAAATGTATTCCGAGAACCAGCTGTAATTGTGAAAGCAATTCAAATGAAATATTCCAATGATAACCGTGCTTTTCCCACTTTTGATCATATAGATTTTCAGTATATAAATGAAATAACAATGCCTGTGGACAAGAGATTTAGATAAACTAACTCTGTCTTTACACCAAGCTCACATTACATTACATGATTCAAGCAATCATGGTTTTTGCAAACAAACAGAATACAATACAAAATGCAATCAGTTCAAAGAGTAGAATAATTATCCGAGTTTTGCAAATATGTTTCCAAAGCCTTAGTCCCACAAAATATCCAGCTGGCTTGCCAATTTTCCATTTGTTTTATTTCCACTCACCAAAACCAATTCTTTTCAGTTATTCCACCTTTTTCTGGCTTTCAGATAACTTAACTATGAGAAATAGCTATGAAAAGAAGAGAAGCGAAAAGCAGAGGAGAACTGAATTATGAGAAAAGGGCAGAAAGTTCATTCAGGTCTTACTGAAAGTCCCTTGAGCTCATTTGCACTGTGTGAACCACTGAATCTTCAATATTCAGAAAAGATGGCTGTCAATTATGTCAAAGTTCTGCACTTCTGGAAAAGTGTGTTTGTCCAAAAGAAGTTGGTATCTTCAACCTCACTAAGGGAAAATATAAATGGGTTTGAATAAAACTAAGGTTGAAATGTTCACTTCATTCAGTTCAGTCATTCAGTCATGTCCGACTCTGCAACCCCATGGATTGCAGCATGCCAGGCTTCCCTGTCCATCACCAACTCCCGGAGCCTGCTCAAATTCATGTCCATCACGTCAGTGATGCCATCCAACCATCTCATCTTCTGGTGTCCCCTTCTCGTTCTGCCTTCAATCTTTCCCAGCATCAGGGTCTTTTCCAATGAGTCAGTTCTTCACATCAGGTGGCCAAAGTATTGGAGTTTCAGCTTCAGCATCAGTTCTTCCAATGAATATTCAGGACTGATTTCCTTTAGGATAGACTGGTTGGATCTCCTTGCAGTCCAAGGGACTCTCAAGAGTCTTCTCCAACACCACAGTTCAAAAGCATGAATTCTTTGGTACTCAGCTTTCTTCATATGAGGTTGAAATGTGAAATAGCCTAATCACCACTGTAATTCCGTTACAATTTTTTTCCACATTTTTCAATTTTTCGGGTCTGTTTGGAGACATAGCTTCAGATTTGATCATAGTACACCTTAACTACCCAAATAGTGTTATCAGTACATGTTTACTTAGCTGGGTCCTTACTAATGCTTGAAAATCCACAAGCTAATCTCTTACTATTCCTGGGAGATCTCCTAGAACAAATACTCTAAACCCTCTCTATATAAGATGCCAACATTTTCCCACCCTCAGCTTTTGATCAGACTTTTCCCTTCACTGAGAGAATTTCAGTTATGATATACATGTGAGCTCACATCTTGCCTTCTGTCTATTCTAAATATTATATCACTTAATGGCATCATAAAAATCAACCTCAAAGCAGGAAAAGAGAAATAAAAAACAAAGAGGAGATGGGACAAACAGAAAGCAAAAAGTAACTGAAATGAAAGAGAAATATTACAATAGATCCTACAGACATTAAAAGGTTAATAATTTCATATATATATACCTTGATGGGAAAAGCTTGAATAATTTAGGTGAGAAACAGACAAAGTACTTGAAGGACACAAACCAGAAAAATGTATCCAATAAAAGATACTCTTAATGACCAGAAACTATAAAACTCTTAGAGGAAAACATAGGCAGAACACTCTATGACATAAATCACAGCAAGATCCTCTATCCACCTCCTAGAATAATGGAAATAAAAACAAAAATAAACAAGTGGGAACTCATTAAACTTAAATGTTTTTGCACAGCAAAGGAAACTACACAAGGTAAAAAGACAACCCTCAGAATGGGAGGAAATAATAGCAAATGAAACAACTGACAAAGAATTTATTTCCAAAACATACAAACAGCTCATGCAACTCAATATTAGGAAAACAAACAACACAATCAAAAAGTGGGCAGAAGACCTAAACAGATATTTCACCAAAGATGATGGCTAATTAACACATGAAAAAATGCTCAGCGTTGCTCATTATTAGAGAAATGCAAATGAAAACTACAATGAGGTATCACCTCACACAGTCAGAATGGCCATCATCAAAAATCTACAAACAATAAATGCTGGAGAGGGTGGAGAAAAGGGAATTCTTTTGCCCTATTGGTGGGAATATAAATTGATATCCCCTACAGAGGACAATATGGAGATTCTTTAAAAAACTAGGAAAACACTATCATATGGTCCAAGAATTCCACTACTTAGCGTATACCCTGAGAAAACAATAACTGAAAAAGACACATGTACCCCAATGTTCATTGCAGCACTATTTACAATACCTAGGACATGGAAGCAACCTAGATGTCCATCAAAAGATGAATGGATAAAGAAGCTGTGGTACATACAGAGAATGGAACATTACTCAGCCATAAAAAGAAATACATTTGAGTCAGTTCTAATGAGGTGGATGAACCTAGAGCTTATTATACAGAGTGAAGTAAGTCAGAAACAGAAAAACAAATATCATATACTAATGCATATATATAGAATCTAGACAGATAGTACTGATGAACCTATTTGCAGGGCAGCAATGAAGACATAGAAAACAGCCTTGTGGGGAAGGACAGGGTGGGATGATGAAGAGAGTAGCATGGAAACATGTTCTACCATACATAAAACCAATAGCCAGTGGAAATTTGCTATATGACTCAGGAAGCTCAAACTAAGTCTCTGTTACAACCTAGAGGGGTGGGATGGGGTGGGAGGTGGGAGGGAGGTTAAAGAGGGAGGAGACATATGTATACCTATGGCTGATTCATGTTGATGTATGGCAGAAACCAACACAATATTACAAAGCAATCATCCTTCAACTAAAAATAAATATATTAAAATGTTTATTTAAAATAAAAGATACTCAATGGCCTATAGTCTAACCTAGGGGTAAAAACTTTCCTACAAGGAAAATTCTAAGCCAAAATGTATTTTACTGGGAATTTCTCCAAATATTTTAGGAAGAGGTAATATCAATCTTTCACAAACTCTTCCAGAAGAAAAAAGAGGAGGGAATACTTCCTAACTCACTTTTTGATGCTAGCCTTACCCTGATACCAAAACCAAAGACACTATAAAAAAAAAAGATCATGATCTCTCACAGGCCTAGGGGCAAGTTTTCTCAAAAATATATAACAACAAGTAGAACACAGTGATGTTTTTTAAAAAAAGGATACTGTATTATGGCCATTCAGAGTTGGTTCAATATTAGAAAATTATCAGTGCAACTTATTATATCAAAGTCTAAAAAAAAGAAAAACCATGCAATGATCTCAGTAATGTATAAACCCATTTGAAACATTTATCCACGGTAAAATCTCTCAGTAAACTAGCAATAGAAGGTAATTCCTTAACCTTATAAGTAAAAGTGAAAGTCACTCAGTCATGTCTGACCCTTTTTGACCCCATGGACTATACAGTCTATGGAATTCTCCAGGCCAGATTCTGGAGTTGGTAGCCTTTCCCTTCTTCAGGGGATCTTCCCAACCGAGGGATCAAACCCAGGTCTCCCACATTGCAGGCGGATTCTTTACCAGTTGAGCCACCAGGAAAGCCCAAGAATACTGGTATGGGTAGCCTATCCCTTCTCCGACAGATCTTCCTGATGCAGGAATCGAACCAGGGTCTCTTGCACTGCAGGCGGATCCTTTACCAGCTGAGCTACGAGGAAGGAGACTACAGAACATCAGGGCATCCCAGGTGGCACTAGTGGTAAAGATCCCACCTACCAGCAGGAGACATAAGAGAAGTGGGTTCGATCCCTGGGTCAGAAAGATCCCCTGTAGGAGAGCAGGGCAACCCGTTTCAGTACTGCTGCCTGGAGAATCTGAGGGACAGTGGAGACCCAAGGGCTACAGTTCACAAGGTTGCAAAGAGTCAGACAAGACTGAAGCGACTTAACATGCATGCATACAAACTTAAGAATAACATCACATTTAATGATGAAAGACTGAATTCTTCCCCACTAAGTATGGGAAAAAGGAAGTCCTGGGATAAGGCAAAGATGTCCACCTCCTCACTTTCAGAAGGGTCCATCGCTGGTTGTCAACCTCTGACAGTTTGTCTCTATTATTCCCATTCCCTAACTAAGTCATCGAAGTTCTGTCCTTGACATTACATTACTCTGTTTTCATATTTCATCCTTTGGGAATCTCATCTTC
Organism: Giraffa tippelskirchi; assembly: GCF_054371585.1. NCBI lineage: Eukaryota > Metazoa > Chordata > Mammalia > Artiodactyla > Giraffidae > Giraffa > Giraffa tippelskirchi. Next base: position 134,809,907 of record NC_137283.1, read on the forward strand.
TCCAAGAGTTTCTAATCATCACCCTTATTTAGTATCACATATCCAAAAGTCCATTGGATACCATTACTTGGAATTCTTTACTTTCATTTCAAGTGTAAGATTAAAATTGTATTCACCTTTTATCTATAAGGATTTTTATTTACTTATACTATCATTCTCCCAGCCACCCAAATTCAAAAACCAGTATTATTAACTTCTTCCTTTATTACTCACAACTCCACAGATAATCCCCAGTCCTATCAATTCTTCATTTTCAAAAATAACCCACCTTTACCTCTGCTCCATTCAACTTCTAACTTCAGATTCTATCACTCCATATTTTTGTCAAGATCTTCCTTGAAAATCACTCTCAATGTGCCATTACATTTTATTCAACAGTATAAAGTACTAAGTTCTATAATTTAGATTCAAATTTCTCTAAAGTTTAGCCTGGTTTTCCAGGGTTTCTATCATTAATCTCACCACATAATCTCTATTATCTATTTATTATTCCCTTCAAATCTTGGTGGCTCAGTGATGAAGAATCTGCTTGCCAATGTAGGAGTCTTGGATTAGATCCCTGAGTCAGGAAGATCGCCTGGAGTAGGAAATGGCAACTCACCCTAGCATCCTCCTGGAAAACCCCATGGATAAAGGAACCTGGCAAGATACAGTCCATAGGTCACAAAGAGTCAGACAAGCCTGAGTGACTGAGCACGCACACACACACAATTTTCTGCCTTTGGCCAGCCTTTTGCTTTTGTTCATATTCTTTCTATCTCCCCTACTGTCTTCACCGCACTGGTATATCCACCACTACCTCCACCCATTGAAACAACTGCATTGAAAAGCTTCCTTTCTCCAAGACTCATGATTCTATCTCTTCTACAAAGTTTTCTCTGATCATTCCAACTGGAAGTGATCATTCCCTCTCCAAATTCTTATTCCTGTATTTCCATTCCTGTGTAGCATGCAATATATTCTAGGCACAGCATTATCTTCTCAACCACTGTGGTTGCTGTTGTTCAGTTACTTAGTCATGTCTGACTCTTTGCAACTCCATGGACTGCAGGACGCCAGACTTTCCTGTCCTTCACCAACTCCCAGAGCTTGCTAAAACTCATGTCCATTGAGTTGGTGATGCCATCCAACCATCTGTTGTCCCCTTTCTCCTCCTGTCTTCCATCTTTTGCAGTATCAGGGTCTTTTCTAACAAGTAGGCTCTTCGCATTAGGTGGCCAAAGTATTGGAGTTTCAGCTTCAGCATCAGTCCTTCCAATGAATATTCAGGGCTAATTTCCTTTAGGATTGACTGGTTTGATCTCCTTGCATTCCAAGGGACTCTCAAGAGTCTTCTCCAACACCACAGGTCAAAAGCATCAATTCTTCGGCACTCAGCCTTCTTTATGGTCCAACTCTCACATCCATACATGACTAGTGGAAAAACCACAGCTTTGCCTACACGGACCTTTGTTGGCAAAGTAACGTCTTTGCTTAATATGCTGTCTAGGTTTGTCACAGCTTTTCTTTCAAGGAGCAAGTGTCTTTTAATTTCATTGCCGCAGTCACCATCTGCAGTGATTTTGGAGCCCAAGAAAATAAAGTCTGTCACTGTTTCCACTGTTTTCCCATCTATTTGCCTTGAAGTGATGGGACCAGGTGCCATGATCTTCATTTTTTGAATGTTGAGTTTAAACCCATTTTTCACTCTCCTCTTCCACTCTCACTGAGGCTCTTTAGTTCCTCTTTGCTTTCTGGCATAAGGGTGGTGTCATCTGCATATATGAGGTTATTGATATTTCTCCTGGCAATCTTGATTCCAGCTTGTGCTTCATCCAGCCTGCCATTTCATATGATGTATTCTGCATGTAAGTTAAATGAGCAGGGTGACAATATACAGCCTTGAGGTACTCCTTTCCCAATTTTGAACCAGCCCATAGTTCCAGGTCTTGTTCTAACTGTTGCTTCTTGGCCTGCATACAGGTTTCTCAGGAGGCAGGTAAGGTAGTTTGGTATTCCCATCTCTTGAAGAATTTACCAGTTTGTTGTGATCCACACAGTCAAAGGCTTTATCTTAATCAATGAAGCACTAGATATTTTTCTGGAATTCTCTTGCTCTTTCTATGATACTGTGGATGTTGGCAGTTTGATCTCTGTTTCCTCTGTCTTTTCGAAATCCAGCTTGAACTTCTGGAAGTTCTCGGTTCACATACTATTAAAACTTAGCTTGACGGATTTTGAACATTACTTTGCTAGCATGTGAAATGAGTGCAATTGTGCAGTAGTTTGAACATTCTTTGGCATTGCCTTTCTTTGGTATTGGAATGAAAACTGACCTTTTTTAATCCTGTGGCGACCGTTGAGTTTTCCAAATTTGCTGGCATATTGAGTACAGCACTTTGACAGCACCATCTTTTAGGATTTGAAATAGCTCAGCTGGAATTCCATCACTTCCACTAGATTTTTTTGTAGTGATGCTTCCTAAGGCTCACTTGATTTCACACTCCAGGATGTCTGGCTCTAGGTGAGTGATCACACCATCGTGGTTATCTGTGTCATTAGAATCTCTTTTGTATAATTCTTCTGTGTATTCTTGCCACCTCTTCTTGATATCTTCTGTTTCTGTTAGGTCTATACTGTTCTGTCGTTTATTGTGCCTATCTTTGCATGAAATATTCCCTTGGTATTTCTAACCAGTGGTAATTGCCTAGAAATAGACACCTAATGCTAATCCAGTTATAAATTTACACGTTTAAAAGAGTTGTTTACATTGTGAATGAAACAAAAAGGGGAGCAATAGATTATTTTCCCACTTGTTCTTAATTATATTTACATATGTTTAAGACCTGGTGTGGAATGCATTTAACCAGATGCTAGAATGAGTTTGGGTCTGCATGATCGCTGTGATGCAGACACATCTGGGAAAGCTGTTACGGCCTTTTAAACAGACATGAATCTTATGAAACTGACATCGACATTTAGAAAAAGAGTTTATGCATGCAACAGTTCATTGAAATCCTTTTACACGAGGGGGTATTCCCTACCTATTTTAAAGAAATAAAAAAAAAAAACAGATTTGAGAAAGAGAAACTCTATTTTAGAAATGTTAACTTATGTCCTCAGTGCCTAATGGAGTGACGTGCATATTGGGGAGTCATTAAATACATTATGCGCAATTTGGAAAGTAACATCCTGCCTTTCCTTTTGATAAGTCTAAATGAGGGGGTAATTTTGAAACCAAAACAACCTGTGAACCTCCAATATTCATATCTTTGTGGTATAGGAATAACTTGACTTGGTAGGAGCAAAATATTCCCCAGCAGTGCCTACCTTCTTCCTTTAGCCTGTATTAAGAAAATATATGAACTATAATTAAACACAGGCTCAATGATGTCAATATTATACAATAAAAGATGGCATACTGGCAGACCTTAAAAGCACAATTAAATGAGTCAAGAGGAGACAAAAGGGCAAAAAAAACTCTGGGTCTCAAATTTCTTATCCTTCAATTATTCTAGCTGGGAGGAAGGAGAGAAGAGAGAGAGGAAAAAAGGAAGAAGGAAAGAGGAACAGAAAGCGAGTCACTAAGAGAACAACCTTGAGAATGGATCCTTCGAATTGGCTAAACCAAAAAAAAAAAAAAGTGTATTTAGTGAGTTCAAGGGTTTCTTGACAGTTTGACAAAGGGATAAATGTTTTCAAGTGGGTAATTAAATGGAATGCTTACTTTGTTGCTATCATCTTCTAGGGGAAAAAATGGAGAATGACAGTAAAACATCAAATAACATTCAAATAAGAATTTGAATACTGATAACATGACCTAGAAATTTATCTTCACAAAACCAGATAGTATAGTACTTACGGGATATTTAAGGAAATTTTCCAGATCATTTTTACTATTTGATTTTCACTTTTAGGATTAGAAACAAATGGCTCTCCTCCCTCTCACTCCTCATCCAATTTAGCAAATGGGGCCAGATGTAGCTTCACTGTACATCCATGGTGAAGGCCATTCCTTAGCCATCTTGTTATAGTGCTTGATATTCCAGGACTTTTAAGGTAAAAGCAGGAATATTGATCACAGTGCACTCTCATTGTCATGGTCTGATTATAAAAATCACAGCCATTGTAAAAGTCTCATTGTATGATATACGTATTAAATATATTTATAAAGTATAAATATAACATAAAATACTGATAAATAAAAGTAAGCTCTGATTAACCATTAAAAATTGACTTTATGAGGGCAGGAGAGTTGAGGATGATTCAGAGAATCATGATTCTATAGAGATTTTGTAAGCATTTAAGAATAAAAATATGTAACTGTTTTAATTATGTAATATATAAAAGCTGTTATGCAAAAGTCATTCTTCTTTCTACTTATTTATTTCTAATCTTCTGTAAAGTGAAATGTGACCGTAATATTTTCCTAGATAAATGATTTTATGTGGATTTCAATCATATTTGAACTCAAATATCTGCATAAAGATAAGTTTCAATATGAATTATCATTGATGCTTTTTTGTTTTTATCAAAGATTATTATATGAATCATATATTAACCTTGTTTATACTATTTAAACATAAAATATTATCTTTATCCTTGAAAATCTGCTTTGATAATTAGACTGTGACAATAAAATAAATCTGCAGTTGTGTCATAAAAATATTACTCCTGAAACATATTCTCACGGGATATTTTTCCTTATGCACAGGTTACGCTCTGAAATAAATGAAGCGTATTACTGAGATTTCAAAATGCTGTGTGGCAATAGTAAAGTTAAGCCAACATCAGCAGAAGTTGTCATTATCATTTTGCATGACAGCCAGAGTAATGACTGCCACCTTCAAACTAAGATAACATGCCCAAAACGCTAGCCTTGATAATCCACAGGATGGCTACAAACTCTTATTAAAAAACATGATTACGCAGATGTGAAATTGGTGTTCACTCATTGTCAGTCTTTCTCGCTTGAATAAAATCTCTTTAACAGCAAAGAGCTTTGACCGGGGCTGTGTTAAACAGGATGAAGTGAAAACTCTTACGGGTGTAATAAAAGATATGAATAAACCCCAGTTTGGCCTGGGGAACTGAATGTAAGCACAGCTGCATGGGGAACCTTGAGAAAAATGTGACCATCTGTCATCATTTTCTTCAACAGGTGCTTGTAGTTTTTCTTCTTTTTCTAAATCACAAAAGCCTTGTTACTTCAAACATTTCTGTTTGTAATATCCATTTCTGTAATAAGTGTTATGGTGCTTTAATAATACTGATAGTATAATAATAGATATTTTGTGTTCAAGGGAATCTTTGATCCTAAAAAACCATAAAACCCTATAAACAAACTATACAAATATAATCTTCAGATTTCAGTATAAGCTGATTTTAATAAGTTATTTCTTTGCTAATCTTGGAAATTTGAGAGGAATGTCAAAACAGAAGGCGACTGCCTTCTAGGAACCACTTCAGATAAAACTGAGACTCTCTAGTTCTAAGAAGTGATCTGTTAAGTAGATGCCAGAATATCAAAACAGGAGCCCTGTAAGCTTGAGTTCCAAGGAGGGGCCACCTGAGCAATTTGGTTGTTCTTTAAGTGCTACCTTCTGAAAATACACATCCTGATTTTTCTCCCACAGCCAATCATCTCATTTTAGTTTTCAGGGAGAGAAATTTAATACTTTGCTATCATTATAGAATTATCAGATAAAGTGTAAAATTAAAACTTTGACTCGATCTCTTAAGAATAGACTTCAACGAAAAGAAGAATTTCAGATTTTACCATTGACATATTTTTACTTTCACCCTATTTCATCATCTTAACTTAAAAAAATTTTTAGATGGCTTCTCTTAACTCTCTATGACCAGTTTGTGAACTCGCACAGTTGTGTCAGACTTTTTGCGGCCCCTGGACTGTAGCTGACCAGTCTCCGCCCATGGGATTTTCTAGACAAGAATACTGGAGAGGGTTGCCATTTCCTTCTCCAATGACCAGTTTATGCAAGGAATAAATTTTGAAGAGAAGGATCCTTCTTTCCTGTCTTTCCTCCTTCCTCCCTCCTTTCCTTCTTCTCCTTTTTTCCAACACATATTTTACTGCATGGTTGCTATTCTTCAGTCCTGTGGTAGGGCTGAGAGCACATGACTGTACAGTATAGACCATAAAACAAAGTCCCTGTCATCATCAAACTGATAGTGTAGTTGCAGAATAAACAATTTTTGAACTTAAACAATAATATAACCAAAAATATTTTGACAATAAAGGCTTACAGGAAAATAAAACAGAGATTCTAGAGATGGATTGGAAAGCCTGGAGTTGAGGCATCAGAAAAGTCACCACTGAGACAATGAGACTTATTTTGAGAAATAAACTACAGTTAGGAGCCAGCCAATGAAAAGTGTGGAGGAAGTAGGTCCAGGAAGAGATAGCAGCTGTTGGAAAGGACCTAGAAGGGGAAGAGGCAGGGGCAAGGTTTATCAAGTTTGGTGAAGCAAATAAATGCCAGTTTGACTGAACTCTAGTGCCCAAAACAGAAAAATGAGGTCAGCAGGGATCAGCTGATGCCCCAAATGTTATGATGCTTTACAAATCAATATAGGGAGCTCAAATTTAATACTAACCTTATACAGTCATTTGAGCCTTAAGCAGCAAGTGCCATATTTTGATTGATGTGAAAATAAGTATATATGTTCCTATGTTTGCAAATTTGTGTGTGAGAGAGAGAGAGAGTATGTGTGTTTGTTACTGAGGCTACCATGTAAAAATGAAGAGAAGAAAGAAGACTCATGGTCAGAAGACAGAAATCAATCACTGGTGCCAGGGGTTCAAGCTTGAGTGATGGTGATAAAACTGAAGGGAGGTAGGCAGGTTTTAGACTTAGTTTGGAGGAAGCACCAGTAGACCTAAAGACAGGTTTTATATGTGGGATGAAAGAAGGAGAAGAAAAGAGGATGACCTCTAATTTTTGACAGAAGCTACCAGGAGGTGCCATTTACTGAGATGGGAAAGGCTGGGGAAGAAGCAGGTTTGAGATGCTATCTAGACACCCAGGTGAGAAAGTCTAGAGGTGGAGTATATATAGACTATTCTTAGATCAAAATCATGCATCAACCAAGTTTCAGAAACTTATTGACTTTATAGTCAGCCTTGACTATAAAGGCTCCTAAAGCCCTCCAAATTCTTTTGAGTATTTACAAGTCATAAAACATTCTCTTTCTTCCTTTTCTTCATTTTTTAGGTTTCAGAACGAATATATATTCACTATATAGGATTAACATATATTCACTAATATAATTCAAATATACTGAAATATATAGTAAGGAAACAAATGAAATACTCTCATTTTTTTTTAAAATACTGAAATATTGAAATACTCTCAATAATTGTAAAGATTCACTAGATACCTATCCACAGAGACAGGAGAACTTCTTAAGGCAGGTTAAAAAAAAACATAGACGTGCTCACTTCAGCAGCACATATACTAAAATTGGAACGATACAGAGAAGATTATCACAGTCCCTGCACAAGAATGACAAGCAAATTCATGAAGCATTCCATATTTTTACACATGAAAAGATGCTCAACATCGCTCATTATTAGAGAAATGCAAATCAAAACTACAATGAGATACCACCTCACACTAGTCAGAATGGCCATCATCAAAAAGTCTACAAACAATAAATTCTGGAGAGGGTGTGGAGAAAAGGGAACCCTCTTGCATTGCTGGTGGAAATGTAAATTGATACAGCCACTATGCAGACGGTATGGCGATTCCTTAAAAAACTAGGAATAAAACCACCATATGACCCAGCAATCCCACTCCTAGGCATATACCCTGAGGAAACCAAAACTGAAAAAGACACACATACCCCAATGTTCATTGCAGCACTATTTACAATAGTTAGAACATAGAAGCAGCCTAGATGTGCATCAACAGATGAATGGATAAAGAAGCTATTGTACATATATACAATGGAATATTACTCAGCCATGAAAAGGAACACATTCAAGTCAGTTCTAATGAGGTGGATGAACCTAGAGTCTATTATACAAAGTGAAGTAGGTCAGAAAGAGAAATATAAATACCATATACTGACACATATATATGGAATCTAGAAAGATGGTACTGATGAATTTATTTTCAGGGCAGCCATGAAGAAACAGACATAGAGAACAGACCTATGGACATGGAGTGGGAGGGGCGAGGAGGGAGAGGGTGAGATGTGTGGAGAGAGTAACATGCAAATTTACATTACCATATGTAAAATAGATAGCCAATGGGAATTTGCTATATGACTCAGGGAATTCAAACAAAGACTCTATGACAATCTAGAAGGATGGGATGGGGAGGGGGATGGGAGGGAGGTTCAGGAGGGAGGGGACATTGGTGTATCTATGGCTGATTCTTGCTAATGTATGACAGAAAACCACAAAATTCTGTAAAGCAATTATCCTTCAATTAAAAAAATAAAGTGGCAAAAAACCCCGACATAGTTTCATAGTTGATCATGTTTTCTCTTCTATTAATTTCTTGAATAATCTAAAAGTATGATTGTGGAGTAAAGTTATTTCCAGCATCACACTCAAGTTGAAAGACAGCCTGAAGTATACCTAATCTATGTTGTGTTTTTTTCTGTTGCTAAGTCATGTCCGACTCTGGGACCCCATGGACTGCAGCACACCAGGCTTCCCTGTCCTTCACCATCTCCCTGAGTTTGCTCAAATTCATGTCCACTGAGTTGGTGATGCTATCTAACCATCTCATCCTCTACTGCCCTCTTTTTTTGCCTTCGATCTTTCCCAGCATCAGGGTCTTTTCCAATGAATCAGGTGGCCAAAGTATTAGAGTTTCAGCTTCAGCATCAGTCCTTCCAACAAATATTCAGGGTTGATTTCCTTTAGGATTGACTGGTTTGATCTCCTTGTTGTCCAAGGAAATCTCAAGAGTCTTCTCCAGCACACAATTCAAAAGTATCAATTCTTCATCAACCCCATGAACAGTATAAAAAGGCAAAAAGATATGACACCTAATCGTAGTTCCCACCAAAGAAAGATTTCTTTAAAAAATGTTTTTAGGAGAGGATCACAATGCTCAATATCAACCTCACAAGGCAACTCATTCAATTTTATTTTTGCTTATTTTTTGGTCACACCATGCTGCTCCATGAGGGATCTTAGTTCCCTACCAGGAATTGAACCTGTGCTCCCTGCATTGGAAGTGTGGAGTCTTAACCATTGGACAGCCAGGGAAATACTGCAACTCATTTAATTTTAATAACTCTGATGGCAGAAATGTATTTCTTATACTAACCTGAAAGCTTCTATCTTTAAAGTATACTAATTGGGTCTTTTCTCTTCCTCTGGAGCCTAATAGGCAGCATCTAATCCATATTTCTTGAGGAAGGCTGTCCACTATTTCAAGACAAAGATCATGTCTTTTCTAACTATTCTTTCTCCAAACATTGCCAGATGCTTCCCATTGCCTTGGTAGCTCAATTTCCAGAGATTTCAATCATCGTTGTAATTCTCCTTTAGAACCATCCAGGTCACCCATACATATTTTAGAAAGTTATTCTAGAAGGTATCTTTTGGAATGATTAGCCTAGTGTAGAGTACAATGTCAGTATTACTTCTCTTGATGTCAATGTAGTACTTATAGGCTAATATTGCAATCATGTGTTCAACAGCCACATCTTTTGAGCTTAGGATGAACAACTACTTAGACCTAATATGAATTCCAATTAAGACCAATTTTACACACTTTGTACATACAGAATTAAACATTAAATCGAGTGTTTATTTGTATTCTCACTGAATTTTTAAGTTTTAGTTTTCTTTATTTTAATATATCGCTATCTTTTGAGTCATTATTCTGTAGCCTAATATAGGCAATCTGTTATCAACATGTTTTGGGTATGGATATTTAAATATTTACAATAACTAATTCAACTTTATTAGTCCATCTTCTACAGTGACATCATATGAAACCTGCCAATTACCTTAGTACCATTCAGACACAACATTTATTTATTAGCTGAACTACAGGTCCAGCAAATCAAATGCCAAAGAAAATGCAGTCTTGTCAGTATAATTTGTGTTTATTGAAAGCATGTTGACCTCTAGTCACAAACAAATTGCTTTGGGCAAAGCATTCACAAATCTGTTACTTAAAGTTTGTCCTTGAGTTTTCACAAATGATTCTCAACCTCCCCTAACTCTTCCCTTATTTTTTCTCCAAGTTGAAAATCTGGGACATTTGTCTCCATGTAATTATCTGACAAGGGCTTCTCAGGTGGCACAGTGGTAAAGAATTCACCTATCAATGCAGGAGACATAGGTTCGATCCCTGGGTTGGGAAGATCCCCTGGAGCAGGAAATGGCAACCCACTCCAGTATTCTTGCCTGAGAAATCCCATGGACAGAGGAGCCTCGTGGGCTACAGTCCATGGGGTTGCAATGAGTCAGACACGACTGAGCGACTGAACATACACACATGCACACAATCATCTGACAATTCTGATATTTCACTAAGTGATTGACTCATTCTAACAATACCTTGTATTGATTGAGCACTTTCAATGTACCACATACTCTACTGAGAGCTTTAAGTGCGTATTTCATTGAGTCCTCACAAAAATGCCATGGGTAGATATAATTTCTTTCTTCATAAAGGGAACTGTCACTTGAGCTAAAGGTTAAAGAGTTGCCCTAGGGCCACACAAGGAATAAACAGCAAGCAGTGTTGGGACTCATAGCAGGAGTTCCTGTTCTTAACTGCTCAGCAGTTATTCAGCAGGTATTCCTTGAGGACCCACCAGGCAAATGGACTCTTTCCTGTTCCCTCAGGAAGATGAGACACTCATCAGCTTGTAGATGTTCCATCCACGCCCTAGTGAAACACTAATTATCTACTACCCAAACTCCTTTTCCTCCTTCTCCCTGCTGCAACTATAGCTTTAGGGCATTTCACTGCGTATTAGTAATCTTGGAAGATGAAAGTGGGAAGGGAAAGAGTACCTATTTACACTTTACACTAACTAGAAATACACTTCAGAATTTTTCCAAATATAAAGGGAGTCATTTTGTTACTGTTCATTCTAATAAAAGATTTGAGAGCAGAGCACATCTCTTGGCTTACATGCAGGCTGAGACTAACCTGAGACTTTCATTTATTAATATTTCTTTGATGCCCTGTGACCATATATAACTTACCAATTTTAGGCTTTGTGTGGGCAGATATTTCTGTTGCTTAGAAATATAGCAGCTAGTACCAACTGACAAAAGGTGTGTAGGAATGGTAGGGAGGTACGAGGAGGAGGGAGATTTCTGGCTCAGAGTATTTCAAAATAGACTGCTACCCACAGTTCTTCCATTGCTATTCTCATTTCAGCATGTAACTTTGAGGAAATACTTTAAATTATCAACACATCTGTTAAACGTCTCAGAAGTGTTTCAATTTTAGAAAAACCCACTTGACTTTTCTACTTTACAAAATAATCTCTATCCAAGCACATGCTAACCCTTGCTTCAAACATCAGTCACTCTGATTTGCTTTGTTGGGAATCCTGCTATGCATCTCCATGCCCAGAGTCTGGAATCTTCCGAGCTTCTATAGGTGAACCACATGGGAGTTACCTGATTCTGATCAAAGAGCCTGACCACACAAGGTCAGTAGTTCCTGAACTTGACTGCACAGAATCAGTTAAGAGATTTTAAAATACTTTAAGGCCTGTGTAGACCGCTAGAGACTGTGATTTAATGGTGTGAAGGAGGGAGGGGGGATGCTTGGATGCTAAAAATTTTAAAAGATGTCCAGGTGATTCCAATGTGCAAATCTGGGAATTTCTGACATGGGAAGTATCTTCCCAGTTCTCAGTCCTCTATTAGCATTGCCTGCTCACCACTGGAGTGCAATTTGCCATTGCCAGCTTGGCTCTTTCTGAAGGGATCTGGAGGTCCAAAACACCAGGAGGCCTTGCTTCTACATGGTTTCATCTACCATGAGTTTTCCTATATGAATGGGCTTCTGGGCATGAAGCTTTTAGGGGAGAAAAAAAAATAGTAGCAATTTAGTCGTATCTAAGAAACTGAGGTTCTCAAGTTTTAGTTTACAAATTGCCTGAAAGATGGAAATCTTCCCCAGACTCATGTAGTTTTGTTGATCTAGCTTCTCAAAGTCCTTTAGCTCTCTCATCTTATTGAAGATGAGGAGGAACACAGAGTATAAAAGAAAAACATTCACACCTAGTATTAAGAAAGAAACTCCTATAAAATCACAGAATCTCTAGATCAAAGTCTGAAAGACTCTAGTTGAGCTTACTAAACATGTGTGTAATAAGGCTACAGAAACAGAAAAGAGAGCTCAGGCAGTTCAGTCACTTTAATTATATTTCTTCCAAGTAGGCAGACTCCTATAGTCAATGTCTACCGAGTCCTTTGAAGCCCGTGCCAGATAATATTCCCCATAGTATATAATACTTTGAATGGTAAACGCTATGGTTAATCTTGAAAGACAACATTTAAAACTTCGGACACTTGTTTTCTTTCATGTTTTAATTGTAAGCCTCCCAATCTGAAATAGCCACACCACTGCCCCTTATCACATCAGCCTATTTTAAACCTCTGCCACACTTATCACTTTCTGATATTTTTCTTGCTTATTTGTTTACCCCCCATCAAAACAGGAGTTCCATGAGACCACTGATTTCCTCTCAGTCAATGCTATGTCCCCAGGATCTAGAACTGTTCAATAAACCTTTAATCAATATTGGTTGAATTAATGAATGAACATTCCAACATTAACAGTGAGTACTTTACTAAAACAGTCATGTGAAACTCACAAATGATCCCCATGCTGTGTGGCCTGGAGCCTCAAATTTATACATTTACAAAATGGGAGAAATAAGATATTGATCTCATAGGGCTATTGTGAGAATTACATGAGATAACACACTTGAAGGACTATAATGTATGGCATATATTAAGAACTCTATGAATGAAAAATCACATCACAGAAATGTATATCTATGGCATTTGTACAACAAAAGTAGTAAGAGAAATACTATGATTTTATTTTACCAATCTTTTAAAAAATGCTTTTTATTAACATGTTCTTTCACTATTGAGGAAGAAAATTGGAATGTTTTTATGTAAGCCACCAGCTGCTTGCAGAAGAAAGAACACCAGACCAAGACCAAGAGGAAATGAATCCAGACCACTGATCTATATGGCTTCCAACAGGTCATTTAATAGGTACCTAAGGCCCAGTTTCTTAACTTTAAAATTCAGGTGGGAGAGTTAGGAAATTTAAGGGGGATCAACTGAACTCTGAGCTCTGAAGAGCAACAAGTAAGTGCCCAAAATATCAATATTCAACTTGTAAAACGAAACACTGTTTAAAGATTTATCATAATATTTGGCTACATTAGTTGAATACAAAAGATTTCAATAGTAAATTAAATTTGAACTATACATTATTTGTATAGCACTCATATATAATCCCATTTTTACTGTTAGTTAACAAAAATTAATACATTTGAAACTTTCTTATTTTTCAGAATTTCCTGCTTATGTGCATACTATATACTGTCCTTAGGTGAAGCTTTTCTTTATTTTTGGTCTACTCCAGAATTTAACAAGTTAAAAAAAGACAGATGTGGAGAAGAGGTTTCCTAGAGAAATAATTCTCTGTTTAAAAGTTCTGTACTAATTATCCTTCAAAAGTTACAATAAGCCACATTACGAGGCATCCTTAGGCAGAGTTGTTTGTTTGTTTTACATACAGATCAAACATTTCCAGAAACAAGATGATATATAATGAATTCATTCTTTTGGCCAGCAACTCTATTTTAACAGGGCTCTATTACGAATGATGAATCAATAAACCACCATTCACTTTCTTTGAAGTGGGTGGACTCTTGGCTTTCTTTCCAAGAATCCAGAAATAGGCCGTTGGTCGCCTGAAGCCTTGAACTTTGAGGGTCAATTCAGGTGCATTGTTCTCCTGGCTCTTAGTCCGCCCTTTTCCTCAGGCTGGCTTCTTGAAACCATTTGCTCTGTCAGGGAGACCACACAGCTGAAGAGCTTCCTGGTGATTCTTGGTTCCTGCTTACACTGGTGCATGTGGACTTACTACTAATACACCAAACATGAAGCTTGGAGAGGTCCCTTGTCATCTGGAAATTGGTGAAGAGGGGGCGGGGGGTGGGGAGGGCGTAACCTGAAGATTTATAAATACCTCTTAACAAAGCCCCAGCTGATCTGTGTCAGGGTTGTACACTCTCTTCGTCTTCCCCTTACAGCTTTTCAATTTGCTTTCCAAACATTTCTTTGTTGCCGTTGGCTGCGGTGCACTTAAAAGAAGCACATCGTTAACCACAAAGAATGCTCACTGTTTTCTGTGATTCCAAATCACAGCACAATTTCCCAGCACTTCCTCAGCAAGCAGCCCGGCAGCAATTACCCCGCTGCTGAAGAGACTCCTCATCACAGCAAAGTTTCGGTGGTGGCAACAGCCAACCAGCGAGGTTGTAGCAAATGATGACATCGGTTTCTGCCTCCATTCCCCAGCAATTTACACCCCCAAAGGAAGAGTGAATTCATTTTTGTGCAGATTTCAACAGGCACATCTGACAATGCTGCCCTCTTCTCCAACTCACACAAACTAGGCATTCATCAACCCGGATTACTTCCCCCAAATGGCGACTCAACAGTTGCCAAGTGGCTTGGGTGGGGGTGGGATTGCTCTGTGTCAGAAAGGGGCAAAGTACAAGGAGAGGACACGAATCCACCAGGGAAGTAAGCGTTGAGTTAATTCACTGAGACAGAATAGTGAGGCTTTCCAAAGCCAAGGCGAAAGGAAAGACTGCTTCCCACCCCCCACCGCTGGCAACTCTGTGAAACACAGTGTCTGGAAGCCAACCTCAGTACCATCCCAGGAGTACCGTGTCCCTAAGTGAACAACTTATCTGATAGGTTACATGGAGACGGGCTTTACTCCACAACCACTTTTCTCTCTTCTTTCCCATTTTGATGGTACCCGGTTACACACCCTTTAAAGAAACATCTACTCCAGGGTTGGAGGATTACAAAACGGGCAGGGTCAATTTCCATAATACCTCATCTCGGTGTAGTTTTAAGAGTGTCCAAGCCAGTATACTGCCTTGAGGCAATGGAATCAAAATCTGATACTTCCATCTACAAGCAAATGTCGCACTGCCCCCTGGAGGTAGTCTCACTGGGCCCAGTCCTGAATTAGTGACTGGCAACCACTGAAAAATCTGGGGTTGCTGAGGTTTAGAACTCTTTTCTGCGGGGCGGGGGGAGGGTGGAAAGAGTGTGGACTAGGAAGACTAACTATTTACTAACTTCTTGTGAGTGGTGTGTGTGTGTGTGTGTGTGTGTGTGTGTAAGCATGAGGGAGTAAAAAAGAGGTGAATAAGAAAACACTTGCCTCCCCATCTCAGCAATGGAAAGAGAGTGGATACATGGTAATAAGTACCTGGAAATGGTGGTTGAAGGGAGATTGACAGATTGGTGAGAATGACTGTGATTGCACGGAGTTTGTAAAGACGGCCACGCTAATATCTTCCCCTCCCATGTGACCTCCTCACCATGAGATGTTGAAGTGGTATCTACATTTCCTCTTGAATCCAGAGGGACTGGGACCACAGCTAAGACACAGTCCAGGACTCCAAGGCTAAAGGGCCATACAGTTTCTACTTGGGCCTCTTGAGATGTTCACTGTTGGAACTCAGCCACTGTTGGGAGGAAGCCAGGCAGCTGCATGGAGAGGCCACATTCCCACCACAGTTCCTGGGGAGGTCTAGCCAACAGCCAGCCTCAGTCACCAGTCAGAAAAACCAGTGACAGAGCCTCCAGATGACTCAGTGACTCACCTTGGAGTGCACACCAAGTGAAGCAAAGAAGACCTGTCACCACCAAGCCCTGCTCAAACTGTAGCTTTATGAGCAAAACAAACCACCATGTTTTGGGGTAGTTTATTACCCAGTGATAGATAACCAAAAGAGGGGCAAGGTCCCCTGCGACACTGGACATTTCCTAACAGAATAAGTGGGGCCTGAAGAGAATTGGAACCTGCCTCTTAGCCTTTCACCAGTTTTCATAATTTGGGTTGATTCTTTATTCACTTTAGCTTTTTTCCTCTTGGTCCCAGATCAAGCTGTCCATGGGATATATCTCAAATGAAATTATGTGTGTATACGTGCAAAACAGGGTGTGTTATACAAACTTGAATTGTGGCTGCTACTTACTAATCAGATTTTACTTACACACACACACACACATATCTGTGTTCTCTCAAAAAACAAACAAACAGAAGGTCTGGCAATACTTGATTTGCATTCCCACATAACAGTAATTCACATGGGAAAATCGGGGTTTCTTCCATCCCCTCTACTCTTCTGCATTACAATACTGCCATTTCCACTTGAGTCTTGTCACTCTTTTACATTTGCTTCCTGACCTCTGTATGGATTTGGGTTTATGACATCTGTTTCACCAACAATTCTCTGCCTGGCTGGTTGGGATTTAGTCCAGGAGTTAAAATTCTATTGAAAAGAAGAGTCTTAATATCATCAGAAAAAATAAAAGTCAGAATAATAATAAAATAAAATATCTAAAGGTCAAGTTTTCTAATTAAATAAGAAAGAATGAAATAATATATACGGAAAGTAGCCACAAGGGAAGGTGACTTGGACATCAACTTAGGTTGTCATCAGTCCTCATACAGTTTAATGCCATTGCCCCAGAAGCAATGCTTTTTGTTGTATTGTTTCATGCAAAGTTCTCACTGGAAGTAAAATTACACGAAAATCAAAGTTTCCTAATGGAATCACATACACAATGTTGAAGAATGTTATTTACCTTTTGGTAGAGTTGCTGAAGATACCACTCACTGTACAAAGAATCTCAAATTAGTAAGTTTTGGGAGAAGATACAATTTCAAGTGTTGGAAAATGGAATCTCCCAACCTGGATGATCCAGCTGGAAATGATACGTTTCTTTTTATTTTTAGTGTCTGGGGTCTTTCATTTTATTAAAAAGGTTTTTAATAAATTTTCTTTCTACTTAACTGCTACGCATAATTTTTATTGTATATTATATGTCCTAAAATGAGTGGGCTGTGCTGAGCTGTGTGTGTGTTCAGTTGTGTCTAACACTTTGTGACCCCACAGACTGAAGCCCCAGGCTCCTCTGTCCCTGGGATTCTCTAGGGAACAATACTAGAGTGGCTTGCCATTTCCTACTCCAGGGGATCTTCCAGACCCAGGGATCGAACCAGTCTCACATTTCCTGCACTGGCATGCAAATTCTTTACCAATGCGTAAGAAAATGGAGTAGTAAAGGATTTCAGTCAACTGAGAAAATGACAATCCTTTATATATGAAAATAAAAATTCCATTTCCTTAGGAATAAAAATAGAGGAGAAAGTTCTACTTCTTGCTCATTAAATATATTGGGAAAAGGTCCATATCCAAAGCTTACTGAACAGTGCTATGTGTTCAGCAATTACTTAAGAAAAGTTCTACGTTTCAAAACCCATCTAAAGGCACTTGATTAGTTCTTATGTTATCTTTACAAAGAGCTACCCGCAGTGTGGGAATACTGTAGTTTAACAAACTATGTTTGTGGTGTGCCCCTTATAGCATGTTGAAACAGAGTTCTGCTTAGTCTTTCATTTGATATCAAACTGGATGGGCTTTCTAGAAATGCTACTCTTTGAGAAAAATAATATCAAGTTATCTTTAAAGTATACATGATTTATGATATCACTGAAGTAAGAATTTCCATGCTCCCTTCAACAAAACATTTAAGGATAGTTAAGGGGCATTTGATTCTGCCCATCCTAAAAAAAAGTAGACAAGCAAAAAGATGTGGCTCAATAGATGTTTAAATAAGGTACTGTCTACTTCATATCAGAAGAGAGCAAATTACTCAGCTAGTGAGGCCTGTGTTTGGGTCAAATTCTTGGTTTACAAATTTAATGTCTGAGATGCTGCAGGAGGAGTAAATTTATACGTCAATGACTTCAACAGTGTAATTCTCATAAAACTGTACTTTATTGGAGTTGTGCTTATTTGGGGGAGGAAAGGACTAATTTATGAAAAAATAGACAATGGAACGGTTTTAAAGTTTTTATTGCTGTCATTTTTAAAATTCCTAGCCAGAGTTAACAGCTCATTGCCATAATTAGCGTTAAAAATTAATGGCACAACATCGTGGCAATCAAACTTAGACATCAGAAATAAAATTACTGAGAAATGCTCTTTGGAATCCATCGGGTATATCGATTTTAATATCATCAAAGCCTAATATATAGCCAGAAGAACTAGCTTTAATATGTATTAAGAGACTTTTAGCAAAGGGTAGTATTTTTGGATGAATTTTGATAAGCAACACTATATTCACCACGATGTTATATCATAGTGGATAAGTGTTCAAATGTTGGTCAAAATCAAACAGACAAAAATGTCCAAAAACCTAAGCATCTAATCATTCCGATCATCTCAATTCTTTTTTTTATTTTTTTCCTATTCATTAAAATATCTGTGAACGGGCAACGTCTCTACTCTGGCTCTTTCAAAGCAAAACGGTAGCTGTCAATTTAATTTTGTTAGCTATTAAAGTAAGTGGCATCACTGACTCGATGGACAGGAGTTTGAGTAAGCTCCAGAAGTTGGTGATGGTCAGGGAAGCCTGGCATATTGCAGTCCATGGGGTCGCAAATGGTCGGACACGACTGAGCGACTGAACTGAACTGAAAGTAAGTGAAACGTTTTGTCACTTAATATGGGGTTTTGCCTGAAGACTTCAGGTTTTGTAGGTTTCTCAGCTTCCTAAACAGCTCCCAATAGCAAGTTCCTAAGGATTCTTGGGGACCTTTCATTCATTGCTGGCATGAGGTAGCTGACCCAGCCCCAAAGTTGGGAAGCTACAGAAAAGCCTTCTGAGATCCGCGATTCTAGACAGCTAGACAGCAAATGCCAAAACTCTCCGGTCCCTTCAACCCTGAGAGCCGCCCCGTAGATCCCCAAAGCCGGGGTCCCTCTCCTTAACCATCAGAGATGATGGGTAGTGCGTGGCAGGTGTGTACGTGGGCATGTACTAAGTGGGGCGCTGGGGACGGGAAAGTGTTCAGAGACGGAAAGCTGCCTAGGATTACCGTATTCCGCTTTCCGGGGGCCAGGCGGCGAAGTTGGGGACTCCAGCCCCAGGGGCCTTGGGTTCTGGGGTGCAAGAGAGGATCGCAAAGGGTAGCGGAAGCCGGGCTGGGGCTGCGGGGCTACGGGGGCGACGGCGTCCAGCCTCCGCCGGAGAGAAAGCCGGGTGGCCCGGGGTGCCTCCCCCAGCCGCGCCTGCCTGCCCGGAATCCGGACCGGCCAGGGGCTCGGAGGGGCGGCTGCAGGCGGGTATACACGCGCTTACCTGGAGGTAGGGCCGCCCGCGGGCCACCCCGCCCACGACGATGTCTGCCGCGGCCATGGCCCCGGTGGGCGAGAAGCCGAAGCCCACGTAGCCGGCGGTCCGCACCTCGAGGCGGAAGACGAGCTGGCCGCCCCGCAGGCCCCACTTCAGCCAGTACTTGCCCTCGGAATCGAGGAGCGTGCGGTGCGGCAAGGGCAAGCCCGAGCCCCCCGCCGCCGCGCGGGGGAATAGCCCCCACAGCAGGAGCAGCGGCCAGCGGCACATCCTCAGGCGCGTCCAGCCCACGGGCACCTGGGCTCCCGCCGACTGCAGCGCGGAGGGCGCACGCGGAGCGGCGGCGCGAGCAAGCGGCCTGGGACCGCCCCCCGGCCTGCCTGCCGGGAGGGGCCGCAGAGTCTCGCTCCCCCTCTCAGTCCCGGGCGGTCCGCGGGCTGAGTGCCCCCGACTCCATCCGCGACCCGCCCTCCCGCCCCATCCACCTGCCGCCCCGCGCCCCCGACTTGGTCCCCGAGGTCGGATTCAGTGGGGAGCGCAGTGACGGGCGTCCTGGAAGAGGAGAGGAGGAGGTGGAAGCTGAGGACGGGGGTCGACAGAAAAGGAGCGCGGAGAGTGCTAGAGCTTGCCTGGGCAGTGTGGGCACGTCGCGGGGAACAGGGGTGGGGATCCCAAGGGAAAGACTAAGAGACTGCTGAGGAAGGGCAAGTTTAGCTTAGCAGAGGAGGGGAGGATCTGAATGATCAGAGGGATAATTCTGGGTTTGATGGACAGCAAGTGAGAGAAAGTCCCGTCCAGGGTAACTGCTTAACATCTCTATATTCGCTGCATTGAAAACCATTGTAACTAGCGATGTCCTTAACCCCACGGTTCACCTCCTCCAGCGCATTTGGTTCCTGACGCCAGGAGTCAGTGCCCTGAGGCTTGCCTCTTTATATCTGGTTTTTGTTTGATTTGGTTTGGTTTTGACAAATTCTG
This sequence comes from Giraffa tippelskirchi, assembly GCF_054371585.1. NCBI lineage: Eukaryota > Metazoa > Chordata > Mammalia > Artiodactyla > Giraffidae > Giraffa > Giraffa tippelskirchi. The sequence continues at coordinate 134,830,302 of NC_137283.1, forward strand.
CCAAAATACTCAGCTATCAGCAGAGTAGGTCAAGGCTGAAGCATCATTTGGGAGTTAAATTTTAATTTGAAGTCTTCCTACTATTTCAAGTTCTGGCCATAGTCGTGTTTGTCAAAAAGTGTTTTTTGCCTCTACTTTTACCCATATCACTCCTGTCTTCAGAATGCTAATTACTCAGTGTAACTGCAAATTACCTTCTTTATTTATTCATTTATTTATATTCTGCCCTGTTTCAGAAAACGTTCTAAGGTGGCTCATAAGATACAAATAATACAGAATATACAAATAAGAGCGGATATCAGATAAAAACAGCATGGGCAAGAAGAATATACAAACGGTGCTATTTGCTCTGCATTTGGAAGCTCCACACAAGCTGCCTACTTTCTCTCTTAGATTCATGTTTCAGCCTGTTTTTTCTTGCTCTTGTTTTCTCTTCCAGTTCCTCTTCCCGTGATTTTTCCCAGAGTTACCAGCATGCATCAGAACTGTGCTCTCCCAAAGATTCAGGCATATTTGACTAATTCCAGAAGGCAAACTTCCAGTGGATCTGCTTACCAGGGAGTTCAGGGAATTGCTTGAGAACGGACTCATCTCAAGGAGAGAGGGGACAGAAATCTATAGGTTTAGCCAATGACAATAGACCAGAGAAGAGTGGTGTTGAAACCTTAGGACAAGGCAAGAAATAAAAGAGCCTGTGAAGACTTAAAGGAACTGACCCGTTGAGAGTAGCCACAGTAGCTCACTGGGCAGACATCAGAGGCAGCAACATCAACTTCAGCAAACTAAGAATTTCATCCTTAGAACTGAGATTTTACAAGCACAGGCGTGTGGTTACTGCTATGGCTCTAGCCAGGAAGAGAACAGGAATATGGAGAGAGGAACAAAATGATGGACACAGAGACCAAGAAGAGTCAATCCTGGGACTACAGGAAACACAGGGATTTCAAGGGAGTTATGTCACTCCAGAATGATCAAAGGCAAACTTCCTCTTTGGTGACCCTACTTTTTATTCCTAGCATAGAGGAGCCTGGAACATGTGGTTACATCTACTTCCTTGGTGGGGGGAGGGGTGTTATATAAATTCCAAATTCACATCTAGAGTCTGATCCCTGTTTATTGTTCTGGCTTTACCTTCCATCAATCACTCTCATATCACTCACCCATTTCCCACTAGAAGGACACATAAAAATTGCCTCTAGAATCCTAAAAGAGAGCCCCGCTGTCTCCCGTCACTCTGCCTTTTCAGATTGCTCACGCTCTGCCACACTTGCCTTTTCTTCCCTCCATTCTTTGAAGTATTTTCTAATCCTCCTTCCCACATTTCCATCAGATTTCGTTGACCCTTACCCAGTGGTACTGATGTCCATGGAATGTTCTCTTCAGACCTCGTGATGGTACTCCTAACATTTCAGTGTCTGTCTATAGACAGTTTCCTTCAGCAGCCTTTTAGACCAGAAACAGATTCTGGTTCCTTATTCTAACCCATTGCCTAGAATATGGACCACCATGCAATAGGTGCTTAATAAATACTTGTAGGAAGAATAAATAGATGCATTTCAGATCCTCCTGGAAGCATCCTCTTAACAAAGATGGGCTGTGGAGGGAAAGCTTAGCCCCCTAGATGTGATTGAATGCTCTGCTCTGCCCTGGTATTAAGGCCAAAATAGAAAAGACGACCACACACGAATATACAAAAGAGAGTCTTAAATGGTTTTATTCTTTCATCAAGTAAGATTGTTGAATGTGAAGTTATTGCCTGTTGCTTGTCTGTAACTGGCATTGCATCTAAAGCACCCTGAGTGCTCTGCTGCTGCTGCTAAGTCGCTTCAGTTGTGTCCAACTCTGTGTGACCCCATAGACAGCAGCCCACCAGGCTCCGCCGTCCCTGGGATTCTCCAGGCAAGAATGCTGGAGTGGGTTGCCAGTTCCTTCTCCAGTGCATGAAAGGGAAAAGGAAAAGTGAAGTCACTCTGTCGTGTCCGACTCTTAGCAACCCCATGGACTGTAGCCTACCAGGCTCCTCCATCCGTGGAATTTTCCAGGCAAGAATACTGGAGTGGGGTACCCTGAGTGCTCAAGAACTATTAAAACTAATAGAATCATATTGAGATTAGATCAACAGAAATTATTAGCATAATTCATCTTCAAGAGATCCATTCTGCCTTGCCTTGAATTACCCCAGTAAATGAAGACAAAAGAGACAATTTTATCTAAGTGTGACGCTGCGTGGGTTCCCTGGATAAAAATCATCTCCCCATTCAATTTCATAAACTCTCAGTTTCCCAATTGGAAATTAATTACTGTACAACTGCTTGTTTTAAATCCCTAAAGAAAGCAGGAAGAAAGCACTGGTCCATTAAAAACTCAGGCTATATGGCCAAGAAGAGAATAAAATCAGTAGCAAGGGGTTTCAAATTTATTTATTCACTATTGTTTTTGTAAAAATAATACTTCTTTCTTATTTAAAGCTAAAGGTCAGGAAATGCAGGAAAATATGAGTAAGAAAGTAAACTTAAAAAAAATCACCTGAAATTCCACCTTCCAAAAATAACCCTTGTATGCATTCCAAGAACATCATTCCAGAACCTAGTGCCATTAAAACCTTGAAGGAAGAGCCTGTTGAATAGGAATTTGTGAAGAAACAGGTGAATTAATTTTGCAAAACTCCACTTGAAATAAAGAATGACTCTAAGCATGCCAGTTCCAGTCACATTTTTTTAGGTTTTTTCTCTATACATGTATCTATAAAAGAAACAGAAAAGAGATAAAACTGGAGATTCAGTGAGGTCTGACTTGAGTTCAGTACATTCAACCAAATTACTCATTCTTAAAAATGAGTCATTTTCTCACACTTTTCAATCAGGAATTTTAAATGTGATGTTTATTTTGAATCCTCACCCATTCTGATACACAGCTTGCCATCAGCCAGTGTGACTGAATCCATGCTGGGCTTCCTTACCTTGGAACCCTTGCTGCTGTGGAAGGTTTATTTATATTTCCACATTTGTCAACTGCAAGGAGGGGGAGGAGGATGGAAAAATGAAAGCTCAAGAGACCCTAACAAGCCAGTGCAAAGTCCTTGGTATGAACCAGGATTGTCTAAACGAGGTTATTTCTTACTTAAATATGGGAGTATCATAATTTTCCTGTCTACTTGTACCTAAGGTGCAACAATAAGACTAAATATTTATAAAGTTCTTGTCTTCTAGGGAGCTCAAAGAAAAATATTTATATAAGTGATCTCAGCAGTTCTCCAGCAAATAGGGAAGCTGAAGCATTTTCTCATTTTTGTCTATTCACTAAGCCTCTTGTGTGGATAGGCTTAGTTAATACACAAAAGTTGGTCACTGGTTCAAGTTAACACTGTGAGTCTGTGGTAGGAAAGCCAAAAATAGAACTTTGGTTTCTTTCTTTCTTTTTCTTTCTTTTAAACTATATACTTTCCCTAGCTCTCACCTCATATTCAACAACAAAAAATAATTTTTAAAGCCTCTATGTCATCATCATGAAACTTTCAGTTGGTCTGTTATTTTTCACATGAGCAAGATGCCATGATCTGCTATTAGCCCAATATTATATTCCTTATCTTAATAATGGATGATACCAATGAAGACAGTAGTGTGGGTGAAGAAGGTGAGGCCATAGTGCCTTTACTTTCATTATTAAAGAATTGAAATGGGTTTCACTGAGTTCTTGAGGTTACTTTGAAAGTAAGTGCCAGTTGGGATTGAAAAATCACTTTTAGGCTCTTCCATATGAAGATAACACAAGAAAACCACTTTCTCTTGGCAAAATCTGCATTTTGGTATTATCTATAAATTATGCTCTGAAATAAAACTGTTGCAACTAGAAAAGTAATAAAATATTCTTAGAAGAAAAAAATAATCATACTTGGGGCTTCCCTGATGGCTCAATAGTAGAGAATCTGCCTGCCAATGCAGGAGACATGGGTTCCATTCCCTGGTCTGAGAAAATCTCACATGCCACAAAGCAACTAAACCTACCGAGCCTGTGCTCTAGAGCCCGGGACCCACAAGTACTGAGCCCATGGGCCACAACTACTGAAGTCCATGAGCCATAGAGCCCAATGCTCCACAACAAAAGAACCTCTTCATCTCTTCTCTTTGCCTTCCAATGAGTTTATGGAAGTTAACAAAGCTAGTGGAGGTGATGGAATTACAGTTGAGCTATTTCAAATCCTGAAAGATGAGGCTGTGAAAGTGCTGCACTCAATATGCCAGCAAATTTGGACAACTCAGCAGTGGCCACAGGACAGGAAAAAGTCAGTTTTCATTCCAATCCCAAAGAAAGGCAATGCCAAAGAATGCTCAAACTACTGCACAATTGCACTCATCTCACACGCTAGGAAAGTAATGCTCAAAATTCTCCAGGCCAGGCTTCAGAAATATGCGAACCATGAACTTCCAGATGTTCAAGCTGGTTTTAGAAAAGGCAGATGAACCAGAGATCAAATTGCCAACATCTGCTGGATCATCAAAAAAACCAGAGAGTTCCAGAACATCTATTTCTGCTTTATTGACTATGCCAAAGCCTTTGACTGTGTGGATCACAATAAACTGTGGAAAATTCTGAAAGACATGGGAATATCAGACCACCTGACCTGTCTCTTGAGAAACCTGTATGCAGGTCAGGAAGCAACAGTTAGAACTGGACATGGAACAACAGACTGGTTCCAAATAGGAAAAGGAGTACGTCAAGGCTGTATATTGTCACCCTGCTTATTTAACTTATATGCAGAGTGCATCATGAGAAATGCCAGGCTGGAAGAAGCACAAGCTGGAATCAAGATTGCCGGGAGAATTATCAATAACCTCAGATATGCAGATGACACCAACCTTATGGCAGAAAGTGAAGAAGAACTAAAAAGCCTCTTGATGAAAGTGAGAGAGGAGAGTGAAAAAGTTGACTTAAAGCTTAACATTCAGAAAACTAAGATCATGGCATCTGGTCCCATCACTTCATGGCAAATGGATGGGGAAACAGTGGAAACAGTGTCAGACTTTATTTTTCTGGGCTCCAAAATCACTGCAGATGGTGATTGCAGACATGAAATTAAAAGATGCTTACTCCTTGAAAGGAAAGTTATGACCAACCTAGACAGCATATTAAAAAGCAGAGACATTACTTTGCCAACAAAGGTCTGTCTAGTCAAGGCTATGGTTTTTCCAGTGGTCATCATGTATGGATGTGAGAGTTGGACTATAAAGACAGCTGAGCGCCGAAGAATTGATGCTTTTGAACTGTGGTGTTGGAGAAGACTCTTGAGAGTCCCTTGGACTGCAAGGAGATACAACCAGTCCATCCTAAAGGAGATCAGCCCTGGGTGTTCATTGGAGGGACTGATGTTGAAGCTGAAACTCCAATACTTTGGCCACCTCATGCAAAGAGCTGACTCATTGAAAAAGACCCTGATGCTGGGAAAGATTGAGGGCAGGAGGAGAAGGGGATGACAGAGGATGAGATGGCTGGATGGCATCACCAACTCAATGGACATGGGTTTGGGTGGACTCCGGGAGTTGGTGATGGACAGGCAGGCCTGGCGTGCTACAGTTCATGGGGTTGCAAAGAGTCCGACACGACTGAGCAACTGAACTGAACTGATGAGATGTGATGTCTGATTTGTGAGGAGTCCTCTATAAACTTTTGGTTAGAAGAAAGATTTCCATCGATAGAAAAAAGGTTGAGGAGCACCAGAACTCTAAAGTCAGAAAGCTTAACAAAATTGTGATTTTTATAGAAGGAACATTTTATTATAAAATTAAGAAATTCTATTTGAGTCAGTTCTAGTGAGGTAGATGAAGCTTGAGCCTGATATACAGAGTGAAGTAAGTCAGAAAGAGAAAAACAAATGTCATATTTCAATCATATGTATGGAATCTAGAAAAATGGTACTGATGAACCTATTTGCAGGGCAGGAATAGAAGTATAGACAGAGAACAGATTTGGACACAGCTGGGGAAGGAGAAGGTAGGACGAATTGGGAGAGTAGCAATGAAACATATACATTACCATATGTAAAATATTAATAGATAGCTAACGGGAAGTTGCTGTGTAGAACGGGGAGCTCAACGTGGTAGTCTGTGATAACCTAGAGGGGTGGGGTAGGGTGGGGGTGGGGAGAGGTTCAAGAAGGAGTGTACATCTGTATACTTATGGCTGATTTACGTTGGTGTATGGTAGAAGCCAACACAATATTGTAAAGCACTTATTCTCCAATTAAAAATAAATTTAAAAAATAATAATAAAATAAAAATTGTTCACCAAAAAATTAAGAAATCATACTCAAATATTTGTTGTTCAGCTGCTAAGTTGTATCTGACTCTGAGGCCCCATGAATTGCAGCACTCCAGGCTTCCCTGTCCTTCACTATCTCCCGGAGTTTGCTCAAACTCATGTCCATTGAGTTGGTGATGCCATCCAACCATCTCATTCTCTGTCACCCCCTACTCCTCCTGCCCTCAATCTTTCCCAGTATCAGGGTCTTTTTCAATGAGTTGGCTCTTCTTATCATGTAGCCAAAGTATTGGAGTTTCAGCATCAGTCTTTCCAGTGAATATTCAGGGTGGATTTCCTTTAGGATTGACTGGTTTGATCTCCTTGTTGTCCATGGGACTCTCAAGAATCTTCTCTAGCACCACAATTTGAAAGCATCAGTTCTTCAGTGTTCAGCCTAATTTATGATCCAACTCTGACATCTATACATGATTATTGGAAAAATCATAGCTTTGACTAGACGAACCTTTGTTGGCAAAGTAATGTCTCTGCTTTTTAATATGCTATCTAGGTTTGTCATAGCTTTTCTTCCAAGGAGCAAGCATCTTTTAATTTTGTGGCCACAGTCAATGGCCACAGTGATTTTAGAGCCCAGGAAAATAAAGTCTGCCACTGTATCCAATTTTTCCCCATCTATTTGCCATGAAGTGATGGGACTGGATGCCATGATCTTAGTTTTTTGAATGTTAAGTTTTAAGCCAGATTTTTCACTCTCTCCTTTCACCCTCACCAAGGGTGATGTCATCTGCATATCTGAGATTGCTGATATTTCTCATGGCAATCTTGATTTTAGCTTGTGATTCATCTTGCCTGGAATTTCACATGATATTCTCTGCATAGAAGTTAAATAAGCAGGGTGAAAATATACAGCCTTAATGTACTCCGATGTCAATTTTGAACCAGTCCGTTGTTCCATGTCCAGTTCTAAATGTTGCTTGTTGACGTGCATACGGGGGAAGGTAAGGTGGTCTGGTATTCCCAACTCTAAGAATTTTCTACAGTTTGCTGTGATCCACACAGTCAAAGGCTTCTGAGTAGCCAATGTAGCAGAAGTAGATATTTTTCTAAAATTTCCTTGCTTTTTCCATGATTTAAAGAATGTTGGCAACTTCATCTCTGATTCCTCTGCATTTTCTGAATCCAGCTTGTACATCTGGAAGTTTTCAGTTCACATACTATTGAAGCCTAACTTGAAGGATTTCGAGTATTACCTTAGTAGCATGTGAAATGAGCACAATTGTATAGTAGTTTGAACATTCTTTGGCATTGCCTTCCTTTGGGATTGGAACGAAAACTGACATTTTCCAGTGTTCAAATATTTAATAGAAAGAAATGTTCACAGTATACATTCTCTAATGGAGAAGTTTTTGTTTGTTTTTTTTTAGTCAGTCTTTTGTGAATAGCCACCAGAATTTATAAACTTCTGCATTTTTACCAATGATTAAAAATTATCAGGTCTTCCCTGGTGGCTCAGTGGTAAAGAATTCCCTTGCCATTGCAGGAGACATGAGTCCAACTCCTGATCCGGGAAGATCCCTTGTGCCATGGAGCAATAAGTTTGTGCACCACAACTACTGAGCACAACTATTGGAGAAGGCAATGGCACCCCACTCCAGTACTCTTGCCTGGAAAATCCCATGGACGGAGGAGCCTGGTAGGCTGCAGTCCATGGGGTTGCTAAGTCGGACACGACTGAGCGACTTCACTTTCACTTTTCCCTTTCATGCACTGGAGAAGGAAATGGCAACCCACTCCAGTATTCTTGCCTGGAGAATCCCAGGTACGGCAGAGCCTGGTGGGCTGCCGTCTATGGGGTCGCACAGAGTCGGACACGACTGAAGCGACTTAGCAGCAGCAGCATTGTGCTCTAGAACCCAGGAGCTGCAACTACTGAACCCATGTGCTGCTACTGAAGCTCCCGCACCCTGGAGTCCATGCTCTGCAACAAGAGAAGTTACCGTAATGAGAAACCCTCACACTGCAACTGGAGAGTAGCCCCTGAGGCAACAAAGACCCAGCACAGCCAAAATAAATAAATTAAATTATAAAAATTATCAAAGCCGTGGAAGTTCATGAGAAGATGAAAAGATTTTCACATGTATAGTAGAGCAAAACCTTCCTAAGAAACCATCATGATTATACAACCCTGTAAATGAATACTTTCTCAATTCCTTAAGGGATTAATCCCTTTATTTTTTATTTGAAATTCATGAATTTTTCATTTAGATTGCATCCCAGGATGCTGTTTTATTCATTTATTCATTATACTTTTGAGAACCTATTGTGTGCCTGTACTTCTAGATGCTGGAGATACTGCTGAACAAAACTCATTAAAAAAATTCCATCCCCTCATGGAGCTTGCATTTTAGTGATTAGATCAGGAAGCATTAGAAGAAGAATCAAATTATAGGTAGTCAAAAAACAGACAAGTTTTTGAGGTGGATAAAGCACACATTTTTCTTTACTATAAAACCATTTGTGAAATATTGTCACTTTCTTATTTTGCTGCTGCTGCTAAGTCGCTTCAGTCGTGTCCGACTCTGTGCGACCCCGTAGACGGCAGCCCACCAGGCTCCGCCGTCCCTGGGATTCTCCAGGCAAGAACACTGGAGTGGGTTGCCATTTCCTTCTGCAATGCATGAAAGTGAAAAGTGAAAGTCCTCCACTCTCCTGAATAAATTGTGTTGAAATGGTTTGTTCCATGTGGTAAGAATTATCAGAACATGAAGAGCAAGTAAAACAAAGCAAAATTTTGGGGAAGAGTATTTACATAAGAGAGAACTGCATCAAGAGACTCTTAGTGGAGACAAGACACAAAGTAAACCACCATAAAGAAATAATGCATCTAAAGAAACAAATGGAGATGTGCCATTCTGAGCAGGATTAGAGGAGAATGAGAATGAAATGCCAGTGCATTTCTTTATGTGATTACCCCAAAGTAGAGCTGTTTAAACTTATCAAATTAACTTACTAGGAAGCAAATTCAATCAACAAAATGAATGTTTAGGTATGACACTTTTAATCATTAGCTGTGTAAATATTTTTATCTCCTCTGGTCTTATATTTACTCAAATTACTTGACATACAATCACTCTTTGGGTCCCCCTGTTTCACCTCACTTCTAAAGTCTTATTTCCTCTATGTCCTGACATCACTCTCTAGACTACTGCCTTGGCAACACATACGAACACCCACAAACAAACTTGATTAAATACATCTCCAATTTCATCATATATTTCATACCACATTTTTGTTAACTTAAAATTTTTTTTTGATTCGAGGATAATGGCTTTACAATTTTGTGTTGTTTTCTCCCATACAACAGCACAAATCAGTCATAACTATATATATATATATATATATATATATATATACCCTGCCTCTTGAGCCTCCTTCCCACCCCCTCATTCTACCCCTCTAGGTCGTCACAGAGCACCAGGCCAGGCTCCCTGTGTTAGGTAATAGCTTCCCACTAGCTATGTATTTTATGTCAATGCTACTTTCTAAATTCGTCCCACCCTCTCCTTCCCCTACTGTGTCCACAAGTCTGTTCTCTATGTCTGCATCTCCATTCCTTCCCTGCTAATAGGTTCATCAGTACCATTTTTCCAGATGCCATATATGTGCATTAACATGTGGTATTTTTATACACATGTTTAAGAACATCTATATGTAAGGGAATAGCTGTATTTGTCCAGAAAACATATTTCTTTCCAATATCTTCCTCAGATGCTAAGTTGTGTCTGATTCTTTGCGACTCCATGGACTGCAGCACGCCAGCTTCACTGTTCTTTACCATCCCCTGGAGTTTGCTCAAATTCATGTCTGTTGAGTCAGTGATGCCATCCAACCATCTCATCCTCTGCCTCCCCCTTCTCCTCCTGCCCTCAATCTTTCCCAGCCGAGGGTCTCTTCCAATGAGTAGGCTCTTTGCATCAGGTGGCCAAAAGATTAGCGCTTCAGCATCAGCATCAGTCCTTCCTAATATCTACCTTATCCATTTTTGCAAAAGTTAAAACTCAGTTGCTGAGTCTACATTTGAAAACAAAATACAATTTTTAGGACCACAGTAGAAATTGAAATCTTTCTTTTCAAGCCCATATTTTTCCTTAGCCAGTTATTGAGAATCTTCTGAATACCCTGAAAAATATGATGAAATAATCTCTTTACTCCCTCACAATCATAGTCTATTTATCAAATTGAAATGTCTGATTTAAATAGGTTCAGGTTCAGATTGTAATGCACTATTTCGGTGTTTTCAAATACAGCTGCACTTGGCTTTGCAGCATAGAGAAGATTACATTGAAAGCATTTTTCAAATGGCATATACTTTTAATGTATGGTATTGAATTAAATAAACCCAGCTTGTGATGATAGTGATGAAAGTAATCATAGTCACTTATGATTCTTTTTCTCTCCATCCCTCCTTCTCCCCGCCTTTTGTCTCCCTCTCTCCCTCTCCCTTCCTTGTTTAATTTCTACAAGCAGAACATACCTAAAGGTAACAAGATATTAGTTCAATATTTTAGAAAAAGAAGAGCATGGACTTTGGAGCAGAGGACCACCCAGAGCTGAATTTCAACCTTGCCACTTGCCAGCTGTGCAACCTTTAGGGACTTTGTTAACTTCTCGGTGCCTCATTTTTTATCCCTTATAAATTGTAGATAAAATTAATAGTTATCTCATAGGATTGTTAGGATCAAATGAACTCATAAATTCCTTAAAACCTGGCACTAGGAGGTACTATTTAAGCACATGTTAAATAAATAAGCCTAAAGACAAAACTGTTCTTCACTTAGAAATAATTTCTCTAGAACAAAACTGTGGAAAGTTAGTCAAGCCACCCAGTTTTTTTTACCTTCCACACTTCACCAACCTTGCCCAACAAATATATTCTATTTCAAGAAACTGAAATTGATTCCTTCTTGTCTATTTAATTCACATTTGTAAACAAACATTCCAGAAGTTAGTGTTTCCATTCCACTGGTCATTAACAGAAGGCAGGATTCCTTCTGAACTTAGATGACGTTGGAGCAGCAGAGGGGAAAGAGAGAAAAGTATAGCAAAAGTGACTAAAAGTGAAATACAGGAAAGTAGCAGAAAACATTTAAAAATCTATAATTAAAAGCATGCACAGAGTCCTGTTGACCTCGGCTGACTCCAATAACAAAGTTATAAGAGAAGTGGTCTAACCTTAACAGTAAATACAGAGGTGAACAGCTCCGGGGCAATCACATCAAAGGAAAGGGAAAGATCTGGTACAAAGGGGCCCCACCCAACTTCCCGGGTTTGACATCATTTTTCTAGCAGACAAACCAAACAAGCAGTTTTGACCCTAAATGCAAATCTTCACCAACCCTGGTAGATGAGCCTGCAAATGATGTTACAGGCAGTTCCTCTTGAAGATCAAGGAGCACAGAGAAATCAGAGGCAGATCTTTCATTCCCTTGTCTCTTGAGTAGTGACTTCTTGGGACCCTTGAGTTTGACTGGGATGAATAAAGACCCTCTCAGACTTGCAGACTTCCCCTGAGGCTTTTGACATCACTCACCAAGCACTTGCTTTCTATGAGCAGCATCATGTTGCCCTCTGACCTAGTTCCTGAAAGTGTTCTGAGACAGCTATTCATTTGTAGGAAAGTTAAAATACCAGTCTGGGGACCTAGGAAATCGTTTTGAACTAGTCAGTAATTCTGAAAATTTTAAATATGAATTTTTGGATTATTTTTTATTGTTCTTTAATTCCCAGTTTACTAAATCGCTATTCAAGTCTATACTGAAAAAAAACCCAGCCAAACAAGCAAAAAATAAAACACAAAAGACCAGAAGGGGTAAAATATGTAGCAAGAAACAAGCCAGAAGTATTTTTTTTATTTACGTTTATCAAGAAAGGAATTGTAATTTCCTTTGAGGTCAATAGAAATGTAATTTCTCTGTACGGTAGAGAAAGTTGGTTCCATAGGGTTATGCTAACAGTATGGCGTCTGACCTTCTTGGGATAATTCTCCTTACCTAGAATCAATCACCAGCTTTGTTCTGAATGTACCTATTTCAGAGCACAAAAATCTTTCTAATTAATTAATTTAAATTATGAAAATTTCTTGGCACAAAAAGACATAAAGAATAATATAACACACTTCTAAGTAAAGATGGTTAACCACACACTTGATTTCCTCCTGGACTAACATGGGTTTTCAAAGCCCTGCGTCCACAAAGAAAAAGAGAATGTTAGGGCAGGAAAGAGCAGCAAAGTTTTGGAAACTATAAATCCTATGGATCAGTGGTGACCAACTTAGCATATCTGAGAAAACAAAACACTAACCTGGCAACAAAGAAAGTCCAGGAGCAAAGTTACTTCAAGCCCAGCATCTCCAAATGACCAAGCACTGCGAATTCCAGATAACCCTGCAACTGAAGATCATGGGAAGGGGAGAGCAGTGAAAATAGAAGATTTTGAAAATTTAGGAAGTAGTTAGGTCCTTCACATAGGTAACCAAATCCCCTCTGGTCTCCTTAGCTGGGTTAACAACCCTCATCTGTGCATGCCTGCTCAGTCACTCAGCTGTCTGACTCTCTGCAAGCCTGTAGACAGTAGTCTGCCGGGCTCCTCTGTCCATGGGATTTTCAGGCAAGAATATTAAAGTGGGTTGCCATTTTCTACTCCAGGGGATCTTTCCAACCCAGGAATCAAACCTGTGTCTCCTGTGTCTCCTGCATTGGCAGGTGGCTTCTTTACCCACTGAGCCAGGGGGAAGCCTTTTCCAGCCCCAAATTAGAGGTTTATTCTCTAAAAAGGGTAACAGAACAATTCGAATTGAGGAAGGAGGAGAGGGGACTAGGCAGCACTGAGGCAAGAGTCCTGGAAGGGAAGAGGGGAAATACATGTGAAGTGCAGAATGTCAGATTACAGTTTTGTCTCCACCAGCTCCTAGAACCCTGAGAGCTGACAGACTCATCAGACCAGAAGACCATTCACTGAAGAATCTACTCAGCCTAAAGATTTTAATGTTGGGTGCCTCCCAATAAAAGTTCTAAGTCAAGTCACGCCAGAGTATACATGCTGCAGTAGACCCTAGAACTTCCTGTTCAACTCTCCGCCTTTCAGTATGAGTGAACTGCAAAAAATAACAAGGTATTTCAGGAAACGCTCTACTGTTTTAAAATGAAAGTTGGGATGGGGGTGGGGAAGAAAACAAATCATCAAAAAAAAGTGCAACTTGAGGAAATGGAAACTATTTTGAGAAAACACAGTACACCATCCTCAGAGAAGTAAGAAATAATATAGCATCTGTGAAATGCTGGCAGGATGCCATAAGAAAGAAACAATCAGATAATAAAAGGAAATCTCAGAGATTAAGAATAAAATACCATAAACGAAAAGTTCAAAAGAAGGCATAGAGAATAATGTAAAAAAAAGAGGGAGGGAGAGATAAAAATAAGATGCAAAATAGCTATTTTTAATTACACCAAATTAGTAAGGAAGCCTCTGTCCAAATAACAGAAATTCCAGAAAAAGAAACCAGAGTAACTTGACTATAGAGGAGGGAAAAGTTATCAAATAATTCAAGAAAATCTCCCCAAACTGTAGAAATGGGTCCACTGGGTTCAGGATGAAAATAAAATTGTATCAAAAGAACATTATCATGAAATCACTAAAATATGGGATGAAAACAATCTGAAAAGTGCCTGAGAAAAGAATTGTGTAAAAAAATGAAAATTGGATTGGGTCAAACATCCCAATAGCTTGCTGGGAGCCTTAAGTCATTAGAGCAAAGCTATCAAATTTCCTAAAGAAAATGATTTCCAACCCCAAAATTTAGACCCAGTCAAATGACCAATTAAAGATGTTGCTGTTGCTTGCTGTTCAGTCACCAAGTCATGTCTGAGTCTTTCTGACTGCATGAACTGCAGCAAGCTGGGCTTCCCTGTCCTTCACCATCTCTTGGAGTTTGCTCAAACCCATGTCCACTGAGTTGGGAATGCCATTCAACCGTCTCATCTTCTGTCATCCACTTCTCCTCCTGTCTTCAATCTTTCCCAGCATCAGAGGGGATGAGGTGACCAACAAAGAATTTCCAGACCTGAAAAAAATCTCAAAAAACTTATCTCCTGTGCATCCTTTCTCAGAAATATTCTGGAGGGAATAAAGCAAGAGCCATGAATCAACATCTCAGATATGGGAGAGATAAAGGGAGAGTCCTCCTCCACTCCCCACTAGCTGGATGGAGAGAGATCCAGAAATAATGACTCTGTCATGGAAAGGAATTAGTCTGCATGGCTGCAAAACAAAAGGCTCAAGGAGAACTTGCAAAACCCTGAAACTGACAGGGTACCTGTCATGTTTGAGGTATTGAGAGAAAATTCAGACTTCTGAGAGTTTAATGACAGATATGTGCCAAATACATAGAAAACTAAACAAATAACACACATTAGGCAAAAATTAAGAATTTTAGTTTTTATATGGGTCTGTGATTGATTTAATTTTTGTATATGATGTGAGATAAAGATCTAAATTCCTCTTCTTGCATATAGATATATTTAGTTGTCCCAACATTATTTATTGAAAGGCCTATCCTTTCTCCCCAAGGAATTGCTTTGACACCTTTGTTGAAAGTCAATTCACCATAAATGTAAAGATTTTGTTTAGGACTTTAAATTTTGTTTCATTTGATCTATAGATCTATTCTTATGCCCATACTAATGGTCTTGATTACTGTAGTCTGATACTACCTTTTGAAATCAAGAATTCTAAATTCTCTGGCTTTTTTCTTCTTTTTCAAAATTGTTCTAGCTATCCTGGTCTTTTGCATTTCCACATATATTTTAGGGGCAGTTTGTCAATTTTTTCAGATTTTCTGCTAGGGGAGAATTCAGAGAGAATTGCCATTTTAATATTAAGCATTTCAATCCATAAGCATAAAATACCTCTCCATTTACATGTTACCAAAATGTTTTCTGTAAATTTTAGCAGCCAAGTTTTATATATTTTTCTTCTACCCGGTTTGCTCTTCTTTTGTAAAGTTTATTACTAAGTATTTCATTTTCTTTAATGAAATTATGAACAAAATTGTGTTCTTAATTTTATTTTCTGATTTTTGGTAGCTGTTGTTCAGTCACTAAGTCGTGTCCAATTTTTTGCAACCCCGTGGACTGCATCATGCCAGGCTCCTCTGTCCTCCACTATCTCCTGGAGTTTGCTCAGATTTATAGTCACTGAGTTGGTGATGCTATCTAACCACCTCATCCTCTGTCATCCCCTTCTCCTCCTGCCTTCAATCTTTCCCAGCATCAGGGTCTTTTCCAATGAGTCAGCTCTTTGCTTCAGGTGGTTGAAGTGTTGGAGCTTCAGCTTTAGTATCAGTCCTTCCAATGACTATTCAGGAAAATAAAATTGATTTTTATATATTAATCTTCTACCCAATCTTGCTGAACATGTTTATTAGCTCTAATGGAATCTCTGGGTTTTCGGAATACAGGATCATGTCACCTGAATAAATAAAATTTTACTTCTTTTCAAACTGTATGCCTTTTATTTCTTGCTAGAACCCCCAAACACAATGTTGAATAGAAGTAATGAAGAGTGGCTATCTTTGCCTTTTTCTTGATCACAGGGAAGGAACATTTTATTCTTTCATCATTAAGTACAATCTTAGCTATAGGTTTTTCAACAAATGCCCTTTATTAAGTTGAGAAAGTTTCCTTCTGTTTCTAATTTGTTGAGATAGTTTTATCCTAAACAGTATTGATTTTGCCAAATATTTTTTCTGTACCTATTGAGATGGCTATATGGTGTTTTCCTCAGCTTTATGGTTGCTTTTTGGGGAGAGGATTTATTTATCGCCTTATTCTGACAGGCTACAAGTAGGAGATCCCAATGAGATTATAATTTTGAGTATCATATTATTTATTTAATGTAATTCATGATTGTTATTTTCCTCATTTATTTTTAAATCTGACTGATCTATTTACATGTTTATTTTATTTTTATTTATTTTAGTATTTAAAATATGTTTTTAATATATTTCATTGTATTTAAAATATATTAGACTTTTAATTTCATAATCCTCTAATCCAAACTCCTGGGTGTTCAGTTCTGTAGCTTATTATTTTTTTTGAATCTTACTCATAATGGTTTATTTGTGTGCTTTATAACTTTGTAATGTATGCTTATACTTATTAAGCATACATTACATGGGAGCATGGTTTGAAGACATCTTTCTCCAGAGAGGATTTATAATTAATTTCACCAGACACCTCAAGGCTACCAACTCTAGACCATGTTCTGTGAATTTTTTTAGTTTGAGACTCTTGGTTCCAAGAGGTATAAATCCAAACCTGAAGCCATGTGAGGGTCCAACAGTGGTTACAGATTCTTCGTAAACAGTATTTTTCCACCAGAACTCAGGCCAGTTAGGATGACTCTTGTTTTCCTTTCCTGGTGGGCAGATTTTTCTAGTCTCCCTTTGCTAAGGGTGTAACACTCACAGGGATCCAGTTATACTGTTAGTTTTCATTCCAAATTCCCCTCTTCCTGCGTCTAAGCCTTAGTTATTAATAACTGCTGTGCTTAGAAGATTATGCCTCAGATCCAGGAAGATGGAGAATGGAAAATCCCTTGGGAATAACTACTAACTCAGTGCTGCTTAGTGCAAACGTTTTTAGCTCCTTGTACCTGCTTTTCCTTATTTCTTCAGTGCACACCTGTGTGTATGCAGTGGTGCTTATCTAGTTTCCAAGACAGCCTTCAAGGATCTTTACTTTCTGCTGTTCATATCCTCGGTAGTTCCCTCCCACAAGGAATCATGGTTGACCCATGTGCCCATTAGGATAATGTGGAAATAACCATGTGCGCCTTCTAAAAAAAAGCCATAAAACAATGTGGCTTCCATCTTGGCTTCTCTCAGGGATTGCTTGCTCCAGGGAAGCTGGCATCTCGTTGTAGGAACATTCAAGCACACTGTGGAGAGGCCCCCATGGGGATGAACTGAGGCCTCCCACCAACAACCAGCATCTGCTTTCCAACTATGTGAAGGAAGCACTTTGGGAGCAGATCCCAGCTCGGCTGCTCCTGAAATCTTGATCTAAAATACTTGTGAGAGATAATGAATGCTTACTGTTGCTGTAAGCCATTAAGTAATTTGTTACACAGCTATAGAAATACAATATTATACCATATCCAGCATTTGAAGATGTCTTATAAAGATGCTTATATTTTTTAGTCCATCATATTCCCAGATAGAGTATTGGTCATGAAAAAAGAAGAATACTCTCGTCTCAAGGCTTTTTCACTTGCTCATCCCTTCACTAGTCATCTTATCTAAAATCTCACCCCTGCATACTTTCTATGCTCCTTCCTTGTTCTTCCCCTCTCCTTAGCATTTATCACTATTAACCATATTACTAATTTATTTTTTAAAAATAGCTACTACATATTCCGAGTAGCTAAAATGATGGAGATTATTATGAACAATTATATGCCAATAAAATGGCAAACATAGAAGAAATAAATTCCAAGAAACATATAATTTCCTGAGACTAAATCAGAAAGTAATAAGAAATATGAACAGACTGATTACCAGTAATGAGATTTAAACAGTAAAAAAAAAAAAGGAAACAAGCTGAAAAACTCCCCCCAAAACAAAACTTCAGGACCAGACAGTTTCACAAGTGAACTATACCAAACATTTTAGAAAGAGTTAACATCTCTTCTCAAACTACTCAAAAAAATTGAAGAGGAAATTTTTATGGTGACAATAACTAGACTTATCGTGGTGATCATTTTATAATGTATATAAATACTGAATCACTATGTTGTACACCTGAAACTAACATAGATCAATTATACTTCAGTTTAAAAAACTGTCTATATTCCAACTAGAACATGTATTCTACTAAGAGCTAGGATTTTGTTCAGACTAGTTCACTGCTGTGTCCTGTGACCCAAGGACTGTTCTTGGCAAACAGTCAATGTCTAATAAATATTTGTTCTCAACCCAGGGATTGAACCTGGGTCTCCCACATTGCAGGCAGATTCTTAACCGTCTGAGCCATCACTTTCATCAAAAAGTGAAAAATCGTCCTAGTTGGCTTGCTGAAGTCCCCAATAAAGAGAGATCCTCAAGTGGAGGTGCAGGGATTGAACCTGGGGCCTTATGCGGGCTAAGCACACACTCTACCACTGAGTTACACTCCCCTCCTCCCGACAATAAATATTTCTAGAATTAGTAAAGGAGTAGATGGAGCTTCAGCCATATCATCTTGATAAAATTTTACTCTATTAATTCCCAGTAGAATGAAGTCCCAGTTCTCCAGATTTGTAGCTGTAATGTGCCATGTATCTATCCGTCCTATTTGTTTCTATTCGTTTCAACATCTATACCACTCATCTAGCTTCTAATCATTAAAATTTTTTGGTTAGTGAAATTCCCTGAGTTTCCTAGAAATAGTTTGTTTTGGCCCAAGTTTGATATCTTTTTATCTACGTAAAACTTATTTTTATAGAACAAGCCCTCCATATTGAAACTAACACTTTTCAGGTCTCTGAAACCAGAAAAGGGGTAGAAATTTCACAAGTTCACCCATTTATTTGGGCTCAGCATTTCCTCTATCATTTCACCTAATTTTTAAACTTAGGCACTGTAAACTCTGTTTCTTATAATGCTAAATTTGAAAAACCAAATTCCTACACAGTCACATTAGAAAACTCCAAAAGGAAACCTGAATATGAAAGTATTAAAATTTTTTGTTTCTCCCTGCATATTTAATTAAAAATTTTTTAATGTAAGTTCCACAAAAGGATTATGTTTATATGGTTATTCTTCATCAGAAAAAAACGTGTTTGTGACTTCAAGTATTCAAACAGAGAAGAATGCTCATTTTCAAAAAGCAAGAATGTGACCTAATTAGACTAATTTATTCCTTGCTTTCATCTTACAGGTTTTTGTTATGCCAGAGAACCCCAAAGCATGTCCATATTTTTTATTAAAAGAATACAAACAACAGTTGATTTTTAACTTAAGCAAGATTGCCCTAATATTGGGAAATATTTACTTGACTAGAGTATGGAGGAGAGGGTTATTTCTGTGTCTGGGACATACAGATGTTTTAAATATGTCATGAGACTGTTATTTGGCTGACTAAAGTCAGATCTTCACATGGCAAATGAACCAAGTCAATTACCCTAGAAATACTTGTTGGTGTTAGACTAATTCAGCTGTCAGTGTGGTGGAGAGATGCAACAGAGAATCAAAAATCACTTGGAATCAACAGTATGCTTACCAAAATACAATATATTTTTAGTTCTGACAGTTTTTTTTATGATAATATAGAAAAATTTAAAAGAATATATGGATCAATTGCCCACAGTGTATTCTAATGATGAAGATATTATTATTGTTATTGTCACCTCCAGTGGAACAGTTAATAAGATTCAAAATCATATGTAAAACACCTTAAATTCTCCTTTCTTTTGAGATAGTCATATGTTGTTTTATTGAAACCAACTCACCCCTTCTGAAATGAGTTTAAACTGTTACGAGTTCACAGAGAGGGTTTTCAAGCGCACCTAGGGGCAAATGGAAACACATATGTGAACATACATGGAGCAGGGCGGGTGAAAGGGAGAGGAGAGGAGCACATCTTTCATTCATCTATACCAGCAGCCCTGAGATCAAGCTGTCATGCTTGTATCTTTTCAGCACATAGAGCACCTTTCACCAAGTTGATATAAAACTTAAGTGTATGTAATTTTCCTGGGAGAAAACTCTCTAGTGCACCTGTGCCTGCAGATGCCATTCCAGTTGGTTCTCAGGCTATTGTTATTAGGAAATATGAATTGAATTCATCTTACATGAGCTAATGCAAGACATACAGAAACTAGAGTAACTGGCAACAGAGTGATACCACTCTAATGGCAGAAAGTGAAAAGGAACTAAAGAGCCTCTTAATGAGGGTTAAGGAGGACAGTGAAAAAGCTGGCTTAAAACTCAATATTAAAAATCTAAGATCATGGGATTCAGTCCCATCACTTCATGGCAAATAGAAGGGGAAAAGGTGGAAGCAGTCACAGATTTCCTCTTCTTGGGCTCTAAAATCACTGCGGAGAGTGACTTCAGCCATGAAATTAGAAGACAATTGTTTCTTGCCAGGAAAGATACCACTTTGCTGACAAAGGTCACTCTAGTCAAGGCTATGGTCTTTCCAGTAGTCATGTACAGATGTGAGAGTTGGACCATGAAGAAGGCAGAGCACCAAAGAATTGATGCTTTCAAACTGTGGTGCTGGAGAAGACTCTTGAGAGTCCCTGGGAAAGCAAGGAAATCAAACCAGTCAATCTTTAAGTATATCAATCCTGATTATCTTTGGAAGGACTGATGCTGAAACAGAAGCTCCAATACTTTGGCCACCTGATGCCAACAGCTGACTCAGAAAAGACACTGAAGCTGGGAAAGACTGAAAGCAGAAGATGATGGTCAGTTGGCATCACTGATTCAATGGAAGTGAACTTGGGCAAATTCTGGGACAAGGAAGGCTGACGTGCTACAGTCCATAGGGTTACAAAGAGTTGAACAAAACTTGGTGACTGAACAACAACAGAAGGTCAACAGCCACTAAGAAGACAAGAGACTCAGGTCTCAATAGAAGTTGATCTTTCAGTTCACTTCAGTTCAGTTCAGTCGCTCAGTCGGGTCCGACTCTTTGCGACCCCATGAATCGCAGCACACCAGGCCTTCCTGTCCATCACCAACTCCCGGAGTTTACCCAAACTCATGTCCATTGAGTCGGTGAGGCCATCCAGCCATCTCATCCTCTGTCGTCCCCTTCTCCTCTTGTCCCCAATCCTTCCCAGCATTAGGGTCTTTTCCAATGAGTCAACTGTTCGCATGAGGTGGCCAAAGTATTGGAGTTTCAGCTTCAACATCAGTCCTTCCAATGAACACCCAGGACTGATCTCCTTTAGGATGGACTGGTTGGATCTCCTTGTGGTCCAAGGGACTCTCAAGAGTCTTCTCCAACACCACAGTTCAAAAGCATCAATTCTTCCGTGCTCAGCTTTCTTCACCGTCCAACTCTCACATCCATACATGACCACTGGAAAAACCATAGCCTTGATTAGATGGATCTTTGTTGGTAAAGTAATGTCTCTGCTTTTTAATATGCTATCTAGGTTGGTCATAACTTTCCTTCCAAAGAGTAAGCTTCTTTTAATTTCATGGCTGCAATCACTATCTGCAGTGATTTTGTAGCCCAAAAAAATAAAGTCTGACACTGTTTCCAATGTTTCCCCATCTATTTGCCATGAAGTGATGGGACCAGATGCCATGATCTTAGTTTTCTGAAAGTTGAGCTTTAAGCCAACTTTTTCACTCTCCTCTCTCACTTTCATCAAGAGGCTTTTTAGTTCTTCTTCACTTTCTGTCATAAGGGGGTGTCAACTTCATATCTGAGGTTATTGATATTTCTCCCGGAAATCTTGATTCCAGCTTATGCTTCTTTCAGCCCAGCGTTTCTCATGATGTACTCTGCATATAAGTTAAATAAGCAGGGTGACAATACACAGCCTTGACATACTCCTTTTCCTATTTGGAACCAGTCTGTTGTTCCATGTCCAGTTCTAACTGTTGCTTCCTGACCTGCATACAGGTTTCTCAAGAGACAGGTCAGGTGGTCTGGTATTCCCATGTCTTTCAGAATTTTCCACAGTTTATTGTGATCCACACAGTCAAAGGCTTTGGCATAGTCAATAAAGCAGAAATAGATGTTGTTCTGGAACTCACTTGCTTTTTCAACGATCCAGCAGATGTTGGCAATTTGATCTCTCGTTCTTCTGCCTTTTCTAAAACCAGCTTGAACATCTGAAAGTTCACGGTTCACGTATTGCTGAAGCCTGGCTTGGAGAATTTTGAGCATTACTTTCCTAGCGTGTGAGGTGAGTGCAATTGTGCAGTAGTTTGAGCATTCTTTGGCATTGCCTTTCTTTGGGATTGGGATGAAAACTGACCTTTTCCAATCCTGTGGCCACTGCTGAGTTTTCCAAATTTGCTGGTATATTGAGTGCAGCACTTTCACAGCATCATCTTTCAGGATTTGAAATAGCTCAACTGGAATTCCATCACCTCCACTAGCTTTGTTCATAGTGATGCTTTCCAAGGCCCACTTGACTTCACATTCCAGGATGTCTGGCTCTAGGTGAGTGATCACACCATCGTGATTATCTGGGTCGTGAAGATCTTTTTGTACAGTTCTTCTGTGTATTCTTGCCACCTCTTCTTATTATCTTCTGCTTCTGTTAGGTAGGTCCATACCATTTCTGTCCTTTATCGAGCCCATCTTTGCATGAAATGTTCCCTTGGTATCTCTAATTTTCTTGAAGAGAGCTCTAGTCTTTCCCATTCTGTTGTTTTCCTCTATTTCTTTGCACTGATCGCTGAGGAAGGCTTTCTTATCTCTCCTTGCTATTCTTTGGAACTCTGCATTCAAATGAGAGTATCTTTCCTTTTCTCCTTTGTTTTTCACTTCTCTTCTTTTCACAGCTATTTGTAAGGCCTCCTCAGACAGCCATTTTGCTTTTTTGCATTTCTTTTCCATGGGGATGGCATTTGTCTCTGTCTCCTGTACAATGTCATGAACCTCCATCCATAGTTCATCAGGCACTCTATCAGATCTAGTCCCTTTAATCTATTTGTCACTTCCACTGTATAATCATAAGGAATTTGATTTAGGTCATACCTGAATGGTCTAGCGGTTTTCCCTACTTTCTTCAATTTAAGTCTGAATTTGGCAATAAGGAGTTCATGATCTGAGCCACAGTCAGCTCCCGGTCTTGTTTTTGCTGACTGTTAGAGCTTCTCCATCTTTGGCTGCAAAGAATATAATCAATCTGATTTCGGTGTTGACCATCTGGTGATGTCCACGTGTAAAGTCTTCTCTTGTGTTGTTGGAAGAGGGTGTTTGCTATGACCAGTACATTCTCTTGGCAAAACTCTATTAGCCTTTGTCCTGCTTCATTTGTACAAGATCAAATTTGCCTGTTACTCCAGGTGGTTCTTGACTTCCTACTTTTGCATTCCAGGCCCCTAGGGACATCTTTTTGGGGTGTTAGTTCTGAAAGGTCCTGTGGGTCTTCATAGAACCATTCAACTTCAGCTTCTTCAGTGTTACTGGTTGGGGCATAGGCTTGGATTACCATGATATTAAATGGTTTGCCTTGGAAACAAACAGAGATCATTCTGTCGTTTTTGAGATTGCATCCAAGTACTGCATTTCAGACTCTTTTGTTGACCATGATGGCTACTCCATTTCTTCTAAGGGATTCCTGCCACAGTAGTAGATATAATGGTCATCTGAGTTAAATTCACCCATTCCAGTCCATTTTAGTTCACCAATTCCTAGAATGTCAACACTCACTTTTGCCATCTCCTGTTTGACCACTTCCAATTTGCCTTGATTCATGGACCTAACATTCCAGGTTTCTATGCAATATTGCTCTTTACAGCATCAGACCTTGCTTGTATCACCAGTCATATCCACCACTGGGTATTGTTTTTGCTTTGGCTCCATCCCTTCATTCATTCTGAAGTTATTTCTCCACTAATCTCCAGTAGCATATTGGGCACCTACCAACCTGGGGAGTTCCTCTTTCAGTATCCTATCATTTTGCCTTTTCATACTGTTCATGGGGTTCTCAAGGCAAGAATACTTAAGTGGTTTGCCATGCCCTTCTCCAGTGGACCACATTCTGTCAGACCTCTCCACCATGACCCATCCATCTTGGGTGGCCCCACATGGTATGGCTTAGTTTCATTGAGTTAGACAAGGCTCTGGTCCGTGTGATCAGATTGGCTAGTTTTCTGTGATTATGGTTTCAGTGTGTCTGCCCTCTGATGCCCTCTCGCAACACCTACTGTCTTACTTGGGTTTCTCTTACCTTGGACGTGGGGTATCTCTTCACGGCTGCTCCACCAAAGTGCAGCTGCTGCTCCAATCCCTAAACTTGAAGGAGGAAGATGAACTTGGGTTGGTTCTCTTTACTTGTTCATTTAATATATATGTACCTATGTATAGCATATAATTAGAGATAGCAAGGTTATTTAAGGCATGGAATATTGCAACTGAAAAGGGAAAAGGCTGAAGACAAGGTCAGAGACAAAATAAAACTGCAAGCCTGAGATAACTGAACGTTTAGGTCTCTGGGCTCCTACCTCCAACAAGTCTGAGAGAAGCTCAAGATGTTTTTTTCTTGGGCTATCTTTTGAAATGCAAGAGAAAGGAATTAATTTCCTGATCCAAGGGGTACAGTCCCTTACTCCTACTCATATTTGTGCCCCATAAATCTTATTCCTAGCTCTGCTCTTCTAAACTGGGAGTCCTGGAACATGAGTGCCAGAAATGCTTCTTCATTAAGTATACTCATTCGACTGGTATCTCCAAACTGAAAATGAGAAATATGTATCAACTGACTACACACTGGTCACTCAGTAAAGGCTTTGGGGGTGAAGAGTAAAGGATAAAAATACAAACATAAAACTCAATCCCTAACTGAGCAACTTCATTTTGTTTTTTTTTTAATTCCACGGTCGACTGGTAAAACATCTATATCCATAATGTATTTTGTTGTGTACAAGATTTAATATCATATTCTGTATTAGAAAGTCAATAGATTAACTGGCTAAAAATATTTTCATGTGTTTCTTTTTTGTATGTTCTGGACACAGATTCACAATAATTAGTTTCTTTATTCATAACTTGTTTCCCAATTATGAACCTACCAACTCTTTCACCTTTTCATTTTTACTTAGTTTTAAATAAAACAATTATTTATTTATTAATTTATTTATTCTTGGTTGTGCTGGGTCTTTGTGGCTGCACGGGCTTTTCTCTAGCTGCAGTGAACCGGGGCTACTCTCCAGTTGCGGTGCACAGGCTTCTCATCTCATCGTGGTGGCTTCTCCTGTGGAACATGGGCTCTACAGCATGTAGGCTTTATTAGTTGCAACACATGGGCTCAATAATTGTGGTCTCAGGCACAAGAGCACAGGCTTCATAGTTGTGGCACACAGGTTTAGTTGCTCCGAGGCATGTGGGATCTTCTCAGACCAGGGATTAAATCTGTCTTCTGCATTGGCAGGCGGATTCTTTACCACCCCACCACCAGGGAAGTCAGGGAAGCCCTAGTCTTTAAACCATTTGTAACTGGGGATATGTTTTGAACTCAAGTATAATGTAAAATAATGATAATCGGTGACTGCTCTGGACATATGGATTAGAGTGTTTATAGTTATTAAACTTTAGGAAAAATATAATTGAAGGGAAGTAATATGAACACAAAGTTTATATGAGTGTTTGTGAATCTCTTTAAATTCATTAAAAACAACCTACAGTGAATTTTCTCAAATGTAAACAGTGTTGATTTTCAAACGTCAAAAGTTACTCATTCAATCATGTGCTTTCTTCAAATGGAGACAAATGGTGTAGTAATCAACACCGTGTAATATTATTTTAAACAAAATCTAAGGCTGCAAACAGAAAATGTCTTATTATTTCTATTCTTCTTTAAACAACTCTTAACTCTGTCATTTATTGGTTTAAAGTATGCTTTTCAATATTTAGATTTATTATTTCTTGGACTAGTTAATTGATTTTTTTCTGTGAAATCTCTTATGTATCATCAACAGAGTCAAATTAGGTATTAAACAACATGGCCTGCAAAATTTAAAAAAGACATATAAGTCTGAGTATTACTTTTCCTAGGGATAAACAAACAAGCATGTCATTTAATGTTTGAAATTCTGCTTTAGAGAAAAAGCATGTTATTTGAAACTAAAATATGTATTAATTCTGCGTTAGGCTTACTCCATTTATCCTATGAAAGTTTGATTTTTAAACATAAATATGTATAAGAGCAACAATACAACAAATATCCTCAAAATTATAAACTACTTAAAACAAGTTTTTCAATCTATCAGTGCTCAAAGATTTAAATGAATCTCTGTAAGCATGGCCTTAAAGCTCAACGTTCAGAAAACTAAGATCATGGCATCTGCTCCCATCACTTCATGAGAACTAGATGGGGAAACAGTGTCAGACTTTATTTTTTTGGGCTCCAAAATCACTGCTGATGGTGATTGCAGCCATGAAATTAAAAGACACTTACTCCTTAAAAGGAAAGTTATGACCAACCTAGATAGCATATTAAAAAGCAGAGACATTACTTTGCCAACAAAGGTCCGTCTAGTCGAGGCTATGATTTTTCCAGTGGTTGTGTATGGATGTGAGAGTTGGACGGTGAAGAAAGCTGAGCGCCGAAGAATTGATGCTTTTGAACTGTGGTGTTGGAGAAGACTCTTGAGACTCCCTTGGACTGCAAGGAGATCCAACCAGTCCATCCTAAAGGAGATCAGTCCTGGGTGTTCATTGGAAGGACTGATGTTGAAGCTGAAACTCCAATACTTTGGCTACCTCATGCGAACAGTTGACTCATTGGAAAAGATCCTAATGCTGGGAAGGATTGGGGGCAGGAGGAGAAGGGGATGACAGAGGATGAGATGGTTGGATGGCATCACCGACTCGATGGACATGGGTTTGGGTAAACTCTGGGAGCTGGTGATAGACAGGAAGGCCTGGCGTGCTGATTCATGGGGTCGCAAAGAGTCGGACACGACTGAGCGACTGAACTGAACCGAAGCATGGCCAAATGTACCCACAGGCATATACCTCTAAAGAAGCCAAAAAGCACACCTCAAAGGGATTTAAAATGAAGGCCAGGGGTGGAATGGTGGGGAGGGAGGTGCAAGAGGGAAGAGATATACATAATCATGACTGATTCATGTTGATGTACGGCAGAGACTACAACACTGTAAAGCAATATCTGGAAACATACATACTACCATACATAAGAGAGTCGGTGAGAATTTGCTGTATGACTCAGGGAGCTCAAACCAGCGCTCTGTGACAACCTAGAGGGGTGGAATGGAGTAGGACTTGGGAAGGAGGCTCAAGAGGGAGGGGACATATGTGTACCTATGGCTGATTCACGTTGATGTATGGCAGAAACCAACACAATATTATAAAGCAATTATCCTTCAATTAAAAATACATTTAAAAAGAGTATTAAAAAAATGAAGGCAGGCCATCACGACACTTTTGGACTGAAAGGTGAATCATTTTACTCACTGAAGTTTTCCAATGAAACAAGCACCTGTTGAATTCCTGAGAAATCCTGTACGTAAGCTAAGAAGAGAAAGCAGTCCCTTTCTCTGCTGAACACACTGGGGAAAACACAGTCCATGGAAGAAACTCCGGTTTTGAAGTTTTGAAGCCAAGAAAAGAAAACAAAAGAAAAGCTGGAGCTATCGGCAGGCATGAAGAGGAGCAAACAAAGCAACATACAACTGAGTTCAGCCTAGAGCTAGAGGAATCAGTCCAGAGCTAGAGGAACCAACAACCACTGTATTAGCATCTTCCTCAGGAACTGACGAAACCGCTGAAGGAAATGCTAGATTCCCCAAACTACCTAGGATGGGGACTCCCAACTATTTAGAAAACTTTCTGGAAGGATGTAAACCAAACGATTAAACACTTTTTATTGGAAAGAGGGATAACTGGAAACCTTAAATCTTTTACCTTCTATATTTTAACCTCATTTAAAAATAAACATGAATTATCTTTATAAACATGAAAATCAGTAAAGATGTTTTCACAATCATTATTTTTATGTATTGGTTTAAAGTCATACCACAGTGAAAAATTCAGCTCATAGTGTTGTTCAGAAGGTGTAAACTTTGTCGTTCTTACTCCCTCTGCTGGCTGGTCAACAGGACAAATGAAGGAACCTTTCTCCTGGCCAGCTATTCTAGGAGACTCTGATGGGGAGCAGAACAGTAGCACCTCTTCTTTAGAAACTCTCAGTTGCAGAGGCAGGACCATATGGCTGGTCGTTTCTCGGTGTGGAGGGAGTCAGGTGACTGTCAGGAAAGATGGTTCTTCTTGAAGAATTCTTAGTTGTGAGAGCACTCAGAATTTGTCACCCTTTAAAAAGGGGCTTCCTTGGTGGCTCAGTGGTAAAGAATCTTCCTGCAAATCAGGAGGTGTGGGTTCAATCTCTGGGTCAGGAAGATCCCCTGGAGAGGCAAATGGCAACCCACTCTAGTATTCTTGCCTATTAAATCCCATGGACAGAGGAGCCTGGAGGACTATAGTTCATGGGATTTGCAAAAAGAGTTGGACACGACTAAGTGACTAAAAAACAATAATTCCCTTAAGACCTACCAATGGTATTGCATGTGTGGTTATTTTTAACCTTAAATTTGATAAATGGATTAAGAGCCTCAGTTTACCAAATGACAGTCTTTCCTTCTTGTGTCTGTCTGGAATTTTCCAGGAAACAGAAAAACTGTGTTGCTTGCCGTCAGAGCAAACTCATTGGTCACTTTATACCTGCAGGTACTCGGCCTTCAGGAAAGCCATCCACCCCTTCAATCCATATCCACAGTCATGTTAGGAGACACACAGGTGATATGACTCCAGTGTGAGCTCCTGGGGGCACACTCTCTCCTCCAGATGCAAGAGCTCTTCCTTTCTGCTTCTTGGGCCGTGGACTTTCAATGGTGCTGGCTGCCTCAGCTAAGGGATGTCCACGGCTGTGCGGATGAGGACCTGGCCTCTGCTACCCTGAGACACCTTTCATGCTCCTATTTCTTCTGTTTTCTGTCTGAGGTCCTCATTCCCTGCAGTATGCCTTTTGATTCCCATGTTGACTGCTTTCTCTGCTAGTTGGAAGGCACTGTCCTCTCCCTGTGTCCAGCTCTTTCAAAGACAAGTTGTCACAGTTGAGAAATAGCTCCAGTGGCAATTCATTCTGTTCTTTTTTTGTCCCTACTGCAGCCTGTATAATCTGTTAATACGATGATTTTTTTTAAGTTTAAATCGTAAAATAAACCACTCAAGTACTGAGTCTAACTAGCAGTTTACTACTGGGTATTCCTCCCCAAAGGCTCCTCTTGTGCCTTCCTGCTGTCTTCACTTTCACACTCATCGTCCCTCTCATCCTACACTGTCTGTCCACTGGCATATCTCCACTCGACTAAACTCAATCTCTGAACTAATTTCAAGGTCTTCGGTAGGGATGTTATGCTAATGAAAGCATGTGGCTAATTGCCTTCTAGCATGCTGTGACAGAGACGCTTTGAGTATCTGCTTGGAAATGTACAAACACACCCTCCAGAGAGATGTCATCTGTGGTCAGAGGTAGATTTATACATTTACCAAGTTGTTAATGAATCTTAATGTTAGGGCCTCCCATTGGACCGGTTCTAAGGCCTCCTGTGTTCTCTGGTTAACTGGAGAAGGAGTGGCCCCAGCTAGCCATGAACAGGAAGCAGGGAGTAGTGCCCAGCTTGGTAACCACCCTCTGCCACCTGATGGTGGTACTGGGACTCCAGATATAACCTCAGGCCCCCAGATCATATCTGTGAGAAGGGTTAAGGAGATGTCTCCCTGCTTATGGGCAACTATGACCAGCATTCAGGAACATTTTCTGTCAATCACTTCAGGTACCACCCACTCAGAAGAGGGAGCAGAAAAGACCTAATCAAAGTGGACCATCCGCTGTGGCAGGAGGTTATCAGGGTCCATACCCAGTGACATCAACAGGCTGGAGTTTTCTTATCATTTTCCTGACCACTGCTTGAGAAAGAAATTCTGATGAGGCATTACTAATAATGAATGAAGAAATTGCAAGAAAGCTTTCTGATCACTCAATTTCGATCAATCATGAGAGATGAAAGATTGAATTTCCATTTTTTCTAGAGAAAACACTGCAAAAAACTTTCATATGAAGAGATACAGTGTATGCAGCCCAAAAATGTAGGAAGAAAATTGTTACAGAACTGTTAGACATATTATCATCTTTTTTAAAAATTTTTGTGGTATTGGTGCTAGCTATTCGTCTGTTTTAAAAATAGTATTTCTGTGATTCATTTTCTCATTCTAAATACTTTCATAGCTTATTTTTGTATTCATAATTTTGTGTTCTTGTTCTTAAAGAAGGGCCACCCACCTGGCACTAGTCTGTCCAACACAAACTGTTGTCTGGTTTCCATCTGGGCTGTGACTTAGCAAGGACTAACCATGCAGGGGGAGATGCAAAAGAAAGAAGTGTTTTTAATTTTGATGCAGTTTAATTAAATCAATTGACCACAGATGTAATAATTTATATTAGGACTCTCAAGTTTCTTCCACTGATCTATATGTTCCTTCTTGTGCCAATATCTCATTGTCTTGATTACTACTCCTTTATAGTAAGCTGTGAGGGCAATATTTATTCTTGCTTTAAGATCCCTGATATGACAAATGTTTTCCAGTGAATGATTCACCCCCAAAAAAAGGAATCAATTTCTCTTTGCTCTCTTTCATAGAGCTTGAGAAGGTTTTTAGATGGAAAAAAAAAAAGAATACAAATGTCACATTGAAATTATTAAATGGGAGATTTGGTCTCTTCATTTTCTCTTTATACAATGATTCTTTTTAAAAAAGGTTAAAACATACTACTTCACAAATCATAAATAGCTTTGGGGATTAGGAAAAAGTAGACCTTTGAGCATTCTTTAGTTAAAAATTACTGGCTAACCTTACCCTAGTTCTCTGAGATACATTACCACCAAGACCTAGAAAAGCAAATCAGCAAAAAGCCTGACCCATGAATCTCAGTGACCCTTACACACTTAAGTGTCTCTTCCAACCATGTTTAATTTAAACCAAACTTTGCACAGCACCAAAATAAGACCTGCTTTATTAAACAAAAAAAAAAAAAAGGATTTTTGTTTTGTCATTGTGTGATATATTTGGGATTAAATGTTGTTTCTTACTAGAACTATTTAGGAAAAAAGTTAAGTCTAGTGTACCCCAAGTGCTTCCCTGACGGCTCAGTGGCAAAGAATCTGCCTGCAATGCAGGAGGCCCAGGTTCGATCCCCAGGTGGGGAAGATCCCCTGGAGAAATAAATGGCACTCCAGTATTCTTGCCTGGGAAATACCATGGACAGGGAAGCCAGGCAGCAGCCCGTGGGGTTGCAAAATAGTTGGCTACAACTTAGCAACTAAAACAACAGAGTACCCCAAATCAAAGCATATTGTTTGCCGTGAGTGATCAAATCCCTCTCTGAAATAACTCTTCCCCTTTGTCTATGTTTTTAAAATTACAGAAAAATTACAACATTTATAATGCAATTGATGCTGAATTATTACCCAACAGGCTAAGTAAGTGCTTAAGATACCAGAAAAGCAGATGAACCAGAAATTACTAACAAAGTTTAACTGTGATGAATTTATGCAGCATTTCAAAGTAAGGAAATCTAGAAAAAACCATTTTAGTTTCAGTATTTAGGTGAGCTTTATGATCTTTTGAAAAAATAATTTTTTTTTTTCAAATTACATCTGGGTTTGCCATCAGTCTTTTTAGTATCTGAAGCTTCTAAAATTCTCATTCCAGGCCTGGATTAAAAAAAAAAAAAAACTCTAAACACAGAGGGTTAAGGCATCAAAGATGAAAGCTAGTACACTCACAACTATTTATATTGCAAAAGCTTTGCCCTTCTGCAAGAACATGCAGTTTCCCAAACACTAACCTCTCTTTACAAGGTTATGCTTATTAGCTGGGATTTGAAGCTCAATAGCAACACTGTTCATCCTTGGTTCAATTCAGATTGTAATTTCTTTTTAAATTACCTGACCCTTATAATCATATGGTGAGTAGGTCTGATCATTCATCTTCCTGAAGCCAAAGGACTTGGTCTGAACACAGAGTCACTTGTGTTTCTGAAGTCTCTCAGCATCATGATGACTGGGGTAAAAACTGTTGATTGAGGAAAGTTTGAAAGAAACCTTTCATACAACATTTTCATTGTCTTTTTTTTTTTTTTCTGGAACTAAAATTTCTGATTGGAAAAGCGAAAGTCTTCCTAGATACAAGGATGATGTTTTAATAGATGTTTCTAATGAACTGTGGAAGCTATGAACCATTTCATTGTCCCCAG
This sequence comes from Giraffa tippelskirchi, assembly GCF_054371585.1. Lineage (NCBI taxonomy): Eukaryota > Metazoa > Chordata > Mammalia > Artiodactyla > Giraffidae > Giraffa > Giraffa tippelskirchi. Next base: position 134,862,624 of record NC_137283.1, read on the forward strand.
TGCCAGAATTTGCTAATTAAGATTTTGCTTTTTCTTAGAATCCAGTATTTATTAAGCATTCAGCAAATTCTTACTGAATAAATGAATGATTCCACCCAACTTAATGTCTTTGTCTTGAAGCTGTGTCATCCCTCATAGTATTAAAATGTTGTGGTGCTGTCCAACTTCAGGTCTGGTGCACCAGAGCCCACATGCTGCCCAGATATGATTACAGTTTGCAGGAGAGTAATCCTGGAGCTGCCTGTTTGGATTGCGTTTCTTCTCATCCCTGAACCAATCGCCAAGGCAAAAGGAATGGGACAGGCTGACCAATTTATCTAAAGTAGTTAGTGCCTGCCATCTCTGAAGTCAGGTTGGAGTCAATTCCACCCAGAGCATGTGGCTGCTACCCAAGAGGGGAGAAAGAATATTCCAAAGCAAACTCTGAGACCATTCAGAATGGGCAAGAGTTGCATAGATTCTAAGGCATACTGACAATGTAATTTCTACTTTTAGTATGACTCAATGAAAAACTGATAAATATAACTTGTGTGTTAAAAATCATTCTTTCTCTCTTAAGAGTTAAGGAAAACCTGTCTTAAATTGGTTGGGAAAAATTTTTTTAGTTCCATTGGACACTATGGTCTTTTTCTTAGGGAAGGGATGTTAAGATAGGGATGCCACACATTGTATAGAGGAGTTTTAGATTTTTAACTAGACATTGATTAGGTCACTGGTCTTGGGAATTTCTTAAACAGTTAACAGTGCTATTTACAAAGAGGTTTTAAATAAAAAGTAGTTTCTATGAAAAATCTCCCTAATTAGAGGTCATAGAAACATTCTTTAGTATTTTCCTTCTTAGTACATCACTCCTTCCTGCATCTCGGACTTTTCTTCTAGTCATTTTCCCCTAAATTCCTCCTTATTCTTTAAATGAATATTGGCCATAAATTCTTTCAGAAAAAAAAAAAAAAACCCTGTCTTTCTTTTACCCTTGTTCTTGAATGATAATTTCATTGGGCATTCATTTTAGATAGTTATTTTCATTTTGTACCTGGAAGATGTTATTCTACTGTCTTTTGATTTCAATTTTTGGCACTGAAAAGTTGGCTGTCAATTTACCATTCCTTTTATGTGACGTTTATTTATTCTGGCTGCTTTTAAGTTCGCTTTGTTTTTGTTGGTGGTCTTAAGTTTCCTTGTAAGGAAACTACATTGGTTTCCTTTAACTTATCCTGTTTGATACACATTTTTTTTTTCTTGTATTTGTGGAGGCATGTTTTTGACTAGTTCTGGCAATTTCTCAACAATCATCTTTTCCATGTTTTTCTATTCTCCACCTTTCAAACTCTGATTAGACATATATTAGATCTTCTCATTCAATCCTTCAGGTCTCACCATCTGTTATTCATATTTTCTATCTGTCTGTCCTTGCTACAGTTATGCCTTACTTTTCAGTTAACTACTCATGAAAGCTTTTCATGATTAGGTCTTCAGCTATGCAAGTTACTCTTACTCTTGGGCTAAATCTCTAGTTTCTGAAGATGTAAATTTTGTTCCTTTTATCCTGGTCTGATTTCAGTATTTCAGATGTACCATTCAACATTGATATGAAGCTTCCAGAAAGAAGGCACTAGAAACTGAAACTAGTATCAGCAAATCTTTGTTGAGGCTAAATACTGCATTTCTAAGTTTCCACCAATGCTAAGAGATATTGGAGGTAGTAACTACTGTCTAACGCTACTTACAGTAAACACTTAAAAATTTGTACTTTGGGTTTGCCAAAGTGGGAATTAATGCCCTTTCAAGTTTATTTAAAGACTCAGTTGAGTTCTAGCAGACTCCCTCTAAAACAAGTAAGGGTGTTGTGCATGTAACGACTGCACAGGAAATCTGGTTTTGCCTTCTACCACTTACATTTTAAGCAGGAATGCCATCACTACACAAAACCTACAGGAATCCCACTCCGAGTAATTAAGTGACCAACCTCTTAAAAACCTGCCAGAAGCAACAGGGTCTATAAAAATCTATTTAGCGTGTCAGTTATTTAGCTCTATTTCTGCATTTAAAATTAGATTTGGAGGAAAATAAGATTTCATAATTTTGTTGTTCAGTTGCCAAGTTGTGTCCAACATTCATGATTTTACTGTTAACCAAAGGATTGCCAAGACAAAGGATTAAAACTGACAAATTGAAACTGTGTTTAGGAGAAAATGGGTTAACATGAGCCATTGAGGCTGTTCTTTATTCCCATCCCCCTCCTATTACCTCACCCATCCCCCTACAAAAAAAGTCAAGGGATAGGGCAGGGTTAAAATTAAAATATTTTAAGGGACATTTTACAAGGAAGCATGCATAATGCATTGGCTTTGAGTGTATTTTGAAGAAACATAGATTCCAAAATCCCTTTCATTTTCCTTTCTTTCCAATATTGGGGAGCAATAATTTTGCAGAACTCCTATAAATGTCAGTCCTGACTATCAGGATGCACTAGCTTTAAATTCAGATGCTGCCATCAAAAGATGGAAGTTTCTTTACTAGAGACAATACATACAGATCAATTCTTAAACTAGCAGTTACTCTTCAGACACTTTTCTAGTAGTCTGTTAACTAAGAAAAATGAATGAAGTTCAGTTCTTGGTAATGAGGGAACATGATACACAGGAAGCCAGTCCTCAAGAATGAGTGGTCCCCAAGTATAGGTGGTCCAAAGAATGATAAATCCATCCTCATTCCCTTACCTCTTCCCTCTTCCACCCAACATTTTTTTCCTAACATCAAGTGCTAAATGTAAGGTCCTTAAAGGCAGGGGCCACATTCTTTTGGTTCACTCTAATAGCCTCTGTGCTCAGGCATGTAGCAGCCTGACACAAAATAAATGCCAAATTAAGTACTCAAATATTTATTGAGCAATGAGACAGCAAGGGAGGGAGGAAACTGCTCAGTGCTTTGGCTCCCAGACCTCTTCAGTACACCATAAGATTTGAGCAGCTTGACCTTGTTATTTTTCAGAGAGAAATTATACTTAACAAGACTGGCACCCACAATCAGTGAAGATAAAACCATTTTCTACACCTTTTTTTTTTTTAGGAATCTGTGTCCTCAAAAGTACTGTCACGTAAGAAATAAAGAAACTGCCTGGATGTAAACCTGCAGGTTCATCTTTCTTCATTTCAGCTGGATTTAACAAAGTCAATAGACTCAGTGAAGCAGCATGTCTTTCACTATGACAAGACATGGAGAAAACCTGTTTTCCCTTCATGCTGAATTAAGCTGTTTCAACCTCTGTCCCTTGGTTCAGTCAGAACAACCACATGATGACGAAAGGACGATGAAAGCCTAAAGGGTTTCAGTGTGGTGAATTAGAAACATCTGAAGGGGGGGTAGGGAAGGTGTCTGCGGAACCACCCTGGGCGGGTCTCAGGAGCTCATCCCGGAGACCCTGTGAATCTGGAAGCTTCTGGAGACTCCTGTCACCCCAGCCTGCACCACTGACGCCAGCTGAGTCTCAAGGCGCTGTCAGTGTCTGTCTCTGCTGTTGATAGCGCCAGAGCAGGTGACCTGTGAGAAATCGCGAAGATGCTGTGACGCCCATGTCTGCAGCCTGCACACTCTTCTGCCTGGATGGTGTCTGAGGGAGGGTATCTGAGAGCAGGCGAACTTGCCCTTCTCTGCCTCCTCAGTTGCCTGAAAATGCCTCTCACTGGACCACTCTTAGAACCAGAAAACAAAGGGGGTTCTGGTTCTAGAAAAATGTACCTCTGGCTTCCCTGTACTGCAAAGGACACTACACAGGAGGAGACAGTGATACTGCGGTGACAGACAACCCAGCGCGGTGGTGAAACGCTGACAGATGGAAAGAGTCAACTATGTGAAGGAGAAAGCCTTGGACTTCTCTTCTCTTCTATTAGAGTTGGCAGAAAAAAAAACTAAGCAGTCCTGTTTCCCTATGGTAAACAGTCCATTTTCCCAACCAGAATAAAGTGCAGAACGAGAAGGCTTCAAAATAAAGTCTTTTTTCATTGTAAATCTGTCTAAATAAGTACTCAAAACAAATTTTTTTGTATAAGATTTTACTTTTTTAAATTTTAATTTTTTTAATTGAAGCATGTAATTGCTTTACAGAATTGTGCCCGTTTCCGCCAATATCCAGTACGAATCAGCCATAGGTATACACAGATCCCCTCCCTCTCGAATTTACTATTTTTTAACAAAAGCAGTGACGACACCAAAGAAGACCCTGTTTCAGACTCTTCAAGGTGCAATGCTCTCAGTGAACAACACAAAAACAACTGCTGGGCACCCAGTGTGCTCAGGGGCCTGACTCCAGAGGCTGTCTCCACGGTTTGCTGTCTGAGATCAAGCTCCATTTGTGTCCACATTTGTATTTTTTAGGGTTGATCCCATGCCTACTAAAAACAACTCTGCATTGTGTTGGAATGGCACCAGATAGTCTTCTACCACTAATCACTGTGCAAAACCAAAACAGTTCCAAATATTTAATGACTGATACAGTGGTCAAACCTTTCCTATGACACTGTCATTCAATTTAAGCAAAGAGGCTGGTTAATCACAGTTGGCGTCATGCAAGTATGTCTTCAAAGCACACTAAAAGGAATGATGTGTCATTTGATAAGGAACCTTCTTCAGCTTGAGTCTCGGTTCGACTCAGATTCAGATATGCTGACAGTCATGAAAGTAAGCATCGCCTTTCAAAGAGATTCTAAAATTCACCTCAAGGAAAACTTTGTTAAGAAGTTAAAAAATTTGAATACTGTACCGTTTTTCATTTTATTTTTTTCTTTGTATTCTAAATATTTTGTGTAAAATTTTCTCTTAATAAATTTCTTAAAAAGAGTACAAACCACCTGGGCTCCTGTTTTCAATGATCTGTGTCCCAGTCAAAATAATTTATAAAATATTATATTTTAAATTAAGGTGCTTAAACTCATGTCTCCCAAATTAAGTGCTTTTGCTGTTATTGGGAACTCAGCATGAAATAAACAGAAGTAGATGCATTTGCCTGTATGAGAATAAACACGTTATCAGTATAATCATGGCAGAAAATTGAGCTGATTTGTGGCAGCCATAAATAGTCCTAAGAGACTGGCTTATTACACTTCTCTGTGCACTTACAGAGAAGGATCACATTCCAGCAGGCCTGATGGGCTTGCACTGCCTTCAGAATAGGCAGAATTTGTAAGGATTCTCCTGCCTGCACCACCCATCCTGTTCAATAAAGCAATCTCATGCAGGTGAACACAGTCTTGACGTTTCTAGTCATTCACTCACAAAACAGTTTTCTACAGGCTCTTCTTGTGTTTTGGTAACAAGCAAAACAGCTTCTACCTATTAGCAGCAAAACCTTTTAAGAGGGCCAAAATAAAAACTCTGAGTGAGTTGGTACTCCAGCAAGATGCAAAATGGTAGCCATGTGGTTACACTTCTGTTGAGATTGCAGGTAGTACAGTGGCAAAAGTGTCAGGTAAGTATCAAGTCCCACAGAAGCGGAATTCTCTTGAAATAAAACTCTCCAGGCACTTTTAAAATCATCTTTATTTTGGTTGCAAAGATACAATTTACTTAGTTACTTAATATTTCATTTGTTCCCATCTGAAGTCTCACAGCTTGCCATGTAAAACACTGCCTTCACTATCAAACAGCTATGTTTAAGAACATTATAAAATACAAACTATAAAGATGATCTTCTTTCTAGTATTCAGATTAGCGCATTAAAACAACATTGATTTAAAAAGGCAAGTGAGTTAACTGGCAAACATCCAATTCATTTGCTAATGCAGGATGGTACAAAATGATATATGCAAAGGAACCCCAGAATTTTAAGTGTTAGGTGCCCAAAAACAGTAACTGTGGGAAAGTTACTTCCCCAAAGTAATCTTGACCCAAGGACACAAATGTAATCATTATTCTATAGGACAAAAGGGAAGGTAATTAATTTTCCATCATAACAGCTGTGGAGATACACAGCAGAATAACAAGTTTGGGATCTTTAGAATTCTAACACAATAGGTGCTGATTTGTCATATTCTTCCTCCAGATCACATTAAACATTTATACTGACAACACAGTTCCTTGTAAAGGAATGTCAGGCTCAACAGAACCTGTATAAAAACAATCTATTCTTAGCATTTTACTAGGCAATCTACAACAAATGCTTACTATCTACACATCAGGAGTGAAAGATATACTAGGAAGTTATTCACTGACTTCACTGAAAATAAACAAGGGTCTTAAGAGTAAAACAAAGATAAAAGTTAAATAGACAACTTATGCTGCTGTGAACCAGGAAAAAAAAAAAACAAACAAAATACCAAACACAAACATATATGTTATTTTTTAAAGTTATTGACAGTGTTTCCTCTGCTGGCACAAATCAAAATTAAATTGAAGATCTGTGATCAAAGTAACACAAACATGGGTGCATGTTACATTGTGATGGAAAGATGCACACAGAAAACACACGCACACCTTTAAATTTACTAATTTCCGAAAGCTAAGTCAACAGGATAAATAAATTATAAATGAAAGGCAAATACAATGTGGGCAGAACGGTTATTAGATTGAAAAGCATGAACATGTTATGCCAGCAGTGATATACAGGGAAACTTTCAGCATTAGAAAATATAAGATTTAATCCAAAGAAAGCTTTCTTCCAAATAAAAATAACAGAGTACGGGAACCATCATTTAGGCAACTGCTTTAAAATAATATAATAAAAAAACCACCATGATTAAAGGAATCTTCCTACATAATTTACATAATGTAGTGCAGTAGTGTGCTCCTTTATCATCTTAGCCTTTCACTCCCCATATGATGAGACCGATAATTACAACTCCAATAACAAGGATAAAAATGATGATGCAGAGGGTTTTTCTGGATTTGCGCTGCAGATGCAAAAAACAAAAAACACGTTTACAGATGTAGCGGAGCATCTCGATGGCAAGTGAAAATCATTTGGTTCATCTCTAGAGTAAAATCAATGGTAATTTCTTGCCCTCAAGTTTGGGGCTATATTTTTTTGCTTTTCAATACATATAGTACTATGCTTTCAAAATATATTCTTGAATTAATGGTATTAATTCAGGGGGTAATTATTCAACTTTTGTTGGGGCTTTTTCTAGATGTGTGGTTGGGAAAGATACAGAGAAATAAAAATCAAGCGATAGAGTTTACCTACATGTGGAAACAAAAAACAGCTTAACGACATCAATTTTTAAACTTTTATCAAAAAACTGCTCTTCAAAATGAGTTCTCTGACCATATCAGCAAATATTTGACAATGTTTCCTAAGTTTACTTAAATTTCCCAAATCGTTCTCATCCCTAAATATGAATGGAAACTGCATTCAGAATTTCAACAATCAAATAAATTTTTAAAAAGAGCTAAAAAAATTTAAAAAACACTCCTTTAAATTATAAAGGTTGAGCTTTCTTCATTCCTGGCCCAACTGCAGATTTCTATATTTCTCTAATGGCTTGTCTATCTCATGACAACATCCAGGAATCTTTTTTCTTACAAAGTAGAAAAGTCTGTAAATTTGCTTTGGGTCAACCAGAAGTAATGTAAAATTTACCAAAAAGATATGTTTCTGACTCAATTTTTCTTAAAAAACTATTAATACTGTTTAGTATTCCATGTGACCATATAATTTTTCAACAAAATACTACTCTTCATATATTAAACACAGTTCATTTCAATTTCATCCTGCCCATGTATTTTCCCTGACTCTACCTGGTTACTGCAGACCCGTGTGTAATGTGCCTTTATCAACAATGACAACTGTTCCACGAGAGAATTTTATTTTCCCTGGGGCACCATCTCCAGGGATGGCAAGACTCTGGGTACTATGGTGATGAGAGCATTTTCCACCTTCTTTTATGTTCTTAATCTATCCAAACTATTTAGAAGCACCACACCACATTTTGCAGAGGCATCATTTAATATCAAGGCTGCCAAGTGGGACTACTGGGAAACTGCTCTCTTCCCAGCCCCTGTGCTGCATGGCTCTTTTCTCATCCCTCCAGGTCCTGTGAGAGCCCCTTGGACAGTAAGGAGATCAAACCAGTGAATCCTAAAGGGAATCAACCCTGAGTATTCACTCGGACTGATGCTGAAGCTCCAATACTTAGGCCACCTGATGCGAACAGCTAACTCACTGGAAATGGCCCTGATGCTGGGAAAGATTGAAGGCAGGAGAAAGGGACGACAGAGGATGAGATGGTTGGATGGCATCATCAATTCAAGGGACATAAATTCAAGCAAACTCTGGGAGATGGTGAAAGACAGGGAAGCTTGGTGTGCTGCAGTCCATGGGGTCGCAAAGAGTCGGACACGACTGAGTGACTAAACAACAACAGTAACAACCAGGTCCTGTGGGATTAACGGTGGGGGCAGTTCTGGCTCTGAAGGTTTAGCTTGGGAAGATGTGTTCCTTTTTCCCCAGAGCAGCTGTAGGTTTTCCTTCCACAAGGAAGAGGAAAAGCAAAATCTGGGGATATATCTACAGCTCCCGAAAATTCAAAAGCAAAATGAAAACGACATGGATCCTAGTCACTGATGAATCTTGCTGAACACTCTACCTGAGCAGATTTAACAGCTGGTGGTTACAGATTACCATGTGTGTGTGTGTGTTCAACTATTCATGAATGATACCTTCAGTCTACGATGCGGTGACATTAACTCTGCTGAGCTGCATGTCTGAATCTCATGCACGAAGACAGTAAACACGAGTTACTCTGCTGGTGAGCACAACTGGCTGTATAACACAGCATCCTCTATCCAGCTTCATTGTTCCTGACATGCTACTGAATGTGTATTGATTCGTCCAGTGAAAAAACTGCACTAAAACTAAAGGGAACTTCTAAGATCAGTGAGAAAAGTGAAAAGCAATTAAAAAGGCCTAGGATGGTGACAATATCTTAGAAATTTTATAGGAAGGTGACAATTTCTGAGAAAATAATTATGAACAACTACATCAACAAATAATGAAGTTTTAAAAGGGAAATCAAATGCTAGGGTGGTATTTAGGGGTTCCCAAAGAGAACTTATCTCTGTTAAACATCAAAGATTTACATATTAAATGATATAGTTCATGGTACTAATATTTGTAGTCTTCTGTATATATTTATATTTGACTCATATGTACCTGATTCACTTTAGGGATCAGTTCATTCCTGGTGAAGGGTCTGCTGAATGCTGACCGAATACCCACTGGTCAAGGACACTCCAAGCTAATAAAATTTCCACAGGGCCTGAGACATCTTTCTGGGATGAGGATCTTAGCCTCTTTAGTCCAAAGTATCAGAGACCAAAAAGAAAGGCAGAAAGGAACAGCAAGAAATGGAGGGAAATTGCTATCAAACAGGTTTCTGGTTTGAAATGTGAAAATGGCACTGGAGACCAGAAGCTGCCAGAAAAGACTGGAGTTGTCTACTGCTCCCCACAAGACTCTCAATGCTCAACTGCCTGTTCCTGTGGGCACAACACTTGTTCAATCCTGAGAACAGACAGGCTAAACCCAGTTTTAATGGACTGGCATATTTCTGGCCTGTCTTCCATGGGATTTTAAATTTTAACATCTCCAGCCACATGATTACACTCACACACACACACACACACACACACACACACACACACACACACACACACACACACACACACACACACACACACACACACACACACACACACACACACACACACACACACACACACACTTAAGAGTCCAAGTTATAAGACAGTTTAGCACAGTTGATATTACCTGATAGTCTGCCGCCCTTGACAGCTGCTGGTTTGCTTGCTGGACGTGCACCTCGGCATTTTCCACATTGGCTTCTATGCTATCTTTAAAATAAAACACACACACAAAACTGTTAAACAGGTGCTGATGCACTAGTAACAGAGCTGCGCAAATCACCTAATTTTATTCATGGTTAAGATTAAGTACATTCATTATTCAAAGGTTCATATGCATACGGCTGAATTTTCTTTTAGCGACTGTATTTCTCAGGTGCCTCAAACAATATAGAAACAATGTGAAGAAAATGAACTTGATTATCTTCATTACAGCGTACTCCAGTTCTACCTGGTAAACCCCAAAAGTACTGTCACCGAATTTGCATTCTGTGATGGCCAACTCTGTACCAAGCAAAGCATTGTGAACTTTGGTTCAGGGGAAACAGGGAGACCTGAAAACCGTCATCTGCTCAGTGGCCAGCATCGACCTCCTTCTGTGCTGAAACCTAGGCTCCCTGAGCATCCTCACAGCCTTCTCAAGTGGTGACAGGTTTCCTTCCTCCCCTCCTCCGAACTGGGGGTAGAACATCCTACATCTGTAGCATGGATCACTGCTGTCTCCTCCTCCTCCCTGCTGACTTTCAGAACTCACGCCTACCTCTTTCACTCTGCAGTACAGCAGGCATCCCGAGATGTCTTTTCTTCTCTTTCCTTCAATGTTTTAGCCCCTGCTCCACTGATGTTCTCTTCAATGCTTCTACTATTATCCATATTGGTGATCTCAATGTCCAACTGCTGACCCTCAAATACCCAGGCCTCTTAATTCTTTGAACACACATTTTTCATAGACTTTGCCTATGACGCTTTCTGAGCCATCACTTCCACGGTCACGTGCCAAACCTGTCATTACCAGCAGTTGCAGCATCTCTATAATCTCCATTCCAGGTCTCACTCTCTGACTACCACCTGCTACCTTGAGAGTTCTCCCCTGAGACTCCAACTTTAGTGATCCTACCCCTTTTTCATGGCCCCTTACATACTTCATGTCCTCACTTCCCTCTTCCTTACCTTCAACTCCATGGACAGTCATTTGCCACTGTTTTCTTGCACTCATCATCAGCCCTCTTCCCCCCTACTGCAGTCACACTTAGGTGACAAAACCCCAACCTATCCTGTGCAGCTGTATGTGGGTACAAAACAGTCACCAGGGTTGACTTATTTCACTTTAAATTCTTGACTGCAGAGCACTCTTGCCCCATCTCCCCAACTCCTGGAAGATAAGTCACACTTTCTCCTCTCACTTCCCATGCCTCCTCGCTCACTGTCATTCTCCACCAGGGACCTTATTTCTAGATCACTGAGACAACAGGAACAATCAGAAGACACTTCCACAATCTCCTTTGACCCTACCCACTACCACATGCAACCATCTCTGTGCTCAGACTTCTCTCCCACGGTTGTGGGGGACCCATTTGTGCTCAGCGAGAGCCAACCCCTCCGTGCATGCATTTCATCCCAATTCCTGCTGCCTAGCTCAACGACCTCAGGCCAGCAATTGCTTCCCTCTCACTATCAACACTTCTTTCTCATCAATCCTATTGCTGCCATCTTAAACACAAGCCAACCCTCAAATCTCTCATTGATGCCACATCCACTGGCAATTAGGACCTCACGTGACTCCTAGAAAAAGCTGTCTCCATTTACTATCTCCGGTCACTCTCCTCCTGGCCTCTCTGGAACTTACTTTATCGTGCTTTTACCTGCACTATTTCACCAGCACAGCTCTCATCTGAGGTCATCTATGCCCTACATGCTGTTGAATTCAGCGGTCAACTCTTAATCCTCAGCTCACCTAACTCAACAGCAGCATCTGAGAGAGCAGACGGGTCATCACCATGAAATGCTTCCTCCACATCATCCTAAAACTGTATACTCACGCGGTTTTCTTCTGCATCACTGGCTATTCTTTCTTGGTCATTTTTGTTGCTTCCTTCTTGGCTCTCTAGCCTCTAAATAAGAGATCGACAAACTTTTTCTCTGTGCCAGATAATAAATACTTGAAGCTTTGCAGTTCATTCTTATGGTTTCTGTCATAAATACTCAACTATGCCTCTGTTGTACAAAATCTGCTGTAGATAACACATAAATGAATGGATGCAGTTTGCTGACTGTGCTCTAAATATTTATAAGTCCTTAGAACCTCCTCTTGCTCAGTCGTGTCATACTCTTTGTGACCCCACGGACTGTAGCCTGCCAGGCTCCTCTGTCCATGGAATTCTCTAGGCAAGGATACTGGAGTGGGTTGCCATGCCCTTCTCCAGGGGATCTTCCCAACCCAGGGATCAAACCCAGGTCTCCTACATTGCAGGCAGACTCTTTACTGAGCCATCAGGGAAGTCCCTCTCTTCTCTATCTATACTTACTTCCCAGGTGATCTTACCTAATCTCATGGCTTTAAATATCATGCATGTGCAGGTGATGCCCAGATTTAAGACCCCAGCCCAGACACCTCCCCTTTACCTCATGTTCCCAACCTCTGTTCTCAACCCAACAGTCCAAGTGAGTCTCTTAAAACCTAAGTCAGATGATTACGCCCTTCTGCTCACATCTTCCTGTGGCTTCTCCTCTATTAATATAAAAACTGTTGGCTCAGGGGCCTTTGTGATCTAGTCCCTTCTGACTTTGGACACTGTCTCCATACTCCTCGTGCTCACTCCATTCACTTAAAATGTCAGGCATGCTTCTGCCCAAAGGCCAGGGCACCTGCTATTCCCTCTGCCTGGAACCCCTTCTCCTGCTGGCTTCCTTACTTCCATGAAGTCCTCACTAAAACGTCACCTGCCCTTACTGACTCCACACTGAAAAGCAGCACCTTTCCCAGTACCTGCAGTCTCACCCCAATCTGGCCTTATTTTCCCCATAAACACTTACCACCACTTACTTTTCTTTCTGTTGTAATTGTCTCTCTCCTCCAATTAGATTATAATACCTTTTATTTGTTGTTTAATTTCAGCTGAATCCTCAATGCCTAGATTTATGCCTGAATGTAGTTGGCACTCAATAAATATTTATTGGATGAATGAATGGTTTCTTAAGTTTTACCCTGTGATCTACTGGGACTACAGAAGAGAGGAAGAATAGAAAAATAATAATTAAACTATAGGTCCAAGTATTTAAACTACACCAAATTCAGAAAACATTAAATATATCTTTAGTATGCTCACAAATATCTCCATACTTAAAAATGATAAAGAAGATCAGAATCTTGATCAATGCTGATAATTATATCCTATATGAATTATGATTACATTTAAAATTTAAAGGAAGTCTTACAGAGTTTATAAAAAAGAATTAAAAGAATTCTCAGTAATTAAGTAGTACTACTAAATTAATATGCTAAAAAAGTTATGAGAATGAATGTTTAGGCAAATGGCTACTTATTCCCTCTACTTGAGAAGAGAAGACAGTGTGCACATTATGAAAAGACATTTTCTCCAAAGTCTTGGTGTGATGAGAATTAAACTGGGGTAAGACAGAAACCAGAGGTCCTGGGAATGAGCTAGGATGATGTTACATGGTACCTTCCATGATCTCAGCAGCAGCAGACCCTGATTAAATTTGGGACTTCTTAGATACATGAAATTGGTCATTTCAACCAGTAGGAGTCACAAATGAGATCTGTTTTAGATAATGCCAAGGGTGGTGCTTTGTCTGTTGTAGACATGGTACTTTTGACTCCAGGAGGACCCAAAGAGAGAAAAGGAGGTAAGTTACTCTGGGTTGAGAAGTTACCACAGGGAAACTGTATGTGGTCTGCTTCCACCCGATGATATTTCACATATAGGGCTTACCTATTACATCTCCTTGCTCATGAATCATCATTCCCAAATCTTTAAATATTTCATTAATATCCATAATATCAGCCTAAGAGAAAAAAAGTACATGTTATTGTAATTGGAAATTCAGTCCCCAATCCACAAAGGGGGAAAATTTTTAAAAAACCCAAACTACTACTCATACCTAGGTGAGCATGCATCTGGACTTAATAACATACATTTTGGGCATATGAGAAAACTATTTGACTATAGGCAATCCCAAGTAAGTAGACTCTGAATAACAGCAACCAGTTCTGTAAAACAAGTTTGCGATGTTAAGACTATCAAGTGATTTGGAATGGAAATGAATGATCTACATAAGAGAGAAAAGTGGTGCGTTATTGAATTTACACCATGCAATTTGATTTGTCTTGTTATCACAAACAGTATTTCCTCAAAAACACTGAAAATATTCTAGTAAAAATTTATATGTCAATTTGACCTTAAGACTGTGCGGGGTCTTTGTTGTGGCATGTGGGCTTAACTTCCTCACAGCATGCGAGATCTCAGTTCTCTGACAAGAGACTGAACCTACATTCCCTGCACTGGAAGGTGGATTCTTAACCACTGCACTACCAGGGAAGTCCCTCAATTTGACACCTTAAAAGAATAAAACACGAGGTGTAAATTCAAATTCTCAAATTAATAAACTTGAAGATGCAATGTAATAGTGATGGATAAATAAGTTATAAATTTAATTTTCTTTAATATATAACTATTATTTTGCCTGATTAAAGAGTAACACATAAATACTTTATTCAGGAAGAGTGGGGCAATTTACACAATCATCCTAGAACTTAGTTTTCTCATCTGTAACATGGGGAGTGATAATGACACAGTTAAGTTACTTTTATGAAAAATAAATGAGACAACACAAACAATTTATCACATAGTGGTTGGTGGATGGAATCCATCAATAAATGATAGCTATTGTTAGCTATTATCAGGCCACTTTCCAGGGAACAGGTCGGTTCCCTATGAACTAAGGCTATAAACCTTTTAGACCTCTTCGATATCCTACATGTACTAAAGGGAAATAAAATACATTTAAAGCCCTTGGAAGAAATCTTATTCATGCAGGTGTGATGTGTGTTATGTGCCATGGAAGCCATCCAGACTCTGTGAACAGAACTTTATCTCTAGACTGATATTTTTCTCAATGCTCAGGTGCCTTGAGATGACTTAACAGAATTAAAAAAAAAAAAAAAGAAAATTTGGAGTGTAGGGAAGTATATTTTCTCTTCCTAGCACAATTTCTAAAGAGATTACTCTTTTTAAAAGCAATGATTCTAACTTATATGAGAAATGCCACCGAGCTGATATTTATTTAGTTTTCTTTCTTGATCCTTCTCCCAGCATCACCTAAGCATCTTGAGAACAAGCTCACTAAGTGAGGCAGTTCAATTCTACAATGTAAAGCTTACTTCGAGTTGCCTGATAGAAGACTCTCTCTCCTGAATAAGGCGCAGGTCGTCCTCTGTAATTTCTTCATCCTGCAACTGAGCTTGAGGCTGAGTTTGGCTATTAAAAAGAAAGGAATATGTAAAAAAAAAACAAAGAAAAACTGGTATGGAAACAAGGGGGCTTCTTTCTTATTACAGAAATACTTATTGAATAACATTTTTGCTTCAAAGTCACAGAATTGCTCACTTAACTTCTAAAAGTATAACAGAAATGTTAGCCAAATTTTATTCATTTTCATTTCAATGATTTTTTTTTAAGTTATTATTTAATTATTGGAAGCTATTACATCTGGCAAGTGAGTATTTCTTTTTGGTTGACTTAAACCTCACACATGAAAATAATCTATATCAAAAATAATCTTAATTAAAAATTAATTCAATAATATTTTTTGGATAAATAACTATTTAAAGAGTATTATTACTATACTGGACTAATTTTATATATTTTATAATAATTATTTAAAAATTTTTTCAAATGTATTATTGTTTTCTATTGATAAATAACTTAGGAATCATGATATAATATATTGAAAACTAATTTTGCCTAAGACCATGATGTAAAAAACAAATATGAAAAATTATCTTTTACTCTGTATACTGTTTTATGCTTCTTACCTTTCCCAGGATACAAGATTCCTTTCTTTGGAGCCCTCCTCAGGAAAACCACCCTAAATAATTTAGTAACAGAATGGATTGAGAACGCACAAAGGAAAAGCACACAACACACATATTTTCCTTTATAATAATTTAAACTGATTAATGTACTCACTGGAGTATAGGTGTAAGAAAAGAGAAAAGTTCTTGTTCTAATATTTTAAGTCAATTACTTCAAGTAATAATAAAATTATACCTAAGCTGACATGGAAGGAACTCATTAAATATTCTCAAGAGCCAAATAATAAATATTTGATTAAAACAGAATGTAGCTTTGGAACCTCTACAGTAAGGAACAAGGAAACACTTATGATAGTTTCCAGGGAGATTTAAAATTAGATTAAATCAAAATTCCACTCTAACTTATCCTTCCATTTATCTTCTCCAGGTCTAAGTTCATTTTCCATATTCACACAATACATTCACTCTGTTCATTTCAAATCATCTTCATATAACCCAGGAGTAAAGAGTCTTCTACTCCAGCAGGAATAAAGTAACAGCCTCAGGTGCAAATCACAATTTGATTCCTAATCTTCTGACAGAACGTTTCTGTATTTTTACATAATCTGTAATCTTTTGTTTCATGACATGGACAGAATAACCACAATAATACGCAATTATCATCCTTTTAAAAACTGAGCAGAAACTCCTGAAAATAAATATTCAATACCAATTTCCAAGATAGTCACAGGTCTTTTAAGACTCAAAAAACATGCCATGTAGTTTTTTACAGGATCCCTGGGGAATACCGTGTTCATTTTTACAATGCTGTTTTAAATACTTACAGATACTCTGGAGCTGGCTCTTACTCGAGCAACAAATTCTTTCTCTCTCTCAGCAGCCTGCCTCTGCACCTTCTGAAAGTTTGTCAGTGATGTTGTGAATTCAGCCACTAAGCGATCCTTCTGTATTTTCCTTTGACGCTAGAGGAGAGGCGGGGAAAAGAACCCTGCTAGAATCAAGCTGTGAAGTTCTATAGAATTTGCAAAAGCTGTTTTGCTAGTAGCTGGCTCTTTATTTAATTCTGAAAATTTTACTCACACTATTACAGAGCCTTACTGATTAACACTCAGTAACATTTTGCTCAATCTGATAATGTGTTCAAACACTGTGCATATTTATCTTGAGGCAAAGGTTGGATTTTTCACCTCAAGTTTTCATCCTAAAAACTAGGCCACACTTTTAAAGTAATTCCTCTTCTTCATTATTTTAATGGAAATAAAACCTTTGATTCACCTAAGTAATAACTTCCACTAAGTAAGCAGGGTAATAAAAACGTGTGCCCCTAGGAAACCTCACATCTTGAATGAGCATGCATGTTGCATGAAGTCAGTCCTGAAAGGCCAGGAAACAATTAGTCAGGAAGCATTTTCTGAGCACTTACTTAATTATGGGTCAGGACAACTGCATGGAAATAATTTTTGCTTTACTGAACCACAGGATACTACCTGGGCAATTAAATACAGTTTTGTGTTCGCTGAACTAATCTCAAATAGATTTTTTTCCCCTCTGATTTCCTTTCTAGTACAACAGTTCAAAGATCCTACAATGCATTTGATTCCTTTCACATTCAGTACATCAACAGTGTGTCTTAAAGCTTCATACCTGGTCACTGGGGGTGGTGGGCAGAGATCCAAACTCTTTAATGTACTTATCTGTTTCTTTGGCAAGCTGGTTCGTATATTGCTGCTTCTGCTGGCTAAAGTGAGAAAACGTGCATCAGAGCCAAAGAACTAAGGTATTTCTTGAAGCTGTAACTCTGCCACTCGATTCAACCCTGATGAACAGTTTTAGAAAAATCATTTTTTAGAGACTGGCTCAAATTTTCTCTACGAAAACAAAGCTCTCAGGTTCTCTAAATATTGAGTAAATAACTATGTGGAAGGTGCTTTACTCCCATATGGAGATAACCAAGCTTTGAGAAATAAATATCAGCAGCTATTTAGAAAAGAAGATGACTAAAGCCAACGTGAGATTGTAGAATGTCTGATGTTTGAGATCTGGGGGATGTGGGAGCCTTAAAACTCTGTCCAGTTCTCAGGGTACAGCCAGCCTCTCTTATTTTTCTACCTGAGTATTTATATCCTATAGATACTTTATTAAAAAAAAAAAGAAGTCACAATGAATAATAGTACAAATTTACTATTATTTATGTTCACCATAGGAAAAAAAAAATGATAGCACTTCTCTGTAAAAAAAACCAAACACAGTGAAAGAGGTAAATTATATAGTTATCTGTATCTATCTCGCTAACTAGCTTATAAAGTGAAAAGTAAGATCTATAACTAAAGAGGTTGACATTTAAAATAAGCTTGTATTCATGTGATGTTTTACAGGTCATAACATCAGTACCTCTCATATATATTATCTCTCATTTTATTTATTTATTTTTTTGCTTTTTGCTTTTCTTTTTTCTGCTTTTAAAAAAATAATTTATTTTTTATTGAAGAATAATTGCTTTACAGAATTTTGCTGTTTTCTGTCAAACCTCAACATGAATCAGCCATAGGTATACATATATCCCCTCTCTTTTGAATCTTCCTCCCATCTCCCTCCCCATCCCACCCCTCTAGGTTGATACAGAGCCCCTGTTTGAGTTTCCTATGTATTGGTTACACTTAGGGTCCTTTAAAATAATGAGAAACTATATGATAATATCTTTTAGTATATAGATATCTATATTTGACTGACGAGGAATTATACTGCACTTATATATGTTTACCAAATGCCCTATCTTTATATGCCTTTTATAAATCTTTATGAAAAGTAATATAATTAAAATTATAAAAAAAAGACTTTAATGATGTCTACATATTCAGAATCTCCACTCTTAACCTTAGCAAAATATTGTTAACTATTAAGAATTATGGTTTCTGTTCTGTTTTACTTTATTTTAATAAATGATAGCTTATTATTTAGATTTGGGACATGTTTATCCTCCTGATATCTATCCACTGCAGAAAAATGCAATATAAATTATAAGACAACTATAAATTCCTCAAACTGTACTTCATAAAAAATATGAATTATTATTACTTATCTTTTAATTTCTTCTTTTTTGCAACTTTTCCTTCTGTAGCTAATGTTTGGCATTTCATTTATTACATACATACTACTTGAAATTTGTAGCTGGCAATAGTGCTAAACTAACATTTAAAAATGATTCAGGTTTAGAATAATGTTGGGCAAACCGTCAAACTCCAAACAGAAATGTTTTCCTTATAAGTAAAATGGAAATAGTTCTTTTGATCTATCTAGCTCACTGTGATTTTGTAAGGTTCAGATGAGAAAAGGTGTAAAAATACACTGTAAAATCTGTAATACCACAAAGTATTGTCGCTGTTGTTCCACAGCATATTAATTTACTCAAATATGTAAGTCCATTACTTGATTATATCTTTTACTTTTTAAACAGAGGCTAATGCTTTCTGAAATTCAAGGATGTAAAGATAAGCTTTTGGGGGGCATAGTTCATACTGGATATGCAATGAAATCTAAGCGAAATAAATAAAAACCATCACAGGGATTGTAAGCTATGAGAAGTGACTCACACAGAGAGAAGGTGAGAGTACTGTTTTTTTCTAAAGCCATCAAAAACAACCTATTAAAAAGTATTAGGTAACCAAAGAAGTTCTGCTTTGATAGAGAAAGCCCATTCTTTAAAATAAAGAAAAACATCTGCCCACTTTGGACAGGAAAAAAACTTACACAAAAACTGAGCACAAACGAGGCAGAAGAAAAACCTTATTAATTTTCATTGTTTTCTCCAATAAATATAACACTACACACTATCAAACGAACGTAACAATAGGTGGTTTTTCCTCCTTATTTTCTTTTTGTTGTTTAACTAAATACTTACAGCTGTTGCCTCAATTCAGGTGAATCTTGAGGTGTTCCAAGCTGATTCAGAGTCCTCTGTATCTCTGCAGCTATTATGATAGAAAGTAAATGTATAGTAATTATTACAAATGTTAGGCCATTAGAAATTAAGTTAGAAATTAACACAAGCAATAGGACAGTTAGAAAAAGACAGGGAAAACAAAGAGATAAATATAGAAAATATTAGTTGAGGAAAAAAATCAATGGTTTATTCAAATCTAATTAGTGACAATGTATTGTATGGGTACCTTAACATGTGAAACTGCAACTATGATCCAAAACTATTATCTTCTTCCCTATTCCATCAGGACATTTGGTACAATGGCACATGGACTGTCATGTAAATTCTACTGGCACAAAAATTCTGAGGAAAATATGATTCACTGGGATATCAAGTGAATGAATTACAGTTAATAAATTAAGGAGGAATAACAAAATTAGAAAAACCATTTTTCAGCTGTCTATGTAATAAGCAATTCAGGCAAGAATCAAACGATGCTAAAACCATGGGAATCCTCACATGACCTCAAATTATCATCACATAGATGTCATTAACTTGGGCTAACTTTATAGAAGATTAATCTGTTGCTTAAAACAAATGACCAGATTTAGGATCACCAATTGTACAAACTCGCATTATGAGCCTCCTGACATGATGCAACAAGAAAGTCACAATACGACCTATGTGTTTTTCTTGCCAAAATATTTAACTGGAATCTATGAGCAACTGAGTACACACCACACACAATCATGAGAAAGAAATCAGACCAATCTAGATTTTGTGATAATCTACAAAACAACTGATCTGTACTTCTTAAAATATCAATGTCACAAAAGAAAAAAATATATAAAAGCAGGAAAGCTTTCTAAATTAAAAGCACAAAATACTTTCTAAATTAAAAACACAAAATACTAAAACACCCAGTGTACAATTTTTGACTGGCTTCTCATTCAGAAAAAAAAAAAATAGCTACAAAAACTATTTTTGAAAAGTTGTAGAGACAACTAGAGAAACTTGAATCTGGAGAGAGAAAGACTAAACAAAATTTGCAAAATGTCAACAACTGGTGAACCCAGGTAAAGTGTACATAAAAAGATCACTCTACTATATTTTTACTCTTCTGTAAGTTTTAAATATTTCATGATAAGTTCACCATTCAGAAGTCTACCACTGTAATAACAGCAATAAAAAAAAAGGGCTCTTTACAAAGGGGAAGGTTCTAGTTTTATGCATTTATGTACACAAATAAAATGTCAAGCAGAGATAAGTTGAAAATCCATCTCAAAGTAAAGAACTTTCACATTTCCAAGAACTAGGGAAAAATGATCCAACTCACCCATTCTTTTTCATTTAAAAGAAGTCGTTTATTTATATAGCTTAAATGCTTCTAAAAAGTCATTGTTTATTTATGGGATCAAGGGAATGATTTGTATTCCAAAACACAGGATTACTTTTGTTCACTCAGGATGATGTAATGAATATTGCTTTCAAGTCAAAGATGAAAAATATAAATATTGGAGAGGAAACATATAGTAACTGTTAACCATTCAGCTAGTTACAAAGGAATTTCTTTTTGCTTTTTTTTGGGTAATAGATGTTTTCTTTTGTGAGGTGAGAAACTTTGTTTGCTGTTTTAAAACTTATGGCTGCTTTGTACAATAAGTTATATATTTTCTTCTCAACCTCAGTAGCTTCTTCTGGGCTACCTTATTGGGGTTTAAAGCTTTCACTTTCGAAAAAAGTATGCTTGTTAAGACAAACTGATGCAGGCCTTTATCGTTATTTCCAGAGGATTCTTGTCTTTTAAAAAGGCCATGGTAAGTGAAAAAAAAAATAGACTGCTCAATAAATGACATGAGGAAAACTGACCAACCATTTGGGGGTTAAAAAAGAGAACTCAGTGTTACCTCATGAAGCAAAATAAATCTGTAAAAAACTAATAAACATTAAAAATTGAAACTATTAAACTGCTACATAAAACTATAAAAAATTTACTTATTACACAATCTTATTTATGATTTTGGCACAGGTACAAAATATTATCCAAGTATAATACAAAACTAAGAACCATGAAGGAAAATATTATCAAACTGGCAAAAAATACACAAAAATTTTAGATGCTATATGAAAAATATGTATCTTTATTACAAATCCATATAAGTAAAGCGTGTGTGTGTGTGTACATGGGAGAAAATGCCTGCAGCATATGATGACTAAAGGGGTTAATACTGTTAATATAGAAAAAAACTCCTATAAGTTGGAAATATAAAAATAGTCCAATGAAAAAAAGGTAAAAAGTGTCATCTTAAAATAATGACAAGCAAATAAACATATGGGGAGTTCAACTTCATTGACAATCAACTTTTCATATACCAGATTGGAAAAAGTCAAGAAAAATAAGCAGATGGTAATATAATTATAAGCAAAAATCTTCATAAAGGTAAAGACATAGGGAGGAGCAATATCCATCATGTAGAAAGAATGAGAAATCACTGAGGAAAGGTCAGACAAGCCAGTACAAAAGTAGGCCAGGAACAGGACCTTTAATAATATTCACTGAAAACATGAATAGCAAGAAAAGAAAAAGAAAAAAAGACTGAAAAGTGTCAATCCTAGAAAGGATATATAATTTTAATGCATGAATGCTATATAAAAGTGTTTGGCCATTAAAAAGAAATTAAGTAGACATGCTTCTGATAGACCCTGTGGGAGGGAGCCTAAGTCCACCAAATGGTTATTTCCCTGGTTTTTGTAAACAGATACACTGAGTAACCCAAGTCTTTATCCTTTCTCCCTGAGAAAGGACTCATATGCAAAGGACGACATAACTGGGAGCCCCAGGGCTCTACACTTCAACAAAACAGATGACTATCAGCCACACCTCTTCTTGTGCACTGCTCAGAAATGTCAGGAAGACCTGACAAGCTGAGAGCTGTGAAGCCTCTCCTACTCCCATTTGCCTGGCCTGTCCACAGGATGGGGAAGGCAAACATTAATAGCAACGATGGCTAGCACAGGCTTCTTTAAATGGTGACTCCAATTGCAAAGGAGAAGGCAATGGCAACCCACTCCAGTACTCTTGCCTGGAAAATCCCATGGACGGAGGAGCCTAGCAGGCTGCAGTCCATGGGGTCACGAAGAGTCGGACACGACTGAGCAACTTCACTTTCCCTTTTCACTTTCATGCACTGGAGAAGGAAATGGCAACCCACTCCAGTGTTCTTGTCTGGAGATCCTAGGGACGTTGGCGCCTGGTAGGCTGCCGTCTATGGGGTCGCACAGAGTCGGACACGACTGAAGCGACTTAGCAGCAGCAGCAGCAGCCAATTGCAATGCTCCTCAAAATGTGATCTATTTGCTAGAACACATCATCAAAATCGATGGCACCTTGTACAAACCTTCTGATACAGTAAACACTTTTTGCTGTATCCTAAAAAACAGAAAACAAGAGGAGTATGCTTTCAGCTGGATGGGGTGAGTGGCAAGTCTTCAAAGTCTTATCTTAGGGTTATACACCCTCTTTATCACTGTACAAGTCAGGTGTCAAGATTATTGATCCTTTCCTCCTACAAGACACTACACAAGTCCAATACACTGCTTACATGTGCTTTTAAAATCTGCAAAGTGAGAAGACACACGTTCTCTTAGGTGCCTTGGAAGGATGGAACTATGCCAGCAGACAGAAGATAAATTAATGCAGAGACCTGTTTCCTTAGTGAAGAATCTTGGCCCATTGATCCGTATGGATCACTGATATACTCCTGCAGAGTAAATGACAAGTTGCTTTTCTTTGCAGTCTCAAATACAAATGGGGAAATAAGGCTTAGTGAGACTTTCTATGTGGCTCCAATCCATTGTACTGAATGCCCTAAAAAGCTACTGGCTCTGGAACTCCCCAACAGAAAAGGCTATCCTGCCAGTTCAAGTGGTGGTACAAGCAGTTCTACAACTTGGTTTCAATGACCTGCTTGATCCAATGGTAACTCCAGAACCTGTGCAATTTCATTGTTCTGTATAAAACTAGTGGCAAGGTCCACTAGGAAAAAAACAACAGAAGTTCCTTAGATTCACTGAGCAAAATGATGCTCTTTGTCAAGCCAATATTACCCTTTTGAGGAATAGTTCTAGTCTTACTACTGATTCTTGGATAAAAAGTAAACAGTGATGTACTAGGTGACCCAGTGACTTGAGTTGCCTGCTACATATTAGGTGTTATGTTATCTTGTTGATAGGTTCTTCCTTGGTAGCTCAGAAAGTAAAGAATCTGCGTACAATGCAGGAGACCTGGGTTCATTTCCTGGGTCAGGAAGATCCCCTGGAGGAAGACATGGCTACCCACTCCAGAATCCTCACTTAGAGAATTCCATGGACAGAGGAGCCTGGTGGGTTACAGTCTGTGGGGTTGCAAAGAGTCAGACACAACTGAGTGACACTTTCACTATCTTGTTGGTGTATCTCTTTCTAGATTTTGTATGTTAGTCAACCTGCCTCACTCCAACTTCTACAGCACTTGTTCAATGGAATAAACAACCAGCAATGGTTTAAGAATCAAAAACTGCATACAAACTTTGCCAACATGGACTTCCCTTTCCTCAGATTAACATGATTACTGACGATGCCACACCATTTTGCAGCCAGCAGTTTGCAGCCAGCAGCAATCAAAAGTAAATATACAATGTGGCACCATTCTTGGGGGTTATGAACCAGTCACCCAGCGGCAAGATGATTAGAGCCCTTCCATCTTGGCGGAGGTGGAATTTTATATTGACTGAAATAGCAGCACTATGGATTTTGTCCTGCTTCTTCTGCTGCCCTCCCCACCATGATCCCATTGGCTTCTGAATCCATACATCAATCACAATCATTCTACCCAGTGTTCCTGATCAAGATACTCAATTTAACAGAGAAAAAAAAAAACAACAGAGCTTCCAAAGACCAAGAATTCCTTGGTCTGCCAGTACTCCTTTATCTGGAAGCTGCTGGATTTCTAGAATGTCTAATGGCCTTCTGAAGACCCAGTTATGGTGTCACCTGAGAGACAGTATCTGGGAAGCTGGAGTGCAATCCCACGGGACCTTCATGCTCGCACAGGCCCACCACTCTCTGGTGCAGCTTCATCCATATCCACAAAGAAAACTCAGATTTAGGACCTAAGGTGCGAAAGTGAAGAGAAATTGTTCACCTTTACATCTAATTACCCATTTGCAAACGTTCTTCCATCCCTTGAGATGATTTAGAGACAACATTCAAGTAAGGAGTGTAACCGTGGCTCCACCTGAGTGGAAGCTGAGACTACATGGCGCCACTTGGGGCCAGGGTAGCACAAGGTCCACTGAGGCCATTATCAAGATGAAGGAAAAGTGTGCCCAGGGCAAGGTCAGAGGGACAAGTGTAAACAAACCTTGGGAAGTGAGCTGGAGGGAACTAGCTAATACTGCCGTCTTCAATCAGAAAAGTTAGCATGATCTAACACGTGAGCAGGAGCAACAAGGATCCGGGTTTGAAAGTCTGGGTTACTCCACAGCCGAGGTACAAAAAGAAGGTAAAAGGAACATGGAATAGCTATCCACGAGAAAAGGATTAATAGAAACTGCAGCCTTGTTTCCAGCCATTAAGCGGCAGACTACAACACCTGTCAATATTCTCTTCCTTGCTCTGTAATGTAGATACTTTAACTATTTGTCTCCTTCCCTATCTCTATTCTCCACTGTTATATAGGGGCATGTTGTTAGTGGTTACACTTAAACTCTGGTCCACAGACTAAGGAAATACTGTGACCCCCATGTGCTGAATCAGAGGAGGAATAGACTGGAAATCACCAAACAGATCTGGCACTGGAAGCAGGAAATAAACATGTCTTGGTTCTACCTGTCAGTGGAGATGGGAGAGGAGTTTGGGTTGTATGAGCAATAGCAGCCACATGCTAAATGGGGCTTTTTAATTTTTTCAAGCTTAAATATGAAAAAAAAGGAAACAAAAGAAAAGAATTATAATGGATATTTTTGGCCATCTGATACCCCAAATTCTTATGACATTGGATCTTTCTGGTTTATAATATCACCACTGGGAAGTATCATTACAGAACCAGTCCTTATGGGGAACAAACTGGACAGTACAGTCACAAAACCATTCTGAGTCCTTGAGCTTTGCTTACCTCCATTATGAGTACTGAGGTGATTAATAATGACAGAGTCCCAGCAACAATCACAAAAAAAGAAAGACCAGACTCATAAACTAGCTTAGCTACTTGTAATCAAAATCTAGGCTGACTTAATGCTATTGAGGTTCCATAAATACCAAAGTTGCTTACAAGTCAATGCTTTAGCTGACAACTTTCTTTTCACTCCAAAACAATAATCTGAATAACACAATATCTCATAAAATGAAGCTTCTCATAAAGGCAACCATTCAGCTTTGCCTAACTGAGTGCATTTAATTAACTGCGTGCTCGATGTTTTTCATGAATGCAAATGTAAAACAAGGCCTCCTACACTCAAGCAGTATGCAATCTAGAAAAGGAGGGAAAAAAGTATCAATACATAGTATAAATGCTCCAGTAATGTTTCAAACAAGGACCCATGCATAGGCATTCTAATGAAGGACAATCCAAAAAGCCTTAATGGAGGAGGCATTTGTATTATTTTTGAAGTGCAAGATATCAGACACTTTACTTTGGAGATTCGAACCTCGATATCATACTTAAGACATAACTTGAAATGTTCAGATTACCAACTGGTTCCCCCAACCACAAGAGTAAATAAACTCCTTAAAGGAAAGAACTAAGCATTCATTGTTCATTATCAGATCTCTTGCATCTACCATACTGTTGACACTCAACGAATATTTTTAAACTGAGCCACAAAACAGCATCAGAAAGACTGAATCTTATATAAGAAGTCTTAGATATTTCTAAAACACAAGGCATATATAAGAAAAAAGAGAGGTAGGTATGCTCCTTTATTATTCGTTCATTCAACATGGTCTGGGTACCTACTATTCACCAGGATATGTGGATAGCAACAATCATTCCTGTTTCTTTAATCTGTACAGTTCTAAACTTGAGGAGCAGGCTTCCTAGGTGCCACAGCGGTGAAGAATCCACCTGCCAATGCAGGAGACACATGAAATGCGGGTTTGATCCCTGGGTGGGGAAGATCCCCTGGAGGAGAAAATGGCAACAGGCTCCACCATTCTTGTGTGGAAAACTCCATGGACAGAGGAACCTGGCAAGCTACGGTCTATGGAGTCGCAAAGAGTCAGACACAACTGAGTGACTAAGCACACAAACTTGAGAACGAGTGAAGGTACCATCTGATCAGGTGATGAAGAGCCTATGGAAACACACATCTGAAATTACTGAATCAAATTTAGGAGAAATATTATATGGTATTAGTTCAATTTTATTATACACATGAAGTTGAGACTTTTTAGTTTCTAAAACAATATTTTTCAAAGCGCTAAAAGGGCTAAGAGTAAAAGACTTTTGAAAAGATTATTTCATAATTCAGGTATGATAGCTGCCAAAGCAAAGAAAGGAAAAACAGGCATGCAAAACTGAAGGAGCTGAGCTGAGATGCTCTGGTGCTTCAAGTGGTGTTCAAAGTACATTTCAAGGCCTACCATGGACCACAAGGAGCCTTCTGCCCTGCTGACGCTGATGAGGAAATAAACATCTGTCCTTTCTTCAGGCTGTATGAGCAAGATTCCATAGACACCACATTACATATGACCAGCATCACCCTCTTAAACATCAGTGTCAGCCATATATGGCCTGTGGGGGCTTTCAGCCTCGTTTCATATAGCCCTCCAGGTAAGAATGGTTGTTACATTTTGAAAAGGTTAACAAAATCCAAAACAATGATGATGAATATACAAGAGACCGCACGTGTGTTGCAAAGCCTAAAATGTTTACCATTTGGCCATTTATAGTAAAAATGGGCTGATCCTTGTCCTAAATTAGTAAAAATTACTAAAACTTTGTAATCATAACTGAGTTCAGTATGGTACTTGAGTGCACTATGTTACTAAGTCTATTTCACACAAAATTGAGCAGTGTTGCGTCTTTCACTGAGCATGCATGTATAAGAAGCTGAACCTCTGCAATTTTCAGAAAGAATATGCCACCCTTATGGCAGAAAGCGAAGAGGAAATAAAGAGCCTCTTGATGAAGGTGAAAGAGGAGAGTGAAAAAGCCAGCTTAAAACTCAACATTCAAAAAACTAAGATCAAGGCATCTGGTCCCATCATTTCATGCAAATAGATGGGGAAACAGTGGAAACAGTGACAGACTTTATCTTCTTGGGCTCCAAAATCACTGCAGATGGTGACTGCAGCCATGAAATTAAAAGACGCTTGCTCCTTGGAAGAAAAGCTATGACAAACCTGGACAGCATATTAAAAAGCAGAGAAATTACTTTGCCAACAAAAGTCCGTCCAGTCAAAGTTATGGTTTTTCCAGTAATCATGTACAGATGTGAGAGTTGGACCATAAAGAAGATTAAGTGCTGAAGAATTGATGCTTTTGAACTGTGGTGTTGGAGAAGACTCTTGAGAGTCCTTTGGACAGCAAGGAGATCAAACCAGTCAATCCTAAAGGATATCAACCCTGAATATTCATTGAAAGGACTGATGCTAAAGCTGAAACTCCAATATTTTGGCTACCTGATGCAAACAGCTGACTCATTAGAAAAGACCCTGATGCTGGGAAAGATAGAAGGCAGGAAAAGTAGGGGACAGCAGAGGACGAGATGGTTGGATGGTATCACCGACTCAATGGACATGAGTTTGAGCAAGTTCTGGGAGATGGTAAAGGATAGGGAAACCTGGCGAGCTGCAGTCCATGGGTCGCAAAAAGTTGGACATGACTGAGAGACTGAACAACAACAAAATGATACTGGTACATTAAAGGTGCTGGCTTGTGTCAGCTATTATTTTCAACTGCTGCTCTTCTCACTTAATTTAGAAACAATTATGGTTACTTTTTCATTTTATTGGATGAACATTTTTGCAGAGTAACTGATGAATCGTTACCAATCTATTTTATTACTCTCCAGTTTCTGACTATCTCCCTAGTTTTAAGATGGTGGCTCATAGGATCTTTTGCCTTACTCATGTTGACATACTCAAAAATGTTTATAAAAAACTGCTTTAGAGAGAGACTTTCAAATGTCTAATTTGAAAGGAAAAAAAAAACCCTTGTGAAACATGAAAATTAAGGAATTAATTCTTTCCATAACCATAAACAGTTACTTGAAGAAAAACGCACCTAATACACTGAAATAGGATTAAATCAAGATGCACCACTACAAGAATACAACGAACAAATTATTTTCGCATTATTCACAATCTACAACTATTTGCACTATTACTACTAGAGAGGTAACATTAAAGTATATTACATTTTCCATAACATAAGGAGAACACCATTTCCTACACATCCAGGAAAAGTGCATTATTATTTATATAAAACTCAAACTATGCCCTTTCTGCCTCTTCATTCTTGTCTGTACCAAACACCCACTGTGTTCCATAAGAGTCTGCTGCCATCTAGTGGATGACCTAAGGAAAAAACCGCTTCATAGCAAAGGGGTTTTTTTTTTTTTTGTCAGGACAACTGCAGGTAGCAGTTGCTATCCGAGGCTATGTACTGATACCACCTGTCAGAGTTCCCAGGGGACCACGGAGGATGCTGTCTGACCAGTGACAGTGGCCAGGCTTCGGGGACACCCTGAGTCAGCCCTAAAAGGCACACAGACCACCTTCAAAAAAATCTCCAAATTAACAGAGAACAGAATACAACCACCTGCTCTTTCAGCACAAAACAGCTGTTGCTCAATCCAAAATAACTCAGTTGAAACTGTCAATTGTGGGAAAAAAAATAACGGTTATTAAAACACGTGGGCAAGTGGTTTAGAGATTCTGACTCAAGTCTCACCCACATCACACAGAGGAAGTCGAGTTTAACACTGACCAGCAAGCAGTCTGGGAGCCAGACAGCTTGATTTGGAAATCTGACCTCACTCCTTCCTGGCTGCTGACCTTGGGCAACTGACCTCATCTCTCCAACTGCCTCACAGTCAAGCGGAGGGAAAATCACCTCTTCCTCAGTCATCATGAACTTCAACTTGGGGCAATGTACGTAAGGACCTTTGTACTGGAAACAGAAAGAGCTTACTAAATGAGAGAGAATAGTATGAAGAGACTTAACGTTTTTCTTTTGGAAGTCATTGATGAGCACAGTGGCCAGCCATCGGAAGTTGACAATGACCAATCAGGAAGCAATCATTGAAGGTGCTGTTCTTACAACAAAAGGAAGAATAAGAACATTCTTATTAACATATATTAACAAACGTGAAACATGCTGTAGGAGGGTGTTGAAATCTAATAAACTCTGATAAAGTTATGAGAATTGTAGAGATAATGGTAAATATAAATCAAGACAAGATAGTTATAACCCCCAATTAGGAAGGAAGTCAGCTATTACCTGACAGTGACCATGTCTAGCAGTTACATGCAAGTGAGAAACTGAACTATTAATAGGAAAAAATCAATTAAATATTAAACAAACTCTAAATAAAAACAAACTTTTTTTAGCCTCCAGGCTTTCCTCATCTATCAAACTGTCTATTTTAAAGGGTGGTTTTAAGCATCAATATTATAGAAGATGGTATATCTAAAAACATTGTAAAATGGCATAGATTTCTATTAGGTTGGTGCAAAAGTAATTGTGGTTTTGCATTGTTGAACTTTGCTGTTTGATATTAGAATACATTCTTAAATAAATGTGGTTATGTTATATATCATTTTAATGGACATTTCTTGCTTTGTGTTTTTTTGCTAATGCATTACTTGCTGTTTACTTTATATTTATTTTTCAGTTCAGTTCAGTGGCATCCAACTCTTTGAGACCCCATGGACTGCAGCACGCCAGGCCTCCCTGTCCATCACCAACTCCCGGAGTTTACTCAAACTCATGTCCATTGAGCTGGTGATGTCATTCAATCATCTCAAAGACTCAGAGCAAATTCGAGCAATTTTTTAATTCAAGTTCAAAATGGGTCATAAAACAGTGGAGACAACTTGCAACGTCAACAATCTGGCCCATGAACTGCTAATGAACGTACAGTGCAGGGGTGGTTTGGCAAGTTTTGCAAAGGAGACAAAAGCCTTGAAGATGAGCACAGTGGCCAGCCATCGGAAGTTGACAATGACCAATTAAGAGCAATTATCAAAGGTGATGCTCTTACAACTACATGAGAAGTTGCAGAAGAACTCAGCATCTACATTCTACAGTCATTCGGCATTCAAAGCAAATTGAAAAGGTGAAAAAGCTCTGTAAGTGGGTTCCTCATAAGCTGACTGTAAACCAAAGAAATCATCATTTTGAAGTGTTGTCTTCTCTTATTCTAGTCAACAACAATGAACCATTTCTCAATCTGATTGTGAGGTGTGGCAAAAAATGGACTTTACACAACAGCCAGCAATGACCAGCTAAGTAGCTGGACCGAGAAGAAGCTCCAAAAAACTTCCCAAAGCCAAACTTTCACCAAAAAAAGGTCATGGTCATTGTTTGGTGGTCTGCTGCCCGGCTGATCCACTATAGCTTTTTGAATCCTGGTGAAACCATTACCTCTGAGAAGTGTTCTCAGCAAATCGATGAGATGCACTGAAAAATGCAACATCTTCAGCCAGTACTGGTCCACAGAAAGGGCCCAATTCTTCTCCACAACAATGTCCGACCACACATTGCACAACCAGCACTTCAAAAGTTGAACGAATGGGGCTACGAGGTTTTGTCTCATGTGCCACATTCACTTGACCTCTCTGGTCAACCGACTATCAATTCTTCAGGCATCTCAACAACTTTTTGCAGGAAAAACGCTTTCACAATGAGCACAACGCAGAAAACACTTTCCAAGAGTTTGCTGAATCCTGAAGCATGAATTTTTATGCTACAGGAATACACAAACTTATTTCTCAAATAAGCAAGAATGGGTTGATTGTAATGGTTCCTATTCTGATTTAATACAGATGTGTTTGAGCCTAGTTATAACTGCAAGGAGATCCAACCAGTCAATCCTAAAGGAAATCAGTCCTGAATATTCATTGAAGGACTGATGCTGAGGCTGAAACTCCAATACTTGGGCCACCTGATGCAAAGAACTGACTCACTGGAAAAGACCCTGATGCTGGGAAAGATTGAAGGCGGGAGGAGAAGGGGATGACAGAGGATGAGATGGTTGGATGGCATCACCGACTAAATGGACATGAGTTTGAGTAAGCTTCGGGAGTTGGTGATGGACAGGGAGGCCTGGCGTGCTGTAGTCTATGGGGTCGCAAAGAGTCGGACATGACTAAGTGACTGAACTGAACAGATAACGATTTAAAATTCACGGTCTGAAACTGCATTACTTTTGTACCAACCTAATAAAAGAACACAAGATGTTATTACTGGTAACTTTACGATAATCAGAGTTAGAATCATTAGGTTGGGCTAATCATTACACAGTACAAGGTGCATAAGATAATGTACCATGAGAAAATACCTGCATCAGCCGGTTGAAAATAAGTCTGAACACAAAAAGGTTTGAAGAAAAAAAAAATCCAGTGACCTAGGCTTACTTTCCTATATCAGGAAAAACCAAGAAAAGTATACTGTAATTCTAAAAACCACATGGTAAGTAGAAAAACTCATTAGAAAACCTGAAAGAAAACTACTGAAATAATTATGGGCTTTTTTCCCCCAATATATTGTCTTGTGACCTGAACAGGGAGCTTATCTTCTTCGTGAGTGAAAAAACTGATGTGCAAGGTGAGGAGGAAAATGAAGGATTTTCTAAAGAGTGAGTCTTGAGCTGAGAAGCTGAAGGTGAAGCCTGTGCGGTCGGGGCCAAGACCTCTGGTTTACTGTGCTCTCTCCCTCCTGGCACTCCAACACCCGCAGGCAAGTCCTGCTTCCATGAAGCAGTTTCCCATTCACAACACATTTAATTTTAAATTCCTCATTGGTTTTCTTCCCAGATATTTTGAGAAAGGCACACAGGCTAACAAAGTTGCAATTTCGGGCATTTTAAAGCTCCTGTAGACTAACAAAAAGTTAAATCTGAAGTCATGGTTCTTAAAAATGAACAAAGTACAAAAGTGAGTCATTTGCAAACTGTATGTAAACAGTACTTTGGAATTCGAAGGTGGCCAGAACATTGCAAGCTCTGACTTAGCAAAGATGTTCAGACATAACATCTTCTCACGTGGGCCTGCCCAGCTGACCTGCTCAGAGGGAGTCTAGAATGAGGAGTTAACAGAGGCCCAGAGTAGGACGCGGCCCCTTGAGAGGGTAGTCTGTGTACAAAGCTAACACAGGGGGGCTTGCCAGCGGGGAAGCCTTACTCCTTCCAGTTCTCCAGCCTTCCTGACCCCTCCTCAACCCACCTCACCTCTTGGATGTGCTTCCTTCCTGCCATCCGCTGATGGCCTCCCCCTGCTCCAAAAGCAGCTGCAGTACTAGCCGTGTGAGGAAGCTCCCCCTCCAGCTTATATGACTTTGCTTCCTCAACTGTTAATCTCAGTCTGAATTCCTGATCACTTTTAGTTGCAACACCCTGCTACTCACATGTTATTGCCTCTTCTCCCCCCACCCCAAGCCATAAAGAACAGAGTGGGGGTTGGGGGAAGGAAACCTACACAAGTTATATTTTCAGAGAAACCAAGACAACAAAAAAATTCTCAAAAATCTGTACATGTGGCCAAAAGGAACAGAAAAGAGCAGATCCTGGGTGAGAAGCCATGTGTGTGGATAGGGAGTGAGGGGGTGTTGCAGATGAGAACAGGGGAGGCAGAGCCCCAAGATGTCACCAGGAAGTATACACCAGCAGAAGACGATGACCGCACCCCGAGGAGGGGTCCAGGAGCAGGGCTGAGAAGGAACGGGCAGCACTCTGCTGGGGGAGCTGGAAACGGGAGGCTGGGACCACTCTCGGGCCCCCAGGCTACCCATCTCTGAAAGCGGCACCTTTCTCTAAGAGGAAAGGGGCACCTTAGACAGCAGCAGCTTAACGCTGGGGAGTCAGTGGAGTGATGGGGGGACACCACCCTGGAGGGAAAAGCCCTCCCACACCAGGCTCCGTTCTGAGAGGCAGACGGGGGTGTGGGAAACAGTGCCTCGGGGCAGTACAGAGAGGAAGGGGCCCTAGAGTAGAGTCTGGGTTCCTCCCTCTCCCTTCACAGCCAGGAAAAGCAAACTCACTCCACTGAATAACAACAGAAAGAACAGATATAGCAACCATGCAGAAGACTATAAAAAACTGTGGAAAAGAACAGCAAAACTCCCTATGAAGAAACTGCAGCAGGAAAAAAATGTAACCACAGAAGTGGATAAGGTGAAAATTATAACCCAAAATAGCACTGAATTTTTTTTTTTTTTTAAACTCAGTGAAGCAATTGCAGTTTTAAAGGAAGATCACAAAAGAGCTCCTAGGTGAGAGGGCTGGATAATAGGCATCAACGAAGTACAAACTAGAGGCACTTGGGAAAGAAAAAGAATTCAGAATTCTTTTATGCAATGAAGACTAAATGACAGGTCAGGTTAGATGCACAGAAAGCACGAGCCCCAGGAATACTGGGTGTCATTCTGGGCTGTTCAGGTCACACACCCGACTTTCTGATGGTTTTAGCTACAGGCTCACTGTCACTCTTGATTCCTCTCTCTCAGCTCCTGGTGATCTTAACAACCATGCTGATAGCCCTGCCATCATCCTAGCCTGGCAGGCTGCAGTCCATGGGGTCGCAAAGAGTCAGACACGACTGAGCGACTGAACAACAATCCTGGCCTCAGTTCTTTGTTCGAAAGTGAAAGTTTCTCAGTCGTGTCCAACTCTTTGCAACCCCATGGACTATAGAGTCCATGAAATTCTCTAGGCCAAAATACTGGAGTGGGTAGCCTTTCCCTTCTCCAGGGGATCTTCCCAAACCAGGGATCAAACCCAGGTCTCCCACATTGCAGGCAGATTCTTTACCAGCTGAGCCACAGGGAAGCCCCAGTTCTTTGTATACTTCTTTCAAAATGAGCTTATCTTTCATCCTCTCAAAATCACACACTCCAAGATCTAACCGAATGCCTTCTTATTACCAACAACCATTAACTCTTCCATAACCTTAGTTTCACAGACACTGCTTACAAATCACCACCTCCTGTATGTCTAGCTCTCTCCGACTGGTACTCTGATCCCAACAAGCCTCTGACAACTCCCAGGACCTAGAACCCTTCAGTCCTGCCTCTTTGCCACTTTCCTTCACGCAACCTCCCCCTTCCCCCAGGTTCACTGGCTTCCTGACCCAACTTGCACTCCACAGCCAGCCTAAACACCATTATCTTCACTCCCCGGTTTGTGTCCTCGAGTCCCTCCCTCCACTCATCTTAACCACTGGACAAATCTAAAACTCTAGTTGAGTCCAACACTGTGCGTCCTCTAGCATATGACTGTGCCATACAGCACTTACCAAACCTCTGTTCATGGAGACTTTATCCTAAGATCATAAGTTTAACAGTGGGGGAACCTACCACTGTTTTTACAAATGAATCCTTCTGAGTTCTATATAGAGAAAATACCTAGTGTAATGATATCTAGATGAGAACATTCTCTTATCTGTGTATCCAAGTTCCATTTATTTACATGCTCAAAAACCAAGAGCCGAAAAATCAACTAATGTCACACTGTCAGTCTTGGCTTATCATTATGGTCATTATCAGTAATCATTTCAAACAGAAGAAATCTTATAACAAAGGACTATTTAATAAAGGTACTTATATATTGTCCATGAATTACTCTTCCTATTGTGCTATTCAGTAAATGAAAACATCTTTCAGAATCTTGAGTTTTTCATAAAAAATCAAAGAAGTTAATATAAATCTCTCTTCTCTCATTCTATATCAATGCCTGCCTTAAGCACACTAACCCATATTACTTTTGAAATACAATAAATTTCAATAAAGTGTAGAATCTTGGGATTCAAAAGCCAACTGCAGCATTATCTGGGTTTCCCGTCACTTTAAATCCCAGTGCAACATGCCAAGGAATGCAGGGCTGTGTTTAGTTTGCGAGGGCTGCCATAACAAAATACCACAGACTGGCAGCTCAAACAACAGAATTTTATCTTCTTGCAGTTCCGGATGGAGGCTGGAAGCCTAAGGTCAAGGTGCCAGCGGGGCTGGCTTTTCCCGAGGCTTCTTCTTGGCTTGCAGGTGGCCTTCTTCATGCTGTGTCCTCATGTGCCTTTTCTCTGTGCCTGGGCATTCCTGGTGTTTCTCCCCTTCTCATATGGACACCAGTCATACTGGATTAGGACACCACCCTTATGACCTATTTTAACCTTAATTACCTTTCCAAAGGCCCTATCTTCAAATTCAGTCACACTGCGGATTAGGACTTCAACAAATGAATAGGGGAACACAATTCAGTCCACAACAAGGAACCTGACAGAGCTTACGAGAGAGGAAGGTAAAAAAAAAAAAAAAAATTAATGAACAAATTAAGATACTTGTCAAGTATCTTTGATGTACACTCAAACACCTGGATGAATAAGTAACTTGCACCAGTCCACAGCAGCCTCAGAAAACCTTGCTGGAAGGACCACTCATAATCGCTGCAATTCCTTCTACTCAACTCTTAATTACTCTCCTTAATATCATACAAAAGGAAAGGAGATCCTCTTCCACTTGACAGTTCAGTTCAGTTCAGTCACTCAGTCGTGTCCAATTCTTTGTGATCCCATGGATGGCAGCATGCCAGGCTTCCCTGTTCATCACCAACTCCCAGAGCTTGCTCAAACTCACGTCCATCAAGTCAGTGATGCCATCGAACCATCTCATCCTCTGTCATCCCTTTCTCCTCCCACCTTCAATCATTTACAGCATCAGGGTCTTTTCTAATGAGTCAGTTCTTCGCATCAGGTGGTCAAAGTACTGGAGCTTTAGCATCAGCATCAGTCCTTCCAATGTATATTCAGGACTGATTTCCTTTAGGATTGACTGGTTGGATCTCCTTGCTGTCCAACAGACTCTCAAGAGTCTTCTCCAACACCACAGTTCAAAAGCATCAATTCTTCGGTACTCAGCTTTCTTTATAGTCCAACTCTCACATCCATACATGACTACTGGAAAAACCATAGCTTTGACTAGACGGATCTTTGTTGGCAAAGCAATGTCTCTGCTTTTTAACATGCTGTCTAGGTTGGTCATAGCTTTTCTTCCCAGGAGCAAGCGTCTATTAATTTCATGGCTGGAGTCACCATCTGCTCTGATTTTGGAGCCCAAAAAGATAAAGTCTGTCACTGTTTCCATTGTTTCCCCATCTATTTGCCATGAAGTGATGGGACCAAATGCCATGATCTTAGTTTTCTGAATGTTGAGTTTCAAGCCAACTTTTTTACTCTCCTCTTTCACTTTCATCAAGAGGCTTTTTAGTTCTTCTTCACTTTCTGCCATAAGGGTGGTGTCATCTGCGTATCTGAGGTTATTGATATTTCTCCTGGCAATCTTGATTCCAGCTTGTGCTTCTTCCAGTCCAGTGTTTCTCATGATGTACCCTGCATATAAGTTAAATAAGCAGGGTGATAATATACAGCCTTGACGTATTCCTTTCCCGATTTGGAACCAGTCTGTTGTTCCATGTCCAATTCTAACTGTTGCTTCTTGACCTGCACATAGATTTCCCAGGAGGCAGGTCAGGTGGTCTGGTATTCCCATTTCTTGAAGAATTTTCCACAGTTTGTTGTGATCCACACAGTCAAAGGCTTTGGTGTAATAAAGCAGAAGTAGATGTTTTTTGGAACTCTCTTGCGTTTTCCATGATCCAATGGACGCTGGCAATTTGATCTCTGGTTCCTCTTGACATTCCTTCAACTATTTGAAGCAGCAATCCAATCCCCCTCTAGATGAAATGTTCCTAGGATTTCCAAATGCTGCATGGATCCATGCATCATAGAGTGATTTCTGTACCCTCTCACTCCCCTTTCCCTTTCCATTATTCACATTCAACAACTGGTACCCCACCCCAGAACCAGGCTCATAGAAAGGTACTGTGCCTTTCCTTTGAGATTTCTAAGATATCTTTTCACCCCCATGTCATCCTTGCACAGAAGCCATGCTAATCTTCTCTGTATCATCCCATTTTTAGTATTAATATATGTGCTGCCAAAGTGAGCACTAAGATTTCTTTGTAAAACTTGTTTTGTCCTCATTCAGTTGATTTTACATTGTAGCACTGGAGTCAGGATTGCTGAGCGCTTCCCATCTGATCAAACTGTGTTCCTTCCCTCCAGGGTCACATCTTGAAATCATAACATTCTCTTCTTTGAAGTTTTCTATTCTCTCCTTTCTGTTCTATCCTTTGTCATCCAATGAATTCTTAATAGCCTCTGTATGCAAAGTTCTTAAGGGATATAATTCTGCATAAAAGTATGACCTCCTGCCATAGAAGAGATTAGAGACTCTGGTAGTAAAGGAAAAAATGTTGGCACCTAGAAAAAAATCATAAAGATGAAATACAGAAGAATTCACAGGACAGCATCTCATTACCAAATGAGTGAGAAGAGATTCCTGCCATGAGCTCAAAGATAAGAAAAGAAATAAATATTTATAATGGCTAGTACATGACAGGCATAGTTATATAGATAAAGAGTAACCTACGTGAGATTATTCATTTGTTCTTATAGGACAGACAGAGCTATGAACAGGGCACATGAAGTCCTTTCTCTTTAGGAGCTGGCATTCTAGTAGGGAATGCAGAAAATAAGTGGACAATTATAGTAGTTTAATATACCAATAGAAGAGAGTTGGACCATAAAGATGGCTGAGCACTGAAGAATTGATGCTTTTGAACTGTGGTGCTGGAGAAGACTCTTGAGAGTCCCTTGGACTGCAAGGAGATCCAACCAGTCCATCCTAAAGAAAATCAGTCCTGAATATTCATTGGAAGGACTGATGTTGAAGCTGAAACTCCAATACTCTGGCCACCTGAGGCGAAGAACTGACTCACTGGAAAAGACCCTGATGCTGGGAAAGATTGAAGGCAGGTGGAAAAGGGGACCACAGAGGATGAGGTGGTTGGATGGCATCACTGACTCAATGGACATGAGTTTGAGTCAACTCCAGGTTGGTGATGGACAGGGAAGCCTGGTGTGCTGTTGTCCATGGGGTCGCAGAGAGTCAGACACGACTGAGTGACTGAACAACAGACTTACTGACGAAAGGCGTCACAGAAACAAAACTGTTTAATGAGAAAGAACGAGTGGAGGAAGCACAACGATAGGTCAGGGAAGATATGTCTAATGACACAACCTTTGGGCTGAGACCTGAACGCCAAGGAGGAGCCAACTGTGCGAAGATTTGAGAAAATGTTTGAGGCAGAGGAAAAGCAAGTGCCATTACTCTGAGTTAAGGAGGAGCTCAACTGTTCAATCAGGGGAAAGACAGCTACTGTGGCTGAAATCTACAAGGGGGAGAGTGGTAGGAGTTGGAGAGCGAGGGCAGGGTCAGGCTTGGAGGGTTTGGTGGGGCATGGCAGGCTGACGTGGTCTGACATCCTTCACCTCAGCTACAGTATGGAGAAGAGACTGCAGGCGGGCAGGAATGGAAGCCGGGGGGACAATTCAGAGGCTGCTGTCACCCAGAGAAGAAAGAGCAGCTGCTGGGACCTGCGTGGTGACAGCAGAGGCAGAGAGGAAAGGACAAATTTGGCAGGTAGGACCAACAGGATGTGCATTTAGGTTGCAAACGGGGAGCAAAGACTACACAGAACTAGGGACTGAGGCTGGGACCAAGGGTAAGAAAGTTCATGTTCAGCACAGATGGTTTACATACTGTGAACCAGTGAGGGACAGAGCTCCCTGGAGCCGTATCTTTATTTTAGCTCATAAATTTTAGTTCCTAAAACAAACAGAAAGCGTTCACTCACATTCAGCTGTAAACCACACTCGCGTTCGGTCACGTAGGCAAAATCACCAGAGAGAAGAAAGCGTCGCTGCTCTTTGTTCAGATTCCCTTGGACTAAGACATGAATTTTTACCCCTACCTTTGTTCCATGTCAACACCTTAGGCGTGAAGAAAATCACAACAGTGAATTCAAAGCTACTTAAGCTTTTCTCCTCAAGAGGAAAAAAATTCAACCAGGTATTTTCAGACATGTGACATCAGAAGTAGACTTGCTGTATCACATCTTAAGGAAGGGGGGGGGGAGAGACCATGTTTTCTACTCCTGCCCTTCCACCAACACCCACCAACCAATCACCCTGGGAAAAGGAAGGAAACACCTCCATTTCCTAGGTAAATACACCGTTTCAATCAATTCATTAACTTATCAGAACTGGTGATCCTTTTTTAAGGAAAAGTCTGCCCTGGCAACCAAAAAGGAGAAGTTGATGATACCAGCTTCCTTTTTTTTACAGTCATGTGTTAAGGTGCAAAAAAAGTGTCCTTCACCAGACTGTAGTTAAAAGAACTGCATTCATTCTCAAAAGGAACAAAAGGGCTCACACTATTATAGAGATTTTTATGTTTCAAAGTCCTAAGGACCTTCTGAGGATAAGAGCCAGGCACTGATCCTTCTCAATAAACAAGGAAAGAAATCACAACACAGAGAAACCAGGTCTACAATTTACTTCAAATCTAAACAAATCTGTGTTGAATCAACAGCTTTAATCTATAGGAGATATATGATTAAAAAAAATAAAACAATAAAGATTCAACACAAATCTTTTTCAGTCACCTTCCCTTAACCTTTATAATATGGGCTTCAGTTCACACATTTTACGCCCCCCTACAAAGTCCTGACTTCTCAAATCTTCTGGAACACATATACAAGTACATACGACATATCACGCATATTTTTTCTGCTAAAAAGCAGGAAACTTCTACACATACACATTCATATTTTATAAAGTTACCAATGGATCGTTTTTTGTTCATTTTCCAAAAGCAAGCTTTAGCCACTCTCTAACTTCCTCTTTTAGATTATTCTTTAAACCAATACTCAAATGCCAGAATTCTTATTAGCACTGCTAAGACTTACTGTAGTATATATGTATGGGAAACTTTTACCTCAACGAATGTGTTTCATGGTCAACTGTGGTTCTTTCTATCTATCAATTTCCTTCAATTCATAACTTAGTTAATTCTGACATGATTCACTCCAGAATCCCTTGTAACTGCAATTCTCCCACCTCTTAATATTTAGAAATAATACATAGCTCTTAGTGGAACTACTTGTAACTTATGGATGACTGTTTCCATTATGGTAATTTAAAAGCATGCATGAAGGGTCCAGATATGGCAACTGGTTTTTTAATAACAAAGAGAATAATCTCACATATGTTAGAAGAGCTCTCAGGACTTTTTTTTTTTAACTTGGTTTAACCAATTTCACTTGGTTAAAATTATAGCCTGTTAAAGTTAGAAGAGACCATAATCCAGCCCGCAGAAAAAATATGTAAGAAAATCATGCCCTGGAAGACTAGACAGCTTACTCAGGTCACACTGCTCTCTGGATCTGATTTCAGGAAATGTGCATGCACGCACACAGAGCTTGCCTAATTAGAAACTTTTCCTATTGTCTCATTGATTTTCCCCACTCAGCGAAATTCTGAAGTCTGGTTCTAATCAGGGAACTGCAATATAAATCACAATGGGACACAACCGTGGCTAAAATGGATAAAATTTAAAAGACTGCAGATGTCAAACACTGGCAAGAATTTGGAGCAACATAAAGTGATACAGTGGCTGGTGGCGCCACTACTTGGGTAACTGGTTTGCTGTATCTACTACAGCTGAACATACACATTATCCTATGACACAGCAACCCAATTCCCAGACATACACATGAAACAAAAGAATGTACAAGAGTGCTC
This sequence comes from Giraffa tippelskirchi, assembly GCF_054371585.1. Classification (NCBI taxonomy): domain Eukaryota; kingdom Metazoa; phylum Chordata; class Mammalia; order Artiodactyla; family Giraffidae; genus Giraffa; species Giraffa tippelskirchi. The sequence continues at coordinate 134,904,128 of NC_137283.1, forward strand.
AGCATTGTTCATAAAAGGAAAAAAACAAAAACCAAATAAAGCAAAAACACAGGAACACTCCAAACGTCCAGCAACAGTAGAAAGAAAAACTAGATACGGTATGTCTGAATACAGTAACAAAAACAAAGGACTGACAGCTACCTGCAACAACACAGATGAACTGCACAAACCTAATGGGAGAAAGAAGTTTAACATAAATTACTTGATTCCATTAGATAAAGTTAAGAACCAGGAAGATTAATCGGTGACATTAGAAGTCAGGATGCTGGTGATCTCTGTACAGTATGGATGGGCTCTAAGCATGAGAAGGTCTACAAGAGGCTGGCAATGTTCTACTTCCTGACGTGTGGTATTGTAACATAATTCACTGAGCTACAGTAATAACTTTTATACAGCTCTCTCTATATACATGTGTGTATATATATATATAAATAAAATACTACTTTTTAAAACTGAAAAAAGTCTTTAATTATGCGATGGGATGTCAATATATTTACCTGTTTCTTTCAAAAACATGCATTTTTGTGTGTTCCGTGTGTCCTGAGTCTCCTGAGTCCTTCTCTGAATTGTGTGTGTTTGCACCAGGATGAAGGGGCCCTGTGAAACACCCTCTTCTGGTTCACCTCATATAGTAGGCTCAAGCCTTTTTATCCCACAGAGACTTGCTTATCCTTGTCCTGTATGTCACAGGTAGGATGTCTCAAACAAAATAAAGATGTTAAAGGGTAAACGAGTGTATATCTCCTTTCCTTGTACTGCTAATGAAAATGGTACTGTTTAAAAAAATAACTTGAGAACTAAACTGAAGTTTGAGAACAAAATCTAAGCATGTCTTTGACGCACTATGATCTTCTGGACTTTGGATAACAATAGGTTTTATTTGTACGTCAACTTCAGTCTACTGGGAATGGTTGCCTAGAACACTGAACTAAGAAAGATTTAATTCCGTGTGAAGGCCAGCGATAGAGAATACTGTTAAAATGGAGAACAAACACCTTGCTGACTAACAGTCAACAGAACATTTTCTCCCTTAGGATAAAAACAGATTCTTAATCATTTTAAATGCTACACAGAGAAATCTCTAATAAAGTTCTAGTTTATTATATCTATTTACTACATATACTTAGAAAGTGATATTATTTCAATATAATTTTATTTTTAATATACTTTACATTTACATATTTAGAATATTTAAATATTTTATGCTTAATATAAATTATATTATTGTAATGTGGTTTAAATACATCATGAGTAAAGCAAATCAATAAGACTGGATATTATTTGTAACAAAAAGTAGCTTAATAGGGAGGAAAAAAAACCCACTTAAGTTTAAAAACATTTTGTTTCATCTATCCTACATTTTGCAAAACAGAACTGCCAGAATACTGTTAAGAAAACTCACAAAATTCCAATTCTACTAAATGCTATTTTGGGGTTCCTCCAAGATTCAAGTCTTTTGACTGCTTTTTTTGGTATAAATTAAACCATACAACTCAATATTTTTTTTTGTATAAATTAAATCATACAATTTAGTATTTTACATGTTTTCATTTATCTTAATCAAAACTAATATGAAAATAAATTTTCCCACTGAAATACTCAGGAAGACTTTAGAGTCAGTTGAATAGATGTACGTATTCTAAATATGAGAATATTTCCTTACTTACAGCATCTTCTCTTTTGATTTCTTCTGTAAAATTAGATAATTTGTACTGACACAAATTCAAAAGATGCAAATGTAGTGTGAAGAGAAGCACCTAAATGTGGTGCAAAGTATCATCTTATTCAATCACATTCAATATTATTAGCATTACCAGATGGGGAAAAAACTGAACTGAAATTTCACACTTCTCCCTTTCACTTCCATGTGATTTCTGCAGAGCCCTTATCAGTAATGCACACTTGATGATGGTAGGTTAGATTTTTAGCAGTAACTTGCTCTACCGAAATCTAAACTTCCCATCATTTAAACATTTAATCTTAGAATTTAAAAAAGACAACCTTCCTCTGCTTCCCTGGTACACCCATTCTCTCAGCTGCCAAACCACAAGTAGTTTACTTTCTCTTCTTTCCATAAACTACTAACAACTTTCTCTCCCACTATCTATCTGATGCCTGTGCCGCCTATCTTGTTCAGAACTCAGAAACTTTCCATCTTTACCCATCAAATTTCGAGTCCAGACTATACTTTGCAACAAATCTGTACAGTGGATAAAAAGGCAAATCCCTTATCAGTGGTCTATTTCCCATAGCTTCTCACCTTCAAAGACGATTCTTCCACAAGTATACTTTCACCAGAATCTCCCTTGTGCAGTGGGAAAAAAAATGCACCTTTTCTTTGATCATCTTTCTATTTCTATGGTAGAATCTACTAGTTGCCTCCTAAATAATTGATTTCTCCCTTCTCTCTCAAATGGGGCAATCCCCTATTTTTAGTGAGGACACTGTAATCCAGTTAAAAGATGCTTTCAGCCTTCCTGGCAGTGGCCATGTGACTCTGTCTAAATTCTGGTCAGTATTATACGCAGAGGTGAGAGGGTGCTGGGAAGTCCCTTTAAGTGGAACAGGTCAGTCCTTCTGCCTCCTTTTCTCCATCTACACTTGGAACATGGACAGGACACCGCCTTTCTTTCTTCTTCTTTTTTTGAATTTTCCAAATCTGTGAACCATCTTTTTTTTTTTAACCTTTTGACTCATTTCTCCCACCCCTCACCCCTTACAACCACCAATCTGTTTTCCATATGCAGAAGTTTAGTTTGGTTTTGGTTTGGTTTTTTTTTTTTTTAGATTTCACATGCAAGAAAGATCATACAGTAATTGCCCCCTTCTCTGACTTAACACAGTGCACTTGAGGTCTATCCATGTGGTCACAAATGGCAAGATTTCAGGTTTTTTTAATGGCTGAATAATATTCCACTGTATGTATCTATCTATCCACCACATCATCTTTACCCATTCAGCCATCAATGGACACAGGTTGCTTCTGTATCTTGGCGATTATAAATAAAGCTGTAATGAACATGGGAGTGAGATACAATTTCAAGTTAGCATTTCTGTTTTCTTTGGATAAAAATCCAGATGTAGAACTGCTGGATCATATGGTAATCCCTGTTGGATCAAATGGTAAAGAATCTGCCTGCAATATGGGAGACTGCGGTTCGATCTCTGGGTTGGGAAGATCCCATGGAGGAGGAAATGGCAACCCATTCCAATATTATTGCTCGGAGAATCCCATGGACAGAGGAGCCTGGCAGGCTACGGGGTCGCAAAGAATCGGCTATGACTGAGTGACTAACACAACAGCACAATGGTAATTTTAATTTTTTGAGAACCTCCAATACAGTTTTCCATAGCGGTTGCACCAATTTACATTCCCGCTGATGGTGAATAAGGGTTCCCTTTTCTCCACATCCTCACCAACACCTGTTATTTCTTGTCTTTTTGATTTCCTTTGCTGTGAGGTTTAGTTTGATGTAGTCCCACTTACGTTTGCTTTTGTAGGTTTCACTTTTGTTGTCAAATTCAAAAAATCATTGCTGACACCTATATGAAGGAGCTCACCACCTACGTTTTCTTCTAGGAGTTGTATAGTTCAGGCCTCATGTTCAAGTCTATACCATTCTGAGTTAATTTTTGTTTATTTGTGTAAGATAGTGGTCCTGTTTCATTCTTTTCCATGTGTCTGTTCAGTTTTCCCAACACAATTTATTGAAGAGACTCCTTTTTCTACTATATATTTTTGGCTTTATTGAAAATTAATTGATGATATATACATGGGTTTATTTCTGGACTCTCTATTCTTTTTCATTGACCTATGTGTCTGCTTTTAATGCCAATACCATACTGTTTTAATTGCTATAGCTCCATAATAGTTTGAAATCAGAGAGCGTGATTACTCCAGCTTTTTTTTCCCCAAGATTGCTTTGGCTATTCAGGATGTTCTGCAGTTCCACACAAATGTTAAGATTGTTTATTCTATGAAAAATACAATTGTAATTTTGGTAGGGATTACATTGAATTTGTAGATTACTGTGGGTAATATGGGTATAATATTAATTCTTCTGATCCATGAGCATGGAATATCTTTCCATTTACATATGTCTCCTTCAATTTCTTTTCTTAATGTCTGGTATTTTTCAATATATATCCCTGGTTAAATTTATCCCTTTCTGATACAATTGTAAATGGAATTTTTAAAATTTCTCTTTCTGATAGTTTGTTTTTAGTGTATAGAAACACAATGGATTTTGAGTATTGATTTGGTAACCTGTAACATCACTAACTTTGTTTATATTAGTTCTACTAGTTTTTTGATGGAGTCTTCAGAGTTTTCTATATATCATGTGATCCACAAATAGTTTTACTTCTTCCTTTCCAATTTGTATGCCTTCCATTTATTTTTCTTGCCTAAATGCTCTGTCCAAGACTTCCAATACTTTTGAATGAAAGTGGCAATAATGGGTATCCTTATGCTTGTTCCTGATCTTAGAGGAAAAGCTTTTAGCTTTTCATCGAGTATGTTAGCTGCAGGCTTGTTATTATGGATGTTACTATGTTGAAGTAAGTTCCCTCCATACACATCTTTGTTGAGAGTTTTTATCATAAATGGATGTTAAATTCTGTCAAATGATTTTTCTCTATTTACTGAAATAATCATATGATTGTTATCCTTCATTTTGTTAATGCAGTGTATGCATCACATGGTCTGATTTGCGGAGGCTGAACCAGCTTTTCATCTCTGGAATATATCCAGGGATTTATTCTTTCAAAGTCACCAGTTTGCCAGATTCAATTCTCTGCTTTCATCTTATTCAGTCTCTTGGCAACATTAGACACATGATGCCTCACTCATTCTTAAAACACTCTTTTTAATTTCTGGAACCCCAGCAGAGATTGATTTTCTTCTTACCTTAATGGTCATTCCTTCCCTGATTATGCTGTTTTCTCCCTGCTTCCCCAACTTCTACATTTTTTTTTAATGCTCCAGCCCTCTGAATTCTACTCCCTTCTATGTGATTATTTTAGACTTATAGTTTTAAATATCATTTCTATTCTGATGCCACTCTGGCCTCCAAATTCATGTATCTAAACTAGATGTTTGACATCTCCACTTAGATGTTTAAAAGACATCTCAAAATTTACTTGAGCAAAACAAAACTCTCCCACATCTCCTGAACTGTAGTTTTTCCCATCTTAGTACATACTCACCAGCATCCACTTGGCTGCTCAGTGCAAAAACCATGGCATCATCCAGGTCTCCTCTCTCCCTCTCGCCCCCGCCCCACCCCAAGCACTGCACGTCCTGCTGGCTGTGCCTCCACAGTACATCCAGCACTTCCCTCCACCTCCGCAGCTACCACTCTGGGGCAAGGCAACATCTTTCTCTTCAAAACCCTGACACAGCCAGGGTGTCCTCCTTCTATTTCCTCAAAGTCTGTTTTCTAAGCAGCAGCCAAAGTCATCTTTTCAAAGTGCAGATCTGATTGTGTCTCTTCCCTGCCTCTTGGAATGAAATCTAAGCTCCACAAGGCCTCACATGGCCTCCAAGGCTCTAGCTGACCTGACTGGCCTCCTCTCCCAGCTCTGCCTCTTGCCCCTCTTGCCTCAAGTGCTGTGCATCAGCCACACTGGATTTTTCTTTTTTCTCTGGTTTCTGAACACCCTAAGCTCTGGACTGCTTTTTAAAACTACCAGCTGTGGCTTCCAACTAATTGCTCTCCCCCAGTATCTTCTCACTACCAGCCCCTCCTCTTCCGCATTCAGAGGATTCTCTAAGCTAAGGTAGCTTCTCCCTAATCACCTGCTCTCCAATCACTGTCATTATTTTTCTTTCTTCATGGGAAATTAAGTTGCTCATTAATTTTTTGAAAAAAACCACTGGTTTCTCCTCACACTGGAAACTACAAAACAGGACCTTTTGGACCTTGTTTACTGCTGGATACCCAGGGTCTTAAACAGTGACGAGCCAGCAGTTGGTGCTCAATACATTATTTGCTGAATGAATAGAGACTTAATATCAAAATTTTAAAGTCACTCAGTCTGAACCATTATTCAGGTATCTAAAACTCTGAGTAACAGACCTGAGAAATATCTTACCACCATATGCTGCTAAGAATTGCACTGCTTCTGAGGTAGACAATTCTATCTCTAAACAACTAGGATTGTTCAAAAGCCCTTATTCCTTCGTAAGCTGAAGACTGACTACCATGGCTCTGTTCATCTTTGGAGGCCTCTATGATCAAGCAGAGTATATTTCTTGTGTTTCAGACAAGATAGTGCTTCAAATATCTGAAGGTGGTGACTGTACCTTCCCGGGGTTGAATATTTCCAGTCTCTTTAACGGCTCTTCACAAGGCTGTTAAAAACAAGAGTTTCGGGTCTTCTCTTCACCCTCCCACATACTCCAAGACTGCCCCAAACCACAATATAGTCACATATTTAGCTGTCAACCACACCATGAGTATCCAGCTCTGGTCCAATTTACCTCATATCATCTGGCTGGCCTTGTGAACCTATCTCTTTCTGAGGGAGCGTGACCTAACTGAAGTTAACTCTACCTTCCTTCCAGTTCAAGCTCACACACCATTTCCAATCCATGCATCCTTCATACCACTAAGTGCACACTGCTTCTGTAATCTCTGGGCACTATAGTCATTCCCATCTTCTTCCCAGAATTCCTGATACCATTTAGCTTTCCCAGAGTAAGATACCAATCCTATCCTATGGAAAAATACCTCCTGGCCTCCTTTTTTGGATAAAGGTCCTGATTTTCCACATATGCAAATTAAATTATAAACTCTCTTTATCTTCCCACAGGTAGCCTGAGGCAGACTAGCATTATTTCTAATCAGCAGTGAGGGAGCCACAGATAGGAGAGGCCCTTTTAGTTAACTACCAGAACAGATCTGACGCCAGAAGAGCAAGGTGGACTCAACACCAGTGCTCCGGGACAAACTGGAACAAGCACCAGTGCACCAATCCTATGGACTCTGCAGGGGATAAGGTGGGACCTCCATGCTATTCCCTTCCTTGCTCCAAGAATAGCCAAAGTAAACTAGAGTTACCCCAAATCCGAACATGAGTTACTTTACCCTGCAGAACACAGCAGCACTTTTTTAGAATCATCTGTAATCTAATTTACTCCCTTTGACTCCAAAACACACGGATATCTCACTTCAATCTTTCAGGTAGAGTAATAACTGTTGGGAAGTTAATGATTACAGAAACACATTTGGTCATCTGAAAACATTTCAGATGTTCCAGTGTGTCAGCATTCTGGTAAAGAGAGTAGCCTTAACGAAGTAGGCTGAAAAATAAAACTATGTAGATTAACATGTCCTGAAAGAGTTTAGATATGTCTGGACGACCAAAATACTGACTGCAAAATGACTAAAATAATCCAGGTATAGGATTAGCTGTGATTCAGAAACAAAAAGTCAAAAAAACCTATAGCTCAGATCTGTGATTTTTTTAAAACATTCTTATTATATGTACCCTGAGGAGTAATAATTCCTAAAAATATGACACATTAAACTAGCTTTCTAGTGTTCTGTCTTTGACAAGTATAGCAAAGGATAATCTGTGGGGAATCGAGATGGTTATCTTCTACATCTGCCTTAGGAGATAACAATACCCCTGTTTTAGTTCATCCTGTCCTTAATAATGTACCACACATTTACCCCTGACAAAATTAACCTAAATCATATCCAGTCAGATTTATTTTTAATAAACAAAAGTTCCTAAAACTTGACAGTGCTTCCAAGTTCCACAGCTATGAGATTTCATCAGATCATCTCATCTAGAATCAGATAGTTTTAAAGCAAACCTTAGTATCTACATTTTTAAATCTTTCATTAATGAACATTTATTAGCTGCCTAACACACTACAGAAAGATGCAGTTAACTGTTATCTCTTCTAACATAATTATTTCTTACATTCATTCTAAAGAGGTCTAGCCTTTTTAAATCTCTTCTTGGAGGAACACTAGTTGTCTATTTCTGAATCTCCACCAAGTTCCCATGAAGAACTGAAAACAAACAGTGAAGTCAATTTAAAACTCAACTCACAGCATTGTGTGATCTTTTGGATATTGGAAGAGATACGCTGGGCCAACTGGGCGGGGTCACCACCAACTCCTGGAGTGTAAGACATGGTTGATTTGCTTGTTCGCTAATTTCATCAGCTGTTGGTGAGCAGTGCAGTTTTCTCAGCAGTTACCTAAATAACATAAAAGAAAAGTCACATAATTATACCTATTTTAAAGTTACTCCTTACATTTTACAAATTTGTGAACCTAACAGGGTTGAAATTTAGCAAAGGAACACGTCAAAGAGTAAAACTCACATGTTGATATTTTTTAAAATGGACTTTATAGGACAGAACTGAATTAAACATGTTAAATAAAATAAGGTTCAAACTGTCCATTCCCTTTGGAAACATCTTTGATCTCGCAAAGGATGACTTACAAAGTGCCTTTTCTGTGTATCATTTTAACCATTTGTATATTTTCTCCTTAACTAAACTGTGAGCAGCTATAGGCCAGGGTCCACATACTGTTTATCCCTCTTTCTCCAACATTTAAAATAATTCCTGGCAGAAAAGAGTTATTCAATTATGAATTATATGGCACACAGATTTTAGGCTTTCCCCAGAAATTTCATTTTATCTCATTTAACTTACACAGGAACAGCTCACTAATGGGTCTCTAATTTTAATGGGAAAAAAGGTTCAATTTGAAAGAGCAGAGCCAACAAGTTAAGAAAAAAGGAAATACCCTGTAAAATGCCCATCACACGCACACTCCTGACAGAGCAAGGAGAATTCTGCTGTGGAAGCCAGTATCTTAGGACAAGAAGCTAAGTGGGGCAGCTGCCACAGGAAGGAGATAAAATGAAGTGCTGTTCTTCTTCAGTCCACATTACACATCAGTCATGGTTAGGGAAAAAGGATAAAAAGGGGTGTTCCTGTGGATAAGACTGTGCACAGCAAAGAATTTCAACTACTCCTCTACTATCTTTTCACTGAGTGTGCTCGGAACACTGTAAAGGTGTGGGCAGTCAGCACACTAACTGACTCTGCTACACACCCTACATTACATTAGGCCCTGGGGAGCTGTGAACAAGCAAACAAAACGATCAAGAGAAAGTATCTGCTCGAATCAGCTCAGTTCAGTTCAGTTCAGTCGCTCAGTTGTGTCCGACTCTTTGGACCCCATGGATGGCAGCACGCCAGGCCTCCCTGTCCATCACCAACTCCCAGAGTTTACTCAGACTCATGTCTGTTGAGTTGGTGCTGCTATCCACCCATCTCATCCTCTGTCGTCCCCTTCTCCTCCCACCTTCAATCTTTTCCAGCATCAGGGTCTTTCCAATGAGTCAGTTCTTTGCATCAGGTGGCCAAAGCACTGGAATTTCAGCTTCAGCATCAGTCTTTCCAATGAATAGTCAGGTTTGATTTCCTTTAGGATGGACTGGTTGGATCTCCTTGCAGTCCAAGGGACTCTCAAGAGTCTTCTCCAACACCACAGTTCAAAAGCATCAATTCTGCGGCGCTCAGCTTTCTTTATAGTCCAACTCTCATATCCATACATGACTACTGGAAAAACCACAGGCTTGAATAGACGGACCTTTGTTGGCAAAGTAATGTCTCTGCTTTTTTATATGCTGTCTAGGTTGTCGTAGCTTTTCTTCCAAGGAGCAAGCGTCTTTTAATTCATGGCTGCAGTCACCATCTGCAGTGATTTTGGAGCCCCCCAAAATAAAGTCTTTCACTGCTTCCACTGTTTCCCCATCTATTTGCCATGAAGTGATGGGACCGGATGCCATGATCTTAGTTTTCTGAATGTTGAGTTTTAAGCCAATTTTTCCACTCTCCTCTTTCACCAAGAGGCTCTTTAGTTCTTCTACACTTTCTGCCACAAAGGTGGTGTCATCTGCATATCTGAGGTTATTGATATTTCTCCTGGCAATCTTGATTCCAGCTTGTGCTTCATCCAGCCCAGCGTTTTTCATGATGTACTCAGAATTTAAGTTAAATAAGCAGGGTGACAAAACACAGCCTTGAAGTACTCCTTTTCCTATTTAGAACCAGTCTACTGTTCCATGTCCAGTTCTAACTGTTGCTTCCTGATCTGCATACAGGTTTCTCAAAAGGCAGGTCAGGTGGTCTGGTATTCCCACCTCTTTCACAATTTTCCACAGTTTATTGTGATCCACACAGTCAAAGGCTTTGGCATAGTCAATATAGCAGAAGTAGATGTTTTTCTGGAATTCTCTTGCTTTTTCGATGATCCAGCAGATGTTGGCAATTTGATCTCTGGCTCCTCTGCCTTTTCGAAATCCAGCTTGAACATCTGGAAGTTCACAGTTCATGTACTTTTGAAGCCTGGCTTGGAGAATTTTGAGCGTTACTTTGCTAGGGTGTGAGATGAGTGCAATTGTGTGGTAGTTTGAGCATTCTTTGGCATTGCCTTTCTTTGGGATTGGGATGAAGATGGCAAGAATACACAGAAGAACTATACAAAAAAGATCTTCATGACCCAGATAATCACGATGGTGTGATCACTCACCTAGAGCCAGACATCCTGGAATGTGAAGTCAAATGGGCCTTAAGAAGCGTCACTATGAACAAAGCTAGTGGAGGTGATGGAATTCCAGTTGAGCTATTTTAAATCCTAAAAGATGATGCTGTGAAAGTGCTGCACTCAATATGCCAGCAAATTTGGAAACTTCAGCACTGGCCACAGGACGAGAAAAGGTCAGTTTTCATTTCAGTCCCAAAGAAAGGCAATGCCAAAGCATGCTCAAATCAAGTCTGCCATTTAGGAGAATACAAAGTTAATAATGTAAAACAATAAAAGCAATACAAGCCTGCCCTCTTCTGTGACATTAGTTTTATGGGGCAGCAAGGATGGATAGCTTCAGAACCAGAATCCTGGAACTGAATCCCACCTCTGCTGGTGGGTGGGTTGGGTCAGCAGAAAGTCATGTGCTGGGCAAAAGTGATAGGGATGGGGAAAAGGAAACATGACTATCACCCTTCTCTAAAAAGAATTTATGAAACTCAGGTGTAAGACTTGGATACCTGAGTATGACTATATGAAAAACAACAATGGCAAAGACATGAAGCCAAGGCAGACAGACCCAGACCATGTAGACAGAATGAAGGCAGTGTGTCAGTTACCAAAGGAAGGGGAAATCTACGGTCAACGCTGGATCAGATGCTTCATGGTTGGGTAAGCAGGAGATAACACAGAAAAGGAACGAGTGCAATGGCCTAACGTTTACTGCACATCTGTGAAATGAAAAGCATTTCACATAGGCTGTCTAATTTAATTTTCAAGTTCTCCCCTTTAAAGTGAAAAGTGAAAGTGAAGTCACTCAGTTGTGTCTTCCCACTCTTAGTGACCCCATGGACTGCAGCCCCTTTAAAGTAGGTAGTGGCAAATAAACCTGGCTTTACCAATGAGCAAACTGTGGCTTATGAAGATTAAGTAACTGGAAAGGTACCCCAAACGACCCACTAGGCAGAGGTGGGATTCAATTCCAGGGTTCTGGTTCTAACACTACCTGTCTCTGCTGCCCCATAAAACTGATGTCACAGAAGAGGGTGGGCTCTGGATGCTAGGTTTGGTTTGAATATGTTGCAAGAAGAACCCACTGGAGATTTCTGGTAATCAGGATGGAAGAGACCACAAGGAAATATGTGTCTTTGATCTAATGGTCGGTGCTGGTAGGAAGTACAACAGTGGAACGGCTCAGACAGAAAAAACAGTACTGGGGCCATGCCTGTACTCTGCTGTATAGAGGCCACCCTGGAATTTCTGGGAGGTTTTAGATCTCTCCATTCTCCCTCCCTGATTGACAGGTCCAGTTCATCTATTCTGAGCCCTATGGACTTCACTAAGTCATTGAGAGAGACCCAAAACCAATTTCATAAAAGGGTTAATCAAACCTCTACTCAAACAGTAGAAACCACTGCAGCAGGGCAGCAGGAGTAAGATTACTCCCAGGTAGCCTTGGACTTGGGCTTGCAGCCACCTGAACAGCTGAGGACCCAAACTACACTGGACCTGAGATTCAGCGAGATCAACACTATATCCCAAGCTCCCTACAAACCACCAACTAGATCTTTAAATTTTGCATCTTTTTTCCCCCAATAAGAGCTTGGGGCTTGAAAAGGGCTTCCTTGATGGCTCAGTGGGTAAAGATTCTGCCTGCCAATGCAAGAGACACAGGAGATGCAGGTTTAATTCCTGGGTCAGGAAGATCACCTGGAGAAGGAAATGGTAACCCACTCCAGTATTCTTGCCTGAATAATCCCATGAACAGAGAAGCCTGCTGGGCTGCAGTCCAAAGAGGTGGATGAAACTGAGCATAGCAGCTTTACTTAGATACAATTCACACAGCATACACTCACCCATTTAAAGTGCACCATCCAACGGTGTTTTTAAATACTCCTAATAAAAAGTTGTGCAACCATGACATCACTGCTAGAACGTTTCCTTATCCCCCAAATAAAGCTCATACCCATTAGCAGCGACTCCCCATTTCTCAACAAGCTCCTAAGCTGCAGGCCACCACTCATCTACTTTATGTCTTTACAGGCTTGCCTGTTCTGTACATTTCATATTAAAGGAATCATACAATGTGTTCTTTTGTGACAGATTTCTTTTTCTCAGCATGTTTTCAAGGGCATCCATGTTGCAGCATGTATCGATTCTTCCTTCCTGTTCACTGCTGCTGCTGCTGCTGCTGCTAAGTCGCTTCAGTCTGTCTGACTCTGTGCGACCCCACAGACAGCAGCCCACCAGGCTCCCCCATCCCTGGGATTCTCCAGCCAAGAACATTGGAGTGGGTTGCCATTTCCTTCTCCGATGCGTGAAAGTGAAGTCGCTCAGTCGTGTTCGACTCTTCGAGACCCCATGGTCTGCAGCCCACCAGGCTCCTCCATCCATGGGATTTTCCAGGCAAGAGTATTGGAGTGCATTGCCATTGCCTTCTCCCTTCCTGTTCACTGCCAAACAATATTCTACTGTATAGACGGGGGCAACTTCCTCCTGGCTCACTGATATCTTTCTTCCTTCTTTCCCTCTATCAACTAGGCTCACGGCCTTGTTCCTCTTCCTTCTTTATGTACTCTCTTGGGGGTGCTCTTCCGTGCACACACACACAAATAAGTCTCACATCCACGTCTCCAAGTCACACTCTTCACTCCCTGTAGTGTCTCTATGCCTTTGAAGCTGCAGGAAGTCACCAACTGTCTTTTCAGCTGCCAGTGTAACTGGCAAAAATGGGAACTCTCTACTTAACATTTGGGCCTGCTGCCAGGATCCAAATGAGATAATGCACATCCAGGGACCAAAGACCTTTCCTACTCTACACAGAAGAAAGGAGAGCTCCGCTCTTGCATCCGCAGGAACAGCATCAACAGATCGTAACCACCTTCCCTGTCTCAGGACCACCCGACCAAGGATTAGCTGAGGCCCACTTTCTCCCCCAGAGGGGGAGTATGATCACTGATTCCCGTGGACTGCCACTTCATATTACAGCATTAACTTTAACCTTCAAGACTCAACAAGCCTAGGATAAGCCTTCCCACTGTTTTCTTTTATGGTCTCCTTTTCTGCTCTTCAGAGAATTAACCAAATAGCTACAAACTACCAGTTTTCCTCTTCCCTTTACTCAAGCGCCTACATTTGAGGAAGTTTCTGCTGGTGAGACAACTAAGCGTCATTCATTCAAAAGGGCTGCCACTGTTGGACTGGTTGGCATTTCCTTAGAGGAAGGGTGCAGTGGTGATTCTCTTGGCTCAGTGCTGAGCTAAGAATGAAAAGAAACTGATCTATGGAAGGGAAAGAAAAACTCAACAAGATTATGGCTAACACTATTTCCTAAGCATTGTGTTTAGGACTTCCATGTTTATTTTCTCAGTTGATTCTTCCACCAAGCCTATGGAGATAGGTACAACAATAATTATGATTTTTTACACGAAGAAACTGAGGCATAATGAGAATAAGTAACACGCTTAATGTAAGAAAAGAGCTAAAATTTGAAGCTGAATCTTAGAGCCTACTGTATTTTAAAACACAAAACCATGTTGTTGCTGCCCTGTATAACAAAATTAAGGACAGGTAAGGCCACTCAGTTTAGAAACACCAAATTTACCACCTTTCTGCAGACCCTGTATGAAATATGGCTAAACTCAAGAAGATGGGGAAATAGGCCTGGGGCGACTTCATGATGAATCAAGGTAACACAGCTGCATAGCTTCCTCATCTTCTCTTACTCTGCTCATAGTGATATCTAAAAGACAACAGTGATTGGCTCTCCTGATGATGAGCTATGAGAAACAAAGGATCAAAACAACCAACTATACTGTAAAATACATAGAAACAGATAGCTAACTGTAAACTGATTTAAAAGTGTATGATCTTTGCACACAGGTTACATCAACCAAGTTATTCTGATGTCTGCTTTGCACATCACTCTCTAGCACGTAGCCCAGAGCTAAAATGCACCAAAGCACTCATGCTGTATACTTCTGAAAGCCCATTCAGAATTCCTAGTTTTATGGCTCAGAATAACTATACCTCATTATCTAAACCTGCACTATCAAGTGTTCACACATGTGTGGCCACTGGCTTGGACAGCTCATGGATGGAACATTTCCATTTCAGCAAAGTTCTATTGACGAGTGTTCACCAAACATCTCAAAAATTAGCATTCTATGAGGATACAAAAACACTATAAACAGAAAGATGGGAAGAGAGGATCAAAGTGCAATACTTGTACTGAGAATCTTAAGACTGTTTCTAAAGAGCATAAATAAAAGAACAAAAGGGATTTTTAAAAGGAATCTTAAGCATCAAACATTATTCCTAGTTACTACAGGGCGCAGTGCAGAAGCCTTAAAATTCCCATTAACATAAAGGTCACACTCTGTAAATGCAGTGTGGATAAAGCAATAGAAATAGTTTATAGTCAGTTTCACTTTCTTAATGGTGAGCATCAGCAGTACTTCCCTCGAATCTGTGCTCCAAAATGATAAGTTCCCAGAAGGACAGGTTTTTTTGTTTGTTTGTTTTTGGGGCTTTTTTTTTTTTTTTGGTCTATTGCGTAGACTGCTCTACTTTCAGTATCTGTATATATAATAAGTGCTTAATAAACATTTGTAAAATAAATGTACCTATTTCCTAAGAACACACACCCAGTCTGAGGGTTAATAAAACCACTACTAAGACAGAGAACTCTAGGGCTTTCTTTCAGATCCAGGATGTCCCAAACTTATTGCTGTCTTGGGCCACTGCTCCATGCTATTTCCTCTCCCTGGAGGGCTCCTCCCATGACCCCCGCCCCCTCCCTCAGTGACTTGCTCTTCTTCTCCAGGCAAAGTCGAGTCACATGGCTGGAGAAGTATTCTACAGTCACTTTGATTTGAAGTCAGAAGTCACCATTCTGCCACTCTGCTGATTTAACCTATTGCATCATAGTGCTAATCATCATTTAAAATGATCTGTCGGTACATCATTTATTATCTATTCCTACCTCCAGAATATAAATATGAGCGAGACAAGTCTGCCAGTTTTGTGGAATTCACAAGTGCTGGGGCCACAGAAGATGTTCCACAGATGTGAGGGTGATCACTCTACTACAGGCATGAGCATTGTCTACATAAGCTGCATTAACTGCATTTGTTAGCTCAGCTCCTCCATCCGTTAAATTATCATACTATCTGGGTTTGGTCCACAATCCTAAGAATTATTTTTCACTCTTTCATGCACTAAGCTTTCAAATTAAACAGAATTACAGCAAACTTTACTCAGACTTACTGCAGGTGTTCTATACGCTTTATTTTTAAACCAGCAGCCCCTGGCTAAAGTTTGGGATCATAATCAAAATTCAGATTGATTTTGAGATCAGGAACAGCAGAAGATATCTGAAGAAAAATGTAGATGTTAATGAGTTAACATGGTATCATATTAACTTCTTCAGAAAATCTGAAGTAGAGCATAATTCTTAACCAGTCAAAAGTCTGGGACAAACTTCTTAAAGCAGCCTGCAAAGCAGAGGCCTGTCCACATCATAACACACAGTTTAACACTGCTATAAGTCTCTGCCCTGGGGGCGTGGGGGCGGTGATCGGGACAACTCCAGAAGAAATGTTCACCTCCAGTATCACTGAACAGCATTTCATAACCATTTCCTTTTCTTCCAGATGCTCTGCAAGCTTTAATGATATATAATTATGGTCAGAATATGTTGATCTGAATTAAACAAAAATTAACGTATGTCTATGAGAGCTAAGCAAATGTAAAGAAACTTGAGAGAAAAAAACTATACAGCATTTGACCAGAAGGGCATTTTTTTCTTTTTGTCTGATTGAAGGAAAGTAACAACCTAAAAAACAAGAGGGGAGGGGTAGGGAGGCATCCTGGAATATTTTATGTATCTGCAAAGGGTTTTCTGCAAATCAATTAAGGGCAGGTACTCAGATGGTAAAAAATTTGCCTACAATGCAGGAGAGTGGGTTTGGCCATGGGTAGGGAAGATTCCCTGGAGAAGGGAATGGCAGCCCACTTCAGTATTCCTGCCTGGAAAATTCCACGGACAGAGGAGCCTGGCGGGCTAGAGTCCAGGGGGTCGCACAAGAGTCGGACATGAAAGAGCGACCAACACTTTGCTGCACTGAAAAGATCAAAGAAAGGCTGCATGTCAAACTCTCCTTGCCAAACTGAAAACCAACCACGATGAGCCTTCGAATAAACAGACGGCTCCTTTACTACAGAAATAAATGTCTTCAGTTGTTCTGTGTTCGACAGGAGAACTTTAAAGCGCGTTTTCTAAATCCGTGCGTTAAAAAGAGGAAGAGGTCAACTCGTGTCCAGCCGGAGGTAGAAACTGGATTCCTGAGCTGGGCCGGAGCGGCTCGGGCACCAGCCCCACCCCGGAGCGCGCAGCCCGCCGGTGCGCCTGAGCGAGCGCTGCCGGGGCGGCCGGGGCGGCCGGGGGCGGAGGCGAGGCTGCAGCGCAGCCGGCGCTGGGCGGGCCGGGCTGGCAGGGCCAGCGGGACCCGCCTGATCAGACGGCGCACCCGCGCCAGCCCGCGGGGCGTGGGGAGCAGCGCTCTCCCGGGGCAGGGTTAGCGCTGGCCCTCTGACTCCCGGGAGCCTGCCGCAAAGCGCAGGGGCGGCGGCCACCTGACAACGCGTACAAAAAACAAGGTGGTGCGGCAGCCATGGGGACACACGCTTTCGGGGCGCTCCGCCAGGGACACCCCCTCCCGAGGCTCCTCTTACCCCGACCTCCTCGGCTTCCTTCTCCTTCTTTGGCCGCGGGGACCCAAGGGCCCCTGAGCCGCCAGCTACGATTCTCAGCTGATGGGTGGTGGCGCTGGAACGCCCACTGCGCATGCCCGCAATACCTCCCAGGGAAGGAGGCGGGGCTTTCTCCCCTCTCATTGGCCAGTGGAGTTGAGTGACAGCGCCTTCCCCGCCCACTCTGGGTCTAAGCTAAGAAATGGGGGTTCCTGCAAAATTACACAGGAGGTGTTCTTTGAGGTCTGAAGTGCAGATGGCGAACGCCCTAGTTTACATGTGAAAAATAAGAAGAGTGAATGGAGAGCTGCTGTTTTCTTTATCGGGTGATTTCGGCCTCCATAGACTCCAGGCCGCATCATCAGCGCATGCCTGTCTTGTTTCCCAACACATAACTCTACAGTAGACCGTATTCACAGGTCTATTAAAAAAATGCAAATGTATAAATATGCAGGTCTTGCAGTTCTAACAGGAACAATGAAGGAATAAACGAAGAGTAATTTCCTTGTGCTCTCTTAGACAAGTTTTCATAGCATCCTTGAAAGGCAGGAAGTAATTTTCACAAGATTTGAAGTGAGCAAAGAATGTTCTTATGATAAATATTCAAACATAAAGTAATCGTTAGATAAAAACCATCAGTTACTTCAGGTGAAAGAAATACCAAATTAATTAATGAGGTGTTTGTATTGGGGATTCTCAGGAGCTGTAGTAGTAAAGAATCCGCCTGCCAATGTAGGAGACCCAAGAGACGCAGGTTGGATCCCTGGGTTGGGAAGATCCCCTGGAGTAAAAAGTGACAACCCACTCCAGTATTCTTGACTGGAACATTCCATGAACAGAAGAGCATGGTGGGCTACAGTCCATGGGGCTGCAAAGAGTTGGACCTGACTGAGCACAAAGCACATATTTGTCTTTATTAGTTCAGATGCTCAGTCGTGTCTGACTCTTTGCAACCCCATGAATCGCAGGACGCCAGGCCTCCCTGTCCATCACAAGCTCCCGGAGTTTACTCAGACTCATGTCTATCGAGTTGGTGATGCCATCCAGCCATCTCATCCTCTGTCGTCCCCTTCTCCTCCTGCCCCCAATCCTTCCCCGCATCAGGGTCTTTTCCAATGAGTCAACTCATCACATGAGGTGGCCAAAGTACTGGAGTTTCAGCTTCAACATCAGTCCTTCCAATGAACACCTAGGGCTAACCTCCTTTAGGATGGACTGGTTGGATCTCCTTGCAGTCCAAGTGACTCTCAAGAGTCTTCTCCAACACCACAGTTCAAAAGCATCAATTCTTTGGCGCTCAGCCTTCTTCACAGTCCAACTCTCATATCCATACATGACTACTGGAAAAACCATAGCCTTGACTAGACAGACCTTTGTTGACAAACTAATGTCTCTGCTTTCCAATATGCTATCTAGGTTGGTCATAACTTTCCTTCCAAGGAGTAAGTGTCTTTTAATTTCATGGCTGCAGATAATCATGATGGTGTGATCACTCACCTAGAGCCAGACATCCTGGAATGTGAAGTCAAGTGGGCCCTAGGAAGCATCACTAAGCATCACAAGGCTACTGAAGGTGATGGAATTCCAGTTGAGCTATTTCAAATCCTAAAAGATGATGCTGTGAAAGTGCTGCACTCAATATACCAGCAAATTTGGAAAACTCAGCAGTGGCCACAGGACTGGAAAAGGTCAGTTTTCATCCCAATCCCAAAGAAAGGCAATGCCAAAGAATGCTCGAACTACCGCACAATTGCACTCCTCTCACACGCTAGTAAAGTAATGCTCAAAATTCTCCAAGCCAAGCTTCAACAGTATGTGACCTGTGAACTTCCAGATGTTCAAGCTGGATTTTGAAAAGGCAGAGGAACCAGAGATCAAATTGCCAGCACCCACTGGATCATCGAAAAAGCAAGAGAGTTCCAGAAAAACATCTATTTCTGCTTTATTGACTATGCCAAAGCCTTTGACTGTGTGGATCACAATAAACTGTGGAATACTGTGAAAGAGATTGGAATACCAGACCACCTGACCTGCCTTTTGAGAAACCTGTATGCAGATCAGGAAGCAACAGTTAGAACTGGACGTGGAACAACAGACTGGTTCCAAATAGAAAAAGGAGTACATCAAGGCTGTATATTGTCACCCTGCTTATTTAACTTACATGCAGAGTACATCATGAGAAATGCTGAGCTGGATGAAGCACAAGCTGGAATCATGATTGCCGGGAAAAATATCAATAACCTCAGATATGCAGATGATACCCCCCTTACGGCAGAAAGTGAAGAAGAACTAAAGAGCCTCTTGATGAAAGTGAAAGAGGAGAGTGAAAAAGTTGGCTTAAAGCTCAACATTCAGAAAACAAAGATTGTGGCATCCGGTCCCATCAGTTCATGGCAAACAGATGGGGAAACAGTGGAAACAGTGGCAGACTTTGTTTTTTTGGGCTCCAGGATCACTGCAGATGGTGACTGCAGCCATGAAATTAAAAGACGCTTGCTCCTTGGAAGAAAAGCTATGAACAACCTATACAGCATATTAAAAAGGAGAGACATTATTTTGCCAACAAAGGTCCATCTATTCAAGGCTATGGTTTTTCCAGTAGTCATGTATGGATGTGAGAGTTGGACGATCAAGAAACCTGAGCACCGAAGAATTGATGCTTTTAAACTGTGGTGTTGGAGAAGACTCTTGAGAGTCCCTTAAACTGCAAGGAGATCCAACTAGTCCATCCTAAAAGAAATCAATCCTCAATATTCATTGGAAGGACTGATGTTGAAGCTGAAACTCCAATACTTTGGCCACCTGATGTGAAGAACTGACTCATTTGAATAGCCCCTGATGCTGGGAAAGATTGAAGGCGGAAGGAGAAGGGGACAAGAGGATGAGATGGTTGGATGGCATCACAAACTCAATGGACATGAGTTTGAGTAAACTCCAGGAGTTGGTGATGGATAGGGAAGCCTGGCCTGCTGCAGTCCATGGGGTTGCAAAGAGTTGGACACGACTGAGTGACTGAACTGAATTGAACCAGTGTAGGAGACTCAGGAGACCTGGCTTTGATCCCTGGGTCAGGAAGATCCCCTGGAGAAGGAAATGACAACCCACTCTAGTATTCTTGCTTGGAAAATCCCATGGACAGAGGAGCCTGGCAGCCTGCTATCCATGGGGACTCGACTGATCACGCACACATGGAAGAGTGAGAGAGAGAGGTTTGACTACCTAGGAGCCTGCTGCAATAGTAGTATCCCCCCATTTAAGAATCTCCCCAATATCAGAGATATTGAAGGATTGTAGTAAGGCAAATACTCTGGAGAAGAGGAGGTGAGGACTGCTTTGAGAAATATTTAAGAAGACTTGAAAATCAGTTAGATATGGAGAATGAAAGAGATGACTCCTCCTTTTAAGACACGAAACTGTTAAGCAGAACATGATGTAGCTGAGATCTAAGACTGCTGATAAAGCAATTGCAGTTTGAGCAGGGAGGTGCGGAAACGAGGGGGCAAAGTGACAATATGTTTAGCTTGGGACATTCTGTATTGAAGATTCTGGGGATCTGAGATGTGTGGTGTCTTTTAGGTACTTAAGAATGTGAGCTGGTGTTCCAGATGGGAGCTCTGGTTGGAGCTACGGCAAGAGATGAGGTCACTAACTATAAGGATGGGGTGTTGTGGATTTTCTGTGTCTAAGGAAGGGCAGAGAAGGAAAACCCTTGAAAAGGAGTAATCAGAGAGATAGGAAGTAAAGCAGGAAAAGGTGTAGTAAAGAATGAAGGAAAACATTTCCAAAAAGGAGGGAATGACAGCACATGTCACAGGAAGTTCAAATAAATTAAGAACAAAAAGTTGTGCATTGGACTTGGGATTTAGGAAGTGACTGGACTTGGGAATTTAGGAAGAGGCATTTCAATAATTCAAGAACCTAATTATTATGGAGAATTTTTATCTGTGTGATATCTGCTATATTTTCCACATCCTATCATGTTTGATAGAATCCTGGGCTGTGGGAGGGGTAAGCACAAAGTACCGCAGAAGAAGTGGAGGCTTGGTGGTCTCTTCAGGTCCCCTGTTAGTTACTGACTGAATCGGAACCAAAGCTCAACTGTCTGAATCCTGGGCTCCTTCCAACTTCCCATATTTTAAAATATATTATAAATGGATTTCTTCCAGCTCTTTTGAAAACTAAAAATAAGATTTCACGCCTTTGTATATCCTTTGTATTCAAGTGAAAAAAATAGATATACTTTAGGTAGGCTTGCAAAACTTAGAGATACAAAAGATAAATGAAAGAGTTCCTGATATTTATGTTATCCCATCTGAGCACGACTTAGCGACTAAACAACAACAACAACAAATCTGAACAGCAGCCTGCTTCTTAGTGGATTCTTTACCTGCTGAGCCAGCTCGGAAGGCCCTAGTAAAATTCAGCCAGGTGCCTCGAACCCAGTAGGGCTCAAAAATTCTGTTTATTTTACAGGTTATCATTTCACTTCTTGCAAAACAAATCCTTTATAGTTGCAGAAATTACCTGTGTTTGAAGGCTTGTGACTTTGATTTTTCAGGGCTAGCAATTATGGGGATTTGGGTCTTCTCAAAAGATTTTGAAGGGCAATCAGAAATAAGTTTTTGAGTGGGAGTTGCTATCTGCATACTGGTGTCCTTATTAATATAAATACTACCTAAATAACGTTTGCCATGTAAGCGAGGGAACTCTTCACTGCCGTTATCTCCAGTGTTTAGAATAGAAATTCTAGTGAACAGAAGGAGATAATTGTCCATTCACGTGACAGCCCCTGAACTAAAATTTTTTTAAAGGACCGCCATGTGATCTTGTGGGACAGCTAGAGAAATAAAAGACACAAAAAGAAAAATAGAGCAAGACAAGGAATTTATTGATAAATGAGAGGTACAAGAGTACTTGTGAAAGTTTGGTTTTGATTATTTGTGGGAAAACCACATCTGTTTTAAGAAATCTGTCCTAGATTAAGAGGTAGTTGAAATTAATATCTAATAAACAAGCTTGTTTCATTGTGCCTTGTTTTTAGGCACCCTCACTTTCCTTTGCAGTCTGTTTGTTTTCTAAGACCACCCTGTGCCTAGTTAAATGCCAAGCACAGAGCAGATTTTGCTCTCACTTTTGAACATAGAGTTAATAGACATCCCACAGAAATCTTACATGGACAATTACAACATGACAATTGGTATGTTCATTTCTAATTTTACCTCCTAAATATTGTCAATATGTGGCCTCTTATCTCTGTCTCTCATGGTCTGTGTCCCAATCCACTGGCATCTGTACCTTCACTCCATTCAATGTTATTATTCTCAAAGCCAGCACCGAATATTTGAAGCACAAATCTGAAAACGTTAATTCAGGCTTCATGTCATCACCATGATTGCCACATGCCCTTGAATGTACTTCTTAGAAATAAAAGTGCATGGAACAGGCAGGGGTGAGGGATTGTGTAAGGTTGGGAGAAGGAATCATAGAAGAGGTCTGCCTTCTTTCATTTAGCAGCATGCATTTAAGATACATGCACGCTATTGTATGAATCAATAGTTTGTTCTTTTCTATGGCTAAGTAGTATTACATTGTCATTATGTAATACTATTCTTTCACCTATTGGTTGTTTCCAATTTGGGGCAATTACAAATAAAACATATATGTGTGCAGGTTTAGATAAAAGTACTCGTTTTCAATTCACTTAGGTAAATATCTAGAAGTGGGATTGTTGGGTTGTATATGTTTAATTTTATAAGAAACTGCCTAATTGTTTTCTAAAATGGTCATATAATTTTGCATTCCCATCAACAATGAATGATAATTTCTTTTGCTGTAATTCCTTGTCAACCTTTGATATTGTTAGATTTTCTTTTTTAATTTTGTCTATTCTAATAGATGCATAGGGCTCCCTGGTTGCACAGCAGTGAAGAATCTGCCTGCAATATAGGGAATACAGGTTTGATCCCTGGGTCAAGAAGATCCCCTGGAGAAGGAAATGGCACCCCACTCCAGTATTCTTGCCTGAGAAATCTCATGGACAGAGGAGCCTGGCAGGCAATAGCCCATGGATCGCAAGAGTTAGACATGACTTAGCGACTAAACCACCAAACCAATAGGTGTGTAGTGGCATCTCACTGTGGCTTTAATTTCATTTTCTTAACGATATTGAACATTTTTATATGCTTATTTAAAATCCATATGTCTTCTTTACTGAAGTACTTGTTCAAGTTGTTTGCGCATTTTCTTGTTCGGTTGTCTCCCTATTGTAGGGTTTTAAGAGTTCTTCATATTTTCTGGGGCTTTAACAAATATGTCATTTGCAAATATTCCTCCTATTTTTTTAGCTTGTCTTTTTTATTTTCTTTTCAGTGTCTTTCACAGAGCAAAAAATTTTAATTGCTATAAAATCCAATTTGCCAAATTTTTCTTGTTATAAATCATGCTATTGTTGAATCTTTTCATTACCCAATCCAGAATTACACAGACTTTCTTCTAAATTTTTTCCTAAAAGTTGTATAGTTTTACCTTTTACGTTTAGATCTATAATACATATTAATTTTTATTTTTGTATGAGGGGTATATCAAAGCTTTGGGTTTGTTTTTTTTAAAATGGATGTCTAATTTTTTCAGGATCAATTGTAGAAAAGACTTTTTTCTCCATTGAGTTGCCTTTGCACTGTCAGCTAGAAATTGGCACGTGCTATGGATACTTGCCTCTACCTCTGTGAAGACTAAATCATGTCCTGCTGTAGCTAGCTGCTGACTTTCAACATCTCTCTGAAAGGAGTTCAGGGTAGAGTGCAGAAATGAGGCACTCTGTGCTTCAGGAAAAACTGGCAGGACAGGTCTTCAGATAGATGTTCTGAGGAGGTGATTTTATGAGCCCAATTCTTGTAGCTCCTCATATCTAGAAAAGCATTAAAATCCTTCATGGTGATGACTGTTTCTCATGACTAGCAGAAAGCTTCATAAGACTAGCAAAAGCCTTCTGGAAAAATATGTGCCTGATTACATGTACTCTCCTTTCAACAAAATCATATACGTGCTGTGCTCACCCACTGCCTCTTTGGAGCAGTTTCTCAGAGTTATCTGAGGTGCTATCTCCGGGTCAGCAGTCCTCATTTTGCCCCATATAAAACTCAATTCGCAACTCTCATGTTGTGAATCTTAAGTAGACAGCACTCTTGTCAAAAATCAGTTGAAGAGGAAAGTGAAAGTAAAGAATAGTTGCTCAGTCATATCCAACTCTCTGCAATTCTGTGGACTGTAGCCTGCCAGGCTCCTCTGACTATGGGATTCTCCAGGCAAGAATACTGGAGTCAGTCACCATCTCCTACTCCAGGAGATATTCCTGTCCCAGGGATCGAACCCAGGTTTTCTGCATTGCAAGCAGATTCTTTACCATCTGAGTAACCAGGGAAGCTTTCTCAGTTGAAGAGAATTAACACCTTAACAAAACTGAAACTTTCAATTCATGAACACAGTATATCTCTACATTTATATAGCTTTTCTTTTATTTATTTTTAATAAGTGTTTTATCATTTTCAGTATATAAATCCTGAACATATTTTGTAAGTCATATGTAATGTATTCATTTGTTTGGGTGCTGTTATAAATGTATTTTTTATTTCAAATTCCTCTTAATCTTAACCAACATGTAAGGATCATTCACATTTAAAGTATGTTTGAATTAAATCTATGATATATTTCAGTTAAAGTCTACCATACTGCTAATTGCTTATTTGTTCCTTTTATTCTCTTTTTGTTCACCTTTTTCTTTCTTCCCTGGGTTTAATGAAGAATTTTTAATAATTTATTTTATTTCCTTTATTGACATATATTTCTTTTAGAAATATTTTGTACCATTTTTAAAATTAATTTGAGCCTTGGTGAATGTCGTACTTGAAAATATATGGGTTATTTTCAGATATCTTTTTATGTTGATTTCTAACATAATTCCAGAGTGATAAGAGAACAGACTCTGTATGATTTCAATACCTTTAGACCATGAAATTTTTGCACCTTATTTTATGTCCCTGGATACATTCCAGTGTCTCCTAGATTATAGTCTATGGGAAATTGAATAGAATTTATATCCTACTTTTGTGTGAAAATTGTATAAATCTTATTTATATTGAATTGGTTCATAGTGCTTTTCAGGTCTACTAATATCCTTCTACTTTTCTGTCTATTCATTCTATTAATTTTTGAGAGTTTGATATTGATGGGAATAATCAAGGTCCAGTCTCTTAGCAGTGTTGAGATGCATTTCTAAGTCCATTCCTGCCCAGGAGGCCACGTCAGCAAACCAAAATTTAGGTAACTTTGCATGTAGAGACTAGGGAGGCAGAGAGATGCAGCTGGGTTGGACTGTCCCTGGTGGTTGGATCTCCTGGAAACAAATGGCTGAAATTACCTGGGACTGAGCGTATCTGGAGAAGTTTTTAAACTGCAGGAGAAGAAATCAAAATAGCCAATAATTGTACTTAAAAAGCCAACAAGAGTACAAAGGAAAAGCAAAATAAAGCATGCTGTTTTGTGGTTGTTGTTTTGACCTGTTAAAAAACAAATCCGGACTTAGTGAAAAGGGAATTTCCTTGAAAATTATTGCAGTGGAGAGAAAGGAGCTGTTGCTGTGAGGAGAGCCTTTAGATCACAAGATCTCTAAGGTCTTGAGAGTTAGGCAATTGGTGAGTTCTTTACTAGAGAGGAGGAAACCAGGCTAAGAAGAACTAGGCGTCAGGACTTGGAATGAAAGAGAGTGACAAGATCAGAAAGTGCTTTCTCCTGAGGCCAGTCCTTTCTCAGGAGAGGCTGTTAGGGAGGGGCTGGCCATTTGTCGGAAGGCTGAGGATAGACCAAAGTTCAGGCACCTGGGGGAAAGATGGAATCTTAACGGTAGTTTGAACAAAACAAGCATTTTGTTCTAATTGATTTGTAGAGACTAGAAGTTCAGCTAATCATTTATGAGGCTAAAAATGGGAATTTGACCTAGTCTGTCCCACCTAGTCATACATAAACAAGGAGGGCATCTATGAGTCTTACCTGTGTGAAAAAGGGCTCAACACTGTCACACATGAGAGACTGGGAATATAGGAATGATACCACATCGTGCTAATGGGGTAGATATATGGGGAAAGGGACACTATCTTACAGTGCGGCAGCTCTATAAATTGACACAGCCTTTCTGCAAACTTTTAAATGCAATGTACTAACTCTTCAGCCCATCAACAACACCTTTAGAAATCTGTACTGAAGAATTGCCTGAACAAGTGTGCTGAAAAGACATATCACAATATGATTTTAAGTGTCAAGGATTTGGGAACAAAATAAATGTCTGTCAATGGGATTCCCTAAGGATATTTGCACACAGACAACAGTGTGGCTTTAACAAAGACGATGGAAAGGCAGACCATCATGTGGTGATTAAGAATATGCTCTTTGGAATCAGGCTGCCTGGGTTCAGACTCCAGCTCTAGCACTTATAGATGTGTAATCTTGGGCAACTCACTTACCTTCTCTGTGCCTCCATTTTCTTACCTGTCAAATGGTACAAACTTCCAATTATAAAATAAAGTCCTGGAAATGTAATGTACAATATGGTGACTATAGTTAAAAATGGTATAATGTATATTTGGAAGTTCCTAAGAGAACAGTTCTTAAAAGTTCATATCACGGGAAAAAAATTGTAGTTATTCAGTAAGTGTGGTGATGGTTGTTAAATGAACTTATTCTAGTAGTTACCTCACAGTATGTACCTATATCAAATCATTGTGTTGCACACTTAAAATTAATAAAATGATATATGTCAATTATACCTTTATACCAATTATATCTCAATTTAAAAAATCTGGTGTTAATTAGAATGGAAGCTTATTGAAGACTGTTAAAGAAAAAGTGTGCATGTTAAAAACATTGAAGAAAATTCTTATAACAGTTCCTCAGTTAGTTTACACTTCAGGAAATAATCCAGCTGAGCCGTGGCTTTGAATATTCCTAGTTATGACCTTCAAAGGGTATTCTACTCAAAACTTGCTAAAGCATTTCCCCTCCAAGTTCTTTTTTCCTTGTTGAAGTCATCGATATAATTTTGGTGCCTCATTTTTTCATAAGCCACTGAATTAAGGAGGTAGAGAAAGGGACTAAAAATCTGTCTTCAGGTAGTTACAAAAAGAGTTGAAGACAAAGATATAAGTTTGTTGAAATTCTAGTTTTGCCACCTATTTTCCCTAAATTTGCATAAATTACTCAAAGTTTGTGTACTTCTATTTTCACACATCAAGTAGAAATCGTATTACCTCATACAGTTGTTTTAATGATTAAATGAATTAACAGTGTGCAACGTTTGTGAGAGCACCTAGCACAGGGTATGTACCCTGTATGTGTTAGTTCTTGCTACTGTAGGAGTCATGGCCCGGATTAAAACAGTGTGCATAGATGTTGACCTTGCTTCAGCTTAAGACCTCTGGAGGAGGTTTTTGTGATGCTAGGATGTGAAAGAGGAAGAGATACTGAAATGTGCAGTGGGGACGGAGAATCATTTCTCTTTCTGTTTCCTTCATCTTTTCCTTTGTTTATCTATTGTTTGCCTTTTGCTCTCTGTTCATCTCATCTCCCCTCATCTCATGTTATCTCATTTTATTTTCCATTTGGATCTTTCTTGGGATTCACTGAAGTGCCATGATCAATGAACAGATTAAACAAAAATGCATTATAGATTTCTATTTGATAGATTATTATGAATTAATAATGAAATACGGTGAGCCATTAGGACCTTGCGCTTCCCTGGTGGCTCAGTTGTAAAGAATCTGCCTGCAATGCACAAGATGCATGCAAGAGGCGCAGGTTCAGTCCCAGATCAGGAAGATCCCCTGGAGAAGGAAATGGCAACTCACTCCAGTATTCTTGCCCTGGAAACCCCATGGACAGAGGAGCCTGGTGGGCTACAGTCCATGCGGTCAGAAAGAGTCAGACACAACTTAACAGTTAGGACTTTGGTTTAGTTGAAAGAATAGCCAACTGATCTTCCTAAGGCATCTGGATCACATTCATAAATAGGATCATAAAACATTGGGTGGGAGATATTTGGAGACAGTGAATAACATCTTGGCGTCATTGTACCTATTAGAAACACTGTCACTAGGGCAAACTGTAAGCACACTGTCAAGTAAAAGTGAAAAGTGCCAGAAACAGCTAAACATGTATGTAAAACCACATGTATAAATCGACATGTGTATAATCTGTCTTTTTCTTATACAAATAACAAATTGAAACCCAGAGAGTTTGAAGATGGGTTCAGGGTGAGAGAAATTAGAAACTTGAATACAATCTGTCCTTACTCACTTCAGAGTCTCTGACTGGAGAACATTCTACAATAAAAACATCAACCTGGCTCTCCCAGGGACCTCCCATCACCCCCTCCTTGTTCCCCGGAATGCTCCTCCTCCCTCTCTGCAGAGTTCTTATCTCAGAGCTCTGTAATTGTTTACTTGGCCTCTCCCAAACTAGACCATGAGCAGGTTAGGGGTTGTGACTTTTATCTGCATTCTTAGCACCAAACATGGATGCCTGGCTCTAGAAAGTGCTTAGCAAGTGTGAGTGGAAAGAATGGACCTGATTTTTCTGATTGAGTTGAGAGCATTTTCCTTTCTACCAGGGCTACTTCCCCTGGGGCAGTGTTTCTCAAAAAATGATCTGTGGAATGCTGGAATCATTTGTGGTGCTTGATTTAAAAAGCACACTTCACCACAGTTCTAGAACTTCTGGGTGCAAGGCCTGACATCTTAAGCACCTCATGTGATTCTAATGAAAACAAGTTCAAAAATCTTTCTTTGACTTGTTTGTATGCAGGGGTAGCTTACAAGGGAGAAAGTGGGTAGTCTCTAGCTGTCATGCTTTCAGGGTGTTGTTCAGTTGCTATATCAAGTCTGACTCTTTGCAGCACCATGGACTGCAGTCAGCCAGGTTTCTCTGTCCCTGGAATTCTCCAGGCAAGAATACTGGGATAGGTTGCCATTCCCTTCTCCAGGGGATCTTCCCAACCCAGGGATCAAATCTGGGTCTCCTGCACTGCAGGTGGATTCTTTACCATCTGAGTCAACACAGAGACTCTTTTCAAAGTGTTTGGTTTGGAGCTTATTTTGGGGAGGGGGTTGGGTGGTGACATTTTTGAACAATTTCTGGGCTTTTAACTTAATCTTCTGTTTGGTCAGCCCAGTATTGCTTAGAGTGACCACTAAGGGGCAGCAGGGTAAAGGGAAAAATGAAAGTGTCAAAGAACGGAGACATTATTACTGCTGAAATAGATCACTAAGAAAGACTTGCCAAGTAATGAGTTAAGCTGCCTCAATCCCCTTATACTTTTACTTACTATTTCAAGGATTTAGATTTCAAGCATCATAATTTATACTTTTGTTAAATAAACAATTTCTCCATTACGTGGCAGAAGAAGGAAACATGAAGTGTCAAATGGTCATTTTATTGGGTAAACTGGCTTATGAATACATGTATGCACCTACCTTGGGAATCTGAGGAGTAACTATGAGATCTGTTCTAAGGAGGAGACTTAGATTTATGCCATTAAACCAGTGAGGACTTAAATAAGTATAAACTTGAGAAATAAAAGTAAAAATGAATTGATTTAAAACTCATGGACTAGTAAGGCCTGAAAATGCCACAGACATATATACACACATACCACACATATACATTTATAATTCACAGATTGGCAAAGCTTATTAACTACAGAGTATAGACATGTTGATAAAAGATACACATACACACAACTGTGTTCACCCAGCTTTTTTTAAGAACCTGCACTTTCAACAGAAGCCAAATCTACGGTATGAGATATGTATGCTGTGTGTGCTCATTCGCTCAGTCGTGTCCAACTCTTTGTGGTCCCATGAACTGTATCATGCCAGGCTCTTCTGTCCATGGAGTTTTCCAGGCAAGAATACTGGAGTGGGTTGCCATTTCCTTCTCGAGGGAATCTTCCAAACCCAGGGATCAAACCCACATCTCCTGTCTCTTCTGCACTGGCAGGCAGATTCCTTACCACTTCTGCTGCTGCTGCTAAGTCGCTTCAGTCGTATCCAACTCTGTGCGACCCCATAGACGGCAGCCCACCAGGCACCAACATCCCTGGGATTCGCCAGGCAGGAACACTGGAGTGGGTTGCTATTTCCTTCTCCAATGCATGAAAGTGAAAAGTGAAAGTGAAGTTGCTTAGTTGTGTCTGACTCTTCATGACCCCATGGACTGCAGCCTACCAGGCTCCTCTGCCCATGGGATTTTCCAGGCAAGAGTACTGGAGTGGGTTGCCATTGCCTTCTCCCTTTACCTCTGAGCCACCTGGAAAGCCAATGGTATGATGGCAGTAAAGTAAGTAAGTAATCTACTCTCTAGTTCAGTTAAGATTCAGATTCAAGGTTGTAATTTTTCATGGTTAAATGAAGTTAAAAATAGTTACTATTGTTTGGTGTTATTCATGGGGTTCTCAAGGTAGTAATTCAAGTCTATGTCCCAACCACTAATGCAGAAGAAGCTGAAGTTGAATGGTTCTATGAAGACCTACAAGACCTTCTAGAACTAACACCAAAAAAAAAAAAAGATATCCTTTTCATCATAGGCGACTAGAATGCAAAAGTAGGAAGTCAAGAGATACCTGGAGTAACAGGCAAGTTTGGCCTTGGAGTACAAAATGAAGCACGGCAAAGGATAACCGAGTTTTGCCAAGAGAATGCACTGGTCGTAGCAAACACCCTCTTTCAACAACGTAAGAGATGATTCTACACATGGACATCACCAGACGGTCAATACAGAAATTAGATTGATTATATCCTTTGCAGCTGAAGATGGAGAAGCTCTATACAGTCAGCAAAAGCAAGACCAGGAGCTGACTGTGGCTCAGATCATGAACTCCTTATTGCCAAATTCAGACTGAAATTGAAGAAAGTAGGGAAAACCACTACACCATTCAGGTATGACCTAAATCAAATTCCTTATGATTACACAGTGGAAGTGATAAATACATTCAAAGGATTAGATCTGATAGAGTGCTTGACGAACTATGGATGGAGGTTCATAACATGTACAGGACACGGTGATCAAAACCATCCCTAAGAAGAAGAAATGCAAAAAGGCAAAATGGGTGTCTGAGGAGGCCTTACAAATAGTTGAGAAAAGAAGAGAAGCAAAGGCAAAGGAGAAAAGGAAACATATATCCATCTGAATGCAAAGTTCCAAAGAATAGCAAGGAGAGATAAGAAAGCCTTCTAAAGTGATCAATGCAAAGAAATAGAGGAAAACAATAGAATGGGAAAGACTAGAGCTCTCAAGAAAATTAGAGATACCAAGGGAACATTTCATGCAAAGATGGGCACAATAAAGGACAGAAACAATATGGACCTAACAGAAGCAGAAGATATTAAGAAGAGATGGCAAGAATACACAGAAGAACTATACATAAAAGATCTTCACAACCCAGATAACCATGACGGTGTGATCACTTACCTAGAGCCAGACATCCTGGACTGTGAAGTAAAGTGGGCCTTAGGAAGCATCACTACGAACAAGGCTAGTAGAGGTGATGGAATTCCGGTTGAGCTATTTCAAATCCTAAAAGATGATGCTGTGCAAGTGCTACATTCAATATACCAGCAAATTTGGAAAACTCAGCAGTGGCCACAGGACTGGAAAAGGTCAGTTTTCATTCCAACCCCAAAGAAAAGCAATGTTAAAGAACGCTCAAACTACTGCACAATTGCACTCATCTCACACGCTGGCAAAGTAATGCACAAAATTCTCTGAGCCAGGCTTCAACAGTTCGTGAACCATGAACTTCCAGATGTTCAAGCTGGATTTCGAAAAGGCAGAGGAACCAGAGATCAAATTGCCAACATCCATTGGATAATAGAAAAAGCAACAGAGTTCCAGAAAAACATCTACTTCTACTTCACTGAGTATGCTGAAGCATTTGACTGTGTGGATCACAACAAACTATGGAAAATTCTGAAAGAGATGGGAATGCCAGACCACCTGACCTGTCTCATGAGAAATCTGCATGTAGGTCAAGAAGCAACAGTTAGAACCAGACATGGAACAACAGAATGATTCCAAATTGGGAAAGGAGTACATCAAGGCTGTATACTGTCACCCTGCTTATTTAGCTTATATCCAGAGTATATCCTGCAAAATGCTGGACTGGATGAAACATGAAGTAGAATCAAGATTGCTGGGAGAAATATCGATAACCTCATATACGCAGATGACACCATCCTTATGGCAGAAAGCAAAGAGGAACTAAAGAGCTTTATGAGAGTGAAAGAGGAGAGTGAAAAACTGGTTTAAATTCAACATTCAAAAAACGAAGATCATGGCATCTGGTCCCATCACTTCATGGCAAATAGATGGGGAGACAATGGAAGCAGGGACAGGCTTTATTTTCTGGGGCTCCTAAATCACTGCAGATGGTGGCTGCAGCTATGAAACTAAAAGACACTTGCTCCTTGGAAGAAAAGCTATGACAAACCTAGATAGCATATTAAAAAAGCAGAGACATTACTTTATGGGCACATGTCCATCTAGTTAAGGCTATGGTTTTTCCAGTAGTCATGTATGGGTGTGAGAGTTGGACCATAAAGAAGGCTGAGTGCCAAAGAATTGATGCTTTTGAACTGTGGTGCTGGAGAAGACTCTAGAGAGTCACTTGGACTGCAAGGAGATCCAACCAGTCCATCCTAAAGGAGATCGGTCCTGAATATTCATTGGGAAGACTGATGCTGAAGCTGAAACTCCAATACTTTGGCCACCTGATGCGAAGAACTGACTCATTGGAAAAGACCCTGATGCTGGGAAAGATTGAAGGCAGGAGGAGGAGAGGACGACAAAGGATGAGATGGCTGGATGGCATCACCAACTCGATGGGCATGAGTTTGAGCAAGCTCTGGGAGCTAGTGATGAACAGGGAAGCTTGGCATGCTACAGTCCATGGGGTTGCAAAGAGTCGGACATGAATGAGAGAATGAACTGAACTAAATTGTTTGGTGACTTTTGTAAAGTGTCTGAAGACTGTATTCTTCAGTATAGAAACAAACAAATAAAAACAAACACTGGGAGAAACAAACTTTGTATTTCCTTGAATTTTGGATGCTCTTGAATGAATCCATTCCCACCAGAGAGGTAGTTAATCTACCACTTCCCCACCCTAGCCCAAACCATTCCAGGTATTACCTAGGTCTCTGTTTTTTTAAGGATGAAAGGTGAGGGGCTAGGTAAGTTATTGCTTATTTTAATCAATCTTACTGATTTTAGACTTCTAAAACTGGTTGTTAGCCAGAAAGATACTTATACACTGATTATATATTAGTATCAATTTGGGAAGAATAGTTCTCCAGATCATCTCAAGCAGTCCAAACCATGGAGGAATACAAAAAAACAAAAAACCAAAACTCCCCACAAATTCTGAAAATATAAGCAGTGGAGGAAATACACTCTCCAAATAAGTTTAGCAAGTTATTGTGAGTAAATATTTCCTTAGTCTTTACACTCTATACTATAGGGATTTTTGAGGCTATAATTTGAAGGAGATGTCATTTACTTCTTCCTTCTTGAAAAAATTAAGTACAGTTTATCATTACTGATGGACTACTCAGGGGAGATGACTTAGTAGATAAAATTCAGCTTTTGGTAGCCTAATTAGTTCTCAGCTCAGGAGATTACAGGCAAGATTTCAAAAGGTAAAGTAACACACAAAAAAGGGACTTTCTAACACACAAAAAAGGGACTTTCTTTATATAATGTAATTATATAAAATGTATTATTGGACTAAGAATGCTGACTGTATTTTAATAACTTTCTGCAACAAATTCCCACTCTAAATATATTAAAAACTTGGGAATAGTTTTTGAAAAGACCAACAGGTTAGAGTTCATATGCTCCCCCAAATAAGAGAAAAGTTACTAACTTTCATTTATTTTAACTAGAAATTTTTTCTTCTTCCAGAAGCTTTTAAAATTGCCATCTCCTTGTTTTAAATTGCTGAAATAGGGAATTGGAGAACCCTAAACTCTTTCATACAAGAAGGCAATGGTGAACAATTTCTCCCAAGCTGAAGCTGTGGAACTCTGCTACGAGAACGTGAACGGGTCCTGTGTTAAGACTCCTTACTCACCAGGTCCTCGGGCAATTCTATATGCAGTCCTCGCTTTGGGGGCTGTGCTGGCCGTGTTTGGAAACTTGCTGGTCATTATTGCTATTCTTCACTTCAAACAGCTGCACACACCCACTAACTTTCTGATCGCATCTCTGGCCTGTGCAGACTTCTTGGTAGGAGTGACTGTGATGCCCTTCAGCACAGTGAGGTCCGTGGAGAGCTGCTGGTACTTTGGGGAGAGCTACTGTAAATTTCATACTTGTTTCGATACTTCCTTCTGTTTTGCTTCTTTATTTCATTTATGCTGTATCTCGATCGATAGATATATTGCTGTTACTGACCCTCTGACCTATCCAAACAAGTTTACAGTCTCTGTTTCAGGAATATGCATTGTTCTCTCTTGGTTCTTTTCTGTCACATACAGTTTTTCTATCTTTTACACGGGGGCCAACGAGGAAGGGATTGAGGACCTAGTAGTTGCTCTCACCTGTGTAGGAGGCTGCCAGGCTCCATTGAATCAGAATTGGGTTCTACTCTGTTTTCTCTTATTCTTTATACCCACTGTTGTCATGGTGTTTATATATGGTAAGATATTTTTGGCAGCTAAATATCAGGCCAGGAAAATAGAAAGTACAGCCAGCCAAGCTTGGTGCTCCTCAGAGAGTTACAAGGAAAGAGTAGCAAAGAGAGAGAGAAAAGCCGCTAAAACACTGGGTATTGCCATGGCAGCTTTTCTGGTCTCTTGGCTTCCATATATTATTGATGCCGTGATCGATGCTTATATGAATTTTATAACTCCTCCTTATGTTTATGAGATTTTAGTGTGGTGTGTTTATTATAATTCGGCTATGAATCCCTTGATTTATGCTTTCTTTTATCCATGGTTTCGGAAGGCAATAAAACTTATCATAAGTGGCCAAATCTTAAGAAGTGATTCATCCACAATTAATTTGTTTTCTGAGGAAGCAGACATAGATTGACATGATTGCTTCAGGAACTTAAAAACTAACATGGAAGTAAGGTCAAGGGCAAAATTAACTACTTGGATCTAGAGAAGTGAGTGTAAACATTTGCCAACCAGGAGGATATTAATGTTTAAAAGTCAGCTGTTCCAAAATTTTGTTGTGTTCGTGTGTTGATATTTTAGCATTTATTTTAGAATTTAGTGATAAATGAGTAATATTGCCTCTCATTTCATATTCTTGTATGCTTTTCTGATTCTCTACCTTTTCCTCTGAAATTTCTCATTGTTTCTTCAAATAATTTGAATTTTGTAGATTCTTTCCTATTTGTTACCATTGTTTAGTTGTCCAAAATACATAGAGGCTAAAAAAAATCCTGTCTAACTTGAAGTTAGAGTTTGGGGAACAAAAATCTTCTTTAAAGTATATTTTGTTTGAGAGTTAATGTAAGATTACAAACTCTTGAAACTTGTTAATCTAAAAGGGACTTTAGAAAAGGTACAATGGAATTTCCTAGTGAATTAAAGATTGAATTTTTGTGTTTTCTAAACCCTGGCCATACTTTCTCTCCATTTTATAGACACTGGGTTCACAGAAAACATGTACAGCAACTATATGATTACAGAACATTTTACTATTGGAGAACATAATTTATTACAGTCAAATGAGCATGTAGACAAAAAGATAGCACTGCTTTTTTAACAATCTGGATAAGCTGTGATATGCTTAGTCACTCAGTCATGTCCGACTCTTTGCGACCCTATGGCTCACCAGGCTCCTCTGTCAGTGGGGATTCTCCAGGCAAGAATGTTGAAGTGGGTTGCCATGCCCTTCTCCAGGGGATCTTCCCAACCCGGGGATTGAACCCAGGTCTCCCACATTGCAGGCAGAATCTTTACTGTTTGAGCTACCAAACGCTAATTCAGTAGAATATTTTGTTCCGCTTTTGAGGTCATTCTTTGTATTAGACACTGTATTTGGAGATACACATTACCTGAATTATAATAACAGCTGAATTACCCAAATATAAACAAGGATTATTCCAAAATAGCAAGTACCCAAGTTGGTATTATAGACTCTAGGAAGATCTTTAGTTTTCACATCTGATAACATTTCTTATTCACATGAATTTTAATTCATTTTAATTAAACATGTATGTCAAGTGTTTAATATGAAGAAAAATTTGAAAAAACCAAGAATAGTGTGATTTGCCTTCTTAAATCTTTGAATCACAGCCTTAAATATTTATTTAGGTAACTCATTTTCACAGACTATTCTATAACAAACTTGTTTATGAGATGAAAAGAAGAGATAACTAAACAGAGTTACATAAACTTTGTATGTTATATGTTTTATAAAAAAAAACTTTGTGAAATACTTTACACAAGGTTAAGCTGTTTCACATTTATGCATTAATACCTTTCAAATAGAGCTGACAGTATTTAGGAGAAAAAAAAAATAAAAGAGGATGAACGGAATACGGAGTCTTCATGGCAGAACACCTATGTGGTTCACACATGACGTCATCAAACATGTCTACTGGTCACCTTTCAAATGGTCATAATTAAGGTCCTTCACACTCTCTCCGGAGAAGAGCTCAAAGCTGTGTCCCTTCAGTAGTGAATCAATAACGTTGTCTTCATAGAAATGTGTGTTCCTTCCCTAATTGCAAGTGTAAACTGACAATGACACTCATATATAATAAGGAAAATGATCTGGGGGACTTAAAAAATATATATAAATATATTGTTGTATTCACTTGGACTTTGTAGAGTGTAATCATTGGATGAACTGATTGCAGAAATAAATACTGTCCAGTGATGTTTTTAAGCTCTTATTCACATTTATGAATGAAGAATACACTTCAAATGTACTCTTTCTTGTTTATTTTTCTACTCTCCTAGAAGTTCTTTGTAAAAGTCTTTTGATTGAAAAAAACACACTTGGTTAGTTACCCCCAAACTATCTTAATGATTATCTCAGCACCACTCCTTTCTTCTACATCTAATTTATTTATACAAATAATAGATTATCTTCTTGGCTAGCTGCATACAAAACTGCTGCAGAGCCATGTATTTGGAACAAGACTCCCTGAAGATGGAAGTAGGCAGTTATTGCAAAGATGTAATTAATCCACTTATGTCTCAGGTTGTAGATTTCATAAATACTATGTCTCTCACATATATGTACTATTATTAAAATGCATATTTTTTAATTTTTATTAATAAAATATGCATTTATGTAAAAGCATTATTGAATTCATAATTGTTTTTGTCCAACATGTATTTTTCTTAATCGGTTGATACTAAAAGTACAGCTGCTACTTTAAAAAAATATTGTATATTAAAAAATATTCAAATGGAGTGTTCAGAAATAGAGAGTTATAGAACAAAAAACCACTACAATATTGTAAAGTAATTAGCCTCCAATTAAAATAAATAAATTAAAAAAAAAAGAAAGTTAGAGAACAATTGCTGTCATTTGCCTCAGTGTTGGTTGGGATTAGAGCAAATTTATCAGTTGGCATCATGGTTGTGAATAATCCATCAATAACACACTGCAAAGACAAAATAGACCATCATTAATATATAGGTTCTCTTGGAGAACTGTCAGTGTCACTCATTGGTCACTGCTGTAACAACATTTCTTTTGTTACTGATGTAATTAATTGATGCTTACCTGAATTTCACAGATTCCCATGTTTACAATCTTTGAAGCTGCAGTTTATTTTTCTTCAGCTCTAATGCTCTTCCTTTATGTTTTCACTCTTCATTTTTGACACATTCCAACCTATTTAAGTATCCGTCTTGAAGAATGACTCTTCAGTATTACATCTGCACTTGAAAAAAAAGCAGAAACACACTAGTAATAGTAATTAAAAAGTCAAAAGTGAGTTTTAAAGACAATTGTCCTTTGACATGCACGAAATTTATTTTGATTACTATATTTTAAACTAAGTTTATCACAGAACCTTAGCAATAATTTTTAGATATTTTCAAGCTTTAGACAGATTTATTATACTTTGTGTATCAAATAATCTGATGTTTACTAACAATACTAAATAGCTGTGTACTTTTTACTTGTTATTTTTTCATCTTGTTTCAATACCTAGTACAGTTTCTTGCTCTTTGTAAGCCCTTGAGGCTATTTTTAAGCAAATAATGACTTTATTTTCATCCATCAAATAATTGTGTACTGCTTTTTTCCATTAAAAATCCGCCTCCTTTTGAAACAGACATAGAGAATAGACTTATGGACATGGGGAGAGGGGATGAGAGGGTAAGATGTATGGAAAGAGTAACATGGAAACTTACATTACCATCTGCAAAATAGATAGCCAATGGGAATTTGTTGTATGGCTCAGGAAACTCAAATAGGGGCTCTGAATCAATCTAGAGGGGTGGGATGGGGCAGGAGAAGGGAGGGAGTTTCAAAAGGGTATACCTATGGCTGATTCGTAGGTTTGACAGAAAACAAAATTCTATAAAGCAATTACCCTTCAATAAAAAAAATAAATTAAAAAAAATCTGCCTCCTTTTAAATTTGGTTTTCTAAAGTAGAAAATTGTTAGTAATCAATGTTTAGGAAAAATCCAGATTTGGCTATTGATAGTGTTTGTTTAATCCCCAAATTTTATATTTAATGAGAAAAATGCTAGAACACATAAACTTCCACAATATAGAGTGGAAATGGAAATTCATGGGGTGATATCTCAGAGATTTATTATCTGGATTATGAATGTCTAGTTGTTTTTGGAAACACGTGCCTTCTTTTATCTGTAAAATCTACATATACTAGAGTCCAGAGTGAGATTTTAAAGCAAGGTTCTCTGGGTTTGAAACCCATTCCTACCATTTCCTAGCTTCAACCTTGGTTAAGTCATTACCCTTTTGTATATCTTCGTTGATTACCTATAAAATGAAAATGATAATAGGTGCTCTCATTGAGAAAACACCTTTTGTAAAAATTAGGATGATTTAAACAAATCTGTAGGTTTTGGAGATCAAAGAGCCAATAAACAAACTATTATTGCATAGGAATTGCTTGTTTCAATTTTATAAATGTTATCAGTGGAAAGAATTTTATTAGGATGTTTTATTTGAGACACTTTCAGAACATGCCTTTATAAGATTGATTAGCTAAAGTCATACAATCAAGCATTTTAACCAAAAAGACTTCTTGGCTATTGTACACAGTGATGAGAAATAACATAATGTCTTATAATAAGTTCCAAAAAACCAATAGCATTTCTCAGAAATAAAAAAGTGTAGACTATATTCCCAGGTATTACATAGCAACTGACATTTATACTTTATTCTGTCCACAGACACAACAGTTTAAAGGTATGTACTCAGTTATATCTAATGACAAAGGGTGATCTTTCATCACGTTATAAGGACAATACAAGGCTAAGCAGAATAGACCATTTTAAAGAGAAGAATAGATAAAGTTTCTGCTATGACTCATCTTTGTTAAATTTATGAGGCAGGTAAAATCTACTTTAGAGTCTCCCATTTGCCCTGTCTTTACTTCCTACCATCTCCTAGTGTTATAGCCACGCATTCTGGGAAACAAGCTCACTCAGAAGGACGATGCAGATAGTGAAGTGCAGTTTATTACACCGGCGGGCCCAAGGCAGAGTCTCCTCTTAGCCAAGGACCCCGACCAGCATTTGTGAAAATCTTTTATACCCCATGTGTATGTGTCTGAACCCACCACCCAATTTCCTTGTGACTTACATAAACAAAGGAAAGGTAAATACAATCACAATAACCCTATCATTCATGTGTTATGTGTTCAAACAATCAATAATCAATAAGCCCGAGGTTACATTCCAAACAGTCAACAATCAATAAGCCCGAGGTTACAGAAAAAACCTTCTATTGTCATTTCCACAGGCACTAAGCACAGAGTTCAGAGTCTGTTAGAGAGGTGGCCGAACATGATTAGCACGAACAGGCCTAAGATGGAGTCCAGGCCCTATGAATTCCTTCTTCACTAGGAATCCCGTCTCCTTCCTATGAGCTGCTAAACAGTAACTACTGACTGAAAGAAGGCATGAACAGTGAAACACACCATTCTCACACGGCTTTCCGTTTGAGTTGGCAGTGGTTGAAGGCACAAGAGAAATTTTAGGGGGCATCCAGAGACAAGTACTTTGTAAAAAGGGTAAAGTGCTAAGAGTGACATTTCAAGAAGGGAAGATTTACTCAGTTGGGAAAACTTCCTGGTGTCCCTCAATCAGTCCAGATAAAAGGTCCTCTTATTGAGAAGAGTTCCTTCTCCATTCCCATGCAAAGTCAATGCTGAGCAAGTCTTATAATGAACCTGCTGTCCAGCTTTTGTTTCTATCCACACACTAGCCTGAGTCTGCTGGCTAAATATTGTTGCCCTCTTGGGCCTGGATTGATTTTCCCAAGTATTAAATGGTTTTTCCAGTAGTTATGTATGGATGTGAGAGTTGGACCATAAAGAAAGCTGAGCATTGAAAAACTGATGTTTTTTTTTTAAATTAATTTATCTTTTATTGAAGGATAATTGCTTTACAGAATTTTGCTGTTTTCTGTCAAACCTCAACATGAACTGTGATGTTGGATAAGACTCTTGAGAGTCCCTTGAACTGCAAGGAGATCAGACCAGTCAATCTTAAAAGAAATCAGTCCTGAATATTCATATTAGGGTCCTTCAGGACCCTAATCGGTCCTGAAGGACCGATGCTGAAGCTGAAACTCCAAAACTTTGGCCACCTAATGTGAAGAACTGACTCATTAGAAAAGACCCTGATACTGGGAAAGACTGAAGGCAGGAGGAGAAGGGGATGACAGAGGATGAGATGGTTGGATGGCATCACCGACTCGATGGACATGAGTTTAATCAAACTCGGGGAGTTGGTGATGGACAAGGAGGCCTGGCGTGTTGCAGTCCATGGGGTTGCAAAGAGTCAGACATGACTGAGCTACTGAACTGAAGGGAACTGAAATGGAAAATGGGGAGCTGATGCTAACATTTCAAAGGGATGGTTGTCAGGTACTTTAGAAAGACAATAGTGGGTTGCAAAATAGGGAAGAGGCTATTAAAAAGATTCACATCTCAAGTGAGCAGAGGAAGAACTTACAATAGCAGAGGTAAGTTCAGCTCAATTCAGTGGCTCACTTGTGTCCAACTCTTTGAGGCCCCTTGGACTGCAGCAGGCCAGGCCTCCCTGTCCATCACCAACTCCTGGAGTTTACTCAAACTCATGTCCATTGAGTCAGTGATGCCATCCAACCACCTCATCCTCTGTCGTCCCCATCTCTTCTTGCCTTCAATCTTTCCCAGCACCAGGGTCTTTTCAAATGGGTCAGTTCTTCGCATCAGGTGGCCAAAGTATTGAAGTTTCAGCTTCAACGTCAGTCCTTCCAATGAATAGTCAGGGTTGATTTCCTTTAGAATGGACTGATTGGATCTCAGTCCAAGGGACTCTCAAGAGTCTTTTCCAACACCACAGTTCAAAAGCATCAATTCTTCAGCACTCAGCTTTCTTTATAGTCCAACTCTCACATCCATACATGACCACTGGAAAAACCATAGCTTTGACTAGACGTACCTTTGTTGGCAAAATAATGTCTCTGCTTTTTAATATGCTATCTAGGTTGGTCATAAGTTTTCTTCCAAGGAGCAAGTGTCTTTTAATTTCGTGGCTGCAGTCACCATCTGCAGTGATTTTGGAGCCCAAAAAAATAAAGTCAGCCACTGTTTCCACTGCTTCCTCATCTATCTGCCATGAAGTGATGGGACCAGATGCCATGATCTTAGTTTTCTGAATGTTTAGCTTTAAGCCAACTTTTTCACTCTCCTCTTTCACTTTCATCAAGAGGCTCTTTAGTTCTTCTTCGCTTTCTGCCATAAGGGTAGTATCTGAGGTTATTGATATTTCTCCCAGCAATCTTGATTCCAGCTTGTGCTTCATCCAGCCCAGGGTTTCTCGTGATGTACTCTGCATATGAGTTACATAAGCAGGGTGACAATATACAGTCTTAACGTACTCCTTTCCTGATTTGGAATCAGTCTTTTGTTCCATGTCCAGTTCTAACTGTTGCTTCTTGACCTGCATACAGATTTCTCATGAGGCAGGTCAGGTGATCTGGTATTCCCATCTCTTGAAGAATTTTCCACAGTTTATTGTGATCGCATAGTCAAAGGCTTTGGCATAGTCAGTAAAGAAGAAGTAGATGTTTTTTTTC
Source organism: Giraffa tippelskirchi (assembly GCF_054371585.1). Classification (NCBI taxonomy): domain Eukaryota; kingdom Metazoa; phylum Chordata; class Mammalia; order Artiodactyla; family Giraffidae; genus Giraffa; species Giraffa tippelskirchi. The sequence continues at coordinate 134,946,783 of NC_137283.1, forward strand.
TGGAACTATCTTGCTTTTTTGATGATTTCCAGTGTATGTTGGCAATTTGATCTCTTGTTCCTCTGCCTTTTCTAAAACCAGCTTGAACATCTGAAAGTTCATGGTTCACATACTGTTGAAACCTGGCTTGGGGAATTTTAAACATTACTTTGCTAGTACGTGAGATAAGTGCAATTGTGTTGTAGTTTGAGCATTCTTTGGCATTGCCTTTCTTTGGGACTGGAACGAAAACTGACCTTTTCCAGTCCTGTGGCTACTGCTGAGTTTTCCAAATTTGCTGGCATATTGAGAGCAGCACTTTCACAGCATCATCTTTTAGGATTTGAAGTAGCTCAACTGGAATTCCACTACCTCCACTAGCTCTGTTCATAGTGATGCTTTATAAGGCCCACTGGACTTTGCATTCCAGGATGTCTGGCTCTAGGTGAGTGATCACATCATCATGATTATCTGGGTCATGACAATCTTTTTTGTGTACTTACTGAGTATCAGATATATCCTGTGCTTTATGGCAGGTGATAGCAGGCAATCACATATACTCCTATGCCCGCAAAATCACCAGTATGCTGAGGAATCCCACATGATCATATCAGGCACAATTTTTTTCCTGAGCTAAAAGTATGCAGGCTAAACTACCCACTGAAGAACCTCAGTTTTATGTCCCTCTACCCAATTCCAACTTAATACATCATCTTTCCCCTCAAATGTACTTTTTGTCCTACATACTGTATTTTTCTTTTTGGCAAGCTAAAAACCTGGGAATCATCCTTGATTCCTGCTTCCATTATGCACCCCAAATCTTTATATCCTCTCAGTCTCTAAATTCTGTATGTTATATTATCAGAAAATAGGGAGCCAAGGTTACTGAATAAGAGTAGGGTGAAAACAAGTTAGGTTTGACAATTGAGAGTGAAGAAAAGATAGCAGTACCCAGAAGAATTAGGATGACAATTAACTGAGTAATTGTTTTCATGCACATCTTTAATATCTGTTTCGTTTTTGTATCAAGCTATTTTCACTATTTTTATCCTTAATGGCAGATTATGCTTATTTTTAAGTGTTAACATAATGTAAAGGAAAAAATTCTTCATCACTCATTTGTTGTGTAGGGTTGCTTCCTATTTGCTTTAAGGGATCAAAGGTAGCTTTTTTCCTCAGACTTGAAATACCTTAATGGGGTGCCTCAGAATGGTACTCAGAATGGTACTACTCAGGTGGTAAAGAATCTGCTTGCAGTGCAAGAGACTGGGGTTCAATTCCTGGGTCAGGAAGATCCCCTAGAAAAGGGAATGGCTACCCACTCCAGTATCCATTTTTTTTTCTTTCTGTAGACAAACACATCATTTTTCCTTTTTATTTTAGACAAGGGATACAATTACAGTAAGTCTCCTACATAGAAACAAGTTCTGTTCTAAGAGCATATTCATAAGTCCAGTGAAGTTAGCCTAGGTACCCAACTAACATAATCGGTTATATAGTACTGTAATGTAATAGGTTTATAATACTTTCCACAGAAATAATACATAAAAGGCAAACAAATACAAGCACAAAAAGTAAAGAAAACATTTTTAATTTTACAGTACATACCTTGAAAAGTACATTAATACAGTATCACAGCCACTCCAGTATTCTTGCCTGGAGAATTCCATGGACAGAGGAGCCTGGTGGGCTATAGTCCATGGGGTCCCGAAAAGTTGGACAAGACTGAGTGACTAACACTTTACAGTCTTTAGTCTGCCTCTGTAATTCTCTGATTTCCTATTGATACCCAAAGGGCAAAATTCTGTGTCCAGAAAGGATATTACCAACAGAACTGCCTGGCCCTCAGCTCCCAGTTGTCCCATCAGAAAGTGTTTGGCAGTTGCCTCTGCTTGACATTCTTTGCTTCATTGAGTTGCTGTTACAAAGAGATAATTTAGTTTCAGAAGTGAATCAGACAGGGCCCTTCCATGGGTCACCACGAGTCCAGCAGCACTGAGCCCTGCTATCAGGCTTTGAGGTCTGTTGCTCTAGTTTTGGAATTTTTAATAATTGTATCTTTGAATTGTATTTTGCATGTGAAGTCGGAAGAGACCATGGAGCATGTGTGAGGGCTTGGAACCTGGAATCACATTACCTATGATTGTCTCCATTACACCCTTTTCTCCCTGGGAGGGGTTTTCATCCACTTGCTCCCCACCCCCTGGCTCTTTGGGCCCAGTCCAGTGTCTCCTTCCTTACTCTGACCTACTAGCACTGCCGTTCCTTTTCCACCCTGTGCGAGGACAGGACGTGACATCGGGAAGGCTGTGGTCAGCTGTGCACTCCAGCAGTCTCACTGTAGGCACAGCAGGTGTCATCCCATCTCAGGTTGGTAGGGCCACAGCACGTTCCAGTAGAGACTCAGTGGGCCAAGCCCCTCACCTACCCCCAATTCATGCACTGTGTGGGTCCTGATGTGGAGGCTGCCATCTCAGGGGGTTGTCTATTTGCCTTTGGTTGAGGTGGCAGGCCCAGGAGAAGGGCAGATGCCTGGCTCAGCTTCCTCACTCCAAACAGAGTCTGGACTATTGTTTCAGCGGTTGGTGGGAGGGGGAGCCTGGCAGTGGGTGGGCCACTGAGTTGCAGAACAGGGTCTCCAGGCACCTATGAGGACCTGCACTCGACCTGCTAATATCTCCATGTCCAAGGGAGTGAGGCATTCCACAGCAAAGATCAAATATCTTGGCAAGAAACTGCAGAGAAGGGGAAAAAACTTGTGAATGTGAGGGCACTATTTTTCATATTTTTGAACAAAGATCTCCAAATTGTTATTTTGTCCCAGATCCTGCAAATTATTCAGCCAGTCTTATAAATAGGAAATAGGTAACATTATTGCCAAATACAGAATGAGACTATTTTGGAACAGTTGAATTAAAATAGATCTCTTGGATGTGAAAATTGTAAGTGTTTTGATAAAGTAAAAGGGCACAGAGAAGTATGTGTTGCAGAAAAACTTTTTAATTATAATCAACAAAAGTAAGTTTCTTTTCATCAGTCACACCTTACACTACAGGGATTGCTTGTGAGGAATTTATAATGGGCAAAGTTTATTGGCTGGCTTTCTAAAGCACCCTAGGTGTTAACTTTTCAGACAACATGAAGGTGGAGGTCCATTAAGAGGTGACTTTTTAAATGTGCAATTGCTGTATGTGAGTATCTCTTGCAAGGAAGAAGTTCACAGGTGTAAAGGGCCAAGTATTTAAATTGAATTGCTTCAGTTATTCAGATAATGTGATTTCTGAATAATCATAGTAGATTTGCTTAAAGTTAAATACCTATGAGATTTAGACACAGAGAAATAATTATATAAACACAGAAGGAATAAATTTCAGAATTTAAAAAAATTCTTTTAATTTCTTTACATAACAAAATGGAAAATAGATGTAATATGAGGAAGTTTTAAAAAGCACTCTTCAAGTATGAAGTTTTATTTTATTTATTTAATTTTCAGAATTGAACCATTTTTCCAAAGGGCAGAAACAAAGCAAGCATCCAACTGCAGAACCATGGCCAGCAATCTTTCCCAACCTGATACCGTGCAGCTCTGCTATGAGAATGTGAACAGATCGTGTATTAAATCTCCCTACTCGCCTGCATCTCGGGTGATTCTGTACACAGCGTTTGGCTTTGGGTCTTTGTTGGCTATCTTTGGAAACTTCTTGGTGATGACTTCAGTTCTTCACTTCAAGCAGCTGCATTCGCCAGCCAATTTCTTGATCGCCTCTCTGGCCTGCGCGGACTTTCTGGTGGGAGTGACTGTGATGCCCTTCAGCATGGTCAGGTCCGTGGAGAGCTGCTGGTACTTTGGAGCCAGATTTTGTGCCCTTCACAGTTCCTGTGATGTGGCATTTTGTTACTCTTCTCTCTTCCACTTGTGCTTCATCTCCATCGACAGGTACATTGCTGTTACTGACCCCCTGGTCTATCCCACCAAGTTCACGGTGTCTGTGTCAGGGGTGTGCATCAGCATCTCCTGGATGCTGCCCATTGTGTACAGCGGAGCTGTGTTCTACACAGGTGTCAGTGACGATGGCATGGAGGAATTAGTAAGCGCTCTCAACTGTGTAGGTGGTTGTCAAATTGTTTTAAATCAAGAATGGGTTTTGATAAGTGTTCTGATATTTTTATACCTTCCCTCATTATGGTAATTCTTTATGGTAAGATTTTTTTTGTAGCTAAACAACAAGCTCTAAAAATTGAAAATACTGGCAGCAAAGCAGAATCAGAGAGTTATAAATCCAGAGTGGCCAAGAGAGAGAGAAAAGCAGCTAAAACCCTGGGGGTCACGGTGGTAGCATTTATGATTTCATGGTTGCCATGTACAATTGATATATTAATTGATGCCTTTATGGGTTTTATAACCCCTGCCTATATTTATGAGATTTGCTGTTGGGGTGCCTATTATAACTCAGCCATGAACCCTTTGATTTATGCTTTATTTTACCCTTGGTTTAGGAAAGCCACGAAACCTATTTTAAGTGAGGGACTTTTTAAGGATAGTTCATCAACCACTAGCTTATTTTCAGAGTAAATGAAAGCACTAAGTTGAAGAATTTAGGACTATTTTTAAAATTACAAATTTATGATGAAATTAGATACAAAAATGAATAAAGCCTTTCAAAATTAGGTAAATATATATATTTTTCAAATTAGCCAGGAGCAAAGTCACAGACTGGTGCCTTCATCATATAATAAGGATATTTACTGCACCAAGTAATAAAGGCATGGCCTTGAGGAGGGCCTGGCAGCCCACTCCAGTATTCTTGCCTGGAGAATCCCATGGACAGATGAGCCTGGGGGCTACAGTCCATAGGCTCAGAAAGAGTTGGACACAACTGAAGTGACTTAACAAAGTAATAAATGATAAAGCAGTTTACCTGTGTCATCTGTCTTGATGCTTTGTACACATCCTTACTATACGTACTTGTTTCTTCCCATTTCTATGAATCCTGAATCTCATTTTTCGTTCTCAAATCTGTAATCATTTTCTCATTTAGGCTCAACTTTCATTTATCTTTCAAAGGTCCTTCTTTCTCAGTCTTTTGCAACATTATTTCATTTTCTAGGGCTGTCATAGCAAAGTATCACAATGGCTCAACCAACAGAAATTATTTCTCCCACTTAGAAATGTAGAGGTTAGAATTCCCAGATCAATGTGTAAGCAAGAGTTCGTTTGCTCAGAGGACCCCTTTCCTTGGATTGCAGATGGCTGTCTTCTCTCTGTGTCCTCTCATGGTCCTTGCTACATGGGAGTCTGTGTCCTAATCCACTCTTCTAAGAATACCAGTCATATAGGATTAAAAACTCATTTTAGCTTAATTAACTTTTTAAAGATCTTGTCTCCAAGTATAGTTATATTGCAAAATACTGAGAGTTAGGACTTCAACATATGAATTGGGGGTGAGGGGACATGATTCAGCGCATATCAGACAGTCCAGGCTTGAGGACATTATCTAAGGGTCTGTTTATTTCCTGCTCTCCTGTGACTCGATCTCCTCTGTATCTTCCTGGAGCTTTTGGAGCAGCAGGTAAGCCTCTCCTGCTTAACGACTGGGAAGAATCTTAGAATGTTCACTTGTAGTATTGTGAAAAGAGTGATTCTGCTTTGGAATCAGGTATTAGTTACAGACATTATGAAGAAGTAGAAATTGTGGAAAAAATTTACCAAAAAACCTGGTATAATGATTATTAGCTAATATAAAATCTGCATGTGAAAAAATTATCTATTACCACTAGTAGGGACCATTTCTGCGTCAATTTCACTTGAAAATAATGTGTAATTCACATTCTCATTTTTTTCTCAGCAGTTTCCTCACGGAAGTGTAGTCTGTATTTACTTCTCCAGGATGTTGTAGGATCAAAAATTCTTTGCTTTTGCTGCAAAAAAACCTAATATTAGAAAAAGCATAAACAATGTATACTATACTTTTACATTTTGTTCTCTGGAACATTTTACACTGTTGATTCAATAAAAGTTTTTTGGAATGCATTTCTGGAGTATTTTGTATGCCTACGTGCTTAGTCATGTCCTATTCTTTGTGACCCTTTGGACTGGAGCCCGCCAGATCCCTCTTTACATGGGATTTCCCAGGCAAAAATACTGGAGTGTGTTGCCATTTCCTTCTCCAGGGGATCTTCCGGATCCAGGGATCTCTGACCCGTGTCTCCTGTGTCTCCTGCATTGCTGGCAGATTCTTTATCTGCTGAGCCATTGCGGAAGTCCAGTGTATTTTGTATAATGAAACCATTTTAGTACAAATAGTGGTATGTAGGTCTTTTTCTTTTGGGTTTTTCTGTCTTGTCATTCATTTAAAATGATAGAAGTAACTTTTTCTCATTGGTTTTCATTGAGTCTTTTCATGTTTTCAAACAAATACTGAACATTAATTATATACAAGTAAGTACCTATGCAAGGATAGCTAAAGATTTTAAAAATGTATTTTATCTAGTATTTTCCTCAAGGAAAATAATTTTGTAGGTAGTATGGACAATTCATTTTAAAATATATTTTTTGATACTCAGAAGAATATCACAGATCTAACTCCTGTGAGCAGAGGATGAGTTGCCATCACAAGGCTGGCACATGGTATTTGATCATTCCTATAACATTGTCTTCTCACCCACATATGGTCCCATGGCCTGCAGGTTTAAAAGTTGTTAAAGCAACCTTATTTTTCGGTAGAAAGGACTTTTGAGGAATCCCCAAGCATGTTTGGACTTGTGTAGGCAAATATAAGGGTAGATTAGTTTGGGACTGTAGGATTAATTTCCGTAAATGGAAGACTGGGCTTGGAAAAAGAGGAAGACAACAAGTAGAGAAGTAGCATGATAAAAATAAGTACATTTTCATGTTATCACTTACTATCCTCAATACATCAGATTAACTGCAACAGATTTTTAAAAAGGATATGTTTCCTATTTTTAGAGCATAGAGAACATAGAAAAAATTAAGTGAAAGAGTTGGATAATAGTTCCATTCAATAAATGTCACACAGAATTACACTTACTAAATTAAATTATAGATAGTCAGGCCAAAGGAAAATTGAAGATTTTTAAAATATTTCCTATGGGTAGAAAAAATATTCTGTTGTTACGTGTGATACCAAACTCTCCAGTACAACTCTGAATATGAAATTTCTTTTGAGCATGTAGTGAGTATGTGCAATTCAACAAAAGGAAAAGAAAACAAGAGAACAGATTCTTTCATTCACTTCAGGATAGCAGTAGCAGTGTTAGTCACTCAGTCGTGTCTGACTCTTTGTGACCCCATAAACTGTAACCTGCTAGGCTCCTCTGTCAATGGGATTCTCCAGGCAAGAACAACGGAGTGGATTGCCATTCCCTTCTGCAGAGCATCTTCCTGACCTGGGGATCGAACCCAGGTCTTCTGCATTGTAGGCAGATTCTTTATCATCTGAGCTACAGGGAAGATCAATTCAGGATAGTCTTTCCTAAATATGACTCCCTCAGGCTGGCAGATCATGGCTTTCTAATTACACAAGCATGTAGTGCTTTTGTTAGTACCATATTATAACCTCCATAGCCTTAGATGACTGAATTAGAGTTGGCAAAATGATTCCAGGAAAACTCATTCGTAGGTAGGAGTTAATCTATCATATTATTACTCAAGAGAAAAATAACAGAGACACCAGATCATGTTAATACTAAGTATGAGAATGAAGTTCTTTGATCTTGCCTGAGTTCTATTCAAAGTTTTGATTGCTCATTGTTTCCTTCTTTAATATGATAAAAATATATCGATCACTGAAATTCAGCACACACTGGGAGATGAAATTTTAGAAGCAATCTCTTCGGAGTCCAGTAAAAGACAAAATGGTCCAATATTATCACATTTTATAAACATTGTTTTATTGCTGTTGTTGTTCAGTCGCTAAGTCATGTCCAACTCTTTGTGACCCCCGTGGACAGCAGTACACCAGGCTTCCCTGTCCCTCACTGTCTCCCTGAGTTTGCTCAAACTCTTGTCCATTGAGTTGGTGGTGTTATCTAACCATCTCATCCTCTATCGCCCCCTTCTCCTCCTGCCCTCAATCTTTCCCAGCATCAGGGTCTTTCCAATGAGTCAGCTCTTTGCATCAGGAGGCCAAAGTATTGGAGCTTTAGCATTAGTCCTTTCAATGAATATTCAGGGTTGATTTCCTTTAGGATTGACTGGTTTGATCTCCTTGCTGTCCAAGGGATTCTCAAGAGTCTTCTCCAGCACCACAATTTGAAAACATAAATTCTTCAGGCTCAGCCTTCCTTATGGTCCAACTCTCACATCCATACATGACTACTGAAAAAACCATAGCTTTGACTAGATGGACCTTTGTTGGCAAAGTCATGTCTCTGCTTTTAATATGCTAATTTGTAATAGCTTTTCTTCCCAGGAATAAGCATCTTTTAATTTCATGGCTGCAGACACCATCCATAGTGATTTTGAAGCCCAAGAAAATCAAGTCTGTTACCGTTTCCATTTTTTCCCTTCTATTTGCCATGAAGTGATGGAACCAGATGCCGTGAACTTAGTTTTTGAATGTTGAGTTTTAAACTAGCCTTTTCACTCTCCTCTTTCACCTTTTACCTCCCTTCACTTTCTGCCCCTAGGGTGGTGTCATCTGCATATCTGAGGTTATTTATATTTCTCCTGGCAATCTTGATTACAGCTTGTGCTTCATCCAGCCCAGCATTTCGCATGATGTACTCTGCATAGAAGTTAAATAAGCACGGTGACAATATACAGCCTTAATGTACTGCTTTTCCAGTTTTGAACCAGTCCATTGTTTCATGTCTAGTTTTAATTGTTGCTTCTTGAAGGAGGGCTTCTCATACAGGGCTTCTCAGGAGGCAGGTAAGGTAGTCTGGTATTCCCATCTCTTGAACAATTTCCCACATTTTGTTGTGATCCACACAGTCAAATGCTTTAGCATAGTCAATGAAGCAGATGTTTTTCTGGAATTCTTTTGCTTTTCCTGTGATCCAACAGATGATGGCAATTTGATCTCTGGTTCCTCTGCCTTTTCTAAATCCCGCTTTTACCTCTGGAAGTTCTCAGTTCCCTGTTGAAGCCTAGCTTGGAGAGCTTTGAGCATTACCTTACTAGCATGTGAAATAAGCACAATTGTGCAGTAGTTTGAACCTTCTTTGGCATTGTCCTTCTTTGGGACTGGAATGAAAACTGACCTTTTCCAGTCCTGTGGCCAATGTTGAGTTTTCCAAATTTCCTGGCCTATTGAGTGCAGCACTTTCCCAGCATCATCTTTTAAGATATGAAATAGCTCAGCTGGAATTCTATCACCTCCACTAGCTTTGTTCATAGCAATGCTTCCTAAGGCCCACCTGACTTCACACTCCAAGATGTCTGGCTCTAGGTGAATGACCACACCATCATGGTTATCTGAGTCTCTAAGACTTTTTTTGTACAGTTCTTCTGTGTATTCTTGCCACCTATTCTTAATCTCTTCTGCTTCTATTAAGTCCTTACCATTTCTGTCCTTTATTGTGTCCATCTTTGCATGAACTATTCCTTTGATAACTCTCACTTTCTTGACAAGATCTATACAATAAATTAACAAATATAAATGTCATATACATGAATGACTGGAATGCATTTGAATTTACAGATATCTTGCATGACTTACAGCTCATAAATTTTCTCCTACTGAAGTGTCTCTGGCTTTTTATTCATCTTAAAGAGAATTTTCTTAAATATCTCTCCTCAGTATATCCTGTGCAATATGTCCTTTTTGTGTAGACCTCTTCAGATACACAAGATCTCATATTTTTAGTTAGCTAAGAATTTTTCTTTTTAGCAATGAATAAATTTTGAAGTACATCAAATGGAATTTTGTATTTCATTGGATGATCATAGAATTTTAATCTGTTAAAATGGTAAATTATAGTAATAGATTTTCAATTGTTAAAGCAAATTTCCATTCTTGGCACAGACTCTAATCAAGATGTATCATCTCTTTATATGCTGTTAATTTTATTTTGTTTAGGATTTCTGCTTCATTATGAGTGAGAGTGTTCATTCTTTTTCTTGGGTTTTGTATCCATGCTGTTCTACATCAAACAATAAATTTTAATTGGAGATTATTAAGTGTGAGTTTCTTCTTCTTCACAGCTTGCACCATAGGGACTCCACTGTAGATGATTTTGGATGTGGGATTTGGCTGTGCTTCCTTGGGGGTTTTGGCATTAACTTTTTAGATAGTTTGGAGGGGGGTAGTAAAAGGTAACCTGTGTCTTTTGCATCTCCTACATTGGCAGGCAGGATTTTTACCAATGACACCATATGGGCTTCCCTAAAAGGTAATGAATGAACAACAAATCAATACGCACCATGCTAACTTTGACAAAGAGGAATAACGCCCCCAAACATCAGTCAGGTAATAAAAGATTGTTGATAAATTATAAGGTAAGACATCTTTTGTGGGAAAAGAAAATTTGCAACAGATTTATTTGAAGTTAAATTATTATTCAATTTAGAAAATTGTTTCATAGTATGTTTTAAGTATAAAAATAATACTTTATATTCTAAAATTAAAATAAATTCAAATTCAATATACAGTTATTTAATATGTTCAGCGATTAAAACTAACATAAATACATGACAGGTCACGTGATTATGTTTGGTAATTATTACCAAAGTAATCAGTTGAAAGATATCTTTTCTTTCCCACCAGGAAATAGAAAACTGCTCTATTTTATTTGATTGAAAAAGGGAAGAACTTCTGCAGATGTTTACAAGCTATTGATAGCAGCATCATGAACAGCAGCTCATCCACTGTTGCAGCTGTGCAGCTCTGCTACAAACACCTGAACGGATCCTGTGTGAAAACCCCCTACTCACCAGGTTCCCGCCTCATCCTGTACACAGTGTTTGGCTTTGGAGCTGTGCTGGCTGTATTTGGAAACCTCTTGGTAATGATTTCCATTCTCCACTTCAAGCAGCTGCATTCTCCAACCAATTTCCTGATTGCCTCCCTGGCCTGTGCAGACTTCTTGGTGGGAGTGACTGTGATGCCCTTCAGCACAGTGAGGTCTGTGGAGAGCTGCTGGTACTTTGGGGAGAGTTACTGTAAATTTCATACTTGTTTTGATGGGTCATTCTGTTACACTTCCATCTACCACTTGTGCTTTATCTCTCTGGACAGGTACATTGCCGTCTCTGACCCCCTGGTCTATCCAACCAGGTTCACTGTGTCTGTTTCTGGCATGTGTATTGCCTTCTCCTGGCTCTTTTCAATTGTTTATTCTTGTTCCCTTCTTGGCACAGGAGCGAATGCAGTTGGACTGGAGGATCTAGTAAGTGCTCTCACCTGTGTGGGAGGCTGTCAATTTGCAGTGAATCAAAATTGGGTATTGGTGAATTTCCTTTTATTCTTCATCCCCACCCTTGTGATGATAGTTCTTTACTCCAGTGTTTTCCTCATTGCTAAACAACAGGCTAGAAAAATTGAGAATCTGAGCAATAAGACTGGGCGATGCTCAAACAGCTACCAAGACAGAGTAGCCAAGAGGGAGAGAAAGGCTGCAAGAACGCTGGGCATTGCAGTGCTAGCATTTCTGATCTCATGGCTGCCATACTTTGTGGGTACCATAATTGATGCCTTCCTAGGTTTCATCACTCCCACATATATTTATGAAATACTGGTTTGGATTGCTTATTATAACTCAGCTATGAACCCCTTGATTTATGCTTTCTTTTATCCTTGGTTTCGAAAAGCCATAAAACTCATTGTCACTGGCAAAGTCTTGAGAGAAAATTCCTCAACAGTAAATTTATTTTCTGGGTAAGTCTACATTTCAGATGGAGGAATTGATAGTAGATTCACAGTGAACACACGCTGGGTAAAAAATTTAGTCATATGTGTTTAAGGTCTTCTAATGTAAAATAAATTGTGCTTCAAATTTGACCCAAACACTTAAATTCAGTTTCATTATTCTTTGGCTAATATAACATAAAACCCTGTATGTGATGGAAACAGCATGACCTTGGAGCCAGAAACAAAGCAATTTAACATAGAACTTGGGCTGCTTCCACTCTCTGAGCTTCACTGTATGTCTCTAGTTAATAACCTCTCTTTTGTAGCATTCTTGAGAAAATTTAAAAGAATGTATAAAGAAAGTGAAAGTCATTTGGTCGTGTCTGACTCTTTGCCACCCCATGGACTATACCATCCATGGAACTCTCCAGGTCAAAATACTGGAGTGGGTAGCCTTTCCCTTTTCCAGGGGATCTTCCCAACCCAGGGATTGAATCCAGGTCTCCCGCATTGCAGGTGGATTCTTTACCAACTGAGCCATGAGGGAAGCCCAAGAATACTGGAATGGGTAGCCTATCCCTTCTCCAGTGGATCTTCCCTACCCAGGAATCGAACTGGGGGCTCCTGCATTGCAGATTCTTTACCAACTGAGCTATCAGAGAAGCCGAAAAGAATGTATAGAAAAAAAAAAAAAAGATGATGTTTTTATTAATCTAAATCCTCCCTTTTATTGCTTTATAATAGTTCAGTCCTTGGTTACTACTGCTCTTTATATTTTTGTGATTGCAATATTTTTCCACTAAAATGTACATACAGCTGGGGAATACTTAGAGACATCCTGGCTCAGGGAGGGCGAAGTAGTGACTCCGCACTGTCAGGTGTTCAGATTTGTGGTCCAGAAATATGATCTCAGAGTAAGGTAAAATCAACCCAGAGAGAAAGAGTGACTATGACATTCATTTAATTATTTACCGTGGGAAAGGTGATTGGTGTCATTAATAGTATTTGATTATTCAATAAGCTTTTTTATACTGATTAAGTCTACTCCTACAATTTCATTTTGGTTCAGAAATTTTACCAGTTAACATATGTTTACAACATGGATTTTAAAACTGTCAATCATTACTGTACTTCATCTTAAATTAACTTAATATTTGTTCACTTTTGCATTGTACCAAAAATATTATTTTTTAAACATTTATTTTATTAAAGTATAGTGATTAAATGTACCAAAATTATTTATAAGGGCTTTCAATGATTCACATGAAATGTACAAATTAAAAAACACCCAAAAGAATAGAAAAGTGAAATGAAGGAGATAAATGATGATAGAGAGGCTGGTAAATACATTTTGTGTGGCCCACAGATTTGAAACTGAATTAATTTAAGCAACTCACATTGGATAAGTTAAGCTATTCACTTTGTATAACATTCACCAGCTTTTCAGACATGAAGACTTGTTCTTGGTCCTAAGACTGCAGGGTGCTGTGTGTCCCATGAACTGAGTGAATTAATTGCTTGATTCTCTTCTAACCTTTGGTTTATTGTAATCAGACATCAAAATTTAAAAATCAGAGCATCATATCTTTGGGGCAAGAGTGAATACATATCAAAATATTCTTGTTATTTTTCTTTAATTTCATGATTGATGTAAATCAGAAATACATTAGCACATCATTTCTATTAATAAACAAATGCTTTAAGCTAGTAAGCCTTTCCCGAGACAGTGAATTTTTTCTGAATATACTATGCTTGAGTGAAACTCTCTCATCTTCATTTTATGATTAAAGATGATACAGATAATTTAAAGGCACCCTAGACTGCTTAGTATTAGTTTATACACAACTCTTCCAACACTGAAAATCATCAGTTTATTTTGATTTAGTGCTTTCAATGTAGTAGCTTTCCCTAATCCTGTGCCACAAGCTATAGAGAAATCATACCGACCATTTTAAAAATAGAAAAAGCTACAAAGTTCTTACAAAATCTGCTGAATATATTAAAGCTTCTATATTTAAGAGTCAGGCATGACTTGGCAATTGAACAACTCCAAAAAGTTTTTAAAAATTTTATAGGATTTCAATTATAGTTTTAATTTTCACAAGAGTTATGTTTCCAAAAATAAATTATCTTGCAACTTCAAAAACATAACTCCATTGTCTTCTTGGACCTAGTGTACTGATGAGAAGCTTGGTCCCAGTATGGTATTCATTCTATTTTCATAAACGAGTTCTCTCTGGCCTCTGTTCCTAGGAGATTTTAAGAACTTCTCTTTATACTTGTTTATATTTAGTGCCTGTAGTTTTTGTTTTGTTTTCTCTCTTTGTAGTTGGTAGGCATGTACATTTGGAGTTTAGATTCTTTAGCCCAGAGAAAACTTTCTCTAGGATCATTTTTATTATTTTCTTGTGCTCATTCTTCAATTGCTTTTTTCTGGGATTAAGAATTTCGCCCAGGTCCTATGGAAAGAATATTTCTCTTACCTTTCTTATAAACTTTCACTGTGTTAAATGTGGGTTGTATTTTCTGTGCCTAGGATTTTCCATCTGTTTGACCCTAACTCATTTTTATCTTTCAGAGATACTCTTTAGGGCATCTTACTGGGATTTCAGAAGTAAATTATAGGCTCACTTATCTTGACAGGGCTAATCTTCAGATGGTATGTACCAATTCAAACATTCCATTGCAAAAATGATGAAATGCTTAAATACTGGTTGGTAAATATCTGTTGACCTGAGCCTCCTACACCTCTCAAGCATTGGCATGATCCAACAATGAAAGATCAATGGAAAGCAAAGGTGGGTGTCTCCACAGATTAACTACCTCTCAAAAGAGCATCCTTTCTGACCAGTCATTGCTCATGTCTTAGCAGATTGATTTTTTCATGTTTTGAAATGTCAGCCCTAAATACTGACCCAGAAATCAAGTTGTCACTTTTTGAGGAGCACTTCATCAATAGTAAATTCACTTTTGATCATGAAAACTTAAATAGGGGAAAATTAAGAATGTACTCAGAAGTACCGAGTGATTGTTTAAATAATTATTATTTACTTCTTGAGAAATAAATGAGACTTCTGAAAATGTATAATGGGATGATGGGAAGAAGTTTTCAAATTATTCAGGAAAAGCATGAAGGAACAGAATTCTAGTCATTAGCTTCATCCTTCCTTCTAGTCTGATTAGGAAGTCTGGCCCATCAAATATGTCACTAGGTTTGGGACAGTCTGAACTTGGTGCATCACAACATAAAACAGCTTTACCATTTATCTCCTAGAGTAGGCAAATCTACTCTATTGATACTCCCTTCTCCACCTTTTAAGAACATTCTGGAAAGGTATTATTACTTTCCATTCAATTTCCAAAATTTATGAAGTCATGATAAGGTCTTTCTAATTCACAGTAAAGCTTTAAAATCACATCCAGTTAAGTAATCTTATCTTTCCTATCCCAGTCGGTGCCATCCAGGCCTAGGCCTCTTCCTTTCACTCCCAGTTTCTGTTTGGAGCCCCAACCACCCTCCAGGATGGAACAGGAATAAAGAGAATATTAATAAAGAGATGAAAGCTGTGTTCTCATGCCTTGTAGTGTCATGGTCTTGATGACCAATGTCTTGATTGTGGCAGAAGCCCAACTGTAGGCTCAGTGACGAGGTATACATGTGACTTCTTCTGGGGGAATCCACCCACTGTTCATTTCCCTAATGTGGGGTGAACCCCTCCAGCTGACCTCTCTTGACTTCTCCTTAGAATCTCTCCAGGCAGACTTTTCTTTTGGGGTCCTTTGTTCAGGAAACTGCTCCAGTGAAGAAGGTACTGGCAAGATGATTCCAGCTTGATTGCCTCTTTAAATCTGCTTCTTCAGTTGTTTGCTGACCTGCTCTGTGTTTGTGTTAAGCAGTGCGTGCATGCTAAGTCGCCTCAGTCGTGTCCAACTCTTCGTGACCCTATAGACTGTAGCCCACCAGTCTCGTCTGTCCGTGGGATTCTCCAGGCAAGGATATTGGAGTGGGTTGCCATGCCCTCCTCCAAGGGTTCTTTCCCACCCAGGGATTGAACCTGAGCCTCTTATATCTCCTGCATTGGCAGGTGGGTTCTTTACCACTAGCACCACCTGGGAAGCCATGTTAACAGAGGAAAGTAGAAATGGAGAGAGATGGCTGGGAGGAGAAATGGGCCAGCCGGGAGAGAAGACCATACTGTCAATGATTCAGGTGGCGAAGATGCATGTTTCATGAGGTCTGGAGACCAGGTGGAAGCCAGTCTGGTTTGGCCCTTTCTCAGGCCTCCCACTTCAGGGTGTGTGAGGCATCTGTGACACATCCTACAGGACTTGAGGAGGATGCTGAGAAAGGCCAGACTAGCACTGATCACAAGGACGAGGGACCTGGGGTGGGAATGCCTCCTTCAGAGATGCCTGCGGCCCCCAGATATGCGACGCAGGAGTGGAATGCTGTTAGAAGGCTCATACACAGAGGTCATGACCACTAAATGAAGGTCGCAAGGAACCAAATTGGGCACAGAATGATTGTGCTCTTTTTCTTCTACTCTCTTCTCTCTATTTGGTAGAGCAGAAAAGGAGGATGGGATAACGAATAAATGATCAGGCATTCCGTTTCCCTAAAATCCAGAGTTTTAAACTTAGGCTTGGCTAGTCTGGGTTCAGCGAGAATGCAGATACTTGATATGATAGAGATCATGGTTTTAAATTAGCGTAGATCAAAATGGAAATTTTTAACACTCAGAGTGACTGGACAGCCCTGGGGTCTGCCTGAAATCTAATGAGGGGATAAAGAAGGAAGATATGTTAGAGCACAGTGGGCTGTGATGGAAGAGAATGTAATTTTGTGCTGTTTCTCACCCCCAAAGTATTCCATAAGCAGTTATACACATTTCTAAGAAATTCTTGTTAAATACAAGTGGATTGTATGGTGAATCAAGGTAAGAACTGATTCAGTTAAGCACCAACTTGGAGAATTGCTTAGACTGTAAATTAGATATATTGATCGAAGTGGCCAATGCCAAGGGCTGTTTATTTATAGTTTAACACTCTGACCCTACTTTGTGTTTGGTTACCTCTACTCTAATCCAGAGACAAGAGTCCAAAATATGTCTCTCCCCTTCTCATTAGCAAGCTTCTGAGTTTGGGCACTGGAAAGACCACAGAGCATCATTAACGCATCTTTCTCCCACTTTCATCCTAAGTGAGGAATATCGCACATTTTTAGCCATTGGGGAATTTGTTTATTTAACAGACTTTAATTTGAGGAACGTCTTAGAGAAGTTCAAAGCCTGTAAACAAAGGTCCAATGTAGATATGAGACTGAAAACTGTAGATGATGCAAGATAACCAAAGTTTGACTTCAAATCCTGCCTAGCGTTAGTCTATAACCCCCAAGAAATGTGACTGCTGCCTAATCTTGATCTTTATATGATGCAAATGCATTTACTTAAGATGGCCTTATGAAGGCCTTAGGAAGAGCCTCCAATTTACATCTCATCTCAACACAACAGGAGTTCTCTTTAGAGGCTAACCCCCAAGATGCAAGTGTAAAAGAATCTAGATTCCTGTAATATACTTCAGAGTTGTAGCAAAAAAGAAAAAAAAATGTGGAAAAATGCAGGACAATTCTTCCCTTTTCATAATAGATGTTTCACGTTGCTTTTTCTATGCCGTTGGTTTCTTGGACTTCTCCTTCCCTTGGAGCATGTCAAGTTTATCACTCCTCATTGTTACTTCACTGAGTGTAATGTTTGGAATTGACCAGTGTTGCCCTGGTTTGTCTGAGGGGCATAATAAAAGGCTTACCTGCTGAAAACACCACCTTTGCTATTAAAAATACTAATGTTAGGAAACTGGTTCCTAGAAATTTGGGCTTCGTAAATTAAAAAATTGATAAAAATTAGGGGGACGAATAGGTAATTACCCAATTTTAACTTGCCAAATAAGGATAAACAGCAATAATAACTGTGGGAACAATGTTCATGCCCTTTCCCATGATTTTGTACAAGTGTTTTAATACCAAAAATTAGGAAGAACATAATCTAAGAAGAAACAACAGTCTTGTAAATTGAATAAATTTTCCATTATGAGACACGTGCCTCATTGTTCTTTTCTTTTTTTCTCATTTTTTCCTTCTGATCAATGAAAAGTTTGCCGTAGTTCAGCACTGATTCCCAGACTGGCATTTCAACATAACTGAATTGAGATTGAAAGACAGTATTACAAAGAGTAAATACTGAGATATAACTTTACAAACATATTTCCTTCTATGTAGGTTCTCTGTAACTTTTAGGAACCTGGTCTTCACCTGAGGACTCTGCTTTTTGGTGGCAGAGCAAATGAAGGGGCATCCTCTGTATTCCTCATGGTGGTGGAGTATTCTCTCTCCATCCTCCTCAGTCCCCCCAAGGTCATTACACTGTACCAGTCTTGCCTCTCTCCAATACTGACAACACATCCTTCTTTCTATTTTTGCTCCTTAATTTTAATACCCAGCACTCTGTCATTCTCTCTAGTTCTACTCTCAGTATTTACTAAATTTAAAACATAAACACTTGCTATATTAAGTACTATACCACATGCTTTAGAAATGTTAACCTCAATAGTTATCATAGTAACCCTCCAATGAAGCTAGTGTTATTATCCCCATTTCACAGCTGAGAATACTGAGGCCTAGGAGGTTACAAAGTTGGGGAGAGTCTGGAGACAGTCCTAGGCAGACTGAGTGGACTCTGTGTTCTGTCCACATGCTAAAGCTGCCTCCATAAAATTCTTTCCTTTCAGGATATCACCGCCACCCTACCTCAGTTGTAACCTAGGACTTGTAATCTACAAGCTACAATCTTTTATCTGAAACCCTTGGGACTTCTGGAAATTGGAATTATTTTTTCTTAATTGAAAAAGGCACATCCATTAAATATTTTGAATGTACTAGTGAAGTATGTGAAGCATTTGTCATCAACACTATTATCTCTGAACCAAAGCATGAACCTTCAAATGGGCTAGTCAGAAATAAACATTAGAAATAACTTCATGTCAGTGTTTATCACTGAATTAATCAGACACTAACTTCCAATATTTTTGCTTTTGGAATTTCAGGATGTGGACTTGTACCAAAACCTGAAATCCCTCCAATTTGGTTATCTGATTCCCGACACCTGCCTTTCAGTCTCACTAGCTCTAGAAAGGCAGCTACAAGTCACTGTTTGCCTCTCACTTTCTTTCACTTTACTTTGATCACTTACTTCCTCACCCACCTTAAATATCAGGAACCATCATTCTAATCATTCCTTAGAAGTTGAAGTTGGAAGAAAAGATTCTGCACTTGTTTTATTTTGTTAATGATTATCTATCAACTATCAAGTACTTTACCATACTATGTTATTGGTTATTATATAGTAACTCAGCTCCATTACATAGTAACTCAGCTTCAACTATAAGGTAAGTCCTTTTCCTACCTTATCTAACTCATAACAGCTCTATAGGGAGGTAATATTATTCCCATATTAGGGGTGAAAAATCTGCAGCTGGAAGAGGTTTAGAAGTTGTCCAAGGTCACAAAGCCAGGATTTGTCCTCTGCACTTTCTGATTCAAACCCTTGTGTAATGATTCTCTAGAGACTCTGCCTTCCTGTATTAGAAGATGAGATCTCCCCACATCTTATACCCAACACATCTACTATTACTGTTTATCACTTTTCAAGAAATGACATAAAGAGCAGAAATGAAACACAAATAGAAGTTAGAAGAATGACTCTTGGTAGCGTCCATAGCTTCTGAATACAGCTTCTGATTCATGTTAAAGAGGAAGAATTGGAGGATCTTAAAGTACTGCTACAAAAAAAAAAAATGTTTTAAGCACTTGAACAACACTGAGATATAATTCCTAAAATATTTATATCACTTTAAAATATGGTCTCTTAACTCTTCCCATGTAGTTTCATTCGGTAAGAAAATAGTATATCAGAGATACATACTGAAAAGATAGTCACCTAAAATGAAAGAAATAAACACATAAACCTAACCTAAATACATAGATAAGAATAGAGAAGTGTATGGTAATATCAATTTTCATATATTTATTTCATCACAAATATTGAAACTATAGAGATAAATTATAAATTAGATCCCCCATACAAACACATTGTCCATTATACATCAAGTTAGACCTTGTAAAAGCATATAGAGGTATATATAAAATATATATGGGGGCATATTGCATATGCTGTTTTATAATCTGGGTCACAGTTTTCTGGTTTTGTTTTGAGTAAAAAAATAAACTGTGGTTGCCTTTTTATGTGAACTGATACAGAACTCCTCAGTGCTTTTTACTGGCTTTGTAACATTCTATTGCATAGGTGGACCATATATATATTTATCCCACATTGATCTACGTTTTTCTCCAGTTAGTAACTGAGAGGTATACAATGAAAATCCTTATCATGTTTGTTTATTTGCCTGACTCTTTTCTTAGGATTACTTGCCAGAAACAGAATTATAGATTCAAGTGACATACATAATTTGAAATTTTACATAAATATCTTAATCCTTCTCAGAAAGAAGATACTAAATTATATTTCCCTTAAATGTATATAAGCATGCTCAGCTCTCATGAGAGTGCTCATTTCCCACATTCTAATTATTAATAGATATTATTGAGTCTTATAACTTCCCTGGTGGCTCAGACGGTAAAGCGTCTGCTTGCAATGCAAGAAACTGGGGTTCGATCCCTGGGTAGGGAAGATCCCCTGGAGAAGGCAATGGCAGCCCACTCCAGTACTCTTGCCTGGAAAATCCCATGGACAGAGGAGCCTGGTGGGCTACAGACCGTGGGGTCACACAGAGTCGGACACGACTGAGCGACTTCAATTTATCTTTATCTTTACTGAGTCTTATAAAGTTTGCCATTTTGCCATCTGAAGCTCTATTACATTTTTTAGCATTATTTGATTATTTGCACACTTGACCTTTTAATGTATTTATTAGCTACATCTCTGTAAAATTGTATATTTATTTGTTTAGTGGGATGTTTGTCTCTGTCTGTTTGGTAAAAGGCTTTCACATTTTTTTTAACTTCCCAGACAAGAAATTGATCCCCTGCATTGGAAGCATATAGTCTTAACCACTGGACCACCAGAGAAATCCAAGCTTTTACATTTTCAAGTTACTAACACTTTCTTCATCATGTGTGCCACCAATAGCTTCTAAGTTTGTCTTTTTTTCTTTGTCATGGCTCTATTTTCTTTTGAAGTTTAAAAATGCAGTGCATATTTGCTGTTCTGATTCCACCAATCCAAACTATAAAAACTATGCTATCTTCTAGCCTTTTACCATCTAGAAGAAACCAGTTTTGGTTTTGTGAACTACATGAGGCAAAATGCTTAAGACTTTTTCAAGAAATTTTATACCACATCAACATTTCTAAATTATCCATTTTTCCTAATAACATAAATGATAGTGTCATTTTTATCTCGGACAATGTATAAATTCAAAAGAGTTAATAGGAAATAAATGACAGGAAATTGCCTTCTGCCAACACTGGAAGGTAAAACAAAAAACCTCAAGGAATAAGAAAATATTAAGTAAGATGATAATTACTATTACAGAAATTGCTCCATTTGTTCATAGTTTTTCCCACAATTACAAAATATCCTACTAAATGTGAAATAAAAGCATCACATTGAGTTTGAAATGGCTGATGTGTGGGGTTAGAGACCTTTAGGAGCTCCAGAAATACAAGAATTCAAGAAAAAATCTGCTCACAATGAAAGTAAACTGAGTCCAAAGAAAGACAAGGTATACGCAGCATTAACAGGGAACATGGAACAAAGAAACCTTTTCAAGTGAAAAAAAGGTAAGCTTGTTAGAAAAGGCACAACAGGTATGCGAAGCCTGAAGAGAGACATAATTAACTGACAGAATAGGGTAGGTACTCAGATTTTAGGAAACTAGAAAATATGACCACTGTGTCAACCATTAGTTAAGACAAATATTTCTATCAGATGCTCAAGGGTGTTCACATCACCAAGAAGGTAAAGTATAAAGGTGATGCTACTGAAACTGAGGTACCATTTCTCTTTCCCAATTTAATGTATTTCATGTCATAGTTATTGGCAAACTCCCAATATACCACCAAATTAATTTCAAAATTTTCAAATCATCAATATGAAATTTATGATTATTTAGATATTAATTTTTATGTTTGATGAACTCTTCTTTAGTATTGGCCAATTTGATAAGTTATATTGCAAAAAAAAAAAGCAATAGCCCAGTGAAAGTCATCATAGAGAAGTTTTTGACAAGTTGGAAGTGAGTGAAAGACTTTGTAAGGAAAAGAGGAAAAGAAATCAGGAAAAAGACATTTTGGGGCTACAAAGGGAAGAGTCAATGGAATAAAAAGAAAACAGAAGGAGGAACGTGTCAACTACATTCCACCTTTCACCTCTTGCTTGCAGGCATTCATTACTCACTCACCTTCAGTGTCAGTACCATCATTCTACTCAGTACTTAGAAGTGAAGTTATAAACTGGAAGGAAAGATCCTGCACTTGTTTTATTATTTTTGCTAATGGTTATTATATCTCTAACTCTACTATGCTATGCTAACCTGTACTATTCTATATCATTGGCAGAGTGAGTTCCACTGTAGATAACAAATAGGGATTTAACATTTATGAGTCAAATAAGTATTTTGGAGAAGCAACAGGAAGTGAGCATCCTAGCAAGACTGAAACACATTGGCTTATCTAATTAAATTGGAAAAGCAACTTGCTTTCTCTTCAGTAACAGTATTATTTGATTTTTTAAAATTCATTTCATTTGGAAAATGTAAAAATATCTTCAACTTCCTCAACCCAACGGCTTACGTTTATTCAGAGGACAAATTCATGCTTACAGAACTATTCTTGAAAACCCGACCACTCACAGTAACTTTGATGGCTTTCCTAAACCAAGGGTAAAATAAAGCATAGATCAAGGGGTTCACGGCTGAGTTGTAATAAGCACACCAACAGCAAATCTCATAAATATAGGCCGGGGTTGTGAAACCCATAAAGGCATCGATTAATGAGTCAATACTGTATGGTAACCACGAAATCATGAATGCTATGACCGTGATACCCAGGGTTTTAGCTGCTTTTCTCTCTCTCTTGGCTACCCTGGATTTATAACTGTCTGATGATGACTCTGTTTTGCTACCAGTATTTTCAATCTTTTTAGCCTGTTGTCTGGCCACAAGAAAAATATTACCATAGAGAATTAGCATAACAAGGGTAGGTATAAAGAAGGAAAGAAAATCTATTAATACCCAGGTTTGATTTACAACTGTCTGACAGCCTCCTACACAGTTGAGGGCACTAGACAATTCCTCAAGCCCATTCTCATTGGCACCCGTGTAGAACACAGCACCACTGTAAGTAATGGGCAGGATCCAGGAGATGCTGATGCATACACATGATACAGATATTGTGAACTTGGTGGGATAGACCAGAGGGTCAGTAACAGCAATGTACCTGTCGATGGAGATGAAGGACAGGTGGAAGAGAGAAGAGTAACAAAATGCTGTGTCAAAGCATGTGTGAAAAGTGCAGAAAGTTTGCCCAAAGTACCAACAGCTCTCCACGGACCTGACCATGCTGAAAGGCATCACAGTCACTCCCACTAGAAAGTCCGCACAGGCCAGAGAGGCAATGAGAAAATTGGTTGGGGAGTGCAGCTGCTTGAAATGAAGGATGGCAGTCATCACCAGGAGGTTTCCAAACACAGCCAGCACAGCCCCAAAGCCATACACCATGTACAGAATCACGCGGGATGCGGGTGAGAAGGGGGTTTTCACACAGGATCCGTTCAGGTGCTCGTAGCAGAGCTGCACAGCTGCTGTGGGGGACGAGTTGCTCATGGTCTGCCCTTTACATCTGGAGAATTCTGTCCTTGATTTCCACTGACTTTCAATGCTTCTGAGGGAAAAACATACAGTAGGATGCCTGAGGAAATTATCACATATTAGTACTATTGTTTTTCAATTTTCCATTTTTTTATTATTAATCTCAATTGTGTTTAATAGCAAAATAAAATACAAAAAATTACAGTGGCCAAGATCACTAGGAGTTAGTTTCAACTAATGCTTAGTTGCCTGAATTTGATAAAGTCCTAAATATTTTTAGACGTTTTACCTCCAGTGTTCCTCTTTGCAACAGGGAGTGATATGAGAAGTAATTATAGACTGAAAGCATCATCTCCTGTCAGGTTTATCTGCATTATGGCCTAAAGCACACAGTCCTTCCAGATAAATACATGCCATCTATAGGAAAATCCCTAGATGGAATCCCTGTAGTGCAAGGTGTGAACTTGGAAGATTATTTTCAAGAGTGATTATTAAGGTTATTTTGCAAAGTGACTCCTTGCATTAAGTTAGGTTACCCATTACATTCCTACAAAAAAAAAAAAAAATGTCAAAGCCTTTTTTTCTTCTTAGGCTTGAAATTTTCCCCTATTCTCACTTCTGCTATGGACACTTTCTTGAATTTTTTTTACAAAGAGGGTACAAGCAGTGAGAGTTAATACTTGGCTTTTTTCTCCGCTTAAGAATCAGTTTTGCATCTTCACTGGATACCAACAAACAAAAAAGGGAACACACACTGTGAGCAACTTGCAATGAAAGCACTAAAAGCACCATTCGCTGTATTTAGACACACCCTCCTTCCTGAGCTTCTATTACAGTTAGTGCTGGTAGAGAAAAGATCGTTCCCTTCTTAGGATATTGCCACTGGAAGCAGATTGCAATGTCTCTCCATCCATGTGAGAAATGGGTGTAAACCCTCTGAGTACTGCTGCTGTGAGATGCTCACAAACAGAAGACTTTCCATTCCCCTCTGCAGTGGGTTCCATGTTATCCCCGCCCCAACCTTTGCAAAGGATATGTCCATGTTCTAACCCCCAGAATCAGATCTTCTTTGGAAAAGAGACCCTCACGAATTTAATAAAGAGATCATCCGGTACTACGAACAAGGGCACTAAATCCAAGAGCAGTGTCCTTCTAAGGGACAGAAGTTGAGAAACAGGGAGAGGAGAGAAGATGGCCCTGTGAAAATGGAGGCAGAGAACGGAATGATGCCACCACAAACCGAGGAATGCTTGGAGCCACCAGAAGCTGGAAGAGATAGAGAATGACTCTACCCAGAACCATGGCAGGGGAGCATGGCCTGTCAATACCTTGATTTCAGACTTCTGGCCTAGAGGACTGTGAGGAAATACATTTCTGTGAGAGAATAGTGCCAGCAAGATTGTGGTTGTTTGTTATGGCAGCCCTAGGAAACTAAGACATTCTCCTGGATGATTTCCATTAGAATGGTTGGCAAGGAAGAAATTACAGCCAAGTATCAAAGGATGAAAATCAACACAATTCATTCAAAAAACTGGATTTCATAGCTTTGAAGGCAAGTTGCACATAATGAGGGTGTCTATTGTCAGACAATTAGCAGTCGTAACCTGATACTGTAGGTATAATTATGTTCATTTTAAACAAAATATTTTTAGAGGAGTTTTAGGTTCAAAACACAATTGTGTGGAAGGTACAGAAAATTCTAAATCCCGCTTGTACATCTGGAAGTTTTCGATTCATGTACCGTTGAAACCTAGCTTGAAGGATTTTGAGCTTTACCTTGCTAGCATGTGAAATTTGTGCAGCAGTTCATCGTGTATATGTACCGCATCTTCCTTATCCACTCATCTATAGGTAGGCAGTGATGTGGCTTCCATGTCCTGGCATTGGAAGCATGGAGTATTAACCACTGGACCACCAGGGTCTCCTTTCATTCTCCTCACTGTGCTGAGTGTCAGAACCACCACCCACCAGAAGGTCAGCCAAAGTCAGGAAGGAACTGAGCTGGAGAGGACAGCTGTTTGAAATGAGACCAGTGAGTACAGCTACTAGTACTTCAGAGAGCTTTATTATCAATTGCATTATTATTTTGAAGAGATCTTTTGTTATTCTTCTAACTGTCATTGAGTTTGATTTCTACTCATTATGTCATTTCTGGAAAAGTGATGAGCTACAATACACGAGTTTGGTATAAGCTATAGGGGGAGCCCATCTTCTAAGTTAGGAAGACAACGTACCTAGAGAATGATTGTACAGGGGTTTGAATCAGGAAGTACCAAGGGTAAATCCTGGACATGTAATCTTGGACAGCTTACCTGAACTCTCCTGGAATCAGATTGCTCAGCTTTGATTTGGGAGTAATAATATCTACCATAATGATCTGTGTGAATAGAGTTAGGGGTAGGGAAGGACTTAACTTATGCTTAAATCCAATTAATTACTATATTACATTACCAATAATATAGAATAGTACAGGTTAGTATATCATAGTAGAGTTAGAGATATAATAATCATTAGCAAAAATAATAAAACAAGTGCAGGATCTTTCCTTCCAGTTTATAACTTCACTTCTAAGGACTGAGTAGAATGATGGTGCTGACATTGAAGGTGGGTGAGTAATGAACGCCTGTGAGCAAGAGGTGAAAGCTAGAATGCAGCTGGCTTCCTAGAGCAAGTGAGCTGGAAAGACTGGTGTCAGTGATTAGATACCCAAATTGGAGGGATTTCAGGTTTTAGTACAGGTCCATATTCTAAAATTCTAAAATCTATAACATTGAAAGTTTGTGTCTAATTAATTTGTTGACAAACACCTACATGAGGCTATTTCTAGTGTTAATTTCTTATCAGTCTATCTGAATATTCATGCAGATACATTAATATTGTTTTGACTATCTGAGTATTGATGCAGAAATCATGCATTGATGACAAGTGCATCACACAATCCACTGGTATATTCCAAATATTCAATGGATAGGCCTTTTAAATGAAAAAATAAAACAGTCTGATTTCTAGAAGTCCTAGGGGTTTCAGATAAAAGATTGTATCTAGTAAATTAGAAGTCCTAACTAAGGACAGAGGCAGGATGGAGGTGATATTCTAGAAGGAGAGAATTTCTAGAAACTGTGAGGGACATTAGTGCATGGTCAAGAGCACAAACTCTGGATCCAGTTGTCCTAGGATTGAATTCAGGCTCTCCCCAACTTCATAACTGGCCCAGGCCTCAGTATTTTCAGCTGTCAAATGGGGACGATAATTTTACCTTCAACAAAGAGTTAGTACAATGACTATTAGCCTTAGTATTGCTAAAGCACATGATTCAGTATTTAACAGAGCAAGTGTTCACAACTTTAAACATTATATATATATATATATATATGTATGTATGTATAGATATATGTATTATAGTTCTGGAGAGAATGATGGAGTGCTCAGAATTAACATTAAGATGCAAAAAGGAAAAATGACCCTGTGCCAGTGTTGACAATATTGGAGAGAGGCAAGACTGGTACAATCTGATGACCTTTGTGGGTTTCTGGGAGGTTGGAGGGTGAATGCTCCACCCGACAAGGAAGAATGCAAAGGATGCCCCCTCATTGCTCTGCTGTGAAAGAGCAGAGACCTCAGATGAAGACCAGGTTCCTAAAAGGTGCACAGAACCGACACAGAAGGAAACATGTTTGTAAAGTTAAATCTCAATATTTATTCTTTGTAATGTCTTTCAATCTTAATTCAGTTATGTTGAAATGCCAGTCTGGGGATCAGTGCCAGTCTGGGGGTCAGAGGAGAGTGAGAACAATAAGATGCGTGTCTCATATTGTTTGTTCAATTTACAGAACTGTCTTTTATTCTTAAATAATCTATTTCTTATATATTGATATTAAAAGATATTTTTCTTCTGTGAAATTCTGCCAAAACATAAAGCTGTCCCTGCTACTGTTGCTGCCACTGTCTATGATGTCCTTAGTTGGCAAAGTTTATATTTGGCAAGTATCTGTTGGTTCCTTGAATTTTTGTTTTTTTTTTTACAAATTTTCTTATTTCTGAAACCCAAGTTTCTAAGAACTACCACCCTGAGACATTAGTCTTTTTAATAACAAAGGTGTATTTTTGCATAAAATAACCCTCAAAATAAACTAGGGCAGCCTCTGGTCAATTCCAAACTTTTGAAACAGTGAAATCTTTTCCAATAGAAGCAGATATCCGAGAAATCAACTACATACAAAAAGCAATATCTAATGTCGACTATGAAGAGTTGTGCTGAGTCTTTCTACATTGTTTTTGCTACCCATCAAAACTTATTAGAGGAATCTAAGCTACTTGCTACTCTAGTGTCTGACTCTCTCCTGTATTCCACATATAGTGGGAGGTCCATCTTAGAGGTATTCATATGAAGAGCTGGTTATCTTCCTCTGAGGAGCACACACTTGGGGAGAGAGGGGGACACAATATACCAAACAGATCATCAGAAAGCAGTGTAACAGACAAATAAACACAGTGGTTCCTAAGAAGGCAGGGGCTATGTAGATATACATTTACAACCTCTATTGTTCTAGCTTTTCATTCATGAAAAAAATGAAGACACACTTTACCAGGTACTGCTGGGACTTCCCTAGTTGTCCAGTGGCTAAGACTCTCCATTCCCAATTCAGGGAACCTGTTTTCAGTTCCTGGTCAGGGAACTAGATCCCACATGCTGCAACTAAGACCTGGTACAGTCAAATAAAATAAAATAAATAATAAAAAATAAAATTATAAGGTACTGTTAATATATGAGCTACTAAAGGAGCACATGGTTTGCAAATATAATCATTCCTTATCATAATAATATATGATATATATGAAAAAATTGTATGCAATTTGGAAATTCGTAACACTCAGTCGCCTTGAAATGTTTTGAAAATAGAAGTCTTGCTGTGGAGAAGAGGCTCAAAGGAACCAAATAGTTAATAGAAACAACAAGATTGTATTTGCTTGATGTGCAGACCAGTCCTGCTATAGAAATTAAGATGTAATTTATCTAAATGATCCTCCCTTCACCCTCAGAGGGGGAAACCTTATACAGTAAAATATATAATGAAGAAGTGTAGGTTGAAATGATATGTCACAGGAAATAAATTATTCCCATCAGTGTCCCCATATCTCCAAAGAATTTTGTTTAGCCTTTCTTTTATGATGACAGGATTTTTCCTTTGAAATAATTAGTACAAAGCTTGTTTTCATATTGCTCCTAGTGACTTGATGGCAGTGGCTGGGAAACAAAAGGGGAGAAAATTTAGTTACTGGTTATTTCACTTAATTTCTGACTCCCTGGATGTGAATACTGGCCGTGTGTGTGTGTGTGTGTGTGTGTGTGTGTGTGAGTATGTGTGTATGCACACACTCAGTTACATCTCACTCTTTGCAGCCCCATGCAATGTAGGCTGGCAGTTTCCTCTGTTCATGAAATTTTCCAGAATACCTGACTGGGTTGCCAGTCTTTACTCCAGGGGATCTTCCTGACACAGGGATCGAACCTGCGTCTCTTGTGTCTCCTGCACTGGCAGGCAGATTTTTTACCCCTAGCGCCACCTGGAAAGCCAGAATACTGGCTCTATTGTTTAACGAATATGCCACCTTGAGCATGAGACTCACTTCTTTATAACCCAGGTTCCTCATTTATGGTGTAAAATAATAATATAATAATAATATTTCCTTGCACACAGAGCTGTTGTGAAGACTGAGTAGGGGAGGTAAGGTGGTCCCAAGCACACAATGAAAGACCCATAAATTAGATAAAACACTCTTAGGTTTAGATTGTTTTTATTGTTGTACCCTGCCAGTTCCAAAGTTCATGTGTTACACACCAGAAACACTCAATAATTGTTCCCTGAAGCAAAGACCAATAGACTAGTCCGCACACAGCCAGAGTAAATTACAGAAGAGAGAAATGAGGGCAAGATCTTGTTTTTTTAATAAGAAAGCTCTAAAATATTTATAATTATAAGCAGAATAAAATGTTGACCTAGGAAAGGAAGTGGTAAAACTGATTTGTCTAATATATATGAAAGTCTACTAAAACAAAAGAAAGACAAGTATAAATGCATTAAACTAGATGTTAGAGTGCTTGTTTGAATCCAGAAGCTTTATGATATTCAGCAGACTTTTAAACTTTGATTTTAGCTTTTTCTTTTTTAAAATGAGGAAGTACGGTTTCTTTATATCTTGTGGCACAGGATTAGAGAAAGTTACTGCACTGAAGAAGGCAAAGTGGTTGTCTGAGGAGGTTTCACAAATAGCTGAGGAAAGAAGAGAAGCAAAAAGCAAAGGAGAAAGGGAAAGATATATCCAACTGAATGCAGAGTTCCAGGAATAGCAAAGAGAGATAAGAAGGCCTTTTTTAATGAACAACACAAAGAAATAGAGGAAAACAATAGACTGGAAAAGACTAGAGATCTCTTCAAGAAAACAGGAGATATCAAGGGAACATTTCACACAAGGATGGGCACGATAACAGACAGAAATGGTTAGGACATAACAGAAGCAGAAGATATTAAGCACAGGTGGCAAGAATACACAGAAGAACTATATATAAAAGGTCTTCAGGGCTGGGATTAACCACGACGGTGTGGTCACTCACCTAGAGCCAGGCATCCTGGAATAAGTCAACTGGACCTTGGGAAGCATTACAATGAACAAAGCTAGTGGAGGTGATGGATTTCCAGCTGAGTTATTTCAAATCCTAAAATATGATGCTGTGAAAGTGTTGCACTCAATATGCCAGCAAATTAGGAAAACTCAGCAGTGGCCACAGGACTGGGAAAGGTCAGTTTTCGATCCAATTCCAAAAAAGGGCAACGCCAGAGAATGCTCAAACTATTGTACAATTGTTTTCATTTAACATGCTAGTAAGGTTATGCTCAAAATCCTTCAAGCTTGGCTTCAACAGTGAACCGAGAACTTCTGGATGTACAAACTGGGTTTAGAAAAGGCAGAAGAACCAGAGATCAGATTGCCAAAATCCATTGGATCACAGAGAAAGCAAGGAGATTCCAGAAAAATGTATACTTCTCCTTCATTGATTTCATGAAAGCCTTTGACTGTATGGTTCAACAAACTGTGGGAAATTATTCAAGAGATGGGAATACCATACCACCTTACCTGTCTCCTGAAAAACCTGTGTGCAGGACAAGAAACAACAGTTAGAACCGGACATGGAACAAAGGACTGGTTCAAAATTGGGAAAGCATAAAGACAAGGCTGTATATTGTTACTCTGCTTATTTAACTTATATTCAGAGTACATCTGAATGTACTGGCATGTGTACATCTGGCATGTGTATATCTGGCATGTGAAATGCCAGAATGGATGAATTGCAAACTGGAATCAAGATTGCCGAGAAAAATGTCAACAACCTCAGATATGCAGATGATACCACTCTAATGGCAGAAAGTAAAGAGGAACTACAGAGCCTCTGGATGAGGGTGAAAGAGAATAGTGAAAAGCTGGCTTACAACTCAACATTCAGAAAACTAAAATCATGGCATCTGGTTCCATCACTTCATGGCAAATAGAATAGGAAAAAAGTCGAAGCAATGACAGATTTTATTTTGGGGGGGGCGGGCTTCAAAATCACTGCTGACAGTAACTGCGGCCATGAAATTAGAAGACGCTTGCTCCTTGGAAGGAAAGCTATGATAAACCTAGACAGCATAATAAAAAGCAAAGACATCATTTTGCTGACAAATTTTCGTAGAGTCAAAGCTATGGTTTTCCAGTAGTCATGTGTGGATGTGAGAGTTGGACCATAAAGAACGTTGAGCACCAAAGAACTGATGCTTTCCAATTGTGGTGCCAGAGAAGACTCTTGAGAGTTCCTTGGACAGCAAGGAGATTAAACCAGTCAATCCTAAAGGAGATCAACCCTGAATATTCATTGGAAGGACTGATGTTAAAGCTGAAGCACCAATACTCTGGTCACTTGATGTGAAGTGAAAGTCGCTCAGTCGTGTCCGACTCTTTGCCACTTCATGGACTATAGAGTCGAGGAATTCTCTAGGCCAGAATACGGAAGTGGGCAGCCTTTCCCTTCTCCAGGGGATCTTCCCAATCCAGGGATCGAACCCAGGTCTCCCTCATTGCAGGCAGATTCTTATCCAGCTGAGCCACACCTGATGGGAAGAGCCAATTCATTGGAAAAAACCCTGATGCTAGGAGAGATTAAGGGCAGGAGGAGAAGGGGGTGACAGAGACAGAGGATGAGATGGTTAGATAGCATCATGGATGCAATGATCATGAATTTGAGCAAACTCTGGAAGATAGTGAAGGATAGGGAAGCCTGGTATGCGGGTTGCAATGAGTCAAACATGACTTAGTGACTAAGCAACAATGACTGCCTCTTTGAAAGCAGTAAATCAAAATAAATTGATGATTTTCACTGTCAGAACTGAAGAGTTGAGGGTAAACTAATGCTAAGCAGTCTAGGGTGCCTTTACATCATTTGTTTTGTCTTTAACTATCAGGTAAAGATGCGAGAGTTTCTCATAAGTACATTAAATCAGAAGTAATGCACAATCTCAGGAAAGGTTTACCAATTTAAAGCATTTGTTTAATAATAGTCAGAAATGGTATTCCTAATATATGATTGATTTACATTAAATAAGAAATTAGAGAAATAAACAAGAATATTTTGATATATATTCATCCCTGTCCCAATGATATGATGCTCTGATTTTTCAAACTTGATATCTGATGGCTACAAAATAAAATTAGAATAGAATCAAGCAATTTATTTAAAAAATTATTTAAAAATACAGAAATATAGCATTCTCTAGTACCAAAAACAAGCCTACATGTCTGAAAAGTTGACTAGCTTCTATACAGTGTGATTTGCTTAACTTGTTCAGTTTCAAATTTGTGGGTTATATAAAATGCATTTATCAGCCTCTGTCTGTCATCTTTTTATATCCTTCATTTCAGTTTTGTATTTTTTGGAACATATTTTTAATTTGGCCTTTCATGTATATCATTGAAAATCCTCATAAATAATCTTTGGAACAATGCAAAAATGAACAAAACAGGAAGCGAATTTAACATAAAGTACAATAATAAATGACAATGTTAAAAACTTGTGTGTGCTCTAAACATGTGTTAACTGGTAAAATTTATAAAGTCTGCCAAAATTTTATGAGCAGACAATTACCAGGAAGTAGCTCACTCAACCGGAGAAGGCAATGGCACCCCACTCCAGTACTCTTGCCTGGAAAATCCCATGGATGGAGGAGCCTGGTGAGCTGCCGTCCATGGGGTCGCACAGAGTCGGACACGACTGAAGCGACTTAGCAGCAGCAGCCCACTCAACAAATGAAAGCTATCTATAACATCAATTACCTTTCCCATAGTAAATAATTCGACAGATATTATAGTCAATACCTTTATCTCTGGGTTGATTTTACCCGACTCTGAGATTATATTCCTGGACTCACAAATCTGAACACCTGACAGGGCGGGGTCACTACTTTGCCCTCCCTGAGCCAGGATATCTCTAAGTATTCCCCAGCTACATTTACATTGTAATATTAATTAAAAAAATATTTCAAAGGAATAAAGAAAAGCTATAACCAGGGATTAAACTATTATAAAGTAATAAAAGGGAGGATTTAGAATAACAAAACATTGCAGTTTCTATCTATATATTCTTTTACATTTTCTAAAGAATGCTACAAGGAAGGGATTAATAACTAGAGACGTACAGTGAAGTTCAGAGACAAGTAGCAACCCAAGATCGATGTTAAAATGCCACCTTTCTGGCTCCAAGGTCATACTATTTCCATAACAACCAGGTTTTTATGTTATATTGACCAAAGAATGATGAAACTGAATTTAAATCTTTAGGTCATATTGGAAGCATAATTTATTCTTTTACAAGATCTTGCATGTATATGATTAAGTTTTCTACCCAATGGTGTGTTCACTGTGAATCTATATTCAATTCCTCCATCTAAAATGTGGGCTTATCCAGAAAATAAATTTATTGTTGAGGAATTTTCTCTCAAGACTTTGCCAGTGACAATGAGTTTGATGGCTTTTCGAAACCAAGGATAAAAGAAAGCATAAATCAAGGGATTCATAGCTGAGTTATAATAAGCAATCCAAACCAGTATTTCATAAATATATGTGGGAGTGATGAAACCTAGGAAGGCATCAATGATGGAATCCAGGAAGTAAGGCAGCCAGGAGATCAGAAATGCTAGCACTGTGACGCCCAGTGTTCTTGCTGCCTTTCTCTCCCTCTTGGCCACTTTGTCTTGGTAGCTCTCTGAGCATTGCTCAGTCTTATTGCTCAGACTCTCAAGTTTTCTAGCCTGCTGTTTAGCAATGAGGAAAATCTTGGAGTAAAGAACTATCATCACAAGAGTGGGGATGAAAAATAATAGAAAATTCACCAATACCCAACTCTGATTCACTGCAATTTGACAGCCTCCCACACAGGTGAGAGCACTTACTAGATCCTCCAGTCCAGCTGCATTTGCTCCTGTGCTAAGAAGGGAAAAAGTGTAAAAAGTGGGAAAGAGCCAAGAGAAGACAATACACATGCCAGAAACAGATACAGTGAAATTTGTTGGATAGACCAGGGGGTCAGTGACGGCAATGTACCTGTCCAAAGAGATAAAGCACAAGTGGTAGATGGAAGCATAACAGAATGAGCCTTCAAAACAAGAGTGGAGTTGACAGTAACTCTCCCCAAAGTACCAGCGGCTCTCCACGGACCTCACTGTGCTAAAGGGCATCACAGTCACTCCCACCAAGAAGTCCGCACAGGCCAGAGAGGCGATCAAGAGGTTGGTTGGAGAATGCAGCTGCTTGAAGTGGAGAATTGAAATCATCACCAGGAGATTTCCAAATACAGCCAGCACAATTCCAAAGATGAACACTGTGTACAAGATGAGGCGGGGGCCTGGTGAGTAGGGGGTTTTCACACAGGATCCGTTCAGGTGCTCGTAGCAGAGCTGCACAGCTGCAGCAGAAGGAGATGCATTGCTCATGATTCTCTGATTTGATCCCTGGAAACCTGTCACCCTCTGTGGCCCAGGATGTCATTCCTGATTTTGAAATGTCCTTAAAGAAAAGATAAATACAATGTCAGCCCTTGCCAGTGTATTCTGTCTTTAATTACTTGTAAGTGCAAACCTTTACTTGCATGTTTAGAAAGTGATTCATATCCTCATCTTGTAAAATGATCACTTCCAAATGAATAAGCAGTTAATTTTCAACATTATATAAAATGCTGTTAATTTAAATTTTAAAAAATCTTACCTAGTTTTTCATATTAAGGGAGAGGTTGTTTTCAAGAAGCTTTTACAGGACACATGTTCGAACGCCACATTTTATTAGCATTATTTTCCTAATTTATCAGAGCAATGATAATGACCCAAACACTCTCTCCCCTCAGGAATGTAACTAAACAATTTCAATCCCCAAAGCCCTTAAGATTGAATCCCCATAAGTTCAAGGTGCTTAGAAAGAAAAAATTAAATAACAATTATGTTTATGCTAAAATAAGTTTATGCCCTACTAATTTCCTTATGACATTTTAGCTCTGCATGGAACAGAATAGTACCTATCCTTTAAAACTTTTGAGCAGAATTTGAAAGTCATATTATTTGCTATTATTAAATACTGCCTTTTCTGTGTTGAATGTCACTAGATTTCTGTGTTGAATGTCACTAGAACTCTTTCAAATAAACTCTTTATCCCTACCAGTGCTGATGTGTGTTAAAAAGAATTAAATGTGCAGGCTCAGTTGCTCAGTCACTCAGTCGTGCCTGACTCTTTGTGACCACGCGGGTTATAGCCCACCAAGCTCCTCTGTCCATGGAATTTTCTGGGTGAGACCACTGGAGTGGGTTGCCATTTCCTTCACCAGGGGATCTTCCCGACCCAGAGATCTAATAGGTGTGTTTTATGTCTCCTGTATTGGCAGTTGTGTTCTTTACCACAGAGCACACAATGAAAAGCTCAAAGAAGTTACATAATCGTATGTTAAATACCTGAACGCTTCAGGTTTACTTTTAAAAATTCTGACCTGGGAAAGTGGGGTAGTAGAATACAAGGTGTTTGCCTCAGGGAACAGCAAAGGAAGTGCAAGTACAAGTAAAACACTGTGTCTGTGCCTCTTGTTGTTGGAGTTGTAGTGGGAATAGCATGGAAGATACTTGAAAAATAAAACGTTGAAAGGACTTTTGGAATGTGGATACTCCTATGTTGTACTCTGGATTATACCACTGACAAATTTCCTTTTTCTCTCAGCATTCTAGAACAGATCTCACCTTAGGTTTTCCAAAAAGTGTTTTCTGAGGCTTCCCTGATGGTTCCGTGGTAAAGAATTTGCCTACCAGTGCAGGAGACACAGGTTCGATCCCCGATCAGGAAAGATCCCATAGGCCATGGAGCGACTGAGTCCCTGCACCATACCTACTGAGCCTGTGCTCCAGAGCCCGGGAGCCGCAACTACTGAGGCCATGTGCTGCAGCTACTGAAGCTCACGCTCCAAGTGCTCTGCAGCAAGAGAAGCCACGGTGATGAGCAGACTGGACTGCAGCTAGAGAATAGGCCCTGCTGCCTGCAACTAGAGAAAAGCCTGTGCAGCAATGAAGACCCAGCACAGCCATAAACTGACCAAATAAAACTATTTTTTTAAAAAGTGTTTTCTGATGAATGACTTCTATATTTAAAAATCAGCGTTTTCATATTGAGGCATAAAACAAATTTGAAAAGTTTACGTTTTTATCACGCACGGACTGATGACATGATAAATGTATACACCCTTATATTCACCACCACAACCAAGGTAGAAAGCAACACCCTGGTGATTCTCCTCAGGCCATTTTATAGTTAATCTCACCCCACATTTCCTTTCTCCTGTCCTGGGGAAAACGCTGATCTCCATTCTAGGGCTAGAGATTAATTTTCAAGGCCTAAAAATCTTTTACGAAAAGAGTCACAAAGTTTGTAGTTTTTGGTGTCTGGCTTATTTCACTCAGGTCAATGTCTGTGAGTTTCATCCATGTCTGAGGACATTTTCAGCTCATTCCTTGCTATTGCTAAATGTAATTCCATTGTCTGAATATACTACAATTATTTTATCCATATTTTGCTGTTGTTCAGTTGCTCAGTCGTGTCTGTCCAGTTAATAAATATTCAGACTATTTAGCTTGGGGTTGTCAAATTGGGAAGTGTAGGTTTAACTCTGCAAGAAAGTATACACTATCTTCTAAAGTAATTGGACCATTTTATATTCCCACCAGCAAGCTATGAGTGTTTTGGTTTGCTCCAAATCTTTATTTCCTCCTGGTGGATTGTCTATCGACTTAAAAGATTTTGGAATAAATCAAAGCTTATCCATTATACTTTATCTTACTTCTCTAACTCCATGTGAGAGGCCAGCATGTGAACAAGAAATGACAACTCAATGTGGTGACGGCTCAGATACACAGAGTGTAGTGGAGGTCACCACAGTGAAGCAAGGGAACTGTATCCACAGGCAATTTTACCAAGCAGGTAACTATAAAGATAGGTTGAGAGGGTCAAGGAGATATTTAAAGTAAAAACAGAGAAGGTCTTCCCAGGCCGAGACGGCAGTGTGTTTTGAGGCTCCGAGATGGGGGCTGGATGCATCGGCAGGGCTGAGAGCGGCTGTAGCGCAGGCATAGTGTGGGGGAGCGGCATGAGCTCAAGGAGACCTGCGCACAACCTGACCACATCCCCCTCATGGTGCCAAGCTGTTTGGATTTCTGTAGAGGTCAGTGGGTATCTGCTCAGGGATGCTAGGTAGGATTTATTTTTCTGCAATACTCCTAAATCTACTTAGAGTCTCACATTGCACCAGGTACAAGAAAAATACCTCAGTAAATATAGGGATTGTGACTTTTATCACCATAGTGTCATCCATCTTCGGAGAGCTTGGTCTCACATTAGTATCTGTGGGTATTGTTTGAGGTCTGTCTTCTGAGGAATGCATTTTCCTACCTTAAGGGGCAGACTTATAATCTTGCTTGGTGGCTCTGTTCATGGAATTTTCCAGGCAAGAGTACTGGAGTGGGTTGCCATTTCCTTCTCCAGGGGATCTTCCTGACCCAGGGATGGAATCCGGATCTCCCGCTTTGCAAGCAGACGCTTTACCAAAGAATTCGCCTGCCAGTGCAAGGGATGTGGGTTGATACCTGGGTCAGGAAGATTCCTTGGAGAAGGAAATGGTAACCGACGCCAGTATTCTTGCCTGGGAAATCCCAGGTACTGTAGCCCACCAGGCTCCTCTGTCCACGGAGTCACGAAAGAAAAGACAAGACTTAGTGACTAAACAGCAAGGGGCAGACTGGGCAACATTTCCCCTTCTAGAGGGGAAATGCTCCTTCCAGCTGGGAGGTGAAATCTCTTCTCAAAATATGTGCATCTACTCAACACATCTACTGTGCTTGTTATCACTTTTCAAGAAATGACCTGAAGAGTAGAGATAAAGCACAAGTGGAACGTTGAACTATGACTCTTGGTAGCTTCCATCGCTGCTAAAGACAGCACGTAATTAATACAGACAAGAAGAGTTGGAGCATATTAAAGATCTGCTGAAAGAAAACCATAAAAATACTTAAAAATATTGATATAGTTCCTTAGATACTTTATCTATATAAGGTGCAGTTTCTAAAATATACTAATGTACCTACGTCATAGTTTCATTAGATAAGACAAAAATATACCAAAGATATATTCTCAAAAGATATTCCCCCCCCAAATAAAACAAGCAAGCACACAGATAAAGCTGATGATACTTAGATAAAAATAAAGGCGGTATTATTAACATCAATTTTAACCTATGTATTTTAATCACAAACATTAAAATGGTAAAGCTAAATTACAAAGTAAATCCCCTTCCCCAAACACAGACACTGTCTGTTATACATAAAGTTACATTTTGTAAGAGTGTAATATGGGGACCTAGTCCATATATTGTTTTATAATCTAGGTCAGATTTTTTTGCTTCTGTTTTCTTTCGATTTTAGCAAACAAAATACATTGTGGTTGTCTTACCTGGTTAATTGTTACAGGGCATTTGTTCTTTTTAATGGTTTTATAACGTTCCATTTCAAAAGTAGAACATAACTGATTTAATTTATACCATATCAATCCTAGTTTATTTCAATCTATAATTAAGAGATATACAATGAATGTCCTTGTCATGTTTCCTTCCTTGCCTGACTCTATCTTCTTAGGCTTGCTTGGCAGAAATGGAACTACAGAGTCAAGTGGCATGTGATTTGAAATTTTATATAAATGTCTTAATTTTCCTCTAAGAGA
The DNA here is from genome assembly GCF_054371585.1 of Giraffa tippelskirchi. Lineage (NCBI taxonomy): Eukaryota > Metazoa > Chordata > Mammalia > Artiodactyla > Giraffidae > Giraffa > Giraffa tippelskirchi. Next base: position 134,985,779 of record NC_137283.1, read on the forward strand.
TACTAAATTGTGTTTTTCCTATATGTATGTGAACATGCCCAACTCTCAGCAGTGTGCTCAACTTCTCAGAATCTAATTAATCTGGTATTAATGATCCTTTCAACACTGTCCTTCCAATTCGAGATATGAAACTCTATTACATTTTAACTAACTTTTAAAATTATTTGTACATTGGACATTTTAACGTATTTATTAGCCATACCTCTATAAAATTTCCTGTTTATTTGTTTAGTGGGATATTTGTCTCCATCTTTCTATTGTGTAAATTCTTTTACAGTTTTAAACCTACTAATTCTTCATCATGCTTGCTACCAATAGTTTTTCCAAGTTTGTCTGTTTTTCCTTAACATGGCATTCTTTTTCTTTGAAGTTTAAGAATTAAGTGCCTGAATCCATATGGATTTTCTGTCATGATTCCACCAATAAATTTAGAAAAAAATATTTTCTTCTGGTTTTTTAACATCTGGAAGAAATCAGTTTTGATTTTGTGAAATACATGAAGCAAGATCCTTAAGAATTTTTCAAAAAGTTTTATACAACAACATTTCTAAATTACACATTTTTCCAATAACATAGATAATAGTGGTATTTTTTTTTTATCATGAACAGTGTATAAGCTCAAAATAGTACCTATAGAAGGAAAAAGAACCAATAATTGCTATCCATCATGAGCTAGAAGGTAAAACAACAAACTTCATGAAATGAGAAAACGGTTACATAAAGGGATGCAACTATGCTAGAAACTGGGCTTCCATTTTGCTAATGGTTATTCATACATTTACAAAATATCTATCTCCTAAAAAAATAAAACATGAATCTCATCCTGAGTCTGAAGTGGCTGTTGGATACATCTCAGAGACCTTTAGGAGCTCTAGAAGACTGGACCCCAAGAATCAATTTGCTCAAAATAAACGTGAACTGAGTCCACAGAACAACCTGACATTAACAGGGAATAGAGAAGGAAGAAACATGAAAATGCAAAAAAAGTTAAGTGGTAGGAAAGGTGAGACAGCAACAGGCTTGAAAGAAGAAAGTAACAACTGACAGAGTGGATGGTGTAAAGCTTTGAGGAAACTAGAAACTATGACCACTGTGTCGACCACTGCTAAATAGCATGGTTCTATCAAATGCTCAAAGGATGTTCACTTTTCAAAATATGTAAACGTGTAAAAGTGAAGCTACTAAAGTTGAGGTACTATGTCTCCTCCTCAACTGAATGATCATTTTCAAGTCTATATTTCATGCAATAATCACTACAGAAATTTCTAATATGTCACCAGATCAACTTAAAATTTTTCAAATCATGGATATGAAATTTAGGCTTTAGAAGTTAGTTTTATAATTCATAAACTGTCTTTTAATATTGCCAGTTTAATAAGTTTTATTGCTCTCCCAAACCAATGGTAAATGAAGCATAAATCAAATGATTTAGGGCAATTTGCAATAACTGAACCAACAAAGTATCTCATAAGCATATGAAGTGTGATAAAACTTAAAAGAAGAATCAATGAATGAATCAGATACATCGAGTAATCATGAGAACAAAAGTGCTACATTGTGAAGTCCAGGGTTTTCACTGCTTTTCTCTGTCTCTTAGCCACTCTGATCTTGCGAGTCCCTGGTAACAAATTTATTTTCTAGTAATATTTTCCATCTGTTTAGTCTGCTTTCTAACCATAAGAATAATATGTCAGTACAGTAGCATCTTAACAAACCCAGGTGTGAAAAATAATAGAAATTCTATCAATATCCAAAACTGATTTAAACAGGTTGAAAACCGCTTATTAAGCAGAGAGCGCTTACTAATCCCTCCATCCCATCATGTCTGACATCTGTGTACAGCTTGGCACCACTGTATGCCAGGGGTAGGATGTAGAAGATGCTGAAGCCAATTCCTGACACAGAAACCAGGCAGACTTAAACATAATACTTTTAACTGCATCCCCAAAAATTCCCTGGGAAAATAATCAAAGCAAGAAAAGCAGCAAACTGGGGAAAGTTAATCACGGAGAAATTTTTGATAAATTGGGAATGAGTAGATCAGTTTGTAAGGAAAAAAAGAAAGGAAATAAAAGGCAACAGACATGTTTACAGGTTATAAAGGGAAGAGTCAATGGAATAAGAGAGAAAAGGTGGGGAATGACTGCAGGGAATAGGAAATGGTGCATTGTACAGAAGTTAACAATAATGGGTTTAACATTTGTTAGTCAAATATTTTTGGAGAAGCAAAAGGGAAATGCACATCCTAACAGACTGACACATTGATTTATCCAACTAAACTGGAAAAGTAATTTGTTTTCTCTGAAGTAACAATCTTACTTGATTTTTTAAAATTCATTCATTTGTAAAATGTGAAGATACCTTCAACTTCCTCAACCCAATGGCTTACATTTGTTCAGAGAACAAATTCATGCTTGCAGAACCGTTCTTGAAAACCCCACCACTCACAATGACTTTGATGGCTTTCCTAAACCAAGGGTAAAATAAAGCATAGATCAAGGGGTTCATGGCTGAATTGTAATAAGTACACCAACAGCAAATCTCATAAATATAGGCCGGGGTTATGAAGCCCATAAAGGCATCGATTAATGAGTCAATACTGTATGGTAACCACGAAATCATAAATGCTATGACCGTGATACCCAGGGTTTTAGCTGCTTTTCTCTCTCTCTTGGCTACCCTGGATTTATAACTGTCTGATGATGACTCTGTTTTGCTACCAGTATTTTCAATCTTTTTAGCCTGTTGTCTGGCCACAAGAAAAATATTACCATAGAGAATTAGCATAACAAAGGTAGGTATAAAGAAGGATAGAAAATGTACCAACACCCAGTTTTGATTTATAACTATCTGACAACCTCCTACACAGTTGAGGGCACTAGACAATTCCTCTAGCCCATTCTCATTGGCACCTGTGTAGAACACAGCACCACTGTAAGTAATGGGCAGGATCCAGGAGATGCTGATGCATACACATGATACAGACACTGTGAACTTGGTGGGATAGACCAGAGGGTCAGTAACAGCAATGTACCTGTCGATGGAGATGAAGGACAGGTGGAAGAGAGAAGAGTAACAAAATGCCACATCACAGCATGTGTGCAAAGCACAGAAACTTTGCCCAAAGTACCAACAGCTCTCCACGGACCTGACCATGCTGAAGGGCATCACAGTCACTCCTACTAGAAAGTCCGTACAGGCTAGAGAGGCGATGAGAAAATTGGTTGGGGAGTGCAGCTGCTTGAAATGAAGGATGGCAGTCATCACCAGGAGGTTTCCAAACACGGCCAGCACAGCCCCAAAGCCGTACACTGTGTACAGAATCACCTGGGATGTGGGCGAGAAGGGTGTTTTCACACAGGATCCGTTCAGGTGCTCGTAGCAGAGCTGACAGCTGCACTGGGAGACGAGTTGCTGCTCATGATCTGTCCTTTACATTCAGAGAATTCTGTGCTTCTTGATTTCCATGGACTTTCAATGCTTCTGGGGGAAATCATACATACAGTAGGATGCCTGAGGAAATTATCAGACATTAGTACTAGTACTATTGTTTTTTTCAATTTTCCTTTTTTATTATAAATCTTAAATAAGTTCAGTAACAGAATAAAATGCAAGAAATTTACATTAGATAAAGTCACTGGGAGTGAATTTCAACTAACTAAAGCTTAGATCCCTGAATCGGATAAAATTCCCTTTTGGTCCTAAATATCTTTAAAAAATTTTTACTTCAGAGTTCCTCTTTGCAACAGGCACTGATATGGGAAGTAATTATAGCATCAACTCCTGTTAGGTTTGTCTGCCTTACTGCCTAAAGCATACAGCCCTTCCAGATATATAAATGCCATCAATAGGAAAATCCCTAGATGGAATCCCTGTAGTGCAAGGTGCGAACTTGGAAGTTTATTTTCAGTAGTGAGTGTTAAGAAAGCTACTGTACAAACAACTGTTTTAATTAGGTCATTATGTTTCTTGAGCTCAAGATTTTTTTCTTCTCACACTTGAACTTTTCCCCTATTTTAAGTCCTGCTGTGGCCGCCTTATTGGATTTTTGTTACAGAGGTATCATAAGGTACAGGAACTGTGAGTCAATACTTAGCCTTTCTCTCCTAATAAGAATCATTTTTTGCCTGTGCACTGGCTATGAACAAACAGAAAAGGCAGCATACAGTGAGGGCAACTTGAGATGGATGAATTACATTTCAGGAAAACATTAAAAAAAACACCGTGGTATTTAGACATGTCTACATTTCTGAACTGCTACTACTGTCTGTGCTCTTAGGGAAAAGATGTGTTCTCTTCTCAAGACATCATTGGAAGTGAATTTGTAATGTCTCCTCATCCACTTGAGAAGTCCACACATAAACCCTCTGAATGATTCACATTCATTTGTGAATCCAAGTGATAGAACTTTCTGTCTCTTGTGCTAAAAGATGTCAACTAAGGAGTAATGTACAGAAAACTGAAACATAGCAATACATTTCCTGGTAATTTCCCACCCTTGGAATGTTGGGACAGAGCAGAGCAAAAGAAAGTATTATCCAGGCTTCAAGAAGGATTTCAGACTCTGGGCACTGTAGGGCCACTGACTTTGAAGATATATCTGGACTTGTTCTTTTGAATTGTGCCATATTAATTCATCTGGCCATCCGACTCCTAGTCACACACACAAAAAATACTCTTAATGATCTCTTAGATTCTTTCTAATGTATTCTGAGAGTTTGATTTTATAAAATCATCAGTTACTTAAATCGACAAAGGTGTAGGCTAGGCTTTCCCAGCTTCAGCACTATTGACATTTGAATTCTTATAAGTTTTGATGTGGGATCTGTCTTGTACATCAAGGGGCATTTAGCAGCATCCCTGCTACTAGATGCCAGCAAAATCTCCTTAATTGTGAAAGCCAAAAATATCTCCAGACACTGAGAAGTGTCCTCTGAGGAGCAAATGTATAGAGAGGGAATGAGTGAAATGAGCTCTGTCGTGTCTGACTCTTGGCAACCCCATAGCCACCTCTGTCCATGCCAGGCTCCTCTGTCCATGGAATTCTCCAGGCCAGAATACTGGAGTGGGTAGCTGTTCCCTTCTCCAGGGGATCTTCCCAACCCTGGGATCGAACCCAGGTCTCCCACATTGCAGATGGATTCTTTACTGTCTGAACCCAATATATCAGTGGATCTGCCTTACTTAGAACCATGATTCTAGGCAATAAAAAAGTATCACATGATCACAAATATTGCAAGTATCACTTGTCATTTGGGGTACAGAAATAACTTTATCTCCCTCCATTATTTTAAATTTATTCAATAATTACTTCTTTAATCCAAGGCATATTTATTGAGTGCCAGGAGCTGGGTACAAAGAAATGAACAAAACAGACATGACCCCTTTCTTCATGAAGCTTTCAGTCTTGAAAGGAGAACAAACCTTCAACAAGTAAGCAGATAAATGGATGTATGAATAAAAATTGTGAGAAGTATTACAAAGGTGAAAGACAGTATTGTGTGAGAGAGTAGTAACCACCTAGACAGGCAGGTGTATACAGTAAAGTTCCTACCAACAGAATAAAGCCAAAATGCTGCTGCAATATTGTAGACTTTTAATGTAATATATGGGCTTCCTTGGTGGCTCAGTGGTAAAGAATCTGCCTGCTAATGCAGAAGATGCGGGTTCTATCCCTAGGATAGGAAGATTCCCTGGAGAAAGAAATGGCAACTCACTCCAGTGTTCTTGCCTGAGAAATCCCTTAGACAGAGGAGCCTGGTTGGCTATAGTGCATGGGGTTGTAAAAGTGTCAGACACGACTTAACAACTAAAACCAACAACAGCAAATAGAATATATACTCAGAGAAAGGAAATAGGAAATGAATGGAACTATAATTGGGGTTTTCAGACCTTTTTTTAGCATAGACAAACTTAATGAGAAAGAAATATTACACCAAAAGTAGAGAGAGAGAGAGAGAGGGAGAGATAGAAGTCTAGCTGTGGTCTAGAAGCGGGATAGGGTGGGAGATCAGAGCTTTTTTTGTGTAAAACTTGGACAGACCCCTAGATCTCCATAAAGTGAGGAGCTAGATTCCTCCCAAAGTAAAGCACACGTTTCTTTTATGAAGTTATTGCAAAGTATATATGATTGTCCTTGCTGCTGTTGTTGCTTTTTGCGATGTTCTTGGTTGGCAAAGTTAATACTCAGAAATTATCTGTGGGTTCCTTGATTTTTCACCATCTTTATTATTTCTGAACTCCACGTTTCTAAGAACCACCATCCTGATACATTAGTCTTTTTAATAGTAAAAGTGGTATTTTATAAAGTTACAGACATAGAAAACAACTTATGGTTACCAGGGTATAAGTGGTAGAGGGATAAACTGGAAGACTGAGATTGACATACACACAATTTCTATATATAAAATGGACTTCCCAGATGGCTCAGTGGTAAAGAATCTGTCTGTCAATGTGACTGAACACCAAAATGGGCAGGGAGTATGTTACACTTAAATTTTCTTGTCCTGCCTTGAAACATAAACTGCATTCCATCAGTAGCTTGCAAAACAAGATTATATAGGAAAATGACTATATTGAAACCACAGGAATCAAAATAAATTCATTGCACTCTGTGTTAGAACTGAAAAATTGTGGATAAACTGATACCATTCAGGATAGGGTGCCTTTAATCATCTGTAAAATCAGATAGAAACAGTATGCTCAGTCACTAAGTCGTGTCCGACCCTTTGTGACCCCATGGACTGTAGTCCGCCAGGGTCCTCTGTCGATGGTATTTCCTAGGCAAGAATACTGGAGTGGGTTGCCATCTCCTTCTCCAGAAACAGTATAATTAGAAATAACACACTATTTCTAGAAATGTTTACCAATTCAAAGTATTTGTGTAATGGTAGTCAGAAATAATGTGCCAATAGGTAATGTTGATTTGCATCAAGCTAGAAATTTTTAAAATATAGCAAGAATACTTTGATGTATATTCCCTCCTGCCTTGAAGATATCATAACCTGATTTTATAATCTTGATGTTTAATTGACACACAGAACCCTCCAGTCTTAGTATCAAGAATAATTCTCTGAAATAATTGGCTTGATTTATCCACTGTTAATTGCAGAACTAATTCATTTCCTTTTTTCTTTTTTTTGCCTTAGAACTGAGTTTGTGGGTCGTAAGACAATGCATTTCACAGCCTCTGACTTGGCTTCATTCTATGTCCTTCACTTCAGTTTTCTTTGTTCTTTTGAGCACACTTTTAAGTTATGCTTTCAAGTGTATCCTCAAAATCCACTATAAATTACTTTTAGAACACTGTACAACTAAATGAATATGGAATAAGTTAATCTGAAAATAAAGTAACATAATGAATGACAGTCTTAAAACACTGCTTTAAACATCTGCTAACTGGTTCTAAACTCTAATATAATTTTATGAACAGACTTACTAATAAGGAAGAAGCTCACTGAATAAATAAATGCTATGATGCAAATTATCTTTCCCATTGTACCTAATTGAATTCATATTATAGTTAACAGAGTGATCACTTGATTGATATTACCTGACTCTGAAACCACAACGTGAGAATCACAAATCTCAACACCTAACAGTGCAGACCAACTGCTTTGCCCTCCCTGAGCAAGGAGGCACCACGTCACTAAGTGGTTGTATTTACATTTTAATAGAAAAATAATACAAAGGAAGAAACAGAAGATTAGGCAGAGATTGAACTAATATAAGGTAATTGAAAGAAGGATTTATGTTAACAAATACATATTAGGTCCTTCACTTGTATTCTCCTAAATTTGGTGATGAGTACTACAGGGAAAGTTTATTAACCAGAGAAATACCATGAATTTCAGAAAGAGCCAAGCCACCCAAGATCACCTAAGATCACCCAAGTGTTCAACGCAGAATGGATATTGCCATCCAGGCATTTCTGGCTCCAAAGCTGTGCTGTCCCCATTACAAATAGGTTTTGATGTTATATTTACCAAAGAATTATGAACTTGAATTTAAGCATTTGGGTCAGGGTTGAACTACAATTTAGTTATTTTACATTACAAAAATTGCACTTTTACAATCAACTTTTTCTCCTCATTATCTGTTCAATGTGAGTCTATTTTCAGTTCTCCCAAACTGAGACCAGAACCTACTCAGAAAACAAATTTATTGTTGAGGAATTTTCTCTCAAGACTTTGCCTGTGACAATGAGTTTTATGGCTTTTCGGAACCAAGGATAAAAGAAAGCATAAATCAAGGGGTTCATAGCTGAGTTATAATAAGCAATCCAAACCAGTATTTCATAAACATATGTGGGAGTGATGAAACCTAGGAAGGCATCAATGATGGAATCCAGGAAGTAAGGCAGCCAGGAGATCAGAAATGCTAGCACTGTGACGCCCAGTGTTCTTGCTGCCTTTCTCTCCCTCTTGGCCACTCTGTCTTGGTAGCTGTCTGAGCATCTCCCAGTCTTATCGTTCAGACTCTCAATTTTTCTAGCCTGTTGTTTAGCAATGAGGAAAATCTTGGAGTAAAGAACTATCATCACAAGGGTGGGGATGAAAAATAATAGAAAATTCACCAATACCCAATTTTGATTCACTGCAATTTGACAGCCTCCCACACAGGTAAGAGCACTTACTATATCCTCCAACCCTGCTTCATTTGCACCTGTGCCAAGAAGGGAAAAAGTATACAAAATGGGAAAGAGCCAAGAGAAGACAATACACATGCCAGAAACAGATACAGTGAACCTGGTTGGATAGACCAGAGGGTCAGTGACAGCAATGTACCTGTCCAGAGAGATAAAGCACAAGTGGTAGATGGAAGCATAACAGAATGACCCATTGAAACAAGAGTGGAGTTGACAGTAACGCTGCCCAAAGTACCAGCAGCTCTCCACGGACCTCACTGTGCTGAAGGGCATCACAGTCACTCCCACCAAGAAGTCCGCACAGGCCAGAGAGGTGATCAAGAAGTTGGCTGGAGAATGCAGCTGCTTGAAGTGGAGAATGGAAATCATTACCAAGAGGTTTCCAAATACAGTCAGCACAGCTCCAAAACCAAACACTGTGTACAGGATGAGGCGGGGACCTAGTGAGTAGGGGGTTTTCACACAGGATCCGTTCATGTGCTCGTAGCAGAGCTGCATAGCAACAGGAGAGGGAGATGCACTGTTCGTGATTCTCTGATTTGATACCTGGAAATCTGTCACCCTCTGTGGCCCAGGATGTCATTCCAGTGTTCAAAGTCCTTTAAAAAAAACAAAAGATAAATACAATATGTTAGTAATTCCCAGCACGTTCTGTCTCCATTTCTTTGTAAGTGCCAATCTTTATTTTCTTTTTTAAAAAATATATTTATTTATTTGCTGTGCTGCGTCTTAGCTGCAGCATGTGGGATCTTTTGTTGCAGCGCACGGACTCTCTAGTTGTGGCCTGTGGACTCAGTACTTGCAGTGCATGGGTTTAGTTGTCCTGCAGCATGTGGGATCTTAGTTCTCCCACGAGGGATCAAACCCGTATCTCCTGCATTGTAAGGCAGATTCTTAACCACTGGAATACTAGGGAAGTCCCCAAACCCTTATTTTCATGTTTAGAACATGATTCATATCATCTTGTAAAATAATTCACTTCCAAATGCATAAACAGTTAGCTTTCGTCATTGAATTATTTAAGTTAAAAAATGTATTCCTTTGCATTACCTGGTACTTTATGTCAGAGAAGTATTGGTTTTCAAGAAGCTGTTATATGATGCTTGTTCAAATGCTACTTTTTATAGGACTCTTTTCCTAATTTATCAGAGCAAGGATAATGCCCAAAACACTCTATCCCCTCAGGAAAGGAGACAAATGATTCCAATACCCAAAGCACTTAAGACTGTATCCCCATAGTGGAAGGTGTAGAAAGAAAGAATGTCATGATTGTGTATGTCAAAAAGTATGTCAAAGAAAGTAAATCATGATTGTGTTTATGCTAAAAATAATTTTATGCCCTACTAATTTCCTGATGACATTTGACCTTTTCATGACATAGGAATGGGAATAGTCTCCTTAAAAACTTGCTCAAGATTTGAAAGCCATATTGTTTATTCTTACTATTTATGGGTGACTCAATTTTCATTTTGTAAGGACTACTGGCTGTTGATTCCCGTTTGTCACTAGAAGTCTTTCAAAGAAGTTCTTAAGCTCTTACAGTTCTAGTTTCTATAAAGAGATTAAATACAAAATTATATTAAATCTAGACTGTTTCAGGTTTAGTTTTAATAATTCTGATTTGGAAAACCGTGCGTGGAGAATCCAAAATGTTTCCTCATAGAAATACATGAAGGAAGAGTAAGTACACCTAGAAAGCAGTTCCTGCTAAGGTTTTTATTTTGGAGAGGGAGGAATTTTGTTGTTTCTAAATGGGAACTGTTAGGAATATATTAAAGAAATAATATGAAAAATGTATTTTTGAAATGTCAATATTCCTATATTATACTCTGAATTTTACCATTGACAAATTCTCCTCTTGGAGCTCTAGAGCAGAACTCAGCTTAGACTTGAAAAAATTTTTTTCTGATGAGTGACTTCTGGTCATTTTACAAAATCAGCTTTCTGAATCTGAGGTGTAGTCTATATTTGAAATTTTCACACTTTTAAAGTGAACAGGTTGTGGAATTATGGTAACTGTATCCACCCATGTAACCACCCATGCAATCAAGGTATAGAATAGACTGTTTCCAACACCTCAGTTCAGTGTCTGTGCAATATTCACACACTTATTGGGTATATTAGGAATGCATTCCCAATTATTTGCTAAGGAGCGATCTATTGTAGGAACATACCACAATTGTTTTATTCATATATATTTTGATATTCATTTGGACTCTTGTTCACATTAGGGCTGTTATTAGGTATTGCTAAGAACATTCATATATAATTATTTGCATAGACATGTGTTTCATTTATTTTGGGTAAATTACTGGCCCTAATGGGAAATATGTGTTTAACTGTACAAGAAAATACAAACTGTCTTCTAAAGTAATTGTAGCATTTTATACTTCCACCAGCAATTTATGAGTGTTCTAAATGCTTCAAGTCTTCTTCAACACTTGTTATTGACATGTTTTTAAATTTAACCATTCTAGATGGTGTATAGTCATATCTCATGTTTTTAATTTAATGAGTGGTGGTATTGAGAACCTGTTTATGTTATTATTGGCCATTAATGTATCCACTTTTGGTGACATGTCCATTAAAAATTTTGCCCATTTTTACTCGAGTTCTAAAATTTCTTATTATTGAGTTTACTGGGTTCAAGTTTTTTGGCATATATCTTCTGAATATTTGACTTTTTAGTTTCTTGAGAGTATCTTTTAAAGATTGGAAGGTTTTGTTTTTAATGAAGTCCCACTTACTATTTTTTTAATGGCTAATTTTTTTTTCTTGTCTAAGAAAATTGTCTAACTTAGTCACAACTATTTTCTTCTATGCTTCTTCTAGAAGCTTCTTTATACTTTTACTGCTAGTGTTTTATGACTCACATCATATTAATTTTAAATATGTTATGAGGAGGGGTCTGAGATTTATTAGGAGAATGAGTATTAGTATAAGGATATTCAGTAATTCCAGCAGCATTTCTTGAAATAACTATCTTTCTCCAGTGAACGATGTTTGTTCGTGTCAAAAATCAATCAACCATACGTGTGTGGATTTATTTCTGGATTCTCTTCTATTCTGTTGATCTCTGCTTCTATATTTAGGTCAAATACCCTTTTGTCTTGACTGAAACTTTACCTTAAGTCTTAAAGCCAAGTTGTGTAAACCTTTTACTTTTTTGTCCCTTCCAAAATTGTTTTGGCCATCTTATGTCTTTATTTTTTATAAAACTTTTTAACCACCTTGTCAAAAAAGCAAAAAAACAAAAACAAAAACCCAGCAGTGTTCATTGTTATAAATTTGAGTCTTTAAAACAATTATGAAGAGGGGCAATGGAATATTTGATCGGGACAGTAAATTTTCTCATTTCCTCATTTAATTACATCATGTATAGTTTTCTGACTCACTGGAAAAGACCCTGATGCTGGAAAAGATTGAGGGTAGGAGGAGAGGGGGTGACAGAGGATAAGATGGTTGGATGGCATCACTGACTCCATGGGTCATGGGTTTGAGCAAACTCCAGGAGATGGTGAAGGACAGGGAAGCCTGGTGTGCTGTAGTCCATGGGGTTGCAAAGAGTTGGACACGACTTCGTGACTGAACAACAACAACCACAACAATGATTTATGAATTTAGATGCTTTGCAAATAGCTGCAAAGCATCTAAATTTTAAGTTGCTATAGTTTACTAACATTGAAGGATTGCACATGTTAATAATATTGAACCTACCTAGCCAAGTCCATATTTTGTCTTTCCATGGGTAAGAAGCCAAAAGAGGGAAAAAACAAAACTAAAAGTATTATTTTAACAAGATAAAAAGAAAAAAGAAAGGAACAATAGAGAAACAAAATATAAGGAGAACAGCTAGAAACAAGTATCAAGAGAATAGAATCAGGTCAAATACAGAAAAACATTTATCCAAATTAGTATCTGTAGACACCTGTAATCAAGTGCCTACAGAAGAAAGGGCTCTGGGTGGCCAAAGATTCTTGCTGCACTAAACATTTTGGTAAAAATGAGCAGTATCTTGTGTTGATTAGTTTCTTTTAACTGCTCTGAAGAACTTGGGGGGAAAATGAGCTTAAAGGCTTTAAAGTGCCAGCTCAACGTTCGTATAAGAAACCTGAAAGCTTTGATGAAAGCTCTGAAAGAACTCTTAATATCCTAGAGTTACAGAACTGAGTTTCTGAAAACCAAACTCCAAGCTGAAATCTGTAGGGCCCCGAATTACAAGGCAAACAGAATTCTCAAATTTCTAGAGCCTCTTTCTGTAAAAGTCTGGCATTGATTAGCAAGAAAAGGGATTCTTGAAATTAGGATGGTGACATAAAGGCAGGTCCTAATGAAACTGGTTACCTCCAACCTCTAACTCTGTCAAGTCTTCTCTGGCAGAAGCAGCAGCCCTTCCCCCACTGCCTGACGCATTCAGTCTTCCTTTGTCTGAAGGAGCTGTGGTGTCCTCCTCCGAGGTAGTTGCTGTAACAACACACCTGGACCCTCCTCAGGGCTTCCCCTCAGACCTGTCCTCATCTCACCTATCTTCAGGACCCAGTCCTAGCAGGACCCAAAGGGAATGGTACAAAGTGAGATTCATGAAGACATGCAACTCCAAACAGAAACGTGTAGGATTCTGCCCATCTATATTGACAGAAACCCAAGGAATATATATGAGAATGGATCTCAAGTGTGTGATATCAGTCTGGAAGTTGAGTAAAGCAGGATCAGGCTTAATGTATTAATAAAGGCCCACCATGCAGCACATAATCTTTAGTGAAGGAACTGTTGAAGAATCTTAAAGACATGCTCATGCTCAATCATGTCCAACTATTTGCAATCCCATGGACCGCAGCCTGCCAGGCTCCTCTGTCCATGGGATTTTCCAGACAAGAATACTGGAAGGGGTTGCCATTTCCTTCTGTGGGGGATCTTCCCAACCCAGGGATGAAAGTCATGTCTCTTGAGTCTCCTGCTTTGGCAGGTGGATTCTTTACCACTGAGCCACCTTAGAAGCTTTAAAGACATGCTGCAAAACAATATTAAACTACTTTAATACAGTAAGATATAATTCCTGAGATGATTTGATCACTTTAAGATGTAGTCCCCAAAATATTGGGCTTCCCAGGTGGCTCAGTAATAAAGAATCTGCCTGCCAAGGAGGGGGCGTGAGTTTGATCCCCGGTTCAGCATGATCCCCTAGAGAAGGAAATGGCAACCCGCTCCAGTATTCTTGCCTGGAAAATTCCACTGATAGAGGAGTCAGTCGGGCTACAGTCTATGGGGTTGCAAAAGAGTTGGACACAACTTAGAGACTAAACAACAACACCCCTAAAATATACCAACACTGTTACAGTTTATTTTCATTAGGTAAGAAAAATATATACTAGGAATATGCACACAAAATGTATTTTTATTAAATTAAAAGAAGTAAACATCTTTTGAGATCGACACGTACACACTGCTCTTTTTTTTAACGGATAACCAGTAAGAACATACTGTATAGTGTAGGGAACTCTGCTCAATGTTATATGGCAGCCTGGATGGGAGGGAACTTCAGGGGTGAATGAATACGTGTATATGTATGACTAAGCCACTTTGCTATGAACCCGAAACTATCACAACATTGTTAATTGGCTGTACCCCAATATTAAAAAAAGTTAAAAAGAAAACAGTGGACAAACTTTGGATAGTATTTATAGAAAAAAATTGCCCTGTCGTAACTGGAAGGTAAAATAACACACTTGATGGGATGAGAAAAATAATCATAAAAAGACACATAAAAATCACTTTTGCGGAAATAGCACCACCTGTTCATGGTTATTCCCACATTTACAAAAATCCCCAAATTATATAAGTCCAGTCCTGAGTCTGAAATGGCTGATACATATGACTCAGGGACCTCTTAGGTGCTCCCAGTAGAACTTTCCCCAAGAAACAAGCCTCTGAAAATGAGAATGAAGTTAACTGAGTTCAGACAAAAAGACAGGGAATACAAGATTTTCATGGGACATGGAACTAAAAAACTTTTGAAAGTGAAGGAAAGGTCAGCCTGAAAGAGAGGCCCAGAAAAGGAAAATCATTAACAACAAAGCAAGGAAGCATGCAGATTTGAGGAAACTAGAAAACATCAACTTGTGTCTAACATTTTTATTGAATATATTTATGTCAAATGATTAAAAATGTTCACTCATCAAAAAAGTAAGAGCATGAAGGTGATGCTGCTAAAATTGAGGTATCGTTTCTCCTCCCCATCTGAATGCAACACTTCTATGCAATGTATTGCATGCCACAGTTCTGAGAAATTCCAAATAAATCATTAAATTCCTTGTTTTGAAAATTAGCTCTCTTTAGAAAATAAGTTTATGGTTGATGAGCTACCTGTTAATACTTCGCCCATTATGATAACTTTTATTGCTTTCCTAAACCAAGAGTAAAATAAAGAATAAATCAAATGATTTAGAGCAGAATTATAATAACCAAACCAGCAAAATATCTCATAAACATATGAAGGAGTTATAAAACCCAAAAAAGAATCAATAAATGAATCAATCATATACGGTAACCATGAGATCAAAAATGTTATCACCGTGATACTCAGAGCTTTAGCAGCTTTTCTCACTCTCTTAGTCACCCTGGTTTTGTATATGCCTGATAATCCTTCTACTTTGCTAGGAATATGTTCAATCTTTATAGCCTGTTGTCTAGTCACAAGAAATATATTACTATACAGAATTATCATAACAAAAGTAGGTACAAAAAATAATAGAAAGTCTATCAAAATCCAACTTTCAGTGCAGCTGAGGGCACTTACTAATTCCTCCATCCCATTCTCGTGAACACCTGTGAAGAACACAGCTCTGCTGTACACAAGGGCAGGATCCAGGAGATGCTGACGCATACCCCTGACACAGACACCGTGAACTTGGGGGGTCAGTAACAGCAATGTACCTATCGATGAAGGTGAAGGACAAGTGGCAGAGAGAAGAGTAACAAAATGCCACATCACAACACGTGTGGAAAGTGCAGAGAGTTCACCCAAAGTACCAGCAGCTCTCCATGGACCTGACCATGCTGAAGGGGATCACAGTGACTCCCACTAGAAAGTCTGCACGGGCCAGAGAGGTGATGAGAAAACTGGTTGGTGAGTGCAGCTGCTTGAAATGAAGGATGGCAGTCATCACCAGGAAGTTTCCAAACATGGCCAGGACAGCCCAAAGCCAAACACCATGTACCGAATCACCCGGGATGCAGGTGAGTAGGGTGTTTTCACACAGGATCTGTTCAGGTCCTCGTAGCAGAGCTGCACAGCTGCAGGGGGTGGATGAACTGCTATTCATGATGCTGCTGTTAATAGCATGTAAACACCTGGAGATGTTCTGCCCTTTTCAATCACATAAAATAGAGCAGTTTTCTATCTCTTGAAGAGAGAGAAGAATCTCTTAACTGAATACCAATGTTACAGTTATCAGATGTTATCATAATGCCCTGTCATATATCTATTTTAATTTTAAGCTCAGAACATATAAAATAATAATATATGCAAGTTAAGTTCTCAATAAATACTACTATTAATAATCACTATTTTATTTTTATTCTTTAGAATATAGTTGAAAACAACTTTCCATATCCAATAAGTATTTAGGCAAATCTGTGGCAAATTTGCTTTTGCCACAATAAATTTCTTGCCTTGTAATTTATGAAAAATTTTTTTACCTGGACTGGATATTGGATTTATTCCTCATTGTCAAAGTTAGTGAGATATATGTGATTTGTTATTTATTAGTTACCTTTACTACCCCTACCCCCACAAGAACATCTGAGGAGTTAATGACAAAAACCCCCAGGAAACAGCCAAAGCCCATATCAAAATATCTGCAGTGGAGTCCCTGTAGTGCAAGGTGTGAGCAGATAAAAGAAACTTATATTTAATAATCTCCAGTTAAAATGTATTGTTTGATGTAGAATGGCATCACATCAGGGATCACATGAAAAATGAAAATGAGAGGATATCTCACTCATATACAAAGATGCAAATATTCTAAACAGAATGTTTGTAAACCAAATCAACATATCAGTTCAGTTCAGTCGCTCAGTCATGTCCGACTCTTTGCGACCCCATGAACTGCAGCACGCCAGGCCTCTCTGTCCATCACCAACTCCCGGAGTCTACCCAAACCCATGTCCATCGAGTCGGTGATGCCATCCAACCATCTCATCCTCTGTCGTCCCCTTCTCCTCCTGCCCCCAATCCTACCCAGCATTAGGGTCTTTTCCAATGAGTCAACCCTTCGCATGAGGTGGCCAAAGTATTGGAGTTTCAGCTTCAACATCAGACTTTCCAATGAACACCCAGGATTGATCTCTTTTAGGATGGATTGATTGGATCTCCTTGCAGTCCAAGGGACTCTCAAGAGTCATCTCCAACACCACAGTTCAAAAGCATCAATTCTTCGGTGCTCAGCTTTCTTCACCGTCCAACTCTCACATCCATACATGACCACTGGAAAAACCATAGCCTTGACCAGACGGACTTTTGTTGGCAAAGTAATGTCTCTGCTTTTAAATATGCTATCTAGGTTGGCCATAACCTTCCTTCCAAGGAGTAAGCGTCTTTTAATTTCATGGCTGCAATCACCATCTGCAGTGATTCTGGAGCCCCCAAAAATAAAGTCTGACATTGTTTCCACTGTTTGCCCATCTATTTCCCATGAAGTGATGGGACCAGATGCCATGATCTTAGTTTTCTGAACGTTGAGCTTTAAGCCAACTTTTTCACTCTCCTGTTTCACCTTCATCAAGAGGCTCTTTAGTTCTTCTTCACTTTCTGCAATCAACATATAAAAGATGATAAATTTGATTTAATCAATGCCAAGAATGGAAATTGCGTTAACATTAGAAAATCAATTAATATAATTCACCATATTATCAAACTAGAATTTTGTGATTATTTTATTGCATTTAGCAACAATAGCAATCATTTTTTTCCCCACTCTTTTTCTTGCATAATTGCATCAGCATTTCAGGATGCTAAGCAGATGACCTGGTTTCCATGTGAGTACATTGGGATTGTCTTTGTATATTCCATCTGGTGAGAGATAGACATTTCTCGTAATGGGAAAAAAGATGTCCACATTATCCTAAGCTTGAATAACAATAATCCACTCCAGATCTGTGAATCTGGTGACCCTCTCTGTATGTGCTTCAGACCATCCACATGTGGCTCATGACATAGTATGCTGCTTTGGCTTTTTTAGATTTTAGAGATAATGTACCATAATCAGTTTTCCCTCTCTCTGTGGGAAAAGGTTCCACTTTTAAAGAAATTATAGACTCATCAGGGGGTCTAGTTCTCCTTTTGAAACCCCTTCCTTTTTAGTGTCTTCAACCAGGACTCCAAGATTGTAGATATGTCAGAGTACTCATCAGTTTTCTGTTTTTTCATCTTCCTTCTTCCATCTCTCCTAATTACCCTGTGTCTGTCCAGAAATGTGGAAATATTCTGAAGTTCTTTTTCAAATTCTCTCATCACAGTCACTTGTTATTTCTGAACTGAATATAACTTCAGAAAGCCTACTGTACATCTTTATACCAGTTTTCTTAGAATATGAGTCGCAGCCCTTAGCTTACAACTTTTAGTCAGTAGGCATACAGATGTGTGCATCCTAAAACATGATGTATATTCCAGACACACCCATAAGTATCTTCTGTGACTCACAGAGAATAGATTAAGGTGTGCAAGACATGTTACTTTAATGCAACCATCATTATAATGATAGCAAGCAGCAAATAGTATATATAAGTTGTTTGGTTTACATGTATTAAGTCATAAAACGGTTATGCGCAAAAAAAATGAAGTCAGAAGTATTATTATCCTTATTTTATAAATGAAAAGGCTGATATGCTGAGAAGCTAATAACTTGCCTAAGGTTACACTTCTAGTAAACGATGATCTTAGGCATTTGTATCTAAGTCATTTAGCTCCAGATTCTATGTTCAGAGCCTCCATGCTCTGAGCTTCTACTGCTATGCTCTCATTACCCCAACAGGATACCTCAGGGCCTTAGCACAGACTCTCATCTGCCTGCATCACTCTTTCCTCAGATTTTCACAAGTTCTTTCTCATTCTTCAGGCCTCAGCTTTAAAATGACTTCCTCAGAAAAATCACTGTCTCAGCTAATTGGTACTGTCTCAGTTGGTACTTCTTTTTTATTCTTTTATTTACCTTGTTTTCTCATGTTCTTAAGTGTATGTATCAGAATTTGAGCCCAATCAGTCCATCCAAAAGGAAATCAGTCCTGAATATTCATTGGAAGGACTGATGCTGAAGCTGAAACCCCAATACTTTGGCCACCTGATGTGAAGAACTGACTCATTTGAAAAGACCCTCATGCTGGGAAAGATTGAAGGCAATAGGAGAAGGGGATGACAGAGGATGAGATGGTTGGATGGCATCATTGACTCTACAGACATGAGTCTGAGTAAAATCCAGGAGTTGGTGACGGACAGGGAAGCTTAGTGTGCTGCAGTCCATGGGGTCGGAAACAGGCAGACATGACTCAGTGATTGAACTGAACTGAACTGAACACCACATTAGCCCATATTTTAATGATCAGAACATGAATGGCCAAGTCCAACATCAGTGGACCTGGGACATTTGCTACTTCCCAGGGATTAGGGAGCAGGGGAAACTGCAGTGAGAAAGAAGCATGAAATAGAGGCAGAAGTAGAGAAGACAAAGTCTCAGTGCCATCCTGTGATACGTGCCAAGGACCAAGACTGAGGATGATGTATTCCTTCTCTTTGATTCTCAAAACCTTTCCCTACAATTTCAAATTTGCAGCCATCAGAGTTGCAGAATAAATCCATGCAAACTGCAAAGGTCTGTGTGGGGGAAGGGCCAGCTTCTTTCACACACTTTGTAGGCCACTGTTTGTGTGACCTTTTGATTCCCAATGCCTTCTGCAGAACTAACTTTACAGAACAGAGCTATTCAGAAGCAATACAAAGGGGATCTTGTTATGGAAATCACCCTGCTCAAAACCTTTGATCATGTATAAGACATATAAGTTTCATGTTTATACTCATACACATACACATTCATGGGCTTCCCAGGTGGTTCGGTGGTAAAGAATCCGCCTGCAATACGGGAGACATGGGTTCAATCCCTGGGTTGGGAAGATTCCCTGGAGGAGGGCCCAGAAACCCACTCCAGTATTCTTGCCTGGAGAATTCCATGGATAGAAGAGCCTGGCTGGCTACAGTCCATGGGGTTGCAAAGAGACGTGACTGAAGCAACTGAGCACATATACATTCACGTATTTTATATATTCTCAGATGCTCCCTGCTGGGATGAGCTAAAACCTGGTTTGGTTAAATTGTAAGAAAACAATGTAATTAAATTGAGAGATGTTTAGAGGAAAAATAATGGTCAGGTTCATACAAAAGCAGAATCATTTCCTGCTGTGTGGATGTGATTGATTTGCAGAGTTCCACCTTGTGAAGCTGCTAAGTATTCTTACTTTCAGGACAGACAGCACTGTACCTAATGGATAGGGAATGGGTATGGATATATTCTAGGAAGGGAAGAGGAAAATGTTTTTTTTTTTAAATAATGACTGACTTACTTTGCAAATTATTGCTACATCTAAGACACAGTGTTCCAAGCTCCTTAAAGTTTCATAACTGAAAGAAAAACACCAATACAGTATACTAATGCATATATATGGAATTTGAAAGATGGTAACGATAACCCTATATGCGAGACAGAATAAGAGACACAGATGCATAGAACAATTTTATGGACTCTGAGGGAGAAGGTGAGGGTGGGACGTTCTGGGAGAATAGCACTGAAACATGTATATTATCATATGTGAAACAGAACACCATTCCATGTTCGATGCATGAGACAAGGGCTCAGGGCCGGGGCAATGGGACGACCCGGAGGGATGGGATGGGGGGGGAGGTGGGTGGGGGGTCCAGGAAGGGGAACACATGTAAACCCATGGCTGATTCATGTCGATGTATGGCAAAAACTATTACAATATTGTAAAGTAATTAGCCCCCAACTAAAATAAATAAATTTATTAAAAAAAAAAGTTTCATAACTGTAGTAGTAAGATAATTTGAATATGTAATTCATTTGTAATTTATCTCATAATGCTTAAGTGCAAAAGAAAGAATAATTACTTTCAAAGAAGTATTAAGTGTTAAAAAATACATTGAATTTAACAGTGTGTACATGAACACTGCAATAGTTTAAATGGATAACCAACAAAAACCTATTGTAGAGCACATGGAACTCTGCTCAATGTTATTTGCCAGCCTGGATATCAAGGGGATTTGGAGGAGAATGGATACATGTATCTGTATGGCTGAGTCCCTTCACTATTCACCTGAAACTATCACAACATTGTTAATACAATGTTGTTAATACATTATTGTTAATATTGTTAGCACAATAATTGGCTATACCCCAATACAAAATGTTTTTGTTGTTAAAAAATAAAATTAAAAACATTTAAAAAAAATCAGAAAATATTTTTACAACAAATGTATTTTTTAATTATGAAAGAGTGGGATCAATAAAAGTTATCTTTCCATCAAAAATTAAAAGAAATAAATCCTTTTTAGCTAACTTCATTGCCAAAATATGACTTTTACTTCTTTATTTATTGATTTCTATGTCTATGTCTGTATCTGCATCTATAATATCATCTATATATCTTTAATCCAGACACTTAAAATTAATTTACAAATAGTTTTCCAAGTAAGTAATTATTAATCTGAAAAAGTCACTAAGAAATATGGAATTAGACTGCCTAGAGACCTGTAGGGAAAGATTTAGGAAGAAAACAGAAACAATATGTACATAAAAGACACATCCTTCCTAGTAATAGCTCCTGTAAAGAATGATTCAATTCTGAGCAAGCATGTGGCGTAAATAACTTATTTTTCTGAAGAAAATCCACATAGCAGAGTCTCTGGAAAAATAGGTCTAACTTGTATGATTTTTTAAAAGGAAAAAATATTAAAATGGTGAGACATGGAGCATCATCACTTTACAAATATGCCACACATTTTCGTTTTTCAATTATTAAAGAAAAAAGAAGAAAACATTCCTTCAAGAATAATACATTTACTCAATGAGCATTGAAATGGACATTGAAAAAAAACCTGGCTTATCATCAGCTTGTTTAGCAACTTGGTTCCAAGGAGACAGCATTTTTAAAGGGACCATTTTTAAAAAGAGACAGTCTGAACACTTGACCATGATTAGGAAAAGTGATATGAAATTAGGATGCAAACAATATTTCCCAAAGTTCAATTATACAAAGCTCAATTATTTGAACTTAAGGACATCTTAGAGAGCAAAGAGTACAAACCCTTGATTTTTTTTGATGGGGAAACTGATGAGGGGAGGGGTAAGATATTGTCAAAATAGCCTTGTCTGGCACTGCCAGGTTACAGGACCAGGACAGGAACTCAGAAAACTGCCTTCAGTGTTTCTTTCCCTTCACTTCTGCATCTTAGTTGTCTCCAAGGAAGTAATAAATGCGGAGATTAATATTTGCACAGAGTTTTGAAGTATCCGATAAACATTTAGAGGATGGCACGCTCTCCTTTCCCTACATTCTGTAGAAGCATTGAAGGAGAAGAATGCTGTATCTCTTCCCAGAATAAGTTTGTCTTTTTCCCCACTGCTCAAACCAGCTGCCCTAGAAGCCTGCCTACAAACTTCCAACACCACACAGCCCACACTCACAGTTCCACTCGTGCTTTCTGCAAAACCCTATCCCTAGATGGTTAGACAGCATCACTGACTCAATGGACATGAGTTTGAGCAAACTCTGGGAGATAGTAGAGGACAAGGAAGCCTGGTGTGCTGCAGTTCATGGGGTCGCAAAGAGTCAGACATGACTTAGTGACTGAAAAACGACAGGCCTGCATTCAGTCAGTCTTGGTACAAATCAATTGTGGGAGTCCGTGATGAGAAGATCTCCCGACTCAGGAGAAGTTTCAGTGCCTTCCTGAACCACCGGTAGGAAAAGACATAGATGATGGGGTTGCAGGCTGAATTGAAGTAAGCAAGCCAGATAAAGGTGTCGAAGACCAGCGGTGGCGTGATGAAGTTAAGGAGGCTTTCGACCATTGTGTCGACAGTGAAGGGAAGCCAGCACAAGAGGTACACACCCACAGTGATGCCCAGGGTCTTGGCAGCTTTTCTTTCACGCTTGGCAGCTCCAGCCAGGCTTTTGCTCAAGTTGTTGATCTGCTGAGCCTGCCTGGTTGCAACCACAAAGATCTTCACATATAAGCTGATCATGATGAAGCAGGGGAAAAAGAACACAGGGAAGTTTAGCCAGCCCCAAAACTTATTGAACAGCAGCTGGCAACTGCCCACACAAGGCATCTCTTCCAGCCACTGGTGGAGCCCTCTCTCTGCCACATCTGTGTAGAGCAAGAAGGCAGTATAAGCTGCTGGCACCCCCCAGCCTGCCAGGATGTACCTGAGGGCTACCCTGACCGTGAACTTAGAGGGATAGAGCAGGGGCTCACAGATAGCACAGTGGCGGTCAATGGAAATGAAACAGAGATGGAAGATGGAGGTGAGGCAGAAGAGGGTGTCCAGGTAGGTATGCAGGTGGCAGAGAGAGTCTCCGAAGAACCAGCAGCTTTCCACGGAGCGGATGGTACTGAGGGGCAGCACCAGCAGACCCAGAAACATGTCAGCCAGGGCCAGGGAAAGCAGCAAGAAGTTGGTGGGAGTGTGAAGTGCTTTGAAGTAGGACACAGCGAACACCACAAACAAATTTCCTAGGACCGTAATCAGCACGCCTGCTGCACAGGACAGGTAGATGGTCAACTGGATGCCCAGGGGATAGACTGCTCTGGGGCAAGACCCATTCACCTGGTAGCAGAACATCTCGGGGCGTTCTTCAGCATCTTGGTTGAGGACCACACTCATTTATGGTTTCTCCTCCTCTTCTCTTTCTGGGAAGAGTTAGCCTGTCCCCAACAACAACAACAACAAAATTTATCTGATAAACGACTAGAAAGTGAGATCTACAGGAAGAACTAAAGGAGGATCGACTGTGCCTTGAAAATCAAATACAGCATGAGACTCAAGGTCCCAGAAGAGTCACTTCTGTTAGCCCTGGTTTGTCTGACTAAGCACTTTTAAAACTACTGGAGACAACATCCTTAAGGAAAGAGAAGAAGGATGTAAGAACCTATTTCCTCAAAGAAAAAGCTAATTATATCACAGAAGGGAGTATAAAATTATTGAGAGGTGTCTCTTCCATTTTGAAAACGTACCTGATATTAAATGTAAAGTGAGATTAAAGTGATGAGGGGGAATTGGATGAAAATAGTCAAAAATATACAAACTTTCAATTATAAGATGAATAAGTACCTGGGATATAAAATACAACATGATAAATGTAATTAACACTGCTGTATGTTATACATGGAAATTCTTAGGAGAGCAAATCCTAAGAGTTATCCTCAAAAGGAGAAATTTTAAAATTATACAGTACTTCAACTTATACAGCACTGTTGGTTAATTATATCTCAATAAAACTGCAGAAAAATAAAAGTATTTTTGAGTCTGAACCTGGGAAGAATTGATTCTTGTTAATAAATCATTACTTGGGAAGATGTAACTTCTGGCTCCTCCTTCTAAGAATGAAATAAACTGACAGTAAAATCAACTGAGTAAGCTGTTTTTAATTTATTTACTTATACTGAGGTATAATGACATATGGGACTTCCTTGGTTGCTCAGTCAGTAAAGAATCTGCCTGCAGTGCAGGAGACCCAGATTCAATTCCCCTGGGTCAGGAAGATACCCTGGAAAAGGAAATGACAAACCACTCCAGTATCTTTGCCTGAAAATCCCATGGACAGAGGAGCCTGGTGGGCTGCAG
Organism: Giraffa tippelskirchi; assembly: GCF_054371585.1. Classification (NCBI taxonomy): domain Eukaryota; kingdom Metazoa; phylum Chordata; class Mammalia; order Artiodactyla; family Giraffidae; genus Giraffa; species Giraffa tippelskirchi. The sequence continues at coordinate 135,010,337 of NC_137283.1, forward strand.
TCCATGGGGTCACAAAGAGTTGGGAACGATCAAGGGACTAACACACACATAATGATATATAACCTTAACTTAGTTTCAAGAACAGCATAATGTTTTGGTATTTATATATATTTATATTATGAAATGATCTGCACACTATGTTTAGTTAGCATTTAACACCGCACATAGTTACAGGATTTTTCTTATGATGAAAACTTTTAAGATCTACTCTCTTAGCAACTTTCAAATATGCAGTGCAGTAATATTAACTTCAGTCATCATCCCCATGACTTAATTATTTTACAAATGAGTGTTTGAATGTTTTGACACCCTTCACCCATTCACTCAATCCCAGTCTCTGGCAACTTCCAATCTGTTCTCTGTATCTCTGAGCTTGTTTTCTTAAATTCTACATATAAGTGAGATCACACAGTATTTATTTTTCTCCATCTGATTTATTTCGCTTAGCATAATGCCCTCAAGGTCCATCAATGTTGTCTCAGATTGCAAGATTGAATTTTTTTATGACTAAAGTATATTCTATTTAATTTATTATTTATTTTTTTAATTGGAGGGTAATTGCTTTACAATTTTGCATTGGTTTCTGCTGCATAACACCGCTAATCAGTCATAACTATATATATATATATATCCCCTCCCTTTTGAACCTCCCTTATACCTACCCACCTTCCTGCCCCTCTAGGTCATCACAGAACACCAGGCTGGGCTCTCTTTGTAATACAGCAACTTCCCACTGGTTATGATAGTGGATATGTGTCAATGATACTTTCTCAATTTGTCCCATCCTCACCGTCCCCTGCTACATCCACAAGTCTGTTCTCTACATCTATGTCTCCATTCCTTCCCTGCAAAGAGTAAGCATTTTTAATTACATGTCAACTCTCCTCAGGAAAAGAATTCGGCATACAAATAATTAAATGAATAGAATTGCCCTATTTTAGTTTTGCACGCTACACAATTTCTAAAGATAACATGAAGTTTACACATCCTGGGGGAACTGTCACAAATAAATAAAAGCCTTTTATCTATCTAGTCTAGTCACTAGTCTGTGAAATTTTAAACAAAGTCTAATAAAACTGTATTCTGAGCTTTTAAGCTACTTACAGAAGAGTCAGAATCACTTCATGGAAAGGAGTTCTTTTAGCAGGTGACATAAGGTACATAACATTCACTTCCTTTAGCAAAGATGGCAGATGTACAAGCAGGTAATGATTTTATACTCCAAATGGAAACTGCTCCTCTATTTTGGCATGTGAAACAAATTAGTTCTGAAGGAGTACCCAGGGACCTAGTTTGCACAGTTCACAAGTCTCAGTAGTTTAAGGCTCCTTCTCAATATAGGATCGTTTATCCTGCTAATTATTAGAGATGAAAATTAAAGACACTGGATTTACATTTTATTTTGCTTAATTTTACTTTAAGTGTGTTCCATATATCCCTTCTGCTTTAAGATTGTGTATTCTTCTCCTGCTGCTGCTAAGTCGCTTCAGTCGTGTCTGACTCTGTGCGACCCTATAGATGGCAGCCCACCAGGCTCCACTGTCCCTGGGATTCTCCAGGCAAGAATACTGGAGTGGGTTGCCATTTCCTTCTCCAGCGCATGAAAGGGAAAAGTGAAAGTGAAGTCGCTCAGTCGTCCAACTCTTAGCGACCCCATGGACTGTAGCCTACCAGGCTCCTCCGTCTGTGGGATTTTCCAGGCAAAGGTACTGGAGTGGGGTGCCATTGCCTTCTCCGATTTACTGATCATAAGCCCTTTGGTTTGTGACTCCTACATTGGATTCATCATGGATTCTTTTTAAGCTCTCCATTTTGTGCTGGTTAAAGAAATCACAGAAGGTGAAACAGTTCACTTGGACATAGCAAAGTTAGATTCTTGTTTTGCCACTTTCTAGGTCATCAGTGATCCTCTTCCCCACTGTGTTTCCCCATTGATAAAGACTATCTGCGATTAGACTCATATGTCTGTATATCACAGAAATAATATCAAGGAAAATAACATGTTCAATCATACTCTGCCTGTTCTGTTTCTCGGTACCAAACCTCCAGATGATGGAATGTTTCTTTGCGGCCTTGGAGAAATCATTCCACAGTGCAAATTAAACTGATGTCACAAAACTGATAGAATTCTAAAGAAAACAATAGATTATATCTAGCAGCAGGGCCTGTAGGACAAGGTGGGAAGTCCAAAAAGAAAGAAAGGAATTTGGCATGTACCTCCCCCTTCTCTGCTAAGTCAGGGACACACCCAGTGTTGACTGTCAGAAACTTGTCTTGTGCACCGTTTTAAGGTGATGGACTAAGACGTAAAAGACAAGCAAGCACAAGAAGATACACAATCCATTTGTCTTGTGAACTGGAGGTTCAACTATTAATATCATATGAATACACTCACCTCTGAAACAATGCACATTAAAAAAAAAAAAAAAGCTTTTCCTAGTCAATACAGATTTAGGGACAAATGTAGGCTATTTCCATGAAGTAGATCCTACAATTTCTCCTGAACCGAGACCACAAAACAGACTGTCCAGGAATACCAGCTCCTGGTTTTACATCTTTTCTTCCATCTCCTTCATCTAAACAAGCCACATCTGGTATCCCAAAGGCCATTCAGGAGTCCACATGGATTATTTTGACTAGTATGTAAAGAGAGACAGGAGCAGCTAACACAACTTATATGTAACCACTTTGTAGCTCAGCAATAATCCAGGAAAGGTGGTATATATAATATTTATACTGAATTGTCTCTAATTTGCGTCCTTTCATTTCTATGTGTATTAAATGTGTATTAAAACCAAAGCATAATATGATGGGGAGGAAACAGTTAAAATCTAGTATTGGAAATTTATTTATTTCAATACCTCCCCCTCACCTAATGGGTGAAATTCAGCCTTTATCAGGCACAGAAGGTGCTCCCAGTTCACTCCCAACATCTCTGCAGTTTCATCTCCCTACATCATGTGGCCAAACTGGTTCTATTCTCACGCAAATATCTGGCTGCTTTTTTATTTTGCTTGTTTTATTCCTTGTGATGAATTATGCTCTGCCAGCCTGAGAAATGTGTTTCCCAGAATCTCTTTATGTTATATGATTCCAAGTTAGAGGAACTTTGGGGAGATCTGGAAAGCAGAAATGAAGCTGCAGTCATTATTCTGCTGGTTTTTTTACTGGCAGACACAGAGGATGAGATAGTTGGATGGCATCACTGGCTCAATGGACATGAGTTTGAGCAAACTCCAGGAGCTGGTGAAGGACAGGGAAGCCTGGCGTGCTGCAGTCCATGGGGTCACAAAGAGTTGGACACGACTTAGTAACTAAACAACAGTGGTAGACAGACAGAGGTTAAGGTTCCATTTGGGCCTCACTCCTGTCTGCTGGCACTGCTGACCAATGGTAGCCTCAGGTCTCCCACCAAATTCCTAGAACGATGAACGGAGGCAGCAATCAGCCAGAGACAACAGCTAACCATCGACTTCTCTATAAGCTCTGACTTTGCAGTCCCATATCAGTGACTGGAAGTGAGTTCTTTAATGAGCCTGATGATACAATCCTTTGGCCTAAAACGCAGGCTGCTGTTAAGTCACTTCAGTCGTGTCCAACTCTTTGTGACCCTATGGACTGTGGCCCAAAAGCCTCCTCTGTCCATGAGATTCTCTAGGCAAGAATACTGGAGCAGATTGCCATTTCCTTCTCCAAAATGCAGGCAGTCTTCTCTAAATCCCAAACCTGGCTAAATTTTCCTTCTCCATACTTCCTCAGCTTCCTGTAGTATAATTGAGTGGTGATGGATCATAAGCTTCTTAAGGCCAGGATTTGTTTTATTCATCTTGGAACCACAAGCACTCAGAGCAGTACTTGGTACATAGTAGATGGCCAATAAATGTTTAATGAACTGAGTCAGTTCAGTTCAGTTCCAATCGCTCAGTCATGTCCGACTCTTTGCGACCCCATGAACTGTAGCACGCCAGGCCTCCCTGTCCATCACCAACTCCCAGAGTCTACCCAACCCATGTCCATCGAGTCGGTGATGCCATCCAACCATCTCATCCTCTGTCGTCCCCTTCTCCTCCTGCCCCCAATCCTTCCCAGCATCAGGGTCTTTTCCAATGAGTCAACTCTTCTCATGAGGTGGCCAAAGTATTGGAGTTTCAGCTTCAACATCAGTCCTTCCAAGAATAAGAAACTCAAATTTGGGAGAAATGATAGGACTGAAAATAAATATATTTGAGAGAAATATATGGAGAGGTAGTAATTGAAGCTGTGAGGCTAAATAAGGTTAGAGCAGAATTTCTCAACCATGGCACTATTGAAGTTTGGGGCCAGATAATCCTTTGTTGTCAGGGAGGCTGTTCCATGCACTGTATGATTTTTGTCAGTATCCTTTACCTCTACCCTTGAAATGTCAGTAGAACTCCCTCACTGGCTGTAACAACCCAAAATGTCTCTAGACTTTGCCAAATGCACTCAAGGGGCAAAACTGTCCCAGGCTAAGGACCACTGGGTGAGAGAAACAGTAACAGTGTGAAGGGTGAAAAGATCATAAAGCACACAGTTTGATGACATAGGTTTCTAGGGTAGGAGAAGGAGGAGAAAAGCAAAACAACATGGAGAAGAGACAATCATTGAGGCAGTAAATATTAACCAAAGTACTGGGGGAGGGAAAGAACTTCAGGTTTGTGAGTGAAGCTTAATCTTGGTGAATAAAATGTGCACACATAGCCAAAGAGATGTCCACAGCACTTGTATGTATACACGCAGGCCATGTGACTATATAGATAAAAAAACATATGTTAGAGAAAGAATACATTCCTAAAATCCTTCTTTATCCATTCTGCTCATTTAATGAGACAGTCTAATTTTACCAAACTATTGCAAAAGTCACTTGAATTCTTTTTTAAGAGATTAAATCGGAATCAGTAAAACTGGAAGCAACCGCAGCTGCTTGCTTCTCCCTTTCCATGTCCTCACATGCTCTGTAATTCAGCCTCACAGTGTTTTCAAGCTCTCCGCACTCTCCCAAAATGTAATAATCTCAGGAAAGACTTAGATAAACTCTACATGGTTATTAAAAGTGTGAAGTCCAACTGTCTCCTCTTTTGATGTTTACAGGATAAAAAGAAGATCCCCATCTGACATGCCAAAGGAGTGAAAATCTAAATCTCTAATTTTGGAAATTCGGGAATCAACAAGTCTTGGGAGAGAGTTTCTTTTTACTGGAAGTGTCTGCCCCAGAACCCCAGAAACTGACCACTTTGGGAACTCTGGTATAACCAGAAGGCTAGATCTATTGATTCTTCCTAGGTGTCTATTACACCAGCTGGTGGCTCAGATGGTAAAGAATCCAGTTGCAATGCAGAGTTCGATTCCTGGGTCAGGAAGATCTCCTGGAGAAGGGAATGGCAACTCACTCCAGTATCTTTGCCTGGAGAATTCCATGGACAGAGGAGCCTGGCAGGATATAATCTATGGTGTCACAAAGAGTCTGACACAACTGAGTGACTAATACACAGGTGTCTATCACACCAACTGGAAGAATATCCTTGTCTAGTCAATCCACTCCCTTACCTCTAGGAGGAAAGAACATCCAGTTTCCCTAGCAGGAAAGAATTGTAGAGAATGGAAAGCATTGCCTAAGCACATGCAGGAAATATGTTTAGGGTGGAAGAGTCAGGGTGGAAGATCATTCCTGAGACAATTGTCCTCAGCGCCTTGCGAAACCAAGGATAAAACATACCATATATAATGGGATTGAAAGCGGAGTTAAAATAGCCCAACCAGAGAAAGACATTGTACAAATCTTCAGGCGCTGTAAAATTAATGAAAGGGTCTGTGATTGTCAAGACAAAAAAGGGCAGCCAACACAACACAAATACTCCCATGACAATGCTCAAAGTCTTGGTGGCCTTGCTTTCTGTTTTGGTTGATGTCTTCATCTTGCTCTCTGACCCAATGTGTTTAATCATAGAACCTGTGCCAATTTGCTTAGCGTGCTTCCTGGCTACTGTGAAAATATGTATGTAGATTCCTACCATTACCGTCCCAGGGAGAAAGAAGGCTATAAAGGAGGCCAGCACCCCCCAGAGCTTGTTAAATATCAACACACATAAACCTGTACAGTCAATGGCTGCAACAAAATCTTCTGCACCAAGTATGTTTAATTCTGAGAATACCAGGCCAAAAGCAAAAAAGATGGGAATAGACCAACTGATGAGTAGAAAGACTCCTACGAGAGAGATGGTAATTTTGGTGACATAATGTAAAGGGTCACAAACAGCATAGTAGCGGTCCACTGAGATGAAGCAGAGGTGAAAAATGGAGGTGGTACAGAGCATGATGTCACAGCAGCTGTGGACTTTGCAAAAGAGATCTCCAAAATACCAGCAGGACTCAATAGACCGGATCATACTGAAGGGCATGACCACACAGCTCAGCAAGAAGTCAGTGGTGGCCATGGAGAGGATCAGGAAGTTGGTGGGGGAGTGGAGCTGCTTGAAGTGGGCAATGGAAATGATCACAACCAGGTTACCCAGCATGGTCATTACTATGGCGCCGATCATGACAACATACATGGCACAGGCACTCAGCCCAGACCTCATGTTTCTAGGGCATGAATTGTTCACCAGAGCAAAGCAGAATTGTGCTTCTGAAAGGTTCCAAAGGTCCATTGTCTTTGTCTTGTGGGTACTATGAGTCTTTTGCAGAAATACTGTGTTCCTCTCTTTCCTGTGAAAGAAAGAGGAAAAACAATAAAAATAGTGCAGCTTTTCAGAGAGGCCCAACTAACTGCACTTTCAATCCTGGGATAAGCTCCCTACTGACCATGAGCGCTGCTTCCCAACTTTAATGTGCATATGAATCAGTTAGAGATCTTTTCAAAACACAGATTCTAGTTCTGGGGTGGAGACTAAGAATCTGCTTGTCTCACCAGCTCTTGGGAAATGCCAGTGCTATTAGTCTAAGGACCATCCCTTGATTAGAAAGGGACTAAATACAACTAAATGAATATTGTCACCCAACATCTAAATAACCCAGTTAAAACCACCTAAGTAATCCAGGTAAATGTATGTTCTGATTGTACCAATATGTTGTCCTTACTCAGGATTCTGAAAACATGGGCAGATCAGGAATTTTCCCTGTCCCACTTTTATTAATCAGTTTGATTTACTGGATAATTCCCCTCAAGAATTACCAGGACCTCGGGAACTATTCTTTAATGCTGAGTTTAAACAATAATTGTGATCTAAAGATTATGCATCTTCTTCTTTTTTTTTTTTTTCAATTTCTCTGGTGAATATTTGCAAATGTTTTGGATCTTGAAATTTAATACATATTCTTTAATTAAAAAAATATTTTTCTCTTCAATGTGGTCAATATAGATTTCAGAGCTTAGAACAATATATGTAACTAAAAATACCCTAAAGCCTACAAGATTACACAGGAATTGCCTCAAAAGAGGGGTGGGAAATATCTCAAATGATAGATTGTGAAATTCTCTGGGTTGTCTCCTTCCATTTGGCAGCTACATTCATTCATAAACTCACATTCAAATTGACGTCATCTTGTCCACAGACTTTAAGTCTCATATTGGTAACGAATTTAACAGATAGGGTGCTCATTGATTTTACTTTATGTAATTTACACTGTTGTACTTAAAATGTGAAAATAATGGGACTGACTCATCTGGAGTATGACAAGGGTTTGACTCGTTTTTTCAGTGCTAGGACTAGATGTGTAACTCTAATGACCAATGACAAGCATTCATGAGATCTAAGGCCAGGTTGGAGAATGGAGTTTAGCCTGAGAATAGATTAAGACTCACTAGTCTATTGGGAAAATGAACCCACCAGCAAGTCCTTGCCAGATTTACTTGGAAAAGATACTAGTGAGAATACGTGTAACTTTGAAAATAATATATACATTTACAATACTTGCTACCATAGCTTAACAATTTTTTCCAATGTGCATTATTTGAAGCCTTAACATTATGGCACATTTTATTTGCTCTAGGTATAGTGAATTAATTTCTTAGACTAGTATTCTTCTTAAGATATATTTTAACTAAACCATTCCAATATTATGCAACTGAGTTGAACTTGAGAAACCAAAACATAGAGAGTAAAATATGAGAGACAAAGATTTATTCAACTGTTTTTTAAACTGCAGAGTATTCAGCACTAATTATTTGATTACTTATAATTTTGGTTCCTAAACTCTGATACTGAATATAATAAAATCTTAAATACCTAATCACCTTCTTTAATAAATGAACTTTTTTTAATGCTTTTTATCCTTTTTACTCTCATGAATTAAAATTTTTTCTTTAATTATTTTAAAAATTATCTTGAAAGATATCTAACAATTACCACAAAATAACTTATGTCACTAATGGGCTTCCCTACACGTAAAGAATGGCAACCCATTCCAGTATTCTTGCCTGCAAAATTCCGTGAACAAAGGATTGATATAATTTAACCTCTTAGGTTAGTAAAGTGAATTTTGTTTTATTTTTTTTGGAAGACAAGTTATGAAACAGCTGCTAGAATTCAATAGTATTATTTCATGTTTCTGATGAATGGTCGTGTATATTAGAGAAATATTTCAACATTTAAGTATCATATTAGGACAAAAAGGTAAAATAAGACACATGTATTTTAAAAGTTATACATGGAAGATTTGTTAAGATAATATCAAAGATAATTAAGCCTTTATCTTAAGTTCTTAGTCAAAAGTTGCAAAATAAGTAAGCAAATGCAAGTATAACTACTAGTCTACTGCTTTGTTAAAAAAAAAAAAGGAAATTATTAAGTGTACGGGATTTTATTTAAAAGCTTAACAAAGTAAAGATTCCTTTTCTTTGAAGATTCACCTCCAGAAAAGAATTTTTAATAACAGTAATTTTTAATAATGTAAAGTTAAATCTTCTATGGCATCTGACTTTTATCATGGGACATTCTTGTTACACCTATTTTTTTTTTATTACCAACATTTCAAAAAAGGATCAAATTAATGACAACACTGCAAAGAATGGCCTAAGGAAAGTTAGAAAATTGTTAATTTTACCAGGAGATAAAAAGAAATATTTACTAGCAGTTCTGGAAAGAAGCAAAAACTGTATTACTTTTTAGTTCAAATTTCGTTCTTTCAGGGAAAAAATTACAGAATAGATAAATAGACTCAAGGACACTGAAATAATAATTTTGAAAAATATAAAAGTTCCTCAGAATTTCAAGGAAAATATGAAAAAGAAATTATATAATAATTTTTCCTCAAGTATTAAATATTTAAACTTCTATTAATACATATGCATTTTCCTCAAATAAGAAGGAAAATGTCCAACAAGTCAATAATATATTGCAAATGAAATGGAAGAAATAAGGAGAGAACTTTTATTTGCTTTATCAGGAATGATTTTTCTCCTCTTACTGGTTATGAGGCTTAAACACTCCACCTCTGAGACTGTTTTTCTGAAAACAATGATTTTATCTTGCTTTGCTCTATCTCACTCAAACAATAATTTCCTAGGTAAGAGAGATTATTTGTGAATTAGATGTGAGAAATGACTGCTGTGGATCTTTAGAATTGCCTTTTTAGAATTCCAGTGATTTTTTAAAAATGATCCAGGTTTATTTTTATAGATCTTATGCTCTGTAGAATTTATAGATTAATATTTTAAGTTTGGTTCTTTGAACTTGAAATAAATAAACACATACATACATACATTCATAAATACATATATCTGATCTTTTCTCTCTCTTGAGATACTCTTCTTTTGCTTATCAGAATTTGTTTGGCTAAGTTGGTAATTTGGAGCTAACATGGTTGAAAAGTGATTTATTTGTTGTGCTAAGGTTTCTTACCATGCAAATGAGCTTTATGCTTCACCACTCTCTTCCCTGCTGATTTTCCCCCAGAAAAGACACTTAGGCCTGAGATCTTATTGGTAGGCTCCTGGCAGTCTGTGTTGTCATCAGTATTTATACACAAAATATGCCTCCTGTGGCTGCATTACCTGTGTTCTGCTTTTAACAGGAGTGTTCTTTAACAACTTCGGCATGTTGTCAGCAGAAATGCTATGTCGAGTCACCAGAGAATTGGCCCTGGGAGAATAAAAGTTTTGTGCTATCATCTCCATGACTTCAAAGGGGCACCAAGAGCTAGCGTCACACAAGGCAAAAGTGGAGAAGATTGAAAGGGTGAGGGGAAAGGTGGGAAGGAGGAAGGGAGGAAGGAGTTAAAAATCCAACAAATGCTCACTGTACTTATTACCAAATGCTAGATGTTTTCAAATAGCGAGTTTCTTAATTTCTGTGAAAATCTGACTAATTTATATATCTTTTCCTTTTGCTGCCATGCACAAATCAGTGATACTCATTCACATTGCAGTGCTTTGTCTATCATTTTCTAAGCCCAAACAAAAGGCAATAAGAACCATGCTTCAAACCAACCAAGTGAAAAGGGGGAACTTCCATCATCATGTGGGTATTTTCAGAGTCACTGGGAAAAGATGGGGAGGGGGTCCAGGAAGGGGAACACATGTAAACCCATGGCTGATTCATGTCAATGTATGGCAAAAACTATTACAATATTGTAAAGTAATTAGCCCCCAACTAAAATAAATAAATTTATTTAAAAAAAAAAAAAGGTGCATCCACTAGTGCACCATAGTTTCAATGGTGCACTAAGCTTCAGGGAGTTTATGATAATTTTATTATCCATCAAACCACAGAATTGTTATATTTTAAATACCCAGTGCTTAGAGGGTATCAAAGCTTGTTTATAAAAAATAGAATCAAATTATCTATGTTTAAAGTAACTGGTCAAAATTAACTTTATATCCTCTAAGGATTTTCATCATAAAATGAATAGGAATGATAGGAAAATACTGTTTTCTTCACACATTCATCTGTGTTTACAAAACTTCTCTTTAGAAATTTCTTCCCAGGTAGATGAAGCAAATCAACCACATAGTATTAATACAGTTTGTGCTCAGTTTAAAAGTAATCTTTGTACATTTGTTATTTTCAGTATTTGTAATGTTTAATGGAATTTAGCATTTACTACAAAAGCTATATGATTCCCACTTAAAAATACGTCATTAAATCATTGATTTAGCCATGATTTTTAAGTTGAGAGGAAGAAGTAAAGTTTGCTAAGTTTACTAAAGTTATTATAATTGTTAAGATTTTTAAATTTACCATATTTGTAAGTCATTAAATTTGCAAGAGCTAGGTACTGGGGATGTTTTATGTATGTTTGACAATTAAATTTTCAAAAAGTGACCTTGAAATTTTAATTTGATAAATGTAAATAAAAATATTGAGGGAATTCAATTACCTAAGTCTCTAACTGCTTCTTAAAAGATGTTGTTAAAATTCACTAAGTGTAGAATAACTTATATTCTAAGTTAAATAAAGTTCAATAGAAATTATAAGTTAAATAAATTTTAAAAGAAGAGCTAATTTCTTCAATATTGTTTTCTAAATGAAATATTAATTCTTAAAGCCAAAATAATCTTAAATACTCTTTTTTATACACAAAAGGACACCAGAAATCTCAAGATGACGACTGATTTACAAAAGAAAAAGAAGTTTGCCAGGTGGAGGAGGGTGAATCGCCCCCAGGTAGGGCCAACGAAGGGGGAATGACTTATTAGGGGGCCAGTGATTCCTTCAGAGGAAGGTAGACTTCAGAAGAGTGACTACCTGTAGAAACTTAGCTTCTACACAAAGAGTGACTTTTTGTAGAAACACAAAGAAAGGCTAAGTCAGGCTTATACAGACCTGATGTCTTTGAGGAGAGTTTCAAAATTTTATCTCAGAACAATGAAAAGCTACATTCGTTCTCGGTCCAGCAGGAAACAGATGGTGCAATCAGCCTGTATGATTGAGGAGAGTTTAATTTAAAAAAAAAAGAAAGAAAGAAAGAAACTATAAAGATGTGGGCAATGTTTAAGGAAACCAGCCAGAAAATTCTAGCACCCAGGGACAGCAATAGCAGGAAAATCCTATGGACAGAGGAGCCTAGTGGGCTATAGTCCATCGAGTCGCAAAGAGGCAGACACGAGTGAGCACAGGAGCGTTACCTTTGCTGGGGCCCAAACTGTCAGGAGACGAGGATGGTTCCAGGAGCACTAGAGGATGGCTGTATGGAAACAGAGTCTGAATGGCCTTTCCTGAAGGACTCAGCCAGCCCCAGGGTAACTTGGCAGGGAGGTGGCCTGTGTTAAGCACCCTGATTTCCCTCCTTTCACCCTCACATCTCCTAAAGGTGTTTCCTGTTGGTAAAATGCCATCCATCAGACACTCCAGGGCAAGAGACCTTGTAAATCCTAATCCGAATCTGGGCTTTCTACACAGAGTTCGTGGAGAAGTCTTGGACAAACAGAAGGGATTTAGCTTGGAAACCATGTAAGATATTTAAGAGGAAAAGTGTCAACTTGGGATAATTGTGCAGAGTAGATGGCAAAGCTGTGAAATGGGAGGCAAGAACACTAGCTAACATGGTGGGAGAAGAGGCATATGCTGAGGATCAATTCTAAGTAAATATTCTTATCCTTTACTGAGCATCCAATATCTATCTCAGTGAATGTAGACAATTTTCCTGTAGCCTCTTGGCTATATATTTCATGTAGCTAGCTAAGTCCATTCTAATAGATTGTTCCATTTATATTTAGATAGATTTATATGTTCGGTCTAATAATCACATGCTAATGTTCCACATACTAATGCTGGCCATGCCTACACTGCTCTCTCCCTACTTTGAAAATTCCTAATCCTGCTTCCGTGAGAAGCATATGGGCATAAACATACAGACACAGACACACACACACAGACACACAGTGGACAAAGACTCTCTCCTTTGATCAAATTTTAATCAAGCTCCTATGATTCCTCTGCTTGCCTAAGCCAAACTTGGACTTCCCTCTTTGCCGTGGTAGACTCTATATTGAGCAAGAATCCTGCTAAGTCAGTTTAGCAAAAACTGACTTGGTATCTGACTAGCCTCACTATCTGAATGCCCTTGGTATCTGACTAGCCTCACTATCTGAATGCCCTGCATTCAGCAAGAATTCTGATGAGTCAGTCTAGCAAGAATGCTCCTTGGTGTTTCCTCTTAATAATTTTCCATCCACTACTCACAACCCAGTCCCGTGGGAAAAAATCCCCACTGCACCTTGTTAGAGTTGAATTTGATCTCTCTATTTTACTACAAAAACCCTATTGTAGAAGCTTTCCTTGAATAAATTCTGCCTTACAGTCTTTAACAAATGTCATGAATAATTTTTTTTTCTCTGACACACAGAGCATGAAGTTTTTAAGAGTAAAGAAACTGTTCAGAAATAGAGAAACAGATGAGAATTTTAAAAGTTGAAGGAGGTCAAACATAGCGAACCAATCACTGAATGTGAAGTGTATATACTACTGAAGGGGTACAAGTCTATTTTAGTGTCCTCATCTGTGAAGGGAGTGGCATAATAGGATCATGTCCATGGTCTTGTGAGACTCTCAGGAAGAAGGATCCTGGCCTTGCTCTCACAACCTAATATGTCTTTTCCTGGACAGAGCCTAAAGTGTTCACTTCAAGACCAGCAGTCAGATTGGGTTAATAAATACTCTTTGGTAAACACAAAAATATTCATTGGCTACCAATTAAACATTTATTATGCACATTTGCTTTTCTACCAACAAGTTGTTGTTGTTCAGCTGCTAAGTTGTATCCAACTCTTTGTGACCCTATGGACTGCAGCACCCCAGGCTCCTCTGTCCTCCACTATCTCCCAGAGTTTGCTCAAATTCACGTCCATTGCGTCGGTGATGCTATCCATCTCATTCTCTGCCAACCCTTCTCCTCCTGCCCCCTCAATCTTTCTCAGCATCAGGGTCTTTTCTAATGAGTGCAATGAGTCAGCTCTTCCCATCAGGTAGCCAAAGTATGGGAGCTTCAGTTTCAGCACCAGTCCTTCTAATTAATATTCAGGATTGATTTCTTTTAGGATTGACTGGTTTGATCTCCTTGCAGTCCAAGGGACTCTCAAGAGTCTTCTCCAACTATACAGTTCAAAAGCATCAATTCTTCGGCATTCAGGTTTCTTTATGATCCAGCTCTCACATCCATACATGATTACTGGAAAAACCATAGCTTTGACTGTACAGATTTTTGTCAGCGAAGTGATGTCTCTGCTTTTTAATACACTATCTAGGTTTGTCATAGCTTTCCTTCAAAGAGCGAATGTCTTAATTTTATGGTGCATGTAACAAGTACAGGGGATAAAAACTGTAATGAATGAAGTAGTCCTTACTGAATATTATGCTTCAAGACACAAGTTGAACCTATATATTTGAATTATATTATTAAATTATTCTTGGATCTAGAATTATTGAAATTTAATAAAATAATATTTGCAGTGACCTGGGGATATAATGTACATGCTTCAGGTCAAAATAATAATAATCTCACTTCCAATACTCCACTCACTTGTAATGGCCTTTTTATTAATGTGCTTCAGGAAGCAGATTTGCACTTTCTGAATGGGAGCTAAATATTTTTCCTGACACTATGTATTTAAGAGCTTTCCGAAACCATGGATAAAAAAAGCCATGAATGAGAGGATTGCAAGTGGAGTTGAAGTACCCAAGCCACACTAAAATATCAAGTACTATCATGGGAGTGGAGTAGCCTAGATATGGGTCAATCAAAACAGCAAGAAAACAAGGCAACCAGCAAGCTAGAAACACTCCCATTACTATGCCCAGGGTCTTGGCTGCTTTGCGATCCTTTTTCTTGGATAAGTTTTTTCTCACTTCTCCCTTTGTGTTTTCAGGCATGTTGTCTATAACTCGAGCATGTCGTTTGGAAACAATAAAGATTTTGCCATAAATACCAACCATAATGGAACCAGGAGTAAAAAAACATGTAGTGAACAATATTGTCCCCCAAAATTTGTTGAAAGCAAGTGCACAAAAATTGAAGCAAGCAACAAGAATCTCATAGCTCTGCATACCAGAAACATTGGCCTTGGACAGAACTAAACCAAAAGAAAAAAGAGCAGGGGCTGACCAGCAAAATACCAGCAGCCACTTTATCACGGAGATGGTCATTGTGGTTGCGTAGTGTAGAGGGTAACACACAGCATAAAATCTATCAATAGCAATGGAGCAGAGGTGGAAAATGGAGGCCAGACTTAGCATCATGTCAAAGCTTGTGTGGAATTTACAAAAGCCATCCCCAAAATACCAGCAGCTCTCTACTGATCGCACCATGCTATATGGCATAATGACCAAACCTAGCAGAAAGTCTGTGGTTGCCATGGAGAGTATCAGAAAATTTGTGGGAGAGTGAAGCTGCTTGAAATGTGATATGGAAATGATTATAACCAAGTTTCCAAAGATAGTGATGAACATGGCTCCGATCATAATTGAGTACATTGTTACTCGAATATGAAAATGGCGATTGGTGGGAGGACAGGATTTATTTCCAAATTTTGGACAACTGGATAAATCTTCAGGAATATAAGTTAGATCCATGGTGACTTATCTCTTTGAACTCCTTTTTAGGAAGGTAAGTCAATGTTTCTTCTCCTCTTAAAATGATTCCAGGAAATTTCAGCCCTGAAAGTACAATGAAGTCACCTGTCATTAATTCATTTCAATTATAATATATTTAAATATGTAAAATTATATCAATGGTGCTTACTATCTGAGTTGTTTGCTGCATTTGAAAGTGGAAAACCTCAACTGCTCACCCTTTCCTGTTTTAGTCAATTTTATTCTATTTCATTCTTCTCTTTATTCATTCAAGGTGGGTTTATCTATTGGCTGTTTTATTCCCCGTAATGTATTGGAAGCTTTATAAAGATTTACTCCACTTACATGGGACTCTGAAATAGTCAGATTCATGAAGTAGATAATACAACAGTGGTTATTGGGAGAATTGGGTAGTTGTTGTTCAATGTGTTTGAAGTTTCAGTTATGCTAGATGAGTAAGGTCTAGAAGTCTGCTGTATGACATAATGCCTATAATTAATAAGGCGATACTGTGCACTTCAGAATGCATTAAGATGGTGCATCTCATGGTAAGTGCACAAAGAAACAAACAAGCAAATCAGAGAAACCCAAGAAAACCTTTGGACATGTGGGATATGCCCAGTACCTTGATTGTGGTGATGGTGTCACAGGTATTTGCATATGTCCAAACTCATCAAATTCTGTAGTTCTCAGCATATCAATTATACCACAATAAAGCTGTATTTTTAGAAAAAAGGGTCAACTTTCACCTTAAAGAGTAACTTCCCTGGAAACTCCTTTGAATTATAATACAGAAATACTTAATCCACAAAAGCCAAGTGAAATCACAATGTTTTTCCTTCTGCACTCTTTCAATAATTTGAAATCTTCTTTTGTAAAAAGTCTGCGGATATTTCAAGAGTTGTAAATGGCATGTGGCTACTGAAATGCACAGAAAACCAGGCACCTCCTATGGGTTAAACCATAGCTTCTATAGTCTATCCCTTCCTCTCCTCTCCTGTCTTCTACTCTTCATTTCCCTTCCTTGTATTTCTTGAATCTTCTTCCTTATCTGAGATTCTAACTAATGCAGCCATGTCACATATTGCATCACCGACTGACTCATTACAGTCACAAATTTCCCACTCACAGACTTTGGCCAATCAAATCTCACATGACTCATATTGATCATAGGCATGCCTTTCTCTTACTCTACTGAGAGGCAAAGAACTAGTCTATTTTGTTTTCTTTGAATTCTCAGTACTTAGGTTAATGCTTGTAGCAGGCACTACTGCTGCTGCTGCTAAGTCGCTTCGTATCTGTGTGACCCCATAGATGGCAGCCCACCAGGCTCCGCCGTCCGTCGGATTCTCCAGGCAAGAACACTGGAGTGGGTTGCCATTTCCTTCTCCAATGCATGAAAGTGAAAAGTGAAAGTGAAGTCACTCAATCGTGTCTGACTCTTAGCGACCCCATGGACTGCAGCCTACCAAGCTCCTCCATCCATGGGATTTTCCAGGCAAGAGTACTAGAGTGGGGTGCCATTGCCTTCTCCAGTAGCAGGCACTAGATGCATATTTATGAATGAATAAGTATATACATAAATGTGAAATTATGGCTGTTTTAAAATACTTGCCTTGATCCAATAAAAGCAACTGTTTCAATAAGCTTATAACTTTGCTGAAAAGAATCGAATAATTTCAGGAGCTCAGTTCATGAAAGTATCTTTCTATATTAAATTGCTTCTGATACTGCTATAAAAGAATCCCTCCCAGAGTAGCATTTAGAGAGGCAGACCTGAGAGATTTTCTCTAAACATATTTTACTGATCCTTTAGGCTAGTGAGATAAAACCTAAGGATCTTGAGTCCAGATACGGATATGAAGGTATTAGTAAAAGAAAAAAAAATGCTGCAGGGGTTTCAGCTAACTGCCTTTGGGACATGGTGGCAGTGGTGGCATAAGAACCCACTTAGTGCTTCATGACCCTGTTAGGATGTTGTTATATGTGTGCTCAGTCACGTCCAACTCTTTGCAACCCCATGGACTGTAGCCCGCCAGGCTGCTCTGTCCATGGGATTTTCCAGGCAAGAATACTGAAATGAGTTGCCACTTCCTGCTTCAGGGGATCATCCCGACCAAGGGATTGAACTTACAGCTCCTGTGTCTTCTGCATTGCTGGTGGATTCCTTACCCGCTAAGTCATCGGGGAAGCCAGGATGGGGTTATACTGGCTTTAACGTCCCTTATGCATTGTTTGGTGCCTTACCTTTGCAGGGTTGGAAGTGTTCTTTCTGCTGATTCACATACTCTGAAAAATTAAAGAAAATACTGTGTTGGAGACTTACAACTTACAACTACACTTACACACTTCTAAGTCCATGAACACGCAGGCAAAGTACACTATTATTTAAATTTAGTTTTTCCTCCTTTTTATCCGTTGAAAAAAATCATAGCAGATGGATTAGCAAAGGAAAATAAACATTAGTGTTGTTAGTTCTTTAATATACTAACTCAAATTAAATGCTGTAATTTTTTATTTGTTTGAACTTAGATAAGGTTGATAAATAATATGCTTTCACTTTCTCCTTTAAATTTTGATTGTTCCATGCTTCCTGGCACTAAGGCTGAAGCCTAAAGTATTTCAGCTGTTAGAAAACTGCTTAAGAGAATAATATAAATTTTCAAATCCACTTCTAAAAATGTAGACTTTTCTGAATGTCTCTGCTTATGTCTTTCAGTTAGGAGAAAGAGACTTTTTACTGAAACTAGGACCAATTTAAAGGCCTGGAACTAACACCAATAATAACTGTTTAATTTCTCTCTCCACCAGTCAGAAAGTAATGTCAATTTTTATAGTATCTATTAAAAAAAAGATCTTAAACTCCAAGTCTCAAATATAAATTCTATTTTTTAACGCTCCAAAATCATTCTTGGCCTAAAAAGCAGATGCCATTCAAACAGCAGATTTGTATTATTTTTTTTTATTAAATAAAGATAACAGTATGATTTTATGAGTAATTTCAAAATTTGAACTAGTACCTATATTGCAAAAGTATAAATGGTGCATGTAGTATAATAAGAAAGATAAGCAAAGGTTTGAAATTTAATAAAATCCATGATGTTGGATCTTTTCTGTAAGTTCTCTAGCATCTTACATAGACCATAATGAATATTTGAAGACTACAATAACAGAAACTGCCTGGAAACCATTCCAGGGATGACAATAAGTAGACTGCATTCAAATGCTGTGCTGAAAACTAAGGTAAAGAGGAGAAAAAAAATTTTTTCTGTGACTGATTTCTATGACAAATGATTAATTTGTTCCAAATAAATGGAATCACAGTCTGTAAGTAAGCTTCATAAAACCATATGGCAGTTGGCAATGGGCAGAGAAAACACCTTGAAAACTGTCTTCTTAAAAACATCTGGGAGCAGGAAAGACATTTTAACTGACAGTAAATATATACCAGAAACAGACAGAGAGACCTCCTTATGAGAGAGCAGGGAGAGAAAGGAGAGTGAAAATTAAAACCATAGTAAATATCTTTGTCATAAATAGCCATAAACTACAGCATTATTGAAAAACAAACAGGAGAGAAAAATCTTTACTACAACTATCAAAGAAGTATGAGATCCAAGGGAAATTGATCTAAATAAACCTTTTATCAAGTCTGTGTATACTGTTTTTTTGGTGGATACACGGAAACAGTCTGGAAAAACATACCTTGGCTAGAACATCAGAGCACTAGTTTGCCTGTGATAAATGCATCTTTTCAGCATCTGTTGGCATGGAAACCCTGGTTGTAATCCTTCCTCCCTTCAATCTACATACTCCAGCAACCTTTGGTCATGTCATCTCTATGTTCCCTGCAAACACCTGTGGTTTGGCCAATCCCCTTTTCTCTACCTGACCCTTCATCTCTTAAAAACCTGAAGGCTCAGCTCAAATATCATTTCCTTCTAGAAACCTTTTTTCACTCTCCCAGTTGGACTATTGGGATGACTAAAGATCTTAGAGTTATGTTGTCTGCTTCCTCGTTTTACAGCTGACTTTGATTTCAAATGCCTTTTATTTCCTTTTCCTAGCACAACACTTTAAAAATATGCCTTATGTTAATTTACAGTTCAATTTTTTTTGAGAAATTTACAGTTAATGAGATAAAATGCCCTTGAACGTCTAAACCTGGCAACACTTAGTACAGAGCTGTGTTCATCTCAGGTAAGCAGTAATGGCTTGCTGAATTAAATGGAAAGAAATTAATCCCAACACATTAAGAAACCTACAAAATAGGCACTTTATCTCATGGTATTAGAGACATTTGGTTTGAGAAAGATTAAATCACTAAGGTAACAGTAAATCTTGCTTATTTAAATATTTTTTTAAAAAATTTTATGATGTTGTGTTGGTTTCTGCCATACAACAGCTCAGATCAGCCATAATTATACATACATTCCCTTCCTCCCTAACCTCCCTCACCTCCCCTCATCCCATCACCCAGGTCGTCACAGAGCAGCAGGCTGGACTCCATGTGCTATACGGCAACATCTCACCAGCTATCCATCTTACACCTGATAGTGTATATATGTTGATGCTACTTTCTCCATTCATCCCACTCCCTCCTGCGCTGTGTTCACAAGTCCAATCTCTACATTTGCATCTCCATTCCTTCCCTGCAAATAGGTTCATCAATATAATTTTTTTAGATTCCATATATATGAGATAATACACTGTATTTGTTTTTCTCTTTCTGACTTACTTCATCCACCTCACTCGAGCTTATTCAACTTTGTTCTTTTTTATGGCTTATTTAGAAAGTACCTAATAAATCCTCTCCCTAAACACACAGTATTCCAAATGAAACCCAGTCAACAAAAATTCTGGATATTTTAAAGTTTTTAAATTACTTGAAAGGCACATTTCCACTGCCTTCTCCCAACTTTTTCATGTATAGAATGTAACTAAGGTCTTGAGGGAGCAGTTGCTACTAAATGCTGTAACTAACATTGCAATCCAGGTCTTTTGGTTCCTGCTGCAATAAGCTTCCCACAATTGCTTACTATCTAAGAATGGGAAATAATAATAATAATAATATCAGTAAGAAAGTTTATGGCTTCATCTGTTCATATTTCTTTCATACAGTCCTTGCTAATTAAATTATGGCCCATAATCAGCTACGGATGACATCATCTCCTGGGAACATTTTTGGAAATGAAAAAATCTCAGACCCCTCCCCAAATGCACATTTTGACAGGATACTTATGTTATTTACATGACCATTAAATTCTAGAAGAATGCTTCTAGACAATAAAGAAACTGTATTTTTAGTTTGGACACTCTTTGAATATGAAATGAGTGGATAATCTTGAGGAATAAAGGGTGACAGACTAACTTAAGTAAATGCTGCTTGCAAGAGAAAATATACCAAAAGTGAAATGTGTAGTGTCTGGCAGTGAAATAAATTGTATATACCAAGAATTTTTTTGTTTAGATATATTATCAAAGAGGAGAGTGCATTTTAACATTATTAAAATACATATGTAACTTATATTTACTATAAATCATGTCTTGCATAGTTCCTGTTATCTGCAAAAATATTTTACAAATGCCACTATATAGAGGCTTTAAACCTTGCCATTTTGATGGAAAATTTAAGACATTTTTTCATAATAATTATTTTGCAGTTAGAAAAAAATCCTGCCTTCTCTCTTGCATGCTATTTGTAACAACTTTTGGTTCTTTATAAAGTTTAATTACTGTTTTTCAGTTATTTTGGAGAAGAGAATAAATCAGATTAAAAAAACGGATAATACATTTCTGATTCTTTTTATTGACTCAGTACCTTCCCTCTCTTGATAAGTTAGTCTTGAATCATTGTATCTCTTCTGATGGCTTTGCAGGCATCAGGTCAGGATTGTAGAGAGTGTAGTGTCAAGGACTGAGCTATCTGACTCATATAAGTTTACCTCTTCTCTCCAGAGCACTGGAGTAAAAAATACAGATTCAGGAGTTCCTAGAGGGAAACTAAAGTGCACAGCCCCGGTGGAATTGCTCTTTTAACTCTCTTTCCTGAGGGATATTGACTTATTCTATTTTTAATATCCCAAATAATTTTCAGTGCTTTTTTTTTCCGAATAAAAGATGACAATTTCATATCAATTTCATGGTCATTTGGGCTTCATTCTGGTAAAATAGGGTAGTAAAATTTCTGTATCTTAAAAGCATATAGACTTATGTAGCTAAATTAAATGTTGGCTGATATCCAAAGTAGAAAGAATTGTCCGAATCATAAAAGGCCTCAGTTTACACTTTGATTCCTGGATGAAATGAGAAGATATTGGGATGGGAGAAAAGTATTTATTTTTGCTTCAGTGATTTGCTCCAGTTTAATAGAATCTTTAGTTAAAAAAACAAAAGTAGACAATCCCATTAAATCTTGATAAAAACTAGTGTAGTAAATCAGGAACACTGAACAAGAAGTCCAGAAAGCTAAGTTCTAGTTCTGCTTCTACAGAAAATTGTATTAGTTAATTCCTTTAAGTTGCTCAGTCATGTCTCTTTGCAGCCTCATGGACTGCAGCACACCAGGTTTCCCTGTCCATCACCAATTCCCAGAGCCTGCTCAAACCCATGTCCATCGAGTTAGTGATGCCATCCAACCATCGCATCCTCTGTCGTCCCCTTCTCCTCCTGCCTTCAATCTTTCCCAGCATCAGAGTCTTTTCCAATGAGTCAGTTCTTCGCATTAGGTGGCCAAAGTATTGGAGTTTCAGCTTCAATACAATAGAAAATTGTATAATCTGGAGCAAATCATTCAATCTTCCTGGGTTCAGCTTTCTCATCTATAATGACCTATAAAATTCTGAATGTGAGCGGAAACAGTACTGACTTTGGGGATGAATGCAGGGTGAACAGTGGAAGGAGGAAAGTAGATAGGATGCCGGGTTACTGTCTTTCAACTAGTGAACAAGCCAAGATGACCACATTCTGAAACTAAAAAGTGCCTCATAGAGAGAGACACAGACTTGGTGAACAAAAGTACAGATACCAAGGGAGGAGGGAAGGTGGGGGATGAATTGGGAGATAGGGGTTGACATGTGTACATTACTATTTATGAAGTAGATGGCTGGTGAGGGCTTACTGTATATGATTCCACTTCTATGTGATACCTAGAATAGTCAAATTCATAGAGTCATAAAGTACTTTGGTAGCTGCCAAGGGTTGGGGAGTAGGGGGTAGTAGAGTGAGGAAGGGGGTTGGGGCGTTTTTAATGGGAACAAAGTCTGGTTGAGAAAGGTGAAAAATTTGAGAGATGAATGGTGGTGAGAGTTGCACAACAATGTGAATGTACTTAGTGCCTCTGAACTGTACAGCTAAATATGGTTAAAAGAATTTTTAAAAAATGCAAAGAAAATTTTGTTTCAGTGAAAGGGGAGTAAATGAGTAGAATGTTTAGCTACTTGAATGGTCTTTAAAATATGAGGAGGATTCTAATAGAGAGAAGCATCATGAGACACTTTTGGACCACATGGGATGACAAATGTTTATTTCATCCATAAACACCAGAATAAACAACCACCACCATCACAAACACTATCATTCTGTAAAAAGAACACCATTTCAAAGAAGCTGCACTGTTCCACCTCTACCTTATAGGCTATAGGGTGAGACCAACCTATCATTAGGACAGCAAGGATGGAAGGGACATAGAAGGTCTGGAGAACATGGATCAGCCCATCTTCGGGCAGCCAGGCAAGACTACCACTTAAGCTGACTGCTGGGTAGTCACTGTTTCATTGTCATCTGTGCAGTGAACTAAAATCAAAGCACATTTGTGGGGAGTTATGTAAACATTTGCAAAAAGAGAAAAAAATTGCTCATTGACATAATGTAATGGAAATATTAAACAAAAAAAAATTTCAGTGAAACACAGTGCCCTTACACACACACAAAAATACATCCACGAACATACATGTATATACACAATTAAAATGAAAACTTCATAAGGCAATATTTACCCTCAATGCAGGTCATGTGTTCTGAAATTATCTAGTTTCTTCTGTTCTGGTTTGCTTTTCATTAAAAATGTTTTTTTGCAGTCAGTGGTTAACTAGAACCTCTCATGTCCACGTGCAGGAATAGGTTAACTTTTGAGGAATTTTAGAACCTGTTGACATTACATTCATAGCTTGAAATCAGCTCAATGGAAAAAAAAAACAAACATAAAATTCTACAAATCTGGGCTTTTTTCTTTCTTTTCAGAGCCAGATGTTAAATGTTTTCTAGCGCACCACTGGTTACAGACTTCTAAGCAGATTTTACAAATTACTAATGGATCCAACTTATAGTTTAAAAGTCATTGAATAGCAAATACTGTATAAAGTTTCTTGTACCCAGAAGCACCACCATAAATAGAAGCTTTATTCTTTGCTTCCTCCTTCTGCTACTCTATTATTCAAATACATATGTACACATATTCAGCAAAAAGGAGTGACTGAGTCAAAACACAAACTTTTTTGATATGTACTTCACATTTATTAAAAATCAGAACACCAAATAGCCCCATGCAGTGTGAATGAGAAAGAAAGGAAGGCGCTGGCTGGAATTCTCTGGCTAGTAAAATAGAAAAAAGAAAAAAGATGCCAACTGGGTGATTAAGATGATACTTGGATGGAAATGCGGATGGAATCTGGGGCCTCAGTTACACAGTTTCCATTTCTTATTTTATTTAAAAAAAAATTCAATCTCAAAACTATAAAATCTAGTAAATGCTTACATTTCAGCTATCAAAAGACTGATGCTTGACAGCATATGGCTTCTTGAAATTGTTATTTCTATATTTACTTACCTATAATTTTTAGTGGTCGATGTTTCAAAATACTTCTGATCAGACTCTGAGGAAGAAAATGTAAGTGAAATATCACACAAAATGTGTGTGATGGTCAGAATGGGGAGAGCAATACTCAAGCTCAGCTTGTGTTTTGCTCCCTTCCAAATAGTACAAAACTTTATGTGTGTTCCCTTCATCCCCTTCCTGGCTTTTCCTACCTTCTCTTCACCTTTATGACTTTCTTCTTTCTTCTCTACCTATAAGCAGTAAGAACTATTCTGAAAAGACAGAATTTGGGGTTCAAAGAAAAAATTCTTTTTCCTCTCAAGTTTTACAAACTAAAAAGTTTCCATGGTAGCCAAGGTCACACACACACGCACACACCACACACTGAGTTTAAGTAACTTCATTCTTCTAAATTCCAGTCCTTTGCTTCTATCCACTCATACAGAATAAGTCTATGCAGTTTCTTTTCCTGTAAACAAATTAGTATTATGGAAATGCGAGCTGAAAATTTTACCCAGGAAAATGTACTTGAGGGCTCTGCGAAACCAGGGATAGAAGAAACCATATATTAAGGGATTACATGTGGAGTTAAAATAGCCAAACCATGTCAAAGCATCAAACAAAACTACAGGAGTAGAGAAGCTCAGAAAGGGATCCAATAAAATCGTGAGAAAACAGGGAAACCAACATAATAAAAAAACACCCATCACTATCCCTAAAGTCTTGGCTGCTTTCTTGTCTTTCCTCATTTGATTATTTTGATTTTCTGGTAAGTTATTGATTGCACGAGCATGCTTTCTGGATACTGCAAAAATTTTGCCATAAATCCCAACCATCACAGACCCAGGAGCGAAGAAACCTGCCATAAACAAGGTGGTGCCCCATAGCTTGTTGAACATCACTGGGCAGGAACTAGAGCAAGCAACCAAGATATCATAGCCTTCTATTCCATCAGCGTAGGCCTCAGAGAAGACCACTCCAAAGGAAAATGTCCCGGGGACTGACCAGCAGAGAACCAACAACTGTTTAATGACTGGAATAGTCATTTTGGTTGAATATTGTAAAGGGTAACAGATAGCATAAAATCTATCAATAGCCACCGAGCAAAGATGGAAAATGGATGTTATGCTGAGCATCAGATCAAAGCTATAATGAATCTTGCAAAACATAAGCCCAAAATACCAGCAGTTCTCCACTGATCTTATCATACTGTATGGCATGATGGTGAATCCCAGCAGGAAATCAGTGACTGCCATGGAGAGGATGAGGAAGTTGGTTGGTGTGTGAAGCTGCTTGAAGTAGGAAATGGAAAGGATCATAGCAAGATTGCCAAACACTGTGATGAATATGGCTCCAGCCATAAAGGAGTACATGGCAGCTCGGACCCCTACTGGTCTTTCATTTTCTGGGCAAGATCCACTTCCATATTCAGAGCAATTCAATAGTTTCTTAGGAAAAAGCAAGAACACATGGGATTGTGTCAGTTAATAGGTAATATATCATGTTTTTTATATACTTTCATAGAAAAATTCAAAAAAGACATAGAAGACTTAAGGAAGATAATTTATGATGGATTATTATATTCTTTCTTATTTATCTTAACCTGTATTTTATCTTAACCTGTAAATGTGCAATTCATACAATTTTAATCTAATAAGTTTAAGTGATCATTATTTACTTTACTCTTGCCTTTATTCAAATTAAGGCTTCCCTGATAGCTCAGTTGGTAAAGAATCCACCTGCAATGCAGGAGACCCCGGTTTGATTTCTGGGTCGGGAAGATCTGCTGGAGAAGGGAAAGGCTACCCACTCTGACTTGGAGTGTTCTGACCTGGAGAATTCCATGGACTGTATAGTCCACGGGGTTGCAAAGAGTTAGACATGACTGAGCGACTTTCACTTTTCACTTATTCAAATTATACCACTGACATTCAGTAAACTCTTAGTTTATGCCAGGGCCTGAAATTAGAAGGAGGAGGAGGAGGAGGGGAATCGGGAAAAGATTGAGGGGAGAAAGGAAAGAGGAGGGTGTAGACGGAAAAGAAGGAGAAGAAGAAAAGTTTATTATTGAACTTAATATAATTTTTCTTCCCTGTGTACATAGGAAGAATACATACTGACACTTATTAGACAATATATTAGACACTTATTAGACACTTCTTCCTCAAATGAGCCAGGAACATGTAACCAGACTTTGTATGATTGGGGTCTATTGGCTTACGGGACCAGGAGTTTACTAAGTAAAAAACAGATTCAGGGATATGTTCTATCACTCTCACTGTGCTTCTATTTTTTCCATGCTGAGCTCATTTGAAAGAGGAAGAATCACTTAAGGAAGTCTAAGAGTCTGGAAGAATCATCCTCTTCAGCCAGTCATGGAACTTTGATAAGCATCTCACCATCAGAGCAGCTAAATCAGAGGAGGGCAGAGGCTAAAGCCAACCACCACTACTTGTTTGTGAAGAGCAAGGGCACCACCGCAGTACCTCTCCTTAAGCCCCGGGCAATGACAACAGCCTGGCAAGTTTCAGTGTGCAGGTCACACAGAGAGCTAGGAGCTGGGCATTAGCGAGTTTTAGGAAAGAAAGCCAGTTCTAAGTAGCACATGCTCTCCATGCATTGGCCCAGTATCTTTATTTTGCATATAAAAATCTGTATATTACCATTTACATGTATACTTGGGATGGAACATGTGTATGAATTAGGATAACTTTTTTTATTTTTTTTAATATATATTATTTATTTTGCTTTGCTAGATCTTAGTTGCAGCATGTGGAATCTAGTTCCCCACCAGGGATCCAACCTGGGCCCCCTGCATTAGACACGTGGAGTCTCAGGCATTGAACCACCAGAGAAGTCTTAGGATAACTTTCTTTTTTAAATGTACAGCAGGGGAAAAAAACACTATCTAAATACAAATACATGTCCGCAATCCATGAGATACAACGAAAGGAATGAGAAAGCATGAACTAATCCCTGGCAGTAGAGAGTCTATAAAACAGCTAAAAAGACAAAACACATCAATGCTTAACACCCAAATGATTTTGGACCACAGATTAAAAGCAACTGTGGTGATGAACTGACCAAAGAAAGGCCTAGGCAAAATGTGCATTCAGAGATCAAAAGTGGACAAAATGCTTTCAAGCTGGGTCAACAAGAATACCCCAGTGAGGATGAGACTTTTGCCTGGTTCTCACTGGGTGAGTAAGATTTGAACAGAAAAGTAAAAACTCTATTTTAAGCAGGAAGGGTGAAGAAATGGCATGAGGTTATCCAGAGACCTTTGAAAGTCATTCTCAGGGTCTCTGAAACACGACAGAGAAAACTGGGTGTGGAGGAGAGGATGGAATGGGAGAAGGGAGAATTTCTAGCGTCAAGTTCCCTCAAGCCACTGATCTTAGTCTGCATTCAGTCAAAGGAGCTTTCCCACTTTGTTCTCATATTTAAGCATTTATGTCTGAACTGTCTTCTACTCAACTGTTAAATTAAAAGTGATTGCTGCATTCCCTAAGAAAGTGATTAAACTGTAGGAGCAGACCATAATAATAAAGAATTTTCTGATTGTTCTAATATGATTTCCTTTCTTGTTATCATGTCATTAAATTTTTGTGATTCCATTTTAAATATTCCACTGCTTTAGAACCCACTCTTTAAGGAGTTTAAGAGGCTTTTTAAAGTACTTTGTTCTGATAATCATTCTTTCTACTTTCCTTGAATTATTTTCACCTTATCCAAGCAATTGGTTTCTTTCAGTTGCTTAATTTCTACCAGAAACTCATGTTAATGAATCTTAACATATTAAATAATACATGTGAACAGTCTTAGCACAATGCCTGATGTATAAAGAACACTGTCAAAGGTGACTTCCCTCTTGTTCTTCCTCCTTTCCTGGTTGGGATGAACATCACATTCAACATTCAAAGATACATTTGACCAGAAAAGATGTCTCCTAAGAAAGCAAAGGAATGGGACTGTAGGTAAAAACCCAGGTAACTGCCTTAACCCTCTGCCTCACACAGGTGAACACTTGTGGTAAATGATTTGTTCAGCAGCTTATAAACAAATAACCCTTTCCATGATTCTAAATCTTCCTAGGAAACATACTGTACTGCCAAAAGGCAGCACATTTTTCCTGTTAGCATATTTAAAAACCTCTGCCTTTTATTATAAATTTATATTAACTCCTGCATCTATAATCTTCTGCATTCCTACATGTCTCTTTGTACTGGACTAAAATGCAGAAAAAAAAAAAAAAGAATCAATCTACCAACAATACCACTGTATTATTAGAGTGACAATTTGCTTCTTAAGAAAACCCAAGGAAAAGAAAGTACAAATCCGTCCTTCTCAATCTCTTCTCCACATACCTGTTGTACTGCAGAAGATGACATTGCTAATTAAACTCCTTACTAGAGGAACTGTATTTGTTTCTTTTCCATCTAAGTGAATGCTTTTATGGAACTGAACACCTGAACTATGTACATTGTGCTGTTCTGCAACTTAACAATTAGTCTCAAGGGAATTGGGTCTGAAAATTAAAAAAAAAAAAGCAAAGCAAAACCTTGCCTTTCTAGAGTTTAACAGCTAAATGAGCCTAAACCATTTCTCCATCCTCTCAGGACTCTGCTTTCCGAAGTTTTCATCACCTCCAGTACTAAAGGCTCTAAATCCACTATTATACAACAAATATAAAAGTAACTCTAAACCTTCCAGTTATGGGTGACCCTACGGAACCTAGTTCAATTGTACATGAATGAGATTGGTAGTTTGAGTAGAAGAATGGTTCTATGTCCTCCATCTCTAGGAAAATCTAATTGTCACAGTCCATGCATTGTCTCACATTTCAGTCACTAAGAAGGGCTCTTACCACCTAACATTTTTGTCTTTTTCCTTTGTTTAAATGTGACTAAAAGAGCAAGTCTCATCAATCCTCTTAGATCTGGAGGAATGGAGCATAATTATTACTTCTTTAAGGAACTCAAGGAATGATGCCAAAATCTCAGATGTTACTGACTTAAATCTGTTCACATGTTGAAGAACCTACCTTTTCGTTTTGTTCTTTTAAAATGTGAAAGCTCCTTTTGCACTGTTGGGGACAACTTTGGGAGGCAACACACTCCAGATGTAGAAGAACTATAATGCTGGTCACTAAAAAGGATCAGGGTCTGTCAACAAGGACTAATCGGAACTCTGCTCAATGTTATGTGGCAGCCTGGATGGGAGGGGAGTTTTGGGGAGAATGGATACATATATTAATGTATGTATGGCTGAGTCCCTTCACTGTTTACCTGAAACTATCATGAAATTGTTAATTGGCTATACCTCAACACAAAATAAAAACTTCAAAAGAAAACAGAAAAAAAATCAGGGTCTCCTTGCCTGAATTAAAATTATAGCATGTTAGCACAGTTGCTTGCCAAGAAGGTAGCACTTATTTTAAAAGCAGAAGGCATTACTACTCCAGGGTTGCCAGCAACTACTCTGTCTTCTGGGGGAAGACAGTAAGTCATTTTAGATAAATCTTCTTGGTTTTGTAAAGAATTAGTTAAACATTCTCTTTTAATTATGTAGATGGGAGACATGTAGCAGAGGCAGGTTAGAATGTAAATTGTTGCTTTCAAAGAGCTAAGGAGCAAAAGGAATGCGTTTTGTCCTCTTCCTTTCTAAGGTTCACTGCGATAGAATATATCTAATAAACTAAAATATATCATCTTAATATACACTAGCTTAATAAACGAGCCTAATATACCAGCTGGCAAGAAAGAACACTAGGACTTTCCTGAGCAGGACTGACCATGACGGAGGGCAGATAGGCAATTGACCCTTGAAAACTCCTCTGAACCAACCTCTTTAATTCCAATGAAATGATTTGAAAGTAAGAGAACTCTTTGGTGAATGTAAGTGCAACGAGTGTCAACTCAGTTCTCTCCTTTCTAAGCCCCTGGAATCTATAGTGTCCCCTGACAGCCCCACTATCTACATCATTGTAGATGGAATGACACCAGACTGGGTGGCTCCCTAGTGATACTGTCAACAGTGACACCTTGTGGCAACTTGGGAGAACTGAATCTTCGGGTTCAGTCCTTAGAGAATGTATCAAAAGATCAGAAAGGATATAAGAGAGCTGGTTAATTTAAGTAAAACAAAGGGACATGATCTTATTTTGTACCTCAAGCTGGAGAAAATGGATGTATCACTAATATAACTGTTCACATTTTTAACGAAACTCAGATGTGCAGAATTAATTACAATTAATCATGCCATAGGGCTTCCCAGGTGGCGCTAATGGTAAAGAACTCGTCTGCCAGTGCAGATTAGGCATAAGAGACACCGGTTTGACCCCTGGGTCCGGAAGATCCCCTGGAGAAAGGAATGGCTACCTACTCCAGTATTCTTGCCTGGAGAATCCCATGAACAGAGGAGCCTGGCGGGCTACAGTCCATGAGGTCTCAGAGTTGAACATGACTGAAGGAACTTAGCACCACCCGGTCACAATCATGCCATACGTCTTACTTGCTTTATTGCTTTGTTTGTAACATAATGAACACCCGTGACTGTGAACTAGCTTGACAATAGTGTCCTTATTCCTGTATTCTGTTTTCTATCACCTCAGATAACTACTACACTGAATTTTGTGTTTATCAGTTTTTGTATTCTTTTAATAGATTTATCATGTTATGGTTCATGATTAAATCAAAGTATTGATGGATTTCAGTTTTCGAATTTCTTATAAAATGGGTATCAATGGGTATCATGCAATTTGTCGTCTTTTAGAGTTTGTTTTGCTCTTATTTTTTCACTTAATTTTGTACTATATGTAACTGTAGTTCATTCATTTTTATTGCTATATAATAATCTTTTCTCCTATCAAAAGATATTTGAATTATTTCTTGTTCTTTTGCTGTTATGAATGGTGCTATTTTTAATATTCTTGTGTAAGTTTCTTGATACTAATAATCAAAAGATTTTGTTGTAAATATACATGAGAAAGTAATTAAAGAGTAAAAGAATGTGAATATTCAGTTTCACAACACTAAACAAATTTTATTCCAAAGTGGCTGTACGATTCTACATTCTCACAATCAATATGTAGAAATTCTATTGACTTATAATATAGGCAACACATGATATTAACACAGTTAAATGTTTAACAATTTAGTGAGTGAAGAGTTGTATTTTATTGTAGACTTGATCTTCATTTTCCGGATTTCCAATGAGGGACAGCATTTATTCGTGTGTTTATTGTTGTTTCCCTTCTGTGAAATCCTATCATTTCTTTTTATTTACATTTTCCTTTTCTTCCTGATTTATACAAGCTGTTTTTATATCCTTAATAATAATCTTTTATCAGTTATTATATATGAAGCAAATATATTCTCCCCATGGATAACTTGCCCTTTCCTTTCAGGTAGTTTTTTGATAAATGAAAGTTCCTTCATATAGCTAAATTTATCAATCATTTATGTTTTGTAACTTTATTTTAAAAAAATCCTTCCCTAGTTCCAAGTCAGAAAAACTGCCGTCTAAATTTTCCAGTGAAAATTTAAACATTTTGCTTTTAAGTTTTTAATTCATCTCTGATTGTGTATGGTGTGAAGTAAGAAAAAACTTTTTTTTTTTCACATAAACCATCTTTTTCCAGCTCCAATTACTGAGTAGAATTTCCTTTCCCCAATGCAGATGTCATATATCAAAGTCCACACATATTTCTGAGCTCTGCATACAATTCCATCCACTCACTCATTTAATGCTGCACAAACATCATATTGGCTTAGATACCATGGCTTGTAATGACTCTTGATATTCAATAGAATAAGTTCTTTCCCCCTCCTCCTCCCCTTCTCCTCCTCCTTCTTCTTCTTTCCTTCAAAGATGTTAATTATCTTTCCAAGATCCATAAAAATTATTTTGGATTTTGAGGGAATAACATTAATATCTCCTCACTATTATACATCATTAATGAGCATGGGCTAGATCCACATTTTTTGGTCTTCTGTAATGCTCTATTACAGAAAAAGGAGAGTGAAAAAGTTGGCTTAAAGCTCAACATTCAGAAAACTAAGATCATGGCATCTGGTCCCATCACTTCATGGGAAATAGATGGGGAAACAGTGGAAACAGTGTCAGACTTTATTTTTTGGGGCTCCAAAATCACTGCTGATGGTGATTGCAGCCATGAAATTAAAAGACGCTTACGCCTTGGAAGGAAGGTTATGACCAACCTAGATAGCATATTTAAAAGCAGAGACATTACTTTGCCAACAAAGATCCGTCTAGTCAAGGCTATGGTTTTTCCAGTGGTCATGTATGGATGTGAGAGTTGGACTATAAAGAAAGCTGAGTGCCGAAGAATTGATGCTTGTGAACTGTGGTGTTGGAGAAGACTCTTGAGAATCCCTTGGACTGCAAGGAGATCCAACCAGTCCATCCTAAAGGAGATCAGTCCTGGGTGTTCACTGGAAGGACTGATGTTGAAGCTGAAACTCCAATTCTTTGGCCACCTCATGTGAAGAGTTGACTCAATGGAAAAGACCCTGATGCTGGGAAGGATTGGGGGCGGGAGAAGAAGGGGATGACAGAGGATGAGATGGTTGGATGGCATCACCGACTCAATGGACATGGGTTTGGGTAACCTCCAGGAGTTGATGATGGACAGGGAGGCCTGGCGTGCTGCGATTCATGGGGTTGCAAAGCGTTGGACATGACTGAGCGACTGAACTGAACCGAATGCTCTATTAAGTAAACTTTATTAATACTCTACAAATGTGTCTTGCACACCTTCTGATAATTTTATTCCTGAGTAACTCAATTTTACATTGGTGTATTTTTAAATCCACAGTTTCTTTGTTGCTTATTACTGGTACACACATTCAACTGAATTTTGTATTCAGGCAACTTGCTCAATTTTCATATGATTTGAAAAATTTCTTTGTAGACTCTTGAATTTTCTATGTGGTTAATAATACTACCACCTGCAAATTATTATGGTTCTATTTCCTCCTCTAATCCTTGGGGCCTTCAATTTCTTGTTCTTAATATACTGTGCTAAGATCTTTAGGACAATGTTGATTGAGGCATTGTTATAAAATGATTAAGCCACTTTTAAAATGAAACATTGCTTCTTATGGCATTTAAAAAGTCTATTAGGGACTTCCTTGGAAGTCCAGCTGTTAAGACTCCATGCTTCCATTACAGGGTGCTCGGGTTTGATTCATGTTAGGGGAACTAAGATGCCACCTGCCTTATGGCCAAAAAATTAAAAAAAGTCTTTTAAAGATGACATAGTTCAAAATCTCTGGGGGCTCCTTTCTGTCAATTTTCAATCCAGCACACAAAATTTATCTTTTTATTATAAGCTTATGTCCATTTCTAGAAAATAAGGACCACAGCTTATCACCCAATCAAAACACTGAGATTTTGCTTGAAATGTTTCTTATTGTTTCTGAAAATTCAATTCCCATTAAGGATTTTTTAAGCCACTTTAATCTTCAAAAAAAAGAAATTCAACTGGTTCTACCTGAGTCTGATAATGACTGCTTACTTATCTGAATCACCAAAGCTTCCACTGTGGTGGCTCTTGCTGTCACTCACATGCTTCCCACTGAGGTTTTCAGTATACACGCACTGCTATTACCCTGTTTACACTTTGTGTTTACCCCTACCCTCTCCTACCCCATGAAAAAAAATCTATTTCAAACAAGTAATTTTTATACTAC
Organism: Giraffa tippelskirchi; assembly: GCF_054371585.1. NCBI lineage: Eukaryota > Metazoa > Chordata > Mammalia > Artiodactyla > Giraffidae > Giraffa > Giraffa tippelskirchi. The sequence continues at coordinate 135,044,392 of NC_137283.1, forward strand.
AAAAAAGAGAGAACTAAGGAAGGAAAGAAAGATGGGAGGGAGGAACACATGCATGATGATTTGCTATATTGGCTAAACAGAAAGAGTGATGTAACACTGTGATCTGAGCTTAAAATTGATAGTCTGGGATGTATTTTTAAATTTCATCTCTGCACCTATGAACCAGGTTGACAATGGCAAAGTTAATTATAAATAATAATAATTTGAATTTCTTGACCTTGTACTATCTCATTTTCAAAATCCCCATTTCATTTACATGAAAATTTCAGAGAGGTTGAGAACATATTGATATTATTCAGGTCTCTGTCCTTAACATTTAGCTGACACAATGACAGGTATATATATATCAGGTGCTCAGTAAATTTGTTATGTGAATGAATAAATGATTTAATGAATGAGTAAGTCTTCACTACAACTCTGAAAGTTACATATTACCCATTTACAAACAAGGAAACTGAAATTTAAGGTTTGGTTAATTGCTTTCTGCTGTCAAACATGGCTGAATAGCTACTAATAACATGTGTTTGAGTATAAACTCAAGCCAATATATTTCCAGGGTTCATCCCAGCAATGATTCTGGTTTGTTTTGTTTGTAGTCTTATTCGATGGTCGTTACAGGAGTGGGAAGAAGAGAATTTAAATGACTCAGTCACCCAGGTAATGACTACCGTTTTTCACTTCTTTTTTAATTAGAACAAACATTAATCTAGTTATACATATTCAAATTTAGCATTGTGGTAATCGCCTCTCTAGTCTACTACATGTAAAGCCGGTGTTAGTATGGTATTTTGTTGTGTTATATTTTGTTTTATTGTTCTTGCAACATGAACCATGGAAGAAAAATCAATGGATTATCTGTGTGTTTTTCCTTATTCTCCTAACTTTTAATAATTTTCTGCACTTGGGAGAATATACAGACAAAATGAAAATGCTAGGCCATTTAAAAATAAAGTTATGAGCACTTTTCAAACTTACGATATCACTGTTTTCAAACTCTTCTGTTTGTTAAAAGTAAAGTCTTATGAGAATTGTTAACAACAGTAATTAAATGTGTTGATTGGATAGTTACCAATGTCCACGTACTTCATTTACAGTTTGACACTTGGAACCTGCAATTTGAGCTCATAGTCCAAAGAGACCAGTATAAGCAGCATTTCTCTCTTTACTCTCATTTGCTAAACTTTTGAGTAAATAGAGACCAGAGGGCATCATTAACACATTGGCTGTTCTGCCTTGATTGTGATGGGAAATAATTTTACACTATTATTCATTGGGGAAGTAGCTGTACTTAGTGGAGACAGGAAAACATTGATCACAGAACTGTATTTGAAGAACCAAATGTTTGGGGAATTCTACAGATTATTAAGCAAAGTGCAAATCTGAAAAAGAAAACTTGAGCTGATGCAAGAGAGGCAAAATAGTGACCTCTGTCTTAGTCTATCTTCTTATTTGATGTAAATGTATTTACAGAGCTGGTATCATGAACAAAAAACAAAGAATCACTTATCTGGAAGATTTCAGAAATCTCAGAAAAACCATTCAGCTAACATTACATCTCAACCCTGGTTGGAGATACAAGAAAAATCTTAACTATATACTCATTTTGTTTGTCCTTTAATGAGTAATTCCAAATTTTAGAATTGTAAGTAAACTACATGCATTGAGTAAATTAAGATTCAGTGTCAAAAAAAGGTATAACACGTGACAAAGACAACTTTTGTTTTAGTAGCAAGAATTCTTTTGCTTGAATTTGTTTGTGGCCTTTGTCATCTATTTTCACTGAATTTTAAGCATAGGTTATAAGTGGTCCTTATGACTTTAATTTCTCAATGATTGGAGCTAACCTGATGCCTCCATGGTATGCTGCGGGCTCACCATCGACTCTTATTGCCAAAACACCTTTCTTGCTTCAAGGGATACTAACAATAGTGGAATAGTTAGTAGAATAGTGGATTTGGGGATTTCATAAAAAGAAAGTTTTAAACCTGGGGGCAAACGTGCCGCCGTGCTGTCGCTTCTGTCGTGTCCACCTCTGTGCCACCCCATGGACTGCAGCCCGCCAGGCTCCTCTGTCCATAGGGATTCTCCAGGCAAGAAGACTGGAGTGGGTTGCTGTGCCCTCCTCCAGGGGATCTTCCCAACCTAGGGATCAAACATAAGCTTGTCAAATAAGATTCTTATCAAAATCTTTTGTCTGTTATTACCATATTTTCTTTCATGAAAAGAACATCCTAATCCTGGAAATTTAGTAAGGAATGATCTCAGACAAGAGACTGTCTGTTAAACTGAATGCATATTCCATTATGAAAAACTCTTATACGCTGTGTTGATTTTCTCACTTCATAATGACCAGTAAAAAATGTGTCACAGCCAGCACTAATCTTCAGACTGGGAAAATTTGAGAATCCCTGAGTTAGATGATCAAGGCATCATTCAGTTCAGTTCAGTCGCTCAGTCGTGTCCAACTCTTTGCGACCCCATGAATTGCAGCACGCCAGGCCTCTCTGTCCATCACCAACTCCTGGAGTCTACCCAAACCCATGTCCATCGAGTCCTTCCAATGAACACCCAGGATTGATCTCCTTTAGGATGGATTGATTGGATCTCCTTGCAGTCCAAGGGACTCTCAAGAGTCTTCTCCAACACCATAGTTCAAAAGCATCAATTCTGCGGCGCTCAGCTTTCTTCACCGTCCAACTCTCACATCCATACATGACCACTGGAAAAACCATAGCCTTGACTAGATGGACTTTTGTTGGCAAAGTAATGTCTCTGCTTTTAAATATGCTGTCTAGGTTAGCCATAACCTTCCTTCCAAGGAGTAAGCGTCTTTTAATTTCATTAGTTTGACAAAATAACATTAAAATGCTTAAATTTCAAAGCATAACTTTAGAAATAGTTTTTCCCACAAGGAACTCTACTTGATGCACAGTGGTGACCTGAATGGGAGAGGAGGGGATACAGGTATAAGTATAGTTGATTAAATTTGCTGTACAGGTAGAAACTAACACAACACTGTGAAGCAACTCTACTCCACCAAAAGTTAACTTAATAAATAAATAATTAAAAGTAAAAAAATCAAAATGTTGCACTTAAATCAGTTAGTTATCTTTCTTCTCTCCCCTCCTTGGACAAATGTTCCTGGAGTAACTATTCTGGCCCAGGCTCTGTGGCAGATGCTGGAGAAAATCGAGTCCCTACTCACCGGAGCTCATAGACAGGGCTTCTGAGCTCATTTTTAAATACATTGTGCTATTCATTATTTCCCTAAATTTTCACTGTATAATATAAACTTAACTTTTGTTTTCATTCCTTTTTCTTAACATCTAAGGAAATGGTGCTTAGAAGAAATGTGATCCAAGGAGCATGAGCTGCTATTTGAAACTGCAGATTTCTGAATCTCGGTCCAATCAACCCTAAATAATTCCAAGCAGTTAGGAATTCAACATCAGCCTCGGTAGTAGCTCATACGCTAAATCTAGTTAGCAGTTTCAGAACCAGTTTTTTAAATAACTTAACCATAAAATCTTTTTCTATACATAAAGAATGCATATTTATTGCCAAAATTAAAGTCATACAGGCACATCTGCTTAAGCTTGACTGGGGATAAAACTATGAGTCCCCATAGTTGCTTCATATTTGCCCTGAAATAGGAGAGATGGTGGAGTTTGTGGCCAGATAGACTTGGACTCCAGTCTGTCTCTAACTTTCATTAACACTATCCGCTTGGATTTCTTATTTCCCCTGATTCATCTATTTTCCTTAAAAATGTGCTTTGAGTGACTTCTCTGTCCCAGGTGTTGTGCTGAGTATGGAGTACAAGAATGAATAAGAAACAATCCTTAACTTCTATAGTTCACACTCCAGTGGGGACAGAGAGTATTTGAAAAATAACCAGGGAGTGTACTGATGAGGGACTTCCCCAGTGGCTCCAGGGTTTAAGAATCCACCTGCAATGCAGGAGATGCAGGTTCGACCCCTGGGTTGGGAAGATCCCCTGGAGGAGGGCATGGCAACCCACTCCACTACTCTTGCCTGGAGAATGCCATGGACAGAGGAGCCTGGTGAGCTACAGTCCATGGGATCACACAGAGTCTGAAGCGACTGAGCGTGCACATACGGAAGAGAAGTGCAGGGCACAACATTGGGAGGTTTTTTGGTTTTGTTTTGCTTTTTTTAAGTTTGGTGTGGTTTTGGGTTTTTTTTTTTTTTTTTTTTTGGTGTGGACCATTTTTAAAGTCTTTATTGAATTTGTTACAATATTGCTTCTGTTTTATGTTTGAGTTTTTAGGTTGTGGAGGAAGTCCCCACATTGGGGGGTTTAGAGAAGACCCCTATCTGATCTCAGAGAATTTAGATGGATTCCTGGAGAGGTAATCCACAAGATGAGTTTTTTAAAATGAGTAGAAGTCAGGGAGGTGGAAGAGGGGAAGGAGGCATTTCAGGCATGGAGGCTGCAGGAGCAAAGACATAAGCAGGGAAAGCACAGGAACCATGGGGAAAATGGACTTGACCTCAGACTTGTCTGGTTTCAAAGCCTGAGGCCATCCCTCTGTGTGGGGAACTTCAGAAGTCTGGCTCTACACCAGCAAGCTTACAAGGTGTTCATCCAAGTTCATTAACTATGTAGACGATAAGTAGGTATTTTGCAGGTAAATATCAATACTATATATGTAGATAGAAATATATAGTTATTTTCATATATGTCTTCTATAGAAATTATTTTTAAAGAAATAAAAATTCCCAATATGCCAAACTGCCACAGACTAATGCAGAAATGTATCACCAGGTTAACTTTCTTCTGCAAAGAACTTGGAATAAATCTGATATTCTTTTCCATAATTTTAATTGTGGAATTTACTGGGAAACAGGATGATGTTACACTGCTCTAGTCTTTAAAAAAAAAAAAAATGATATGTGATATCTGCCAGGTCAACGCTCTATGTGTACTAAGCATATTCTGAATGAACACCAGCATAGCACAAACCAATAAAATGACAGAGAATGATGCTAATAAGATGTATTGCTGAGTATTTTTATGTGCAAGGCCCATGCTAGGCAGTATCTCTCATGTAATAATTAATGGTCCAGTGAGACAATATTATTGTCCTTATTTTGCAGGTAAGTAATTCACTGGAACATTACAGACTTCATAAAGCGATTTTAGGAGGAGGAGGAATGTGGAACAGAAGGTCAGGACCTGTCAAAGACAAATTTACTTTCTCTAAATGATTGTTTACAGTTGCATGTACTCAATGACCTGTTTGAAACACTTTGGGAAATGCCTATATACTTTATCTTAAAAAAAAATCTTCAATTTGATTCTTACATTACTTAGATTATTTGAGTGCAACACTCAAAATATCTTTAAATGCTTTTTTTGTATATTTTATAGTCTGCTAAATTTAAAAACATAAATCACTCTTCATGAATCTTTAAACATTTCAGTTAATATTCACACTCTGGTTGACAGCGTACAACTAAACAAACTGATTCACCAAAATCCACAACTTATGGGAGTTTATATGATTTGCTTTACTTTTTTGGCAAAAATTATGACTCTCCAAAAATTGGATAATTGACTTCAAGAACCAAGTTGAAAATCAGGCTGGAACTTCCATTGCATGATCTCTTAAGATGGCAATATTATTATTACAAAAAAATCAGTTCCAACAAGTTCCTTGCTAATACATTTTTATTTTTATCTCTTCTTGAATGGAAACTTATTTGAATACTGCTTTTTGAGAAGGGAGTGTACTATGACACTTTTTTGAATGGACATTGTCTGGACTAGGAAAGGAGTGTTATATTGTGTTGTTACAACTGCTTTCTTTATGTCTACCATAATATCCTATGTCAAGCTCAAGTTCTTCTCTTGCATGCATCCAAAAGCTATGCCTACTGCGAATTCATTAGAAGACTATCTGGGAATCATGAAATCCATGAGAGAAGGAGAACTCAGTTTGGAAATGATACTTGGATATCTCTGGAATCGGAGTCATGAACTCCAACAACACCAAGAGCAGCCAGGTCACAGTTTCACCATATGAATAGAATGGAAACCCACATTTTTTTGTTTGTTTTCTGCTAATTATTCTGCTAAAAATAATTGTCTTTTCCCTTCTTTTAAGATTCAGTTTCTAAAGAAAGACCTTCTGAAATTTTAGTGTAGGTTTTCTATCCATCTGTTTAGTTAAGGGGAAAAGCAGAAGGCCACTCTCTTCATTACAGTTCCAACAAATTATGTCTATTCAAGATGAGAAATTTCCCAAAGCTAATTGAATTCCAGTTGAGAAGCAAATTCTGGACAACCAAAAGACTAAAATATCTCTGCACGGAGAAATGGAAACTAGAATAAAGCTGCCAATAGGGAAAGACAAGATGAGCCTTTCTTCTTATTTGCTGAAAGGATGGGTTACTGGTTGTTTTTTATTAAGAGTATTAAAAACAGAGGCTACAAAGAGAAATAGGCTATAGGGGATTTATTACTAAGTCTAAAAGGTAGAATTATCTGGGTCATAAACTTATCCCCAAAAAAATGTGGTCTCGATCATTTAAAATAGATGTAAGACAAGGATGACTTATATCAACATTATCAATGCTTAGTCGCTTAGTCGTGTCCGACTCTTTGTGACCCACTGGACTATAGCATATTGCTCTAGAAATTCTGACTAATGAAGTACAGCAAAGACTGTAGATAAGAATAACTATTAGGAAAGAGATAAGATTTAGCATTTTTTGAGGATAATATGGCTTTATAATGAAAATCCAAGCAAGTCAACTGAAAAACTAGAATACATTTTACTATACACAAGCAATAATAATTATATAGAAAATATAATGACTTTAAAAGGATATATTCATAACAGGCAAGACACACACACACAAAAGTATAAAACATCTAAGAATGTGTGGGAGCAAATGAAGGAAACCACAGAAATTTGCTATAAGGTATAGAAAACTATCTAAATGCTTTTGTTCCCTTTTAAAATTTAACAAAAATAGTTTCACAAGTAGAAAAGTCAAGATAGTTTCTGAAGCCAGGAGTGATTAGGGGCAACTTTCTTACCATATAGTAAATGAAAAAGGTTTTAAAACTGCTTTTAAAATCAACGAGAACAAAATCTAGTCAGATCAAGGAAACTATACAGTCCTGAAAGAGACTGTAATAGATAGAAGGGTTTGTGAACAGAAGTGTATATACAGGAACATACATTTTTTAGTTTTATTTAAAATTAACTGCCTCACCCTAACTTACCCATGAACATAAGTCGCAATTATGAAACAAATAAATTCAAATCTGTGATGCTGCTTAACATGATACAAACTGCATGAAATCTAGATTAGAAATAGTTCAAATGCAAATTGATATTTATGATTAAGAATGCTTGCCCACTTCTATTAGGGGATCTTACTTGAAACCACTATTTCTCCTTATTTTTCTTTTGTATATGCCATTGTAATAGACATGGGATATACTGTGTCCAATTATAGCTCTTCCTTACCTCATGTTTAGCTGCTCTGATGAATAACTGCTTCTCTTTCAGTGTAGCCTGGTACCCAACAAGTGAATTTGCTTTACTTCCTATAGCTAGTGTTTTGAGTCCTGTCACACCAGGCATGACCTTGAAATATGATGAAATCCTCCCAGACATTTTTGTGAGCTTCAGTAACAGGTGCTATGTGCTTAGTTGCTCAGTTATATGTCTGACTCTTCGTGACCCCATGGTCTTTAGCCCGCCAGGCTCCTCTGTCCATGGGCAAGAATACTGGAGTGGGTTGCCATGCCCTCCTCCAGGGGATCTTCCCAACCAGGGGATCCAACCAAGGTATCTTGCATTACAGGCAGATTCTTTACTGTCTGAGCCACTAGGGAAGCCCAGGTAACAGGCATTTAATTTAGGCTGTTCAAAAAAATAAAAAGGAAACAAAATGAACTAAGTGGTCAGCAACGGGAAAATGGTTAAAAAACATTTGTGCATCCATACAATTTAAAATTTTGCAGTCATTACAAAATGATGTTTTTAAGAACTTTGAATGATATGGTTCTTAAGTGAGCTATGAATGATATTTTAATTTTTATTTTGTTTCTATATATTATTTTTATTTTCCTTTATTTTCCAAAGTTCCTACAAGTATGAAAATCAGAAAAAAAAACATTTTAAAAATGTAAACATCAATAGATTTAAAATCAAAATATGTATTAATAATTAGTAATAAATAGCAAATTATGTGTAAACAATAGTAATATTTAATGTACACTTTTAATTGATTTTAAAAAAAGACATATATACCTAGCAAATGAATGACAAATTCCTTCTATTTTCCATCTCCAAATGTAGCTTCTTAGTTTCCACCACTGAACAACTGAGTAAGGTACCACTGTCAATTGCATGGCAGTTCATGTAAGGGTAGGAAGTGTTCTTTAAAATTTTAAGTTCTTAATTTCTGGACTTGTAAAGCTTCAATATACATAGTACAAATGACAAATAAGAAGTAAGATGTAAGCATCATATCTCACTATACAACCTTTGACCCAAATATTTGATAAAAGTCCCTGCAATTGGCTCACGTGGTTGATATTATGCATGTTCATAAATAGGATCACCAACTGTTTTGTAAAACACTAGAAATCAGTCCTGAATATTCATTGGAATGACTGATGCTAAAGCTGAAACTCCGATATTTTGGCCACCTGATGCAAAGAACTGACTCACTAGAAAAGACCCTGATGATGGGAAAGATTGAAGGCAGGAGGAGAAGGGGACAACAGAGCATCACTGACTCGATGGACACGAGTTTGAGTAAGTTCCGGGCATTGGTGATGGACAGGGAAGCCTGGCGTGCTACGGTTCATGGGGTCACAGAGAGTTGGACATAACTGAGCAACTGAACTGACTGACTGAAAGCATAATAATTCTATGGATTTATTCTGAAAATAATTTACACCTAGATGAATCTTTTTGAAAAATTTTACCAACTAGAATCATCTTTAGTGCTCTTCTGAACCAGGGATAGAAAAATGCGTAAACCATTGGATTAAAAGTAGAATTCAAATAGCCAAACCAAATCAATGCATCGTTCAAAGTGGGTGGGATAGTATAGTCCAGGAACGGGTCCATGACCATGCAGACAAAGAAAGGACACCAGCATGTTAAGAAAACTCCCATCACAATCCCTAAAGTCTTCGCAGCTTTCCTTTCTCTGCTTCGTGAAATTCCATTCCTCTCTTCCAACCCAATTTGAACCTTCTGCTTTGCATCATGAATTGATCTTGCCTGGCCTTTTGCTATGAAATATATTCTACAATAGATGCACAACATAATAGAACCAGGTATATAGAACGAAGTCATAAAGGCCAGAACCCCAGATGTTTTGCTGAAGAAGACAGAGCAACTCCCTATGCAGTGACTGTGTCTGTAATACATCTCTTCAGCTCCTTTGAAGTTTAGCTCCAGAAAGATCATCCCAAATGCAAAAAGAGCAGGAATACTCCAACTAATGAAGATCATCAGAGAAATAACCAAGATATTGATCTTGGTTTTGTATCTCAGTGGGTCACACACAGCATAGTAGCGGTCAATGGAAATGAAGGACAAGTGGAAAATGGATGCTGAACTCAGCATAATGTCAGTGCTGGTGTGAATTTTACAGAAGACTTCTCCAAAAGACCAGTGGTGCTCAACAGATCTCACCATGCTATAAGGCATGACCAGGCACCCCAGAAGAAAGTCCACAGTAGCCATGGACTGAATGAGCCAATTATTTAAGGTATGCAGTTGCTTGAAGTGTGATATGGAAATAATAACTAGCAGATTGCCAACCACTGTGGTCAGAATTATGAGCACCATTAAACTGTATAGGGAAGCCCGGATGTCATTTGACCAGCTGCTTTTCACACAGGAAATATTAATTTTATTGTGGCAAAAGGACATCATTTCTAAGGACTATGCACTGGTTGTTATCTTTTCCTTAGTGCGTTGAGGAATCTCTCTTCAAAATCCATGATCAGGTTAGAGTTCCTTCTCTTACTTCCATATCTATATCCCAGAAACCTGTATGGGGGGAACAAAGGAAATTATCAACAATTTGATTCTTCTCATTTTTAATGCATTTACCTATTACTTCTTGCTGAAAAATGATTATTTTGGAAAGAGGTTTTATTTCTAAGTTCAGTTCAGTAAGTTCAGTTCCTATAAGTTTTTTTAACATCTACTTCACGTTAGTCACTGTGTTGGAAATGTAAAGCTGAATTATTAGTTTGAAATATATGATTCTGTAATTCTGTTATACTCAGCTAAATTGTGGGGAACTTGCAATACATTTTTCAGTATACTTTTAATGTATATTATGTTTAATATATAACATTATGTTATATACTTATATATTATAAAGATAAAAAGAGGAGGATAGAGAGTTCAGAGGAACAAAGTAAATTCTGGTTATCAGTGAATAAGCTGTCATTATATTGGGAAAATGCTGGGAAATAGCAACAAGTCTTAGAATTCCAGGAATCTACCCTCCTTTTCATCTCTTCTCATTCCCTCTGGGCTGACAGTTTAGATCAAGACTACACAGGAATCTAAATTTATCCAAAACTGGAATTGGAGGAATAAAATATTTAGCAATTAAAATGGATATTTTAATAAACTTGAAACATCTCTCCTGCTAGTCCCTTTCTGCCTTCTATTCCCAGAAGGAAACATATCAAATGAATCTGTAAGATTTATTTTAGTAGACACTCAGGCCCACTTTATGACAGAACAAACAGCAGACTAAATATATTTATATTACCTGAATTGCATAATGTTTGAATTATAATTGAAACTTCACTAAACAAATGATGGATTTTTTTTTTTAACTACAAAATTTATGTGCTCTCAACTAAACCAAAATTTAAAGTTTTTTTCTCACTATTGCCCCCTTTTCCTTCTTTCTTTTACTTTTGTTGTTGATACATTAAAAGAATCAAACAATGTTTAGAAGTGTTTGCTAATAATTTCTACCAATTAAGAAAATATCCCTGCCTGGTATCACATTGAGCAGCTTCACTCAGCAAGAACTAGGGTCCAAATATAAGTAAGGGAAGGTGGGGGGAAAAAAAACTGATTGCTCAGTTTTAGAAAACTATATTCATATATGATGAAAAAGTCACCTGACAACTTTGTATGCCTTGTTCTTCATTCCCAGATAAAAACCAAATGGCTTCCTCCTCATAACAATACATATTGTTTTCAGAGAAATAAAGCCTGAAGCATTGTATATGAGAAATTATTGATAATATCAATGACACTTCAGAAGAATAATCTGTCTGGTCAACTTTAGAATTTTATGCATAATTTTTGTGCAAGTATTTTCAAATATTATAATTTATTTTTTAAATAGATTTTATTTAAATAAATGTTCTATGATAATATTATGAGTTGAACACTTATTTAAGAACATGACATAATAGTGGTTTTCTTTTCTTCCAGCTTTAAGAATTTAGCTAGCTAGAAATGAAATTACCAAGTTGAACTTACTAGCTACTAGCACCACCTGGGAAGCCTAGCTAGATATCATAGAGATTTGTAAACTTTCTGTATTGCTATAGGATGTTCAACTTGGTAATTTGTAAATACAGAGAGTAATCATTTCTAGCTAGCTAAATTCTTAAAGCTGGAAGAAAAGAAAATCACTTTATGTCGTGTTCTTAGATAAGTGTTCAACTCATAATGTCATCATAGAACATTTATTTAAATAAATCTAATGTGCCTGCCAATTCAGGAGACCTAAGAGACTCCAGCTGGATCCCCGGGTTAGGAAGATCCCGTGGTGGAAGGCATGGCAACACACTCCAGTATTCTTGCCTGGAGAATTCCAGGGACAGAGGAACATGGTGGGTTACAGTCCATGGGGTTGTAAAGAGTCAGACGCTACTGAAGCGACTTAACATGCATGCTCTGATACCTAGTTAAGTCAACAATTCTGTTCAAATGATCTAATTACCTAATGTTTGAAAATGACACATGATTTAAAAATATGTTGTTAGGCATTATAGTTTGAAGTAGATCTGTCTAGCAGGACAGGACTTCACAGATAGAGTGTCCCCAACTTCTCAATAAAAGGCCATCAACGCTAATTTCACTATGCCATTTGTCCCTGGTTCCTTCAACTATCCATGTCTAATGGCTCAGACTTTCAATCCCATACTAGTCTGTATGATTACTAATGTGAACCTATCTCCTAATCGACTCATCCGCTACTCACCCACAAACCCTTCCATGTGTTCCCTCTGGAGCTCATGGTCATCACCCTACTTCCTCAGGCTCTTTATAAAAAACTTCCCTCTCTTTGTTCTAACTGAAACTTTCTTTCCCCTGAGGATATCTCTTTCCCTACAGTCTTATCAAAGGTATTTATTTCCTCTCTTGCATTCTTGGCTATCCTTTCTATTACAGGACTTGGAGGAAAAATGTGTCCTCTTGTACTCACTGACATTGCAAATCATTGTCCCTCCTCCTCCTTCCTTCCTAACTTCCATCCCTTGCAAATTTTGAAGCTCTGTGTGCAGGCTATACCTCCTCTTGCTGCAGACTTCAGACTTCAAGTCATTTTTCTATATCTTGAAGATGTTAGCTCCTGGCCTACTCACACTTTCTCCAAAGCTACGCCTGCCAAAATTCTTCATAATTTTCTTGTCCACATAAATGATTCAGTAATGAACTTTCAGCTCCTTACTCCTCTGTCTTCCAACAAGCATGTCCTCCATAAGTTTGCTCTGCATGGCTATCTCACTTTCTTATTTAACTAAAGACACCAGATGTGTACTTATGTTCATGTTAATACAATGCAGAGTTTAACTTTACATTAGACGTAATTTGGTCTCTTCCCATAGATCCAAAACCTCAAGTTAACTTAAGAATCTCTTAGTTTTGATGACCTAAATCTGATGCACTATTATATTCTATGTAACATAGCAGAGACGCTCTCAGGTATAGTGTGTTTACCTTATCATAATATTGTTGGAGATGATTTTCTCCCTTATCTATCAGTCTATGCTGATGTCTCCACAAACAAATGGATTTTGCCATGCTTCCTGTTACTTAAAGATGGAAACAATTTGCTTGCAGGGATGTCCCATCTGTACATTCCACGCTGCTTCTGCTTAGTCACTTCAGTCGTGTCTGACTCTTTGTGACCCCACGGACTGTAGCCCAGCAGGTTCCTCTGTCCATGGAATTCTCCAGGCAAGAATACTGGAGTGGGTGGCCATGCCCTTCTCCAGGGAATCTTCTCAACCCAGGGATCAAACCCAGGTCTCCTGCATTGCAGGCAGATTCTTTACCAGCTGAACCACCAGGGAAGCCCAATGAGTCATAATTTAAACATTTGGAAATCCTGTCCATGACTAAAAACTGAATCACTGACCTTGTCAATCAAGCAGAGGAATATTACATACACTAAGCTAAATGACAGACAGAAAGGCAGTCATTCTTTTTCAAGATATTTCAATTGAATGCCTTCCTCCTGTCAGGCACTATGTGCTGAGGCAAGAGTGGTGAACAGACACAACAAAATTCCATGCTCTTCTGGAACTTACACTCCAGTTGAAGGATAGTGGTAGGCAATGCTAAAATTTGGGCTTCCCTGGTGACTCAGTCGGTAAACAATCTACCTGCAGTACAAGAAACTCGGGTTCAGTCTCTGAGTCAGGAAGATTCTCTGAAGAAGGAAAATGCCATGAACAGACTAGCCTGGCAGGCTCCAGTCCACAGGGTCACAAGAGTCAGACACAACTTGAGCAACCAAACCACCTTCACCAGAATAAAAGCAAAAATAGTGAATAATATTATCTAAATTAAGATTTAGTTTATATAAAAAAGAATTATGATAATATGACACGAAACAATTCTTTCCAAAAAAATTTTTAAAAATAGAAAAAAGTAAATTTCAAGAAAACACTTAATATTGAAATTTAAATTTTCAGCTATTTCAAGAATCTCTAGTTGTAATCAGAGTTAGTGTGAGTAGCTGGTAAGACACTTCTTGACTGGATCCTAAGATGCAAAATTAATGATTTAATTTTGGAAAATTTTTCCAGCTGCATGTTTTAAATTTTAAAATCCCAAATTACTTTACCCAGCAAATGTTCAGTGTGATAGTTTTCATAACAGCAACAAAAGCAAAAAGTGAAATTGTCTAAACTTATTAGACACATAAACCTCAGTAGATACATGTTCAAAAAGATGTCAAATTGGAGGAGTTGACTCTTTTTATAATAAGACATAGAGAGATATCCATGAGATCTTATCAAGTAAAGAAAACAACGCAGAGTGTTTTAAAGTACCGTGTACATGAACACACACGTCTATAAAAGCATGAAGAATGGATATAGAATAATAGCTCCAACTGCTCAAAGATGGTAAGTTTGAAATCCATTAAATAAATAAATAACAAAAAGAGAAACAATATCAATTTTAGCATTAATTTTTCCTAGGTGAAATAATGAATGAGTTTTACTTTCTTCTCTATAATTTTTACATATTCCAAGTTTCCTACTCTGAAAGTGTTTCATTTTCATTTTCAGAAAAACGTATCTAATAAAATTAAGTAAGTTGTACACTGTTTCAAATGAAACTTTAAATGAAACTTTCAAAAAGCTATTGATAAATAATTATTAATAAATTATATTATTTGTGTTTCATGTGTTTGTATAATTCTTCACCTGAATAAAGAATTTATTATGAAAAATCACACTTTTGCTAAATTTCTTAACTGACCCATATGCTGTTTTTGTTCTATTATACAAAATTTGGACTCAAAATTAGAAATGGACTTGATAATAATATTATTCACAAATATGTTTGCAGCTCTGTAATTTATCTAGAATTTTTTTTAAATAATGGAAGTATTTTTGAAAAATATTTACTTTAAAAGAGGGAAAGAGATAAAGGACAGGATTTCCAAATATTTAAGCCGTAACTCATGGGGTGTCCAGGTAGAACATCCCTGGAAGCAAATTGTTTCCATCTTTAAGTAACAGGAAACATGGCAAAAACCATTTGTTTGCTTAGGCATCAGCACAGACCAATAGATAAGACAGAAAACAATCTCCGCAATATTATGATAAAGGTAAACACACTATACCTGAGAGCATCTCTGCTATGTTACACAAAAGACAGTAGTGCATCAGATTTAGGTCATCAAAACTAACAGATTCTTAGGTTAATGGATCTAATACACGGCACGTATAAACACACACACACACACACAGAGGCACACATATTAAAGCACTACATCATTCAGAAATGCATCAGTCAGTATTTTTCCCACCAAACAGCATTTGCCACAGATAAGATTTTAGTTCTGTATTTTCATATATAGTAACAATAAGATACAATTTAATTTCTAAACCTGAAAAATTTCCATGACAACTGCATTATTATATTAAAACTAGCCAAATGCAACATGGAATTTCCTTCACTTACAAGGAAAGAACATTAAAAAAAAATCCTTTTTTGAATTTTCTAGCCACCCACAGGTGAATTTTAATCAAAGTGAAATATTTTGAAAAGCACATATAAAGTAAGCTATTTAAAACATGTATAACTATTTTTATCGTCTCCTACTAAAATGACAGAAGCCTTGTGAATCTTCCCATCAAATAACCCTAAATGTTAATATATTTGTAAGTACCAAGCCATTGATAACTCTTACTCCCTTGAACATTCTCCCTGTAAAAGATCATCCAGGCCTCCCGGCTAATCTCTGTGATTTGTAAGGCTGTTCATTGTGTTCAGACCTACCTTCTCAGGAAAGGGTCACAGAGCAAGTGGATAAGCAGAAACACTACCTTTGGGAGGAGGCCATCCTCACTCATGTCCTGTACACCTGCTGCTGGCTTGAGCCACTGCTGATCAATGATAGACTACAGTTAATGCAGACAGAATGACGCAAATATTAACATCTGGAAAAGATAAGCTGATAATAAATCTTTCTGAAACAAGGTAACAGTACACTATCGAGAAAAATAGGTGAGAGGTGTGTTTATTCTAAATGAGCACCAGGAAGCTAGCAGTGAGCAAACTGAATAGAGAAGGTAAATATCTCTATTACTTTAAAAATAGTCTCAAGCTTGAGCCACCAAGAACCACACTCATGGGTGTTAACAGCATATAAATGAAAACAAATGTCCATTAAGACTGCCTTAACTGTTGATTGATTTGAAAGAAAAATACTCCTGTATTAGACATCTGTACAAAGGAGATAACTAGCATTAAAAAGCAAAAACAAAACCCCTCACTTTCAAAATAGATGACTTGTACTTGATAAGGGGATATTTTTAAAGATTAGACTGTTTTTAAACCTAATAACATAGCTAGAAAAAAATTTGACTTTTAAATCATGGTAGGAAAAAATGTATTTTAGCTCATGACTCAATACATATATAAGTATGCATTCATAATAGAAGCAATGTTCTCATTAAAAATACTCTTACCTCATTCAATTCACTCTAATATCCTATTCTATTCAATTTCACCTTTTTAGATAAGTAGGGTTTGTACCTCATTAATGTTACTACTCACAATTTTAAGAAAACCTCTTGAGAGATGACACATATTTAGCCCACCAATTTTTAAATTCCTATATATAAAACTTCCAAAATGACCTTCTTTTAAAACAAGGAGCCAGTGCCTTCAACATGGCAAAATAAATGGGTGAACAAGTGTGGTTTCTCATCTATTTCTATCAATCTGTTATTCTGCCATAGGAAATCATAGAATCATTATGACAGTTTGATTATTCATTCCGATTCTCATTCTTCTAGCATCTACACCTTTGTCTTTGCTTCACTGGGAGTGGAAGGTGCTTCCTTGTCCTTAGAACTTGAACTTTGCCATTTAGCATGTTTTGGCCAAAAGAACTTAGACAGAAATAAAAGGGTGCCAGTTCCAAGCCTAGTCATTAAAGGGACTCACCTGTTTATGAATGTCCTCTGTGTCATCCCCATGAGGAGAACACAACCCAGCAAAGCCCACTTGTCCAGGGAGGTTGAGGGGCATGCAGAGCAAACTAGGAGCATGAAGCTACCCAGCATTTGGAATGATTCTGGCATCCAGAACCATCCTTGCTGACCCTACTGATTCATGCACTTAAGTGGCTATTATTTTAAGCTACTGAGTTTGGGGGTTGTTTTTTACACAGAATTTTCATAGGAATAACCAACTGAGTTAAGTTGTATTTCTGAAAGATCTATTACCCATTCTCTTGCCTGGAGAAACACTGACACCAGAGAAATACTGACACCACACAATGGGCCACCTGTGATCTAAACAGCCATTAACAAAAGCTGCAACCAGACAAAGAAAGAAAGCAGAAAATTAGCCTTTACTAGATGAAGACGACCTTTTACTAAGTAAATGTAACTCCATCTTCAGAAATTCCTGGATATTAAAGGTTAGTTTAAGAAATAACCCCCAAGTTTGCTTCTTATTAGCAGTACATAGAAAATATTTGTAGTTCCAAAACTAAGGTCAATGTGTGCCTAACTCATGTATATAAGGAAGGAAATTGGTTGTCATTTCCTTCTCCAGGGATTATACAGCATTCACTCCTGTAATTATGATGCTGACAAGTCTCCGGATATGCAGGGTGAGTTGGAAATTTGGAGACTGAGAAGAGTCAGTAGTGTAGTTCTAGTCCGAAGGATGACAGGCTTGAGGCCCAAGAAGGGTCAACACTGCAATTTGAATCCAAAGGCAGAAAAAAGCCACTGTCCTAGTTCAAAACCAGCCAGGCAGGAGGAATTCTCTCTTACTTGATAAAGGTTAGCTTTTTGATTCTGCTTAATCCCTCGACAGATTTGTGGTTACCAGAGTTGGGGGAGGGGAATTGGATGAAAGTGGTCAAAACTAAAAAACTTAGAGTTATAAATAAATAAGTTCTTGGGATATAATGGACAACATGATAAATATAATTCCGTACAGTTCGGTTCAGTTCAGACGCTCAGTCGTGTCGGACTCTTTGTGACCTCATGAACCACAGCATGCCAGGCCTCTCTGTCCATCACCAACTCCTGGAGTCCACCCAAACCCATATCCATCAAGTCGATGATGCCATCCAGCCAAATCATCCTCTGTCGTCCCCTTCTCCTCCTGCCCTCAATCCTTCCCAGCATCAGGGTCTTTTCCAATGAGTCAGCTCTTCGCATGAGGTGGCCAAAGTATTGGAGTTTCAGCTTCAACATCAGTCCCTCCAATGAACACCTAGCACTGATCTCCTTTAGGATGGACTGGTTGGATCTCCTGGCAGTCCAAGGGACTCTCAAGACTCTTCTCCAACACCACAGTTCAAAAGCATCAATTCTTTGGCGCTCAGCTTTCTTTATAGTCCAACTCTCACATCCATACATGACTACTGAAAAAACCATAGCCTTGACTAGATGGACCTTTGTTGGCAAAGTAATGTCTCTGCTTTTTAATATGCTGTCTAGGTTGATCATAACTTTCCTTCCAAAGAGTAAATGTCTTTTAATTTATTTGCTGCAATCACAATCTGCCATGATTTTGGAGCCCAAAGAAATAAAGTCAGCCACTGTTTCCACTGTTTCCCCATCTCTCTGCCATGAAGTGATGGGACTGGATGTCATAATCTTAGTTTTCTGAATGTTGAGCTTTAAGCCAACTTTTTCACTCTCCTCCTTCACTTTTGTCAAGAGGCTCTTTAGTTCTTCTTCACTCTCTGCCATAAGGGTGGTGTCATTTGCATATCTGAGGTTATTGATATTTATCCCGACAATCTTGACTCCAGCTTGTGGTTCTTCCAGCCCAGAGTTTCTCATGATGTACTCTGCATATAAGTTAAATAAGCAGGGTGACAATATACAGCCTTGACGGACTCCTTTTCCTATTTGGAACCAGTCTGTTGTTCCATGTCCAGTTCTAACTGTTGCTTCCTGACCTGCATACAGGTTTCTCAAGAGGCATGTCAGGTGGTCTGGTATTCTCATCTCTTTCAGAATTTTCCACAGTTTTTTGTGATCCACACAGTCAAAGGCTTTGGCATAGTCAATAAAGCAGAAACAGATGTTTTACTGGAACTCTCTTGCTTTTTCAATGATCCAGCGGATGTTGGCAGTTTGATCTCTGGTTCCTCTGCCTTTTCTAAAATCAGCTTGAACATCTGGAAGTTCACGGTTCACATATTGCTGAAGCCTGGCTTGGAGAATTTTGAACATTACTTTCCTAGCGTGTGAGATGAGTGCAACTGTGCGGTAGTTTGAACATTTTTTGGCATTGCCTTTCTTTGGGATTGGAATGAAAACTGACCTTTTCCAGTCCTGTGGCCACTGCTGAGTTTTCCAAATTTGCTGACATATTGAGTGCAGCACTTCCACAGCATCATCTTTTAGGATTTGAAATAGCTCAACTGGAATTCCATCACCTCCACTAGCTTTGTTCGTAGTGATGCTTTCTAAGGACCACTTGACTTCACATTCCAGGATGTCTGGCTCTGGGTGAGTGATCACACCATCGTGGTTATCTGGGTCGTGAAGATCTTTTTTGCACAGTTCTTCTGTGTATTCTTGCCACCTCTTCTTAATATCTTCTGCTTCTGTTAGGTCCATACCATTTCTGTCCTTTATCGAGCCCATATTTGCATGAAATATTCCCTTAGTATCTCTAATTTTCTTGAAGAGATCCCTAGTCTTTCCCATTCTATTGTTTTCATCTATCTCTTTGCACTGATCGCTGAGGAAGACTTCTTTTCTCTCCTTGTTATTCTTTGAAATTCTGCATTCAAATGGGCATATCTTTCCTTTTCTCCTTTGCTTTTCGCTTCCTATCTTTTCACAGCTATTTGTAAGGCCTCCTCAGACAGCCATTTTGCTTTTTTGCATTTCTTTTTCTTGGAGATGATCTTGATTCCTGTCTCCTGTACAATGTCATGAACCTCCATCCATAGTTCACCAGGTATTCTGTCTATCAGATCTAGTCCTTTAAATCTATTTCTCACTTCCATTATATAGTCATAAGGGATTTAATTTAGGTCATACCTGAATGATCTAATGGTTTTCTCCACTTTCTTCAATTTCAGTCTGAATTTGGCAATAAGGAGTTTATGATCCAAGCCACAGTCAGCTCCCGGTAACACTGCTGTATGTCATATGGGCTTACCAGGTGGCTCAGATGTAAAAAATCCACCTGCCAATGCACAAGACACAAGAGGTGCAGGTTCAATCCCTGAGTCAGGAAGACCCCCTGGAGGAGGAAATGGCACCCCACTACAGTATTCTTGACAGGGGGATCACATTGACAGAGGAGCTTGGTGGGCTATAGTTCATGGGATTGCAAATAGTTGTACATGACTGAGCATGCATGCAAGTATGTTGTATATGAAAACTGAGAAAAATCCTAAGAGTTCTCACCTCAAGAAAAAAAATTATTTCTATTTCTTTTATTTTGTATCTATATGATATGATGAATATGTATGAAATTTATAGTGAAAAGCACTTCATAATTTATGTAATTTATATAATTATGTTGTACATCTTAAATTTGTACAGCACTGTGTGTCAATTATATCTCAACAAAACTGGAGTTAAAAAATAAAGTCAGTTCATCATACACACACACACACACACAAATAGTGTAGAGGCTGAGAAACAAAGTGGTACTTCAAACATTGAGATCAGTTCAGAGCCTTGAGGACAGACCAAATGTTAGAAGGTTTCATAAATCTCTTACAACTCCATTCAGACAATAGATTGACTCATTAATAAAATCATCCTGATGCAACTAGCTCTTCATGAACGTTGTAGGAAGGATCTTTGGAGGGTTGTTTGTATATATATTCTTTGGCTACCACAAATAGAAGAATGAAAATGTCATGGGGCACATGGTTTATACACTTTAGAAACGATAGTTCCTCTTTCTTAACTGATCTTAAGACACTGCACCTTGAGTGTTAATTTCTTACGAAACTTGAATCTCTGAGCCAGATATTATATTCACATGGACCTATAGAGGGCAGCCTTTTGCAAATTTTTGTAGGATATAGGTTTTTATACTGAATCCTTCCTCTTGCCTCCCAAGGGCCCTAGAATAGAGTGACCCAGTATGAAACAACTTCAACCTTTTCATTTTTTCCCCTCAGAGGAGAGGGGAGGAGGAATAAACTAGGACCCTGTGGATTTCCCACATAATAGTGGATTTCCCACAGTGTGCTACTCTGGACTTCCCCTTGCATCTTGGGACCTATTGAAGACAAACCATAAACATACTACTCCTGAGGGCACAGCCTAAGCTTGGTCACTCTCAATAATAATAATAATAATAGTAATAAAAGGGAAATAATAAGGAAGAAGAGGAGGGGCAAGAAGAGAGATGAAAAATGAAGAGGAGAAAAAGGTCTCCTTCAGACCCTTCAAACAGCTAGATAGCAAAAACTGAGATAACTACCCTATTGAGAACTTTGCTTAACACTCATAAGTGTTATGAATAAGTGGGCAAGAGAATCATATTATTTACAAGCTAAGAGAGGTAATGTTTCAACAAATTCACTAAAGACTTTTAAAATGATCATCATAAAAAAAAAGTTAGGCAGGTGAGAGATAATAACATACTAACAGTAATTTGGGGGCTTCCCTGGTGGCAACCCACTCCAGTACTCTTGCCTGGAAAATCCCATGGATGGAGGAGCCTGATAGGCTGCAGTCCATGGGGTCACTAAGAGTCGGACACGACTGAGAGACTTCACTTTCACTTTTCACTTTCATGCATTGGAGAAGGAAATGGCAACCCACTCCAGTGTTCTTGCCTGGAGAATCCCAGGGATGGGGGAGCCTGGTGGGCTGCTGTCTGTGGGGTCACACAGAGTCGGACACAACTGAAGTGACTTAGCAGCAGCAGCAGCTGGTGGCTCAGACGGTAAAGAATCTGCCTGCAGTGTATGACACTGGAGTTTAATCCCTGGTTTGGGAAGATCCCCTGGAGAAGGGACTAACAACCCACTCCAGTATTCTTGCCTGGAGAATCAGTCAATCCTACAGGAAATCAACCCTAAATAATCATTGGAAGGACTGATGTTGAAGCTGAAGTTCCAATACTTTGGCCAGCTGATGTTAAGAGCCGACTCACTGGAAAAGACCCTGATGCTGGGAAAGACTGAGGGCAGGAGGAGAAGGGGTGACAGAGGATGAGATGGTTGGATGGCATCAGTGACTCAATGGACATGAGTTTGCGTAAACTACTGAAGATAGTGAAGTCCATGGGGTGACAAAGAGTCAGACATACTGAGCAACTGAACAACAGTAATAATATAGTAACAACGATAGTAATTTCAAAACATTTTCAAAATACTATTTGTAATTGTTTTAGTCACTAAAATTATTATAATATATTTTTCTCAGTCTCTATAGATAATTTTCACATATTTCAGGTAAAATTGAATTATAAATATTTTTAGGCTAATAGTTTTATTTTCTTGCTATAATGCTTTTATAATTGATCTCTACAGCAACTAGTTTCCTAGTACTAAGTACACACAACAATGTCAGGCGTTTCAATTTTTTTTTTATTCATACTGCTATGGCAAATAAATCCTCAGTTGTCTTTGACAGAGCAAGATGAAATTTTATCATAGACAGGAAGAAAAGAAATCAGTTGGTTCATAATTTCAGCTAAATCAACATCATAACCTATTAAAACAGTAGTTTTGATACCAATATTTTCATAACTCAAAGTTCATCCTGTCTCAAAGCATATTGCCCAAATATTAACTATTTATCAGATAATCTACCACTATGCTGACAGGTGGCTTTTCTTTGTTTTGGCAGGAGTTCAAAGTTTCTAGAATATATTGATGGCTAAATAGCTGTTAACACCGATAAGAGCTCTTGTTATATTTCTGCAACCAGACAACCATTCAGAGCTGATTTCAAAACAGAAAGATTAAAAGAGCTCACTCTTAACACACATAAGGGAACACAATGAACACATTGTCATTGATCCTTCTAAATTTACCTCCGAAGTCCGAAAAATTTCCACTCTTAATGTTGACAGTCTTCTCTCAATGTCTCAAGGAAAATGTATATTCTCTATGCCATATTAACAGACATGATCAACTGAGTTCAATCTTTCTTCAGGGTGTGTAGATATATTTAATATTAATTGTGTACTTTCACCTTAGCCCTCTACCTTTCACCCTGCAATCTACCAAATTCTGTGGCTATTAAACCTACAAGACTGACTATGAGGAATGTAGTGTGTTGCTTTTATAAAGGTAGTGAAAGTGTGAAAGTGTTAGTCGCTCAGTCATGTCCAAATCTTTGTGACCACATGGACTACAGCCCACGAGGCTCCTCTGCCCATGGAATTCTCCAGGCAATAACCCTGGAGTGGATTGCCAAGATTCATTTTTGAGAATCTAATACACCCAAGTTAGGAGATTTGAATACAACACTTTGTGAAATAAAAGAAAATGTACATTAAAATGTTTTTTAAACTACAAAATGCTGTACACAAAACATCAATGATGCCTTTTACATACTCCTGGCAAGTACAGGTAAAATTGCCTTTAGATAAATGAAAGATCAATGGAAAGTTTGAGCAACTGTTGGTATTGGCTTGCAATTAGCATGTGCATTGAATTGACAACAAAGTAATGGGGCAAGAGGCAAGAAGTATAGTGTAACTATAGGTTAGAGAATAAAGGAAGAGTTTAAAATTCAACATTCAAAAATGAAGATCATGGCATTGGGTCCCATCACTTCATGGCAAATAGGTGGGGAAACAATGAAAACAGTGACAGACTTTATTTTCTTGGGCTCCAAAATCACTGCAGATGTTGACTTCAGCCATGAAATTAAAAGACACTTGCTCCTTGGAAGAAAAGCTATGACCAACCTAGATAGCATATTAAAAAGCAGAGATATTACTTTGCCAACAAAGGTCTGTTTAGTCAAAGCTATGGTTTTTCCAATAGTCATGTATGGAAGTGAGAGTGGGACTATAAAGAAAGCTCAGCACTGAAGAATTGATGCTTTTGAACTGTGGTGTTGGAGAAGACTCTTGAGAGTCCCTTGGACTGCAAGGAGATCCAACCAGTCAATCCTAAAGGAAATCAGTCCTGAATATTCATTGAAAGGACTGATGTTGAAGCTGAAACTCTAATACTTGGCCACCTGATGCAAAAAACTGACTCACTGGAAAACACTCTGATGCTGGGAAAGATTGAAGGCAAGAGGAGAAGGGGATGACAGAGAATAAGATGGTTGGATGGCATCACCAACTTGATGGACATGAGTTTGAGCAAGCTCCAGGAGATGGCTATGGACAGGGAAGCCTGGCATACTGCAATCCATGGGGTTGCAAAGAGTTCCACAAGACTGAGTGACTGAACTGAACTGAACTAGCAGCTCTGGTGACTCACGGCAGACATTAATCATTTATTAAGTGATGTCTATATGCTAAAGTTGAAGAAGAATGTAAGACACACATTTTTGAAGACCTTACATTTAGTGATAGATATTACTAGTGTTAGCCAATATTTATAAATCTCTTCCCTTTCCTGGACACGCAGGGGAATTACACTTCCTATTTATTTAAATTTGGCATGGCCATAAGACTTTCTCTGGCCAATAAAATATGAGTGGAAGTGGCATGTATCACTTTGGGTAAAAGCATTTATAAGGCATTGTACAATTTTTTCATATTCTTTTCTCATGCTCTAGAAATTATGGGTGCACAGTTGGTAAGGAAATGATACAAGGTGAAAAGAGCTCAGAGTTCTGATCTATGACATAAAGACTAGCTTCCCTAGAATAGACTCTGAATGAACAAGAAATAAACTTTTGCTTTAGTGAGCCAGAATGTTTTTTATATTATTTATTATTGTACCATTCCCTAGTCTTTCCTGACTAAAATACATTCTAAAGAGAGAGAAAGAGAGAGAAAGTATAGCATCACAAAAGAGTAAACCCCTCCCTCAGTATCCAAGGGGGATTGATTTCAGGACCTCCAGTGGATACTAAACTTCTTGAATGTTCAAGCCCCTTACACAAAACGGTATAGTATTTGAATATAACTTATGCACATCCTCTAGTGCACTTTAAGTCATCTGTAAACTGCTTATAATACCTAATACAACGTAAGTGGGTTTCTCGGGTGGTGTTAGTGGTAAAGAACCCTCCTGCCAATGTGGGAGATGCAGGAGATTCAGATTCAGTCCCTGGATAGGGAAGACCCCCTGGAGAAGGAAATGACAACCCACTCCAGTATTTTTGCTTGGAGAGGCCCAAGGACAGAGGAGCCTGGCAGGCTACAATCCATAGGGTTGCAAAGAATCGGACCCAACTGAAGTAACTTAGCACACACACACAATGTAAATGTTATGTAAACAGTTGTCAGCACATAGAAAATTCTGAACTTTCTGAAATTTTTTTCCAAATATTTTCAGTCTGCAGTTGGTTGAGTCTGTGGATGCACTAACCAAAGATATGAAGGGCCTACTGTACAAATATTTGAGGCAAAAGGAGCTAGATGTTTTAGATTATCTTAACTACTTCTTTTTGGTTGACTTTGAATGTATTATCCTCTCCAAGCTTCAATGTTACTTTGTAGAATGAAGGCAATAATGCTTATTTAAAGGATTGTTTCATGTGAGAAAGAGCCTGTTTTTAGTAGTAAGTTAATTTAAACCAGGAAACCATTAGACTTAGGTGGTTCTAATACCTTAGAAACCTATGTGAGCAAATCAGAACCTAAGCCTGTAAATGCCTCAAAGTTAAGAAATCAAAATCTAAGTACAACCGATTACAAACAGCCCACTAGACTTTCCCAAATAAGCCAGTTACTTAAGCTATTGCCAATCAAATAATCTCTTGCTTTGAATCTCCATCTTTCCTATAAAAGTCTTGCCCCTAACTCCTGTTAGAGGACCTCTCCTAACCAGTTTTGGTTTGGTGCTGTCCTATTCAAACTCATTTTTGCTCAAATTAACTCTTAGAATGTTTAATATGCCTCAGTTTATCTTTTAACAGTTCATGCTTGAAAGCCTATATTATTATTAGAAACCTAAATCATTATTATTGTCGTTGTTCAGTCCTCAGCAATAATAAAATACAGTTGAAATATTTAAAAAATAAACAGAGCTCTTGTTGGTTCTACTACACATGGATGTCCCAATGCAATGGATGCTAAAGAGCTGTTGCTGCTGCTAAGTCGCGTCATTCATGTCTGACTCTGTGCGACCCCGTAGACAGTAGCCCACCAGGCTCCCCCATCCCTGGGATTCTCCAGGCAAAAGACTGGAGTGGGTTACCAGTTCCTTCTCCAATGCATGAAAGTGAAAAGTGAAAGTGAAGTCTCTCAGTCATGTCCGACTCTTAGCAACCACCCCATGGACTGCAGCCTACCAGGCTCCTCTGTCCATGGGATTTTCCAGGCAAGAGTACTGGAGTGGGTTGCCAGTACCTTCTCTGAAAGAGCTGTTAAGGGCTGGAATATAGTGACTATCCTTTGAGAGTGTGAGGGATGGGATATTCCCTGGCTCCAGAAAATAAGGGTGAGGGGCCATGCATTCCTGCTGGGGCATTTTTATTTTGCATTTGTTTATTTTTTCCTTTTTACAGCTTTGAATTTTGGGGGAGGCCAGAGATCAAGACAACGTGGGAATATCCTTATCACAGTGAGCAGACCACAGGTATTTTGAACCCTCTCCAAGGACTGACTACTCTTGGAATCTAGAAGTTCTGTTTTATTTATGTTTTTATTTCTTTTAATTTTTATACAGATATATTCCTAGATCTAAGGAACTTTTTCCCTTCAGTATCTTCTCCACCAACTTGAAAGTGACTACTTTTAGTAAAGGAAGAAAGAAAATACTACGGCAACATTTTGACAGTTTGGGGGATTTTTTATGAAAAAAATAAAAGGAATGAATTGAGATGGAGAAAATGTCCCTACCTTAAGCCCACACTAGTCACTCTCTCCCAACTTCACTGGCTTCATTAAGTGTCTATTAAATAAGCCATTGAAGCAGCTCTCCCATCATCACAAAGATGCACTTAGTAAGGAATAAAGAAAAAGACAAAGAGTTGGATGAAGAGAGTGACAGTCCATTGGTCCCTCCAGTCAGTGTTCTATGGTGGTTAGAATGTGTCTTCATGACCTTCACATTCCAGAGCTATAGCCAGCTGCTTAACTGGCCCAGATCCTGGTCCTGGCGTCTGCGTTCTATTCACCAAGCATCCTGTCTCAAACCTGCATGAAGAATCCCATCAGTCCAGGTCAACTGTTATCACCACACCACCAGACACGAAGTCCCATTGACCCTTACACCATTCATGTCCCCATGGGGTATGAACCAGATCAGGGAGCTCTTGCTTTCTCCAGCATCCATGCCCAGGAAATATTTGACTGTAGGAAATCTAAGTTTTCTAAGGTTGAGCCAAAACCACAGTCCACAGTTAGGAAAGCTCACAAAGTCTTTAACCCTGGCTGTTGAAATTTACCAAGTCCTGAACTATGACTAGAAAGAGCAGTACAGCGGCCAAGTGCTCCTGCCGTGCCTGGAGGCTGAAGGGGCATGAGGCTGTAGAGCAGAACTCAGAACTGTGCAACTAGGCTCATTTTCCCGTAGGATGGCATTTTTGATTGTTGGCTTTTGAAGAGACGCATAGTATTTCCTGTTTGAGATCCCCACACCCAAACAAACCTTTCTCTCATAAACACTTTCTAGAAGTACAAACAACACTGACTCACATTTTAATCTGCACCCGTGTCCAACTTGGTGCCCCTTCATAAGTGCTAGGGCCTCTGTGTATAGTCATTGGGGTATATCTGTATGTGTGCACATGCAAATGTATGAATGAACACGTGTTTTTTGCATTATCATCCATTTGAAGAGCCTTTATTTTTAATTTTTAAAGGAAGTGCCATATTTTTATTATATTATGGAGAATCCTCATGGTTTTCCTCTGCTGCTTTTTTCTTTCCTCCTTCCCATTCAGCATTGTTTCACGTTAGACCTTATTTACTTTTCCATGCTTCTGTCTTTGGCTTGAGCTGTTTGTATCAAGTGAGCATCACAAATACTTTAAGCAAAAGAAATAAAAATTACAGTTAAAGAGCACATCAAAACTATTATTAAAAAATCTATATGCATTAAAGAAATCCAGAGTGAAAATAACCAGAGCTGGGTATGAATGTAGTAAATGCCATTTTTTAGAGTAAATTCACTGCTGCATGTTTAATTGTTTTTAAAAATCATTCTAAGACAATGTAGCAAATTTGCCGCAGGAAAAAATAGACAGTATATTAATATGAGCAGTTCTTAAATGATCTCCAGGAAAATTTAAAAACTAAAAACTAGAAACTAACACAACATTGTAAAGCAATTATACTTTCATTAAAATTTAATTAAAAATAAAATAAAAAATGTTATTTCAGATATGTCAGTAAATACCAAATGCAACAAAAGACTATGATGTGGTATCTTATAATGATTAAATATTAATCATGTTTATAAAATTATATTCACTTGTTTGGGGTATTAGCTTATTAGACATATTTGGTCATAAGTTAATCAATGTAATCTTTTTGTGATGTTAATATAACAGAAAGCAAATTAAAATATTTTATTCCTCTTTGGGTCAAAGAATGATAAGAAAGACACTCAAGGATAATTTGCCCATTTATTTGTAGTAAAGGTTTTCAATACTAAGATGCATTGTTCTTTAATACTTTAGAGCAGGAGAAGGCAATGTTTTTCTGTAAACGTAGTAAATATTTTCAGCTTCTTTGGCCATGTAGTCTATACAGTCTCCATCACAACTACTCAATTCCACAACTGCAGCATGAAAACCACCATCAATAGTACTGAACAAATGAACATGGCTTTCTTCAATATCATTTTAGGTATGGAGACTGAAACTTGAATTTCAAATGATTTTCATGTGTCACAAAATATTAGTCTTCTTTTAATTCTCTTTTTCAAATCTTCATAAACCTAAAAACTTTTCTTAGCTCACAGGCCATTAAGAAGCCAGATTTGATAAACGTCTACTTTATAGTCACCCTATTAACTTGCTTACAGGTTGACAAGACAGGCAAAGCTCTACACAGGCAGTCAATCACCACTGAAAAGCACATAAAAAAACCTTCAGGCTCTCAAGTAGATTTCTAGATGCAAGCTCAGCTGCCCTCTGGGATACATTAGTGCTAGCTATCAAGCCACACCCAATCGGCTTTTGAGTTTGTTGACTTTCTAATCAAAATATACAGGGTGGCTGAACCATTAGAAAATATATGCACTTTAAACAATCAGGGATGATAGGATTTTAGCAATATATACATCACAATTGGTTTTCCTGTGACAGTCCCATGTCATTGTAAAAGTTAACACATATACAACACTTACCATGAGCTGGGAACTTGTCTAAGCACTTTAACTGTAGTAACTTATTTAATTCTCACTATAAAAAAAAAATACCCAACAGATGGGTATAACTGTTGTTCTCTTTCAAAATTTTGTCACTTTATCTACTTTATATTGTCTGGTGTGTGTGTGTGTGTGTGTGTGTGTGTGTGTGTGTGTGTGTGTGTGTTTGTCTAGCAAGAGAAAAGAATGTATTAGTAATTCATTGATATGAATGATCATGAGCACTATTATCAAAATACCAGATGCATTCTTCTTTTCACATTCATTAATTTTTAAATTATCCAAAGTGAAGATAGAAAGTGTAAATATTCTACCAATCTAATGAGTACACAATAGGTATTATAACTGTGAACATTATCCTTAGCGCTTATGTCGTGAGGTCTGATAAAGCATTTGGTGCACTATCCTTCTCATATAACCTTCCAAAGAGAGTCACTGACAGAAGAGGTCCAGATGTTGGCTTCAGGCTGAACAAGCGTCCATCACTTGATACCTAATTAAGACAGGGAAGCTGACTGAGAATGACTTTCAGTTGTACAACCTCACAACACACTCTTAAAATTCAGTAAAACTGGATGAAGAAACAATGAAAATAATGGCCATATTCTGCTCCATCTGAAATACTTGAAAAGGTACAGAGAAAAATTGGAGCTATAGAATTGGCACTTACTGAAATGTCTGTATTCTGCATCTTATAATTTACTCATCTGAGAAGGCATCCCATGAGTTAGTAAACACAAAACAATGGATTTGAGACTATATGAGAGAACTCTTGTTCTCTCAGGCAAGAAAGACTCCTCCAAAGGGTCAGGAGGGCTTGACCAAGCTGGGGTTGAGCTGAGCTTCTATCATCCCTCATGCTCACTCATCACAGCCTATCTGCCCGCTGTCCTCAACTCCCCACAGTAACTGTTTGGACCAAGAAAGGGGAGGAAGAGTGACACCTGCAGGTAAAGTCAGTGGGAGAATGTGTCTGAACAGAACACTTGTGCAGGAAGAAATTATTTCTGGCGTATTCTTTTTAAAAGGGTTGCTTCTTGCCAGTTCAGCTGCTATCCAATTCTTCAGCTTTTCTTTCTTCCCTTTTCTGGATGGTCACCCAGGGCCTTCAACCACACCACGAAAAGAATTCTTTTCAACTGTCCTAGGCCATCCCTCCCCTAAACAAAGAGGCTTCCTCTGGTAGGACTGGTCCTGCAACTCTTCTCTAGTCTTCTTTCTACTTGACAGACCTTAAACAGTCCAGCCTACTCCTGAAGTCCCCACAGTAAGATATATTTCTTTACACTCGTTATTCTCTAAGATAGGGGTCCCCAACCTGCAGGATCTAATGCCTGATGATCTGAGGTAGAAACGATGTAATAATAAAAGAAATAAAGTGCACAGTAAGTGTCATGTGCTTTTTTGTTGTTGTTCAGTAGCATCCCCAAACCATTCTCCCTACTACCCCAATGGTCCGTGGAAAAATTGTTTTCCATGAAACCAGTCCCTGGTGGCAAAAAGATTAGGGACTGCTGCTCTAAAGGATTTTTAGACAAGAGATTCCATGAGCTCCATGTCTTTGATTAGCCCTAAGGCCAATTTTACTGTCTCCAAATGAAGATTTTCATGATATTTGCAAGCACTTGGGCAGGTTTTCTACTCAAAAGATGCTTCTTCTTACATAAAATGATTTATCAATATTAAGCAAAGATTTGTACCTGAAATTCTCCAGGTGCAAGCCGAATTTCACTCAGCAGCACCTCAGGGAAGACATACTGGGTTCCGAACGTGCCACTGAGGGAGAACATTTCAAACCTGGTGAAAGCAGTCTCAACTGAGTCACCACAAGTGTGTAAGTCTGTTGTTTTACATTTTAGCAGAGTACAAACCTAGGAACAAAATAAGAGAACAGTAAGTTTAAAAACAGTTAAGTCTTAGGAAAGCCAATTGAAACACTCTCTTGATCTAGAAAAAAATGTCTATGTCCTTCTGTTTATAATGTTTGTTATAATATTGCTTCCTCATTAGACTAATCTGTTGCTGAATACTACTGCAATTAGCAAAAAAAAAAAAAAAGGACTTCAGGCCCTAGTGCTTTCTGTGTACATGACAAGTCATTTCAGTTGTGTCCAACTCTTTGTGACCCTATGGACCATAAGCCCACCAGGCTCCTCTGCCCACGGGATTTTCCAGGCAAGAATACTGGAATGGGTTGCTGTGCCCTCTTCAGGGGATCTTCCTAACCCAGGGATCAAACCTGCATCTCTTACATCTATTTCTGTGATTCACTGTAAAAAGATTAAACCACATGAAGAAATAATAGGTCCTTGATCTATAGCCATGAACAATTACACCTTATTGTTTCCAAGTTAGCCATGCTTTTAATTGAAGAGTGTTCAATTATTTTTAAAAAGTTTAGACACTAGTTAAATTTCTATCTTATCACCTATTTCTAACAATGAAGGAACTTTAAAGTTGTAGAGAACCCTAGAGTTGATCTAGAGACAATTCGTGAACTGGAAGAGTCACATACCCTACACCCGAGCAAGCGCCGAAAGCGCTTTCGTTATCCTACTTAGTTACACTATGCTACACTATATGACAAAGCTATCTGCATGTAAATCTAAGTGTACGAATCATCTCACCATGTGGATGCAAAGCCCCCAAAAGGAAGAACCTTCTTCACTTATCTCCATCTATACTGCATCTTCAAAATTTTACTCCAAGCCACCTTCATTTATTGCCTGACTAAAGCAATGGCCCTTAACTGGTCTTCCTCCTTCCACATTTGAAGTTGGAGAGTAAATGTTTTTGAGCAAGTGTGTCAAGATGGGATACAAATAACTTTCACATAAAGGTACAATGAATACATGCTTCTATTTTGTTCCCTTGCAATCCTACTAAAACAAACATTATTATTATTATTATTATTATTGTGGAAGATCTGAGCCCACAAGATTAGGAGAACAGGAGGAGGATAGACTATAGCAAAAGTTTAGAAGTTTGGGTGTTGACACAAAATTGGTAACTGAGGAAGCAACCCACATGCCTATCAACAGACTATTGGATTAAAGAGATGTGGTGCATACATACAAAGGAATATTTGGAAGGTTTGTTGCTAAGTTGTGTCCAACTCTTCTGCAATCCCATGGACTGTAGCCTGCCAGGCTCTTCTGTGCATGGGATTTCCCAGGCAAGAATACTGGAGTGGGTTGCCATACCCTTCTCCAGGGGATCTTCCCAACCCAGGTATCGAAACAGAGTCTCCTGAATTAGCATGGGGAAAGCCTAGGATCAACCTGTCTACATTACAGAATGGGCTTCCTGGTGGCTCAGATGGTAAAGAGTCTGCCTGCAGTGCAGGAGACTGGAGTGTACTCCTGGAGTGCAAGAGTCCCAGGTTGGATCCCTGGGTCAGGAAAATGCCTTGGAGAAGGGAATAGTTATCCACTCCAGTACTCTTGCCTGGATAATTCCATGGACAGAGGAGCCTGGTGGGCTACAACCCATGATGTCACAAGGAGTTGGACATGACTGAGTGACTTTCATTTTTGCTTTCACACTGCAGAATACTCAAAAGATTCCATCCCTGGGAGCACTAGGTACCTCAGTAACTGAGAGAAAGTTGGGGTGCTTAATGAAAGGAAAGCTGGTAGGAAGTTGTTAAGGGTGCCTCAATGCTGAGTTCCCAGACATGGATGGGCAACTACCCTTCCCCAGTTCCAGTAAAAGAGGGAACCTGTATTTCCAGAGAGGGTAAAGCAGACAATGTTTAGATGGAGACTCTGAAAGACTTAGTAAGGGGAGTTTTTGAACGAGTCATGCTGAATAGTGACTCCATGCCTTTCTACCTTGCAGTTCCCCAACTTGACTCTCTTGTTGCTCAGTCACCCAGTACATTTCCAACTCTTTGTGACCCCATGGGCTGCAGCATGCCAGGCCTCTCTGTCCTGCAGCATCTCCCGAAGTTTGCCCAAGTTCAGGTCCGTTGCATTGGTGATGCCATCTAGCCATCTCATCTTCTGACACCTTCTTCTCCTGCGCTCAACCTTTTCCAGCTTCAGGGACTTTTACAATGAGTCAGCTATTGACTCTCTACATTCTGTTAAAACGGTGTTTTTCCTTCAGGAATAGGGTTTCCTAATAAATTACAGGACAGGAATCCTAGTTAAATCTGAAGTTTAGGTAAACTAAAAATACTAAAACCAGTTTTAGTATAAATATTTCCCAAATATTACCTGGACATATTTTTTTCAAATCTGTTGCTTATCTGAATTTTGAATTTACTGGGGCACCCTGTATTTTTATTTGCTAAATTAAGCAAACTTATTTAGTAAGGGAATTGGAAGAATTTTGAAATATGGGAAACTGAATCATCCCCAAAGGAAGTCTCTAAAGATACTTACCTCAGGGATTCTTACAGTAAAAAGCCCAGCTAGACTGTCCCCACATGAGGCTTAAAGTTTGCAGGTATCAACCACATGCTCAGAGTTTTCAGTCAGTTTTAGTAAAAAAAAAAATGTCATCATACACATGAAGAAATTTTCTAAATTTAGAATTTTAAATTTAAAAACCTGTCTGGCATCAGTGGCTTAGCTGAAGGATTGCTGTCCAGCAATAATAACAGAGAGCTTCTTGGTTTTACTTGGCAGCACTAAGCAACCTTCCAACCCTAAGAAGAGACCTGTCTCTGATCCACTCAAGTGGAGTCAAGACTCTGAGGCAGGCAGAGAGGCAGATAAGACTGAGAGGGAAGAAAGGAAAGAGAGGAAGAATCGAAAGGATTCTATCTTGTTTTGTAATCTTGATGCTATCTTGTTTTATAATCATTTCTTTAAACTTAAAGATAGATCACAAATAATAAAAAATAATATACCACAATTTTTTTTATTTTAAAAAGTAATATGGCAATAAAATACTGTACATATGTACCACATATATAATGGAATATATGTCAATATGCCACATAATATATGATAATATTCACGTGGCAATAGATGCTCTTCTACAACATAACTTTTTAAACTAACTTCCAATCATTGGACTTTTTCTACATGTGTTCTTGATAGCATTTTCCCCCCTTTCTTCTAGTACCTCAGAGCACTGAGAAGGAATATTGATTCCTCTCACATTTTCGTCCTTTCCTTTTTTGTTGCTCTTTCTCTTAGGCCTATAAAGATAATCAAGTTTCTTTCATCTACTGGAAAAACAGAAAAAGCATTTCCATGAGTCTCTGTCTAGCTCCTATCTTGTTTCCTTTCTTCCTGAATCAGATAAGCTTTTTGAAGAAGAAATATTCACTCACTCTTTCAATATCCTCACTTCCCTCTCATTTTTCAACCCACTGTATATCAGTCTTTCACTCTATCATTCCGAGCCTAGGAGATTCCAACAAAATTATATATTATTCATGCAATAATGGTAAACCTATTGCACAAATACACTTCACAGTTTCCACCTTCTGAGAGTCTCTACTTACCTTACCTTTCATAAGAGTTCTCTTTAAAGGCTCCTTTATTTCTCAATCATAATTGCAGGTTCCTATTCTTCTGTTTACTTACTGCCCAAACACAGGAACTTCAAAAGATTCCACCTTTAGCTCACTATTCTTTACTATTAGTCAGCTTTTGCAATTCACTCTTTCTTGTGGGTTAATCATTTTTACTGCTGATTCTCAAAACTGTATTTCTAAATCTAATATCTCCCTTAAGTGTCATATTACATTCAACAGCCTATTGGATACAACTGAATGTCCCCAAAGTAATGAAAAGCCCACACATCCAAAGCTGAATTTACCATCTCTCCCACTACCATCCAATTTGCTCCTCCTCTCGGATCCTGATCTGTCAAAGCATCCCATTCATCCAGCCACTCTTACCAGAAACATGGTACATTCTAGACCCTTCATTCTGTTTTCCTGTTCCACCTCAAATCAGTTACTAAGATTAGTTTTCTAAATATTTCTTGACTCCATATCCTGATTTTATTCATATGAACATAATCTTGGTTGAAGCCCTAATAGGACTATTTTAATAATACAACTAGTCATTTTGCCCTACGTTTCATGATCCACAGTGCAACCAAAACGATTTACTCACAAACAGTTGTGACAGCATCATTCCTTTGCTGAACACCTTCTGGCAGAAACCATCACTGATAGAACAAAGTCCACATCTTAGGAATGACAGGTAAGGTCCTGCAGAGTGTGATCCTGGCTCTATGCTCATCTTCCATCCATCCTTGCTTCACATGCTAACACTTTAGTGACTCAACTGTTTGCTCATTTCTGTAAACCCTGCTTTTTGACACATCCACCCCCTTGCTCAGGCTCTTCACCCTATCTTGAATTCCCTCCCACTTTTTTTCACCTGGATAAAATAGCATAAACTCAAGCATCATGTCTTCAGAAACTTTCCTGGATCTCCAAATTAGACTAAATGTAGGTCTTTAGTATTTTTACAGCAAAATGTGCCTTCTTTGTTCAATCACATGCCAACCTGTACTGAAACTATGGTCATCTGTCTTTCTCTGCTACTAAATTCCTCAAGAGGAGGGTCCATACTTACTTATCTTCATCTCATTAGTGCTGAATATATATCTGGTATGTGTTTGGCATTCAAGAAATGTTTGCCAAAATGAGCAAGCATTGGACTGACATCTAAGATCGAAAGTTTTAGCAAATAAAAATTTAGGATGCCAAACTAAAGGGGAATTTCAAGTGAACAGCCAGTTTTTTTAGTATACACATAAACACCAAAGTAGGACATACTCATAATAAAAGTAATCCATTGTTTTCTTGAAATTCATATTTAACTGGGTGTCCTGTGTTTTATCCAGTAATTCCCCTGCCACCAAAACAATCATTACCTGTAAGTAATAGCTCCTTTTGAAAATATGTAGTCCATCAAATGCCCCCAGGGCATAAACTTCATCTAATCTTTTCTCAGACATCTTGTAACTTAGATGACAGCAGAGATCTTTCTGACAAACGGTAATTTCCTCCAATTCCTTTGAGCTCCAAGAAGGTGAATTCATCAAAAAAGATGATGCCTGTAAATTCCTAGTTTCCCATTGAGTGGGCTTCTACACCATTGGCATAGGAAGTCCAATTCACTACCCGTGTGGGGTGTGGGTGGCAGTCCAGTTGTGCAAGGAGGAGTTTTCCCTCCTCTGTCTTCATATCATAATGAAATGCTCGTGGAGAATCAGGTGCATAGATGCCACTCCCTGGAAATGAAAAGTTGGAAATGGCATTTAAAACAGTAAAACAAAAAGGAGTTGCATGGGTGTTATAGTTATTCTAAACTCATATGAACATTTTACTTCTTCTAAGCTGTATGTTTCATTCATTTCAGTAAAATATGCTGATAAAGTCAGACAGATGAGGTGAAATCCAGTAAAGTATGACACGAAGAAGCCAAGAAGAGAATTTCATGTAAGAAGTGGTGAATTTTGAAAAAAAGAAAAAGAGTGTATATTCAAGTTGAGTAAAACTAAACCAGTTTATGAAACAATTTGGGTTGAGATTGATTGTACAGCATGTCACCAGCTAGATATGCAAATATTAACAGTTGGAGAAATTTTGTAAAGGAGTTCATGTTAGCTAGAAAAAAATATTCTTTTCCTTTTTGATTACATCAAAATCTTAAACACTACACATTACCTGCCATTTTCCTCAAGGGGTAATGTAGATTGGCTGCTAGGAAGTTGACCCTCATGCCCATAGCCCAAGCTGAGTGGAATGCAATAGCTGTCAAATGTGGCAAAACATTGATCCAAGCTGTTGGGAAGAGTATGGTGTCCACACAGGAATCTCTCACCAGAGTCACAGCAGGATCGTGGAAGAGAATATCATAGCACGTGAAAATGCCAAACTTTCCAAAGGTGGTGTTGAAAGTCACGACCTCGGCTTCCTTGGGTGTATTGAATTGTGATTCAGCGAAGTAAAGGTTTTGCTGTAATAAACAGAAGAAATCTCTTTAAAGAAGTTGGCCCCGATGTCACAGCATCTAAAACAGTTCAAGCTCACATTTATTAAACTGTGCCAACCTCATCTACGACCACTGTCTCCATAGGGAAAGAACGTTAGAGAATCAGAGATGACTATGCTGACAGGAACCTTTGTCTCAGGTTCCACATTCGATAGATATGTATAAGGAAATCATTATCTATTAACACCTTCTTGAGTATTATTATACAAGACATAGAAGTGAAATGGTAGCTTCTGTTTGCCAAGAGCGCTGAACAATTTTCTGCAGACAAAGAACTTCGTTTGTTCCTTTTCTCTTTGAAAACAAGACTGTCTGGTAAGTTTTTCATTCTAGCTTTATCTTTTGCCAGTTCATGTCATTAAAAGTACAAAAGGCAGGGCATCTCTGCTGGTTCAATCCCTGGTCCAGGAAGATTCCGCTTGGCTGCAGGGCAACCAAACCCATGCACCACAGCTACAGAGACAGTGCTCTAGAGCCCGTGCTCTGCAGCAGAAGCCACTGCAATGAGAAGCCTGCACACTGCAACAAGGAGTAACCTCCGCTCACCATCACTAGAAAAAAACCCACATGCAGCAATGAAGACCCAGTGCAGTCAAAAATAAATACATAAATATTTTTTTAAAAAAGGAAAATGGCCATCCATCATTAAAAAAAAAAAAAGGACAAAGTCCAAAAGGCAACATTTTATTTCAAGGCAGGTCACTCCTACTGACTCCCACACACTTCTAATGACACACTCCTGTCTTCCTAAATGTACAGGAAATATCCTTTTTCTAGGACCTTACCACAAATAATCATTACTTTCTATGCTTTGTTTATACTGTTTTTAAAATGAGCTTATTATCAGCAATAATGATTCTTTCCCTTCTTGTTCACTTTATTCTGTTAAGCATTCAGTAATTGAATTATTTGCAAATAAATTCTACCTTATGGTAGTGGGCCAC
Organism: Giraffa tippelskirchi; assembly: GCF_054371585.1. Classification (NCBI taxonomy): domain Eukaryota; kingdom Metazoa; phylum Chordata; class Mammalia; order Artiodactyla; family Giraffidae; genus Giraffa; species Giraffa tippelskirchi. Next base: position 135,082,733 of record NC_137283.1, read on the forward strand.
CAGTTTTCCCTTAGAATCAAACACCACATCAGTATTGTATTGGTAACGACCTTCAGGGGGACACTGAGGGTCACTGGCATTGCATGACTTCTTGTCCCCGATATTTGCCACAATGTAGATGGAGTTGTCCTTGGCCAGACAGCTGAGTCTTTGTTGCACTGGAGTATGGCCAAATCTGTTATATATTCATTGGAAGAGGAAAAAAAAATAAAGCTTAACTTTTAATAAAATTCAGAATGACAGTTTCTTGAATATATATGTAGACACAAAAATAAATTCTAAATAGCACAAGTAGAAGGGAAAAATTAAGACAAGAAACTTCAAAGGAAGTACATGTTTGTGGCAATTTGGTTGTAAAAAACTATTCTATGATGAGATTCTCATCTATGTATTTTTTTCATGGCATGTATCATCATCTATAATTAATATATTTATTTATATGATCATCTTAGGCTTCCCTGGTTACACAACTGGTAAAGAATCCACCTGCAATGCACGGGAGCTGGGTTTGATCCCTGGGTTGGGAAGATCCCTGGAGAAGTGAATGGCTATCCACTCCAGTATTCTTGCCAGGAGAATTCTATGGACAGAGGAACCTGGTGGACTACAGTCCATAGCGTCGCAAAGAGTTGGACACGACTGAGTGACTTTCACTTCATAATGTACATCACATCTTATAGATATTAGGGGACAAAGACCCATATCTCCTGTATGCTGAACCCATGCCTGAAAGAAAAATAGCATTAAAAAGTATTCTGAATGAAAGAACAACATCTTGGAAGTAAGATGATTATGGGAAGATGGAACCAGGAATCCCATCTTTCTACCTAATTCTAGGACTTCATCCATTTCTTCCAAGTTGTCCAATTTGTTGTGTATAATTGTTCATAGTAGTTTCTTACGATCTCTTGTATTTCTGTGGTATTGGTTATAAAGTCCCCCTTTTCACTTCCCAAAAGATGGAATGCTTCAGGGTTTTTCATGCCATCCTTGCACGGGAGGCAATGCTAATCTTCTCTGTCTTGTTCCAGTTTTAGTGTATGTGCTGCACAAGAGGAGTTCCTGTTTAATGGGTATTGAGTTTGAGTTTTGCTTGATGAAAAGAGTTCTGGAGAAGGAGGACATGATGGCTGCACAACAACGTGTATGTACTTAATACCACTGACTATATTTAAGGGTGGCTAAGATGGTAAATTTTATGTAATGTGTGTTTTACCTCATTTTTTTTTTAAGTGGTAAAAAAGCCTTGGCAGTAGAAAAGGGAAATCTTGTTCAGGAAACTAGCTACTCTCTCTGGAGCAATAGCATCTTTAGGGGAAAAAAGGGAATTTTAGAGATGTATTTTGGGTCATAGGAGAAGAGCTCTGCACTTGAGGTTAAGAAATCTTTTCCAAATGTAATAGACAAAGAGGTACCATTAAATGTTTTGAGAACAGAAGTCACATGATATGAATTTTCTTCAAGATTAACAGGGCATCGGAACATAGAATGTACTAGAATATGAGAGTATAAATGTGGGGAATCATTAGGAAGCTGTTATGATAGTTCAATTTAGAAGCAATAAGGGTTGGACTAGAGCAGTGCCAGCCTGTATATGGAAAAACAGAAATACTGAAATATTTGTTAATGCTTGATTTCTTTATTCCTTATCATGTTACCAGTAGTTGTCCCAGTAAAGCAATTAAAACACATTTTTGAACAGTAAGACCTCAGAATATATAACACATAGCCATATTTATTCTTTATTGGCATAACACTGAAATAATAAATGGCTAATAGAAGGTAATTGAAGAATATCTGAGAAGGCTGTTATAACTGTTGGAAGAATGAAAATTTGGTGCCATCTGCTGGCAATATAATCAAAACCATAGCAATGACCCACAAAATATATCCTTGAAAAAAACAACTAGGATAGGAAACATCTTTAAAAAATTATTATTTTAATGCATCTATATAAAATGACCATTTAATAATATTTCCCTTCACTTGCTTAAATTAATATCTGAACTGCACAGATATAAATATAAGATATTAAACCATTTGAAACATACTTATGTTTCAAATCTTTTCAAATTTCAAGTCTTTTCAAATTCTCTAAGTTTTCAAATTCTCTAATCTTTTCAAATTCTCTAAGAATAGGCACATGACATAGAAGCCTACTGTTCTGGATTTCTAAAACAGCCCTAATTGCATATTTTCCTCTTGTATATATTAATTTTGAAAGGGTACCATATGTTCTAATCTATTTCCATCTAAACTAATTGTTCAAACTCTTTGCTATACCTAGAAAGGCTCCAAAATTCTTTGTTAGACCATAAGTTTTGATTTGGAGTTTAAAAATGCATTTTGCTTATATGTTATCCTGAATCTGCGTCTCACTTAATCCATAATATTTTCTGAGCCCTTAATAAACGCAGAGCTCTGTCCTAGGTCTACTAAGAACAGAAAAAGGAGGTGAAATGGAAGAATTAAAGTGTATTTCCTAAGATAAAGCATTCAATCTCAAAAGATAATAAAAACTGTCAGTTATGGAAGACAACTTTTACTAACTTTTAAGAAATGCACATGAAATAGTCAGCAAATATTTGTTGGGTCCTACCACTACACGGAGGCTTCCCTAGTGGCTCAGTGGCAAAGATTCTGCCTGCAATGTGGGAGCCGGAGAAGACATGGGTTTGATCCCTGGGTTGGGAAGATTCCCTGGAGGAGGACATGGTAACCTATTCCAGTATTCTTGCCTGGAGAATCCCAAGGACAGAGGAACTTGGCAGACTACATAGAGTCACACAGAGTCGAATACGACTGAAGCGACTTAAGATGCATGCACAGGCATGCACCACTACAGGAAACACCATGCTAGATATGTGGGCATCTGAGCAAAGGGCATTCTATGCAGGGCTGTCCACGAGCACAGGGTGGCAGATACAGGGTAAATCAGGGCTGGTGCACTTCAAAATCCTCTTCAAACTTCTACCATCTTCATCCAAACACCATCATCTCTTTGCCTAGGTTACCATCATAGCTTTTAAACTATCTCCTGCATTTTTACTGATCTTTCTGGAATCTTGTCTCCATGAGGACACAGGAATGATCCTTATAAAACTGAAGTCAGAGCATGTCACTTCTCTGCTCAAAACTCACCAATGGCTACTTTTTCACCTAAGTACCAAAGTCATTAGTATGGCCCATGAACCCTTATACTACCAGGGCCCTCCTATCTGTCTCCCTTTCTGCCTCCATCTCCTACTTTTCTCCCACTTCTTCACATCATTTCAACCACACTAATTTTGTTGCTGTTCCTAATATGCCAGACATACACTCTGACTGTGGAACCTTGGTATTTAGAATTCCCTTGGCCTGGAAGGTTCTTTTTTCAGATACCCATATGACTTCCTCCCTCTTCCTTTAAGTCTTGCTTAGATACCACCACGAAACCCTCTGTGGACATAAAAATTTAAACTTCATTCTTTCCACCATATTCACGTTTCCTGTTTTATTTTTTTTCCTATAATATTTATTTCTACCCCATACTGTAGATAGGTTGACAGGTGATAGATAACTAAACAAATATCTTTTTTTAAAAATTTCAATTGGCTGTTTTCACACTTGAATATAAGCTCCAAAGGACAAAGATTTTTAGTTCTTTTTGTTCACTCTACTGTCCAGAACTGTGCTTGGACATAATAGGTATTCAAAAACTGTGTTAAGTAAAAGCAAGGACAGAGATGTCATTGGTTGATGGAAAAAAAGAAAGACTACCAAACTTCTTGAAATGGAACAAATGCAACACCCTCATGGGAATTCTCAGAAGGCCCTAGGAAATTTGGTTCTAGGGAAAGGTCATTCAGAAAGAAAGAAAGGCAATTCCTAATGGAAGTGAGAACAGAAGGCTTGTTATTTAGAACTGAACCTTGAGCATAGGACATGGTTAAATAAGAAATAATTATGATGTGATGAAATGAAATTATAATACTTTGTTAATATTAAGGTAAATAATATCGAACTTGGTAAAAACTCAAGGTGTCCCTATGTACAGACACATACATAGTTAGTTAGTGTTAGTTTGTGTGGTTTTGAGAGCTTTTCCAAAAAAGGAATTCCTACAATTTTAGCAATAGTGCATTTGGAAATGTGAGTCAACTGACATGATTCTCTTAAATGTATAGTTCATGTTTTCCTTATATTATAAGTAATAGTGTACTTTTATCAGACTTCATATTTCTTATTCTAGATTTGATTTAAACCACTTATATGGGACTTCCCTGGTGGTCCACTGGTTAAGACTCTGGGTTCCCAATGCAAGGGGCCCAGGTTCAATCCCTGGTCAGGGAACCTGATCCTGCATGCAGCAACTAAGCTGAAGCACAGCCATATAAATTTAAAAAAAGAAAATAACCACTGACACAATTCTTCTCTATCTACTTCCTAGGTCCTCATCTTAAGCTCTAAGAATTTCATATACATTCATGTCATCCAACTATCTTATTGATGAGAAAGGGAAAATTTTAATATTAAGCTGACATGTGACTCTGTTTCACTATTTTCTCACACTGTTTTAAAAGTACAGACCTACACAGGAAAGCAATTTCCTGCTCACTGGTAAGGAGTCAGAAGAGTAGAGTTTGGATATGGTTCTTCCTCTAACCAAACACCCTGTGACCCTAAGTAAGTTACATTATCATCTCTCCAGATTCATTTCCTCAGTGGAAATTCACATTGGAATTCGATTCTGATGTCATCTTATAGCACTGACTTCATATTCACTTTCCTAATACACATATATGTAGGAGATGAAAAATTATAAAACTATCCTGAAACTTAGAGCTGATAGTGAAGCTTATACAATGATCTACAAAGTTTTCTCAGATAAAGTTTATGTTCATGGTTAAATTCTCCATAATACATTTCTTTACCTATCAGGATTATTACAAGGGATCCAGTTCACTTGAGGGCCTGGGATATCCTCCAAGTATGGGTAGATAGTTTCCCTAGTGAAGTTAAAACCGTAAATGCCATCTTCTGGGGTTACAATGATATGCGCACCCTGTTACAAATGAAGCAGAATCAATATATTCTTCAAATAAGCGAACAATCAAAGAGGGGGCCTGCAAGAGGACCTGAGTAGCTGAGAAACAAAATTTCCTTTTTTTTTCCCCCATCTTATTCTTCTGTTTTCTGTATATTTATAATTTATTTTCTTTGCCCAACCACTTTCATTTTCTAACCCCACAGTTATCATTTCTATGTCACTTTTTCATCATTTCATAGCTGTTAATATTTTTCCAGGCTACTCACAGGCTTGCCACTTGCTGCAGTTGTTAACTGTAAACCTAACTCTTCCCTGAATAAACCCCCTCCCTGACTTTTGGCCAGTTATCTTGCCTGAGTAGGTCAGGATGGACTTATCACTCACTCTTCCGCTCCAGCCTTCCCCACCTCATACCCTACGAATGCAATCCCCATTTCTCAGAAAGGAGCTCTGACATGGTTATCTGAAGGGTGCCAGGCCTAGAGGTCCAACCTGAGCTCACCTGGGCAGCTCTAGTTGAAGAGTCACCCTGGAAGCTGCTGTGTGTGTGGCCTTTAAGGAAGCAGTTGAACTAAAGGTGAAAAAGAACCTCAGAATTCTTAATAATCTTTTAAATCTTTGTATGTACAAGGATGTATGTTGATAAATACATGCTATATGTATACATTCATGACTCTCATCAGACTTTATATATCCCTTGCCTTTACCTGCTCTGCACATAGCCTATTTCAACCACATTCATTCAAACCACACATGCAAGCTTAACCCTTCATTCAATTCAAGAACTTACTAAGCACTAACGTATGTACTTTTGTAATTAGTATGAAGTGTATAATTCACACTGGTAAGTAATTTGCAACTTAAGTTTGTTTTGGTGTTACAAACTAACATAATAACCTACAAACTCTTAAGAGCACAAAAGTACACCAGTACTCTAAGAATAGCTACTGATTCCTGACCCATTTATCCTCCAACCCTTCACCTGTAACAAAAAAGAGCAACAAAATCAACAAAATAATTGAATTCACAGCAAGTTCCTCTAAGATTTGTTGTCACTTAATAATAATCAAGTTGTGTTTTCTAAATGTTGCTCTCACTGTTAGGGAAGCATGTAATAGTGTCCTTGTCCTAAAACTAGGAGCAGGGAGGACTTTGATTGGCTACCCTGAGACATATGTCATTATAAAGTGTAATTGACCTGACAGCGATTCTATCTACTAGGACGCCACCCTTTCTCTACATAGGAGCCAGAAGCACACTTGAGAAATGGTACCTGCTTTGATGCTGATATCGCTGCTCCCTCCAGAAGATCCAAATTCCGGTTCATTGCTGCTAAGGCCTCTTCAGGAGACACTGGAATGAGGGTGACATTAGGGAATATGACTGCGTGCTCATAAACAGCTGCAATAAAGGTATCTAGGGAGCTGGCTCTGGAGACACAGAAAAACAAAACGGCCACATAGTTCAGCAAACGAGACATAATCATGCTGAAGTCCAGCGACTGCTGAAAAGCAGAGCAAGCCCTGTTATTTATAGAGAGAACACAGTGAACCACACGACTCCCAGAACTTAGTACTTTAAAAATAAATGACAGAAGTGAGCTTTAAAAAAGCCTTGTGATTTTTACATCGCAGCCATAGACGTAAACAGATCTTACATAACAAATGACCTTCCCTTCTTACAGGACTCTGTGAGGATCAAATAAGAAAATGCGTGTACATTTTCATCAGCTAGGGTTGTCATAACAAAGTACCATACACTAGGTGATCTAAACAACAGAAATGTATTGTCTTGCAGTTTGGGGGGATAGAAGTTTCAGAGGAAGGGGTTAGCAGAATTGGCTCCTCCTGAGGGCGGTGAGGGACAGATTTGTTCATGCCTCTTTTCTTGTATTTAGCTGTCTTCTCCTTGTGTGTCATCACACAGTATTCTCTCTGAGGACACGTCTGAGTCCCCCCAAATTTTACTTTTTTTACAAGGCAGCCAGTCAATGACTTCAGTGCCCATCCTACTCCAGTATGACATTATCTTAACTAATTGCATCTGAAATGATCATATTTCCAAATAAAGTCACAAGCTGAGGTGCAGAGGTTTAGAACTTACACGTATGAATCTCTGGAGTTCATACATCTTAAAACTTCAACACCTAGTAGTTTACGTAAATAATTTGAAGAATAAACAGCTTTTCAATTGTGAATTATTATTACTATCATCTTGTGAATATTTGAATTTCATACTTTGTTCACTGTTGTTTCCTCAAAATGGCGAAGAGTCAGGACAAAGAGGAAGGTAAACGGTTATTCATTGTCTGTATGACAAACTACCCCCCAAAAGTAGTGGCTTCTAAGAGCAAGCTTGTATGATCTCACATTTTCTGTGGGTCAGGAAACCTAGGGCAGCTTGGCTGGGTGCCTCTGTCCCACAATTACCAAAGCTTGACCGGGAAGAGTCAGTTCTAAGTTCTAGGCTCACATGGCTCCAGGCAGGCCTCAGGTCCACATTGGCTATGGCCCAACGTGTTCCTTGCTGTGAAGGCCCCAGGTTGTACTAAAAGGAAACTCACATGGTAGCATCCAGCTTCCCTCTAACCCAGGTAACAAGAGAACCCACCATCCAAGATAGAAGCTGCAGTCTTTAGTAATGTCATCTAGAAATTTTGTCATCAATTTTGTTGTATTATATTCATTAAAATTATGATGCAGCAAACTCAAAGCTGGTGCTCTGTGACAAGCTAGGGGGATGGGATGGGGTAGGAGATGGGAAGGGAGTTCAAGAGGGAGGGGACACATGTATACCTATTGGTCAATTCATGTTGATATATGGCAAGAAACCATCACAATATTGCAAAGCAATTATCCTCTAATTAAAAAGAAATGAAAAAAAAAAACATCCAGGCAGTACACTTGTTGGGAGGGTCTTATTTACCCAAGGGCATACATGAGGCACGGATCACCGGGGACCATCTTGGAGACTGCAAACCACACAGGTCATAGAGGGTGAGTATAAAGAATGAGAGGGATAATAAGAAGGTGATGGAGAGAGAAGAGGGGGAAAATAATAGAAAATAGAAAAAAAGCTTAGAAATTTTGATATGGAATTAGAAGGCAAATTTTAGTTGTGAATTAAGGAAAACTTTTTTTTTATGTTTACAGAATTAGTGCTTATGATTATTTGTTTTAGCTTTAGATTTCACTTTGGGTGGTGTTTTTATTGTTCAGTTTGCAGAGGAGTATGTATTATTACTTTTTTTAACTTCAGTATTATCGCAACTTTATTCTATGACTGCCAAAGCAGCCAAGAGGTTGTGTTTACCAGGTCCTCTTAAGTCTGTAGCAAATACCAACTCCCTCTGCTTGCCGATCTCCTTGGGGTTTTCCCTTCCCAGGTGGGTAGAAATACATGTACTTCAGTACTTCTACAAGGGTGTTGACTCGAAACAGACTATGGGATATTTCTCCAGCAAAGATGGGTTTATTCAGGATCAGCAGAGAATTGCAATTCGGGATCTGCCACCATGGTGAGCAGGGCAAGAGAAGGAGAATGCTTTTATAGAGAGAAAAAGGAAGTTGAGAGGACTAGGGTAAACAGAGTCCCTGGTTTTACCTTGGCTGAGTTCTTGCCACAAAAATTCCTTGAGGAAGGGAGAGAGTGGTTTTCTTCCTGTTTGCTCTGCTGTTGTCACGGGGGACGTGAGAACTTCCCCTTCTGGTCTCTCAACTCTATTTCATGGAGGTTTCCATTTATCCATTTTTTTCACAGGAGATTGCAACCATTCCATAAGAATTTATAAAGGAAGCTCTGAAAGAAAAGTTAAAACTGGAAGGAGTCACCTAGAGATTTAAAAAGTATACTTCTTTGATCTTAGTAGAATTAAAATTTAAATAAGAATCTCCCATTGTGTTTCCAGTCTGACGTAACAAGAACTTCGAAGTCCTCTCTCTCATTTTCTCAACCAAAAAAAAAAAAAAAATCACAACTGAAAAGAAGCAACTTTTTTAGATGTCAGAGAACTGAAGTCACCACACATCACTACCCCCAAAATTAGAGAGACAGGCTTACCTGGAGTAGAAGTCCACTGAGGCAGCCAGTCCTGGTATGATCACTCCAGCTGTGTTTGCCAAATTACTGGACAGGCTTGTGAGATAAACCCAGAGTGGGTGCAGGGGGAGGGTGTGGAGGAAGTTTCAGTATTAGGAGAGTCCTCATATTTTAATGACTTTTACACCAGAAGCTCAACCAGGTTCTCTGAGGGAATAATGAGGAAGTAAAACATCCTGTGCTGCTTCTTACAGGAGGAGGAAAAATGCACCTACTTTGAAATACATCCAGAGCATTCTGTTCTCTTAACCAAGCCTGTCTTCAATCAATGGAAGCAATTTATTAGAGCCTAACCTTTCTGGGGGACAGTAAAACCCCATCTCTAACCCCCTTTAACCTGCCTGTCCCAACTAAAGGAGAAAGAAAACAGCTGAAAAACACCTGTGAAGGTCACAGGTTGGGGACACAATGCTACTACAAGACAGAGATTTAATAGAGCTATTAAATAAGCTGATGGATGGAATTCTATTGCAAGAACAACAAAAAGTAAATAGATTTAATAGACAGAGGGCTAGATAACTCCTCCCCTTCCCCACATTTACGACTACATCAAGTTGGCAATTCCAGCCTACCTGACACATACCATTTGGGAGAAATCCTTACATGGATGATTGTTGTTCTTGCAATAGAATTTCATCCATCAGCTTAAACTGGGACTGGTGACACCAATAGCCTCTCTTATGATGCCTCAGTTAAATCTTCTGATCCCTAATATTACCTAAAAACTGGGTTTGCCTCTTGGTGTGTGTTGAGCCAGAAGATACAATCAACCCAAAGGGCAGAAGGAAGGATTTTTTTTACTTGCAACAAGTAAGAACACTGAGGATATTGCAAAATGGGAGAAGTTTCACGCTAAGGGTACATTGGTATTCATGAAGGGCCTTGAGCAAAGAATTCAGCATAGACTTGGGGCCAAGGTTGGCAGACTCCAGGCTCTAGTTGGCTGAAGTTAGGAGGGTCATCATCTTTTCTTAGATTCCAGTCAGCCTGGTGGTTGAGTGAGTCCTCGGTAGGTGTTTGTATCCTATAAAACAGCTCAAGAACGTGCTTCAGACTGATCTTTACCTTCGGAATTGAACTGGGAGTCTTTACAACTGATATATTGTCTCCAATATAGTTAAGTCATATTTCTGGCCTCGATATAGCTATTTGTTTTTTAATTTAATTGGAATATAATCCTTTTACAATGTTGTGTTAGTTTGTACTATACAATGAAGTAAATTGAAGTAGCCATATGCATACATGTACCCAATCCGTCCTGGACCTTCCTTCCACCCCATCCCCATCCGACCGCACAGAGCTCTGAACTGAGCTCCCAGTGCTTTAAAGCAACACACAGAGCAGTGCATATATGTCAATCCCAATCTCCCGGTTTGATCTCAGAGGTTCCTTTAAAAAAAATCTTTAATTCTCTTGTTCCCTTAAAATCATTTTCTATGGAGACCTGCTCTGCAAAGACAAGCATTGTGCCCAGACTTAGATCACAAAATGGCTGAGGTCTAAACTGGCTTCTCTCATGTTAAGAAAGCCATGTCTGATTCTTTTCCTCTGGGAGGCCCCCTATCCTATCTGTCTACAGGTACACAAAGGAAACAATGAATGTGGCAGTTTAAGGGATTAGACTAATTCTTGCCCCAGCACTGCCACTAGCTTGCTGTGGGACCTTGGAGAGTTCATTTCCCTTAGAAGCAATCTCCTCAGTTGATCCAGCTAATCTAGTTGATCTAGCTGATCCAGCTAATTTAAGGGAGGTCAACAAAATGCTGATTTCACAGGGCAACTTTGAGGATGAGATAAGATGAGCATCTGAGAACACCTGCGTGTATACCCATGCACACGTGTTTTATGTGCAATATCGTGCCTTATAATAAGAAATATATATTTCATCTTTATCCTCATAGACAGAGGAGCGTCGCAGGCTACAGGTCATAGGATTGCATAACGACTAAGTGACTGAGTGACTAACACTTGACACTTTTTCCTCCACAGAGCATTTGAAATCCTTGGAATGTTTTGTGATGAGAGAAATAAAGATGTCTTTTGTTTTGTTAATAAAGTGACTTTTGGAAAGTACCTAAGGCTGAGAGCTGGTTGATAGGAGAACCAACCAAGGGTTTAGAAGTTTGGAACTTTCAGTCCCATCCCCCTGACCTCCAGAGAGGGAAGAAAAGCTAAGAATTGAGTTCAGTCACCTATGGTCAATAGTTTAATCAGCCATACCTATGTCATGATGGGGTTCAGAGAGCTTTCTGGTTTGTAAATGGGAAGACATGTGGGAAGACTCGCATGCTCCAGAGGACAGAGAAGCTCAAAGCCCCTCTCCCATTCCTCACCCTTTGCACCTCTTCCATCTGGCTGTTCTTGAGTTGCATCTTTTTGTCATAAACTGGTAATAAAGTAAGTAAACTTTTCCTCTGAGTTCTGTGAGCACTCTGGGAAACTCATCAAACCTAAGGAGAAGGTCCATGAAACTTCTAATCTGTAGACAGCTGGTCAGAAGGACAGGAGACAACTGGGTTCACAACCAGAGTCTGACATCGAGAGAAGGCAGTCTTGTGGCATCCAACGCCATCTGCAGTTAGATGAGGTCAGAATTGCATTGAACTGTTGGACTCCCAGCTGGTGTTGGAAAATTTCTTGATGGTGTGGGGGGAAAATTCACACATCAAAATCAGGTGTCAGAATCATAGCTGGTAATCAGAAGTGGTATTAGAGTCAGAATTCTAGTGTGTGTGATAAAAGATTAAATCTGTTTCTCTACAGTTTCTAAGGATACTATGGTTCTCAATCACTCAGTTGTGGGGACTCTGAGAGCCTACTCCAGCCAGGCTCTTCTGTCCATGGGCTTGTCCAAGCAAGAATACTGGAGTGAGTTGTCATTCCCTTCTCCAGGGAATCTTCCTGGCCCAGGGATTGAACCCACATCTCTTGTGTCTCCAGTATTGGCAAACAGATTCTTTACCACTAGCACCACCTGGGAAGTCCTCTAAATATATACACCTACATATTAATATTTAAAGGCTAGAACAATGTCAATTTCCTATTGACATTAATCTAATTGATAAACTTGTTTATATTGTAAAACTATATATGTTTACCATAGGACTAAATAAGCCTTTTCTTTTTTTTTTAAATACAGTCTCTAATCATTATTATATGATTTGAACTGACTCTCACGAAAAAATTTTTTTTTCCTTCCAGTGAATTAAATACTTTGCAGCCTCAGAAACACTACCTGAAGCCAGAAGAGTGGCTTTACTTTCCAAAGAACGAATTTCAATAAGGAAGAAAAGCTGTGAGGGCTGAGTGTAGTAAGGTCGTTATTAATGAGTCATGGTAAATAAAATGAAAATTATGGAGAAGGGGGAGAGACAAAAAAAGAGCTCAAAGAAATAAAAGACATGGGATGTTAAAAGACAAGGGCCAAAACAACATGGGATATAAAAAGAGGGACACTATGTTGTTTAGTCACAGTAAGAGCTGAGAACACCCATGGGATGCAATGATCCTGCAGTTCCTGGGACTAGAGAAGGCACAGAGTTTGGCTATATATCTGCATGGGGTGGGGGGTGGTGAGGAAGCTGCGGCCACTAGACACTAATGCAAGCTCCAAACGACTGTCTAGAAGAGAGAGAAGAAGCCTAGAAAGAGCCAACACAAGGCCATCATGGGGAAGAAGCCCACATCCTGCACAAACAGAGGAGTCCAGAGTACAAGTTCCATCCTAGCCCCTGGAGAGAGTTTCCAGGTATGATGGAAACAGAGAGAACAAAGGCATTTTCTGCCTCCTAGAATGTCTCTAGCTTCCTGGAACTGGATTGAATTAAATCAAGTGGGAATAAACACTTGGGAAAGATCTAGAAAAGCAGTTGTCGTATCTTTAGGGGAGGGGAAATATGTCCCCAAATTCGGCGTGATCCTCAGCCTCTCCCATACATCCTAGAGACCTCCTCTTCTCCCACATACGTGTGTCTCTACCCAGAATTAATAAGTGACCAACCAGGAAAAGGACTCAGGATGCCAGGGTCAAGGGGCCGAAGGTAACTGGGAAAAAGTTGACAGGGTGGCATTTTCTAGGGAAGATCCTATTAGCACAGGCTGCAACAAATTCCAGAGGATGAGAGGGTTTAACCAGGCTTGGGTACATTCTAAGAGAATAATTTCAGAAGGAAACAGTGCATGTCCTGAAGTAGATCATTTATTCATTTACCTCTTTTAAAATTTCCATTCACAAGTATCTAACTTCCATACAAATATTCCATAAAAGTAGAATAAAGAGATAGTGGAACAATTTGTTAAAAAAGTAATTTAAAAGATACCATTGTTTTTAACTTTCTGTATCCTAACTGACTAGGACAAAATATCCTCTACATTCTCCACACTAACCCTGTGCATTTACAAATGAGAGATGCAGTATTTGCATACGTTAGAGCAGTTACCACACAAGGACTCTAGGTGGCTCTCCTCCCATAGATACATGTTGCACCATACATGGACATAGTGACACATACTAAAGTGAACCCACACAGAAGATGACTGCAACTCCCAGAGTGAGTATGTAAAATGTGCACCCTCATCCATTTCTTTTTAAATCTTCTTAAGTTGGCTGTTTCAGCAAAGTCATGACACATCTTCTAAACAGATACTACAGGCTGGGCTCTCTCTTTTCCCCTCCTCTTTGCCAGGTTAATCCTGAAAGGATGACAGTGAAAAGGGATCACTGCAGTTACCCAGGGCCCTGCCCTAAGCGTGGAGGATCCCTCTCAAGCACTCTTCCATAAAGGGCTAGAACCAAGATAGACAAAGGGGCTCAGCCTCGGCTCCGCAGACATCCGTCTCTTGAAACCTAATCAAAAAAAGCAAAGGGTTAACTTCAGTGCAGATTTGGTTTCCAGTCCAGAGGCCTTCTCTGACAATGTCACTCTAAAAGCAGCATGAAGTAGTCAAAAGCCCACAAACTTTGGAATCAGAAGCTCCCTGTTTCAGATCTACATATGTAGTGATATCAGAAGGACTTTGGATGAACATGCAGGAAATAAATCAACTGCCCTGGTGATCTATGCAAATAAAGAAAACATTAGTTGCTGGCTATCATTGCAATCAATATTTTAATTTAATTTCTTCATAATCTTGTACCTTTGAGTCTCAAAATCAATTTATGTAAGAAAATAAAACCCCAAATTCTCCATCACAGCCTAAAGACAGTCTAGAACTACAACTTGTCTTCATATAATAGTGTCTTTGTATAAGTTGTTTATATAAGGTGAACCTCAGTGTAACAATGCTGTCTCATTTAAAGATCTAAACGTAAGACCAGAAACTATAAAACTCCTAGAGGAAAACATAGGCAAAACACTCTCTGACATAAATCACAGCAGGATCCTCTATGACCCACTTCCCAGAGTTTTGGAAATTAAAACAAAAATAAACAAATGGGACCTAATTAAACTTAAAAGCTTTTGCACAACGAAGGAAACTATAAGCAAGGTGAAAAGACACCCTTCAAATTGGGAGAAAATAATAGCAAATGAACCAACTGACAAAGAATTAATCTCAAAAATATACAAGTAACTCCTGCAGATCAATTCCAGAAAAATAAACGACCCCATCAAAAAATGGGCCAAAGAGCTAAACAGACATTTCTCCAAAGAAGACATACAGATGGCTAACAAACACATGAAAAGATGCTCCACATCACTCATTATCAGAGAAATGCAAATCAAAACCACAATGAGGTACCATTTCACGCCACTCAGAATGGCTGCTATCCAAAAGTCCACAAGCAATGAATGCTGGAGAGGGTGTGGAGAAAAGGGAACCCTCTTACACTGCTGGTGGGAATGCAAACTAGTACAGCCACTATGGAGAACAGTGTGGAGACTCCTTAAAAAACTGGAAATAGAACTGCCATATGACCCAGCAATCCCACTGCTGGGCATACACACCGAGGAAACCAGAATTGAGAGAGACACGTGTACCGCAATGTTCATCGCAGCCCTGTTTATAATAGCCAGGACATGGAAGCAACCTAGATGTCCATCAGCAGACATCTATTATACACCTATTATACAGAGTGAAGTAAGCCAGAAAGAAAAACACCAATACAGTATACTAATGCATATATATGGAATCTAGAATGATGGTAATGATAACCCTATATGGAAGACAGCAAAAGAGACACAAATGTATAGAACAGTCTTTTGGACTCTGTGGAAGAGGGTGAGGGCAGGATGATTTGGGAGAGTGGTATTGAAACTTGTATATTATCATATGTGAAATGGATTGCCAGTCCAAGTTCAATGCATGAGACAGGGTTCTTGGGGCTGGTGCACTGGGATGACCCAGAGGGATGGGATGGGGAGGGAGGTGGGAAGGGGGTTCAGGATGGGGAACACATGTACACCCGTGGTGGAACCATGTCAATGTATGGCAAAACCACTACAATATTGTAAAGTAATTAGCCTCCAATTAAAATAAATTTATATTAGAAAAAAACACATATTTTCATTATGCCAACCTACTACATCTGTTCAAAGGAATTTATCCTCCTGAAAATCCTCTACCTCCCAGTGTCTTTCAGGGGCAAGCTGACATCCACTGAGAACGATCTGTTCTCAGTGTTTGGAAAGCATAACTCGTTCCAAATGTGCCACTGAGGGAGAATTCTTCACACTTGGTAAAAGCTGACCCCACAGGCTCACCACAAGTTTTCAGGTCAGTGGTTTGACATTTCAGTAATGTGCATACCTAGGAAGAAAAAGAAAAGAGAAGTGATTGGAAATCTTGGAAATGTTTTTACAGCTAAAAGTACAGTCTCAAAGAATAGAAGAATACTTTTTAGCTTGCCTCTTAAGTGCTTTCTCCCCCAATTGCAGCTCATAATCTATTAGCCAATCCTAACATTAGTTTAGTGAGTGAAGATTAACCCTTTTCTTTCAATGCAGCAAAATGGAGTAGACTGCAGCTAAGTCGCTTCAGTCGTGTCCGACTCTGTGTGACCCACCAGGCTCCTCTGTCCCTGGATTCTCCAGGCAAGAACACTGGAGTGGGTTGCCATTTCCTTTTTCGATGCATGAAAGTGAAAAGCGAAAGTGAAGTTGCTCAGTTGTGTCTGACTCTTCGCGACCCCGTGGACTGTAGCCTATCAAGCACCTCCGTCCATGGGATTTTCCAGGCAAGAGTACTGGAGTGGGTTGCCATGTCCTTCTCCAATGGAGTAGACTAGAATTTTCAAAATTAGACTGTGTTGGATGTAATTATAGCTAGGTCTAATTTTGGTTTGAATTATCTTATAAAATGTTTGTTTCACTAAGTATCTCTTTGAGATACGTCTTGATGGCACTGGGTTATGATGTGCAATGGACTGCTTGCTCTGGACTCTAGTTGAAAACAGTTTGCAAAACACAGCCCTAAAGTAACCTGACAGAAAAAGAAAATATATGGGGATTGTAGCTTTTTAAACTTTAACCCTGTCTGCTGGGAACTGATCAATTGGTTTTTTGTTTTTACCTTGCAGCTCTAATTCTGTTCTTGCCAAGACTAAACAAAGTATTCTAGGGAGAAAAGCTCAATGACAAATGTAACACTATTCCAATTAACTGAATGCAGCACAATTCTTAAAGAAATGCAGTGATGACCTAGAAGACAAACTAGTAACAAAGCCATTCTTACATACTTGAGTGTTTCTACCTGTAAGTAATATTGGCCTTCTGTCGCATGCTGTCCGTCAAGGGCACCGAGTACATACACTTCATAAGTTGATTTCTCAGACATCTCGTGAGTTAAGTGACAGCACAGGTCTTTCTGACAAACTGTGTAATTTCCTGTGTTTCTCTTAAGCTTGGTGAAGGTGAACTCATCAAAATAAATCATCCCTGGGAAATTCAACTGCTCAAATGGGAATGGCTTGACACCTCTAGCACAAGCACTCCAGTCAACAGCTGCAGGGTAACTGGGTTCTTGTCGAGGTCGAGACTTCGATTCTGAGAGCATCAGCTGGGCACCCTCTGTCTCTGTTTCCATGTTCTAGTGATACACCTTGACAGCCTCCGGTGCGTAGATTTCACTGCCTATGGGTTACATGAAGAAACATGAATACTGGCTTCAAATTTTGCACGGTCACAAACTAATAGAATTATTTCACAAGAGATGAAATATAAAGTTATGAAGGCATAAGCATTTTCTAGATAAGGAAGGAAATACCTATTACACTGACCTGAGTTCAGTTTGAATCTGTGTCCTCCATGAGAATCTGCTTACAATGAAACTATCATTTGACCTGGAAGATTTTTTTAATTTTTTTAACTTAAGCTCCCCTTTCTTTAGCCAACTTGACAACAACCCAAAAAGTTTCTCAGACATGAAGAGCAATTTAAGTATCCACCAACCTATCTAATTTGTTTGTGTTTGAGATTCTTCACCTGGATCAACAAATACCAAAACAATCGAGAAAGGAGCCTTCCCTTAAACATGGATTTTTAAAGGATAGACTCTAAACACCTGATTAAGTCTAAAGTGATTTTATCACCCCAACAGCAAGATTTATTTCAATATTACTGCTGGATGGTGGCTGCAACTTTCTTTAACTCTGCCTTTGCTTTTTTTGTGTGACTTGAATTCTGTTTAACTCCAATTTCCCCTCATGTGAAATTGACAATATACTCTTTACTTCCTTCTTTATTCCCAGGAATAATGTTCTTTAAATAATGTTGCTATACAAACCCATAGTCTTATTAATTTTGTGACATTAAAGTTAATAAAAGAATCATTGAAGAACTTTTCTGGTGGTACAGTGGATAAGTCGCCAAAGCAGGTGATACGGGTTTGATCCCTGGTCTGGGAAGATTCCACGTGCCTCAGAGCAACTCAACACATGCACCACAACTACTGAAGCCCACATGCCCCACAACAAGAGAAGCCACTGCAATGAGAAGCTTGTGCACCCCAAGGAAGAGTAACCCCTGCTTGCGGCAACTAGAGAAAGCCTGCTCACAGCAAGGAAGACTCAGGCCAATCAAAAATAAATAAATATTTAATTAATTAATTTTGGAAAAAAAAAGAATCATTAAAGAAATGCATGGCTTGCAAATGAAGGCATCCCAAGACTGTGGTTGCCCTTTGGGGCAAGACTGAGGTGGAGGTACCAGTCATGTACACCTGGTTTTGTGGGCATTGGCAGTAAGCAGGTTGACTCTCAGGGCTCAGGCCCATGGTGAATGGAAAGGAGAATGCAAGGGCCCACACTGAGAGGAGGGCAGTGTATTGTACCAGGCCTTGGGGTAAAGGATGCTGTCAACCTGAAACTCTTCCACCACCACCACAGCCGGGTCATGAGAGAAAATGTCAAAACAAGTGGAAATGCCCAGCATCCCAAAGGGAGTGTTGAGAGTCACATGTTCTGAATCCTTGGGAAAATCAAACTGACCTTCAGGTACAAAAAGATTGAACTGTTAATGAAAAGCAAAGAAGGGGACGATTCATAAGAAAACTGGCAAATAAAAGTGATTAATATTTGCAAAATCTTTTCTTGCATGTATTTTACTGAGCATATTTAAAACTATTACACCTAAATTAGTGTAAATTATACCCACTATACCACTGTCTTGTGGGTTTTCTAATAGGCCCCTCAGCTTGTCCTCTAGACTCGTTATCCCGGCTCCATAGACCACACTCTCAGGCATCATTCTGAGAGCCGCCCATAACCTCGGAAGCCATGACCCCAACCTACCTTGCTAGTGAAGGTGTCGCTCCTCCCACAGCCCCGCGCCTGGGAGATCTCACCTCCTCTCGACCCGGCCCGCATCAGCCCCGCCCCTACCTTACCCCACCCCCTCACTGGTCCTACCACCACAAAACCCCGCGAAACCATGACATTCACCGAAACACTTCATTATTCTCACAACCAATGAATCAACCAATGAGATCATATCTACAAATGATATTTAAAAGATGAATATTTGTCTTACAGTCACTTGAAATTTCGAACCTCACAAATTTCTGATGGTTTTCCACACAATTCTTAAGTACTAATATCACTGCCCATGTGAAATTAAACATGTGTTAATAAACTAAACTTTGTCATGTCTCCCCATGGTACGGCTAGGTTTATATAAGTGAGGTGAAGTAAACTGGAACTTAGACAATGTCATAGCTAAACTTTGTTAATTAGTAACATATTGGAAACTTTTCTCCAGCTTGATTAGTGCTCCCAAACTCCATCTACCCTGGGCTCAAGAGTGCAGCCTTATGGTCTGCTCAGGTTTTTATTTGGCCTGATGTGTGCATATGTGCTCAGGCCACACCCCATCCCACCCCCACCATTGAGGTTCCCAAACTCTTCTGTACTCTGCCCAGGTGGCAGCCCATCCTTCATCCCCAGGAGATCGACTCAAGCGAGGCATGTGGTCCATAGGTGGATTGAAGGAATAATAAGGTTTTTGTAGGCTTTCTAGGAAATAGAAATACAATCTTCCTCTGGATTTTGTCACTATTAGGATATGTGCTTTGCAACCAGCAGCCATGTGGCTTCTGAATGGACATCAGCAGAGAAAACGTTGGCACTTTTTTACAAGGACCTAAGAGAGCTGGGGGTGACTTTCCCTGGTGGTCCAGCGGTTAAGACTCCACACTCCCAGTGCAAGGACACAGGCCTGATCCCTAGTCAGAGATCTAAGATCCTGCATGCAGTATGGCATGGCCTGAGAGGATAAAAAAACAAACCATAAAAAAAAGTGAGAGAGAGCTGGGGGGATGGCTGATATCTTCCAGGCCTTATTTTTTTTTTTTTTTAGTTAGTTTATTTATCTATTTTTTAACTTTACAATATTGTATTTGTTTTGCCATACATTGACATGAACCCACAGGCCTTAAGATACAGACCATGTCAAAAACTAGACCTATCCTTTCTATGATTTATATTTTCTCAGGTACCTGAGCAAGGACATTCCATTGCTTTTATTGTTGTTGTTTCAAATCAATTTCAGTTGGGGGTTTTTCTACCATTTCCATGAAAAAGTTCCTACTGGAATGAATGACTGAACACTAACAAATTGGGTCAAAAAAGTTGCTCTAGTGTTAAATCATGTGATGAAACAGAATTGCTCCTCTTTCTCGGAGGATTTTAAAATCCTATGAGGCTATTAGCACATCTGCTTTAATATTCTGCCAGATTCTATTTTATGACTAATTCAAATTCAAAACCTTTATATAAATGTCAAAGTAAGTTAAGTCCCCTTTTCAACTAAATGTAATTATTAAGGAATGGGTTTATAACAGTCCCCTCGCCAACATTCAACAAACAAGTCTACATAGATATCACAAACAAAAATAAGTCAAGATCAGCTAAGGCACAAGTAATTCTCACCTTATGATAGTGGGCCATAAGCCTGCCCTCAGAATTAAACACCACATCAGTGCTGTATTGGTAATGACCATCAGGGGAACACTGAGGGTCACTGGCATTACACGGATTCTTGTTCCCGATATTTGCCACAATGTAGATGGAGTTGTCCTTGGCCAGACAGCTGAGTCTTTGTTGCACAGGGGTACGGTCAAGCCTAATTCAATAGATACTGCCTTAAACTTACAGTGTGTTAGTGATTTTTGAACATCCACACTGATACTTTATCTGCCTGTCATTATAACACACAACAACTCTAGGTTAAGAAGCAACAGCAAAGATTTAAAAGCTCATATGCAATACAATGGCTTCCCAGGTGGCACAGTGATAAAGCATCTGCCTGCAATGCAGGAGACACAGGTTGGATCCCTGGATCAGGAAGATCCCCTAGAGCAGGAAACAGTAATCCACTCCAGTATTCTTGCCTGGAGAATCCCATGGGCCGAGGAGGCTGGCAGACTACAGTCCATGGGGTTGCAAAGAGTTAGAGAGGACTGATCAACTGAGCACACACATGCAATACAATCTTCTTCTTTATGAAAACTAACCTATTCTAGCTGCCAGATTCACAACAGCAGTGCAAGACCTAAGCATAGAATGGGTAGAAGAGGAAGAGGAGAAAGAAGAGAAGCAACATATTTTCTTATTAATTTCTCCCACGAGGACAAATGAAGCGCTTTTCTAATGGAGAGAATCTTTTCCATAATGCAAGCCACATTCCTCCAAGGAGGCAGTAAATAGTTGGTTCCAGGCTGATCATCCTCTACAAATGCAGCTTTAGGTACCAGAAATATTTTTTAAAAGGAAGGAAAAGAAAAGGAAAAAAAGATTTCACCCTTTTGTTTGTGTCCTCACATGTCAAGGTAGCATAATAGCTTTCCTTCTACCTTAGAGGGCCCTTGTGTGAAACCCTGGGATAAATGCACACTACGAAATTGCTTTTCAAAGTAATGCCGAAACCTTCCAGGTTCGGGATGTTTATCCTAGAAGTAAAACAGGGTTGAGGTGAGTAAATAGGTAAGACTACAGCTGGTTTCAAATACTGAAAAGACTCTAATTTGAAGATGAGGCACATATTTGAACATGCTATAGAGGCAGTATGGACTCCAAAGAAAGTTTTCGAGAGATTTCAGTGGAAAATAAGATCCAAATTTCTGCAACTAGAATGCGCTAAGAAGTGGATTTACTAGTCATGGAGATTTCAAGTAGAAGACGATGCTTCCAGGCACTCAGTCCATTCTGTTAGCATGACTCAGTGGAAATGGCCATGTTTGAATTCCAGCGAGGCTAGTTACAAATTGTGAGACCTTAAGCCCCCTTCTTTTCCTCATATTTAAAGTGGGAGATACTTCCCTGGTGGTGTAGTGGCTAAGATTATGTGCTGCTGTTGCAGGTGCCCAGGGGTTCAATCCCTGATCAGGGGACTAGATCCCACATGCCTCAAGTGAAGATCCCACATGCTGCAACGGAGATTGCAGATCATGTGTGCTGCAAGTAAGACCTGGCGCAGCCAAATAAGTAATAATAATAAAAATAAATGTTTATTTTTAAAAAAATGAAGAAGTAAATAAAAGGGGAATAGTTACACCTGCTACTTAAATCGAATGAGATAATGTGCTTAGTGTACCAAGTGCAGATTCAAGAACCAAGTAGATGCTCAGTGAATAAATAATGGCCATTATGGACTTTGTAACAACAAGAAGACCACGCAGAGACACTGATGACTTGATTGCTTGTAGAGGCCATTCAGACTCTCCATGGTTTCTCAGTCCCCCTACTTAATGTTGAACCAACCTTTGAATAGAAAGGACAGATTTATGACTATTACTTCAGACCATTTCTTTTCTCTTGCCTTCAGGAAAAACAGTAATACTGTCAACGTGCATATTCATTAAAGAAGGCCTTAATAAAACTATTATATATTTTATTTTGGTTTTCTTTTTTTGGCTAGATATTAGGGCACTTCAATGTTTCCTATTAGTTTCCCATGGAGAAAGCTCCAGGAAGCATGAGATGTGTCAGTAGTCTAAATGATAGTATTTAAATACACAAGGATGACTATGTGGACTTGAATTATCCCTTTTAGAGATGAATGTGACTAGGGAAGAAATGGTGGCTTTCTTTACCAATATTAGCATTTTCTTAAATACTAGATTTTTCCTCTCTACAACACAGAGCTGAAAGCTTGCCATTTGAATGTCTGCAAGACTCAATAATATTAAAGTTTCATCTGTCACCTACTTTACCTACTTAAAATATTTCATCAGAGACTAATTAATCAGACTTTAGGACATCTTTCCCCTAGGAAAGTCAGTTTTGTCAGCCCGGGCAAATAGAGTGTATTTCAGTCTAAGCCTCTTGAGTTATTACAAATAATGAGTCCTTCCTGCTCTGGGAAAAGCCCCATAAGCAAGCAAACATTAAGTCATAATTACGTGGTTACTGTAAACACAGACTGCAACATTTTGAGAATATTTTTCCAAAGGTGAAAATCCCAAGGTGAGACCTGACTCACATATAAGAACTCTTATGTTGCAATGTTAGACTTGACTTTCCAATTAATTTCAAATGCAGAATTATTAAAGAAGTTTCTCTTTTTGTGCACTTGATAATAGCTTTAAGCAGATGTCTGTAAATTTAAAATTAGCACATTAAATTACTATTTAATGCATTGATTTTGCCATCACATATGATCTATTTTAAAAAGTTAAGTACACCTAAAATGATTTATTTTCATAATCTTTCTTATATTTTATGCAGATTTTCTTTCAGAAAGTTACATTTAAACTACAGCTATAAACATTTGCTACACTTTCTTAAAGGACAAGAAAGCAAAATTTCAGATCCAGCTCCTGTTTAAAAAAAAAGGTGATAGTTTTTTTTTTTTTAAGTAATAATTAACACTCAAGAGAGCACCATACTGTATAGATTCTATGTATTATTTCACTTTACATTCATTTTGTGGGGGTGGGGTGAGGTCAGGGGTGGGGTTTGGCCATGCTGCATGGCCTGTGGAATCTTAGTTCCCCAATCAGTGATTGAACCTAGGCCCTCGGTAGTGAAAGCTCAGAGTCCTAATCATTGGACCACCAGGAAATTCCCTACACATACATCTACTCTGTAAAGTGAAGTAGGAAAGGAAATTATATTATTTCTACTTTACATCAAGAGTTTAGATTTTCTGTCCCACATCACTCAACCAAGAGGTGATAGAATATAGTCTCAGAAAAAACACTTCGTTTTCAAGCCCTGTGCAGTTTTCACTCACGTACCAATGACATTGCATGCTGATATCAAAGCCCTTTGGAACATTAACACACTCATCTTTTTACCATTCCTGCAAAGGAGGCAGGTATTCATGGGTGAACCTTTACTTACATCTGAGAACATAGGTCCTAGATTTCACAACTTTCTCACTTTGTTGAAAACCAGTTAATCACATCTATTAGAAAAGTTGTGTGTATACACACTATTCATCTATAAATAACCAACCAGACATCATCACAAATCGTTTACCAAACAGGAGACATGCCAGATAGTGCATAGTACAAAGAATTAGAGAAGTCTAAGTCCAATGCCACAGACTATTTGTCAGGAACAGTACTAGTCAAGCTTACTAAATTTGCTATGTTGCAATATCACAACTTTTTGTTGTAATGACTTTACCTCTGGGGTCTCTACATGGAATGCAGTTTGCTTCAGAGTCTGGGATAACCTCTAGATAGGGATAAATGGTCTCTCTTGTAAAGATCCAGCCATAAATTCCATCTTCTGGGTTCACAATGATATGTGCATCCTGCTCAAAACAAGTAGGAGCAAAAAAATTTCTACTGAATTCGAAACACTCACACTCTTATCAAGTTTCAGATTTGCTTTCCAATGTCCCAGCCAGTGTATAAGAGGCAATACCTGCCTGGCAGCCAGTTTAAGTGCTTTCTCTAAAACATCTATATTCTTGTTCATCAGGAGCAAATCTTCTTCTTTTAGCACAGGTGTTTCTGTTCTGTTTGATAATATTACAGCATGCTCAAACACTGCAGCAAGAAAAGTGTCCAGTGCACCAACCCTCAGGACAAAGAGCACCAAAATGGTCACATATTTTGGAAAATATGATATAATCATAGGTAAAATTTAGTGCGCTTTGTTTGGAGAAGGCAATGGCAACCCACTCCAGTACTCTTGCCTGGAAAATCCCATGGACAGAGGAGCCTGGTGGGCTGCAATCCATGGGGTCGCACCGAGTCGGACACGACTGAATTGACAGCAGCAGCAGGAGCGGCAGGAGCGGCAGGAGCAGTGCGCTTTGTTAAACTCAGATTCTTGTACTTTGTATCACTGGAAAAACTATTATGTTAAAGACCTACCTGTCTGCTACCACTATTTATACTATCTCACGAATAGATTATACAACACAGTGTTGAGAAAGGATATTGTGCAAGAAGTACATAATTGGACTGACTCGAGTGTGTGATGCTGCTGTTGGCACTGTTAAAAGGCCCACCCAAATCTAGAATTGGAAGTAATGAGCCAAGCAGATGAGTCCATCCCATTCCAAAACACACTTGGAGTTGAACTCTTTTCTTTTAATAAAATATTTTATTAAACTATTTCAATATTTTCAATCAGAATATTTTATTAAATGGCTCAATATTTCCATTAATAGGACCAATGTGGAATCATTGTAGTAGGGACTATCATGGCAACAATTCATGAAAACTTACATAATTAGCTGTGACAGACACAAAACAGAGTCTAAGGCAAGCCTCAGTTTTAATAGAGCTCCCAAAATAACAGGAGAGAACATTTGCATACATGCTAATGACTGAACTCAATGTTTATGACCAGTGGCCCGAAGTGTTTGCATTATAAGAAGCTATCAGCAGAAACCACAGCTGCCAGTTTCTCTTGGAAAGCCTGCCTAATAGTCTGAAATATTGGAACTTTACCTGAACACTGTATAAAACATAGATAGATGACAACAGGGTCAGTGATGGTGAGTGCCCACCTAGTTGAGTCTCTGGGATTCTCTGGAACCCAGCCAATGCTGTGAAGTTTATGTGCAGAAACCAAAGAGCTAGGTTTTGGGGGCATACAATTTATTCATCTTTATAGGATCTGCTCACTTTTCAAGGGAGGCCCTCTTCCGTAAATAATTATACATGACTCAAAATCTAATCTTCAGGAGATTTTTTTCCTTATGCTTCATCTGATGTAGGGAAACTGGCAAGTTTTGGATATATGTGTCTTTTTTGTTTCTTTAGTTGCTTCAGTTCTATAATTGGAAACCCTTTAATTTGAATAACCTTTTTTCATTATCAGAATATGCCTTCATTTTCCCAGGTCTCCTACTGAGTTTCCATGTAACTTTATGTTCCAAAATAATAATATCAATCAGGCACAAATTCATTTCAGAAAAAAAAAATGAGGACAGTATTAGAATCACATAAGACAGATGAATTGCTTTATAATGAGAAGGAACATATTATCATGTCAAGTTGAAAATTCTACCTGTTGCTTCGATTGACCTGACTTTCTGAATAGAATCAAAAAGAAACAGAGGGATTTTCCGTCACACTCCCTAATTCCAGGAAGTGTACCAACTTTTTATTTAATGTTGAAATCAATAGAAACATGTTTCAGATAGTTTGCTACCAAATATGGCTAGTAATGTCTTGCCTCATATATATATCAGGAGTAGGAAGTGATGATGGATGCAAGTCGTTTAAACAAGGTTTGAACTTAAATATTCAAGTACCTAACTTGAATGACAGTTCAAAATTATTAGGCATTAGGATATTTAGAATCTAAAGTTCTGTATTAAAATAAATATAATTATGCTTTTATTAATAAATATGTAAGTCACAAAATTTTAAAGGAGAGAAGGACCCCTGGAATAATGTCTCTAAGAGTTCATTGGCTCTCCCCAGGTCTTTAGTCCCACTATCCATTACAAAACCTGCTCTCCATTTTTATTGCCAGAGTCCTGATTCTGTGGCCAACTGTTACTCTACCAGGCTCACCATCAGCCCATCTGATCTCACTCCTAGTAAGTGAACCTTCAATCAATACTGCAAACCATAAACTTTCCTTAACCCTTGCTTTCATTAAGTAAAATGCTTCCCATGTGTATATCAAATCAAAGCAGACAATCGGAGCCTTCTCCCACTCTGTCCCATTTTAACTTTCCTGGTCTTAGCCAAGACCACCCTTCTTTTTATATTTTAATACATATACTACCACTCTGATCCTGGATTGATTCCTCGCTAACTCCTGCCCCTCCAAATCAAGTTTCTCACCTCTTGCCTTTGCTGTTGTTCACTTCTCCGAACTCTGAATACACTCATGGTCAACAGCCACAGTGTTAATTAGTTTCCATTCCTTATTCTATCATCTAGCCCCTATAGCAGATCCTTTTCTACTTCATACCTTTAACTACCCTCTATGAACTGATAACTACTGCCTCTATTTTTACCTCAAACTTCTTTCCTGAACTCCAGGATTGTTATTCCAATTAAATAGATTTCCACAAGCTCCTACAAAGCATCAGTCTACTTGCCAGCATCCATACCTATCAATTCCATCTCCTATCCTCTCATTATCAATGACTGCTCATGCACCTAAGTCCATTCCCTATCTTTGTCCACCAGATCCCAAAGACAGTGCTTTGAAAACTCTCTCTTTCTCCTCCTCATCAATTTTTCTTTGTCTATTGGGTTAATTATCCAATTGTATCCCTTACCCTTAAAAACAAAACTACCCTCTCTTGATCTGACATCACCTTCCAGTTCCTGCCTCATTTTTTGGCTCCATTGTACAACAAAATTTTTTACATGGTTGTATTCTCTCTCTTAATTCCTTCCCTCCCATCAGGATTTTGCCTCTGACTTAATCACCTTGTCAAGGTCACCATTGACCTCTCCTTTACTAAGTCAGTTGGTCAGTTCTCATTCCCAACTTCATTCCCATGTTGGCTACCTCATTCTTAGAACACTTTCTTCCCCCACAATCTCCTGGTTTTCCCTACTTCTCCATCCTCCAAACCACTATCAAAGTAATTTTTTATTGAAGTATAGTTGATTTACAATGCTGTGCTAGTTACCACTGCACTGCAAAGTGATTCGGTTACATACATATATACATTCTTTTCCATATTCTTTTCCATTATGCTTTATTACAGGATACTGAATATAGTTCTCTGCTTTACAGTAGGACTTTGTTGCTTATCCATCCTATATATAAAAGTGGAAAGTAATTTTTAAACAATTTAGTTCATCATGATACTCTAAAATCCCTTGATGGGTCTTTTAGCTTCAGGATAAAGTCCAGACTTCATTTGTTCTTCAACGATTTGATCCTTGCCTGTCTTTCTGGCCTCATATGTTTTCATTCTCTCTCCTTATTCTGCCTCCTTTTACCCTCCCCTGCCTCAATATATTGGTCTCTGCTTGCAGCATGCCATTCTTCCTTGTCTTTGCTGGCGTTACTAACTCTGCCTAGAATGTCATGACTGACTTACCCAGCTGGTAGCTGACAACTCTCTTGTCTCCCAGGGCAAAATTAATCCATCATTACATTCTGTACCTTTCATCAAATGTGTTAAATAAGATGCTTGAATGCATGACACAGTGTGAGGTGTGAGGCATATTCCACTTGCTCAATATTTGATTATTATGATGAGTGATAAAGATGACTCTTTGTCTCCTCTTCTATACTGGAAAGAAGCTTTTGTTTTATTCCTCATCACCATCCAGCACAGGATCTTCCCAGTCAGCTGGGAAACATTGTTTATGCCACTCGTCATAAACATTGAGCTCAGTCATTAGCATGTATGCAAATGTTCTCTAAAAAAATGGTGTTGGACTTCTTAAGGGGCACAGGGAGACATCCACAAGAATGATCAGAGAACCTTTATTTATAATGTGAAATAATATTAATGATAAGTGTAATAAGTCTATATCCCCAAAGTAAAAAACCTAAGCAAAACCACAAAAATAAATGTAGGAAAAAAGACTGTTGAAACTGAGGATTCAGAGTCAGCTGACATTACGTTTTGATTCAGTTTGTCACTGAGAAATCACGTAAGTCCCAAAAAATATATACTCAAGGTCAAAGATATGTGGCCATAAACCCTGTGTTCTCACATAGGGGCACCCAAAGTTTATAGTTTCAGCACTCCTCCTGTAAGTGAAGAACATGGAAGCTCAGAAGAAGCCAGAGGATGGGCCCGCTACTTTTTCTACTGAGGTCTGAGTGAGAGGCCATGAGAACATGCCTGGGACGACCATTGTATCACCACTGACTGCTTTCACATTTTGTCCTTTACTACATTATCCCAGGTGGCATTAGTAGTTAAGAACCCACCTTCCTGCCAGTGCAGGAGACTTAAAGAGACTCGGATTCGATTCCTGGGTTGGGAAGATCCCCTGGAGGAGGGCGTGGCAACCCTCTCCAGTATTCTTGCCTGAAGAATCCCACGAACAGAGGAACCTGGCGGGCTATGGTCCATGGGGTCACAAAGAGTCAGACACGACTGAAGTGACTTAGCACATGCGCACATTATCAAACTTACCCAAGATTTCAGGGCAGCAGGTTTGCCATGCCCACCATATTCATCAGT
Source organism: Giraffa tippelskirchi (assembly GCF_054371585.1). Lineage (NCBI taxonomy): Eukaryota > Metazoa > Chordata > Mammalia > Artiodactyla > Giraffidae > Giraffa > Giraffa tippelskirchi. The sequence continues at coordinate 135,111,875 of NC_137283.1, forward strand.
AGGAAAGAAGACAAATGAATATCGTCTTATCTGCTGTATCAGACAAGATGCAACCAAGAAAACAGAATCTGCACCAGTTATTTTAATAGAATTTAATGTAAGGATTTGGTTAAACAGATATTTGATGAATGAAGGGCAAAAAGGGAACACTGGGGTAACACAGGCAGTAACTACCATTCCTGGCATTCATGAACAAAAGGAAAAGGGGAGTGTAGGAGCTAGAAGCTTTCTAGGGAACCCTGTGGAGCTGAGGCTCAGAGCCCGAGGGTGGGGTGCTCTCCAGCTGGTGTGAATAAGGCAGCTCATCAGAGGAGGGCCCCAACAGAGCTGGGACTCATTTTTTGAGGAGACACTGTTGAAGGAGGGCAATGACATCAGTTCTGGGTATGGGAAAAAAAGGCAGAACTAAAAACTAGAACCAACTGGTACTGGAACAAACGACTGCTGTCAGGCACAGGTACACTGTACCCTCAAGTGGGCAAACAGAAGTCACTCCACTCTTTGTCCAGTCTTTGGTATCCCTCTAGCGCCCTCTGTTGGCAGAACCTAACAGGGAGCCGGGGGCAAAGGAGAAATATGTTTGCCTACCCTCAACCTCAACACCACAAAGAAGAATACAGCGGTGGGTTTGGAGCTGAGACAATAGCTGAATAACTAGCACACTAATGTAACTGGACAACAGACACTGTGAAAATGCTTGAAGTAAACTGATGCTCACTTGCATAGATTAAGCTCATAATTCCTTACGTAAAAATAAGAAATATGCAGAATACGTGTAATTTGATGTCATGCATACAAAGTTTAAAAAGATGAAAAATAGTACTAAGATACTTTTATGCATATGTAATAAACTACCAAGAAGTCATAAGAATGATCTAAAATAATCTTAGGAAAATGACTTCCTCTAGTAAAAGCAGACAATGAAAGGAGAAGAATGCATTTGGAAGGAAATACAAAAAATATCCACTCTGTTCATAACATCTTATTCCATAAAATGGGCAGATGGTACATATTTTTTCACTTAATGTCTTGTACTATGCCTTTATCATTTTTTCTAGAATATTTGGATTTCTTTTACATTAATGAGGTATTTAATTTATGAATAGGTTCCTAGCCATGAGGCATGAGTTAGGACTGACTAGTAAGGCACACTTCTACCCTCCAACTACACACTTCCTGTTTTTATTTTCGTGGGTCAAGAGCATATTTATACTAGATGTCTCCCAGCAAGAGTAAATTATAAGCAATTTCTTTTACATCATGTCCAAATGACAGTGCTTTCACTAATTCACTGATACGTTCTATACTTCCCTAAGACATGTAAATCTGAATTCATATTGGAAGTATAGTCTGGCCAATGAAAGATTTATATCTCCTGCAGTAGGATCTACAGAACTATCATGTCCCAAATACAGACAGACACTCATTTTGGGCATCCATTCTTTCTGTTCTTAGTAATTTAATTTTTTTTTTTCAGTTCATTCAGCAGCTTTGTTTCAGGCATTGTGCTACATGTTAGAAATACATCATGGACAGTAAGCATGATTTCTGCCCCTGAGAAACTCATTTCAGTGGTAAATATATAAAATGTGATGATTTTTATAACATGATGTGTTACAAGTATTTACCAATGCTTGAAGGTTGAAAGAACTTAGAACAGATGTAAAATCTTGTAGAAATAATTTATTTTAGGCCTCACATTCTGTGCTTTAAAATCTACCATTTCTTATATTTTTAATTAAGTCTGAAAATTTCTTTAGCTCTGGCAGTTTTGAATTCTAGCAAATGGAGCCTTACTTGTAATCCTGAAGTTGCTATAGTGGATCTCCTAATTATAAATAAGAGAAGGGCAAACTATATACAGGTGGGTGGGTGATCAAAATCAAACGATAAAGCCACCTTAAATGTATTTTATGGGAGGTCTGATGCCAAAAACATTAAATTCCTGTCCTATGGTAACCATGTGGGAGTCCTTATAAATTGTCTGTGAAAACCCCCATTTTATCCCTCTGGAATTCAAATATTTTATGTATCTGTTGTACCTGCCCTTAACTTATAAAGCTTTTTGGCTCATTAGTCATCCTGGCTAACTGTTTTCAAATTTGACCTTCTGATTCTAGAAGATATATGCTGCTGCTGCTGCTGCTAAGTCGCTTCAGTCGTGTCCAACTCTGTGCGACCCCATAGACAGCAGCCCACCAGGCTCCCCCATCCCTGGGATTCTCCAGGCAAGAACACTGGAGTGGGTTGCCATTTCCTTCTCCAGTGCATGAAAGGGAAAAGTAAAACTGAAGTCACCCAGTTGTGTCCGCCTCTTAGCGACCCCATGGACTGCAGCCTACCAGGGTCCTCCGTCCATGGATTTTCCAAGCAAGAGTACTGGAGTGGGGTGCCATTGCCTTCTCCATAAACTGTCATATTCTTTATCATAAAAAAAAGAATATTGACCTCTTTTATGGTTTCTTTTCTCTTTGTTCATGAAGGGTAAAAAAAATCAGACTCTGTTATAAATCTAATCTTTAAACAGCATTATGAAAAACTCGAAATTAGCAATATCCTAGAATGTTTTCATCATTTTTTCTTTATTTAAAAGATTAGAAAAATAGTATAAAATGATCTAAGTATAAGAATTTCTCAGTCTCTAGCCAGCAGACTGAATTTCAAGAGTTTGACAGGAGTAACTGAAGGGCATTTTTTTTTTAAATTAACATCTGAGATAAAAAATGAAAAGTACATAAGAGGAGCAGGGGAACAAGGGCTTACAAGTCTTACAATTGATCAAAGCAATCACCAGGGTTGTTCAACTCATATTTATACGAGATGTCACAAGTCTCTTGAGGACAAGTAAGTTATTATCACTCAGTTTATCCCTACTATTTTTCACCTTTTATATTCAAGGCACCTGGAAATTCTCTGGGGAAATTGTCAAAATATCTTCTTTCCTCCTCCAAATACTACTTCATGTCTCTAGATCCTGTAACTAAATAAATCGTCACAGTTGTTACTGTTTTTATATCCAAGTATCTTTCCAAGAATGACTTTGTTAGAGGTATCTGTGTGTGCTTGTGTGTGTGTGTGTGTGTGTGTGTGTGTGTGTGTGTGTGTGTGTGTGGTATGACCAAATTTACTTAACCAGTCCTTAGCTCTAAGATTTTTTTCATAGCACTTATTATCTATGAAATACCTAGGAGATATGGTCAGAATGGAATTAGAGAATGTGAATGGACTTTTAAAAAGAGGTCAAAACAGGAAAAAAAAAAAATTACCACTGGAAATCACTCATGTAGATGAATGAGCTGACACCATGAGGATGGGTCAAAATGCAAAGATGGACTAAAAAAGGCAGAAAGTAGAGTTAGCGATCATTGCAGAGAAGGCTGTGAATATATCTTAGAAATTACCGGACTAGATTGTATAAGGTCACAGGGGCAATGTCACAGAGTGGCAAAGAGATCAAAGAGAATGTATAGACCATGTCCCAGTACTTGGTACCTGGAACATAGTATGAAATCAACAAATGCTATCTGAATGTAGGAAAAAAGGACGGAGAGTGAGTGTTGAGGGGAAGCTGAAGCTGAAGAGACAGCAACTGGGAAGCTTGCTATCTGTAATAGAGCATTTCAGGAAAAAAAGGATGAGTGGAAAGCAGTGCCTTGTTTATTCCCTCCAGAACCACAGGAGACTAAAGAACTAACGTGAAATTTTAAGGTGAGACAGAAAGATGTTTTATCAAAGAAACTGGACACTGACCCTAGATTCTTTAGAAACTAAAGAGCTACTCCTTCAGGTGCACTTCCCTGAATCAAGGCCAAATGAAACTGCTGCTGCTGCTAAGTCACTTCAGTCGTGTCCGACTCTGTACCACCCCATAGACGGCAGCCCACCAGGCTCCGCCGTCTCGGGATTCTCCAGGCAAGAATACTGGAGTGGGTTGCCATTTCCTTCTCCAGTGCATGAAAGGGAAAAGTGAAAGTGAAGTTGCTCAGTCGTGTCCAATTCTTAGCGACCCCATGGACTGTAGCCTACCAGGCTCCTCTGTCCATGGGATTTTCCAAGCAAGAGTACGGGAGTGGGGTGCCATTGCCTTCTCCTGGTAAATAAAATGTGCATGTGAAAACCACTGATGCGATACGAATTAAAACATTGTAATGCAAACAGTTTTACAGTTAAGTACTCTTAGTTTTCCTTGGGACTGGTGCTATTTGTTTTTCATTTTTGCTTTTGCTTTTAATGAATTCTAGTATAGCTGACAGCTCTAAATGTGAATCAGGGGAAGGACTGTCCCTTAGAATCTGTGAGGAAATTCTTGTTTATATCTTTCTCAAACCAGTGAATTTAACTTCAGAGGCTGACTACCAGTCAACACTGAAACTTCTGAAAGTGAAATATGATTGCTCATGCATCATGAAACACACCACAAAACCATTGCATAATGTCTAACTTCCTCAAGCAAAATTGACAAATCTGAAATGTTCTATGTTTTATGAAGAGATAAAAGAGCATACAGTTTTGATGATTTTGAAATATTTACATACATGTACTTTCCCCATCACTAAAAACAGACTACTCAATGTTGAAAATAGTGTTACTATTAACAGTCATGGTCTTTGTGTTATGGTATTTGTGACTTAAATTATACCACAGCCATTAAGTAGGACTATTTGGTGCTATGACTACCCAAGAAACTAGACTGGGTGTTAGTTTTTCTAGAACATCTCAAAACAACTCTTTTGTTAAGATAAACATTGGAGTTTATGTTTCCAATGGAATTCCAATGAGTTTGTTTCCATCTGATTAGAAAGCAAATCCCCCCACAATCATTAGCACAGAAAACTGAATAAATTCAAATTGTCTTTAATGTTAAATGGAATTCAGTCATAAATCTCTCAGTTCCCCTCATTCTCATCATTACTGCTCTCTTCCAAAGCCATCACTACATTTAAAATGTCCCTGAATCTCTTCACTCTGCTCCTGCTAACACACAGGTAGACACAAAATTACATGGCAAATAAGGCTGGAGCCAGGATTTGATCCTCATCTATCTGACCCAAACATCAATTATACCACTATACCATACTCTGATATTTCAGCATAGCCAAAAAAGGAGGCAAAATTACTGCAGCCCTTAAAAATAATCCTTTATGAGGAAAAAATATCTGGAAATCATTGGTCTATACTAGTGAGCTAGTCATTCAATATTTCTTAGTAAATCTGAGATGAATCAATGAATGCGATAAAGTGATGTTCTACACCATCACAGTATACTGCAAGGTTATGCTCATTAATAATGTGGGTATCATCAGGTACGTTGTTGCTGAGTTGCTGGTCCCGCCTGAGATGGAATGTACGTCCTTGGTGTACCATCTCCCAAAAAGCGACACTGTTAGGACAGGCTCAGATGATCCATTCTTGTTTACCAAACGCCCGTCTTCTAAAACCTAAAGGAAAAGTGGGAAGAGTATAGCCAACTTAATTAAAATATACATTACAAGCAGACTCATGATTTTGAAACCATCCTAGATATCACAGTTGATCAAGTAGGTTACTAGGTACTAGGAAAGGGGCCTGGGGCCAGGGCTTGGGGAGCAGGTGGGAAGGGTAGGGGACAGCTATTTTATATGTAAGGAAGACTAGAGCCATTCTATAAGGTTCAATAATTGAGTTTACACAATCAAATGTAACCTTTAACAGAAAGTCAGAAATCATCAGTAGCAAAAATTTATTGAGTCCAATTATATACAGGATAACCAGGAGCCAGAAGAGTACAAATAGCACTCTTCCCTCGAGAAGCTTAAAAGGTAATGGTAAAACTGAGCAGATTCCAAATGTAAAGAGAGAAATCGGTATAATAGTATCTTGCCAAGAGAAACAGGTATGTGCTTAGGAGGTCTGAGAAGGAATAGCTGAACTAGTCAGCTTCCCAGAGTGGGAAACAACCTGCCACAAGGAGGAGCAGTTGGGAATTTCTCCCTGGGGTTGCATTATGGAAGACTGTGCCAAGTGGAAATCAAGCAGCAAAGGCTGATTCTAAGACAAATATATGTGTGGCGGGGGCTGAGGGGGCGCGGTGGGTGGCCTTCCCCAGACTCACAGTGTGCTAGGCAATGTGCGTACTTTCTCATTTCCATTTGGTTAGAACCAGTGAGATATTCTCCCTATTTTATGGGTAGGAAATTCAGAGGTTAACTGACTTGCACAAACTTGCATAATTAGTTTCAGAGACCAGTGCAGTGGTATGTAAGCTCATAACAACAGACTGTTAAATCTCCAGGAACTTTGACAGCTGGTTGTTAAGCATGGCTCTTCTTGAAACTGATCATGGTGAGAGTATTTACACCTTGATAATTGGCAAATACCACAAATCAGAGCTTTGTTTCTGCCTTAGAGAGTGGCTTGTTGCAATTTATAGTGCATCACTAGTTGAAGATTAGTGAAGAGAAGACTAAGCCATATGGTCAAAAAGAAAAGCAAGGATTAGATATGCAAAAATGGTAAACGATCAGATTTCTCCTGAAGTCACAGAGGCTTCTCTGTAAGGGAGTAATGTATGCAAAATAATGGAACAAGAATAGAAAGAAACACAAATAGACAACAGAAGAAGAACAAAGAAAATTGATTTATAGAAAGAAACACAAATAGAGAGACAACAGAACAAGAAATAAAGAAAATGAACTTATCAGTTGTGGAAAGGACAATTTGGATGGTGGAAGAACTTAGAGGGTAAGAAATTAGATGCTTCATAACTAGAAGTAGAAAATAGCTAAATATCCTCAAAGATAATTACTGTGGTGACACATAAACATAAAAACACAGCTCACTAACAAGTTGTCAAATGCACAACCTGTTGGTAGTTAGTTAAGTGTTCACTGTTTCTAAATTGTTCATTGTTTACTAAATTGTTCGTTAAAGGAACAAAAATGAAATACCAGAGGTATGTTTCAAATTATAGTTGGGTGAAAGTTTGAAACAAGTTAAACACAAATGTTTAGTTTTCTTGTGACTTTTCATTAATATAGTAAAATCATGTCTATGTTAACTTCCTTGGAATTAATTTTTCCATATCAGTGATTGTCTCTTAGGTTCTAGCTAGAACTTAGCATTTTACTAGTTTCCTGTTACAAATTTTCCTAAAATATACTGTATAATTAATTGACCTCCTAAGTAGTATATACTCAATATAATTTTATCTTTTTGATTATTCTCTTACACTGGTAGCTCTTACCTACCAAAATCAAATCAATCAATCAACCCACCAAAACGTGGGACTATGGAAAAATACAGGTCTCACCCCCAGAGACTCTGATTTACTGATATAAAACGGGGCCTGGGCTCTTACTCCTCCAGTCTGTCTGCACACTGACCTATACTTACATGATGTTCAGTACATGTGGCCTAGTTCTGGCAACATTTTCCTCCAGTTGTTGATAAACAGTTGACTAGGGAAACCTTCTGAGGTAACGAACTAAAAATACATCCTGATACTTGTACAATGCTTCACTGTACAAGTGCTTTCATATGCATTCCCAATTCAGTGAGGAAGATATTCTCCCCATTTTATAGGTAGGAAATCCAGAGGTTAACTGACTTGCACAAACTTACATAATTAGTTTCAGAGACCAGACTTCTGATAATATACCGGTTCAGTTCAGTCACTCAGTCGTGTCCAACTCTTTGCACCCCCATGAATCGCAGCACGCCAGGCCTCCCTGTCCATCACCAACTCCCAGAGTCTACCCAAACCCATGTCCCTCGAGTCGGTGATGCCATCCAACCATCCATCCTCTGTCGTTCCCTTCTCCTCCTGCCCCCAATCCTACCCAGCATTAGGGTCAGAGTTAACTTCAAATAGTAAAGCAATGTTTCCCAGAGTTGTGGTCAATAACACTTCATACTTTTAGCTAGAACTAGGGGTGGGGAAAAGATAAGAAGTAAATGTGTTGAAATCTCTGCAGAAGTGATCATCAAAGATAATGTGTAAATATATGTTGATGGAGAGTCCATAACCAGGGAAACTGGGAAACACTTAGGAAAGCACGGTTGGTGTGACTCTTGTAAAACTCTTGTCATCTATGGTATTAGAACTGATATCTCTAGAAACAGCAAGTTAACAGATCAGCAAGTTAACATGTCTGCAAAGTTTCTAGATCTGCAAAGATCTAGAGAAAGAATAACTAAAAAACAAAATTCTTGATCATTGATTTTTTTTTTTTTACTGTTCATTTGGTTAGTTGGTTCTTCCTTTTGTCTATCTTACGAGTTTACTTAGTGTGTGTTCCTTAGAGCCTGATGAATTTCAGGGAAAGTCATGACACAGAGAATCTGCACTTGTGAACTGAAAACCAGTACCCTAACTAGGAAACATCCTCCAAGGAACTATTATACCAAAACCCCTGCTTGCCAGCAGACAAATGCCTCTTTTATACCTCTGGGGAGTCAACACACAGTATATCTCATGTCTTCTTTTTGCAAATGAGCTGGAGTAGATGAGATATGGCCCAAATGATAAATATAATGTAAGTGCCTAGTTTATTTATTTACTATCATTTTGGGCCATACCATGCAGCGTGCGAGATCTTACTTCCCTGACCAGGGATCAAACCCATGTCCTCTTCATTGGAAGTGCAAAGTCTTAATCACTGGACTGCCAGGGAAGTCTCTGTAAGTGCTAAATTTAAAGGGTAGATACAATCCCTCCTTCCCCACCCACCCCCTTTTCTATCCAAAAATAAAGGGCCAGTGTCCAAGGATGGGAGGTTGCATGAGTAATTCTGAGAATTCTGAGTTGAGATCAACAAATACTATCCAGTTAAGTGCTTAACCAGTTACTATTTTGTTTTATTCTCTCATTGTTTCCTACTGCCTGAAACCATTTGTGATGAAAAGTTTAAACTCCTCATCAACTAGCACCACCCACTTCTTCAAGTATATTGACATGGTTCATAGTGATAGTCACATGGCATCTTGGACTTGGAAACTTTAATGTGATCCGGAAAACTCCAACAGTTTTTTGTCTTTCTCCCATGGATGAGACTCTTTTGTGAGATAAATGTTCTGTCCTATTTTGGAGTAGTTCTTCAAAGAGATACAAGTCTAAGAGTACATGGCATGGGGAAAATTTTTCAAAATAGTACCCAGAAAATTAGATTGTGTGCTCAGTTGAAATGACAAGGTTTAGATAGGTGGGATGGGTGGTGACAAGGGAGATCCAAGAGGGACGGGATATATGTATACATATAGCTGATTCACTTCATTGTACAGCAGCAACTAACACACCATTGTAAACTAATTATACTGTAATTAAAAAATAAAATGAATGGCAAGGCTTACAAAATACAGTGCACACATACTACTCGACCCCATGTCTTCCTAAGTTTACCTGAGTGAACCCTACCCTCCCTTCTTTTACTTCCTTGAATTTGCAGATAATTTCAACTTATTGACACATATTTGTGCCAGGCTATCAACTTTTAACTATTGGATTTCAGTTCCAGATCTCTTACTTCAGATCTGATCATGGTTTTCTGTAGTTGGCACCAAAGAGATACAAGTCTAAAAGTACATGGCATGGAGAAAATTTTTCAAAATAGTACCCAGAAAATTAGATTGTGTGCTCAGCTGAAATGACAAGGCTTAGATAGGTGGGATGGGTGGTGACAAGGGAGATCCAAGAGGGAGGGGATATATGTATACATATAGCTGATTCACTTCATTGTACAGCAGGAACTAACACACCATTGTAAACTAATGTGTAACTAATGTGTAAACTAATGTGTAACTAGTGTGTAAACTCCAGCCTCAATATGCTCCTGAGATTCTGCTTTACTGGGTTCTATGACAGCCAAGGATTCCAGTTCTCTTGAGTTTCCCATCCCAACTGCACTGTATGTTAAACTGTTGGTGTCACAGAATTAAACATTTTTACAAATAGGACATATTCCAATCTGATAATACAAGCGGACACAAATATATAACCATAAGCAGTCTGCAATTTTAAAGATTCCCTTGGTTGATGCTTTGGTTTAATTAGCTTAGATCCTATTTTTCTTTTGTAAAAATAAAAAATGCAGTGATTTCATTTTAGTTTCTAAAACTCTGCCACATTTGTCACACTTTGGTGAAGACATTAAATTCCAAACTTGTGGAGTGTGTGTATGTACATGTGTGTATATGCACCATGTACTAAGTAGCAGATATAAACCTGCAGAATCTTAATTTTAATTTGAGACCAGCTTAATTTGTGGATGAACTAGCTACAACTACTGTGGTTTATGAAATAAATATTTGATTTTCTGTTTGTTTTCACTTGTTAGAAAAAGAAATTAAAACTCTGTAAGTAAATATTCTGCAATGAATGGTTCATCAGTCTCATAGGCCTTAAGTATCTTATTGTGTTATTCCAACAAAGTGTCATCACATAAGAATTAGTTGCTGTAAGTTACAAATATAGTCGCAAAAATCCCCCGCCCTTTATCCATACTCTTTGCAGTATGATTTCACAGCTCTTCCCATTGAGAGTTCTGCATCATTTATTTCTCCACCCTTTGAATCTACATTGGTCATGTGACTTGCTTATGGTAGATGAGATATTTGCAAACATGGTCCAAGCAGAGACTTGAAAAGAACTTGCCTATTGTGTCTTTCTCTATTTATGCTCTTGGACTGTTTCATTTAACATGTAGACAAGCCCAGGCTTTCTGGAAGATAAGAGCCCACAGAGCGTGCCTCCAGTCATTCCAGCTGTTCAAGACATGGCCATCACAAACCAACCAACCCCAGACAACTCACTTGCTAGCAGCAGATGCATGAATGAGCCCAGCCAAGATCAACTGAGCCCCTTCTAGTCCAGAAGAACAGCTTAGTTACACCCAGTTCACAGAACAAACCACAATATCAGGGCTAAAGAAATGGTTATTGTGTAAAACCCTGAAATTTTGAGGAAGTTTGTTACACAGCAAAGGTTAACAGAAACTGTTTTCATAGCCTGTTTTGTTTGACTTCAGAAAACAGATAAAATGAAGACACTCTTAAAATTCTCCTACCTCAAATTTTTCAGGTGCCAGCTTGATTTTAGTAAGTAGCACTTCAGGAAAAACATACTCTGTTCCAAATGTGCCGCTTAGAGAGAACATTCCAAATCTCGTCAGAGCAGTTTCTACTGGCTCTCCACAAGTTGTCAAATCAGTAGATCTGCATTTCAGCATTGTGCATACCTGTGTAGAAGAGATACAGATACAATCCAACACTTTGCATCTAAGTTACTTGTTCTAGAACTGTTGACTCAGTTTATAGCAAAGAAAATATTTTCTCCATTTGCTACAGGGATTTGGATCATATAATTACTTGATTTATTGGAAATCACAAATGATTAAGAGCCAATCCACACATCCTGAGCAACCAGTGGATTGAAAGAAAGAAGCCACTTTTCGTAATAGGAAAGAACAAATCTGACTCCATACTGGATCTGGTTCTTTTACTTTAACCTTTATATTCTATTGCTTTTGCTACAAGTTAATCACTAAATGGAGATTGGTGTGCTCAGTTGCTCAGTCATGTCCAACTCTTTGCAACTCCTTGGACTGTAGCCTGCCAGGCTTCTCTGTCCATGGGATTTTCCAGGCAAGATTACTGGAGTGGGTTGCCATTTCCTCCTCCAGGGGATCTTCCTGAGTCTCTGACATCTCCTGCATTGGCAGGTGGATACTTTACCACTGTGTCACCTGGAAGCCTAAATGGAGGTTGCCTATAAGCTTAAATTATACATAATGAACTGTCTCTGAGAATCGTGCCTTTCATGTTTAGCTCATAGGGAATATCTAAACTAGGTCCACTTATGAATGACTACAAGAAGGAAAAATTTACATTTCCCTTCTGGAGTCTGACTGGAACCAGGGCTTTATATTTTTCCCTTTCAGTATAAAAGAAGCCTGACTTCTACCTCAGGAAAAATGGTTCTTTGGGACACTAGTCCACCACCTCAGTCTGTTGGCTTTCCAAATAAGATCACTGTTCCTTGCCACAACTCATATCTCAATTTATTGGTCTGTCCCACAGTGAGCAGTACAAGCTTGAATTTAGTATCAGATATAAACCATTCATCTGGCATGTCAGATGATGGCATTTGGTCCAAGAAAGTGGAACTCTTTGGGCAACAGAAGTACTACAGTCAAAAGGAGGATTAGAATTTTGACATTCTCTTTTTTTTTTTCCATATCTATTTCCTCAGGAGAAAGCAATGAGGCACAGAGTATAATAATAAAATACAAACGCATAGCCAATACTATACCAAAAGCTTGCACTTTAAAAATTTGTCATTGGAAGGGCATAAAATGACTAGGATATATGGTTACAATAGCAGTTAAAATAAAAATGATACCCCTACTTATTGTTAGTTTTAAAAGTTAAAATAAGACTTTAGATATGTCAGCAAAATTACTTAAGGAAGCCACTTAAATACATAAGCTATTTCATTAGTCAATTAGAAAATCAGGTTAATATTTTTTTAATGTGTTAAAAGCAAGCAATCAGATGATACTTAGCTCCCCTGCAAATATCATATGATTAATCCCAACGCATGTGTGTGTTTCCGTGTGTGTGTATGACACTGGCAATGCATGGAGTCAAGCCAAGAAAAAGCTCTTGATTCCCTGGGACAAATATGAAAAGTTAACCCTGGAATTTACTGACACCCAAACACTCGTTTTCACTTGAGTTGAGATTACCTGCCAATATTCTCTTCTCCTTCGCCCATGAAGTCCTGCAAAAGCTCCTAGAACATACACTTCATTCCCCTCCTTTCCTAACATTCTGTAGCTTAAATGACAGCAGAGCTCTTTTTGACAGACTGTAAGGTTTCCTGCACTTTCAGAGAGCTCTGTGAAATTGAACTCATCACGGGAAATAAATCCCCTGAAGGAATTTTTAGGTCCTGGAAAGGGTGTGATGGAGGTGGCGTAGGCACTCCAATTCACGGCTGGTGGGTAGGTCGAGGAGTTTCGGGGATGGGAATCCACCTCTGCAAAGAGGATCTTTCCTGACTCTGTTTCCATATCATGATGGTAGACTTTGGGAGAGTGTGGTGCATAGATACCACTGCCTGCGAATGGAAGACAAGTCTTTTAAAAACAAACAAACAAACCCAATGTCCCCAGTTTCCCCATCAGAACTGAGCATATGGTCATGTCACAAGATTAGTCATGAGACAGCATAAGGCACTGAACACCTAAGTACTTCTCCTATTCTCCACTGGAGGAGATTAATTGCATGATCAGTGGTCTCATTCAATAAACTTTGAACATAATTTATTACCATAACAGAAAATTAAGCCAAATATTAAAACCATTGAATCATTGAAGTTTCTGAGATATGCATGCTAAGTCACTGCAGTCCTGTCTGACCCTCTGTGATCCTATGGGCTATAGGTCACCAGGCTCCTCTGTCCATGGGGTTCTCCAGGCAAGAATACTGCAATGGGTTGCCATTTCCTCCTCTAGGGGATCTTCTCAACCCAGGGATACAACTGGCGTCTCCTATGTCTCCTGCATTGGCTGGCAGGTTCTTTACCACTAGCCCTTTTAGAGGTAGGGAAGGTAATATAAAAGAACAGTCCCTCCTGTTCTCCGTTGTGGTGGTTTTCAAATATGTCCAAAAATTCTTCATCATTCCTTTCTCCAATGAGTGGATCTAATTTGTTTTACCTTGAGTGTGGGCTTGACCTAATTACATACTCCTAATGAATATAACATGGTAGAAATGATGGCTTGTGACAAGTCATAAAAAGCTGTGCAGCTTTTCCCTATCTCTCTCAATCTTTCTCTCATTACTAGCTCTGGAGAAGTCAACTGCTATATCATGAGGATACATCACACAGCCCTATGGAGAGGCCCATGTGGCAAGAAATGAAAGTCTCCCGTCAACAGCCACTGAGAAAGAGAGGAACCCTACCAAGAGCCATATGAGTGAGAGCCATCCGGAAAGCAGACCTGCCAGCCCCAGTCAAGCCTTCAAGTGACTTTTGGCCCAGGCAAAAGCTTGATGAAACCTGAAGAGATGGCCTGAGCCAGGACCACCCAAGCTGCTCCCAAGTTCCTGAGCAACACAAACTGTGAGATAACAAATGTTTGTGGCTTTAAGCCACTTCTACTTTTTACTTTTTGAGTAATTTATTATATAGCAACATGTCAATAATACACTCCTCTGCCTTCACCAGTTTTAGAGCACATCTTGTTTAGTTTCCTGCTTTGCTACATACTGCTGCTGCTGCTGTGTAGTCACTTCAGTCATGTCTGACTCTGTGAGACCCCATGGACTATAGCCCACCAGGTTCCTCTGTCCATGGAATTCTCCAGGCAAGAGTACTGGAGTGGGTTGCTATGCCCTCCTCCAGGGGATCTTCCCAACCCAGTATCGAACCCGGGTCTCTGCATTGCAGGCAGATTACCATTGAGCTACCAGAGAAGCCCTTGCTACCTACTAGCTGATGCCTTTGGCAGGTTACTTGCATTTTTGTGTATCTCAGTTTTCTAATCCACAAAACTAGGCTGACAATACTCAGCCCACACATAGAGTTGTTGTGAGGATAAATAAAATAATACACATAAAAGTCTTAACACAGACATAGCTGTTATAACCAACAGTAGCTGTTCTTTTCTTCTTCTATTTTTTGTGAACAAGCTTAGTGAGAAGTCCCAACAAATAACTAAAAAAATTACAACAGGTTGTATCCAAAGCATGAGTTTCTCTCCATTTAGAAATACAATCTGCAAACCTCATCTGGTCATGGATTACCTGTCATTTTTAGGCTGATATTATGTGTGTTTGCTGCAAGAAGATTAACTCGCATTCCCATTGCCCATGCCGAATGAAATTCAATAGCTGTCAAAAGGGGCAAAACGTTCATCCAAGCTGTGGGAAACAATATGGTGTCCACTTGGAAATCTTTCACCAGGGTCACAGCAGGATCATGGAAGAGAATATCAAAGCACGTGAAAATGCCAAACTTTCCGAAGGCGGTGTTGAAAGTCACCAACTCTGGCTTTTCGGGGACATCAAACTGAAGCTCATTGTAGAGGTGATACTGTAATAAACACACAGGATAAAACCAGAAAAGCCTTGTTTATTGAAGAGATGACACATGAAGACCTTCCAAGTTTTTACCTGCTTCCAAGTAATTACCTTCCAAGTAATTACCTGTTCAACAGTGGGAAATCTATAGAAGGTGAATGCCACTGGTGATTGGAAGCTAATTTTCAAAGAAAAATATGGAGAAATATAGTTTGTCTCTGTCTCTCTGTGTCTCTCTCTGTCTCTGTCTCTCTTGCTCTCCTTTTCTTTCTCTCTCTGCCTCCTCCTGTCTCTCCTTACATCCCTCCCTCTCTCAATTAGGGGCCAAATAACTCCCAATGAATTGCAAACACTATGTGCTTCATGAAAGCTGAAGATATGCATAATTTTTCTTTGAGTCCCTGATACCTAAAAATATAATTGTCATTGTTGCTTAGTTGCTGAATTGTGTCCAATTCTTTATGACCCCATGGACTATAACCCACCAGGCTCCTCTGTCCATGAGATTTCCCAGAAAAGAATACTGGAGTTGGTTGCCATTTCCTTCTCCAGGGGATTTTCCTGACCCAGGGATTGAACCCGAGTCTCCTGCATTGGCAGGTGACTCAGTGGCAGGATTCTTTACCACTGAGTCACCAGAGAAGCAGAAATATAATAGATACACAATAAATATCTGTTAAGTAGGTGAGGGGGGCCCCATCCCTCTTTACAATGTCCCTTCCAAAGTAATCTCAGAAACTGTTACCCAGTTTTGAAAATTGTTGTTAAACATAAATGTTTTATTTCATTCTGATTCCTTCCAAGTAAGCTTGAGAAACAAACCTAGTCTAATTTGATAATCAGGGTCAATAGCTTAATAAAATCATTGGCAAAGTAGGAAAAGCTGAGAGTTGGAAGCAAGACTATTAAAACTCCTCTCAAAGTTTATTTTCTATCTAAAAAAAATTTAATTGAAATTTACTAGCATTTTAAGAATGAATCGACAAAAGTACTCCTATCAGATCCCTATGTCAGAGGACCTGGGTCACAAATTGTTCTGAGGTACCCTGATGGGAGAGTGAGAGCTTCTCACTTTAGGATGACTCAGGTCCTCACTAGCTGCCCACATCCTGTACACTGTGCCATCCTGCCATTTACTGGGTCTGGTTAAGTGGATTGATCAACTACGTTATCAGTTTAACTAAGCCAACACTTACAGAATAGAAGAGTAGCTGCAAAAACAGCCTTTAAAATGATACTAACAATGCAAACACAGTCTCCAAAATAACAAAAATGACATTTCTATTCCCAATTTGAAACACATTTTTGAGAACATGAAAGTTTAATTACATTTGAAAACAAGTTGACAGACCCACAAGATTACATAAAAAACTTTTTGAAAGTTTTGGGTCTTATTTATACATACACAAATAAATGCATAAATAAATAGAAACATATTTTTAAGGACTCGTGTTAAATTTTTTTTCATAGAGGTATATGATCAAAAATGTTTGAGAATCATTGATGCTATATCTTTCTTCTTGACTAAAGTTTATTTTTCACCTCGGACTTCCAGGAGATAATTTCTCCACTCAGAAGATTCTGAGGTTCCAATATAAGATGATTAGAAAAAAGAATATGGGATAGGAAAAGAGACATTCACACTGAGTTGCACACCCCATATTCATGTAAAAGTTCAGTCTCTCTCCCTGCCCAATTTGGTACAAAATTATGACATTAGGTTATTTTATTCCTTCAGGTTATTTTACTCAGATTTTAAAGTAAAAATTTTATGACTTGACCTTAAATCAATAAAAGAATAATTAAATCAACTGGTATAGAAACTGAAAAAGAAAGATCATTTTTGTAACTTGATAGAAAGCAAAGAAATTAGCTTCTGTGAAACTGATTCATGCAATATGAAAACATATTTTATCATTTTAGTATTAAATGGTATCCAGGTCAGGAAGCAATAGTTAGAACTGGACATGGAACAACAGACTGGTTCCAAATAGGAAAAGCAGTACGTCAAGGCTGTATATTGTCACCCTGCTTATTTAACTTATATGCAGAGTACATCATGAGAAATGCTGGGCTGGATTTAGCACAAGCTGGAATCGAGGTTGCCAGGAGAAATATCAATAACTTCAGATATGCAGATGACACCACACTTATGGCAGAAAGTGAAGAAGAACTAAAGAATCTCTTCATGAAAGTGAGAGAGGAGAGTGAAAAAGTTGGCTTAAAGCTCAACATTCAGAAAACTAAGATCATGGCATACAGTCCCATCACTTTTGGCAGATGGATGGGGAAACAGTGGTTGACTTTATTTTAGGGGGCTCCAAAATCACTGCAGATGGTGACTGCAGCCATGAAATTAAAAGATGCTTACTCCTTGGAAGAAAAGTTGTGACCAATCTGGATAGCATATTAAAAAGCAGAGACATTACTTTGCCAACAAAGGTTCGTCTAGTCAAGGCTATGGTTTTTCCAGTAGTCATGTATGGATGTGAGAGTTGGACTTTAAAGAAAGCTGAGTGCCGAAGAATTGATGTTTTTGAACTGTGGTGTTGGAGAAGACTCCTGAGAGTCCCTTGGACTGCAAGGAGATCCAACCAGTCCATCCTAAAGGAAATCAGTCCTGAATATTCATTGGAAGGACTGATGTGGAAGCTGAAACTCTAATATTTGACCACCTGATGTGAAGAACTGATTCATTTCAAAAGCCCCAGATGCTGGGAAAGATTGAAGGCAGGAGGAGAAGGAGACGACAGAGGATGAGATGGTTGGATGACATCACTGACTCAATGGACATGAGTTTGAGTTAACTCTGGGAGTTGGTGGTGGACGGGGAGGCCTGGCGGGCTGCAGTCCATGGGGTTGCAAAGACTGAGTGACTGAACTGAACTGACTAGTATCCAGATGACAGTCATCTCAATATCCTTTGTATCAATATTAAAAATTATTTGTTTTAT
The DNA here is from genome assembly GCF_054371585.1 of Giraffa tippelskirchi. Classification (NCBI taxonomy): domain Eukaryota; kingdom Metazoa; phylum Chordata; class Mammalia; order Artiodactyla; family Giraffidae; genus Giraffa; species Giraffa tippelskirchi. The sequence continues at coordinate 135,129,889 of NC_137283.1, forward strand.
ATATGCAAAAACATAATCTTGATCCTGGACTTACAAAATCTTTCTTACAGATCTCAGTCTATAATTTAATCTACATTTCTAAAGTGTCATTTTTTTATTGCTCTCTTTTAAAAAATATTGGTAACATCATATTGACAAACCTAGATGACAAACCTAGACAGTTTATTAAAAAGCAGAGACATTACTTTGCTGACAAAGGTCCATTTGGTCAACTATGGTTTTTCCAGTAGTCATGTATAGATGTGATAGTTGGACCATAAAGAAGGCTGAGAGCCAAAGAATTGATGCTTTTGAACTGTGGTACTGGAGAAGACTTTTGAGAGTCCCTTGGAAGGACAAGGAGACCAAACGCATTAATCCTAAAAGAAATCAACCCTGAATATTCATTGGAAGTACTGATGCTGAAACTGAAGCTCCAATACTTTGCCATCTGATGTGAAGAGATAAGTCATTGGAAAAGGCTCTGACGCTGGACAAGATTGAAGGCAAAAGGAGAAGAGAGTGGCAGAGAATGAGATGGTTAGATAGCACCACTGACTCAATGGACATGAATTTGAGCAAATTCCAAGAGATAGTGAAGGACAGAGAAGACTGGCAAGCTGCAGTCTGTGGGGTTGCAAAGAGTCAGACATGACTTTGCGACTGAACAACAACAATAAAACATCATATTATAAGGAAATGAAGCTCTATCTCCTAAACACAGAATATACCCTTCTCAAAGGAAGCTCCATTTTACACACTCACCCCCTCTTACCTTATGGTAACGCGCCACCAGCTTTCCCTTTTCATCATACACCACGTTGGTGTTGTACTGATAATGGCCATTAGAAGGACACATGGTATTACGGGAATTACACGGCTTTTTGTCACCCATATTTGCCACGACATAGATAGAGTTGTTCTTGGCCAGGCAGCTGAGTCTTGCTTGTACTGGTGTATGACCAAATCTAAATCAAATTTTAATTAAGACATTTCAATGTCAAAGAGACAAAGGCCGATACTGTATGATATCACTTATACATGGAATTTTTCAAAGTCAAACTTATAGAAACAGAAAATAGAATGGTAGATATCGGAGGCTGGATTATGGGAAATTGGGGACATGTAGTTTAAGGGTACAAACCTGTAACTAATAAATAGATAAATCCCAGAGACTGAATGTATAACATAGTGCTTATATTCATAAATATCCATATATGATAAACTTTAAAGTTGCTATGAAACTAGGTCTGAATTTTCTCACATACACACAAAAAGTACTAATTATGTGACAAGCTAGAGATCATATTTAGAAGTCACAAGTTATACTTAAACTTGGTGAATTTTTTCCACATTGTATCTATTATTCCAGCAATTCATTATTCACTCTCCTGTAGCAACAGTTTTCATCTCTTCAAGAGATCACTCCATCAACACACACATATACACTAGTACCTCTCATCCGTGGAAAAAAAATAAAATAAAAATGTCTTTTGACCCCCACATGACCTTCTAATTTATTTTTTTTCTTAGGTTCCTAGGTTCTTAGGTCCCTCTTACAATAAAACTCCCTGAAAGAGCTGGCCCTCTTCCTGAGTCAGCCCATCTTCCCCCATTCTCTTTGGAAGTGCTCAGATCAGGCTTCATTGCTATCATCCCACCTGACAAGCCCTATTAATGTAAGTGATGACAGCCACATCTTACCTTATCTTGTACTATTTCTGCATCAGCTGACAGTTACACCCTCCTCCTGGAAACACTTCACCAGGCTTATTGGACCCCACACTCTCATTCTCCTACTCACTGGGTGCTTTTCTCCATCTCCTTTTCTGGTTCCTCCTCTTCTGCCCTGAGTCTAAACATTGAAGTTTCCTGTGGCTCAAGCATTAGATTTCTTCTCTTCTCTAACTCATTCCATAGGTGAACCCATCTTAGTGTTAAATATTATCTCTCTATTAGAGGTAAGTTTCTCTTCTTTTTCTAAGGGAGCTTTATTCTTTTACTATTTCCAACAATAATCCAGCTTCTAAAGTCTTGAATTTAAGATATATTGGGGGGTTTGGTTCTTGGTAGTTTGAGAATAGCCAAATGAGCTCTCCTTATGGGTTGTGCAGGCGAGGGTGTCTCAGTTTGTTAGTGGCGCAATCCAAAGCTAAATGTACTGTCTGGGTGCTGGAATGCCACTGGCACCCTCTGGAAATGGTAGCACTGTGAGCCACTGGACCAAGGCCAGCTCTGAGGGCCGTGACCTTTGGACTCTGGAGATTCTGGGACAAATAAGTGACAAACAGCAGAATAAAAAAGAAGGGACATGATTCTTCCATTTGTGCCTTTCTTTCTAGCTGTGACTCTGTGGTCTTATGTAGCAGTTATGCAAAACTGTCTATAATTCTTATCTTTGGATGTGAAATGAGTGTAAAAAGGAATGTTTGCACGGCTTATTGAAAAATCTGACTACTGTGTCTTTACTATGAACAAAATAACTTCATATGATGAAACTAATGCTTTTGTTCTTACTATAGAAATACTTTTTTTTTTGAAGTTTGTACATGCTTAAGGACATAAAAAATGTGTTTGACAGGTCTCTTGCTTTACCCGAAATAAAGAATATGCAGACCTGTGGTTACATCTGTGAGTAGATCATTCTTTGAGACATTTCTTCCTCCCCTCAGGACCAAGATTTTTGCTCTTTAACATTACTGACCAGTGTGGAGTTGGCATACCTTTGTGTGTGCTCAGAGTTGTGTCTGACTCTTAGCGACCCCATAAACTGTAGCCTGACCCCATAAACTGTAGGCTCCTCTATCCATGAGACTCTTCAGGCAAGAATACTGGACTGGGGAGCCATTTCCTCCTCCAGGGGATCTTCCCAATTCAGGGACTGAACCCACGTCTCTTACATCTCCTGCATTGGCAGGCAGATTCTTTACCGCTAGCGCCACCTGGGAAGCCCAGCATAGCTTTATTGATAAGTTATTAATATTACTTCAGAATAGTCGCACTAAATGTGAAAGGAATAGAGTGAGAGCCATATCAGGATATCTTTTTTAAACTAAGTATGATTACCAATATTTAAAAATGCAACTACTATTCTTGTATACATGATAGATATTGTGTTTTATTTCCTAAAGCTTAATAGGTTTGAATATGGACTTTATTTGTAGAGAGCAAATAAGAGGAAATCTATAAAAGCATGTCTCAAAATAATTATCTATTTATCCATCCTATAAACTACATTATGATATGTGCTTCATTGACAGCAATGTGGTTTGAAAAAAAGTGAGATTACAGGGGACCCAGATTTACTTAGATATTTATAGATGGTTCCTGATTTGAAGTGCCACTGGCAAAGTACATCCATGACCTCACCAATGAGAATCTTGTAAGATTCACTTTTGATTTTTAAAGCACAATTAAATGTTTTGGAGCTTGCATTTAACAGGCAGTTTAAATTCAAACCCCAGATGACTCTTTCTCATGACTGCATATCTGCTTCCTTACTGTAGATCTCTAGACATTTGCTGGTTACATGGGTGAATGAGTGAATGAATAAATGAAAAAGAACGGATTGATAAGTACTCTTATCCATGTTAGTAAATCTGATTTGAAAATGTTTTTCTCCCTGATTTTCTACCTCCAACCCTGACCTTGTATTTCATGCCAGACTCAAATATACATCTGCCAGGGTTACATCTCTACTTCGATGTCTTAAATTATAGCTCAAACTTCAGATGCACAAAATTAATTTCCTAAGTTTCATCCCAGACTTGGCTATTCCTTCAGTGTTCCTGTAACTTACCAGGACCCTAGGGGACCTAACCAAGACAGACTCCCTCACCCCACCCCTATCCTGCCATGTCCTCTACCTGCCTCTTTTTTGTAGAAAAACTTCAGTCTCCCAGGCCTCCCCTGAGTCACAAAAATTTAGCTCAAGAATTAATGACTGGAAAAATGTAAAGACATAGTAACAAAAAAATAGCAGTTGGGCCAGGAGGACTGGTAACAATTTAAACAATAGATCAGCCATACAGGAGCACAGAATGTTAGGTCTTCCCCTGAGAACATAAAAATCAGTGTCTGACACACACATTCCTAGTTGTTTTGCAGACACTAAAACCCTCACCAGAAGGAAAAAGCTAAATGCATGAAGGCCATGAGCATGTAGCACCCAGACTGACTGGAATCTGAGGATTGATGATGTTAACCCCTGTGACATCACCCTATTACCTCTCCAGCAGCAAGAATTGTGCATGAGCTGATCACACACTCTGCAACTGTCTCCCTTACCTTGCCTTTAAAAACCCTTCCCTAAAATCCATCGGAGGTTTCGTTCTTTTGAGCATTAGCCACTGGTATTCCTGGCTTGACACTGAACTTTCCTTCACCACAACCTTGTATCAGTAGATTGGCTTTCCAGCGCCTGGACAAGAGAAACTCAACTTGGTTCACTAACACTCCCTATGTCCATAAATGGCAAGTTTGTGTCTCCAACTGCTTAGGCCAAACATTTGGGAGTCATTCTTTTGTTTGTTTGTTTGGAGAATTTTGTTTTGGCTGTGAGGCACGGCTTGTGGGATCTTAGTTCCCTGACCAGGGATTGAACCTAGCCCCCTAAAGTGGAAGTTCGTAGTCCTAACCATTAGCAGGAATCTTTTGATGTTGGACTACTTTGTTTACTTTTATTTGTTTGGTTTTTCCTTGGAGGTGGGGGGTGTTGCAAAAACCCCTATATATCTTGGCTCCTCCTTTACCTTTTTGGAACAGTCCAAAGAAGTATCTGAGCAACTGAATCCCAGGCTTAAGGCCTTGGTAAATCCCCAAATAAAACATGATTGTCAAATTTTAGATTGTACTTGTGTTTTTTTCAGTCAACACCCCTATTATTATCTCCAAATGACATTCTATATAATAAATGAGTTTGTTTACATCTATCTTCCCCCACAAGAATATTCATAAGCCATGGGGAAGGCAAAGACTTTCTTTAATAAGTGCTATATCCCCTATTCTTAAAATAGCATCAGTACATAGCAGGTGCTCAATAAGTAATCATTAAATGAATTAAATGTGACTATATTTGATGACAATGTAAACCCATTTTCTTTCAAAATTCTTTTTTGTAGCATAGAGCTATGAAAGAGGTATTTACTAACCACCTGGAACAGACGTGTCCTCCAACCTTCACCATGTGGCTCTAGTGGTAAAGAATAAGCCTGCCAATGTAAGAGACATAAGAGACGTGGGTTTGATCCCTGGGTCAGGAAGATCACCTGGAGGAGGGCATGGCAAACCACTCCAGCATTCTTGCCTGGAGAATCCCATGGACAGAGGAGGTAGGCTAATGTCCATGGGGTCAGAAAGAGTTGGATACAACTGAGGCAACTTAGCATGCTAACCTTCACCAGTTTTCATAGCTACTGTGATATTTGACTAGCCCATAAATTGGCAAAATATGTTTTTTTTTCCAACTAAGAAACCCATCTCACAATCCTACTGTGAGATGAAAAACAAATGAGTTGTCCCCTTCTCAAAACTTCTAGGCAGAAAGACTGTCCAGCTGTCGCCCCTTTCCTTCCACAACAAACACTATGGGAAGCATCAGCTCAGAACGAGAGGACAGGAAAGTGGAGCTGCTGACTGTCATGGGGCGCAGTATTCTCCTCGTTGTGTGCTTAAACTCTTCAGAGCTGAGAAAAACCATTTTCTGATAACCCTTACATAAGCTTCAGACTTACCAGTAGTGTCTCAAAATGCATGTTATCCATAATCCCCCAGCAAAAGCATGGCAGAGGAATGTTTAATAAATTTAATTTGAGGTACCAGAGTGAAAGAAAGTATAAAAGGGTAAGAGATGGTGAGAGGATCTGAGAGTTGAGAAAGAATGAGTATGAAGTATAGAAATGTGCAACCTGTACCTCAATAATTCAAGCCTTAGTAGATAGTAGAAGTTATATATTAATATACATATATTAAATATTTTATATTGAAAAGTTTCTAAATTAATTTTTCCCAGGAAAATTAGCTTTATGAACCTAGGAAACTGAAAAATGTCAAAGCATAAAGTCTTATGATTCAGGTCTTTCTGTGTAGGAAACAGATTCTAGAGCAGAGAGACTATGAAACTGAAGTCTGGTACCATCAATAGAGACCTTGGAATATTTTCCGAACACAACCCACTGGCCACTTCAGAAATTAATTTACTATTTATATTCGAGAGATTGCCTTCCCCTTAGTTTCTAATCCCAATGATAAATATCTTATTTATATATTTCTCCAAATTTAATAAGCATATTAGATTATAAATAATTGTTAAATGGTATCTTAAGTACAATTTAAAAAAATCAAACAAATGTCTATATATATATATAAAACTTATACCACATACACGAACAGTTAGGATTTATCATTTTCTGTAGTAAGCATATACATTTTAGAGAATCACAGTACTTTGTACAAACAACTAGGACTGGGACTTCCCTTGTGGTCCAGTGGTTAGGAATTCGCCTTCCAGTGTAGGGGATGCAGGTTCTATCACTGGTCGGGGATCTGAGGAACTAAGACTCCACATGCTGTGGGGCAATGAAGCCCAGGCATCACAACTGGAGAAGTCTGCATACTGCAACAAAGACCCAGCATGGCCTAAATAAATAAGTAAATATTTTTTAAAAATAGGATACTTCAAATACCTGTGGGGTTCTTGACATGGAATCCAGTTCACCTGAGGATCTGGGATATTCTCCAGATAAGGGAAAATGGTTTCCCTGGTAAATTTCCATCCATAAACTGCATCTTCTGGGGTCACGATGATCTGAGCACCCTACTCAAAACAAGTTAAATCAAAATTATTTCTCTATGTATGTAGACAATTCAACACTGCAGTCTTCATCAGCTCTCATGCCCATCTTATGAATTATGATTAGCACAAATAAAAGAATACCTGCTCAGCTGCCTGCTTAATTGCCATCTCCAGAATATCTATGTTCTTGTTCATGAGGAACAAGGCCTCATCTGGAGAAACAGGTGTTTTTGTGTCATTTGGCAGTATGACAGCATGTTCATACACTGCAGCTTTAAAAGTATCCAGAGCACTGACACGCAGAATTATTAGGGCAAAAACTGCCACGGAGGTTTGTAAAGAGGAAGTGATCATGGTCAAGGTATCCTGAGTTCTGCAAGTGAAAGTAACATTCGTGTAGTATTTATAGAGGAAGGAACATTTATGTAACATGTGACTGCCAGCTCTTATTTTATAATCTCATGAATATTATGTATCATCATTTCAGAGGAAAAAAATTTCAGTTCCATGAATACAATCAAAAAGTATTACAAGGACTGTATAACATGTACTATTGATAAAGTATAATGACAAATTTCAAAAGAAGAATTCAAATATAACACAATTGTACCCTTTTATTAATAGAAAGAAAATAGCTAACTAAATTAACTCTCATATGAAAACCATGATACAATAAATTTCATTTTTTAAATTACAAAAACCAAATAATAGTTTTTTTTTCTGTTCTGTTGAAGGATCTACATTGTGTTTATTTTCAGAAGATGAGAAAACTTTTTAAATATTTACTACTAGGAGAATGCAGTACAGGGTGATATTGGGGGCAAAATTCACCCAGATCAACACTCTGACTTACTTATTAAAAATTCTGAATGTGTATTCCATAAAAACAAGATTTTGTGTCTGGTTTGCTCGTTGTTGCAACCTTAGTGCCCAAAGCACTGATCCTCCAGGAGCTGGTCCCTGGTGTTTGGCCAAAAGAGAAATCAAGAACCTCTCCTTAGGGAGCCTCTGTCCTTAGGGAGCTAAGCCTCCTTCCTCCCCCACTCATTTCCTTCCTTCCTTTCTCTCTTTTGAAATAGATGCAAGGAAAGGGGAAGTATCTTACTTGGGCTAGTGATTACAAAGATCATCTGTTGTAAACTCAGATAAGATGGAATTTTCATTTTTTTAGGGGCAAATGACCACAAAAATGAGCTTTAAAACACACATACACATACATTATGTGACCACTGATAACCTCCTGAAAGAAGTGAAAGTGTTAGTCGCTCAGTCATGTCTGACTCGTTGCGACCCCATGGACTGTAGCCTACCAGGCTCCTCTGTCCATGGGATTCTCCAGGCAAGAATACTGGAGTGGGTTCCCATTTCCTTCTCCAGGGGTCTTCCTGACCCAGAGATTGAATACAGGTCTCCTGCGTTGCAGGCCAGAGACTTTACCATCTGAGCCACCTGGGAAGCTGGTCCTTCCTAGGACATCCATATTCTCCCTTCTCCAGTCCAATTCTATCACACAAGCATTTAGTGCATTTTGTTTATTTGTCTGTTTGACTTTGTTTTTTAATATGCATTTTTCTTTCAAATACTTTTAGACAGCATAAAAGAGTAGAAACAAATAAATAAAATTCTTGATATAGGTCAGGTCTAAAGGTTATAATCCAGGTCTGCTCAAATGTTCTGCTTTGAATAGAGATTTTTAGTAAAGAAATAACTTATTACCTATATAGAATAGAAAACTGAAAATAATTTTTGGAAAAATGTTCAAGTCTTTTAGTGGATAATGTGAAGAGATTTTTTATCATCTATTTTCATACAGTAAATCATGAGTACCTTTAGAGTCTAGAGAGTGTGTAATACAAACAACACTTTATAGGACAGGAATGAGAGGCATAGAGAGACAGAGTGATTTAAAACAGGGTGTAGAACTTCTCATTCTTTGTTCCAGAATATTTTCCTGATACCTAAGACATCATGCATGCATCCGTACTCTAGTTTAACGTCTGTATCCAGGTGTCTGAACATTCAGTTGCATCTTTTAAGGAGTCCTATTCAAAATGACTGCTAGGTAGTTAGAACAGGAAACAGGAGTCCAAAATGGCGGTGGCTAAAAGACAAGGAAGGGAAAAACCCACGAAAACAGAACAAGGGAAGGTCAAAGGAAGGTCCGAGGACCTGAGTGAGGACCTCAGGTAGAACAAACAACACTCCTGGCTAGCCCAGTTTACATAGGGCAGGCCCAAGGGGAGGGAAAAAACATATAAAAAGAGGAGCCAAAGGGCTCTCTCTCTTTCTCCCCCGCGCGCTGGGGCGCTCTTCTCTTCGCGTCTTTGGGTTGACATACCCTCATGCCTCAAGGATGGATTTTCCCGCTATTTTCTAAATAAAATAGAACTATAACATGGAGTTGTAACACTGACTTGTCTAAGAGCTATAACACGGTCTGTCCAAGATCCGCGAGCTGTGACACGCCAAGGGCTTTAATGTCCGTCACTCCAAATCTTAGTTGTGACAAGACAGAACTTAGGAGTATACACTCACCTGACATGACCATCTTAGGAAGATCACCGGTAAATCTAAATATTGAACAAATACTTGATGTAGCTGTTGGAAATAGCATGTACAGTCATTGATGTTATTTCCTCATAGGTAGAAAGGATGACACATCAAAAATATGGAAGCAAAACAGAAAAACCAGGCCCTTCTTTTAAAATTGTTTTCTCTTGATACTATATACCAAAAAAAAAAATGTAGTTGAGGCCATTAAGCTCTTCCATTTCTACCAGGATAATTTGGGTCATGATCTACTTCCTTGTCATTTAATCTCACCAATTGGTAATACTTCATTATATTTACTTTTGGAGGGTGGGAACAGAAACAATCTTATTTGTCTTTCGAATCTCAGTGTCTCCAAATTTCGTGGATGTTTTCCTCTCTTTGTTGCTATACACAAGAGAAGAGTGTTTTGTTTATTAGAGGTTTTTGGCTGGAGGATGAAAGGGGAAATGGTTTCTGATGCAAAGTCAAAGTGATGAAGTTCCCTTTTTTCTCTGTAGCATTTCAAAGTTGTCTCATAAAAATTGAGAATTTGAATAACAAAATATTGGAAGAATCAGAAACTAGTAAATGAAACAGCAATTTAAATATGGAAAGATCTATAAGATATAAGAAAAGGAGAATGAGTTTTACAAACATTTGCCATAGAATAGCTGATACACTTAATCTTCACTAAATTCAGGACAGAGAACTTTAAGGGTTTACATTTTCATGTTTATAAATGTGATTGCTTAAGTAAGGCTGAATTAACTTCTTTAGTTTAACTCAGCTATAAAATAATGTTACCTGGCCACAGGGAACATTGATTAATTATAATTTATTGCTAATAAGATCTATTTCCTAATTTACTGGTTTGTGATTAATGGAATTCATTACAAGGGTGAAAAGTTCCAATCAATTCAAAGTTTTGGCTGAAGAGTCACTATGAAAAATAGACAAGAGTTCAAATATTTGTTTCTAACTGGAATCTGATCATTTCAAAATAGTACTCAGTTGAGTTTGGTTTTCTGGCTCTAATAAGTAAGAAGAGTAGAAATGTAGTTTCTTTTCTTTTTTTTTCCTTTTTCTCATTTTTTACAGTACCACACAGCTTGTGAGATCTTAGTTCCTCAACCAGAGATTGAACCCAGACTCACTGCAGTGAAAGCACCAATTCTTAACCACTTGACCACTTCTCTGTACCTCTATTTCTCACCTAAAAGTTCAGGTAATCATACATGCTCTATCATTTTCACAAAGTTGTCCTGAGAGTCAAAGACACATGAAAGTCCTCTGCAAGATTATGATGGAATGACAGTAATTAACAAAAAGGGGAGACAATTTATGTTAGGTCCACAGAACCACTATTTTTCAACTGAACAGATCTAGTCCATTTGGGGCACTGTGCTTAGGAAGAAATTAGGAACACAGTACCTGGGCACCAACTCCTGGAGCATGCACAGCTGGGCCTGGCAGACGCACACCCATGGGGCAGTGAGAGCACAATAAGAATACCAAGGGCCCAGACAGGCAAGGAGTGGCTCCTGGCTCTGACTCAAGCCTCAGCATTTCCTGGTTTCCAAGGTTGAAGTAACATTAACAAAGACTTGAAAATAGTATGTACAGTCATTGATGGCATTTCCTCATAGGTAGCAAGGATGACATAAAAAATAAGTAAACAAAACAGAAAAACCAGACCCTTCTTTTAAAATTGTTTTCTTCTGATACTATATACCAAAAAGAAAAAAATAAAAAGATAATACTGTACCCCCAAAAAAGTACTTAGTGGTAAAGGATAATGTTTTGTCCCCATTGGGGTTGTGCTTTGGTCTTCAGCATGCCTCTCTGACTCAGTCTCTGAGAAGTTGCTGTTTGAGCCAAATCAGCCTGAACTTGAGCAGAACCAGCCTGAATTTTAACCACATTTTAGAGTCATGTCCTACCCAAATGAGGTGCTCCTCCGGCTCTGGACTTTAAAGGGCATTCAACTCTTCAGACAGTTCAAGCAACTCAAACCAAGAGAAGCTTAGAGAGTAAGGATTCCAGCCTGGTTCTCCTAGAATGGATGGAAGGGTTGGGCATAGGAAGTTGCTTAATCGCCACCTGTTTTTGATCTCCAGCAACAGCGATTTCACATGGTTGAAACTACCCTTCTGTTTTCTTGCTCTCAGAAGTTTAGGACCATGGTATGACAAGCTATAGAAGCCTCTTTGATCTGGCTTCTATCACTATGCTCCCATGCTGTCCTCAAAATAAAAAGAGTAACAGGCTCTATCTTAATGATTTCACTTGCAAATCTTTTATTTTGTTCTAATCCAACTCTGCCAGAAGTTCACTGACTTCACCAATAGGAACTTCCGAAATGTCTCTTGGTTGGTGCTATAGACTGAATGTTTGTGTTCCTCCCACAAACAAATTCACAAATTCATATGTTGAAATCTAAACCCCAGTGTGATTGTATTAGGAGGTGAAACCCTTGAGAGGTGATTAGACCATGAAGGTGAAGCTCTCATTAATGCAATCCCTGCCCTTATAATGGAAACCCCAGAGAGCCACCTTGCCCCTTCTACCACGTGAGGACACAGTGAGAAGACCACCATCTACGAATCAGGAAGTGGGTCCTGCCAGACCTGAATCTGTCAGCACCCTGTTCTTGAACGTAGCTTTCAGAACCGTGAGAAAGAAATTTCTGTCGTTTTAAACTACCCAGCTGATGGTATTCTCTTGTAGCAGCCTGAACTAAGACAGTTGGATTCAATGCTTTGGGTAAGGTCAGGATGACTGCCACAAATGACATTAATCCCTAGGACGTAGATCAAAGTCACTTGCTTATTTATATAGGCAGGTGTAGAAGTCTGCATTTGAAAGGGTTGTTGTTCAGTTGCTAAGTCATGTCTGGCTCTTTGCGACCCCATGGACTGCAGCATGCCAGGTTCAAACTCGGGTCCATTGAGTTGGTGATGCCATCCAACCACCTCATTCTCTGTCACCCTCTTCTCCTGTTGCCCTCAATCTTTCCCAGCACCAGAGTCTTTTCCAGTGAGTTGGTTCTTTGCGTTGAGTGGCCACGTTATTGGAGCTTCAGCTTCAGCATCAGTCCTTCCAATGAATATTCAGGGTTGATTTCCTTTAGGATTAACTGGTTTGATCTCCTTGATGGCCAAGGGACTCTCAAGAGTCTTCAGCACTACAATTCAAAAGCATCAGTTCATCCATGCTCAGCCTTTTTTTTATGGTCTAACTCTCACATACGTACATGCAAAACCGTAACTACTGGAAAAACCATAGCTTTGACTCTACAGACTTTGGTCGGCAAGGTGATGTATCTGCTTTTTAATATGCTATCTAGGTTTGTGCTGTTTAGCTTTTCTTCCAAGGAACAAGCGTCTTTTAATTTCATGGTTACAGTCACCATCCGCAGTGATTTTGGAGCCCAAGAAAATAACATCTGTCATTGTTTCCACTTTTTATCCTTCTATTTGTCATGAAGTGGTGGGACCAGATGCTGTGATCTTAGTTTTTTGAATGTTGAGTTTTAAGCAGCTTTTTCACACTCCTCTTTCACCCTTATCAAGAGGCTCTCTAGTTCTTCACTTCCTGCCATAAGAGTGGTATCATCTACGTATCTGAGGTTGTTGATATTTCTCCTGGCAATTTTCATTTCAGCTTGTGATTCATCCAGCCCAGCATGTCGCATGATGTACTCTGCATGTAAGTTAAATAAGCAGGGTGACAATATACAGCCTTTTGTATTCCTTTCCCAATTTTGACAAGTCCATTGTTCCATATCTGGTTTTAACTGTTGTTTCTTGGAGTGCATACAGGTTTCTCAGGAGATAGGTAATGTGGTCTGGTATTTCCATCTCTTGAATAATTTTCCACAATTTGTGATCCACACAGTAGTGGCAACCCACTCCAGTATTCTTGCCTGGAGAACCCCACAGACAGAGGATACTGGTGGGCTACAGTTCATAGGGTTGCAAAGAGTCACACACAACTGAAGCAAATGAACACGTAAACACACAATCAAAGGCTTTAGCATAGTCATTGAGGCAGAAGTAGATGTTTTTCTGGAATTCCTCTGCTTTTTCTTTGATCCAACAGATGTTGACAGTTTGATCTCTGGATCCTCTGCCTTTTCTAAATCGAGCTTGTACATCTGGAAGTTCTCAGTTCACGTACTGTTGAAGCCTAGCTTGATGGCTTTTGAGGACTACCTTACTGGCATGTGAAATGAGTGCAATTGTATGCTAATTTGAATATTCTTTGTCATTGCCTTTCTTTAGGATTGGAATGAAAACTGACCTTTTGCAGATCTGTAGGCACTGTTGTTTTCCAAATTTGCTGGCATATTGGGTGCAACACTTTAACAGCATCATCTTTTAGGATTTGAAATAGCTCAGCTGGAATTCCATCACCTCCAGTAGCTTTGTTCATGGTAATGCTTCCTAAGGCCCACTTAACTTTACACTCCAGGATGTCTGGGTCTAGGTGAGTGACCACACACCATTGTGGCTATCTGGGTCATTAAGACCTTTTTTGTGTTTGAAAGGGTACATAGGATATAAAAATAAAGTGGAAATCTCAGGTACTTACATGGGGGGAAAAAATGAAAAGATAGGTTAAAAATAGAAAAGCATCAAGCAGTGGTACATTTACTGTTTTGTTGAGCAATATGAGGGCACCACAATAATTCACCAATAATTTACCTTGTTCTTCATGGGCAAGGATGTGAAAAAGCATGTTTGATGCCTGAGGTAACTACTTACAAGTTTGGTCTATGTGAAATCCTCCACCCACCCCTGGCTGGATCCCATCTGCTTTCTTCTTTCCATTACTTGTACCTCCTTCAGTCACCTCTGAGTTTCTGTTTTGATTTACTTTCTGTATAGAGAGCAGGTGACCAGGGGAGGCTGACACCTTAGGGACCAGGAAAAGGAGTATGTATATTATTCTACCCTGGAAACTCTGATTACTGGGTTTTTCTTTCAAGCAGTCATAGAGGCCAGAGAGAACTATAGGGTTGGCCAAAAAGTTCATTTGAGTTTTTTCCATAAGATGTTACCGAAAACTCAGATGAATTTTTTGGTCAACTCAATACATGATTTCTACTGAACAATGACAAAATAGCCAGGAGAAGTAATAGAATAATAGAAGCTGGGCACTTCCTAGCCTTCAAGGCCTAACTAAAGTTGACTTTTACATTTATTCCATATTCTTTCTTTTTAGCATATTTTTCTTATATTGTAAAACGTACCCACTCTGGAACTTTCCTCCAGGTAGAGATAACTAAATTCTGCATGGCCTTGCATCTAATTACTATTTGCTTATGTGGCATGAATTTTTTCCCACTGTAATGATGAGTGTCATGATGATATTGGGTAATGGTTAAAGAATGGACCCTGAAGACAGAATTTCTGGGTTTGAACCACTCCCTGTGTGTACAGCCATGAGCCAGTTACACATCCTCTCCTTATATTTCTCTCACCTGAAAAGTGTTGAAAAGTGGGCTGAATAGCTTTTGCTGTTATTATTATCTCACACCCAAAAGGTGGAGGGAGGCCCTTTGGTGAGGGTGACGCCCAGTGCAGCTTTGACACAGGTCTTTAAATCTCTCAGGTCAGATGCCTACCTGTTCTTGGCCACTAATTTGCTAAAAGAATGTCAATTAGTTCACATTCTCTATTTTCTCATTTCCACAAAATTGCTCATGTTTCCTGTCTTCTAATGTCAGCCTGACCTGAATAGCTTCTCTTGGAATTATTAACTTAAAGTCCATTTCTATGAGCTCATCTGGATGGTTTTTCCTCTAGCAGTCCCACAGATTTGCTCTCTGATCAATAACTCTCCCTATTTCATGTATCACTCTATTATTTTATTTTATTTCATCTTATTTAAACCTATTTATTTAAACATACACACAACAAAACTTACCGAGAAACTGGGTTAGTCACACGTTACCGTTGAGAAGATTGAGAAACAGTACAACTGCTCTGGAAAACCGATTGGGGATTGCTTTAAAAACTAGTCACAGCCCCACCCCTCCTGAGTCACAGTCATGCTTGGAGGGAGGGCAGAGTCACAGTACCTCCCACAGCCTTTTGTTCCCTGTTCTAGAAGAGGTCAGGAAAATGTTTGTGGAGAATTTAGAGGTCTCAGTGAGGGAAGAATTTCCTTATGAGCAGCGTCTTTCATTTCTTTTAAGCTGGGCCATTCACCAAAGTGACTATATTCAGAGACAGAGAAGAAAAGCTGAAGTCCATGTTTGTCTGCTTTGACCCACCCAGAATACAAATCTTAGGCTTTGCTAAGTGAAATTTGTTTATATGGAAGATCAATTAATATGCTGTATCTGTTTGGGAGTTCTTGCTCCTCTGAGTCCTGAGAACAAATCAAGACAAATTCACCAGGTACAGGAATGAAAAAGTGTGGGGCGATTTTTCTTTCTTATGCAGTTATTTTTTTCCAGTTAACAACATTTTTGACCTCAAGTATACTTTTTCTTTCAGAGTTTGCAGTGGCATGCATGTAATTAAATCTTGCAACTTCCTCACTACCAGAGGGCAGTGGTACGTAATGCATATCCTTGTCCTCACACTATTCATGTTCCAAATCTGCAGGTTGGAGCCAGCTCTTAGGAATGGACACACCAACAACCAGGTAACTCTGATCGTCATCAGATACACAAATAAAAGAAGCAACAGCAAACCAGTAATAGCAATAGAAAACAACAGAGGAAATGAATATAACCATTCACTGCACTTAAGTTCTGAAAATGTTTGAAGGAAAAGTATTAATCTGATGTTTGCGAAAATTTAGTAAACAGAAATCTCAATTAAATAGAGTTGGGAGATCAGAGCGGAAGCTCTCATACCCTGCGAGGATAGCAGAGCCCAGTGGGGAAAAGAAAAATTCATCTTCTTTCCTGGCAAGGACTCTGCCAATGAAATCCCAAGGCCTGTTTGTTTACCAGCACCCTTCCAACTTCCTTTTTCGAAACCTTTATAAAAGTGTTTGCCTTCCCTTGCTGTGTGGTGACTTGTGCATGGATCACCATGGCTATGAACCCTGAAATGCAGTTCTCTATTGATTCCAAATAAACTCATCTTTGTTGAAGAAATATCTGGCCATCTATTTGTTTCGGGTCAACGTGTTCAAACAAACTATATTACCTACACTGGTTTTAACTCTCTTAAAAGAAAAAAAAAACTTTTCAAATTCTGATTTGAAACTGATTTCATGCCAACAAGAAACTGAAATCAGCCAACAACTGATTTCATGGCTATAATTTTTGAAACATGTAACAATGTGACTTAACTGATTTGGTATTCAAACTTAGGCTGAATGACAAAAACTTAAAAATAATAATAATGTACTGCTTTTTGTATTTGTTGTGCTACTGTTGACCATGATCAGTAAGAAATACATTCCAGATTATTTTAGTACTGCTGAAGCAATCACACTGAACTATAAACCACAAGCCATTACCAAACATCATGTTTCTTAGATTGTCACCTATAAATAAACTGGGATTTAAAGTGGATCTGTCGATTTTCTGAAAGAAAGGTCAACTTAAGAAAATGCACAACATGGAAGTTGCCAGTTAAGTTTTATTTTGGGCAAAATGAGGACTGCAGCCTGGGGACAGCAATTCAGATAGCTCTGAGAAACTGCTTCAAAGAGACAGATGAAGGAAGATCGGTATATATATGATTTTGGTGAAGAGTGAAATACATGCAATCAAGCACATATTTTTCCAGGTTTCTGCTAGTCAGGAGGAACAGTTTCCACCACGAAGGATTTTAGTGCTTTTCTAGATATGAGGAAATACAAGAATTGGGCTCATAAAATCGGCTCCTGAAAATATCTATCTGAAGACCTGTCCTGCCAGTTTTTTCCCCCTGAGCACAGAGTGCCTCACTTTTGCTCTCCACACTGAACTTCTTTCAGATGGTGTTGAAACTCAGTGGAGGTGGCAGCAAATAATTTAATCCTGCTGCTGCTGCTGCTGCTAAGTTGCTTCAGTCGTGTCCAACTCTGTGCGACCCCATAGACGGCAGCCCATCAGGCTCCACTGTCCCTGGGATTCTCCAGGCAAGAACATTGAAGTGGGTTGCCATTTCCTTCTCCAATGCATGAAAGTGAAAGTGAAGTCGTTCAGTCATGTCCGACTCTTCGCGACCCCATGGACTGCAGCCTACCAGGCTCCTCCATCCATGGGATTTTCCAGGCAAGAGTACTGGAGTGGGTTGCCATTGCCTTCTCCGAATTTAATTTTAGTAGAGGGTAAATGCCCATGGCAAGTGACAATCTGTAGTTGACAGAAAATAGTGCAAATATTTTAAGAGTTGCAAGTTGTTCTTAATGAAAAACTGAATATGTAAAATTTTGTTTCATTTGTTAATACTTTAGATAACATTTTACTTTTTCTAAGTATGCTGTTTCAGAGTCTTACTCTTCTGCATGTTTATTTCATAAATTGAGGACATATGATACTGATACCAAAGGAAAGAAACCCATTATAACTAGTCTTTAGATCATTCCCTTTTGCAATGATTGTATATAAATAAAAGATACCAGCTCTTTACTTCTCACTTACTAATTGTACTTAATGAAAATCAGTTGGCAGTTCAGTATTTGTTACCCACCTCTCTTGTCAGCTAGATATGAGAAGGTATGTTTAACATATTTAAATCTGGATAACTTAATAAACAAGTAAACAGAATATTTCATTGATGTATAACATTTAATATTTATTGTCCAAATCTAATTTCCTATGTAAAATATATGGGTTATTTGGGGAAAAAACTAATCATGCAATTACCTTACAACTCAACAGTTGTATTCCTGGGCATTTATCCCAGAGAAGACATTTTCACATAAAAACCTGTACATGAATGTTAATAGCAGCTTTGTTTTACCTGTAAACTGAAAACAATCCAAATGTTCTTCAGTGGATGAATAACCAAGCTGTATGCCCATCATGTAACACTATTCAGTGAGAAATGAACTATTGACACATGCAACAACGTGGATGGGTTTCAAGAATCTTATGCTGAATGAAATAAGGCAATCCCAGAAGATGACATACTATATGATTTTATTTATGCAGCATTCTTGACATGACAAAATTACAGAAATGGAGAACAGATTAGTGGTTGTCAGAGATTAAGGTAGGAGTAGGTGTGAAAGAAAAGTGGCAGCCTGGGGCAACGTGAAGACTGGGAATCTTTCTTTATCTTGACTCTACCAACATAACCTGGTTATAATATTGTTCTACAAGTGTTACAAGCTGTTACCATTGGGGTACTTGGATAAAGAATAAGATGATCTCCGGGTATTATTTCTTATAACTACATATGAATCAACAATGATCACAAATTTTTTTAAGTTTAATTTTTTAAAATCTGTGATTTTTATTTGTCTGGTTTATTTTTTCTTTGGCTTAGTCTGTATGTCATATATGCATAGGGTGCAATGTGATCTTAACATAAAAGATATTTTTTTTACTTATTCTACATTCAGCCTCATTAAAAAAAAATAAAGAGTTCTTTTAAACTGGGCACTTTTGTTACATTTTGTTACATTTAGAAGACCACAACTCAGTCGGTAAACCATCTACCTCAGTGGAGGAGACCTCGGTTGATTCCTGGGTCGGGAAGATGCCCTGGAGAAGGAAATGGCAACTCACTCCAGTATTCTTGCCTGGAGAATCCCATGGACAGAGGGACCGGGCAAGCTACAGTCCATGGGGTCGCAAGAGTCGGACACGATTTAGCCACTAAACCAACCAACCATAAACACAAAGATTTCCCTTGATAGTTTTGACCCACTTCTTGGTTTCATTGTTCAAAGTTCTGCTATCATTTCTCATACTTTTACCTTTCTGTCATTTATTTTAATATTTCAAAATCATAACATGCTGCTGCTGCTGCTAAGTCGCTTCAGTCGTGTCCAACTCTGTGCGACCCCATAGACGGCAGCCCACCAGGCTCCCCCGTCCCTGGGATTCTCCAGGCAAGAACACTGGAGTGGGTTGCCATTTCCTTCTCCAATGCATGAAGGGGAAAAGTGAAAGTGAAGTCGCTCAGTCGTGTCCGACTCTTCGCGACCCCATGAACTGCAGCCCCCCAGGCTCCTCCGTCCATGGGATTTTCCAGGCAAGAGTACTGGAGTGGGGTGCCATTGCCTTCTCCGATCATAACATGAGGAAGTGCAAAGTTGGTTTGGTATAAAGTGGCTTTAAATACACCGGTACCCACAGCACGTATGGACAGCGGTGTTTTGGGAGTGGGAACAAAAACTTCTCGCCAGACAGCCTGGAATCTTTGCGCTGACTTTGAAATTCTCTAACAGTCAACAGCGCGCTAACGGTAATCGGCCGACAGTCCTGAGTGACGTCTGGACGCCAGGTCGCGGCGGTGCGAGCTGCGGCGCCACTGCCACGCTTTGAGCCGCTGAGGGATCCCGGCGGTGCTTTAATGGCGGCCCCACGTGGCAGAATTGTGAACTGCAGGTACTCGGCGTCATCCTTGACCCCTGCGCGGAGGAGGGGCAGCCCGGTATTTTCCTCTAGCTTTCGCCCAGGGAAGAAAAGCACTGGAATGGAGCCAGGATGCTCCGGGCCTGGCCCTTTCCGCATTGCACACGAGCGCAGCGGGCCGGGGTCACACTCGTCCTAGTGCCGCTCCAGCAAGCGGGAGCCGGGTGATAGGCCATTTGCGCTTGGCTTGGCACGCCCTGGACCACCCTGTGGAGTTCTCAGGGTTAAGGGACTTGGAGGGAGGAGGGGAATGAAGAGTTCATTGGGCTCGTGAATCTTCAGTTTGGGGAATTAATGCCAAGCAGCCTTCCAAAACGGTCCTTAGGTCCAGATGCTGTCCGTATTATCCAGTCTGGGTATTGTGATCTTTCTTCCCCCCTTCTAGTGGTGTGAAAGGGCAAGGTTTAATTTGCTTCTTCAGGACCTGCTTTGCTCCCACTCTTCCTCATTTCACTGAGAGGCCCCGCGCCCCACCCAGACCTCAAGCCAGATTCTAGAGGTCTTCCTGAATTTCCCTCTCCTCTCTCCGTATCAACAAGCCCTGTCGGTTCCACTTCCAAACACGTCCTTTTCTCTCTACTTCAGTACCTTCTTGCTTGGAACTATTAATGACTTTCTCAAGGCTTCCAAAGATCTCCCTCTACCCCTAGTATGCAAAGACAATGAGCTTCCTGAAATATGAATCAAATTCTGGCATCCTCCATTCAAAAGTCAGTCCCTCCCCACCTCTCCAGATTCCTCTGTTTACTGGTCTCCAGCCTTGTGGACCACAGCTGCCTTCTCTTTGACCATGTCAAGTCTTTTTGCGCAAACTGAGGAGGGCTCTCCCCTCGCAATGGCTGCCTCATTGTCATCCTTCAGATCTCAGTTCAAAAGCCCCTCCACAGACAGGCCTTATCTAAAGGAGGATCCTCACACCTAATCAACTCCAGCCAATTACTCTTTCAAATCACCAGTTTTTTTCTGTCATAGATAATTAGAGATTCCGGTATTTATTTACTGTTTATCCCTTCCACTGAAATATTAGTTCCATAAAGGCTAGACTGTTTCTCGTGATCACAGCTAACTCTGTAATACCAAGCACAATGTCTGCTTAGAGAACGCATTCAGCATGTTTGAATAAATAAACAGATGAGAAACCATTTAGTTTACTAAAAAATTGGAGGTGGTGGTAAATGTGGCTACTATGCTATGAAAATGGATCAGGAGGTATGAGAGTTGCACAGCAGAGATTCACTCAAAACAACGACATGGATTTTATATGATGTCAGAGGAACCCCTTCCCTAACATAGAACAAGTATTCCTGTGGACTCACTTGCTCCGGAAGTGGGATACATCTATTGGAAATATTTAATTTTTTTAATGATAGAACTAAAACAGAGACATTAAGAGAAATGAATAATATTAAACCAAGCATTACTTATAAATCAAGATCCTAATTCACAGTATGTTACAAAATTGGAAGTGCTAAGTAATATTATTCTTGTATCTTTCACACAAACAAAATTTTTAGAAGAGCTGATGGCCAGGATATACAACAGAATTTTTACACCATAGGCTGGAAATTGCTTTTTTAACAAAAACAAACAAAAACTCAGGACACAGAGAAAGCAACTATTTTAAAAACTGATTTCACAGTAATTATTCTGTATATTTTGACTTATATTTACATTTATTTATGTCAAATCAATTCATTTCCTTTCCTGTTAATAAAAAGGTACATTCACAGAATCAGTGCACTCAATAAAAAGTAAACAGATGAAACGGGGCACCTAGAGTCAACAACATCTTCAAGGCCAAGTGTAGTCACTCAAAACCACAAACTTCTGTTCATTTTCAACGACTCCTCTCATATTTAAGATTTCAAATATGACTGGTTCAATAGGCCAGTTCTTCAGGACAACAGGATGTGTAGCCCAACACAGGATCACCCAAAGCTATATTAACATTTCCAGGATGCTGGTGTGGAGTCCATGGAGTTTTGTGCGTAAAAATTAAGAAAGTCCAACACTGACGTTCAAGGCCAGGAGCATCCATCTTCCAGTCCTGTACTGGTTGAAATTCCTAAGGCTACCTTTCATCAGACAAGAGAGCAGTCCGTTCCTCCTCTGTGCCAAGGATATTTTGAAGTTCAGATCTATATTGAAGGAAAAAAGAGGCCAACCTCAATATTTCTCACCTTAAAAAAAACTCGGTACCTACATCTCTACCCAACTATGTCCATATATGTGTCTATCAAGTAATGAGGCACAGAGTGCCCAGAGATCTTCAGACTGGAAGAATGGGTGTAAAATGGTGTTTGTTTTCCACTCCCACAAGCCAAATTTTAAAGGGAGGAAAAAAGCTCCAGAGTTGACCATACCTCCTCCTTCTCCTCAAGTGCTCCAACAGATAAAACAAGCCCATCACTAGTCCCTTTAACACAATGAAAGATATGGTTAACATCAATTATCCAAGTCATGTTTCTCCATAAACATAAGAAAAATGAAAGTAAAAGACTAATTACTCACGCTTGTCAGAGCCCAGAGACCCTGTAGAGCAGCTGCCCATTCGAAACCGATTTTCTCATAGAGAAATGCCCCCAGTGTTGGTCCTACAAAAGCACTAACAGTGGAAAGAAGAAAAAGGATTAAATAGAGCCAAAAAAAGTTACTTCTTATGGGCTACATGACCTCTTTAATTCATTATATTGAAACTACATGTGCGTGCATGCTAAGTCGCTTCAGTCCTGTCCAACTCTTTGTGATGCCATGGACTGTAGCCCATCAGGCTCTTCTGTCCATGGGAGTCTCCAGGCAAGAATACTGGAGTGGGTTGCCATGCCCTCCTCCAGGATATCTTCAATCCAGGGACCAAACCCTCATCTTGTCTCCTGCTTTGTAGGCGGATTCTTTACCACTAGCACCACCTGGGAAGCCCTGAACTGGGCATTAGGTGTAAGAAAATAGAAGGTGAAAGTTGCTCAGACGTGTCTGACTCTTTGGACCCCATAGACTGTATAGTCCATGGAATTCTCTAGGTCAGAATACTGGAGTGGGTAGCCTTTCCTTTCTCCAGGGGATCTTCCCAACCCAGGGATCGAACCCAGGTCTCCCGCATTGCAGGCGGATTCTTTACCAGCTGAGGCACAAGGGAAGTAAGAAAATAATTCTACCTGAAAAGGATGATGTTTGAAATGGTTAAACAATCCTAAAATTATGACTGCTTCTGAAAAGTTGGTGCCTTATATGAGAATTTTAAAAAGATGGCATGCATTCCAAAGAGTCTTTATCATATTCTCTCCAGGTATTTATATTTAAAATAACTCAGTACATACTGATTGATGATAGCTACACAGCTAGCATATAATTATCTCTCTGGTATAGTACAGAGTGGGCTTCCCTGGTGACTCAAAGGTAAAGAATCCGCCTGCCAATGCAGAAGATGCAGTGGATGTGGGTTTGATCCCTAGTTTGGGAAGATCCCCTGGAGGAGGGCATGGCAACCCACTCCAGTATTCTTGCTTGGGAAATCCCATGGATAGAGGAGCCTGGCAGGCTACAGTCCACGGGGTAACAAAGAGTCAGACACGACTTAGCAACTTAACAACAACATAGTACAGAGTAAAAAATAAATACAAAAATGAATGAATAAATTAATACATCTTTAAACCTGAGACATGCTCCTGTCAAAAGAACTTTAAAATATCACTTAAATAAGACAAAGTATATGAGACTATTGTGATTACCTTATTAAAACTGTTGGTATAACCACTGATCTTAAAGTCAGATAGTATGGGTCAAAAGTGCAGCATTGCCCTAAGAGAATTATGTGCCTTCTGGCAGCTCATCTGATCTCTCAGTGTCTGAATTTCTCCATCTGTAAAATGGAATAGTAGTCTCCAACTTACAAGTGTGAATTAAATTCCAAAGCTACTCACCCAACTGACCACATTGCACCAAAGAGACCTGACACAAGTCCCAGGGTACTTAATCCTTCTTCAAATCCATTTTCACTGCAAAAAGAAACAAAGAGTATATTCATGATTAAAAAGGGAAACTTTCATGAAACAAAGGAATAGCGTATGGTAGATAAACTAAAACAAACCGGGGATAATCTGGACAAACCTGACAGCAAGAACACTCCATTTCTAAAATAAAAAGTTAACCTAATTTGAAGATATTCTCCTAGCTATGGTTACTCCAGGGTTTTCTAGAAATGCTTCTACTGTACATATAGGATATAATAGTAAGAATCACGACCCACTTATATTACATGTTTATTAAAGTATACAATTAAGAAATCTTAAAATGAAATGAACACATAAAGAGAACAATGGACAACTTTCAGAAAGTACAGAAGCAGCTCCTTATTCCTCTGAGGACTGTTGAACTGGCACATCAGAACCAACAGTTATTTTCCTGCTCAAGTTTACTTTGTGTTCTTCATCGTCACATCTACTAAAGACTGACGGGCCAAGTGACAAATGCCTGGTGTGGTATAGTACTTCAAAATAAAATGATATATTTGGTCTTCTTCCCCATTCCTGGCACAGAGCTCCTAAAATTTGTGGAATTTCCTAAAAGATGAAAGCCATTTTTTTTAAAAAAAGCGTCTTTTGTTGTGTTAATGAGATGATTTGGGGACCAGCACCCACGTTGCATGGAGAATCAATATGGATTAGAGGGTTGGAACTTTCAGCTCCACAAACCCCTTCCCCACAGGGATGGGAATGGGGCTGGAGATTGAATCAATTGCCAATCGGCCAGTGATTTAATCAGCCATACCTATGTAATGAACCTTTCATAAACACCCAAAGGGACTGAGTTCAGAATGCTCCCAGCTTGGGAAGCCAAAATGCTTCCACATGCCACAGTGCTGGGCCCAGATAGAGGCTCCATTGCTTGGGACCTCACTGCCCTTTGTATCTCGTCATCTGACTGTTGATGAGTAAGCTGGTTTCCTGAGATCTACGAGCTACTCTAGTAAATTAATCAAATCCAAGTCATGGGAACTGCTGATTGACAGCCAGTGGGTCAGAAGCACAGGTAACAACCTGTACTTGAAATTGGCTTCTGAAGCAGAGACCAGTCTTGTGGGATGAGCCTTTAACCTGTGGGATCTGCTGCTATCTCCAGCTAAATGGTTTCAGAATAAATTGAATTGCAGGACACCCACCTGCTTTCAGAGAAGTACTTGGTGGTGTCAGGGAGGAAAACACACACATTGGAATTGGTGCTAAAATCATTTTACCTGGTCACTCTGTGTCCTTGTATGGACCTCCACTATGAGAGGGAAATGATGCTGAGGTCTTTCCACCGTGCTTTGGCTTTATTTTAAAATTTGCTGAAGTATAATTGATTCACAATGTTGTATTAATTCCTATTGTACAGCAAAGGACTTCAGTTATGCATATATATATATATACATACATATATATATATACACATACATATATATATATATATGCTTTGACTTTTTAAAAGTATATCTCTACCCAAGTGTAAACCGAGCCAAGCTTCTATCCACAACCCATTTTACCTATCACTGTATTAATATTACTCTATATCATCATTTATATTATTGTATTGTTGCTTATAATATTTATAACAATATTGTGTGACATGAAATCATGAGGATTTAGTATTGTAAAAAAATATCCAACATCCTACAAAATTGAGAAATTCAAGAAAGCTTGTGATGTTTACTGTTAATTACAACAACAGTTCAAGCAACGGAAGTAACTTACTGTGCGCAACTGAGAATCTCTGGGAAAGCTGGAATTAAGCTCATTCCAGCAGAGATACCATTTATGACTAATATCAGCACCAACAACCAGAGCTGACTGCAAAAAAGTTTTGGAGAAAAAAAAAAATTAACATTGAAAGAGACAACAAACCTTCATGCCAAAAAGGGTAGGCAGGATCTTGGGAGAAGTTCCTTTCACAGGTTACAAGACTAGTCTGATTCTTATTCCCATCTGATCTTTACATTTTGATGGAAAAAAATCAGTTCATTCTGCTATCCCAAGGTCTTTGGCCACACATGTCACATGCCTGGAGTCAACTTGCCTTATCACCATACAAAATCCTTTCAAAGTTGATTAAACTGTCAGTATTAATGTCCCTCCTTCAAGCACTTAGTTTTGAAATTCCATTGACTGAAAAAGGGCACAGAAGGGATGTGGTAAAGGAAGTGACAGGAACCTGCTATTCGTTCCATGCCAGGCCCTATGTCAGTTACTTCATATCCATTGCTCTTTTGAATCTTTGCAGCGACCCTGCCATGTGAGTCTGTTAAAACAATTAAAGAAGACAATCTAGGTGATAGAAGCAAACTTTACTTAACACTTTATGAGGTGGATGGTCTCCTTTCAGAGGACTGCAAAATGGGATGGAAGGCAGGAAGCTTTTACAGGGTAAAGAGTAAAGAACAAGGAAGAGAAAATCAGAAAATATCTGATTGGCCAGGGCCACACAGTCTATCTTGTCTGGGGTGAGAAAGCCAGAGCAGCGTTGGCAATTTGGGGGTGATTGGCTGACTGGATATACTGCTTGCTGGTCAGGAGGAGCATTTACAGGGACATGAAAGTTTTCTAAGCTTTGGTTTGCTGATATGGCACCCTGGGCTGGAGTCACTCCATCCTGAGCCTAGAAAGTTATTCCAATGGTACTATTATCACCTGTTTTGTGTGTGTGTGTGGATATAAAACCAAGGCTCTTGGAAGTTAAATGATTTACCCAAGTTCACACACCAAACAAGGCACAAAGCCCAAATACAAACTCAAACATGAAGGACTCTGAAATCCTTGCTTTTTTCCATGTCATATTTTGTCCCAGAGGTACCTAAACAGCTCTAGGTAGTTCACTTTATTTTAGCAAAGAAATTATAATAAACAAGCTTTAGTAAGCAGCTACCATATACTAAGGATGACACAGAAAAAAAATTAGTTCCTACCTCAAGGAGCAAGAAGTAGTGGGAAAAAAAAGAAAAAGCATATTCTAAGAACGATCAGCTAAAGGTAGATAACAAATGCTATTTTTAAAATAAAGTACAAATTGCAATTAAAACACAAGGAAAAATAAGCATTTTTCTCATTTGATACAGATTTTATGCACTGATGTTCACTTAGACCATTACTAGCATCCATGACAGTAATACTGTCAGTAAAACAAATATTTCAATATAGTCCTAAATCTGATAATTATTTAAATAATAAGATTCAAAGATACTAAGCATATCAGTGTTACACCAAAATTTTTAAAAATAATTCTTAATAATATTTGGCTGAAAATTTGAAAGAAGAAAAAAAATTACCTCTTAATGTGCAAGAATGGGGCAGGTCCTAAGAGCATGTAGCAACCTGCTAAGGTTAAGTTTCCAAAAACCAGAAGCCATTTCCTTAGGTGCTGAGAAAGAAAGTCCAAAGAGACTTAGAGGTAAAAACCTCCCATAATCCAAGAATATAAAGAAATCATCAAGGAACACAAGTCATGATATTAAAAAAAAAAAAAAATACATTGAAGAAAACAAAATTTTACATGTAAGAGAAAACAGGGTAGATGGTAAACACAAAAGCAAGTGCAATCAGTGAACCCCAAGACAGGGTGTGAGCAAAGGACAAGATCCCTTGGAAAGGGAGTATATTGTAGATTTTGCAAATGATGAACTGTTTCAAATATAACAATTTTAAAGAAGCAGTCACCACAAGAAACAATCAAGTAGATGCACTATCTAGAAAAATTCACATTTTAAAAAGTATCAAATAAAATGTTTTCTCATAAACTACTGAAATACAGGCTAAACATTACAGGGGTGTGATATCTATTCAGTTATATATACAGCTACGTCTTAAAACTAAGCTCCAAACACTTTAAGACACTTGCTTTTTGTCACCTGGATTACCAAGTAATCTCCACATAATCAGTCTTCATAAATATATACCAACATGCAACAAAGAGGGGAAACACAAAAATAAGCACTAGTATCACAGAAGCTTGAGACTTGGTTAATAGTACTAAGCTCTAAGTACTAATCATGACTAAGTACTAGTCATCTAGACTGAATCATTTAAACCTAGTTAAAAGAGAATAGAAGAAATTTTCTTTCAGGATGGCTCTGGGATAACGATGCATATTGACTGACCAGTCCTTTCACTCTCGTAGAAAAACTACATTTTACCCTTTCAAGTTGGTCAAGTCGTAAGTACCTTTGAGCTCTGCCCTGATTATTAAGGTCAATCCATTTTTTTGCATCAAGGGAACTTTTTCCTTTAGAAAGTCTAATCCAGGAGTTTTTCAAAAGTTTTGGCATAAGCTTCCCCTTTTCCCAGCTGAAGCAATTAAAAAGTGAATCTGCTCAGGGTGATGACAAGTTGGAAGATACTGAGACCTCACATTGAAACCTCTCCATCAGCTCAGAAAAAATGAATATATAAGAATTTAAATGTTCTCATTGCTCCCCCTCCCCCACAAAGATAACTGTGGTGATGGATATATTAATTAACTAGATGGAGTGAATCCTTTCACAATGTGTATATATACCAAATCACCATGATGTATACTTCAAACATCTTCAAGTTTTATTTGTCAACTATACCTCAATAAAGATAACATTTTAAAAAATTTGAATATGTTCATTCTAATCAGTAGCCCTGCAGAACCCCAGAAGTACAGTTGGACAACCACCAGTCTAGACATACAAAAGTCATTCTTAAATATCAATGAAGTGTACATACTGGCATTTTATCGCTGAGTAGGCCCATCAGTGGTGAAGAAATGGCATAGGAAAGTGCCAAACCCAGGAATACCAGTCCCACATATCCAGCTGGTAAATTAAACTGTAAAAGAAATCCCATGATAAAGTTACATGGTTAAGTCATTTTTTTTAAAATAAACATCTATCTTTTCCTTCTACCATATCTTCAGCTCTTATCACCTGCCATGAGGCTACTACTAAGACTTAGCATCCTTTGTGATTTTTGTCTTGTGCTTGTAAACAGATTATTTTTTCATTATGGGAGAAGAAACCTAACCAGAGGTCAGAAATCCAGGATGTTTTTGCTTTGTTAGCATTTAATAGTAAATATTGTATAATGATCCTTCTATGAGCCATATGCATTTTTTACATGTCAACCTGTGCTCTGCAAACATTAGTATACACAAAAAATTACCTGGAAAACTTGTTATAAGAGGTTTGTGAACCCCAGCCCAAGAATTTCTAATTCAAAACGTCTGGGAGGAGGCTTGAGAATCTGAATGTCAAACAACAATCCCAGGTATGCTGTCTGTTCACAGACTAAACTGCATTGCTATAAAAAGCACTGACAATAATATCGATTCTATCTATCTCAAAGGGATATTAATCTCTAATTAGAGAAGTAGATGGTATGACACTTTTTATAAGGCTTTTATAATAGTAAGCTACCTCATAACTCTGTTACTGTTACCAACATGATATAAATGCCTTTCTTGGTTATCTAGTTATTCTCATTTTCCTCAATTTCCTTAACTATGCTTTAATTAAGCACATGGGATCTACTTGGGTCAGTATATGTTTTAACAATTTTTATGACATAATTCAAGCTAAAAATTAGCCCTTTAAAGACAGTGGCAAGATATAAAAGTCAGAAATATCCTCTTCTGATTTTACAACTAGGGGGAGACAGGGTGGACCCCTTCCTTCCCTAAAAGACTGGTCGACCAATGACAGGACAGTAAAAAGCCAATTCAAACAACAGATAAGGCAGAAGAAGGGCAACAAGAAAAACAAATGTGATAGAAAAACAGGGAAGTACATTTCTAAAGATTTTTATAAGTTAGACATGAGCAACCTGGGTTTATGAAAGATTGTTACAGTAATTTTCAAGGTTTGGACAGAGTTCTTCAAAGGAAGAAAAATGACTCTTAAGCAGACTCGTTGTTGATAATGTGAATGGAATGTGTCATCAAAAACACAAGATATTTTTCTTATGTATTACCTCATAGATGCTCACTGCTTAATTGTAATATTATATTATTTTCCAAAACTTGGGCCTGGCACTAAAATTACAGTCCCCAAGTTTACCCGTAGAATACCCCAAACTGTCGAGTGACTTGGAGGGATTGTGTTTCTGATAACGGTGCTTTCTTCATTCTGGGGCCTCAGAGTGCACATGGGCTGCAGCTAGTAGATTTCTGTCTTTATAAACACAGATTAACTCTCCAGTATAATTAACTATCAGACTCAGTAATATACTCTATTGCATTATTTCTTAATAATCTTTTTTCAAAAATATCAAAGAACAAATTGCTATGACATCAAACTTTAAAATTCAGTCATTTTCAGCATTAAAAAAAAATAGAGACTCCTGGTTCCCTTCTCCCACTTCAGATCAATATAGTTCATAGTCTTTCAAATATACGCAATAGACTAAAAGTAAATGGACCCAGAGGGGATCTGTTAGAAAGAAGGACACCTCACATTAAATGAGCCACTCAGAACCTCAAATGCCTCAATGGAATTAAAACAGAGGAAAGTATTCTTGTTAAGCAGTCAGGATGCTGCCCAAGCCAGATCTATAATGACTAGAGAGAGGCATAGGAGAAAGAGACCAGATGAAAGGCTTCTTTCATTTACACAAATCAGACCCCTAGTTATAGGGACATCACAGAGGGAAGGTACAGGCTATCTTGATGTATAGATTTCATTCTGCCTCCTCCTTGCAGCCACACCCAGGACTTTCTAGCAAGCAGGGCCTGAGAGCAAGCCGGGCCTGAGAGCAAGCCATTATGTGCACCTACCACAATGGGGAGTTTTCATTACCAGGCTACTCACCTTCTCCAAAACAAAGAGGGACAGTGTAGGATCAAGGAAGCCAAAACAGGAGCTGAATGAGGTGATGACAAAGGATATAAAGGCAACCTTGGGTAAAGTGATGAGTTTCCAGAATGAGTGTTTCCTTTTATCAGACTCTTTGGGGTAAAAATTTAAAAAGAAATTAGAGTAATTCAAATTGCTTAACTTAATCTTTCAGTCTATTTTCAGAAGTAAATTGGTAACGCCATCTTTATCCAGTAATCAAAACAACCACGCCTCTGAGTTTGCCTAAAATTGCACATTATCAACATTTGCATATAAGTTATTCAAACCTAGAGGCCATTTCCAGGTACTTAAAAAATAATTTCGCAGATTCAAAAAAAATCAACTGGAATCACAGTATGAAGAGAAGTGGTCTTGGTTATAGGTCATAATCTAGAAGGCCTTCCCCAGATGGGACAGAGAACACGTAGATGGGATAGAGAGCACTTGGTGGTAGGAAAAACCAGACGCTTTATCAGGCAACAATGTGTGTGTGCTGAGGAGGAATCCGAGTCAATCAAAGAACACAAGACAATTTTTTTCTGCTTATGGAAAAATGCTGGATTGAAAGGGATGCTAGTGAATCACTAGTATGTTCAATTTTGCATCAAGATCAGCTGAGAGCCAACCTCGTGTTAGTTGCTCAGTCGTGTCTGACTCTTTGCAACCCCACAGACTGTAGCCTGCCAGGCTCCTGTGTCCATGAGATTCTCCAGGCAAGAATACTGGAGTGGCTTGCCATTCCCTTCTCCAGAGGATCTTCTCAACCCAGGGATTGAACCCTGGTCTTCTGCATTGCAGGCAGATTCTTTAATGTTTGAGCTACAGGAAAGTCCTTTGAGCTATAGGGAAGCACCAACCTCAGGTGCTGCCATTTCCCCAACAGCAACACAACTTCTGCACTGCCTCAAGCACCAGGCATGGTTGTTCCCAAGCTTCCAATCATATCCTATAACTCCCTTCTTTTTCCCCTGCTAATTTTTCAATCTCTAGCCACTCTGTAAAACCTCATTCTGGTCCTAAGCATCCTGCAAATTTTACCTCCATTACCACGTAATTGAGCAACCTAAACTGCATTTCATCTTACATGCTTTATTGTTTGGTGACTTTCCTATCTTCCAAGTAATGTGCTCAACAAAATCTTTGCTGAATCAGATACCATGCCAAATCACTGGGTACACAAAGCCAAAGAAGACAAACTCAGATCCTGACCTCACAGAGAAGTTACAAAAAAGGTGTGATGAAAGCCAGGATGGAGCTAGGAGGGTACCAATTGGAGCATGTGAGAGGGTTGCCTAAAAAAGAGGAAGAGAATTCTCTCTCTTAGGAGAGAATTTATGAAAGTAGTAATATCCAAATTACTGTCTAAAGGATGAGCTTGAGATAAGCAAGCAAAGAAGGAGGAAAGAATAACCCAGGCATATTATCCAGGAATGGCTCATTGCAAAACTTGAGTGTGAGGGGAAAGTATTCTGTTTGAGGAAATGAAAGAGCAAAAGTAAAGGAGGGTGGAGATTGGAGTGTCAGGAGGAGAGATCATACTGCAGAAGGATGTAGTGATAAGATGATGCAGGACTTTGTAAAGTAGGCTAAGAAGCCCAGGAAATCACTAGAGGTTTCAAACAAGAAGTGAGAATCAGATTTTCAGTTCAAACAGCTACCTCTGTGGTTTCCTGGGAAATAGAGACAGGAGGAGAGTTAGAAGACTGTGTAGTGAGCTAGGCCAGGAAGCTCTGAGGGCCAGATCAGCACTGACGTATCCTCATTTCTCCAAGAGTACCCAACAGAACTCATTATGTAATAAATTCTTGGTGAATAATGATTTGGTAGGAAGCAAAGTACAAAAGAAGCATCAAGTGTAGTCCAACCATATTTGTCAGGGTAAGAGGGATACAGTTAAACTGTGGTGTTGGTTTCTTGATTATTAGCCAAATAGTCAATGATGAACCAAATGCAAGCCCAGCCTGTTTCACTACAGGTTTGACTTAGAAAAGGGCTAAGCCCACCATGTGGCTCAGTGAGGCAGGCCAGCAGGGAGACTTCACCGGTTATGGATTTTGGATTGTATATTACTGATGTTTAAAATAACAATGATAAAGGATCAACTTTAATCAATTACATTTATCGTGCATATAGAAGTATTATGGGTCTACAGCATAAGACAAACTATTGTGAAATAAATGGTCCCTTTCTCTGAATGCAAAGTGGGAAAGGGGATTACCACCATAAGAACATATAGGAACGTCCATGAAAATGAACACATCATGAGTTCAGCTAAGCTGTTGAAGAAGCCCAAGTAATGAAAACTTAGGGTGATACCTGTTTCCAGAGACACACAGCAGAATCACCCAGGGAGCTTTTCCAACCTCCTTAAGTAATCTCTCTGCTTCCTCCAATTCTGATACATTCTTCTTGGAGGACATGACTCCATGGTTGACAATGCCTGCCACAGGAAGCTGCTCTGAGAGGTGAGGAAGCAGAGAGGCTTTCAGGTGTGAAGGGACAGGAAAAACGCGGAGCACTGTGGCACTATTGACTCAGCACTTAGATCAATGATTGAGAGGGTTCAGGGAAACTTTCCAGAAGAGGTCATACAATTAAGTTTTGAAGGATGAGTCGAAGTTAGGTAGAGTGGAAGTGGGAGACAGTCCAGCTCATATGACTTGCCTGAGAAAACTCTAACAGCAGCTTCTAGTGGCTTTCAAGGTAAAGTTCACAATTCATGGATTCAGGCATTTTTATTAAGAGGATTGTCATCCCTAAAGGGGGCTTCCCCAGTGGCTCAGTGGTAAAAAACAAAAAATCCACTGGCAATGCAGGAGACTCAGGAGATGTGAGTTCAATCCCTGGGTGGGACAGATCCCCTGGAGGAGAGCATGACAACCCACTCCAGTATTCCTGCCTGGAATATCCCATGGACAGGGGAGCCTGGCAGGCTACTATCCACAGGGTCTCAAAGAGTGAGAAAGGACTGAAGCAACTGAGCACCACACACAGGCATCCCTAGAGGGGTGGGAGGAGGGAGTGGTGGGGGGAGGGAGACTCAAGAGGGAGGAGCTATGTGTATAGTAATGACTAATTCACGTTTTTGTATGGCAGAAATCAGTGCAACATTCTAAAGCAATTATCCTTCAATTAAAACCATAATTTTTAAAAAATTAAATTAAAAAAAAGAGGATTGTCATGTACATGACTATGTTTTAAAAATATTTCTTTAGGGACTTCCTTGGCAGTCCAATGGTTAAAATTCTGCATTGCCACTGCAGGGGGCATGGGTTCATCCCTGGTCCCCTGGTCAGGGAACTAAGATCCCACATGCCAAATAGCATGGCCGGGGTGGGGGGGAGGATTTTTTCTTTAGCACAATACAGAAGAGGAGACTTGGCAAGCAGATATAAAGGATAAGGGACAGCGAGGGACTGAAATCGACTCTTAGTAACCCAAATCCACAGTGTTTATGGGTTTAAAAGGAAGTAAACAAGTGGAGTAGAACTTATAGAACACAAAATTCTGCCAATATCATCAAAATAAAAGGAAATTTAACTTTCCAGCTTTACCTATAAGCTTTCCTAAAACAATAATTTTTAAAGGTACTCCTTCATGGGAACACCTAAATCTATATTTATAGCTTTAACATTTGAAATTGTGAGATTTAAAAAAATATATATCAGTTTCTCCCATTCAATCTAAATACAAGATCCTTACTTAGATAAACAGAAAGTTTGCCAAATCATTTTGTTCATAAAAACATAGTGGGCCTTAGAGAGGAAAACAAAGCATAGTGGGCCAAACAAAAGCTAGTGGAAGTGATGCAATTCCAGCTGAGCTATTTTAAACCCTAAAAGATGATGCTGTGAAAATGCTGCACTCAATATGCCAGCAAATATGGAAAACTCAGCAGTGGCCACAGGACTGGAAAAGGTCAGTTTTCATTCCAATCCCAAAGAAAGGCAATGCCAAAGAATGTTCAAACTACTGCACAGTTGCACTCATCTCACACGCTAGCAAAGTATTGCTCAAAATTCTCCAAGCCAGGCTTCAATAGTACGTGAACCAAGAAATTCCAGATGTTGACGCTGAACTTAGAAAAGGCAGAGGAACCAGAGATCAAATGGTCAACATCTGTTGGATCATAGAAAAAGCAAGAGAATTCCAGAAAAAACATCTGCTTCTGCTTCATTGACTACACTAAAGCCTTTAACTGTGTGGATCACAACAAACTGTGGAAAATTCTTAAAGAGATGGGAATACCAGACCACCTTACCTGCCTCCTGAGAAATCTATATACAGTTCAAGAAGCAACAGTTAGAACCAGACATGGAAAAACTGACTGGTTCCAAACTGGGAAAGAAGTACATCAAGGTTGTATATTGTCACCCTGCTTATTTAACTTATATGCAGAGTACATTATGTGAAATGCTGGGCTCGATGAAGCACAAGCTAGAATCAAGGTTACATGAGAAGTATCAATAACTTCAGATACACAGATGATACCACCCTAATAGCAGAAAGTGAAGAGGAACTAAAGAGCTTCTTGATGAAAGTGAAAGACGAGAATTGAGAAAGCTGGCTTAAAATTCAACATTCAAAAAACGAAGATCATGGCATCTGGTCCCATCACTTCATGGCAAACAAATGGGGAAACAGTGGAAACAGTGACAGACTTTATTTTTTTAGGCTCCAAAATCACTGCAGATGGTGACTGTGGCCATGAAATTAAAAGATGCTTGCTCCTTGGAAGAAAAGCTATGACCAACCTAGACAGTGTATTAAAAAGCAGAGGCATTATTTTACCGACAAAGGTCCATATAGTCAAAGCTATGGTTCTTCCAGTAGTCATGTATGGATGTGAGAGCTGGACCATAAAGAAGGCTAAACAATGAAAAATTGATGCTTTTGAGCTGTGGTGTTGGAGAAGACTCTTGAGAGTCCCCTAGACTGCAAGGAGATCAAACCAGTCAATCTTAAAGGAAATCAATCCTGAATATTCATTCAAAGGACTGTTGTTGAAGCTGAAGCTCCATACTTTGGCCACCTGATTCGAAGAGTTGACTCATTAGAAAAGACTCTTATGCTGGGAAAGATTGAAGGCAGGAGAAGGGGACGACAGAAAATGAAATGATTGGATGGCATTGCTGACTCAATAGGCATGAGTTTGAGCAAGCTCTGGGAGACAGTGAAAGACAGGGAAGCCTGACATGCTGCAGTCCATGGGGTTGCAAAGAGTCAGATACGACTGAGCAACTGAACACCAACTGGAGCTTTAAGTTAATTGAAGATGCAGGAAAATTTTAATTGAGGAATAACAGGAACAAAGAGAAGTAAGTACCAAGTAACTAGGCTGACAGTGATTAGAGGGGCTTCAAAAGATACCATGTTGTAGGAGTGAGGGGCAGAGGCGAGGAAAGCAGGCCAGAGCTCAAGGAATTACTGATGTTGGGCCCAGTCCAGCGCCTAATCACAGAAGTTCTAAATAACACATCCCACAATTAACTAGTAAGCCATCTTTTTTCCCTATATAATGTTACTGATAAATAGTAAACAGAACTCTTTCTCCTGTTGCAAGAGAATCTGACCTGGTGTCAGTTTCTTAGTTAATAGCCAAGTGTTCACCTGTGAACCCAATCGGAGGCCAGTCCGGGATGCTTGACTACAGAAACAACTATCACTATGCACAGAAAGATGACAGGCTCTCCTCCAGCTCTCAAGATAACTCGGTGGCTCTGTCACAGTAGTAATCTGATAATGGTAAAATGCCAACTCCATATTACTAGGCAATCTGGCTTATAATGAAAATAATCCCTGACTGGTAAATTTCATCTGTACAGAAGGAACTATAAACAAACCATCAATACTCGATGCTTTGTGCCTCCCTGAGCTTGGGGACTCTTGTACCCAGAACATGCCTCGTGGAGACCCTGGCGGCTGTGCCTGTGGAGTTGTTACAGGATAGGTTGACTCCTATGGGGCATGAAGCTTCGGAGCCAAGATGATTCCCATTACTGCCTGATATGGCCCTGGGTCCTCACACTTGAGCCGTGCTGTACACACAGCTACAAGAAGCCTGGAAAAGGAAGGTCTAACTTTGTCCTCCTGTCACAGTGCCTTGTAATGGAAAGATTCTTTACATTAAAAGATGTAAAGAATCTTTAATTTAGAATCCAAGAAGACATCTGGTGGGTATTGCATATGTTTTATGATAAGAAATTTAATATTTGCTAGTTGTATAGGTCAGAAAGAATTTATGACAATTTATATAAACTAATTGCCACCGCAACATTTCTGAAAAGAGAATTGATTCTTTCAGCATGCACTACAAATCTATTAGTGATTATATAAAATGAAAGTGTGTATATGTTAAATTGGTTTCCTACAAAGGCATAAAAATACTTATATATAAGATTCTTAAAATGAGCAATAAATGAGGTCTTACCATAATTGGGTAAAATACACATGTTGAGGGGAACCATCAGCAGAACTATGCACCCCAGAAAAATGAAAGGCACCTCATAGCCAAAGGACTGATACAAAAAGCCACCCAAAGGAGGCCCCAGCACGAGTCCCAGTCCAGAGAAAGTCTCAAGACTTCCCTAAAAATGGGAAAACAAAAGAAAATTGAGTTAATATGTTTCGTTTGAAAAATGAACAAAGATTTAATGGAAAGTTCTGAAAAAATTCTATCCACTTTACAATTTATATACACACCACCCACACACATCCAAGACAGACCAAAAATTTAAACATGCACACTGAAATTATAAAAGTACTAGAAAAATAAAATATGAGAGTTTTTTCCTAATCCTTACAGTGAAGTAAATTTTCTAATTATGACATAAAAACTCAAAAGACACAAAAGAAGACTGATAACTCTGATTGCATGAAAATTTGAAAAACTATGGACGGTAAAAAAAAAAAAGATGAAGAATGGGGAAAAAGTACTGATAAAAGACTAATTTCCCAAAAGCACCATGACAGCAACTATTAATGAATGATACAAATCAATAGTCCTATGGGAAAATGGGCAAATGTTATAGTCTGTTCATACATAAAATGAAAACAACTCATGCTACTGTGAACTGATCACCTCTAACTTGCAGGACAGCAAAGCCCTACTCCAAACATGTTCAGCCACAAAACCTTGTTTTACAGAGCATGTCAACCAACTAGCATCTTTCTGAACCCCTTCTGAAAAATATACTTTTTGGAAATGGAAATAGTATATCTGTTACGGTGGCCACCATGGCATGACAAACTGCTATAGAACCTAAAGTGAATTTATCCAGATATATAATACATATACAGATATATGTACTTACATTAAGTGTATAAATACATATGGGTACATACTTAATAAAAGTGTGAATATTTATATTTGTACAGCAAATAGTTTACCTGATGGTCAAAACTTTCAAACTGTAGTATTAATATGGGTAAATTAGGGAACGTGGTACTGAGCTGATTAGACCTGAGGTCTCTGAGGGTGGTGCCTGTTCTCATATACAAACCATGAGCCCTTCAGGAATGCCTGGGTCCGGAGGAGAGAGATATGGGAAAGTCTCGTTGGGATCAGGGAGGCAGCAGCCAAGAGCTGGGACAAGAATCTGCTATGTCGCTAATTCTCTGTGTCAAGGCAGCTGGGCAATATATGAGAATGTATGTCAATACGATGCTACCAGGCTCTGGATTTTTATGGTAAAGTAAGTCCATCCTCAGACCCACGGCACAGAAGCACATATGGACTTCAAGGCAATCTCTAAGATCCTTTCCATGACTCTGGGAAAAGTGGAAGCAGGACTCTAGTATAAATCTGCTTCAGGCAGCCCAGCCACAACCTAGGCTACAGAGAGATAGCAAATACTACTACCGAGGCTTTTTTTTTAAGAGGTAAAAAAGAGTATTTGTTTTTGCCCATTTAGGGGCTTCTAAGCCTAGGAAAAGCACCTAAGTAAGACTAAGGGTATGTTTATTGACAGCCTGCTGCTGAAGGTAGAAACTGGGGTAAAAGGTAACAAACACACAGAGAGTAGAAAAAAAGCAGGTCCAGAAGAATGGGCCCCAGCTTTGACATGAAAGGTCAAGCAAATATTTTAGCCGACACTAAAAGGAAAGTAGGAAAAGTGTATAAAATACTTACCAATACTGTAGCCATGTTGTTTGGAAAAGTCTTTGCAAGGATAGAAGAAGACGCAGTTATTGCTGCCTCGAAACTTATTGCATCAGTTATTCTCAGTAGAAAACACATAGCAATAAACACTGGTCCTTCTGGAACTTGGTCCAAGAGACTAAAAAAGAATAAGACAATCCTCAAATGCCAAATTGATTTTATTTTTTTTAACTGTACTCACTGAAAACAGTAATACCCCAATCATAGTTATTAAAATAAGTCACTTTAGAAGATGAATTTTAAGAGTTTCTTTGTTATATTTTTAGTAGGAGGAATTTGAGTCATAATAATAGCCTCACTGTCCTTTTCTACTGACATATTTGATATCTTAAATAATAATACTAAATGGGCCTTTTGAAAAATGTAGAGTCAATCTAACAAGAACCTATGTAGAAAGACTTAGATTTAGGTCTTCTCCAAGCAAAAAAAAAAAAGCAAAATCAGGAACCTGAGAAAGACTTCTGATAACATTATCTTAGCATCTGTATTCTGATCTTCTTTAGCTGATTGTTTAGACAAGAAACTCACCTTTTTGCTTAAGCCAAAAAATTTTGTGACTCAGAAAAGTGAGTTAAGTTTCTGTCACTCAAGTCACAGAAATCCTAAAGAACAGATTCAGTAGCCAACTTAATGGTGATCCCCTAGAGGATTTTTTTCTTAAGATCAATGTCATTCATTTCATTCTCCACACCATCCAACTCCCTTCACCATATGCCAGGCGTTTGATAATCAATGGTAATGACTGATTTAAAGAAACCATTAACATTTTAAACTGAAGATAAATTAGGAAATCTGTTCAGGCTCCCAAACATATCAGAACATAACTTACCCAAAGAGAACTGTAACTGCTCCTGAGACAAACATTCCTGCTACAAACATAAATTTTGCTCCAATATGTACAAGCTATAATAAATGTCAAAGAAAAGTGGTAAATTGATGACTGCTACAAGTCTATAGTGACATAAACAAATCCACTGTATCAGGAAACAGAAGATATGGGGAAGATATATACAGTTAACAAAACATAATTCTTTAGTGGAATGACAACATGCATTTTTACAAACATGGAAGAAGTTAAAAATCAATCAATTGTAAGAATAGGACTGTCAACTGAAGCACAGTTCATAACATACGATGCTGGTTATTTCTGCATCAGTGGAAATTTTAGACTTGTAAATTAGAATAAGTCATTACACCATTTAAAAAAAATAATACTTACATATTTTCCAAATACCAAAGATGCCAGAAAGTCAAACAAAGCATAAAATCCAAAGATCATACCAATAACTGTATTGCTGGCTCCTTTCTTTTCAGCCTTTAAAGAAACAGAAAAGAAGAAGTTTGAAAGATAAATTAGCAAGAGTATGGGAAAAAATGGAGCTATTAGATCAGAGGATCATCCTCCTGTAACCTTTATCTGTAAAGCAATTTCAAAGATTATTATTTCAGAATAAACAGGCTAAGAAAGGAAAGGGAACTGTAGTAAAACCTAGTTCTCTGACATGAAAATAATTCACTCAAAAGCCTGAAACAAATTGTTAACTTTACGATCTTGAGAAAAAAAGGGCAAAACTGGAGGTATCACACCTCTTGATTTTGAAAATAGATTACAAAGGTGTAGTAATTCAAACAGTACAATACTGGCCTAAAGACAGACATATGGATCAATGGAACAGAACAGAGAGCTCAGAAATAAACCTAAACAAACATGGTCAATTCATCTTCCATGAGGGTGCCAAGGACACACAATGGGGAAGAGATATTCTCTTCAACAAATGATGTTGGAAAAACTGGATAGCCACATGCAAAAGAATGAAATTGGATCCTTATCTTATACCACTCACAAACTAAACTCAAAGCAAACTAGACGTAAATATAAAATCTGAAACTGTTAAACTTTTTGAAGAAAATGGCAGATGGGGGACTTTTTAAAAATTATTTTTATTGGAGTATAGTTGATTTACAATGTTGTGTTAGTTCACTGTACAGCAAAGTAAATCAGTTATACATATACACAAGTGTACTCTTATTTAGATTCTTTTCCCATATAGGTCATGACATTGATCTTGGCAATGACTTCTTGTATTTGACACCAAAAACCTAAGCCACAAGACAAATCAAACAAATGGAATTACACTGAACTAAAAATCTTCACAGCAAAGGAAATGATCAACAGAGTGAAAAGGCAATCTACAGAATGGGAGAAAGCAATTTGTAAACCATCTCTATATAAGTAGCTAATATCCAAAATATGTTAAGACTCTCCTACAATTCAATAATCTATTAATAAAAAACCACCACGAAGAACATGACTTAAAAATGAGAAAAGGATTTCAACAGACATTTCTCTAAAAAAAGAGACATACAAACGACTACCAGGTACAAGAAAAGCTGCTCAAGATCACTAATCATCAGGGAAATGCAAATTAAAATCATAATGAGATATCATCTCACACCAGTTAGGATAGATAGCAATAATTGAAAACACAGAAGATAACACATGTTGGTGAGGAGGTGAAGAAATCAAAACCCTTGTACACTGTTGGCGGGAATGCAGAATGGCACAGCCACTATGGAAAACAATATAGAGGGTTCCCAGAACATTAAAAACAGAGCTACCATATAATCCAACAATCCCTCTTCTGTGTATATACCCAAAGAATTGAGAGCAGCGTCTCAGAGCTATTTGCAATCCCATGCTCACTGCGGCACTAGCTAAGATAATGCAGAGACAATGAAGAAATAGCTAATATAGAAATAACCCAAATGTCCATGACAGATGAATGGACAAAGAAAATGTGGTATATACATAACACAGAATATTATTCACCTCAAAAATAAGGAAATCTTCGCATCTGCAACAATATGGATGAATTCTGAGGAAATTATGCTAAACGAAGTAAGCCTTCATAGAAGAACAAATACTGTATGATTCTGCTTGTATCAAGTATCTACAATAGCCAAATTCATAGAAGCAGAGCTTAGAATGGTGATTGTCAGGGACTTTGGGAAGGGGGCAGTGGGGAATTATAGCTCTTTGGATATAAATTTTGTTAAGTAAGATAAGCTCATGTTATCTTCTCACCACAAAAAGAAGAAGAAAGAAAAAGCCCACAAGAAAACCCAAGAGAATTTTTGGAGGTGCTGAGTAAGTTTAGTATTTTGATTCCAGTGATGACATCATAGATGGTGTGCATATGTCCAAACTCATCAAGATGGACATATTAAATGAGTGTAAATTTTTGTATAACAATTATACCTCAATAAAGTCTGCCCCCAACCAAAATAAGAATTGTTACATTTAGCAGACCAAAATCAGAATTAGAGTATAAACAAAACAAAAAGCCTTGGTTGAGGAAATTTAAGCTCTGCTTCTCCTGTAGAACTAAGCCAACAGTTGATCTTGAAATGCTTTCTTTTTGGTATCTTTGAGTTCATAGAAAATATACTTATTGGTCTCTGCCCCTAGTTCTTGGCACAGAACTCCGACTATCCTTATAACTTTCTTAGTGATAAGAGCCTCAGGAGTAATAAAGTTCTAATACTCGGTCTTTGACCCTGGTTCCTGACACCAAGCTCCTAGTCCCTTGGCATCTCCTGGGTGACTCTTTGTGGTTCCTGCTTGGGGATTAGTCACCAGAAAGACCAAGCCATGATTAGAAGCTTAGAACTTTTGGTCCCACACCCCATTCTCCAGAGAAGGGCTGGAAACTGAGTTAATGATTGATTGTGCCTATGTGATTAAGTCCCCATAAAAATCCCTAAGGTGTGGGACTTGGGGAGCTCTGGGGTTGGTGAACACATGGAGGATCTGGGAATGTGGC
Organism: Giraffa tippelskirchi; assembly: GCF_054371585.1. Taxonomy (NCBI): domain Eukaryota; kingdom Metazoa; phylum Chordata; class Mammalia; order Artiodactyla; family Giraffidae; genus Giraffa; species Giraffa tippelskirchi. Next base: position 135,172,540 of record NC_137283.1, read on the forward strand.
TCACCCGCAGGGGACAGGAGCTGCATGCCCCTGCCACATACTTTGCCCTCTGTATCTCTTCCATCTACGTGCCCAGCGATATAATTTATCACATCCTTTTATAATAGTGTTAAGCAAGTGTTTCCCTGAGTTCTGGAAGCCATTCCAGCAAGTAACTGAATCCTCGGTGGAGAAGTGGGGGGGGGGTCATTGTGTCTTGCCTAAAGTTTTACCTATAAGTTCCAAGGATTTGTTAACAAAAGAAACCATTCATTACACACAAATAAACAATTTCAATTTTTATAGATTTGACTTAATTTCAATATGCAGTCATTAAAAAAAAAAGAAATAGAAACAAGAGAGAGAACTAACAGACAATACACCACCAAATTGAGCCAACAACCTACATCCAGACTTGAACAGTGCTGGGAAGTCCCTCGTTAATAGCAATCTGGAGTCGCAATGGGAAAAGGTCCTGAGTGGTGTGTCCACCCCATGGGTGAGACTTCAAATTGTGGTTAGGGGGCTCCCACTTATAATCCCAGGCCTCAAACTGGTATCATCATCAGTTTGCATGCAAAAATGCAGCTCTGGTTTTGGGGTTCTTTTTTAACTTTTACACTGCGGTTTGTTTCATTTTGTGAGTCATAGGATTTTGTTAGACCCCAGGGATTGGCCAGATCTGCAGAGGCTCAAGAATTCCAAGACCCACTCCTTTTCTTATCTGTGCTTGCAGGCAGGATCCGCAGTGTCCAGGCAGGTCAGACGTAGGTCAGAGGCCCGCTCTTCTGCTTCTGAAGCCTGAACAAGGTTTCCTCCATTTTAATTTCCCTAACACATGGGAGGGCTTCCCAAGTGGTGCTAGTGGTAAAGAACCCACCTGCTAATGCAGGAGATATAAGAGGCACAGGTTCAATCCCTGGGTCGGGAAGATCCCCTGGAGAAGGGCATGGCAACCCACTCCAGTATTCTTGCCTGGAGAATCCTATGGACAGAGGAGCCCGGCGGGCTACAGTTCATAGGGTCACAAAGAGTCGGACACGATTGAAGAAGCTTCACACACACACAGCACATGGGAACCTGTGACTTGTGGCCAAGTTGAACAGAAGTTGGGGGTAACTTGGAGACCTACTACTTGCCATTGGCATCTGAAGCGAAGGGCAGTCTTGTGGGACTGAGCTCTTAACTTGTGGGGTCGGGGCTGATACAGATCAGGGTCAGAACTGAACTGAATGGTAGGAGATCCAACTGGTGTCACAGAGAATTGCTTGGTGTGGGGAAAAAACCTACACATCTGGTGTCAAATGTGTTGTGAGTGTGGTAGCGGTGTGAGCATAAAGGTGAAACACACGGGAGGAAGGTTTCCCAACTCAACATCACATTTAGTTATAGGATCAAATGCCACTAAGAAAAAACCCCAAACAACCACTTTACTTTGTTGGTCAAAAAAATCTAAGAACAGAAAGTTCCTTTAGCTGGTACATGAGTCATCCCAAGGACTGTTCAGACCATTCAGTTCTCTATTTCTGATACCAACTACCTAACAGTTCGCAGAAGATAAAATTTCCTTTCCTGACATCAATGACACAGATGAAAGAAGCTCCCTCTCCTCCCAACATGGTGCTGAAACATTTGGAGTAATTTATCGCTCATCAATGATTCCTATGATTGTTTATAGACTACTCTATCAGTGGCTCCTAAATTTGCTACAGATGGTGGTGGTGGTAGTGGTTTAGTCACTAAGTTGTGTCCGACTCTTATGACCCCATGGACTGTAGCCTGCCAGGCTCCTCTATCTATGGGATTCTCCAGGCAAGAGTACTGGAGTGGGTTGCCATTACATTCTCCAATTGCTATAGATGATACTGTGTTTATTCTAAAACTACCTCTTTTGAACTTCAAATGCTACTATTAGTTGTATTGTACAACTGAATACACAGAAGTTTGAAAACCTTTCTAAAACCTTGGAATTATGGTGGATCCTTAGATCATTTAAGGGGTTAAAATATGAGTTTACTTTTTTAAGATAAGATTGGCAACTTGGCAAACCATGAAGCACCAAGTCTGAAATACACATCTGTCCTCTCGGGCAGTCAGTGGTCATTTATCCAGCACCTTCTATGCATCACACAGGAGCCAGCAGTGAATATTTATAGTTAGAAGAGGTGACTTAGATTCATCCTTTGCCAGAGCTTCAGCTCTCCCACAAATCACTCTACTCTGAATACAGAAATGTGTGTGCACACACATACTCCCTTTAAAATCCATCATCCACAACAGCCTTAATTCTATTTATCTTTTCACCCTCACTACGATTTTAAGATAAAAAATTAGTTTATCACTTCCTATAGGAAGTTATAATCATTCAATCCTTGTCTTTAAAAATAATATATTCTTACACTGTATTTCTAAATAAATCCTATATTTCTCAAAGCATCATACCACAGGAAACCAGATGGGTGAACTCTATCTTTTTCTAATTTTGGCCCCATCGCATGGCTTGTGAAACTTCCAGAGCAGGGATTGAACCTGCACCCTCTGCAGTGGAAGCACAGTCTTAACTCAGACCACCAAGGAAGTCCAGGTGAACTCTGCTTTTCATTGCTAAACTACAGGAAGGAAAGGCCCTCTCACTCTGGGAAGCACTTCCTACCCCTGAGGTGCGGCCCCTAAGTGCCTGGTGGTGGGAGAGAGTGGAGAAGTTGAACCTGGAGCATTCTAGGAACTGCTTGGGTGGGATTTCGGCCCATAATTTGATGAGACTCGGGATTAACCATTCCTTTTCCATCACTAATCATCATACAAAATAATGGTATAGAGAAAAGAGAGCTCTCACTATGAAAAATGTCTTCACTGGCATCCTAGCCAAAGGTTATGCTGTATGTAGACAGGAACACGGAGTCCATGTTTCTACCACACCAAGCATCAGGGGGTGCCAGGGGGCTCACTGTTTCCCTCAAACTTCTTATGCATATGTCCTAACCCTCAGCACTTCAGCTGTTGTTGTTGTTGAGTCACTATGTCCGACTCTTTGTGACCCCATGGACTGCAACATGCCAGGCTTCCCTGTCCTTCACTATTTTCTGGAGTTTGCTCAAACTCATGTCCATTGAGACAGTGATACCATCCAACCATCTCATCCTCTGTCACCCTCTTCTCTTCCTGCCTTCAACCTTTCCCAGCATCAGGGTCTTTTCCAATGAGTCAGTTCTTTGCATCAGGTGGCCAAAGTATTGGAGCTTCGGCTTCAGCATCAGTTCTTCCAATGAATATTCGAGATTGATTTCCTTTAGGATTGACTGGTTTGATCTCCTCGCTGTCCAAGGGCCTCTCAGGAGTCTTCTCCAGCACCACAGTTCAAAAGCGTCAATTCTTTGGCACTCAGCCTTCTTTGCAGTCTAAATTTCACATCTGCACATAACTACTGGAAAAGCCATAGCTTTGACTATATGGACCTTTGTTGGCAAAGTGGTATCTCTGCTTTTGAATACACTGTCTAGGTTTCTCATAGCAACTTAGAAGGTGACCTTATTTGGAGAGAAAGTCTTTGCGGGAGTAACCAGTTGACAGAGGTCATGAAGGGTAGAGTCTAACCCAGTATTACTCGTATCTTTGTAAAAAGGGGAAGTGTCTTCAGAGAGACACGTGCAGAGGGAAGATAATGTGAGAAGACACAGGGAGAAGTCGCCCACCTACAAGCCAAAGAGAGGGGCGTGGGACAGATCCTCCCCTCACAGCCCTCAGAAGGAACCGACTCTACCAATGACACCTTGATTTTGGACTTCTGAGCTGTGAGACAATACATTTCTGTTGTCCTCAGTCTATGGTACTTTGTTATAGCAGCCCTAGTCACATAGAACAGGTAACTCAAAGGGAAGGTGTTATCAAAGGGGTCAATTAAGATGTGGAAACAAGAACTTCCCTGGTGGTTCAGTGGTTAAGACTCCATGTTCCCAATGCAGGAGGCACAGGTTCAATCCCTGGTCGGGCAACTAAGATCTCAATGGCTGAGATGTGGCCAAAAAAAAAGATGTAGAAAGAACATTCATTGGTCAAGCTATATCCACGTTGTTTGCTTAATAGATCTGAAAGTTATTTAGTTCTCAAGTCTGGCTGAAAATAAATAGTAGTTACAGCAACTAACATTTACTAGCCCCTCATTATGAGCCATGCTGATCTACATAGTTTCAAACAAGTAAGGGATGTACTTTTAGCTGGCCCCTTTTTATAGATGAGGACACAGACTTGCAAAAGTTACTTGTGTCATGGTCATAGCAGTCCTGTCAGTTTCCATCTTGCACAGGTTCCCACATTCTCTGTGAAAGCAGGATGGGGACTTAGCATGTTCTAGAATCACACACCACAGCAGCAACTGAATACTGCTTTTGACACGCGGATCCTGCTGCATGTTAGGATGGCAAGAACGGTTATCAAAAGCGATAGTTTATTCATTATCCTCTGCCAAAGGAGGAGGGGGCCAGAAAAAGGATGAGTAGAAACATTAATTCTACACCACAAGTTAAGAAGAAGGACATTGTTTTTCCTTGACCTAAAGAGCTCATTAATAAGAAGCATGATGGGGCTTCCCCGGTGGCTCAGTGGTAAAGAAATGGTCTGCCAGTGCAGGAGATGAGGGTTCAATCCCTGGGTCAGGAAGATTCCCTGGAGGAGGAAATGGCAACCCACTCCAGTATTCTTGCCTGGGAAATTCCATGGACAGAGGAGCCTGGTGGGCTACAATCCATGGGATTGCTCTGAGCCAGGCACAACTTAGCAACTAAACACCAACAAAACAGGAAAGAACAACAATACATAGGGGGAAGAGCAAGTTTTGCCAGTGTGTTTGTCAACCCTAATGCTTTTATTAAAAATGAAAAAGAAGAGCCCTCTCTTCATGTCTATACCTTTTAAAGTTAAAATGCTCTCTCTCCTGCCTCTTGCAAGCAAAAAACTAAATCAAACACTTAAGAAAAAAGAAAGAAAGCACACACCCACAGCCTGCTTTCCCTCTGTCTGTATTTCACTAAGAAGAATCTAACACTAGTTACTCTCACTGAGTTTCAGCTGAATCGGACATGCCCTTCTATCTGGTTGGCCACTACTCCTGTTCTCTGTCTTAATTCCACAGCTTCCATTCCTCATTTTCTTTCCCCCAAATGCATATCTGCCCAGTCTAATCTGTCTCACCCAAACATCTCTGATGACTTCTCACTGACGACATCTTTGACCTTGCATTTGAGCACCTACCTTTTCAGATCCTCAGCTCCCATGGACCTTACTGCACCCAGACACAAGCCCCACCATTGCCCATGGTTCCCTAAGAACATACTATTTACTTTGCTAATCTCGTGACTGTCTTCCTGTGAGTTTCTAACCTAGAGCACCCTTGCCTCTTTTGTTCACCTTGGGAACTACCATTTCTTAAGACTCACCTTGGGGTTACCCTGCCAAGTCCCTTTCAGTATTGCTCCTTCTCTCCTTCCCTCTCACACCTGCCAGCCTCACTCATCACAAAATTAACCATTCTCTTCCCTAGAGTCTCCTTACACTTTGGACATCCTCTTCAAGGAGATTTAAATACTCTGCAACTTTCTTTTCGTACTTCTTCCCTCCCAATGGACAGATGAGAGAGGGACATTTTCCTAATTTTTTTCTAGCCCTAATACATCCAATACCTAGCACACTCTAGGGTAGGAAATGGTTAAACATCCCACTCCCATTCAGTAAACAGAACTGAACTGGACCAGTCATTTAACTTTGGGGTCTGTTTCTTCATTTGCAATAGGATGGGATTCTGACGATTCTGCCTGTCTTACAGAGTTGCTCCAGAAACCAAATGGGATAAACATGTTGGGAAGTACACTGAAAACTAAAAAGAACTTAATGGGTACAGGGTTGTACTACCGTTCTTTTAGCAGAGAAGCCATGTTTATCGTCTTTTGTAGCACACAGAAGGAAGGACCATGTGTTATCAAAGAAGTCAGAGGACTGGCAACAACCTCTGCAACATGAGCTGAGGCTTTTGCAGAGGGCATGAGGCAGAACACACGGGCAGACTGTCTACACCCAGCCAAGACAGTGTCATTTCCTCCACACTGCACCTCACCATACTGCACGCTTCCTCTTTGGAAGGAAGGTTATGGCCAACCTAGACAGCATATTTAAAAGCAGAGACATTACTTTGCCAACAAAAGTCCGTCTAGTCAAGGCTATGGTTTTTCCAGTGGTCATGTACGGATGTGAGAGTTGGACGGTGAAGAAAGCTGAGCGCCACAGAATTGATGCTTTTGAACTGTGGTGTTGGAGAAGACTCTTGAGAGTCCCTTGGACTGCAAGGAGATCCAATCAATCCATCCTAAAGGAGATCAGTCCTGGGTGTTCATTGGAAGGACTGATGTTGAAGCTGAAACTCCAACACGTTGGGCACCTCATGCGAAGAGTTGACTCATTGGAAAAGACCCTAATGCTGGGAAGGACTGGGGGCAGGAGGAGAAGGAGACGACAGAGGATGAGATGGTTGGATGGCATCACCGACTCGATGGACATGGGTTTGGGTAGACTCCAGGAGTTGGTGATGGACAGGGAGGCCTGGTGTGCTGCAATTCATGGGGTCGCAAAGAGTCGGACACGACTAAGCGACTGAACTGAACACCTCACCAACCTCCAGATTCCAGGTGGATTCTCTAGGGGTTATTCCTTCGAGTCTGTGCCATTATCCATAGACCCAAACATCACATAAAATGCTATGATTAGAAGGACCTAATGAATATTAATCAGAATTCCTCCTTGGCACAAATATTGCAACTAGATTCCTCACAAAATTTCATACAAAATTCAACTCAGAAAAGGGAGTGGACCATGCCTTCCTAATTCCAAAATATTCATAAACCCAAACTCCAGGAAACTGTTACTGTCTTAATACAGATCTTTTGCAATAACATTAAAATCTCAGTTATTCAGTGCACTTCCTTTTTTTTTTTTATAAGTTGCAGAAACCAAACAGATGAATTAAACTTCATGGTAAGCAAAGCAATCTTCAGAAGGTCAATTATATTTAGGTGAATTACTTCTCAAGATGATGTAATTCTATTTTTTTTTCTTTTGGTATCAAATATTCTATAAGAATTCTTCTGTTGGCTTAAGTTCTACACATCATCTTTGCCATACGCAGGTTTTTACATTCTCCATACTGTCAAGTGAAATTTGTCAAAGCCTTTTTAAAAACATTAATAGTTCATACGAATATCAAAATGTCTTACCTCCTTGGGGAAAAAGGGTCCAAGGATAGAATAGCACATCATGGAACCTAAATTAATGGAAGCTGCTGATATAAGTACAAAAATCTGTTCTCTTGAAAGCCGCCTGGATGTCTCCACTGAGTCTCCTGAAGGGCCATCACCTTGAAAGCAAACAGGCTGCAATTAAAGACATGTAATTGGAGCTACTGATCAAAGTACAGAAATGTCACTTCTGTGTACAGACAATGCACTCTGAAGGTAATATTTGCTGAACTAAAGTCTATTTTAAATATAACATATTTGGTCCAATGTAACATAATCCTTGTATATCACTGCAATTTTCAAAACATATCACTTTCATTTACATTACTGTTCCTTATTAGAATTTCAGTGCAGAATTTATCAAACCATCTGCTTTGTTTTGCCTTCACCTTAAGGCTTATTTGTTTCATCTTTAATAGATTCCTTCAAGAATGATGAGGCCACAGGGTGCTCTCCAAATGGTACTGTCCTCTGAAGTAATGTACTTTCTCAGGTTGAAAAGTGAAAGCGTTACTCACTAGGTTGTGTCCAATTCTTTGGGACCCCTTGGACTGTAGCCCACCAGGTTCCTCTGTCCACGGAATTCTCTAGGCAGGAATACTGGAGTGCATAGCCATTCTCTTCTCCAAGGGGATCTTCCTAACCCAGAGATCAAACCTGGGTCTACTTCATTGCAGGTGGCTCCTTTACTGTCAGAGCCACCAGGGAAGCCCACTTTCCCAGGTTACTAGCTTCATATGTTACATGGACTCAATCATGTTTTAACCACTTCATGTTAGTGGTTTATTAAGGTGGCTCAGTGGCAAAGAAGCTGCCTGCCAAGCAGGAGATGTGGTTTGATCCCTGGTTCAGGAAGATCACCTGGAGAAGGAAATGGCAACCTGTCCAGTCCTGCCTGGAGAATCCCACGGACAGAGGAGCCTGTCTGGCTATAGTCCATGAAATCTGAAACAGTCAGACATTACTTATACATTGAACAGCAGAAAAACTATTGAAGTCAAGTGAAGTGTAAGTAGGAAAAAACAAACTAAATCATTCAACTGGAGAAGTAACACTTACAATGGCAGCTCCTGGAAAAACAAGTGTCATATATCTATAAATCAGTAGTGCTTTACAGTAACTACTGGTCTTCTGCATCAATTAATTTAATATTTATTCCCAGGGCTAAATTTCCATTTAATTTAAAGACATCAGGTCAGTTATTCTGTTCCAAACACACAGTAAATCTATTTGCAATTTTTAAATTACAAATGGTTTTGCGAGAAAAGAAATTTAAGAAAATATATTTGAATGGCTCTGTATTTTCAGAGGTTGCCACTGCTGTCTAGAAAAAGAAATCTGTGAAACAGGAGGAAGTCTTAAGAAGTTTTAAAAATTTTGGTAGTGGACGAGGAAAGGAACTGAAAGAGTTAAAGGGGCTAGGGGGATAACAGTGGGGCTGGAAATGTCACCATCTGCATCCTCCCAGGCTCCTCTGTTCATTGGATTTTCCAGGCAAGAGTACTGGAGTGGGTTGCCATTTCCTTCTCCAGGGGACCTTCCCGACTCAGGGATTGAAACCGGGTCTCCCGCATTGCAGGCGGACGCTTTACCCTCTAAGCCACCAGAGAAGCGCGCTTTCCTAAAGGGCATACTTATTTGAATGCATTCTTAAACACACACACTGCTTAAAAGTAGAGCCACAGAAAGTCATCAGAGACTACATCCTATCACGCCTGTGTCCAAACTTTAACCCTTTCCAGGGAGAAAAAAATCCACTGCCAGGACCCTGCCTTTCCAATCTCTCTAAAACAAACCAAGCTAAAGGCAATTCAATCGCTGTTAAAGACACAGAACCCAAGCCACAGAGATGCAACTGGCTTCCGGCTCTCCGTCACCTCCTGGGGGGCGTGGACCTTCGGGGTCTCCGGGCGAGTCCATATGCAGTGCGCGGTCTCCGGCGCCTCGGCTCCCGAGTCCAAGCCCGCGCCCTGGGACTCGACCTCCAAAGAGCGGAAGCGCGGACGACCACCGCTCAGCGCGGCCCACACAACCCGGATTGCCTAAGGACTGCGCGGCTCGGAATTTCACTCAGACCTGGACCACAGGGAGGAGCTCCCGGAGGCGGGGCGGGGCGGAGCGGGGGCGGAGCAATGATTTTTTTTCTTTCTTTTTTTTTTTTAAGGCTCAGACTTATCCACCAACAGTCAGGGCCTGTCTTGTCCACCAACACTCATGTCCTGTCCATTTTCTTTCTGTATGGGAAAGAAAAAAAAAATGAGTCTGTATTTCATATAACTGAACCCCCTATCTTAAAATGAGTAAAATTTAGGAATGCCAAGAGTAAGAAAGAAAGCTTATGTAGACACAGAAAAGATAGGCAGTGCATAAAATTGAAAACTGGCTTCCCTGGCGGTTCAGTAGTAAAGAATGCACCTGCAATGCAGGAGACGTGGGATCCATCCCTGGGTAGGGAAGGTCCCCTGGAGAAGGAAATGGCAACCAGCTCCAGTATGCTTGCCTGAGAAATCCCATGGACAGAGGAGCCTGGCGGGCTACATTATACAGTCCATGGTCGCAAAGAGTCGGACACGGCTGAGAAACTTAAAAATGCAAATGTGAATTAGAAAATTAGGTTTATAACGACTCTTTTCTTTTCTTTTAAGTAAAATCAAGTTTATCTAGAGAGATGCACGTTCCATAGGCAGAATGCAGCCCATCTCAGAAGGGGAGAGTAGGCAGGACATTTTTATTGAGTGAGGTATTCTTTATAATGGGTGAATGGTGTAGTGTTTGTAACGACTGAAGCCAGACATTAGTAACCTGGAAATGAATTAACTGATGTAAAGTACTCTGAGTTAAAAAATAAAATTGCAAGAATTATAATGGATGTTGAAGACACATGGTGGAGTGGCTGGGAGAACCGCTTCTGGAAGGAGAGGCTTGGGGTTCAGTTCAGGCACTTGTCCTCAGCGGGACACACCCTCCTTCTGCATTCCTGGAATTCAAATAAGAAGGAAGGAAATTGAAAATATTTTTTAAATTTTTTTCTAGAAGTTTCCAAAAAGCGAAACTGGAATTTGCCAAGCAGAAGCAACTATTTGTAAATTATTTAAATTTCATTGATAACATTTACATTGCATTGAGTATTATAAATCATCTAGAATTGATTTAAAGCACATAGAAGGATGTGCTGTAGGTTATACGCAAAGGCTATGCCATTTTATGTAGGGGACTTGAGCATCTGCGTTGGGGTGTTGGGGGTCCTGGAACCAACACCCTTGGATATCCAGGGATGACTGTACTAGCTGACTGTGACTGCGTCACAGGTCAGTCTCTCCATCTGTGTGACTGGGATTGTAACGCCTGTCATGGAGAGTGGCTGTGAGCACTGGTGATAAAGTGTGTGAAGGGCTTGGCTCTGGAAAGTGAAGGCTGCTATGTTATCCTCACCCTCACAATTTTCTGGCACAAAAAAATAGAGGTTTCACTTATCTTCAACTGATTTACTGTTTGGAAAGGGTTAAAGTTTAAGGACTGGAAAATTCTTAATTTGGGGCCAAGGCAAAATACAATAACTTAGGACTACTGAGTTACTATCCTGTGCCAGGCATTGTGAATTCAAAAATAAGTGAGCCCTATCCAGTCTCGGCCCTTAGGTAACATACATACTCCCTTCTAGCAGATAAAACAGACACCAATTAACAATTTATTATAATGCAATGAGTTCTGTAAGAGAAACATATTGGAAGAACTGTTTACTTGTATTACAGTGTGTCTCGAAGATTATATAAATGTTTCTGGGAAAGCAAGTAGGTAAGGAGAGCCTGTAGAGACATTCTAAAGAGGATTAGCTCTAGCAAAGTTTTCTTAAAGTGGACTCCAGAATCTTTCTGATCTAACCCCTGCCAGTTTCTCCAATCTTATTTTACTCTACATTCTCGCTCCAATCTAACACCAAACCATAGACTAGAATTTTCTTGAATTACTTCTTTGATGACTGCTTTCTCTTTTTTTTTGTTGTTCTTTCTTTCCAGACTGTTCTTTATGCATCTGTTGGGTTGCTAGACTGGTCCTCTTACTTATTACTCTACTTTTCATCTGTTTCTCTTTTTGCTCCATCTTATAAGAAGTTTCCTTAACTTCACCTTCCAATCTTTCAACTGAATTTTTCGCTTGTTGTCATCTCTTTCTCTGTATCCCTATTCCCATTCTCTCCCCATCAACAATCATTCTTGCATGTTTAATACAAAATTTGTTTGTATATATTTTCATAAAATGCATATTCTTGTTTTGCAACTATCTATTTTTAATTTACATAAAGATTTTGTGGTACATATATTCATACTCCTATCTTCCTCTCACATCTAACCTCTCCTTTCAATCCTCCTTCCAGATCCTTAGTGTTATCATGGAAAATATTATCATGTTATTAGTTTTCTGCATCCACTGTAATAAATAACCATGAATTTGGCAGCTTAAAATAACACAGCCCTGCAGGCCAATAGTTCAAGATCAATTTCACTGAGACAAAACCCGAAATAGTCTCTTAATCTCGATATCTTTAACTTAATCACACCTGGACCCTTTTTTTCAATAGGTAACATTTATAACTTGCAGGGATTTAGAATGTGGACATATCTTTGGGATCCATTATCAGCCTACCACAACTATCTATTCATATTTTTATATGTTCATCTAGACATACATGCAAAAGTGGAAAGTCAGGAAACACCTGGCGTAACAGGCAAATTTGGCCTTGGAGTACAGAATGAAGCAGGGCAAAGGCTAATAGAGTTTTGCCAAGAGAATGCACTGGTCATAGCAAACACCCTCTTCCAACAACACAGAGAAGACTCTACACATGGACATCACCAGATGATCAACATGAAATCAGACTGATTATATTCTTTGCAGCCGAAGATGGAGAAGCTCTATACAGTCAGCAAAAACAAGACCGGGAGCAGACTGTGGCTCAGATCATGAACTCCTTATTGCCAAATTCAGACTTAAATTGAAGAAAGTAGGGAAAACCACTAGACCATTCAGGTATGACCTAAATCAAATCCCTTATGATTATACAGTGGAAGTGAGAAATAGATTTAAGGGACTAGATCTGATAGACAGAGTGCTTGATGAACTATGGACAGAGGTTCGTGACATTGTACAGGAGACAGGGATCAAGACCATCCCCATGGAAAAGAAATGCAAAAAAGCAAAATGGCTGTCTGAGGAGGCCTTACAAATAGCTGGGAAAAGAAGAGAAGCGAAAAGCAAAGGAGAAAAGGAAAGATATTCCTATCTGAATGCAGAGTTCCAAAGAATAGCAAGGAGAAATAAGAAAGCCTTCCTCAGTGATCAATGCAGAGAAATAGAGGAAAACAACAGAATGGGAAAGACTAGAGATCTCGTCAAGAAAATTAGAGATACCAAGGGAACATTTCATGGAAAGATGGGCTCGATAAAGGACAGAAATGGTATGGACCTAACAGAAGCAGAAGATATTAAGAAGAGGTGGCAAGAATACACAGAAGAACTGTATAAAAAAGATCTTCATGACCCAGATAATCACGAGGGTGTGATCGCTCACCTAGAGCCAGACATCCTGGAATGTGAAGTCAAGTGGGCCTTAGAAAGCATCACTACGAACAAAGCTAGTGGAGGTAATGGAATTCCAGTTGAGCTATTTCAAATCCTAAAAGATGATGCTGTGAAAGTGCTGCACTCAATATGCCAGCAAATCTGGAAAACTCAGCAGTGGCCACAGGACTGGAAAAGGTCAATATTCATTCCAATCCCAAAGAAAGGCAATGCCAAAGAATGCTCAAACTACCACACAATTGCACTCATCTCACACGCTAGTAAAGTAATGCTCAAAATTCTCCAAGCCAGGCTTCAGCAATACATGAACCGTGAACTTCCAGATGTTCAAGCTGGTTTTAAAAAAGGCAGAGGAACCAGAGATCAAATTGTCAACATCCGATGGATCATCGAAAAAGCAAGAGAGTTCCAGAAAAGCATCTATTTCTGCTTTATTGACTATGCCAAAGCCTTTGACTGTGTGGATCACAAAAAACTGTGGAAAATTCTGAAAGAGATGGGAATACCAGACCATCTGACCTGCCTCTTGAGAAACCTGTATACAGGTCAGGAAGCAACAGTTAGAACTGGACATGGAACAACAGACTGGTTCCAAATAGGAAAAGGAGTACGTCAAGGCTGTATATTGTCACCCTGCTTATTTAACTTATATGCAGAGTACATCATGAGAAATGCTGGGCTGGAAGAAACACAAGCTGGAATCAAGATTGCTGGGAGAAATATCAATAACCTCAGATATGCAGACGACACCACCCTTATGGCAGAAATTGAAGAAGAACTAAAGAGCCTCTTGATGAAAGTGAAAGAGGAAAGTGAAAAAGTTGGCTTAAAGCTCAATGTTCAGAAAACTAAGATCATGGCATCTGGTTCCATCACTTCATGGGAAATAGATGGGGAAACACTGGAAACAGTGTCAGACTTTATTTTTTTGGGCTCCAAAATCACTGCTGATGGTGATTGCAGCCATGAAATTAAAAGATGCTTACTCCTTAGAAGGAAGGTTATGACCAACTTAGATAGCATATTTAAAAGCAGAGACATTACTTCGCCAACAAAGGTCTGTCTAGTCAAGGCTATGGTTTTACCATTGGTCATGTATGGATGTGAGAGTTGGACAGTGAAGAAAGCTGAGCACCGAAGAATTGATGCTTTTGAACTGTGATGTTGGTGAAGACTCTTGAGAGTCCCTTGGACTGCAAGGAGATCCAACCAGTCTATCCGAAAGGAGACCAATCCTGGGTGTTCATTGGAAGGACTGATGTTGAAGCTGAAACTCCAATACTTTGGCCACCTCATGCAAAGAGTTGACTCATTAGAAAAGACCCTGATGCTGGGAAGGATTGGGGGCAGGAGGAGAATGTGACAACAGAGGATGAGATGGCTGGATGGCATCACCGACTCAATGGACATGGGTTTGGGTGAACTCTGGGAGTTGGTGATGGACAGGGAGGCCTGGCATGCTGCGATTCATGGGGTCACAGAGTCGGACACAACTGAGAGACTGAACTGAACTAAACTAGACATACATACACATATGAAACATTTTTTTTCTTTACAAACTAAAATGGAATAATAATATTGTCTCTGTTTTAATGTCACCTCCTCTGAGTTCAGTCTTACCCCTCTATCCAAAATACTGCCCCATAACCCCTTGTCCCTTCATCCTTCTTTATTTTTCTTCCTAGTATCTGTATCAATCAGGGTTCCCTGTTTCTATTAAAATAACTGACTTTTGTTCATTTGAGCAGAAAATAAGTTTATCATAAGTTATTTGGTAATACATCAGGAGGGTTGTACACACCACTCAGGGACAACATGTCTAAAATCACATCCAGTGTTTACTGGTTGCATGGTATATATCTTTTTCCATCTTTTTACTCTTAACCTATCCATGTCTTGGATATTAAAAATGCATCTCTAATAGACAGAATATAGTTGATTTTTAAAAAAATCCATTCTAATGATCTCTATTTTTTAATTTGAGCAAAGAGTTTATTTACATTTAAGGTGAGTATTGACATGGTTGGATTTAAGTCTAGTATTTTTTAAAATTTTATTTACTTATTTATTTTTGGCTGTGCTAGGTCTTCATTGCTGCTTCTGCTTTCCTCTAGTTGTGGCAAGTGGGGCTACTCTTCATTGCAGAGCACAGGCTCTAGGTGTGGGGGCTTCAGTGGTTGTGGTGCATGGGTTCAGTAGTTGCAGCTTGAGTACAGGCTCAATAGCTGTGGTACAAAGATTCAGCTGCTCTACGGCATGTGGGATCCTCCCGGACCAGGGATCAAACCCATATCTTTCCTGCATTGGCAGGCGAATTCTTTACCACTGAGCCACCAGCGGAGTCCCCTAAGTCTACTATTTTATTATTTGTTTTATATCTTCCCATCTGTTTTTTTTAAATTAGTTTCTTCTTTCTTATGGTCTTTTTGTTTAATTGAAAACAAATTTTGGAATTACATTGGAATTTATCTATTGTGTTTTTAGCTATGTCATTTTGTATTATTTTTTAGTGGTTGCTTACTGTTTTCAAAACACATTCCTAACATTTCTGGTCTATTTTGAGTTAATATTGTAGCACTTCATGCAAAGCATGAGAACCTTACCACCATATAGGTCCAGTTATCCAGTGTCAGCTTCCAATTATTTATGTTCTAGTTTTCATAAGCATTACAATTTTTTGCTTTAAATAGTTGTATTTTTAATTAATAAGAGAAAAATAATGTATCATGAATACTACATTGTGGAAACTCTGGATTCTTTTGTGTTCTTTCAAAGAATATTGATTGCTTTTTCTTTTCTAATTTCAGAAGAGTTAAGCTTCCTTGACTCAAACTTTATGATTGGATATCATCACCGACTCAATGGACATGAATCTGAGCAAATTCCGGGAGATAGTGAAGGACAGGGGAGCTCCATGTACTGCAGTCCAGGGTGTCACAGAGAGTTGGACAGGACTTCGTGACTGAAAAAAACAGCAACGAACAATATGCATGTGTACAGGGGCCAATTAGAGATTTAGCTGAGTCTCTACACAGAATCACTACACAGAATACTGGTCTTCACCTTTCTGGCTCTCTCCTTTCTGGGACTACCCTTCCCCTCCATTTTCGGCAGCTGTGTTTGCTCTAAACTCTGTCCTCTGGTTTTCAAGGCTGTAAAATCGAGGACCTCTGACTATTAATTGTTCCATGTGGCACTGACTGGGGGCTCCCCTCATACTGAAAACCATAAACATGGGAATGTGGCCCGTGCCATTCATTTTCCCAGGTATCGATCTCCAGCCCCACTCCCCACTTCTGTCTGCTTTGGCCATCCTCCAGTATCTCCAGGTAGTTGTTTCTAAAATTTTTAGACTTACATTTGTTATCTGCAAGAGGGTTAGTCTTGCAAAACCACCAGTAATTAATATTTATTGTATTTTATTAAACTATTTAACTGTGATGGATTGGGTGAAAGATCTTCATTTAGTCATATAGTTAGCGGAGGGAAGCTGACAGCAACTACAGCTAAGTGTCATGTGGTCAAAGTCATACAATATTGCAAAATGACTATGGCAGACCACATAGATGCTCAACATTTACTAAAAGTTAAAATTAGTGTTTAAACGATGACATAGAATGTCCACACCATGTGCTTAAGAGCATCTCATCAATTTTCTACTTCATTTTACAGCCGAAGCACTTTTGAGACCCAGAGACTAGAAGTACTTTGACAAAGACTAGAGTCAGAAAACAGTGTAGAGTGGAATCTATATAAAGAATTCTTAACTACCAGTATGCCTTTTAACTTCTTTGTTGGGGTTAAAACTAGTTGTGTAAGTAGGACTTTTTATTTCACCTTTAATATGTGTGCTTAGTTGCTCAGTCATGTCAGAGTCTTTGCAACCCCATGGACTGTAGCCCACCAGGCTCCTCTGTCCATGGGGATTCTCCAGGAAAGAATACTGGAGTGGGTTGCCATGCCCTCCTCCAGCAGATCTTCCCAACTCAGAAACTGAACTCAGGTCTCTAGCATTGCAGGCAGATTCTTTACTATCTGAGGCACCAGGGAAGCCGCCCTCCACCCCCCACCCAGCTCCTTTAATATAGCTCTAGTTTTAAGCACAGCAGCGGACCTGGCTTCATTCCAATGATTCTCCAATAAATACTGCAGTTGTCGAGTACACTTTAGAGCATCAGGACCCATTTTTCAAAAAAAAAAAAAAAGTTACACAGATAACAGCAGAGCTGGTCTATAGAAAGCAGTATTGGGAGCTGAAATTTTGCACACGCAGGTCCTCCTTGTTGGCCAAGTGAATAAATTTAATGCTAATGTAGGGTTTGCTCCATTAGTCACTATTTACTTGGTCTATAAATTGCCCATGTTGCTGGTTTATAATTAGTTTATTCATGAACATTAAGTATTGCCTCTAATTGTTTCGTTCCTACCAATCCTGAACCAGGCCTGTGGTGAGCCGCCACAGCGCCCAGACAGCTCTGGGTAGCATCTGGTAGCAAGAAAAACAAGGGCTGAGGAAACATTTTTAGTAAGACTTCAGAAAACTTACACATTATTTTTACAAACTGCTACTTAGAGACTTCATTAATCTATTCCACCTCACTCTCATTCATCTATTTTATTCTTTTTTTATGCTGTTTCCTCTCACCAACTTCTTTCTCCTTTGATTCATCCTTTGATATAATTGGATTCAGCTACAATTATTTTTCTTCAGTATGTTTAAAATCATATGCTACATAAGCCGAGGCTAGACCTATGCTCTGGAGCTTCAGCGGGATAATAGTTTTGAGTTGTTTTCATGTTTTTAGCTTCCATTTCCATCCATTATATTTATTTGTACTCCCCAAAGTGGAAACACTTAAAAGTTTTCAAATTAAAAGTCGTTTTCTGGGATTCCCGAAGTCTCCAACTAGCTCACAACAGGCATTAATTTGTCACAGTAGTTGTCAACATGGCTTTCTATTTGGTATGCTGACTACCCAGATGCTTATTTAATCTTATTTCTTTCCATGAATTCATTTAGTACACATTGGTTTAGTGACTCCAATATGTAAGTCACTGTACTAAATGCTAGATGCTTTAGGACAGGAGAAAGGTTATATTAAGAACCTTTCTATGTGTTCTCCTGTGAATTTATTTATAAGGTAAGTAACTACGTCACTGGAGAAGACTCTTGACAGTCACTTGGACAGCAAGATGATCAAACCAGTCAATCCTGAGGGAAATCAACCTTGAATACTCACTGAAAGGACTGATGCTGAAACTGAAGCTCCAATACTTCAGCCACCTCATGTGAAGAGCTGACTCATTGGAAAAGCCCCTGATGCTGGGAAAGATTGAGGGCAGGAGGAGAAGCGGACGACAGAGGATGAGATGGTTGCAGGGCATCACTGACACAATGGACTTGAGTTTGAGCAAGCTCTGGGAGATGGTGACGGAGAGGGAGGCCTGGGGTGCTGCAGTCCATGGGGTCACAAAGAGTCGAACATGACTGAGACTGAACAACAACAGCTACTACTCCACAGGCAGTGGTGAACACTTTTAACAATTATCTCTTTTTACTCCTCACAATATTCTAGTATTATCACCACTTTACTGACTCAGAAAAATAAGCCATTTGCCAAAGGCCACAGAGTTAGCCAGAATTTGAACTCAGCTCAGCTAGGCCCTATCACTCTATGATATAAAATCTTTCCTGTGCACTGGTTTAGCTTCTGTTCCCACCTTTGGTCTTTCATGTAAAGCTTTTTGCAGTTCAACACAAAGATCTTTCCTATTTAAACTGTTCTTCATCCCCTTCTTTTTTGACACCTGTCATGGGTTGAATTGTGTCCCCACAAAATACACAGGTCAAAGTCCCAACCCCAGCACCGCATATCAAGACCTTATTTGGAAAATAGAATTATTCTATATATAATTAATTTGGACACAGAGACAGATATGCACACAGGGAGAACATTATGTGAAGACTGGAGTTATGCTGTCACAAACGAAGGAACATCAAGATTGCTGGCAAACCTCAGAAGTTAAAAGAAAGGCGTGGAACAGATCCCTCTTCCCCTCCCCCACTCCACTTAGTAGTAATCAGTCCTGCAAATACCTTGATTTCAAATTTCCTGTCTTCAAAACTGTGAGAAAATAACTTTGTTGTTTAAGCTACCAGTTTGCCATACTTTGTTATGGCAGCCCTAGCAAACTAATACATCTACACTTAGATGATTCAGAAACTCAGATTTCTACTGCTGTCTCTTTTTCTGCCTGACACTGCAACATTCCCTTTCTCTGTTTATGTGACTTTTTACACGATGAAGGTAGAACTAGTGGTATCATTGCCTAATGTGAGATGTCAACAGTTATCTTTGAAATCTTGATCTCCCTCCCACATTTGGGCAATCATCCACCTGGCTGAAGGGTTAGAAGCATCAGCTTTGAAGTCAGTTGGGCTCAAATACCAGTTTCCACATTTACTAGCTGTGTAGCTTGGGCAACTCCTTAAACCTAAGTTTCTTTCCCTATTAAAAGGGCTAACACCACCACTACCACGTGAAGTTTCAATGATACTTACGGGAGAAAATATAATAATTAGTACATAAACTGACATCTAAACAAAATTACCTGTTATCATTAATGTTTCTAAAACACACAAACTTTAGAATTTATTTTTCATAGGTATTTCAGACACATATTTGTGTACATTATTTAAGCGTTATAATCTGCCAATATGAGAGTGACTCCAGGTATTTAACTCCCCTGAGGCCTTCAGGTGTTATCAACTTTGGCTTGAATCTTAATCTCACCACAAACGTGAGAGCAGCAGGAATAAATATATTCATCTTTATAAACTCTGTTTTTCTCCCCCCTAAAAACTCAATAGTTAAGTGAATAAGTGAACAACTTTTTAGGATGAGCTATGGATAGAAATAAGTAGGTTCAACATTTATACAACAAAATCTTGAAAGTTAATAATGAACAACATGGATTAAAATTCCAGTATATCACTATTCTGGCTAACTCTACCTCATACCCTGAACATGTTACTCATTTTTGTTTTTTTTTTTCACAGTACTCAAGAATTTAATGTTATCTGTTTGCTCTTTGTTGTTCGCTGGATGCATAGGTGCTAGCACCTATCAAACGCTTAGTAATTGCTGTCTTGGCTACTTGTCAGAAGAGGAAGTTAAAACACAAGAAAAAGGACTGTACTGATGACATCGGGCTGTATTTCATGTATTAGCGTTTGAAATGCTGCTGGGGGAATGGTCAGTCAATGCAAAATTCAGAATATTGCTTTCCAAGAAAGTCAAAGCTAAAACTGACTTCTCAGAGAAGATTCTACTAACTCTGCCAGTCCTGGAAGGCGAAATTAATGCCAGATTTCTCAAAGAATACGTTTGCTTCTCTGTATTCCCAGACTCTGTCCCTGTGTGTGGTACACTGTGTTTCAAATGCACCTGCTGAATCCCGATTTGGGCGGGATTACGAATCCACGGGGCAATTTAGTGTTAAAAAAAACAACAAATCCAAACCCTAAAAACAAAAACCCCCAACCAAAACTTCTTTCAGAACCAACTACATTAGGAAACGGTAACCAATCACTAGGCTGGCCAGGGATTTCACTTAACGGTGGTCAGGAAAGTGGAATTTGCGATATGCTTCAGAAGTAGCGAAAACGTGTTGGCTTTCGTTTCAGGAAAACACATGGACACAAGCACGCGCGCGATCACCCACAGATTGACAAATTCACGAACATTCAGAGTGACTTAGAAACGAAGCGAGAGACTGTGCCGCTCAGGGAGGCCCAGTTAGCGGGGTCAACAGGAAATTACAATTACGGCGTAGTAAGGGTTAAAATCAGTTTTCCGCCTCCCAGAGCTTTACACGATCGCGCAGACAGGAGAGCCTGGCCCTTCTCGCGCTCCGTAGAAGCTCTTTGGGCCTCCGCAGGCGGTGCCTCCGGCAGGAAATGACGTTAAGAAGCTGCCCGCGTTAGTGCCTGTTTCGCGAGCCAATGATCGGCCGAGCAGAGTCAGAAAGTTAGTAGGAGTCCTGTCTCAGGACCGCCTCAATCCGGAAACAGAAATTCTCCAGGCCCGGCATTGCCAGAGCCAGCTCTTTCGTAGAAGGAAGTGCGCATGCGCCCAGGGGTCCTGGGAAACCCTTAAATACCGTCATGCGGGTGCATTCGCTCTCTTTCCCTGCCGCCGCGGAGACGCGCGGAGGCGGAGGCTCGGGGTGAGTTAGGCAAAGTCAGGGTGTTGGTTATGTGGCGTGGCTGCATTTTATCTGGAGTTGGCGTTGAGTATGTGGGGCTAAACGGGATCATTTCTTTAATCAACTTATTGCTGTTTGTTTTGCAGTGCATTCAAGATTCGGCTCCACCCGTAACCCACCGCCATGGCCGAGGAAGGGTGAGCCCAGGGCTGGGTGGTGGGGCGGGCAAGGTGTGGGCCTGGACCCGGTAGCGTGGTTTCTAGGTGTGCCGTGGAGCCGTAAGCGCATCTGGCCTACCTTGCTGATGACTGCCGAGTTCAAGGCGTTAGATGGTGGGCGAGAATTTACCACATTAAGTTAAAGTTATTGTTTTTTAGCATTGCTGCTGGAGGTGTAATGGACGTTAATACTGCTCTGCAAGAAGTGCTGAAGACAGCCCTTATCCACGATGGCTTAGCACGTGGAATTCGCGAAGCTGCCAAAGCTTTAGACAAGTACGTGTATCAGTCTCAATACTGTGGGGTGTTGGAACCGGAACAAAACTGCAGCCGAGGGAAGAAAGCGTGAAGTTCATGGTGTTAGTTCTGAATGACATCCGTTCTACAGGAAACATAGGAAAAGGTATCAACTCAGAACTCGAATGGCCCGCTGAGTGTGTGGGTTTTGAATGGGGATGAACGTTTGATTCTTGAAGTAAAACTACAGTGTTTGAATGATGACTTAAATTGTCGGATACCCCTTCACTCCTTCTATGAGTGAAATCTCATAGTCTGACAAACCTGTAGGTTTGGGGGCTAATTTCACTGTTAGGGAATAGAGGGCAACCTTCATTTTGCATTTTGAAGACTTAAACCACTAAATTACTGTGACAGAAACATTTTGGGTTTAGCATGAAGTTAGTAAGAGTAGTGGCTGTAGAGGTCAATGTGGATGAGAAATACTTGTGAATTTACTCAGTGAGGTCTTTGGGCTGGTTATCTTGGCAAAACAACTGTTAAGGTTTAAAGTCAAAATTAAGGTATACTAAGCTGAGTGAATTTAAATCTATTCAGTTGGGGCCCATTGGCCAGTGGAAGCAGCACTTCTTGGAAAGCTGGTAGGAATCTCCTTTACTATTTTGCAGGAAAACACTGCAGTATTAGATTGGGCCCAGTAACAGGTAACAGTTTAGTAAAACAGTTACTGTATGTCAAATATAGAGTTTTACAAGTTATCGGAGAAAGGTGGTTCTATAGGTAGATGAAAGTAAAATAATATGCTTTCTGGCAGCTACGTCAAACTGAAGTTGTGTTCTCCAATGTCTGGTTAGGTTTTTGCCAGTGTATTCAGTGCAAAGATAATTCTTTTACAGAGTGCAGGTGGATTTAGACCTGAATTTCAGCTTCTGCTATTGGATTTTGCATTTCAGGCGCCAAGCCCATCTATGTGTGCTTGCATCCAACTGTGATGAGCCTATGTATGTCAAATTGGTGGAGGCCCTTTGTGCTGAGCATCAAATCAACCTGATTAAGGTAAGTTACTCCTTGGATTTTGCTTTTGTTAAAGCCGAATTAGCTTATTGTAAATTATGCCAGTTACAGACCTGTGTCCGCATAAAGGCTATCCATAATGATTTTTGTCATACCAGAGAAGGTTTGTAAAGAACTCTTTTCTGCAGGTCTGAAAAGCATCGCAAACTTGGCATTAGTTGGCTATGCTAAAGCTAGTTAGGGAAGCATTTTTATTCCTGCAGATTTAAATCCTACATAGGGTATTGATAGGTTTCTGGGCTGTACATGATGACAACTGGCTCCCTCTACTGAACCCGCGTTGAGGAAACTGCCATGTCACCCTATCTGACTACAGCCACCTTTCATCTAATGTATTGTCAGTAGTATTAGTGCCTACTAGTGTGGTGACTTACTTTTGTTATTATTCCCCCTAATAGGTTGATGACAACAAGAAGCTAGGGGAATGGGTAGGCCTCTGTAAAATTGACAGAGAGGGAAAACCCCGTAAAGTGGTTGGTTGCAGTTGTGTGGTGGTTAAGGTAAGTTGATGTTTATATCTGGGATAAATGTGCTGGGTAACCATGCTTAACATGGGATATGTATTCATGTCTGTTTGGAGAAGTGATATTAGTTACATTACCATGCAGAACTTATAGTGATCAAAGGTTCATTATGCAAAGTATGACTGTTAAATTTTGTGGTTAGATTTTTGCTCCATCCTTGTCTATATTACAGACACAAACATGTTACAGTAAAATTGTCAGAAATGATACAATGTGGACTTTTGTGTGAATTTTTGGATGAGTTTTATGTAGATACCTTCTATCCAAGTGACATTAGTGTCTCAGAGATGATTGTTTTTCAGGGTGTTAGTCGTGCAGTCGTATCTGACTCTTTGTGACCCCATGGAGTGTAGCCCACCAGGCTCCTCTGTCCATAGAATTCTCCAGGCAAGAATACTGGAGTGGCTCGCCATTCCCTTCGGGGTAATCCTGAACCAGGGATCAAACCCGGGTCTCCCACATGACAGGCAGATTCAAAACAAGCAAAAACATCTTAGTGATTGATTCTGATATAGAAAGTGAAAGTGAAACTTATGGTACTGGATAATTCAGTTGTATCACATATAAATATTGAATGTAATAGTCCTCAAAGTGTAAATGAAATAACACTTTTTGGCCAGGCCACAGGTGTTTCAGCAAAAATCCCCTGGTCAATAATGAGTTAACCCTGTAATAAGTCAAAAATCACTTAAAAGCAAGTGTGTAATTCTCAACAGATGTAGAAAAGTCTTACAGAAAAAGGAAATAAGCCATAATTAAGCCAGCCAAAGAATCTGCTTACCTGAATGTGTTTCTGCAGAAATTTAGAAAATGCTGGCAATAGGAAAGCCATGTTACGAGCCTTAAAGACATTGAAGTCATTAAGGTCCCTGAAAATGGCTACAAGGCATTTTAATGGTGGGAAATACTTCATAAGATGTGCTATTTTTTTTTTTTGTAAAGCTTCACTGTAACCAGTGCTAACAACTTGGGAGTTTGTAAATTTTAGTAAAATCACATTTGTTTTTTAGGACTATGGCAAAGAATCTCAGGCCAAGGATGTCATCGAGGAGTACTTCAAATGCAAGAAATGATGAAATAAAAAACTATGAGTTCTTGTTTTTCATCTCTGACTTTTTATTTGGGGCAGTAAAATTAAAGTCTGTTAATGAAGGACAAGATTCATTGCAAAATAACTGGATGCATGCTGTTTGTCCTGGTTTCTAAGTGAAAGCATTTTTCTCGACCAGTAATTTCAGTTGGCAAGTAGAAGAGCCCAAGTGAAGATAGGTTTGGTGATGGTCAGGGTTTTCTTGGGTGGGTATTTATGACTGAAGTCAACCTATAACCTAGAAAAGTGAGCTGGACAAATCAGCAAAGTACAAAGGGGACTGAATTGGATTTAGACTGTGGGGCACTAGAAGGTACATGAAGTCCAGGTGTGCTTTTGTACATGCTCATTAGAGCAGGTCAGGGTTTCTTATTTAAATATCAGGGACAGAAACGCGCTTTCATGTACTCAAGTCCGCAAAATTCTCAGGGAGAGGTAATGGTGACCTGTGTGTGTACTTGAAGCCTGAGTCAAGTTGCAATTCCCTCATAGATAACCAAGTGGGGTACTTTTTGTTTCTCTTAGTTTACAAGTCTAAATATGCAGTGACAGGGCACATGGAAAAAGTAATTGCTTTTAATTGTAGTTTGTTAATATGTCTTAACACATTTTCGGTACTGTGTTTGGTGCTGTTTGTGTTTATGCAGTGGGAAAACCATATTTTTGTTTGCTCTTTTACGGGAAATAGTGTAATTCAAGCTAGGAAAAATTGAATTACTGCAATGTGCATTTTCATATTGACTCACTGGCCCTTCTCGAAATTAGTGCTAGGAAGGCTTTGTTTGGCATTTGTTACTCACAGTTCATTCAGTTGTGTCTGACTCTGCAATGCCATGGGCCACAGCATGCTAGGCTTCCCTGTCAATTACCAACTGTCCTTCATAGGGCAGGATGATGGCCCAAAGCCCTTGCTCAAGGGACATGAGTTTGAGCAAACACCAAGAGATGATGGACGGAGAAGCCTGGCTGCTGCTGCTGCTGCTAAGTCGCTTCAGTCGTGTCCGACTCTGTGCGACCCCATAGACGGCAGCCCACCAGGCTCCGCCGTCCCTGGGATTCTCCAGGCAAGAATACTGGAGTGGATTGCCATTTCCTTCTCCAGTGCATGAAAGGGAAAAGTGAAAGCGAAGTCGCTCAGTCGTGTCTGACTCCTAGCGACCCCATGGACTGTAGCCTACCAGGCTCCTCCGTCCATGGGATTTTCCAGGCAAGAGTACTGGAGTGGGGTGCCATTGCCTTCTCCGAGAAGCCTGGCAAGCTGCAGTAAATGGCGTCGCAGAGTTGGACAGGACTCTGAACAACTGAATTTTGTCCCTTTTTTGTGTAAGAGTAAGGGGCCTCCCTGGTGGCTTAGCTGTAGAGTCCACCTGCATTGTGGGAGACCTGGGTGTGATCTCTGTATTGGGAAGATTCCCTGGAGAAGGGAACGGCTACCCACTCCAGTATTCTGGCCTGGAGAATTCCATAGTCTGACCAAGGCAAAGCTAGTCTATGGGGTTTCAGAGTTGGGCACGACAGAGGCTTTCAAGAGCAAAAGGAAGAGCTATTGATCTAGACTTAGTAGCTTCACTAGGCTCTGCACCAAGTAATTCGGAGAAGGCAATGGCACCCCATTCCAGTACTCTTGCCTGGAAAATCCCATGGACGGAGGAGCCTGGTAGGCTATAGTGACTTCACTTTCATGCACTGGAGAAGGAAATGGCAATCCACTCCAGTGTTCTTGCCTGGAGAATCCCAGGGACGGAGGAGCCTGGTGGGCTGCCGTCTATGGGGTCGCACAGAGTCGGACACGACTGAAGCGACTTAGCAGCAGCAGCAACAAGTAATTAGCCAGCTTGTGTTCCCCAAGCTAGAGCCCTTGAGTGTCCTCTGCTCCTACCTCTACTTTGTTTCACAGCCCATAGACTCCAGGTTTCAATGGCCCCAGTGCTGGATCCGCAGTGGAGTGATGTTCTTCATAACCTGTTTTACTTCTTGTGAAGTGCATCCTTCAAAACCCAGCTCTAGGAATTATAGTTGTGACTTCTGGTTGTGACTTGTCTAGTTTATATGAATGAAGTCGCTCAGTCACGTCCGGCTCTGCGACCCCATGGACTATAGCCCTCTGTCCATGGGGTTTTCCAGGGAGGAGTACTGGAGTGGACTGCCTTTCCTTCTCCAGGGGATCTTCCCAACCCAGGAATCGAACCTGGGGCTCCTGCATTGCAGACAGACAATTTACCATCTGAGCCACCAGGGAAGCCCAGGTTTATATGAAGGAGCTCATCCATCTTAAAATGTCAGGGCAGAAGCAGTGTCTTTAGTGGGGAAAATAATTGGCATTACCGAAGGAATTCTGGCCAGTCCATTACATGATAGTGTTTTTTTTTCTCCCAGGGACAGTGAGACTCCCAGTTCACTTGAGCTGCAAGAAAACCTCCGTGCCAGTTTTTTTCTTGTTCTATTTTTTTGTCTGGTCCCAATTTTATTAAAATTTCTAGTACGGGTGTTTTTGGTAAGCCACTTCAAATTCTTACCAAAGAACCACCAGAACATCCATAGAAAAACTGACCTCTTGAGGCTATGAAACCACTATATAGGCAGAGGTGTTACAAACCTTGGAAACAGAAATATCTGTTAGTCTTACTGAAGACTAATACGGTGCTTGAATTTGCTTTTTTTATTTCCTTTATAGATGAGTGTACAAAGAGCTGGGCTCAAGGAAAATGTTAGGCACAAGCAAGACGTGAATGCACCCTACACTCGTGATTGATAGTGGAAAGAGAGGGTATTTAACCAAAGAGAAATAAGATCTTGGCCTTCATTCTAGGCTGAGGATGGGGCAGGATGATGGCACAGAGGGGTAGGGCATTGTCCCAGCTGGGGTCCTCGTGAAGGACGCAAGACAGAATTTGCAGCAGTAATATCTAAGAGCAATGGAGGTGTCATGGCTGGGTTGTAGAGGTGCTCAAAAGGCCACCACACCTTCCCAACCTCCCAGTGAGAACCTGTTGGGTGAAGTCTGAATCGTTTCAGGTGGCCAGGTGCTGGAGGTAGAGGGGTAGTTGGGGATCGAAGTCAAAGATGAATTTCCCAGAGGGTGATCAGAGTTTGGGCTACATAAATAATACAACAGTGTTCAGAAGGACTGGTGGTGCTGTTGCTCTTGGCCAATATTTCAACCCTTTTTAAAAAGCACAGCTTACACTTCAGATGGCATAAGCACACCTAAATTAATGCCTTATCAAGTGTGAGATACTTGAGCTTTTTATCCAAAACCTACAAAGCCGAGTCACAGCTGATTAGAATTGCATTGCAACCTGGGTTTTGCTTGAAAAGACTTAGGAGGTGGGTTACCCTGAGTTTTTAAGACCTACACGAAAATGGACAGTTTTCTGAGCTCTCTTCTAGTTTGTATGAAACATACCTTCCTTAAGAATGTTGGCTTATGTTCAGTGACTACCTTTACCACATACATTCCTAATTTGTTTTCAGTGGCACACTGGCTTTGGGAAGGCAGTGAACAGGAGAAGAAACCGAGAAGCTGAGCCTCAAATTTACTGTTAAGGAACTAAACTTGGTTGTGAAACATGAAGATAAAGACTGGTGGTTATTCTGTGGCCCCGCCAACCTGGAAGATTCTGTTAACCTTACATTTTCTGATGATAAAGGGTACATCTTCTTAGTGTGATTTTACAGTGCTATAAGGAAGGGCACTTGTCAGTAGATTTTTACGCAGTATTCAGAAAATGTACAGTAAGACCACATTTTGTAAAAATTAAAAAAAGAAAAGAATATAAGGGCACATCCCTGCAGAAGAAAGAGTTATACATCAAGGTTTTAATGGTTGTTTCCGGAAAGGTGGGTGTTTTGCTTCTCTGGCTTTTTTTTTTTGCTTTAATGTGCATTGCATTTTTGTAAGAAAAAATTCTTGAAGAAATGAAAGTGATACAGGACATTCTTAGGGTTAATTTTAAGTAGCATTAATATAAAGCTTTAACAATTTTTTATGTTTTGTGAACACGTGGTTTGCGTAATAGTAAAAATTGCACTTGGATGCATCAGGACACGTTTAAAAGACTAAATTCAGACCTGGCCAGCAGAGGGCGGTAAGAAGCTAGTGTCAGAGCGACCTATCCATGTGAAGATAAGCATAGACTACTGCAAACTCGCAGTAGAAAAAGATTCTTCTCCCACCCCTGGAAAATTGTTGGACTTTAGTGTACTATTTCTGGTTGTGCTTGCTTTTTTGTCTTGATATTGCAGAATCCACACCCTAGCTGAGGAAGTCAATAGTGGTGACTAACTACAACTAAGAAATAGAAACGCCACATGTTCCTAGAGGAAGAGGTTTTGCTCTGTGATAGTTGATTGTATATTCCTATTAAGCCTCTTTCTCTGCCACTATACCAAGAATTTATCTGAAGCCACCTGAAAGCCAAAAGGTTTCAGAGCAGGCCTATTCTGAAAAATGGGCATAATTTTGAAAGCATCAAAGCCACAGCTGTACTCTGGATTATAATCCATGGTATAGCTCCATGGAAGCACTGACTTTGTTCCAAGCTGTATCTCTGGTGCCTAGAATAGTGGTTGGTGTGGTAGGCACTCAAATATTTTCTATCGGATGAGTAGATTTGAACTGCCAATTTATGTCTAGTTAATTTGAGGCTTCTCTTCATAGGCTTAAATTCCTCAAGCATTTTTGACACTTTAATTTCTTTTTTTTTTTTTTTTCTGGCAACAGAAATGACTCCAAGTTGGGCCTTTTCTAGACTAGGATGGTGCCAAGTTGTCTGAACTTCCCCTGTCTCCAACTCTCCTCTAGGGAGCAGGGCAGGGAAACATATCCTATCACAATATGGGGTACATGGCTCTTAAGAGTCTGAAAAAATAATTTTAAAAGCTATTATGAGACCCAGGAACAGTAAAAAGCACATGAGTTCAGGGAAACTATTTTTACACTGCAGTAATTTCTTTTTGAAGCCTGTTTATTGAGACACATGCCAACAGCACAATATTGTACAACTGATGTGAATTAAACCTTACACAAATGTAGTATTTGTCTTTTTATTTTTCCTTCTCTCAATTGCCCCCAACTAAAATTTACAAACAGATGTAAAAATCCCATTTGAACCTGGCTGGCTTGTTAGAGAAATATGGGGTCAAAGGCTTGTGATATTTTGCAGGGCTGACACCAGGTTAAAAGGAGCAAAATGCACATAAAAAAATAAATGTGAGATCCATAAGGGAAAAATAAAGTATTAACATAAAAAACGCTGCAAATTAAAAATATTGTCTTCTCTTTTAGATTTGATGCTTGGATATACTTTAGTGATTTCCAGGGGTCAGCAGATGTGTGGCTAAATGGGTGTGTGTTGTGTCTTGCTGGGAGGTACCTATCCACACATGGATCATAAAGCGATACAGTTATGCCATTATTTTAGTAGGGAGTATACATGTATAATTTTAAAGAAGAAATAAAACCTTTTATACCCCAATCCACAAGCTGCATTTCGAAATAAAATAATCCAGTTCAAAATTTGATTCCAGATTTCTGTCATGTAAAGAGTCTAGAAATTTTATTTTTAAGAAAATATGAAAATGATAATGTGATGATGTTAACGTGCAGAAGCAAAGTTCAAAGCCCTGTGTGGAGAGGAAACTGTGAGATTTTTTTAGATTTTAAAATAACTGGTCAAGGCATAAAACTTATATTTGTTATTACCTTTATTATTGCCTGCCTAGTGTTGCTGTGTAAAGTGAGGCTCATTCAAAGGGTCCCAGGTTGTACTGCTGCCCTGTGCCGTCTTGCTAATAGACTGCAGGGCAGATGGAGGTTTAGCTAACATTCAGTTACAGTTTGAAACTATCCTTTTGGGTGGTAGTAAAAATAAGACAGGTTAAGAAATGAGCTGCTCTTCAAAGAAACTTCTGTGTTTTGGTAAAACTGCTGAGGACCTTTCTCCTATCAGGCTAGTAGAACAGTGGACAGCAACAGTTTCTTTAATGAAGCAGAAACCTGCCTGTCGGATGAATCTCAGGACTCGTCCATTTTCAAGTAAGAGTACAGATTATTTGTGGCAAGTGAAGGTAACATTTTTAAAGCAAGCTGTATTTCTGAGGGATGCAGGAGAGAAGAAGGCAGAGAAAGACAAGACTGGAGAGGAGTGATTGGCGGGCGGGT
Source organism: Giraffa tippelskirchi (assembly GCF_054371585.1). Classification (NCBI taxonomy): domain Eukaryota; kingdom Metazoa; phylum Chordata; class Mammalia; order Artiodactyla; family Giraffidae; genus Giraffa; species Giraffa tippelskirchi. The sequence goes on from NC_137283.1 coordinate 135,202,893, forward strand.
GGAGAAGGAGACAGAAAGGAAGAGAGATGGAAGGAGGGAGATGTGGGGAAGGGAGGAAGAGAGGGAGAGGGAAATGATGCACATTCAGGTTTTTATTAACCAGTTAAAAAGATTTATTTATTCTACACATTATTTTCTTCAGTTAAAAAAGAGAGAATGTCAACATTCACCTTTGATTTTAGAAGGTCACTATTCACTTAACATTAGAAATCATTAGTTGAAAATAAATATAATTTAGTTGCACATTAGCTGACCAGTCACACTTCTATTGCATTGGATACAGCCCCAGTAGTTATTTTCCCTGGTGAGTCTCAACTGAAATGGTATCTGTGTGCTTTAATCATTGCCAGTCCCCAGACTTGTTGTACTTATGTGCTGAAATTTTTCCTCAGCAGCAAAGTAAAATATTTTGCTCTACCTATACAGTTCAACTCTGCCTTCCTAGTAAGGCATTCACACTTGGCAATTACCAACCAGTTTGGATAAGAGATGCAAAGTCTTATTTATTGCTTTATCTAAACTGGAAAATAACCAAAGAAAAATTTCCCTAACATATAAACAACATGTAACAAAAACAAAACCCCTATGTAGCATTGAGTGGAACAGCATGTAAACTGTTCCTTTACTCCTATGATTCTATGATTCCTTGATTTCTCCTTTGGTACTTTGATAATGAAAATTAAACAACTGTGGAAAGAAATACAGACATTTCTTTTATCTTGACATTTTGCTGTCCCAGGCAGTTTCCAAACTTGCTTCAAGTTTGATGTTAGTCCTTTGAAGAGGGTCTACCAGGAAGGGGTTCTTATGTAATTCTGCGTTCTATTTAAGATAAATCATTTAGTGTAAAAAAACGTTGTATTTCTATAATATCTATCATGATTACCTCTCAGCTTATTTTTAAATGATACGAAATTTAGGGAATTAGACAATTAAAGTCTTCTACTTAATGGCACAAGTGATATTCTTCAATACGATCATCTAAAATAATCATTAATGGTGACTGTGGTAAATTATTCTCTAGAGTTAGTAGTATCATTACTGGCTGTGTTATTTTCTAGAAGTAACTGTGTATGCTGACCAAAATGTGGCCTTGCTACTTTCTCCCTGTATTTCTGGAGAAGGTGCTCTGACTTGACCAGAGAGAACTGAGCTGGGAGTTTAGGCCTGAAGTCTCCCATTGCAGACTCTACTTGCAGTTGGAACCTGAATTTTTTCAGTTGGAAAGACCTGAAAAATGGTCTCATTTGGTCCCCTCATTTTCCATCTGAGAGGACACAGCCCCATATCCCAGGATATGCTCCAAGAAGCCTTTGGATATGTGGCTAAACTGATGATAAAAATTGTCATTTTGTTGAAGATTAAAATATTCTCTATTTAATATATGTGGAAGGAATATACTTTGTACATTGATACGGGTGTATTGGTGACGAATATCAGGGATGAGGACCATAAACGTACTATGAGTCCAGAAACACTTTTTAATGCCCGAAAAATAAGCTAACAAGGGCAATTTGTCAGCTTCCATGGAGGTGTGTACAGATGCGGAAGAATGTCCTTTACAAAGCCAATATGTACAAGCGTCATCTCCCTCAGGCCATCATTTGCACTGTGCACTCTGAGTCTGTGCAGTATTTTCCTGATCTGCACTTGTTCCCTTTAATTAGGCCACCAGCAGTGATGTAGGACAATGGAGTCTCCTGAATTAGGGGCTTAACAACAGAATCCTTGTTGGGCCCTTAATACACAGGTGAACTAGCAGATTCAAGGATATGCCTTTAAAGAGAAGGAAAGACAAGGGGAGCCGTTTGTCCAGAAATGAGTGATGTGGAGCAAACCTGCTTGCAGGTGAAATCGTGAGAGAGTATTTTACAAAAGATTACAGCTAGTTCTTTGCCTTGCCATCAGATAAAGTAAAAAAAATTAATGTAATTTTTAGAAGCAGTTATAAATAAGGGAATATTGCTGTCTATAATTGGTTTTTAGGGGAATTGGACTTTTAAAAAATAATCCAGGATTAGGTATCCATTGCATAGTGTTGACAGAATGTTGCTAATGTTTGCAGAGAAGAACTTGCTTTTTAAAGATCTCTAAGATGAATGAGAATAAGACATGGATTCTCATGCTAGACTAACGTGCAGTTCTGGTCCACAAAAATCTGGAGAGACAACTGCATTAACATGCCAGTTATTGATTTGTAGTGATAACAAGAGCAGAAGAAAAACTATTTTTTTGAGATATGGAATTCTAGTGGATATGTTTTCAGATTCTAAAAATGAGAGACAAAAAGAACCTTTTGAAAAGTGCCTTTATTTTCTTGTATTTGTGCTTTGGTGAAATTCCAGTGTAATTTCTGTTGTTGTTAGCTTTTGTCTTCCACTTCCTTGCTTCCCTTTGAGTGTTTCTAAATTTGGATTCATTGGAGAGAAATAGAATGCCTTAGCCAACATAATTTACCATACATGATTGTTATTTTTAATATTTTAAAATGTTTTATTTATGTTTACATTGTACAAAATAGATCATTAAAATTTTGGTGATATGAAAACCATATTCAAAAAAATCAGAGCTATCAAATGTTTAGATAAAGACTTCAAAACTTCTCAGGAATAGCTTCTATCTAAAACATACCAAATTTAAAATTATTATAGCGTTGCCATCTTGAATAAAATTGGTTTTAATTTACTGGCTGAAAAACTTTATAAACGAGCCAACAATCTCGAGTTCTCCACTTCTTTGCATTCCTTTCGAGGGTCATTTCAGGACATTCTGTGCAGTGACCAGAAGAGGGCAGCATGACCTCAGCTGTGGGAAAAGCTGCACAAACCAATGCTTTCTGAACTGAGAAGGCTGGGAGCTGACGAAGAGCAGACTTACAGCAGCAGGTGCTGCAGTGTGTCTATCAAGCAGGATACACAGGAAACAAATGTGAAATAAAACTGTTTAATGCCTCTGAATGCTGTGGATTTTTACGCATATTTTCCAGAGCAATTGCCCCTTCCCTTGTAAAAATGAAATGGGTCAGATGTTGAGATTTTTATGGGATTTAGAAAGTTGTACATGCCTAACTAAGACCTTGACTCCCCAGCTGGGGCATTTCTAATCTCTATGTTTTTTTCTATGGAGTCATAATTTTCTAAGAACAGTAGACTCACCTTCCTTATTTCTTCTCAGATTTCTAAAGTGATCTTAATAATAAGGAATAAAGAACTCAGATCTCAGGCTGAAAAAATTACATATATGCACCTGAACTATTACCGTCTGTTTTGTTGCAGGAGAGAAAAGATTAGATTGGTAAATCTATGGACTTCAAGATTTTCAGACCTCAGCTTCTATTTAGTATCCAGTTTGCTTTCCTTGAGGGGGCAGCTTCCAGGGAATACAAGCTTGCAGTGTGCAACTGGGATATATTTTGCCGAAATACATATATATCAGTATCTATATTTATCCATCTATATGCATAAGTTTGCATGTGTGTAAAGAACTTGTATGCTTTCTTAGCTTCTTTCAGGAAATTTAACCATGGCGAATTACTATGTATTGGTTTTAAGAAAAAGAGGAGAAAATGAGGGCTGAAATTGAGAAATGTTCTCGCTACTTATGTTATTACTCTGGTTAGAAAAGAAAAGATTCAAAGGGTTATTTTGATTCCAGCCTCAACTTTCATTTAAAGATCCTATATTCTTTAAAGTTTCATTTAGGAGATAGTTCCTAGAAACCTTACCTCTGAAATACGGATTTCTGTTGCTCATTTTAATTTACTTTTCATTTTTAATTTCCTCATGTCTGCATATAATCTGCTTTGGGTAGTGCTTGCCTTTCCCCCACCCTGGCCCCATTTTGAGAAGGCAACCCTTCTGTAATGGTGTAAATTTGACTTGTGTGTTCTAAAGAGAACATTTTATCAATATATTCATTTTTTCCATTAAAATCTTGGGTTAACAAATGCATAAATATAGCATTTATGGATTCAGCAGGTGAACTTGAAATCTAGTTTACCGCTTAACAGCTAATATCACTGGCAGGATTACTTTATCAGAAATAATGACCTAGTGTGGATTTGAATAAATGAAAACCTAGACATTTAATCATAATGCAGTCAGAGGTTTATCCAGGCTTCCATACTTAGTGTGTGTGCACTCAGTTGTGTCTGACTCTTTGCAACCCCATAGACTGTAGCCCACCAGGCTCCTCTGTCCATGAGATTTCTCAGTCCAGAATACTGGAATGGGTTTCCCTTTCTTCCTTCAGGAGATCTTTCTGACCCAGTGATCGAACCTTCGTCTCCTGCATTGGCAGATGGATTCTTTACCACTGAGCCTATACTTAGTAGGGAGGGAATATCTGATTTTAAAACCCATTCCACCTTTCTTTTTCAATATGCTGGGTCTCCCCGTTAAATAATTGTAAACAAAGACACTGGTACTAATTTTCATCCCTTTTGACATATGAAGAATTTAAAAATGGGATTTGACAGGTTTTTGGTGTTTTTGTAAGGCTGATGTCTGGGCATCAGATTGGTTAGTATAGGTTGTTATAGTGTCCATACCAATCCACTTGATAAGGGTATAGCAGTGTGCACACAAACACACACACACACAAACATACACATACATACACATAGTGATTGCTCAGCCCACACTGGCTTTATGGTCAGTGGTTGGGGTGGAGGCTTGGGTGTGAATCCTGGTTTCACTGGTTAGTTATTAGGAGATGCTAGAAAAGTCATTTAGCTTATTTAAATCCCTATTATTTTTCTCTAAAATAGAAATACTATTACTGTTTCATAGTGTGTGTGTGTGTGTGTGTGAAGATTAACTGAGAAAATATATGTAAAGTGCTTAGTTTAGTGTCTAGAAGATAAATGATGGTGGTTATTATGATGATAAAGAATTATCACAGCAGATTTGAATACATATAAAAAGTATAATCAGGCTACTTTTTCCTTGCAAATCCCTAACTTACATAAAGATAGCTTTAAGATCTGTTAAAAACTTGGATATCCTCTAAGGAATAGGTTATAACTTTTCGTTACACAGTGCTTGAGACAATATATTTGTGTAACCTTCTCAGAAAAGTTTTATAAATAGCTTTCATAGGCCATGGACTTTATTAGGGTCCTGTTCCTAAGGGATTCATAGAAGCTGGTCTGAAGATTATTTAGAAAGATTATAGAAAACTGTTTTGCCCAGTGGGAGTTATGTCTGTTCAGACTTCTATTCTTGGCTTCAGTTCTCAACTGTGGCTTTGTACCTCCATAGATAACATGCGTGTTGAGTTAAGAGCATTGGTTGTGGTCATTTGAAGCTTTTATTCTGAACAGTATTTCCCAAACAAGAAAATTTTGCTCTGTACTAACATACTGGATGTTTAACACAATGTGTTCCCTTTATTTCTTAGAGTCACTCTGTTGTTTTTGTCTAAGAAACAAAATAAGTATTTGAAAATCTTGGACTTTTCCTTGAAAACCCTTTGACTTTGGGTCCTTTGTTTGTTTGTTTGTTTGTTTTCAGTTACAACTTATCATTGTCAGATAATGATTCTTCTTTCCCTGTCCTTCCTTCTGGTTGCCCATTTGTGCCGCCCATATTAGCTTATAAATTGCATACTTGAGTAAGAGTTTCTTGAAGATAGGAAACATTCTTCTTATGTACTTTCCCTAATGCCGAGTAAGATATTTTGTTCAAATGGTGGTTAAAAAAATGAAGATGTAACTATGAACTGTAGCCATATTTTGTGTATTAGGGATATAAACACTGCCAAGAATGATTAGGCTGAAATGGAGGCTCTTTATCCTGGAAGGATGACAATTGAATATTATGATGGGCAATACGTATGGTATAGATTAACCAATGGTCTTCCCATTATAATTTAGGCTAACTTAGAAAAGAAATAAAATAGAAAGCTACTTTATATACTGAGTAGGTGATACGTAACTCCAAGTGGTGATATGGGCTGAGAAGAGTAAGTTTCATTAAGTGTAGAGGCAAAAGGTAGAAGGAATAGTTAATGGAAGCTGCAGGTTTTAAGAAATCTCTGAACTTTAAAGCTACTGTGAGCTGTTGCTATCTTGGCAGTTCTACCAAGATTCAGTTCAGTTTAGTTCAGTTGCTCAGTCGTGTCCCAACTCTTTGCAACGCCATGGACTGCAGCACGCCAGGCTTCCTTGTCCATCACCAACTCCCAGAGCTTACTCAAACTCATGTCCATTGAGTCCATGATGCCTTCCAACCATCTCATCCTCTGTCAACCCCTTCTCCCACCTTCAATCTTTCCCAGCATCAGGGTCTTTTTCAGTGAGTCAGTTCTTCGCATCAGGTGGCCAAAGTATTGAAACTTCAGCTTCAGCATCAGTCCTTCCAATGAATATTCGGGACTCATTTCCTTTAGGATGGACTGGTTGGATGTCCTTGCAGTCCAAGGGACTCTCAAGAGTCTTCTCCAACACCACAGTTCAAAAGCATCAATTCTTTAGCACTCAGCTTTCTTTATAGTCCAGCTCTCACATCCATACACGACTACTGGAAAAACCATAGCTTTGACTAGATGGACCTTTGTTGGCAAAGTATGTCTCTGCTTTTTAATATACTGTAAGGTTGGTCATAGCTTTTCTTCCAAGGAACAAGTGTCTTTTAATTTCATGGCTGCAGTCACCATCTGCATTGATTTTGGAGCCCCCCAAAATAAAGTCTCTCACTGTTTCCATTGTTTACCGATTTATTTGCCATGAAGTGATGGGACTGCATGCCATGATCTTAGTTTTCTGAATGTTGAGTTTTAAGCCAAAATTTTCACTCTCTTCTTTCACTTTCATCAAGAGGCTCTTTAGTTCCTCTTTGCTTTCTTCTGTAAGGGTGTTGTCATCTGTGTATCTGAGTTACTGATATTTCTCCTGGCAATCTTGATTCCAGCTTATGCTTCATCCAGCCTGGCATTTCATATGATGTAGTCTGCACAGAAGTTAAATAATCAAGGTGACAATACAGCCTTGACGTACTCCTTTCCCGATTTGGAACCAGTCTGTTGTTTCATGTCCAGTTCTAACTGTTGCTTCTTGACCTGCATACAGGTTTCTCAGGAGGCAGATCAGGTGGACTGATATTCCCATCTCTTTAAGATTTCCACGGTTTGTTGTGATCCACACAGTTAAAGGCTTTGTTGTAGTCAGTAAAGTAGAAGTAGATGTTTTTCTGGAACTCGCTTGCTTTTTTGATGATCCAACGGATGTTGACAATTTAATCTCTGGTTCCTTTGCCTTTTCTAAATCCAGGCTGAACATCTGGAAGTTCACGGTTCATGTACTTTTGAACCTGTCTTGGAAAATTTTGAGCATTACTTTACTAGCATGTGAGATGAGTGCAATTGTGCGGAGGTTTGAACATTCTTTGGCATTGCCTTTCTTTGGGATTGGAATGAAAACGGACCTTTCCCAGTCCTGTGGCCACTGCTTAGTTTTCCAAATTTGCTGGTGTATTGAGTGCAGCAATTTCACAGCATCATCTTTTAGGATTTGAAAGAGCTCAACTGGAATTCCATCACATCCACTAGCTTTGTTCATAGTGATGCTTCCTAAGGTCCACTTGACTTCACATTCCAAGATGTCCGGCTCTAGGTGAGTGATCACACCATTGTGGTTATCTGGGTCATGAAAATCTTTTTTGTATAGTTCTTCTGTGTATTCTTACCACGTCTTCTTAATATTTTCTGCTTCTGTTAAGTCTATACCGTTTCTATCCTTTATTGTGCCCATCTTCACATGAAATGTTCCTATGGCATCTCTAATTTTCTCGAAGAGATCTCTAGTCTTTCCCATTCTATTGTTTTCCTCTATTTCTTTGCATTGAAGGCTAAGGAAAACTTTCTTATCTCTGCTTGCTATTCTTTGGAACTCTGCTTTCAAATGGGTATATCTTTCCTTTTCTCCTTTGCCTTTAGCTTTTCTTCTTTTCTCAGCTATTTGTAAGGCATCTCAGAGAACCATTTTGCCTTTTTCCATTTCTTTTTCTTGGGGCTGGCCTTGATCACTGCCTGCTGTACAGTGTCACCAACCTCTGTCTGTAGTTCTTCAGGCACTCTGCCTATCAGATCTAATGCCTTGAATCTATTTGTCACTTCCACTGTATAATCACAAGGGATTTGATTTAGGTCATACCTGAATGGTCTAGTGGTTTTCCCTACTTTCTTTAAGAGCAAGAATCCATTAGAAGAAATGGAGTAGCCATTATAGTCAACTAAAGAGCCCAAAATGCAGTACTTGGATGTGATCTCAAAAATGACAGAATGATATCTGTTCGTTTCCAAGGCAAACCATTCAATATCACAGTAATCCAAGTCTATGCCCCAACCAGTAATGCCGAAGAAGCAGAACTTGAATGGTTTATGAAGACCTACAAGACCTTCTAGAACTAACTCCCAAAAAAGATGTCCTTTTAATTATAGGGGACTGGAATGCAAAAGTAGGAAGCCAAGAGATACCTGGAGTAACAGGCAAATTTGGCCTTGGAGTACAAACTGAAGCAGGTCAAAGGCTAACAGCGTTTTGCCAAGAGAACACACTGGTCATAGCAAACACCCTCTTCCAACCACACAAGAGAAGACTCTACACATGGACATCACCAGATGGTCAATATCAAAATCAGATTGATTATACTCTTTGCAGCCAAAAATGTGGTAGCTCTATACAGTGAGCAAAAACAAGACTGGGAGCTGACTGTGGCTCAGATCATGAACTCCTTATTGCCAAATTCTACCAAGATTGAGTCATTCTATTGGACCAGTAGGGCCCTGACTTTGATCATGGTATCATTTGGTTGCTAAATCACGTCCAACTCTTTTGAGACCCCATGGACTCTAGCCCTCCAGCCTCCTCTGTCATTGGGATTTCCCAGGCAAGAATACTACAGTGGGTTGCTATTTCTTCTCCATAGGATCTTCCCAACCCAGGGATTGAGGCCACATATCTTGTGTTTCCTGCATTGGCAGGCGGATGCTTTACCATTGAGCCACCAGGGAAGCCTGTCTTTGACAATCAGGCTGTCTTATATTTTTTAGGAGTCAAAAAGAATGGAATGTATGAGTTATAATTATTTTCTTCTTGTCCCTAGCGCCCTTCATCATCCTCACCTAGCAAACCCCTAACCCTGGTTAATACAGTACTTTTCCTGGTCCATCCATGAACCACATAGGCAAACACCACTGCAGAAAAGCATGCAACCAAACCAACTGGTTTCATGTTGAATATATAAGAATGCAGGTAGGAGGTTAAAATTGTGGTGGCAACTTGATATTTCTTCCTGACTGTTTCTATTTTTTTCTCACTGAAATAAGAAACAAGGTCACCAGCCAGAATCAGCATGCAGGGTGAGGTGAAGATTTGAGGTGAGAGGAGAGTGACAAAGTCCACGGGCAAAGCAAATCCCCTTCAGATATCGTCCCTGTTACTCAATTCTCATTTAGAGCAGAACTACCCACAAGAGTTGCCTATACTCCCTGTCTTCAGTTCTGCTTCCAGTTCATTTTAAAATCACTCCCGTCATGTATTCATTCAGAATTTCTCTGAAACTTCTCAGGGTCACTGGTGAGTTCAGTTCAGTCACTCAGTCATGTACAACTCTTTGGGACCTCATGGACTGTAGCACGCCAGGCTTCCCTGTCCATCACTAAGTCCCAGAGCTTGCTCAAACTCATGTGCATGCTGTTAAACTTAATGATCAGTTCTCAGCGCTTTCCTTTTTTTGACTTCTCAGTAGCATTTGACAGTTGACCACTCCCTCCTCTGTGAAATACTTTCTAGTCTTCTGTTTTTTGCTACTTCATTGGCTCCTTCTTCTTGGTCTGCATCACCAATTCTTCATCCTCTCTCTGCCCCAACGTTGGAGAATGCAAGTTTCATCCCCTGAATCTCCTCTCTGTCCACACACACTCGTTTAGTGGTCTCATCCACACAGATGTGGAGGGTTTTCAATTTATATGTCTGTTGCAGACCTTTTCCCTGAACTCCGGAAGCATACTCTCACTGCTTACTTGACATCTCTGGTTGAATATGTAACAGGCTTCTCAAACGTCTGGTATTTCCTCGAAAAACTTCCTTCTTTCCTGATTCCTCCCCATTGCAAAAAATTACAACTTTAGCCTCTTAATTGCTCAGGCTAAAAAGTTGGGGGTCAAACTTGCCTCCTCTCTTTCCTGTATACTCCACATTCATCCTGTTGCTTTGAAGATACAGACAACATGTGGTCACCTCTTAGTCCCTATAGAAAATAGAACAGTCTGATGTCACATGGTTTAAGTCCATGGTGAGCATCACCAAAGTAGGAACATGAGTAAGGATACATTTTGGAGAAGTTTATAGACCGATGTTGCTTTTTCTTCACTACCAAACTCCAGCCAGTCAAATGCTCATGGGGAGGTGATGGTAATAACTCATATTTTCTATTTTCTTGGCATATACACCCTCTAACCTTAATATTGCCTTCATTGTTAAATTTATTTAGCATGTCCTGTGATTCTTACATGATACTGATTTGCAACATAGGATTAACAAACAGGCTACCACAAGTTCACTTGTGTCACAATAGCTCTAAAGGAGAAGCCATCTATGAAGGATAAATAAGAGGCACTTACATGGTCAGAGGAACTTAAAATAAACAGAAAGAAAAAAAAGTCAGATGCTGCAGAACTTGGGAGCAAGTTTTTATATCAGTTCTCCAGGGGAGAGAGAAATTCAGGAGAAAATCTCATATTTACCTGTGATGGGGAAAGCAGTAGACTGGGCACTCAAGGGATCATAGGCATAGTTTTTCAACTGTGTGTGTATTGGCCTTGTGTTTATATTTGCAAGTATGCACAGAGCTCATAGACTGAACATAAAGAACAAATTGTTCTTTATTATGGGACTTTCCTGGGGTCCAGCGGTTAAGATTCTGTGCTTCCATTGCAGGGGGCATGGGTTCAGTCCCTGGTCAGGGAAACAAAGATCCTGCATGCCATAAATAAAACAATTTTTAGGAATTAAAAAAAGAACAAAGTGTTCTTTATTATGACTTTAACTTAGTGCAGCACCTAACAAAGGGCTTTGCATGCTAAAAATACAAGTACTAGTTGAATGAGTAAATAAAAATCTACTGAAAAATGAACACTAACTACAGTATATTAATTTTGGTTGGCCAAAATGTTCATATGGGTTTTCCTGTTACATCGTATGGAAAATCCTGAAAGAACTTTCAGACCAATCCAGTAAGTTAACACTTGGTCTCAGTGTAATGTTTTACTTATTAAATGCTGTCTTGATTGGAATCTGTTAATTGAAAATAGTCAATTATTAAATCTACCCAAGAGATACATTGAGATACATATCTGTTTACTTTGCTAAAAGTTAATTGCTGTAATTTTATACATCTTTTGAATCTACCGGTAAAGGAGTTACAGAAAAATCTATATGAATCTGTCAATCATGTATGACTTACATGTATAAATTTATAAACTAGATGCTCATGTTGTCAAGTTACTGCTTATTTATAATTTGCATCCTGTATTTCCTTGGCCACTTCTAACCTGATCAAAAGTATAGATTATACAGCAGTGAAAATGCTGTGCCTCTACTGGGTAAACAAATAAAAGATGTGTCTGCAAATGGAGGATCAGTAGCATCATTTTATGCATTTATGAATCATGTTAAAGAGTTCAGTTTTAAATCAAATTATTAGAATTTTATCAATGCCTCTAAGGTTACTTCAAAAGTTGATTTTGTGCCATTGAAAGTCACTAGGTAAGAGGAAAATGAAAAAATGTATTTCATATGTTAGATTCACATATAAATTGAGGTACAGTTTTAGGCTTCTGATGAAACACGGGGCTCCTATACAATTTTTTACATACTGTATTATAAGTGTTTGCAATCCGATACATCACACATCTCTATTAATCTTTGACATTGAATTTGTTCTATTCTGATTGTTTTTTCATTGATACAAGTGTTTGGTGAGGAATTAAGGAGCTTTCCTTCAAAAATGTTTTGTTTGATTTATAGCATTTTTTGCTGTGATATTCCTGGTTAGAATACTTTACTGTTGAAATCTTAAAAAAAAAATTAGTTAAATTCCCAAAGGATAATGTGCATCAGTTCTATGTTAAGCTCTTTGTTCAGACTTATTATTTCAGCCTCCAAAATGTGTTTTCACTAACATTATAGCGTGATAAATGAAAAAAATGTGTGCACAGCTTAAAACATTTGGAAAAGCTTCTATAAGTTGCTTTTATACTGGGCAGTTTACTTTTTCCAAAAAGATAGTTCTTTTTTAAAGAATTTATTTCTTTATTATTTTTGGCAGTGCTGAGTCTTCGTTGCTGTAGGGGCTTTCATCTAGTTGTGGTAAGCGGGGACTACTCTCCAGTTGTGGTGCGCAGGCTTCTCATTGTGGAGATTTCTCTTGTTGCCGAGTACTGGCTCTGGGGAACACAGGCTTCAGTGGCTGTGGCTCATAACTACTAGTTGCTCTGAGCATGTGGGATTTTCCTGGACAGGGGATTGAACTCATGTCTCCTGCATTGGCAGGTGGATTCTTATTCACTGAGATACCAGGGAAACCCCCATAAAGATATTTCTATTCCATACTCTACTGTCCCACAGGTTTCTGAAAGGTGAGCATGAACTCTGTAGGAATTTTATTTTTGGACTCAAAAACTAGAGTTGTATGATAGACAGTTTTTGTTTAATAGAATTCTCCAACTTTTCCCCTTCTTCCTTACCTAGACATTAGTTTTATTTTATTTTTTTGAATATTTATGTTCTCTAACTTACAGTATAAAAACCTTCCAGTTAATAAAGAGCTAAGTATCATATTCATCCTTCATTTTCCATGCTATTTCATTCTCCTTTTTGACCTTTCTAATCACCTTCTTGCCTCAAGCACTTGGTAGTTGTGAACCATCAAAATAAAGTACCATCGCTAAGATAGTCTGCATCACTAAGATGATTTACCCCATTACACTTCAGATCTGCTCTTCCCAGTATGGCAACCAGCTATGGGTGGTTGTTGAATACTTGCAGTGGGGCTGGTCCAAATTGAGATGTGCTGTGACACTTGATTTCAAAGACTTAGTACAAGTAAAAAGGATGCAAAATATCTTATTAATAATTTTTATGTTGATTACATGTTGAAATGGCAATATTTTGAGCTTATTGATTCAAAGAAAATGTCTTAGTAAGAAATTATTTTTCAAATGAGGCCACTAGAAAATCCTTTTGAAATGTAGCTACCAGAAAATGTGGCTTGCATTATACTTAGATTAGACAGTACTGCTCAACACTAGTGTTCCTCAAACCTGGTTACCCATTAGAAGCATCTAGGAAACTTTACAAAAACCTCACAGTTTCCTAGGTCTTACCCAGACCAACTGTATCCAAATAATGGACATGGGTCTTAGGAATCTGTACTTTTAGAAAGTTCTGATAATTTTGAGGATGTCAGTTAGTAGAGCAATGCTTGAGAACTTCTGCTCCAAACGCCCCTCTTTTGCTACCTCATGGCAACACTTTTTTGCCTGAATCTCATGTATTACAGGAAATAGTATTTTATGTGACTGACTATGGTTGTGGGTAAAACAAAAGAACAAGTCCCTATCTATTTGCTAAAGTAGTTCCCTTTCCTTAACCCATTTAAATTTAGAACTTTAAAAACCAGCTTAGTGAGTTAAGTATTTGAATAATGCTTTATCTAATTTGGGCTTCCCAGGTAATGCTAGTGGTAAAGAACCCACCTGCCAATGCAGGAGACATAAGAGGCTCAGGTTTGATTCCTGGGTTGGGAAGATCCTCTGGAGGAGGGCATGGCAATCCACTCCAGTATTCTTGCCTGGAAAATCCCCTGGACAGAGGAGCCTGGCAAGCTACAGTCCAAAGGGCCACAAAGAATTGGACACAACTGATGTGACTTAGCACACACGCATATCAAATTCAGTTGGGACCAGCAATGGTCATTTACCTAACCTTTTCTTAAAGACAGTTTACTTACTTTTTTAGGCACACAGCAAAACTGAGAGGGAGGTACATAAATTTCCCATATACTCTCTGCCCCTACACATGCATAGCTTCCCCAGTATCAACATCCCTCATCAGAATGATGCATTTGTTACAATTAATTGATGAATCTACTATGAGACATCATCATCACCCAAAGTCTATAGTTTACATTAGAGTTCACTCTTGGTGTTGTATTATTTGCTTTCAAAAATACCAATGGAGTCAGGGGGAACAATGTATTCATATACCAAACATTTTATTTTAACTTCAAAAATATGTACAGACTTCCATTGTCAATCTTTTAATTCAGGGCCAGAAGATTTTCTTGACATACCAGTCTGCTGATTAGAGATCTCTAGTATCTTTCTTTCAATAAGCAACATCCAAAATGCCTTCTTTACAATTTCCACTTCTGTTTCTTTAAAATGCAGAATGATCTTAAATATACATATGAGGCAATTTACATACATAACTTTCTGGATTATTGTGATCTTTCTCCCTAACCTTCTGTAGTTTTGTCACTTGATTTGGCAGAAATCATATTTCTCCTTATCCTTCCAAAACATTTCACTTAGCTTCCACAATGATAATGACTCTTTGTTTTTGTTTTATAAGTTTATAAAATATTTATTAAGTTACAAAATTTCAGTAAGTATTATAGTGATCACAGTCAAGTTTGGGAATAAATTTATTTGGCTTTTATTAAGCATAAAACTCAATGTACAGGCTTCTCAGATGTAGGTTGCTGTTGAGAGCACTCAGAATTCCCTGGGCATCAGTCTATATGCTTAACAGTAGGAGTGGATAATTAATTAATGGGATAGATAATTAATTAAATAATTAATGGATAATTAATATGGTGAATTAATCTGACAAATGAGTTAATGAACAGTCATTGATAGAAGCTCGACTATAAAAAATAAGGATATAAATAAGAGTAATAGTAACTGATATTTATTGAACACTTACTATGTGCCAGACATGAACACTTTATATATATATCATACCTCATTTTCACTCACAAACATCCTTTGAGGCATGATTTATAGTCAGTCTCCTTTTACGCTGGAGAGAATCGAGACTTCCAGAGGTTAAGTCACTTAAGGTCATACAATTTTAAGTTTGGAGATAAAATTCAAACCCAAGTCAGTTTGATCCTGAAATCAGGGACCAACATTTAGCTTCAAAAGCCTAACCTTGGCTAGAGGGTTCATGCTATCCCTTGCTGGAGATCTCACTTGGCCTGACATTGATCTATAGGATCGGGTCAAGGGCAGAGACCCTGCAAAGCAAGCAATCACCATAACAAATAACTTGCATGTGTGTCTTAGATCAGAGGACAACTCTATAAAGCTTTTTAGAATATGATGGAGCATCATGTAATGAATATATCTAACGTCTTAAACCAATGAATAGATGGGGCATTTTAAAACAAGTTTTGCTGAGACTATTATTTGAGCTAGAGCCCAGGCTTGAAGGAAATAAATAAATTCTTATCCTCATTTCTGGACGCTCTATCCTGAGATCCCCAAACCAGGTATTTATCATGCTGTCTCCTTTGTGGTGCTATTCTTTGGTGTGATAAATGTGGCTTCTTGGAAAGGCTGCTTTACTCCAGCCTTGAGGCAGAATCCTTTTAGCTCAAAGAAAAATAAATTGGCTTCAGAAAAAAAGGATCATTGTCAACTTTTTAATCCTTCCTTTTCCATCTTCTTTTTCCTGCTATGGCACCATGCATAGTTCAGTCTTCAGGGATCCATTGTTCATTTCCGGAAGAGCATCAGGTGACCCAGATGTGCACTTTGAGTGCCTTTTAAATGCTCTGTCACACCCATATTTGTATGCGGTAATTAATCACCCATGGATCAATCACCTATAACATTGCCCCAGGCTATTTCTGCCCTCACAATTTTCCTCCCACAAGAAAGTGGGGTGGCTAGCTTTGCCAAGGTGTCATTTGGTAATAAAATATTTTTCCAAGACATTTTCCAGTGAGTTATGGAGCACTTACAGCGATTTGCACCTATTTTCTTGTCTTTTCAAGTGAATAATAGCATTTACTTTCTTTGAAGTATAATTATGCCCAAAGAAGTCATTCTGTTTATTTGGTGGTTCTAGATTTTCTGAGACTTTACTTTTGAGTCTGCCACATTGCAAATGTTTTTTTTTCTAGTGACAATTTTGATCTGAGTGTTAAAAAATCAAGCTGTGTAGCTTCTTTTTTGCACTGTTAAGAGCAATCAAAATTATTCTGTAAAGTTTTCAGTTCATAAAAATTTGCCAGGGAAGTGAGCAACTTTGTGAGTGTCTTAAACTTAGTTAGACATAGATTGGCCATGCTGTGTCATTTGAAGTTAAAAATTTCTGAATGCCGGAAAATAAGCAGCTGCCACAAGCAGGTCCAAAGGGAATAAAAATACTGAAATTTCTCTTCCGTCAAGGCTGTCTTTGGGTTTCTGTGAGACAATATTGAACAGGAGTTTCACCTAATTTCAAAAACATTAGCTTTATGGTTAAAGAGGCATGGCAATGAAAAGAAATTCTGTCATTGTTTTTTGCATTTTAGTGTTGGAAATTAAACTGAATATCAAAAGTAGATGGGAAGCTTGCACATGTCTTTATAGATGGACAAACTCCAAAGGGCACTGGAATTTGGATAATAGCTCATGTGTGTTTTATAGAATAGATACTGCTTATATAGTAGATCAGCAGTCCTTGCTCTGTGGTCCTGGGACCAGCCTACTAGCATCACCTTCATCTTCAGAAGGCAAATTTTCAATCATTACCCAAATCTTCTTAAATCAAAAACTCTGAGGAATTCTCTGGTGGTCCAGTGGTTAAGACTCGGCTCTTTTACTTCCAGGGCTGAGTTTGATCCAGCTGTGTGGTGCCACCAAAAACAAAACCAAACAAAACAAAACTAAAACACTCTGAGAAGTGGAGTCTAGTATCTGAGTTTAAACATCCTTCCAAATGTTTGAGAACCACTGCACACAAGTGTTTTATTTAGAAGGAAATTTTGCCATCCTCCCTCCAAACTCATCATTTTATAGGTGAAGGTTGGAGGCTCAGAGAAATTATGTAGTTCATCTAAGGTATTTTCAAGTTGCAAGGAATAATGTTAAACAATAATGATTTAGTTAATGGACATTTTGTATGGTATCACTGATCCCAAGTCTTAGAGTCTATTGTGTGGACTCTGGCATCTTTCTCACTGTCTCTGTTATTTCTAACGCTTCTGACCAAAGAATGACCTTCTGTCCTCTGTTTCTACCTCATGGCTTCTGCTTATGTTTGTTATTGCCTTACTGCTTTTGCTTAATGCCTTCCATTGATAGTTTTGTGTTGACTTGTTTTGTCTTGTTTTTCAGGTTCTTTATAGTCCGCCGCCTGTATTCCACTCTTTGTATTACTATTTAAAGTCTTTAAGAGAGAGAATGTGGTATAAATTATGGAGTTCTTCTATGAGGCAGAACTCTAGTGCCAGACCATCTCATTCATTCATTCATTCATTCACTCAACAACTGTTTATTGAGATTTTGTGTCTTTATTCTGGACTTTGGAGATACAATGAAAAAGATAAACAAAATATTCAGGTCTCCACAGCTCTTAAATTTTAGTTGGGAGGTTGGATAGAAAATAGACCAAAAAGAAATATTTACAATTCCACAATCCTTTATCTGTGATTCTGAAATTCAAAAAGCTCTTCAAACTGAAGGGTATTTCCTAACTCAGTTGGCAGCAAAATCTGACCTGACTTGAACTCCTCTGGCAGCAGAACGTGACCTGGGGAAAGGTGAAGCTATTTGTAGTCTTTGTTTATCCCTCTTGGTATGAATACCCATGCACTGCATTGAAGGAATGTTAGTGTTTGATTATGAGGATTCATCACAAAACCTGATGGGAGTATGCCATAAAGCCTTCATAAAAAGTCTAAAAATATAAATTTGGAAGTTCAAGTGGTACCAATGATTTTGGATAAAGGTTACAACTCTGTAATCAGGGTTGTGAAAGTGCTATGAAGAAAAATTATCAAGGAAAAAGGATAGAGACAAATGGGCAATGCTCTGTGGATCTTAAACATTAGTGATTGTTATCGTTCTCAGTATGCATCCAACTCTGGGAGCAGTCACTAAAGTGTGGAGATGAAGAAATGTAATGACCAGACAGACGAGCTGTTGCAGATAAGTTATGCAAAAAGAACGTGCTAATTTCAAAACTTCTAATCCATTCCCACCAAGTAATTCCTTAAATGTAATGGAAAATATTATTAAAACTATAGCCTGTTCTAGTTGAACATTAAGGCTTTTAAAGCATTTAGAGTCCAAGGAGATGGATTTAAATGATGCCCTTCTATACTGAGGGCATACATACATGTAGAGAAATGATGAGTAAGTGGATTAATTAGTGACATGGACAAGAGGGTATGAAGAGCAAGAGGATTTGAATGATCCCTCTGTGTGTGTGGTCCAACCTAAGCAAATGAGTGACCCTGTTTTTTACATGCAGAAATAGCATATGGAAATCTAGGCAATGTTAGTGATAGCATCAGTCGTGCCAACTTCAAATTCTGTGCCACTGTTTATATTTAAATTTTTTCTCCTCTTATACTGCATGCAATATAGTCTTTACCTGCTAGAAGTATTATTACTAAGCTGTTATCAACATGTTTCAAAATATAAGTGCTGTTTGACTCTATTGCCTTTCCCTATTATTTTAGTGTATAATTTGTAATAGTATTTAATGTACACTGAAACTTTTAAGTGATTTCTGGCTTTTTGATCTCTAAAAATTTTAAATAAAAAGTTATGTTTGGCAAAAGGATCATGCATTGAGATCCACAAAATCATAGTGCTGGGTGAAAAGTTAAGAATTTCTTCATCATCCCCCTTGGCACATGATCACAGGATCTCTGCTTGGATGCTCAAAGCAATAATACTCAGCCACCTCTATTTTTTTTTTATCACTTTATTTCTGCACTATGTGGAGTAAAATATTATATTAGCAAAGTGCCTGTTTGTGTTTTTTGAAGTTACAGAGACTGGTCTACTCTTCCAGTGTTTGACATATATCACCATAGTCTATCCTCATCTTTCTTTTGCCAAGTTGTCACAAAAATTAATTTGTGCAACTTTTCCTCATAGCTCATGGTTTCTAAACCAATCGGTCTCCAGTAGACATTTATTTTGCATTGTTCATCTAAAGTTGTAATGCCCAGATCCAAGCATTTAGTGTTGTTTTGATCCATACAGAATAGAATGACACTAAGAGTTCCCTAACAGAACCATACTGTGATTTCACATTCCTGTCGTGTATTTTCTTATTTATGTTCTTACTTAGAGCTGTCATCTTTGGCACTTTCCTGGCACCTCGCTTGGGCTGCTCTGTATCTTAGATCCTGGTTGATGGTGTAACCGCTTGACAGAAATCAGCCAGTTTACTAGTAAGCTGGTAGGTTGATGTGATGCTACACATAGGAACAGTTCCAGATAACTGGAAAAAATGATTACATTCACTGAAATTTTAAAACCAAGATTTTCATTCTGTTTTAAATTTTGAGGAGTAGTACAATTGTTAACTCTGTGGTTCACAGTATTCTCATTGCTTTGTGCCCTACATTTATTGATTTTAGAAAGATGAAATAGTAATGGCTTCAAGCAGTGTTGATGTATAAAAAGTTTTCTGAGGAAAAAAAAAGCTATCTTATCTTGGTGCTTGTTTTCTAGAATTGACCATAAGGATTATGGTTAGAGGATTTTCTTTTTTTTTTTTAAACTTCTGTGGTTAGAAGAATGAGTTACAGTGTTGATTACAGATCTTCATTGCAGACCCTCAGCTTATGAGGTTAGGGAGTGATTTATAATGTTGACTATAGGTCAAATTGTCTTTGAGAAAGCTGTGCTTTCAACACCACAGGATTAAACGGAAAAACCAAAAGGGAAAACAGCATATTAAAAACGACCGTCCTCCCAGCTCCTATTCTCAGCCCCCCTCTCCTCAATATCCTGGTTTATAAAGCAGTGTAAAATTGATGCTGGTGACTGAAGGTCTTTGCCTCCAAGTGTGGACTTCCTTGCCTACCGTTTCACTTTTCCCAAACTTCTCTGTCTGTGCTCATTGCTTTCACTCACTCTGGTTCTATCAGGATTATTAAAGTGATTGGGTCCTGCTTTGTGGTCTCTTCGAGAGGAAACTCATAGCTGCAGCCAAAGATAATGGAGGAAATGTCACTTTCCTGGTTTTAGTACCACATTGCTAAGGGAGTTACATCGTGTCATGAAAAATTTGTTGGTTACCAGATTTCCAAGACCTCACTCATGGATGTAACCCTTATGAAATATCAATAAAGGCAAGAATTCAAGAAAGCCATGTTAAACTCCCCGATGGGAGTTATATTTTCAAGACAGTAAACTTTGAAATGTATTATATATGATCCTTTTAAATGTTATAACTGATGTCCTGATTATAGAGAGTGAAGTGGCCAAAAACACAAGTAAAAATATAGAAAATAATAGTTTGGAAAAACTGCCATTTAAATATTCAAACAGACTGGTTGTGGCAATAATGTATACTGCATATTTTTTTCACAAATGAATTAGGGATTTATTTAAGATTTTAAATGGACTTATATTTTATGTTTTATTCCAACCTCTTCCCTCATTCCGGAATTTTCAAAGTGACAAAACTCTCTTAATTGTACCTCTATCTAACATGGATAATTTAGAAATTCTAATTCATCTGGTATAGAGCCAAGTTAAAGCTTTCCTGGTGGCTCAGATGGTAAAGAATCTGCCTGCAGTACAGGACACCTGGGTTTGATTGCTGGGTCGGGAAGATCTCCCAGAGAAGGGAATGGCAACCCACTCTAATATTCTTGCCTGGAGAATTCCATGGACACAGAGGACCTGGTGGGCTACAGTCCTTAGGACTGCAAAGAGTTGGACACGACTGAATGACTAACAAACACACACACACCTAGCTAAGTTACCAAAAATAGATGTGTGATATTATTTTTCAGAAAGATTATTCTCTTGGGAAAAAACTACTGACAATGATAAAGTACCCAGATTTTATTCTTATAATAGCAGGTAATACAATCAGAAGACTTTTGGGAGTCAAGTCCTTAACAAATGTAAAATATTTCTTTGGAGGAGTCTAATTATTGACAAATTATAAGGGTCTTCAAATGTGCATCACTATACAAATAGACTGTATTTCCACTGAACTTGTTTAATGACCTGGTAAGCTAAAAGAAAACCAAAGTCGAGTGGTTTATCAATGTCAACAACACTAGCTAGATGAAACTTGAGTCACATAAGAACTCCTTCTTAAGTGTATATATGTTTCTCATTATCAGTTCAATTCAGTCACTTAGTCATGTCCAACTCTTTGAAACACCATGGACTGCAGCACTCCAGGCTTCCCTGTCCATCACCAACTCCCAGAGCTTGCTCAAACTCATGTCCATCAAGTTGATGATACCATCCAACCATCTCATCTCATATTCTCATTATAATAATTTGCTTTTAAAAAGGCATATCTATATTAAATGTATATGGGAAACAGAGTTGCCTTCTGGAAAGAGATAACCATACACTGAAGTGCAGGCCAGAGAGGATCTTCAGGTATGAACTCTGGATGGTAGAGGACATTACCAGGAAGGCCAACCACCAGAGAGCTGGACTGGCATTTTGAATTATTGCTGATTGTCTTTCCTACCGGTTTTTAGTTTCTCTGGTTCATTAGCTAACAGAGTAAAATTTTTTACTTAGAACAGGGATAAAAGATTTTTGACAATTCAAGTATGAGCTAGGTTTCAGTTAATCTTTGCTCTATGAACAAGTAACTCATTAAAAGCAGTGAACAGAATTACAGTAGAAATGTGTGCTTTAGCATCAGACTAGAAATCTTGTAGCTATCAAAGCAAATCTTTCCAGATAACCACTGTGCTACTTACATGTCTTCCCTAGTCTCTTCATCTAATTGGAGTGATTCACTTAAAACTTGACACTTCCTCTCTTTCTAGTTCTAAAAACAATGCAACCCATTTTTAAAAACAAGCCTGCAAAATCTTCTATAGTTTTTTCCTTATAGTTTTATTGAAGTATAGTATAAAAGAAAATTGAAGCAGAAAAAAATTCTAAAGATAATTGATAGCATTACCTCCAAGTAATCTTTTGACTCCAGTAATCTCTTCCAGGTTTACATTGCCACTGTGGTCTGACCAGGTTGTTCTATATCAACTTTCTTGTTGTGGCTGTTCAGTTGCTTTTGACTGAACTTTTTGCGACCCCTTGGACTACAGCACACCAGGCTTTCCTGTCCTTCACTATCTCCCTGAGTTTGCTCAAACTCTTGTCCACTGCATTGTGATGCCATCCAACCATCTCATCCTCTGTCGTTCCCTTCTCTTCCTGCCCTCAGTATTTCCCAGCCTCACAGTCTTTTCCAACGAATTGGCTCTTTGCAGCAAGTGGCCAAAATACTGGAGCTCCACTTTCAGCATCAGTCCTTCCAATGAATATTCAGGGCTAGTTTCCTTTAGGATTGACTGGTTTAATCTCCTTGCTGTCCAAGGGACTCCCAAGAGTCTTTTACAGCACCACAATTTTGAAAGCATCAATTTGGTGTTCACCCTTCATGGTCCAACTCTCACATCCATATGTAACCACTGGAAAAACCATAGCTTTGACTACATGGACCTTTGTCAGCAAAGTAATGTCTCTTCTTTTAGTATGCTATCTAGGTTTGTCATAGCTTTTCTCTCAAGGAGCAAGTGCCTTTCAATTTTGTGGTTGCAGTCACTGTCAACAGTGATTTTGGAACCTAAGGAAATAAAATCTGCCACGGGTTCCACTTTTTCCCCATCTATTTGTCATGAAGTGATGGGACTGGTTGCCATTATCTTAGTTTTATGAATGTTGAGTTTTAAGCCAGCTGTTTCACTCTCCTGTTTCACCTTCATCAAGAGCTTCTTCAGTTCCTCTTCACTTTGTTCCATAAGGGTGGTGTTATCTGCATATTTGAGGTTATCGATATTTCTCCCAGCAATCTTGACTCCAGCTTGTACTTCTTTCAGCCTGGCATTTTGCATGATGTACTCTGCATACAAGTCAAATAAGCAGGGTGACAATACAGCCTTGATGTACTCCTTTCCCAGTTTGGAACCAGTCTGTTGTCCCATGTCCAGTTCTAACTGTTGCTTCTTGACCTGCATACAGGTTTCTCAGGAGGCAGGTCAGGTAGTCTGGTACTCTTATCTCTTTTAAGAATTTCCACAGTTTATTGTGATCCACATAGTCAAAGGTTTTAACGTAGTCAGTGAAGCAGAAGTAAATGTTTTTCTGGAATTCTCTTGCTTTTTCTGTGATCCACCAGATGTTGGCAATTTGATCTCTGGTTCCTTTGCCTTTTCTAAATCCTGCTTGTACATCTGGAAGTTCTTGGTTCACATACTGTTGAAGCCTGGCTTGAAGGATTTTGAGGATTACCTTGCTAACATGTGAAATGAGTGCAGTTGTACCACAGTTTGAACGTTCCTTTGCATTGCCTTTCTTTGGGATTGAAATGAAAACTTACCTTTTCTAGTCCTGTGGCCACTGCTGAGTTTTCCAAATTTGCTGGCATATCAAGTGTAGCACTTTAATAGCATCATAAATTAAATTGTATTATTACTGCTTTTTAACAACCAATATTTACTTAGAATTACCAACATCGGGAGAAAAGGGTATCCTCCTACACTGTTGGTGGGAATGTAAATTAATGCAGCCCCTATGGAAAGCAATATGGAGGTTCTTCAAAAAAAAAAAACTGAAAAACTCTACAGTTTTGGTACTTGCTGATGACAGTTTAAGGTACTAATTTCAGTTATTCCTAACATTCATGGTCTCTATTTAGATCAGCTGTGCTCCTTTCCATCATTTTCTTAGATCTCAGTTCTGGGTGGCACAGGCGCCCAAGTTTGGTGTAAGCGAATGGTGGATGCAGTGGTGGTGGGCAAGCGAGGTTCAGAAATCAGCTAGCCAGGAGCTAATAGACTCTCAGATCAAAGTGACATTAAGAAATTGGATCCTCTAACTCCTATGTCTTCAAATCTCTCTTCCTAGTTGTTTCCCCACCCTGGGAGAGGGCCAGTTATGAGACTGAATCCAAGTAGGGACAATACACTATAGTCCAGGTCCCGTCCAGCCGTGGAAAATGGTGGGAACTCTCAGAGAACTAGGATGGAAGCTGTCCAGGATTAAGGTTAGGAGCACTCACTGCAGAGGCAGAGCTGGATCCTTCAAGCATTTCTTTTGGAAACTGAGTTTGGAAAAAAAGAGAATAGGGCCTAATCCCAAAGATTTGCAACTTGGAAAACAATGCAAGAACCATGAGGATGTTTGGATGGATTAGCAAAGAATGTGGCTTCCCTGGGTATCTGGAAGAATGTGCAATAACTTCTGAACACTATCAAAACTTCTCACTCTGTTCATGGTTAATTCCTCACCCTCCATGTCTTACTGCAGCCCTAGGGGTCTACCTCAGAATTGATGCTTTTGAACTGTGGTGTTGGAGAAGACTCTTGAAAGCCCCTTGGACTGCAAGGAGATCCAATCAGTCCATCCTAAAGGAAATCAGTCCTGAATATTCATTGGAAGGACTGATGTTGAAGCTGAAACTGCAATACTTTGGTCACCTGATGCAAAGAACTGACTCATTTGAAAAGATGCTGATGCTGGGAAAGATTGAAGGCAGGAGGAGAAGGGGACGACAAAGGATGAGATGGTTGTAGGACATCACTGACTCAATGGACATGAATTTTAGTAAACTCCAGCAATTGGTAATGGACAGGGAGGCCTGGCATGCTGCAGTCCATGGGGTCCCAAAGAGTTGGATATGACTGAGCGACTGAACTAAACTGAGGGGTCTACCAGATATTCTTCTGGGCACTAATTTCTGGACTTCTTCTTTGTTGACATGGATACCAAGATGCTGATTTTTATTAAAAGAATTACAGTAAAGAAATACTGTAAAGGGGTAAAGATTTCCCCCAAATATCTGAATAATTTTACGGTAGCAAGAAGTCACTAAGAGAATGCTTTTAGACTCATTATAAGTTGAATTACACCCACCAAGTATTGTAGTCCTTGAGCCCCACTGAATTGAGCGCTGTGGGCTGAGTGGAGCAGTTCAACTGCCAATCAGCGCAGACTAGGATCAATGTCAAAATGGATTGGTTCAAAGGATGAATGTGATGGAAGTTTAGAAAAGAGAATGGACTACACAGACTTGAGTGACCAAGGGCCCTGAATGGAAGAGGTGTCACTAGTGGGACCTTAGGGTATTCAGAGAGAAGATCAGGGGTACTTTTCATATACACTCTCTGATGACAGGGAAGTTATGTTAACGGAGATGGTAAGGAACTTTGGCTAAAACAGGGGTAAAGTTATATTTGGGTTTGAAAGTTAGTCTGAGGAGTATAAACTTTACACTGATGGTAATGATGAGCTATTGAATAATGGACCAAATTTTAAAGCATAGCATGCTGATAAATTAAGGGTTTTAGGAAAGTTATTTGTATATATCTAGCAGAAATTCAGTTTGGCTTGGAGAGTAAAGAACTGGAGTCAGGGAATGCATTAAGCGGAAATTCAGTGAGGCTGGCAAAGGCCTAGAAAAGGTAAGAAGGGGAAGAGGATGACATGAAGTAGCACTTTCTCTGTGTTGCAGAAATTATGAAGGGTGAACGTGGGACCTCAATTAAGAATGACCAGAGCTTTGGGAAGTGACAATCATGGTGCTGCACCCTGGGAGAAGAAACCAACGTTATACGTGGAGAAAATGACTCAGTGCCTTGATTTTGTGTGACGAAACTTCATGACGCAACTAGCTTAATTACCGAGGCTTTGAGCTCTGACTGGCTCCACTAACAGGCATTCTGGAAAGGTTTTTCTAAGAAATTAACTCCATGGTATAGTGAGGCCTATTGCATCTACATTGGTTCTAATCTTTCTGACATGGTTGTACTTGCCAAACTATGCATGTAAGTTTTATATTCATCACTTTGGCTGAGAATATTTGAAGTAGGAAAGTCAATTCCATGGCTGGAGTTTTCTGGGTACATGGATTTCAGTGCCCTCAGATGGTTGCCACAGCTTAATTCCTGCAAGCTGCCAAGCTCCTTGTCCTTGAAGTTGTTTAAAAGCAAGTTTCAGATCCCTAGGAGATAATGCAAGCAATTGGTCAGCCTTCTACTGTCCACTCTTTTTGATCCTAAACTAAATTATTATGATTTCATTATTCTCCAAACACTTATTGACAGCCTATGATGTATCAGGTTTGCCCCCATAGAGATCACAAGGTAGTGAGAAAGTCAAATAACCAGACTGACAGTAAAATGAAGCCTTAGACATACCATGAAAGGTGCAGTGTAGGATAGGACTCTGGAGCCAGACTGCATTCGAACTCCACACTCCTACTTACTAGCTGTGTGACATTGGCTAGGTGACTTCACATCTCTGTGTCTCAATTTTGCTATCTGTAAATGAAAAAATAATAATAGCATCTAATTTATAGGATTATCTTGAAAGTTAATTAAAGTGATGTAAGAAAAGTGTTTAGAACAACATTTGGCACAAAGGAAGTGCTCAGTAAATATCAACTAATATATTTCAGTCCAGAGGAAAGATGGGGTTCAGTGAAACAGACCATGGGGCAGCTAGTTCTTGTTGGTACAGGCTAGTACATACGAGAGCTTGATAGCTGGAGTCCACTTTGACTGTCATGGCATCTGTCTTGATTGGTCACTATGTCCATCTTGATTGATGGGGAATTGTGTTATATGGGTTGTTTATTTTTACTTATATCATCTCAGAGTCAACGTCGTTGGTCCCAAAACATGAATAAGTAGAATGCTTGCCAAAAATGTAGTTTCCTGGACCCCAGCCCAGTGAAGTTTGATTCAGTTAACGTGGAGTGGACCTAGAAATATTTTAAATAAGCACTGCTGCCCTCTGAGAAACTCTAATTTGGAGGGTCAGGGAAGGTAATCTAGAAGAAGTACCATTTAAACCAAGACCTGAAATTCTAATATGTGTAGGCTAGGAGGTAGGAAGAGCAGGATGGAGTAGGAGATTATTCTTCTCCAAGGGAACCTCCTGGGCAAAGGCTCAGAAGTTGACGGAGAGAAGTTCAGAATGGCTGTAGTACTGAGTACAAGGGTGGAAGCAGCAGGAAAGGCTCTGATCACAAGAGCATTGTAAGCCATGAAGCTTTATTTTATCCCGGATGATGAATAGAAAATCACTCACAGAGTTTAAGGAGCAGTGACAGGACTGTATTCACACACCTGAAGAGCTCTGGTTTTGTGCAAAGGGGGAAAGATAGGCAAGTCAAAGGGGAGAGGCCAGCCAGTGGGTTTTCTAGTGAGAACTGTCTCCTTGGTGGCCTGTCTCTGTGCTCACTCTTGCACTTGGCTCTCTCCCCAATTCCTCTTTCCTTGACCTTTGGACTGCTTTTGGCTCACTCAACCGCTCAAATCTTATTGGCTTTCTTCACATCAGTGTGGCCTCCCTGCTTCAGCCCCTGGCAAGACAGACACTCTGGCCTCAGTGCTTGGTCACGTAGGTGCCTGAAGAAGAGGAGAAAGAGGAGGGAGAGGCTGGAGGTGACTCCAATGTGCCATGTGGGAAGGCACTTCATGTCCTGCTCTCTGTGGCCACAGAAGTGGTAACAAGTAGCAGTAGTGCCTAGGAGAGTAGGGTGCAATATGTGTGTGAGTGGCTCAGTCGTGTCTGACTCTTTGCAACCCCATGGACTGTATACAGCCTGCCAGGCTCCTCTGTTCATGGAATTCTCCAGGCAAGAATACTGGAGTGGATTGCCATTGTCTTCTCCAGAGGATCTTCCTGACCCAGGGATCAAACCTGGGTCTCCCGAATTGCAAGCAGATTCTCTACCTTCTGGGCCACCAAGGAATCCCAGTGTGCAGTAAGTGCTCAGTAAATACTTGCTTGAAAGAAGATCTCTGTCTCAGACAGTAGACACATCCATAGGTACCAAAGGGCAATTCTAACTGCTACAACCTTGTCACTGTCAATTAGGAGTCATTTTAATTCATCCGTTTGATCATACTTTCCTCTCTTTTTTTCCTCCTTATTCTCTGTGTATTCTCTAACATGTAGGACAATTGGACATCATTTTTTCATTCAGGAGTCAGTCTCAAAATACTGTATTTTAGAGATGCTTGTTATCCTGCTGCTGTATCTTTGGCTTTTTGGAATTACTTTGCTAAAGCAGAGAACGTCCAAATCCTAGAAACCTGTTCCTCTCTAAACTCACTTCATAAACCAGTCCTGAGTCATTTTCCACAATACAACTGAAAAAGCAAGAGGAACAGTCGGTAATAACGTATAGCACTTACTAGCTTACCCTTTAGATCCTGTCCTTCAGGCAGCACTTTGGTGCAGGGTCCCAGAAGAGCAAGTAGTGCAGAATGGGGGTTAAATAAACTTCTAAATTTTCCAAGGGCCATGTTTTAAAACCCTGGGATTAGTCCCTGGAAAACCATTTATTTAAATAATTATTAAAACAAAGTTGTAGATGATGCTTTTCCCTCCACCTGACCGGATGTTTGCTAGAGCTGGGCTGTACCCATGGACAATAGGGATTAGGAAGGCTTTGCTATTAAGGGCCAATTGTGTGTTTAATTGTTACTGCAAGAAAAATGAAATTTACTGGTAAACTGCGGAATTTGAAACAAAGTACCCTTTTTCCTTTTGTAGGAATGTGGATGCTAACCAAATGTGTCCGCATGGTTTCAATTAAGCAGAGGAATGTTAAATGTAAAGCTAAATTGATGAAAATAACCAAACTTTCTGACAAACCAATAAATTGGAGTCTAGAACTCATTGCCCATACTGTATGGCAGCCAGAGAAACATTGCTAGATCATCAATTTTTACTTAATTTTTTGAGTTAGTTTATACTTGAAAAGAAGAAAGGAATGCTAGGCAAGTAATTTAAATTCTTCCCAGCTACAGAGAATATGCACACTGGATGTGGACCTTACCCTTCACTGTATGCAATTGAATGGATTGTTTATTCTTTTAGCAATTTCCTCAGTGAAAATTTTGGAAACCTAAGACAAAGTTTTCAGGGAACTCACATGTCAACATTTTGGCAAATGATCTGGCAAAATGCTAGTCATTGAACTATTTTTCTAAACTCCTCAGACTGCTCCATAGTAATCCTTAATCTTTTAAAATGATGTTTTAATTTTCCTGCCCTTAAATTTTTTTACTCCTT
This sequence comes from Giraffa tippelskirchi, assembly GCF_054371585.1. Lineage (NCBI taxonomy): Eukaryota > Metazoa > Chordata > Mammalia > Artiodactyla > Giraffidae > Giraffa > Giraffa tippelskirchi. The sequence continues at coordinate 135,232,200 of NC_137283.1, forward strand.
CAAACTGCTGTCGTGTTGAGATGACAATATTTTAAAAGAAAGTATGAGTTTGGAGAAAATTCTAAATTTCTTGCTGAAGACAGAGGATAAAATTACATAGTCAGAATCTAACTCTTTGCACACTTCTGCATATGTCAGAAATTTCTAGGACATAAATTTACCTCTGAATAGGTCTTTTTATTTTGTGGGAAATGGCAGGAAATAAACTGTTTAAATAAAAAATAAATTGTGGAAGCTGGGGCCATCATCTTTACTACTGTGATAATTGTGTGATGTGAAATGGGCACCCTTTACTGAATCATGGCCAGGGAACCCAGATGCCACATCTTGGTCCCCACCACCCTACAGGTTCAAAAGTCTCCTGAGATCTTCGTGCTTAGAAAGTAGAACTGCTGCCAAGTGTAAGGTGGAGTCTCCTGGTTTTCATGGCCCCGTCTCAGGTTCAGAAATTGCCAGTGTTCTAATTTGGAACATTCCTAGCCAAAGGCCTATCAAAATCTATTTTTTTGCTATAATTTTAACAACATCAGAGAACAATCAATTTTTTTAAATTAGATGATCATCCAGCACATTTTGTTTGGTGATTGCTCAATAAGTGTTTCTGCCAAATTATTTTTTTTTTTGAACTGTCATGAAATAGTCTCTTTATGTGCTTTAAGATCAAGTTTTCAAACCCCTTTCCAATGTGTTTCTAATTCGCCTGAAATTTAAAATCAGATATAATTAAATATATTACATCTTTACTTAGACTCTACCTAAATTTCACTACCTATTTAATTTCAATGACTATTTAAATGGTATCTAGAGGGAGGAAACAAGCTCGTTTGAGAGGTAGTAACTCAGTTTTTCCTAAATTTACCTTTGGATAATTATTTCAAATGATTCTGACTTCACTCACTTAATATTGCTGCTACTGTATCCTGTTAACTGCTGTATTTAATATACATTAAGATGCTCTATTGATTATAAAGTATTCATAGCATTTTATGTATTAATAACCATTCAAATGTTGTATCATCTGCACATTTAAACTTTATACCTTAAACCTCTAAGGTTCAAGTCATAGATAAAAATGTTGAAAATCTGAGTTTTATGATAAGTCACTAAATATCTCCTTCCAAGTTCAGTAGATCTGAAAATATTTATTGTGCATCCTTTGCTCAGCCTTGGGATTGAAAGATAAAGACTATTACATGGTCTTTGCCCTATTTAGAATTCAATAGAGGTTACAGTGGCTCAGTGGTAAAGAATCCACTTGCCAATGCAAGAGTGGCGGGTTTAATCCCTGGGTTGGGAAGATCTCCCAGAGGAGGGCATGGCAACCCACTCCAGTATTCTTGCCTGGAGAATCCCATGGACAGAGGAACTTGGTGGGCTAAGGTTCAGTTCAGTCGCTCAGTCGTGTCCAACTCTTTGCGACCCCATGAATTGCATCACGCCAGGCCTCTCTGTCCATCACCAACTCCCGGAGTTTACCCAAACCCATGTCCATCGAGTTGGTGATGCCATCCAACCATCTCATCCTCTGTCGTCCCCTTCTCCTCCCGCCCCCAATCCTACCCAGCATTAGGGTCTTTTCCAATGAGTCAACCCTTCGCATGAGGTGCCCAAAGTATTGGAGTTTCAGCTTCAACATCAGTCCTTCCAATGAACACCCAGGATTGATCTCTTTTAGGATGGATTGATTGGATCTCCTTGCAGTCCAAGGGACTCTCAAGAGTTTTCTCCAATACCACAGTTCAAAAGCATGAATTCTGCGGCGCTCAGCTTTCTTCACCGTCCAACTCTCACATCCATACATGACCACTGGAAAAACCATAGCCTTGACTAGACAGATTTTTGTTGGCAAAGTAATGTCTCTGCTTTTAAATATGCTATCTAGGTTGACCATAACCTTCCTTCCAAGGAGTAAGCGTCTTTTAATTTCATGGCTGCAATCACCATCAGCAGTGATTTTGGAGCCCAAGAAAATAAAGTCTGACACTGTTTCCACTGTTTCCCCATCTATTTGCCATGAAGTGATGGGACCAGATGCCATGATCTTAGTTTTCTGAACGTTGAGCTTTAAGCCAACTTTTTCACTCTCCTCTTTCACTTTCATCAAGAGGCTCTTTAGTTCTTCTTCACTTTCTGCTATAAGGGTGGTGTCATCCGCATATCTGAGGTTATTGATATTTCTCCCGGCAATCTTGATTCCAGCTTGTGTTTCTTCCAGCCCAGCATTTCTCATGATGTCTGCATATAAGTTAAATAAGCAGGGTGACAATATACAGCCTTGACAGACTCCTTTTCCTATTTGGAACCAGTCTGTTGTTCCATGTCCAGTTCTGATTGTTGCTTCCTGACCTGCAGACAGGTTTCTCAAGAGACAGGTCAGATGGTCTGGTATTCCCATCTCTTTCAGAATTTTCCACAGTTTATTGTGATCCACACCGTCAAAGGCTTTGGCATAGTCAATAAAGCAGAAATAGATGTTTTTCTGGAACTCTCTTGCTTTTTCGATGATCCAGCAGATATTGGCAATTTGATCTCTGGTTCCTCTGCCTTTTCTAAAACCAGCTTGACCATCTGGAAGTGCACGGTTCACGTATTGCTGAAGCCTGGCTTGGAGAATTTTGAGCATTACTTTACTAGCATGTGAGATGAGTGCAATTGTGCGGTAGTTTGAGCATTCTTTGGCATTGGCTAAGGTTCATAGGGTCACAAAGAGTCATATACAACTGAAGCGACTTAGCATGCAAACATGCAGAAAGTTCTTTGTATTTATTTTCCAAAATAATCATGTGAAAAAGTCCTATATTCCAGAATCTTAGACACAGAACAACTAGAAGGCAAAATGAGAAACTTTTATGATTGGAATATTGCTATTTTTATTTGATTTGCTCAGCAGAATGCAGAACAAAGTAAAGATCTTGTTTTGGGGAAATATATACATTTTTCCTTTTTTTTTCCTGCTTGAAATTCACAACAATGTACAGTGAATATAAATATATAACATATTTAATAAATTTGTATTTTATATGAATTTTGATGTAAATATTCAAATTCAAACAATGGTTTGGATGAATCCATTCATATATGAATGACATAATTTTGGTCACCAGGAAACTTGTGCAACCTACTTGCTAGTGGATTCCTTTATATTCTCTTTTCAAAAGTGCTGAGTTGTCAGTGTTAATTCAATTGTAAAAGGAGATTAGCATGGAACTCAGAATAGGCTCAGAACTCAGATAGAACACCTTGTTCCTAGTTCTTATTTAGGCTGTGACATTAGCTGTATTCTTTTGCTTCTCCATATTTGGAATTGGTAAATTTCTATTAAATAACAATCTATAGGGATTCACTAAAAATAATTTTAATTTTAAGAAGTTTAAAATAATAATGATTATAAAACAACAGCAACATCAATAACAGTAGCTAAGATTTATAAGGCTGTTTTAAATATACCTTTTTTTAATCCTGATAATAAGTTATGGTTGCAGGTTATCAAAATTATGTCATCTGAAAAACTGAAGTATCGAGAAGTTAAATGTCTGCTATGTTCTTAGTGCATATTTTACTGACCCTCCTTTGGACTTTTTCTCACCATTTTGTTTGTCTTATATAAATATTTATGGTGATAATAAGTATAGCTGAAAACCCAAAGCCAATTCTCATCACCACTGTTTGACAGATTGTGTGTAAATATGTGTGTGTGTATTCATACAAATGCTTCCCTGAATAGTGTATACAATCTGGTATAATATATAAAATTACTAAAGAAATGCTAAATTTGAAATTTTAGACTAAAAATAGGATGTTCAGTTATTAGTAGCAATGAAGAAACATTTGAAAATAGGATAGATGGTTAAACAAATGGGAGAGGGGTTACACTCTCAGGCAGTCCTTGAGATTTAGTGAGAAACCAGTGGGGTCCTTGCAACAGTGTTTAGAAAATACTTTTGCACTGGATGACCTTTCTTTCCCCTTCAGGCTATAACAAAGGGCATTTTGTTAAAAGAGCAATTTATATCAAATTCTTTTCTGAGCCCAAGAAGACCAGATTTTTGCTCCTAGGTTAGATTTCTCTCATCCTTCCAAGGCCAAGTTTTGAAAAAAAAAAAAAAAATCTCTAAAAGCAAGATGCAATAAATACATGAACTTGCTAGGAATATTTAGTCACTTAGTCTTGTGACTGTGGCAAATCATTCATTTGAGCGGAACCCAAGGGGCTTTTATTTCCCGTTATGGGAAATACAATCTGGGTGAGATGGAGAAGGTTCTTTAAGAGGAGAGGTTTGTGGGTCACTTCAAAGTTACACGTGCTTACCCAGGGCTCTCTCCTTGAGGAAAGTCTGTTAGCATCAGCATCCACATTTCTGTTTTTAGTTTTGAATACATTTTTCTCCTCCCCACTCAGCCCTCCCTTCTTGTTTTTTCTTTGTTTTTTTTCTGGTAGTTTTGCAGTCTCCAAATACCTCTCTCAAGACACGGCATAGATAGAGATTTGGGATACGATGCTGAAGCATCAGCCATGATTTAAAACAATCAAGGCCCCCTGGATGTATTTTTCTACTTTACCAGCAGTTTGATACCTAAGGATTATAAATTCTGAATAGTGATTCCATGTCCCTGTAGACTGTCCGGCTTACAATTCACATTCCATGCTATTTTATAGAGAATGACATTAGCTTCTGCCTTTTTTAAAAAAATTTCTGGTTCTTTAGAAATATTCAAACATGGTATTTTATAAATGTTGAGAAACTATGATGGTTGATGGTATTCTTGTATAAATTTCTTATTTTGGATGATGTTTCCTTATTTTTTTTCCTTATAGTAGCAAATCATCAACCCAAATAAGTTATTTGAATGTACAGACCCATCACATAAAACCCATTATAAATACTCATCACATCCTTGATGATACAGTGAGACTATCTTTTCTCATGCAAAAAAATGGATTCTATTTTAAATTTTTAAAATTTAGCAAACATTCACTGAGAATCGTCTCAATATCTTGTGCTGTTGGAGAGTGAAAAACAATGGCTCCTGTACTCAAGTAGCTTCCAGGTTAGAATATTTAATTTCCACAAAAGTAGTTCTATGCTATGGTTTACTGTGCTTGTTAAGAATACATTAAATATTATAACCAAAAAAGGCAGTAATTTTTAACATATGTTCTTAGTGGAACTACTGTTTAAACTGCAGTGTATTAGTACATAATATTGCTAGGAAGTGTTCTGCAGTCAAGTAAATTTCAAAAATGCTGATTAGGCAAAGTTCAACAGGATTTTTTATGCTCTGCTCCAGGAGATGTGATGGTGTGTGAGGTGTGTGTGTGTGTGTGTGTGTGTGTGTGTGTGTGTGTGTGTGTGTGTGTCTGTGTGCTCAGTCGTGTCTGACTCCTTGGGACCCCATGGATTTAGCCTGCCAGTCTCTATCCATGGAATTTTCCAGGCAAGAATACTGGAGTGGGTTGCCGTTTCCTACTCCAGGGGATCTTCTAGACCCAGGGATCGAACCTGAGTCTCCTGCGTCTTCTGCCTTAGCAGGCAGATTCTTTACCACTGTGTCAGCCACCTGGGAAACCCAGGGTGGTATGCAACATTCCCAATTTACCTGAGCTCAGAATCCTTTTTTTTTAAACATCTCCAGGAGCAGGGTCTTGTAGAACACAATTTTTAACAATGGAATGTTCATTTTTAATGACTTTAAGCCTTTCATTAATGGAGGCTTGCTGGCTAGAAACTTCCAAGTGACAGTTCTCAGGGGACTGAAGGATTGGCTGTGTGACCGTCTGCTTTCATTGTTGGAGACCACTCCAAGCCTGTCAACATTTTACCTGACAAGCTACTGCTCAGAAGAGCCTACCTCCTGCCTTGCCTTGTTCCCTCAGCCACCCACAGTCCTCTGCTGATAAGAGATGGGAAGCACGGAAAGGAAGTAACCAGGAATGTCACAGCACAGTGGCAAATTCCTTGGCTTGATCTGGAGAGCAGCTGGGTCAGATATCACTGCATGAATCTCCTGGGATAACTCAGCTCCACGACATGTTCATAGACCTGAGTATTTGTTTTACCAAGTGGGATGTTTCCTGAGGCTTTGTTTATACACAGGGCTCATGAAGACAGCTGTGAGGGATGTGGCCAAGACATTCCAGGCACCAGCCCTGGCCCTTGGATTTTCCTTGTATGCAAACGCCCATTTCAGGTGAGACTTCTAATGACACTCTATAGATTTCAAAATGCTTCCACATAATTCATTGCCTTTGATCCTTTAATGAATCCTCTGAATTAGTGTAGCAGGGACCCTTTCCACTTTAGAGATGAGCAATTTAGGTTTAGAGATTAGAAGATTTGCCTAAGTTACATGCTAAGGAAATAACCAAATCAGCATTAGGACACAGGCAGAAGTGCTTCCTAAGAATCACCTTGAGATTTAGGAGGCTTGTGATATGGCCAAAGGTTCTGCCTTTCTAATAATCTTGCAGGCGATTTTGATATGGCTGATTCCTATGAGATTATACTTTGAAGAACAAGGTTCTAGACTAATTGCCTTACATAAATAAAAATTAATTGAAAAGATATGTCATTTCTTCGTTCAAAAATTTCCAGTGACTTCCTATTTCACTCACAGTAAAAAAGCCAATCCCTTCGTGATGGCCTATGTGTTGTGCTGTGCTAAGATGCTCGGTCGTGTCTGACTCTTTGCAACCCCATGGACTGTAGACCGCCAGGCTCCTCTGTCCTTGGGATTCTCCAGGCAAGAATACTGGAGTGGGTTGCCATGCCCTCCTCCAGGAAATCTTCCTGACCCGGGGATCGAACCCGCGTATCTTGAGTCTCCTGCTTTGGCAGGTGGGTTCTTTACCAGTAGTGCTGCCTGGGAAGCCCATGATGGCCTATGAAAGTGAAAGTGAAAGTCGCTCAATCGTGTCCGACTCTTTGTGATTCCAGGGACTATACAGTCCATGAAATTCTCCAGGCCAGAATACTGGAGTGGGTAGCCTTTCCCTTCTCCAGGTGATCTTCCAACCCAGGGATTGAACCCAGGTCTCCCACATTGTAGGCAGATTCTTTACCAACTATCAGGGAAGCCCATATAGTCTGGTGCCTGCTACTTCTCTCATCCTGACACTCCTGAGAGCTTTGATGCACGCGTGTTAGGGATATTGAACTTATTGTGTACTTTACTTGAATCTCCTTGTGGCTCACCCTCTCAGTTTCTTTAAGAATTTGTTCACATTTCATCTTTTCAATGAAGCCTTCCTTAACTTGCCTATTTAAAACTGTAAGTCCTAGTCCTTTATACACCCAGCCTTTTCCCATGCTTTATTTTTCTTTACTGAATTTGCTACCTTAGACAAAATATATATTTTATGTGGATGCCATCAGAGTAGGAATTTTTTTCCGATTGCTGCTGTATCTCAGCACCTAGAACATGTTCTTGCACACTATATGTTCTGTACATTCTGTATATGAATGTACAGTGTACAGTGTACACTGTATGAATGTACATGGTATACTGTATAATGTACATTGTACGTTGTATATGAATGTACAGTGTACATTCATATACAAATGAATCAAATTAATAGTGGTACACTATGTATGTATATATGAATGAATCAAATTAAAAATAAATTTGGTTTAATAAAATTATGTGCATTCATCTTATATTGAACATCTAGGATGCTATTTATATTGGTGGTAGAGTATTTCAGATTCCAATCCAGTGATAATCCAATGATACATTTCAAAGTTTGTTAAAATATTTTAGGAAGCATTGGTTTCAATGGGAGCATTACTTTATGGGAAGTAATCTACATTTGTAGTAAATGCATCAAGGAACTAATATATGTGAGAAGGTCTTGGCATGGATTATCAGTGATTATCAGCTTCTCAACAGTGTTCCCCTGGCTATAAATACGGCTCACTTTCCATAGTCAATGATTTAATGAGAGACTGTAGTCAAATGGAAAGAGTCTGAGATTTTAAGAAGCCTAGGTTATACTTCATCTGTTGTGTGACCTTGGGCAAATTATTTAACCTCATTTGGTCTAAAAAAATGGTAACAACAGCAGGTTAATTGTGATGATTAAATGAAGCCTAAAATTTTTTTTGAGAGCAGGGACTTTTTCTTCAGTAAGTATCACATATAAACAGTGTGTATACTACATTATATTCAAAAAAACAAATACTTGTTGAATGAATGAATAATGTGTGTAAAATACCTAGACCAGTACAGGCAATCAATAAATGGTATCTAAATGATAATTATTAGCAAATTAGCTATATATCTTTAGTTATATAGAACACATAGAAATTTGAGAGCATATAGTAGATCCTAGCTGACTTTAACTGTTTGTTTTTTGTTGGACAGAACTAAAGATGTTTGGTTGAGTTTGCTGATCAGAATTTTTTTTTCTCTTTTTATCATTTGTTTTTTCTTTTTGTTTTGCTTTTTTTTTGGCCATGCCTCTTGGCAAGTGGAATCTTAGCTCCCTGACCAGAGATGGAACCGTCACCTCCAGCATCGGAAGTGCACAGTCCTAATCACTGGACTACCAGGGAAGTCTGAGATCAGAATTTTAAATGCTAGAGTTAGAAAGCATTTTTATTTGCTTTTCTTTTGATGACAAAAATCATTCAATACTGAAACTGCAGATGGGGTTAAAATAGAAGCTGTGATACATTTTGGTTAACAGTAATATCAAAGTAAAATTTCCTTGTTTTTTTCTATGAATTTGATGGTAGAGCTACAAATTAATGGTCCTGATGCTTTTAACTGAGTTGATCACCCATGTCTCCCCACATGGTGCTACTACAGCAGAACCTAGATGTAACACTTATTCAGTTATACCACCTTGTAGGCAGATTTCTGCTGATGCGTTCAATGGCTGCCAGCACAGCATTGGCCATCTTTACTTCTCAACACAGAAGAGGTAATAGCAGAGCAACTGGGACTGAAATATTAGGGTTACAGTTAGTAATCACATACTGTGTTCCTGATCTGTTAGTGAAGTCACTCAGTTGTGTCCGACTCGTTGTGACCGCATGGAGCCTATCAGGCTCCTCCACCCATGGGATTTTCCAGGCAAGAATACCGGAGTGAGTTGCCATTTCCTTCTCCAGGGGATCTTCCCGACACAGGGATTGAACCTGGGTCTCCAGCATTGTAGGCAGACACTTTATTGTCTAAGCCCCCAGGGAAGTCAGTCTGTTAAAGGTGGATAAAAAGCACATGGTTATTCATTTTTAATGTAATTTAGAAAGGACAAGGACTTATTTACCCAGGGATGCTTTGACTGCAAGCAACAAAATAACATCTGAAGTTTGTTTAAATAAAGGGAGACTTTTAATAAGATATCCAGTCATATCTCATGAAACCAAAGATGTGATGTGTCACTAGGCATGAGTGAAGTTTTGAAACAGAGAACTAGAAAGCCCTCAGAAGCCACAGCTCCTTAATCAACTGTCTCTCCTCTGTAGCAAGCAATTATGTTCATTATGTTGCTTTGTGTTTCTGATTCATTTTTTAGGTTTCCCCCATAGATTGGCTTTGTTGTTTGGCTCATTAACAGACCAAGTCTTCAGTTGGTAGTCTCTAATCTAGTAACTGGACAGGTAGAGTACTCTCAGAAAACCAATTCAATCTCTGTGTTTCAACTATAAATTCCTAGCAAAGGGAATCTTAGAGACCTTGCTTGGGTTAGGTGTCCCGCTTGTCTGATCAGCTAGGGATCATTCATTTCTTGCTGCTCATTCAGTGGGTTCTGAGGGAACACTCTCTTTGAGATGGGGTATAGACAGACTTTTTAAAAGAGTGTCAATGTGCAAACAAAATGATTGGCTTTCCCAGTTCATGTCTTTAAACTTAATTGGAGATTAAAATGTAATATATGAAAAATTTAAATTGATCATCTGTTTTTACCAGCAAACTGATTTTTGATGGAAGACATTTCTATTGTTGAGATAATTGACTTGATTATCTATGACTTGAAAAGGTTATTTACTCAGAGAAGTATGAAGTGATGCAGCGAGGGAGTGTGTGTTCAGAGTGCTTCACTTGAGGTTTTAATATCACAACTTCCTTCTCCCAACACCTCAGTGACACCCGTTCACTTAATTTTCAGCTTCTTCTATCTGAAGTTAACAGAAAATTAAACAGAACAAACAGGGAAACAAAATTCTAGGAAATATTTAGACCATTATAAAAACACAGAAAGAAAGAGCTTGCCTGAAAAGTTTACAAAAAGTTATGTCTCTGAGGTATATGATCTATTTCAAATGATTTGCTTCTTTTTCATTTTATGTAAACACCTATATAAATGTTAACCATATTAGCATTGACTAGACTTCAGTATGTTTTTTTGGTTACCTGAATACTCTGGAGACTCTCTTCTTTCTCTTTATTAATGTCTTTTCAAAGATTTCTAAATAAATTTTACTCATATCGTGCTCACAGCATATGTGGACATAGAGAAAAGTTTGGGTTGTATGTACTACTATAAAAATAGAAAAAACATAGATAATAACACTACTTAAAGTTACCAGTTGTTCATATTTTATATTTCAGTATTTTTCATTAGTTTTTGTGAATTTTTTTCAGACTGCATATGTGGCTTGGTACTCTGTTTTTTCCACTCACTATTTTATTATATGACATTTCTGTGTCATTAAAATCTTCATAATCTATAATAGTGTCATAATGTTTTGTCAAATGGATGTGCCATATAGTAAAATGTTGTGTTTCCTTTTACCCTGACAGTGGGTATTGAGGTTGTTTCATATTTTCCTTTATTAGAACTGCCATATGTGACATATGTTTTAGGACACAATTTCCTAATTTTTTTATTACCATAAGGAAAATTGCCCCCAAATAATTACTTGATCTTTTTTCATGCTTCTGAGACCATTTCCAATTTTCTTCCAGACTATCTATACTATTTTACAGATCCATCAACAATGAAAAGATGTCTCTCCTTGCACTCTTGTAGTATTATGTATAATCATTAAAAATAAAACAAATAAAAAACCAAAACCCTCTGTTACTTTTATAGGGAAAAATAGTATTCCATTTTCTTGGACAACTAGTGAGGTTGACCTTTTTTTTTTTTTTATATTTAGTCACTTGGATGTCTTCTGAGGAGCATCTGTTTACATCTTTTGCTCATTTTTTTTTTCTTTCAGAGTCCTAGTGTTTTCCTTAACAACTTTCATGAACCTTCTTTTTATTAAGTGTATAACATTTGCCATATAATTTAGAAGTATCATATTTTACATACAGATGCTTTACATTTTTAATTCATCAAGTCTGTTGTTGTTACTAAAAAATTTTCCTTCTGACCTTTATTTTAAAAATTCAAACTTACAGAAAAAATGAAAGAATAATCCAGTGAGCCCTATATACTCTTCAGTTAGATTCACTAGCTAGCAGTGTTTTGTCAGTTTTTATCCCCTATTCTTTCTACCTCATATAAATGACACATACATATATATGTATTTGTGTGAATGTACATTTTGGTATGTGTATGTGTCCCTCATGGCTCAGACAGTAAAGAATCCACCTGCAATGTGGGAGACCTGGGTTGATCCCTGGGTTGGGAAGATCCCATGGTGGAGGGCATGGCAACTCCAGTCCAGCAGTCTTGCCTGGAGAATCCCCATGGACAGAGGGATTCTACAGTCCATGGGGTCACAAAGAGTCAGACAAGACTGAATGACTAAGCACACACAAGTGTGTATACACATACAATGAAAGAGATTTATTTATTATTGTTGAACTATTTGAAAGTAAACTTCAGACACTTAGTTGACAAATTTTTTATTGTATATATTTTAAGAAGAATAATTCTTAAGAATAAGGATATTCTCCAACATAACTACAATACTATTAATACAATTAAGACAATTAATAACAATTCCATGATATCTAATATCCAGTTCATATTTGAATTTTCTCTATCTCCCAAATAAACCTCTTATATTCTTTTATTTTTGTGCAAAATCTAGATTTCATACATTGCATCTGTCATGTCTCTTTCATTTACTGAATAGTTTTTAAAGAAACTGTTCTCCTAAAAAGAGATTAAACAGGTTTCACCTATATATTCTAGTTATTTTTAAATTCTTTTTTTTTGTAACAAATTTTCATATCCAATTGCAATTTATTTGAGCTATGTGACTGTTGAATATATCAGATTATTTTTTCTTTCTAAATAGCTAATTTTTTTCCAGCAAAATTTATAGATATTTCTTGAAATTCTCACTTATTTCTGAAATCTTATTTCTAAGACCTTATTCAGCATTTATTAAGTTCATATTCATATTGAGCAGAATCTGTTTCAGATAATTTCTCTGCTCCATTGATCTTGCACCAGCACAATATAAATTTAATAATTATAGATTGGCAATGGATTTTAATATATGGTTACTCTAACCATCAGTAATCTCATTTTCCAATGAATTTAAAAATTATTACATAAGTTTTGTTCCTTAAATGTTAAGATCTTTTTTAATTTCTCCCTCCATTATATAAAGAATATCACATTGATATTTTCATTGTGACTCCAATACTCCTCTAGAATTATCTTTCATTAAAGTTGCATATTTCTCTTACTTGATAACTCTTGGTACTTATAGGAATGTTAGTCTTTATATTAGTATCACTCAACAGCCCTTGAAAGCTTAGGTGATTGTGTATGGAATATTGCTTGAAATATATGCTATTTACCCAGTATAGATGTTCTAAATTCTATCCCAAGATGAAACCACAGAGCGCTGCAATTCTGTACAACATTTATTATTACCTCTCTCTTCTGCCCAGATTCACCCTTACCGTGCTTATGAAATTGTACATCAGGTGAAGCCTTTAACACAGACTATTAAAAAGATGCTTGTATTAAATTTGTTGATATATCAACATTAAGGATGCTGTTTGTGATATTATGCAGTGTCTTACTTGTGAGAACCTGTGGGAAAGTTTTCTCTCTAGTCTCACTATAAGGAGTACTTTTCCCAAGTAGATGTAATGTTTTAATCTTATGGATACTAGATCTTATAGTTTACTATGTTTGACTATAGTTTGACTATAGTTTACTGTGGTTTACATATATGTTACTATGTTTACTTTTGCTGTTTGAAATCATAGAGCAAAATTTGTGAACCCCATTCTTTCATTTATTCCTTCAGGTCTCTGACCATTAATGAATGATTTTTTAAAATTCCTAATTTCTCTACTTTTCTTCTAGGAGTACATACTTGGATTTAAAGGACGTTTGTGCTACCTGTTCAAATTGCTGGTTTAACTGGTTTATTTGTGATTTTTTTGCCTTTGTTTTTGAAATATTGCACACTTACTTATAAACCCAAGGAATGATTTCAGGGAGCAGTAAAAGAATGGAGAGAATACCCACTATGGTAATAATGACCTAGAGTCTCATGTTTTAAAGAGACTGTAAGTTTCAGCTTTGCTCTGTCACTGGAGCAAGAGTGTTGTAAACACTTGAAAATCTCTACATCCAGGCCTAGACTGCCTTTGCTCCATTCATCCTATAAACCTTCACTCACGCCCTTCAAAATATGAGAGTATTGACCTCATTAGTATTTATGGAGATTTTACTTCCACATACTCTCAAGGCTCTTCAGGGTCTCTTAATATTAGAGCACAGATTGCAACAATTTAAATCAGTGCAGTTATATATTCCAAAATGTTCTTGTAAAGAAGTAGTGCACAACAGTCCCTCTTCCCCAATTCATGGAAGGGAAAGAGTTCTGATCCCATATTTAAACAGCTTCCCTTGTGGCTCAACTGGTTAAGAATCTGCCTGCAATGCAGGAGACCTGGGTTCGATCCCTGGGTTGGGAAGATCTCCTGGGGAAGAGACCCACTCCAGTATTCTGGCCTGAAGAATTTCATGGATTGTATAGTCCATGGGGTCGCAAAGAGTCAGATACGACTGAGCAGCTTTCACTTCACTTCATGAAAGCAAAGGATATTTTAATCACAGTGGGGCAAAGTCTCATGTCATGTCCCAGAACATTCTGCCATCAGACAGAATAAGGTGATGAAAGACTACTTACACACATGTATCAGAGGAAAGGAATGTATATTCCTTTCCCCTTCCTGTAGCTTTCTCTTTTGATGAATAGTTTTCTTAAAAAGTTAACATCCTCATTGTAATATAAGGTGCTAAAATATATGTATGTGAACACATGTACGTATACCTCTACTTTCTCTCAGTATTTTGTAACAAGCCCAAAGTTATATTTATCATGACATCCCTTCATGTAGAACAAAGAATCTAGAAAAAAAATTTTAAACTATTGTCTTGTGCTTGGCCACATGGCTCATGGGGTTTTAGTTCCCTGACCGGGGATTGAACCTGGACTTTAGGCAATGAGGATGCTGAGTCCTAATCACTGGATGGCCAGGAAATTTCCTAGAATTTTTTTGGTTGTTATTTTTAATAAATAGTATTGCTATAGGGGCTTCCCTGATGGCTAGACAGTAAAGAATCTGCCTGCAATGCAAGAGAACTGGGTTGGATCCCTGGTTCAGGGAAGATCCCCTGGAGAAGGGATTGGCAACCCACTCCAATATTCTTGCCTGGAGAATTCCATGGACAGAGGAGCCTGGCAGGCTACAGTGTATGGTGTTAGAAAGAGTCAGACAGGACTGAGCGACTAACACTGTCACTTATTTTTTTTTCAGTATTACTATAAGAAATAAAAAGATTACCTTTTCACAAACTGAAGTAACAGGCAGATAAAATCAGGACTAGAAGTCATGGAAACAAATAATTGGTTTTGTTCCTAAAAGGACAGATAAGGTTATCCAACCTTGTTCCAACCAGTCCTTCTGAAGAGCTGGCAAACATTTTACTGGGGTTTAGGCCTCCATCTGAAGTTTTTGTTCCTTGTGTGCTTTAGATTTTGCATGGTACATAGCCCAGCTTTGAAGAAGTTCACTCAAGGTAATTATGTCTCTGAAATTATAGAATATTTTGGATTAAAATCATAATTATTCGGTTGCCTAGCTTTTCTTTCAATAAAAATGGCAACTACCAAACTGATAAGATGCAATAGTTTCTGAAAAGCACGTGGCTGATTGACATAATATTTTCAGCTTTTAAATAAGGAAACCATTCATAGAAACATAAGAAAAGAAGTCTTTTTAGAAGTCTTTTTAGCAGACCAACTTTAGATAGAGATGGTATTTTACTATTTTGCTGTCAATTCTGGGTTCCACACTGAGGTCCTTGCTTTATTCTGTTTAAGGATCTATTATTGTTTTAAAATGATACTGTGTAGAAATTGTGGATTCATTTCCTTGAAGAGACACCAAAGCTGTAGGGGTCAGGGTAGAATTTTCATTAGACTTTATGATCAAAGAGCTGTATTTTATACTATTCAGTAAAATTAAACTTTAACTTCATCATAGATTTTTCACACTAACAGCCAAGTGTTGTTACTTTTGATCATCTCTGTATTGCCCTTTTCTGCCTTGTGATTGTCACCATTGCTAGTAGGAATTCTCCACTAACCACCTGGGGTCCCTTATTGGATGCTACTATGCTGTGCTGTGCCCAGTCGCGTCCAACTCTTTGTGACCCCATGGACTGTAGCCCACCAGGCTCCTCTGTCCATGGACTTTTCCAGGCAAGAATACTGGAGCAGTTTGGCATTTCCTACTGCAGGGAATCTTCCAGTCCCAGGGACTGAACCCACCTTTCTTACATCTCCAGTATTGCAAGCAGATTCTTTACCACTGTGCCACCTCAGAAGCACCTTTTTGGATGACAATGCCAAATCTGGAAGTGCCTGCTCTAGCTCCAAAAAATGCCATTTTGTATTTATTGAATATTCTTGTAGCTCATATTTTTGAAAATGGGTGATATAAAAATAGTGTATGAGTCACTGATAGCTTTTTTTAACCTAAATGTTTGATGATCACATGTACATTTCCCCAAATTGTCTGGATAGGCATTTGCTGTAATTTTCTGGGAGTCATTTCCACATAGGTGTCCAGCCTTGACAAAGCGAAAAAAGGAACAGTGGCCAGACTTTTTCTGAGCCAATATCTGACCTGATTGCTTTCTCTCAAGGAATTACCTATCAATCAGGCTTGACTTCTAAGAACTGCTTTGTTATGTTTGAAGCATAGCTATTTATTACTTTTAAAAGAAAAACACAGGAGCTGAAGAATAGTTTTTTAAATAGAGCCAGCCCATGTAACTTCTTTTTATAAAATATTACAAAAATCCTTCCTTCCAACTTTCGCATTCCAATTGAGCCTAATCACTTTGCAGGTTCTGATGATCCAGCAGGTATGAAGCACTATACATTAAATGCAGTGTTGACAAAGGAAATTCACAAGCAAGGGTTTCATTAACTGAGGATTAAGCTAAAACCCTTTCCCAGAATTGCCAATAAATGAGACGCTAATCTAAAATTTCACATTAAGTTTAGTACAACTAAAATGTGTGTGTTCGCACATGTGTGTATACTTGCTGAATGAGCGTGTATATGAGTAAGGGTAAATCCTAAAATGAGGTGTTTTTTTTTTTTTAGTTGGACTGGAAAAGTACAAATTTTTCTGGTTATTTTGTAAGTACAATGTACTAAGTGAGAAAAAATTCTACAGCCTAAAGCAAGCTCTGTAGATCCGTCTAAGTAGATGCAGAAGTACATATTTGAGAGATTCAAAACATGAGCTCTTTACTACATTATATGGGTGGATTTAGGTATCATTTGAAAGAATATTTTTAATATTCATTTTAACAGAATTCATTTTTTAAAACAGGCTGCTTGTAAAGTTGATCCTGGAAATGCCCTTCTGAAAGAATACTTTGCATATTTTATTTTATTTTCTATTATATTGGATTTGGTTATAATTATTAAACTAACCTAAAGTTAGAATGAAAATATCTCAGATCTTATTGACTTTTTTCAATACTGATTTAAGATTTTAGAAATAATAATTGATTGTAATTGCACATATCAGTGGAAACCTAATTTTATGATTAGATTACAATAGTTGGCTATTTATTAGCTGTGTTTTTCAGTTAACAGTATGAGTTTTACCAATGTTAGGTTTGAATAATTTGAACTGACACTGAACCCAATGGAGAATTGGCTTATTAAACTTCAGTGTGTTCTGTTGTAATCTAATTTCAATCACGGAGATTGTGACAAGTTTGAAGATGTTTATCAAATAATTGTCCTGAGGGCTTCAAATCAAATCCATAGAAAATATGGTTTAGTTTTCTTGTTCTGAGGCTAATATGTTTTATCTGACCTCTGCAAATGAGTCAACAAATCTTTGAGAAGTTAAATGACTTGTCTTTGACATTGCATCTTGTTTGTATATTATAAATTGGGGACTAGAATGCAGGTAGGTTTCCCATCATCCTGTTTAGCATTTCCTTCATTGCATCACACTACATTTTAATTAATTTATTAATTTCATTTTTAAAAGGTAGACTAATTCCAAATATATAGAAACTTCAGATTATACTCATATTCAACCTACAGATTAAACAAATAATTGTCAACTCCTAATCAGTCTTTTTTTCATCGACACCCCAATTTGGAAGCCCTAGAAGAGCCTGCCTGCCAATGTAGGAGACCTAAGAGATGCAGGTTTGATCCCTCGGTTGGGAACATCCCCTGGAGAAGGAAATGGCAACCCATTCCAGTATTCTTCCCTGGGAAATCCCATGAACAGAGGAGATGGGCAGGCTACAGTCCGCAGTGTTGCATAGAGTCAGACGTGACTGAAGTGACTTAGCACACAAACCAGTCTTTTTTCCAGCTATATCCCAATGTACTTTCTTTTTCCCATATTATTTTGAAGTAAATCCTAGATATTACCTACAATACACACATATGCAAGAGAAAATTTGTTTATAATAGAATTATACTGGTGTTTCTGTGGGATGACAGGATTTTAGCCTTTCTGATAAATGTGTACCTGTTTTCTCACAGGTAGAAATTCCTAGTTCTCAAGAGTTTGTTAGAATTAGAATATGATCTAATTTGCTAATTACTAACTTGCTTTTATATAATGCCAACCTAACAGCTTCTGAATAACAATACCAACCATATCACTAGCAATATTATTGCTGAGAATTGTTTAATTCATGTATGTGTATACGTGTGGTATGTGTCAGTGTGTGATTCTTTTTATTCTTGGGCTATACACTATTTAGTTTAATTCCTCTTCAGTTACTTGGAGATGACAATAAACTACTACAAAATAAAATTAGGGAATTTTCAAGCAGAGGAGAAAATTCTCTAGAGAGCTACAGAAGTGTATATATGGTTACATAGTTAAGCACAATGTGAGGAATTGGGTAGGTAATGAAAAGCAATTCCTTTATATTTTGCACTGGTCCATTGTGGTGAAATCATAACCAGAGCACCATGCATACTCTCCAGTTCTTTTCCAATGAGACAAGTGAAGCCATTATCAGAAATTAAAAAAAAAAAATTCTTAGAGACTAGGAAAACACAAGTAGGAAGGACACTGGGCGGGGGGGGACATCAGAATTACTCAAAATGGAGAAGCAAATGTTAAGGGAATAATTAAGCCACAATCCTCAAGTATGAAATATTTCTTTTGCTGATGAAAATTAAAATAAACCAACCAGATTTGAGTATTTTTATAACCCCCAAACGGCTATGTCTTCTAAGAGAGGCAAGAATATATGAGACCTAGATTCTATTCTTAGAGTTAATGCTGTAATAGACAGATTATCCTTCAGGTTCCTCTTCTCTGGCACTGGTCTCAAAGCAGGTGTCCCTGAACAGAGCTTATTTGTTCAGGGGTGGTTATACGAACTTAAGCTGGGGTCATAATATTGTGTCTCTGAGGAAATATCGAAACTAAAAGAGTTAGTGTACATCTGAGTTAGCCTCTTGAATACAAGAGATGTATAAGTCTGGTATGTATGTTGTGGTGATTTTTTGTTAGGTGGATAGAACTACAACAAACAAGAAGAAAGTAGATGTACTAAGAGAAACAGAAAGAAGAGCTGGAAAGAGCAGTCACTTAACTCCCAAGAGTCTCCCAGTTTCCACTTTGATTCTTTCTGGAGGCTTAGCTATTGACATATTTCTGTCATTGGATTCTGTGAGATACTTCTGCACACATTATTTGCTGTTATCTGTTTATTTTATTCTTTCGTTAGTCGCTACTGTATATGAAGACCATGTTAAGCTAATATTCTAGGATTCACATGGAGTTATGTCCAAATTAATTATATAACACTTGGCAATTACACAGTAACTGATGGGACTTCTTGAATTCCCTGAGTTGATGTTTCGCACTTTTCACCTAACAAAAGATGAGAATGGATGCCAAGTGAAAAGGACGTATTGTGCTGGATATCTTCTCTTTGCTCCTACTACCGCCTGCTCTTCCTTCTTGTTTGATGTCTGCACGGACATCAGCGTTCTCATTGTACAGGTTTTCTTCCTTTCAGATTTCATTATTTTATTAACTTTTCCCCCCCTCATTCCTTTGGCCCAGGATGTTAAACTGTGTTACTGGACAGTCTTTGTTGATTCCCCTGTAGCAACATGTTTGTCACAGTATCTATATAATCAACTCTCCTTAAATTATCTTATGTCAAGTGCATCAGCAATTTCCTTGGGGACCCTAACTGCTGAAAACGTAATGGTTTTGGATGTGTTCAATCTGAGATCTTGGAGATTCACACTGAGGAAAGGTCGAATTGGTGACTTACATTTGGAAATCAGTAGCAGATAACTATTAACAGAAAATGAGATCACTCCTGTGGAGTACTACGAGGAAGGTAGATTCCTGGGAATACAAACATTTATGGGGCAGGCATAGGCTGGAGATCTCATAAAGGAGGATAAGACGCACGGGTGTCAAATTATGAAAAGAACCCAGAATGTGCAGCATAAGGGTAATAAATGGGGTGGAGGGTTTTAAAAAGGACTGTCATTCTCAGTGTGTGTATATAGCAGAGAGAGCTAGTAAGATAATAATTTAAAAAAGAAAACTCTCTTATATGTGGCAATTGGCAAATTGGAAAATGTCCAATTGGAAAATCAATGCAGATCCAGTAATGGTGTAGGGGACGGAAGCTAGATTGAAGCAATGGGTTGGAAAATGAGAAGTAGAGCCACCTTCAAAAAAATATTTGTTAAGAAAGGAAGATAAGTGACTGGACCCAGTGACATGGCATAAAGTCTTAGGAGAGACTGTGCTTTGTAGGAAAAGGAATCCTTCGGTACTCCTGAACTTTCTCGTAACACACCTTTCCCTCCTCCTTCCCTTTCTCTCTCTTTTTTTGTTATCATGTTAAATTGGTCTCTTGTTTGCAAACAAAAGAACTCTAACTAAAACAATCATCTTCTTTGGAAATAATAAAACTAATTACTATTTCCTACTAGGGTCAAAGCAGCTTGAGAAAAATTTCAGAATCACAGATAAAGCAACCAATGTGAAACAACAATAGCAATTTGGATTTATTGAGAGTTTATCACATCGCTGGCCCTAAACTCTTTAATAACATCCCATATAATCCTCACACAGCCCTGTGAGGGGACACTATGACAAGTGGCCCCTAGAAACTGAGTCACGTAGAGCTTAAGAAGGTTAACTTTTATGCCCAAGATTATGCAGTTAACATGGGACCTCAGAGCCTGAGCACTTAGCCACCACGCATTGACTTTGGAGCTAAATATGAATACTGAGTATAGAATTGGCTAATTTGAAAACCCCAAAGAGACATTTAAACAATAATCTGTAGATGGGGGGAGATACAGTCAAACTTGAGTCATTTTACCTAGTTAACAAATTGTTAATATGCAATAACCTGGACTGTACCAGATTAAACTTTTGAGAGTCATTATTGATTAGATGAAAGAAAGTGAGAATACATTTGAAGAACGTATTACACAGTGACACTTAAATACTGCTCTTGTACAAATCTTTGGAAATAAAATGACATTTAAACTACGAAGAGGGAAATTTCCAAAATGTTCGAGTAGCAGATCCAGTCTACTTCTGTATATAATTTGAAAAATCACAAGCTTTACTTTACTGTTTCTTCCTAGTTCTCAGTACAAGTATCTGTTTTTAATGTTTGGTGGGAAACAGAAGTATCTGAATTTTTACTTCAACTTTTTTTTCAAGGTAGTCAGTGGAGTCACAACTCTTGGGACTAAAAATACATAAAACAAGTGTACATGAACAGTACTTTAAAATGCATTCAAGTTCATTAGAGTCATATCCACCACTCTTATGTGTGTCAAATAGAAAGATGATATGGCTTAAAAAAAATAAACACTTTTTTTTCCCCCTCTAAACAAAAAGCTCTATTTTGTACCTCAGATAAGGGTGGTCTCAAGTCATCAATGGCTGAACTGACAGCATAAAGCTGAAACAAATTGCTGCCACAGTAATCCGTCTTTGGTGCGACATGCTGATCGGGGAAGAAATCACAAGTATCTCAGAAATGAGCTGATTTCATTAGTGAACAATACATTCATTATCATCCAATGAGATGAATGTGATCTTTTTTATCTTTACACATTAAAATAAAGTACTTTTTAAGGAACAGGCATGTTTATCTGGATAAAAGAAAGGATTGCCTAATTATCTTTAATAATTTTGAACCTGATATGGATAATTTAAAATAAACACATTTTGTTTAATCTTTTATTTAAGTTGCTTATGGTCTGTATGAAATATTATTAAATAATAGTCATGTGAAACAATGGTAAGGCTTAATTAATGTGTAAGTCTGCCAAACAAAGAAGCATCATGCATCATTGTTCAAATGTTTCTTGTGGTGAAAACGGAAAACAGTAAATTTTTCATGCCCAAGTTTGGTTCTCATTTTTTATTTTGTACCTAATGACCATCCTCCTTGCCCTCTAGAATCATATTTTATATAACATTTCAGGGCTCTCATAAAAAATACCATAATTATTGACCAAACCACAGGTCTAGTTGTTGAGATAGGTCAAAAGACTTGATCTGGAGAATAGAACTGAGGCCTCTTTTTTTTTTTCATCTATACAAAGAGAGTTACAAAAGGGCTGCTTCAGGTAGATTAAAATATGGTACTTGTAATATATGTTAAATAACATGATAAAACTATTTGATATGATAAAAAATTTTTTAAAAAATATGTGAGAAATGTTTTAAATATGGATCAGATTTGAAAAGTACTATGTTAAAACCTCAGAAACTTTTTTTTTTTAATTCTAGGATTTAGAAAGCTCTTCAATAGCAAACAGTTAGAAAATATAACTTTTTCTGAGTAATTGATACAGGTAAAAATCCAAATGTACCAAAAATGGTTCTTAGATTTCCTTGCAGACCAATTCATGTAAAGTTTCAGATCTAGCAAGGAAGACCCAAGTGTGTTTTTTATTAAAGCTAAACAACCAGCTAGTGTAATGTTCCTGAAGTTTCATCCATCATGCTACCAATTTCTTCATACTAGGGAAACATTATATTCTCTTGTTATATCTCAAAGACAAGAAATACATTCAAGAAGTTTTGCTAGTGACAGATGAATAATTGAGAGAATGAAAGTCATAGGCAGCATTGTGCTTGCTAGAAGGTGTTTAGAAAGGAGGGCAAAGAGATTTCCAAAGCATTTTACTGTAGTATGAACCACGCCCAGTTGATCCTTAAGTGGTGAAATCTGTAGACTTTTGCATTTTTGCTTGTCCACAGAATTCAGAGCTCATTCAACAGTTAGCACTGGAAAAATCCCAGAAATCACCATACTTTTAGGTAAGGAAAACGTGTCATTATGCAGAACGTGTAACACAATTACAGACAATTAGGACAAAGTTTCTGATAGAAATGATAACATGATGCAAGTTTTGTAAGAGAGCTCATTGCTCTCATACTGTTGGTAGATTAACAGAATTTGGAGATTCTTTAAAATGAAATATTTATAAAATTAAAAATCAGACAAATGCGATGAGTTTTGCTGCTGAAGAAATTACTTATGGTTAGTAGAGCAAAACAGGCTGCTATTCCAGACATATTCAAAAAAACTCACATGTTTCCCACTGGTGCTGACCCTGCTCTGGATGTCTCATGTAAAACACAAAGTTGTGATCTCAACATTTTAAGATTGTTCTACTCTGCCATTTGGACTCTGAAGACATCTCAATAAGAAATTAATAAGAATAGAACGAAGATCTAATCTGCACACAATTCTTTTCCTAATCCAAATTTAGATGTACAAAATGGGATGAAAGGGTATTTTTCTTGGACAAAGGACACAACATAATATAAAGCCAAAAAACCCACAGTGGCTTTGGTAAAAATTGATATGAATAAAACAAAGTAGCTAAATCTTTATTTATAATTTATTTTGTAAAATTATTTTGAAAATAAGTTCAGTAAATAAAAAAAAATTAAAAGTGGAAATGGTTAACTGTAGCACTTTGAAAATTATCAAAAGATTAAACTGACAATGAATTTTCTAAAAAAAATCAGTGTATATAAAGGTTGATCACTAACGGTAAAATCCTGATTAGAAAGTTTATTTTCATAAACGTGGATTCAGACTGCACTCAGATGCAATATAGTAGATCCAAATGTCCATAAGTTATAACATTTTATATTCAATTTTATGAATTATTCACTTGTTGACAATTTTTTCACTTAATACCAGTTTAATGATTACTTATGAGGATAAGACCAACTAGTTATTTCAGTGTTTCACCCAAAAGAGTTATGTTCTGTAAGTTCACTGAAAACTTTGGCACAATAAGTATTTAATGCTTTCTGATATGGTCACTCTCATCCAGTTTTGATTTGGTGAAGCATCACAGTGTTTTCATAGTCATGGCATTCTGCCACTGTTTGGTTTTAAAAACAAGAATAATTTGTGCCAAACCAATAGTCTATTTTTCTAGAGTTCATAGTAAATCCAAAGATTTTTCTGCATGTATTTGAGTATTTAATACTGAAAACATGGAACTAGAAAATTTAATTCCAGAAGTCCAAGACAAGTCTCGTGTTTAATGACTAAATTCTTACCAAGAAGTCCATGTACTGTATAATATTTTTAGAATATTTAGGACTCAGTTTTTTTTTTTTTCAGCTGTTTTTTCATGACTTTCATGGTTATCCAGGCTTGAAAATTTAGTCATCTTTCTCTCCCTTATTTTTAATATCCTATCTGTTATCAACCTCTTTATGTATCATGAATATCTATTTTTCTCCCTTGTTTCACAGCCATAATCAGCCTGTACACAGAGCATTTCCTGCCTGGACCACAATGGTTTGCCTGCCCTTCCATTTCTCACTCCTCACTATTGTTTATAGTGATTCCTTACAGCCTGAATTTCCTTCAAATATCTAAAATGACTTCTTTTATATCAGACTCAAATTTCTGATTCTAATATTCAAGCTGTCCAAAGTCTGGCTCATTTTACCATCCAGCATTCTCTTCCCAACATAAGCAGTCTTCTTTAATTAGATCACTGCTCTTAGAATTTGCAGGCAGGTGTCACATCCTCACTTTGTTCACACACTGTCTGCCTCTCTCTAACTAGAATTCCTCAGTCTTTTAATTACCACTCTATTGTTCCTCACCAAGCCACCTTTGAACATACATTTTGGTTTCTATCTCCCCTTTCGAGTTTTTTCTGGACAGCCCCAGCTTATGCTGCAACTCTGCACGTAACTCTCTCTCCTGTATAGCAGCAGTCCCCCACTTATTTGGTACCAGGGATCAGTTTTGTGGAAAACAATTTTTCCGTAGACTGGGTGAGGGGGCCGATCGTTTCAGGATGATTCAAGCATATTATATTTACTGAGTTCATTGAGCAGGAGGCGGTGCTCAGGCTGTGTCTTTGTAGCTGGGCGGGCTTTTACCTAGTTGCAGAGAGTGAGGGCTACTCTCTAGTTGTGGTGCTCAGGCTTCTCACTGCAGTGGCTTCTCCTGTTGCAGAGCACAGGCTGCAGTGTGTGGACTCCCAAGCCCTAGAGCACAGGCTCCGTAGTTGTGGTGCACTGGCTTAGTTGCTCCGTGGCATGTGGGATCTTCCAAGATCAGGAATGGAACCCGAGTAGTGAGTCACCAGTGAAGCCCCCAGATTACTATTATTATTTCTTCAGTGGCATATCAAAGCCAAGGTGCTGGCAGCAGTCTGCCTTGAGAGAAAGCAGAAAAAGATGTGCTGCCCATAGAGAATTTAAAAACAATACAACCAACTTTTAATCAATCTGTTTTTAAAATAATCGAATTTTTATGATTCTTTGTCGCACTTAGCCTTATGGTTAAGAATTTTCCTATTTGTACATTTGTTTGAAATCATAAAAATCCCATTTCACAATAAATTTCTGAAACTGTAATCTGCATTTATTTCTTTGGAATCAGGTCTAGGGACTTTCAAATGTCTCCACACGTTGAAAAGTTTGAAATATAAATACAAACTCTAAGTGAATACACAGAATGACAGAATTAAAGTAATTCAAGTTCTGTTTCTTCCTCTTAGTGATCATCAGCCTCTCATCATTTATTTCTAAGCCAGTACTTTACAAACAAGACTGCCATAGTATCACAGGAATTGTGAACACAAACTGTGCCCAAAGTGAGCTAGAGGGATCTAGAACATTTAAGAACTTGCTCTAAAAATGAATATGTGTAGCCGAGTCTCTGTGTCTTGTGATCAGACTATAAAACTGGAAGTTTTCCACAGGAGCTTTTACATAGAAAATAATATTTATTAAAGAATAAGTAATTAAAATGTGCTAATTTGAAGCTCACATATGTATGTAATTACAGCTGAACAGTAACCATATCAACTTGTGAGGGCTTCCCTGGTGGCTCAGATTGTAAAGGGTCTGCCTGCAATGCGGGAGACCTAGGTTCGATCCCTGGGTTGAGAAAATCCCCTGGAGAAGGAAATGGCAACCCACTCCAGTTCTCTTGCCTGGAAAATTCCATGGATGGAGCAACCTGGTAGGCTACAGTCCTCGGGGTCGCAAAGTCGGACATGACTGAGCAACTTCACTGTTCTTTATGTGAAAGACACTTTTTAAAGTTAAAATGAATAAAAATGTTCTTTAATCAACTGTAAGTAAAGATAGACAAAAAAAATCTAACTACATTGCCTATGATTACACAAAGGTTGATTTTGATAAAATTATTTACAAGTTTACAGAAATTAAGCTTCCAAAACAGAAAATGTGTTGTTGTCTATTATTCACTATTGTAATTGACTAATGCTGCTGCTGCTGCTGCTAAGTCGCGTCAGTCATGTCCGACTCTGTGCGACCCCATAGACGGCAGCCCACCAGGCTCCCCTGTCCCAGGGATTCTCCAGGCAAGAGTACTGGAGTGGGTTGCCATTTCCTTCTCCAGGGCATGAAAGTGAAAAGTGAAAGTGGAGTCACTCAGTCGTGTCCGACTCAGTGACCCCATGGACTGCAGCCCGCCAGGCTCCTCCGTTCATGGGATTTTCCAGGCAAGAATACTGGAGTGGGGTGCCATTGCCTTATTATTTGGGTGTAAATTTTTTCTTTTTCAAAAAAATACTTTTAAATGTTTAAGTATATATTTAATGTATAAAATATTAATTCATTACATTTTCCCATATTTTAAAATTTAACATTTATTTTATTTTTTTACTAACATGAACATATATATAAAAGTTCAGTAAAAGAAAAATTCACTGCTTACATTTTTCCTCTGGTCATATTATTATTTGTTTCATTACATGATTTCATTACATGATTACAACTGGGGATAATTTTGTTGATGGGAGAGGTGTTAAAAAATAATTTGCTCCAAGTATGTCGCTGGTTCTTCATTAGTAGTTTAGATACCTAAAAACAAATGAAAAAAATAAATAAAAATTTTCAACATTACTCCAGTGAAGGCTAAGGAACTAAGGAAGAAGCCCTACTCTTAAAAAAAAAAAGTTTAAACAAAAAATACATAGACAAAAGTAGACATTGTTATTTTAAAAATTATTTTCTTATTGAAAGACAAGAATGAACTAAGCATAGAGTTCCTTGTGGAGATAACCACCAACATTGTAATGGCTAATTGTCATTAAAGTAATTCCAGGACTTGTTAGGTAGCATAATTACTTGTGTATTCCTGTGCCGGCATGCACGTACTCAGTCGTGTCTGACTCTTTGGGACCCCATGAACTGCTGTAGCCTGCCAGGCTCCTCTGTCCATGGGATTTCCCAGGCAAGAATACTGGAGAGTTTTGCCACTTCCTTCTCCAGGGGATCTTTCTGACCCAGGGATTGAACCTGCATCTCTTGCATCTCCTTCATTGGCAGACAGATTCTTTACCCCTGAACCACCTGGGAAGCCCAGCATAATTTGTGCCACAAAACTTCCCCCCATATTTAGGAGATGCCAGTAAAATGATTGGCTCTGGAAATTTCTAAAGACTATTTTAAAGTTGTTTTTAAAAATTTGTGTTTAACCCAGGTTATAAAGTCTAAATAGTAGTGTTAGTTGCTCAGTTGTGTCTGACTTTTGTGACCCCCAAGCCCACCAGGCTCCTCTGTCCATGGAATTCTCCAGGCAAGAATACTGGAGTGAGTTGCCTTTCCTTTCTCCGAGGATCTTCCCAACCCAGGGATCAAACCCAGGTTTTCTGGATTGCAGGCAGATTCTTTACTGTCTGAGCTACAGGGTAGTCCCTAAAAAGTCCAAAGCAGACACTAATAACACCTATTTTCCTTTAGTAGATTTTATGATCAAATCAGATAACTTTATTTTTATTGAAGTATAGTTGATTTACAACTTTTTTTGTAAAAAAAATTGTAATTTTTAAAAATTTCTGCTGTACAGCAAAGTGATTCAGTTATATATATATATGTGTATGTGTATATGTATATATATGTATATATACACACACATTCTTTTTATATAAAAAACTTTTTTGTCCAAACATGGTTTAGATCCTTACTTTCAATTTCCCTTTCTCTAACCACCTCCCCTAATCCGGGGACTAGACTAAACTAGATTAAATTTTTTTTTTTTGATCTCTCTAAACCAGAGTGCTCTTTCACAGGGTTTACTTTGGTGAGGCTATTTGATATATGAGGAATCCAAAGCAACAGAGAGAACTGAGAGATAATTGCAAGCCTTTGTACTGCAAATGAGAACCCAAGGCTTAGGTCTATAGCTTCCTAAGGCAGACAGATCTGTCTTCAGGTTGATTGTACTGCTGTTTCTATTTTCAAGCCTAGAAATCTTTCTTAAGTGATAAAATACCCATGTAACATGTCCTGTCTCATCAGGACATACAGATCTTTCTTAAATGTTTGAATATCCCAGATAACACAGCCTGTGCCACCAAGGGCATGAGGAAGACTTCCAGGTAAAAACAATCCTAACTCCTTCCAAAATGCTTGGAACTTCTTTAATGAGAAATAAAACTTTCACTCTAGAATTAAAATAAGGCTTAAAAACCAAGGGATAAGTGTTGGTATCAGATCCTCTCAGATGCTTTTTCTGAGTATAATTTTTGCTAAGGAAAAATTTCCTAGCGGCACATTAGCTACACAATGGGACAGGTATGAAGGGAGGCAAAATGTGAAGGAAGACTTAGCCTTCATAAACCAGGCTGGTTTATGGTCTCTTCAGCACATCTGTTCACACCTCTCTGAGATACCTGATCTCAAGCTACTCATTGGGTTTTGACTACCTTTCATTTCCTTATATCATATGAATCTGTTTGCTGGAATATTACAAACCTTTTAGAATGTTCATGACCTCCTCCTAACATCAAATTGACTTCTGCATCTGGTTACTTAAAGAAAACCTTGAGGAATAAGAAATGGCTAATATGAAAAATGAATCTCTGCCAGGATAATGATTTAGGGGCATTATCCCTTCCCAGCCAAATGAGTCTATGTATCTGAAAGTTCTTAATCCAGGGTCATTCCAATGGCCAAGTAGGAAGGTAATTTGGTTGGAGTAGAGGCAATTCCTCAAACCATTCTGAACAAGCAGTTTCTTACTCTGCCTATGGATGGGGCTGGTCCTGTGTTTAGATATTCTGTAATAGTATGGAGAAATCTATACCAAACTCGAATTTGCAGCCAAGATGGAGCCTTTCCCAACAAGCAAGACTCTCTGGTATGGATCTAGTAGTCTAGTGTCTCAGCAGAGACTTAGAACATTATTAGATGCACATATGTTTTCATGGGCAAGTGACTAGGGCTCTTCAGTAAATAAAACAAAGGGAAAAATAGAACTAAAAGGAGAACCTATAGATTTTTAAATGACGCAAGTGATGAGTCAAACAAAATATTTCATATGTATCCTTACAAACAAGCTGAAACCAAACCAAACCAAACACTTAAGAAACAATTGGGGAAGTTTGAATAGTAATAGGACATTCAGTAATATTAAGGAAATGTTAAGGACTTGGGTGAATTTTTTTTAGAGTGAAAATGGTATTGTCATGTTTTAAAAAGAATTACTGTCTTTTAAAGACACACTCTGAGGTATTTAACAATGAAATGATATGACATCTTGAATTTGCTTTAAAATTCATGGTGGATTTACTGTGAGTTGATAATTATTCAAGCTAGGTCTTGGATACATGCATGGTGGATAGATTCATGTCACTATTTTTTGCATGGTTTAAACTTTTCTAGAATAAAAGGTTAAAATTACATTTTTAAAGCAAAATAGCTTCTAAGTTGAGTATGATTTTCTTACATGAAAACTTGGTTTGGAATTGAACACTTGTCATTCGTTAGTCAATTACCTGCTCTATCAGTCACATATGTTGTTTCCCAAACCACTCCCAAATTTAGATGCTTAAAATAAAAACAGTCATTTATTTTTATCCTGAATTTGTGATGTGGGCTAGGTTAGCAAGGACAACTTATCTTTGTTCCATGTAGCATCTGATGATGAAGTTACCTGAGGAGGTCTGGAGGATTTACTTTGAAGATGACATTCATTAATGATGGTAAGGCAAAGTTGGCTTTGTTAAAGAAAAAATAATTCAATGACATTCATTAATGATGGTAAAGGCAAAGTTTTTTCAGGAGCATCACCCTAAGAATAGGGACCACTGAAGTGAACTTTTACAGAGAGGGAGAAAGATTGGGCTCAAGTCTGATTACAGCATAGGCAAGTGGAAATTTGTAGCCAAGGAACACAGTTGAGGGGAGTGGATGGAAATTTACTACGAGGAAACATCAGTGGTAAGGAAGATTCAAGCTACACTCACCTAACAGGATTCTTACTGAAGACAGGCCAGGATGACCAGACATCATCCTGTGGATGATGGCAGATGAGAAATCTGATCAGATATCAAGGGTGATCAGATACCAAGGATAGGAGGACTCTGGTTAAACTGACTTAGCAAGGTTCTTGCTAAAACTAGATCTTACAAGGAAGTACACAGACAGGCCTAGGAAAAATTTCAGGAGCCTGACCAAACTTCATTCAAGAAAAGAATCTTTGTCAGTTGGTAAGATGGTGCTGGCTCTCAGCTTGAGAGTTCAGTCAAGGCTGTGAACTGGGGGCCTTGCTTCCTCTCTACTTGAACTACCTGGGCTACTGAGGGTCATGGTGGCTATGGTCCTACAGCAAGAGTCCCAAGAGACAGGAAGTAGAACTCCAGTTTCTTAAGATCTGAACACAAAGGCACAGCATCAGTTCATCTGGCTGCAGGTCAAGCAATCAGATGGCCTAGATTCAAGAGGAAGGAACATAGACCCACTTCTCAACAGGAAAGCGTGAAGAATTTTGGGGCCATGTTTCTTTTTCTTTTTTAATTAAAAAAATGTTTTTAAGCTGCACCCCATGGTATGTGGGACCTTAATTCCCCGACCAGGGATTGAACACATGCCCTGTGCATTGGAAGGTAGAGTCTTAACCACTGGACTGCTGGGAAAGTCCTAAAGCAGAGTTTTAAAACTGACCTACTAGCCTTCTTTACAATCAATCACAGAGCCTCAGGACTGGTGTCAAACTACAGAACTGTCTTATGAAAATGACTAGAATAAAAGTTACTGATGTTTGGGGATTGAGATAGAATCAGCTGGTAGGGCTGGCCTCTGAGTACAGATGAGTATATTCTTCACATAGCACTCAGGCTAAGGTAAGAAAGGGTAAAACAAATTAGAGGAATTGGCATGGCTGGGTGTTAAATGTGATAGCAAGGAAGGTAAACAAACTATTGCCAAAGCCCTAAATGTGCCTGCCTCTCAGTATCCCAGCTGGGTCATCAGAATGTTCTCAGCTGGATGGGCTCTCAGGAGCTGGTCTCTCATTCCTTTCTTTCTACTCCAGTTTTGTGATAGTGCCAAACAGTTACTGCCACCCAGTTTTGCCCATGAATGTTGATAGAAACAAGGGATTCAGAAGTAGGGTAAAAAGGTGGACACATTTTGTGAATAAGATTGAAGACTAGGTAAGGGGTGGTTGGTGCACTACTTGGTTTATAACAGACAATGAAAAACTTAGATTTCCCCCCAAAAATCTGAATACAGTTATTCAGCTAAAAATGTTCTCAAGGTTAGAGTCACATGTATGTAATGTTTTGAAATAAAAATTTTTCTTCTGAGCCTTTTTAAAGCTCATTTTTTAACCTATGTTCTGTGCCAATCATATCTTCTGGGAGTCTCTTTCCACTTAACTGATTTTCATCTGTCTTTAAGGAATTATTTCAATTGATACATTTGCTTTGTTACCTGTCTCTGATGGAGCTGTCATGTTGGACACCTCAAGATTCAGTTGTCTGTGAGACATTCATTAAGTATATCCTGTGAATTGTGCTTGGCCCTGGAGATCCTGGCTATTGAGATTTTAAATGAAAAATATATTTCATGAGAGAGGTACAAAGATGCTATGGGAATGCAGTGACGAGAAATAAACTTTGCCTTGGGCAGTTGGGGAGAGCTGCACAGAGCAGGTGATATTTGAGCTGAATCTTGATGGATGGGTGGGAGCCTGCTGGTTGTAGAGAGAGGAAATAACATGTTCAAATGTCCAGAGTTGTGAAAAATTCATGATATGTCATGTGATAGAGAGGTTTGATGAACTGACTCAGGGGGAGTAATGTGATTGGTGAAGTGCTCTGGTCGTTTTTTTTTTTTTTTAAATCTAGACTGAGGAGAAAAAATTCCAGAGAACTAAAGCACTCTGCATCACAGACTAGCAAAACATCAGTCCCAGTAAGTGACCCCCCATGCCCGTCTTGGGTACTGTAAAGAACCACATAGGCTGCACCAAGGAATTTGAATATTCACTTACAGGCAAAGGAGAGCCAATGGGTGACTTTAAACAAGTGAAAGAAATGATCATATGTCTTAGACAAGGTGGTGGTTAGGAGGGTGTATCGATGTGAGAGGAATGGAAGAGGCAGAGTCAACAGGATTTACTGTTTTATTGGCCAAAGATGTGAATGAAAATGAGAAAGGGAGGCATTGAGTTTGAGTAACTGGTACTATGGTGATGTCATTTATGGACAAAGAGGAGCTTTTTGGAGGAGGGGACAGTGAAAGAGATGATTTCACCACTTGGCTAGTGATAGCTGAGGATTCTGAAGTACATTCAGGTATTTTTATGTGTCAGATGCCCAGGAGAGGTCACAGTGAGGTTTGTGTGCAGTAGGGAAGTAGCTGAGGAAGTCGTGGAAATAGATATCCTTTAACATTATTTTCTTTCCAAAACAGTTTGGACTTAACTCCTTCATTCTCTGTAAGGTAATTCTTACGTACTTCATATATCTTTCTGTACTTAAAATTGAGCTTTAAAGGTATTCTGTACAGTTTGGTTAATTTGGCACTACATCAGTATTTTTTAGAATCTTACTTCCTAACAACTCTATTAATATTTAAGGTGGTTTGGGGAAGTCACATCCTTTTAATGGTTATATTCTCTCGTCTTAATCACCAGGTTCAATGGTTCTTCACTCATTCTTACCTCATTCCCTTGACAAACATTTTTTCTTCCAATTTTCTCTTTCTTTTCATTCTCTTGACTCTTGTGAATGATTATCTTTAGTCTAAGGCTCTTCTCATGCTGCTGTATGTCTCAGAAACTAGTCATTCTTGGTCATCTTAAGATTTCTCTCTAAGAAATACTGTTTTCTTTTCTCATAATGGTGAGCCATCTACATTTCTCTTGTTATTACTACTTGTTTTGGAACTAAATGAGTTTACATTGTTAAATAATTCTCTGTGAACTATTGCCATTATTCAGCTCCTTCTAGAAATGGTAGTAGAAGTTATAAGAAAGTTGTAGCTATTATGTACTGTGCTCCACCGGGCACATAACAGCAGTAAACAGACTTTTATGTATGGCTAAGCACAAATTTAAGGGTGTTTTAAATGTATATGTTTTATATGTGTGTGTGTATATATATATATATATATATATATATATATATATATATATATATATGTATATATAAAGTCTGGAGTAGGAAATGGCAACCTATTCCAGTATTCTTGCCTGAAAAATCCCATGGACAGAGGAGCCTGGTGGGTTACAGTCCATGGGGTCGCGGAGTTGAACATGGTTGAGCACCCACACACATATATGAAGTCACTTGACGCTGCAGTACCATCAGGAGTGTGTGTGCTCAGTCATTTCAGTCTTGTCTGACTCTTTGTGACCCCATGGACTGTAGTCCCCCAGGCTCCTCTGCCTCTGGGATGCTCCAGGCAAGTGTACTGGAGTGGATTGCCATTCCCTCCTCCAGGGGATCTTCTGGACCCAGGGATTGAAACCGCATCTCGTTTGTCTCCTGCACTGGCAAGCAAGTTCTTTACCACTAGCCCCATTTGGGAAGCCCATAGATGCAGTAGATAGTCTTGTTTACTAAGGTCAAAATCATAAATCCAATCGCTGACTTGTCACAGGAAACAAGTCTGGAATTTGACCTCTGTGAGCTCTGTATGGGCTCCCCAGATGGCTCAGCAGGTAAAGAATCCACCTACAATGCAGGAAACCCAGGAGACACAGGTTCAATCCTTGGGTCAGGATGATCCCCTGGAGTAGGAAATGGCACTTCACTCCAGTTTTCTAGCCGGGAAAATCCTATGGGTAGAGGAGCCTGGTGGGTTACAGTCTATGAGGCTGCAAACTGAGCGACTGAACATGAGCTCAGTGTATTCTTCTCACCTGTGTCTTTTTCTCCTAAAATGCCAATATGGCTGAGAAACTCTGACTGGAACCTCATTCAGTGATTTATTTAATGGAGTCAGTGAGCACTTCCGGTCAAACTCTGCCCTCCCACTGTCAAAAATAATCAAGATTACACTTCTTTTTGTTAGGAGGCCACAACCTGTTTTTTAAGCATTGGCTTCATTTATAAGCATTATTTCCACCCTCTAAGTTTTGAAACTAGCCAATAGCAGTACACATAAAGTTGTGCTTCCTGGTATTCCCAGAAGATACCAGGTTGGCCAGCTGTTTCATGTGAAGAGTGGCAGTGAGACAGCCTATTGGATGAATTACATTAGTAAGGACAATCTGTTGGAAATATATCCCCTGATGAATATTCATAATCTATCACTGTGCAGCCAAATGACATTTCTATGTGAAAATTTGAAAATAGTAAATTTACTGTTTTTTTGGAGAGTCATGGTAATTAATGGACATGACTTATTTTATTATTTGCAATAAGTCTATTATACTTAGCTATTTAAGAAAAATCTTTGCTTTTTAATGTCTTTTTTTAACATCCATATAGAAAAATAAGTTTACTGTGGCAATATATTGCACTTGACCAATTTCAGTTACTGGTTATGACAGAAACCCTTTCAAGAGCAGTATCAAAATTGTATACAGTCTAAGGATTGTATTTATGATGGTGAGGGTCGAAAGGTACATGGTCAGTAAAGATTTCTTCTATTTTTTGATTCTATTAGCTCCTTTAAAGGCAAAAATCATGTTGTCTACTTTCTTATTATTATGGGAAACAAGATCATATAGAATATTTCTCTTTCTCTCTTTTTAAATTTTGTGATTCTCCAAAGTCTATTAAATCTTATTTTTCATTAAAAAAATTGCTGGGGATTCTCTTTCAATTTTGGTTAAACAATTCTTTGCTTGATTGCTTTATGTCAAATCCACACAGAATTTCTCAAGTGGGCTCCACTCTGTCTCCATACCTGAGAGAATACTAGATTTCCTATTTCCTCATTTAAATGAGTTCTCAAAGTCAGCATTTTGATAATGACTTATAATGAAAATGATCCTTTTAGAAGGAATGGCTTGCTATTGCTACAGGCAGGAGGCATTTTGGGTGACTGAACAGCTTAAGCCATCTTTCTATTTGAGAATAAATGATGAAGGGGAATTTGAATGGGTTACCAAGTTATAAATTAATCTTGAGGTACTCAACTGATTGTAAACCACCTGAGCTTTCCTCTCAGCTTTTAAATCATATGATATCAATCTTTGCTCATTTTCCTTTGGGTAATTTGTTATTATGCTTATGGTAACCAACTCCACGAGACATTAACTGGCAATCCACATTACCAGTGAGTATACATTACAGCACTAAAATAAAAATAAACTCACTGAAGAAATAGCTGGAGACCTCAACCATGCTTTTCTGCTGGTAAAATGGCATGACATTTTGGGGATTTGTAACTGAGAGTAAATTTAATTATGTCACTACCTTGCTGCTGCTAATTAGTGCCTGAGATGTATATCAGGAGGACAGCACAGACCAGGTTGGGAAAAGAGGGATCATTACAAAGCTGGGTGAAGAACTGGGCTGCCTCTCTCACTCTTAAACCATCTGAAGGGACACTTAAATTAGATCCTGGGAATTCCCTTTTTTGTTTACATTAGCAAGTTATTTTTCTCTTTTCGCAAGTTATTTTTCTCTTTTCTTTAGTGGAATAGGGAAGCAGCTTTATAACATTTTGCATTACCGGCATGACGTGTTTTGCATACCTGTAACCTTTCAATTAATGTTATTTATGTTTCAATAAACCACCATGCTACTTTTCCAGATGTTCTAATCCTTCATGTAAATGAATTTATTAGATCCAGCCACCAGACTCAATGAAATCTGCCAAATTCACTGTCTGGGCCACATACCATGGCGTTTAAGCTATATTTGCATAAGCTTGTTCTGTAAGTGTAATCTTATGTATCATCTGCAGAGTTAAAGTTTCACTAATGTAAATCCCTGACAAATCAAATACAGATGTAGCTTTTTGCCCTCAGGGTTGAGCCTGTCAATTCTCTGCTCTCATATCTGCCTCCTCCTCTTGGCTGCTGGGCCCCTCATTCTTGGATTTTTTTTTTTTTTTCAAGAGGACTAATCTTTTAAAATTGTTTATGTAAATATGTTGCAGATACTAAATATGGTAGTGAACAATGGTTACCTTGATCTTCGTTTAATCATTCTGCCAGAGTGAGATGAAATTGGCAAAATAGAGGGGAGGTGGTATCACCTAAAAAAATTTGTCCTGCCAATCAGTGGATGGCAGACAGATTGTTTCAGTTTGCCTAGAGATGTTTTAGATAAGGAGGAGTCAAGCTCAACAAATGGATTAATGTCAGCTGGCAAATTCCATAACATGGCCAAGGTAAATTCAATAATGGACCAATAGGGAAAGAGAAAAGGCTTGAAAAGCCGAGAAAAGGCTTGGCTTGCAAAGGTGGGGTGCAGTTGGGGGAAGGGTCTATCTATTCATGCCCCGTCTTTTTGGCTATTGTCACAACCTCAGTGAAAGGCAGGATTCTACTTGAGTTTCAGTGATTAGCTTCAAAAACTCTTGACAGGTTTAAGCCCTATATAAAAAGAGGGAAAATATGACTGCTGAATGTGGAGGGTGTTAGTGTTCTTTGGGTTTGTTTTTGATTATTTTAAAGTCTAAATATGTTTCCTCTGCTGGTGCCCAGTTGCTATTTATTTGGCTTTAGCCTTTGATCCCCTTTATGCTGGCACATCATAAAAAACATATTCCTGCTCAAGTCTTATATTATGTAGTTTGTTTCTGCTCAGGGTGTTCACCAGGCGGGGCTGTACCCACTGAATAAACCTCTCTTTGTTTTTGATAGACTCCAGGTGTTTATCGCTATAAGGTAGCAATGGAGTTAACCGCAAGAAGCAAACTGGGAAAAGAAGGAATTGAGGAAAATTCTGATTTTGATAACTTAGGAGTCTGCCTTCTGGCAAAACCCCCAAGGGAATAAATACTCTAAGAAAAAGGGGCCTTGCTTCTGCTTTCTCATCTAATGAGAAGAAATTGGGGTTTGAGTAGGCATAGATGTTCATTCATTTTATTTCTTCTGTGAGTTTCTTTGAAAGGGGCCCACGAGCTTTTCCTCCCCCTTGCATTTTCATCATGGTATTGAAATGAATAACAGGGGTGATTCCAGAAGAGATTACTGATATCCATATTCTTGATCTCAGCTAGAGGGATTAATGCCAAAAGCAATTAACTTTTTCTTTCCTCTTTTGAAGCAGGGGGAGGGCAGGGGATGGCAATAATATTGGTATGAATATCTAACAACTAATGAAAGTAATCAGAAGGATTCCTCTCTTTCCCTTTCACATTTCAATTGGAATTCTTATTTTTGCATTCCTTTTCCATTCAAGCAGACATGATTTTAGGGAGTCAGAGACCAATTTAAGGGCATTTTGTGATTGTGAACAAGATTATTGAAAAGTATGCCTACTTGGAAATGTCTACTTTCTCTATTTATATAAATGTATGTAGGTTCTCTCTGTATTGAGGATCAAAGACAAATTTTGGACTCCTTCAGGACCCAAGAACTAAGGGCAAGTCTTCTGGAAAATGAAGTTTTGCTATCAGTAAACTAAGAGTCCTGATTTTTCATAAATTATTTTTTATCTGCTCTAAGTATTACAGTCTTAGGCATAATAAAAATTTTTAGCCAAATAACAAAATTGTGGGATTAAATAGTATTCACACAAAGTATATTACAAAAAGATACAGTGTCTAAGAAACATACACATAATAAAAAAATATTATGAAATAAGAAGTTACTATTTTAAGAAATTTTTGAGCAAGTGCTAGACATTGCTCTAATATATTACACGCATGAGTTAAAATGTTTAATTCTCCCACCGACTGGTCTATGAGGTAGTCACTAATATTATCTTTATCTACTGAGGAGGAAACTGGGCATAAAGAATTTAGCTTGTTTGCCCCACTAGCAAGAGAACGGCATAGCTAGGGAAAAATTGTAAGCAGTTTGGCTCTCAAGTTTTTGTTTTGTATCAGGTTTGTGTAAGATGCAAATAAGAGTGGGTTAAATTTCCTAACTTTCAGAAATGTATGCTGCTAAAACAAAATTTCTAGTTAACAATATTTTGTTTGAAATGTTTAAGAGAAATAAGTTCCATAAAAAAGATAACTTAAAATTAAATGTTCTATTATCTTGCTTAACATTTTTACCACACAATACATAGTGGCCCTGACATGATAGTGAAGTGAAGTCTCTCAGTCGTGTCCGACTCTTTGCGACCCCATGGACTGTAGCCTACCAGGCTCCTCCGCCCATGGAATTCTCCAGGCCAGAATACTGGAGTGGGTTGCCATTTCCTCCTCTAGGGGATCTTCCCAACCCAGGGATCGAACCCGGGTCTTCAGCATTGTAGGCAGACGCTTTACCATCTGAGCCACCAGGGAAGTTGCCCAATTCCAAAGCTAACATATTCACTGTCTCTGCATAGAATTTTATATCATTTAAAAGCTTAATTTGGTATCCAGTTTCCATGTCTAAATAGTGTGAACAATAAATGTGTATATTTCATCTCAACCAAAAATGGTACTCAAAAGACTACAATTTAAAGAGACAAAAATCTAATTTTTGGTCTTTCCAGGGCAATAAGTTTTTCGTCTTTCCTTCCTTCCTCCTTCCTTCCCTCCCTCCTTTCTTTCTTCCTCTCTCTCTCTTTTTAGTCCTGGGATACAGTGTTAATCCAATAAAAAGTTGTCAAACTCAAATTATATTTTTTAATTCCCTAAATAAAAAATTAAGAAATTCCTATTTGTTATCTTAGAAAGTAAGTAGCTATTAAGTGCAAATTAGAAAGAAAATCACACCCCAAAGAAACTCTCCCATTAGCTTTTTCAAAGGGAAAGGAATATTTAAGACACCAGCAATTGGGTTGGGCATTTGATCCTGCTGTTTAAGTGCCAGTAAAAGGAGTAGGTTGGCATTCGTGATAATTGCACTTCCCTATTTACTGAAATTCCATTTCCCTGTTTGGAGCCATATGGCTGAGAGGGAAAGATTGAGAATGTAGTAAAGAGTTTTGTTGTTAGGATGCACTATTTGGTAGCACCTTGTTCTTGGGCCCTCTTCACATACATTTCTGGATCCATTTGTATTCTCTTTACAAAGACACATAGTCCTTTTTGAACACACTCTCACCTCTATATGCTCCAACACACACAACATTTAAGGGTGTATGTAAACAATGGCAGAATATAGCATTTCTTCCTTTCCTCTTTATGTTTCTCAGGATATATATAGTGGTATTCAAATGTGTGTGGAGCAGGTCTTCAGGCATCTCTGCAAAACTCAATACATGGGCGTGGAATTGCCCCTGGAAAGTCACACAAGATGCCCTTTTAGGTACCTTGCAGTTCCTGTGGTTTACATGGCAAAAATTCTTTCTAGGGAGTGGATTTAGACTAAGCATGTAGGTGAACAGAAAATTTGCCATTTCTTCAGCTGGAAAAAAAGATGTCCTTTTCATCATAGGGGATTGGACTGCAAAATTAGGAAGTCAAGAGATACCTGGAGTAACAGGCAAGTTTGGCCTTGGAGTACAAAATGAAGCAGGGCAAAGGCTAAAAGAGTTTTGCCAAGAGAACACACTGGTCATAGCCCACACCCTCTTCCAACAACACAAGAGACGACTCTACACATGGACATCACCAGATGGTCAATACTGTAATCAGATCGATTATATTTTTTGCAGCTAAAGAGGGGAAGCTCTATACAGTCAACAGAAACAAGACTGGGAGCTGACTGTGGCTCAGATCATGAACTCCTTATTGTCAAATTCAGACTTAAATTGAAGAAAGTAGGGAAAACCACTAGACTATTCAAGTATGACCTAAATCAAATCCCTTACCATTGCACAGTGGAAGTGACAAATAGATTGAGGGAACTGGATCTGATAGACAGAGTGCCTGAAGAACTATGGACAGAGGTTCATGACATTGTACAGGAGACAGTGATCAAGACCATCCCCAAGAAAAAGACATGCAAAGAGGCAAAATGGTGTCTGAGGAGGTCTTACAGATAACTGAGAAAGAAGAGAAGCTAAAGGCAAAGGAGAAAAGAAAAGATATACCCATCTAAATGCAGAGTGCCAAAGAATAGCAAGGAGAGATAGAAAGCCTCCCTCAGTGATCAATGCAAAGAAATAGGAATGGGAAAGACTAGAGATCTCTTTAAGAAAATTAGAGATACCAAAGGAACATTTCATACAAAGATGGGCTCGATAAAGGACAGAAGTGGTATGAACCTAACAGAAGCAGAAGATATTAAGAAGAGGTGGCAAGAATACACAGAAGAACTATACAAAAAATATCTGAATGACCCAGATAATCACGATGGTGTGATCACTCATCTAGAGCTAGACATCCTGGAATGCAAAATCAAGTGGGCCTTAGAAAGCATCACTACAAACAAAGCTAGTGGAGGTGATGGAATTCCAGTTGAACTATTTCAAATCCTAAAAGATGATGCTGTGAAAGTACTGCACTCAATATGCCAGCAAATTTGCAAACTCAGCAGTGGCCATGGACTGGTAAAGGTCAATTTCATTCCAATCCTAAAGAAAGGCCATGCCATAGAATGTTCCAACTTCCGCACAATTGCACTCATCTCACATGCTAGCTAAGTAATGTTCAAAATTCTTCAAGCCAGACTTCAAAAGTACATGAACCGTGAACTTCCAGATGTTCAAGCTGGATTTAGAAAAGGCAGAGGAGCAAGAAATCAAATTGTCAACATCCATTGGATCATCAAAAAAGCAAGAGAGTTCCAGAAAAACATCTACTTCTGCTTTATTGACTATACCAAAGCCTTTGACTGTGTGGACCAAAGCAAACTGTGGAAATTCTTAAGGAGATGGGAGTACCAGACCACCTGACCTTCCTCCTGAGAAACCTGCATGCAGGTCAAGAAGCAACAGTTAGAACTGGACATGGAAAAACAGACTGGCTCCAAATTGAGACAGGAGTACGTCCAGGCTGTATATTGTCACCCTGATTATTTAACTTCTGTTCAGAGTACATCATGTGAAATTCCAGGCTGGATGAAGCACAAGCTGTAATCAAGATTGCTGGGAGAAATATCAATAACCTCAGATATGCAGATGACACTACTCTTATGGCAGAAAATGAAGAGGAACTGAAGAGCCTCTTGATGAAAGTGAAAGAGGAGAGTGAAAAAGGTGGCTTAAAACTCAACATTCAAAAAACTAATATCATGGCATCCAGTCCCATCACTTCATCGGAAATAGATGGGGAGACAATGGAAGCTGTGACAGACTATTTTCTTGGGCTCCAAAATCACAGCAGATGGTGACTGCAGCCATGAAATTAAAAGATGATTGCTCCTTGGAAGAAAAACTGTGACCAACCTTACAGCATATTAAAAAGCAGAGATATTACTTTGATGACAAAGGTCAAAAGCTAGTTAAAGCTATGGCTTTTCCAGTAGTCATGTGTGGATGAGAGAGTTGGACCATAAAGAAAGCTGAGCACTGAAGAATTAATGCTTTTGAGCTGTGTTTTTGGAGAAGACTCTTGAGAGTCCCTTGGACAGCAAGGAGATCCAACCAGTCTATCTGAAAGGAAATCAGTCCTGAATATTCATTGTAAGAACTGATGCCGAAGCTGAAACTCCAATACTTTGGCCACCTTATGAGAAGAAATGACTCATTTGAAAAGACCCTGATGCTGGGAAAGATTGAAGGCAGGAAGAGAAGGGGACGACAGGGTGAGATGTTTGGATGGCATCACTGACTCAATGGACATGAATTTGAACAAGCTCCTGGAGTTGGTGATGGACAGGGAAGCCTGGCGTTCTTCTGTCCACGGGGTTGCAAAGAGTGAGACACGACTGAGCGACTGAACTGAACTGAATCAGCTCGAGCCCTTTCATGCAGGCTTGAAACTAAACCCTTCTCCCATGGCAAATAGACACAGCTGGTGCCAAAGACTCCAAACAAGGCCAGGTTTGCCTGCACATTTGCAAAATGATGACAAGTAGAGGAATAAATCCTCTCTCCTTTCACTCCAAGCTGCTAACTATTGCAATACCTCCAGCAACAATGATGACAACACCCACATCCAGGACAGTAGAACAGCAGGAAGGTGTACACCCTCCTTCTCTTGCTGCATTTATCACTGCCTCCCCTCTTCCTTTCCAGCTGCCCAAATCTTAGCATGGCTTTTTGTCACAGGAAATAACATTTTTTGGAGAGAGGAGCCAGAAGGATGGGCTTCTCAGGTGGCTCAGTGGGTGAAGAATGTACCTGCAATGCAGGAGGTGCAGGAGATGCGGGTTCAATCTCTGGGTCGGGAAGATACCTTGGAGGAGGACATGGCAACCCACTCCAGTATTCTTGCCTGGAAAATCCCATAAACAGAGGAGTCTGATGTGATCTGTGTCCATGGGGCTGCAGAGTCAGACATGACTAAAGCGACTGAGCATGAGAGCCGAAAGGATATGCATTTTATCTATGTCTCCAATTATTCTAATATTCTCCAGCCTACCACACAGTTAACACTGTGACCAAATTGCTTTGTCCCCGTGTTTAATTGACTGAACTGCATTTGGCATCCTGTCCTCAGTAAGCACTGAGGCAGGCAAGAAGAAGCAGTCCTAGGAAATGATTGTAGTCTTTCTTGAAACGATGTTCTTAAGTACGCCGTTTATCGATGTCTTCTTCATGAGTCCTCAAAGCGATATTTCTGTTAAGCCTAGGCCAGGAAAAGCTGTTCTCCTGAGAAACTGGTATATTTCTACCTTACAGACACAAGGTATCTTGTAACTACTAACTGAACAAATATTTAAGAAAATAAAACATTAAGAATTTTGCCAGAATATGCAGTTTTCATGTTGCTGCCAATAATTTTGTTAAACAGACGAGAGCTAGTTCATTTCAAATACAATTGTTCTATCACTAGTCATGAAACCTGCCAGAGTCTTTAAATGCTTTGGAGAAAACTGTTTGAGTTTTAGCATTTCCATTCACGAGAGATATCTACACTTTCAGGTAAATGAGAACGGTGATGAGGATGATTTGTTTTCAGAAGTTTTCATTCTTTTGTTTGTTTGTTTTCTCCTTTTTTAAAAATTTTAACCTACTCACACGATTCTGAGAATTTTTGAGTTGAGAAATTCTGTTGTGGTAAGGCAGAGAAATTTATTGAAGTCAAGAAAAAAAAAAAAAAATCCTGGGTCTACAAGGCTCCGGGTTTCCCCAGTGGCTCAGACAGTAAAGGATCTGCCTGCCATGTAGGAGACCTGGGTTGGGAAGATCCCCTGGAGAAGGGCATGGCAACCCACTCCAGTATTGTTGCCTGAAGAATTCCATGGATAGAAGAGCCTGGTGGGCTACAGTCCATGGGGTCACAAAGAGTTGGACAGGATTGAGCAGCTAAAACCCAAAAGTCTCCAGAGATTTTACTCTATATATTGAAATGTTAATTGACTGCCTTCTATCAATTTCAGCTACCCACTCCAGTATTCTGACCTGGAGAATTCCGTGGACAGTATAGTCCACGGGGTCGCAAATATTCGGACATGACTGAGTGACTTTCACTTCACTATATCAATTTCATTTGAAGAAAAAAGGTATAGGCTTTAAATTGGGAAAGATTGGACTTTGAAAAATAAAGAATAAAAGACTTGAAAAATTAAGGACAAAATTAATCTAGTACCCACAGGATACTGGTCTTGGGCCCACAGCCTCAGCATCACCATCACCTGAAATGCAAATTCATCTGCTACAACAGAAACTCTGGGGATGGGGCCAATTATCTGTTTTAACAAAACCTGCCAGTTATTCTGATGCTCAGTAAAATGTTGGAGAACCCTCCCCTAGAATGAGTCTCAAATTACTCTCTGGCAATGGCACTGAGTCAAACATTTTCTTGCACCCAGACTGATTGTTCATAGGCTTAGAAGGAATTTTTCCAGGCTATAGGATAAAAAAATTACCAGTTGAAGGGAGTATCACTGATCAATTTTATATTTCCTCCTGCATTCCAAGGTATTGATTCAAATAAACAGAAGTTATTCAAGTTTTAGGGCTTCCCAGCTGGCTCAGTGGTAAAGAATCCACCCACCAATGCAGGAGATGCAAGAGACAAGGGTTTGATCCCTGGGTCAGGAAGATCCCTAGAAGGAGGAAATGGCAAGCTACTCCAGTAATCTTGACTGGAGAATTCCACAGACAGAGGAGCCTGGTAGGGTACAGTCCGTGGGGTCGCAGAGGTGGACGTGACTGAATTACTGAGCATGCACACGTTCAAGTTTTAAACGAATCATCAGTACATTTTTCTCCATATGGTACTTTTTCTTCAGAGAGGGAACAGTTTTCTCTGATCTGGTGAGATTTTTACTGCAGATGTATTAGCTATGGCAGAATAGGCTGAGTATTTATAAAAATAGAAGTGAATAACACAATATCTATTAATTCTGTCCTTTTCTGCAAGTTTTTAAAATTATAAAAATAATAATTCTCATTCTATAAAATGAAAATAAACATTATAATGTTTTTTTTTCAAAGGACAACTAAAGTCTCTAATAGACCCCATCACTT
This sequence comes from Giraffa tippelskirchi, assembly GCF_054371585.1. NCBI lineage: Eukaryota > Metazoa > Chordata > Mammalia > Artiodactyla > Giraffidae > Giraffa > Giraffa tippelskirchi. The sequence continues at coordinate 135,276,986 of NC_137283.1, forward strand.
CTTGCCATCTCGCCAAAGTCCTGCTTGCTTATTTATTCTTCAGAGGTAGTTACTCTGAAGTTACTGTGAAGTTTGGGGTCTAGCATCTTTCTAGAACTTTTCTAGCTGATGGAAACAAAAATGTACGTTTTTTTAAAAAACACAGATTAAAATATACATTCTATTCTGCTACTTGCTTTTTTCCATTGAAGTATATTGTGGGACAAGTTTCTGTAGCTCAAATTTACAGAAAATATAATTATGAAAAAAATCAATGTATGATAGCTTAAGTTGCTGTGCTACAGAACGATCAAATTATTTGCTTTCTGTAGGTCTTATAGTGTGGTTAGGAAAAAAAGCACTTAATTTAGTAAATCAGAACAATAAAGAGCTAAATTGCCAGGAATGACTTTATGTGTGGTTTGGTAATGAAGACATGTGAGAGATTTCAGTAAGGCTCAATTACCAAAAAGTTGTTTATATAATAAGAGGCAGTTAAAATGCAAAGAATCAGGATAAGTAAAACAGAAGTAGCGGTGGTGGGAGGATCACACTGAATGTTTCAGCTTTTCTCAAGTAGGAACAAAGTCATAATAATGGCAGAATTGAGCAAGGCATCTGGAAGGATAAATTAAAAGACTGGTCTGGAGGGAAGAGGATTGTTTGGTATTAGTGGGAAATCCACTGGATTTGTGGAAGAGGGGTAGTACATTTGACATGTAGGCTAATAGAGTTAGACTTGAATTGAAATATTTAAATGAAAGTAAAAGGGAAGACATTATGTAAAATGGCCAAGAAGAAACATCTTTCCTTTTCACGTTTATCTAATAGATACCTCATCCTTTTCAAACACACACACACACACACACAGCTCTTCCTTTTCAAGCAGTTTCATAAAAAGAGTAATGTTTAATAGTACCTAATTTTGTAGGATGCATGTTTCAATAATTAAGATTGAGATTTGAATTAGCCTTATTTTGTTATGTGATAATTGAGAAACTCAAGGATTGATTTGCATAAAAGTTGAACCCAGGGGAAGAGATGTATGGATTTAGAAACTATTGCATGTATATGTTGAAGTATAGTTTGTGTCTATATGTTTTCTAATCAGAGGGTTCATTCTGAACCACAGTCAACTCACCACTTGTCACTCATTAATTACTACTCACGGTAGTAGTTTTATTTTAAAAATACAAAAATGGAATAAAGCATGTGTTTGGTAATTTTCCAGGAAGAAACTTTTCTGACAAAATTATATATGTGTAATATATATATATAATATATATATATATAAAATATATATATATTTCCCCCCACCCTTTGCCCTACAGGATTCACTGACCATTATGACATCAAAGCATAATCGTCGCTGCCTAAGACTCCAGCATTGAATAAGTAGAGAGTAAGCTGGTTTTGAAACAGACTGAACAGTTAACAAGATTTGTTTACTTCTACTTCTTAGACCAAGATCAAATGAACAAATTCCAAGTGAATGGTATAATAGAAGGAGACAAGGGAAAATGAGTAACAATATTCCCTCGCTGACCTTTTCCCCTATATTAAGATGTGATGTTCAAGATTTCACAGTTTGTCTCATGCTCCTGATTCATGCATAGGATACATAAGATTTTCCCAAAGAAAGCAGCAGAGTGTCATGGTGTTACAAATGTATTTTTATGCCCTTAAGCCTTCTATAATGTGCTTGATTATCTTCATAAGAGAGACAGCACCACACTAAAGAACTTCTTCAGGCTTTAAATAATAATAAAAGATGTTGGGTGGGTTTTGTTCACGCCCTTTCTATGTGCTACATAAATTTAAATATGCAATTTGTTTAAAACAATCCTAAAAGGATAAATTAAATCATCTCCAATAGGACGGAAACACCTTAAAGGCAGAAATTTGGAAAGAGCCAAAGTCTCAATCTATGCACATTTCCCAATCTCCCTCTGCCTTGTTTTTCAAAATCCAGCTCTATTTTAGGATTTAAAAGTGTTATATCTAAAACTTTCCTCGTTCCCATGTTTCTTCCCATTTTTTTTCAAGCTTTACACTGTGGAGAGTTTGGTCTAAAGTCTGGGGTGGTTTATGGGCACCATTTGTTTTAGTCTGCTAATCTTTCCCAGGCTCTCCCTACTTTTAAGACACATTCTAATTTGGGGTCACATGGATCATTTATAAGGAAATGCCTTTTTGTAATTCACTTGCCCCTACATATATTTTTATCTGTAATATTTACACAGCTAATTTGACCAGAGGAGAAACTGCTCTTGGAACATGAGTGATTTCTGCACAGAGAACAAATTTAGTTGCAATCAAGATCTGCATGATTAGGAACGGGTGTGCAGGGTAATTTGGAATTCAGGGCAGTTACCAGTGCAGCAAACACGTAGATTTTTAGATGTGGTGGTGAACTGTTGAAAAGAAACTGGCTGAGATTTGAGAGTCATTTGAAGTGGAAAAAGAAAAATAGCTTGTTTTGGAGCTTCATGCCCTTTTCTTCCTTTGGTATCTGAAAAAAAAAAACAAAACCCTTTTTTTTTTTTTCTGGTTTGGAGAAAACTGAAGCACCGAGGACTCTAATCATTAATAAAAAATGGTTCTTCTCTATGCAAGGAGTATCTGTCCAATATACCTCAGAGAAACCAGATCTAGGAAATTATAGATGTATTCTTATTGCCAGGATTAGAATAAGAAGAATAGAAGATTAGAGTGTTCTCTACTCCAAAATGTTTGATATTAGGTTATTTAGAAATGTTTTGGTCACAGATAATACAAACCTGACATAAACTAGTTTCAGATGAAAGCAAATTATAATATTACATCCTAGAAATCTCAGAAGTGAGTAAAGACTTGAGGTTGGCTATAACTGATAACTGGCCAGTAAATCTGGTTAGTAACTTGGAGACAGCTCTGGGGTCAGGGTTCTTTGTCTCTCTTACCCTCTGCCTGGGGCCAGCCAGCCTGTTTCCTCTCCTGGGTGTGAGAGAAAACCAAGGGTGGTCGGGGACGATCCCTTCCTGGGTCACTTCCAGGGGAAGAGAGAAAAAAACATCCTCTCCTTCAAATAAGGAAGGGTCTTTCCTTTCAGTCTGGCTACACCTTTGGCTCCATAGGAAGAGTCAGGAGAACACCACATGCTCAGGACTGAGTAGTTGAGATCTACCCTGGGAGCTGGGCCAAGCCTCAGCTTCTGTTTTGTTGACTGTAGTACTGAAATAGTATTTGTTTGCTACCATTTGTGGAATACATTTTTGTGTGCCACAGTTTAAATTTTTATTATTATTGGAGAGGTTGAAGTTAGTAATGGGGAGTTAGTACTTGCAAAGTAGGATTGGGAAGTGGAAACAAAGAATGAGTTCCATCGAACTATGTCATATAAAAGTTGATTTGAGGGCATCATCTGGGAAACTAGTCTCCTTTAAAAGCACCCCATCTATGGAATAATGCATTATTCTAAATTAAAAACAAATAACTTCCAATTAAATAGGTTGTGTTTATTCCCACATTTAACACAGAGTCTGGCATAGATAGGTATCAATAAATACATGTTGAAAACATGTATGACTTTAGGAATACAACCTGTTGTAAGTTAAAAAGGTCTGTCTGCAACTCAACCCCTCTTTCAAGGAAATTTCACTGGGAGATATGACATATATAAGAAAGTGTTAGTGATCAATAGAAGAAAGAGTGTAATAAGATACTAAATTGAATACCACCAAGAATTCCAAGTATAAAGTGCATCCGTTAGGATCGAAGAGCAACAAAGAAAAAGACAGAAATTGTTGCTAGAATATGTACTTTTAGAAAGTTAAAGGAACATTGAACCTGGAAAAAAAATAAAAGGGGGAATCATGATATTACAGTATTTTTAAAAATATAACTTAGTAAACTGTGAAATTTAGAAGAGTTCTCACCATGTGTTTGGTATTTAGATTCTATAGCCATAAATATATGTTAAAATATCAATAATATCTTAAATCAAACTATTATTGTTAACATGTGGTCAAATATTTTTTTCAGCCATGAGATTGCAACATGTGTTAGAATTTCATCAGCCATAATTATAAGAAAATTATTTTTCAGTTTGAAGAACTCACATTGTCAGTGACAATTGTCCTAGATGTATTTTCCTTCTGTAGAGCAGAGCAGGACCTAGTCATGTGGGAGCAGGTCATTGCCTTTGAGTAATGAATTGAGGAACCTAGGAAGCCTTTCTTGCCTCAAAATATCTCTCCTTTTCTACTGTCTGCCTAGCAGAGTCTCATCTCCAGATAGTCATTCCTTTGGATCAGCATGTGTGCTTTTTTAAAAAGCTAGTCATTTAGTTCTTAATATAAAAAGTAGCCATAATATGTTCTTCCCTCTCTATAGTTAAGCTTGGCCACTAGGCAAATTCATTAGCACATTGATTGACACCTGCCATGAGGTGGACATGATGTAAATCTCTGGGTGACAAAGACAGGTGATAGTCTCTTTTTTAAGAAGCCCATCCCTGAGTTGAAAGCCAAGTTTAAACACTGAGTTGTGATAGGAAGTGTCACAGGGATAGCAAGACTGATTCACATACTAGAGGGGAAGGAGTGACTATTTTGTGAGAATACAGAAGTCCAGCACAGGGCAGATGGCAAAAAGAGGGCTCTGAATTTGGTTGGATGAAATTTCTAGGGTATTGAATAGGAAAAGATGTAGCAAGATGTAGTAAAGATAGCATAGGTCGTATCTTAATTATTTAAAAATAATTTTATAAGTGAAAGCTTTTATAAAATACTCTCTGAAATTTTCCTGTAACATTTGTTTCAAATTTAGAATCAAGATTGTAGTCAATTAATAACCTTTGACAACAGAATGTGTAAGACAAATGTTACGAGATATTTCTGAATATTGTGGTGATGTCACTCTTGTTCTCCTTCATCTCCCAAATACATAACAGATGAAGGCAGAGTGACAGACATGTACACAAATGATGGTAATAACTGTAGGATTTGAAGTTACTCATGACTGACAAACCGTCACAACATTCCTTGCTTTTTTTCTGAATACTCCTCCTCATGTCAGCAACAATTTCCTGTGCAAAATACCAGAACAATTTCTCCCACAACTCAGCCTCACAGTCATCACCTAGACATCATTTTTAAGTTATTGTAAATATTCATTTAGACCATAAGTTCTGATGGTGAGATACATGAATGTGTATGTTGATTGGTCAGTAAACTTGGTTCACAGCACTATCTTCAATCAGACATTACATTTATGTGATTGTCAACTCAAAAGAAACCACCATCCATGTCTGAAGGCTAAGCTATAGGACTTACACATCAAAGAAACTTGCTAGGTTCCCAGTCCTTCTTTTTAGTATGAATCATAGGAGAAGGCAATGGCACCCCACTCCAGTACTCTTGCCTGGAAAATCCCATGGACAGAGGAGCCTGGTGGGCTGCAGTCCATGGGGTCGCTGGGAGTCAGACACGACTGAGTGACTTCACTTTCACTTTTCACTTTCATGCATTGGAGAAGGAAATGGCAACCACTCCAGTGTTCTTGCCTGGAGAATCCCAGGGACGGGGGAGCCTAGTGGGCTGCCGTCTATGGGGTCGCACGGAGTCGGACACGACTGACGCGACTTAGCAGCAGCAGCAGCAGCAGCAGCAGCATAGGACCACAAAGTTTCTCAATGTTGGTACTTATTAACATTTTGAACCAGATAATTTATTTTTGAGTTGAAGGGAGTTCCCTTAGCAGCACCCCTGTCCTTTACCCACTAGATATCAGAAGACCTCCCTCCCCCTGCCCCCATCAAGTTGTGGCAGCCAAAAAATGTCTTCAGACGTTGCCAAATATCCTCTGAGGGCCAGAACTGTTCCTGGCTGAGAGCCACTAGGTTATATACTATACCGGTAGTCTCTCTTCAGTAGTGTAGTTGATATTGTGTATAGATCTATTTTTCTAGGGCCCCGATGTGTTGAAAGGAAGTCTACATATGACTCATTGAGAATAAATGGCAGACCAACCAGATCAACACCCATAGTCAACGATACATCAGAATTCACTTAATGGAATATAACTCAATCAGGAGGAAGTTAAGTGGATGGTGAACCATGTGGTATTATACCACGGATTTCTTTCTATGTGTGATTTTTTTTTTTTTCTGCTTTTAAAAGTAATGCATCCATTATTGGAAAAAAAAACTAACATATATAGGAGTATGAAGAAGAAAACAAAAATTAGCCCTAATATCACCACCATGAGACAATGATTCCTATGGTAAATTATATTATTTTTTCCAGTGTTCACTGCTTTCCCCCGTGATGTGTGGAAATCTCTTTCTCTGAAAGAGATTATTCCTCTAGCCCCATTGAAGCCAGTGGTAGCCACAGAACTTGTTTTGGTCAATGAATATGAACGGAAAGGTTGTGCTACTTCTCCTTGGCTCTTTTCTGTTTGTCACGAAAAAGACAAAGTACCAAAGAAGGGTTGTCATTTAAGAATAAATAGTAGGACAAAGAGGTTACGTGAAGGAGAGTTACAGCTAATTCTCAGTTGACATGAAATGAGCAAAAATTTAACTGTCATTGTTATGCCACTAAGTTTTAGAATTATTTATTACTGTAGCATAATCTCATAAAATCTTATATTTTATTCTAGTCTTATTTACATATATATAATATTAAAATATAAATATATTATGTAAAATGTATACATTTCTATACAAATATATATTTATAATTATTTCACTTCATTTTCACTTAACATTTCTTCGTGATTTTTTTTCTGTTATTACTTTTACTTTATTTTCAACCGACAGTCTTACATATAATATTCCCACACAGAAATCTTTAAGTGCCTCTTGAAATAGTTTCTTAGAATAAGTCAAGAAAGCAACATTCCTGAGTAAAGAGGGTGAGTGAACACTGGTAAGGCTTTTAGTAGAAACTATAGAGATGCTCATCATAATCATCACACTCATAGACTCCATTCAGGGTGGATAAAGGTGTTATTTCTTTACACCCTCAGCAATACTGGAGATTGACATTAAGTTCAAAAATAAAAAAACTTTGAAAATGTCCCAGAACAAAATGCTATCTTTTTTCAGTTTTTTTTCCTCACCTGGTAGTGAAATTATTATTTTTTTTGTATGTTATTTTAAATGCTCTGCTGCTGATTTTCAAAGTCAACAACTTGATTTTCCTATTCAAGTAAAATGGCTAACATGGATAGGCTCAAGTGTCCAAATGAATACCTCAATAATGAACCCCAAGTAATTTTGAACAATAATAAAAAATACAGTGGTCATGTCAGTATAGAAAAACTTCATGTAAAGATGGTTTCAAGTGGGCTTTGAAAGGAATGAAAAGGCTGAGAAGCAATGCTAATGTGTCACTCATTCATTTTATTAATTCATTCAACAAATAAGTGGCTATTAAAAGCCAGGGATCATGCTGGGTTGAGGATATGATGCGGCACATGATAGACAGGCTTCCTGCCCACACAGAGCTTGCAGCCTAATGGCCAGAGATAAACAATTCTACTATTTAACTTGATAGCACTCTGATAGGATAAAGTCAGAGCCAAGTGATGGAGTGGCAGGAGTTCCAAGAATGCCAGACACTGTCTTCAAAACATTCCTGTGAGGGAACATGCCATTTAGCAAGTGGCAGATTTAAGATCTGAATCCAAGTCTCCTTGATGCTCCAAGTCTGTATTCAGCCAAAGATTTATACAGTTTAAGTAAGGGGAGCAGTATAGAAGGTACGTAGAAAGAGACAATATGCTGACAATATCACCTTGTATTTCATGTCCATATATGTGTACCTCTAGTCTAGAAATTAGATGGTGTCTTAGTTCCTGACTGATACCGCTTTGTTAACATTTCTCTGTAATGATTCTCTGTCACTTTCATCACTTCCTCTAAAGAGTTCCCACACAGGGCATTGGAAATTTGAATTCTTCGGCAAAAATTTTAATTACCATATATTTATATGCACAAATGCATTTCTTTTGTTTTTATAGTTAAACATTAGTTATCAAAACAGAAATGGGTTTTTAGAAGTTGGACGACTATTTGAATTTGTAAAACAGGTTAAACCTGACAATAAGCCATGTGCTTTAAATTTCCTTGGTTTTCGGCACTGCTTACGTTGGCGGCAGCGCTGTGCGTAAGTCAAGATTTCTTGTTCTCTCCCATAACTGTTACATGGTGGACTGATGTCAGCCAACCCTGAAGGAAATATCTGAAAACAGCACATTTACTTTTGATCAAATGTTGGCAAGTCATGCCTCCAAGTTTCTCGTTAGACTGTGTGAAAAAGATTTCAAACTCTGGGAAAACACCATAACCTGGGTCGCCCAAATCTAAACCTTTTCTAGAAAGGAGACCGTCATAGTTTAAGTATTGCTCTGCAAAGTTGCCTCTTGTTTATCTAGCTCAGGGTCTCAATGTCTTCATTAACTTATTTTAACTGTCTCCTAAAGCAATGGTTCTCTGATGATTAAAAAAAAATATATTATTGTTTGTCACATTTCACATTTTAACTGATTGTGTTGATCAGTCTTGAAGTTTGAGTCTTGAGTAAGCACAACAGGCATGTCTTATACATATATATTTGTTTTCTTTATTTGTGTGTGGCTGTATGCGATAGCTCCTCAGTTTAACAGGAACGTAAACAAGGAGGGTCCTTTGAAAGCTTGGATAACTTAAAAAAAAAAAGACTTTTTATTTTATATTGAAGCATAGCCTACTACTCCAGTACTCTTGCCTGGAAAGTCCCACGGATGGAGGAGCCTGGTAGGCTGCAGTCCATGGGGTTGCTAAGAGTTGGACACGACTGAGCGACTTCACTTTCGCACATTGGAGAAGGAAATGGCAACCCACTCCAGCTTTCTTGCCTGGAGAATCCCAGGGACGGTGGAGCCTGGTTGGCTGCCCTCTATGGGGTCGCACAGAGTCGGACACGACTGAGGTGACTTAGCAGCAGCATAGCCTACTAACAATGATAAGAATAAGCCAATAACAAGAAGAGTATTGATGGTGCAGGATAAAAAAAGGAGAAAATTTTAAGAAAGAAGTCCCTGAAGAAGGTGAACCAGGAAAAATCTGGAGTAAAAAAATTGTCTCAGAAGAAAAAATGAGGAGTTAATTCAGTTTAATAGGAGGGAAGGCAAAGACTGCAGGTATAAGTAAGTAGGTTGGTAAATTTGGTGGCTGTAAGTTACAGTTTTCTTCTAACTGGTTCTATTTTCTCAGTGAAATAAGAGACTAGCTAACTAAGATTTATTAGCAACTCCTTATAAGATTGGGGTTTTCTTAAGCTTGGATTCTTCAGCTGTGATACAGACTCACTATGCATGCAGCATCCACCTACATCACTCCCATGGGACTTGGGCACAAGGTGACCCAACATAAACAGAAAGTTCATGCTACCTGCTATGCTGTGAGTCATGAAGTCTTTTGTCTCTGATCCAGGCATCTCATGTCTTCTGGTAGCATTTATGAAACTGGGGCCAGCTAACATGTCAACTTACAAGTAAATATCTCAGACATTTCATAGTTTCTTCAAAAGGTAACATCAGCTTAACCATTTAACATCATTTAAGATACAAAGCACATTTCCTTTATTTTTTGAAATTCTACTTTTGCCCCCAATCTTTTCCCTTTCTCTCTTTTCTTTTATTGTTTTTAATTTTCAAGGTTGGGTTTAAGCACTTAATTATTTCATTCAACATTTAAGACACATATGTTTTAAAGTCTTTCAGTAATTTTTAAATGTTTGACTTTTAAAAATGACAATGTTTCCTAAATTTTTTTTTTTTTAATAAAGGATGGTTAATTCAGAAGTTTTCTTTTGGGTGGGAATAGTAATTGCTTCTGAGTCGTAGTAAGCAATGGATTGAATTTTAGACTTGAAGACCACCTTCCGGCCAAGATAGTTCCCAAAGTATAGAAGCTTGTGTACCTCCCTAAATATTAAGTAAATAACAGCAATAATTAGTAGGGGACTGCTTTGAACTGATGATGCAGGGCATCTCACTGGGGTTTACCAAATTTCGGCTTGGTAAAATGAAACCTAGTAGGTCCAGGCACAGTGGACACCAAGGTCTGTCAATGTGGCAGGTCAGGGAGGGCCCAGGTGGCTTCTTTCAAAGGACACAACCGAAGAGAGGGTCTTGGAAGCTGTCAAAGAGTGAGAGACATGAGCAGAATAAAATGCTCTGGAGCTGGCAAGGGATAATTACATCCTGTGCTTTTAGGACTGTGGGATGTGGGTTGACAGAATCAAACATGTAACTTTCCTACTCAAAATGAGTCAGGGGATAAGAGTGATGATCAAAGGCAGGAAGTAAGTAGAGGTCCCAATGCAACTTGGACCTGTGATGCAGTGAAACCCCACTGAACTGTTTTCCAACTTGTAAGGATACATGATGAAACAAGTGAACATTTGTTTAATTTTGGAAAACTTTTGGGTCTTATTTGGGCCCCTTGAATTGCCCAAGTTAAACTTTATTAAGTGTAATTAAATAATTATTTGAATATTCAAATATCTATCTATTTTAAGGAATTTAATATAAATTTATGGAGTTATAGACCATTAAAGCATTCTTATTGTGAGAGGTGTGAATTCAATATTCATTGTGTCACATTTCTTCCTAAACTCACTTAAGTAAAAGAAAAATTCATAGAAATAATAAGCCTTAATAAATATTATTTGAGTGGGTAAAGAAAATGTTGCCAAATAAAGCTATTCTGTTGTGCTATTTCTACCTGTTTATAAAAGCACTTGGTCTTTGACATTTATTTTGCATAATTCTAGACACTAAGCCTCTTTTATTGAAAAGGAAGTCAGAATGAATCAGTGGTGTTTAAGTGACTTTCCTTCATGCCAATTGAAAGAAGTTACCAGGAGAATCTATTAAAATTTTAATCCTCATCTTTAAAGCATGTTGGCTACTCCACCAAAAAAGTTGCCCCCAAGAGAAGAGGCAACTGAGTAAATGCATTAGTCTAAAAGTGAAAAGTTGTATGAAGTTTTCTCCATCTGCTGTTTATTTAATGAATGTTTAAGGCAAGACAAGAACTTACCTATCTGTTTTTATGGAGCTTGCATTATGGCAAGGGGAGACTGAAAGAAAGGAAAAGTGAAAGTGTTAGTTGCTCAGTGTCCGACTCTTTGTGACCCCGTGGATTGTGGTTCGCCAGGTCCTCTGTCCATGGGATTCTCCAGGCAGGAATACTGCAGTGGAGAGCCATTCCCCTGTCCAGGGGATCTTCCTGACCCAGGGATCAAACCTGGGCCTCTTGCATTGCAGGCAGATTCTTTACCATCTGAGCCACCAGGGAAGCCCACAACCCACAGATCACACAATATGTCACATGGTGACAAGCATTATGGAGGAGAATAGAGCAGGGAAAAAGAAATAGAAATGTGAGGGTGGAATGGGGATGCTGTCAGATATTTTGAAAACACATCTGATTTCGATGTTCCTTTGCTCAAACCCTTCAAAGGCACACCATTACCTTCAGCATGAAGATCACACTTCCAGTCCTCATATAATCCACTCTCTATGATTGGACCCTTGAGAAACTCCTATTCTCAACTCCTTCCATGCCTTCAGAATACACTCTTGAAGAAATGAAGAATACATTCTTCATTTTGGCTACATTTAATTACACAGATTCTCAGATTAGGTCCTGCTATCTTATATTTCTATGTATACACTTGTTTATGTGCCTGGCAATACCTATCCCTTCTTCACCAACTTCATCTACCTAGTTAGCTCCTTCTTATCCTTTAAAACTCATATCTAGAATCATATCTTCTTAGAAGTGCTTTCTGATCTATTTTGTCTGCTATCGTAAGTCAGTTTCAAGCTCCTCCTTTTTTCAGGGTCCTGTAGAAAGGCTCCTCCCAGCTCTGCAACCTGCTCACAATTCCACAACACTGTGTGCTTCTCTCTGTTCTAGCACCTTTCACATTGTGTTGTTATATACACAAGTTTAGAACTAGGTGGGCATCAACAAATGATGTCCTCACTCACTTCTGATCAGATCTTCTCACCGCAGTATGAATTTCTTGAGGAAGGGTTTGCACACGTTTACATTTATACTCCCTGGGTCATCACAGTCTCTGGTACATGGTGAGCATCTCACAAATGTTTTTTTTATCAGTGAGTTTTATACATCAACTTTCAAATCAAGCTCTAGATTTTGACTGATTTAGAGACAAAGATCCTTTATCATATTTTTATACACACTAGTATTAGGATATAGTTACATGAATATTTCTACCCCAGTTTTTCTTTTGCTATTGTAGATATTGCAGATCCATGTCATATTCTGAAGGCATAATAATATCTAACATTCAAAGAATTCATACTATGGCCAAATGCTGTTCTAAGAATTTTACATCTAATAATTTATTTATTCCTCAAGGCAACCCTAGAAATGGGTATTATCAATTTTCCCATCTTGCATGGGCACAAAATTGCTTAAGTAACTTGTCTAAGGTCAGTCATATGATCAGGTTTCTGACCCCCAGTAACCTTGACTCCAAATCTCATGTTTTTAATCACTACAATAGCATGTTGTCTAATTTTTATTAAGCTTCAGAAAGTTAAGTGATTCATTTCTTAAAGAGACAGAAAGAGCATCAGCTGAGAAATATTGGCAGAGAATTTGAACTACTGAAATTTTTAAGGGTTGTTTGGTTTGGTGTGGAGGGTGCAAAGTACCTTAGGAATTGTGCCAAAGCTTTGAACTTAAGCCTCTAGGTACAGTAAATTAGACACATGATATTCTTGTCATCTGCTGTCTTCAATAATAATTCATTTAATCCAGGGAAGGATGGTAAATGCTTTGGAATAAATACAAGATGCTGTGGTTTCCATGGGGTGAAGTAAGAAGATATTAAACAAATAACCAACTCTTTTTAGCCTGCAATAGTTTTTTTCCACTATATACTATATGTCCTGTTGGTGTAATAACAACAAACATTTGAAGAGCATGCTCACATGCACTATTCCATTTGATTCTTTCCTCAACCCCAGAAGGTAAGTAGTGCACAGATGATCCATGTCTTGAGATGCAGATCCAAAATGTGAAAAGCATGAATGAAGCATGTAAATTACTTCTTTTCCCCCCTTATCTTGATTTTTATAATTAGATAAGATAGTTTAATTTCAATGGATACTATTTAATATAAAATGACATCAAAATTGGTAGTTTTTCAATAATGCTAGGAAAATGATTCATTGAGAAACCACCCCTGAAATGGCAAAAAATTAATATACAGACCATCTCTACACAATCTCTTAACTTTTAGGAGCTTTTAATTGCTGATACCTACCAGCATTTCCATGCCCTTCCTTAGCATCTCTACATTCCTATCTAGGAAGAGAATTGAAAAACCAAGAATGACAGTTCTCAGAAATCTGTGTGAAGTTCTTAATGGTGTTTTAGTGATAAAGACCTACAGTTTTATAGAGACAACAAAAACTTCATAGCTTTTAACATGTTCGATCATTATCACAACCGTCTGAAATATGTATATGTGGTAGATGTTAGTGTTCCAGGTTTATAAATAAAGAATTTGCTGATAGCTGGATAAGTGACTCAGTGTTCTTTTCAAAGATTTCTCATTAGCTTTTCCATATATGTTTCTGTGAATTTAGATCTGCTCTGGAGCATGAGGAAGGTTTTTCGTCACAAATCTGTTCCATCTCACTTTCCCGATTGAGATAAATAGCACCATCATCTACCAGCTGCTTGAGGAACAAACTTGGGAAAATTTCTCCCCTTTTCTTTCCCCCACATCAGGTCCATTGGCAGATCCTGATGATTTTATTTCTGAAATATAACCAGAATCTGTTAACTTCTTTACAGAACAAACATTGTGGTTATTTCATTTAGGGTTAGCATTCCTAGGGCCTAGGAGAGTATCTGTTATTTCATAGGTGCTCAACAAATATTTGTGAGATGAGCATTTACATTCCTACACAAGCAGTGACATTCAAAATATTTAACAATATATATTGCAGGCGTTTGGACCATTAGCTGGGATACTGAAGTCCTCTAAGTTCCCCTCTATGCTGTATCTTCACTCTTCCATTACTGCATCATGAGGCAGTTTGGTGGTCCTGAGAGAGAGGATAGGAAGGCTGGGGCAGGAAGGTGGCAGCATTCAAGGGACACAGGACAAATGCTACTTATTAACCCTTAGGGAAGTATTTCTATATTTTAATAACTGATCACTATATAATGACTTTATCTGTGTGTGACAGTCAAATATCAGCTACCTCTTAGTCTAGGCTACCATCATTGCTCCCAGGGCCTCTTAGTTTCCATGCCTAATTTCTCAAGTGATGATTTAAATGCAGTAATCAAATTGTGTTATTCCCCTGTTTGGAATCCGCTAAAGGGCTTTCCATTACCCTTACAATAAAAACCAAACTTTTCAGCCTTTCAGATCTTTTTGGATTTCTCGACTCAAAGGCTTTGAACTAGATATTTCTTCTGGAATTTTCACATGGCTGTCTTTTTCTGACCTTGGGGGAGAACCGAGTTGTAATTGCACTCTTTTAGAGGGCAGCTCTTCTGACCACTCAACATTAAGGAGCTTTGCCATTTGTTCTCTCTCACCACCCTATTTTAGTTCTCTGCCTGGAATTCTTTGCTACCAATTGTGTTTGTATTTTTAGTTTCTGTCTCACTCTCCCCACTTGGATTATCTCCCATGTTCATGACAGTGTCCCCAGGACCACCTACAACAGTGCTGAGCACACAGTGGCCTCTTAATAAATATTTATCTTTTGATTGAATGAATAAACCAGATATGCACTTTGGTATCACTTTGGTATCACCATTTTTCAAGTGTTAGGAGATATTTAATTTCCATCATTGTATTTGTGAATATCACAGTAGAAGAAGTATAAGTACCTACATTTGGGAGATGATCCCATCAATAATTCACTAAAATTGAAATATTTTAAGTTATGAACACAGAAGAAGGTAAAATACTTCCTTTATAATAGAGGCAATTTTTTTACCCAAATTATGCAGTTTGGGAAATGCTGCTGAAAGTGTATCTTTCTCCAAGAAAAGGAACTTGAGTACTCATCGCATTTTATAGAAAACATTCTAGCAGCCAATATAGTCACCCTGCAGCAATAACAAATAAATGTATCTACCTAAATATTAACCAGTCATCATGAATACTCACTAGATTATAAAAAAAGATGTTAAGGGCAAAGATTAGGAATATAAAGTACTTTATTAAAATAAAGCAGGAAAGAAGAAATCTGGTTAACTTTTTATTCTACTTTACTTTAATTTTTATTTTGCTCTATAAATCCTAAGTAGTATCAGACAAGAGTGTATTATTGCTTCATAAGCCAGCAGCTCTGTGGTTTGTAGACTATTTATTTACTACATCAATAAAAGAGTGGACAAGCAAAAAACCCTGTGAATTTTGAATTCATATATGAATGTGAAAATATTACTGCTTTGCTAGACATAACTTGTCCTCGATTATTCCTTGGGAATAATCATTTTGAGAGGATCCAGGGAGAGCTTTTCCTGTTATGGATTTTCTTTGTCTGTTTCCGTCAGCTGTATCAGATAGGAGTTAGGTTAGAAGTGAAACATGACATTCTGAGAGTGAGTCCAGCAGACAGATTCTTGGCTGCATTCTCAGCTACACTTGAACTTCTGCTAAGCATGTGATGAAAGAGTGTTTTCAACTGCACCAGCTGTGGAGAGGTTAATAAAACAAAAGAGGAGAAACAAAGTGCTCACAGCAGAAAGCTTCTGGCATTGCTGATTTCTCTGGTTAAAAACACTATGTCAGAGGGCTGAAGCTGCTGTATTGTTTTGGCCTTAAAATTCTTACAAACAAGTCGAGCTTCTGAATTAAAAGTTGCATAAAAATAAGGAAGTCGGATATCAGATGTCATTTACATATTTTGGTTGCAGAAATGGATAATTTTTACTTTTCTGTAGACACCTGGAAAATAGAAAAATTGTATTAATTTTATTGGTAACCTTGTGAGTTCCTCTACTCAAATAAAAAGCTATACAGATTTTCTGATTCTCAAGATATGTAGAAGCCAAGATGGTCTTAGTGGCCTGGGACTAGCAACTTAATGTTTTCTGTCCTTCTCCCCGTGTCCACTGCTTCAGGACAGCACCATGGATGTGGAGCCTTGCCTAGCCTGGCTCTCAGAAGGTGATTTCTCAATCCTGTTTTGTGCAGGGAAGGTCAGTTACTGACCCAAGAACCATTTAAACTGGGAGGAGAAATTAAGCAATGCCTAGGAAACTGACTGCAAAGGACTTTTCCTTAAAAGTTAGGGTGACAGCAGGATAGGAAGGCAATTCACTACCTTTCCCGTGTCCTCCCCCAGCCCTCTGTTTGCCTACAACTCAGTTCCAGCCATCAACGTGCTGGAGTCAGCTCTGCTATTGTTGCATTCCTGGAAGCTGAAGGAGGGTGGGAGAAGGAGTCCTATCGCTTCACACAGGCTTGCGCCAGGAGAGAAATAAAACCAGCCTTTTACTGACTACTTCACTGCCTGGAGGTCTGTGATACTGGTGTTTGAGAGCATCGTGAATGTGGTTTACATACGTCATCTGGGAAATGTGGCGTTTATATTTGTTGAGTTGAACGGGAGCAGAAAAAAATTATAAATAGCTAAAATTTGCAGGAATTGAAAGAAACTTTAAAAGTTGTTTCTTATTCTAGTTTGTCTATTAACTATCGTCATCATTTCATCCATCCGTTGAGTTAGGAAGCTCAGAGTTTCAGAAATTTCGAATAAGATAAAAAGGATGTGTTGGAGACTGTTTTTGAATAGTGTCAGGAGTCCATCAACTCCTAACCCTGACTCCTCCCCCTTCTCCTCCTGCCCTCAGGCCTCCAGCTGCTCAAGCACTCTGTCCTCTGCCTCCTTTTCTTCTCTTCACTTGGGCAGTTCCTCAAGGAGCCTTCTCATTGGCTCTTGGTCTTAATCTCTCAAGCACTGGAGCAGGAAGGAAGCAAACACGTGTGCTCTGCACCAGAAGACATTCAGTGGTAGGGACATCTTGATTTATTAGGTTAGTAAATTAGGAAATGGTTAATCACAGCTCTGGGCTTCCCTCCTAGCTCAGTCGGTAAAGAATCTGCCTGCAGGGTAGGAGACCCAGGTTCGATTCCTGGGTTGGGAAGATTCCCTGGAGAAGGAAATGGCAACCCACTCCAGTATTCTTGCCTGGAAAATCCCATGGACAGATGAGCTTGGTGGGCTACAGTCTATAGGGTCGCAAGAGTCCGACATGGCTTAGTGACTAAACCACCACCAATCACAGCAATGAAGAATCTGTTCTTTTAAGCTGTATTTGCTGCAGGATGATAAATATGATTCTGTTCATACAAATGTGATGCGCTGGGAGGTCTGTCCCGGAGAACTCTAAGTCACAGAGTGGGGTATACTTTGCATAAAGGTACCTAGAAGAGAATATGCACATAAATTCACATATTAATAATTTTACAAATAAATCTGTAAATGAGGTAAAGAGAACAGTTGAGCAAAGATGAGGAAGCTACTAAGTTAGTTGGAGTAGTACATGAGATGCTCAGTGTCCCCTGAATTCTGTACAGTAGAACCACGCATGTGCACTAATTCTCTTCAGTTGTGTCCGACTCTTTGTGACCCCACGGACTGTAGCCCGCCAGCCTCCTCTGTCCATGGGATTCTCTGACAAGAATACTGGAGTGGGTTGCCATGCCCTCCTGCCGGGGGGTCTTCCTGTCCCAGGGACTGAATTCGCATCTCTTAGGTCTCTTGGTTTGGCAGGCGGGTTCTTTAAGACTAACGCCACCTGGGAAGCCCACAATAGAACCAAAATATTACCAAATACTGATTTGCATGTCAGGATAATAGTAATTTTCACTTCTCCTTTTTCATTCTGCTGCTGCTGCTGCTGCTGCTAAGTCGCTTTAGTGTGTCTGACTCTGTGTAACCCCATAGACGGCAGCTCACCAGGCTCCCCCATCCCTGGGATTCTCCGGGCAAGAACAATGGAGTGGGTTGCCATTTCCTTCTCCAATGCATGAAAATGAAAAGTGAAAGTGAAGTCGTTCAGTCGTGTCGGACTCTTAGTGATCCCGTGGACTGCAGCCCACCAGGCTCCTCTGTCCATGGGACTCTGCAGCTGGCCTAAGAAGACCAAAAAACACAGTATTTTTCCATCTGCCACTTTTCCCTCAAGAACTCAGTAACCCAAATAACATGACCTTTACCTATGTATCACTTACAAGAAGTCACTGGCAATTGATGAAAAAGAAGGAAAAACAAAAGAAAACAATTTCAGGATGAGACATCTTCAAAGATCACATTTAAAGCATCATTCTTAGCATCCAATCAAAACCATAATTTTAATGTGATAACTTATTTTTCTGGACTTCTGTTTTCATCTCTAAAATAAGACTGAGTGTTGGGCTAAATATAAAGAAGAGAATTCTATATATGTGTAAAACCAAGATACTGAGCAGAGAATATGCAAATAAATGTAAAGTTCTGCATTTGTTCACATAAGAAATATAACACCTACTGAATTTGATAGCAGAGGTATGTACAAATTAATTCCCATAATACAGTCTTTACAAACATATGTAACATAACAACCCAGGAAAATTAGCTTTGAGGAGACATTTAGCTTGTAATTCAGAAGAAACTTCATCTTTTCGTTTTCTGCAGAACTTCTGGAATGTGTGAATATGTTCAGTGGGCAACAAGCAAATAGAAATTTCACATTGTCTTCATCTTGATTTGGAAAAGCCTCTTGGCCACGGAGGCTCTGTGGCTTTCCCAAGAGACAAGATGTGCTGGAGGTGGAGCTTTAGATGTGCAGGAGCAAGATTACAAGCCTTGGAAGAAAATATTATTCTACATGGCTCGACAAGGCATGTTATCAGATACTTAGTACTGGCTGCCTACCTGGGCAGTGCACCAAGAGAGAGAAGTGTGTGGGGATAGAGGAAATAATAATTTGGAGGCTGCTATTCAACACTTAAGACCCATGTGAAGGAACTAGGATAGATCTCTTTACTGCAGTTTGTATTAAAATGTCCACTACTTCCAGTTTTAGGAATATGTTGTTGGATTCGAATAATTATTTAAAAAATTTTTAAATTAAAAATATAGGATAACAGGAATAAGAGCATTATGTTGTTGGATTCGAATAATTATTTAAAAATTTTTTAAATTAAAAATATAGGATAACAGGAATAAGAGCATTAGGTTTAGCAAACAGAACGGGTCATCTGTCATTCTTTTTATTGTCAACCTTGGGGATAGCCATTCTGAGTCGAATCAAGGAGGGGTACAAGAGGGTCCCCACCCCCAGCCCTGACTCTCTGGTCCAGGGCCCTTTTTCCCTGGAATGTGAGTGAGGCACTGAACACATAGGGAGATGACTGGCTACTGGTAGGGTTACCTCTGGCTTTTAGCTAAGCAAAATAAACAAAACAAGGGACCCACTGCAATGCTAGAGAACTTTGCTTTGATAACTGAACATCTGAAAAAGTTTTGCCAGAAAGTTTCACCGGTTTGGTCTCCCACAAGAGCTTGCCATCCTGCTTGCCTTAGTCTGATTTTTTGTTTAATCTAAAATTGTCTCTGAGGATAAGCATTTCTATGTATAGACCATAATACGGAGGATGTGAATGTCTTTTCTTACCAGAACTCAGATTCTCCCTGGAGTATCTGCTGTTTACACTCATTAAGACAATAAACATGGTAGGAGGAAACTTGACAAATAACTCTTTGGAAACTGCTTTGTGAAGTACGTTCAAATTGCTTCAAATTCCGCTTCATTCCCATTTACTTCAAATGGTGAATTATTAAAAAAGAGATTTTATGTTTTTTAAATCATATGCTACAAAATGAAAGACTTTGGGGAAAACATTTTAACAAACTAATAAATCTCAGTAAAGTTCCATAAATTGCTTTTTAAAATTATTTATTGCATCAAAGCCAAATATATGTATTTATAGGTTTATCAGATTTATGTCTGGGATCTTCTTTTAAGAGTAAATTTCTTTTATTTTCCTAGAAAACCTATTTACTGAAACATCAATCTCATTTCTAAATTGTTTCCCATTACAATTTTCAGTTAGAAGTTATTTTACATTAATCATATTAAGATTATATGCTTAATCATGCTATTAAGATATACCCCAAATCTTGGTTTTCTCTCCCTGCTCCTTTAGTCAATGAGAGATCTCAGTAACATCATCACTATCATTGTCACCATCATCATCATCATCATCATATCACTCACTGGAACCCATTACATGCTAGCACTTCATATAAATTATTTTGTCAAAACAATCCTTGAATGTTTACAGATGAGGCTCAGAAAGTTAAACAAAGCTTTAAGGACACAAGGCTAGTAAGCAGTGGCTCTAGTGTTAATAGAATTTGAACTCGGCTTTGTCTCTTTCAAAATTCTTCACTATCTCTCATTCTGAAATAGCTAAAATTATCAAAATCTAAAATACTGGCTATCTTTGCATGGTAATATTATATTTATAAGCCTTAATATATCCAGTGGAGCAAATCCTTTGCCTTTTAAGTGTTATGTGTCTCTGTCAGAATCTCTGGGGATCTGGGACTACCAAACCATAAACTCTGCTGGTTTTTGTTCTGTTCTCAAAGCACTTACTTCTGTGCCAGAGAATAATTCAAACATGTTGGAAGAATCAAACTTCCAGAATTGGGCAACACATAGCTTGGTTTAAAACTGATATAACAATCGGAAATTCTGCTTATCCACTGAATCCTATTGATTACACGCCAGAGTCTTGTTCTTTATCCTAACCACACTCATCCCCACCCCCTGCCTTTTTTTTTTTTTTTTTTTTGTCTACAGGATTCTCACAGCCTACAAAGAAAATTTCAGAACAGATATTCACAAGGATGAAAGGGCTTAGGTAACTTGATAAAAATTGTAAAGAGGAAATAAAGTTCAAAGATAACTATAAGTATCTGGAATATATAAGAAGCATCCAAGTTCTTGATAATAAAGTCAGGTTGCTTTAAATTTTCCGAAAAGCAAAAAAGAAAAATAAAATCTTAGAATAAAATAAAAGTAGAGATAAGGTCTAAAAGTGGAAAGGCTTTATGGCGATAGAGTGAAAGACACAGGAATGCTTAGAAAACTCAGATAACAGTGATCCAAAAGAGGCAACCCTCAGGACAGAGAAACATACAAAGATAAATACTGATGGAAAGTAATCAGAGCATAAGGTTATAATTCAAAGTAAATTTTCCAAATTGCATATCCTGTTTGAAATGTGTGTCTTGAAGTTTTACATGAGCCTGCTGCACTGGGAAAGCACTCAGGATTTGAAATCAGAAGTCCTGGTTTAGTTCTGGCTCAGACACTTGTTATCTATGTTTTCTTGGATGAGCTACTCAAGGCCATGTTTTCTTACACAAAGATCAAAGAGATGTTATTAAATGCTTTCCAGTGTGAAAGAATTTCGTGTAGCAATGAGTAGAATTTAGAATGACACCTTATTATATGGCAAGATGTCATTTTCTTACCATTTACTTATATTCTGCTGATGACAAGCTGCATAGGACCCAATAAAAATAAAAGAATTAAAAGAATATAGAACCTATTCTTACAAATAGTAGCTATATCCTGACACTATCATAACTATAGTTTGCCAACATTATACTAACATCTTCTCAGATTCTATTGTATACAGTGCATATTTGATCTTCCTTACTATGCAAATAAAAGGTTGATATTTTAAGGTCTATTGCTGTTCTTGAGGTCTAGATTAAATCAATGTACAAGTGGTCACTACTATAATTTGTGTCTTCTGTAGAATATACTTTAGTTTTTTGCTCAAATTCTCCCTATAATTGCCAAAGCAGTAAACCCTTTAATTACAAATACACAATAATGCCTCAAAGTATAGGCTGTAGTTAGAATAAATTTTAAGATGGCCTAATGGAATGCATGTTAGAAAAAGGGCAGGGTGAGTTTGACATTGTAATGTTCATACAGGCTTAAAGAGAACATGGATGATTTTTTCTTTCCCCATCTTTTTTGGTGCTTCTTGAATTCCTGCCAATACACGTGGATTATATAAAAACAAGTTCTCTCTCTCTCTTTTTCACATGAGTATTTGTGTGTGTGTGTGTGTGTGTGTGTGTGTGTGTGTGTGCATTTCTCCTGTAGGGGCTGATCACTGGGAACTGTGACTATGGAACTAGGCTTCTGTATGCACTAAGGAAGGCTGATGTTAAATATGGGCTCATGCTGGAGTTTTGAGAGGCTGGTTTGAGGGAAGGAAACAGAAGGGGATCAGTATTACTCTAAACAGCATGGTACTTGCTCTCTTAGCACCATAACTTTTAGCTATGCAATCTCAGAAAAGCACAATATCCTATTCTGTAATGGGAACATACACATTTTACCTTTATTATGGAATTGTCAGTAATAAATTAAAATATTCACTTCTGTGCTCTGTAGACTCTCAGAAAGTAATCTATTTATTTTATTTTTGAAGGTGGTTGGGTCGACAGTTTTTTATCAAATGAAAATAAGGGAATATTCGAGTGAGTAAAAGTAAAAAAAGCAAATGGGAATCATTTGCAAGGTTAATACAAGAGATTTTTGAATTCTAGATTAACAGATGTTAGAATTAGAGTATATGCTATGCTATGCTATGCTAAGTCGCTTCAGTCGTGTCCGACTCTGTGCGACCCCATAGACGGCAGCTCACCAGGCTCTGCCGTCCCTAGGATTCTCCAGGCAAGAATACTGGAGTGGGTTGCCATTTCTTTCTCCAGTGCATGAAAGGAAAAAGTGAAAGTGAATTAGAGTATAGGAATTTGTAAAAGTCAAGTCATGTAAAAAATCATCCTTTTACCCTCAAAAGCAAAACATAAATAATTAATTCTGTAAGGATTGTATTTACATAGGAATCAAGAAAAAAATAACTGTCAATGAGACTAAAGCAGATTTAGAGAAGCAGTGCTAACAAAGGCTGGTACCTCTGTTCCCTTAAGGAGTTTACAAAATCAAAACAGTCCCCTAGTGCAATGACATCTACTTTAAATATTCTTTTTTTGTCAGGTGTCTTCACTGGGAAAAATTTGTTATTAGTTTTCCCAGCCATCACTGGGAGTGTGTTAGTTACTCAGTCCTGTCCGACTCTTTGGGAACCCATGGACTGAGCCCGCCAGGCTCCAGTGTCTATGGAATTCTCCAGGCAATATTTAAAGCATCTAGTGTCTGCTAACATTAAAAGAATCAATCAGAGTCACAAAAAACATTAGGTGATGGCAGAAGACAGTGAAGTAAAGGGACCTCATGTGTTTTATCTCCAAGGTGGCCCAGAAGGGTGTCATCATGGAGGTGAAGGACCTGGGTCCATGAAGACTCCTGTTTTCCACTCACTGTCATTACTGAAGCCTCAGTAATTGCAGGACCCCAGGGTAGGGGAATAAGGCAGTGGTTCAGGATTAGTGAACTTCCAGTGGCAGCAGGGAACCTGGCTGGTCTTCAACAGCAGATGTACATGGAGAACAGATACATGTCTTGCTTAAGATAGTTGAAAAAGTGGAAATTCCACCATGACATAGGTAAAAGGGCCCATGATATGGTTAAGAGCCCTTTCTACAGTATCTTTCAGCTGTGAGGCTTCTTAAAAATATCTTGGCCCTGTATTTTTACTAATCTTTAACATGAGGGTACACACATGCTTGTATATATTTCTAACAAGCCAAGAAGCCACTTTGATGAATTCAAATGTTGCATAATTAAACTTTCTTTTTCCATATAAAAATTATTTTCACATAGAAAACATGGCTATAGGTAGAAGATTAGTCTCTGAAAAATCAGTTTCTTGAGTACCTTAAAACAGTGGAAAAAATACAAGAAATTGGTAGAAGTGTAAGTTTTATATTTATTTTTGGATGCATATTAACAAATATCTACTTTTTCAATTTGCTTCTACGGTGCTGATTAAATTAGTTTTGCTATATAACGTGTGACTTTTAAAAAGAGACCTAAAGCTTAAAAATATAAAACCTATATTCCTTCTATATTACAAATTGTAATTTCCACAAAATGATTATTATCTTTGCCTTTCTCCACAACATATACAGCAATTAGGGAACATAGGTAAGAAAAGATAGTACATTGATTAATAAAACCCTCCTTTAGTTGGATTTATTTAGTGCATACCAGAAACACGAATTATAAAGCCAATTTATATATGTTGTATATAAACAAAATAATAAAAGCAGATACACTGAAGGAACAAATAATAAAAATGTTACAGCACTTACCATTTTCAGTACTGTTGTTTTCATCTGTTTTGATAATATTTTAAAATATTCCCCAAAATGTATAGTACTAAACTTGTGATATTGCATTGAAGGGAATTTGTTTCAAGTAAATGCTTAAGATGCAAATGCTTAAGAAGCAGGAAATATCTTGTAGTTTATTGTCACACCACAATAAGAATAGTTATTTACCTAAAGCACAAATAAACACAGGGTTCTCCACTATCCAAAAGTAGATAGTTTAGCTGAACCCTTCCATAAGACGAAAGTGAAGAAGCAATTACCTTAAGACCCATCTTGCTAACACATGCACAAAATAAATCAAGATAAAGCACAGAGCCTCCTAGACACAGTTCAAAGCTATGGTGGCTTGACGCTGAGATGCTAGGGGTAATTCCCAGGGAAGAAACTTGGGGGAGTCACTCTCCATGCCTCTGTAACAGCTTGGGGCAAAACATACTGACCACTATTTTCACTTTTTTCCATAAAAGTGAAAATCTTCTTTGTATTTCTTTCAGTTAGTGAAAATAGGTATTAGTGTAGGTCTTTTGTGAAAGTGGGGCTTCCCTGGTGGCTCAGACAGTAAAGACTCTGCCTGCAATGTAGGAGACCTGGGTTTGATCCCTGGGTCAGGAAGATCCCCTGGACAAGGGAATGGCAACTCACTTCAGTATTCTTGCCTTGAGAATTCCACGGATAGAGGAGCCGGAAGACTACAGTCCATGGGGTAACAAAGAGCTGGACACGACTGAGCAACTAACACTATCTTTTCTTTGTGAAAGTGAAGTGGTCTAAAGAGAACTTTTGAAGAGTAGAGGATACCTGTAATTCTTAGACTCCTCTGTTTGAACCTCCATTCTACTGATATAGACATGACAAGAGCATTTTTTTTTTCATTAAAATAAAATTCAAAACCTTGGACTTACACTCTAAATCATTTATTCATTCTTGCCTTTATATATTGGGTTGGGTGGGGGTGGAAAATCAGGAGCATATGGACACACATGTCAGAGGGAACTCTGAGGGCAGAAGGTGGACTAGGCTCCTGACTGATACCAGAAACTGACCATGGGATCGTCCATGTGGCTGTCCTAAGGGTAAATGAATTTATTGCATCTTTGTTTTCCTGTTCTGGTCTTTCTCTTTCCTCTCTAATATTTCCGCTTTTCTGGTTTTTTTAAGCCTGTATTAGTTATGGTCATGAAAGAGGGAATTGATACTTACCAGAGGAAGGACTCTGAAGAGTTTTAAAGAGAATAACTAACATTTTTTGAATGCTAGGTATCAGGTACTTCATTGAATCCTTCATCTATAATGGCACTCATTCCATATATTCAATGCCTTGGACAAAGAAGGAAGTTTTATCAAAATTGCAAGTGATACAAAATGGAAAGGATTAGCTAATGACTTGGGAAGAAAAAGAAATGTGCCAAAAGTATTTTATAAGGAAGATTTTTAAGAACAAAGAAGCTGAAATGTAACAGTATAAAGGAAAAAAAAACCTTACATTTAAATTCAGATCATCAGTCTCTGGGTTTACAATGACAAAAATCTGATTTGGTAGTAAGTGTAAAAATATTTTAGGTTTTAACACAAGTTCATGTAACCCAAGAGTGTGGCTTTATGCTAAACACCGAACTCAGTCATATCCTCTATTAATTGCAACATAGCGTACACATCAAGGGAATTATTAGTCTAACTTCCTTCACTGCCAGGCACACAGGAAGTGCTGTATGGAGTCCTGGACACCACATTTTAGGGGAGAAGCTGACAGCAAACTGGACTGTGTTCAAAGGAAGGACGGTAAAGTGTCTGGAAACCATATCATATAAGGAATATCTGGAGGAATGTGTTCATTTAACCTGAGAAAATGACAAGTTGCGTTAAAATTTCAGAGTCTGTTCTACAGAGGAGGAGGTTGATTTTTCTGCAGAGTTCCAGAACTAAAGATGAATGGGGTGAGTCACCGGGTGGTAAGTTTGGGCTCATGGAATAAAATACTTTTCTGACAATTAAAATGATCACCCACAGGCTGAGACAATAACAGCCAGTTGCTGGCCGCTGGGGGTGTGGACAGGTTTGTGTGCCCACTTGTCAGAGCAATAAAACAAGCTGGTCAGGGCTGCAAAGTCCTTTAGAATCAAGGTAGAATCTATGGCAATATTTTTTAGTTACTTCCTCTAAGAAACATAGGGTCTCAGGCAAAATTTTTTCTTTAGTAATGAAAGTCCTTCTTCGTTTTGGTGATAACCCACTCAGAATAATTTTATTCCTTCAGGGAGAGAGAGTGGTCCCTAAAAGTGAGGCTCCCTCCAACATACAGACACACACTCACACACACACTCCCACTCTACACTTAGATTTTTACATCTTACATCTTTTTTCCTTTGCCATCTCTGTCTCTCTTTTCTAAAAGAGTTGCAAGTTAAGTTTTATTTGGGGGCAAAATGAGGACTGCAGTCTGGGAGACAGCACCTCAGATAGCTCTGAGAGACTGCTCCCTGCCATCTCTTAATTTTTAAAAATAGGGACAAAGTCAGTAGATGAGTAACAGTAGAACATGTTTAAATCAAAGTCACATTCAGCAACTGTAGCAGAAATATTTCTCCCAGGTGTATTTCTGGTTCTAACTGCAATGGTTCACGATCTAGAGTGGCACACGTCAGCCAGACTGTTGCCTTGTGCTTTGTGTGGGAAAAGGTGTCCTGGAGACAGAGTAAGATGTAAAGGTTAATGTTTGTTCTATACTGAAATTATGAAGGTGTAACATTAGATCACAGCAAATAACCTTGAAGATGGATGTGTATTTTCTTGGGGATTGTAGGGTAGAAACAATGTATCAAAAGATTAAAATGCCAATATGAAATAAAAATTGTAAAAGACTAAAATGTACTTTTGTCAGCATCAATCTTTATCCAGTTCTCTGAGGCTTTGGAGGCCTGTGTTCAGTGACTATTGTGTTCTTCAGTTGTAAACCCTACATTCAAGCTTTATGTGAAGAGCAGGTCACCAGGTCATGTATTTATGAATTGAGAAACAGACACTGTGGAGTTGAGACTGTCCCTTGATTCCTCCCTCCCTCCTGCTCCTTCTCTTGTTTTTCTTCTTCTAACAGAGTGGCACAATTTTTTTTTTTTTTTTGAGTCCCCGCACCACCCCCCAGCTGATCTTCAGTCTAGAGTTTAAGGTTTTTTGGGGTTAGGTCTGGCCTTTTAACTTTTTCCTGTGCATGACTCTTTGCTGACTCCGCAGCTTTACAGTGTCTTTTCTTTTTGTAAAACAAACAGGAGAGCATAAACTATGGAGAAATTATTAATAAAGCTTCAAATAGTCAGCTCAGCACGAATTGGATAATGAACACAGAATGTTTTCCCATTGTTGTGCGGTTCCACCGGGCAGCCCTGGCCTGAGTGGCTCAGCCCGGCTTGCCCCGTGCGGTTTGGGGCCTTTAACCACCGGGCAAGTCATTAACCGGCTGGTGAAGCAGCAGCACATTGTTCTGTGATTTTCAAACCACAACAGCCTCTGTGGAATCCAAGAGCCATAAAGACATAGTTCTGATGCTGCCTGACACAGGCATAATTCATGAACTCTATAATTTAAAGGGATTTCAATGCAATTGTAAAACTAATAAAAAAAAAATGAAGTGCATTGGGGGAACGCTGGTACCTTTTTTAATCAGTTGATGCTACTCATTTAAAAAAAAATGCCGTCAACATGGTAGGTGAGCGTGTGTGTGTGTGTGTGTGTGTGAAGGTAAGTCAGATTAAATCTGATAGCAGTAGTTTCAAGTAGGTTCATAACATGGCTGTCAGACCCAAGAGAAAAAGCAGAAAAGAAAGAAAAATCCCAGAACAATTTATGGCCTGGAGCCAGTAACAAAGTGTTTCTCCCTGTACCTTTTTATCATTTCTCCCTCAAATGTTGATTATGCCCGAGTTAAAAAAATTGGATGGGGGGTGGGTAACTTTCTAGAAGGTTTAGATTTCAGTCTGGATTTTTTTAAAAAGCCTCAAATGAAAGACTCTCTTTAATCAGATAATTGAATAGTCAGTAATTTTAGCCCGGCTGTGACACACCAGTTGGCAGGTACAGAGGTATGCAGTCCTGAGTCCTCCCTCCTTTCCCCCTTCTCTGCCCCCTGGGACTGTCACTCAGCTTCCCTGTCTTACTGCCAGTCCCCAGAGACTGTCCCCAAACATTTTGATGTTCAGAAAGGGAGAGCCAGCTGTCAGAGGTGACCAAGCAGATGGCACAAAGGGGACTCCATCCCTCCATCACCCACCTGGGGAGACAGTAGGGCCTCACCAAACAGCTGTCTTAGATCCACAGCACCCACCTTTCAAACTGATCCCCAGTTTCCTGAAAGCCTGGCTCTGAAGTTGTTTG
Source organism: Giraffa tippelskirchi (assembly GCF_054371585.1). Lineage (NCBI taxonomy): Eukaryota > Metazoa > Chordata > Mammalia > Artiodactyla > Giraffidae > Giraffa > Giraffa tippelskirchi. Next base: position 135,305,696 of record NC_137283.1, read on the forward strand.
GGAGGCTTTGGTGGGGCTTTAGATACAAGCACATTATTACCTCCTCTATTTTAACTCTCCACTATGAGTAATAGCAGCTCAAAAATGCCCTCTATAATGTCACGTCACAAAAGCCTCAGAAAATTATCCCTTAGCCCCATTGTCTGCCTGTTTTCTTTTATTCCTTCTCTACTCATCACGTTCCCTGGCAGCCATGAATGAAATGTAACATGCTAAATGACTGACATCCATTAAAGCTCCTCGACAAACCTTGGACTGGGTTTTGAAAGGCCCTTGGAAGAAAAAGGATTGTGTGCTCTTTGAATCTTGGTCTGCTGAACGGCTGCCAAGTGAGGGCTGCTCCATTCAAAGGGCTGAGTGAATAAATGAGAATAACATCCTTGGGGACCTGCAGGATCGGTTTACTCTGAAAATGCTCAGCTTCACAAAGGGTCAGAGTCACAAGGTAAATGAAAATGGCTAGGAGGGGACTTTGATGGCCGAAATACGGTAACAGTAGAGGACTTGAAAGAAAACTTTACTTAAAAAAATAAAAAAGAGGGAAAGAAAGAAGAGGGGGTGGGGAAATTGCAGAACTGCAAACTCAATTGATAAGAGCAAACACTTTGACAATGACATCCAGGAATATGTATTTGTAAGTTGTACACAAGAGGTATGCAAACACGAATGTATGCTTATAAAATTGTATAAACTCCCAATCTGCCCACATATGTAAGCAGCGTGAAGTAATTTTATTTTTCACATGAATAAAAACTGGGTCAAAGTGTGTTAGTTTGATTTCTTGATGGGCTATGGCCTAAGTACTCGAATTTTACTCTTAGCTGTAAGCGATAAAATCTGGGGGCTTCCCAGTTGGTGCTAGTGGTAAAGAACCCACCTGCCAATGCAGGAGACGTATGTGGGTTCGATCCCTGAGTCTGGAAGTTCCCCTGGAGGAAGACATGGCAACCCACTCTAGTATTCTTGCCTGGAGAATCCCAAGGACAGAGGAACCTGGCTGGCTACAGTCCATGGGATTGAAAAGAATCAGACACAATGGAAGCGACTTAGCATGCGCATGCACAACAAAATCTAGTGAGCCATCAAACATGCTATTTGTTTGGATCACTCCTTGTTTTATTCTCCAAACTCGACTTCTCAATTAGAATAATTTCTGTGAGAGCACTTTAATGAAGGTGCATTAAAAGCAGTTTCTAGGCAAGGAAGTTAAAAAAACCACAGAAATTCTTGATATGTGTTCCAACCTAACCTGCCACAAGGTTACTCCTAGGAAAGCTCATTGGCCCCTGACTTTTTCATTTTTAGACATGTAGGCTATGGTGGCATAAAGAAATCTTACAGAATAAGTTACATCAAATTGTCTGCAGTGAAGATGCAAATGGAGTTCTGTTCCCTCCCTTTATTCAGCAGAGACAATCGTGATGGAGGCAGTGGCTGAAGACATGTGGCCAGTGGCTGCCCAGCCCCAGTAACTGTGATAGCCAGCAGAGCTGAAGTGTTATCATACAAGCTCAGAGGACACAGTGGATTTAATGGTAACCCCCATTGCTTAAGAAAGATATGTCCACCCAGTATCTAGGAATCTGAGTTTATTTGGGAAAAGGGTTTTTGAATCTATAATTAAGTGAAGGAATTCAAGATACAGTCCTCATGGAGTAGGGTGTGCTCTAAATCCAATGACAAGTGTCCTTCGAAGAGAGGAAAAGGGAGGAGGGAATGTAAAGATAGCGGCAGGGATGGAGCAGCCATGTCTGTAAAGGGATGCTAAGAGTTGCCAGCAGCCACCAGAAACTTCCCAGGTGGCACTAGTGGTAAAGAGCTTGCCTGCCAATGCAGGAGACTAAGAGATATGGGTTCATTCTCTGGGTTGGGAAGATCCCCTGGAGAAGGAAATGGCAACCTACTCTAGAATCCTTGCCTGGAGAATCCCATGGACAGAGGAGCCTGGTGGGCTATGGTCCTTAGGGTTGCAAAGAGTCAGACGTGACTAAAGTGACTTAGCACACACACCAAAACTAGGAAGGAAAGTAGAACAGATTCTCCGTAGAACCTCAGAAGGACCCACCCTGCTGACACCTTGATTTCAGACTCCTGGCTTCCAGAACTGTGAGAAGATAATATTTTCTTGTTAAGCCACCATGCTTGTGGTAATTTATTATTGCAGCTTCAGAAAACTAAGACAGATGGCAGTGGCCATGTGCTATCACAATCGCAAAGTTGTCCAGCTTGGGCTTGCTGCTCTCCAGTAAAAGGGAAATAAGTTCCCAGTGACACAGCCCATTGAGTTATTGGGTCACTCTGCCCAAGTTCTCCCATTAACATTTTCCCACAATGCTTCCTGGCTTTCAATAACAAAATATGCTCATTTCCTTGGTTCAAGGTTACTTAGATGATATTCCTAATGGAAAAAAATAATGTTCCCCCAAACTCATGTGTGTGAGAAAAGATTCATGTTATATTCCAAATATACTTGTTATATAGCCAAATATAATTGATGTATAAAGGTGCTGGTGTTAAGGAAGGTCATGGTAATCTAAAAAGCAACTGTGTATTAACAGCAAAGTTAACTGTCCAGTAATTAGGAACTGATATTTTCAGCATATTATATTCTACTGTATAGTTTTTTTTACTTATATATAGGAATTATTGCACTTTAATAATTTAGTTGATGGGTAGGGGTTATTATATAGCATGTTTTAATTTTTTTCCATTTTAAATAAGGGGAAATTGGCTTTTAGTTACTATTTTTTTTCCCAGAATGTCTGATTCTCAAGAATGGATAATGCACCTTACCCAAGAGAGATTGATACTTCCTTTGTTTTTTATTGACAGATTTTAAAGGAACATAACTGTACCCTTGGGGAAAATCTTTTGTTAGATTCAAGTTACTGTATTTACCTAATTATCTGAATTCACAACTTTAAAGAGTGGCCAGTTTAATTTAGATTTAGGATCTTTCAGTATTTTCAAGTTCTAGTAGATTATTCTTCAGTTTTCATTTATGATACTGGCTAAAAGAAACTTTTGAATAAAGGTAAGTTATTTAAAATAGACTGCTTTTAGAACATGAAGACGTTAACAGAACACATTTATTAAGCTTGAGTTTTGGAGAATTAGACTGATAGCCCCAAAATGCTCCCTAATAGAAAAATCTAAAGGAATGCACTATTTGAGGAAGAGGTTCAAATATGCTAATTATCAGCAAAAAGTGTTTAGATTTCAGTGTCCTGAGGAAGTTAATCTGTCTTCCTACCTCAATAATTCCCAAGGAGTAAGATATTGGAAAAAGTAGCCAAAACTGTTAATTTATAAAGCAGGACTTACAACCAACAGTGGATATGTAAATACTCATTTGTTTAAAATTTGTATGTGGAAGGGCTCCTAGTTAAAAAAAGAAAAAGAAAAACATAAGTTATCCCGAGTGGATTTATCACAATTATGTGTTCTAAAAACCCTATCTTTTTTAAAAAATGCCAAAGAAGACTGACACATGGAATTCATTATATTCTAGCTAATGGTTTCAATCAAGTTTATAACAGAGCTGAGTAGGCAGCAAGCATTTTTGGACCTGTGTCTCCAATCACCAGGGCACCCAGAGACACAGGCATTCACACACAGAGGAAATTCAGTGCCCAGACTTCTGAAGGCCTCCGCCACCCACACTTTTTACTCCAGGGATAAAATAAGTTTCTCTTTTTGAATGTGGGCTCTATGTAAGGCCAAAATAAGAAGTTGGTAGGATAACTTTTTTTAAGCATAGCACTATGATAAATTCATAGAATTAGCTGGAATGGAGGGAGAATATTACATTTCTTTTTGTGGAATGGCATGGTATATTTTTCAAAACTCGGTAATTTACACATAGAGGAAATTAGAAAAATTTATTGACACTGGCATTGCAAATGCATGTTCATTCTTTTTTATGCATTCAAATATGATTTAATGTTAACATTTATCTAGATAGTCTTTGAATTCTAATTTTTAGTCTGAGTATTTTGTGAATTCTTCATATATTATTGAACATACTTTGTTAACTTAGACAAATGAATTATTCTTTTTATTTCTTTTCGGGTATGGGGGTTGGTGAAAATGAGAACTCTATGTGAATGTTTTATTTTGTTAATTTCTTTTCACAAGGATACTTTGAAAAGAATCAGCGTTTGAAACTTATGGTCAGCTATGGATTTTGTTGGTGTGATGAGAGAATTCTCTGCCTGTGTGTATAGTTTAGGCCTTCAGGGGGCAGCCAAGTGCAGCAAAGCTAACTGAACTGGCACGTACTGCCCTGTTTTCATGCTACCTGAGTAACCCTAGTTCAAAAAAATGCAGCAAAAGCCAAAGTAAGCACTCCTGCTCCATCTGTCACTGTGTGGAAGAGAGCTGAGGCAGCCATATTTAATCAACGCTGAAGTCTCCCCTTGGGTGATGTTCGTGCCCTTCTGTAATATTTTATTCTAAGCCATTTCCCAGACAGCATTATTGATTCGTGTCATTATTCTCTCCCAGCTCCGGGAGCTTGTGCAATGTGATACCAACTGCAGTTCTTTTCGTGAACATAACCTCAGAACCAAAAAGAAAGGTGACTGCTTGCAACATTCAGATTTGCCCAGATGGCATATTATGCAGTGTATCATAGGCATTCTAAGCTCTTACATTCTGACATCAGTTGATTATAATGCATTTGCAAAAATAGAAAATTACCAAAAAAAAAAAAGGAGTTAGGCATTTGTTTCTCATTTCTGCTTTTTTACTTCTTAACTGGTAGACTTATGCTCATAGTGATAAGATACTGTATTTTAAGTATTTTGTGTGGGTAGTTGGAATGAGAAACTCCTCTCCCCTGGAAGGCTTATTAAAAATAATAATACATCTGATATTTATCTCAACTAGAGTTCTGAAATTCTTTCCTCTCTCTTCTGTCAGAAGTAAAGGATGATGGTAAGCATTGTCTATTTTCTTAATGACAGATAGTGGGTTATCAGAGGAAGCCCTACCTGTTGAATGAATAAGTGAGGAAAGGAAGGAAGGAAGACAGAAAGCAAGATAGGAAAGGAGGAAAGAAGGAAAATCTAGTAATTTTCATTATTCCTGAGATCTCTTACTCTCAGGAAATGGCTCATTGATCAATTTTCTCAAAGTCATTTCAATTTTTAATCGATCAGCTTCCTTAAAACTGTGCATACTTTCATTTACCTTTCAGGCTGTAGTGTCCTAAAGAGTCACAAACCTCCACATCATCCTTCATCTGTATCCCTACACACATATCCTAATGTGAAAGATCTATAAAATACTGCTGAGATATTTGCAGTTTCAGCACCAAGGTTTTATTTTGTCTTGGACCCAATGGAGTAATGGAAGTTGAAATGCCCATTCTTTTCCTTCTCTACCAGAAATGTTTTTCTAATTATTATATAAAAGACAGCCCCTGTACTACTAGCCCTGCATTTCTGATTGTATACACTTCAAGAGTCTTTTGGTTTAATTCAGTTTAAGCTTACTATTAGAGTATATTTCTGTACAATAGTCATTGTCAGTCCAGCATTTTGTCTGCCACTTTCTAAAGCATGAAGTCTTTATAATTTGCCTGAATATCATGACAGATGATAAGTCACAATACTATCAACTATGGAACATCTATGCTTCAGACACTGTATTAGGCAATTTGTTTACATTAACACCCAACCCTCGCAAAAACTATAAGAAGTAGGTATTATACCCAATTTGTATATGTTTAAATGGAAGCTCAGAGAGATTAAGTAATTACTATTGTTTTAATTATAACACTCAAGTTACTACAAGGAAGGTAACTATTTTCTAAAGAATAATTATGTAATAAGACCAGGGTAATTCTAAGAAAAGAATTAATGCAAGACACTTGCTTTGATACATATGAAACTATATAATAAAGACATAATCATTAAAAGTAGGATTTTGGCACAATAATAAGCTGATTGATGGGACTAAAAAGAAAATTCAGTAATAAACCCAAGTAGAGCTAGTAACTAATTTTACTGAAACTTTCTTAATAAGAGATGCCTGGCTAAGTTTTCTGCATACTACTTTTTTATATATATATATAATTTTATTTTACTTGGCCCTGCCACTTGGCATGAGGGATTTTAGTTCCCTGACCAGGGATCAAACCTATGTCCCGTGCAGTAAAAGCATGAGGTCTTAACCAATGGACCACCAGGGAAGTCCTTGTATACTTTTTAATCACTTAATTTTCATGTGGTCCTAAGAGGCATTATTATCTCCACATTTTAGACAAGGAAACTGAGGCTTAGACAAATAGATTTAGTAAGTTGTCCAAAGTTATACAGTTTTAGTTAGTGTGAACATAAGTTTCTATAATTCTAGAATCAAACTGCTTTACCATTAAGTCCATAGTTTCTCCAATGTTTCATGGAATTTAGTACATGATAAAAAGTAGCATTTTAGGTCAACCAGTGGAAAAACAATACATTATTTAGTAAGTGGTGCTAAGATAACTCAATCAGTGGGGTATCTAGTTTAATCATATCAAAATAAATTCCATATGGCTCAAATATATAAACAGTGAATGCATAAGTACACTAAAAGAAAGTTAAAATGAATATTTTTATATTCTTGGAAAGGCTATTTTAATTATGACAAGAGAGCCAGGAATCATAAAATAAAATGTTGATAGCTCTGAGTATACATTCTTTTAAACTTTTGACTGTAAACATAGTTTAAAGGCAAACAAGTTACTCAAAAAATATTTACAACATATATGCTAGGCAAAATGTTAATGATCTTAATTTGTAAATGACTCTTCAAATCAATATTAAAAGTCAGCAATTTAATAGTAAAGTAGGAAAAGTTTATGAACAAATACTTCACAAGAGGAGAAATACAAATGGTCAAAAATATCTGTAATGATCAAAGAAAAGCAAATTAAAACAAATGAGATAACATTCTTTACCTTATTTGATTGGAAACAGATCAATGCTTTTTGTTAATAATGATTTAAGAAAAATCTGAATCCTATGAAATGTAATTTGCTATTAATAATGCTATTACTGAAGCAAAAGTAAAAGCATATACCACTTCTCCCAACGTCCCAATAATTCCACTTTAAAAATCTTAAGTTAAGAAAATAATTATACAATTAAATAAAACTATGTTATAAGATATTTAGAATGTTCAAGTAGATTTATTGCCCCATTACTTATTATAGAGTTAAAATGGAAACAATATAAATGTCTATCATAAGGGCATTTCTGCTAGAGCTTATGGTATACAGACACAATGGAATACTATGAGCCAGGAGAAGTAATGCTACAAAGCTATATTTATGAGCATGAAAATGTGTTCATAAAATTTAAGTTAAAAAAATGCAAGCTACAAGCCGTCCATGAAAAATCATTAATATATGTGTAAGGAGACATCTAATAGTTATTCAACAACACATTATTAGTGTTCCAGTGTTTTTTTAAAAAACCTTATTGTATTTAAATATTTAGTTTGCTTTATGATGTCTTATTTTTACCATTAGGAAAGCAGCGAACTTCTTTATTTTCCTTTTGGGAAACGGTTGGGAGGACATACATGGGCTGGAGCCGAATGAAGCAGTATGGAAAGATTATTCTGAGACTCCTCAGGCTTCCCACAGGCTTTACAGCCTCAGTGGAATATCTCTGCTCCTGCAGGGCAACCACTGTCTTCTCCCTTTTGATGCTAATGTGTTGTGCTCTGCCATGACTTTGGCTTGCTCATGACTTTGGCTAGTCATGAGCATTCTGTCATGGTGCCATTTCTGCATTTATGGTAACTGGCCTTCCTACTCTCTGGGTATTTACTCCTCAAGATCATGGAGAAAAGGAATCTGATTGATCCAAAGTATCTATTCTTTCCTTCCACCTAGACTCTGTCAAAATATCATTGACAGGTTTGTGACTTGATTTTCCTTGAGTTAGGTGCTCACTTTGTACAATTACAGGGGCTGATTGGGCTATTACATGACATTTAGGCCAGTTCCTCAAGAAGTTTGGGAGCAAAGTAATTTCCTTTACAAGAGCGTTCTGGTGAAGAGGTAGAGATTAGCCATTTGGCAATTAAAACTGTAGTATAGTGACTATCCTATTTACTTCCTATGACTGTTCATTTAACAATTTGGAGAGTTGGTGGGGAAGAAGATATCAGAATTTCCTTTTATGTAGCTGGATAATCTTGAAAATCTGGAAAACAGAGGCAACAGAATCATAGTCAGTAGGAAAACTGGTTTTGTTAAGTTTAGGAAAATTTGGCATTGAAATAATCAGATACCATTAGCAAATTTGAACTCTAGGTTCAAATACACAGATTATTGAGCACTCTGGTGTACATTTTTGAGAACCACTCAGAAATTTTTCATAGCATGTAATAAATTTTTACTTCAAAAGATATAATAACTCTTTATGAAATAAAAAATAGAAAAATAATGATTAAGATGACAATTTAAGTAGTTTGGTCTAAATCTCTTTAATAGCAATTTATGGCAACATTAATTAGTCCATGTTGTACCAATTTAAAATTTTAATTTCTTTTAAGTTCTAAATGTCAATGGTTTATTCTCGCCAGTTACTATGATTTACTCTCTGTAAATGTCTTATTACAAGTCACAAACTTTACTGACTCACAAGCTGAGATAAGAAATTTAAGTAATGACTTTATCCCAATTTATATATTTATTTATTTGCTTGGGCAAGGCAAGATCAAATCTTGTGCAATTATTCTGGGGGCTAATTTGCTTGGCCAATGTTAATAATACTGTGAAAATTCCCTAAGAAAATAGAACAAATGTTGATATTAGTTATAAGGCCAGCGTTTCAGCCCAAATCTGAGAATTAGTTTCCATGACATTACTTCTTTTAGATTATATTTATGAAAAGTTTTAATGCAAGTAAGCATAATCCTTTTATTATACCATTCCATTATTTCAAAACCATGATTAAAATTCCCAGTGTGTCTTAGCATATGCTAGCACTTGGAATAGAGTTTTAAAAGGATACAACTCTTAATATAAAGGAATTTAAAGTTTAGTAGAGGAGACAGACAAATAAAGAGATTTTAGCATTATAGCATGTACTTTCCTAGAAAAGTGCTCAGGATGTTATGGGAAGCTGAGACATTATTCCCTTTCTCATTCTTGTTAGGAGTCATCTATATATTAATATTCTCATGAACATTCAAGTGTTGCAATATCCTGGTTTTGAGTCTCTTTTCGGGGGAGAGCTGTAACACATTTTTGGAGTTAATACATAGTCTACACATATGCACACAAGCCCTTAGGCATAATTTCTACTGATATGAAACATGACTTTAAATTCTTGCCAAACAATACTTCTGTAGTGTTTTTTTTTACTCGATGAGAACTGTTGTATTGAGTTCTGACAGCAATAAAGGTGTTTCATCAATCCATCTCATGAAGTAGTGGTACCCATCTAATGCAACCAACCAAACACTTTATAAAGTTTAATATTCTCATTTCATTTCCAAACACTCACTAAATACATGGTAGACATATATATATTTAACATACGCATTGTTGATTTTCTATGTAGGATGAAAAGTATGTGCCTTATTCAAGTAATTGGTATTCAACCTCCTATACTTATCTCATTTAAAATTCCTTCTTTTTCTTGCTCTCTGCTATCAACTTTCAAGTCATTTTGTAATGCCCTGGGTCATCTTATTTTGTAGATAAAAATCACTTAATACAAAAAGGAAAAAAAAAAAGGGAAAAAGTGAATTGGTATATGAACTAAACAGTTCCTTGATGGACAGTGCGAAAGACCTAAGGAATTTCCTTGATGATCCGTTTCATTTCCTAGCTATGCAACTGAGAAAAAGATAACCTTCCAAAGAATCCTTTGAGAAAGTGCTCGTCTAACCTAATTGTGGGATTTCAATTTCAATTAAACTGGGACTTTTCTCCACACAGTCTGAAACTGAGAATGAGACTGGAGTCTTTCTATTTCAGTGAAGGCTGTGAGCCAGCCAAATGGCTGTGAAGGATAGAAAAATTGATAGAATAAAAATGCTGAATCTTCAAAAATTGTGTTACTACATGTTGAGATAAATATCACGTAGCAGAAGAAAGAGACAGGATGTTTTTCAGATATCTAAAACTCAATTTACAGCCACTTGCTAATAGAAACAGACTGTAGAAAATGAATAGAGTTTTTTCAGAGATCAAGATGCTAAAAAATATGCAATTTGTTAGAGAATTGAAAGCTGAATGGTCATATTATATCCATATTTTGACTTGTGCAGTACTTAAAATGCTCCTGATTTGAATTTTTTTTCTTTCTCCTTCTCTCCCTTCCTTTGCCCCTCCCTCCCTCCCTTCCTTCCTTTCTCTTTTTCCCTCATTTTACTTCTTCAATCTGTTGAGACAATAAAAGAGTGGATGTATGTTTTCACCTTTGCCTCATGTCTGCCTCTATTTCATTTTTAAGCCTGGGGCAGTACCCACCTACCCACCTGGAGGTTTCTGTCTGAAATAAAAATTCTCATTGCTGAAGCTTCCTTTTAGAGCATCAGAGTCATTCCTATTATCTTTAGGTTTAATTCATTCTAACGTATGCTGAATGGAGACCTACTAAAGTGAAACAAAACTGTTTTTGACCTACATGTTTCCTTGCAACATTTTCAATTGAACTAAGAGAAAATGCAATAATAAATGGAATGAGCAAATAATTTTTCTTACAAGGAGTTTACAAAGGTTTAGTCAAGCTCCTGAGAGGATCCGTGGCCTGTTCTTAGCCCCACAGTTAACTTTTCCAGGAGTCTGCTCCTGATCTTGACCGTTGCAAACTACATTTCCTAGACTCTGTTGTTGGCCAGCTTGTGGTTGGGTTTGACCAGTTTGAGGCTCTAGTGGGAGACTAGAGGGTGGGAGAAGAGAGAAGCCAACTCTCTGCCTTTGGTGGCATCTCCAGCAATGACTGCTTCTCCTCCATGACTCCAGCTCCTATCAGACTTACTTGCCATTGCTTGAGCTTCTTCTGAGTAATCGTGTGCCCTGGCTTTTATAATAGCATCTTCAATCTTTGTCTAAGCAGCCTAGAGATGGCAATGCATTCCTTTTTTGTTCCTAGGCTCTGGGTTTCCTTACTATCACCTATGTAACCAATTTTCTGCTTTAAAATCACCTGAACTATTTCTTTCTTCCTGGTTAGACCTTTTCTGATCTGTCTTATTTTTGCAAGTCATTGTTGAAAAAACTTTCAAAGAGTTACACATTTCAGGGGGAAAAAGGCTAGGTTATGCCAATAATACTGGCTGAATATTGCAAAAGGCACAAAATAAATCAATAGCTATTATTTCTACAAGAGACCAAAAAGCTGGTTGAATAGATTTATTTTCTTCCATAATTGAGTAATTTTTTGGATTTCTGTTGGTGTAATTTTATCCCATAGTTGCTGTCTCCCATATGGTTACTTAGAGAAAAGCTACTCAAAGCATAAAATTTGGAACTGAATGCCCAATTGGTTGTCTACAGCTTCCTGGGGACATTTTGGTCTCACTCATACCATTGGATATGTTGCAGAAAAAATGGGTATTGACTGTTGGAAAAATTTGAGATGATCATATTTACTGTGAGTTTAGTTAAGCAAGGGAAAGAGAGAAGAGGAGAGGAGAAGAAGGGAAAAGGGGAAAAAAAACCTACCTGAAATGCATGGTGTTGCTACAAACTGCTACTTCAGGCAAGTCATTTAACTTCTTTGAGCCTCAATTTAACAGAAAGGGATCTTCAAGCATTCAGATGCTCCTCCATGAATAGTAGAACAATAAACTCATCTAGTTTAAACAATAAGGGTCATTTATTATCGCAAATGACAAAGGTTCTTAGGTGGAGCTGCTCCAAGTCCTGCAGGAGGAAAGCTCATGCCATCTCCTGCCCCTTGCCTCCCAGCTCCTTCCACTCCTCTCTCCGTCATTCAGGACTTCCCTGTGGTCACAAAGCTCACAACAACACCCACAAGTGAGACAAAACCAAGCAGAAGACAGCTTTTCTTCTTTGGTATCCTGTTAAAGAATGCAAGACACTTTCCCAGAAGGATCCCAGGTGACTTCTGAGGTTGGAATGAATCACTCTGAAATTTGGACATATTTTAGAAATAATTTTAATTGTTATATTTTCTTATGAGTCTTAGGGAACATGAATAATATAAAAGTTGCTGATCAAAATCAAAATTTTAGATGAGGTAGCGAGAAAAGCAGTTCTTAATTCTTATTTTAAACATGTTTGAAGGTTGATACATAGAGACTGGTTTGGAACTTTTTCCCTTTAGGAAAAAGTAGTAATTACTAAAGTTTAAAGAGCATTTATTATGTACCAGGAGGTGGTGTAAGTACTTTAATCTTACAATTCCCTACTATCAATCACTCAGTGAAGTAGGTGCTATTACTATCACCCCACTTTACAGATAAGATATTTAAGGTACAGAGTGGTTAAATCATTTTCCCACTGTTCCTCTCCTGGCAAATATAGCAGAAAGCTAGGATTTGAACTCAAAGGTTTTAACAGCAGAATCCCTGCCTCCCAAATCTATAGCGATGACAACACGCATTTTATTCAAAATTACCTGAACAGGAATCTTGGAACATTACGAGTTTTGCAACAGTTCTTTGCAGTTGCTTTGAAACATCATGATGATTGGAGGTTTTGTCTAAAAGGCTTTTGATTTTAGCCTTTTAAAAAGTGAAGGTGTGTGTACATATTTTCCTCCTCTACTATATGACTTTGCATCCTCTCAAGTTGTTCATCAGCTCAGTAGTTCTCAAACTTTAATGTGTGCAAGAGTCACCTGGCGGTGGGGTAGGGGCTACCAAGGTGGTGCTGATGCCACTGGATGGAGAACCACAGACAGAGTAGAAAAGAATTAAGTGGTCATTCATAAGGTGCTGGTGGACCGTATACGCTGGAGCCAGTATCTACCAGCTTGTAAGAGCCAATTGTTAAATTTTCAGAAATACTGGGAGCTGGTTGTTAAGCACAGTCTTTATCAACAGATTATATAAATGTCCAGTTAACATAACTGTCGTTGTTCAGTTCAGTCGCTCAGTCATGTCCAACTCTTTGCCACCCCTTGTCCTTCACCATCTCCCAGAGCTTGCTCAAACTCAAGTCCCTCGAGTTGGTGATGCCATCTTGTCCTCTGTTGTCCCCTTCTCCTCCTGCCTTCAATCTTTCCCAGCATCAGTGTCTTTTCTAATGAGGTGACTCTTCACACCAGGTGGCCAAAGTATTGGAGCTTCAGCTTCAGCATCAGTCCTTCCAATGAATATTCAGGATTCATTTCATTTAGGATTTACTGGCTTGATCTCCTTGCAGTCCAAGTGACTCTCAAGAGTCTTCTCCAACACCACAGTTCAAAAGCATCAGTTCTCTGGTGCTCAGCTTTCTTTATGGTCCAACTCTCACATCCATACATGACTACTGGAAAAACCATAGCTTTGACTAGATGGACCTTTATCGTAAAGTAATGTCTCTGCTTTATAATATGCTGTCTAGGTTGGTCATAGCTTTTCTTCCAAGGAGTAAGCATCTTTTAATTTCATGGCCCGAGAAAATAAAGTCTGTCACCATTTCCATTGTTTCCCATCTATTTGCCATGAAGTGATGGGACCAGATGCCATGATCTTATTTTTTTGAATGTTGAGTTTTAAGCCAGCTTTGTCACTCTCCTCTTTCACTTTCATCAAGAGGCTCTTCACTTTCTGCCATAAGGGTGGTGTCATCTGCATATCTGAGGTTATTGATATTTCTCCTGGCAATCAAACATAACTGTAAACAAAGGCAATAAATATGCATAACTCATGTTTCAATAATCATTTTTCACCAATCATTTTTCACCATTTCTCAATTACTGATGCTCTTGACATTTTTATGTTGATTGTGGAATTATTCTACAATGATGTGACACCCCTCACCTCTTCCCTTCCCTACATTCAGTGATGTCATATGGAAAGCTTGAAATTGATCATGGTGAGGATACTGACACCATGGAATCTGGGAAATATTACAAATCAGGGCTGTTTTCCCCCAGAGACCCTGTTGTTAAAACATTTACCAGCATACCACTCTGGTAAATACCGCATTTACACTTAGGAGTTTGCAGATTGGGTGAGAGTGTGAGGGAGGAGGGTCTTTTGGTTTCAAATTGTGAGTTAGCTGGACGATAGTTCCTGAGAGTATGTATCTGTGTTCTTACTTTGGGAAGGGGTAGACTTGTACTTCATTCTGTACCTGCCCTTCAAGTAAGTTATTTACGAGTGGGAAGAGGGTGCAAAAAGAGCGACGTTGGACATGTTCTGTCTATGATCACCCAGAAGTTGCTACATGTCTGACGTGTCAGCTTTCTCAACTGTTTGTAACAAGCACCCCCTCTTCACAGTCATTTGCTCTGCGTGGTCCGGGCATAGTTTCATATTTTGCCTTTGGCAGCTGAGAGCTATTATTGGGGCCCACAACATCTGTTTCAACAACAGTGGGTCCCTGGTCAGAAAAACCAATTAAAAGAGAAGTCCAAAACAAAATGTCATAACTTATATGTTGTACATCTACAGTAAACATGGTTACCGGAAAAAGAAAGAAAACTCTTTCATATGGCTGGGGTTATTTACAAAACTATGACAGGCGATGAAAGGGCTGAGCTGTATTTTGAGTTGGAGGCTGCAGGAAAGGATGCTAACTAGCCAGCTTTCCTGATGTGGGATGTTTCGTAAAGGCTGCGCTAATTGGCAGGATCATTCTCCAGCATGATCAGCTGAATAACAACATATAATGGGCCTCCAAACATTTGCTCAGTCCTTCTGGTTCATTCTTCCATCAATTTTCACTCATCAAGAGTACAAAGTGCCGGTGATTTCCTGGAAGGCTAACTAGCTTTTCCTAACCTGGCAGCAGCAAGAGCGGTGATGTTTATGTTGAGCTGATGGAATGCAAGTACTAGACAAAACATAGTGAGACATGGAACTGGGAACCTGTAAAAATTCCTTCACTTTTTCTTTGTTTACTGCTTAAGAGGTGATGGGAAAAAACTCAAAACCTCTCCTTTTCCCTCCTTTCGTATCTGTAGGAACACGCTTCTTACTCTTTTATTATGAACAGAGACTCAGTGATGTTGAGAGTGCTGTGGGATGTGTGTGTGTGTGTGTGTGTGGGTGTGTGTGTGTGTGCACACGCCTGCACGCACACACACACCAGCTTTTCAGAGAAGTACAACTTTCTTCTTAAGATTTGGAGCATTTAGAAGCAAACCAACAACTAATGCCAATGGGAGAGTTTTTAAAAAACAATCAGTAAATGTCCCAGCTATAAACATTTTCTTTCCTACAGGAGCTGAGGCAGGATTGGGTCATGCTGACAATTGTGCTTAGTTGTATTTTAAGCTTCCTTAGCCCCACAGGACAGCTGTGTGAGTGTGGAGACCCCTGGGGAGTACAGCCCACCTGGTTCTGTTCTTTTCCTCCCACTCAGATGAAATTTTTAGTTTTTTTTTTTTAGTTGCTAAGAAGGCAACTGCCTGATTCCATGGTTGATTGCCTTTATCCCAGATAGTTTTGAAACTGGTGCTGCTTTAGCCTGGTGGTTGTGTCTCACACTCATTTTGTGTTTAATGGTGTGAATCAGCATGACTTCGATGCAGTGGTGCATACAGGGGTGTAGACTACAGCTACAGCTAAACTGCATGGGCTGAAATCCCCATGAAACACTGATTTTTTTGTTGTTGTTTTTAAATAGTTGCTTATAGGGAACTTCCTGTATGTCAGGCATGATTGGAGAACTTTACAAATGTAAACTCATTTAGCTTTCACAACCTGGGGAGAGTATTTTCATTGTGCTCCATTTTTCAGATGGGATCACTGAGGTAGGAAAAGCTAGTGGGGCAAACTGATTCACAGCGTGGGCTCTGGAGTGGCCTTGCCTGAGTTTGGATTTCAGATTTGCTGCTTTTTGGATGTGTGTGACCTTAGGCAATGAAACAGCATATCTTATCCATCCCATCACCATTATGACATTCTTAGAGATATTTTTTAATACCAAGAGAATGGGAATGACACAGTATCAGACTAAACAATCTCGTAAATAGGATAGATTTGGTTTTTTAAACTACTACGTTCTCCTTATTTTGTAATGTACCAGTCAGAATTTTAGTGCGGTCTTGCACCAGTATGGACTGGTATGTGGGAACCTATCTCACTGGGCTATCTTTGGCGTATCACTGTCATTGTAATTAATACTATAGCACGTAGAGACTTAATCATTGTGTTGTTATCATTATTGGACCAGTCTGCTTAAAAAAAAAAGAGAAGGCAATATCCTTCAGACAAAGAAACACAAAACCCACTGACGCTTATTTGGAAAGTAATAGTACATATTCCATAACTTCCCTAATATAGATGGAAAATTCTAAATTTAGTCAGCCCAGAAAGTACACATTCACACCGTAAATTATACCTCCCTTAATTTCTGGACACCACAGAGCATGTCTTTGAGCGAACACAGCGTATCTGGGATCCGAGGTGGTTCTGCTCTGGAGGTGTGTGCCAATCTGTAATGATCCATGGCTGCACACACTGCACTGTAACAGCCCAGCTGTCAGCCAACCAGAAAGCCACAGAGACTGCCCTGGACATCTGAAAACACTGCTGTGAGGGGAGGCCCTGCCTGGCTGTTTGCCTTTCTTCCTGGGAAACAGGGCCAGTTTATTGCTGTCTTATTCTGAGGCCACGGAACTGTGTTCATCTATTCTTCTTCTAATGGATCTTCCATAACATTTCTCACCAAGAATTACTAAATACTCTCAACCTTCATCAAAGAGGGTTCTTTTCCCTCAGTCATCTTTCACCAGCTAAAAACATGTCAAGATAGGAGGGAGATTGTAGAGCTTTTGTTTTTCTTTTAGGAATTGACAGGGATGCAGGACTTATCTCTTAGGCAAACATACTTAGCAATGGAGCTGACTTGATAGATGTTGCATGTTAAGTAAGTGGCATTTTCATTGTCTCATTTAGAAATTGTGAAAAACAGCAGATCATTTGTTGTTGTCATTCCTCTATGTTTTTTAGGTTTTTAAAAATTCTTTCTTTTTGGGGAATTTCTTAGGTTGTGCATTTATTCATAGAGCCCTTTAAACGTATACATTGAAAGGAAATGAGTGGGTGGCTCTTAAGCTCCCATTGTGGACATAGACGGACATTAAAACAAATTCTGTTCATACCTTAATATTAATGGAAAAATCAGTGCTTTTAAAAAGCATTTTATTTCCAAGATGTTTGCCTGCCAAAACTGAGTATGATTTAGTGTAGGTAATTCAGTTGTGTGTAGAGGGAGTTAGGGAGAATGGTTTATCAGACTCACACTCCAGTAGTCTGAAACTTTTGGTTTGTGTGCTGTGAAAATGCGTTGGCAAGCATTGCGGTCAGAAACCATCCTGAGCTCCTCCGTGGACGGGCACAGATTTTTTGTTTCTATGTTGAGCGTAGATAAAGAATCCAGCGGTCATTTTAGATTCTCTTTAGTGTTTTACCTTTCACTTTTTCTGCTATTCATGAACACTCTTGTTTCATTTCTTTGTGAAGCTCAATAAAATACATTTAAATAGGAGGGCATTCTGGATCTTTCTTCAGGATCTTAGGCCACACGGGTTCCAGTGCTGCTCTATGATTATGGCTTTAGTTTTCTAAAGTTCTGTTTTACTTCTATCGTTCTCAGTAGAGAAAATTCTAATCAAGGAGCAAATTGGAAAACTTGGATGGGATAATCTGAACAAAACACAAGATAGTAAATCAATGCATGTTCATAATTCCCCTCATAATTTTTGACACCAGGCATGTTTTGAGTTTAGAATTATTCTGCTTCATGGGAGAACTTAGAAACCAAACATTTCTGTAGCAGAACGTCCATAAAATGTGAAATCAATAAGGATTGTGCTGTGCTTGGTCACTCAGTGGTGTCTGACTCTTTGCGACCCCGTGGACTGTAGCCCGCCAGGCTCCTCTGCCCATGGGATTCTCCAGGCAAGAATACTGGAGTGAGTTGCCATTTCCTTCTCCAGGGGATATTCCTGACCAATAATCACATTCTTTTTTGTGAACCTAGAGAACCAAACATATAACAAACATGTGCATGCTAAGTTGCTTCAGTCGTATCCGACTCTTTTTGACCTTATGGACTATAACTATACCTCCAGGCTCCTTTGTCCATGGGGATTCTCCAGGTAAGAATACAGGAGCAGGTTGCCATGCCCATCCCAGGGATTGAACCCAAGTCTCATTGCAAGTGGATTCTTTACCAGCTGAGCTACCAGGGAAGCCCCGATACTAATGACATTGATACTTCTGCAGCAAAACATGAATCCTTACAAAGTAGGATAGAGATCAAAACATCATGTTAGTTATGATCCAGTTTGCTACCAATACTTATGAAAAATTTTCACTTTTCAGACTTTTAAAAATTTTTTGAATTTCAGAATTATAAATAAGGGCTTATAGGGCTATATTAGAAAATAGATTGGGGTACAGATAGTGGAGATCAACATTAGTCTTATTTACAGATTTTTTATTTCTTACCAGGACATGACATGGGAAATTAGGCATGATACATATTCACTTGATTTTAAAAATTATCTTAAATTTTCAAATAAAATAAACATGGATGATATCCACTGATGCCTCTCCAAGTATATCTAACTATTCTAATTTCAGCTCCCATTCAGCTCAGTTCAGTAGCTCAGTTGTGTTCGACTGTTTGCGACTCCATGAATAGCAGCATGCCAGGCCTCCCTGTCCATCACCAACGCCCAGAGTTTACCCAAACTCATGTCCATTAACTCGGTGATGCCATTCAGCCATCTCATCATCTGTCGTCCCCTTCTCCTCCTGCCCCCAATCATTCCCAGCATCAGGGTCTTTTCCAGTGAGTCAGCTCTTTGCATGAGGTGGCCAAAGTATTGGAGTTTCAGCTTCAACATCAGTCCTTCCAATAAACACCCAGGACTGATCTCCTTTAGGATGGACTGGTTGGATCTCCTTGCAGTCCAAGGGACTCTCAAGAGTCTTCTCCAACACCACAGCTCAAAAGCATCAATTCTTCGGTGCTCAGCTTTATAGTCCAACTCTCACATCCATACATGACTACTGGAAAAACCATAGCCTTGACTAGACAGACCTTTGTTGGCAAAGTAATGTCTCTGCTTTTTAATATGCTATCTAGGTTGGTCATAACTTTCCTTCCAAGGAGTAAGCGTCTTCTAATTTAATGGCTGCAATCACCATCAGCAGTGATTTTGGAGCCCAAAAAATAAGGTGTGACACTGTTTCCACTGTTTCTCCATCTACTTCCCATGAAGTGATGGGACCAGATGCCATGATCTTAGTTTTCTGAATGTTGAGCTTTAAACCAACCTTTTCACTCTCCTCTTTCACTTTCTTCAAGAGGCATTTTAGTTCCTCTTCACTTTCTGCCATAAGGGTGGTGCCATCTGCCTATCTGAGGTTATCAATATTTCTCCTGGCAATCTTGATTCCAGCTTGTGCTTCTTCCAGTCCAGCATATCTCATGATGTACTGTGCATAGAAGTTAAATAAGCAGGGTGACAATATACAGCTTTGATGTACTCCTTTTCCTATTTGGGACCAGTCTGTTGTTTCAGGTCCAGTTCTAACTGTTGCTTTCTGACCTGCATACAGGTTTCTCAAGAGGCAGGTCAGGTGGTCTGGTATTCCCATCTCTTTCAGAATTTTCCACAGTTTGTTGTGATCCACACAGTCAAAGGCTTTGGCATAGTCAACAAATCAGAAATAGATGTTTTTCTGGAACTCTCTTGCTTTTTCGATGATCCAGCGGATGTTGACAATTTGATCTCTGGTTCCTCTGCCTTTTCTAAAACCAGCTTGAACATCTGAAAGTTCACAGTTCACGTATCGCTGAAGCCTGGCTTGGAGAATTTTGAGCATTACTTTACTAGCGTGTGAGGTGAGTGCAATTGTGCGGTAGTTTGAGCATTCTTTGGCATTGCCTTTCTTTGAGATTGGAATGAAACCTGACTTTTTCCACTGCTGAGTTTTCCAAATTTGCTGGCATATTGAGTGCAGCACTTTCACAGCATCATCTTTCAGGATTTGAAATAGCTCAACTGGAATTCCATCACTTCCACTAGCTTTGTTCATAGTGATGCTTTCTAAGGCCCACTTGACTTCACATTCCAGGATGTCTGGCTCTAGCTGAGTGATCACACCATCGTGATTATCTGGGTCATGAAGATCTTTTTTGTATAGTTCTTCAGTGTATTCTTGCCACCTCTTCTTAATATTTTCTGCTTCTGTTAGGTCCATACCATTTCTGTCCTTTATCGAGCCCATCTTTGCATAAAATATTCCCTTGGTATCTCTAATTTTCTTGAAGAGATCTCTAGTCTTTCCCAATCTGTTGTTTTCCTCTATTTCTTTGCATTGATCACTAAGGAAGGCTTTCTTATCTCTCCTTGCTATTCTTTGGAACTCTGCATTCATTATGCTAAACAAATTCTTCCATTCAACAGGTCTTTATTGAACTCATACAGGGTGCCAAGTATCTGAACTAGGTAAGTCGGGATATAAAAATAAATATTTCACTTATTTATCACTGTCCGTATTAAACACATCACTGAAGTAAGGCAAAGAGGGATTATGCAAATGTTTGCTAAATTAGCAGGGAGATTTAAACTTAACTTCCTGAGAAGAGGCATTTAGACTGAAATCTGAAGGATGATGTGGTGCAAGCCAGGGTAAGGGAGAGGCAGTGTTCCAGAACATGAACATATGCAACGGACACTGATGGGAGAAACAATACAGGGATCTCCCCAAATCTAGTTAAGTTTGGAGTGCAGCATGGGAGAGAGATGGAGAGTAGCTAGAGAGGTGGCTTAGGGGTCAGAGAGGAGAGGGTCATAAGCCATATAAGAGTTGGGATTCATCGTTTACCATGTTGATTTTCTCTACAAATGAGATGGTCTTTGAGTCATGGACCTTATTCTATTCTTTGTATCCCAGAGCTGATCACAATGACTAGCATGTTGTAAAATAATCTTTGTTGAAGGAAAGAAGAAAGGAAGGAGAGAACAGAGGAAGGGAAAAAAGGAGAAAGGAACAGGAATGAATTTAACAGTGGAATACTAAATACAAACATTAAAGAAAACTTGAGTGTGAGACAGAGTGTCAATCATTTTTAAAAGGAGGCGTGGTAGTCTCTAGACTAAGGATTCAGAATCTGGATTTTTAAATAAAGCTTTAACACATTCTACAGCTTCAGGCAATTATCTTTGCTCTCAGGACCTGTTTCCTCTTCTGCAAAATGAAATATTTCACATACCGTCTCTAGCTCAGAAATTCAATAATTCTATAAAAAGAGCTTTCAAATGAGTGTGGGGGCAGCTTTCTATTATTCAGAGCACAGTTGGGTGCAAATTGCAGTGTGGCGCCTTGTGGGCACCACGTCAAAAGGCAGGGATCATGGAAAGAGTCTGCTTTCAGAAAGGTATATGCCCACATATACAATCCAAATGTTTTGATTCATCTCTGATTGAATATTCATCCTACTTCTAACAATATAGTTCGAAGAGCTATTTTTCTTCAAATTTATATTCAGTAACGCCCTCAACATTTCTTAAATTACTAGTGTCAGTTAAGACAAGAACAAAACAAGAAGGTTAAAAATACATTGTGTCTCTATGCCATTGCCACAAAAAGTGAACGGCCTACTTGCCAACAAAGACTTTCTTTTCAGGGACGATAATTTGCATGTGGGGCTTCATTCAAGTACTTTGAAAATGTGTCCAAGGAAACGTAGCAATTGAAATGATTATCAGAAACTGGTTGTATTTCATTCTAAATCACTATTTCCAAGAAAGACACTTTTGGTAAGCTAGAGGAGGATCAATGGGGAGTACTTGAAACCTACTGTTGTCCTTGATCATACAGGAAACTTTTGATTATTCCCTAGTTTGGTCTGTGGTAACTTGATCTATTTCCTCTTTTGTTTGCCCAGTGTTTGCAGGTACAATTCACATTATTAGGCTTAGAACTGAGAAGACATATGGGCATCTATGTGTAAGGCAATGTTGGTATTTAGTAGATATTATTGCAAATGGTTTGGAGAACAAGTATGGAAGTCATTGGAGACAGTGGGCTAGAACATAATTTTTTTGAGTTGGGTTTTCCACAAAGAAAATGCAAGAGAAGAGGCCATATCAGTGTCATTACAGATGTAGGCAAATCTCAATATCTTAGCCTTTATGATATTGTTGAAATAGTGAGCTATTGAGGCAAGAGTAGAGAGGTTGAAATCAAAGTCACCTGTGAGGTCTTGACTCCAGTTTCATGATCTCAGGGAGTTTACCCCATTTCTCTGGGCCTCATTGTACTCGTCTATATGAGGAATGAATCAGACCACAAGAAACTCAAGATGTTTCCGTTTTAAGATTCTCAAGCCTTATTTCCTATAAACACAGAAAGACAAATTGATTTACATTTGAAAATTTTACAATAGTCTATTTTACTTCTGAGGTAAAAATCTTAGAGAGTCAAGCTTATTTGGATAAAAATATTTACACATTTTATTTAAGAAAAGACTGTCAATTTCAGTCAAAAAAGGTATAATAGCTTCTAGATGGTTAATTATCTTTTTACTTTGAGATAAGTTTCATGTACTTTTCCCAATGAGTATGCTTTTAATCACAAAGCCCAAATACAATAAATAAATCAATAATTACAAACATATTTAACTGTTTTCTTTCACACATACACACACACACATATATGTGTGTGTGTATATATACAAAGTATGTATATATGTAATTATATTTACATATTTATATTTGATTCACTATTTGAAATATTTTTCACTGTTAAGAGTTTACAACTATGGTTTAAGGAATAATGTTTTTCAGACACAGTAAGCAGAACAATGCTATTAATTTATAAGAAATGAAAAAGAGAGATTGGCACAATCTGGAGTTTCTAGGAAATTTATTTCAGGAATTCAGCATTCCCTAGAGTAAACTTCCATCTGTCCACATTAACACTTCACCAGGGACACATCATCCAAGTCTGCTAGACTCAATTCAAGAGTAGAGGCATCAACATATCATGACACTATTAGTAGCAGTGAATTATTGTTCTGATTTTGTTTGTTTGCTTGTTTCTACCCTGTACTTCTGGTGTAACCTTTTACTTTGCATTGTGCTACTCCAGAGTAGATGCATAGATTCCTATTCTATAAAATTAGAGGAAAATGGGATTCTGCCCACAAAAGAAAGAGGCTGTAAGAAACATTTCCGAAGTTTTCTTCATTCTCAGCGGAAGGCAGTACATAAATGTAACTTGTAATTAAAAATATTGAGTTTCCATTGATGACCAAAAAAATTTACGTGCCTTTTAGTAAAAGATGTAAGTGCAAGAAAAGAGAAAAAGTATTAAGATAAGAGTAAGAAGAACTGATCTCTAGGAGAGAAAAGAACAGGAGTCCTTTATTTGTTTTTCAGTATTGATCTGCTTGTTTTGTTTGTTTGCTTGTTTTTGAAGAACTGTATTACTGTATTACTACCCTAGGGAATTTTTACATACTGACAAAAAGCCCACCTCCCTTCGGGATAGGGCTGTTTGATGGCATTACTACAGGATATGAGTCTCTCACTTGGAGGCTGCTGAGCCTGGCAAGCAGTAACTATCAGCAGTTACCATCTGACAGTTATTCTGTGGCTTAAGAAAAAATGGCTTGTGGTCACAGTCCAATCCCTGCTGGACAGGTATCCACATCATAAGAAACCACCACTAAATCTGGCACTGAGACGGACTATTATTGGCAGCAGAGAGAGAAGGGCCTGAATCAGCATTCAGACTTGAGAGCTCTGACCATCTAACCTGGTCACTCTGGGTCAGGGCTGAGGGAGGCAGGTTTACGGGGTAAAATGGGAACAGAGAACACCTCATTGCCCAGGAGCCTTTGACAGTCTACAGACAAAACGATTGTGCTGATTTCTAGACTTTCTTAGCTGGCACATTTTATGTGCTTAATTTCATAAAGACAAGGAAATCCCTTCTCCTTTTATAATGAGTGTGATTTTTATCAGCCAGTTGAAAAATACAAACAGATTCTACAGACACTATTACTATAGAACAGTGTATCTAAGCACTCACGGTTGTTTTCAACATAGTCACTGTGCTGAAGGAGCTCACATTTTTGCAGAAGAGCAAAGTGATGATGAAGAAAAGCAAAGAAATCCATGCCCAACCTTTGCTCGGCCATGAAAGCATGTCTTTCAGTGAGCTGGCAAATTCATGAGCAGTTCCTGCTGCCCATCTCAAGGGCAATAGAAGATTCATGGTGGGTCTATTCAGAGCAGAGTTCTCAAGGCCTTATTTTTCTTAAACTTGATGTCCTTATAGGCCCTGGTATCTACTGCAGAGAAGTATAAATGGCTTATTCTTCCAGTAGGAGCTCCCTGTGCCTCCTCCACCTCTCCATATCTGGTTATTTTTAATCAACACACAGTTAAATACATCCTTGAATGGAGAAAGTGGACTGATAGATCAAAGGTGTCTCAAGGGCATTGCCACCAACATGTCAACAGTAGAATTTACCTGGCCCAAGGGGCCCAACAGCATTAAACAGGGGAGCAGTGTGGGGTGCCAATGAACTCCCTGACATTAGAGTTAGCATTGACCCCAGTAGGGTGGGTGCACCTCCTGCTGGTCAGTAAATGAGGTAAATTTAACGATAGCCTTTGAGGTGAACCACTGTTTTATTCCTTGGCCAAGGCTGAAAAACGTGGCTGGCTGTAGGGAGCAGAGGGTGATATTTAGGAGTGTGGAGAGGCAGGCAAAATGCTCGTAAAGAGCTTGGAAAATGCTTATAAACGGGGCTGAGAAGAGAGGAGGCATTGGAAACAAAAGCAGATTTTCCAAACCAAATCTCTGAGATGCAATTATATTTCTTTTTTTTTTTTATTCTGGAGACAAGCTCTGGTTGAACTGTGTGGTGCAACTGCTAACAGCCTTTTGCCAGAAGGAGTCAAGAAAACATGGCAAAGAAATGTTTTTCTCCTTTAGGGAATATTGACTTTTCTCTTTCCTGTGACTGTGTTTGTTTTTTTTTTTTAACCCTACCTGGAAAGAGTCATAGTTGTTGTAATCATAACCAACTAAATGCATGGAAATGTATTAGCCTTGAAAGAACTTTCCATTAGCACATAGTGGAGTCGATGGAGTTAACACAGAATAATTAAAGATTCATAAGGTTTCCCCTTTTCCTTCACACTCTATTTGTTTAATTAATTTGGATAGTCCTAACTTTTGGCATTTAACTTAAAAATGTTGTATCTGCTTGCACACTAAATCAAAGACAATTTTTTACTAAGTTTCAGTATTGTTTTGAAGCAAAGGGAACAGAATGCAATTGTAAACAAAAGAAGTAGGACTGACATGATAAAGGCAAATATAATCTAATTGCCAGCTTAAATGTAAATTATCATGATTAAGGGAAGAAGTGTATTTCCAATGGCTTATGATGCTTAATATATATTTGCCTGTCTTTCCAAAACAAAAATATGATTTTCTTTACTTTTTCATCTTACTTGACTTTTGACTCTCGGAGTTTTTCATATAAATGATTTTTTAAACTGAAGGAAGTTATGGGGAAAGCCTCAGTAAACTTACAGTGCTTTCTCATTACCAAAATATATATTTGGGAAATATTGGAGCATCATTATCTAATGACGGTAATTTCAATTTCTGTTAATTTAAATTAGTCATGTGCAAAAGAACACTTGGCCTTTACTAACTACATAAATATTTCCTATTTCATCAGCCTATTTTCTCACAATAATGAAAGTAGAAGTCTTTGCCACTTCTAAATCCTTCAACTTGAAGTGGGCTAGGAGTTGATACTGTTTATGTCAATAAAGCATCTGAAGAATACTACTTCTTTAAAAAAAAAAAAAATTAGCCTGCTTCCTTAAGCCTCAAAAAAGCAGTGTGTTAAAGCTCTAATGCAGCAACGGTGAACGTTTGGATTGTTGTTTTTCCCCGTGGTGAACAGCAGACTGGGTTCTACCAGGAAAGGTTCCCACGGTTAGCATTTTTATCTTCAAGGCCACGTGTGAAAGTCGGAAGTTAAAGCTCCAGACACCACCAGGGGGCGCCAAAGGACAGCAACTGTTTGCATAATAGGCTAAAGAGCATTGCAGAAAGAGTAGAAGAGAATGACCCCGAGGTGGAAACTTGGATCCACCTTGGGTCATGGTGGAGAAGCTTCTTATTTGTGCAAAGTGTCTTCAGTCACTAGAGACAGAGGGGGCCATTGCAATGATCTGACAAACTTCCTTATTTTATAAAGGACTCTACTGAGATCTAGAGAAATTAAGGAACATGTTCCAAGTCCCCGTTGGTAGGCTGTGGCAGAATTGGGACCTGTACTGGGATGAGAACTGAGGTGTCCAGATTCTTCCTTCAGAACTTCTTCAACTCTCCCATGCTATGTCCTCACAATGACGGTGCTGCAAGGGAAGTTTAAACGTTGCGCTTGACCTGGTTGCACTTATCTTTGCAATACTTCGGAGGATGGAAAACCATCTCTTTTCCTGAACCTCCAGATTTTAATGAAAAGATATTAAGTTTTTCCTCCCTACCCTCTCTGTGTTCTATTTAGGGAAGTCATATTCCTACTGGAGTGTGTTCTAATTCTTTCCTCACTTTTTATCTCTACTTTTTCAGTGAAGACCAGCTGCAGGATCTTTCTTATTTCTCTAGTCAGGACCATGTTGGCTTCTTGTCAAAACTAACAAAATTTCTCATGCCAAAAAACACATTAGGAACTAATATTTGAAAATATATGAAAATGTCTCTGTTATAATGCATGCTAAAAACCCATTTTCAACTGATACAAATCTCTCCAGATAAAATCTATATTCTTGCTTTATGATAGAGCCTCTGCTTTCTCCATAAACAATCGATTCCAGGTCCATATTCTGGACTGAGGTGAAAAGCCCACCGCATAAAGTAATTTAGAATTAGAATCATAACGGAAAGCTTTTAGAGCGTCTATTGATTTTTACATGCCTGGTCCATAGGCGACTTCAGCGAGTCCACTTCTTCCTAATTTGACAGCTGCTTTGCTCTGGCCAGAGCTCGGACTAATGAGGTTACAGCTGTCAGGGTTAATCAACAGAGCCAAATATGAAGTAGGAATGGGTAGCTGGTTTCAGTTAATTTGTGCAAATGTACAGATTGGGTGGGCAATATTTACACTGGTGACTCAAAACAAACTTTCAGGAATGCAGCCAAGTATGATCTCACGTTTTCAGCTCTACCCAGGGGAGATAAGGCACAAATGACAGAAACAGGAGATGGCATACAAAAAAGTTCAGAGCTCAGAACTACCCATGAAAAGCCCATTTATCTCCAGCATATTTTCCTCTTAATTGAGGATCTAATTTAATTTCCAATCCTTGAGTCTGGTCATTCCTGAACAAGTTCTCAAACCGTCCTGATGATTCAGCTTGGGATTTGTGCGTCTTTCCCCCTTGCCACGGGGCTTTATGTAAGAGCTTCCCCTCCCCCACCCTGTATTCTTGTGAGAGCATCCAGAGTGAGTCCCTGATGGCTGCACATCCATTTTGTTATGAAAACATCATTCTATTAATATAAATACAGGCTGCATTTGCCAGGGCTAACTAGAACAGGTGCAAAGTCTTCAGATGCTTTCTGGTACCGAGAAATGAAAAGGGTGGACAAACAGTTTTCTGTGGTGGCAATGCTGGTGTCAGTGTAACATTCATCTATGTTGCATTCCTTGATGTTCATGGAGGGTAGCCCAGGAAACTCAATATGACCCGCTTGTAGGGTGGTGAGGGAGGAAGGAGGAAGAGAAAGATAGTGATGACATGGTCTCTAGGATTCTGTTTATGCAAATACTCTCCTCTTGATCTGGGGCTCGCATGGGTTATGTATAGAGCGCTTCTGTCAAACCTCCTGCTGCAAGATACGGGATGCTGCCAACATAAATATTCTGCTGATGCTGAATTTAGAAAACAGCTTAAAGGCTCCTGATGTTTCTGTTCTTCCTCTTTTTTTTTTTTAATCTTATCCATGTGACTGCCACTGTGTTTCTTGTGGTTTCAAATTCACTTTGTAGTTTTCCAGGCAAGAGAAAGTCATTGCTGAAAGGCACATCTGGGCTCCTGTTCCTATCATTAGACTTATCTCAAGATTTCACTTAGTTTCATGGAGTGAAAGCTTTAAATGCATAAGCCATTTGTGGAATAATCTTAATAACTAAACAATAAATTCACTATGTGACAGTGTGGGATTTTACACTTTGGGGGAACCCATCCTCAGAAGTGAGTTCCTAAGGATATATGAGTGTGTCACACACATATACATATATACATATATAAATGTATAAACACACATGCATAGAGTAGTTTGGGGTTAATTGTTGACATTTCCATCACGGGATTCTCTCCCACAGTGGTAGGCAGAATTCTAAGTTGACTCTTAGAATTCCTGTCCCTTGGGGTACACATCCTCACCTTGAGTATGGGTAAGACCTGTGAAGTTCTTATGGGTAAGAACTGACTCATTGGAAAAGACCCTGATGCTGGGAAAGATTGAAGGCAGGAGGAGAAGGGGACAACAGAGGATGAGATGGTTGGATGGCGTCACCGGCTTGATGGACATGAGTTTGAGTAAGCGCTGGGAGTTGGTTACGGACAGGGAAGCCTGGTGTACTGCAGTCCATGGGAACACAAAGGGTTGGACACGACTGAGAGACTGAACTGAAGACCTGTGAATGTGATGGGGTGTCAACTCTGGGATTATCTTGTGTTATGTGGCAGAGGGAAAAACATTTAAAAGATGTAGTTCAGGTTCCTAATCAGTTGACTTTAAATTAACTAAAAAAGAGATTATTTTAGTGGTCTGACCTAATTAAGTAAGCCTTTTAAAAGAGGGAGTAGAGCCCCCCCTGAGGTCAGAGATTCTCCTGCTGGCTATCAAGGAATCAGCTACCTCTCAGCCCATGAGAGGTAAATGGCAAGAACTCCTGGGACCTGCTGGAGCTGAGACTGGCCCCCAGCTGCTATCTAGAAAGAAGACAAGGACCTCAGTCCTACAGCAGCAAGGAACTGAATTCATTCACAACCTTGTGAGCTTAGAAGATTCTGAGCCCTAAATGGGATCACAGCCCTGACAGACACTTTGATTTTGGCCTGGTGAGGCCTTGAGCAGAGAAATCAGTTAAGCTGTGAAAATGATAAATGAGTGTTACTTGAAGCAGCTAAGTTTATGGTAATTTGTTGCACTGTGATAGAAAATAGGGCTTCCCAGGTGGCACTAGTGCTAAAGAACCTGCCTGCCAGTGCAGGAGATCTAAGAGATGTGGGTTTGATCCTGGGTTGGGAAGATTCCCCTGGAGGAGGGCATCGCAAACCACTCTCATATTCTTGCCTGGAGAATCCCATGGGCAGAGGAGCCTGGTAGGCTACTGTCCACAGGATTGCAAAGAGTCGGACACAGCGGAAGCGACTTAGCACGCATGATAGAAAACAAATACACCCAAATTCAGTACAAATTGTATGCAGACTTTGAACATTAACAGGACTGGCATTCTCAAGAAAGGGAAAAGTGTACCCGCACTGTGCAGGCCACAAATTACCTGCTACAAAGAACATCCAATTATAAATGGTGGCAGTGGTTGTTACATTCTTCTTGACAAACGTCTCATTTTCTTCTCTGCCTTAGGGTTAGTAGTTACTCTTTCATTTCTTAGAAGGGAGAGGAGCTTGTTTGAATTCTGATTGAAGGTTTCAAAACACAACATCATCATCAAGATGCATCATAGTTTTGTTATGGGATTAAATAATTATTCATGAGGACTCCTAGCGTTTTCTCTGTGCTGCCTTCCAAGAACAGCATGGCTCGTCTCTAGACTGATCTTTTGGCTTTATGATAAAGAAGCAGAAGAAAAGGGAAAGGAGAGGATGGCAGGAGACACACAGGACAGGGTACTTTGTATGAGGGAATTTGTCATGTCAGGGACCTTCCTGACCATTACACCGAGAATTCCATCCCCTGGTCCAAGAGGCGCTGTCTAGTGTGTAGCGGGATTAATAAACAACTTTCAATTAACTACATTAAACAAGGACATAGGTGGCAGACAAAAAGGGAGATTTTAAAGAGGTATTCTCTGCTTGGTAAATACCCCTTATGGTATTAAAAATTGAAATAAATGACTGAAAAATTTTTGAAATGACTTTTGTGAACTATTCTTTGGACTGTGACACCACTCAAAGTCTGGACCGTGGGGATCAGAGATTTGTAAACATAAATTGGGCACAAAATCCTGAGTGCTTATGACATTCCTGGCACTGGGCTTTTATGATCATGACAAGATGTATAAGATGCATGTCCTTAAGGTATGGCACATGGAACTCTGCTCAGTGTCATGTGGCAGCCTGGATGGGAGGGAAGTTGGGGAGAGAATGGATACATGTGTATGTAGGGCTGAATTCTCTCACTGTTCACCTGAAACTATCACAAAATTGTTAATTGGTGGGTAGTGGTTTAGTCGCTAAGTCATGTCCGACTCTTGTAACCCCATGGACTGTAGCCCACTAGGCTCCTCTGTGCATGGGATTTCCCAGGCAAGAATACTGGAGTGAGTTGCCATTTCCTCCACCAGAGGATCTTCCCGACCCAGGGATCGAATCTTCGTCTCCTGTGTCTCATGCGTTGGCAGGCAGATTCTTTATGGACTGAGACACCAGGGAAGCTGGTTAATTGGTACTCTAATACAAAATAAGAAGTTTAAAAGTAAAAAAAAAAAAAAAAAAAACAGGATAAAAACATGCAGGTCCTGCTTTAATGCTTCTGATGTCGTGGGAGGTCATATCAGAGATCCCCCTTCACCTGTTTATGCTGAGAGTAGCAGAAAGATGGATTCAGACACCCTCACGGGCTCCAGCACAGTCTCCCCCAGCCACACTCTGGGGACAACGTGCATAGGCCTGCAGCTCACACATGTCCAACTTATACACCTGAGCAGAAGTGATACAGAAGAACTACCCAACATTTTCTTTACTACAATGAATCATTGATGTTCTCACTCCTGATTTCATCCCATGATTTCCAAGCCCAATGTAATTACTACTAATCTAAATTGTATACAGGGACGCAAACCTTTAAGGAGAAAGGAGGGAGCATGGTTTATATCTGTAGTTATTTTAAAATAAATCACCAGCATGCAAAGCTTGGCTAGAGACATATGAAAATGGAAAGTGGCTCATTCTTTTGAGAATAAATGTTAACAAAACCACAGCCTGTGGGCCAAACCCAACCAGGATTCTACTTTTGTAATTAAAGTTTTATTGGAACCAAGCCATGTTCATTTGGTGACACAGTGCTATGGCTGTCTCTTTTTTACATTGAAGTACAGTGAATTTACAATGTTGTGGTCGCTTCAGCTG
Source organism: Giraffa tippelskirchi (assembly GCF_054371585.1). NCBI lineage: Eukaryota > Metazoa > Chordata > Mammalia > Artiodactyla > Giraffidae > Giraffa > Giraffa tippelskirchi. Next base: position 135,337,213 of record NC_137283.1, read on the forward strand.
TACAGCACAGTGATTCAGTTATTCAAATATATTTATATATACTTTTTCAGATTCCTTTCCCTTATAGATTATTACAAAATATTGACTATAGTTCCCTGAGCTATACAGTATGTCCTTGTTGGTTATCTATTTTCTATATAGTAGTGTGAATGTGTTAATCCCAAACTCCTAATTTATCTTTCCCCAGTTTCTCCTTTGGAAGCCATAAGTTTGTTTTCTATGTCTGTGACTCTATTTCTGTTTTGTTAATAAGTTCATTTGCATCTATTTTTTTTTTTAGACTTCACATATAAGCGATTTTATATGACATTTGTCTTTTTCTGCCTGGCTTACTTCACTTAGTATGATAATCTCAAGTCCATCCACGGTGCTGCAAATGGGATTTTTTCATTCTTTTTTTATGACTGACTGATATTCATGCTATAATGGCAGAGGTAAGTAGTTGAGACACAGATCATCCAGCAAAGCCAAAAGTATTTTACTAGTTCCTTTAGAGGAAAGTTTCCTGACCTTTATTTTAGAAAGACGTCTTATTTTTCCTGTCATGAAAAACAATGGGAAAAAATCATTGTGGTAAAAGAGTATAGTCATTTAGGAAGATTTAGGGAAAGAAGACATTTATGTGGATCAATTTGGAAAATATCTAACTCTGAAAAAATAATCAGCAGTAACCATGCTTTCTTATAACTAAGCTAAGTATTCTGCAAGCATCATTCTACTGGATACTATAATAGCTCTATCAGGTCATACAGATAAAAATGCTGAAGCTGGGGTGGGACAAGGAATGGTAAAGAATTGTTGCATCTGGGATTCAAACTCATGTATTCATGTCTGTTTAAATCCAGAGCCTGTGAGCTGAACATCACGCTACTATAAGGTGTCAAGGCAATAAATACTGGTATCTCCAACCTAGGCAGCCAAGAGAGAAGAAAATCTTCCTATTTTTAATCCAAATGCATATCTTTGGATTAAAAATGAGTAATATAAAAATAATAGAGTAAAAAGATTCATTTCACCTACTAAATGTGCCCTTAACAATATAGCAGCTTTTCAGTATGCCTTGTCTGAAACTTCCTATTTTTATTCCCTGTCTTTGAGGAGTAAAAGCCATTCATTGATGCAATAAACACTTACTGAGTATTTACTGTAGCAAGGTGCCTGACAGCCATCGAAGACAGTCCTTTTCTCCAAATGAAATGATGCTTACTCACATTAACTTCTGTTTCCAACTTCAGGACAAGAAGATGGGACTTGCCAAACGGATATATTTGTTAGGCAAAAACTTCCAGCTACAAAAAGGAAGATATCTTTTGGAGGCCACTTTAGTAAAGTACATGTGTCAAGGAGTCTCCTCTTTCATGCGTGTTAGCCTCCTCCACCTAACCTAGGAGGTCAAGGTGAAGTTCTCAGTAAATGGTCCTAGAATTGAATAGGACTGGTTTGCCTGGGAATAAAACAAGGCTTTTGTTACTAAGGTTTGGAAAAAGTCTTTGAAGGCCATTGAAAACCAGGGATCAGGGAATACCAATTATAATTTATTTTTATTTTTTTTGCATTCTAAGATTGCAACTCATCCCTGAAAACATATTTAGAGTAGTCATTCTCATGGGAGCGAGGTGAGTGGTTTTGCCTCCCATGGGGATATTTGAAAATGTCTGCAGACATTGTCATGTCCCTAGGTAGAGGGCTACTGGCATCTAGTGAGTAGAGACCAGGAATGCTGCCAAACATCCTACAACACACAGGAAGGCCCCCGCAGAGAATTACCTAGCTGACAATGTAAATAGGGCAGAGGTCGAGAAATTGCAGCTTAGAGGTTTTTGGCTTTGGAGGGCCCTAGAACACTTCTGCAGTTTAATAGTCACATAGACACAGTGAAAGTGAAAGTGAAGGTCGATCAGTTGTGTCCACCTCTTTGCTACTCTATGGACTACACAATCCATGAAATTCTCCAGGCCAGAATACTGGAGTGGGTAGCCATTCCAGTCTCCAGTGGATCTTCCTGATCTAGGAATTGAACCAGGATCTCCTGCATTGCAGGCAGATTCTTTACCAACTGAGCTATGAGGGAAGCCCCACATAGACAGAAGGAGAGATCAATTCTAGTTTGCTTAAGAAGATGTTTATATAACAGCAGAATCTAGCCCATTAATGGTGTTACTACCACTGACTTATTTGTTGAAATAGAATGAATTTTCAATACATCTACTGTATTTTTTTTAATAGCTTGGAACTTATCATTAGGCTCATCTTCCTCTCTTAGGGTTGGTTTAACAAAGTACTACAAATGGATGGCTGAAAAAACAGAGATGTGTTGTCCACAGTTCTGGAGGCTGAAAGTTCAGGATCACAGCATTGGCAGAGTTGGATCTTTCTAAGGGCTCCGAGGGCAAGCCTGCTCTGTGCCTGTCTCTGAGCTTCGGTGGTGTGCTGGTCATCTTTGACTTCTGCGGCACCCTGATCTCTGCCCTCTACTTCACGTGGCTTTCTCTGTGTGTGTGTGTATTTGTCCAGTTTCCCCTTTTTATAAGACACTGGTCATGCTGGATTACAGCTCATCCTAATGACCTTATTTTAACTTGATGACCTCTGTAAAACACTCTATCACCAAATAAGGTCACTTTCTGAGGCACTGGGAGTTAGGACGCCAATCTCTCTTTTTTTGGTGGGGTAACAATTCAACCTGTATAGCACCATAGATCAGCCCTATTTTAGAAATAGCCAGTTCGGTTGTTATGCATGTCCAAACTTACTGAGTGTCCACTTCCCTTTTGAGACTCGAGAAAGGCAGATGTTTCCAGGAGACCCAGTGGGAGAGATTAAAAGATCATTCCATGGTACAATTAAGATGAAAAGGAATTATCATTTATTTCACTCATGGCACCTTTCTTTACCACAATAAGTGATTTAAAAGCTCCTTGTAAAAAGCAACATCTAGTATACAAGCGATAAAGAAGAGGTTTGACTGTAGAAAAGCTGTATTTCTCCTGAAACTGAATGTGAGCAATTTCGTCTGTGCTTGAAGAGAACCGGAGCCAGGCAGACTCGCTGCCCTCATCACCCACTTTCCTAAATGGTGTCCTTGCAGCTTGTGGTCCCCTTCGATGGTCAGCGGAGGGTTCAAGAAAAGAGCACGATGTGCTCACTGCCACCCTGAAGTGACCAGCCCAGATTACCTGTGACCTTTCCCAGGAGTGGGAGCAGTATAACCTTCTGGAAAGAGGGAGCGATAAAGAAATTTCGACTTCATTCTTTCATGGATTTGCTCATAGGAATGTTTATGGGTGAGACACTAAGAATAAACCCAGTTATTGAAGAGGGAGCTGGGAATTTGACAGGCATGGCTAAACTCAGCAGAGAAATTTGATGAGGAAATTAGATGCTGTGTAGGTGGTGTGTAGTGATTAGTCTTCTGAAAGCCAGGATTATTATATAAGTAAGTGGGGGAAGGGCAGTTTATTGTGTCCGGCAGATCCCATTTATACAGGTATTCTTCCAGCTAATTAGACCCATCATGCTGCCTTTGTACATAAATTTCTCACAGACACTTTTCCATGGTGTACTTTAGTGAGGTGAAATGCCAAAAGTGGCATATTCCCTTTCAAATGTAGATCTCAGAAAAACTAAAGATTAATGAAAATGTACAGCTAAAATCTATTCCTGTAATAGCTAAGCCAATGCATTTAAACTTTGTATATGCATTATTAATTAAGCCAATGCATTTTAAACTTTATGTAGTTGTTAATACTTGGATTTGAGTGTACCTATGGCAGTGAAGAATCCTGGTCCTATAAACATATAATACAGAGGAAAAGAGATGCATTAAAAACCCTCCCCGAATGAGCATTTAAAAGTCTTATTCTGTGACTTCTATCCCAACCAGCACAGATAGAAAGCTTATCCTCCAAACCCTCAGTCCTCATATAATTGTTCATTCTGAAAGGCTTTTCTAATTTTGCTTTTATTTAGTCCATCTAATGAGATAATATGTAACAAGCTTACCTCGCACAGTACCTGGCACATAATAAGTGCTCAATAAATTGGATTATCCTCTCCTCATTTTAATTCCGGTCTTCACCCCGGCTCCCAGTCCTGTGATCACACTCAGAAAGCAAAGATACCATTTGTTGGCGAGAAATGGTGTAAAAACGCGCCTCTGGACTGTGCACATGGCGTGGCTATGCTGGTGCTTTGCTCAGCACCCTCTGCACTGTCACAGGCGGCCAGACCAGCTGCAGATTAAATGGCTTGTTTAAACTGCGGTAAACAAATTTTATATGTGGATTTCTTTGACAGCCATTATGACCCTTTTGTGGGAAAAACTCAACCTTAGCAAAGTAAAAATTCAAGTGACTGCAAATGTGGTCCATGTTTCAGATTGTGCAGACGAATTTTTCTGTCCCAAGTTGCAAGATGCAGGGAGAAAGCATTTTCCTGCCTAACATCAAGCACGAAAGTAGCAAAACTACTTCTTGAGGTGTCTCCTAAAACTGTTTCATCTTTAATTTTTTTTAAGTATGCATTTCATCTGACCATGTAGTCATTGCTTTAAACGAACTGCAGCTGACCCTCTATATCTGGGGGCTCCTCCGTTCATGAATTCCACCCAGCCAAATATTTGAAAAAAAATTCCAGGAAGTCCCCAAAAGCAAAACCTAAAATTGCCATGTTCCAGGCAATTATTTACATGGCATTTACATTGTATTTGCAATTATTTACTTAGCATTTACATTGTATTAGGTATTATAGGTAATCTAAAGTAGATTTAAATTATACTAGAGGAGATGTGTAAGTTATAGGCAAACGCAGTGCCATTTCATACAAGGGACGTGAGCATCTATGGATTTTGGTGCATGTGGGTGTCCTGGAACCAGGGGATGACTGTGTTTGTTTTTGCTTGATGTTTGTTTAAACATATATCCTCCAGGTCACCCAAAAGAGAAGGAATATAGACTAGTAATGAATTAATTTTCTAGAGCTTAATTAACAAATAAGGACAATTATACCGAATCAACTCTTATTATAAGCAAGACATGCCACAGAGACTTCTCCAGGTCTCTCTGTGTTTAAATTGCACACAATTGACACAGAGACCATCACTGGGTCTCATGCTATCACCATCACAAATAGATTTTTCTTCTCTTTCCTAAATATAACCCAATGTTTTGTGTATACACTAAGAAGTAAGGCATACACCAAAAAACAAGGGATTACTTAGTAATGCTGACGAGTTATTTAAATGAAGTTAAGCTTATTTAATGTACAATATACTTGGTGGTACTAGTGGTAAATTTTTTTTGGAGGAGGGCATGACAACCTACTCCAGTATTCTTGCCTGGAGAATCCCCATGGACAGAGGAGCCTGGTGGGCTACAGTCTATAGAGTTGCAAAGAGTTGGATACTACTAAAGCGACTTAGCACATATACATGATATATGCTCTATATACTTTGTGACTGCATGCCACTAATAATAGCACTCAAATTGAACATGTTGCAAAGAAATTCTTAGTTCTTTACTTACTTTTACTCACTTTTTCTTTAATAATCTGATGGGCAGAAACTATTTTTAGTTTCATTTTACAAACTAGGAAACTGAGGCCCAGACAGCTTAACTAATTTTCCTAAGATTACACAGCTAGCAAGTGGAAGAGTTCAGGCTCCAGATCTCATGCTCTTAAACATCATACTACCTCTTAATGAAAAAGAAAGAAAGAAGGATAGGGAAAAAGGAAAGAAAGAAAGAAAGAAAGAATTCGTACTGGAGGAAAGAATTCAAAAGAAGAACAGTCTCAAATCAACTAAGCTTTTCACTTTAAGACATTAGAAAAAAGAAGCATCTAATAAACCCAAAACTAAGAGAATGATTAAAAGAAAAAGATCAGAAATCAAAGACACTGGAAGCAGAAAACAATAAAGAAAATCAATAGACCAACTTAGACATGTACAAAATTAGTGAAAAGAATTTGGGCCTATTTATGCATTGCATTCAAATAACTGATTCTATTTTTAAATTCATAAGGTAGAAAATTCATTTGAGGGATCTTAATGTAACATTAGCCCTTGTGCTAAACCATAATATCAAGCCATTGTATTTATAAACTACTTAGAAATTTATATTTTAAGCCTCATTGTTAGAATGAGTGTTTTGTAGCTCAACAATTTTATATTTAAATAAAAAGAATGTGTTTTGAATATGTATTAACATTTTGTGCACACCCATTCTCCATTTCATGGTGTTTTCACATGTTGCTTAATTAATTGTTTTAGGCATAAAAATAATCAGCCTTTGCTGAAATGATCATCTTTTCCTTCACAAAAGATGCGGAAGAAGTACAGTGCCATTGAATTAGTCACGAATGCTTGCTTTGTTTTTCTTGCAAACTCTGCCAAACCAAAAGTGTTTCAGGGGTTTATTTTACCTTTAAATGGAAGAACCAGTTCCTTAGAGGGAAATTATGTTTTGCACATTACAGTTAAAAATTGTGTTTATTTTATTTTATTTTTGCAGCCGAAGTATTGTGACAAAACAGTTTTCTCTTTACAGCCATTATTTGCCAAGATAGCCTTGAAAATGTTGTTCATTTTCCTTTCTGAGGACTCTGTTATTTCAAGTATGTTTTCTCTCTCTCTCTCTTTTTTTTTTTTTTTTTTGCCAGCTGTGCAAATTTTTATAAAACAGCTTCAATATGAATCTTTTATGACTGTTCTTCAGTCATCGGAGTTATACGAAGCACAAAAGGCATAAGAGATATCCACTTTGGATACTGGCTCAGAGAGAGAGCAGCATGCAATCTACACAAAGGAAACACAATCCTCTAACAGCTAATTAAAAAAGCATTACTTTCCACCAGGGCTGACCTCCAGCCATATAAAGGATAAAGATGGCTGTCTGTCAATCATGTTTACCTAACAAATTCTGGCACGGGATCATGATGAATGGACAGATCTAAAAAGGGACGATATTGCTCAGAACTCCTAGGTACTCTTAATACCACCTTTAAAGAGGCAGAAGACCTCATCAGTAATTTGAAACCCCTGCCTCAGTGCTAGAGCTACACCAGGGCTAAATTTGCCAAGGACAGCAGATACTAGATACAAGAAGGAGAAACATATTTGCACATCTGCAGGAATTTTGATGGAAGTGCACTTAAGATATTCTAATCAGTTCATGTACCCGAAAGTTTTTATTCAGTATGTTTAAATCTTTTCAATCACTTCCTTGGCGGTAAACCAAAGACCTAGTGAGCTGATTTGTTTTTCTGTGCAATTATCCCCAAATCAACCAGCAGGAAGGAGTCCTTGAAATCATTTGGTTCATCCTCCGGTTTCCCTGCAGGCCAGCAACATCCTCTTCTCCTTCAGTCATAAATGTGCTAGGAAAAAGTTGAGTCCTTGATTTACTTTGCTGTACTACTACAGAGACTGTAGGTTTTTACAGCCCAGCTATTTCTCCTAAGGCTAAACTAAATTCTACCATTTTCAAAGCAGCATTTTATTTTGCCCTTCCTAAAAACAGAAACAGGCAGCATACCTTTACCATCAGCCATAAAATATCCCTTCAACTACTTTCCACTATGGAGACTACTTCAAAGAAAACCCTGGGAAGGAAAAAGTTCACTCTAGGAAATGGTAGTCAACCTTGATTCTCTCTGTTCAGTAAAGGTATGACTGTCTTCACAGGCTTTCTTTTTTTTTCCTCTCCCTGACTTCCTCAGGCTTTCTGACCTGTGTCTTTCAACACAGTCCATACTCCATCCAATCTGTCCTTTCATTCTTTAGGAGCTTGTCTTACCTGCTTTAATGTCTGCTTTATCTTATATGCTTTGATTTTGAACCTCAACAGGGAAAGTCGCTTTTTCATCATTAATCATAAAAATAGAAATAGCAATAATACTTCTAATAAAGCACAGATCCTGGAGCTTTACTAAGAATTTGGATGGTTTTTATCTTACAATTTTGAGCTCCAGGTGCTTCATACCAAGATGGTACAATGGCAAAGAATAGTCTGATCAAGGATGTTGGTAGGACATCCTTATGTTCTGAGTTCTTGACATTCTATTTATGCTTTTTGAATTTCATTTATTTGGTTGAGTCTGTGATCTATCTCTTTTCTGTATCATCTTTGTGTAGATTATTGGTATTTTATTTGTCCCCTGAATCAGATGACAGATATGAAAGTATCTCATATTACATTTTGCAATTCAATGCTTACTTTGCAATTAAATGCTAAGAATTCTTTTCATTTTTTGATTATGCTTCTTCTCTAATACATGCATACTCATTTTTCCATGTTTCCTTGGTTGGTACATGTTCCTCATATTACATTTGTAATTGTTTTCTAACTATTTAATATGTTAGTCTTGCCTTATCAAAGACAAGAAGCAGTAAAGAGTGGTGGCTTTAGTTCAGCCATTTCTTGGGGCAAGTTATGTAACCTCTCAGTGCTTCAGTTTATCACAAGTAATACTGTTGTAATAGCAGTACTTCCTCACAGGATTGTTGTGAAGATTGTAAGGACTGATGTAGTGCTTTGGGCAATTTCAAATACATAATAAGTACTATAAAGATAGTTATCCAGAGCTAACCATCCATTTAATGTTGTAGCAATATCATTTGAAAGTCCAAACAATTGATAAAAATACGAAATTCTTTGAAGTTAATTTCTAATTTTTTCTCCATTGCATTTGTCATATGTGTAATGCCTCTTTTCCTCCCCTCTGGTTGATATTCTAGAATAAGAAATTATTCCTTGGTCAAGCACCCTCTCAAGTATATGCTCCTTCATCATCTGAAAACTACATCATCCTAGTTCTTGCAGTGAATTTATGGGACACATTTAGATAGTTGTTTTTCAAAGTCAACTTATCATATCTGTTTTTTTCTGATTTCTTATATTTGCAGTTCTATGGAAAACATCATCAGGCTAATTTGGTTTGTTGATCTCACTCATCACATTAATACTTTACTTAATTCAATGGTTTTGATCCTCACAAATAAATTTTAGGTGATGAGTTTTAATATAGTTCCAACTTTTTGTTTATAATTTTGATGGCCAAGACCTGTTACGTGTCCATTCTCCTTTAACTGGAGAATTTATCTGTAGTCTTTTTTCCAATTGCCAATAAAAGATTACCTGATTATCTAAGTATTCTGATTGATGAGATTGTAGCTCTTTTTAAAAATTCTTGCATACCCCCAAACCCATTATTTTAGTCTGCAAGGAAATGAAGATATTGGGGAATTCTACTTAGTGACTTAAATTCAGTGTCATCTTGGGGCTATGTGTGTGTGAGATTTCCTTGCTGCTTCTAAGAAAGGAAAGAGATTTTATATAATTTATGACATATTAATGATTCCTCACTGAAATACATCTGTAACTTGTAATATTTAATAGTGGCGAGAAAGTTTAATTTGCCCTTTCTTTTACTCATATTATAAAAAAAAAGAACATCTGAGTTGAGAGAAAGTGAAATGCTAAGCAGGCAATATTATGTGGCTCCCTCTTTTTATTTGCTTTCCATGAGCTTTACCCTAAAATTCCTCTAAATGTCTGTCTTCATAACAGCTTTTGGCACTGTTGTTTTTGGGTGACCTAATAAAGAATGCAACATAAGAGAAAAAGTGTAAGGTCTTTGGGCCCTGCAGACAAATATCTGCAATCAATCATGAAATTTACAACAGATACTAAAAGGAGAAGCGATTTTACAGAGAAATGATCTAGGATGGCATAATGTCATTATAGGGAAAGACCCTATAACGGCATTTGATTCCAGTGTACTCCAAAGTGCAACTGATATTTCTCAAATCATCTGTGTTAGGATATTATGTTAAAGGGCTATAAAAATTGAGGCATCAATGCATGTAATTCAAAGTGCTCAGCTTTAAAATGAAGCCACTCCCTTGAGAGTAGTAAGAAACTAGCTCTGTGTGTGTGTGTGTGTGTGTGTGTGTGTGTGCGCTCAGTTGCTCTGTCATGTCTGACTCTTTGTGACCTCAGGGACTGTAGCCCGCCAGGCTTCTCTGTCCATGGGATTTCCCAGGTAAGAATACTGAAGTGGATTACCATTTCCTCCTCTAGGGGAATCTGCCTGATCCAGGGATCGAACCCAGGTCTCTTGCATCTTATGCATTGGTAGTGTATCCTTTACCACTAGCACCACCTGGGAAGTTAGAAACTATCTCCTATACAAAACTTCGTGATAGAACTTGTGGTAGCTTAGCTAATAAAGAATCTGCCTGCAGTGCAGGAGACCCCGATTGATTTCCTGGGTCAGGAAGATACTCTGGAGAAGGGATAGGCTACCCACTGCAGTATTCTGAGGCTTCCCTGGTGGCTGAGATGGTAAAGAATCCTCCTGCAATGCGGGAGACCCGAGTTCCATTTCTGGGTTGGGAAGATTCCCTGGAGGAGGGCATGGCAACCTGCTACAATATTCTTGCCTGGAGAATTCCCATGGATGAGGAGCCTGGCGGGCTACAGTCCATGGGGTCACAAAGAGTCGGACATGACTGAGCAACTAAGCACAGCACAGCAACCTCAGAATAGCCGTGGTAGAAGACACTTTGAAGTCTTTGATCAGTGACTGTAGACTTAAAAATCCAACGAGTTTCTTTCCATACCATGCGGCTCCTGCATGATATGATCATCCAACACCATTTTGCAGGGATCAGGGCAGGTCCAGGTAAACTTCCAAGAAGGGGGGAGTACAGTATGGTGGAAAGTGGACTGGATATCAAGCAACACATAAGTTGGCCATTACAGATGTATGTGGTGCGTTGTATGAAAAATATTGAGTGAATATTTCAATTGAGGCCTCAAGACAATGCCACAATTCAAAGGAAACTGTGAAAATATGAAGCAACATTTTCCTTTTTTAATTTCCTGGAAAACTCCAGACACTGACAAGTCGACTGAATAGTATAATGAATCCTTATTATCTGTCACTTGGCTTCAATACAGGACCAGTCTTGCTTCATCTCTAACTTCATTCTTGAAACATCCAGACATCATAGCACTTCATCTTTAGATACCTACTTACTAACATGTAAGGACACTTTGATGTTTAACGTTGCCACAATACCACTATCCCTCTGAAAATTGTAACTTCCTTTCCTTAATATCATCAAGTACACAGCCAGTGCTGACAGTCTCTGGTTGTCTCATAAGTTTTTTGTAGATAACATGTTTGAATTAGGATTAAAAGTCCATGAATCATATTTGGTTGATATGTCTCCTCAGTTTTTTTTTTAATTTATAGTTTTTCCCCTCCTTATTGTCCCCTGTTGTAAATATTGCTCAAAAAACTGAGATATTTGTCCTGTAGTTTCCCACATTCTGGATTTTGCTGATTTTGTTCCTGTCTAATAATTCTTCTGTTCCCCTTGTAAATTGACAATATGGTTTAAAGGCTTGAGTAACACCACATTTTCAAAGAAGATGGCCCCAAACTGTCCTCTTAACCCTTCATTCACAAAGAGGATAGAAAGAGTAAGAGTTAGAAATGGGAGATGATACTTGAAGAGAAGTCAGTATTTTCACCTCAAATCAAGAGAAAAGGATCTACTAGTAACAAATAATGAAAAAAGGTACAAAACAAAACAATCCCATTAACATTAACATCAAAAAATTGTTTATAAGACTATGTTTAACGAAAGATATGTAATATCTCTACACTGAAAATTATAAAACATGTTAGTCAATGTTAAACAGATGGTTATCAAATTAACACCAAATATTTGTGTCTAGAAAATATGCTCCAGTCATTTTTGGAGATGTTATGTATACTTAAACCAAAGCAGAAGCACAAAAGATGGTGTCAATTTACTTGCACATACAAATGTGCTTTGCTCATCCTCAGTAAAACAGACTCATACTCTTATGGGGATTGCAAATAATTTTTAAAATATCTTAGTAACAGTCCACACATTAAATTTGCTTTTCTTTTGTCTCCATAAAGAGTAAATGCATAAAGAAGTAAAGCTAAGGACAGGGGCACATTCCCATATATTTGAGTACGTGTGTAGAAAAACAAGCTTCAGAGTCAAAGAATTATTTATATTTCTGCCCCATGCTTGCTTCATCAATAACTGTAAGTTCAGTACCTGAATAAACACGGGTCTATTATGGAGTTCTGTCATTTTGGTCAAATGGCAAAATCATCAAATTAAATAGAATTTTAGATGGTACGTGAAACAAGTTTTGTTTGCCTTTTTCCTTGAATGGGGCCTTGTCAAGCATTTCGTTGCATCCAACATTGCTGAAAGTTTGCCCTTGATTGTGACTGGCCTCTACAAATGTAGGAGAGCAGCCAGCTACAACACATGACTCTCAGATTTCATTTGGGGTTTTGACGGCAGAGTGCAAATAAAAACATATATTCGCTGTTGGTGGTTAAACATCTCAGTTGGCATCTTGCTAGATGTCTGACTATACAAATTATATTAGGATATTAAGTCGTTGGTAGAAGCGTTTCTTATTTGGAAGAAACTAATTAGGTCGAAATGACTAATTCCCAGTTGCAGAGTCATGAACACAAAATATGATTCATGGAAGTAGGCATGACTTCACATCCAGGACATGGTAACGCTTTATTTGTGTGCATTTAAGGAAGACAGGGCAGAAGTTCATTTGCTGCACCTGTTACAAAAAGTTGTGAAGGCAAGTAATAGTCTGGAATGGTCAGTACATCATGCCCAGTGGCACTTCAAGAATGACCGTATCTGCCAGCCACACGCTGGCAACGTTCCTTCTTCAGTCTTACCATGACTCACATGCAGTTAGTACAGAGGCAGGAAGAAACTGAGAGGAAGGACTCAAAACCTCCCGTAGAACCAGGGTTAAAAGAGAAGGCTGTCAAGGTGGAGCTAAAAACATATTTTTTCCTCTCAGCTTTATAACCTGTGGTAGGTTTATATTTGTTGATTTCAGAATATGTATGAAGTGTATACTTTATTCTCATTAGTTATGCTTCTGAATTTGAATCAGGGGTTTTCTGCATCACACACATACACATTTGTTTTTCAAGCAATGGCAATTCTCTAAGAAATCCAAAGCCTAGGATTTTAAACAAAGCCTTGGTTCCTGGTATTTTGTAACTTTCATCTGCTCTTCTCTGTAACCAAGAAAATGTAGAACAGATAACCACTGCTTACTAAAACTGCTATATATGTGGTAGGTCTTCTTAGCCGAGATCCATGTGCTTATGGGACATGCATGGAACCGTACAGGCTACAGATTACATGAAATTCCAGGATGCAAGCTGCATGAACATTGGTTTTACTTTGTTTTATTTTATTTCACTGGGCATCATTCATCTTTCTTCAAGTCTTCATTTCTTTTTATTCATATTTTAATTGAGATATAATTGCCATATAGCATTGTGTTAGGTTTAGGTGTATTACACAATGATTTCACATATGTGTATATTGAAAAATAATCACCACAGTAAGTTTAGCTCACATCTGTTACTACACATAGTTATACATTTTTTTGCCCCTGTGATGAGAACCTTTAAGATCTACTCTCTTAGCAACTTTCAAATGTACAACACAATCTTGTTAACTATAATCACCATACTGTACATTACATCCCCACGACTTAGTTATCTTATTACTGGAATTTTGTATCATTTGACAATCTTCACCTATTTCCTTTCCTTTTGTTTTCTTTTTTATAAGCAGCATTCTCACTGCTATCATCAGAGACCTGATGTCTTCCAGCCAAAGACAAACTTAGATCAATCAGATGCTCCATTTTAGAATTTTAATCTTGAGTAGAAGAACAAATAGACCAAAATACTTAGGTTTCTTCCCCTTGCTGATGAGATCCTCACCATCTTTCCTCAGCTATGAGGCTACTGTTGTTGTTCCTGCTTCCTAGTTTTGGGAATTGACTTAGTTCCTTTGTATGCTCAAGCTTTATTTTTTATCCCCTGTTAAATTTTGAATGCTTCCTCTCTACCCCTCAATATTGTTCCAATAAATTCTATGTCTTTATACTTTAATCAAAGTGATTTCACTGATATAGTCTTTATAATTTCATTTTTACAATTTACATGAAATGCAAACAATCATAATACAAATTACATTATGAAATAAGAAGCAAATAACTCTTAAATATTTTACAGTTGTTGTTAATAGAAAAGTTTAATTATCCCACAATTATTGACACAAATACGCATTGGAACACAGCGGTTGAAAAATTCTTATATTCGGTCTTAGAAGCTACTGCCTAATAGCAACCTGCTTCTCATTAACTTTGAGTAGAAAAGGTCTCTAAGATACTTTATAGGTCTTGGGCTCTGAGAATTTGTTGACAACATAATCTTACCATTTGGAGGAACATACTAAAGTTGGGGGAGGATACTAGGGGTGCCTTTGGCTAAGCTGTAGTGGGGATGAAAGGAGGAGGGTAGAGTGTATCTGGTAAAGGCAGGAGGAAGAACCTCAGGGGACCAGACTGAAGTAGGTAGATACATGCTAAACAACTTTATTAGATCAACTTGGGTATTTCTCCCTTGATGTATGTCGTATTACTAGGTTTTCCAACAGTGGGAATACACTACATAGGTAATTCACAATTATTTTCAAAATTATAGCCCCTGTATAAAAGAACTGCCTCACTGACAGAGCCTGCTAAGATAGCATCCATTCTCTCCTAGAATGGCTGCACTCCATGCTCTGATGCCTGGACTGAGGGGAAAGTGATGGCAACTAACATGGGGCCCCGGTCCAGTCTGACTAGCAGCCTGTAGAAATGGTCTGGTGTGTCTGCCTAAACAAGGAATAATGGTCATCAGCAAGAACAAGACCTCTTTTTTCTCAGGGATATAAAAGAGGTAAAGAGAATGGTTAAGAGAATGTATTTGTTAGCATAGCCATGAAGTCAAAGCTCTGAATAAGCTGAAATTAGAAGTTAGTAGAAACCATAAAGTTAAAAAAAAAAAAAAATGTAAAGTAGACCAGAAGACTTCCATTTCTGGCAACATGCTGACAACCTGAAAAACCTTCTGTACTACCTGGAGATACAAAACAACAAATATTAACTTCTATATATTTGTATATCAACTTGTGTATATACAAGTATACACATATGCATACATAAAAGCAATTTCTGGAAGCTAGAACCCAAGGGGAAAATGAAAACCAGAGCATTAAGAGGGAATTTTTGTAGGAGTTGTCTGGGATATTTGCCAATTTTAGTAGCCAAGGATTTGGCTTTTATATACCCTTGGAAATAGGCTATTAAGCTTTGAGGCTCCTTGAGATAAAGGTTTGAGTCTTTTGTTTAAAGCCAGGGCTGCTACTTCAGTGAAAAGGTGGACTAGAAACAAACTACCTGCCAGCACTGAGGAATGACAAGGGAGCTTGTCAGACTTGCCTTGGGGTCAGGGTGGGAAAAGAAGATTATCCTCTGCTCTGTGATTTTGAGGTTTGAATTTATCCTTCCTATAGGATCTGGAGGGCTTCCCAGGAGGCACTAGCGGGTAAAGAAACTGCCTGCCAATGCAGGAAACATAAGAGATGTGGGCTTGATCCCTGGGTTGGGAAGATCCCCTGGAAGAGGTCAAGGCAATCCGCTTGCCTTGAGAATCCCATGGACAGAGGAGCTTGGTGGGCTACAGTCCAGAGGGTTGCAAAGATCGGATATGACTAAAGCACCCCAAACTATGCGACTATCTTTTAAAGTAGTAATATCCACTTTCTAGAGAAATTTTTTGATGGTGTTATAATAATATAAACATAACTCTAAAAGAAAACAAGTTTTTAATTTTTTTTTTTTTCTGAAGATCACAATCCAAATCACAAACTCAAAGAAACAATCCAGTAGGGGGAAAATGGGCAGATCACAATAAAAATCAAGATTAGACCAATAAGAAGTCCAGATAATAAAATTTTTAAACAAATATACATGTGTTTTTTAAAAAAACAAAGATAAAAGGAAGATATAAAAAATGAAATAAGAATCAGAGTTCATCCAAAAAGAATAGGCATATTGTATGGAAATGTCAGATTTGTTGTTAAGCAATGTTTCAGAAGCAGCAACAGAGAAGGGCAAGAAGAGAATGCTTTTGTGATGTTTTGATAATTACTGTGCAGGAAAATGAACTTTCATCACTCAAAAAGCCTTCAGGGCAAGAGAATGATTTTAGTGCAAGATAAGATTATCAAATGAGTGAGTTTGGAGAATGCAATGTAGAATTTATTTTAATGGGAAAATATTTTCAAAAGGCATATGAAAAGAATTAAGAGAAAAGTTAATAGAAGAAATAATACTTGGAAACATAAATCTATAATCATGCAGAAATAATAGTTTCTGAGTGTATTTAGTTGGCCAGAGGGTTCTGCATCCTGTTGGTGCTCAGAATGACTGGTTGTCCTTTGTATTTGAAATAACATGCTTACATGTGAAGTTTCAAGTGATGCCCAGAGTTCATCGATATATTTTCTCCTTTCCACATTACCACAGATGCCAATGTTGCTAAACTTTCTACCACCACATAATAAGGATCCCCCTTCCTCTAGTTTCCAATAACATTCTCTTACTTTTGTTTAAGCCTTCATTGGCAGTTTCCTTAAAAGCTATTAGAATCCTGCCAAGAATATCTCCATAGCCTCTTAGGCTTTCCCTAATACCCTCCTCAGAGTTCTTTCAGCTTCAGCTTGCTGTCCAGGTGTACAGCTTCTTCTACCTTTTATGTTTTTCTTATATAAGCACTGCATGCCCAGTTATGAAATCTGTAGTAGTTGCCTAGTGCTGTGAAATAAATTGCTCCAAACTTAGGAACTTAAAACAACAAACATTTATCATTCACAGAGATTCTGTGGGTCAGTAAATTGGCAGCAGCTTAGCTGAGTGGTCTGTCAAGATTTCAGCCAGGGTTATAGTCATCTGAATAATATATGGAATTGAAGAATTTGATTCTCACTCATGTGGCTGGCAAGTTGGGGCTAGCTACTGTCACATGGACATCTCTGTAGGACTTCTTGAGTTTTCTCACAGCATAGTACCTGACTCATAGAATGAGTGATCCAAGAGAGCAAAGTTGAAGCTGTGATGTCTTTTATGACTGAGCCCTGGAAATCATGTTCTGCCATTTCCACATTATGCTTCTAATTATACAGATCAGCCTTGTTCAGAGTGGAAAAGCACTATACAAGGACAAAGATACTTGGAGTGGTAATCACTGAGGTCTACATTGGAGGCCACTGCAGGAGACCTGGGTTCGATCCCTGGGCCAGAAAGATCTCCTGGCGAAGGGAATGGCTACCTACTCCAGTATTTTTGCCTGGAGAATTCCACAGATAGAGGAGCTTGGTGGGCTACAGTCCGTGGAGCTGCAAAGAGTCAGGCAGGACTGAGTGACTAACACTTTCACAATAATTTAAACTCTATTGTGTATTCAAATTTTGCTGATCTTTGTCAACTCAAGATTTTTCCTTCCCCTTATTTTTGTGAAACCGCCAGTATTAGCCATGTTGAAATCATCAGTACTTAAAAATTTAAGACCAATTACCCATCTAAGTTTTGGTGTAGTCCACATGTATATAGTCTCCCTTTTTGGGAAGGGGGTCTGTTTTTCACCTGTTGCCATCTACTGATAAATATACAAATATAATTTGTCTTTCTTATCCTTAATTGTTGTGATTTTCTCCGTAAAGACACAGTCCAAGTGATTTCCATCGGATGAGGGTCCTTTTTGGCAATACTGCTGAGTCCTCCTTATCTTGGCTCAGGGTTTCTTTAATCTCCCTTTCTTTCTCTGAGCTACTTCCATATTCTTGAGAGAGAGACAGAAAGCCGTTCAAGTGCAGGGCTGCAAAAATACTCAGCAGGGCTATTTCAGGTCCTCTCATTCTAGACGTGTTAGATGAAGGGGATACAATGTAAGTCTGACCACTTACCTGCTGTGTCATTTGAGGGACTGGCAGCAAACAGCTGGTACACTGCAAATTCTAATTTGTATTCTGACTTTTACCAAGTTAGGAATTTAAAAAAATACTTGTCAATTTTTAGGTAGAAAATGCGAATCCTGTAGAAAACTGGCTAACTGATTTCTAAAGGTCTCAGAGAAGCAAAGTCTTGACTAATTCAACCATTCTAGGTTCCTGCATTCTCAGCTCCCTAAACCTTTCACTTTTAAATTATTCCCAAGTCTTATTTCCATTTTTAAAGCACTGTAGTTTTATTGAAAATATCTTGAAGACTTGGGAAAGATATGTCCATTTTTAAGAGGAGATAATAGATATTTAGTTCTCATTATTTTCAGGTAAAGAAGAAAAGTTGAATCTTCTTGTCCAAATCTAGAAGCCATAATTCAAATCTATAAACTTCTTTGATTTGTTTTTTGTAAGAGATTATACGGCAATCTTCTTTCTCTACATAACATGTTTTAAAAAGTACAAAAGACTTCAGTAGTTTGGTTTTATTCAGTTTAGATAAGCAGCCAAAAAGTCAGAAGCCCCATCCAAAATTATTCTTAGTTTTCCTTGCCAAAAGATCAGATTAAATATCGCTTAAGAATAGGCTTTCTTGGAAGATTTCTGGTTCAGGACTTCCTGGCTTTGGCATGAGACAAGAACACCACAATACTACCAGTAGTTGACTCAGATTGGAGTTTAGTGGTACCTAGAAGTCCAGAATCGAAATACTATTTGCATCTTCTATCTGAGTAACTCATAAATCTTCATTTTATATCTATCTCTATACCAGTATCAGATTTAAATAACATCTCACTACTTAGTGATCTTAATAGTAACGAAAAAATTGAATGACTTGAATATACTTGTCGTTTGTTGAAAAATGCCGTTTTTTAAGCAACAATCGCTGTCCTTAAGTAGAATACATACCCTTTAACCACTTGATCATTACATTTCTTTTTTCATGCGTCTGTGTGGTATAATTTTTTCACTTTAAATAGTACACTATTAAGACATGTGGAGGCTATTTTTAACTGTATCATACCTATGGGTATTTGGTTTTTAAACATAATATGGTCTCTTAAAACAACAAATTTAGAATAAAATTACTCTCTTAACCATATCCCTGAAATGGCTTGAATTCTAGCTGTGGATAAATCCTAGTTCCTTCAGAGGTTACCTCTCCCCCTTAGACCAACCGTTCCCAGCAATTAGACTGTCAGTGCACTCTTGCTGAACCTTCCCGCATCAATTTACAGGGTTTAGAATTAAGGAATTGTTCGTGAAGGGTGATTGCTAAAAGGTTCCTAATGCCTCCAAGTGCTACAAAGACTATATATTTTAAATTTCATGTTTATAAATTTTAGTCTATACCTTTTTTCTATGCTTTAAGTCAATTGTTTGCTAATTATTTGCTTTAGCTTTTTATCCTAAACGAAGCAAACCAATATGAAAAGGCTACAGGTCACATGATGCCAATTACATGACATTCTGGAAAAAGCAAAATTATAGAGACAATAAAATAATCAGTGGTTACTAGGGGTTTAAGGGAAGGAGAAGGGATGAATACATGAATTTCTAGGGCAGATAAAATATTTTGTATGATACTGTAAAGGAAGACACATGATATTATGCATTTGACAGAACTCATAGAACTTTACAGCTCAAAGGATAAACATTTATATATGAAAATTAAAAAAATATATTTAAGAGGTTGGGGGAAATCCCAGGAAGGACTGCAGACTATAAAAGAGAAAGTCTATACTACAAATGTATTATACAGCCTCAGCGAAGGGAATGGGGCTAAAAGAGGCTGGCCTAAATAACTTTGAAAATGAATAGTCTATAATACTAAGGGTAAAAGGCAGGTGGTGGGAATTAGATTTTTCCCTATTGAGGTGAAATCCACAAGTAAACTATGAGAAGAGGCTAGAGTGATCCATGGGGGAATGGCTTAGCATTAAAGACAATTATGTTTAGCTTTGTATAGACATGAATGGTTACACATAGAAATATTTATAGATATTTGTACATACAGGATTTAGTACACATATACATGTATTTCTTTGCTCTCTTAGCTGAGAGAGACAGAAGAAATATACCAGATCATATCCAGTGCCCAGATATTCGTTTCTAATACCATTCTCCAGTAAAAGGAACCAGAGCTCCCTGGAGAAATGATTAACTCTAAAGCTGTGGAAGGAAAGATTCAAGATAAGCCTAGAACATCTTGTAATGCCAAAAAGTTATGAACAACACACAGAAAATAAAAAACAAAAAATAACCAAATACTAATGGAAGAAATGCAAAGAAGTAGAGGAAAACAATAGAATGGGAAAGACTACAGATCTCTTCAAGAAAATTAGAGATACCAAGGGAACATTTTATGCAAAGATGGGCACAATAAAGGACAGAAATGGTAGGGACCTAAAAGAAGCAGAAAATATTAAGAAGAGGTGGCAAGAATACACAGAAGAACTGTACAAAAAAGATATTCACGACCCAGATAATCATGATGGTGTGATCACTCACCTAGAGCAGACATCCTGAAATGCGGTCAAGTGGGCCTTAGGAAGCATCACTATGAACAAAGCTAGTGGAGGTGATGGAATTCCAGTTGAGCTATTTCAAATCCTCAAAGATCATGCTGTGAAAGTGCTGCACTCAATATGCCAGCAAATTTGGAAAACTCAGCAGTGGCCACAGGACTAGAAAAGGTCATTTTTCATTCCAATCCCAAAGAAAGGCAATGCCAAAGAATGCTCAAACTACCACACAATTGCACTCATCTCACACGTTAGTAAAGTAATGCTCAAAATTCTCCAAGCCAGGCTTCAACAATATGTGAACCGCGAGCTTCCAGATGTTCAAGCTGGTTTTAGAAAAGGCAGAGGAACTAGAGATCAGATTACCAACATCTGCTGGATCATCGAAAAAGCAAGAGAGTTCCAGAAAAACATCTATTTCTGTTTATTGACTATGCCAAAGCCTTTGACTGTGTGGATCACAATAAACTGTGGAAAATTCTTAAAGAGATGGGAATGCCAGACCACCTGACATGCCTCTTGAGAAATCTGTATGCAGATCAGGAAGCAACAGTTAGAACTGGACATGGAACAACAGATTGGTTCCAAGTAGGAAAAGGAGTACGTCAAGGCTGTATATTGTCACTCTGCTTATTTAACTTATATGCAGAGTACATCATGAGAAACGCTAGGCTGGAAGAAGCACAAGCTGGAATCAAGGTTGCTGGGAGAAATATTGATAACCTCAGATATGCAGATGACACCACCTTTATGGCAGAAAGCGAAGAGGAACTAAAGAGCCTCTTGATGAAAGTGAAAGAGGAGAGCGAAAAAGTTGGCTTAGAGCTCAATATTCAGAAAACTAAGATCATGGCATCCAGTCCCATCACTTCATGGCAAATAGGTGGGAAAACAGTGGAAACAGTGACAAACTGATTTTTGGGCTCCAAAATCACGGCAGATGTTGATTACAGCCACGAAATTAAAAGTGCTTACTCCTTGGAAGGAAAGTTATGACCAACCTAGATAGCATATTAAAAAGCAGAGACATTACTTTGCCAACAAAGGTCCATCTAGTCAAAGCTATGGTTTTTCCAGTAGTCATGTATGGATGTGAGAGTTGGACTATAAAGAAAGCTGAGCGCCAAAGAATTGATGCTTTTGAACGGAGGTGTTGGAGAAGACTCTTGAGAGTCCCTTGGACTGCAAGGAGATCCAACCAGTCCATCCTAAAGGAGATCAGTCCTGAATATTCATTGGAAGGATTGATGTTGAAGCTGAAACTCCAATACTTTGGCCACCTGATGCAAAGAGCTGACTCATTTGAAAAGACCTTGATGCTGGGAAAGATTGAAGGCAGGAGGAGAAGGGGACGACAGAGGATGAGGTGGTTGGATGACATCACCAACTGAATGGACATGAGTTTGAGTAAACTCCAGGACTTGATGATGGACAGGGTGGCCTGGTGTGCTGCAGTCCATGGGGTCGCAGAAAGTCAGACATGACTGAGCCACTGAACTGAAGTCAATGGAAGTATATCTAAGAAGTACGGGAGCCAAATAAAGGCATTCCCAATGGCCAAAGTGGGAGAATTTGAGTAATATTATAAATAAAACAGTATTGGTTATAACCCAAACTATACACTAAATATCTATGTGTACATACTTATACATATAAATAATTGAATAGATTAATAAATGTGATGAAAAGATAAATCTCTTGCATAGAAGATTTCCAAATAATTTATGGAGATACTCTCCCTCAAGGAGGGAATTATAACACTTCTTAAAGTGTGGTCTGTGCATAGTGACTTGCTTCCAAAGAGTACAGGATAAAGGGGGGAAGGGTAGTGTAACTTTACAGTGGAGAAACCTGACAAATGCTACTTCAGCCAGATGATGAAGGTCAACATCAACAGTCATAAATCATGTTGATAATATTTACCTTTGACATGAAGTGATGAAAATGACACTTAACCTTTGTGATCTTCTTACTCTTAATCCCAAAATCCAGTCTTATTATGAGAAATTATCCAGCAAATACCCAAGAGTAGCATTCTGCAAATACCCGACCAATAATTCTCAAGAGTGTCAAGCCATCAGAAACAAGGAAAGTCTGAGAAACTGTCAGAGTTCAAGAGATGTGTCAGTTAAATGTCATGGATGGGATCCTGGAACAGGGAAAGGACATTAGATAAAACTAAAGAAACCTGAAGAAACTATGTATTTCATTTAATAATAACGTATCAATATTGATTCATTAATTGTAACAAATATACGAAACTAACATACACAAGGGGAAACTTGGTGTGGGATTATAGGAATTCTGTACCATCTTCCTTTTTTAAATCTAAAACTATTCTAATAAAATAAAGTCCATTGAAAGAAAACTGTACAAGCTACATCTCAATTAAAGCAATTGAGATGTTTGTACTAAGTCGCTTCAGTCATGTCCAGCCCTTTGAAACGCCATGGACTGTGGCCTGTCAGGCTCCCTTGTCCATGGGATTCACCAGGCATGAATACTGGTGTGGGTTGCCCTGCCGTGCTCTAGGGGATCTTCCCGACCCAGTGATTGAATCTGTGTCTCTTGTGTCTCGCATTGGTTGGCAGGTTCTTTACCACTAGTGCCACCTCAGAAGCCACTGAGATGTTTGTAAGGCTGCTGTTTAAATGAAAACTCCTTAGCCTGTTTTTCAGTTTTGATCACTAGTGATAACAATATTAAAATTTGCTTAGTATCTTATCTACTTTTTCTAAAAATTTTTGGTTACGTATAAATGTGTGTGTGTGTATAGATATGTGTGTTCCTTTTCTTATAGAAATGGAATCATATTAGGACATATTTTTTAATTTGCTGGTTTAGTTTGACAACATAAAATGAACATTGTTCTATGAAGCATATGAATATCTATTTTGCTCCTTTAATGTCAGCATAATATTCTATGTTATGGATATACTATCCATACATTATCTCTAATTTTTGGCTGATAGAACTAGTGCACATCTTAAGGATATATTCTTATCTATATCTGCCATATTAGTCTGTTGCTTAGAAGAAAAGTTAAAAGGATACAAAAATTCTTTAATTTCTTTGCATTATGATTTGGGGATTTTATGTTGTGATTAGGTAGATTATAGAAACAGCTTTAATATATTATTTTCTATTATTCATTACTTTTAATATTCATGTTAGCAAGTTTACTCCATCTAGAAAATATTCTTTGCAATTTCTTTTTCTCCTAAATGGAGAGTATTTTTAATATCATTTATTGACTAGTTCATTTTCCCCTGGGATTTGAAATGCTACATTTTAAAATGTACTAACCTCTTCTATAGGCATGGAATTGACTACTGTCATCATTTTATCCTATTTGTCTATTCCAATGTGTAGACTTACAGTGTGTTTTGATAGCTGGTAAGATGATTTCCTCCTTATTATTACTCCTTTTATAAAATTTCTTCCTTATTACTTTGCAAGAAAAAATCAAGGATTAACTAAAAACATTATTTTCTATTGTTTGCCCTCCTCCTCTTTCTCTTTCCTCCTGTCTCTCTTCCTTCTCCTGATCTCTCTTCTTCTCTTCTTTCTTTTTCATTTTTGTTGATAAATTTTGCCTTCAAGGTTTTTTGTTTGTTTGTTATTTTGTTTGTTTTGTTTTTCAATTTTTGTGGCTGGCATTTGGAACAAGATCTTTTGGTAAACACTTTCCCCCCAAATTTACTATTACTATGAAACCTTTACAAAAGCCACTTATTTAATATTTATAATTTAACTGACTACCTTCCTGAAAGTTATTAGTTCTAGTTTTGCTATCTTACTCTTGCTTTTTCTCTTTAATTCATACAAACCTGGAATGGTTTCTTGCTTTGGGTAAAGGCACTAGATCTTCATTTGGTTAAAATTTTAAAGCAGGGAGTCTACTTATATGTTTCAAAGCCAAGTACTTTGTCCTTCCTCTCCCAGAAATGAGGGTTTCAGTGGAGTCATTATAGCACAGGAACCTACAAGAAAGAGAATGGAGAGTTAAAAAGGGATGAAATAAGAAGAGGGCTGTGAGAAACCAGGACTCAGGAGTAGCTGGGGAGAAAAATACTGGTAAGACATGACAGGTTGGTCTCAATAAGCAAGTGTAGATGGGTAAAAGTATGGATAGTGATTGAGGAATAATGGATAATATTTGATTCAGAAGATACTGCATCTGCAATATTTGAATAGAAGCATTGAAATGATCCTGCAATATCTCAACAGAAGTATTGCTTTGTATGTACCAATACTCTTTGTCATCTCTCTATTGCCCTAAACTATTTTTGTTGATTAATCTAAATTCCTTAATAAGAGGCTTCTTGCTGTTGATATTTATGTTAAAACTCATTGTGTCTATTAATCTGAAGACAGGTGCTACTGATAGTAGTTGGAAAATGGCATCTTTCTGATTGAATACTGAAGGCCAGAACTGGCTTTAGAGATCTGATGTGGTCGAGGCATGCAGATACAGATTCAGTGTAGGGCAAGGGCACAACTTGAGTTGAAGGTTGTTTGTTGTTATTTTTTTATATGTTTAATGCATCAATATATGCTGGGGGGGGATGCCATTTAGGTATGTGTAATTCAATTATATATTCAATTTTGATTTTAAGGAGACATATTTTATT
Source organism: Giraffa tippelskirchi (assembly GCF_054371585.1). Classification (NCBI taxonomy): domain Eukaryota; kingdom Metazoa; phylum Chordata; class Mammalia; order Artiodactyla; family Giraffidae; genus Giraffa; species Giraffa tippelskirchi. The sequence continues at coordinate 135,362,313 of NC_137283.1, forward strand.
AGGTTTAGCAATGAATCTACGCTGTTGTATAAAATGGAGAAATCTCCATATTTTGCTATGGTCTGGGGTAATTTAGTAATGTTGGAATCATTTTAAAATTTGGCCTTTTATAGTGGTGGATTACATTTCTTAGTATTTTGTGTTTATTACATTTCCCTCTCATTTCCTAGCAATTGGAGGAACTACACAGAATCCACTTTCTTAAACAGGAGGCATAAATCGGAAGGTTGGAAAATGGAAAAACAATGTTGAAGACTGATGAGAAAAGAGTAATGGAGTCAATGCCAGAACAGCATCTTGAGGGCTGTTCTATAAATACTCTGGGGTTTTTCAAAGAGATGTTACTTACAGGGCAAAAATCCAGTGTTTTCTTTTGATTTTGACCTAAGCACTCTTTATCTAAATTACATGATAATATAATTTATTTATATTTATGTAAATAATATGATTTTTTAAAGTAAAAAAACATTTGCAATCCTAGAAAAGCAAGACTGTGGTAACCACAGTAACACTGGCAATAAGTGCAGGATCACTAAAATAAGGTGTGAGGTTCCACAGTTTTTAAATGGTTTGTGAGTCATGTCTTCTTCTTATAATGGGATGACTTTAGTCAACTATATACATGTAAAAACAGAAAAATGACAGTAAGTTTTGCTTTTTTACTAAGTTTTAAGTGGTGGATTTTACTTCTTAAACACACATAGAAACATTTTCTTATGTTCAGAATCTAAAATATATATATACATACTAACATGTAACATTTCATTTCTTTTTAATACAATAATTTAATATATGAAAAATTATTCAATGCTAGTTTTGCACTATATTTATCATTGTCCACTTAAAAAAATGATCTCTATGTAGCTTCTTACACAGAACATGAAAAGACATAGTTAGTGTTTACTCTGGTGAGTTTTGGTAGAAAAATCTAACCCTAACATTACCTAAAGAGAGAACCTGGATTTATTAAATCAAATTTCTTAACACAAGCTGTATTAAATTTTGTTTAATTTTTGTGGATAAAAAATTTAAAGCCTACTTCACTTTTAAAGTGAAGGAAACTATCAACCAACAATTAACAAGTGGTTAATATCCAAAATACATAAAGAACTCACACAACTTGACATCAAAAAGCAAACAGCACAATTGGAAAATGGGCAGAGGACTGGGACAGACATTTCTCCAAAGATATACAGATGGTCAACAGGCACATGAAAAGATGTTCAATATCAGGAATCATCAGAGAAATGCAGTTCAAAGCCACAATGAAATATCACCTCACACTTGTCAGAATGACTGTTATTAAAAAGACAACAAATAAAAAGAGTTGGTGAGGATCTGAAGAAAAGAGAACTCTGATTTATGGGAATGTAATTTGGTGAATGAGATAGTTGGATATCATCACCAACTCAAAGGGCGTGAGTTTGAGCAAAACTCTGGGAGATAGTGAAGGACAGGGAAGCCTGGCATGCTGCAGCCCATAGCCTTAGCGACTGACAATTTGGTGGAGCCATTATGGAAAACCATATGGAGATCCCTAAAAAAATCAAAACTAGAATTGCTATCTGACACAGAAAATTATACTCCTGGGTATTTATCTGAAGAAGATGAAAACACTAATTAGAATAGGTATATGTACCCTTATATTCACTGCAAGATAATTTACAATAGCTAAGGTATGGAAACAACCTAAATGCCCATCAGTAGAGGAATGGATAAAGAAAATATTGTATGTGTGTACATACATACACACACACATTGGAAATAAGCCATAAAAATAATGAAATCTTGGAATTTGAAACAACATGGATGGACCTAGAGGGTATTATCTTAAGTGAAATAAGTCAGAGAGAGACACATGCTCTATGATTTCACCTATATATGGAACCTAAAAACCAAAACAAATGAACAAACATGACTAAACAGAAACAGAGTCATAGATACAGAGAACAAACAGCTGGTTGCCAGAGGAGAGTGAGTTGGGGGGAGGAGAGAAATAAGTAAGGGAGATTAAGAGGTACAAACTTCCCATTGCAAAATAAATGAGTCACAGGTATGAAATGTACAGCATAGGGAGTATAGTCAATAATTACATCTGTATGGTGACAGATGGCACTTAGACTTATCATGGTGATTATTTTATAATGTATAAAAATAGTGAACTACTATGTCGTGTATCAGGAAATAACATAGTGTTGTAGGTCAATTATACTTCAAAAATAAACACACAAACAACAACAGCAAAAAACTGGAAAAAGAGATCAGATTTGTGGTCACTAGAGGTGAGAGGTGGGGGAAAGATGGAATTGGAGGAAGATTGTCAAAAGATACAAACTTTCAGTTGTAAGATAAATAATTACTAGTAAAGTATTCACAACATGATAAGTATAATTAACACTGCTGTACCTTATGTATGAAAGTTGTTGAGAGAGTAAACAGTTCTCATCACAAGGGAAAATATATTTTTTCTATTTCTTTAATATTGTATCCATATAAAATGATGAATGTTTACTAAATTGATTGTGGTAACTATTTCATGAGGTATGTAAGTCAAATCATTGTGCTGTACACCTTAAGCTTATACAATGTGTATATCAAGTATGTCTCAATAAAACTGGAAGAAAAAATATGCATATTTATAAGGATAACAAAAAATATACATATTTACAAGGATAACATTAACATCAATTAGAATGGCTATCACCAAGCCAAACCAAACCAAAAACCCAGAAAAGAAGCAGTGTTGGGAGGATATGGAAAAACTGGAACTCTGTGCAATTTTGAACTTTCTTAATTCTCCAAATCATTCATTCCTGCTTTTCCTTCTACTCAATATCGTGTGCCCTTCTCCCTTCTTTTAGCCAGAATGACGCCTATTAAATTTTCAAGATTTGACTTAGTTGCTGTTCTCTCTAGGGAAATGTCTCAATATCACCCATACCTGCCCTTGCTGCTTTTGCTTTATTTCCCAAATACTCAAGGATTACTATCAGTGGACTTACCACTTTACATTGTAATAATTATTTTGTCTCCAGAGGCTCCTCAAAGACTAGATTCATATTAGATGTAACTTTTTACACCTAACTTTAGAATGTTCTCAACGAAGTTTGTTGCAATAAAGTATATTTTAATTAAATAAAAAGAGAATCTTCTCAGTAGAAATAATGGAGTTAAAGGAGAAAATAAATGGCTTTAAAAGGAATGCTCTTGCACTGTTGGTGGGAATGTAAATTGATACAGCCACTATGGAAGACGGTATGGATATTCCTTAAAAAACTAGGAATAAAACCACCATATGACCCAGCAATCCCACTCCTAGTCATATACCCTGAGGAAACCAGGGTTGAAAAAGACACATGTATCCCATTGTTCATTGCAGCACTACTTACAATAGCTAGAATACAGAAGCAACCTAGATGCTCATGGACAGATGAATGGATAAAGAAGTTGTGATACATGTACGTAGTGGAATATTACTCAGCCATAAAAAGGAACACATTTGAGTCAGTTCTGATGAGGTGGATGAACCTAGAACCTATTATACAGAGTGAAGTGTGTCAGAAAGAGAAAGATAAATATCGTGTTCTAACTCACATACACGGAATCTCAAAAAATGGTTCTGAAGAATTTATTTACAGGGCAGCAATGAAGAAACAGATATAGAGAATAGACTTATGGACATGGGGAGAGGGGAGGAGAGAGTGAGATGTATAGAAAGAGCAACATGGAAACTTACATTACCATATGTAAAATAGATAGCCAATGAGAATTTGCTGTATGGCTCAGGAAAGTCAAACAGGGGCTCTGCATCAAACTAGAGGGGTAAGATGGGGAGGGGGATGGGAAAGAGGTTCAAAAGAGAGGGGATATATGTATACCTATGGCTGATTCATGTTGAGGTGTGACAGAAAACACAAAATTCTGTAAAGAAATTAACCTTCAATAATAATAATAATAATAATAAAAGAATATGCTGAATGATCTAGGAGAGAAATTGCTAAAATTGCACAAAATCAACGTGGAGAGATGTGTTAAATCAATTGAGAGCACTTTATAGAAAGTTCCTGAAACTTCTGAAGTTTTTATTTTTTTTAATAAAAATAGGAAACCCACGACAAGAGATGAACACAGTAAAAAAAAAAAATAGAAAGGCTTTAAAATTTTGTCTATATTTTTAACTTGTATGTATAGTACTATGAGATTCTCTGTGCAGAAGCAGCACAAAGCTGTGGTCTTGGGAGCGTGGATTTGTCCTCATAACCAGTTCAGGCACACAATGAAACAAGCCATTTGTTTTGTGCTTTAAGGCAGTTTCAATTTAAAAAGAAGTTACATATATTATTTACTTTGTCTTTATATTGCTCATATTGCCAAATTTGACTTAGGGTTTTCTTGAGAAAGAAACAAAAGTGAAATACATATTTTAAATGCATTTTCTAAGCAAGTCATATAAACATATTCAAGTATATTGTATGTATTTTTTACTTGGGAAAAAAAGGCTTAATCCACTTAACAATAGAGATATATATATTTCAGTTCTTTGTAAATTCCACGATTTAGTAACTGCATATGTATTTTATAAGAACACATGTTTTATTAATAATATTCTAGAGTAAACCATTTCTAAATAGTCAGAAAATTAAAGGGCCATATTTCTTTTGGATTTAAACAATGTTTTTCATGTGGACATTTGCCTCTAATGTTGAGTCTCTGAATGTGTTATTCAGATTAATATAAGCTTCATTGGTATTAACCATGTTACAGATATAGCCCCTGATGTCTAAGGGCGTATTTGTTTGTCGGTTTGACAGAAAAGGAAGCAAGCAATTCAAAGTGATAAGAACACTATGGGGATAAGTATAGAATCTTATGAAAACACTGGGTGGCTGGCATGTAATTCAGACATAGGTATTCAGAGGAGACAAAAAAAAAAGAGCTATGTAAGCTGAGATTAAAAGGTCAAGTAGGAAATAGGCATTTTAATCATGTGAAGTTCTCAGAGGAAAAAGGAAAGTATAGAAGTGGGTTCTGGGTGGAGGAATGGTTGACAGAGAGAGAGGAGAAAACATGATGCAACTATGAGGATTCAAGATGCTGGGTGAACACAGAGCATTTTCACATCATCAATTCGATGATGAAGCATCTTGGAGACCTACTAATAAATTTCAACTTTCACATTTCACATTCAGAGAACAATAAGAAACTTTAGAAGGAAGACATTTTTACAAAGGATGCTGCTGCTGCTAAGTCGCTTCAGTCGTGTCCGACTCTGTGCGACCCCATAGACGGCAGCCCACCAGGCTCCGCCGTCCCTGGGATTCTCCGGGCAAGAATACTGGAGTGGGTTGCCATTTCCTTCTCCAGTGCATGAAAGGGAAAAGTGCAAGTGAAGTCGCTCAGTCGTGTCCGACTCTTAGCGACCCCATGGACTATAGCCTACCAGGCTCCTCCATTCATGGGATTCTCCAGGCAAGAGTACTGGAGTGGGGTGCCATTGCCTTCTCTGAACAAAGGATGAGTGAGAGGATATCTTTACCTTTTAGCACAATCACCTCCCAAATATCTAGATTAGAGGCAGGGAGACCAGTAAGAAAGTCTTCGCAGTGATTTGAAGAAGAAATGATGATGACTTGAGTTCTTTCAGGAAGAACAGTTAACAGGATTTATTGATTAATTGGTTATTGTGGAAAGTGGGGGTGCTAACTAAAAACATTATTGATAGGTGTTGGTTCCCATAAGACGTGCTTTCACAGAATTCTTGTTGACTTGAACAGAAGTTTTATTCATAATGTTATTAAACTATTTATAATCCAGGAGATTATAGATCTTCATTATAGGGGACTGGAATGCAAAAGTAGGAAGTCAAGAAACACCTGGAGTAACAGGCAAATTTGACCTTGGAGTACAGCATGAAGCAGGGCAAAGGCTCATGGAGTTTTGCCAAGTTTGATCATAGCAAACACCTTCTTCCAACAACACAAGAGAAGACTTGACAGATGGACCTCACCAGATGGTCAACACTGAATTCAGACTGATTATATTTTTTTACAGCCAAAGATGGAGAAGCTCTATACAGTGAGCAAAAACAAGACCGGGAACTGACTGTGGCTCAGATCATGAACTCCTTATTGCCAAATACAGACTTAAATTGAAGAAAGTAGGGAAAACCACTAGACCATTCAGGTATGACCTAAGTCAAATCCCTTATGATTATACAGTGGAAGTGGGAAATAGATTTAAGGGACTAGATCTGATAGACAGAGTGCCTGATGAACTAGGATGGAGGTTCATGACATTGTATAGGAGACAGGGAACAAGAATATCCCCAAGAAAAAGAAATGCAAAAAAGCAAACTGGCTGTCTGAGGAAGCCTTACAAATGGCTGTGAAAAGAAGAGAAGCAAAAAGCAAAGGAGAAAAGGAAAGATAAACCCATTTGAATGCAGAGTTCCAAAGAATAGCAAGGAGAGATAAGAAAGCCTTCCTCAGTGATCAGTGCAAAGAAATAAAGGAAAACAATAGAATGGGAAAGACTAGAGATCTCGTCAAGAAAATTAGAGATACCAATGGGACATTTCATGCAAAAATGGGCTCAATAAAGGACAGAAATGGTATGGACCTAACAGAAGCAGAAGATATTAAGAAGAGGTGGCAAGAATACACAGAACAACTGAACAAAAAAGATCTTCATGACCCAGATGATCACGAAGGTGTAATCACTCACCTGCAGCCAGACATCCTGGAATGTGAAGTCAAGTAGGCCTTAGGAAACATCACTATGAACAAAGCTAGTGGAGGTGATGGAATTCCAGTTGAACTATTTCAAATCCTAAAAGATGATGCTGTGAAAGTGCTGCACTCAATATGCCAGCAAATTTGGAAAACTTAGCAGTGGCCACAGGACTGGAAAAGGTCATTTTTCATTCCAATCCCAAAGAAAGGCAATGCCAAAGAATGCTCAGACTACCACGTAATTGCACTCATCTCACACGCTAGTAAAGTAATCCTCAAAATTCGCCAAGTCAGGCTTCAGCAATACGTGAAGTATGAAATTCCACATGTTTGAAATGGTTTTAGAAAGGGCAGAGGAACTAGAGAACAAATTGCCAACATCCACTGGGTCATCAAAAAAGCAAGAGAGTTCCAGAAAAACATCTGCTTTATTGACTATGCCAAAGCCTTTGACTGTGTGGATCACAATAAACTGTGGAAAATTCTGAAAGAGATGGGAATACCAGACCCTCTGACCTGTCTCTTGAGAAACCTGTATGCAGGTCAGGAAGCAACAGTTAGAACTGGACATGGAACAACAGACTGGTTCCAAATAGGAAAAGGAGTACATCAAGGCTGTATATTGTCACCCTGCTTATTTAACTTATATGCAGAGTATATCATGAGAAACGCTGGGCTGGAAGAAACACAGCTGGAATCAAGATTGCTGGGAGAAATATCAATAACCTCAGATATGCAGATGACACCACCCTTATGGCAGAAAGCAAAGAAGAACTAAAGAGCCTCTTGATGAAAATGAAAGAGGAGAGTGAAACAGTTGGCTTAAAGCTCAACATCCAGAAAACTAAAATCATGGCATCTGGTCCCATCACTTCATGGCAGATAGATGGGGAAACAGTGGAAACAGCAGCTGACTTTATTTTTCTGGGCTCCAAAATCACTGCAGATGGTGACTGCAGCCATGAAATTAAAAGGCACTTGCTCCTTGGAAGGAAAGTTATGACCAGCCTAGATAGCATATTAAAAAGCAGAGACATTACTTTGTCAACAAAGGTCTGTCTAGTCAAGGCTATGGTTTTTCCAGTGGTCATGTATGGATGTGAGAGTTGGACTATAAAGAAAGCTGAGCACCAAAGAATTGGTGCTTTTGAACTGTGGTGTTGGAGAAGACTTTTGAGAGTCCCTTGGACTGCAAGGAGATCCAATTAGTCTATCCTAAAGGAGATTAGTCCTGGGTGTTCATTGGAAGGACTGATGTTGAATCTGAAACTCCAATACTTTGGCCACCTCATGAGAAGAGTTGACTCATTGGAAAAGACCCTGATGCTGGGAAAGATTGAGGGCAAGAGGAGAAGGGGACGACAGAGGATGAGATGGTTAGATGGCATCACCGACTTAATGGACATGGGTTTGGGTGGACTCCGGGTGTTGGTGATGGACAGGGAGGCCTGGTGTGCTGGGGTTCATGGGGTCGCAAAGAGTTGGACACGACTGAGAGACTGAACTTAACTGAACTGAACTCTACAGGGTTAGCCTTCTCATTAATCAACAGTCTATATGTGCATGTCCCTTTCCATGATTCTAATTCATTGCCTTCATGTATTCTTGCTCCAATGACTGTTTTAATTACACATTATTATCATTTTACATACAGCCAATATTCATTTAGACTTATCCACATATTTGTCCTTTCAATTACTCTCTGTTCCATTCTGCATCCCAATCTTCTGTCCGAACTTATTTTTCTTCTGCCTGATAATTACCTTTAGTACAAGTCCTCTGGAGAGAAATTCTCTCAATTTCCCTTTAAAAAATGGAAATTAAAAAATTTCCAGTTAAAAATATTTACTTCTCCTTCAATCTTGAAGTATATTTTTGTTACGTATAGAATTCTTGGGCTTCCCTTGTGGCTCAGCTGGTCAAGAATCTGCCTGCAATGTGGGAGAGCTGGGCTTGATCTCTGAGTTGGGAAGATCCCCTAGAAAGGAAAGGCTACCCACTCCAGTATTCTGGCCTGGAGAATTCCATGGGATGTATAGTCCATGTGGTTGCAAAGAGTCGGACATGACTGAGCGACTCACTTTCACTTTTATAGAATTCTAGTTAGCAGTTTTCATTCTTAGCTCCATAGTTATTCCACTTTCTTGTTTTTATTTTTGTTCTATTGAAAAGGTAGTTCTCTGTTTCTCCATTGAAGAGAGTGTCATTTCTTATTTTTTTTTTTTTAAAGGGGGAAGGATTCGGTGAGTTTGCTATAATACACCTGGTATAAGTTTCTTTTATAGTCCTTAGTGTTTGTAGGGATTCTGAAAAATTCTCAGCAGCAATTATTTCTTCAATTATTTCCTCTTTCTATATTTTCTTTCCTCTATGCCTGATGTTTTGTACACTGATGTATTAGAATTCTCACTGATATTTCTAAATCTTGTGTCTATTATTAAATACATAGAGTCTCTTTCTTTCTCTAATTTATTCTAGCTCTTTTTAAATTTTATAGCTACTAAGTCTATCTTTAGCCTGGTCCAATCTGCTGCTATATCTGTGCATTAATTTTCTAATCTTGGTAAATATTATTTAAATTCCAATGTTTCCATTTGTTTCTCTCTTTTAACTTGCAGTTCAGTTCTCAATCTTGTCTCTTATCTGTCTGAACATAGAATACACAGCTATTTTATGGTCTGTGTCTTATATCATTATATACCATCAGTATCTGGAGACTTTCTGGATCTGTTTCTTGCTTTTGTTTCTACTGATTTCCTTGAATGTGTTAGTTTTTCCCTAGTGTGATTTTCCTAGTTTCCTAGTTACTTTTCATTGTGTGCTAGAAGTTGATTTTGCAATACAGTATATAGGAGTAATTTGAGACTTAGTGTAGTATTGTCTTTCTCCAGAGAGGATTTACATTTGCTTTTGCCACGTGCCAGGACAGTGCTAGCAATCTGAAAATCATCCAGTCTTATTTCAAGAATTTCACAATTTAAAGCTCTATTTCAGCCACTGTGAATTTATCTTTCCTTTTAGTTCATCTTACAGTAAAGCCAAACCAAAGCAAGAAGAATCATTAAGACCCCGTCAGTTTGACAAGCCCTGCCTTCAGTAACTGATCTCTGGTTTTGCTAGCTTGCTTAAAGTTTACCTCTGCCTCACGGCTGCCCCATCCAGAATCAGGAAATGTTACTAGAGGGGAAAAAAAAAAAAAGGCCTCAAATGTTAGATTTACTTTTCCAGGCTCCTACACTCTCCCAGATTCTGTCCCAATAATTCTTTATTATCTTGGTAGACTTCCTATTCCCTTAAACTCATCTCTAAAAATATTTTGTCCCATGTTCTATTTTTCTTTATGTTGAAGTGTTGGTTGGAATTACCTATATTTTGAGCACAGTGGTTTTTCTAAGCGTGAACTAATTACTTCATCTTTTTAAGAAAAACAAATATATTAAGATGTAAAGTGATTAACATGTGTTAACTTAATCCAAAACTAGGGGAGTAGTATAGATATTTAGGGGGAGATTATAAAGTATGAAGTTTTTTGACTCCGATCTAATCATAATATTCACTTTTTTTTTTTTTAAATAAAGCTACTAACTTTGGAGGAGAGGCAGCTGCATGGAGCTGGAGCAGCTGTAAGGAGATACCCCATGTCCAAGGGTAGAGAAGCCCAGCAAGATGGTAGAAGGGGCGAAATTGCATTTAGAATGAAACCCTATACCCACCAGAAACTCTCAGAGGGCTCAAACAAACCTTGTGCGCACAAACCTTGTGTGTGTAGGGGGGCCCCAGAGACCCCACAGAGACTGAGACAGAACTGTGTTTGAGTATCTCCTGAGGAGGTACAAATCAGCAGCGGACTGCTGCAGGGGCAGGGGCTCTGGGTGCAGTAGACCTGGGTATGGCATAAGCCCTTTTGGAGGAGGTTGTCATTAACCACACCATAGAGCCAGAACTTACACAGGACTGGGGAAACAGACTCTGGGAGGGCACAAACAGAACCTTGTGCTCACCAGGACCCAGGAGAAAGGAGCAGTGACCCCACAAGAGACTGACCCAGACTTGCCCATGAATGTCCAGCAGTCTCCAGCAAAGGCGTGGGTTGGTGGTGGTCTGCTACAGGGTGGGGGCACTGAGTGTAGCAGTCCTTGCAGGGGACCTTTTGAAGTAGGTCACCATTATCTTCATTACCTCCACCATAGTTTGGCCTCAGGTCAAATAACAGGGAGGGAGCACAGCCCCACCCATCAACAGAAAATTGGATTAAAGATTTACTGAGCATGGCCCCACCCATCAGAACAAGACTCAGTTTCCCACTCAGTCTCTCACATCAGGAAGCTTCCATAAGCCTCTTATTCTTCTCCATCAGAGGGCTGAAAACCACAATCACAGAAAACAAAACAATCTGATCATAAGGGCCACAGCCTTGTCTAACTCAATGAAACTATGAGCCATGCCATGTAGGACCACCCAAGATGGACAGGTCATGGTGGACAGTTCTGACAAAACGTGGTCCACTGGAGAAGGGAATGGCAAATCACTTCAGTATTCTTGCCTTGAGAACCCCATGAACAGTATGAAAAGGCAAAAAGACAGGACACTGAATGATGAACTCCCTGGGCCGGTAGGTGCCCAATATGCTGCTGAATATCAGTGGAGAAATAACTCCAGAAAGAATGAAGAGATGGAGCCAAAGCAAAAACAATACCCAGTTGTGGATGTGACTGGTGATGGAAGTAAATTCCGATGCTGTAAAGAGCAATATTGCATAGGAACCTGGAATTTCAGGTCTATGAATCAAGGCAAATTGGAAGTGGTCAAACAGGAGATAGCAAGAGCGAACATCGACATTTTAGAAATCAGCAAACTAAAATGGACTGGGATGGGTGAATTTAACTCAGATGACCATTATGTCTACTACTGTGGGCAAGAATCCCTTAGAAGAAATGGAGTAACCATCATAGTCAACAAAACAGTCCGAAATTCAGGACTTGGATGCAATCTCAAAGATGACAGAATGATCTCTTTTCGTTTCCAGGGCAAACCATTCAATATCACAGAAATCCAAGTCTATGCCCTGACCTGTAATGCAGAAGAAGCTGAAGTTGAACAGTTCTATGAAGACCTACAAGACATTTTATAACTAACACTCAAAAAAGATGCCCTTTTCATTGTAGGGGACAAGAATGCAAAAATAGGAAGTAAAGAGCTACCTGGAGTAACAGGCAAATTTGGCTTTGGAGTACAGAATGAAGCAGGGCAAAGGCTAATAGAGTTTTGCCAAGAGAACCCACTGGTCATAGCAAACACCCTCTTCCAATAAGACAAGTGAAGACTCTACACATGGACATCACCAGATGGTCAATACCAAAATCAGATTGATTATATTCTTTGCAGCCAAAGATGGAGAAGCTCTATACAGTCAGTGAAAAGAAAACTGGGAGGTGACTGTGGCTCAGAACATGAAGTCCTTATTGTCAAATTCAGACTTAAATTGAAGAAAGTAGGGAAAACCACTATACCATTCATGTATGAACTAAATCAAATCCTTTATGATTATACAGTGGAAGTGACACATTCAAGGGATTAGATCTGAAAGAGTGCCTGAAGAACTATGGATGAAGGTTCATGACATTGTATAGGAGGCAGTGATCAAGACCATCCCCAAGAAAAAGAAATGCAAAAAGGCAAAATGGTTGTCTGAAGAAGCGTTACAAATAGTTGTGAAAAGAAGAGAAGCAAAAAGCAAAAAGCAAAGGAGAAAAGGAAAGATATATCCATTTGAATGCAGAATTCCAAAGAATAGCAAGGAGAGATAAGAAAGCCTTCCTCAGTGATCAATGCAGAGAAATAGAGGAAAACAAAGAATGGGAAAGACTAGAGATCTCTTCAAGAAAATTGAGACACCAGGGGAATATTTTATGCAAAGATGGGCACAATAAAGGACAGAAATGGTATGGACCTAACAGAAGCAGAAGATATTAAGAAGAGGTGGCAAGAATACACATAACTATACAAAAAAGATCTGAATGACCCAGATAACTGCGATGGTGTGATCACTCACCTAGAGCCAGACATCCTGGAATACGGAGTCAAGTGGGCCTTAGAAAGCATCACGACGAACAAAGCTAGTGGAGGTGATGGAATTCCAGTTGAGCTCTTTCAAATCCTAAAAGATGATGCTGTGAAAGTGCTACACTCAATATGCCAGCAAATTTGGGTAATTCCACAGTGGCCACAGGAAAATGTCAGTGTTCATTCCAATCCCAAAGAAAGGTAATGCCACAGATGCTCAAACTACCTCATAATTGCACTCATCTCACATGCTAGCAAAGTAATGCTCAAAATTCTCCAAGCCAGGCTTCAACAGTACATGAACCATGAACTTCCAGATGTTCAAGTTGGGTTTAGAAGGGGCAGAGGAACCAGAGATCAAATTGCCAACATCTGTTGTATCATCGAAAAAACAAGAGAGTTTCAGAAAATTATTTACTTCTGCTTTATTGACTACGCCAAAGCCCTTGACTGTGTGGATCACAATAAACTGTGGAAAATTCTGAAAGAGATGGGAATACCAGACCATCTGACCTGCCTCCTGAGTAACCTGTATGCAGGTCAGGAAGCAACAGTTAGAACTGGACATAGAACAACAGACTGGTTCTAAATCTGGAAAGGAGTACCTCAAGGCTGTATATTGTCACCCTGCTTATTTAACTTATATGCAGTACATAATGAGAAATACTGGTTTGGATGAAGCACAAGCTGGAATCAAGATTTCCGGAAGAAATCAATAACCTCAGATACACAGATGACACCACCCTTATGGCAGAAAGCAAAGAGGAACAAAAAGCCTCTTGATGAAAGTGAAAGAGGAGAGTGAAAAAGTTGGCTTAAAATTCAGAATTCAGAAAACTAAGATCGTGGCACCTGGTCCCATCACTTCATGGCAGATAGATGAGGAAAAAATGGAAACAATGACAGACTTTGTTTTGGGGGCTCTAAAATCACTGCGATGGTGACTGCTTTCTCCTTGGAAGAAAATCTTCGACCAACCTAGATAGCATATTAAAAAGCAGAGACCTTTGCCAACAAATGTCTGTCTAGTCAAGTCTATGGTTTTTCTGGTAGTCATGTATGGATGTGAGAGTTGGACTATAAAGAAAGCTGAGTGCCAAAGAATTGATGCTTTTGAACTGTGGTGTTGGAGAAGACTCTTGAGAGTCCCTTGGATGCAAGGAGATCTAACCAGTCAATCCTCAAGGAAATCAGTACTGAATATACATTGGAAGGACTGATGCTAAAGCTGAAACTCTAACACTTTGGCCATCTGATGCAAAGAACTGACTCATTGGAAAAGACCCTGATGCTGGGAAAGATTGAAGGCAGGAGGAGAAAGTGAGGACAGAGGATAAGATGGTTGGATGGCAACACCAACTCAATGGACATGAGTTTGAGTAAACTCTGGGAGCTGTCGATGGACAGGGAGGCCTGTCGTGCTGCAGTGCATGGGGTCACAAACAGTTGGACACAACTGAGCAACTGAACTGAACCGAACTGAAAGCTACTAACAAAATATAACTGCACCTCTATAAGGAAGTCACTGCTAGCTAAATAAGTATAGCTTTCAAGTTATGTTTCCAACTGGCAATAGAGGGAAAGAAAATGTTGGATTGGATTGTAGCTAAAGTGCCTTTAGCATTCTAAACAGAGCCAGAATTTTAAGTGCAAAATTTGATTTACATGTGAAGGGAAACAAAAGTATTACAATAGATTGTGTTTTCTTGACTACAAATTCTAAGACTTTATTAATTGTGGGTTAGATGTAAGAGAAGAGAGGTAGAGAATTATTTTTATTTTAGAAATAGAGTAAAGCAGAATTATAATCATTCAATATGGGATTTGAATTTGATATGAGCTATACTCTACAAAATAGCAAAATTACTTTCATTTTTCTGTCTGGCTATAGGTCAGAATTGCAGAGTGAAAGGAGAATTGTTAACTATGTCAGAATTTGCTAACTAAATTCTCAATTTTTTCACCTTAGCACAGTAGTCAGTTTTCTCTGTATTCTCATCTTGTGATATAATTTAATTAGACCAAGGCACAAGCTAGGATGACTAGGCTCATTTGTTTTTTGTTTTTAGAATAAAAACACCAGAAGGAGAGAGTTGTAGTTTCAGGAGAAGAGTTAGAAAATCATCAATTGGCAGTCTTTCATACTACCTTGTCTTGAATGATATTTTAGATTCTTTAAGAATTCAACACCTAAAGGGTTAAAATGATTGAAGTGATAGGAAGGAGCAATGAATAACTGGCAGCAAGTAATTCATGTTTTGTGCAAAAGAGGGTAAATAGTAATGTAGTTTGAAACGCTACCAGACTCTGTCCAGAATTACATACCAAGAGCTTTGGCTTCTGTCGATGTGGTAGACCAGATACTGTGCAAGATCCTTCCAGGGAAAAAAAAAATGAGATCTGCATAAAACATATTAATTGAATCTCTAGGCTTGCAGAAAATAATAATAATTTAAAAACTAAAGAAACTGCCACCTGGAAATGAAAAATATATTCTGAAAACAGAATCATAAACAATCTCAAAAACAACTTTGCCTTAAAGATATATGCTTATGTTACTGCTACAACTGGGAAACTGTGTCCTGGGTCAAGGAAAAGGTGTGAAAATGAGTCAAAGATTCTAGGGTTAATCCAAGAAATTTTCAAGGGGGATGAAGTTGTCCAAGGCCAGTAGTACCTTCATGCTTCTAATAGAAATAAGCATAATTCTTCTCCAAAGGTAAGCACCCTCAATTAAGCCTCCCAATTTTTCATGGATAAAGATAAACCAAATAGAACTCAGAATCAAAGTTCACTAAGCAGATAAGAAAATTAATCACTGTGAATGAATGTCAGTAGAAACCATGAACAACTTACACGATAGGGGTTACCATGTAATATGTATAACTAGGTGTAAGACTATCTCCCTCTTTATTCTTTTTACTTAGTTTCTTAAATGTCTTGACTCTTCTTGGGTCTTTGCCCTTCTATATAAATTTTAGAATTATTTGTCAAATTATTGAAAAGGAACTGATTGGGGTGTTTAATTGACTTTATAATTTGTTGGAGATAATTTGTATTCTTATAATTTTGATTCTTCATAATCTTGAACATGAGATATATTTTCAAGTATTTAAGTATTTTTTAGTGTCTTTCAAAAAGTTTCAACATTTTATCCATTCATGTTCTGTGCATCCTTTGTTAGGTTTGTATCTTGCATCTTTTTCTCTTTGTTCTAACTAAAAATTGTATCTTTTCATGGATTACATTTTATAACATTATCTCCTAGTAAATAATAATGCAATTCTCTTTGCATATGGATCCTATATATAGCTACCTGTCTACAATCTCTTACTATTCTTATATTTTATCTATATGTTCTTGGTTTTCTGTAGATTAAAACATCATATGCAAATAGTACAAACATTTTCTTTCTTCCATATACTTAGAATATTGAACTTGGCCATATGACTTGTTTTATCCAGTAAGATATTATTGAACATCATGGGAGTAGAGGCTTAAAATATGAATGCACAACTGGGCTCATCTTCTGAACTCCTATCTTTAGCTCTGAGAAGTCCCTGCCTTGAATAACCATTGGTCCAAAGAAGATGAAAGACATGAGTTGCAGATCTGGACTCAACCCACAGCTTGGAGCAAGCCCAGTCAAGCCCAGACTATATCAGCCAAACCTCAGCAAAGTGAGAAATAAATGCTTATTGAGGCATGTCACTGAGATTATGTGGTTGTTGTGGCAGTAGCAGACTGATAGAACATTGAACCCTTAGTCATGGGAGAGTACTCCCGTGTCAATAAATGTTTCCAACCAACCTTGCAATCTACTTCCCTTTATATTCTGCCCTTTCTAGTCCTACATTCTTAAAACCACTCTCACATATAGTATCCTGGTTCCTGCCCTTATATGTTTGCCAGGTTTAGCAATCTTTTGTGTAAGTCATTTTCTTTCAAAACAGAGACTTTATTTTTCCATTTGGGCTATGCAGAGACTTGACTCTATACAATAGGTAATAAAGGGATAGATTGTGAGGAAGATAAGCATTATCTTGCAAGGCACCTGGCTCAGGGAAGACTTTTGCAGGAAAGGGAAGGCTGCTCTCCTCTAGTAAAGAGGAAGGGACTTTTGCCATTTTTTGGATTCAGTTGGTGCTGGATGTTTAAGATTCTCAGGCTCCTCCACCCAAATGTCCTCATTATGGATCCCTGAGTCCTACTCTTTTCCTATTCTTGACTTTGACAGAGAAAACTGTCAAGGCTGTGTATTGTCTCCTTTGTAGTTTTGTCACCCTTGTCATTAAGCAATGAATCAAAACACAAGAAGTGTTTGATATAAGTTCTTTCTATGAATTGGCACTTGATTAATTTTCTTACTGGAGAAGGAAATGGCAACTTACTCCAATATTCTTGCCTAGAAAATCCCATGGACAGAGGACCCTGGCAGGCTATATAGTCCAGGGAGTCGCAAAGAGTCAGACATGACTGAGCATGCACACACAACTTTCTTACATGCTTTGACTTAATCCATTCAGTATTTTCATAATATAGATAGCTATTATCTTCATTTAATAAATGAGGAAAACAAAGTTTATAGAGATGAAGTAACTTGTACAAGTTCTCAGCCTACAATGGCAGAGACACAATTTGAAGAATTAGATCTATTTAACTTCAAGCCCGTGCAATAGTGTACGGTATGACCATGGACATGGAAATGAATGAAGTGCCAAAATAGTCTCTTATTTTACAAAGTTTCTTTAAAATCAAAAATAGCTGAAATGAAAAAAATTCAATTACAGGTGTTTTGAGAAAAATACCACTATTAGAAGTTAAAAGAGCCAGACATTATGAGATATATAACACAGGTTGACAGGGATAGCTATCCACATGGTAGGAAAAGAAAAATTTAAGATTACTAACAAACTTTAAGCTCCAGAAATTATTCTAGATGCTTTCCATATACATGTACTTATTTAATCTTGCCTATATTTCCCATGGCTGGTAAGTGATTTGGGCTCAGTTCTAGCCCAAATCAAAAATGATTCAAACAGAAATGGCAACCCACTCCAATATGCTTGCCTGGAAAATTCCATGGACAGAGGAGCCTGGCAGGCTACAATCCATGAAGTCACAAAGAGTCGGATGCAACTGAGCGACTAAAAGTTTCACTGACTTCCTACCTGTGTTCTCTCTATTGCACCTTGCTCATCAATGTGTGGTACATAGACAACCACCATTAGCATCACCTGACAGCTTGTTAGAGATTCAGTGTTTCAGTTCCAACTCAGACCTTTTGAATTAGAAGTTGAATTTTACCAAGCTTCCCAGGTGAGTCCTTTGAACATTAAGCTTTCAGAAGCACTGCATCTTTGCATATAATCTTCCTAGCATGTGTATACTAGGAGGACTTAGAATAAGTTTAGCATTGGACCCTCAGGAAATTTATCTTATCTTAAAAAAAAAGCTTGATAACAATACCTTAAACTTTCAGTGGTTTTAAAACCAGATCCAAATGGAGCTTAGCTTTCTAGAAATTCTGGCTCGTTTTGTGTCTATCTAGTGTCGTTCATCCATATTGGAAAACCTCAAGTCATATGACCAAGTTATAGTGAAGTATATTTATTAAGAAGTTCCTGTATGCTGAACATTATTGTAACTAAGACTGAAAAATAAGACATTTTCCATATCCTTAAGGAGCTTTCACTACAAATGAAAAAAACACAGATGAAACCAAAATAACAGAACAGCGAAAGAAGCAACAGAATGTACATAGAAAGGATCTAGAATAAAAGTAGGCATACAACAGAGATATGTGTTTTATGGGAGCCGCTAAAAGTGTCAGTGACCAGAGCTATATGAGTTTAGGTTATAAGGTTTCCTACAAAAGTGATTCTAGTCAGCGTTTTGAGGAAAGAAGAACCGTGGTTCATAAGGAAGAAAATACCAAGGCATTTCATTGAATAGAAATGGCAAAAAATGCTTGGAGATGGGGCCAAGAGAAATATGATTCACATATAGAAGTGAAGATATTTGCTTAGAGAACAAAAGGTGAGTGGAGCTGGGGTCTATGTTTGACTGTGTCAGGCGGGGAAAAAGTAAAAAAAGAATAGTGGGGAAGACAAGGAAGGGGAGAGGGGATGTATACTGCATATATATATATATATATATATGTATATGTATTAGCCTGGGTTCCCCAAGAAAAAGAATCAATAAGATGGAGAGAGAGATTTATTGTGAAGAATTGCCCATGAAATTATAGACTTGGCAAGTCCAAAATTTGCAGGGTAGGCTGGAAGAATAGAGATTCTGGCAAAAGTTGATGTTGTAGTCTTGAGTATGAAGGCAAATTGAAGGCAAAATTCTTTTCTCTTCTAGGGACTTCAGTCTTTTTCCTTAAGGTTGAATGAAGCCCTCCTTCATTATGGAAAGTAAGTGCTTTCCTCAAACTGTACTGATTTAAATATTAATCGCATATAAAAACAACCGACCATATAGCAACATCAGGACTGGTGTTTGGTCAAACAACTGCACAGCATGACTTAGACAAGTTGACACACAAATTAACCATGGCAGCATATACAAAGGCCCTGAAACTGACTCAGGTGTCCTTCAGGCGTGGTGGAACTGGGTGGTTGTAGCCAACAACACTACCAATATCTGCAGTGCAGGGTGTGGCCAAAGAGGTTGAATTGATTATTATTATAATTTCCTTCTCCAGGGGATCTTCCCAACCCAGGGATCGAACCCAGGTCTCCTGCATTGCAGGCAGATTCTTTAACAGCTAAGCCACAAGAGAAGCCCAAGAATACTGGAGCAGGTAGCCTCACCTATCCCTTCTCCAGAGGATCTTCCTGACCCAAGAATTGAACTGGGGTCTCCTGCATTGCAGGCGGATTCTTTACCAACTGAACTATCAGGGAAGCCCCTCACATAATTAGAAAAGGTTTCAAATTGAATTTTGACTCTTAGGCTCATATTAACAAGTATTCAGTATCAAAATCACAGAAGACATGACATCCCTCATGTTACTCTGCAAAATTAGAGTTCTTCATTTAGTTCTGGACACCATGCTTTGAATGAAGTAGAGTTCATCCTGAGTAGAAGGTACAAAATAGTTCACTATTGAAATAAGAGGATTTAGATTGATTGTTAATATTACACAAGAGGAAGTTAAACTTATGTTGCTCCAGAGTACCTTTTAGGACCCAGGGATAGGAAGGATATAATATAGGGAGAATTTCATGGCAAGCAGAACTGCATAGTGCTGAGCCATCTGTCTAGAAAAGCATTCCTGGAGGCATTGAGCATAGACTGGCTTCCACTCTCACAGAAGTAGCATGGAGGAGATTCTTGGGTAGGATTTTAGGTCATCTATTCTGCCTCTAAGACGCTGTGATTCAAAGGTAGTTCTTTCTTAGTCCTTTTGCTGCCAGTTCCTTGGCTAAATAAATACAGTAAGAACTACATAAAAAGTAATCAGAAAACTTTGGTGGCATTTATCTGTTCTTTGGATCCCAGTGTTTGCTTTTAGAACAGCAGTTAGGAAAGACAGTAAAGTGGTGAACTTATGGGTCATTTTTATTTTCTTTATGCTTTCCTGTATTTTCCAAAATTTCTACAATGAATGAGTATTAATGTTATTTTTAACAAAGCAAAGGGAGTGGGTGCAAGGCTACAGTCTACTTTATGTTGACCACAAATGAGCCTGTGTATAGAAACTTTCCAGCCCTTAGAATAGAGCAGGGGTCTGTGAGACAGCAGCTGGGAGACAAGAAGAGCCAGAACTTTGCGTAACCTCTTATTTTTTTAAAAAAGTCTCATCGTGGTTTTGACCAGTATTTTTTATCCTACAGCTATTCTAGGCCTCCTATTTTCTAGTAGATTTATAACACCAAAATTAACATGTGATTTTGCTTTCCTTTCTTAAGTTGGAAATGTCGAAAACTCAATGTCCCGGGGTGTGTCAAAGAAGTAAAACTAGAGGGTGGTAGAGATGCTGCTCAGTGTTCCCTTTTCTGTGATGGGACAGCGATTTAAGGCACTAAGGAGGGTCCAGCCTGCGAAGACTTCAGTGAAGTATAGTTGGGATATGGAACTTAGCAGAGTAGAAAGCTTCTAGAGGAAGGAAGATCCCTCACTCATGCATGTTTTTTCCCAGTTGGAAAGATCACCGACCTGGTATGGGAACACACTTTGAGGGACCAAACAGGCTGTATTCTTAGTCTGAGATCGTTGTATCTCACTCTATTGCAGTTTAGCTCTGCAAACTCTTCCCCTAAGGATGTGCAACACTCATATCTTCTAGCTACTCTTTTCTTTTTGAAAGAGATCCTATTGGAGACATATAATATCTTGAGCACTAATATCTGGTAGAATTTACTGCTGACTATGTGTTCATAGGGCTTCCCTGGTGGCTCAGATGGTAAAACATCAGTCTGCAATGCAGGAAAGCCAGGTTGGATACCTGGGTTGGGAAGATCCCCTCAAGAAGGGAATTGCTACCCACCCCAGTATTCTTGCCTGGAGAATTCCATGGACCAAGGATCCTGGTGGGCTATAGTCCATGTGTCACAAAAAGTTGGATACAACTGAGCAACTAACACTTCATACTTCATATGTGTTCATAAATCCCAAGACTTCCACCAATGGATTGTATCAGGACTTGAGTTATTAGCACTAGAATTCTGAAACTTTTCTGAGGAACAACAAGGTTTTGCTCCTATAAAATTTCCCCAACTGGTCAACAAAAAGTCAGCTATGACTTTTGAAGTTCTCTGTCTCAGTATTGATTGTGCGTGTGTGCTAAGTCACTTTAGTTGTGTCTGACTCTTTGGGACGCTATGGACAGTAGCCTGCCAGGTGGCTCCTCTGTCCATGGGATTCTTCAGGCAATAATTCTGGAAGGAGTCACCATGCCCTCCTCCAGGGGCATCTTCCCGACCCAATGATTGAACTTGTGTCTCTTGTGTCTCCCACATTGGCAGCTGGGTTCTTTACCACTAGCACCATCTGGGAAGCCCCATCTCAGCAACAGATGAAACTAAATAATAATTGGCTAGTAATCTCAATGTTGTTCTTTGATCCACCAGAAAAAAATCAAGCTAAATTTCCTTTCATTTATCATTTATGGAATATATTATGAAGCATGTATAAACACCTAGAAAAACTAATTCAAGACATTTCTTAACTATGAAGATGATGAGGCATTAAAAAATAAATCAGATTGGAAAATTTCGTAACATTGCCAAGATCAGAGTTGAAGAGAACAATGTCTGTACTTTCCCTGGTGTAAGGATGGACTGAGTGCTTTCAGGCTGAGGCTGAGACCTGTGTGCCAACCAGAAGGTGAGCTTTAGGAAGAGTGGAAGTAGAGCAGGGAGATGAAGCAATTGTAACTCTCCCTCTGTGTTACTTCTGACATAGCTTGAGCTTAGAATTCGTCATATTATTGCCTTTTGTTGCTTAATTTACTATTGATGGTTGATGATACAGATTTCTCTCTGCAGACAAATTGCTATGAAGAATAACTTCATTAATATAGGTAAAGTGCTTAAAACATGGCCTGGCATATATGTGTTCAATAAATTTTTAGCTACCATCATTGACTCAATCCAATTATCCACACCCTTACAAATTGTCTTTACCTATATGTAGCTATGATTTTGTTTATTATCTTAGATGTTTAGGTTTAAGTCTGCGAGAAAAGTGACCAAGAGAAGAAAGGAGGATACAGATTAGTCCTAAAAGTAGGATTTTCTCTGCAGCATGTGATTGTTGCTTCTAAAATGCATTTTCACAACTTTTTTGAGAAATAATTGAAATACTTCCCTGTATAGGTTTAAGGCACATAGCAGGATAGTTTGATTTATATATACTGCAAAGTGAATACCACAATAGGTTGAGATAATACCCATCTTCTCATATAGATAAAATAAGGAAAAAAAAAAAAATCTTTGTAGTGCAAACTCTCGGCTTGAGTGCTGCTAGGCCACACATTTCCCAGAGTTGTCTCTAGCCCTTCTGCTCAGATGATAAAGAAGACATTCTCCACAATGAGAGGACAGGAAGGGTAGCAGACATTTCAGGCTACTCTCAATTTCCCCAAACAGGCTCTCTAGTCAGGAGCAGCCCGGAGCAACCCTCAACCTTGGCTGTGAGTTAATTCCCTGGCCAGTGTGTAGCACAAGAAGCATGCAGGCCTGGTATTGCTCTGGGGGTTATCGGTTCTGTTTGCCCAACTCTCGACTTGAGATCTGCTGGGCTGAACAGATTCCAGGAGTTGTTGCCTACCTTTCTTATCAGATGGGGTTGGAAGAAACTCTCCACAGCCATTTTAAGTATCCTCATTCTCTTGCTGTCTCCTTGAAGACAGGGAGAGGTAGCATCATCATCATCTTAAAGCTGAAAGTCTAGAAAGTCTTTAGGAAATCTTTTCCTGTCCTAATACAAGGGACAGATACAGTTGTGATTCATTCTTTCCTCTGCCTTTTGTCTTGACTATGGATGTGATTCCTGGAGTATGGTGGCCATTGTGTGACTGTGACAAGGATGAGAACTTTAAGTGACAAGGATGAGAACAAAAGTCCAGCACACTAAATATGGTGATGTGAAAAGACAGAAGACACCTGAGTTTTTCATGGCATCACCGAGCGGCTGAATCTGCTGTAACTGCTCACCTTTGGGGATACTATTATATGAAAAAGTTAAAACATACTTAAAACAAATAGAATTGCCACTGTTAGTTAACATTTCTCTTACTTGTAATTGAAAGTATTTGTAACTGATTTTCTATTAAATGAGAAAAAATATATGCATAATAATAAACTAGAGTGTTGTTATAAGCAACTTAAATATACATTAATGGTGGTGGTTTGGTTTAGCCGCTAAGTCGTGTCTGACTCTTGCGATTCCATGGACAGAGGAGCATGGCAGGCTACAGTCCATGGGATTCTCCAGGCAATAACACTGGAATGGGTTGCCATTTCCTTCTTCATACATTAATGGAAGATTGGTTAAATTATTTATGATCTATTTACATAATTGGTGACAATGAAGCTCTGAAAAAGAATGATAAGGATCTATTCATATTGAGATGGGACCAGAACCAAGACATAGTAAATTATAAAAAAAAACAAGGATAAATGTATATATGAATATATACATAAATGTATATATGAATATATATGAATATATACATTTCAATCCCTCAAACAGAAGGTGACAAATAATGATAAAAACAAAGATTAAAATCTAAAATGTATTAGTCAATATTTAAAAGAGTAAATAAGTATACACAAAATTTAAATTATTAAAAATTTAAATGTTTTTCTGAATGGAACTTTTGTCCTTCTCAAATCATTAAAGCATAAAATTGTACCAAGACTTTTGGGACAACCCATAGTATGCTTTAGGGAAAAAAAGATAGATATAAATACAAGTACACACATACACATATATACATAGTTTCTTATATATGTATCGGCTTATGTAAAAGATGCCTTGTATATAATGGTGACCTAATCTGGTTGTTCTATTGGATAGCTAGAGGGGGAGATAGGGCAGATTATGGGATTGAGGTAAAAGTAACTTTTCACTATATACCCTATTGCAATGTTTGATTTTTTTTTTACTTTGTATTTAAAATACAACAGAATTACTATAGCATCTTTTGAACTTATGAAAAATTTGTTGTGTGAAGAAACAGTTTGAGAGGAACTTTCTAGTACAAGACAGAGGCTGTTTAATATGTTTCACCCATCACCAGCATGTCAAAAATGCCAAGAACCTACTTATGAGATGGGAACATGCTCAGTCCTTCAGTCCTGTCCAACTCTTTGCAATTGTATAGACTGTAAGCCCACCAGGCTCCTCTGTCCATGGGATTCTCCAGGCAAGAATGCTAGAGTGGGTTGCCATGCCCTCCTCCAGGGGATCGTCCCGACCTAGGAGACGAGAGAGATGGGAATACCAGTGAGATATTCCCAGTGCCTCTCATCTAGAAGGGGCTGCCTTGGAGGAAGGGATCCACTGTCCTGGCAGGAGAAAGAGGCAAGTAGAGAATTCTATTCCCAGAAACGAATGAAGAGAAGGAAAGTCCAATCATCATCTCAGCAGGGTATAAGAATTCTGGGATATCTGTAACTCTCTGTGCTTGTTATCTCTTTATTACCTGCCTTTCCTCACCTAGTCAAATGCGATAAGCCAGGTGAAAGGGAAAAGATCTTGTTCGTGGTGACTATATTAAAGAGGAATACTTGGAGGACCTTGATGCTCTGCAGCAAGTCTTGGCTGAGGGTGGGGATGGGGGAGCACATGATGGGTGGAGTTGGAGAAAAGGAGGGCAAGTTGAGCTTCTCTGGCTTCCAAAAGGCAGGAAATGCAGCCCTGTGATAGAGAAGTTGTCCTCAGGTTAACTATCTCATGTTTGCCCTCTATCCATGAGGTCTGGGTGATAAATCTTCATGTTTTAGATTGGTCAGGCTTCTACTCCGTGGCTCCCTTTAGTGGGTAAGAATTATCACAACTTCAGTTACTTTCTGCAGCGAGCACTCTCAACTCAATTCCTCCCTTCCAGTCAAGTTCTTCCTCCCAGTGAAGCATTATAGACTAACCAGAGGGCCCCTGGGGCTCTCTGGACCACACTTGGGAGAAACACTGGCTCAAATGATGCATGACTAGGAAATAAAATACAGTATATCAAATAGTTGTCCTCACTTATCATACCGAAATTGTGACAGTTGTAAGGGAAATATATGAAAAACCCAGTAACACAATACACTTGCCTTACATATTACATCATCTTTCAGTAAAGGCAGCCACATTTTTGTGATGTATGGCATGTATCTTAGTTAAGTGAGTTCTTTGCCCTTGGGTTTTGAGCTGTGGTATGCCATGGTTGAAAAATGATAAAGTGTAATAGGCATTTCACTGTATCAAAAAAAATGTGTAATGCCTTTCCTCATATTTTATTGAGGCAGTTTCTGTACAATTTTCTTTCCTGCTGATTAAGAGAAAAGGCATTTCTGCAAAAACCTATGACATCATGTAGTACAATTATCATAGGCCATTTTGTAAATAATAATCTGGTTTTTAGAGAGTCAGGATCCCTCAACATTTTGTTCTATGGTGTCTGATTTTGATTAGAACATGAGTGGAATTATTTATTAAATCGGTCTTTTCCCTTATCAGTGACAGCAATGAAACATCAAATATGTTAGTGAAACATATCAGATTCCCACACAGCCACACCAGATGCTCAGATTAATTTCTAAGAATATATTTTATATCTGTGTGTATTTGGAGGAAAAAGGTATATGTGAATTTGTGAGTTCTTAATGGAAAAGGGAATTTTTTCTTTTTCTGGTAGGAAAACAACAGACTTCCCTGGTGGCTGGTGGCTCAGACGGTAAAGAATATGCCTACAATGTGGGAGACCTGGGTTCGATACCTGGGTTGAGAAGATCCCCTGGAGAAGGAAATGGCAATCCACTCCAGGATTCTTGCCTGGAAAATCCCATGGATGGAAGAGCCTCGTAGGCTACAGTCCATGGGGTCGCAAAGAGTCGAACACGACTGAGCGACTTCACAAACAACATAAATATCTGAAATCTTGCTAACAGATGGCTGTGGATATCATTTTTTCCCATGTGTTGGTGCCTAAATTAAGAGATGAGCCATTGAAAGCTAGTCTCCAGATTTGTATGTTTGTGTATATATAACATACAATATTTGTATGTATAATCCCCCAATGTGACTGTATTCGGAGACAGGGCCTGAAGATGGTCATAGAGTTAAAGGAGGTCTTAAGGGTATGGTCCTGGTATGATAGGATCAGTGTACTTATAAGAAGAGACACCAGAGACCTCATTCTTTCTCTCTCCCTCCCTTTAGTCAAGTGCAGAGGCAAGGCCACGTGAGCACACAGCTGTCTATAAGCCAAGAAAAGAACTCTCACCAACAACCAACCCTTCTGGATCTTCATCTGGCTGAGATTTCTAGCTTCCAGCACTGGGAGGAAAAAAACCTTTCTGTTATGTAAGCCACCGCTCTGTGATATTTTGCTATGGCAGCCTGAATGGATGTGAGCCAGATAAATATTTTGAGTAATAATAGAATGTTAGGTAAAATTTAGCTTTTGAGGTATTCTAAAGCTTTGTGCTTTTTAAAACATGTTGACAAGACAAAACATTTTCACCACTTAATTTTTATTTGAAATTAAGTGGTGAAATTGCCTTCTTAAAAGTTCAAAGAGTTTAAATAGAGTACCTTCTAGATAATCTTCTCTCAAGAACTATTAAATTCATTACATAATTCATCTAATCTCTTGGCTTTTTATTAGAATAGACAGATTATTGGAGATCTACAACAGAGGATTATGAAGGCCAGAGTTGAATTTAGTGTAGAATATCATTAGTAATGCTTTGTCTGTTTGTCCACTGGCAAACCAAACTAAAGAGCCTGTACATAATTTTCCCTGTCTTTGAGCGCCTAATCTAAGGAGATGAGCCATTGAGAACTCTGAGAATAGAGGCAACTGTTCCAGTCTCTCGACAGCATGATTTATTTCTCAGAGCTTTAATAATGCTTTTGAATCTTAGTGAATTTAATTCGGGGGGCTTACCTGGTAGCTCAGCTGAATTTTATTTATTGTATTTGTCAGCTGTCCTTCCCCTCCAGATTTCTTTAGTAGGATATCTCTCTCTCTGTCACAGCCTGTACTTTACCCCTGCATCTGTAATCTACCTCCACCTCTATGCCTATATTTATTTATTTTTTAAACTAATTTTTTTGAAGTCTTTTTTGAATTTGTTAAATATTGCTTCTGTTTCATTATGCTTTTCATTTTTTGGCCATGAGGCATGTGGGATCTTAGTCCCTGGCCAGGGATCAAGCCCGCACCCCCTGCACTGGATGACCAAGTTGTAACCACTGGACCACTAGGGAAGTCTCTATGACTGAATTTAAATACATTTTTCCTGGAAGATCCTAGTACCTAGATTTCAAGTATGTCACAACCCCCCTCTCACCTAAAGTCTCAATAAATCTGTTTTCTACTTGATCTACAAGAAATGGAAATCTTGAAAATAAAATGAAGGTTGGTGACTTGCTACATATTCCAAAGGTGTGCAAAATGAGAGAGAATTCAGAGGAATAAATAAGCTTGACCAATATTTTCTCAGAATATTATTTTACAGCTCACAATTGTGATAGATGTAAAATTGACTCTGAAATCCCTTATAGGTCTTAAACATTAGCTCTGTTTTCCAGCTGAGGTTTATGCCGATGCACTACTGATTTGAAAATGCATCCGTATCTCTAGCCTTATGTTGGCCGTAGCAAAGATTTGGAATCTTTTCTTCTTTGAGGGAAAAGGAGGACTCTTCATGCACTGGCTGTGACCAATCAAGTTTTGCTTGATGCCAAAAAATTAAACACAGTAAGGCCAGACCCTGTCAGCAATGAGTTGATTGCTTTAAATAAGGGAGATTTCCTGAATGTTTAAATTGAAACTTCGACTTTGATTAAAGCAAAGAGAAGTACCAGGATGGCTTCCTAACTATTTAGTTCCTAAAATTCCTGTGAGGTCTGGAGATGACAAATTCAATTCTGATGTGCTGTGTTTTACACTCTGCAGGCTGTAGTAAAAGGGAAAACTAATCAAGCTTGGGTTTCCCATGGGCTGAGCTTTAAGATGTTTTCCTATTTAAAGCTATGGAAATATGTTAAAACCCACATAGACTGGATGAAGTTTATACAAGGCAAAATCTATGTGACCATGTTTTTGCACAGTGTGCATATTTTGACTTTTCATTATTTTCGGTTTCCTTAATCTTTCATTCTGTTTAAAATTGTATTCCTACTACATTTTTATCATAAGTGGTTTAAATATGTATATACAAAATATATAATGTATATTACAAAATGATTTTGTTGTCAAGTAGAAAACATTAGCCTGAATTCAAAATTTCTATTAAAAAGAAAAAAATTGAAACTAATGAATAACCAATATATAAACATATGGCTACATATCCAGGAGTTCCAAGAAATAAAGGAGTTATTTTTTCGAGCCAGTGGCATTATCATATAAATTAAAATATTAATTACTATGTAAAAATCATGAAATAAGAAGAAACATAAAAGGGGAGTCAAAGGATATATCTGATATCCAAACAAGCTAGACATTTCATATAAGAACAAGGGATTATATTTTACATAAACAATTGTTTGTAAACCAAGCATAATTAAAGATAGTGCTTGTTTCTCATTAGAAGGTGGAGCAAGGGACTTCTATTAGTGTCTCTGCTCCACCTTAATTTGGTCAGGTTCTCATTATTATTTGTGAAATCATAGGTAAAACCATAAGGATGCTAAAAATATTATATATGTTTGTGTGAGTATATACTCTATCATCTCAACTTTCTAAGGCCATATTAACTCAATGGTTCACTCCTGCCTCCTGAGAGGTAGTCGAATATACCATGGGTTCATTAGTAGCACCCATGGATTTTCAGTTGTGTCAATATTTGATGACAAGATGGGCATATTAGACAATGAACCTCAATTTATACTTTTAAGTAACCAATATTGGTGTTCCTCCTTTTGTATATTAGCTTTGGAAGAGGTGAAACAGTTAAAACTGAATTCTTGTCATTTAGTTGCTAAATCATGTCTGACACTTTTACAGCCCCATGGACTGTAGCATGTCAGTCTCTTCTGTCCATGGGATTTTCCAGACAAGAATACTGGAGTGGGTTGCCATTTCCTTCTCCAGGGGATCTTCCAGACCCAGGGATTGAACCCAAGTCTCCTGCGTTGGCAGGAGGATTCTTTACTGCTGAACCAACAGGGAAGCCCTAAAAACTGAATTCATTAGATGCTTAATGGGAGTGGCCATATTAAGCAGTTAGCATCGGTATAGACAAAGCTGATTGAATGAAAACTTGACAGGTGTTCCTTTTTCAGTTAGAAAATTTTCCTTTTGAAAATTCAAAGCTACTTCACTCGGTTTAACAAGTGATTAATCTTTTAAAATTTACCACATTTCCACCGATAAGTCACAGATTACAAGAAGCCTTGGAGTTGATTTGTTCTAATTTCCAAATTTTATAGATAAGGAAATTGAAACCCAAAAATTTGAAGTGCATTTTGGCCATGCAGCTGGTCAGTGGCAGCTCAGGGACAGGCTCTGAAACCAATTCTCTGCTCTCTGCACTGATGTTCATCACTGCCCACTGCTTCCCTTTCAGTGATTTCTTAGCATTGGTCATTAAAACCAGGTAGCACACGATAAAATATTACCTTAAAACATGGAAATCATCATGGAAAATTAAAGCGATCTTTTGGAAGAGGTTTTATTTTTCATAGAAAAGTCTTTATCAACAGTTTACATGAAGGGTGGATGCATGGTTGCTATGGGGTTGCCTGTACAATCATTTTGTATTTTTCTTAAAAATATAAGAGTTTTTAAACAAACAAAAGTAAAAGTTTGGTAATAGAAAAATATCATTTTGACAAACTTTTCCACTATAGTTAAGGATAAACTTGGCTCTTGTGGTCTTTGAGGAATTCATACTTGTGTTAGAAGGGAAGTTAAGGACATATTTATGTGAATACCAAATTAGCTGTTTCAGAAACAAAAAGTCTATCTTTTCGAAATGAGAATGTTTGAAGACACGATTATAGATCTGGTTGGTTTTGATCTTTGGAAGTCCACAGTGAATTGTACTGCAGGCTGTCCTGCCAAACTGCACCAGGACCTGATGAGCAGTTTGACTTTACAACTATAATATAAATGTGAGTCTGAAGTTCCTTATTTTCTTTATGGGCATGTTGATTTGGATTGATAGGAGTGACTGCATTTTACTCAGAGAAATGGTTCGTGGAAACTTTGAGTTCTGTGCATTGACAAGTACTATGTAGAGTGAAAAATACATTTAAGACAAAATCATCTAAGATTATCAGGCAACTGGTAGGCAAATACTGTTAAACATCAGTTATGTGTCAAGTTAAATTGAAGTTTTTTGCTCAGATCATGTTATAGTACAAGACTTCAAATGGGATATCTTATCTGTTATCTCAAAAAGTAGGGGTTTGACTTCATATTTATTATTTGACACTTATTTAAATGATATAAAATTTCTCATTATTTAATTGATTCTTTGACCCAGATGGTCCACAAATTATCTTTCATAGATTGATGCTAGCATCCCTTCTTATATGATGAATTTTGTAGATCCATACTGCCCACTGGGCTTCCCAGATGGCTCAGATGGTAAAGTATCTACCTGCAATGTGGGAGATCCAGGTTCAAAGACTGGGTCAGCAAGATCCCTTGGAAAAGGGAATGGCTACTCACTCCAATATTCTTGCGTGGAGAATTCCATGGACAGAGGAGCCTGGCAGGCTACAGTCCATGGGATTGCAAAGAGTTGGACAAGACTGAACAACTAACATTTTTTATACTGCCCACTAGGATAGTCTCTAGCCATAAGTGAAGAGTGCACATTTGAAATGTGACCAGTCCAAATTAAGAAATGCTGTAAATAAAGAATGTATGCTTAATTTCAAGGACCTAGTTAGAACAAAAGATTCTTCTTTCAAGGACCTAGTTAGAAAAAAAGAACATAAGAGATCTCATTTTTTTTTTAATGCTGATTACATTTTGAAATGATAATCTTCTTGAAATATTGTTAAATAAATTAGTGTTAATCTAATCATTTCTTTTTTTTGTAATATGGGTACTAGAAAATTAAAAACTATTTACATAGATAGCTCACATTGTATTTCTGTTGGACAATGACACCTAAAAAATCTAAAATTACATGTGTGACTTGCACTATATTTCTATTATATAGTGCTGCTGTGTACAGTCTTGTCCATACATAGAGAATATTTGTCATTTCTCCTTCAGTGTATTCTTAGAAAAATCAGCTTGGAAATTAATCTTCTAAACTTCAGCCTGAAGGATGCACAAGCCATCCATACTTGAGTTATCTTCTTAATGGGTTCTGTTACTAACGAAAGAATCATAGAATTAATTCAGAAGTCAACATCAGTGGTTGTTCAGCTACTTTAAACTTTAAAAAAATTTTTCTTAATCTGTGGGAATTTATTTCTGTTCAAAATAAACATGATTTTCCCTACTTTTCCCCAAGAACAGAATCAGCATAACAAACCACTGTAGGTAGAGGAGAGTGAAAAAGCTGGCTTGAAACTCAAGAGTCAAAAAACTATGATCGTGGCATCTGGTCCCATCATTTCATGGCAAATAGAAGGGAAAAAAGTGGAAGCAGTGACAGACTTTATTTGTTGGGCCCCAAAACCACTGTAGGCGGTGACTGCAGCCATGAAATTAAAAGACGCTTGTTCCTTGGAAGAAAAACTGTTACAAACTAGAAAGCATATTAAAAAGCAGAAACATTACTTTACTGACAAAGGTCTGTATAGTCAAAGCTATGGTTATTCTAGTAGTCATGTATGGATGTGAGAGTTGGGCCATAAAGAAAGCTGAGCGCTGAAGGACTGATGCTTTTGAATTGTGGTGTTAGAGAAAACGAGAGCCCCTTGGACAGCAAGGAGATCAAGCCAGTCAATCCTAAAGGGAATTAACCCTGAATATTTGTTGGAAGGACTGAAGCTGAAGCTCCAATACTTTGGCCACCTGATGCAAAGAGCTGACTCACTGGAAAAGATCCTAATGCTGGGAAAGATTGAAAGCAAAAGGAGAATGGGGCAGCAGAGGATGAAATGGTTAGATAGCATCACTGACTCAGCTGGCATGAATCTGAGAAAACTCCAGGTGATAGTGAAGGAGAGGGAAGCCTGGCGTGCTGCAGTCCATGGGGTTGCAAAAGTGAACATGACCTAGTTACTGAAAAACAACAGCAATTCTTGCTAAAATTAGAGTAATCGTCGCTTTACTTGAAATCATTGCCTAACTTGTTGAAAAAGGCTAATGCAAGGGTCATTTATCTGCAGTCTAACTCCGTCATAGATAGCCTTTTTTTCCCAGAAGGTAGAGAAGCAGAATCACCATATACCAGTATCCTACTGGTGAGAAAAACAAAGAAACCAAATAAAACCTCAGTTCAGTTCAGTCGCTCAGTCATGTCCAACTCTTTGCGACCCCATAGACTGCAGCACATCAGGCCTCCCTGTCCGTCACCAACTCCCGGAGTCCACCCAAACCCATGTCCATTGAGTCAGTGATGCCATCCAACCATCTCACCCTCTGTCATCCCCTTCTCCCAGCTTCAATCTTTCCCAGTATCAGGGTCTTTTCCAATGAGTCAGCTCTTCACATCAGGTGGCCAAAGGATTGGAGTTTCAGCTTCAACATCAGTACTTCCAATGAATATTCAGGACTGATTTCCTTTAGGATTGAGTGGTTGGATCTCCTTGCAGTCCAAGGGACTCTCAAGAGTCTTCTCCAACACCACGGTTCAAAAGCATAAATTCTTTGGTGCTCAACTTCCTTTATAGTCCAACTCTCACATTCATACATGACTACTGGAAAAACCATAGCTTTGACTAGATGGACTTTTGTTGGCAAAATAATGTTTCTGCTTTTTAATATGCTGTCTAGGTTGGCCATAGCTTTTCTTCCAAGGAGCAAGTGTCATTTAATTTCATGGCTGCAGTCACCATCTGCAGTGATTTTGGAGCCCCCCAAAATAAAGTCTGTCACTGTTTCCATTGTTTTCCCATCTTTTGCCGTGAAGTGATGGGACTGGATGCCATGATTTTAGTTTTCTGAATGTTGAGTTTTAAGCCAGCTTTTTCACTCTCCTCTTTCACTTTCATCAAAAGGCTCTTTAGTTCCTCTTCACTTTCTGCCGTAAGGGTGGTATCATCTGTGTATCTGAGGTTATCGATATTTCTCCTGGCAATCTTAATTCCAGCCTGTGCTTCATCCAGCCCAGTATTTCGCATGACGTACTCTGCATAGAAGTTAAATAAGGAGGGTGACAATATACAGCCTTGAGGTACTCCTTTCCAAATTTGGAACCAGTCTATTGTTCCATGCCCAGTTCTAACTGTTGCTTCCTGACCTGCATACAGGTTTCTCAAGAGGCAGGTCAGGTGGTCTGGTATTCCCATCTGTTTCAGAATTTTCCACAGTTTGTTGTGATCCACACAGTCAAAGGCTTTGGCATAGTCAATAAAGCAGAAGTAGATGTTTTTCTGGAACTCTCTTGCTTTTTTGATGATCCAGCAGATGTTGGCAATTTGATCTCTGGTTCCTCTGCCTCTTCTAAATCCAGCTTGAACATCTGGAAGTTCACAGTTCATGTACTGTTGAAGCCTGGTTTGGAGAATTTTGAGCATTACTTTGCTAGCGTGTGAGATGAGTGCAATTGTGAGATGTTTTGAGCATTCTTTGGCATTGCCTTTCTTTGGGATTGGAATGAAAACTGACCTTTTCCAGTCCTGTGGCCACTGCTGAGTTTTCCATATTTGCTGGCATACTGAGTGCAGCACTTTCACAGCATCGTCTTTTAGGATTTGAAATAGCTCAACTGGAATTCCATCACCTCCACTAGCTTTGTTTATAGTGATGCTTCCTAAGGCCCACTTGACTTCACATTCCAGGATGTCTGGCTCTAGGTGAGTGTTCACACCATCGTGATTATCTGGGTCGTGAAGATCTTTTTTGTACAGTTCTTCTGTGTATTCTTGCCACCTCTTCTTAATATCTTCTGCTTCTGTTAGGTCCATACCATTTCTGTCCTTTATTGAGCCCATCTTTGCATGAAATGTTCCCCTGGTATCTCTAATTTTCTTGAAGAGATCTGTAGTCTTTCCCATTCTATTGTTTTCCTCTATTTCTTTGCATTGGTCACTGAGGAAGGCTTTCTTATCTCTCCTTGCTATTCTTTGGAACTGTGCATTCAAATGGGTATATCTTTCCGTTTTTCCTTTGCTTTTTGCTTCTCTTCTTTTCATAGCTATTTGTAAGGCCTCCTGAGACAGGCATTTTGCCTTCTTGCATTTCTTTTTCTTGGGGATGGTCTTGATCACTGCCTCCTGTACAATGTCATGAACCTCCATCCATAGATCTTCAGGCACTCTGTCTATCAGAACGAATCCCTTAAAGCCATTCGGGTCATACCTAAATGGTCTAGTGGTTTTACCTACTTTCTTCAATTTAAGTCTGAATTTTGCAATAAGGAGTTCATGATCTGAGCCACAGTTAGCTGCTGGTCTTGTTTTTGCTGACTTTATAGAGCTTTCCCATCTTTGGCTGCCAAGAATATAATCAAGATAAACCTGGAGTCAAACAAAAAGAGTATACCCCCTTTGGCCATCTTTTTCTATTTCTTGTTGATTATGAAAAATTAAATCAACCATGTAGTAATTTAGTAATCAACAAGGACCTACTATATAACACAGGGAACTATACTCAATATTTTGTAATAACCTATAAGGGAAAATAATATGAAAAAGAATATATATATATATATGTGCTGTGTTTAGTCACTCAGTAATGTCTGACTGTTTGTGACCCCATGGACTGTAGCTCACCAGGGTCTGTCCATGAGGATTCTCCAGGCAAGGATACTGGAGTAGGTTGCCATGCCCTCTTTCAGGGGATCTTCCCAACTCAGGGATTGAACCCAGGTCTCCCACATTGCAGGCGGATTCTTTACCATCTGAGCCACCAGGGAAGCCCAAGAATACAGGGGTAGGTTTCCATGCCCTCCTCCAGGGGATCTTCCCAACCCAGGGACTGAACCCTGTTCTCCCACATTGCAGGCGGATTCTTTACCAACTGAGCCACCAGGGAAGCCCAGGAACACTAGAGTGGGTAGCCTACCCCTTCTCCAGGGGATCTTCTCTGATCCAGAAATCAAACCAGGGTCTCCTGCATTGCAGGTGGATTCCTTACCAGCTGAGCTACCAGAGAAGCCCATATATGTGTATATATACATAAATATGTATATATGTATATGTGTATGAATATATAAACCACCATATATAAGCCACTTTATATAATATACATATAATATATATATGAATCACTGTACTATATACCTGAAACTAACATGATATTATAAATCAAGTACACTTCAATAAAAAACCATATAATTGACTATGAACAAGATGCAAGTATACTGCTCATTTTTATTTTCCCATTACTCCAGCACCACATCAAGCATATATTAGGTATCCAGGCAGTTTTAGTTAGATGGAGCAGAATCATTCAGAAATAGGAATGATCTTAATTAATTAACTGCTTTAGGGAAATTACTTGTAACAGAATAAAGAAAAGGAATTTAGAAAGAATAGGTGCCAAAATGTGAACTTATTCCTGAAGTGTTTCTTTAACTTTCTTGGATAGAATGTGTTTAATTTAACCACCTTTAGTTTGGGAAGAAGAAAGAGGTTTCTATGCTCTTTGAAGCTTGCATTGCTACTTACTAGAATGCCAGAGTTTCTGTCAGTCAATAGCACATGCAAAATTTATCAACTATATTGCTTGACATAGAGGTTACTCTGTCATAACTAACTAACTCAAGACTGCCAGAGAATTTTTTATGGAAGTGTGTGCTGCCAAAAAAGAAGTGTGTCTTGATTGATTGCCACAGCTGACCTAAATGCTCAAGGATCACTGTGTAATAACCCCTTTATCACATATTAACCACAAAACCCAAGTCCAAATAGCAGTAAGGGTCTTTTTCAAACCCACAAAACGTCGGAAAGCCAGAGAGTAGGAGGATTTTCATCTTTTCTGCAACTCAGTGACATCCTTCAGCCTCTGTGTGAGATTGGGTATCTGATTTGCAATCCCTGAGAACTGATACATTGCAAAACCTCCTGAAATGAAGGTTGATCCATAATCCCAATATTTCCTTCTTTTCCTCTGGCTTCTCCAATTCTTAAAATCCACTTTATCTTAAAAAAATGTGAGGTATAATCATAATACTTTATGCCATAAAAATGAATATACATATAGATTTACTGGAAATGTAAGCCAGACCAGCAATATTTCATCAAAGTGGTTTATATCATTTCATTTCCTCTTTTATTTTGGTAAATGCCAATTTGAAAAGGGAGAGGAAGAGAGTGAAAGTAAAAATCTTCGTGCTTTTGAAGTGCATAAGAGTCTGCAGGACTGTAAAGGCTACTCAAGCCTATACAGTCTGCCATGTATTATGCTAATTTCCTTTGTGGTCGAAACTACAAGCTGCATTGAAAGTGCCCAGGGAGTAACAAGAAGGCTTAAATTTCTAGGATCTCAAATTTGGTCCTTGTATGTTTGTGAGAAAAGGGGCTGGTACCTGGGGTCCTCAGTCGGTATGGACACTGATAGCTTAGCTGCTACTGCTGCTGCTAAGTCGCGTCAGTCGTGTCCGACTCTGTGCGACCCATAGACGGCAGCCCACCAGGCTCCTCTGTCCCTGGGCAAGAATACTGGAGTGGGTTGCCATTTCCTCCTCCAGTGCATGAAAGTGAAAAGTGAAAGTGAACTCGCTCAGTCGTATCCGACTCTTCGCGACCCCATGGGCTGCAGCCTACCAGGCTCCTCCGTCCATGGGGTTTCCCAGGCAAGAGTACTGGAGTGGGGTGCCATTGCCTTCTCCGCTGATAGCTTAGAGATATTAACATATACTTTATTTTTGCTGTTGTTGTTTAGTTGCTAGGTCATGTCTGACTCTTCTGTGACACATGGGCTGTAGCCCACCAGGCTCCTCTGGTCATGTGATTTCCCAGGCAAAAATACTGGAATTGGTTGCCATTTCTTTCTCCAGGGAATCTTCCTGACTCACGTATCGAACCCATGTCTCCTGCATTGGCAGGCAGATTCTTTACCACTGAGCTACCTGGGAAGCCCATATACTTTATCTAATATACAATAAATCTGATGTGAATTATATTTACCATCAGTTCAGTTCAGTTCAGTAGCTCAGTCATGTCCGATGCTTTGCGACTTTATGAACCGCAACACGCCAGGCCCCCTGTCCATCACCCACTCCCAAAGTCCACCCAAACCCATGTCCATCGAGTCGGTGATGCCATCCAGCCATCTTATCCTCTGTTGTCCCCTTCTCCTCCTGCCCTCACTCTTTCCCAGCATCAGGGTCTTTTCCAATGAGTCAGCTCTTCGCATCAGGTGGCCAAAGTATTGGAGTTTCAGCTTCAACATCAGTCCTTCCAATGAACACCCAGGACTAATCTCCTTTAGGATGGACTGGTTGAATTTCCTTGCAGTCCAAGGGACTCTCAAGAGTCTTCTCCAACACCACAGTTCAAAAGCATCAATTCTTTGGCACTCAGCTTTCTTTATAGTCCAACTCTCACATCCCATTATATTTATTAATTTAATTATGTAAGTTAATAAAGCTAAATAATTAAAAATACATAATGTATAATATTTATTTATATGTATATCTGATGACTAAGCTGACTTCTGAGTCTATGTTTTATTTAGGAATAAAGTATAAGGATAGTATATTAGTGCTGGTCTGATAAATTGTCAGGTAGAAAGCTAGATATACATTTGTGTTAGGGCAGATGAATAATTCATAGAATTCTCCAGAGACTATTTTTCTCTCATCTGTCTGCCATTAAGTGGTTTTTTTTGTCATTTGGTAGAAAAATCATCATTTTGGAGGTGAGGGCAAGGTCAGCAGCTCTCAGTGAGAAAAGACAATCACAGTGTGGGGTAATTTCAGCAGTACTAGAAAAAGCTCTTTGCTTTGGCCAAACTCTTTTCTTATTGTTGGCTAGTGATTGAAATTTTACCACTACTACTTCATTTCTATGGCTAAAGGCTTTTCTTTCTCTTGGAAATATAGTCCTTAAGGAAATACTATCCTTAACTCCATCATGGGAAGTAGGGTGGAAATGAATGGTAACCTCATTAGTTATTTCTACCTTATTTATATCTTAGGGTATAAATACCTTCTCAAAGGGGAAGATATTCATGGTTCGGAAGTAGAAAAGAGAAAAGTTACAATCTGGGAAAGTAAGAGGAAGATGGAGTCATGGAGGAGAGACTGGCCTCACTTCCTGAAGCTGAATAAGCTTGATCCTTAGGAGGGGTATCTACTAAGGTCTCTTTACAGGCAGAGTGATGAGGTTAATCCCAACCATAAGATCTGATCTCTAGGGAAATAAAGAGAGGAAAGTATTCCTGAAATGGCACTACTTTTAAAGAGGGATCCAAACTCTCTAGCTTAAGAGAAAGAGGTGGGGTGGTGGCTGGGAGAAAATAAATGAGAGAGAGAACTACAGCCTGCATCAATCTGAGAGCAGCAGAATTAGATGGTGAAATACACAGAGAATTCTGAATGCGTGAACTGGGCTTATGTGCTCAGGTCTCCTTTGGGGTAAATCTAAAAGTCTACACTTTGGCCCTACTTGTTTTTGGTTTTGTTTTTTTTTTTTTTAAATAAGGAAGTTTTCTTAACCAGCTATTTTTGGCATTGTAGCTTTACCCTGTCACTGATGACACTAACTAGTGGTTCACACCCAAATACCACCAAAGACTGTTATTATCTTCCACTCCCTATAGCCAACAGCCAATGGCCTGACATATTTACATACATAAATAAACTTTTTTTTAGAAAGGAATAATTAGTTTGTCCATTTTAGAAGATTAATTAAAGACATGTATGGTTATGTGTTAGAACTAGTCCTTTAAAAGAAAGGTCTGCTAGATATTTTTTTTTAGTTTATTTATTTGTCTATTTTTTTACTTTACAATATTGTATTGGTTTTGCCATACATTGACATGAATCTGCCATGGGTCTACATGTGTTGTCCTTCCAGAACCCCCCTCCCACCTCTCTCCTCATCCCATCCCTCTGGGTCATCCCGGTGCACCAGCCCCGAGTGCCTTGTATCATGCATTGAACCTGGACTGGCGATTCATTTCACATATGATAATTTACATGCTTCAATGCCATTCTCCCATATCATCCCACCTGTGCCCTCTCCCATTAAGATGGTTCTTATAGTTAGAAAACTCCAGGTTGAATGTTCATTTATTTATGTAGTTATGGAGCAGTTTGCTGGTGGTCCTACAGTCTGTTCTTTCCCTCTCCATCACCGCCATTGTCCTCTTGGTCATCGGTGGACTACAGATGGCCAGTTTTACAGCCCTCATCTCTGCTGAGTTACGCCTTTGTTGTGGTCACTTATTCCCAGAGAGTCTTATGGTTTGGCAAGGCTTGGCCCCTCATGGGTCAGGGAAATAGCCCCATACCTTGTTGTTGTGTTTCCGTGAAATTCTATTCTTAAATTGCTATCTGATATTCAATTCTCAACCTCAATAATTGCTTAAGTATACTCAGTCAGGTTTAACAAGAAGCTGATCATGTGATCTCAAAATCTTTTTCGAAGTTCAGCTAGATCCTGGGAAAAAAGCAAAAGACACTTCACAATCTCTTCCATTCGAGGTTAAAAGAAAGAACACTGAGCTTTGTTTGGCAAATAATCTCTTGGTAAGATTTGCTTCACTGCCAGTTTTTCTCTAAACAATCAAGCATTTCATTCCTGATGATTGATTCAAATGAATTATCTGGAACAAATGGTAATTAGATGAGCTATAATTACCAGTTCCCACCCATTATATTTCTTAAAAATAGACCCTCCGCTGTCTTGCCTAGTGATATTACAAAGAAACTTTCGAAAGTTGACTTCTTACAGAATTTAATGTCTGAATGCAAACTTTAGCACTTGATTATAATGTTTTATATTAATCTATTTTTATTTCATATATGTAAACTTTTTTCCCCAGTTAAGATTATAAGTCATTGCAGGCAGGGTAATGACTTTTTTTTTTCTTTTCCATAATATATACAGAAACTCAACACAGTACAAAGGGCAGAAGTAAGCTCTGGGCATATGCTTATTCAATGGAATTGAATGACTCTTCCAGTTTTCATACTCAAAAATACTCCCTATGAACAGATTTCACTGTGGTACATGATGTCTTTTCGGTCATTTCAAAATGTTGGTCTTCTGACTCATCCATCAGGATCAATTTACAAATCACCTCCTCTGGAAGCTCTCTCTGACCACTCTACAAATAATTAGTGACTCCTTCCTCTGGGTCTCACTGTACTTTGTATTCTGATCATTGTGTACACCACCTCCTCTGCAATTTACTCTTGTATGTTTAAATGTTCATTTTCCC
The DNA here is from genome assembly GCF_054371585.1 of Giraffa tippelskirchi. Lineage (NCBI taxonomy): Eukaryota > Metazoa > Chordata > Mammalia > Artiodactyla > Giraffidae > Giraffa > Giraffa tippelskirchi. Next base: position 135,403,242 of record NC_137283.1, read on the forward strand.
TGTTGGAATGTGAACCTTTTGGGAAGAGGGTCCCTATTATTAGTTTTCCTTTGGCTTAGCATCTTATAGGCTGAATAATACGCCGAATCTGTGAATAAATGAGAATCATTAGGGCTGTGACATCTCTAATAAACTGCTGTTTATGCCTATTGATCTGCTTTTGGTGAAAATTCCAGTAGACTTTAAAGGAAATTCCATATGTTGTTTGGTAGTTGAAGGTCTGTGCTGAACTTTTTAGTATTTATTTTATGTCGTGCCTTGGCACTAGTATCTCTCTATATATACTTCTTTTTTCTAACATCCCCATGAAACTTGAGTTTCTCAAATTTCCCCTGCCTTTCTCTTCCAGCTCCTGCTTTCTTCACTTGCCCTTTGTGTTTAAACTTTCTCTTTGTGCATTTCTATACTTGATATGTGTAAGAGAATATTTATTTCAAATTCCACTTTACTCTCTGTGCTATCTAGAAGAAATAGGAGAGACTTCTCAAGAGGAGAAGATAGTTGGAACTCTGAAAGTTGTGTGAGGATTTTTAGCTCTTCAGTCTATTTGGAACAGAAGGTTTCAACTGTGAACAAAGAAAAGTATGAGTGAAAACAGAGCTTAGGAGTAAATGAAGCAAGGGTTACAGTCCATGTATCAAAAAAAGATCTCCTTCTCCAAAATTATTTTCAGCAGGGCTCCCTTTATAGCTAGTTCATGGAGGTCAATTGACATATAATTGAATTTTCCAAAAATATCTTCACAAGACTTTTCAGTAATACAACATAATAAGATTTAGTCTCACGGTGGTAACTGCATTCCTGAAAAGCTGAGCGATGTTTCAGATTTTTCACAAGTTACCTTCCTTAAAGTAGGTCGACAGCTACGTATCAAGGGCCAAAATCATGCCTGTGGAAACAACACTGTTCACAACTCCACCTGCTAGAAGCTGCTATGCTTTCTTGAAGAGATGAGGTAGAAAACTGTTATTCTTGTTTTTTCTTTTGGTTTGTATCATCAGGGAAGTCCCAGAAATTTGCTATTCTTAACTGAGTTAAATTAAGGATGACAGAAAGGACAGGAAATGTCACCATCTTGGGGAGAAGGAAGAGTTGTTAAAGCATCATCTAGACATGTAGCTCTCTGGGCATGGTTTCATTGTTGTGTCTGAAATTGTAGATTATTTTTTTCTTTTCATTTTTTTTTACAAGTTTCTTGTATCACTGTCTCATGAGATAGTTTTTGATACTTATTTCCTTTTATTTCCTCACATATGGGCTACCTCTTGGGGCATGATCCATTTTTCTTCAGCCTGAATAGCCTTCCTCCACACTCTGAAGGACATCAAGACACTAAGTATGATTTTATATTTTTGTTCAGGCTCAGTTCAGTTCACTCACTCAGTCATGTCTGACTCTGCGATCCCATGGACTGTAGCATGCTGGGCTTCCCTGTCCATCATCAACTCCCAGAGCTTGCTCAAACTCATGTCCATCGAGTCAGTGATGCCATCCAACCATCTCATCCTCTGTCATCCCCTTCTCCACCATCCTTCAATCTTTCCCAGCATCAAGGTCTTTTCCAATGAGTCAGTGGACTTAAACATCCCTCCCAGGTCAGGTATATGTAACTTGGGCTCCTTGGGCCCCTTCTGTTGGCCTCTGCAGGACCAGACAGAGAGCAGAATCAGCTCCCAACATACTTGTGAGTGGAGCTTGCCAACTGCCATGGTTTTCTCTGTACATGACACCAGACACGATGCCTGAATGATGCCATCATAGACAGGCACACTTGGAGAAGCAGGGCTGAAGCAGCGGCAGACACAAGTGCTCATTCTATTCCAAAGGTATTGTCTTTTTTTTTTTTTTAGTGTGCACTTAGAACTCTTCCATTTTCAGGGAACTATATTCAATATCCTGTGATAAACCATAATGGAAAACAACATGAAAAACAATATATATGTATAACCTTGCCATACCACAAAAATTAAACACAACCTTGTAAATCAACTATATTCAATAAAATTTTTTAAAAAAGATTTTCTATTTGCAATCTCATAGTTTTCTAGTGGGTCTGAAACCAAGAAAAATAAAACAATGGAGAAAAACCTGTGTCTTCTGGAAGTAAAAGAGACTGATTAAATCTAGGCTGATCTAGATTGAACACATATTATGTTTTTCTTGTTTCCTTATTATCTGTAAAGGAGAGAGATTTCTAGGAAGAGGGAAAATGTGATCAATGGCTAGAAGGCCTGAAACTGTTTGGAAGGTGAGGAAAATTGCAGAGTCCCCTGTGGCTGTATGTAAGGTATTGTTTCTATGGGATGTGGGGAAAGATGAGAGAGCAAGTCCAAACAGAGTCCAGGCCACGAGAGGGTCAGGTGTCTACTCCAGCAGTTTTGACTTTACACTGTGGGTGATGAGGAGCCACTGAACACTCACAAATAGAAGGAGGCAAGTTGTGGTGGAAAGTTTGGAGGCTTCAAGGGAGTAAGTAAACTGACATCCACATATTCTCTTTAGCTGTGTGAGCTTGCACCAAAAACCCTTTCCTGTTTTCAGTTTCCTCATCTGAAACATGGCTACAATAATAATTGTGAAAATTAAGTAAGTGTACACAAGTGAAGCCTTTTGCCCAGAGCAGGGCCCCCAAACACAGATTAGGTAAACTGATGCTTGCCTACAGCAAATGTATACAAACACTTTTTCATTTTTAATTAGAAATTTGGTGGTTTAGTCAGGGGAAAGGGATCGTTGGCTAATTTATCCCACATGAGTCAGGAATATGCAGGCCAAGAGGCAATATACTTATCCATCCACCCCAACAAATTTCAAAGGCACAAAAGGATTTAACATGTGCATAAAGGAAAATACCCTAAATTTACATTGGAAAATAAGACATCAGATTTTTTAATTCTCTTTTGTGTCACCTAATTTCCTGGAGACTCTGGAAAAATGTTCCAAGCAGCCTGCCATCTGGTTCATTGTTTTCAGGGGCCTCAGAGTCTAGCACTTTAATATTTCTCCCCTTCTGGCCTGATAGCTGGCACTTGAAAATGACACGGAGGCACTTGTGATTGATCACTAGCACCTACCGATAGGCAGTATTGAAATTCTTGTGCTACAGAGACCTGTTTGTGAATACAATATTCTGTTTTTAGTTAAATATTTTGAAAAGAAATTAGCAGACTTTAAACGCTCAAGATACCACATAATTTGGAAAGTGGAAAAAAACACAGCCTAGGACTTAGTGGAGCTGACTTGTAGCTTGAGCTTTGCCAATATTACATCATGCAACCATGCATGGATTAAGTCAACTCTGACCCTCAGTTTCCTCATCTGTAGAATGGCAAGAGTTCATCTAGATTGCTAAACTCCCTTTTATGTATGTGTATTATTGTAAATCTTAATTTATATTTCTAGGCTCAATACAGCATCATTACTTTGACCCCAAGGTCCGTCTATCTTCCCAGCATCTGATTGATCACCAAACCCTGTTTTGCATTTCTGTTAAGAATTGGAGAAATTTCAGAATTAGAGAAATCTTAATACAAATCCCAGCTTAATCATGCATTAGCATGGAGAAGTTCATCATCTTTCTCTCCACCTCCACTTCCTCCTCTATAAAGCGGGGCTACAATAGTGTTTATATCATAGGCTTATGGTTTGGATTAAATGAGGTAATGCATGTGAAGTCCTTAGCAGAATGCTTAGTGTTTAATAAATCATGTTAATATTCAAAATCTCCCTTCCAAATAGCTCTTGAATTCAACTCTTCCTCTTCATCTGGAACACCAAAACCAAATTAGTTTCCTTAACTCTAAGTCTTTGCTCTGACAGAGAGGTAGTCTTTTAAAAACACATAGCACTACAATGAAGAATGAAGTTTCTAAAGGGGCCAATAGAAATGGATGATGAGGGTGCTTAGAACAGTAGGGTCTGGTTTGACAAGTCTGAGACCAAGTTTCTCCTGATCTTGTTTCAAAATAACAGAAGTAAAGGTCTTCTTGAACTTTTCAGGTCAATTTAACTAATCAGATTGAAGGCAGGTTGGTTGGAGTGGGAGGGTGGGGGTGGTGCAGTGTTAAAAACCTTTGACACAGGTCCCCTGCGCACAGCATTTATGATTCTCTGTTTTTTACCACAACTTTCATTGAGACTTGCTTTGATTTCAGAGCAGACTCCTGTTTGTCCTCAGAGCAGAAGTGTGGTTGGTTGACCTCTGTGTGGGCACTGGCTTTGGGTTAGATGGGAAGATGGGCTTAAGTAAAGGATAAACTCTTTAAATCAAACCAGATCAGGTCCTGACATTTTCAGACATACTTTGGAGCATGGCACAAGCTGCTCTGGCACATGGTGAGGGCTTCACTTCCCCATGTCTTTACTGAGATGGAGGGAAAAGCAAGCAGAAAACCAAGGGCTTACATAGCAGCATCAAAGATATCGGTTAAGCATTGGCATTTCCTGCTGTGAGTCCTGTATAGCATAAAAAAATTCACTGGACTTTCACTTGAGAAAAGAGTTTCTCCTGCCTGAATAATATGATGCTTCTCCTGCCCATAAGAAGAAAGGAAGAAAAGTTTTGCTTCCGTGAATGACCTGCAAACATCCTGTGAAAAAAATTCATCAAGGCACAGCTATCTCAGAACACAGGGAGCTAGAGAGGGTTGTCGCGACACTCTGGAGGATGGCAGGCTTTTTTTTTTGATAGGCCAATGGCAGCAGCAGGACCGAGGGTGAGGAGGCCCATTCGAGGCCAATCTGGCATCGTATTACAGGGCCAGAGGGACTGGAGGAAGGGAACATTTGGATCTCATTACAGAACAAAGGGACAGGGTGCTAGAAAACAGAGTGAATCTGGGTCAGAGGTACCTGACTCTCCCACAGGTGCTGTAGTCAATTTGCACATCTCCACTCGGGAGCGAGCCTCCCAGAGCTGTCTCTCCACCATCACATGTGCCAACAATAACATTTTACCAGGAAAACAGCTTGTCAAAACCAGCATTTTAGTTGGAGCAGTGGTGTGATGAAAATAATGTTTTCTCAGGAGCAAAGCTCACTGCTCTTGAGAAGTTAGAGCTGTTAGCAAATGATTTTTGTGAAATCTCCTTCAAATATTCAAAATCTTTCTGTACTATTTTATTTTACAAACATCCTCCTTCTATAAATCACTTATTTTTTCTTGGAGAGAGTTGGTGAGGAGGAGAGAAAGGAGATCTGTGATTCTTGTGAAGAATAGATATTTTTGAGTGTAATTCAAGATCTAAACTTCATTTTCCTTAATTATGACAGGGTTGCCTTCTGATGAAGCATTATTTTGAAAATCTGTGTTTTGGGGCAAGGCGGTGACTGGTCCAAGTTTGGGGTGGCTCCCCTGGCTTTTGCTTCTTTCTCTCTTTCTCTTTCTTTCTCCTTCCTTCTCTTTTGAAATCATTTTCAGGCCTTGAAGGGAGAAGGATTGGCCCAGAATGCTACACTGCTTGCAGGTCTGCCAACTTACCACCCAAACCTTGTAACTGTATTTTAAGTCATTAACGATAAAGCCCCAAAAATGTTTTCAGAGGGTACATGTCATCTGAAACAATATAAATTGTACAATGAGAGAAAAGCAGGCCTCAGGTATTTGCAGAGGTCCTGTTATGTGGTGGTTGTGATGAAAATAGGCTTAGTGACTTTAACAGCTGGCAATTTATTAGCAAACCTGGTTCTACTAAAAAAAATATGGAAAATCAGAATTGATGTAGAGTGTTAATCTCAAATCCTTTATATTAGCAAGACTTCTGTATTATGTTAACTTTTACAATTGTAGGGAGCAGGCATCCTTTAGAGCAAAAGACCAGGCAAATGAACTTCCTTTGTCAAATAGCACTCCATGGAGATCCAGGCCCTGTCTGCCTGCATCATTAAGCCTAGAGTACAATGATTTTCCTTGATATGACTTGGCAAAACTAAGGGGTGCGTCTTCTTTCTTAGTTAGGGTCACTTTTGGAAATCCCTTACTAGGCTTGATTCTGGAGTTGTCATTTCCAGGCTTAGTGGTAGTTCTTTCCTTGGACACATCATCCTAAAATTTGCCTTCCCTTTGGCTGAGCTTTTATACACAGTAATTGAAAACAACACATTTTCTGCTGCCAACTGGAGACACCAGAGCGATCACTCTCTCTTTCTACTTTAGGTTTAACAATGTGGCAGTGGATGAGATGGGAGACATGCTCGAAGTATTCAAAATGAAAAACACCAGAACACAACCGTTATTTTATGAAAGAGGCTGGAAAATGGTTAGTAAAGAAATCACAGATGTGTTTCACAGATGAGGGGGAGGTAAGGGAGAGGACTATGTTCAGAAAATAGCATGACAGGCACAGTATATTCCTGATTTGGCTCAACATATTACTTTTTGGGTTTCCTAAGCTTGATTTGGGAGGTTTATTTTCACTTTTAAGAGTATCTGTGTCTATATGGATGTACATAAGTAATTTGACATCCCAGAAGAATCTAATGGTATTATAGAATATTGACCATAATTATTTATCTGTAGTCACACTAAATAAAAGGCACTTGATAAAACATGGAGGTAATTACCCTCTTAAATTAGAAATTACATTTTTGAACTCTTGCCCATGAAAAGAAACCCCTATTTTGTTCAAGGATCAACTGTATAAATACAATCTTTTAAAATAATGTATATTTTGGTTCAGTTCTGCTGTGAGCATCTAAAAAAAGTCTAGATGTTCTAATTCATCATCTATTACAGATATTCAGTTTAGAGCAGTAGATTAATCTCACTGAGCATTCATTGGAAGAATGTTGGTCTACCTTTTCTAGAGAGGAATAATTTGCTTTTATTTTTAATTTACAAGTGCCTATATCAAGCCAAGGGCTTCCCTGGTGGCTCAGTGGTAAAGAATCCACCTGCCAATGCAAGAGAAACAGGTTCGATCCTTGGGTCAGGAAGATCCCCTGAAGAAGGAAATGACAAACCACTCCAGCATTCTTGCATGAGCAATCCCATGGACAAAGGAGCCTGGCAGGTTACAGTCCATGGGGTTGCAAAAGAGTCAGACACGACTTAGTGACTAAACAACAACAACAACATACCATATCATATCTAGCCCTATTTCAAGCACTTTACAAATCCTAATGCATTCAATCCTCGCAACCCTATGAAGTAGATACTTGTATTATCATGCCCAATTTATAGATGATAAAACCAAGGCATGGAGAGACTGAGCAAACTACCCATGGCCAAGCAGGTAGTAGGTGGCGAGCAGGCTTTGATCTTAGGCAATATGACATGAAAATCCTTGCCCTACTTCCCCTAGGAAAGCACTGTCCAGTAGAAAAATAACGTTGGCCATATATGTAATTTTAAATTCCCTAGTAGTCATACTAAACAAGTAAAAAAATAGAATTTAACTTAAATGATACCTTACATGATGCAACAGTTAAAGTGAAATGTAGTACAGTTGACCCTTAAACAACATGATTTTGAACTGTGAGGATCCATCTGTATGCAGATTTTTTTCAATAAATGCATCCTATGGTACTCTGTATTAGATATCACATTGCCAACATCCACTGAATCATAGACAAAGCACGGGAATTCTAGAAACACATCTACTTCTGCTTCATTGACTACACTAAAGTCTTTGACTGTGTGAATCACAACAAACTGGAAAATTCTTAAAAAGATGGGAATACCAAACCACCTTGCTTGCCTCCTGAGAAACCTGTATGCAGGTCAAGAGGCAAGAGTCAGAACTGGACATGGAACAATGGACAGCTTCAAAATTGGGAAAGGAGTATGTCAAGGCTGTATATTATCACCCTACTTATCCAATTTATATGCAGAGTACATCATGTGAAATGCCGGGCTGGATGAAGCACAAGTTGGAAACAAGATTGCTGGGAGAAATACCAATAACCTCAGATACACAGATGACACCACCCTAATGGCAGAAAGCGAAGAAGAACTAAAGAGCCTCTTGATGAAAGTGAAAGAGGGGAGTGAAAAAGCTGGCTTAAAACTCAACAATCAAAAAACAAAGATCATGGCATCTGGCCCCATCACTTCATAGCAAATAGATGGGGAAACAATGAAAACAGTGACAGACTTTATTTTCTTGGGCTCCAAAATCACTGTAGATAGTGACTGCAGCCATGAAATTAAAAGACACTTGCTCCTTGGAAGAAAAGCTCTGACAAACCTAGAAATCATATGTATTAAAAAGCATAAACATCACTTAATCAACAAAGGTCTGTATAGTCAAAGCTGTGGTTTTTCCAGCAGTCATGTATGAATATGAGATTTGAACTATAAAGAAGGATGAGAGCTAAGGAACTAATGGTTTTGAACTGTGGTGTTGGAAAAGACTCTTGAGAGTCCCTTAGACAGCAAGGAGATCAAACCAGTCAATCCTAAAGGAAATCAACCCTGAATATTCATTGGAAGAACTAATGCTGAAGCTGAATCTCTAATACTTTGACCACCTGATGCAAAGTACTGACTCATTTGAAAAGACGCTGATGCTGGGAAAGATTCCATGATGAGGGCAGGAGAAGAGGATGACAGAGGATGAGATGTTTGGATGGCATCACTGATTCAATGGACATCACTTTGAGCAAACTCCAGAAGATGGTGAAGGACAGGGAAGCCTAGAGTGCTATAGTCCACGGGGTCACAAAGAGCTGGAAATGACTGAGCATCTGAACAACAACCATAGTGCTACACAGTTGGAGTTGGCTGAATCTGTGGATGTGGAATCTTGGACCCAGAGGGCTGGTTCTGCAATTATATATGGATTTTCAACTGCTCAGGGAGGTTGATGCCCCTAAAACCCAAATTGTTCAAAGGTCAACTGTACATATCAAAACAGTATAATTGTGTTTCATATACATATGCTTCATACTGCTACATATGCTTCATACTGCTTCCTTTTTTAAATTTGTAATTAATTTAAATAGACATAACTGAGAACACAAAATGTGTTTGGAAGTTGGCGACGTTAAATCCAGTATGAGTGATCAGGTTGAGAGAGGATAAAGAAAGGAATTTTGTTTTTCTTGATCACTAAGTATTTAAAAATAAATCAAGAGAAAATAGATTCTACATTAAATGTGGTGGTAAATCTGCATGCATTTCTTTTATTTGTTGTTGTTTTAGTTGCTCAGTCATGTCCAACTCTTTTGCAGCTCCATTGACTACAGCCTGCTATATTCCTCTGTCTATGGGATTTCCTGGACAAGAATACTGGAGTGGGTTGCCATTTCCTTCTACAGGGGATCTCCCCAACCCAGGGACTGAACCCACATCTCCTGCATTAGCAGGAGCCTATTAATAAATTAAATTTTGCCTAGATTATTAATGCCATTTAATCTGTTTTAATAATAATAAAGGCAAACTTCCCAATGAGATCATTTACTATTAAAAGAGAAAAGTTTCTATCATTGTATGAAACAAATAACTTTATAAAGTGATGTCAATATATCCTAATTTTGATTATTCTTTTTAGTTTTTAGGGGCTTTTGTTGCTGAAAGTTTATGTAAATTGTAATTTTTACTTTTCCAATTTTTCATTACATGGAAGATTCTGTAAGATACAATAGAAAGAGTTCTAGAGTCAGCTGACTTAGACTTTAACCCAGGAAAACTGTGGTTCTGCCACTTAAAAGCAGTTTCTCTCTAAATTTGAATATTTAATCTTTGTGAGTTTCCATTTTCCTGCCCTGTAGATTGGGGACAGTAGTGCATATTGCTTTAGGCTATTAAAAACAACAAATGAAAAAAATATTTGTTAAATGCTTAGCATACTGCTTGACACATATTAAGAAGCTAATAAATGTTCATTCCTTTTCCATAGTTTTATGTACAATCTTTCATATGAATGAATCTTAATTCACCCAATGCCTCAAAATTTTATTAGCATAAATATTACTAAAATTGTTTTATGATATCATTAACCCTTAAAACCCCTACAAATACTTAATTATGTTCTTTCTGCCACTAAAAATTTCACAGTGATCAAACTGGTTCAAATGGTAAATCATTCAGAGCCTGAAGTTCTGATAATTTTCTAGAGATAGGGAAGACAGAAGTAAACAAAAGAAAGGGAGAAAGAATAAATCTTGACTAACAGTATAGTAATTATACTAGCGGCAAGACAGTGATAATTGAATTGAAGTGTTTCTGGATTAAACACTGCTGAAGGTTTTTCTCTTGTAGCCTAATAGTAATGACTGGGGACCCACTTAAGTCATATCACGATGTACGCAGTTAGGCTATTTAAAGGTTGCCATTTCATTTCCAAATTTCACTCCCTTCTGACGTCTCCTGCACTGTTCATTTGGCACTCCTGGCTCCGCTTCAGCAGATAATTTGTATGCTACATAAGCATTTAGAAAAACCCAGAGTTAAACCAGGGGTGAGAGTCATCAGTAACATTTATAGTTACTGAGATTTTCACTCTATGCCATAACCTGAGTCTGGTGCATCTTTCAAGAGAAAAAAACATTCTTTTAGTGCAATTTCTATCTTCATATTGATATGATGATTATTCCTTCAGTTAAATTCAAGCTTGACCTCAATTGTCAAACAATTTTACCAATAGATTTTTTTTCTAGATGTTAACCACACCTTTTTTTTTTTCAAAACCAGAAATTCAGCATTTAAATTATGTTTGATTGAAGGTAAATTTTTTTTAAATGCAAGAACAACCTTTCATGGACAAGAATTCGATGTGAGGAAAATTTAGACAAATGTATTGAAGGCACAGTGTAATAAAACCCTCCTTAGTTTAATAGATAAAAGAATGTTGTGGGTTTTTAATTTTTTCTTTGCAGCATTGGAATATGTGCTCTGCTCATGGAAACCAGCTGTCACGCCATTTTCCAGCACTCCCGAGGAAATAGAAACTCGCTTCTTCTCTACACGAGGGTGTGCCTGAGGCAAAGATTAGGGTGGCTGTAGAGGTTTCAGGTGGTTTTCTGTATTTGGGGGAGGGTCATGGAAACACCTTTCTTTGCACTTCTTTTCTCCAAATTGGACATCGCCTGAAATTGGCACATTCAGCAGCAATGTGGGGTGAGGTATGTACAAGGCACTATTTCCCTCTAAGGCAAATGCCTTCACTGCTGGCAAACCGTCAGAATTTGCAAGCTCAGCCGGCACCTTTGACCCGACCATGCAGCTGACAGCACAGTTGGCAGCTGGTAGCTTCCATTTATCCTAGGTCAGCTCCTGAGGCATCAACATAAAATGAAATCAAGATTTAGGCAGTAAGTTCAGAAATAAAAATGGAATGCCCAAGAGTTTGCTTCAGGCTGCTGAGGTTGAAAACCATTTATTAAAGCTCATGAAGCCGGGAAAGTCAAATACATAAGAGCAGCTGCTCAGGATAAAAAATGGGCCATTGGATGCTTGACTGATGATCCAGAGAAAGCCAGTGCTTTAAGGACAGTCAAGCTGCCAATTGCTTAACATGTAATTGAGAATGCCATGCATTTCACTGGGTGGAGACTGTCACCTTTACATCCTCAGAGCCCAGCACTGTGCCTGGTAGCTGGTGCTCAGTCAGTGAATATTAGGGTAATTAGTGTCGTGAATGAAGTTTGTGACTGCAGACTGCCATTAGTGGCAGAATGCTTATTAATCTTGCCATGGTTCTATAGACCAATTCTGTGGCTTAATTCATTAACTTTGAAATTACGATCACTGGTATTTCATTAATAAAGTAATACTGTTGCTTCTAAAATACATATTCAGATATATACGTACATGTGCATTTTTCCACCGACTAGTTGGCAGAAAGTGAAGAAGAACTAAACAGCCTCTTGATGAAGGTGAAAGAGGAGAGTGAAAAAGTTGGCTTAAAGCTCAACGTTCAGAAAACTAAGATCATGGCATCTGATCTCGTCACTTCATGGCAAATAGATGGGGAAACACTGGAAACAGTGTCAGACTTTATTTTGGGGGGCTCCAAAATCACTGCTGATGGTGATTGCAGCCATGAAATTAAAAGACGCTTACTCCTTGGAAGGAAGGTTATGACCAACCTAGATAGCATATTTAAAAGCAAAGACATTACTTTGCCAACAAAGGTCTATCTAGTCAAGGCTATGGTTTTTCCAGTGGTCATGTATGGATGTGAGAGTTGGACAGTGAAGAAAGCTGAGCGCCGAAGAATTGATGCTTTTGAACTGTGGTGTTGGAGAAGACTCTTGAGAGTCCCTTGGACTGCAAAGAGATCCAACCAGTCCATCCTAAAGGAGATCAGTCCTGGTTGTTCACTGGAAGGACTGATGTTGAAGCTGAAACTCCAATACTTTGGTCACCTCATGCGAAGAGTTGACTCATTGGAAAAGACCCTAATGCTGGGAAGGATTGAGGGCAGGAGGAGAAGGGAACAACAGAGGATGAGATGGTTGGATGGCATCACTGACTCGATGGACATGGGTTTGGGTAAACTCCAGGAGTTGATGATGGACAGGGAGGCCCCGTGCTGTGATTTATGGGGTCGCAAAGAGTTGGACATGACTGAGCGACTGAACTGAACTGAACTGAGTAATCAGACCAGGAGAAAAGTTAGCTAAATATATAATACAAATGCATTTAAAGACTGTATGTGTTTGTGTTTATAGATAATTATTTTTTTCTAGTTCATGTATCTAAAGGATGAAATTTCCAAGTCATATTTTCTATAACGAATGGGATGAGGAAGAGGAATTAACATTTTTCTTCCTTTCCTACTGTGTAGTAGTTTTATTTGAGCTCTGTGCTTTACAGAAATTCTTTCACTTTGGCTCACACTGACCACTTCAAGGGAAAAATCAATGCCCTTTTGTAGGTGAGGATTCTGAGCTTCAGAGAAAAATATCAGTTTTACATAGTGAAGAATTTGTTGAGTTAAGATGAAACTACAGGTATCTTTGATGTTAAAGTTTGTGGGTTTTTCTCTTTACCTAAATCTTAAAATGTCATCAGCTACAAAGCATTAGGAGTAGATACTGTGAAAATGGAGATATTCTTTAAGAACTTTATGTTAAAATAAGTATAGGAAGATTATTTATTTTCCCATGTACTAGAAAAGATCACTTGGCAAAATATAATGGATTCAAAAGATCCTGCTCAAGAGATGCAAAATATACAAAAATATATACTAATTGGTAATAAACTTAGTAAGAAAAACTCATGTACACAATCTACAAAGCTTTACTGAAAAGGAAAATATGAAACAATAAAAGGAGAGATATATTTTGTTTAAGGATGGGGAATTTTAAACATCATAAAGTTGTCACTTCTCCCACATATTAATGTATACATTTAATGAAATTCTAATCCAACATCCACAAGTACTTACTTAAAAATTTGACCATTACTTCAAAAATTAATCTAGAAAAATGAATGACAGAAAGGAGGCAAAATATTTTTAAAATAAGAATTATGAGGCCCATGTACATCATCAGATATTAAAATAAATTATAAATCATATGACTTAGAACAGTGTGTTACTGCCATTAGAATCTACATTAGATCATTGGAAACATAAATAGATTAGATGATAAATACATAAATAGATGTGTATGTATAAAATGAATATGATAAAGATGGAATTTCAAATCAGTGAGGAAATAACGCATTATCCAAGTAACAGCAACAGCTAATTGGTTAAAAATGCAAAAATGAATTAGACAGCTTAATAAAAAGCTATTAGAAAGCGTATTGTATCCATATGGTTTTTAGAGTTAAATATAATAACTTTTAGATGAATAATCAGATGATTTTGGAATGGAGTGAAAAGACTGAACAAATAAAAGTAAACATAGGAAATTTTGGGTGGAAAAACAGTATAAATAAGGTCAAAGAGTTAATAACAAACTATTTATAAAAGGTATACAATGTTCATCGCAGCACTGTTTACAATAGCCAGGACATGGAAGCAACCTAGATGTCCATCAGCAGACGAATGGATAAGGAAGCTGTGGTACATATACACAATGGAATATTACTCAGCCATTAAAAAAAATACATTTGAATCGGTTCTACTGAGATGGATGAAACTGGAGCCCATTATACAGAGTGAAGTAAGCCAGAAAGAAAAACAACAATACAGTATACTAATGCATATATATGGAATTTGAAAGATGGTAACGATAACCCTATATGCGAGACAGAATAAGAGACACAGATGCATAGAACAATTTTATGGACTTTGAGGGAGAAGGTGAGGGTGGGACGTTCTGGGAGAATAGCATTGAAACATGTATATTATCATATGTGAAACAGAGCACCATTCCATGTTCGATGCATGAGACAAAGGCTCAGGGCCGGGGCAATGGGATGACCCAGAGGGATGGGATGGGGAGGGAGGTGGGAGGGGGGTCCAGGAAGGGGAACACATGTAAACTCATGGCTGATTCATGTCAATGTATGGCAAAAACTATTACAATATTGTAAAGTAATTAGCCCCCAACTAAAATAAATAAATTTATTAAAAAAAAAAAAGGTATAGCACATCACAGAAATATTGTTATTATCTTTGGTTTTATAAAAACTTCATTTTAAATAAAAAGAATGAACACTGCAACAGATTAAAGAGCCATGAGCAGGCAAGTCACAAAAACTACATGACCAATAAATTTATAAATCAATTTTTAAATTCCCTAGGGATCCAAAACATGCAAATTAAAAGAAGACATCATTTCTTGCCAACCAAATTTAAATGCTAGGGGATATCTTTCTTGCATTTCAAGAAAGTTTGTTCTAGAACTCACCTCCCCTTCTACAGCTGCCATAGGTCAGGCTTGGGAGCACTGTCTCTCATTCAGCATTTGCTGGTCACCATTTTTTGACATTGAGTACCTCAGATACCAGATGCCTCCTCAGAGTTTCTTGGGTGAAAGAGGAGATACGGCTTGTTGTCTTCTTCTGATACCTCCTGTTGGAGGAATACTTGCACCATCCTCTTTATTCCCCAGAGGCTTACTAAATTTTATTTGAACCCCTTTTCATGGATCCCCAGCTCTCTGTTGGCCTAAGGTATGATTTTAATAAAAGAATTGGCCTGAGAAATATGTCCTGGCATCAGAGTCCTTGTGGCACTCAGAATCTGGAATAGCAACTCCCTTTAAATGCTTATGTCTTTCTTGGAGGTCAAACTCCCTTATTGGGATTTTCTTTCAGGTTTCTTGCAAGTAATCTCAGGTGAATCTCAAAGACTCCAGTCTGTCTGATTTACCTTTGGAGATAAGTTTAGACAACTCCCATTTTTTGTATTATACACCCAAAGTTGAGTTGATTTTTTTCTTAGCTATGTTTTTAGGATTTTTTAAAATTTCTCTTTTGAACTAGTATTAGTTCTATAATTTTGTTACGTATTTTTTGAGTAAATATGATATGTATGGGAAAATACAAGTTTTATTTTATGAATTTATAGTTTAAGATGTTTATTCCTTAGGTAAAACCATTTCCTTGAGCTAAAGATCAAGTCTACATTTTATTTCATTCCAGAAAGCCTAAGTAACATGCACAGATATTTTAATTAAGTAAATAAAAATTTGAAAGTAGGGCCTTAGCTTGTTTTTAAATGCCTCTAGTTTTGTTAACTTATCCTAACTTTTTACATTTAAACTATGGCCATGACTGCAGCGTATAAAGTCACAGCTTGACCCTGGCATTGGATAAATCCCTTTAAGGATTTCTTTCAAAATAGAATATATGCCATGTTCACTACCATAATGCTTCCCACAAAATCTGTAAAGGAGATTTAAGGAAATGTTTCTAATTTTCAAAGTGTCTCCTAAAAGTTGCTTTGGACAGGGAAAAGAGCTAGGACCATAAATTTTTTAAAGGTATTTATGGGCAACTACTAATTTGTCCTAAGTTTACATTTCATATCTTGAAGATCTATTAGAATGACAAAATTCTTGACATACACTGTAATACTTATACTTTAAAAAACTTTTCACGCGAGCTGGTATTTATTTACTCCTTATAATTTGATTTTTGATTTTAGACTTCCCTAAGAGCAACAATTATGGACTTTTTTTTAAAAAAAATATTTCTTCCAGGTACTTAGCTGTAAACTTAGTATTAAAGGTTGTTAAATAAATAAATCAATTGTATATTTATTGCCATTTATTATTTGCAATATTCAATAAGAAGTAGAAGTCATTTAAAAGAAAAATAAGTCTAATGCATTATATCTACCTCCCAATCTTCTTGAGGAAACAATACAAACACATGCATAAAAGATTACCTATAAGGCAACACTTGATGTCAAAGAAGTGGAGCTGCTGATATTGATTTAAACAAATAAGTATCCATATTGAGGAGCAAAAATGCTGCTGATGATGCCTGACACGTATTAGATGCTTAAAAGTCATTGTTTGAATGAATACATTTTTAAACTGTTTATCCAGTAAGTACTCACTCCAGGTCCCTTATCACACGACAACCCTTAAAGAAGACATGATTAACACCACTTCTCAGAGGAGAAAACTGGTGAACAGGGAAGCTCCTCTAATATTCAGCGCAGTGGAGGGTAGAGGGTAGAGTGGAGGGTAGAGGGTAGAGTAGAGGGTTTCATATCCACAACTGTTTAACTCCGTGATCTATATTTCCCTACCCCATTACACTGCTTCTTGCAGAGGTAATTTTTATATTGTGGCCACTTCGAAACTGTGGATCTCCATTGTCAATATGTTTATTCAACAAGCCATTCTTGAAACTATTACTACTGAACACTCACTGAGTAAAACTGGACAATTTCCTTACGAAGCTCAAAGACTAATCAAAAGATAACAATAAAAAACCCTCACAAAATAAATGTAAAATTGAAATTCTAATCATATCAGAAAGAAGATATACACTGTAGTAGAGAACTTACAATAGACAGACTTGATCTAGTTATAAGGTCAGGATCCTAAAACCTGAAAGGTAAGTGGGTTTAGACTTTGCCGATTAGAAAGTAAAGAATATTTAAGATCCAAAAGACTTGGGGGAAAATGATAATTAAGAAGAACAAATGATGACCAACTAGGCTTAAGCTAAGAGAGCAAAGGGGATAATAGTGTAGGATGGAGCTGAGAAAGCAGATAGGCACAAGACTAGTCAGGGTATTGTAAACCATGTTGATTATTTTGTCTTTATTCTGAGAGCAATGGAAATCCAATGAGGTGTTTTAACTGGGAAGTAATAAGGATGAGGGCACAATGGGTGAGAGCATCTGGGTAGAATGTGGAGCTGGATGAGAGGAAGCTAAAGTAAATTTAGGTAAACCAGATAGAAAGAATTTTGTAGGCTAACCAAGAGATGGTAGTAGGCTAGTATACAGAGTTGTTAATGAAGATACAGAAAAAGAAATAGATTTCAGAGCATATATAGGAGATAAATTAGTGTAATTTTATGATGGATTGTATGTGGCAAGAAGATTGTTGAAGGAGAGGTAGATTTCATGGATGAATTCAAGTTTATGGCTTACATATCTTAATAGTTGTTTGTTCCATTCACTATGACAGGACATAGTCAATGTTTGAAGGGGAAGATCATGATTCTGGTCATCAATATAGTGAATTTGCAGTACATTAGAGACTGGTTGGTAGACATGTGAAATCAACTGTTGGATATATACACGTGTAACCAAAAGGAAGCCTGGCAGAGATAAAGTTGTGGGTCATCTGAGTTTAGGTGACTGAAGTGGTGAGTATAAATGAGACTACCAAGAAAGGAACTTGGAATGAGAAGAGGAAAGGACCAGTGACTGAGCACTGAGCGGAAACAACATTTGGTGGTCAAGTAGAAGAAAATGTTTTTCTTAAAGAAAAGGAAAGTGATAGAAGGTAGAGACTAGTAGTATTGAAAGCATCTAAAAACTAAGGAAAATAGTATTACAATAAAGGAGTGGTCCAATAACATTGAGCCCTTGCAAGGTCTTGTGAAATAGTTTATTCTAAGCCAGAGAAAGAGGAAAAATAATTTCTGATTACCTAACCCTCTGCCTGATGAACTATGGACAGAGGTTCGTGACACTGTACAGGATACAGGGAGCAAGATCATCCCCAAGAAAAAGAAATGCAAAAAAGGAAAATGGCGCTGTAAGGTGGCCTGACAAATAGCTGTGAAAAGAAGAGAAGCAAAAAGAAAAGGAGAAAAGGAAAGATATACCCATTTGAATGCAGAGTTCCAAAGAATAGCAAGGAGAGATAAGAAAGCCTTCCTCAGCGATCAGTGCAAAGAAATAGAGGAAAACAATAGAATGGGAAAGACTAGAGATCTCGTCAAGAAAATTAAGGATACCGAGGGAACATTTCATGCAAAGATGGGCTCAGTAAGGGACAGAAATGGTACGGACGTATCAGAGCAGAAGATATTAAGAAGAGGTAGCAAGAATACACAGAAGAACTGTACAAAAAAAGGTGTTTATGACCCAGATAATCACGATGGTGTGATCACTCACCTAGAGCCAGACATCGTGGAATGTGAAGTCAAGTGGGCCTTAGGAAGCATTACTATGAACAAAGCTAGTGGAGGTGATGGAATTCCAGTTGAGCTATTTCAAATCCTAAAAGATGACTCTATGAAAGTGCTACACTCAGTATGCCAGCAAATTTGGAAAACTCAGCAGTGGCCACAGGACTGGAAAAGGTCAGTTTTCATTCCAATCCCAAAGAAAAGCAATGCCAAAGAATGCTCAAACTACCGCACAATTGCACTCATCTCACATGCTAGAAAAGTAATGCCCAAAATTCTCCAAGCCAAGCTTCAGCAATACATGAACTGTGAACTTCCACATATTCAAGCTAGTTTTAGAAAAGGCAGAGGAACTAGAGATCAAATTGCCAGCATCCACTGGATCATTGAAAAAGCAAGAGAGTTCCAGAAAAACATCTATTTCTGCTTTATTTCCTATTCCAAAGCCTCTGACTGTGTGGATCACAATAAACTGTGGAAAATTCTGAAACAGATGAGAATACCAGACCACCTGAGGAATACCTGCCTCCTGAGGAATCTGTATGCAGGTCAGGAAGCAACAGTTAGAACTGGACATGGAACAACAGACTGGTTCCAAATAGGAAAAGGAGTACGTCAAGGCTATATATTGTCACCCTGCTTATTTAACTTATATGCAGAGTTCAGTTCAGTCGCTCAGTCATGTCTGACTCTTTGCAACCCCATGAACCACAGCACACCAGGCCTCCCTGTCCATCACCAACTTGCAAAGTCCACCCAAACACATGTCCGTCGAATTGATGATGCCATCCAACCATCTCATCCTGTCGTCCCCTTCTCCTCCTGCCCTCAATCTTTCCCAGCAAGAGGGTCTTTTCAAATGAGTCAGCTCTTCACATCAGGTGGCCAAAGTATTGGAGTTTCAGCTTCAACATCAGTCCTTCCAATGAGCACCCAGGACTGATCTCCTTTAGGATGGACTGGTTGGATCTCCTTGCAGTCCAAGGGACTCTCAAGAGTCTTTGCCAACACCACAGTTCAAAAGCATCAATTTTTTGGTGCTCAGCATTCTTTATAGTCCAACTCTCACATCCATACATGACCACTGGAAAAACCATAGCCTTGACTAGATGGACCTTTGTTGGCAAAGTAATATGTCTGCTTTTTAATATGCTATCTAGGTTGGTCATAACTTTCCTTCCAAGGAGTAAGCGTCTTTTAATTTCATGGCTGCAATCACCATCTGTGGTGATTTTGGAGCCCAGAAAAATAAAGTCAGCTGCTGTTTCCACTGTTTCCCCATCTATCCGCCATGAAGTGATGGGACCGGATGCCATGATTTTAGTTTTCTGAATGTTGAGCTTTAAGCCAACTTTTTCACTCTCCTCTTTCACTTTCATCAAGAGGATCTTTAGTTCTTCTTTGCTTTCTGCCATAAGGGTGGTGTCATCTGTGTATCTGAGGTTATTGATATTTCTCCCGGCAATCTTGATTCCAGCTTGTGCTTCTTCCAGCCCAGCGTTTCTCATGATGTACTCTGCATAGAAGTTAAATAAGGAGAGTGACAATATACAGCCTTGATGTACTCCTTTTCCTATTTGGAACCAGTCTGTTGTTCCATGTTCAGTTATAACTGTTGCTTCCTGGCCTGCATACAGATTTCTCAAGAGGCAGGTCAGGTAGTCTGATATGCCCATCTCTTTCAGAATTTTCCACAGTTTATTGTGATCCACAGAGTCAAAGGCTTTGGCATAGTCAATAAAGCAGAAGTAGATGTTTTTCTGGAACTCTTGCTTTTTCAGTGATCCAGTGGATGCTGGCAATTTGATCTCTAGTTCCTCTGCCTTTTCTAAAACCAGCTTGAACATGTGGAAGTTCACGGTTCCCGTATTGCTGAAGCCTGGCTTGGAGAATTTGGGGCATTACTTTCCTAGCATGTGAGATGAGTGCAATTGTGCGGTAGTTTGAGCATTCTTTGGCATTGCTTTTCTTTGGGATTGGAATGAAAACTGACCTTTTCCAGTCCTGTGACCACTGCTGAGTTTTCCAAATTTGCTGGCATACTGAGTGTAGCACTTTCACAAAGTCATCTTTTAGGATTTGAAATAGCTCAACTGGAATTCCATCACCTCCACTAGCTTTGTTCGTAGTGATGCTTTCTAAGGCCCACTTGACTTCACATTCCACGATGTCTGGCTCTAGGTGAGTGATCACACCATCGTGATTATCTGGGTCGTGAAGACCTTTTTTGTACAGTTCTTCTGTGTACTCTTGCCACCTCTTCTTAATATCTTCTGCTTCTGTTAGGTCCGTACCATTTCTGTCCTTTATTGAGCCCATCTTTGCATGAAATTTTTCCTTGGTATCTCTAATTTTCTTGACGAGATCTCTAGTCTTTCCCATTCTATTGTTTTCCTCTATTTCTTTGCACTGATCGCTGAGGAAGGCTTTCTTATCTCTCCTTGCTATTCTTTGGAACTCTGCATTTAAATGGGAATATCTTTCCTTTTCTCTTTTGCTTTTCACTTCCCATCTTTTCACAGCTATTTGTAAGACCTCCTAAGACAGCCATTTTGCTTTTTTGCATTTCTTTTTCTTGAGGATGGTCTTGATTCCTGTCTTCCATACAATGTCACAAACTTCCATCTAGTTCATCAGGCACTATGTCTATACGATCTAGTCCCTTAAATCTATTTCTCACCTCCACTGTGTAGTCCTAAGGGGTTTGATTTAGGTCATACTTGAATGGTCTAGTGGTTTTCTCCACTTTCTTCATTTTCAGTCTGAATTTGGCAATGAGAAGTTCATGATCGGAGCCACAGTCAGCTCCTGGAATTGTTTTTGCTGACTGTATAAAGCTTCTCCATCTTTGGCTGCAAAAAATATAATCAATCTGATTTCGGTGTCAACCATCTGGTGATGTCCATGTGTAGAATACATCGTGAGAAACGCTGAGCTGGATGAAGCAAAAACTGGAATCAAGACTGCCAGGAGAAATATCAATAACCTCAGATATGCAGATGACACCATCATTATGCCTGAAAGTGAAGAAGAACTAAAGAGCTTTTTGATGAAAGTGAAAGAGAAGAGTGAAAAAGTGGCTTAAAGCTCAACATTTAGACAACAAAGATCATGGCACCTGGTCCCACCACTTCATGGCAAATAGATGGAGAAACAGTGGAAATAGTGGCAGACTTTATTTTTTGGGGCACACTTTATTTTTTTGGGCTCCAAAATCACTGCAGATGGTGATTGCAGCCATGAAATTAAAAGACGCTTATTCCTTGAAAGGAAAGTTATGACCAAACTAGACAGCATATTAAAGGACTTTGCCAACAAAGGTCCATCTAGTCAAAGCTATGGTTTTTCCAGTAGTCATGTATGGATGTGAGTGTTGGACTATAAAGAATGCTGAGCACCAAAAAATTGATGCTTTTGAACTGTGGTGTTGGCAAAGACTCTTGAGAGTCCCTTGGACTGCAAGGAGATCCAACCAGTCCATCCTAAAGGAGATCAGTCCTGAATATTCATTGGAAGGACTGATGTTGAAGCTGAAACTCCAATACTTTGGCCACCTGATGTGAAGAGCTGACTCATTGGAAAAGACCCTGATGCTGGGAAAGTTTGAAGGTGGGAGGAGAAGGGGATGACAAAAGATGAGATGGTTGGATGGCATCACCGACTCAATGGGCATGAGTTTGAGTAAATTCCAGGAGTTGGAAATGGACAGAGATGCCTGGAGTGCTGCAGTCCATGGGGTCACAAAGAGTTGGACATGATAGAGCGACTGAACTGAACCCCTTGCCACAAATAATTGAGGTGAATAAATTTCTGCTTCCTTATGACTTACAAAAATTAATGAGTAGGGAGAGAGTGAATCTAGATCATTTCTGAATTATTGTCACCCCAATGCTCTTGCAATAGTCCTGATTAAAAAATATTCACAGTTCTAGGAGATGAGGGTGGAAAAAAAGTGACTGTTTCTGGAAACAGGTAGAAAAATTGAAATAGTGCTGTGACTGAATGGGAATGGAAGCTGAGTTCTGAGATGCAGCTACTTTCCCTTGTGGCTCAGCTGGTAAAGAATCTGCCAGCAATGTGGGAGACCTGGGTTTGATCCCTGGGTTGGGAAGATCTCATGGAGAAGGGAAAGGCTGCCCACTCCAGTATTCTGACCTGGAGAACTCCATGGACTGTATAGTCCATGGAGTTGCAAAGAGTGGGATATGACTGACTGACTTTCCCTTTCACTTGGAGATTCAGCAAATGTTAATTTCACAGTTTCTTCCACATGGTGTTTCCCATTTTGTGAAAGCAAAAACCTAGAGAAATGCAATCATCTGACCCCAAGCATTGTAACTTGTAGACCGGGGACTTCTACATAAAATTTCTGACTTCAAATGCAAAACTTTTTCTAATATGAAACCATAATAAATGCCAACAAAAGAGCTAAAGCATTTAATAAAAATTTCTTGAAGGTAACCCATGGACAGAGGAGGCTGGTGAGCTCCAATTCATAGGGTCGCAAAGAGTCAGACATGACTCAAGCGACTTAGCATGCACAAAATGCCATAAAACTCTTTTGATTAAAAAACAAAATGAAGCAGGACTCTATTTTGGATGGAAAAGTAGCTTCCTCTAGTGGTGCCCTTCCTGCAGGGGTCTGGCCTTTGATGGCAAATGAACATCAGAAAGGTCCCATCCTGTGTTTGTGCTGTGGTCTCCATGACCACAGAGAAGTACACTCTCCCAGATGAATCAGTGCAGGTCACTGTGTTCACATTTGCTCCATTATGGTTCCTGAGCAAGCTTCCACACTGAATGAATGAGATAGTGATCAAAGATCATACCATGCCCAAGCCCTCAAAGTTCTTATCAAAGAATTTCATGTGAAAAAAGAGAACAAAGTTTATCATTGTCTTTTTTTTAAAGCTAAAGTGGTGGCGAAGCCTGTCAAGAAAAGGATGAACATCTTGCAAAGAAACGAAAAATGAGGCCCTTAAAATCATTGTTGATACACCCGCGAAGAAATCAGCTCTTATTTCAGCCAAGATCACAGAAGAGTTGGATATATTTTATACTTTCTTTTCAGAAGCGTAAAAAAAAATACTTAAAAGAGCGTATATAGACTGAACAAAGATTTATTGCCAATGGCTTTCGTAAGGTGGGTGGACTGAGGCTGCTAATGTAAGTTTATGAGTACAGCTGGTCCATTTAACGGCAGGTTTATAGGCACACCTCAAGAACTGCCCCATGTCTGTGGAAGGTATGGTATCAAACAAACTCTGTTGGACATATGGGCCCATCTATGGGCAATATGCTATAAACCAACTCATAACTACTGCAGCTGTGATCATAAACCTTTTTAGAGAACAACTAGCAAAATCTGACTTAGAAATGTTTGCTGCATTTTTAAATGGGCAGGTTAAATATGCAAAATGAGGGCCAACGCAAATTCTTGACTGAAAATATCACAGACTCAGGTTAAACCAACAAAACCGACTTCACTGTCTGTGTGATTTTCATAAATCTCAACTGAAGGATCAATGGCAATTAATTTTTTGCCTTTAATATTGTAAGTGCCTGAGACCACTGGTTTTCCATTAAACCCCCAGTGTTCCTCAAATAAGTTACCAGGATGTTGGTACTTACCCACGAGATTGATACAGTGTCTTATTACCCAGCATACCTTGGAAGATTTGTCTCCCATGTAATGAAGATGCATTTCAGGTTGAGACTACTCATCTGTTAAGGGGGTATTTTGCCTTTCCTCTGACAGTTTGAAATATTTATTTTCAGAACCATTTTATGGAAAGAAGCACCAGTGGACTAGCTAAGTGCACTGTAAAAACTTACAGCAGAAATACTATGTCCGGATATTTTTAAAAACTAAATGTTGGCACATGGATGCAAGATCCACTCTGACCTGAGACCTGTCAAATGACCACACTGAGGTAGCAAGAAGGCAAGGGCTGCATTTCGTTTAGAGTAAATAGAACTGCCCTCTATGGCTCCTTGAAGCTCTATTAATTTTGTACTTTTATGGTGTCCATGGTTATGTTTTCAGAATAGGTGTTGTCAACCGGTCAGCAGAACGCACACGATTTCATAGTAATAGAGGGCACACACAGAGAGATATTGTTACTTACTTGTGAGATACCAACAAATATCACACTACTTCCCCTTCTTCTGGATGTTGATCAATCTTAGTGACATTGACATGTTTCCTTCTATTACCTATTAAAGAATATTTTTTAAAAGTGTTTAAAAACCACTTATATTTTATCTACTATCATTTGAAAAAAGCAAACAGTTGATAGGGAATAACTGTGCATGCGTGTGTGTGTGTCTGTGTGTGTGTACTTTTATTCTGAAACTAACATCGTCTCTTTTTTTGCCTACAAGTTACTAAATGTACTGAATCTACTTTTTAAGTACATTTGGAGTTATTCGGAGAATATTTTGTGGTTGAGTAATATCATTTTTACTACAGGAATCTGTCACTGATTTTATAGTGTACTACAGGGAACAAGTGAAAATCATTCCTTTTTTAAACGAAAAATATTTTCTACATTAGCTCCAAATTCTTTGTATTTACCTCTCCAATTGGTTTCTTTGCTGGAATTGTAGCATCATGAATAAAAAGGCTTTTAAGTTTTCAGTTGTCATATCATTTAGTCAGTTCATAAATATTTCTGAAGGCTGATTTCATATCCTGAATGTTGTTGTAAAAAATGACATTACCATTTCTTGATAGAATAAATGGTTATGACTAAACATCCCATTTCCTCCAGAAGACTTTTTTTTTTCATGTCTAACCCGGGTGATTAGATATCAGGGAGTGTATCAATACATATTACTTGAAAGTATACTCGGTCCTCTGTATCCCTGGGTGCTGCACCTGGGTATTCAGCCATCCCTTAGTTTGCTCCTGTACTGCTGCATTTTACATAAGGGACATGAGCATCTAGGTTTTGCTCTCAGTGGAGAGGTAGCTGGGATGGCTGGGGCATGTTTGTGGTGAAGGTCCTGTAACTAATTTCTCCCTGCAGAATACTGAGGAATGACTGTAATTGAGTTTCTCAGTAAGAACTATAATTACTTTCAAGATGACTTTCAAAACATTTAAAGAAAATGTAGATTTTATTACTGTCTATTTATGTGTTTTGAGAGGATTGTGCACCAAAAATATTGAATCCAAGTAGTCGTCATATTTAAAATGGACTCTAGGAAAGTGAATCCTTTGAATAATTTTTTTTTTTTTTAAGTAATGTATGGAGGTTTGGATTTCCCTGGTGGCTCAGATGGTAAAGAATTTGCTTCCAGTGCAGGAGATCCAGGTTCATTCCCTGGGTCAGGAAGATCCCTTGGAGAAGGGAATGGCAACCGCTCCAGTATTCTTGCTTGGAGAATTCCAGAGACAGAGAACCTGGAGGGCTGCAGTCCAGGGGGTCACAAAGAGTTGGACCCAACTGAGCGACTAATACTTTCACTTTCGCTTGTAGAGATTTACACATTTTAAATTACTCTGACATATTTTATCTCATTTACTGCCTCCTGAGAAACCTGTATGCAGGTCAAGGAGCAACAGTTAGAACCAGACATGGAATAGCAGACTGATTCCAATTTGGGAAAGGAGTATGTCAAGGCTGTATATTGTTGCCTAGCTTATTTAACTTTTATGCAGAGTACATCATGCAAAATGCCAGAGTACATCACGAATGAGGCACAAGGTGGAATCAAGATTTCAGGGAGAAATATCAATAATCTCGGATACACAGACGACACCACCCTTACAGCAGAAAGTGAACAGAAACTAAAGAACCTCTTGATGAAAGTGAAAGAAGAGAGTGAAAAAGTTGGTTTAAAATTCAACACTCAAAAAACTAAGATCATGACATCCAGTTCCCTCACTTCATGGCAAATAGATGGAGAAACCATGGAAATAGTGACAGACTTTATATTCTTTGCCTCCAAAATCACTGTAGATGGTGACGGCAGCCATAAAATTAAAAGATACTTGCTCCTTGGAACAAAAGCTATTACTAACCTAGATAGCATGTTAAAAAGCAGAGACATTACTGACAAAAGTCCATGTAGTCAAAGCTATAGTTTTTCCAGTAGTCATGTATGGATGTGAGAGTTGGACCACAAAGAAATCTGAGCGCCAAATAATTTATAGTTTTGAACTGTAGTGTTGGAAAAGACTCTTGAAATTCCCTTGGACTACAAGGAGATCAAACCAGTCAATCCTAAAGCAAATCAGTCCTGAATATTCATTGGAAGGACTGATGCTGATGCTGAAGCTCTAATACTTTGGCCACATGATGCAAAGAACTGACTCATTGGAAAAGACTCTGATGCTGGGAAAGATTGAAGACAGGAGGAAAAGGGGACAACAGAGGATGAGATGGTTGGATGGCCTCACTGACTCTATGGACATGAGTTTGAGCAAGCTCTGGGAGTTAGTGATGGACAGGGAAGCCCAGCATGCTGCAGGCCATGGGGTTGCAAAAAGTTGGACACGACTGAGCAACTGAACTGACTGACTGACTGCTCACAATAATCCTCTGAGGTGGGTAGATTAGGTACCATTTTCCCATTTTATAAGTGAAAAAACTATGGCTCAACAAGGTTAATGGTTCCCTATAAGTTTCACAGGTGGTTAGAAATCTACCTTGAACACATCTTAGATTCCCAATAAGGCTACAGTGAAAATTCATGTGGTACCTAACTAGAGGAAGTCAAAGATATCCAATTTCACTCACACTTCTGACAATTCTTATTGCTATTACATTGGGAGGCCAAAAAGAGAGAGACCATGTGGAACAAAACACAGGAGATATATATTTATTATAAGAGAATCATTGGAAAATTGTGCCATTTGAAGCATAAGCTTGGGAGGGCAGAATTAGGTCATGCTCTTGACAGCTGAAGGGAGGGGCAGAATGAGTACATAGGTGACTAGGTATGTGATGTCAAGAAGACAGGGACCAGAACACAAGCATCACCATTTGGTTGGAACCAATACTTTGTGGTTGTTCAAATAAACTGGAGCAAATGTGGGTAATAACACTAACACATCTTTCTTTTGTTTTTTATTTTCTCACATTATTACATGTATAAAACGATGACTCCTCACATTAGCAAATGGGTAGAAAATGAAAGCACAAACCACATCAGAAGGAGCTATTGCTTTCAGCCACCACATCTGTTCAAGTGCAAATGGGCATTTCAAACCTTTCTTGCTTGTTTAATCATGCCAGATATTCTCTGCTAGGGAAGAGGTCAGCAGACCACTGTACAAAGCAATATCTAATTATCTGAGAGCTTAATCCATTCTAATTTTTAGATTGGTGACAACATTATTTATTTAATACTCCTTCAAGTTTATAGTTTAATCTTAGCTAAATTATTTTAAATATAGTAATATTGGTTGCTTTGTCTCCATTTGATAATACCTTGAGAAAGTAATGTTAAATAGTCTCATACATACACATTCCATGACAAGAATTTCAAACTTAATTTTTAGAAACAAGAGAACCATAAAAAACCTTATTTTATTCACTTATCTTTCCTTTCCTGCCTTCTATTACACTAATCAATTTTTCTTTATTCTTTTTTATCCCCAACAGGTAGCAGCTTTATAATCTCTTTCTACTTTATTAAATATCAATCTTAAAATGTAACATGTACATTATCCTCAACACAATCTGAGGTTCTTAGAAACTCTAGCTTTACTCTTAACCAGAAAAGGACTCTTGGAGCACCTTCATTGTCATTGTTGTTTAGTCATTAAGTTGTGTCCAACTCTTTTGCAATCCCAGGAACTGCAGTCTGCCAGGCTCCTCTATCCTTGGCATTTCCCAGGCAAGAATACTATTAATAGAGCGGGTTGCCATTTCCTTCTCCAGGGTATCCTCCTTACCCAGGGATCAGACCCAAGTCTCCTGCATTGACAAGTGGGTTCTTTACCACCTGTCACCAGGGAAGCCCCTACTCTCCTGTTATCTAGCTTCATTTCACATCATGTTCTTCCATTCTATATAGTCCTTCTGGGTTCAATGTCCATATTGAAATGCATTTTTGAAAGATTTTATTCAGTGTAAATGATAAACTCCTTCATAGTCTTTGTCTCAATATGCCTTTAAATCTGTTGTCTTCTGCATATAAGTGATATAAAAAAAGATAGAAATGAACTTATTTACAAAGCAGAAACACAGACTTAGAGAACAAAGCTATAGTGACCAGGGGGAAGGGCAGGGGGGAACAGACTGGGAGTTTGGGATTGAGGTGTACAAACTACTGTATTTAAAATGGATAACCAACAAGGACCTACTATTTAGCACAGAGAATTCTGCTCAATATTCTATAATAATCTAAATGGGAAAAGAATTTGAAAAGCAATGAATACTTGTATGGATATAACTGAATCACTTTGCTGTATACCTATAGCTAATTCACTATTTTTTCCCAGTTAATTTATTTATTTTGATTGGAGGATAATATTTTACAATATTGTGATGGCTTTTGCTGTACATCAACATGAATCAGCCACAGGTATACATGTGTAACCCCCATCCTGAACCCCCTTGCCACCTATCTCCCCACCCCATCCCTTTGGATTGTCCCAGAATACCAGCTTTGCATGCCCTGCTTCATGCCTCAAACTTGTACTAGTCATCTGTTTTATATATGGTAATGTATGTATGTGTTTCAGTGGTATTCTCTCAAATCATAATTCACTATTGTTAATCAACTATACTCCAATAAAAAATAAAATTTTTTAAAAAGAAATAAATGAAAATTTAAAACTAAACTATTTTTCTCGAAAAAAGTTTATTTATGTTTATTTGTAGTTATTTTCACTCAGTACAATAAATTTGCTATTTCATTTTCTTCTTACTTCATTGCTTCTCCAGGAGTACACTATTAATGTAATCACAATTCCTTTGTAGATGATGGATTATTTCCTTTTTATAAAAAGTGGTTTATTTATCTATAATATGCTATAATTTTCTTGCTGTTTCTTTAGATGTGAATTATTTTTATTTATAATGCTTGGAACTCATAATATTTATTTAATTTTGAAGATTCAAGTCTTCATCAATTTAGGAAAAAATTTTCACAATTAAATCTTTAAACATTGTCTTCCTCCTGTTTGCTTTTGTTCTCTTCATCTGGAATTTATGAATATGTTGTATACCTCTAACTCTATGTCCCATGTCTCTGAATCTCATTTACATTTTCCAACTCAGTCTCCATCCCTGCTATCTTTGGGTTAAGTTCTAATTTCTCTCTTTTTAAAAATAAATGTAACTGTCTTACAGTTTATTCAATTTTATTTCATCAGTATTTGTTATTTGACTCTTTTTCAGGCCTTCCAGGTTTTCTTTGTGATGCTTTTTTGTCCTTGTATAATTTTCAACTATTCCTTTCCTGTTTTTAATCATATTTTAAAATACTCATTTTGTATACCTTATCAGTTCAGTTCACTTCAGTCGCTCAGTCGTGTCCCACTCTTTGCAACCCCATGGATTGCAGCATGCCAGGCCTCCGTGTCCATCACCAACTCCTGGAGTTTACCCAGACTCATGACCATTGAGTCAGTGATGCCATCCAACCATCTCATCCTCTGCCATCCCCTTCTTCTCCTGTCCTCAATCTTTCCCAGGATCAGGGTCTTTTCAAATGAGTCAGCTCTTCATAGACTTGGATTACCGTGATATTGAATGGTTTGCCTTGGAAACAAACAGAGATCATTATGTCATTTTTGAGATTGCATCCAATTACTGCATTTCTGACTCTTTTGTTGACCATGATGGCTACTCCATTTCTTCTAAGGGATTCCTGCCCACAGTGGTAGATACAATGGTCACCTGAGTTAAATTCACCCATGCCAGTCCATTCCAGCTGATTCCTGGAATGTCGACTTTCACTCTTGCCATCTCCTGTTTGACCACTTCCAACTTACCTTGATTCATGGACCTAACATTCCAGGTTCCTATGAAATATTGCTCTTTACAGCATTGGACCTTGCTTCCATCACCAGTCATATCCTGAACTGGGTGTTGTTTTTGCTTTGGCTCCGTCTCTTCATCATTTCTGGATTTATTTCTCCACTAATATCCAGTAGCATATCGGGCACCTACAGACCTGGGGAGTTCATCTTTCAGTGTCCTTTCATTTTGCCTTTTCATACTTTTCATGGGGACGTGGGGGAATCTCCATACCCTATCAGATTGTTTTTATTAATATTATTTATGTTATTGGGGTCTGCTGTAAATACTCTGTTTACTATGAATTCTGAATCTTATGGGGAATATATATCTTACTGTTTTTATCATTTTGCATTATACATCCTAGACTGTGGTAGTTACAACATCGGCTCATGAGATGACCATTCAGATGTTCAGTTTTCATTTTATTTCCAGCATGCAGGGAAGCCTCCCCCCTCCCCCGGCCTGTTTTTTGAGGGAGTGTGTGCTTTAGCTGTGTATTTAAAAAAAAGGTTTCATTTTATCTTTAAGTTCTAGGTATCAGACGTGGAAGCCTGTTGTTATACTTTATTTTATGTACATAAAATGCCTATAGATTTGCTTCTTATATGATCTTCAGTTCAGTTCAGATCAGTT
Organism: Giraffa tippelskirchi; assembly: GCF_054371585.1. Lineage (NCBI taxonomy): Eukaryota > Metazoa > Chordata > Mammalia > Artiodactyla > Giraffidae > Giraffa > Giraffa tippelskirchi. The sequence goes on from NC_137283.1 coordinate 135,434,301, forward strand.
GCTCAGTCGTGTCCGACACTTTGCAACCCCATGAACTGCAGCACGCCAGGCCTCCCTCTCCATCACCAACTTTCGGAGTCTACCCAGACTCATGTCCATTGAGTCGATGATGCCATCCAACCATCTCATCCTCTGTCGTCCCCTTCTCTTCCTGCCCTCAATCTTTCCCAGCATCAGGGTCTTTTCAAATGAGTCAGCTCTTCACATCAGGTGGCCAAAGTATTGGAGTTTCAGCTTCAACATCAGTCTTTCCAATGAACACCCAGGACTGATCTCCTTTAGGATGGACTAGTTGGATCTCCTTGCAGTCCAAGGGATTCTCAAGAGTGTTCTCCAACACTACGGTTCAAAAGCATCGATTCTTCGGGGCTCAGCTTTCTTTACAGTCCACCTCTCACATCCATACGTGACCACTGGTAAAACCATAGCCTTGACTAGATGGACCTTTGTTGGCAAAGTAATGTTTCTGCTTTTTAATATGCTATCTAGGTTGGTCATAACTTTTCTTCCAAGGAGTAAGCGTCTTCTAATTTCATGGCTGCAATCACCATCAGCAGTGATTTTAGAGCCCAAAAAATAAAGTCAGCCACTGTTTCCCCATCTATTTGCCATGAAGTGATGGGACCGGATGCCATGATCTTAGTTTTCTCAATGTTGAGCTTTAAGCCAACTTTTTCACTCTCCTTTTTTTTTTCACTTTCATCAAGAGGCTCTTTAGTTCTTCTTCACTTTCTGCCATAAGGGTGGTGTCATCTGCATATCTGAGGTTATTGATATTTCTCCCAGTAATCTTGATTCCAGCTTGTGCTTCTTCCATCGCAGCGTTTCTCATGATGTACTCTGCATATAAATTAAATTAGCAGGGTGACAATACACAGCCTTGACGTACTCCTTTTCCTATTTGGAACCAGTCTGTTGTTCCATGTCCAGTTCTAACTGTTGCTTCCTGACCTGCATACAGGTTTCTCAAGAGGCAGGTCAGGTGGTCTGGTATTTCCAACTCTTTCAGAATTTTCCAGAGTTTATTGTGATCCACACAGTCAAAGGCTTTCGCATAGTCAATAAAGCAGAAATAGATGTTTTTCTGGAACAAACATCTTAGTAAAATATGTAAAAGTAGGAAGAGCTGAATCTCAGATTCTTTCATATTTTTCTATCTATTTCTCAGACTACTGAATTATGGAGGTTATTACAGACATTACTAAATTTCCATGACAAAAAATGAATATGTTATTCCCAAAGTAAGAATTATTTCAGAATTTAATGAAGCCTAGTCCTCACAGAGAAAGACATAAACTGATCTGGTTATTTTTAAGGTGATTTGAAAAGTTCTATCTAATCAAAATTTTCAATGCTATGTTTTTGTTCATTGTATTAATACAAACATTCCATTGGGTGTTACTTTACAATTCTGAATTAGGTCACCTTTGATATTATTACTGAACACATCCAGATTTTTTGGCTGTTTTGCTTCCTTTCTCATGTAAATCATAATCATTGTAAATTACTTGACTTATTTCTTTAGAAAAAAATGTAAGATTCATAGTTTTCTGTAATTTTCTATCTCATAATTTATCGTTTTCCTTCCTCTGTAGTATAGTTGAAATGAAACTATGAAACTACAAAGTTGGCCCAGAAAGGAGAGATTTGATTATTTCCTGCCTCCTTTACATCAAAAAAATATGATTTATTTCAAGGGGAAAAAGTTAAGAAGGTTTTCTGTAGTAGAGCAACTAATTTAATATACTCCTGGGTAGCTTTAATAATCATGCCAAGAAATTATGAAAATTTTATAATCTACAGTCTTTGCTCTGGTGGCCCTTCACTGAATAACAGACTGATGTTGGAATCACATGAAACATATGGTATATGAATCAGTGTAAGAACATGGAGGGTATAAAAATACATGTATTAGGTACATATATATGTGAATGTACATATATGAGTAATTACTAATAATACAATTATGCTTTAAACTATCAAAGTAAATCACAGAAATGTTTATAAAATATATTCATATAATTTAGATTTCCATATGAAGTGATTGATTTTATATGTAAATAGCTATATAGAGGAAAATCATTCATTTTTGTGTATACTATTTAACCTAATATTCCAAGTTTATCTGTACTTTAAATACAAAAAAAGAAACTGTGAAAATTAAATTTCAAAGAATTTATTACTACTATATTGGTCTTACCTAGTTTTAAAAGTTGTGTCAAAAATTTAGTATTCCAGTTGGTTTTGCTAAGATTTTGGGGGAGCTATTTGGATTTAAAGATAAACAGCAGCAACAACAAAACAGAAATTCAGCTGGGTATAGCAGGAAAACAAGGTACAAAATTAATAGCATGCTCCTGATGTTTAAAACAGGCAACTGAATGAGAGAATCTGTATTTCAAGTCTCAAAAGTCTGACCCTAAAGATTAGGAAAAAGTACATTTTCTGAGCTTTCAGTCTACTGGCCCAATGCAAATGACCAGCAAAGGATCCATGAAATAAAAGAATCCAGAATACTTGAAGAACCACACAGAAACCTCCCCACTTACTAGGATATCCACTTTGGGCCTACTTGAGTAAGAAATAGTTTGATGGATTTAAGCCACTGAGATTTGGGTGTTTTTAAGGTTAGCTAGAATTATATAACAAAGAAAAATAGATTTTTATAAGTATCCGAAACCTATCTATCCAGCAAACAGAAAAAAATTATTTGAAAGAGCAAATTACATAAAATTATTCATTTTTAATAATTTCTTGAAAATGAAAGTGACTCAGTCATGTCCGACTCTTTGCGACCCTGTGGACTATACAGTCCATGAAAGTCTCCAGGACAGAGTAGTGGAGTGGGTAGCCTTTCCTTTCTCCAGGGGATATTCCCAACCTAGGGATTGAATCCACGTCTCCTGTATTGTAGGATTCTTTAGCAGCTGAGCCATAAGCTCTTGTTAATAGCTAAGATGGAAAATATACATTAAAAATCCTTGCCTTTGAGGAATGGGGCTTCTTAGAATGATTTTCTTTGTTTTTTGCTTCCCAGATAGCGCTACTGGTAAAGAACCTGCCTGCCAATGCAAGAGACCTAAGAGATGCAGGTTCAATCCCTGGGTCAGGAGGATCCCCTGGAGGAGGGCATGGCAACCTACTCCAGTATTCTTGCCTGGAGAGTGCCATGGACAGAGGAGACTGGTGGGATACAGTCCAAAGTGCTGCAAAGAGTCAGAAATGACTAAAGCAACTTAACAAACAGAATAAAATTTTAAAGTCAACAATCTGAGCAAGTTAAGCTAAAAAGTAGCAGATATTCAATAATTATTTGTTCAACAAACTCTCCAGTAACCGAGACTAACCCTGGTATAGCTGATAGAGGATGACATTGAACATTGTACTATTTATCTATTGCAGCATAAAAATTGCCAAAAACTAAACAGCTTAAAACAACAAACATTTATTATCTCATGTGGCTTCTGAGCTTTACTGGTTGTTCTGACTCAGATGGCTCTTACATGAGGTTACACTCAAGAGACTGGCTGCCAGTCATCTCAGTGTTAAACTGGAGATGGAGAATTTGTTTTCAAGCTCTGTGGTGGCTGGCAGACCTTAGTTCCTCATCACTGAACCTCTACTTCTGTTTAGGGCTGCCCACGTGTCCTCATGATGCAGGCAGCTGTCTTCCCTCACACCAAGTACTGAGAGAAAGAAAGCGAGATAATCGCAAGAGGGAAGACTTCGTCTTCCATAATCTAATCTCAGAAGTGAAGTACTTCCCTTCTGCCATACTCGGTTGGCTGTATGGATCCAACCTAGCACAATGTGGGAGGAGAATACACAAGAACATGACAAGGAGGCAGGGAGCCATTAAAGTGACTCAGACGGTAAAGAATCTGCCTACAGCGCAGGAAGCCTGGGTTCGATCCCTGGGTCAGGAAGCTCCCCTGAGGAAGGAAATGGCAAGCCACTTCAGCATTCTTGCCTAAAGAGTTTCACGGACAGAGGAGCCTGGCAGGTTACAGTCCCAGGCTCCAGTCCACGGGATCACAAAGAGCTGGACATGACTGAACGACTACAGTTTCCCTTTTTTCACCGACAAGGAGGCAGGAATCATTGCAGCCACCTGGAAGGCTGCCAACAATGTACATATTATAACTTCTATAATCTTTATGGTTTGTGTGCTCAGTTGTGTCCCACTCTTTCCGATCCTGTGGACTGTAGCCCACCAGGCTCCTCTGTCCATGGCAATCTCTAGGCAAGAACGCTGGAGTGGACTGCCATTTCCTTCTCCAGGGGATCTTATAAACCCAGGCATCAAGCTTGTGTCTCTGGTGTCTGCTGCATTGGCAGGTGGATTCTTTACCACTGTGACATCTGGGAAACCCTATGGTTTATGAATGTAGATTAACTATCATTAGTGTTAACCAACATTGAGGTGAAAATAAAAGTTTATTACTTTATTACAAAGAAACACATGTTCATTGTTAAGCTGAGTTTTTGACTAATGCAAATATATATGAAACAGTGGAAGTCTCCTTACAATGCCTGTCCTTTTTTCTGCCTGCTCACATTTATTTTATTTTCTATCCAGAGGTATTTGACTTCCATCCCATCACTCCCTCCCCCTTCTCCAAAATCCTCAACTGACAAAACATCTCAGAGAAAAAATTTTTTGAGGATACTTCTAACTCAGCTCTAGGTTACTTAACATTTTAGAAGTATGTTTTAGGCTGCTTTGCTCTTCTAGCTCGCTTAACACAGGGTTTACAAATGGTAAGAACTCAGTAGATATTTGTAGGTGTGAAATGAACTTAATTCAATGCAGTAGCATCTCTTTTCAATATAAAAATAAAATCACATGGGATTTTTTTTTAAATAAGACTTAAAAAATAGAACTGTTTTTCAATAAGTCCATTAAATAACTGGAAATAAAGAAATCCAGACCCTAAGATGTATAGCATGGCCCCATTTAAATGAGGCTAAATTAGCTGAAACTTAGGTACTGTAGCTCCCTAAGGACTTTCAAAGATATTTGGCCTGAATACAAGTCTCACAAAATACTATCAGCTGGAGACTTAGGGCATGTTTTCCAAAGGGCTGCCTGGTTCCCTATTCATGTAAAACTTCATCCAAAATGCTTCATATGTACTTTGTCTTATTTCGTCCACTTTTCTAGCATCTAACAACAAAACAATCCATCTAAATTTTAGTCTCGTTAACATAATCCAAGAACCCTTTAAATAGCCCCTTTCAATATAATCAACTATATTTTGTATTAATCAAACACAGTCCAGAACATCACATTTTACATATAGAAAATCTTTACGGTTAAAGCTTGAACCAAACTGAGCCATTATGTCCAGTTTCTTGATATAACTAATAAAGGCACAGGCTGAAATAAAAATATTTTTTTATCACAACAGGCATTTGTAAGCTTTAATTCTATGATAAGGACCAGTATATTAATTTAGCATTTACCCCAAAGAAACAAATGTAGAACAAAAGCATTATTAATGTACATTCTGATTTATTAGAGACATTTTGACAGAGGAGTAATTTGTAATTCAGAAGTGAATCTCCTATTTCCTAGAAATCTTCCATCCTTTTCAGTTGAAGATGCCTGTAGCACAGGCACACCAAGTAATGAACTTCAGTGTGGAATACTTTGGTAGAAACTTTGCTGCAGAAAAAAGTCCTAGTAGCTTTAAAAATTTTATGTCACAGAGGTTCTTGTTATTTTATGTCACATAGTTATTGTGATCAGTGTGTATTTTTAATTTTTTTATCATTAACATTTTTCCATATATAGCATACAACTGTTAATTGCCATTCCCATCATCTTTCTTATCAACATAAACCTGGAGTTTTTGTTCTGTTTTTGGACTTTTCCCCCAAGATATATGACAGTGCTCCACTCAGGGATGTTGCTGGACTATTAGAACTGAATTAAAGAACTTTGCTGAATTATTCTGTTGGCCAAAGTGAGTCTGGCCCCAGCACCTTGATCTTGTTAAGCTGCTCATTTAACCAACATAAAACCATCTTCATTTTGACTTCTTGTTATGTGAGATATACAGAAATCTCTATTGGACCTCTGAGTATTTCATTGTTTGTACCCGAAAACATCTTAACTGATGAACCATGTTGCTAACATTTGATATGCATCATTTAAGGGACTAATATTTTTTGCAGCTAATTTATTAATTTATACCCCTGTTGGTGGCATTTTGATGTGTTTTCGTAATTGTTAATAATGGCAAGGGTGAATAATGTTTGATATTCCTTTAAGACTTTTCTGTGTTTATATTTTGTAAAGTAGGCAATATCTCCATTTTCCTGATGCCAAAAGAGAGGCTTACAGAGCAACTAACTACAACCTGTTTACACAGCTGGTAAATAATAGAGCTGAGATTGGATTCTTGAAGTAAATATTTAACTTATAAAGACTGTGCTCTTAGCTGGTGGACTAGACCTCCTGTCTTGTGCGCCACGGTACTACACAGCAATGAGTCACCCTTCCGAGTCTTTGTGTTCTTAATTCATTTCTTGTAGTTATCACTTTGAACGTTCCTAAATTTTCTTTTCCTATGCTATTAAGAAAATTTTCAAACACACAGCAAAGCTGACACAACTTTACAGTAAACACCTAGGTACCCACCACCTAGATTCTACCACTCACATTTGACTATACTTGTTTGATCACATAATAATCACGTTTTACTATCGTCACTATTCATGCCTTTAATTTTTAGTTATTTTCTAATACATGCATAATTGTACATGTCATTAACAATGGGTTTGCTGATCCCTTGAACACTGATTTCATTTTCTAAGGTCTGGTGTTTCAAGCAGTTATTTGAGTAAGTGATAACTCTCCTTTAATACTATCATGTTATGAGTTAAAATAATAGAATTGTGCACTACTAGCATTGTAATCATAGATGAAAATAATCATTATGATAACCAGTTCATGTCTGAACCTGCTTGATTCAGTCTAGAGAGGTGGCATGTAATGCTGCTATAACAGACTACCAATGCCTTTCATTTCCAAATATATTTACACAATGGTAAATGATGGCATCATTAAGTAATCATGGCATTAGACAAACGGCTTATTTATCCTTAGAATGTTCTTGAAATATTTCTGATTCAGAGTGCCCATGCATGTCTTTTCTTATCTGAAGAGTTTGAAGAATTTCTTGACCCGCCGGTAAGAAAGCCTCCTCTGTGTGTGTGTGTGCACGCGCGCATGTGTGTGTGTGTGTTTCTGTGTGAGAATATGTGAGTGCTTGTGAGTGAAGCCACAGCCCTCTGTCTGAGCTCCCCCATGCCCTGTGCCATGTGTTTCTGTTTCTGAACCTCTGGCCAGACTCACTTAGGCCAACAGAATAATTCAGCAAAGTTCTTTAATTCAGTTCTAATAGTCCATCTGGGAATTATAAAAGAAACCAGGTTTGGATGTCCAGCCTCTCCTTTCTGTTTCCACAGCTTCTAACTCTTCAGTTGCTGTAACTAAAAGCCTTCAGCAGGCAAGCAGTGAGAGCTTAAAAACTTAGTTTTTGATCCTGCTGTCTTTATATAGGCAAGAGTAATAGCATTCTTTCAGCAGAGGTAGAAGCTTACAGAGTTCACATAATACAGAAGCAGGAATGTATATACCAATTATTTGACACACAAGATATTATTATTTGGCTTTTTCATTTAGTATTTGCTATCTGTTCTTCTAAGAAACAGCAATGCCACTGTTTAATTGTTCTTTGGTTCCTTTATTTTATACTAACACATTTCTTTGTGTCCTTTTGGTCCACGGAGTAGGATAATTTATTATTCTCTTTCCTTAGAATGCATCTGCTGGTCAGTTGCTTGGTTATCTTGTTTTTCATTCTCTTCAAACAAATGTTTGTTGAAGTCTTTGTGCCAGACAGTCTGGGAAACAGATAAAATGGCCACAGAGCCTGTCTTCAAGCAACTTATACCTAATATATACATAACTTCTATTTTGTCTTCTCATTATATCTAATTATAAAATCTGTTTGCTAGCACCCTATTTTTCTAAAGTTGCAGTTTTCTATTCTTTTTCTCCTCTACAAATGGGTGTGTTTGTCTCAATTATTTGATGTGTGTGGGGGGGAATGGGATTTATACAGAACATGTTACTTTAAATACCGAACACTTGAATATTCCATGGAACAAGGCTTTGGCAATAAGGCCTGTAAACATAAAGTGGAAAAAACGATTGGGAAAGAATGCCGTGTCACTATGGAGCTTCAAAACCTTCCTGAGGAATGTGCTCTGAGATGTTCACACATGTTCAAGGCCTAATAAAAATGCTAGCACACTTCAGAAGGGAAAGAAATGTATTATTACAAATGTCTGTAGTGTCGTCCAAATTGTCTTTACTCCAAAGAAGGTGTTCAACCTGGTGTCATGGAGAGAACATGTCTGTAATTGGTCAGAAATACATAGGTTTGACTATGACCGCCTTTGCTTTCTCATGTCCCCTCTCTGAGCACCTGCATTTATCTCCGAGAAGTCCATCTTCTCCTGTTCTGTCAGTCCTGGTTCCTTCTCCTCTTTTAGATGTCTGTTCAAATTTCTCTTCTTCAGCAGGCTCTGTCTTCCATCTGTTTTAAAGTAGTCCTTGCTCTGCCCCATGTGTTCCCTACCCACCCGCATGATTCTCCACCTCACTGAGAAATACTCTGAGGGGAATGAGCAGAGATGATGATGAGAGTAACAAAAAGGGGGCTCACTGAGCTTATTATTTCTCACCTGTCTCTCCCACCAGAATGCGCCCTCCATGAAGAAGAAGGCTTTGTTTTCCCATCAGTGCAGTGTCCCCGGGATCCATCCACAATAGTGCTTGGTGCATAGAAACAGTGCTATTATTACTGTTGTTATTTTTAACTGCCTGCTCAGAGAGACACTCTACTGTCTCAGAGAGACAGTACAGTACACTGGCTTCTCATATTTATCACAGGGTGGACTTGGAGCCATGTGGTAACACACACTGCCTTCGGGTTTAGACGATTGTTTTGTTGGGTTTAGTTGATTACCTAGTTCGCTGGGATGGAGCCAATGAGTATAAGAGTTCTGGCAGGTGTTTATTAATATTACAACCTGATTTCCTCTTGCTGTTCAGGACTGCCAGCTTCTAAACAGGGAGACACCTGAGCCTTTTGTGTGCCACATGACAGTCTTGTATTTTTTTTCACAGGTGTTAAAACAAAACAGGGATAAGCAGATTTTGTAATCTTGTGTAAACTTGTTTTCATGGTACAGCCTGTGGTAGCTGGCCAGGAATTAGCTAGAACACCACTAGGGGCACAGCAGATTTCCATGTATCTAATTAGGCCTGTGGCCAGAGATCTTGTTTAAAGTGAGTGGCAGATAAGAGAATATTTTGAAATCTACTATGGGCCTTCAGTTTTGCGCCAGTGGCAAAAGGGCAGGTTTGGGATATAGAATAATTATACTTTTCATGATATTCAACATATTCATAAGTGGAACCAGTCTTCAGGCATAAAACAAACAAGCAAACAATAAAAACCCTACTCTGCAATCAAACAGGGTTTCAGTAGTCCCATCTTCAGTTTTCCTTAGGAAATGTATCTTTTAGACTATTTTTATACTACTTCTTTTAGGTAGTAATACTATAGTACTACTATTAATATTTCCTTTAGAATACTTCTTTTATATAATTTATACAATGCTTTCAACAATTGGAATAAAATTCACATAGATATGTTTGCTTTAGTTCTATTGCATCATTTCTTTCAAAATAAGAGCTACAGTAACATATACAGCTAGCTTTTTAAATGTTAAAATAAAATTTTAAATTATTTTTATAGTTCTGTAGGCACTTATAAAACTTGAATGCCTGATGCAGCATTGATGAGACAAAGGATTAGAAATACTGATTTATAGAAAATTCATTATTCTTTTGCATTATTCCAGGTTCTATCCTATGGATATATATGTCACATATATGAAATATATATAGTTGACCCTTGAACAATGTAGGGGTGAGGGGTACTGACCCCCATGCAGTTGAAAATTCAGATGTTGTTATCTCTGCCTCAAAAGCAAAGAAACTGATAAGTGACTCCCAAGGCAGAAGCTGAAACTGTTTGGATAGAATCAGGCTAAAACATTAGTTCTTTTTCTGTTGTTGTTTAACTGAAGTATAATTAATTTACAGTGTTGTATTAGTTCCAAGTAAACAGCAAAGTGATTCAGTTCTACATATATCTGTATATGAAAAAATCTATTTTTATTTGAGATTTGGTTATCAACTGTTTTTTAAAAATTTTTTATTGAAGTGTAGCTAATTTACAGTGTTGTGTTAGTTTCAAGGGTATGTGAAAGTGTCAGTCGCTTAGTCTTGTCTGATTCTCTGTGACCCCATGGACTGTAGCCTGCCAGGCTCCTCCGTCCATGGATTTCTCCAGGCAAGAATAATGGAGTCAGTTGCCATTCTCTTCTTCAAGGGATCTTCCTGACCCAGAGATTGAACCCAGGTCTCCCGTATTGCAGGCAGATTCTTCACCGTCTGAGCCATAGGAAGCCACATATTTTTTCATTCTTTTCCACTATAGGTTATTATAAGATATTGAGTATAGTTTCTTTTGCTATACAGTAGGTCTTGTTGTTTACCTATTTTATATATAGTAGTGTGTTTATGTTAATCCCAAACTCCTAATTTATCTCTTCCCCCCTCTCTCCCCTTTTCCTTCTATCCCCTTTGGTCACCATAAATTTATTTCTATGTCTGTGAGTCTATTTCTCCAAACACTGGTTCTTTTGATTTCACATACTCTGATCTCTAATTGAACACAAACTTTTCCCAGCATTTAGTTAATTTAAAGATCTGTAAAATAAAAACATAGGTACTACAATGGAATATCACTCAGCCACTAAAAAGAATGACATAATGCCGTTTGGGGGGCCTTCCCTGGTGGCTCAGAGGTAAAGAATCTGCCTGCCAATACAGGAGACATAGGTTTGATCCTTGCCTCGGGAAGATCCCCTGGTGAAGTAAATGGCAACACACTCCAGCATTCTTGCCTCAGAAATCCCATGGACAGAGGAGCCTGGCAGGCTTCAGTCCATGGGTTGCACAAGAGTTGAACACGACTTAGCAACTAAACAACAATAACAATAATGCCATTTGCAGCAACATCGATGTACCTAGAGAGTGTCACCAAGTGAAGTAAGACAGAGAAGGAGAAATATCTTAGGGCATCCCTTATATGTGGAATCTAAAAGCAAATGATACAAATGAACTTAACAAAAAGAAACAGATTCACAGACTTAGCGAATGAATTGACGATTGCCAGGGGAAGGATTGGGGGAAGGGATATTTAGGCAGTTTGGGATGGACATGTACACACTGCAATATTTAAAATGGATAGCTAGCAAGGACCTACTATATAGCACATGGAACTCTGCTCAATGTTATGTGGCAGCCTGGATGGGAGGGGTGTTTGGGAGAGAATGGATACATGTATATATATGGCTGAATCCCTTCCCTGCAAGTATCAGAGCTGAGTCCCTGTTTACCTGAAACTATCACTGCATTGTTAATTGGCTATACCTCAACACAAAATCGCAGAAGGCACTGGCGACCCACTCCAGTACTCCTGCCTGGAGAATCCCAGGGATGAGGGAGCCTGGTGGGCTGCCATCTATGGGGTCGCACAGAGTCGGACATGACTGACGCGACGCAGCAGCAGCAGCAGCAGCAGCAATAAAAAATAAAAAGTTTTTTTTTTTTAGAAAAATGCAGGTACTATGTTTATCAGAAACAATCCATATATAAGTAAACCTGCAGTTCAAACCCATGTTGTTCAAGGGTCAGCTGTATATTACTATATCTTTACCTTAATCTAGTACAATACCTTGCAAATGAGCAACTTGAATCTCAGAGAGCTATAATAATTTGCTCAATCACACAACTAGTAAATTGCAGCACCGAGACACATTTTCCCTGCCTCCCAGATACCTGCCATTTCCACCACACTGCGGTGCTTCTCATAAGATTTTAAAACCTCAAAATTTCTTCAAAGAAAGCACTTGAATAATTGCTAAAACAAATGACAGCAAGCCAAATTTATGTCATAATGTGAAGCTCAAAATGGAATCCTGAACAGTGTTTAAGGAAATAGTTTATGAAGCCAAAGTGAGAAGGTTCAGTGAGTACGGGCAAGGATGAGATAACTTGATGCCTCGTGATGATGGTTGTATTACTGCAGTTTTGTAATTTCTTTGGAGCTGCATCAAATTACAATTTGCAAATGAGCTTCAAGCTTTGGTCTCTTTTCTTGAAGCTAGAGAAATCTGGATGCGGTAAAGGAAGCTCTGACTTGGAGGTTTCACAAAGAAGAGCCTATGAGGGGAAGAATACAGTGTCCCCCTTTCTCACTGTCCATTAATCTTCCAGGGTTCAGGGAGCACAGGACTTGGGACAGAGGAAATCAGCTGATGGTACCAGTAGCTGTGTGGGGTGTGTTTACTTCCCGGCTGTCAGTCTCCTGGGCTACATTTGTTTTCGTTTTTTAAATTTAATTATTTTTACCATTTTTAATTGAAACATAGTTCATTTACAATGTATTAATTTCAGGTTGAAAGGAAAATGATTCAGAATGCATATATTGTTTTACAAATTCTTTTCCATTACAGGTTATTACAAGATACTGATTATAGTTTCCCTACCATTCTTTGCCTTCCTTATTCTTACAAATGAAAACAAACCCACTCTAGGTCCTCTGAATCTCTTCATCTTAATCTCATTATTATTCTAACCACCCCCCACGCCACCCCCAGAACACACACACACACTTGGAACAAAATTGAGCTCATTTCTATTCTTTATTATTGCTATTCATCATATTGAAATGCTGTATTTGATTTTTTAACAAAGTAGTTGGCTTCATTCTGCTAGGGGATGTGAAAAAATAGATTGTTTACTTGCAAAGAAAGAATTTTGAACATTAAGAACTGAAATTGACTGTTGGATTTCAGTGAGGGTGAATAATGTTCTCAGATGTTTCTTCTTGAAGTTATTCATTTATGCCTGGCCAAAGTCAGCTATGATAACTTCATTTTTGAAATGATATATGTTCCTTATGTAAATAATTTTCAAATCAAGAAAAAATATCTCTGGGAAATTATGACTTCCAGGACTAGAGCTGAAATAATGCCAACTACAAACTTTTATAAATTGGGTTCTAAGTGTGAAATCCTTCCAGCTGTTAAATGCATCCCATATCAAATTATATGCACAGTTTTTCAAAATATTTCCTTCTGCTTGAAGACTCCTGAAAAAATATGTATGCCCAGAAGCTAGGATGTAAACATTCTTTTAAATCTTTTAAAGATTATGAGAAAAGTAAATAGACAATTTAAGTGTGTACAGGTCATATTTTGGTTTCATAAGTATTTTTTTTTTTCTGTGTGGCTTTGTTAGTTTTCAGAATTGTTCTTCAAAAAACAGAATGAACCATAACCTATGAGCTGCCTGCTTCATTATTTTAAAGCCTCCAAGCAATTGCACATAAGGAAATGTGGATTACATCCTTTCACTCTCAGAGTCTGACGCTTTTTCCTGTTGACACAATAGCTCTGTGTTGGTCATGAATGTCTGGAAGGAGGTGACCCTCTCGCGCCTTCCCCTTCAACTCTAGCTAGTTTATTCTGCACAGAAACGGATCACAGACCCTACCTTACTGGATGTAAGTGCTTCACAGTCCAAATTCTCACACTCTGTTTACTTTTGAAGGATGCAAACTTTGATTTGTACCAATGAGAAAATTTTTTAAACTTTAAAACCTTTGATTTTTCTGATAATCATTTCTATTTATGCTGACTTCCATAGTGGAATGCCCAAAAAGAAAAGCAAGGATTCCCCCAGAAGAATGTAAGGTAGTTTTTTCCACATTACCAGATGCGAGTGAGAAAAGCAGAATGAATGGAAACTTGCCCAGTCGCCTGCCTTGTGGATGTTTTCCTGGACAGTTTGTAGGAATCTGTCAAACTCATAGAACTTATGACATGCAGATCCTTAAAATTATTAATTCCATCTAGCTTGTAGTTATTTTCATTCAGTTTACAGCTCTGTTGAATATATAAAGTCTTAACTAAAAAATAATGTGAAAAGATATGGAAGGTATTCAAAATTTTATTAGTATATCAAATCTTGATTAATTTCTTTTTAGAGTTTGCGTCTCAGTTCTGGGATGTCTGTGAAACTGTCCATTTGCCTCTTTTACCACCTTAATGACCATTAGGGAGCAGTGCCAGTGGGGTCAGAGGAGGTGCCAAGTCTTTGCTCTTTGGTGGAGGATATCGTGTTCTGGCTGTAAAAGTAAAATGTGCTTGTATGCTCATAGTATTTATTTATAATTAGAAACAAAATAATTATCCATGGCCTTATACCATTAATACTTTTGCATATTGCTCTCAATTTATCTTTTTCATGCATTTTTTAAAACAGAAATTTTGCTACATTTAACAGGAAGTAGTTTTATAAACAAAGAGATCTGAAATAACACAGCGAAGTGTTGGCATAATGTTTAAGCATAGATTCAGCCTATTAGCACATATAATTCAGAGTTTGCATATCATCAAACACTTTTTCATTCTTGTATTTAGCCAATTCAGTTTACAATATAGTCACAGAGGGTGCCATATTGTAATAACTTATCTATAGTAAGCTTTGATTAAGACAATTATGCAAAGACCTCAGTTAAAGATAGCTCTTCATATGCATTTTTTGTATTTTATGACATATCTACTTTTTTTGGGGGGGAGTATAAATTGTTATTAGATTTATTGTAGAATATTTTATAATATTTTTTAAAATATAAAATCCATTTAGCTTTTGATCCAACATTCCTAGGATTTATCTTACAGATATATCTGCATGTGAACATAGTACATCCATACACACATGTGCACACATACATATATACACACAAAAATATTCATTATAAATTTAAAATTTTATGTTATATATAAAATGATGTCTGTATGAACACATACAGACATCAAGTAGTAGACATCAAGTAGTTGGAAGCTGTTACCTCTGTTACTTGAGGAAAGGTGATATGAGAAAGGAAATAATGCTCTTCACTATATATACTTCTGTACCATTTGAATATTTGATAATAAGTGGATATTAGGTTGTACCTAAACTATACTGGAACATAGTTTTGTTTTTATACTGGTCTAGAAGCTTGTGCACCTTTGACATATCTACTTTTATATATCTATTTAGCTTTTTATTTTATATTGAAGTATCATTGATTAACAATGACATGATAGTTTCAGCTGTACAGCAAAGTGATTCAGTTATACGTGTACATGTATCTATTCTTTCTCAAATTTTTTTCCCATTTAGGTTGTTACATAACATTGAACAGAGTATTCTGTGCTATACAGTAGGTCCTCATTGATTATCCATTTTAAATATAGCAGTGTGTGCATGTCAATCCCAAGCAGATGCCCCTTGGCCATCAGTATCCCTTCCCCCTGCCCACCTTTCCCCTCTGGTAACCATGAATTCATTCTCTAAGCCTTTAAGTCTGTTTCTGTTTTGTAAGTAAGTTCATTTGTATCATTTCCTTTTAGATTCCCTATATAAGCAATATCATGCAATATTTCTTTCTCTGTCTGACTTCACTCAGTATGACAATCACTAGGTCCATCCATGTTGCTGCATATGGCATTATTTAATTCTTTTTATGGCTGAGTAGTATTCCACTGTGTACATATACCACACCTTCTTTATCCATTCCTCTGTTGATGGACACATAGGTTGCTTTCATGTCGCGGCTATTGTGGATAGTGCTGCAGTGAACACTGCAGTGCCTGTATCCTTTTGGACCATGATTTTCTCCAGATATACGCCCAGGAGTGGGATTATAGGATCATAGCATAGCTCTATTTTTGTTTTATTAAGGAACCTCCATACTGTTCTCCATACTGGCTGTACCAATTTACCTTCCCACCAACAGTGTAGGAGGATTCCCTTCTCTCTACACCCTCTCCAGCGCTTATTGTTTGTGGATTTTTTTTTTGATCATAGTCATTTTTACTGGTGTCAGATGGTATCTAATAGTAGTTTTGATTTGTGTTTCTTTAATAATTAGCAATGCTGAACATCTTTTCAGGTGCCTCTTGGCCATCTGTATGTATTCTTTGGAGAAATGTCTGTTTAGGTCTTCTCCTAAATAGACTGATTGATTGGGTTATTTGTTTTCATGAAATTAATCTGTATAAGCTGTTTGCAAATTTTGGAGACTAATCCCTTGTCCGTCACATCATTTTCACTCATTTTGATATCTGTTTAATTTATTTAAAAAAAAACACAGAAAAGCAAGGTCATAGCAGATTGTCCAAATTAGTTTGACTTGTTTGTGATAACAACACATTTTCTTCTTTTGTTCATTCTTCATTCATTCATTCAACAAATATTGCCTGAATGCTTATGCTGTGCTAAGACCTTCGAATACATCAGTGAATAAAATCCTCCATCTTTGTCCTTGGGGAACTTACCTTCTAGTAAATTCATTTCTATTCCTCAAGCTATTTTAGGTAATAGAAATTTTCATTGACTTTTTGGTACCTCTGAGTTCAAGAGGCAGCAAAGATCTAGTGTGAGAAGCACCATTTAAACCAATGCCATGTGCTCAGTTGCTTCAGTCGTGTCCAACTCTTTGCAGTCCTGTGGACTATAGCCAGGCTCCTCTGTCCGTGGGATTCTGCAGGCAAGAGTACTGGAGTGGGTTGCCATGCTCTCCTCCAGGGGATCTTCCTGACTCTGGGATTGAACCTGGATAATCTACATTGCAGGCGGATTCTTTACCACTGAGCCACTGGGGAGGAAGTTAAAAGTTCTGTCTGGGTCATTTTACCCTACAAGTTGTCAATTAAAAATCTATTTTACTTATTTAATTTTATATGAGTGTGGGCGCCAAAGACAGATTTGAATACTAAATTTCAAATAATAACAACAAATTATTTCAGAGACTAAAAACTGTAATATCCACTGAATTAGCACATGCTCTGTTTGGTCTTGTGCTTATTTGAATGACCCTGATCCCTGACAGACTCCCAGTTTACTGAGAGTGGAAAGGCTGCTGAACTCTGTTTTCAACTGGAAGATGACTCATAGATGAGGGGTCCATTGGAAACATTATACAATAAATTTCCTCCCCAAACACGTTACCTCTTCCTAGTCATGCTAAAAGGGCCATGCACACAAACCGGATTCCAGGGAATGACTTACCCATTATCATTTACCTTCTGTGGCCTGACTAAGGGCCTTCAAAAATGCCCGCTACCTAATGTCTGGAGCCTGTGACCATAAAAATCAACTTTCAGGTATAATTAAGGGAAAGAGTATCCTGGATTTTTCCAGGTGGGCCTATCTAATCAAGAGTCCTTAAAAGCAAAGAGTTTAGCAGATGAGCAGAAGCAGAGGTCAAAGAGATATGACGAGTGAGAAGACCAATCACTGTTGCTGACGTTGAAAGCAAAGGAGGCCATGAACCAAGGGATATGGGCAGCCTCTAGAAACAGAACGATCCCCAACAGCCAGCAAGGAAATGGAGATTTCAATTCCACAACTGCTTGAACTGAATTCTGCCTACAACTTTAGTGTGTGGAGAAGTCTTTTCTAGAGCCTCTCTGTAACAACCACTCTGGCAGAAATTTGATTTTGACCTTGTGAGAGCCAGAGCAGGAAAATCAGTCAACCCACGCAGATGTTTGATCTAAGAACTGTGAGACAATAAATATGCGTTGTTTTAAAGCCACTAAATTTGTGATAATTCATTATGGGAGCAATAGAAAATGAATACACCTTCCAATGTAATTTAATCAGCCAACAGCAGGGCTTCTGTTACATTTTTATTGGCAACAAATACAAATGAATAAACTATCATATCCTGACACTTTGTGTACTGACACTTAGGTTTTGTCAGTAAGTAAATAATACTGATAATTTGGCACACACATATTTCCCTGTATTTCCCAAGTGCCTTCCTTATTCAACTTTCCTGATTCATTAAATCTACACCAGTGAGAAAGGTGTGGCTGCTTAGTGTCCCATACTCTTACCATCTGTAGCACGAAAGGTTATTTACAATGGTGAGAGTTACTCTGGGGCCTTCCATGGTGTCACAGATTCCTCGTTGTTAAGGACCCAAATGCATTTGTCTGAAGGGTCTGCAATATGTAGAGCTGGGGTGGGAATTATGTAGTTACTGAGTTAGTGAACCAGGTTAGGTTTCCTCTTCTTCAGCTAGAGCTTCCCTGAGTGGATAACAAGCACAATATAAACCAGAAAACCTAAAAACTTAGCTATAAAGAAATTTGACTTGACCAATGACTCAGAGCAAGTCAAGCAAATCAGAGGAGAGTTATATATCACTGTCTTCTGCCCAATGGTAAATCCAGTAACACAATGTATGTCATTTCATCTATATGACTTCACAACGGAATCTAAGCCACCTTTTTGAAAGACTGCTAAATGCCATGTCAAAGGCATATTTTGTGCTTAACTCTCTCAACTTTATATTGATTCAATAGCCATCTGATTCTAGAAATCTGATTTTAAAACAATTACCTTGGTTTCCAGGGAATAATTGCTTTAATGATCTTTTAAATATTTTCCCCATAAGATTTACCCTTGCTGTAAATTCTTTATTGCCTATTTATGTAGTGATAGGGGATTAGGCAGACACTGTTTCCGAGTCTTTATTGAGCTGAAGGAAAGTGGCCAAGAGATGGCCTAAAACTCATGGGGAAATATTTTGGGTGGGTGGAGGGGAAATCGAATATTTCCAGAACCTAGAAAAACAACCAAATTCAATGATAAAAACTGATAGATGTATTTTGTAAAATTAACAGTAGAGGGAACCAGAAAACATCAGTTTTTGCATTAGGACTTAGAGTGTTGTTGTTTAGTGATTATACATATTTCAAAACAGTTTTATTGAAGTGTATAAATTAAGTTGGAAACCACATTAATAATTAGTAAAATTAAAAGAAATGGTGAAATTCTATGAATTTTAAGCAAGCACTTAGAAGGAATTTTTTCAGCACCTCGAAGTCATGATTTGCATTGATCAGAGACCTACCTGGTATCCTTGTTCACTTTAGCTTTACTATCACTAAGCCTGCAACAAGAAGATGATGGCACACTTTATTAGATTTGGAGTTATATTTGAAGACACTACGGAGATATTTGTTTGAGCCTACACAAAAAAGGATATTTTCACCCTTCGTTTGTAAAGCTGAGATATATCCTAGAAGGTAGATATCATTCATGTATGTAGAAGGTCCTATTAAATGTAAATTACTGTGGCAAAGAAGTTTAAATAGGGCCCCACACACTTACAAGAATATCATGGTGGATATTGAGTCTGGGAACTTCAAGTAGATATGTCCAGTGTGTAGCTGAAGAAGCACTAGAAAGTTTGGATGACAGAAAATGCAAATATATTATAGTAATATACAATATTCTCTTCCACCTATAATCCACATGTATTTCTTGAGTACCCGCTTTCTTCTGGACCTCGTGAAAACTCTAGTCTATTTAGTACGTTGCTATTTACAAAATGTTTCAGCTCATTTCACACATTCATAAACACTTAAGGTAGGTAGAGAAAGTATATTATTATATTATTAACAAGATTTTTTTAAAAAGATGCTTGTCCGCTTAAAGTGGAGATGAAAATCATAAACACAGAGTTTGAACTAAAAAAAATAGATTGTTTCTTATGTGTAATACACAAAAAAGTAACAGTTATGTGTTGAGTAATAAGCCAGATAAATAAATGATGAATAGTCTTGGCAACAGACTACAATGCTAAAAAATAATAATGAAAACAATAATTACTATTGTTATAGTAATTATTAAAATTTGTCAAACCAAGAACAATTCCCAAAAATATGACTTCATATAATTCTTAAAGTAGTTGATAAATGACTTTCATTATAAGCTCTCTCAAATCCTTTTTAGGGGAAACAAGTGAATAAAAATCTTATCAGTTTAATAAATATTTTATTTTTGTTTTACATTTTTTTCAGTATTTTTTAAAGGCTCTCTAGACCCACACTATATACATTTAGCTAAATTGTGTAAAAAAAACTTGCTAAACAAAACTAAAAACAATGCCAAGGAATATATTCATTGGTCACTCTTCAATATTTTATAATGAGCAACTACTATGTACCAGAATATAAAATGAATAAGATAAGTTTATAGCTTCTCCAGACAAGGAAAAATTCCAAGTATCTCCCACACTGGGGCATCTGTTGCAGTAATAATGGCAAGATTCTAGAGAGATCGCTGGCTGCTTTAACAGCAGGACAGCCTGTGAATGGTTAGCTCTCCTCACCTGTGCCTGTCATGGCCTGCACTGAAATGAAAAGTTATTACTTGGTATTTACTGGGATTAGTTTGAGCATCTGTTTATCCTGAACAGTAGATAGAAAAGAATTACTGCAAGATACTGAGGTTTGATCAGCTTAATAAAATCAGCAGTGCAATTCAATTCCACCCACCAGGCAAACTTTCAAACTCACATCCAAATTAATAATAGAAATGCACAGTTAAAAGATGCTTTGATCCAAAGGATTCCAAAGGCTTTGCAAATTTAGGGGGTTGGTGTTCAAGAATGGAGTTTACGCACAGCTGTTTGAAGGGGCAGACGAGTGTGGTGGTGCCTTCCATTAAAAGCACAGTTAGGCTCCTAAAAATCCCATTGCATCATGGGGAAAATAGTATTTTGGGGAAATGAAATCAGGACTTTCTGAATAATTTTACATTCTTGAACTAAAATATTGGCGCCACCCAAATAGAGACGATCAATGAAATCCAAGTTATCTTAAATTTTATAAACAATTGGTTTGTTATGCTAGTTTCTATTTATCATGTTTTACTTACCATATACTTTCGCCTTGACTAAAATACATATAGAGTCATTTAGTTTATATGTATATGGGTACACTTTTTTCTTTATGTGATATTTCACTCAAGTATCTAGTCAAGGTGATGGTGTTATGTATCACAAAGACTGAAACATTTTTGAGAATGAAATGGGGATTTTACCAATTACACTAAGATAACAGGCGTCAACTAGGAATGTGGTAGGCAAACCTCAACATATGGCCACCCTCTGATTAGTGGTTTTTGTGGGTTTTTTTTGAGTTTTGACAGTTGTTGCCTTCTGCATTCTGAGCTCCACTTGCCACTTCTCCTCATCTCACTTCTCATCTCAGACTTTTTCTTTCAGCACTTTTCATACGGATCTTTGTCCTCCTTCATTTAGTCAATGACTACTTAACGAGCTTGTTTCATGGATCAGATACAGATTCAGTCCTTGACTTCTAGATACTTATATTCCATCCTGGGAAGGGGGCAGACTTTGATGAATGAATTACATAATTACATTTTATTCCAATTTTGAGGAATGCTACAATGGGGAATCATGCAGGACCTGAGAGTATGTAATTCATCTCAGCTGGGAGGTCAGAGAAAGCTCTTCCTTTATAGCTGCCATCTTGAAAAAAACTCTAGAGAGTATGTTTAGTATCCCTCATCTCAACCAACTTAAGACTATACTTTTTTCCTGCCATTATCTCCTTGTGCATCCTTTCTTCTTAATTATTAATTTTTAAATTCCTAGTCTTTAGTTTCTTCTTTTTGTACTTCAACTGTGTAATATAGTTATACTAAATTCAGTTTCTACCTGTTTCAGATGAGATTTGCAAAATTAAATCTCTACATTCATGAAGATTTCACAGATAAGCAATCAAATGCAAGAAAAGATGCCTATGCTACCAGCAGGAAAGATTGTCAAAGAGAATTCTACAAAGTTTGTCTTAGTTACTACATCAGTGCTTTGTCCATTAGTCACTACTTGGTTCTCTTCAGTACTTTGCTCTTGATCTCATGTCTCTTACTCATCCTTTCCTTCAACTTTAGCGTTCCCTTTGGTTCTGTACTTAACTCTCTTCTTTTTTTTTCTTGGAAAACACTTCTACTTCCACAACTTCAATCACTACTTTTATGCAGATGACTCTGAATATTTCCACTTTCTAGAGAGTTACTACAAAGAGCAATTCTGTGTGTCCCATTGTGGGCTGGACACCTGACTCAAGCCACCATAATCTCCCATCTAGATAATTGAAATAAGCTTTTAACTGTCTTTCTTCCTTGTCTCTAGTTTGTCTCCCTCAATCCATTTTGCCCCAAGAAAAATGATCTTTTTAAGCTGCATGTATTGTCTTAAAATAAGTCCTTGTTCTTAAATTAGAGTCTCACCATGGACTGACACATCGTAAATAATCTGTACTTGACAGGAAGGCACAAAACACAATCAAATAGGTGAAGGCAACTTTTCTCAGAAGAGTTGAAATTATTGCACTCCTGCAGAGTGGAGGAATAAAAAAGATTGCTGTTATGCAGTGAATTAATATAGTTGGGGCTTCCCTGGTGGCTCAGATGATAAAGAATCTGCCTGCAATGCAGGAGACATGAGTTCAGTCCTTGGGCTGTGAAGATACCCTGGAGAAGGGAATGGCTAACCACTCCAGTATTCTGGAGAATTTCATGGACAGAGGATCCTTGTGGGCTACAGTTGTAAAGAGTCAGACAAGACTGAGCTACTGAGTACACACACAATCCCACTTGAGAAAGAATTTTGCTTTCCTGAAAAATTCCAGCATTTGTGCTCCTGTGAAAGTGTTAGTTGCTCAGTCATGTCCAACTCCTTGCAACCCCATTGACTGTAGCCCCCCAGGCTCCTCTATCCATGGAATTCTTCAGGCAAGAATCCTGGAGTGGGTTGTCATTCCATTCTCCAGGGGATCTTTCCAATCCACGGATTGAACCTGGGTCTCTCCCATTGCAGGAGGATTCTTTACCATTTGAACCACCAGTATCTTAATGTCAACTTTTTTATTAGGGACTAGGAAGCAATTTTGCCCAAATGAAAAGGAAATTAATTATAGGTAAATTCATGTTTGGGAAATAGTAATATTTAAACTACAGTATTTTCATCAGATACCACATTTTTCATTATTTCTATGCTCTGTTTTTCTTATAATACTTCCAAAACATCCAATAAAAAAGAAAAAAATGCAGTGGCAAATTCACAGACTGCAATCCAGCCTTTATAAATAATCAAATGAACAGCCAAATATTTGTGCTAGCATGGTGACAGAACGGCCAAAGCTGAAGTTCATTGAAAATTATCCTACGAATCGCAGTTGTTTCATACAGCCATAAATAAAACCAGTAACTACAAAGTTTAGTGGGAAGAATCTCTAAAAATATTTTTAAAAATACTGTTTCATAATCTAATTGAAAATTTTTAAAAGTTTCACTTTGTAATATATGATATACATAGTTGTGTGTGACTGGTGAATGAAGTCTAGAGGAAGGGCTCAAGGTTACAGGAAAAACTCTAAGGGATTCTAGCAGCAACATCCTGAAATAAGAGCTCTCACATAATAGATTCACTGTGGTTTCCTTCATGAAGCCAACCTTATATGAGGAGCTCATGACTTTTAACTGTCTAGGATCAAGAAGAGAATTGACATGTGAATCTGAATGCCTTTAGGTTTAGTTTACCCCTGTTTAAAGAAGAGAGTTATGAGATTAACTTAATCTGATCATTTTCCTTTTCCCTCTGGTAATCTCCCTCCTGTATTATAAGATACATGATATTTCCTTCACCTTTTAAATGAAAGCTAAATTGAATTTTCCAGGCACAGTATATTACATATGCAAAGTCAAAAAATTATGCAAGTGATCTGAATCTATGGCATACATAATTAAGAGTTGAAAGCAGACAAAATCTTTTTTATCATGAAGAATATACATGTAGTAAGAAAATGTTCAATTGTATAGGAATGGGCAATTTAGAGATTGACATTTTGGCCTTGGATCCAGAAATCAGGCACTTTTCTAAAACTTCCTCTGAAATCTTGGCTTAATTGAACTTGTCTTTAACCTCTTTACCATAATTTTAATCTTAAAAAGGAACTCTTTCTACAATGATAGTTAAGATCCCTAATGTGAAAATGGCAACTTTCCTCAAATTGGGTTCTAGATATAGTATCACTATAGTGGAAATCCCAGTGAGAATTTCTCAAATTCATAAGTGACCAGAAAAATCAGGAGACAAGAAATTCCGGTTATTAAAAACATAATATAGAAGCATAAAAACAGAAGAGCAGTAGCAGTGAAATTCCCTCAGTCATGTCTAACTCTTTGCAACCCCATGGACCTGCCAAGCTTCTCTGCCCATGGAATTCTCCAGGCCAGAATACTGGAGTGTATAGCCAGTCCCTCCTCTATGGGATCTTCCCAACCTGGGGATTGAACCCAGGTGTCCTACATTGCAAGTAGATTCTTTACCATCTGAGCCACTAGGGAAGCCTAGAGTGGCCTAGGTTAAAGGCCAAAAGCAGATCAAAGAGATCTAGAAAAGGAATCTGGAAACAAGTCTTAATAATTGTTAAGTGTTTTCTACATGGCAAAGTTACCATCACAAATAAAAATAATTTTAAAGAAAATTACAACAAACCAAATTGTCATTTAATAAAAATAAAAACTTAAAGTCTAATAAATCTAAAGAAATATCTAATATAAGCAGCTAAAAACTACATCTAACCATTTCTTAATTTAACTTTTCTTTGGTCTACAGTTATGTAAGTATGCTAGGTTTTATTTTGTTGTCCCATTATTAAAATAATATATGCCCGTTATAGACAAATTAGAAAATACAAGAGAATAGGGTGAAATAACAATTCAAATATTACTGGATATTTCATTTTATTGCTTTTATTTTAATAGAGAATTAGCTAAAATTCACAGTTGGTGATCTATTTCTATCTTTTAATTATAAAAAACTACGAGTTATTAGTCCCTTAATGGTGCATTTTTGTCAGAGGTCAAAAAAGGTTCACTACTTTATATGGTTTTACATCTTATGATACAATCTGTAATGTTTAGCCTCTGATACTGCTGCAGTCTAGTGTTTCACTGGAATTTTTCATTTTCACTTTCATGCCATAAAACTGCAAGCTTAAATTTATTGCAATATTTACATGTATGACAGCTGTTAAAGCTACAGTAGTTGAAATACACCTAGGGAATATTTACAAGGGCAAATGCATATACACACAGAGCACACACTTTATGTAAACTATTGATTGCACAGTTGAACTTTCTCTTCCTTTGTGGTGAAAAAAGGATGTATATGTTGATATTTATGCAATAAAGTTTCCTAATTCCCTGACTCCATTCAAGCATTTCCATAGTCTTATCAATATTGACTGAAAAATTTATGATGAAGCTAAATTTTTGGTGTGCCAGGCAGTGAACTCACCACAGCATAGTCAGGAAGAAAGATACATAAAGGTGAAACTGGTCATGCCATATGGCAAGAACTGCTGAAAGGGGGGTATAATCAAAATGCTTTGAAATCCCACAGTGGGATGAGAGATGGTGACCCTTGAGCTGGGTGTTAGAGGATGAATGAGCATTTACCAGGCAGAGGGAAGAGCATTCGCACCTGTGTGGAGCCATGAAAGGAGGAAGAATGATTGAGGCAGGAAATAAAGCTTGAAAAGGAGGTCTGGATCAGTTTGTGAAGAGTCTTGTGTGCCAAGCTGAGGAATTCGGATTACATATTGCGGGTTATGAAGAGCCAACAGAGGATTCTTTGCAATGGAGACTGTCATGATCCGTTTGGCCTGGGAAGATCATTCTGTGGCAAAGTGAGGACAGATGCAATGAGGAAGGAGCTGGTGACAGGAGCACCAGTGAGAAGCTGAGTTCAGTGAAAGAGATAAAAAGTGCTGAAGCTTGGATAGTCCCAACAGATGGAGAGGAGTAAGGTGATCTGAACAGCAAAACTTACAATATTTAATGATAAATTAAAGGGAGAATAGAGTGAGGAAGAATAAAAGAGATAGAGAAAAAAATTTTTGAAAGAAACTTAGCTGTGAGAATCAGAGAGACTGGAAAGTATTTTGAAGAAGGGTGAAAATCAAGTAGATTTTTTTCTGAGGATCTGTGAGATTTGAGTATGTAGATAAAGGGGAAGATCTTGGGGGGAAAACAGAGAGTGATATACTTTTCTCCATTGAGACCATTGTTAAATTTAATGTTTTCCTTTTTCTTGTGTGGGAGTAGGAGAGAAAAGGCTGATAGTCCTACTTTCATAGAGATTAAATAGTTACTCTGGAAGAAAGGGTAATGGGAATCTGAAGATGATCAGAAGAAAGGTGAGTGACACAATGAGATTATGAACTCTGACTTGCCCTCTCACCTTTCAGGCCACGAAGAGAATTTCCAAGATAAGATGGGACTCAACCTTATGCAGGAGAGTTGAGGTACTTGACTTTACAATGAAATGCTGCTTGGTATCACCAGAGGAAAAAGGTGCTTATCGACTTGACATTTTCCCCTGAGTGTACATTTTTCAGTAGTGTCATCTCTTCAAAATGACATGCACACCATACATGGAACCATTGAACTAAGAATAAGGTCTGTGTTTTAATTCTGGCTCCACCACTTTCTATAAATATGACTTTGACTAGTCATTGAACGACATTTACTTTCAGGAACCTCAATTTCATCATGTATAAAATGGTATTGTTGGTATGCTCTCTGCCTGCCCCACTGGGTTTTGTAAGAAATACATAATAATGCTAAGAAAAGGGCATTGAGAACTGTAAGTCACAAATCAAATGCAAGGCATTCATGTGGTTATCATCATTATTTTTGTTTTGTTCATATAACTAAGACTATGGGACCCCCTAAAATGGAGAAAACTTCCTTACTGAGAATAGATGTCTAATTTGATTTGGGGCCCAAAAAATCTTCAAATTGCGTGATTGAGTTTCTCAAGCCATACATTATGAATCATGATAAAATTCAGAGACATGAGACTTTAGTAGCTGTAAGTTTTCTTCCTCACTTTGCTATTCTTTGTATACACCCAGTACTAACACCTAACTTGATCCTGGCCACCAGGGCCAAATTGCAAAACTTTCAGGGAAGCATTTTCTAGATGGTGCTGTCAGCATTTATGCTTTCTGGATGGAGAAAGGGAAAGAAGAATAAAAAGAGGGACTTCACATTCCCACACAATGGTTTTCCCATAATTTTCTTAGCATAGCATGAAGAAGGTTTTATCTGATGTAAACTTCCATTATTTCTCAGCTCCAGCCCAGGGCCTTCATATCAAGCTCCCTACTATCTCAACAATGCTCACACCTTCCCTGGTGACAACATATAAAGTAACAAATCATGACCGATCTCTATTTTCCTTACCCCACTTCACACATTCAATCACCAGCAAAGGTAAAGTAGACTTATTTGTTTCTTATCTTTCCCCTTTCATGTCAGTGTAAGCTCTACAATAAGAGTTTGTCTTGTTTGCCATTGTAACCACTGTGTCTGCAACATGGAGGGCATACAATAAATAGTTGCTGAATAAATGAATGAATGCATGTGTAGAATGGTATATCAATTTCAAGAGTCCTATGTTCTTCAGTTCAGTTCAGTCGCTCAGTCATGTTTGACTCTTTGTGATCACATGGATCGCAGCACACCAGGCCTCCCTGTTCATCACCAACTCCCAGAGTTTACTCAAACCCATGTCCATTGAGTAGGTGATGCCATCCAACCATCTCATCCTCTGTCGTCCCCTTCTCCTTCTGCCTTCACTCTTTCCCAGCATAAGGGTCTTTTCAAATGAGTCAGCTCTTTGCATCAGGTGGCCAAAGTATTAGAGTTTCAGCTTCAACATCAGTCCTTCCAATGAACACCCAGGACTGATCTCCTTTAGGATGGACTAGTTGGATCTCCTTGCAGTTCAAGGGACTCTCAAGAGTGTTCTCCAACACCACAGTTCAAAAGCATCAATTCTTCGGCACTCAGCTTTCTTTATAGTTCAACTCTCACATCCATCCTTGACTTCCGGAAAAACCATAGCCTTGACTAGACAGACCTTTGTTGGCAAAGTAACGTCTCTGCTTTTTAACATGCTGTCTAGGTTGGTCATACTTTCCTTCCAAGGAGTAAGTGTCTTTTAATTTCATGGCTGCAGTCACCATCTGCAGTGATTTTGGAGCCCACAAAAATAAAGTCAACCACTGTTTCCACTGTTTCCCTGTCTATCTGCCATGAAGTGATGGAACTGGATGCCATGATCTTAGTTTTCTGAATGTTGAGTTTTAAGCCAACTGTGTTCTTAGGAAGATTAAAAAAATTTAAAACTATACAGCAGTATAAGTACTACTATTCAGGATTAAAAGACAGAAATAAAGAATGTAAAATTTAGGCAATGGATGGCTTTGAAATAAGAGAGCATGAGGGGCTGGGCAGACCAAGATACAGGCTACCATGGCAGGTAAAATGACAGGTTCCAACTAGGTAATCACCCCATATCAGGTCACTAGGAATTTTCCAGTTTTAGGGTCAAAATTTCTCATCCTGTGCAACTCCTCATTCTCAGGAAAACTTGAAACAGTTGGCCACCCTGGTTTTTAGAGTCAGATGCCACATGGATTTGAATTCCCCATTTATACTTATTAGCAATATGACCTTGGGCAAGATGTGTTTACTGCCTCTGATTTTAGCTCCTTATTGTTGTTGGGGATGGAAATATCTGGATCAAAGATTTGTAGGGATTTCTTAAAAAGAACTATATATAAGACACTTGCCATGTTGTT
Source organism: Giraffa tippelskirchi (assembly GCF_054371585.1). Taxonomy (NCBI): domain Eukaryota; kingdom Metazoa; phylum Chordata; class Mammalia; order Artiodactyla; family Giraffidae; genus Giraffa; species Giraffa tippelskirchi. The sequence goes on from NC_137283.1 coordinate 135,463,053, forward strand.
TGGTATAAAATGAGTTCTGGATAAACAGTAGATGATATTATTAAAATGCTTGACTTACAATTGCCTTTCAATAAATATCAGCTTAAAAATGAGGGAAGATGCTAATTCCCATGCTCTTTTGTGACTTGAATGATGATTTTTCATAATAAAATTATAATATATATATAAAATATATACTCAAAGGTGTTATAAATAGCCCTTCAAGGTAAAATTTTGATACTAAATTTGCCATTCTGTTTGTAAAGTTTTATTGCAATTTCATCTAGAATAAAAGCATTTTTATTTTCACAGTCTCCATTATTTTCAAAAATCTATGTAACACAGTAAGAAAAGAAAAATTATGAACATTTATAAAATGTGATACATTTGAAAACATTACTTAAGTTTTTTATCTGTTTGTATAAATAATTCATGCAAGTTTCTTCAAATAAAGTTGGTATAAGCTAGGAATACAATATTTTAGGAAAGCATAATTTTCTCATCGACAAAAACAAATCACTAGTTTCATAAAAAAAAAAGCCTTTAAAATAGTCACTTGGAGTTAATTTGGGAAAAAAAATCTCTTGTCTGTTTCTGTTAATGCCCACATGAGTTTTACTAGTTGCAACTGAAATCACAAAAACCAGGGCTTGATGCTTAGTTGGCAGGAAGCCAGGATAATGAAATTAATAACATATGCTGAAGAACCCATTTGTAACAATTTTTCCATTAAAAAAAAATGAGGCAGCTCAAAGCTACTGACAGAGTTTTCCCTCTCCACCCCACCCCTGTATTTTCTTTTGCCTTTAATATGTCCGAATGTTGAAGTCAGTGATGATTTTTACTTTCACAATTCATATGACTTCAAATTTAAGCAGCCCTGAAGCTATTAGGCAAAAAGTTTATTATTGTTGCTATACATTTTCTTTTAGGTCAGAGGTGAATTCTTTGTGTCTCTGACAACTGGAGACATTTCCCAATTCTGAATCAAACCCCATGCTAGAGACACTTAAGACAATCTCGGTTGTGTTGGTTGGTCTCATCTGTCAGCAGCTTGTCATGGGACTCTTTCAGGTAACTCTCAAATAACAGAGTCCATGGCCAAAGATACACACATTTCAAGAAGACCCTCTGAAGTCCTCTCTCAGAATTTCTCTGCCCTCATTTGTGCACATTGCTAGCAAGGCTAGTGGGGCTTCCCTGGTAGCTCTGCTGGTAAAGAATCCACCTACAATGCAGGATATCCCGGGATGATGCCTGGATAGGGAAGATACCCTAGAGAAGGGATAGGCTACCCACTCCAGTATTATGGGGCTTCCTTAGTGGCTCAGACAGTAAAGAATCCTCCTGCAATATGGGAGACCTGAGTTCGATCCCTCGGTTGTGAAGATCCCCTGGAGGAAGGCTGGAAATCCAGTCAAGTATTCTAGCCTGGAGGATCCCCTTGGACAGAGGAACCTGGCGGGATATACAGTCCATAGGGTTGCAAAGAGTTGGACATGAGAGAGCGACCAAGCACAGCACAGCAAGGCTAGTAATCTAATTTGCAAATATACAGTAAATCAGAGGTGGCAAATTAGGGGGAAAGAAATAAGCAGGCTGATAGCAGCAAAAAGCAATAACTGACAGCTAAGCAGCAATCAGAGACATGCTAAAACCAGGCACAGGGAAAATACAGTGCTCTCTGTCACTACTGGAAGAAGAAATATTTACCAACTCGGCAGTTTGGGAGGGCATCACAGGATTTCAGGAAGCAGTAGGCTCTAAAGTACTGGTGTAGGGTAATAGGTGTTCATGTAGATAAACCTGAGCCATAAGGTTCAAGTTAAGTTCAGCATTCACTGTTGAAGAATGTAGGCAAGCCTATCAAGCATTTTTCCAAGGTTGTTAAAATAAAGATATTTATCTATATTCATAGATATATATATCTTTGTGTGTGTGTGCTCAGTCACTCAGTCATGTCCGACTTTGTGATGTCATGGACTAGATAGCCCACCAGGCTCCTCTATCCATGGAATTCTCCAGCAGGAATACAGGAGTGGACTGCCATTTCCTACTCCAGGAGATATATATCTATATCAATATTCAATTATATATTTATGAATACAGATAGATATATTTATCAGAAAGCATCTCATATCTGTAAATGTGCTTGTGTGAGTATATATGCATAGAACATATTTAGAAGAATACACACCAATAATGCATTTCTCTGGGCAGTATGCTGGAGAGTGAGAAGAAAAGAGGGTCTTGACTTCATATAATTTTTGCTAAAGTTTTCAAAATGAGCATGTTTATTTTCATAATAAAAATACTTAAATCTTTAGTATGAAAGTTAAAGCATTACTGCATGTTTACCCATGAACACTTTATCAGTCAGCCTGTAAACCAGCACGATTCTTGGGTACAGAGTCAATATCCCTTCTCCCTACATACATTATGTTGTATTATACTACATACATTATACTCCCTACATGCATATGTTGTATTATACTGCATATGTTGTATTTTACTATGCTGTATCCCTGTGTGAGATCTCTATTCTGCTTGCCAGCAAGAAAATATAGAATAGGTCTAGTTCAGTCTTTTAAAGAACTATAATCAAGTAAGAAGCTGAGAGGATAAGAAAAACTTGATATTTGGAATGAGGATAGGGGAGAGGAGACTCAGGGCATGTGGCCTTGCAGACCATCAAGGACAGGTGCAGTCAAGAGGGTTGCTGGGAGGCCAGTGGAAGCAGAGGAGCATCAGGAAATGATGAGAGAGGGCAAAAGGGTGTTGCTAAAGGGATGACAGGGAGAGATTTAAAACAAACTGTAATGATATTAAATGCTACAGAGGTCAGAGGTCAAAGTAATACACACAGTGACTGCTTGTTTGGAATCTAGTTTGTTCCATTTAAGACAGACTTAATGAACACAGATGCCACAAAAAATCTACTGTTTACATATGGACTTATCTCTGCCTCACCGCCTACCCTTCTGTGTGACTCAGCTCCCCCATCTACTACCAGACACTAGGGCCCTTGAAGGTAGCACCAAGCCATAGAAAAGGCCCAGATACATTTAACAAATGTTCATTTAAGATATAATTTTTTAAGCCTTTCTTTTTATTTTAATTTATTTATTTTTGGCTTATCTGAGTCTTCGTTGCTGCAACTTTCTCTAGTTGCAGCATATGGGCTCTAGAGCTCTCAAGCTTCAGTAGTTGTGGTTCATGGGCTTAGTTGTCCCACATTATGTGGAATCTTCCCAGACCAGGGATTGAACCAATGTCCCCTGCATTGGCAGGTATATCCTTAACCACTGGACCACCAAGTAAGTCCTAAGATAGAATATTTAAGAAAGCATTGATAACCTGTAAATGGTCTAATCTGTAACTCTGCCAAGTAGTTTGCATACAGGATACTGAATATCAGTTTCTTCATAAGCTATTCTTTCTCCCTCTTTTGAATTTGGGAATAAACAATGACAAAATTCAACAGAAGATCCTTCCTAATCAAAAAGGAAGGCCACAACATTTAGTTTAAGGGTCTTATTTACATGTCTGTCACTTTATTTGAAAAAATAAGAAGGATGGAGAGGCATGCCATCTTCTTGTGGGGTTTCCCTCCACTCACCTGACATCAGGGACTTTATATGACTGTATTGAGTGGGTGGAATGGAGGGAGAGGTGATATTTAGTTGAGTAGTAGGCCTGTTTATTACCTCTAATTCAGAAAGCAACATAAGCATCTGAGCTCTGCGGCACAAATCAAAACTAGCACTCATAAATGCTGTCTGTTGCAGTGAAAAAAGACTAAACACCACATTGACAGTTCTTTTGGTGGGAATAGGAAAGCTTTCCTGAGGACCCCTGACTACTCCAGTGGGAAGGGAAGTGTGGTAGGAGAAAAAGAATCACAGCTGTGTGTGTGTGTGTGGCAAGTGGAGGGATGGCAGGAGGAGGACAGGGAAACTGAATGGCATTGAAAGTCAGTGAACTGGGGAGTTTAGGAGAGAATGGATGCGTGTGTATGTATGGCTGAGTCACTTTGCTGTGCACCTGAAATTATCACAATATTGTCAATTGGCTATATTCCAATATAAAACGAAAAGTCTTTTTAAAAAGTGAAAAAAAGTTAGTGAATTAGGCATGCAGAATAACATAAATGGGATAAAAACCTGGGGTGTGATTACTGATGTGACGGTGGGCAAACAGGCCATAGACATTGAATGCCACAACATTAAAAGAAAGAATAATAATCAAGAAGATAAACAGGGCATCACGTAATGAAATACAAATGAAAAGAAGGATTTATGGCACAGGTCTCGGTTTATTGAGGCTAAAAAGCGCAAAATTTCTTGAATGGTTTCATAAAGTTCTTAAAATCATACTAGAAAAGTGAAACCTAAGTTTTAAAGCAGTTGAAAAAGAAAAAGGCCAATTAACTGTTAATAACAACGGGGATATTAATATAATCAGAATGTAAGAATGATAAGCATGAGATGATAACCCAACTTGGGAGCAAATTAAGAATTCTCACAAACCAAGAGAAATCTGGAAACTGTAAACAAGAGGAATTTTTCTGTGAGTTCTAATTAAAGGAGTTGGCAGTCAAAGACAATCAATGTAGGGGGAAGGAGAATTGAAAAAAAGAAGCAGAACCAAAGGTGACTTAATTTGCAAAGGCAATATAAGCTAGAGTACCTCTCCAAATTTCTATATTCAATACTGACAAATTCAGCATGATGTTCCAGGCACCCTTCACAGTCCCCTACAAGTGTGAAATCATGGAATCCACACAACAACCCTATAAAACAGTCACACCATGATTATCATCCCCAGATGAAATGGGTGGATGAAGAAACTGAAATCCTGAAGTTTAGGTATTTTTTCCCCCAAGATCATTAGAGAGTTGGTGATGGACAGGGAAGCCTGGCATGCTGCAGTCTGTGGAGTCACAAAGAGTTGGACACGCTTGAAAGACTAAACTGAACTGAACTGAAGATGATCAGCTAGTAAATGAGAGAGCAAATTTAAACTCAGTTTTCACGCTTTTAACCTCTATGCTATGTATACCAACTTTTGCCCTCAGCATGGTCTGGAAGGCTAGCACATTTTTCTCATCCAAACACATGGACATAATGATTACTACTATATTTTAGAGCTAACCTCCTCCAGTGATCACCCATTATTAAATTACCTTTGTTTAAATATATTTATTCTCCTCTCTTTTTCTCTTCACTCATAAAGCAAGCGTTTATTGACTATTTTCTCCACAGATGTATGTTTGGCTCCTTGGGAAACACAGATATTGTAGAATATAGTTTCTTCTTTCAAAGTCAAGGGTCAAAGTGTTAGTCACTCTGACTTTTCGGTCTCTTTGCAATCCCATGGATTGTAGCCCTCCAGGATTAGCCCTCCAGAAATCTGTCCATGCGATTTCCCAGGAAAAAAATACGGGAGGGGGTTGCCATTCCCTTCACTTTCTTCTTTCAATGACTGTGCACTAACTGAAGAAGGTGAGTTGCTGGAACAATCTCTACATTTCTGTGGCTTCTCACAAGAAAGTGTTCCTCTCCCCATTCTGGGGAGGCTAGTGTGATGGAGGAGGGCAGAACTGAGGCTTCGGCTCCAGAGCTGACTAGACCAGCGCTTTTTCCCTCCTGGGCTCTGCCACTCTTCAGGAGCTGGCGTCAGCATCTCGGTGGGAAAAGAAAGCTCTCTGGGAGTTTTCTGAGGGTCAGGCAAGAGACACTTGGGGTTCCCTGGTGACTCAGATGGTGAAGAATCTGCCCACGATGTGGAAGACCTGGATTCGATCCCTGGGTTGGGGAGATCCCCTGGAGAAGGGAGTAGCAACCCATCCCAGTATTCTTGCCTGGAAAATCCTATGGACAGAGGAGCCTGGTGGGCTACAGTCCCTGGGATCACAAAGAGCCGGATATGACTGAGAGGCTAACACTTTCATTTTTTCAGGGAAGAGAGGTGCACTAGGGCAGAACTCCCATTCTATCAGGCATCTTTCAGGAGTAAAACCATGCAAGACAGGAGGACAAGCTTAAGGAGAGCCAAGCAATATCACTGCAGTCAAAGTTAGGAAAAGACTCTGCTGGCTTTTACTTCTGGTACCAACCATGCATCAGTGAGAATTTAGAAAGGAAAGTAGAAACTGCTCTAGGGTGTTCAACTGGGAAGGAATTTAATATAAGGGATAAGAGATTTACAAAACCAGTGGAAGAGTGGTTTGCCCAAAGGCCAAAGAAACTGCTGTTAATATTCAGGAAATCAGGAAGGGCAGGTATCTCAGGGAGATGACCTGTTGATGACCTCACTGCCTGTAGCCCTCAAGTAGGTGGTTTCCAGGAAATGCTGGCAAAATCCTCATATCTGTCTTCTGGCCCTCTGCTGAAGTCTACGTGCCTTCTGGCCATGACCAAGCAGGGGCAGTTCTTCCTCTCTTTCCCAGGCAAATCTCACACAGGGACCTCAATCCCCAGATCCCTAAACAGAAACCTGGTGCCAAAGACACCCAGAAATCTGATAGTCAGGCCCTCAGCTCTTGCACCATAGGAAAGAACAAAGCAGAGTATGAAAGATTCCACAAACAGATTAAACAGTTGCCTCAATGTGAATAAACTCTGAGCATGTGTGCCTCAACTGTGTCTTCTATGGGGCTGAAGGCAGGATGCAAGCATTTTATTTTTATTATGAATGATGAGCCCATATTTGCTAATGTATACTAAAAAATATAATAGCTGTAACTAACACATATAATGGGATCTCAAACACTGAATAGGAATAAATATTATCCACATTTTTCAGATGCACTCATTTGCAATGCAAGTAAATTTTAAAATTGCCCAAAGTCACAGGTGGAATTAGTCTGGTTTCAAAGTCCAAGCTATTAACCACATGTGATGATATATGGCCCACAACTGTAGTTATTTTGATTACCTCAGTGCACATGAATCATCTGCCTGAGTGTCCTGAAATAATCATCCTTACTGAAGAAGTTTTTATAGGAAGAGATGAAATCAGCTACCTTATCTTCACAATCCTGAGCTAAGGGAGTAAAGCTAACTTTTCCCTTGTGTGATTCCCCTCCTTGTTGAAAATGGTTGGTTTCCTATTACAATTGCAGTGCAAGCAAGGGTGGTGGATGTGGGAGATAGTCTTTAGTGAGATTTTCTCCAAGAATACATTGTGAATTAGAACATCACTGTGAAAAGTTACCTTAGAGAGTCACGGTAATTTTAGGCCATCAATTTACAATTTCACCACTAACCTATCTATCTAATTTTAACGCAAATCTATGTGTATCTAATATGCTAATTTGTAATAGAAAAAGATAGGAATCAACATGAATGTCTACTAATAGTGTGCTGGGAAAGTAAATGATAGCATATACTAATAACATGCATAATTTAAAAATTAAAGACGCCCTCTCTATATTAAGGGAAAGTTGTTTGGAATATACCATTTAGGTATTAAGCAAAGTTGAGAGAAATGAATATAGCATATTACCATTTATATAAAAAGGATAAGAAACGAGAAGAGTTATGACTATTTGTTTACACAGGAATATAATTTTTCTGGAAAATAAACAAGAAAATAGCAATAAAGTTTGTTTGTGAGGTTATAGGAACTGAAGATAAAGAGTAGACTGAAAGAAAGACTCTTCACTCTATGCCTTTGTATCCTTTAAAATGTCTGAACCATGGAAATATGTTCCTTATATTTTAAATTGATTAAAAACTTAAAAGAACTATTTGTTGAATACTTGGGTATAGACTACTACAGCTAGGTGCTGTGGATGGTGGATGATAGAAGAGACAAGATTCTCAAAATCTTGATTTGGGCTAAAACAACACGTACCACTTAACACTTAACAAGCAACATATAAGGAAACACAAATTAGGACACAAAAAACTGCTGCCATAAGCATGCAGAATAGTGGCGTGCTGAGAATGTGCTGAGCATAATCAGAGATGCCTTCCTGAGGGAACTGAATTGCAGGCCTTGGTTTGAGAGGACAGAGATATGGTGTCATAAACAGTGTGGCTTTGAACACACAGCGCTATGGAAACTACCATAAAGTATGAGGAATCAAATGGAAGAACTTAAAGTCATTGAATGAGACTGAGAGGCTGATACTTGAAGAGGGTGGAACACTGGTAGCTTGAGTCTTACATCACAAGAACAAGAGCAAGGGGCCATATTCATCTTATTTATGTAAGAGTTGACTTTGGTCTTGGTTTATATTTATTTTCTACCCTACTAATTGGATTATATTATTGTTGGTAATAACTTTCAATCAAGTCTCTTAAGTGTTTCAGGTACATATTTAAATCATTTACAAAAGCTTATAATTTTATTCCTTCCTTTCCAATTTTTTTGTTTCTAGTTTCTTTCTCTATTTTAATTGCATTGATTGGCACCTCCAGTACAGTTTTGAATAATAATACTAGTACTTTCTTCTTCTGAATTTAGAGGGAATCATCTAGCTGACTATTGAGATGTTTTCTCTTATATTAAGGAGCAATTTAGTTGTGTTGACTAGTACTTAAGTAGTTTTTTTTTTTTTAAGATAAGAATAAATATTGTATTGTGGTAAATATCTTTTCAGTATCTATGGAAATGATAAATTTTTTCCTTTAGACCTATATACAACAAATTATAATAATAGATTTACATTATTGAACCATCCTTGCATTTCTGGAGTTATAGTCACTAGATTATATTAATAGTGCTCTTTTAGGATGTTGCTGTATGTTTTGTCAATATTTTATTCAAAAGTTTTATAATGCTATTTCTAAATGAGAGATCCATATAGTTTTCTGTCAGGGATGTAATAGACAGACTTTAAGTGAATTCATAGTGCTGATGCCCTTGTATAATCAACTTCCCTTGATTATGGGTTGGATATATGACTTGCTGCTATCCAAGAGAACGTGACAAAGGTGACGGTTTATAACTTTCATTACATTAAATAAATCCCCATTTTGCTAGCAAACTTTCTTTAGAGTCTTTTTCTCCATTGGTGGCTTTGTAAAAGCAAACTGCCATGAATTCTAAAGCCATAAAGAAGTGAATTCTGCCAAAAACCTAAGTGAGCTTGGAAACAGATTTTTCCCTAATTAGGCATCCAGATGAGAATACAGTGTAGATGATATGTTTATGCCAGAGAACCCCATTAAGCCATGCTTGGACTCCTGACCCATGGAAAATATGAGATCATAAGTGTGTGTTGTTTCAGGCTGCTAGATTTGTGACAATTTATTATGCAACACAAAAACTAATACGGGATAGTCCTTATTAGATTTTTACATAAAGGTATGTTTATCTCTAAATTTTGTCTTTGAGTAAGTTGTTGCAAAGAACTTTATAATTTACAGGGGGGAGGGGGTAGTGAACTTTGTTGTTGTTTTTGTAATTTCAAGTTTAACTGTATTGAACAGAGAATGTTTTCCTGTATTAATATTACTTTTTTGAGTATACTGAGATTTTCTTTCTTGCCTGGTATGATTGATGTCTGTGAAACATTTATGGACACTTGAAAATAATATGGATTCTCTATTTTCATGGTATACCACTTGACTCCTGTCATTAATTATTGCTGTTAAGATCTATGAGAGGGGAACAACTTGTTTTTCTCTCATATGAGTGATATATTTTCACAAATGCACAAAAGATTTTTTAAGTCTAGAAACTTTTCTAAACATACTCAGGTATTGAATTTCCATAACATATGACCTGTGTTTTGTATTTATATTCAAGTGCTTTTTATTTTAGAAATGTTTTCTTGAATTGTATCTTTAAATATTGATCTATTCCATTTTACCTCTTTTGCAGACTCCAATTATGCATATGGTATATTTCCTTTTCCTATTTTCTATTACTTACATTTTCTCTCTAATTCCTTTTAATTACTTCAATTGTATTTTGCTTATTTTTGTCATTTCTCTCACCTGTGTCCATTAACTTTTTTCTCCAGTGTTTATTCACTCCTTCTAACTCCTTCTCCATTTGTTGATGCTTTTATTTTTCCTATTTTCATATTGAATTATGCTAGTTTAACCACCACTGTTATCTTGCCATCTATTTCCTAAGTTCTTACTCTTCTGTTTTGTGGTCTTCATTCACTTAAAAAATTTTTATAGAAAAATATTTGTTTAAAATTTAGTCTGTTCTATGGGAACTTTTTTTTAACCTGGTAAGTGGTTTGTTAATAAATTTTGCTGCCTTTTCCCTCCTTTACATGTAAAGCCTCTTTTCATAGATATGTGCTAATTACTTCTCATGGTTTTTTAATTATTATATAAATTCAGTGTTTGTGGGCCTCTTATAATAAGAGATTTTGGGATGTGGAGTGGGACAAGGTAGTACTCTCATGTAACTATTTTTTGTTTTTTTTTTAATTTTTTTTCTTTGTACGACAGATCCTGCCTTATAACTAGTTACTACAGACCTAGGCTTCTTCATACAAATATGGCTTTCCATATAATTCTCTTTCTTTTTGGTAAATCTTTCTCTTTTATGATTTAATCATTCTATTTGGTGAAGCATGGGAAAATGGTGGTTTCTGCTTTTATCTAGTTCATTCCTGCTTCTGCACACCCTTTTGAAGATAAAGACAAACATCTTAACTCTCATGTGTAACTGTCCTCTTCATGAAGTTTTTTGGTGAAGACTATTTTGGATATGTATTCAGAAATATACCACTATCATGTTTTGATTCTGCACTGTTCTCCACTCCCTTCTGCTTAGCTTTTGTATGAACACTATCACATTTGGCGAACTTGAGAAATTTTGTGACTCCAAGTGTTGTCAAAAATGAAATTTATGCTTTTATTTTTAATTTTGCTTTTTTATTTTTGGTAGCAGAAAAAAAAAAGAATCCTGACCTTAAATTGCCACATCCATACCAAAAGTCATTAAGTACTCCTTGAGTGACATCTGATAAGCTACCTCTAGGAAAGTTACATCACCTCTACAGAGTAACTGTATATTTACTGTATCATGGCAAACATCTGGTATTATTTATTTTTTATTTTTTCTGTCCTGCTTCTTCTCCCTCATGCTGTGATTATGATGGAGGCATCAATTTCATTACCATACTTCCTGAATATAAGGGTAGGCACATGATTTTATCCCTTTAGCCCAACTTAGGCACATGACCCAAGCAGCATCAATCAGAGCTCTTTAGGGAGATTATTATAGAGAGTGAGGGGAAATGATATTTTTTCTTTCCAGGTTTCAAGCTATACAAATCCTTTAAGCCTGGGGCTACTTGTGGGGTTATCTTTTCCTGCACATGAAAAGTTTTGCCTGAGAATGAAGAAATGGAGGGAGAAAGGAGAATTCCTGTTGACATCACATGAATGCCTGGATCCAACCATGCCTGAAATCAATTTCCAGTATTGTTATGTCACCCAATAAATTATCTCTTTTGTTTGAGCTAATTTGAATTGAATTAATAATTGAATTGGGATTTTGTATCTTGCAATTAGTCATGACTGATTTTAGGATCTTTGTTTTCCAGACTTACTATTGATTTAAAGAGTTTTTTCTAAAATTCAAAATCTTTTCCCGTTATTTTGACCCATGCACATTATAGCTAAGATATTTTAATATGTTTAATTAAATTATACTTTCATATGTGAACTATTTTATTTTACAGTTTTTTCCTCTTACTGCATAATTAAGAATCATTCTTAAATTCCTATGCATTAAAATTCATAGTTTATTTAGAGGAAATTTACTATATTAAGACTGCAAACATTTATGAGATTTTTAAGAATGTCAGATAATCTGCTCACTGTTTTGAATTCCTTTAATGTGCTCCTTCAGATGAAGCTCTGATTTTCAGATGTGCATCCAATAGTCTGCTACTAATTAAAATAGGTAAATGACATCATTACTTTTAGAGAGAAGAACATTGTACAGCCTTGAATTCCTAGGAGGTAAACATGCCTTTGGTAGACATGTAATGCCAGACCAGTGGTTATTTTCCTGTGATGCCAGAGCCAGATGGAAATATTTGCAATTCTCTGTGCCACAAAAGGTTTGAGCAGTTATGGATGTTGGAGGTCATTCCACCTCCAATGACTACTTGATGAGAAATGTGGGTTTTCAGAGTCTGAGAATGAAAGGAAATTTTTGTAGAAGCAGTGTTCCTTATTGAAAAGCAAGATTTACAGCTTTTATACATCTGGCTTTTGGTCATTAAGCAAAGACTTTTCTATGACCAATGAAAACATACTTGTAACTCAAAATAATGTAGGTCTTAGATTAACCTTACTTTTATTATCATTATAAGGTACTCTTTTCATTGAAAAGTGACTCCTGATAGGCACACTGGCTTTTGCATGATGTATACATACTTTCATTTTATAAAAAATTATATCTCAAATATAATAGAATTTAGTCAATAACTTATACGTAAAAATTATTTGCTACTGAATATATACCAAAGTCTCCTGCTTCATTAGACAATAATTTTTAGATTAAAATTATTTAAAATCATTTAATAATATAGTAAATATATATAATACAAGTAACTTTCTTATCCTTTAGGAATTTATATGCTAAAATCAAATGATTATACAAAAAGATAAAATATCTGTTATTAATGAAGAAATACTATTTTTCACAAATATAAGTAAAAGCTAGTAATTACAAATTTACAACTTTATCCAAAGCAAAATATTGAGACCCAATGGTGATGCCGAATCCTGGAAAGTTAAATTCTCCCAAGGGTTCATCATATTAGAATGATTGTCCTGAGCCCTACAGCCTAATGGATCTGGGCTGCTGGGCCTGAGCTGTGTCTCAGAAGTTCACAGAGGGAGAGGGTGGCCCCATAAAGATAGCACAAGGGAAGTCCAAGGCTCCCAGCCACCAGTTCATTCTGAATCCTCTCTTCCTTTCACATCCTCAAGAAGAGTGGTTGTACATGCCCTTCCCCTTCCTCCAGACACACTGCAGAGATTCCTGCTGTAATTAGTTTTCTCCCTCTAAGCTATTCACAGTGTTGAAATCAACCTGATTTAAACTGAAAACACATCGGAGCAGGGGAGATAGGCTCTAACGGCAGCCCTAGAGTGGCCCAGGGTTTGTATTGTATAACATTTTTGGAGACTGATATGCATGATTCAGGATTTGGAAAGTAAATTATAATAAGAGCAAATGTTTCCTGGGAACTTACTAACTGACAGGCACTGTTATTAGCATTTACAGATGCATTACAGTACTATTACTAAGCAACAGTGCTTATAAGATGAGCACTGATACTTTTCCCATCTTCCAGAAGGAAAAACTGAAAGTAAAACAAATGGCCCAACTAAACCTAGCTAGTAAGTAGTTGACTGGGAAGTCAAACATGGGTAGTTTGGCATCCAGAGTGCAGGTTTTTAACTCTTATGTTTTACTTTCTCCATGTGGTATTTGATGCTCTTACATGCTAAAGGACTTTGAGCAGAAAATTAAATGCAATATATGAGTGAGGAAAAGGAAAGTTAACTCCTAAAAATAAAGCCAAGCTATCAGGGAAAGGAATTATTAAGAAGCAGCTGAAAGGAGAACAACTTAAGAAAATGCTTCCCTCTCTTAATTTCTCTCCTTTGAATGATCCTGAAGGTATTAATACAGAGGCAAGTTCAGAGGGAGCAGAAGTAAACATCATGCATGCTAAGTCAGTTCAGTCATGTCCAACTCTTTGCGACCCCATGGACTGTAGCCCTCCGGGCTCCGCTGTCCATGGGATTTTCCAGGCAATACTGCAGTGGGTTGTCGTTTTCTCCTCCAGAGGATCTTCCCAATCCAGGGATCAAACCCATGTCCTCTGAATCTCCTACATGCCAGGCAGATTCTTTACCACTAGCACCACCTGGGAAACCCGAAGTAAACAGAGATGGTGCAAAAGATTAAAACATCATCTTTTATACCCTAGAGGATGAATTTCAAATATAAATGACTAGAAATCCATTAAATCAAACAGAGAAGCAGATTTTCAGGAACCAAGCCATGCAATAACTTTCAGATAGGTCAAATTTATATCCATTCAACACTTTGGTTTGAAATCAGCACAAAAACAGTTTCCATGGTAAATAAACACAAAAACTGAAAAACATATTAAACCAAAATGTAAAGTGTTTCTTATTAAACTTAGCTACCATACATCTAGCCACATTAATATAATTTGAACTTCTCTCATGGATCAGTTGAAAAAAGAATCTGCCTGCAATACGGGACACCTGGGTTCGATCTCTGGGTCGGGATGATCCCTTGGAGAAAGATATGGCTACCCACTCCAGTATTCTTGCCCGGAGAATTCCATGGACAGAGGAGCCTGGTGGACTATAGTCCATGGGATCAAAAAGAGTCAGACACAACTGAGCAACTAACACTTTCACTTTTCAATATAATTTAGGGAAAAAGAGTTTTAACATAGAAAGTAAACGTGTGCTAAACTTACCCTAGTTTACTTAATGTAAACTTACACAATAAAAACAAAACCATTTTTTAAGCTTTTTGCTCTTCTGTGGTGGAGATGTTTGGGTTTTAATCATCAAGTCATTGGTCATTTCAACACTGAAAGTACTAGTGCAGGCAAGATGGATATGATATACACTGTCTTAAACGTGTTTTAAGATAGCATTTTTTTCCTTTTCTCTGGTTAAAAAAATTTTTGATGTCATTAATAGGATTCCTGATGTTTCTAGAGAGCTTAAGTGTTGGGTAAGATACTATGCAGCATTCTGAAGAGATGATATTAACATTGTGTTGAGCAGAGAACCCAGGAATGGCTGAATCATTTGCCAGATCAATAACTCCTCTCTGAGCTGTCATTGGGAGAGCTAATGGACAAGAGGATTACTAGCAAAAGAAAGAATTAGTGCTTGTGAGTATTTGTTACCCTAGTAGTCTAACACAGAACTTCAGCAAGTTAAGAAGGATAGTGCACCAGAGTCCTTTTCTTTTTATTGATGGAGATACAAGTTGCTAAATGAACTTTGTCTACTGCAACCCTAAAGACCTGAGACTCAGATGGTAAAACTGCAATGGAAGAAGAGTTAAAGCCAAGGCATATCCATCAGCACCAGAGGAAAAGAGAGAGTGGATAACCAAGAGAGAACCTGGACAAGGATTCCAACCCTGGGCTTGACTACCACGTAGAAGAATAAGCATTCTCATGAGAAAGAAATGATGGTGGCCAGAGAAGCTTAGACCAGTCCTGATTTCTTATGATTCTGGATAAATAAGTGAACAGATGGCTCCTCAGCGCTATGAAGAAAATAAAGCAGATTAAGGTAATAGAAAGTGATAGGGCTGTGTAGCTCTTTGAAATACTGGATATAGAAAGGGACTCTCTAAGGAAATGACATTAAGTAGAAACAAACCTCACAGGAAGAAGCAACTCCAGCAAAGACGTGGAGAAGCAGGTTCCAGGAAGTGGGATTACCAAGAATAAAGACTTCAAAGCAGGAACAAGCTGGAGCAATTCACAGAGCAAGAAGTCCAGGGTGGCTGGAATAGACTGAGAGCAGAGGAAAGTGCTCGAAGATGAGCCTGGAGAAAAAGGCAGCAGTCAGAAAAGGTAGGGCCTTGCAGGCCATGCAACAGAGCTTGGATTTTATTCTTGCTATCGTGGGACGTTACTGGCAGACTTTGAGTAGGGTGAGATATGAACTTATTTGTTTTTAAAAGATCACTGTGTTCTGGTGAGTATAGGTTCTAGGAGGGTATGAATGAAATTTGGAAGACCAATAAGGAAGAGGTTCCTGCATTCATTTAAAAGGTTATGCATGTGTGAACTAACAATCCAGCATTCAGCTAGAGATAAGGCTGTCTCATCTGAGCACCTTTAAGAGACAAATTAGCAAAGTATCAGAGATGTCCCCCCAGCATCATTGTGAGGCTATTTCCCCAGTCTTTGATCACTGTATAGTTACAGGGGACCAGTGAAATAGTCAGTTCTGCTCCCAAGGCCTTTGGTGAATGCCTGTTTAACATCACCTCCAGAAACTTCTGATGTGGGGGCAACACAGCATATGAATACTCCCCTAAGGTATCTTTATACAGTATCTCCAATTGTTACCTTCCATTCTATTTTCCAGCTTGACTTATGCTCTGTTCTAATTCTACCCAAGTTCACCAGAAAGGTTATACAATGAGTACATAGCCCAAATAACTCAATGCCCACATCTAATATCTAATATTTATCATATCTAATATTTATAATAAGTAATACTTACCACTTGATAAAATTTAATAATACAACCCCTCTCATTACCAAACTCTCACATATTAAGTTCCTACACAATAGGTCAAACCAATATTTTTCTCACAAATAAATTTAATCCTCCAAAAAATAAATCTTCCTTTCCTTGATCACATTGAAAAATGAAGACCTGCAATATTAAAGTCTTTATACTAAGGCCATCTCCTACCATTTCTTCCCATTCTGTCACTGAAAACTTTATAGCAACTTCAGAAAAATACAAAGCCTGATCATTCCAACTTCAAACTTGGTGTATTTTTTACTTTTCCAAAATTCCTTGTGATGAAAGCACCCATAAGAACATTGCTAATCTGACCCCACATATATTCAGTGTGTGTGTGTACGTGTACATGCGTGCTAAGTCACTTCAGTCGCGTCCAACTCTTTTGCAACCCTGTGGACTATAGCCCTCCAGGCTCCTCTGTCCATGGAATTTTGGAATAGGTTGCCATTTCCTTCTCCAGAGGATTTTCCCAACCCAGGGATCAGACCTTCATCTCTGTGTCTCCTGCACTGGCAGATGGATTCTTTACCACTGCACCACCTGGGAAGCCCTTATATAAATTCAATACTAAATACTAAATCATTCAAATGTCAGTGTCACTATGCAATAGGAATCTTTTCTGGAATAAGAGCCTTGGACCCACAGATATCCTCCAAAAGCTTCTCCTCAAACTCTGAACAAATTTAACTCCAGACCATGGCCTCCAGGGGCCCACATGATCTCATGTGCAGCTCTTCAGATTCATTTTCTATATATTCAGCTGGCCAAAAACTTTGGGTTTTTCCATAACATCTTACTGAAAAACCTGAATGAGCTTTTTGTGCAACACAATAGCTTCTTATTTGGCATTTCTAGGAACACAGAGAATGGCCAACTCTTCCTAGCTTATCTAGAACTTTCATTATTTAGCACTGAAAGTCCTGAGTCCTGAGAACACCCTCAGTGATGGGCAAACCGAAATGGATAGTCACCCACCATGGACTTGCTTGCCTTTCCTCACACACATAGACTGATTTCTCAGTGCAAAACATTCCTCTCTCAGATTGTTTCTCTAGCTCCCTCCTTCTTATTATATTGATAATTATATCCTCCTCTAGCATATGAACTCCATAAAATATTTTTTCTTCTTTACTGTATCCCAACTCAAAGAACAGAGACTAACACACAGCAGACTCCTCCCAAATATTTGCTGAATGAATAAATAATTTTTTATTCTGTTCTAGACTTTATGTCCTAATCCATAGACACCCTAGTCATCACTACTAACACAAAGGGCAATTTGATTCATTTATTCAGCAATTTAAAATTTCAGATCTAGTAAAATTTTATGAACTATGGCAAGCCAGCAATTGGGGGAAGTCAGGTGCCTTCAGTTAGTCCCTGACAAAAGACTTAACAAGGTGGACAAACCATTTAACTGGTACTTAATGAAGGGACTGCTTCCTTTATGTCCTTTTGGAGCTGTTAGGATGTTTCTTCCCTTCTCTAACATGAATTAGTTCTTTGAAATGGGGATACCTTCCATAAATACTCTCTGTAGTCCTGCAGAGGGCAGATGGCTCACCCTGTCCTTGAACCCTTATTTGGAGCATACCCAGTACTGCTGCTAAGTCGCTTCAGTCGTGTCCGACTCTTAGCGACCCCATGGACTGTAGCCTACTAGGCTCCTCCGTCCGTGGGATTACCCAGTACTAGATGCCTAGAAAAAGTATCTAACATCTCCTCTAGTTCTGGATGTTTTGTTGCTATTTCTAAGATTTTCCAAAATAGAATTGCTCCCCGACATACAGATTTATTTAGCTCAAATTACCACACTATTTCGAAACCCTCCCCTCCTTCTCCCCAATGTTCCTACAATGTTCTTATGCTCCTGAGTCAATGCTGGAAGCCCTGGACACCATAAGGATGGCAGATGATTTTATAATCAACCTCTCCCACCAAAGAGTATTAGGCATGAGAGACTGTATGCCAAGAGGTCTTCTTTGGCTCTAAATTCCTTTCTTATATTGCCAGATGCAAGGCTTCGTATCTTTTTGATTTTTAATACTTTTATTTATTTGGCTGTGTTTGTATGATACTCATTCAGTTCTGTCCGACTCTTTGCAACACTGTGGACAGCAGCTCCTCTCTCCATGGAATTCTCCAGGCAAGAATACTGGAGTGGGTTTCCATTCCCTTCTCCAGGGGATCTTCCCAACCCAGGGATTGAACCCGGGTCTTCTGCATTGCTGGCAGATTCTTTACCATCTGAGCCACGAGGGAGACCCATTTATTTGTCTAGTTGCTGCCATGTGGGATTTAGTTCCCCGACCAGGGTTGGAACCTGGGTCCCCTGCATTGGAAGAGTGGAATCCCAACAACTGGACCACTAGGGAAGTCCAAGGCTTGGTATCTTGAAGGGCCCTCCAAGCAATGGATGACTGACCTCCGTTCAAAAACGAATTGGAAGAAACCTCACCCAGACCAGCCTCTCTTGAGTCTTACAGATAACAGAAAGCAGGAGGGGTGAAGATGCAGGGAACAGGTGGCCACTGCATTACACCTGCAGGAGGTTCTCTAATGACTCTACCAGGAAAGTAGGTGGCCCCTTGACCATAAGAAGATTGAAACAACCTATTTAAAAATAGGCACTGGAAACCCAGCTACCGAATGTTTACTGTGTTGTCTCCTGGAGGTGACTAAGTGGGCAGGCATCTCCCAGAGGCGCGCCAGCAGCGCCTGCCTGGGAGTGACACTCACCGCCTCCCACGCCCTGCCTGCCTTCCTGCCACCGCGGAGCCTGCAGTGAAGGAGGAGATTCAGCTAGTCTACCAGAGGTGCCATCAGAGCCTTCAGGGGGCGTGACAAAAAGGTCAAGGGCGAGATCACGGTTTATTTTCGAATTCTGTCTCTCAAAGCCAGGTTTCTTACTTGCGCGGAGAAAGACTGTGTTGTTGGTTTGCTGCTTGTGAAAAAAATGCCCACAGACATCACTGTGATGGGTGCGCCCTCGCAGAGCCTAGGGATTCCGTGGTTGAGGAGGGAGCCTTTCCCTTCCCACCTGGCACGACGCTGGGATTTCAAAGGTAGACCTCAGCCCCCCTTCCCTGGGTTCCCCCTCAACAGGCCTCAATCCGCCTCCACCTCGGGGGCTCTGGTCCGGGCTATAAGAAATGAAACATATTTCCCAATGTGTTTTCTTTCTTTTTTAATAAAAATATCAAAGGCAAGACTTATCAGTGGCTGAAGAAGGAAGGCTGCGGCAAAGGCTATTTTTTAACTGGAACATGCCCCGTGCTGTGCCACACTCATCCAGGGGCGGCGGAAGATTGATGGCTGGACATGTGGAGGGAACTGCCACTGATTGAAATCAGACAACTGCAAGCTGTGAGGGGGAGTCAGGGGAAACCATACTAACCACAGCCATCCAGTCTTAGCACATTGAAACAGGGTTTTTCCTCAGCCTGCCGTCTGCACCCCAGAGCTCAGAGGAGCTCTGCAACAGGAGGCCAAGGGCAGAATGAGGGACTGGGATCGCCTCCAGGCTCCACAAACCTCTGTGTCTCTACCCCATCTGCACCTTCTTAAAAAGCCCACAGCCCATCAGAACCCTGCCTGCAATCGCCCTTTTCTAGGCCTCAGGAGTTGACAGGAAAAGCAAGCAGTCTGCTGTCAGGAGCAGAGAGAAGAAATACAAATGATACACGTTACTGTTTTCCTGGCCCCCAACTCTGATGCTACCGGCCTTTAATTTGGTGCAGGATTCTTTTATTTGCTTGTCAGTGGACGGGGGCTGGAAGAAGGAAGAGTCATGGGAAATTGTCAGGGCATTACTTAGTGCCCATCACCAGGATCACAGCCAGAGCTCAGGGTTGTTAACATTGTGCAGCTATGCACTTGAACTGAAACATTTTTATTTCATTAGGGGTGTCAGTTTACAGCCATTAGCTAAGCAGATTGGCCAGGACCAAAAGGCCTTTCTTGTGCCTTATCACCAGATCTCTCTTCCATTATTCAGCTCTTTAAAAAAGAGAGAAAAGAGAGGGAGAGGGGCTTTAGACACATTATGTTTTGTGACTTGTCTCTATTCTTTGGCCTCCACAGTCTAAAATAGGTTTTATTAGAAATCATTATTTAAATTCCTGCCGGGGACCCTATCGATCTCCGTGTATAATGGTTCCCAGATCACGGAAAGTAGCAGAGAGGGTCTCCAATGGGCCGACATAATGTCAGTGACAATTCATTTTTTTGCCAGTTAGAATACTGGTTTAATATCCTGAAAAAGGCACTTAACACCACCCTTTCATAACATCTGTCAGGGCCCGTCCAGTGGCTTGTTTCTCACACTGTGGGTCCCTGGGCAGTTTGGGGCCTTTCTCTGAAACAGACTTCTCTCAGAGGCCTTGGAATTCCTCAGACATTCACCCACCCCCAGCCCCAGGGCCCAACACTCGCAGACCAGCTGTTACAACTTTCCAGGACACTCCTAAATTTTCTAAATGTGTGCCATATAAAAATAAAATTTAGAACGGTGAGTGTTCAGGAGCTCTGTGTGTAGGAATATAACTCATCAAGCGTCTCAGCCCATTATTTCCACATTCTTCTGCCATACTTGCAGCTTCATCTGGGTCCTTGGAACAGCTCAGTGGGAATCTTGAGACCAAAGATTTGGGTCAGGTGATCATTTTTTTCCTTTTCTTCCTTACCATTTTTTAAATTAAAAAGTCCCATTTTTTTATTTGGAAAATTTTCTATACAATACAGAAACGTTGAAAGAAAATTATATTCAACACTGGGATTCAGCAGTTGTTAAAATTTCATCTCATTTGCCCTCTCTCTCACACTGTTATTCTCACACATACATTCACATGCTATCACACATACCTTCATGCACAAACACACTCACATGCAAAATCACACTCACACACATACATACGATATACAAAGTCATGCATCTTTTTCTGGACCATCTGAATGTGAGCTGCAGACACTCGACACCAATTACATCTTTGAGCATTTCCTAAGAACAATATAGCAACAATACCTTATCACACCTAACAAAATTAACAATAATTTCATGATAGAATCTACTATCCATTCCATATTCATATATCCCCAATTATACATAGAAGACTTTTATAGATATTTTTTTAATCCAAGAGCCAGTCAACATTCACACATTGCATCTGATTGTTTTTGTTTTGGTTTTTATGATGTCTTTTAAAGAATCCAGGTCAGTTTTCTTATAGAATGTATCTTCCTATTTCTGGTAAATTAGGTTACTGAAATAAAACATACAGTGAAGGACACAAGTTTTAAGTGAATTGTTCCACTAATTTTTACAAAATAAACACACTTATGTAATTTGTACCCAGATCAAGTTATTCAACATTGTTTGAAACCATAAACCTCATTTAAACTCCATTCTAGGCATTGTCCACTGTAAAAAGTCACCACTCTTCTATCACCATAGACTAATTCCTACCCTTCATTCTTCAAAACTTGTTCAGTTACTGTCGCACAGGGCACAGGGAATCTACCTTGGCTAGAGTGTTGATGAGAAGTCTTTTAAGCACATACTGCACCAAAACTGATCTCTCATCTATTTCAGAGCCCTGGTATAAATTTGTCTTTAAACAAGATTATGCAAATGCCTCTGCATTTGCATTTTTCAGTAAAATAAAAAAAAATATTTAGCTTTTCCCTCCTTCAAGCTGCAATTCTGTCATAGGGCTCTTTATTAATGTTTTAAGAACTTGTAATATTGTTAAAGTTTTAATATTGTTTCTCAGTTGAATAATACCATAGGAAGATACTGTCTTAGTTGCATTGGAATCCTTAGCCAGCATAGCAGTACTTTTTTAAATAAGAATAAAATTCTAAGTAGCTTAGACCTTAAGATGCCTTCTAAATACTCTCTACTTACCTTTAGGGAATTAAACCATAAAGCAAAGAGAAGATCACTGAGTGGAATACATCATTATGTTATAACCAAGAAATTGTTACTTGGACACAGCAATTGAAAACAGGATCTCTGCGAATAAGCAATGAAAAGAACACTTCATATGGCCATGGACTTTGTTCGTTTAAAGCCATGGCTTCTCTGATGATTTATTTTTGCCAAGAAATAAAGAATTATTTGTGCCTTTTAAAAGCTATATCCTATATTTATTATAGTTGTTGAGCCTCTCTGCTTGTAATATTTGGGGAAGAACATTTCACACTGAAATTTTAAGTATTAGGAAATAACTGATAGTTTTGACTAATTTGCCTTGATTCATGGACCTAACATTCCAGGTTCCTATGCAATATTGCTCTTTACAGCATCGGACCTTGCTTCTATCACCAGTCACATCCACAACTGGGTATTGTTTTCGCTTTCCTCAGCGATCAATGCAAAGAAATAGAGGAAAACAACAGAATGGAAAAGACTAGAGGTCTCTTCAAGAAAATTAGAAATACCAAGGGAATATTTCATGCAAAGATGGGCTCGATAAAGGACAGAAATGACATGGACCTAACAGAAGCAGAAGATATTAAGAAGAGGTGGCAAGAATACACAGAAGAACCGTACAAAAAACGATCTTCATGACCCAGATAATCACAATGGTGTGATCACTCACCTAGAGCCAGACATCCTGGAATGTGAAGTCAAGTGGGCCTTAGGAAGCATCACTACGAACAAAACTAGTGGAGGTGATGGAATTCCAGTTGAGCTATTTCAAATCCTGAAGGATGATGCTGTGAAAGTGCTGCACTCAATATGCCAGCAAATTTGGAAAACTCAGCAGTGGCCACAGGACTAGAAAAGGTCAGTTCTCATTCCAATCCCAAAGAAAGGCAATGCCAAAGAATCCTCAAACTACTGCACAATTGCACTCATCTCACATGCTAGGAATGGTCAAGATTCTTCAAGCCAGGCTTGAGCAGTACATGAACCATGAACTTCCAGATGTTCAAGCTGGTTTTAGAAAAGGCAGAGGAACCAGAGATCAAATTGCCAACATCTGCTGGATCATCAAAAAAGCAAAAGAGTTCCAGAAAAAATTCTACCTCTGCTTTATTGACTATGCCAAAGCCTTTGTCTATGTGGATCACAATAAACTCTGGAAAATTCTGAAAGAGATGGGAATACCAGACCACCTGACCTGCCTCTTGAGAAACCTGTATGCAGGTCAGGAAGCAACAGTTAGAACTGGACATGGAACAACAGACTGGTTCCAAATAGAAAAAGGAGTATGTCAAGGCTGTATATTGTCACCCTGCTTATTTAACTTATATGCAGAGTACATCATGAGAAACGCTGGGCTGGAAGAAACACAAGCTGGAATCAAGATTGCCGGGAGAAATATCAATAACCTCAGATATGCGGATGACACCACCCTTATGGCAGAAAGTGAAGAGGAACTAAAAAGCCTCTTGATGAAAGTGAGAGAGGAGAGGGAAAAAGCTGGCTTAAAGCTCAACATTCAGAAAACTAAGATCATGGCATCTGGTCCCATCACTTCGTGGGAAATAGATGAGGAAACAGTGGAAACAGTGTCAAACTTTATTTTTTTGTGCTCCAAATTCACTGCATATGGTGATTGCAGCCATGAAATTAGAAGATGCTTACTCCCTGGAAGGAAAGTTACGACCAACCTAGATAGCATATCAAAAAGCAGAGACATTACTTTGCCAACAAAGGTCCGTCTAGTCAAGGCTATGGTTTTTTCAGTAGTCATGTATGGATGTGAGAGTTGGACTGTGAAGGAAGCTGAGCACAGAAGAATTGATGCTTTTGAACTGTGGTGTTGGAAAGACTCTTGAGAGTCCCTTGGACTGCAAGGAGATCCAACCTGTCCATCCTAAAGGAGATCAGTCCTGGGTGTTCATTGGAAGGACTGATGTTGAAGCTGAAACTCCAATACTTTGGCCACCTCACATGAAGAGTTGACTCATTGGAAAAGACCCTGATGCTGGTAAGGATTGGGGGCGGGAGGAGAAGGGGATGACAGAGGATGAAATGACTGGATGGCATCACTGACTCGATGGACATAAGTTTGGGTAGACTCCGGGAGTTGGTGATGGACAGGGAGGCCTGGCGTGCTGCAATTCATGGGGTCACAAAGAGTTGGACATGACTGAGCGACTGAACTGAACTGATAGTTTTTGGACATTCATTTTATATATGTATCCTGGGCTTCCCTGGTGGCTCAGATGATAAAGAATCTGCCTGCCAATGCAGGAGAGGTAAGAGACATGGATTCGATCCCTGGGTTTGGAAGATCCCCTGGAGAAGGGAATGGCTACCCACTCCAGTATTCTTGCCTAGAGAATCCCCATGGACAGAGGAGTCTGGCGGGCTGCAGACCATGTGATCACAAAGAGTTGGACATGGCTGAGCGACTAACGCACTTTTCATGCATACTACATGTGTAATCACCTTCCATTTGGCTCAATTTGGCCAGAGCAGGATGATAGTTACCTCTTTATTATGATTCTTTCGTTCCTTGATAAATATTCGTGTTTTGACTCTGAATATAACTTTTTTTTTTTTAAGATTTATTTATTTATTTATTTTTGGCTGTGCTGGGTCTTCGTTGCTATCTGCAGGCTTTCTCTAGTTGCAGCAAGTGGGGACTACTCTTCGTTGGGATGCACAACACTTCACATTGTGGTGGCTTCTCTTGTTGTGCAGCATAGGCTCTAGGGCATGCCAACTTCAGTAGTTGTGGTGCACGTGCTCAGTTGTTGCAGTTTGAAGACTCTAGAGCACAGGCTCTAGAGCAGGGCCTCAGTAGTGGTGGAGTGTGAGCTTAGTTGCTCCGTGGCATGTGGGATCTTCTTGGATCAGAGATCGAACCTGCATCCCCTGAACTGGCAGGCAGATTCCTAACCACTAGACCACAAGGGAAGCCCAGAATATAGTCTTATGGTAGAAGCCTGTTTTTAAGCCAAAGAGAACAAAGCTCAGAGTTGTTTCAAGTTGATTTATAGTCTTTGAATGCCACAAATTACAGTACTTAAGAACTGGACCATCATTTTGAAGGAAAAAAGCAAGAGTTCAAATAAAATTGGAGTAGATATTAGTGTTTGATGTCACACATTTTATAGAGAGGATAAAAAAAATTTTTTATCCTGAAATCATTTTTTTAACTTAATTAAAAAATTTAGTTGGCATACAGTATTATATTAGTTTCAGGTGTAAGCATAGTGGTTCAACATTTATATACATTATGAAATGATCACCATGTTAAGTCTAGTAGCCACTTGTCACCATACAAAGCTACCGCAACATCATTGACCATATTCCCTATGTTGTACATTATATCTTCATGACTCATTTGTACCTCTCAGTCCTCTTTGCCTATATCACCCTTCTGCCCTGGCTTCTGACAAAAACTAGTTTATTCTCTATATCTATGAGTCTGTTTCTGTTTTGTTTTGCTTGTTTATTTGTTTTGTCTTCTTAGATTTCACATGTAAGTGAAATCATTTGGTATCTCTCTTTCTCTGTCTGAGTTTTTGTACTTAGCATAATACCTTCCAAGTCCATCCATGTTGCAAATGGCAAAATTTCATTCTTTTGTTTATGGCTGAAATAAGGGTGCATTTATCTTTTCAAATTAGTGTTTTCATTGTTTTTCATAGAGATTAGGGAGGATACGGAAATCTTTAAATTAATATGAGTTTAGAGAGCAATTTATAACCCCATTTTAAGTAATGGCCTTTTCCACCACATTAAGAAGTTTGACCAGTTTCCAAATTGAACCTGATAGCAACTACTACAAACTGTCAAACCATCACACATTCTCAACATTATCCAACACAAATTTGTTCCTGCCGTTTGTAGAAATCTGAATAGGTTGCAGTTTTAATGAACTGTTCCTCAGCTCTTCTCATTCAAGTTATCATTCTCTTTTCTTTACATCTCCTATTAACTGGTTTCCCTAAGCCAGGGAATAAAATGTAATTATTAACCTTTTAAAAAGCTTTGAAGTAGAAATTTCAGCTTTAACCTTGGTTAGGTAATAACACAACAATTATATCTTATTTTATTATTGTAGTGTCATCAATTTTCTGTCATGTAAGCAAAAGAAAAGAAATAAAATATAAAATAATAAAAAATAATTTAACTGTTGTAACAAGTGTAGAATTCAATTGCTACTGATAAGCAATAGAAGTCACTACAACCCACACAATAGTCACATGCTGTAGTGTATTTCATACACTTGCAGAAAACAATGATCTAGAGTTTTCAGTACACAATGAATAGTAATATCTCTATTGTGATTTAATAGCAAGTGTCTTCTAATTTAGCCATTTCATAATAAAATCTTGTGTTTTTAAAGATACAAAAGTGATGTGTTAAAATATTTTATAGGGAATATATTTCCTGACAAATATAATGATTATTACTTTCATCATAGTTAATTTGCTATAAAATACTGATGCTTGATGAAACAAGGAGAAAAAGAGAACTGAAAAACAGAATATGCAAAGACATGGATTTTTAAATATGAAACTGATGTTGATAATAGTAGCTAATGCTTACAGTTACTTTTGTAGAAAATATATAATTGCTTTTAGTGGGAATTGATCTTAGAGAAATGTGCGTTAACTTTTAATTTTATAACCAAAGACAGCAAAATGATGTGATTTGCCCACATTTACACAGAGAGATAATGAAAATTTTGAAAGTCTATTCATTCAGCTAATATTTTCTGAGTGTTCACTGGGTGATATACACTCTAATCCATTAGACCCCTAATCCATTGATTTCTCTTCTGTTTTGGCTGCAAATAATATAAATTTCAACTCCAATGGGCCTAAAAGAAAAAAGTATGATTGTTTGCTCATGTGACTGAAGCAATCCTGGAGGAAGTGTGGTTATCTTATCTATATGCTTTCTCTTTTATATTCCCACTTCATACTTTGGCTTGCTCCCCATAATCCTAAGGATAGGTGCTTTCTCACCTACACCAGAGAGAGGAGAGTGAATGAGAAAGAAAATATCAAACTGGATTATATGCCCATCCCTGGCTCACCTAGGTAGCCATTAGGCTAAAAAGATTGTTTTGGGAAGAGATGCTATTTCTATAACAAATTTTTAATGAGTTTTGAATAAAACTATAGGTTAAAAATAAAGTTTTAAATAAGATTATGTTGGTGTTTCCTCTCTTCTTTCTGTTGATGTTATTTTTGTGGGTGTGATGGTAAGAACACTTACGATGAATTCTACCCTCCTAGCATATTCTTACATGTACAATACAGTATGATTGTTAAATATAGATACAATGTTTTCTGGCACATTTCTAGAATTTTTTCATCTTTTGTAACTGAAACTTTATGCCTGTTGAATGGTTCCCAATTTCTCCATTCCCTCAGCCCCTGACAATCACTTTACTCTCTTTTTCTATGAGTTTGAATATTTTAGATACCTGATTCAATGGAATAGTGCAGTGTTTTTCCTGTCATTGGTTTGCTTGACTTAGCATAATGTCTTCCAGGTTCATCCATGTTGTCACATAGGGCAGAATTTGCTTCTTCTGTAACGCTGAATAATATCCCATTGTAAGTATGTATTACATTTTCTTTGTTCATTTGTTTGTTGATGGGCATTCAGGCTATTTCTGTATCTTGGCTATTGTGAATAACCCTTTGCTGAACATGGGAATGCAGATATCTCTTCCTGATCCTGATTTCAATTCTTGTGGATACATATCCAGAAGTGCAATTGCTGGATCATATGGTAGTTCTCTTTTCAATTTTTTGATAAATAACCTGATTTTTTAAATGGAAAAAATATTGAATAGACATTTCTCCAAAGAAGACACACAAATGGTCAACAAGTATATGAAAAGATGCTCAACATCACTAATTATCAGCAAAATATAAATCAAACCACAATGAGATATGACATCACATCTATTATAATGACTATGATTTAAAAAGGAATATTTATAATAAGTGTTAGGGAACATGTGGAGAAATTGGAATGCTTGTACACTGTTGGTTGAAAGATAACATGGAGCAGGCACTGTGAAAAATGGTACTGAGGTTCCTCAAAAAATAGAGGACTGTTGCATTGTATTTTTTGTCACCTTAATCCCTCTACCTCAAATACTCATCATTGAATGCCAAAACAGAAGAAAAATTGAGATTGAGAGAAATATATATGTGGTATTTGGGTGGGATAAGGCAGAAAATTTTTTTACAAAAGGATAAAGACAAAGGAGGAGGAGAAAAGATATAAAAAGCTTTCTAGGTAAACCAGGAAACAGGAAGCAGTTTGAAGTAAATTCAGAATTGAAGGTCAATAAACACTAGTAGCATCAACAATTATGAGGACTTCCATCAATAACCTCCATGATTCTTTCACTTAAATTCAAAAATCATTATTTTCTGACTTATTTGGATTCTAAATATAAGCAAAAAAGGACAAAACAAAAGAAGGAAAAATGTAGATGTGACCCTATCCACCAAAATATGCAAGGGCTCCAAACCTCAAATTTAAATTTTATGCAGATCTTTGCCAGGAAGTAAAGGTAAATTTTAATGTTTCTCTCTTTTTTTTGCATCAAATGAAAATTTCTTTGAAATAAGAAAGACACACTTCAATCAAGGACAAAATCAGTGGTAGAAGCTATTTCAAGCTAAATTACTTCTCAGTCTTGGATTCTCCAGCTTACTTGATTACTTTGTTTTATAACTGGGCAGCAAGGCAATGAAGAAAGAAGATGGAAAGGAGAAAAGATTTTACACAGAAGGGAGAAAGTGGGGGATCACTATGCAGGACACTGTGGAACCATTTCCATCTATCATTTTCATCCAAAGGAGGGTGGATCACAACAAACTGTGGAAAATTCGTAAAGAGACAAGAATCCCAGACCACCTTACCTGCCTCCTGAAAAATCTGTATGCAGGTCAAGAAGCAACAGTTAGAACTGGACATGGAACAACAGACTGGGAAATAGGGAAAGGAGTATGTCAAGGTTGTATATTGTCACCCTGCTTATTTAACTTATATGTAGAGTGTATCATGCGAAATGCTGGTTTGGATGAAGCACAAGCTGGAATCAAGATTGCTGGGAGAAACATCCTCAGATATGCAGATGACACCACCCTTATGGCAGAAAGTGAAGAGGAACTAAAAAGCCTCTTGATGAAAGTGAAAGAGGAGAGTAAAAAGCTGGCTTAAAACTCAACATTCAAAAAGTTAAGATCATAGCATCCAGTCCCATCATTTCATGGCAAATAGATAGGGAAGCAATGCAAACGGTGACAGGCTTTATTTTCTTGGGCTCCAAAATCACTGCAGATGGTGACTGCAGCCATGAAATTAAAAGACCCTTGTTCTTTAGAAGAAAAGCTATGACCAACCTGGATAGCTTATTAAAAAGCAGAGACATTACTTTGCTGACAAAGGTCTGTCTAGTCAAAGCTATGGTTTTTCTGGTAGTCATGTGTGGATGTGAGAGTTGGACCATAAAGAAAGCTGAGCATTAAAGAATTGATGCTTTTGAACCGTGGTGTTGGAGAAGACTATTGAGAGTCCCTTGGACTGCACGGAGATCCAACCAGTCAATCTGAAACGAAATCAGTCCTGAATATTCATTGGAAGGGTTGATGCTGATGTGATTCACCTAACGTGAAGAACTGACTCATTGGAAAAGACCCTGATGCTGGGAAAGGTTGAAGGCAGGAGAAGAAGGGGACAACAGAGGATGAGATGGTTGGATGGCATCACTGACTCAATGGACATGAGTTTGAGCAAGCTCCAGGTGTTGGTGATGGACAGGGGGGCCTGGCATGCTGCAGTCCACGGGGTCACAAAGAGTTGGACACAACTGAGCAACTGAACTGAACTGAGCATATACACACTATTATATATACATAGATAATCTACAAAGACCAACTCTATAGCACAGGGAATTCTACTCAATACTCTGTAATAAGCTATATGGGAAAAGAATCTGAAAAATAATAGGTATGTGTATATATATAACTGAATCACTTTGTGGTACACCTAAAACTAACACAACATTGTAAATCAACTATACTCCATTATAAAAGTAATAATAAAAACAAAGGCATTCCCCAAATTTGCCATATTATCCCAAGCTTCTTGCTTTATCCATGACCTGGCTCCTGTGATAATTAGTTACAGAAACCTAGTGGATCATGAACTGGTTTGATTTTTTTGAGTGATAACTTCTGAATACAGCTATTTAAGTTAGTTTTGAATAAGTATAAAAAATTGGTTTAGTTTTGTCTCAAAATACTCTTCTAAAACAGTGTGATCTAACAAGAGTTTCTTTTTCACTACCTCTCATTCTTTAACTCTTTTTACTGTTTGGCTTTCAACCTCAAATATTAAATCGAAGCTGTTTCTTCAAAAATCACCAGTGATCTCCTTATCACTAAATTTTGAAGTTTTCCTTTGTCTCCATCTTTTTCAGCTTCTTTAAAGTCAGCAGTTCTCAAACAACCACATACCAGAAGATGCTAATGTGAAGCTAAGATTGAGAACTACTATTGTAACTGGTCATAATAATCACCTAAATTCTCCCAAAACTCTTTCCTCCCTTCTCTTTGGTGATTATGCCTAGATTCTTCTGCTATACTTCTAAACCCTTCCATGACTCTTGCTCTTCCTGTCTCTCTAAATTCTAATTGCTCTCTCGGCTCATCCATCAAGTTATCATCACCTACTCTAGCTTCTTTCCAGAATAGCAACTTCCATTTCCTATAAACAACTAGAACTAACCACCTGAATAGTCTAATAATCTCTCAAATTAAAACCTCATATTTTTCCCTCACCAGACCCATTTTTCCCCTTTGTCAAATTCCTCATCTTCTTGATTTTAGCTTTTTAAAAAATACTCTAAATAATTATAATAAAATTTAATAGTTTAGACAAACTGATGTCACATCCTTGCAAGAGACAAAATAAGAATTTTAAGGACTGAGCCTGAGCATCAGCATCTTTAAAAGCTCTCCAGGTGTTATAATTGTGAAGTTTGAGAAATATTACTAATTAAAATTCAGTATTATATGAAGACATTTTTAACATAAGTATTCCCTTCCTGTTGCCTGACTCCTCCAAAAGTCAACTATAGAAATGCCATATATTCTCTTAGGTAGCCTATCTCAAGAATTCCTTATTTCTTAGATATTTTCAGATTTTATTGCCAGGCGTACTCCCCCACTTTGTAAAATGGTAGCTTGTTAGTTTATTCCTTCATTGAATGTAAGCTCAAGAGCAGTGGTCCTTACACTTTAGAATATATAAAAATTGCTGGGAAGATGATTAAACTCCATACTTCCAGGCCAAACCATTCAAAATTCTTATTCAATAGCTTGGATGGTGCCCAGGTTACTGATGTACGTATAACACACCTATTCTGTATACCATTCTAGAATCACAGCTTAAGAAACATTCTCTCAGACCAGAAATATATGTGTCTTTCTCACTCTACTCTGAATGCCTAGCAACACCCTGTATGTAGCAAATGCTCATCATATAGTGAATAACTGGGTCAACATTGGTGCTTGATTAATGAGTCACCTTTTCCCTGGTATAATGAACTTTAAGGCTTTATCCACCACCACTACCACTCTGCACCATGGCTACAGTTTCTCAAGATCTCAAAGCTCTTTGTGAAACTCTATGACAAACCACCAGCAATGATAGTGCTTTTCCAGACTCTCCCTTACCATGTGTCACTAATGCTATTCCCATAGAAGCAGTATACTTCCAAATCTGTTCTATCTTATCCATGAAATAAGTTGAGAATTTCTCACAGTGAGAAACACTTGACTTTGTTACCATGCCAAAGTTCTCTGAATTAATCACACTGTCCACAGATTGGAATAGTTCCACCAGTCTGGATTTCATAGTTATTTAAAGCTGAGCAGACAAG
The DNA here is from genome assembly GCF_054371585.1 of Giraffa tippelskirchi. Lineage (NCBI taxonomy): Eukaryota > Metazoa > Chordata > Mammalia > Artiodactyla > Giraffidae > Giraffa > Giraffa tippelskirchi. Next base: position 135,495,190 of record NC_137283.1, read on the forward strand.
AATTGCTCAGCTATGGAAAAGAAGCTCACAGACTCTCTGAGGCATAATCAATTGGATTAGGAGTCTCTCTTCTGAAGCTGGGTTTGTGACTTTGTCCCTTCTGAATTTTCCCAGTCACCAATCATTTGGCCTTTTAATTGAAGCGAAGGTGACTTGCTCACATGATTCAATAGGTGAAAATAATTATAATGTAATTAACAGCAATTGTAGTTGCAAGAATATTTCTGTGCCAAATCCAAATGTTAGAAATTATAGACTTGCCTTCAGATTCCTTAGAGAGCAACAAAATTGTTTTCTTTGCTTTAGACTATAATGCTAAATGCAGTGCTATGTTGTTCTTTATATCACCCAGGCTTAGTGCGAGAATGTTTTCATTAAGGTAGAAAGCAATAAAGAAGGAAATTTGAAAAAGTTTGGCCTGATTGTATTACCACCCCTTTATCCTCCAGCAGCCTTTTCAATTAAGGAAGAGTAACCATTATATGAAATCAAAGTGGAAAAATTAGGAAGCAGGAGATATTTTTAAAGCATTGTGTTTTAAGATCACCTAAAGAAAATATGACAAAATGACATAAATTTAATTATACTATTACTGCTAGAGTAAAAAGTTTTTAAAGTCAACTTTATTCCCTTATTAACAGTTTTATAGATTTATATCCCATTTTAAAACACTGGTGATATGACAATCAAATAACTTTGTTTTAACTTCAGTAATGTGATACTTGAGATGTATGAAACATCAAGATCTCACTGGGCTCAGAGAGAGATACAAATCTAGATGACAGAGATTATGGAATAATTTATTGATGGAAAGTATGATGTAAGCCTATTTCTCCTTTCCATGAGAGATGGTTCCTGGGATGATTTTTATCCTCAGGACATAGGCAGAATAGTAACAATAGTTGGCTTTTGTGTATCATTGTTTGAAATAACTTATGTTTTTACCTTACTGGTCTTGAGATCACACATTTATTCAATGAAAAAAACTTTGAACTCTGCTACCTTTTGAGGGAAAAGACAAATAAAACAGGGTTCCACAAGAATTCATGATCTAATGGAAAAGAGATTAAAAAAATAAACAAATAATTTCAACCCTTTAAGACTGTAATCATTGTGGCTTCAACAGGGTGCAGTGGGATTGTAGGAGAGGTAGAACTTAACTCCTTGGTGAATTGGAGAGAAGGCTCAACAAAAGTGATTGAACTGAATCTTAATGGGATAAGCAGGTGCTGTGTAAGAAGTAGAAGCTTTAAACCAAGGAAACAACAGAGTTTTCCCAATGAGAAGGTTCAAACAAACTAGTTTCTTGGGGGAACTCCAAGTTGTTCTATGTTAGGAACACAAGATTTATGTAAAGGAATTATAGGAAACCATATCATAACAAAGATTATACGCCAGGTCAGGGGCTGGCTTCTATCTTAATCTATGGAGGGAGCTGGCTTCTATCTTAGGCTATGGAGGCTCTGAGGAATTTTAACCAGAAAAGTGACATCATGCCATCTGTTTCATTATTTTTTAAACATCCTTGTTGAGGCTTTATTGATACACAATAGACAAGTTTTTGCACAGAATTATATACATATGTGTGTGTGTGTGTTTCCATAATAAAAGTTCCTGTAACCTTTTTGTCAGCCCTCTCTCCTCTCTCCCACAACAAAACCAAACCCAGGAGATCAATAAACAACTGATCTTCTTAGTTGGTATAGATTAATATTTACTAGAATTTTACATGAATGGAATCAAGTAATATGCACTCATTTTGTCTGGCTTCTTTCATTCAGCATAATTATCTTGAGATTTGTCAACATTGTATATATCAGTGGTTCATTCCCTTTTTTTTGCTGTGTGGTACTTCAGTATTTGGACATACCACAATTTGTTTATCCATTTGACTATCGATGAACAATACTTGTTTCCTATTTCGGCTATTACAAATTAGGCTATTACAAATAAAAGTGCTACAGATATACATGCATAGGTCTTTTATTACATTGTGTAAATAACTAAAAGTGGAATGAATAGATTCTATGATAGTCATGTTTAAGTCTTTAAAAGATTGTCAAATAGTTTTCCAAAATAATTGTTCCATTTTTCATTTTTATTAATAGCGTATGAGAATTCCAATTCCTCCATATTCTCACCAGTACTTGGCGTGGTCAGACATCTAAATTTTAGCAATTTGAATGTGTATAGTGTTAATCATTGTGGTTTAATTACGCATTTCCCTAATGACTACTGATATTAAGCATCTTTCTGTGTGTTTATTCGCTACTTATATGATTACTTTGATGAAGTGTCTATTCAAATTTTTTGCCATTTTTGGTTGGTATTTTTGCTTCCTTATTACACTTTTCAGTCAGTTCAGTTCAGTCGCTCAGTCGTGTCTGACTCTTTGCGACGCCATGAACCACAGCACACCAGGCCTCCCTGTCCACCACCAACTCCCGGAGTCTACCCAAACTCATGTCCATCGAGTCGGTGATGCCATCAAGCCATCTCATCCTCTGTCGTCCCCTTCTCCTCCTGCCCCTAAACCTTCCCAGCATCAGGGTCTTCTCCAAGGAGTCAACCCTTTGCATGAGGTGGCCAAAGTATTGGAGTTTCAGCTTCAACATCAGTCCTTTCAATGAACACCCAGGACTGATCTCCTTTAGGGTGGACTGGTTGGATCTCCTTGCAGTCCAAGGGACTCTCAAGAGTCTGCTCCAACACACAGTTCAAAAGCATCAATTCTTCAGTGCTCAGCTTTCTTCACAGTCCAACTCTCACATCCATGGATGACTACTGGAAAAACCATAACCTTGACTAGTCAGACCTTTGTTGGCAAAGTAATGTCTCTGCTTTTTAATATGCTATCTAGGTTGGTCATAACTTTCCTTCCAAGGAGTAAGCATCTTTTAATTTGATGGCTGAAATCACCATCTGCAGTGATTTCGCAGCACAAAAAAATAAAGTCAGACACTGTTTCCCCATCTATTTGCCATGAAGTGATGGGACCAGATGCCATGATCTTAGTTTTCTGAATGTTGAGCTTTCAGCCAACTTTTTCCCTCTCCTCTCTCACTTTCATCAAGAGCCTTTTTAGTTCCTCTTCACTTTCTGCCATAAGGGTGGTGTCATCTGAATATCTGAGGTTATTGATATTTCTCCCAGCAATCTCAATTCCAGCCTGTGCTTCTTCCAGCCCAGCATTTCTCCTGATGTATTCTGCATATAAGTTAAATAAACAGGGTGACAATATACAGCCTTGACATACTCCTTTTTCTATTTGGAACCAGTCTGTTGTTCCATGTCCAGTTCTAACTGTTGCTTCCTGACCTGCATACAGGTTTCTCAAGAGGCAGGTCAGGTGGTCTGGTATTCCCATCTCTTTCAGAATTTTCCAGAGTTTATTGTGATCCACATAGACAAACGCTTTGGCACAGTCAATAAAGCAGAGGTAGAATTTTTTCTGGAACTCTCTTGCTTTTTCCATGATCCAGCAGATGTTGGCAATTTGATCTCTGGTTCCTCTGCCTTTTCTAAAACCAGCTTGAACATCTAGAAGTTCACGGTTTACGTACTGCTGAAGCCTGGCTTGGAGAATTTTGAGCATTACTTTCCTAGCATGTAAGATGAGTGCAATTGTGCGGTAGTTTGAGCATTCTTTGGCATTGATTTTCTTTGGGATTGGAATGAAAACTGACCTTTTCTAGTCCTGTGACCACTGCTGAGTTTTCCAAATTTGCTGGCATATTGAGTGCAACACTTTCACAGCATCATCCTTCAGGATTTGAAATAGCTCAACTGGAATTCCGTCACCTCCACTAGTTTTGTTCATAGTGATGCTTCCTAAGGTCCACTTGACTTCACATTCCAGGATGTCTGGCTCTAGGTGAGTGATCACACCATCGTGATTATCTGGGTCTTGAAGATCTTTTTTGTACGGTTCTTCTGTGTATTCTTGCCACCTCTTCTTAATATCTTCTGCTTCTGTTAGGTCCATGCCATTTCTGTCCTTTATCGAGCCCATCTTTGCATGAAATATTCCCTTGGTATTTCTAATTTTCTTGAAGAGACCTCTAGTCTTTCCCATTCTGTTGTTTTCCTCTATTTCTTTGCACTGATTGCTGAGGAAGGCTTTCTTGTCTCTCCTTGCTATTCTTTGGAACTCTGCATTCAAATGAGAATATCTTTCCTTTTCTCCTTTGCTTTCACTTCCCACCTTTTCACAGCTATTTGTAAGGCCTCCTCTGACAGCCATTTTGCTTTTTTGCATTTCTTTTCCATGGTAATGGTCTTGGTCCCTGTCTCCTGTACAATGTCACGAACCTCTGTCCATAGTTCATCAGGCATTCTGTCTATCAGATCTAGTCCCTTAAATCTATTTCCCACTTCCACTGTATAATCGTAAGGGATTTGATTTAGGTCATACCTGAATGGTCTAGTGGTTTTCTCTACTTTCTTCAATTTAAGTCTGAATTTGACAGTAAGGAATTCATGATCTGAGCCACAGTTCGCTCCCGGTCTTGTTTTTGCTGACTGTATAGAGCTTCTCCATCTTTGGCTGCAAAGAACAAAATCAATCTGATTACGGTGCTGACCATCTCTTGAGGTCCATGTGTAGAGTCTTCTCTTGTGTTGTTGGAAGAGAGTGTTTGCTATGACCATTGTGTTCTCTTGGCAGAACTCTATTAGCCTTTGCCCTGCTTCATTCTGTACTCCAAAGCCACATTTGCCTGTTACTCAATGTGTTTATTGACTTCCTACTTTTGCATTCCAGTCCCCTATAATGAAAAGGACATCTTTTTTGGGTGTTAGTTCTAGAAGGTTTGGAGGTCTTCATAGAACCGTTCAACCTCACCTTCTTCAGCATTACTGGTTGGGGCATAAACTTGGATTACTGTAATATTGAATGGTTTGCCTTGGAAACGAACAGAGATCATTCTGTCGTTTTTGAGATTGCATCCAAGTACTGCATTTCAGACTCTTTTGTTGACTATGATGGCTACTCCATTTCTTCTAAGGCATTCCTGCCCACAGTAGTAGATGTAATGGTCATCTGAGTTAAATTCACCCATTCCAGTCCATTTTAGTTCACTGATTTCTAGAATGTCGATGTTTGTTCTTGTCATCTCCTGTTTGACCACTTCCAATTTGCCTTGATTCATGGACCTAACATTCCGGGTTCCTATGCAATATTGCTCTTTACAGCATTGAACCTTGCTTCTATCACCAGTCCCATCCACAACTGGGTGTTGTTTTTGTTTTGGGTCCATCCCTTCCTTCTTTCTGTAGTTATTTCTCCACTGATCTCCAGTAGCATATTGGGCACGTACTGACCTGGGGGGTTCATCTTTCAGTGTCCTATCTTTTTGCTTTTTCATAATGTTCATGGGGTTCTCAAGGCAAGAATACTGAAGTGGTTTGCCATGCCCTTCTCCAGTGGACCACATTCTGTCAGACCTCTCCACCATGATCCGTCCATCTTGGGTGGCCCCACATGGCATGGCTTAGTTTCATTGAGTTAGACAAGGCTGTGGTCCATGTAATCAGATTGACTAGTTGTCTGTGATTGTGGTTTCAGTCTGTCTACCCTCTCTCAGTGCCTGCTGTCTTACTTGGTTTTCTCTTACCTTGGATGTGGGGTATCTCTTCACGGCTGCTCCAGCAAAGCACAGCCGCTGCTCCAGCAAAGCACAGCCGCTGCTCCTTACCTTGGATGTGGGGTAGCTCCTCCCGGCCGCTGCCCCTGACCTCGGACTTAGGGTAGCTCCACTTGGCCGTGCTTGCAAGGCATCGCAGCTGCCTGCACTTTATTACACTTTTAGAGTTTCTTAAATATTCTGGATACAAGTTCTATATCATACATATAATTTTCAAATATTACTGATTTTATAAAGAGTGATATTTTTAAATTTTATGAAGTCCAGTTCATTAATGTGTTCTTTTATGAACTGTGCTTTTGGTGTCCGTTCTAAGAAATGTTTGCTTAACCCAGGGTCACAAAGATTTTCTCATACTTTTTTCTACACATTGATAGTTTAAGGTTTTATATTTTTGAGTGTGATTCATTTTGAGTTAATATTTGTATATCATGCCAGATATGGATAGAAGTGTTTTGTGTGTTTTTTAAACATGGCTATCTAATTTCCTGCATTATTTGTTGAAATTGTTTTCCACTAAATTGCTTTTTTCACCTTTGTCAAAATTCATATTCAACCTAGTAAACATCGATAGAATATTCTACCCAATGACAGTATGATATACATTTTTCTCAAGTGCACACGATGCACTCTTTATGACAGAGCAAATGTTAGGCCACAAAATAAGTCCCAATAAATTAACTAAGATCTCTGGTGGCTCAAACAATAAAGAATCTGCCTGTATTGCAAGAGACCTGGGTTTGATCCCTGGGTCAGGAAGATCCTCTGGAGAAGGAAATAGCTACCCACTCCAGCTGTCTTGCCTGGAGAATGCCATGGACAAAGGAGCCTGGAAGGCTGCAGTAGATGGGTCGCAAAGAGTCAAACACAACAGAGTGACTAAAACCATGCAAAATATCTTTGACTACGGTGGAATGAAACTTGGAAACAATAATGGAAGGAAGTCTGTAAAACTCACAAATATATGGTAACTGAATAGCATGCTCAAACAACCACTGGGTCAAAGAAAAAAATCACAGGGAAACTTAGAAAATGCTTTGAGATGAATGAAGACACAACATACCAAAACTTGTATGATGCAGTAAAAGCAATGATCAGAGGGAAATTGATAGCTATAAATGCCTATATAAAAAGTAGGAAAGATCTCAAATCAATGATCTAACTTTACATCTTAAAGATCTAGAAAAAGAAAAGTAAATCAAACCTAAAACTAGCAGAAGAAAGGAAATAATTTTCCACAAAATGCTGAGAAAGAGAGAACAAAAGAGGCAGTCTGCTCTTTGACCCTAGGCATACTGGTTATATTATACACTTAAACTAATGGCATTGTCATAAGGAAATTTTATTGTAGGGTCAAAATAATAATATGTGTGTAAATGTTAGGTACAAAATAAAGTTAACATTTGTACGTCATTTATTATGAAAGAGACTATGTCTTTGGAGAACACAGATTTAACATTACCTGACCTCAAAATTTTATACATGATGTTTCCATAGTACAGTTGTTCACTCTGAGGTGTAGCATACTACATAATGTACCAATGGGGAAAATAATCTTTTCAACAGTATGTGGCCAATGTTATTCACCATAAAATTTTGTCAGAGCAACAAGCCCCTGAAATATACCTTATTTGTACATTAGATAGACTGGAAGTTTGCAGGGGGAGGGAATTATAAAGGTAGATTCAAGTAAATTTTTTAAAAGCTAAGTATAGATATTGATTGAATTTCAACCTCATGAATTTCAGAACGTGTGACCTTACCCAAAGTACTTTGACTTAACATGAAAACGAAAAGCCCTCCACATCTGTGGAGTAATGGGGAAAGTGAGTAAAATTCAGTGTTTTATGTATAGTGAATGATTTGTTACTGTTGAGTTTCTGGAAAAAAAGAGGCAATTTTCTGATCTGAATGATATACTGAAGAGTTTGAATGATTATCCTAAGTGAGACTGCCAGGAAAACCACTGTGAGCTATTGTCATGTACTATAAGCTTTAGATAAATTTAAAACATACAAGACATGAAAAAGGGGATGGAGTTACATAACAAGTAAACAAAAATCAGTTCTTTTAAGTTTTCGCTATACATTCTCACCCATACAGCAGACAATGCCTAGTTATAAGCATAACACACTACTATTTCTGCCCTCCACACTGCACTCAAAATATGAACCAAGCTGAGATTCAACGTGGTAAATCACATAATAGTGCTAGCTTGAGATTAGGCACCCACAGAACATCAACATGCTCAGCACTAGGAATTGCTGGCTAGGATACAGCCAGAGGGTCAAGAGAGCAGTATTTCAATTCAAAGGGTGAAGGAAATGGTCTCATTGGCAAACAACAGAACTTCAGGGCCATCAGGTGCTCTAGACTTAAATACAGTTTCCATAGTTAAAAAACTTCTTAGCATCCATCCTTGTGTGATTAATCCTCTTTTATGGTGAGATAAGAAGTCAAGACAAGGGTTCCGTTATACCTGGGTGGAGAAGATCCCCTGGAGGAGGGCCGGGCAACCTGCTCCTGTATTCTTTCCTGGAAAATCCCATGGATAGAGGAGCCTGGTGAGCCTGTGTCCATGGGGTCGCAGCGAGTCAGACATGACTGAATTTTTTTAAAAAACAAAAAGCCAAATATGAAATAACTCTCTGTAGAAATTCAGGAAACTCAGGAAGATACACAGTGAATTAAATCTGGAGAGAAATACTGTAAAATTTAGATATTATCACATTCATAGCTTTATTCAACAACCAATTATTGAACATTATTTGTGTGTAAGATGAAACAAGTTTTCCAAATGAACCTCCCATGTGAGCAGAGAGACTGAGAATTCTGATCCTGTCTATATTAGGAATAAGAAACTGTCATATAGAAGTGAAGTAATTCAGACAGAGAAAAGCAAATATTGTATTTAATATAAATATGTGGAATATGAAAAAAATGGTACAGATGATCTTATTTACAAAGCAGAAATAGAGACACAGACATAGAGAATAAACATGTGATTTACCAAGGGGGAAAGGGGTGGTGGGATGAATTGGGAGGTTGGGATTCACACATACAGGTGTGTGCATGTTAAGCCCCTCAGTAATGTCTAACTCTGTGACCCTATGGACTTAGCCTGCCAGGCTCCTCTGTCCATGGGATTCTCCAGGCAAGAATTCTGGAGTGAGTGGCCATGCCCTCTTCCAGGGGATCTTCCCGACCCAGGGATCAAACCTACGTCTCTTGCATTGCAAGTGGGTTCTTTATCACTAGCGCCACTTGGGAAGCTCAACACGTATACACTACCATGTATAAAATAGATAACTAATGAGAACCTTCTGCATAGCACAGGGAACTTTACTCAGTGCTCTGTGGTGACCTAAGTGAAAAAGAAATCAGAAAAAGAGGGAATATATGTATACATATAGCTGATTCACTTTGCTGTACAGTAGAATTAATACAACACTGTAAAGCAATGATACACGAATAAAATTTTTTAAATAAATGAAAGTAAAATAAAACAAAAAAAGATGATAAAATAAAAACAAATAAAATGAAATGTAAAAAAACAAGAAAGAATCTAGTGCTAGCTGTAGATTCCCCATGCCCCACCATTGGGCTGAAATGGTGACTGACTATAGAGCATCCAAAACCACAGGGATGTCCAAAGTAACACTTTATAAAGCGAGATGGGCCTGATAGGCAAAGAATCAAAACTTAATCAAGATCAGGTTAAAGCAAGATTTGAGGGTGGGACCACAAACAAGACAGAACCAAGAGAGATGACCTCTAAATTTGGCTTGGGTAAGGGAGGTTTCCTTTAAAGAGAAATGTCCCAAGCACTAATACAAAGAAGACATTGGAAGTCCCCGTTTTCTCAATATTTAATTCTAATTTTTGTTTTATGGAAGCAATAAGAGACTTTAAAAGTTTCCATTGATTCCTAGTCAAAACATAGTATCTTTTGGAAATAGACTCCTATATGTAATTTTGCATTCTGAACTACATACCCAGTGTTTTATAAACAGTAAGGGCCTGATAATTATTTGGCAATTTCTGATTTAAATTTGTTATGTAAATATTGTGCAGTCCGATGAATCCTCAAATCATCTATCATACAATTCCTGAACATTACGGCCAGGTGAATAATCATAACTACCTGTTGCCAGGTATTAGGAGTTGCTGAAGGGCACTTGGGTTTCAGCCTGGGAGATTACAAACAGTGCAGCTAGTTCTTCCTCCTCTCAAATCTATGCTGTTGAAACTTAACTCAACCATCAGTGCACTGGTTAGGTTTTCTGCCACCAGAACCAAAGATTAATGATGTTTAAGTATTTCCTGGAGCATGTATTTCAATGCTCTGTTGGACCCATCGAACATACATTTCTGCATGACATGAGCAATATGCATTTGAAAAGCTACCTCTTTAATATTTTAAGATATGGAAAGTATGATTTAAGTAATCCTACAACAATCACCAAAACCTTTCCTGTTAGGAAAGACAGAGCTGATAGTAAATCATCTTACTGCATATCATTGACCACAGAGATTTTCCTAAGCAAACCATACTGTTCTTCAGGATCCAACTTTTATTTTTCTTCGATATTTGTGGAATCAGATAAAAAGCTGGAACTTTCAGATATCCTAGGGAAAAAAAACAAATAATTCTAATATATTTCTATTATATTAATATACTTTAGACCCCATATTTATATTCAACATATAATTCTTTTTCCTTTTTCAGAAGCACACACCCTTAAATGTCTACAGTCAGTGCTATGAGGAGGAAAGACATAGTCTCACATAGAAGAAACATTTTCAAAAGATGAATAATAAACTAATAATAGGAGTGTGCCCTAACTCATAATAGTACACATGAGATTCAAGTTAGAATGATGATAGATATATATTTTAGAAGAGTTCAAAAGTGTGACAAGTAATTAAGCAATCAACTTGTCTCACTGTGTTTGAATTTAATTCTCCCTTGAGGAAACTAATTATGCTTTTGCTCTTCCATCTTTTATTTCTCACCTCTCCCTCCCGAAGCACGAAAGACTCAGCCTTGCAGAATGGACAAGGTGGTTTAATTATTCCTTTGGTTTGCTTTTCTGGCCAGTCACCACAGCTGATAACAGATATGAAAATGCAAATGCAAAATCCACTCAAGAAAATTCTTTGTAATTAGGGTTTATCTCTGAATAAATCTAATACTAAGCCTATATACCTCTGTATTCTCCAAGTTACTCAAGCTTGGAGGCGTAAAATCACTAAATAAATATAAATCTAATACTTAAGCCTAGGTATTCCTCAAGTTAATCAGGCTCAGAGATATAAAATCACTAATTAACCTAGATAATTCTACTAGTGACAAGCTGTATCTGACTTCAGCAAATTTTTCTTTTGCTGCTATGTTCCATCAAAGAAGTGTCTGATCATATTTGCTTTAGTATTAACAATATTTGATGCCTGCATTGTGTTTTACACATTTTGGTAGCTTATATAAAAACAAACTTTGGATGTATAAGCAGCATTTTTATATTGGAATATATATCACAGGCAAAACTCATGAAGGTGTGGCATGCATGTCCAAGGCTACCAAGCTGAACAAAAAGTATAACAAATCTTGTCTTGATTTTACTATTTTCCAGAAGATTGACATAAAATTTTTATTCAGAATTGAACACTTTCAGAAATGATAGCCTGTGATAAGGATTTAATGGAAAAACTCCTTTTCCCTTGTGGGAAATTGTAGTGATTTTTCTTCATTGTCTGCTTGTGATATCTTGATGCGTTAAAACAATTATTATAGTTTTTAGAAGACCACTCTTCTGAATGGTACTTGCATTGATTACCAGGAAGAATCAGCGGAATGTGATGAAGCTGAGAACTTGAAGGGTGAATATTTATTGAATTTTGGATGTGTCCCGTGATGTGATATAGATGTGTGATCTAGATGGCTCTCAGACTAGAAATAAGAACATATTGGAACGTCCAGCAAAAGTAGCAAAAGTAGGTAGCAGTGAGATGTGGTCAGAGAGAGAAACAGAGTGACAAAGGGCTGTGAGCTTTGGGAAGACCATGCCCAGGCTGGATCCAGACACTGGCTTAGAATAGCAACTGAGCTGCACCACCTAAAATCAGAAGTATGACTTCAGGAAAAGAAAATTGAATCAGAGAAAATGGATGGAAGAAGCTGGAACATTGCAGTCATCCAAAAAAAATTCTTGAAAAAGATTATCTAGATGATTCAGAGTCTGGTGAGGAATCTCTGAGGGTCTCAGAAGAAAGTTCTCACCTTATCTAAGAAAACGAGGACTAGCCAGAAAAAAAACAAAACAAAAACAGTATAACTGAGCAAGTTCAGCTGAGTGGCCAAGGCAAGAAACTGAAGAAAATTTTAGAAATGCCTTTCTAAAAGCCCCCTGAACTTGACAGTCAACTTTTTCCTTAATTACTTATTGCTAAAGACTGTGTAGTTTTGTCCAGCATTCAACTAAGAGAAGGCCAAATAATATTTTACTCTCAGATTAAAACCAAATCAGACATTCTTCGCATGTTAATAACCTGAAATAAATATTACTAATACTTCTAAAAAAATCTGTCAGGCTGAAAAAGTAGATTAAGAACCAGTAGTCAACACTGAGTATGTGTCTTAACACTGAGTATGTGTCAGGTGTGATAATAAAACCAGGTGGACACTGCTCAAGAGCACTAAATAGGAACTTAATCACTTAAGTGTCTTGAGTGATTTTGTGAACTGGAGTTTAAGACTTTGTATCAAGGTACTTCTCTGTTCACCTCTCACCATACTAGTCTCTTCAATGTCTTAAGCAAAGCAAATAATAAAACTAATTCAGCTAGAATGGCATTGTTACTGGTTTCTCAGCACCTTGGAGACGACCTTTTGATGACTCTCTAGCTGCATAGCTGAGATTCCTCTAAGGTGCAAAACAATTTACAAAATATTGTGGAGACTGTAAGGACAATGATAAGCGATTTCACTGTCCTTGCAAGATGTTGCCAATGTGCATGCTCAGTCACTCAGTCATGTCTGATTCTTTGTAATCCTATGCACTGTAGCCCTCCACGCTCCTCTGGTCACGAGATTTCCCAGGCAAGATTACTGGAGTGGGTTGCCATTTTCTCCTCCAGGGGATCTTCCCAACTCAGGGATTGAACCGCATTTCCTGAATCTCCTGTGTTGACAGGCAGATTATTCACTACAGAGCCACCTGGAAAGCCCATGAAATCACAGCACTGGCTGTAAAAATGGTCCAGTGGTGCAACATCATTGGCAATGATAGAGGACCAGGATACCTATGCAAATGATATGTATGGCAATGCTGCTCAAATAGCACATCTTAACTACAGTAACATTCTCTCCATGAGAAGATAAGTCAGAGAAGGTAGAAAGGCTAAGCTCCATTCTACTACATGATCCAGCAAGTTCTTAAGTAAGATTTCAAAACATCTTAGAAGGACACTTCTAACACTTTCATTCATTCAGTTTAAAATATATTAGTTCAAAAGAATATTTTCTGGAAAAATGACCTCTAGGAAAAAGCCATTCTAGAATTTCAGTTTATCCAGGTTTTTTTTTTTTTTTGAGGTTTGTTGACCCATCTTTAATATGCTAAATAGGAAAAATGGCTGATATATTTGAAGGCTGACTTTTGCTTTACCAAAGCTAAAATTATTAACTTTTGAACAAAGACCAAGTTGGACAAGAGCCTTTTTAATTTTGAAAATTTTTGTGGGAAGGTCTGAAAATAAAAAATGACAAGTGAATGAGTTGGAAATTACTACAATAATTATAAAACTTTGAACTTATCATCATAAATTGTAGATACTTGGTAGAATGCATACTACAGTTTCAACAAAGCAATACTAATGGGCATAATAAATCTTAAGCTGGGGCACTCGTGTATTTAAAACTAGCACTAGACAAACCAAAGAAAATATTTTAAATGAATGAGGCTAAATGAATCAAGTCCTTTTCAGGTAGCACAGGTTTCCTGGACCTCACGGTCGAGAGCACACCAGATGGTTTTTGCACGTGTTAAAATCCTATTTGTGAGTACTAGTAATGGAGCAAAAAGTAATAATGAGATAGAACATTAAGGATGTAATAGAAGTTCTAACACTGTTCCAGTCAATGATAGGAGGTAGAAAATTAGTAGGTTGTTTTTAAATGAAATTGTAGGTGAAAAAATGAGTTATAGGACAATGGGATCTTTATTAGAAAGTCATCCAGAAAATTTCTAAAACCTCTCACAGAAATAAATCTAAAAGTTTTAAAATATATGAGGGCATGCTCACTAAGTATTAAAAAGTAATAAAATAAACCTACAGTATCTATATTATATAAAAATTCTTGGGCCATTAAACAAGAGCCAAAGATTTGACATATATAATAGTGTGATCATTCCTTCCTTCAGAATACCTTCTGCTGCGGTCCCCTTGCACTGATCACCATTTGTAAGAGATACAGAGCAATTGTTTCAAAAATATTAAAGTGGAACAATAAAACCTAAAGTCTGCAGAAGTTGTCAGCACTCTATTTTTATAGATGCAAGCAGAGCATGATTACTGGTCTGTTTGCATTTTCCATTTTCTTTCCTCACCAGTACAATGAAATGGCTATTTTAAATCATTTAAACCAATTTCAACAATTTCCTCTATCATGCTGTGTGTTTGTGATGAGAAATCCGTCATAGCTCACTGGGGAGGTTTACATAGTTGGCAGACTTAGATACTCTCTTTAAGGGGTGTCGGGGGTGGAGGTGAGTAAGGAGGGAGGGAGTGTGCTGGGGTGGAATTCTGGATGCTGAAATTTTTAGAAGAAGAGGGGAAATGCCTTTGCTAACTCAATCATCTTCTGCTGACAGTAGCCCAGCCTTGGGGAAAAGGAATGCATTTATGTAATTCTTTTCTCTATTAACCTTGAGGCTGACTCAAACTTGGATTTTTCTTTTTTACTGAACTGGATTCAATGAGTCTGATTTCCCCTTTCTCTCTGGAGAACCCTGGCTGTTTCCATAGCTGATGAATCAATGATGAATCTATGCAAAACAGCCCCTCAGAATAGTAAGAGGCTATCCCAGAGCTTTCCAACTCAGTTCTTATTTTCAAATGTAAAAAAGGAGAACAAATAGCCTGTTTATACTTGCCATTTTACCTCGACTATGGGGCAAGTGCTTGGGATCCAGCTCTGCAATACTGATTCTCTATATTTCTATGAACACATAAATAGTGAAGCATACTTTAATGCTATGAAAATGATCGGAGTTCATCCATGTCCTTCCTCTGGTTCTTGAGTCTTTTAGTTTTAAAATATTTTATTTTTTAGGGTGGTTTTATGTTCATAGCAAAGTTGAGAGAAAGGTACAGAGATCTGGCCTAATCCTCCTACCCCCACACATGAATAACCTTTCCCATTATCAACATCTTCCCCATTATCAACATTTTCCCCATTATCAACATTTGTTAGAGTCAATGAGCCTACTGCTGCTGCTGCTGCTAAGTTGCTTCAGTCGTGTCCGACTCTGTGCGACCCCATAGACGGCAGCCCACCAGGCTTCCCCATTCCTGGGATTCTCCAGGCAAAAACACTGGAGTGGGTTGCCATTTCTTTCTCCAATGCATGAAAGTGAAAAGTGAAAGTGAAGTCGCTCAGTCGTGTCCGACTCTTCGAGACCCCATGGACTGCAGCCTACCAGGCTCCTCTGTCCATGGGATTTTCCAGGCAAGAGTACTGGAGTGGGTTGCCATTGCCTTCTCCGAATGAGCCTACATTGACACATAATTATTATCTAAAGTCCATAGTTTACAGAAGGGTTCACTCTTGGTGCTGTACAATCTATGGATTTGGACAAATGTGTAACGATATATATCTATTACTCTAGTAGCCTATTGAGTATTTTCTCTATCCTAAAATTTCTCTATACTCCAACTATTTGTCTACCTTCTTAGGTCCTTGGGTAAAGAATCTGCCTGCAATGCAGGAGACCTGGGTTCAATCCCTGGGTCGAGAAGAGGCCCTGGAAAAAGAAATGGCAACCCACTCCAGTATTCTTGCCTGGAGAATCTCCTGGACAGAGAAACTTGGTGGGCTACAGTCCATGGGGTCGCAAAGAGTGGACACGACTGAGTGACTAACACTTTCACCTTCGCTTTGGTCTTTATACATGAAACTGATGTTGCAGGAATGTACAAAATATATTGTTCATTCATTCAATCACCAGTGCTTGACTTTATTGGAAAATACACTTATAGACTCTCCACGCAATAGCTTTCTCATCTACTGGATACTGTGGCCACAGCCAGAGATGCACTAATCTGAAGAATAAAGCAGCTAGTATAAGAAAGAGCTCACCAGTGTTTCAGGAGACCATCAGTCAGCCTCCTAAAGGAGAAACATAAGAAGTACTCTATCTTGATAAATCTCTGTGCAGAATGTTCTATGCCTACACAATGGAGGCAGTGAACAGACCACACACTCTGTGTAAGCATCTGAAGGTATCAGTCATGGACTTTTCACCTCATCTATCATTGACAGTTTGATGCCATGACCAAAAAAAGCCACATATTCCTTTGTCCATATACATCAATCCAAATGATTTGAGGTTCAATTCATATTTTGGATAGGTTGATTGGAAACATTCTTCACAAGAATAATTTGAAGAACACACACACACAAGGATTTGGGGGTGGTTCTAGAATGTTCAGTTCAGTTCAGTTGCTCAGTCGTGTCTGACTCTTTGCAACCCCATGGACTGCAGCACGCCGGGCCTCCCTGTCCATCACCAACTCCCAAAGTTTACTCAAACTCACATCCATTGAGTTGGTGATGCCATCCAACCATCCCATCCTCTAGACTGTTAGTGGGGGTAATTAAGTTTTACCTCATAAGTTATGTGTGTTACCAGAATAAATTTTAAAAGGACAAATTTATAATCCATGCCAACTTTTTCCTTAGATTTAGAACAGATGTTATACTAAAATTATGAAACACAAAGGTTTCTATGAAACACAAAACGGTTTTCTATTGATATTGATCAAAAAATCCATTAAAGAAAAATTATTAAAATATAGAAACTCACCGAGTCATTTTGGAAATATCTGATATCCAGTAGCTGGAAATACGCTTTTAGTACATTAGTGACCCAAAGTCTTCAGTTTGTAAGAATTATAATAAATAAGAAACTTTGATATTGCAGATTCCATGCTTTAGAAAAAAAATTATATATTTATATAAGTTCCTATGAATAGAAAAGGATATAATATTGACTTTAAGAAATTAAGCATGTGATTTATGAGAATAAGTAAAATGTAGACTTGCAAAAAATTCTAGCAAATCTAAGAAATATAGAGTCAAATACAGTTTCATTGGCTCAATTATCATTAAGGTAGAAGCTTTTTTTAAACTATTAGGCTGAGAAATTGAAGACTAACTAGAATTACTGGAGTGGGTTGCCATTCCCTTCTCCAGGAGATCTTCCCAACCCAGAGACAGAATCCAAGTCGCCTGCGTCGCAGGAAGATTCTTTATAGTCTGAGCCACCAGAGAAGCCTTAGAACTACAATATATAATCTGCCAATTCATCTTTCTTTACAATGGCCATTGTCCTCAATCGTAGCAAACTACCTCACTTGAAAATTTGTTCTGGTAAATATATTTTGCATCCATATAAAGTCCTTTAAGATTTTAGTGACTATCCCAGACACAATTTAGCATTCAGCTATATTTTAAAAACAGATTTATCACAGATTATATATATATATATATATATATATATATATATAAAATATAGATTTTAATAGATATAATGTTATAATAGATTTATAACAGATATATATTATATACTGTATGGTATATAATAATTTCATGACACTTTACATTTTATATAAAATAAACTTCTAAGTGCATACTATATCTGCATTTACTTAGTTTTAGCTTGAGTTATAAGGAATTTAGATCATGAATACAGCTAAGAATTATTCTACAAAAACTATTTTCTAATTTCCATGTTTTTTTTAAGTATCTTATATTACTTTTATATACATTTTAATGCTATATTATGCTTAACAACGGTGGAGAGATTCTTGATTTTTCAGGTATGATTTTAAAACGCAAGCAAGCTATAAACCAGACTACAAGGGATTTTATACCCAGCCAATATGCATTTATCCTAAATTTCTATATTTCCCCCATCTTCTTTTATAGTCATAGCAAAAGAATTCTATGCTATCCAGAACACTGAGTTATTATAAATATGTATTCATCAAAGAAAAATCATTAATATTCAGAATTGTAGTGTTTAATAAATATATGGTATCACATCTTATAAATATTTCAAAAACAAAAGTTGAAATCTGTAACTATGATGCTTTCTTTCCCAATGACCCAAAGAGTTTCAGTTTTATTATATGTGGATCTTGTCAGGGACACATTCAAAAAAATCTATTCCCCATTTTAAAGAAATACTTATAATGTGATATGTATTATTATTAGAATTTTACCCCTGTTCCTGTCTTAGAGCTTTTATTTTAAGTCAGTTTTAATAGAAAAAGTCAAAATGATGATGTTTATGGTTTCAGGTTATGGGGAATTTTAATTCCAAAATTCTAATTTAGAAAACACTGTTTGTATTATAAATGGATTCATTCATTCAGCAAATATTTGTTGGGCAGCAGGTACTGTTGGCCAGGTACTCTTCTACGTGCTCATAATACATCAGTGAACACAGCAGGTGAAGGCCCTTGGCCTCTGAGGTTTACACTGGGGAGTGAAAGACACAGAACATAGTAAATTTAAAATTACATGTATTTTAGAATGTGATAAGGGCTATGAAAAAAAATTGAAATGTTCAACAACATAAAGGGTGCAGGATATGCTTTGGAAGGAGAGAGAGCAAAGAAGGATAGTTCAGAGTCTTCTGTAGGGTGATCAGGGTAAGCCTCGTTGAGAAGGTGAGAAGTGGGCAGAGACTTGGAGGAAGTAAGTGGACAAAGAAGACATCTGGAAGAGTAATAGTCCAGGTAGAGAAACCAGGTGAACTAAATATTTTACTTCAGCAGTTTCCTAGGGCAGTTGGAATGCCCCCAGAGGGTAGTCTTTAGGGTTGATACTGCCATTAGTAATCTCATTTTTTAAAATCTCTTTTTCACAGATAAAGAAACCAACCGCAATAAGGTCAGTGATTTCTTCAGAATTCCATATCTAGTTTACAACGGAAAGAGGACTAGAACTTGGGTTTCACAGCCTGAGCCCAGTTCTCCTGAAATTCCACCATGCAGACTTTCTTTTCATTATCTCCAATAATTAATCTTCAAAATAGTATTGAACTCTTTGTTTGTGAGGCAATTCCACAAAATATTAAATGCACTTATTTTCCATAAATGACTTAAAATCTAGATGTAGAAATAAGACATAAAAATGAGAGGTAAGACTTGATAGTAAAAAATTGAACATTAAGCTGTTTAATGTAGTTTAGACTTGAAAGAGTTTAAAGATGATAACAATCAGCTACTGTGGGAGTGATCAAGAATGAGGCATTTGCTGTGCCTTAAAAGATGAATCCAGTATACCAGCAAGCATGGGAGGAAGGGGAATTCCAAACAAGGAAAACAAGGTGAATTTATTCACTAGATTAGTCCTTGAACACATGTACTAGGGACTGTGTGAGGTACTGGATTGAAAAGTGCATGAACCCTGTCCCTGCCCTCAGGAAGACTGCAAGCTCTTAGGATGCACCATGGCAAGTAGAGGGGGAAGACTTCTCTATAAATAGCAGGGGGCTTGCCTTGATAAGACCTTGACTCCTGTGGCTGGAGTGCTGAGTTTCAATAGAAAGTGAGTCACAGATAATAGAGACATAGACAGTTTTAGAAGGAAAGATCCATTAGAGAAGCTTGGGAACCAGAAAGGAAGAGTTTTCAGAGCATATGTGTCTTTACAAAGTAGGAGCAATGGCTTAAGGCATTAGGTAATAGTCCACTGAGATGCTAAAATTTTCCATGTCTAAACTTCCCATTGAATAATGCCCAAGGGCCTCTGCTGAGCACAGTAATAAAGGTGAGAGATTACTGAGATGTGGGAAGAGAAAAGATTTGATGGGCTACCTTTAGTTCAACAGGAAAATCAAACAGTAGTGAATAAAATAAATGTTTAGCAAATCCCAGTTTGAAGCTGGACATTAAACATTCGTAGAAGACCATATCTTCTCTTTGTTCAATATCTTGAGGCCTGGAACTGGATTTGCAAATGCAGGCAGTAACATGTTAGGTATTTTGAATCATGAAAAGTCAAGACGAGCATTTTGGTAGTATTAGGATATTTGACAATTAAGTTGAGGAGGGATTTTAAAAGGGGGCTGCTGCTGCTGCTAAGTTGCTTCAGTCGCGTCCAACTCCGTGCGACCCCATAGACGGCAGCCCACCAGGCTCCCCTGTCCCTGGGATTCTCCAGGCAAGAACACTGGAGTGAGTTGCCATTTCCTTCTCCAATCCATGAAAGTGAAAAGTGAAAGTGAAGTCGCTCAGTCGTGTCCAACTCTTCGAGACCCCATGGACTGCAGCTTACCAGGCTCCTTTGTCCATGGGATTTTCCAGGCAAGAGTACTGGAGTGGATTGCCATTGCCTTCTCCGATAAGGGGGCTAGCCCAGGCTAATCTTATATAAAGTCCACAAATACTGGTCAATGAACTAACTGCATCAGAATCCCCTGGGGTGGGTGTTTTTCAATAATATCGATTCCTAGGAGCTAACATCAGCGATTTTGATTACACAGTCAAATTACTGTAGAACCACTGTAATAGCACCATTCACCACAGTGGGCATAATGGAGTGAAGGCATCAGTCAGACTTAAAGAGTGGCATAGATCAATGGCAAGCCTATGATGAGATGTAAGGAAATGGCAGTGATACCTAGATACCTAGAGTATCCCTCAACTGACTTTGAGTGGAATAGAGAAACGTGGAGATTCTCTGGAGGATGCCAAGTACTACAAGGTTAAGGAGAGTGACCTTTCAATTGTCAAAGACTTTATAAAGAAGATTTGAGCTTAAGTAAATTTTATAACGGTATTACACAGGGTGACATTCAATGAATCAACAGCATCGGTATTCCTGTTCATATCATTGCTCATGCTTTATAGTGTCTTTATAGTCACCCTAAAAACAATCTGGCTTGTACATGTCCATCCCAAACTCTCTAACTTATCCCTTCTTCCCACTCTTCCCCCTTGGTAACTATAGTTTGTTCTCTAAGTCTGTGTGTGAGTCTGTTTCTGTTTTGTAAGTGACAGGTACACACTGCTATATTTAAAATGGGTAACCAACAAGGACCTACTGTACAGCACAGGCAACTCTGTTCAATGTCCTGTGGCAGCCTGGATGCGAAGGGAGTTTGGGGGAGAATGGATACATGTGTATGTATCCCTGAGCCACTTTGCTGTGCACCTGAAACTTTCACAACATTGTTAATTGACTATACTCTGATACAGACTAAAGAGTTAAAAAATAAATTAACTTTAAAAGGAATCTGGCTTTTACTTCTTTGTAAATCAGTCTCCATGGTAGAAGTACCACCGTGACAATCAAATGCATAAAGATGTATGACATTGCTTGTTTTTTACTAAGTAAAAAGCTAAGGAATGATGATTGGGTTGAGTTTCTTTAGGAAAATTCAGCAGCTATCTCCTTTTTGTGGGGAGGGAGTCTGTTTAACATTGCCAGTCAGAGAAGAATTAAAAAGAGAAAGCAGGATTTGTCAGGCCAGGATATTGTTAATTGGACATGGAATGTTTGCTTTGAACCCTGAAAACTGCCTGAAAGAGATGATGTGTTTTTCTTCGCTCATCAAATTGAATTATATTATGAGGATCCTTAGTTGTGAATATCATCAGACTTCAGAGAGTACCATTTTGAGAAGCCAAAATTAGGTAAAATTGTTAAGTCAATGAAAGATGGCTACTAGCTAGAATTAAACATAGAAAATTATTTTCTTACGGTTGAAGCACTCATAGGTGAACAGATCCCATCTCTTCACCCTGGTTCTGGTGTGACTCCTTATTCTATAGCTGTAATCTCCAAATGGCTCTTAATTTCATATATTGGTCTTGATAGGAGATGAAATAAAAGCTATATGCTTGCTGGGTTTCCTTATTCCCAGTTTGCTTATTCTTTTCTGTAGCAGAGATGCTTGCAAAATCTCACCTTAATGCCCACCTATGAACCTCTTCTTACCTAGGGTGGCTTCTATGAGTTCTGTTGGCCAAAGGGCCTGTTGGGAAGACACGTGACCAAAGACTTTTGTAGAGTTGATGTGATCTGGAGTAAAGTCTGAGAAACTTTCTGGGAGTACCCAAAGTGGGCAGAGAGCTTATACCACAGAAGAAGCACCATGGGTGTTTGGATCCTATCCACACATGGGGTGATATAAGTAGAGAGAAATATTCTAAGGCTTCTTGTTGCATACTTAAAAGATTAGGAGGAATATACATCTGTATGAAAGAGCAAGACCGCCTCCTGAGGGAATTGAAAGTCAGTGTGGTGCACAGGTCTAATTACAAAGTTTACAATCTTACTATATTATATTGCCACTGACTATCCCCACCAGGCTGCTTCCATCAAATTATTACAAACGTTTTATAACCCTAATAGAGTGGACATGGAAGGGGCCAGCACAATGTGTTATGCATTTGCTTCCTTTCCTTTAAGATTTTTAACACATGTCAATACTTATAGGTAGAATGATTGTGGCAAGTATTATTTATTGCCTTTTTGAAATATAAGGACAATTTAAGTAACATTTATTTAAATTATACTATGTGTTGAGGGTGATTTGAAATGGCACAAAAAATCTCAAGGGACATAGTTTTTCAATCAATAGCTTAAACACTTGGCATTTACCTCTTGATGTTGGCTTTTTCTGAAAAAAGAGTGTCTTTTTCAGGCAGACCAGCTGCTTTTAGTCATACTATGTAAAAGAGAATCTAAGGCTATTGCCTTTCACTATTCTTACTTAATCCTTTATTCTCTTACAAATCAAGCCAAGAAGAATCAACAAAGCACCACCAGGCAAAGAGCCAAAGATTCTTCCATGTTGGCTAAATTAGAGACTTCATTTACTCTTGATATAAATAGGCCAGACCTATAACAAATAAACCTACATGATCTAACTCTTATGGATGTTTTGAATTTCTCTCAGGTTCAAAACAAATAAAGATTCATCATTTCATATTGCTTTTAAAAATTCATCATTAGACAAACTATCACAAAAAGCTCAGAACTTTGAAAAGAATGAGTGAGGCTTGCCAGTTAAAATATAAGATGCTAGAATAAAAATAATTTTTAGTGTGAGTATATCCCCAATATTTCAGGGAAATACACTAAAAATATATTCATTGTTCATCTGAAATACAAATTCCACTGTACTTTCTATATTTTCATTTGATAGGTAAAATCCATCATGTGTTTTTCTTTCAAATGGAACAGAATTAAGATCTGGCTTACTTTGTGGTTTTGGAGATGAATTAAAAAATCTGAGCGGAGGCTGCTCACAACGTATCATGATACTTCAAGCCAACTTGGACCATGTGGAAAGCTTTCCATCAGATTCTAAACTGATACCGATACCATCTGATGTTCTGTATTAGGCCCTTGTTAGTCATCAGGTTTGAATGGGTCCCGGTTCCAACATCTCCCAGCACTGTTTGGAATAAAATCAGCTACTGTCCTCTGAGTTGAAAGGATGCCTTTTTCTTTATTATTACTCAATCTCTTGAAGTATCCAGCCCCTATTTCCTACTCTTTATGACAGTCAGCCTACAGTACTTTTTGTTCCAACAGGTGTATAATGATGTATCTGATTACTTATCACAAGGCATTTTGTGTTCCAAGACACAAACAGAATGCCAGTGTAAGGAGTCCAGTCCTACTTCAACATGGACTGTTTTTAAATTCTTAAACTGAGATTTTTTTTGGTAGATTGTTTTAGTTTATTCCCCAATAAATGCACAAGGCATATATTCTCTCTCTTTGTCTATGGTAACAGCAAAATAGCTTAGTGTATTGACTGACACTCCTTGTTGAAGCTTGAATAAGAACTATCAGCTTTCCATCTACTTGATTAAGCAATAAAGTTATACTTACATTTTATTGTGTGTAATGAAAGCCAATTACTTCATGACATTATTCTTATAATTCAGAAAAAGAAGCCCTCTCCATAAGAATTTCAGTGTAATAGCAGTAGAAACATTTTCTTATGACAATTCAGTTTCCGTATCCTATGTACAAAATTTCAGTAAAAGAAATATCTGTAGAAATAGGAAATCAAAACTTAGAATAGCACATGAATGGGACGATCCAAACATCTGTCTTCAGAGATGAGATACAATGCCTAATTAGAGACTTTATGTCAATGATCAGATAATATCCACTGTGTGTTTCACCATCATTAAAATGTTGCACTGATCTTTTCCAAATTTCCATCGTGTATACAAAATGACATTTGTGGTTTTATTTGTTTTTTTTAAGGACTAGGTCAATATATTCTATTCACTAATACTTTAACAAAAATGAAGAATATAATTCTTTTAGAATTATAAACATCCATAAAATAGGATTGACTCAATTTTACAACGCCAAATAGGCTACTTTTGAGAGCATTCACTTAGCCATCTACATTAACACTAAAATCACAATTGCTTTTGGAAAGAATGTGTTTTTCTGTGAAACCCAACAAATGCTCAGAAACTTTTTCAAAAATATGTTACAAAATTTTTACACAGGAAAATTATATATGAAGCATATGTGTATGTTAAAATCTGCCACCCTTCTTATGAAGTGAAATATTGCCAACACTTTGAAGTCCCGTGCACACCCCTAAAAGATTTCATTGTTGTTCTCTTAAATTTTAAAATGATCCTTCTTGTGTTACTCTTTTCCACACATGTATGCATCCTTTCCCCAAAATGTCCCTGATGTTTTATATATTTATCTCATCTTCTTTTAAAGAAAACTGGGTTGGTTTTCAGGCTTTATTTTTTTTTTCAGTTTTCTACTACTTATAAACAATGTTGATAAGAATTTTATATATGTGATTTCTGTGTATATGTGAGAGTATTTATCTGGGAGTGGAAATGCTCACAGAGTATGTATCTTTTAAATTCTGTTAGAAAATACCAGACTGTTTTCAAAGCTTTTTCATTTGTTTTCCACTAGCAGCTTATAAGAGTTGTCATTGCTCCACTAACTCTTGATATTGTCAGACATTTTAATACTTTGCCATTCTAGTGGTGTAAAATGATATCTCAACCTGATTTCCTGAGTACTAATAAAATGAGCATTTTTTACTAGGTTTATCCTCTGAGTTTCGTTTGCCATAAAGTATCTATTCAAGTCTTTCCCCTTTACTTGCTTACTTGCTTCTTTAAATATCAACTTGTAGAAATTCTTTATATTTCCAATACTAATTTTTGGCAAATGAAGACACATTCTACCAATTTATGCAATTATTTTCTACCAATTTGTGGTTTATCTTTCTTCTTTATGTATGGTGTCTTTTGATAATAGAATTTCAGTTTTAATATTGCTGAACTTATGTCTTTTCCTTTTTAGTTTGTGCCTTACATAAACATGTATGTATCTTATTTAAAGAATTCTTTCATGTGTCAAGGTTAAAAGATATTCACTCACGCCTTCTAAAAGTCTGAAAAACTTTGTCTTTCACATATGTTCACTGATCATTTGGAATTTGGTTTTGTTTATGATGTAAGTTACAAATTTTATTTTTTGTTACTATATAGAAAGCCAACTGGATTTTTTCCATTAGATGAATCTTTCCTCCTGTGATCTGTTATCCAACCTAAGTCATGTATGAAGTTCCCATGTATTCACAAGCCCACTGAGGTCTCTGTTCAGTGTCATTTGGTAATTTGTTTATTTTGCACCTTATCATCCTTACTAAATTGTAGTTGCTTTATTGTAAATCATGATATCTGTGCACCCCTATGTTCAGCACTATTCACAATAGCCAAGACATGGAAACAATCTAAATGTCCATTGACAGATGAATGGATAAAGAAAACATGGTATAATGGAATATTACTCAGCCATAAAAAATGAAATAATTCCATTTGTAACAATACAGATAGACCTAGAGATAATCATACTAAGTGAAGTAAGTCAGAAAGATAAATAGTGTATGATATCAGTTATATGTGGAATCCAAAATATGACACAAATGAACTTGTCTACAAAGTAGAAATAGACTCACAGACAAGGAACAGACTTGTGGTTGTCAAGGGGAAGAGAGGTGGGGGAGGAATGGATTTTGAGTTTGGGCTTAGCAGTTGCAAACTATTATATAAACAACAGATAAAAAATAAGGTCTTACTGTATAACACAGGGGATTATATCAATATTCTATGATCAACCATAATATATATATATATATATATATATGAACTGAATTGCTTTGCTATACAGCAGAAATTAGCACAGCATTGCAAATCAACTATACTTTAATAACTTTTTTTAAAAAGTCATAATACCTGTTAGTTTCTAATTGCAATAATTTTTATATTTTCCAATTTATTTGTTGATATATTTATGCATGCTTGCATGTATGCTTCTGCTATCTAGTAGTTTAGAAGTTTTACATTCTGTTTCTGTTCTTAGTCCAGAAATTTTAAAATCAATAGTTGCATTAATAAAGTCGAGATTTAATCAATTTATTTACTTCTCTCAAGCAATTCTGGACACTATGAATGAGCTCTAAACACTCTATCCCTTTTATATGTTATTCTTATTCATTTTTTTTGGTTCTGCATTTTTCTAACCTCAAAAACTGGCCAATTATCATTTTATATAATCAGATTCTGTATAGACCATTCTCACATTTATCATTTTCTTTGCTCAGCATTCCTATTTAATTTCTGACTTTTCTTTTGGGAGCATATTTGTTCTTGAAGTTTGTTCTTCAGGTATTCCTTCAGAGAACGTCCTTAGTTTGGGTGTAAAATATTTTAATAGATGCTTTCATAAAATTCTAAGTTTGCAGGTAATTCTCTCAGGACTTTAAAGCTCTATCATGTTGTTTTATAAACCCTTTTTTTTCTATTGAGATATCAGTCTGGTTTTCATTTCTTTATAAGTAATTTTTCTCCTCAGTTCTTTTTGTCTTGAAGTTCTATTTATACAATTTGTCCAAGTGTGGATTCCTTTTTTAAATATGTTGCTTGGGATGCACTGAATTGTCTCTGTCTTAACTATTTTCATCAATTATGGGAAGTTCTTAGACATTACTTCTTCACATATTGCCTTTTCCACATTTTCTCTACTGTCTCATTCTAGAATTCAAAACAGTTTTCATTTTCTTACTCTACCTTACATATTTTTTAACCTATTTTTACTATTTCTTGTCTTTTATCTCTCTGTCCAAAAAACTGCATAATTTCTTGTACATCTTCCAATCTACCACATCACTCTTCACCTGTGTCTAATCTCTTATTTAGTCTATTTACTGATTTCTCATAATAATTATTTCATTTATAGAGATGCTACTGGTTGAGTTCCCTCCTCCACAAAAAAGAAATCCCTTCACACCTGGGATAGTCTGTTATTCCTTTGTCATAATCTTCCTACTTTTTTCTCCCCAAATGAATTGAGCATTCATATTTTATTACAAGTAAATCTGTGGTCTTTGTGTATTTTATAATTTTTGAACTGAGATCTTATATTTGTAACACTTTATAAGGGTAGTTTTGAGGCCCTGATTTAGTATGTATTCCCCTACAGAAGATAAATGTTTGCTTCTGCCAGGTGGCTAGAGGTACTAGCAACCCAACATCAATTTAAATTTTCATCTTGGGGTTTTTAGACCACACAAATAGAATGAATTCTGGCCCAGAACCTGAGTAATGCCTTGCTTGTGGTTACAAATTCTCAGGAAAAGGTTTTTTTCTTCTTCTATCTGCAGCCAATTTTTTTTAGTTTTTCCTTTTGGTGTGGTACTTTTTCTAGTTCATTCTTTACTAAAGATGTTGTGTTCTGAAGGTTTTGGCATGACAAGGGTTCTACAATTAAACTTCCCAACTTGATTAGTCCATAGGCCTGATCACCTATAGTCCACTTAGTCCACTGAAAGAAAGCTTTGGGCCACCAAGACTTGGCAGATGTCCTGGGCAGCTGTCCAATTTAGTGCTGTAATAGATCTCCAGATTTATGCTTGCTTGTTCTTTTTGGCCTCTGTGAATCTGCCTTCTTCATTTCTTTCCAGAATAGTTAAACATTTTAAAAGATGGATTTTTAAAAATGTTTATCCAACATTTTAAGGATTTTTTACAAGGATTTTTTTTTCAAAAAGAATATCTAATGTACATATTGTCAGAAACTATCCATGCAAATAATTTAATAAGGCTCTATTTATTCTTAAAAACTTCTGAAGTCACTTTTATATTATAATTTCAAGAGACAAAAACGTTGCTAAATCAGGTTTTCACTTGTGCTATGTTGCTTAAATAATAAATTTGAAGCTTCAATATTTTCATGTCTAAAGTTTACTGTAAATATTTTTCCCATGTTTCACCATGAATTGGTTTTTTCAGAAGTGTCTCCAGAGCGCAGAATGAACCTATTATGTGTTCTGATTCACACAAACTTTGATTATGATACCAGACCATATCATCTTATAATGAAAACCAACTCAGTTTTCCATCCAAAATGAGAATTTTCACCTTTCAGCCTACACTTTTGCATGCAGGTAGTGCACAGTTCAGTGGAGGCATGGTGGTGCTGTGACAGATCTCAGCAGTTAATAACTTCAC
The DNA here is from genome assembly GCF_054371585.1 of Giraffa tippelskirchi. Taxonomy (NCBI): domain Eukaryota; kingdom Metazoa; phylum Chordata; class Mammalia; order Artiodactyla; family Giraffidae; genus Giraffa; species Giraffa tippelskirchi. The sequence continues at coordinate 135,523,653 of NC_137283.1, forward strand.
AGTCACTCAAAGCTAGAGGCATCAAATCACTCTAAGGACATTATTCTCAATCTTTCTAGTAGGAAGAAAACATTTCCCATTTTTCGGTTTAAGTTAACATTTCCACTGCAACTCTACTTGATAGTTCTCATTTAGAAGAATTTCCAACATCATGTATTAGAATTTCCAGCTACATGTGTATTACAATTGTATACCCCAACTCTTTCTTAAGAAGTAAAAAAAAGTCAGCCAAAAGTATTGAAGATTACTGAAGTGAAAATTAAAGACTTCCCAAAGACCAAGAACAGAGCAATAACTGAATAGGTAGGATAGTACAGAAAACTTTTTTTTTCATCTGAGTTTTAGTTTTTCCATTTACAATAAGAAAACTACTTGCCAGTTGATTTGATCTAATGTAATCAAATACCCTTTGCAGTTACTCTTACCTACTAACTCAGGGTTATTTTAACTAAATCTTTTATTGCATCAAAACGTTACTTACATGCTAATTATAAATACTCCCCAACTTTCCAAAGAAGGAAATAAATATATTGTGACACTGATTTTTATGATTTTGGTTCAATGGTCTAGGTAAATATTTCTCACAATCTGGATCATTCCATAATGAATTAAGTTTTTAAATGCATAGTTAGTAATATATTATCTTTGTAAGTTTATAATCACCTGTGAAAACACAAATAAAATATGGTTTTTGAAATTTGTTTTTTTAAAGGGCTACATAGGATAATGTAAATAATATCAGAAAAGGGGAAGCTTTATTTAGTGTTTCTTATCTTGCTTTATTCCTGGATTAATGGTAACATTTTGTTTCCTCAATAAGTATATACTTTTTGATTTCATTAAAGTTATCTTTTTAATTCAAAATAAATGTAAAACATATCAAATGATTTTGTCAGAGTTTATCAAAACAGTCATGTAGCTTTCCCCTTTAGACTTAGTGTTCTGAAGTATTTTAGAAAAAGATATCTAAATGTAAACCATCACTGTGTTCTTGGCATAAACATCTTTTGGAACCCAATCTTAGTCACTCTCTTCAGCTTCTCGTTTGATTTTATCTAAAAATGACCAGGATAATTACTGCCTCCATGGCATTTCACATCCCTCAAGTTAAACACAATCATCCTAAAGTTTTAGAATTAGGAAATGAGGTTCAATGAAAGTCAAGAAGTGGCTTCATTTGTAACAGCTGATAACCCGAAATATCTGCTGCCAAAATATGGGCTCACCCTATGACACTGACGGCCCTGCCTGGGATGACATCAGTGGATGCTAATATTTAAAAACTTTTTGGGCAAGTAATGTAACCATGTGGTTGGGTGTGCTTAGTCCCCTAGTTGACTCTCTGTGATCCATTGGACTGTAGCCCACCAGGATGCTCTGTCCATGGGGTTTTCCAGGCAAGAATACTGGGGTGGGTTGCTATTTCCTCCTCAAGGAGATCTTCCCAACACAGAGATGGAATCTGCGTCTTCTGTGTCTAGTGCATCACAGGCAGATTCTTTACCCACTGAGCCATCGGGGACGCCCCCATGAGCTCCACTGTTTACTTGTCAGTGGCAAAACTTCCTACCATTCTGGCTGCACTGAGTGTCCCTCACCAAAGCCTTCACACCCTCACAGGAGAATATCCACAGCGACGGGGAGGAAATACGGGGGAAGCCGACTGATCTTCCCTACTGAGGCTAGATAACTTGCTGTTGAGACTAGATAACTATTTGAGTACCTGACTGAAGTCCACTTTCGCTGTTCCTTTTTTTTTAGTTCCTTTACTCATGTCACTTGCCTTCTTTTTCTTGCTTCTGCTTCATCTCTGTCATCTGACTCAGCTCTCCAAATCACATAAGAGATTGTTCATTCTTATATTGTTGGAAGTGCTATTGCTGGAAAATACTGACATCCATTAGTTCTCTCCTTTTTTCCCCAATTCTTAAAGTTCTATCATCAAAGTTACCTTAATATGACATACTAAGTCATATATGATTCTTGCGACTCTGTAGACTGTAGCCTGCCAGGCTCCTCTGTCCATGGGATTTCCCAAGCAAGAATGTTGATTGGAGTGGTTGCCATTTCCTACACCAGGGGATCTTCCAGACCCAGGAATCGAACCTGGGTCTCCTACTTTGCAAGCAGATTCTTTACCAACTGAACTATAAGGGAAGCCAATATGACATACTATCAAATTCCAATTCTCAATTCTAAGATGAGTTCTGTGAAACCAGAAGGTGAAGCCAGTGACTAATTTACCACTAAATTTTATAATTCTGTAATATTTTTTCAAGTAAATAAAATATAGAGCATAGATAGTTAACTACATAACAAAGTTGTTTTTTTTTATTTTAAGGGAGAGGTTATATCTGTAAAAGTCAAGGGTATTACATCCATTGTGCTCATCAAGTTTGAAAGCCATTCCATGAAACTTTAAAAAAAAATACTTGTGTGTCTACAGAAGAGTGAATAAAAATACTTTTTAACCATTATTATTTAACTCTCTTTGAAAGGCAAAATCAAACATAGAAAATGATACTTCATTATCTGATTTGTACTTTGCATGTATCATCTTGGAATTCAATAATCTGATTCCCAAACTTGATAAAATATACTGTATAAATATTATTTTGTACAATGAGATTTTAAGAGATTTTTTTTCTTTCTTGCAGGAGATGGGGGATGGTGGTGAGGGATGTGGCCAATGTTGGGGTGAAGTGGTGGGGGAAAGATCCAGAAAGGTAACAGATCACTGAACAATTAAAATACATGAACAATTCCAGGGAAAAAAGCCAAGTACATACTTCATTTTAGTAACATATAGCCACATATTCTGTTGCCTTTACATTTTTAGTCATACATGTATAAAGAATATATGGATTAGGTTCAACTTTTCAAGGAGACAGGATTATTCTCTTCTAGTCCCAAATTGTTTGAAAACATGCATCTTATTCTTCTTATCACAGAGCATAGGCTCTTATTCAACAGATGTTTGATTTCTCTTCACCTATACTTCTACAATTAACTACAGCAGAGGCTAAGCACACAGGATAAAGGAAGATAATTTAGTAACATGCCCAGGACCTCGGCAATTTGAAAGAGTGTCATGTCTGGAACAAGGCTTGACGGTTGTGGGATTCCACCCACCTTGAGTGAAGATATCAGTAGTGGCACCTTTGAGCAGACATCAATCAAAGCTGCATAACAAACAAGGACAAATCAAGAGCTTTCATTCAAGGACTTGTGTTCTAGCAATTATGTTGGAAAAGCAATAAATGTATGAAAATAGATGTATAAAGTCACCCTTGTCCTCTAGGAGTGAACAGACTAGTTTAATTTATAAATCTATCTCTGTATCTTTCGGTATGGGTAGAAGGGGAAACTTCACCCATGTCATAAATGGACTCAACAACATTTCATGATGAATTACAGAAATGATAGCAGTCATATCAATGCTGGCCAGTTAATTACCAGTATTTTCATCAGAACTCAAATTAAATACGTTTTATGCTTTTGTGATTTATTTTAAGAGCAGTTTTTCATTTTGCACAATTGCACTCATAGCTCTATAAGTATTCAAAGAGTGGGAGGCCTGTCAGAAAATAAGAAATTCCTATGAATATACTTAATTTAGAGAATATATATATCAACAAACAGTGAGGAATACTTAATCTAGCGACTACAAATGTCTTCACATCTTCCAGAATTTCAAATTCTTATATTTTTGAAAAAATATATTTTTAAAGGGCAAGAGAATGTTAAGATCTGAGGCCCCAAACAAGACAGAACACAGGGCCTAAGTAGAGACAGTAGTGAGATAGCACTATTAGTAAGAAGCTATGTGATCTACACAAGTCCCTTAGCCTCTCTGGGTCTCCTTGGCCAGAGGAGGTTGGAGTTAGAATCAGTAGGATCTCACTAGCTCTTTCCCACTTCTGAATTATATGACCTGCCAGACATCATGCTATATTACAGAGAAAGCAGGACTCAGAGACAAAGGTCCACGGTTCCAATCCTAACTCTACCACTAAATTTGTTCCATGACAGTGAATGTCATTAGGCTTCAGTTTCTATAAGTATACAATTATAAGTTGAAATTCAATTATTTTTAATAATCCTTAACCTTCTGAAATGTTCTATTGATGGATAGTTAGAAGTGTATTTCAGGGGACAGTGTGCATTCTTGTGAGCCAATAGGGGGAGCTCTCACATAGCTTTTTTTTTTTTTTTAACATATCCCACAAATAACAGAAATTACTTAATCTTAACTGCAAAATTAGGATGGATTATTTAATTACAATCAGGTATTTATAAACCAGAGGACTCACATTACCCATTACAGCAACATTAAGGTGGGCCATCTACTCAGCGGTGCCTCTTTCATTTTGAGAGGTTTTTAATCATCCATCAAAGCACACATTTGTTAGTCTGTTTAAACCATTTCAGAAGTTGTTTTGTTTTCTGTTTGTCTTCTGGACTACAGTGCCAGATGAAGTTAAGGTCTCCATTTGATTTGTATTCAAACTTATAAGAGTTAAAAGCAGCAGGAAAGGCTTACGGAGATTAAAAAGCAAGAAACCCTTTCGTTAGGTCTGTGCTTCTGAGGGTTGAACTTGCTACACACACAAACTGACATGTGTACTTAAATTATTATTGTTCAATTATATATTTCAGGGGTTGGCATCTTTGTTCTTTTTTTCCTCCAGTGTGTTACATGTAATTTACTGCCCTAATCACAGAATATAAAATCTGTTCATCGCTGAATCTTTAGGAAGTTTCCTTTCTTTAATTGAAACAGATCTCTTTTATGTTAATTAGAATATGAAACATGGGTTGTGAACAGTTAGCTTTCAAATGAAACTCAAACATTATGTTCAGGTAAAATGAAAACGAGACAACACGCTTTTAATAGATATTTCTTCAATAAAGTTGTGGTTTATTTTTAGGATGGAATTTTATTGCTTACTGTGATTTATACCTACTTTATCTAAAGGTTCGTGGTGGCCAGCAAATAACGGCTCATATTTTTTGGCCATTTTTCCCTGAAAACATAACTACATTTTAAAATATGGAAAAGTAATTTATAAGGGAAATGAAAAAAGCTTACATGGAAGATTACATAAAATACATCTGTCTTTTCAAGCCATTGAGATATATAAACAACTCGTTAAAACCTTAAAATGCCAAGAGGAAGGACAAAAGATTCTTTTATTGCAATGAACTTTTGAAAATATGTTCTTTTTTTTTTTACTTTAAGGAAGTAAGATTTAACTTCACATCTAAAAAACATCTTGATTAAATGTGTGTGTATAATTTTTTAAAACCATATAACTTGAAGATTTGTCTTCAAAGGAATCAGTAATAGAGCAAATATATAGGAAAAATAAACATGTTTGGCAGCCAAAAGCTTTTTTTCAACAAAAGTACAGCCTTTTGTTTTTGACTGCAAAGGTTTTTTCTTTTTATGTCAAATGAAATTTTAGGATCACCTATGAGTTTGGAACTAAATCCTTTACTGCCAAATCTGATTCCAATCCTTAAAATCTGTTTTTGTAATACTGCCAGCAATGCACTAACTTTAAATAGGTAGCCAGACATATTGGCAAAAATATACGTAGTTAATCAAATAAAACTATGTAGCAGTTTGGGAACAATCAATCAACTTTCACAATCTTTTAAGTATGAAGTTGCTGTGAAGACATCATGACTTGCAGTGAAATACTACAATCAAACTGCATAAGCAGCTGCTTTTGAATTCATCTTCTCCTTTGTTTTTAAGTTTTCATGGACCTGCCTCTTAACTATGAATTTTATAAGCTTTTGAAAGAAAAAAACCTGGCAGGCTTACTACTTCAACTAACAAAGAAACTAGAACTGGTAATACAGTTGGAAGCCTAACGCTCTGCAAGAACTGCCAACTTGAACTTATCTAGTTAACTATTATGGTATGGATTGCACTTGAAATGGCTTCTGATGACTGACATTATTTCACTGAAAAAGAGCATTTGTAGGAAGAGACTTAAATACTTTATTTTGCTTCATAACTGGATGTTGAAACTTTTCAAATAAAAGATAGCATTACCTAAAAAGAAATCCTGATACTCCAATATCAACATGTTTCATTCTTTGCAAACTACATTTCTGTTATGGGAGAAAAGTAAAGCTATCCTTTTAAACATATTAATGCCAACCCCACAAGGACTTCACTTCTTTTACTCTATTTATTTTGTTTTAAATCAGAAACCAAAATTGCACTTTACAAATGAATTATTTGTGAAAAAATCCTGAGCCCTATAGTTAAATCAGAATGCTTTATGACTTGTTTTTATATACATACTTCTTTTTTTGTAATCATAAATGTAATTAATTGAAATTTTAAGATTTGAAATGCTAATGAATAATTTGGCTCTTCAAACTCAAATGATGGACAATGCTAAAACAATTTCTAAACACTTGAAAAAATATCACCTTCTTTTTAGTGTCTAGGGTCCATTTTGCTGAATCTCAGTAGTGGCTAATAGCATTAGCTCCTAACACATAAGGTTTCTTTGTGTGTGTGTGAGATGAGTTTCCATTTTACTAAACAATCTTAGAGTATTTTTCTTCTCTTACATGTTATCAGATATCTACAGATTTGTTCATAGAGGCAATGAGAATTATTCTGAAGTAAAGATGAATATGGGTCGGGAAGATCCTCTGGAGGAGAGCATGGTAACCCACTTCAGTATTCTTACCTGGAGAATCCCCATGGACAGAGGAGCCTGGAGGGCTCCATGGGGTCGCAAAGAGTCAGACATGACTGAAGTGACTTAGCATGCACAGAGATGAATATATGTTTGGAAAATACATGGTTCGCAGTGGTCAAATTTGTTGTTAGCCACGTTTATAAAAGCATTTCAATGTTAGGTATACATAATGCTGAATTCAAAGCTGGAGAAAGAACTTACAGTGAAATAGCTTATATATAATTTATACATAAACATACCTATATATTGAGTTATCTTTTGTTTAATAAGATCATCACCCATATGGAAGTCAAAAAGTAGGTTATCATAAATAAAGCCCAAACAAAACAAGAATAAGATTCAATCCCTGGCTCATCCCTCCCTGTCACCCACCCACCCTTGGCTGCTCCTAAACCCTTTGTAATCTTGAAGGCCCAGGAGAGACGATGTCTCTGCCCATATTTGAACATATTCTTCTCTCCCCTCAATCCTGCCACACGATCCACATCCTGCCTGTGTCAGGTAACCCTCTTCTGCAAACTCATTTCCCAATCTGTATCATTGCACCTGTGCGTTCTATTTCCATGTTTAATGTGTATCTCTATGTTTTCAACTAAACTGTAATCTTGAAGGTAGAATTGCCTTATTATCTTTCCACCTTCAGTATTTCATAAAATGCTTGTCTTAAAGTCAAGGACAGAGAATACACAACTAAATTTCACTTTCCGGTCTAAGCCCCCACAGGGGTAGACTGAGAAGTAATTATGGTTTGTTTGACTACTAAGCAGGTAACCATGTGAAGAGATATAAGGGCTATGAAGGAATGACAATGTGGTTATTCTAGGATTGCACACTGGAGGTTCAGGCAAGAAACAGTAATTGAGTCACATAGAAGGCTGTACACGGCCATTCTGCAAGTGATCCAAAGCTCGGGCCCTGGCAGTTCTTACTGAGGGAATGTAGGTGCAGTGTTGTCAGAGCTGAAGAGCTCAAGTAATTGAGAAATTCAGATTTTTTTTTTAACGCAAAATACCTTAGTTATGAAATTATGGCTTGATATTTTTTAAAGCTCCTGTGAGCAAAGAAAATATATGAACAAGCCATGGATGACATAAGGGCCATTGATGTGAAATGTAAGCAGAAAAAAGAGATCATAAACATCTTCCTTCAATTAAAACAGCAATTAAAATAATCAAAGATCTTTCTCCCAAATTGGGAAAACATATTTATGTATATTTTTACATTCAATTATATTTATGTTTGAATTTCTCCTAAAGCTTATATATACACTTATACTCATTTATACTTTGTATTTATACTCTTAGTTACATGGTATGTATGTTTACATTTGTATTTATATAGTCGAATTTGACAAGTTGGGGCTCAGAATGAGGAAACTTAAGGTCAGTGTAGACCTGGATGGCAATAGGAAGAGAACAATTGTAAAAATGCCGACCTTATTACTTGGGTTTGAATCCAAGTGTTCAGGCAGCTTGTTTTTCTGACCTTTAAAACCACCTCTGAATCACTGATAAACACAGAACTAAGCTGAGAAGAAAAGGTATTTACAACACCACCTTTGGATAACTCTAAAGCTGCTCAAGTATTTTTGCAGTGACTGGAGGGGATGGAATGCTGGGAAAATCACAGCACTGGAAACAAAGCTGACTGGTTTTATCTCAACTTTTTATATCCAACTGAAGCACTCTTCACCTGTGAATAGTGATTATTAAGTTTCTTTCAAGGGAATGGGGCCTGTAATTCATGAATGCTGCAGGTGTGAACCCCTACAAGTCTTTTTTTCTGAGTGAAAGGACGTTAATCATTATTCATGGGTGAGATAGTCCATTTATTCCACAGCAGAGAAAGAATGCCTTTTTTTTCTCTTCTTAAAACATGAGACCTTCAATTTTAATAAGCCTCACAACAATAAAAGATTCCCTCTTAGAATTATGTTTATTAGAGTTGTTTTTTTCTTATTCTAGTTTTTTCAATACCTCAGTTTGTGTAGTTAATAAAGTGTTGGTAAGAATCTGTGGTTAAACATAGCAATTAATTATTCAATAAAATTTCTAATGACATCAGTTATGCTAGGCCAGTATTTATACCTATGAGTGCAGAATAAATCCCATCAAACTGAAATCCAAAGGGGGTGGTTGCAATGGATTTTGTTTGTATCATGTTTCTTGAAATAAGCAAGTCAATGGGTGGAGCTTAAACATCTCTTAATTGTGTGGAGATTTTAATTTGTAGTGAAAGTCAATTGACAGTGTACATTAACAAATACTGCATTACTGAACAAGAATTTATCTACTATTCATCACTTCATACATTTCACCCTTTTTCTAGGCATTTGTTCAAATACTGAAACTATGTATACACTGTTTTACATAGGTGTAGTTAATCTTGTTTTTGTTTGCAAGCAACAGAGTACACATGCTATGCATTCTTGTAGTTCTTGTGGGTACCAGATTGATGCTGAGGGCAATTCAGACCAGTTCAATGGTTTGAAATCATTTTTCATTTGCTTTTAGCACTTTGTTTTTAATCATGCAGGTTTAAAAAAAAAAAAAACTTTACTATTTAACCAGATTATGTTCAGAATATATGCTGAGTAACTAAAAAAAAGGTCCTTTCTTACTGAGTACAGGTTATATATATGAAATAATAGAAAAATTGTGATGCCAAATAGCTAATAATTACATAAAATGATGAAAGATGTTGGAAGAGAAACTATGAATATTAAATTAACAAAGGTAGCAAGTAAATGGCTGCTTTATTCAATTTAATCAGCTTATCTATTTATATAGCAAAACCAAAACCAAAAGGGGGGGACTAACACCCCTTCTCACTAATGTTCTCACTAATATTCTCTTCTCACTAATGTTTAAAACAAATAAAAAATGAAAAATTTAGGACGCTACAATCCTAAATTTGCCCAGAGGGAAGATACTGAGTTTACAGTTTACGTTCCTCTCGAAAGAGTTAAATAAAGGTTTGTTCTGTAATTTAAATCTATAGAGATTTTATCTTGAAATTAGTCTCAATACGTAGGAAACTCATCTAGATTATTTTCTTATTTTTATTTTATGTGGGAATTTCCCCCAATATTAGTCAATGTGCAATTGAAATTTGGACAAGTTAGTAAGAAGATTACCAGTTCTTTTGCAGGGAAAATGGGAAATGTAGGCATCACCAACCGAGAAAAGCATTCATTTTTCAATCACTGGAAAGACCTGAAGCTCAGTCTAATCTGCCGTGTGCTGGGGTAGACTTCCATTTATTTTCACAGGGGAAAATAGCCTTCTATATTTTATCAATCATCTGGGTGAAGAATAACAAGGTAGACCTTATGGCTATACTGGGTACAAGGACCTAAAGCAAGAGGCAACTCATAATAAACTATCAGCCAGATAGTTCCAGAATACATTGTATTTGCTAAAAAAAAATGTACCCATTACAATTTATAGAGAACTGAACCATCTTCTTCAACGGCAAAGACACTTCAGACCTACACATTCATCTGTTGTACCGTGAATATAATATCTTTGAGAGCCATCTTAGCTGACCTCTGGCTGTTCATACCCCAATGGTTTTTTTGTTGTTCTTACTGGACTATTGGTTTCTTACTGGATGATTTCTTTCCTAGCTGTGGGGTGCAGCTTCTTCAATCCATTTTTGGTGACATGAAACATGTTTACTGCCTTACTCTTGCTTACTCTCCTTGGCTGTGAGAATTGAATCTATTTTTAGGTCCAGTTTATTCTTCACTGTCTCAGCCTTGGCCCATGTGAAAACCACTGTCCAGTGTACAGAGCTGTCAGAGTACCCCACCCCCCAAGCTAAGTGTATCTGAGGTACACTTTTCCACCCACTGAGTAATCTACTTCCCATTAAAAAGCAAATTTTAAAGGGAAAGAGTTTTCCATTGTTATGTCTTTCCAAGTTTCATTGGATCCCAGGAGATGAACTGGATTGTTGAATTTAAACACTTGGTCTATCCTTCTCCAGAAGGCATGGTGCTGAACAACTTCCCCCCAAAACTTTCCCAAAGTGAGGTAGAAATTGCTCTCAAATGCTAGTTATAAACGTGTAATCTGAACTCCAGCCACTCCGCAGGGCTGCAGAAGAATTTACGATGTGCTAAATATTTCCTTTGTTCTTCCCAGTGGTAGCCTGCTGTAGCAATTAGAAAGCAACCGGCTCCACATGTAAACTGCTGGAGTCTTCTAAAGAATTGTTGATAACTGTTCAACAGGCTCAATGAACAGGATTTTCTTATTGTGCAGAATTCTCACTTTTTAATTTCCTTTCAAGATTGTGTTTTCTGAAAGATTTTTCTAAAATGTTCTTCCTTCTTACCTGGTGCCTTTCCATTGCCCTTTACAAGGAGGGAGAGGAGGTCAAGATGAGTGTTGTAAGCCAATGGAAACCAAGTTCACAGACTCCTAAAATTGCAATCCTTTTTAAAGCCATATAAAGGTCCTTTGTGTTGCTATCACAAACACCTCTGACCTCCTCTTTCTCATTTTCAGAGAAAGTGACAGCCCAGTCCCATCCTTCATAAAAAGGCAAAAAAAAAAAAAAAAAAAAATCTGCCAATACCATCCTTCTTTAGAAGCCAGACATCATTAATCATCAACAGGAGGCAGAATGGCTTCAATTAACTACATAGTATACAATAAATTCTCAGTTATTCAATGTGTGTGTGTGTGTGTGTGTGTGTGTGTGTGTGTGTGTGGTGTTCTTACTCAGTGTTGGAAACCATTTTAAATGCTTTACATGTATTGACTCTATGAAGCTGATACTATCATTATTCCCACTTCAGAACTGAAAAAATTAAAGCACAGAGAAATTGGATAACTTTGTTCCAAACCATGTAGCTGGTTCATGGCAAGACTGGAAATGGTTCTGAAATATAGGACTCTGGTGGAGAGAGCAAATGTTTTTGAGAAACAGTTTGGCAAAGTAGGTCAGGGCTGGAGTGTAGCATCTAACACTGTTACTGTGTAATCTCAGACAAGTCACTGAGCCTCTCTGTGCTTGATTAACCATCTATAAAATGGGATAATAGTCGTATCCAACTCCCTGAGTTTTTGTGAAGATTAAATGAGTTAATATATATTAAGCACTTAGAACAGTGCCAGGCATATAGCAAGAACAATGTAGCTGTTACTTTCTGTAATCCATACTAATTTAAGAATGAACTTTAAGTAATAGGGGGAAATTACCTTTATATTTATCTTTAGCCTTTATTTTATAGCATACACAGGGCTAGTTGCAAAAGAGAAGGGGGTAAATGAGACACTGGATCCAACCTGAAGTGTTTCACGATTTCATGGAGAAAAAACTATGTATACAAATTAGAAGAAAGTATAATACATGTGATAACACACTAATGTTAACTTTTTGAAAAAAGATGAGGTCATGATAGCAGAATTGTGAACTCCACCATTTAGAAGGAGTATAGCATATTTAGGAAAGACTTCCTGAAATGCACTGGATATTATTGTGATAATATGATCCTATGTATTATCAACATGATTAAAACATTTGAGGAGATGAGGATTGAAGGAAGAGTAGGGATTAGTCACAAGTAGGGTAGAGAAACCCTGGGAGTAGGAAGAGCATCAGCAAGGGCAGGGAAGTTGGGGGAAAGGTATGGTGGATCTAGGGAACATCTTGGTTACTGTGTGTGTGTGTGTGTGTGTGTGTGTGTGTGTTTCTGTGTGTGTGTGTGTGTGTGTTTGGATACAAGGGAAAGGAGGAAGGATGTGGCCAGAGCTTTTCCAAGATTGAGTCACACACTGCTGCCAGGTGACTCTTGCTAAAAGACAATTCTGATCAAGACCTTCTCTTGTTACACAGCTGCCAACATCACCCTACTATTGAAGAAAGGTTGAATTGTATTCCTCCAGACCTCACATGTTGGACACATAACCCCTAGCACTTTAGAATGTGGTACTTAACTCTTCTTTATTTGGAAGCAGGGTGATTGCAAATATACTTAGCGAAGTTAGGATGATGTCATAATGGAGTAGGTTGGAATCTTAATCCAACATGACTGTGACCTTTTAAAAAAGGGAAAATTTGGACACATAGACAGTCAGGGAGTATGCCATGTGAAGGTGAAGGCAGAGGTTGGGATGTTGTATCTACAAGGGAAGGAAAGCCAAAGCTTGCCAGGAAACCATCAGAAGCTAGGGAGAGAGGCGTAGAACAAGTTCTACCTTATGACCTTCAGAAGAAACCAACCCTGTAAACTTCTAGGTCTTGGACTTGTAGCCTCCAGAACTGTGAGGCAATATGTGTGTGTTACTTAAGCCACCCAGTGTGTGGTACTTTGTAAAGACAGTCCTATCAAGCTAATACATCTACTAGTATAACATAAAGAGTACATTTCTAATTTATTCCCTGAATTTCTTAAAATAATTGGTAAAGGTAGTAGAAATTAATAGGGGAAATAACAGGAAGCCGGGCATGCTGCAGTTCATGGGGTCACAAAGAGTCGGACACAACTTAACTGAGCAATAGGATTTCACCTACACTAGCTCCATTTCTGAAATTTTCCCTGCTCACCACAGCACTTTTTACTGTTAAAACATACTCCTTATTCTCTGGAGCCTTGTGTTTTTCTTAATCCGTTCATACAATTTGGCTCAAGAGGTAAAGAATCCGCCTGCAATGCAGGAGACGCAGGAGACTTGGGTTCGATCCCTCAGGAAGATCCCTTGGAGGAGGAAATGGCAGTCCGCTCCAGCATTCTTGCCTGGAAAACTCCATGGACAGAGGAGCCTGGTGGGCAACAGTCTACAGGATCACAAAGAGTCAGACATGACTGAGTGACAAAGCAGGCATACACACCTACAAATTTCTGTGCCTCATAATTATGCCTCAGATTTCTGCTTACTCTCAAACACCCAGCAAGTGTTTCTCCCTCCACAAAGCATTTCTCTGTGCCTAACTCTAAGTTTTATTTTTCTTCCTGGTACCACATATATTCTGCCTCATACCAGACAAATAGCAGAGCTTCTACTTGCCTTCTGCGCCTGAAGTGAAGTGAAGTGTTAGTTGCTCAGTCGTGTCTGACTCTTTGTGACCCCATGGACTGGGGTTTGCCAGGCTCTTTTGTCCATGGGATTCTCCAGGCATGAATACTGGAACAGGTTGCCATTTCCTTCTCCAGGAGATCTTCTCAACCCAGAGATCGAAACTGTGTCTCCTGCACTGCGGGCAGACTACGCTCTGAATCACCAGGGAAGCTCTCTGCACCTGAAAGACTGTGGAATCCTTGAGAGCAGGGACAGTAGGTAATTTATTCTTCATTTATTACATAAGGTATTATGATATTTGAAACATGGCTAGTGACCAGTATTTGTATATGCACTGAACTTTAAGATTATTCTGAACATAATTAGTGGTTTATAAAATGGATTTAGTCCTGCATTATAGTAGTCGGATTCCAATTTATATGTATGTTATTCCACTTGACATTGTCCCTCCTTCACTGATACTCTGTTCCTCTAGTTTTATAACTGTTTTAATGTCCTTATGCAATAATCATATCATCTTTGTCATTGCTGGCTCTGCTCCTATTGGATAATTTTTCTCCTCATTATAGGTTGTATTGTCTTGTGTCTTTGCCTGCCCATTACATTTTGATTGGACACTAGACATTGTTCATTTTATATTTGGAGGCTACATTTTTTTTAGGGATTTTTAAAAAATTTTAGTGGCTCTAGAACACAGATACTATTTTTTAATAGATCAGTTTTAAAATCTGTTTTTATGCTCTTTTAGAGTAGATCCAGTTCAGCCTTTAGCCTAGGGCTAATTTATCTTCACTACTGATGCAATATCTTCTAAGGATTCAATCCTCCATGGTACTAGGCATTTAAATTCTTGTTGAGAACGCGACCTGTTTCTAGTCCCATATGAGCCTTGGGGAAATTTCCCAAGGTATTTCTTTCCAGTGGTTCTTTCTCTGGATTCAGGTATTTTCTTCTCAGGAGATGTAAGAGACGTGGGTTCAATCCCTGAGTTGGGAAGATCCCCTGGAGGAGGACATGGCAACCCACTCCAGTATTCTTGCCTAGAGAATCTCATGGACAGAGGAGCCTGATGGGCTACAGTCCGTTGGGTCACAAAAAGTCAGACACAACTGAAGCTACTTAGCATGCACGCACACATCCATGTTGTTCAGCCAAATGTTTAAGGGAGCTGCTCTGTAGGTCTCTAGAGTTCTCTTTCTGTCCAGCCTTTTCTCTTTTGGTGCCACTGAAATTCTAGGCACTGTGGCTTCCTGAAGCTCCTACCTCTGTCTCCTCGACTCAGCAAGCCCACTGAGCTCTGTTTGGGTTCACTCTTCCTACAGTGTGGCCTTGCACTACTCTCTTAGCCAATCACTGGAGCTCATGACATTTGTCTCCCTTCTCTCAAGAATCTCTGACCTGTGCTGCTTATGTTAGGTGCCTGGAAACCATTGTTTCAGAGATTCTGTTGAGTTGTTAGTTGTTTAAAGTAGAAGAGTAAATTCAAACTGGGCTACTCTAGAAAAGTCAGCAGAGTATCTATGTGTTGTATATGTGAATATTGACTAGAAAGTACTGTAAAGAGTGTAGTGACTGAGCTAAACGAAGTTGCTTCTTTGAATAAATAGATGGTACTATGTATTGCCTTCAAATCTTTTACTTTTATTTTCTCATGAAAGGACTATTGAAGTAACGTTGGGTTAAAGATCTACATGAAATGGATAAATGTGGAGCTTCATATTCACACAAACCTATTTTCTGATCATGATTAAAGGCAATGGCAACCCACTCCAGTACTCTCGCCTAGAAAATCCCATGGACAGAGGAGCCTGGTAGGCTGCAGTCCAAGGGGTGGCGAAGAGTCGGACACGACTGAGCGACTTCACTTTCACTTTTCACTTTCATTTATTGGAGAAGGAAATGGCAACCCACTCCAGTGTTCTTGCCTGGAGAATCCAAGGGACTGCGGAGCCTAGTGGGCTGCAGAGTCGGACATGACTGAAGCGACTTAGCAGCAGCAGCAGCAGCAAGTGGCATAACATAGGGCCACTGACTTAATCCTTCTGCAAATGTAAGACAAAAGTTAATACATTAATCCCACATGGTTATTATGAGGATTAAATATCCATCACTTCTCTGCAGCTTTTATGATGAAACTTTATTCTGAGATCCATGCAACATGATGGATAAAGGATTACATGTAAAGTTCTTAGTGGAATCACCCACTAAACAGGGGGGACTTCCCTGGTGGCTCAGATGGTAAGGAATCTGCCTGCAATGCGGGAGACCCGGGTTCGAGCCCTCGGTTGGGAAGATTCTGGAGAAGAAAATGGCAACCCACTCCAGTACTCTTGCTTGGGAAATCCCATGGACAGAGGAGCCTGGCAAGCTATAGTACATGGGGTTGCAAAGAGTTGAACACGACTGAGCAACTAACACATTGATAAGGTTCTTTCCACTTTCTCTTCCCCCCAAGCAACAGGAAATTTATTGCATTGGGAATGCAAGAGAATTGAAGATCTAATTTCTGAAAACTTCTCAAATTTGGGAATTCCCGAGTATTTTCTTGCTCCAGTGAACAGGCAGATAAACTTTGTTCAATTACTGTATAACTCTGACCCTGGATATGAGACTCCAAAAGTGTAACAATGAATTAACCCATTTTTCATTTTGACAGGCTTTTTTCATATGATTTCTAAACTCTGCTTCCTAAACTCTTCTTCCAGGTATCTAGCATATAATTTTGCTTATGGTTAAGCCACTATTTCACCAACTTTTTATTCCCTGCTGTTTCCTCTTCTCACATCCTTCACTGAGCTTCTCCGATTATTTATTTGTGATCCCTGTGCCATATGCTGTGATGTGCTGGGCTTAGTTGCTAAGTCATGTCTGACTCTGTGACTCCATGGACCGTAGCCCACCAGGCTCTTCCGTCCACGGAACTTTCCAGGCAAGAAAACTGGAGCGGGTAGCCCCTCCTTTCTCCAGGGGATCTTCCCGTCCCAAGGATTGAACCTGGGTCTCCTGCATTACCGGCGGGTTCTTTATCAGCTAAGCTACCAGGGAAGCCTGTGCCATATGCTAATAACTATCAAATATTCGCTTTAACTCTGCCTTTGAAAGTCTTGCTAATACATTAGTTACCCCTTCTTAGAGCTTTATTCTCCAGTATTTTATGGCTTTCACCATTACCACCCTATCACTGCAGTCACAAAGACAGCATCTTCTGATGCTCTGTCACTTAGGTTTTCACATTTGCAAACCCTGATGATGCTTTCCTTATAAGATCTCACTCATAGGAAAAGCTCTCGCACAGTTAGTGGTGAAGTGGAAAGAGCATGGAGTGTAATGACCAAAAATCCAACTGTGAATCCATGTTTGTGGCACATCGTGACTTCTGGTGAATTTCTTAAACTCTCTGAGCTTCAGCTTACTCAGTTGTAAAACAAGGCTAATAATATGGAACTTAAAGAATTATAGACGTTAAAATTGAATAACCTGTGAAGTACTGTGAAGTACTCAATGACTGTTAGCTTGCTTCCAAACTGTATATTTCTAAATCTCATTCTTGATACCCAGATTTTGACAAAAAATTTCTGGTATTTTCTTCACTTTTAATTTTATTTTTCATTTTTATTAGCAGGGAATAGTCATCCTGAATAAGGTTGTGGAGTATCAAATGAGAGATATGACAATTGCTATGCACGTATATTGATGTATTTGTGTGTGTAAGTGTGTGTGTGTGCGCGTGTGCTCAGTTGGGTCCGACTCTTTGCGACCCCATAGACTGTAACCTGCCAAGCTCTTCTGTCCATAGAATTTTCCAGGCAAGAATGCCACTGGAGTGGGATGCCATTTCCTACTCCAGGGGATCTTCCTGACCCAGGGATTGAACCCCCATCTCTCGTGTCTCCTGCATTGACAGACGGATTCTTTACCACCACATCATCTGGGAAACCCTCTAAGATGTATTTGGTTGTCAGTAAAACTATTTAACACAACATATGTAAATTGTTGTGCTGTATGTCTTAAACTTATATAATGATGTATAGCAATCATTTGTCAATAAAACTGTGAAAAGATATTGAAACTTAAACAGTAAATAAATGAATTCATTCATCTAAGAAAAATACCAAAGGTAGTGCAGGCTTTTGGGGTGGTTAATTCAGCAGGGTTCTTTACATATCTCTTTCCCTCAAAAACAATGTTGGTTTCATCCAAAGATAACTCCCGTTATTTCAGAAATTGAGGTTATATGTTTCGTCTTTCTTCTTTCAATAAGAAAGAGATATTGGTTTCCTGCAGCTTTATTAGCCTTCAGCAAACATTTCCTCGATTCTCATTGTCCACAACTGGATCATAAACAGCCATTGACAAGAGAGAATAGATTACCTTTGGCCAGACTGGCCCATCCCTTGAATGAGGAAAATTCCTCATGCTGTGTTGCTGCTACTCAGAGGAAGAAGAGTTGGAGGAATATTGAGAGTCAGTTGAGAGAATATAATTGTTTGTTGAGTGAATATCAGTTATTGTCAATGAACAACTTCATATGTCTTGGAACTATATTGCTGTTCATATCAGATCTAATAAATAATTGTTGAATAAATTCCCTACCAAAATCCTCTAATTATGTGCTTCTGATCTTTCTATCTACTAAGGCTCACTTTCTTCTCCATATCTAGCATATCTTCTCTCTTTTCCTATCACATACTAAGATGGACTCTTAATTTGACTGTGAATCTTTCACATTTTGTTTTCTTTCATTTTCCAAAGTCGGAATGATTTTCTTCTCTTCAAAATAGTCTTTCTCCCTGAAGACTTCCAAGATCAAACATTGCCAGTTCTAGTCACAGAATCCAAGCAATCTCAGCATTCTGGCACATTTTCTTTAATTTTTGGAATAGTTATAGATATGTTTCAGTCTTTCTTTCCTGTTGAATCAGTAATAAGCCCTGAAAAGTGAAAAGTGAAAGTGAAAGTCACTCAGTCGTGTCCGACTCTTTGTGATCCAGTCCATGGAATTCTCCAGGCCAGAATACTGGAGTGGGTAGCCTTTCCCTTCTCCAGGGGATCTTCCCAGCCCAGGGATCAAACCCAGGTCTCCCGCATTGCGGACAGACTCTTTACCAGCTGAGCCACAGGGGAAGCCCAAGAATATTAGAGTGGGTATCCTATCCCCTCTCCGGGGGATCTTCCTGACCCAGGAATAGAACCAGGGTCTTTTGCATTGCAGGCGAATTCTTTACCAACTGAGCTATCAGAGAAGCCCTGGAGAATTCTGTTTGTTCTAGGTAATGTATGTCCTGTGAGGATGCTGTGTATGCTAGGCATTGGCAAGATAGTAATGCTTGAGCAGCATAGAAATCACTGAGATTAAATAGATTGTATAATTAATAAAGCAAACACTATTGCTTTTAATGTAAAATACATGGAGTACTCAAACTCTATATATGTGTGCATGCTCAGTCATATCCAACTCTTTTGTGACCCCATGGACTATAGCCCATCTGGCTCCACTATCCATGGGATTTTTTAGGCAAGAATACTGGATTGGGTTGCCATGCCCTCTTCCAGGGGATCTTCCTGACCCAGGGAGTGAACCCACGTGGCTCCTGTGCCTCCTGTATTGCAGGCAGATTCTTTACCCACTGAGCCACCAAATAGACATGAGTAACTTACTTAAGCATCAGATTCTCTTATTCCACTTCCAAAGATTCTGATTCAGGTCTGGAGTGGTGTAAAAAATTCAGCATTTTAAAGAAATGTTCCAAAAGACTCCTGTAAGAATTGGATAAACAACATTTGGCTGAATGGGTAGCATTCAACAAATTTCTTCTCTTTACATCAATACAAGAATACAGAAGTAAGGCTTCATAGCCAATATTAAATGCTCTTGAGTGAATGAATATCCCTGATCCCATGAGTAACTGCTAAAGAGAATTACTGGGTATTCAAAAATATATTTAAAGCAGGAGCAGGGATGGACATGTGAGGGCAGGGTCAGGGCTAGTAAGTACCAGATAGAAAGATTGAGTTCTGACTGTGAAGGGCCTTGAATGCTATGCTAATTTTGTACTCGCCCGAAATCAGTAGGAAGTCTTGGAAGGTTTCTGAGCAGGGAATAACACTATATAATTTGTGTGGTAGAAAGCCAACTTTATCCAAATGTGATGGATTGACCAGAAAGGGGAAACTGGATGCAGAGGAGAACCACACGTGATCAAAACCACAAATGGTTTCTTCAGGCCACAGGGGCAGGTGAGGCCTCCGTGGTGCGAAGGCCACTGTACCATGAATCAACATAAGACAAGGTTGTGAGTGGTTAGCTATGATTTCCATTTGGAGCCAAAAGTGATTCATCTCCATGAGGCCAGTGACCACTAGTGGCTATTCAGTCCAGAAAAATGTTTCTCAAGGCTGAGACACTCTGTGCCAAAATCTAAAACACAAGAGTCAGCCCAAGAAAACCTTTTTTTTTTTTCTACTTATGAATAATAATGGAAATTGAAGTTTAAACCTAGCAACTTATAGGGAGCAGCAAATACTTTACATTAACAATGTATCATTAGCCTCATGTTTTAAGAAAAAAAAAAAAGCTAATATGCTGAAAGAATGGCTGAGGCATATTGTTTACACGTAATTTAAATTAGAGTGGAGATTCGGTCTCCCAGAGCTGGCAACCTCAGGGTCAGGTGTGAGGAAAGCCCTGGTGTTCTATACTTAGAGCAGAGGAAATAGTTGATTGCGGGTGGCCAGGGAAACAGGCTTTCCCCCTATAACAAAAATATTCTTTGCCTTTGCCACGTATCTCCACTGACATTTCTCTTTTAACATCTTTTCAAGGAGTCCACTTGCTGGACAAAATGCTAGATGGTAAAACTGAAGACACTGGAGTTAGTTCTTTCCTTTGGAGAGGGACCAAGGAATGAGGGAAACTGATTCTGTGCCCAGAAAGAAGTCAAGTTGAAGAGCCAAAAGTTATCGGGAAGACAGAGAATAGTAAATGGATAATTAGCTAATTTTCCTAGCCTCTTAAATGCTAAAGACAATCTTTTAAAATCGGTATTACTCAGACTGGTATCTGCTGTTTCCTAATCTTCTTCTTGAAGCTTCCATCCAATGCCCCCCAGCCCTCACCCCATTTTAATCATTATCCTAGCCCAGCTTCCCTCACATATGCAAATCCACTTCCATGGATTAGCAATAAACTAGATTTCACGTTAAGATGAAGCTAAGAGAGAATTTCATTATAAAACCAACAAGCACCATTTGAAGCATCTCCTTTAGACATTTCTACAATGTCTCTATTCATTGAACTGCCTGGGAAGACACCCATTTCCCCTTCTGTAGAGCTGCAAGTCAGTTTCCCTCCTGTCCCCTCCTTTCCACTCTCCTCCCTTCCCCCCGCCTCCCTCCTTCCTGCAAGCAGGCAGAACAATTCTGTTTAAGCCCCCAATCTACCAATCACTCCTGATTCTTAACAAGGCAACAGGCATCAAATTTACAAGAAGAGAATAGTTCTCCCCCTTATTATTGTTTCTGATTAATTCTGTTGTTTTACCTACTTTTCCTTTATTTTTGGTATAAGGGGGAAAAAAAAGTAGAAGACAGCTAAATGAGGAGGACAGGATTTTTATAGCTATCTC
Organism: Giraffa tippelskirchi; assembly: GCF_054371585.1. Taxonomy (NCBI): domain Eukaryota; kingdom Metazoa; phylum Chordata; class Mammalia; order Artiodactyla; family Giraffidae; genus Giraffa; species Giraffa tippelskirchi. The sequence goes on from NC_137283.1 coordinate 135,545,040, forward strand.
TGCTGCAAGCTGTGGGACCAAGGGAAGCCCGGCACTTATTTCTCAGGTGGTCCTCAATGAATTTACTCTGTGCTGGCCACTGAGTTGAGTGCTGGCATCTCTGAACTCAAGAAATGAAGCCCAGTCTGGTGTCTGTCTATCTCATATTCTGAACTTTGATATTTCAATTCAGTGTCTCACAGGCAATTCTCAGGCAAATTTCACCATAGTCCAAACAGCTGTTAACATGAATATATTACCTTTAAAAATTGTTGAAAAGATGATAAATTAGGAGAATTTTTCTCAGGGGCTGAACCACTCTTTTTCCTCCCCACCAGCCACGATTCTGACTACATCCCAACTGCGGGAGAAAGGGAGTAAGCAGTTCATATCTCAGCTCGTCCTAAAACTGGTTTTTCAAGCCACAAGGTAGAGAAGAATCTATCAAGTGTTTTTTTACTTAAAGTTTGAGTAATAAACTCATCTCAATTATGGAATCCAAAATGGAAATTGGAAGTAATGAAGTGGCAGGGCCAGATACAGGATTTGTGGGGCCTGGTACAAAGTGAAAATGGGGTGGGGGCTTGTTCAAAAAGCAAGAAAATGTGCTAAATGTGTGTGCATTAACAATTAAATTTGTTTTGTTTCTTCTGTCTTCTCTCAACTTTCCATGTTTTTTTTTTAATGGCTTTTAATGTTATAAGTAAAAAAAAAAAAGTTAATATGATGTTTTTCATTCATTTATACAGTGCAGTGCTATTTTTAGATGCAAATACAGAAGCATTTGACTGATGTGGAACCACCAAAATTACACAACTCATATTTCATAGCTCATATATGCATTCTTGGTAGAATGTATGCAAAAGCACTACACAAAACACAACTGTTTTTGTTTGTCGGAAGAAGGGCACATTCTTTTTTTTTAACTTTTATTTTTTATTGTAGCAGAGTTGATTTACAATGTTTGAGGTGTACAGCAAAGTGACTCAGTTATACATATACATATATCTATATCCTTTTCTACTATATGTTATTATAAGATATTGAATATGGTCCCCTGTGCTATACAGTAGTTCTTTATTGTTTATTTATTTTATATATAGTAGTCTGTAATGGTTAATTTGAAATTCTAAGTTTATCCCCCCTTCTGCTTTCCCCTTTGGTAACCATAAGTTTGTTTTCTATGTCTGTGAGTTTATTTCTGTTTTTATATAAGTTCATTTTATCAATTTTTTTAGATTCCATATGTAAGGGATATCATATTGTTTCTCTCTATCTGACTTACTTCACTTAGTATGATAATCTCTAGGTTTATCCATGTTGCAACAAATGGGATTATTTCATTCATTTTTATGGCTGAGTGATATTCCATTTTATATATATATATACACACTACATCTTCTTTATCCAGTTGTCCATTGATGGACATTAAGGCTTATCAATAGTCTTGACTTTGACTTAAGGAAAGACTGAAAGGAAAATGACCTGTGAATTGTTCCGCATTTTCCTTTGCTTCTATGTCATCATTTCTAGCAAAAGTTGTTGATTAATTCCGGGAAGTAACATCAGTAAGAAAAGATACAAAGAGTTCTCTGGTTATTGTGTTTTTAGAACATCATTTTCTAAATTTGAAGCATGCTCTTGTTTTAAAAGAAAGCATGACCTCTTTGCAGCTGTCAGCACTCCTGCTCACTCAGATCTAGACATAACACGTTTGGCTTGTACTCAGAGTCTCAGTGAACTCTCACACATTGTGAATCCACCTGAATTCTGTGCTTACATGGTGGAAAGGAACCGTGGACCCACATACTGAGCATCCCTCTGCTCTCAAGTGCTCAAATGTCTCATTAGATTTAACTTGTAAAATACAAGTTCAAAAATAAAATTATCAAAAATTGTATATGGTGACAGCAAAACATTAAACCAAGAATGAGGCTCTTTTGAGTGTGGGACCCAGGGCAAATGCACAGATTACAAGCCCAAAAGGAAAGTCCAGTAAGTAACCGAATGGTCACTTCCCTCTCACTCCTGCCCCCAGTTATCCTTGGGCACCTGCAAGGCCATCTTCTTGGAATTAGACAAGGGATCTTGTCTTCTCTCTTCTTTCCCATTTTCATAGCTTTTCCATTCTTTTTGAAGTGGTTTAAGAAAAAGATCTCCACTCTAGTTGACCTTCTTCAGGAGGTGTTTTAGAAAAAGCAAGTCTAGTATGTTGAAGGGAAAGGGTATTTTATAATTTTTTTGGAGTGTATGTTGTCTTTGGAATCACTCATTGATGTAGGTAATGAAGAGCTATGAAGATTTAAAATAGAAAAGGAAACTGAAAAAACAGGAAATATTTCAATTTAAGAAAGTCTTTCTGATATATAGCATGGGTTTAAATTGGAGGAATACAAAATAAATCATGGAGGCTAATTAAAAGGAAGCCATTCTACAATTTTAGTAAAATGACGGTTGTCCAAGATTCTAGAATTGAGTGATACTGTGATTCCTTGATTTCACTTATGTTATAGTAATAGCAGAGTCAAGAATTATTTAGTTGACAGCTTCAGGACTGGAGAAATACATTTCCCAACTGGAAGTGACCGATGGCAAAAAGGAGACAGAGGCATGTGAAAGAAGGTAGGTAGCTCTCCTTGAAGCATGAAAGAAGAGGCTGTCTGAACCAGTAGAATTACTCTTCACAATGTCTGTTTGAAGCTGCAGCGCCTTGTGAGGTTATACAAGCTTGAGGGTCCCTTGGAGCCTATTGTATTGAAAAACACTGAAAATACCCTGGGATATAAGTTTTTCAAGTTAAAGCCCCTCTCTGCCCACTTTCAGATTGAGTTCTTTCTTCTACAGTGTTTTCACACTTCTTCTTAATGGCTCAATCTAGGGATGTAAGAAAGTAGGAAGAGAAAGTCATTACCATTCCCTACAAATGAAAATATGCTTTGTTCTTGAAAGCCTGATTTCCTGCCCAGGCAACCAAATTAAAGGAATTCTTTGTTCTCTCCGATGAAAACAGAATTTTAACAGAAACTGTCTCATGTGAGTTCTGACTTTACCTGGGTATTTTGGTTTGGGGTTTTCCGATTTGGTCTGGGTCTACCTTCATATCATGATACAGGAAATTCAGGGGGATTTTTTGAGATAGTTACCTGTATTTGGCTTGAAAAATTGCTTCTTACTTCAATTAGAGTCACATAAGGAAGACTAAAAGCACTGTCGGGCTCTTTTATCACACATTTGGATTTTAAGAAAGTTTAGATAGTTTGTTTTATATAACAATGTCAAGATAAATGGAAACAAAACAGTGAATACTTAGAGTTTTCTTTTAGAGTAACAACTTTTTTTTTTAACTTATTGTTAGCATGGTATAAAAACTGCTGGAGATTATCCTATGCCTGCTACTCATTTGGAAATCCCCAGGCACAAATTCCTAGTTAACATTTTTAACTAATAAATACAAATAAATCAAGTTCTAAAAGTTAGTATGTTTTCTAGTTCGACTCTTAAATGTAGAAATGAGTCCAAGCCTCTTCTGACAGTTTGACGACCTAAGACACTTTTAAAAGTTATATTAGGGAGTTAAAGAAGTTTGAAAGGCAATGTGCCTTCCTCCAGAGGCTGATATTCTCAAATCTAAAAGTAAAGCCATAATTTCAGCAAAATAAAATTTTATTATTATTGTCAATTTTACAGGAATAAAAAATGAAATGCATTCATTCTTATGAAAGTTTTCCCAAACCATGTCCCAAAGATACAGATGCTCCAACTACAGATTGATAATAGAGATTAGACCATATGTGTTACAGTGTTCATTGGTCAGTCATGTCTGACTCTGCAACCCCATGAACTTGACCTCCGCCCCTCTGCCCCCACTCCTCTGCCATGGAATTCTCCAGGCAAGAATACTGTACTGGAGTGGGTAGCCATTCTCTTCTCCTGGGGAATCTTCCCGACCAAGGGATCAAACCCGGGTCTCCCGCATTGCAGGCAGATTCTTTATCATCTGAACCAACAGGGAAGCCCCGAGATTAGATAGTTCTTCTCTTTTTCCAGAGTCAATTATATTCAAATATTTCAAAATTCTTGCAAAACTGCTTTACAAACTAAGATGTTCTTTTGACCATAGTATACTTAAACCAACGTATTTATAAAGTCCTATTATATTTGGAAAGCAACACAACAATCAGAGGTAGAGCAGAGGACCTCACTTATGCCACCCAGGCATCTGTAGCTGGCAACACCAGACTGATTATATTTATCGTTTGTTTGCCAGACTCTTCTGAACGTGTCTTATTGTTTTACATCATCAGCACAACCACTAGCACAGTTCTTCTTTAAAGACTGCTGAACTGTTAGGCACTTACTCGCCTCATCTCTATAAAAATCCTGGAGTATAATTGACAAGAGAGACTACCTCTGTCTCTCTCTCACTCACTCTGACTCTTACTTTTTCTTTTTCTGTAACAAAGTAACTGCCCTGTAAACTTGATCCCATATGTTCTTATTCAAGAAAAGAAGGGGAAAATAATTAAAATCAGGTCCCACTAATTGGAGGAAAATTGTATATAAATAACTGACTGAAAAGTCTTTTCATTTTTATGGTTAACATTGCTACCAAGGCTTTAACTGACTGTTGGGTCTAAAGGGTTATGTGTTTTTTTTAAGTGACATGTGCTCCTGGCCGAATACTGGCTGGGACATGCTGTGAGTAGTTTTAGATCATCACAACTCTGGCTATTTTAGTCTGTGTCACTGCTTGGAGTTGTAATTAATTTGCATGATCTTAAAAATCATAACTATGAAAATTCTGGTATTTGATAAGAATAACTTATATTCAGTCTTACCAAGAAAGTCATGGAACATTTAGCAGAAGGGCAAAAAAATCTATACGGTGCCAGCAAATATCTCACATAGAAGCAGACAGCTGAAGCCTCCACAGGGCTTAACTTGTCCTTGTAAGTAATTTGTGGAATATTACGTGCTTGCTAATTAACTGTGTTCTACACTTTAATTATATCTTTATCAGTAATAATGTGTGCTTCATTTGTTTTTGGTTTTAACGTAAAAGTTTTTTCATAGACAACATTTTTAGCCAATGCTAATTTTAGCTCATTTTTGTATAAATAATATTTATAAAAGACATATACAAATGATATTTGCACCCATATAGTACAGTAGTTCATTATTTCTCTCTAGTAAATCAACATGATTTTTTTTAGAAAGCCTAATACCATTGTTAGATTTCTTTCTCTCTCTTTTGCTCCTGATTTCTTTTCTTCTTTTAATTCAGTTTGTCTTGTAACAGCTAAATTTCTTAACAGGTCTTCTCATTCTTCAAACCATAAAAAGAAAAAAAAATGTATTAAGAAAAGGATTAAGACATTTATAGTTAATGTCTAAGATGTTGAAGTATGATCCTTTTTTATTTGGGGGATCATTCAAATTATGAACATTGAAAAATAGTGTGTTGCATATGTAAACAATGATCTTCAGTGCACTGATATATTTTTGTAAGATCTCTGAGAATTACTCAAGAACTGTATTTTTAGTCTGTGTCCCTATTGAGTTGATACAGGTTTAACAATAATGCATTACATTTTAGAAAAGCACTTACATTGATTAGAGTTATAGGTGCATGATTAAAGGAAATGAAATGTAATTTAGAGTCAGAAGTTCTGTATTTAAATATTAATTATAGTCTGTTCAGCAGCTTGAGTTTTTTTGCTTTTTATTTTATATAGGAGTATAGCCGATTAACAATATGATAGTTTCAGGTGGACAGCAAAGAGACTCAGTCATACGTATGCATGCATCCCTTCTCCTCCAAACTCTCCTCCCATCCAGGCTGTGACATAACACTGAGGAGAAATATTGTATGACATCTCTTGTATGGGGACTATAAAAAGAAATGATACATGTGAACTTATCTACAAAACAGAAACATACTCACAGGCTTAGAGAATGAACTTTTATGGTTGCCAGAGGGGAGAAACGGGGAGAAAGAATAGTTAGGGAGTTTAGGATCAACATGTACATACTGCTATATACTTAAAATGGATAACCAACAAGAGTTTACTCTATAACACAGGGAACTCAGCAGTTTGATTTTTGATCAGTTATTTTCTTCAAAATGCATGCGATCTCTAAAATGAGGATAATTAATAATAATAATAATAATCTGCTTTTAGAGAGTTTTAATGAGGACCAAATAAGCACAATAATATTAAAGTTGATATTTACAGTTTGTATAAACAATTTGTCAAGAATTAGTATGCTAGTCTATAAAAATTCTTTCTTGCTTAATAGTGTTCAGGGGGAAATGACAAAGGGAGAAAGTAAAAACTAATTCCTTTTTGTTTTCTTACTGGTTTTTCATTAATTTCTCGTATTTATTTTAGAAAAGCTGATAAGCAGTGATACTACTTTATTATGCCTTTAACAAGTAAGCAGCAGTTGTGAGGAAGTCACGCATTCTGAATTTAGAGGACTGTGTTCTGTTTTCACCTATTGCTAACTTTGTGCTGCTTCGTAACTCTGGTTGTCCCTCTAGAAAATGGGAGCAGTAAGGGCAGAAAATCTAACCACCCACCTTTACTGCTCTTGGCGCTCCTCAACCACAGATGGGCAGCTTGTCTAAGTGACTGGAAGGATACAGGTCTGCGGGGAGCCCCCCTCCGCCCCTTCTCATACTGGCGCTGGACACCCTGAGAGCTGATCCTGGGAGCCTGGTGGACCCGGTTCACTTTCTCAGAGCTGCGGGTGTGGGAGAGGAAGAAAATTACTGGTAGCCCTCCTCTCTGGCATGGAATAGCCACTCTCCTAGAAGCATTTTAAGATGTAAAGATATCAGAACCTGTTCTTCATGGGGTCTTGTGTTTGCTGCTCCTCCTTGGAGAGAAGTAGCTATAATATGATATAGGGGTTTTGTTTTATTTGAAATTGTGGGGGTTTTTTTTTTCCTTTTTTCCTTTGGGAGAAATTGTTTACTTGCTTCTTGTTCCATGAATTTTTTTTCTCGGTAATGTGAGTAGATTTGTGCTCCTAGGAAGAGAGAGAGAGAGAAAGGGAGGGAGAGAAGGAAGTGAAGGGAGGGAAGGAGAGAGAGAGGGAGAGAAAGAAAGAAAAGGAAAAAAAATAAGAGTTGGACCAATATAATATGTACATAATAGGCTCAAAATAAGAAAATTTTGCATTTGTTCTATAGACTTATATCAAGCATACTTTAGAATCTGATGTTTCTTTCCCTAAAGTGAATTTCTATGTAATATTAACTGGAATTTGTTAAAAAACTACACACACCTGAAAGTAATATTTTTATTTAGATGAATGTGTCATCCTTTGTTTTTCCTTTAGAAAACTAATAAAACCCTCTTAGCTACAATTTGATATATTTTAGGGGTAAAATGTTATTCTAAAATGTGCTTTTGAAGTAATACTTCTTAAGAATACTCTTTAGAATATAAGCAGCCCTTAGTTGTAGGAAAAAAAGAGAAGCTAAAATGCTGTGGATTTAGGATTTTAGTTGACATTTTAGTTCTTATTCCCCAAGCCCTGTTACATTGTTTTATAAACATCTAATTTAGAAATATTATATGAGTTAGTATGAGTTAGTATCAGCTGCCTAGATATTAACTAGATATTAGTTATGTTGTATTTTTCATATGTTCCATAATGAATGTCTTGAATATTAAGTAAACATTAACATTTAAACATTTAAAAAACACTCTATCATTAAAAATATACCAGGTAAATATTTCAATAATTTCCTTTCTTAAGAGTATAATCCCTGCTTCTAAATTCAGTTCGCTTTCTCTCTGTGTTCCATTTGTATTTCCTTCAAATCACATTGCCTTGTATGCTTTCTCTCAAGCATACCTACAATAAAGCCATCTGTTGTCTAACAGTCATTCCTACATGAATCATGCTCTGTCAAAATTTTGAGGTTTATAAATGTTCAGTTAATTGAGCAGCCTGACCAGCTGAATACTTGTAAGTGCTTTATAATATCTTTCAACACTTCAAAACTTTGGCCCACTTAAAACTCTAGAATCCCTTAGCAAATGGGAGAAGTCATTCATATGGATTCTTGCTGATAAAACTAAAACCATGCTTTTGCATTTCTCAGAATTTGGAATAAAGTAAATGTAGTTCTACTCTTAAATGTTTATTTTTGAACTGTGTCTATGTTTTACCATAGCTAGTGATTGGAAAGTGAAAAACTTATTCAATCAGCCAATTATTTTGACAGCCTTATATTAAACACTAGCTTGACCTTTTTTTTTCATTAATTGGGTGTTTTGGCATCATGAATGCTTTTATAGTTTCTAAGAATGTAGTCAATCTCTCTCTCTCTTTTTCTCCCTCTTTCAATTTTTTTCACAATGATGAGATAGTGAACATGAATGCACAAGTAAATAATTATAACTTATATGGCAGCCACCCACCCCAATTGTCTTCCGAAGATTTCTGTGCCTTCCTGGGGGACATATATTTATTTTCATGGTCTTTCCTGGCCTCAAGTTGCAGAATTCACAGATTTTAAGTCTCACTCTTATATTATTAGTTTCACCCTTTCTGCTCTGCATCAAACATGGAACTCAGCCCTTTTCCTTCATTCCTTCAAACACACACACACACAAATCTGCTCATAAAAAGTTATCTTTCAGTGTAGCTGACTTTACTGAGAGCTTGTCGAGACTAAGACAGTTTATGTAACAATCATACAATTCTGCATATCGGTGATTTCTCTACTTAAATGTATGTTGACCCCAAGTCATACATCACATGGACTGAAAACCCTCTTCTCCTTTATAGGATAATTCCTTTTTTCTCTAACCAACCCCCAACTCAGCTCTGAGTTTCCAGGGCATATGTAAAAATTCACTAAGTCTTCTGAACATCTACTTCAGTTATTACCCTTTTTCTGTCCCTCACCAATCTCCACAAGGGGAAGTGAGGGGTACAGAAAAGTTTTACTTCACTCTTAAGGGATATTCATGGCCCAAACACACACACACACACTCAAAACACAAATGCATGCCACTCACCCTACACTCACACCCCACAGAAAGCAGATGTATCTAGTCAGTTTCATTCCTTCTGTAGGACTTTTTCACCTTCCTATCTCTGCTTCTTATCATAACTGATTTATTCTCATGATGTGTGCTTTAGACAAAATTTCTCCTTTTATAAATGACCTCTCAATATACAGCAACATCGTCTCACCCCACAGTAACATCACCTAAATTCTTTGTAAAAATTGCTATTTTATTTCTTTGCAAGAAATTATCACCCTCTGAGATTATCTTTTTTTATTTAAATATTCTCAATTGTCTATCCTTGAGGAGAGGTTCCACTTTTATACTGCTTACTGCTCTATCTCTAGGACCAAGAAATGTGAGTGATATGCAGTAAGTGCTCAATATATTTTTAAAAATAAATAATTGTGTCTATTGTTAAAAATGAAAACAAATGAATTTACTTAATAATTTTAAAAATTATGACTTATCTAATACATTTTAAAGGGTACATCATATTATCTGTCCCATAATAGTTAGCATGAATTGAGTAATAATTATAATTGTAACCAGGACTTCCTGAGACTTACTTGTTGGTAAAGACCACCATTTACTATGCTCATATTTAGAGCTCAATGTTCAGAAGAAATAGTATTAGCTTGGGAATTAAAACAGCCTCATTAAAGATTAGCATCATGGAAATCTAACCCAATCTCCACATTTAACATTTGTGGCAACTGAGACACAGAAAAACTATCTTGCCCAATATTAATGGTAAATTTAAGTCTGGAATTCAGGTTTCTTGAGTCTCAAATGACTAACTTTCCTGTAAACCATGTCCCAAGTCCTAATCTAAGAGTAATCAGTTACTTCATGTTTTCATTTATAGAATAAGCAGGTGAAATTAGATGATTTCTCAGCATTTGCAGTTCAATTACTCTCTTTTTTCCTTCCCCTATGTTCATCAATTATTCCACAACTTGACTGGAATCAGTCTCCTTACATTCTCATTCATATTGTCAAGATCCTACCCAGTGATACCTTGAGTCCCTTAACAGCTCTAAATGTCTATTCCTTAGGGGTATTGGTGCATCTGACTGGCTGCTGCTGATACACAGCACAGCAGAATTTACAACTACTGAATCTACACAAGTAGAAAAATAAGGATGCTCTGACCATTTACAAGCACTTCTTTGAAGGACTTCCTGAGCATCGAAGAATAAGGCATAGCCAATCAAATATAATGTAATACAGTCAATTATGATCAAATCGAAGTTAAAGTCACTCTTAATACAGACCAAGGTTAAAATTAAAGCACCTTAGGATAAAATTGTTAGGTCTTTTTGGTAGCCAATATAGTTGTTTTCAAATTAAATTGCCTTGTTCATCATGGGGAAAGTATGTTTTCTCTCTTCTCGATGCTATTAGTTTTTGCTTTCAGATGAAACAGATAACCTATAAACATATGTATGTGAATATTACAGGCTAAAAATGAATCTCATTCACTGGTGTAAAGTTCTTGGATAAACCAAGTTTAGTCTACTTTAATTAGTTTGTTACCCAATCCATTTTAATATCTCATAAAAGTTTTAAAATCCACCAATTTAATTCAAGGTTTTCTGCAGTTTAAATTATTTCTTTTGAGAAGGAAAGCTGACTGAAGTTAATTTTCTAAGATATTACATAAATTCAGAAACTTTATTTTTCCTCTGTTTTAGGAATTTTCAGATACACTGGGGAAGTTAACATTTTCTTAATGCTATCATTGAGCCTAAAGAGGAGTTTCCTAATACTGCTTGTACAAGTGTGAAGAAAGGTAATGCCTTGTCCCGTACACCGCCATAATTCCCTGCCTGTTCTCTCTGTTGCCTTGCAGTGTCTAGAGCATTTGGTTAAATCAGCCTCTGTCTAACCATTGGAAAACAGTTAAGAAGTGACTACAAGAAATAGGAGAACAAAATAAAATAGAGGGGGCACAAACCTGAAGTGTGTTTCAGGAGAGAATATCAACAATTCAAGATTTTCTATGTTTGCATTATATTGATACATCACTTAGTGTTAATCTTGGATCTCTGGACTCTTCTGGAACATTCATGGGAGTCCATACATTTCCCAAACTTTAATGTAAAATTGTGAACGCACATTTTTTGGGAGGTGAGAAACAACCCATAATTTCCATCATATTTTCAAAGGGGGTGTATAAACCCTCAAAAACAGCAAAGAAGGACAATATCAACAGATTCCTAGAGAATAAGCATCATAAAGATGGAAAAGAGTTAATTAATATAAATTAGCGTCTCTCCTCTTCCCATCTCCAATTAATTATTTTTGCCATTTTTCATTTTCAAACCTGGAAATCATATCCAACCTTAGGGCTGTACAGCTGAAGTAGGTGCTAATTTTATGAAGATTTAGCGAAGGAAGCTTAGGGTGAGTTAAAAAGTAAGAAAGTAAATTTTATTAGAAAACAAAAATAAGGTTTGGCTAAATGGTAAAATAATATTTTTTTATGTGCAGAAAACTTTAGCATAAAGATATAAAGCAACTGTTTTTCATCTCCTATTAATTTGTTTTCATTGGTAACAGCAACCAATGTTTATTAATAACTAACCATGTGTCTTCAGTCGTGTGTAAGCATATATTTTACATTGAGTTCTCATAATGAACCAATGCAAGAAGGAAATATTTTCTTTAATGTTTCAGATAAGGAAACTGGAATCATCCTGGCACATCAGGAAGGATTTCCAAGGAGAGATGACATGATGTTGAATTTCCAAAGATCAATGTGTACATTTTGGAAGGGATGTGAAGTTCAAGATGGAATGGAGGGAATAGAGGGACTGGGGAAGGAGCAGAGTAGGAAGAGTAACAAAGTTAGATGTCATTTAGGAAGAGACTGATGAGGAAGACTGAAATTTTGTCTTCTGAGATCTGCAGTAGAAGGGATTTACACTGAATCAGGATGAAGCTCTACACCAAAGCTGGGGAGTGAGCGATGTATTTTAGAATTTTTTCCAATTTCTCCCAGCTTTGACTCTTCAAAACCTGAGATTTAAGTCTCCTTAAGCCACATGCATGTTCAGAATGTATAAATAGGTCAAGAATAGTTGGCTGTCTTAAGAAATTTCTCAACTCCTCCAGGCAAGGAGACCTGGAAAGGAAATGTGTTGACCCCGAAGACTCTAAGGGAAGGATGTGGAGCCACTGCATCCCTCAAAACGGCAACAACCACCTTTAAAACATAAAATAAGCCCATGGGTAGATTTAAGAATGTATTAAAAATACATTCTGGGGACTTTCCTGGAGACCCAGTGGTTGAGATTTCATCTTCCAACGCAGTGGATGTGGGTTTGATCCTTGGTCAGGGAGCTAACATCCCACATGCCTCGGGGCCAAAAAACCAAAACATAAAACAGAAGCAATATTGTAACAAATTCAATAAAGACTTTAAAAATGGTCCACATCAAAAAACTTTTAATATGTGTATATTTATAGAGCTGGACATGACGGAGCAACTAAAATATAAATATATATATATCACAAATAACTCAGAAATTTCATTTCCAAGTATATACCCAAAAGAATTGAAAGCAAAAGCTCAAATGGATCTTTTTAAACCCATATTCATAGCAGCATCTTTATAATAGCCAAAAGGTAAAGGCGACCCAAGTGTTCATTGATGGATGAATGAATATGAAATATGCTGTTAATATATGCATACAGTGGGAAATCATTCCACCTTAAAAAGGAAGAAATTTCTAACACATGCTATAGTAGGGATGAACCCTGAAGATAGCACGATCAGTGAAATAAACCAGCCACAGAAGGACAAATTTTGTATGATTTCATTTATACGAGGTGTCAGGGTTAGTCAAATTTATTGAGACAGAAAGTAGAATGTACTTTCTGGTACAGCCAGGAGTGAATAATGAGGAGCCATTGTTTAATAGGTACATAATTTTGGTTTAGGAAGATAAAAATGATTTTGAAGATAGATAGTGGTGATGGTTACACAGCAGTATGAATGTACTTAATGTCACTGAACTGTGCTTAAAATTATCAAATGGATAAATTTATCGTATGTATATGTTATCTATCAAAGATAATAAAGCACAAGTTAATTTGATAAATTTAAGGTTGATTTCTAGTCTTAGTCTTTAAATATATAAATGCAATTAAAATCCATTCTGAATAAGGCTGGGTTAAAAATTATACATTTGGAAAACATAGTAGGTAATAGATTTACATATGTGAGATCAATATAAATGTTTTGCCTTAAATTCTTGTATGTTACACAGCTTGATTTAAATATGCTTAAAATAGTATATGGTTAACATTATATATCTTCGGGTTATTTGTTGAGTATAGTCAACTTAGAATTTCAATATCCATACTGGATATGTTGTTTGACATGGTTGATGACTAGTGGCTTATGTGGTAGGAAAATATTTTACCAGGAACTCTTAGCTAATGGGAAGGCCAATAAGATGTATTATCAACACTTTAAAATGGTGGTATATTCACAGAGTGCACAGTCTAATAGATGGCTAACAATTTGACAGATATAATTTTTAAAAAAATTAAATACACTGGAATGTCTCTATATAATGTTTTCCAGGGGTCTGGAGTTTTTTCAGTGTTACATGATCCTCTTTGGGCCCTAAGCCAGTTCTTTAAAAAATGGACATTAGCTAAAAGAAAATGTTAAATGGAGGCATATTGTGATGAATTTCACTGTCTAGTATTTATTTTAAAGGGTTTAACCTAATATACAGCACAGTGAAACTTTGGTTTCTCATACATAATATATTAAAAGTTTTAGTCCCTTAGAAAACATTGCCAGTGAATTACAGTGAATAACAAATCCATATATACTTAGAGCTAGGATTTTTTTTAGTAGAGTTTATTTTTTCATAGCTGTCTTGAATGGATATTTTAAACTTAAATGGGTTCCATTTCTCCTAAAATAAAGCATCTTTAGAGGAGAAATTTTAAGGGAACAGATGAAATTTCATTACCATACATGTGGTCACACCTTGTCAGAATTTAGGTCCTAAATTTCACTGTGATATTGATATTTGCACACATTTAAAGTGACATTATTTGGCAAAAGAACAAGTATCTAGTTTGAGTTAATGGTGCGCATGGTGATGACTAACCCCGTACTACAAGGTTAAAACAATTTTAAAAATCACTTGTTAATGTGATAAGACCAGGCTTGTGTTTTTCCTAAGCTCATTTTCAATTGGCTTTTTTGTTCCTCCAATAGGTGAATAAACGTTTGCAATTGACAGATGTATTCTTGACTCAAATAGAAAGGACAGGAGGGTGAGATATTAACTGGTAAAGAGTGATTCACACCTTCATGGACATAAATCCCTTATTTTAAAATTGAGCAGTGTTTTAGTATAACTTATCCTAGCCTGACTCTCACCAAGGATTCCATCTACGTGAATGGAGTAATGAAATTAATCTTGTTGAAAAACACATTTCTGGAAGAAATCTGTTCTAAAGAATAATTTAGTGGATATAAGTTATCTTATAATTTATCTTCCTTCTCCCTATAACTCTTCCTCGCTCAACTTATCATCCCACAAAAAAATTGGTGAAACTAAATAAATTCCATGAAATGCTTAGATTTTACCTTCCTTATTAGTCTCATTCTACTGCGATGCTCTTCACAACTAATGAGTCTTTTGATATGGAACTTAATAGGTATTTAACAGCCACCATTTTAATCTTAATTTTCTATGGATTGATTCTGTCAATAACTTATGTTAAAAATGGAGCACAATTGCTTGTAATTATGTTAGTTTCTGCTGTACAACAATGTGGTCAGCAACTCTTAATGATTATTTAATACATTTTTGGTTTTGTTTGATCACTTGAAAAATCAAAGCTTGCCATGGTTATGGTCATTGCTGCTATGCAATATATTCAATTGTATCTTCTGTTCTTCATCTCATTTTTCCTCCCCATCCTCCCTCCTGTCCACCCTCCTAGCACAGAGCAAACTCTGAAACTGTCTTCACTGCTCCGCCTCACAGGAGCTATTCTCTGTTGGCCCTCATAAAGTCTTACCCTCTGCATACAAAGTCTAGACCATGGCCAAGGAAGACATAGAAGACCCATGCACAATTACGCCCACCCATCTCAATAGCTCCCTCAATATTAAGATCTCTCAAATTTCACCTCCTTTTACATGTCTGGAATCAGATAACTGGCTCCTCAGGTACACAAAGTTACTATGGTCCATTAGCGTTCCATCTTCTTATGCCTGAGAGATGAGTCTTTCCATCCTCTCAAAAATGACAGTTCTTCACCACATGTTGACCAGTGCTTCAGAAGTCTTTGTCACAAACTTTACCTATGTTTGTAGTGATTAGCAGTTTGAAAATAATTCTCTTAGCAGTTACTGTATTTTGAACAAAATGGGAAAACTTACAAAATTCTTTTAAAAAGTTTTTTAGATACGTAACACATCATAAAATACATCCTTTTAATATGTAAAATTCAGTGGTTTTTAGTTATATATTCATGAAGTTATCGGAGAAGGCAATGGCACCCCACTCCAGTACTCTTGCCTGGAAAATCCCATGGACGGAGGAGCCTGGGGGGCTGCAGTCCATGGGGTCGCGAAGAGTCGGACACGACTGAGCGACTTCACTTTCACTTTTCCCTTTCATGCACTGGAGAAGGAAATGGCAATCCACTCCAGTATTCTTGCCTGGAGAATCCTAGGGACGGCAGAGCCTGGTGGGCTGCCGTCTATGGGGTCGCACAGAGTCGGACACCACTAAAGTGACTTAGCAGCAGCAGCAGCATGAAGTTATGCAGCCGTTACTACTATTCCAAAGCATTCGGCTCTTGGTTCAGCACCAAACAAGAAACCTCATACACATTAGCAGTCACTGCCCCTGGAAATCAATAATATATTTTTGTCTCCACAGATTTACCTATTCAAGACATTTTAAATAAATGGAACCATACAATATGCAGTTCTTGTGACTGGCTGCTTCTACTTAGCATAATGTTGTCAAGATTCATCTGTGTCACAGCATTTATGGGTACTTCATTACTTTATATTGCTAATATTCCATTGTGTGGATAGATCACATTATTTATCTATTCATCAGTTGATGGTCATTTGGGATGTTTCCACTTTTTTACTCTTGTGAATAATGCTGCTATCAACATTCATGTAGAAGTTTTGTGTAGACATATGTTTTCATTTCTCTTGCATATCAGTCCAGGAGTCGCATTGCTTGGTCAAATAGTAATGTTATGTTTAACTTTTAAAGAAACTATCAGGCTGTTTTCCAAAGAAGCTGAACCATTTCACATGCCCACCACAGTATGAGGGTTCCAGTTTCTCCACCTCCTGGCCAATGCTTGTTATTTTCTGCCTTTTTGATCACAGCCTTTTAGTAGGTATGAAGTGGTATCTCACTGTTGCTTTTATTGCATTTTTCAGATAGCTAATAATGTTGAGCACATCTTTTCCTTTTTATTTTTAATTGGCCTTTAAAAAAATGACTGAGTTGTAATAGTTATTTACATATTCTCAATATCAGTTCCTTATTAGATATATGATTTACAATCCTCCATTCTGTGTGTAGCTTTTTCACTTTTTTGATGGCGTCTTTTGAAGCTCAGGGTTTTGGTATCATATGTAAGAAACAGTTGACAAATTTGCGGTCATGAAGATTTGCATCTTTGTTTTCTTCTAAGCATTTTATAGTTTTAACTCTTCTGTTTGGATCTTTCATTAATTTTGAGTTAATTTTTGTATATGTTGTGAGTTAGAGGTACAGCTTCATTTTTTTGTCTGAGGTTTCTAGTTATCCCAGCACCACTTGTTGAAGACTATTCTTCCTCTTTTGAAATGTCTTGGTACCTAAGTTGAAAATCAACTTATCATAAAGAGGATCTATTTCTGGATTCTCAGTTCTATTTTATTAGTCTTAATATCTATAATTATGGTAATGCCACCCTGTCATAATTACTGTAGTGTCACAGTAAGTTTTCAGACCAGGAATTGTGAGTCCTGCAACTTTGTTCTGTTTTAAGATTGTTTTGGGTCAGTTGCTTTTCATATCAAATTTAATACTAGCTTGTCAATGTCTGTAACAACAACAACAAAAACAGTTATAATTTTCATAGAGATTATATTGAATCTGTAGACCAATTTGAGGATTACTGTAATCTTAACACCTAAAACTTTTCAACCTATGAATATGAATGTATTTCTATTTATTTAAGTTAATTTCTTTCAACAACATTTTCTAGTTTTCAGAGTTAGAAGTTTGTTTTATGTTAAATTTATACTTACATGTTTTATCTATTGTTAATAGAATTATTTTCTTAATTTCATTTTTGGTTTGCTCATTCCTACTGTATAGAAATGCAGCTGAATTTTTTGTGTATTGATTTTGTATACTGAAACCTGGGTGAAATTAATTATTGGTTCTAATCATTTTTAGTATAATCTTTAGGAATTTCATGTCATCTTCAAGGAGAGATGGTTTTACTTCTTCTTTTCCAATCTGAAGGCCTTTTGTTTCATTTCTTGCCTAATTACCCTGGCTAGAACCTCCAGGGCAACACTGAATAACAGTATCATATTAAAATCTCCCTACCTCCAGCCCTGTCTCTGGCCCCAACAAAACTAATCTCTACACTGCACTCAATCATTCATTGAATACAGAATTTATTCAGTAAACATTGAGCATACACAATGTGTAAGGCATTGTTTTAGGAGTCAGTTCTATTCAAGGTGAACAGTGGTCTTTATAAAAGACAAATTCAACTATGACAATCTTCCACTTAAAACTCTGTAACAATGGTGCCTCATTATTGGAAAAGGATTAACTTCTTAACAGGCCTCACCAGATCCTACCTTTTCTAGAACCAGTGTAAACCTCAGCTTCTTTTCTTGCTGCTTCTCTCTTGAATATGCTTATCTAGGCAAACTCAATTGATTTTAGTTTTTCAAAATCTCAATACAGTTGATCCTCCTGATTTGCAGATTCTATATTTGCAAATCCACCTACTGGCTACCATTCATTTGTAACCCTAAAGCCACTACCCACAGGGCTTATCCTTTTTATGTGACATTTTTCACATTTTTGTGCTTTTTCTTGGTGACTGCTTTTTATTTATTTATTTATTTTTTAAAATAAATTTATTTATTTTAGTTGGGGGCTAATTACTTTACAATATTGTTATAGTTTTTGCCATACATTGACATGAATCAGCCATGGATTTACATGTGTTCCCCTTCCTGGACCCCCCACCCTGACCTTCAAGTATTGTCTAGTGTTCCTATGTGCAAGAAGGTTGTGATGTGCTTTATAGAGAAAATATGTATGTTAGATAAACTTTAGGCATGAATTATAGTGCCGTTGGCCAAGTTCAATGTTAATGAATCAACAATGTATATTAGATAAAGTATCTTTAAACAGAAACACACATTAAACAAGATTGGGTATTGTTCACTAGATGAAAATTATTGTGACTAAGACTTTCAAGAGGCAATACTCAATTTCTCCTGGGGGCAATGATTCAGTATTTGATGATCTAGTTTTTGAAGGCAGTTTGGGAACATTACTATCGTGAAAAGTAAGAATCCTCTGTATGTAAAATGGTAATAATGAAAATATAGAAATAGCTAAAATGTACTGAGTGCCAACTATGTTCTAATCCCCGTGTTAAATAATTTACAGACCTTAACTTGTTAATTCCCATTATTTGGGAATTCCCTGGTGGTCCAGTGGTTAGGACTTGGAGCTGTCACTGATGCTGTGGGACTGGATTCCATCCCTGGACAGGCAACCAAGATCTCACCAGCCATGCAGTACAGCCAAAAAAGAAAAAAAGCCCATTATTTTCTTTAATTCATGAGATAGGTACTGTCCTGACCCCACTTTTCCAATGAGTTAACAGAGGCTTTAAGGATATTAACAGTTCTCCCCATGAGGCTTGGATTTTTTTCCCTGGTAGACTGAATTCTAGCCTGGGTTATTAAAAATATTCTTGAATGATAAATTACTTTGTTGTATTCTATTCTATTTGAATTTGTAAGTACAGCTTTAATATATTTCTTGGTTTTTATTTTGTGCTTTTATAAGAACAAGTTGTAGTTAACCCAGTATAACTAATGGCATTTTTAAAGTTCCTGTGTTCTATCTGTGACATTTTAGAAGTCTTGAATTATTCCTCATTTTAGAAGGTATGAAGAAAAATTCCTTTAGGAGAACAAAGATTATTATCTATCTGAGTTCCTGGTGACATTGATAGTGGCAGAGTTCCTTAAAATATGTTTTCTCTATCTGTAAATTAGGATTGTAAGGTCCTTAACAATAGTCTAAAATTTTTTTAAGACAACACAACTTCATCACAGTTAAATTTAAGGAAAACTGAAAATTCATGGAAAATGCTGATTTTCAATACTTTAATGATTTACTCTAAAAATTTGAAACACAGCCCAAATGACATAATGAAGAATTATTTTTATTTTATTGATAGAGAAAACATGAAGTTTAAGTGCTTCTCAAACCACTGGCTATAGACATGAATGAAATTAAGTATTTTTTATGAGTCTAGATTTAAACAGCGTTATTCTCCAATATTATCTATTTGACATCAAACAAGGTGTCACTAGAGAGAATTATAGTATTCAATTAACACTGAAGTTCTCATTATCAGTAAGCCTTCTGTGATGTGTAATGGAGAAAATGAGGTTTACCTAAGGAGGAAGATGATGACAATCTCAAAAGGAAAATGCCTATTGATGGCCAATGAAAGACAGAACCAAAAAAAAAGTGCACAACTTTCAAAACATAATTTTATATCTCATTTAGAATTCTGTCACAGGGCTCTGTTAATTGTAGCTGCAGATATTTATAAAGTTTCTTATGGTGGGAGGCCGGCCCAGAAAAGTGCTTTGAGAACCCAGGGCCTAGGAAAGGTGGGCCAGTCCTTTTCCAAGAAATATGATATTCTCAAACAAACTTCAACTGATCACTCCCCAAGTTCATAACAGCCTATTGATTTAAGAATATATGTTTCTATTTCAAACTATGAGAAGCCAGGTATCTTCTTTTTAAAAACAGTTGGCTGCAGGAAAGAGAGAGGAGTCATAGGGTTGAAACTCTATGGAGATTAAGTAGCCTTTTCGTTGAAAGACAAAAGCAAAGTTATCAGTGCTAAGGGAATTCGATCAATCAGAGAGGAAAGAAGTTGAAAATTCCTTTAACCTGACTCTGTAGATCTTGGTTTGAGGCCATTTTTGCTCTCCTTGATTGAAAGAAAGAAACGATTCCCCTGGATTGAAAACTGAGCGAAAACAAGTGACTACTCTATTGTAGGTTCTCTCCGTAGAAAGAGGGCTGCTTCAACACATAGACAAAAATAAACACAGTAAGAGTTCCCTTTCAAGAGCTAGAGTGCTTTCATGGTAGCACTATTATACATACAGGGAAAAGTAAACATTATTAACTGGTATTAGAAACACATTCAATAGAATTTAAAGTGCAGGACATTTTATATTACTTTGTCTCTCACATCTCTGCCACATTTTTTAAACTCATCAGAAGGATTTCTGAAGAACATATTCTATTTTGGGTGCATGCCATCTCTTTTATTCAAAATGTATAATTTATATTTTAGTCATAATTTCAAATTCTTTGAGGCATTCGTTCTTCAGTTTGTTTCTATAGTTCATATTCTTATAACTTTAAAAAGAAGTACCAAATAGGGGCAGATAACAGGAATTCATCAAATATTTGTTAAATAAGTGAATGAATGCATGTAGAAAATTATTTTCCTTAAATAAAACTATCTTCTGAATAACACTATTAGCTGATGCCCTTACATTTAATACTGGGATTACTTTGAGTTGCAAAATCATGTATAAAATCACATAGTTCAACTGTTGGTAAACCTTCACTATCGGGAATCTCTGCAGAATGACTATCCTGTGCGGACTTAATCTCACTTCTTTCCCTTCACTCTTAGTCCCTCTCCTAATGAATTGCTAATAAAGAACTAAGGCGGAAATACTGTATAAGACCACCAAGACTTGCCTGGAGAAAGACATACTGTTCTGAATTTTTAGAGAAAGTTTAATTAAACTCTATGTCACCTGGAATAATATCAATATTATTTTCAAGTAGATTTGGTCCTGAGAAATGGTGAGGTAAGTAAGAAAAGTTTGTTTTTAGATTCTACCCTTCAGTTTTCCATTTTCTATCCCAGTGCCTTTTTCTCTCTTCCGTTGCCCGCTTGCACCTGTCCTGGTCCAGACCATTTAAGGTATCCACAGGCAGCCTCCTAGATCCAACAGTACCCTCCGTAGCCCTCCATTTGGGCCTAATGCGAGCTGCCCTGTGCTCAGAACTCTTTCAGATGTTCTTCTTCTCATCCAGATCAAAACTCTCTTGACCTGACTTCCATCATTGAAACTCTACTGCCAGCTTTTCAAAATGATTGCTAACTGATTTAATAAATGTAACCACATGGTTGTGATACTCAGATTAATGTACTATGAAAAAAGCCTTCCCTCACACCTTTTAAAAATGGTTTTATTGAAAGAATGACATAAATTCAGAAAAATGCCTTAGTCATAAGTGCGTTACTCAGTGAAGGTGATCACAAGTGTAACCAGAACCCAGTCAAAAGATAGAACATTGCCAACAGCCCAGAAGCCCTTTCAGTTCAGTCGCTCAGTCATGTCCGACTCTTTGCGACCCCATGAATCGCAGCATGCCGGGCCTCCCTGTCCTTCACCAACTCCCAGAGTTTACCCAAACCCATGTCCGTCGAGTTGGTGATGCCATCCAACCATCTTATCCTCTGTCGTCCCCTCCTCCTCCTGCCCCCAATCCTTCCCAGCATTAGGGTCTTTTCCAGTGAGTCAACTCTTTGCATGAGGTGGCCAAAGTATTGGAGTTTCAGTTTCAACATTAGTCCTTCCAATGAACACCCAGGACTGATCTCCTTTAGGATGGATTGGTTGGATCTCCTTGCAGTCCAAGGGACTCTCAAGAGTCTTCTCCAACACCACAGTTCAAAAGCATCAATTCTTTGGCGCTCAGCTTTCTTCACCATCCAACTCTCACATCCATACATGACCACTGGAAAAACCATAGCCTTGACTAGACGGACCTTTGTTGGGAAAGTAATGTCTCTGCTTTTAAATATGCTATCTAGGTTGGTCATAACCTTCCTTCCAAGGAGTAAGCGTCTTTTAATTTCATGGCTGCAATCACCATCAGCAGTGATTTTGGAGCCCCAAAAATAAAGTCTGACACTGTTTCCACTGTTTCCCCATCTATTTCCCATGAAGTGATGGAACCAGATGCCATGATCTTAGTTTTCTGAACATTGAGCTTTAAGCCAACTTTTTCACTTTCCTCTTTCACTTTCATCAAGAGGCTCTTTAGTTCTTCTTCACTTTCTGCCATAAGGGTGGTGTCATCTGCATATCTGAGGTTATTGATATTTCTCCCGGCAACCTTGATTCCAGCTTGTGTTTCTTCCAGCCCAGGGTTTCTCATGATGTACTCTGCCTATAAGTTAAATAAGCAGGGTGACAATATACAGCCTTGACATACTCCTTTTCCTATTTGGAACCAGTCTGTTGTTCCATGTCCAGTTCTAACTGTTGCTTCCTGACCTGTATACAGGTTTCTCAAGAGGCAGGTCAGGTAGTCTGGTGTTCCCTTTATGAAGTGCTATAGCCCCAGGAGTCTGCTCTATTATAACTTCCAAAGGCATATGCTTTGTCCATTTTGTATTTTACTTGAATTATGCTACCTGTACCCTGATCACAGGAGCATGCAGGTAAGCAAGGTCTAGAAGGCCTGGGAAAGATGTCTAGACAGAGCTTCATTTCCATTTGTCTTGGCCCCAAGTGCTCTTCTAGGTAAACAGGAACACAACTTCTATCTTTAGTCATATAGACTATTTGAGCCAATACTCTATCTTGGAAAATGGATGACAATTACCATCCAAATTACATATTCATTTTTTCATATTAAAAATTGGGGCTGAGAAAAATCCAGTTCAAGGTCAAGATTCTGCTGAATTGATAACGAATATCCAAACCCCAAAGGGTGAAACAGAGAACTAGAACAAGTGAGGTAGGATGAGCACTCTAGCCTTAGCTGTTGTGTCTCTCAGCCACAATGCCATGGTGGTGATATGATCCTACATGTGTGGTCACCATAACCAAAAAGCGAAAGCAAGGTTTCACTGAAAGGCACCCGGAATTAATTAGTCCACAGCACTTGAACTAGCCTGAGGAATGTTCCCATCAGTGCTGCTTGTAAAAGAGTTCAAGCAGCAACTCAGAAATTAACAGTAATGCCGAATTACTAATTCTGTTGGCTGTGCTTTTTCATTTTTTTTCTGAAACGTCTTACTTAGTCACAAGTCTACTATAAGTTCCTAGATTTGGCAATGATCTCTTAATTCAACTTATATATGGGATAACCCACCAGACTGCTTGGAAGGGTGTTGCAGGAATGCTGGTTAGTGACAATTTCAGTTCAGCCTGCCTTAATTTAACCTCAGACTCTAAGTCGATAAACCTATGTATTCTTAAATCATTCCATAAGTGTCACAGCAAAATAATTACCTTTTGTTTTGGTTTTTGTCTGTTTTCTTTTCCTTAACGGTTCCCTATGAGCCAACCAATACCTGATGACCATAGAGAACTGGCTTCCAGAATTGTTTGACAATTTCATTTCCAGAATCTCATTAACCTGAATTTGAATCTCTGCTGTGTTTCTGGGTTAGCAAAGTGAGCTTGACTAAGTGACTTGACCTCTAAGTCTTCATTTTCTTATCTGTAAAGTGGGCAAAAAATGGTATCTACCTTTTAGAGTTGTCAGGATTAAAGGAGATAATCTGTGTAATACATTAAGTAAGTACACAATAAAGTTGGCTGATATTACCATATACCTTACTACATAAAGAATATGACATACGTCTTTCAGTTCAGTCGCTCAGTCGTGTCCAACTCTTTGCGACCCTATAACATATTATTTACCTGCAATATTTTCAACTTTGCTACTATTTTGGTAATGATTCTTCTTTTCCTACCTGCCCTTTACCCAATGAGCTTTGTAAAATCTGAAATTATGAAAAGTGACTTTTTATCTCTGTGTTATATCTAGAGAAATCAATCCATTTAGCCATAGTTATCCTAATATTTAAGTGAACAGAATTAACAGGAAATCTTTGCCTTACATAAGTTCTCAGGTGGTATAAAAGTAAATAAAATTCTTTAAGTACTCAGATAAAAAATAAGAATCAACATTTTATCAAAAACACCCAAACTACCAGTTATAAGATAAGCAAGTCACAGGTTTATAATATACAACTCAAGGATTATAGTCAATATTCTATAATGATTTTGTATGGTGTGTAATCTATAAAAGTATCAAAACACTCTGTTGTACACCTGAAACTGATATAATATTGTAAGTCAATTATACTTCAATAAAAAAAATACTCAAGATGTAAACATAAGCCACAACAGGCTCTCAATAGAGCAGGAGGTTGACTAAGCATTTATTTTGTTATTCTCCTATCTTCCCTTTTTGTTCACTTTCTATCCCTAGGGTCAGAGATTCCCCTCCTAAATCTTTCTAGTTCCCTTTTAACTCCATTGTAATACTATATTTCCCAGGCCTATATTTCCAAGGCTGCTCAAACACTGTGTCTCGCTTGCCCATATCAAAACATCTTCATTACATGATACAGTCTTGAAGCGTGGCCACGTTTGCCGTTACATTGGAAAAATGAAAGTCCCACTAAGATAGCTTAAAAACATCAGTACCACCAAGCCAAAGAAAGGGGCTTCCCAGTTGGCACTAGTGGTAAAGAACCCACCTGCCAATGCAGGAGACTTAAGATCATGGGTTTGATCCCTGGGTCAGGAAGATCCCCAGGAGGAGGATGTGGCAACCCACTCCAGTATTCTTGCCTGGAGAATCCCAGGGACGGGAGAGCTTAGTGGGCCACAGTCCATTGGGTTGCACAGAGTCGGACATGACTGAAGCGACTTAGCACACATGCAAAGTGAAAGAAACGTTCATGGGAACAGGAAAACTTTGGTTTAACTCAAAATAATTAATTCTTACAGGTGGAATGTAAAAAATCTTTTACAGAGCTGTGGATGAGACCTTTTGAAAGAAAACAAATTTTCTTAACAGATAATTCAGTCAAAGTTTCAAGGACTATACAGCCTTATGGGCAATCCTAGTCTTGATTAAACAGTCTACTTGTGTATTTATATGGGTTTGATTGCACTTTGGCAATACTTTTTTTCACTACATGTAAAAAGAAAGTGTGTTAGTTGCTCAGTCATGTCCAACACTTTGCAACCCCCTGAACAGGCTCCTTTGTCCATGGAATTATCCAGGCGAGAATACTGGAGTGGGTAGCCATTCCCTTCTCCAGGAGATCTTCCTGACCCAGGGACCAATCTCAAGTCTCCTGCATTGCAGGCCATTCTTTACCATCTGAGCTATTAAAGAAGCATGTCTCCTCATATGTTTCACATCTTCCCCTTCTCCCATCACTTGAAAGTTGTTACGGGACACCATTCTGAATAACAGCCATATTCACACCCATGATAAACTGGACCTGAAAAGTAATTATCCTGGATTAGCACAAGTCCTCTCATGCTAAAGTAGCAGTCAGATCCATGCATGCATTTGCTCCCTGACCCTCAGTTACTCTTCACAGAAAACTTGCAGAAATCTGAGTAGAGCAATCTGTACGCTATTGGTTTAGTTTACTTACCATTTATAGACTTGCCCTCAGTTGGAAAACAGATTTATTTAGTCACTAAGAGATTCAGCCAACCTAGGTACATATTAAGCAACAATTAAATGCTTATTCATTGACTGGCAAGCAATCAACTAAAGAAAAAGGAGGTGATAGAGTCAAGTAAAAATAATTCACTGAGCTCTGGATCTGTTTTTGCTGCCGATTAGAAAACTGAATATAGAGGTCAAATGACAACAAACGATGGCACAAATGGACTAGGCTTGAGGTTCCTAGTATAGTGCTTCCTGCTCTATGGTCTCTGGTCTGCGTGTGAAAGGAGAGAACTTAAGGGCATAAAACACAGTGTGATGCTGACCCTATAAGATGTTATCCCCAACTGTTAGAAAGACCTACCTGTCTCACTGACAGTTATATTCCTTAAAATACATTTTACTCCTCTGACTCCATGACTGTATAATGTTTATGATAGCTTCTACTCTTACACAATTTTCATTTATGTACTTAATCATTGCGTCTCTAATTCTAAAAAAAAAATCAAATGCATTTGTTTGCTGCTGTTCAACAAATGGACAATGAGAAAAATGCAAATGTTCTTTGGTGGCAGATATTCCTATAACAGAGTCATCACCCCTAGAATCACTCTGTTCTTTATGTAAACCAATAAATACAGAACATAAAGTGTCTAGAACAAAAGTTTCTCTGGTGATTCAAACAAAGCATAGAAGTAGCTGTTTAATGGTATGACAGAGAATGTCAAGAGTGAGAAAATTGAGGGAATAAAGCATGAAGTTTGGTGTTAACACTCAGACATTGATTGATGCTGAAGTCAGAGTCAAACAGCTGGAAAACTTGAGAATGTGTTAGAAATAACTTTGGATAAAATACTAAAGTCAACCAATTTATATATTACATATTATTTATTCTTTTGCTTTCTTTTCGCTCCTTTTTTTTTTGTAAAATGACAACGGATTGCTTCATGTCAGAACAACACTTAGTTTAGTACTTGTCGACTCCCATCTGCTAATTTGGAATCCATGGACTTTAATATCAGGTTACTTTCATTTTAATCCATGAAAAGTATATGAATCATGAATCAGTTAAAAACTGATGTATGTACAATTCTTCCAGTAGGAAACAAAATTGAAGCATTTGAATAATTGAGAAAAAATACCTGTGTTATCCTCTTGTACTCGTCAGAGAGGAAATGAGTCAGTTCGAATCCCCTCTCTGTATGAAGGACACAATTCCCAGGACACGGAAGCCCACGTTTTCCAAAGAAAACACGAAGGATCAGTCCCGGGTGTGCTCTCTGGTACACCTGACCATCATACCATCTGCCCTTGTCAACTGCATGCTGTCTTTTCTGAACATTTTAAAAATACCTACTTAATACAAAAGATGCTCAGAAATGAAATGCAAAGAGTTAAAAAGGGCTGCATGCAAATGAGGACACCCCTAAGCTTGGAAATTATGGGTTTGGGAAAACTGTTTTCTTGGTTTATTTGATTAACACTTTGCCACTGAGAAGAATTTCCCTTTGAGGTTTCCTATTCTGGATAGTTTTTAATGTAATTGGTTTAAGGGATACTTTACTTAAATATCTTAAAAAGAAATCTGCCACTAACTATAAAATTTTCATGTTCAGTCCAATTGACTTCAAAGTAACACAAAAATGCTTATTCCCAAGCGACACCTATCAGTCTCCAGCTGTGTTCCTGATGGAGACTGACATCTGAAACCAACAATTAAAGTTACCTAATGCCAGGGCTCTTTAAAGACTAAAGGGCTTTACAGTACCCTATCAAAGCAGCTCTTAACCAACTCATACTATTATTGCTTCTATAAGTGTGCTGGGAGGATTAATTTCTTGACACTCATTTAACATTACAGGAAAAATAATTTTCAGAGCCAAAAGGTCATTCTTTGCCAAATCAGCACATTCAAAATAGGATATTTTAGTGAAAAACTGAAAGCTTTGACTAGTTTGTATGGATTCTGTAATTCAAAATGAGGTAAATCAACCATTTTCCTGTTTTTGTGATATAGAAGTCTTAAAATTCTTGCTGCTATGACTGCTTCCAAACTCAGGAAAGATGGTTTTAGGGAAATATAAGGAAATGTCTTAAGGATCAAGCTATATATTTTAAATTGAATCAGCTTATTTATGTAACAAATATGTGTTGGATATCTACTATGTGTCAGGTCATGAGATAGTGCCTAAGATTATGGATAGTGGATGACTCAAAGGATTCTTGCTGACTGTGGGAAGTGACATCTTTATGACTGCAACAAGAATCAACATGCAACTCCTTTCACTAACCCTATATCCTTCCCTTTATACTTCCTACTAGATAGGCAGCCTTTTCTTCAACTCATTTTCTCCTCTTTCCCTTGATGTTAACCCATAAGAATGAATTACCAGGGCTTCTCTGGTAGTGCAGTGCTACTACCAGAGACTCAGAGCTTCCACTGAAGGAGGCACTGGTTCTATCCATGATCAGGGAACTGTGATTTGCAAATATCTTCTCCCACTCAGTAAGTTGCCTTTTCATTTTGAAAGGCAAAGTTTAAATGATGATGGTTTCCTTCACTGTACAGAAGCTTTTCAGTTTGATGTAGTCATATTTGCTTATTTTTGCTTTTATTTTCCTTTGGCATCAGAGCCACAAAAACACTGTTAAGACCAGTGTCAGTGAAGCTAAGATCTATGTTTTCTTCTAGGAATTTTATGGTTTCAGATCTTACGTTCAAGTTTTATACCATTTTGACTTAATTTATATGTATGGTGTGAGATGGTGGCAAAAATATATTTTAAATGATAGGTATTATTTTGATATAGACAATAGCTGACTTTCAGCTTTAAAACAAAATACAATACAAAAAGGCAATTATGAGATATAGTATCAACCAGAACACTAAATGCTTCACTGATGGCTCAGACAGTGAAGAATCCGCCTGCAATGCAGGGGACCTGAGTTTGATCCCTGGGTTGGGAAGATCCCCTGGTAGGGGGCATGGCAACCCACTCCAGTATTCTTGCCTGGAGAATTCTCATGGACAGAGGAGCCTGGCAGGCTACATACAGTCCATGGGGTTACAAAGAGCTGGACATGAATGGGTGACTAAGCACAGCACAGGACATTAAATAGAGAATACACAGTGTTTTTGAAGATGATCTAGAAGGAGAAATGTTCAGTTAACTAGCTAATCTTTTAGATGATACTAAGCCATTCCAGTTTGTAAAATGTCAAGTAAACATTTTTGTTTTAAAGATGGTTGCATGAGCAACTTTGAAAGGAGAATTTCAGGATGTGGATTGCAATGCAATTGACTTTAGCAAAAAGTACCACAAACAATACCTTGAGATGATGACTGCTAAATTATAGGTTGCAGTGCCTGAGGGAAAACTATTATAATTAGGTTTTTTTCTGAATAAATTGTTCCAACTTCTGGTGAGACTATCACAAAGTACTTTGTTACATTTTTACGTTCTTTAGAAATTAACTCAAAATATAAGACAAATGATGATTCTACCTTTGCTTAGA
Source organism: Giraffa tippelskirchi (assembly GCF_054371585.1). NCBI lineage: Eukaryota > Metazoa > Chordata > Mammalia > Artiodactyla > Giraffidae > Giraffa > Giraffa tippelskirchi. The sequence continues at coordinate 135,574,378 of NC_137283.1, forward strand.
ATTATAATTCAACTGCACCTGGAATGAGATTATGGTTTTGGTGATTTCTTCCATAAAAAAGGTGCTACCATAGGATTTGGCAAAGTCCAAACAAAAGGCAAAATGCAGTTGAGTTTTGTATGTATTCATTTCTTCATTTTATAAGATAATTGGAATGCTTCAGTTTCCTCACAAGAAAATTCTAGAAGTCTGTTAGTAGAGGTCCATCAAGTCATGAAGTTATGAAGAATCATTTAGAAATTTTAAAATAAGGAAAGAGCCTTTGTAAGAAAAGTTTTTTTTAAAGTGTAGATTAACTCATATGTAATACTGGTTATTAATGAAAGTTGGAATGTTGGGATGAATTTTTGTTTGCTAGACAATCTCAAATATCAGGTTACATATAAATTTTTAAAGCAAGAAGAAAACTATAGACATCCATTTTCTAACTGGTATACAGTCTTTGAAAGTACAAAATTCCATAAGTACTGAGATGAATAACCCTTTATTAGTTCTAATGTGAAAAAATTATTCATCACTACTTTAACAGAAATGTTAAATAGCATTAAAATAACAGATTTTTTGTTTAATGGTTTGAGGGATCTAAAGGAAGTACATATTGAAAAAATGAAGAGACAAAACATTGTAATTTATGTATGATCAAGACTGGTACCAAAGACACAATTTGTAGACTCCATAACAAGCAGTAACGTGAAGCTAGGAGTTAATCTAGCTAGTTACTCACAGTACACAGACCACTGATGGCCATGAGAAGCTGTTTCATATAAGCACACACTTCAAAGTTACAATGAAATGAAAAGGGAACTAAAGCAAGTTGTTGTTTGTTTTGAAATACAACCCTCAATGAGGCATTGTTTGCACACTGAACTACATGCATAAACAATGCTGTTGTGGGTTTAATTTGTGAAATAAGTGTGAGCCTTGATGAGCTGTGATGTTTGCTATTTAGAAATAGAAAAGTTTTAATTTTCCATATTCATCTGAGGATTGACACAAAATATGTAGACTCCCCAAATTAAGTTAAAGTTTGAGGTTTTTCTCAACAAGCATTTAAATGATAACATAAGAGTAATTGTTTTATGAAGTTTTATGACAAAATATCCAATAAACATATTTTTAAATACTCTGATTTTAAAAACATGAATGAAATACTTTCAATTGACAATGGGTACCTAAATCCATGCTTGGTTGTGTCCTCAGCCTATATGGCAGTCCTGGTGTGTTGTACCTCCATTATTTTTCATTTTTATTTTTTTTTAACTTTTTATTTTGTATTGGGGTATAGCCGATTAACAATGTAATAGTTTCAGTCCAGTTCAGTCACTCAGTCATGTTTGACTCTTTGTGACCCCATGAACTGTAGCACGCCAGGCCTCCCTGTCCATCACCAACTCCAACTCCCAGAGTGTACCCAAACTCATGTCCATTGAGTCGGTGATGCCATCCAACCATCTCATCCTCTGTCATCCCCTTCTCCTCCTGCCCTCAATCTTTCCCAGCATCAGGGTAATAGTTTCAGGTAACAGTGAAAGGACTCAGACATACATATACATATACATTCTCCCCCAAACTCCGCTCCCATCCAGGCTGCCACATAACATTGAGCAGAATTCCATGTTCTATATAGTAAGTCCTTGTTGGTTATCCATTTTAAATATTATATTTCATTTTTAGTTTGAAAGTCTTTTTAAGTTAAACATCACAGTGTTGTATTCAAACTGTATTAGCATTGTTTTGAGGAAAGTAACATAATATTAGTATTGATAGAATACTCACCTTATCAAACATAAATATCTTTGAATTTTGATATTAAGAATAAAGCTGTAAATGCAAGACTTGCTTTCCTTAAAAGTAATTAATATAAAACTTAAAAAGCAATGTTATATACATACATATGACTTTCATGGTTTATTCTTATTGCCATTTATAACTTGCCTTTGAATTGACATCCAGCTTCTACAGGGAGTGTTAGTAAAGAGTAAAATTAGTAAATTCATGTGCTCTTGACTCCTGAAATCTGATAACCATGGTAAATGGATCTCATTCATTCTCCCTTTGTAATAATATTCTGAATTCTATACAACAGGAAACCTATACTAAAGAATTGTTTTATCGGTTTCCAATTTTAGTCAGCAAATATAAATTCCTGTGGGCTTTCTCTGGTGGCTCAATGGTAAAGAATCCACCTGCAGTGCAGGAGACACAGGTTCCATCTCTGGGTCAGGAAGCTCCCCTGGAGGAGAAAATGGCAAGCCACTCCAACATTCTTGCCTAAGAAGTTTCATGGACAGAGGAGCCTGGTTGTCTACTGTCATGGGGTCGCAAAAGTGTTGGACTTGACTTAGCAACTAAACAGCAACAGCAACAATAAGGTGCTGCAAAGAATAAATTAAAAAAACAGTAAGAAAAAAAAGATGGCATAATAAGGATGAGTCTTGACATTTCTGTTACTTCTTAATTAGTTGGATATTTTTATAGAAAATTATATTTAGAGTTCCTATTAAAATTTGTCATCCTCAGTTACAATATGCACAATGTGATGTGCTCAGAAACTTCAACCAGCATGAGAAGAGTTGAGAAACCTGTATTCTACTTCCTTTTCCCCAACAATTAATGAGCAAATCACTGAAATTCTCTGCAATTAGTGTTCTGCAGCTATCAGTGAGAAGTTTGAGGCAAATTACAATCAAACCTATTTACGCTTATAAAATCAGTTATTCTTTGACAATGAGTATCTTGATTATCTTACTATTATTGAAAAAAGAAAATACATTTTTATCTGAAGTTCTTTGGTGGGTTGCTGACAATGATTGAGTAACAAGTTAGAGAAACAGTGGAAGGAATTACTTAGGAATGAATGATATATTTTAAAAATGCAAGATTCCTAAAACTCTAACCTTGGATACACTTTGATTTTGTTGTCATTCAGTCACTCAGTCGTGTTCGACTCTTTGCAGCCCCATGGACTGCAGCATGCCAGGCTTCCCTGTCCTTCACTTTCTCCTGGAGTTTGCTCAAACTCATGTCCATTGAGCCACTGATGCCATCCAACCATCTCATCTTCCATTGCCCCCTTCTCCTCCTGCCCTCAGTCTTTGCTAGCATCAGGGTATTTTCCAATAAGTCGGCTCTTCACATCAGGTGGCCAAAGTATTGGAGCTTCAGCTTCAGCATCAGTCCTTCCAATGAATACTCCAGGTTGATTTCCTTTAGGATTGATGGATTTGGTCTCCTTTCTGTCCAAGAGATTCTCAAGAGTCTTCTCCAGCTACAATATATATTTTTTAAGACACAAGTAACCTTAACACTGAGAATAGGCCAGTGGAAGGAGTCATTGCATCTACTTAGTAGGCTGTTGTTGAGAATTAGTATGTGACATAACACTGTCTTTACTGTGAAGACAAGCCTTACTGTCATCAGAATTATAGACTATTTATATTTTCATGGCACTGAGAATTGTATAACTAATCAAGTTTCTCTTTTTGACTCACTGCTAAAAAGTTTAAAACCACATTTGGGATTTACCTGTTGGCAAGGGTGTAAGCTGGGAGCTCTCCCAGTGACTCAGATGATAGTCTGCCTGCGATACGGAGACCCAGGTTTGATCCCTGGATCGGGAAGATCCCCTGCAGAAGGAAATGGCAACCCACTCCAGTATTCTTCCCTGCAGAACCCCATGGACAGAGGAGCCTGGCAGGTGACAGTGCAGGTGCTCCGAAAGAGTCCTACAAGATTTAGCAACTAACCCTTGTCTCTTTCAATGGTATTAGCTACTGTAGTTTGCCTTTTTGTACTAGCCTCAGCCCTACACCTTTTAAGCCCTAGCCTAACTTTCTTCTTTCTCATATGCTTTTAATTTTTTTCTAATCATATTTATCTACATAAACTGCCGATAAATAAGTAGCTTTTAAAAATGCTCTTACTATTTTGAATGACTACATAACAAAAAAATAGGGCAAAGGTCACTTTGATGATTAAAATGAAAAGCAATTGGGAAAATCAATTATATGGTGATGTAAATAGTCTGCATAGAGTAAATGAAGCCCAGACTAAGTGAGCATTAACAAAAACTACAAAGGAGGAGAGAAAGCCAAGCTCATCTCAGAAGTGGAAACTAACGGGGACTGAGCAAGGGATTGGCTGAATAGGGCTAGGAGTTGTTGTTCAGTCACTAAGTTGTGTCTGACTCTTTGCGACCCAATGGACTATAGCACATCAGGCTTTCCTGTCCTTCACTGTCACCCAGAGTTTGCTCAAACTCATGTCCATTGCATCAGTGATGCCATCCACCAGCTCATCCTCTGTCACCCTCTTCTCTTGCTCTCGATCTTTCCTAGCATGCCCTATTTTCTCCTCTAGACTGAAGCTTCCTGCAGGACAGGGACTTTGCCTGGTTCATCTCTGTCTCTCCTTAGATTGACTGAGCATTTGTGAAGGCTAAGAACAGATGCTGAGAACATCCACATTTAAGTGGCCAGAGGGGATTCAAGGAAAGGATAAACCGAGTGATCAGAGAGGTGGAGGTGACTGAGTCCACAGCAGCCAACAAAAGCCAAGGGAGAAGAAAATTCCAATGAAAAGCTTGTCAGTGGGGCCAATCACGGAACAACAGGTTCTCAAATAGGAAAACTGAGGAAAGGATTTGACGGTGAAAGAAGAGCATTTTAGAAATTTGATATCCTGAAACCCAAGATGAACGCTAAGCAATGCCACTGGTCCCTTGAATTTCTCTTGATTGATGTCCTGAGTGGCCTTAGTTCTGGTAGTTACGAACATTTATTTTAGCAATAAGGCCAATTTGGCAATAAATTAAGTGTTTATGGGCTATTTTTTCATTCAAAATTAAAATAGCTTCTTCAGTGGCTCCTACGCAGACAGAAGGTCAATTCTTGTAAGTTGGACTGCCTTTTATTTGAAGGGAAAGGACTTCCCAGTTGGCGCTAGTTGTAAAGAATCCACCTACCAATGCAAGAGATGTAAAGTGATCTGGGTTCGATCCCTGGGTCAGGAAGATCCCCTGGAGGAGGGCACAGCAACCCATTCCAGTATTCTTGCCTGGAGAATCCCTTGGACAGAGGAGCCTGTCTGGCTACAGTCCATAGGCACACAAAGAGTCAGACATGACTGAAGCAACTAAACATGCACACACAAGAAGAAGGCTACAGGTTTTTCAGAACTCAAAAATTCAGATGAGGCAGAATACAGAAGCACCAGAAAAAAGGCCTCCCTAAGGTGCACTACTTCATTTCATCTTCAAATAAAGGTTTATGGGCTCATCCTTTCATTTCAGATGGGGTAGCTCTGGCTCCCTTGAAGTTAACAAGCTAGCAGGGGCACTGTGGCTAAATCAGTTCATTTAGTTCAGTGAAATAGTAATGAACCCTTATTATTTCCCCAGCACTACATAGACACTGAGAAAGGCAATTATTCTGAATCCTTCCCCTTCTGCCTTTCTCTAACCCAGCCCTCCCTCATCTGTAGACATAAAGCTTCCTGTCTCAGTGGGTTGTCCTCAGGCTCACCTCCTGAGTCATATGCCCCAATCCCTGTTTTTTTAAACCCATAGGCTGCTTTGGAAATTCTATCATGAAGCTGGGATTGTTCATCACAGGTCCTGAACCACAGGATACACAAAGAACACTTTATCCCTGCTAATTTGGAATAGTAAAATGCAGAATACAAAAGAGGGAATTGGTTTGGGTTTAGGGAGTATATCAAATTTCCCAAAGGGGATCCTACAAGAGTTAGATTAAAATACACAAATTAAACATACAGGAGGAAAGTCCTCATCACACTGAATGTCCTCTGCTATAATGAAGTCAGGTTATCAACTGGATTATGTGTTTATTCTTCATTTAAGCATCTAATTTTATATTTTTGCAACTGTTTATCAAGTTCTAGATACAAGGTACTGTTCATGGAAAAGAAAGGAAGACGCAAGATTTTTCTCTTGATGAGCAGGAAAGAGCCTAGAGGAGGGGGAATGCTGATGATGACAGAAGAGGCTGATGTGGAACCCAGCTTGGGGAGGCAGCTATGATAAAGAAATGAAAGGATAGATGGGGAGACATTGCTGATGCAAAATAACCTTGTCCTCTTGATTTAGTGTTTATGAAGTGTAAGAAAGAGAGGTGAAGAAGCATTAACGAAGGTGGTGACAAAATTCATTCAAGAAGAGGAGCTGGTGGGAGAAGCTGGGGGGAGTCGCTTAGCTGGTGCGTTCACCTTAAGTATGTCCGGCTTGAGATGTCAACATGACCTACAGTGAGGCTTCCCGTGAGTGCTAAGTTGCTTCAGTCCTGTGTGACCCTGAAACTCTATGGACTGTAGCCTGCTAGGCTCCTCTGTCCATGGGATTCCCCAGGCAAGAATATTTCGGTGGGTTGCCATTTCCTCCTCCAGGGGATCTTCCCAACCCAGGGATTGAACCCGTATCTCTTATGACTCCTGCATTGGCAGGCGGGTTCTTTATCACTAGTGCCACCTGGGAGTGAGACTTTTCAGCTTTCTGAAAAGGAGATTAGTAAAGAGATGGGGGTAAAAATCAAATTTCTAGGATTTACCATGAGTTTGGGCAAACTCTGGGAGATAGTGAAGGACAGGGAAGCCTGGCATGCTGCTGTTCATGGGATCACAGAGAGTTGAACACAACTTAGTGACTGAAAAACAGCAAGTAGGTGCATTTAGTCCTGACCAATATTTTTGAGAGGGTTGGTGAAAGAATAAATAAGATGAACAGAACAGTCATTTTAATCGGTGTTGGAGTTGGTGCTGAGAATATATACCAAAAATTGAAAAACATTGTATAAATAGTTTCTAAATGTGCTATAAAATATAGTGAAAGGAATGGGCATTATAAAGCTTTCAGTATAGTTTTCAGTGGTGTTATAATAGTTTCGCTCAAAACTATTCAGTTTAAATGGATTTCTGCAATTTAGCAATCTTCCTAACTTTGTCATTTTATAAAATAAATGGATACTGGAATTGACTATACCAAATGCATTACTTTAAAATTGTCAAATCAATTTATTTGCCATCTGTAAAGTAAACTTCCTCCTTCCACCAATCATTGAATTGTGCATGTGGGGACTTTCAAATTATAATCAGTGAACATTTTTCACAGGCAGATACATATCATAAGACTATATGATGAAGAGTTGTATGCAAAAAGAGATTGACTGGACATTTCCTATTTTGAGATGTAGATATTGATAAGCCAATGAAATCAAAAGCACAACGAAGTGATCTTATTCATATTTTGACTTCTACTATCATTTAAAACTGGGTTTTTGAAGTACTGGAGAAGAAATCAGGCTTGTTATAGTTTGTTAAAAGAAGCACTGTGTAAGGTGAAATTGAGGAAAAAAACATTACGCTAAGTTTGTCAGACTATGAAAGTAGCAGAACTGGTGGGAATTTGCCGGGAAGTCAGAACATAATGCCACAGGAGAAAAAATAAATGTAGGATTCATTCTGCTATGTTAATGAGACCACACCTGTAATAACTCATTCAGTGTGGGATTCGTCTAATGAAAATGAACATCTAGGAAACTGGAAATAGTTCAGAGACAAGCAATAAGAATGATTAAGGGCTTGGAGAGACTGAACTGAAACCAGATTAAAAGGCCTTACTTACATTTGTTTAACGTGGCTAACAGATGACTAAAAGTGGGCATGATATCTGTTTATAAACATCTGAAGGTTGGGTGTAAACATGAAAGATAGAGTAGGATTGCATAATATGGTACTAAAAGGATTTGATTTGAGAAAAAATTTCAAGAGAGAATTGAAAAGTAAATATAATGAAGCTGTCTCCCAGAGAGCGTGCGTTTCCTTTTCTTTAGAGACTCAGCCAAGAATGAGGAAGTTTAGCAGAGAGCCCAGCACAAGAGAATGACCCAACAGGTCCCCTGCAGATCCGATTTCCTCACTTTTACAAACCAGTAGAAAACCTTTTTAAGCTTGATCTGTTTGCACAAAATTACTCAGAAAGTGTGTTTATTTATAGATTTTAGAAAACCAGGAGCACAGAACTTTAGACTTCTGGGCAATCATGTTTTATCTTTATTTGTTCTGTTATTGGCAAAGTAGTAGAGAAAACCGTGTTAAATCTAGTTCATGATTGTTGCTGTTTAGTCGCTAAGTCCTTTTGGACTCTTTTGAGACCCTATGGACTGTAGCCCACCAGGCTCCTCTGTTCATGGGATTTTCCGGGCAAGAATACTGGAGTGGGTTGCCATTTCCTCCTCCAGGGGATCTTCCTGACCCAAGGATCGAACCTGTGTCTCCTGGGTCTCCGGCATTGGCAGCAGATTCTTTACCACTGAGCCACCAGGGGAAAGTTCACTCTCCCCAAGCTCAAAGGCTTTGGCTTAGAATGTACGAGGCAATGACCAAATGACTTTATTTTTTAAGAATTGTGTATACTTCCAGCTGGACTTTAAATGTACCAAAAATGAGTAATTTAAGACATCTATTCCGGGATTATTTCTACTAGCATCCAGTCTTCTGTCTTCTTTTTTGGTGAATGTAGTATTGAAAGCAAGCAAGACCCTGTAGGGCCCTCTGGGGTACGAATCCTTTCTGTGTCCCCTGTTTCTTGTTTGCGGGAATTCGGCTTCATTCAGTGTCCTAAGACCTTTCCTGAATTCCAAACCTTGACCCTTCTCCTTGTTTGTTCCTGGAATAAACCTTTCTCTACTCCAAACTCTGATGTTTCAGTTAGTTTGGCGTCTGGCATGTGAACTTGTGTTCAGTAAGTGTCTTATTCCACTTTCTAGCCTAACGTTTGTCCTTACTAAAGTGATGGAATGGTTTTCCCTTAAGGTTACTTTAAAACAGAATTAAAGTAAAGTTTTGGATTATGAGCTCTTAGAGGGCTTTGTCTTTTTAATTTGACTTACACGCAAACCAATGCCAGAACAGTGCCATGCACACTTTAAAAATAAATAATAGATGATAACTACAGGAGGGGTTGGTTAAAGGACTTGCTAATAAGTGAATCTTTTATTTCCACCAGTTTTCACTAAAAAGTCATCTTTATTTTTCTCCCCCCACAACAAATGTCCTTTTTCAGATCAAGTTATACACTCAAGGATATTCTGATTTCCTGATTCACGTCATATCAAACCTTCTAGTGTTTCTGAATCACTTCCAGACTTTTCCAGCAGATTTCAGACACCAAAATTTTCCTCCCTGCATGTCATTTCAAGCTGTTTGAGCTTCTCCCCAATGATCTATCTTCCTCTCCTCGTTGCCTTGTAGAACTCTGTTGGTTGCAGTACCAGACTGCACCAACAGATGCTGCCACTTCAGCTGGAAAGTTACTTTTTCAGTGGCGAAGTTTTAAGATTATTGAGGGGCGATGTGGACGGTAACTGCTATTATCTCCCTTGAAAGTAATTTGGTTTTTAATTGTGGGCTTATAAATTGTTTGCATTTTACAAGTAAGACAGTAAGAAAAATAATAAAAATTAAATTAATTTTCAAAAGACACTTCAATTTCAGATACTTCAAGTATATATTAGGCATGGAAATAATTTACTAATAAAATAATTTTAAATGTAATAGCTAAAAAAAGTTTGGACTCAACATTTCTCTACAGCAATGGACAAGGAAGGCTAGAAAATATGTTTTGGAAAGCCCAAGGAACACAAGGAGTGTAATTCTTTAAACAAATGTTTCTCAAATTGGTGTGTCAGATAATTTTAGGTGGTATAAGATAATTTTTATTTCTGTAAAAATGACTCATTTGCAAGGTCATCCTCTATTCATGGCAAATTATATTGATTTTCCATTGATGATAATGATAAAAAGTTTCCTTTATCACATATAATTACATAATAAAAACAGTTTATTCAAAGAAAAATATTGAGTCAACAGTATTAAAGGTGATATGGCAATAATTATAGAAGTGATATTTAGTAGAAATGCTGGAAATAATGCCTTGTCTAAATATGCAATACACTTTTGCCTATACAACTTTAAAATTCTTAAATCTCTTGTGTTCAACTTATTTCAAAGGTGGACTGAAAATGTGAGAGTTTATATTACTCTTGATGACGTCTATGTAATATATATAAATGAATTTGAAAGTACTAATAAGAAGTTAACTAATAGTGTGATATAATTCTAATTTTTTTGAGGGAGGGTAACTTCTGTAAAATGTATTCTTATGTAGATTATAAAAAATTATGTGGGAGCAAAGTAACTTGAAAGCAAGGTCAGTATTGCTGAAAATATGATTTTAGGAGTGAGTAAAGCAACATGCTGACAACCTGTATCTGTGTGAACATGCTGTACCAAAATGTGAATTTTTATTTTATCCAAATTATGTGTCTTCTCACTTTTATTTAGAGGTCAAACTAACACATAATGTTTCATACAAAAATGAAATGTAAAAATCTGTGGCCTTATGAGGGGAGTAGTACATTCAGCCTTGTACTTAATTTTTACATGATAATTACTATAGTTGCTGAGCATTCCTAGACAGTGAATGGTTGACAAAACATTTAAATTGCATATTTTGCCTGTAGCATATAAACTGTACTAAAATAATTACTATTTTTCCTCACTACTACCACTACTAATAATAGCATGACAGTGGCTAGGAGTGGCCTTTGCGGTTACACAGAGGCTGGTTTGAATCTTAGGTCTGCCATTTATTAGGAAGTTGCTAAAAATTCTGAGCCCTTATTTTCTCACCTGTAAAATGAGGAAATTAAGACTTGCAAAGTTAATTGAATCTACCCATGGATATTTCCCTCTTAAGTGTATAGGAGCTGCCATCCTCTTCAGGCCAAAATATGCTCTTATCTAGATCATGGTTCAAATCCCCTTTGAGCCAAACCCACTGCCAAAAAGCCCTTCTACCTTGAGAACCAGAAAAGGAAACAAGCCTGGCAGTGCCTAAGCCTTCCAAAATAAATCTGCAGGAAAGAACACCCAGTGAGTGATGAGTGCAGCAATGAGAACATTTATCAGTTTAAATTTACAACTTCAGCTTTCCCATTGCCTATTAACTATGGTAGATAATTCCCCACTGATCAAAAAGTAAGTTGCTTTTGAACTCGACGGTGTCCGTGTCCATTGCTTAAGACTCAGGTGAAACAGAAGGTGAAATTTTTTCCTGAACTTTGTGCAAAATATAATTCCGTTGATAATATATTGAAACTAAATTTTCTTTGGATGTCATTCCTACTAGTTTACTTGTAAGCTCTGGGGTCATAGCTCAGGCAGTTTGAAGGGCTGCTTGTTGAATAATAAGACTTTGTATTTATAGAGACGCCTGGATTTATCTTTGGGCACATTCCTTGGGTTTCTTTTGGCCTCAGTTTCCTTATCTCTTATACAGGATTAAATAACCACCATAGAGATGTGAAAATTATATGAGCTCACATGTACCATAAGTGACCAGTGCAATGACTGCCACTCAGTAAATTCTCAACAAATCAAACACTTTTAATCAGTGTGACAACTAAAGATGTTCCTAACCTTGACAATAGGTTTTACCGAAGAGGTGATGAAATGAATGCAAAATTTATGTACTGTTGCTTGTCAACTTTGCTCAGATCTCCGGTTGTGATCTCCACATGGGTGCATATAGAATATTAGATCCTACGTGGGTGTATCTTGCATGCGCAGAAGGCTTACGCAGGAAATGTCGCTTCAGCAATGTGCCTGGGGAGGCTCTGACGCTGTCTTGGAAGTCGGTCGTCGCAGCCTGACCTTTGGGCGTCTGGGAGGGATGCCTACCTGCGCCCAGCGCTGGACGGGGGCCCAGGCCCTTTCCAGCACAGCCTATCCCCACGCTGCACACTCCTCGTGCCTCGCATTCATCTTCACGGAAAGGAGTATTTCCTCCGTTCAGAGAAAGTTCCCCAGTCCGACGTGGGGTGTTTTGTACTTTACGTAGTTGCAAGTAGGCGAAGTTCCTTCTCTCTCTTCCCCGGGGGTAAGTGGAAAGGAGTCCCGCTGGGCGCCCGAAGTGGTCGACACCGGGGATCGGGTAGCGACCGAGTTAGAGACAACTGGGGTGGGGGGGTTGCTGCCGGGCAGAAGCAGGTGGGCACAGACTGCGGTTCCCCGGTCCGGGGAGGGGACTGCGACCGCGGGTCCCTCCCCTCCGCCCGGAGGTGGCTGCGGCCGGCGCCCGGCCAGTGGGGGCGGGGTGGGGGCGGCGCGGAGGGCGCGGAGATTACCGCGGCGCCACCGGGGACGCCCAGGGCCCCCGAGCGGTGCCCACGCGGGATCGCGAGCGATGACAACAGGCCATCGCCCGAGGTCGAATAAAAAGGAGTCGCTTTCCCGCGTGCCGCCGCCCCACCACTGCCTGACCCCGGGGGTGGGGGGGTGTTGCCCCCGGCGGCCTCCAGTGGCCGCGGGCGCCGGCGTCCCCCGCCCCCACCCCGCGCGCAAGTGCGAGGCTGCCCGCGGTGCGGCGCACGCTCCGCCGCTCCCGGCTTCCGCGCAAAACTTCGAGCCTGGCCGCGTGAAGCTGTCGCTCCCGCTTCGGAGCGGGAGAGAGCCTGCAGAAAAGCCTGGCCTTGAGGAGCGCGGTGGCTGGGCGCGCGCTCTCTTTTTCTTTTCTTCTCTCTCTTTTTTTTTTTTTTTTTCCTGTCGCCATCGGGAGTTTTGGCTCCTCTCCTTTCCTCCTCCCCCTCGTAGCCGCTTCTCCCCCCGCCCCGTCTCTCCCCCACTGGTGTACGCTATTTGTTGGAGGTGGGGGGGGGAGGTGGCCGAAGGGGATGTCCTCTTTTCACCAGAGGCTCAGCGTGAAGGCGAAACTTCAACACTGGAAGGAAAGAGAATAAATACGTAAATACGGACGCACAGATCTGTTGCTGCGGGAGACACTTGGACTTTGGGATCCTGAGACGGTCCGGGCGGCAGGAGGTGAGTGCATCTTCTTCCGACCCTCTGTCCCGGGGCCCGCGTTTCAGGGATCCCGCAAACTCTCCCAGGAGAGTGCGCGTGGCTGCTCCGGGAGCTAGGAGCGATGCGCGCTCTGCGGGAAGGTGTGTGGGCTCTAGGGTCCCCGCGGTCGCTCCGTTGCTGAGTACCCCCAGCCAAAGGGCCCAGGCTGCTCGGAGTGCCTTGGTGCGTTCAGCCCTGGAGGACGCCCCGGCGCCCCGAGGGTCCCTGCAGAGCCTTTTTGTCCCTCGCGGAGCCCTCGCGGAACAGGGCGCACAGCTCCATACCTGCACTCTATTCCCGCCTCTCAGAGGCGCGCGCCCCTGGGTCTCCCCTGCTTCCTTCTTGTGACATTTGTTACTTTGCCTAGTAGCCCCTAGATGTGCCAGATGCAAGGATGCTGACACAGGTCCCATAGAGGGCCCCAGGCCTCTGGGGTTTTCGCGGGGCTGGGTGCGTGTGTACGTTTAATGCTTGTGTTCTTAACTCAAGGCAGCAACCGGGCTTTTGGGCTGCGGCCGTCCCCCTTTCATAGTTTTTATGTGGCGTGGGCCGAATGTCTCTTGCCGTTTGCCAGGGTTCATGAAACGAGAGGCGCCTTTTCAGAGGACTCGCGTTCATTGGCCCGGGACGCGGATGCCGTGAGGAATCCTAACTTCTCCAAACGGAGGGACATGACCCGGGTCGGGGGTAGCAGGTTTTCTCCTTACAAAACCTGCAGCGTCTGGGGTGGCTGTGGGGCTTGAAAGGGCTCAATGTTTTAGTGTCGTTAAGCGAGATTTGGAAATAGATCATGTGTGTGCTTGTTTTATTTTGCACCGCACAGCAGCCAGAACTTTCGTTAGTAGCACTTGCAAGATGTCTTTTTTGTAAACAGTATTCGGAACAGCTTGGAGCTATTAGGGAATTTGCCGACCTAGTGCCACGGCTGAGCGGTGGCGAAACCAGAGAGCGCGGCTTAATTTTTGTGATCCCTTTCCTAGCTGGGGTGGCAGCGTCTGCCCTCTCCACCACCTCTCTTTCTCCTGCCCTTGAAAGCTGACGGGGTTTGTGTTAGGCGTGAGTGAGTGTGTGGGAAGATGTCGTTTGGAGCGCGTTTCTCTCTCCTCACCGCCGGCGTCTGTCCTCTGCACTGTCCAGCGGGCAGTCATTCATGAATCCTCATCCGAGGGCAGTGGAGGAAGGTGCAGGTCCCTTGGCCCTTTCTGCCAAGGTGGAGAATAGCGACGGGGCGTGTGTTTTGGTTTCAGAGCAGTTCCACGTGGAGCACCTCCGTGTGCGTGTGTGTTGTGTACTTGATCTGTGAGGAGGTAACTGGAGGCTCGTGTTCAAACCCAGTGGGCCGTTGGCCATTAATTTGCTTTCCTGGCTGTCATTACAGACACTTCCAAAATCTGATACCTAAGAGAACCAACAGGTTAGGTTTCACATTAAGAGCTCATACTTAACAGTTTTCTTTCTCCCTTACCCCTTTTGGCTTGGCACCCTGGGATCAACGTAATTGATGAAGCAGAAACACTCTTCTCGAATATGGCAGTTTTGTTCCTCTTCTCTGCGGCCACTTTTTGCACTCTCGGGCGTCTGTCACCTTCACTGCGCGCTCCTTCGGGACTTAGACTGGAGTCTTAGGAGCAGTTAAGGACCGTGGGTTTCTCTTCCACAGCTCCTGAAGTTTGATTTACACGTCGGTGACTGTTAGACTTGAAAGTTGAGGATGGTATTTTGCTGTCGCGTTGTTTTTGGTTTTATTTCAAAAACCTCCTCAGCACAAGGATTATACTTGATAACTTTACCCGGGTAGAATTAGGTTTGTCTCCCCCACCCCTTTATTTTTTAAAAATTATTTCTAGCCATTTTATAGCTGAGGAAAGAAAAACTAGGAAGGGGGTTGGGCAGCGAGAAAATCCTGAAACAAAATGTTTGCTACATATTAGGGTGTGGTATAACCTTATCCCAAGAAATAGATAGCAATAGTAAGAACAGGGAAACTACTTTGTGTGGAGCTAGGCTGCCGGAATCTGATTTTTATGGCAATGATACCAAACGCAGATATAACTACATTCATTTTTATTGTTATTATAAACCATAAAAATAGTTTGTTCCACCTCATTAAAAGTTGTAAGCCATTCAGAGTCAAATCACTTTTTTTTTTTCTTCAGAAATGGCTGTAGGAGAGGGTTAAAACCTTTGACAGTTACAGCTTTGAAAGTAACATAATTAGATTATCTGAAAACTGTTCTTTTCCCCCCTGATTATTAGGGATACATCCTTGCCTTTCATAATAGGTAAAGGTCTAAAATCAACAGGTTTTCAAGAGACAGTTTTCCTTTGCCAGTTATCTGAAAATAGTATATGTCAACCTAAGATCAACATAATTAACAATTGTTTCACAATTATAACTGAAATTAAAAGATTTGCTTGATTATTCTTTTTATGAATAAGTATTATACACGATATTAGAGACTTAATTTCTCTTTTACACAATAAAAAATTTATCTATGCACATATTTAGAGAATATCTAAGTATTATGTTCAAGCCTAAAAATTAAAAAAAAAAACCCTGAGATTCATATAAAAAGAATTTTGTAGAAAAACAATCATTATTCCTATTAAGAAATACAGATACTACATTCTGGAGGGTTTGTAGAAGCCAGTCGAAAAATATTGTCTTTCGTCAAAATTTCTTTCTTGAGGGCAGACTGGAGGATCAGTAGTTCATTTTGCTGTAATTTGTTTTTTCTTTCAAAAACCTCTTTGAGTTAAACAAAAAGAATAAGACCTCCATTTCTGAAAGTTTCCTTTTTATTTATATTATGATTTGGGGTGTAAATAAATTTTACATAGCCACGGGAAATAAGGTGTCCAATTTCATGTTTTCAATCTCTGTTGCAAGTTCTAAATGACTGATGCCATGTCTAAAAATACATTTATGTGGCTTGGTATTTCATTTTAAAAAATTTTATGCACTGAAATGAAATTAGCCTGAAGTTTTAGAAAAGTAGAATAGTAGAAAACCCATGACTGTTATTATGAAAAGTTAGGATGTTGGAAAATTCACATTCTAACTCGCAAATTCACTTACTTCCCCCATGGAAGCTCACACTTTTTATCCAGAATTCAAGAAGAGGGGAAATAATCCTTTTCAAGGCTTAGTGAAGTGTTAAGTAATTTAATAGTGCAAGTATTTATTTTATTTTTCATTATCTTTTTTCCCTCTTTTAGGTAAATGCAGGAACACTGAACATTCAGTATAAGCAGGGCCCCCTTTATAAGAAGTTTATTCACCATAGTTCTGTATTGCAGCTGCTGGTCATATTTCATGGAGCTGTTAAAGCACTTAAAACCTAAAATTAGGTACTGTCTGGTTGTAAATATTTCAGATCACTCATCCAAGAAACAAATAGAAGAGTGTGTTATCAGAAGTAGATGTTCTGAATCCTCTCACTGAAGAGCAGAACAAAATATCTATAAAACACTTTGTTATTTTTTCAGTATATAATATGACAGTTTCTTTTTCAAGTGGATATTAGTCTTACATATTCTAAACTCTTATGAAGTGTCTCCCTGTAGAGTATCTTAAACTAATTGTATTCAGAAATACCACTGGGGGATTTTATTACAGCGGTTACTGGGTGAATGCAATCCACACCAGAAGGAACAGGATGACTTTCAATGTACCTGCTCCTCTCATGAATTTTTCCCGCTGAACTAAGAAATGACATGTTCTTTCAGGCATTCGTTCTAGAGATGGGTGAGAGATGCAGTGGTGTATTTAATTGTCGTATGTGTGAGACTGTATTTTGCAGTTAGATGAGTTTTATCGTGGGGGACACCGAAGATTAAGTTGTACGCAGAGTGAACTTGGCTTCACTTAGTTTGAACTTGAGTGGAAGAAAATAAACAAGAATCGCATATTCCCAAGTAGTATAAGCAACTCTGATTGCTTTTAAGAGGTTTGCAGACTATGTAAACATTACTGTCACCTAATATTGCTTGTGGCTCTGCACATTAGGATATGCTTTGGTGATATACTGTTTTTCTCTTGAAGTTTGTGATTCTTACCATGTCCCATCCAGGTTTCTACTAGGAGAGTGGTACTGAAAATAAATATCACTACCCTTACTCCCCTAACTTCTTCCCTCTTCCAGAAGAGATGAAACAGATGAATTTAAAAATAGAAACCATTTTAAGTTATCAAAACCACATTTATATGGTGGTTTAAAACAGTTGCAGAGTGTGTACCTCTAAGTCTCACTGTAACCTTTTCTGTCATTGAAAGGTGCTAATTGATCTTAGGGCACTGACATAATAGTATAGTTTGATATTTGAAACCTTTCGGCATTGGTCTGGCCCTTTTCTCACCCTGAGATTTCAATGCATGGCTGATGAAGAGTAACACCATGTTAAAATGTCAGTAATTCTAATTTTTTTCTCCATGTAAAACATTTTAATACAGCAACTGATATTTTTAAAGCTTTTATGTATGTGCAGTAAGTAAATTTATTTTAATGTACTTCTGGGAAAGAAGGGCCTATATTATATATTATCATGTTAAGGTTTTTAAATATTTTTTTCACAGGTAAATTTTATTCTTAGATTGAAATTTTTAGGCAAAATCTGATTGCTGTGATCACATTTGAATAGGTTCAAAGTGAACTTGCATTAAAGCAATACAGAATAGCCATCTTGCAGTTTCATATATAAAGTGTTCTTAAGTGTATGTTCTTAAGTAAATGGAGATCTTAAGGTATATTTTAAAGTAAAAAAAATTGTTACTTTAGTTTTTGTATAGTTGTAACTGTTTTGCCAGTGTGAGTAATTATGATTTTCATCATCAGTCATAGCTGACATTTACTGAGTATTTATTTACTTCTTTTGCAAAAAAAAATTGAGGTATTTATGTGGATTAGCTTCTCAACTATGCCATTTTTATTATTCTGATTTTACAGATGAGAAAAATGAGACACAGTTATGCAGTAGAGTGGAGCCAGGATTTTAGCTCTGCAGCCTGAACCCTGATCCCCTATCCTTAAATGTTGCCCTAGACCGTTTGCTCCCACCAGTCACACCTGAGTTCATTTTAGGGGGTACCTACACATTTTATTTTTATATTATTAGTTATATATTTATTTCTAAGATTACTAGGAAAATATGTTAGATTTCATATTAAACCTATATTTTCCTAGATAATGTTGTTTAAGGCAAAACCAAAAAAGGATTGAAGCAGAAAAAAAAATTTAAAGCACCTATTTAAAGAAACATATTAAGTGACAGTGAACAAGTACTAAGTTAAAATAGCCAAAATCATGAAGGTTGATGGCAAATGACTACAACTGGGAGAAACTGGTATTCTAGAAGGCTCCCTAAATGCTGAAAACTTCTGCCTAGATCTCTTCAATATTTGACTTACATGTAGTCTTTTCTTTTGCTTTTCAAGCCTTATCCTTTAGTTAGATGTTATCAGTTTTACAGTTTTTCTCTTTTTGCCTTAAGCTTGAATGCTCGTTATGAATCTCAGATCTAGATGTTTCTGTTGAACCAACTAACGAGGACTGCGTAATGAATTTCTAAAGGCAAGCTGAAATGATAACAGGGCTCAGTTATATTTCAGAAATACTTTCAATTTACATAGATGTCAGACTTTGCATTTTTAAGGGTTTCCTTAGGTGAACATCCTTGTTTTGCTGTTAATAATCTGTTTTATAACTTTAAAGTACTCTTCAAGGAAGCAG
Source organism: Giraffa tippelskirchi (assembly GCF_054371585.1). Lineage (NCBI taxonomy): Eukaryota > Metazoa > Chordata > Mammalia > Artiodactyla > Giraffidae > Giraffa > Giraffa tippelskirchi. The sequence goes on from NC_137283.1 coordinate 135,593,022, forward strand.
CGGTTTTTCTTTTGATTTACATATTTAGCTCAGAACCCTTCTTTCAAGTGAAAGCTAACGCTAAGCCCACTAGAGAAAAGTCCACTGCCTTCGTGAAGTAGGACGTGCATGGCCTGCGAATCACTCACCAACCCTGTCTCCGACCATTGGTACCTCCCCACGTCTCTGTAAGGATCATGCAGTTTGCAAAAAAACGAACCTTCTGACAGAAAAGTCAGTTCAGAGTACCTGCTGCAGTCTGTGAGTATGTCATCCACTAAAAAACCAAAACAGAGCAACAAGCAACTCTCAAATATGGCAAAATATCTTCCAGTGTAACACAGCGTCAAAAGGTGTGTCGGTTTACCCTAGTGTCACTTGGATATTCTTAGTTAGCCTATCTGCAACTTTCAGTTTAGTACTGAGAAAATAAAAAGTAGTCAAAATGTTTCCCACATGGAATTATGTATATGAATGAGGCACATAGAATTTGTTCTTGAAAAGGTGTGTTTGATTAGAGCATCTTTTTTTTTCCCCTTTAAAGACTTGACAGAGACTCATCAGCAGTGGCATAAATTGACTTGACCTTAGATTTTCACATAAATTATTGCTACCGTTTCTGTTATTCTTTCCTCCTCCCTTTTTAAAATGAAAGGGACATTTCTTGTGAAAGGCTACGATTAAATCATAAAAATTTACGTTCATATACCATTAAGTTTAATTCTGCTCACAAAAGCAATAGCATTAAATTTGAAATTTGATCCTTAATCAAGTAGGTCCACCACATAGCAGGAGGGCTTCTTCTCTGCAAGGTCATATACACAGTTCACAGGCCTCTGCATATACCCAGTGGAGGGATCTAGTCATTACATTTCACTTCTGACTCTGAACTCCCTCAAGTTAGAGGATTTGAAAGGACCTGAATGTTCTTACTAAGAGATGGAATATTTCTAACTTAATGCATGCAGTATGTTGAAAGTGATGATGACTTGGAAAATCCACAGGTCTCTGAATTAGCTAATTCTCTTCACTTCAGATTTTATATTTTAATGCAAATGTGTATTCACATATGATTTTGACTCAAGTAATTCTAGCCAAATTGAATCACAAGGTGGGCAAGTCACATTCCAATTTCCTTTCGCAGGTTTTCAGTAATCTCAAAGTGTGCTTCTAGTAGGTAACTTTAGAATGTAGACCTCAGTGAGTGGTCAAGAACCTCAATATTACTGCAACTTTGTATATGAACTTTAGATATTAAGATGATGCTACTCTTTGTTTTTCGTAGTCGACCCAAGTAGACTTCATGTAGGTCTGTTTTGTCATCTCAGTTGTTGACTTTAGTTTTTAAAGGCTCCATTCATGAAAATACTAGCAAAGTTCTGGGCACATGGTAAATACTTATTAAATGCTTTTTTCATTATCAGTGTTGCTGATGAGATGCCAAAATTATAATGCAATGAATAGACTTTTTTCCTACTCTTGATGATTTTGAAGGCTTTGGGACTTTTAGTCTATGATTATATTAATAATAAGTTCTACTTTTTCTTGGCATATACTGTTCATAGGAATTGTTAGCTTGGTAAGTGAGTTAATCGTGGTAACAAGGTTATAGGTTTAATTCTCAGATGAACACCCTAGCTATAGGGGGACACTTATGCTACACACACTTGGTCATATTGTCTTTGTTGTCATAAGTATAGTTGTGATATCCTGACTTTCTCTCTTTGGGGACCACTCTGGTCTGTGCTGGATCTATCTCTAAGACTCTTCTGCTGTCCCAAGGATGATCAACCACATCTGTTCACAGTTTTTATCAGATCCCTTCTTGACTTAAAATTCTAAACAAAATAAATTCCCTGTTGCCTACAGGGCATATTCTGAAATCCTTAGCAGGATCTACAAGACCCTTCAATCTGAGAACTTTGCTGAAGTTTCCCTTCTCACCTCTCACCAGCCACTCACAAGAAATCTCTTCTCCAGCTGAATGGAAAAGTGCAGCCCTCAAATACACTCTGGTCATTTCCGCTCCATTTCTTTGTGCATATGATTCTTTCTATCTGGAAGACATCTTTCCCCTCGCCCTGAAACTTTTTTTTCTATTTCTTTTGCAAGACTCAAGATGGAAAATGTTACCTCCTCTGACAGCCAGAGACTGATCTGGATATTTCTTGTCTCTTTGTTTCCAAAGAGCCTAGTTTCCACCTTTTAGCATAGCAATTGCCACATTGAAATGTAATAGATTGCATGAGTTTAAATTCTGCTCTTGACTGAGAATTTACTGATGCTCTTACCAGTATTTGCCATTCTATATTTCCAGTAGGTAGGGGACAGTAAATTGCTATTGAATCAATGAGTTAAAAGAAATGGGGGTGAAGGCAGTGGTGGTAGCACTGGGGACAGTGACCATTACAAGGCAAGACAGCCTTAGCAATGACCTCAGGGACGTGGGGTATTAATCTAGTAGAATTGCATCTCTGAATTCAGGCCCAGCTTGTATGTATGATGTAGAGATGTATTTATGTCACACATGACCATTGGTAAGTCAGTGATCTAGTGGATAAAAGGAGAATCCTGAAAATCTCTGGAGATGTGAGTATTTCTTAGCACTTGACATCTGAGGAACCTTCTTCTGTTATGGCAGAGTGGTTAAGTACAAAGAATATGGACCTGGGCTCCTTAGGTTTGAAACCCAGCTTTGACACTAATGACTGTAATTATGAGCATGTTACTTAAAACGGGTTTTGCTTCAGTTTTCTCATGTGTAGTGGAATTTACTTCTTGGAGATCATATGAGAATTCAACAAATAAATATCTGTGAAACATTTAGAATAGTGTATGACTGATGCTGGGAAAGATTGAAGGCGGGAGGAGAAGGGGATGACAGAGGATGAGATGGTTGGATGGCATCACCGACTCAATGGGCATGAGTTTGAGTAAACTCCGGGAGTTGGTGATGGACAGGGAGGCCTGGCATGCTACAGTCCATGGGGTCGCAAAGAGTCGGACATGACTGAGCCACTGAACTGAACTGAGCTGATAATATGAATACTAGCTATTATGAATGTGGTTGTCTTCCCTCCATTGAAGTATGCTAAATATTCCAGAGATATTTAGAGCTGAAAGTCATTTTTGGGGTCATAGACTGGGGATTAAAAATCTAGTCCCTAGTGATCCAAGTACACATTTAATACCCTGGGTGATCTTGGCAAATCTGAGGCTGGGTTTGGAGTTAGAAGACATTAGAAAACTCAGTTTTGGCCATTAACATTGCATGGTGTTTCTTTTAACAAATACTTTCCCATACAGTCATCTAGATTTTATTTATTTACTTAAAAATAATTTTTACTAGAGTCTAGTTGCTTTACAATGTTGTGTTAGTTTTTATTGTACAGCAAAGTGAATCAGCAATATATGTATACATATATTGTATACAGTATATATGTATACATATATATTTTAATTTTTAAAGGCTTTCATCTTTGTGGTTTCTTAACTACTCTAAGCCATTTTAAGAACATTCTATAATGGTATTTTTGTTTATAGCCAATATTTATTTCACCAGTTGCTTTTTTTTTTTTCCAGCCTAAAGGCACCAATTATAAGAATTTGTATAATTTTCCCAGGTGATGCAGTGGTAAAGAATCCACCTGCCAATGCAGGAGACACAAGAGTTGCAGGTTCGACCCCTGGGTGGGGAAGATCCCTTGGAGAAGGAAATGGCAACCCACTCCAGAATTCTCGCCTGGAGACTTCCATGGACAGAGGAGCCTGGCGGGCTACAGTTTATGGAGTCGCAAAGAGTCAGACATGACTGAGCATGGATGCACACACTTGAAGAACTCAGTGTAAACTTTTTAAAAAGATAACACCAAAGCTTGCTATGACTCTATCTTTGCAGTCAGTAGGAGGACATTGAAAGTGAAAGTGTGAAAGTGTTAGTCGCTCAGTCATGTCCGACTCTGTGATTCCACGGACTGTGGCCTGTCAGGCTCCTCTGTCCATGGAATTCTCCATGCAAGAATACTGGAGCGGATTGCCATTTCCTTTTCCAGGGGATCCTCCCAACCCAGGGATTGAACCCAGGTTTCCTGCATGCAGGCAGATTCTTTACCATCTGAGCCAGCAGGGAAGTCATTAGCATCTCCATTTTTCAACTTGATCGTTTGGTCCTTGGATTCAGATGTGATGAATATATGGTGAAGAGGGGCTGAAGGAGGAGGGAAGGTTAAACGTTAATTGTCAGGGTTCTGTTTTAACTGCTTACCTGGAATAGCTGACAGGCACATCTGTTTAAAAATATGATGTTACTATTGATGTTGTGTCTGAATCTCTCAGTGTGTTTAGACCAGCGTTTCTCAAAGTCTGATTATGGACATTTTGAATTGGATAACTCATTGTTGGAGGTGTGTGTGTGACTGACCTGTGTGTGCATTTTAGGGCGCACAGTGTAGGGTGTTGGGTGACATCCTTGGTCTCTACCCACAAGACGCCAGTAGCAGCTTTCCCCGATTATTAACAGTGTGTCCAGACTTTTGTCACATGTCCTCTGGAAGCGAAATTGCCCTCAGCTGAGAAATCATAGTCAAGGTTGATCTTAAGATAGCTTGTTAAAAGTGGTGCTGGGAAAACTGGTCAACCACTTGTAAAAGAATGAAACTAGAACACTTCCTAACACCGTACACAAAAATAAACTCAAAATGGATTAAAGATCTAAACGTAAGACCAGAAACAATAAAACTCCTAGAGGAAAACATAGGCAAAACACTCTCCGACATAAATCACAGCAGGATCCTCCATGACCCACCTCCCAGAATATTGGAAATAAAAGCAAAAATAAACAAATGGGACCTAATTAAAATTAAAAGCTTTTGCACAACAAAGGAAACTATAAACAAGGTGAAAAGACAGCCTTCAGAATGGGAGAAAATAATAGCAAATGAAGCAACAGACAAACAATTAATCTCAAAAATATACAAGCAACTTCTGCAGCTGAATTCCCGAAAAATAAATGACCCAATCAAAAAATGGGCCAAAGAACTAAACAGACATTTCTCCAAAGAAGACATACAGATGGCTAACAAACACATGAAAAGATGCTCAACATCACTCATTATTAGAGAAATGCAAATCAAAACCACAATGAGGTATCATTTCACACCAGTCAGAATGGCTGCTATCCAAAAGTCTACAAGCAATAAATGCTGGAGAGGGTGTGGAGAAAAGGGAACCCTCTTACACTGTTGGTGGGAATGCAAACTAGTACAGCCACTATGGAGAACAGTGTGGAGATTCCTTAAAAAACTGGGAATAGAACTGCCATATGACCCAGCAATCCCACTGCTGGGCATATACACCGAGGAAACCAGAATTGAAAGAGACGCGTGTACCCCAATGTTCATCGCAGCACTGTTTACAATAGCCAGGACATGGAAGCAACCTAGATGTCCATCAGCAGATGAATGGATAAGGAAGCTGTGGTACATATACACAATGGAATATTACTCAGCCATTAAAAAAAATACATTTGAACCGGTTCTACTGAGATGGATGAAACTGGAGCCCATTATACAGAGTGAAGTAAGCCAGAAAGAAAAACAACAATACAGTATACTAATGCATATATATGGAATCTGAAAGATGGTAACGATAACCCTATATGCGGGACAGAATGAGAGACACAGATGCATGGAACAATTTTATGGACTCTGAGGGAGAAGGTGAGGGTGGGACGTTCTGGGAGAATGGCATTGAGACATGTGTATTGTCATATGTGAAACAGAGCACCATTCCATGTTCGATGCATGTGACAAGGGCTCGGGGCCGGGGCAGTGGGATGATCCAGAGGGATGGGAGGGGGAGGGAGGTGGGTGGGGGGTTCGGGAAGGGGAACACATGTAAACCCATGGCTGATTCTTGTCAATGTATGGCAAAAACTATTACAATATTGTAAAGTAATTAGCCCCCAAGTAAAATAAATAAATTTATAAAAAAAAAAAAAAAAAAAAAAAAAAAAAAAAAGATAGCTTGTTAAAGTCAAAAAATTTCCAGGCATCTGCCTGAGAGGACTGTTACTATTTTTAGTTAAGTTTGGAGAATCTTCATACATTCCTCCTAAGTTTAAACACAAAATCAATCAATTCTTATTGGCCTATGTTGATAGATAGGAGATCCAACCAGTCCATCCTAAAGGAGATCAGTCCTGGGTGTTCATTGGAAGGACTGATGTTGAAGCTGAAACTCCAATACTTTGGCCACCTCATGTGAAGAGTTGACTCATTGGAAAAGACCCTAATGCTGGGAAGGATTGGGGGCAGGAGGAGAAGGGGACGACAGAGGATGAGATGGTTGGATGGCATCACCGACTCGATGGACATGGGTTTGGGTAAACTCCAGGAGTTGGTGATGGACAGGGAGGCCTGGCGTGCTGCGATTCATAGGGTCGCAAAGAGTTGGACACGACTGAGCGACTGAACTGAACTGAACTGATAGATAGCCTTACCTAGAGAGGATTTACAGATAGCTTCATATAAATGGGAGATTTCCAGGTAGTGCAGTGGTAAAGAATCCCCCTGCCATTGCAGGAGACACTAGAGACTTGGGTTCCATCGTGGGTCGGGAAGATCCCCTGCAGTATGGAATAGCAACCCACTTCCAGTATTGCCTGGAAAATTCCATGGACAGAGGAGCCTGGTGGGCTACAGTCCATGGGGTTGCAAAGAGTTGGACACACCAGAGCATGCATGCCTTTTACACAGATTGACTATTGTCAGCATATTTTTCTTTTCTGAAAACTGTGTATGAGTTGGAGGAGCAGAATACTTAGGAAATTATGTCAGAAGTAGATATTTAATTGAATCACCTATATGTCTATTTTTAAAAAATTACTTTTGCCGTCAATCATTAGTAGCTACTTTTGATTCATTTTTGATAATGACAATTGCTTATCTTTTCCCATAGGTAAATATGCAGTAATAATAAACTTTTAGTTTTAGTTTGTAGTGTCAGAAAAAGTAAAGTATTATCTATAATCACAACTGCCTAAGATTAAAATACTTTATCAGTTAAGTCATTTGTTCGTTTGTAATGAGAAAGTTTCAAATGAAATACGTCTTAGCTTTCAATTTGTACCACTGTTTCAGGGTCTTGAGTTTAATAATATTGGTACAGTCTGCAGAAAGAAAAATGAGCATATTGCACATAAAAACTCCTTTGTTGATTTACCAAATCCAGACTTTGTGTTAGGTTTAATCTTGGCATGCACATTTTGTCTCTGGATTGATATGCAGTTGACTACAAGTAAATGTGACTATAGTCCGAGTACTCCATCTGACATTTGCCTAGTTCAGGTGTATATGAAAGACGCTTCAAAAGTGCTGCGATGAACACTGGGGAGATGCGTGTACCCCAATGTTCATCGCAGCACTGTTTACAATAGCCAGGACATGGAAGCAACCTAGATGTCCATCAGCAGACGAATGGATAAGGAAGCTGTGGTACATATACACAATGGAATATTACTCAGCCATTAAAAAAAATACATTTGAATTGGTTCTATTGAGATGGATGAAACTGGAGCCCATTATACAGAGTGAAGTAAGCCAGAAAGAAAAACACCAATACAGTATACTAATGCATATATATGGAATTTGAAAGATGGTAACGATAACCCTATATGCGAGACAGAATAAGAGACACAGATGCATAGAACAGTCTTATGGACTCTGAGGGAGAAGGTGAGGGTGGGACGTTCTGGGAGAATAGCATTGAAACATGTATATTACCATATGTGAAACAGATCACCATTCCATGTTCGATGCATGAGACAAATGCTCAGGGCCGGGGCGATGGGACGACCCAGAGGGATGGGATGGGGAGGGAGGTGGGTGGGGGGTCCAGGAAGGGGAACACATGTAAACCCATGGCTGATTCATGTCAATGTATGGCAAAAACTATTACAATATTGTAAAGTAATCAGCCCCAACTAAAATAAATAAATTTATTAGAAAAAAATTACTGAGGAGAACAAATTGGGAACATATATATATTAACATGAAGTGAAAGAGGATAACTTTGCTTACATAAGTTTTCTGTTGCATGTAAAAATTATTTTGGAGTATAAAACAATTAATACTATAAATATATGATTAGACTAATGTTTATGTGAGGTCTAAACAGTAGAGAAAATTTAAATCTCACTGGTAATTGCAAGATACTTGAAATTCCACGTATATGTATTATCTAGTGGTTTTACTTTAATTGTATTAGGCAGGTAATCATGTTACCTGGAAGCGGTCAGACAGACCTAGGGATTTCACATCATTTACTAATTGATGCTCAAGCAGACAGGGCAGAGGTACTTGAAAACAAACTCCCTTTGTCTCTGTCTGTCTGTCTTTCTTTCTCTGTTACCTCTTCTTTGATTTATGCTTTAATTTTAGAAATGTGCTTTTAAAAAGGAAAAGTGGCTGCAAATATAGCATACTGTATGTAATCAAAATGTATTTCTGTTTTCTAAAAAGAGGACTCCTCACAGCTACTTGTTAGCAGAGAGATGAAGTGGGTGCTGGGCAACCCAATGACAGATGGGGGCCCTTCCAGGGGACTTAGGAGGGAGTTGTAAACCAAGGGCTTAAATCATGAATTTTCAGACAGTAGAGGAGAGTTCTGCTCCATACATTGACAGGAAGTCCAATGAAGGCATAGCAAACCTCAAGTCCATCCAGGCACTTTATTCCTGACATTGAACAGGAAGCCTGGTAGCCCTTGAGTCATTGGAGAATAGCCAGTAAACCAGAAGTTCTGTTTTTCCAAATGAACACTCCTTGGGTTCATAAATCAGGGAACCCCTCAGAGAATTCAAGTCACATATTTGCTTTCTCAGGTTGATTTCTTTGTACAGTGGATACAAATGTGAGACTTACCTATTTTATGAATGCTCTATGGCATAAAATACAGTTAGGCATTTCCTTTTCTCTCCCAGGCATATTCTGGCCACCATTGTCCTCCAGTGCCCCAGCTCCCTTAACCGACTTCCTCTTATGTTTTGCTGCCTACCTGGACAAAAAAATCTACTTATCTTTCAAGGCTTAGCTCAAATGTCACCTCCTCTGGGAAGCCTTCCCAAAGCTCAGGCAGAATGAATTCTTTTCTCTCTGTAATACTATAGCACCTTATGTGGGCTATTAGTATAAGAGCACACTGTGCTGGGACTAATTTTATGTGAGTTTGTCTTCTAGAGAGATGCTGAACGCACCCGGGGGCAAGACTTTATCTGTCTCGTTCTGTAGCCCCAATGCCTGGGATATTGATGGAAATTCACTAGTTACCCTGTTGCCTACATATCTTCAAAGGATGTACATCCAAAGCCAGAAGACTACAAAGAATGGATCCTGTTTATAGTTTGGAAGCTAGTTCTTTTTTTGCATGTGATCATGGGAGCTAGTTCATTGGTTATATTTTATTCTAATTTATTTAAAGCTTTATTTGTACCAAAGTGTTACTGATATCCAGGGCTTCCTAGCAGAGGAAAAGATATGGCCACATGAACTGGTATTTTGAACAAACTGAAATTAAAACGGCAGATTCTAGTGGAGGTTTATACTTTTCTTACTTCTAGTTTTCTCTAGAAACAAACTTTGGCCTCCTTGGTTGATTTCTGTAGAGATACATTTCATGTTATTTTGAAGAGTTTTTAGCCCTCAGAATTATGGATTTTATCCGAGAGGAAGTACGTTCTGTGTTTATGTCAATGTTTCAAAATATGGGAACCAAAAATCCTAGAGATATTGTTAAAAGTATATGTGGCCATTTGGTGAGAGAAATTCAGTCTTTTTTTCAGGCATAATTTAGGAAGAAAAATTTCTGTTTAGTTTCTAGTGGTTTGTTTTCAGGCATTTTCCACAAAAAGATGAGCAAGACCCTTCAAAACCACCAGCTTGCTTATTTAGGGGAAGAAAAAAAGCCTTCTGGGTCCAAAAATAACATTAAATTAAAATGATTGTTTCCAATAGTTTCAGAAATTGTGGTTTTATTTCCTCGTATGAGTCATTTCTGAACGGAGTATGTGATTGTGCTACGCGGTGATGAAGCCTATTTGCTTGGTATTTTCGTAGGTCACATAATTTATCAGAGAATCAGATCAGGAGAGGAATTTAGCCTAACTCTCCATTTTGCAGATGAATCCTGAATTAGAGATGTTAAATGATTTATTCAAAAGGAAGCTAAAAAGAGAATCCTGTGCTGGAGAAACCCTAGTGCTCCCAACTCTACAACTTGCTGCCTTTTACTTTCTTTGTTTGAGTTCAACAAGGAGTTGCAAATACTGGAATCAGACGGCCTTTGTATGTATCCTCCCGGGCCTCCCTGCCGTTCATCAGCAGTGCACCCTTGGAGAAGTTCTTTACTGTCCTGCTTCAGCCACAGTTGCAGTGTGTGTCAACAGGGAGTAATAATAGTGCTTGCCTCATGGAATGTTGTAAGAAATAACTGAGTTTATACCAGAAAGACACTGAAAATGCTTGTATGTATATACATACATATATATGCATAACACACACACATATATATTGAATTAATTTATTTGAATAAATTGTTGAGTATATTTAATATTCAAAAAAGGGCTGTTAACCCTGCTGAAACAAGATTTTTTAATCAATTTTTTTAAAAAAAAATAAAAGTTATCATGTGTTTTGTAACATATTGATATTAAAACAGATACAATAGGAGGTCCTGTGAGGGGTCTGACTGGAATAGGCAAGGAGAGAGACTTCTGAAATGCTGATAAAGCCCTTTATCTTGATCTCATTGATGGTGAGGTGTGGGTTTTGAGGTAATACTTATCGACTGTCTACTTTTGATTTGCATATTTTACTGTGTGTCTGTTATACTTTACTGAAAAGTTTTAAAATACAGATATATTTATATAAGCTAGATGAACAAAAAGAATTTACAGTATAGCACAGGGAACTATATTAATATCTTATAATAAACTATGAAAGAAAAGCATCTGAAAAGTATATCCATATATGCATAAATTTATATGTCTCTAAATCACTTTGCTCTGCACCTGAAACTAACACAGTATTGCAAATCAACTGTACTTCAATAACCTAAAAAATTAACACATATATTTAACACAAAAATTGGGTGTCCCTCACTTTATGTATCTCTTCCATATCCCACAAATGAGGGCAAATGATTGTACATTGGTGTACTTCCTTTCGGACATTTTTTTCTATACACGTGTAAATGTAAGAAGTATATGGGATTGTAATTTATTTTTATTTTACATTTTTAACCCAAGATTGATTATCAGTTGTCTTAAAACTTGCTTTTGATTTGCTATATTTTGAATAGTTTTTGATATCAGTGCATGTAGTTTGGGGTACTTCTGTTTAATGTATGAATATGTTTTATACTTTAATTGATCTCTTCTTGATATATTTTTAAGTTGTTTGAAGATTTTTACTATTACAAAGTGTTGTATTCATGGAGTTTATGTATCATTTTGTATATCTGCCCCAAATTCCCATAGATAAAACTTTAGATGTAGGATTAATAGATGAAAGAGCATGTGCGTTTTTCATAAATGGTGCCAAAATACAAAGAGGTCATAACACCATGTATCCTTGTGAGGAGGTCTTTCTCATAAAGCCAAAGGCAATATTATATGCTAAGTTGAATGTTGTATTGTGCTTTGGTTAATAAAATGGCTTATAGCAGTAAATTCCTTGAGATTCACACACTAAATGGAAGAATTCATTGATAAGAGCAAATATTCTGTTAACCACATATGTAACAAATCCATGTTATATGTATCTGGCTTAAGGGTGGTCACTACTTCTTACATGCACACGTGTGCTTAGTCGCTCAGTTGTGTCTGACTCTTGTGACCCCATAGACTGTAGCCTGCCAGGCTCCTCTGTCCATGGGATTCTCCAGACAGGAATACCGGTATGGGTTGCCATTTCCTTCTCTACTCCTTATGTGAATGATTATTAATATATGTATTCATAGTTCTTAAACCACTTGGTAGGAAGAAAAAAACTCAGTGTGTGTAATATTCATGACATGTTTTTACTTAGCACCATAAAATATTTATAAGAATTGTTGAGAAGCTCTGTTATTGTTGAGGACTTATGAGGCATGGTATATTTTTATTCTGTTAAGAGCCAACTATGTGCCAGGCACAGTTGTAAGCACCTTACATATATTACTAGAGCATTTAAACATGTAGATGAAAGACTTAGACATTGTATTATGATAAATGAGATCACTCCATATTGAATCTGTTATTAAATATTACCATATGTCAAACTATCAACTGTATCTTATCGATGTTTTGATTTGTAAATCTGTGAAATGTCACAATCTAATATGAAAATTAAAGTGAAAACATCAAAATTCAGAAAATTGCTATTCAAGTCCTAGATAAATTATTATGACACGTGAAGTTTAAAGTGAAGTTTGTTAGTTAGGTGCTTTTCCTGTGAAAGTCTTATATGTAGAAAGTTCTGTCTCCAGAATATTCAGTTCTTATAATTTCTGGTTAATTAAGAGTCTGGCTAACCTTTAATGGTTATCTAGTACCTTAAGAGAGTAATCCAACTTAGAATAATAGCTAACTGATTCCTCCCAGTGTTGGATAAATATCGCTATCAATTTTTGTGAGGTTTTTTTCCTGCAGAATTTCCTGTTATTTTAAGGGATTCAATAGGACTTAGGCACATAAAACTGAAAATTATATTACTATGGGGAAACTGCTCTGTGCCTTTGAGAAAGAACTCTCTTGCTAACTTAAGTACTATATGTGTGTAGAATAGCTAACATTTTCCTCCCAAGAAATTTCATGTATGCAGTTAAAACACTCTTAAATTGATTAAGGATTTGTTATATATTTCCAGAAGCACTCAAGAGTACTTTTATGGTTATAAGAGTAGAGTGCATTAGAATGCCAGAAACCAACGAATACGCTAGAGGCCTTCAAAACCATGCCCAGCATTCCTGACTTTACCATATAAACACGCGGGACAGTCTAGAAAAACAAAACAACTCCCCTTCTCCCAAATGTAGGTAAGCCTGTGATGATAACACTTCAACTGGCTTGAATATTATTTGATACCTTTTCTGTTAGAAGTAATTTTTATTACTTAGAAAACGGAATGGCAAAGTTATAAATATGACTGATATTTATTTCTCAACTTAAGTATTATTTTACATCAGATTTGACCAGTTACCTTTATACATTTTGGAAAGTGGATTATATAGCTACTACAGTATTTTGCCTATTAATCAGGGAAGTTAAAAAGTCTTTTATAAATGTTGAATCAAAACTCACACTGCTGTGAGGGAATTAAATTTCAAGTCATATACTCCTTTTATAGGGTGAGAAACTGAAGTATGGAGAAATTACAAGGTTTTCCCAAAGCTATACATTGAGTCATGGCAGACATGGAAATCTGTGATTCTGTTTGCCTGATTAAGTCTAAAACTTCATAAAATTAAACTTATTTATTTCTTGACATGTGCCTTAGAAGTGTTTCATTATTTGCTTATTTGTTCATTCATTCATACGTTATACAGGAAACTATTTTTGCAAGATATAGTCTTAATGTAGGGACTATAAATAATTTGAATTTATGTATCTTAGATGTTTTCTTAAAAAAAACTCACTGTATTTTTCTTTTTCATGACCATGGAAAAAAAAAGAAAAGATTAAGACGTTAAAAACTGAGTTGGATTGTCTTTATTTAGGCCACAGCAGAGTCTATAAGTGCCTGAAGCATAGACACTGCATAGCAACTTGATTAGCTTCTTTAGGAGCTAATAGAGTTTGAGTATTTGAACAAGAACTTGGCTGAAGCCCCAGGTGGATACGGAACAGAGTAACAACCAGGAGAAACCACACCACCCCTCAAAGTACAGAAAGGACCTGCGTCCACATCTCTAACAACAGTATCTTTATATTTACTTTAATCAAGAGGGGGCTGGTTATTCTGCTTATGTCTCATCTTCCTGAGTTTCAAGTCTCATATTTTAAATTCTTTTTCATTGTGATCTTTTTCTTAACTCGTTTAACCAGTGTTTTCCCAAACTTGCTTCACCTGCTTCATTTTTTTTCCCCTCCATGCTATAAGAGTCATATTTAAAAAGCAAATAGTATTTCTCTGAGCCAGACCTCACTTCTTCTTGATGGAACAGCTTACATCACAAGTAGCTTCACATCAGCAGAGTATTGCATCTTCCCCCAGCACAGCACACTGTAACAGAGAATCCAAGGAATACAGGGCTGTCATCTACCCTCCACCTCTTCTACAGAGTGTTTACTCAACACAATTTTGGTTGGTTTATTTTCTTGTCCTTTTCTTGCAGTCCTGAAACTTAGAACTCAAACTTGGCTCCAGCTTTATGGCTCACCAGCTCTTCCCGTGTTCTTTACCAAGATAGTCTTGAGGCCCAAGAGCCCTTGGAGCCCTGGGGACTGAACAGACCCAGGCATGGCCAAGACCTAGGCAAACGAAACCTTCCTGCAGTTTAAAGATTAGTCTTTTTTTTCTTTCTTTTCTAGTTTTTCTAAAGAGATAATTTAGTGTTAAATGAACCAGCAAACAAACAAAACCCCTTGGGTCTTTCTAAAAGGAGCATTCTTATAGCTTTGAAAATTTATTGTTACTAATTTCCATTTCATCTAGTTGGATTTCTTTTGCATTTTTTTTTGTCTGGGTATGAATGTGATATTTGGTATACATTCATGATGACCTGGGGGCTTCCCAGGTAGCACTAGTGGTAAAGAATCTGCCTACCAATGCAGGAGATGTAAGAGACATGGGTTTGATCTCTGGGTCAGGAAGATCTCTGGAGGAGGAAGTGGCAACTGCTTCAGTATTCTTGCCTGGAAAATTCCATGGACAGAGAAGCCTGGTGGTCTACAGTCCATGGGGTCATAAAGAGTTGTACACAATTGAGTGACTGAGCACACACACACCATACTGATTTGTATTAATTTAATGTCAATTTGTAAATGAATGGTTTGAAAATAATGATGTACACTGACCTATTTCATATCCACCTTCCATTTAATGCATTTCTTAGGCAGTTATGCTTTTGTGGCTGACTGAATTCCCTCCTAATTCCTATTGGGAAACAAGGACTTTCTTATTAAAGATGTGGTCGTATTAACTAGGGGTACTTAACTTGAGGAAAAAATATTTAGGGATGACATAAATGATTGCACTTTTTAATATCTAGTATATAAGATACTTATTGTAGAATTTTAAGACTATTAAGATATTTCTTAATATCTAATATCTATGTATCTGCCATGCATATAAAAACAGGATTCAATTTGTGCTCTGTGAGCAGACCAGAGTGGAAGTTCTGAAAGGTAGATTTTTAAGACTAATAGATAAGGAAGAATCAAAAGAAGGAAAGAGGAGAAGTAGATGGTTCTATTCACTGAATCTAAGAAGCTTCAAGTATTGTGTCTACAAATTCATATGATGGGTCTGTTAATAAACCCCACTTACTTCTATACCCCTTATGATCCCAAGACAAAGAAGTAAGATTCTATGAATTTAATTCATAGTCTCTGTCTCTCTAAGTTTGCCTTTAAAATCATACTTTAGGGAAGCAAAGCATGGAATTGAACTGCAACATAAAATTTATTTGAGATTTTTTTCTGAATTCTTTCAGCTTTAACCTTTAGGAAATTCTTTGGATTACTAGATGCTAAATGGCAGATATGGTAAATGTGATTCTACTGTTAATGCAGTTACAAAGTCAGTGGATGCTTTTATATTCTGATGCTATAGGGAAATTTGAGAGAAAAGATATTCAAACTTTCTTGGAAAAAAACCTTTCTTGGATGCCTCAATTAAAAAATCTGGGTAAATAAAATTCTCTTTAGGTGTCCCAAATTTTAGGAAGGTAAAGAGCATTACATCTAATTAAATTCTTAACTGTTATTCTCTATAGACAGAGTTCAAGCATGAAACTTGTATTTCAGTTCAGTTCAGTCGCTCAGTCGTGTCCGACTCTCTGCGACCCCATGAATTGCAGCACGCCAGGAAACTTGTATTTAGGGAAGTCAAATTTACTGCTATATTTTATATCTCTCATATTTACTTTGTTATATATTGGATCCCCTATGCACAAAATAAATATGATTTTCAGGTGTCACACCTTCATTTCTGTGAAATTGGTAAGACAGAAAATTTTAGAGGAAAAGATAGATTTGTGTTGCTGCTATTGTTTTTGTTTTTATTTCTTTCTTTTATGGGGATGGGGTGCTTCCTGAGTTTTATCTTCTACTTCACAAATTGTTTCCTTAGCTGAATCTAATTGGCTGTTTATTTCATTCATTTCTTGTTTGAAATTTCAATGGATATATTTTTAAAAGCACTTTTACGGTTCTTTTCCAGATCTGTGTATTTATATTTTGCGATGCTTGGGTCCTTCAATTTTGTTTCTATTTCTTCTTTAATTATTTTAAGCATACTTATTATATGAGATTTTTCCGATTGTCATTAATCTAAAATTTTGGGGTTCCAAATCTCCTGTTGTTGCATCTGTTGTCTCTGTGGTGTTTTGTTTCCTGATGTAGCTTATCACTTTTGATGAATTTTTCTTTCAGAATCCTTTATGCCCTGTGGACCAGTTTTTCATTTGCTTCCCTGGAGTCTAGGGAATTCAAATCTCTGGCTCAATCTTGATTTTAATATTTTGGCTTGAGGTTTCCATGCTAGCGATGCAGTAACTATTTAGAATTACATTTGTGTGAGGCTAAGTTTGATTTGTCTCAATTATTTTCTCTTACTCTCTTCCCAAAGGCTCTTTCACCTGACAAACTTCCTTGTTGAGCTAGATGACAGGCTGAGTTGTCCTAGCTTTACTTCAATAAAAGAGACGAACTTCTCAGACTTCTTCCTTCCTGTGTTACCTCTTGGCTGTTGTTTTCTGCCCGTCTTTATAAATGAACATAAGGTCAGCAAAACAGTTATATGCAAACATATCTTTTCTGCTCAACTTTTTCATATCGCCAGTTTCTCCAGAATCCAGGTGTGACACCTGATAATTATATTTGTCTTAATGGTTACATATCAGTTGTATTTGCCTTATAAAGATTTGTCTTTCATGTAATCCCACGTATCCATCTTTTCTCTAGGCTTCTTTCAGTTGTGGTATCAGTCCAGGTTCTCCTGATTTCTTACTCAGATTATCACAACAGCCTTCAAGTTGCCTGCCCCTTAACTCCAGTCACTGATCCCTATTTTTCATAAATTTGAGGTAGATGTGTTGTTGCAATTATATCATATTTACCATTCTTTTTTGTGTTTCAAAGGTATCAAAGCAGTAATAACAAAGTGTGTGTATTCACTAGTATTTAGCATTTTACTCCTGCTTTTGCCATTTCAGAACTTCTCAGCATCCTGTTAACACTGAATGCCATTCCTTGCTCATGCTTTCTTTTCTGAAAATGTGTTCTCTTTCATGTACTCATCTATAATTTTGTTACTATAAACATCAGTTTCTCAGTGCTAAAGAAACCAATCACAATTTCTTTGCTATGTAGAATGGCAAACTCAAAAGAGGTAAAGGGTAATCTCACTTGATCAAAATATCAAAAATTGTTCATTTTTACAAACTAGTGTGAGTTCAGAAAATTGGTCCAACACGGGCTACTAACTGCCTATATATAGATAGTTAATGCAGTTCCTGAAAATAACTGATTAGTATAATATTCTTAGTTGACCAGAGTTAAAAATTATTTTCATAGAAATCAAATAAGTACAATTCTACTGTATAGCAAAAACTTAAAATATTTTAATTAATTATATGAAGAATGAATAAAACAGCAGAATTTTTCTTCCAGTCTGTCATTATTAAATGGCTTACATTTTTGAAATACATGATTTTATTTAATCCTAACAAAATATAATATAGGTATTATTATTGTTCCTATGTGATGGATGAAGAGGATGATATTCAAAGGTATTTATGAACTATCCCAAGGCCATAGAGTTATCCAGCAGGAAAGCAAGGAGTCACATATAGACTTGTTTTATTCCTAAAGCCTTTACTTTGTTGATGTTGTTGTTTAGTCTTTTACAACTTCATAAACTGTACAGGGTCCTCTGTCCATGGGATTACCCAGGCAAGAATACTGGAGTGGGTTGCCATGCCTTCCTCCAGGGTATCTTCCAAACCCAAGGATCAAACCTGCCTCTCCTGCTTTGCAGGTGGATTATTTACCCCCTGAGCCACCTGGGAAGCCCCTAAGTCTTTATTAGGAGTCACTGCATTTCTATTTCCTCCAGAAAGACATTTTTTAGACTTCTAGGGTCTAAAGAGGAGAGAAGAGCAGATGGTTTATTAAGAAAGGCTCAAATAGTTCTTTTCTGTCAGGCTACATAGTGATGGCACCCCACTCCAGTACTCTTGCCTGGAAAATCCCATGGACGGAGGAGCCTGGTAGACTACAGTCCATGGGGTCGCTAAGAGTCGGACACGACTGAGTGACTTCACTTTCACTTTTCCTTTTCATGCACTGGAGAAGGAAATGGCAACCCACTCCAGTATTCTTGCCTGGAGAATCCCAGGGATGGCGGAGCCTGGTGGGCTGCCGTCTATGGGGTCGCACAGAGTCGGACACGACTGAAGCGACTTAGCAGCAGCACATAGTTCTATGAACTATTATAGTAAGTGCAGAAAGCTCCACAGTTAGTGGAAGTTCAAATGTAGTATGGGAAGAACAACAAGGGGTGCATGAGAAGGAAAGTAGGTTACACAATATGTAGGTGTAATAAAAGTTGCCAAGCTCAGAATTCTTTGAGATGTTTCTGTGAGACTAGCTGGTTTCAATTATATCTGTGTTTTCTAAGTTGACTAGCCAACTAGCAACAATTAGCAAACACGAACAAAACAGATTACCTTGGCTGACCCTTACTGTCAAAAATCAAGTGATAGTAATTTATAATTCCAGGAAGATGGCTGCTATCAAATGAATCTGTGTATCACTAAGAACCCAAATGCGTGTGTGCTCGCTCAGTCGCTTCAGTCGTGTCTGACTCTGTGTATCTCTATGAACTGTAGGCTGCTAGGCTTCTCTGTCCAAGGGATTCTCCAGGCAAGAATATTGAAGTGGGTTACTATGCCCTCCTCCAGGGTATCTTCCTGACCCAGGGATTGAACCCGCGTCTCTTGCATCTCCTGCGTTGGCAGTCGAGTTCTTTACCACTAGTGTCAACTGGGAAACCATAATTATCATGAAATTCGGCTTGTTATCATTTTTTAGCATGAGAAATTAACCTCATTATTTCTAAACATTTTGTGTTAAATGGACCATTTTGCAAAATCCATGCCCTACCTTTGTAAACAGTTCAAAAATATCTCAGCATCTACTTTTTAGCTTGACTTCATTTAAAGAGATTGAAGTCAGACATTACCGTTCACCTAGATCTGTTTATTGGACACCTTTTCTGTTTTCCTTTTGTACAAGCAAGGACAAGAGTCATGTGCATGGTCACAGAATGCCCATCTTACCTTTCTGAACAGTTGGCCATAGAATTGGAGCTAGATGTTCTTTGTGCTGTTGGCTTCCCTCTCGGGCATGGTGCCTGAGCAGCTGGAATGAGCCAGTGCCTGACCCAGCTTCATAGACCCGTTAATGGAATTTGGAGGGCAATGAGGGGAACTTGGTGCAGAGGATGTAAAGGCAGTATCCTTCTTGACAGTTGATTCCAGCTATAATAACTCAAGAATGCAGTGGAAATAAAACTTGTTAGACCTCCTATACAATTGCAGTTTTATGCGAGGCAATCTCTTAGTAAAGGAGAAAATGTAATTGGCAATTATGAGGA
This sequence comes from Giraffa tippelskirchi, assembly GCF_054371585.1. Lineage (NCBI taxonomy): Eukaryota > Metazoa > Chordata > Mammalia > Artiodactyla > Giraffidae > Giraffa > Giraffa tippelskirchi. The sequence continues at coordinate 135,612,857 of NC_137283.1, forward strand.
TTGCTCATGGAATCCAATGAAGCACTGAGCAACGATGCAGCAGGAAGAGCAGAGAGACAGGGAGGCTTCATGAGTAACAGGATCCAGGGACTTGAATTCTGCCAGGACTTTCTTGCCATCTCCCGTTTTTGCTTCTCTTTCTGGGTCAGCTCCTTTCTGTCTCTCCCTAGCAGATCAGCTTTTTACTTGTGGCAATAAAAAGCTCCCAAGTATTATATGCTAGAGATTTTGCCACTGATGGAGGAGTAGCCTGGTACTTTCTTGGGCCTACATCCTAAGCCATTGGAAGGGATAGTGACGAGTCATTAGACTGAAGTAATTTGATGTCACTGGAAAAGTCCTGGGGGACTTAATGTGTTATAAGATGAATATGGGTCAGTGTGATGTTCAAAAATGTATATGGGCTTCCCTGGTGGCTCAGCAGTAAAGAATCTGCCTGCCATGCAGGACTCGTGGGTTCAATCCCTGGAAGAGCCCCTGGAGAAGGAAATGGCAACCCACTCCAGTATTCTTGCCTGGGAAATCCCATGAACAGAGGAACCTGCAGGCAACAGTCCACGGGTTTGCAAAAGCACTGGGCGCCACTTAGAGACTAAACAACAACAATAGGTATATAAGTACCCTCATGCAAGCAAACCTTAGTTTTATACACAAATGTTTTTGAAAATTCATTTGCAATTTGATAATCTACAAGGCAAACAATAGATTAGCTGTTCTAAATGATAGAATATAATGGAATGACAGACACCTTGCCTTGGCCCAGAAGACTCTTCATGTGTAATGAATCCTCTAAAGCCCCCACCTAGGGTAGAATGGGGGCTGTGCCAGAGGTTATGGACAGAACTATCCACACACTTCCATCTCCACTGCAGAATCTGCACAGGAGCTAGAACAAGAGTTTGGGTGGGGTGCAGTCTTTCTATCTTACCCTAGGAATGTACTAGACATTTGGGCTTCCCAGGTGGCACTAGTGGTAAAGAACCTGCTTCCTAATGCAGGAGAAGCAGGTTCGATTCCTAGGTGGGTAAGGTCCCCTAGAGAAGGGCATGGCAACCCACTCCAGTATTCTTGGAGAATCCCATGGACAGAGGAGCCTGGTGGGCTATAGTCCATAGGGTCACAAAGAGTTGGACACGACTGAGCAATTTAGCAGACAGGCACACATACTAGGCATTGAGAGCATGGGTGGGGGAATGTAGTCTCTTTCCCTCTTCTTTTTTCTTTGCACTACAGCAAGAAGCAAACATAGCCTCTACTGTGCATGCACCCTCACAGGAGACTCCTGGTGGAATTCCCAGCCTTTGGCCCCAGAGCAGTGTGATAGTAGTGATAGGGCGAAGGGATGGCGAGGACTGTGGAATAAGGCCTGGACCACAGGGAGAAGGAAGATGGAGCTCTTCCTAAACTCCCACTTTGGGCCATGGCCCCAGGGAACAAAAGCATCTGACTTCTGGTCACCTGTCATTGGCAGAAAGATGTACTGCCAGAGCTGCAGTAGCACCAATGAAAGAATCTGGTTTATCCCAAGGAAGGGGCAAAGCTCTGGATTGTTTGAAGAGAACATAATCAGATCTTTATTTTAAAGCTATCACTCTGACTGCACCGTGAAAAATGAGGTCCAGGGAGCAGGATGGAGGGCCCTCAAGAGGCTGCTGCTTCAGTGTAGGGAAGGTGATGGCTTGAATTACTGTAGTATATCTGTAGTATATCTGTGAGGAAAGAAACATGGAGAGATTTGAGTGAATTCCATGAGGTATTGCTAGGTAGTTTGTTGAATGTGGAGAGGAGTGACAAGGAGTCGATGACAGGTGTTTGGCTTTAATAATCAGTGGGAGGCCTTGCCATCTGTGTATATAGTCCAGAGGAATAGCTCCCCCCACCCCACCCCATGCCAGCCCTGAAACAGGGAGCACCCCTTCACCCTTCACATTTGCCTTTATTCAGCAAGTGTAAGGGCTTCCCAGGTGGTGTGAGTGGTAAAGAATCTACCTGCAGTGAAGGTGATTCATGAGACTCAGGTTCGATCCCTGGGTCAGGAAGATCCCCTGGGGGAGTAAATGGCAACCCACTCCAGTATTCCTGCCTGAAGAATTCCATGAACAGAGGAGCCTGGTGGGCTACAGCCCGTGGGGTCTCAAAGAGTCGGACATGACTGAGCACACACACACACACACTCACACACACACACACACACACACACACACACACACACACACCCAAGGGAAAGCATGCCTGGACAGTCTAGTTTTTATTGATCGTTTGCTTAGAAAGACAGAGGATTAGGATTACATCACACAGCCTCTACAAACTCTTCCTACTTCTTTCAGCATCTTCTCTTTCTTGAAAGCACAGTGTCCTTTGCTATCTCTGTTACCATGACTAAGTCTCAGTATCTCATGCCATTTCTGAGAAATGTTTTAAACATTTGATATATAATCTCATTATATGTTTAAATTAGAAGCTTTGCTGATTTTTTTATTCTGATTTTCCATAGGACAGGAGTTTCCACCTTATGTCTAGTGCAAAGTTCAAGAAAAGGATATGATCAATTTTCTGTATATTGAAAACCTAACTTCAGAAGAAATAATCTAACACAGAATGAGTGAGGTCGCTATGATTCCTGTTCAAAATTTACCATTTTGGGGAGAATGGCCTTGAAATAGAGCTTGGAACTAAATTATTGCCTCATAAAACAGCATGAGGTTACTGTTATTCCTTAATTTTATATCTTTATTATGAGGTAATACTTCTCTTATTTGATTCGAAGAATGTTCTTGTCTTTTTCTCATGTATTTGTGAATACTAAATGTTAAAGGACTTAGCATAACAACCATTGCTAAATTATGATGTAAAATAATACTGTGTCTGCAATTAGCCCACATAGTTTTACTTGGTCCAGTAATATAAAATCACTGGGCTCATAATATTTTAGTACTTTAGAGTGTTTGGCAAAGAAATAAATTCATGTTACCGTAAAACAGTTAAACTAAGTAACAATCTCAATTTTAAGGATATATAAAGCAAAGTATTATGTTGTAACGTGGAACATTGATGCAAATAACTCCCCAACTGGAACATTAAGTAGATTCTGAAGCAGTGGTTAACAGAAAAAGGCTAGTCTTTGCTGTATTCTCTTATGCTTCAACAGTTTTCTGGCTGGCTTAATTTTTAATTTCACTTGAGTTAGCACCGGTGCCCAGAGATGGTGGTCCTCCTAGAATATGATCAGTTCTTTCCCAGTGATTGATATCCTTAATTTAATTCTTGTGTATCTTTTCTGGGAATACTACGTTTAAACCTTCAGTTCAGTTAAGTTGCTCAGTTGTGTTTGACTCTTTGAGACCCATGGACTGCAGCATGCCAGGCTTCCCTGTCCGTCACCAATTCCCGGAGCTTACTCAAACTAATGTCCATCGAGTCTGTGATGCCATCTAACCATATTATCCTCTGTCGTCCCCTTCTCCTTCTGCCTTCAATCTTCTACATTTAAACATTGATCACATCTTAATATCATTATGATCATTGTACATGTGTTTTGGGTTGAATTGTTTTTCCCAAAAGATAGGTTTAAGTCTAACCACCTTACTTGTGAATGCTGCCTTACTTAGAAATAGGGTCTTTGCAGATATAATCTAGTTAAGATGAGATTTGACCAGATTAGAGTGGGTTCTAGTCCAATGGCTTGGTGTACTTGTAAGAATAGGGAAATTTGGACAGAGAGATGTACATACAGAGGAAGTTCTTTGGAGAGATAGGCAGGGAGAATGTTGTGTGATGGCCACACTAAGATGCATCTACAAGCCAAGGGATACTAAGTATTGCTGGCAAACACTAGAAATTAAGAGACAAAGAATGAATGATTCCTTTCTAGAGCCTCCAGAGAGGGTGTGAACCATCCACTGTGTTAATTTAGGACTTCGTACTGTCAGAACTATGAGAGAATAGATTTCTGTTTAAGCCACCTAATCTTAGTACTTTATAACAGCAACTTTAGGAAACTAAAATGACATGAGTCAGTTCAGTTCAGTCGCTCAGTCGTGTCCGACTCTTTGCGACCCCATGAATCGCAGCACGCCAGGCCTCCCTGTCCATCACCAACTCCTGGAGTTTACCCAAACTCACGTCCATCGAGTCAGTGATACCATCCAGCCATCTCATCCTCTGTCGTCCCCTTCTCCTCCTGCTCCCAATCCTTTGCAGCATCAGGGTCTTTTCCAGTGAGTCAGCTCTTTGCATCAGGTGGCCAAAGTATTGGAGTTTCAGCTTTAACATCAGTCCTTCCAATGAACACCCAGGACTTATCTCCTTTAGGATGGACTGGTTGGATCTCCTTGCAGTCCAAGGGACTCTCAAGAGTCTTCTCCAACACCACAGTTCAAAAGCATCAATTCTTCGGTGCTCAGCTTTCTTTATAGTCCAACTCTCACATCCATACTTGACTACTGGAAAAACCATAGCCTTGACTAGACGGACCTTTGTTGGGAAAGTAATGTCTCTGCTTTTAAATATGCTATCTAGGTTGGTCATAACTTTCCTTCCAAGGAGTAAGTGTCTTTTAATTTCATGGCTGCAATCACCATCAGCAGTGATTTTGGAGCCCAAAAATATAAAGTCTGACATTGTTTCCGCTGTTTCTCCATCTCTTTGCCATGAAGTGACAGGACTGGATGCTGTGCTCTTAGTTTTCTGAATGTTGAGCTTTAAGCCAGCTTTTTCACTCTCCTCTTTCACTTTCATCAAGAGGCTTTTTAGTTCCTCTTCACTTTCTGCCATAAGGGTGGTGTCGTCTGCATATCTGAGGTTATTGGTATTTCTCCCGGCAATCTTAATTCCAGCTTGTGCTTCCTCCAGCCCAGCGTTTCTCATGATGTACTCTGCATAGAAGTTAAATAAGCAGGGTGACAATATACAGCCTTGACATACTCCTTTCCTGATTTGGAACCAATCTATTGTTCCATGTCCAGTTCTAACTGTTGCTTCCTGACCTGCATACAGGTTTCTCAAGAGGCAGGTCAGGTGGTCTGGTATTCCCATCTCTTTCAGAATTTTCTACAGTTTGTTGTGATCCACACAGTCAAAGGCTTTGGCATAGTCAATAAAGCAGAAAAATAGATGTTTTTCTGGAACTCTCTTGCTTTTTCGATGATCCAGTGGATGTTGACAATTTGATTTCTGGTTCTTCTGCCTTTTCTAAAACCAGCTTGAACATCTGGAAGTTCATACTATGTTATAAATAAATAATAGGCTACATTTGATTATAATAGTCACATTATTATTTTATTGTCGTGTATGTGTGCTCAGTTGCTCAGTTGTGGCTGACTCTTTGTGACCCTATGGACTGTAGCCTGCTAGGCTCCTCTCTCCATGGAATTTTCCAGGCAGGAATACTGGAGTGGATTGCCATTTCCTTCAGGGGATCTTCCCAACACAGGGATTGAACCCAGGTCTCCTGCATTGGTGGCAGATTCTTTACCATTTCAGCCACCAGGGAAGCTGAAAATTTAATGTTGAGATTGGCCCACCAGGTATTGTGTCAGGCAAATAGGAAAATACCTGGTGGACTAATCTCAATATTAAATTTTTTGAAAAGTTGCAATACTCTACCTGAAAAGCACAGCATTTTTCTTAAAATAGCCACACATTTGAGACAGAATTTTCAAAATTAAGTTATATGGCTGTTTATACTTGTTGTTTGCATTGTCAAATACATTATGTATGATTTCATCCACCATTAATTTTGTCATTCATTCAGTTAATATTTGTTAACCACGTAATGCTCGCCAGACACTGAGCTAGGTGCTGTAGATGACACTAATAAATAGGATAAAGAATACTTGCCTTAAAGAAATTACTCTGGTTTTGAGATATATTTCCTAGAGAAAGACACAGAGTTGACTTGGAGATAGAGTCTACTACTTGGAAAATTCCCTTTCATTGTTTGCTGTGCTTTTAACTGATCTTGTGAAATCATTTCAGCATCATTTGGTTTTACTTACCCTGTGTTCCTGTATTATGGTGGAAAAAAATAAAATATAATTTATTGCAAACAGGCAATAAAATCAACAATAATCAAAGTATGTGAAGCCAAAGATATAATTCTTTATCAAATTATGTATATTTTTAATGTTTCTTTTTAACCAATACCCAAATAAACGCTAGGTTTACATTAGTATTAGCATAGCTAAAATTTTGTGTTCCAATTTTTTTTACTTACTATATAATCAGTATTTTTTGCTTTTCATGTCATTTTTATAATTTTACTTTTGATCTTTGCATTTACATTAAATTTATTGACCATAATTTGTTTAATCGATGGTCTGCAAAGATGAAGCTACATCTAATTTTTATTATCATGAATGCCACTGTAGTGAATACCTTGTCACTTTTGGAAGGAAATAGTTTACTCCCGAGAAAAGTTGATACATTGCGTAAAAGAGTTTAAACATATTTTAAAATGCAGTGACAGACTGCTTTCTAAAAATATTAGAAAACTTGGCATTATCAGTGGCAGTTGAATGAGGACACCATTTTCACTCTATCCTTTCTGACACTGAGTATTAATAATATTTAAAATGGTTTAGTTATTGAGGATGTGTATAGGAATCCAAACTGTATACTTGTTGCTTAAGTTTGCATATTTTAGCAATTGTGAAAGTGAATACTTTTTCGAATATCTGCTTATTACTTACATTTTAAATAATGATTTTTCATATCTTTGCTTAGTCATTTAATAGTTCCTTAAACTTTGTCTTAGCAATATTTTTGTTTTAAAAGTCATCTTTATAACATTTATTGAAGATATTTTTCATAATCTGTTGTGTCTTTTTACTTTGCGGGCCATTTTTCTCTATTCAGAAATAAAAAGTTTTGGTTTTGTTTTTACATAGCTGGATTTAGTGCTTTTTCCCTTGATACTCTGGTATACAGTATTTTTGCCATTCATCTTACCCATCTATTAGAATGAAAAGGAACACCAGATTCCCCCTTTAAGAGAGTACTTGGCTAATTTATTATCCAGGTAGTAGGGAGAAAATGGCTGTAAAGGAAATAATCCATCACAGTTTCTTCCTGGAGGAGAGAGGAAGGGCTCATGATGCTGGCAGGTGTAGAATCTTAGCAGTGTAGCATCAGTTGAACTAGTGGCTACATTTCCTAAGTTGTGCACCTTATCCAAGGCAAGGGTGGGCCAGAGTGGTCGGGCCAAGGATCAGGAGGTCCGCTCGGATGGGAGGAGCAAGCCAGAGATCAGCAAGAAGCAGGACAGGGAGGGAGAACCAGATGTGATGCGAGGGTCTGTAAGGAGATGGGGGAGAGTAGGAGAAGAAAGACTAAGGTGCGAGGTGAAAAGGAAAGAGCTGGGCTTTTTCCCATCACCATTTCTCAGGGCCACCTCCAACACACAAAAATGACATCTTTAAATGTAAAACTCCCTGCCTACCTATCTCCCTAAATTCAGATGTATACTGTAACACCTTTCAGGATGTTAATATCTACCCTTCCTCATCCCCATCTTAAATGCCCTTTAAAATAGTGCTTTTCTTTAAAAATGACACCTTTCTGGTTTTGGAGTATTTGTAATCAGTTTCTTACTGAGACTGTCACAATACATACATATAAGTTGCCATTCCCATTTTATGACTTTTAAAAATTTAAAAATTAAAATTAGAGAAAATTTTAGAAAAGAATCTTTGATTTGTATGTCTGTGTTCGTGTATGCGTAAAACAATGTACACTTTAAAATGTCTTATATTCTAATAAGGAAAGTAACCAGTTTATTAAAGATTGTACTGCAGGGCAGAAAAGAAAAGAAACTAAAACCACGTTTCTCTAGTAGTAGTAGGGAATACTTAAAACCAAGTAAAACCCCTCCAATATGTTGAATGTTCTGTAAAGTGAAGTGGGAACATGTTGTTTCTGCAAACTGGAATGGTTATTTTTCACTTAAATGATATCTTCAAAAACTTTTGATGTCTCCAAATATTCCTTGAAATGTAAGTTTAATAATTTATATCTGTGTTTATGCCTATAATGAACACTTTTTAATGGAGATCTTTTTATAAACTCTCATATTCTTTTAATTTTATTTTAGAATTAGAATATGAAGGGCTAGAAATGTATCATTGCTAATTTAAAGTGCATTTCATAGATTAGTGAGCTTGAACATTGTTTTGTGGTAATTGGCATTTTTCTGTAGGAGTGCATATGCTTTTCTGTTGAGATTGTAAGAGCTCTTTATTATGTTAAAGGTGTTAGCTTATTATGATTGATATTTGCAGAGATACTTTTTATATTTTCATGTATCTTTTAATTGTGATTAATTGTGTGCATGTGTGGGGGGAACTCAAGGGGTGTTTGGCTTTTTTTGTGTTATATTCCATTGCTTCTGTTATGTAAGTCTTCTCTACATGGGAATTTAAAATATATATGTCTGTTTTTCTTAGGGTATTTTTAGACTTCAGTTTGCCTGGAAAATTTTTAATGTATGGTATCAAGTAAAGATGAATTTTGAGTAGTTTACTGACCAGTTTTTCTTCTTACATATTCCTGTAATACCTTTTTATCGTGATAGTCTTGTTTTCATTCTTTTTTAAAAATTGTGCATGCATTTTATAACATTATATTTTTTAGAACAGAATATGATCATCTGGCAATTGAGACAAATTTTCCTGTAGTGTAGAGAGCTGTCATATTAAAATACACATTATATTTTTTCAATTTTATGTTCTTCAGAAAATGAATGGCTAATGCAGACTTTTGGAGAAGGAAATGGCAACCCATTCCAGTATTATTGCTTGGAGAATCCCATGGACAGAGGAGCCTGTTGGGCTACAGTTCATGGGGTCTCAAAGAGTTGGACACGACTGAACGACTAACACAAAACGCAGACTTTTAATTTTTAATCTGTCAATTGCTTAATGACAGACCTCTCTCAGCAAAATAGCACACCGGGTGTTTACTACACCCTGAGTCTCTGAAGTTGTCCTCAGATGCTTTTGTTTAGCTGCAGGATGCCTAGTTCAGTTCAGTTACTCAGTCACGTCTGACTCTTTGCGACCTCATGAACTGTAGCACGCCAGGCCTCCCTGTCCATCGCCAACTCCCTGAGTTTACTCAAACTCATGTCCATTGAGTCGGTGATGCCATCCAACCATCTCGTCCTCCGTTGTCACCTTCTCTTCCTGCCCTCAATCTTTCTCAGCATCAGGGTCTTTTCAAATGAGTCAGCTCTTCCCATCAGCTGGCCAAAGTATTGGAGTTCCAGCTTCAACATCAGTCCTTCCAATGAACATCCAGGACTGATCTCCTGATGCCTAAGTAGCTGTTTTCTTATCTCGGTATTACTATGACATGATTTTCAAGGTCATCATTTCTATCAGATATGAGGACAATACTAAGGAATTTTGGTCTTGAAAAATAACACCTCTACAGATTATTATTACATAAATCAAAGTTTTGGTAATTTTACAAACAATTTTAAAAGATAACTTTTTCATTTTTCCACTTTGTTTTCATCCTTTTGTTTCAGATAGTCCATTTTTAATTGGAGGAAGCTGCTTCTACTTGGGAGTGGCAGGAGAAGTAAGAAAACCACATGGAAGACTCCCAGGATTTAAATGAACAATCCGTAAGTCTTAATTCAATCTCAGTTTTACTGAAAAATGTTGTGATAAGATGACTCAAAATCATACTGGAAAGGGATATATTGTAAAAAGCAAGTTTTTGTTAAACATATTTTTAGTTAAATTTTGAATCCTCTTTCAAGATCATAAAACATACCTTTGGAAATGTATACTGTTTCTGCTTAATGATATCATATTTTGAGGTCTTCCTTGATTGTCTTCTTGTAAAGACACTGATAGAAAGATGAGGGCATTGAAGTTGTGCAAAGTGGTTTTTACTGTCTAAACAGTTTTACACACTTCCTTTATTGGGTTTTATTCCAGAGGTACTTGGATGGTGCATGTGGGGTTGAATGTCAGAAGTATGCAAGGTGAGGCATATCACTTGCATGCCTGTTGTTCACTTTGAGGATGGTGACCACAGTCCTGAAGGGATTTCCTTATTTTGCTAAGGTCTTTTCAGGGCTTCCCTGTGGCTCAGCTGGTAAAGAATCCACCTGCAATGCGGGAGACCTGGGTTCTATCCCTAGGTTGGGAAGATCCTCTGGAGAAGGGAAGGCTGCCCACTCCAGTATTCTGGCCTGGAGAATTCCGTGGACTGTATAGTCCATGGAGTCGCAAAGAGTTGGACACGACTGAGCGACTTTCACTTTGCCCAGGGAGGAATGCACGAGATTGGTGGCAACCATTCTAAAATTCAAATTTCTCAATGGGAAAGGGCTTATGTAGCCTTTCCTCCTAATTTATTAGTAGTGTCTTCGTGACACTAGTCCTTCAGTGTGTGCAGTGGGAGTCAGTGGGAGGTTCTCCCTTCACTCCCCACTCCCACAGTACAGCCAACTGCATCCAAGCTGTTCTGTCCACAGACAGTTAGTGATGTCACAAATGAGGAGATGTATACTTACTTTGTGTGTATTATTTGCTTGTATGATCATGACTAGATCTTAGAATCTTATGTTGCCATCAGGCAATAAAGGACAATGTATTGATTATAATAATATGGTTCTGGAAATGATTTCTGAAATGAGTTCAATTTTAAAATTCAGAGTAATGTACGTTCTTATGTATAGATGTCATTCCAAGTTATTTTGTTTTCTGTTAGTGTTTCATGACATGATAATTGCGTTTTTAATTTATAGACAGATATGACCATTGTCTAATGTCTTTATATATTATATTATTATTTAATTTCACCTGGTATCATTGCAGGAAAAATGTAACAAAAAATTACAAAGACCATTAAAGAATTCGTCAAATAGTAGAGATTATTCCGCAAAAATTGCCTGAGTTTTTACAAAAGTAAACAAAAGGCAGTTAGGAAGCAGGGGCTTCAAAGTAGTTTTTTAAAATGCTGGTTATTGAACTTAAATATTGGTAGCATGGGCTCTAGTGAAATGGATGGTAGTCAGCATGATGATATGTCACCCATGCCATTCATTGCCTGTCTTTTGATCCCAGTGGCATCCGAGGTCTGTAAGTGTGACCATGTACCTGAGTGAATGATGACGTCATCTTAGTGGCGACGCTTCGTGAGAGGGCTACTGTCCATCTGTACTTTGTTCTGATGCACCGGGCGTTACTTAAAAGTTTGTGTCTATCTGTGTAAGAATGTGTGTGTGTGTGTGTGTGCATGCGTGTGTATGTGAGCTAGATTGACCTACTGTCCCTGTTTTCCAGGGACCCAGGAGTTTCCTGTGACTGGGAACTTTCAAAGCTAAAGCCGGTAGGGTCCGTGCAAACCAGGATGATCCAGTTAATTACTTGAGGGTGTGTGTGTGTATACTTAAGAACAAATTTTTGATTCAGCACAGTTAAATGAAGCTAAAGACAATATAGTCTTAGGTTTAACATTAGAGTGAGGTTATTACACAAGATGCTTCATATCACCTTTTACAAAATGAAACCCAACCCCTGTAAATCATACAGGGTTTACTCCTAGTGATATTTTAATGCTGTGAAATTTGGTATTTTTAAAAAAATTAAGTTCTCCGTGTTGTTCATGTGCAGCCAGGTTTGAGAATCAGAAATCTTGAGTGACCAACCTTTTGGTCTTTCAGCTCAAACCCAGCTGCTGAATTGGTGGTAGGAATGAGAGAGATTTTGAGAGAAGGAAAGATTGCTCTCATTCTCCATTCTTTTTCTCCCTCCCCAGTACTGAACTCTCCCCCTGCATATGATGATCCGACCAGAGTCAGAATGGAAGCCTTTGCTCTCTGGTCATCAGGAGTGGGTTCGTCTGGTTTAACCCACAGGAAATGTGAAGTTTGTGTCAAGGATTCATGGCTTAATGGCTTTAATTTTGTAAACATCATAAATCCTTCTCCATCAGCATCCTTAGACTTAGCAGAACATACAGGCCAATCTGTTCATCTTGTTCATGTGTAAAGGGATGCTTGGGACTCTTTAAGTCCCAAGTCAGAGTTGGTACTTCACAACAGTCTTCTGACTCCAAGTCCAAAGCTTTCCGCATTACGTCCACATGCCTTAAATGCATTTGAATTTTCTTGTTTGGACTTTCATCACCATAGAATAAACTCCCATTAGGGTGAAATGATTCCTATTTGAATGAAATCTTTAAATGACTTTAAATCTTGCAGAGTATATTGATTAGTGTCTCAAAGCTTTTTGAAAAAATGCTTGGCATTTATTAAGATATAGGACAAATAGGCTGAAATTTTTTAAAAGTTCATAATAAAATGAAAGAGAATTTACTTATATCATAGCTATTTTACTTCAAAAGAAGTTTTTTCTCTAAGCGTAGATGTAGCAAGAGGTGTCATTTATTGCACATTTTATGCTCAGCTAGCATTTTCTGTATGCTGTCTTCAATCCTTACCATATCCTTGCTTTGTCTTTGTTATGGTCACCATTTTACAGATAAGAAAACTGTGGGTTAGAGAATATTATGGTCAACCAGCTTTAACGTAGCAGAGATTAGAATCAAACCTATTTTTCAGTTCAGTCGCTCAGTCGTGTCTGACTCTTTGTGACCCCATGGACTGCAGCACGCCAGGCTTCCCTGTCCATCACCAACTCCTGGAGCTTACTCAAACTCATGTCCATCAAGTTGGTGATGCCATCCAACCATCTCATCCTCTGTCATGCCCTTCTCCTCCCACCTTCAATCTTTCCTAGCATCAGGGTCTTTTGCAATGAGTCATTTCTTCGCATCGAGTGGCCAAAGTACTGGAGTTTCAGCTATTTTTATCTGGCCCTAAAATCAGTTGGTTTTAATGAGTATGTGTGTTCATTCTTGCAAATTCAGCTGCCTTCCAGGAGACATAGCTGCCTTGGAGCACAAGGGTCTGTACACTCAGCAGATAAAAACTGAACTGAATCCACCAGCTTTTCTCTCCCAGTTTTTCCCCCTTTCTCCTCTCTTCCATCTCAGTGGATGGCATCATCAGCTACTGAGTAAGTTCATTTGGAAAACTGAAAGTCATCCTTTTCTCCTTCATCCCCATTTCAAAATCCTATCCATTCTTAATTTTTAGTATCTCTCAAAGTTGTTCTCTTGGTTCCAAATCCTTATTTTGGATCTTTATTTTTATCGCCTGTATTTTTCTGCTTTAAGCTTTTTCTAGAGTGGTCTTCATAATTTACATATCTAAAGTGAAATTCGCTCAGTCCAGTTGTGTCCAACTCTTTGCGACCCCATGGACTATACAGTCCATGGAATTCGCCAGGCCAGAATACTAGAGTGGGTAGCCTTTCCCTTCTCCAGGGGATTTTCCCAACCCAGGAATTGAACCCAGGTCTCCTGCATTGCAGGCGGATTCTTTACCAGGTGAGCCACAAGGGAAGACCAAGAATACTGGAGTGGGTGCCTGTCCCTTCTCCAGCGGATCTTCTGGACCCAGGGATTGAACCGGGGTCTCCTACGTTGCAAGTGGATTCTTAACCAACTGAGCTATCAGGGAAGCCCTTTACATATCTAATCCCATCCTTATTCTACTTAATAACCTTCACAGGCTCTTTCTTGCCTTCAAGAGAAAAATCCCAAGTGTGTAGTAAAGCACTCAGACTTCATTGCTTGCCTGTATCTATAGTTTTAGTTTTGGCTTCTCTTGGTTCCCTGAATATCGCAGGCTCTCTGTGGCTTCTATGTCTTTGCTAGTACTCTAGCCTCTTCCCAGATGAGCCTCCTCCTCACTGGAGAACATGTAAATCTTCAAGACTCGCTATTGGTTTCGCTCCCTCGAGTAAGGCTCTCAGGTTTCCTCCTTCTTCCCCAGGCAGTCAGCTGAGCTGGGTCAGGGGCCCCCGCACTGTGCTGCTGTACCCTTTGGCATTTACCTCTCTACCCCAGGACTTACCCCATAGAGCTGAAATCTTATCTGTTTATTTGCCTCTCTACTAGATTATGAACTACTTAAGAGTAATAATGGGTCTTGATCAACTTGTATCCTTCCTTCTTAGCACAATTCTTACTGACATTCAATAAATGTTTTCTTCAAAAGCTTTTATATACTGTTAGTAAGGTATGTTAGTGAATAGACTGACAAATTTTAGAAAGCCAAGATGTTATTCTCAGAATGGATTACTGACTCATGAATTCATGTATCACTTATTTAAAACAGTTGCGTATAACATGTAACACTAGTTTAACAGAGTGTGATCAAAACAAATTTTGGTCCTTAGTATTTTTTTTTTTTTTTGCGTTTATCTGGATTACTTTTTGCGTCTGGTTTAGAGGCTCTAGGAAATTTTAAGAGGTACAGTTAAAGTAAAATTTAACTTTCATATTTGAAGTTCTTTATTAGAACTTTATAATTACTTAGAAGCAGTTTGTTATATCCAATTATAGCTCACTACAGTTTTTAATGACATGTTGCTTTTATTAATAGAAATAAACATGAGTATAGATTATGCAGAGCAGTATTTATACTAACAATCAGAAATTCCTTTGATACTCTGAAATATATTATATTCTTTGTATTCAGGTAATGACTAATCAGTATTTATGTTTTTATAGCTCCTACAGTATCCTTACACATTGAAAAATTTTAGTCTTTTTTTAAAGATTTTCACAGATTTTCACTGGTCTGATTCATTCATATCAAAGTGAGAGGGCATTTGGCCTAAATTTACCATCAAGCTAGAAGGTTTAAAAAGATATTGTTTATAAGTTTAAGTACTATATGTTACATAGTAAAATGTTAGTGTTTACTAAATAAAATGAGGTAAAATGAATTACAATTTATGATACAATTACATTCCCTAATATTAAACATTAATGGCCTGAATTTTCCTACATTATTACTGAATCAGTTAACTTACATTACTGATGACGTATTTCAATTAGTGAGTCTAAATTAAGTCACATCCCTTGGATCCATATTTTACATCATGTGTTTCAGCAGTATTTTTAGAAGTTTATATATATATATATATATATGTAGACATTACTAGTGTTTATTTTCTTGCATCAAACCTGCTAATTTAATAATGCATATTAAAATTCCAGACTTAGTTTAATAAACTAACCTATTTTCTGTCTGTTTTTCACCCCGGACTACCAAATGACTTTAGAATTATTCCTCAGCTCTTTGTTCTTAGAGATTCTACAATATCATTTTTGCCTGTAGCCACTAGATCATCTTTAAAACCTGAACTGCTCTCTGAGCTATTTGGACAGGTTTTTAACTGTTGTATGGAATTGAATATACCAACAAACTTTCCATCTGGATGTAGAGCTTCAGAATCAACAACTTCTATCAGTGTTTCAACTTTATGCAAGAAAAGAATTAGTTTCAGTTTAAATCACTTTTTCATTTTTGATAGTGTAGCATTATCAACATCTAGAAATCCTATTAGTCTTCTATTGTTTTTTATCTTGGATAGTCTAATCAATTTAAGCATCATGCACACAGTGTATTTTATTCAGGTATAACCAAAATCAGCTTATTGGTTTTGAGGCTACAAATCTGTTTGGAAGAACTTGGCCTTTTAATTAGTCAAAAGAACCATATTTATAACATGTAATTTTTATACCATCCAACTGGACAATGTACTTCAGAATTCAATGGAATTCTGCTTAAAGTTGAGTCAGTTTCAGAATTAATGTAGCTCCCAATTACCAATTATAGCTTTACTTTGCAATTAGATAATAGAGTACCTAAATGGTGAAATTACCAAGTAGTGTCTTTAAGACATCAGATGTACTGAAGCATCTGAAAACCATTTAAGTTGATGAAAGCAGGTAAGACAATGTGTGCAACAGCATGGATTCTGAAATAAGAGCTGGCAAGCTCACACTCCATCATCACAGCTTTCTAGCTGTCACAACCTTGTCTCAGTGCAACTTGATTTCAAATTATTTAACCAAAAGGAAAAGATTTTTAAAATATGGAGGGAAATGTAAGTTATTCCACTATGATTACAAGTCAGCCACACAATTGTCATGGCTAAATCTTTAGAACAGGTAGTGGTAAGATAGCAGAATGTATTAAAATTGGGTAATAATTCAACAGATACAATTAAACCAATAATTAGTGTTTACTCTCTGTCAGGAACTTTGCTAACGTTTACACGATGAATATATTACAATTTCTGTCCTGCCCAAGTTTTAGCTTAATGTATGGTTGTAAGTTGTTAAGTTCTAGAGTTACCAATAGTTTAAAATGAGATTTGGGCAATTGCTACTAATATACTCAATGAATATTTGTGAGGAGCTGCTATATTTGAAGCATGGTTTTAAATGTTTGAGATACTTGGTGGACAAAATAGATAAATATGATTCTCATAGAGTTTATTATACTTTAGCAGGGAGAGATGAACAGGAAAACAATATTAGATACTAGAAAGTGAGAATGCATCTAGAAAAACCAAATAAAGCAGGGAGAGGGACAGGACATTCTAGAGCTAAGGTGTGTGGGTGGGGCAAGGTGTGGGCTTTGGAGAGTAGTCAGGGGTCTTCCTAAAGGAAATCAGTCCTGAATATTCATTGGAAGGACTGATGCTTAAGCTCCAATAGTTTGGCCATCTGATGCGAAGAACTGACTCATTGGAAAAGCCCATGATACTGGGAAAAATTGAAGGCAGGAGGAGAAGGGGATGACAGAGGATGAGAGGGTTGATTGGCATCACTGACTTGATGGACATGAGTTTGAGCAAGCTCTGGGAGTTGGTGAAGGACAGGGAAGCTTGGTGTGCTGCAGTCCATGGGGTCGCAAAGAGTCGGACCCGACTGAGTGAACTGAACAGAAGGCTGTCACTGAGAAGATGGCATTGTGCAAAGACTTGAAGGAGCCTGCTGGGTATCTGGGGAAAGTGAGTTTTGGTTAGAAGGAACAGTAGCTATTAAAAAAGTGAGATGGCGCCTTGCCTGATATGGTCAAGGAATAGAAAGGAGGCCAGTGTTGGTGCCAGTAGTGGGATAGTCAAGGGGGGAGATAAGGAAGTGATCATGATGGGAGTGTGGAGGTGAGGAGTACAGATTGTGTAGAGGTGTTTAGGCTATTATAAGAGCTTGAGCTTTTCTCTGAGTTCCATGGGAAACAATTTGAGGGTGAGCTTAGGAATGTCATGATGGGACTTAAGTTTTTAAAAGATCAGAATGCCTGCTGTGTTGAAAATGGTCTCTTTGAGGTCAGGAGTAGAAACTAGGATATTCTAAACATTCAGATGTGAAATGGACAAGATAACAGTAGGAGTAGTGAGAAATGGTTGAATTCAGGATATGGTTTGAACCTAGAGCCGAGAAGACTTGCTGACAGGTTGGATGTGGATTGTGAGAGAAAGACCTTGACTTCCAGGTCTTTGTCTTGAGCAGTGGGAAGGATGGGGTTAGGCATTTACTGAGATGGAATGAGTTAGAAAGAACAGGTTGAGGCTGGAGATCAGGAGTTCAGTTTTAGACCTGGCAACAGAGTTATTGCTATGCTTTCACCAATTCTGTTTCATACTTTTTCCTGGTGCATCCGGGACTATCCTTCCTGGACTCCTTATCCTTAGACAGGGTGGTATAGCTAGTTTAAGGGAAGTGATATGTGTGTTATTTCCAGACTGAGGCAGTGAGAAAACTGTGCCTAATTCTGTAACCTCTATGTTTGCCTTGTGTTTGAAAAATGAGGAGGAGGTGACAGGCAAAGATGGTCGGGCTCCAAGATGGAGGAAGATCAAATTGTGGAGTCCTTGCATGAAGGACAGCTTCCCAGGAGAGTATTAAAGCAACTGGGTTAAAAGGGACATGGTAAGTTTTACCTGTTACTTGAAAAATGAGTGGGGAGTCAGTTGTAACCATTTGGAACCTGGGAGAGAGGGTTGAACTTGAAATATAAATTTGAGAGGCTTCAGGGTATTGATGATATTTAAAGAACTATTATTTGTTGATATCACCAAGAGATTAAATCTAGATAGAGATAAATTGAAAAGACTGAGCTCTAGGGCATTCAGATTTACAGATGACAGTTTACACAAGACAGCAGCTTGATCCTAATACAACCATAACCATAACACCTGTAAGCGCTGAGTTATGCCACAGCTAGTATATGTTACCAAAGTGTCATTTGATTTCATGGGTACAGTCACTCTCTGCAGTGATTTTGGAGCCAAGAAAATAAATTCTATCACTGTTTCCACTTTTTCCCCATCTATTTGCCATGAAGTGATGGGACCAGATGGCATGATTCATTTTTTGAATGTTGAGTTTTAAGCCAGCTTTTTCACTCTCCACTTTCATCCTCATCAAGAGGCTCATTAGTTCCTCTTTACTTTCTGCCATTAAAGTGGTATCATCTGCATATCTGAGATTGTTGCTATTTCTCCCAGCAATCTTGATTCCAGCTTGTGCTTCATCCAACTGGGCATTTCACATGATGTACTCTGCATATATGTTAAATAAGCAGGGTGACAATATACAGCCTTGATGTACTCCTTTCCCAAATTGGAACCAGTCCATGTTCCATGTCTGGTTCTAACTGTTGCTTCTTGATCTGCATACAGGTTTCTCAGGAAGTAGGTAAGGTGGTCTGGTATTCCCATCTCTTGAAAAATTTTCCACAGTTTGTTGTGATCCATACAGTCAAAGGCTTTAGCGTAGTCAATGAAGCAGAAGTAGATATTTTTTCTGGAATTCCTTTGCTTTTTCTGTTATGCAATGGATGTTGGCAATTTGATCTCTGGCTTCTCTGTCTTTTCTAAATCCAACTGGTGCATCTGAAAGTTCTCGGTTCACGTTCTGCTGAAGCCTAGCTTGAAGGATTTTGAGCATTACCTTGCTTACATGTGAAATGAGTGCAGTTGTGCAGTAGTTTGAACATTCTTCGGCATTACTTTTTTGGGGGATTGAAATGAAAACGGACCTTTTCTGTCAAAGTTACAAAGTTAGAAGAAAGTACTCAACAAGTATGTTTGTAGCTATGATGTTTCTAGGACTCCAGTTTAGTAAAGGATTGAACTACATCAGGGATACTCAGCTTCAGCATTGTGGAATGTCTAACCTATTTAGACAGGATAATTCTTTGTAGTAGTGGGGTTGTCCTGTGCATTGGGTGATATTTAGAAGCATTTCTGGTATCCACCCACTAGATGTCAGTAGCACCTCTTCCCTCCCACACTTCCTTCTCTTTAGTGACAATCAGTCAAAAATGTCCCTAGATATGGACAGATGTTTTCTGGGGGGAGCCAAGAATCACAGATCTGCTTTCAGTGAGCCATTTGTTTACAAATTTATTCCCTGAAAAATATTTGAGGAGGTTTACCTGAACGTTTGGAGAAGACAATGACACCCCACTCCAGTACTCTTGCCTGGAAAATCCCATGGGTGGAGGAGCCTGGTGGGCTGCAGTCCATGGGGTTGCGAAGAGTCGAACACGACTGAGTGACTTCACTTTCACTTTTCACTTTCATGCATTGGAGAAGGAAATGGCAACCCACTCCAGTATTCTTGCCTGGAGAATCCCAGGGATGGGGGAGCCTGGTGGGCTGCCGTCTATGGGGTCACACAGAGTCGGACATGACTGAAGCGACTTAGCAGCAGCAGCAACCTGAACATTTCATATAATGTGCTATGTTAAATTATTGAGGGAGATGGGATGAAAAGGCAAGCACAGATAATACAGAATTTAAGCAAGAAAACAACACAACATTGCCAGGTTAGCTGTACGAAATATTAAGTACTCTGCTATCAACAGGGAAAGTCTATTTCAGAAAGACCAAGAAAGGAATTCTAGATAGGCTAGGTCATACCTTAATTTGATTTTGAAAGAAAGGATGGAATTGTATGGACACAAAAGGACCTGTCCTGGTCTGGTGAATAGTAAGAATGAAGACTCAGAAGCGCAAAATATAAGGCAATAAAGCCTGCCTGGGAACTGTAGATGGATTAGAGTGACTGAATCAGAAACTTTTTGGGGATAAAGATGCAGCGCAGTGGGAACTCAGGCTAGGAAGTCCTGAGACCATACTCAAAAGAGTCTTTGAAGCCAAACTTCTGTATTTACAAGGTGCTTGGTGTCCAGCAAGATGCTCGTGACAACATAAAGTACAGAGTTACATGAGATGCTGCCCTGTCTTTGGACTTTTATCTTGGACATAATGGAAAGTCCCATAATTTTTGAGCAAGAGAATAATATTTTTAAAATGATGTTTTAGGAAAATTAACCAGATGGTAGGAAGATTAGTGAAAGTGTGAAACTTGGCATGGAAGATGGTTTAGGGGCCCTTGAAGCAGTTTGTGTGTGAGCTGGAAAAGGCCTCAACCAGGGGCAGCAAACTTTTTTTTTTGGTAAAAGTCAAGACAGTAAATAATTTTGAGTTTTCTGGCCATACAGTCTCTGTGCAGCTCCTCACCTGTGCTGGTGGAGTGTGAGAGCAGCCATATGTAACCCATACATGAATGGGCATGGCTGTGGTCTAATAAAACTTTATTTACATAAACAAATGGCAGATTGTGGACCATACTTAGCCAGCTCCAGCTCTAATAGTTGAAAGAAAGCTAGGAGGGAATCAATAAGAAAAACTTGAAAAAAACTTTACTGAACTTGGATAAATAACCAACAGGCTTAATAGGAGGAAGGTGAGTGGTAGATGTGGAGAGGGAAAAAAGCAAGGTTTATCCTGGGGTTTCAGGCTTAAGGGTTACCAGTGAGAGAGTTCAAGAGGAAGTGTCGGTGATTTCAGTAACCAGAAAGATGTGTTTGAATTTATAACTTTTGAGAACCTGTCAAACTGGCAACTGGCTCTATTGTGCCATCGAGGTGATGTCTAGCCTGGTCAGAGACAGCAAGAGTATTTTTAAAGATGCTGTACCTAAGGGGAAATTATAGCTGGCTAAAGGACAGAAGGGCTTCCCTGGTGGCTCAGTGGTAAAGAATTCACCTGCCAGTGCAGCAGAAGTGGGTTCAACCTCTTCGTCAGGAAGATCTCCTGGAGAAGTGAATGGCTACCCACTCTAGTATTTTTGCTGGGAAATCCCATGGACAGAGGAGCCTGGTGGGCTACAGTTCATGGGGTTGCAAAAGAGTCGGACACAACTTAGTGACTAAATGACAACCACCAAAAAGGGTTGAAGGGTGAGGATACACCTGGGAGAACACCATGTTTATGGAGTGGAAGGAGGAAGATGGATCTGGAGAGACTGAGATAGGGAAACAGAAGGCGGTCAGGGTAATCCTGTCTGCAGAGCCAATGAACAAGAATAATTTTTAGAAGGAATTGGTTATCACTTTCTGACATTTCAAATAGACAAGTAGAATGGAGATTGAGAAGAAAGCTCTTTCATTTGTTGATTAGAAGGCCGTTGGCTGTCCCTCAGGATACAGTGCTGTTCGATTTGTGGCAGGTAGAGACATCTCAGAGGTTCAACACAGAAAAGATGTTGAGAAAGTAAGAGGAAGCATGTGTTTTGAAAGAAGAAGCACAGAACAGTAATCGAAGGGAACACCTTTTTCAAATTAGAAGAGGATTCCGTGTGGTTGGTGAGTGGGGAGAAGGACTCAATGGAGAATAGACTCAAGCTGTCACAGAGGGAGGGGGTCAGCAGAGGTCAGAGTGAAGAAGATGACGTGGGATGAGGGAGGGATTCACCCTCTGACTGAAAATGCTAGAGGATGCCTGTGCCCTTGGATATTCTAAGGTGTTCTCCCTGGATGACTTTCTTTTTTGCAGTTCCGTAGGAAGGAAGTTCCTTTGTTCACACAAGATCAGGAAGTGAAATGGAAGCATGATAGGATTAAACACTTTAGTAGTACAAAGAAGATCACCAATAGGCATTATTTTTTTTTAAATAGAGATCTCCTAGAACTCAGTACATAGATTATTGTGACATTTTCAGGTTTCCTTTAGCAAAGTCAGTCATACTGGCTAGGACTTAAAACTGAGCATGGAAAGTTTATTTATTTTTTTGGATCAAAACCATTAAGAAGAGACAAGAGAAAAATAAACATTTTGTGGTTAATGAAAATGCCCCTCAGCAAGGAACTGCTTGCTCTGTTTTCTTTGGCTATCAACACATCCAACAAAAAGAACAACCTATATGATGGGATTGAGTCAAATTTGACTATAGAGTTGGATGGAGAAAGTACTTGTCTCAAAGTACACAGAATCCTGTTGTTTCGTGTCTTCTTGGATAGAGGGTTGATTTCTCTGCTTAGACATCTTTAAGATGCAGACACCCTTGTAAGGTTACTATGGGAAGAAGTTCATGTTAAAACTCTTGGCAGCAGGGAAGTTCATGTTAAAGTTGATGTTAAAACACTTAGCATGGTGGGAAAAGGTCTGCAAAAAATAGTAAATGAGAATTAATAAAGGAAAGACAAACACTGCCTGCTTCTTTAGCTTTTGTTGTTTTCCCTAAACTGTTGTGGATGGCATGTGTGGCCAGTAGGTTGTAACTAGACTGTGAGTCCCATGTGCTCACAGCTGACATGTGTGAAGCCCTCACTTGGGCTTTCTGAGTGCTTTATTTGTATCAACTCATTTAATTCTCACAACAGCTTGATGAATTGAGCACTATTATTGTCTCCCAGTTTACAGATAAGGGAGTCACTCAGCTAGTGGGTAGGGGCCAGGATTTCAACCCAGGCATTCTGGCTCCTGAGCTAACAATATTAATTGCTGGTGAATCTTCTGAGAAAATGCACTAATTATTTTGCAGCCCTTCACCCTGATTTGAGCCTTCAACAGTAACAACAACAACAAAAATGGAAATGTTTTTGTTGTAGCCACGCATACCAGGAAACAAACTCAGTCAGAAGGACAATGCAGATAGTGGAGTACAGTTTTATTACACCCGCGGGCCCAAGGCAGAGTCTCCTCTTAGCCAAGAACCCGACCCGTTTTTGTGCAAACCTTATATACCCTAAGTGTAAGTGTTCAAACCCACCTCCCCAAATTCTCTGAAATTAGTCTGAACAAAGGAAAAGAAAGATACAATCAAAGTTAACCTGTGATTCATATGCCTTAAACCCATGATTCGTATGCCTTAGGCCTAGGTAGTTAACAGTGGACAATTATCAATAGGCCTGTGGTCATACCCCAATAAGCATAGTAGACTTTATGATTCTATTCGGTTACACAGATAATTAGGGTATTGTTTTAGGCGATGGAAAGTCTTAAGTACGAGCCTTGGGGCTCTTCCATGGTGGGTTGTCTGGTTTTACAGTTGGTTTGTCGTTTCCATAGATACTGGGCATTGGGCATATAGCTCAAAGTCCACAGTCTGGCCCAAGATGGAGTCATGCTTTCAAGATGGAGCCTGTTCTGTCTGTTTCCTCCTTCATTCCCCCCTCTTGATGCTCTTAACTCATAGTATGAGCATCACTCATAGGGATATATTGCACCCTGGCTCTCTAACTGCCAATTTGGGAGAACGACACCAATCTTTGGGTTACAAAGTTCATAATACATTGTAAAATGCAGGGTCCACAAAGCAGAACTATCAAGGAAACTATAACAATGGTAAATATAGTTTTCCACCAATCACCTTTCATCTAAGATAGGACTAAAGTCCAAAAGGAATGTTTTCATTTGACATTGCTTTTACCTGGTTGTTCATGTCATCTAAAGCAGCTGATACAGTGCCAGATAAATCAGGAATATATATACAACATTCAAGCTTAATTATAGCACAGGTCCCTCCTTGAGCAGCTGTGAGCATGTCCAAAGCCATTTTATTTTGAATTACCGCTTTTCTCATTTGGATTTGTTCTTCATTTAAGGCTTGGATGGCTTTAGCACTACTTAGGAGGGCTTATTTTGTGAAATTAGTCAAGGCTTCCACTTTAATCATAATATCTGTGTCCCTATAGAAGGTACGAATAAGGCAGCAATATACTCATACCATTGAAACACAGACCTTGTCCACCTAGCATGTAAATAAGGTAGATTTACTGGGGCTTATTGTAGGTTAGGCTTCAGGCTGCCATGGGCAAAAGCGAATCCCAGTGTGCAGCAGCCTACCCAGCTGATTGGTAACCAAGGCCATAGGTTAGGCCCACAAAGCCATTGGGTTCCATTGGGCGCCACCCAGTGGATTCCAGGGTTATATTTCCAATCGGAGCCTGGCCAACAGATGGACTGGTTGGGGTGGTATGTGACCTCGAATGTTCCTTTACATTGTTTGGAGGATAGATACCCCATATATTTTAGTTCTTTGGGGTCTAATGGATGGTCACCAAACCCTACCCTTTGTTCTTTTTGTTCCTAGCATATAGTGGCAGGAGTAATTAATTGACCCTTTTCTGAGGTCATCCAGAAATATTCATCCCAGACTTGGTAGAATTGTTCAACATAACTAGAGACCTGTTCTCCTTGCTGGTCAGGGACCTTTTTTCCCTTTTGTTCTTTAAATATGAGGTATAGGCTTTTGTTACTCCTATGAAACTGGTGTTTATATCAAATGTAACCCCATGACTTGAGTCTATTGACTGTATGTCTGGCTTACACCAAGAGAGCAGGGAGAGATTATGATTGACAAGAAAAAGGAAAGTCTCTTTTTGTCATCCCAGAAAAGAGCAGAGTGGTTTAAAATCGCCTTGGTGGAGCGGTGACACCCACCAGGGAAGTCCATCCATCACGGACAGAGGCATAGCCCCACATACCCAGCAGTTGAAGGTGTTGTGGAGGTCTGCGTAGGAATGTGTCCATGAGATGAAAACATTGTCCTGAGTTGAAACAGAAGTTAAATTCAAATTCACGTTGATGAGGCCAAGTGGCAAGAGTTGATTATGCAGCTTCATCCTGAAGGGGCTCATCTGGGATCTTCTTTTCCTTCTTCTTCTTAAGGATGATCTTAGTCTCTTGAGGGTCAGTGGGGTCCCTCTGTGCAGTCCACTCAGTGTTTTCTGGATCTGCGTGGTATGTTCTGTTCATCCTCATGTGGCAGATCCAGGGAGTGACACCTGCAACTTTAACTGCCATAGGGTGGTTAGAACAACAGTATATGGACCCTTCCAATGTGGGGCCAAAGAGTCGTGTTTCCAGTCCTTGCCCCACACCTGATCCTTGGGCACAGATTCGTGAATCTGTTCCCCAAGGGGGAATGGCACCCTTTCTTGTACAAACGTAGTTACCTGATCTATTACCTTACCCAGTTGTTCCACCTGCAGTGAAATCTCATCTCCCCTTACCTGAGACAAATGTGTTGACACCTGTTTTATTATGAGAGGGGGACTCCCATACACAATTTCCTATGGAGAATAGACTTGGGACCGTGGGGTCATCCTAAGTCTGAGCAGAGCCGTCGGACACAAGGCCACCCAGGAGCAGTCAGTCTCTATGATCCACTTGGAGAGTGTCTC
Source organism: Giraffa tippelskirchi (assembly GCF_054371585.1). Taxonomy (NCBI): domain Eukaryota; kingdom Metazoa; phylum Chordata; class Mammalia; order Artiodactyla; family Giraffidae; genus Giraffa; species Giraffa tippelskirchi. The sequence continues at coordinate 135,638,220 of NC_137283.1, forward strand.
TCTCTTTTTTTTTTTTTTTTTTATAATTACTCATTTATTTATTGACAAACAACTCTTGGTATTTTAGTCACTAAGTTGTGTCTGACTCTTGCGACCCCATGGACTATATAGCCTGCCAGGCTCCTCTGTCCATGGGATTCTCCAGGCAAGAATACTGGAGTGGGTTGCCATTTCCTTCTCCTGGAGAGTGTCTCTTTAAGTGTCCGGTTGGTCCTTCCACCATCCCACAACTCTGGGGCCTATATGCTGTATGTAATTTTCAATTGCTATTTAACGTTTTGCTTACTTGTTGTACTAAATCATCTACGAAAGCCGGGCCATTGTCCGATCCAGTGGTGGTAGGAAATCCAAATCTGGGAACTATCTTCCTATGCAGGTACCGGGCTACTTTTGATGCTCTTTCAGTCCGGGTAGGAAAAGCTTCTACCCATCCCGAGAACATACATGCCGTGACCAGCAGGTAATGGTAGTGTTGGTGAAGTTTCATTTCAGTGAAGTCCACTTCCAGGTGTTCAGAGGGCAGCATGCCTTTTAGCTGAATCCCCGGAGGTTTACGTCTGTGCTAAGAGGCAGCACTGACCCGTGAGCAGGCAGTGCAGTTCTGAGATTCTGTTCTGTGTAGGGAAGAGAGGCGGGGAACCAAGAAATATTTTCGAATTAGCTCTTCCAGTTTATCATGGCCTAGGTGGGTCACTTGGTGTGGTTAGCTTACCAGAGTGGGTGCCAGCTTCTCTGTTACCAATAATTTGCCACCTGGCAATTTCCACCATCCCTTTTCAGTCTTGATGGCCCCTTCTGCTTTGGCTAGTTGGTTTTGGGCTTCAGTGTAGTTTGGAGGGTCCAGCCTTAGCTCAAGCAGCTCTGTCAATATGAGAGCTTTAATAGGGTCTTCACTTGTCACCCCCAATCCTTCATCTGCTTGTTTAGTGATCTTTTCTGCCAGTCTATTTCCCCGAGCCCAGGGTGTATCCTCTTTTTGATGTCCTCAGCTGTGTATGACTGCAATCCTTCTGGTTCCCAGGCAGCATCGAATAGGGTCTTGATTTCTTCCTTATTGTTAATATCTTTTTCACTAGCTGTCAAAAGGTCTCTCTTCTATACAGAAGTACATGTAGTGTACATGTAGTGTGGCAAAAGCATACCTGATGTCTGTGTAAATGTTTGTCTTCGTACCTCTGACAACTGGAGGGCCTGGATTAGAGCATATAGTTAGGCCCGTTGAGCGGACCAGTGTGATGTCAGAGAGCTAGCCTCAATGGTGGTTTCTTCCATGACTACTGCATATCCTGAGAGTCATTGTCCTTGTTTCACCAGGCTGGTGCCATTGGTGTACAGGACCAAATCTGGGTCCGGGATTGGCTGCTCTCTCATGTCAGGTCTGCTGGCATATTTCCTTGCAATCATGTGAGCACCCACCTTCTCCCACAGGAAGGAGAGTGGCTGGATTCAGGGCCTGACAAGGCTCAATGGTAACATGTGGGTTCTCACATAACAGTCCCCGGTATTGAGTAATCTGGGATATCGACAGCCATTTATTGGGGTCCCCTCACAGCAGAGTGTTGACCTTATGTGGGATTTTACAGTCAAATCTTGGCCCAACGTTAGCTTGATTGCTTCCCGGACCAGTAAAGCAACTGCAGCAACTGCCCATAAGCATCCCAGCCACCCAGTGGCAACATTGTCCAGCGGTTTCGGGAGATAAGCTACCGGTCTGTCCCATGTCCCCATAATCTGGGACAACACTCCCATAGCCACCTTGTCCTTTTCAGTCACATAAAGAGTAAACAGCTTGGCAAGGTCTGGCTTGCCGAAGGCAGGTGCTGACGTAATTGTACTGGGTTTGAGTTCTATTACCAGTGGGACTTGTTTTGCCAGCCTGGGGGGATTGTCTTTCGCCAGCCTGGGGGGATTGTCTTTCGCCCAGACCTCAGGGAATTGTTGAGTTAACTCTCTCTCTCTGTTTAGCCTGTCTGTTTTCCCTCTAGGAGATCGTGCAACCTCCATTCATCTTGAGGGGTTACCGAGAGGAAGAGTAAATAGGCGGTTGACCCCACTCGAAGAGTGGGTCTTTTGTTGAGGGGAAAGGTCACTTGTGCCCCCTGTTTAGACAGCAAGTCTCTTCCCAACAAAGGTATTGGATTTTCAGGGATGTTTAAAAATTCATGAGTCATGAATTGGTGAATTAATTGGTGTCCCCCCATCTGACATTTTCAGGGTAGGCTTGAGACACAAAGGCTGCATTTGTCACCATCTGATACCCAGCAGCCTCTGGTTCTGTTGATGTATAAAGTCAACAGGCCTCGCACAGTCTTTTGTAGAACTCAGACAGTGATTCACTTTCCCTCTGAATCACTTCGGAGGGTTTTGCCATACTCGTAGGTTTTCGGGCTCCCCTCTTGAGACCTTGTGAAATAATTGCCCAATATCTCTCCAGGTGGCCCCTCCCTTCCTCTGTGTTACAGTCCCAATGGCGGCTCTCATCGGGGGTGGCTAGTTCTGCCCACTGCTGCAGGTTTGCAGTACCCTCAGGTGCCATTTCTCTTAACTATTTTCTGGCCTCAGTTAGGATCCTGTGTCTTTCTCAGTGCTGAAAAGGGAGACTAGTAGTTGGATTATGTCATGCCATGTAGGGCAGTGGGTTTAAAAAATAGAGTCTCCATTAGCTTAATGATGGTTTGTGGCTCCCCCGAATACGGTGGAGTGTGTCTCTGCCAGTTTAATAATCCATAGAGGAAAATGGCTGGTAATAAAAGGCTACAGGGGGATGCTGGTAGTGCCCACAGGTGTTCTGAACTGGAAGCTGTTGTATGTAGCTCAGTGAGGGGCATCTGTAGTGGGGTTCTTCCCCCCTGTTCCTTGGCGGAGTGCAGCCTCTGTCTAATTCCTGTGTTTTCTTCCCCCTTCCCATCAGTACTCACCAGGAGAGTTGGATACAATCTATGAGGTCTGGCTGAGGTGGAATTGGGGGCATTGACCAGAGGTCTCCATTAGTGGGATCAGAGCCAGATGAAACAGTGGCTCTACAATCTCTGGGAGAGCTGGTGTAAGAGCAGCGGCTGCTGCAGGAACTTCACCTGGCCCTGGATGGGTCATTTATGCAGCCTCTGGTCCTGGTGGAGCACTGGGAGGCAGGAGCTTCATTATCCAGTATTGGGGAGGGATCAGGTCATCCCCGTCCAAATCCTGTAGAATTTCCTTTTTTATCATCCGTCAAGTTTTGTGCCATTAATGTTTTTCCCTTTCCCTTCTGGATACAGAACCTTGTCCATGTAGGAGGGTCCTGAGCTAACCCTAGCCATGAGTCAATATATGGATATTGATCCGGGTGTCCTGGCTCTCCTGTGACTACTGCATAGACTGCTTCCACTATTTTTAAGTTCATGGTGTTCTCTGGTGGCTATCCTACTCCCATAGGGGGCCATTGGACGTCACAGAGTATGTGGAGGCGGTTAGGTGTCATCTTTACCCATGGGTCTCCTCCAAATCCCTTCTTTAAATTTTTAATCACGCACTCCAATACAGTTGTCTTAGATTCACTTCCCCCCATCTTGCTTACCTTCTTGGACCGTCTTCTACTTTTCCTTTTCATTCTGTCTACAAAGTTCTCAGTACCCTATGTACTTCTGATATTTCCACTCAATGAAACACTTAAATTACCATTCTGACTCCTTCCTAATTGGGTTGAGAAGAGCCTTCCCTGCCAGATCCCAGAGGGAGAAGGGGGATCAGCGTGTCTTTACCTGCTGGTCAGCATGGCCGAACCAAAACTCCACGTGGTCCAAGACTGTTTCTTAACTTTTAAAGTACGTTCTGCCTTGGTGGGCTTGATCAGGTGTGGATGAAAACACAGATGGGTTAAATATCCCATGTCCCAGGCCGTCTCCGGAAAAGCCAATTCGTACTCACTTATATATCCTTCTCCTTCTAGCCTGACAATTCCGAGGAGATCAAGAATTTCACAGCACGTGGGACACTTCCTTGGGGAGGGCAGAATACGAGCACACAAAGACCAAGTTTCTTTTCCTAACAATCTCCTGGCGATTGCTTGGTAATAATTTTCCCCAAGACAGCGTGGACACCACCTCCTAAATGACCTTCACAAATTTCCTTCCTAAGCCCTAACACACTCGTCAACCTGTGTACTAAGCAATCGCTGCCACCTGCCTATTCCAGGCTCCTGTGGGTCTGTGCCCCCTCTAGTCCCTCCTGGGGGGGTGATCAGGCCCCCTCTTCCACCCTGCTGAATGGGTTCCTCCTCACCTGAGCGCTCAGTTCCCCTGCTGCCGTCCACTACCTGCTAACGTGAAAGGTCCGGACATTGAGAAGCAGAATCCTTCCAGAAGGGTAAGGCGCCTTCCCTCTCTAGATTATTCGAGCCACAAGGCCTCAAAGTAGTCCCAAGTGGGCCTTGTCTCCTCAAAGTGAGGAGTTTCCCGGCCAATGCACCAAATGTTGTAGCCATGCATTCCGGGAAACAAACTCACTCAGAAGGACAATGCAGATAGTGGAGTGCAGTTTATTACACTGGCGGGCCCAAGGCAGAGTCTCCTCTTAGCCAAGGACCCCGAACAGTTTTTGTGGAAACCTTATATACCCTAAGTGTACTTGCTCAAACCCATCTCCCCAAATTCTCTGAAACTAGCCTGAACAAAAGAAAAGAAAGATACAATCAAAGTTAACCCATGATTCGTATGCCTTAAACCCATGATTCGTATGCCTTAAGCCTAGGTAGTTAACACTGGACAGTTATCAATAGGCCTGTGGTCATACCACAATAAGCATAATAGATTTTATGATTCTATTTGGTTACACAGATAATTAGGGTATTCTTTTAGGCGATGGAGAGTCTAGGTACGAGTCCTGTGGCTCTTGCATTGGTGGTGGGAGAAGGGGGTGTCTGGTTTTCCAGTTGGTATGTTGTTTCCCTAGATACTGGGCATATGGCTCAAAGTCCACAGTCCAGCCCAAGATGGAGTCCTGCTTTCGAGATGAAGCCTGTTCTGTCTATTTCCTCCTTCATTTTGAGTTTTCATATGTAAGAAGAAAAAAATTGATGTGTCCATTTTTTATATTAATGTTTTCTCTAATAATTCACAGATCATTCCAGAGATGTGAAAGGGGCAGAGGACTATAAATACAGAGGACTCTAAATTGTATAGTTATTTATTTTTTCAGTCTACTGATTAAAAAATGAGCAAAAGTGGAATTTGGAGTCTCTGCTGTATTTTCTATACCAGAATCTTTGGTGGTGGTGGTGGTTTAGTCGCTGAGTCGTGTCTGACTCTTGCGACCCCATGGACAGCAGCCTGCCAGGCTCCTCTGTCCATGGGATTCTCCAGCCAAGAATATTGGAGTGGGTTGCCATTTCCTTCTCCAGGGGATCTTCCCAACTCAGGAGTCAAACTGCAGACAGATTCTCTACCAACTGAGCTACAACCAGAATCTTTAGGAAGATTCAAAAGCATATTCACAGTACTGTTACATTAAATGTCTTGCCTAATTTATCTCCTTTTCATATTACCATGCTTTATACTGAGGGCCTATTGGACTTGTTTTAGAGGTGGTAAGGACCTTTAGAGATTGTACTGTGCAGACCCTTTGTTTTTTAGATGCAAAAATGGAGACTGGGAGGGCTAAGGCTCCTTATTGAACTAGGTCATTACAACAGCACTGTGCTTTGAAATAAGATATTTTTATTTGTTTCAGCCTCAACACTAATATTTGAATACATTCCTATAGGGTTTTTTTTTTAACATCTAGACATTAAAATTAGCCCTCTGAAAACTACACTGAATTATTGCTTTATTTAGAAGTCGATGAGATAATTGCATTTGAGCTTGTACTAAAGTTGTTGGTAGGTCAGGGTCATTTAAGAAAGCTGCAGCAAAGGTGTGAAACACTTTATTTTCCTTGCTTGTTTTCATGCTAGTTATTATTTACTGCTCAATCAGCATTAACAGAAGAAAAATAATTTGGCTGCTAAGTTATTGTAGTATAGGATTTCAAAGGATCTTAGTAAAGAGAGATGTAATTTCATCCTCTGGGTCTTTTATATAACAGAGTGTATAACTGAGTTACTTCATTTTGACCCAAATTAAACAATAGATTCAAGTCATGCACAGGAAGTTAAAATATTTATTCAGCAAAGAATTAAAAGTATGTTATCGTTGTTTTTCAGATTGCTCAGGATGTCTTTAAACCTTATAGCTTTACACTCTTATTTTAGCTAAATTTTGTCTGTATGCCCTTGGTTCAAATTTCTGTTTATTTTGTAACATAAAATGGCTAGATGGCATCACTGACTCAATGGACATGTGTTTGCGCAAGCTCCAGGAGATGGTGAAGGACAGGGAAGCCTGGTGTGCTGCAGTCCATGGGGTCGCAAAGAGTCAGACATGACTGAGGGACTGAACAACAATAACATATAAGTATTTGATAACTAGTATATATAACCAGTGGTTTTTAAGTATATAACTTGGACAAACTGATATGCATTGAATGCTTTTATGTATTGTTTAATTACACATGGCCATATGGCAACCCACTCCAATACTCTTGCCTGGAAAATCCCATGGACGGAGGAGCCTAGTAGGCTGCAGTCCATGGGGTTGCTAAGAGTCAGACACCGCTGGGCGACTTCACTTTCACTTTTCACTTTCATGCATTGGAGAAGGAAATGGCAACCTACTCCAGTATTATTGCCTGGAGAATCCCAGGGGCAGGGGAGCCTGGTGGGCTGCCATCTATGGTGTCGCACAGAGTCGGACACGACTGAAGCGACTTAGCAGCAGCAGCATAGTTTAGTTATGGTACTCAGAAATGAGGAGACATGTCTGTCATACATGGTAAAGAAAGTCAGAAAGAGAGAAACAAATATTGTTTATTAATGCATATGTGTGGAATCTAGAAAAAATGGTACAGATGAACCTATTTCCAAGGCAGAAATAGAGATGCAGACATGAGGAATGGACATGTGGACACAGAGGTGGGAAGAGGAGGGTGGGACGAATTGGAGATTAGGGTTGACATATATATACTACTGTGTGTACCGTGTGTAAAATAGATAGCTAGTAGGAAGCTGTTGTATGGCACAGGGAGCTCAGCTTAGTGTTCTGTGATAACCTAGAGGGGTGGATGCACGTGTGTTGGGACAGAGGTTCAAGAGGGGTGGAATATAAGTATGCATATAGGTGATTCAGTTCATTGTACAGCAGAAACTAACAACATTATAAAGCAATTATATTCCAAAGAAAAGAGTAGATGTCACCGATCATAGCAATGCTTCACATATTAATATTAAGGGAAGTAAGCCTGGAAGTCCATAAGATCAAAGTTAAAAGCCTTTATGACTTCAGTTTTTGAGAGCATTTTCATAAGATGAAAGAGACAGCGTCAACTGTTTCTGTTTAGCAGTGTAGGTATCCTTCAATAAAACTCTTGTAAAGGGTGTCACCTCTGCTCACTCACCCTGGACTGAAGGCTCCCCCTTTTTCAGTCCTCTGTGATTTGCACAGTAATCCACAACCATTCCTGTTTGGGGTGATTGTTTCCATCCTCACTGTGAGATTGTGGACTTATTGCTTTTTTCCATGAAGTAGAGTTTTTATTGGCTGGAATCCCAGCTAGACTGATGCTTTTTTCCCTCATTTTGTTTGTTTGTTTAATATCTTGAATATTGAAAGTCATTCAAAATCAAAGAGCTTGCATATTATCTTAGGAAAATAATTTGTGATTGAAACTCTTTGTGAAAAATCATAAGAAGTGTTTAAATATTTGTTAAGGATCTGTAACTGGTTGGATAAGGGGTCTTTCTGGATCAATGCTGATCATTTGTATGGTATTTGCTTACTCTTTGGATAATTCTGATGTGTTCCATTATGAGTAAGTTATTCTGCAGAAGTAAACCAATAATCATTCATGATAATTTCAGGTTGCACATAATTATTTTAGAATAGTGTGTGAATTTATTAATCTTCAAGAGAATAAATTTTACACTGAACATTTCTGGTTTAATGTGCTTGGTGTTTTAATGCTAGACTAATTTTTTTTTCTCCTCGGTTTATTTTATTGTTTGTTTCACTATCATAGGAAGTGTAAGTACATTATGTACATTCTTAAGCACATAATTTTAAGCTTGAAATGTAAGGGAATTAACTGAAGGTCTGCAGGATATTTTTGTTTATTACATGAAGATAGATTGAATGTTGATGTTGGGCTGTTAAGCTGAAAGTTGCTTTGCTATTAGATTCTATTAGATTGAGTGTATCAACTTTTATACTAGAAATTGGAAAGAAAAGCCCAGTGCCTGATTTTTTGTCTTTGAAAGTGAAAGTATTAGTTGCTCAGTCATGTTTGACTCTTTGTGACCCCATGAACTAGCCCTCCAGTCTCCTCTGTCCATGTTGTTTTCCAGGCAAGAATACTGGAGTGGGTTGCCATTCCCTTCTCTAGGGAATCTTCCCAACCCAGAGATTGAAGCTGGGTCTCCCTCATGGCAGGCAGATTCTTTACTATCTGAGCCATCATTTAGGAATTGATAGAAAAGGAAATTTTTTGCATTATTAAAACTTTTTTTAGACTTTATATTATTAAATGATATCCTTTGATGTCTGGATGCATATGAAAAAGCTTCTAAAATTTAAGTATATCTATTTAAATAGCTTTTTCCTTTTTCTAGATATTGGCCCTTTGGGCAACATTCTAAAGCAAGAAGAGACAGCAGAGACCAGAGATCAACTCTTTCATTTTAAAGCATAAAAGACAGCCGAGACCAAATAGTCCAACTCTATCGTTACATAGGTACAATTAAACTAAGGACCAGAGAGACTAAAAAGTTTATCACCACAGGCAGTGGTTGATAGAGGCAAAATTTGTACATGGGGTTTTGAGCCCCAGACCCTATTCTTTACAATCCAGGCATGCTTGTGTGTGTGTGTGTGTGTGTGTTTTTCTTTTTTTTCCCATGTCCCAGAACTGTCACTTAGGACATTTGTTGAAGTTTCGAGTCTAGAGAACTTCCACTAATAGATTTTGAAGTCACATAGGATAAAGCTTTACTGGTAATTTCTGACTGATTTGAAACCACATGAATCCCTACTATATTCAGTTTCCACTGTTGTATAACATGTTGAAAATCCTTACTGCAATAAAATAAATCTGAGACTTCTCACACTAAGCCCAGCTATAGTGCTCTACTGCACAGAGAATGTGCAGTTTGTTAATTGTTTCTGAAAAAAAATGACATTGGTGAAATTGAAATCATCATGAGAAATGGTAAAAGCATTACAAAGAAAGTTACTATTTCATATTCTGTGTTGTCCACATCAAAATGATTTCATTAAGTTTAGTTTTCCTTTCTGTTTTTATTTCTTTAAGATTCAGAAATCAGTGGTAGCAGTGGGTTTTCAAACCCTGTGTTCTGGTACATATCACAATTACCAATACCTATGTCATACCCCCTCTCTCTTTTTCTTTCAACTGGTTGTAGGTTATTTAACCCTTATTTTAAAGCATATTTTATTATAAACCACCAGAAATGTGTTTATGAAACCATTTATCTATGGGTAAATGCACATTTATTATATTCATGCTTTTTTCTGGAATATAGAGTATAGGGAGTTAAGTGCATCAGTAATAGTAAAAGCTCTAGAAGGTTTCTGTTTAAATTGTAAGTCAGCAAGGGTAGAAGACTTTCTGTTGCCTACTAGTTGTTTACCTCTTTTCTTCTTTGTTAACAGAATCCTGGTTTTTGTTGAGGGCCAACCACTGTCCTACTGTGGAATTGGTTGAGGGCAGATTTATGGTAATCTTAGTCTGTCCTGACAGTGATGGGTCCGGTGCTGGGAGAGAGACCCAAGGGGCTTCTGGGAAAGGTCTCATTTCATCTAAATAGAGTGTTACAGGGAGGAGGACTGCTTTCTCTCATCCCTTCATTGCTTACTGCTTTGGAGACTGTTGCCAGAGAATATGATGCATTAGCCATTCTCTGACAATGAGGTGATAAGCCTAAGAATGAAAAGCCAGAATACTAAAGATGGCCCACCAGGACGGAGGGAACTTGCATCCTTGGTGTAATTACTGAGCTCTCAAGCCTGGCATACTCTCCTACCAGACTTCTTGCTTGTGAGATAATTATATTTTTAAACTGAGATGTTCTGTTAAGATTTGTGTGTGTGGTTCAGACCCTGGTGGAAAGGAAAGAAAAACAGAAAGTCGTAGTCCCTGACCTGAAGGATCGCATAATCCTGTGCTTCTTAAAACAGATTTTTATGAGATCATCCTTCAGATACTAGAGATTGTCTTATTTAATTTGCTTTGATTTTTAAACTTTTATTGAGGTATAATTTAAATGCAGCAGACTGCATGTATATTTATGTGTATGTTTGTATGTGTGTACGTGTATTCTGGATACAGATCTTTTATCAGAGATATACTTTCAGATATTTTCTCCCAGTCTGTCATGCCTTTTCATGGTCTTGTTGTTCAGTTGCTAAGTCGTGTCCAACTCTGCAACCCCATTGTCAGCTGGGGACAGTTGACATCTTAACAATCAATGTGAGGCTTCTTGCCCATATATTTATGTCTTCTCTCATTGTTCTCAGCGGTGTTTATAGTTTTGAGTATACAGATCTTATAGCTTGTCAGAAGCATGCCTTAGTCCTCATATTTCTGATGCTATTGCAGAAGTTGTGTATTTCGATATTTGATTGTTCTTTCCTTGTATATGGAAATGAATTGATTTTTGCACATTGATCTTTTATTGTGTAACCTTGCCAAATAATTATTAGCTTTACTGTGCTATGTTTTCTAAATAGACAATAATATTGTCTGTGAATAAAGACAGTTTTACCTTACCGTTTCTCAGTCTAAATGCCTTTTTAAAAAATTGCGTTATTGTGGTAGCTAGAACCTCTAGTACCATGTTAAATAGCAGTTGAGAGAACAGTTCATTGTTTCCTTATATCTCTTTATATCAAGTTGAGGGTGGAACCTGTAATTGTCAATAGGAAAGTGTCAAATGAAACTTTTTTGGAGGTTTATGAAAAAATAATTTTGAAAAAAGAGTTATTGATATATGCATTCTCCTCTATAATGTATCTTTATGTTTTAAAATATGAAATACATTTTAAAAGCTTCATCAAATTATCTCACTCAGGCACTTTCTCTCTCCCAACCACAATGTTAAAAATGATGCTCCAAGAAGATAGACTGTATTCAGTCCTATGATTTTGAGTATGGACAAATGTATAATGACATGTATCCATCATTGTAAGATTTTAGAGTATTTTCACTGACCTAGAAGTCCTCTGTGCCCTGCCTGCTTATCCATTTTCTCCCCTCACTCCCATCTCTGGCAACTGTGATCTTTTTAGTGTTGCCATAGTTTTGTATTTTCCAGAATGTCATAAATAAGAAGCATACAGCATGTAGCCTTTTCAGATTGGCATTTTTTCACTTAATAATATGCATTTAAGGTTCCTTAATGCCTTTTCATGGATTGACAGCTCATTTGTTTTTAGTGCTGAATAATAAATAGTTCATTGTCTGGATGTACCACAGTATATTTATTCTTTCAACTACTGAATGGGAACTTGGTTGCTTCTAGACTTGAGCAGTTATGAATAAAGGTGACATCAATATCCATGTGCAGGTTTTTGTGTGGATCTAGGTTTTCGATTCCTGGGGGTAGATGTCAAGAGATATAATTGCTTGGTTTTGTAAGAAATTGCGAAACTATCTTTTAAAGTGGTTGCACCATTTTACATTGTCCCCAAAGATAACTGGGAGAGTTTCTGTTGTTCCACATCCTAGCCGGCATTTAGTATTGTCCGTGTTACAGATTTTGGCCATTCTAATGGATGTGTGGTGGTATCTCATTGTTGTTTGCATTTCCATTTCTCTGATGACCTATGCTTGTTTGCCATTTGTACATCTTTGATGAGGTCTCTATTTAGGTTTTTGACCCATTTTCAAATATAGCTGTCTGTTTTCTTACTGCTAAGTCAGAGCTAATCCTAAAGGAAATCAGTCCTGAATATTCATTGGAAGGACTGATGCTGAAGCTGAAACTCCAATACTTTGGCCACCTGAGGTGAAGAACTGATTCATTGGAAAAGACCCTGATGCTGGGAAAGATTGAAGGCAGGAGAAGGGGATGACAGAGGATGAGTTGGTTGGATAGCATCACCAATGCAATGAACATGAGTTTGAGTAAGCTCTGGGAGTTGGTGATGGACAGGGAGGCCTGGCACGATGCAGTCCATGGGGTCGCAAAGAGTCGGACACGACTGAGGGACTAAACTGGACTGAACTGAAGTCAGAGTTACTATTTGAGTTGTAATATGCTGTGCATTGAAAACTTGTTTGTGGTCAACACAGTTTTTTCCAACTTATACAAAATTAATGCTTCAAGTAATATCTGAGTTTCACAGGATTCTTTGATCATTCTGTAAATAAGTTCATATATTTATATACTCAAGTAGTTCCTTACAGTGGTGGCAAATGGAATCATTGATTAATGCTAGAACTGTGAACATACCTAGGAAAAAAAATAGATTTGAAGCTGCACTCAAAGAATTTTGTTTAGCCTCACCAGGGCAACTGGTTCTCTGATGCAATATTCTGGGACCTTGTGTTGTGATCCAGGCTAATCATTACAGAGATGTAGTAGAAAGATGTCTCTAGAAAAAAAAATAATGATATGTATTACTTATTAAGCATCTACTAACTATAAATCACAGTGATTTATATACAATATATTTTTCACATATTAAATCTATATATATATGTGTGTAATTTTTATGTTTGCAAAAATTCCAGTTACAATTTAGGTATTTGCAATCCCTTTTTGAAGATGACACCATGGAATCTTAGTGAGGTTATGATTTTGCCCTAGTTTAGATAACAAGTGGCAAAGACTGGATCCAAATTTAGGTTGTCTGATTCCGGGGTCTTTGTTTACTCTGCTATATCATGAATATTTTTATTGAAGAATTTATTGAACAAAGATTAATTGAGTATTTACTCTGTGCCAGGTACTGCTATAATGCTGAAATTACTGCAGTGGAAAAAAGACACCAAGTTCTTGCTTTCAAATATTTTATATTCTAGTGAAATAAAGAAACAAAATATATACATTCTTCCTGTAGTGGTAAATGCCATGGAAAAGGAGCAGGGATGTGTAGGGGGATAGAAAGTGATGGAAGAAGAGGTGTGTATACTCTTTTTCTACAGATTGATAGTCAGAGACAGCTCCTTTGGTACAGCAGATGTTTGGGCAAAGGTGTAGAGAAAGTGAAAGAATGAGCCATGGGTGTATGTGCAGGAACAACCTTCATGCAAAGGAAACAGCTCATGCAGTGCTCTGAAAGACAGGGACTTGCTTGGTGTGAATTTGAAACAAAAATGAGGCCAGTGTACCTGCGATATGGTGTGGGACCAAAATTTGGCCAAGACTTTGGAATCTTACACAGGGGAAATGGGAAGTCACTGGAAAAGTTTGAGCATGTGTTTCTGATGTGACCTGATTTATAGTTTAGATGGAAGATAGACCAAAGGACACAGGAAAAGGTTTGGGACCAGTTAGAAAGCTACTGAAGTGATTTAGACATGAGATGATGGTGGAAGTGATGAGAAGTGATAGGATCTTTTTCAGACGTAGAGCCAACAAGATAGCCTAATGAATTGGATGTGTTTAAGAGGAAGAAAGGGGATCAATGATAACCATACATTGTTTGACTTATGATGGGTATTGTTATTCAGTCGCTAAGTCCTGTCCAGCTGTTTGCAACCCCGTGGACTGCAACACTGTTGGACTTCGATCTTTTTCACTTATCACTTATCAGATATCCACTAATACCCATTAAAGCAGGCATAATTATATTATTCAAACTTCAATATTACAGATTTTTATCCCTTAAACTGCATTTTTATGTGTGTGTGGGGGGGAGGGCATCACTGAATCTATTAATGAGATATGTTAAAATCTCTCACGGTAATGGTGGGTTTATTGGTTTATCTCCCAATTGTATTTTAATTGTTGTTGTTGTTGTTGTTCAGTCACTAAGTCATATCCAACTCTTTATGACCCCATGGACTGCAGCACACCGGACTTCTCTGTCCTTTACCATCTCCTGGAGTTTGCTCAAACTGATGTCCATTGAGTTGGTGATGCCATCTAACCATCTCATCTTCTGTCATCCCCTTCTCCTTTCTCCTCAATCTTTCCCAGCATCAGGATCTTTTCCATTGAGTCGGCTATTTGCATCAGGTGGCCAAAGTATTGGAGGTTCATCTTTAGCATCAGTCCTTCCAATGAATAATTAGGGTTGATTTTATTTAGAATTAACTAGTTTTATCTCCTTACTGTGCAAGGGAAGAAAAGCTCTGATGAACCTAGACAGTGTAATAAAAAGCAGACATCACTTTGCCAACAAAGGTCCCTATCATCAAGCTATGGTTTTTCCAGTAGTCATGAACAGTTGTAAGAGTTGAACCACAAATATGGCTGAATGCCAAAGAATTGATGCTTTTGAACTGGGGGTGCTGGAGAAGACTCTTGAGAGTCCCTCCAGTAAGGAGATTTTGTATTTATATATGGACAGTGGAGCCTGGCAGACTACAGTCCGTGGGGTGGCAAAGAGTTGGACACAGCTGAAATGACCTAACAGAAAACACGTATTTGTGTTACTGAGTCTATGAATATTTAGAATTGTTCTTTCTTCCTGGTGAATTAGCTTTCATCAGTGTGTGTTAATGTCTTTATCAAATGCTCTTTGCTCTAAAGTCTATTTGATTTTTTATTAATCTAGCTATAACTATCATTCTTTTGTGTTTTTATTTTTGAGCTCATGTGGTTTTGGACTTTATCTGTGGGAACCCTATGGGGCCTGAATTTAAAATATGTCCCTCCACAGAGCATTCAAACTTGCTTCTGCTAGATGCCTGGAAGTCCTGTCATCTGGGGTTAATTTAAACTAAATTTTGATTTAAACTTTTTTGGCAACCCATGTAGCATGGGTTTTGATTACCAAATTGAGTGATTGTGGGCTTGTGGTTAGGAATTCTCAGGAAAGTGTTTTCTTATTTTCCCATCCAAGCCAAGGTCAAGACAGGCGTGTGGCCCCATCCTTGCACTAAGCAGGACAGGGCTTTATCTGTTGCATCTCTGAGGATGCCACCGTTTAAAGATCCCACCTTGATATAAATGTTTAGATCTTAGTATCTCACCTGTCTGAACTCCTGGCTTTGCCTCATTAAAAAAATAAAAATAAAAAAAATAAAACCCAAGTTTGAGTCCAGTGGTGATTGACTATAGGGCAAAACCCAGTGAGTGCTCACTAACCCTGCAGAATTTTCCAGTCTTTCAATCTTTGTCCTCTGAGGAATTTCATTAATTTCCTGCCATGCTTAAAGATATTTAATTTTTATGCAGCATTTTTATATCTGCCTTACTAGGAAGGGTTTCTCTAGTCCACTGTAGTTCTTGCTGGCACAGAAGATTCTAAACACACAAGGGTTTGAAACCAAGCCTAGCACTGTGGTATTTGTTCCCAACTTTGTGGGTAAATACCTTCAGGCTGCATGAAGATCCTTCTCTTCAACCTTTCATTCAGTGGTTTTAGCATCCACTAATGATTATTGCCTGAATTAACTATTATGCTAAGGGCTTACAAAATGGTGATTTTCAAGATCTGTTATTTCTTCTACATGTATTATATGATATTTTTCTGTAAAAAAGAGCTTTCTTCCCTGATCTGTCTACATTTTTTCTCTTATTGTGGCCTCATGGATTATTTTGCTTTTTAATCTTTTACTGTTATTATTTTTCACCCTCAAACTATCCTGAATTTAAGTGGGAGCCCCTCGCGCCAACTCCTCTGTCCTTTTGATATGTCCCACTTAAAACTTTGAGTCCATCTTTACTCTTTGGAGCAAGAAGATGTCCCAGGTTTGCTTTGTATTGTCCATTCACTAGCTAGATCTTGGATCAGCCCGTTTTCCCAAGGGACCCTCTTTCATTTGGAGGGGAATGGCATTCATAAACCATGATCAGAGTTCTAGATGTGCTCATTGCTACTGAAGTGTCACTGAGTTTAGACCCTTTCAGTGGAAACAACCAACAAATTGAATTTTTAAAATCAGATTTTTGGAATTGACATGTACACACTGCTATATTTAAAATGGATAACCGACAAGCATCTACTGTATAGCATAGGGAACCCTGATTAATACTATGTATCAACCTAAATGGGAAAAGAATTGGAAAAAGAAAACACACATGTATATGTATAATTGAATCACTTTGCTGTACACCTGAAACTATAGTTGTTAATCAACTATACTCCAATATAAAATAAAACATTAAAAAATAAAATCAGAAGTTTATACTGATATTCTCAACTATAAGAGTTTATCTGCTATATAACAATCAACATCAGAAATAGTAACAGAGTGGTCAATAATTGCCATCTAAAATGTACTGGCTATTTGACCTTGGGCAGTTTGCTTAACCATGCTGTTTCTTTCTTAGTTTCCACATCTGTAAGATCAGAATAATAAAAGCCCCTACATTAGGAGATGTTATGAGAAGTGTGTTGATGTGTGTTAGAACAGTCCCTTCCTCAGAATATGCACTTCATAGTCATTTGCTAAAAATATTAGGTTGGACCTTACAGAACTGACCATTTTTGGCCTAAAAAAATGATAATTTCATGTATGGTTCAACACAGTTAATGTATGAATACCATCATTCTCTGAGTGCCTATTAGGGACTGGGCATCAGGTTCTGCCGTAGGCAGTTAAAGGTAAGTACAAGAGTGCCTGCCCTGAAGGAGACAAGAGGAAAGTGATGGAGCTGTATATTACACTTCTCAAGAATGCTTTTTATATAGTGGGAGAGTGAGGCAGGACTCTTCTTAGGTTATTGACCCAGTTGGGGAGAGGAGACAAAGTCTGAAAATCTAGAAAACGAGAAGGATGAGGTTTTAGATTGGAGACCCAGGACTTAAGGTGGGAACTCCTAGGGGAAGTCCCAGAAAGGGAGTTAGAAAAACAAACCACATGGGGGCAGTAATATGTTCAATTTACCAACAAAAAATTCTCAGAATCATGAGTCTGTTTCCATAATATGACAAGCATTAACATAGTCATTAGAATCCTACATTATTTCTTCATTGACTCTTTTAAAAAAATTTTCTTTTCACCTTTCACATGTAATGCAAACCCAGGGCCATAGTGATATTTTTACCATTGAAAGGGTGCCATTAAACACTTAACATCAAGCTAACAAGTGGTTAGCCTTCACAATAGTGCTACAAATAGATGTTTATGTGATGAATATTAATAGTCTGTTCTCTCATTCTCTCATCGTCTCTTATAAAATGTTAATGTAATGAACTCAGTGATTAAAAAGAATAAAATATTGCCATTTACAGCAGCATGGTTGGACATAGAGAATATTGTACTTAGTGAAGTAAGTCAAACAGAGAAAGACAACTATTGTATGATATCATTGATATATGATATCATAAAAATAATATAAAGAAGAATATAAAAGAATTTACATACAAAACAGAAACATCCAGACATAGAAAGCAAACTTATGATTGTCAAGTGGAAGACACGAGAGGATAGATTAGGAGTACATAAAATAGATAAGCAACAGGGATTTATAGCACTGGGAATTCTACTCAATATCTTGTAATAACCTTTAATAGAAAATAATCTAAAAAAGTATAGAACTCAATCACTTTGCTATAATACACCCGAAACTGACACAATATTGTAAATCAACTTCAGTTAAAATTGTTAATGTAATGAGAATAACACAGAGTTAGAACAAATACATGGCTAAAAATAGCCAATCTTTCTTCAGCAATGAGTGTCTTTCATTGGCCAATATTTAGTTAAAGTGTTAGTTGCTCAGTCATATCTGACTCTTTGCAACCCAATGGACTGTAGCCTGCCAGGCTGCTCTGTCCATAGAATTCTCCAGGCAAGAATACTGGAGTGGGTTGCCATTTCCTGCTCCAAGGGATCTTCCTGACCCAGGGATGGAACCTGCATCTCTTCTGTCTCCTTCCGCCTGGCAGGTGGGTTCTTTACCACTAGCTCCACCTGGGAAGCCCCTCATTGCACATTAGGATGAAATGTATTGTAACTCAGTGTCTTTCAGGAGTGATGCATCCTCATATTGATTGCTGATATTTTCACATGAGTTTTAATTGATGAAAGTGTTAGAATGGAAGAGTATTACAAGTAGATTCTTACAAAATCTCTTTTTAAACCTTCTAATGAGCTCAATAGCTGAATCATCACACTCTGTTCTGCTTGCCTTCTGTGTTCTGTATGGGCAGTTACTTTTCTAGTGGTTAAGAAATTAAAAGCAAAGTTTTTGTAAAATCCGAAGAATCTTCATCTTGCTGAAGGCGAACTGTAGTTGAGTCTTGACTTTTCATACCATATGTTTCATATTTTGCATACTTTTGAGTATAATGAGACTGGCATATCTGGTGAATCATGCTCATGAATAAGGAGTGTATGTTTGTGTTCATGCCGTGTAAGACGGTTCTGGAACATGTACAATTATTAAAATCATAAGTCTATTAAACCATCTTGATAAGAAACTTTAAATATGTAAACTATTCATTAGAAAACCCTTTAAAGAGACATTCCATAAGGAAAACATGACTAATGAGTGCGTTTATCTTCTAAATATTATACTATTCTATAAATAACACATGATGAGAATTCTAACAACCATTGTCTTTGGCTGATAAGTTTTTTCCTTTGTGTATTTTCTGAATTTCCAGGTTTTCCCTTGGTCCACCATATGCCTTTTATGATTATCAAGATTTTAGTGGATTTCTGAATGCTTTTTGAGGTTATTTCTAAAAAATTTCAGAAAAAGGTAGTATCCTAATACAAAGTAAATGAAAATAGCTGTACATAGGATAATAAGAGCCATCTTACTCATATCAGTCACTGTGCTAAGTATTCTGTATATTCTCCTGAAACTGACCCAATATTGTAAATCAAGTATGCTTCAATTAAAAAATGTTAATTTGTTAATGCGTATTATTTAATCTTCATACAACCATATAAAGTAGATGATGTTTTTTTATCTCAATTTTATGTATGAGGAAAACTGGAACTCAGAGATATTTAATAATATAACAAGGACCTACTGTATATCACAGGGAGCTATATTCAGTATCTTGTAATAACCCATAATGAAAAGAATCTGAAAAAGATTATGTCTGTGTATGTGTGTGTGTGCATGTGTGTCTGTGTGCATTGGGTTGGCCAGAGAGTTCATGCAGATTTTCACATAACGGCTTCCAGAAAAACTGAACAAACTTTTTGGCCAGTTCAGTATGTGCATACATGTGTGTGTAACTGAATCATTTTTTTGTACACCTGAAACTATATTGTAAATCAACCATACTTCAGTTAAAAGAATAATAATAATGTAAAAGCCAGTAGGTGGTGGAGCTGGTATTTGGATTGGTCTTCAGAATTCATTATCCACCATGTTATTCTTTCTGTATTGGTTATCATTGATGCATTCATTCATGCACCAGATTTTTGGTCAGTGTGCACTTTGGATGAGGGAATGTGGTGGACTTTAGAAGCAGAAAGATGATAGTGACCTATCCATGTAGAAGTTCACAGTGCACAGTCTACTGGGTGACACAGTCATTGAGCTCTGAGTACCACTGTGTGTGTGCTAAGTCATTTCAGTTATGTCCAACTCTGTTCGACCCCATATACTTTAGCACTCTATGTCCATGGGATTCTCCAGGCAAGAATACTGAAGTGGGTTGCCATGTCCTCCTCCAGGGGATCTTCCTGACCCAGGGATTGAACCAGTGTCTCTTAATGTCTAACCTGCATTGGCAGGCAAGTTCTTTACCACTAGCACCATCTGAAAAGTTCTGAGTACCAGGAACTGAGGAAATACAAAAGAGCATGGTTAAATCTGCCTGGGATGAAGATCAAAGAAGCATTGGGTTAACTTCCTGGCGGTAGAATATTTAGGTTCTGCTGGCGTAGAAGGGGAGGAGGGTATTCCAGGAAGGGAGAACAACATGTCCAAGATGGTGGTTTTGCAGATGACTCAGAGGCCAGATTTTGAAAGGCCTTGGATGCCTGGTGATGGAGTTTGAACTTTGGTTGTGTGAACTGTGGGAAACCATTAAAAGAGTTTAAGCAGTAATAGATTTAGATTGGCTTTTTTTTCTTACAAAGATTTTTCTAGCAGCCAAGTGGAAAAGTGGTTACTGTCAGGGAGTGTGCATTTAGGGAGACCAGGCTGAAGGCTTTGTCTCCCTAAATGACTCCGTGTCCCCTAGTCATTTTGGAAATAGGATAGAGATTAGAATACCTGAGTGCCTGAGATTTCAATTTATATTAGAGTTATAGTATACTGAGTTAGTTTTTGGAGTCTAGAGTATGTATTCTCATGCACCAAAGTCAATAACATTTTTTTCTACAGCTTATTCATTAAATAATTGTTTCACAGCTGAATGAATTTGGAATTTATCAAGCAGAAATTCTGATATTTTATAGACAAATTCTTTATAACATATGGCCAGGTATGCTTGTTTTAATTTTTTAGCTTAGTGGGTATGCTCTGCAATGCATTTGGAATTTTTACGAAAATATATACATACTACACACAAATGCACATGCTTATACATCAACTTGCTATTTATAGTAAAACCCAAGTAGCTATAAATTCTGAAAACTAAGATCTTAAATCTTTATGAGCAGATGAGAGCATTATCCTCATATGATGATAATAAACTTGTATTTATTAAATGAAAAGTTTTAAGAATTAAACTTTTTCCATAATCAGGAAATATTGTTTCAGCTACACTAATCAGTGAAGGTATCTTAGGGAAGAGCATTCCTGGCAGAGAGAACAGCAAATGCAAGATCCCAAAATGGAATGTGCCTTACAGGTGTTTTAGGAACATGAGGAGTCATCAGGCTGGAGCAGGGTAATTGAGCAGGAGGAGATGGTCAGAGTGGTAATGGGCCCAAAGTTTGTAGGTCTTTGTTGGTCATTTTATGACTTGGAATGAGACAAAGCATTGGAAGATTTGGGGCAAGCTGTACCATGATCTGAATGTTATAATAAGAATGACTTGGCTTCTCTTTTGAGACTAGATCAGATAGGGCAGGGACAAAGGCAGGAAGACCTGTTCAAAGGACACTGGAGAGGAGTGGAGTGATGGGATAGGAGGTGAGTGGAGAGGAGTGATGAGAAGTGGTCTTTGTAAGGATTCAGTTCAGTTCAGTTGCTCAGTCGTGTCTGACTCTTTGAGATCCCATAAACTGCAGCATGCCAGGCCTCCCTGTCCATCACCATCTCCCGGAGTTTACTCAAACTCATGTCCATTGAGTCGGTGATGCCATCCAACCATCTCATCCTCTGTCATCCCCTTCTCCTCCTGCCTTCAATCTTTCCCAGCATCAGGGTCTTTTCTAATGAGTCAGTTCTTCACCTCAGGTGGCCAAAGTATTGGAGCTTCAGCTTCAGCATCAGTCCTTCCAATGAATATTCAGGACTGATTTCCTTTAGGATGGACTAGTTGGATCTCCTGGCAGTCCAAGGGACTCTCAAGAGTCTTCTCCAACACCACAGTTCAAAAGCATCAATTCTTTGGCACTCAGCCTTCTTTATGGTCCAACTCTCACATCCATACATGACCACTGGAAAAACCATAGCTTTGACTAGATGGACTTTTGTTGGCAAAGTAATGTCTCTGCTTTATAATATGCTGTCTAGGTTGGTCATAGCTTTCCTTCCAAGGAGTAAGTGTCTTTTTATTTCATGGCTGCAGTCACCATCTGCAGTGATTTTGGAGCCCAAAGAAATAAAGTCTGTCACTATTTCCATTGTTTCCCCATCTTTTGCCATGAAGTGATGGGACTGGCTGCCATGATCTTAGCTTTCCGAATGTTGAGCTTTAAGCCAACTTTTTCACTCTCCTCTTTCACTTTCATCGAGAGGCTCTTTAGTTCTTCTTCACTTTCTGCCATAAGAATGGTGTCATCTGCATATCTGAGATTATTGATATTTCTTCCGGCAATCTTGATTCCAGCTTGTGCTTCCTCCAGCCCAGCGTCTCTCATGATGTACTCTGCATAGAAATTAAATAACCAGAGTGACAATATACAGCCTTGACATACTCCTTTCCTAACTTGAAGCCAGTCTGTTGTTCCATGTCCAGTTCTAACTGTTGATTCTTGACCGGCATACAGATTTTTCAAGAGGCAGGTCAGGTGGTCTGGTATTCCCATCTCTTTCAGAATTTTCCACAGTTTGTTATGATCTACACAGTCAAAGGCTTTGGCATAGTCAATAAAGCAGAAGTAGGTGTTTTTCTGGAACTCGCTCGCTTTTTAGATGATCCAGCGGATGTTGGCAATTTGATCTCTGGTTCCTCTGCCTTTTCTAAATCCAGCTTGAACATCTGGAATTTCATGGTTCACATACTGTTGAAGCCTGGCTTGGAGAATTTTGAGCATTACTTTGCTAGCATGTGAGATGAGTACAATTGTGTAAAGTTTGAGCATTCTTTGGCATTACCTTTCTTTGGGATTGGAATGAAAACTGACCTCTTCCAGTCCTGTGGCCACTGCTGAGTTTTCCAAATTTGCTGGCATATTGAGTGCGGCACTTTCACAGCATCATCTTTTAGGATTTGAAATAGCTCAACTGGAATCCCATCACCTCCACTACCTTTGTTCATAGTGATGCTTCCTAAGGCCCACTTGAGTTCACATTCCAGGATGTCTGGCTCTAGGTGAGTGATTACACCAATGTGATTATCTGGGTCCTTAAGATCTTTTTGTATAGTTCTGTGTGTTCTTGCCACCTCTTCTAATATCTTCTGCTTCTGTTAGGTCCATACCATTTCTGTCCTTTATTGTGCCCATCTTTGCATGAAATATTCCCTTGGTATCTCTAATTTTCTTGAAGAGATCTCTAGTCTTTCCCATTCTATTGTTTTCCTCTATTTCTTTGCATTGATCACTGACGAAGGCTTTCTTGTTACTCCTTGCTATTCTTTGGAACTCTGCATTCAAATGCGTATATCTTTCCTTTTCTCCTTTACCTTTCACTTCTCTTCTTTTCATAGCTGTTTGTAAGGCCTCCTCAGACAACCATTTTGCCTTTTTGCATTTCTTTTTCTTGGGGATGGTCTTGAACACTGCCTCCTTTACAATGTCATGAACTTCTGTCCATAATTCTTCAGGCACTCTGTCTATCAGATCTAATCCCTTGAATCTATTTGTCACTTCCACTGTATAGTCGTAAGGGATTTGATTTAGGTCATACTTTAGGTTGCCTCATATCTATTCAAAATTTTAAGTGAAAGTGACAGTCGCTCAGTAGTGTCCGACTCTTTGCCACCCCATAAACTATACAGTCCTTGGAATTCTCCAGGCCAGAATAGTGGAGTGGGTAGCCTTTCCCTTCTCCAGAGGATCTTCCCAACCCAGGGGTGGAACCCAGGTCTTCCGCATTGCAGGCAGATTCTTTACCATCTGAGCCACAAGGGAAGCCCAAGAATATTAGAATGGGTAGCCTATCCCTTCTCCAGGGGATCTTCCTGACCAAGGAATTGAACCAAGGTCTCCTGAATTGCAGGTGGATTCTTTACCAACTGATCTATAGAGGCTAAATACCTTGGTAAAGATACTTGTCCTTCTGTCCTATATGTAGTAGTTTGCATCCGCTAACCCTACTGAGGCTCTGGTGGCTCAGACGTTAAAGAGTCTACCTTCAATGCAGGAACCCTGGCTTCGATCCCTGGTTCAGGAAGATCCCCTGGAGAAGGAAATGGTAACCCACTCCAGTATTCTTGCCTGGAAAATCTCATGGACAAAGGAGCCTGGCAGGCTACAATCCATGGGGTTGCAAAGAGTCAGGCATGACTGAGTGACTAACACACTAACACCCAACTCCCAATCCTTCCCTCCTCCACCCCTCTCCTTGGCAACCACAAGGGTGTTCTATATATCTGTGAATCTGTTTCTGTTTCATAAATATGATCATGTGTGTCATATTTTAGATTCCGCATATAAGTGATATCATATGGTATATGTCTCTCTTTTTGACTTGCTTCACTTACTAAGATAATCCTTAGGTTCATCAGTGTTGCTGCAAATGCCGTTATTTCATTCTTTTTTATGGTGTACACAATGGAATGTTACTCAGTCACAAGAAGGATGAAATAATGGCATTTGCAGCCAACATGGATTATCATAGTGCAGGAGACTTGCAGAAGATGTGGGTTCAGATCCTGGATTGGGAAGATCCCCTGGAGAAGGAAATGGCAACCCACTCCAGTATCCTTGCCTGGGAAGTCTCGTGGACAGAGGAACCTAATGGGGTACAGTCCCTGGAGTTGCAAAAGAGTAGGACATGACTAAGCAATTAAATAACAACAAATACATATACGTATGCATGTATATGTACATGTACATGTATGTATGTGTATATACATATATATGTACAAAGAAGCCGCCTGCCATGTGGGAGACTTGGGTTGGATCCCTGGGTTGGGAAGATGCCCTGGATAAAAAAATATCTTCATTATCCATTCATCTGTCAATGGATATTTAGGTTGTTTCCTTGTATTGACAATCATAAATCATGCTGCTTATGAACACAAGGGTGCAGGTATTTTTTCAAATTATAGTTTTGTCAAGAACATGGTATTGTATTAATAATGTAGCACCGGAAACTACATTGAGTATCCTGGAATAAACCATGATGGAAAAGATAAGAATGTATATTTGTGTATAACTGAATCACTTTGCTATACAGAGTAAATTAAGACAATATTGTAAAACAACTTATTTTTGTAAATAAAACAATATTGTAAAGCAATATTGTAAAACAGTTTATTTAAAAAAAAAATGATACATGTCTAGGTAAGTGGCAGAATGTAGATTAGAACCGAACAGATTGGCTCCAGAGCCCATATTCTTATGGAATACAACTACCAAAATGCAGAGTCACAGGCATACAGTGCTAAAGGGACTTTATGAAATTAACTCCTTACTGTGCACATAAAGAAAGTGGGGTCGTGATAGTGGAACGATGTACCGCAGCCAGTAATGATAGAGCCCGTACTGTACAGTAATCTGTGCTCTGAGTTCTGTTACCCTGCATAGCTTTAATTTGATCAGCTGTTTTTCCAGGTGAAAAATATATTCTCCAAGGGGAAAATCAAATACATGTTTTATTCTCTCAGTGTTTCTGAGCCACTTAGTCTTATTGTGGAGATTTATTAAAAACAGAATCTTTAATTTGAAAACCAGGTTTGAATATTTCAGTTATGTTCTATGTTTAATAATATTGAAAAAAATCAGCATAATCAGACTCTCTTTTGTCTTTTGCCTGTTAGTCTATAATGCTTAACATTAAAAAAAAACTGATCTTAATACTATAGCCATGTTTAAGTAGTTATTTCTAGAAATCAAATATAAGGAATAAAATATGCCTATTTATAACTCACATAAATTTAAATCACAAATGAAATCAACTGGATAGAGATCCTCAGTAGGAACTTTAAAAAAGTATCACACGTATTTAATCCACACCTTCCAATCACTGCAACAAGCAGAGAATGATTTATGTACAAGAAAAACATTTTTTATTATTTTTGTAGTGGGGCATTTATTGCACACACAGTAAGTGTTATAACCAAAACAAATATACAGTTGGGACATTGTGTTTAAATTATTTTCTGTCATGTACTATATAAACCAACAATGGTTTGAAACGTATTTAAACCACCATCTGGGACAAAGCAAAATCTGTTCCAAGATCCAGCACATGATGAATGTGAGCTGAGTTTCATTAGAAGCCTCCTAGCACGTCCCTGCATCCTGAATCATTTCTTCCATGGTTTGAAAGAATTCCAACATCCGTCCTAGCTCCCAGAGGTTTTGAGTGTTTTTAATAGATCATGACATTTTTTTTTTCTGGCCTCATAAAGAACTAAATCAATGAAGTTAAATGTTCCTGTGTTTAAGTTTCCTTTCAGTCCAGAGACGTGAAGTTCAGGCTTGTGTCTTTTGAAAGCTTCAGCAGAACATCCCATCTGATGAGAAAAGTCATCCCTGGGATTTCGTAGTTTGAGAGGAACAGTCTTCTTTTTAGAGTAGACTCACCTAAATTGAGAATCTGTTGTCATAAGAACAAGTAGGTATTTAATGAAGTACCTATTTAGGGCTGTGGGCTGGAGGCATTGCAGAACTTAACATTAATTTGCAGATCTGACTGACTCTGGAGTCTGTCTGAGTGTTGTTGTTGTTTTTAAATTTTTTGTTTACTTATTTATTTATAGCTGCGTCAAATCTTAGTTGTGGCATGTGGGATCTTTGTTGCCCCATGAGGGCTTAGTTGTCCAATGGCATGTGGGATCTCAGTTCCCCGACCAGGGATCAAACCTGTGTCCCCTGAATTGGAAGGCAGATTCCTAACTACTAGGCCACCAGGAAAGTTTCCTGAGCATTTTCTTTTTGGGACACTGTTTGTTGCATTTTCCCTGTATAATAACAATGAGAACTGTGATCTTGTTACTGTGTACCAAGCATGGTTCTCAGCCCCTTACACAGATTATCTCACTTATTTATAACAGCAGTCTTAGAGGCAGATATACTTATAATCACCATGATTTTACTTGTGATAACACTGAGGGTCTGTAAAATGTAAAACTGTGCAGCTTGCCCAAGGTGACATGGCTAGAAAGTGCTGGCCTTCTAATTCAGTTTTCTCATCAGTACAGGCATCAACTCCATGTTTAAGGGTGTTATAACTAGGATCAGAGAAATTAAGCAGCTCTCCGAAATCATATGTCTAATAAATGGAGAAAGTGGGAGCTGAGTCTAGGACTTCTATATTCAATACTTTTAGACTCAAACAGGTTGTCTCATTTTCAGTCATTTTATATTTTTGTACATATAAATTTTAATATACCTTTTAAAATAAGTCTAATGTGTAATTTAAAAATATTTTTTTGTTCAGAGAGGATTTTAGAATTTTTTTAATCTAAATTGAGCCAGAGAAGATGCAAGATAATTGTGGATAGGATTTCCGGTAGCTACTAAAGTTCCCAGGAATACTAGAATATTATGATCACCCTTTTTAAACAAAATATAGCAAAAAAATCACATACAGGAAAGCACTTTTAGTATTATGTTTGATGATGTAAGGATAGCTTTGTTATGATATCCGATGTAGCTCAAGTTCTTTAGTAGTTATGCTGAGTATATATTTCTTATTTTTTTTATTAAAACAAGATAATATTCTTTTGTAGGCAATGAGAAAAAAAAATCACATAACTTTGGAAATCAAAAATATTTGAATTAGGACTTCCCTGGCAGTCCAGCGGTTAAGACTTCTCCTTCCAATGCAGGGGGTGTGAGTTTGATCCCTGGTCAGGGCACTAAGATCCCACATACCTCAGGGACAAAAAAACCAAAATATAAAGCAAAAGCAGTATTGTAAAAAATTCAACAAATATCTTTAAAATGGTCCACATTAAAAAAAAAAATCTTAAAAGGATAGTTCAATCGAGATTTAATGGAGATACTGCACTTCTTTTCAGGGAGCAAATTTCAATATGTTAGAGTTTAAGTAGATGTTGATAATGGTTGCATGATGATCCAGAAATGCAGTAATTTTAGACAGACCAAAAGCTTGCAATTTAATAAAAATATTTTTCAATAAACTAGGTAGAAATGCTATCAAAATATTCAAATTTTAACTTATTGGTTGTATCTTTATGACTATATGCAGACGTGTTAGAAAAATATGGATTTTTTTTCCATAAAAATATTCTGTTTTAAAGCCCTGTAGACATTTTCAGACGCATCTTTGTTCCCTGTTCTGATTAAGTTCATAGTACTCCACAGTGCTGGGGAGTGGTTTTCATTAATTTACTATTAATCTTAACCATTCTGTCATTCTTTCCTCAACAGAAGTCTAATAAAAATCATTTACCGTTATAAGATATTGTTCTAACTTGCCTATTTGCTTTGAAACTGGATATCTTTCTGGTTTGAGGCTTGTCAATCTTTAAGTTCTCTGGCACAAGGGAGTCAAGTGAGGTGAGTCTGTGGAAAGAAGACAGCAGACCAGACCCTGGGGTCACATATGGACCTTGGGAGTGAAAGCTCTGTCTTATTCTTTGGGGTATGAGACGGTATCTTCTACTGATGAAGCAAGAAGCAGGGAGAAATTTTGAGAATTGGTAGGAGGCTAGGAAAGAAGATACCTGGGAAAGCCTCTGTAATTTGCTACTGATTAGGGCTTCCCTGGTGGCTCAGATAGTAAAGAATCCACCTGCAGTGTGGTAGACCTGGGTTTGATCCCTGGGTTGGGAAGATCCCCTGGAGGAGGGCATGGCAACCCACTCCACTATTCTTGCCTGGAGAATCCCATGGACAGAGGAGCCTGGCGGACTGCAGTGCATGGGGTCGCCAAGAGTCAGAGACGACTGAGTGGCTAAGCAAACACAGCAGGTCCGAGTCTTCCTTTAGTATGAGGTTTTATGATGGTGGTATGAGGGAGCACTGTATACATATCTGTAGCCTCAGTGGTCACACAGCCTGGAAAATAAGGAAGTACAGTTTACTTATTTGGCAATTTACCTGGAAAGTGTGTGTGAAAACACTGTTGCTGTGTTTTCATAATTCCTGCTTTATCAGACCTTCAATAATGTCTCTAGTAGAAGGGGAAAAACTTTTCTCTTAGTGGAATACTTATTGGTGAACAGGTATCTTAGTGCCTTGTTATTCCTCAGTTATATATGCAGGTCTTGTTCACTTCACTTTATATATAAATCTTTCTGATTCTAAATCATTCTTTATTTATTACCTATTAATATGTTATTACAACATTTATCTCCTGTTCCTTCCTTGTCATTCATTAGTTGTTTAACATATAATTTTAGTATAGTATGCTAGGATATGATTTTCATTAGTTTGAGTTTTAGCATTTCAATCCAACTTTGAGTGAACCATAAATTGTACAGCAAAGCTGTACCATATAATTGACAAAAGCCCTTGGCAATAGATTTCTGAGGACTTATGAACTTGGAAATGGCATTAAGAGTTCATTAATTGCATTTCCATTGGTTTCAAGACTTCAGGAACTCTGAACTATATTCAAAGGAGTCCTGAGGAGAAATAATGTGTAAAACCCTGAAAAGAAATGTGAAGCATCACAGATTATAGTGTCTCATGTTTAGCCAGATTCAAAATCCAAATACAAATTTCTTAATATTAAAGTGTTAACATAATTTAAAATTATATGTCTAGCATTAATTTTGTAGAAAATGACTGTGATTTTTATTTTTTTGTGCTTTCCTACATTATATTTCTAGAAGGTTATATAATATTATTGCTTCCCGGGTGTTGCAGTGGTAAAGAATCCTCCTGCCAATGCAGGAGATGCAAGAGATGCAGGTTTGATCCCTGGGTTGAGAAGATTCCCTGGAATAGGAAATGACAACTCACTCCAATATTCTTGCCTGGGAAATTTCATGGACAGAGGAGCCTGGTGGGCTACAGTCCATGGGGTCACAAAGAATTGGACACGACTGAGCACAGAACAACAGCAACAGTATATATTATTATTTTTAAAAATTTTCCTTATTAAATTAGTTTATGTATTTTTTAACTTTACAATATTGTATTATTTAAAATTTCTGTTTCTTAGAATATTCTTTTGATGACTGTCATCAGAGCTCTTTCCTCTACCTGTATTTGAAGTTACCCTATTTAGCTGTCTTCTGATTGTCTCAAACTTAAAACTAGGTTTTATTGTTTTCTTCTTGCTCATTCCCTATATATAGCCCATTACCAACATCAAGGCCTGTCCATTTATTGGCCAGTAGGTGCCCAATCTATTTGCATCTTTCTAGTTTCTACTGATTTGCCCTTGCCAGGCTTCAGTGATTCCTCTTCTGTACCACTGCTATTTCTTTGAGCAGGTATACCTTCCTTATCCTCTTTCCTATGTCCTGTCTTTTCTTTATACAATGGAAAGAGTAAGTTTTTAAAAATTTAAAATTATATCACATGCTCTTCACTCCCAAAGTCCTGTAGCAGCTTCCCATTGCACTCAGCTAAAAAGCCAGATTGCTTACGTACAAGCCCTGTATGATCTGCTGCCCCTAGAATGTAAATTCCATTCATTCTCATTCAGGAATGTTTATAAAAGTTGTCTACAGCAAGGCGTTATGCTGTGCTGGGTACTGGGGACACAGCAGTCAATTAATGAATCAATAAATAAGAATGAGAAGAAAAGGGGACATATGTGGACCTTGTATGCATGGAACTTAGTCTAGTCGTAGGGCAAATCGGGCAAATATTAATCAAATAATCACAAAAATCTACTGTATAAATGTAAAATTGATCAGTGCTATGGAGAATAGGTTCATGGTTTTATGAAAGCAAGTAACGCTGAAATTGTACTGCAAGAGTGATAACTGAGGTCATGAGTAGGAATTAATGATTTTGAGTGTAAGGATGGGTGTTTGTGTGAATGAGGAGGATTGAGGAGGTGTAAGGAGAGAATTTTTCCAGAAGAAAGGAGTAGTGTTTCCAAAAACTACAGTGGCAGTGGCAGAAGCAGACCATGGCATAGGAAGTGACCACTCCATATAGTTATATGTAGGCCTCACTTAGTGTTCAATGTGTTGTAGGTCTCACTTAATGTTTAATGATTTTTTCTTTATATTTGGCTGTGCCATGTGGCACAGAGTCTTAACCTTTAGACTGCCAGGGAAGTCCTTCATTTAAGAATTTTCTAATGGATTAAATATAATGAGGGAAAAGGGAGGAATTAATATGTTTTTGGTTAAGCATTTGGGTAGATGTTGGCAAACACAATTAAAATGTTTGGAGATGTAAGTTCAAGTCCTTGTGGTACATTTAACTTGCTCAGTGTAAGATAGAGAAAGAGAGAGGCAAATCACTTAATATTTGGAATCAGATTCCTTGTCTTGACAGTTCAGTTCAGTTCAGTCACTCAGTCGTGTCTGACTCTTTGCGACCTCATGGACTGCAGCATGCCAGGCCTCCCTGTCCATCACCAACTCCCTGAGTTTTCTTAAACTCATGTCCATTGAGTTGATGATACCATCCAACCATGTCATCCTCTGTCATCCCCTTCTCCTCCTGCCTTCAATCTTTCCCAGCATCAGGGTCTTTTCTAACGAGTCAATTCTTTGCATCAGGTGGCCAAAGTATTGGAGCTTCAGCTTCAGCATCAGTCCTTCCAATGAATATTCAGGACTGATTTCCTTTAGGATGGACTGGTTGGATCTCCTGGCAGTCCAAGGGACTCTCAAGAGTCTTCTCCAACACCACAGTTCAAAAGCATCAATTCTTTGGCACTCAGCTTTCTTTATAGTCCAACTCGCACATCCATACATGACTACTGGAAAAACCATAGCCTTGACTAGATGAACCTTTGTTGGCAAAGTAATGTCTCTGCTTTTTAATATGCTGTCTAGGTTGGTCATAGCTTTTCTTCCAAGGAGTAAGCATCTTTTAATTTCATGGCTGCAATCACCATCTGCAGTAATTCTGGAGCCCCCCAAAATAAAGTCTGACACTGTTTCCACTGTTTCCCCATCTATTTGCCATGAAGTGATGGGACTGGATGCCATGATCTTAGTTTTCTGAATGTTGAGCTTTAAGCCAACTTTTTCACTTTCCTCTTTCACTTTCATCAAGAGGCTCTTTAGTTCTTCTTCACTTTCTGCCATAAGGGTGGTGTCATCTGCATGTCTTACTTGTAAAGTAGGCTTAACTCACTATGGTTAAAATCAAATGAAATAGTGAAAGTACATTGCAAGCTATAAATTGGTATATACGTGGGCCATTGTTGTTACTGTTTCTCACATATTTCCCTGTATTCCTCAATATTAGTTTCCAGCCGTTCTTCAGCTAAACTGTGATTTAGTCTTCTTCCTCAAACTGGAAGAATTTGCTCAAACCTTTCTGTTCACCCAAAGCAGATTGTTTCCCTGTAAGTCAACTGCTCTAATAGCTTCTTTGCTTCCATCCTCGTTTCCTGCCTCTATGAAATTTATGTTCCTTTTTTGTTTCTTTCATACCCTTCCCCTCATTTTTATTTTCTTTTACTCTTCTTTCCATCTTGGACTGTATTTCACTTTCAGTGTATGAGTTTCTTCCATTCTTCTATAGCATTGAGCCTGGCTATGCCAACTTACATTTACTTCATATTCACTTGTGGGGACGAGGAGTTTAAGATTAAGTATATAAATATTGTCTTAAGATCACTCATATTCTTTATATACATTTTCATTTTCTTTCATCAACTAGGTTTTCTTGCTTTAAAGCCTTCTTTCAAAGCTCATGTCTATAACATCTTACTGCTTTTTTAAGGATAGGAATTACATATTAGATTTCTAGTATATCTAAGTATGTATGTCTAATATGTATTGTATGCATGCTCAGTCACTCAGTCATGTCTGATTCTTTGTGACTCCATGGACTGTAGCCCATCAGGCTCCTCTGTCCATGGGATTTTTCAGGCAAGAATACTGGAGTGGGTTGCCATTTCCTCCTCCAGGGATCCTCCTGACCCAGGGTTCTAACCCACGACTCTTGCATTGCAAGGAGCTTCTTTAACCTGCTGAGCAGTTCAGGAAAGTGAAAGTATTAGTTGCTCAGTCCTGTCTGACTCTTTGAGACTCCATGGACTGTAGCCCTCCAGGCTCCTCTATCCATGGGATTCGAAGCCCTGTCTGATATGTATCTGTTCAGTTCAGTTGCTCAGTCATGTCCAACTCTTTGCGACCCCATGAACCACAGCACACCAGGCCTCTCTGTCCATCACCAACTCCCGGAGTCCACCCAAACCCATGTCCATTGAGTCGGTGATGCCATCCAGCCATCTCATCCTCTGTTGTCCCCTTCTCCTCCTGCCCCCAATCCTTCCCAGCATCAGGGTCTTTTCCATTGAGGCAGCTCTTTGCATCAGGTGGCCAAAGTATTGGAGTTTCAGCTTCAACCTCAGTCCTTCAAATGAACACCCAGGACTGATCTCCTTTAGGATGGACTGGTTGGATCTCCTTGCAGTCCAAGGGGCCCTCAAGAGTCTTCTCCAACACCACAGTTCAAAAGCATCAATTCTTCGGCACTCAGCTTTCTCTGTAGTCCAACTCTCACATCCATACCTGACCACTGGAAAAACCATAGCCTTGACTAGACGGATCTTTGTTGGCAAAGTAATGTCTCTGCTTTTTAATATGCTGTCGAGGTTGGCCATAACTTTCCTTCCAAGGAGTAAGCGTCTTTTAATTTCATGGCTGTAGTCACCATTTGTAGTGATTTTGGAGCCCAGAAAAATACAGTCAGCTGCTGTTTCCACTGTTTCCCCATCTCTCTGCCATGAAGTGATGGGGCCGGATGCCATGATCTTAGCTTTCTGATATGTATAAGTATGTATAAATACGTTGTGTATGAGTATACATGGGTGTGGCAGAGCTCTTCTTTGATACATTTTGGTTTAGGGAGGAAGAGGTGGGGTCTTTTATAATGGGAGCACATTGTTGCTCTCCCAAGCCAAGCATATCCCCTTCCTGGGGGATTGGAATGGCCCTCTGCCTGGTGTCTGTTCTCCTGATTGCCTGGAAAAAGTTATCAGATAGATGGAGATTGAGATTCTCTGCACATTATGTACTTCTTATTCTTGTTCATATTTAATATTTATTGTCTTTATATTGGTAAAAACCTTTTAGACTCAGGAATTCTCCCTTTTTAATTTTATCTCCCTACTCGAGTTGGTCTACAATTATATTTTCTAGATAATAATAGACTTAGATGCTCATCAGGATAGTTTAATGAAACATGAAATCTGTGTGAGGTTAATTGTTGCTATTTCAGTCAAAAAGTCAAACTAGATTTACTTATTGACAAAATATTTTAACCAAGATCCAACAATTCAGAATAAATTTGAATCTATAAGTTATATAATTTATTTTTATTTTATGTTGGTAGATTTTCTTTTCCTTTCTTTGTTACACAGATATTTGCAATAATTATCCGGCTTCTTTTCCTTATATAGTTGTTAGATTGGGACTTTTCTGTCATCTTCATTGACTATATTACTGTATTTAAGCTGTTACAAAGGAATCCTGTTGGAGAATGTATATGAATTATTTCTCTCCATGAGGCCCTTTCTGACATCTTATTTTTCTGAGACAGGCTGTGTGTTGAAAAGTTAGAATGCTAACCTTTTATCTTTTCAAAATACTTTTTATAGAATTGAAAATGGCTAATTCCTAGTATGAAGCTGCATTTAAAAAAACTCTAATTCTCTACTTCAGAAAACTTATTTTAAGTTGTAGAAAGTTTATAGATTCTACATTAGTATATGAATAAAACTATGGATGGAAGCATATATAGTTATGAGAGCCATAAAATGTAAATATGGCCACATCATTCACTTGATACAAATTACTTATGACTTCCGAGTTGTACTTTTAAAAAATTGAAAAATGCATTGCACATTGGTTAAATCTTATGCTGGAATAAAAATATAGCTGAGAACACTGTTAGTAGCACAGTATGAGGTTAAGTGTGATTGCATGTTTGTATATGGAAATTTGTATATTGTAAAGAAAACAACTTCTGCAAAACTTATCTCACCATTGTCAGTTTTACCCATTACCCTTCATTTACTCAATTTAGAAAGCCCATTTAAAATATGTACTTAAGTGAAACCTTCTGAGAAGTTTTAGTTTGCAGAAAAACAATCTGAAACATTTCACAATCAAGTATTTTTGATTTTAGATTAGCCATGCATGGTTCCTTTCCTTTAATGTGAATGATGAAAAGTTAGCTATTCTTGGTTTAAATTATGTGAAAATATACATACATATTTATTTTATTATTCTACTTTATTGAATGAATTAATTCTCCCAGATGCTAGTAAAGCACTGTTTTTCTTCCCAACCCACTGATATAACTTGCCTTCTGCATGAACATATTTCAGCTTCTCAAACCATACATTTCGGGAACTAACATGTAGTTAATGTAGCAATATTCCAATCATATTAATCAAAAGCAAGTATTATACATGATTAATTTTACTTTGATTTTACTTTCTTCATCATCCTTAACTGTTATTGCCTAAAGTGCCAATAAAGCACTTTGTACAGTGCTATATTCTATAGCTCTCTCCTTTTAGTGGTTGGTGATGGGAATTCCAAACCCATTGAAATTTTGAGCTGAAATTGGAATCCATTATGATCCAATGTCAAGGGTTACCTTTTTCTCCCTGCGTTTGTAATATAGATGTGTAATTTTGGTTAGTGGCTGATTTTCTAATACAGCTTTAAAAGAACATTCTGTATAATCTTTTGCTTCCCTCGATTCTCCTTGGTGGAAGGACATATCTAAGTTGAAGGGAAGTCCACCTGCATGGACGGGAGCCAATCTCTTGGAATATGGCTAATGGAGCCCCTGGACAGTAAGGATCTGTGATTACTGAAGCAGCACAGAATTTCAGTTTTTAGGCTGCTACATCACACTTGGCCTGTACAGCTGTGTAGTCAAGGGAGGTTGCAGATATTATTTAGGACAGAAACCACACAGTCTGTTTTTCTTATAGAATATTTTCGCAGTGTTTTTGGAACCCCATCGAGTGTTAAAGCTGTGTTTTCTGGGAAAGTTGGAGATATTTTTTCCTCCTTTTTCAAACTCAGGGTGAAATATTTCTTTAATCATGTGTAAATTGTATTGTTAATTGATAAAATTATATTAAAAATAATTTATGGGAAAATCAGCTATACTTCAATAAAAAATAATTTGTGAGAATTTATTGAGAAAAAAGAAAAATATATATTTTGCATTGATATTTGGTTATCAACTGTTCTTTAAACCTGTTTTTTTGGTTGAAGTGTAGTTAATTTACAATGCTGTGTTAGTTTCACAGCATTGCATGATATTGAGTATAGTTCCCTGTGCTATGGAGTGTGTCCTTGTTGTTTACCTATTATATATATATTAGTGTGTATATGTTAATCTCAAACTTCTAATTTATCAACTACTCTTGAATTTAGAAAACTTGCTGAAAATCCTTCTCCAAAATGATAAAAGATTAATGAAATACAAGTGCCACTGATAGAAAAGTAGACAGATGCTAAATAAATGTTAGAAATATAAGTGATTATGGCAACTGGAGCAAATTCATAGAGTCTTTAAATGGAACTAAAAAATTTTATATGTCATGACATAAGCAGGAAGCTTATGGCATGAAACTGTGCTAAGAAATGTATTCTGTAGTAACGATCAGGAAGATACATTGATTCTTATTTTAGTTCCCTTTAAAACTATTTTTCTTTTTTTCCACTGCTAAGACTTATGTTTGAAAAGCTGGTTTGCATCTTCTAGGAGAAATTCATATTAAAATAAAGTGGCAGCCACAGTGTGGTAATTTCTAAAAGGGGGGAGATGTAAAATCAACAGGAACAGGGTGTTTTTTGAAGTGTCAGCGGAAAGGTCTGGCTAACAGAACCAAGCTGTGGGACTATGCAATGAACACTCCAGAAGGCGCTTCTGCTTTCCCATAGGGCATCCGGGAAAGCCTGGCAGGGCTCAGGGACGCCTTTCAGCTGATGTCATTGTGGACGTGGGTACCTGATTCGTATTCCTGTTAGAGACTCTAATTCTCACTTCAGTGAACTGGAAACTCCCTAACTCCCTCAAAAGCCTGGCAGCTTTACCTTTTTTCCTCAGCAAGTCGTTAATAGTAGAGAAGACTTATATAGAGATTTCTTTAATATTAAAAGGTGTGTAGATGAACATATACAAAATAAATAAGCGGCATTTATTTGTTTCATTAATTTCTTGGGTGTAATCCTTCCACCGCTCATGGTTAGGGGCCCCAAGGTAAAACTTACAGCCTTAAGTGTAAAGAGTCGGACACGACTGAGCGACTGAACTGACTGACTGTACAACCATAACAACCAATATAGTTCTTTAGTCAGCAACATAAATAGGTTTTACCATGGGTCTTAATTAAGGTGATGTGTGCTGGAGCAGATTTTTTTGAGTAGTGAAGTTATTTGTTGGTTGATACTCTTTTATTTTAAGTAATTTGATAATTCATAAAATTAATACTCAAGTGCTAATTGGATTGTTACTTTAGCCTGCCAGTTCCACCACTGTCATGTTCTTGATTACCTTCCATTGAGTTTTTACTGTACCCTTTTTTGGCCCTTCCTTGCTTGTATATGGCTACTCATTAATACTGTGTTTTACTTCTTACCCATGCCAAGAGACAAATAGAGTGTTCATCTCAATATTTTCCTCAGATCACTATTTTCATCCTGCTGGTGCAGCCTTCCTTTGCCTTGTACCTGTTAGTTCAAGGTACCTGTCAGTAGGAGCGAGGGCTCTGCTTTCTAACTACCTGTTGATGACTTTGCTCTCCATACAACAGTCAGGTCCTCTTGTACCTTTCCTGTTTCTGTGTGGCTTACAGCATTTTCTACTTTTGGCCTGCATAGAAGCCTAAGCTTGCTTTATTCATTTTGAACCGTTGGGGCCTCATCTAAATTCCTTGTTCATTTTGAAACAAGAAAGAAAATGACAAAGACATAAATGGGGCTAAGGGGACAGAGTCTACCCTAGTTGATGTTATCACCATCAAGTCGCTGCTCAAAACTGTAGAGTTCCATTCATTCTTTTGGTGTTTCAAAAGGTCAGAAGGCTCTGGGACCTTGAGAAATAGAAATACTCAGAGGCAGTTCATTTCAATAGCTAACAGTCCACACCTGTAGCTACCAAATAACAAGTGTCTGCAGATCTTCATAATGCTCCAGAGAATCTCAACTTCATATAACAAGTCTAGTCATCAGTTCTGGGCAAGCATTGGGACCAAAGTAATTATGATTTTATTATTAACAATTTGTATAAGCCCTAATAATGAGTGTATTTCTGGTCTTCTTCTTTGGTTTAATATTAGAATTATCCTAATTCAACAGAATTCTAAGTTTGTATTTATTATTGTTGCACTATTATATGGAATAAATGTGCTTAGATTAATATGTATAAGAATGATTATAAATAATATACATTCATTATTCTAGAGTCAAAATGTTCTTAAGTATATGAAATAAAGGAGAATGATCTCATCATGTCACTCCTGGTCCCTCCATGATATCCACATAATAGGTTGATGTATATTCGTGTAAATTTTTATATAACCATTCTCAGTCTCACCCTTAATCATCTATCCATCCATCAATCTGTCTATCCATGTACCATTTATTTCTTATAAGACTGTGATCTCGCTATCTTGTAATGACACTTGTTTTTTTCTTGGAGTTTTAAAATTATATGCTTTTGTAGAAGTTAACTTGTGTTTGTTTGTTGATCTACAGTTCAGGGTGATGATGTACTAGTGCTTTGTTTCTTCACATGTGGTTATTCAATTGGAATTGCTTTTTTCTGAAGCATGACACTTTGTGAACTGTTTAGATCTGATTTGTGGTAATTGTTGGAATTTTCTGTGGGTGTGACTGGTTATTGTTTGATGATTCCACTGAACGATAAATAGTGGAGAAGATGTGAACAGAATTATCACAAATTCAGAAACAGAAGTTTAAAGCTGAATACACTTTGGTGATTGTTTAGATTCAACAGTACGTGAACCGTGAAATTCCAGATGTTCAACCTGGTTTTAGAAAAGGCAGAGGAACCAGAGATCAAATTGCCAACATCCGTTGGATTATCAAAAAAGCAAGAGAGTTCCAGAAAAACATTTATTTCGGCTTTATTGACTATGCCAAAGCCTTTGGCTGTGTGGATCACCACAAACTGGAAAATTCTTAAAGAGATGGGAATACCAGACCACCTGACCTGCCTCTTGAGAAATCTGTATGCAGGTCAGGAAGCAACAGTTAGAACTGGACATGGAACAACAGACTGGTTCCAAATAGGCAAAGGAGTACGTCAAGGCTGTATATTGTCACCCTGCTTATTTAACTTCTATGCAGAGTACATCATGAGAAACACTGGGCTGGAAGAAACACAAGCTGGAATCAAGATTGCCGGGAGAAATATCAATAACCTCAGATATGCAGATGATACCACTCTTATGGCAGAAAGTGAAGAAGAACTAAAGAGCCTCTTGATGAAAGTGAAAGAGGAGAGTGAAAAAGGTGGCTTAAAACTCAACATTCAGAAAACTAAAATCATGGCATCTGGTTCTATCACTTCATGGGAAAGAGATGGGGAAACAGTGGAAACAGTGGCAGACTTTATTTTTATGGACTCCCAAATTACTGAAGATGGTGACAGCAGCCATGAAATTAAAAGATGCTTGCTCCTTGGAAGGAAAGTTATGATCAACCTAGACATCATATTAAAAACGTATTAAAAGATACATTACTTTGCCAACAAAGGTCCATCTAGTCAAGGCTATGGTTTTTCCAGTAGTCATGTATGGATGTGAGAGTTGGACTATAATGAAAGCTGAGCGCCAAAGAACTGATGCTTTTGAACTGTGGTGTTGGAGAAGACTCTTGAGAGTCCCTTGGACTGCAAGGAGATTCAGCCAGTCCATCCTAAAGGAAATCAACCTTGAATATTCATTGGAAGGACTGATGGTGAAGCCGAAACTCGAATACTTTGGCCATCCAATGCCAAGAGCTGACTCATTAGAAAAGACCCTGATGATGGGAAAGATTGAAGACAGGAGGAGAAGGGGACAACAGAGAATGAGATGGTTGGATGGTATCACCGACTCAATGGACATGAGTTTGAGTAAACTCAGGGAGTTGGCGATGGACAGGGAGGCCTGGTGTGCTGCAGTCCATGAGGTCGCAAAGAGCCAGACACAACTGAGCGACTGAACTGAACTCATTGTTTAGAATTCAGTGTAAAGATTTTCCTGGTAGTGAATCAACTGTTAGAGAAAATGTGATTTGTCTGTGGAAGTAGGCAAAAACTAATGGAATCTCTTTGCTTGTCCAAGTTATTTTCACATCCTAGTTCCTGTGATGCCTTTATGTCCACCTTCGTGCCTTCTCTGTCCTTATCTGATAAAGCTTGCACTTGGTTTATTCTATTTTTGGATGCTCTTTTTATTCTTCTGTCCATATGTTCCAGATCAAAAAGGAAATATTTTTTTCTCACCAACTAGAGTATCCTGGACTTTGGCAGCTTTAACTGCCTTTTTAAACACTTGACATATATGAACATGTTGTGTACCACTATCGATACAATTTATGGATGTCATTTGTGCTTATTTTTACCTATTATTATACTCTCCTTTTATCCAAGTGTCTCTAATTTTGAATTTTCCTCCTAGTCCTGGAATTCTGTTTCTACTTTCTTCTCTCACTGCCTTTGGGATCATTCAGTTTTTGTTTAAATGCACTGTATGAATGTGATCATATGAGCATGAAGTACCATTATTTTTTCTCAAGTGTATGTGAATCTGTGGAGTTGTGTCCAAGCAGTGAATCTCCTTACAGAAGGCCACATATAAAGCATTTTCACTAATTGCACAAGTAGCAGGCAGCTCAAAGCCTGTGCCATCTAGTCAGTCTTCCTTCTGGGAGGGCTGTGCGTGATAAAATCCTATCCATACTTCCCCTCTTCCAAATCCCCTACTGAATTTTAGACACTAGGAATCCTCTCTTCACAGCTCTTGGGTGGGCTTTTTCATTTTTTTAGTCTCAGGGATTTACTTAAATCTTGAGGAAATCTGTATTGGTGATATTTTTCAAATGGTAGAGAATTTCAGGTCTAGAAACAAGTAGAGGATTGTGCCTCTGTGCTTAGATTAGCACTTAGAATTTAGATATAATGAATTGCCATGAAACTGCAAGAGTAAAAATCTCCCTTCAAGATTGTGCATCTGCAATTTATTATTATTGTTTTTTACTTTGTGACTCAGGTTTTATTTTGTGTGTTTTGAGATTATGTTGCATGTGCATACAAGTTCATCATTATTATATGTTCTTGGTGGATTTTCCTTTTTGTTAACGGGCGATATATCTTTTTACCCCTGTTAATATTTTTAAAAACTTTCTTTTTTCATAACATTACCATATTAGCTTTGTTTTTGGTTAGTACTTGTTCAGTGTTCCTCTTTTCATTCCCATGCTCTCATTTTTAAAACAACTGTTTTTCATGGTTTTATTTTAGGGATATCTCTTGAAGAAGAATAATCTTGATTTCTTAATTTTTAGATAGCTTCAATAATTCCTATCTTTGAATTAGGAACTTTATTGTTGACTTTATAAAGTATTGTGTTTGCAGGTATATTTATTTATATTTTCTTTTTGAGTTTTCAATTACTGTTCTTTTGTTTTGCTCCTTTTTTTCCCCCTTCCTGTGCTCTCCTGTAATGCTGAGGGTGTATTTTGTTTTACTTTTTCTCTGTTTATTTGAAAGGTATACATTGTAATGCTTCTTTATGGGTCACTTTACTTCTTAAATATACATAAATTATTATACATGTTTAAGTTTGAAGTTCATCTGTATTTATATCCTTGTCCTGAGTATACCTAGTCATGTT
This sequence comes from Giraffa tippelskirchi, assembly GCF_054371585.1. Lineage (NCBI taxonomy): Eukaryota > Metazoa > Chordata > Mammalia > Artiodactyla > Giraffidae > Giraffa > Giraffa tippelskirchi. Next base: position 135,679,825 of record NC_137283.1, read on the forward strand.
ATAAATGCTCAATGGGTGATTCTCATTGTTAATATTGACTAAAGTTTCAATTTTACTTTTTTGTGACAGAATATATTTAGTTATTATTTTATGGTAAATTGTTGATTAAATTTACAGTATATTTTTCTCTTTGATTTCATTGCATCTTTTTGGCATTCTTCTACATACAAAAGTATATCCTTAGATAATTGCCTCAATGATGGTCTAAGGGGGACTTTTAAAAAGTTTCATTGTTTGAATAATAATTTAGCTACGTATAAAATTCTAAATTAACATTTATTTTCTCCTTAGTACTTTAAAGTTGTTATTCTATTGTCTTCTGTCTGGAGCACAGAAAAAAAATAAAATATTTTTGAATAAATTAATGATGGCTATAGTTGAATAGAAATTCCTGTCATTCTAATGACTGTTCTTTTGTCAATAATCTGCCATTTCGTTTTCTTTCTAGTGACTTTGGATACTTACTAATCTGTTGTTTGCAATTTTACTGTGCTATATCTAGATATAGATTTAGCTTTATCATGTGTGTTGTGGGTGTGCATGCTTAGTCGCTCAGTCATGTCTGACTCTCTGCAGTGCCTTGGACTGTAGCCCTTTAGGCTCCTCTGTCTATGGGATTTTCCAGGCAAGAATACTGGAGTGCATCGCCATTCCCTTCTCCAGGGAATCTTCCCGACAAAGGGACTGGACCTGTGTCTCCTGCAGTGACAGGCAGATTCTTCATCACTGAACACCTGGGAAGCCCATCCAATATGATATTCAGGCTAAATTACAGATCTGAAAAATTATATAATTTTTTCAAAATTCTTACTTTTATATCTCCAAAAACTTTTATGCTATCTTATTGATGATCTATATATCTTTATCTATAAAATATATTTATAATCTTTTCTACAACTCATATCAGATATATGGTGGGTCCTCCCATTGTTCTGTAATGTCTATTTATTTCAACAGAAATTTTAAATTTTCTTTCAGTATTTTCAATTTGTAATATTTGTATCTTCCGTTCTTTTTCGATTTCTATGGATTGTTTGCAAAAGGTTTTTTTTTTTTTTTTTTAGCATTCTTTCACAATTAAGTGAAATTGGGTATGAAGGACGCAGTTGAGCCTCACTTAACTTATAATTTCAATTAGTAATTCTGGGTGCGGACCCTCATTCTGTGCTGCTTAAGAGCCTAAGTCCTATCTGCTTCTAGACTTAGAGGCCATAGGTTTTCCCACTTGTTTTCAGACATAGAGGCGAATAGGTCCATGGCCTCTGCCTTCCTTACTAATACTTTTCCATTTCTTGCCTAAAGATGCTTACTACATTAAAAAAATCGCTATTATGGATTTAAGACTTTATATTTTTTTGTGTTGATCATCATTGTTACTATCTTTGAGCCAGCAAAGTTACGTCAGTGATTCAATATATGAAGTATCTTGATTGGAAGTTGAGACTATACTTGGGGAATAATTATTGAGGAAAAGTAAAAAGGCAAGTTCACTTCAGTTCAGTCGCTCAGTTGTGTCCAACTCTTTGCAACCCCATGCACAGCATGCCAGGCCTCCCTGTCCATCACCAACTCCTGTAGTTTACCAAACTCATGTCCTTCGAGTCGGTGATGCCATCCAACCATCTCATCCTCTGTCGTCCCCTTCTCCTCCTGCCCCCAATCCTTCCCAGCATCAGGGTCTTTTCCCATGAGTCAACTTTTCGCATGAGGTGGCCAAAGTATTGGAGTTTCAGCTTCAACACCAGTCCTTCCAATGAACACCCAGGACTGATCTCCTTTAGGATGGACTGGTTGGATCTCCTTGCAGTCCAAAGGACTCTCAAGAGTCTTCTCCAACACCACAGTTCAAAAGCATCAATTCTTTGGCACTCAGCTTTCTTTATAGTCCAACTCTCACATCCATACCTGACCACTGGAAAAACCATAGCCTTGACTAGATGGACCTTTGTTGGCAAAGTAATGTCTCTGCTTTTTAATATGCTGTCTAGGTTGGTCATAACTTTCCTTCCAAGGAGTAAAGGTCTTTTAATTTCATGGCTGCAATCACCATCTGCAGTGATTTTGGAGCCCCCCAAAATGAAGTCTGACACTGTTTCCCCATCTATTTCCCATGAAGTGATGGGACCAGATGCCATGATCTTAGTTTTCTGAATGTTGAGCTTTAAGCCAATTTTTTCACTCTCCTCTTTCATTTTCATCAAGAGGCTTTTTAGTTCCTCTTTACTTTCTGCCATAAGGGTGATGTCATCTGCATATCTGAGGTTATTGATATATGAACTTCCAGATGTATAAGCTGGATTTAGAAAAGGCAGAGGAACCAGAGATCAAATTGCCAACATCCGATGGATCATCAAAAAAGCAAGGGAATTTCAGAAAAACATCTACTTCTGCTTCATTGACTACATTAAAGCCTTTGACTGTATGGAGCACAACAAACTGTGGAAAATTCTTAAAGAGATGGGAATACCAGACCACCTTACCTGCCTCCTGAGAAATTGGTATGCAGGTCAAGAAACAACAGTTAACCTGGACATGGAACAGCAAACTGGTTCAAAATTGATAATGGAGTACTTCAAGGCTGTATATTGTCACTTTGCTTATTTAGCTTAAATGCAGAGTGCATCATTCAGAGTACTGGGCTGGATGAAGCACAAGCTGGAATCAAGATTGCTGGGAGAAATATCAGTAACCTCAGATATACAGATGACACCACCCTAATGGCAGAAATCGAAGAGGAACTAAAGAGCCTCTTGATAAGGATGAAAGAGGAGAGTGAAAAGGCTGGCTTAAAACTCAACATTCAAAAAACTAAGATCATGGCATTGGTCCCATCACTTCTTGGCAAATAGATAGGGAAAAATGGAAGCAATGACAGACTGTTTTCTTAGGCTCCAAAATCACAGCAGACAGTGGCTACAGCCATGAAATTAAAAGATGCTTGTTCCTGGAAGAAAAGCTGACAAGCCTAGACAGTGTATTAAAAAAGTAGAAACATCACTTTGCTGACAAAGGTCCATATTTTCAAAGCTATGGCTTTTCCAGTAGTCATGTATGGATGTGAGAGCTGGACCATAAAGAAGGCTGAGTGCTGAAGAATTGATGCTCTTTAACTGTAGTGCTGGAGAAGACTCTTTTTTTTTTTTAATTAGTTTATTTTCTATTTTTTAACTTTACAATATTGTGTTTGTTTTGCCATACATTGACATGAATCCACCATGGGTGTACATGTTTTCCCTTTCCAGAACAACAGAGAGCTCAAACCAGTCAATCTTAAAAGAAATCAACCTTGAATGTTCATTGGAAGGACTGAGGCTGAAGCTGAAGCTCCAGTCTTTTGGCAACCTGATGAAAGGAGCTGACTCATTGGAAAGACCCAGATGCTGGGAAAGATTGAGGGCAGGAAGAGAAAAGGGCCACAGAGGACTAGATGGTTGGATGACATCATTGACTCAGTGGACGTGAGTTTGAGCGAACTCTGGGAGATATTGAAGGACACTGAAGCCTGGTATGCTGCAGTAGCACATGGGGTCACATAACGTTGGGCACGACTGAGCATTTGAACAACAGCAACATTGATTATTTATATTGAATGTCTATTTTTTTTCATTTATTCTTTAAATGAAGAATCTTTTGAGTAGAAAAAGGCACTGCAAGTAGTAATATAAGACAATAACTAAGCCGAAGTCTCTACAGATAAATTGAGTTGTATAATCATTGTTATATAAAAGACTGTTCACCTTTAATTTTTCTACATAAATATTTGTGAGTTAGTATCACAGATAATCTTCCATTGTTGTTTGTACTCAGAATTACAAGATGGATTTTTCTACAAGAAAGACATGATTAGACTATAATTATAAAAGCCACAAGATTTTGAACACTTGGACTGAATAAAACTGAAGCTAATTTTATTCATTATTTTTCTAATGCTTACAATTCCCTCTTTAAAATATTTATAAAACTCAATCTCATGATAGTTGAGGCTGTTTTTCAAAGGTACCCATATCAGCATGTAAGTCGTAGGAGCTGATTCTGAGGTAAAGTTGCACTGACTTTTATATGATACACATTATGTGATGTGACTACATCTTGAGTATTATAACATAATTGCCAATGAATCTTGTGAATAGACATATAGAAAAGAAATGTGGAAGGAGTATGCCTTGGAAATGCTAAATGAACAGTGAATGAACCAATGTACAGAACTTTTAACTAAAACTAGTAGTATAAAATGATTATATTTTACAAGTACGTTTTAGACTTGCTGTGCCCTATAGAGTTTACATATGTATTACACATGCCTGCTACTGATGAAATACAACAAACTGATCTCTAATTAACCTGCTGAATTTAAGAGGTGATGATTCTAGTGCCTGTTTATAAGTGTAAGTATTATCAGTTAGAACATTTTCATTCTATATATTTATATCTAATATATGCCAATACAAAGCTGTGTGAGTGAGTGTATGTGTGTGTATGTGTAAGTTTAAAAAAAAAACCAAAACCCATGTTTAATTCAGACTTCACATTTTTCTACTCATTAGAACATCTCCCCAAGCCACCATAATTCTTGTTTTCCTTTTTTTCGAATAAGCTCCTATCATCATATTGGTGAGGGAGAAGGATAGCCATCTCATCTTTTGTTTGCTAGAGATTTTCAATTATTTAATAAGTGCAAGTAATTAAGACATTAAGAATTAAAGTGACTCCAAGGAGAGTTCTGCAGGGTGTTGCCTAGGTTTCTGAGTTTGAATTTCAGCAATAGTGAAAAGGTCCTGCTACTGGGTCTTTCCATTTTTAAAAAATAAAGATGCAATGTAATCCACCTGAATTAGAGGCTGAAAAATTATATAAACTTTGGTTAACTTGAAAGAGTTATAAAATCCAAAGAAAGTACTTTCATTTCTTATGAAAATTGGAATTATTAGTATCCCCAAATGACTCAGTATAAATGTGCATTTTTAACATGTAGTAAGTTAATGGTTGATAATGTGGTTCTAGTGTATAATCAAAGATTATTAGTGCACGTGCACATGCGTGTGTGTGTGACAGAAAGAGCAAGAAGAGGAATAGGAGTAAATGTATCAGGGGTCAGTACTTGTGAAAACTTATTTTTCAATAGCTAGGTTTTATGTGTTAAATAATAAAATCACCACCATTGTTTCTGTGATCTTAGAGATGTTTCGAAGTCTCTCCTCAGGTGATAAGGCACATATCAGGAAGAGGTGGCTCAAACACATCTACAAGAAGCTGTTTGCTGGGGTATCTAGATCTATCTGGGTAGCCGCTCTTATTTCTCAGATAATAAAAGGACATCTTTGAGGTTAAAACCCATCCATTAATTTTTAAAGTAATTTCCACCTTCATCTGAACAAGTTCAAATATTATTGATTTATTTTTCTAATTTTGAAAATCAGCTCCTCAGGTTTTCAAAGATGAGTTGAAAATTGGATACCAGTTCATATATAATTCATATAACCTCTCTACTGCTGTCAGATCTTGCTGTAGCTTCATAGTAGAAACATAGTTTAAATCCTTAAATTTGAAAAAGTGCAATATTTGTTTTGCAGTGTGTCTCTTCATATGACAGAAAACTTATACTGTATTATACCCCCCAAAATAATTTTAAGCAGTGTCTATAGTCAGTTTTATTTACAATAACATTTCAGTTTCTATAATTTTGAAGAAAATTGAGAAATCTAAAATTTTTGAAGATTTAAAATTCTGAGGCTTTTTGGTTTTTGTTTCTGATATTTTTGTGGTGATAAGAGTGTCAAATAATACTTAACCACCAACTGTTTTCAAGGACTCAATTTAGAAATGGCTTCTTTCATATAATCATACTTACTGTTTTAGTTTTATGAATTATTTTATGTAAAATAAATGTATACAATCCTTCTATTTTATTAGCGAAAGAGGTTTCTTGTGAAAGGGAGAAGATAGAAAACCAACACTAGATTATTTTTCCGGTCTAACCTGGATCCTAGCATAGCTAATGACACAGAGTAAGTTTTCAGTAAATACTTGTTTCTGACTCACTGGAAGAGACCCTGTTGCTGCAAAAGATTGAGGGCAGGAAGAAGAGGGGATGACAGAAAATGAGATAGTTGGGTAGCATCACTGACTCAGTGGCCATGAGTTTGAGCCAACTCTGGGAGACAGTGAAGGACAGGGAAGCTTGGTGTGCTGCAGTTCATGGAGTCGCAAAGAGTTGGACACGACTTAGCTACTGAGCAACAACAACAAGTACTTGTCGAATGAAAAATTGCATGGACTTTCTTGAATACTGGTCTTGATAATAATGATGGTGAAAATAATAAAAGCTTTTTATTAGAAAATAAGCCAGTTAAAAATTAAATTAGTAAGTCTTTCAAGTTTTGTTAGTTTTTTCTTGGAAACATATAGAGCATATTATGGAAGGTAAATGTTGATGAAGTGGGGAAAAAACATACATAAAGACAGAGAATTGAAATAACATATCTTATTGGTGTAGACCATTTTGTCATGATCAGAATTACTATTGTTTATATCCATCTCTATGTGATCCATCTTTATTAGTGTGGATTAGCTGTAGAGATTGACTATGATATTTTTATGGTCTGTCCTTTCAAATCTTAATTCTAAATTTTCACTGTGCAATTATCTGCATTTATAAATTTGCATCTATATAGACTAGTATTTCTCTAAGGCATGGATCAGCAGACTTTTTTTGTGTAAAGGGCCAGGTAGTAAATGTTTTAGGCTTTTTGGCCATATTGTCCTGTTGCAGTGACTCAGTCTGCCATTGTAGGAGAAAGCAGATGTAGGCTGTGGGTAAAAGAATGGAGTGGCTGTCTGTTTTCTGCTAGCTCAGCTGTAGGAAAACAGGAAGTAAATTTGCTGACCTCAAACCCTCCCTCTCTCATACCCCCAGCAGCCGTGAGCCTTTCACAAGTGATCAACTGAACGTTCTCTATCCTCACCCACCTGCCTTACAGTTCAGTTCATTACAGTTGTAATGCCGTATCTGCGAGTTCCTGTTTGAGGGTCTGCCTCTTGGCCTCTTATTCTTTATAGATCCTTTCCTAGGAAGACCCTGGGGGTAGTTCCATGTCTCTTTGAGGATTCAGACTTGGGAAGATGAGTGAAGCCTCTGCCTTCCTTTCTGTCCCCTCACAGGTAGAAGCAGCGATGCGCAGAGCAGCCCCCATCCAGAATCAATCTTTCCGAGAGCTTGACATGTGCTGGGAGACATTAGTCCCTTAAGCTTTCATGGGTGGGATGAGTTCTGCTGCTGTCAGTGGTGTCTGGTAAGGCAGGTCAACACTGGACAGGACTTTGCGCCCGCAGAACTAGACCCTTCCTCCCCTCTTGTGTTTAGAGGGCTCTGTTGCTTTATTTGGATTGGAATCTTGCCTGCTTGGCTGGACCAGGTGATCCACTCTTCTCAAGGAATCTGACTTATCTTCTTTATTCCTTCATTGTGGCCAAAGTGCTGCTTGATGGGTAGCGAGATGACTCCCTTTGTTATTTAAATACTGGTGGCATTGTGGTCTCCTGTGGCTCTGCCTGTTCTGTCACTTGACCTTTCCAGGCTCTCAGTACCTGCCCAAATCCAGCCTCCTTGAGCTCTCTCGTTGGGTCCCATACTCCTTGTTTCTTGACCTTCAAGGGCACCTGCTGCTGAACATTCATGCTTCACTGTTAGCCCAGCATGAGTTATGTCAAAATAGATATTATGTTCCTAATTTTCAGTGTAGTGATATGTAATTTGATCTTTTGTTTAAATCCCTACATTTTATAGTTATTATTAGTTAAATACAAATGAAACAGTAATATTGATTTTAAGATCTGTTATTCAGAGAACCTTCAGTTTTGTGCTGAAAGATATTACAGATAAACTAAAACCATTGAAAAGATCAGTGGGATCCCATTTTGGTCATGAAACATTGGGAGCAACATAGGGAGGAATTTGAGTTTCACTGGAGATTAAAAAAAAAAGAAAAGGCTAAAAGTATTGGTTTACCTCAGTGATTTAAAAAAAAAAATGCTAGAAGGCTTTTTGGCTTCTAAATTGTCTTTTACAATTCTAGAGTCAAAATTCTTGATACAGTTCAGTAAATGAGGATGTACAAGAGACTAGTGATTATTTACTATTGTTTTTACTTGGAGGGTAATTGTTTTACCTGTGTGGATCACAATAAACTGTGGAAAATTCTGAAAGAGATGGGAATACCAGTCCATCTGACCTGTCTCTTGAGAAACCTGTATGCAGGTCAGGAAGCAACAGTTAGAACTGGACATGGAACAACAGACTGGTTCCAAATAGGCAAAGGAGTACGTCAAGGCTGTATATTGTCACCCTGCTTATTTAACTTCTATGCAGAGTACATCATGAGAAACGCTGGGCTGGAAGAAACACAAGCTGGAATCAAGATTGCCGGGAGAAATATCAATAACCTCAGATATGCGGATGACACCACCCTTATGGCAGAAAGTGAAGAAGAACTAAAGAGCCTCTTGATGAAGGTGAAGGAGGAGAGTGAAAAAGTTGGCTTAAAGCTCAACGTTCAGAAAACTAAGATCATGGCGTCTGGTCCCATCACTCCATGGGAAATAGATGGGGAAACAGTGGAAACAGTGTCAGACTTTACTTTTTTGGGCTCCAGAATCACTGCTGATGGTGACTGCAGCCATGAAATTAAAAGACGCTTACTCCTTGGAAGGAAGGTTATGGCCAACCTAGATAGCATGTTTAAAAGCAGAGACATTACTTTGCCAACAAAAGTCCGTCTAGTCAAGGCTATGGTTTTTCCAGTGTTCATGTATGGATGTGAGAGTTGGACAGTGAAGAAAGCTGAGCACCGCAGAATTGATGCTTTTGAACTGTGGTGTTGGAGAAGACTCTTGAGAGTCCCTTGGACTGCAAGGAGATCCAATCAATCCATCCTAAAGGAGATCAATCCTGGGTGTTCATTGGAAGGTCTGATGTTGAAGCTGAAGCTCCAATACTTTGGCCACCTCATGCGAAGGGTTGACTCATTGGAAAAGACCCTAATGCTGGGTAGGATTGGGGGTGGGAGGAGAAGGGGACAACAGAGGATGAGATGGTTGGATGGCATCACCGACTTGATGAACATGGGTTTGAGTAGACTCCGGGAGTTGGTGATGGACAGAGAGACCTGGCGTGCTGCAATTCATGGGGTCGCAGAGAGTCGGACATGACTGAGCGACTGAACTGAACTGAACTGAATTGTTTTACAATACTGTGTTGTTTTCTGCCATAAATCAACATGAATCGGTCATAGGTATACTTATATACACTCCCTTTTGAACCTCCCACCCCATCTTACCTCTCTAGGTTGTCATAGAGCACTGGGTTTGAGTTCCCTGTATCATACAGCAAATTCCCACTGGCTATCTGTTTTACATATGGTAATTTATATGTTTCAATGCTGCTCTTTTATATCAGAAAATTTCTGGAAATTATATTGAGTAATAGTAATTCTTTTCTTACAGATCAGTCTATAGAGTCTCTTTCATATGTACATGGCCTAGAGAGAGGAAAAGCTAGATGCTTGAAGACCAGATTTGAGGCCACTGCAATCATCCAGATGACAGGTTGAGTGGTTCGGGAGATTTGAAATGGAAAAAATTCCTAGAGACTACAAACTAGTTAATGTCAGTTCCATATGGGTTGAGCTTGTAGACTTTTAATAAAGATCAGGATCATATAGGTAATCAATGTAACCTTTGAGATAAAGCGTAGGTTAGATAGAGGGTTTTGAGGTGATATTAGAGGAGAAGTTAAGAGCAATACCTAGGAGTCAGACTCCATGATATTACAGCCCAGTTCCACACTTAATAGTGGAAATTATTTTATCTTTTTATGCCTAGTTTTCTCATCCCTAAACTAGTGCTGTTAAGAGTAGCCAGTTTCCTAGGGTTTAAAGATTTAGTGAGATAATATATGTAAATTACGACATTTACAAGATATTTTTAAAAAATGAAAACTTTTTAAAGTTGTTATTATTATATGGAGTCTCATAGGAACAGGTTTTAATCCTTGCTCCTGTATGACTGTTGGCAAATTAGTTAAATTACCTTTGTTTAACTATCTTTATCTTTATTGTGGGAGAAATTTACATATTTCACAGAATGGTTTTAGGGCTTTATTTAGATAAATATAGGTAGTAATCTTTTAATACATATTAAGTGCTCAATAAATGATAGCACTCATTAGCATTCTCCAAAGAGATGAAGTACCTGGTTTAAATAATGTGCTTTTAGGGAGACAATGAAATACATAGAGACATAAAATCTATCTCCTATATATCATTTATTTAAAATTAGCTTCTAGTTTTTAAAATTTTAACATGTAACCACTAATTAAATCCAATTCAGTTGTTTGTATGGAGAAATAGGTGAGAAGCATCAGATAATTGTGTATGTAGAAGACCCAATATTGATGAATTTTAAAATCTTGAGGATGGATTGTCTTGATAAATCCACAGGCTTGCAGAAAAGAGTAGAACATTACAGGTAAATAATTTGGCTTATAAAAATGATACTGGGTGTTTATGCAAGAGTCTCACGTGTTATCAACTTCAAACAAAAGCTTGGAGATTGAATTCTGTTCAACAAATAGAGGACCACTTGAGTATAAGAAATTTTTCTACTCAATAATTTCCAAACTGTTGTTGTCGTTCAGTTACTAAGTCATGTCTGACTCTTTGCGACCCCATGGACTGCAGTAGGCCAGGCCACTATCTCCCGGAGTTTGTTCAAACTCATGCCCACTGAGTCAATGATACTATCTTATCTCTCAAAGTATCTTTAATTTATTTATCCAAATCTTTAAAAAATATTTTAAGTAACAACCTCTCCTAGTTCTTGCAATGGTGACAATTAATTCTAGTATACTGTAATCAGTGATGGAGTTTACTTTTATACCATCCAAACTTTTCAAAATTTTAAAACTTGAGTTTGTTTTCCCCATTTCTGTTTCCCAGTATAAATAATATCTACCCTAAGAGTCTTATTCTGTATTAGCAAATCCATTCCCAGTCTAGAGCCCATACCTATTGAGTATAAATACTACAAAACATTTACAGATACTAAAGAGGAATATAAAAAATTGCAATGTAACTCATGAGAGAGCTGAAATTCTAGCTGAGAAATTGGACAAATGATCATTTTTCTCCATTTTTTTAGTTTTAGAAAACCTTAGCATTTTTAGTATGGAAGAAAAAGTCACAAAAATCAATTAATAAAAAGTCCTGAAAACATCCAGTCTTGCTTGAATTATTAACTTAATTTTGTGAGACCTGTGTATGCTCATGGTTGATTTTACATTGCATATGTAGTCATACGTCTTGTAACACTATTCCCATTTCATATTGGTAGAATTAAATACTTGGTCTTTTCAAAAGACAACATTTTCCCACCAAATCCCATTGTTTAAAATTGAAGTATAGTTGATTTGCAATGTTGTGTTAGTTTCAGGGGCACAGCAAAGTAAATCAGTTATACGTACATATAATCTTTTCTATTATAGGTTGTTATAAGATATTGAATATAATTCCTTGCGTACTACAGTAGGACCTTGTTGTTCATCTATTTTATATATAGTGGTGTGTCTCTGTTGATCCTAAGCAGCTAACTTATCCCTTCACTCCCTTCCCTTTGGTAACCATAAGTTTGTTTTCTGTGTCTGTGATTCTGTGTCTATTTTGTAAGTAATTTCATTTGTCCTAGTTTTTAGGTTCCACATATAGGTGATATCATATAATATGTGTTTTTCTCTGAATATGATATCTCTAGGTCCATCCATGTTGCTGCAGATGGCAATATTTCATTCTTTTTATGGCTGAATAATATTCCATTGTATGTATATGTACCGCATCTTTATCCACTTACCTGTTGATGGACATTTAGGGTGCTTCCATGTTTTGGCTATTAAAATAGTGTTGCTACGAATTTTGGAGTACATTATATTTTTGAGCAATGCATTCTTTCATTGGAAGATTATGTTACATTCTGTAATTTTCTACATTGCATTTAAGAAAAATCTGCCCTCTACCAGCATAAATAACAAAAAAATCTAAAACTGTCTTAGACTGAGATTTTAACATATAGTTATCTTTATTTGGATCAAAATTCTTAAACAAGACAGAACAATTAAAGCTTATATGTTTGGCTGATAATTTTTTAAAGGCTTAGATTTTGTCATACCTTATGCCTTTCAAAAAGCTCAAATATTCCCCAAGTTAACAAAGAAATGTCTCTTAAATGTTTTCATCCCCTATAAGTCTAGTTTGATGAGTTTCATTTCTTCTTATGCTGACCTATCAGCATATTATCTTTTGCAAAGTGAAATGAAAGCATTATGACAGTGAAGTATGTGGTAACTGGAAGCCCTTAAAATTGTACTTTATGTTGGTTCATGTCAAGTTGAAAAAAATACAATGACTTTGTGAGACTCTTTTCTTACTAGGTAGTTTATATAATGAAATCAAACAAATTCTGAAGTTTTATTCCTAGTGCTGTTTGATTATTTTTCATAATTGAATTATTTTGCTGCTGAAGTGCAAAAATTAATACATTCCCCCTCATTGTTTATTTTGAAGGCAAAATTTCAGATTTGAAATTCTGAGATTCCTTTGTATACTTCTTTAAAACAAATAGATTCTGTGACTTCAAGTTTTCACCAAAAACATTTTTATGACTGACAAAATGATGGCCGTAAATTCCCAGTGGATATTAAAAACTCTGTGAAAGTAACATAAATCTTGGGAAAATGTGACTTTGAAGAAGGATAATGCATAAGTGTAATCAGCATCATTTATTGTCAGCAGAATGACAGAACCCTATAAATAATTTATCTTCTTAAGGCTTGACCGATACTTAGCGAATCCCTGTGTCATCATCAGCATTATTTAAAAGATGGCACAGAAGGTAACATCTGGGAGCCAATTCATCATTTAATTAAATTATCCTGTAATGAAATCTTCTGTAATGAGATTAATTTTAATTATTAATCAGGAGTTGACATGAGCACAAGGCATCATGAATAATAAATAAAAGACTTTGTCTGTTCCATTTCTAAGAAAGGACCTACTTTACAGTATTTTTTATACAGCCCTGCTGAGTCCTTGCAATGTAATCATCCAAGAAGCAAGCTTGATTTTTATTTCAGAAACTATAGAGAGGGTAATTGGTCAGTATTTTCAGATGTGAATTCCAAATTTATGCATTTTCAGTGTACACATTGATGTTTTTTAGTTTAAGCAATTTTTAGTCTTTAGAGCATGTTGAATATGTTAAAGATAGAAAATACCTCTATAAAATAATAAGAGTTAAATTCATAATTCAGATATAAAAATGTCACCTTGTCCCCCAGCTTTATTGACATATAATTAACGTATAAAGTTGTGTAAGTTTAAAGTATACAGTGTGCTAATTTGATACATATATATATGGACACATAGCACACACACACATATATATATATTATATATATATATGTCTATAGTGAAGTGGTTACTGGAGTAAGGTTAGTTAACATATTGATAACCTCACATAATTAGGTTTTTATATATTTGTGGTGAGAACTTTTAAGAGTTACTTTCTTGAAACTTTCAAGTGTATAATAAACTATTGTTAACTGTAGTCACCATGCTGTGTACTAGATCCCTAGAAGTAAATTATCTTATAACAGAAAGTATGTACCTTTGGAAAATGTCACCTTTAATGGTTTAAAGTAGTTAATTGCAGTCACACTGTGCTGTCAACTCTAGGTATATAACTGTGGTCTCTTAAGAACAATATGTCAACTCCTGACAGATCTGTCCAAGTTGGGTAGTTGGATAGTGGCTTCCGGTCAGGCTTATAGGACAGTACGTTGATCAGTAGACTGGATCAGAATTCACTGGGAACTCAGCAGTGCCCTGGGAGTACTTGGCAATTTGCGTGATCACCATACAGAGCCTTCCTTGAGATCCTGGCCACATTTTCTGAGGTCTTATGACTTCCCTTTACCTTGGTTGCCTGAACGGAGGATGACTGTAAAAAGAGAAATGAGACCTACTCTTTGCAGCAATAGATAACAGAAAGTGAAAGTATTAATCGCTCAGTCGTATCTGACTCTTTGTGACCCCATGGACTGTAGCCTGCCAGGCTCCTTTGTCCATGGGGATTCTCCTTTGTCCACGGGATTTTCCGGTCAAGAATACTGGAGTGGGTTGCCATTTCCTTCTCCAGGGGATCTTCCCAGCTCAGGGATCAACCCAGGTCTCCTGCATTGCAGGCAGATTCTTTACCTTCTGAGTCACCAGTGAAGGGATAGATATCAGGATGAGGGTCAAACTAACAGGAAAGCAGACTGAAGGGACTGAAACACACACACAAACTGGCCATCTCATCCTACTTGACTAAAGCCCTTTCAACAGATTCCTAATTTTATTTAGACTAAAATCTAATTTTCTTACTAGGCCTACAAAGCTTCTTTAACTTCTTCAACTTTTTTCAGTCCACCCCATGCCTCTCCCCACCCCATACACACATACTCATTCCAGTATACTCCCAATCATGTTATTTTAGGAATGGAAGGGGCCATGATTTTTCCTACTTCAAGACCTTTATCTGGATCTTTTCCAGATGAACTCCTAGTTATCCTTCAGATCTTAGCTTAAATGTCACTTCTTCCAGGAAGCCTTCCCAGATTCCCCAGTCTGAATCATTTCTCTTCCATTTTGTAGACTCTCTTCACTTCCCCAGTGATTCATTCAGTATTGTGTTAATCTGGACTTACCATGTGCTAAGCAGCTTTTGCTTTCATTCCTATAACTTATCACTGGGTGCATTGTATAGTCACTTTCTGTGATTATTTCTCTTTACCACTAGGTAAGCCCCACAAAGGCAGGAAACATGCTGAAACCCTGGCTCAATGCCTGGTACATAGTGTTCCCTGAGTGAATACTTGATAAATAAGAACAACAGAGATGAGAACTTCTTAACAATTTAATATAGACACTAAAATGGGCTTACTTAAGAGGCAATACACTCTCCATCCTTGGAAATATTTAAAAAGAAGCTGGATAACTCTGTGTTAGAGCCGAAAGAGTAAGCGGATTTAAGCAACAGAAAAAAAATCTGACACAGATGACCATAAAATTTTATTCTATTTCTGTGTAGTGGTGGTTCTCGTATCTAGAAAACACTCAATAAGTGATTGCTTACTAATTGATTAAGACTTTATTACTTCTTGGTGAGAATCTCTCAATATTCCCTTTAAAAAAGAAATTGAATATTTTTTCTAATTTATTCTTTACATAGTTGTCAAAAATACTGTGTAAAGACAGAAACCACTGGCTCAATGTTTTAGCCACAGCAGCAGCATCCAACATCAAATAATCCCCTCTGGTTCTTTTTTCTCTTTATTTCCAATCAATTGTATTAGTAAGAATAACTGTCTTAATATATTAAAATGTAATGAATGTGTAGAAAAAAGGAAAATAAATCATATGAGAATTATAGAGTATTATCAATTATGTAATCTGATTAAGTTGTTTCATACAGGTCCATTTTGAATGTTGTTACTATGTAGTGACAAAAATTTTGCAGATAATAAAATTATCTTGCCTTCTGAAAAAACATCTTTATGACTAGGAACTTTACTGGTAGGGCATACACACACACACACACACACACAGTAGCTCTCTTAATTGGTAAAATTCCACTGCTCTCAGCTATCTCTCAATCTTGACCACTTAGTATAATTACGGAGATAGAACAGAAGAAACATTGAGCCTCTGTGTACAGTTCTCTAACCCATTTTACTGTTTTGCTCAGTGATAATGGATCAGTCTTTGGGAAGGATATCTTATACTCCACCTTATAGCTTTCAGCTTATGATATGACTGAAATTTGAATTAGCAGATACACATGCTAAAAGCAAAGCATCTTTTTTAATTCTGGTTTTACAAGCATAAATTGTCCATGATAGGCCTCAAAGGCATATAGAGACAGATTCCATGTAACTATTTCCTCATGCTCCTTGTGTCTAAGAGAAGAGATTCAAGCCTTCAGTATTTTGAAACCAGAGATTTAAAATAGTCCAGCCTGGACTGGAACATTTCTTTCAACATGATCTGTGTGCTTGCAGCTTGGTAGGAATATTAAGACTTTCAGAGCAGGATTTTTTTTGTTCTTAAGTGGTATCTGGAAGTTGTATTAGTAATTGCGATTAGCAGCCTCTGCTACCATGTGTCTAGCTGGCATGTGTCACCAGAGCTGAACATTTTAGCACAAACTAGAGGTAGTATTGTGTTTCAGTAGTTTTCCTACATGAGTGTGCCTTTGCCAATCTATCTATTTGATCACTCTCAGCCAGGAAAAAAAAACACCCTAGTGACCTCCACCAAATTCTTTATAAAATAGTCTATTTTCTTAAGGTTCATTTTATTAAAGCTCTATTATTAGTCTGGAGGTTGATAAGTATTATCATAAATATTAGAAATAGTACCTTTGTAAATAATAATTTAGCATCCATTTATCTTTTATTGAGAATTTGCTTTCACTACTGAAATTTCAAAATCAAGTTGGTAACAACTACTTATAGACCAAGCCAATAAATAATAGTTTTTAACTGATTTTAGAGTAAGAAAGTTGTCAGAGCTGTGATGGATCATCTTAAGTCACTATTGGAATGATACAATGTGTTTGTTATAAGAGAGAATTCTTTATTTTACAGAAGAAAGGAAAGTTATTTTTAGACATGACCGATGACATGTTAAAGGCCTTTTCTGCATTCTGTTTTTTTCAGGATAGTTCATTGATCCAGATCACTAAAAATACTTTTAATTAAAAAGAAAAACTATAGCAGTGGTTCAGCAGTTTTGCCTTTGTTATACTTGGGGCTTTGCTTTTCCTTTTTAACTAATTGTAGATGGACTCAATGATAAGTCGTGGGGCCTTTGACTGATAGTTTATACATTTTTACAGACATTTCCATTCTGTCTCTAGATAGTTCAAGAGGTAAATAAAAGTAAAAAGTGACACTATGCAGTAGATTTACTTATTCCAATAGTCGTGTATGGATGTCAGAGTTGGACCATAAAGAAAGCTGAGCGCCGAAGAATTGATGTTTTTGAATTGTGGTGTTGGAGAAGACTCTGGAAAGCCTCTTGGACTGCATGGAAATCAAATCAGTTGATCCTAAAGGAAATCAGCCCTGAATATTCATGAGAAGGACTGATGCCAAAGCTAAAACTTCAATACTTTGGCCACCTGATGTGAAGAACCAACTCATTGGAAAAGACCCTGATAGCTGGGAAAGTGGAGAAGGCAATGGCACCCCACTCCAATACTCTTGCCTGGAAAATCCCATGGGTGGAGGAGGCTGGTAGGCTGCAGACCCATGGGGTCGCTAGGAGTCGGACATGACTGAGCGACTTCACTTTCACTTTTCCCTTTCATGCACTGGAGAAGGAAATGGCAACCCACTCCAGTATTCTTGCCTGGAGAATCCCAGGGATGGCGGAGCCTGGTGGGCTGCCGTCTATGGGGTCGCACAGAGTCGGACACGACTGAAGCGACTTAGCAGCAGCAGCTGGGAAAGATTGAAGGCAAAAGGAGAAGGGGTCGGCAGAGGATGAGATGGTTAGATAGTGTCACTGACTCCATGGACACTGATTTGAGCAAACTCCAGGAGACAGTGGAGGACAGGGGAGCCTGGCATGCTGCAGTACATAGGGTTGCAGAGTTGGACATGACTTACTGACTGAACAACAACAATTCACTTATTCACCAGGTGTTTGTTGAGCATTTACTATGTTTCAGGCACTGTGTCTGGTAAAACAATGGATTCTGTTCTTGCCCTCATGTTGCTTGCAGTCAAGTTACTAAAAGAGGGTTAAAGTGAATAACCATGAAATAGATGTAAAATCCAACCATCTTGAGTACTGCAAAGTTAGGTTAAATAGTTAAGAGGTTTTTCAGAGGAAGAGATTGATTGAAGGCTAAAACTGATAAACAGGAATGAAGTAGGAAGAAGTGGTTGTAGAACATTCTAGTGGGGGAACAGCCTGCACAGTGTAGGAGGAGATGCCTGGTGCATTGTATATGGAACCCAGAGAGCAAAGTAAGCTTCAAGTGCAGACAAAAAGCTGCCCAGATGAGTAGGGGCCATTTTTGCCTTTATCCTAAGCCCTTATAATGCTAAACATGTGTGTATGTGTGTGTGTGAGAGAGAAGAATAGAAAAAGATTTGCTTTTAGAAAAGATGATTTCAGCTGTACTATAAAACGTAGGTTATAGGCATTAATAGAGGATTCAAAGTAACAAAGATGTGAAAATCCATATTGATTCTCTGGATTCTCTGAATCCGTAGTGATTCTCCGGGGTAGGGTTGAAGTGGAGAAAAACTCTTCACAGAATGCCAGCTATTGTAAGTAGAGGAATGATAGAAAGTCACCATTTTTGCAATTTCTAATATAATATCTGATAGGTGTGTCATTAACAGAAGCTAAAATCACTAGATGAATGCCTGTTGGAGATTAGTATATTCATACGGTACAAAGTATCAGTTTAGAGACTTGAGTACTAATTACTGAAGAAAAATTATAATTTTCCAGTGGAGGGTCACCACTTGGTCACTTGGTTTGATTTTAGATGTGATGAATTTGTGATATTTTGAGAAATTTAAATGGAAATGTATCATTTGATTATATAGGGTAGTTAAAAAGGTTGGCTGGAAAGCATATTTTTAGAAATTACTGCAGTGCATTTCTTTTGCACAAAATAACACTCATTTGGTATACTTCTCTAATTGTTCTTGCATAACCTGGTTTTCAGACAACTAAATGATGAATTCTTTTTTAGTGGTAAAATTTCAAACATCACTTTTCTCCACTGTTTACTCTCTATGCAGCTATACTGTGTAAAAATATTATATAAGCTATTTTTTCATAACTTATTCAAATATAAAAGTTAACATTAATTCTTCATAGATTAGAAAAAGTCAAATACTTTAGAGCTAACTTTGTGGGCTGATCTGTCTAATCATTAGCCCTCAAAAATTACCAAATTATTACTATCACAAATAATGCTCATTTTTCCAGTTCCAGTTCAGTCGCTCAGTCGTGTCTGACTCTTCGCGACCCCATGGACTGCAGCACGCCAGGCTTCTCTGTCCATCACCAACTCCTAGAGCCTACTAAACTCATGTCCATCATGTTGGTGATGCCATCCAACCATCTTATCCTCTGTTTTCCCTTCTCCTCTCACCTTCAATCCTTCCCAGCATCAGGGTCTTTTCCAATGAGCCAGTTCTTTATAACAGGTGGCCCAAGTATTGGAGTTTCAACTTCAGCATCAGTCCTTCCAATGAATATTCAGGACTTATTTCCTTTCAGATTGACTGGTTGGATCTCCTTGCAGTCCAAGGGACTCTCAAGAGTCTTCTCCAACACCACAGTTCAAAAGCATCAATTCTTCGGTACTCAGCTTTCTTTATAGCCCAACTTTCACATCCATACATGACTACTGGAAAAACCATAGCTTTGACTAGACGAACCTTTACTGGTAAAGTAATGTCTCTGATTTTTAATGAGCAATCTAGGTTGGTCATAGGCTTCTTCCAAGGAGCAAGTGTCTTTTAATTTCATGGCTGCAGTCACCATCTGCAGTGATTTCGGAGCCCAGAAAAATAAAATCTGACACTGTTTCCCCATCTATTTCCCATGAAGTGATGGGACCAAATGCCATGATCTTAGTTTTCTGAATGTTTAGCTTTAAGCCAACTTTTTCACTCTCCTCTTTCACTTTCATCAAGGAGCTCTTTAGTTCTTCTTTGCTTTCTGCCATAAGGGTGGTGTCATCTGCATATCTGAGGTTATTGATATTTCTTCCAGCAGTCTTGATTTCAGCTTGTGCTTCATTCATCCTAGCATTTTGCATGATGTGCTCTGCATATAAGTTAAATAAGCAGGGTGACAATATACAGCCTTGACGCACTCCTTTCCCGATTTGGCACCAGTCTGTTGTTCCATGTCCAGTTCTAACTGTTGCTTCTTGACCTGCATACAGATTTCTCAGGAGACAGATCAGGTGGTCTGGTATTTCCATTTCTTGAAGAATTTTCCACAGTTTATTGTGATCCACACAGTCAAAGGCTTTGGCATAGTCAATAAAGCAAAAGTAGAAGTTTTTCTGAAACTCTCTTACTTTTTCGATGATCCAGTGGATGTTGGCAATTTGGTCTCTGGTTCCTCTGCCTTTTCTAAATCCACCTTGAACATCTGGAAGTTCACGGTTCGCATACTGTTGAAGCCTGGCTTGGAGAATTTTGAGCATTACTTTGCTAGCTTGTGAGATGAGTGCAATTGTGTGGTAGTTTGAGCGTTCTTTGGCATTGCCTTTCTTAGGGATTGGGATGAAAACTGACCTTTTCCAGTCCTGTGGCCACTGCTGAGTTTTCCAAATTTGCTGGCATATAGAGTGCAGCCCTTTCACAGCATCATCTTTCAGGATTTGAAATAGCTCATCTGGAATTCCATCACCTCCACTAGCTTTGTTTCTAGTCATGCTTCCTAAGACCCACTTAACTTCACATTCCAGGATGTCTGTCTCTAGGTGAGTGATCACACCATCATGGTTATCTGGGTCCTTAAGATCTTTTTTGTATAGTTCTGTGTATTCTTGCCACCTCTTTTTTATATCTATTGCTTCTGTTAGGTCCATACCATTTCTGTCCTTTATTGTACTCATCTTTGCATGAAATGTTCCCTTGGTATCTCTAATTTTCTTGAGGAGATCTGTAGTCTTTCCCATTCTATTGTTTTCCTCTATTTCTTTGCATTGATCACTGAGGAAGGCTTTCTTACCTCTCCTTGCTATTCTTTGGAACTCTGCATTCAAATGGGTATATCTTTCCTTTTCTCCTTTGCCTTTAACTTCTCCTCTTTTTACAGCTATTTGTAAGGCCTCCTCTGACAACCATTTTGCCTTTTTGCATTTCTTTTTCTTGGGGATGGTCTTGATCCCTGCCTCCTGTACAATGTCACGAACCTCCGTCCATAGTTCTTCAGGCACTCTGTCTGTCAGATCTAATCCCTTAAATCTATTTGTCACTTCCATATGATCTTAAGGGATTTGATTTAGGTCATACCTGAATAGTCTAGTGATTTTCCCTACTTTCTTAAATTTAAGTCTGAATTTTACATTAAGGAGTTTGTTATCTGAGCCACAGTCTGCTCCCAGTCTGATTTTTGCTCACTGTGTAGAGCTTCCCCATCTTTGGCTGCAAAGAATATAATCGATCTGGTTTCGATATTGACCATCTGGTGATGTCCATGTGTAGAGTCTTCCCTTGTGTTGTTGGAAGAGGGTATTTGCTATGACCAGTGCGTTCTCTTGGCAAAACTCTGTTAGGCTTTACCCTGTTTCGTTTTTTACTCCAAGGCCAAATTTGCCTGTTACTCCAGGTATTTCTTGACTTCCTACTTTTACATTCCAGTCCCCTATAATGAAGAGGACATCTTTTTTGGGTGTTAGTTCTAGAAAATCGTATACGTCTTCATAGAACCATTCAACTTCAGCTTCTTCAGCATTACTGGTCGTGGCATAGACTTGGATTGCTGTGATATTGAATGGTTTGCCTTGGTAACAAATAGATATCATTCTGTCATTTTTGAGATTGCATCCAAGTACTGCGTTTCAGACTCTTTTTTTGACTATGATGGCTACTCCATGTCTTCTAAGGGGTTCTTGCCCACAGTATTAGATATAATGGTCATCTGAGTTAAATTCACCCATTCTAGTCCATTTTAGTTCACTGATTCCTAAAATGTCGATGTTCACTGTTGCCATCTCCTGTTTGACCACTTGCAAGTTGCCTTGATTCATGGACCTAACATTCCAGGTTCTGATGCAATACTGTTCTTTACAATATTGCATCGGACTTTACTTCCACCACCCATCACATCTACAACTGGGTCTTATTTTTGCTTTGGGTCCGTCTCTTCATTCTTTCTGGAGTTATTTCTCCACCCTTCTCCAGTAGTATATTGGGCACCTACCGACCTGGGGAGTTCATCTTTCAGTGTTACACTTTTTTGCCTTTTCATAGTGTTCATGGGATTCTCAATGCAAGAATAGTGAAGTGGTTTTACATTCCCTTCTCCAGTGGACCACATTTTGTCAGAACTCTCCACCATGATTCTCCCATCTTGGGTGGCCCTACATGCCATAGCTCTTAGTTTCATTGAACTATACAAGGCTGTGGTTCATTTGATCAGTTTGGTTAGTTGTTCCTGAAACCAACAAGGACATTTGGAACATTTATCCTGGGATTAGTAAAATTTAGCAACCGTTGAGGGTAGAGGCTAGTATAAAGTGATGGGAAAGACTTGAAAGAGAAGCGTATGTTTAATCATAATATCAGGATTTGTTATAGCCATTGAAATGGGATTAAAAAATTGTCACCAATGTGTGGAGTGTATAAGAGCCTAATGTGTTTAAGCATGGGCAAAAAGTTTATTCCACACTTTTTCTGTTTACTGGAGGGATTGTGGTTATAGACTCAGACAAACAAGAGTTTAAAAGCTGATAAGCAGTTGTATAATCCTCTGGATAAGGAATAGTTCTTCTGCCTTTGTCCCTTTGAACACACACATCTTCACTCCTGACTTTTGTCACTCCAAAGGGCATGACCGTGTTTGACCTAGAGTGTTATCAAGGTCACCCTTGTTCCTTTGTTCACATTTCCCAACGTGGGTCCTTCAGGTAGCCTAGGTATTTCTTCCCTGCGTTCGTCTATGGCTTTGTTTTGCAAGTCTCTTTTGGAGGAGGAAGGTCTTCTCTTAAAATGTGTGTTCAGGGTGTACAGATCCAGGGTTCCTATCCATGGCCTGTATCAGAGCACATATAAATGTAGGAGTGAAACTTTATCATTTGCTAAGTTTTTGGTTCCAGGATAAGTAACTTCTGTTGAAAATCCAGTCCCTCAGTAGATTGTATTGACCAGAGCTTCAAAACCCATCCATACTTTTAAGTCACTCCTGATCCTCCCCTCTTCAGTTTCATGTGAATTAGTGACACAGGTGTGAAGGGATCTTCATATGTGTTTGCTGACCCTTCTACATTTCTTTTTTCACACGGCAGCCAGGGAGATTCTTGTGAAAACTGACATCAGCCATGCAGTTCTTCTGCTGTCACCCTCCAGTGACTTCCTGTATGATTTACAATAAAAGCCCACAGCTTTATTGGCCCACAGGGCTCAATAGCACCAGTTTCACCGCTCCCTCTGACTTCAACTTCAAGTCCCTTCCCTCTGTCTCACTCCTCTACAGCCACTTGGCTTCTTTGCTGTTTTCAGACGCTCAAAGCACTGTTCTGCTTTGGGACTTGTACACATCCAGCCCCTGAATGTTCGTTTCCTATTTCTACTAGACTTTTTCTCTCGTGTTTGTGAGGTTGCTTTACAAATATCACCTTATCAGTGGAACTTGCTTCCTCCACCCCGATCCTCTCTAATCTACAATTTCTCACAGCCCTTATCACCATGTGTTAGTGTTAGTCACTCAGTTGTGTCCGACTCTTTCACGACCCCATGGACTGTAGCCCTCCAGGCTCCTCTGCCCATGGAATTCTCCAGGCAAGAATACTGGAGTGGGTAGCCATTCCTTTCTCCAGGGAATCTTCCCAACCTAGGGATGGAACCCAGGTTTCCCGCATTTGCAGGCAGATTCTTTACTGTCTGAGCCACCAGGGAAGCCGCATTGACATGTCTGTTTGACTCCACTAGAATACAAGCACCAGAAAAGCAGAGATTTTTATCTGTTTCATTCATGCTTTACTCCTGAGTATCTGCAGAGTGCCTGGAACATTGTAGGCCTCCATTAAATGTTAGTTGAATAAATAAAAGATTGGATAGACATGTGGATGAATTTAACCTATATGGTAATTTAAATTGTAAAGGTAAGTAGTAAAGCCAGGATTGACACACAGGCTGCATTTTGGTCAAAGCCACTATTCTTTCTGCTTTACCATGTGAACTAATCTGGGTCCTTTCCTGAGAGATGTGAATGAAGCATTAACAGAGGAGCCTTTTGTAGGTCCACCCGAACATTAAAATGTAAATTCCACCTGGATTCAGCTTTATGGACTTTCAAATAAAAAATACTCCAATAAATTCTAGTTTAGAGGTGTAGATTCAACAGAATTTAGAAAATTCTTTTCTATCATTGAAACAAAGGACTTTTGCAGTAGTTAAAAAAAAAATGACTCACAAATGACTAGCTAAGGGAGAGCAAGATTTCTAGATAAGCAGCACAAAAAATTTCCACTGTTTCTCACCAACTATGTAGCTAATGGGGATGGTGGCTTTAAGCCAACTACCACTTAAGGGAAAAAAAGGCTTACCATTCAACAAGTGAAATAGTTAGTGTGGAATGGATAGCGTCTATTGAAATTTGATTTTCAGCAGTCTCCCAAGTGACTGAATAAATTTTTTCAACCTGTTTAATTTTGTAGCATGCCTTCTCATAGTCAAGTTCAAGATTAATTATATGGCAGTATGTGGTCTAACGCTATTGAATTCTTGTCAAGGATATCTTATGGGGCTATTTGAAACATGCTGAGACCCTAGATGGGCTGACTGACCTAAGGATATTAACCCACAATAGTCAGGGCTTAGTGACTATTTACTGACTGTAGGACTGAGCCCCAAATCCAGATCATAAAATCTCAGAAAGTGAGTTGAAATTGAGACCAGTCTAGATTGGAACCAACACCTGTGGTTTCTTCTGTGGCAGGGTGGAGTCAGGTGGGTGGTACCATGAAGTCATTTTGGATCCGGGCTGATATAAGTCTAAGGATGAATTGTAGCCAGCGGATAAGTAGTGTATACAGGCAGATCCAATCCCCAGAAGGGTTTCATGAAGCCTAGACACATTTTCAGGGTCTGGCCAAATGGAATTAATTTCAAGACAATGATATGAGCCCATCTGAGGAAAGGGAGGCAGATACAGGTCAGCAGGCAAATCAAGGAGTAAGGGAGGGCTATTTTATAGTAAGCATCTAAATTTAAGTCCTTCCTTGCCTAGGATTTCCTGATAACAAGGTATGTTTGCTGCTGTCCAGTTTAAGGCGCATGTTATAATACATGTAGTTTCTAATACTTTTCTGACTGAATTTGGCTTAAGGCATGCATTGAACTTGTCTTGCATACTGTAATTCTTTAGCATTCTTATATCTGGGTTTGGCTAGGGTAAAGCGGTAGTGACAGATTTTGGGATTTTTGAAATCTTTATTTAATATATCTGAGCCATTAGGTAGGCTTGAAATAAACAGCACTGATTTATTTTAATTGTGAAATTTTCCTCATATTTTGATGCTAATGTTTCTTTAATAAATTGTTCAGGCCTGGTTCCTAATGATGTACTTTACTAATAGTTCTGTATTCTGAACACTGTTATCTTATCTATAATGGGCTTATTGCTCTTTATGATTTTGAGTGAATGGATTTGTGTTTAATTTATTTTTGAGTTAAAGAGAAGTAAATAGTTGCCATAAATATGAAAGTTTACTAATCAGTGGCTATTTTGAGGTATTTCATTTCTTAGCAGTAAAGGTTTCTGCAAAAGAGGTGAACTTTCTTTGAAATGCTTTATGGACTATTCCAGAATATGTGCACATATGCTGAGAAATGAAGGAGTGGACTTCTTTGAGCACAGCTTGACCTTGGACTAGGCTAACAACAGCTTAGTTGTGAAGAGATATCAAAATAAATTTGTACACAATAACAAGTACAATACCTGCTTGTGGCTCCTCAGCTGAATTTATTGGGATGGCTGTGTTACTGGTTTACATTTCCTACTCACTTGTACATTGTTTTACTCTGTCCCTAATGTGCCATCCATGAGTCCCAGCTTCTTCCTCTGTTTTGGCTAGTTTGACACAGGCCTTGATCCTACATTTGAACTCAGTTTTAGCTGCTCGGTTTTGTCAGTGTTGGTCTTGTTCTTTAGCAACTAGCCTGATCCTAGCCCGACAATCTCTCCACCTCCACCACCATCACCAGCAACCATCTCTTCCCTCTGCCCGGCCCCTCTATACACACATAAACTATATTCCAATGACCTAAGTTTAATAGACTTAACGAAGACTATTGATAACAAATAACACACAACTTTGCCATCTACAAAGTATCCACACATTCATTTTCTTATTTGAGATCATGATTGTGATTCTAAAATAGAAAATGTAGAACGTTGTGAGTTAAAGGCGAAACACATTTTTCATAGCTATTTATACATCGTCACATATACATAAGAAAGGGTCCACTTAGGCTATCTATAAATATGTTCTTGTTATAGAGTGGGAAATCAAGTATTATGGACCTTTCCTTATGTGCAAAATTTTCTTTGCTCATCAGAAAAATATTGCCCCCAAAGATTTACAAATTTTATTCATTAATAAGAAATTGTTAATTTGGCCTTGTTTGTCAGACTCTAATATGAAAGTGACATCTTGTTCTTAAGATAAGAAGAAAGGGCAATAGATTCTTCATTCGGTGTAGGAAAAGAAAAGTGAAAGTGTTAGTTGCTTAGTTGTGTTTGGCTTGTTGTGACCCCATGGACTGTAGCCCGCCCACCAGTTTCCTCTGTCCAAGGAATTCTCCAGGCAAGAACACTGCAGTGGTTAGCCATTCCCTTCTCCAGGGGATCTTCCCAACCCAGGAATTGAACTCGGGTCTTCTGCATTGCAGAGCTACTCCTTACTGTCTGAGCCAACTGGGAAGAGGTGGGAACAGATGATGGTAGCAAAAAGGGGCAACAGGAAAAGAGATTAGCTAGTGTTCAACACTTGCTTACACGTTCTTTCAGTTCATTTCAGTTGCTCAGTCGTGTCCGACTTTTTGCCACCCCGTGGACTGCAGCACGCCAGGCATCCCTGTCCATCACCAACTCCCGGAGTTTACTCAAACTCATACCCATTGAGTTGGTGATGCCATCCAACCATCTCACCCTCTGTCGTCCCCTTCTCCTCCTGCCTTCAATCTTTCCCAGCATTGGGGTCTTTTCCAGTGAGTCAGTTCTTCTCATCAGGTGGCCAAAGTATTGGAGTTTCAGCTACAACATTAGTCCTTCCAGTGAACATTCAGGACTGATTTCCTTTAGGATGGACTGGTTGGATCTCCTTGCAGTCCAAGGGAATCTTGCCCAACACCACAGTTCAAAAGCATCAATTCTTCGGTACTCAGCTTTCTTTATAGCCCAACTCTCACATCCATACATAACTACTGGAAAAAAACCATAGCTTTGACTAGATGGACCTTAGTTGGCAGAGTAATGTCTCTGCTTTTTAATATGCTGTCTAGGTTGGTCATAGCTTTTCTTCCAAGGAGCAAGCGTCTTTTAATTTCATGGCTGCAGTCACCATATGCAGTCATTTTGGAGCCCCCAAAAATGAATTCTGTCACTGTTTCCCCATCTATTTCCCATGAAGTGATGGGACTAGATGCCATGATCTTGGTTGTCTGAATGTTGACTTTTAAGCTAACTTTTTCACTCTCCTCTTTCACTTTCATCAAGAGACTCTTTAGTTCTTCTTTGCTTTCTGCCATAAGAGTGGTGTCATCTGCATATCTGAGGTTATTGATATTTCTCCTGGCAATCTTGATTCCACCTTGTACTTCATCCAGCCCAGCATTTCTCATGATATACTCTGTATATAAGCTAATTAAACATGGTGACAATATACAGCCTTGACATATTCCTTTCCTGATTTGGAACAAGTCTGTTGTTCCATGTCCTGTTCTAACTGTTGCTTCTTGACCTGCATACAGATTTCTCAGAAGGCAGATCAGGTGGTCTGTTATTCCCATCTCTTTAAGAATTTTACACAGTTTGTTGTGAACTATTATTATGCCTATTTTAGAGACGATGAAACTGAAACACAGAGTGGTTAAAATAACTTGTCCAACCTCACACGCTTAGCTCATGGCAGAGTAAAAACACAAACTGAAGACATCTGATTCTCAAGTCTGTATTCCCTTCTTTATTGGCACTTCTCAGCTCTGTGAGAAATCTAACATTTATGAGCTAGTCATAACTTTGTATTTGTTCCATAAGTAGTCAGTGACTACTTTTGACTTCAAGATCAAAATTTCATGTGGGTCAAACAAAATGTATCTTCTAGTTGGATTCAATTTGGCACTGCCAATTTAGGTGCTCTGGTAAGAGAAGCAAAAATATCAGCAATCTACCTAATTTAGCAAACCTTATCTGTATAAAATACCATCAGAAAAGTCTATAAAATAACTTGAATGGAAAATATGTAAGACAGTAAATACTCATCAAATCAAGACTATTTGATTCAGTTCAGTTCACTTCAGTCGCTCAGTCGTGTTCGACTCTTTGCAACCCCATGAATCGCAGCACGCCAGGCCTCCCTGTCCATCACCAACTCCCGGAGTTTACCCAAACTCATGTCCATTGAGCCGGTGATACCATTCAGCCATCTCATCCTCTGTTGTCCCCTTCTCCTCCTGCCTCCAATCCTTCCCAGCATCAGTGTCTTTTCCAATGAGTCAACTGTTCACATGAGGTGGCCAAAGTATTGGAGTTTCAGCTTCAACGTCAGTCCTTCCGATAACTTGAATTGAAAATATGTAAGACAGTAAATACTCATCAAATCAAGAATGTTTGATTAAAAAAAAATAGTGCCTAGAGTCTTTTGAAGTGTTCTGATTCCTTTTACCATTTCTGTTGATTATTATTCAAGGTGACAGGGACCTGGTCTGTGATGTTGACAGTTTAACTGAGTGAAGAAACAAGCAAACAAAAATGACTGTGGTCCTGTTATGTGCCACACATTGTTCTAGATGCTGGGATACAGGAGTGAAGTCAAAAAAAGTACATCTTGAGTGAGACTTCCAGTCCATTTAATAGGTGAGAGGGTGACAGACAGTCATCATAATAGCTAATGAAAAACCGAATTTTACATAGATCTAAGTGCTGAAAAGACATTAAACAAAATGTTCCCATAGAGATTGCTGGGGATGGGGTGGAGGCTAATTTACAGGGTATTAATGAAGGTGTCTTTGAGATGGTGACATTTGAGGCAGAGACCAAACTGACAAGAAAAGCAGCATTCAGTGATCTGGAGCAGAGCTTCTAGATAATGGAAATACTAAATGCATAAAGCAGAAAGGAGCTTGCCGTGTTAATGGAACAGCAAACAGGATCGAAAGGCTTGAAGGCAGTGAGGGAACAAAAAAGTTGAGCTAGGTGAGGATAGGGAAGTAGGCAGGGGTCATATTAAAATGTGATTTGATTATAAAGATAACCTTAGAGCCCAGGGCATGGGGTTTAAGTTTTGTATGAAGTTTAGTTATTGGGAAGGCATTGGATCATTTTAAGCATGTGTGTGCTTAGTTGCTCAGTTGTGTCGGACTCTTTGCGACCCCAGGTTCGTCTGTCCATATAGATTCTCCAGGCAAGAATACTGGGGTAGGTTGCCATGCCCTCCTCCAGGGGATCTTCCCAACCCAGAGATCGAACCCAGGTCTCCTGCACTGCAGGCAGATTCTTTACCATCTGAGCTGCCAGGGAAGCCCTAGTTTATATTTGAAGCAGAGATCTCCATACTTTTTTTGGTTTAAACTCATAGTCAGTAATATTTTATATAACTACTCAAAATACACACATACACACACAGAGACATACTTCAAGTTTTATGAAAATATGCTTAACTGTATTATGCACAAGACACTCTGATATTTTCTTTTCTAGTCTGTTGCATTAAAAATTCAATTTTATGACCCAGTAAAGAGTCATACCTTAAAGTCTAAGGAACAGTGTGTTTTAAAGCTCCCTCATTGGTCTGTAGATGCATTTTGGCAGGTCAAAGATAGAAGCAGAGAGAATGCAAACAAGGCAGAGGAGGTAAATTGTGCTGTCCTGGACTAGAGTTGACATGCAGATAGAGAGAAGTATAGTGGAGAAGTAAAATTGGGGGAGATTCTAAAGAAATCAAATTTATTGAGATACAAACTACCTACAGTAAAATGTATCTATTTAAAATATAATGTTTAATGTGTTTTTAAATTATACACACCCATGTGACTACCACCATAATTAATATATAGAATATTTTTATTGCTCCAAAAAGTTCCTCGTTCTTCTTTGCAATCAGCAGATTCTCTGTGCCTAGGCTCAGGTAATCACTGATCTTTTCGTAGTATAGATTAGTTGTTCTTGTCTAGTAGGATTTCATTTTAATGCATTCATATAGAATGACATCTTTTCACTTGGCTTCTTTTTGCTTGGCATGATGCTTTGAGGGCATCCTTGAATTCATGTGGGCATCAGTAATTCGTCTTTTATTGCTGTAGAATATCCAATTCTGTGACTGTATCACAATTTATTTATGTTTTCAGCCCTTGGTGAACATTTTGCTTGTTTTCAGCTTGGGAAACTATTATAGATAAGCTATGAACATTCATATACAAATCTTTGTAAGAATTTATACTTTTACTTTTCTTGGATACATATTTATGAGTAGAATTGGTGACTCATATGATAAAATGTTTGTTTAAATTTCTAATCATCTCCCAAACTATTTTCCTAAATGATTTTACTGTTTTATATTCTCACCAGCAATGTCTAGAGTTCTAGATGTTCCACAGCCTGACCATTTGTATTGTCTTTCAAATTTTGTCTGTTTTAATGGGTGTGTAGTGATACCTCTTTTTATTTTTTGTTCACAATTCTCTACTCATAATGCTACTGAGCATCATTTCACATGCTATTAACCATGATGGATCTTGTGCATGTATGTAAGGTGTCTGGGTAGCTCTTTGACCTTTTATTATTGGATTTCTTACCTTATTCTTGGGTGGTAAGAGGTCTTTACACATTCTGAATGCAAGTCCTTCATCAAATGCTTGTACTGATAATATTTTCTCCCAGGTTGTGACTCAAGATGTCATTTAAAATTTACTTTTAAAAGTTTTCTAAAATTCTTAAATTTTATTTTCTAGGTTTTTAGTTTCACCCAAGTTTTGAACATTTTTATGCAATGCTCTTCTGCCTCCATGTAGATTCCATCATATGTTTGATTGTCTAATGTTGTCCCCCAAGTCCCTATGGCTCTATTACTTTTCCTTATCTCTTTTTTCTTTCTGTGCTTTCACTTGCTGTGTCCCCAAGTTCTTTCTATTTCAGTGTCAAATCTGCTGTTCATCCAACCCATTGAATTTCTTTTTATTTCAAATATTCAATTTTTTAGCTCAAGAAGTTCCATTTCATTCTTTTTTATACATTTTATTTCTTTTTATTATATTCATGTTTTCATTTAAATTCTCAAGCACATTATGATGACTTTAATACTCACTTCTCCAACTTACGTTCAACATTATCTTTATTACTTCTGTATATATTTCTAATGAGTGCTTTTCTCCTAGTTATATTTTCTTTGCATGGCTAGTAACATTTTAGGAGATTCTGAACAAAATGAATATTGTGTTGTTGAGTGTCTAGATTTTATTGTCTTCCCTTATGGAGTATTAAACTGTGCTTTAGAAAGCCATTAAGGAACTTGCATTTTAAGGGCTTCCTTTTAAGTGTTGATAGGGTGAATCCACTGTAGCTTTTAATCTAGTGTGAGAGTTTTGCATTCCATTAAGGTGTAAACTTTGAGGGTCTCAGCGGGATGTCCCAGGTATTCAATGAGGTCTTTCCATCCAGTTGGATGGAACACAAATGTCTCCTCTGTATTCGCTGAACCATGGATTGATTACATTAGTTAAGATTGCATGGTTAGTAGCTTCAGTTGTGTCCGATTCTTTGGGATCCTGTGGGCTGTAGCCCGCCAAGCTCCTCTGTCCATGAGATTCTCCAGGCAATAATACCGGAGTGGGTCGCCACGCCCTCTTCCAGGGGATCTTCCTGACCTAGAGGTTGAGTCCATGTCTCCTGTGTCTCCTGCATTGTAAGTGGATTCTTTGCCCTCTGAGCCACATGGGAAGCCTTAGTTAAGATCGGAGTTCATCAGTTGGTCATTTTTTGCACCTGTCATGTGGAGTTCAATCTATGTGTGTACAGTTTAGTTTTAGCAACTGTATAAAGAGACTCCTGTAGTTTTCTGGAGTAACTTATCTGCTTAGCTCTGTCACAAGTATTCCAGGCTTTTTAACCTTCTAGAACGCTAATGTCTGACTTCTCATCTTCTCAGCTTCCCTCCCTGCATCATGATCAAGAAAATGACTCTAGACAGAAAGCTGTTGCAATTGTAAAGCTTGCCTTTTTTATTTCCCTGCTTTCCTGATTACTCTGTTGACTTTGTCAAGTGTCTAAAATTAACCATCTCATATATTTTATCTGTATTTCTACTTGTTTTATTACACATGCATGAGGAGAGTCTGATGCAAGCTTTTTATTTTTCTAGTATGTCTTATTGAAGTATAGTTAATTTACAATGTTGTGTTAATTTCTGCTATACAGCACAGTGATTCATATACACCATATTCATGATGTACATGTGTGTATACATATATATGTATATACATATATATATATATATTCATGTATATGTATATATAAAGACACTTGCTCCTTGAAAGAAAAGTAGTGACAAACCTAGACAGCATATTAAGAAGCAGAGACATTACTTCACCTACAAAGGTCCGTATACCAAAGCTATGGTTTTTCTAGTAGTCATGTATGGATGTGAGAGCTGGATAGTAAAAAAGGCTGAGCACTGAAAAATCGATGCCTTCAAACTGTGGTGCTGAAGAAGACTCTTGAGAGTCCCTTGGACAGCAAGAAGATCAAACCAGTCAATCCTAAAGGAAATCAATCCTGAATATTCATTGGAAGGACTGATGCTGAAGCTGAAGCTCCAATACTTTGGCCACCTGATGCAGAGCTGACTCACTGGAAAAGACCCTGATGCTGGGAAAGATTGAGGGCAGGAGGAGAAGGGGTGACAGAGGATGAGATGTTTGGATGGCATCACTGATTCAATGGACATGAGTTTGAGCAAATTCTGGGAGATGGTGAAGGACAGGGAAGCCTGGCATGCTTTAGTTCATGGGGTCACAGGGTTGGACACAACTGAGCGACTGAACAACAAAATATATATATATATATATACACATTCTTTTTCATATTATTTTCCATAATGATTTATCACAGGATGTTAAATATAGTTCCCTGTGCTATACAGTAGGACCTTGTTTTTTACCCATGATATACTTTCTTTAATATGGTCAGGAACGGATGTCCATGAGAAAGATTTTTTTCTTATGATGTTTTATTATGTAAAATTTCAAACATTTACAAAAGTAGAGAAAAGACCCTAATAAATACTCATATATACCGTCCATCTTTAATAGTTAGCAACAGAACCAAACTTGTATACCCATACTCTCTTCCTGGTCCCCTTATCCATCTTATGGTATTTTTAAACAAATCATGAGGAAGAATTTAGAGCAAGAAATGGCAAAACTTACTATTATGCTAAAGACAAAAAGCAACAGAAGAGAAAACAATATTTTTTGAATCCCCACCTCATTTATTTAGTAGTACCTCATTCTTGAACTATAGATCTAATTTTTTCCAATCTCAGAAACTTTACATCTTAATTAATTTTTTTGATTGTTAATTTTTTAAATTAACACCTTTCACTTTTTCGAGTAGTTTATTTTTTAGAGCAAGTTCACAGCAGAATTGAATGGTGTATGCAGAGAATTCCCATATTGTCCCTATCTCAAACATGCATAACCTCCTGCATTATCCACCTCACAGTGGTGAAGTTGATAAAAATTGATGAACCTGCATTGACACATCATTACCACCCAAAGCTTTTAAAATATTTTAAGATGTATGTTTCTAAATATACTTTTAAAGTATATTTACTTTTAAAATAAGCGCTTGATTTGTCTTTTTTTGTGATGTTAATTAGGCCAAGAGTTTCAATACTTTATGTATCTTAAGCATTGTCTTCCTTACAAAATATGATGTAATTTGGGTAAAATTGATAAAAACACAAGAATCTTGCAATTCAGTGACTGCCATGGGAATAACCCATAACTCTTATTTGAGAGGAACTTTGTTTTGAGATTTTTTTATGATGATGTATAATCCAGAGCTTAAAAAGATAAGTACTGAAACAACATGGAAATGTTTTAAAAAAATATAATACTTAATATAAGTGAAAGAAACTTATACAATATTTTCATGTATTTTCATTATAATTTATAGTATTTATTCTACATCTTTTACATAAATAATTAAAACATATACATACTTATAAAAGTGGTATAACATATATAATGTAATGGATATCTTAAAGGAATCTAGAAGCAATAAATGATGTGAATAGTTTTTTTTTGATGAGTTAGTGGAAATTGTCCTTTAAAATTTTATTTAATATTGTTTTATCAATAAATACAAATCAAAATAAATGGAAAAGAAACTCACTGGAGACCTATGATTAATGAATTTAACCAATTGACTTAATTTACAAAACAATAATAATGAGGCTAGAATTGCAACTGCTCTAGAAGGAAAAAAAGAAATACATAGCCAAGTTCAATAAAAGGAGTCTTGCAAGATAACAAAAGTTGGGAAATGAATCATCCATAGCTAAATCAACAAGTTTAATACCATTAGTGAAGTTCCATATGTCACAGCTTGAAATATCATGATGGCCAGTGGTGAAAAGATGATAATCCTATTGTTCCAAAACTGAAGGTATTTTGAACAAGTATGTACAAATTCAAGTGATAATAAATTCATAGCTTATTATCAATGAAAACAAAAATCCCCACTGTAGATAATATTTTCTGTATTTGGGAATAAACTGCAGATGCATTTTTAAGTCATGATTGTTAACTTGTGCTGATAATGTTTATTTCTCAAACAGTGGAGAGATTTTTCCTGAATAATGTATCATGATTATTATCGAGTTATTCCTGTATTTAAGTTTACATAAATTTTTTCAATTATCTATTAATCAGTATTCCATTTCTAACATCATAGCCAGCGAACAGCACTAATGTTTGAGTGTGCCTGTGCTTCTGTGTGCCTGTTTCTGTTAGATAGTTGATATTGAGATGAATGAAGGTTGTCTATTCTCCCTTCCAAATATTGCTCCTAGGTTTAAAAAAATGCAAAAAGGCTCAGACCCAATTGTGCCTTCTATATTTAGAAGGTATTAAACGTTTATTAGAAGGCAAGCACAAAAAGATGCCCTAGAGTTTATTCTGTAGGCTTATGGAAGTTCGAGCTTAATGTGAACTTAATACCTTTCAGGTATTGTGATTGTGTATTATAAGCTTAATACTCCTTAGGTTTTGTGATCATCACCTTTCATGAAAACTTCAATTAAGGCAAATGTCAAAATTCCAAAAGCAGAATTCTCTCACTTTATGGCTATACAATCAGAATCTTCTATAGTTGATGACTCAGCCTAAAAGGTTAGCCAAAATCATCTCAAAAATAAAGGCTGTAGGCTGCTCTGGATTTTTATACTCATTTTATGCAAAGCTGGAAAGTATTGCTAAAACATGTTAGAAGACCACTTATCTTGAATACTTCTAATTTCATCTGTGGGAGCTCATTCCTGACATTCATAGTGCTAGTCAAGAGGCCACTGTTTTCATCACTGAAAACCTGTTTCTGATAGTAAACATTTTCATTTTCCAATGTTCGTTATTGATGGGAATAAGGATACCAGAAGACTTGTAGCCCCAACCCCAGGGAATGTGGGTTTCCTGATGAAATGTCATGCCTCTATTCTTGCATTTTTTAATGGAATGATTAAAGCACCTAATTATAGCTTAATTTTAGTAACCCATAACCCACACATAACAAGACATTGAATATGCTAGAGTTGTAGACATCGTGACAACATGTGTTTGTAATATTAAGGGCAGGGTTGGATATGCTTTGGAAATCCTTGGTTGCAGCTTCTATGGCAAAATGACCTCTGGATTCCTGCATGAACCCTGTATAACAGTAACCTCTAGAGAGGTGAAGTGGTAATCTTCCATTAACAGCAGTGAACCTACCACCAATCATAATGATAGTTGTTGTTATTATAAGTAATAGGAGTCGTGCTGGATTAAAAAGTCATAGCAACACTAATAATCGTGATACAGGAAGAAGATAAAGAATAGCTAATGTTTCTTGAGTATTTGTTCTATGCTGTAGCTGTTTATTCAGTCACACAGTGACTCGGGTGCTGTTATTTTATCTTAAACTTTCTGATTAAGAATCTTACATAATTTTTAAGCAGCAGATATGGAACATAAATTCTTTACTCAGATTGTAAAATATGTACTCATTTCCACAGCCTTAGACTGCTTCTTTTTTGTCAAAGCTTTTATAAGGATTCTTATAAATTTTTTAGACACATTTCTGGAATAAGAATAGTTTATAGGGGAAGAAAGGATCTAGAGTTTTTCAGTTTATTAAAAGTTGTGCCAGGAAAAAAAATGTGGAAAACTTTATTTCTGTTTATAAGGGCATTCCGCTTCCGTATAAAGATATGACTCAGATCCATTGAAAATAGGTTGAGATGCATTTTTTTTCCACATGAAAGTTTCTGGGAGATCATATAAACAGAGCTTCTCTTTGGAACCTCTTATTTCCCCAGAGCATGGTCAGCTTTTCATTGAAACTACCAATGTAGCTTTTAAAGAACAGAATAACAGATAGACATTTTTGGTCCATAGACATCTTAACAAAGTTTCAGATAAATGATATGTAAAATAGTTCTTAAATGTTTACAGTTTCCTGGGAATGAACCCCTGTCCTAAGCTTACTTACAATGGCTTTTTCTCAATGGTTGCTATATTAAGATCTTTAATAAGGTCTCTTAAGAGTTTTTTGTCATTATTCATGCTCAAAGATTCAGTCTGTTATATTGAAAAATCTGTTTTACATTTTTGTAGTTCAAGAATTCAGGATCTTCAATGTAAAAACCTAATTAAGCAATTAATTAAGAGCAGGCTTTTTTGAAAAATAATTCTCAATAGGGTTACATTATATGGTTACATATTGTTTTAGCTCAGACTGCCAAAACAAAATATCATAGACTGGTGGCCTACATAACAGAACTTTGCTTTTTATAGTTCTCAAGGCTGGGAAGTCCAAGATCAAGGTACCAGCATAGTTGATTGCTGGTGATGGGTCTCTTCCTGACTTGTAGAATGCCTCCTTCTCACTGCATCCTCACTTGGTGGAGAGATACAGAGGGAGAGTGAGGGAGCCAGCTCTCTGGTGTCTCTTGTAAGAGTGTTAACCTCATCATAAGGGCACTGCCCTCATGACCTCATCTAACCCTGATTACCTCACAAAAACCTCCTCTCTGAATACCATCACATTGTTTGGAGGTTGAGCTTCAGCATATGAATTTTGGGGGACACAAACATTTAGTTCATAGCACATATGATCAGCTTTAGTCAAGAGTCCTTTGTTTACAGTTTTTCACTCGAAGGGAATAACATATGTGAATTAATAAAATTGGCATATTTTATCCAACTTGTACTAATAATGCACATTCTGATGGCTGTTATGATGATGTTAAGGAAATAAATCAGTGCTTGACCAAAACTCTCTATGGTACTTTCCCTAAAACTTTTTTATTTCTGAGTTTATTATTTGTTGTTCTTGGCTGTAATGAAAGTTAAGCAGAGTATAGGAGAAGTTGACTACTCATGGATTGACGGTGATGTCTGCTCAGTTACAGATTTAGAAATGACGGCTATTATTATGAAGCCAGATATTTTGGTTATTACGAGGGCCAAATGAGATCATGAATGTGAAAGAGTTTTGAGAATGAGCTTACTAATGATTAGTGTACTATCTATTAGTATTCAAAGTATCAAGGCAATATTCAGTATAAGGAGAGAGAGAAGACAATGGGTAAAGTCTGTGAACTTTTTAAATGCAAGAGCTTCTATTATATTATGGTATTATAATAACTAACAGGAAAATATATAATACAGAAATAAATATCTGTAATCATAACTAATGTGTAGCAGAGTAGTTTAGGAAAAATTAATTTAAACTTGGGAATTCTTCAGTCAGTTGAACACAATTATTTGTTTAAACCACGAATCTGGGCTCCAATTGCTATTTTCATTCATGATTCACGATAAACTTGTTTAAGAATAGCCATATATATTTAAAATTAAATTGGTTATTTTTCCAGTATATTTACAATTATAATTGCAGTATAGCTAATGGCCCTAAATGGTCTTTTAGTCTTCACATTTTTCCTTTTGGTTAACCTGAGCCTTTCTGAACTGAAGCAACCCTATTTTAAGAGTTTACTTCTTATTATGTAAGAGCAGAAACAGTAGTTTGTATATCCCTTATAAAATCTATTTTGCAGAAATATTTAAATGTTGCTAAAGTAATAAAATGAATTTTATAAAGGTAAGTTTTTTAAATTTTTAAAAGTCTAGTTGAATAATTGTACCTGATCTATTTTTAAGATAATTTTTGAACTGAAGAAATCATTTGGAAAAATTCCTCAAATATTTTTTCACTTTCACACCATACATTTCAGAATTTGACATAAATCCAAACACTCCCATTTCCAGGTCATGTCAAAAAGTCAAAACTGTTTGTTTTGCCGTAGCTTTCAAAGACTCCAGTAGTCCATAATCCAGAAGCAATTGTTTCCTTATTAACACTTAATTTTTCTTAGAATGTATTCACACAAAAGGGAGTACTGCATCACTGGGGTTGTTTGTTTTGTATTTAAGGGGAGCATTTGGTGGTCTTTTGACAGTTTTTCTTGGGGGCATAGATTTCACATTATGGTAATGCTTGTTGTCATTTGGGAAATAGTAATTATACATAATTCTATATTTTATTTGGGAGCAATAATTATGTAAATGTTATTTATTTTATATGTTTCATTAGGTCCAGTTTACTTGAAGTCATGCTATAACATAATATTTTCCTTTCAATATGGTTTGAATTAAAGCAATTGTTAAGGTAAAACAAACCTTTACATGAACCCCACCGATAACGTCACAGCTTCTGTTGACTTTTAAGTTCTTACTTCAACACAGCAAAACTCACTGACCTGAAACTTATTTGATATAAGAAACTGAAATATTCTTACTCACACCTCTGATCAGAGCCTTCTCTTTAAAGCAGAAGTATCCTAATGTACTACATTTTCAGCAAAGGATCTGAATTTGAATCTCAACTATCAAGTATTATTTTTGTGATCATGCTGCTGCTGCTAAGTCGCTTCAGTCGTGTCCGACTCTGTGCGACCCCATAGACGGAAGCCCACCAGGCTCCCCTGTCCCTGGGATTCTCCAGGCAAGAACACTGGAGTGGGTTGCCATTTCCTTCTCCAATGCATGAAAGTGAAAAGTGAAAGTGAAGTTGCTCAGTCATGTCCGACTCTTAGCGACCCCATGGACTGCAGCCCACCAGGCTCCTCCATCCATGGGATTTTCCAGGCAAGAGTACTGGAGTGGGGTGCCATTGCCCTCTCCCTTGTGATCATGAGGAAGTCCTAAATATATGAATTTTTAATTATTTTCCCCTGTAAAATTGAGATAATAGCTATCTTGCTGGATCAAATAAGAAAATGAATAGAGGAGTCTAAAAAATTCTTGTTTTTTTTCTACTGAAACTTCATCATAGAATACTTTTCCCATAAGAAACTCATAGTGAAAAGGAATCATCCATTTTTGCTGGGTTTTTCAGATATCCTGGGCTTTACTCATTTAAAGTACTGAATCTTTTTTTCTAGTTGAACTCTTGATTGAGCATTTTTCTAAGAATTATTTTGTATGTATTTTTTCCTTAAAGTGCCTGGATAGTATAACCTTATATTTACATATTCATCAAAATCATTAGCAAAAATTTGATGTGTTATTCTGTGGCAGGTTCCCTTCTAGACCTTGAGTATCAATTCAGTTCATTCAGTTGTGTCCAACTCTTTGCGACCCCATGGACTGCCACACACCAGGCTTCCCTATCCATCACCGACTCCCAGAGTTTGCTCAAGCACATGTCCATTGAGTTGGTGATGCCATCCAACCATCTCATCCTCTGTTGTCCCCTTCTCCTTCTGCCGTCAATCATTCCCAGCATGGAGATCTTTTCCAGTGAGTCAGTTCTTCCCATCAGGTGACCAAAGTATTCAGCATCAGCTTCAGCATCAGTCCTTCCAATGAATGTTCAGGACTGATTCCTTTTAGGATTGACTGGTTTGATCTCTTTGCTGTCCAAGGGGCTCTCAAGAGTCTTCTTTGACACCACGGTTCAAAAGCATCAATTCTTTGGTGCTCAGCCTTCTTTATGGTCCAATTCTCACATCTATCCATGACTACTAGAAAAACCATAGCTTTGGCTAGATGGGCCTTTGTTGACAAAGTAATGTCTCTGCTTTTTAATATGCTATTTAGGTTGTTCCTTTGTGACTTAGCTGGTAAAGAATCTGCCTGCAATGTGGGAGACCTGGGTTCGATCCCTGGGTTAAGAAGATCCCCTGAGAAGGGAAAGTCTACCCACTCCAGTATTCTGGCCTGGAGAATTCCATGGACTGTATAGACCATAAAGTCGCAAAGAGTTGGACACGACTGAGCGACTTTCACTTTAGGTTGGTCATAGCTTTTCCCCCGAGGAGCAAGTGTCTTTTATTTTCATGGCTGTAGTCACTATCTGCAGTGATTTTGGAGTCCAAGAAAATAGTATAAACTGATAGAAAAATAGACACAGGTCCATTTTTCACAGAATGTATGAACGAGTAGGGAGACAGACATTAGGTAAGTGATTTTGGAGCCCAAGAAAATAGTATAAACTGATAGAAAAATAGACATAGGTCCATTTTTCACAGAATGTATGAACGAGTAGGGAGACAGGCATTAGGGGAGACAGGCATTTAGGCATATAAATGCATAAAAATTGTGAGAAGTGCTAAGAAGGAAAACAAGAGGGATCTGCAAGAAAGAGCAGGATAACTACTTTAGATTGAGCGGTCAAGAAAGGTGTCTCCGAGAAAGTGAAACTTTAGCTGAGATCCTAAGTGTGAAAGACAGCCAGTCTTACAGAATGTGGGGGAAAGCATTGCAGGCATTGGACAGGGTGATAAGTAGACTTGGTAGAGAAAGCACCCATTTTATTTTCAGGAAACTGACAGAAAACCATGGTGGCTGGAACACAGAGACATGGACAGTTGTCTGACATAGATGTAGAGTCCTGAACATTTATAAAGCACAGTCTAAAAAATATCTTATAGAAACCAGTTGATGTGGGCTTCTCAGGTAGAAAGAACCTGCCTGCTAATGTAGGAGACATAAGAGACATGGGTTAGATCCTTGGATCAGAAAGATCTTCTGGAGGAGGGCATGGCAACACATTCTAGTTTTCTCTCCTGGAGAATCCCATGGACAGAGGAGCCTGGCAGGCTACAGTCTATACGGTTGAAAAGAGTCAGACATGACTGAACCATGTAGCACACACCAGTTGACTGAAGCATGTAGCACGCAACCAGTTGAGATATGTAAGGCATTGGTTATTTTTGTTTTAACAAAAAAATACACTGAAGGTTAAGAGATGACTTGCCTAAAGTTACCTTGTCATTAGGTTAGATGAGGGCTCCAGTCTCTGACACTTAGTCCTGGGCTCTTTCTCCTGTGAAAATCCTCTGGCTGAACATTTTCATACTTTCCCAGTAGCCAAGGTCATCATTTTGTAAACAGTTAATGAACTGAAACCCTGAAGGGCAGTTGGAGTATGGAAGGCCAGTTTCCCTTATGTAAAAATCTGTTGGATTCCTATATTTGAATGATAATTTTTTGTTGTCTCTGCTGTTGGGTTACTCCTCAGTTGTTGTCAGTTATGCTTTCCCTTTTCTGTTTTTGAGGAGCTACAGACACAAAAATTAGTATAGTTGGTTTCTTAGGCATGTGTATAGTCTCTTAGGCCCGTGTAAAGTAATAGTAAACAAGCAGCCTCTGAGTCAGAGCCCACTGGACTGTCCTATTAATATAGTCCATGAATTCAGATGTGTATACTTTGATACTATTTCTGACTGTTCATAAGTCTAGTTTGTTTGG
This sequence comes from Giraffa tippelskirchi, assembly GCF_054371585.1. NCBI lineage: Eukaryota > Metazoa > Chordata > Mammalia > Artiodactyla > Giraffidae > Giraffa > Giraffa tippelskirchi. The sequence goes on from NC_137283.1 coordinate 135,721,913, forward strand.
CCTTTATTGGGTCTTTTCCTGATGAGGTTGTGAGGGTTCATCATAAGTGAGGCATTTCTGGTGTTTAGGAATGAAACTGTCTGGTGTTTGAGAATGAAATATCTCCTAATATTTTTTTTGTCTCAGTAGTCCATCGTGGGTGTATAATTATTCTTAATTGTAAAATGGGTTTTACTTTGGAAATATTTGCCTATATCCTCTGTAACAAAAGGCAGCATGCTTACTGTCCATAATAATAATAATAATAAAATGAGCTCCCTAAGCTCAGAGTAGTTTTGCTGTAATGCAGCCCATAACGTGTGCAGATGTCACATCACTCTGTGGGAATTGGAACTCAGCAACGGTCACAAGGAAATGCTAATATTCTGGCTTCTGCTATTGCTGTGAGTAATAAAGTCCTTTATCTCTGACCCCGAAGTCTCCTGTGTTCTTCCAGCATATAGGAAATTGTGACATGTTAACCTGTTAGCATGTAATTAAGGTAAAATCTTTGGCAATTTTATCATGAGGATAGCATGCTGAAAGGGCTTCCCTGGTGACTCAGCTGTAAAAAATCTGCTTGCAATGCAGGAGAAGCAGGTTCAATCCCTGGGTTGGAAGGATACCCTGGAGAAGGAAATGGCAACCCACTCCAGTATTCTTGCCTGGGAACAGAGGAGCCTGGCAGGCCACGACCCCTGGGATTGTAAGAATTGGACACAACTTAGTGACTAAACCACCACAGGATGCTGAAAAAGACATGGCTTTCTGGAAGAGAAAGAATGAGGAGAATCTCATGGCCCAGTTCATAGGATTTGAGAGGAATTCATGGGTTTCGTTAGTGAACATGTTAACCAACTCATTTGATCAGTTAGGGAATAAGTCATTCTTTATTTATTGTCTGTTAATGAGGACAAGTTGGGGATGTAGTTGTAGTGTAAGTACCCAGAAGCAGGTTCAAAGTCAGCTGTCTGAAAGGTGCCATGGTTGTTGCTAACTGTATTTCAGGCATGGAATTCCTTGCCAATCAATGTCAAAGCCACTCCATTTTGATGAGTCATACAATGATTCATCTTGGTCTGGAGGAAGGTTCTGACCCTCTCTAAACAACAGCTATAATTTCACACTCTAAGCAGGAAAGGAGGAAAGTTTGAAATCATGATGGGTGGAAACTAAACGAATGTCTAGAACTTTGGTTCATTTGGAAGATGAAGGTGCTTGGTGTATATATAATACTTGTTAAGGAAGAAGAGCAATAGTTGGTCTCTTTTATGGCTTAGCCTCTTCTGCTGTCTGTCATACAAATCTTAGATTCACTAGGAGATAGCAGTGAAAGGTCTTAGAGTTCCTTCAGTGACTAGACTGTTCTAAGAGCTTGTCCATGAAACAAACAAACAAACAAACAGACTTTCATGGAAAACCATAGATGAGGTATTGACTACTGTTTGGGCTCTTCTTATTGCCCTGGAATTTTACCAAAGATGATCTATTGGAAAATGAGAAACTGACCCAAAGAAATCTAGACAAATTCTTGCATTTGTCCTCTTTGCCTTGGAAAATTATTGTAATTCTTATGTTGCAACGGGGATAGAACGTTGGATATGTTATAATACTAGGGCAGTAAATGCTTTAGGTTAAAAAAGACTTCTTGAAACAATCCCAGCTATGCAAATCAAACCCTTGTCAACTGAAGGGAGCAAATACCATTGCCACATCAGAATTGTTATGACTACTAAGTCTGAAGGTTCCCCAAGCGGAAATAGATGATGTCAGGGATGGTGATCTTGCTGCCCAATACAGAGCATTGCATGGACTGAAGATATTAGAAGTTCATTTGACCAAGCTCTGAGCCAGCTACCAATCAAAACTGAAAATGAATGTACTTTGTTTACTAGCATGGGGCTGTTCTTTCCCTCACTGCCCCTAGATCCTTCACCCCCTGAACCCCAGCTTCAGCTTCTTTAAGGAGAAAGATGGTTAGGAATGAGGCTGTCTTGAAGGAGGACCAAAATGCACCCATCCAAATGGTGGGTAAGAAATATGTAATATGCTGGGAAACTCTGGGAAGAAGAGGGACTTAAGCTTTCCTGGCCACGTGAGATAGAAGTTCCCAGTTCTTCATCTTAACCATCCGTTGGGGGGAGGGAGTACCTCAATTTAGTGAACATGTCTTGAGCTGAGTTTGCAGTGGGGGAAGGAAACTATCAGACCTTGTGAGTGGAACCTGATGGTCAATTCTGTGTATCATTGTTGGAGGTTCCACTACTGAATTTAGATGCTTATTCTGTGAATGCTAATAAATCTGTTGAATGCTAATAAATCTGAGGATTCTCCTAATCTGAAAGAGCTGCATAGAGAGATGTGCGAGTACCTTTGGAACCCTGCAACCTTAGTGACTTCTTTTGAGCTTCAAGTTTCTATGACTTTGCTGCTTGAAACTTCCAGCAAAAAGAGGCAGCCTTCACTCATAGGTGCCATTTGGGGTTCTGAACTCATCACATCTGTGACTCAGATAATAGGAGTGACACACCATTGCCCTTAACCTTACCAAATAGTCCATCAGCAAAAGCAGAATGTGACCCAACCCCTTCACCTCTCATTCAGAAAGCCTCTGGACACCTTTCAGTGTCTTCCTTGTCATTCCCATAACTGTTATTCATGTATTTCATAGGGCAAATAAATGCCACTGGTTAGTGGTATGAACAAATGGTGATCAAAGTGACTTGTCCCCCAAACAAGACTAAACTCAGCCATTGGAGCTGCACTGGGAACCTTAAGCTTTACCAGCTGACCTAGAAGCCACATAGGAGGTACCATCCACCTGTGCCTTTCCCACTGATGCCAGTTCCACTGTCATGTCCCATCAAATGTACTTGCCATTTAGAAGACTTTTATGTTAGAATTGTCATAAGAGACGTTCAAATGTTTAAGGATTATAGATCATATATCATCAAATGTGGAACTCAATCTAAAATGAATCCACCCTTGGTCACTCTGCGGAGCTTCATGGAGGAGAAACAAACTAATCATTTATGTGTGCCCTGTGGGACATTATCTCTGTCTCCAGTTAGAAGGGCTTCTTCCTTGGTGTCTCAGATGGTAAAGAATCTGCCTGCAGTGTGGGAGACCTGGGTTCGATCCCTGGGTTGGGAAGATCCCCTGAAGAAGGGAATGGCAACCCACTCCAGTATTCTTGCCTGGAAAATTCAACGGATGGAGGAGCCTGACAGGCTATAGTCTATGGGGTTGCAAAGAGTCAGACAACTGAGCGACTGACATACACACACCAGTTAAAAGTGATATGGAGTTTGTTCATGATTTTAGCTGATGTGATCATTCACATGAGCTTGGCCCTGGAATGCATTCAGACCAGACTCAACTCATTGGCCGGGTTGTTGTAGATGACAGAATTGTCCTAGAGTTCCTCTTGTGGGGCACATTGGTGTCTGTAGATGAGGTAGAAAGGCTGATACAGAAACTTAAGGATAACACCACATGATTGACTTTGATGGTTTCTGAGATTTGTCTAACTGATTTGGTCTAGTGCTCTGGGGGGCATGGTTAAGATCTGTTCTTCAGGTTGGTCTAATTCTGCTAATTAGGTGAGTTTAGATATAGAGTTTGAGGAAAAGGAGGAGCCCATGATTCTGGCTTTTGCATTTATTTCTATGGAAAATGTTTGACAGTAAAGATAAGCTTGGTGGAAAAGTAATGAAATGTAATACTGGACATGTTAAAGTTTGATATGGCTGTGAGATATTCACATAGAGATATAAGTTAGGAGAAAGTGAGAGTTTAGAACTCAAGAGGATGGATCTTAATAGGTGATAAAACTTGGGGAATCTGCAACCTACAGATAGTATTAAGACGTGGGACTAGATGAGAGGAAATGTTGGGTTGGTCAAAAAGTCCATTTGGGTTTTTTGTAAATTGTTATGGAAAAATCCAAATGAACTTTTTTGGCCAACCAAATATAAAATTTGAGTGGTTTGGGACAGACCATGTGTTTTGCCAGTAGCCTCACCTCTTCTTGGTCCACTTTTCTCCTTCACATTACCCACTTGGCCTCTCAATATATTTGAGTTTGTCAGCCTTATCAGAGAAAGAAGGAAGAAGGTTAAAAAAATGGTGACTATAATTACTGCATTGATTACTATGTGGTATTTGTTACACAAGGTCATGGACTTAATTTGCCCAATGTTTATTTAAAAATAGGCTGTTAGGGTTCAAATTTTATATGTCTTATATTCTAATATAGGTACCACATTAACAACCTGGCTAAGAAGACTGCTGTAGTTATATAAGGCTGTTTAGTTTTGATTCCATATGACCTTTTCAAACCAGCAATTTGGGAACTTATTGTACACACAGAAATTTAAAATTGTTTTTCTCTCCCTACTCCATGATTTCTCATTTTCAGTTGTCAGAATTATTTGATTGAACTTTTGATGATCTTTTGTTCTATTATGTTGGCTCTGCTTGTTTCTTAATTTTTAATATCAATCTTTAGGATTTTCCCAAAATTGTCTTATAACTAATAAGCCAATAATGAAAAATGGAAGGAAATGCTATAAAAGAGCCTGGAGATATTTTATAACTCTGGAGATGGAGGGTTCTTGAGAGGTTACTAGACAGTGTACAAAAGAGGAGATGATGCCACTGAGCAGAGAAGGAACAAAGAAAGAGCAGTGGTTACAGATGCACCTACCCCGTGCAAAAGTTTATGGAAGGTGAGTAGTCAAGGTGAATATGAAAGATGTAGCCCATGAAACTTCAGTAACTGATTTATTATCTTGATTTAAAAAAAAAAATGTGATTTCTACTAAACCTTAGAGTTGTCATGATTGACTAAACTTAATCTTGGTTTGTATGTTGCTTGAAAGGATACTCTTGAATTTAACAAATACCATTGGAGAATGGACACCAGGCAAGTCACTACTGGAATGTACCAACAGCCAGCCATTCATAATAGCTTTGCTTTTTATCAGAATGTGGGTTAGGCCCCTACTGAAGGCACTTACATCACTGAAAGGTAGAACTGGAGGGACTACATGGAGGGTTTGGAAGTCAAAGTGCCATTTTCAGTATTTTTTTTTAAAAATTTAATTAAAGTTGATTTATAATATCATGTAAGTTTCAGGTATACAGCACATAGATTCAGTTTTATATATATATATGTGGTATATGGGTATTATATATAGAGAGATTCTTTTTCAGATTCTTTCTCCTTACAGGTTATTACAAATATTCCCTGTGCTATACAGTAGGTTCTTGTTGGTTATCTGTATTATTTGTAAATCCCAGCCTCCTAATTTATCCCTAAATGGCAACCCACTCCAGAGTTCTTGCCTGGAGAATCCCGGGGACAGGGGAACCTGGTGGGCTACCATCTATGGGGTTGCACAGAGTCAGGCACGACTGAAGTGACTTAGCAGCAGCAGCAGCCCACCCCCCCTTTTCCCTTTTGGTAACCATTTTGTTTTCTGTGTCTGTGAGTATTTTATGTATTTTATTAGTATGTATTTTAATATATAAGGAAAACCAAGCATTTACTTGGGTTCACAATAAGGCTCTACTGACTTCTAAAAACATCTAGTACCTTTGATTTGAGCTATTTTATTAGCTCATTTGTTCCTAGAGTTTATGTCATAAAAATGAGCAGCACTGATTGACAGATATAATGCCTGATTTTAAGCATGACTAATGAAGGCAGTTATGGGTAAATTAAATCTGTTTCATGAATGGAGTATTCAATTTTGTGGTTTGCGTTGAAAAACAAGTGCTATATCATTGATACTCTGAGGTAGAGACCTTTATTTCACAGGTGGGGAAACAAATGCTCAGAAAGAATAGTTTATGTATTTGTTAGGTCGCATAATTAATTGATTGTGGTACACAAGGGCTAGAAGGACATCGTAACAATCTTTGTCCATAAAATGTTACTTAAAAAACTATTAGTGTAATTTTCATCTTTAAGTATAACAATATAATGTAAAAGTTTACATTTACTTTTATGATTCTGGGAACACTTTGTTGCCCTGATGTAAGCTGAGATAATGATTATATTTCTCAGAAAAATTGTAGTTATCTGTGCTCTTTAAGAGTTGAAACTACAAATGCCATTTATTTTCATGTTTATGTTTTCCTTATCTACAGGGTTTTCATCACATGTGGCTCATTGCTCTCTCTCCACTCCCCCCGCCCCCCGTCCCCTGAGATTGGGAGAGAAAATTATCAGCCAGGCAGCCTTCTTTAATTTATGAAGAAATTATTTTGCCCTTCTCAGAGTTTTAGATATGGTTTGTTGGGTCTCAGTTGTGATAGAAAGAGACATAGATTTTTGCTTCAGTGAATGTTTCTAGAGGTCTTCAGAGTTTAGGAAATATTGAATAACTTAGAATCTCTTAAAAAAGTAGCCAATTCAAAAGCATATTCTGTTGAACTTAAAAACTCTAATGTATACTACAATACTCAAGAAGCTCTAGGTAGAGGCAAAACTATTATGTATATTAATAGGATAGATAAACAGTAAGATCCTATTGTATAGCATGGGGAACTATATTCAATATTTTGTGACAAACCATAATAGGAAAGAATATGAAAAATTACATATATATATATATATATACACACACACACACATACATGTATAGCCTAGTCACCTTGCTTTATGGAAGAAATTAACACAACACTGTAAATCAGCTATACTTCAATAAAATTTAAAAAAAAAAAGGAAGCTCTAACTACTTAAGACAGTTTGGCTGCAAAGAAGACATTGCGTTTTAGTGATTCTAACCATACTAAGATCAAAGAACTGAATCTGTCAAAAATAGGATCTCTAAAATAATTAATCAACACATTTTATTGACTCTAATAGAACGAGGCAGTCCTCTGTCCAAGAAGTATTATAGTGGCATCAAAACCCTGGCTAAACATCTGCTGCTGGTGGGATGTAGACCCTTAACCAGTTTCTCGGCAACAGCATCCATGCCCAGTACTCTGGGGAGATAGCGCCGTCTTCAGTTCCTAAGGACGCTGAGGTTTCTGTAGTGCAGCACAGACCTGAAATAGGTAGTGGCTTTTCACTCACTTCCTCCTTCAGAAATGAAAATGACTTTAAGAAACACTTGTGCTGCAAATTACTCAGAATGAGATATTGGATCCTTGGCTGTTGGTCTTTATTTGGCGACCTTTGCCTTACTGTATCATAGAGCCACACTAGAGACCAAGAAAAATGAAAGGAGAAGAAACCATCCCAGAATTATGTAGACAAATTGGAGGCAGTAATCCCCATAATGCCTGTAAATGCTAAATTGAAATATTGTAGGAGGAATTTATGACATGAGCTTAGCCTTTTGTTTTTCTTTTTGAGATCTGTGAGACATATTTTTAAAAGGGTAGATGTGGAAAGTTCATAACATTATTTACTTGAAGGAAAACAATACTTTTTTTTAGCTGTAAACCATTAGAAAGAAAGGGAACCTCGGTGCCAGAGAATAGACTTATTTGCACTAGCCTTATCTCTTGAATTTAACTCTTCTGCTTCCTTTTCATTTCTTTACAGTTTAACGTATCTCTGTTTTGAAAACACAAAGGGTTTTCTTTTAGAAAATATTTTACATAAAATGATAACTGCTGTGTGAGCACTTTTAATTGTGTTCACTCTTTCCTCTACCTCAAATAAAACTACATTAAAGATGAATGAAATTAAAATGCCTATAATTATCTTTCCACTTTGTTAGCACGCACATATGTCTGCTTAGGGGAAGAAGAAAGTTTTGTGCTTTTTGGAGAGATGTAATAATGAAAGTGAAATCTTAAAAGCCTTCTGCCTCATCAAAAAAAAAAAGAAAAGAAAACCATAAAATGCTAGTTGGGACTTTAAAAGAATACCAATCCTTATTTAATCCTTATTTAAATGTGTACCAATTCTTAACTTGCCATGAAGTATTTCTTCTGCAGAAATGTTTCACTTTAAAAGAAACTCAAGTAAAATTTGCTTTTAGAAAATTTAGTGCAGGGATTTAAACTCTTCAAGTAGATACTCCAGTGGGTTATGAATGTGTCCCCATGACAACAGGTTGACAGCCTAGGAGTCAGGATAAATACTTTAGGTCCCAGTGAAAGACGGGAGCTGTTGATGGGGGTGACCTCTGACGGCCAGTCATCTTACTATAAACAGAAAGGCGCGGAAAGCCATTGGTCAGAGCCAAGAGTGTTTACTCTCCAGGCCTCCTGGTTAACCTAAATAAATGCACTGCTTCTGGAGCCCAGAGGTTCATGACAGAGCAAGGTGTTTTTAAAGCTACCTGGATGTTGGTTCGAAACTATAAACTCTGCAGACTGTTCTGTAATCCTTGAACCGGGTTTCATTCTGCTCTCACTGGAAAATGGAATTTATTGGCTGTTGAACTTCACACACATGCACGCACACACAAAACTTCCAAATAAAACTGGAATTAGCTTCAGGTTTTTGGACTTTGAATGAGGTAAGTTGTATTTAGCTTTTGACTGAGGCATTATAATTATTGTGTTATGTGGTAAGTCCTTGAAGTGTAGGCAGTTCTATTTCAGCAAATAGTATTAGGTAAAATAAGTTTGGACTTTTCTCAGTTTTAGCACAAGGATGATAGAAGAAATATGTACATAAAATTTGAGTGAGTAGGTCATTATAGAGAAAATCCCTGGTTGGTCCATGCTGAAGCTGTTAAATACCTTTTGTCTTTACTTAATAAAATTCAATAATTTTGAATTTTAATTCAAAATTAAATTACTACTATGATTTATGTTAATGTTAAGAAGAAATGCAGGTGATAAAATAATTGATAATTAACAAATTAGTGCTCCTTTAGAAAACTGTAGTAGTTGACTTTGAGGGATTTTTCCCTTTTAATAAAAGATGCATGATGTAGGATTTTAAAAATTAATACCAGCTACTTAAATGAAAGGCTATTTTTTTTTTCTGGATAATTTTTGTTTTGAAATCTTGTGCTGAATTGGATATTTTCATTAGATTTCAGATGTAGTCATCTCAATAAGCGTGTTATATTTTCTATGAAAACAAATATTTTCCTCCATTTATGGAACTTTTTTCCCCAAAAACTGTGATCTTAAGTTTAATTTTAACTTTATAACAATACCTTAAGTTTCCAGTTGGTTTTTACCTTCATTTGAATATGCACTTGAACACTTGCTTTGATTTAAAATCTTGAGGTGGAAGCCTTTGGAATGCTTTGGGTTAAATTACTTATATATATATATATGTGTGTGTGTGTGTGTGTATATATATATATATATAAATCTTTGAATCTCATGAAGAAAGATTGTGAATTGATATTTTTGCTGCATCAAGGAACCAAGCTGTGGGTGAATTGTCCCAGTAATTGCAGTATCTTAAAGATTTTTTTCATTCAAGACTACTGAGGAAGGGTTTGCTCTATTGGTACTGTTTTATTTTCTTGTGAGAAAAACAAAATTCAGGAGAAGAAAATGTCTTCTAATTCTAAGGGTCTGTGAATACTGATTTACTGCCAGAGTTAGATTGTTTAGGGAAACTGTTTGAAGAAAGGGAGGATGAATTATCACAGCCAATAAGTTTTCCAGTTTGGTTTCCAGGGTCTACTGAGCATCAGTCAGCACTATCCAGTTTCCTGCTCCTTTCCTGACTTGCGGTTACTGTTTTCTGGAATCCTGTGTAATTGAATAATGATGTTGCACTACCTTATTTCACTTTTTGCCTGTTTGTTTGTTCTTTCACCTAACCTTTCCTAAACTACTAAAATATTATCAAATTGACAACAAAAGCAAATACGAATAATCATATGCTGTGTTGTGATATAACTTCTTAGGGGGAGAGGGAAAAAGAGAGGAAGAGAGAAAGAGAAGCCAATTTTTTAAATCCCTTTGATTTCTCTCTTTCCTCCTCGAAATTCTTTATAAATTATTGTTGTCAGAATTTTTGAAATTGTATGATCTGACTTTTTGAACTCAGCCACCCGCAGAAGGAAGGTGGTTGTGTGTGTCAAGGGCTGTCTCACATTTTGCTTTGGGGAGATACTATAAACCAATTTTGAAGGTAACACAGCTGTTGGAGAAATACAAAAGCCAGATGACTTCATAAGTGTGTATTGAGGAAACCAGGATAAATTGTCTTTAGAACCTGCTCTCAGAAAGCCATTTTAATTGAGGTCAAAGAGGAAAAAATTGTAAGTATATCTCCATTATTTATTAGGTTTACCTAGAATGAGACCTTCACGACAGATAAACCTAATCTGTAATTCCTTTACTCTTTAACCCTTGAGTTTAACCATTCTGGAGATCTGTTTTACATTGAGACTACAGAGGGTACTTCATTCTTTATGATAACCAAGTATTTAGGACCACAGAAATTTTGAAATTATCTGACTAAATTTCACTTCCATGTAAAGAATCAACTTGTGCATTTAAAAATATTTGTAATAAATTGCTTAGTTTTTACCTGGAGTTACATAGTTAATGGGACTATTTTTTTCTGACCACATATTTGTATGTGTGAAATATGTTTCGCATGGAACTGTTTTGTCTTTTGCCCTTAGCTTGCAGGTAATTCAGAATGTTACTTTAATTTGACAGAAAATCTATTAAAATGGAAATCACATAACTTGTGTTTATTTAAGAGTGCAAATTATGCCACAGTGTTTTATTAACTCTGCTAATGAAGAATTTCATTTTTGGATTAAAACCTGAGGAAAGATGATTTATAACAATGGTTATGCAAAATAGATTTAACATAAAAGTACTTTAGATTTTGAAACTCAAAATGCTGCTTTTGAATTTCAAAATCTAAATATCATTTAAAAACAAAAGTAAAATACATTGTGCTACAGATACATTTTTGCTTATTGTGTATAGTTTAATTTTAAAAATAAAGAACTTGATGCCAACAACGCAGGATTTTCTCTTTAAAAATTGTTATTTTAATGGAAGGTAAACAATTTAAAATTTACAAAACTTGAAAATGTAGCTGTCTGTTTATACTTTTTAATCAATATGTTGTACCAGGAATATTAATATCATATGTAAATTCATCTTCAGATTAATCTACAGGTATATGTTGTTCAATCTAAAATTGCCTTTAACATTTTATTGTTTACATTCTACCTATCAATTTGTTTTTAAAGACTTCCTCAGTTTTCTGTACCAGTTATTGGGATACCTTTGAGCACATTAGGTTTTAAAATATTTGTTGAAAATCTTTTTTTAAAATTTGTATATATGTATTCAAATTTAAGAGATTTTAACAGAAGTTTTTACTAAAATTCAACAATTATATATTAATAAGCCAGACTATCTCTATGTTGATTATTGTTCAAATTGAAAAGGTTAGTTATCAGTTGTACCCCCAGGGATGGGGGAGACTGGTGGGCTGCCGTCTGTGGGGTTGCACAGAGACACGACTGAGCGACTTAGCAGCAGCAGCAGCAGTAGACAAATGATACTAGGTGCACTAGAGTATGTTACACAGTGATTGATATTTATTCTTTAAAACAAATGATAGTTAACGTATGCCTGTGGCCAAATTCTTTTGAAGTATCATGACTAAGATAAGCTGAATTTGTTAAATGGTAGAGGACTGTGTTTTCTAGGGGCCAGTTGTGCTTGGCAGGTCATGATAAATGGGAAAGTTTTTCTTAACCTTGTGGCCAAAACATTCCAATATCTAAAAAAGGAAAAGAAACAAAGATATAAAAATCGTTGGTGAAAACATTCGCAAGATTTCTCTGTTTAGGGGAATAAGATCAGTTCGTAAGATTATTTTTAAAGCGTTGTTGTTGTCAATTCATAAATCTTCACTCAAATGGAGGGAAATCTAAAGATTTTCATATTTAAAACGGGTGGATTTAGTCTTTACTGGTTCAGTGAGAACGGGTATAGTAGAGTCAGCAGTTCGAATTTAACTGCAGTGGATTCTATCAAATTAACATTATGCTCACTGAGTATTTAGTTCTTAGTTTAGAATTGCATATTCTATTTTCCTTTTTGTTGTTTTAATACTATCTGTCTTGAGACACCCAGGACTGCAAAAATACATGTTCAAAAGTATAAAAAGACCAATATATATAGGTAAATATCTCTTAGGAGTTTATAGCACATATTTTTGAGGAAATCATTTTAACACTTGTCTATTTATATTTATGCTAAGTATTATGGCAATCTAGTCTCATTTCCAGACTTAGAAAGGGGACCAACTTTCATATGAGCTGTAACATGATATGTTAAGGCATCTTATGGTTCCTTTTGTGGCATTTTAAGTACTGTGTTACTTTTGATATAGTCCCTGGTGGGTAGTAATGAAAAAACATACTGCAAGAAAGAGGTTGAAATTTTCCTGAATATTTTATACAGTATATGTGGAGTTTATGGCAGGTGACAAGAGACTATGGCATAACTAAGGAGAAAATGTACTCCAGAATTTTAAAAGTTCATGTAGTTTGACATTTGATTGAATACAAATACACTGTACATGAATAATTATGCTTTGTTTCCCTGAGTCATTGTTAGTAAGTTGCTTTTTAAATATATCCAACCTTGCAATGAACTCTCAAATAATTTGAACCCTATTGTGACAGTTGTAGTTGATGAAGAGTTATAGCCTATAGGATTTTTTACCTTTAAAACATAATTCCTCCCCAGTGTGTAATTTTATATAACCTCCCTCCCCCAAACCTGAGCCCTGGAAGGTTCCCGCATTAAAGGCCAGAAATCAAGTAAGATTGCCATGACAGTTCAATACTAGAGGGGTAAAATAATTTCACTTCAGGTTTTGGGGGGAGGATTTGTTTTTATTAACCCTCTAACTCAACTATTATAGGTGCATGTGTTTATTTTGTTTACTGTTGCAGCTAATGACAGAGTATTCATTTGTATCTTTATATTTTGTCTCTGAATACCCATTAAAGAATTTTTCTATAGACTGAAGTAGATGTAGACTTCCGGTTATGCAGCAGAGTTCTCTCACTTTTATTATAAATAAGTGGGAGCTTGGGCTTTTGGAAACCCATACTTGGTGTTGCAGGGAGAAGCTCAGGTAAGCAATGATAAAGATACTGAGGAGGAATATACTAAGAAAAGGGAGGAGTAAAGAAACTTCCCTAACCCTATGAAAAGAATTTCAGAAATGTGTGAATTATAGATCCACAGGATTTTTGTTTCTAAGGAACAGTAGTTTATAAAAATGGTTTTTATTAGATTATTTAGTGATTAGATTTTTACCAAGTCAGTCTACAAAACTTTAATTTTTTGAACACTGTTTGGCGACATGGTATTTATAGTTTTTTGAAAAACCCCTCAAATTTGTGTGGGCCTATTAAAACAGATCTATCTGTTTTAAAGCTCTGTGTGACAAACTTTGTGTCCCAAAGATTTTTTTTTTATTCTTTTTTTTTAGAAGTCAAGTACTCCATTGTAACATACCTTTAAAATGTAAAATAGATCTCCCTGAAAAATGTGGAGACATTTTCATTGAAGATGGTTTAGAAGGTGTAAATTTTATCTGTGTGGGGCTAGTAGAGTAGCAATTCAGTGCTGATCTTCTCAATAGAAATTGTACTACTTGGATGCCCAAGAAATCACAGGTCATCACATTAAAGGGTATATCCTGTGCTAAATTCTAAAGTAGTATTAACTTATAAATATTATATTTAAAAAATGAACATATATTTTCTTTCATTACTCTAAGTAAACATTAGAATAATTTTTGACAAAGCCTTGTGCAAAAAATATATATTTACTTGAATATGCCAACTATTATTACTTTGACTCGATTTTAAAGTTAATTTGTATACCTACTTTTATATTTTTTTAGCTATGTTATTGTGTGCATTCTGAAGTAAAATATAAAAAGACATAGTTTAATTCATATTTATATAATTCTATTAATTAGAGAACAGGATGATCTGGGTGGAAGCACATTAAATTCTAAGTTTGGTTCAACTAATTGAAAAAAAATTAAATGTGTTAAAAAGAATCAGCTAATGGAGACGTATTAAATGAGAGGGTAATTTACATTTCTAGAATAAAGCTGCAATAATTAAAAGAAAAACCTTTAAATTCTGATATGTAATTTAAAATTCAAATATGGCCAAATTCTGTTAGAAAATATGAAAAAAATGGCACATAAAATTTATATCTCAGTAGGTCTCTCGCTCTCATTTATTTTACTAAATCAAAACTTAATAGTAACTAAAGTTAGGTTCTCATTCTGCTTTATCAGCAATAATTTATAATAATTTATCTAACCTAATCATAAAATACATTTTATAAGGTGTGTATTAATACAAAACTCTAGGCATTGATACACTACAGTATTTATAAATATTATTTATGAGTCAGATTCACATTTTGTAGTATTCACATTTGAAATAGAATCAAAGCTGACAATTATTGTTGACAGTAATTCTGTATCACTTTATGTATTTACCAAGAATATTTCATGTGATAACCTACAATCAATTTGCACTGAAGGAATAAATTTTATTTTTATATCTATTTTTATCCCTTCTTTTCCTTAAACAGTAATGCATTTAAATCTATATTAGATTTCTGCTTGGTTCAGTGAAGAAATAAAGACTGTCTTACATACCACCCATAGGAATTTGTATGTTACTCTTTACACCAGAAAACTTTTATTTCTAAAGTTTTTATTTTGAATTTATAGTTTCGAATTGATCTTTTATTATCACTGTATAGTATGTTCTAAGGCCTTATTGTTAAAGTTCATTTCAAAATAGAATAAAGTTACAAAAGAGCTCTTTCAGAATGTCTTTTTCCATTATTCCATCTTTTACATTTTTTTTAATCATTAATGTTTCAGGATTTATAAACAGCAAGATTAAGTACAAAATAATTGGGATAATTGGTTCCAGCTCTTTTAGAAGATGGTGGATAGGATAAAAGAAACATTTTTCTTTGCAATTTTTTTTTTATGAGCTAATTCTGTTTTCCTCAAAAGATCATAAGCCTCTCAAAGTATCTAGTGGCTAGAAAATGTGAAAAACTTCAAGGTAATCTTTGTAATAGAACACAATTTTCATAATGCAAAATATCCTAGAAATTATATTTTCTACATGTATTTTCCAGATATTGAAAGTATTCATTATTCTCAATACCAGATCTCACATTCTTTATAATTGTTTAAAAAGTACAGTTTATATTGTTCATGTCAGCCTAAAGATTTGAAGAATGAATAGTTTCATGAAAAAGAAACGTCAATTTTTTTATAATTGTCTAGCTAATGTAATGTTGTTGACCAGTCTTTTCTACCTCCTTGTTCTGCTTTATTTCCTCTTGGCAGTCACTGCTATTGACATTATATTCTTTGCTTATCTGCTTCCTTTTTTATTGTATATCTCCTCAACTAGAATGCATGATCCATGCAGGCAGGTTTTGTTGGTCTAAGTCAGTGCTGTTCAACAAAAGTACAGTCTGAGCCACTTGTGATTTTAGCTTTGTTAGAAAAATAAAAGAAAATGTTTACAACAGAATATACCTAAATTTCATTTCACTTACATATATAATATTGTTATGTTATATATCAATATTATATAAAAATATTGAAATATTTTCCCTTTTTTTACATACTGAGTCTTTGAAATCCCCTGTGCCTTTTATACTTACAGCAGATATCAATTTAGACTAACCATATTTCAAGTCCTAAATAGCCACATGTGACAAGGGGCAACTTTGCTGTACTGTTGAGGTCTAGTTCATCTCCATGCCTAGAATGGTACTTCGTATACCCCAAGACATTCGATAAAGCCTTTTGAATGAATGAATCCTGATGCTTCAGACGTACAACAGCAACAACCACAAAACAGAGATTGTTTTTCACATTACACTATCTTTGCACTTGTTAGGGTGTTAACGGTGGTGGTGGGCACGAAAGGTATTTGGATAATTTGCTCAAAACTCCATCTCACTTTGCTTATGGACTTTACATGTTACTATTGCTTGGTTAAAAACTGGCTACTTCCATTATCCAATTTAAAAGATTCACTTAATGGTTGATATATCACAAGAAGTAACTAGTAGGATCTCCTTCAAAAATTTTCCACAGAATGTTAGTTTTGACTCTTAATTTTAAAACAACCTAATAAAAGCAACTGGCAAATGGAACATAAGAGAGAAAGCCTTGCTATATAGCATTCAGTCTAATTCTCTCCCTGTTAGCTGTGAGACTTTGCTAGGTTTTTAACCTATGTGAGCCTTAGTTTTCTCATTTTTAATAGAATTTCAGGCATCATGCCTGTCTTCATAGATTAAATGACACACGCAGGTTTGATCCCTGAGTTGGAAAGACCCCTGGAGAAGAAAATGGCAACTCATTCTAGTATTCTTGCCTGGGAAATCCCACGGGCAGAATAAACGACAGCAACAATAGTCCAATACCAGTTGAAAGAATACTTGCTTAATAGATGGCAGCAATTGCCATTAGTATGATATAATAAAAATTGAACTTTTAAATATCAAAATGTTTTGATCTTCATTTTAAACAATATAGTTTATGTGTTTATGAATTTTAGGTTTTTAACATTTACTGGTTAAAATGCCCTCAGAGATCTGGATTTGAAATTTACTACATAACTTGCTTGCAGATTTCTCAGTATTATCATCTGTGGCTTGGGGTAAAAATTAGTAACTACCTAAGCATTGCCCAGCATATAATAAACACTCAAATATTTCAGCTGTTGTTCATTCATTCAAAAATTTCAGCATTTTATATTTGTATCTTCATTACATACTAATAGTTATATCCTTGAAATAGTTAAACTTTTAAGTATTTTTCATCTTACTTTGATTTTTGCGTGTACTTTTATAACATTTTTTTAACTTTTATAACATTAAGTAGGGTTAAAATTCACATTTTTGCCATCAATTAAGTGCATTAAACATTGTCTCTTTTCTCTTGGCATATTCTTTTGTTCACTTCCTACTGTGTCTTATAAAATTTGAGATTTGGATTAAATTATGGGCATGAAATTTTGTCTCGTATCTTGGCCTACTTGTTTTCAACTTTATTCAAAATAAATTTGAAACTAAATTAGTGGTCATTAAAGACAAAATTCTATGTATTTTGTAAGAGTAGTCTTTCTTTAATAGTGTGTATATCTCAGGAGTCACCATTTAATGAAGTATTGATCTCTCAAATAGGACAGTGTGTTTAAATTTAGGTAAAACTGTCTATTTGGCTTCTAATTCTGTAATGAAGATGCTGAAATAAGTTTTTTTTAATTTATTTTTATTAATTGATTTTTTATTGTAGTATAGTTGATATATAGTGTTGTGTCAATCTCTGCTGTACAGCAAAGTGACTCAGTTATACACATATATATGTTCTATTTTTGCATTCTTTTCCATTATGGTTTATCACAGGATATTGAATATAGTTCCCTGTGCTATACAGGAAGACCTTGTTTATCCATTCTAAATGTAATAGTTTGCATCTACCAACCCCAAACTCCCAGTCCATCCTGCTCCCTAGCTCCCTCCCCCTTGGCAACAACAAGTCTGTTCTCCATGTTTATGAATTTGTTTTCCTTTGTAGATAGGTTCATTTGGGCCATATTTTAATTCCACATATAAGTAATATCATATGGTATTGTCTCTCTCTTTTTTTGTACCCCAAGTGGGACACTTGTCTTTCTCTTTCTGACTTACTTCACTTAGTATGATAATCTCTAGTTATATCCATGTTGCTGCAAATGGAATTTTTGTTGTTGTTTAGTCACTAAGTCATATCTGACTCTTTGTGACCTCATGGACTGCAGCACGCTAGGCTGCTCTCCCCTCTACTGTCTCCCAGGGTTTGCTCAAACAATTGTTTCCCAGACTTTGCTATGACCTGTCCATGTTGAGTGGCCCTAATTGACATGGCTCGGAGAAGGCAATGGCACCCCACTCCAGTACTCTTGCCTGGAAAATCCCATGGACGGAGGAGCCTGGTAGGCTACAGTCCAGGGGGTCACTAAGAGTCGGACACGACTGAGCGACATCACTTTCACTTTTCGCTTTCGTGCACTGGAGAAGGAAATAGCAACCCACTCCAGTATTCTTGCCTAGAGAATCCTAGGGACGGCGGAGCCTGATGGGCTGCCGTCTACAGGGTCGCACAGAGTCGGACATGACTGAAGCCACTAAGCAGCATAGCTTCATTGAGTTATGCAAGCCCCTTCACTATGACAAGACTGTGATCCATGAAAGGGCAAATGGCATTATTTCATTCTTTTTTATGGCTGAGTAGTATTCTATTGTATATATGTACATGTCTTCCTTATCCATTCATCTGTTGATGGACATTTAGGTTGTTTTCATGTTTTGGCTATTGTGAACAGTGCTGCTATGAACATAAGGGTGCATGCATCTTTTGAATTAAATTTTTTTCTAGGTATATTTCTCACATTGGGATTGCTGGATCATATGGTAGTTCTATTTTTAATTTTCTCCATGATTGGAGCTCCTATGACTCATGATTAATGGCTCTACATAATCGGCATTTGCAAAATAAGTTTCTTAATAATTTATCTAACTTTTTTCATCAATTCAGAAAAAAGATAGGGTTTTGAAGTATTTTAATGAAGTCATAAGTTAACATTTTTTGATCTTTGTTATTACCAAAGTTTTTTCAAGGACAGATTAAAAGATCACATCATGTTGTTGTTCAGTCACTGAGTTGTGTCTGACTCTTTTTGACTCCATAGACTGCTGCATGTCAGGCTTCCCTGTCCTTTACTATCTCCCAGTGTTTGCTCAGATTCATGTCCATTGAATCAGCAATGCTGTTTATTCATATCATATTCTCTTTTATACTTTGTTTTAGTCAGTAACAATATGCTATCATTTTTGTCTTCGAAATATCTATTGAAAACATTTTCTCAACTCTCCATAGCTCCTGTCTTAATTTAGGTCTTCATCATCTCTCATTGGTAGAGTGAATGATTCACTTACTGAACTAGTATTTGGGGACTGTCTTAATCCATTTGGGCTGCTATAATGAGATACTTCATGTAGTTTATTTATTTATTTTTTTTCAGAGGACTGGCTTTTTCTCTTTTTTCTTTTCATTTTTTAAAAAACTTATTTATTTTAATTGGAGGCTAATTACTTTACAATATTGTAGTGGTTTTTGCCATACATTGACATGAATCAGCCATGAACTTCATGTAGTTTATAAACAACAAATATTTGTTTCTCTTAGTTCCAGAGGCTGGGAAGTCCAAGATGGTGGCTCCAGCATGATTTTATGTGATGACAGCCCACCTCCTGATTCAAAGCCAGTGACTTCTCATTGTTTCCTCACATGGTAGAAGGGATAGGAAGCTCTGTGGGGTCTCTTTCTTAAGGGCGTTGATAGCATTTGGAAAACCTTCATTTTCAGGATCTAAGCACCTCCCAAACGGCTCACTTCCTAATTTGGAGGGGTTCAGTTCAGTTCAGTTGCTCAGTTGTGTCCAAATGTTTGCAACCCCATGAATCACAGCACGCCAGGCCTCCCTGTCCATCACCAACTCCCAGAGTCCACCCAAACCCATGTCCATTGAGTCGGTGATGCCATCCAGCCATCTCATCCTCTGTCGTCCCCTTCTCCTCCTGCCCCTAATCCTTCCCAGCATCAGGGTCTTTTCCAATGAGTCAGCTCTTCACATGAGGTGGCCAAAGTATTGGAATTTCAGCTTCAACATCAGTCCTTCCAATGAACACCCAGGACTGATCTCCTTTAGGATGGACTGGTTGGATCTCTTTGAAGTCCAAGGGACTCTCAAGAGTCTTCTCCAACACCACAGTTCAAAAGCATCAATTCTTCAGTGCTCAGCTTTCTTCACAGTCCAACTCTCACATCCATACATGACCACTGGAAAAACCATAGCCTTGACTAGACAGACCTTTGTTGGCAAAGTAATGTCTCTGCTTTTTAGTATGCTATCTAGGTTGGTCATAACTTTCCTTCCAAAGAGTAAGCGTCTTTTAATTTCATGGCTGCAGTCACCATCTGCAGTGATTTTGGAGCCCCCAAAAATAAAGTCTGACACTGTTTCCACTGTTTCCCCCTCTATTTCCCATGAAGTGATTTTGCAAATGAATTCTGGAGGGGCACAATCATTCAGACCAAAGCAAGGAGCATCTGTTCATAGCTAGGGATTAGTGATATACACCATCAATACTGTGTCTGCTTTTATGGAATGTGTACTTTTTCTCTTGTTGCATTAAACTCTTAACTGTCTTTCAGTCCTCAGCCTGGCCCCTTCTACACTGTCTGATGCACCATCTCTACCCAGTCTGTCTTTTAAAATCCTTCAATGGTCTTCATTGTCCAAATATTAAATTCCAAATTCTTCATCATTTATAAGGCCTTCATAATATGATTTCTCTGACAAACCCCATGATGTTGAAGTACCTACCTTTTTCCAGATTTAGTCTTTGAAACCTATGTCCTTTAACACATTATTGACTGGAGACATATGGGCTTCCCTTGTGGCTCAACTGGTAAAGAATCCACCTGCAATGTTGGAGACCTGGTTTCTATCCCTGGGTTGGGAAGATTCCCTGGAGAAGGGAAAGGCTACCCACTCCCGTATTCTGGCCTGGAGAATTCCATGGACTGTATAGTCCATGGAGTCGCAAAGAATTGGACATGACTGTGCAACTTTCACTTTTACTTTCTTTCATATTATGTCCATAGGCATTAGTTTCTGCAAAACAGTCAATAACATGTTAAAACTTAGTTCAGAAATCACATCCTTTGTGCCATCCTCATCTTCCTTTGGCTGAGGTAGATTTTCCTCTGAACATGGATAACACTGTATAGACTCTCCTATAATAGTCATGGTATCCTAAATATTATCCTTCCCTCATTTGACCATGAACAAATGAATAAAGCCTATAAAAAGAATTACTTTGAAGAGTGCACAACTCTAACAATATCTAAAAGGATATATCTACTTCAGTCTTTCATCACATACTGATTAGTCACTGGGTTTCCTTGGTGGCTCAGTGGTAAAGAACCCATTTGCAATATAGGAGATGAGAGATGAGACTTTGACCCCTGGGTTGGGAAGATCCCCTGAAGAAGGGCATGGCTACCCACTTCAGTATTCTTGCCTGTAAAATCCCATGGAAAGAGGAGCCTGGAGGGTTGCAGTCCCTAGGGTCACAAAAGAGTCAGACATGGCTTAGTGACTAAACAACAACCACAACAACTAGGACTGTGCATACTAGATAGTAAGTAATCAATAGATGTGTTCTCTGACATTACAATTAATACAGAGAATAAAATAATACTAACTTTCTGGTTAATTATTTAAATAAAGATGTTTTGTAAAGCCATTGGTATTAAAGATTTCTTTAAAAGCTTTGTTTTTTTAAACCACAGGAAGGTTGTCTCATTCTAACTCTTGCTTGAGAATGTCTGTCTAGTTTGCTTATGTGATCTGGAGCTTCTTTAGTTAGTCCCAAAGTCAAGTTATCATAGTCTTTCAGAAACTAACATTCACTTCATGGGATTTCTATATATTCATTGGGCAGTTCATACAATTTCTGGTGATGAATCATAGGAAAGAACCAGTGGGAAAGAAGGGTTTTAATATTGTATCCTTCCCTTTTAGTTCTCATTTTTCTTGAAATTGTTCATGGACATAAGACGTTCATGGGTTTCATAGTGGATTTCACATTTACATTTTTAAGAAAGGTGTTCCTTTTTCTTTCTTTTTTTTTTTAAACTAATTACTCAAAAATATTTCTTCGCCCTTCCATCTTCATGGTGTTGAGCTCTGTACTGAGAGCATAGAAGATGTTACATAATAGGGTAGGGATGATAATCTCTTTGCTGATCAGTTTTATTTTCATACTGTGTGGATGTATACTCCAGATGCAGAAGAGAGTACAGTTAATCAAGAAAATAATTGATTTCCCTGAATATAAAATATCTAGACCTAGCGTTGAAAGCAAATGACACCGATTTTTGAAAGTATAGGTTTTTCTTCTTTTTAACGCATTTTTCTGAGAAGAGGAAGGAAATAAGACTTCACTTTACTAAGAACCAAGACTTCACTAAGAAAAAAATTGCAACTTTGGAGAACTACTAAGATGTTATACTCCAAATACAACTGTGATGTACAACATGGAGTTCAAGAACTTATCTGTATGGAAATCATACATTAGACTGGCTGGGATGTCATCATTCATAATATTTAATAAAAGGACACTGATGGAAGTTAGCTTTAAAGAACAATAGTGGAAACAGCTCTAGGAATACTTGAAAATATTTGTGAGTGGGAAAGAAAATGCTGTATCTTTAAAATTCAAAACTTACTCAAGAAATACCACTTGTATCACAACTCACACTTACGTTGTATGTGCATGGTGTATATCCAGTAGACTTTTTTTTCACTTCCAAGCTGCACATTAGAAGTTAAAGTGCCTTGGATTCTATAGGGTGAAAAAATAGACCATGGGAATGAAAACACCCAGACTATATGACTATGTACTTGGTAATTAATGTATCTTGTTTACATTCCATATTAACTAAGAAATTTTTGAAATGGCCTTTACTTTGCATATAATGTACCCATTAAAACCATGATAGTCAGACATAGTATCTGTGCTTGAAGTTAAATTGTGAAAGGCAATAGATGTGTGCTTTACCTTATTTTAGAGGATATACCACAACACTTTTGACCAGAATTGAATAGCATATCCTAAAAGTAAAAGTTTTTTTTTTCTCATTCTTTACCTTTTATGGCTTAAAAGCCACAAAGTTGAAATATAGTCTGCAAAGTATACTTCAAATATATATGAGAAGTCTGTGAGCAATGCCGAAACTTAATTGATATGCTGAGAAATATATAAAACATACAGCCACTGGATTGAGAAAATGAAAATTAATATATGAATGGCTTAGCTAACACTATGCTTTGCCCCCAGAACCTGGTGTTTATTATTGTGCACTTTAGTAGGAGACAGAAGCAATATCAATTGGAAAAACATTTCTTAGTGAATTGAGAACTGTATGGCTTTCCAATTCCTAAGTGGGAAACCTAGTTCTTTGGTTTCTTTGTTCCTACTTAAGCAAGTCCCAAGCTATTTTAGCTGAACATTTTACATACTAATGGAGTCTAGGGAAGTGCCTTTGGCAGCTGTTCATGGGATAATAATGAAATACACTATTTAATACTTCATGCTGCTGCTGTAAAATGTGGGGAGTATTTTACAGAGATCCTGGTGAGTAGAGCTGTATCCACTTTAAGTTTAGCAAGTGTGTGAAACTGAATGAGGAAGTTCTTTTTTCATATGAGACTAACTAGTACTCTTTTCTTACAGGTAAAGAAAACGTGCACAGAATCAGATGTTCCCGAACCCCAGAATTCCAGGTACAGTAAAACAGAAGCCAAGACTTCACTAAGAAAAATTGCAACTTTGGAGAACTAATAAGATGTTATACTCTAGATACAACTGTGATGTAAAACATGGAGTTTAAGAACCTATCTGTATGGAAATCATACATTAGACTGGCTGGGATGTCATTACTCATAATATTTAATAAAAAGGACACTGATGGAAGTTAGCTTTAAAGAACAATAGTGGAAACATCTCTAGGAATACTTGAAAATATATTCCCATAGTATTCATTAAGTTCGTCCTCATTTTTCTTTCTATTCTCTTCTTACAATGTATTCACATCTGAAATTTTGCCAGAAACTGAATACCTTTTAAATCTGTGTTTACTGAAAATCTACCTTTTTTTTTCAATCAAATGTTGCTAGATTTTGAGAATGTCATCAAATTGGAACAACCAAAATTAACATGGCATTCTCTTTGTGCTTAGTCACTTCATTCATGTCCGACTCCTGGCAACCCCGTGGACTGTAGCCCCCCCAGGTTCCTCTGTCCATTGGAATTCACCAAGCAAGAATACTGGAGTGGGTGGCCATGCCCTCCTCCAGGGGGTCTTCCCAACCTAGGGCTCGAACCCAGGTCTCCCACAGTGCAAGCGAATTCTTTACCATCTGAGCCACCAGGGAAGCCCAAGAATACTGGAGTGGGTAGTCTATCCCTTCTCTAGGGGATCTTCCTGACCCAGGAATTGAACTGGGGTCTCCTGCATTGGAGGCAGATTCTTTACCAGCTGAGCTATCAGGGAAGCCCTGATATTCTTTTTATGTTTATATAAAGCCTGAAGAAATGATGAATTAAAGTGGTCAGACCACTACATACTGGACTTTGGCACCATTTAGTTGTTTGTGCCTGGACCAGGTGCACAACAGACCTTTTTAGGCCTATACGTTTTCACTGTTTTTGTTTCAAAATCCAGGCCTCAATTTTAAACGATCAGTAAAAGTATTTTAAATACTATTACAATAGTAATCAGGTGGCACTAGTGGTAAAGAATTCACCTGCCAGTGTGGGAGACACAAGAGATTCAGGTTTGATCCCTGGGTCAGGAAGATCCCCTGAAAGAGAGCATGGCAACCCACTCCAGTATTCTTGCTTGGAAAATTCCATGGACAGAGGAGCCTGGCAGGCTATAGTCCATGGGGTCACAAAGAGTTGAATATGACTGAACACGCACACACACACACCCTTCATATAGTAATATTGGGTTGGCCAAAAAGTCTGTTCAGGTCTTTCATACTATCACAGAAAAACCTGAGCGAAATTTTTGGCCAACCTAATATTAATGGTATAGCTCAACTTATTGCATTAACAAATTTGTGTTTAATGATGAGATGGGTCTAGTTTATTTTGTCCTACTCACTCCAGCCTATGATGTATATAGTGATTTTCTTGGTACAGTAAAACAATACTGCTGCTGCTGCTAAGTCGCTTCAGTCGTGTCCGACTCTGTGCGACCCCATAGACGGCAGCCCACCAGGCTCCGCCGTCCCTGGGATTCTCCAGGCAAGAATACTGGAGTGGGTTGCCATTTCCTTCTCCAGTGCATGAAAGGGAAAAGTGAAAGTGAAGTTGCTCAGTCGTATCCGACTCTTAGCAACCCCCTGGACTGTAGCCTACCAGGCTCCTCCGTCCATGGGATTTTCTAGGCAAGAGTACTGGAGTGGGGTGCCATTGCCTTCTCCGGTAAAACAATACAGATCTAGGTAAAATGTTAATGACCACTGTATTATCCTTTTAGGAAGCAAGTATATATTATATATAGTCCATTTACAGTTTGAGTAAATCTTTGTTCTTATGTAATATGATATTCCTGTAATTAATTCCTATATACATTAGAGATAGATAGTGAAATGATTGTATGTGTTTTTTCTTTTGAATCATCAAAAGTATTAATATATGATATGATATAGGATTTTTGACATTTGATCTTTGTCTTTTGTGATTAGGTATCAATATAAACCAAATAGTTTTAGTTTATTGGAACATTAGGAAATGGGTGAACCATTAAATTTTTTCTTACAAAGTAGAGTAATTCGAGGACATATGGCGAGAGGAAACTCAAGCTCTATTGCTTGTGGATGTTTCCTTCCTGACCATTTTGCTGACGTCTATGAGAAACCCACCTATGACTTGTTATTTAGCTAATTAGATAGTCTTTGCAAGCTGCTGGTCTTGATGGGTAGTATGGAAAACAGAACAACATAATTATTATTTTTAATACTGTATATCATTTTTTTTTATTTTTGAGGCCACTCAAGAGTTTTGAACAAATAGTGCTGTACTTTCATAAATTTTAAACTAGCAGAAAGTCACTAAACTGATTCAGTGTTTACAGTTTGTATCAATAAGTTCGAGAAGAGAGAGTTCAGATCTCGATGTATTTAAACCTGGAACTAGATCATTTTCTCATCTAGGAAATCCCAGCCCATATAGCCTTAAAAACACAATTTTACATTTACGGTAAATAAGTTATGTTTAATAGATTATTTTAAATACATTTTATTATATATTATTATACAATATATATTAATTGAAAAATATCTTGACTTCTTATAAACTACTATTTGGTGGCCATGGATTAGCTGCTTATAAAAGTAATATCTGCAATATATGGATCCTTTCCATGTATGCATGTTCAGTTGTGCCTGACTCTTTGTGACCCCCATGGGTGTAGCCCACCAGACTCCTCTGACCATAGCGTTTTTCCAGGCAAGAATATTGGAGTGGGTTGCCATTTCCTCCTCTAGGGGGTCTTCTTGACCCAGGAATCAAACCTGTGTCTCCTGCATTAGCGGGTGGATTCTTTACCACTGCACCACCTAAGGCAAATCAATTTCTAAGGACACTAAAGCTTAGTGATATAAAAAATAAACAAATGAAACAATTCTTATCTATGAAAACCCAAGATGGAAAGGCCTTCAAGAAAACCTGGAATTCTTTATTGGTTCAGTATTGCCCAAACATTTTAATAATGTCTGGTCCTTTCTCCTAACTTCTGGTGCAAAAGACAACCTCTACACCTTCACAATGTCAAGGAACAAAAAGAGATGGCTATTCTTGGATTTGCTGTTTACTCACAGATGTTAGATCTGGGAGTGCCATAGTGGCATTAATTAGTGCAGTGATGGAACACCAAATACAGAATAAAGAAGAGCTAAAGAACATAACTTCCGAACAGTCAACAAGTCAAGGGAGGCCAAAAATAGTCTTCAGTATATGTATGTACTGAGATTCAGTTTTTATGAACAACCAAAAAAAAAAAAACCTACATGAAAATGCTTTTATTATAGACACTAGACAGCATTACTTTAGCATATACATGTACAGGCACATTCTTTTTGCTTATTAAGAACCACAGACATTCATATTCTCTCTCCTCCCAACTCCTTCCCTTCCATGTGTGTGTGAGAGAGAGAAAGAGGAAGAGAGAGAGATTTAAGGCCTGGGGCTAAGTAACTCTATTCTAAACAAATCTAAAATAAAGAACTGAGCTCAAAATGAAATACTGTATCAGCACAAAATGCATGAGAGCTGGAGACCCACTGCCTTATAAAATGCTCCCTCTCTTGGAACCTAAAGCTAATATCATTCATTTATTTAGCTAGCTTTATAGTGTGTTGGTTTTGGATTTGAAAAGATTAGAATAAATGCAGATGGAAAGTGTTTTTACAGTAGGGAAGTAATTAAAATGGGTGTGGAGGCTTTGTTAGGGAAATTCTTGGAGTGACATATGTGTATCAGCAAATTCTTTGTCTTGCTTGGCCTTAATTCCTCTTTTGGAAAGAGACTCTTGAGCTGTAGATGTGACTAGTAGATTAGTAAAAAGAGAGTTTACAAATCCACGCAGAATCAGGAAGGTAAAATGCCTTTTTAGAAATAACATTATGTATATATACTGGAAGTCAGATGTCAGTATTTGTTCAGTTTCATAATACTGTATTGAACTTGATGGTACATGGAAAGCGATAGAATGTGCTTCGTAGAAAAACTGACATTCTTTAAATGTACTTTTTTTTTTTCACTTTCCTCTGTGTCATAACAATATTGAGAATGTACCGTTGTTGGCCTTTGTTCCTAAAACTCATGTTAACCTTAAAATGGGTACATGAGAAAACTAAAAGTTTTATTTCTCATGCTTTACCTTACCCTAAAATTAAGTCTTACTAGACAGACCATCTTAAAACAAAATCTGACTTGTCGTTTTTATGTTGATTTTTTTCTATGTTCATGGTGACTTTTTGCAGATTTGTGTCTTACATGAGCCATCCCTAAAAATACATGGTTTTTGTTGAATTTTAATGTAATAGATATCACCTAGATGAGTGAAGTTAGAAGGTTCTATGAGCTTCACCTGTTTTTAGCTCTTCTACCTTTCATTTGTCATATGAGGTGAAGTAATTTATTTCATTCTTGGCAAATATCTTAGAGTGCCTATATGTTAAAATAGTTTCCATAATACTCAAATGATATCTCTGTTGAACTTCTGTTTCTCTTCACTTTTTCCTTTTTGGGTTCTAACTAGTAGAGCATTTTCACCAAGAAGAGATCAATAACTTAAAGGAAATAAAACTCAAATCAGGTAGTTTTGTTTTGTACTTGTTTTGTTAATTAGGGAATACATGGAAATAAAAATTTTGGTGAAATTGAGCTCTGAAGTGACTTCTAGGAGTTATACCAATTCTTTTCCTATTTTTGCTCTCATTGTGGCTTCAGTATTGCCAGTAGATTATAGCAAAGAGATCTAAAGGAGAATATTAAAGTATATACATAGGAAGTACTTATGGTACGAATAGCTAAGATGATAGTTTTTGCACATGGTGAATGACAAAAGACTGTGTGTAATGAGGAGGGTTCCCTAGTCAATACTAACTACAATTATCAAGAGAAAGGCAGAACAACTCTCCAGCTTTCAACAAAGCTTTGGAATTAGTCTCAGTTTAATATCATAATATTTAAGTGAACCTCGGGAAGTTTAGTTATTCGATGTCTATGTTTTAAAAGCTTAAAAACTGCAACTAATTCATCTTATGTAAATAGTTATGATTTGACAATGTTATATTTAAGGTATTAAGTTATACATGATTATTTTCTAGTAAAATAATTATTGCAGTAATTCCAGAAGTCTGAAATGTTTGTCTGTATATAATTGCCTGTCAAAAAATTTAAATGTTATATTGTTTTCATAGCAGTGAAAGCTGAGGGCTCCTTGCTGAAAACGCACATTGTATTTCACTGTGTCAAATCAGAGAGGCATCTAGCCTAATATTCTGTCTCCAAGAAGCATTAAAAATCATTAATACCAGGTTGCATTTCCTCAGATTTTCATAATGTAGTTCCAATAAGCTTAGATTCTTGCAGTAACACAACTAGCTGTATAGTTCATGGAATTATTTAACCATTTCTTGGATGTAGTTACATTACTGACTATCGTCAGATCTTGAGATTCTATTCTTGATCATTTTTTGCTTTCCTGCCATTTCATTTTTTTTTCACATACAATCTCTGTTGACAACTCTTGACATAGCCCATGATGTCTGGAATGCTCTGGCCACTTCCTATTACTCTAGTCACAATGTCAATCAGGCTTCCTCTGTCAGAAGATCTACATTTACAGATGCCAAACTTCTCCTTCCAGAGAGAGGCTGGATCATTTCTTCCCTTCTTTCACTAGAACCCCCCTCCCCCAGCTTTACTCACCTACTGAATTTCAACTCATCCTTCTGGTGTTTCTCTCTCTGCACTGCTTCTTTCTTAGGGGAAGCCTTTGCTTGCCAGCCAGCTACCTCTGGTCCTAGTGTCATAGGGCCTCAGGGCCTCATCTGCTTCTCCTTCGGAGTAACCTCGTTTGATTAATGCCTGCTTCATGCACTACACTATAAACTCCACAAAGTGAGGGATCATCTCTGCTTTCTTTTGCTCCCCATTGTAACATTAGGGTACAGTGCAGGGCCTGACGTATAGCAGATCTTCAATACATACCTGTGAAGTGAATGTGCTCAGTGCTTAGTCTTGTCTGACTCTTTGTAGCCTCATGGACTGTAGCCCACCAGGCTCCTCTGTCCATGGGATTTCCCAGGCAAGAATATTGGAAGGGGTTGCTATTCCCTGCTCCAGGGGATCTTCCCAACCCAGGGATTGAACCCTCATCTCTTGGGTCTCCTGCATTGGCAAGTGAATTTCTTTACCCCTAGCACCCCCTGGATAACTTCCAAATATACACAATCAGCATGCAGTCTCTCCTGGGAGAGATACAAACTCCTAATGTAACTTTATTAGGGATTTCAGCCATCTCAAACTCCCTTTGAACAGAATTGTAATGTTTACTTTTCCTCCCCCAGCATCTTTTCTGTCCAGTGATAATGCTCTCAGTTGTCCTGTTTCAGAACTTCAGAACAAGCCTTGTTTCTTTCTTTCCTTTCCCAAATCCTGTTGGTCATCAAATTGTGTGTAATTTTCCTCTGCTGTGTTTTGAATCACTTTTCCCTGCCCCTGCCCCTGACCACTGCCACAATGAAAGTTCAAGCTTCTGTCACCTCACCTCTGAATTAACACAAGAAATCTTCTGTGGCTTCATTGGATATCAACCTTGCCTTTCTAGTCTGTGGGATTTTTGGACAAGCCTTTCTTAAATCATACACTTTCCATATGGGATTAGTCATTAATCTGACAGACAGTATTTAGTAGATATTCAGAGTATACATAGAAGCACGAACAAATAACTTTCAAAGTGAAATTGTGGGCAAGGTGTTAAAAATAAGAACGTATACTATTCATAACTATTTGCTGTCCATAAGATGTCAAGGATTACCTGGGCTACCTGTTACTCACTTTCCTGGTGCCCTTATTCTGGTGTGTTAGATATTCATTGATTCCACTTAATTTTCATCCTTTAGTTCCTGATTGACAGACAAGTACATGAAATTCCAGGAAAAAAGATATATGCCATTTACTTAGGTACCTTGATTTTCAATTCCTTTCTCCTGTCACCATTTCCTGCATAGATGTTAGAGTAAAAATGCTATTTGTGTACTGGGCAGTTGCCCGAGAGCATCTGTGTAGGACAGTACCTCCCTGCTCATCCTACAGATGAACTCATTTCACTGAGGAATGGTTGAGAATGGTACACCAGCATATAGCCTGATTGCTGAACAATGTGGGCTAAAGTGGTTAGGAAGAGTTGAATGAAAGATTTAGGGCAACAGGTTGGTATCAGAGGAGAGAGAAGATTCGAAGAAACCGGGGAAAGAGAAACCACAGTAAGGTTAAGAGTGAGGGAAAGAACTAGAAACTGAAATGAAAGGTATCTTTTATGAACGGTTGGTGACTAGTCTTTTTTTTTTTTGATTTATTTTTTTTTAATTAGTTTATTTATCTAATTTTTAACTTTACAATACTGTATTTGTTTTGATTTGATTTGTGTGGAGAAATAGTTGATGAGATTGGAAAATAGATAAATTAGCAAAGATTGTGGTTGGCTTGGATCCCTAGTTATTTTAGTCAGGACCTTTATTAGTTGCAGCTATTAGTGTGAACCAGTTTAAGTAGAAAAGGGGAGGTTTTTGTTGTTTTGCTCTGATTTTAAACAAGAGTATAATTTCTTAGATAAATTGAGAAGATAAGGCTCACTGGATCTCATAAGGTCTGGGAACCAGGGACTGACTTTCTGTTTATCTCTTATCCACTGTGTCCTCACTGCTTGGCTGCTTCAATGTCTTTCTCTCTGTTTATGCCCATTGGCTGCTCAGTCTTATTTTTGCTCCTTGACTTATAATAGGAAGAAAATATTCATGTGACACTGCTTCTTTCTGATTTTTAAATTTTTACTTCTTTAGGTACCCATATAATAGAATCTCTCTCTTTTCCTTTATTTCTCTTCCGAATTTCCAGGAAAGGGTGAGTGGCTTTCCAGAGCCACCTCTGGGAGCATATGACTCAGTGGTGAGAACAACTTCCAAGGAAAGGATGCTGAGCAGATAACTGATCAAGTGCCCTCAACCTTCTGCCTCTTCCCTGCCCACCTACTTCATCCCGCACCTTTGCCCCAAGTCCTTCATTTTAATCCAGCACATATCATTTCTCCGATTATATATAATTCACTGGTTATCTATTTCACTAGTATGGAGACTTGGAGCTCGATTTTATATCAGACATCTACAAACCATGATCTGCAAAGCAAGCTCTCTTAAGGGACCATTAAGTGGAATGGCAACCAGACTTCAAAGTAAACGAGTTCCATTCACCTCTTTTTATAAACCCTGCTACCAACTTTTAACCTTCTTGTCCCCATCCTCAAGTTGACCAGTTAAACCCAATCTCCTTTTCTGCTCTAAAATACCAATCCAAATATAAATCGCTTTCTCCATTTCCTGTGGTTAATCCAGTTGTTATATAATAGATGAAGGCACTTCATCCTGCAAGTTAAATTATTTATTTTTCAGAAG
The DNA here is from genome assembly GCF_054371585.1 of Giraffa tippelskirchi. Classification (NCBI taxonomy): domain Eukaryota; kingdom Metazoa; phylum Chordata; class Mammalia; order Artiodactyla; family Giraffidae; genus Giraffa; species Giraffa tippelskirchi. Next base: position 135,753,757 of record NC_137283.1, read on the forward strand.
GCAGTTTTACCAAAATGACTGCGTAGGTTTGGACTTCCTTTTTTTTGAAGCCAACTCTCAAGCATACCTAAAGAAATACACTCAGCCATTAATCAGTTGGAGTCCAAACTTGAAATTTTGGCCACCTGCCTTTCAGGCATTAGGAGGTCACCAGTGGATTTCTGATCAGGTAATAATGTTATTAAAATTGTACTTGCGATGACAGATCAGTCATGGCACAGGTGTGTGGAGGCAAGGGAACCAAGAGTGAAACTTACTTAAAAGACCTGAGAGACACTTAGCAAATTGTGGTTATTTTGGAGAAGACATTATACACAATTTTTTTCATGGTTTAAACACACTTTCTAAACTTTCTACATCATGTATTTTTCTGTGTGTTAAGAATATAAAATAATAGATTTGACGTGAAATAGACATGGTGACGGAGAAGGCAATGGCAACCCACTCCAGTGCTCTTGCCTGGAAAATCCCATGGACAGAGGAGCCTGGTAGGCTGCAGTCCAAGTGGTCGCGAAGAGTCGGACACGACTGAGCAACTTCACTTTCACTTTTCACTTTCATGCATTGGAGAAGGAAATGGCAACCCACTCCAGTGTTCTTGCCTGGAGAATCTCACGGACGGTGGAGCCTGGTGGGCTGCCGTCTATGGGGTCGCACAGAGTCAGACACGACTGAAGCGACTTAGCAGCAGCAGACATGGTGACAGTGGAAGGAATCTGACTTCTTCTTTCCGACAAACTACATTATTCTCCCCAAATGAGAAAACTCCTGACTTCCCCACATGTATTAGTGATGACTTCCAGAGAATGGCTATATTCCTGGCCAGTCACTTCTACAGTAAACTGAGTTCCTCTGAAGTCTTTATGGTTAATAATCTAAAGCAGTCTTTCTGGAAACTGTGAGCTGGTTTGAATTAATTTGGTCAGAGTAACACATCACATAAAGTAGCATTTGTTTAGTGACTTTTATCCAGAAGATCAGAGGAGCTAAGATAAGACATTACTTTGCATCACAGTAATAATTAAAATTGTTATTCAATGTAAGTAGAAACATTGAGGGTCCCATTTTATATTGAGTCAACTTAAAATGAGAACAGACTAGAGGACCCTAGTTTTCTTTTCAGCAGTTCAATTATAGAAACATTTCTTCTTGCCCTTCAAGTTACTGTTTATTGAGTATCAACTGTGTGTCAGGCACTCGTTTGAGAGTTTGAGATACTTCAGTGACAAAATAGAAGCATACGTAACAGGGGAGTATCTTAGAAAGCGATTAGTTCTAGTGATAAAAGGGGAGATGAGGAGTATTGGGGGAGTCGATTGTGATTTTCAATTGGATGATACTTAAGTAAAGATTTGAAGTCAAGTCAAGAAGAAAGCTGGGGAAAGTGCACTTCCTTCGGGTTGAGCAATGCACAGGCCCTTCCATGGACGCCTGCCTGGCACATTCAAGCAACAACTAGGAGAACAGTGTAGCCAAAACAGAGAGCCCAGAGTTTCAAAGTTGAAATAGCAACATTCTAAAAAAAGCAACTATTTCTAGTCTTTCCCGTATTTTGAAAATATTTACTTGGAATTTAAATAAATCAGTTGCAAATATTTTTTCTTGACTCATCGGTAATAGTCTCTGGCAAGCACCTCATCCATCATTGCTACAAGGTGGGGCTGATCCCCAGCCAGGAATGCCTCTCTTTGCCACACCACACACATTCTCTAATACCAGGTCTCTCTTCTGATCAGAGGACTTCAAGCGTCTTCAAAAGCCTGAAGCCTGTTTGGTTTCTTTCTTTTTTTTTTTATTTAAAAAATGCTCTTAAAGTTGCAGCCATAAATATAGAGTAGAGCTTAGTAAAGATTCTAAAAATTTGAGTTGTAAAGGTACAGAGATTCTGCTCATTATCTCACATTTAATCATCACATCTCAGTTGTCTTAGCAACCTACACAATGTTCTCATTTGCTTTTCAGTAAGCCAAAGGATGAATGGATTCTTTGTTCATGTGTTTATGAATTTCTATCACCTGATACTTGATGTCTTTCTGGTGTGCTTACTGTGCCAGATAACTGTCTTTATATTCTTAACGTTCATGTAACCAGAATTAAACTCTGCTTTTCCTAAAAAAGTAAATTTCTAATGGAAAAATATCCAACCTCAGATAAACATAAATAAGCTTATATTATAAAATGTTTTCGTTGTAATTATAATTAATTTCCAAAGCTCAGCAAACTTGCCACACTCAGTCATCCAACAGATTTGAGCTACACAGGCATACTTATGAACTACAGAGAAAGAAAAAAGCCTGATGACAGAGCTAGGTGCCCAAGAGTCAGCTCCCGCAAACTTACATGCTTGCTTCTCTCTGATGCTGTCTTGGAGTGTATGCTGTCTTACACTACACATAACTCTAGTTTTCAAGTGTGTGCTCCGCTTACAGAGAAAGAAAAAAGCCTGATGACAGAGCTAGGTGCCCAAGAGTCAGTTCCCCCAAACTTACATGCTTGCTTCTCTCTGATGCTGTCTTGGAGTGTATGCTGTCTCATACTACACATAACTCTAGTTTTCAAGTGTGTGCTCCGCTTAGTCATGTCCGACTCTTTGCAGCCCTGTGGACTGTAGCCCACCAGGCTCCTCTGGTGGGATTTTCCAGGCAAGAATACCAGAATGGGTTGCCATTTCCTACTCCAGGGGATCTTCCTGATTTGGGGATCAAACCCACGTTTCTTGTGCCTCCTGCATTGTAGGGGGATTTTTTTTTACCACTGTGCCACTTGGGAAGCCCAGGTTTTTTCAGACTCATACCATAATAAGGTGGATGTGGCCCTGCTCACTTGACATACTAAGCAAATACGGTAGACTGTCTGAGTTCAGATTCCAGCTGTTTGGCCAACTACTTTACTTTGGCAAACTACTTTACTTCTCTGTGCCTCAAATATCCTTATCTGTAAAATGGGAATAATACCATTCTCCCATGGGGTTCTTTTAAGGACTAAATGAAGCAATGTAGGGAAGACACTTAAAAAAGTACCTGCTACATATAAGATGAATTTAAACAACTGGTCCTATTACAAATAGTCATAGTGATAGTATTGACAAGTGACAGCATGACATAAAAAGAACGGAAAAATAATGAAGCATAAATGTAAGAATGCAAAATGCTTAATCATGTGGGATGTTGTGGCATAGTGCTAGAAGACCTGTATGCGTTAGTAACGTCTGAGGGCAACCCTTAGTACAGTGTAATGACTCTCATCCGGAGAAGGCAATGGCACCCCACTCCAGTACTCTTGCTTGGAAAATCCCATGGACGGAGGAGCCTGGTAGGCTACGGTCCAAGGGGTCGCTAAGAGTCGGACACGACTGAGCGACTTCACTTTCACTTTTCCCTTTCATGCACTGGAGAAGGAAATGGCAACCCACTCCAGTATTCTTGCCTGGAGAATCCCAGGGATGGCGGAGCCTGGTGGGCTGCTGTCTATGGGGTCGCACAGAGTCGGACACGACTGAAGCGACTTAGCAGCAGTAGCAGCAGCAGCAATGACTCTCATCAGTTGCTCACCTTGAGTCTTTAGGTAAGAGTTAAGTTGTGTTTGTCATCATAACACATTTTAGAATTACTTCTGTACAAAGTGACTTCCTTTTAAATGTGCTGTTGATTGAAATATTCTGTTCTAATTAAGGCTTGACTTAAATAAGAGCTTGTCTGTTGTATTCTGTCGTGTGATTAGTTTGTAGAAATTCCATACTTCTCAAAAATAATACCATCTTTTCAAAAACATACGCAACCTTATTGCATAAAGTGATATTGTTGTAGCCATGCATCCTGGGAAACAAACTCACTCAGAAGAACAATGCACAGTGGAGTGCAGTCTGTTACACCGGCGGGCCCAAGGCAAAGTCTCCTCTTCGCCAAGGCCCCCGAACAGTTTTTGTGAAAACCTCATATACCTTAAGCGTACAAGCTCAAACCCACCTCCCCAAATTCTCTGAAACTAGTCTGAACAAAGGAAAAGAAAGATACAATCAAAGATAACCCACGATAAACCCGTGATTCGTATGCCTTAAGCCTAGGTAGTTAACAGTGGACAGTTATCAATAGGCCTGTGGTCATATCTCAATAAGCATAATACAATTTATGATTCTCTTTGGTTACACAGATAATTAGGGTATTCTTTTAGGCGATGGGGAATCTAGGTACGAGCCCTGGGGCTCTTCCATCTGGGAAGGGGAGAGGTGGGTCTGGTTTTCCAGTTGGTATGTCCTTTCCCTAGATACTGGGCATATAGCTCAAAAACACAGTCCAGCCCAAGGTAGAGTCCTGCTTTCAAGCTGGAGACTGTTCTGTCTGTTTCCTCTTTCATACCCCCCTCTTGATGCTCTTAACTCATAGTATGAACATCACTCGTAAGGATATATTGAACGCTGGCTGTCCAACCACCAATTTGGGAGAATGACACCAACCTTTGGGTTACAAAGTTCATAATACATTGTAAAATGGAGGGTCCACAAAGCAGAGCTATCAAGGCAACTGGTAACAATGGTAAATATAGTTTCCTGCCGATCACCGTTTACCCAAGATAGGACCAAAGTCCAAAAAGGAATGTTTTCATTTGACATTGCTTTTACCTGGTTGTTCATGTCATCTAAAGCAGCTGATACATTGCTGGATAAATCAGGAATATATACACAACATTCAACCTTAATTATAGCAGAGGTCCCTCCTTGAACAGCTGTGAGCATATCCAAAGACATTCTATTTTGAATTACCACTTTTCTCATTTGGATTTGTTCTTCATTTAAGGCTTGGATGGCTTTAGCACCATCTAGGAGGGCCTGAATTGTGAAATTAGTCAAGGCTTCTACTTTAATCATAATATCTGTTGTCCCTATAGAAGGTACGAATAAGGCAGCAATATACTCATACCATTGAAATACAGACCTTGTCCACCTAGCATGTAAATAAGGTAGATTTACCAGGGCTTGTTGTGGGTTAGGCTTTACGCTGCCATGGGCAAAAGAGAATCCCAGTGTGCAGCAGCCTACCCAGCCGATTGGTAACCAAGGCCAAAGGTTAGGCCCACAAAGCCACTGGGTTCCGCTGGGCGCCACCCAGCGGATTCTAGGGTTATATTTCCAATCAGAGCCTGGCCAATGGACTGGTTGGGGTGGTATGGGACATCGAATATTCATTTACATTTTCCGGGGGATAGGTACCCCACATATTTTAGTTCTTTTGGGTCTAATGAAGGTCACCAAATCCTACACTTTGTTCTTTTTGTTCCCAGCGTATAGTGGCAGGGGTAATTAATTGACCCTTTTCTGGAGTCATCCAGAAATATTCATCCCAGACTTGGTAGAAGTGTTCAACATACAAAGAGGCCTGTCCTCCCTTGCCAGTCAGGGAGCTTTTTTCCTTTTGTTCTTTAAATATGAGGTACAGGCTTTTGTTACCTCCTATGAAACTGGTGTTTACATCAAATGTAACCCCATGACCCAAGACTGTTAACTGTAGGTCTGGCTTACACCAAGAGAGCAGGGAGAGATTATGATTGACAAGAGAAAGGAAAGTCTCTTTTTGTCATCCCAGAAAAGAGCAGAGTGGTTTAAAATCTCCTTGGTGGAGCGGTGACACCCACCAAGAAAGTCCATCCATCACGGGCAGAGGCATAGCCCACATACCCAGCAGTTGGAGGTGTTGTGGAAGTCCACATAGGAATGTGTCCATGAGATGAAAACATTGTCCTGAGTTGAAACAGAAGTTAAATTCAAATTCACGTTGATGAGGCCAAGCGGCAGGAATTGATCATGCGGCTTCATCCTGAAGGAGCTCATCCGAGATCTTCTTTTCCTTCTTCTTCTTAAGGATGATCTTAGTCTCTCGAGGGTCAGTGGGGTCCCTCTGTGCAGTCCACTCAGCGTTTTCTGGGTCTGTGTGGTGTGTTCTCTTCATCCTCATGTGGCGGATCCAGGGAGTGACACCTGCAACTTTAACTGCCGTAGGGTGGTTAGAACAACAGTATATGGAGCCTTCCAGTGTGGGACCAAAGAGTCGTGTTTCCAGTCCTTGCCCCACACGTGATCTCTGGGCACAAATTCGTGAATCTGTTCCCCAAGGGGAAACAGCATTCTTTCTTGTACAAACTTAGTTAGCTGATTTATTACCTTACCCAGTTGTTCCATCTGCAGAGAAATCTCCTCTCCCCTTACCTGAGGCAAATTTGTTGACAGCTGTTTTATTGTGAGAGGGGGCCTCCCATACACAATTTCGTATGCAGAATAGCCATGGGACAGTGGGGCCATCCTGAGTCTGAGCAGAGCCGTCGGAAACAAGGCCACCCAGGAGCAGTCAGTCTCTATGATCCACCTGGAGAGTATCTCTTTAAGTGTCCGGTTGGTTCCTTCCACAAACCCAGAACTCTGGGGCTTATATGCTGTATGTAAATTCCACTTGATGTTTAAAGTTTTGCTTACTTGTTATACTAAATCAGCTACGAAAGCAGGGCCATTGTCTGATCCAATGCTGGTAGGAAATCCAAATCTGGGAACTATCTCCCTAAGCAGGCATGGGGCTACTTCTGATGCTCCTTCAGTCTGGGTAGGAAAAGCTTCTACCCATCCTGAGAACATACATACCATGACCAGCAGGTAATGGTAGTGTCAGTGAGGTTTCATTTCAGTGAAGTCCACTTCCAGGTGTTCAGAGGGCAGCGTGCCTTTTAGCTGAATCCCCGGAGGTTTCTCTCTGTGCCGAGAGGCAGCATTGACCTGTGAGCAGGCAGTGCAGTTCTGAGATTTATCCTGTATAAGGAAGAGAGGCGGGGAACCAAGAAATATTTTCTAATTAGCTCTTCCAGTTTATCATGGCTTAGGTGCGTCGCTTGGTGTGTTTGGCTTACCAGAGTGGGTGCCAGCTCTTCTGGTACCAGTAATTTGCCACCTGGCAATTCCCACCATCCCTTTTCAGTCTTGATGGCCCCTTCTGCTTTGGCTAGTTGGTTTTGGGCATCAGTGTATTTTGGAGAGTACAGCCTTAGCTCAGGCAGCTCTGCCTGTACGAGAGCTTTAATAGGGGGTTCACTTGTCACCCCCAATCCCTAGGCTGCTTGTTTAGTGGTCTTATCTGCCAGTCTGATCCCCGAGCCTGAGAGGGATCCTCTTTTTGACGTCCTCAGCAGTGTATGACTGCAACCCTTTCTGGTTTCCGGGTAGCATCATAAGTGTCTTAATTTCTTCCTTATTGTTAATATCTTTTTCACTAGCTGTCAAAAGGTCTCTCTTCTATACAGAGCCCTGTGTACATGTAGTGTGGCAAAAGCATACCTGGAGTCTGTGTAAATGTTTGTCTTCGTACCTCTGACAGCTGGAGGGCCTGGATTAGAGCATATAGTTCGGCCTGTTGAGCGGACCAGTGTGATGTCAGAGAGCTAGCCTCAATGATGGTTTCTTCCATGACTACTGCATATCCTGAGAGTCGTTGTCCTTGTTTCACCAGGCTGGTGCCATGGGTGTACAGGACCAAATCTGGGTCCGGGATTGGCTGATCTCTCATGTCAGGTCTGCTGGCACAGTACCTTGCAATCATGTGAGCGCCCACCTTCTCCCACAGGAAGGAGAGTGGCTGGATTCAGGGCCTGACAAGGCTCAATAGTAACATGTGGGTTCTCACATAACAGTCTCTGGTATTGAGTAATCTGGGATGTCGACAGCCATTTATGGGGGTCCCCTCGCAGGAGAGTGTTGACCTCATGTGGGACTTTTACAATCAAATGTTGGCCCAAAGTCAACTTGGTTGCCTCCCAGACCAGTAAGGCAACTGTAGCAACTGCCCAGAAGCATCCTAGCCACCCAGTGGCAACACTGTCCAGCAGTTTCGGGAGATAAGCCACGGGTCTGGCCCATGTCCCCATAATCTGGAACAACACTCCCATAGCCACATTGTCCATTTCAGTCACATAATGATTAAACAGCTTAGCAAGGTCTGGCAGGCCCAAGGTGGGTGCTGATGTAACTGGTTTTGAGTTCTCTTACCAGTGGGACTTGTTTTGCCAACCTGGGGGGCCGATTGTCTTCTGCCCCGACCTCAGGGAATTGTTGGGTTAACTCTGTCTCTGAACTGTTCAGCCCGTCCATTTTCCCTTCTGGGAGATCGTGTAACCTCCATTCATCTTGAGGGGTTACCAAAGGAAAGAGTAAATAGGTGGTTGAGCCCACTCAAAGAGTGGGTGTTCGTGGTGGGGAAAGGTAATTAATGCCCCCAATTGAGATAGCAAGTCTCTTCCCAACAGAGGTACTGGGCATTAAGGAGTGTGTAAAAATTCATGAGTCACTTGGTGTCCCCCCATCTGTCATTTTCAGATTAGGCTTGAGACACAAAGGCAGCATTTATCACCACCTGAGACCCAGCAGCCTCTGGATCTATTGGTGTATAAAGTCTACAGGCCTCGCATAGTCTTTGGTAGAACTCAGAGGGTGATTTGCTTTCCCTTTGAATCACTTCGGAGGTTTTTGCCATACTCGTAGGTTTTCAGGGCCCCCTCTTGAGACCTTGTAAAATAGCCACCCAATATCTCTCCAGGTGGCCCATCCCTTCCTCTGTGTTACAGTCCCAGTTGGGCTTCTCATCGGGGGTGGCTAGTTCTGCCCACCGCTGCAGGTTTGCAGTACCCTCAGGTGCCATTTCTCTTAACCATTTTCTGGCCTCAGTGAGGATCCTGTGTCTTTCTCAGTGCTGAAAAGGGAGACTAGTAGTTGGATCATGTCATTCCATGTAGGGGGTGGGTTCAAAAAAATATTTTCCATTAGCCTAATCATGGCTCGTGCTCCCCCAAGTACGGTGGAGTGTGTCTCTGGCAGCTACAGGGGGCTGATGGTGGTGCCCACACGCATCCTGAACTGGAGGCTGTTGTAGCTCTCTGAGGGACATGTGTAGTGGGGTTCTTCCCCCCTGTTCCTTGGTGGAGCACAGCCTCTGTCTAATTCCTGTGTTTTCTTCCCCCTTCCCATCAGTACTCACCGGGAGACGTGGATACAATCTATGAGGTCTGGCTGAGGTGGAACTGGGGGCATGGACCAAGGTCTCCATTAGTGGGATCAGAGCCTGCCGAAACGGTGGCTCTACGATCTCTGGGAGAGCTGGTGTAAGAGCAGCGGCTGCTGCAGGAACTTCACCTGGCCCTGGATCGGGCATTGAGGCAGCCTCTGGTCCTGGTGGAGCACTGGGAGGCAGGAGCATCATTATCCAGTATTGGGGAGGGGTCAGGTCATCCCCATCCAAATCCTGTAGAATTTCCTTTTTTATCATCCGTCAATTTTTGTGCCATTAATATTTTTCCCTTTCCCTTCTGGATACCGAATCTTGTCCAAGTAGGAGGGTCCTGAGCTAACCCTAGCCACGAGTCAATATATGGATATGGATCCGGGTGTCCTGGCTCTCCTGTGACTACTGCATAGACTGCTTCCACTATTTTTAAGTTCATGCTGTTCTCTGGTGGCCATCCTACTCGCATAGGGGGCCATTGGACGTCACAGAGTATGTGGAGGCGGTTAGGCGTCATCTTCACCCCATAGTCTCCTCCAAATCCCTTCTTTAAATTTTTAATCATGCACTCCATTACAGTTGTCTTAGATTCACTTCCCCCCATCTTGCTTACCTTCTCGGACCTTCTACTTTTCCTTTTCTTTCTGTGTATGAAGTTCTCAGTACCCTATGTACTTCTGATATTTCCGCTCAATGAAACACTTAAATCGCCATTCCGCCTCCTTCCTGACTGGGGTGAGAAGAGCCTTACCTGCCAGATCCCAGAGGGAGAAGGGGGATCAGCGTGTCTTCACCTGCCGGTCAGCACAGCCGGACCAGAACACCACATGGTCCAAGACTGTTTCTCCCTTAACTTTTAAAGTCCGTTCTGCCTTGGTGGGCTTGATCATGTGTGGATGAAAACACAAATGGGTTAAATATCCCACATCCCAGGCCGTCTCCAGAAAAGCCAATCTTACTCACTTATGTATCCCCCTCCTTCTAGCCTGACAATTCTGAGGAGGAAAGAATTTCACAACAGATGGGACACCTCCTTGGGAAGGGCAGAATATGAGCACACAAAGACCAAGTTTCTTCTCCTAAAAATCCCCTGGCGATTTTTTGGTAGTAATTTCCCCCAAGACAGAATGGACACCACCTCCTGAATGACCTTCACAAATTTCCTTCCTAAGCCCTAACACACTTGTCAACCTGTGTACCAAACAATCACTGCCACCTGCCTATTCCAGGCTCCTGTGGGTCTGTGCCCCTGCTAGTCCCTCCCAGGGGGAGGGAGGTACTAGATTCACTAAGTGAATCAAGCCCCCTCTTCCACCCTGCTGGATGGGTTCCTCCTCACCTGAGTGCTCAGTTCCCCTGCTGCCATCCACTACCTGCTAACTTGAAAGGTCTGGGCATTGAGAAGCAGAATCCTTACAGAAGGGCGAGGCTCCTTCCCCCTTCTAGAAGATTCGAGCCACAAGGCCTCAGAGTAGTCCCAAGTCGGCCTTGTCTCCTCGAAGTGAGGAGTTTCCTGGCCAATGCACCAAATGTTGTGGCCGTGTGTTCCAGGAAACAAACTCACTCAGAAGGACATTGCAGATAGTGGAGTGCAGTTTATTACACTGACAGGCCCAAGGCAGAGTCTCCTCTTAGCCAAGGACCCCGAACATTTTTTGTGGAAACCTTATATACCCTAAGTATACATGCCCAAACCCACCTCCCCAAATTCCCTTAAACTAGTCTGAACAAAGGAAAAGAAAGATACAATCAATGTTAACCGTGATCCGTATGCCTTAAACCCGTGATTTGTATGCCTGAAGCCTAGGTAGTTAACAGTGGACAAGTAGCAATAGCCCTGTGGTCATACCCCAATAAGCATAATACAATTTATGATTCTATTCGGTTACACAGATAATTATGATATTCTTTTAGGCGACGGAGAGTCTAGGTATGAGCCCTGGGGCTCTTCCATAGTTGGAGTGGGCTTGGGTTGGGGTCTGGTATTCCAGTTGATATTTTGTTTCCATAGATCCTGGGCTTATAGCTCAGCGTCCACAGTCCGGCCCAAGATGGAGTCCTGCTTTCAAGATGAAGCCTGTTCTGTCTGTTTCCTCTTTCAATATAATCCTGTATTATTTATCTGCTACAGGTTACCCATTTTTTCATTTTCTAATATTCTTCTAATGGAAGATTCAGAGTCCCAACTAACGGGCATGTTAGCTATCAAGCTTGGGAAAAAGATGATTAATGTGGTTTGGCAGAAGGCCAGGGGAGCATCCAAGCCCCTATGCAGCAGCTGCTGTGGGAGCATCATGCCTGGCATCCAGCAGGAGACAGAACCAGCTGCTGTAGCTCAGACACTGACTTTTGCACTGTTTTAATCATAATGTCGCATAATGTCGCATAATGTCGGTGTAGTCATTATTCTTTGTTTCTCATTATGTATTGTTGTTTACTAAAAAAAGAGAAACAATGCTGGTAACCATAATGTAGAGAAAAAATGAGGTGTGTGTACATGACTAGATCTATTGTGTGGGTGACCCACCAATGTTTCTCCAAGGGGAGATTTTAAGAGTCAACTCTTTGTTAGCAAGACTGCCCAGAATATTGCTGGACTTTCAGGACTGACTTCTTCCAGGTCTTAGTAGTGGCCCTGTCACTATGAGAAGAACCCCAAATTCCCTAGTGTGTTTTCCCAGTAGGTGCCTCCTTAGGTACCCAATGGATTGTAATCAGAGGAGGTTACTGTGTATCTTAAAGAATCCATATGTATCTCATGGATGTTTTTAAGAACATGAGAAGTACAAAGCTTACAAAATGAAGCTAATGAAGCCAGCCTGCCAGAATCCCAGGAGGAGTCACTCAGCTTTACTGGGGAAAAGCACTCTCTTCTATAGCCTCTGATAGTTAACCTCAGCCAGGACTCTCACAGACAGTTGACATTGAAACAAGGGCATCCATGTGAGAGTATAGACAGCAAAGCTCAAACTGTCAGTAACTTAGCAAAACAAAGCAAGGTTGGTGTCCTAATAACATCATTTGACTGTAGGTGCTACTTAGACGGTCAATAAGCTTCAAAGTCAGAACTCAAGGCCTTTTCCTGCAAATGGGAAAGAACAATGTAAGTTTCACAATTATTTTCAAAATTTCGATATAGTCAATGCTTCTTTTACTCTTTCCATTCCATTTCCAGTCTATTCAATTTCATCTAACAGATTCTTGATATAATTGAATTTTACTGTGTGGAAATTTTTTTCTTTATGCAAAGGGAAGTAGTGATGTTTGAGGAATACTAGGAATAGTTGGCTTTGGTCAAATCTCTCTTTGATTTCTCATTTAGGAGTGCTCTAAACAGGGGTTGAAAAGTTTTGGAATTGATTTATTTTACTTGCATGTATGATATACTCCTAAATTACTTACATTACATCTTTTTGTGCATCCTTTCTCCCATGGTCATGCATTGAGGGTCCTTTTAATTAAAGTCGAGGGGCTGCTAAATCAAATTGGAAAAAAGATAAGACATGCAAAATGTAGGTTTTTGTTCAAGTCAAGAATCAGATGATTAGCAAAGGAATGCTTGCTTGTTTTTTACCCTGGGACTCCAGAGAGTAACCAAACTGGTTTTACAAACCATGTGAATTGATTCTGTGTGTCTTGGGAAGGATGAGAGGTTGTTTAAACTAATTTATTTGGAAGACTTTGAGGTTTATTTTTAACTTTTAAAATAATCTCCCTTTTTTTCACAAGAAAAAATTTTATGCAGTAGACTTTCATTAAGTTGAATTTTTACCTCTGAAACAAAGTTGCATCAGTTGGTTGAACTCTCACTAACTGAATGACTGTCAGGACAGGTTTCCATTTCTTCTTATTTAGGGAGTCAGATTCATCCAGCTGCTATTTTTTTAAATCATATTTTTCATGTTACTTTTATCCAGTGGGCTTTTCTGTCGATATTGTCAGTAGTAAGAGTTAAACGTCTAAGTCTGACATGTGTTTCTTATTTCAAAGTTCTCTCCTAAAATTGCTCCTCTTGCATGCATGTTATAGATTTGTTTGAAACCTTTGAAAACTTTGGTTTAAAGTAGCGGAGTCCAGAATTTCGATGAAACTGTGGACTTTTTTTTTTGGTAAATTGTCCATACTGCAGAGGGGGGAAAGGCAGTTTCCTAAAGTCCTGGAATGACTTCTTTAAATAGAGGCCAGTTTGCAAATTAACATTGTATTTAGTAAAATCTTGCCTCTAACTGTTAACTAGTGAAATGTGTATATAAACAATAAACCTGAACAGGGTTGCTATAGCTGATGCAATCTTTGCTCCGTGGTGCGGAAGGATTGGAATTGTTTAAAGATTAATCATAAAGCACATGGATGAAAGTTAATTAAATAAGTATAAGGTACAGCATCACTGCATGGTTATTCATCTTCTGGCTAGTGTGTGCCTTCCAAGGTCTGCAGTCTTTCACTCCGCTGTTTAGAGCAGTGCCAGCTCAGGTCATGCCAAATCCAGGTCAGTATATGAAGGGAATCAGCTTGCTTTGCTCGTGGATTTTCTGGGCATAATTTATACATGCTCAATTTTTTTTTTTTAGTGTCAGACCAAGTGTATTTATGTCATAATTTATTTTTTATGATTGTAAACCACTTAATTTGAAGCAAATATAGATTATTGCTAATGAAGCATTAAGGACAGAAGGAAATTACTTTTGTTAAACAAGTACTTTGGTATATTTTCTCCCTCTTTCAACTAGAGGATTTCTGTGCGAAACTGGTATTCAGTATTACTCATTATCTGGTTAATTCACTAGATCAAGATTCCCGTGTGTGGTATAGAAAAGTAGGAAAAATTAAGGAATTAAAAACAGGTTGATATAGGCTGTTGAGGACAAAAATCAAATGAGAGTACTTATGTTTTAAATCAAGACTATGTTTTCAGTAAAATAGTTTCTAATGATTCACAGAACAGTGTTGTCAACTTTGACAACGTCTGCTGAAAATCAAAATATAACTAGTTATATAGCGCTGAATTCTAGCAGGAATTTATACTGTGACATGAAACAAAGTTCTCATTGAATGACAGTATTTTGTATTTTTCTGGCCTTAGTAGTCTCCTGACTTTTAAAAATGTTCACAGCCTTTTTTGTTCCTCCACATTACATGGATAAATTGACAACAAGCCCATTTTATTCCAGAGTAGATTTCTTAAAATAATTTTGATGGGAAGATAATTGTTTAATGACAGTGTATAAAATTTTGCCACAGTAAAAACAAAATTAGATAAGAGAAAATACAAAGAGAGAGTTTTGTATAATTACTGTAAAAACATAGGTGGAAGGACCAGTTAAACAGTTAGATCTAAAAAAATGACAACTCAGGTTTCCAAATTTTGTAATATCCATAAAGATTTTGTGCATTCTCTGACATTACTTGATTTTTTATGTTTCTGGATTTACACATAGGAATAGCAGTGTGTTTATCTACTTATTTCTAGGTTATTTGCACTTATTTATTCTCTAGTTAAAAGTTTCACATAAAAATGAAACATATGTGCAAAACAACATCATTACCAAAACTGACCCAGATAAAAGTGAGAAAATTACATGCAAGCCCTCTTGTATAAATAGTCTGCACCAATAAAAGGACTTAATTTAGCAAAATTTATGAAAATTGACTTTGAATTTGTGCCCTTGGACGTCATGTTCAAAGCTACCACACTTAAGTCAAGGATAGTAATATAGTATACAAAGTATTATTGGTTACATTCTCTTTTAACAGAGTTATTTTTCAAAATACCTTTGAGGTGTTCTAAATTATGATTTGGTTTCCAACCAACTTCAGTTAGTTAGCATCTGCTCCTTTCATGTTAAATTGTACACTTTTTCTTACTCACTTGGCATACATTCTAATCAATTCTAACCTCTCTGTAAGAATGGAGAAAAAGAGTTTGAAATGACTCAGAAGCTTTGCTTCTGAAATTAAAAACAGCTCTTTTTTTTTTTTTTTTTTTACTTTGTTCTATCACTCTCTTCTTAAAAAATATCAAATATTACTCAGCCTTAAAAGGGAGCAAAATTGGGTCATTTGTAGAGATGTGGATGGATCTAGAGTCTGTCATGCACAGTGAAGTGAGTCAGAAAGAAAAAAACAAATATCATATATCCATGCATGCATGTGGAATCTAGAAAAGTGGTACAGATGAACCTAGTTCCAGGGCAGCAATAGAGATGCAGATGTAGAGAACAGATGTGTGGACCCGGGGGGTGGGGGAAGGAGAGGGTGGTATGAATTTGGAGATTAGGTTTGACATAAATACGTTACCATGTATAAAATAAATAGCTAGTGGGAACCTGCAGTATAACACAAGGAACTCAGCTCGGTGCTCTATGATGACCTGGATGGGTGGAACGGGGAGGTGGGAGGGAGACTTACGAGGGAGGGGATATATGTGTACATATAGCTGATTCACTTCATTATACAGCAGAAGCGTAACATTGTAAAGCAATGATACTTCAATTAAAAAATAATATCAAGTAAGCATAGACTTAAGACAGAAAAATATCTGAGTTCAAATATAATCGCTCTACTTACTAACGTTTAAATTTCCTTTCCTCTTTTACCCTAGAAATCTGGTACCTTCCTCTTGTTTTCATGAAGACTAAATTAGCTGATGTTATGTTTAATGTTTGACACATAGTAAACACTCAATGAAAGGTAGTTATTATCTTCCCAAGTGTACACAGCTGAGCCTGGGACTTATGACTTGACCTATTTCAAATGTGGCAGAATCCAGGGCTCAGCTTTCCTGGAAATAATACCAGAATCACAGTATTTTAGCAGACCCAGCGAAAAGATGATGGACAGTAGCAGTGTCACAGGAGATTATACTCTTTTTCTGTCCTTTGAACAGCAACCACAGTGAACTAAGGGGGAAAAGGACAGAGAGCTGGGGAGTTGTCCACCACCTTATTGTGATCAGCTATCTTCACTGCCTATGGGAGGACTTTCCTTGATCTTTCTGCTCAACTGATGTCTAGATAATTTCAGGCAAAGCATATTTTTTCCCCAAAAAGTATTTATATGATGCTTGGGAGGAGGGATTTACATATGTATATGTAAACACACACAGATATATCTTGTTTATGTAATTGTAGTTTTGTGAACCCAGAAGGCACACCTACCACAGATGACATAATGACACAGAAGTATGTCTAGTGATAACTCTTAAAACTTATTCTTAGGGCGAAGTACCTTGGTGCATCTGTTAGGTTGTAGAGTGACAGGCTTTTATGTTATCTTTATAGTTAATTGTTATTGTTGTTGTTTAGTCACTCAGTCATGTCCAACTCTTTTGCAACACCATGGACTGTAGCCCGCCAGACCCCTCTGGCCATGAGAGTCCCCAGGCAAGAATACTGGAGTGAGTTGCCATTTCCTTCTCCAGGGGATCTTCCTGACCCAGGGATCAAACCCAGGTCTCCTGCATTGCAGGCAGATTCTTTACTACTGAGCTATCAGGGAAGCAATAGTTTAATTAGTTGCTCATTATTTAGTAAACACTTAACAACAACATCCATCATTTTCAATCTCCTGTCAGGTTTCTGAAAAAATCACATTCATAGAATAAAACATAATTATAGAAAAGCATTCCAAAGTGAGAATCTAGTTAAGAGTCTGGAAGCTTAAATTCAGACTAGTTAGTTAGTAACACAGATGTTGAAATGTGAACTAGAATAGTAGTTTGGTCAGATTTTCCCTGAGCAAATTCATTTTGATGAAGCACTGTGAGAATCTAAGACTGTAGTTGAGAACGGTATGCTGGCCTCTTCGTTTAGTCTGGTGATTCAGGGAGCACTGCAGTATGAAGATGCTGTTGAGGCTTGACTTGTAGACGCTGTTGCTCCCTATTAACCCCTTGTGTAAAAATCCTGAGCCATCACTAAGTATGGCCTTTATGTATTAGCCCAATCAGTAGTAATTAGGATTATGTTAGATACATATTAAGCCAGAAAGATTAGACTTTAAGCCCCAAAGAATAATAGAATGAATCCATTTGAAAATATAATAAAATCTCATGTTTGTAGAGAATAAAAGAGAGGGTAATAAGGAACAAGGATCAGTAAGAATGAGGGGGGAGCTTTAATGCTTCCTTTAATTGTGAAGATATTAATACTAATAAATAGCTTTTATAGAGTATTTAAGAAATTGTATTCTGTAGTAGTGAAGGGCATAGGCCCTGGGAACAGTCTAGATGGAGCCCAGCACCATGGCATTTGCAAGCGCACCTGGGGAGCTCTTCTCCTAACCTCTGTGCCTTTTAGTCATCACTTTTATCATGGGAATAAGAAAATGCCTTCCTTCCTGAGGTCCTGTGAGGATGAAGTTAGGTAATGAATTTGGCACTTAGAACAGCATCAGGTGTTTTTTTTTATTATTATTATTTCTGTTACAACCATTGTGTGCATGCGTTTATGTGAAAGGAAGCATTAGCATCGTGCAGGCCAAAGAGGAGGTAGGCAGAGGGCGTGAGTGTTTTGCCAAATTAGAATTCATGTGGTTTTAGTATACCTGGAGGTAGGTGAGATTCTGGGATTCTAAAAGCAGAAAAGTTAAAAAAAAAAAAAGGGTCCTTTCAGACCATCTTAGTTTGTTTATACAGAAAAACAGAAATTGGTATGATAGAGAATGAATACTAGGAAACAGCTAACTGCCTTGCTTTATTGACATTTTCCATAGCCTGTAAGTCTTAAAGACCTAGCCTAAACCGATAATATTTCATAGAGCACAAAGTCATATAAAATAAATAATCTTTTGATTTCCCCCGAAATGCATTTTTTAGCTGAAGTGAAAAAATAAATACTACTTTGTTCTGGTATGTTTAAATCAAAAGTAGTGTAGTGTATAATGTTAGTTCCATATTAAAATGACAGTTTGATGAAGGTATTTATTAAGATTATATTTAACTTCAATGATTTTCCTTTATATCAAGAACTATTTATTTTTTATGACTGAGCTCATCTCCTTAAAACAGTCGATTCAAATCTGAATGATAATAACCTTATATTTGCGTGTTCATAATTTATACTGTCTTGGAAAAGAAGCTGTTCTATAACCAGTATTTCAGAACTGGGAGATATCTTTCCCCTTCATATATTCATAATAAAAATACCTTGGGAATTTAAAAGCTTGATTTCTTTGGGCTGCTTCCTTTGTTTATTTTTTAAAATCCCAAGTGTTGCCAAAAAGAGATAGATTAGATTAAAAAAAAAATAAAGCACATGGCCTATTTTCTGATTTTGTTGTTATTTAATAATGAGGGCAGAGCAGGTAAGATTCCTAGTTACTGAAGCAGTGAATAACTGTTCCATTAACTTATTCATATCCATTTAGCCAGTATTTACTGAGGACCTATGTTCATCCCTGGGCTTCCCTAGTAGCTCAGCTGGTAAAGAATCTGCCTGCAATGCAGGAGACCCTAATTCAATTCCTGGTTTGGGGAGGTCCCCTGGAGAAGGAATAAGCTACTCACTCCAGTATTCTTGGTGGTTCAGATGGTAAAGAATCTGCCTTCAGTGTGGAAGACCTGGATTTGATCCCTGGGTTGGGAAAAATCCCCTGGAGAAGGGCATGGCGACCCACTCCAGTATTCTTGCCTGGAGAATGCCATGGACAGAGGAATCTGGTGGGCTACATACAGTCCATGAAGTCACAAAGAGTCGGACACGACTGAGCGACTTTCATTTATGTTCATCCCAGTCACTGTGCTCCTTCTGAAAAGACAGTATAAACTCTTACTGGGTTTGATAAGTAGTGGTTCCTCATTCAATATTTTTCCTAAAACACTCAGAGCTGATTTTTTTTCATACTACAAATGTTAATACATTATAGATCCTTTAGATAGGAAATACATTCAGTCATACTTAAATAAAATGAAAATCATCTACATTTCTAACTCTCACAGTCTTCCAGTGATAAGAAAAGTTCCACTTGTTGATTTGACTATAAAAGGTTTTTTCCTAATATAAAATACTTGAGACTAATAATTTTCTATGCATTTAATTATCAGCTAAGATAAATCTTAGAATAGTATTGGTTGCTCAGTAGAGTGTAACTCTTTGTGACCCCATGAAATATATGAAACTTATTTATTATTTCACTTCTCTTAAAATTTTCTGAGTAAATTAGGAAGAAATACAGAAAAACTTAAATTAAACTTACTTATAGAGAAAAGCCCACAAGGGAAACATCATATCTACAACACTGGTTTTTCCAGGAGTTGGAAGATAAAGATAACAAAATCACTTATTTATCTTCACTTATCGGACTTTTAATTTTCATATGTATTGTCTGTGTTCTCTTTGGTAGATTTTGCATGTAATAATTGGTGTAAAATCTCAAAGCAATACGTGATACACTATGTCTTTGAATTTAGAAAGAAAACCAACTTTGTTATCACTTTTTTATTTGGGAAAGAATTAATTAAAACTTTGTAATTGAACTCTTTAAGTTAATTGTTTAATTGCTTGTTCAGTTTTATCAATCGTTTTGTCTTGTGGTTTTATCAAGTTACATCATTAAATGACCCAGTTCAGGCATTTTTTTAATTGAAAGGTATTCGTCATAAGAGGTTTATTTAGATCATTCTATTTCATCTTGTTGGGAATTTGTTATTATTTCTTAAGTTGGAAGACGATTGTACAGAGGTTAAAGGAGGTGGTGAGGATGAAAGGAGACAGACCCCACAGTACCAAATTCTCCCCAATCACCAGAACTTTTGTTCTTGCTCACTCCTTTCTTTGCTCTAGAAGACTGCTGTCTCCCCCTGTCCCCCCAGCGCTGTCACATTAAAGCCAACTTAACAGAGGCAGTTCATAGAGTGCTAGTTCCCCTGACTCTTGAATAATCTGAAAACCCCGTGTACCACAGATAAATACAATAGTAAATCTTCTCAGCTCCAGTGATTTTAGTCTCCTCAATTTAATCAAGTTGAGCCATGTAGGAATTTGTTCAAATAGCGAACTCTCTGTAGATTCAAATCCAACTTAGGGCTCCTATGCTTGCTACTGATTTTCTTTTACAGGAAAAAAAGGAAAAAAAAAAAGCACTGCTGCTGTTTTCTATTTTTCAGCTTCCTTGTGAATGTATTTCTTATTGAAACCAAATTCATGGTTCTTAAATTCCTAGACCACTATCTATCATGCAATTCAAGGCTATTTTCCAAATGGTAGAAAATCGAAAGCTGTTTGTTTGGTTGCCTGATTTTCTCTAGCATTCTTTGGAAGATTTAAAGCAGGGGGTAAAAAAAAAGAAAAGAAAAAACTGACCTATATTAAGAGCTAAACATGAAAAGGGGTTTAGGATGAACTTTAACTTATTTAATGATGCAAACGTTCCCAGAATTATAATGCATACCTTTTACTGGGGGTGCTGTGTTTGGTTTTTGCTAAAGAGCATTTATTGTGTGTGTGCTCAGTCCACCAATCCTCTCCAACTTTATGCTACCCCAAGGGCTGTAGCCCACCAGGCTCCTCTGTCCATGGGATTTCCCAGGCAAGAATACTGGAGTGGGTTGCCATTTCCTACTCCAAGGGAACCTTCCCAAAGGAGGGATCGAACCCACATTTTCTGCACTGGCAGTTGGATGTTTTACCACTGTGCCACCTGGGAAGCCCTAAAGAACATTTACTGGTAAGAATTTAATGGTTCTTACTGGTGCAGTGTTAAAGCATCCACCTGCCAGTGAAGGAGATGTGGGTTCGATCCCTCGGTCTGTTGTAGCCACAAGTTCCAGGAAACAAACTCACTCAGAAGGACAATGCTGATGGTGGAGTGCAGTTTATTACACCGGCGGGCCCAAGGCAGAGTCTCCTCTTAGCCAAGGACCCCAACCAGTTTTTGTGAAAACCTTATATACCCTAAGTGTACATGCCCAAACCCACCTCCCCAAATTCTCTGAAACTAGTCTGAACAAACGAAAAGAAAGATACAATCAAAGTTAACTCGTGATTCACATGCCTTAGGCCTAGGTAGTTAACAGTGGACAATTATCAATAGGCCTGTGGCCATACCCCAATAAGCATAGTAGAATGTATGATTCTATTCGGTTACACAGATAATTAGGGTATTCTTTTAGGTGATGGAGAGTCTAAGTATGAGCCCTGGGGCTCTTCCACAGCAGAGGGGGGCAAGAGGGGGTTGTCTGGTTTTCCAGTTTGTTTGTCATTTCCATAGATACTGGGCATTGGCATATGGCTCAAAGTCCACAGTCCGGCCCAAGATGTAGTCCTGCTTTCAAGATGGAGCCTGTTCTATCGGTTTCCTCCTTCATTCCCCCCTCTTGATGCTTTAACTCATAGTGTGAGCATCACTCATAGGGGTATACTGCACCCTGGCTCTCTGACCGCCAATTAGGGAGAACGACACCAACCTTTGGGTTACAAAGTTCATAATATATTGTAAAATGCAGGAACCACAAAGCAGAACTATCAAGGCAACTGGTAGCAATGGTAAATACAGTTTTCCGCCAATCACTCTTCACCCAAGATAGGACTGAAGTCCAGAAAGGAATGTTTTCATTTGACATTGATTTTACCTGGTTGTTCAGGTCATCTAAAGCAGCTGATACATCTAAAGCAGCTGCAGTACTTTGATGCAGTCTCAAAAACAACAGAATGATCTCTGTTTGTTTACAAGGCAAACCATTCAGTATCACGGTAATCCAAGCCTGTGCCCCAAACAGTAACGCTGAAGAAGCTGAAGTTGAATGGTTCTATAAAGACCTACAAGACCTCTTAGAACTAACACCCGAAAAAGATGTCCTTTTCATTATAGGGGACTGGAAAGCAAAAGTAGGAAGTCAAGAAACACCTGGAGTAACAGGCAAATTTGGCCTTGGAGTACAGAATGAAGCAGGGCAAAGGCTAATAGAGATTTGCCAAGAGAACACCCTGGTAATAGCAAACACCCTCTTCCAACAACACAAGAGAAGACTCTATACATGGACATCAACAGATAGTCAACACCAAAATCAGACTGATTATATTCTTTGCAGCCAAAGATGGAGAAGCTCTGTACAGTCAGTAATAACAAGACCAGGAGCTGACTGTGGCTCAGATCATGAACTCCTTATTGCCAAATTCAGACTTAAATTGAAGAAAGTAGGGAAAACCAGTGGACCATTCAGATATGACCTAGATCAAATCTCTTATGATTATACAGTGGAGTGAGAAATAGATTTAAGGGACTAGATGTGATAGACAGAGTGCCTGATGAGCTATGGACAGAGGTTCGTGACATTGTACAGCAGACAGGGATCAAGACCATCCCCATGGAAAAGAAATGCAAAAAATCAAAATAGCTGTCTGAGGAGGCTTTACAAATAGCTGTGAAAAGAAGAGAAGTGAAAAGCAAAGACAAAAAGGAAAGATATTCCATTTTGAATGCAGAGTTCCAAAGTATAGCAAGGAGAGATAAGAAAGCCTTCCTCAATGATCAGTGCAAAGAAATAGAGAAAAACAACAGAATGGGAAAGACTAGAGATGTCTTCAAGAAAATTAGAGATACCAAGGGAACATTTCATGCAAAGATGGGCTTGATAAGGACAGAAATGGTATAGACCTAACAGAAGCAGAAGATACTAAGAAGAGGTGGCAAGAACACACAGAAGAACTGTGCAAAAAAGATCTTAAGGACCCAGTAATGACAATGTTGTGATGACTCACCGAGAGCCAGACATTCTGGAATGTGAAGTCAAGTGGGCCTTAGAAAGCATCACTATGAACAAAGCTAGTGGAGGTGATGGAATTCCAGTTGAGCTAATTCAAAACCTAAAAGATGATGCTGTGAAAGTGCTGCACTCAATATGCCAACAAATTTGGAAAACTCAGCAGTGGCCACAGGACTGGAAAAGGTCAGTTTTCATTCCAATCCCAAAGAAAGGCAATGTGAAAGAATGCTCAAATTACCGCACAATTGCACTCATCTCACACACTAGTAAAATAATGCTCAAAATTCTCCAAGCCAGGCTTCAGCAATACGTGAACCATGAACTTCCAGATGTTCAAGCTGGTTTTAGAAATGGCAGAGGAACCAGAGATCAAATTGATCAAATTGCCAACTTCTGCTGGATCATCGAAAAAGCAAGAGAGTACCAGAAAAACATCTATTTCTGCTTTATTGACTATGCCAAAGCCTTTGACTGTGTAGATCAAAACAAACTGTGGAAAATTCTGAAAGAGATGGAAATACCAGACCACCTGACCTGCCTCTTGAGAAACCTGTATGCAGGTCAGAAAGCAACAGTTAGAACTGGACATGGAACAACAGACTGGTTCCAAATAAGAAAAGAAGTACATCAAGGCTGTATACTGTCACCCTGCTTATTTAACTTATATGCAGAGTACATCATGAGAAACGCTGGGCTGGAAGAAGCACAAACTGGAATCAAGACTGCTGGGAGAAATATCAATAACCTCAAATATGCAAATGACACCACCCTTATGACAGAAAGAGAAGAACTAAAAAGCCTCTTGATGAAAGTGAGAGAGGAGACTGAAAAAGTTGGCTTAAAGCTCAACATTCAGAAAACTAAGATCGTGGCATCTGGTCCCATCACTTCATGGGAAATAGATGGAGAAACAGTGGAAACAGTGTCAGACTTTATTTTTTTGGGCTCCAAAATCACCGCAGATGGTAATTGCAGCCATGAAATTAAAAGACGCTTACTCCTTGGAAGGAAAGTTATGACCAACCTAGATAGCCTATTAAAAAGCAGAGACATTAGTTTCCCAACAAAGGTCCGTCTAGTCAAGACTATGGTTTTTCCCAGTGTTCATGTATGGATGTGAGAGTTGGACGGTGAAGAAAGCTGAGTACCGAAGAATTGATGCTTTTAAACTGTGGTGTTGGAGAAGATTCTTGAGAGTCCCTTGGACTGCAAGGAGATCCAACCAGTCCATCCTAAAGGAGATCAGTCCTGGGTGTTCATTGGAAGGACTGATATTGAAGCTGAAACTCCAGTACTTTGGCCACCTGATTCGAAGTGTTGACTCATTGGAAAAGACCCTGATGCTGGGAAGGATTGGGGGCAGGAGGAGAAGGGGATGACAGAGGATGAGATGGCTGGATGGCATCACTGACCCGATGGACATGAGTTTGGGTAAACTCTGGGAGTTGGTGGTGGACAGGGAGGCCTGGCATGCTGCGATTCATGGGGTCACAAAGAGTCAGACACGACTGAGCAACTGAACTTAACTGAAAGCAGTAATACATTACCAGATAAGCCAGGAATATAAACAGATTATTCAACCTTAATTATAGCATAGGTCCCTTCTTGAGCAGCTGTGAGCATGTCCAAAGCCATTCTATTTTGAATTACCGCTTTTCTCATTTGGATTTGTTCTTCATTTAAGGCTTGGATGGCTTTAGCACCATCTAGGAGGGCCTGTTTTGTGAAATTAGTCAAGGCCTCTACTTTAATCATAATATCTGTGGTCCCTATAGAAGGTACAAATAAGGCAGCAATATACTCATACCATTGAAATACAGACCTTGTCCGCCTAGCATGTAAATAAGGTAGATTTACTGGGGCTTATTGTAGGTTAGGCTTTATGCTGCCATGGGCAAAAGTGAATCCCAGTGTGTAGCGGCCTACACAGCCGATTAGTACCCAAGGCCAAAAGATAGGCCCACAAAACCATTGGGTTCCACTGGGTGCCACCCAGCAGATTCCAGGGTTATATTTCCAGTCAGAGCCTGACCAATGCATGGAATGATTGGGGTGGTATGTGAACTCGAATTTTCGTTTACATTCTTCGGGGGATAGATACCCATATATTTTAGTTCTTTGGGGTCTAATGGAGGTCACCAAATGCTACCCTTTGTTCTTTTTGATCCCAGGATATAGCGGCAGGAGTAATTAATTGACCCTTTTCTGGGGTCATCCAGAAATACTCATCCAAGACTTGATAGAATTGTTCAACATACCTAGAGGCCTGTCCTCCCTTGCCAGTCAGGGAGCTTTTTTCCGTTTTGTCTTTAAATATGAGGTACAGGCTTTTGTTACTCCTATGAAACGGGTGTTTACATCAAATGTACCGCCATGACCCGAGTCTATTGACTGTAGGTCTGGCTTACACCAAGAGAGCAGGGAGAGATTATGATTGATAAGAGAAAGGAAAGTCTCTTTTTGTCATCCCAGAAAAGAGCAGAGTGGTTTAAAATCTCCTTGGTGGAGCGGTGATACCCACCAAGGAAGTCCATCCATCACAGACAGAGGCATAGCCCCACATACCCAGCAGTTGGAGGTGTTGTGGAAGTCCACGTAGGAATGTGTCCATGAGATGAAAACATTGTCCTGAGTTGAAACGGAAGTTAAATTCAAAGTCACTTGATGAGGCCCTGCGGCAGTAGTTGATCATGCGGCTTCATCCTGAAGGGGTTCGTCCGGGATCTTCTTTTCAGTCTTCTTCTTAAGGATGATCTTAGTCTCTCGAGGGTCAGTGGGGTCCCTCTGTGCAGTCCACTCAGCGTCCTCTGGGTCTGCATGGTATGTTCTCTTCATTCTCATGTGGCGGATCCAGGGAGTGACACCTGCAAATTTAACTGCCGTAGGGTGGTTAGAACAACAGTATATGGAGCCTTCCAATGTGGGGCCAAAGAGTCGTGTTTCCAGTCCTTGCCCCACATTGATCCCTGGGCACAAATTCGTGAATCTGTTCCCCAAGGGGAAATGGCACCCTTTCTTGTACAAACGTAGTTACCTGATTTATTACCTTACCCAGTTGTTCCATCTGCCGTGAAATCTCATCTCCCCTTACCTGAGACAAATGTGTTGACACCTGTTTTATTATGAGAGGGGGCCTCCCATACACAATTTCCTATGGAGAATAGACTTGGGACCGTGGGGTCATCCTGAGTCTGAGCAGAGCTGTCGGAAACAAGGCCACCCAGGAGCAGTCAGTCTCTATGATCCACCTGGAGAGTGTCCCTTTAACTGTCTGGTTGGTTCCTTCCACCCCAGAACTCGGAGACCTATATGCTGTATGTAATTTCCAACTGATGTTTAAAGTTTTTCTTACTTGTTATACTAAATATGCTATGAAAGCCAGGCCATTGTCTGATCCAATGATGGTTCAGTTCAGTTCAGTCGCTCAGTCATGTCTGACTCTTTGAGACCCAATGAATTGCAGCACGCCAGGCCTCCCTATCCACCACCAACACCTGGAGTTTACCCAAACTCATGTCCATTGAGTCGGTGATGCCATCCAACCATCTCATCCCGTGTCGTCCCCTTCTCCTCCTGCCCCCAATCCTTCCCAGCATCTGGCTATTTTTCCGATGAGTCAACTCTTCGTGTGAAGTGGCCAAATTATTGGAGTTTCAGCTTCAGCATCAGTCCTTCCAATGAACACCCAGGGCTGATCTCCTTTAGGATGGACTGGTTGGATCTCCTTGCAGTCCAAGGGATTCTCAAGAGTCTTTCCAATACCACAGTTCAAAAGCATCAATACTTCGGTGCTCAGCTTTCTTCACCATCCAACTCTCACATCCTTACATGACTACTGGAAAAGCCATAGCCTTGACTAGATAGACCTTTGTTGGGAAAATAATGTCTCTGCTTTTTAATAGGCTATCTAGGTTGGTCATAACTTTCCTTCCAAGGAGTAAGCATCTTTTAATTTCATGGCTGCAATTACCATCTGCGGTGATTTTGGAGCCCCCCAAAATAAAGTCTGACACTGTTTCCATTGTTTCCCCATCTATTTCCCATGAAGTGATGGGACCAGATGCCATGATCTTAGTTTTCTGAATGTTGAGCTTTAAGCCAAGTTTTTCACTCCCCTTTCTCACTTTAATCAAGAGGCTTTTTAGTTCTTCTCTTTCTGCCATAAGGGTGGTGTCATCTGCATATCTGAGGTTATTGATACTTCTCCCAGCAATCTTGATTCCAGCTTCTGCTTCTTCCAGCCCAGCGTTTCTCATGATGTACTCTGCATATAACTTAAATAAGCAAGGTGACAATATACAGCCTTGACGTACTCTTTTTCCTATGTGGAACCAGTCTGTTGTTCCATGTCCAGTTCTAACTATTGCTTCCTGACCTGCATACAGGTTTCTCAAGAGGCAGGTTAGGTGGTCTGGTATTTCCATCTCTTTCAGAATTTTCCACA
The DNA here is from genome assembly GCF_054371585.1 of Giraffa tippelskirchi. Lineage (NCBI taxonomy): Eukaryota > Metazoa > Chordata > Mammalia > Artiodactyla > Giraffidae > Giraffa > Giraffa tippelskirchi. The sequence continues at coordinate 135,780,932 of NC_137283.1, forward strand.
GTTTGTTTTGATCTACACAGTCAAAGGCTTTGGCATAGTTAATAAAGCAGAAATAGGTGTTTTTCTGGAACTCTCTTGCTTTTTTGATGATTCAGCAGAAGTTGGCAATTTGATCTCTGGTTCCTCTGCCATTTCTAAAACCAGCTTGAACATCTGGAAGTTCATGGTTCACGTATTGCTGATGCTTGGCTTAGAGAATTTTGAGCATTACTTTACTAACTATCTCCCTAAGCATGCACTGGGCTACTTCTGATGCTCTTTCAGTCCGGGTAGGAAAAGCTTCTACCCATCCCGAAAACATACATACCGTGACCAGCAGGTAATGGTAGTGTCAGTGAGGTTTCATTTCAGTGAAGTCCACTTCCAGGTGTTTAGAAGGCATTAGCTGAATCCCCGGAGGTTTCTGTGTGTGCCGAGAGGCAGCATTGACCTGTGAGCCGGCAGTGCACTTCTGAGATTTATCCTGTATAAGGAAGAGAGGCGGAGAACCAAGAATATTTTCTAATTAGCTCTTCCAGTGTATCATGGCTTAGGTGGGTCGCTTGGTGTGTTTGGCTTACCAGAGTGGGTGCCAGCTCTTCCGGTCCCAATAATTTGCCACCTGGCAATTCCCACCATACCTTTTCAGTCTTGATGGCCCCTTCTCCTTTGGCTGGTTGGTTTTGGGCTTTATTGTATTTTGGAGAGTCCAATGATAGCTCAGGCAGCTCTGCCAATATGAGAGCTTTAATAGGGGCTTCACTTGTCATCTGCAAGCCCTCAGCTGCTTGTTTAGTGGTCTTATCTGCCAATCTGTTCCCCAAGCCCAGGGGTGATCCTCTTTTTGATGCCCTCAGCAGTGTATGACTGTAACCCTTTCTGGTTTCCGGGCAGCATCTAATAGGGTCTTAATTTCTTCTTTATTTTACTATCATTTCCCTAGCTTTCAAAAGGCCTCTCTCCTTATAAGGAGTCCTGTGTAAATGTAGTGTGGCAAAAGCATACCTGGAGTCTGTGTAAATGTTTGTCTTCTTATCTTTTGACAGCTGGAGGGCCTGGATTAGAGCATATAGTTCGACCTGTTGAGGGGACCACTGTGATGTCAGAGAGCTAGCCTCAACGATGGTTTTTTTTCCATGACTACTGCATATCCTGAGAGTCATTGTCCTTGTTTCACCAGGCTGGTGCCATTGGTGTACAGGACCAAATCTGGGTCCGGGATTGACTGATCTCTCAAGTCAGGTCTGCTGGCATATTTCCTTGCAATCATGTGAGGCCCACCTTCTCCCACAGGAAGGAGAGTGGCCAGATTCAGGGCCTGACAAGGCTCAATAGTAACATGTGGGTTCTCACATAACAGTCCCTGGTATTGAGTAATCCGGGTTGTTGACAGCCATTTATGGGGGCCCCTCACAGGAGAGTGTTGACTTCATGTAGGACTTTTACAATAATATCTTGGCCCAAAGTCAGCTTGGTTGCCTCCCAGACCAGTAAGGCAACTGCCCAGAAGCATCCTAGCCACCCAGTGGCAACATTGTCCAGCAGTTTCGGGAGATAAGCCACGGGTCTGGCCCATGTCCCCATAATCTGGGACAACACTCCCATAGCCACATTGTCCATTTCAGTCACATAATGATTAAACAGTTTAGCAAGGTCTGGCAGGTCCAAGGCGGGTGCTGATGTAACTGGTTTTGAGTTCTCTTACCAGTGGGACTTGTTTTGCCAACATGGGGGGCCGATTGTCTTCCGCCCAGACCTCAGGGAATTGTTGAGTTAACTCTCTCTGAACTGTTTAGCCCATCCAGTTTCCCTTCTGGGAGATCGTGTAACCTCCATTCATCTTGAGGGGTTACCAAGAGGAAGAGTAAATAGGTGGTTGAGCCCACTCGAAGAGTGGGTGTTCGTGGTGGGGAAAGGTAACTAATGCCCCCAATTGAGATAGCAAGTCTCTTCCCAACAGAGGTACTGGGCATTAAGGAGTGTGTAAAAATTCATGAGTCACTTGGTGTCCCCCCATCTGTCATTTTTGGTTTAGGCTTGAGGCACAAAGTCTGCATTTATCACCACCTGAGACCCAGCAGCCTCTGAATCCATTGGCGTATAAAGTCTACAGGCCTTGCACAGTCTTTGGTAGAACTCAGAGGGTGATTCACTTTCCCTTTGAATTACTTTGGAGGTTTTTGCCATGCTCACAGGTTATTGGGCCCCCTTCTTGAGACCTTGTAAAATAGCCGCCCGATATCTCTCCAGGTGGCCCCTCCCTTCCTCTGTGTTACAGTCCCAGTTGGGCTTCTCATTGGGAGTGGCTAGTTCTGCCCACTGCTGCAGGTTTGCAGTACCCTCAGGTGCCATTTCTCTTAACCATTTTCTGACCTCAGTTAGGATCCTCTGTCTTTCCTCAGTGCTGAAAAGGGAGACTAGTAGTTGGATTATGTCATCCCATGACATAAGGGCGGTGGGATCAAAAAATAGTCTCCATTAGCCTAATGATGGCTTGTGGCTCCGCCGAGTATGGTGGACTGTGTCTCTGCCAGTTTAATAATCCATAGAGGAAATGGCTGGTAATAATAGGCCTCAGGGGGCTGATGGTAGTGCCCAAAGATGTCCTGAACTGGAGGCTGTTGTAGCTCTCTGAGGGGCATCTGTAGTGGGGTTCTTCCCCCCTGTTCTTTGGCACAGTGCAGCCTCTGTCTAATTTCTGTTTTTTCTTCCCCCTTCCCATCAGTACCCACCGGGAGAGGTGGATACAATCTATGAGGTCCGGCTGAGGTGGAATTCTGGGGGCGTTGACCAGAGGTCTCCATTAGTGGGATCGGAGCCTGCCGAAACGGTGGCTGTACAATCTCTGGGAGAGCTGGTGTAAGAGCAGCGGCTGCTGCAGGAACTTCACCTGGCCCCGGATCAGGCATTGAGGCAGCCTCCGGTCCTGGTGGAGCACTGGGAGGCAGGAGCATCATTATCCAGTATTGGGGAGGGGTCAGGTCATCCCCATCCAAATCCTGTAGAATTTCCTTTTTTATCATCAGTCAATTTTTGTGCCATTAATATTTTTCCCTTTCCCTTCTGGATACACAACCTTGTCCAAGTAACAGGGTAACTAGTAACAGGGTCCTGAGCTAACCCTAGCCATGAGTCAATATATGGATATGGATCCGGGTGTCCTGGCTCTCCTGTGACTACTGCATAGACTGCTTCCACTATTTTTAAGTTCATGGTGTTCTCTGGTGGCCATCCTACTCGCATAGGGGGCCATTGGACGTCACAGAGTATGTGGAGGCGGTTAGGTGTCATCTTTATCCATGGGTCTCCTCCAAATCTCTTCTTCAAATTTTTAATCATGCACTCCAATACAGTTGTCTTAGATTCACTTCCCCCCATCTTGCTTACCTTCTCAGACCTTCTTCTACTTTTCCTTTTCGTTCTGTCTATGAAGTTCTCACTACCCTATGTACTTCTGATATTTCCACTCAATGAAACACTTAAATCGCCATTCCGCCTCCTTCCTAATTGGGGTGAGAAGAGCCTTACCTGCCAGATCCCAGAGGGAGAAGGGGGATCAGCATGTCTTCACCTGCCGGTCAGCACAGCCGAACCAGAACACCACATGGTCCAAGACTGTTTCTTCCTTAACTTTTAAAGTCTGTTCTGCCTTGGTGGGCTTGATCATGTGCGGAAGAAAACACAAATGGGTTAAATATCCCACATCCCAGGCCATCTCTGGAAAAGTCAATTCGTGCTCACTTATGTATCTCGCTCCTTCTAGCCTGACAATTCTGAGGGGGACAAGAATTTCACAGCAGATGCGACACCTCCTTGGGGAGGAGAGAATATGAGCACACAAAGACCAACTTTCTTCTCCTAAAAATCCCCTGGCGATTTCTTGGTAATAATTTTCCCCAAGATGGCGTGGATACCACCTCCTGAATGACCTTCACAAATTTCCTTCCTAAGCCCTAACACACTCGTCAACCTGTGTACCAAGCAATCACTGCCACCTGCCTATTCCAGGCTCCTGTGGGTCTGTGCCCCCTCTAGTCCCTCCCAGGGGTGGTGATCAGGCCCCCTCTTCAACCCTGCTGGATGAGTTCCTCCTCACCTGAGTGCTCAGTTCCCCTGCTCCCGTCCACTACCTACTAACGTGAAAGGTCTGGGCATTGAGAAGTAGAATCCTTCCAGAAGGGCGAGGCTCCTTTCCCCTTCTAGAAGATTCGAACCGCAAGTCCTGAAACTAGTCCCAAATGGGACTTGTCTCCTCAAAGTGAGAAGTTTGCTGGCCAATGCACCAAATGTAGTAGTCACGTTTTCCAGGAAACAAACTCACTCAGAAGGACAATGCAGAGAGTGGAGTGCAGTTTATTACACCAGCGGGCCCAAGGCAGAGTCTCCTCTTAGCCAAGGCCCCTGACCAGTTTATGTGAAAACCTTATATAGCCTAAGTGTACGTGCTCAAACCCACCTCTCCAAATTCTCTGAAAGTAGTCTGAACATAGGAAAAGTAAGATATAATCAAAGTTAACCCGTGATTCATGTCCCTTAAACCCATGGTTTACCTGAAGCCTAGGTAGTTAACACTAGACAATTATCAAGAGGCCTGTGGACATACCTCAATTAGCATAATACAATTTATGATTCTGTTCGGTTACCCAGATAATTAGGGTACTCTTTTAGGCGACGGAGAGTCTAGGTACTAGCCCTGGGGCTCTTCCATTGGAAGAAGGGGGGCTCTGGTTTTCCCGTTGATATGTCATTTCCATAGATCCTGGGCATATAGCTCAGAGTCCACAGTCCGGCCCAAGATGGAGTCCTGCTTTCAAGATGGAGCCTGTTCTGTCTGTTTCCTCCTTCAGGTCAGGAAGATCCCCTGGAGTAGGAAATGGCAACAGACTACAATATCCTTTCCTGGGAAATCCCATGGACAGAGAAGCCTGGTGGGCTACTGTCCATGGGGTCGCTAAAAGTTAGACATGACAGAGCACACACACACACACACACACACACACACACACACACACAATGGTTCTTACTAAAGACATCATTCATTTTACATTTGGATCCTTCAAATGATGAAAAGACCATCCCTCCCTCCTTCATCTCTTCTGGTGACTGCCCAGCTAATGTTCTGGGTGATGATCTTGGAGAGAGAATCATCTTCCGAGGGTAGCATATGGCTACTTGGCAGAGCCCGACATGCACTTTAGTTAATGGGCTCAACTTTGCCTGGAAATCTTTCATGTGGTTACCTTGCAGATGGACTGTCTGCATCGTCTTGTCCTCCTGACTGATTTGTGTGGAGGTTTAAAAAAAAACAGTCTTTGAATTCTAGAATCTACACACAAGATTATATAAATCTCAACAGAAAAAAAAAATTAAAAAGTTGTTCTTACAATAATCTAGTAAATTGGTAGAAAATGTAGATTCTGGAGATTGACTTGATTTGAAACCTGGATTTACCACTTGTTAGCTGTTAGGCCTTAGGTAAGTTCCTTATCTGCCTCAGTTTCCCCATCCAAACATGAGGGACTATAACAATGCCCGCCTCAGATGTTTCTGTGAAGGGTAAATCAGATTACCCCTCAAAGCTTTTAGGACAGTGCCTGATGTATACTGAATACTCCGTGAATATTGGTAGTGATGTGAGGTCTGTCTATGGTATTCATCAGACTAGAGCATGTTCTTGGTTTTATGTGATTTAGGATTAAATTTGGCTTTAGCTGTGAAGTGGCTTCAGGCTTTATTTTTCTTTTTTTGATGGGACTCATGGCAATGTTTGGTCATATTTAATGGAGAGCAACTTCAGTTCTTTTTTAAGTAGTGAAAAAAGAGTTCACCTTCCACTAACTAGACTTTGATCTTAACGAAACCCCTGTTCCAATCTGGATTTCATTATAAGTGAACATGTAGTTGGTGAGTCAGTGGTTCTAAGGTCCCGGGTTTTCAGTTGCCATTTTACATGGAAAAGGCTTGGGTTCTGACTGTCAAAGATGACATTTGAGGCTGGATTGGCATGATGATTTGGAAGCATCTACTCTCTCAACCAAAACTAAAGCTTTAAAATTTATATTCACTTTTTTCAGAGTCGTTTGAATGGACTTTAAAACAAATAAAGGGCTCTTAAGCTTTTGAAACAATTCAAATACAACTGCAACCAAAGCCTGTCTATTAAGAGTTTACATTTCAAATTTATTAATATTTGCAAAGCCAAGTCATGACCTTGGTATCCTATGTGCTAACAACATCTGTTGATTAAATCTTTTTCATTGATTTAATGAGATATGTTGGCTCAGCAGTGTATATTGACTCCAACTTGCCTAAGTAAATGGAAAACTTAGCTTCCTAGAAAGCTTCTTATGGGATGTGATATGAGTAAAATATTCATGTGAATATATTTTTACAAATAGGAGTGTTATTGGTGTTTCTTAAATATAAATCACATGCTGCTTTTCCTCAAAATTTGGTCTAAACTTTAGACTGAACAGCTGTGTCTGAAGACTTAGAAGAAAGAGAAAACACATTTTGAAAAAGTATTAAATTGGTGTGAATCCAGCTTAATTAACAGCTTAATTAACTGGGTAATTAGTATTCAGGACATAAATTTTCAAAAATTATCACCTAATATAAAAATGAGCAACTTCTTCCAAAAGTAAAGATTACAATTTGACTATGAAGGAGATCCTTCAAGAATAATATTCTCCATATTTTTTTTTCACTGACCAAAGATCTTAATTTCTCCTATCAATCATGAGTCTTCCCTTTCTCCTTGAAGGCTCCCTACTTTCCTGTTGACCAGGCTCTCTCCCCCTCCATAGACTCCCTGCAGTCCACTTCAAACAAGTCTCTGGTTCCCCATTGGGGCAGTTAAATGATTACCCCCAGGTGTTAGTTCGCCCTTGGCATTGCTGCCATGCCATGAGTCTAGAGGAAAGGGGAGGGGATTTAGAAGATCAAAGTACTGGTGCTCTAATGGGAGCATTTGAGGTGGTGTTGAACGCTCAGTCCTGTCTTCTGCTCCTCTGTACCTTACCCACACCACCTCTGGACTTTCTGTCTTCCTGAGCCTAATCAGAAAACAGAGTGGGCTGTGTGGCTAAACCATAAATCTGACAATTGGAAGTGTTTTATTTTTACTTTGAATGTAGGCAGCAAAAGTTTAATGCTGTATGATGATTATATAATTGTAGAGTATAACTGTATAAATAGAAGGTAGCAGATACAGTCTTAATATATGTTTGAGTCAGTTTTTTTGATCATATAGAATGTTTTCCAAAGTACTATGGAGGAAGCTTCCCTTGTGGCTCAGCTGGTGAAGAATCCACCTGCAATGTGGGAGACCTGGGTTCAGTTCCTGGATTGGGAAGATCCCCTGGAGAAGGGAAAGGCTACCCACTCCAGTATTCTTGCCTGGAGAATTCCATGGATTGTATAGTCCATGGTCGCAAAGACTCAGACACAGCTGAGCGACTTTCACTTTCACTTTCATGAAGGAAACTTAAGAGGAATGAAATACACACCCTGCCTTCAGGCAGCTCAGAGTCAAATAGATAATACAGTTATTATGGAACAGAATCCACTTGTTTCTTGTGTTATAAAAATGTGAAACTCCATGAGAAAAGCAAATAAAAATTCAATACCAACATGATTATTTTTAAATCTATCATCTACAAAATATTGTAAACTTTTCTTAGAATATCTAGGAAATAAAAAATTTATAAAAAGAAAATAAAAATCACTCTACCCAGACATGACAGCTCTTTGGTAAATATTTTTTATGTGTATTTGGAATTCTAATATTGTGTATTCACTTTTTCTGTCTTGCCTTTTTAAACTCTACATTATGATCATTTCACCATGTAATTGAAAATTATTTACATAATTATCACATCACAGGATATAAAAGTTTATGTAATCATTTTCCCATTTGAGGACATTTGTGTTCCTTTCAAAGTTTCCCCTCTTATAAATAATTCATTGAATATATTTGTGTGTAAGTCTCCTCATATTTCTAATTTTCTTAAAATGAACTTCTAGAACTGGAATTCTAGGTCAAGGGCCATGCATATTTTAAAGTTCTTGAAACATTTTGCCAGATAGCTTTCTACAAGCTTGCACCATCTGAAAGTCAAACCAGCAGGGCATAGGAGTTTTTGTCTCATGCCTGCCAGCCATGAGAATTACTGTATTTTTTAACTGTAACTTTTGCTATTTTGATAAATTAAAAAGACATGTATTTTTTCCAGTTTGGTAGCTTTAAAATGTAGTTTTGAAGTGTAATATACATACAGAAATGCACACATTATTAAATGTGCAATTTTGTGAATTTTTGTAGAACCAACACACCAGTTTATTTATTCAGCATCAGAGAAGACAAGGAGCATGACCAGCTCCCTGCAGCCTCCTTCATCTCCCTTTTCAACCATAATCCTCTCTTCTTACCTTTAACATTATAGTTTGATGCTGTTTTTTACTTTGTATCAGTGGAATGATATATGTACTATTTATACTTTTTTGTGTCTGGCTTCTTTTGCTTAACTTTGTACTTTTAAAGATTCATCCATATTACTGTGTGTGGTTCTGTATTTGCTTTAGTCTTCATTGATTTCTATTATGTGACCCTAATATGTGAGACCTCATTAAGACACTCAGTCTCTTGACCCAGTCTGTAACCTCTGAATGATCTTCACTCCCTATCTGGCTGAGATCTCGTGGTTCACCTTTTCAGCCACTCATCTGCATGGACTCTTAGTTTTCTATCCCTTTTTCTTTTTATCATGCCCTTTAGCAAAATCAAAACTGTCTGCCCAGCTCATATGCTCCTGGCTTTTGAGTGTTTGAAGACTTACCTTATATAACATTTAGACAGAGAAATCTAGGAACACCCACAATTAAAGAAGATAGCTGTTTCTTCTCACATAACATTCCAGAGGTTGGTAGATGATCAAGAGCTGGAGGTTGGTTTCCTCTTCACTTGATTTTCCTTGGTGGATCCAAAGTGATGGTTGTAGTTATTACCATTTCACATCAACTGAAGAGAATAAGAAGAGGGAAGACCAGCCTAAATGGAAATGACACTTGACCCAATTAGTTAGAATGCAACTAAGTGTGCAAGCCCATATGTAAGAGAGGTTGTGACATGCAAAAGTCTGGTTGGGTGAACATGAGCACAACTAAAATCGTATTATTACAAAGAAAGAAGGGGATCACAAGATATTGAGAAGTAACTACATGTATGCCAAAAAACTACCAATTCATCCTTCATTCTCCAACTGGGACTTCAGTCCTGCCTGACAGTTATTCTGTTTCACATCAACTCCCTTTCTCATTTACGGTAGTATTTATTCAAAACTTTCTCCACTCTCCTTAGCCTTATTCTATTTTATCTTCCCATTACCATGTTTGAATATATTGCTTCCTATTTCCCAGATAAACCAAAAACTGAAAGCCAGGAATTTCCTTCGCTTCCTCTCTTATCTCTCTTCTGTATCTTATCTCATTTTTCTTTGTCTCTTACACTGTCAAAGGCCAAATCTCCCATATATGTTCTGGGTCCTCTATAATTCCAGAGGTTGCTAATAACTTCTGGTATTAATCCAATGAATATTTTTTAACTATCCAGAGACCATACCCTCCTGACGTTCCTTCCATTTCTTCATTCTTTCTTTTTTTCTGATGTCTGTTTTGTGTTCCTCTGTTTTGGTCCATCCCTTAAGCAGTGGTGCTTCCCAGGATACTACCACTGTTACCTTCTAATTTACCACTGTTTCATTGGGTGATTTTTTTCCTTAAGCAGAGCTGATGAATATTTAGGCTGATGAATCTCAAATCTGTTTCCAGCACAGATCTCTCCTCCAGATTCCCTGTTGAGTGCTGGATGTCTCTACTTGCACCTCCCTTGGGCACTTTCAACTCAACATGTCCAAAATTGAATTCAAATGTCTTCAAAATTTCTCCTGTTTCTTTGCTTCCTATCTCAATGACTCATGCCTTCTCTATCACAGAAATCTGAAAATCCTTCCTTGATTCTTTTCTCATGCTCTCCTCCCATAGTTGATCAGTAATCCTGTCTCCTTAGAATTTCTAGAATCTATTTACTTTTACTGATCTCTACTATTACTGCTCTAGTTCATACCCATAATCCATCACCTAAATAGCAGTCTACTAATAATTTCCCTGCATCTAGTTTTCTCTCTCAATCTACTTTACACATTAAGCAGAATAATTTATACAAAGCATATATTTAATTTCTCTTCTTAAACCATAGATTCTCTCCAATGCCTTCAGTGTGTACTAATTCACTTTTCTAAGCCAAACGTGGAAGGCTCTTTATGATCTAGTGCCTACTGATCTTTGCAATATTTTCTCTCTTTCTTCACCCCTTGTAATTTCCTTGCCTTAATGCTCTTTCCATGTCTGGGCTTTTAAGTAGGTTCCCAACTCTGCCTCTATTGCCCTACCTTCCCTTAGCTCAGCTCCTGTTTGGGTTTTAGAACATAGCATTTGATTTCCTCTGCTAGGAACCTTTCTCTGATATGCCCCTTCCAAGGACTGTTGAAGAATGCCTCTTATATATTCCCAAATGACTGTGTGTTTTCCCCTGTTGTATGTGTCTGCATCCCCACTAGCCTTTGAGCTTCTTTTTTTCTAGCCCCTTTGTTTTTAAAAAAAATTTATTAAAATATAGTTGATTTACAATGTGTTAGTTTCAGATGTACAGCCAAATGATTCAGTTTTATATATGTATATCTTATATAACTTTATATATCTGTATATAGACACACATATAGATATGTTCTTTTTTACATATAGTGTGTGCTTAGTCGCTCAGTCATGTCCGACTCTTTGCGACCCCAGGGACTGTAGCCCACCAGGCTTCTCTGTCCATGGGGATTCTCCAGGCAAGAATATTGGAGTGAGTTGCCATGCCCTCCTCCAGGGGATCTTCTCATCCAACGGATTGAACCCAGGTCTCCCACATTGCAGGTGGATTCTTTACCATTTGAGCCACAAGGAAGCCCAAGAATACTGGAGCGGGTAGCCTCCAGGGGATCTTCCCTACCCAGGAATTGAACCGGGGTCTCCTGCATTGCAGGCAGATTCTTTACCGGCTGAAAGTCCATTTTTTACATACATATATTTTTTTTTACATTCTTTTTCATTATAGGTTATTACAAGATATTGAAAATAGTTCCCTATGTTATATCAGTTCGGTTCAGTTCAGTTGCTCAGTTGTGTCTGACTCTGCAACCCCATGAATCGCAGCACACCAGGCCTCCCTGTCCCTCACCAACTCCCGGAGTTTACCCAACTCATGTCCATCGAGTCAGTGATGCCATCCAACCATCTCATCCTCTGTTGTCCCCTTCTCCTCCTGCCCCCAGTCCTTCCCAGCACCAGGGTCTTTTACAATGAATCAACTCTTCGTGTGAGGTGGCCAAAGTATTGGAGTTTCAGATTCAGCATCAGTCTTTCCAGTGAACACCCAGGGCTGATCTCCTTTAGGATGGACTGGTTGGATCTCCTTGCAGTCCAAGGGACTCTCAAGAGTCTTCTCCAACACCACAGTTCAAAAGCATCAATCCTTTGGTGTTCAGCTTTCTTTATAGTCCAGATCTCACATCCATACATGACCACTAGAAAAACCATAGCCTTGACTAGACGAACTTTTGCTGGCAAAGTAATGTCTCTGCTTTTAATAGGCTACCTAGGTTGGTCATAACTTTCCTTCCAAGGAGTAAGCGTCTTTTAATTTCATGGCTGCAATCACCATCTGCAGCGATTTTGGAGCCCCCCAAAATAAAGTCTGACACTGTTTCCACTGTTTCCCCATCCATTTCCCATGAAGTGATGGGACCAGATGCCATGATCTTAGTTTTCTGAATATTGAGCTTTAAGCCAACTTTTTCACTCTCCTCTTTCACTTTCATCAAGAGGCTCTTTAGTTCTTCTTCACTTTCTGCCATAAGGGTGGTGTCATCTGCATATCTGAGGTTATTGATATTTCTCCCAGCAATCTTGATTCCAGCTTGTGCTTCCTCCAGCCCAGCATTTCTCATGATGTACTCTGCATAGAAGTTAAATAAGCAGGGTGACAATATACAGCCTTGATGTACTCTTTTTCCTATGTGGAACCAGTCTGTTGTTCCATGTCCAGTTCTAACTGTTGCTTCCTGACCTGCATACAGATTTCTCAAGAGGCAGGTCAGGTGGTCTGGTATTTCCATCTCTTTCAGAATTTTCCACAGTTTATTGTGATCCACACAGTCAAAGGCTTTGGCATAGTCAATAAAGCAGAAATAGATGTTTTTTCTGGAATTCTCTTGCTTTTTCAATGTTCCAGCAGAAGTTGGCAATTTGATATCTGGTTCCTCTGCCTTTTCTAAAACCAGCTTGAACATCTGAAAGTTCACGGTTCACGTATTGCTGATGCCTGGCTTAGAGAATTTTGAGCATTACTTTGCTAGCATGTGAGATGAGTGCAATTGTGCGGTAGTTTGAGCATTCTTTGGCATTTGCTATATAATAGGTCCTTGTTGGTTATCTGCTTTATATGTAGTAGTGTATATATTTTAATCCCAAATCACTAATTTATCCCTCCTCTTCATTTTCTCTTTGATAACCACAAATTGTGTTCTATGTCCCTCCACTTAAATACCAGGGCTCACACATATATGGCAGAGTAGGGCAAAGTACCACCTCTCTCACAGCATCCAACCTAGTTTCGCAAAACTGAGTAGAGATGGTGGGGCCAGCTGACTATGGTTATAGCACTGTGGGTACCAGGGAGGTTGTGGGACTATGTTTAACACCTGCTGCCTAAACGCATTACATCCACCCTCCAACCCCCTTTTCCTCCAGTAAACACCAATCTGGTCTCTCTATCTATTAGTCTGGTTATGTTTTGTTTGTTTCTTCATTTGTTTTGATTTTTAGACCCCACATAAAAGTGAAATCTTACAGTATTTTTTTTGTTTGATTTATTTCACTTAGATTAATACCATCAAGAGCCATCCATGTAACCACAAATGGCAAGATTTCATTCTTTTTCTTGGCTGAGTAGTATTCCATGGTGCGTGCATGCACCTGTGTGTGTGTGTATGTGCGTGTGTATGCCACATGTTCTTTATCCATTCATTCCTTAGTAGATACTTAGGTTGCTTCCATATCTTGGCTATTGTATATGATGCTGCAGTGAGCATAAAGATGCATATATCTTTTCAAATTAGTGTTTTCATTTTCTTTGGATAAATACCCAGAAGTGAAGTTGCAAAGTCATATGGAAGTTCTGTTTTTTATTTTTTTGAGGACCCTCCATACTGTCTTCCATAGTGGCTATACCAGTTTACATTTCTGCCAACAGTGCAGGAGAGTTAGTTCCCTTTTCTCCACATCCTTGCCAGTACTTATTTCTTGTCTTTATTAATAGCCATTCTGACAGGTGTACAGTGGGACAGTTGTCTTGATTATAGGTGTTTACAATGAGGCTTTTGATATGTCACTTGACTATTAAATTTAAAGTTAGGATAACTAGTCTAATAGTCTATAGCATAGTCTAATATTCATTAGGGTTGGAAGGGACTCAGAAATCAGTTAACTCAAACTTACTCAGTTTATAGAGGGGCAAACTGAAGGTCAGAGAGGTCAAGTGATTTGCTCAGTATTTGAGAGGAAGAACCAAGACTAGACATTAACCTTCAGTTCTCTTCCCACTTCACTCTGTAAGCTGTGTGGTGCCTAAACAGGAGAAGGAATGCCATCTTTTAGGAAGGTAGATCTTTTGATTGGTCAGTAATTGTGGTTGAAGCAGTAAGGTCTGGACAGTATTGTGATGCACACCTGAAACAGCGAGTCAGGATTAGGGTGAGGTAAATGGGAACAAGAAATAAAAGGCAAATGTGGGCCTCTTTTCGAGATAAGCTCATGGAACTTGTAATGGGTTTGTTAATGCACAGTTATTTGCACATGGTATACAGAATATATATGTTGTACAATGTTGAGTGAATAAGAATTTATCTTTCTATGCATGTGTGCATACATATCACAAATACACTCTAAAATGTATATTAATTCATACTAGTAAAAACAAAACAACAACCAAAAAACAATTTGTTCCTTTAATCTTTTCAATAATACTAATAGATATTGTTCCCACTATACAGATAGAAATAAGGCTACAAGATGCTTGGTGGCATCCCTTGTGGCTCAGATGGTAAAGAATCTGCCTGCAATGCAGGAGACATGGGTTCAGTCCCTGGGTTGGGAAGATCCCCTGGGGAAAGGAATGACAACTCACTCTAGTATTCTTGCCTGAAGAATTTCATGGACAGAGGAGCCTGGTGGGCTACAGTTCATAGGGTCACAAAGAGTTAGACACAGCTAAGCGACCAATACTTTTACTTTCACTTCAAGGTTCTGAGGGGTTAAATGTTTGCCCCAAATCACAAAGTACTGTGAAGAGCTGAGTTGAGACTTCATGACTCATTTCTTGAATTAGAATCTGGATCTTTCTACAGGAACCTTTTTAATTGCCCAAAATATATAGGCAGTATTCCATTATTTTTTTTTCTGCCATGGCTGGTCTTTAAATCAAATATGTCATTTTATTCTTTTGTTATATGTACTGCCTAGTATCCCCGCTTAAATGTATACTCCACATCCTCTTTTCTGATGTTCCATATTTGTTTTGCCTTTACTGCTTTTCCCTGTGTTTGATGGCTCACCTGATGTGCTGCACTGTGGCATTAGTTTTGCTTGTGATCTTCAGTTTTCCCACTTTAGGTTTTTTCATCCTTTGCAGTTGGGGGGAAAGCAACACACGTTGGGAACCTATGTGCTACCTAGTAACAACGTGTAGAGTCTGTGTCCTGGTTGACTGTATGCAAGGAGTGTTCACAAGATCCTGCCTCTCTGGGCGGTGGCTAACAGCTCACATTTTTCACAAGGGGATGTGACAGCTGTGGCTGAGCTTTGGACTTTGTTATGCATATACTAGACTGTGAGACGTCTTGTAAATCTCTTCTTCCCACACATCCCAGCATAGCACCTTGCATACAATAATTGCTCAAGAATTTTTGTTAAATGCATAATTAATTAAAGTTATTGCTGTCATTATACTGTGGACTTTTTTCCTGACTGTGACATTTAACATTGAAATGTATGCTGATATACATACACACACATGCGTTATACGTATATATATATATTTACTCATGCACATAAATATGTACAATCCATGTTTACTCTCAAACTATTTCAAATATAGTAATTGCTAAGAAAGTACACAGATAAATTGCATGAAGTCCGATACATGAGCTTAAGGTTTTATTCAGCCTGAGTACTTGATATTTTAGACAGGTTAGCTGGGGAAATGTTAGTTGAGTAACTCAGCATAACTCTATAAACAGATTAACCAAATAGATAGTCAGGGATCTAAGGAAAAATTATGGTTTTATAAAGTTTACAATTTTGGCATTTCCAGGTTATAATACTGTCTACTTCTTTCTTTGATAGATACTTGTAAATAGAGGAATAGCTAAGCCGGTAGCAATCATTTCTAAATTGATGAAGACTTACTGCTGTGGCGTTCTATTCCTGTGTTTGATAAACAAAAATAGAGTGATGTAGTTTCCTGTTTTCTCTCTCTTGTTTCTTTCTAAAAAATTATTTTATTGAAGTATAGTTGATTTACAATATTGCATTAATTTCTATACAGCAAAGCGATTCAGCTGTATTTCTTTTTCATATTCTTTCTCATTAGGATTTCATAGGATGTTGAATATAGTTCCCTGTGCTATATAGTAGGACCTTATTGTTTATCCATTCTACATATAATAGTTTGTATGTGCTAATTCCAAACCCCCAGCTCACCCCTCCCCCACTCTCCCCTTGTTGGCAACCACAAGTCTGTTCTCTCTCTCTCTGAGTTTGTCTCTCTTGTTTCTGGGCCACTATTAGGGCTGGGCTGTCTAATCATATCCATCCATAGGCCACGGGATGGCCTTTTCTTCTTATAGAGGATGGGATTATGCAATAGTATCTCAATATTCATTCCAGAAATTACTTGAGTTCTTTAATATCTGATGTGATTTCAATAAGTACAGACTTTGCATAGCTTTATAAATGAAGGAGACAGGATTGTTTGGGAAAAAATATCCAATAACATGATTTCCATTTATACGAATTCATGGACGAGTGTATCTGTCAGCTTTACACTTTTGGATGGACAATGTTTTCCCAAATGCTATTTGTTCTAGATCAAAATGGAAGTGTTTTGTTCACATGCAGATAATTTCTGGTCTAGAAGATCATCAAAAATCATTCATAACTTAGCATGTAAGAATTTCTCAAGAGGCATTCTTTTAGCAGAAAAATCATATCTTCATACTTGCTTTCATATTCACTATGAAGTCTGCTAACATTCCCTTGTGGTACAGATGGTAAAGAATCTGTCTACAATGCAGGAGACCTGGATTCGATGCCCTGGGTTGAGAAGATACCCTGGAGAAGGAAATGGCTACCCACTCCAGTATTCTTACCTGGAGAATTCCATGGACAGAGGAGCCTGGCGGGCTATAGTCCATGGGGTCACAAAGAGTTGGACATGACTGAGTGACTAACACTTTCACTTTCAACATTTATTCAGCATCCCTTGTAGGCAGAGCTGATAGCCTGCTGATAAACATCCAGTGCTTATTATGTAACACTGTAAGACTATAGAAAGAAGGAAAACTTTGTAAATATAAGGCCTCTCTCTCTACTGATGAGTATTTTTGCCATTATTAAAAAAAATCTTGTATTTGCATATGATTTCCGATTTTAAGAGCATCTTCCCAAACATATTCTATGGTCTTTACACCATCTACCTTGTTAGGCAGGACAAGTGTTATTTTCCTGGTTCTCTCCATGAGGAAATAGAGGTTCAGTGGTGTCTAAGTAATGTCACTCCCCCTGGAAAAGAGTGGAGACTGGAGTCCAGGCCTTCCAGACGTGCCATTCTTCCTGCCAGGCCAGTTGAACTTTTAAAATAGAATTCTGAAACTAGCTTCATGAGTTTACCTTTTGCTGAATACCGTATTCGAAGGAAGGGTGACCTTGATGACACTGAAGGCTTTAACACTTGTGTGAGCACAAGCCAGATCCACTCCACTGGATCCAGGGCCTGTCTGCATGTACCCATCGGTGACTGGAGGTAGAAAGGCCCACCCTGCAGTGTGGCAAACTACTAGAGCTAACACTGGTGATGGCGTGTGCCAGAGGAATCCAACAAGCAGCTCTCTCAACTCTGACCCTCAATTTAGTGAAAACTGAGCAGGCCCCACAGTCATTCAAGAAGTCGCTGCACCCTTCATACAGAAGAAGTTACTATTGCGCAGCCTTTTATCCTTTTCTTCTCGCTGCTGTTACTGCAACCTGCCCTCTAAGTCAAATTTCTCTGCAGAAAGGAGATGGAAACATGTGCATGCACGCTTGAACACACACACACACACACACATGCAAACCCTTCCCTTCATTCTCCCATTTGCCTCATTCTCAGGCAGTCCGTCCTCTCCAGGGAAGATGAGGCTAGATGCAGCCATACAAGAGGCAGGTCAGAGTGAGCCATCTGCTTCCTCCCCCCACCACCCCCCCCCAAAGATGTGCTCAGCAGCTCCTCCTCCACAAGCTGACTGTAATTGCTCCTGGAGTCAGGTTCCAATATACATGTCATTCAGATTGCCTTGGCTCTTCTACCTAAGAATTCTTGTAAGAATCCAGGAAGAGCTGCTCAAACTGCTAGCCGTGAATCCAGACATGCCAAGGAGTCTAAATTAATCAAGTAACGTCTCATTTGGGATAAGGCTTAATACACTGAGCTTGTGGCAAGCCACAATGTTTGGAATGTGTTCCACATGCCTGAAATTTGGTTATAATAGGCTTTGTTTAGCAGGAGTTCTCAGGAGTAGCCCAGATAGTCTTCATCTTAATGTTTTTATGTTTAGGAGATACTTCCGTGGGTATCCCTGAAGTTCTACCTCACTTTGAGGTGACCCTGAGAGTCATTGATTTGGAACATCCAGAGTTTTCTGAAATTGGGCATCACGAAATGAGGATTGAAACCATGTTTATCTACTATTTTGCTTAAAGCTAAATTTGCCCAACAGTAGCTCAGCTTTGGAAGATATTTTCCTAGAAGAACATCCTCATCATCAAAAGCCAAGCTGTTTACGGGATCAGCTTAACCAGGACACTTTCCTTGTGTTCATAAATTCATAGATGGGTGTGAGTTCGGCAGTGAAACCTAATCAGCCTTCATCACCTCTGTTATGACCTAATAGTTCACTATTTTCTATTATAAAGGGGTTTTAAGGGCATCATTTGTCTACAAGATTGTGTTTTTGTTTTTACATTATAATAGAAAATATGAAATAATTTTAATACCCGTCTTTCTGGTTTGAAAGAGAAGAAGACTCTTTTTTAATTTTCACTCACTTCTAAACATTTGTACCCACACTGTATGTGAGACCTTAACATCAATTCGTGTTCACTTTGGAACAAAAAGATAAACACTACAGACATTGCTTAAGATCCTTATGTACTAAGCTACCTACCCATCCCCTCTCTCCTTGAGAAAACACTGTCTGAATTAGGAAATTATCATTACCATGAGGGTAATGCTGGGTATTGTTACCTCAGCCAGATACCCTTGGAGTGATCATTCCTGACACGCCATAAGGGCTTCAGGACCTGCCTGCATGGTTCCCTTGAAGCCATGGCCTCCCTACACCCGCCTTGCCCACTCATAAACTGTCCCCATACCAGTGGAGAGAAGAGTCTTCATCAGGTGGCATTTCTGATCCCTGAAAGTGATAGTCATTCAGTTGTGTCCGAATCTTTGCAACCCCAGGGACTATACACAGTCCATGGAATTCTCTAGGCAAGAATACTGGAGTGGGTAGCCTTTCCCTTTTCCAGGGGATCTTCCAAACCCAGGGGTCGAACCCAGGCCTCCCGCACTGCAGGTGGGTTCTTTACCAGCTGAGCCCTGCTCAGCCTTTTTTGAGTGGTAAGGGAGGGCTTGTAAGGGAAGGTTGGGATGGGGAAGAGAAAAGGAACAGTTACATGACAAAGGGTCTCCAGGAGTGGTCATGTACTGGGGGGTTTACACTGAGGGTGTCAGAGAGGAAAAGAAGGAGGGACATGGGCAGGAGAAAGGGATTTGAGAGACATCTAGGAAGATGAACTAAGCTGTGGAATATTTACACAAAATACACCAAGAAAAGTATTTCAGTATTTTTAAATGCACCAGTAGCTAAAATAATGGAAAATTGAAAACTGGTTCTGCAACCATCAATGCTATGAACATGTTTTCAAGTTTATTAGATCTTGCCATATTTCTCTCCAAATGTGCTATACCAATTTACATATCCACCAGAAGTACCAGATTTACCTCCTTTACCACATTCTAGCCAACATTAGACCTTATCAGATTTTGTCATATTTTCCAGTCTGATGAATCTAATACAGTATTCCCTTATTGTTTAAAGTTGCAGTTCTCTGATTAGTAGAAGAGTAACTCAGTGCCTGGCCAATGTGTTTTTTATAATTTTTACAGTTTTTGAAATGGATTTTATTTATCACAGGTTAATATAGCTTTACAGCATCATATTTAAAATTTAAGAAAGCAACATAAGAAAATTAAAATTAACTTCTTTTGTGAGAGTGACTGTCCACTTTTGAGGTATACAGAAAACCTTCCTCAGAAGCATTTATTTATTTTTACTTAAATATAGCTGATTTATAACTTGTCCTAGTTTTAAATGTACAGCAGAGTGATTCAGCTATATATAATATGTATGTATGTGTGTGTATATGTTTGTGTGTGTGTGTGTATATATATATATATATATTTCCTTTAGCTATACAGTGGTTCCCTGTTTGTTATGTATTTTATATATAGTAATGTGTATATTTTAATCTCAAAGCACCAATTTATCCCTTCCCTATGTTTTTCCTTTGGTAACCATAAGTTTGTTTTCTATGTTTGTGAGTCTATCTCTATTTTGTAAATAAGTCATTTGTATCATTTTTCAGATTCTGCTTATAAACAATATTAAATGATATTTGTTATTCTCTGTCTGACTTCACTTTGTCTGATAATCTCTAGGTCCATCCATGTTGCTGCAAGTAGCATTTTTTTCTTTTTTATGACTGAGTAATATTCCGTTGTGTGTGTGTGTGTGTGTGTGTGTGTGTGTGTGTACCTCTGCTTTATCCATTCATCTGTCAATGAACATTTAGGTTGCTTCCATGTCTTAGCTACTGTAAATATTGCGAATAGTGCTGCTATGAACATTGAGGTACATGTATCTTTTCAAATTATGGTTCTCTCTGGATATATGCCCAGGAGTGGGATTGTCGGATCATATGGTAACTCTATTTTTAGGTTTTTTAAGGAACCTCCATACTCCTCAGAATTATTTAAACTAAATGTATAAAATAAAACTATATACTTAGCATAAAATTGAATATATATATATATTTAGTAAAGAAAAGTCTTAAAAGAGATATACAAATGAAAGACTGCTCCATATAGCTACTGAATATGTTAATATAGCTGCATGGCTACAGACATACTGTTAAAAAGTTAATAAAAGGAGAAAGTAAATAAAACATAATAAAAAGAGAATTGGGAAAAAATTAACCCATAATCCACATATAAAGATACTTACTATTTTTACTGAAAAACAACTTTATTGAGGTATATTTAACATGTATATTTTACGTGTCCAATTTGATGATTTGACATGTATACGCCAGTGAAGCCATCACCACAATTATCGATCAACTTATCCATCACCCAAAAGTTTGCGCCTGCCTCTTAATAATCTTTCTTATCTCCCTTCCACTTCCCCCACCCTCATTTTCTGACAACCACAGATCTCCTTTCTATTTATTTTCACTTTCTTCCATGCTGTGAGCATCTATCAGGGCATCATTCCTTTGTATTGCTGTATTCTGTTGGTCAACAGTACCACCATTTGGCCATTCACTTCTTGATGGACATTTGTGTTGTTTCTAGTTATTAAATTGATTGCCCTTTTTTAGAGAATATATGTATATATATAAATTTTCTCATAAGCAAAACATTAAACATGAAATCATACCTGTTATTAATCAGAGCCTGGGGCAGTATCTGGCATGTATAGGTTTTCAGTAATTATGTGATGAAAGAGTTAGATGTCTGTTGGCAAATCTGAAAGCTAATGAGGAAAACAAAGCAGGCAAACCTAAGTAAAAGAGTATGGGGTGGTTGAACTGAACTAAACTCAGATATTTTTCCTTTACCCTGAGGTCAGGAGGTCCTGCACTGCTTACTTGCGTATCTTTCCTTCAAAGCAACATATCAACTCGCTTTCACTAAAAACAATCTCTCCGCTTTGTTCCTCTTTTATTCCATCCTTCTCAAGCAGTAGTTCAAAGCCTGAATGAGCTCTGAAATTTCCCTCTCTTCACGTCTACTTAGTTTCCAAGATCTGGTAACCCAGCGTCTGGCGTGACCGTCATTGCATTGTCCCTGTCTTGCTTGAGTTCAGTCTCTTCCCACCTCCCTGCCTCAGGAGGTCAACAGGGTCTCAACTTGCCCCCCCTCACCCCACTATCCAGTTTTCCCCTCTCTAATTCAGACTCCATGTGCTCATCACATATTTTTTTTTCATATTTTCTAAAATGTAACTTTAGAATGACTGCACTGCTCCTCCCTGCTAGCAGGATACAGCTCAATCCTCCTCTATGTGACCTGCTGCCTAATCTCTAGGATGCAGAGCTGTTTTGCTACTTGCATATATCTCAGCACACCAAATCATTTCCTATGCCCATGCCTTTGAATAAACCTGTCTTCCCAGCTTCTGAATTCCCTCAGCAACTCTGACCAGGGGAAATCGCTCAGAACTCTGTCTTGAAGCCTTCCTTTATCTCTGCACACACATGCACATTCATTTACACAAAAACCAGCAAAGTTAGCCCTTCTCTCCTCTGCTGCCCGTATCCATAACACTGCCCTTACGCTGTACTGTCGTTCCATTTTTCTTACGGGACTTTAACCACAGTCACAGTGTGAAGCCCGTTAATTTTTTCTTTTGAGACTAGCAACAGGTAGAAAGGCAGGGACCTCACATGTGCTCAGTAAATACGTTGGTTGCTCAAGAAATATTAATAACTCAGATTGTGGTACTCAGTACATATGAATAAATGAGTGTCTGACTTAAATGTCTGATCATCAAGTTGTAATTTTCCAGCCAAAAATGTTTAATGCCTTTCACTTGTTTTCAATCCTGTCATCACCACCTTAAGTCAAAAACCATTTAACTTCCTGAACTATTGAATCAGCATCCAAAAACCATTTAACTTTCTGAACTGTTGCATCAGCGTCTGGACAAGCCTATGTCAATAACTTCCCCCTCTTTTCTAAACCATACTAATGCAGATTAGCTAGACTAAACTCATACAATGACTGCTTTATTTACAGTGCCCCTCCCCCACCAGATTCCACTGCCTGGCTTTCAAAAGCTCTAGCTGTACTAGTAATCCAACTTCTTTCTCTTCTCCAACACATGTTCTCCAGTTTAGTTGTCCGTTCTTCCCACTCCTCCATGCCACACTGTGTTCATTCTAGCGGTTTTCCAGGGTTCCAGTCTGTCCTCTCACCAGAATACCCTGTCTTCTCACCTTCATGTGTCTGAATTCTACTAATCATTTGTCTTGTTAGAGTTGTAGCTGTGTGGCTGAGCCACATCTCCTATGGACACCTTTGGTGTTTCTGATCTATAGCACCCAGAATCTTAATTGTATCATAGTCAGTCTGATAATAGATGAAGTAACCCATTGCAACCTTTGAAAGTGAATGATAGTTACAGTATAAGGGTATGTATATTCTCCCCTACCCCATTCTAGAATTTAAGCTCCACAAAAGCAGAGAATTTGGTTTGTTCATAAAGGAAAATCAAGGGCACCTGGGCATCCAAATACCTGTCAAATAGCAAAGGTATGAAATTGTCTACTACCTGGTGGGGATTCAGATAATCATTTCTTTAGAAGAAGAACTTGAAAGGAAATATGAACAGGTTTGAGTGATCTCTGAATTTTAGAGAATGTGATACATTGGAGGTAATTTCTTAAGTGGAATCACAAGAGCAGCAAATCACCATATTTATTTATCAAAAATGTAGCATGTAAATTATGAATTGTAGAGCAGCTTCTGAAAAGTAATGATTTCTGTACCTGACAGTGTTAATCAATCAATCATATGTTTTCTGGAATTCTTGTACATTAATATAAGATGAAAGATCAAGATGAATGATCAGGATCATTCTAGTACAGGTCTAGATAGAAAGAACATAAAAAATGATGTGAGAATATTCCACCTCAGAGAAAAGAGATGCAGGTTCATGGATTCAGAATAGAATGATGATACTTTTATTTCACCATGGCTAAGGTCATCTGCCAGCTCTTCCCTAACTTTATGCAGTTGTTAAAAGGAAGAAAATCATAGCTCACTCTTTCAAAGCTCTTAGCCCAGAATCTGATGTGTAGTACATATTTGTTAAATATTTGAACTTAAACCACTGGAGAACCTTTTGTGTTTTTTTTTTCCTTCCTGAGGGGTGGGGGAGGGTAAAGAATTTAAGAAGGGAAGTGACATAGTTATAGTTGTATTTGAGAAAAATAATTGATTATTGTATGGAGGGGGATTTAAAGGAAAGATAGAAATATCAGGAAGCTGTCTGTTCCTTCATCAAGGTATGGTCAGAGCTCCTACTACTTGGAATGCACTTACGAGTGAATGAACTGCTAAGTACTGACGAGGATGAAAAGGAGTGAATATTTTGGAATCTATTTAGGCAGAAGCACTGAAAATATTTGATGAACTTGGTAAAGACTGAGAGCTTGAGGATATTGCCTAGGGTTGTGATTTGAGTGATCAATTTAATAGTACAGTAGGAGATAAGAACGTGAGTATGAAAGGGAAGATGATGAATTTAGCTGTGAACACAGAACATTAGAAGAGTCTGAAAGAGATCCTGGTGGAGATGACCAGTATAGTATTGTAGATAAGATTTGGTATTTAGAAGAGATTAGAAGGCTGCAGAGGGAGCGATTTTGAATTAATTAATGAAAAATAGTGGTTGAAGACATAAATGTGTATGGAAATTCCTTGGAAGAGTGTTTACCTGAGTGACATGAAATGAAGGCTGAGACTGCAAGATCATAGACATCAAAAGGTTAAGAGAACAAGAATGACCCACAAAGCAGTCTGAACATTAATGGCCAGATGTGACGTGAAGAAACCAGGAAAGAGGAGTTGTATCAGTTAAGACGGTTTCAAGTGCAAGTAACAAAGAATCTGACTCACCAAGCTTTAAACAATAAGGTAATTTATTGGTTCACATAACTGGAATTCCAGAGGTTGACTGGCATTAGACTGGTTGATCCAGGTGCTCAATAACTTCATGAAGAAATCACTTTACTTTGTCTCCTTTTGCTGTGCCTTCCACAGTTTCGAATTTGTCCTAAGACTTTTTCTCCCCTGGGGATAGAATGACGGGAGGCCAGGGTCGGAGTAGGGTAGAAATCAACACTCTACTCTCTCTCATTCACATCCAGCTGAAGACACAGTTTGGATCTGGACGCTCTCCTAGAAGTGTGAAGAGAAACTTACCCACAAGTCTCCAGCAAAGTATTCCTTAAGTCCCACTGGCACAGATATGATTACCTTACAATTTCTGATACAGTCATTAACTGGGACGATTAGACTGCTGTCTCCTGGAACCGAGAGTAGTCTTAGCTTTCCCTGATACGCTGACCTTTGTTGGTAGAAAATGAATACCTGAACAACAAGTAAGATTCTTTTGGGTAAAAGGAAATGAATAGAAAGTGGTGAACCCATAACCGGGCAACAGAACCACTACAGAAGTATTGGATAAGCCTAAGAGGAAGAATTTTTGAGGAGAAGTCATTACCAATGTGAAATGCCAAAGAGAGGCCAAACTAAGAGTTCAAAAAGAAAAAGAAAAAAGCCCCTTAGGTTAGGAATTAGGAAGAAGTGAGTCTGAATAGACTCTGGAAACTGACTGGAGAGAAGATGACTGTGAGGTGAGAAAGAAAATATGAAACATTGACTCTAGTTTGAAGATTCTGGGTTTTGAAAGGAAGAATAATGATTGTATAGCAGCTAGATGGGAAAATAGTAAGACAAGTGGTGTTTTGCAGCCATCAACTAATGTTTCAGAGTCAAGTCCACGGATTCTGATTAGATTCTGTTGAAGGCTAGTCCAGTGACCAGTTGTATGAACTTAGTCAGCTTGTCAAGCTCTCTTGAGTTCTCATCATCTTAAAGGGAGAAAAAGGCACCTGTGGTACTTTGTTTTTGTTTTTAACCTCACAGAGTTGTTAAATTTCAAAAATATTAAGAAAAAATATGTAATTTTTATTTTAGGTGACTGTGTATATGTGTTTTTAGGAGAGATTTTAAATGCTGTAGTTTATTGAGGCTTCAAAAAATACTTTTTTGGGGACAGAAAATAGAACAGTTTTTCTTTCAATCTCATTATTTGGTGCTGTGGTCTGAATATTTGTGTCTCCTCAAAATTCATATGTTAAAATTGTAGCCCTCAAAGAGATGGGCCTTTAAGAGGAGCTTAGATCACAAGGGTGGCATCCTCATGGATGGAATTAGTTGCCTTGTAAGAGACTCCAGAGAGTTCCTTTGCCCCTTTCACCACGTGAGGACACAGTGGGAAAACACAAAACATGAACCAGGAAGTGGCCTAACCAGGGAAATCAACCCCACTGGCTCCTTGATCTTGGACTTCTTAGCATCCAGCCTAAGAGCAATACATTTCTGTAGTTTATAGACTAGCTATTTTGTGGTATTTTTTTATAGCAGCCTGAACATACTAAGATACTTGATCTCAAGCTAAAATTTGGATTTTGTAAAGAACATAAGAAAATGTTTAATTTTGGGTAAAACTGTTACTTAAAATGTAGAAAGCACAGTACTTGACACATGCTAAGTGTGGAAAGTGTTAGTCGCTCAGTCATGTCCAACTGTTTGCAGCCCCATGGACTGGAGCCTGCCAGGCTCCTCTATCCATAGGATTTTCCAGGCACGAGTACTGGAACAGGTTGTCATTTCCTACTTCAAGGGATCTTCCTGACCCAGGGATCAAACCCAGTTCTCCTACACTGAAGGAGGACTCTTTACCTGAGCTATCAGGGAAGCCCTCATTAAATAATTATTCATTTACTCTAGTCTTCAAATTTAAAGATGAAAAATACTAGCGATTCTGTCAATCAGATTGTGAAATTCTTTGTATTTGAACTGTACTTTTTAATTATCAGAGAGTTGATTCTAAAAAACCATACAACTGTGCCACAGAAAATTAGTGATAATGAGGCATGTGACCAAGCCTAGGTAACTAAGAGTAACTAGGTCTGTCCATTGAAATTACTAGAAAATCTATCCGTATATTCAACAACTGTTAATTGAACACTTATGTGCCAGGCACAGTTCTAGGTCCTAAAGCTACAGCCCTCTTCTCTCATGAGTATACATTCTAGAAGGAGAGACCATTAAACAATACATTAACATATACTGTGTCAGGGAAGATAGTTGCCTTGAAGTAGAGTAAAGCAGTATTGTACATGGCATAACTATAGTATACATTGGATAAATTATATATATAGTATAAATTGGTAATCACTGGGTGGGGTTGTTGCTGTTCTGTGAGGAGGACAGAGAATGGCTCTCTGAAATAAGAGATATCTGAACAGAGAACAGGACAAAGAGGATGGCTGGGGCAACTGAGCACCAGGGAAAGGGGACATCAGAAGCAGAGACCCTATTGGGAGCTTGTTGGGTATGTTTGAAGATGGGCAGGTCAGGGCTGGGGAGAAGGGAGTGCCATGGACTGGAGGAGCTCCGTTAATGAGGGAATCACTTGGGAACCAAGGTCAGAGAAATGGGGCATCCGTGTATCAGGTAAGGAAGTAACTTGAAAGGCCCTGTGAAGAATTAGAGAATTTCTCCAGGAGGCATGGGAAGGCATTAGAGGGTTCTGAGCAGAAGTCGAACTTGGTTTGAGTTGGTTATCGCAAAACTTTACCCTAATTACCATGGGGAGAAGAGGATGTCCTAGGCCAAGTGTGAAATTGAGAGATAAAAACAAACACAGCCTTCTTTTTTCCTTTTAAATTCAGAATAAAGATGAAGCTACCTATCTAGGTAGTTTGTCTAAGTAATGGAAAGGACAAAAAAAAAATCTACTCTAAAAAATAGATAGAATTTGGTTTGTGGTTATTAGGATAGTAACTACTCATACAGAACTATTCCAACAGACACTAGTAAACCATTCTATGTGCAGTCTTACATATTTGGGAAACCTTGCTTTGTAGCTGGTAGAATAAGAACACTCTCCCCCTTTAACACCAACAAACTACAACAGATTATTGAATTTAGTGTCCTAAAAGCTTATGACATTCTGCCATTTTATTGTAAAGCAAATGACATAGTAGGTATTTTTGGCAAGCTTTTAGGAACTGTTAGATGTTTTAAATTCATAACATTGTGTGTTCCCCTTAAATGGTCATGGTTGGAACACATTTAACTTTATGCAATATTGAAAAACCTTTTTGGCAATGAAACTCATGGGACAGTGATCTCAAAGCTCCTCTCACCTATATTTTATAGGCTACACAACAACTGACTTCAGAATTTAGGGGCAGCCATCTTTATTTTCCAGGCAGAAGTTATGGAGTGATTTTGGTTTGCAAAACAAGAAAAAGGAAAGGTTGCACGTAAGCCTAACAAAATCCCATTCAATGTGCCGGATGTTTTTTGCTGACTGTAGAGCATTATTCCACACCCCCAGCTTTTGCAAACCACCCATCATTTCCCCAGGGACCTTAACAGATGAAGCATTGAATTCTCTGCAGTCAGTGTTACCTCCCACCTGGGAAAAAGACAGCCCTGTAATTGAATCCCAGCATATGCATTGTCATCCCTCCTGCCTGCCCCTCTGGTGCTACAGCAAATTAAAAGATCTCAAAGGCTCAGCCCGCCTTCCAGCTGCCAGCCCCCGGTAGACATGAGGGAGCCAGAAGGGACCAGGTGGAGCAGTTTTGAGTTGCACTAGACACCCAGCACAAGGAGGTTGGCTGTAACTTCCCAATGAATATTTATACCAACCCCATTTCTCATCTTGCTCTTTGGCATGGATCAGAGTGCCGAGCTCCTGCTGATTTCAAGGGCCCTGCACTGTGTTTGGACCTGCTCCGTGAAGTATTACGTCAGATGAGCAATGGGTCCCAGGTTCCTATCGCTAAGATGGCTGGTTGACTTTTTTTTTAATGAAGACTATCATGTTATGGGGTCAGAGGACTGGGGCAGTGGGGGAGTTCCCTGGCGTCTTCTGGCATTGCTGGCTGTCCATATGCTGTGAATCACACATAGCCTCAACCACTGCTTTCTGTAGAGCAGAAGTTGAGTTGATTGTATTAAGAGCCACACAACCCTCTGGATGGTATATGGGTATATTACTGCATTTTCTCTATTGTTTTCTTAGAGGTTTTATTTTTGTTTGCTAAGGTCAGGCACTTATCACAGGGCTCCCTCCTCACATTTCACATTCTGATCCCCTGTGGCAGGTGCTAACTTCCTTGCGTTCAAAGTGAATGGGTTGAGTAACCTCATAAAGATACAGAATGTCTTGGCATAGAAAGGGAGAGAGTACAGAATGCCTGTCTGTGGAAGACTTGCAGTGTTATTTCAAGAGGCCTGTAAACCTGAGAAGAGATTTGGAAAACCATCTACACACACAACCATTAACTTTTTCTACGTAGTAGATCATAGACTTAGATTCCTGTTCTTGATTTCCTTATTGTTATCTAATAAAGCACATGCCTTATGTGCATTTTAGCATCAGATTTCTTAAGAGAAGTCACTTTTCTTTGTTTCCTTGTATGACGCAATAAACTTTAAACCAGTGATAAAAATGAACTTATTTACAAAACAGAAACATAGAAAACATACTTATGGTTACCAAAGGGGAAAGGTAGGGGAAGAGATAAATGGGATAAATAAGGAATTTGATATTAGCATATACACACTACTATATATAAAATGGAAGCAATGAGGACCTACTGTGTAGCACAGGAACTATACTCAATATTTTGTAATAACCCAAAAAAGAATATACATATGTCTGTATATATACACCTTTGCTGTACACCTGAACCTAACACACCTTTGTAAATCAACTATACTTCAATAAAAATTAAAAAGTAAAATAATTTTCTAAATCAATCACAAAAAATAAAATTACATTTTTAGATAATTAAATGTAAATAATTAGAAAGCAAGCTGTGATCATGAGAATCCAGCTCAAGTTCTCCAAGCAAAAGCTGTACCAGAATAGCCTGACAGCAATACCAGAGAAGAGGAACAGAAGCCTGTTTTATACTTAATACATATGGGATTCAACAATGTGTGTCTTAAAGGCTCTAAATATGTGCTAAGTCACTTCAGTTGTGTCCAGTTCTGTTCAGCCCTATGGACTGCAAGTCACCAAGCTCCTCTGTCCATGGGATTCTCCAGGCAAGAATACTGGAGTGGGTTGCCATGTCCTCCTCCGAGGAATCTTCCTGACCCAGGGATCAAACCCATGTCTATTATGTCTCCTGCATTAGCAGGCAGGTTCTTTACCAGTAGTGCCACCTGGGAAGCTTGAAAAATAGTAATGCTACTAGCGCAATAGCTATTTCCCAGTGATGTATCTCTAGAAATATAACTCTAGTACCCTCTTTAAGAACTGTCCTTGACATTGGCCTGTTCAACATGTTTATTGTAATTTGGCAATGGGTGCATGCTAAGAAAGTTTATAGGTGTCACAGCACAGGAAAGAGTGCTCTGAACAGCAAAATTGGAATCTCACAGGACAAGATGAAATAAAGGACTCAGTCCAACAAGCTCGCATTTAAGAACACATGAAAAGCTATTCACTTATGTTCCAAATGCCAACTGCATGTGTTATGGCTGAGAGAAAAGAGGGCTGTAAAGCATCATGTGGGATAAATCCTAGGGGTTTGGATGGCTGGGTTTCAGTGTATGTTCACACTATAAAGTGTCTGATAGCAAAGCTAGTGTCCTCTTCAGGCTACATTGATAGGTCCAGAGTGATTGTTGTAATATTCCTGCTGTATTTTGTACATATAAAGGTTATGAGTTGGGACATTCCTCTCTGATATTTGAAGGGCAGTAATGGGAAAGAAAGTTTAGACTCACCCCATGTTAATGAGTTATATTTCTTCCAGGACCAAAGTTGCTTGCAAACCATGTATGGAAAACTTTCTGATAATAAGAGTGAGCTGAAAATGAAATGGGTTGCCTCTTAAGAAAATGATTTTCTTGATACTACAGGTTTTCAAATCCAGCATTTACTGATGGTGTTGTAGAAGTAACTGTAGTGATAGCTAACCTTCATGACTTCATAGCCTTCATAGTCAAGGCTATGGTTTTTTCCAGTGGTCATGTATGGATGGGAGAGTGGGACTATAAAGAAAGCTGAGTACCGAAGAATTGATGCCTTTGAACTGTGGTGTTGGAGAAGACTCTTAAGAGTCCCTTGAACTACAAGGAGATCCAATCAGTCCTGAATATTCATTGGAAGGACTGATGCTGAAGCTGAAACTCCAATCCTTTGGCCACCTGATGCGAAGAGCTGACTCATTTGAAAAGACCCTGATGATGAGAAAGATTGAGGGCAGGAGGAGAAGAGGACGACAGAGGATGAGATGGTTGAATGGCATCACCGACTCAATGGACATGGGTTTGGGTGGACTCCGGGAGTTGGTGATGGACAGGGAGGCCTGGCGTGCTGCGGTTCATGGAGTCGCAAAGAGTCAGACACGACTGAGCGACTGAACTGGACAGAACTGAACTGAACCTTCATGAAGATACACTGTGTGCCAAATTCTATGTACTTTGCATGTATGATCTTATTTAAGTCACTCAGTCACCCTCCAGGGTATCATTACCTTCATTTTTGAGCATAAAGTCCACTGACTGGTAAATGATAGAGATGGAGTTTAAAACTCAGATTTCAGCCCATGGGGGCTTCCCCGATGGCTCAGCAGATAAAAGAATCCGCCTGCAATGCAGGAGACACAGAAGACATGGGTTAGGGAGATCCCCTGGATGGCAACCCACTCCAATATTCTTGCCTGGAAAATCCCATGGACAGAGGAGACTGGCAGGGTACAGTCCATGGGATGCAAAGAGTCAGACACAAATGAGCACATGCATATTCAGTTGGTAGTGCAGGCCCCTTAATGCCACACTCACAGCCTTGTGCACAAAATGATGGTATGTTTGCATTCAAGGACATTGTCTGTCCCTGGAGACTCCGAAATTCCATCATTTTTACAGAGAGCTATCTTTATTTTGTACATTATTCTAATCAGTTTCTCTTTTAAATTCAATATTCTAGCATTGGAAAGCCCTCATTTATTCATCTAGTAAAATGTTTTATTCTTATTGGTAGAGTTTTTTTCCTTAGAAAAAGAGTCTGTATATTTCTTGGTGTAATTAATGATATTAGATGTTTTGATTGTGGCCTTATGGCTTTATTCTTTTGCTTGCTAGAGGGAAATAATTTCTTGCTTCATTAACCATGGTTTGTAACCGATCTAGCAGAAACTTGAGTCCTGTACTATTCAAATAACAGTTGGAGAATTCATTGGGCTTGTTTTTCCTTTGTTTTCAGAGTAAAGAAGGAGGGTTCTGAAACCCTAAATTTAGAGAAATACTTTAGAGGTACATTTTATAAATATTTGCTCACACTTCATGGATGGGGGGAGACCATGTTTTATCTGAATAATCTGTTAGAGCCATAGTGAAGAAAGGGCTGGAGCTGCAGGGCTCAAGTAAGGAAGAGCTGTAAGGAAACCCTGGAAAGGAAGGACTGTAAAAGTGTCCAGAGAACAGTGTGTCCATGGCTTTCTTCGCTGTTACTCCACGGCCTGAGGTCACTCTGGCAGAGAGGTCAGTTGCACTGCAAGCGTTCAGGCCTTGGGGACAGGCATGAGATCACTGGCAAACTGCAAGAACAGCTCCCATTGTTCATGGCCCACTTCCCCGATCCTCGTTGATAAGGGTCTTCTTCCTCCATATATCCTTTTCTCTGCAGCAGAGCCCATTTTTAATGATGTCTGCTGAAGTAGACTAGTGAAGGCCTCCTTCTAGGACAGTCTGGCCATCCCATCAGTGACATAGTGTGTAGCAGAGAGCATTTACATTTCCATCCTAACTGCCGGGAGAGAAACTGGCTCTGGGCTGCAGCTGGGACAAGGGTTTCTTGGTTTATCTGAAATGTGTTGGTTTAAGGTGGCCGGAAGTGCTTTTCTCCAGAGAGTGGGAATTGGTACCCAGTAGTCACATGCCTATGACTTTCATCTGATCTAAGTTGGCCAAATGGCCTTATCATATTGTTTTCTTGCCCAGTGGTTTTTTGTATCCATGCAGAGCACCTTCCTTCCCACCCTCTTGCACATGCATGCACACATGTGTATATACACCCACACACACCCTTTACCCATTTGAGAGCTCTGACATTGCACATGCAGATATGAAAACTTCCATACACATTGACATCACCCTGCTAATTCCCATCTCCCTCCACTTATCTGTTTTCTCTCCTACTGGCCTTCAAGCTCTCAAAAGATACTTTTGGATTCCTAGATGTGTCACTAGAAATTGCTGGATGCTCAAGCAGTGTTTGCTAAATTAGAGTACACTTGACTCCAAGTAATTCAAATCATTTCATCTTATTTCATTCTTCATCCTTAGCACTCATTATGTATCCAGCACAATTCTAAGTGTAGAAGGAAAAGCAATGAATAGAAAATACCCCCGTGCTAACCTACAATCTCATTAAAATAGAAACTGATTTTGTTATTCCTATTTTTCCAATACCAAAATCAAATCAATTACATTCTTTGTAGCCAAAGATGGAGAAGCTGTATATGGTCAGCATAAACAAGATCTGGAGCTGACTGTGGCTCAATCATCAGCTTCTCATAGCAAAATTCAGACTCAAACTAGAGAAAACTGGGAAAAACACTAGGCCAGCCAGGTATGACTTAAATCCTGTATGACTTCGCAGTAGAGGTAACAAATGGATTCAAGGGACTAGATCTAGTTAACAGTGTGCCTGAAGAACTATGGACAGAGGTCCATAATATTGTACAGGAGGCGGTGAACAAAACTATCCTAAAGAAAATGAAAAGTAAGAAGGCAAAGGGTTGTCTGAGGAGGCTTTACAAATAGCAGAAGACCAAAGAGAAGTGAAAAGCAACAGAGGGAGGGAAAGATATATCCAATGAAATGCAGAGTTCCAAAGAATAGCTAGGAGAGACAAGAAGGCCTTCTTTAATGAGCAGTGCTTAATAATGGAAGAAAACAACAAAAGGGGAAAGACTAGGGATCTCTTCAGGAAAATTGGAAACATCAAGGGAGCATTCTGCCCAAAGATGGGCACAATAAAGGATAAAATGGTAGAGACCTAGTAGATACTGATGGAGAAGAGCATGGCAACCCACTCCAGTGTTCTTGCCTGGAGAATCCCAGGGACGGAGGAGTCTGGTCGGCTGCCGTCTATGGGGTCGCACAGAGTTGGACACAACTAAGTGACTTCACTTTCACTTTTCACTTTCATGCATTGGAAAAGGAAATGGCAACCCACTCCAGTGTTCTTGCCTGGAGAATTCCAGGGACAGTGGAGCCTGGTGGGCTGCCATCTGTGTGGTCGCACAGAGTCTTAATAAAGCTAGAGGATGCAATGAAATTTCAGCAAAACTATTCAGATCCCTAAAGGATAATGCCATCAAGGTTTTGCATGTATTATGTCAACAAATATGGAAGACCCAGCAGTGGCCACAGGACCGGAAAAGGTCAATCCTCATCCTAGTTTCCAAGAAGGATAGTGCCAAAGAATGTGCTAGCCATTGGACAGTTTCACTTATCTCCCATGCTAGTAAGGTCATGCTTAAAATCTTGCATGCTAGGCTTCAGCATTGTGCGAACCAAGAGCCTCCAGATGTCCAACCTAGGTTTAGAAAAGGAAGAGGAACTAGAAATCAAATGGGCAACATTTGTTGGATTATAGAGAAAGCAAGGGAATTTCAGAAAAACATCGATCGCTGTTTCATTGACTATGCTAGAGCCTTTGAATGTGTGGATCATGACAAACTGTGGAAAGCTTTAGAGAGATGGAAATACCAGACCATCTTATCTGTCTCCTGAGAAACCTGTATGCAGGTCAAGAAGCAACAGTAAGAATCCTGTATGGAACAACTGATTGGTTCAAGATTGAGAAAGGAATACACCAGGGTTGTCTTCTGTCACCCTGTTTGTTTAACCTATACGCTGAGCACATCATGAGAAATGCTAGGCTGGATGAGTTATAAGCTAGAATCAATATAGGTAGAAGAAACATCAGCAACCTCAGATATGCAGATGAGACAACTATAATGGCAGAAAGTGAAGAGGAACTAAAGAGCCTGTTGATGAGGGTGAAGGAGGAGAGTGAGAGAGCCGGCTTAAGACTAAACGTTAAAAAAACTGAGATCATGGCATCTGGCCCCATTACTTCATGGCAAATAAAAGGGGAAAAGGTGGACGTAGTGACAGAATTCCTCTTCTTGGGCTCCAAAATCACTGCAGATGTTGACTGCAGCCATGAGATGAGAAGACAGTTGCTTCTTGGCAGGAAAGCGATGACAAACCTAGACAGTGTGTTGAAAAGCAGAGACATTACTCTTCCAACAAAGGTCTGCATAGTCAAGGCTATGGTCTTCCCATTGGTGACATATGGTTGTGAGAGCTGGACTGTAAAGAAAGCAGAACACTAAAGAATTGATGCCTTTGAACTGT
Source organism: Giraffa tippelskirchi (assembly GCF_054371585.1). Lineage (NCBI taxonomy): Eukaryota > Metazoa > Chordata > Mammalia > Artiodactyla > Giraffidae > Giraffa > Giraffa tippelskirchi. The sequence goes on from NC_137283.1 coordinate 135,815,865, forward strand.
GGTGCTGGAGAAGACTCCTGAAAGTTCGTTGGACAGCAAGGAGATAAACCAGTCAATGCCAAGGAAGGGTCAATCCTGAATATTCACTGGAAGGACTGATACTGAAGCTGAAGCTCCAGTATTTTGGTTATCTGATGCGAACAGATGACTCATTGGCAAAGTCCCTGATGCTGGGAAAGACTGAAGGCAGAAGGAGAAGAGGACATCGGAGAATGAGATGGTTAGACTGCATCACCAATGCAATGAACATGAACTTGGGCAAACTCTGGAGATGGTGAGGGCTTTCCTGCTGGCTCAGCTGGTAAAGAATCTGCCTGCAATCGGAAGACCTGGATTCAATCCCTGGGTTGGGAAGATTCCCTGGAAAAGGGCATGGCAATCCACTCCAGTATTCTTGCCTGGAGAATCTCCATTGACAGAGGAACCTGGCGGGCTACAGTCCATGGGGTTGCACAGAATCGGACACGACTGGGTAACTGAACAACGATAATTTTTTCAGGTGCTGCTGCTGCTGCTAAGTCACTTCAGTCGTGTCCGACTCTGTGCGACCCCATAGACGGCAGCCCACCAGGCTCCCCCGTCCCTGGGATTCTCCAGGCAAGAACACTGGAGTGGGTTGCCATTTCCTTCTCCAATGCATGAAAGGAAAAGTGAAAGTGAAATTGCTCAGTCGTATCTGACTCTTTGCGACCCCATGGACTATACAGTCCATGGAATTTTCCTGGCCAGAATACTGGAGTGAGTAACCGTTTCCTTCTCCAGGGGATCTTCCCAACCCAGGGATCCAACCCAGGTCTCCTGCATTGCAGGCAGATTCTTTACCATCTGAGCTATCAGGGAAGCCCTTTTTCAGCTAAAAAGAATGAAAAGGTTTGTTTAACATTTAAAAAGGAAGTTACGAGAAAAGCAAATACCTGAACGCTTGTCCATAAATGCATTCTGATGGTCAAAATGAAAATTGGCTAGTTAAGTAGACCCTGAGAGCATAGGACACAGAGCCCTGCATACATACTGTCCACTTTGTGCAAGGGAAAAGCTGTCATGAGAGGGAATGCCTTTGAAAGTCTAGGATGCTTTTGCATTTCTTGGGTCAGGAAGAATTGATGGAATCTCAGCCTGTAAACAAACAGGCTATGACTCATTACCAGGGTCTGTGCAGAAGGAATCATGGTTTCTGAGTTACAGTAAACTCTAAATGCACAAATATAAAGCATACTCTTCTTGGGTTTTGAAGAGAATGTTTAAGTCTGCTAGAACAAATTCTACCTATGCTACAGATAATGCAGAGAAGAACCAAGAAGACAGCTTCATGTGATAGGCAGGTCTTCTTTCTTTTCTTTTGTTTTTAAAGAGTTTTTGTTTTATTGTCTTTTTGTCCTATTGTCCAACAAGATGCTAATATTCACATGGCGTTATGACATGGGTAGAAAATGGTATCTTGGAAGGAAAAAGGGGTCACCTTTATACATACGTACGTACATACATTCTTTTAAAAATTCTTTTCCATTGTGGTTTATAACAGGATATTGAATATAGTTCTCTGTACTTTTTAAAAAGGGATTACCTTTAAATATGGTAATGTAGATTTGGCAGAGTGGATGCTTATATTGAGTTTAATAACTCTTGAAAACCATTCAAAATGTTTCATTGCAGAAATATGCATTCCTGATAGTGGTTTCACAATGTGAAAGAATTAAAGTCACTTTAAAAAAAAAATGGGAAACATACAATGTGACAGGAAGAACCTGGGCTCTGGCATCAAATAGACTTGAGTTCCAATTTTACTGCCACTACTTTCTATCTACAAGGTCTTGGGCATGCTGCATATCCTTCTTGAGCCTCAATGTCTTTATCTATAAAATATGGAATATAATACACACATCAGTGTGTTAATGTAAAGATTAACAGAGAGGGTATTTTTGAAGTACCAAGCATAGGCTGTATCTTACAGTATGTACTCAGTAAAAATAGCCTGTAATCAATTTTCTGCTGTTGCACTCTAAGGTAAACTTTATATTTTATATATTACCTTCTAAACAAATTAGACTTAAAAAGAATCTGAAGTTTAACGTACAAGAAAGCCCATGAATAATCTTACGATATAATTGATGGCAGTAATGCATGCCTGTTCTCTAAAAGCTCTATTAATTGCAAGATATCTCAAACCCATGAAAATGAATTCAAGCAAAGGAGTCTTACTGTAAAGATTCAGATAATTGCAATTTGGATTCCCGGAAACTGGAATGTAAGATACAAAGGCAATTTTTGCTTTGCTTTGCAGGAGCGACATAGTCCTGCTCCTCTCTGTGATGTGGGCTTCATCCTTTCATTCCTGACTGATTTTCCTCGCTTCCTCTTTCATGTCATTCACATTGGCTCTGAGCCACCACACTACCTCTCAGCTTCAGTAATACCACTGACCAGATGCTTTCCCTAGAACCCCTTCTTTGAATTCATCAAAACCCAGCTAACAAGTTCTGAGAAAATTTTCCAGACTCTCTAACTTCACACTGATTTCTGTCTGTTCCACTTGGTGGGCTCTTAATGTACTGTTGTTTTCTATGCACAGTAACTGCTTTCTCATTTAGAAATAGGTTTAAATTTAGATCATAAATTTCTTGAGGGTAGGACCATGGTTTCTCTACTCAGCAATCCTAACACCTGAGACAGTACTTTGCACATTACAAGCAATCATTCATTTGTTTGCTGGGAGGGGCTTCAGGATGAGGGTCACATGTATACCTATGGCCGATTCATGCTGAAAAATGGCAAAACCATCACAATATTGAAAAGTAATTATTCTCCAATTAAAATAAATTAATTAATTTAAAAAAATTTTTATGTTGGGTTCATTCAGAGAAAACCAAATCACAAGCATTAGTTGTTTCAGGAGTGTGAGCCCTATGATACTTTTAGGGGTTCCTACTATTCTCTTCTCCTCTGTGTCTTTTTTATCTGGTTGCTATAAAGCTTTCCCTTTATCTTAAGAATTTGACTATAATGTACTAAAGGTTTGGTTTTCTTTTTCTCATTTGTTGTGTTTCAAGGCTTAATGGGTGGCTGTTTATTACCAAATTTGGCCATTATTTATTCTGAAATTATTCTGTTTCATTCCCTTCCTTGCTTTCTGATAATATCCCACAAGTTACTTATTTTTTGTTGTTATTCAGTTGCTAAGTTGTCTCGGACTCTTTGCGACCCCATGGACGGCAGCACACCAGGCTTCCTGTCTTTCCTTCACTGTCTGACAGAATTTGCTTAAACTCATGTCCGTTGAGTCAGTGATGCCACCCAACCATCTCATCCCCTGTTGCCCTACTCCTCCTGCCCTCAAACTTTCCCCGCATCTGGGTCTTTTCCAGTGAGTCGGCTCTTTGCATCAGGTGGCCAAAGTATCGGAGCTTCAGCCTTAGCATCAGTCCTTCCAGTGAATATTCAGGACTGATTTCCTTTAGGATTGACTGGTTTGATCTCCTTGCTATCCATGGGACTCTAAAGAGTCTTCTCCAGCACCACAGTTCGAAAGCATCAATTCTTTGGTGTTTAGCTTTCTTTATAGTTCAACTCTCACATCCGTACGTGACTACTGGAAAAACCGTAGCTTTGATTAGATGGACCTTTGTTGGCAAAGTGATGTCTCTGCTTTTTAATACTCTGTCTAAGTATGTCATAGCCTTTCTTCTAAGGAGCAAGTGTCGTTTAATTTCATGGCTGCAGTCATCATCTGTAGTGATTTCAGAACCCAAGAAAATAAAATCTGCTACTGTTTCTATTTTATCCCCATCTATTTGCCATGAAGTGATGGGACCAGATGCCATGATCTTAGTTTTTTGAATATTGAGTTTTAAGCCAGCTTTCTCATTCTCCTCTTTCACCTCATCAAGAGGCTCTTTAGTTTTTCTTCACTTTCTTTTTTTGCTCTCTGCTCCAGTTTGGATAATTTCTACTGGCTCAGTTTCAGATTTACTGATTTCTTTTGCAGTATCCTTATAAGTCCATCCAAAGACTATGTTTTAATTTAATATTTACTTTATATTTTATAATTTTTATTCTAGAGCTTTCATTTGGGTATTTCTTGGTGTTTTCATATCTTTTCTATAAGCAATACATAGATATAATAAATACTATATTATAGATATAATTCATAATTATATGCATATACAAAATATATGGGCTTCCCAGGTGGCTCAGCAGTAAAGAATCCACCTGTGATGCAGAAGCTGCATGAAACACAGGTTCTATCCCTGGATCAGGAAGATCCCCTGGAGGAGGGCATGGCAATCCACTCCAGTATTCTTGCTTGGAGAATCCCATGGAGAGAGGAGCCTGGAGGGCTACAGTCCATAGGGTCACAAAGAGTCAGACACAACTGAAGTGACTTAGCATGCATGCATGCACATAAAATATATATGACGCATATGTATTTGTGCACATATGTATTTATCTATATATATGACATATATATATACGTATATACCTTGTGTGCGTGTATTTTCCTGTAATTTTTTTATACATACAAAATAGTTTTCAAATACTTGTTCCTGCATTCCAAAACCTAAGTCACTTGCAAGTCTACTTCTTTTTACTATGTTTTATCTCTGTTATGTGTACTATAGTCCTGCTTCTTGTTATGACTCAAGAAGTCATTCTGAACATTACGTACAAAATATTTATAGTATTCTGACTATTATGTATCTGTAGTTTTCTGAAGATTATGTCCAAAAAGCCAGTAGAGACTGAAGCATGATATTTGTTTTGTTGTATTTCTCAAAAAGGCTTAATCTTTGCTCTGGCTGGCAGTGAAAGTGAGGGTCTGAGCACTCAGACTCCTCTTGGAGTTGAGTTGAGCTGAAGAGAGACTGTGAATAGCCCAACTTCCAACCTCCTATTTTGATAGTTCAGTGTATGAACTAGAGAGACGTTGAAGTTTCAGACATTTTTGGTCCATATTTTTATTTAGTATTAGTATCACCCTTGTATCTGTAATTTTGATAAATTCACTCATTAGTTCTAATAGGATTTTGTTTTTCTTTAATGGATTTCTCAGAATTTTTTACATGAACAATTATGTGATCTGTGAATTAACATTTTTTATTTTTCTGAGCTTTTCTAAGTTTTACTTTTCTAAGCTTTTATTAGAAAGCTTTTCTAAGCTCTTATTATTTATTCATTCTTGTTTTCTCCCACTGACTAAGAGTGCTGATAAAGTTGTGTTGAAGTGGCAAAAAGATATCTTTGCCTTAGTTCTGATCTTAGTGAGAAGTAACTCAGCATTACATCATTAAATATAATAAAAGATGTAGATTTTTCAAGAATGATCTTTATCATATGGGAGGAAATTGGTTCTTTGCCTAGTTTGCTGAGAGTTGTATGAATGGATGGTGAATATTGTGAAATGGTTTTTATACCCATTGAAAACATATTCTGTTAATATATTGAATTGCATTTTTTGATTTTCAGGTGTTAACTCAGCTTGAATTCTTAGGATTAAACACACCTGGTCATCATATATTATCCTTTTTAGTGCTGGATTTTATTTGATAATATGTCAAATATGTCAAAACTATATTTTCATCTATGATCATGAGAAATATAGATCCATAATTTTCTTTTCTTGGCATTGCCTTTGGCAAATTTTAGATTAGAGTAATTCTGGTCAGATACAATAGAGTAAAAAGTGTTACTCCTACTTTTTCCAAAATAATTTAAAAAATATTGTTGTTATTTTTCCTTAAATGTCTGCTAGTATTCCCTAATGAAATAATTTGGCCGTGGAGATTTTTTCAAGTGTTTAATTATGTATTCAATTTAATTGAAGTTGAATTTAGTATAGGACAGCTTTTAAAAGTTGTTAGCAGTTTTTATAGTTTGTGTTCTTTTAAGAAAGTCTGATTTTATCTAAATTATTGAATTATTTGGCATAATGTTGTTTATAATATTCTCTTACCATTTTTAATATCTTTGGTATCTCTAATGATCAAACTCTGGATTTGTAAGTTCTCTCTATTGTTCATAGATTTTGTTTCAGAGATTTTTGCTTTTTATTGTTTCCCTTCTTGTACTTACTTTCGGTTCAACTGCTTTTCTTTCACTGTTTTCTTAAGGTGGAAAGATCGTTCTTAGAATCAGGTTTTAAATCCTTCTCCTTTTCTTATGTAACCATTAAAATGTATATATTTCTCACTAATGGAGAAGGAAATGGCAACCTGCTCCAGTATTCTTGCCTGGAGAAGCCCATGGGCAGAGGAGCCTACAGGCTCCTCTGTCCATGGGGTCACAAGAGTCAGACATGACTTAGCTACTAAACCACCCCCAACCATTTCTCACTGATCACAGCTTTATTTGCATACCAAAAATTGTGATCTGATGTTTCTAAAAGTTTATTTTTTAGAGCAGTTTAACATGTACAGCAACATTGAGAGGTAGGTACAAAGACTTCCCATCTACTTCTTACCCTACACATGTGTAACCTCTCCTGTTAGCATTCCAACATCACTCACCAGGATGGTGCATTTGTTACCAAGGATGAACCTACATTGTACATAGTTTACCTTGGGGTTAACTCTTGGTTTTGTACATTAAGTGGGTTTGAATATTGTATAATGACATAACATCTTTCATTACAATATCATACAGAGTTATTTTCACTGTCCTTAAAATTCTCTGTGCTATGCTATTCATCTCTGCCCAGTCCCACTTCCTGGTGGCTATTTTTTATGCTGTAGTTGTCATATATTTTACTTTTATCTTCTGTTATCAATTGGGCAGTTCACTCTTTCATGAATTAAGAGAAACATTAGATAATCTTCTGTATTTACTTAAATTTACCTTTCTGTCACTCTTCATTCTTTCCTGTAGATGTGAGTTGTTTTTTTTTCCAGTTATTACAAATAACCAACGAATCTATCATGGAAGCTTTACTTACTTATTAATTTTTGATGGACTGCCATGTTTACCTAGTTAACCAAAAATTCTTAGCTATGGGTTTCAATTCCTGTTATTGTGAGATCACATGCATGCTCAGTAGAGTGATTTATGTAGTTTATCAAGAAATCACTGCTGAAATTTTCAAATTTCTGTCTAACAGGTCTATGGAAATGCAGGACCTAGCAAGTCCTCATCCTCTTGTTGGAGGTGGTGATACTCCTGGAAGCTCCAAATTGGAGAAAGCTAATCTCAGCAGTACTTCGGTCACCACAAATGGGACAGGAGGTAAGTGTACAACCCTGAAGACACCCCAAATCACATTGCAATGTTTGTTGTAATTTTACATGGTAGAGGTCTGCTAGTAAGTAAATATCTCATTAGCAATAACATCAGAGTATTATATAGTTAATGGATTATTTATTGTTCTGTTCATTTTCTTGATATTTTTGCTCCTCCTCTATAACTGGAAATATTCAGAAAGAATAGATAGCCCTGAGCAACATTGTAAAGGCTTATAGCAAGGATTTTTTTTTTGTATTTGCCCTTGTAAATATCTTTTAAAATGTACAAAATGTGTCCAAAGGATTTATGCTCTGATTTTAACACCCCCCCAAAAAAAGAAATTATGCTAGTTTTGGGGTTTATTTTGAATTTTAAGAGAAAAGCTGCTCCAAAATTTTTCTTAAAAATGGTTGTTCTTAAAAAAGGTTTTGGAAATAGAAAAATGTCCATATCTGCTGCATTTTCTTTTCAAAGAGAGAAATACCTAACATGTATTTAGAATAGAAATTGAAATTTTTTCCAGACATCTTCTCATTTGATTAGCTTATAATTATGTCACAGCATATGACAACAATAACAAATGTTTAAAATATTCCACCCTATTGCTATTATAAAACACATTCAACTTGTAAGAAAATATGATCTGATTTTTTCATCAGAATATATATATATATATATTTAGAAAGCCTATACATATATATGGGCTTCCCTGGTGGCTCAGATGGTAAAGAATCTGCCTGCAATGCAGGAGACCCGGGTTTGATCCCTGGATGGGGAAGATCCCCTGGAGAAGGGAATGGCAATCCACTCTAGTCTTCTTGCCTGGAGAATCCTAATGGACAGAGGAGCCTGGCAGCTACAGTCCACAGGGTTGCAAAGAAATGGACACAACTGAGTGACTAACCCTATACATATATACGCACATATATATGCATATATAAGCTGCATTTTAAATTATTCACAGTTGTTTTGAAGTTTTGTAGATTTAGTTGTTTTCATTAATGAGTGAAAAATTATTTGAAAATTATTTTAATTTATAAGCTATTCATGTTATTAGATATTAGCAAAACGTTTGCCACATCATATTTTCTTTTAAATTTATGAAATTTATACACCTCTTTACACTTATTTTAGAATAACTGTGAACTCTAAAATTTTCTTTGTAGAGTTGTGTGGATTGCAACTTGCCTGTATTTAATAATTTTTTTACCCAAAACCCTTTGTAAATTAACATTTTCCCTGTTTATAGTGTTTATCTGTCTCTAAACATGTGTCTATAATTTCAGCTAATTAATTGTAGGATTGCAAATTTATAGGATTGTTTAGTGATAACTTGTGGAGTAAGAACATTTATTTTTAAACCTTAACTTGGATGTAAATAATAAAGATTTTTAGAAACCCCATGCACTCTGAAATCAGACCTTGAAGGTCACTAATCATTGTTATATATATATATTTAACTGAACTAAACAGACCTGATAAACTAAAATGTAAAAATCATACCATGCAGTTGTAATTTTGACAAGAGGGCCAGAAAGCAGTACAAGCATCAGTGCAATTGATGACTATTCTCGTACACTGAGCAGGCATTCAGACAATGAACCCTTATGCTGTTCCTGTTCTCAGGGGACAACATGACTGTTTTAAACACTGCAGACTGGTTGCTGAGTTGCAACACCCCCTCCTCCGCAACAAGTATGAGAGATGATGGTACACTGCATGTGTTTGGATGTGTGGATTTGCCCTTCTGGTTTGCTTCCTGTTGCTATTTCTGTTTGCACTCCCTTTTCTGTATTCAGTTCTTATAAAAAGAAAAGGAGACATGAACACACCTTTTAGTTGTTTATTGATAACAGTTGGCTACGTTTTTCTTATCAACTAGCATTCTAATCTTGGGTCAGTAGTGTTCTTTTCTTAGGTTTTTCATAATTTTGCACAAATGGCTGCATCTATTACTTTTCTAACTACATATCTGTTTATTAAATGGTAAGAATTCAGCACAACTGTCGCATTAATGAGAGCAGTTGAAGCAGATTGTGCCTGTGTATAAACTCAGTCTCCATAGCCTATGAGTGTGTGTGCTCAGTTGCCTCAGTCATGTCCGACTCTTTGCGACCCTGTGGACTGTAGCCCTCCAGGCTCCTCTGTCCATGGGATCCTCCAGGCAAGAATACTAGAGTGGGTTGCCATTTCCTCCACCAGGGGATCTTCCCCACCCAGGGATCAAACCCATGTCTCCTGTGTCTCCTGCATTGCAGGGGGATTCTTTACCCACAGAGCCACCTGGGAAAGCCTATGGAGTTTCATAAATTAAATTCATAGCATGGCAGAAAGATATTTTCTATTTTGTAGGCTTTAATAAACATTACGATTAAAATGCTTAAAATAATATTAACTTTTAAAACTTACCATTTAAAAAATTACCAGTAATGAAAGCTATGTTTTTTAAATTATAAATTGTCTCTTAAGATGTTTTGAGCTATAGATGTTAGCTACAGTCCTTTATTTACATATATATAATATAAATATGGGTTTCTCTGGTGGCTCAGTTGGTAAAGAATCTGTCTGCAAAGCAAGAGACGTGTTTGATCCCTGGATCGGGAAGATCCCCTGGAGAAGGAAATGACATTCCACTCTAATATTATTGCCTAGGGAATCCCATGGACAGAAGAAGCTTGGTGGGCTGCAATCCATAGGGTCACAAAGAGTCAGACATGACTTAGTGATTTAACAACCACCAATATAATACACTTTCTCCCAAACCAAAGGTTAATACACTATCAAAATTTAAAAATTAAAGCCATATAAAACTTATGTGGAATCACCCAATTCTAGGATTAAAAAGAAGAGCTCAGGACATGTTAGAAATGTACATTACAAGGAAGCAGCTGGAATAGCCACAGTTGGCCTGGACCTTGCTGTATGTAGATTAAATTAGATATATGATCAGTGAATGAAGAGAACTCCGTTATGCCCATTATTTAATTTTTATAATTTTAGTTCCTTTTTTTTCAATTCCACATTTAAAACATACTTTTAATATGTAAAAATATGTTGCCAGAATTTAGTTCCTCTTAATAATAACTCAAGGTTTTTTTTCTGTAAAGAGCCAGATAGGAAATATTTTAGGCTTTGTAGACTGTGCTGTCTCTGTCTCATCTATGCAACTCTATCATTGTACCTCAGAAGTAGCCATAGGCACTTCAAAAATAAACAAGAGTGGTCAGGTTCCAATAAAACTTAATTTATCGACTCTGAATTTTAAATTTCGTTAAATTACCATGTAACAAAATATTCTAATTTTGATGTTTTTGTAAACGTTTAAGATTTTAAAGTAATACTTAGCTGTTATTCTATTCTAAACTACTAACATAACACACACAACTTTACAATAGTGAATATATGTAATCAACATTTAGTAATTTACATCTAATCTCCAACAGAAACATTTTTCTAAGTGTAAAACATCAAGTTTTCCTGGTTCTTTGTATCAATGTTTAAGAGTTGTGTGACCACATGGGAAAAACAAGGATTTCTGTGTCAGGAGGACTATGGATGTGAAACGTGGTAATATATTTACCAACTGTGTCTTCTTAGACAAGTTACTTAACTTCTCTGAGTTTTAATTCTTTTCTATAAAAGGAGGCTAGTAATACTTCACTAGCAAGGCTTTTGTTTTAAATTATATAATGTATGTAAATTTTTGGTAATATAAACCAGCTTCCCAGGTGGCTCAGCGGTAAAGAGTCCGCCTGCCAATGCAGGAGACACAGGACACATGGGTTCGATCCCTGGGTTGTGAAAATCTCCTGGAGGAGGAAATAGCAACCCACTCCAGTATTCTTGCCCGGAAAATTCCATGGACAGAGAAGCCTGGTGGGCTGCAGTCCATGGGGTTGCAAAGAGTCAGACACGACTGAGCATGCACACACACAAATCAGTATAATCCCTTTTCCTTAATTAATAATTCATTGATAATTAGGCAACAGTTTTTAAGGAAAATGGAAACATACAGTGTGTTAAAGGATTGTCCAATGTTTGGTCAAATAATACATTTTCTTCATTTAAAACATGTAAACTGGCCACAGAAGCAAACTTTTAGTAATTAAATGTTAAGTGTACTTTATTAATGATAATATAATTTTATTTATTTATTTATAAATGTATACTTTATAAATTTATTTGTATATGTCATTAATGACAATATAATGATATGAAATAGTTAATGAATTTTAATGACTCTATGCCATGTATTTGTAACATAGATAAGCATGTGGTACACATTTCCCATTGAAAGTAAACTATTTTATTTATAATTCTGGATTTTACTGATGGAATCAGATCACTTTATAAAATTATTAGAGTAAAACAAAAGGCAAAAGCTAATTTAGTGGCTTTTCAAAATCTTTCCATTAACTCTAGATTTTCAAAAAGATAATTTTAATAGTTTTTACTAATATGACTACTAATAGTATCACCTTAATATCCCACCATACTACCTTGGTGCTGTATAAGTATATTTAATTATTCCTTAAAGTAATTTATAAGGGTTCATCACCTTAATCCTAATTATATAATAACATCTGCAGATTTATATTGGAACCTAGATTTTCCTTTCAAATCTTTGTCACTTGTTAAATTGTTAAAATGAAGAACTGTCAATAAAAATAGAGTAAATACAATCATACCTTGGCGTTATAGATCAGTGGTCAACAAACTTTTTCTGTAAATAGTCAAATAGTAAATATTTTCAACTTTGCAGGCCATATGCTCTCTGTTGAAACTCTTCAACTCTGTTTTCATTGCACAAAAACAGCCATAGACAATATTTAAACAACTGAGCTTGACCATATACAAGTAAAACTTGACCTATGAACACTGAAATTTGAAATTCATAGAATTTTCATATATCACAAAATATTATTCCTCTTTGATATTTTTCAACTATTTAAAAATGTAAGGATCATTCTTAGTTCACAGGCTATACAAAACAAGCCATGGGGTAGATTTGGCATGTAAGGTGTAGTTTGCTGATCCCGATATAGATTCATGTATGTTAGTTCATGTATCATGCTTCGTGTGTTTGCATATACATGTATGTAAATACATGCCAATCATGTGAAAAGTTACTTCCATATATAAGATTCTAATTTCCCTAATAGTGTTAAGATACATGATTAGCCATACTTTATATGCAAAATACTCAGATTCATTGGAAGTTCTTAGGATATGGTCTAAGTGTGAATTTTCACTTTCTCACTTAAAATATATCAAGTTCCTATTATATGCCAGGCTCTGTGCTAGGAAATGGGAACCCAGTGACCTATAGAACATGATACTGGCCATCAAGGGACCAAAAGTCTAGCAGAGAGAAACAGAATTGAAAATAATGAGTGCATAATGTGTTCAAGGTGGGTACACCGCAGAGGGAGGGAATATTTGATTCTACATGGAGATTAAGAAAATACTTCAAAGAGAAGATTTGGGGGAACCAGCATCAGACATTCTGATCAAGTTCATGGTATTTTCTATATTTGAAATCTATATAGCATAGAAAAGGATCTCCTAGAATTTCTAGTATATAGATGATTGACTCACATGGGATGAATTTGTTTCTGAATATTACATGTCTGTGCAGTAGAACCACCTACTGTTGTTGGCTCTGCTCTTTTAGATTTTCTTTTTGGAATGAAAGCCATAAATTGTAAGCATCATCAAATCATTTTACAAAGCTATATACTTTATGGATATTTAAAATGAAAGACACTTGATGCTTGTAGGTTTTGAAATGAAAAAATTGATTTAGAAAAACATAAATCATAAAACTGGTAGGCAACGCTTCTTTCCCCCCTGTTGAGTTGTAAATTGTATCCTTCCTGAACTAACTTTTCCTGAAATTCTTTCCTGAATCTAAGTTATCAGAAGTGGCCATGCAATATTTTGTGGTCCAGTTTAAACACAGATTTCTGAAGATAATGTGTGAAATGTAAATTACTTGGGTCACCTCTGTTTCAAGGGTTAATTAAGCCTTATATTGTAACAAATAAACATGAGCCTTGAGTTATGGTAATAGACTTCCCCTAAAAATAATTAATATATATTAATTTTGTACTTGAATTCTGAAGATAGTCTGAGGTGACAAGATTAAGTTTGCTTTGAAAGTACTTGCATGAGGGTATGGAAGAGGCTGGGATGTAAAGAGAGAAAATCAGTGATTCAGTAGCCATAGCTGACACCTGACAATAATCACATGCAATTTTGATTTAGTCCATAGAAATCAATTATTTTTGAAAGTTAAAAATAAAATTAAATCTTATCAGTATAATAAAATTACTTTGACTTTTTTTTAGTATTTGGCTTTATGAAAAACATCTAAGTTGCAAGTGGATAACTAGCGTGGAGGGAGCCTGGCAATACAATTATTTTTTGAAATAATGGTTCTGTATAGAGCGCTACATGTGTGTAGTTTTTTCATCCCACCTTTTGGGAAATGAACCCTTGAATCACATATATTGAGCATGTAGAAGAATAAAACCACAAAACTCTCTAACCTAAGCACTAAAATATGACTGCTGCTTTTTAAATCAAAATGTTTATTTTGTAAGTTTGAGTTTTGGTGATAAAGAAGATGCTTTTCTTCAATGGAACATAATTATTTCTGTTTTATAGCTTGTACTGTAATCATATTGGACATTGTCCTGAAAAAACGTTAAAAGCCCTGTTTAATTTTTGTGTTAAGAAAAATAGAATACAGTAAAAGAAAATAATACATTTGAATATGACAGTGAATACACACCATAATGAGGATTTTTTTTTAAAGTTTTAGAAAATAGATGCATAGAACTAGACTTGTTTCATTGATGAACATCTTTCCAATAGTGCCTTGCATATATTAAATTAACAAAGTTTCCTGCCTCTAGAAAAGTATATGGTATATCTCATTTAAAGTGTAGAAATAAAGGCAAGACAAAAGAAAATGAAATACGTTTCAAATATATTCAGACTTTTACTGAAAATATCTTTCATTTGTCAAACTTTGTGATTATCATTTTTACTTTACACTCATTACCTGTTTTCTGAATATTAAGACACTTCTTTGTATTTTAACATCTTCTAAATAAATCAGCTAATCATATAATGTCTTATTTCACTTCTAAGTTTTCTTTTCCTGAGAAAAAAATATTATTACTTAATATTATTTTCTTTCTCTATAAAAATCAAAATAACTTTGCATCTCACTCAAGAGATGTTTGCTGATGCTGCCCTCCTGTGAGCATAAGTTGTTTTCTGTAAGCAGCATGATTAATTCTCCCCCGTTACCCTATTATTCAACTCTTACCACATATGAAAAATAAGTTTGTGTTAATGTACACTGTTTTCCCCCAAATATTAGCATCCACTTAGCTACTATTTTAAATCCCTACATTCTGGTACACGGAACATATCTTGTGTATGCTTCTCTTTATATTCTTTCTAGAGATGCCTCTTCTCAGTTAAATGAACCTCCTTTGTCTTTGACTAACAGCAGGCCTTTAAAATTTTAGTGAGAAATGTTTCCAGGATAATGAGTGCAACCTGGTTGCATTCATTCGCTCAGTCAGTGTCAGTGAAGTCGCTCAGTCATGTCCAACTCTTTGTGATCCCATGGACTGTAGCCCACCAGGCCCCTCGGTCCAGGGGATCTTCCTGACCCAGGGATCGAACCTGGGTCTCGTGCATTGTAAGTCGATGCTTTACCGTCTGAGCTACCAGGGAAGCCCATTCATTCTCTAGCTTTTTCCTTCTCTTTTTTGACCACCTGAAATTTTCAAATTGAGGAGATTATAATCAACACCAATACTAAGTTTTTGAAATCAGACCTCAAAGTTGGGATTCAAAGTAACAGAACTAAAACCTCATGTCTAGCTTGGGGATTTTTTTAGACATTTTGCTCCACTCTCCATGGTTCACAGGTGCAATATAGATTACCTTTAGTATTAATAAATCTATTTTACAAACGTCATTTATAGATTTAGACATGTTTAAATGGAAATTTAGCCACAATTAGAATTTGGAGGTTCTGAGAAACTGTCTCTTGCCTTAGTTTTGCTGGAGGCTTTGGATGGTTCCTTTCTGTCATATGTCAAAAGTCAGTTGAGGACATTGCATCACTGAGAGTAGCTGTTACACCTTTCTAAACCCTGCTCTGGATCATCTCTATACAGATGAAAGGAATTCTTGGTTAGTTAGTGCTGCCTGTGAGACAGTATGGTTTCGAGTGTGGACTCTTTCCAACCTTTGCGGTTTGAATCTTCTAGCAAATCTTCATGACATAGTTAAATCACGGATGCTAAATTAACACCAGAGCTCACTAAGGGAGGGTGCAGCCGATTCCGTTCATGTGGAAAGGGAACCTAGTCATTACTGCATGTTTCTCCATCATTAATCGCTTTTCTAACAGAGTAATGTTGCTGACTTGCTTGGTTGGTGGGCGTGCTCTGAGCCCACTATTCTTTCGGCCATATTTGTGCACAGTTGGCTAGTCTTCAGCTTTCTTTATATTTCTCTGCTTGCTTCTGAGGTTTTTAACTGTATCATCCCACTTATGACTAGGAAACATAAGAGGTGTCAAGTAGAAAATAATTTAGTGTATTCCCTGGCTGCTGTGATATATGGAGCTTTGCCCACAAAGGGAAAATATGGTGTGACAAAATGGGTGGAGGATTTTGCCAAGATATACCACCTCAAAGGAGAAATAATATATTAAAGAGTTTTCAAAAGCTATACTTCCTGCTGTAAAAACCATCTCCTATGCTTATCTCTATAATGTATTAAAGATCATTATACTATCATTAGAGTTAAAAAAAACCAAATACCTTATGGCTCTTTTGTCTTTTTTAGAGCAGAAATTTATTGAGTGCCTGATTTTCCACCCACTGTATGAATACACACCCAGGTTTCTGTATATGCATATGCCACCATTGTGTTCTTAAGCAGTCTTTTCTTTTAATGTCTTCTTGGGAAGAATACAATATAAGCAGTAAACCTCTGTTATGATTTGGATTCAGTGTGCTAAAGACTGGTGATTCCTTTCTTCTACCGTTTGACTATAATATCAGAATGTGCTTAGGTGAGTTAAAAATGCAAATACATGTATATTGCTGTTTCACTGTATCAGGTTAACTGCCTTTAAAAGCCAGATTTGAGAGAAGCAGCTTAGATAGAGGATTTTTAGATTAAATCCTCTATAAATGCATGTCCATTTAGAAGCTAAATTAACAGAACTCTCTTCATCGACTTCTCAAGTTTTCTCTTGCATGCCCATGGTAGCTAGAAAAGCCACTAGCTGAACAGTCAGCATCTTTGATATAAAGTTAGAAATATAACTCACATGTACTTATTCTTCTACGTAGTGTCTCTCCTTGCAGTCAAAACAGAGCCTTTGAACAGCAGTGAAACCACAGCCACGACTGGAGATGGAGCGCTTGACACTTTTACTGGGTCAGGTAAAGCCTTAAGCTTGTGTCTTGTTCTGTACACATTGCGGTCCGTGTCATCATCCTAGTGAATAATCGAGAATTTGGATTTTTATAAATTCAGCAATAAATTCACTTTTGGGAAAACATATTATCATAAAATGACGTGTTCTTAGAAATAATGTTTGGAATCATTTTACTGCATCTGCAGTTGACAACCAAGCAATGCCCCAACTTTCTTATTAGAAATAAGCAAAGCTCACTTCTTTCATAATTATTTTATACAGTGCTTGATTTAATTATTAGGTTGTAATAGTCAACTTTGTTCCTTCAACTTGCCCTTTTAAATGACTAAAATCAGCCTTCTCTCCAACATTCGAGATGTAAAACTATCCATTTGATTCCTTCTAAATAACCTTGTTTCCTCTCTGAGTTTAAAAAAAAAACCCTCCTGTGTAAGCAGCTGAGTGACAAGTATTAAAGGTTAATGGGCTGCAGGAGAGCACATGCTGGTCGCATTAGAACCCGGCCTCTGAGAGCACTGACTTTCCCTCTAATGCTTCAAAGAGAACAATAGTGTGTCTTTAAACATCAATCCTCTTTAAATATAAATACCTGATAACTCCCAGGTGGACACAAAGGACACGCATTGAGTTGACTTAAAGATTCCCACCCCCCCACCCCTGCCCCGATACAATATTTCCTTCAGTTGATTATCTGATGAGAGGACTTTTTTTAACCTGAGGAGGAATTTGTATAGCAGAAAGATGAACATTAAACCTAGAAAAGTATTCATGACATTAAATCTTGGCTCTGTTATTCTACTCTAACGTATCTTATACTTATTCATGTTCTCATATACAAGAATTTGATGTGGGTATACTTCTCATGTAAAAAGAGTGGAGGTAAAGCCTTGAACTCTAATGTCATTATAGCATATATTTGATTTTTATAGATGCAGATGATCCCATTTCATTGGTTCACACTGATTGGAAACAGCTGCCATGTAGTCACATAAATATTAGTACTCCAAACAGAAAGATATAATAATTTATATACTCTGTATAGAGAAGCTTGTGTCCTAATTCACATCCTTTCTAGCAATTCTCTTGCTGCTCAGGAGATAAGGTACTAACTTACCCTAGCATTTGTATTACTAACTTACTATAACTATTGTAAACTTTCTGCAAAACAAATGCATATATGAACATGGTTTTTAAGGTTAAGAATGAAATTAAATAATTGCTGACATACTTAAATAGCATACCACAAAATTAATGAAAACTGACTGAAAAAATTATAAGATGTTAGCTCCAGAAGAAATTGCAGAGATCTCTAATGATCCATTTTAAGAAGCAAGAGTATCGAGGCACAGAGATGTTAAAGATGGTTAAGGCCAAACAGTCAGGGCCTCCCGGGTGGTCACTGGTATAAATGAGTCTAGAACAATGTCCTGATCAGTCCAAGAGTCCTTTCTTTAAAAGTTTATTGGAAAATATAAAGATGGAAAAAGAAATATGTGTGAACTGTCAAGCTGTCTGGACTTTACTGTCTGGAATTTACTCATATTATATTTACAAATAGTTTCCAAGTATTCTTTTAAGAATTATCTAAGGTTGGGCTGTCCAGAAAAGTAGCCACTGGCCATATGTGGCTATTTAAGTCTAAATGAAATACTGTTTGGTTAAAAAGCAAAATTTTTTTAATCTAGTCACATTAATTATATTCTAAATGTTTAATCGTTGTATGTGGGATTTTTTTTTAATAGTGGCTTGTTTAATAGTTGTATGTTTAATAGTTTTTAATGGCTACCATATTGGACAACTCAGACATAGAATATTTCCAGCTCCATGGACCAAGTTAAGTTGTGTGTGTGTGTGAGTGTGTGTGTGTGCACGCGCTTAGTCGTCACTCAGCCATGATTAACTTTGCAACTCCATGGACTGTAGCCCACCAGGCTTCTCTGTCCATGGGATTTTCCAGGCAAAAATCCTGAAGCAGGTTGCCATTTCCTCCTCCAAGGGATCTTCCTGACCCAGGTATCGAACCCGCATATCTTTCTCCTCCTGCATTGGCTGATGGGTTCTTTACCACTGCTCCACCTGGGAAGTCAAGTTCAGTTGGACAGAGTGATTTAGGTCAGGGATTCTCAACAGCACTGCTATTAAAAATGCAGCCTCTTTTTTTTGACTAGTAGAAGAGCTGTCCCCTGCAATGGAAGGTGTTTATCGGTAGCCCTGGCACCTATCCCAAGTTAACTGTAGCATGCCTCCATTGTGACAGCTTACCGCGTCTCCTGGCATTTTTAATGCTCCCTGGCGGGCAAAATTTCCACCCATCCCCCTACTCATCTCTCATCTCCTAGAGAGGCAGTGATCTAAGATATTACCTTAGACTGGGTAAAACCTTAAGGGTATAACCTTAAGATTGCTTGACACCACCTTATGAGAATCTGATAATAGTCATTAAAAATGTTTTACCTAATTTTCAGACATTCTGAAGACAGACACTTTTGCTTACTTTTATATGAGGAAATGATGGAGTATAATAAGTTGAGTGTTTTGCATACATTTCTTGATTAATTTAATGCCAATAGGAAATAAAAGGAAGGTCTCCTAAATTTGTACATGGTGTTCCAGAAATCATACTGGAGAGATTAGGCTGTTTTGTGTAGGAACAGTCTTTACTTTGATCAGCGTAATCTCAGCTCACTTTAATCCAGTATTGTCATTGTTCTTAGTTATCTGCAGATTTATTAGTTAGAATAAAATGTATACTGTATAGTCAAGAAGTATAAATTTTCTAAGTTTTATATAAACAGTTTTCTGAGTCACAGGTTTTGTTTTCTACTTAGAAAATGAACATATATACATTAATATGAAATCTTAGAAGTTGAACCTTTGTACTATTATGGGTACATTATTCTAATGATGTCTAGATTCATTCATTAGAGGGAAGAAGCATCCTGTATATTCAGAATTGTGTTCATATACGTGAGGCTTTTTGAAAAAAAATTTGTTTGGCTAATTCATTCGATGCATGAGACCAAAGCTAAGTGTTTATTTTCATTATTTGATATTACTTTAGAAAAGCCTTGTGTTTCACAATCTTGAGAATAACTGATTAGTATAGTCTAAGTCTTGCGTGTACCACAATGAAGTTTTATAAATAAGATGAAACTGTGGAATTAAGCCTTAATTATATTTCTGCTAAACAGGGTATTAATCATTGTTAATTAATGAATCAGACTGAATTTCCTGTGCAGTATACTGTTGCTATTATGCAATGTATGTTTAGTGCCCATAGTGTGATAGAAAAGGCTTGTTCTCATTGAGTTGATACGAAAGTTTTGAACATTTTTTATGTGTTTAATAAACAAGTAGACAATTAATGGCTCATTGCTCCACGTATTTTCAAAAATACCTAGCAAATTCATCTAAATTTTGGTTGCTGAAAACATTTAAGACGTTAAACCACAAATCATACGCGGTGATTGTCAAAACTGATTCATAATATTCTTCAAAATGTACTTTCTGCACTATTGCTATGAAAACTGTAATATACTCCCCATACTCAGAGCTTACAGTCCAAATAGCATTTTAAATACATTAAATTCTATGTGTTTATGAAGCAATAGATCACAAGGGTACTTAATAGCTTTTGGATATAGAAATATATCATGTTTCATAAAACAGTTAGCAACCTAAACCTATTTGTCACTTTTACAATTCTGAAAGTTTAGCTCCAGAATTATGAACAACTTAGAAAGGACACAGTACTTTGAAGTATAACTGTGATTGATTAGGCTAAACTAATTCCAGCACTGCATTGTATCCTACTTTAATCTTTTTGAAAAGTGAATGAACAGCAGATGGCCTAATAAAGACACTCTGTGTGCTTGCCCAGTATGGACTGGCTCTGAAGGGACGGCCTTAACACTTTAGGGTCCATATATTTGCAATACATCTGTCTTAGTCAAGGCAGATGGTTAAAGGAAAACGAAACTTCCAAACTTTTGGAAATGGTCCAATTTAGGACTGCGTGTTTGGCTGAAATGTTGATAAGACCCGATTTTCACCTTTAATATCTTCTCAAAAAAGTCCAGTCTGTGAGAGTTCAGAATACATTTGTAAACAGGATTGCTGCTGGATGTCATATTCTGCTTTTTCTCGTGTTGTATTGTCACCCGGGCTTTCTGTGTATATTCCAGTCATTACAAGAATTATTTGGACTCTGCATTTTAAAGACTCATCAGATTGACAAAACGAAAGGAAATAGAAAGTATTATCGTTTTATAACTTGAAAATGAAGGTGAAACGTCACATTTTTCTTAATTTTTATTGTATTTCTATTAGAGTAAATGCAGAATAAGAGCACTATCTTGTCGTCATGTTTGGAATTTTAAAAAGTTTGCAGATGAAAAGGTTTACTTGTATATCATGAAAGCTTAATTACTTATAATCAAGGATATTTATTCATAGCATATTAATGCATAAGAGCATGCCACTGATTTGAGAAAATGGAAGAATGATGAAGGGGATTGATTTGTGAGAAGATATTATGTCATTTTCCTAGAACAAATATGGAACAGTTTAATTAGAAGAAAATGTTTAGGCATCTGTTTCTGTTTAGAAAACAAATGAATTTTCTGTTTAGAAAATGAGTGAATTTTTTGAAATACCTCTCTAACATGGTCATTTCTTTAAATTAGTTTTGATTACTCCAGTGAAACCAATGAAACATATTTATGAAGCAACCTTTTTTCTATTTTTTGTGTCTCATAGTAATAACAAGTAGTGGCTACAGCCCCAGATCCACGCATCAATATTCCCCTCAGCTGTATCCTTCCAAGTAAGTGGTCAGTAGTCTTTCAGATTTGTTAGAATAATTTTCTGGAATTATCTTGATTAATCATATTTACACAATATAATAACTTTAAATCAGGATATATTTATATATATAAATGTTATAGATAGTTGAATAGATAGATTCTTGGATAGATTAGACCTATAAATAAATATTTTTCACAGATCCAGGAATATATTCACTTTTGTCCAGACAGTTCTTTAATTCTGAACATTTATATATTTTGAAGAAAGCATCAAGCACAGATCAGAATATACTGGTTTTTTTTTTAATAAAAATTTGAAAACTCTTACTAGTTTAAAGAAAATCTGAAAAGATTACATTTTACTCAAACCTCAACACTTCATAATTTGTTCCAGCTTTATAATATTTTTATTGGATTTCAAATTCTAACAAACATTTTGGAAAAATATGCACCATTGCTTTTATAACTAATGTACTCAGTGTTTTGAGGACAGTGGTAAACATTTCAAGCTTAAACTATATTGGGTGTATATCTGAATTTGGTTGCCATCAGAGAGATATGTCAAGATTTGGGATTCCTGATCATGCACATTTAAAAGTTATTTTCCACAGCAGCTACAGTGTTTATTCTTAAGCATAAGCTAGATATTGGATATCTATTTTGAGGACATTCTGTAAGATGTGGCAAGATGAAGGGAATGGCTTTCCATTTCAAGAAGCTGCATACTTTTTTAAAAAAATTTTTTGGTAAGACTTTAGTTCTTGTAGAGAATTCTTCCTAGGGCTTTTAATGACTTTTGTAATCATTACATGGCATTGGGTCATGCATGGTAACAGGAAATAATGCTCATGAGTTAATTAATTAATTAACTGACCTGAGCTCGTTAATTAACTGACCTGGACTCCACTTTCTTCATCTACATATCAATTGGAATACTATTTCGGGTGTAAGCAATATAGACCTGGAAGAGACTTTCAGGATGATATCTAAACCAAAGTTTTCTTTCCACAGGTGAGGTATAGACTTAGGAAGTTTATTTGCCCAAGTTATTGAGACTGGGTTATAGCAGAGCCCGGTCTCCTGACATTCAGACTCATGTCCTTTTCTGTATTGTTAAAATGATATTGTGGATAAAGAAGAGGATTACTTCCTGGCTATTATCAGGTTTCACTGAATCTAAGCTGTCTGAAATAATATGCAGTCTTTGTTGCCACAGTAATGCTATTTTTCTGATATTTAGGCCCTATCCACACATTCTTTCTACACCAGCAGCTCAAACAATGTCCGCCTATGCAGGCCAGACTCAGTATTCGGGGATGCAGCAGCCAGCCGTCTACACTGCCTACTCACAGACAGGACAGCCCTACAGCCTGCCCACTTACGGTATTTCACGTCTTCTCTCTTCTCCTTCTTTGGTTACAAGCAGGTAATCCTGCTGGCTAGTAACTGTATATTCTAATATTCTTATACAGACTCTCATATTCTAATATAAGTTACAACTCATGTTATAGCATGATCATTTTATTAATGAAATGGTTTGCACATGCACTTTCCAAACAGATCTGGGCGTGATGTTACCGGGCATCAAGACAGAAAGTGGACTCTCACAAACTCAGTCCCCATTACAGAGTGGGTGCCTCAGTTACAGCCCAGGCTTCTCTACCCCACAACCAGGCCAGACACCTTATTCTTACCAGATGCCAGGTAAGCAGCCACCCAGGAAACATCTTAAATGAGAAAGAATTCTTTGAATGAGACTCCTTGGCTTCAGACTAGGAATATATAGTCATGAAGACAGTATTAAATGCTACCACTGCTCAGACGATATCATTGGAAAAGATAACTAAGAGGGAACATGATGAAAAGAGCTCAACATACATCAAGAAACATGACCCATATTAAATTTAAATACTTAAGCTTAAGTTGCATAAAATTGGCAGGAAACTAAGTCCAAGCAAAGCAACCTCCAAGCCAGTCACCACACTAGTCACATGTTTGGCATCTACTTAAGAGATTTCAAAGATTCAATGACAAAATCCAGCATTTTCTTGTCAGGATTCCTTATGTATGTAATGCTGTTTTGATTTAATTTAAAATTGAGTTAGCACTTTTCTAAGTCCTGTTTACTGTTGAATGATTGAGGATTTCTTTTTTTGTTCATTTCTAAAATACCTCCCCCCTGTTAGTACTATATTTCTTAAATAGGAATATTTAAATCATTTGTACCTCCCCTCTTAAAACTTTTTTCTCCATTATGATCATTATTTAATTTTTGTTTTTGTCTCCGATTAAAAATTATTTTTGAACATTGTATAATAATTGCAGAAAATAATTTAGTGACATGGTAAAAACATTAAAAGTTTACTTTTTATCTGTCATTTTTTTCTAATGATTAGTCATAGTTTGGGGGCTATATGAACATTATTCAAACTAACTAATACTGACATTTTGGTTGGTTGACTAAAATGAAATAATTACTTAGACCTTTTTTGGCTGAAATGACAGGTGTCTTTTTTCCTTATAATGTTGGTAGATAAATGTTTGCATACATTCCTCAGCCACAGTGAGCTGCTCAGCTTCAGTTGGCAGTGTGGAAAAGACCATAGAGACATTTCCATTTATTCCCCAAAATACTTTTATATTGGATATTCCAGGCTACATCAATTTGCATTATTACCTAATACTATTGCTATTCAAAACATATTGTTAAAAAAAATCATCAGCTGCCCTAATAGTCCTTTATTTTATTCCCTAACAAGTGCATTCCATGAGATCATATTTTTGAATCTATAGATTGATAGTTTGCTTGTTTTTGCCCTAATTTTAAATAACTAAATTACTTGCTAACTTTGTCATAAAATTTTAGAAGGTTGTCAAAACTTTGATGATAGTGGTATAAACAGTTCTCCCTTGGGTCTGAGCTCTAGCCTACAGCTTTTTTGTTCTAAGGAAAGGACATAGAGGAGCAAAAAAGATGGGATGCTGGAAGCCTCATTTCTAAACGGATTTTGAATGTTTATTTCCTAAGCTAGCCTCAGCCAATTGTTTAAACTTGAGTAGTTTTTGTATGCACATGCAGTTGATATGACCATTGGAAAGTTGCAGGTATTTCCTGGAAGTAGTCTCACTATCGCTATTTTATTCTCTGAGTACTTCTGTACATGTAGACATTGGCCTTTGAAAGTTAGCTGAGTCCTTGGTAAGATTGTTCCCACAAACTTCTGTTTACCTCTACAGAATTCTAAAGGAAGGACTTTACCAGTTGTCACAAGAAAAAGCCAAGCATATTTCTGTTAAAAATCTCTCCATTTCAAATCTCACTGCCTCAACAACAAAATTTAAAATATATTGCATTGAATTCTGCAAAGTGAAATATTTTAATACTTTTCAAGAAATACATTTTAAATGCAATTTGTTCTTTTATCTCTAGGTTCTAGTTTTGCACCATCTTCTACTATTTATGCAAATAATTCAGTTTCAAATTCAACGAATTTCAGTGGTTCACAACAGGTATAGTAGCTTTTTATATTTATGCTTTATATATATATATCAGATTTTTGAAGAATAGTATCAGATTAATAAACTTTATTTATGTAAAGTTAAGACAGCATTTCAGAGTAGTAAAGATTAGCTATCTAGATTCTTGGGATATGTATAATTATGGGTATTTTAGATTTCTTGATTGCTAAAGGTTTACCTTTTAAACTTTTAAGCCATGATTGTTTTAGTCATGGGAGGAAATGAGAAAATCTGCTGCATCCTTTCCGATCATCTTAAACCATACTAAATTAACTTTATTTTTTCTTAGTAAAAAGTTATGAAAATTGATAGGTTGAACTATAATCAATAATCAGATTATGATCTAGAGTATAGTGCATGCTTGGTCCAAACCCAAATCATTTTTTTCAAAAACAGAATGCATCTCAGACTCTATATTGGCTTTTATTTTTTAGTTCTATGAATTTTTTGATAACTTTAGTTCCTATTCTCCTGAGAACTGTAATTTTTTGCTTTTGTCGCTATACCTGCTCCTAGAATTCCTTAGCTCTCCTAGTGATATTTGCTTAATCATTTTGTGAGTTTTGAAACCTACGATTGTTTCTAGAATCATGTTAGAATTACATGTGGAGCAAGACGTAATGTCCCTGAAAGGGTGAATCAGCATGGAGGGAGACGAATTTGTGATATATTCAGAAACTTTCTTATTTTCTACCTCTCAGTCATGTTCAGAGTAGTTAAGATGGAAAGATAGCTGATTTCATGGGTAAGCAATACACTATTTTACTGTTAACAGTCTTGCTGGACTTCTGTATATTTTAAAATAAAAGTTACTGCACAAGTGTTTGCTCTTTGGATTTACTGAAGGAATTCTATTAATTGCCTTCTCTCAGTTTTTATTAAGACAAAGGCTAAGAGGAAACTTTAATGATTAAACAGTGGAATAATGTTAATAATATTTTTGACAAGATTAAACTGCATAATTTGGCATTAGTTTGAAAAATGGTTTCTTAAAACACTAAATATCAAGGCCAGTATGTACATTTTATTATAAAAAATGAAGAATTTTTGATAATCCAGGTGGCTTAATTTCAGTCACTCATTTATTAATACACTGGGCATTTATTGAGTACATGTTAACCATTAGATTTTTTGACTATGCATTGAAGATTTGAGAATCGTAAGTCAGTGTTCCCTGCTCTCTGAAAGGATCCAATCCTCCTGAAGACATAGACATGAAAATAATATGGACAAGGGGTAGAACATTTTAATGTAGTACTGAAACATACACTAGGCAGAGTGGAAGCATAAGGAAAAGACTGCTTTGTTCTACTTGGGAGGATTAAAAAATGTAATGTGTAAAAGGATTTTGAAGGACTATTTAGATCATTCTAGGATTATTAAAAACTTTTAATAAAAAGCAAGTGAGAGGAATTGATCCAATGGCTTTCCTTTTTCCTTAACAAATGATGCAAACGAAATATTTGAAAACCTCACTAAAGATTTATTTAAGTCAAGGCCTCAGGTGCAATGTAGCCTGTGAGAAACTGGGTAAGAAAATCTTTTAATCATTTTCTTTTTCTCTGTTGTTTATCTCCTGCCAAGAAAACAAAATTATCAAGGGTAGCCTAAAAAGGGAACAAATACCACAACAATGCAGCCCAGGGTCTGTATGAAAGTGAAGGAAGGGTACACCTCCTTCTTGCCGGTGATTTTAGAAGATGCGATTGAATGCTGTGAATATAAGCATCTCCTTATCTCCTCTTCAAGTGCTTAAGATCTGACAATGTACACCCTTGGATGCATAATTCTGAGTAGGGGAGTAAAGCATATATGATCTTTAGGTAGATTAAAATGTGTGTACTGGACCTGGTTTGCAAAACCCCACAGGGTATTTCATTACTGTGTGCATGTAGAAGATGCCCACAGAATGGTCTCTGCTTTTTAGGATCACCTCAAAGCTGTGGACTCCAGAACCAGTGGAGCCAGATACTGTTCTTTCCGTTACCATTGTGATTGCTCTTCTTTGAAGCATGCCAGAGGGCAGTCTGTCTTTCACACACACACATCTCAATTGTTATTTCAGGATTATCCATCCTACACAGCGTTTGGCCAAAACCAGTATGCACAGTATTACTCTGCATCAACCTATGGAGCATACATGACATCAAATAACACAGCTGATGGCTCATCCTCCACGACCTCAACCTACCAGTTGCAAGAATCTCTCCCAGGACTGACTAGCCAACCAGGTACAGATCTTCATCCAGGTGAAATATTTTTTATAAGTTTTGTTTGTCTAATAATACGGAGAAAATGGAATTAAAAAAATATTTTTAAAAATGACTGAAAGCTCCCAGATAATTATGCTGGTGTTTAATCTGTGCTAGTCATTGGCAACCCACTCCAGTACTCTTGCCTGGAAAATCCCATGGAAGGAGGAGCCTGCTAGGCTGCAGTCCATGGGGTTGCTAAGAGTCAGACCCGACTGAGCGACTTCGCTTTCACTTTTCACTTTCATGCATTGGAGGAGGAAATGGCAGCCCACTCCAGTGTTCTTGCCTGGAGAATCCCAGGGACGGAGGAGCCTGGTGGGCTGCCGTCTATGGGGTCGCACAGAGTCGGACACGACTGATGCGACTTAGCAGCAGCAGCAGTAACCTCCACCCAGCCTAAATCCTGTGTTCCAATTCTGTCCTGATCTGTTGAGTAAATACTTAACATTTCATTAAGAGTCTTACGTTAATGTAAAGAATGAATGATTTCAGAATCCTTGCTTAACAAATGGTGGAAACACTTCAGGTAAGGAGATGTTTGATGTTCTCATCACACTGTAAAAGGTGTTTCTCACTGGTGAATATGTGGGGAAATCAAGGTAGGATAACTATTCAGAAGCAAAACCACAGAAGAAGTATTTGATCATCAAGACATCAGAGACTGAGTGATAAGACCAGCAAAGTGTTTTGGAATTTACTAGAATTGAGCAACTAGGAATGAAAACTAATTTATATACTAAAAACTTTTTATACTGAGTAGAACTTTGGGTAGAAGATGGACTATGATCTAATGTCAATATGACCACAAGAGTTTCTCTGCAGGAAAGACACAGATGGGTACTTTCTATTATCTAAAGAATAATCAACTTTCAGAATAACTCTTTTATTTATATTAAAAATACTAAATGCAGACATGTAGGTATTCTGAGTGTATGACCTTGAATGTAATACATTTGTATGTGACATTCTCATATTCACTATCAGAACACTGCAATTTCTTTAGCCTCCCATTGGTTGCTAATGCCAATGAATATAGTTTGACATAATTTTCAGATCTTATGAAAATCATAATAATGCACATTGCTGGATCTTTAAGAAATTCTGTGACCTCAGAGGTTCCATCAAGACAGTTTTAAGTTTGATTTTGCCTTTGCAGACTGGCATGCATCTGAAAAGTAAACAAGTTCACAACTATGGGATTTTTCTCTATTATTGATGAAATCTGAGATATTTTGTTTAAGGGCATAAAGAGTATTTTCCATTGACTGGCTCTGCATTTGGACTCAAAGCAGAGACCTAACAATTAAAATTTATGAAAACAGTTTTTCATAAATCTTTCCCTGTTGACTTCTCCCATGTTTAAAATGGAAACATACGTTATGTTCTATAAGAGACAGCTGGTTGCTCTGATTTAGCGATAAACCCAATGAAACAAAGTTGGATATGAATATCCAAAACTTAGAAGGTGCAGTTCTTCATTATGGCACTGATTAAAAGATAATTATTCAATCATGTGTACTATTGGCTCAGGAAAAAGCCTAGGGCAATGGGTAATGACTGAGTTATTTGAAAATTATGAATAACATTCAGTTGTTTATCAATACTTTACCTTATTAGGTAATTTGACAATGTATTTAAAGAAACATTACCATGCTGATTAAGAACAGATATTTTAGTTTATTATCTTTGAAAAGATATTCCTTTGCCTTTACCATAAAGTTTATCTTAGGCATTTGCATTCAGAATGTTTGAAGACTGATTAGCACATTAAGCTTACTGATAGTTTTATAGCTCATTTTTAAAATTTTAAACATTTTTAAAATTAAATATAAGTAGCAATTTGTAACAGTATTCTGTACTCTGAGACCTTGAAAACATAGTACATTAGCTAATTAAACTTTACAAATGCTGCAGAAAAGTAAAGGATATAGTAAGATCCCTTCACACTTTGAAAAGGCAGTTTCTTCAGCAGAACCCAGTAGTCTTTCTAGGTCTTATGGCATTTTACATAAGGACAGGAAGGAAAGCAAAGTGCTAATTCATGTCTTTGAAGCCAACAAAAGGATTTAGATGGAAAGGACTAACCACATTTAACTTCTCTGCCAATTTGCATTTTTCCTACCTACAGTGTTACTGTACCCTAATGCAATTACCTGAGTGAAATTGACAGAGGCACTGTAATTAACAGCTTTCTCCTTTAAAAAAAAAAAATGTCAACAAACGTTTAATGATCAATTGAGCTTAGGTTCCTGGTTTTAACCTTTATCAGAAGAAAGGCTAGAACCTTGAGAAGATATGGAGGTCAATTCAGTTCCATCTGGGTGGTTTCTGAAGGAGCCAAATATAGCACATGCCCTCTTTAGGACCTGTTCTTTTACTTTGATGCTCTTTCGATGAATTCCTTTGCCCTCTGTATCACAGAAATTGTATAAAGTCTATATACTCTTTTGATCAGTAGAAACACATACAGGTTTGACCTCTTTGTAATCTGAACAGTCTGTTGCTATTTAGGGGAGGAGGTATTACCTAGTGGTTAAAGCAGGAATTCTGGAATCATACCAGCATTTCACATACAAGCCATTTCATCTTGGTTAGTTAACTGAGTCCCACATGTCTCCAGTTTTCCCACTATTAAAAGAGGATAATGAAAGACCAAATTCACTAGGTTGAAGTGAAATTTTAGTCATGTGTGTGTGTAAAGAATGTTTCACAATAAAGAGCTCTGGAAAAATCAGCAAGAAAGATAACCCAATTTTTTAAGTTATCCAAAGATTTAAACAGTTACTTTGTAAAAAAAGAACATACTGAATGAGCAAGAAACAAATAAAAGTATTCTACATCATTATCATCAAGAAAATGCTAATTAAAACTGCAGTGAGATACTGCTATACCCCGACAGTTGCTAAAAGAAAAAAGACTAGCAGTATCAAGAGTTGATAGGAATGTAGAGAAACTAGAACTCTCATTGCTGGTAGGAGAGTGAATTAATACAACCACTTTGGAAAAAGATGCTCAGTGTCTATACCTTCCTGTGACTCATCAGTCCTGCTGCCAAATATATACATATAGGGATATGCTAGGCATACATACAGGGATATGCTAGGCATACATATAAGGATATGCTGGGAATGGGAGCTTATGTCCAGAGATACAAACAAGAATGTTAATAGCAGCTTTATTCATAGTTGCCTAAAACTACAATTAACCCAAATGTTTGCCAACGGAATGGATATAGCATAATATATCATGAAGTTCTAGCCACATTGAGGAAAAAACAAACTGCTTCAGGCTACAGTGTGGGTGAATCTCAGATACAATGAGCAGTGCTTTTGCCAAACACTTATTCTAGTAAACTTTTTAAAAAAGAAAATGCCTGGGACTTCCCTGGTGGCTTGGTGGTAAAGAATCTGCCTGCCAATGCAGGAAACACGGGTTATATCCCTGGTCTGGGAAGATCCCATGTGCCGCGGAGCACCTAAGCTGTAGAGGCTGTGCTCAGGAGCCTAGGAGCTGAAATTACTGAGCCCACGTGCCACAACTACTGAAGCCTGCATGCCCTGGAGCCTGTGCTCTACAATAAGAGAAGCCACCACCATGAGAAGCCCTCACACGGCAGCTAGAGAGTAGCCCCTGCTCACCATGACCAGAGAAAAGCCCACGCAGCAACAAAGACCCAGCACAGCCAAAAAATAAATAAAATAGGAAAAAAAAAGTGCATGACACATACCAATAGTTCAATAAATGTGGAGCCATTCTTCATAGTTTTCTTCAAAGGCTGTGCCTTTACTTTCATCAGAAACACTTTTGTCCATATTTTGTCCAAATTCTTAGAGTCCTTTTAAGATCCTTCAGTAACTTAGAATCATTGATATCAAGTCCTACTTCTGTTGAGAGTGAGACACTTCCTATGACCAGTTTTTTTCCTTTCTCCTCCTACTCTTCTGACTCCCTTGTCATCATAGCTGCTGGCTTCCAGTTCTTTTGAGTAGCTGAGTTGTTCCTGCCAAATTCTGTTGTTAGGGATCCAGTCAACAATCAACCACCCATAACTGATGACAATATTTTAGGCTTTTGCAAGATTTTCCCCTTTCACCTCTTGCACTGTTGCAGGAACAAAACTGCCTGATGAGAGTTAACGTCTAAAAAATTGATCTGTAATGGATAGAAAGACAGGTTTTATAGAATGTCAACCAAAAATTGGTTTACATTATATGCTTAACATATGTGAGTTAATTTGAATCAGTATTTTACTTGAAAAAGAACATTTGACTTTTAGGACATAGTAACCTTAGAAAAATTCTATTTTATAAAAATAACTGAAAATAGAAAATATTTTGTGTGATTTTTAAAAAATTAGTTGTGTGTTTAAGTATCCAAAACCTCATTTAATGTCTGCACAAGTAAGCTGAAACATGATTTACTATGACATCGGGCTGTAGTCAGCATTCATAGCTAAAGAATCTTTCATTATGTTATTTACTCTCATATATTCGATAACAAAAACCCATGCAAGGAACTGTGCTAGCAGTGTTTTAAGAGCAAATAGTATTTGGAGCACAGACATTTCTTTGATGCTGCCCTGACATGCACAATGTTTCCCAAAGAAAACATTTGACCATTAGAAATTATTAGAGGTTAGCTTTGTAAAAATTATTTACTTAAAATTTCTCAGAAAAAATATTACTTAAGTTTTATCTAGTTTGTTCAGATGTGTTTATTTAGATTAGTAACTGCTTGGCTGTTCTTGTAATTATTTTACTTTAATTTTTATGATAAGGCATGAGAATCATGGAGAAGGAGATGGCAACCCACTCCAGTATTCTTGCCTGGGAAATCCCATGGACAGAGGAGCCTGGTGGCTACAGTCCATAAGATTAGAAAGAGTCAGACATGACTTAGCAACTAAACAGCAACAACAACAACAGGAGAGTCATAACATCTTTATATTTAAAAACTGTGTAACTTTGATAGTTTGCCATTGGATTCTCCTAGACATTTTAACTTTATGCATATGATTTAAATTAAATATAAATTAGATTTACCTCAGTAATAAAAGGTAGCTGCTATTACTGATGTTTTAATATACAAAGAAACTAAGATTCAGAAAGATTGAATAAAATACTTGAAGTTGTACAGTAAGTTGGACTCTTGTTACATGTGAGGTTTTACTGTACCTCACTGTTGCCTCAGTTTATCTTAAAACCTTCCTCACAGATCTGCCACTGCTCCATGCTCTCCACCTCATAAGGTGCTCAATCACTTAGCTTTAGACATGTCAGACTTTCAGGTATCTGTGGGACATGCAGAACCCAATTAAACATAAAGTCTGAAATGTAGGATTTGACCCAGTATGATGTATGCATCATTGAGTAGAAAGTGACTGACCTATGAGAGAGTAAGATTGCCCACATGGTGTGGAGTGGGGAAAATGATCAAAAGATAAAACTACTAAACCCCAGCATGTGAGAAATGGGAGGAAGAAAAGGAGACCGTGTCCTAGACAGAGAAGGACTCATGGAAAAGATTCTAGAACATTCTAGCAGGGTATCAGCTATTAAGTGGTTCTGAGGAGGTGGTATTTAAGAGGATCGATCATATGTAGCACAGAGCTCCAGGAAGGTAAGGACTGGGTCTGTATTATTGCCTGTGTCATTTAAATGGCTTTTGGAGACTCCAGGTAAGAGTAGTTTTGTTAGAGTTTTGGTAAACTAAAGCTGGATTATGACAAATGATATGTCAGAATGTGACATTCAGTTCTGTAGCCAGTGACTTCAGTCTATACTGGCTCCATTGCAGGGGCCTAGTAGGCACATGTAGCTACTACAGATCCAAGTCAGCTCTAAGTGTCATATACACACAGGATTTTGAAGACTTAGTGTGAAAAAGAGATTATGTAAAACACGCCATGTTCATATTTATTATATGATGAAATGATAATGTTTTGAATATATTAGAGCAATTAACATATAGGAATAAAACTAATTTTACACGTTGCTTTTTATATTTTTTTAAAATGCAGCTTCTAGAACATTTAAAATTATATGTGTGGTTACATTCATGGCTCACATTCTATTTCTACTGGACAGGACTAGTATGCCCTGTTCTTTTAAGAAAAGATCTTTTAAAAAGAAAAGATAGCAAGTAAATAATTTCTATAGAAATGCAAGGTTAAAGGGAAGGACTTTTTAATTTGTCTGTGCCAGGACCCACCCTCCCCCACCGCCCCTCACCCAGGAAAGGGAGAGGTTGAAGGGAAGATAAGAGAGTTTGAGCAGTGGACGTGATTTCCCAGTAGGTGAGGTTCAGAAGTCATACTTGCATGTGGAGGAATGGGATCTTCTCTCCGACATAAGGAGTTGAGAACAGATCTAAATTTAGATAAATATGTAGGTGGGGACAGAGACAGGCAAGTTGAGAGCATCTGGAGTACAAAAGGTGTTCAGGTTTAATAGCTGACGTAGATCAAATGTAGGAGAAAATGATGTGACCTGCAAAAATTTTTGGCTAAGTTAGGATTTTTGTGTATTTGGGATTATATCTTTTCTTTTTTTTTTTTCTTTTTTTGGTCATAAGGAGCTTTTTGTTAACATAATTCATAATGAAGACTTACACCTGATCTAAAAATAAAGTGCTCTTCTTGACACAATTTATGTTATTTACAGGAGAGTTTGATACAGTACAGAGCCCCTCCACACCCATCAAAGATCTTGATGAGAGAACCTGCAGGAGCTCTGGGTCAAAGTCCCGAGGAAGAGGCCGGAAAAACAATCCTTCCCCACCTCCTGACAGTGACCTGGAGGTATACTGACTTATCTTTAAGAGACATAATAGATATTTTATTCTGTTGGCTATGTTCTATACTTTACAGTTTCATGAAGTTTCAAACTTAAAAAAGGATGTATCATGAAATGGGTGGACCTACTTGGAAGCTGGCATTTCACAGCTCTAAAATTGGAGATTTCATCCATTATAATACAAAATTACAGACAGTGACTTAAAAATGATGCTTTACAAATTCCAGGCTGGAGATAGTTGGATCTTTTGATACAGAAGGCACAAATAGAAAATTATTATTTAAAAGTAAAGCCATTGTGAGATAAGAAACGCTCTATTTGGAAGTAGTAGGGCAATGAAAGGTGTCCATACAGGTCAGTAAATATTAAAAAGGTAAAATTAATCTATACGGAAAGGAAAGGTGGTCATTGGGTAATGAGACAAATTCTAATCATTTGATACATATGGTAAAATGTTTATATCTGTGTCATTTTTTCAAGTTGGGATGGATCTCTTGAAATATATTCATACTAAGCAGGCTGACTTTTATTACAAAACATCAGAAGAAACTATTCTTAACCATAATGTGCTACTTCTTATATAACTGAGTATTTTAATTATGAAAAAAAGTTTAATCTTCAGATTTTAGTAAGGTCAAGGAATAGTCATTGTACCACTTCCTAAGAGATCATTTCCTTGATGTTTTCAACTAAAAAAAGATGCACAACTTGAAAGTTGTGAGTTAAGTTTTATTTGGGGCAAAATGAGGACTGCTGCCCCGGAGGCAGCATCTCAGAGAGCTCTGAGAGACTGCTCCTTAGCTGCAGTGGGGGAATGTCAATATATAAGGTTTTGGTGAAGGAGGAGTTCAATACCATTAAGCACTCATTTTACAAAAGGTTTTTGGTTAGTCAAGAGAATCTGATGTCACCATGAAGCGATGTAGTGCTTCTCTAGACATGCTCAAAATTCTCTAAGCCAGGCTTCAACAGTACGTGAACCGTGAACTTCCAGATGTTGAAGCTGGATTTAGAAAAGGCAGAGGAACCAGAGATCAAATTGCCAACATCCATTGGATCATCGAAAAAGCAAGAGAACTCCAGAAAAAAATCTACTTCTGCTTTATTGACTATGCCAAAGCCTTTGACTGTGTGGGTCACAAGAGGTGGGAATAACAGACCACCTGACCTGCCTCCTGAGAAATCTGTATGCAAGTCAAGAAGCAAGGTCAGTTAGAACTGGACATGGAACAATGACTGGTTCCAAATTGGGAAAGGAGTGTGTCAAGGCTGTATGTTGTCACCCTGCTTATTTAACTGATGTGCAGAGTACATCATGAGAAATGCTGGACTGGATGAAGCACAAGCTGGAATCAAGATTGCTGGGAGAAATATCAATAACCTCAGATATGCAGATGACACCACCCTTATGGCAGAAGGAGAAGAACTAAAAAGCCTCTTGATGAAAGTGAGAGAGGAGAGTGAAAAAGTTGGCTTAAAACTCAACATTCAGAAAACTAAGATCATGGCATCTGGTCCCATCACTTCATGGCAAATAAATGGGGAAACAGTGGACACAGTGACAGACTTTATTTCTTTGGGTTCCCAAGTCACTGCAGATGGTGACTACAGCCATAAAATTAAAGAAGCTTGCTCCTTGGAAGGAAAGTTATGACCAACCTAGACAGCATATTAAAAAGCAGAGACATTACTTTGCCAACAAAGGTCCATCTAGTCAAAGCTATGGTTTTTCTAGTAGTCATGTATGGATGTGAGAGTTGAACTATAAAGAAAGCTGAGCGCTGAAGAATTGATGCTTTTGAACTGTGGTGTTGGAGAAGACTCTTTAGGGTCCCATGGACAGCAAGGAGATCCAACCAGTCCATCCTAAGTGAAATCAGTCCTGAATATTCATTGGAAGAACTGATGCTGAAGCTGAAACGCCAGTACTTTGGCCACCTGATGGGAAGAACTGACCCACTGGAAAAGACCCTGATGTTGGGAAAGATTGAAGGCAGGAGGAGAAGGGGATGACAGAGGATGAGATGGTTAGATGGCATCACTGACTCAATGGACATGAGTTTGAGTAAACTCCAGGAGTTGGTGATGGACAGGGAGGCCTGGCGTGCTGCAGTCCATGGGGTCGCAGAGAGTCGGACATGACTGAACAATTGAACTGAACTGAACATGAGGAGATGCAAAGATTGAGGCCATAAAATCTATTCCTAAAAGCATCCAACTATCTAAAGACCTGTCCCACCAGATTCCCCGGCACACAGGGTGCCTCATTCCACCTGAACTCCCTCAGAGGTTGTTGAAGGTCAACAGCTTATAGCAGCATGGGGTTCAGTCTCCGTAGAGGCAGATGGCAAATGCTTTTGTTGTTCAGTCATTGGCAGTGCTCTTGGTAAGTGCCAATTTGTGGTTGACAATGTACAGTAGCAGATTAAAATGCCTTCAGGAAGGCAGAAGGTGATATAAATGAGTGGGCTGGACTAGGGAGCCTGCAGATTTTGAAGAAGAGGAAGCACTGGCCAGTCTCAAGAGGCCCTGCATCACTGCCCTGGACGGTCAGCCAGCACTGCTACAGATCGGAAGTTTGTCCACAGCAGTCAGAACCCTGAACTTTCCAAGAAGTCTAATCTCAAAATGTTGATTGATTATTTGAAATCATTCAAAACAGTGTGCATGCCAAATAACATATCTTATCACCTAATGTGACCCAAAGGTCCAAACTTTACAATTTGTATTTAGGTATTGCTCATTGATTCGTTTAAATATTTTTAAAAATTTAATTCTTAAGGTAAAATAGTGCATATTGTTTGATGCTGTTTTCACAAATGTATATTTGCAATACTGAAAAAAGAGCTACCTAAATACACTGATGGTAGTTACTACCTAAATATAGTAAGCTAAAGATGATTTCCATTTTGTTTTTCCTTCTGAGTGCCTGATTCTTTTTTTAAAACAATAAAATATGATTATTACTTTTTTAATCAGAAAAAACTTAATTCTTTGCATGAATTGCTAAACTTCATGATCTAAAATTTTGTAAAAGCACACTTTTATCATAAAATCCAAATGTGTCTTTCTGGAAATTAACTGCAAGTAAACATTTGGATGAATTCTTTCAAATTAGGACATCTGAATTAAGCTTATTATATTTATTTGTCACTCTTGCTTCCAGGTTTTGCAGGAAATAAATCTGGCAAATTTGGGGAAAAAAATAATAGCGTAGCATTTGTTGTTCAGCCACTAAGTTGTATACAAGTCTTTGTGACCCCATGAACTGCAGCACGCCAGGCTTCCCTGTCCTTCATTATCTCCCAGAGTTTGCTCAAACTCATGTGCATTGAGACAGTGATACCAACCAACCATCTCATCCTCTGTTGGCCCCTTCTCCTCCTGCCCTCAGTCTGTCCCAGCATCAAGATCTTTTCCAATGAGTTGGCTCTTTACATCATGTGGCCAAAGTGTTGGAGCTTCAGCTTCAACGTCAGTCCTTCCAATGAATGTTCAAGGTTGATTTCCTTTAGGATTGACTGATTTGATCTCCTTGCTGTCCAAGGGACTCAGTTTTCTATACAGTGATGTGAAGATTATATCCAACAACAAAGCAAGATGCTTTCTACTTGTAAAGAGATTTCTCTTTCCTTGGAACTTGATGGTTCTCTGATATTTATCTTTTTCTCCAGCGTGTGTTTGTCTGGGACTTGGATGAAACCATCATTGTTTTCCACTCACTGCTCACAGGATCTTATGCCCAGAAGTATGGCAAGGTAAGGATTCAAGAAATTTTATTCGAAGACACCTTGTTAGAATTTTATTTTGAATAAATTTAAAAGGCATTTAAAAATGCATCGAAGTGTTTTTATTGCCAACTATCAAATCTGTTCTTAATTATTTCTGGTAGCTCATTGTGATTCAGCGTGAACTGAAATATTTTATAAAATATAATTTAAAATTGTATTCTTTTTTCTTTCTTCATTATAACTTCGAGTTTTCCACATGAGAAACCAAGCTTCTTACTCTGACATAGTTATTTTAGACAATGTTTTCATAAATTGAAATGGACTTTAAACATTATGAAATGTATATTATCTTCTAATATGGGAACTTTAAGAAATTGTTTGAATTAAGTTGTTGCACCAAATGTTTTTATGAAATGGCATTTGAAGTAAAAAGTAATCTTTTGTCTGACAGATCCTTTGGATTTATGAATATAATTATTTTTTGGTTACTTTGAGGAAGCATATTGTAGTGACTGAGGGTAGTATGCCTTCACACACAAATATTGAGACAGATGGTCTCATTAATTTCCTTTGTCTCTTGCCATTATTTTTACAGTTCACTTGCTTCTTGTACCAGTGTTGTTTTATAGGCACGTGAGGTTGTTTCAAAGACTGATGCACCTGCAACAGACTTTTCGGCTGGAAACACCATTTGAGTCTTTGATTCTGTAGGACTCATAGTCTAACGAGAGTCAGTTCACAGCATGGCCTACCTTTGATCACTGTAGTCAAAGTTGTATCTGACTGGTCCCTTTTCATATGATGGAGAAATATCCCCTTAACATCTTTAGAGTGTCACACTATTTTATAGGGTCTCATGTCGCCTCAACATGCAGTTTTTAACAGCTTTGTTAAGCTTTGTCTTGTTGTTGTTGTTCAGTCACTCAGTCATGTTCAACTCTTTGTGACCCAATGGACTGCCTTATGCCAGGCTTCCCTGTCCATCACCATCTCCTGGAGCTTGCTCAAACTCATGTCCATTGAGTCTGTAATGCCAACTTCTAGTGATGTCTTCTAGTGATAAATTAATTTCACTAAAGCGTTACCTCCTAAATTGCACTCTTAGTGAATCTGCAGTGAATTATAGTATAGGTAACGAAAGTTGCCCCCACAGTCAATCTCTCCGGTCAGGAAGCTTCCATAAGCCTCTTATCCTTATCCATCACAGGGTAGACAGAATGAAAACCACAATCACAGAAAACTAATCAAACATCACATGGACCACAGCCTTGTCTAACTCAATGAAACTATGAGCCATGCTGTGTAGGGCCACCCAAGACGGACAGGTCATGGTGGAGAGTTCTGACAAAATGTGGTCCACTGGAGAAGGGAATGGCAAACCACTTCAGTATTCTTGCATTGAGAACCCCATGAACAGTATGAAAAAGCATAAAGATATGACACTGAAAGATGAACTCCCCAGGTTGGTAGGTGCCCAATATGCTACTGGATAAGAGTGAAGAAATAATTCCAGAAAGAATGAAGAGATGGAGCCAAAGTGAAAACAGTGCCCAGCTGTGGATGTGACTGGCGATGGAAGTAAAATCTGATGCTGTAAAGAGTAATATTGCATAGAAACCAGGAATTTTAGGTCCATGAATCAAGGTAAATTAGAAGTGCTCAAACAGGAGATGGCAAGAGTGAACATCAACATTTTAGGAATCAGTGAACTAAAATGTACTGGAATGGACGAATTTAATTCAGATGACCATTATATCTACTACAGTGGGCAAGAATCTCTTAGAAGAAATGGAGTAGCCCTCATAGTCAACAAAAGAGTCTGAAATGCAGTTCTTGGGTGCAATCTCAAAAATGACAGAATGGGCTCTGTTCGTTTCCAAGGCAAACCATTCAATATCACAGTAATCCAAGTCTATGCCCCAAGCAGTAAGGCTGAAAGATGAAGTTGAAAGGTTCTATGAAAACATGCAAGACCTTCTAGAACTAACACCCAAAAAAATGTCCTTTTCATCATAGGGACTGGAATGCAAAGGTAGGAAGTCAAGAAGTACCTGGAGTAGCAGGAAAATTTGGCCTTGGAGTACAAAATGAAGCAGCACAAAGGCTAACAGAGTTTTGTCAAGACAATACACTGTCATAGCAAGCACCCTCTTCCAACAACACAAGAGAAGACTCTGCATATGGACATTGGCAGATGGTCAGTACTGAAATCAGATTGATTATATTTTTGTAGCCAAAGCTGGAGAAACTCTATACACTCAGCAAAAAACAAGACTAGGAGCTGACTGTGGCTCAGATCATGAACTCCTTATTGCAAAATTCAGAGCTTAAAGTGAAGAAAAGAGAGAAAACCACTAGACCATTCAGGTATGACCTAAATCAAATCGCTTATAATTATACAGTGGAAGTGACAAATAGATTCAAGGGATTAGATCTGATAGAGTGCCTGAAGAACTATGGATAGAGGTTCATGACATTGTACAGGAGGCATTGATCAAGACTGTCCCCAAGAAAAAGAAATGCAAAAGGCAAAATGGTTGTCTGAGGAGGCCTTACAAAGAGCTGTGAAAAGAAGAGAAGCAAAAGGCAAAGGAGAAAAGGAAAGATATACCTATTTGAATGCAGAGTTCCGAAGAATAGCAAGGAGAGATAAGAAAGCCTTCGTCAGTGATCAATGCAAAGAAATAGAGGAAAACAATAGACTGGGAAAGACTAGAGGTCTCGTCAAGAAAATTAAGGATACCAACAGAGCATTTCATGCAGAGATGGCCACAATAAAAGACTGAAATGATATGGACCTGACAGAAGCAGATTAAGAAGAGGTGGCAAGAATACACAGAAGAACTCTACAAAAAAAGATCTTCATGACCCAGATAACCACAATGGTGTGATCACTCACCTAGAGCCAGGCATCTTGGAATGTGAAGTCAAGTGGGCCTTAGGAAGCATCACTACGAATAAAGCTAGGGGAGGGGATGGAATTCCAGTTGAGTTGTTTCAAATTCTAAAAGATGATGCTGTGAAAGTGCTACACGCAGTATGCCAGCAAATTTGGAAAACTCAGCAGTGTCCACAGGACTGGAAATGGTCAGTTTTCATTCCAATCCCAAAGAAGGGCAATGCCAAAGAATGTTCAAACTACTGCACAATTGTACTCATCTCACAAGCTAGCAAAGATGCTCAAAATTCTCCAAGCCAGGCTTCAACAGTACGTGAACTATGAACTTCCAGATGTTCAAGCTGGTTTTAGAAAAGACAGAGGAACCAGAGATCAAATTGCCAGCATCCATTGGTTCATAGAAAAAGCGAGAGAATTCCAGAAAAACATCTTCTGCTTTGTTGATTACACCAAAGCCTTTGACTGTGTAGATCACAACAAACTATGGAAAATTCTTCAAGAGATGGGAATACCAAACCACCTGACCTGCCTCCTGAGAAATCTGTATGTAGGTCAAGAAGCAACAGTTAGAACTGGACATGGAACAATAGACTGGTTCGAAATCGGGAAAGGAGTATGTCAAGACTGTATATTGTCACCCTGCTTATTTAACTGATATGCAGAGTACATCATGTGAAATGCCAGGCCAGATGAAGTGCAAACTGAAATCAAGATTGCCGGGAGAAATATCAATAACCTCAGATATGAGGATGACACCATCTTTATGGCAGAAAGTGAAGAAGAACTAAAGAGCCTCTTGATGAAAGTGAAAGAGGAGAGTAGAAAAGCTGACTTAAAACTCAACATTCAAAAAATGAAAATCATGGTATCTGGTCCCATCACTTCATGGCAAATAGATGGGCAAACAATGGAAACAGTGAGAGATTTTATTTTTGGGGGGCTCTAAAATCACTTCAGATGGTGACTGCAGCTATGAAATTAAAAGACACTTGCTCTTGGGAAGAAAAGCTATGACCAACCTAAACAGCATATTAAAAAGCAGAGACATTACTTTGCCAACAAAGATCTGTCTAGTCAAAGCTATGATTTTTCCAGTAGTCATGTATGGATGTGAGAGTTGGACCATAAAGAAAGCTGAGCACCGAAGAATTGATGCTTTTGAACTGTGGTGTTGAAGAAGACTCTTGAGAGTCCCTTGGACTTCAAGGAGATCCAACCAGTCCATCCTAAAGGAAATCAGTCCTGAATATTCATTGGAAGGACTGATGCTAAAGGTGAAACTCCAATACTTGGCCACCTGATGTGAAGAACTGACTCATTTGAAAAGACCCTGATGCTGGGAATGATTGAAGGCGGGAGGAGAAGGGGACAACAGAGGATAAGATGGTTGGATGACATCACCGACTCAATGGACATGAGTTTGAGTAAACTCCAGGAGTTGGTGATGGACAGAGAGGCCTGGCGTGCTGCGGTCCGTGGGGTCGCAAAGAGTCGGACATGACTGAGCGAATGAACTGAACTGAACTGAACTGAAACAGTTGAAAGGTAACAATTTTGTATAATGACCTTTTCAAAAAGGGAGTCTTGCACAGACTTATGGTTGAGAACAAATGAACTTATGGTTGACGGCGGTGGGAATGGATCGGGGGAAAGGATAGTTAGGTAGTTGAAGATGGCCATGTACATACTGCTCTATTAAAATGGATAACCTAGAAAGACCTACTGTTTATGTGGCAGCCAGGATGGGAGGGGAGTTTGGGGGGAAATGGATACATGTATATGTATGGCTGAGTCCCCTTTACTTGAAATTATCACAGCATTGTTTGTTAAATGGCTATACCCCAATATAATAAAATGTTAAAAAAAAAGTAACAGACTCTATATGCAAAACAAAAAAGCAAAAGGAGTCTTAGCCCCTTTATCACAGTCATTATCATCTTAATTCAGTGGTCTCCAGGATGGATGCTTATGTGTCACATACACGCAAGGTGTTTCATTGAGATAAAGAGAAAATATATTGACATGTGTGTATGTATACACACATTTATGCCCTGCAATTTCTACTGTTATCTGTTTCACAATGCAGGTACATTATAAATACATGTAAATGATTACAACTTTAAAAATGTGTATGTGATTTATAAATAAATTAACTATATATGAATTTGGGGTACACACTCAGATTCTATTACTGATAGAACATATAGTGTAAAAAGTTTCCAGACAGCAATTGAAAGCATTTTCTTCTGCAATAATTTTAGCTTGTGTGGAATATGCAGTAAATCCTGTTGAATTGATTGCAGTATTTTTATGCTAAGTTTCATATTAGATAAATGTTTACAACTAACAGTCTAACTTGAACACGCAAATTCAAATCAAGTTCCCTTCAAAATAGTCACCATTAGAGGCTGTACCTAAATATCTGTGTTGCTTCCATTGTGCCAAATCAGTGGTGGGACTCGTCTTTTGGAATTACTTTTAGATTTTTAAAATATTTCCTGATTTCAAACCTTTATCCTTTTGTGGTAACCATGATCTTTAGAAATAGAAGAATAATTTGAACCCAAGGCAATAAATAAAGAACACAGTTAAAATGTCTCTCTCTATATATGTATTTTTTTTTTATTTTGTCAAAAATATTTTAAAGTTTCTACCATGCCAGAACTGAGCACAACTTCCATTTGGGATAAGAAGGAGCTCCAATAAAGTAGCAAAAAAAGAGCATCATTAAAAAAAAAAAAGAACATCAAATAATGAGGCTGCTTTTCCTGCATGGCTCAGAGACTGGCTCTAAGAGCTGCTCCAAAAGCAGCCTTCTCCTGCTTCCCTCAG
Organism: Giraffa tippelskirchi; assembly: GCF_054371585.1. Classification (NCBI taxonomy): domain Eukaryota; kingdom Metazoa; phylum Chordata; class Mammalia; order Artiodactyla; family Giraffidae; genus Giraffa; species Giraffa tippelskirchi. The sequence goes on from NC_137283.1 coordinate 135,859,390, forward strand.
CAGTGACGTGTCACTGAAATAACCATCACTGCCCGGGGTAGCCCCCTGGTCATGCAGCATTCATTTCACAAACAAATTCCATTATTTTAAAGTATTATCCATACGCTTTGTTCATATAGAAAACAGAGACATTCTCTCTGCCTACAGAGGCTTAAAACAGCAGAGGTTGTAGAGTGGGCAGGGCAAAGTGACGGAAAGAAGGGCACTACTGTTTATTTAATACCCATGATGTGCCAGGAGTTAAGCGTCACAAACATTTTAAGGGGTAGGTTGTTCTCCCCAGTCGGTACATGAGGAGATATGCTCAGAGAGGGAATAAAATGTGTGCAAAGTCACAGAGCTAGACAATGGCAGAGATGAGTCCTGGGGCCCTGGACTGTTTGGCCCCAAACCCCATGCTGTTTCTGCTAATAGAATATCACATGGCATAGACAAGTAAGCTACCATGAACACAATATATATAAGTGACATTTCCTGAAAGAAGGATGGACAATTAAGTATGTGTAGGCAGTTGTGTGAGTTCTTCTTTAAGTTGGAATAATTCTAAATATCTTCTCTCAGATCACTGGGATCGTTTTCCATCAAAAGGAAAAACTTAAGAAATATTCAGTGAAATAGAACATCCAGACATACATCTGTACAGTGGTACAGAACAGCAAAAGGATCGGAGGCATGTTGGAAAGGTGTGGGAAGATAAGCCTACATTTCTACCTGCCACATGGTAGCACCTGTGTTTGGTATTTCACAAGCAGTAGGGTTTGGGGCTAATGACAAGAGCCTTTGAGTCAGACAAACCTAACTTTGACAGCCCAGTGCTGATGCTTACAGCTTTCTGATCTTGGAAACCTTAATTCTTCATTCTCAACTTCTGTAAAATGGGAATAATACTGTCTTATAGTGAATGAGAAAGAGAGAACATGTTAACAGCTTAGCAGAACATTTGGTGTGAATTGATGCTCAAAAAATTGTAACTGTGATTAGTCATTTTCACAAATGTTATCCAACTTAATGCTCATAACCCACTCTGCTGTAATTTATTGTGACCCAGGCTCTGTGGATGAGGAAACTGGGTTTTTACGGTTTGAGAAAATCAACCAAGGTCACAAAATGTTAAATGGTGGTACAAAGGTACAAATATTGGAAACCAGGTCATTCTCATAACACAGCTTTGTCCTTAATACTGTTCTTTGCTACAGGAAGGGGACCCGCTGGAGCTAACCATGTTGAATAATGGTTTACTCAGGGAAATTTGAAAAAATTAGAGTGAAAATTTTAGGCTCAGTATTTTCTAATCAGAATGAAAGTACCTGTATTGAGTTCCATGAAAAACAACTTAGATGACTTTGTTTATTAAATTATTGCTTATTTGTTTTTAAAAGTAATTTGGTCATTGACATTTTTCCTTTTTTTTAATTTTTTTTTTTTTTTACGGTAGGTCCTTGTTGGTTATCTATTTTAAATATAGCAGTGTGTACATGTCAATCCCAAATTCCCAGTCTACCCCCCCCACCCTTCCCCCCCTGGGGGGAGGAACCATAAGTTGGTTCTCTAAGTCTGTGAATCTATTTCTGTTTTGTAAATAAGTTCATTTGTATCATTTCTTTTTAGATTCCATACAGAATTGATATCATATCATAATCATTGACATTTTTCTTAACATCAGTAAGGAAATTGGTGTTATATCCTAGCTAGTAAGACATGAATATCTTGGCATATTAATAAGTGGCTTAATAAGGAATGTTGTTTTATCAGACCCGTCTTCTGAACCTGGGGACCACATACAGCTCAGGAGACATTTGAAGGGGACAGAGAGGACATTGGATTGTCTCAGCTCTACCACACACTAGAGCTCCAAGAACAACTGTGTTCATCTAACAAATAGTTACTTATCAACAAATATTTACTCAACAGAGGCACACATGCTTCCTGCTCTCATGGAGCTTACAAGCAAGTGAAATTATTTCAGATTGTGGTAGCTGCTTTGAAGACAATAAAAACTAGGTCAGATAGAAACTGATGGGGGAAGGGAGGTGATTGGGGAGGTGACATTGATACTGAGACCTGAATTACAAGAAGGCGCTGAGTACAGATTAGGGGGAATGGGGAGGAGCATGGAGGGGCGCATTCCAGGCAGAGGACACAGAAGGGCCCTGAGGCGGGAACAATCTTCCAGTGTTCCAGGAATATAAAGGAGCAGTGTGACTGGAAGGGTTTAAACAAAGGAGAGAAACACAAGATAAAAGCAGTGAGGCAGGCAGAGGGGCCGAAGCAGTTCCTCAGTAAGGCGTATGGGATTTATTTAGGTGCAGTGGAAGCTGTTGTAGAGTTTTAGATTGACTTGAGACCTGGTGGTTTGTTTAAGATCGGCTGCTGTGTGGAGAAAAGAGTTCAGAGGAACCCAGGTGGACCCAGGAGACCATTTTGAAGGCTGCTGACTGGAACAAAAGGAGTGTGAGCCATAGTGAGCCTCAGAGTTTGTAAAACAGAAATGGCTGGTCCCACCATCAGAGTGTCTGATCCTGTAGGTCTGAGGGGTAGGAGCCTGAGACTTTTTTTCTTTGGAATGAATTTCAATAAGGTTGCTGAAGGTCTTATTAAATGCTTTACTATCTCCTTGGCTTTCACCGCCCCCCCCGCCACCTGCCACCCTATGTGATGGATGCCATGTCACCCAGCTCACAAGTGGTTTGGCCAACCAGCACCCACAATTCTTCCACCTGCTCTTAATCTCTACACTCTTTTGGTCTATTGTCTTTCCCCACCACCTATAAAAATAAAACCCATGGAACATAATAATTTAGGAATGCCATTTTTATTCATAAATTTCTCTGTATAACTAACTTTTATGTTTTAATTAAAAAAAAAAACTTTAGAAGAATCCTGCTTCAGTTTATAAATAAATAATATTATGAATTTTCCAAGGATCTCCCTAAGATGCAACAATTTTGGACTCTGTTCAGTTGTCAACGCAACATGCTCTTTTCCCAAGCAGAACTGTTCCTGGGTATTTACTGTGATGGCAAATGAAGGATGTTGGTATGTGAGTTCTGCTGCCTGTGGAACTGACTGAGCACCAGTTGGCATGAATACCTTTCAGCACCACACAGCTCTCAAATAAGAGTTTGTAAATTTGGCAGGACACAGACCAGGAATCATCCCTCATCTGCTAGAGTTTATGAAGATTATTCCTGTTCCCTGATTAATTACCTATAGTATTTTACCTGAGAAGCTGCAGTAATTCCTCTTGGTTAGAGGGAGGTGTGAAGGAAGCTAAATAAATTGTGCTTCAGGGATTTGATTTATTTCAGAGCATTAATATGTCATGTGCTATGAGGCTGTGATGCTCTGTAAAGTTATTCCACAGGAAGGATGTAAAGCCCATAGCCCAAGTCAGGGGAAAGACTGAAAGAAAAGTGAACAGTTGTATTGTGAAACTGAAATTCAAGCTCCCAATACTACCTGCCCATTTTGGACAACCTCTTACATAAGAGCAGCACTGGAGAAATGATATGCTCATCAGGATAAATCCACTGGATACTTTTATGTGAAACAGTCCACACACACTTACCTCGAAAGGCTCCCAAAATAGCGTGAACTATATTTTAAATGATGAGATTGTCACGAAGATAAGTGGGACTTCCCTGGTGGCTCAGTGGTAAAGAATCTGCATGCCAGTGCAGGAGACATGGATTTGATCCCTGGGTTGGGAAGATCCCTTGGAGGAGAAATTGGAAATCCACTCCAGTATTCCTGCCTGGAGAATCCTATGAACAGAGGACCCTGGAGGGCTATAGTCCATGGGGTTGCAAAGAGTCAGACACAACTGAAGCAAATTAGTGAACACACATGCACTGTATTTATCAATACCAGAAATTTGTAATCTGTTTATAAGATGAGTTGCCTGTCAGTACCTATGTCAGTATGTAAGACATGGTACAAAACACTGGAGATATGATAGAGATTACTAACAGTAGACATCAAAAATAAAAAGATAATGTGAAAAAGAATAACACATTTATTTACAGGCACAATGATTCATGCATTAATAACAGAGCAGCAATGTGATTGCTTTAGCTTATATGCTAATGAATGAACCATTATAAAATTTTTATGGCACACAGTATTACAGTCATATTCATAATACAGTATTGAAGGCATTGTTACATTAGAAAAGAAAATAACACTTACCTGTGATGATAAGCTGATATGAAATTTTTCCAGTTACTTGAGAGAGGGCTGTACTGTACAGTCATGTAATTCTTTCAAAGAAAAGTTATAAAACAGTAGGAAAACTAACGCATTGTTAATTTTATATATCTCTCGCCTTATGCACATGTAAGGATACACTGTAGACATCAATACAAGTCTTTGTACACGATGTTCTGCACGACGGATACTTAAGCAGTGATGACTATGAGACAAAAACGTGTCATACAGTCCTTGATGTACATTTATTAGGTTTACACTGAAGACACTAAACACACGCACACAACAGATAAGCTTATTAACTGTCATGATGATTACTATTCGTAAGGTCTTTTCCTTCATCATCTTCACAGTGGGTAGGCTAGAGAGGAGGGGGAAGAGGAGGGATTGGTCTTGAGGTCTCACCAGGTGGTAGAGGTGGAAGAATAGGGGGAGGTAGAAGGGGAGGCGGCACAGTAGGCATACGCAGTGTAACTTTACAGAAATAATCACAATTTCTGTCTGCCTCTGGCTTTTTCATTTCTCTATGAATGTTTCTATATGGTCCAATCCTTCCACTCTTTGCTTTAGTTTCAGTTCCCGTATCATAAAAGGGTCCGTGTCATAAAAGAAATCAAAAGCCGTTTTGAACAACAGAATGCTTCTGCCAGATTATCTAACATCAGCTTGTTTTCTTTTATTAATTTTTTAATTTAAATATTTTTACGATTTTTACAATGTTATGTTGGTTTCTGCCATACAACAACTCAAATCAGCCATAATTACGCATACACCCCTTCCCTCCCTAGTCTCCCTCCTCTCCCCTCATCCCACCCCTCCAGGTCATCACAGAGCAGCAGGCTGGACTCCCTGTGCTACACGGCAACTTCTCCCCAGCTATCCATCTTACACCTGAGAGTGTAGATATGTTGATGCTACTTTCTCCATTCATCCCAGTCTCTCCCTCCCCTGCTATGTCCACAAGTCCATTCTCTACTGCTGTGTCTCCGTTCCTTCCTTGCAAATAAGTTCATCAATATCATTTTTCTAGATTCCGTGTTGTTGTCCAGTTGTTAAGTTGTGTCTAACTCTCTGTGACCCCATGGGCTGCGGCACACCAGGATTCCCTGTCCTTCACTATCTGCCACAGTTGGCTCAGATTCATGTCTGTTGAGTCAGTGATGCTATCTGGCCATCATCCGCTGCTGCCCTCTTCTCCTTTTGCTTTCAGTCTTTCCCAGCATAGGGTGTTTTTCAATGAGTCAGCTCTTCGCATCAGGTGGCCAAAGTATTGGAGCTTCAGCTTCAGCATCAGTCCTTCCAATGAATAGTCAGGGTTGATTTCCTTCAGGATTGACTGGTTTGATCCCCTTGCTGTCCAAGGGACTCTAAAGAGTCTTCTCCAACCCCACAGTTCAAAAGCATCAGTTCTTCAGCGCTCAGCCTTCTTTGTATTTGTTTTTCTCTTTCTTACTTACTTCACTCAGTATAACAGACTCTAGGTTCATCTACCTCACTGAAACTGACTCAGATTCATTCCTTCTTATGACTGAGTGATATTCCATTGTATATATGTACCATATCTTCTTTATCCATTCAGCTTTTGATGGACATCTAGGTTGCTTCCATGTCCTAGCTATTGTAAGCAGTTCTGCTATGAACATTGGGGTACATGTGTCTTTTTCAATTATGATTTTCTCAGGGTATATGCCCAGTAGTGGGGTTGCTGGGTCATATGATAGATTTATTCCTAGTTTTTTAAGAATCTCCATACTATTCTCCATAATGACTGTGTCATTTTACATTCCTGCTAACAGTGTAGCAGGGTTCACTTTTCTCCACATCCCCTCTAGCATTTATTATTTGTAGATTTTTAAATTATGGCCATTCTGACTGGTATGAGGTGATACCTCATTGTAGTTTTGGCTTGCATGTCTCTTAGTGATGTTGAGCCTATTTTCTTGTGTTTATAGGCCATCTGTATGTCCTCTTTGGAGAAATGTCTGTTTAGATCTTCTGTCTTTTTTTTTTTTTTTTGATTGGATTGTTTGTTTTCCTAATTTTGAGTTGTGTGAGCCGTTTATATATTCTGGAGATAAATCCTTTGTCAGTTGTTTAATTTGCAATTATTTTCTCCCATTCTGAGGGTTGTCTTTTAATCTTGTTTATTGTTTCCTTTGCTGTGCAAAATCTTTTTAAGTTTAATCAATCCCATTTGTTTATTTTTCTTTTTGTTTCCATTACTGGAGGTGGATCACAGAGCGTCTTTCTGTGATGTGTATCAAAGAGTATACAACTTGTTTTCTGATACTGCTTCTTCTTCCTCACCGTCTAGCATTGGTTCAGAAGCACTCACCTCCATCAAATTGTCCCCTGTTAATTCCTCTGGTGTGGTATTTATTAGCACTTGAATTTCTCTATGATCTATATCTTGAAACCTTTTGTCCCCACCTTTCTTTGCTGTATCCACCATCTCTTTCGTGGTTTTCTTGATTGGCTCTTTTGTAAATCCTGTGACATCACGCACAAAATCTGGACACAAGTTTCCCCAGTAGGAGTTTATTGTTACTGGCTTGATGGCTTTCAGGGCTTTTTCTGTACCAGTGATGGCATTTTCGATGACATAATCCTTCAAGATGTTCATGATATTCTCTGTTGAGGTTCTCTTCCACAGCACTGACAATCCTTCCCATAGAGTACCCTGTATAATGAGCCTTCAAGGGCCCCCTGACCCCCTGTTCTAGACACTGAATTAGAGCTGTTGTGTTTAGGAGAAAGTAGAACACTTTACAGTGCCCTTGGTGTTGAACTCAGGGGGTCTGGGTAGCTAGGGGTTGTCAGATATCGAAAGAACTTTAAAAGGCAGTCCCTTCCTAAGAAGTTACTTTCTGACTTCAGGGACAGAGCAGCAATAGAACCAATCCAGCAAAAGTGTTCTCACTGTCAGGCCTTCTTGTTGTACAGTCAGAAGACTGGCAGCTGGTGTTTATCCTTTCCCTTGAAGGCTTGGGGTTAACAGCTTTATATGTAAGGGTGATCCTGATCATAAATCCAGCTGCATTTGCACAAAACAGTGGTATTAGACTGTCCCTTCCTGCCTTAAATCCTGGTCCTTGCTTCTCCTCCTTATTACCAAGTGTCCTTGGTGGCATCTTTTTTTCCAGAATCGGACACTTTCATCTACAGTAGAAATCTGTTCAGCAGATATTCTCTCTCTCTGTGATTTTCTTAATGGTGTCTGGGAATTCATCTCCTGCCTCGTGGTGGATGAAGCTTCTTCTCCTGCTATCATGACATTTTTAAAGCCAAGCCTCTTTCTAAAATTGTCACACCATCTTTGCTGGCATTAGTTTCTCCAGCTTTAGCTCCTTCACCTTCCTTTTGGTTTGAAAATGAAAGGATTAGTTGCAAGAATACTGGAGTGGGTTGCCATTCCCTTCTGGGAGTCTTCCCAACTCAGGGATCAAACCCAGGTCTCCTGCATTGGAGACAGATTCTTAAGTTGCCGAATAATTACTTCACCTTTTCTCAAATCATTCTAGTGTCTACAGGTATGCCTTTCTTAAAGCAATCCTGCACCCATGTCACAGCTGGATTTTCCTTGTGAGATAGACAGGTATTTCTGAAAAAGAACAAGGGTTTTGAGCCTGCTGGTGCAGCTGCAACCATGGCTTCACACATTTCCTTTTTTTTTTTTTTTTTGCTGGATATATTTATCTTGAGATGGAGGGCAGGCACAGCTGCAGACTTCAAGCTATGGTACATATCAAGTAATTCAGGTTTTTTTGTTGTTCATGTCATAACTTTGCTTCTTGAGTGCACTTCTAGCATCACTAGGGGCACTGTGTATGGGTCCCCTGGAGTTATTTAAGGTTTATGGTATTGCAATAAGCACAACAGAAAATATACAAGAACTGCAAGAGATCACTTTTTTACTGTAGTATCCGATTTACTGGAGAAATGAACTGCTCACAAGGAGATGATTAGCATCACTCAGCATTTCAGGCAGATACTTGCAACACTTGAGCTCACTGGAATAGTAACAGGGGAGAGCTACAAAATTCTTACAGCAGCACAATGTGGACTATAGTTAATTTATTTCAGTTACAGTTTAATACTGCATTTTTATATTTGTATACATTACTCTTGACTGTGAATGGTGTCATGAATGGTCTGTGCATAAGTTTTGATAAATTTTAACTTGTCTTAATAGATTTGTGTGTATTTTATGGTATTAGATGGTAAAATAGACTAGTATCTATTTATACTTGATGCATTCGTGGTATACCTAACTTCAGAATATTGTTTTTCCATATTTCTAGGCTATGTGTTTGGCCTGCAAGTTTTTTCAAATTATCGCAAATCTCAAAAAAACTTCCAGATATTCATTGAACAAAACTCCACATATAAATGGACCTACAATGGTTCAAACCTTTGTTGCTAAGGGGTCAACTGTACATACATATGTAAAAGTAAAGCTAAATCAAAAACAGTGACATTTCTCAAATCCTCAGAGGGAGTTTGAGAGATGGCAAAACTTGAAACTAATACATGAGAAAGATAAGTGGTAATTCGTTTCTTAAAAAACACAACTTCTGGAGGCACCTTTTACAACCTTCCCTAAAGTTTCAGTCGCAGTTTATGATCTTGGCTAATGAACATTCAGCCTCATATTTTGGGGAGTTGGAGGGGCAGATGAGATTATTAAATTGACATAACTCATCATCAACTCTCCTTTCTCTAAATTCATGTCTCACTTATCTTTACTACAATCTTTCACTAAGGTACTCACCCACCTTTCTTCAAGTCCTGAGGCTTGCCATCATCTGCCATCTCCATCAATTTTCTCTCGGTCCTGTGCTTGGGTCATACTCCCATGGTCTTTCTTACCATTGTCTTAACTTTTCCCTTTCCAGGTGCTGTGCTATAAATTATGTGTTTTATAAACATAATACTATGCTACTTTTAAATTTTAAAGTATTTGTGACATATTATTGGCTGGAAGCAAGTTCCATCAATCCAAAGTCTCTGTAATAGCCATGGTATGTAGTATAGCAGTTCTAGTTGTAGCATATTAGTACTGCTGTAACTCCCCTTGAAGTATATTTAATGTTATTAGTTTAATAAATATGGGTTAGCTTTATTCATTGGATTCTCTTCTGATCTAAACAATAGAAGGTAGTAGTAGATAAGCTGTGTAATATTACCTTCATAGTTTCTGATTACTTAATATTGACTACTGTCTAATTACAAATACGATGCTTACATCAAACACTTGGATGTTGAACAAATCGTTTTAACACAGAGGAAAAGTTTGCTAGCTTTTCATGTTTACCTGCTCTCTAGCAAGTAGTTGGATACATGACTAAGAAAAGGGGCAGCACAAGTCACTTGGTCCCTAAGTCCACAGAAGATCTTTATGGAGATGAAACTGGGACAGTGCATTCTTACTCATAACTTTAAGCTATTTCTAGGGAAGCTTAATTCCCAAGAAATTATACAGAATAATTCTACTCAGTCATCAAACTGGCTCACATCCTAAGAGTCATTTGGGAGCATCTCAGAGGTTTAACTCCTGGGAAACCAGAAGGCCGTGCTAGCTCCGGTCTTCCCTAACAGTCCCAGATCTTCAGGAGAGCTCTTAGATCAGTGCTTTTTAAATATTAACATGTGTATGAATCACCAGGTGATCTTGTTAAACTATAGATTCTGCTTCAGTAGATCTCTGGGGTAGTTCTATGATTCTGCCTTTCTAAGAAGGGCACAGCTGATGCCAGTGCCACTGGTCTGTGAGCCACACTTTGAGTATCAAGGTCTTACTCTGCTGATTCTCAGTCTTGTGTACATTGGAATCACTGGAGAGCTCTGAAATTGCTGGTGCATGAGTCCCACCTTAAAGAATATCTGATTGAACTGGTACAAGGCAGTGGCCTGGGAAGCAGGATTGTTCAAAGTTCCTCAGGTGTTTCTCATGTGTGGTCAAGTTGGAGAGCCTGTGCCTTAGACGTGATCATCCCAGCCCTGGGTGTGATTCTCACCCCTCTTTTGCATAAAGTCTCATCATCTTTATCCCTCTTTTTCTCCATCAGACTCACCTTGCAAAAACAACAAGCAAACAAAAAAACCACACACACAATATCACCAAAAGAAACAAAAAACCTTGCCCAACACCCTACCTGTACCTCAAGCAGCTGAATGTGGCCACAAGTCTCCAGTGGGTCCAGCACTGCTGGTCTAACTCTTCCAACTTATTATTTCAAACCTTCTCTTCTCTCACCTCCTCAAAGCCCCCCGTTCCATTCTGCACAAAACTCCTCTATCACTTTAAGATAAGAAAGCAAACTGGAAGAATCACTTTATCTTTGCATGCTAACCATATTCTTTTCCTGCTCTCCGCACCCCCACCATACCCTGGGTCCAGGCCCTCTCACTTATCCAGTGAATCGCCTCCTGAAAAGACCCCTTTCATTCCTGAGTCCTAAGTGTCCCACTTTTCTGGATTATTTCCATCGCTCTTTATTAACAATTTATTTTTAACCAGAGGATTACTGCTTTACAAAGTTGTGTTGGTTTCTGCCATACAACGTAAATCAACCATAAGTGTGTGTATACCTGTATCCCCTCCCTCTCGGACCTCCCTCCCATCCCCCCTACCCCTCTAGGCCGTCTTTTATGTGCTGTAACAGTCCCATCACCAGCAAAGCCTTTTGAGCCATTTCCCAGTCACTGCCTCCTTTTTCTGCTCGTCCCTCACTTGCCAGTCCAACAACTCTCTTCAAGTCTGAGAAGTGACCTGCATGCCAGATGCAGGATTTATCTTCCTGGGATCTCTCTCACCTGCATTTGATCCTGGAAGCACTCCCTGTCTATTAAAATTCTTGGTCCACGTCATGTCCCTCACCTGGGTCACTCTGCCTCACACTCTCCCACACACACTGGCCTCAGTGTCGCCTCTCCAGATGTCCCCAACTGCCTCACCTGTGCACGGCCGAACCCTCCCTTTTCTCAGGTCCCTTATCCTCAACTGTCATCTCCTGAGAAAGGCCTCCCCTGCACTTTCTTTACGTGAGTCTTCACCACCCATCCCCACCGCCTCTGTGTCTGCTGACTGATTTTTCACCACCTGGAATATTTTCTTGGGCTTTTGTCCATGAATTTATCAGAGGGCTCATCCAGTAATAAAATAAATCCCATAAGAGCTGGGACTTCGCTTATTTAATTTTCTGCTCTCTGCTCAGAATTTGATCATGTCTGACATGTAGTAGACACTCAATAAATACGTGCTAAATACATGAATGTTGCTGAAACCTTTCTCCAATTCCCCCTGAGAACGCATAAGCCCACTGGCTATGCATTAGAGACAAACAACTCAATTGCAAAATTTCCTTTCTGATTCATAACTGAATGTCAATGGCATTTCTTGTCACTGATGAAAAGAGTTTATGCATTCTAACTAAACCACTAACTGTCTCCACCTTGATTCGTGGAGCTGGTTTGTCTTCCTTTTCCTGTAATGAACTGGCACATCTTTGGCCTCTGTGTGCACATGTCTACAAACTTGCTTCAGGTCTCCAGGGAGTAACTGTTCCAAGAGCTTGAGTTCTTTACGGAAAAAAAAAAAGAACCCATTTCTTTAAAAATACATAATTGCTGCCTCTCCTGAGATATTTTTACAGTGTGTCCCTGGAGGAGGAATTCCAGCTGATGGGCCAGTGCAGGGCAGAGGCCCCTAGACAGACTGTCTGGCTCCAATTCATGCTCTGTGCTAACACGGCTAATAGGCGTTAGAATTTTGATATAGAGAAGCGCCGTCCTTGATCCTGACTTTGTTCTACAGTGATCACATCCGGCTGAAAAGCACACAGCTGAGGGCCAAGAGCTGCTCATTTTCTCCATCTCCTCTCTGACTCTGTTTCTGGGGCTCTTGTCTCTCTCTCTCTTTCCAACAGATGTCTTGGGAATAGGTTCAGTATTTCGTAGAGCAGTACGCAGAGTAAATTTCAATTGGCAGAGGTTCAGTTTGCCCCACGTAAAACTTTGAGCTGATTGGAACTGTTCTACGTGTATAATACACATCAGAGCTGCCACAAAACCCTGTTACTGCCTTTATTATCCCACTTCCCTCCTCTATCCAAGTTTTCACTGTCACTTCATTCCAGACCCTAAACTCAACACTCACTACAGTTAAACTGAGAAAAGGCAGTAACCCTTGATTCATAAGGTGCCCATAATTCTACAAACATCTAATGAAAACAAGCAAACATCTCTGTATAAAACTTGGGTTCAGTTCAGAAATATGTTTAACTCTCAAATGCCTGATAAAACCGTGGGACTGTAGGCTCTGCCAACTCCTGCCGGGTGGTCTGACAAGGGAGAGGGTGCCCAACCTGAGAGTGACCTCCGCCAAATTCCTGCTCATCTTTTTGGATTCTTACATCTGTGGGTCCTTCCGTTGGAAAACAGGACACTGGAATCTGCTTACTTAGAGTTAGCTATTCCAGTGACTTAGTAAGCTGGAGGGGAGGGGAGTGGTATTAGATACATGAAAGTAAGCCCTCACTCCACCTTCTCTTAGAGACAAGACCAGCACCTCTTACAAGCATGGTTTTCCTTGGCCTGTGGGATGGCTGTTCGTAGCCCTTCTGTGCCAGGCCTTCAACATAGCTTTCAACAGGCCTGGCTCTCTCAAAACCTTAGCAAAATACAGCTAGTTCACACTCAGGCAGACCTCAAACTGAAACTCTCCCAGTTAACAAATGATGTTTTGCCAACATGCTTAACTGAGTCCTGGCTCTAGGAGACTGTATGATGTGGGATTGCCATAGCTCAAGAAATAAACCAACGGCCCCTTCACTGCCGCGGGATTGTGTTCCAGTGTGACTCTCAAGAACAGCTTTCATCATATCCTATGCTAGGCTTCCTTGTTGGAGAATTCCTGTTGGTTTTTTAAAAATTATATTTGTTTGCATGTCCATTGGCTGCCCCAAATGCATTCTTTATGGATTTTCCTATCACTGCTTGGGTCACATGGAGAGTTACCTACTACATAAGCGTGGCATCGATGAAAGTAACAATCAAAGAGGAACAGTATGTTTTCCCCCCTTCCCATAAATCTGATCTGTAAATGCAAAGAATGTGAGGCATGAACATAAGAAATTTAAAAATTGTATCTAAAACTTAAAAAAGAAAAATTGGCAAATCGTAGGATAAGACTTTAAGTAACCTAGTCTCGAGAAGGAAAACCTTTCCTATAAAGACATTTCTGAACCCCCATCTGAAATATATATCTTTGGGGCAGTAATCATCAAACATAATGGAGTCCTGTGGAGCTCGGTTTTATTGTCTTGCATCAGTGAACATTCCTCAAAAGCATAGAGTGTCACTAATGGAATTACATGTTTTCATGCTGTAATTACATTTGATTTTTCCTGATATTTCTGTAGGCTTTTCGTTCATGATCCCATGACTAGACAGAATATTTACAAGTTTTTTTTTGTCGTTAGCCTATTCAATCCCCACACCCAACCCCCTCATAATAAAAGAGACTGGAAATAGGACTTTTTAACAGAAAAAAGAAAAATGTTCTTTCTCTTTAAATTTTTATCTTCAGAGATTACCTGTCAACATCAGCAACAAAACACAAACAACAACAAAAAGAAATAAGAATTTTATACTTGAAGGAAATAGAGCAAGATAGCACTCTAAGTTTTGAAACTCTCTGAGACCCAAAATGGGCAGTTAATATTTTTGTTCTTGATCTTGGATGAATACTTGTTGGATGAAATGAAATTTATTTGATCTTGCTTCCCTGGTAACTTAGCTGGTAAAGAATCTGCCTGCAGTGTGGGAGACCTGGGTTCAATCCCTGGGTTGGGAAGATCCCCTGGAGAAGGGAAAGGCCACCCACTCCAGTATTCTGGCCTGGAGAACGCCATGGACTATATGGTCCGTGGAGTCACAAAGAGTCGGACACGACTGAGCGACTTTCATTGTCACTTTGGGTGTGTTGCTCCAAATGATCCTGTCACTGGAAGAAAGATGAATTTAGCAGTAGAATAATACTGACCAGAGGATACAATACCAAGATGCCATCAAGTATGTGAACAATGAATCTCTGTTTTTGAGAAGAGAGAATGTCTAGCTATGAAATCCACAGAAATCTCCAAGAAAGAGACATAAGCAGTTATAATATTATGTTGACACCCAACATATGATTGTCTTCTCTTCGTCTTCTCCCACATCAAGTTGTAGCTTTGCTCAACATCTCAGTGACCTCTTTCCTTCTAAGTACTCAATTCCTATTCCCTATTCTGTAGGTTTTCATCATCACAGAATAGGAGACTGACACTTCAAATATGCGTACACTCTAAGGTTTCCCCCCTCAAAGCATATTGGAAGTAAAAGGGAAAAGGATGATTCTTGGTGTATTGGTATGGAATGAAGAGAGTCTTCTGCTTGCTAAGTAGAGTAAGTTTGGGATTCTATATGAACAATGCTTGTCCTGACCTGGGTTGTATATTCTTATCATAAAAGGAACTGAAGTTAGCATTACATTTCCCCAAGTTTAAATACATTTCTTGAAATGCCATTTATTAGATCATTGAAAACACAAGCTTGGTTCTCTGTCCTCAGATCCCTACAATCTGGCTCCTAGCCCAGCCACTCAACCCAAATCAGCCTCCAAGGTCTTCCAAAATAACTTCTCAGCCAAAACCAATAGTATCCTCTAGACTTGTTAGCTGCATCTGAAACCATTTTCTTCTCCCTGCTAACACCCATTCTGGTCTCAGATTCTGAAGATTCATCCTTTCCAGGCTTTCTATTTTCTCATCTCCAGAGTCACATTCAGAGCAGTTCTCTTTTAGAGATCATTCCAATTTTGAAATTTTAAACACAAGTTTTGTGCATGAATTATTGCCCTAGCTCCAGCCCTAAACTCTCCTTACTTTTTAAAATAAAGTTTTACACCTCTGTGCCAGGCTTTCAACTGTAATTAATTGTGGTAAAGTACCAGCTCTGGTTTTCACTCTCAGCTTCTTGCTGCTGTATAATCTCTTGGTTTCTGTAAACAAAAATTAAGTCGCTTTGACTTTTTGCTAACGGTAAAGCGTCTGCCTACAGTGAGGGAGACCTGGGTTCGATCCCTGGGTCGGGAAGATCCCCTGGAGAAGGAAATAGCCATCCACTCCAGTATTCATGCCTGGAAAATCCCATGGACTGAGGAGCCTGCGGGGCTACAGTCCATGGGGTCACAAAGAGTCCGACATGACTGAGCAACTTCACTCACTTCACTTACTTTCATTAAACTTCTAGATGTATATATTTTATTTTTATATATTTATATATGGCAGAAAGCGTAGAAGAACTAAAGAGCCTCTTGATGAAAGTGAAAGAGGAGAGTGAAAAAGTTGGCTTAAAGCTCAACATTCAGAAAACTAAGATCATGGCATCTGGTCCCATCACTTCATGGGAAATAGATGGGGAAACAGTGGAAACAGTGTCAGACTTTATTTTTTTGGGCTCCAAAATCACTGCTGATGGTGATTGCAGCCATGAAATTAAAAGACGCTTACTCCTTGGAAGGAAGGTTATGGCCAACCTAGATAGCCTATTAAAAAGCAGAGACATTACTTTCCCAACAAAGGTCCATCTAGTCAAGGCTATGGTTTTTCCAGTAGTCATGTATGGATGTGAGAGTTGGACGGTGAAGAAAGCTGAGCACTGCAGAATTGATGCTTTTGAACTGTGGTGTTGGAGAAGACTCTTGAGAGTCCCTTGGACTGCAAGGAGATCCAACCAGTCCATCCTAGAGGAGATCAGTCCTGGGTGTTCATTGGAAGGACTGATGTTGAAGCTGAAACTCCAATACTTTGGCCACCTCATGCGAAGAGTTGACTCACTGGAAAAGACCCTAATGCTGGGAAGGATTGGGGGCAGGAGGAGAAGGGGATGACAGAGGATGAGATGGTTGGATGGCATCAGTGACTAGATGGACATGGGTTTGGGTGGACTCCGGAATTGGTGATGGACAGAGAGGCCTGGCGTGCTGCAATTCATGGGGTCGCAAAGAGTCGGACACGACTGAGTGACTGAACTGAACTGAACTGATATTACATTTACTGAATTAATGTTTCTTAGTCATCCTCCACCCTTCCCTCTTCATCCCTAGTCAAGTGCAGGTGAGATCATACTTTATAAAAGATTCAGGTAAATATTGTCTGTTGATCCAAATGCAATTAATAATGAAGGTGTGGTCTCATCAATCTCTACCAGCTCTTCCTATCCCACTCCAGACAGCACTGCTTGCTCAGGTCCTACAAACATCCAATAAATCTACCTTTCTCTCTCTTTTCCACTTCTTAGTTGTTGTCATTCTTAAAAGGATGTCCTTTACTCTTTTTAACAGATCTGCTCTGTTCTTCAGTGGAGAATTACCTTCCTCCAAAGGACTTTCCGTGGAGTATATGTAAACTCCTATGAACCAGCTTCCTTCCTTCCTCCTTTTCTCATGAATATATAGCTTTATGTGAAAGCATATCTAAGTCGTCTTTCTGGGCATATCAATTCCTGTAAATTCACAGATATTATCAGTATATCTAGCATATTTTAGATAACACTTTAGAAACGTACCTTTTCTGTTCATCAGGAAAATCTTTTGCATTGTTAGGTTAAAAATCCCTACAGTCTCCCCATTCCCACAACCATTTGCACTTAAGATAATTTTCAGTAACCACAGTTATTATTAAAAATTACTTCACACTATGTGCATTTCTTTTTCAGGATCCCCCCATGGCTGTAACCCTTGGACTTCGAATGGAGGAAATGATTTTTAATCTTGCTGATACACATTTATTTTTTAATGATTTAGAGGTAAGAATTTTAAAAGGTAAGAATAGTTGTATCCAACTATTAAACTCATATCTTTTCTAGATAAATGCAGATAACCTCGAAAAAAACCTGGAAAGATAGAAATTTAGCTCAAGGGAAAAGTAAAGTTTCTGTCAAGGGAGACATTGTGTATGCAAAATAAACAAAAGCTAGATTGTGTTCATGAAAGATACATATTTACTGGCATATACTGAGAATAGAAATGTCTTCAAAAAGGAGGTCTGCCTTACTGTCCCATACAATACACCCCTATCTGCTGCTCCTGGTCCTTTTAATGTCTCATCCACAATTCATTTTATCTTTGGAATCAGCATTAGCTTTTCCAGATTATTAACCAGGATGCAACTTAGGTTAATGACTGCACAGTAGTCACAGATACTGCTCCTGGTGCTAGCACGGATCATTAAATTTTATAGATAATCTGAAACCTAATTCTAGCCATTATCATTCCCTATTTATTCCTCTTCTGGATAAAACCTTGCAAGAGCTATTTATATAGTACTTCTGACCGGTTTGATTGCATTTATTTTCTCTCTTTTCCTAATTTATCTTTTCATTTCCAATCTTAAATGAAGAGAAAGTAAAAGCAGTAACAACAAACTGAAAGAACCCAAGAAAAATAGCCTCAGGATAGCTGAATAAGTACTGTAATAAGGTATATGATCTGAGTGCTAATGGTCTGAGTCATTAGGTATTTAGATGATGAAATTTGAAATAACCGAGTAGCATGGGCACTGGAAGAGATTTGCAAAACTATCCTGAAATAGACTTTTCTTTCTCTTTTTAAAATGATCCGTTCAAACTGATATTTTTTTCTCCTGATTTCACAATGAAATGAAAGTGTTTATCTATAATCACAGTATGAATGAAGATGGGGATTATTATTACTGAATCTGCACCTTGTCTTTGACATTTCCACTAATTAGTTATCAACCTTTCGGAATAAATATGTTTATCATATAATTTTTGTAGAGAAGATACTGTAAGGTCCATCAGCATAAAAATGACATCTAAGTTTACCTGCTAAGTGGTAGAATTGGGATTTGAAACTTTGGAATCTACCGGGCTCCAAAACACATACTCGGCCCCCATACCACGCTGAAATTAAGAGACAGCTGAGAGGAAGATAAGCCAAGTTAGTCAGTGTCTTAAATAAGTTATTTTTTTTTTTAATTGACAAGGTCTTAAACCCAGTTTTAAGGCACCTCAAGTAAAAGATACACTGTTCAGCATATCCCATAAATGTATGGGCTGGAAATATATGTAATAGCATTTTCTTTCTTATTCTTTCTTCACTGAGTCACTGTTTTTACTGGATAATAAAATTTTAAATTCTGTTTAGAGAGGTTTTATTGTTTTCTTTAATAGACAGTACGAAAGATCAGGATTCTTAGGCAAATCTTCCAGTTTTAGATAATAAGAAATAATAATCGCCTCTCTAAAACTTGATATAATTTAACCTTGCTACTTATTTCTGTCTAGTGTACAGAATGATTTTATATATACAGGATAATAGAAAACACACTTCAACCTTTTAGGAACTTGAATTTTTTATACATATTTGGTGATAACATATAACTTACTGGTTTTTTTGTTGGGTAAAATGGATGAGTCTCATTCTGAAAAAGAATTCTTAAAATTATTATTCCTCTCAAATCTGTGAAACACGCACACAAAAAAGAAGTTTAATGTGATTTTACCCAAGTTTATAGCTTTATTTCATTTCAGTTATTATTTTTTACTAGACATAAATGGAATAAATGACCCTTTAGATTTTTTAGTGGTACTTTTGAAGCCAGATGGAGTAAATTTACCACCCAACTTCAAATAGAACACTAAAGTGAGAATTTAAAAGTAGTGTATGATGAATTTAAATATACGTCTAGCAATTTTGACATGAATATTGGCATATCAGAAACATGTGGTTGGCTCTCGTGCTTTAAGAATTTTTGTTTTGGATTAGATACTGTATAAACTATATCTTTAAAATACCCAGCAGGATCTCTGGTAGAAATAGTAAATAAGAAAATATTGGTATTGACTTTCTCTTCTCTGATTATAGCTTTTTAGTTGTGCTTTAGAATGTGATAAAAATTCCATTCGAGTCAACCACTAAAACTTAATATCCAACAATAACTTACTGAATTGAAATGATTTTGTCTCTGCATATAAATTGATTGAGTTCTCAGACATGAAAAACACACGCACATGCGCACACATCCAAGTGGCCCAAGGAAACTCAAAGGCTTATACCAACTTAAGTGAGATAAACAAATACTAAAACTAGCAAAATCTATAGCTTTCAAAATCATTCAGTCCAGTTACATACATACCCACTATCCTTCTGCATCTGATTTTGAAACTTGACTTTCTCCCAGGTTTTTATTCCAGTAAACCTCTTGCAAGCAAATCTTGACATGAGCTTCATGACTGGTATTACTCTGTGTCTGCTTCTACTGACATAGAGTATGTTGAAGAGAATTAAAGAGAATTCCTTAAGAGAATAACTCCATGTTTTGCTTATTATGTTTCCCCCCCTTGTGCATTTAATTTCTGGGGATTCCTTTTTTTAACCTAAAAATCTATGTGAGACAAACCCTTCAATAGAAACTGCAACGTGTAGTAGCAGCTGCTCTCACATAATTCCTTGAAAGATGCAAATTTAAATCCTCTTAATAGAAACTTCACTACATCTTTTCTAACTGTAGAGAAGGCAGATGCTCACTCTGCTGCCCCTAAGAAGTGGATGCTCTCCATTTAAATAATATTTTATTTCAGTTAAAATAACTTCCAGAAGAGAAAGCACCAAGGAGTTTGGGCTCGTAAAAGTGAGAGAAGACTGCTATGGATTATAACTGATAAAGATCAGTGACAACTTTGTGGTCACCTTCTAAGACCTTCTAAAATTAAAGAATTTAAGATTAGTGCCAGAATTATTCCAGATGTTCACATTCTTACACTAAAGTTTGTTAAAGCCAAAGCATGAAACTCTTTTTAGTATTTTAGGTTTTAGTCAAAATAATTCTTGTAAAGTTGCTCCAAGTGAATGCTAATTGAAGAACAATTATTTAGATTTTTCTAAAAATGTTAAGTTTTTGAAGTTCAGGTTTCTTTCACTGGACTGTAATCCTCAGGCACGAGTCCAGAGTCAACAAGCATAGTTAACTAGGCATAAATTTAAAGAAAAGTTCCGTTTGGAAAAACCTCAAACATAACTTCAAATATGGAGCTCGTGGTCCAATAAGTTTGATATACTGATGTCCTCAAGAGTAAAAAATAAATTTGAGGGCAAAATGTACAAATTAATCATGTGAAATGTCAGAGGAATTTCTCTAAAAATTAGATGAGAGAGTATTAGATAAAGAAATGGCTTACAATTGCCAATGTAATTCATAAAAACCCCCATTTTTAATATCATTAGCTTATGGTAAAATTGTGGAAATTGTTTACATGATGAAAGATTTCAGAACCTCAGTGGAATGAGCAACTTTGCATGATCTCATTTCAATGGTGGTTTAATTTGGTCTTCATACTTAACAGGAATGTCACCAACTCAAGAAATAATTCTTGTCATCTAGAACTGCTTTGCTATCTCAGTATTCTGGAAGAACTTTTATTTCCAGCTTTTATACTAACTGGTTACATCTCACCCTTTCCTTTAGAGCCAAATCTAACAGCTATTGTGGTTGGTGTAACGCTTTTCCCTGAGAATTTTCTGGAAACTTAATGCCTTCTTGGGTTAAAGTTTGAGCTGTGCTCTTTTCAACAAATACTCAGTCAAAATGGGAAAGAACCTTTTTAAAGTGCCCGTCCTGCAGCCTCAGCCCACACTTCTTTTGCCCTTTCCTTCACTCTTGATATATCTTCTTACAGCCCTTACCATCTAGAATATTTTATATCACCATAAACTTATGTCAGAACATT
Source organism: Giraffa tippelskirchi (assembly GCF_054371585.1). NCBI lineage: Eukaryota > Metazoa > Chordata > Mammalia > Artiodactyla > Giraffidae > Giraffa > Giraffa tippelskirchi. Next base: position 135,880,387 of record NC_137283.1, read on the forward strand.
TAAATGATTGTGGTAATTCTGTCTTGAATTACATTTGTCTAGACTTCTGCTATTTAGTCAACAAAGAATTGTTGAGTGAGTGCTTTGCGCCAGATTGTGCCTTAAATGTGGGTTTATTCAGGTGACCCAAACAGCCCCCTCAGGGAGCTTCCAGTCAGATTAAGTTTTGAGGCCCTCCCTTATCTGTGAATGTATTTATTCAAAAGTTACTGAACCCATAATTTATGTTCCTCATTCAAATCTTTAATATTAATTTACCTGGATTTTCAAATTATGTACTAAAATTGTATTGATTGAGGTATTCACAAAGTTTCATATTTTAAAAGAAGCCTGAGCCAGCTAATTTATCCTCGCACTGCAGCAGGATCTAATATATACTCAGTGTAGAAAGCTGGAGATGAGATATTAAATGTTTCACTGTCAGATACTTCCAAGTCCTATAATAATTATAAATAGTAGCTGAAAAGTCTTTAGTATGGCATCTTATCTTCAAATGTAATGATTTTTTAGAATTGATTTTGACAGATAAGCACTTAATATATATAGTCAGACTCTGTGAGTTTGACTGGAATAATTTTATGGGGAAAAAATGAGGTCCAGAAGACTAAACCATACTTATTCTGAAAGTGAAAAGTGAAAGTGAAGTCACTCAGTCATGTTCAACTCTTCGCAACCCCATGGACTGTAGCCTTCCAGCCTCCTCCGTCCATGGGATTTTCTAGGCAAGACTAGTGGAGTGGGTTGCTGTTTCCTTCTCCAGAGGATCTTCCTGACCCAGGATCAAACCCAGGTCTCCAGCACTGCAGGCAGACTCTTTACTGTCTGAGCCACCAGCGAAGTATTAATCGATTCTCGGTGTTGAAATGCCTTAGCCAGATTCCACCTTCATATCATGTACTACTTCACTGGAGCTTTGCAGATTATTTGAAGATAGAAAAGGAGTCTTAAAACAGCAAAGAAGAATTGAATTTTTTTCCCAAAAAGTTGCCATTTGAATATGCTATAACAGGTCAGTTATGTGGATGTATATCCTAAAGCGGAGAAGGCAGTGGCACACCACTCCAGTCCTCTTGCCTGGAAAATTTCATGGATGGAGGAGTTGGAAGGCCGCAGTCCATGGGGTCACTAAGAGTTGGACATGACTGCGTGACTTCACTTTCACTTTTCACTTTCATGCATTGGAGAAGGAAATGGCGACCCACTCCAGTGTTCTTGCCTGGAGAATCCCAGGGACGGGGGAGCCTGGTGGGCTGCCCTTTATGGGGTCACACAGAGTGGGACACGACTGAAGCGACTTAGCAGCAGCAGCAGCACATACCTAAAGTCTGTTTTCCTCTGAATTAGCACATTAGAGATGGTAAATCTTCATTATTTCCCTTTTACTTGCAGTATTCTTTTCAGCTTAAAGATTTAAAAACGAGCTATAAAAAGAAAAAAACAAAAACAAAAACCACCAGCTTCTATGGTTATTAGCTTTTTGCTGTATTGAAAGACCAGGACTTTTAAAACAACATCACCATGGTTCTTTTGTGGTATCATTCACCCAGCAAAAAAGCAGGAAGTCATAGAAATCTCACAGAACACCATAATCATCAAGCCCTTCTGTTGCTGCTCAACAAATATTACATGGGGTTAGTGTTAGTCACTCAGTCGTGTCTGACTCTTTTCTATCCCATGGACTGCAGCCCACCAGGCTTCTCTGTTCATGGGATTTTCCAGGCAAGGATACTGGAGTGGTTTGCCATTTCCTTCTCCAGTGGATCTTCCAGATCCAGGGATCAAACCCGGGTCTCCTGCACTGCAGGCAGATTCTTTACTGACTGAGCTACCAGGGAACACCATTGGGGTGCTCAGGCCAAATAAGTTTTGAGTATTTTCAGATTAGCTTTGCTTTCATATTTATGTGTGCATAACAGAAATGACTGGAAGTGATCACCAATGATTATTTTTGGGGTAGCAAAGAGTCAGACATGACTGCGCGACTAATGTAACATAATGGTGACTGTAAAGATTCAAAAGAAAATTCTTTATTAGTCATTTTAAGATTAAAATTAATTTTTTATTTGTTCTGAAGAAACCCATGTGCCCTGTGTCTTCAGGCTTTAAGGCCCTCTTCTGGGTTTAGATCTTATAGGTTGGAAATAGTGCCATTTCCTAACATGAGAGGGTGGGATGGGTGGGCAAATGCTGCCCTCTTCTGGCCTGATCAAGTAGAAAGATGGAAAAAGCTTCAAATATGGTGACTAGCATCCTTTGAAAAACAACTCTTTCAATGCTTTTAACAGGAGTGTGATCAAGTTCACATAGATGATGTTTCCTCTGATGACAATGGGCAGGACTTAAGGTAAGCCACGCCTTTCAGTATGCTCTTTCCTACAGAAATTCAGCTGTGAAGTTTTGCACATGTAATTATTTCTTTTATGCACATGTAATTATTTCTTTTATTTCTTTTTAATGTATTTTGGGTGTTGCAGTACCTACAGTTTTGCAACTGATGGCTTCCATGCAGCTGCAAGTAGTGCAAACCTTTGTTTGCCAACAGGTGTAAGAGGAGGGGTTGACTGGATGAGGAAGTTGGCTTTTCGTTACAGAAGAGTAAAAGAATTATACAACACCTACAAGAACAACGTGGGAGGTATGTGTGGCTTTTAACATTTAATAAAGGTACTGCAGATAGAGGTACAATTTGAACTAAAGTTTCAAGTTTTGTATTAAGGATAATCCTTCTGTAAAATAAATTACCAAGGACTCATGATGGATGAGAGTAAGCCAGATTTTTTAGTTTCTTGGAGTTGGTGGGAAAAAATCTAACTGCACAATAAAATGTACAGCACTTTCAGAGGACTTGGGAATTCTTTGTGCCCAGATGTTTGGTCAAGGTTAATAGCAGGACATTTGTTTGACCCTTCTTCAGCTGGGACACTCCCAGTGAAAACCAGACAGAGGAACTGATGGAGGCCATGAAAAGAAGACCTATCTAAAGACGAGAGCCCCATTCATTGAAGCAGAGTTGTCAGCAATCATTACCTTTCTGGAATCCTATCAGAAATAAACACAAGCAGTGCTTTATGTTGTTTCAAAGACATTGACAAGTTAAATTTATCCTTTCAAAAATTGCATGTTATCTGTCAATATATCTTTGCCATGTATATCATGGTTTCTAAGAGTTCAAATGTTCTGTGAGTCATAACTAAACCATTTTATACTCAGTCATAAATTACAGGTAATATCAAAACCTGTGATATCAAAACTAAGATCCTGGATGTGCTTCTTGGTGTAATAAACCTTATGATCTCTATTATTAGGATCAATTTTAGGTCACCAAAATCCTAGGATTAGTTATGTGGTCATTTAAAGGTTCTTCTCCTGGGCCTTTTTGTTTGTTTCACTTTTTAGACAAAAAGAGAGATGATTGAGGAGTATAAACCAGAATCTAAAATTGAGGAAGACAGTTAAATATATTTGTGAATGCTATACATGTGTATGTTCACATATATGTCATAGAATACAATATAGTAAATAAAATTTTCATCTATAGTGTATATTACACCATACACATCATGAGGATGGGCTGTGTGTCTGTTGGCCTTGTATCCAGTGCCTAGCTAGCTTGAAGCACATAATAGACGTTCAGTAGATATTCTGTAACTACAGGAGAACAAAAACATGTAAAACCATGGATAATAATAATGTTAAAACCAAAATGAAGCTTAGGTGTGGATGTTCTTCATTTCCAAGTGAGAAACAGGCTCCTGCAGTCTACTGACTTGACCAGTGATTTAGACAGACAACTCAGAAATGCAGGTTTCCTAATTCACTCTAACATTCTATATAAGACATTTTTTGCAAAACCAAATAAATAGATATTCTGTTTAAAAGCAATTGAGGGTAATAAGTTCAACTTTAAAATAAATATCCCTTTGGGAAATCTGAATTAACTTTTCTCATTAAAGCATGTCATTATTTCCCTCTTAAAGGGTATTATTCAGTTCAGTTCAGTTCAGTCACTCAGTCGTGTCCGACTCTGCGACCCCATGAACTGTAGCACGCCAGGCCTCCCTGTCCATCACCAACTCCCCGAGTTTACCCAGACGCATGTCCATTGAGTCGGTGATGCCATCCAACCATCTCATCCTCTGTCGTCCCCTTCTCCTCCTGCCCTCAATCTTTATTATTATTAAAATTATGTAAAAATTAACAAGCTTGCTAGTAAATAATCTTATAGCTGAAGAAGTTTAAACAATGAGATATGAGTCCATTTTGTGATATGTTAGCATCTCTTTATTGAAATAAAGACAAATGAGATTTGGTAGAAACTAGAAATTTTGATTTTAAAAATATCCACCTACATATCCACCTATATATATGTACTCAGTATTCTGAAATAGGATTTAAATAAGAAACTCTCTTTTTTAGTCAATTTACATGTTCTTATTTTATCATGAAAGCAAGAGCTTTCTCTATAAAATTAGTATAACTACTTCTTTTCTTGTCCTAATACCATTGTAACGTTCAGCCATCATCTGTAGCTCTGTCACAGGCTTTAGGATTTTCAAATTCTCAACTCCTTTTTACAAAGCAAAGTATTTCTAATAGCTTCAGCATTAATATTAGAAACAAATTCTAAAAAATTCTAAAGCTACATGTGGTAATGTCATTATTATTTCAAAATGGTAATAGCTGTGATTTTGAAGAAAGTAAACATTTTCCGACAGTCACAATATTTGAGATTCATATCCCTAGGCTGGTAGACCCTTACTCCCCCTGCTAGACCTATTCTGTCAGTCTACTGGAGTGGGACCCGGGCAGGGGTGTTGTCAGAGGCCCTCAGGTGACTGACGTTGTCTGTGCCAGATTCTAGGATCAGTGAAGGCAGAAACTATGACCCGCCCTTCACTGTTGTATCTCTAGTTTTTAACCCAGACTGTTACACGTAGAAGTTGTTCAGTAAATGTTTGTGGAATGAATGAATGGATAATCAATTCTGACATGAAAGATCAGGGTTGATGTAAGTCTCTATTTTTGATATAGGTAGGAATAAAAATTATCCATAGTAGACAAAAGGGAGACCAAGCGAGGCATCCCTGAAAAACGTTGATCTCTTGACTCTGCCCTGCTTTTTCGTGTTGCAGGACTTCTTGGCCCCGCCAAGAGAGATGCATGGCTGCAGCTGAGGGCTGAGATAGAAGGTCTGACAGACTCCTGGCTAACAAATGCACTTAAATCTTTATCAATTATTAGTACGAGGTAAGCCACATTGTTGCAGTTTCTGTATTAATTGTATTGAAGATTTCCTTCTAGTAGTCTAGCATGTATCAAAATGTTTTAATTCCCAGACTTGTTTTAGAGGTTGAAGGGACCTAACACTTCTGTGTGTGTGTGTGTGGTGGGGTGGGGTGGGGTATGGAGAATGGAGGTTGCTGCTTTTTATCCATTTCTCCTCATAACCCTTGATAAATCCCATGGGAATGTCATTTGACTTCCAATTTTTTTTTTTAAAAAAGCACTCTGTTGGCGGCAAAATACAGAATATGGTGGCAAAAACATACATTGTTTATATAATCTGTGCACGTTTTTAAGTCTTTTAGGCCATTATAGATAATGTACATAATTCGAACACATCCAAAAAGCAACAGAAAGCTCCTAAATAACTTGTAACCTTTGTGTTGTTTGAACAGTGAAATGCTGACTTTTGTTAGTGTAGATAGTAGAATTGAGTAGACATAACGAGTTGCATACCGTGTGCCATAAATACTAATGAATAAAATAATATAAATCTGGAACATGATAGCTAAATAGGGTGGGGAAGAATCTTTGTTCTATCCTATTCCTTAGTTTTATTTCTGAGTTGGAGGAAGAAATAGAATTATGCTTAGCAAATGTGCTTAGCAAAACAAAATGCAGAGAAGAGCTAATATTTGGACTGGTTAAATCAAGATTCAGAGAAATCTTAACAAAGTAAAAGGAGAGTCTAGCATTCAGAACACAGAAGTAGACAGATGTGCCCCCAACCCTGCTCGAGACTTGGAGCCATGTGCTATGACCAGCCACTGCACTGAGAGCAGAGAGGCTAAGTGGAGAGGGAGGGGTCAGTAGATTCCTGGGTCAGGCTAAGGAAGCAGAACAGAGAACATTGCTCCGTTCTGGGCACCTCATTCCAGCAGGGACTGTGACATATTTGAAGTACCTTGTGTCCAACAAAGTGGCCAGAAGTGTTTAGGCTGTGGAAAGTACATAAACGGAACAGTCAGAGGGAGAAACCAAGGAGTTTAGTCTGAAGAAGAGTCATGAGTGGGACAAGGTTACCGATGTCAACTGCTTGAGATGTTGAGCTGGAAACAAGTTGCATTTCTCTCTGCGTCTCTGAAGGAGAGAATTGGTCTCAATGAATAGGAATCCTAGGAAGGCAGCTTCTGGCTCCATGGAGGAAGAATTGTCTAACAATTAAAGCTGTTTTAAGATGGGATTTGCTGCCTTGTGATCTCTGTGATGGTGACCTGGAGACCAAAGGTCAAGGAGGCTGGGATGTGAGGACTGCAGCCTGAAATCTTGTGTAAAATGCAGTAGAAGGTGCTTTCATTATTTTTAAAGAAGTCTCCTAGATAGTTAAAAACAAAGGTTATTACACTGTTGTTTAGATCATCTCTGTGTTACCCAAAGTATATTATATATAAATTATTTTTAAACACATGGGTATATGATATAAATAAATAAATGCATACATATGAAACATAAATGTAGGTAAGCAAATAAATACATGAATAACAAGGAAAGGAAGGGGAAAAAGAAGACATTACTCAACGAGGGTTTTGAAATTTGTCATGAAATTTGTCACATTATCCACATCCTCACCTTATTGGTAAATTTCACAAAATACATCAGGAAAGTAGATGTTTATACTAATCGTTGCTGAATTATGTATCAGAGCAAATGTGTGCATTTTTTCCTTCACTGCATTTTGGGATCTATTCCCAGTATCTGGCATTGTGCCTACTAGGTGATAGGCACCATGAACAACCGTTGAACATTGAAAGGTTGGGTTATCAGAGGGTGTTTATTATGGAATTGAAAGATTTCAGTGATAATTTGACATCTGCACTAGTAGAAGTTATTATTAGAAAACAAATAAGCCAATTTCCTCCCCATCTTAGGAGTAACTGCGTAAATGTCTTGGTAACAACAACCCAGCTGATCCCAGCACTCGCAAAGGTTCTACTCTATAGTTTAGGAGGTGCTTTTCCCATTGAGAATATTTACAGCGCAACTAAAATAGGTAAGAGAATTATTTCTAACTTTGTGTGAAATATGTTCAGATCTGTGTTTGGGGGATTTTCTTAATGTGTGTCTTCATGTGATTCCCTCTTTCATCCATTTTGTTACTAGAATATCAAACAAAGTTGGTAGAGCTCAAATAACAAAGTTCTCTGCAACTGTTTAAGCATGTGTAAATTTTATGAAAGCTGTTGCCTATGAAATTCTGAACTCTGTATCTGACTCTTTATATATACATTTATATTATTTATTTGTATTCATTATGGCCCATGTTATTTAAATAATATATAGTATCTTTAGCCATAGAGTTTAATATTTTAATAAATATAATATGTGGTATTATATCCTTGCATATGCAGTAATCTAGATCTAAGATAAAAATACCATTTTAGCATTATATGGGAGTATCAGATGAATTAAACTAGTATCCTTAATTCAAGAGAGAAAAAGTTTCATGAATCAGAAAAGACATTTGGAACATTCGTAGCATGTGAATGGCTGAAAATACACATTTCCAAAAACAGTCAGTAGCAATCAAAGAACTACCACCTTGTTTATTTAGATCACAGCTATCTATGGAGCCATCTTTGACTTTAAGTGCCTTTCACAGGTGCTGAGACTTCTAATAAACCTTCAGAAACAAAACCTCATCAACTTCTGCCATCTTGAAAGAGTTAAAAGAAAACAACTCTTGTATTCTGTTGTCTGTCAAGGAAATGCCTGGGGAAATAGATGGGTTGTATAATGTGCCTTGAAGGTCAACAAACTTGGGCTTTGGCAGCTTGACAAGAGTTCAGAATCCTAAAATCCCCGACCAAAAATAACCTCCCTGGGCCTTGCACAGTTCTGCTATTGGCACAGGCAGAAAGAGCCCCCAGCTGCAGCTGTTTCGGGAGTATAGTTAAAGAGGGCCAAGCTTTCATAAATTCCTGGTTGTCCTGAGCATTGCAATTCAGAGCCTTGATACCAATCCCATTCATTTTTTTTTTGTTTGTTTGTTTTTTAACATTTTTTTTAATCCAATCATTTTTTTCTCTTTTTTATTTTTTAAATTATGAAAACATTTACAGGAGACTTGGAAAATACAAAACAAAGTTACATATATTAATAGTTTCACTATATATTATAACTTTTTTAAGTAGATGAATTAAGATTTTTTTAGTTGCAGTTTCAATATAAAACTCTCAAAAATTGATAGCATGAATATATAGACAAGTAGAAGGATATAGTAGACCTGAAAAGTACCATAAGCCAATTCAACATAATTAAGATTTATACAATTTTTCATACAACAGTAGGATACAAATTCTATTCAAGTTCCCATAGACTATAAACTCGGAGACACTGGAACATATCCAAGGACATAAAACAAGTTGCAAAAATTTCATGGTCTAACGGTATTGAAATCATACACCATTTTTATATAAATGTATATATTTATGCTAGCAGGATTACTACATGGAACCTGATTTTGCTTTTTGACAAATTAGTTTTACACAGATGTAAATATCTCCTCTAGTAAGGTCAACAGTCTTTCTTATTAAATAAGACTAAGTTGTTCCTTATATTTAATCTGAAAAAAATTTATTTTTCCCTTTAAGTCAGTATTTTTTGAAGTTCTGAACTATCAGAGTAAGAAAAAAAAAAACATGCAGAGGTAGCCATGACTGCATGAACATACTGAGAAAGAAATTCAGAACATAATGCTAGTGTTTTAAAAACAAAGAACGTGTAGAAATTCGTGATGTTATTCCCATGGTGCAGTCAGAGGATGCTAGTGTCACCAGTACTGTGGCCCAGACAGCACTCTTGGTACAATTAATCTGAGCAGACTAGTTTCCAGCCACTTGAAGAAAGGAATTGTTTTATCAAGGTAAACCCATATCTTAGTATTTCCTCTCTCATTCTAGGTGAACCTTCAGTATTTCACAGTAATATTTTTAGCTGATTTGTCTATACTATTGAAGACAAACTAGATAAAATTGATATATAGTTATACAAATAAAAGTAAAAACGAACAGTTGCTTGTAAAGTTGTATTCGTGTATTCTTCAGGTAGAATGAAAGATACAAACATGTTTCTTTGGGTCAGATGCTTAACCTCTGACATTTTCTGGAGAGTGGGACACATTTGTTTAATAATCAGTCTCAAGTAAAAATTTAAAATATTCAACCCTATTTGTTGATTTCATAACCCAGAGTTTGCAAGCTAGTTTAAGTGATATATGTTCAAGAGAAAGTAACTTAACACTTTATGAATCTTTAAGTTAATGATTCCAATGGCTGGAAGAATAAGCAGTGCATTGTTTTTCAGGCAAGGAAAGCTGTTTTGAGCGTATAGTGTCCAGATTTGGCACTAACATAACTTATGTTGTGATTGGAGATGGCCGAGATGAGGAGCATGCCGCTAACCAGGTAACTTCACTCTGAACTTTATCTTGTTTATCTTCCAGGAAAAGAAAGTTGCTTTGAACGAATAATGCAAAGGTTTGGCAGAAAAGTAGTATATGTTGTAATTGGGGATGGTGTAGAAGAAGAACAGGCAGCAAAAAAGGTAACCTGTTTCAAACAATGTTGGTGTGATACTTCTGATGCAAGCTTTTTTGTTTGCATTCCTGTAGTTTGGCCCAATGGCAGCTTGACAAATGATTTAAATTTATAGATGCAAAGCAGTAAGAGCATGAGAAGGTCAATACTTACATTCAAATAAACCATTTGGAGTCTAGCATTTTTTTTGCCTGAAACTTCACAGGAAATGTAGGAACATTTAGTTATATTTATCTGTATGTGTGTGTGTGTGTGTGTGTGTGTGTGTGTAATACACACAGATATAAGAAAGATGGGGCAAAAATAACCATTTTGAGCACATGAAATGCAACAAGATTAAAGATGCTTAATGAGCTCCATAGAAAACCATGTGAGTGGCTCAGTTCTTACCCTTTTCCCATCCAGCCTCTGTGCCATATGGTGCTGTGAGTGCAGAGTAGCAATTTTGCCCCATGATGATAAATGCTGATGATAGCTTTAATAGCTGAAGAAAAAACTGTTGCCAGAGAATTTAATAAATGCTGTTGGAATGGGATATAATATTCAAATCCTTTGGTGCCAACTTATTGTAGAGACTTAAAGGCAATGTACCTTCCATATACATCTTCTAGAAGAGTGTTACCTTTCTGGTAAATCCTTGGTACTTTCTTGAAGTCAAGCAGCTGGCTTTGAATATATTCAGAAGATCTCATAGACCCTAGGTATTTAAATCAGCCTTTTCATCTGGCCCATATTTCTCAAGAAATCAAGGAAGTTAAAAAACCTTAAATGGTTGGTCTAGCATCAAGAGGGGAATGATATCATTGGCTTGGCCCCAGATACCAGACTGTAAGTTAATACAACATTGAGATCTACTGTTTTCTTCACTGATTGATGGCAAAATGTCATCTAGAGAGTATTAAAGTGATGTAATTTATAAAACAGAGCAAAAGGATGAATAAGTATTGTTAAACAATGACATATCAGCATATATTGTTGTCCATAGGAAAAAATATTATCCTTATTCTCCTGAAGAGATTTCATAGCATCATCTTAAAAAACCTTAACTAAACACTTGCATGTGCTTGAGTGTTTATCTGATTTCTGTCTGCACCCCCTGACCGCCGGCCCTCACCCCCACCCCTCCCCCAAAACCTAATATAAACAGTGTCCTAGAAAAGTTTATAGTGATATTAGAAAGTTAAAAGAAATGATTTATGATTGTAATCAATTCAAATCAAGCAAAATGGAGAAAAAAGAAAGAGCTTTCACTTTAGAAGGTTTGGTGACGCACTGGAAACCATACTTGAAATACTCCATGATTTCCCACAACATTAAGAGAGTTGTTTTAGTCTCAGCCTCCCACAGAGTCCCTCCTCTCCTCGGTCCTAATTAGTGGTGTCAATGACCCAAGACAGCACACTGGCCCCAAGGACGTTCTGTATGAGGTCAGGGATGCAGCCTCAAGAAATACAGTTTCCCAGCTGACGACCGCTTGAAATCCTTTGGGTCAGACACAGTTGACATATCTTCTGGAGTTTGTCAGTGCCCTGAGTCCCTGTTGTTTTAATTTTTTATATTAACACCGTAATTACACCTAACAAAGAACAGCCAATGCAGCCACCATGGCAAGCATTTTACATATCTTTTAACCTGTGTGAAATTCACACATATCTAGGTCAGGGCTAATAAAATTCACTTTTTCAAAACAGTATATGCCTTTGAAAATTAAAACTTATAAAGTCTACCCCACTTATACATGGCATGAAAACTAGACTTGGTGTACCAGTTGTTACACCTTCAGCTTTAAACCCACAACTTCAAGGGAAAAAGGCATGACTCCAATGGATAAGAACCTTGGTTAGAATGCTATTTCCAAATGGTTGTGTATGTCGGTACAGTTTTGGTGATGGTGAAGGCTTATAATTCTGTTTTGAAATACAGGTGGCTGGTTTCTCTAGTATCCAGAATGCATGCTTTTCTTGGGATGTAGCTGTAATCGCATGTGCAAAAGTATAAAGTACTATTTTGTTACTACAAATAGATCTGAGCTGAATTTTTTTTTAAATTACTTCTAGGTGAATTTCACGCTTTAATTTGACCCCAAAGTTTTGTTGTGTTTTTTTTTTTTTTTTGGTAAATTTAAGAAGAATTTCAAAATTTACAACTGAATTCCCCTATAGAAACGTGGTATGTGTCATATTTGTCATTTTAAATTTTGTGGAAGCTGCATTAAAAAAAAAAAGTTAAAAAAAGACAGAATTAATTCTGCTGCTGCTGCTAAATCGCCTCAGTCCTGTCTGACTCTGTGTGACCCTATGGATTGCACCCCACCAGGCTCCTCTGTCCATGGGATTCTCCAGGTGAGAATACTGGACTGGGTTCTCATGCCCTCCTCCAGTGGATCTTCCCAACCCAGGGATCAAACCCGTGTCTCTTATGTCTCCTGCATTGGCAGGCAGGTTCTTTACCACTAGCACCATCTGGGAAGCCCACTAGAATTAATTCTAGTAACATACTTTAATATAGCCATACACTCAAAATATTATTGTCTAAATACCTAATAAGTATAAAAGATATTCGTGTGATATTTACATTTTTTAGAAGTTCTAAGGCTTTGAAGTTCAGTATGTATTTTGAACTGGACTTGCCACATTTCAGGTACTCACTCAATAGCCACATTGGACTAATGGCTACCATATTGGACAGTAAAAACTATGTAACAATAGTGATTATTGTTTTAATTACTACTTTTTATAATAAAGTGTCTTTACCATGTTATATGTATAATACATATATTTCTATTATACACATGAATATGACACAAGATGTCATCAGTCTGAACTTATAAATTAAGCTTTGGTTTTGTTAATTGCTATAGTGCAGTATTTCTTTTTTTCATTAAATCATCCATGATGAAGTACTTTTAGACATTTTTTCCTAATTGCAACCCTTCATGTAATTTTAATACCACGCATATACCGTATACTGGTATACCTTTGGAGAGCCACAAACCATTGTAATAGTTAAGAATGTTTTCCCCACAAGAACTCATTTTTGTCCCCTTCAGGGAGTGATATCTCCCACCTTGAGCATACGCTTTCCCTCGGTCCTATACCAAGGAAATAAATCAAGTAAACTCTGCTGACTTAGGTTATTATTTGCTCCAGACAAGTAAGAAACTTGATCATCCCCACATTTTTCCCTATCTTATAAAGTCCAGTTTCAAGTTATTTCTTATGTAGGAAGGAATTCACCCTCTTCCTCTCAAATAGACAGTAAGCCTTGGATTTAGGAAGCTTATCATTTTTTCACTTTGTTTATAACTGAGAGATAGACCTTAAGGAATGACGTAGGTAAAATTTGTTCTCCTCCATCCACATAGGAGCTCAGCTTGCATTTCTGGATGCTGATATTAGTAATGGTACTTTCCAAAATGAATATTAATTTGATTAAGAAGCCTCATTACTTTCTTTTATTATCATTAAAATTCAGTTCAGATCTATTTCTCTAGTATTTTGACAATACCACATCGATGCTACCAAGCCTTCAAATATGATCATTCCTCCTTTCAACTCCCTCCCTTGAACTTGGGTTAACTGCCCATCCTTGTGTGGACCGCTGCTTCACTGAGATAATAGTTATGATCTCTCTCCATCCCTCCCCCTTCTCTCTCCCATCCCTCCTTCTCTTAACCACACAGCACAATATGCCCTTTTGGAGGATATCAAGTCACTCAGACCTCTTGGCTCTACATCAAGCACTGGAATTAGAATATTTGTAACTGTGTTCTCTAGCTGGAGATCCGTTGTTTTTCTTTTTTTTTTTTTATATTTCAAGTACACTGAATTTTTATGTGTGATTCAATGCCTCTGGCTTTACACATATAAATTGTCTTAAAGGATGAAATCATATTTGGAATGAGAATTCCAGAATGAAGAATTCAGATTGCTGAATGGAATTAAACTTTAGTGCTACAGAAAGGAAGCTCTATGGTCTTATATTTACAACACTTTAATGGTTTTAACAAAAAATTCTGTGGAGGTTGCTGGTACCCACCAAAGGAGTCCTAACTGGAATTAACAACTTTAGCAAAGAACTCACTCTGGCAAAGCACCAACACAGGCTCCGTCTGACAAGGTTCAACAACATTCCTCAAAATGGGAGATCTTCTTAGCCCTGAGGTTTGAATCTGACTTTGACCTACCTAGCCCAGAAAATCTGAATTGGAATGCACTCAGACTGTGTAAGGACAATCCTATCTAGACCTGTAATTTGTGTAAATTATTGATGAAAATAATTTACTGTGACTTTATTAGCAGCTGACTTTGAAAGTGGATGCAATTTTTCCTTCATTTGTCGGGGAGGGCCGTGGGAGGGGAAAGGGGAATCTAATCATGTCTGTTTTTTTAAGTTTGGCAAACAGAATGTTCATACTGATGTGTTGTGCCTTAAAGACAAGACAGCGTTTGTGTGTTACAATGTAACTTTGGTTAAAATCTCTGTAGATAATGAAAAACAAAAACCTTTGTGATCTTTTTTCAGATGACCAAATTTAAAATTCAAGCTATCAGAGCTTAATAATGCCTCAGCAAGAAACTGAGCATTTGTTGCAATAAGAAAACGATAATAATAATAAAGGAAAGCTGTGTTTTATTTGGGTTCTTAATAATTCCAATAATTGTATGAGGCAACTATTTATGCATCCAACCAGAAGCAGAAGGTTTGGGAAAGACTGTGGGACCTTTACTTAGAAAGTGAAATGTATGTTGAAGCCTCGAGTACCCTTTCTCCAGTTTCACTGAAGAAAACTAAAAGCCATATTCATGATGACCTATACAATTTGGAGTTTGAGTTTTTGATACGTATAAGTTGTGTAGAAGAAGATATTCAGATGAAAATCATAGGCAAATATCACCCAAACTTTCTTAGACTATGCATGAACATGGCTTAAAATTCACATTGGGTGAACAGGACTTAAAATAAAGCTAAGTGCATTTATTCCCAATGCCATTGCGAAAATGAAATGTCATCAGTAGTGGAAGGCAAATTCCCCAGACAGCTTCTAAGGAGAGAAGTGAATCAATGAAAATTTTACCTAGCCTATCATCATAAAATAAATTTACAAATGAGCCAGATATTGGCAGCATTACTAAAATTAAACAGTGAAATGGTATCTGGTTCTCTGTCTTAACACATCCATCCAGTTTCTCTCCATTACAGACCTGTATATCTTAGTTTCTGCCTGTACTGTTACTGCACAGTGGATTTCATTCATTGCAAGGAGAGCCTGTCATCGTTGTGTTTGCATGTTTTTTTTTTCTTCTTGGTGTGTAACCCATGTTAGGAATACGATACAGGTTCTCCTGTCATTTTGTATGACCTGATTTCTCTTGTGGAAATTTAAGACTTCAAGATCTAAAATTAATGGTGTCTCCACCTGCAGTTCTGTGTTTAAAATGTCACAATGTGGAACCTGCCATCCAGCTACTAACCTGTGCTCCTAACCAGAAGCTGGTCCTTGATAATTCATCATCTGAGGCTTCTGTGACTCCCAAAAGATTGGGTGCTTTGTACATTGATCACAACATTCACTATGGAAGTATGATTTTGTTTTTCAAGCTATAAACCTGTATTTCTTTATTGTACGCTAAGGCCATGTTTGTATCAGGCAGAAAGAGATTGAAATCCTGTTCTGCAGATATTAACATTGTGGTTTCATCACATATACACCTTAATCTTTAAATTCTGTAGCTTATGGCTACCTCTGCAACCAAGTACTGTTGCAGACAGATTAAGGACAAATACATAATAATAATAAATCTTATATTTCTATTGACCTTTAGCCTGAAAATGGTAGTTTGAAAAATTAAGAGCTGCATTGATTATCAATACATAATTCTGTTTTGTGCACTAAAACCTTAAATGTTTATTACTGTGAACAAATCAAAATTATCTTTACTATATAGCCAGGTTCTTTAATAGAATTTTGGCATTATATCAAAAGTTTTTGCTCTTTTTCATATTGAACAAGCAAGACTTCTTACACTGCTAACCCTGAAGGTACAGAAAGGAACATTGCTCTACAGGGCAAAGAGAAGGGTCGCTGACTGCATCAGCAGTGCTGTTTCTTACAAACCTCTTCTCTGATAATGATGTGTTCAGAAGAGACTGCCAGCCTAAAACCTAAATGCTGGGTTGTTGGACAACTACTCGGCTGACCCCGCCATGGTGCAGGCCAGTGAGCCTTCATCACAGTTGGTTCTGCGACTTTAAGCATGCTCAAACTAGAATGTTTCTCTCCCCCACTTAGGAACTCAAGAACCTCTTCCTTTCTTACCTGAAACACATAAAATAAACCAACCAACAAACAAAAAATACCCCCTATGGCAGTTTCCACATTCTGTTGACATTTAGAAGGTAGTGCCTTATTATAAACCAATTTAAAAAATGTTCTGTCTCACACATGGGTTTTTGGTTCCTACATGTACAAACTTGGGGTATCACCAAGATAGGTAACCACGTTGTGTTGCACTTGAAAAGTAGTAAAACAGGTGGCCTGACTATAGTAATGTCATAGATGAGATTAAGTTACTGTGCCCTGCAAAGATTTGTAAATCAAATTCAGAGGCAGAAAGAATATTTAGTATTATGCAGTTTGCTCACAAACAGTAGATGTAACACTCTAAAAATGTTTTTTCCTTACTCTCTGGTGAACTGATTCAAAAAAGTGTCAACAGCATGCTGCAGTATGAAGGTTTTGGGTTTTTTTGTTGTTGTTAATGCACATTTGTTTATGACAAGCCTATGTTCTCAGTGAATATGGCATTTAGTATTTCTTTTAAAAACAAATAAGCATCTTGAGCCAAAGTTGCATTTTGACTCCCAACTATGATAGCATATGGAAATCTAACAAAGAAGAGGGTTTCTGTTATGTATTAGTAAAATATAGATTATTGGGGCCTACGTAATTTAAAGAAATGTAAATTAATATTAAAAGCTTGTAAAAATATGTACATCTTTACTATTTCTCAATAAATACCTTTGGAAATGTTTTCATTTTCTTCACCCTCCATGTTGTTGAGTTTCTGTTGTGTGTATTTAGCTCAACTCTAAATAATCTGAAATTTGTATTTAGGTTCCTTGCTGTGTTCTTACCCTCCCTTGTTTGTGCCTAAATTTCAGTTTGCAGTTAAAGCAAGCTGAGATGCAACACAGTAAAACGTCACTAATTAAGACTGGTGTACGAAAAGATGTGAGCACAGTTTTTTACATACACATAGCTGTGCATGTGGGCTCAGTCACTAAATCATGTCTGATTCTCTGTGACCCCATGGACAGTAACCCGCAGTCCCCTCTGTCCATGAGAATTTTCAGGCAAGAATACTGGAGTGGGTTGCCATTTCCTTCTCCAGGAACTCTTCCCAACCCAGGGGTCAAACACACATCTCTGGCTTCTCCTGCATTGGCAAGCAGATTCTTTACCACTGAGCCATCTGGGAAGCCCCATATGCGTGCGTGCATGCTAAATTGCTTCAGTCATGTCTGACTCTGTGCAGCCTGTCAGGCTCCTCTGGCCACAGAATTCTCCAGGCAAGAATACTGCACTGAGTTGCCATTCCCTCCTCCAGGGGATCTTCCTGACCCAGGGGTTGAACCAGCATCTCCTATGTCTAACCTGCATTGGCAGGCGGGTTCCTTACCACTAGCTGCCACCTGGAAGCCCCAAGCCCCGTATAGGTAGTTACATTAAAGAAAAGTACATAATGTAATCATACTTCATTGGTGATTAAAATAATATCATTTAGGATATTTAAAGCAAGTTCCCTTTAGATGAATATGGCATATGAATTATAAGTATCTTCAAAGAGTGATAAAGGAGTGTTTTTTTCCCCTGAAACAGATATAACAGCTCCTTTATTATCTTGTGTATAGTATTGACTTATTTGCAAATCTGTTATTCAAATGCAAACCAAAGGGAAATTTCAGACCAATTTCATTCACAGCTTTTAAAAACATCAACCTCCAAATTGCTGAGTAAGTCCTCATCTCTAAAATTGCATCTGCTCATCCAATATTTCTGTCATGTCCCTGCTTTACTGTTAAATAATACTTAGTCCTTACATTTACAATTATCCAACATGACATATATTTTATATATATTTTATTTAAATTTGTATTGGATGATTCACTCATCGGAATGTATGTTCTATGAAGGGAGGAATTTGTTTTGGCCTGTTCATTGCTATATGTCCAGTACCTAAGAATGTGTCTTTCATGTAGTAGTTATTCAAAAAACCTTTGTTGAATTCATGCATAAACCATAGGAAAATATGATCATTGTTGGAAATTAAAAGAAATTTAAAATGGTAGAGCTAGATTTAAAAAAAAAGAAAAAGAAAATACAGTTAAGACCCTGATGCTGGGCAACACTGAGGACAGGAGGAGAAGGGGACAACAGAGGGTGAGATGGTTGGATGGCATCATGAGCTCAATGGACATGAGTTTGAGCAAACTCCAGGAGAGAGTGAAGGACAGGGAAGCTTGGCATGCTGTAGTCCATGGTGTTACAAAGAGTCAGACATGACTTAGCTACTGAACAACAACAAAGTTTGGATGGGACCAATGTGAATTTTTACAACTTAGCTGGATTGTTTACTGACCTAATATTGATAATTCATGAAAATAAAGAACAAGGATGGCCATAAGCAAAGGTATATTTGGAAAAAATTATACACGAGCTGAAAAGTTATACATGAGGAAAAAGTAAGTCCATAGTGAATCAATGATTGCTTCTTCTTCCTTTTACTCTTTTATTAAAAAAATAACATGAAACATCATTAGGTTTAGTTGATTTAAATTACTTAAAGCCACAAAATATTACATAAAAATCAGATCTATTTGCAAACTCTATAGTTCATGATTCTGAATCCTGGAAACAAAAAGGAAAGGGTATGATTTCCCTCAGGTAGCAAAAGATAGCCGTTGTTTAATATCTGCATGGTTTGTATTTTTTTTTTAAATCAGTTATTGGAGGTAGTGATCCCATATATTCTCATTCAATGGTCACTTCTCAAATCCCTCTCAAATCTGACTCAGCCAAGGTCAATCCTGGCGATGAACTGTGACCAAGAAAGATGCTTGCACAGAGCAAGAATGGTTCCAAGTTCTGACTTTAAATGCCTGACCCTCATCCAGAGGACCTTCCAGGATTGTGTTAGCAGAGTTTGAAAAATGTGAAGACAGAATATGCTAATGAATCTGTGACAAACCAGATATATACAAGCCAGAAAATCATTTTCCCTCCACATGAAATACTTTTTGATTGGGGCTTGTGTGGACACTGTCTCTGCAGCTAAATGTCACTGTATTCTCCTTTGTCATCACAAAGTCTTAGGTTTTTGTGCCCAGTGCCTACAGTGATGTCAATCTAGTTCTCTGTGGAGCCTTCTGGGAAATACACTGAATTGAATGAGAGCGTGTGCTGGAGAAGATGGCAGAGCCACCAAGTCAATCAGTCTCCACAGAACCACAGCTGGTAGGGCTGACCATGAACTGATCACACGCTGACCCTCAGTTCAGTGGAAGAGGCTGTGACCACAGCTGGTAGGGCTGACCATGAACTGATCACACTCTGACCCTCGGTTCAGTGGAAGAGGCTGTGAAGCCAGTGTGTGAAAGGCACTAGGATGGGTAAGCACATGGTACATGACCAATAACTTGCAGACTCATCTGACCATTCCACAAAGGGAGGATTCCTGAACAAAATGATTCTCAAGCTAGAACTCCGTGGGCAAAATGGAGAAGGCCAGGGAAAGGGGGATAGGAAGCATCCAGACAAAGTGGAAAATATATATGAGAGTGTAGGTAAGAGAGAGAAAAGCAGAATGATGAGGTCAGAGGACTGCAAGTAATTCCTATTTCTGCAGCATGGAGTAAAGATAGGAAATGGTAAGAACTGAAACTGGAAAATAAACAAGGGTCAGATGATGAGGTTTTAATCAGTTTTGATTTTATTCTGAGATCAGTAGGTATTCAGTGAAAGTTTTATATACAGAGGATTTGTGTGTCAGGATTTGCTCCTGACACTGGCTACTCCTTAGAGATAAGGGATCTAAAAGGATCCTGGAGAGTTATTGATGGATTGCTGAATTAGGTTAAGAGATTAACATGCTAAGAAGAATAAAGATTTAGTAATTGTTGCTGTTTCTCAGGTAAATCCAGCCTGCCATTTCCAATTTGAGAAGTTTGGTAGAAGCAGAGCAGTTCACAGAAGATCAGAAACACAAAAGAAGGAAAAGCTTCTGGTAGTTGTCTTTATTGCTGTTGGTGGCACTTGTTATGGAAGGAGGGTACTGAGTCTAGTGTTTGAAGGTGTTCATTTGGAAGAATTGTTCAGAGCGAAGCGAAATTTGTAGCAACTCCCTGGGTGTTCATTAAACACCTTTCTGCATCATAACTGAGTTACTATGAAAACAGTCCAAAATCTAAATAATTTCATCTGATCATACCAGTTAGTCATTTAAGAAGCATTTAGCATTTGTGAAACCTTGAGATGGCATGAGTGAAAGCTGGGAAAGATGGCAGTAAGGTAGAAAGTGTAGGCAGCACACACACAGGAAAAAATTATTGGGGGTGACCAAACAACTGAGCATGCTGCTCCGCATATCTTCAGTTTAGTTCAGTTCAGTCGCTCAGTCATGTCCGACTCTTTGCGACCCCATGGACTGCAGCAAGCCAGGCCTCCCTATCCATCACCAGCTCCCCGAGATTACTCAAACTCATGTCCATTGAGTCGGTGATGCCATTCAACCATCTCATCCTCTCGTCCCCTTCTCCTCCCACCTATAATCTTTCCCAGCATCAGAGTCTTTTCCAATGAGCCAGTTCTTTGCATCAGGTGGCCAAAGTATTGGAGTTTCAGCTTCAGCATCAGTCCTTCCAATGAATATTCAGGACTGCCATCTCTTAGGGTGGACTGGTTGGCTCCTTGCTATCCAAGGGACTCTCGAGTCTTCTCCAACACCACAGTTCAAAAGCATCAATTCTTCGGTGCTCAGCTTTCTTTATAGTCCAACTCTCACATGGCTCAGACAGTAAAGCGTCTGCCTACAATGAAGGAGACCCAAGTTCAATTCCTGGGTCGGGAAGATCTCCTGCAGAAGGAAATGGCAACCCACTCCAGTATTCTTGCCTGGAAAATCCCATGGGTGGAGGAGCCTGGTAGGTTACCGTCCATGGGGTCGCAAAGAGTCAGACATGACTGAGCGACTTCACTTCACTCACATCCATACACGACAACTGGAAAAACCAAAGCTTTGACTAGTTGGACCTTTGCTGGCAAAGTAATGTCTCTGCTTTTTAATATGCTGTCTAGGTTGGTCATAACTTTTCTTCCAAGGAGCAAATGTCTTTTAATTTCATGGCTGCAGTCACCATCTGCAGTGATTTGGGAGCCCCCCAAAAATAAAGTCTGTCAGTGTTTCCATTGTTTCCCCATCTATTTCCCATGAAGTGATGGGACCAGATGCCACGATCTTAGTTTTCTGTATATTGAGTTTTAAGCCAACTTTTTCACTTTCCTCTTTCATTTTCATCAAGAGGCTCTTTAGTTCTTCACTTTCTGCCATAAGGGTGATGTCATCTGCATATCTGAGGTTATTTCTCTGAGATATTTCTCCTGGCAATCTTGATTCCAGCTTGTGCTTCATCCAGCCCAGCATTTCTCATGATGTACTCTATATATAAGTTAAACAAGCAGGGTGACAATATACAGCCTTGATGTACTCCTTTCCCTCTTTGGAACCAGTCTGTTGTTCCATGTCCTGCCTTACCCCAATTTCCAGTAAAGATAAACCCAGGATTTACAACCCTGGAGAAATCCAAGTGCCTCTGTGAGCTTTTCATCAGTGACTTTTGTACGTCATCGCCAGCTTATGTCGGATTGGAAACAGCATAACATTTCAAATTTATTTGCCAAACAAAGAAAAACTGTTAGAGAAGGAGCTCTGTAGCAAAATGACAGATGACTCAATCAATTATTCTTAGATAGATTCATATTTTCCCCGAAAACATGGCTTTCATTAAGAGGTATATTTTGGTTGAATAAGCTATTTCATGAGAGTAGGCAGTAATAGCATGTATGTGAACAGAAATTAAAATTAATGGCAAACACACACCTGTAAAACCATCCTATTTGGCTCATGAAATTACTTCTACATCAGTTATGGGAACAGCAGGGCATGGAGGTAGGGGAGACACTAGAAAGGGCTCTGAGAAATGAGTGGTCTAACACATCATTTTTTAAAATTGCATTTAGTATTTTACAAATGACAAGTGCATTTTCCAAGTTTTGAGGACCCACTGCTTTTCTAGAGAAAATCTACTACCACATACTATTATTTCTCCTTTTAGCAATAGGCATTGTTACCAGGCTTGGCTCAAGAATTGTTTTTTAAGAATAGAAAAGGGAACACTTTCCTTCCATCTGCGCAGACAGAACACGGATATTCATTCATGCTCCTCCTTCTTTCTGTGTGAAGCCTTTATTGTTGTTACAGTTTTGCTTATCCAACCTCAGCAGTGACAGCTGGCTGGAGACAGTGGCAACCACTGAAGCTGAGTGAGTGATGGGAACGTGCAGGAGGCCATCTTGCTTTGCTTTAATTGGTAGCTTTAGAGTCTGCTCTAACAGAAGGGAGCATGCCAGAGAAGGAAGAGGAAGGAAACAAACATTTGGAGACACATAATGAGTCAGGAGCTTATCCTATGTGACCCCATTTAATGATCATATCCCTGAGAGTTGGTATTATTAGCTCTATTGTGTAGTTTAAGTGACTTCCAGAGGTCACATGACTGGTGGGTGGCACAAGTAGAATAGGAAAGTAGATCCATCAGATGAACCATCTACCGTGCAGAATTACGTTCCTTGCACTGTATCTCACTTTCATTTCTCTTTTGTTCCTTAAGCTTATCAAGAGAGTGTGCACTAATACACAACTGGAAATGGTGACTCCTGGAGCAAACATCACAAAGCACATCCTCCAATCAATGTCTGAGAGAATAAAGGAGGTTAGAATTGGTCAAAGTGTATTAAGTGGTTTGGGACTCCTGATTTTCTGGGCTTGCTCCTTCTAGTTACACAGTGGCCAAGAGACATGGGATCAGCAGGAATGTAAAAGGGAAGAAATTGTTTATTTAAACGAAAGGGACCTAAAATATCTTAGAATAGTTTTAAATTGCCACTTCAAATATTTCCCCCTCTAAACTGCAGTGCCCTGGATCAATCCTGTAACCTCACTATACGTTACCCTGTAAATGGGCCTCACACACTGAGAGCACAGATATGTGGGCTTAGAATGTCAGAGCTCCACCTGCCTCTCTTATCCTCTCTACCCTAAACCCCATGGCCACATCACCTCATCATCTGTGAAATGCAGTTTAGAACAAACTTAGCAGAATGCCAAATCCTGTGACCACTTTTTATTTATACTTTCGATTTCTTTGGGAAACTGTTTGGACTGTCACCCTGACTCATGACTGTCCCACCAAGAGGTATGCAGTGTAGTCGATAAAAAGGGTACTGCCGAGTTCAGGCAAGTCCCCAGCGTTCTGTGTGATCAGAGCTAGTGTGGTAGTTAGGACTATGCAGGATTTCTCTTCTTTCCTCTTCCCCAGGTAACCCAAAGCACCCATATTGGCACCCACACTGAGAGCTTGTTTACTTTGTTTTCAGATCAACCAGACCTTTGTTTTTTAACAACTGAATGAGAAACCCTAAAAGTTTCTATTCCAGCAACTGACAGAACCTTAGTGCTAGGGAACACGTCACGGTAATGAAACAACTCATGACCCTGAACAGCTGTGAGGTTGTTATCTGTTCATCATTTTACACGGCAGTAATCTAACTCTGTAGGTACTCTGTAGGTACTTATTTCTTAACATTATATCTAGGAGTAAGTCATCTTCCTAGCCTGAAATTCCCTTTAACTAATGACCAAATTGTACATAATTAATTAGTGCATGTTTAATGTTTTTTTTAAATGGTCCAGCAGAGTTTCTTCTAAACACTTAGTTTGAATCATATTTATTTTCTACAAAATATGAGATATTTGCCAACTCTGACCATACAGTGTTCTTTCTTGAGACTCTCCGTGTTCTCAAGAGAATAAGAAGAGAAATATCTTTAAAATAACCCATCCCATCCCAAGAAAACTTTCCAGTTGTTTTCTCTCCTTGGGATATTTTTTAATTAAACCAAAGTGAAATAAAACGAATAAAAAGAAAGCAATCTGGAGTAGTGGAAGCAAGTGGAATTAAAGTACCTTTCCATTCAAAACAATGTCTAATGTTTAAATTCATCAGACTTTCACTGCCTAATAATATGACATGTTTACAATGTTGAAGGAAATCAGGTGTTTTCATGCTAAATGAAAATAAAATTTATGTACTGTTATTACCATATTCTTTGCCTGGTGTTTCTCACTCTATTCATCATTAAAAGCTGCTCAATAAATACTGTGCAAACTGCATGTGGGGATGTTATGCAGTAATAACTCAATCAGCTATAAATAACCACCACTCAGAGCCTTGGGAAGAGTCAAGGGCCTAAGAGGGAGTGGTTGAAGAATTGCTAAATTGGAAAAAGAGAGTTATTGGTCTATTTTCTCTTCATATTTGACATAGTAGAAGCAAATTTGGACACTAGTGCTCTAGCCTGAAATGGGGTCTGTATTCACCACGTGAGCTGAGGCAGGCAGTAGGTTAAATGGTGTAATTTTGGAGAGTAAGCTTCCTCTACCATCTATATCAGAAAAGCTGATGGAGAAAGACTTACCTGTCTACCCCATGTACTAGTTAACCTTTTCTCTGTAACAGATTAACCCAAAATTTAGTTGCTCAAAACATCAAACATTCATCATCTCACGCAGTATCTGATGGTCAGTAATCAATGAATAGCTTCTGCCTCAGGGTTTCTCACCAGATGACAGTCAGGTAAGCTGGCTTTCAGCCAGGACTACAGTCATCTCCTAGCTCACCTGGCCAGAGAATCTTCTTTTAAGCTCATTTAAATCATGGTTGTCAATGGTCATTTCTTCCATGGTTCTTGGCTGCAGGCTTCAGTTCCTTGCCACGTAGACTTCACCATAACATTAGTCACAAAATAGCAGCTTGTTTGCCACACGATGAGAGATCCCCAGGGGAAAGTGAGCTAGCAAGAGAGTGCCCTAAATAGAAGCTGCAGTATTTTATTCTGCATCTCATAAGTGGCATACTTTTGCCATGTGCTGTTAGTCATGCAGCTCAACCATGAGTCAATGGGGGAGAGAACTACACAGAATGTCAGTATCAGGAAGTGAGGGATATTGGGGGCCATCTTGGAGGCTGGCTTCCTCACTCTGAGATGAAGCTGGCATTGATGCCTAAGCACAGATTTAAAAAGTGAAACAAATCGAGATAGTCAATTTGAAAGAGCACAATTGAGAGTAATACATACCTGGATCCAAATTCTAGAGTGCCGTGCTACCTTCTGGCAATTACTTACCTCCTTAGTCTTCAATTTCCCATCTCTAACCCTTAAACAACTCATCTCATTTGGTTATTTTTTAAGTTAAATGAGATAATATCTAAAGAAAGTTCTTTTTGTGAAATGAATGATTTGAACAGGCTAGATTGTAACTAGTCAAGGAAAACCAGGAAATCAGCTCTTCAGCCTATCAGACCATGTGTTTACAGATGTTTTGTTGACTCAAGCTTGGAATCTGCTTTAAATTATATGATTTATCATTTGTCCCCATCTTCTCTTTGTCATTAGAATTGCTTTCTTTATAGATATATGTTGTATGATTGAAAGAGAGTCAGATCCTATGGTCCTTCCCCACATGTCCTCCACCTGCCTTTTGTCTATAAAACACCTTTCAGTTCAGTCCAGTCTCTCGGTCATGTCCAACTCTTTGCGACCCCATGAACCGCAGCATGCCAGGCCTCCCTGTCCATCACCAAATCCAGAGTCCACCCAAACCCATGTCCATTGAGTTGGTGATGCCATCCAACCATCGCATCCTCTGTCGTCCCCTTCTCCTCCTGCCCTCAATCTTTCCCAGCATCAGGGTCTTTACAAATGAGTCAGCTCTTCACATCAGGTGACCAAAGTATTGGAGTTTCAGCTTCAACATCAGTCCTTCCAATGAACACACAGGACTGATCTTTAGGATGGACTGGTTGGATCTCCTTGCAGTTCAAGGGACTCTCAAGAGTCTTCTCCAACACCACAGTTCAAAAGCATCAATTCTTCTACACTCAGCTTTCTTCATAGTCCAACTCTCACATCCATACATGACCACTGGAAAAACCATAGCCTTGACTAGATGGACCTTTGTGGACAAAGTAATGTCTCTGGTTTTTAATATGCTGTCTAGGTTGGTCATAGCTTTCCTTCCAAGGAGTAAGCGTCTTTTAATTTCATGGCTGCAATCACCATCAGTGGTGATTTTGGAGCCCCCAAAAATAAAGTCTGACACTGTTTCCACTGTTTCCCCATCTATTTGCCATGAAGTGATGGGACTGGATGCCATGGTCTTAGTTTTCTGAATGTTGAGCTTTAAGCCAACTTTTTCACTCTCTTCTTTCACTTTCATCAAAAGGCTCTTTAGTTCTTCTTCACTTTCTGCCATAAGGGTGGTGTCATATGCATATATGAGGGCAGAAATCCCTTAGAAGAAATGGAGTAGCCATCATAGACAACAAAAGAGTCCAAAATGCAGTACTTGGATGCAATCTCAAAAACGACAAAATGATCTCTGTTCATTTCCAAGGTAAACCATTCAATATCACGGTAATCCAAGCCTATGCCCCAACCAGTAACACTGAAGAAGCTGAAGTTGACCAGTTCTATGAAGACCTACAAGACCTTCTAGAACTAACACCCAAAAAAGATGTCCTTTTCATTATAGGGGACTGGAATGCAAAAGTAGGAAGTCAAGAAACACCTGGAGTAACAGGCAAATTTGGCCTTGGAGTACAGAATGAAGCAGGGCAAAGGCTAATAGAGTTCTGTCAAGAGAACGCACTGGTCATAGCAAACACCCTCTTCCAACAACACAAGAGAAGACTCTACACATGGACATCACCAGATGGTCAACACCGAAATCAGATTGATTATATTCTTTGCAGCCAAAGATGGAGAAGTTCTATACAGTCAGCAAAAATAAGACTGGGAGCTGACTGTGGCTCAGATCATGAACTCCTTATTGCCAAATTCAGACTTAAATTGAAGAAAGTGGGGAAAACCACTAGACCATTCAGGTATGACCTAAATCAAATCCCTTATGATTATACAGTGGAAGTGAGAAATAGATTTAAGGGGCTAGATCTGACAGAGTGCCTGATGAACTATGGACGGAGGTTCATGACATTGTACAGGAGACAGGAATCAAGACCGTCCCCAAGAAAAACAGAAATAGAACACCTTTAGCCAAAGAATAATCAAAGAAGTGTGAAAACACAGAAGCAAAGAAAAGGAGTCAGACAGGACGAATTAACAATAGTTTAGTCATTAGGCAAACTCAAGGACCTTTAATTCCCCTTCCAGTGCTACAGATGATATTCTGAGCCGTATCCTTTGAGCTGTTTTGTGGATTCTGAAACCACCTCCACCAGGTGGAAGAAGTTAACTACATGATGACCAGACTGTTGGCATGACATAAGCTGCCACAATTCTGAGAACTGGCCTCAAACTGAGTCTGGAACTGGAGACTAACTGTGCTTGAAACAATCAAGATGAGGCTGATCAGACCACTGCATGACCAATTTCAAGATGACTATTAGAGTTGACTGTGCTGTTTCTGCATGTAACCCTCTTCTTCCTCTTATTAAAAAAAAGAAAAAAACTCTTGTCCACTGACTGTCAGTCAGGGGAATTGGCCTTTGGATGAAAGTCTGCCCTTCCAGATGTGAGTCTGCACTTCCTGTCTGGTTGTCAGCCTCTGCAATAAAGTAAACTTTCCTTTCCACCAACTTTGCCTCTTTATTGGCTTTAGGGGGGTGAACAACCAGATCCCCTCTTTGGTAATATAGTGACTACAAAGGAAGAAGCTGAGAGTAGTAGCTTGAAGCATCCAGTGACAATCATTGAGATGTTTTGTGCTTAGTCGTTCAGTCATGTCTGACTCTTGGTGACACCATGGGCTGTAGCCTGCAGGGATCCTCTGTCCATGGGGATTCTCCAGGCAAGAATACTGGAGTGGGTTGCCATCCTCTCCTCTAGGGGATCTTCTCAACCCAGGGATTGAACCCAGGTTTCCCGCATGGCAGGCAATTCTTTTACCATCAGAGCCACCAGGGAAGCCCGAGGAGGTGTTTTAGTGGTTTAGAATTGGCAAAGAACTCTGCTCTCTGGAATCTGATTTTAATGAAAATATGAACTCTAAATTTAAATAGTCCAATAAAATTGATACAAAGATGATATTTATAAGTTGTTTGGGACTGATAGGAAAAAATTTTAAATATGCCTAGAAAGACCAATTTGGGATGATGGAAAAAGCACAGGGTTAAGAATCAAGAAACCTATTTCCTGATCATACGTTTAGGTTTTTTTTTTTTTTTACCCTTAATTGACATACAATTGACATATAATATATTCATTTCAGGTGTACAACATAATAAATTGCTATTTGTATATATTTTAAGATGGTCATAGTAAGTCTAGTTAACATCCATCACCTCACAGTTACAAACTTTTTTGTGATGAGAACTTCTAAGATCTACTCTTTTAGAAACCTGCAAATATACAATACAGTATTAACTAGTCACCATGTTGTATATTACATCCCCAAGACTTACTTTTTTTATAACTGGAAGTTTGTACCTTTGACCACCTTCATTCCTCTTGCTCATCACCCCATCCACCTCTAACAACTACTCATCTGTTCTTTGGTGGAGGAGCTTGTTATCTTTGTTTTTAGATTCTATATATAAATGAGATCATACAGTATTTGTCTTTCTCTGTTAGACTTATTTTACACAGCACAAAAATTCTTTTCTTTTCCCCACTGTTTTTCAGGAACACTTACAAAGTAAAATAAGGGGGTTGGAAATTATTGTTTACAATATTTTTTCATATTGGGGGATTCTAAACATTTATAGTCAATCGAAGCTTGGAAGCAAACATAATAAAAGGAGTATGTGATTTCTGTTCACATTTAGGAAAATTTTGGCACCTGGCATTAAAAACTTACTGATTCATTTATTCAACAAATACTTATTAAGCAGCTATTATGTGTCAAGCCCTCTATTAGGCACTGGACCAAAACAGCAATGGAAGGAGGCCTGGTCCCCAAGAGCTGTTTGGAGCTTGGAGAGGGCTGAAGTTAGAACCACAAGCAACTACAATGCCTGGGCTAAGTGCTCTAACGAGAGCTGTATGGGATGGTATTTAGAATTGAATACTATTTCCAATTTAAAAATTTTTGAAGTGGAACCACTTTTCATCCGTGTTAAAACTAAAATGGCTTCCAAATCTTACATCACAATATAAACAGTATAATGGATTCTCAAAAATGCAGGCCTCCTGTTGATCTGCTGCAAAGACAGCATATGTGCTCAGACATCTGTTTAGACATCCACTTAGCAAGCATTCTGTCAGCCTGGCAGGACCAGGACCACAGCTGAAGCACATATAGCCCCAGACATCAGCTGTAAGGGAACCAAATGGTGCCTTCCCAAAAATTACCTTAGAATTCAAAGTATCCAAACAGCTTGACAGGCACAACCAATGATTTACAAAGGAAAACCCACAACACACAGACATATGTAGCCCCTAAGTTCAGTAAGGAACATTCTGAATTTCAACTGTCTCCCTCTAGTCCTGAGTTGGGAATATTCTCCACTGAGTGGAACAACATATAACACCATGAATATAACCCAAAAGAAAAGATAAATTAGATACCAGCCAAATAATTGTAGATTAACTAATTGGTGAGAGATTCCACAAATCTAAAACACTTGGTAATATTGGAAATCTCTGATTGCCTGATAGTCTGCTATTTTTATGCAAAGTTTCAAAACTGAAGATGCTTTATATTTATTTTAGATTTTCAGGGTAGTAATGCAGCAGAATGGACTATTAGGTTGTCACTGCATTGGTCTCAGATCTATTGAGAATAATTAAAGAAAAGCAAAATTTCCCCCTTACTCCCAGGAAATCCTGAAAGTTCTGAAACTTTGCTAATCACTCAAGACTAGAAACTGTTTGAAATCTGTTCAATTTCTTTTAATTATTATAATTATCATTTTGGCCATATCATGCAGCACATGGGATCTTAGTTCTTTGACTAGGGATTGAACCTGCACCCTTTGCCTTGGAAGCCCACAGTCTTAACCACTGGGCTGCCAGAGAAGTCCTCTTAAACCTTTTTAACCAATAAATTTCAGTTAAAGGGCCATGAGGAGGGCATGGCAACCCAATCCAGTATTCTTGCCTGGGGAATCCCAAGGACGGAGGAGCATGGCAGGTTACAGTCCATAGGGTCACATAGAGTTAGACACAACTGAAGTGACTTACCACGCATGCACACACGGTGACAAGCCAACACCAGAGCTGATTTTAAACATACTTAATCAATCATTGAGGACTTGCTGCAAAGAAGCAACTCTGAAAACCAACCAATCAATGACAGCCTTACATTTTCAGTCAGCCATTGGACAGCACACACACTCTAGTGAACAGGATCCTGGGCTGAAATCAACCCACTCTTACCCAGTCACCAACACAAAACCCTGCTTCCAAGACTGTAGTAACTAACACCACTCAAAACAAGTTCTTCCTCAAATCCTTTGTAAGCCCTTCCTTTGCTCAGTACGACTAGCTGAGTTCTCGCTTACTTAAGCAATAAATTCAACTTTGTAGTTTTGGAGATCCAGTGTGTTGATCCTTCTTTTTTCTACACTATATACACATTATTTTAAATTATAAAATGACTAATTTATTTATCACTTTGTGCAGACTCGTTTTTCTACATAATGACGTGTGATGTTAAAATAATTTATTTAGGAAACATTCATTAAGTATAGATTCACCCTCTTATGTAAAATCTGTCTTTTACAAGTTTATCTTTACTTACAAAAACCGCACTTAATCTGTCCAACATGCAGTTTAGATTCCCTATCTTTGTTTATGTCATAATTGTCCACTGAATTCTCTAAACTCCAAGCCTCGGACTTAGTAATGACCCTTCCTTCTCTTTTCCCTCTCCAGGTTTAGCAATACTATTTCTGAAATGTTCTTTAAATCTCTTCTCACCTCACTCTTCTGGCCCAAGCCCTAATTAAAGATTTCAATTCCTTTCTGCCAGAATCAGTTCAGTTCAGTTCAGTTGCTCAGTTGTGTCTGACTCTTTGCGATCCCATGAACCGCAGCATGCCAGGCCTCCCTGTCCATTACAACTCCCGGAGTCCACCCAAACCCATGTCCATTGAGTTGGTGATGCCATCCAACCATCTCACCCTCTGTCGTCCCCTTCTTCTCCTGCCCTCAATCTTTCCCAGCATCATGATTAGCAATTAATTACTACCCAAAACTGTCCCCCCCCCCACTTCTAATCAGGCTTCTGTGGTGGCTCAGATGGTAAAGAATCTGCCTGCAACGCAGGAGACCTGGGTTTGATACCTGAGTCAGGAAGATCCCCTGGAGAGGGGAATGGCAACCCACTCCAGTATTCTTGCCTGGAGAATTTCATGGGCAGAAGAGGCTGGCCTGCCACAATCCTTGGGGTCACAAAGAGTGGGACATGACTGAGCAACTAACACTTCAGCTTCTAATACATCCCCTGTGAGCCAGCCCACTGTGGTAGTAAAGAACAAAACTAAGTTTGTCTCTTTGCTCTTTGAAAGTCTTCCGGAAAGACCCCATCTTTTAAGGGACCAAATGGAGACTCCTAGGACACTGTGGCAACAATGTTACCAAATTCACCCTCCTCTCCACCCATATGGACTCAGTTTCCCATGGACCTCATTTGCTCTTCCTTAAACACCCTGTACTTTCGCAGCTCTTGCTAAAACTCTTTCTAAAACTCTCCTCTTCCTGAAACCCCTTTTTATCTTCTGAACAAGGTAAAATCCCACTGTGGACCTAAAAATATCACAACCTACAAGTTGAGAGTTATGTTTTATTTGGCGAGAAGTTTTAAGATTTCCAAGTCTGGGAGGCAGCATCTCAAGGAACCTTGAGAAAATTGCTCCTAGAAGGCGAGAGGGGAACTAGGATATACAGCTTTGAGACAAAGAGATAGGTAGTCTGAACATCAGAACTATGTAGGGGAGATGCAAGAGTCTAGGCTCATTGAAACCATTTCTTTGATATGCACCTCACCTGTCTGGGGCCAGAATCCCATGTTTTCACATCCTCAGCTTCCTCTGGCCTCACCATAGGGA
Organism: Giraffa tippelskirchi; assembly: GCF_054371585.1. Lineage (NCBI taxonomy): Eukaryota > Metazoa > Chordata > Mammalia > Artiodactyla > Giraffidae > Giraffa > Giraffa tippelskirchi. The sequence continues at coordinate 135,912,612 of NC_137283.1, forward strand.
GCAGTGAGTGCGGTGCAGTGTGATGGTTGCTAGATGGCAGGTATTTGTTTCTTCCTGAGTTTCCTCAGGGCTCACCGGCTCACACTGGAGAGCTGCAGGCCAGCAACTGCTGATGACTGTGTTATCCCCTTTTTACTGATACAGCGGAAAAAATGTCATTTTTCACCACTTATGCTAAAATCATCTCCCTATGCTTTGCAATTCATTCTGCGGTCCATTAACGCTCATCGTACGGTGCTTTACTCCCTTACTGGAAGCAGCTTAAGACAAAAGGAAAATCTTCTTTCTCTTTGGATTTTATGGGTGAGAAAAAAAGGTAATACTGAATAATGTTCCAGTAAATGTTAGTTAAAAAGAAATTCACTGGTTTATGGACTAGTTTCTGCAGCAGAGTTTAATGTGTTCACAAGACTTGTAGAATTTTCCTGCTGAAAACTCTTCATCGTGTTAATCCACTTGACCCTGACCTCTCAGCACTGCCTATATTAAGGTCTCTAAGTTTCTATGAGCAAATGTTAGTGTCTGGTTTCGTTTTCGTCTCAGCAGGGCTCTCACTGAGCTATTCTTATGAGAGAATGCCAAGGCATTCCAGAATTAATGTTTGCATGTGTTTCCGGAGGAATGTTTCTTGGACTTTCCTGTCTTCACTGTCATTTTAAAGGCATGACTTCTTAGATGGCATCAGAACCACATGACTGTATTATGTTTGCCTTGGCAGTTGTTAGTGATACTTTGGCAGATAGATTCCACACCTCTTGGTCTGGGAGGTGGGAGCTTAAAGAAACATTTATTGAGTTCTTACTATATGGCAGGTTCTAAATTAGATGGTAAGACTACAAAAGCTGTTAAAGCAGATATCTGCCCTTAGAAATTTGCATGATAGTTATAAATGAGCCAGGTCTACATGCAAAAAAAAAAAACACTCAAAGAAGAGGCGGCATTGAGCCCTGAAGAATGTGCTCCAGAAACAGCCAGAAAGACTAGGAGAGAGGGCTTCCTGAGGTGTGTGTGTATATGCATATGCATATAAGCATATTCACATATGTGTCCAAGCGTGTATGCATGTGCAAATGAGCATATACCCATATGCATATGAGCATATAGTCCCTATGTCTTCATATAGGTTGCCTGGAAAACATGAGTTTAAGGGTCCTGGAAAATCTAAGAAGGCTCTGCCACTAGGAAATCTTAGTAAGCTCTTTCAAGTTAATAGTTGTAGTTGATATTTTAAATTTCTGTTAGATTCTGTTTGCTGATTGCTTGTTTCACTTTGCCAAGTCTGAAACTATAGTGTACCCTATGACAATACTTCTTGGGTATCTTCAAACTAGGAGTTATGTAATATATAAGTCTGTTTACAAAAGTAAATGTCATTAACCATTTTGAGGCCCACACTTCTAAGAAGTTCCAGATTCTTGGCCTGGATGAGAGGTGGGGTCCTGACAACAGGCCAGGGAAAATGGTGAGATTGAATAACTCACAGAGCATCGTGTAAATATGCAGCTCACGTTCTAGAGTGGTGACGACCCTTTGAACTGAGGCTGCCGTTAACAGTGCCTCTGTGTCCGCTTGACTTGCATGCACCCAACTCCCAGGATCAGTGCAGGGCGCTCTCACCCCTCCTGCTGAGCTCAGGTCATTAAATCCTCACCCTACATTTTTACAGCTTCGGCCCTGTGACAGGAGAGCTGACCCCAACTTGGTGCCAGGGACCCAGTGAAACAGGGATTAATAAACCCTGCCCCAGTATAGCCAAGGGCTCTACAGCTGCTTCTTGCAATTAGACTTGTCATCATTCTCTTAAGAAGCCCCTGTTGATTCTTAAATCCTAATTGGCAGGCGACACCTGTTTCCAGTGGAAGGATGGGAAAGGGTCATTCGCTTGCGGCAAGCACAGGAGAAAGGCTGAGAAACTGGATGAACGTGCAAAACACCTTTGTCTCAAATCTGCTTGCTTCTATTGAGGGTTTCTTTTCTTTCTTTCTTTTTTCCAAGAACAACATATCCAGAGTCAGGCTAGTCCTTGGGAATTAATAAGAATTTGGCTCTGAATATTTTTTTGTTTTTGAGCAAGAACTTACCACTGGTCTCTCCCTAAGTCATCCTCCTTACCATCCAGCAGGCCCTCCTTGTGATGAGTACTGTTTCCTGGCTATTATTATTATTATTTTTGCCAGGATCCTGGCTGTCATTCATTCCAGTATTTATGTATTTATTAACTGCCTGCAAGCTGCCTAAACCCTAAACCCTGTAACCTATTTGTGCCTATAAAAAGTATTAAGTATATTTTTAGTTTCTGTCTTCACTGAGCTAGCATTCTAAATAGAGGGAGGCATTAGAACTACATGTAGCAATACATGTAAAATATTCTTTTTCAACTAACAAATTCGAAACAGTATTTATGAGTAGAAAGAAGGAATGGTAAATGTTCTCAGGATGGTCTTTTTAGAGGTTTGAGCATTTTGATTTCCTCTAAAATTTAATCACTTTAGAGTTTCTGCTTAGATCTAATACTTGAAGTGGCCTAAATGTAACAAGTAATGTCTGATAAAAATCACTGTGACCATTGCTCTTCATTTATACCACTAAAGGTTTTCAAATTAAGAACTATTATTATTTGTTAGGCTCTGATTATTAAGACTAATATGTGGGGTAGTAGGAATAAAATAACTAGATAGAGCTATAAATCAATAAAAAGGGAGAAGCAATGAAATCATGACTCTCATTTTCATGCGTAAACGTTTATTGAACACTTAGTATGTACCAGCATCTTTTCCAGCACTCAGCCTTCTCTGGATCACCCAAAGTTTCAGCTCAGTTTGTAAGCACTGTCTTCTTAATGGGACTTTGCCAATAGCCAGTTAAGCTCTCTCATCAACCTTGCCATGTCCTTGTGGGCTTCAGTGAAATTAGGTAATCAACAATGACTTATTCTGCACCCAACTGAATACCAGCGAGACTTTTTTCAATTATTGTACAGCAATTTCAAGTAATTTTTTTGGTTTTGTTTGATTTACTTGGTGCCTTATTTTATGTTTAGCTTCACAAGACTGTATGTCTTATTTCCATATAGTTGTATTGCCACTGTTGAAAATGTTAAGGAAGTAAAAGACCCTATTCTTGCCCATTAGAGATTTGTATGTTGGGATAACACATACATCGTAGGAACAATCACCTACATTTGGCAATTCTGCATGAAAGTTTTATTGAAGGCATTGCTGAAGCCCATTGCACTCCATCACTCTTCAGGAAATGTCACTGTTAATACTAACCTGAAAGTCTCTTAATGTCTTGGTTAAAGGGTTCTCAAAAGTCAGTGTCCAAAAAGATTATCCATGAACCTCATTAGAATCCAGATTCCCAAGGCCCTCAACTCAGTGATTCTGATTCAAAATTGATGGTGAGGGCTAGGAATCAACATTTAGCAAGCACTGCAGATGATTTTGATGGAGAGGATCTGCCTCCTACACTTTAAGAAGCTATGAGAGTGTCCCCCACCCTTTATATAAGGGAAGCTACAAACGGAAGGATAAAATTAGAGGACAATCATTTCTGCCTGTTTCACTTAAGACTAAATGGATTTCAGTCATGAACACTGAAGAATTTCCAAGGCTCATGCCTTGTTCCATGTCATCCTGTACACATAATTCCATTTAAAAGGTGGTTGACCTTACATTAATAACTGCCTTAAATACATTTTTTTGTCAGGTACAGAAACAAGCTACTCTACGTCTTTGGCTGTTGATACTGCCTCTGACTTCCTTGTTCCTTCAGAGATAGGGTCCTGTTCTGTCAGATGTTCAGAGCTGTTATTACCGTATAAAGAGGGAGATACTGAAGGTAAACTCGCCTTTTACATGTTTGGAACAAAGTGTGAGGCTCTGCAGCCTCAGTGTTTTATGACGTGAGCAATGGTGAGCAGCACAGGGAATTCAGAGGAGAATGGGTGATTCATTCTGGAAGAAATAGCTTGCACCTGTGAGGATGCCGAAGGCGCCACTTGGCATTATTGGGGTGCTGCATCAGCTGGGAGGCAGCCGCTGTCCCCAGACGAACTGACGGCTTGTGGATCTTGAGCAGAACTGGGCCTCTCTCACTGTTATGTTTTGCTTTTGGAGTGAAAGCAAACTTGTGACTCACATGGGAGCCGAGGGGAGGTATGCGCTTAGCAGTGTTCGGTCTTGGCAGGAGGGCGGCTGCTGCAGACATGGGATGCAATCTAATAAGCACATGTGTTCTTACAGTATGCCTCATGGCCAGACCACTTTATCTTCAGTAATCCCAATCTATGTCCCAGAATCATATTATTTGGCCGGGGCTCAGACCCCATGTATTCTTGGCTTGGGGAATAATGAAACGTGATCTCAAGACAAGATAGGATTATGATCTGAAGAGGTACTGATGGATTTGCCTCCCCCAGCAGCACAACGTTAATGGAACATGGCATCAGGAAAATATATTTAACATGCTGCTGCTGGAGAAGTTCAAACATTGCCTTTGTACATAGAATCTTGCCTCTATAGTTTATGATGGCTGACAGGAACAAACTGATGTTGAAGATAAAAGAGCATAGAAAACAGAGCTCTAGTAATAGGCTGCAGTAGTCCTGACTGTATTTGCTGTCACTGGCAGTAGTCATTCGTCTTTGAGAAGGCATTACATGCTATTATACATGTCATTCAAGGGGCCATTTATCAAGAAAAGCCCTTCAGGGTACAATAATGTTAAAAGAAAAAACCCTTTGTGCTCAAAGAGGGTGGTGAGTAGGACTAGGCCATGGCTAGAGCACAGGACATCGCCTTTGGGCAAGCTCAGTGCAGTGGGCCAGAGTCTCTGTGATCCAGGTAGGGTCACTGGGAAGGCAGGCTTCTAGAAGGCTCAAGGAAGATCAGGTCTGATTCCTTATAGCCACTGATGATCAGAAAGTGGCTGGTGCTGGATCCACTGATGGGAAAAAGAATCATTCACTTTGGAAAGCCTGAATCTCTTGAAATCATATATATGTCATATGATCTCTTAAAGCAGTGATAGTTCTTTTCCAACTCCATCCCATTCCTATGATTAAAGCTCTGGCTTGCACGGTAATCATCCCTTTTCAAAATATAAGTTATCCTTAAGCTCAGTGTTCACACCAGGGACACATATGTAAATTGGACAGGTCAAAGTCAAAGGCTGCATAGAATAGAATTTTAAAAAGTACAAGGTGGCTGGGTTTGGGGGGAGGTGGAATGCAAATTCTATTGACTCTGGTTGAATATACTCAAGAAGTTCTAGTCCATGCACTTTATTATCTTGATGTCTTGGTGTAACACAACTCAGAAAATACCTCCAAGTTAAATTTCACAAAATCTCCCAAAGGAAAACAAAAAGTATATTTTATTTTTAAATTTTGCTTCTGTATTTTCAGAGAAATAAAGCTTGGTCTTCTTTTTTTGGAAAGAAAATAGCTATGAAATTTGTTTTTTTGTTTTTTTTACTAAATGGCCAGCAATCTGTGATATATTTTCAGTGCAATTCGATTTGCTCTATGGTGAATACACATGGAGAAGGAAATGGCAACCCACTCCAGTATTCTCACCTGGAGAATCCCATGGAGAGAGGAGCCTGGCAGGCTACAGTTCATGGGGTCACGCAGCGTCGGACACGACAGAAGCAACTTAGAGCACATGCATGACGAGTACAGCCATCTAGATAAAAAGCAGAAATAGTCAAACACTGCCACCTGCTGTTACTCTTTGCACATTTACTGTTAAAACATAGGTTTTATTCAACCTCTGTCTCATAGAGGCAGAGGATATAGAGAGCAGCAGTTCCCAAATTTCAACTGGTGTCAGAATCACCTGGAAGGTTACAAAACACAGAGGGGTGGGATGGGGTTGGAGGTGGGTGGAAGGTTTAAGAGGGAGGGAATATATGTATATGTATATGTATGGCTGATTTGTGTTGATGTATGGCAGAAACCAACACAATAGAGTAACAATCCTCCAATTAAAAATAAAATAAAATTTAAAAAATAACACAGATCACTGGACCCTGCCCCAGTGATTCAATAGGTCTGAATGAGGCTGGAGAATCTGCGTTTCTAACTAGATTTCTAGGTACTGCTGCTGCCGGTCTGTTTACGGAACACAGGTTCAGCCATTTCTTGCTCATAAACCAATAATTCAAGAGGCAGTGGCAATAGAAAGGAAAGTCACTTTAATCAGGAAAATCCAACAATCTGGGGAGAAGGTGAACCAGTATCCAGAGATGAACTCTGAAGATTCTGCTCAGCCATGTCAGCTTTTAAAGAAAAAAAAAAATGGGGGAAGAATCTCAGTAAACCATCAAGTCAGGAGCTTGGGATCTACATCGTTCTGTTTCGTGTATAGGCTGACTGCCTCTCTCTTCAGATATTATCTTGCCCATATGAACTGCCTGCAGGGTTCTCTGGGGGACTGTTGGATATAAATCATTCTTTAACTACTTAAGTGTTCATTCTTACTTCATTTTATCTAGGTATAGAATCAAAGGTCGGAGAAGGCAATGGCAGCCCACTCCAGTACTTTTGCCTGGGAAATCCCATGGACGGAGAGGCCTGGTAGGCTGCAGTCCATGGGGTCGCTAAGAGTCGCACACGACTGAGCGACTTCACTTTCACTTTTCACTTTCATGCATTGGAGAAGGAAATGGCAACCCACTCCAGTGTTCTTGCCTGGAGAATCCCAGGAACGGGGGAGCCTAGTGGGCTGCCGTCTATGGGGTCGCACAGAGTCAGACACAACTGAAGCGACTTAGCAGCAGAATCAAAGGTCCGTCTAGTCAAAGTTATGGTTTTTCCAGTAGTCATGTATGGATGTGAGAGTTGGACCATAAAGAAAGCTGAACACTGAAGAATTGATGCTTTTGAACTCTGGTGTTGGAGAAGACTCTTGAGAGTCCCTTGGACTGAAAGGAGACCAAACCAGTCAATCCTAAAGGAAATCAGTCCTGACTATACATTGGAAGGACTGATGCTGAAGCTGAAACTCCAATACTTCGGCTCCCTGATGCGAAGAACTGACATTTGAAAAGACCCTGATGCTGGGAAAGATTGAAGGCAGGAGGAGAAGGGGACAACGGAGGAAGAGATGGTTGTATGGCATCACTAACTCAATGGGCATTAGTTTGAGCAGGCTTCGGGAGTTGATGATGGACAGGGAAGCCTGGTGTGCTGCAGTCCATGGGGTCGCAAAGAGTCAGACATGACTCAGCAACTGAACTAAAAGAATCAGCAGGTTAGATAAGGCATAGTGTGTATTCAGCATAGCAGAAGTCATGAGTTAGGTTCAATTGCTTAGTGATCTCATTCCTATAAATAAACTTTTAAGGTTAGAGGAGGAAAGAAATGGGTAAACTGGAAAAGAACAAAAGAGCTACTTTCAGATCCAGTCACTGACCTATTTTAAAATGCCCAGGATGCCCTGGGTTGGCTACTTAAAGGTTTCCTGACAAAAGAACTCAACTTCTATGGCCCTAGGGAGATTTACATTGTATTGCTTATTCTAAACTATCCTCTACCTCCCATAAGAAGAGTAAGTTGGGTTTGAAAGCCAAATCTGAAAGGAGTGTGATCAGAGATGCAATCAATCAGGCATGCAGGTTGCTGTGCTTGAGGCTGAATGATTATAACAGAAGAACATGGGGTGAATTGAACTACAGGAGATTGTTTATATAAAGAAATAACTTGGCCTGGAATGCGAAGGACTTGCCCATATGTAAGAAACCAAATGGATAGTGCTGGTCTTTGAAGGTCTGGGCAGAGTCCCAATTTTTCTGCCTTTCTTTCATATGCCACATGTTAATTTGTCTTCAAGATCCACTTACTCTGAAAAGCAGATGGCCAGAAGTGTGAAATTTTGGTGGTATTAAGTGCTATCATTTTTGTCATCACCAATGTTTTCAGTAAAACCAGAGAGTTCATTGATTAAATAACTCGCTGAGCAAAGCTGTGCTTTTGAACTTTGGAAACTGATGAGAAGGAATGTGCTTTAACCACTTTTTTTAAAAATGTGGTTAAAACACACACAAAGCATTAAATTTACCATCCTAATCATTTTTAAATACACGGTTCAGTGGTGTTAAGGATATTCACATTGTTATGCAACTGATCTCTCAACCTTTTTCATCCTGCAAAACTGAAACCCTATAACATCCCACCTATCTTTGGCAATCACCCTTGAAATTTTTTTCTATAATTTTTTACTCCTTTAGATACTCCATATGGGTGGAGTATTTATCCTTCTGTGACTGGCTTATTTCACTTAGCATAACATCCTTAAGGTTCAACCATATATCTACCATGTAACCATCCATCATATATTTTATCATATGATTTCTTTCTTTTTAAAGGCTGTATTATATGTATTTACCACACTTTATTCATATGATGATGGGTAGTTTGATTGCTTTCATTTGTTGGCTAAACATGGATGTACAAATCCCTTCCCAAGACTTGGTTTTGAATTCTTTTGGATATGTACCCAGAAGTAGGATCACAGGGTAATTCTATTTTTAATTTTTGAGTAACTTCCATATTGTTTTCCACAATGGGTACGTGATTTGACATTCCCACTAACATTGCACAAGGATTCCAATTTCTCCACATCCTTGTCAACACATTTTATTGCCAATAACTTTTATTATTTTCATTTTATTTAATAGTAGCTATGCTAGTGAGTGTGAGGTGAGATCTAAGTCTGGTTTTGATTTGCATTTCTCCAATAATAAGTAATGATGAGTCATCCTCTCGTGTGCTTATTGACCACTTGAATGTCATCTTTGGAAAAATGTTTATTCAAGTCCTTTGCCCATTTTTCAATTGGGTTATTTGGGTTTTTTTGTTTCTTTTTTTTTGGTCATTGAGTTGTAGTTCTTCCTATTTGCTGGATATTAACTCTTACCAAATTTATAATTTTCAAATATTTTCTTCTACAAGTTGCCTTTTCATTTTATTGATAGCATCATTTGATGCAAAAAGGTTTTAAGTTTGATGTAGTCCCATTTGTCTATTTTGCTCTTATTCTCTGTGCTTTTGGTGTTGTATCCAAATCAATCTGGGAATTGATTCCGAAGTAAATATCATATAATACCAAGAACCACTGCTAATTTTGTTAGATGTGGTAACAGCATGCATGTTTTAAAAGGGGTCCTTTTGAGATTTGTACATACCTAGAGGTAAAATAATAAGATGCAAGATTTAAAAAATTAAAATATTTCATCAAAGTAAACAAAGGAAAGAAAAGGAATAGTCAAGTAAAGGTGGCACTCGATAACTGTTGAATCTGAGGTTTCCATTGTACTGTTCACTCTACTTTTGTGAATATTTATAATTTTTCATTGATATTTAAAATTTTTAAGTGAATCATGCCAGATATTGGTAAATATTGAATTAACATCTTTTAAAAAGAAAGTAAACTTTTTTAAGGAATAAGTATGCAGAAAAGCAACACTTAGCTTCCTATCTCTTAAAAAGGTTTGTCTCAGTTTTTAGGGTGTCTTGTTTACCTATTGGGAACTCCTATAATAATATCAAGGTGCAGGCCCCACAGCCAAGTAGTCATCTTACCAAGAATATCTATTGCATTCCTACAGCTTGTGCACAGTAGATTTCCAGGCACAGAGTCAAACATATAAAAATAGCATCAAATGGAGCAGTCTTGGGTGGTTCCTCATATATGCCCCAAGGAAGATTGTGGATGACAAAACCACTGCAGGAGACCCGAATGGGAATCTGTTTTATTCCTCAGGTAAAATATTGGTTTCAGAAACCCAGGGTTGCAATTCTGTCAAGAAATAAACCAACTTAAAATTATAATATATCACCAATAAGCAAAAGTCTGTAATTTTCGGAAGTGAAACATAGGTAAACCAAGACCAGAGCCCATCACTCAGAAAAGCCATTAAAAAAACCTTAAATTATCCACTAGAGTGGAAAAAACAAGAAGGAAAAAAACAACTTTTAAAAAAATTTTTAATTTGACTAGATTACAATTGTAATCTTTTGTAATTACTTGTGCTCAATTATAAAGATATTCTGAGGTTTACAAATTCCAAAGAAATTATTATTTTTTAATAAAGATCAGAAATATGGGTCTCCAGAAAGACATGCAGTGACATCTATGATTTTCCATTTCATTCATCTTGTTCTCAGCTTAGGTAAACAATCATCAGAAATTGGTCATCATTCCCAGTGCTGACCATTAAACCTTGGTTCTACTTATGAAATGTGTCACACTTGATATTTATAGGGAAAATAAACAGACTGTATGATTTAAATTCTATAAGATGTCAGAGAGGCCTCTTTTGAATTGCATATTGTATACTAAATTATATGAAATATTTTATTATGCTTATTTGGTTTTTATTTTTTATTTTTCATTTGTTCAAGAGCCTGATGACCCAATACCATACAGAAATGTAAAGGCCTTACACATGGTTACCCAAATATAGACAATTTATCTATACTAACTCCATTTATTAGAATGTAATTTTATCATCCATTAATTTATTTCCTCTGCAAAATATTTATAAATCTTATATTTTGAAACAAGCACATTCCATGCTAGGTGCTAAGAATACAAAAAGAATAAGACATAGTCTTGGCTTTTAAGAGGCTCTAATACAAATGGAATATGTAGATCTGAAAATGACTCACAAAACTCAAAGAGCTAAGGGCTGTAGTACAGGTGAAAAGACGTGGCTCCAGTGATGACAATGGATTATGACCCCACTTCATCTCACGTTAATGAATAATTTCTGGATCCTGGAATTGTACAAGTACTGCTAATTAACCTTCAAGATTCAAAGAGGACATATATATATATATATATATATATATATATATATATATATATCTAGGTGAAAAGAGCAAATAAATTTTCAAAAGACTTTGCTCCATCATTCAACACAAAATTCTGGGGCTCTTCAGACTTTGAACCAACATGAATTGGAGACATCATCTTTACAGCTTCTCAGTTCCCTGGATTGTGGAATAGGCCATGAGGAGTCCAAAGAAGACAAAATGGAAAACCAATGTATAGCATGAGGTATATGGAACCCCGACCCCATAAATTCCGTCCCCTGTTTGCATTTCTCAGGAAGCTTCTCTTTTAGTACCTGCCTCCTTTTGATTTTCTTGATTTGGATTTTATAATCCAATCCTGAACTTTTTTTTTGTACTTTTTCTTTTTTTAATGCTAGCTAAAACCCCCGGGTCATTGCCTCTGGTCGTTTCCTCTAGGATCACCCACTCCAATTATACTCTAATGCCAAGTGCAGGCCTGGGCATACTGCTAGCCCAAATCTTCTGGTCTTTCATCTCCTGGGGAGGAACAGGGGAGACACTAAATTATGGCAGCATCACCACCTCCTCTAGGCCAACATCTAGGCTGAATTGTAATGCACACAGAGCTTAGTGATACATTTTCCAGCGCATCTCCTTACATTTCGCATGTTCTCATTCATACTGCACATGCCAGCGTCTTCATGATGCTTCCTTGCTCCCTGCTTTACCCACTTAATCTTTCCTCACAACCAACATTTTCTCAACAGCCCTTAATGTTCCACCTTTCCAACCTTCTTTTTGCAGTCTTTGATTCCTATATGAATGAATGCCTTATCCTCTCAGAATTCAATTTCTAACTTTTGAGTGTAAGAGAATAACTCTCAAGCACATTTGAGACAACTTTGAGGATTCACAGAAATGTGGGGGAAGAATTCGAGGGTGGCTGGAATTCCCAAAGAGCAAGAGGAAGCTGATCTTATGCTGACCTGCAAGTTAGTGAGTTTCTCTAAATAATCAGGAAAACCTGGTAAGCCAGGAAAGATTTGAGGGTAAGGGAGAAAATTTAAAGTACTTCCTCCATCTTTCTTTTAGCCACTTAACATAGTATCTGTCAAAGAGTAGAAAGCTCAATGAATATTTGTTCATAGACTAACCAATTATTAGAATTACTACTCTCAGAGGCCAAAAGATACAGGTCAAAAGCTTTGAGGGGAAATGAACTGGCTAAAGTTGAGAGAAGACAACAGGACTATAAAATCAACAGAGCCTAAGGAATGAGAGAAGATTAAAGAGGTTCCTTCAGTGGGTCCCAAGAATTACTCACAGAGGCTTCTTTAGAATTGTTACAATTTTTTTCATTTAAAGGAGGAAAAACTCCATTAAACTTTACTTTGTGCCATGCTAAGTCACTTCAGTCGTGTCCGACTTTTTGAGACCCCATGGACTGTAGCCCACCAGGCTCCTCTGTCCATGGGATTCTCCAGGCAAGAATACTGGAGTGGGTTGCCATGCCCTCCTCCGGGGGATCTTCCCGACCCAGGGATCGAACTCGCGTCTCTTTTGTCTCCTGCATTGGCAGGCGGTTTCTTTACCCCTAGTGCCACTTGGAAAGTTTGGAAGCCCCCAAACTTGACTTTATTCCTCTTCAATATGCACTCATGCTTTTGGTTTCCTGACTGGCAATACTTCAATTGAACACCAGAGGGCGACACAATTTAGCGGTTCAGAATCCCTCTAAAAGGAGCATACTTGCAGAGAAACGGCAATGTTAGTTACTATATTATTCTTAAATACAAATATTTCATTTAACACAGAATTTGTGCTAACCACACCAATATGAATTTCATTCCAAGTCTAAAAAGGGGCCAGTACAGAGGAGAGAGTATTTGAAGCTAATCCTCTGTTAGCTTCCCTGCCAGGAATAAGCTTCTTTTCTGTGACTAATTCCTTGATCTGTGTGATATTATTACAAAGATCTAGATAAAGCAAAAAGAATTACAGGAAGCAAAGACGGTGTCATATAAAAAGTAATATGCCTATATGTGGAACATATAAATGTGTACGCCTGTGTATATATGTACAAATTTGAGTCCTTTAAAAAGTCTATGCGTTTCTCTCAAACATTAACGTTACAGATATCATTTCAGCATTCTCTGACTATTGATCTACAGCATTTTTATTGAGAATGGAGAGGAGGGCTTTGGGGACTAAAAGCCTAGCTCCCCGATGCTGCATCTGCTGAGCATGTCACAAACGGGTGGTGGGGCTTAGTCATCCTGAGAAATGGGTTTCAAACCAGGTCCCTCTGAGTGGTGATCTCAGCCCTCCCTCCAGTTGAAACTGGGCTCGGTTGCTTTACCTCTAGCACACCTGATTTACATATGCTTCATATAAGTGCAACTTAGCTCAAAAAATACCAGAAATCAAATCTCTGGTATTGGGCAAACACCCAATCCATTAATGAAAATACATTGATTCCCCTGATATCGCAACAATGATAGAGTAAACTGACTGGGTTAGTAATTTGCTTCCCCACCCCCTCCACCCTGACCCCTGGCCTAATTCTAGGCCTCTTGTAACCTCTCCACAGAAATTTATGGCCCTTAAGTCCTGAAAACCTCTCTGAAACAGAAGTTAAGACTGCTATCTTTTCTCCCAGACCCTACGGCTTTATTTTCTGTGACACTGCATTTAATATTCAGAAATCATTCTATGACTCGCCTGTAACAACAGTCAATGAATGTGCAAAATTCAGTTGACTCAAAAATACAAATACTGGAAGGGATTTTAGCCTGTAAATGAAATCCGCTAAACCCCCAGACAGTTTCAAAAGTGATTTTGAAACATTTAAAAAATTTAGAAAATAACTTATTAAATTCAAATAGTAATTCTAAGTTATTACTAATATTAGCAAAATCACTGGAGTTGCAACTAGATTAACTCTATTAAAATCTGGAATCTGGGAATAGTATATTCATAATTTTTGAGATGACAAGGCACTAATATTTTACCTAGTGAGTCTCATGTCAATATGTAACACCCTGCAAGCTAAATTAATCAAAATTGCAGCTTCAAAATTTGACTGCATTTGGGGTGTCATGGTAAAGACCATTTTTAATGTATCAGAAGGTGAGAGGTCTGAAGCTTACCTAATTTTTATTCAAATGCATATTTCTTGCTAATGTACAATTTTCCTGAACCTCGTTTTCCAACTCTAAACCAGCAATTAGAAAAAACAAATATTATTAAATAACAAACATGAGGATGTATTCAGCTTCAGTAAAATAATGAAACATTTAAAAATTGATTAAATATCCAGTTTTAATGAGGATGTGATGAAATTATATCTTCACACATTGCCAGCTTTAATAAGATTTAAAGCAGTCATTTTGAAAAGCAATTTGTGATACAGTTCAAAGGCAAGATTTTATTCATTCAGAGAACCAAAAAAATAATTACCGAGTACCTCCAATACACTGATTTAAGGGCCGGCAGGAAGCACAGTGGCTAACCTACGGTGACACACTGGCTCTGTCTTCATGTCGCTTGTTGTCTGGCATTACTTTGAATCGAAAGGAAACAACTGTCTATACATACATATTCTCTGATATTCTCTGAACATAATCTAACTGCCCAATAATTGGAAAGGCAATCATTAAATTATAACAACATTATTGTGCAAAACTATATAACTATTAAAATGAGAATTATGAATAAAGCACTTAGGAAAATGTTTCTGGTATAATATTTGCTGAATTTAAAAAGGCATTGATAATATGCCATGCATATAAAACAAAAACAAATGTAAAGTATAAAGGGAACAGCAGAATGGTAGAGGAATTCAATCTTTTATGTTGTATTTCCCATTATTTTTGTCACAAAAGTTTTACAGTCATTTGAAATAATCAGTAGTCGAGAAAAAGAATTTTTTCATACTTGACATAATAGAGCTTGCTGTACCTATCACTCCTTTAAAAAGATCTCATGTTTCCCAAATTACATTTTATGAGGATGCTATACACTTTTTTAAAATTTATATTTTGATTATTTTTGGAAATTAGCCTATGAGATGATTTTTCACTATTTCCATGAACCTAAGCACCACTTAAATCTATTATAACTCGAATTAATATTATTAATACTCTGGGGTCAAATGAGTTTGAAATTTTCAAATAGATGTAAAAATTCTTTTTTTTTTCTTTTTTAAATTAGTTTATTTATCTATTTTTTAACTTTACAATATTGTATTGATTTTGCCATACATTGACATGAATCCACCATGGGTGTACATGTGTTCCCCTTTCAGAACCCCCCTCCCACCTCCCTCCCCATCCCATCCCTCCAGGTCATCCTGGTGCACCAGCCCCAAGCACCCTGTATCATGCATCAAACCTGGACTAGCGATTCATTTCACATATGATAATTTACAAGCTTCAATGCCATTCTCCCATACCATCCCGCCCTCGCCGTCTCCCATAGAGTCCATAATACTGTTCTATATATCTGTGTCTCTTTTGTTGTCTCGCATGCAGGGTTATCTTTACCGATTTACTAAATTCCATATATATGTGTTAGTATACTGTATTGGTGTTTTTCTTTCTGGCTTACTTCATTCTGTATAATAGGCTCCAGTTTCATCCACCTCGTTAGAACTGATTCAAATGCATTCTTTTAATGGCTGAGTAATATTCCATTGTGTATATGTACCACAGCTTCCTTATCCATTCGTCTGCTGATGGACATTTAGGCTGCTTCCATGTCCTGGCTATTATAAACAGTGCTGCGATGAACATTGGGGTACATATGTCTCTTTCAATTCTGGTTTCCTCGGTGTATATGCCCAGCAGTGGGATTGCTGGGTCATATGGCGGTTCTATTCCCAGTTTTTTAAGGAATCTCCACACTGTTCTCCATAGTGGCTGTACTAGTTTGCATTCCCACCAACAGTGTAAGAGGGTTCCCTTTTCTCCACACCCTCTCCAGCATTTATTGCTTGTAAACTTTTGGACTTCAGGCTCTACTACAAAGCCACAGTCATCAAGACAGTATGGTACTGGCACAAGGACAGAAATATAGATCAGTGGAACAAAATAGAAAGCCCAGAGATAAATCCATGCACCTATGGACACCTTATCTTTGACAAAAGAGGCAAGAATATACAATGGAGAAAAGACAATCTCTTTAACAAGTGGTGCTGGGAAAACTGGTCTACCACTTGTAAAAGAATGAAACTAGAACACTTTCTAACACCATACACAAAAGTAAACTCAAAATGGATTAAAGATCTAAACGTAAGACCGGAAACTATAAAACTCCTAGAGGAAAACGTAGGCAAAACACTCTCCGACATAAACCACAGCAGGATCCTCGATGACCCACCTCCCAGAATATTGGAAATAAAAGCAAAAATAAACAAATGGGACCTAATTAAAATTAAAAGCTTTTGCACAACAAAGGAAACTATAAGCAAGGTGAAAAGACAGGCTTCAGAATGGGAGAAAATAATAGCAAACGAAGCAACAGACAAACAATTAATCTCAAAAATATACAAGCAACTCCTGCAGCTTAATTCCAGAAAAATAAACGACCCAATCAAAAAGTGGGCCAAAGAACTAAACAGACATTTCTACAAAGAAGACATACAGATGGCTAACAAACACATGAAAAGATGCTCAACATCACTCATTATCAGAGAAATGCAAATCAAAACCACAATGAGGTACCATTTCACGCCCATCAGAATGGCTGCTATCCAAAAATTCTTTGAAACCTGTAAAATGCTTTGTAACTGTAAGATTTTATTATTGCTGTGAATAGTTCCTTGCATCATCTTTTTCCCCCCTTTGTTAATACTAAAGTATTGATTTAATAAGATTTTAACCCAGAAAAATCTTTCCTCTGTTCCTTCTCCTTATGAGTAAGAGAGAATGACTTCCCCAAAGGAGTGTGAAGACACAGTTGGTCTGTTGTATTTAAAACAAGTTTAAGGAATATCTGATAATGCAAGACCTTACATCATGAAAACAATGAGTGATGGGAAATCGTACCCCGAGATGATCCACACACATCATCACACAGGGCAACATTGCCTGAACCTAGACACACAGGAATAGCCATCATGATATAAATCTCTGCAAAGATGGAGCACCTGAAATCAGAAAGAAGTATAGAAGGCAGAGGGCATGCTAAGGCTGTGTAGTCCCAATTGTATTTGAGAGTAGGACATAGGAATTTTAGTTTAAGAGATGATAAAAGTTTGGTTTTCTATACTTTGTTTTGCTACTTTTTTCCTATGAGAATAGCATGTCTATGATCCTATAAAAACTAAAAAGATAATAAAACTTCCACTGCCAAGAAGATGAAGTAGATGTATTTTTTCCTGTTTTCCCACTGTGCTCAGTTGCTACAGTCGTGTCCAACTCCTTGCAATCCAGTCGACCATAGCCCTCCAGGCTCCCCTGTCCACGGGATTCTCCAGGCAAGAATACTGGAGTGGGTTGCTCTCCTCCAGAGGATCTTCCCCACCCAGGGATTGAACCCAGGTCTCCTGCATTGCAGGCGGATATTTTACCACTGAACCACTGGGGATGACCTCGTTTCTCCAAGTAGAATATGGACATGAGTTTGAGTAAACTCCGGGAGTTGCTGATGGACAGGGAGGCCTGGCGTGCTGCAGTTCATGAGGTCGCAAAGAGTCAGACACGACTGAGAGACTGAACTGAACTGAAATAGAACTAGAACGGTGAAAATTATATAAAAAACAAACATAAGATTCTGAAAGAAGGCAGACCAGTTATAGACCTCAAGAGCTAAAGAATGACATGCTGGTGAGTGTGCAGATTTTCTTTTTGCCATCTAGTCTTTAGACTGGGTGCTGGAGAAACCAGAAATGCCGAGGGACAAAGACTTTAATAGCTCCAACATAGTCTGCTTGCCCTAGACAAAGGCTCAGAGAAATGGTAGCTTAGCAAGATAAAGAAAATTTTAGAAAATAACCTCTCCACTGTCTCTAAATACCACACACACACACACACACAAACTGTAAAGCACTACCACAACCATGATATTGATATTGATAGAGTCAAGATACAGAACATTGCCACCCCCATGGCAGCCAAGGCTGAATGGTGAGCCTACACTTTCCACCCTTCCCAGGCTGTAAGAAGGTGTCCCCTAACCTCTGCTCTCCCCCAAATGGGATGGCACTGGAGGCTGAATGGAGAGCTGAGACTCTGATGCCTGATGAGCAGTAACAAAGCCTCCCCTTACAGCCTTGTCCCTGGAGACCACAGGAGAAGGAAGATCTTTTATCCCTAAAAAGCAGTAACAAGGTGCCCATCCCACCTCTCAGGCACATTTATAAATGTGTTTGAAACAACTGGGGAAAAAAATGGAAATATCAGCCAAAATAAATGAATAAATAGAAGTCTCAATAGAGAAGTAGAAAATATAAAGACAAACTCAATGGAAACTTTAGGAATAAAAAGTACAGTGGAAAAAAATCAGTCCCAGAATGTTGCATAGCTACAATTCCATTTATATAACATTCTTGAAATAATAAATTTATAAAAATGAAGAACCAGTTTAACAGCTGACAGAGTTTAAGAGGTGTGAAGTAGGCGAGTGTGCCTTTAAAAGGTCAACATGAGGGCTCCTTGTAGTGAGGATAATGTTCTGCATATTGACTCTATCAATATCAATATCATGGTTGTAGCTGGTTACAATTTTGCAAGCTCTTGTTACTGGGAGAAACCGGATAAAGTGTATCTCTGTTGTTTTGTGTGTATCACTCAGTTGTGTTCCACTCTTTGAGACCCCATAGACTGTAGCCCACCAGGTTTTTCTATCCATGGAATTTTCCAGGCAAGAATACTGGAGTGGCTTGCCATTTCCTCCTCCAGGGAATCTCTCCACCCAGGTGTTGAACCCAGGTCTCTTGTGTCTCCTGCATTGGCAGGCAGGTTCTTTACCAACTGAGCCACTTGCAAGTCCCAGATAAAGTGTACAGAGGCTCCGTAAATAATTTCCTACAATAACATATGAAGCTATAGTTGTTCTAAAAATAAATTAATTAAAAACAAGGCATTCAAGCTAATTTTAAAAATTATGTAAGAAAAAATGTTATAAGAAACAAAATATTAGCAAATTGAATCCAGTTATATCTGAAAGGATAATGCACAACAAAGTGGAGTCTATCCTAGAGATATGAGATGGTTATAACATCTATCCTTCTAATTATTGAAACCCAGACACCTCTATGTTTGAAGCTTGATTTTCTATTGCTTCAGTTGGGTGTTAGAAGCTGGGATTCGGCATCTGCTAGACCAGAGGTTGCTATTTCGTAGTCTATGAAGTACATGTCTAGTGAAGAGGACTTATTGCAATCTGATGAAGCATAAATGTACACACAGTCCTGGGAATAGGTGAAGGTCAAAAACACATGGGGCAGAGAAAGAGAAAGCATTAAATTATTGCATGGGTGACAGGCATCATTCAGCAGCTAGAGCTGTAGAACAGAGGCATGCAGAGAAACATGGCAGAAGAGAAGCACCAGCCAGAGGCATACATGAGCCTCATGCTAGGGAGGACGAGGCTATTGCAGAGACTTTTCAAGTGGTCCAGAGTTCCTGGAATTCTCTGGTTGGAGAGAGTCTGAAAAAAAAAATGTTTAATAAAATCTGGAGCCAAGGCTCATGAGTCAGTGAACAGGGATCCCATTTGTATTCCCAACAGTGTCTAGCCCACTGCCTTGCTCATGACTGTAAGTCTGAGCTATTAATTAATTAATTATATATTTTATTGCTCTGCTAACTAGCGAAGTAGATTGTGAGTCTGGCACTGGGGAGAAGCTGCAAGGGTGTGTTATAAACCATTGAGCCTCTAGTCTGGGAAGGAAAATAGCAACTCAGTTAGAGGGACTATTTAGAAATTATTGAATTATTTCAGCTAAGATTCAGCAGAGTCAATGCCAAATGGACCAAAGTTCTGGTTATCATATGCTGGATTCCACCATGAGAAGAAATAAAGTTGTTCTGGAAAAAAAAATGAAAAACTAAACAACTTGGTAGTAAAACACAAGCAAAATATGCTGTCTTTGCTAAGAATTTTTGTTTTGTTTTAAATCCCCATTCACATAATAAACACTGATGTTTATTTTGAATGGTATGGATAACATGATGAGTGTTCACTTCATAGTCAATTTGTGTAGCTGAATAAAAGATGTCTCTATAAACTTCAAATGCACAGTTTAGCATTTTTTTAGAGACAGCTACATTTTTGTTAGGAAATATTTATGTTTTATGAAAACCAAAACTGTAAGGTTTCCTATGAGTAGGTGAATTCATTACATAGTGAAGATTATGACTCTCTGACAGGTAATTTATTCTGCCTTTGAAATTTCCAAAAATTCCTTAATTGCTGGGTGTGAATTCCATGAACTCGCCTGTAAGACTTCCTCAATAGTGAGATTAAGTCTTCAGAACACAAAATGCCAAGACAAAAATCACAGGATGAAAATGCCAAAAACCAAATGGAAAAATAAAGATAAGAAAAATATTAAGAAGTCCACTTTTAAAACAAAACAATGACTGCATTTAATTGGATATAACTTTCAAGGGATTATATCTTCCCTGAACGACTGTAATAGTCTTTTTTTACTATTCTCTCTGCTTCCAGCTTCCACTCACTCGAATCTCTCCTACACTCTACCCACAAATTATCTTTCTGAAGTTCAACTCTGATCGTGTCATTCCTCAGCTCATAAACCTTCAATGACTCCTCATACTCTGAACAATGAAGTCCGGACTTGAAGCAGCCATTCAATTTCCAAATTTGCTTTCCAATTCTGTCTTCTACTTTATGGTCTTTATAGTTCCATTCCCTTTATGGCCCTTAGAGCTCTATCATCTGTAACCACTCCTATTTTATGTGTCCACCCGGCATATTCCTATCTAACTATTTAGTTCCCTGTTTCCAGCACAGCAGTCTTTGTATATTTAAGTTCTACCCAAATTTGCATGCCTAGTTCACATACCACCTGCTACAGAGTGAATCATATGCCCTGTCAAAATGCATAGTTTAAAGTCTTCACCCACACTATGACTGTTTTTAGCAATGAGGCATGTAGGCAGGCAATGCAGGTTATGTGAGGTCATAAGGCTAGGTTCTTAATCCTATAGGGTTTGTGGCTTTATAAGAAGAGGAAGAAACAGCAGATCTCTCTCTCTCTCTCAGCACACACAGAGGAAAGTCCACGTGAGGACACAGCAACAAGACAATTCTCTGCAAGCCAGGAAAGAGTCCTCACCACACACCAACTCTGATAGCACCTTGATCTTGGACTTCGGGTCTCCAGAACTGTGAGAAAATAACTTTCTGTTGTTTAGACCAGCAAGTCTGTGCTATTTTGTTATGGCAGCTCAAATTGGCTAATACACTACCTCTTCTACAAATTCTCTCTGATCATCACCATTTTCCTTCCTCTATTCTTATGACATTTTCTTTGTATCTGTACTATATTATTTATCACTTTCTGGCATTAATTTCAGTAATTTAGTGTATAAGTTAATAGAAATGCTTAATTGTTCCCTAATGTAAAAGCAGTGGGATGAGGGCAGTTTAGGTCCGGTTTGCAGACTCCTTGCTCTAAAGATTCAGTCTTGTCTTTTCCTTTAATTTGTTCACTCTGCTATTCCCATTCTGAACGTCACCTGATTGTTCAAGATAGTTGCAAAAGCTCAAGCCATATGTCTTCCAGGACCCAGGAAGGAGGGCAGGAGAAGGAAAGGGGCCAAGAACTCATCTCTCGGCAGAGCCAGCTCCCCTTGTGAAGGCTTTCAGAAATACATAACAGCACTCGGCATACTTTGACATTAACCAAAATCTAATTATCTATCAAACTCTTTGTGACCTTATGAACTGTGGCCCACCAGGCTCCTCTGTTCATGGGATTCTCCAGGCAAGAATACTGGGAGTAGGTTGCCATGCCCTCCTCTAGGGACCTTCCCCATGCAAGGGTCGAAATGGTGTCTTTATGTCTCTCGCATTGGCTGCTGCTGCTAAGTCGCTTCAGTCGTGTCCAACTCTGTGCGACCCCATAGACGGCAGCCCACCAGGCTCCACCGTCCCTGGGATTCTCCAGGCAAGAACACTGGAGTGCATTGCCATTTCCTTCTCCAATGCATGAAAGTGAAAAGTGAAAGTGAAGTTGCTCAGTCGTGTCCGACTCATAGCGACCCCATGGACTGCAGCCTACCAGGCTCCTCTGTCCATGGGATTTTCCAGGCAAGAGTACTGGAGTGGATTGCCATTGCCTTCTCCAATCTTGCATTGGCAGGTAGGTTCTTTACCACTAGCACCACCTCTCTGCGCTGTATTATATATTGTAGCATATTTATTTTATAGATAGTAGTTTGTACCTCTTAATCCTCTTCCCCTTTCTTACTCCGCCTTTCTTTCCTTTACCACTGTCCTCTATATCTGAGAGTCTGCTTTTTGTGTGTGTGATATTCACTAGTTTGTTGTATTTTTTAGATTCCACATATAAGTGATATCATTCAGTATTAACCTCAAAGTCCATCCATGTTGCTGCAAATGGCAAAATTTCATTCCTTTTTATGGCTGACCAGTATTCCAATGTATATAGAATATTATTTTCTTTATCCAGTCATCTACTGATGGACACTTAGGTTGGTTACATATTTTGGCAATTGTAAATAATGCTGCTATAAACATTGGGGTGCATCTATTTTTTAAATTACTGTTTTGGGGGGTTATTTTTGTATACCCAGGAGTGGAATTGCTGCATCATATGGTAGTTCTATTTTTAATTTTTTGAGAAATCACCATACTGTTTTCCACAGTGGCTACACCAATTTACATCCCTACTGATAGTGTATGAGGGTTCCATTTTCTTAACATCCTCACCAGCATCTGTAATATTTGGGAGTCTTTTTGGTGATAGCCATTCTGACAGATTTTTTTAAGCTCCCAAAAGATTGTAAGAGCAATTTTTTTTTAAAATAAGAGAAATAGTTTTCATATACTTCTAGGAGAGGAAATAGTGTCTGCACACATTTCTATTCTAAACTTGATGACTTAGCACTATCAGACAATTATCCTTCACATTTTTCCATGGACCATGGTGAGATGGAGTGGGTAAGATGCTACATTATTTTGTCTTACTTTGCTTTATTTAAAAACCTACCCTCTTTTTTTGGGATTATACTGAGGACAGAATACTTACACTGTCACTTACATTTTCTATCATCTCTTCTACTTTTCCCTTTTCCTTTTCTACACCCTAATCCCTCTTACTCTAAACCAGCATTAGAAGTCATAAAGGATGGCAAAGGATATATGAGATAAATACAAGTGATGGAGTAGAGATATGGGAGGGGTAAATTCCCACTCTCTCAGCCCTTTCTTCTACGTCCCACCTTATGAAGCTTCAGGGGACATCCAGCAGAAGCGAATTCAGAAACAAAAGTATGTGACTATTGCTTGCTACCTCC
This sequence comes from Giraffa tippelskirchi, assembly GCF_054371585.1. Lineage (NCBI taxonomy): Eukaryota > Metazoa > Chordata > Mammalia > Artiodactyla > Giraffidae > Giraffa > Giraffa tippelskirchi. The sequence goes on from NC_137283.1 coordinate 135,935,928, forward strand.
TTTCATCAGTTTCATAGCTGGACTGAGCCAGTGGAATGCTGGTTAAGATGCTGCCCCAATGGGTGAAAGGTAGGTTCCTTTTAGACTCTTTTAATCCCCAGTCTTATACATTAGGATCCACATTACTATTAATTTTTTCTCTACTAAAGGCATCAATGAAACAGAACACAGTCTCTGGTCTTACTCCACTGTGGCATTCCCCCATGAACACAGTTGTTAGCACAGAAGTATTCAATCTCAGATGGTAAAGAATCTGCCTGCAATGCAGGAGACCTGGGTTTGATCCCTGGGTTGCCAAGATTGCGTGGAGGAGGGCATGGCAACCCAGTCCAGTATTCTTGCCTGGAGAATCCCCATGGACAGAGGAGCCTGGTGGGCTACAGTCCATGGGGTCACAAAGAGTCAGACACGACTGAGCAACTAAGCACAGCATAGCCCAGCACATTCATATCTAGCAAAGGATCTTTGCCAGGTCTAGCAGAAACACCTAGAGAAATAGAGGCATCTCCGTTTGTTTATCCTAACTCCTCCTTTCTCCAATGTATCCAATCAAATCTATGGTAAATAGCAGATGTTGTTAATAAGAGCCACAAATATGCCCATTTTCCCAGGAGTGCAACTGAAGGATTTTCTGTGAACACGGTAACAAGTGACAAATTGTTCACGTTTATTTTCCTGAAATGTTTTGACTGCTGAAGTTGTTCTATAGCAGTTCATTAAAAGACCCATAAAATATGTAAGTTTACATTCTATAAAAAGATCATCAGGAATTTCTTGGCTGATAGTATTCCTTCTATTAAGCATCTGTTTTCTATTTTCTAAAGGATTGCAGCAGTGGTTGTCCAATTGTATATTAAAAATAGTTGATTTAAGCTTCATGAAAATGTTGTAATTTCTTATTAAAGATTAGTAACCCACCAATGAAGCTTCCTTAGAAGGCAACCAGCAATGTGTATGTAGCACATCTGGTTTCAAAATATTAAAAAATGATAAACACTCACCGATCCAACCCATCTGTTCCCTCCATCTGCATAATTATCTTATTTTTAAAACTAGGACATGCACTGAGCTTGACATTGCACAAAGCTGAAGAATTTTTTCCTCAGTGTCTGGGCAGTAATGGATGATTGAGGTCAATTTCAGAGAAATGTCAAGTTGATTATTGAATATGTAGGCATTCTGGAAAAATGGTTGAACTCTAATTCCAGTATAAAGTAGATTATCTTTGATTTGAAGTTGTGGGTAGAGTCAAGTGGATAGAATATTTGAAATCACAGACTAATGTTTTTGATCAAAGAGTGTCAAGAACTCAATGAAAACTATCTAATTTAACACTGTTAATAGTAGTTAGCACTTACTGAGTGCTTAATTTATGTCATGCCTTATGCTAAGTACTTTGTAGGCATTATTTCATTTAGTTCTCATAACAACCCTTACTAATCTCATTTTAGAAAAGAAAATCAAGGCTTATCGAGTTTACCCAGAGCCACATAGCTAGTGCATGGTGAAGCCATGATCCATATTTGGGAAATATGACTTCAAGGCCCATTCTCCTATGCTCTCTGTGATGCGGCACACAAAACACCTTTTACAATAGTACCAGTCTTCTTTGCCGTAACAGTTCTTTCCTGAAATCTGTCTCTCTCAGATATCAAGAACTTCTTCCCCAAGCTGCATCTCATCTACAAATTTGTTAAATGATAACATGAATACTAATGATAATAATTAATACTTGCTTGGGTGCTGTGTTTCAGATGTTATTCTAAGCTCCTTACAGATGATTTAATCAAAATAATAACTCTACAACATACCCTTGCTTTTCACATGAGGAAAATGAGACACAAGGAGTTAAATGACTTGCTCAGATCAAACAATTAAGAAATGAAGTTTCAGGAACTCTGGCTCCAAATCTATAACAGAAATCACTTGCTAGGCGCATGTGAGAGCCATGTTAAGTGCCAGATGTGCAAGGAGGAGTAAAACATGTTCATCTCATTTCAGTTAGCATATTTTCTTGGTTCATCCATGTTGGACCATGTATTGGAACTTGTCTTTTTTATGGCCGAATAATATTCCATTGTATCAATATGCCACATTTTGTTCATCCATTCACCTTTTGACAGGTACTTGGTTGTTTTCACATTTAGGTTATTATGAATAACACTGCCAAGAACATTGGTATATATCTGTTTGAATTCCATATTTTATTCTTTGAGGTATAATGTATTCTAGGAGTGGAATTACTGCATCATGTAGTTAAAATGGCAAATTTTTATCTTTACATTCATTTTTAACACAATAAAATAACAGAAAAAAACAGCATTTTCTGTGTCTGAGGACTCGCAGATTAATAAAAAATGAAAGAAATTTCAACTAGTAATTAAAGTAATATGATACATGCTTTATTGGTAGCTTGTGCAACATATTGTGTGAACTAGAACATGCCTGGGATGGCTTAGTATGAGTGTAGGGCTTTAGGGAAGATTTCAAAAATAACACTTGGGAAAACTCTTAAAGGACAGGGAGATATTCTCAAGGATGATGGTGGAGATATTCTCAAGGATGATGGCTGATAGCACTAGGAGTGAGGAAGGTCAGGGGGGCTGGAGAAAATATTTCAAACAGAAGAATTCTCATGAACAGGGTTCAAAATGTACATAAGCCCAAATGCAGCTAATTTCCTGTGTCAACTTGATAGGGCCATAAGATGTTTAGATATTTGGTTAAATATTATTCTTGGTGTGTCTGTGAGGGAGATTTTAAATGGGATTAACACCTGAATCTGTAGACTGTGTAAAGCATATTCCTCTCCCTAATGAGGTGGTTTCCCTCTAATCAGTTGAAGGTCTAAATAGAACAAAATGGATGACCTTCCTGCAAATAAGCGGAAACTCCTGCCTATTGAGTTATAACATTAGTCCTCTCCTGTCTTCAGTCTCAAACTGAAACATTGGTTCCCCTGGGGTGTTGAGCCTGCAGGTTTATGGACTTGAACTTACACCCCCAGCTCTCCTGGTTTTCATACCTTCAAACTAAAAGTAAAACTATACCATTAGCTTTCCTGGATCTCCAGCTGACTGGTTACATAGATATTGGGATTTCTCAGCCTCCATAATCCTATGAGCCAATTTCTCATCATGATTCTCTTTCTGTATAAATATCTTCTTCTTGGTTCTGTTCTCTAGAGAACCCTAATGAATCCACAGACACATTGTAGTTTGATGTAGCTGTGTGTGAAGGTGAGCAGAGGGGATGGGAATGCTGTTTCACAGTTTCTAGAATTAAAAACCTTATACTCCTATCTGACAATTCTCTCTTCTGTATCTATTATCTGTTTCCAAATTCTGTTGACTCATCTTTAGAATGATGTCTTAGCTGTTTATCCCATATTGTGGCTATCGTTACCCTTTGGCGTATGACTCCATCTTAGCTTTCATCTTCCTCTTCATGCCTGTGCCTGCAATCTGTGCCTCAGCCATCCTTGGTTATTACTAACACGTCCATCACATGCACTTCCCTCCCTCTGTGTGTTCGCTTCATGCTTTCTTCTCTCCCAAGAATGCCCTTTCCCCATCTCTGTTGTGATTATATCAAACTCAAAAGCTTAACGTTTTATAAAACAACACAAGCTCAATAGGGAGGAAAAATCTATTTGTTTTTTGTATTCACTGCTCTGTCCCCAGCGTGTAGGACAGTGACTGGACCGTGAGGTAGAGGTAAGCACAGAAAGAGAGAGAAATTAACCAACAGACTCAGTACCTAGGATGAATTGTCAAGAGCATTCAGCTCCACCTGTACCCTTCCCATTTTGATTATATGAACTTAAATTCACTCAAATTTATTTCACATGCAACTGAAAAAACTCTGATCGATCTACTATCTAGAGAGGTTTAGCCATTAAAAGTTTTGAAAGAGATTTTTTACAAGAAATTGATTATAAAATGATTCCAACATCCTCCATTGTCTCCTGTTTTCCCATTCTTTGGGATATGTAAACACTAAAATTCTCTTGTAATCACAAGTCCCCTCTGAGCCAGAAAGAATATCCAATTTCTGAATACCTTAAAAAATGAATGTTAACTAAAAGCTAAAAGAAACACCTTGTAGTCAATTTATGAACCAATTACTCTTAGGATAGCTAACTACTCTTTCTATTTGATGTGAAGGTGCTGCCTTGGTCCATCATGTTCTACCATGTCTAAAATGATAGGTTTCACTATTAGCTTGATAATTAGCTTAATAATAATAATATGTAAACCATTAGTTTAAATACAAGTCTCATTATTGCACTATGTTTGTTCCCTCTGTACTATTAAGAAAACATAACTTGTTTTTATCACTTAGGATTTCTGCAATTACGGCTTTCCTTTCTAGAATCAGTGAAAGAGTTTTCATGTATTTGACATATTCTAAGTGCCAAACATTCTTAATAAGTGAAGAAAGACGGAAACAGAAGTACAGAGAATAAGTCATCTCTGGACCCTGATGAACTCTCTGTCTTGAGCTGTGCCATCAAGTTAGGCATCCTGATTCCCAGATCACAGTCCTTAGTCCTTTTATATTGCCTTCCCCTTTTTAAATAATATTTTCATGTGTATCTAGAAAGTACGTTTCAAAGCGTAACTCCTCAGCTAAGTAAATGAGGGAACCAAGCCTAAGCATGAGTATGAGAGGTAATCTTGGTGCTTTTTTCAGTAGAAGTAGATTCAGTTCAGTTCAGTTCAGTTCAGTTCAGTCGCTCAGTCGTGTCCGACCCTTTCCAACCCCATGAACCGCAGCACACCAGGCCTCCCTGTCCGTCACCAACTCCCGGAGTCCACCCAAACCCATGTCCATCGAGTTGGTGATGCCATCCAGCCATCTCATCCTCTGTCGTCCCCTTCTCCTCCCGCCTTCAAACTTTCCCAGCATCAGGGTCTTTTCCAATGAGTCAACTCTTCCCACGAGGTGGCCAAAGTATTGGAGTTTCAGCTTCAACATCAGTCCTTCCAATGAGCACACAGGACTGATCTCCTTTAGGATGGACTGGTTGGATTTCCTTGCAGTCCAAGGAACTCTCAAGAGTCTTCTGCAACACCACAGTTCAAAAGCATCAATTCTTCGGCACTCAGCTTTCTTCACAGTCCAACTCTCACATCCATACATGACCACTGGAAAAACCATAGTCTTGACGAGACACACCTTTGTTGGCAAAGTAATGTCTCTGTTTTTCAATATGCTATCTAGGTTGGTCATAACTTTCCTTCCAAGGAGTAAGCATCTTTTAATTTCATGGCTGCAGTCAACATCTGCAGTGATTTTGGAGTCCACAAAAATAAAGTCAGCCACTGTTTCCACTGTTTCCCCATCTATCTGCCATGAAGTGATGGGACCGGATGCCATGATCTTAGTTTTCTGAATGTTGAGCTTTAAGCCAACTTTTTCACTCTCTTCTTTCATTTTCATTAAGAGGCTCTTTAGTTCTTCTTCACTTTCTGCCATAAGGGTGGTGTCATCTGCATATCTGAGGTCAGTGATATTTCTCCCATCAGTCTTGATTCTAGCTTGTGCTTCCTCCAGCCCAGCGTTTCTCATGATATACTCTGCATATAAGTTAAATAAGCAGGGTGACAATATATAGCCTTGACGTACTCCTTTTCCTATTTGGGAAGATTAGAGGATTTCTAATATCAAGTTAATAGGTCCTATGTTGCTGACAGAAAGTCAGTAGGAGAATCTTTTATGCTTTAATGGCCCTATAGCAGTTAACTTTAGAGGGATTTTTCAGGATAATAACATCTTAAAATTTTTCCCATCCAAAGAAAATATCAAAATTGTTCTTTGGCATTTTAATAAAGCAAATGCATAAATTTCTCTCTATCTGTGGTCTCATTTAATGCAGTGAACAAGGAAGAATAGGAAGACATGTAAGAATTTAATGTTCCAGAATTCCAGAAAATTTAGAAAATTCCAGAATTCTTCCAGAATGCTTCATACAGTATATACTAATCTCTTTAAGAGAGGCTCATAGTTTTTCCCCATCACCTTTTTTATTCTTTAATCAAAAAGAAATTCTTCTAGATATTGACTGATTTAGTTTGATAACTAAAATATTTCCCAAAAATCCAGTAAAGCTTCCACTGTGATAAAAGCAAATAAAAAGAACCAAGAAACCCATTTCACTTATTTACCATCACTATTGTTTTCATTCTCCTCACAGTGAGTGGTATGTGAAATATTTTTTTGGTCTTCTAATTTCAAACATCAGAGTAGCCATAATTTTGTTTATGGTATAGCAATATACCAAGATGTAGATAGTTGAGACATAAAATATCACTTTTTAAAAATAGAAGTTTGACAGTAAGAAAGTTTAAGGTTTTTTGATAGAGAGAAAATATGTTATAGATTTCCTCATTACATGTTTTCTTATGGAGTGTTTCTCAAAAATATCCCTATAAGTACTTGTTGTGGTACAGGATCTTGGTGCCAATGAAAATTCAAATGCTTTAGAATAACTGTTAGGAATATAGCTTTTTCCGAAGCTCAGAAGAGAAATAATAGCATCTTTGTTGTTGTTCTTCCTTTCCTGCTACTGCTTTTGTTATAAAATTGTGTAATCCTGCTATTTTTATATCATTTATTTGCATAATCTGTGGCTCTATATAAATACAAATATAAATACAACTCAAAGTATAACAAAATTGCTCTTTGCCATCCCACAGTAGATTCAGGGAGTGATTTTCCTAAAGAATTCTGAATGAATTTTACACACAGAGAAAATGGTATTTGTTTTGCCTGGAAGAAAAATATGGCAGATGGGCTAGAGACTAACCAGCAATTCTCAAGCTGAATCTGACCTCTGTACTCCAATACCAAATTAGATCTCAGAGACAGAGTTTTGGTGAAGTAAAAAAAGGTAGCTTTATTGCTTTGCCTGGCAAAGGGTGCCACATGGGGGCTAATGTCCTCTAAACTTCATGTCCCAACCAGGAGGGGATAGTAAGGAGTTTTATAATAGTGGTTCACAGAGAGTGTGATCAGCTTATGAATATTCTTCTGAAGGGTTGTTGGTGAGTTAAGTGGGAGTCAGCATCATCAACCTTCTGGTTGCAGCCTACTTTCTCCCACCTGGTGGGGGGTTCCAGCATCTGCAAAATAGCTCAAAGATATTGTTATGTATGGAAATGGAAGCAGCGACAGACTTCATTTTGGGGGCTCCAAAATCACTGCAGATGTTGACTGCAGCCATGAAATTAAAAGACGCTTGCTCCTTGGAAGGAAACTTATGACCAACTTACACAGCATATTAAAAAGCAGAGACATTACTTTGCCAACAAAGGTCCATCTAGTCAAAGCTATGGTTTTTCCAGTAGTCATGGATGGATGTGAGAGTTGGACTATAAAGAAGGCTGAGTGCCAAAGAATTCATGGTTTTGAACTGTGGTGTTGAAGGAGACTCTTTGAGAGTCCCTTGGACTGCAAGGAGATCCAACCAGTCCATCCTAAAGGAAATCAGTCCGGAATATTCATTGGAAGGACTGATATTGAAGCTGAAACTCCAATACTTTGGCCACCTGATGTGAAGAACTGACTCATTTGAAAAGACCCTGATGCTGAGAAAGATTGAAGGCGGGAGGAGAAGGGGACGACAGAGGATGAGATGGTTGGATGGCATCACTGACTCAATGGACATGAGTTTGAGTAAGCTCCAGGAGTTGGTGATGGACAGGGAGGCCTGGCATGCTGCTGTCCATAGGGTCGCAAAGAGTCAGACACAACTGAGCGACTGAACTGATTGTTATGTATATCCCTTGAGGGGGCCCCAGGACCCTGCCCAAGGCTGCACTATTGTTTCTGTTCCTCCCTTGTTTCTGCATCCCCTCCCTTCCTTAATTAGCAAATGTTTGAACCTGCCCTTGGAACTCAGGGAAAGTCAGAGGCTGAATGAAGCCTATTTCCTGTAATCAAAAAACCGGGGACACAGAAAGGCTCCTGTGCCCAGGAGTCTCACAGGATCCTGTTCAGTTTCAGTTTCATCAAGGAAAAGATGAAATTGCCTCATTTATAGCCTGCTGCTGCTGCTGCTAAGTCGCTTCAGTCATGTCCAACTCTGTGCGACCCCATAGACGGCAGCCCACCAGGCTCCTCTGTCCCTGGGATTCTCCAGGCAAGAATACTGTAGTGGGTTGCCATTTCCTTCTCCAATGCACGCATGCATGCATGTTAAGTCACTTCAGTCATGTCCGACTCTGTGTGACCCCATGGACAGCAGCCCACCAGGCTCCCCTGTCCACGGGATTCTCCAGGCAAGAGCCTGCTAGGTGCTTAATAACTAATTGTTAGATGAAACATTGTTTGAATGAATGAATAAACAAATGAATCATAGACATACTGTGAAAAGACAAACTTTCAGGAGTTTCATTTACAGAGTTCTATTACTTAGAGCAATGATGCTACCCTTCTCCCCAAAACATGCTGCATATGATGCAAAACACATTTAGAATCAACTAAGATATAATGCAATATACCAGATGTGATTTCAGATTTTCTCTACATAAAAATTATAGAATAGATAGAAATGGATGGCCATTTGGTTTGTGTTGTTTGGACGTTCTCGTCACTAAGAGAACCAGAAAACATCTTAGCATTTGAGGCTTGTGAGAATAGATAATTCAAGAAGGGGAGCAGAGCAACTGGCTTTACTTAAATCGGAAGAAAAGAAACTCTATGGAAAAATACAAGTAAAATATCATGACTAGAGCTTTTTACTGATCTTTCAGCTACAGATTAAAAAAAAAAACCACATACACAACAAGAGAAAAGCTGAGGTCAGATCCAGGATAAAATGAGTCATGTTCTAATGACTAAACGCAGCCTTCAGATTATGGAAACACAAATGCATTTATGTCAAAATTTGTGAAATGGGGTAAACGACACTAGATAATCACTGTCTTGATAGCTTTTTTTTTAAAAAAAAAAAAACAATTGTGGTCTTCCTTTTACTATAGCAATTGTTACTCTTGCAAAATGATCTTTAAAAAGTAGCATTTTCCCTGTCTTTGTGACCTCACATTAAGAAAACACCCATATTTCTACTTTAGTTAACACAGAGGAAGACTGACTTCCCAACTTTAGAGAGAACAAAGTTATAGTCTTCAGAATACGTGGGTGGTAATTTGAACTTGACCTAAAAAAGTCAAGCTTACAAGTAGTCTAACTTCCAGAGACAGAATGCATACACTGAAGGCTAGAGGTGCTATTTTCTTTCTGTAACTATGAGGATGGCATACATTAAAAAAAATACCTTTGAAGGTGAATCAAAGATTGTCATGTGGGCCAACCTCTACTGCAGCTTTCTTATTTTCGATCCATTACACAAGAGTTAAACAAAATGTTTGAATGGAACTTTTAATAACAAAAGACATTTATGATGTTTACTTAATGTTTTGGACCATTAAGCATCAATGACATGAGTTATTGTATGTAATATCTGGCCAGAAATCTTTTGACCAGGCTGTGTTTTACTACTCTTGGAGCTGCCAGCATCCCGATTTGAAAAAAAAATCTGTGGTCAAATCCTAGTTTTCTCAGAGGACTTTGGATTTGAAAATATCTTCCGTTGCCAGAAAGTACCTTTTGAAGTTTACATTAAGATGGATATTTATTTATTTTTTCTCTATAACAATGACAGTGGTTGAGATAAACTGTTTAATTCTAAATAGAAAACACATCTGCTGTGTCTGCATTGTTTGTGGTTGCTGGAGGGGTGACAATTTAAACCAAGTAGCACACATGACATTTTAAGTGAGATGTTGTGTGAGGGCTCACAGCTGCTGTCGTTGTCCTCTCCTGCTCAGCTGGGTCCAGTGGGGACGCCCGAGCCAAAGCTGCCATTAGTGAATCCTCTATGGATGGACACCCAGAGACATCTTCTGCTTTTCCTCATCCTCAAAAACTGGGAGAATGGCAACCTAGAATTTACAAACCAACATTTTCCCTGATTATACCTACCTGTTGATTAGTAAAAAAAAAAAATTTAGAATATTTTTGAAACTTCTTCTCCACCCCAAATCATATTGACTTTTGAGAGTGCACAAAATCTATAGATTGACTTAGGGAATGGATATCTTTGTAATATCCATTTCTTCTCTGTAATTTTCACGTGCTATATAAAATCTTCAAAATTTTCTTCATATACGCTTGTGTATTTCTTGTTACATATATGCTAGTTCAGTTCAGTCGTTCAGTCATGTCCGACTCTTGGCAACCCCATGAACCACAGCACGCCAGACCTCCCTGTCCATCACCATCTCCCTGAGTCTACCCAAACTCATGTCCATCGATTCGGTGATGCCATCCAGCCATCTCATCCTCTGTCGTCCCCTTCTCCTCCTGCCCTCAATCTTTCCCGGCATCAGGGTCTTTTCCAATGAATCAGCTCTTCGCATCAAGTGGCCAAAGTATTGGAGTTTCAGCTTCAACATCAGTCCTTCCAATGAACACTCAGGACTGATCTCCTTAAGGATGAACTGGTTGGATTTCCTTGCAGTCCAAGGGACTCTCAAGAGAATTCTCCAACACCACAGTTGAAAAGCATCAATTCTTTGGTGCTCAGCTTTCTTTATAGTCCAACTCTCACATCCATACATGACCACTGGAAAAACCATAGCCTTGACCAGATGGACCTTTGTTGGCAAAGTAATGTCTCTGCTTTTTAATATGCTATCTAGGTTGGTCATAACTTTCCTTCCAAGGAGTAAGCGTCTTTTAATTTCATGGCTGCAGTCAACATCTGCAGTGATTTTGGAGCCCAGAAAAATAAAATCAGCCACTGTTTCCACTGTTTCCCCATCTATCTGCCATGAAGTGATGGGACCAGATGCCATGATCTTAGTTTTCTGAATGTTGAGCTTTAAGCCAACTTTTTCACTCTCCTCTTTCACTTTCATCAAGAAGCTCTTTAGTTCTTCTTCACTTTCTGCCATAAGGGAGGTGTCATCTGCATATCTAAGCTTATTGATATTGCTCCTGGCAATCTTGATTCCAGCTTGTGCTTCCTTCAGCCCAGCATTTCTCATGATGTACCCTGCATAGAAGTTAAATAAGCAGGGTGACAATATACAGCCTTGACGTACTCCTTTTCCTATTTGGAACCAGTCTGTCATTCCATGTCCACTTCTAACTGTTGCTTCCTGAGCTGCATACAGGTTTCTCAAGAGGCAGGTCTGGTGGTCTGGTAAGGTGTTCTGCAATTTTTTTTTTTTTTTTTGTCACTTTGAATGAGATCTTCTCTGTTATACATCATAGCTTCTGTTGCTTTTATGAGAGAGTTAATGCTTTTTACATTAGTGTTATAACCTGCATTCCTAATAACTTTTAAAGTTATTTCTAATAGGTTTTCAGTTCATGCTCTATAGATATTTTTTGTAACTTATGATAATGTTGCTTTCTCTGTTGTAATTATTATTACATTTGTTGTTGTTGTTGTTACAATTGTTGTTGTTTAGCTTCTAGTTGTGTCCAATTCTTTTGTGACCCCATGGATTGTAGCCTACTAGGCTCCTCTGTCCATAGGATTTCCTAGGTAAGAATACTTGAGTGGGTTGCCATTGCCTTCTCCAGCGGATCTTCTTGACCCAGGGATCGAACCTGGGTCTCCTTCTTGGCAGACAGATTCTTTACCACTGAGCCACCAGGGAAACACTGTAATTATTGCATCCTTATATAATTCTCTTTCCTAAGGGAATTATCTAGCACTTCCAAAACAATATTAAATGATGATTCCAATAGTGGGCATCTTTTTCCTCATTTAGCAGAGATTTTCACCATTAAGCTTGATGCTAGTTTTGTTTGGCAGCAGCAGTTTTGGTTGTTTACTTATTTCTCCTATTCAATCCATAAAAGTTTTAGCATGTATTTATAAAGGATAAAGTTATTTTTTTTATTTTTATTGAAGTATAGTTGCTGTTTAATATCATGTAAATTACAGATGTATAATAAAATGATCCACAATTTTTAAATGTTATACTCCACTTAGAGTTATTATAAAATATTTGCTGTATTACCTGTGTTACATAATACATCTTTGTAGATTATTTTATACCTAATAATTTGTACCTCTTAATGCCCTACCCTTACCTTGCCTCTCTCTCATTCACTCTCCCCACTGGTAACTACTAGTTTTTTCTGTGTATCTGTGAATGTCTGCTTCTTTTTTGTTATATTCACTAGTATATTTTAGATTGGACATATAAGTGATATCATAATTATTAATCTGTTGATGGGCATGTAGGCTGCTTTCATATCTTGGCAATTGTAAATAATGCTGATATGAACATGTATCTTTTCAAATTGGTGGCTTTGAGTCTTTCAGATATATATCCAGGAGTGGAGTTGCTGGCTCATATGGTAGTTCTATTTTTAGTGTTTTAAGAAACCTTCATACTGTTTTCCATTTCTGTCAACAGTGTGTAAGGGTTCCCTTTTCTCCGTATCCTCGCCAACACTTGCTATCTGTCATCTTTTTGATAATAGTCATTCTAACGTGTGTGAGGTGACAGTCCACTGAGATTTTGAATTGTATTTCTCTGATGATTAGTGATGTTCAGCATCTTTTCATGGTATCTACATGTCTTCTTTCCAAAAGTGTCTATTCAGGGAAAAGATCCATGCACCCCAGTGTTCATGGGATCCTTATTTTCAATAACCAAGATGTGAAAGCGACCGAAGTATCTATCAACGATTGGATGGTTGAAGAAGATACGTCATATATCTACATATATACCTATACAATGGGATAGTTCTCAGCCATAAAGATGAATGAAATCTTGCCATTTGCAACAATGGGGATGGACCTTGAGGATATTATCCTCAGTGAAATAAGTCAGACAGAGAAAGACACATACAGTATGTTAGTGCTTATATCGTCAATCTAAAAAATACAGCAAACAAATGAATATAACAAAACAGAAACAGATTCACAGATATAGAGAACAAGCTAGTGGTTACCAGTGAGGGAGAGGCAAGACAGAGATAGAGGATTAAGAGATACAAACTACTATATACAAAATAAATAAACATTAAGGATATATTGTAAAGCACAGGGAAGTATAGCCATTATTGTGTAATAACTTAAATGGTGTATAATCTGTTCAATCAATATACTGTATACCTGAAACTAATGTAATACTGTAAATCAACTTTAATAAAAAAGAAAAAGATGCTTTTGACATGGTAATATGACTCTGAAAATCAGAATGGCAGTAGACTTCCTACCTGTCATTTTTGCTCCTCTCTGAACATCTGTCTTTGTCTGCAATCCAGTGTGTAAAAGAGAATTGCTCAATAACTCCCAAACCCTCATTTAATTAATATCCTGAGAAAAACCAATCATCACTGTATCACAATTCCAAATTCCCTACAAACACAGATTGTAAAGATTACCTGGCCCACATTGGGAAACTGGTATACTTGTGTCTAATTCATGATATCCAAAAAAACAGGAACACATCCAAAACCATGGGGTTGTGGGGAGCCTATGCCATGGCTGCAGCAAGGCTTTCTTTGAAAAAGCGATCAATATTAATTAGCAAAGACCTCAAATGATGCCTTCTATAGTTTCTAATTCACTTTATTAATGTTTTTAAATGGACAAATCTTTTAAATTACCTAAAACTCCAATGTGCAAATAAACACATTTAAATAAATTTTGGTAAACTAATCCTGATATTATGCTTGCTACAAATGAAAAGCTGGGCAGGGTCCATTCATTAACCCATCCCATTGAGAACATTGTCTTAGTTTCAGCTCGTTACAAATATCCTTGGAGACAAGAGCATTTCACAAATATCCCATCCCTCTGCCCCACGGTCCTTTTTAATTGATAAGAAATTTTTTTGAGCACCAGAATTCTTCTCCCTATTGGATTTTCTCTCTCTCTTTCTATCTTTTTTAACTCAGGATTCCAGCTCCATTCTGCAACAAACCTCTGCATTTAGCAGGCAATTCTGTTTCTCATGGATTGGTAAATACTTGTACTCACAGGCCCTATTGTCTTGGGTCCTTACTGATTTTCAGAGAGCAGCACATGTAAGACAGACTAAGCACTCTCTTCTGCTAATGTTGATTGTCTCACAGAAGTTTGCTCAATTTCTTAAGATTTCTCAGCAATTACAGGAGCTGTTGAGAAATACAATAGGAGTAAACCATCCAGTCACAGTGACTTAAAAATATTAATACAGTTTTCATCCTGAAACATGAACAGATGTGTTAAAAGATACAGAAAATTTGTCCCACTTTGCCTGCATGTCACCATTATTTATTAAAAAATCCTGTGATGGGAAATTTTTTAATTCACATGTCATCTGTGCTAATTTGTTTTAACCCAAATACCTACAACCCTAGGAGATCAACAAAGTGTAGTTGGATAAGCATTGGACTAAAATATTAGAGCCAAGTTTGGGAACTTGATACCAAGTAACATAATTTAAGAAAATTCTCTCTGAGCCTCAGTTCACCTTTTTCACTTTTCTGTACCTGTGCCTAATAACATCTGCCCTACTTCAGTCGCAAGGATACTATAAAGATCCATCAACAAATTTTATGATAAAATATTTTTTCATTTTATAAAATGTTTGTTTTCTTTGCTGTTGTTGTTGTTCAGTCGCCTAGTCATGTGCAACTCTTTGTGACCCCATGGACTACAACACTGCAGGTCGCCCTGTCCCTCACCATATCCTAGAGTTTGCCCAAGTTCATGTTCATTGCATTGGTAATGCTGTCCAGCCATCTCATCTTCTGACGCCCCCTTCTCCTTCTACCCTCGATCTTTCCCAGCATCAGGGACTTTTACAATGAATCATCTGTTCACATAAGATGACCCAAATACTGGAGCTTCAGCTTTAGCATCAGTCCATACAGTGAGTATTTGGGGTTGATCTCCCTTAAGATTGACTGGTTTGATCTCCTTGCTGTCCAAGGGACTTTTAGGAGTCTTCTCCAGCACCACAGTTCAAAGGCATCAATTCTTTGGCTTTCTGCCTTCTTCACGGTCCAGCTCTCACAACCATACATGATGACTGCGCAGACAGCCTTGACTATATGGACCTTTGTTGGCAGAGTGATGTCTCTGCTTTTCAACACACAGTCTAGTTTTATCATCGCTTTCCTGCCAAGAAGCAATCGTCTTCTAATTTCGTGACTGCAGTCACCATCTGCAGTGATTTTGGAGCCCAAGAAGAGAAAATCTGTCACTACTTCCACCTTTTCCCCTTCTATTTGCCATACAATAATGGGGTTGGATGCCATGATCTTAGTTTTTTTAATATTTAATCTTAGGCTGGCTCTTTCACTCTTCTCCTTCACTCTCGTCAAGAGGCTTTTTAGTTTCTCTTCAATTTCTGCCACTAGAGTGGAATCATCCACATATCTGAGGTTGTTGATGTTTCTGCCACCTATCTCGATTCTAGCTTGTAACTCATCCAGCCCCACATTTCTCATGATGTGCTCAGCGTATAGGTTAAACAAACAAAAGTTTCTCTGGTTTCAGGTGCCTATTCTTGGTCCTCTTTATACTCCAGCAGGACCCAATCAAGTGCCTTAACCATAGTCTGGTCTTGGTGACTGTTAAGTAATGAATTAAATAATCTCTGATGCTATCATCACTTTCTATTGTCTTGTCCAGCATGGTAGACATTTGTAGACTCCTATTCTTATATCACTTTATATCTGCTCCAGAGTTACCAACTGCTCTCATGTAAGTTCATTTTCTTTGATCTCTTTATTTTTCTGAGCAGTATTAACCATATATCTGTTAACTTGGAGGCTCAGTGAAAGGGGGAAAAAGTCCGTTAATGTGTCTCTATGTAAGATTTGCACATATAAGGCACTCAGAATTGTTTGTTGAATGAATGAACTAATAAAAGCAATTTCTAATTGAGAGAAGGGTTTTAGAATACAGATAGAGAATTGATGTATCCTCAACATGGATGATGGAGAAGGCAATGGCACCCCACTCCAGTCCTCTTGCCTGGAAAATCCCATGGACAGAGGAGCCTGGTAGGCTGTAGTCCATGGGGTCGCTACGAGTCGGACACAACTGAGCGACTTCACTTTCACTTTTCACTTTCATGCATTGGAGAAGGAAATGGCAACCCACTCCAGTGTTCTTGCCTGGAGAATCCCAGGGATGGGGGAGCCTGGTGAGCTGCCATCTATGGGGTTGCACAGAGTCGGACACAACTGAAGCGACTTAGCAGCAGCAGCAGCAACATGGATGAAATCTTTAAGAGAGACTGATGTTTATAAGAATAAAACCATGGTATCCTCAATGTTGTACATTTTGTAACCAAAAAATCCACTACATCCCACAATCAATTTATCCCCAATATATACTACTCACCATATGACATACCTTAAAATATGCTCCAATTCACTCTGTTTGAAATCTTCAACAGTAGAGTGCTCTTAGCTCAATCTCTCTTTATCGAAGACTCCATGATCCCCAACCCTTCACCAAAACAATAGAATAAATTATTCCATTCAAATAGTTACAGCTTTCCTAATAATAAGATGATGTCTGTTTAGCTAAAATATTCCATTCATGAGGAAAAACATACATAAACATTTTAGGTATCTGAACTTGTAAATTAAATTTGTTAATTCATTTGACAACTATTCATATGTGTCAGTCCTTATAAACAGTGCTGGGAATACAGATAATAATGACCTATAGTGTCTACTTTCAAATGGTTCAAACTCAAGTACTAGAAATGACTATCATTTTGTTCAGCATTGTGTGTAATGCCATGGCAAAAATCAATTGACCTATCTACATTTAAGATACTTGAATAAGTATCTTATTTATAACTTCTAAAATATTTTACTTTCTCTTTACTATCTACTAACCTTGCAATATGCTTTACAGGAATTATATTAAGACCTACAATAATCTTGTGAGATAAATATTACAGTCTTCTCTCTGTTATTTCACCTAATGTCAGCCTGTATGTAACAGAATCAATTTTTGAACCTGATCTGTATGGCTTCAAAATTGGAGCTGTTAATTTCTATTTTATTCCATCTCTGACAAAGAAGACTGATTTAAGTTCCCCTCATGATTAGAGCTGACATATGTATCTTCAGTCTTCAACATCTCTTCATTGGAAAGACTGGAATGGCATCAGAGAAATCCATAGTTGGGGAGGAACTTTATTGTAAACCCCAGGGTGGTGGTGATTTAGTTGCTAAGTCATGTCTGACTCTTGTGACCCCATGTACTATAGCCCTCTAGGCTCCTCTCTCCATGGGATTCTCCAGGCAAGAATACTGAAGTGGGTTGCTATTTCCTTCTCCAGGGGATCTTCCAACCCAGGGATCAAACCCAGGTCTCCCGTATTGTGGGCAGAATTTTTACCAAGTGAGCTATGAGGGAAGTTAAACCCTGGGGTTCAGTTCAGTTCAGTTGCTCGGTCATGTCCGACTCTTTGCGACCCCATGAACCGCAGCACACCAGGCCTCCCTGTCCATCACCAACTCCTGGAGTTTACCCAAACTCATGTCCATTGAGTCGGTGATACCATCCAACCATCTCATCCTCTGTCATCCCCTTCTCCTCCCGCCTTCAATCTTTCCCAGCAACAGGGTCTTTTCCAATGAGTCAGTTAGCATCAAGTGGCCAAAGTATTGGAGTTTCAGCTTCAGCATCAGCCCTTACAATGAATATTCAGGACTGATTTCCTTTAAGATTGATAGGTTGTACCTCCTTTCAGTCCAAGAGACTCTCAAGAGTATTCTCCAACATCACAGTTCAAAAGCATCAATTCTTCAGCACTCAGTTTTCTTTTTAGTCCAACTCTCACATCCATACATGACTACTGGAAAAACTATAGCCTTGGCTATATGGACCTTTGTTGGCAAAGTAATGTCTCTGCTTTTTAATATGCTGTCTAGGTTGGTCATAAGTTTTCTTTTAATTTCATGGCTGCAATCACCATCTGCAGTGATTTTGGAGCCCAAAAAAATAAAGTCAGCCACTGTTTCCACTGTTTCCCCATCTATTTCCCATGAAATGATGGGACCGGATGCCATGATCTTTGTTTTCTGAATGTTGAGCTTTAAGCCAACTTTTTCACTTTCCTCTTTCACTTTTATCAAGAGGCTCTTTAGTTCTTTTTCATTTTCTTCCATAAGGGTGGTGTCATCTGCATATCTGAGGTTAATGATATTTCTCCCTGCAACCTTGATTCCAGCTTGTGTTTCATCCAGCCCAGCATTTCTCATGATGTACTCAGCATATATGTTAGGCAACATCTAATCAGTAAAGGGCAGAGCATAGCAGAAGTTAATTTAGAAAAAGGGAAAGCGTTTTTAAAGTTTTACTTTGGGAAAGCCCTATGTTATGAAATACTGCTTTTTCACACTGCCACAAATATAAACCATAAAGGAAAACATTGGTAAGATCTGAAGAGGTACTGATCTAAACATCTAAGATATCTAAACGTTAAAACCAATTCACAAACAGAATTGAAAAGGGCAAATCAGAAAACCATAGCAACGTATAAAACAAAAAACTATTGTTAATATATAAAAAGTATGTTTTCAAAATAAGAAAAAAACCCCGAAATCTAAACAAAGAAAAATGGTAAGAAATTATAAAGGAAAAACGTGAATAACTGATAAATATTTGGTGGAAAAAAACTTGTGTCACTTAGCTAAGAAGGAACTGGAAATTAAAACAAAAGTGGAAAATTGATGATACAGTTTACAAAAGTATGAGATAAATGGGCAGTCTCATTGCTGTAGAAAATAAAATTTGAAAAGATTTCCTGGATAGCCATTTAGTGGCAGGTTACAATGACAGTTCTAAGAATTTATCTTAAAACAATTAATAAAGATGGACTTAACAATTTACCTATTGACATGGTTAAGTGTGGCATTATCATAAAAGTAAGAAATCAGGGGGAAATATCAAGAAAGAGAAGGACTAGTTCAATGATGCATAAATTCTGGTGATTTCAGATGAAAGAATACTTAAACAGTAATTTTAAATGAGCCTCTTTTGTTTAAACTGTGAAAAACTATTTACAGTAAGTTAAGTACAAAACAAAAAACAAGTCACACAAAAAAAGCATGTCTGGTTTTATCACACATATGTGTTTTGGGGCATGTGTGAGCATGTATGTGAATGTGTTTATGTGTTCCTCTATTGAAAAGGCCAGTCTCAGAACCACAGTTGAGTCTATTTATGGGTGATGGTATTATAAGCCTCCTAATTTTTGTCTTTTGCTTTTATAAAACAAAAACAATTAATGTATATTATCTTTTAGAATTTTTATCATGTAAGAAATTTATAAAATAAGCTTCCCTATGATTTACACTACAGACACTTGATATTGTCTATAAAAATAGCCTCTCTTGTTCAGTTTTTACTTTGTTGAAATTTCACAACATCCCCATTTGTATTACTGCAGGCCTTGGTCAAGTTATTAGTCAACATTTATTATGTGAGAATTGTATATTTGACTTTAAACAAAATATAAAGAGGCAGGGGGAGCTGAAAGTAAGTAAGAGGCCTGAGAGCCGTGGTGCTGATGGCCCTTTGGCAGAAGCGCTTCTAATGGGCTGGGACCAATGGCATATTTACTGCATGGCCTCCTGACAAATGGGCTTGGACAGCCCTGAGAGGCCTCTTAGGCCTCAGCTGGCAAGCAGAAGCAAGGAGAGACGAGTAGGTGGTGAGGGGATTTAAGGCCACAGTCTGTATCCCTATAAGAAAACTGTAATCGGGGTCAGATACAAGGGGGCAGCTGATGGAAGCTGCTGGAATGATGGCTCCTTTCTCTGTCAGTACAGCATTTTCTATTTCAGTCTGTATATTCATGAATGCTAGAAAATACCTTGGAAACAGCGAGAGAAAAGGCTCTTATAATCAAAGAGAGTTTAGTGTTTTCCAGCACAATGAAAACTTTTCTTGGCCCTAGGGTCTGCTCTAATTAGAGGTTTCTTCCAGGAATAATAGAAAGCACAGTGGCTGGAGAATAAAACAAAAAAAGGCAGATTAAAGTCTGTTCAAAGTGGAAGGAGGGATAAATTAGGGGTTTGGGTTTAACCTATATACACTACTAATAGATAATCAACAAAGACCTACAGTATAGCAGAGAAATTCTACTCAGTATTTTGTAATAAACTATATGGGAAAAGAATCTGAGAAAGAATATATGTATGTGTATAACTGAATCACTTTGCTGTGTGTTAAAACTAACGCGCCATTGTAAATAAGCTATACATCAATATAAAATAAAAATTTAATTAAAAAAATCATTTATGAA
Organism: Giraffa tippelskirchi; assembly: GCF_054371585.1. Taxonomy (NCBI): domain Eukaryota; kingdom Metazoa; phylum Chordata; class Mammalia; order Artiodactyla; family Giraffidae; genus Giraffa; species Giraffa tippelskirchi. Next base: position 135,956,234 of record NC_137283.1, read on the forward strand.
ATTGGTGCATAAAAATTGATATGTCACCAAAAATATACTTTTATTGTTCAGTTGCTGAGTCATGTCTAACTCTTTGTGATCCCATGGACAGCAGCACACCAGGTTTCCCTGTCATTTACCATCTCCCCAAGTTTACTCAAACTCATGTCCATTAAGTCGATGATGCCATCCAACCATCTCATCCTCTGTCATCCCCTTTTCCTCTTCCCTTCAATCCTTCCCAGCATCAGGTTTTTTTTTATGAGTCAAAAAACTGAGAGGTATTTTATTTCTGAGTTCAATTTTTTTTCAAATTAATGAATATCCTATTCAATAAAACATATATATATATATATACACATATGAACATATATATATATATACACCACATAACTAAAAGTATTCAAAATTTTACATATATATATGTATGTAGAATTTTATTTTAAGACTCCCTATGATATGGTCATCTATGTCTATCTGATATTCCTTTTGTTAAAGTGGAGACTTTAAGAGGAGGAGGATTAGTGGTAATACTCTTCCACACTTCTAGAGTGTATTTCCCATTCTTGTTTGTCAAACTTCCAGTATTCTGTTCTCACGTAGCTGATGACCTTTATTTCCCTCAGAAAAACTCACAGGAGCTGTCAGAGGGTTAGACATAAACATCCACGTGCTTGGACCAGCTCATTTATCAGCCACCTTGCTTGTATCTCCCACCATGTTTTCCCCTGTGATAGATGAACTTGAGCCTGAATCTTACCCCTCTGACTCACCCAACTGTATCCTTCCTTCAGCATTGTTAATCAATCACGCTCTGTTGAGTCACTCCCCTCAGCACGTAAACATACTATGTTCATCCTCAAAAAAAAAAAAGTCTTTCTTCTTTTACCTCATATTCCCATATCTTCTTCAGATATTGCTCCATGTCTTCCCACTTCCCTTTACGACAAAATTCCTCAGAGGAATTATTTACACTCACTATCTAGCCTTCCTCTCTTCATAGTCTCTTTGGAAGCCACCCTAAGCCAGCTTTCACCCCAGCCGCTCTACAAACACCAGCTTCTTGGGTTACCAAGGACCTCCACATTCTAGACGGAAGGGTCTGTTTCCCATCCTCAGATTACTTGAACTCTCACCTTTGACACCATTCCCTACTCTATCTGGAGATACTTTTTTAAAACTTGACTTCTCTTGGATTCTCTTCTCTTCCCACTCTCAGTTTTTATCCTACTTCAGTAACCAGTCTTTCTTAGTCTTCTCTGCTGCATCTCCCCCTTACCCTCAAAACATGGAATTCTCCAGAATTAGTCCTTTGACCTCTTATTTTCTCCATCCACTGCCGGGGGATTTCATATAGCACCACTCACTGCTTTTAATATTCTATAGGGATGAATACCAAGTTTACATCTCTAGCCTTGACCTTCTCCCCAGTCTACTGTCTTCTCAATTTTCGACTTAGAGGTCTACAGGAGTTCAAAGAAAGACAAGGGACTCACATCCAGACCCGGCTGGATAGGACACCGCCCGCTCCAGATGTCATGGACTGCTCTTCTCTTTCTCAGTGGGCATCTTGGACTCAAAATACCCAAACCACAACTCATGATTCATATGCTCTCCCCACTACTCACTAAACCCATGTCTCTCAAGTCCTCCTTGTTAGTAAAGGAAAGTTAAGTTATCAGGGATGTAAAGTCCTCTGCTTCCCCATGTAATTCATCAGCAAGTTCTATTACTCTGTCCTCAAACTATGGCCCAACTCTGACCATTTGTCATGCCTATTATCCTAGTTGGGACCCTAATAATCTCTCAGACTACTGCAAAGTCCTCCTTGTTGGTCTCCCTGTGTTTACCCATCCACTCTTAAAATTCTTCCTTGTACAGCAATCAGAGCAATTCGTTTCAAATGCAAACCAGACTATGTCACTCCTCTCCTTTAAACCTTCTCATGGCTTTTTTTTCACCCACAGCAGAAGCTGAAGGCCTTGGTCTCTAAGCCTTCTGTGGTCTGTGTCCATGCCAACTCTCTGACCTCATTTCCTCTCTCCCCTTGCTCAACTCGCAGCAGTCCCTCTGGCCTCCTTTTGCTCCTCGAACACACTGTGCCCAGTATCGCTCCAGTACCTTTGCACTTGTTGTACTCTCTGCTCTTACATTCATCTTCCAGATTTCTGCACAAGGCTCTCTCTCCCTCCATGTAAGCTTCTTCTGTAAGTCACTTTATTAGAATGGCTGCCCCTGACCACCCTTCTAGTTACCCTTTTTCCATTGACCCACTTCCATTTGTCACTACACTTACTTCCACCCGACACATTTTATTATTTCCTGTTTGCCTCTTCCCACTAGAATGCAATCTCCATTCAAGTTGGGGACTATCTTGCTCATTGATAGCATATCTTTGTGCACTATCTGGCACAAAGTAGACGCTCAAAAAATTCTTTTGAAATAGTGACATAGTTTAGAAAAGGTTCTTGGAGCTAACCTTTCTTTGATGCACTAGAGAAATATAATGCAATGCCACATTTGGCATTGTTGAAGAAAGAAACCTTTTGGGTAGGGTTTTTATGAATGAATGACCCCTACATATAAGAGAGGGTGAGGAAAGGCATGAGGAGGCACTGGGGTGGAGTAAAGAGCTATAGAGCTTCAGGATGTGAGGGTCCTGATGCGGAGTCAGGACATCAGATTCTTGTGCCCATCCTCCAATGGTCACCAGAACAGTCCTGGGCAAAGGAGCCATGCTCTTTCTGGGTCTCAGTTTTGCCAACAGTAAGATAAGGTTTAAATGATTATTGACACTGAATATTGTGATTATAAAAATACTGCTGTGAACTTTTTTGGTTTGTAGGATAATTAGTAGAACTTTGTGTGCATCTTTATTTTCTATTACATTCACTCCCCCCTTTCACTCCACGTCACCCTCTCTCCCTCCCCATCTTTTCTAAATGTTCTATTACCTTCCATGGCACCAAAATTACCACAGGTACCAGGCTCCTGGGTGTGAAGCCATTTTAAAACATTTTTTCCTCTTTTTCCAACCTCCCTGATTCATCATCAGTGCAGGCTGATAACCCTGTCTGTAAAACCCTACTTTTCCATGCCATGCTCCAGGACCCCCTCAATGTACACCCAAACCACCATGTTTATCTCCTTCTTGGAGCCAGCTTCAAGAGCCTCTCTTGAAGTCATCCAAATACAACAGATATTTGTAGTCCCTGAAGAGGAAGTTTTCATTACCTCAGTCTTTGCTCAACCACTCAGATTTTCAACCCAGTTATTGACTAGCTCATCCCTTTCATGCTAAGCTCTTCACTCAGCATCGTTTATTCTTCTCTCCAATGAGTTTTAAGGTATTTTGCCATCCCCAAGAAGATTCCCTTGCTCTTGCCTCTGTGTCTTTATGCATACCAGTTTTTCCCCTCCTTTGAATTAAAAAATAAATAAATAAATAATCTTTTCATCTACCTCTGATCATAGATAAGCAGAACATTTGAGCTATATATAGGTGCATTCTTCTATGCCATGTTCTCATGGAGATGGCTGAGCTCTGCTCCAGAGTTATTCTTGAGGCAAGGAATCTTTGCTAAGGCTTGATAACCCCATGCTGAGTCCTTACCTCCTAACATGCCCCTAACTACTACCTTCTCCCCTGCAACCCTCTCGCTCCTCCATGCTGCTTCCTCTGCAAGCCCAGTGAGTTTTTTTTTCCCAATGTTCTTAGACTTTTGGAATACAGGCCAGAAAGTGGTTCTGTCTCGTACTCTGTCACAAGGCCAACCCTTGAGCTAGCTATCTGCTAAAGTGACAGGAAAAGAAAGAGGAAATGTAGGAAAAAAATAAAAATATTATCTATCCCCAAGAATATGAGATAGCTTTTGCTGAAAAATATACTTGTGTCATATTTGTTATCGCAGAATTCTCCCTTCAGGTATTTGATGTGGATACATGACAGGGGGTTTATTTTATTCCTCTTGAGATAGATACATGTGGCTCTTAGATGGCATTATAGGAAATGTCCCTGTTTGTACTTGGCCTCAGTTCTTATATTTTGAAAAGATAAGAAGTATTTCCCAGTATAAGCAGAGAAATACATGTAAGAATTCATTTGTCATAATCTTTTTTACATTTCTGACATGAAGGATAAGGAAAACATAGTGAACATTTGAAACACTAGGAGATTAAACTTTACCCTTCAAATTCACAAGGAATTTGTCTTGGAATAAGTGATAATTGTGGTTAAGGGACCATATGATCTGAGGGAAGGCATTGGCATATGTAAGAGAAAACAATATAAAATTTAAAAAGCTTATCTGGAAAGTGAGTGGGACTGCAGCCTTTCGCTGTATGCAAAAGGCTCTCCAGGGCTTCCCTGGCGTTGCTAGTGGTAAAGAACTCGCCTGCCAATGCAGGAGACTTGAGTGACTCCGGTTGGATCTCTGCGTGGGGAAGATCCTCTTGGGGAAGATCCTCTGGAGGAGGGCGTGGCAACTCACTCCAGTATTCTTGCCTGGAGAATCCCATGGACAGAGAACCCTGGCGGGCTACTGTCCATAGGGTCGCACAGAGCCAGGCACGACTGGAGTGACTTAGCACACAACACCGCACAGAAGGCTCGCCACTGTGGTGAAGTGGAGAAGCACATGCTTCATCTTCTTAATTTATAATTTTAATTCTTGAAATTTATTTCTTCTTAATTCCTAATTTCTAATTCTGAAAACATTTTTTTCATAGTTCATGGATGTTCATGTTTGTGTACTCTTCACGTGCTCAGCTGCTAAGTCATGTCGAACTCTTTTGCGACCCCATGAGCTGTAGCCCACCAGGCTCCTCTGTTCATGGGATTTTCCAGACAAGAATACTGAGGTGGGTTGTCATGCCCTCCTCAAGGGGATCTTCCCCATGCAGGGATCAAACCCACGTCTCTTATGTCTCCTGCATTGGCAGGCAGGTTCTTTACCACTGAGGTACCTAGGAAATCTCTGTACTCTTCATAAACCAGTGTTATACCATTTCTTCATAGGAATTACATCTATAGTGCAGCTCTGGGAAAGGTCTTAGAAGCTCTATACTTATGACTTTTTCAGCACATAGATGCTTAGCAGATTGATTCGTGGGCCTATTCTTTCTTTATTAGCTTTAGAACAGTTTACCGCTGTTCATTTTTTTTTTTTTTTTTTTTTTTTTTTTTTTTTTATCTGACTTGTTTTATTTATTTATTTATTTTTTTTTTTATTTTTTTTTATTTTTTTATTTTTTTTTTTTTTTTTATAAATTTATTTATTTTACTTGGGGGCTAATTACTTTACAATATTGTAATAGTTTTTGCCATACATTGACAAGAATCAGCCATGGGTTTACATGTGTTCCCCTTCCCGAACCCCCCACCCACCTCCCTCCCCCTCCCATCCCTCTGGATCATCCCACTGCCCCGGCCCCGAGCCCTTGTCACATGCATCAAACATGGAATGGTGCTCTGTTTCACATATGACAATACACATGTCTCAATGCCATTCTCCCAGAACGTCCCACCCTCACCTTCTCCCTCAGAGTCCATAAAATTGTTCCATGCATCTGTATCTCTCATTCTGTCCCGCATATAGGGTTATCGTTACCATCTTTTTTAATTATGGATTGAATTCTTTGTTTCTCTGTCTGACTTTTTCTTTGGACAAAATCAAGCTTCTTTTCAGGCTTCTCAATTACATTTTGGAACCAGAGACTTCTTTTTATGGGCATTCCTAAGTAAGGTAACAGATGTTCTGATTTTCTTTATTTTTGCTTACCTCTGATGCATGGAAAAGATGAAAGAGGTATACAACAGAATTTTAAAGCTGAAAGAAGAAATCCAATCCATTTTTTTTTTCATTTACAGAATGTGCGTGTGTGCTAAGTCACTTCAGTCATTTCCAACCCTTTGCAACCCTATAGACTGTAGCCCACCAGGTTCCTCTGACCATGAGACTCTTCAGGAGTGGATTGCCATACCCTCCTCCAGGGGATCTTCCCAATCCAGGGATGGAAAACACCTCTCTTATGTCTCCTGCATTAGCAGGTGGATTCTTTACCACTAGCGCCACCTGGGAAGCCCTTACAGATGCTGAGGCCCAGATTCAGTATTTTATTGAAAACTAAATATCTGGTAATGATAAAATTGAGAATGGAAAGAAGATAATCTGCTTCTAGTCTTTTTGAAAAATAATCTTGGAGTGAACATCAATTTTTTTTTTTTTTTACTCTTATTATATCACCTGGGCACAGTACCGGGCATGTATGGGACATAAGAGATGTATCACAAATATTCATAGAATAAATTAGAGCAAATGAAAGTTATCAGAAATGAAAAGGGACATTGCATAATGATAAAGAGATCAATTTCTTCAAAAAGCCACAGCAATTTGCTGCATCTCACAGAACATCAATAAGACGCTCCTTCCTCTGGACCTATGGGCACAGGCTGTGCTTTAATATTATTGCAAATAATTAATATATCAGCCTTGGCCTTTCATAATTGAAATAATATTCATACATTATTTATATTTTAAGCTTTATATGGAAGGGGCTCTATTCTCTCTTTACTTTTGATTCTCCCCTTGAAAGTGAATGTGTTAGTTGCTCTGTCATGTCTGACTCTTTGTGACACCATGGACTGTAGCCTGCCAGGCTCCTCTGTCCATGGGGATTCTCCAGGCAAGAATATTGGAGTGGGTTGCCATTTCCTTCTCCAGGGGATCTTCCTGACCCAGGGATTGAACCCGGGTCTCCCACATTACAGGCAAATTCTTTACCTGAGCCACCAGGCAATCCCTATTCTTCCCCTAGGTATTGACAATCATGTCATTCACACATATTGAGAGCTCAGTAACTATCGTTGGTCCCATACTTTTTATAAGTTATTGAGATCTATAACCAGGACCTGCCTGATAACAGAACTATAAAGCAGTGACAGTTCTCAGCCATGCCTCACCAGCACAAGCTTGGCTCCTAAGCAGAATATTTATTCTTATGCAGACTTGCCACCAGCTTTGGTTAGGACACTTAACCTCTCTGCACCCACTTTCATCATTGCCTTACATGCAAATGGTAGTGATAATGGTATCTACCTCACAGGTATGTTGCTGTTTTGAGGATAAAATGTAGAAATAGATGTAAGTATGGATAGATGAACATGAATTTGAACAAACTCTGGGAGACAGTGGAGAAGAGAGGAGCCTGGTGTGTTGTAGTCGGACACTCAAAGAGTTGGACACGACTTAGTGACTGAACAACAACAACAAGTGATAGATGCTATCAATAAAAGTAAATTTCTTTTCCTTTCCCCATTTCCAGACTATAATTCAGAATCCTACAAGGATTGATCAGGGCCAGGAGGACAGAAAGCCAAGCTAAGAAATGCAACCAAAATTTCAATAATATGGAGATATTGTTTTCTGGCTGCTAGGTATAGAAGGTGAAGACTTGAAGTTTATGTGGCCTTGAAATTTTAAGCAAAAATGGTAAAACATATGGGACTTGGAAAAGACAGAAACCCAGTGCAGACTGGCCCAGGAAATACCAGTTCATTTGCACAATAACTCCTCATCCTCGACTTAAAAGTCTTGGGAGCAGCTGCGTATTTTCTCTTTGTTTCCAAAAATCAGTCCAGCTCCCTCTTGACCCATTGTGCAGTTTGGCGGTTTGTTTCACATTCTGCTTGTACCCTTCATGAAGAGAGCCTGTCTGTGGAGGCGGCAGGAGCTCCCACCCCAAGGCAACCGCCAGAAACGCCTGCCACCACACCACCAACTACTTTGCCCTGCTCCTCCCATTCATTGGCTTCTCTTCTTGGCATTCTTCTGATTCTCCAAGAGACTCTTCACCCCTGCTTCCCTTGTTTGATATTGAAGCAGTTATGTTTAACTCTCTTTTTTTCTTTCTATTTCTATTCCTATACACTCAGTAAGTGTCAACATTTTTGGCTCTGCTATTTAAACTCATCTGTGCTCTTCCACAGTTTAGAAAGTGAAATGAGTATTTTCACTTAGGAGATTAAGTTTAAGAAACAGCTTTTTTTTTTAAAAAATGTGAATGTTCTGAAAAAAGTCCTCTTTTCAGGTTTTATGCCAGAATCTCTTTAGTTCTTATCAATGTCCACACTGATCAAGGGACTTCAGATTGCTCCTACATGATTGTTATGGATATTCCACAATATGGTAAGACCCTGATGCCAGGGTCTCTGTCTGATTGATCTTTTTACTTGTTTAATGAAATAATGGCATTCATGTTATTAACATGCTAACATTCTTTCCAGAAAAAGGCAAGAGAAATACTATTCACCTAAAGATTTAAGAGTTCACAGACTGGATTATTTGGTGCTTAGAATTTTAATAAAAGACAAAAGAATAATTTAGGGAAAAAAATACCACAAATCATTTTAGAAAGGTAATGAATTATAGTGAGAATTTAGCTCATGTGTTAACAGCTCAGGTAGGCGCAAATGGACCCACTCTGTTGAAGTGTATATTGTAGAAATTAAACTGTCCCACTGTCTTTTATGATTTTCCCTTATTTGCATTAGGTGAGATTTGTATTTGAAACTTAGATTTTATCTCCTTTGACCAGAGTTTTCAAATACCACCCACAAATTGTTTAGTAGCATATCAGGAGAGTGATTCCTTTTGCATATCTAACATCAAAATGTAGAACACATACCCCATAAAGTTTCTATAGAACATAGCTGTGCAACTGTCTTGAGGTTTTTTTTTTTTTTCAGTTAGATATTATTAATTGTTGAAATTATTGCTATTGAAAGAGTCCCAAAAGATTGCAATGTGATTAGGACCAAAAGAACTAACATTTTAGCAAATATATTGGCTGCTTATGGAATAAACTGCTATTCCATGGCCAACTTTTTGTTGTAAACCATGTTATGCAATAAAACACAAGTTCCCCCAAAATGGACATGGACCTTCACTATCTTTTTGGATTAAATTATAACATCTTTCAAATGATTTTTGGTATGTGTGCTACTTTATCTTCATTATGAAGGAAAAAAAATTGGGATACGAGCTTTGGAGAAAATTACAACCTCATCAAAACACAAATAAATTACATATGGCTCATTAAAAACTGTCAGTTTAATCCAGATAACATTTATTTATTATTAGTTGTTTTAAAGGTTTATAGTTATTTTCCAGATTATTTCATTGCACTTTACTTACCCTCATTTAAAATTCTTTTTCTGTGGTGAACTGTCTAGTTTAATTTTTCTATTACTTTTTTTTTTACTGAAAGTTAAATAGAAATATGATGTCACTTGCCATTTGCCTCCTAGATCATTATCATGTGCTGTGCGGTACTATTCTCTGAATTGCAAATGGATTCTATGCCACTTATTTACAGGGACTGGGTTGATATATGAGAGAGAAATATATTTACTTTATCAAGATGCATTTAGTATGTGGCCCTATGTCTTATGTCAAAGTGAACCGAACAAGAAACAGATAATGGGCTGTGTCATCCAACTACTCTGATTTTTTGAAAAAACATCTTAAAGTTTTTGCATACTAGACTCAGTACTTTTTGCTTTATATCGCATAATATAGCTGTAGAGATGAGCTTATTTGATGTGATTTTTTTCTACCTGTGTAAATAGGTTATAGACATATAAAAGCCATTTATTGATCAAAAAAAGTTATGTGTATTTGCAAGTTAAACATCATATGTCAAGTAAGAGATACAGGACTTAGAAACAAACAGACATTATTTAGAATTTTGAATCTTCAATTTAACAGCTATGTAACCCACAGTTTTCTCATCTATTGTATAGGGATAATAATAAATACCTTGAAAGACTGATGCAAGGATTAAATTAGAAAATATGTGTACAAAAAATTGAGAGGTTATAGTGGTTCAGTAGTGTGTGTGTGTGCGCGCGCATGTGTGTGTGTTAAGTCATTTCAGTGGTGTTTAACTTTTTGTGACCCCATAGGAATAAAGAGTAGTGTTTTTTAATTTTTACTGTTTTAGGTAAGCACGGCCATGATCTAATGTGCTTTTCATTAATCTAATTTGGTAGCAAAAGTGATCATGCTGCTGCTGCTGCTGAGGTGGTAAAGATGATATACTTTACCTGATGCTGATGTGGGAAGACAATACTGTGGTGTGAACAGTTTGCTCTGATGATGGTTTAATGTGATTAGGGTGTAGTTTGATGTGATGATGATATGGTGTGATAATGGAGTTACATATGTCAGGAAGTAATGGTGTAGAGTGATGTGATGATGGTATAGTATAATGTTCATGTAGTTGTTTCTCTGGTTGAAATATGATTGATGCAAATTTTGGTATGAGAAGTGATTCTAGAGGACCTGAATCTCAAGGATGAGTTTTCTCAGTTGGTTCTGGGTTTTTTGGAAGTGGTTGCATAATGTAATTAGATTTAAAAGCACTAATCATTCTATTTGTAGTGGTAAAAATAATAAGACCCTGGTAGTCTGTGGCATGTTATGACAATTGAGATACATAAAATATTGCCATTGAATACTCTTACTCAAATATCAGTAGAAGGTAAGGTTATCGGTGAACATGTATTTGATATCTTAGGACACTCTAGTCAAACCAAGGGGTATAGTTAGGATTGCCTGGCTGCTCTCAAATAAACTGGCCAAAGTGAAAGAACAAAAGGATAGAATTGGAACTTCAAATTTCCAGCTCTAGCTCTGTGTAAGTTGCCTGAAAGGTTCTACTTCTGCCCTGAAATCAGATCTCTCCATATGTCCTCAAGTATGGATAAGTAGAATGTATTTCAGGTTTAGAATTATGTTAAGTTCCTAGCTTGTTTATGTGTATAGGTCACTCCTTGTCTCCACCCATCACTATCAGAAAGTAGTCTTGCAAATGGTTTTCAAATGTCACTAGGCCAATAGTAACAGAACTAAAACTTCTGTATTTATAACCATACCTTGCTTTTTTAAAAAAGATATTTTTATCATAGTCTGTTATCTTTTTTGCTTTCTTTCATTCCAGCTCTCTTACCTGATGCCTTCACAAGTATCTTCCTCCAGAAAATATATCTAGGCACTTGTATATTACATCACACATCATTCATATTTATTTCCTCACTTACCCAGTCATCCTTTAAATAGTTACCGAGTACGTAACTGTGTGCAAGGGATTACACTACAATGTGTCAGGGCCTTTTCATGACCAAATCCAATTCTTAGCCTGTGGCAAAAATCAATAATAAAAACAGAAAATAAAATCCTTTGCCCACATCTACTCAAGTGTTTGCAGATAATCATTTGATTTTTCTCTTCTCTAAATTCAAGTTGGAAGGCTAAGCAGATTTTCAAATTGCCTTTGTGATTTCTCGCTGCATCACACACACACACACACACACACACACACCCATCTACCTGCGCCTTTTCTTAGAAATTCATGAACAAAAGTGAATTCAGACACACACTGACAGACCATTTTGAATGCCTGCATTATAGTGCTGGCCATAAGCAGTCAAACATTTGCATAAAAGTCAGTGGTTCCCACTTTTACCCTTTTTAAAATATTGGAAGGGGAGTAGCAGTCAAATTTCCAGAGATATCTAACTTTGAGGGTTAAAATTATATGCCACCAAAATCCAGTCTGGAGTCCTCTTTTCTCCAGCAGAAAAAAAACTAGCTCAGAGCAAGGTTCTGAAATGAATCCCTCTGCCAGATGGTACTGACCATGGAGAAACTATCCTGAAGTGCCATGTTCAGAGACACAACATAAATGGTACCACTGGATGGAATTCTAGAGACTGCTATTTTGCATTCCGTACAATAGAGGGCTGTGTTGTGTGCAAATTCCAGAGCGTGATCCCACTGCCACAATGCAACTGTTTACTCCATCTCAAAATGTCACATCAACATGACCTTCTAGAGGAGGTATTTGTTTGTGTGACTCCTTAGAGTAGGGCCTTCTCTGTGTCTGGAACATTATGAGTTGTTAGTAAATATGAAACAAATAGAGGAGAAAATGAGAAAGTTGGATCCCAAACAAACAAAAAGAATATAAAGGGAAGGAAGGAAGGGAGCAAGAAAGGGAGGGAGAGAATAAAGAAAGGAAGAGAAAAGAGAAAGAAAAATATGACAATGATAAGACTAACTTCTATTAAGGGCTTAATGTGTGTGGGGGGCAGTAGTCTAGAATCTATTTTCTCATGTGTTAATTCATTTGGTTCTCTTTGCTGTTGTTATTCAGTCGCTCAGTCATGTCTGACTCTGCTACCCTATGGAATGCAGCACACTAGGCTTCCCTGTCCTTCACTATCTCCCAGAGTTTGCTCAGACTCATGTCCATTGAGTTGATGATGTCATCCAACCATCTCATCCTTTATGACCTCCTTCTCCTCCTTCCCTCAATCCTTTGCAGCATCAGGGTCTTTCCCAATGAATTGGCTCTTTGCATCAGGTGGCTAGGTATTGGAGCTTCAGCCTCAGCATCAGTCCTTCCAATCATCATTATCCCAACACTAAGAATTATTAGGTGCCTACCAAAGCTTGACAGACTATGCTTTTCTCTCTTGTTCTCCAACTCTAAGTAGAAGGTTTATTGTCTTTATTTCACAGAGGAGGAAAGCAATGCTCAGAGTAAGCAACTTTCTCATGGTCACACAGTAAGTAGCAAAGCTATGATATGAACGCAGACTGGTCTGTTATATAATCAAGCTCATTCCATCATATTATGCCTGGAGAAGGAAATGGCAACCCACTCGAGTATTCTTGCCTGGAGAATCTCATGGACATAGGAGCCTGGCAGACTACAGTCCATGGGGTCTCAAGAGTCAGACACGACTTAATGACTAAACCACCCACCCCATGTGGTAAACATTAAAAGTATAATATAAACTGTGGTTTAAAAAGTACTGAGCTTTTTTCAATTGCATCTCTACTTAGTCCTCATACTATCCTGGAAATTATTATCTCCAGTGTTAGATCAGGAATCTCAGTCAGTTCACTTGATAAGTCATGTCAGACCATTTGTGACCCCATGGACTACAGCACGCCAGGCCTCCTTGTCCATCACCAACTCCTGGAGTTTACTCAAACTCACATCTGTTGAGTTGACGATGCCATCCAACCATCTCATCCTCTTTGTCCCCTTCTCCTCCTGCCTTCAATCTTTCCCAACACCCAGGTCTTTTCCAATGAGTCATTTCTTCTCATCACGAGGCCAAAGTATTGGAGCTTCAGCTTCAGCATCAGTCCTTCCAATGGATATTCAGGACTGACTTCCTTTAGGACTGACCGCAGAAAAATAAATAGCTTGCACAATTAGTGTATTTTCTTAGTGGTAAACCTGGGCTTTGAACTTAGGAAACCTCACTTCAAAACTTGCACTATTGAACGCTGCACTCTTACTTCCTCTCAACAGAAACCAATAATGGCAAAGTGAAGTGGAAAAGGGTAGGGAATTAGAAGAATGTATTCAATAAACATTTTATTTCATAAATATTTATTGAACTGGAAAGACAGAATTTACTGAGCTGTTAAAGAAGATACAGCTCCTGTAATCAAAGAACTCACAATTTGGAGGAAGGGAGAAAAAGAAAGGGAAGCATGAGATGAATGAATACAATAGAGTACAAAATCCATAGCAGGGCTCGATGCTGTGCTGGGCCTTAGGTCCACACACAAGAAGGCAGCCATCTCCACCTGGGGAGGAGGTGGAGGTGTCAGTGGGTCTCAAAGTCTGGGCTGGCTCAGAGCACCAATTCAAGCAGGCGTGAGAAGTGTGAGTTGAGAGAAGGTGAAGCCCAAGAGCGGAACTGTTACAGCCTACGGTAATACATCATGTGGGAGCTGATACAGACCAGAATGAGAACACTGACAGTTGGATTAGAGAGGATGGGATAAACTGAGCTAATGGTTGGAACAAGAATTGTCAAGAGCTGTTCACCAACCAGCTACCATTAAAGAGAAGGGACATCATCAGCTGATTCCCAAGTTTCTAATTTGGACCATTTAATGGAGCCACTAGTGAACCTGGACAGAGAACGTAGGAAGAAGAGCAACTCTCAAGGTTAGAGGAGAGGAGATGATATAAAGATATATTAGTCAGTTTTTTCTTGTCAAGTTTGAAATCTCTGTGAGACTCTAGGTTGAGATGTCCTGGGAGCTGTACTTCAGATTGTACAGATGTGACCAACATGATGAATGCGTGGGTGACACTTACATCCAGAACAGAAGGATCAATGATGGAATGTGCTTAATGGGAGAAGAATAGTGGAGAAATGAACCCTAGAAAATACTGACATGGGAGGTACAAGGGGGAGAAAGAGCCTGAAAAGTAATCAAGCATAGAAGAAAGAGAGTCAACCATTCAAACCAAGGGAAAAGAATTTCCAACTAAAAGAGATGAGAAATGATGTCAAATGTCACAGAACAACCACATAGATTACATAACAAAAAGTATTTATGGTATTTGACTGTTAGGAGATTATTGGAACCTAGAGCCCTGGAGAAAGGAGGGTGGGGCTCTTGAAGAGAAAGAGTAGCTTTTTCTCTAAGAGGGAGAGAAGAGAGAAGGAAAAAGAGGATAAAAATGAATTTGCCAATGTTTTAAATGGAAGTCAGAGGTTTGAGATTAGTCTGTGAATTAGAAAGTGAGATCAGATATGTAAATGACAATGGGACTGACAACAGTGAGTAATATTTAAAACCTCCGCTGAGGAAAAAGGACAATTTAAAAGGCTGCTAAGTTACAAAGAAGTCCCAGCTGGGACAGAGAATGATCAAGTTCTAGTTACAAATCTGCATTCTGACTGCCCTCAGCAGCCTCCTCCACCTACCAACAGGAAAGTAAGGAGATTGTGATTAAAGGATATTAGAGGATATGATAGGATTTTGTGAACTCAAGGATAGAAATTATGAATGCTCAAAGGGAAAGGAAAATAATTAAGGAGAATGTCTGTTTCCTAGTTATCATTTGTTAAATACTTAGTGATTACCTGTGCTGTGCTGTGGAGAATAATTATTCAACTAATCCCAAGTATTCACCGAACAGCTGCTATGTGCTCAGGTCTTTGTTAGGACATTCAGAGTCATATGACCTCTACCCTTAGGATGGTTGGGGCTTCCCTGGTAGCTCAGATGATAAAGAATCTGCCTGCAATGTGGGACACTCAGGTTTGATACTTGGGTTGGGAAGATCCCCTGGAGAAGGAAATGGCAACCCACTCCAATATTCTCGCCTGGAGAATTCCATCACCCTTAGGATGCTTACAGTCAGATGGAGAACTCACCTGAGAAAACTGCAAAGAAAAAGCAGTATGGTAGAAGCTATGATAGAAGGACACATAGGATGCTGGGGGATCATTGAGCGAGTTCAGACCCAGATTGGGAGAGGGAAGAAAAAGAACGTTTTCCTGACAGAGCCATGCCTGAGACATAAAAATGAGTAGAAGTTAGGCAGGGTGCTTAGAGGAGGCCAAGAAGGCACACAGGTGAGGCTGAAGAAATGGAAGAGGGTCAGATTATAACAAGCTCTTAGAGGTATACTAAGGAATTTGAATTTTATCCATTAAACTCTCTCTCCTTTCTTTCTTTCTGGCAATTTACACCTAACAGCAAAAACAAGCAAGTATTTTTCCTCCAGATATATATTGTTGTTATTTAGCCACTAAGTCATGTCTGACTCTGTTGTGTCAACATGGCCAATCTCATCTGTCTATAGGATTTCCCAGGGAGGAATCCTGGAGTGGGTTGCCATTTCCTCCTCCAGGGGGTCTTTCTGACCCAGAGATCAAACCAGTGTCTCCTGCATTGTCAGGCAGGTTCTTTGCCATTGAGTCACCTGGGAAGCTCCCAGAGATATGTGTGTGATAAGTTGCTACAGCCATGGACTGTAGCCCACCAGTATCCTCTGTTCATGGGATCCTCCAGGCAAGAATACTGGAGTGGATTGCCATGCCCTCCTCCAGAGATATGTAGTCTACCTGAAACTGTTGTTGCTCAAGTTAAAATTCCTCAACTTTCCATGTTTAAAAACAAATGTAAATTTTCTAACCTACTTTCAAATACATTAGTTTTACTATATTTTGAATTTTTACCTGCAAATCAATTCATCCTCAAGAAGATGTATCATGCTCCTTCTGGAGCTTCCTGTCTGTAAATTATTGGCTGTAGGTAGACAAGGAATCATTGAATTATTTTAAGCAAAGAGTGTTGCATAATAGATTTCAGTTTTAGAAAAATAACCTAGCAACAGTGTGTTGTATGGTTTAGGAAATCAAAACCAGGGACATGAAAAGTAATTAAGAGGCTGTTGCAATAACTCAACCAGAAAGGATGATTTCCTTAATACTAGCAGTCTGAGTAGCAAGAAAGGTCAATAGACCAGAATTACTAAGTGAATGAGAATTCCAGCAAATTATGTGGTGAGGAGGAGTCAACATGGCTGGCAGAATTCTGGATTGAATGCTGTTCCCTAGGTTTGTAAATAAAGGAGGAAAGTCAGGACCTCAGGAGTAGAAGAAATGGTAAGTTCTGCTCTGGAATTGGAGGTCCTCATGGGGAATCCAGGGGCTTCCCAGGTGGCACTAGTGGTAAAAAAAAAAAGAAAACCCCACCTGCCAGTACAAGAGACACAGGTTCCACTCCTGGGGCGGGAAGATCCCCTGGAGAAAGGAATGGCTACCCACTCCAGTATTATTGCCTGGAGAATCCCATGGACAGAGCGGCCTGGCGGGTGTCAGTTCATAGGGTCATACAGAGTAGGACATGAGTGAAGGGACTTAGCACCCATGCATGCATGGGGAATCCATGTTCTGATGACCACCGTGCATTTAGACACACGTGTGGAATGACTAGTGTATATATGGAAGTTACATGGTGGGGGCAGAGAAGTTCATCAGACTAAGAGTGCCCAGAGTTTATAAGGTAGTTGTAGAAATTATCTGGAAACAACAAATAAAACCCGTAGCAAGGAAGTCCAGTAAATCAGTTCTCATGCAATGAAAAGTGCTAAGGGCACAGGAAATTAGGGACTGAATGGATGAAGGCGGGTTAATCAGGGAAAGAACACCGCCAAGCTGCATTGCTGAGCTCAGAGGCGAGTTCATAGCGTCGTGCTAAACAAGAGGACCACAGTCACCACCCACACCTTCTTTACAGTGTCACCTTGTCTAACCGCCAAACCAACTGCATCTGCCTGGAACAATGAGGATGCCCTTGATGAGAGGGATGGCCTATTTCTGAGAATTCTGAAGATGTGAACACCATGTGATGGGTAAACGAAATTCCTGAGCAGGTGCTGTGAGCATGGAGGTGATGCAATTCTTCCTATTGTGAGTTTGGGTCTGTCCTGCTGCTGCAGCTGGAAACCACTGCCAAAGCAGTGGGGAGAATTCCTCTGCTCCTGGAGAACATAATCCTGCATGTGTGCTTCCCAAACCCAAAAGTGGAGTTGTGAGCTACTCCCAAGGAAGACAGAGAGCCTTGGGGATAAAATTGGGATATAAATATGTTTTAATTTCTAGGACATGTTCATAGCTTCCAGGGGCAATAAACACAACATATTATACAGAATTGGGTCTGTCCTGTCCTTACATTTAAAAAGAACTTTCCATGAAGAGGAGACTGGAGAGTTTCATGGGATCACAAAGAGTGGGACCCGGTTGAGTGGTTAACCCTTTCACTTTCACTTCTTGAGCTCTTCTTCCCAGGGCCCCAGAGGAAAGGAAGCAAAAGTGGTCAGAAATGGGCCCTGCAGTCTGCTGTCCTTCTAGCCTCTAGGCTTTGCAGGTTGAGCTGGGTTTGCATAGCCCCAAGGAAGCCTGGGGTTGAGCAAAGACAAGGTGATGTGAAATGTCGTTTGAATAGGAGAGGCTGTGGAGATCTAAATGTTGGGTGACATTTAAGTCATGGACTCCTGGAGCTCACATTTTAACTTTATTTGAAATAGTCACTTTTTCACTTTGAAATGTATTAGTGGAATATTTTACTAGATTCAAGATGAAGCAAATCTTTAAAAAATGAAATACCAGTGAAATATGCTTGGAAGTAGAGAAAAAATATGTATAAAACTCTAAATGCTCTCAGTCACATCCTGCGTGGTAACCCTGAAGACCACTCTTCATAGTGTTCATTTTTAATTTAAAAGAAAAGAACATTCTTTCAATTTTCTACATTGAGTGTATCTTACCCTTGTAATCAGAAAAAAAATACAACCAGTTTAAAAAACAAGAACACTAGAATTACTGCCAAATGCTCCTTTCCATGTTTCATTATCAAATCTCTATTCTCTGTAATTGATGTCAGAGCTGGACTCAAATTATCTTAGCAAATATTATGTCTCCTGAATAGCCAGAATCAGGTTTGCTGTATATGATCACCTGTGAGTGCTCTGTGACTAGTTTCCAAAGAGGCTGAATCCTGGAACTTCTAAAGGCCCAAGATTTATGTGGCCATAAGTGAAACAGTTCTTCTGGAATGAACAAGATCTAAAAGTTTAGAAATCCTCAGGCTATTCTCTAAACAAAGATGTGGGAAACTATTAATGTTTATATTAAAGATTCCCTAGTGTTGCTTTTCTTTTTTTTCTTGGTCATTGTAGGATATGAATGGTTCTGTCCTCTGCAATCCTTATGTAGTTGCCTCTGGGCAAGGAGCCCCTAGCTTGAGACGTGGCTGGAGGAGAAGATGGTGAGATGACTTACCTACTTAAGCTATAAAAGGAGGGCAAATGCTCACACACACACACACACACACACACACACTCTCACACACACACAAACAGATGCACACATGTCTTCTCAATTGTGGTTATAAAATACTAGTTCTGAAGAACTGCTGCTGCTGCTGCTCAGTCGCTTCAGTCGTGTCCGACTCTGTGCGACCCCATAGACAGCAGCCCACCAGGCTCTGCCGTCCCTGGGATTCTCCAGGCAAGAATACTGGAGTGGGTTACCATTTCCTTCTCCATCTGAAGAACTGGAAGGGACTAAATAAGTTTATCCTTTATAATATCTGTCTAGGCTAACATTCATCAAGCATGATAAGGGCAGTGCCCTGGGACCACAATATTTTTAATAGTCTTGAATCTCTATGAAAATCAGAAGAAAAAAATGAACCTTTAAACTGAGGGAAACCTTTTACCATGTGGTAGAATATATTCATTTTTATACCAATACAGTCATAAATTAATTAATTATCAATCCTTCTTTTGGAGGAAGCAGCCCACAAAGGCAAAGGAGCCAGGACCCTCAAAAGCCATAATGTGGCTCTGGTATCTGTGTTCCATTCCATTAGCTGTAGAGACCCTTTTGAAGACAGCATCTGAGCCAAGCCTGCCAGTTCCAGAAGCAGAATGCTAATGAAGCCAGGATCTTGGATTTCATGCCTAAAGAATTGTTACCTTTCTTCAGAAAAAACATTATTTCATAGCAACCAAGCCATCTATTAAAAGTATTAGTTGAAAAAAAAAAAAAAGAGTAAGATTGGATGTGAAAAAGAAAAAAAAAAAAAACAAGTTTGTTGCCACCTCTGGGGGAAATGACAAGGAGGAATTCTATGTATTTTTTAAAATATAATTTATTGTAGCATTTGCTATTAACAAATGACCATGGACCTTTGTGGTTTGAAAAAGACCAACATTTACAGCATTTACTTGCTCAGAATTCTGTGGTCAGGAAGAGGGCTGGCAGCTGAATGGTTCTCCTGCTGGTCTCATCCAGGTTCATTACAGTCAGTTGGCAACTCGGCTGAGCCAGTGGGCTTCACTCACAGGCCACAAGTCAGCAGCCTTCTCGTCAGGATGCCTGGGTCCTCCCCCATGTGGCCTCTCTGCTGGCTAGACTGGACTTCCTCATGCCATGGTGGAAGCAAATTCAGCTTATGTTAAAATTCCTATTTCCATTGGCCAAAGCAAGTCACAAACTCAAGACTAGATTCAAGAGGTGGAGAAATAGACTTTACTTCTTAATGGAAATAGCTCCAACGTCACTTTGCAAGGAGTGTGAGTACTGGGATAGGAAGATATTGTTGCCATCTTTGCCGTCTACCACACCTCTTCCTTCAAAATCCTCATAGCAAAACTTATGCCATTTTACCTACTTTTTGAATGTTTATATTCAGATGATTGGTTATGGAGTTTCAGCTAAAACTTAGCCTGGTTTCTGAAAGAAGGGGAAATGGAGATGCAATTGAAATAAGTCTAGTAATTTTTAAACCTCATTTTGTATTTTTAGGGTTTACAGCATAATGTGATGGAATGAGCCTTATTATGTATCAGACAAGTCTGAGTTTAAATCATAGGTTTGCTATTTACTGTGTGACCATGAGAAAGTTGCTTACTCACTCTGAGCATTGCTTTCCTCCTCTGTGAAATAAAGACAATAAACCTCCCACTCAAGTTTGTTGGAGAACAAGAGAGAAGTGCCTAGTCCACCAAGCTTTGATAGGTACCTAATAGTTCTTAGTGTCGGGATAAGGATGATTGGAAGGACTGATGCTGAGGCTGAAGCTCCAATACTTTGTCCACCTGATGCAAAGAGCTGTTTCATTGGGAAAGACCCTGATGCTGGGAAAGATTGAAGGCAAGAGGCGAAGAGAGCCACAGAGGATGAAATGGTTAGATTGCATCACCTACTCAGTGGATATGAATTTGAGCAAACTCTGGGAGATAGTGGAGGACAGGAAAGCCTGGTGTGCTACGGTCCATGGGGTCACAAATTCTCCTAGTCACATCTCTGACCACGGTCCGAGTTTTTAAATTTCACTTTTGGAGTGACCGATGAAAATGTGAATTCATTAATGCCTGTCTCTTTCAAGTTAAACGCATGTACATTTTTCAATTAAACTTCTTGGTTTTGATTTAGTCTTTTCCATTTTCATGACATTAATGACTTATTACCTCAAATTATTTTCCTGGTTTTTCAGTCTTTGGATTCATAACCTGAATTAAGGCTTTCCCTCTTTTTCAAAATCCTTAAAATACAAAGTTCCCACCTTGATATCATCCACTTGTATTTTATCAAGACACATTTGCTTCATTTATCTATTTATTTATTTATTATTGAAGTATAGTTGACTTACAATATTATATTAGTTTCAGATACACAACATAGTAATTTGACTTTTTATAGATTATACTTCATATAAAGTTATTATAAAATATTTGCTATATTCCCTATGCCGTGTACATCTTTGTAACGTATCTATTTTATACCTAGTAGCTTGTACCTCTTAATCTCCCTTACCCCTTTCGCCTCTCCCTCCACCCACTTCCCCTCTGGCAACCACCAGTCTGTGCTCTATATCTGTGAGTGTGTTTCTGTTTTGTTATTTGTTCATTGTTTTATTTTTAGATTCCACATATAAGTGATAACAGACAGTATTTGTCTTTTCTCTAACTTACTCACCGAATTTGTTTTATATTTAAACAATATGCAGCCTTAGGAGATCACTAAGCTTTCAACATACCACATAGAGGAGGGTCTTGGACTTTGCTATTACCTGGGATGGGTTTATTAACCAGAAAGTTAAATAGAGGTCATATACTAAATGTGAAAATAGTATCAAAATATGACCAAGCTTAAATGTGTTTTTATCAGGAAAGTATAGTGGCTTTCTTCAGGTATTTGTTATATTTTAATGAGATATAAATTTCACAATTTATGGTTTGGATGGAACGTATATGAAATGAATAGGGTCTATACCACTTGAGAGTGGGCTATTAAGTCACTAGCTTTGTGATGTAGATCAAATAACATCCTTATTTATATTAATTTTCAAACTCTTCCTTGGTCTTACTTCTTGAGGCATTCTAGTTAAAGGAAAAAAAGATAGCCTCTTACTAACCTTGTTCATTCAGCCCTATCTAAAATGAAATGCTCTATCTCTAGATAGAATTTGTAAATATGGGAAGTAGATGGCATTTTTGGATTAAGTTCTATGAATTTAATTTCATTTGCCCTTCTTTTTTGTCATCAGGTACAATAGTGCTAAAAGACATGAAATGATATCTGTTTGTATAGAATATATTACAAATATAAATATATATAATTTATAAAACCCTAATATAAATCTTATATAAAAACCAAACATGTGCATATGTATTTACACATATAATGTGTGTGTGTGTGCACATGTATATGTGATTTTAGCCCCAAGAACCACAAGGAATCCTAAAGGAATTTTTCATCCCAGGTTGAAGGTAGAGAAAGCCTACTTTTCGCTAGATGTCATTAGCTGTACTTGAGATAGTCGTCAACAATGTAGGAAAGGTACTAAACATATTTGTGCAACAAATGTATGTACTAATAATAAATGTTTTGGGAAAATGAAAGCGTAAGAGTATATGTCTTCCTTAACTAACTTGTCTGTTGTACAAGCTTTCCCTTCTGCAAGGACATTCTGCTTGCTGAAGAATTTCCTCGATAAAAGCCCAAGTTTACAACCAGTGAGCTCCATGTAGAAAGGTTCTCATTTGGTCCTACCTTTTGTACCTACTCTGGTTCTACTATATAATGTATAAGTCACCCAGGGAGGGAAAATATTTAGAGAAAACAAATAGTTTGGAAACACTAGCTGTCCATGTGCTTGCCCTGAGAGTGCATTGGTGAAACTGACTTGTACTCCAGTGTGCCTGCTGGGTCACCAGTTTCTGAACATCAGAAACCACACTCCTGAAAGTCTAGTTGGATAAGGTTACATGTGAACCAAGGAAAGTTTTCCTTGGCAAGCAACACAATGGAAAACAAAGCAGAATTTTTCAGATGACATTTATTTTTTCATATTTGTTAAAATATCTCTATGGACAATTTAGTCATCTATGTATTAAAAATACTAAGTATATACAAATTTATTTTATCTGAGTTTATTTCTTTAAGAAAGTAATACAAAGCAATAATTTCTTTAGTCTACATATATGTAGGTATAATTTGTACATGTGTATTAAAGTATGTAGAAAAATGAAAACATGATTTTAAAATATACAAATTAAAGAACTTCAAAACATTAGAATTTTAAAGTAAAATAATTTTTATATGAGATAAACACCATAGCATCTGTCAGGTGAGTGGAAGTTATGCTTAACCATTTTTGCTTTAGTGATTTTTAGATAGATTGTTTAGTAGATTTTTTAGATGTCGAAACAGTGAACAATTAAATTACAGTTACTATTTGCATCCACGTTTTCACAAAATCAACAAAAAAAATCAGCTGTATTGGCATAACATTTTTGTGTTCTGTCATCACAATGTTATTCAGAAGTTCTCTTTCAGTGCTAACGTATAATTTTAATCTTCATTTCATTTCCTTTTAATCACATTTATTTCATAAAACATGCTATCTCCAGGGGGAGTATTTAGCAGACAATGATGTATTCATGTAGAAAATACAGTCATTTCATTATTATGACAAAGAGAAATGTCGAAATGTGGAGAGAAAATGATCTGGAACCAAAGATTCACAAAAGAATGATGCACAGACTTCGGAAAATATGCTAAGCACGTCAACGTAAAGAGACATTTTCTCAGCAGAAAAGAATGAGGTGAATTTTGTGTTTTGTTTGTCAAATTTCAGTAAGTTTAAAAATTTTTTTCAGTTCATTGAAATCTCAAGTTCTAGCCCAAGAGATAATAGACTATTTTGATAGCATGTATTTTTACATTTGATATATATGTATTTTTGTTCCAGAAAAATATCTATCTAGGCTCTTTTTTTATACATATATATATATGTATATATATATGTATATACACATATATGTGGTATTTTATATATGTAAAAGATTGGCACTTGTCAAAAAAATAAATATGAGCCCCAATTTAGGGAAAAATCATCAGCCACCTCAGGAACTTGGTAGTTTGGAAAAACACTTTGGCCTTAATATGTAGCTTATAAAATATGAATGTGAAGCCAGTAATAACTGATACCGTTGATGGGTGTTTACTGTGTATATGCAGGATGCAACTGACAAATAGTATCTCTTATTTTCACAGTAGCTACATTTTACACGTGAGGGAATATATGATTAGTATGTTGCATCAAATTGCCTAGTTTCTAAAAATATGCAACCCGAGAACCATCAAAGGTATTATTACAGTCTCCAGCTTCTGAGAGGTCATCAGTTATACCTTCCTCCCATTTCCTCTGTAGATATATACATCATTAAATCAGTATTCTGAATAAGAAAGCAGTTAGCTGGACATTGGTAGACACGTGTTCTAAACCTTCTTTGCTCTAAAATTTTCCTTAAAGCTTAAACACTTCTTTGGATAGAGATTTTTTTTTCCTGTGGGTAGAAATAGGGCTCTCACTGTCATACTGAGGGACATTTTACTTTAAGAAGATAAAGTCTGTACAGAGTGGCAACTGTACTTCAACTCTCTGCAGTAAGGAATTTGCTTTAGCTGGCCTCTGTCCTTCATTTCTCTTTCTCCTTAGATTCCATATCCATCAAACATGAAAGAGTGTATGATTGTCAATTTCCTTATTTAATACTAAAGAAGAAAATCTGGTGCTCTAGACTACTGATTTATGGAGGATGAGTTATGTTCATTTCAAAGATTTACCTTTTAAGAAAAATTATTTTAAGAAGAAGCTAATATGAGCTTACTTTGAATCAGTTATTCTTCTTATGCTTTCTATTATTATAAAACAAACATCAAATGAAAGTTGTTTTACTGCACAGGTTCTTTTCCACTATTTGGTAGTCTGTGTTCTATGTGAATGTATTATTTCCCCACAGTCCAATTAATAAGGCCTTAAAGAGTCTTCAAATGTTGTGTCTATACAGGAGACTGACTCAGTGTTTAGCTTAAAGGTTCGTTTTAGCAATAAAAGTATAATGGGAAAAGGTTGCATTAGCCCCAACTCAGGAATACTCTTCTTCCTATCCTAGGTTTGCAGTCCTTAATTTTAACCTAGCTGTGCTTTTTGTCTGATCAGGAGGGGCTTATTTATTAGGAGTCATACAAAATAAACATGAAAAGTTCGCCATAAAATATGACAACCACTTTAAATAATGTTGACTTAATTAAACTTTAAACTTTATTTATATATTTTATGGCTTTAGTGTGAGCTCTTCTCGGATGTTTACTCCAGTGTAAAATCCATCATGTGAGGACCTTGAAAGGAATTAATCCCCCTACCCCTGGCACAGAACTCAGCTCCAACAATTCAGATCTAAATATTTAGTGATGGATGATACATGTTTATGGAACAGAGGGCAGCATGACATTTAAATGTGAGCTGCGGTTTCCATCCTAAGCATATGTTGAAAAGACACTAGAAGCTGAAGTTATGCCAACCAACGGAAGTTGATAACTTTTTTATGCTTGTCTTCCCCCTCCTCCTTTTTTTTTTTTTTGCCCATTCCATCTGTTTCTGGAGTCTCTTAACAAAACTATTCTTATAATCAACTTTCCAGAAAAGAAGTTTGCTGACTCTTGTGCATTTGGTAGTGCATCCCATGGTTAAACTAATAGCCTTGCTGGGTGTCAGCCAAAGGTTACAGGCCTCTCAAAATATTCCTGGAAAAAAAAGTTTATCACTAAACTGAAGTTTCTCATTAGTAACCCTGCGGTGTCTAATCTGTGAAATTACATGATTAACTCCTTTACAGAACCGGCTTCAGTTGGGGTTAGCAATCCCACAGGAAGTTATTAAAAGTATCACCAAGATAATTCCTTAGCTTTGTACTTCGGCCCTGGGGTAAAGGAAATAGATCATTAGATGAGATGAGTACTTTATAATAAAGTCATAGATCACTCACAATTATTAAATGGCTGTCAAGGAAGATTATTATTTTAAAAGTTGAGGACAATGTGATTTGCAAAACAAAAACCATGAAAGATTTTTTTTACTTCCTTTGTTTTGGAAAAGAAATGGGAAACATACTGTTTTCTCCCCACTGCTTTTTGAAGTTGATATTTCAGTGTCTCTTTTCAAATAGAGATATCTTACCTTGTGCTTTTTTCCTGAACTTATTTAAATATTCCTGAATGCAAGAGATGATTATTATAAGTAACTAATGGATGCAAAAAAAGGTCTAAAAATAGAATGGAGAAATATCTTACATAGATGTATAACTAATGTGAGAAGATTTTTTCTTAGAGCAGAAGAGATACGACCATGTGCATGGTTAGTAGCTCACTGGAGGTTCATAGAGGTTTTTCTAGTCATTCATTCAATTCACAAAACAATCTTTATCAGCCAGGACACTTTGACTTTGGTAAGAGTAAACCAAAACAAAAAGATATACCAATCTTAAAAAGAAAAGCAAAATCAAATATCTCTCATTATTAGCCAAATCCACTACACATGGCAGCTGCTTTTGGTAACTTCACTAGGATATTTGGCTTTTCAAACTCTAAGTTCTAAATCTTATTCTGGTTTGTACAGAAATGTCTCATATGCTTACTTCCTATTTTACTTTCCAAAATATTTACTGTAACTTTTTAATTTAAAAAAAATCCTAAACAATAATGTACATGGTTTGTTTTGAAACCAATCCTTGACTAGGCCAGGTTTCATAGTGAAAAGTCCCAGTAGCTATTCAACCAAACCATTCAAAGTCCTGTGTTTAAACACACAGGCACCTGGCCTTCAGTTCAGTTCAGTTCAGTCGCTCAGTCGTGTCCGACTCTCTGCGACCCCATGAATTGCAGCACGCCAGGCCTCCCTGTCCATCACCAACTCCCGGAGTCTACCCAAACCCATGTTCATCGAGTCAGTGATGCCATCCAACCATCTCATCCTCTGTCGTCCCCTTCTCCTCCCGCCCCCAATCCTAGCCAGCATTAGGGTCTTTTCCAATGAGTCAACCCTTCGCATGAGGTGGCCAAAGTATTGGAGCTTCAGCTTCAACATCAGACCTTCCAATGAACACCCAGGATTGATCTCTTTTAGGATGGATTGATTGGATCTCCTTGCAGTCCAAGGGACTCTCAAGAGTCTTCTCCAACACCACAGTTCAAAAGCATCAATTCTGCGGCGCTCAGCTTTCTTCACCGTCCAACTCTCACATCCATACATGACCACTGGAAAAACCATAGTCTTGACTAGACGGACTTTTGTTGGCAAAGTAATATCTCTGCTTTTAAACATGCTATCTAGGTTGGCCATAACCTTCCTTCCAAGTAGTAAGCGTCTTTTAATTTCATGGCTGCAGTCACCATCAGCAGTGATTCTGGAGCCCAAAAAAGTAAAGTCTGACACTGTTTCCACTGTTTCCCCATCTATTTCCCATGGAGTGATGGGACCAGATGCCATGATCTTAGTTTTCTGAACGTTGAGCTTTAAGCCAACTTTTTCACTCTCCTCCTTCACCTTCATCAAGAGGCTCTTTAGTTCTTCTTCACTCTCTGCCATAAGGGTGGTGTCATCCGCATATCTGAGGTTATTGATATTTCTCCCGGCAATCTTGATTCCAGCTTGTGTTTCTTCCAGCCCAGCGTTTCTCATGATGTACTCTGCATATAAGTTAAATAAGCAGGGTGACAATATACAGCCTTGACGTACTCCTTTTCCTATTTGGAACCAGTCTGTTGTTCCATGTCCAGTTCTAACTGTTGCTTCCTGACCTGCATACAGGTTTCTCAAGAGGCAGGTCAGGTGGTCTGGTATTCCCATCTCTTTCAGAATTTTCCAGAGTTTATTGTGATCCACACAGTCAAAGGCTTTGGCATAGTCAATAAAGCAGAAATAGATGTTTTTCTGGAACTCTCTTGCTTTTTTGATGATCCAGCGGATATTGGCAATTTGATCTCTGGTTCCTCTGCCTTTTCTAAAACCAGCTTGAACATCTGGAAGTTCACGGTTCACGTATTGCTGAAGCCTGGCTTGGAGAATTTTGAGCATTACTTTACTAGCATGTGAGATGAGTGCAATTGTGCGGTAGTTTGAGCATTCTTTGGCATTGCCTTTCTTTGGGATTGGAACGAAGACTGACCTCTTCCAGTCCTGTGGCCACTGATGAGTTTTCCAAATTTGCTGGCATATCGAGTGCAGCACTTTCACAGCATCACCTTTGAGGATTTGAAATAGCTCAACTGGAATTCCATCACCTCCACTAGCTTTGTTCGTAGTGATGCTTTCTAAGGCCCACTTGACTTCACATTCCAGGATGTCTGGCTCTAGGTGAGTGATCACACCATCGTGATTATCTGTGTCGTGAAGATCTTTTTTGTACAGTTCTTCTGTGTATTCTTGCCACCTCTTCTTAATATCTTCTGCTTCTGTTAGGTCCATACCATTTCTGTCCTTTATCGAGCCTATCTTTGCATGAAATGTTCCCTTGGTATCTCTAATTTTCTTGAAGAGGTCTCTAGTCTTTCCCAATCTGTTGTTTTCCTCTATTTCTTTGCACTGATCGCTGAGGAAGGCTTTCTTATCTCTCCTTGCTATTCTTTGTAACTCTGCATTTAGATGAGAATATCTTTCCTTTTCTCCTTTGCTTTTCGCTTCTCTTCTCTTCCCAGCTATCTGTAAGGCCTCCTCAGACAGCCAATTTGCTTTTTTGCATTTCTTTTCCATGGGGATTTTCTTGATCCCTGTCTCCTGTACAATGTCACGAACCTCTGTCCATAGGTCATCAGGCATTCTGTCTATCAGGTCTAGTCCCTTAAATCTATTTGTCACTTCCACTGTATACTCATAAGGGATTTGATCTAGGTCATACCTGAATGGTCTAGTGGTTTTCCCTACTTTCTTCAATTTAAGTCTGAATTTGGCAATAAGCAGTTCATGATCTGAGCCACAGTCTGCTCCTGGTCTTGTTTTTGCTGACTGTATAGAGCTTCTCCATCTTTGGCTGCAAAGAATATAATCAATCTGATTTCGGCGTTGACCATCTGGTGATGTCCACGTGTAGAGTCTTCTCTTGTGTTGTTGGAACAGGGTGTTTGCTATTACCAGTGCGTTCTCGTGGCAAAACTCTATTAGCCTTTGCCCTGCTTCATTCTGTACTCCAAGGCCAAACCTGCCTGTTATGCCAGGTGTTTCTTGACTTCCTACTTTTGCATTCCAGTCCCCTATAATGAAAAGGACATCTTTTTTGGGTGTTAGTTCTAGAAGGTCTTGTAGGTCTTCATAGAATCGTTCAACTTCAGCTTCTTCGGCGTTACTGGTCGGGGCATAGACTTGGATTACCGTGATATTGAATGGTTTGCCTTGAAAGCGAACAGAGATCATTCTGTCGTTTTTGAGATTGCATCCAAGTACTGCATTTCGGACTCTTTTGTTGACCATGATGGCTACTCCATTTCTTCTAAGGGATTCTTGCCCACAGTAGTAGATATAATGGTCATCTGAGTTAAATTCACCCATTCCAGTCCATCTTAGTTCGCTGATTCCTAGAATGTCACTGGGTGGTAATGTTCAGAGATGCCACATGGACTTAGTAAAAATGCCTGTGTCATGTGGAAAAATATTCATACACATAAAACCAAGACTTTTACAAATTTCCAAATATCAAACTTAATACAGGGAACAAAGCAGAACATTGACAGAAGATTAATTCCCTTCGATTTGTTTTTCTGTTTAGTCTCTTTCTTTGCATTCTCCATGGTTTTCTGACCATAATAAAAAAATAAATTGTCCTAAAATTTCATTAGTAAGGAAATCTATGACAGTTGACAAAAATCAGAAGTGTCGACAGGTGTGGGCAGCCTTCTGCCCAGTACTGTCTAATGTACACTCAGGGATTCAGCCCTATGATTCAGAGGGAGCTTATGGGGTGTGATCTGAGGTCTGTTGAAAGGGTATTTACCCAGTACATCTGCCTCAGTAGTCAGCCGTAGTGTCGGGAATCCTTGTGAAGCCATTCTTACCATACAAAAGTGAGAAAATGCACACTTGTGTGCAAAGATAGGAAAAATGTATAGTCATAGCCATCCATGGGTACATCACTGCTAATTAATAGATTATATTTGTTACCCAGAAGCATTTAATCCTATCTGTTATATATTATATATTGTCCATTTACTACATGCCAAGTACTGTGCTGGCACATTATATGAATTTTTCTACATTTTTCAGCATATTTAATGCACTTGACATGCTAGTGAGGTAAACACCATCATCTCCCCAATTTTACAGATAAAACTGGTGCACACAGTGTTATGTGGCAGTCTGGATGGGAGGGGAGTTTGAGAGAGAATGGATACATGTATATGTATGACTGAGTCCCATTGCTGTCCGCTTGAAACTATCATGATATTGTTAATCAGCTATATTCCAATATAAAATAAAAAGTTTTTTAAAATAAATAAAAATGTAAAAATCATTAAAAAAGGAAAACTGGAGCACAGAAATATGAAGAAATTTTCCAGATGCCATACAACTGAGCAATGATCAGGCCAAGATTAAAACCCAAATCGTCCTCCTCTAAAGCTAGAACCACTGTGCGTCTGTAAAAGAGATGTTATAACTCCTGCCTCTTATAACATATAATTCTTAGGTTTGTGGTGAGAATTAAATGAGATGATGCTTGTGAAATGCTTGACACAGTGCTAGTTACAAAGCAGATGTTCAGTAAATGTTAGTTTTTTTTGTCTTTTCCATTTGGATATCAGTCCCCTTACCTGTAATCGGTGAATAATATAATTTACCATGGGAGGTTCTGTGTCACTTCACAATGGATGTGAAATGGTAAAGAGTCATAGACTCAACATGGTAGATGTTGAAGATACACTAGCTACAAGGCACCTTGTTGCCAAATCACAGAGTGCCAAGCTTGAGTGCCTGCAGATCCCCTGTCTGCCGTCTGGAGACAGGAAGCAGCTCTGTCTGTAGGGAAGGTGGGGTAGAGTGGAGGAGTGGAGCCGGTGTCCAGTAGATACCAGTGGCCTATCTGTGAGGTGACTGGGGCTTCAGAGACCAGGCAGGACCTTAAAATAGAGACAATTTCCAGTTAAGATGATTAAGTCTAATGTCACAGAGACGCTACTTCAGCGGGCTGAACCGTCCAGTGTAAGGAAGATGGATGCCACCGAAAACTGCTTTGTAAACACACAAAACACAGTTTTAAGGACTTTTGGATTTAACTTCAGCCACTCACATGTTTGGAGTGCTAAAAACTAGCACCAGATGATATCTCATTTTTTTCTGAGTAGAGTTGGTGAGTTTCACATAAAGGAACCAGAAGCCTTGCCTAGGAAAAAAACTCCAGGCTTCTGTTTTGTCCCAAATCACATAATTTTCAGCTCCTTCAATTTTTAAAAAAGCAAGATCTAAGTAAATGATTCCATTATATTTACGAGTTTTCTAATCTCTCAAAAATTTGACTATCATTTTAATGAGTGGGTTGAGTTACAGGTATAACCTTCCCATTCACATGAGAAAATTGTGTGTGCAGTTCTTCATTACATTTAAATTTTATAGGTTGATAACAGCAATATAGTCGTCAAAAGGTACAAGAATTCCAATGTGAGTTTCTACACATTAAAATGTCATAATTTTCATAATTTTCTCAAAAACTTAAAATGACATTTTCCTTTAAAAAAATTTTTTTGGTTGGTCTTGGAAAGGGGATTGATGTGAGGAAGTAAGTGAAAATTTTAACTATAGAAGCTATATTAAAGAAAAATTCATCTAGTAATGATTCAACATTGGAAAACTTTTTTTAAAGTTCTGAAACTAATTATGTGTTCATAAGCTCCATTGATAGATGGGAAATAGTGGAAACAGTGGCTGACTTTATTTTTTTGGGCTCCAAAATCACTGCAGATGGTGACTACAGCCATGAAATTAAAATACGCTTACTCCTTGGAAGGAAAGTTATGACCAACCTAGACAGCATATTAAAAAGCAGAGACATTACTTTGCCAACAAAGGTCCGTCTAGTCAAGACTATAGTTTTTCCAGTAGTCATGTATGGATGAGAGAGTTGGACTATAAAGAAAGCTGAATGCCGAAGAATTGATGCTTTTGAATTGTGGTGTTGGAGAAGACCCTTGAGAGTCCCTTGGACTGCAAGGAGATCCAACCAGTCCATCCCAAAGGAGATCAGTCCTGGGTGTTCATTGGTAGGACTGATGTTGAAGCTGAAACTCCAATACTTTGGCCACCTGATGCGAAGAGCTGACTCATTTGAAAAGAATCTGATGTTGGGAAAGATTGAAGGCAGAAGGAGAAGGGGATAACAGATGATGAGATGGTTGGATGGCATCACCGACTCAGTGGACATGAATTTGGGTAGACTCCGGGAGTTGGTGATGGACAGGGAGGCTTGGCTTGCTGCAGTCCATGGGGTCGCGAAAAGGTGGACACGACTGAGTGATTGAACTGAACTGAACTGAAGCTCCACTGAACATTACATCTATAATGATTAGTGAAACACACAGTGATAGGAACACACTCTGAGCTGTTCTTTCAAAATATTAAGTTTGAAAAGATATCTCAGCTCATATTCCTGATTCTTGTGCATATGCACACAGACATATATCAGTTAAATTTGAATTTCAGATAAATAACAAAAAATTAATACAAATATGCCCTGTGAAATATGCTGAATTGCATGGGACATAGAAATACTAAAAAAAATATTTGTTTTCTGAAATTTAAATTTATCTTGGTGGTCTGTACTTTATTTGCTAAATCTGGCAACTCCAAGACACCTAGACCCACACAGACACAACATCAGTAAAAGAATCTTTTAACCCACTATGCCTACTGTAAAACAAAGTTTTAGAAGCCACCTACCACAAAGATTTAATTAAATCTTTGGGACTGGATGGACTACTCAGCCCTCCACTGATAAGATATGACAAAATCACTAAACTCCCCGATACAATTAACATGACTCCGATCTAGCTTGAGATTTTCTCCTTCCTTTTTTTTTTCCCCTTATCCTCATTTGCCTTGCCCACCTGCAGAATTCTCCCGAACACTCTTTCCGCTCTTGCTGTGCAGTTTCCTACTATTTACCTGTGCATTTATTAGCCTGTTAGATTCTCATTCTAATCCCCCAGTATCTCTCCACTGCCTTATTCAAGGCCACTATTGATATTTACTTAAGCTTATCATCCAATATTTCTACCTGTACCCACGTTTGTCTCTATCATCTGAGTTGTCTCAGTGACTCAGCTCCTGGTTTATTTTTCTTTTCCTTTTGAAATCTCTACTCAACTTAGATTTACTTCAAACTTCATATTAATGGCTCTTTAAAAACTCTTGCCTTGGAATTTAATTTTAATTCCACTCACCATCACTCTACTAAATCATTGACACCTCGTTTCATGTAGTATCTTGACATCACCCCCTCTGACATAGCATCTTTACTCCCATCAGCCTTCTTTGCATGTACTCTCGCTGATCTGCAATTTTGCTTTATTTCTTTGAGCTTCCCTGTGTGCCAGTCTGTGATCACTGTTCTGAGTCATACAGCACCATTCACACCCACCAGTCTCAAACCTAAAATAAGCCCTCTTTGTCTGTACTAGTT
Source organism: Giraffa tippelskirchi (assembly GCF_054371585.1). Taxonomy (NCBI): domain Eukaryota; kingdom Metazoa; phylum Chordata; class Mammalia; order Artiodactyla; family Giraffidae; genus Giraffa; species Giraffa tippelskirchi. The sequence continues at coordinate 135,989,618 of NC_137283.1, forward strand.
TGTACCCAAACTTTTTCTTAAAAGGAGAGGAGGTGGGGAGGGCATGTATGTATGTATATGGTTAATTCATGTTTGTTGTACAGCTTGTAAACCAATTATATTCCTATTTAGAAAAGGAAAACATCCCCTTTCTCCAAGTCAGAGTTTCTCTGGGTCTTTAAGCACCTTACATTCCCTCTTTTCAGTTTGGTCAGAGAGGAATTCCACTTCATCCTCAGGCTAGTCTCTTTCCACCTGTAAACTTCACATATAACTCTTCCCATCTGCAACTTTGCTAAGGAATTTATTTCCATCAGAGCCCCTCATTTTACTGTTGCCTTTCCCTCTGAGCACAAGCGTGAGGAATTCTCCACACTCCACTCCCTCAATTCCTGGAATTTTGCTAAACTTCATAATAAAACCTCTACATAAAATGGAAATAGAAGATAACTACTTAAATACAATAAAAAAAAAGCTTGTTACCAAAACCCTAGTGTAGAAAATAATTAAATACTGAGATAATTTCCAGTAAAAATCAGAGCTATGTAAAAGACACCTGCTTTTCCTAATTCAATATCACTGGAGATGTTCTGACATGCAATGAGAAAATAAGTAGAAATAATCAATATAAAAGAAGAGAAGGCAAAGTGATCGATACCTACCTATGATAGGGTGATATGCTCTTAGTACATAGAAGACTGTATAAAAAATTTAGGAAAGTAGCCAGGTAAAAGAAAAAAAAATTACTAAAACAGACTTTATATTAGCAACCAATTTTAAAGATCTAAATTGAAAAACAAATATCAATTAATAACAGCAACCCAACTGGAAAAAATACCTAGGAATATATTATGTAAGAAAGATAAGGAACTTAAATTTAAAAAGTATTTAATAGTGATGTCTGAACACTTGGTGCTATAGACTGAACGCTTGTGTCCCCCCCAAATTCACATATTGAGTTGAATGTATTGAAACCTAACCAGCAATGTGTTGGTATTAACAGGGGAGACCTCTGGGAGGTGATTAGGTCATGAAGGTGAAGCCCTCATAAATAGGGATGGTGCGTGCACCCTCGGTTGTTCAGTCTTGTCCGACTCTGCGACGCCATGGACTGTAGTTCTCAGGCTCCTCTATCCATGGAATTTTCCAAGCAAGACCTACTGGAGTGGGTTGCCACTTCCTCCTCCAGGGGATCTTCCTGACCCAGGGATAGAACCCTCGTCTCCTGTGTCTCCTGCATTTCAGCTGAATTCTTTACTGCTGAACTGCCTGGGAAATCCTTAATGTCCTTCTAAAAGAGACCCTAGGGAACATCCTAGCCCCTTGACCCACCAGTAACAATGTGATGTTACAGACAGAAGAAGATGGTCCATGAACCAGGAAAAGGGTCCTCACCAGACACTGAATCTGCTGGTGCCTTGATCTTGGACTTCCCCAACTCTAGAACTGTGAGAAATAAATTTCTGTTGTTTATAAGCCACTCAATCTATGATATTTTTTTATAGCAGCCCAAATGGACTGAGACTCTTGAAAAAATATATATTGTCTCTTTAATGAAACAACGTAATATTTAAAATGCAATGCTTTCCAAAGTAATATGTAAATTTAATGCAAATTCAGAATAATTTACTACAACCACTATGTGATTTATTTTGAAACTGGATAAAATTAATTCAGAATTCTTATGAAAGATAAATTTCTAAGAAGAGCCACAAATATCTTTAAAAAGAGGAAACATGGAAGGAAAATATGCTTTAAACATATACAAGTCCAAACAATATATAAATTTATCAGTGGAACAAACTAGACCAAAGTACACATAAAAACTTAATATTTTTCAAATGTAAGCAGGGAGGATTCTGAGATGACTCACTTTTGAGATGAGATGAATAGCATAATGATGATAATGAGAAGAAAAAGTGTTCCCCTCCCAAAAAAATCAGAGATAAGAACTTGGCTGCAGTTTATTTGTAGTCTGGTCTCTAGGACAAGCAAGAAAGAGGGAAATGAGGCAAGAAAAGAGTCTGACCTAAAGTTTGCTGCTTTGGCAATGGGTTTTGTTACTTCGGGACTGCTTGGGGAATGTGAAGAATGCCTTCTTTGAAGAACTGGAGGAAGATGGAGCATCTATCTACCAGTTTCTATCCCTCCTGAGGATTGCCTCTGGGCATTAAAACTACCCCTCTCCCCTCTTTGCATGGGTTGCACTAGAGTGCAGAAAGGCCATAAGCGGAGAGCAGGTACCATGGAGATAGGACAGAGTTAACTGAGGGGAGCCTGAGGTTGCCTGGAGCCGTTCAGGTCAGTCATGGGGATGCTGATGTGAGAAACCAGATGTGCTGGAAAGTCCTGGGTACATCAGTTCACTAGGCTGAACATTCAGCCTGGAAAAATTGTGGGTAAGGGCTTTTGGAAACAAGGGTTTCTTTAGTGATGATGCTGTTTCTTCATGGTCACCTCTTCTGGTATAGCTTGATTGTATGCAGTGAGTTTTATTGGGTCATTGAAAGAACACTGACAGTCAACAAAAAGCCCATGATGCATACAATTGATCTCCATAATGGATCTCCCAACCCCCAGGGCTAATTTTACAAGGCAATTGTAATATTCCAAATCCTTATTTGTTGTTGATGGGGAAAATTGTGGGTCAAGTATCTTCCAGATTCGTGACAAAATTATTGGTATTCAACATTGAATTCTTGACTTGCAGCTCAAATATAAGCATTCCTTAATCATCTTAACATAAATGAATCATTGTTATAGCCTCAGGTGATGGGCGATCCTGTTCTTTGTTCAGCAGCCAAATGCATGTCCAATTAGAAAAATCTCAGGATGATTTAAATGCAACCCTAAGAAAGGAGAAAGCCACTTCCCATGAGTTTTTTCATGGGAATAGCAATCTCTCTGGAGAAAAAAAGATATATTTTAGAAATAAAGCTGACAAAAGGAGCAAGGTCTAGTGAACACCAGAGAACACTAATATATTAATATTCTCTAGAAAATCACATGGATCACAGCCTTGTATAACTCAATGAAACTATGAGCCTTGTCATGTAGAGCCACCCAAGACAGATGCGTCATGGTGGAGAGTTCTGACAAAACATGATCCACAGGAGAAGGGAATGGTGAACCACTTCAGTATTCTTGACTTGAGAACCCCATGAACAGTATGAAGAGGCAAAAAGATATGAAACTGAAAGATGAACTCCCCAGGTCAGTAGTTGCCCAATATGCTACTGGAGAAGAGAGGAAAAATAGCTCAGGAAAGAATGAAGAGGCTGAGTCAAAGCAAAAATATCACCCAGTTGTGGATGTGACTGGTGATGGAAGTAAAGTCCAATGCTGCAAAGAAAATATTGCATAGGAACCTGGAACGTTAGGTCCACGAATCAAGATAAATTGTCAGTGGTCAAACAGGAGACGGCAAAAGTGAACATCAACATTTTAGAAATCAGTGAACTAAAATAAATCCAAATGGGTGAAGTTAATTCAGATGACCATTACATCTGCTACTTTGGGAAAGAATCTCTTAGAAGAAATGGAGTAGCCCTCAGAGTCAACAAAAGAGTCCAAAATGCAGTACTTGGGTGCAGTCTCAGAAATGACAGAATGATCTCTGTTCATTTCCAAGGCAAACTGTTCAATATCACAGTAATCCAAGTCTATGGCCCAACCACTGACACCAAAGAAGCTGAAGTTGAATGGTTCTATGTAGACCTATAAGACCTTCTAGAACTAACACCCAAAAAAGATGTCCTTTTCATCACAGAGACTGGAATGCAAAGTAGTAAGTCAAGAGATACCTGGAATAACAGGCAAATTTGGCCTTGGAGTACAAAATGAAGCAGGGCAAAGGCTAACAGAGTTTTGACAAGAGAATGCACTGGTCATAGCAAACACCCTCTTCCAAACAACACAAGAAAAGACTCTACACATAGACATCACCAGATGGTCAATACTGAAATCAGATTGATTATATTCTTTGTAGCCGAAGATGGAGAAGCTCTATACAGTCAGCAAAAAGAAGACTAGGAACTGACTGTGGCTCAGATCATGAACTTCTTACTGCAAAGTTCAGAACTTAAGTTGAAGAAAGTAGAGAAAACCACTATCCCATTCAGGTATGACCTAAATCAAATCTCTTGTGATTATGTAGTGGAAATGACAAATAGATTCAAGGGATTAGATCTGAAAGACAGGGTGCCTGAAAAACTAAGGACAGAGGTTTGTAACATTGTACAGGAGAGACTGTGATCAAAACCATCCCCAAGAAAAAGAAATGCAAAAAGGCAAAATGGTTGTCTGAGGAGGCCTTACAAATAGCTGAGAAAAGAAGAGAAGCAAAAGGCAAAGGCGGAAAGGAAAGATATATCCATCTGAATGAAAAATTCCAAAGAATAACAAAGAGAGATAATAAAGCCTTCCTAAGTGATCAATGCAAAGAAATAGAGGAAAACAATAGAATGGGAAAAACTAGAGATCTTTTTAAGAAAATTAGAGATACCAAGGGACTATTTCATGCAAAGATGGACACAATAAAAGACAGAAATGGTATGGACCTAACAGAAGCAGAAGATATTAAGAAGAGGTGGCAAGAATACACAGGAGAACTATAAAAAAAAAAAAAAAAAGATCCTCATGACCCAGATAACTACACTGGTGTGATCACTCACCTAGAGACAGACATCCTGGAGTGTCAGGTCAAGTGAGCCTTAGGAAGCATCACTACGAACAAAGCTAGGGGAGGTGATGGAATTCCAGTTGAGCTATTTCAAATCCTAAAAGATGATGCTGTTCAAGTGCTTCACTCAATATGCCAGCAAATTTGGAAAACTCAGCAGTGGCCACAGGACTGGAAAAGGTCAGTCTTCGTTCCAATTCCAAAGAAAGGCCATGCCAAAGAATGTTCATACTACCGCACAATTGCACTCATCTCACATGCTAGCAAAGTAATGCTCAAAATTCTCTAAACAAGGCTTCAACAGTATGTGAACTGAGAACTTCCAGATGTTTAAGCTGGATTTAGAAAAGGCAGAGGAACCAGAGATCAAATTGCCAACATCTGTTGGATCATAGAAAAAGCAGGAGAATTCCAGAAAAACATCTACTTCGGCTTTATTGACTACACCAAATCCTTTGACTGTGTGGATCACAGCAAACTGTGGAAAATTCTTCAAGAGAAGGGAATACCAGACCACCTGACCTGCCTCCTGAGAAATCTGTATGCAGGTCAAGAAGCAACAGTGAGAACCTGACATGGAACAATGGACTGCTTCTAAATTGGGAAAGCAGTATGTCAAGGCTGTATACTGTTACCCTGCTTACTTAACTTATATGCAGAGTACATCATGCAAAATGCTGGGCTGGATGAAGCACAAGCTGGAATCAAGATTGCCAGGAGAAATATTAATAACATCAGATATGCAGATGACACCACTTTTACGGCAGAAAGCGAAGAGGAACTAAACAGCCTCTTGATGAAAGTGAAAGAGGAGAGTGAAAAAGCTGACTTAAAGCCCAGCATTCAAAAAACGAAGATCATGGCATCCGGTCCCATCACTTCAAGGCAAATAGATGGGGAAACAATGGAAACAGTGACAGACTTTATTTTCTTGGACTCCAAAATCACTGCTTATAGTTCCATAGAGTTAGACAAGGCTGAGGTCCATGTTATCAGTTTGATTAGTTTTCTGTGACTGTGGTTTTCATTCTATCTGCCCTTTGAGGGACAAGGATAAGAGGCTTATGGAATCTTCTTGATGAGAGAGACTGACTGTGGGGGAAACTGGGTCTTGGCTCACATTGCTGGGCTGCAACTGCTAATGACTGTGACAGACTTGTTTACTGATATGGCAGGAAAGGTTCCATTTCTCATATGGTTATTCTAAACGTCACTAGTTCTGTGGCATCTTCTCAGGCAGGTGTGGCTCAACAGTGCTTCTCAAACTTCTGTGTGCCAGATGGTCACCTTGGCAAATAGATGGGGAAACAATGGAAACAGTGAGAGACTTTATTTTGGGGGGCTCCAAAATCACTGCACGGTGACTGCAGCCATGAAATTAAAAGACGCTTACTCCTTGGAATAAAAGTTATGACCAACCTAGACAGCATATTAAAAGGCAGAGACATTATTTTGCCAACAAAGGTCCTTCTAATCAAGCCTATGGTTTTTCCAGTAGTCATGTATGGATGTGAGAGTTGGACTATAAAGAAAGCTGAGTGCTGAAGAATTGATGCTTTTGAACTGTGGTGTTGAAGGAGACTATTGAGAGTCCCTTGGACTGCAAGGAGATCCAACCAGTCAATCCTAAAGGATATCAGTCCTGAATATTCACTGGAAGGATTGATGCTGAAGCTGAATCTTCAATACTTTGGCCACCTGTTGTGAAGAACTGACTCATTGGAAAAGACTCTGATGCTGGGAAAGGTTGAATGCAGGAGGAGAAGGGGACAACAGAGGATGAGATGTTTGGATGGCATCACCGACTTGATGGACATGAGTTTGGGCAAGCTCCAGGAGTTGGTAATGGACAGGGAAGCCTGGCCTGCTGCAGTCCATGGGGTCTCAAGTAGTCGGACATGACTGAGCAGTTGAGCTGAACAGAGCTGAGAAAAAAGTTGCCATTCCTATGGTGGTAAATATGTAAATCATAATTTATTTTCACTCATGACTGACTTTTCTAGATGAGTTCTATTTCTTAGGCTCCGCTGCTAATTTCTTCACCTGAAAGTTTCTCCTTATTCGTCTCTACATATTCAAAGCTCCTTTGGCTTTATTTCTTCACTGATTGCTATTGATTAATACTAAAATTTTCCTCTTCTGTGACACAGATTGCTTTATATTCACCATCTGGATCCTGCATCAATGTAATAACTTTTACATGAATGTGTTTCTATATTTTTATATGTCGCATATATTATCATTCTGGTATGACTTCCTTTAATGATCTTGCTTCACAATTTCTTTTGATGTTACACAAAATTAACAATATGCCTCTGTTTTATGCTAACTTTCTTGTTTGTACTGCTTTATACATGCTACTTGGTTTCTAATATAAGTTATCTTAAACAAATATTATTCAAAGTTACATATTCTTTCCTTTAATTTTAACTTCTCAGAGTATGTTGTATTTAATTTCACAAAAGATGAAACTTGTTCACTGAAGGTTCTGAAGTGTTGATCCACTTAATAATATGAATAAAATCTACTATTCTTCAACAATCAAGACTCATGTTTTATAATATCATTTCTTTATTTATGGCTGTGCTGGGTCTTTGTTGCTGTGTGGGCTTTTCCCTCATTGCGGATAGCAGGGACTACTCTCTAGTTGTGATGCACAAGTTTCTCATTGTGGTGGTTCCTTTTGTGGAGCATGGGCTTTAGAGCACGTGGGCTTCAGCAGTTGTGCCGTATGGGCTCAGTAATTGTGGCTCCTGGGCTTCAGAGCACAGGCTCAATAGTTGTGGTGCACAGGCTTAATTGCTCTGTGGCATGTGGGATCTTCCCGGATCAGGGATAGAACCCATGTCTCTTATATTGGCAGGTAGATTCTTTACCACCAGGAAAACCCACATTTTTTTTTTTATAACAATGTGCCATGTCAGACTGAAAATGAAATCTCTTCTTTTCATACAATATACCTGAAGTTGCCTGGGAAATAGGCTGCTCATATCCAGTGTTATTGTAGAATAATAAGAGAACGCTCTTGATAATTGTAATTCATAAAACACAGAATAAAAATTAAATTTCCAAAAGATAGTTGTAAGATAGAAAAACAAACTCAAACTGCCTTCTGACCTAGAAAAACACTGTGTCACATGTATACCCCCCAGTACTTATTTTTTCTCTATAAGTATGATATAACTAAGACTCAAGAAGATAGTAAACTGTAGTTTGGTATAGAATGTATCAGTGCGTCAAAACAAATATTTTTCTTAACAGAATGAGGTTGGGATCTACATCTGTCTTAGGGTGTCTTCAACATGGTGCCTGTGGGAGGTATAGTGAACATTGTGGTTTGTTAGCTAGATCCCCCACAAGGGCTGAGGCACTCATTCTTCTAGATGCTGGGGTGTTGACTACCAATGGTTTGTAGTGAATTCCTCTTTGGACATTGCCCTTTTTATGATAAATTTTTATTAATTCTTTTTTTGACAATTTTTTAAATTGAAGTATTAAATGTTTAGAATATTTTGTTAGTTTCAGGTATATAGCAAATCTGAAAAGAATCTTTTATAGATTATTACAAGATATTGAATATAGTTCCATATGCTATACAGTATGTCCTTGCTTTTTTTTTCCATTTTTTATTTCATATTGGAGAACAGTTGACTTACAATGCTATGTTAGTTTTAGATGTACAGCAAAGTGGCTCAGTTATAAATATACATATATTCATTCTTCTTTCAGATTTTTTTCCATATAGGTTATTCTAGAGTACTGAGTAAAGTTTCCTGTGCTATGCAGTAGGTCCTTGTTGATTATCTGTTTTATATATAGTAGTGTGTATATGTTAATTCTAACCTTCCAATTTATCTTTCCCCCAACCTTTCCCCTTCAGTAACCATAAGTTTGTTTTTGAAGTTTGTAACTCTAAAGTTTGCAATTCTTGTTTTGTAAATAAGTTCATTTCTATCGTCTTTTTAGATACCACGTATAAGTGATAGCATGTGGTATTTGTCTTTATGTCTGACTTGCTTCACTTAATATGATAATTTCTAGTGGACACTACCCTTTGTACAAGAAAGTTGCTTCACCCAGGGTGGACGCTTGTTCCCTGGGAATAGCCCATATCCCAGGTAGTCAAGATAGGTGTCCAGTGTGATCCAGGACAACTCTAAATAGTCATCTCATCTCCAGAAAATCTGCTGAGGACTCTGTTACAACTGAAACATGGCTCAACTCCCCTCTCTTCCCAATCTTGAGTCTCTCAACCCCCTTACAGATGTTTCTTCCAAGAGCACTCATCAATTAATTGCTCTCACACAAATTTCTACCTCAGCGTCTGTTTCCTGGGAAAGATGGAAGCAACACAAATGTTTTAACATTATTTGAATAATAATAGCTCAGTGGTAGAGTCCACTTGCCAATGCAGGAGGCACAGTTTTGATTCCTAGGTTGGGAAGATCCCCTGGAGTAGGAAATGGCAACCCCTTCCAGTATTTTTGCTTGGAGAATTCCATGGAGAGCAGAGCCTGGCAGGCTACAGTCCATGGGGTCACAAAGAGTCAGACACAACTGAGTAAGTAACTGATTCAACACTCTAGTCTTTTTGCGCTTCATATTAGAAAATAATATTCTGATAAATATATTGGATACCAAGTCTAGTCACAGAAGAAGAAAAAGAAAGTTGAACCATAGGAAAATTTAATTTACTGAATTTATCAACTTTATTGGTGTTGTTCATTTTAGTCATAAAAAGTAAAACTCTCTAAAGCATAATTAATCAATATGACATGTATTTGACTGAGTTATAGAACTAAATCTAAGGCTATTTATGGAAATTATTTAGTTCAATTATTGGGTTGTTTTCCTTAAAACTTTCAAGTTATGTGTATGCAAAGACATACATAAATAATTCATAAGCAATAAGGAGGTAAAATTTTTAAATAACATAATAATACTGTTTCTCATGAAGAGCAGAAAAAAATCTAATTTATTTTATCTAACACTGTTAGTTTGGTAAGTGTTGACTGTAGTTTTTAGATGTTGAAGTCTTTTATTTGTTGGTAATGTACTAACTTTGCCAGGGGTACTATGCTCACAGAGAACAACATTTACAGTCACGTTCTGTTTGGTTTTTTGTTTGGCTTCCCTGGTGGCTCAGATGGTAAAGAATCTGCCTACAATGCAGGAGACCTGGGTTCGACTCCCGGGTAGGAAAATGCCCCGGAGAAGGGAGTGGCAACCCACCTCCAGTATTTTTGTCTGGAGAATCCCATGGACAGAGCAGCCTGGTGAGCTACAGAGTTGGACATGACTGACAAAGGGTTGAATATGACTGACCGACTAATACTTTCACTTTGTTTTGTTTTAGTACAACAGCAACAGATGGATACTAAGCCATAAGATGTTACAGAAAAACCCAAACGAACTTTTGGGCCAACCCCATAGTGTCTAGACCCTCCACATCCATCCTTATTTCCTTCAGATTTGGAAGACTAAGCACTACTGTTCTGAGATTCGTGCAATCGACTTCCTGATTTTGCATCCTGGACATGCTTTAGTTTCTACCAATGAGAAGCGCCTGCATGAGATTTGGAAGGTGTGTGGATGGGACAGGCCATCTTTCTGTGGCTATGCTGGCTGACCATGAGCTCTGATAGATCAGGTGTGCATAGGGTCGAGTAGTGGCTGTCTCCTAACCTATAGATTGCAGACGCAGCAATGTGACCTTTAATGCAAACGTCCAGGTGCAACCCAGACTTCCGTCCCTCTTACCCTTTCCACTGAATTTACAAACTAATTCCCTGTATTAAACCCCACAATGTTTGAACTGCCTACACTGACTTCTTGCTCTTTTACCAGAATCTGATTGATCCATGATCCTACCTAAAAAAAAAATTCCACCCTGGTTTTATTTACTTTTTGAATATTTCCATTCGCACAAATGGGCAGCTTAGATGGCGGTAGCAGGTGTCAAGGCTGCTTGCTTGACTTTACAAAGGCAAGCAAGACTACACAGTAAAGAATTCTGGCTGCATCTCCACACACGAGTTCAAAGCCAGTTGCCTCTGCCCTGGCCTCCTCAGTTTAGAGCTGACTTTTGACAGCAAAAGAGAATATGCACACTGGCCTCTGCTGCTACAGGTTGTCTATTAAGAATCCTAGGGAGAGGTCCAGGCTCTAGTTCCTCTTTCCAGGCAAGTGTGAGAAATTAGCATCTCCCAGGGAGATCCTGCAGTGACTGCATGTGCCACACCTGCTGGCTACGCCTCACTGAACTGTGTGTGTTCACTGCAGTATAGAATCAATCTAGGCCAATGTCTGTTCTCACTTGAGCTGATCTTGTGATTCCTCCTTGTCTCACTGGTGTCCATTTCTTGTTCCAGATCTGATGTAAATTCTATCAAACACTTGGTCTGTTAATAGAGGAGTATTCATTGCTCCAACAGCCTTGCTCTTTTCACAGGGACAGGGAAGTCCAAGGGTTAGAGAAGGAGGAGGTAGGAGCTTGCTCTTAATGGTTGTCTATTGTTGAAGACAACTTGCCTCTCTTGGTCACTTGAGGCTATTTTTATATCCCTGGAAGTCAGTGGGAATATGGCTGAACTCTCCTGCTGGAAGTACTCCCATCTTTAAATCTTGCTGCTGCAGGTGGGCGTAATTCTGGAAATTTTATAACTGCTCTTTATCAGAAAGTCACAGAGTAAGAGCAGAATTGGAAAGAGATGATGATACAATAAAAGAACTGCAAAAGATGTTCTCCAACTTGTATTCCAAAGGAAATTCCCCTGTCTTGTACTGTTTACTTTCTGTGATTAAAATAATAGAATGTAATATAGAATCAGAAACCCATGATTTCAAGCAGCTATTTTTTTTTTCTAATCTCCTTGCAGAATTGACTAAATCAATTTGGAATAATTTTACTTAATGTTTCCAAAACTCTTTTCTAACTTCTGTCATTTGCCTTATTCAATGATTATTTCACACTGTACTTTAATTGTTGATAAGGTCCATTATTCATGGGTTCATATTTCATTTGGTAGAACACCAGACTCATAGATGACCAGCAATAGTTTATGAAGTAAACTTTCTTAGGTGTTCAGACATCTCATATTGTATGAAACTGAATATCTAAAGCTCATCTTTGATGTTCTCTCAGTGTAAATGGTGTGGTCACAATTGCACTCTCATCCGAAAGATAAGAAAAGTGGCCATAGCAATATAAGAAAACGGATGTTTTTCATTGACTGCTACTGATTTCATAATTGAATTTTGTCAAGTCATGTTTAGAAGATTGTAACAACTTTGTGAAATAAGCAAGTTTTTAAAAAATGCATATATTTAATTAGTTTTATTTTAATGATCAAATATTTATTAGCAAACAAATAGGCAAAAAAAATTTTAAGGGAAAAATAGCAAATACATATACTGTCAACTGTATGGTAATGCACATGATGCCACCTACAAATAAGTCTATGAACTACAATAATTCACTAAGTTATTACTTTTCAACAGCATTATTGCCAACAGGGAAAGGCAGGGGACGAGCAGTGCCACTAGCACAGAAAAAGCAAATTGAAGGACATTTAAGTAAAATGCATAAAACAACTAGATTTTATTTGTTTCATTATAAGTGAAGTTTTTAAGAGGAGTAAAAATAGGCCATCCATCTGCTTTTAAGGAAGGAGATTCAAACATTCCATTCAATAAATAATAAAAACAAAGTTTAACTTCATGTTATATTTCATAGAGTCAAAGAAGAAGGAGAAATAGGCACAAAAGGAGACCACACACAGTCACACAGAAAGAGATAAAGGAAGGGGCCCTGTGAAGAAAGAGACTTTAACACAGAAAGGGGGAAGCAGGGCAGATTTCCACAGAGAAGTACCTTCATCTTATGGAATTTGATCTTTGAATCTTGAATTTTTTAAATTCTGGGTCCTTAAAGTCCATGAAGCTAGTGTAGCAAATAGCCTTGCCACTTGGGGCTGTTGGACTGTGGACTGAAACTTAGTTAAGAACCAGATGGGTTTCATAAGTCAGCCCTCCCACTTTTCCTCTCCAATTTTCTTTGCCAAATTAACAAAATCTGTCTGCTTGCACCAATTTTCATTAGAAAGTAAGGCTAACTTTGTTAATTCTCTCACTTCCAAAATGTCAAACGGAAAGGTAATGTTTTGCTTTTTTCCATCCCCTTCAAACCCAAACGTAATCAAAAGACAAAAAACAATGTTATTTACTTAAAGAGCTGATGTAGTCTTTAAGGAGGAGATAGAAGACGGGTGCCTACTAGTTTTACACATATCTTTTCTTAAAGGATCTCACTGAAAATCCAAATCGAGAAAAGTATCTTAGAGAAAAAAGGATGAGCAGTGAAAGAGCAAGCCAATTAGCACAACCTGCCCTGACCTTGGACCTAGAAGCCTGAAAGCAGCAGTTGCCCAAAGGAAGGATGGCTAGAATCCAGGCCAAGGAGGGAAGCAGTCACTGCTACGTACTGTGTACTTAAAACCCATGCCAGGCTCACATTTTAAAGCCTCATTTAAAAGATGAACATAAAGATAAACCTGTGCTAAGTGTATGCCATTCATAGATTTTTGTTAACAACTTTACTGAGGCACAGTTGACATATATAAATGGCATATATTTAAAGTACAGAATTTGAACCACCCCTGCAAGGTAATGAATATATTTATATTCTCAGAAATTTCTTTGCACCTCTTCATAATCCCTCCCTTCAAGATTCCTGACCTTCTTTCCCAAAGCAACCTCTGATCTGCTTTCTGTCAGAATACATTAGTTTGAATTTTTTAGATGTTTATAAAAATAGAATCATGTAGGATTTTTTTCTGACTTCTTTCACTCAGCATAATCATTCTGAGACTCATTCAAGCTGTAGCGTGAGTTAATATTTTAGCTATTATTATTATTAAGTAGCATTCCATCGGAATGTACCACATCACTTAGTTTATGCATTCACCTATTAATGGAAATTCGAATTGTTTTCACTTTTTGGCTATTATAATTAAGCTCCCTTGAGCACTTGTGTACAAGAATCTATATGGGTCTATGCTTTCAATTTTTCTTAGGTAAGATCTAGTGGAAATGCTAGATTACATATGTATATTTAACATTTTAAGAAACTGCCTTTTTTCCAAAGCTTTTTACATGGTTTTACCATTTTATATCTCTACCACTGAGTTCCATTTCCTCATCAACACTTATGATCAGCTATTAAAATTTTAGCCATTTGATAGGTATGCAATGCAGTGTTATTTCAGTGTAGTTTTTGGATGGCAGGCTGTACAAATTATTTTATTTGAAAGAATGCTACAAATAAAAGAACTTAAGTTGGTACTTCTATGTAACTTATATAAAAGGTAAAGATAAACTCAAGTGCATGCCCTCTCTAAGTGACCAAAGAAGTCACCCCCATGGCTACGGGGAAACCAACCTAAGACTTAGCTCTCAGTGTCACTGTCTTTCAGGATATGGTTGTCAAAGACAGGCTCTGCAGTTCCAACTTTCAGGGCCTCCATCTTATGCAAGTTGATTAGAGTGGTCACCCAGTTCTTTAATGGATTTAATCTACTCATTCAGGACGTATGTCTCAATGAAATCACACAAGTAGGGTCTGTTTTTGTCAATGGCCAGTCTGTGCAGTTCCAGTTCTGACTGATTCACATTTTTTTCAAGTGTAATGTACACTCCATTGCATTCAACTCACTCTCCCGGTGGTCTCAGACTGGTTTCTTGATATGCTAATGAAAGATTTGGCCATCTTCTTGGTTCTTGCAGCTTTGTCAGTTTCTAGCATGTTCCCTCTCCTTATGAGACTGGTGAAGAAAGCATGTGGCAAAGTTCTTCAAAGCCACATCATCATGGTCGAGGTAGTAAGAGGTGTGTGGATAGGTAGATACAAGAGATGTAGGGCTCTTGTTTGATTTGGTGGTTGATGGTGACCTCTGAATCCTGGTGGTCATTCTAGTGCACGTGCAAGGAAGAACTGGCCATCACAGCAGGCAGTGGGTGCCTGGAGGCTTCCTGAGGGATCTGTGAGGAGGTGTCAGAGGACTGGCCCTCAGTGGCAGGCCATCTGGGTTCCATGGAAGAACTACTGAAACAGGAAGCCACAGTGACTTTTCTGCAAAGAACCTCTGCCCTATTGCACTGTGGCTTTAATTTGCATTTCCCTGATAATATTGAACATCTTTTCTCATGCTTATTTGCCATTCTTATATCTTCTTAGATAAACTATCTGTTCAAAACTGCTGCCCATTTTTTTTTAATGGATTCTTTGTTTTCATATTATTGAGTTACAAATTTTTTAACATGTTCTAGATACTAGTATTTTACCAGGTGGATACTTGGCAAATATTTTCTTCCAGTCTTGGTTTGTCTTTTCATTCTTATATAGTGGTTTTCAAAGAATAAGAACTTTTAGCTTTATTAAGCAATTTAATTATAATTTATTAATTTTTCTTTTATGAATTTTACTTTTGGTGTTGCATCTAAGAAATCTTTACCTAACCCAAGATCATAAAGGTTTTCTCCTATTTTCCTCTAGATGTGTAGTTTAATGTTTTACATTCAGCTAATAACCTATTTTGAATTAACTTGTGCATATAATGTGCTACATGAATCAAATCTTTGCTTATTTACTCACTTTTTTATATATGGATATTCAATTGTCTAAGCACCTTTTCTTGAAAAGACTATTTTTTGCACCACTGAATTACCTTGGCACTAGTGTTCAAATCAGTTGTCTACTATGTATAGTTTATTTTGCACGCTATTTTGTCCTACTCTTTTATTTCTCTGTTTCATAAACAGTATCACCCTATTTTAATTTCTATAACTAAATAATGAATCTTATTATCATGTATTGTTAGTCCTCTAACTTTATTTTTTGTTTTCAAAGTTGTTTTAAATATTCTAATAGAATCAGAGATCTTAAAACCTTCAAAAGTCCTAACATTTCCTTTCAAATTTTTGGTGCTAGTATCCTTCAGTTCAGTTCAGTTGCTCAGTCGTGTCTGACTCTTTGCGCCCCCATAGACTGCAAATTAGTATCCTTAATTATATTAGTATCCTGATTAGTATCCTTAACAGAAATAAAATTTAGAAAAAAACTAGATGCATACAAATTGATGTTATTCACATATCAATATCTTGTTATAACATATCCAGGAGCTACATATTAGAAGGACCCTATCAAGGAGAATAGTCTGCAAATTGGAAGAGCCAACTTGATTAAGGGAGAATGAAAATTTGAGTAACAATAAGAAAATAAGAGAACACTCTAATTTCTTTAAGTTGACTCATATTCCAAACCCAAATATATATTATTTAGGGCTCTCAAATAACTTCAAGATGTTATCTTTAAGGCACTTTCCTCCACTCAGCACAACAAAGGCTCAGAAGCTGGGCAGGATGACATGGACTGAAAATACGTTTATATATATATATGTGTGTGTGTGTGTGTGTGTGTGTGTGTATAATTTTCCCCAGTCACAAGGAAATTCCAAGAATGGCAGTGGGAAACTTCTAAGATGAGCCAGCTGTTCTTGGGTGGCCATTTTCATTCAAATGACATGATTATAAAAATTAAGCCTGCATGGGTTGGGAACTGTCTTATAAAAATTTTTCTTACAAGTAAAGCTAGAAAAATTTAAGGTCATGAGTTTCCCAATACTGTGAGTTCAAAAATAGACTGGAGGCCCTTCATCAGGGGTGTAGGGATATGAATTTCTACACTGGGTTAAAGACAACTATCACTGATCTTGATCCAACTCCAAAAAATGAATGGTTTTTGAACTATGCTTCTTATGGCATAGATAACTCCAGTAGGTAGAATAGTTTTCAAACTGTATTCCATAGGTTTCCAGTATCTCTATATTTCACAGAAAGAGCATTGTTTTTGTGTCAGATTCAGCTACTGTCCTAGCAGTGGACCTCTGGGTGAGAAAAACTCATTAGGAGATTCCTGCAGTTCAGAAATTAAAGTCATTCTTGGACTTCCTTGGTGGTCCAGTAGTTAAGAATCTGCCTGCCAATGCAGAAGACATGAGTTCAATCCCTCATCCAGGGAGATCTGCCGTGGAGCAACTAAGCCTGTGCGCCACGACTACTGAACGTGTGTGCCCTAGAGCTTGTGCTCTGCAACAAGGGAAGCCACTGTAATGAGAAGCCTGGGCACCACAGCTACAGAAAGCCCACGAGCAGCAATGAAGACCCAGTGTGGCCATAAATAAATGAATAAGAAATTAAAATCATTCTTCTTTCACTGCTTTACACTTTCACTTATATAAATACATACTGGCTTTTTTAGTGATCCAAGCAGCATTTCACAGTTGATTGGCCCACTCTTCTGTGGGAATTTTTCCTTAGCTCACATGGGTGACCGCATGAACCATTTCAGAATTCTGCAAGATGTAGCAATAAAAATGACTTTGGCCCACATGTTTGACTGTAGAGCTGATATCTACTCCAGATCAAATAGTTTGTACTCTATAAATAAAGGGTTTGACCTGTTCATTTTAGCTAGCTTGTCTAAACACAGCAGTTCAGCTGAGAAGTGATCCAGATTTCAAATGTCCGGGCTTCACATATATAATATACATGCACATACTGGCACACATATGCAGATTCATGTGTGCATGCAGGCTGGCACCCTTCCCCCTTTGACCAGTTTTGGAGTATCTGCCCTACTTCTCCAGAGAAACCATCTAGTAAATAATCAGCACAGGCAGGAAAAACGATCCTAGGAGTTTTTCCAGAGCACCTCTGTTTCAGTAGGCAGTAAGGATGAAAAGTAGGGCAAATACCAATCTTAGAGTTTATTCGCTCTTTAGTTTCCAGCCAAGAAAGCAACAAAGATGGAAAAGGGGGAGTACCTGTGGCCTGTGATTACTGAGGTGGCAGGCTTCCAGAGACACTGGACTTGACTTTGTTTCATCAAGATTCTTCCTAAGTTGCTATTAAGAAGTATTTTCAACAATCTCTTTTTATTAGCCGTTTGTGCCCATTATAGTTTTCTAGTTGCTAGTTTGTTATGGCTTTAACATAAATAAAGTTCTAAAAATGTCTCACATGAGGAGTTGCAGGGCTGGGTATGCTATTTAGACCACATAAAAAGTCTATGTAAAGGACTTCCCTTGTAATGGGACTCTTTTATATTTAATAGAACTGTCATATAAACATATACTAGCATTTAAAATGCAGTTTCTGGGCTATAAAATAAACACCATTTCTAATATTGCTGTTGGCTTTCACATGCATAGAACTTAGTTCATTAAACGTTCTTTATTCCATTTATGTGAAATGTGTTTTTAACCATCAGCGCATACATGAAGTGCATTATTGCGTGAAATGCAGCTGTTATCAAGTAAAGAGCAGCGAATGCAAACATACCAATTTGTATGTAGACTCAAGCAAATTAGAGTTAATTTTAACACCTTGTACAAAGCCACAAGTCGGTATGTTTTTTGATTAATTATTATCAATGAATATGTTAACTGTATTCAAAAACTGAAATACAAGTGTGAACGTATTTTGCAGAAAAAAATATAAATCTATTTAGAAATATTTTATAATTTATTATTTACCTAAATATTTTATAATAGCAATACCTCATTTATTTTTCATGTTAAAATAAAGTGGATTTAAATAAAACGGTTCTGCATTGCCTGTCTTTATAAACCTGAGTAAAAACTCACTACTCTGTGATTCTAATTTTCTTACCTTAAAAATGTTGGTTAATAGTAGTTCCTGAGTCATAGTTTTTATATAAAGTTAACATATATAGAGTTAGCAAAGTTTTCAGAACAATGCCAAGCACATAACCATTAACCAATAAATCTTAACTAATACTAATAATATTTTTCTAGAGATTCATTTTAGAGTCACCACAAGTAGATATTTTTTGTACATGTTGCAATATCCGATAGAAATCAAGGGTATAAATATTGTCATATTTATATATGAACTTCCAGATGTTCAAGCTGGATTAAGAAAAGGCAGAGGAACCAGAGATCAAATTGCCAACATCCGTTGGATCACAGAAAAAGCAAGAGAGTTCCAGAAAAACATCTACTTCTGCTTTATTGACTACATCAAAGCCTTTGACTGTGTGGATCACAACAAACTGGAAACTTCTTAGAGAGATGGAAATACTAGACCACTTTCCCTGCCTTCTTAGAAATCTGTATGCAGGTCAAGTAGCAACAGTTAGAACTGGACATGGAACAACAGACTGGTTCCAAATCGGAAAAGGAGTATGTCAAAGCTGTATATATTGTCACGCTGCTTTTTTAACTTATATGCAGAGTACTTCATGTGAAATGCCAGGCTGGATGAAGCACAAGCTGGAATCAAGATTGCTGGGAGAAATATCAATAACCTCAGATAGACAGAATGACACCACCCCTATGGCAGAAAGTGAAGAACTAAAGAGGCTTTTGATGAAAGTGAAAGAGGAGAGTGAAAAAGTTGGCTTAAAGCTCAACATTCAGAAAACTAAGATCATGGCATCCGGTCCCATCATTTCATGGCAAATAGATTGGGAAACAATGGAAGTGGTGAGAGGGGGGCTCTAAAATCACTGCTGATGGTGATTGCAGCCATGAAATTAAAAGACACTTACTCCTTGGAAGGAAGGTTATGACCAACCTAGATAGCATATTTAAAAGCAGAGACATTACTTTGCCAACAAAAGTCCGTCTCGTCAAGGCTATGGTTTTTCCAGTGGTCACGTATGGATGTGAGAGTTGGACGGTGAAGAAAGCTGAGCGCCAAAGAATTGATGATTTTGAACTGTGGTGTTGGAGAAGACTCTTGAGAGTCCCTTGGACTGCAAGGAGATCCAATCAGTCCATCCTAAAGGAGATCAGTCCTGGGTGTTCATTGGAAGGACTGATGTTGAAGCTGAGACTCCAATACTTTGGCCACCTCATGTGAAGAGTTGACTCATTGGAAAAGTCCCTAATGGTGGGAAGGATTGGGGGCAGGAGGAGAAGGGGATGACAGAGGATGAGATGGTTGGATGGCATCACTGACTTGATGGACATGGGTTTGGGTAAACTCCGGGAGGTGGTGATGGACAGGGAGGCCTGGCGTGCTACGATTCATGGGGTTGCAAAGAGTTGGACAAGATTGAGTGATTGAACTGAACTGAAAATCACTGCAGATGGTGACTGCAGCCATGAAGTTAAAAGATGCTTGCTCCTTGGAAGAAAAGCTGTGACCAACCTAGACAGCATATTAAAAAGCAGAGACTTTGTTACTTTGCCAACAAATGTCCATCTAGTCAAGGCTATGGTTTTTCCAGTAGTCATGTATGGATGTGAGAGTTGGAGTATAAACAAAGCTGAGCACAGAAGAATTGATGCTTTTGAACTATTGGAGAAGACTCTTGAGAGTCCCTTGGACTGCAAGGAGATCAAACCAGTCCATCCTAAAGGAAATCAGTCCTGAATATTCATTGGAAGGACTGATGTTGAAGCTGAAGCTCCAATACTTTGGCCACCTGATGTGAAGAGCTGACTCATTTGAAAAGACCCTGATGCTGGGAAAGATTGAAGGCATCAGAAGGGGACGACAGAGGATGATATAGTTGGATGGCATCGCCAACTCGATGGACATGAGTTTGAGTAAGCTCCATAAGTTGGTGATGGACAGGGAGGCCTGGCATGCTGCAGTCCATGGGGTCACAGAGTCAGACACAAATGAGTGACTGAACTGAACTGAAGTATTGTCATGGGTAGAAAATGCTATGTTGCCTATCAATATGTAGCATCAATCAATCTAGGTCAATATATCTATTAACAAATGTTTCATTGTACTTGATTTTTATAAAAATTAAAGAGTTCGGGAGAGTCAAAGAACCATGAAATGTGATCACTCTCCATAGGTAGTTATGTGAACATAAAAATAAACTAATGACATCAATACATTAAAAATACTAAAATTTATCTTACAAAGAAACACTGACAGTGATAGTATCAAACAGTTGGGAAGTGGTTGGCATTTGATAATGGTGTTAGAACACATAACAAACACAGAAAAAGTAAATACCTGGTAAATTAAAGGCCTCAATATAAAAATAAAACTGCAAAACTTTAGGGAGAAAACTGGAGAGGATATCTTTATAACATCAGGATACAGAAAAATTTATTAAACCAGACACAAAACCCACAAACCATAAAGAAAAAGATGTTTTAAATTTATCTATTAACATTCAAAATTTCTGTGTGACAAAAGGCAACATAAAAAAATTGAGACAAGTCACAGACTAGAGGAAGATATCTGCAGACATAGCTTCCTTTCCTCTAAGTAGTATCTGGAGTTCTTCAAGTGTTATCAGCCAAAAAACAATCCCGTAAAAAGTGGGCAAAGGATATACAGAGAAGAAAACACAATGATCAGTAAATATATAAAAAACAAACATCCCCAATCTCACTACAATACATGGACATGCAAATTAAAATAACAGGCAGAGGGTGTGTGCATCTGGCTACAGCTGTTTAACTTGCATAAGACTAAATCTTTTAATATAAAACAACAAAAAGTCTGGAAAATTTTAAAAATCTGTTTTAGGACTTCAGAGAGCAATCACAATAGTTAGGACGTGAGGAACCAAGATTCCCAAAAGAAAGGAATCACAAAGAGGTAAGTTCAAGATTCACTGTTATCTGCTTTGTTGAAATACTTGCCAATATTTGCCAATTTGTAACTTTCAGCCAAGAGGTCAAAGGCCAAACAAAACTGGTCCCTAAGAGGTTAAGAAACTTCAGAATTTCCAATAGTCACAAGGACTGGGGAGACAAAATCTGAAGTTCAGGGCTCACCAGTTTACCAGATCTTGGTAAACTGCCCCAGACACTCGGCTGGGTGTTCAGAAGAGCTGAGCTCCAGAAGAGCTACCCTTGGGACTAAGGAAACTAGAAATGGAAAATTACTGAAAAATATCTGAAATTAGCTCAATCCAAAATAGATTAAGATAACCTACTTCTATTTTAATTGTCTACCAGAAACAACAGTTAGTCCTCTCTGCAGGAAAGGAATATTAATGTTATCCTGGGTGTCAATTTATCTTTAAAACTTTTCATATACAATGACTGACATCCATTTAAAACAACCAGTCATACCAGAAACAGAACCAAATTACTTAGAACAAAAGGTAAAAAAAAAAAAATGATAAAATAAAAACTGATCAATAAGTGATTCAAATATTAAGGTTATCAGACACAGAATTAAAAATAATTGTGGTTAATATTTTTTAAAAGTACAGGACAAGAGAGACTTCTAGCAGAGAACTAGAATCCAGAGAAAAGAATCAAATAGAAATTCTAGCTTGGAAAAAAGATAATAACCAAAATTAAGAACTCAATAGATTGGTTTAACAGTAGGCTGGTTGCTGTTAAACTGGTACACTAGAAGATAGATTGACAGGTAATAATAGCTCAAATGAAATAAAGTCAGGATAAGTATAGAATATATAATAAGAAACATACTGGACCTGGTAAAATGTCTAACATGTAATAAATGTCTGATATGTGTAGAAGGAGATAAGAGATAAAGTGGAACAAAATATTTGAAGAATATGACTAAGAATTTACATAAATATGTAGAAAATATCAAGCCAGAGACTCAAGAAATTTTATGAACCACAAGAAAGCAAGTCCACAAAGATATAAATCACAGTGAAACTACTGACACATCAAAGATTCAGACATATAAACACAAATACAGAGAAACTATCAGATGCATCCAGAATGAAAATCTGTTACCCTCAAAAAAGCAAGAAACAGACTAATGGCTAAATATGCAACACAGACGTTAGGAACTAGAAGAAAATATTTTTTAAATACTAGAAGAAAATGCCTGCTTATCTAGAATTATACTTACAGCAAAAATATCCATAAAAATTTAAAGTAAAATAAGTATATTTTCAAATATAAAAACCTGAGAATTAGTCACATGCAGAACTACACATATTTATATATATACTCAAAATTCATTAAATTCTTTAGGTAGAAAGTCTGTATATAAATGCAGGAAAAAATAAAGACCATCAAAAGAATAAATATTTGAATACATCTGAATGAATGTCTAAAATATCATTTAATACACTGTGTGGTTTAAATATTTGAAGATGCAAAATACATAACAACAAAAGATGGGAAAAGAATATAAGCATTGTTGGGGAAATGCTAAAAGTAACAGTTTGCATTAAAATGTAACAAATAAAGGATTCATGTTTTAATCCTAGGCTAATCAGCTAAAGAATAGTATAATAATGAACAACAAAGTAATAGAGGGAAAGTATGAAATAATTAACAAAATACTTGATTAATCTAAAAGAAGACAAGAAAAAGCAAAATAAAAATATATATAAAATAAAAATGGTAGTTTAAACATAATAGCTATCTGTTAAATGCAAGTAGTGTGAATACTATGATTAAAAGACAAAATTTGTTAAATCGAATTTTTCTAAAGTCAGACATTTATAACACACAAAAGATGCATCTTAAATGTAAGACTGTAGAAATGTTGAAAGCATTTTTTTAAAAAAAGAATGAAAAAAGATACATATGCAAATATTAGCCAAAATAAAATGTACCTATCTATAACTGTACTAATGCTAGAAAAAGTAGACTTTACTATAAGAATCACTGCTATAAATAAAGTGGAACATTTCAAAATGATAAAAAGTCCAATCTACTAGGCATATATAACAATTTATAAAGGCTCAAGATACATAAATCAATAACTGACAGAATATAGAGAAGAAATGGACAAATCCATAATCATTGGGACATTTTATTACAAAAATTCATAGGGATATGGACACTTCAGCAGCATGAGTAACCAATATAACGGACTTAAAATATTAGAGGACACTGCACAAACATACGGAGAAGGCAATGGCACCCCACTGCAGTACTCTTGCCTGGAAAATCCCGTGTACAGAGGAGCCTGGTGTAGGCTACAGTCCATGGGGTCGCTACGAGTCGGACACGACTGAGCGACTTCACTTTTACTTTTCCCTTTCATGCACTGGAGAAGGAAATGGCAACCCACTCCAGTATTCTTGCCTGGAGAATCCTAGGGACGGCGGAGCCTGGTGGGCTGCCGTCTATAGGGTCGCAAAGAGTCGGACACGACTGAAGCGACTTAGCAGCAGCAGCACAAACATAGAATACACACTCTTTTCAAGTGTAAAATTGGCCATACACTACTATAGAAAGCAAGTGCTTAGTCTCATCAGTAGTTAGGGAAATACTTCTTAAATTCACAATGAATTTATTACACATCAGAATATCCAAAATAAAAAAAAAATACAGACAATACCTCATGCTGAAAAGAATATGGAACAACTGGAAAGTATTGCCTCTGAAAGTGTGGATTGGTGAAACTACTTTAGAAAAGTTTTTGGCTGAATCTACAAGATTGAACATAGGTACTTACCAGGATTCAGAAGTTCTATTCCTAGACGAGTACCCCAGAGAAACGAACACATGTTCACCAAAAGATAGCAAGAATCTTTAGAGCAACAATCTACAATAGCCAAACTCTGGAAATGACTCAAATGCTTGTCAGCATTAACTGGATAAATAAATTTTTACACACACATAATGAAATACCATAGAGCAACAAGATAGACTAACTACCATCATGTTCAACATGGCAGTAAATCTCAATAAAATACAATGTTTAGTGAAAAGATCTAAACAAAAGATGCTAAATCTGATATTGATTCTTATACTAGATCATTTTAAACAAAACTAATCTACCATTATTAGATTTTTTTTTTAGGGCTGCCATAACAAAGTACCACAAACTGAATATCTAAAACAATAGACATTTATTTTCTCATAGTTCTGGAGGCTAGAAATTCAAGTTGGCAGATTGGTTTCTTCTAAGACCTCTCTCTTTTGGTTTCTAGACCATCTTCTCCTTGTGTTTCACATTGTCTTCCCTTTGACCCTATCTGTGTCCTAATCTCCTCCTCTTATAAGAACATCAGTCACGTTGGATTAGGGCCCACCCTGATGACCTCTTTTAACTTAATTACTCCTTAAAGATTCTATCTCCAAACACAGTCATATTTGAGGTCCTAGGGGTTAGAATTTCAGCATGTGAGTGAGAGGGAGTACAGTTTTGTCCCCAACATTTATGCATGTAAAATTCAGGATAATGATACCTTTGGGGAGGACAGGGGTAGTATTTGGGAGGAGGCACAAGGAAACCAGGTATTCTTGGTTCTGATAATACATGTGTGCTTACTTTATAAATGCTCATTAAGCCATATACTAAGGACTTGTGCACTTTTATAAACATTTGTCATTCTTCATTTTTAAAAAGCATACTAAGAAAATATGAATTAATAAAAAGTAATTTACATCCATCAATTTAGTGAAGTGTGAAGATTCATGCACTGCTGTGGAGGTTTAGTCACTAAGTCGTGTCTGACTCTTGCAACTCCATGGACTGTAGCCTACCAGGCTCCTCTACCCATGGGATTCTTCAGGCAAAAATACTGGAGTGGGTTGTCATTTCCTTCTCTAGAGGATCTTTCTGACCCAGGAATTGAACCTGGGTCTCCTGCTGGTAAGTTTATATATTAGTGAAACTCCTTAGAGAGCCATTTGACACTGTAATGATAACAAAATAATTGATACTTATTGAGCACTGTTCTAGAGTTTGTAATTTAGTACAACAATGCCACAAATTATGAATTCTTAGGGTGTAAACTGAACTGCCATAAAAAAGAGACTAATAAAAATCCAGTGGTTAAATAAGAGTCTATTTATTCTCCCTATAAGAGTCCAGCAGTAGATGACTAACAGGACAGCTCTGCCAGGTTCAATATTTCAAGACAGAGATTCCATCTCTAGGGATAAGTCTTCTCTCTCTCTTTTTCTCTCCAACAATTCCTAGATAGCAGGAAGAGAAGGACCCAGAATGCAGTCATATGTCCACATCTAGGAAGAATGCCTAAAGTGTAGCCATTATCTGGATGGCTTTGTATATACCTGAAACTCTTCTAAGGATAAAGAGGATAGTGGATACTGGAGTATAACAGGCAGTCTGTCATTCGCAGTTACTACTACTATCATCATTTTAGAGATCAAGAAACAGTCAAAGAGGGTAAGGGTAAATGATCTGAACTCACACAAACAACATACCTACTGTATAACAGGCTGCCGCTCTACATCTAAGAAAGTTAAAGTTGCACACCCTGTAGCCCAGCTATTTTAGCACATGTGCGTAAAGAGACAATGCATTACTGATTGTTAAATAAAGATCAAATAAACCAGACTAAACTAAAAATGGCATACAATGGAAACTTCTCAACCACTAAAACAAGATTTCAATATGAAAAAAATCTCAAAAACATAATGCTGAAAGAAGTTGTAGAAAGACTACATCTAATATGCTGTCACTTGTATAATATTTAAAAAGTGATATGCATTCTTTATGACTGAATAAACGTGTATAAAATACAGCATATGTGTAGAAACAAAGCCCACAAATATATTAAAAATGGCAAAAAATGTAACAAATATTTAGTCTTAGATGCTCATTATATTGATTTTTGCTTTTTTGTATTTTAAAAAGTTACCAGTGGTGGCTAAATTTTCTTTTCTAGGTGCAATGATCAATCATATGGTGTAGATTTAGCGGGTAGTTAGATATAAATTATGCTTTTTAATCTCTATAAATTATCAATATGTTCTAAGAATATCAATACATTTTGGCTACCTCTCACACACAGAATTCATACAAAAGTCATTATTTTTTTTACTCTAGAAAATATAATTGGTCTAGGTGTGGTGGCTTACTCAGTTGACTCAAGATTCAGATTTTGCATTTAATTTTTGCAATAATTATGTAGAAGTGAAGTCATTTTTCTCTTATATAAATGATAAAATTTTCTGTTTCTCATCCTCTTACACTTTCAAAACTTCTTTCTTTTTCATCTAAAAATGTTTCAGATGAATTCAAATTGGTGTACAATTTTAAATTATCAGTTGCATGGTCAGGTGAAAATTGGATTTATGTTTTTGTGACTAAACAAAAATAACAACAGACTTCATCACATTTGGAAAGATTGAATTTTTAAAAATCTTATACATTTATTTGGCTGTGCCAGATATTAGCTACAATATGTGAGATCTAGTTCCCTGACCAGGGATGGAACTCAGGATCCCTACACTGGGAGCACAGAGTCTTAGCCACTGAACCACTAGGGAAGTTCCTAGACTGAGTTTTTAAGTGAAGCAATTTCTTCACATATTTTTCTAGGTGTGGCTGAGGGAAGGAAGGGGAACCAGAGAGACCTTTAGATGTTTTTGCTTTGAAGGGCAGACTCAGGTATGATGTAGAGAGATTATAGAGTCAAGAGTTTCAAATTGATTTTCTAATTATTGTTGAGGCACTGCTTTTCTCTTCTTCTTGTTGTTTAGTCATCAAGTCATGTCTGACTCTTTTGCAACCCCACAGACTGTAGCTCACCAGGCTCCTCTGTCCATGAGGTTTCACAGGTAAGAATACTGGAGTGGAGCGCCATTTCCTTCTCTGGGGGATCTTCCCAACCCAGGGATCAAATCCACATCCCCACACTGGCAGGCGGATTCTTTACCACTGAGCCATCAGGAAAGTATTAGTAAACCCAGACATGCTGCCTTGGTTTAAAACAATTCAAGATAAGAATAAAGCAGACATAAATAATGTCATCATACTTTTCTCTTATCAAATGCTGATATATTCAAGATGGATTTGGAAATTATTGTAACCTAAATACTCTTTCATTATTTAAAGTTGATGAATACCTAAATTAATACTTAGACCCTTCTGTAATGAGACAGAATTAAAAGAAGGATAGAGAGGTTTCTCTTACATTTGAACCAAAATTACTTTACTACTTAGTATAGCTAAAATCATCAAAGACAGATTTCATGTTTTAACAATGGATTCTCTACAGTTTATAGAGGTATTGTTCTACAGAGGAAAAACAAACTGAGAAGTTTTATAAGAGGGCATTCTTGGTTCAGAGTGTATTGTAAATGATGTGCTATCAGTTTCAGACCCAACCAAAAAAGAGACAAGGTTTTAATGTTAAAACACTAAAATTGATTTATTGATATTATACTTGTCAAACACAGGAGAAACTTTTTTATGATGTTGATAAAGTGAGCATAGAATTTAGTCTTGGCTATATGTATAGTTTCTTATGTAATATGACTACAAAAACAATTTCTTGAGGGTTCTCTGAGGAGCAAACTGGGTTGATGTAGACCACTAGAACTTCACTGTATTCTTGGAAACTGGAGGCTAATAATGACCCCATCTCTTTCAGGCAGCTAAACTTTTCCAGCTTCACATCTAAAGATTCACATAAGAAGTGCATGATAGCCGTGCCCACAAAATTTCTTACGATTCCTTTGGGGTGAAGTGAAATAAAATTTTGATCAACTTTATTTCTTCAGCTTTGATCTCTCCTCTAATTTATTTGGCCTAGATTTCTCAAAAAAAGAGACTCTAAAACAAAGTCTTGCATACTAATAGTTTATTCAGGGAGTAATCTCAGGGAGAAAGGAAGGAGGACATAGGGAGTGAGATAGGGAGAAAGGGAAAGCTAATTAAAGGGTGTATATTGAATTGGCCATTACTATGGATGATACTGCACCATCTTGTCAAAAATTCTCAGGCACTTCGTGGAATATATCTCAGATTGTCCAACTGGGGGAAAAAACAAGAGAAATATTTATTAATTGGCTCCATTGCCCTCATTAGTTAAGAGTGGGATCACTCCCTTGCAGTTCTCATTTGTGTATTCATGAAGGTACAGAGTCATGCACGCATCTCATGTTGCAGTATCAGAAGTGTCCTGGGGCAGAAAGGAGGGTTATGTGGCACAAGCATTAAGAGACACCTGAGCAAAGCTGGTACAAATCTGCAGAGAAGACATGAAGCAGGATACAAGAAGTATATGATGTTGTCTATCCTTTGCACCTTAAGATCTTGTGTCCCCGATCAATTAATTCCATTAAGTCAAGTTCTTCAGAGTTCCTTTCTAGGTCACAACCACTTGCAATATTTATAAAGATTCATACTTGATACTAAAGAAACTTAGGGCAAAAAGTTGCATTTCCTGCTGCTACAACTAATGCTGAAATTGATACTTACCATCTCACTCCTCTACTACTCATTTGAGGACTCGTTTACCCTTTGCCAGTGCCTCAGCTTGTCTAGGTTGCTTGTCCAGTGGGATGACCTAGACTGTCCTCCCTAAAGGGTCTGAGCTCTTAATGCATTTCTGTTTTAAAACTGTGGTTGCTGGGCATCCATTTATCATTATTACTGAGCACAGAACTCCCAAAGACATCCCCAAATACCCTGAAGTCCAGGCAGACTTCCCTCTTTTCCATTAGATAGCAGAAATCCTAGATCTTCAAGAAAATTAGAGTCAATCACTTTAAGTTAAATCCTTTCTTTGATGACGTGAAAAATCAAAAATGACCAGGTGGTTTTTCTTTCTGGCTTACTTCACACTGTATAATGGGCTCCAGTTTCATCCATCTCAATAGAACTGATTCAAATGTATTCTTTTTAATGGCTGAGAAACACCAATACAGTATACTAATGCATATATATGGAATTTGAAAGATGGTAACGATAACCCTACATGCGAGACAGAATAAGAGACACAGATGCATAGAACAGTCTTATGGACTCTGAGGGAGAAGGTGAGGGTGGGACATTCTGAGAGAATAGCATTGAAACATGTATATTATCATATGTGAAACAGAACACCATTCCAGGTTCGATGTATGAGACAAACGCTCAGGGCTGGGGCAATGGGATGACCCAGAGGGATGGGATGGGGATGGAGGTGGGAGGGGGGTTCAGGATGGGGAACACATGTAAACCCATGGCTGATTCATGTCAATGTATGGCAAAAACCACTACAATATTGTAAAGTAATTGCTGCTGCTGCTAAATCGCTTCAGTCGTGTCCGACTCTTAGCGACCCCATGGACTGTAGCCTACCAGACTCCTCCATCCATGGGATTTTCCAGGCAAGAGTACTGGAGTGGGTGCCATTGCCTTCTCCGTGTAAAGTAATTAGCTCCCAACTAAAATAAATAAATTTATTAAAAAAAAAATAAAGTAAGTAAGTCATAAAAAAAAAAAAAAAATGACCAGGTGGGAGGTAGAGCTTTAAGTTCAGAGGAATCTTTCCAGTATCCTCTAGCATACATGTTCACTTCCTGGGAACTGAGACTTTTGATTTGGCAGGGCAGAAATAGGAAACTCGAATTCCAAAAGAGAGTCACTGATGGTGAGAAGGTTCTGTATTACCTCTCTTTGGTTCCTGGGTCCAATTTTTCTGACAACTCAGTACCAAATATCAGTTATTGGATAGCAAATATTCCACATCTCAGACTATGGCTACCCACCTTGGTGCATTAGCTGAGATACTTCTAAGCAATAAAGTTTATAGTCTGGAGCCATGTGTCTCTTGTCACAAAATGAGTACCTTCATCTGAGTCACTGTTATATGGGATATGATAAAAATGGATTGGCATTTTGTAATTTCTCAGATGGTGGTGCTTGCTGAGACAAGGTTTATACATAAAGTAAACCCGTATCTCTACTAAGTGTCAGTACTGACTGGGACATCACTTCTTCCTCAACGGTGAAAGGGATCTGATGTAATGGACATACTGCCAGGAAACTTCCTGGTATCTCAAGGGACTATGCCACATCTAGGGTTTCAACCACTCCTTCCCTGCTTCATTTGCTGTGCTGTGCTTAGACACAGTCGTGTCTGACTCTTTGCGGACATGCATGGACTGCAGCCTATCAGGCTCCTCTGTCCATGGGGATTCTCCAGGCAAGAATACTGGAGTAGGTTGCCATGCTCTCCTCCAGGGGATCTTCCCAACCCAAGGATCAAACCCAGGTCTCCCGCATTGCAGGCAGTTTCTTTACCATCTGAGTCACTCAAATTCTAAAGTCGATTTCTACCAAGGAAAAATAGCACACCAGGAACTATTGTAAAACAGCAAATACTTAGTTCTCTGCTAAAGCACCCATGACTTTGTTCTGGAATTCTAGATGTCTGAACTGTGACCTTTCTGATAGAACTCGATATATATTCTACCTTGCATATTTAACCACCACGGATAACCTGAACATTCTCAGATCTTGAAGCAAATGGCCCAAGTGCCAAGCAGCTCTCACTGAGTCTGGATCTGTACACAATTTAGCACAATTTAGCACTCAAAGCTGAGAGCCTTCTGTGAGTCAGAGCATTGCTCCCATGAGTAGCATATGTTGCCTTAGATTCCAAAGCCCACAAAGCATTGAGCTTCTTTCATTTTTTAATGTTATTGGGGTATAGTTGATTTACAATGTTATGTTAGTTTCAGGTGAATAGCAAAGCGATTGAGTTTCTTTTTAATAAGAAGGGCTGCAATAAATAGCAACTTGCCCTTAACCTTAGAAAGATTGTTTCCGTATAGCCAAGATCATTAGAGCTATAAAAACTTCAATATAATAGGTACTCTAAAACTTTTGAGAGTTTATTCTCTCTCCTGTGCCACTTGTCAATCTTAATGAGCATTCAATTCATTTTCCACTACAGTTCATCCTCTACAGTTAGCATGACATAATCAATATGGTGGACGAGTGTCATGGATAGGGACATATATCAATTGGGTTTTAGATATAATAAAATTGTTGCAATAACCAGACTTCCATGTAAAAATATCCATCAGGAAACTACAAATATAAAGATCTTTTAGCCAATTTAAAAAATTAATGAATATGCATGAAGATATTGGTTTGACAATAAATTGTAAGAGGGTGGCAAGGTCTTCCAGAAATAAATAAGTCCTCAAAGGAAAATAACACAAAAGAGCAGCAAACCAATTCTGTTGTTTTGAGCCACTGCATGGCCTTGTGCTGTCATTATTTTTAAATTAGAAGATAAAATGTTGTACAACAACACTTGAAACTAATATATTAAAAGTCAATTATATCTCAATTAAAAAGAAAGATAATGTGTTAAATGTGGGCAGTGCACTAGGATCTACATGGTTATGAAAATAAGTGTAAATAAGCACAGTGTAGGGATCAAGGACAGTGAAGAATGATCATCTGTTTAAGGGCCAGCAGCAGGACTCTGCCTAGAGAAGTGGAGAGGACTATTTCAGTTGGTCAATCTGATGAGACATTTTTGATATGAGAAATTAGCTTTCAGCATATGGTCTGTAAAACCTACATATCAGATTAAGTGACCCTTTAAAAATTATATTGGAGATTTCACATAAGCTAGCTAGAAAGGAAAACAAACAAAAACAAAAACCAACAACAACCATTAGATTGGCAAAGATAAGAAATGTGATGGGGATGGGAATCCAAGAAAAGGAGATAAGCAGTGAAAATTTTCCATCAGGAGATTGTGTAGTGGGAGGAAAGGATCAGGATAATGGCAACACTTTAGAGGGTAAGAACTTTATATTTAAATCATCTGATCTGCATAAGCCTCTTGCCTTGCCTCATTTACCCCCTAAAATAAGTAAACTCTATGACCTACGTTGGCTTTCTGTGAGTGTTTTGGAAAGAAATCAAGGAAAAGGCACTATGCTCCACATCAGTATCAACTTAAGAAATACAAAAGAAAATAATAAAAGAGAGAAAACAAAAGACAAGGAATTTCTCATAAATAAAAATTTAGAGAGAAGTGTGTACATATTGGAAAGAATGCTTATCATTCCATCCCACACAGAAAAGAAGAGAGGATATCGCAAATAACATTATCTCTATTGCTAAATAAAACACATCTTATTAAAGGAAAATAAACAGTTTTAAAATGTTTTTAATAAAGTCTACCATCCATACATCAAAGTGCAAAACTCCTAAGAGTGCAGCTTGATAATTAATTACCACTTGAGCATACTTATGAGACCACACAGATCAATAAATAGAACCTGGGGAAGGAGGCAGTGGAACAAATTGAGAGAGTAGCATTTAAACATATACATCACCTTGTGTAAAATAGATAGCTGGTGGGAATTTGCTGTGTGATACAGGGAATTCAACCCAATGTTCTGTGACAACCTAGAGGGGTGGGATGGGATGAGAGGTGGGAGAGAGTTTCAAGAGGGAGGGGATGTATGTATACATCCTGATTCATCTTGATATATGGCAGAAACCAATACAACATTGGAAAGCAATTATCCTCCAATTAAAAATAAATTAAAAAAAGAAATAGAACCTTATCAAATTCCCAGAAATCCTTATCCTGCACATTAAAATTACTACTCCCACTCTCCTCTCCAAATATAATCACTGTTGTGAATTTTAAAATCATAAATTAGTTTGCCTGCTTTTGACTTTCATAGGAGTGATATCACAGTACACATTTTTTTGAGTCTGGCTTCTCTTGCTCAATTCTATGCTTGTGAGATTCATTCATTTTGTTCCACTTATCATCATTATCATGGCTATATAATATTCTAATGTATGATTTTTTTTTTTTTTCATATTTTATTTATGCTTTCTACAGTTGATGAACATTTGAATGTATTTCAGTTTGGGGCTATAATATATCTTTTGGAGAATACAAGATTTCATTTCTAATAGATATATATCTAGAAGTGAAATAGCTGCATCAAAGTATATATGATATATAACTCTAGTATTAAATATATAGAGAATTATATATCATGGCTATTTCTTGGGACTGATTCTGTGGTCATCTTGGTTATCTTGCAAGTGACACAAAATCTCTTTGAATAAATTTTTTTTCTGCTTAAATCAGCCAGCAAGGGCTTATTTCTTTGCTAAGAAAAAATATTTAAGTACTGGTCTTTTGAAAATGAATGAGGACGTACCTGAAATACCCATTGGTTCAGAACAACATCAGTAAATGTAAAAGAGAAAACAGTACCAGAGGAAGCTGTCTACTTAATTACCTATCAACAGATGCAGATGAGAATGCTGGTGCAGAAACTTGGAGTGGAGAAAGCCACAAAATGTCAAGATTGATTCATTCAGCATCACAGAGGCAGCCTACTTCTTTACTTCTTTTGGTGGGGCTCGTCAGAAAGACGCAGCAGTGAAAAAAAAAAAAAACAACTCTTTTTAAAAGCCATCCCTTGGACTAGTGTAATGTAAAAGGCCAACCCTGGGAGAGCCCAGGCATGGATCCATATGGTTTGTGAGTCTTTTTCGCTGTGACATTTTTATGAAGGTTATGTATATGTCCCGTTCATCTTCATTCTCCTGGTGCTAATTGCTGTCTACTGGACCTTGCTACTGTGTACAGAGACCACATGCTTCCCCGACACTGCCCCGGCTGCGGTGTGCCACATGGCCCTGCTGTCCTCAGATAAGAACCTGCTGCTGTCTGACCACAACAGCTGGAAATGTTCCGCCTTGAAGAGCTTATCTTGTGGAGACTTGAGCTGAGCTATGACACAGTCGACAAGCGCACAGAATGAGTGGATTCTCTGGGGGCAGCTTATGGCAGCCAAAAAGCCTCCCTTGCGCTGTTGGACGAGGACTTCATGTTTGGAATTGATAGTGAGCTTTACTGTGGACACTTCCTGTGAAGAGAATGTTGTGTTGAAGACAGCAAGAGGTACAAGAGAGCCACGACCACAACTTTTCCAACCATCAGGCCCTCTCTGGGGCTCTCAGCTATTTATTGATTTTTTTTCCCCTTGATTAGGAGCAGGAAATAATGAAAGACCATAACCCTTCGATTTTTTTCTCCTTTATCTTTTTTATAATTTATAAAGCATCTGTAATCCAAGAATTGCAATCTTACTGATAATTGACTTCTATTCCCATACTCCTTCCTGGTCTTAAATCTCTGCCTCCCCCACCCCTCCCCAAGTCATCCTCATCCAACATTTTATGTTTTTCATTCCCTTGCTTTTTAAAATAATCCTATGATGTATGTTTACATGCTTAACCAACATAGTGTTAAGTTACTGCGTTTTATAACAAATGTGTACGTGCTAAGTTGCGCCAGTTGTATCCCACTCTTCGCGACCCTATGTAGCCTGCCAGGCTCCTCTGCCCACAGGATTCTCCAGGTAAGAATACAGGAGTGGGCTGCCATGCCCTCCTCCAGGGGATCTTCCCAACCCAGACATCGAACCTGCGTCTCTTACCCCTCCTGTGTTGGTATGTGGGTTCTTTACTACTAGCACCAACCTGGGAAGCTCTTATGATCCAGAGGGATGGGAGGGGGAGGGAGGTGGGTGGGGGGTTCGGGAAGGGGAACACATGTAAACCCATGGCTGATTCTTGTCAATGTATGGCAAAAACTATTACAATATTGTAAAGTAATTAGCCCCCAAGTAAAATAAATAAATTTATAAAAAAAAAATAAAAAAATAAAAAAAAAAAAAAGTGAATGCAGTCAGCCCTTGCTATCTGCAGATTTGGCATCTGCAGGTTCAACCAACTTATCCATCCATGGCTAGTTGACTCTACGGATGCAAAACCACAGATACACAAAGCCCACTGCACAGTGTTCTGGAACTTGCCTTTTTTTCAGTTACCACTGTGTTTCTGAGATTCCTCCATGTGGTTTTGTGGAATAAAGTTCATTGATGTTTCCTGCTATATACCAGGCTTTTGTATGACTAGACCAGAGCGTGTTTATTTGTATCCCTGTTGACATTT
Organism: Giraffa tippelskirchi; assembly: GCF_054371585.1. Lineage (NCBI taxonomy): Eukaryota > Metazoa > Chordata > Mammalia > Artiodactyla > Giraffidae > Giraffa > Giraffa tippelskirchi. The sequence goes on from NC_137283.1 coordinate 136,024,980, forward strand.
GGGTTGTTTCTGGTTTTTTAGAAGTCTGAACAGAACTGCTCTGAACATGTTTGTCCACGGCAGGTTGTTCACGTGTTTTACTTCGCATCATAGAGCCAAAGGGATGGTTCTACTTCACCAGCAATCTGTGTCTTCCCCCGGATCCACCTTCTCTCAACACTTGGTATATTGGATTTCACAGATTTATTTTGCTAGGCAGAAGGAAATGTTCCCAATTTGAGTGGATGAGATAATTAATGTTATTCAGGCTAAGAAAGGTACTCTTAGCTACCAGGATTGCACTTTTGACTACATCGTTTCTTTTGCTTTTGCTATGCTTTATTCATACCTGTCCATTCAGGTGTTGCTTAGGAGTGGGGTCCAGCAACATCTTTCTGAGAAGAAAGCACGGATAATCGGGTCAGAGGGAAAACCTCTCCTTCTCCTTTTCTCATGAGCCATCCTAGGGCTCCCTGTCAGGTGTCAATAAGACTAATTCTTGGTCTTCCTCAACCTTATACCTTTGCAGCAATGATAGAAAAAATATAAGGCAGGTGATCTGGGCACTCCACTGCTCACGTATTAATGATGGCTCAGTTCTGGGTGCTCCTAGACCTATGCCTACCCTTGGAAACACTTAGATTTGTGTTCTGTGGGAAGGAGGTGGGGTATGTGTGGAAGGGGAGATTCAGGGATATAGGCCAGTGACTCTCTCTTCTTAGTAACATCAAAGTATGTGTGTTACCCTCAGAAACAGGGCGTCGACTCACGAAGGCCCTGATCTGCTCTGTGCTAATGGGAGAGCAGTAGCATTCCAATCTAGGTAGGAAAGGGGTGTTTCCCCAGGAATATTCCATGGCAGGAATTTCAAGCTTGGTAGGAAGGAGGCCTTCCCAAGTGATACAGAATCTGCTTGCCAGTGCAGCACACACAGGTTCAATCCCTGGGTCAGCAGAGAAGGCAATGGCAACACACTCCAGTATTCTCGCCTGGAAAATCCCATGGACAGAGGGGTATAGGGGGCCACAGTCCATGGCGTCCCAAAAGAGTCAGACAAGACTTAGTGACTAAACAAATGGTACAAAAATAGGAAAGAGGACAAGGCAAAAAGGTAATTGAAAACACACCAATTTGTTGACTTAATCTTGAAGCTAAGCCAAATCTCACTTTGAAAAACTTTAGGCAGAGAATCAGGTTTGTTATTCATTTATATGAATTTAATTTTCTTCTCAGGAAACCTACAAATTCTCTCTGTCAGCCTTTTCAGAGATTTGGATTCTGTCTCTATAATAAACTTGAAATTTTAAAATAAAATCTGCACTTTTTCTGTTCAGACATTTCTATATTTGGGCAGTCCTTATTTAGTGCTGCATTTCCTAATGATCAGCTGGCTATTTCAAGTTACATAACTACAAATTTGAAGTTTGGTGAGCTCTCTGTCTCCAAATTTTTTCTGAAGTCCTGGGAAATACATGGTATGTTCAAGATCACAGTTTGCTCTTGGAATTTCTGAAAATATCTGCACATGCTGATTTAGGGTACTGTAGCCTTTTTTAAGCAGAGACTTTGTTCACTTGTTATGTATGCTTGGATAAAGATGTTTTCTTCTCCTTTTTTAAAGGGACTCTACTATTGGAGAAGTGGTGTAGAAAAGAATAATGGAATTTACTAGGTAAAAAAATTCTGAATTGTAAAAATGCAATGCTTTGGCCAAAAAACACTTCCTCTCTTGTTCCTTGTCATAAGAAATATGTGTGTGTATAATAAATAAGCTACTTGCCATTGCTTTTTATTCCCTGGAAATAGACTTTTTAATTTACTCGACATTTTCCAAATTAAGCAAAGGAAATTGGAAGATAAATTTATGACTACAGTTTCTGGGGAATAAACATGAGGCCAATTGGACATAACCCTGGTGAAGTAAGGGTGGTGCAACAAAGGAATGAAATCAGAACAGTCTAACTAGCCAATAAGGATGAATCATAGAATAATACAATCTTAAATCTGAAGGGATTCTTAAAGGCCATCTAGTCCAGCAACATAAGTTAGACCAAAGAATATTTTGGCTCAGTAACATAAAGCCAATGGTGGGTGGTTTATTTTCTAGAATTGTTCAAAAATTTCTGCAAAATCAGATTTGCTTTGCACATTTATTCTAACCTCAAACTCCTATCCTGCTGCTGCTGCATCGCTTCAGTCGTGTCCGACTCTGCGCGACCCCATAGACGGAAGCCCACCAGGCTCCACTGTCCCTGGGATTCTCCGGGCAAGAACACTGGAGTGGGTTGCCATTTCCTTCTCCACTGCATGAAAGTGAAAAGTGAAAGTGAAGTCGCTCAGTCGTGTCCGACTCTTCGTGACCCCACGGACTGCAACCTACCAGGCTCTTCTGTCCATGGGATTTTCCAGGTAAGAGTACTGGAGTGGGGTGCCATTGCCTTCTCCCTATCACATGAGAAATGGGTAAATAAAATGTGGTAGAGTCTTCAAATTGTAATCTATGGGTGGGCCACAGGGGAGCCTCAAAGTCCTCTGAAATGAAACGCAAAATTGTGTGGGATTCTATACATGTGAGCTTTTATTCTAGTATAGTAAATATTTATCAGTGTAATCCAAATAAACAAAAGCTTTTTGGGATCCTCAATAATTAAAAAAAATAAAAATTAACAGTCCTGAGACCACAGAGTTTGAGAAACTTTGTCTTATACATTATTGCTATCTTTCATTTCTTTCACAAAATGAATACCTAGTATTTTCTCCTGGGCCTCTAAACAAATAACTTTAATGCCTCCAAACTGAAATGTCTGCTTCGGTCTCCCCCATTCTCAGTGTTGCAGATTAATCATCCTGGAATTTTAGTTTCATCATAGAATCTGAAGTGACACGTAAAGATAACTTACTTATTTTTACAGTGGTGAAACTCAGATCCAGGAAAATAAACAATTTGTCCAGGGTCATATAGGTAGAGGCAACTACTTCGCATCTTGGGCTCAAAACCTCCAGACTTCTAAATCCAAAACTCCCAGCCTGGCATTGATGATGGACTCAACTACTTTCTCTAACACAGCCCCCTGCTTGAGATAGCTCATGCCTTTCCATTTCCCCAGAACCCAACATACCCACTGTTACCTCCAGGCAAAGAACTTCTGTTTAGATAGAGCTGGTCTTTGTACTCACTCTTTCCCAAATCCAGAATAATTCCTACCCTTTAAATCCTAATTATTTTATATTACATAGCAGAGAACAATTACATATAATGATGCCCTAAATGATATATGTAATATATTATCAAACAATTCTTGCCTGTCTCCCCACCCCAGAATCTCACTGCATAGAAACAACCACTTTCAATTCTCCACCATTTCTTCTGTCCTATATCTCCACAGTTCTAAATAGCACACTTTACAATGATGTTTCCTAATGTTCATGACATTGTACAGGAGACAGGGATCAAGACCATCCCCAAGAAAAAGAAATGCAAAAAGGCAAAATGACTGTCTGAGGAGGCCTTACAAATAACTGTGAAAAGAAGAGAAGCGAAAAGCAAAGGAGAAAAGGAAAGATATAAACATCTGAATGCAGAGTTCCAAAGAATAGCAAGGAGAGATAAGAAAGCCTTCCTTAGCAATCAATGCAAAGAAATAGAGGAAAACAGTAGAATGGGAAAGACTAGAAATCTCTTCAAGAAAATTAGAGATACCAAAGAAACATTTCATGTAAAGATGGGCTCTTTAAATAAAGGACAGAAATGGTATGGACCTACCAGAAGCAGAAGATATTAAGAAGAGGTGGCAAGAATACACAGAAGAACTGTACAAAAAAGATCTTCATGACCCAGATAATCACAATGGTGTGATCACTCACCTAGAGCCAGACATCCTGGAATGTGAAGTCAAGTGGGCTTTAGAAAGCATCACTACAAACAAAGCTAGTGGAGGTGATGGAATTGCAGCTGAACCATTTCAAATCCTAAAAGATGATGCTGTAAAAGTGCTTCACTCAATATGTCAGCAAATTTGGAAAACTCAGCAGTGGCCACAGGACTGGAAAAGGTCAGTTTTCATTCCAATCTCTAAGAACGGCAATGCCAAAAAATGCTCAAACTACTGTACAACTGCACTCATCTCACAAGCTAGTAATGCTCAAAATTCTCCAAGCCAGACTTCAGCGATACGTGAACCATGAACTTCCAGATGTTCAAGCTGGTTTTAGAAAAGGCAGAGGAACCAGAGATCAAATCGCCAACATCTGCTGGATCATCGAAAAAGCAAGAGAGTTCCAGAAAAACATCTATTTCTGCTTTATTGACTATGCCAAAGCCTTTGACTGTGTGGATCACAATAAACTCTGGAAAATTCTGAAAGAGATGGGAATACCAGACCACCTGACCTGCCTCTTGAGAAACCTGTATGCAGGTCAGGAAGCAATGGTTAGAACTGAACATGGAACAACAGACTGGTTCCAAATAGGAAAAGGAGTACGTCAAGGCTGTATATTGTCACACTGCTTATTTAACTTACATGCAGAGTACATCATGAGAAACGCTGGGCTGGAGGAAGCACTAGCTGGAATCAAGATTGCCAGGAGAAATATCAATAACCTCAGATATGCAGATGACACCACCCTTATGGCAGAAAGTGAAGAACCAAAGAGCTGTCTTGATGAAAGTGAAAGAGGAGAGTGAAAAAGTTGGCTTAAAGCTCAACGTTCAGAAAACTAAGATCATGGCATCCGGTCTCATCACTTCATGGCAAATAGATGGGGAAACAGTGGAAACAGTGGCTGACTTTATTTTTTGGGGCTCCAAACTCACTGCAGATGTTGACTGCAGTCATGAAATTACAAGACGCTTACTCCTTGGAAGGAAGGTTATGACCAACCTAGACAGCATATTAAAAAGCAGACACATTACTTTGCCAACAAAGGTCTATCTAGTCAAGACTATGGTTTCTCCAGTGGTCATGTATGGATGTGAGAATTGGACTGTGAAGAAAGCTGAACGCTGAAGAATTGATGCTTTCGAACTGTGTATGGTGTTGGAGAAGACTCTTGAGAGTCCCTTGGACTGCAAGGAGATCCAACCAGTCCATCCTAAAGGAAATCAGTCCCAGGTGTTCATTGGAAGGACTGACGTTGAAGCTGAAACTCCAATACTTTGGCCACCTGATGTGAAGAGCTGACTCATTTGAAAAGACCCTGATGCTGGGAAAGATTGAGGGCAGAAGGAGAAGGTGACGACAGAGGATGAGATGGTTGGATGACATCACTGACTCAATGGACATGAGTTTGGGTGAACTCGGGATTTGGTAATGGACAGGGAGGCCTGGTATGCTGAGGTTCATGGGGTAGCAACGAGTGGGACACGACTGAGTGACTGAACTGAACTGAACTGAATGTTTTAACATTGTAAATTATCCACTGACTGCCTACAATTAAAGACAAGGATTTAACTCTTTAACTTTGTCACCTACAACACAGACATGTCTCCTCCTTCTAGTCTTCCAATTTTGTGATGTCACAATATGTGGCTACATGAATATTTGGTATATCAGATTGTGCCATATAAAGTTGTTGTTGTATAACCATTTTGTCATTTTTTATCTTTTTTTTAGTTTATATATGGTGAAAATATGTACCCATTCACAAATACCACACTACCTTACTTACTATCAATTAATAGCAAATTTTAAAATCAGGAATTCTCAGTTCTCTCATTTCATTCTTCTTTTTCAAAATTGTTTTGGCAATTCTAGCTCTTCTTCTTTCCATGTAAATTTTAGAATCACAATAGGGAGGGTTTTTTTACCTAGTTTATTTTACCCAGAGAAGCATTTTTCCTTTGGGGATTCACATGCCTGCTGCCATGACTGTACTGTTCCACACCTAGGGCTGGCCTCAGGGGCAGGGCCAACAGAGAAAAAGAGAGAAAAGTGGAGATTCTCCTGACACTCTCCAATTACATGGCTTTTAGTCCTTTTTAGATGTGGTTAACATTTAAATCAGTAGATTTTTAGTTAAGTAGATTACCCTCCACAATGTGAGTAGTCTCATCCAGTCAGTTGAAAGCCTTAAGACAAAAAAAAGTGAGGTTCCCAAAAGAAGGATTTCTGCCTCTAAACTGCCTTTGGATTCAATATTACAACATCAACTCTTTCCTGGGTCTACCCTGCAGGTTTTTGGTCTTTCAACTACTATGGTCACATGAGTCAATTCCTTAAAATAAATCTAGATTGATACAGACAGATATAGATATAAATACATCCTGTGCTGTTCTATTGGTTCTGTTTCTCTGGAATAACCTTGACTAATACACCTACCTAAACACATACTTTTTTAAAAATTAATAATTCCCTTATAGTAATATAAAAGAAAAGTAAATTAAAACTTTTATGATAGAATTATGTTGAATTCAACATATAAATTCAAGCAGAGTCCCAATTACTATTGCTGGATAACAAACAACCCCAAATTTGGTAGCATAAAATAACCAGTTTATTATACTCACCAATTCTAAGTGTTAAGAATTCAGAAAGAGCAAAGTGGTGACAGGATATCTGAGGTCTCAGTTAGAAAGACTTGAGAGATAAGACTCAGTAGCTAGGGACTTGGATCATCTTAAAGTTTGCTTACACACTTCTAGTGCTTGATTTTCACTGAAAGGTGAGGCTTCAGCTGGAACTACTGAGCAGACCATGTGCTAGTGACCTCTCTCTGTGGCTGCAGCTTTCCCACAACACGGTAGCAAGGTTCCAAGATCATTCCAAGAGAGCTAAGTGAGTGCTGTATCACCTTCTATGAGCTAACCTTTGAAGTCTCTTAATATCACTTACTCTGCAGTTACCAAGTCACTTAGATTCAAAGAGAGGGAACTTTTTGCACTTCTTGATGGGATAAGTGCCAAAATCATGTTGCTGGAAGAGTATAATAGGAATTAAGGATAGTGTCATTGTTTGAAAATGCAGTCTGCCATGGACTCGAAATAAAATATTTCCATTCATATTTCCAAAATATTCTATAAAGGACCCTGTTGAGAATGAATATTTTAGAGCCATGGGAAATCAATCAGTGAGAAAGAAGTACTTGTGACTGTATCTACATTGTTAAAGATCACTTCTGGAGGGATGATTTAAGTATGATAAAACAGTAAATATAGGTAAGTCCCTGAGAAGTTTCTAGAAGTAGTCCCGATGAGAAATAGTGGTAGCTCTAGACTAAGGTTGAGGGGAAATGGGAAAAACTACGTGGATTTGATAAAAGTGTCAGATAAAATCCATAGGATTTGCTGACGAATGGATACAGGGCAGAGGTGGTGTAAGAGAGGAACATGTCATAAACAATGATGACAACTTCTCTTGTTTGCACAACTTGGAGGGACCATGGTGCCATTCACTAAAGCCATTGGAAAGGTTTAGGGAAAAATTGTAATTTGTTTTTTTTTTTAATTTGAATAATAAGAATTACCTTTAACATCTTTCTAAAATAATTGTTTCTCTAAGAAGAACAGAATTAACTTGGTGGTTAGTTAGATGATGAGTGGCTCTGAAGAATTAGCTGGAAATTATTTTCCAGCTTAAAAATTAGAGGAAAGTATTTTGTTTCTCAAATCTCTAGAAAAATGATCCTTCCTAAGTGCTCAAGTTGAGCTCTTTTGTCATCATTATATCACTGTGGCCAAACCACTATTACTTTTCCAGCTCCACCCTGAGTTTATTTCATAATTCATAATTTTAAGTATCAGAATTCAGCTGCACCTGTTGATATTTTTTCAGAATAAAGCGAAGGTCACTGATGCAATTTAACTGAGGAATCTGTTTGGAAGGAGCATTCAGGAAAACCTAGAGTGACGGTAGTGGAAGTGGGTGCCTAATCACTTGGGCTGGCTACAAAAGAACACATTTTGGAAAAGAAGAAAACTGAAAAGAGATCAGCAGGAGAAATAACCTGGAAAAATGGGGGCTCAGTCTCTGGAGGCAATAGTCCTCTGGCCATTTCTCCTTCCCACTCTCCCTGAAACAAAGAACTGAAAGAAGACAGAGAAGATCCTTTCTTTATTTTATTGTTTTGCTGGAAAATAACACTTTAGCAGATATTAGTTTTGTAATTGAAATTATGGGTCTCCTTAAAATGTGAGAACTACATTTCTATGAAATAAATAATATATAATTTAATGATATGCTTCTTTTCATGCTTTTTTTCTAATGAAAGAATGATGAGAAAATCAGTGTCTAATAAAAATTTAGTGGGAAGTTATAAAAGGTATTCTTTAATTTGATTTATTTAATGATAGGATAATTATATTGAAATAGAACTCTTGTAGATATATTATTTTAAAGATTTATGCAAGATAAAGTAGTCATACATGTTTATAAATCCTGTGATATTGTCAAAATATAATTTTGAAAACTATAGTTTTCATCAAATTTAACTGAAATTGTCATTTATAAATTCAATGATAGTATTTGAGCTCTAAAATTAGAGCTGTAATTTTAGTCCTTGATTCAGACTAATTTTTATTAAGAGTTATACTAATAGCTGGCTTAGATAATAAAATTATATGGCTATGTTTAAATATATTCATAATGCTTACAACTAGTATTGAAGACACTTTCAGGAAAGATATTCCTGAAAATAGTTAACACAAAAACTGAACAAGAAAATCTAGTCAGAATAGAATTCAAAAGAGATTAATAAATTATAGTCACTTTTCTTCTTGAGAATACCTGTGTTGGAATGAATCTTCTCCTAAGGAGGTGATATTACATAATGCTAATGATATGACTGGTAAAGAATTACAGTATAGCATTATTGCATTTATAAGCAGTTGTTATTCTTGTGTTTCCTCCGGATTGTGAGGACCTGAGGACTCTGGCATGGACTCTGATTTAGTTGTCTCTGTATTTTCCTCAGTCCACGACAATGACAAATAGGCATAGAGAAGACAAGTATCATGCATCTAAACTGAGCTGGATTTGTTTTCTTCAGGGGCAATAAGCATGCTTTCCCCACTGCCCTCTATCTTGTGTATTCCTAGAGCTGGAACCAAGAAGTATTATCTTCCAGACTCTCTGGCCACCAGGATTGCAGTGCAGACCTGACTGCAAAAGGTATTCACATGGAGTGTGACAGGCTGAAGGCAGGTGAAGCCATTACTGCCCCTCTGACAAGTGGCTTCAGCAGATGACAAATGTGACATTCTGTGCAGTTTTAGGTAATCTTCAAACCACTTCCTGATGTTTTGAGTAAATGAAATCTTAGCTATATTTCCCTGTTATTTCTGACAGCTACTATGGCATTCCTCAGCAGCTAATTCTCTGTATTATGTTGATTACAGCTGGCAGACTTTAAAGTGATGTCTGTATTATTGATCAATCGACGACTTAAAATACTTAACAAAGTATCAAGTAAGGTTACTTCAAAATGACTCTTTAATTAGGAATTAACCAAGAAAATGAACCATGGGCTTAAAGCAATCTGGTTTTATGTCCCAAAACTGCAACCACATAAGCTTAAGTCAAAAACGTCGCTCTCCATATCAGGTATATTATCTGTTAAGTGTAGCTATTACCAAAATTCTTAGACTGCTGTGGCTGCCATAGCAAAGTACTATAGACTAGGTGGCTTAAACAATAGAAATTTACTTCTCATTGTTCTGGAGACCGGGAAGTCCAAGAGGCCATCAAGGTAGATTTTCTTCTGAGCCCTCTCCTCTTGGCTTCTGGTCTGCTGCTATCCTGCTTGTGTTCACAGGACCCCTTCTTTGTGTGTACACTGGGGAGAGAGAGACAGAGATCTTTCTTCTTCTTCTTATAAAACCACTAATCCTAACCAGTTATGACCCCACACTGATGACCTTATTCAGTCTTAACTTCCTCCTAAAAGTCTTATCTCAATATACAGTCACATGTGGGTTAAGAACTCAACATATCAGTTGAGGGGGGTGAGGGTGGGGTGATACACAGTTCATTCCTTAGCATTCATTAAGCTGATATGAAGATCAAAACTATGAAACTGATGAAAATGCTAATGGGGACTGAGAGTTCATATCATTGTCATTTTACCTCCCAAATTTGTAAGTTTAGAATATCTCTTTTTTCCCATCATTTTAAATATTATAGTTATATCTTAGCCTAATTCAATCTATTCCCTAATAAAATTAATATGCACCTTGTTAAGTAATACTACTCTAATAAAACTCAATTATATTTATTGTATAGTGATCAAAATTCTATAGACTTAAATATACTGAAGATTTCTGTTTATAACAAAAATTTATAATACCCTCAAGCTTCTACCTCAAATTTTATAATGTAAATATAAAATTGAGAAAGTCTATTTCCAAACCCTTGTCCCCTCTCAATTACTCTATTTCTGAGTCATACAATCCATACATTCAGTTCAGTTCAGTTCAGTCGCTCAGTCGTGTCCGACTCTTTGCGACCCCATGAATTGCAGCACACCAGGCCTCCCTGTCCATCACCAACTCCCGGAGTCTACCCAAACCCATGTCCATCGAGTCGGTGATGCCATCCAACCATCTCATCCTCTGTTGTCCCCTTCTCCTCCCATCCCCAATCCTACCCAGCATTAGGGTCTTTTCCAATGAGTCAACCCTTCGCATGAGGTGGCCAAAGTATTGGAGTTTAAGCTTCAACATCAGACCTTCCAATGAACACCCAGGATTGATCTCTTTTAGGATGGATTGATTGGATCTCCTTGCAGTCCAAGGGACTCTCAAGAGTCTTCTCCAACACCACAGTTCAAAGCATCAATTCTGCGGCGCTCAGCTTTCTTCACCGTCCAACTCTCACATCCATACATGACCACCGGAAAAACCATAGCCTTGACTAGACGGACTTTTGTTGGCAAAGTAATGTCTCTGCTTTTAAATGTGCTATCTAGGTTGGCCATAACCTTCCTTCCAAGGAGTAAGCGTCTTTTAAATCCATACATTATCCATCTCTTATTTCTCTATGATTTTCTCAAATTTCTGTTAGATTTTTTATTGCTCCTCTATAATATTTATAATAAAATTAGCTTCATTTTTGAACTTATTTTATATATAAATCAGACTTGTTTATTTTCTTCAACATATCCTACTTCTCATACCTCACCACACTATAGTCTGCCCACTATATTCTTTTCTAATTAATTATATGAAATGTATATATTCTAATCTATGTGTAATATTATTTGTGATATAACACACTAGTTGCATTTTATCTTGAATATCCTATGATAGGGCTTTTCTAGTGGCTCAGCAGTAAAGAATCTTCCTGCCAATGCTGGAGACATGAGTTTGATCCCTGGGTGGAAAAGATCCTCTAGAAAAGGAAATGACAACTCACTCCAGTGTTCTTGCATGGGAAATTCCATGGACAGAGTGGGCTACAGTCCTTGGGGTCACAAAAGAGTTGGACATGATTGAGCGACTAAACAACAACAATCTTGTGATAATCATCTTCTTAGAGGTGGAAGAGCAAGAGAGTGTAAAAAGCCCTGAATCTGAAACCTGAATTCTAATCTTGCCCGTGTCATTAACTGTGGATCTTGAGTAGTAAGTTGGCTAACTGCTTTGTCATCTGTAGAAATAAGCAATTAGACTATATGATTTCAAAGCTACTTTTAATAATATTTTTTAATCTTATATTTTATTGAGCATCTACTGCTGCATATTCTGTACTAAGCACTATGGTAAGATTCTAAAAAAAAGATTCATAGAGCTTCTTATGGAACTTTACCCTAGAAGAAGCCTTTTTATACTCTCTTCTTTTATTGTATTAGTAGTGGGTTGTACAAAGTATGACACACAGTAATGATTAATAAATATCTATTGAACAAATCAGTCAATGTAAATTTAAAATGAGAAGGTAAAAGAAAAAGCACTAAGTTGTATGCATATAGATTGACTCTCATTTGATGGTATAAAATATAATTCAAATTCTGGGTGCCCATTTGACTTGTAATATCAATCAATCACTTTATATTATGATTTCAAATTAATTATATGCTTTTTCCATCAGAAATAGTATCCATGACTAAACAATAAAAAAATCTGAGAAAGAAATAGATTCAAATGACCTATGGATTAATGGACTGCTTAGTAAGAATACCATTTCAGCTAGCTAATTGATTTGGTATCAGTTGTTTAGATATCAGTCATAATGATAATTCTTTAAAACTTGACCAGTATGGCTAATTTAATTTACTATTCAAAAATGTAAATCTTACATGCTATACTATTTATATAATACAAATTATTATTATTCAATAAACATATATTATTACTCAAAATAATAATATATTACTTTACAATAACAAAAAATTTTTGGAAGGGGAAACTAAAAGAGTACCACAGTTGGATTTTTCCATATTTACTCCATAACTGTTTGGTTTAAACTTAAAAGTAGCATTAAATATGCTACTTCATATAATACAAACTTTTTTTTAACAGGAAGCTCAGGAGGAACAGCCTAATGCATTAACTTTAACCTAATTTTATCATTTATTACCCTCCCCCACATTTTTTACATTGAACACCAAACTGAATGCATTAACCTCTTCTGCTTCTAATGTATATGCTACATTTTTTTCTTTACTTCTTGCTATCCTGGAACAGCAACATTAAATTCTTTTTTCTCTCAAATTGCAGTTTTAGATGATCATTTATCAGGTGTATATTAGAGGATAATGTGGTTTTTAGCAATTCCATTTACTATATGCTGTCTGTGATCTTTGTACAGAGCTTTCATTTGTCATGGGATTTAACTTTCAGCTGTGTTTAGTTTTGAGGTCTTGAGAACAAATCAATCCATATTCAGACACTTAATGATATAATTTATGCAGTGCAAACGACTCGACTGCCCTCTATCAACCTAAGTCCTTTGAATGGAGTAATAGGTAACAATATGAAAAAAAAAAGGATCTCTTGGCAAATATCAAAGTTTCATAAAGAAACACGACTTTATTACTTAGTCTTAATGACATTTGGCACAATGTCAGAATCTCCTAGAATGTTCATTTACCCAACACTAAACCAAAATAACCAATGTTCCAATGTGTCTGTTGATTTGTTTTGAAATCTGTTAGAAACTGAAAAGTTAGTGACCAGTAACCCTAAAACTCCTGAAATGAGAAAAATACCACAACATGTATGACCAAGAATCCACTCAACGTATTCCATAAGGAAAATTCTCCCTGGGTATATGGGAAACATAGTTCGTAAAATAACAAATTATCTCCTTCATCATACTGGAGAACACAAATGTAAAATAAATGAAAATTGAGAAGGGTAAATTACCTAGCATTGTTTTATTGTCAGAATTGTTTACAGTTTGTTTGAATAAGTAGTGACTAATTTTTAAATTAGTCTTATCTCATTAAGATTTATCTTGCTAGTTTATAAAGTGAATTTAACACTTCATCAATCATTTTGTTTGTGACAGTCACTAAAGTGTTCCAGTTATTATTTGAATAGCATTTTATCAAGTATCTGCTTCAATGTAATCGTATTACATTATTTTGTCTCAATTTATAAAAGAAATCTTTATGTTATCCTTACTTCTTCAGGTGTTCATAATCAAAATCATAAGTTATTGATTTCAAATAACTTTTCACCTTTTCAAATGACAGAACCAAAGATTTATGAAAAGATTTTAGGCACTCTGAAGTTTAGTATTTTATTCCTCCAAATGCCTATTTGTGGTGAATTATTAGTGACCTAAAGATTGACTATCCTTTTTTCTTTAAAATTTTTTATTTTTAATGGAGTATAGTTGATTAACAACATTGATCTTGAGGTCAGAATTTTAACAACAAAAATTAAAATGTTGGCAGGACTTTTTTACTTCTGTAAGCTTTAGAGAAGAATCAGTTCTTTGTCTTTTTCAGCCTCTAGAGGCTCCTACATTCCTCTACTTACGGTTCTCTTCTGTCTCCAAAGTCAGCAACTGCATTCCTCCAATCTCTGCTTCTGTAGTCACATCAGTTCTCTGACTCTCCTGCCTGTTTCCTTTATAAAGACCTTTTCAATTGCATTAGATCCACAGGTATAATCCAGGATAATCTCCCCCATCACAAGATTATTATAAGCAAATTTATGCCCATTGATCTGGCAATTTAGATAAAATGGACAAATTTCTTGAAAGATGCAAACTACCTGATTTCTCCACTGTTAAATAAATCACAGTTCCAATTTGATCATGCTGACACAAAAATGGTAACAAAGACAAACAATAAGGATTTAAAAATGAATCTAAAAAGAATGTGCAAGAATTTCGTAGACAATATTTACAGTGCAATTTTAGGACATAGAGAACAGCCTCAATACATGAAGAAAATATAACTATGTTCAAGAATGGCATGACTTAAACCAATAAAGGTAATCACTTTGTCCACAAATTAACTTACAGATTCTTTACAATTTCAATCAAAATTTAAGATGAATATTTTGAAGAACCTGATATATATACTAACATTTATGTAAGAATAGCTACTCAAGAAGAGTAGTTGAGCAGAGTCAACTTGAGCAAGAATAACAAATAGGGAGAAATCAGCCTGTGAGATGTTAAATTACATTAGAAAGCTATAAGACTGAAAACAATAATATATCTGTACAGGAATAAACAGACAAGTAGAACAGAAAAGAATGCTCACCAATGGGCTCATGTATTTATGGATATTATATATTAAAAATTATACTTAAAATCAGTGAGGGAAATGGATTACACAGTTGAAGGATTAGAAAATTACCTTGATTTCTGGAGCTAAAAAAAGGCTAGATTTTGACATTATACCATATTAAAAATATGAATTCAAGTTAGATTAAATACCTGTGTGGAAGATAAATCTATAAAGCTTAGAAAAATTAATATTTTTGTAAGCTTAGCATGTGAAAGAACTTCTTAAATAAAACTCCAAAAACATAAACTCCAAGTTGAAAAAAAAGATACTTATCAAATTCACTGTAATTATGTTTTTCAGTTTAACAAAACACACTTCAAAGTTTTAATATGTGAATGATTAATGAATTATAGATTAGTAGAAAATATTTGCAAATATGTAAAACTAACAAGAGTTTAGTATCCAGACTATACAATGAACTCCTACAAAGGAAAAAGAAAAGGTAAGAAGAGCAAAAGAAAAATAGACAAATAATATAAATTGGCAATTCACAGAAGGGAAAACATAAACATCCCATATACAGACACTCTTATCCTCACTAGATGTTGGAGAAAAACAAATCAAAATAATAATGAGCTAGCACTCTATGCCAACAGATGGTTAAAATTTAGAAACTTGGAAATGGGAAATTGTATGCACTGCTGGTGAAAGCCTACAGGGAGAGAGATTTCTGTTGATCTGATAACCTAAGAATCCCACTCTTGAGTACACACCTAAACAAACTGAACAAGAATATTTTTCATGTTGCTCCTCAGGGCCATTCTAAGTGTCCATGACTAGGAAAATTGGAAGTAAATATGGCAGATGCGTTCATAACATGCACTGTCATGCTGCAATGAGAAATAATGCTACTAAATGTATGCATGTCATATGGATACATCTTTAAAAACATTGTGCTGATTGCCTTGAAAAAACGGTCAAGTTTTATAGCACCATTCCATTATAAAATTAAACTCATACCTACAAAAACAATGTATATTTTCTAAGAATCAGTTCAGTTCAGTCACTCAGTCATGTCTGACTCTTTGTGACCCTATCCACAACACGCCATGCCTCCCTGTCCATCACCAGCTCCCGAGTTTACCCAAACTCAGGTCCATCGAATCATTGATGCCATCCAACCATCTTATCCTCTGTCGTCCCTTTCTCCTCCTGCCTTCAATCTTTCCCAGCCTCAGGGTCTTTTCAAATGAGTCAGCTCTTCATATCAGGTGGCTGAAGTATTGGAGTTTAAGCTTCAACATCAGTCTTTCCAATGAACACTCAGGACTGGTCTCCTTTAGGATGGACTGATTGGATCTCCTTGCAGTCCAAGGGATTCTCAAAAGTCTTCTCCAACACCACAGTTCAAAAGCATCAATTCTTCAGTGCTCAGCTTTCTTTATAGTCCAACTTTCACATCCATACATGACCACTGGAAAAACCATAGCCTTGACTAGACGGACATTTGTTGGCAAAGTAATGTCTCTGCTTTTTAATATGCTGTCTAGGTTGGTCATAACTTTCCTTCGAAGGAGTAAGCGTCTTTTAATTTCATGACTGCAGTCACCATCTGCAGTGATTTTGGAGCCCCCAAAAATAAAGTCAGCCACTGTTTCCACTGTTTCCCCATCTATCTGCCATGAAGTGATGGGACTGGATGCCATGATCTTAGTTCTTGGAATGTTGAGCTTTAAGCCAACTTTTTCATTCTCCTCTTTCACTTTCATCAAGAGGCTCTTTAGTTCTTCACTTTCTGCTATAAGGGTGGTGTCATCTGCATATCTGAGGTTATTGATATTTCTCCCAGCAATCTTGCTTCCAGCTTGTGTTTCCTCCAGCCCAGCGTTTCTCGTGATGTACTCTGCATATAAGTTAAATAAGCAGGGTGACAATATACAGCCTTGGCATACTCTTTTTCTTATTTGGAACCAGTCTGTTGTTCCATGTCCAGTTCTAACTGTTGCTTCCTGACCTGCATATAGATTTCTCAGGAGGCAGGTCAGGTGGTGTGGTATTTCCATCTCTTTCAGAATTTTCCACAGTTTATTGTGATTCACACAGTCAAAGGCTTTGGCATAGTCAATAAAGCAGAAATAGATGTTTTTCTGGAACTCTCTTGCTTTTTTGATGATCCTGTGATTTGATCTCTGTTTCCTCTGTCTTTTCTAAAATGAACTTGAACATCTGGAAGTTCATGGTTCACGTATTGCTGAAGCCTGGCTTGGAGAATTTTGAGCATTACTTTACTAGCATGTGAGATGAGTGCAATTGCGCAGTAGTTTGAGCATTCTTTAACATTGCCTTTCTTAGAGATTGGAATGAAACTGACGTTTTCCAGTCCTGTGGCCACTGCTGAGTCTTCCAAATTTGCTGGCATATTGAGTCTAGCACTTTCACAGCATCATCTTTTAAGATTTGAAATAGCTCAACTGGAATTCCTTCACCTCCACTAGCTTTGTTCATAGTGATGCTTCCTAACACCCACTTGACTTAAATATACATTCATATATATGTTATACAAAAAATGATGACCTGTGGGAAAATTTTAAAAAAAAAACATGAAAAATCATATGGACTAAGGATGAGAGTGTGCCATGAACAGTGAACAATGGTTAATACAATTATCTGCTTCTAAAATAATTAATTAAGTGTTCCTAATGAAGGTACTTTTGCTGATTTCTAAGGACAGAGATAAATGCTTAAAGGTGGTTCTGCTAAGCTGGAGTAGACCTAAGATGAGGAGTCTCCTTCATGGTAAAGGAATTCAAGGAATGTGTGAAATAATATTTCCTTCTCCTTAAAGATATTTACAAGTATTCAGGGGCTGAGATATACCATGCATCTGTAACAAGACCCATGTATGCATGACAGGTATATAACAAAGGAGAAATATACAGGGTAAAGATCCACAATCCATGTTTGTGGCAGCACAAGTGGTTAGGCAGTGGAAATGGCCAGCAGACTCTCCTCAGAGAAACATTCCATATTGTGTAATGACAAATATAATCAGAGCAACACAGATCGCAGCCTTAGGTAGGTATGTGGGAATACCTTGTTTGCCCTGAGAAGCCAAAGAGCCTTGCCAAGGGATCAGCTGTGTGTCAGAAGCTACTTGGGAACCACCCATGGCTCCCCTTGAAGGTACACTTGACTAACTCTTGTAATTTCATATGTAAACAAGTTTATTTAAATAAGCATGATTGTATTATGTAAAAATAACCAGATATGCCTTTATGAGTATAAGTGTGCATTTTTTTGTTCATGTAACAAGTTAACCCTGAGTATCTCAACTCCAACAATTTTTGAATCTTTGACGAGGACACATTGAAACGGGACTAGGCTAAAGTTGAGCAGCCTCATCTTGGCTGAAAGCTGATAAATCAGTTCATTCAAGTTCAAATAAACCAGACTTTAGGGAGTACTTTATGTTAAAATCATTGTGTGACTATTTCTTCAGGTCCCTAGGACCATTTTCCACGGGTAAAGAATGAGTTTCTGCTCAGAGGAAAGTAAATTCTCATTTTCACCATCCTAAGAATAGGTCAATAGAAGAGCATGATAAAAGTATGTGACAGGCAGACTTAAGTGTGGAGTAAGAATGAAACTTGCTCTTCTCTCCAGGCCCCCATATCATTTGGCCTAGACTCAGAATTATGATAATACCTTGTGGCTTACACTGGTGTGAAGACAGACTGAGAGGCTAGCTTGGTCAAGGACTCTAGAACAGGGGTCAGAACATATTTTGGGGGAAAATATAAATATTAAATATTTAAATTTTGTTAGTGAAATGGTCTCCTTTTCATAACTAATCAATTGAAATGAGAAAGCAACTATAGATAATACATAAACAAATGGACATGGAGATGTAGTAATAAAACTTTACAAAAACAAGTAACAGACAAGATTTGGCTCACAGGCTATATTTAGTTGACCCTCACCTTTGAACAAGTCTGGAACTTTAAAATAGGGTAAATTACTTTCTTTTAAAATTTACTTCCATGATCATTAGCTTTGGGTAAAGTACCAATGGAAGTTGTAGTATCGTCTTACTTGTTTATGTACAAGTATTTAATGTAGTCTGAGTCCCCTGAGCAACAGAAATGTTTTAATCTTAGTTTATTTTTCCATCTGAAATGTCCCTGCTTTGCTTTCACTCATGGGGAACAGTTTTACTAGATATTTTTATTCATTTTTCTTTCAGCAGTATAAAGATGTTTCTCCATACTCTTCTGAACTGTCCTTCATAGCTTCTGATAAGATACTAGTAGTCATTTGAATCACTGTTCTCCTGTATCAAGTATGTAGTTTTCCCATGAGTATGTCAACGTATTCTGCTTATCTTTAGTTTTTAGCAGTGTCTAATGTGCCCAGGGATGGTTTTCTTCTTATTTATCCTTTGTGCATTGTGCTAAGCTTCTTAAATGTGTAAATTTGGGAAATTTTTTGTAATTATTTTTGTCACCCATTCTTTCTTATAGTCTTATGTAACTCCCAATATACATATTCAAGACCTTTTTTCCCCCAAGACTTTTTGATAGTTTCACCAGTTCCTGAGATTCTATTCATTCAATTTTTTTCCTCTGTTCTACATATTCTATAATTTCTATCATCTATTTACCGAATCTTTCTTCTGTTATCTCTGAAAGTGAAAGCCTGAAAGTCACTCAGTCGTGTCCAACTCTTTGTGACCCCATGGACTATACAGTCCATGGAATTCTCCAGGCCAGAATACTGGAGTGGGTAGTTTTTCCCTTCTCCAGCAAATCTTCCCAACCCAGGGATCGAACCCAGGTCTCCCACATTGCAGCCAGATTCTTTACCAGCTGAGCCACAAAGGAAGCCCTATTCTCTACTGCTAAGTGTATTTCCTGACTTTTTCTTTCCTATATTGTGTATTCAGTCCTGCAATTTCCATATTATTCTTTTAATATCTTCTAATTATCCATTGAAGAGTCCTATTGGTGAAAATATTTTTCCTTCTGTCCCTGAGTCTAATTAAAATAACTGCTTTAAAAATCCTTGTTAACAAATTGCAACATCTGAATAATCTCAGGGTTTATTTTTAGTGATTATTTTTTCTCTTGAAAATGGGTTACATTTTCCTAGTTTTGTGGATGTTGAATAAATTTGGATTTTATACTGGATGTTGTTAACGTTATATTGTGGAGACTCTAGATTCTGCTATAAACTTCTAAAAAGATTTTTGGTTTTGTTTGTTTTAGCAAGCATTTAACCTGGTTGAGCCCAAAGTACAAATGACAGATAAAAACCCTGTTCAACTGTTTTATCATTTGTTGAGTACCTTTCAGCCTGTCTTAAGCACGCATGGTATGGGAGTCAGTCAGAGATTTGGGAATCGTTTACATACAGAATTACATGATCTCTCTGGCTCTTGGCTTTTCAGGACTCCCTTCTCACTCATTCACTTTCCAGTAGCTTTGGTTGTCCTGAATGTCAACCTCTGATTCTTAAGGCAGAAAAGCCTGAATTTTCTATTGGATGTTTGTGTGTGTGTATGTGTGTGTAGAACACAACATGGGATCTACTTCCTGGCAAAGTGTTAAGTGTACGTTACAATATTGTTATAAGCACAATGTTGAATAGCAGATCTGTAGAACTTATTCATCTTGTATAACTGAAACTTCACACCCACTGAATAGTAACTTCCTGTCTCCCCTGACCCAGTCCCTGGTAACATTCTACCATCAACTTCTATGAGTTTGACTATTTTAGACATCTCATGTAAGTGGAATCATGCAGTATTTGTCCTTTTGTGACTGACATTCATTTAGCATAATGTGGTCAAGACTCATTCATACTGCAGGATTTCTTTTTTTTTAAGATTGAATAATATTCCATTGTATATGTATACCACATTTTCTTTATTCATTCATTCCTCTTTGGGCTTCAGTTGTTTCCACATCTTGCTTATTGTAAACAATGCTGCAGGAAACATAGAAGTACTAACTTTTCTTCAAGACCTAAATTTCAATCCTTTTGGATAAATACCTAGAAATGGGATTGCTGGAACATATGGCAATTCTATTTTCGATTTTTTTTAAGAGCTACTATACTGTTTTCCATAGTTGTCACACCATTTTGCATTCTCACTAAGACTGTACAGTGGTTGCAATATATTCATACCCTCCCTAACACTTGTCTTTTGTTTTTTTTATGATAGTCATCCTAACAGGTGTGAAGTAGTATCTCAGTGTAGTTTTGACTTATATTTTCCCTGATATTAGTGATGTTGAATATCTTTTCATATAATTTTGTCCATTTAGCTTCTTTAGAGACATTAACCCCCTTGTCCATTTTTAATGAAGTCTGTATTTTTTACTACTGAGTCATAGAAGTCCCTTCTACGTTTTGGAAATTAATACCTTATCAGATATATAGTTTGCATATATTTTCTCCAAGTCTATAGGTTTCCTTTTCATTCTGTTGGTTTTTTTCATTGTGCAGAATCTATTTAGTTTGATGTATGTATTAAAATTTTAGCCACACAGTACAATATTAACTTTGGTCTGACTTTAAGGTAAAAGTCATATTAAGTGGGCAACTCACACTCTGCTCTTCCTTCCTTGCTAGTGTCAAATCCCTTTCAGAATCTTCTTGTTTTTGTTCACTCATCAGTGATTTCAGGTTGTTATTCCTGTTGTTGAATGTGGTTTATTCTGAATTTACAATTGTTATCTGTGAAGTTCCTGGGTCTAGTATGAGCTCACTTAGTCATACTAAAAGTGGAAATCTGAGAAAATGAACTATAAAATACTATAGATAAGGGTCATTTCTCCATCACCACCCTGTATCTGAGTGTTGGTAGCAGCAACAGTTACCTCAGCAGGACAGTTCAATATAGCAATGAAGGAATTTTCCAGAAACTAATTCCATGGCAGATGACAAGAAGGTAGCACAGAAGAGCTTGAAGCATCCAGTCCTGGGAAGCTGAGAGGCAGTGCTCTGACAAACTCTATATTAGATGGAGACTACCATAATGGGGACTTGTTTATAACTATAAATCCAGATGGAGTTTGTCCCATTTTAGTCTAGATTGTACATGCAAAAGAAAGGAACCATATTCTTGTAGATGAGCTAAGATATTTTGTTTATAAAAACAGAAAATCTTGAAGTAATCTTTACTTGTTACATAAGAATGAAGTAAAGGGAAAGAAAGCCAATGCTGAGTTAGAGAACTATAAATTTGAAATAAATATGCAGGATGCAATATTGTTCTTTCTAACACAACTATAATTCTTTGAAACATTACAGACCTCTGGCAGTTAATATTTACCTGGCTTTTAAACTGAACTTGAAATTCCTTTATTTCTGTTGGAAATGTTTTTATCACAAAAATATTAGAATTAGAATCACTATTCAACCCACAGTCTCCAAATATTTACATGTTCAATTAAGGAGGATGAATTTTGATGTGCCAAAACTAATTAACTACATGACAACGCCATAAAGAGTCTACTTATCCTACATGCAAGGAAGTAACTGCCATTTTCAGATGTACAGATGTGGCATTTCTTGTCATCAGAACCTTGTAAAAATGTAAAAGTATAAAATGTATAATATTATAGACATGTTTAGTATAAAGAATAAACACTGAAGCAAAGTGGTTTGCGTATTAAGACCTCAGCTAAGTTTTCCTTGAACTTATTACCTTACAAATCTAAACATGAGTCTAGGACCCTCACACAGGCTGAGGCAGTTTATTATTGTAAAGTGGCACAGAGTTGTAATAGACAGAGCAAGTGGCTAAAAGCTCTACTAGCCTCATAAATTTAAGAAAGCAAAAAAAAAAAACTCAGACTCTTGACCTAGTAGTCAAATACTAATAATTCTGAATTATAAAATTACTGATATATAGTGATCTGTTACTTTTATGAATACACTTTGGAAAGAGGGTAGGCAAGTGAAATTATTCTGAAAACAGTATATGAGAAGCAGAAATCCCCACTGCACCTTCTCATCTTTCACGAGTAAGTTAGGGAAAGAATAAATGGGAAGTAAAATCACGGTAAAGTAGTGGAGAAAGAGATGGAGCTTTAGAAAGGTTTGGGAATTCCATCAGTATTTGAAAGTATTAAGAGATCTGGAGTTCCACTCCTTAGAAAACAGTACTTATTCTAGTCTAGTCTGGGATCAGTTCTGAAAGTAGAGGACCGGAACAGGAAGAAAAACTTGCAGGAGATTTAAGGAAGAATTAGGCAAGAAATTGTGTGTGCCTGATAGTCATGCCTTTTGGGGAAGAATGTTTTCTTTAATGTTTCTAGAATACACTGCAATTTATGAATTGAATCAATAAATCTATATTGACCACCTATTATAAGATAGGTACTTGGGGGAAATTGTTGATAAAAAAAGGTTTCTGCCCTCTTGAAGTTTAGATTTCAGTGGGCGATACAGGCAAGCAAGCACACAATCTCAGCATAATATGATGCCAGGAAGAGAGAACTGCTCTGTAGCAGGAAGCATGTAGGAGAAGGGCTTAACCTAAACTAGGGGGAATGATATTCAAGGAACACTTCACCAAACTGATGCTCAAAGGAACTGTGCTTTAGAAATACAGGGAAGAGTGTAAAGGCTGAGACATAAAGAATGGCTATGAAGATAATAGGGTGAGAAACGAGGGTGAAGAGGTCACTGAACTCAGTTAGTGAAGGGTCCTGTACACCATGTTCTAGAGCCTTGTTTTTGTCTTGAGAATAGTGGAAAGCTGAAGAGGCGTGATCTGATGTACATTTTAGAAAGGTCACTGAAGAACAGATGGTTGGATGGGGCACAACTAAAGGCAAAAAAGCTTAGAAGGATCTTGAAATAAATCATGGGAGAGAGGCTCATGGCTCTATTTAGGATAGAAGCAATGGGGATTCAGTCAAGTGAGCAGATTTGAGGGATACCAAGAACATAGAAGGGCTCAAATGTAAAGAATTTGCTTGCCAGTGTAGAAGACACAAGAGATATGGGTTCGATCCCTGGGTAGAGAAGATCCCCTGGAGAAGGAAGTGACAACTTACTCCAATATTCTTGCTTGGGAAATCCCATGGACAGAGGAGCCTGGTGGGTGGCAAAGAGTCGGCCATGACTTAACAACTGAACAGTAACAACAACAACGAAGGACATAGAAGCACCAAGATTTGATGCTTGGTCAAACGTCAGGAGCTTGAAAGAGGGATCTGTGAAGAATCAGTTCAGTTCAGTCCAGTCACTCAGTCATGTCCAACTCTTTGTGACCCCATGGACTGCAGCATGCCAGGCTTCTCTGTCTATCACCAACCCATGGAGCTTGCTCAAACTCATGTCTATTGAGTTGGTGGTGCCATCCAAACATCTCACCCTCTATTGTTCCCTTCTCTTCCTGCCTTTAATCTCTCCCAGCATCGGGTCTTTTCCAATGAGTCAGCTTTTCATATCAGTGGCCAAAATACTGGAGTATCAATCCTTCCCGTGAATATTCAGGACTGATTTACTTTAGGATTGACTGGTTTGATCTCCTTGCAGTCCAAGGGACTCTCAAGAGTCTTCTCCAATACCACAGTTAAAAAACATCAATTCCTCAGCACTCAGCTTTCTTTATCATTCAACTCTCACGTTCATACATGATTACTGGAAAAACCAGAGCTTTGACTAGATGGAACTTTGTTGGCAAAGTAATGTCTCTGCTTTTTAACATGCTGTCTAGGTTGGTCATAGCTTTTCTTCCACAGAGCAAGCATCTTTTAATTTCAAGGCTGAAGTCACCATCTACAGTGATTTTGAAGCCCAAGAAAATAAAGTCTGTCACTGTTTCCATTGTTTCCCCATCTATTTGCCAGGAAGTGATGGAACTGGATCCCATGATCTTCATTTTTTGAATATTGAGTTTTAAGCCAGCCTTTTCACTCTCCTCTTTGATTTTCATTAAGAGGCTCTTTAGTTCTTCTTCACTTTCTGCCATAAGGGTGATATCATCTGCATATCTGAGGTTATTCATATTTCTCCTGGCAATCTTGATTCCAGCTTGTGTTTCATCCAGCCCGGCATTTTGCATGATGTACTCCGCATATAAGTTAAATAAGCAGGGTGACAATATACAGCCTTGAAGTACTCCTTTCCCAATTTGGAGCCAGTCTGTTGTTCCATATCTGGTTCTAACTGTTACTTCTTGACCTGCATACAGATTTCTCAGGAGGCAGTTTAGGTGGTCTGGTACTCCCATCTCTTTAAGAATTTTCCACAGTTTGTTGTGATCTATACAGTCAAAGGCTTCAGTGTAGTCAATGAAGCAGAAGTAGATGTTTTTCTGGAATTCTCCTGCTTTTGCTATGACCCAACAGATATTGGCAATTTGATCTCGGGTTCCTCTGCCTTTTCTAAATCCAGCTTGTACTTCTGGAAGTTCCCAGTTCACGTCCTGTTGAAGCCTAGCTTGGAGAATTTTGAGCATTACTCTGCTGGTGTGAGAAATAAGTACAACTGTGCAGTAGCTTGAACATTCTTAGGCATTGCCTTTCCTTGGGATTGGAATGAAAATTGACGTTTTCCAGTCCTGTGGCTACATTGAGTTTTCCAAATTTGCTGGCATATTGAGTGCAGCAGTTTCACAGCATCATTTTAGGATCTGAAATAGCTTAGCTAGAATTGTATCACTTCCACTAGCTTTGTTCATAGTGATCCTTCCTAAGGCCATCTTGACTTATGAACTGCTGTTTGGGATTGAGGAACAATGTATGGTTGTTGAATGAGGAAACAAAAGGAGAGACGCAGATTTGGAGTTGGGGAGTAGAAATAATGAAATGACTTTGGGCATGTTCATTTGAGACATCTGTGGATACCCAACCTAGGATGTCAAATATATAATTCAGTTTGTGGATTAGCACCTGGAAGGATGGATGGATGAATTAGAAAGAGTGTGATAAAGCGATGGAGATAGATGAGAACTATGAGGGAAAACATATGGCATGAGAAAAAATGAGCCAAAAATAGTTACCTGATGTGAAATAATGTTTCAGAGATGGGGAGAGGAAGATGCTCTGATAAAGGACACAGAAGAAATGTTCAGAGAGAAAGGAAACCAGGAAAGTGTGTAATCATGGAAGCCAAAGGAGGAGTATATAGAAAAAGAGAAAGTGCTCAAGAGAAGATAATGTTCAACAGCACTGAATGTTACTGAGAGGACAAATAAAATGGAGACCACAATACTCTGCTACCCTATTGCAGAGTAGCAGATTCCTCATTGACAGAAAAGAAATAAGCTGTGTTTAATGCTTCTTTGTGAATTGATCTGTCTGCTCAGAGACTCCAGTTCCCAATGTGCTGGCCTCTCCATCATATTCACAAGCAGTGGGGCTCATATGCACCCTCTCAGCATCCAGTGTTTCCAATGATCCCACCGATAACTACAATGAGCAAATAAATAAATCCCTCCTTCTTTTCCTCCTCCTTTGATCCTCTGCTTTCCAATAAGCATTCAGTACTAAGGAGTCTTAAATGTACAGCTTTGAAAAAGAAAGTCCTCATAAGTAGAAGAATTAAACAGCATTAAGCAAAAATGCCCAAGTTTTGGCATTCTGCTTATCTTCTACAGCAGCTCATCTTCTGTGCTATTCTAAAATCATGTTGTATGGGCTCTTGATAACTTGGCAGCAGAATCACCTCCTACAGGGTTGCTACCAATTAGAAGAAGTCAACCATTTTTTAACAGTCCATGAATTATAGTGCCCCCAAAAGAGAATAATCCTTACCTCCTTACGTTTACACACAAACACACACACATAGACAGTCAGTCCTCTTCTCCACCATTGCTCACTATTTCTGTTTTAGCGAATATTCTTTTTTGTATTATAGTTGATTGTTTGTTTTTTGACTGTGTGCCTTGTAGAATCTTAGTTCCTCCACCAAGAAGACCAGGGATCAAATCCATCCCCCAGCAGTGGAAGTACAGAGTCCTAACCACCGGACTGCCGGGGAATTCCCTGTTCAAAACTAAAGTTCTCAGGGAAAAGCTTCATGACATTGGATTTGGAAATGATTTCTCAGATGTGACACTATAATCACAGGCAACAGAAGCAAAATAAACAGATGGACAGCATGAAATTTATAAACTTTTGTCATCAAAGGGCAACAACCAACAGAGTGAAAAGGCAACCTATGAAACAAAAGAAATTATTTATAAGTTATATATCTAATAAGGGATTATATCAAGATAATATAAAGAACTTCTACAACTCAACAACAACAAAAAATCAAATAACCTGACACTAAAAAAAAATGTGCAAAGGACTTGAATTGATGTTTCTCCAAAGATAGTATAGAAACTGTCTACAGATATATAAAAAAGATGCTCAACATCTAATCAGTAGAAGAATACAAATCATTAAAAAAATAATTTAAAAAACTGCAATAAGATATAACTTCACATCCATTAGGATGGCTACTATTAAAATGATAGAAATAATAACAAAAGATTTTGGGAATAAAAGTGTTGACAAGGATGTGGAGAAATTGGAACTTTTGGGCAGCATGGTAGGAATTTAAAATGGTGCCATCATTAAGAAAAAACAGTATGGAAGTTCTTCAAAATATTAAAAATTGCCATGTGATTTGGCAATCCCACTTCTGAGTATATATCCAAAAGAATTCAAAACAGGATATCAAAGAGATATTTGCACACCTATGTTTATTGCAGCATTGTTCACAATAGCCAAGAGATAGAATCAACCCAAATGTCAATTGACAATTAAATGCATAAAGAAAATATGATATAGACATAAAATGGAATAGTATGTGGCCTTAAAAAAGGATGGGAATGCTGTCGCATGCTACAACATGGATGAATCTCATGGACATTGAACTAAATGAAATAAGCCAGTTACATAAAAAGAAATACTGTATGATCCTAATTCATTTGAAATATCTAAAGTAGTCAAAATCAGAAATAAAGTACAAAGGTGGTTGCCAAGTGCTAGAAGAATGGGGGAGGGGGAACTAGTATTTGATCAGTTGCAGTTTTGCAAGATGAATATGTTTCAGAGTTCTCTTGCACAACAATGTGACCAGACTTAAAACAACTGAACTAAAAAAAAAAAAAAAAAAAAAACAACTGAACTATACCCTAAAAATGCTAAAATAGTAAATTTTATGTTACATCATTTTTTGTGAAAATTAAAGAAATTACTCTTACCAGAAGCTAAAAATATAAATCATGTTACAGGTATCTGCCATGTCTTTAATCTGATACTCATATATTACTGACTTGAAACATAATACAAAGCTTTATAAGGAATATTCTAATGAAGTTTGCCCTTCATTAAATCTCTCCTCCGTTTTTACCTTAAAGAGATCTTCTCTGGACACACCCCTAAAATAATCTCTCAACAAGCACCATTTTTTTTTTTTAACATTTTATTCCATATTGGAGTATAGTTGATTAACAATGTCTTGCTAGTTTCAGGTGTATGAGAAGTGATTCAGTTACACATGAACATTTTTATCTTTTCTTTTTCAAACTCTTTTCCCATTTAGGCTGTTACATAATATTGAGCAGAGTTCCCTGTGCTATACAATAGGTTCTTATTAGTTATTCACTTTAAATATAGCAGTGAATCACCATCCTCTTTTCGCTACTTTGTCTTCAAAGCACTTTATAGCACTCCCTGACATAAAATATCGTATCTCTGTATTAACTTTTCAATGTCTGTCTCCTCTCTAGAGTGTAAGTACATTAGGACAGGGACTTTGGATTGTGTCTGATTTCAGCAGCACTTAGAGCAGTGCATGGTATATGGCAGGCTCTCAATCATTACATACACAATTAAACTGACATTGTTGAGAGAAATAATCTCTGCATGAGAGAGGGAAATTTATCTAGTCCGTCTATTCCAATTTTTCTTATTTCTTGAATATTTTTGTTGCTGACCCGTTTAAATTAATGAAATTTGGATTTCAGCATGGCAAATCCATTCATTTGAACAGTCATTATAATTTATCACTTACACTGAGCCAGTAAGCATCATATATAAAGACAGCTAAAGTAATTGAATTAGTCATATGGCTGTATATCATGATGACATATGTTTTTCAATTAAAGGACTTTTTTCTTTAGGTTACTAACCACCAAAATTATAGCTCTTGTACTTTAAACTCTTTTCAAGAATAGATACATTCTTTGTTTTAAGATACTGGTCTATCTCTTGCTTTGTTCATTATTACTTAAGCCAGTTAATTTTATGTCACTTAATTATTTTTGAATCTTCTCTAAATGTTGGAATTTTTAAGAAATATATATTAAAGAGAGAATATCAGGTGTATATTCAATATAGTATAGGTGATTTTAATGACTCTTGTGAACCTGTCCATTGTAATTGTAGACAACAGACTATAATCTAATGAATATAATCTAATAGAGTCAGCAAGACTTGTCTTTGGATCACAACTCTGCAACTTACTAACTTTGGTGGACTTAGGTTACTTTAGTTAAGCCAATTGGCAATTTCTCATTTGTAAAAAGTGCCAGTAATACCTAGGTCACAGGTCTATTAAGAAGATTAAATAAAATTATATATGTGACAGCTCCTGAAAACCCAGCACTCAACACATGATCTGTTTCCTTAGTGTTTTGACCTCAACCTTTTTTTTCCTTAATTTCAGTTATATTTTATTGATAATTAGTAAGTGAACTAAATTGAATGTCGCTTTAAATACTTCAGAAGAAACCTGGCTATTTTTAGAAGTTCTATAATCAAACTTTCCATTAAGAGAAAAACCCTTTTGTAGAATGATCCCTCACCTCTAATTTTTACACTTTGAAGTTTCTGTTACATTAAGACATAACTTTTATTAATTTAAATGCTCTGAGTTAGTGCTATTTGTTTCTTCATCTTCATAATTCAATGGAATGTTTTCATTTTCTCTCTAGACAAGCAATATAATCAGTAATATAGTAGCAATCACTTTATCCCTTTAACTTTTTCTCTCTGTTATATGCTTTCCTAATCTATTTCTGTAGCCTATCACATGTGAAAGCGAAAGAGGAGAATGAAAAGCTGGCTTAAAATTCAACAATCTGAAAACTAAGATCATGGCATCTGGTCCCAGAATTTCATGGCAAATAGACGGGGAAACAATAGAAACAGTGAGAGACTTTATTTTGGGGGGCTCCAAAATCACTGCAGATGGTGACTGCGGTCATGAAATTAAAAGACGCTCGCCCCTTGGAAAAAAAGTTATGACCAACCTAGACAGCATATTAAAAAGTAGAGACATTACTTTACCAACAAAAATCCATCTAGTCAAGGCTATGGTTTTTCCAGTACTCATGTATGGATGTACGAGTTGGAATATAAAGAAAACTGAGTGCCGAAGAATTGATGCTTTTGAATTGCAGTGTTGGAGAAGACTCTTGAGAGTCCCTTGGACTGCAAGGAAATCCAACCAGTCAATCTTAAAGGAAATCAATCCTGAATATTCATTGGAAGGACTGATGCTGAAGCTGAAGCTTCAATACTTTGGCCACATGATGTGAAGAGCTGACTCATTGGAAAAGACCCTGATGCTGGGAAAGATTGAAGGCAGGAGGAGAAGGGGATGACAGAGGATGAGATGTTTGGATGGTATCACCAACATGATGCACGTGAGTTTGAGTAGGCTCTGGGAGTTGATGATGGACAGGGAAACCTGGTATGCTGCAGTCCATGCAGTCTCAAAGAGTTGGACACAACTGAGAGACTGAACTGAACTAATCACATGTTTTAACTTATGCTAAGTAACTATTAATTAATTTTTGTCTGTATTAATTTTTTAATCATATGGCACTGAGAAGCAATGAAATGAAACAATATCACTCCATACCTAAACACATACATGTGATTCATAGAATCTTCGAATTATTTTTATTATAGGAGACTATGTTCTTTGTACAGGTAAACTATGCCTTTGTTTATCTTACAGCTTTATGGATTGCTACTATTTTATTTCCCTCAAGTAATCAAAAAATTAAGCTTATTGTGGTTACTTAATAAACTCTGCTGGATCTGGTAACAAGCCATCTACTATATGTTAGGATGAACAAATAATGCTTGTTAACCCAGATCTTTAATAGATTACTTTCTTAAATTCTAAGGATGTCAAGTGTAATAAGAATAGAATTTCTTTTGGTTAATAAATAGCATTTGCATGCATGAATACTAAGTCACTTCAGTTGTATCTGACCCTTTGTAACCCTGTGGACTGTAACTCCTCTGTCCATGGGCTTCTCCAGGCAAGAGTACTGGAGTGTGTTGCCATGCCCTCCTCCAAGGGATCTTTCCAAGCCTGGGAATGAATCCAGGTCTCTTACGTCTCCTGCACTGGCAGGCAGGTTCTTTACCACTAGCCCCACCTGTGTGTGTGTCTGCTTAGTCAGTCAGTCGTCTCCCACTCTGTGACCACATGGACAGAGGAGCACCACCTGGGAAGCCATAAATAGTATGTGGTTTTAACCAATGTTTATATTGCTTCTTTTTTCTAATCCTCAACCCTAAACAAGCAAAATAATGGGAACAAGTACATCAGTGTTCCTTTTTTACATAATAGTTTAGGCTCTGCGTCTACTGGGTACCTGAAATGACTTAGCACACACACACACACCACTAGGTACGTAGTCTCCTGGTCCTCAGTTACTTGAATTATTTTCATCCCCTTGGAAGTGACTTTAGCCTTTAAATTATTTTTGCAAATGTCACCCATTTGATTAAACTGGGTGTTTTTAGTGGGTATACTTCTCAGCAGCTTCCTTTCTACTCCTCTTTTACCCACCTCATTTTCCTTTTTTTACTGCCTCCCATGAAACTCAGAATGTGAATGTATCCTGCATCTCGTCATCTTTATCTTTCTTTGCACTATCTCACTACTCAGATTCCTCCCTTTTCCTCCTTTTCCAGAAAACTTGCTTTTGATTCTGTTCTTCATGAAGATTTTAGATAATTATTAGTACATGCAATCTTTAATTCCAAAGGAATTAAATTCCTTATGATTCACTGTAAATAAACCAAAAATATTCTAGAATTTCTCTGATATGTTAACCACATATAGATATTTACACCCCTGCCCAAATGTTACTGAAAAATTAAATTCTGCTTCTTCAACATGACTGCAGGTATTCTAGCTTGAGTTAAAAGTGGCTTCATATGAAGATTAAGAATTATTCCATTTTCCAACCACTATAGAGAATCATAGGGCGATTCCTCAAAAACTAAAAATAGAGTTGCCATGTGACCCAGCAACACCACTCCTGGCATATATCCAGACAAAACTATAATTCAAAAAAATATAAGCATCCCTATATTCATATAGCAGCACTATTTACAATAGCCAAGACATGGAAACAACCTAAATATCCATCAACAGATGAATGTATAAAGAAGATGTGGTATATATAACAATACAATGGAATACTACCCAGCCAGTAAAAAGAAAGAAATAATGCCATTTGCAGCATCACAGATGGACCTAGAGATTATCATACTAAGTGAAGTAAGCCAGACAAAGACAAATACCATACGATTTTCTTATATGTGGAATCTAAAATATGACACAAATGAACTTATTTTTGAAGCCAAAAAAAACTCACAGACACAGAGAATAGATTTGTGGTTTCCAAGGTGGAGGGGAGGTGGGAAAGGGATGGACTGAGAGTTTGGGATTAGCAGATGCAAACTCTTGTATATAGAATGGATAAACAGTAAGTTCCTACAGTATAGCACAGGGAACTATATTCAATATATTGTAATAAACTATAGTGGAAAACAATAAAAGAATTATTCCATTTTTAGTTAAAGTATTCATCAGTTTAAGGTTAAAAATAATGATTTTATTCATGTGACTATTAAGAGGAAAATAATTTTTGATTGTGAAACTGATTGTGCCCAAAATTCAGTTTTACTCCAAACATTGTCTGTAGTACATTTGGGCCAGTAAATGCAAAGAAATCAGATCCTGTCCCTCTCCAGATCATCAGAAGATGAGCGTGAAAAGAGTGAGACTATAACTCGGCACAGGTCAGTGTCTTTGGAGATTAAAAAAAAAATTCTTCAATGATAACTTTCCATCCTTTTTATGAAAAAGGCCTAGAGCAGTGAGCCGTGGCTTTGGAGGTAAAGGATGTCATTTTTGAAGGGTGGGATGAAAATTCCTTTTCAAGCTGGAGTGGTGGCAGAAGAAGGGTCTCTTCCCAAGAGAGTTTATTACTTGCCCATTAGAAGGCTTAGCATCAAATCCCACCTTGGGAAGATCTAAACAAGGGTTATATGATAGCTGGGTCCCCCTACAGCAGTTCATAGTGTGGGCAGAGACAGCCTCATTACCACCCAAGCTGCTCCGACCCGGACCACAGTGTGACATGGAAAGAACAAAAGAAAGGGGAAGGAGAGACATGTAATATGATCTATTATTTTGCAATTAACTCAAGACTAGCCCCGGTCCACTGTCAGCACTCTCACTGCACACACCACACACTCACACACATCCGAGATCGGATCCAGAAACACTAAATCAATTTCCCTTCTCTCACCCTCGGTGGGGGGACTAGACCAACCTCACCTTCTCCAGCCTGAAAATCTAGCTTCCAAGACCCTTACGGACCAGAGTACAAGGTTCTTCACTCATCTGAAAGAAAGCCAGCTAGAGAATTCATTTATGCATATTCCTCTTCCATTACTGTTTTTTGACTTCTGTTTCATGATACAGATTTCATTGTGCAATTTACATGCAAATGATTAGAAAAATCTACATATTACCTAACTAATTATATTTGTCTTTAATTACTGCTACTAATTGGCCCAGCATCCTAGAAAAGTGCTAGGTAGCACTGATTATACAACTTTACCTGAAAGCAGACCCAATACTTAGTTTTTACCCACACTAGCTAATTAAGTAAAAATTCATTGCTAAAAACTTAAACATATTAGCATGGTTTGTATATTTCAAATTATCACTAAGGTATGGGAAACACCAAAAATGCTTGCAAATATTTTAAAATAAAGTACAAAATATTATTATTTTATGTACATATTTATCAGAAAGATCAAAAGAATAGCTTGAAAAATCATTAGAGCTAACCATTAAATATCTGGAGAGAGAAAGAGAGTGAGAGAGCGATTCCACTAAAGAGTAACAAGAAAAAAATATAAATTACTTGTATTAATATTTTAATATGAAGGCACTATATTAAGAAAACAATAATATATCAAGACTTGAGTAAATGAAACAATATCCCATGTTATTGATTATAGACATTATTTTAAAAATATTTACTCACCTGTAATTGCTTTCCAAGCTTAACTGAACCCCTAGTCTCAACAGTGCTCATGTCTTGCAGGAGAAGCTGGGGCGCTTCTGAAGGTAAACACGCACCTGGCCCATGAGCTGGAGAAGGTAAAGGAGGATCTGGTCAGATGAGCTGCCAGATAACTGAGCAGACATGTGACCACATACCTGAGCTGCAACATTGCCTGGTGATCCTGTACCAGCCTCCTGAGAATATGACATAATTCCCTGCTTTACTTCCACCTTCCAAATCTCATGCAAAATGTCTCTTCTGGGGAAAGCAAACTTGGAACTATGTGGGGAATGGAATTCTGTTTAATATATTTGCAAGTTAGCTAAGTTGACACAATGCAAACTCACCATAAAAATACAGATACAAATTTCTCAGAAGTAGCGATTATAGAGTTTTGAGGGTATAGAATAATTTTCTAAACATGCCACCAAAGGCAAAGACCATAATGGAAAGACTGTAAGATAAGATAATAAAAGTTTTAAAATTTTTTGTTTGAAAAGCAATCAAAAGGGGCTTCCCTGGTGGCTCAGTGGTAAAGAATCTGCCTGCCCATGCAGCAAACATGGGTTCCAGCCCTGGTCCCAGAAGGTCCCACATGCCGTAGGGCAACTAAGCCCGTACACCACGACTACTAAGCCTGTGCTCTAGAGCAACTACTGAGCCCTCCTACCACAGTTACTGAAGTCCATGCGCCTGAAGCCTGTGCTCCACAGCAAGAAGCCACAGCAATGAGAAGCCCATGCACTGCAATAAAGGGTAGCACCCCCACCTAAACATCCTCCCAACAGCCCCCCCCCCACAGCAACAAAGACCCAGGACAGCCAAAAATAAATAAATAAATAAAATTTAAAAAACCAACAAAACCTGAATGTAATTAATTTTAAAAAAAGAAAGAAAGAAAAAGTTAGGGAAGTGTTTGCAATACAGTGGTAGACAAATGGTGAATCTGTTTAATATATAAAGAAGCTTTTCAAATTAATAAAAAAGAGATGAACTCATGATATTTTAAATTTCAATAGATAATTCAATTCACAAAACAAGAAAAAATAAAATAGCCAAAACATATTTTTAAACATAAAATTTCACTGGAAATCAAAAAGGTGTAAAAATAAGTATATACCCTAATCTAAAGAAGACATTGGGGAATCAATACTGTAATGTATTCATACAATTTGATCTAGATTTTAAAATTTTTAGTAATTTATCCAGAGAAAATATATCACAATATGCCCAAGATAAAACAGGCACCAAATAAATATTTTAAAAGAGATATGTAAAAATGCTTTTACTGCAAGGATATTTGCAATAGCAAAAAAGGAAAAAACTGAAATGTCTCACAATAAAGCATTAGTTAAACAGACTTTGATATTTTTATATAATGAAATACTGCATATCCATTGAAAGCTTTCAATTAAAAATGTGGAAATATATTTGAAAAAATAACATTCTGAAAAAATTTATCATGTCTCATTTGAGTAAAAAATGTTACATATCTACACATATATATTCATTCATTCACACAGATGAAAATAATGGAAGACTATATACTAAATTATTAGTAGAATTACTGTTCTTTCCATTTTCAATGAATATGTATTATTAATGTAGTGCAAGAAGTTATAAAAGTCACTTGAAGTACTATTTAAAATCTTGAATACTTGATAAAAACTATTATTGTCCCTCTTTTCCTTCCCTTAAATGTGTATACATTTATTGAGTGCATGATGCATAAAGACATTGAAGAGCAAGAATGAATTTAACTAGAACGATGAGGGAATTCCTCCTGAGGTGACATTTGAGATAAA
The DNA here is from genome assembly GCF_054371585.1 of Giraffa tippelskirchi. Taxonomy (NCBI): domain Eukaryota; kingdom Metazoa; phylum Chordata; class Mammalia; order Artiodactyla; family Giraffidae; genus Giraffa; species Giraffa tippelskirchi. The sequence goes on from NC_137283.1 coordinate 136,060,728, forward strand.
TCTCCAAGAGTGGGCAGAATTTTGAGTCGGAAAGGTGGCAGTAGACAGAAAGCATTGAAGAGATTCATTTCAGTTTGAGGAGCAGCAAGTATAGAGTTGTGCATTAGACATGAAGCTGAAAGGTAGGCTGGGATAAAGAACAATAAGTAGGCTCCTCCATCTTCATGAGGAGTATGAATCTAGCAATTAGCATATTTCATACACTGGTATTTCAAGGGAAGCAGAGTTTAAAAAATGTGTCTTTAACCTTCACTTATGAGTCACAGGTCTGGAGCACTGTGAGGGCTCTGAGCCTGGAATTCAGGCATTAGATAGTCATAGACGTTGACCCAGGTGATTTGTTTATGAATACAAGTATCATTAAGTCTTCTCAATATAGTTTCTGCCCATAGAAATCATTTTTGAAGTTCAATATTGATTGTCTAGGTCAAAGAAATATGAAATAACAAATTCTTTTCGATCTGGCTAACATTATTGGCAAGTAAGTGAAAATTGATACTCTTTTCTTCTCTTTAATCCCAAATAATATGCTTACAGGATAGTTTTTGTCTGGATATGAACATATCATTCTTGAAAGGACTGCAAGGAGATCAAACCAGTCAATCCTAAAGGAAATCAACCCTGAATATTCATTGAAAGGACTGATGCTGAAACTGAAACTCCAATACTTTGGCCACCTGATGCAAAGAACTGACTCATTGGAAAAGAACTTAATGCTGGGAAAGATTGAAGGCAAGAGGAGAAGGGGATGACAGAGGATGAAATGGTTGAATGGCGTCACTGACTTGAAGGACGAGTTTAAGCAAGCTCCGGGAGTTGGTGATGGACAGGGAAACCTGGTGTGCTGTAGTCCATGGGGTCGCAAAGAGTCGGACACGACTGAGTGACTGAACTGAACTGAATCATTTGCTAAGGAAACCACTGCGTGCCTCCTTGCCCTCTACAGGCACCTCTAAGTGACAAGACAGGCACGGTTGTTTCTTTTTACTGCAAGGGATTGCCACAGAATATTAAATATTACATACATTACATACATAAATATTACATACATTTAATACTAAATATTAAATGTATCTTTCCCACTAACTGAGACTGATGAAAATGCATCCCCCCATCAAAATAATTATTATGCATTCACTGATTAAAATGGAAAATAATACCATTAACAATCATGTTTAACATTTAGCTTCTAATTAGAAATAACACAAAATAATGTTATTTTTTTATTGATATAGATCATGGTCCATACCCCTGTAATAGCATTTATTCTTCTTAACTCTTTCATCTGAGCTTACCCATCCTCTGTGTCATTTTCTCAAGTGTTTTAGAGGATTAGTCAGTTAATGCAGAATACTAACCAAAGCTTCCCAAAGCTTCCCAATATTAACCAAGGCTTTCCAAGTGGCACTAGCGATAAAAAACCTGCCTGCCAATTCAGGATATCTAAGAGACTCAGGTTCGATCCCTGGGTGGGGAAGAGCCCCTGGAGGAGGAAATGGCAACCCACTCCAGTACTCTTGCCTGAAGAATCCCAAGGACAGAAGAGTCTACTGTCCATAGGGTCGCAAAGAGTCAGACACAACTGAAGCGAATTAGCATAGCAACCAGAGCTTGTGCAATAGTCACAGATAAATATTTAAAATATTGTTGCTGTTATTTAGTCACTGTTGTGTCAAACTCTTTTGTGACCCCATGGACTGTAGCCCACTCCTCTCTCCACGGGATTTTCCAGACAAGAATACTGGAGTGGGTTGCCATTTCCTTCTTCAGGGGATCTTCCTAACTCAGGGATCAAACCCGCAACTCCTGCATTGGCAAGCAGATTCTTTACCACTGGGCCACTAGGGAAGCCATTTTAAATATAGAATCATCTAAATTAAAAATATTTCTTTGCTATTTAACCAAATCACACAAAGCAGTGAAAAATGAAAGCATTCTGATCACTGGGATAGTCCAGACAGAGTTCTTTTTGCCAGGTCAGTACAGACAATCTCTGCTTTCATTTCTGTGTATTGAGTCAAAATTTAGAAAGAAAAAGAAAGTAGGTAAAAAATTCATTATTTGGAAATTTGATCTGATGAACCATGCATCACAAACCAAGTTAGAAATACGATGGATAGCATCTTTAACATTTAAGAAAGTATTTGCTTTAGATCATCTCTGTCTAGATACACAGCTAGTCATCAAAACCTTTACCAAAACTGTATATAAGTGTAAAAAATTCATTTCAGACACATAAATCTACAAAGGTGATAAAGGAAGAGAAATTGTGAACATGACGTGCCCTGTCTTGGTTGGGATTGTGAATCAGTTTCCCCGGTATTTTTGCTTTGCTCTCCTCCTGCTTTCCAGAGTTTGATGTTTCTCATTTACAAAAATTGGGGATATATTTCATTTACCAAAAAAAAGTTGGATTTAACTCTATAATTTGTAAATATTTATGCATATTTCCAAAGAATACATGGGCTTAACTACATTTTCCCCTGATTACTTATATGCTTAATATATCATGTTAGATCTCACATCTTGCACTTTCACAATAAAGCATTCAGATGAGAAAGCAATAGCCCAAACAACCTGTCAACGAATCAGCAGACACTTGGAAAAAAATGAAACCTGAAGTTAGATATAATCTATAAAATTAGTGCAGATTTTAATTCAAGGACTATTTTCTATTTACACTTAAAAAATTTTTTTTCTGTTCAAGGATGAAATCTCTTCTCGGCTTCTGTAGAGGGTTAATAAACAGTCTCGCAAATGACCAGCTGGTGTCAGTGACCCTACCTCATTTCTCTTCCACCTTCACTCACATGGCAAGTGGGATGTGAACGCGTTGTTCGGCATCGTATTCAAAGATGACACGACTGACAGTGATTGTGCGAGCCCCGTGTGTGACTGAGAAGCCCAATATGGTACCAGGAATCCTTCCTGTAGTTTTCACATATGAAGCTTGTTGGGAGATTTGTGACTGCAGCTGCTTTTAAGAGAGCCTGTCATTGTTTATATCTCTGCCTCCAAAATACAAAATAGGCCGTTGCTAGGAATGAACCACTTCATTTCCTGACCACTGCAAGCCAGACTGATGTCTCTGCTGTTCGTTCCCAGATGTTCCTCAGCACGACCATGTTACTTGAAGTTGTGCTTTGCCTCATTCGGGGATGAACAAGATAAGTTAACTTGGATGGTAAGTATATCTTTGGTTGAAGATTGTGTGCACTGCAGAGGTTAACAGTAAGAACTGAAACCCACCCTCTCCTTCCCATGCTGTGTCCACGAGTTTATTCATTCTCTATGCCTGCATCCCTGCCTTGAAAATAGGTTCATCAGTACCATTTTTTCTAGACTCCATATATATGCATTAATATATGATATTTGTCTTTCTCTTTCTGACTTATTTCACTCTGTATAACAGGATTTAGGTTCACCCACCAGTGTAGAATGAATTGAGAAAGTAGCAATGACATATATACACTATCATGTGTAAAATAGCTAGTGGGAAGCTGCTATATAACACAGCGAGCCCAGCCGGCCATCTTCAATGACCTAGAGAAGTGCGGTGAGAGTGTGGGTGGGAGGCTCAAGAGGGAGGGGATATATGTGTACATATGGCTGATTCATGTTGTTATACAGCATAAATTAACACATTATAAGGTAATTGTCCTCCAGTTAAAATTTCAAAAAGAAAAAAACTGAGAACCAACTCTTAGTACCTACTTTGCATTACAGAGCTGTGATCAAGAGTAGGCAGAACACAAAGGAGTATGAGCCTTAGGCTATGTCGTCAAGTTATTTACTAGGTAGAAACACTTTTGAAATACTGCAAACCAAAGAGTGATTAGGACAAGGGCTGGACAAAGACTTCCATAAAATGTAACTAGATGGAGAGACAATTTCAGCTTTTGATGTGATGAAATTCTTTATGGAGCAGAGTACATTTGATAAACAGATGATCTGAGAGGACTCTTTGAGCATGGGAAATGTGCAAGTGTGTGTTAGTTGCTCAGTCGTGTCCATTTCTTTTACAACTCCATGGACTGTAGCCTGCCAGGGTCCTCTGTCTATGGGATTTCCCAGGCAAGAATACTGGAGTGGGTTGCCATTTCCTTCTCCAGGGAATCTTCCAGACCTACAGATCGAACCCAGGTTTCTTGCATTGCAGGCAAATTCTTTACCATCTGAGCCACTAGGGAAGCCCTGGGAATGTGAAAGACTACACCAAGATGGCAAATGGACAAAGTATTTTGAAAATAGCGAATCTACAAGTTGGGTTCAAGAGGAAGACTACAAGATATAAGATAAAAGTAGGATGGAGCCAGGGTATATTAGAGCCATTACAAAGATTTCATAGAAACTTTGAAAATAATTAGATTAAGGAGCCATCAGTCCATGAGCAGGATGAGTTGTTACCCTTCTGGCACAAACTAGTTGTGTAATATTGAAAGCACGATTTAACCTCTAAGGACCTCAATTTTTAAATCTGTAGAAGGAGAAGACTAGAATAGAAAAATTAGTTCTCAATATCTGCCTGCAGGAATGTTTGGGAAATTATGAAGAAACAATGAAAGATCTGGGAAAGGAGAGTGATACTGGTAGTCTAATGGACTCCACCAAAAATGCCTGATATTCTGTGATACATGGAACAGTCCCACCAGAAAATGTCCACACAGTTTTCAAATATCTCCCAGACACAGGGGAATAACCTATTTGTTATTATCTGAGCCTAGAAGCCAATTCTGCTCTGTTTGAAAATCTAAAGTATGTAAATTAAATATTAATATAGTTGCTTTCCCTAGATGTAACACTCTTGAAGTGTTTGAATTACCAATAAAATCGTAATCTTCATGATGAGCCTAAGTATTTATAAGAATGTAATTATTGAGCCCATGTATCAAAATGCCAATATAAAATAAGGTGTTGACAATATGTATTTGAATATTATCTTCATTTAAATCCAAACACTCATTCTCAGTAGGGGCAAACTCAGATTACTTCACAGTACCCTCTGGTGTAATTACACCTAAATTGTCATATTTTGAAAGGCTCCTTTTCTTATTACAAATTACTTTTTCTTTTCTTCCTCATTATTATAGTCAGGGCATTTATTAAAGGTTTGAAATGGTGTATACAGGTGGACAAACTATCTGTGAATTTTATTTCAACTAGTAAAGAGGATGGTGTATGTGACCCTATGGACTGTAACCAGTCAGGCTCCTCTGTCCGTGGGATTCTCCAGGCAAGAACACTGGAGTGGGTTGCTATTCCCTTCTCCAGGAGATCTTCCTGATTGAGGGATCAAACCTGTGTATCTTATATCTCCTGCATTGACAGGTGGGTTCTTTGCCACTGGCATTACCTGGGAAGACTGGGAAAAAATATTTATAAGCCAAAGATGCATTGTATCTGCTGGGATTGAGGACCAGTGGGTGAGATGACTTGGAGGGCACTTCCCAGAACAAACTCTCCGTTATTCTGCTGATGTAAGAGAGTCTGGGTATCAGATATGTCCAGTGAATTCTCAGAAACACGGTGTGCTATTTCCTAACAAATACAGCTACAGATTAGTAAATGATTTCTCAATGGATGGAAGGAGCAATGTCAAAACAATCCATCTTTCACTAACACAATGATATTTATCCTTAGGATATTTACCCTGGGAGTAAATACAAGCACAAAATCCTTAGGATTTTTCAGTAAATTAATCACCAAAACAAAGGGCTTTTCTCTGCACTGCTCTGAAGCAGCAGCAGACCTCTTGTACCCTATGTCTGCTAAGCAGTTACTTACTTGTCTGATCCATTTCAAATGACATTTGAAATGTCACAATGCTTTTTTTTTTCTCTTACCATTGTCACTCTGCCTCTTGCATGCAAGCAGTCATGGCTGCGATATTTTTCACCATGTCTTCAGTTTAGCAAACATGGATGTAAGGCTTTTAAACTTGCAGCATGTCCTGGACTCTCCTCAACACACCTTGAGCAAGCAACACCCTGGCCTGGAGAGGGTGCAGGCATAACACCGGCCTCAGCTGTCAGAAGATTTCTGTTTCCTTTGCCGGCTGTAGGATGTTTGCAGGGGCCCCTGGGAGATGCTCAACTAATGAGTTACAGGCTGCCTCATCTCTCCAGTGCTTTGACTATCTGCCCAATCTTTCTAAGTTCCTAACCTCACGCTTCCTCTTTCCTCCTACTAGATGTCCTTCTGGGAGACACTGGATATGGGGATAAAACATTCTAATCCCGGGGCCTGCAATCTTGTCAGTGTGTACAACCCAGGGGTCTGTTGCTTTGTTTATCTTTCCTACTTGTCTAGTGGGAGGTTTGGCAAAAAGGAAAGGATTCAGATTGTGAGTCTTAAAAAAATATCTGAGTGGTTTGTTGTTGTTTTTTTAAATTCCAGTCATTAGTAATGGAGGGGCTGAAACTGACTTACTTGAAAATGAAGATGTATGCTTTGAATATAGCAATTTTTTCACTCTAACAATGAGTAAGATCTTTCACATTCTATTATGTTGTTTAAAAACTGACATTGGAGCTCATTTAGTGACTGTCACGCAAACAGAACAGCAGCTCAAAAAGTAAGATATCTTTATGTTAGAAAAGCAAAGATGTTATTTCCAAAGAAGCCTGTTGACTCTCACTTAAGCCATGCTTTATTCTGGACAGACTGAACCAATTGAAAGAAGAGGAATTTGGAGATAGAAATTTCATTGGCTGCCTTCTGTTTTTTAGTAACAGAAATTTCACTTCACATGAGGATCTCTGATACACAGAATCCTAACCAAGTCAGATGTTTTCATATGACTGCAATATAAAGAAAATGAAAGCAAAGATGCCCCCCAATTAGGATGCATGTTATAAAACTTGATTGTTGTGCCCTGATGGGCTTAAAAGGACTTCCAGTCCAGTTCCCAGACCATAATGTATAGATACCATACAGATAATCAGACTAGATTGATTCCTGACCTTTGATGTGGCCACATCTCTTCCCTGAACACAGAGGTCTTCAAAGTGGCCTGTTGATGGAGGAGGTTTTCAATGAGGCAGGGGCTGGGACATGGGTTGAATAATTCCAGTCTCAGTGGAGCTGTTCATCACAGCTGAGCTTTGTGAGTGTTGGAATGATGTGTGTGTTATATGCGGGGAGGGTCTGAGCTTCAAAGGCTGTAAAACAGAATATGTCATATCTTATATCACCTCTCAAATCTATGTGAATTTAGATTTCTTCCTGAGAAGACCTTCCCATTAGAATGGGAAGTTCAAAAGTACAGTGTGGTTTGGATTGACTATCCAACAATAAACATCCCTGTGAATGAAAAAGTCAAAAACAATGGTTAAAAATCCTAGTCTGAAGAATCGGATACAAACTTCTGTCATTTATGAGATATCATTTATCCATCAACTATGACTTCTTTTTATTCATTTCCTCTTATCCTGTGTGATTGCTGATTATTATCATTATATCTTTGTCAACCTTAACTCCAGGATCTGAAATAAAGGTCTTGTGAAGTGAAATAGCACAGTTTGTCATGCACTGGAATTTGCCTGGTTCACAGAGTCTTGGAATTAAACACATAATTGAAATACTCCTTTGTCTAAACTTTATCCACAGCCATAAAGTAGAGAACAGAGAAAGGGTTGGAACTATAGTGTTTCAAATGAAACCAAAACACTAAAAATATTCTACAGTTCAAAAGGCTCCTTGAGTAAATAGCCTATCACATCTATGCTAAGCCATAACTATGGTTAAATAACTAGTTCTCATTGCTCATCTATAGGGTAGCTTATTAATCACAGAAAGTGTAAGCAGTTAACCTAACCAAGAAGTTGGTGTTGGATATCATTCTTTTGCTGTATTGTAATCATGAAGCATTTTCAACAGCTCTGCAGACACTCTGTTCATGACATGGTGTTTTCTCATAAGAAAAGCATTCCTGAAAGAGTAGATTGAGAGAAAATACGAAGCATTTAAAAAAACATTTCCACTGACATGACTCTCATGAAGATAAAGAATCTCCCTTAAAAATTTTAAAACAAAACAGAAAAAGAAAGGAATAACAATAACAACAAACAAACCCATGGTTGTGGGTTTTTTTTTTCTTTTGAAGGCTTCAAAGCACTTTTATTTATTTGTTTTTTCTCCTCCCTGTGATTTTTATTTATTTTTTATTTTTTTTAAATTAGTTTACTTATCTATTTTTTAACTTTACAATATTGTATTGGTTTTGCCATACATTGACATGAATCCACCATGGGTGTACATGTTTTCCCCCTCCAGAACCCCCCTCTCACCTCCCTCCCCATCCCATCCCTCCGGGTCATCCCGGTGCACCAGCCCCGAGTGCCCCGTATCATGCATCGAACCTGGACTGGCAATTCGTTTCACATATGATAATTTACATGCTTCAGTGCCATTCTCCCATAGCATCCCGCCCTCGCCCTCTCCCACAGAGTCCATAATACTGTTCTATTTATCTGTGTCTCTTTTGATGTCTCTCATACAGGGTTATCTTTACCAATTAACTAAATACCATATATATGTGTTAGTATACTATATTTGTGTTTTTCTTTCTGGCTGACTTCACTCTGTATAATAGGCTCCAGTTTCATCCACCTCGTTAGAACTGATTCCAATGTATTCTTTTTAGTGGCTGAGTAATATTCCATTGTGTATATGTACCACAGCTTCCTTATCCATTCGTCTGCTGATGGGCATCTAGGCTGCTTCCATGTCTTGGCTATTATAAACAGTGCTGCGATGAACACTGGGATACACATGTCTCTTTCAATTCTGGTTTCCTCAGTGTGTATGCCCAGCAATGGGATTGCTGGGTCATATGGCAGTTCTATTTCCAGTTTTCTGAGGAATCTCCACACTGTTCTCCATAGTGGCTGTACTAGTTTGCATTCCCACCAACAGTGTAAGAGGGTTCCCTTTTCTCCACACCCTCTCCAGCATTCATTGCTTGTAGACTTTTGGATAGCAGCCATTCTGACAGGCGTGAAATGGTACCTCATTGTGGTTTTGATTTGCCTTTCTCTGATAATGAGTGATGTTGAACATCTTTTCATGTGTTTGTTAGCCATCTGTATGTCTTCTTTGGAGAAGTGTCTGTTTAGTTCTTTGGCCTACTTTTTGACTGGGTCGTTTATTTTTCTGGAATTGAGCTGCAGGAGTTGCATTCCAGAAAAATACGAGCAACTCCTGGTTGTGGGTTTTAAGCAGCAAAAAAACAACCAGACTAAACCAAAGCTAGAGACCTAGGTTGGAAGACTAGGTGTGTCATTAAGTCATTCACTGGTGGGATGGGAGGAGGAGGGAAATGTCTAGATTGTTAAGGTCATTCAAAACTGGAAAATTCTATGACCTAAACATCTTAGATTAACTTGAGCCCTTTCATATGGGCTTTCATTCAGGTGGGGCTTCCCAGGTGGCTCAATGGTAAAGAATTCACCTAACAATATAGGAGAAGCAGGTTTGATCCTTGGGTAGGGTAGATCCCCTGGAGAATGAAATGGCAACCCACCCCAATATTCCTGCCTGGAAAATTCCATGGACAGAGGAGCCTGGCAGGCTACAGTCTACGGTGTCACAAAGAGTTGGGCACGACTGAAAATGCACACACATCATTGGTGCTTATCGCTCAACTGAGTTGAGAAAGGTCTGTTTACTTGAAAGAAGTTGTTTGGTGAACTGAACCATGAACTGGATTGGTCAAAACAGCTAGCCTCCAGCCTTATCATTAGAAGTAACAAGTAACAACACAAATACTGCTGCTTCTGTGTGTCCACTAACAAACCTTGATTCCAAGAACTTCATTTTGTCAGCTTAACACATGGTCTTACATTTTAATATGGAAACAATAAAAAATAGCCTGTAATATTGACAGCTCATGAAAATCTAAAATATGGTTCCAGTGGGACTTCCCTGGTGGGCCAGTGGTTAAGACTCCAGGCTTCCACTGCAGGGAGCACGAGTTCTATCCCTGGTCTGGGAACCAGGATTCTGCAAGTCACATGTTGTGACCAAATAAATAAATAAAAATTTAAAAGTAAAATAAAATCCAAACACTAAAATAAAAAATTAAATAAGGTAAAATAAAATATGTCTCCAGTGACATGTTAGGTGATTCCATTTGGTGATTATCATTGTACTTCATATTATCACTTTGTTCATTCCTACCTTTAAAGACATGATTTTTTTAAAACAACTGATCAACTAGAAATAGAAGTCTGAGTTTATGTGTTTTTATTTACTCTTTAAGGCAAGATGCTTATTACTGCCCCATCTTAGCACTCTCTGATTTTAGCAGCTATTGATTTTGCTGAAAGTTGGAGAAGTCAAGCACATTTATGATAAGCTCTTCTGAGCAAACAATCTTGTAAAACAAGATTTTACTCCAGTTGCTTATAAACTTGCTAGATTTGAGTGGGATGTTATATATATATTGGCTTCTTTAACTCTTCTAAGGAAGATTATATTCTGGGGGGTAAAAAAAAAAATACTTTGAAACCAGAATGCAAGGAGAAATGCCAGCAGCCATTCCATTCCCCACATTGCTAGTGACCACATGCTCTGAAGGTAGAATAGTTAAAAGCATTGTCTCCCTGACTGTGAGAATTAATTCATTTGCTCGGAATGGAAGGGAAATCCAGAGAGGCTGAAGACTCAAGCCCCATAAGGTCTTGCTTCATGAGAAAACTTGGGCCAGGAAATCTTACTTGGCTTTGAGCTACATTCAAAGGGATGTTTTTCAAATTATTAAGGTGAAATCTGACTAAGGTGATTATTCTTTATGGTTTAAGAATACAAGCCTTCTCCTTGGTTGTTTCTTTTCTCTTTCTCGTATTCCATCCACATCACCTGAATTTCTTTCTATCTAAATATGCAGTAAAAACAGGGGAAAGGATAAACAGTGAATTCACCAATTGTTGAGATGCTTTGAAACTACACTCTTTTTTTTTTCCCAAATGTTTTCAAGGCCATGGGGACAAAGGACCCTGGGTGAGAGATCCTGAGTAAGCTCAAAGATTTAGAGCATCCAACAAATTAAACTCCCTCCTTTAGCATGTCTATTAGAATCTTTGAGTCTTTAATATAATTTAAAGCAATTGTCCCCATAGGGAGGTCTAACATTTTGCACAATTACATTGAAATAGTTGACCTGCTTAAGAAAACTAGAAGAATTTTAAGGGTACATTTCAAGACCCTGTGTCTGTTGATAATAGTGTTCCAGAATTTATATTTATTAATATTGCTCTATTTTGGTCAGACTCCCACAGGAAATCCCGAGGAGTGTACGTTTCTGGCATATTTTATCATAGATAGTTCCATCCCTTTGGTCTTGCATTCTGATTGCTAGACTGAAGAGTACCTTTGAAAGCCTCTGCTCTTTAATAGAGCTGAGGATGACAACAAGCAGGAACTTCAACACTCTAGGAAGACAATCTATCTACTTTCTCCAGTTATCATTAAAATGTCTTTTAGACGTAGGTCATAACTGGAAACCTATAAATGATGTCTGTGTAGTGAGCACTTCCCACAGAGCTGGAGTCCCAAGTGATTAAAATTTATCACATTGTTCTTATGGTTACAAATGCTGCTGATATGTGTCATTACTTAGAAAGTACTATTCATAACATTTGATTTCAGTCCAAATAGTTTTTTTTTCTGAATTTCCCATAAAATGCTCTTGATCTTTTTTTTCAAAGGTCTAATCTGCTTTTCTTTTGAAAGAACAAAGAAAAGAGGTTGATTGTTCTCTAGTTTAAATTTTGTTTAGTGTGATGTATTTATTGCCTAGTGGGATGCAGCTAATTTTCCACTGGCTTTTCTGAGAAAGTCATTAGGATAGAATTGAATCCTGTTCACCATTGCAGACTCTAAGCTCTTTCATGATTTACAAGTTATGGTGTTTAGTATGTAGCTCTATTAAAATGATATGTAACTAAGAGTCTTCGTATTTGAGCAGTGCTTTGCTTTTCAAAAATGCACCCGTTGAATGTACAAGTTTGCCCTTCACTAACATAACAAAGTATACACTGGAATGCTTCCTAGTGAGCTCTTAATATGGTAGGGGTTTGTTAGAACATAAGAAAACAAGGTAGCCTCTCTTTTAGTCTCCTGGAGAGCTAAAGATCTAAAGTTCTTTCAACATGATTTTCTAAATCTCATGGATTTTTCAACCCTCATGGATTTTCCGTACCTCTGAGAGTTTATACACTGAGGCAAAATGTTAGTGCAGAGTACCCTCAGACATTCATCTTTTATGAGGTATTTTACCTGGAAAGCAGTGGATTGAACTAGCTTGTAGTTATTGAAAAATAAGCCTGTGAAGGGAGCATGCCACCTGCTTTTCTGCCTAAATGTTTATTTCAGGAAAATTTGAGATAACCATGGCTGGACAAATTTGCTTTGAGTTTTTGTAAATGATTTTTAAATCTTGGAACTAAGCATACTTTGTAATAACATTGAAATATCAGGAAAGGAAAGAAAGTGAGACACTAATGGAATTGAACACCCAAGATATTTTTTTAATCTTAAAGATAATTTATTATTGACTCACATCATCAATATTTCAAGTGAGAACAAATTTCATGAAAGGTGTAATCTGAGCTTTTGCTCCATTTCTTTGTGACTCTCGCACTCAAGCAGTTAGTGCTCCTCTCCTGAACCCCTCTAATTTTGGTCGCTTCCTTCTTGGCTATAAGATGGCCCTCCACAGCTACCTGGGTTACTCACTTCCTGGTTCACTTTCAAGTATTGTTCCCCTCCCACCGTCATCCAAACTTGACCCCTTAACTCTGGGATAATTACATAACACAAAGAGTTTGTAACTAAGAAATATATCAAAACTTTTATCGTGATTTGGATTCCTAGTTATGAGAAGTTCAACACCATCTAGCCTTCTAATTTAGCTGACTAATATATACACTACTGTACTATAATTCAACGTTATACATTTTACATTTTAATGTGATTTTACATCACAAGGGATGTCATGAAGATAATGCAAATTTTTACATATAGTTTCATTTTTTATTTTTACTTTTGTGACCACAGGATCTTCGTTCCCTTATCAGGGATCAAAACAGTGCCCCCTGCAGAGGAAGCACAGAATCTTAACCACTGCCCTGCCAGGGAAGTCTCTTACCTCATAATTTTAGAAATAAATTAAAAAAGAAAAAGGTGAGCTTCTTCAGTTAGAATTCTGGAGTGAAGAATATTTGGGGGTTAAGGAGGCAAATTGCCAGATCTAGGATTTTATTTATGTCCAAAACAAAATGTACTAGTTCTTTCCATTGCTGACATAGTTGGCTCTGTGTAACTTTTGGAGCAAATCTCTTTTTGTATAATTATCTTGCAGTTTAGAGTCATTTCGTGGTGGGAAAAAAAGCCAGCTGGTGGCTAGCAAAAATAAAATACTGGGGGTGTTGATAGGAAGACAAAAATAAAAGGATCATAGCATTGATTTTATGAATCTTATTAAAACAAATTCCAAGGAACTAACTTATTTTGTCATATGGGTATCTTAAAATTATCAAATATTCTTGGAAATAAGTAAACCATTGTCTGGGGCTTGACAAGATTTTGTTGTCTGGAGATTTTTCATTGTACATTAAAATACTGAAAAGAGACAATGATACATAAAAGTAACCAATGCAAAATTTCTGACTGTAACAGAATTTTATAACTAATGTAATTTCAAACTGCTTCAATCAGAGTCTTATATATATTTGTTGTATTTAATTTTGCCTTTTTATATTGAGCATTATATTGAAATGGTATGTCTGTAGGCAAGATGGGCCAATAACCAGAAAAAGAAGCTATGTCTCTTGATTTTTAGTTAATCAATTGGTAGTTTTGTCTATGTGATAACAAAGGCTAATTTGGTGTCATTGTTTTTTGCCTAGCAATGTCACTAAATTTTCTGAAATAGTTGATTGTTTTAGAAGTTATTCATACCAATATATATATATTCTAAACATCCTTAGAATTGTAGAGTACCAGATTCAGACAAGACTATAAAGATCTACCTCTAAATCCAATGTGAAAAATCACCCCTCTCCAGCCTCTCCAACAGGTGAGAGGTGCTGGCTTCCTAAAGCAGCCCATTCTATCTAAACAGGATTAACAGTAAGCAAGTCTACCCTTATATGGAAGCTTCTATAGATTGGTCTTTGTATACATATGACAGAAGAGAGAATAAAACTTTTCCTCCTGAACAATAAAACTCTTCTTTTCTCTAGATAAAACACCTTGTGTTCCTGTAGTTTTCCTTCCTCTGGCATGATTTTATATCCTCTCACCAAATAACATCTTTTGTCTTTGAAACCATCTTTTCCTAAAGCGGGGTGCCTAGACACGAGCTCAGGACTTAGAAAAAAGTTTTGAGCACTGTGGAATGTTGAGTGGGGTTATCACATCTTCCTTAGCCTAGAAGGTTTGCTACAAAGTTGACCTAAACCCTAGTAGACTTAGGGCAGCCCCACCACTCTGCTGACCTACACTGAACTCACTGTTACCTAAAAGCCCTAGGCCATCTTTTCCCCCAGCATGTTCAATACAAACTATTTTTTCCAGCTGGTTTTCTGAAACCAGGTATAAGGATGTGTATTTATTGTTTATTCCTATCAAAATTCATTCTGTGAGACTGAGCTAATTTATCCAGCTTGTCAAGCTCATTTGGAGCCTGATGTTGTCATCATTAGATGCAGGTATCTTACCTGCCAAACCATTGAAAACAACATCCAGAAGGCAAAGCATCTCAATATGTTAAATTCTAACCCCTAAACCACTCTTGCTGAAGTTTAAATCCTTTCCCAGGTAAGGTAAGATCTCAATAGGCCATGATTAAAAAGTGGACTTATTTTTTTATCAACTCACACCTTTGATAACACTCTATTATAAGCAAGAATAGCATGCCTATCAAAGTAAAAATCACTTAGGAAAGCACAATGAATCAAAGTCCTTTATTATGACCAGTATCTCCTTTGGTTATTTTATTTATGATTTATTTTTGGTCTTTAGGTAAAAATGTTGATGATGAAACTCAGATTGTGTTTACCACAGTTGGATTTTTGGCTTTCTTTAACTTCATGTAAAGTGAAGACAATTAAGCAAAGGACAGTGAAAGCCCCTATGAAATAGAAATGAAATCAATGCAAAATCTCCAAGTCAAGTAGAATTTTTCTAACAGCTTTCAAAATATTTTTGCTTGACTACGATTCCCATGGGATTTATGCTGTTGTTCATTAGACAGTATGAAATAATGAAAGTAATGTTATTATTAAAATGTAATGATTACAGTAACTTTCTCCAGAAGCAGACACACACTAATCACAGAGAAGTCTTCCCATTTAACTTAAAAGTGTACAATCATCAAAATGCTTGAGTAGCCACAAGTGTAGGAGTAGTGAGTCTTGCACATATTTATGAGCTGCCTTAAATCCTTTCTGGAGTGAGGAGACAAGTAAATAAAAGACACAGTTACATATTTAATGAGGAGGGAAAGAAAAGCCGAAATTGGCATGCAGTCATTGCTCTCACAAACCATGTTATTTTCTAAATGTCATATTGAAATGTTTAGATGCCTCCTTTCAGCCAACACCATCAGTGTAGGGGACATGCTATATCCCCAATATCATAGATACATAGGACATGGTTAAGTAAAAATGCTGTAATGCAATAGCTTTTTTAATGACCCATTGCCCTTAAATTTTTAAATAAATGTAAAAATGCCACCTGCCATCATCTACAGAGTGATTCCTGAATGTCTTCAGGGGATATGCCTTCTTTTGTGACTCTGGGAAGAATTCCATGCTACTGAGTTAGTATCTTTCATTCAGTTTAGATAGGATTTGCATGTGATAATATAATTCCATGTTGGAAGTCATTTTATTATATGACCTTTTGAGAAGAAAAGTCCTTTTCATTAGAGACAATACTTTGTTCAATCGTTTGTTGTTTTTAACTAAGTGGCATAAATTAATCCAGTCACAGGATAAACAGAGACTCATTTGCAGGGCAATCCTATTTTTAATCATGTTTATCCCATGTACAGTGGAAACAGTGTCAGACTTTTTTGGGGGGGCTCCAAAATCACTGCTGATGGTGATTGCAGCCATGAAATTAAAAGACGCTTACTCCTTGGAAGGAAGGTTATGGCCAACCTAGATAGCATATTTAAAAGCAGAGACATTATTTTGCCAACAAAAGTCCGTCTAGTCAAGGCTATGGTTTTTCCAGTGGTCATGTATGGATGTGAGAGTTGGACGGTGAAGAAAGCTGAGCGCCAAAGAATTGAGGCTTTTGAACTGTGGTGTTGGAGAAGACTCTTGAGAGTCCCTTGGACTGCAAGGAGATCCAATCAATCCATCCTAAAAGAGATCAATCCTGGGTGTTCATTGGAAGGTCTGATGTTGAAGCTGAAACTCCAATACTTTGGCCACCTCATGCGAAGGGTTGACTCATTGGAAAAGACCCTGATGCTGGGTAGGATTGGGGGCGGGAGGAGAAGGGGACGACAGAGGATGAGATGGTTGGATGGCATCACCGACTCGATGGACATGGGTTTGGGTAGACTCCGGGAGTTGGTGATGGACAGAGAGGCCTGGCGTGCTGCAATTCATGGGGTCACAAAGAGTCGGACACGACTGAGCAACTGAACTAAACTATCCCATGTACAGCAAAATCCTGATCTTCTGTCTTTAAGCCCTTTAGCCTCACCTTCTCAGCACTTCTGGGGCTCCTAGCCTTACACACTATTCTTCCATGAAACCCAAATGCATAGCATGGCCAGACTTAGCAGAGAAATTGACAGAACGCCCAGTCAAACTTGAGTTTCAGATAAACAACCAAGAATTTACAGTATTAGCATAAGTATATTCCAAATATTGTATAGGATATACTTATACTAACACAGTCTTGGTTGTTTACCTGAGGCTAAAATTTAACTGGATGGCCCTGTATTTCATCTGGCCATGCTACAAACACATCTTCTGTTATTGTTTCCAAGTCATTCCCTCCTCTCTGCAAAGACTGTGCCTCAAGCATGACTGAGTCACAAACTGTATCTCACCATAGACCTACATACATGTACACAGATACATCTGTGTGTGTGTGGTGGTGAGGTCTCTGGGGCACAATGTGCTTTACTCATCTGCATCCCTGGTGCTGGAAGACAGAAGAAAGCGAGCCTCTGGGTACGGTAAGAGCAGAGAGTAGGAGCCAGAGAAAACTG
Source organism: Giraffa tippelskirchi (assembly GCF_054371585.1). NCBI lineage: Eukaryota > Metazoa > Chordata > Mammalia > Artiodactyla > Giraffidae > Giraffa > Giraffa tippelskirchi. The sequence goes on from NC_137283.1 coordinate 136,077,967, forward strand.
GGTTTGAATCTGGCTTCTGTAAATGAGACTCTGGATGACATGTTTACTCTCAGGAGCTAAAATTTCTCATCTATAGTTTTTAAAAAATGAAACATCCCCATCCAAGAAATTACTGAAAATTGAAAGAAGGTGGTTATATATAAGTGACCTTTCACCAAGCATGTGCGTGTTAGTGTCTCAGTCATGTCCCACTCTTTGCAACCTCATGGATTGTAACCCTCCAGGCTCCTCTGTCCATGGGATTCTCCAGGCAAGAATACTGGGATGGGTTGCCATTTCCTCCTCCAGGGGATCTTCCCAACCCGGGATTCGAATCCGGATCTCCTGCATTGCAGGCAGAATCTTTACCGTCTGAGCCAGCAGGGAAGCCATAGGGTCATCTAAAGAGTCATCTAAATAGTTACCTTCTAATCTCACTCTTCTTATTGAACTAAAAAAGTCCTTTCAGAGGTACATTGTTTTTCCTTCCTTCATAATCTAGAAAGAACTTCAATTTCAGTCTTGAGATTAAGTTTTATATTTTTTCTGATTACGGCCTCATATACTCAACTTTTTATAAGATGGTCTCATTGTTTTGCCCACTTATCCCCAAATTCTGACTGAATGCCTTGTCCTTCTGTAACAGTCAAATAGCACTTCCAATCGGACCATATAAAACATGTGAAACTCTGCTCCCAAAAGCTTGCAAGGGAAGAGAGTTTCTAAAAATTACTCTTGTCTCATCTGTCTGACTCACATTTATCTAAAAATAAAAGGAAAACTAGGAGAAAAAATAAACGAACAGAGGATAACGTGCAGCCCCATGCTTCTAAGTCAGATAACAAGATAATTTTTCTGCATGCTCTATATTTCACTTTACTTTCCAAAATGACCTTTCCACCCCTGAGTCCTATCACTAGAATATAAATCCATTAATGAGGAATCTTTTCTCCCCCTGTCCTTTTTCATATCAATCTCAGCAGGATGCTAGACTGTTCTTTGAGTTCATTCACTTTATAGCCATTAAAAAGAAAATATGGTCTGGAGACGGCCTGTCTCCAAACGGTTACACACAGGATGAAGAAACAAATTCCTGAGTTTCTAGCTTTCACCTACTACTAATTTTCTATGCAAAATCCAGGGAAAATTCCAAAACTCATTTTTTTAATCTGTAAAATGGGTGAATCATTTCAAAGTATCTCTCTCACATATACCATTTTTAGCAGAAAACAAAAGAAAAAACTTTTAAAACATTAGTGTTTATAGTTAATAATTTTTGAAATCTCCTTGCCTAACTTTGAGCACCACGGATTAATGCCACGGCTCATTAGATGCTCTGAAATGTACTAATTATATTGGTAAAATGTGATGATTACCATAACTTTTCCCAGAGTATACACATTCTAATCTACCTTTCAAAGCTAAAGAAATTAGAGGAATCATCGAGGAAAATATGTAGGGAACCTTGGAGAAAATTGACAGACATCCTAGGAGATACACATAGGGTGACATTAAATCACTTAACCCTTTACTTATTCATTCATCAAATGTTTAGTGAACATATACTATAGGCAAAGCTCTGTGACAGACTTTCTGAGTTTCATATCCTTGATTTCCTAATGACAATAGGGCCATATTAATAAAATGGATAACTCTGGGGTTAATAGCTTAACGTCCCTAAATTAGCCCTCTGATCATTTTACTGACTTTAACATTTCACATCTAGGTAAGTTTCTTTCAGTAATGAAAGGAAGAGATCTTGAGATAACAAAACCTTACCTTGAAGATCTCATCAGGGTATTATGAAGATCCCATACAGGTAACCGTGTGGTGTGAAGAAGTCTCTGAAACCGTCCAGAATCACCTTACCTGTTAGACATGTTACCACTTAGAGTGCACGCATGATCCACAAAAATAAGACCTGTTATTTTTGTGCTAAAGCTGCTGCGTCGCTTCAGTCGTGTCCGACTCTGTGCGACACCATAGACGGCAGCCCACCAGGCTCCGCTGACCCTGGGATTCTCCAGGCAAGAACACTGGAGCGGGTTGCCATGTCCTTCTCCAATGCATGAAAGTGAAAAGTGAAAGTGAAGTCGCTCAGTCGTGTCTGACTCTTCGAGACCCCATGGACTGCAGCCTACCAGGCTTTTCTGTCCATGGGATTTTCCAGGCAAGAGTACTGGAGTGGGGTGCCATTGCCTTCTCCCTTTGTGCTAAAGAGGGTGATCCTAATGAAAATTAAAAAAAAACAATCTAGAAGAAGTAAAATATACTGCTTGAATTTTTTGTAATAAGTACGTATCATTTATATCTATAAAAAAATTCTAAAGTGGAAAAGAAGGGAAGGAAGGAAGGAAGTGTACATGATTTGATTTTTTTACAATTAATACTCATAGGAGGCTGTGGATGGCAAGACAAAGGTGCACAAACCAGTGCCTTTAACTAGAAGGCTTGGAAAAGCATCCTGATTACTGAACCCAAACACTTGATATCTGAATCATGCAGCCATAGAGGTTAGGGTAGGAACTTTGGATTAGCTTCTATCTTCCTCATTGTTCCTCAAGAATTCACTTTGGTTTGTGACACAGAGTACTGGAGAGGGAAAAGAACTCCCTCCAGCTTCAGAAAAACAGCCGAGAGGATTCTCAGAGCTTTCTGCATTGATGGGAAATAATCATTCTTGACCTCCAGAGGCTCATGGCTCTTTGTAGACACAACCAGAGAGACTGAACAGCTTCTCCCATAATTCCAGGTCACAAGGGCAAGGCTAGAGTTGTTCAGATATTTACTAAATGCCTAATAAGCATAAAACATAGTGCTTGGCATTCTACAAGTCTAAAAAAATAAAAGATATGGTTCCCACTGGAGCAAGAAAAAAATGTGCATAAGCAAAAAGTAGAAGACAAATTAGCCGCAAAACAAGAGATTTCACAAGGTTATTTCTAAAGGCAAATGTACACAACATGAGAGCTCTCTTGACCAATGTATTAAATGTGCTTTTAAAAGTGGATTTATCAACGTCTGTCAAATGCATGCAGCATGCATACACACACACATATATATACATCAGTTCAGTTCAGTTCAGTCGCTCAGTCACGTCCGACTCTTTGCGACCCCATGGACTGCAGCATGCCAGGCCTCCCTGTCCATCACCAACTCCCGGAGTTTACCCAAACTCATACCCATTGAGTCGGTAATGCCATCCAACCATCTCATCCTCTGTCATCCCCTTCTCCTCCCGCCTTCAATCTTTCCCAGCATCAAGGTCTTTTCCAATGAGTCAGTTCTTCACATCAGGTGGCCAAAGTATTTGGAGTTTCAGCTTCAGCATCAGCCCTTCCAATGAACACTCAGGACTGATTTCCTTTAGGATGGACTGGTTGGGTCTCCTTCCAGCCCAAGGGATTCTCAAAAGTCTTCTCCAACACCACAGTTCAGAAGCATCAGTTCTTCTGCACTCAGCTTTCTTTATAGTCCAACTCTCACATCCATACATGACTACTGGAAAAACCATAGCCTTGACTAGACGGACCTTTGTTGGCAAAGTAATGTCTCTGCTTTTTAATATGCTGTCTAGATATATACATATATAATCGTTAGTCTCTTAGAATAAAAATTTTTAAAAATCAGAAGTTATGAAAATTTACAAAGTTTAAGCAATTATAAGGAGAACAGAAATTAAGAAGAGATGGCATTTATTGAGCAATTTGATTGCTCCAGGTACTCTGTTAAGTGCTCTAAATGCATTTGCACAATTCTTGCAACCAATGAATGAGATAGAGATTATTCCCATTTAATATCTGAGGAAACCAAGATTTAGGTTCTAGTAATTTGTCTGAGATATCACAACTAGTCCCATGCTTCTGAAGCACTTGGTGATATGTTAGAAAATTAGTGTGTTCTCCATTGCATATATACAACACGAGTCTGTACAACATGAGTGCTTAATCCATGAGTAAGAATGAGAAAAAATGTTTGAAGAAAATGAACCTTGGAAGCAATTTGTAAAGAAAAGCATATAGACATTTCATTTGTATTTCATAATTAAACTCTACTTGAGTATCTAATATGTGCAAGCCCCTCCTTTTGATGGTGGTAGTAGAAATATGAACGATACGCATAATTAGCTGCCTGCAAGAAGCTAATGATAATCCTGTGTGAGTGATGGAATGGTGAGAAGGTGAAGAGAAAAGAGACAGACAGTGCAACAGGTAGAATGTCCTGCAATGGAGATGTGAACCAAGGGATGTAGAAGAACAGGGGTGGACTACATAGTCCGCATTTTGGAGCTGGGAATGACTTCACTGAGGAAGTCATAGCTAAACAGGGCTTCAGTAGACTGGCAAAGTTTGCCTGAAATAAATGGGAAGGTTACACATTTCTGACAGAGGGGGAAAAAAAAAGGTAGGTACAAATGCATGAACTTTGTGAGACCAGGTTTTCTATATGAGGAAACAAAGCACCTCTGAAGTGGAACAGAGCCAGGAGCTATTGGAGGTGAGGTTGGCCACAACCTACAGGAAAGTAGCGAATGAGGAAAAGGCAAGACCAGTGAGGGTGAGAAGAGGGAAAAAGCAGAATGGATAAGAAAATATGGCTGATCATTGGGAACGAAGAGAACTAAATGCTTCTCCTTTTCTAGCTCAGAAGGCATCATAATTCACTCAGTTGTTCAGCCCAGAAACCAAGGTAACATGGGTGCCTCCTTCCACTCCCTCATTCCCTACATCTCGTCCGTCTCCAAGGGCAGCAGTTCTGCCTTCTAAATCTCCCTCCTGTCCACTCACTTCTCTGCACCCTCAATGCTACTGAACCTCAGCAGGTTTCTGTGTCCTCTCGCCTGAGCTAGTGCAGCAGCCTCCCAACTGTTCCTCACCAGAGCGCTTGCCATTTTCTAGCCAGCATGGTCTTTTTAACAACACATGTCCAATTATGTCCCCTTCTGGGGGCTTCTCAACACCCTTGAGGGAAGATTACTGGACTTCACAAAGTCCCCTCCAGCCTCTACTTACTGTTTCCCACTCTGTCTCCCAGCCCCTCCACCTCCTACAAAACACACACATTCTATGATCCACTCATGTGGAATTACTTTCTTTTCCTGAGATAGTCATGCCCTCTTTTCTCCAGACTTTGACTTAGGCTGTTTTCTCTGTCTGAAGCACTATCTTCAGGTTTCTCTTGAGTAACTCCAACATCATTCTATAGCTTTCACCTTACACCTTTTCTGGAAAGCCTTCCAGATATTCACAGTCAAATTAAGCATCCTCCCTTGGTGACTACATAACACATTATTCTCCCTCTTCCCCAGCACTCAGAGATATGTAACTGCATGTTTAGTTAGTTGCATCCCAAAACACGGGCTTCCCCAGTGGCTCAGTTGTAAAAAAAAAAAAAAAAAAAAAATCTTCCTGCAATGCAGGAGCCACAAAAGATGTGGGTTTGATCCCTGGATCAGGAAGATCTCCTGGAGGAGGGCATGGCAATGCAATCCAGTATTATTCTTGCCTGGAGAATTCCATGGACAAAGGAGCTTGGCAGGCTACAATCCATAGGGTCACAAAGAGTGAGACATGACTGAAGTGATTGAGCACTCACGCTCTTTCTCGAACAGACCTTAAGTTCCAAAGGCCAGGGCCACATCCCTTGCATTCATTTTATATCCCTTAATAGTTGGTGCATATTAGACCAGTAAGTGAATAACTGAATGAATCTTACTGACTCTGGGACAATAATGAGGGAGGATAAAGGATTGGTACATAGCAGTGGATGAGTCAGTTGAGGTTCAGCTACCAATTCAAAGAGTAAACCCCAAGGGCAGCTCAGGTTCAGCCAGTTATCGATCAAGCAGATTTCAAGCAAAGTTGAGGGTAAGAAAGTCAAGAAAACTACAGGGAAGTGATCTGGTTTGGCAGACTGGAGAAATATCAGAAACTGGTTTTTAGTTCTCTACTGTAAAAAATAACTAAAATATGGGACTTTTATTATAAGCAGTGCAGTAGATAGCCACTTAAAATTCACTCCATAAAATAATACGTCCTTTGTATTTCAAGATGTAGGAACCCAGTTTCGTCATCTCCTAAATGGAAATAGTCTGTTCCCTAATCCTCTACTTCACACCTGGACTTTAAATCTTTCACTGTGCTGAGCTTTCCTGGTGTTTATCAGCATCCTCGTACGGGTTTGAACAAAGAGGAGACTAAAATCAAACGATCCATAGCTAAGTTTCCTTCATAAGGAAAGCATAAGGTCCCAGATCTGGCTTAATAAAAATTCATATAAATACCTGGCTGTTGGGAAAGGTCAGGGGGGAGCACAGGAAGAGACACTAGATAACGGAGTGCTGTGGTACCTGGTGAAGGCACAGGTCCTCTGTGTTGTGCTTCTGGCTTTGAGATCTGTATCTCTTCCTTGCATTTGGTGATTGGTCTCTGTAGCAGTGTCTGTCTAGAGGTAGGAAAAGCTGGTCATTATCTGGGCTTTAAATTGTGTATAAAGTCTGATAAGACTTTCTGTTTTTGAAGAATAATTTAAGCTTTTCTGAACTTTTTCGGGTAAAAGCACACTTAATCATCATGTGGCAAAGCTGGCAGCTGGCCAAATGCAGGACAATCAAAGAGCTTTCTCTCACAGAGCCCTGAGCCGGATACCTCAGCTTTGGATAAGTACTAGTGGGAGAAATGCAAGGTCCCTGGTTCTGGAAATCTTCAAAACCCTTCTGAGTTAAAGCAGATCTTTCTACCCTTTGGAGTAAAACTAAAGACTGGAGCAGAAAAAGGAGTGAATAGCCCATGAATAATCATTTTTATTTAACAAATAGAGAGTATAGAATAGTTTACAATTACAAGCCATAAAGATAATTCTTAAGCAAGAATTTCTTCCCTAATTGATGTGTCTGCATGTCCGCTCTCCCCTCCCCCACAAAATAAACCAAACTGTTACTGACTTTGGCAGTTTTATACTAAAATGCAAGGTTATATATAATCTGAGAAAACCTAAGATAAGCACATCCTTCTTAATTGCCTCTTTCTAAGTTATGTTTCTTGAAAGTCCTCATGTTAGAGGCTCAAATTATATTTTCAGGGTATTTATCACTTTTTATGCCTCTAACTCTGCTGTGTTAGACCTCAAGGGGCCCATTTTAGAGAAGGTGATGGAGACACAGTTTCAGTGAATCCCTTCTTCCATAACAAACTACACTAGCTGCCAACACTCTGATGTCATCAGCTAGATGGTTTCACTCCTCCATTGATAATTCATCCCTTTGATAGACAATAGTGAAAATTAAGAAAAATCAAGGTCTTAGAAATGTGTTGAGTGATAGTCACCAGCTCTACTTCTGCTTTGTTCTTGACTGAAATAAGTCACTTACCTTCCTGTACTTCTTTTGTTCACTTTACAACCAGGAGTTTCACTAAAACGTTCTCAAAATCCCAATCTAAAATTCCAGGTTTCTTGACCTATTTTGAGATGTCCTATAAAAAACATGGTATGTGTCCTACATGACAAATACTACTGGCTTGCCTTCAAGTTTCATGTTTACTTTGCATTTCTCTTTTTTTCTTTTCAATATTCACCTATGATTTAATATTTGCACGTTCTAAGTTTTTAAAAGATTGATCAACTTGGAACTTTGTAAATGCTACAATTTAACACAAGGCAAAATTACATAAATCTCAAATATTAGTTAAGCCAACATTAATAAATACCTAATTTAAAAAAAAGGCTTTAACTATTTCCAGAAATACAGAAGAATAAATATTACTACTTATTACATTTTGAAGAATTTGATTGCATTGTGAATAATGTGATAAGATAAACTGAAGAAACAAAATCCTATACTTTTTCTTTTTAACATACTAAGAAATAAGGTTGGTTTGGAAAAATAAAATTGGTTGCATGTCTTACTGTCTTTATTGTTATCTAGTTCTCATGCAGTACATTATCAGATGGCACATTCCACAAATTACTGCAGACATAGAGCAATCCTTTTCTAATCCTTGTGCCCATATATTACCAAGAATATCAACATTAAAATACTACTGCCTTAAGCTCAAATATTAAATTTCCTTTTGGAAAAATACATTTCCTCTCCTCTGCCTCTACTCCTATTTCCTATGCCATGTCACAACAAACCCCATTATTCAGAGAACTTCTGTTATAGACATTTTCTCTCTTTGTAGCTCATGCTCTGTGGTATAGCCTCCCATCATTCTTCCTTCAGTGAATATTTACTCAGTGCTATTGTTGGCAAGTGAACTAAATGGACGCAAACCCTGCCCTCAGTAAACTCATATATTCAAGAAGTTATCCATTCCCTCTAAGGCCTAGTTTCTTCATCTGCAAAGGGGTAACAGTAATTACACATTGAGAGGATTCAGTGAAATAACAATTTTTATATACTTGGCAAAATGCTTTGGTGAATACCTAACATTCAATAAATATAGTTTAGTCCATTCTATGGAGAAGGCAATGGCACCCCACTCCAGTACTCTTGCCTGGAAAATCCCATTGACGGAGGAGCCTGGTAGGCTGCAGTCCATGGTGTCACTCAGAGTTGGACACGACTGAGCAACTTCACTTTCACTTTTCACTTTCATGCATTGGAGAAGGAAATAGCAACCCACTCCAGTGTTCTTGCCTGGAGAACCCCAGGGACGGCGGAGCCTGGTGGGCTTCCATCTATGGGGTCGCACAGAGTCGGACACGACTGAAGCGACTTAGCAGCAGCAGCAGCAGCAGCAGTCCATTCTATTCCCTAAGTACTATAGTAGAAAAAAACTCAATAACTTAATAAAGTAGATAATGTTTGACCCACGTCTTGAAGAGGATTGTTTCTCAGAGGAAGGAAGATGGCATATACTTTGGACATTGGGAGCATATAGTCTGTGTATAAGAAGTTTGAAAGAACATGTCATGTTCTATTTAAAAACACTATTTAAAGAAAATATTTGCAAATGAAATGACTGATAAGTAGTTAATATCCAAAATATATAAGAACATCATGTAACTCAACAGCAAAAAAAACAATTAAAAAATGGGTGGAAGGATGGAATAGACGCTTTCCCAAAGAGGACATGCAGAAGGCCAACAAACACACAAAAGAATGCTTAACATTGTTAATTACCAGGGAAATGCAAATCAAAACCACAAGGAGATATCACCTCATGCTTGTCAGAATGGCTATCATAAAAAAAGAATACAAATAACAAATGTTGGCAAGCATGTGGAGAAAAGGGAACACCTTTAAACTATTGGTAGGAATGTGAACTGGTGCAAACACTGTAGAAAACAATACTGCGGTTTCTCAAAAAACTAAAAATAGAACTACCATATGACACAGCAATTCCATTCCAGGGTATATATCCAAAAACCAAAATACTAATTCAAAATGCACCCTAATGTTCATAGCAGCATTATTTACAATTGCCAAGATATGGAATGAACCTAACTGTCCATCAATAGGTGAATGAATAGAGAAGATGTGGTATATACATATATATGAAAAAAAAAAATGGAAATGTTAGTCGCTTAGACATGTCCAACTCTTTGCGATCCCATGGACTATAGCCTGTCAGGCTCCTCTGTCCGTGGAATTCTTCAGGCAAGAATACTGAAATGGGTAGATATTCCTTTCTCCAGGGAATCTTCCTAACCCAAAGATCAAACTTGGATATTCCACATTGCAGATTGCAGGCAGATTCGTTACCATCTGAGCCACCAGGGAAGCCTATATATATATATATATATATATATATATATATATATACATATACATATATATATATATACACACATATATGCTGCTACTGCTGCTGCTAAGTCGCGTCAGTCGTGTCCGACTCTGTGCGACCCCACAGACGGCAGCCCACCAGGCTCTGCCGTCCCTGGGATTCTCCAGGCAAGAATACTGGAGTGGGTTGCCATTTCCTTCTCCAAATATACACATATATACATATACATACATATATATATATATATATATATACACACACACATACATACATACATACATATACATACACAATGGAATACCATTCAGCCATAAGGAAACATAAAGTTTTGCTATTTGGAGCAACAGGATGGACTTAGAGGGTATTACGCTAACTGTCAGACAAGGACAAATACTGTATGATATCACTTATATGTGGAATTTTAAAAAATACAACAAACCAAACTAGTGAATATAACAAAAAAGAAGCAGGCTCACAGATATAGATATAGGGGGTTGGTTACCAGTGAGGAGAAGGAAGGGGAGAAGGGCAATATAGTGGTAGGGGATAAACTGTTAGATATAAAATACTCTATAAGGATATATTATACAACACAGGGAATTTAGCCAATATTATATAATAACTATTGTTATATAATAATAGCCAATAACATAATAACTATAAAGGGAGTATAACCTTTAAAAATTGTGAATCACTATTTGTACACCTGTAATTCATATAATATTGTACATCAACTATACTTCATTAAAAAAATACTTCATCAAAATTAAAAAAACAAAACAAAACTGAAAAGCTGTTTATTAAGCTAGAAAGAAAAAACAGGATACAAAACCAAAAAGCTAGGCTGGTTTAGTGGATTTAATCCTGCAGAAAACAAGGAACTGGCAGGGAGTTTTTAAAAAGAAAATAATACTTCTACTTGTGTAACAGAAAAACTATTACGGTCTCAATATGGAGAATGGATTTGTGGTGCCAGAGCCTGCAGGGAGTAAAATCAAGCAAGAGAATCCTAAAATCAAATTAGAAAAGATAATATCTGAACTAAAACAGTGGCAATTATTGAATGATGGAAGTTGAATCAAGAAATATTTTAAAGGTAGCATCCACTATATGCGGTCACTAACTGAACCTTGAGGTAAAAGTTGACCATTAACTAAAATAAAGACTGCAGAAAAAACGAGTGAGTGTATTGGAGAAGCTAGAAGTGAATAGATTTTGATAGTTAGAGATTATGGACATGATTTTAGACAAGGAAAAATCCTGGAGAAAACCAATTCTACAAGAGGGCAGGGCAAAGGGCAGGGGCCAATACAAAAAATCTGGAAGAAAGGGTATAATAAAAAAGAATAATGCATTGGGAGCCAAGATAACAGAGAGTTTCAAGAAGGAGGAATTAAATATTCATGCCAATATCATAGAGAGGTCAAGTAAGAGAGCTCAGAGAAATCTGACTCGATCGTCTAACCTTAGGATTGGGGGAGAAGGATAATGTACAGTCTCCCTTCTGATGGAGTTTAGGAAGGGAGTATAATAAGAGCAAATTCATGTTTCAGTCTGAAGTTGAGAAGGTGAAAGGAGTACTCTCTACAACTTTCTATAAAGTTTAACAATGTGGGGACGAATTAGAAGATTCAGTATTTCAATGAAGGGATTGGGAGGTGAGCCAGCAGGCAGAGGAGGGGGAAGTCCCCAGACCACCAGGAAAGAACAAGACCAACCTGAATGGAGATAAGAATATGAGAGGATTAATGATGAGGGGACTCTGATTTCTTTTTATCTTTATCTTAAGTGAAATAATTGTCAGCACTTCAAATTCCTTTCTGATATCACATTAACATAATAACTTAATACTCTGGATGTTCTGCAAGTCCTCCCTGTATGTGAAGGCACTATGCCAATTTAAGCAACAGTGATGCCAACCACCATAATGAGAAAGTACAGTATCACTGTTGCAAAACTGCAAGAACCTTTCCCATTCAAGTTAAAAGCCACTAGTTCCCCTGTAAGCTTCTCAAGTGTCACCTCTGGATTTAATGACAGTCCTGATATGCTTCATAGATAGCTGTTTATGGTGGACCCTAGTCGTTTTCCCAGCAAGGAAAACTCAAATCTACATTCTTCTGATTTAGCTGCTTATCTCTGTAAAACACATATAGAACTGTTACTAGCCAAGCCAAGACATTCTCCTAAAGGAGCTGCCTGAAACCCCATCATCACCACAGAAGAAAAACTGGCAAGAGTCTAGGTGTGCCCCTTGTAGTTATTCAATAAACTAAGGAAAAGGGATTGGGTGAATCACATGTCTAAATCAAAAGATAAAGTTCTGAAAATTGTTTCTGTCACTGGATGTGCCTTGTTGAGAGCCCTGTTTTCTTTTGCTAAGATGTCGAGTCTAATATTTTACAGCCAGTTTTTTTCAGCAGTCTTCTGGTTAGAAGAGAAGATGACTGCTATACTGACCACATTTGGATTAGATGCAGAAATAATTTAATCATTCTGGCGTGTAAGATATTGTTCAAATGAGCACTTTACTCTACTGTCAAATTAGTAAATAAACAGACTGTCAAGGTAATTTGTTGATATGTTTACCCTAGTATGGTAGATGTAACACGTGGTCCCCAAATTACTTGACATTTCTCTTACCAAAAGGTGGGGTCTATGTCTCATCCCCTTGAAACCAGAAAGACTCATGATTGCTTCAGCCAATAGAATAAGGTATAAGCGATGTGAACTTCAAGGCTAAGTCAGAAAAGGGTATAGGACTTCTGTCCAGCCCTCTTGAGATACTCTCTGGAAGAAGCCAACAACCATGAAAATTGTCAATTTCTACCATGCTGGAAAGGCCATGTCAAAAGCCCCAGCTGAGCTATGAGTGAATGAGTTATATCAACTGCTAGCCATGCAAGTAATGCATCTTGGACATCCAGCCCAACGGGGCTTCCAGACAACTGTATCCCCCACTGATATCTGGCAACACCTACATAAGAGACCCCAAGCAAGAACTGACTCTCTAAGCCCTTTCTGAATTACTGAACCACAAAACTGTGAGCAAGACAAAAAGCATATTTTTTTAAGCTTCTTAATGTAGGGGGTAGTTTTTATATAGCAGTGGCAACTAAAACAGAAATGTTACCTGGAAGTGAGATACTGCTGGAAACAACAGCAAGATCCTAAAACATGTGCATTAACTTTGGGGCTGGGGACCAGATAGTGCTTAAAAGCTGAAAGGGCCTTGAGGAAAACACTACCAAAAGTGCAATGGTCAGGACTTCCCTGGTGGTCTAGTGGTTAAGAAAGAATCTGCCTGCCAATGCAGGGGGAACAGGTTAAATCCCTGGTCTGGGAAGACCCCATATGCTGCAGAGCAACCAAGTCCATGAGCCACAACTACTGAAGCCTGTGTGCCTGGAAACTGTGCTTCACAACTAAAGTTCAGCTCAGTTCAGTTCAGTCACTCAGTTGTGTCCAACTCTTTGCAACCCCATGAATCGCAGCAGGCCAGGCCTCCGTGTCCATCACCAACTCCCAGAGTTTACCCAAATCCATGTCCATCGAGTCGGTGATGCCATCCAACCATCTCATCCTCTGTCGTCCCCTTCTCCTCCTGCCCCCAATCTTTCCCAGCATTAGGGTCTTTTCCAATGAGTCAACTCTTCGTAAGAGGTGGCCCAAGTATTGGAGTTTCAGCTTCAACATCAGTCCTTCCAATAAACAACCAGGAGAAGCCACAGCAATGGGTAAGAAAGTCTTCACACTGCACTGAAGACTCAGAAGAGCTAAAAATAAATAAGTGTTGTGTTTTTTTTTTAAAGTCCAATGGTCCTTGTCAGTGAGAGCTTAAGGGTAATTGACAAAAATGTTGAAAACTGGAGGAAAGGAGATCCTTATTCTGTAATGGGAAAGTTTGGCAAAATTATTGCTTGAGATAACATGGAAATAGAAATGTACCTCAAACACCAATACAGTATACTAATGCATATATATGGAATTTGAAAGATGGTAATGATAACCCTATATGCAAGACAGAATAAGAGACACAGATGCATAGAACAGTCTTATGGACTCTGAGGGAGAAGGTGAGGGTGGGACGTTCTGGGAGAATAGCATTGAAACATGTATATTATCATATGTGAAACAGAACACCATTCCATGTTCGATGCATGAGACAAATGCTCAGGGCCGGGGCAATGGGATGACCCAAAGGGATGGGATGGGGAGGGAGGTGGGAGGGGGGTCCAGGAAGGGGAACACATGTAAACCCATGGCTGATTCATGTCAATGTATGGCAAAAACTACTACAATATTGTAAAGTAATTAGCCCCCAACTAAAATAAATAAACTTATTTAAAAAAAAAAAAAATCCAATTTGAAAAAAAAAAAAAAAAGAAATGTACCTCATCAAATAATGAATCTGGCTAAGGAGATCTTCAGGTAGAATGCACAAAAAAAAAAAAAAAAAAAAAAATTCCCCACTGGTTTATTTCAGCCACATACCATATGGCATGGATAAAGCAAGATAAACCAAAGAAGAAAATTGTCCATTTCCAAGGTTAGGTAGAGAAAATATAAAAGAGCCAAAGCATGATGGACTTCAAAATAAAACTGCTTCCAATCGCTTCCTGCAGAAGATTCTCAAAGTGAAAAGTGTCTTAGGATACATGCCAAATCAGCAGAAATGTGGTCTCCTGGTAAATACAAAGCTAATGTGTAGCTATAATTTCAGAATTAATTCAGATGGTGCCTCAGAGACATTTTCTGACAACAAAAGACCTTCTAAGTATCTTAAGGTTTCAGAGAATGAATGATGAGTGTTAACGCATAGCAGACTTGTCGGGAGCCTAAGGTAGTGAAAGTGTTACCTGGAAGAGATTTGTGAGTGTCACTTTTATCTAATGGAGTAGATTTTAAATTTGTACCCAAGAAGCTTCTAGAGTTTTAAATGAAGTGTATCAACTTGCACATTAACAGTGCTGAATGAAGGGAAGCCTTTGGGAAAGCTATTCAGCTGTACCTTGGGCCACTTCTAATGGAAAGGAAGAATTAATTACAGGTTAGAACCAAGATTCTCAGGACAACAGCAAATCCACGGAGAAACAGTAGTCCCAGTAGAAACAATAGTCCCAGGAAACAGTATTGATCCCTAATTTGAAAACAGGCCATACTGCCCAGCTGTATTTCAGATATACAAACCAGTGAGTGCTATACCTTCTGTTTTCCCTCTTTTTGCATGGGAGTGTCTGGCGGTTATCCAAAGTCTATCCCACAATTTTATATTAAGTGTGTGGGAGCAGACAGCTTGTTTTTTAGGTTACAGATCTTCAGATTGAGAGGAACGGTATTTTCAGGGCTGAACCCAAGAAACTGTATCTCAAGAAACTCTTCCCTCTAGAGTTGCTTTAGGTAACAAGATTCTGCATATCAACAAGCCTGAACTAGATGTTATAATGGGATGAAACATGAGCAGGGGAAAGGAGGGTTGATCCTAAGAGGGAATAAATTATTTTGCATGTGGAAGAAATGAAAATAATTTGGAACCAGAGTACACATAGTGGTTGTTTAAAACATGGCTCCAAAGATTGACATTCCTTCCATCAGGAGGTAATATCTACGTAGGTGAACTAGCAACTGTTTCAACCAATACAGTACAACAGAAGTGATGCTATGCAACTTCTAAGCCTGGATCAGAAAATCCCATGCAACTTCTGCCTGGTGTCCTGTATATATGTGTCTGTATATTATATGTACATATGTATGTAATTATTAAAGACAGATAAAACTAGCTAGCTAATATGGCTACTCTACACATGGTTGGCAGGAGTTTAATAGGTAAGGCTAATGTGGGATCTTCCCAGGCGGTACTAGTGGTAAAGAACCTGCCTGCCAACGCAGGATATGAAAGAGATGCAGGTTCGATCCCTGGGGAAGATTCCCTGAAGGAGGGCATGGCAACCCACTCCAGTATTCTTGTCCGGAGAATCCCATGGACAGAGAAGCCTGGCCAGCTACAGTCTACTGGGTTGCAAAGAGTTGGACATGACTGAAGTTACTTAGCACACAATGTGGGGGAAGAAGGTTGGGAGGAGAAGAAACCAAGGGAAAAAAAGAAAAAGGAAAGATTGCTTCAGAAACATTTATGAATTTATAAAAAAAAAATACATATGTGTTTACGTAAGTTTGATTATTCATGTGTGTTGTATGTATACAAACATTTTTTATATCGGGACACAAAGACCATAGACCAAGGATGAAAGTATTATGAATGGCTACCAGCAAGATTAAGAGAGAGGAACATATAGGGCAAGGCGAGCTCTAGTAAAACAAAGAAAGTACAGAGTCACAGGTATGAGACTGGCAAATCTCAGGAGAAACCACAGTCCAGGGGACAAATTCTAATGGAGTGGTGGTGAACTGAGGAATGCATCAATACAGTAGATCAAAGTGAATACACAAAAGCAATGGGAATCAGAAGACTACAGATACTGGAGAACAATAGGAATATTGAGCAAAAGCAAGACAGACAATAAGGAATAAGAACACCTAAAATAAAAGAAAAGACAAAGCAGGAACAAGATTCATAGTGCAAGCAAGATGTCTGGGAAGGAAATATCATGGGTTGTGAGCCACAAAAAGACCTTGACAAAAAGACCTTATCTTCCCAAGGGGCTTCCAGATCACATTATTTGTGAATTACTTCGGGCTAGCAGGTTTTACGGTAAATATAATTGTGTTTAATTAGTGGCAGAAGGACTGATTCTGAAGCTGAAGCTCCAAAACTTTGGCCACCTGTTGATAAGAACAGACTCATTAGAAAAGACCCTGATGCTGGGAAAGATTGAAGGCAAGTGGAGAAGGGGATGACAGAAGATGAGATGGTTGGATGACATCACTGACTCGATGGATACAAGTTTGAGCAAGCTCTTAGCATTGGTAATGGACAGAGAAGCCAGGCATGCTGCAGTCCTTGGGGTCACAAAGAATTGGACATTACTGAGTGACTGAACTGAATTAGTGGCGGGCCTAGGAACTAGAAACTCAAAGACTATTAGAATGAGGTGACTTACTGTGAATAAAATCAGAATTTTCCAAAATTTTTAAGCCTTTTAGAAGAGCTTTGAATGCCTTTCCAGAGGCACAAGCTAGGTTCTGATCATCTGCTCACAAAATTGACAGTAAGAGAGGTTGTTAACTATTTTTCTTTGGAAATTTCATATTGACTTTTGCCCACTTTTGTTGACTTAAGCTGTTCTCACTACTTTCTAAGCAGCTTGAATTTCTTTCTCTAGAGATAAATTTCACTATACATTACGGGCTTTCCTGGTGGCTCAGACAATAAAGAATCTGACTGAAATTCAGGAGACCCAAGTTTGATCCCTGGGTTGGGAAGATGCCTCTGGAGAAGGGAATGGATACACACTCCAGTATTCTTGCCTGGAGAATTCCATGGACAGAGGGGCCTGGAGAGCTACAGTCCATGGGGTCACAAAGAGTTGGACATGACTGAGCGACCTTCACTTCACATACATTTATACTTATTATTTAATACATTTTGGAATCATAAATGTCTCAATAAGTACTTATTGATTCATATGTGAACTGACTTAATCCTTCAGGTAAAAATTGTAAATATAGTAAAGTTTGCATCAATCAAAAATTTCTCTTCCCAAATATGTCTATAATATGTATAATCCAACTTCCCTGGTGGCTCAGACGGTAAAGTGTCTGCCTACAATGTGGGAGACCTGGGTTCAATCCCTGGGTCGGGAAGATCCCCTGGAGAAGGAAATGGCAACCCACTCCAGTACTCTTGCCTGGAAAATCTCATGGACAGAGGAGCCTGGTAGGCTACAGTCCATGGGGTCACAAAGAGTCGGACACGACTGAGTGACTTCACTTCACTTCACTACAGAAAACAGTAAAACTTGGTGGAATAAAGTATAGGGCCAAATTGACTAAGGAAATGATATTCAAATAATTTCAGTAAATTTCATTCAAACAGAAGCACAACTAGCCTAGACAGAGGAGATCTAATTATTTTGACTGCATTGTCCTCTTCTATTCCACCAGGGAAAAATATATTTTCACATAATTTTGTATTATATGTTAAGTGCCTTCAACAATCATGAAATCATATGCCAATAAATTAATAAAGCCTCTTCTAAAAAATGAATGAGAAAGGAAGGAGATCAAATTTTTCTTCTTATTCCATTCTGAATTGTTTGGGGTTTTTAAAGTAAATTTCTGTTATTTTAGTATAATATAAAACTTTTAAAATAACTTTAATGGTTTAACTGCAATACCCTGCTTTCTCTTAAATAAAAATTTAAAAGTTCTTTCTGGTGAAATTGTATTAATAAGAGATTAATAGCATTTACCATCCAGACAGTATTCAATGACACATCCATTGCCACAATTTGATTTTCAACTTTGGAATAAGAGGTCTTGCCATAAAGGCAAACCATTCATCAAAATGACAGCTCTTCATATACACTTTAAACATGTGTTGAAATCACCTATCACGTCTTTTTTCTTATCATTTAAGTATTAATTCCCTTCACTCTCAAACTCACTTAGGAAATATTTTCAATGGAATATTTAGGGCAATTTTTTTCTGTTAAAAATTTCTTTAAATATTTATTATGGGTTTTCTTTTTTAATTATGGCTTTTCAATGAAAAAAAAAACTATACATAAGTTCATGTCAAAATTTGGGTGCCTGAACTCAAAATTCAAATGAAAAAAAAAAAAATCAAACCTCACACTTGAAATTCCAAATGCTTAAAAAATTATTGAAGGTGAAAAATATTTTTTCATCACTGGAGAGTTTATTTTTAAGCCTCTTTTTCAACTGTACCAAGTTAGATCTCAAGCCAATTTGGACAAAACCAAAGTCTGAAAGAGAGTGGGAAAAAATCAGTAATTCAAAGTCATTTCAAAGTTGGACATGTAAACTAGCATGACTCAAGATAGGGTGAGAAAAATATCCAAAATGTCCAGGGCCTTACAAGTCTTAAATTTTTGATCTTAGCAAATCCTAATGGTTTACATTTGATTTAAAAATGTAAGAACATTGAAGATTTCTAGACTCATATCCAATATAAAACTACTTTTTTCAGCTATTAAATTGGATCATATACAAGTTACATTTTCACCTTTTAAAAACTAAAATAGATTTGTATATTTGACCCAAAGTTTCTTCATAATTCACTTTCTACTAATATGGAGTGAAATGTAGCCAGATAAAGAATATTATTCAAGTGAGGAGTGTCTGAAAATAATATCTATATTAACTCTGACTGGTGTTTGCAGTTATATCAACCAGGTATGTATTTAAGTGTTTAAACAATACCACTTAAACTGAGTCATAAAAAAACATTGTTTGGATTTTTGACACTGTTTCTCAATCTCAAATACAGGAAATAGAGTATAACATAACTATAATATTTATTTTTATTGTACTTTTTACCTGTAGTATAGTGTCCTAAAGCCCATGACCAGAATAATAAAAAACTCTGTTGGGAGCTAAAGATACAAGTTTAAACCTAGAACAAATATACACTACTATATATAAAATGGATAAACAACAAGGACCTACTGTGTAGGACAGAGAACTACATTCAAAAACTTTTAATAGCTTATAATGGAAAAGAATCTGAAAAAGAATATATGTGTATATATGTATGTATAATTGAATCATTTTGCTGTACACGTGAAATTAACACAACACTGTAAATTAACTATGTTTCAATTAAAAAAAAATTAAAAAGAAAAAAGTAGATAAGTGGAAAAGAGAAGGAAGGTGATGGAAAGTGACTTAATAGCTATGGAATTTATTGTTGTAAAGAAAATATTCTAAATTTGACTGTAGTGCTGAGTGCATAACTCTGTGACTATACTGAAAACTAGGGCCTGCCAATGCAGGAGATGTGAGTTCAATTCCTGGGTCAGGAAGATCACCTGGAGAAGGAAATAGCAACCCACTGCAGTATTCTTGCCTGGGAAATACTATGAACATAGGAGATGGCGGGCTATAGTCCATAGGGTTACAAAAAAGTCAGACATGACTTAGCAACTAAACAACAACAGTACTAAACACTATTGAATTTCACACTTTCTATGGGTGAACTTTATGATGTGCGAATTATATCTGAATAAAGTAGATACAAAATTTTTTTGTATCTAAAATTTTTTTCTACTGATGGAAAAAACCCTAGAAGAAAAAAATAGGAAAGTAATGCCTAGTAGAAATATTTACAAAGAAATCACACTTTTTAATGAGATATTATACAGGCAAGTAATAAATTTAAGAACAATGTGTTTTTTCACTAAAGCAATTAGATGGAATTTGTGGCTTGCTGAATGTCAAAATTTATAATGTATCAAACCACTCTTATGCACACTGTGGGAAATCATAAGAGATGAAAGATGTGATTCTTTCCTGCAAAAAACCTCTACGATCTGTTTGGGAAAGGAGCACATACATTCATGATAAACTGAACTTCTTAGTTTGGCAATACTCACTTCTTGTTCACAGCAGATTTGAGACAGGAAGATTTGGCTATTAATAAATAAAAATTAAAATGTTATGTATATTTCATTTCTCCAAAGGATTTAAGAAAGAGAAAGTTAATACCAGAACAAATAGTTATAATATAGATAAGAAATCATACAAGGGAATATGCTATACATTTCAAATGAAAGCAACGAACGAGATGAACAGAATACTTTTGGGCTACTGAGCCAAGTAAGACCCCATGATGACAATTAGCACTTTACATTCATTACATCATTAATCTTCACATGAGCCACAAGCATAAGGGAGCTTATCATTATCCATGCTCTACAAATGGAGGGAAAAGAAGCTCAAAAGAGATGAATGGCTCTGCCAGAATCTCAACATAGATGGTCTTCTAGGTCCCAACTCAATTTCTCAGTGTTAAACAAGCTGCTGCACAATCAGATCTTAAATATTTTATCTCATCTGATTCACCTGGCCTTCAGGTATTCAGAATTTCTACTACTTCTCCTCCTAGGAGAGGGCTAGCACTAGGAAGCGACTCTCCAAATAAAAGCAATTTTTTTTTCAACAATCACTGGAACGAACAGTACCAAGCCATTTTGGAAATCAGAGTCAGATGGGCATTTTATGTCTCTTAGGAAAAATAAAACCAGTCTTAATACTAGTCACTGTCAAGTCACATAACATCGTGAATAATTTTTTCAATAATAGGCAAAACTGTATATGAGAGCGGCTGCCTTTCTTTGAAAGAAAATTATGTTGTCACTGTTACCTCAAGATATTAATTATCCAAGTGGAATTGTTTCCCACTCTGATACAGGCCACAAGGAAATCTCCCAGGCCTTGAATATAACCAAGGTTATCCATGACCGTGGGAAAATTTGTCAGTTCTGGGGATTTAATTTTTATGAGAGAACTGATGTATGCACATTTATTTCAAGGCAAGTTAAAGGTTCCTTTTAAGGATTCTGGATTTATTCTTTCAATCTCTGAGACTATTAACTCATTTTTGGTATTCGGAAAAAAGTGAAATGTTCCATGTCAAACTAGATATTTTCTTGTCCAGCTTTCTTTTATAATAACTGAATCTCATGAGTAATCCAGTGTTCTTATGATATAATTAAAAAATTACAGACAATCACAGTAAAATGCTTTCCTAATTAGCAGTGATACCTAAAAGCAGACTTGTCTAGAAATTAGAATAAAGTTTTTCACCAAAAATATCATCTAAGGGTGAAATCTAGGCTTCATTTTATTCCTTTTTTTATTTTGAAAAATTACATTTAAAAGACCAAAAGTACAAAGAGTAATATAACTAACTCACTTCAAAAGCCAAACAACTGTGTTTCTGTTTTCTGGAACAGTATGAGAAATTTAATAAAACTCACCTAGAAATTTTCTGGGCCTGGGGATTATAACTGGGGGCAAGCTGGGTATTCTTCTACTACTTTGACTGTTTTAATGGCTATTAATTTACTCAAATTTTTTAAATGTTCTTCCAATGTTGATTTGGCAGTTTATATTTCTACAATTTTTCAAATTTATTAGCGTATGATCTTTATAAGTTCTTGTCATATTTTCATGTTTATTTTATCTACAGTTATTTGTCCTCTGTTTAATGGCATATTCTCTCTCTCTCTCTCTCTCTCTTTTTTTTTTCCCAAACACTTTTGTCAAGGTTTGATTTCTCTTAGTGATCTTTTGGTAATATTAGACCTATTATTCTGTTGTTTATTGATAGCCTGTTCTCTATTTTCTTAACATTGACATATGTCTTCAGTGTATTTTTCTTCTTTGTTCACTTTTTTGAAGGAATTATTTAAGAGAGCAAAAAGAATAATAGGGCTTTCCAGATGGCTCAGTGGTAAAAAAAAAATCTGCCTGCCAATGCAGGAAATGCAAAGAGACATGGGTTCAATTCCTGGGTTGGGAAGATCCCCTGGAGGAGGAAATGGCAACTCACTCCAGTATTCTTGCCTGGAAAATTCCATGGACAGAGCAGCCTAGCGGGCTACAGCCCATGGGGTCACAAAGAGTTGGACACGGTTGAAGGACTGAGCACACACACACACACAAAGAAAAATAATATACCCACATTTTTTAACACTACTCAGCTTAAGAAAGTGAACTTCACTAACAGAGTTCAGAACCGTATTTACCCTTCCTCCTCAAGGACTTCTCCTCTGTACCCAATGTCAGAGCTCAATACTATTCTGAATTTCATGTGCTTCATTCCCTTGCATTGTTTTGTAACATTACTATATATGCAAGTATCCCTAAGCAACAGATAGCGCTATCTTGCTGCTGCTGCTGCTGCTGCTAAGTCGCTTCAATCGTGTCCGACTCTGTGCGACCCCATAGATGGCAGCCCACCAGGCTCCGCCATCCCTGGGATTCTCCAGGCAAGGATACTGGAGTGGATTGCCATTTCCTTCTCCAGTGCATGAAAGAGCAAAGTGGAAGTGAAGTCACTCAGTCGTGTCCGACTCTTAGCGACCTCATGGACTGTAGCCTACCAGGCTCCTCTGTCCATGCGATTTTCCAGGCAAGAGTACTGGAGTGGGGTGCCATTGCCTTCTCCATAGCGCTATCTCGCCTACCTGTAAAGTTTGTATAAATATCTAAGTATATGCTTATATTTATATTATACTTATATGTGCTCAGTCACTCTGTTGTGTCCAACTCTTTGGTACCTCATGGACTGTAGCCCACCAGGCTCCTCTGTCCATGGGATTTTCCAGGCAAGAATACTGAAGTGGGTTGCCATTTCTTTTTCCAGGGGATCTTCCTGACCCAGGGATCAAACCCGGGCCTCTTGCATTTCCTGCACTGGCAGGTGTATTCTTTACCACTGAGCCACCTGGAAAGAACCTGTAGTTATGTAAGTGTGAATATATATGCATGTATAACCAAGCAAATCAATAGGTAGATAGATGCTTTTCTGCTCAACCTTCTCTGTGGGATTCATCCATGTTTCCTGAAATCACCTCCCAAATACACTTCACTGGAATTTCTACCTCAATATCTACTGTTGGAAAACCCAAACTATGACACCAATGTTTTCAAAGCTTTTTTTACATTGTTTTCATGATCAGGTGTTTAATATTTTAATACTTCTGCATATTTTAAAAAGGTGTTCTCCTTTCACCTCTTAATATGAAGAATTAAACCAAGAGATGCTTTAATGTCTAATAATCCTTTTATTCCTATAAAAATCCAGTTAAAGTTGATCTAATTTTTTATTTAGTTTGGTAATATTCTGTTCACCATTTTACATCAATGATCATAAGTGAGATTGACCCATAGTTTTCATTTCTAATACTTTCTTATCTGATTTAAGTTACAAGGTTATAATAGTTTCATTTTTTAAATATGTAATTTCTTAGGGGGTTCTCTCTGATTTTCCAGAAAAAATTGGAGTAAAAATGAAGTTATGTTTCTTGATTCTTTGAATTAAATTACCTCTGAAACAATCTAGAACTGGATTTTTTGTGAGTAAATTTCTAATATGGATTAAATGTATTTAATGGATGGAGGAAAATTCAGTCATACTATTTCTTCTTGAAGCTATTGTTACCATAAGTATAGTTTTTCTAAAAAATTTGCATTTTATCTAAGTTCTCATGTGTTTTGAAAACATTTATTTCATAGTTTTATCTTTCTAGTCTCAATAGTATCTATAGTTGTCTTCTTTTTATTTCTAATATTGTTTATTTGTACTTTTTCATCTTTTCTTGGAGCCTAAAAATGTCTATTCTATTAGTTTTTTCAAAAAGTGAACTTTTGCCTTAGTTGATTCTCTCTACCGTATATTTGTTTTCCATTTGATTAATTTCCACTCTTATCTTTATAGTTTCCTTCCTTCTACTTTCTTTGTGTTTATTTTGTTGTTCTTCTAACTTCTTAAGTCACTTAGCTCATTTATTTTCAGCTTTATTCTTTTCTCCATAAGCATTTGGAGCTATAAATCCACTATAAAGTATGCTGCAGTTATATCTCACAATTTGAACTTATATTTGTTGTTATTCAACTTTAACTATGAGTTATTTAGAAAGCCTTTTTAAATTAATTGTCAAAGGTATGAATTTTTGTACATTGCTGCTTATTATTGATTTCTAACTTATTTGAAAATGGTCTAGATGATAAAAATTCTATGAAATTATATCTTAGGATGGGATCAGTTTGACCACTCTTCATGTGTGATTGAGAATGAGATGTAATCTCTCATCTGGGGTTATATATCATTCATGTCAAGCTTGTTAATGACTTTCACTTCACAGCAATCCCCTTTATGCCTGATAACTTTTTTGCCTCAAAGACTATTTGACTAACATAGCATGTATTTATTTACCTATCTACCTATCTAGCTATCATTTTCTTGGTAAATATATTTTTTCCTATTTTTCTTTGTTTACTTTTGATTACTTTTTACTCTTATTTTAAATGTTGCTTTTCATCCCATTTGACAATACATGAAGTTTGACTGTTAAGTCTATTGAATTTATAGTAGCTAATATGATGAAAAATCTGGGTTTGTTTCTTCAGTTTGTGCTATGTCTTCTGATTGTGCAATAGTTTTCTTTTTTCTTCTTCTGGATTTTTTGGTCTGATTAATTTTTATCTCTTTACTGCAGTGCATCAGCATAATGTATTTAAATGTTGATTTATTTTAGTATATCCCATTGGGAATGTCCTGATGATGCACATCTTTCATTAAAGATGATCCATTTCATTCTTGGAACGTTAACTTAGCATGTTCTGCTTGAATATTGCCTTTCCATTATTCTATTTCTGGAACTCTAATGAGATATCTTTTAGAACTTCCTCTCCTACACTCCGAGAATCTTTATGAACCTTAGTATTTCCTATGAGTATTTTTCTCTTGTTTGCATTCTGGGTAATTTCTTCAGGTCCTTCTATTCCTCTCTCCAATATCCAAAGGAAGAAAAACATTCAGAGTAGGAGTCCAGCATTTAAGTGACTGTTCCTTTAGGCACATCAGGCAGTTCTGAAGTGAGACCACCAGAAGTCTGAGAAGCAGAAGAAAGGCCTTACTACATTTGCAGAGTGTGGGATAAAAATTGAAGTTCAGGGCTACCAAAAAGGGAGAGGAGAGAACACTGATAAACCCTTGAGGTTTGGCACTGGAACTATTTAAGACTATACTCTAGGAGGAAAGGTGAACCACAAGTTGACTTGCTCTTACAGCTTCAAAATATCTAAATCCATAACTCAGACTGAGCTAATTTTAAGTTGCAAGTACCTGGCCTAGCCAACCTGCAGAAGCAAACGTAAATCCACTCTGAAGAAGGAAAGCATTGTTGTAAGTCCTGAGATTTTCTAGTTTTTTACTAGGAAGTCCATCATCCCTAGCTTTCCGGAGTGAAGGATTTGGGCCTGATTACTGATATCCTGATACAGTCATGGAGCTATAATTAGGAAAGTCATCGAACAGAAGAAGGGATCAACTTAAACATACATTGAGGTTTTGTTAGGCATTTTGATGAACTATACCGTCTTCCACAGCTTTTTTGTATTAAAAAAAAAATGATTACACTCAAACTGACTGATTTGCCACAGCCACTATTAATTATTCTGTGACAGATTTAAGTGATTCTATGAAGGAAACAAGGATACTTCTTGTTCAGTATTAAGTGTTAGGGACATGTGATGACATCTGTGGTCGGTCACAGACTGGGAGTTAAGAGATGTGGATTTTTTCGGTCATGTTTCTGTCACACGCTACAACCTGGCTCAAGCCCATAATGTACTTTCTTGGGACCAGTGAAATGTGCCATCACTGTGTTTGGAAAATTAATAGATTCGTAGATTCACAACTAAGAGATTAAATGGAAAACTCTCTAAAGGGGGATTTATAATACGGAGAAGCAGATTCATTGTTATAATACTATTCTATGATTTCATATTGCTTTCATAATATAAACTGTGGAAGGTGAATTTGCCAAGTCCTTCTAGCATGGCAAAGTAGTCAGCTGTTAAATTTTTAGTTAAATCCAAACCTGATTAATAATCAGAATTACCTGAGAAGTTTCTTAGACTAATATTCTGGGATGACTCTTAGTTTATGCTGTAAATATCTTCTTTCCTCCACTCTAGGTAGAAACCTCCCAAGTTGTTCATTCACCTTACTTTGTTTCCTTCCCTACCCTTTCCACAATCTGTCCTTAGATTTTATTCATTTTTTCCTTTCTTTTTTTTACATTTTTACTTTGTGGCTGCACCACGCAGCATGTGGGATCCTAGTTCCCCAACCAGGGATGGGAACTGGTGCCCCCCGCATTGGAAGCACAGAATCTCAACCACTAGACCACCAGAGATGTCTTTAAATTCAGTTTCCTCTAGTGGACAATGAGGCCCATGGAGACAGAGATTTTGGCAGCTACCTTCTCCATCCTGTTCATAACAGTTACTCCAAGGCCTAGAAACTACTAAGTGTTCAATAAATCTGTGAAGGAATGAAAGTATGAAGAAATAAACCAGAAGAAATCTCTGCAATGTTATAGGAATCTTTATTTGTAAAGAGTTCCAGAAACAGTTTCGATGTGTGTTCCTTGACAAACACACTACACTGATTTATGACAAAGGAGATGAATGGTTGATGGAGTGGGGGCAGGGCCAGCTCCATGGGCATTTGACTCATGCAGTCACACAGGGCCAACTAGGAAGGGCCTTCCTCTCTCCCTGCCCACCCTTGAGACCCAAGGCTCTGCAGCTTCTGTCTTAAAGGCCTTAATCATTGTCTCTTTGAATTTGTGCTTCATAAGTAAAGTCCAGTGGGACAATGGAGGGTGAACCAGAAGCTTGGAGCCAGGCAGTCCCGCTTCCTCCTTCCTTTCCCCACTGCCACCTGAGTAGGGGTTGTCAGCTGCCCATGCCTCCCACCCCCACTCTGCCCCTGTCCAGCAACTATGACCACCCTTGTCCCACATGGAGCTGGGCATGAATTAGGAAGGGGAAGGTTCTGGGTGCCTGTACGGATTCACTTTTGCACTTTGCACTTTTGCCCAGGAAGGTTGAAGTTAAATACCAAAGAAACCATGACAGGTTGAGAAAGACCGTGGAAAAAAGAATATGTTTTACCTGCTTTTTGAATAAGGAACCTGGCATTTTCATTTGCACATGGCCCTATAAATTATATAGCCAACCCTGAGAGAATGGGATATTCATGCAACTCAAGGAAGCATGTGTACTTGAAAGCTGAGAGACACTATCCTACAGGTTTACCTCCTAAAAGGCAAGTTGCCATGAAACTAAGGCACGTTCCCACCCAGTAGATGCTTCTACCAGTAGGTGCTCTGCTGTCTCTTGCTCTGAACAAAAAAAATTTTCCATAATTGACACAATGACCTCTTTTTCCCTAAATTATGTTTTCTTGATGGAAACATGACATTACTAAAAAAAAAACTAAGCTTAAAAAAAATTAACTACTTTTTATTGAAAAATACATTTTGTGTATTTGAAGAATTACGCAAAAACACCTTGCACATGAACCCTTAATATTTTCCACTTTTATTCTTTAGTCTTTTTACTTCAAACTCACATTTTTCCCTCTTCAACAGTATATGAACCGTGAAATTCCAGATGTTCAAGCTGGATTTAGAAAAGGCAGAGGAACCAGAGATCAAATTGCCAACATCCGTTGGATCATCAAAGAAAGCAAGAGAGTTCCAGAAAAACATCTACTTCTGCTTCATTGACTACACTGAAGCCTTTGACTACGTGGATCACCACAAACTGTGGAAAATTCTTCAAGAGATGGGAATACCAGACCACCTGACCTGCCTCCTGAGAAATCTGTATGCAGGTCAAGAAGCAACAGTTAGAACTGGACATGGAACAACAGGAGTACGTCAAAGCTATATATCGTCACCCTGCTTATTTAACTTATATGCAGAGTACATAGTGCGAAATGCCAGGCTGGATGAAGCATAAGCTGGAATCAAGATTGCTTGGAGAAATATCAATAACCTCAGATACACAGATGATACCACCCTTATGGCAAAAAGCAAAGAAAAACTAAAGAGCCTCTTGGTAAAAGTGAAAGAGGAGAGTGAAAAAGTCGGCTTAAAGCTCAACATTCAGAAAACTAAGATCATGGCATCTGGTCCCAGAACTTCATGGCAAATAGATGGGGAAACAATGCAAACAGTGACAGACTTACTTTTTGGGGCTGCAAAATCACTGCAAATGGTGACTGCAGCCATGAAATTAAAAGATGCTTGCTCCTTGCGAGAAAAGCTGTGACCAACATAGACAGCCTATTAAAAAGCAGAGACATTACTTTGCTGACAAAGGTCTGTCTAGTCAAAGCTTTGGTCTTTCTAGTAGTCATGTATGGATGTGAGAGTTGCACCATAAAGAAAGCTGAGCGCTGAAGAATTGATGCTTTTGAACTGTGGTGTTGGAGAAGACTCTTGAGAGTCCCTTAGACTGCAAGGAGATCCAACCAGTCAATCCTAAAGGAAATCAGTCTGGAATATTCACTGGAAGGACTGATGCTGAAGCTGAAACTCCAATACTTTGGCCTCCTGATGCAAAAAACTGACTCACTGGAAAAGACCTTGATGCTGGAAAAGATTGAAGGTGGAAGAAGGGGATGACAGAGGATGAGATGGTTGGATGGCATCACTGACTCTATGGACACGAAAGAGAGAAAGTTCTGGGAGTTGGTGATGGACAAGGAAGCCTGGCATGCTGCAGGCCATGGGGTCGCAAAGAGTCACACACAACTGAGTGACTGAACTGAAACGGAAAACCTTCCTTCAAAACCTT
Organism: Giraffa tippelskirchi; assembly: GCF_054371585.1. Lineage (NCBI taxonomy): Eukaryota > Metazoa > Chordata > Mammalia > Artiodactyla > Giraffidae > Giraffa > Giraffa tippelskirchi. Next base: position 136,106,985 of record NC_137283.1, read on the forward strand.
AAGTCTTTATTACCAAAACTTGAGTTAGACAGAGTTCTAGTGGCTCCCAGATTGCTCTGACATCCCTGTTGTTGTTTGATTCCTTAAGTATGTGCCCAAGGACTTTTCTTTCTCTAGGGGGCTCCAATTTTCCCTCCAAGTCACTTCACAGAAATCTCAAGTGCTGAAATGTCACTGGAGAAATTTGAGTCCTCCAAGAAATGGTCCGTTTAAAACCAGGTGCAGCGATAGCCAAGAAGCTGTCTGGAAATGTTGAGTCACTGAGTTAAAGAAATCTGATTCAGTGCTGAGGTACCATGCCTACCAACTAGAAACACCAGTAATTTTTCTTGACTGTGCCCCAGCCCTCACTTCATGGCTTGTGTGACTTGACCAATATTCTACCAAGGTTCCACATTTTGGGAGTCTGTTCGCTGTTAACCTGTCATGCCTTTCATATCCAAGGACCCATTTATCTGGGGAAGGAGCAACTTTATTTCTATTACTGGCTCTGTATTAGGAATTAACTCCCTTTCTCTTTCCTCCACCCCTATCCTATTAGGAATTCTCTTGTTCACCAAACCCCAGCTAGAGTGCCTAATTCAATCTCCTGCCATCCGTATATATGCCTGTGTGTCCTTCATCAGTAGCACTCATCAGTCAATTACTGTCCAATGCAGGCTGCTTGCCCAACACTAGCATTACTGGATAGAGTAATTCATGACTACCCCTTGGGCCCCACAAGATGGGTGTGACTTCCCCTCATCAAAGAGAATCAGAGCTTAGAAGCACAATCTTTCAACTGTTTGATTTCAAAATGTATGACCTTTTATTAGATTTTAGAAATAGTGCTCCTGTAGACAGACAAAAGCATAGAGAGGTGTTCAAAATCCTGAACTAGAAGGATGCTTTGAAATACATTTGGTGACTCTCACTGGGTCATGGCTCAGCCAGGGAGAATGACATCTCATTGCACCGGGACAAAGCCCACCTGGGGGACCAGCCCAAGACAGTTTTTGTGAACCAAGTGGGTAGGCCATGTCCTTGCTGATCCATTCTTGTCTTTGGATCTAGCACAAGAAAAATTCCAAACCAGAATCCCAATTTACCATAGCCACCTCAGTGTTTATTTTCCATGTTCTTCTCAGGACAACCTTTAATTGTTGCCAGTGAGGATGGTTACAGAGAAGAGAAGAACAACAATGGGGAAAATTCCTATTTATAGTTTGGATATGAAGAACATTCACCAGGCCCTTCACTGATAAGCACTAGTCCTTTAAAAGAAGAATGCCAATTCTTAGCATTGCTATATGGAGAACTCTTGTGGTCCTGCCCAGTACTTCTGATCCCATCCACAGTAAGCTCTTTACTTTCTTTACTTGTAGATGCCCAGTGAGCTGCATCTTCCAGACTCAATCTTTAAATCAGGGATTTTTGAACTGAGGCTTCTGAAGTTTTATAAATTCCTTGGACTTGTATATGTCTCTGTTTGTATGTGCATTTTTTAAAGGAATTTCAATGGATTTCACTAGATTTTTAACGGGTGTTCATGATTCAAAATGTTAAATCTTCATCTTAGTTGATCTGTGGCTTTATCAACCAAGATGTGAGACATGAGGACATTTTAGACCAAGGCCATCCTCGCAGTCTTAGAAGATCCTGGCCAAAGGCTGCCAATTGAAGTTAGATCTTCTAATTCATAAGCCCCAAGACTATAACTTGTTATCAAAAACTGCAATGAGACAATCTTCTGAGACAGTGGTTTTCAGAATGTGTATCACACTAGCTAGGATTCCATGGGATGCCTCAGAATTTGGGGTAGGAGGTGACCAAGAGATGGAGCTCCGTATCTAGCTGCAAATCCACTAATTCCTGTGTTATGTGCTTTATATGTTGCAGTTATGATTCAATCCTACTTTAAAATTTATTATGAGAAAACTAGGTATGAGGCTTTCTTTTGAAGTTGTCTTCTTTATCACTGATTCTCCGGATCTGGTGGTTGGGACAAGATAACTTCACCAGGATGTGATGCAGCCAGACACTGAATTAATTACTAAATACTACTACCCATATACATAGCATTTCCATTTGCATTAGTAAATAAATTTTACTAACTCTCATGCTAACTGAAGTCATTTGGAGGAGGCTGCCTGGGAGACATTCTTGAAAAGGATTCTGAGCCAGGCTGGGTCAGGAGGAAACAGGACTTTTAATAATTAATGATGTCTGCCATAGTCCCAAGGAAGGTAGTGAGCATCTGAGACTCCTATCCTAGATTATATGGGAGGGAGAATAGCTAGCCTGTACCTGTCTCACACAAAATATAATTTCCAAATGGAAATTTTGGAAATTTGGAAATTCCAAATTTCCAATTGTCCCCATGGAAATGCAGACTTCAGCTCTTAACCATTTTTATTGATTTGATAACCTCTAAAGTCTAGAGATTTCACCCCTTCCACCTCTTCCTTTGTTGCTTTGTCAGACTTGACTTTGGACCAACAGTGGCCAACTCTACTGGTAAACATTAAGAAATAACTTGAAGGGAGAAACACCCAGACTTCCAGCTCTGTACACACAGGAGGAGCATTAGCTCATAAAAGGGGAACAATATGGCCTAAATTACCAAATTAGTTATTAACTCTTACTCAGTCTTCTAGTGTGTCAAGCACCAGGGAAACCACTCTTGACTTCCTCTGGCTGTTGGATGATTTCACTGCATAGTCATCTTTTCTTTCCATAACTCTTATCTCAGTTTATAAATGGTATGTGTGTGTGTGTGTTTGTGTGTGTGTGCACTTATGTGATTAAATTCTCTCTCCCACTAGACCATGAGTTCCAGAAAAGTCTATTTTTGCTCATCACTTTATTCTAAAGTTCTTGCTTATAAAACATCTGTCACATTTATTCTACCCTTAGATGTGTTACTGTTACTACTTGCCAAAATTGAATCTTACAAAGTGAAAGAACAGACCACAGAAGGGGAGAAGATGACAAAAGAGACAGGAAAATAAAAGTAGTTGCTTCATCTGAGGACCTTAGCCACCTCCTCAAGCATGACTTTAGGATTAAGAAGGATTGCTGTGGATGCAGCTGAGAGAGCCCAGGCCATTCCGTCTTAAAACCAGCACTGAATATCCAGTTTTGTTGTTTCTCCTAGGAGAACTTATACCTGCAACTCTGACTTTTGACTGGCACCAATTGATTGTTTATACCTTCAACTTTCCTGATAGCCTTTCTGTCTTCCTCTGAGCTGAAATATTCTTCAGGTTTTTCCAGTCCCCCAATACCTTTGTCCAGTGTCATTCGGTTGGAGTTACAGAATGGAAGGTCTGAAGTCAGGTTGTGAAAGATGTAAGAAATACCAAGAGCATGCTATCCCAGATGCCAAAAGAAGATGCATTTTAAGAAGGAAAGAGTACTGCAAACATAACAATGTATGGACATTTTATTGAAAGAGACCAAAATAACAACTAAAATTAAGTAAATAACATAAGGTCAAATGGTGATAAGGGCTACGAAGAGAATGAAACCAGTGCGGGGAAAAAGAATGATGGGAGAGAAGGATGGTGATATTTTTAATCATGCCATCAGGGAGGCTCTCTTTGAAGGGATGGTGACTGAACAGAGACCTAGATTATGTGAAGGAGTGAGAGAAGAGTATTCCACACTGAGGTAATAGCTGTGTAAAGGCTAAACTGGTAACAGGAATGTCAAGAAGGCAAGCATGGTTCAAGTGGAAAGAATCCAGGAGAAAAAGGTGGGAGAGTTTTTCAGGGGCCAGATAGTAAACAATAATGAATTTTATTCCAAATGAGAACCAGAGAAACTGACCATTAGGATGGTACAGGGGAAGCAGGAAGCCTGATTAAGAGACTAGGATGGGAGCCCAGACATGGCATGACTGTCATTCATTCCAGAAAGGGTTGAAGCAGGTCAAATTCAAGATATATTAGGAAGGCAGACCCAAAAACATTTGCTAATGAATTGGGTATAAAGGGTGAGGGAAAGAGAGAAATCTACCATGATTTTTAGTTTGAAGACCTGAGTAAAATGTTATGCTACTGATTCAGTTGGAGAAGCTTGTAGCAGGACTTGTTCAGGGTGAAAGTGAAAGTGAAGTCACTCAGTCGTCTCCGACTCTCTGCGACCCCATGGACTGCAGCCTACCAGGCTTCTCGGTCCATGGGATTTTCCAGGCAAGAGTACCAGCGTGGGTTGCCTTTTCCTTCTCCAGGGGATCTTCCCGACCCAGGGATCGAACCCAGGTCCCCTGCATTGCAGGCAGACACTTTATTCTCTGAGCCACCAGGAAAGCCCTGTTCAGGGTGGAAATACCAAAAAAATTCTAAAAAAAGTAATTCTAAAAAACTTGGACATGTTACATCTAGTAGGCATTTAAGATGCCTATTAGATGTGTAAGAGGAACTTTAAAATAACCAGTTACATATACAAGTTGTAGCTGAAGAATATAAACTCAAGCCTACTGAAGGTATTGTAAACTATGACCCAGAAGGTTAGATAGGAAGATAGTGTAAATAGAAGAAAAAAAGAGGGCTGAGGCTTGGAACAGAAAGCAGGTCAACATCTAGAGGTCAGATGGAGGGAAAGTAGCTAGTAGAGGGGAAGGAGCAGTGAGGTTACAAATACCAAGAAAGTGGTGCCTCAGGTACTGAAAGAAAAAAGTGTCCGAAGAACAGAATAATTAACAGTACCAAATGTGGTGAAAGCACGAGGAGTAAGGGAGTGGGAGACAGTGCAGAGAACTGTCCATTGGGCTGGCAAGTTGGAAGCCAGTGGGTTCCATTAACAAGAGCAGTTTCTCTGGAAGAACTATTCCAGAGAATGGGGTTAAAATCCCTAGCATTGAAGTGGGTTCAAAATATTAAGGATATATTGAGTATACATGAGTCATTTGAGGGCTTTTATTAAAGAGCAAAGAAATGGGCTAGAACTGGGTGTGGGATCAAGGGATGGTTTAGTTTGTTTAAGTCAGACTTGAAGCCTGTGGAATAATCCAGCTAAAAAAGATAAAATAATGATGTAGGAGAGAGGAGATAACAGTTGCTGGAGAAGGGATGGGACCAGAGGCCTTACAGGAGCACAGAGCTCATCATTGTAACAAGACGGCAGTTGACATCCAAGCATGCGTAAAGGTTGGTCAGTTTGATGGTGGGAAGATGAAGTAATTCTCCTCTGAGTGCTTCTATTTTCTCAGCGAAATAGTAAGTGAAGTCACCAGCTGATAGTGAAGAATGGGAAGGTGGAGTTGACAGTTTGATGACAGAGGAGATGATATAAATTTGCCTTCTTGGAGAGGAGGAAAGCAAATACCTCAGGGAAATCCAGGAGGCCTCATTAAAATCATTTTCACTACTTCCTTTCACTGCTCGTGGCCAATCCTGAACACAGATATCCCACTTCTCTTAAAAACATGACTATTAAAGAAAATATGCTGAATTATTTTTTAAAACTGAGATGTGCTTTTCATGACCTCAGTTTATTCACTTGTACCATGTGCATTGAGAACTTGCTTCTTCCTACCTTATGAAAGGGTAGACGGCTAATAAGAATAACAAATGTAAACTCCTGTGAAAGGAAAATTTTATCCTATGTGTTAAAGAGATGGGACAAACTAAATATTCATCTACAAGAAGAATATCCTTGCTCTTTTGAGTGGAATTGACTAGAGATACAAAGTGGACAAAATAAAGCAATCTCTTTGATATTAACACCAATGTATTAAATTTTTATGTTTCATATTTCTAGCTTCACACTTAGAGAAGTTTCTCTAATGAGGCATGCCACAATTTGATTCCCAGATGGTGACATTATTGTTAAACAGAAAATATAACCTGAAACAGTGTAAAGAACTCCAGAAAACCCAGATTAAACTCATGCACTATGTTTTGTCAGCCTTTGGGGGCTCTCAAAGAGTTGTAATGCAGCAGTAACTTTATCAAATTTAGTTCAAATCAAAAATACATTTTAACACATAGAACCATTGAACAAAATACAGTGGGCAGGACTTCCCTGGTGGTCCAATGGTTAAGAATCTACCTGCCAAAGCAGGGGACACGGGTTAGATCCCCAGTCCAGGCAGATTCCACATGCAACTAAGCCCATGCACCATGGCTACTGAGTCCATGCTTTAGAGCCCATAAGTCACAACTGCTGAAGCTTGCGAGCCCTAAAGCCTGTGCTCCTACAACAAAAGAAACTACCACAATGAGATGCCCATGCACCACAACTAGAGAAGAGGCCCCTCTCACCACAACTAGAGAAAACCTGTTCACAGCAATGAAGACCAGTGCAGCCTTTCCCCTCCCCCCCCCAAAAAATACTGTGGGCAATGTGATTAATACCTTTTACATTCTTTTACTTGTATTTAGTTTTGAAGGGTTGAAATAAACCAGTATCCATTATATCAGTGAAGATATGTGAAAAAGTAGTCTCTAGAATAACTCTGATTTGAATTATAGACATGATATTGTTTTGTTAGGAAATAAAAAACAAATTGAGGTAAGGAACAATTATGAAGATAGTGGGTAAAACAAAAGGTTCATAAATGTGTTCTGAGTTATTTGTAAATGTTTTGTTTATTTGTCTGATCCCTCTGTAACTTAGCAGTGTTGTATGAGGAAATGGCCGAAATTCCTAGAAGCTATTTTACACAGTCACATAGCCTGAAGTTAGTAAATTCTACAGTCCCCTTGGCAAACTCTCCATGTTCTCCCTTTGGAAATGTGATAAACTTGTTTATTCAATTTGTCAGTTTTCCGTTTCTGAGTTTCTTCATTGAATCTGTTATCTTCTTTATGTAACCAAGCTGTCCCAAGGACTATGTGGCCACAGTTACAAAGAGAAATTAAGGATATGAGTAATAACAAAGAAAAATAGTTTGGAAAAAATGGCGGCCAGAGGAACTAGAATGTTCAGCTGAGCTGGGAGGTATTTGCTATGACTGAACTGTTTCTGAGAATCAGAGTGGCTCCATTAGCTTCACCCTTTTGTGTGGGGATGGAGAAGGAAGCAAGGGAGGAAAGGCTTTTTCTATATTAATTCTCTCTGAATTTGATATTTATTTCCTTTGGTTTTACTTTGGGAGTAGAATGTCAAAGAACAATATGGCATATACATTTTATTTCTTATCTTAAAAAAACTTAAGTAAGGGACTTCCCTGGAAGTCCAATGGTCAAGACTTTGCCTTCCAGTGCAGAGGGTATGGGTTTGATTCCTGGTCAGGATGCTAAGATCCTACATGCCTCACAGCCAAAAAAACTAAAACATAAAACAGAAGAAATACTGTGACTTTAAAATAGTTCATGTTTATTAAAAATCTTTAAATAAAAAACTTGAGTAAAATAAATATCTTTTCAAAAAAAAGAAACCCAATAGTTTGTATAACACAAGGTTTTGTTAATTGTAAATGAGATGGGCAGTTATTTCAGCTTTAAATCATACTGCATAATACTAAATGTGTCTTCCAAGTTGACTTTAAGACATGAAGTGTCTTCTCCATCTCTGTGAAAAGATAGAGTTTTCCTCTGAACTGAGTGTCGCACATTCCAGTGCGGGGATGTGAAGGTTTGAGAAGGGACTGGCAAAGCATGGCATGAGGCTGGAAAGCCCTTCAGATCCAGTTCTCTTGGTCTCCTAAGAGATAATGACCTTGTGAACAGCAGCTGGCACAGACAAGAGGAATACAGGGAAGCCAGACTTCCTTTCCTCCACTTACATTGGGAGAGACCATGAGTGGACTGGATATGGTAGTGGTGACCATCAGTCATTGTAGAATTTTTCTTCAGTAAGCAATGAGGACATCACTAGAAAGACCAAAACCACTGTGTTTCAGTGATGGTCATAGAAATGGGACTTCTAAGCTCTCCTGTTCTCTCACTAGGACAACAATATGTAAACAAGCCCATTGTTGTTTAGTTGCTAAGTCATATTCAACTCTTTTGTGACCCTGTGGACTGTAGCCTACCAGGCTCCTCTGTCCATGGTATTTCTCAGGCAAGAATACTGGAGTGGGTTGCCATTTCTTCCTCCAGGGCATCTTCCAGATAAGCCCATAGAACTGTAGAAAGCTCTCAGGGAGTATCCTGGAGTTCTCACTGGAAGAGGAACCCAGGGAAAGAGGGGTAGCCTTGGTGCTCGCAGTCATTTAATTTAAATGCTATATGCTTCAAGGTGAGACAAGATGTCAGTTGCATTTGTTACTTTAGAAATACAGGGAAAATTAATTCTTTCATTAAAGAATCAGTAACTGTTTAGTAAATAAATTCTGTCTAAATTTTGTAATACATCAGAAAAGAGTGATAAAGAAGAAGCCCAACCTCCTGAATGATGGTATTAAACAGATTTCCCTCTTTCCTCTGAAGGAAAAGCACAATTCTTCCTACATTATGGTCCCTCGGGTCTTTTGAATTGAATGAAATAGTGCTGAGCTTTTAAAGAAATTGTTGAAATATGTTGAATTATTCCTAATTAATCATCTTCTTCATTTTTAAAACAATCACTCATCTCCTTTGATGAGGATCTTATTGGATAAACCTCGTAATTCTCTGAGATAATACTTTTTTTGGTGTTAAAGTTAATCTGTACATTTAAATTTATATACAATCCTGAGTTCAAAATAGATTCATTAAATGTATATATTTTCAAAATAGATTCATTAACTGTATATATTTTAAAATAGATGCATTAAATGTATATATTTTCTCAATTATAAAATTCAGATACATAAATTAGAAAAATCGTCAGATTATGTCCAAAGGGTAATAATTAATGTTAAGTTCAGCATTTTAGGAAGCATTTTCACATACATGATCTCATTTGTTATTCATTACAACCTCATGAGTTGAGAATTTCCCTATTTGATAAATAAATTAACAGACTCCAAGAAGATAATTAACTTCAACATCAGTAAGAGGCTAAGATGTGAGTCCTCTGTATCCAAATTCTCTGTCTTTCCCACTGTAATGCATGGTCTGACATAACATAATATTGTCATAACTGATGGCAGCCTTGTGTGTACTATTTCCTCTAAGTTTACAGATGACTTAGTTTTCACAATGATGGTCCTGTTTTGCTTGTATTTTTAATAGAGAAGGAAGCTATTTTCTATCAGTTATTTTAAAAAATTATAAGCTGTTTTCAACTCAATCAGAGGAATCAAGATTCGCAAAGAGTTTGAATCTTATATTTGCTTTTTCAGTTGATAGGGTAGCTGTTCACCTTATTTATTACATTTCTCTTTGGCCTCTTTGACAGTGATGTTGTTGGGATGAGAAACTGTCTTCTTCCTCATTATATTTCCAGATCCTACCATAATACAGAGACATAGGCAGCACTTAAAAATGTCAAATGGCAGATGTATGGGTATATAGATGAATAGGTAGAAAAAAGGATAGAAAGGAAAATGGAGAGGTATATATGTATATGGATATAAGGATGGAAAGTTGGTTGGGTAAATATTACAAATTTTCAGTTACAGTGAGATGTGCAATGGCTTAGTGAAATTCCTGTCAGTAAGCATCATAATGAGCACATTCTTATTTGTCCTCAACCTTCCTTGTGTCTATTTAGCAAAATTTATACAGAAGCTTGGTAGGGAGTATTAGGGAATCCTTCCGTTTATCTCTAAGCTTTCCCAGGCTCAGAACCAACCTGAAAAGCCTGAGGAAAGGAAAGATTCAAACCAAAACCATTCAATGAATACCAGCCCCAGGCATGGTCACAAAGAGATAATGCAGTCCTGGACTTCCAAGAAAATGTCTAGGTCAGCATTAAAAAAGTTTTGTGTTAAGTTTTTAAACCTGATATTTAACTGTTTTCATTATTACTTCTACTTTCTATTAATTGCCCTATGATATGCTTAATATTTTATAGATTCTTATTTACTCCTCATTTCTACTAACTAGGTTCAATATTATTAGCACTATTTTACAGATGAATAAACTGAAGCTTGTGGAGATTATATTACATGTGCCAGACCAACAATGGCAAGTGCTATAGTCTCACTGTGAAAATAACTCCAAAGTTCATGTTATTTCCACTACACCATATTATTTGGCCTCTTCCTTTTCATGGATGTTTAGCACATTTAAACACATGCGAGAAGCTGCTAGAAATTAAGAACCACAGTAAACAAATAAGTTCCTATCAATAGGGAGCATATGACCCAACACGGGAGAGAAGGAGCATACACACAGGATGGTTCAAAGCAGACAATGAAGTAAGCCAACCAAGAGCAGAATGCATCACAGAGATTCAGAAATGATTCCTGGTTAGTGTGGCCAGAGAAGCGTTCCTGAAAGGGACAGTATCTATACTCGTGCTCAAAGAAATGGGTTTTCTAGAAAGAAAATAGGGGTATTCCAGTCAGCAAAAAAACCCAGTGAAGAAAATCAGGGTAGAACAAGGCGGATTAGATCATCCTGAGTAGCCCAGTTTGGATAAAGTACACAATATAGTTTGAACCAGTTGTCTTTCTCTCTATAGCTATACATCTTGGTTTCATCTTTTCACTTCCTGGAGCCAAAATTTGTTCATTCATAAGATCATAAAAATAACACTGAGCTTACAGAGTTGTTTTTCTGGTTGAATAAAGGAACAACAGAGTGGTACAGACACTTAACAAATACATATTGTTTTTTGTTGGTGGTTCAGACTTAGAAGTTCTGTCCCCATCTCTGAAATTTGTGGACATGTGTGTTGTTGTCACAATGTATGAAAGGTTCTCCTGGCATTTAGTGAATGGGCTCAATGAGGCTAAATGTTCTGTAATTCTTGGAATGCTGTGATGCAACAAAAAGTATCCCTTCCCAAAAGGCAATGTTGTTTGCAATGAGAAATACGGGAAAGAGTAACAGAAGAAAAGGTTGAAGTGAAATGGTTCTGGATCACAGTAAGCTTTGCATACAAGGCTACGGAGTTCAGTATGATAGACAAGTATGAACCAATGAACTCCTTAAGAAGGAAGTAACGACATCAGTGCTTTTGGAAGGTTAACGTAGGAAGGACTCACAGGATAAACTGGAAGTGGAGGAGACTGGCGAGAATGTTATAAATTGGCGGATGCCTAGCAATGCTTCAGCATGAAGCACTAGAGGCTTGATAAGTATGTCACAGGGGCTTCTCAAATCCCCAAGAAGATTACAGCAGATTAGAAAGAAAGCCCTTCTTTTGACACCTTTATGCAAATTACAAAAAAGCTCCCCTTCCTCTAGGTTGGGCTTCCCCTGTGGCTCAGCTGGTAAAAAAATCCACCTGCAATGCGGGTAGACCTGGGTTTGATCCCTGGGTTGGGAAGATCCCCTGGAGAATTCCATGGACTACATAGTCCATGGGGTTGCAAAGAGTCGGGCACGACTGAGTGACTTTCACTTTCACTTTCCTCTAGGTGGACACAGACCTGTGCTGGGAGGTATGACGTGAATTTTAGCCCCTTTACCCCTTGAGAGAGTCACATTTTTCAGTGGTGCTGATGATACAAGAGGGGATGGAAAGGCAGGGTGAAATTCCAGAAGGTCGCAAAAGATGCAGAATAGAAATGGGTAACTGATTGTAGTTGAGGGTAAAAAAGAAAGAGCTGATTCTGCCTCATGAAGCCTGGAGAACTTTACAATGGTGATGCTATTATTACCAAGAAGTAGGTTAGAAAATGTTTGGAAGGTGAGATTATCAATATAACTGCAGACATTTTGAGATGGCCGTGCCCTCTGGACAACAACAAAGAATGTCTTAAGGGCACTGATTACAACAGAGCAAGAAGATTGGGACTGAAGAGGACCACGACAGAGTGACCAACTGCTGTAACAAATGAGCAAACAAATTTTTGTGACTCAAACACAATAGAAGTTATTTTGGTTATTGTTGAATATAAAGCAGTCCAAGGCCAACATCCCTGGGCTAAAATGGCTTTCTTTCACATGGTAAATTGGGGACCTAGGTGCCTTCCATCTTTGGCTTTGTTTTTGTCCTGAGAACCTTTAGTATTATCTGCATCCATCCAGTAAAGGGTAAAGGAGAGAGTAGAGAAGGCATACCCACCTCCTCGTAAGAATCTTGGCCTGGAAGTGACACACATATTACTTCTGCTCGCATTCTGTTTAGACTTGCATGACCACATCTAACTGCAAGGGAGGCTGAGAAGTGTAATCTACCATGTGTTCAGGAAAAGAGGACTCTGATATTGTGACAGCCCACAGTCTCTTCCCCAGGGGACACCTAGCTCGTCTCTGTTTAAGTAGAAGTTCTGTGAAGGCAGAGACTGTGTTGGTCTTCTCCACTGTATCTCCATCATCTTGTACATTGTCTGAAAACCTAGCAAATGTGCAACACTTGACAAATAAAGTTACAGCTGAATCTATGGGCATGGAAAAAAATTTCAAAAAGAGAAACTGTGTAAAAGAAAGAAGAGAGTTAAGAGGATAGTTTTTAAAGATTTATTTATTTTTGGCTGTGGCGGGTCTTCATGGCTGCACATGGGCTTTCTCTAGGTGCAGCAAGCAAGGCCTACTCTGTTGCAGTATATGTGCTTCTCATTGTGGTGATTCTCTTGTTGCAGAGCACAAGCTGTAAGGCACCTGGGCTTCAGTAGTTGTGGCGCAGGGGCTCAATAGTCGTGACTTGCAGGCTCTAGAGTGCTGGCTCAGTAATTGTGGTATGCTGGCTTAGTTGCCATATGGCATATGGGATCTTCCCAGAGCAGGGATCAAACCTGTGTCCCCTGCATCGGCAGGCAGATTCTTAACCACTGGACCACTAGGGAAGCCCAAGAGGATATTTTCATAGCAAAAATCATTTTGTATTATTGTTTGTACCATTTATGGAGGACCTGTTATATACCTAACCTTCACAACAACCTTGCAAGGTTGTAGATTTTATTCACCACATTTTAAATATGAGGGAACCTGTACCTCAAAGATGTCCACCACCAGAAAAGTTCAGAGCCAGCATCTAGACCCTGGATCTTCTGATTGTTCATCTCAAAATCTTTCTAGAACACCAAGTTCCATTTAGTGGGCGGAAGGCTAAGCAACCTTGACTATTGCGTTGTACCCTAGAAGGAGAGAGAGGCCTTGGAAACACATGGAGCTGTCGCAAAGGTAAGTCAGGTGACTTGGCAGATTTCGTGTTCTTGGGTTACGTTGGGACATTTGCAGAGCTGCCTGGGAAATCATGAGCCACTCCATATATAACCAGTATTGGATGTCGTGCTTTGTTGCTTCATTCAGCAAGCCTTCCCCAGAGAACTCCCAGCTGTTGTGCCGACCTTAGCTTGGCCGCTATGTTGCAGTAACTTTGGCTTTCCTGTTTCTGAGACGTTTACCACGTGGTGACCTATTAATTGTCTGCCTTCTTCAGCAGCCACCTCTGCTGATGTCACATAAATGCCACCTGCCCCTCAACAAGGAGGAAAACAAGGGCCTCGTCAACTAAGGTTTAGCCCAGGCTTCTCAGTTTCACTAAGTGAGAACTCTAGGGACTTTCCTATTGATTTTATCTCCAAGAAGTTCCTTGAATCTCTTCACTTTTCTCCTCTTCAGCACTACAGCTATCAGTTCTCCCCTGAATTATTTAACAGGTTTCTTTCTGGTCTTCCCTCATCCATTCTTGTCTCTCCCTCCAACTTACCCAGACTTCCCTTGTGGCTCAGATGGTATAGAATCCACCTGAAATGTGGGAGACCTGGGTTTGATCCCTGGGTTGGGAAGATCCCCTGGAGGAGAGAACAGCTACTCACTCCAGTATTCTGGCCTGGAGAATTCCATGGACTATACAGTCCATGGGGTCGCAAAGAGTCAAACACAACTGAGTGACTTTCACATAGCCAATTTACCCTCCACAGTACAGCAAGAGGGATTTTCTTTTTTATGTTCATATGATCTTGTTATCTCTTTGCTTAAAATACTGTAAGAACTTACTCTGACCTTAGTATAAAGATCAAAAGAGGTTTTCAACCTTATAAGATACAGACTCACCAACCTCATGGGACACTTACTTTCTCAACTTCTGCCTCCTGGGCACACTGGCCTCTTTTGGGGTTCTCACACATGCTGGGCTTTCTTCCCATTATATATGCTGGCCCTCCTTGCTCCTACCTAACTGTCTCCTATTCATTCTTCCCATCACAGTTCAACAATTTCCTCCTCACAAATTTTGTCCTTAATACTTAGCTAAATCAGGTCTTTCAAGGTGTCCTGTGTTCTTCTTTTATAACACAAATCACAATTTATGAGTATAAGTGTGTGTGCATGTGTGTGCAACTATTGGGTTAATGTCTATCTCTTCTACTACTGTATCACCAATACTAGCACAATGCCACTTGGCACTTAACAGGTATTTGTTGAATGAGGAAATGAATGATTTTGCCATTTTAAAAAATAGAATGTGTTCTCTGGGAGAACAACCTACACCATGTAGAACCCTCGGAAAAGGACTTTCAGATTTGAATCATTTTGTAATACTGTTTCTTGTTTGGAATTCAGGGAGTAATTTTATTTTAAATAAAAATATTCTGTGGTTGATAAGTCAAAAAATTAACATGAATCACAGCAGGAACAAGAGAAATTAAACCTTGTAGTATTGGTGACATTCTGTTCTGAGTATAAAATTGTACTATTTATATAATATTTATTAGCAAAAAGGTGATCCTTTAATGCATTCTTCTGCTCATCTAGATTTACATTATTTAAGTCTTTGTTTTCCAAGTTTTATTTTTCCTTTAAGAATTTTCAATCCAAAGGTTTGGTAAATGAAATATATATACAGTTCATGAACATATTTTAAGACTTTTGGGAAATACTCTAAACAAAAGCTATTTTGAGGATTAGGAAATAGCTTGTCTGAATATTGCCAAGTGAATCTGGAATAACCTTTCTGTGGGATGCAATGAAAAAGCAAGGCAAGAACTTCAACATTCTCAGTTCAAGGTTACAAGAAAATGTGAACAAAAAGTGTTTCTCATCCTATTAACACTCGGACACACAGAACATAGAAACAGTGTCTTCTTTCACTTACGAAAATTTTTAAACACACAGGAAAACTTTGACCTTTTGCCTTTTAGCTTCTCTGTGAGGGACTCACATCGATTTTGACTTCTTTTTCTCCTTCCCAACTTCATACTGTGTATTTAATGACCCTTGTCTACCTGGCCATCCCACTGTATACATACAAAGTGAGTTGGCACTGGGAGAGGAAGAGAGGGCGGCCAGATGCTGTGTGTATAATGGTAACAACATTGTAATATCAGAGCTTCCCTCTCAGCTGCCAGCTGAAGGAGGAAGGAAAATGTTTCATTCATAACACATTAAATATAAATGCCCTTTCTAAAAATGGGCAAAGATAGATGAGTGTTGGCAGAGTCAGGCCAAACAGTTACTCAGGGCAACAGCAAATTCTTACACAGGAATGAATACAGCTCTTAAGAACTAGGAACCTTATTCTGAAGGGTCTATGTCTTAAATCAAATGTTTTGCTCTATCATTAAGAACTTCAGAGCCCCAAAGACTATGCTGTTTATATGAAAACTGCTAACTATTGTAAGGGCGTTTTACATAAAATAAGTGTATTATATAAGTAAAATAAATATTTAAAATTGAAAGTGTTTTTAGGAAATGATGGCATGCAGAAATAACACTTTACAAGCCCAACCAGAGATCCAAAGGGAAGTTCAGGTTAAACTCAACAAAGTGGGGCCAGCGCCCCTACTGGCGAGGTGAGGCACTGCACACTCCAATGTTCATCTATGTCAAGTACACTTATCCAGTAAGCGAAGATGAAGTGAAGTGAAAGTCGCTCAGTCGATGAAATTCTTCAGCCCAGAATACTAGAGTGGGTGACCATTCCCTTCTCCAGGAGATCTTCCCAACCCAGGGATCGAACTCAAGTCTCCTGCATTGCAGGCAGATTCTTTATGAGCTGAGCCACAAGAGAAGCCTAAGAATACTGGAGTGGGTAGCCTATCCCTTCTCCAGAGGATCTTCCCGACCCAGGAATCAAACCGGGGTCTCCTGCATTGCAGGCGGATTCTTTACACCAACTGATTTATCAGGGAAGCCCCACACTTGCCAGGAACCAGGCACTAGAATCCGGGTATTTCCTAGAAAGATGGAGCCAGCATGGTGCAGTGGAACAGGGCAGCTGCAGAGAGAACTGACAGTGAAGACAAAAACCAAAAAAAAATGTTTCTAAAAATGTTTCAACTGGGCAAAAAGGAATCTCTTGTGAAAACAAAGACTCACAGCCAGTCTTGGAGCTGAAAAGCCCATCCAGCTCTTTGCTCAAGGTGTCTCTGCTAGTGTACTTGGGCAAACTTTCTCCCATAAGAATACATCTCAATTTTTAAAAAGAACCTTAGATAGCATATAATCCACCTCATTCATGTTATAGGTAAAATATATTAGAACCTAGAACCAGACATAGGGAAAATACATTTATTCATTATGCTATTAAGTATAGAAATAAATATATTTATGCCATGCACTACTAATTTTGTAAATTGAAAAATAATATGCTAAAGCTAGAGGCTGAAAGAAAGCCGAGAAAGTAACTTTTTTTTCTTAGGAAATCTAATGAGGTTCTACTTAAAATTCACAATGAAGGAATACTGAATACAGCAAGAGAGGTCAGCTATGATAGGACAAAGCTAATTAAAAACCAATTACATTATCAAATTAGCCAAGAAACTGTAGCAACTCCTACTTCAGAAGCAGGGTTTCTTTCCTAAATTTAGCTTCTTTGGGAGTAGGAAGAGTCTAACATCTTCAGTGATGAAAAAACTAAACCATAGGCTCCTGAGATCACACAGCTACACGAGTGGCAAAATCAGGACTCGGGCCATTTTTAAGGTATGAGAAAACCAGATCTTCATTTAAGACACAATCTTTGTCCTATATGTTCGCACCCTCAAATCCCATTGTTCTATTATGTTTTCTTCTTTGAAAGTGGCCATAATAGCCTCTAATTTTTCATATTTGTGTAGTACTTTGTATATATCTGTTTCTACTTTTAAGCATTTATTAGCATTTTATTGGTTGAATCATTAATTTTCTATTTTATTTATATATTTTTGGCAGTGCTGGGTCATATCTCATGTTCAGGCTTTTCCCTAGTTGCAGCGAGCAGAGGCTACTCTCTAGTTGCAATGGAGGGCTTCTCATTGCAGTGGTTTCTCTTGTTACAGAGCACAGGCTCTAGGGCTCGTGGGCTGCAGCAGTTGTAGCACGTGGGCTCAGTTGTTGCAATTCCTGGGTTCCAGAGCACAGGCTCAATAGTTGTGGACCATGGATGGAAGCAACCTAGATGTCCATCGGCAGACAAATGGATAAGAAAGTTGTGGTACATATACACAGTGAAATATTGCTTAATTATTAAAAAGAATGCCCTTGAATCAGTTCTAATGAGGTGGATGAAACTGGAGTCTATTATACAGATTGAAGTAAGTCAGAAAGAAAAACACCAATACAGTATCTTAATGCATATATATAGAATTTAGAAAGATGGTAACAATGACCCTATAAGCAAGGCTCAAAAAAGACACAGATATAAAGAACAGACTTTTGGACTCTGTGGGAGAAGGTAAGGGCAGGATGATTTGAGAGAACAGCATTGAAACGTGTATATTACCATATGGGAAACAGATGACCAGTCCAAGTCCAAGGCATGAGACGGGACACCCAAAGCCAGTGCACTGGGACAACCCAGAGGGATGGGATGGGGAGGGAGGTGGAAGGGGTTTGGGATGGGGACACATGTACACCCGTGGCTGATTCATGTCAATGTATGGCAAAAATCTCCACAATATTGTAAAGTAATTAGCCTCCAATTAAAATAAATAAATTAATTGTTAAAAAAAATAGTTGTGGACCATGGGCTTATTTGCTCCTTGGCATGTGGAATCCTCCTGAAGCAGGGATCAAACCCTGGTCTCCTCCATTGCCAAGTGGATTCTTCACCACTGAGCCATCAGGGAATCCCCTGAATCGTTATTTTTTTACTACTAAATCTATAAGTAAATTAAAGACTGTACTGGTTAGGATGAAACTAAACTGCTATAATAAATACAAAATTTTTAGTGAACCAAAAGTAGTTGAAGTGTATTGCCCACTTATGCAACAGTTCAGGACCAGTATCCATGCTGGTAGGAGGCCTCTCTCCTCAACTTATTGTGTGGCTCTTCTATCCTCCATGGATGCAACAGCACCTCTAGCTAGCTGGCAGAAGTGGAAGGAGAGCAAAAAGGACCTAAAAATACATTTCTGAAAAGTCCCAGCCCAGCTGTGCACAAGTCACTTTCACTCCAAACCAAGGGAGAAAGAAAATTGAATTCTGGGTGCTTACTTGGCTATTGTCCTTCCACTAAAGCAGAGGAGGGACTGATCATTGGTAGACAGCTGACAATCTTTGCCATAGTCATCCTCTCAAATTCATCACTTAAGGCTTTAGTCTTAAGTAATACGTGGAAAGGAATAAAATGTACAGCTTCATTTTATTCCTCAGGTTTCTTCCATTTGTCCATGATTCATTGAGAGCCTAGACTTAGCTAAACACCATAATAACAAATCTCTAACTTCTCAGAGTCTATATTAACTAACAAAGAACACAGGCTGTGTACAATTAAATATAAGCTGCACAAATAAGATTTTTAAAAAATCAAAGGCATATTCAAAATCAAACTGAAATTAACTTTCAATATTATCCAAGCAGAAAACTTCTACTTCTTTTTTCAAGTGTATCAGTCAGTAAGTTAAAACCCAGGTCTTGAACATAGACTTTTCTCAGGGCCCCATCTTCAGCCATGCTCTGAATATACACAAATATAATATCTGTATCCTGAACATAAGGAGTTTCCTCTCTAGTTGAAGAACTAATAATAGAAGTATATGATTTCTTTCTCAGTTTTAAATTCTGCAGTGCTGCTGTTACACATCTAAGCTAAAGTCACTTCCTTATTATATATACACTCTCTTTTTTATTAGTTTTTACTTTTTGTTGGATGGATTTTATTCTTAAAGCGTTTCCCATCAAGTATTTAAGGTATATGTGATTCATCCTTTGTCTCCTCTATCAGCAGGTCTCACTGTAGACAAAGCAAGAAGTGCCACAGTCTTGGTCTAATTACAGCTTAGCCAAATGAGTACATACTGAACAGCGTCAGCCCAAATCAACAGGCCACCCACCACGAGAGTGAAAAAGAAGACACCGATTTCTCCTGCAGAGAACTGGAAGAGCTTTCGATGGAAACAGGAGATTACTGTGTTCTGTCATTGGCAAGTGCAAATAGTGCCTAGCTCAGTAACCAACAGGCCATAATATTTAACAAATATTTCTGAAAGCATGAGAGTAAAAAGAAAAATAGCGGTTAGACAGATGTATGGCACAGTATTTTCCTCCACACTCCCTCCCCATATTCCTGAAGAAGTAATTTTAAGAACATTCTGCAGGGAAAAAAAAAAAAAATATATATATATATATATATATATATAGTTGCTTATGGATAAGTAACTGGGATTTTTGAACTAAGGTTCGAAATAATTTAAATTGAAACTCTAAGTTTCAAAATATTAAAACATAAGATCTCTTTTCTACTCCAATCTAACAGTCTAGTTTTTCACTTAGTAAAATCCCTGCTTAGTTCTTAAGTATTGGTTTAAATTTTGCCAACTGGAAGCAAATAAAAACTTGCGGATGTATTATAGATAAATGATTCTCAAATGGGAGTTGGTGGGAGACTATCAGCATCTCAGCAAGATAATGGAGCTAGGAATGTGTGGCTTGGAAAGCTCCCCCAACTGACTCTACAACTTCCCACCCTCATCCTTACTCAGAACTACTGTTTGAGTTGTTACTTAATAACTTAAGACTGAACTGCTGTCATGGATGCATAAGATCGAAAGAAATACCTTGCAAATAAAAACAGTGACCCTTGGAATGCAAATTTGTGCAGCCACTGTGAAAAATATTAAAAATAGAGGTTCCTCAAAATATTAAAAATAGAACTACCATATAATCCAGCAACTGAACTCCTGGGTATACAGGCCTACCTTGACTCACAAGAGACTTATGATCTGAAAAGAAATCATAAACTGAAAATATCATAAGTAGAAAATGTTTTTTTTTTCCTACCTACCAAACATCATACTTTAAACATGCTCAGAACACTTAGGTTAGCCTATATTTGGGCAAAAATTACATAACACACAGCCATAGTAGTCACATCCATACATGACTACTGGAAAAACCATAGTTTTGACTAGACAGACCTTTGTTGGTCTGCTTTCACCAGAGACTTTTTGTAATGAACTGTTAAATATCTCATGTAATTTAGTGAATACTGTACTGAAAGCTTTGACTGTGTGGATCACAACAAACTGTGGAAAATTCTCAAAGAGATGGGAATACCAGACCAACTGACCTGCCTCCTGAGAAATCTGTATGCAGGTCAAGAAGCAACAGTTAGAACTGGACATAGAACAACAGACTGGTTCTAAATTGGGAAAGGAGTACATCAAGGCTGTATATTGTCACCCTGCTTATTTAACTTATATGCAGAGTACATAAGTACAAAACGCCAGGCTGGATGAAGCACAAGCTGGAATCAAGATTGCCAGGAGAAATATCAATAACCTCAGATATGCAAATGACATCACCCTTATGGCAGAAAGTAAAGAAGAACTAAAGAGCCTCTTGATGAAGGTGAAAGAGGAGAGTGAAAAAGTTGGCTTAAAACTCAACATTCGGAAAACTAAGATCATGGCATCTGGTCCCATCACTTCATGGCAAATGGTTGAGTAAACAATGGAAACGGTAAGAGACTTTATTTTCTTGGGCTCCAAAATCACTGCAGATGGTGACTGCAGCAATGAAATTAAAAGATGCTTGCTCCTTGGAAGAAAAGCTATGACCAACCTATAGAGCATATTAAAAAGCAGAGACATTACTTTACCAACCAAGGTCTGTCTAGTCAAAGCTATGGCTTTTCCAGTAGTCATGTATGGATGTGAGTGTTGGACTATAAAGAAAGCTGAGCACCGTAGAATTGATGCTTCTAAACTGTGGTATTGGAGAAGACTCTTGAGATTCCCCTGGACTGCAAGGAGATCTAAGCAGTCAATCCTAAAGGAAATCAATCCTGAATATTCACTGGAAGGACTGATGCTAAAGCTGAAACTCCAACACTTTGGCCACCTGATGCAAAGAACCAACCCACCGGAAAAGACCCTGATACTAGGAAAAATTGAAGGTGGGAGGAGAAGGGGACTACAGAGGATGAGACAATTGGATGGCATCACTGACACAGTGGACGTGAGTTTGAGTAAGCTCTGGGAGTTGGTGATGGACAGGGAAGCCTGGCGTGCTGCAGTCCATGGGATCACAAAAGAGTCGGACACAACTGAGCAACTGAAGTGAACTGAACTGTACTGAAAGTGGAAAACAGTACGGTCATATGTGTAGAGAATGGTTGTATGATCACCCTCATAATCTCATGACTGACTGAGATCTGTGGACACTGCCACATCTCAGCATCACTAAAATAGAGTTCCTCCTACTACATATGCCAAGCTGCATATCTTTTTAGAAAAGATCAAAATTCAAATGGGAATCATTTTCACACCGTTGTAAAGTTGAAAAGTCTTAAGTCAAACCATTGTATGTCAGGGACCTTCTGTATATCCAAAAGAAACCAAATTACTATCTTTTTTTTTTTTTAATTTATTTTATTTATTTTAGTTGGGGGCTAATTACTTTACAATATTGTAGTGGTTTTTGCCATACATTGACATGAATCAGCCATGGGTTTACATCCAAATCACTATCTTAAGGAGATACCTTCATCCTATGTTCACTGCAGCAGTATTTACAATAGTCAAGGCATGAAAACTAACTAAGTGTTCGCTGACACATGAGTGGATAAAGAAAATGGATATATATGTGTGTAAGTGCATGTATATAAATGTGTAGACATTTTCCCACTACTTCTCATTTTCCTACATATGTATGTATGCATGCATGTTTAGTCGCTTCAGTCATGTCCGACTCTGCGACCCCATGGACTGTAGCCCACCAGGTTCCTCTGTCCATGGGATTTCCTAGGCAAGAATACTGGAGTGGGTAACTGTTCTCTTCGCCAGGGGATCTTCCCGACTCAGGGATTGAACCCGGGTCTCCCACACTGCAGGCAGACGCTTTAACCTCTGAGCCAACAGGGAAGCCCATATATATACACAGTCCACAGGGTCACAAGAGTCGGACACGACTGAGCGACTTCATTTTCACTTTCACTTTTCATATATATATATATATATATATATGCAATTCAGCCATAAAAAGAAAAAGAAGTAAATCCTGCTATTTAGGACAACATGGATGGAACTTGAGAGCATTAGGTTAAGTGAAATAAGCCAGATAAAGAAACACAAACACTGAATAATTTCACTTATATGTGGAATCTTAAAAATCTGAACTCATAGAAACAGAGAACAGGTTGGTGGTTACTAGAGATGGAGGGTGAAAGGTGAGGGAAATGGGTAAAGGTGGTCAAAAGGTACAAGCTTTCACTTATGAGATAAGTAAGACCTAGAGATGTAATGTGCAACCTGGTAACTGTAATTAACAATGCTCTGTTGTGTATTTGAAAGTTGTTAAGACAGTAGGACAGTAACTATATCTAAAGGGTTTCCCTTGTGGCTCAGCTGGTAAAGAATCCGCCTGCAATGCAGGAGATCTGGGATCCATCCCTGGGTTGGGAAGATCCCCTGGAGAAGGGAAAGGCTACCCACTCCAGTATTCTGGCCTGGAGAATTCCATGGACTGTGTAGTCCATGGGATCGCAGAGTCAGACAGGACTGATCAACTTTCACTTTCACTTTCTTCTTTAAGAATAAAACCCATTTTTAAATTTCAGAAGTGACTTTAAATTTTTTGTGATTATTTTTTCACGTAAGTTCATTGATTCCTACCAACTTGTTCAAACCCTTCAAAATCTACTTGTTACCCTGGTGTTTCAAAGTTAACTTTTATTTCTATAATTTTTTTAGGTAAAAGCAGGACTCTCTCTAGAGTTTAAGATGAACAGCAGATGCACCTTTTCTGGTAATCGAGTACCACTTGTCTCTACTTCTGATACCCACAACATAAAAATTAGTAATTGCAATGATATTAGCCAATGTCTTAAAAAATATCATTAATTCAGTGGATAACACTAAAAGGAATGATATTCTAAGATAATAAATTATAGAAGGAGGCATTAAGCCAAATATTGAATAAATAACCAACTTTTACCTGTCTAATGTATACAGAAGTTTCAACAAATGATTAGGTCATCTTTGATAGGAACTCATCTCAATTATTAAATAATATCCGGTAAACTCCTTCCTTCAATTTGGCTTTGTAAATTTTTATTTTGTAAAAATCTGAAATTAGCCAAATGGTTTTTACAATGGAGTAATTATACTGTTTATTCTTCAATAAACGGTATTGAGAAAACTGGACAGCTACATGCAAAAGAATGCAACTGGGCCCTTTTCTTACTTGTATACAAAAATTAACTTAAAATGGGTTGAAGACTTAAATGCAAGACCTGAAACCATAAAACTCCTAGAAGATAACAGCAGATACGCTCTTTGACACCAGCCTTAGCAATAGTTTCTCAGATATATCTCCTCAGGCAAGGGAAACAAAGGCAAAAATAAACAAATAGGACTTAATCAAACTAAAAACTTTGGCACAGGAAAAGAAACTATCAACAAAATGAAAATACAACCTAAAATGAAATGAAAAGGCAGCTAAAATTTCCATGGCTGGTCATTTCAATTATTCTCCTGAATATATTCTTAAACTTTTCATCCTCCTTTGCTTTGTGAGATTTGCTATGACAATTTCCAACTATAGTTAAGTATATCCCACCGCCAGCTGAACATAGATGGAGAAAAATACACAACTATATCAAATTTTCAACAGCTCTTTACCTATCCTCACTCTCAGTGGATAACCTTGGCTACTATCTTAAAGAGAAAAACAAAGTGATTTGAGGTTCAGTTCCTCAAGTTCTCACTCCAGCTATGTATTTCCATCTATATCCACATACTTTTTTTTCATCCTGTTTCTATAAAGGAACTGTATATGGTCCTATCAAAGATCGACATCTCCTTTCGTGTACCATATCCCACCCCTTCTCACTTATTAAATGTTGTCTCTCCAGCAGTTCTCCTCTTCCCCTTCTGCCTCATTGATTTTTCCCTTCTCTTTGGATTATTTCCATCAGCATACCAATAATCTGTTATTTCACTCATCTTACAAAAAAAGAAAAGAAAACACACACACCAAAAAAAAACCTTTTTGACCCCATTTCCTTTTTCAACTATTATTTCTCCTTATAGGAAAGCTCCTTAAAGGAATTTCCTATAATTGCTCTCTTAATTTTCTCCCAGCATTCTCTCTTGAACCCATCTCATTTGAGCTTTCCTCCCCACCCGAGCTGTGCCCGTCAGGATCATCAATGACCTCTACATTGCTGCTTCCCAAGGTCAATTCTCAGTCCTCACCCTACGTGACTTACAAGCGCTGTAGGGCACAGATGATAATCCTTGAAGGACTTTTTTCACTTTGCTTCCAGGATACCACACCTCCTGGTATTGCTGGTTGCTCCCTCTCAGTCCCTTACCATGGCACTCTCTCCTTTCCTTTCTTGCTTTATTTGTGTCCCTACCACTCATATCAATGTAATTTTTCATACATTTTTGTTTATTTTCTCTTTCACTCCATCAGAATATTCACTCCTTGACTGTATGAATGTTTGTCTATTTCATTCATTACTGTAGGATGGTAGCACATAGAACAATGTTCGGAAAGGTTAATACTCAATAAACACTTATTTATTTAATGAATAAATTAATGAGTGACACAAACCAAGAAAAGCTTTGAAGAATTCCAACTGGGGGACTGATGTAATTTAAAGATGTAAATAAAAATATGGTAGACATTAATAAATATTGTTCAGTTACACACACTCAAGTGACTTGCTGAGTTATCTGTCTTGAGTTAGAGAAGATAAAAATAACATGAATGGGGAGATAAACACTAAAAGTGTTATTTCTAAAGCTATTTTATTACCAATCAAGGTGAAACAGTAAAGTTGCCTACTTGATTTACCACAATAATTTGGATTAATTACAAATAATTTTGGATTAATTAAATTCAAATTTGAAAGTGTATATATTTTAATCCTTTATCTCTACCAAAGCAAAAAGGTAGTATACCATTTCATAAATAGCTGTACCACTCTTGGTAGAAATTAAATTTCACTTTACCTCTGACTCCAAACTAAAAAAAAAGTCTTTCAGCCAGATTAATGACCTGCTTTCCAGTCTAACATTGCCCTGTAGTAGGTTTCTCAACCTTGGCACTATTCACATTTGGGGATGAGTAATTCTTTGGTGTAGGAGGCTGAACTTTGCATTATAGGGTGTTGAGTAGTTGGCTTCAAGCCACCAGCTGCCAGTAGCACCTCCCCAGTTGTGATAACAAAAAATGTCTCGAAACATGGCCAAATATCTCTGGGAGAAGAGGGGAGTGCATATCATTCCCAGTTGGGAATCATTGCCATAGAGCAGTGACAATGCCTATAAAGTTAACATTCCTGTATAGCTCAAGCTGTGACCTGTGAAATGCATTGTGGGATTATTATGGAAAAATACGACCAAAACAAGAAAGCTGATCACACACATATGACTTAAGGGAATACTGAAAATGTCTCCCTTGGGAAAAAAAAAGCAACACTGATTTTTTTTATAACATTGCTTTAGCGTTTTAGAAGCATGTGTTACCTGGAAAGTAGAAGTTATCATTAAGTCATTTGTGTTATAATGCTTTAATGATAGTCTGGGAACAGAGTTCAGGACCAAGAGAAAAAGAAAAAGCTTTAACAGGGAGAAAAAAAGAAAAGTGCAGAACGTGAGACGCCTCTGCAGTAGGGAATTCTATTTATTTAAGGAACTACACAGGTTTTTGGTAATAATGAGAAATGGAGGATGAATCTCTGAGGGAAAATTCTATTTGTTGACTATTTAGAATGGTTCTGTATAGTAGCATCAACTGAGGAAAGAGTAAAACTGAAATAATCAATTTAAAATAATATGACAGTTTTAAACATTAAATAACCAGTTTTCCTAATTTTACGGTCTGTGCTAATAGTTCACATCTAAAATAGCTGAAAATGAAATTATTAAAAAGTAACTGGAACTCGGACATAAAAGCATCAGTCAAGTCTGAAATACTTTTAAAATCTATTTTTAAATGAACTCCTCAGGTCTCAAAACTTTCTTAAAAAATTCCTTCTTAAGCCTTTTATGATGAAATTTTGTTTGTTTTCTTTTTTCTAGCAATTGTTAAATTCTCAGATTTAATTTTTTTTAAGTAGTAAGATAACTGATTATGCCAGAGAGAAACTCTTACCAAGGAAATAGAACAACCAACAGTGCTGGTTCACTTCTTTTGGAAACCAAAAACAAGAGTTTCTAGGCAGATATTTCACAGCATTTGGTGATTTTCAATACATAGAATTTTAACTACCTATAAATAATTATCAAATTATTATGTTTTATATTTCTCTCCAAAAAAGTGTTCCAGCATTAAAGTACACGTGTTTTCTATGATTTAAATCTATTTTTAAATTATAAATAGTAATTACGGAAATTGGTATAAATCAATCTAAACGCACATTTCATTAGAAATTCTACTCCAGTTTGCAGAGTAATTTAAATTTCAACTTCATCTACTTTTCTAGGGAAGCTACATTCAAGGAGCAAAATTGATTCAATTGAGTTTCATTTTCTATCTTTATCCTGAAACAAAAAGTACACAAATAAATTAGAACAGGATCCAAAGGCAGAAGTTAATGGAAATTTTAAAATATTCGTTGATCTCTCGGGTCCACCAATTGGATAACAATTCATGAAATTATGTCCCAGTCACAATTATACATACTTTAATATACACTCAGGCTGACATTTAAATAGATACTGACAAACCAAAAGAAGATGCACCTTCATTTATTTCAAAAACTCTTGAAATATGCTTTTACTTAATACGTCAGTTTTACATCTTTACATTTTATACTATGGTTTTAAAAAATAATGTTTAATCAAAAAAGAAGAAGAAGAAGTTCATCAGAAATCTGAATTGAGGCTTTGAGTTTAAGAAGCAAACTTGGGCTGTGAATACAAGTGCTTCAAGTACCCGTTAATAGAGGATCTCCGTTCCTCTGCCAAAGCTGATGAGTAAAGAAACTGCGTTAAGAAATACGGCAAGAAGAAACATTCAAGAGCTTCTTGCCAAACCGCTTGCAATATACATAGTTGTGAGTGAGTTTTAAAGTCTCAGCTTTTATTTAGCTATATTTCCAACTATTTAGTTAATCTTTATTGACTTGTATATAATCCTCAGAAATAGGAATGTTTGTGACTTGAGAGAAGTTTCCTGGTGTGCTAAAATGGCCTGTTTACTTTCCTTTGCTAATTCTCATGCTTAGTTAGGGATCTGGATGGTTGCAAGACCAAAAACAGTCACCTGGAATACTGTCCCCAGGGGAGAGGGTTACATATTCTAGATGTGTGTCCTGTTCGAATCATAGAAAGAGCTGTTTTTGTTTTGTTTGGGTTAGCACTGGTCAATTTTAATGCTTCTCACTAAAGCTAAAAACCAAAAGTTCTGAAGGCATGCTGTACCGCAGGGAAAAAAGAGCCAGAGAAACCATGAGCTGCACGATGCAAGTATAACTGTAAGTTAAGACACTGTGATGAGCTGAACACAGAGATAAAAGGGTAAATGTGGTTTTGATTACACAGTGACCAAAATATTCAAACTAAAAACATCTCAATCTGAATTAGCAATCCATACATATATTCTTGCCAAACAAAAACAAAAACAAAATAGAAAGCCCAGAGATAAACCCACGCACTTATGGACACCTTATCTTCGACAAAGGAGGCAAGAATATACAATGGAGAAAAGACAACCTCTTTAACAAGTGGTGCTGGGAAAACTGGTCAACCACTTGTAAAAGAATGAAACTAGAACACTTCCTAACACCGTACACAAAAATAAACTCAAAATGGATTAAAGATCTAAACGTAAGACCAGAAACGATAAAACTCCTAGAGGAAAACATAGGCAAAACACTCTCCGACATAAATCACAGCAGGATCCTCCATGACCCACCTCCCAGAATATTGGAAATAAAAGCAAAAATAAACAAATGGGACCTAATTAAAATTAAAAGCTTTTGCACAACAAAGGAAACTATAAACAAGGTGAAAAGACAGCCTTCAGAATGGGAGAAAATAATAGCAAATGAAGCAACAGACAAACAATTAATCTCAAAAATATACAAGCAACTTCTGCAGCTGAATTCCCGAAAAATAAATGACCCAATCAAAAAATGGGCCAAAGAACTAAACAGACATTTCTCCAAAGAAGACATACAGATGGCTAACAAACACATGAAAAGATGCTCAACATCACTCATTATTAGAGAAATGCAAATCAAAACCACAATGAGGTATCATTTCACACCAGTCAGAATGGCTGCTATCCAAAAGTCTACAAGCAATAAATGCTGGAGAGGGTGTGGAGAAAAGGGAACCCTCTTACACTGTTGGTGGGAATGCAAACTAGTACAGCCACTATGGAGAACAGTGTGGAGATTCCTTAAAAAACTGGGAATAGAACTGCCATATGACCCAGCAATCCCACTGCTGGGCATATACACCGAGGAAACCAGAATTGAAAGAGACGCGTGTACCCCAATGTTCATCGCAGCACTGTTTACAATAGCCAGGACATGGAAGCAACCTAGATGTCCATCAGCAGATGAATGGATAAGGAAGCTGTGGTACATATACACAATGGAATATTACTCAGCCATTAAAAAAAATACATTTGAACCGGTTCTACTGAGATGGATGAAACTGGAGCCCATTATACAGAGTGAAGTAAGCCAGAAAGAAAAACAACAATACAGTATACTAATGCATATATATGGAATCTGAAAGATGGTAACGATAACCCTATATGCGGGACAGAATGAGAGACACAGATGCATGGAACAATTTTATGGACTCTGAGGGAGAAGGTGAGGGTGGGTCGTTCTGGGAGAATGGCATTGAGACATGTGTATTGTCATATGTGAAACAGAGCACCATTCCATGTTCGATGCATGTGACAAGGGCTCGGGGCCGGGGCAGTGGGATGATCCAGAGGGATGGGAGGGGGAGGGAGGTGAGTGGGGGGTTCGGGAAGGGGAACACATGTAAACCCATGGCTGATTCTTGTCAATGTATGGCAAAAACTATTACAATATTGTAAAGTAATTAGCCCCCAAGTAAAATAAATAAATTTATAAAAAAAAAAAAAAAAAAACAAAACAAGCAGAACAAAACAAAAACTTGTGCTGTATCCCCATCTCAGTCATGTCACAAACCCAAATCACATCATCTCCAATTTTAACCCCCCCTAAACATATAAGCATCAGTCATCAAGTCTTGTTAATTATGCCTCAAAATGTCCAGTGAATCCTCTCCTCTCCATTTTCATTATTGCTGTCTTGCTTATGGTTTTATCCCTTTTCCAGACACATGTACCATGGCAGTCTCCACCCTTCAACTCACACTCTTGCTCCAAGAGACTTTCCATGGCCTAGAAAACTACATACTATTTGGCTGCTCCTTGAGTTGAAACTTGGTTACTTCTATTCATTTTTCAAGGCCACCTGCACCCCATGCTTCCAGAAGAATTAATCCCTCTCTTTTTAGCATCTTCCCTAAGTAGTATTCTAGTCTTGCTACCATAGTATTGCCTGCATTATACTTAGATGAAGCTAATTTGTATCTCTCTTATTAGACAACACTTTCTTCTTGAGTACAGGATTTATTCAACTTTCTGTATCCAGTTGCTGTAATAGTGTTCAGCATCTGATTAGTCGCCCATAATTTATTTTAGTTTAAATAACCACATGACCACAGAACAACTGGTTAAACAATGAAGTATTAAAAATTAGCAACTTAAGATAAATGTATTCTTTGCCTGCAATGTGGGAGACCTGGGTTTGATCCCTGGATTGGGAAGATCCCCTGGAGAAGGGAAAGGCTACCCTCTTCAGTATTCTGGACTGGAGAATTCCATGGACTGTATAGTCTATGGGGTCACAAAGAGTCGGACACGACTGAGCGACTTAAAAAAAAAATTCATTGATAACTTACGTAGCATTTAGCTTGGTTTCAGTGTTTTTCACAATCTTTATCCAGGCTTTACAATGTCTGTATTAGCTAGGGACCAATTCATGCTAGAAAAAACTCAAAGAAGAAAGTGATTTAGGGCTCCCCTGGTGGTCTAGTGGTTAAGAATCCGCCTGTCAATCCAGGAGACACAGGTTTGATCCCTGATCCGGGAAGATCCCATATGCCATGGGGCAACTAAGCCTGTGTGCCACAACTAGAGCCAGCTCTCTGGAGCCC
The DNA here is from genome assembly GCF_054371585.1 of Giraffa tippelskirchi. NCBI lineage: Eukaryota > Metazoa > Chordata > Mammalia > Artiodactyla > Giraffidae > Giraffa > Giraffa tippelskirchi. The sequence continues at coordinate 136,137,482 of NC_137283.1, forward strand.
AAGAGCCCCAACTACTGAAGCCTGAGCACCTAGAGCCCATGTTCCACAACAAGAGAAGACACTGTTAACGAGCAACCTGGGCACTGCAACGAAGAGTAGACACCCTCCCCCACTTGCCGCAACTAGAGAAAAGCCCACGTGTAGCAATGAAGACTCAAAGCATCCAAAAATTTAAATAAATAAATAAATCTTTTTTTAAAAAAAGAAAGTGACTTAGAATGAAATCTTCACTCTCAGTAGGTGTGCTTGATAAAACATCAATTCCTCCATGCAGTTCTTGGGTATCGTGTTCCTTTGTGCCTTATATTCTCTCAGCAGGCAAATGAGAGCTATTCCAAGAGACAACTTTACTCAGCATTTCAGCAACGTCACAAAGAAAAGCTGATCATAGAAAACTTTAATAGAATTCTTGAATGTTGAGCCTGTTCTAATTTTACATTGACTTTTATTTCCATAGATAGAAACGCTTTCCATATTCCATTTATATATTTCATCAGAACAAGAAATACCTGTTGGCTAGAACTATAATGATATTTTCTTTTCCTCAACATGATAAAAAAATATTTGAGTACCTCTCTATGGGTTATTTTATAAATACTGTACATAACAGGTTAAGAAAACACACAAAAAATCTATTTACAGTGCCCATAAATAATATAAATATTTAACATTTAATACTACTATTATAAATGTTATATATATTTACTCAAACATTACTAAAGCCCTTTTTGTTAAGAATTATGTTTAGCTTCACTTTACAGATGGAGAAAAGGAAACTCAAGGGTCAATAATTTGAAGGTACTAGGAAGTGTCAGACCCCGGAATCAAACACAGCCTGTGTGGTTCCAAAGTCCATGCACTTAATGGCCGCCTATGCTTTGGAGTGAGGGGAGCAGGGAGAGGGGAAAAATGCTACCAAGTAATTCTGCCAAATTACATTATTCAGTAACCACTTTTAAATGTTTTTGTACTTTCCACTTTTAATCTATCTGGTGTATATTTGTTGTGTATATATATGTTTTGTATATGCTTAATATATATTTTATATATATTTTGGAAAAGGAAATGGCAACCCACTCCAGTATTCTTGCTTGGAAAATCCCATGGACAGAGGAGACTGGGGGGCTACTGTCCCTGGGGTCACAAAACAGTATGACATGACTTAGTAACTAAACAAACTAATATATGTTATATTCTGAATTATCTAGAATTTTTTTCTAGGATAGAGAAATATACAAATCGTATAAATACATTTTGAAGAAGGGAGTAAAAAACACTTTTAAACATTCTATAAGTCTTAGATATTGTAAGTTTAGATATCATGAAATTAAAGAAAAATAACCACAGTGCTGAAAATTGTCCTAGGAACAAAAGAAGTGGGACTTCAATACAGTAACATTTTAATTCTCATTCTCAGGGGAAATTGCATTTTCATGAATGCTGTGAGACCTTTTCCATTAGCAATGAAGCTTGAACATCCTCTGCTTCTCTTATGCCCTCAAGTGAGAACTGAGTTATGACTGGTCGTCTTAGGAAGAAAAAGACTATTCCAGGACAGGAGATGGGGTGGGGTAGGAGGGTGGCTAAGGAAAGGCCTGACATGTAGCTTGTAAATTGCAGCAGCTGTGGCCTGTTTTCACTAATATCTGACATGTTTCTTTGGCCACTCGCCAAATTGAGCTGTACCCAGCACTTCTCCCATCCTTCCTGTGCCTCCAGGATCCTTTGTAACTGCTACTTGAGACCTCAGTCCACTCAAAGCAATCCCCTCGGTTCCTTCCTCCCCTTAATGTGCAGGCATCCAACCCTAATTAATTAACCCAACACCAGCTACATCCAGGACCTTCCCACACTCTGCCCCTTCGTGCAGTGCAGAAACATCAGCACATTCCTTACTTCATCACTTGTCAACTCCCTTTCTGTTAAAGACCAGTGTCCCCTTTCCCTGACCTGGCCTCTGATTTGATCTCACTTTAAAGTATCCCACTTTAAGAGACAGTAACAAATGCTGCCTTTTTCCTGTTTGGTTTGTTTATTCATGTTCACCCGACCTACTATAATTAAAGACCATGAGACTTAGAAGAGCTCAGGAAGACACTTTATGCATTTGATATGTGGATAAACTCCAATATTGGATTTGTAATGAAGCCTCACTTTGCCTAATACTAAACGTGTGACCTTGTGTGAGTGCCTTAAGCTCCTGTCAGTCACTCAGATACTTATTGGGCACTCATTACTACACTGGGTTCTGTTTTAAATGTTGGTGTTGCACTTTTTAAAAAAACACCAAAACTAAAAATATCTAAAGCTTATATTTTAGAGGGGGAGATGACCATTAATAAGATGTTTATAATATAAATAGACATTCAAGGAAAAAATATAAAGAATAAGGGAAGATGAATAGAGAGTGCCAATTGGGGGAAGGAGAAAAGATGGTAACTTGAAATGGCATAGTCAAGAATTACCGGACATGGCATTTGACTACATCTAAAGAAGGGAAAGAGTGAACCAAGTGGATATCTGGGAGAACTGCATTTCCGGCAGAGGAAACAGCAAGTTCAAAGGCCCTGAGACAGGATGGCTTGCCTTGAGTGTTGAAGGACCAGTTGAGAGACAGCTATTGCTGGTGGGGAACTGGCAAGCAGTAGGAGGTGATGTCAGAATAACGGGGGACTGGAACACAGGGGGCTGTGGGTGTGACAATAGGGACTCTGGCTGAAATGGGAAGTCACTGAAGGGTATGTTTAGAAGAAGAATAACATAATTTGACTTACCTCTAGGAAAACCTCAACTAATTCCTAAAATGGGAAAAAATGTGTGGTTAAAAGCAGATTGCCTGCTCAAATCTCAGTGCCACCACTTACTAGCAATGCGACTTATAAACTAACCATTTGACCTTTCTAAGCTTCAACTTTCTCAGTTTAAGGTAGAATTGATTGTAGTTCACATTTTCTAAGGTTGTTATGAAAAATAAATGTGATAGTATGGGTCATCAAGGCACTGAGCACAGAGTCCATCAGACAGAAAGGGCCAGTACTTGCTATATTCTCAGGCTGGTGAGGTTTAGGTGATGTGGTGTGCATGGAGTACTCCATATGCTGTCCAGCATAATGAGCACTTATCTGTCATCCTAGCATCATCAGTTACTAATCTGTTGGCTGTTTTGAAATAACTTTGTACATTTAAAAATTTTCTAATACCATCCTTATAAAGAGAGTCTTTATGTGTTGAGGAACCCAGCCCTGATTCCAGAGAACCAAAGGTGGAGCTCTAGAATGCTCCCTTGCTGACTCTACTCCTAGTGGTGATCAACTGTACTAAAAACTAGTTATATTCCATCGCTTTATTTTAATGGGAACCATCAAACCACCAAAGTAGCTAAAAGCAGGGAGAAGTGACATTTAGATTTACAAAAGACAGAGATGCATGATTAAAATAATACACTGCAAAACGTGGAGAAATTGGGTGCTGTTATTTAAATGTAAACTTAGAAAGGGCACAATTTATGTCAACATAAATAAATTATGTTAATTTAAGAAGTAGCTCACTCCTAGATATATTCTATTTTGTTTATGCAAAGGCTTGACCTGGTCTGCAGGGACAAGTGATTGAGGGGGGAGGGGGATGAAAACATGTAAGACAAGAGCCTCAGTTTCCTTGATCCTCACTTTAGAAGAAAATGTGGCCTCCTTAGATCCTTCCTGACATCCATCCACTCCAATTTCCCTAATACACTCCCTCTCTGGAAGTGAGGTATGAGGTGGAGAGAGCCGGTATCGACTTTACCTTAACAATTCACAGCTTCTCCACGCCTTCAAGTTTAAGTCATCTCTTTGCATAAATATTCATGTGTGTTTTTTGCTTTGTCTCTTCCAGGTAAACTGGGTCTCTTCTAGTTCTGCCCAGCCCCTCTTCTCCTCCAGAGGACACCATTTCAACTGGGACCTCACGGTAAGTTCCTGGGTTTGGGGTTTGGGGTTTGTTATGGGTGGGGAAGGAGCTGTCTTGTATCTGTGCCAGCACCTTTGTGCAGTCTCTGGCCCCCTGTTTTCTGTCCCCTGGGCACCAGGCGTGCGTCCTCTGCTGAGTCACAGCTGGATGATGGCAGCACGTGAGATGTGGGGTGCTCCTCAAGGGTGCCTCTGCTGGGCTTAACCGGCGACCAGCACCGCCTTCTGCTCTCTCCCAAGGTCCTCCTATTACCCTCTGAGGGCAAAAGGGACCAACTTTCCTTCCCTCCCGGTAGCTTCAGTCAACCTCTTTTCTGGATCCAATAAGAAGGGCAAGGAGCTGGGAGGGGAAAACTGGCTAGCTAATATGGAGACACTGATTGGGAAATAGGTCCAAAATGTCACTCCTGTTAGCATGATACAGTAGTGATGGCCTCTATCATGAGGTCACTGCTTATAGGTCTTCCTCTGGCACTGTGCTGGGAGCATCTTGAGAACAGAGCTGCTTCTGTTCTATCTTTGAATCCCCAAAACGTACAGCACACAACCCAGTATTTGGCACAGAGTGGAATGATTGATAATGATCTAGACTGAGATTTCAGGTGAAAGTTTTCATCTTTGTGTTCTGACTTTTGTTCTGCTCCTTGAGGAGCACCCCACTAGAATTCAAAGTGCAGAAGACAAAACATTTACTATTTCGTTGAATAGCTCTATTTCATAGCCCTATCAATATACCCCCAAAATGTTAATTAAGACTATGCCAGCTAAAGCTTCTATTTCTTGTTTGTTATCAGTAACATGGTGCAGCGTTTTTGCTTTCTAAAAATTTTAAAACATTCCAGAGAAATCTGTCGAAGTGATTATTACAGCATCCTGAAATCCTTGTGTTGTGGGTGGAGTACTTAATACAGCAGAAATTCATTATCTTACAGTTCTGAAAGCTAGAAGTCTGAAATCAACATGTTGTCAGGGCCATGGTCTCTCAGAAGGGAGACCATAGGGAAGGATTCTTTGTTGCCATTAAAAGCTTCTGGTGATTGTCAGCAGTCCTCGACATTCCTCACCTTCTGGTCTCATAACTCCAACCTCTGCTTCCATCTTCACTTTCTCATCTTCCCTTTGTGTCTGTGTTCAAATTTCCTTAGCCTTATAGGGACATCAGTCAATGGATAAGAGCCCTTTCTAGTCCAGTATGCCCAATCTTAACTTGATTACACCTGCAAAGACCTTTAAGTGAGGTCACATTCAAAAATTCTGCATAGACATGGATTTGAATAGCCAGGTATGGATGTGAGAGTTGGACCATAAAGAAGGCTGAGTGCCAAAGAATTGATGTTTTCTAACTGTGGTGCCGGAGAAGACTCTTGAGAGCCCCTTGGAAAGCAAGAAGATCAAACCAGTCAATCCTAAAGAAAATCAACCCTGAATATTCATTGGAAGGACTGGTGCTGAAGCTGAAGCAACACTTTGGCCACTTGGTGTGAAGCCAACTCACTGGAAAAGACCCTGATGCTGGTAAAGATTGAGGGCAGGAGGAGAAGGGGATGACAGAGGATGGGATGGTTGGATGGCATCACCGACTCAATGGACAGCATGTATGCTCAGTCACTTCAGTTGTGTCCGACTCCTTGCAACCCCATAGACTGTAGCCCGCCAGGCCTCCCTCATCCATGGGATTCTCCAAGCAAGAATACTGGAGTGGGTTGCCATACCCTCCTCCGGGGGCTCTTCCTGACCCAGAGATTGAACATGAGTCTCCCGCATTGCAAACATATTCTTTACCACTGAGCCACCAGGGAAGCCCAAAATACAGGATATGTAAATAGAGTTTACTAGAGAACTCTATAGACTGTAGCCTGCCAGGCTTCTCTGTCCACGGAATTCCCCAGGCAAGAATACTGGAGTAGGTAGTTATTCCCTTCTCCAGGGGCTGTTCCTGACCTAGGAATCAAACCCGGGTCTCCTGCATTGCAGGCAGATTCTTTACTATCTGAGCCACCAGGGAAGTCCCAGAATGGACATGAATTTGAGCAAACCATGGGAGATAGCAAATGAAAGGGAAGCCTGGTGTGCTGCAATCCAAGGGGTCTCAAAGAGTCAGACCTGACTTAGCAACTGAACAACAACAACCATCATTCAACCTAGTACACCAATTATGTTTGGCAATTTTAACATTCCAGTCTCAGTAACTGAGAGAATAAGTAAACAAAAATGTATGTATCAACCAACTTGACCTAACTGACAATACAGAACACCATAGTCAACAACGGCTGAACACCCAGTCTTTTCAAGTGCACCTAAAACATTCACCAAAATGAGTCATATAAAAACAAAGTTACAATCAATTCTAAAGGATTTTATACACAGTGTTTTCTGATGAAAATGGAATTAAAATAGAAATCAATAACAAAATACATATAAAATCCTCAAATGCCTGAAAACAATGAACATACACTCTAAATAACACATTTGTAAGTAATTTTGGAATTACACAACACACTTCCAAATTTTTTCTGTGTCCAAAGAAAGAATTACAAAGAAAGTAAGAAATATTTTGAACTGAATATTACTGAAGACACAAGGAAACTAACACCTTATTTTTACAGACTTATGTAGAAAAAGACCATCTTGCAATCAAAAACTAAAAGGGATGAGGGTAAGAAGGTCTTAACCAGTTGCACTTAAGTGAATGACTTTTATACTACTTGTTATAGCATACTCTTTCAGCATTCTCTTTTATTTCATTAAAATATTGATTCTTATAAGTTAGCATGTCTACCTGAATCCTATGGGACTAAACATCCCCTTAGAAACGACTAAGATTTCCAAATTTTTAGCTATCTGGAGAGTTAACCTCATAACTACTTAAAGGAAGTTTTTTAAAAAAAATTACTCATATGTATATCCTAGCATATATGCATATACATACATAGTAAATCAGTTCACTTCAGTTCAGAATTGAAATTCAACTGGGAAAAGATAAAGAGGATAAAGAGAGGAATATTAATTCAGTTCAGTTGCTCAGTTGTGTCCGACTCTTTGCAACCCCATGGACTGCAGCACGCCAGGCTTCCCTGTCCATCACCAACTACCGGAGCTTACTCAAACTCACGTCCATTAAGTCGGTGATGCCAGCCAACCATCTCATCCTCTATTGTCACCTGCTCCTCCTGCCTTCAGTCTTTCCCAGCATCAGGGTCTTTTCTATGAGTCAGTTCTTTGCATCAGGTGGCCAAAGTTTTGGAGCTTCAGCTTCAACATCAGTCCTTCCAATGAATATTCAGGACTGATTTCCTTTAGGATTAACTGGTTTGATCTCACTGTAGTCCAAGGGACTCTCAAGAGTCTTCTCCAACACCACGGTTCAAAAGCATCTATACTTTGGCACTCAGCTTTCTTAATGGGCCAACTCTCACATCCATATATGACTACTGGAAAAACCATAGCTTTGACTAGATGGACCTTTGTCAGCAAAGTAATGTCTCTGCTTTTTAATATGCTGTCTAGGTCTGTCATAGCTTTTCTTCTAAGGAGCAAGCATCTTTTAATTTCATGGCTGCAGTCACCATCTGCAATGACTTTTGTCACCGTTTCCATTGTTTACCCAACTACTTGCCATGAAATGATGGGACTGGATGCCATGATCTTAGTTTCTTGAATGCTGAGTTTTAAGCCAGCTTTTTCACTCTTTTCTTTGATATTCATCAAGAGTCTCTTTAGTTCTTCACTTGCTGCCATAAGGGTGGTGTCATCTGCATATCTGAGGTTATTGATATTTCTCCTGGCAATCTTGATTCCAGCTTGTGCTTCATCCAGCCCAGCATTTCACATGATGGACTCTGCATATAAGTTAAATAATCAGGGTGACAATATACAGCCTTGATGTACTCCTTTTCCAATTTGGAACTAGTCCGTTGTTTCATGTCCAGTTCTAACTGTTGCTTCTTGACCTGCATACAGTTTTCTCAGGAGGCAGGTCGGGTAGTCTGGTATTTGTTATTCCCATCTCTTTCAGAATTTTCCACAGTTTGTTGTGATCTACACAGTCAAAGGCTTTAATGTAGTCAATGAAGCAGAAGTAGATGTTTTTCTGGAATTCTCTTGCTTTTTGTATGATCCAACGCATGTTGGCAATTTGATCTCTGCTTCCTCTGCTTTTTCTAAATCCAGCTTCAACATCTGGAAGCTCTCAATTCACGTACTGTTGAAGCCTAGCTTGGAGAATTTTGAGCTTTACTTTGCTAGCATGTAAGATGAGTGCAATTGTGCAGTAGTTTGAGCATTCTTTGGCATTGCCTTGGGATTGGAATGAAAATTGACCTTTTCAAGTCCTGTGGCCACTGCAGAGTTTTCCAAATTTGCTGACATATTGAGTGCAGCACTTTTACAGCATCATCTTTCAGGATTTGAAATAGCTCAGCTGAAATTCCATCACCTCCACTAGCTTTGTTCGTAGTGATGCTTCCTAAGGCCCACTTGACTTCGCATTCCAGGATGTCTGGCTCTAGGTGAATGATCACACCATCATGGTTATCTGGGTCATGAGATCTTTTTTGTATAGTTGTTCTGTGTATTCTTGCCACCTCTTCTTAATATCTTCTGCTTCTGTTAGGCCCATACCATTTCTTTCCTTTATTGCGCCCATCTTTGCATGAAATGTTCCTTTGGTATCTCTAATTTTCTTGAAGAGATCTCTAGTCTTTCCCATTCTATTGTTTTCCTCTATTTCTTTGCATTGATCACTTAGGAAGGCTTTCTTATCTCTCCTTGCTATTCTTTGGAACTATGCATTCAGATGGATATACCTTTCATTTTCTCCTTTGCCTTTCACTTTTCTTTTTTTCTCAGCTATTTGTAAGGGCTCCTTAGACAACCATTTTGCCTTTTTGTATTTCTTTTTCTTTGGGATGGTTTTGATCACCACCTGCTGTACAATGTTATGAACCTCCATCCATAGCTCTTCGGGCACTCTATCTATCAGGTCTAATCCCTTGAATCTATTTGTCACTTCCACTGTATAATTGTAAGGGGTTTGATTTAGGTCATACATGAATAGTCTAGTGGTTTTTCCTACTTTCTTCAGTTTAAATCTGAATTTTGCAGTAAGGAGTTCATGACCTGAGGGAAAGTCAGCTCCTGGTCTTGTTTTTGCTGACTGCGTAGAGCTTTTCCACCTTCAGCTACAAAGAATATAATCAATCTGATTTCAGTATTGACCATCTGGTGATGTCCATGTTTAGAGTCATCTCTCGTGTTGTTGGAAGAGGGTATTTGCTATGGCCAGTCCGTTCTCTTGGCAAAACTCTGTTAGCCTTTGCCCTGCTTCATTCTGTACTCCAAGGCCAAACTTGCCTGTTACTCCAGGTATCTCTTGACTTCCTACTTTTGCATTCCAGTCCCCTATGATGCAAAGAACCTCTTTTAGGAGTGTCAGTACTAAAAGATCTTGTAAGTCATCACAGAACCATTCAACTTCAGCTCCTTCAGCATTAGTAGTTGGGGCATAGACTTGAATTACTGTGATAATAAATGGTTTGCCTTGTAAATGAACAGAGATCATTCTGTCCTTTTTGAGATTGCATCCAAGTACTGCACTTCCAACTCTTTTGTTAACTATGAGGTCTACTCCATCTCTTCTAAGGGATTCTTGCCCAGAGTAACAGATATAATGGTCATCTGAATTAAATTTGCACATTCTGGTCCATTTTAGTTCACTGATTCCTAAAATGTCGATATTCACCCTTGCCATCTCCTCTTTGACCACTTCAAATTTACCTTGATTCATGGCCCTAACAGTTTCCTATGCCATATTGTTCTTTACAACATTGGACTTTACTCCCGTTACCAGTCACATACATAGTCAATGTTGTATGTAAAACATCACATGTCAATTTGTTGCAAAGGTCTCTAACCTGTGGTCTACAAGTGCAAGTTCATGATGTGTCTCACTGAAAATTCAGATTTTGCAAATATATGTGTATTTCCCTGGAGAGGGGTCTAGAGCTTTCATTAGATTTTTAGCAAAATCTATGAACCCAAGTTTTTTTTTTTTTTAAAGCAGTTTTTAGAGATTAAAGTGTATTTCAATGCTATTCTTTACTCTCCATATTCTATTCCCTCTAGTGACATACAGCGTCTTGGTCTGTTGTTGACATTTTGGATGTCTGAGTAGTGAACAATGCAAAACATTGAGAATAATCCTTTTAATGCAAAGAATGACCAGATGTGATAACATAACACAGCCTTGTTTGAGATTCTTGACTTGTTTAAAATTTAAGTAGCATTACATCTCTTTACAGAACTGGCTTAGAATAAGCATGGAAATAGCTCTTATGCAGTCTATGAGGCCAAAAAATAAATGCAATTCTGCACATTTTTTATTTAAAAGCATTCACGAGTGACATGTGAGCCATAAACGCTGGCCAAAAGCCACAGCTAAGCATTGTGTTAAGAAGAATACTATTGTTTTTAAGCCAAAAACTATTTAGGAATCAGTTCTCCATCTCCTAATTATTAAATTAGGAGTAAAACCAGAAACACACACACACACATATATATATGTGTGTATATATATAGAGAGAGAAATGTGCTTTAAGTATTGTCTTTCAGTTTAATATCCATGACTACTCTTACAAATCCAAACAAAATTGATCAATAGCCTACATAAGCAGTCATGTAGAACAGAAGAGGACTCTCCTATTTAAGCTAGAAGAATTGTGCTAGAGGCAGCTTGGTGAGATGTTGGGAAGTAAAATTAACGAAATAGATATGTGCTAGGAGAAATGATTCTACACACGTTCTGAATGCTTCTGCTTAGATTAATGTTTTCCTGCAAATAAAACTGGTTATTATCTATTTCAGGTCAAATAATGCAGCTATAAAGATGAATCTAGAGCTTCCCAGGTGGTGTAGTGGTAAAGAATCCACCTGCCAATGCAAGAGACTCAGGAGACGCAGGGTGAATCCCTGGGTCGGAAAGATTCCCCTGGGGGAGGAAATGGCAACCCGCTCCATATTCTTGCCTGAGAAATCCCATAGACATAGGAGGCTGGCAGGCTACAGTCCATGGGGTCGCAAAGAGTTGGATATGACTGAGCAACTGAGTACACATACACACAAAGACAAATCTACAGTAAGCAAGGTATTTATTTGGTCATTCAAAGCCAAGAGATGAGAGTTATTCTAAAAAAAAATACTAAAATGAGCAAAACCACTTTGGAATCTCTAAATACAGCACATAAAGATTTAACCTATGTGATAACAGATAATGAATCCTCAAAACAAATCCAAATTTTCAACATCCTCAAGATATGTGTTAGTATTATACACCTTGAAAGAAACACATACCTTATTTGACATCCCATTTAAATATATATGACTCTCCTCTACATCTGAGTGAAATGTGTTTGCTACTCACCCTTTATTATGCTGCTAACATATCAATCTCAGAATCCAATTCTGTCTTGGAAAGGTTTAGTAATACGTACAAAAGTAAGCACTCTAACAATTTTTCTTTTTTTTTTTTTTTGGCCACGCCACACAGTTTGCGGGATTTTAATTCCTTGACCAAGGATTGAACCCAGGCCCTCCACAGTGAGAGCTCTAAGTCCTAGCCACTGTACTGCCAGGGAATTCCCACTAACAAATCTTAATAATTCACTTGCAAACGGAGATAGTCTGAAAATTTTGTCACAAATAAAACATCCTTTTTGAATCTAAAAGGCAAGATTTAGCAATGTGTTTTTCCCATTATGTGCTTTGCTTCAGGGTTCCATCAGAGGTACACTTAAAATTAAGAACTGTATAAATGAACATGAGTGAAAAATTTATGAGTCCAGGGCAAAAGACACTTGGAAGGCAGCATCACCTTCTCCTCTGTGTAAAATTGGTCTCAGGGAAGTACAATGAACAGTGTCATGGCCTCTGTTGTGTTCTCTTCCACAACCATCCACGTGTCATAGAATTAACAAACCCACATTCTCAAGTCATGTTTCCTAACTTGGTCTGACTCTTAAGTAGTTCAAGATGTGCGTTAGGTCCGTTTGTTTTTTTCATTTCCCATTTGGTGATTCCAAAATGACATAGAAGTACAAGGAAGATGACTAAGTCATCCTGAGAACTGGTGTTTAGAAAACCTAATTATCAATAAGGAATCGCTTTCTCTTAGTTTTATATTAGTTTTAACTTACATATCAAAGTTGCGAATTCAAAGGCCTGTAGGACCAGGTGGTTCATTGGAAGTCAACAGAGAACAAAAGTGTGTGGCCCTCAGAAAATGGGCAATTGCTAGTCTAACTCACCTGTCACCAAGGAAGAGAACTCTAAAGGTGGACTTTCTAAGACAGCCCAGATATCTGAATTTTTATTTGAATACTCCAGATTACTAAATACAGTTACTAATTCCAAATTTCTTAACTACTGTTAAGAAAGAGTGAAGACCTGAAGACATGGTCTTCAGGTCTTCATGGACACAGACACGTTTCATGTGTCTGTGACCTCCGAAAGAAGCCTTCTTGAAACTAGTACTGGCCATGTGGCTGTGGGCACTTGGAAAATGATCACGTCTGTAGGAAGGATGAGAAGGCTGCCGTAGAAGCAGCCACTGAGGCCCATCTCAAGGTGAGACTTCATTGATTCTGAGTTATAATCATCCTCCCCATGTCTAGTACTAGCTCTCAGACAAGAGAGCTTCTGACCTAACTATTGAGGAAAGAATCACGTGTACCACAATCTGTCAAGACTCAATGAGACTAGCTTTTGGAATCAGCTCAACTATTCCAATTTTTAAAAATTTAATGTAAAACAAATTTTCAGTTCTAATTACAAAATCAAGTAAAATTCACCCAGAAAAATAACAAATACAGATAAACAAAGAGAAATCTCTTTAAAATATTCACATTCCCACTAAGTACCTTGATATAGATCCTTTTAGTCTATTTCTATGTGTTTATCTCTTTTAGAAAAATGACATCAAATCAAATGTATTTTGTAGTGCATATATATACTCAAGAAATACTGATTTTTAAAGGGGTATAAATGTAATTCTTATAAGATTAAATTTTATTCATTTCATTTAACATAAGCACAAATATGTCCATTTATCAAGAGTATGGTGTTGAGGATAAAAAAAACAAGCCCAAAACAGGAGAAAAAATGCAAAGCAACTCTCCCCTGACCCCAGAAAACAATTTCCCTCAAATCACCCACTAATTTAACAAAATTTTTCCAAATGTTAAGAAATCTAGGATTATTACTCTGTAGTGATAAAGCCTAATAAATCTAAAGTGAAAATAGATCAAAATAAACTCATTATATCATAAGGGATATTATTTAGATATAAGAACAAAGTATCAGAAAATATAAGTTGTTAATAGATTAAATAGTGAATCTAGAGAGATTGGGAAGAAAAAGATAAGGTCACTACAATGAACTCTGAAAATTCTATAGTGTATATTTAACTAGGACAAGAAAAAATAAATATTATTCATATATAGTAATATACAATAAGTGTATTTATATATTAATATAGTCAAGTGTATCTTAAAAATATAATACGTAAAATGCCATATATTTTGAATTCTACTAAAATCTCTTGCTAGTTAAAGCTAATATACCTTTTTTTTTATTAATTTGGAATTCAGCAGTGGTACAGATTTCTGTTCACCTTGTCCCTAAGGAGGCTAATTAGTGAAATAAATGACCAGCAGATTAGTTGATAACTGGGAAATAAAAAATTAACATTTTGGAAGGTTATTTCTGTGCTTAATATCTCTTCATTATTTGGCCTTCTCTTGATAAAAACCCACTATGTTACAATAGCCAAGAATATCCAAGAATAAATGAGTTAAAAGCAAATAAGAAAAACATTCTTATATAATACAACCAGACAGTGAAGTGCTTTTTTTAGAATAGACTTTTCTCCTGTTAGCAGCTCCAAATACTAATACAGTCTTGATTTCCAAACAAGTTTCTTTCTTAGATCTGTTTTAAATAAAATCTGATCACTCTAAGAGCAAAACTGCATAAAAACATATATTAGTGGAATTGATATATCCAATTGTCTCACAGTTGCCTCTCAAAAGTCACGTGCACCCCAATATTGGGTTCCATTGGTCCAAAAAAGAGATCTCCAAAATCTGTTAAAAATGCTGTATCACCCATCTTAAACTAATATTCAGAAATTATTAGGCCCATCCAAAGCTGATGTAGCTTTCCATTTATTCATTTGCTTCACCCATACAATCCAGTGATAAATCCCTTCCCTGCTAAGCATCCTGTTCTCCATTTCTGAGGTTAAATAAATCAATTTTATGAAATCATCTTGCAATACAGATGCTCCCTTTTCCCAACCCACATATTCTCATAAAAATTTAACAGGAAAATTTTAAAACATCTCGTCAACATTGTTTTTGCAAAGCAACTGTTAGTTATAAACAGTCTTTTAGGTCTCAAGGAGATTTAAGATACTTCAAAGACTTGGTTTAAACCCCCTAAATCCAGGTTGATCTTATGTGTTTTCTAAAACATCATATGTTAAGTTTAATGCTTAAAATTTTTTTAAATGTTTTGTTATACACTGGAAAAATTTAAACTGATCTCATGCTAAGAAACAGACATTCCTGGAATTTCCATTTTCACTAGTTCTTTTCTTTTCAAAAGATAAAGAAACAAGTGCTCCTGTTCATTGCTTTTACATAAACGTCTTCGAACTTATTCAAAGGAATCATATATCTCACCTACCCAATGTAATGTATAGTAACATATTTTGCTTCATGTTTTAAAAAAAAGAGAGAAATTACTCACCACTTAGTTCTCACAGAATGGCCTTCTTGGTTAGTCTTCTTATCAGGAAAGAGGCTGGTCTGTTTTCTTTTCGTATATCCTATGGGTCAGTGGCAAGAAAAAACAAATAAAGGCCATCTTGATAATTATTAGAAGTTTGTGCAAATATTAACCAAGGAGTCATGCTAATCTGAATTGCTCAGTTAATAGATACATGGTTCAATTTTTTAAATTCTGACTTATATAAGTTATAAAAGCATACACAATGGTGAGTATTTAAACTAAAAATCATAGGGTATGTTTTCCCCTCTAAGCTTTGGGTAACCATTGTAGATCACGTTTACTCTGGCAGGTTTGGGTTATTTGAATTAAAAAAAAAAATCGCAATTTGAGAAAGCAGTATTCTATTTCATAGCAAAGATTCAGTTGGGCCAATTAAATAATTCCTCAGCTTTCCACTGTTCTTTGCACTGGTAAGAAAGAAACATAAGCAACAATAATTTATTATGTCTTATTTTAGTACATATTTTGAAATTTTTACAACTAAGAGGAACACAGTTCTTTAAAGGTCCATTTCCTCTAAAATAAAACAACGTGTATCTCTTACCACTGGCTGGACATATATCCCCTTAGTTTCAAAATTAGAGAATAAAAGACTCAAGTATTTGTCTATTTGTTCTATTTGTTGTAATGCCAGTTCTATCCATGCAAAATAACAGACGCTTTAGGAGGAATTATTTACATGTCTATTTTGCCCAGTGTGATGTGGGGAATACACAGGAAGTGATAAGTCCTCAACTAGATGCTGAAAGGTCATCTATAAAAGAGATGATCGTATGTTAAGATTAATTCACAATCAAATCACGGCTATAATTACTATTTGCTTTGTGTTTTCTGCATTTTCAAATTTTTCCAAAGTGAGTGAAATGAGCCTATTAAAAAAAAGAAGAAAATCTGAATCCTGATTTCCCAAGGACTTGTGGCAGATTAAACACCATCAATTTCCTGGACTAGCTCTTGAACATATGGAGACATTAATACAAACAAAAATATGAGATCTCTCTCCCCTCAAGGAAAAAAAAGAATTAAGTGGTATTTAGCTGATATTCTGCAATGATTGCTGCTAAAAGAACACTGTATTTATAGTGAAAACAGTTTATTCTCTCTCCCATGACAAAATTAATACCTTAATGCATTTCTTTGTTTAATTTTATAACTCTAAAGAAGAAACTTTCTTTTGAGCACTTGTGTGTCTAGTATTGTTAGTTACTAGAGAATAGCAAGTTTGGAATCTTTTATTTCTTCTTTTTCTCCTTCTTCTTTACTCCTCCTCTTCCTCCCACCTCTTCCTCCTCTCCTTCTTCTTTTCCCCTGACCATCACAAATGTGAACACACATATACACAAGCACACACACACACACCTCAAGCACAGAGTTTGTGTCTGGGCACACAGTAATTATTTAAGCAATATTTGACACACGGTAATTATTTAAGCAATATTGGATAGTCATGATGTCAGTTAGGCAATGACAATCTAACTTAGAAACTTCAACCCACAAAGTCACAAAAATGATACTTTTTATAGTTAATAAACACTCAGAACCCAGATTCCTACCGTGGAAAAAAAAATCAGTGTTGAATCCAGTTACCTTATCATTTTCTCTATATTTCCTTCAAGATCTACACCCCATCTATCAACAGAGAATCTTTAAAAGACTTACATAAACACTTTGAAATTCCCAATGAGTATTCCCAATGAAATTCCCCATGAGTACATGCTTATTTTCCAATTTCTTATTCGTTGATGACCTATACAATCAAGTAGCCAAGCTTTTCAACTGTCCAGATAATAACAGTAATTAACATAGTATAAAGAGAAAGAGAGGTGATAAATATCCTTAGAATAAAATGCAAATTACTCAATTAGATTGCCAAGGATCATCCAAATTTCTCCTTCCCTCTTGTATAGACAACGGATGCCTATATTTTATCTTGTGTTCATTACACCATTCATTTTCTTGTTTATTCACTTTTGGGTCTTTCAAGTTTAATTGGAAGCCAGTGGACAGTCTATGGGGCTTCCCTGTTGACTCAGTCAGTAAGGAGTCTGCCCGCAATGCGAGAGCCCTGGATTTGATCCCTGGGTTGGAAAGATCCCCAGAGAGGGAAATGGCAACCCACTCCAGTATTCTTGCATGGGAAATCAATGGACAGAGGAGAACGGTGGGCTACAGTCCATGGGGTTGTAAGAGTCATACATGACTTGGCAACTAAACCACCACCGACACCAATCTATTCAGATGGTGAATAGATCTATTTAGATGGTGATTTGTACAGTACTAATGTCAATATTCTATAATGAGATTAATTACTGTATCCTATTCTGAAGATGACTTGTCAGGAGACCACCTGTCCTGCAATAAGTAAATAACATGGAGTTATAAATCTCTGTATATTTAATAGATAAACATGTAAAACTA
The DNA here is from genome assembly GCF_054371585.1 of Giraffa tippelskirchi. NCBI lineage: Eukaryota > Metazoa > Chordata > Mammalia > Artiodactyla > Giraffidae > Giraffa > Giraffa tippelskirchi. The sequence continues at coordinate 136,154,695 of NC_137283.1, forward strand.
CAAGAAATACTAAGCTTGTGCTTATCCATGAAAGGAAGTCAGGTCTCATCTCTTTTCTTGCAAAGAAAATTACCAGAGAATCATTCTGCAATGAAGAAACAATCCTATGCCTGGGATGCCCAAGCACATCAGTTCAGTTCAGTCGCTCAGTCGTGTCCAACTCTTTGCGACCCCATGAATCGCAGCACGCCAGGCCTCCCTGTCCATCACCAACTCCCGGAGTTTACCCAAACCCATGTCCACCCAGTCGGTGATGCCATCCAACCATCTCATCCTCTGTCATCCCCTTCTCCTCCTGCCCCCAATCCTTCCCAGCATTAGGGTCTTTTCCAATGAGTTAACTCTTTGCATGAGGTGGCCAAAGTATTGGAGTTTCAGCTTCAACATCAGTCCTTCCAATGAACACCCAGGGCTGATCCCCTTTAGGATGGACTGGTTGGATCTCCTTGCAGTTCAAGGGACTCTCCAGAGTCTTCTCCAACACTACAGCTCAAAAGCATCAATTCTTTGGTGCTCAGCTTTCTTCACAGTCCAACTCTCACATCCATACATGACCACTGGAAAAACCATAGCCTTGACTAGACGGACTTTTGTTGACAAAGTAATGTCTCTGCTTTTAAATATGCTATCTAGGTTGGTCATATCCTTCCTTCCAAGGAGTAAGCATCTTTTAATTTCATGGCTGCAATCACCATCAGCAGTGATTTTGGAGCCCCAAAAAATAAAGTCAGCCACTGTTTTCACTGTTTCCCCATCTATTTCCCATAAAGTGATCAGACCAGATGCCACGATCTTAGTTTTCTGAACGTTGAGTTTAAGCCAACTTTTTCACTCTCCTCTTTCACTTTCATCAAGAGGCTCTTTAGTTTTTCTTCACTTTCTGCCATAAGGGTGGTGTCATCTGCATATCTGAGGTTATTGATATTTCTCCCACATCAAATAGTAACATTTTTCACTGTACCTAAGCACCTCCCTACACTATTTAGCACTCAAAGATGTTTTGTCCTGGGCAGGAGTACACTTGGAAACAAACTTTCCAAAAGCTCAGGGGGATGTTGGCTGTGCAGGATCGCTTTGAAGTGCTAGGGCAGGAAAAGAGAGTGAAAAGTTTTGACCAATTAGCAACCAACTGAATGGAGTGTCTTGAGTACCATACCCCAGGAGTTCGTGCTGCCATGTCTCAAAACCCATTCTCAGGCCACTCATCTTATCCAGCTCCAAAGCCACTTCTTGCCTATACATATTTTTGAAAAGCTACTTTAAGCTAAAGGATTCAACTTGTGTCTGGATTTAAAACATAAATGTGTTTAATCAAAATGACACAGGAGAGAAAGGAAATTGGAAAGCCCTGAAGTTCTGTTGAATCTCACTGAATTAACACTAAACCTTATGTAGCTCAGGGAAGCCCATGTTTTCTTTCCAATAAAATATAATCCCAGATCAGGACTGCGGAGGTTATAAAAGAGTCAGTGACATCTTTTGGGAGAATTATGATTTTAACCCTACTGCCACTGCTGAGCCTCGATAACTAGAACCTATCTCTTTAAAATCCCTCTTGCAAATTGAATGAGATCTACTTTATCTCCTTTGAAACCACATATACCTTGAGATTTTTACAAAAGTGACAAAAGTGTTGCACATGCTACTGAAAGAGATTTTCTTTTTCTGAATTCTCTACAATGAATAACTAATATTAACTATATAGTTACAACCACCAGCTCCATAACTGACTCTACACGATGTAAACCTTAATTCAGTTGGAATTAGGTTAATTACATGGTTTCTTAACAGAATCAACTGCATTTCAAACCTAATAAACTGTTGTGTGCTACAAATTAGGTCCCATGAAATGTCTGAGTTCCAAAAAGGTCTCAGGTATTCCAGCAGGTGCTGGATGAATATATGTAATAAATTAATGTAATAAATAATACCCTAAAACAAAAAGATTTTAATATCATGTTTGGAAGTTATAATTAAACATAGTCTCTTCCAACTGATGCCACAATCAAAAAGTGGCCCAGTCTTGAGCAGTACTTTATTTTAATGGGAAGAATATAAATCCCTCAGTTCAGTTCAGTTCAGTTCAGTCACTCAGTCATGTCCGACTCTGTGACCCCATCAACCGCAGCACACAAGGCCTCCCTGTCCATCACCAACTCCCGGAATTTACCCAAACTCATGTCCATTGAGTCGGTGATGCCATCCAACCATCTCATCCTCTGTCATCCCCTTCTCCTCCTGCCTTCAATCTTTTCCAACATCAGGATGTTTTCAAATGAGTCAGCTCTTCTCATCAGGTGGCCAAAATATAGCAAATAGAAGAAATTTATCCACATCAACAATATCAGCACTGTGTTGACAGGCAATCAATAAATATCTGTTGGATCATCCTTTTTTACAAAGAACATGTGTAAGTGCTAACCGCTTTCCATTCAATCTAATAATATCATAACATCTGATAGAGTCCTTGGAGTTCTACCTTGCAAACAATGTTTTTAAACATATGTTGGAGCCAGATTCATCACAACTGCAAGGCAGAACATCATAAGGATTCTACTCAGCCCCTTAATTTGCAAACAACCCTGCAGTCATCGAACTCAAATGCTCACTGATAAAACCAAACCAAAAAAGGCTAAAGAGGCTCTCTTTGCTCAGTGGAAGAGAAAACTATCTAAAGTGTAAAATGAATACTCTGTGGGAATATGGAAATTACCACAGTAAGTAAGCAAGTATATAGGAATTTAAGGTTAGCACCATCAACAGCAACCAAATTATCTAAATTGCACCAGATGGAAAATCCATAGCAGATAGAGCTAGTTCCTAATCTTGCATATGGCTTCATTTTTATAACTTTATGAATTTAACTACTTGCAAACAAGAACATTTTTTTCTGTTTTCCAGTTCCCTTTCTTCTACCTGGTTCAAATGAATAGACAAATTAAATAACTCTTTACTTCTACAGTGCTTCTTAGAGATAGATTGCATGAGTATGTCATGGAAAACAATCCACAGTCTGGTAAATGGGCAGAAAGACTGGGGTTAGATTTCTATTTCTTTCAAGATGGAGAGCACATTTCCATGCTAGCACATGGACATATAGATTATGCATTGTTTGATACTATATATAATCAAAGAAGAGTGGGGCACAAAAACTTATACATGTGTCCATAGCAGTATTATTCACAATAGTCAAAAAATGAAAACAATTCTAATGCTCATTAGCTGATGAATGGATAAGAAAAATGTGTTATATCCATTCAATGGCATATTATTCAACCATAAAAGGGGATGAAGTACTAATACATGCTACAACATGAATTTCAAAAACATTATGCTAAGTGAAAGAATCTAGTCACTCAAAAAAATTTTTAAAAAAACATGTTTTTAAGCTATGCCTTTGCCTTTAAAAAAATTTTATTTATTTATTTATTTTATTTATTTTTTTTACCATGATGCATGTGGGATCTTAGTTCTCTGACCAGGGATCAAATCTGAATGCCCTTCATTGGAAGCTCAGAGTCTTAAACACTGAACCACGAAGGAAGTCCCAAGACCATATATGTGATTCCATTTGTATGAAATATCCAGAACAGGCAAATCTATAAAGTAAATTAGTGACTGCCTAGAGCTGGGGTGAGAAGGAGGGAATGGAAGTGAATGCTAATTGGTGGGGGTTTCTCTATAGTGTAAGGGGCAATACTTTAGATTGTAGTAATGTTTGCACAATCCTGTGACTATACTAAAAAGCCATGAATTGTATGCTTTGTATTGTATGTCAATTATATCTAAATAAAGTTGATTTCTTTAAAATAGCAGAGGGAAGATTTGAGTAGTTATCTAGGCTTAGATTTGTTATTTGGAGGCACAGTTGTCTACTTGCTTTTCTAAACAAATTCTATCAAATTCACTGGAAAATTACTGTCAGCTCTATTTTCTTGATAATGTAATTATTGTACTTCAAAACCATTTTTAAGAAGTTTTTTTAAATCTCCTTTTTTAAAAAAAATCTAAGAAAGCTATAAAGGATGACAAACTTTTAAGGAAATTATATCAAAAGTGATACAATCACAAGTGTTATCATTGTTTTTGTCCTATTCCTTTATTCATTCCTTTGTTGTTGTCTTTTTTGTTGTTGTTCTAATAGGACAATAATTTTCTTCAGCTTTACACAAATGAGGCTTTGTTTTTATACGTGTTGGTATTAACCTGAAGCTAATCATTTACCCTGAGTGATGTCAAAAAATGACTTATTTTCAGGATAAGTTAATAATATCTGAAATAACACTGTTATGCTCTGTCAGCCACCAACATACAATGGAGCGAGAAAAGAAAATCCAGTTGGTTAACTGACCTTGCACAGTTTAACTGTCAAATAAATTCCATAATGGACAGCTCAGAAATCTAATTTGGTAATCCTGAGAAACTCCCCTCCTCCTCTTTGTCCCTCCCTCATGCTCTCTAGATGGTTCAAGAAACAGCAATTATAACATTGACATCTAGCTCTAATATGTGGAGTGTTTCATATATCTGCCTTGATATTCATGAAATTATCCTAACTTTCCTAGAACCTAGAAAATGCTGTCTTAAATTATAATTTTCATACACTGATATAGTCTTCCATTTCTTTTTGGCAGAGAAACTAGAAAACCTTATAAATGAGAAATAGCTCAAGTAACAAAAATCATATGTCACATTTGGCTCCATGAAGAACTACAAATCTATGAAAAATGGCAGATTTTTTCCCACAGGAAGATCTTAATGAACTCCCAGTGTAGATCTGTACCTTATCTTTGACCACTGTTTAAACTCCATCTCTGACTAACAAATCAGGCAAGATCTCCAAAAATGATTTATGGAACAGCAAAAATCTCTGCTCAACAGTGTTCCAGAAGTTCATGACCATGGGAGTGATGCCACAGTAGAAAGTAAACTATGAAGAGTCACAGATCTTGACTGAAAATTGCACCCCACGACAGCTGAGCTAATCTCAAGCTGTTTTAGGTGACAGGAAAATTAAAGTGAGGGCCTTTGCATTGGCTTTCTTCTTTAGCTACCAACCAAAACGAGTTCTGTGAACATTTATTCAAGACCTGGAGCTCTGTTCAGTGATACAAAGGCAGAGCTTAAGTAGAAAAGAACTCTAGACCAAGACCTTTGAAAGACAATTTTCAAATGAATTTTCAAAAATATTACCTAAAAGTATCCGCTATCTCTCAAACAGACTGAAATGTTTAGCAGGATAAACACAGCACATAATTTTCTTCTTCAGTGTTTTATAAAGCTCAAGAGCTCTACATAATAATCATAAGCATGCCAAATGATTCATAAAGAGTAAAATTTGGGGAAAAGGTGATATTAGAATTGAAAAGTAAAATTTTATAACAGTCAAAACCATTTTATTATTGGACAGTTATGTTTTGCTTTTGTGAAAAGAAATACATAATAATGACTTTATTTGTTCAAATAAAACGCACTTGGCGCTCTTAAACATGTTCGGGAAAAGGAAGTCTGTCTCCCCTTCCATATATAATTTCTTTCATCCTCCTGGTGGTAAACATTCATAAAACGGGGAAATCTTCATCAATGATTCACCTTACATATGAAACGTAAATAATACCTGGGAGTAAACCCATTGCAAAATTATGTTACTTAAATCTTTCTAGTAGTTTGTCACCAAAATAAAAGATGTGAGATTTTCTACCTTTCTCAACGTTTTTTTTTCCAGTAACCGTTTTGGAAGCAAACAGAATAGTTCACTTTTACTTTAGATATTTTGAAGCTTGAAGACTTGCTAGATCCCTTTATGAAAGCTACCTGTGGACCAATCCTGGGCCTCATGTTCATTTCACAGACGCCAAGATTCTAGGGCTGCACGCAACAGGGTCCTGAAAGAAACGTGTTAAATAGCAATCATCGGGTCTATTAAAGTGGTTCCAAATTGTCCAGCCCTGCACTCAGGATTACAATAATTCCCGGGGTTGGCCCTGGCTAAGCGACAAGTTGATGGGGCAGAAGGTGGGGAGGAAAATGACCCCGGAAGCAGAGTGTTGGTTTTACACCCGCTGAGTATCTGTTACAAGTGAATTTCCTCTGGCGCCAGCAGGTATTTTGAGCAGGCATCCAGAGGGATCCCAGAGGGGACGGAAGGGAGTGGGGGAGATGGAGCTGGACGTTTGGGGATCAAAGTATTAAAGATCTCAGAGGAAAGCGGTAAGATCTGGATTGATTGGCCCCAAAGCTTCAAGTGAGATGCAGAAGGTATTTCGAATTTTTGTGAGTAGAGAAGATCCCAGAGGATCTTCACCAGGCCAAGGGAGTAAAATTCCAGACAAGTCCACAAGGACGAGGAGAGGCGCTACCGTCGCTTTTTACCCCGGGATCCCCAGAGGGCAGCTCCAATCGGCAGACCGTGCCAGCGCGCTGGGGCTTGGTTGCCACCGCTCTCATGGGTCCCATGTCGCGAGAGGGGAAGCTGAGGCTCCCGGGAGGGCCAGGGGCGCTGAGGTGCGCGCAGAGGCCGCGGCCAGTCTTCTCTGGAGGTCTGGAAGGCAGAGCCATTAAAGCCTGGCTGCCCGCTGAAGCGCTCGGGAAAGGTGACTGCGATTTATTTGGATTAGTCACTATACAGGTCTGGGGAGACAGCTATTTATCCGATGCAGGTCCTTGACAAATTGACTGGGCCGGGCTGCCGAGGACAATCCCTCTGACCCCGGGCGGTGCTGGGGCGGAAAGCAGGATCCTCCCACCTGCTCGGACCCACAGCGGCGCGCACAGCCTCGGAGACGCGCATCTCCACCTGCGGAGGCGCGGCGGCCTGCCGGGGGGCCCTCTCCCGGTTGGAGGGGCTCCGCCTCGGCAGCCTGGCCATTTCAGTGGAGACTTCCACTCTCTCTCCGGCGGAACCTTCTCCCTGGGTTCCGGGAAGGTCACCGAATCTGCGATCTGCCCTGCAGGTGACCCAGTCCTGAGCCCACCTTGGTAAAAATCATTTGGTCTGGCAGCATCCGAGTCATTTATCAGAGCTGTCGTTTGGGGGTTTTAGAGAACTGACTATCACGGTGTGAACCCGGCATTTGGCGACAATAATGTTCTCACTGGTTCTTAAGTGAAGATAACTTAGCCCCTGGTATCACCAATTCTGAAGTCGGTCCACTCCAAAAGCCTACAACTTTTGCTTTTACAGTTCATACACCTAATGAGAAAAGAACAAATCCTTTCATTCTATATTTCTGATCTTTTCTGGTCAATTTATTTCTTCGAATTTCTTTCTATCGGTAATATATGAAATGCTACATTAAAATCTTTTCAAAACAAAGAAGTTTGTACTAAGTATCGACCAACAAGGATGAATGGGTAATTTTCCAATTTGAAATACAATCAAAAGGGGTTATTTTTCCAACAGTATATGCTTTTCATGTAATTTCTTGTTACCTCAGCCTTAAGGCAAACGATGTATTATAGTAACGCGAAGATGTAAGACTAGACCTAAAATATGGAATTTTGACCAGGAACTCGAAGTACTGAGGACAAGTGAACAAGATCGTTTTGCTTTCAGAATCTAGAACAGCATTTTTTGGACAATCTCTAAAAATCTCTGCATCAGGCCATGATGTTAATTCCTTTCACCGTTTGCCTTTATGTTACTTAAAGACCTAAGCCTGTAAGAGTCATTTGAATAAATTCTTTCTTATTCAATAAAAGAAATCGGATCCCTTCAGTTAAAAGGATGAAAGTTCAGTGCGGCCAGAAGATGAGGGTTTTCACCCTTTTTATGGAGACTATTTGAACTCGAAAATTTTGCGTGGCGATCTATCTTGCTAAAAGTCAGGGCGAGATAATGTGTAATCTGGCTCTGATTTCTTCTGGAAAGAAAACATTGAAATGACTGCTCATTTATCACTGTGCCCACCCTCCCCCTCTCCCACCTTGGTTTAATTGACTATGGAACTCCGAGCTGTTTGTGTCTTAGCTTGACTGTTGGAAATGAAACCAACTCCGTGAAGGGTGAGTTTTAAATTATCAGGTTTATTATGGAAAGAAATCATAAGAAAAACATACAGGAAATGGTTGAAAAACTCTACCATCAGCCAAAACTTTGAGGAACCACTCAAATTTTGCAATGACTAATCAGGTTTTTCTTCTTGTATGACTGCTTGGTAGGTTCTGCAAATGTAGGTTCCTTGACTAATAGCAACTACTTAAGAGTTAAAATACTATTTGTGACGTTATCCTTAAACAGATTGCAAGAATACCTACTCTAGTGATTATGGAAATTAAAATGATAAGATTATTTGTTTTTAGTCCAGGTAGCTATTTTAGCCAAATAGACACAGCATTTATTTCCTCTAAGTAGATGCCTAAAATCACACACACAAACAAGTCATATAGACTAATCTCATTAGTAATCATTTATAGAACTTATATTTTTATTTTATATATATATATATATGTCAGGATTTCTTACAATGGTAATCCACAATTTTGACAAGAAATCAGTGAAACAACTACTCCCAAATACTGTCTGAGAATGCATAAATTAGAATAATCTAAAAATGTTCAAAAGTATTATTTAAAAGATTAAAATACATATGCCATTTAACCTAGCAATTCTATTTCAGGAAATTTATTTGACATAAAGAATTAATATCAAGGGATATTAATCATGATATGTGAATAAAAATTATAATTTAAGGAATATTCACAATAACAAAACATTGGAAACTAACATGAAGAACAGGAAAAATGATCTTGCCATTTAAATGTCATAGAACATTTGGTGACATCCAAACACATAATGTGTAAGATAAAATGAATTAAATGAATTTGTTTCATAAAAAATGAGTGTGTGTGAAAGTCTCTCAGTCATGTCGGACTCTTTGCAACCCCATGGACTGTAGCCTGCTGGGCTTCTCTGTCCATGGAATTCTCCAGGCAAGAATACTGGAGTGGGTAGCTGTTTCCTTCTCCAGAAATTTTCCCAACCCAGGGATCAAACCCAGATCTCCCTCATTGCAGGCAGTTTCTTTACCATCTGAGCCACCAGACAAGCCCAAATTATATTCATAGAAAGTATTTGGGAAGACATATATATCACAGAGCAGGCATATTCTATGTTTTTGTTCAAAAGTTTTATATATATGAAGTTTTAAAATACAGAAAATTGTGTGATAGCAAGTAAGTCTTCCCTTTCATGATTTTATCCATGTTGTTATTGGAGTTGTTAGCTTTTTCCATATTGGTTCACAAAGTTCTAATTGATTAAAGAAATAAGTCTTCTTTCTATCATGTATTTCCAAATATTTTTCCTATTTGAAATTTGTGTTTTGATTTTCTTTGTTTAAAATATGTATGTAAACACAGTTATCAGTCTTTTCTTTCCTGGCTTTCAGGTTTCATGTTTGCTTGGAAAATCACCTGCCCTACACACACACTAAAATTACAGTCTTTAAAAGTGTATCACTTTTCTCCTTCTAGTTTCATAGTTTTACTTTTTTACTTTTAAATCTTTAGTCCATTTAGAATTTGTCTGAGTTCAAGCAGTGAAGTAGGGATACAGCCTCTTTGCACTAACATGATGAGGAATGCACTTTTCCATTGATCTGAAATATCATTATTTTCAAAAAATTGAATTTTCATTTATATTTGGATGTCTAGACTCCTTATATTGTCCCAAAAACTTGTCTGTTTACTCAGGTGCCAACACACAATTATTTAAATTAACATAAGTTCATAATATATTTTAATATAGGACACCATTCCTTTCTTATTACTTTATTCCTCTTTATATTCTTTTTAAGAATATATCTGGCAACATAAAATCCAATTTATCTAACTGAAAATTTTTCTTTGTATCTGTATTGACATTACATTACATTTATTAACTAAATAGGGACACTTGATGTCTTCAAAATATTAAGTCTTCCTACCAAGAGCAATATAAATTTTCATGATGAGCTTTGTTTTCCAATTAAAAAAAAAATTTGTTCCTCAGTGAGTATTATACTGTCTGGGAGGAACTATATTCTATTAATTAAAACTACATGTTCTCAAGTTTATAAGATCTTGAGCAAGTTACATAAACACTTTGTTCCTCCTTTTTTCTTGAGTATTAATAAGACAGAAATAATAATAGCACCTGCTTCAGAGAGTTGTAGTGAGAATTCAATGAAAAGCTCTTCAAAGCACTTAGAACTGCGTGTGGCAATTGTAAGTGCTCAACACATATTTCCTTTCTTTGTTGTTATTATGATTACAAATGGAACCTTTTCCCCATTTTTATTTTCTAGCAGACTGTTGCTTGTATGAAGAAAACTGTTGATTTTATGAATTAATTTACAAACTACCATATTTATTAATTCTTTTATTATTTCTGTAGCTTTTCAATAGGTTCTGTTCAATTACCCAAGTATGTAATTTTGTCATCTGAAAGCAATTGTAAACTGAAATTGCTTTCAGTTTTCCTCCTGAAAACAACTGTAAATTGTCCTTCTCTTATGCAATTTTACTAACCCATTTCTTTCTCTTGTATAATTGCCTTGGCTAAGACTTCTAGAATGATAAAGAATAATAGTAGAGATAATATAATTTTTTGTCCTTGACTTCAATGAGAATATGTCTAATTCTTCATCACATGTTTTTGTCATGTTACAGAAGTTTCTATTTAGTTATATCATAATATTTATTTTTTCAATGAATGCTTGTGTAGTTAATGCTGTTCCAGAGGAATGAGGTTAACATGCTCTGTGTCCATCGCTTGGGAACAGAGGTACCCACAGGAATAGGAGTATCTCAATTTCAAGACTCGTAAAAATATGAGCATAATTAGTAAGTCAATGTGCCTATCTATGCAGTTAATATAGGCATCTTCAGATATTAAAACTACCAAACCATGTCCCTGAAATAGTTCAAACAATTATAAAACGAAGGATTCCCCAAGAATTCCCTTCTCCAAGAACACCATTTCATCTGACAAGGCATCTGGAAGTTACTCCACTGAAAAATATTTCTATCAGAAAGGGGTAATTAAGCAGTAGAGAAATATCAGTCAGAAAAACCTGGATTCCATCAAATTCTCCCTGCTTCTGAATGAGTGAACTTGGGCAGATAATCGCTCTAAGTATTAGTTTTATATCTGTAAAGGGAGGTGATAACATCTACCTATAAACGTTATTATGAGAATTAAACATGATGACACATGTCAAGCACTCAGCCCTCCTGATATGAAGTAATTCTTTCCCTTCAAATCAAAGTCTTCCAAATTATTAGTCTTCCAACATTTGCTTGTAATAAATAGGTAATTCCTGAGAGTAAATCAACTTTTCCTTCACACCTTAGTGCAAATTATTTACTGCCTTTTAAATACAAATATTACTTTGGGAGGCTAATGTTGATGAAACAAGTTTGTAATCATAAATTCTTAATAATGAACGCAGAAGAAATTGTTACAAAGAGGAAATAAACCTACATTTCTATAAAACTACCAAATGAACTGGAGGAATATAAAACATGATATTGTCCCAGTGAAATTTAGTGTTTTAAAAGGCATAAGATATAGGTTTTTCTAATGTAATTCTTTACTTTGCACTTATTTAAATGTCATATGGAAGAAAAGTGCTTTATAATTATGTATCATGGCTAATAGTTTCATCAAAATTATAACAATAATACAGTTCTAATTATGTTAAAAATTTAAGAACTTAAGTATTCTAATTGTCCTGAAATTGGTGTGTTAGTCAATGCTTATTAAAATGCATAAATTAAAGCCGTGGCTTTACAGTCATTTTGTTTACAGAAATTTTCATGTTAAGTGGATCTGCTCAAACACATAGGATTGGGATTTCTAGCTTAAAATTGACAAAAGTTCACATTGCAGACTATAATGATTAATTTCTCTAGAAACCTTAGGTTAAGATATACATCTAAATTGTCAGAGAAGTAAAATATTTTACTTAAAGAAAGGGAAAGAAAAAGAACCATACCTTGGAGCATACCATAAACACAAGATAAAATAAATAATAGCAAAAGGTCATGATCGTAGAAAACTTAGGATGTACTAATCTGTGTAAGTGTGTGTGTGTGTGTTCTCGCAACATCCTCAAAACAACCCTATGAAGCTAAAAGAGGTTAATCATACAGTCAGAGAGAAGCAGAACTAGGAACCACCTATCCATCTAGATATGTGTATGCATGCTCAGTTGTGTCCAACTCTTTTGTGACCCCCACGGACAGTAGCCCACTAGGCTCCTCTCTGTCCATGGAATACTGCAGGCAAGAATATTGGAGTGGGTTCCCATGCCCTCCTCCAAGAGATCTTCCCGACCCAGGGATCAAACCTGTATCCCCTATGTCTCCTGCATTGGTAGACAGATTCTTTACCACTGAGCCACCTAGGAAGCCCTGTCCATTTGGATACAGACTAGCAAAGCCCACTGTATCCTTGGACTTTGCACGTGTAAGAACCAACAAATTCTCTTTGCTTAAACCATGATGGGTCTTCTGTCACTTGACACAGAACCAATACAAAGGCTAATTTTTATTTGGGAATCTAAACAATGCAAGAAAGAGCATTCTAAAGTGAGTTTCACAAATAACCAAAAAAAGAAAAAATTAGTATGGCCATTAACTTCAATGTCTTTCCTAAAGCTCTTACCAGCACAGTTTGCTACCAACACTGAAATAACATTGAGTGGTTTGAATTTCACCTCCTCTCCTCTCCTTTCCCTCCTCTCTAATGGAGCTGCTTAATGAGTAGTGAAAAGTCCCAAAAGGTGAATGAGAAAGAGAATGGGATAATCAATTCCAAAGGAAGTAAATGTCTTTAGATCTAATGTCAAGTCCTATATACATGGATGCAATAAATATCTATGTCTGTACTTTTGTTGTTATTTAGTCACTAAGTCGTATCCAACTCCTTTGCCACCTCAGGGACTGTGTAGCCCACCACCCTCCTCTGTCCTTGAGATTCCCCAGGCAAGAATACTGGAATGGTTTGCCATTTCCTTCTCCAGGGGAATCTTCCCAACTCAGGGATCAAACCCGAGACTCCTGCATTGGCAGGCAGATTCTTTACCACTGAACCACCTGGGAAGCCGAATATGTTTAGTAAAGGCAAATTTATAGTCATAGAAAACAGATCAATGTTTGCCTAGGGCTGAGGGCAGGAGTGAAGGAACTTCTCGGGACTGAGAAAAATGGTCGAAAGTTGGATTATGATAATAGCGATGGCTGCATACCTCTACAAATTGACTAACACCTTTTTTCATTTAAGGGTGAAGTTTGTGGTATATATATTATACTTCAAAAATCTGCTGAAAATTAAAATGTTGTCATAATATCTCTGAAATACTAAATCTTATTGTTGTTTGATTTCACTTAAGGCAACCAATAAATTATTTGGGCTTTTGAACAACCAGCTTCAGTATGTTAAATTTTAGCATTTACATAGACTGCTTAACTAGAGCATTTTAAAGTAAAGTGAAAATAGGAGAGGTCTGGCAGCTTGAAAAGACCTGCTATTGAAGATGGCAGCTGAGTAAGAATGAGCTGGATTATTTGCTAAGGGGCCTACATTCTGACACTGGGAAGATAACTACCACTCCACATACTAGTAGAGAAATCTCAAAACAGCAGCAGATTCCCCAAGGGATCCTATGTCATGATGAGGAAGGATTACAGGAAACTTCTACTAACACTTTATTTTCCTTCCTGGAGCTCCGGGAGAGGTTTCAGTAACTCGGTGGACAGGTCAATGGCTACTTACCCTATAGAGTTACCCACAGCCTTCATGATAACTTATGCCTTGCCTACTCCTTTTAAAACCCTCTTTGCTTTTGTCAGAGGCATGTAAGTTTTGTGTTTCCACAAGTCTGCAACTCTCAATTGAGTTTGGTTTGTGACCTGGTAGTTGTTAACTGAAATAGGACATCACACCAAACATGTCTTCAAAGGAAACCAACTATAAGAAAGCCAGGAATAAGACAGATTTGGCCAAATCAATCCCACTCTTCTGGATATAATTTAAATGAAACAGAGCATTTTTTGTCACAAAATGGACAGACTTAAAGCTAAAATATATGAAAAGAAAGCTAAAATATTCAATAATGTTTTAAATTACAATTATGTTTGTGGAGCAGATAAGGAAAGGAATTACTTAGATAATTTAGGCTCTTTGCCAAGATACCAGTTTTGTCTCAGTTATCTTGATATTTCAGGAGAAAAAAATTGGCATAGATTGTGCTAAAGCTGAAAATTCTTCTAATGGTTTTGCATATGTACAAACAATGTAAGTGAAGTATGTTAGTGTAGAGTTTAACATCCTAGAAACAAGCAGTTAAAAAAGGCACCATCACTCTTAATATTTTGCCTGTAGAGAAATTTGTTAGATGGCAGAGCATGTGGCCACCTGACAGATAACTATCAGCTTAGTTTGTACTACTTTCTTCTTTTATGTTATTTAAAAAGAATATTATTCCAGATATTTGGTATCTCAACAGGATTGAGTTTCTCTGGCACTGAATACTTTTTAAATAGCTATCAGTCACTTGATTTAAAAATTCATGAGCATTTTAGGATGTGAGAAAGAATGTTTTATTCCTACGTCATTCTTTTCTATAGGTGAAAGGTATAAGAATATCTACAGGGACTTTAAGATAACATTATTCTTTTTTTTCTTTTTAACATTATTCTTTTAACTACTTTTACTTGGTACATGTCAATACCACTGCTAGTATAAAAAATGGAAGTCTAATACAATGTGAGTTTTTTTTATATGCCAATGTGGTTTATTGTCTTTATATGCCAATGTGTTTTATTATTTTTATATGCCAATATGTTTTATTTTAACACACACATACATCTGAACTATCACTAGATAATTTAGTGCACTAAAAATAATGGCTCACCTAGAAAATCCCTCAGGAAGGTCACTCTTTAGCATTACTCCCACTGATCCAGTGGATTTCTACGTTAGTATAAATTGCTGTTTAAGATCTAATCAGTTCTCATATTTCACCAATGGACCCATAATAATATGGCCACCAGAAGCACAAAGAGGCAATGAAGGGCTCTCCTCTAGAAGCTTTAGAGAAAGCACTACACTGTGTACACCTTGATTTTGAACTTCTGGTCTTGATAACTGTGAGAGCGTACATTTCTGTTGCCTTCAGTTCAGTTCAGTCACTCAGTCGTGTCCGACTCTTTGCGACCCCATGAATTGCAGCACGCCAGGCCTCCCTGTCCATCACCAACTCCCGGAGTCTACCCAAACCCATGTTCATCGAGTCAGTGATGCCATCCAACCATCTCATCCTCTGTCGTCCCCTTCTCCTCCCGCCCCCAATCCTACCCAGCATCAGGGTCTTTTCCAATGAGTCAACCCTTCGCATGAGGTGGCCAAAGTATTGGAGTTTCAGCTTCAACATCAGTCCTTCCAATGAACACCCAGGATTGATCTCTTTTAGGATGGATTGATTGGATCTCCTTGCAGTCCAAGGGACTCTCAAGAGTCTTCTCCAACACCACAGTTCAAAAGCATCAATTCTTTGGTGCTCAGCTTTCTTCACAGTCCAACTCTCACATCCATTCATGACCACTGGAAAAACCATAGCCTTGACTAGACGGACTTTTGTTGGCAAAGTAATGTCTCTGCTTTTAAATATGCTATCTAGGTTGGTCATAACCTTCCTTCCAAGGAGTAAGCATCTTTTAATTTCATGGCTGCAGTCACCATCAGCAGTGATTCTGGAGCCCCAAAAAATAAAGTCTGACACTGTTTCCACCGTTTCCCCATCTATTTCCCATGAAGTGATGGGACCAGATGCCATGTTCTTAGTTTCTGAATGTTGAGCTTTAAGCCAACTTTTTCACTCTCCTCTTTCACCTTCATCAAGAGGCTCTTTAGTTCTTCTTCACTTTTTGCCATAAGGGCGGTGTCATCTGCATGTCTGAGGTTATTGATATTTCTCCTGGCAATCTTGATTCCAGCTTGTGTTTCTTCCAGCCCAGCGTTTCTCATGATGTACTCTGCATATAAGTTAAATAAGCAGGGTGACAATATACAGCCTTGATGTACTCCTTTTCCTATTTGGAACCAGTCGGTTGTTCCATGTCCAGTTCTAACTGTTGCTTCCTGACCTGCATACAGGTTTCTCAAGAGACAGGTCAGATGGTCTGGTATTCCCATCTCTTTCAGAATTTTCCACAGTTTATTGTGATTCACACAGTCAAAGGCTTTGGCATAGTCAATAAAGCAGAAATAGATGTTTTTCTGGAACTCTCTTGCTTTTTCGATGATCCAGCGGATATTGGCAATTTGATCTCTGGTTCCTCTGCCTTTTCTAAAATCAGCTTGAATGGTTCCTCTGCCTTTTCTAAAACCAGCTTGAACATCTGGAAGTTCATGGTTCACGTATTGCTGAAGCCTGGCTTGGAGAATTTTGAGCATTACTTTACCAGCATGTGAGATGAGTGCAATTGTGCAGTAGTTTGAGCATTCTTTGGCATTGCCTTTCTTTGGGATTGGAACGAAAACTGACCTTTTCCAGTCCTGTGGCCACTGCTGTGTTTTCCAAATTTGCTGGCATATTGAGTGCAGCACTTTCACAGCATCACCTTTGAGGATTTGAAATAGCTCAACTGGAATTCCATCACCTCCACTAGCTTTGTTCATAGTGATGCTTTCTAAGGCCCACTTGACTTCACATTCCAGGATGTCTGGCTCTAGGTGAGTGGTTGCCTTAAGCCACCCAATTGTGTGGTAATTTCTTACAGCAGGCATAGGAAATTAATACAAGTCTTGTCCTTTAAAATCCCTAAGTTCATTCTTTAGTCATGAAGTCAATAGACAAAGATTATACAGGTATTGGCCTTTCTTAATAAGAATGAAATTAGGGGGACTTCCTTGGTGGACCAGTGGTTGAGATTTCACTTTCCAGAGAAGGGGGTGTAGGTTCAATCCATGGTTGAAGAGCTAGGATCTCACATGCCTCGAAACTGAAAAATCAAAACATAGAACAGAGAGGTTGCCCAGGTGGTGCTAGTGGTAAAGAATTCACCTGCAATGAAGAAGCTGCAGGAGACACAGGTTTGATCCCTGGGTCAGGAAGATCCCCTGGCGGAGGAAATGGCAACCCACTCCACTATTCTTGCCTGGAAATTCTCATTGACTGAGGAGCCCAGCAGGCTACAGTCCATGGGGTTGTAGAGTCAGACACAACTAAGCAACTGAACATGAATATTGGAGCAAATTCAATAAAGACTTAAAAAGTGGTCCACATCAAAAAAAAATCTTAAAAAAAAAGAATGAAATTGGAGGCCAGGATTATAGGATGTGACCTTTTGGCTTTCAGTTAGAACAATTTTTTTTTTTTTACTGAAATCTAGTTTTCAAAGTTGGCAACAGCATTGCCAATGTATAGGCAGCAGATTGTCTTCATTATAAACAGTCTATTTTCTTTTCAAGAAACTCAAGCAATTATTTAAAGTTGGGTCCATATAGAGGCCAAAAAAAGTCATTTATTAATGGAATTCCATCACTTTTTAAAATCACAAAAAGTTGAAAGAGATGATAACCCAGCATCAATTTTAAAATAAATATCCCAAATAAATACAACTATTATATATAAATATAAATGTGTCTGTTCAGTTCAGTTCAGTCGCTCAGTCATGTCTGACTCTTTGCGACCCCATGGACTACAGCACATCAGGATTCCCTGTCCATCACTAACTCCTGGAGCTTGCTCAAACTCACGTCGATCAAGTCGGTGATGTCATCCAACCATCTCATCCTTTATCATGCCCTCCTCCTCCCACCTTCAATCTTTTCCAGCATCAGGGTCTTTTCCAATGAGTCAGTTCTTCACATCAGGTGGCCAAAGCACTGGAGTTTCAGCTATTAATGTGTCTGTTAATCTTTGGCAATAGCTTTTTAAATTAAAAGTACAGCTACTTGAATGATAAAGAAATTTATGATTTTTACCTCTGGAGTCAAACTTAGTGATATCAGTAACCTACTATGAGGCCTTTATAAAATATTCTATATCTTTATTCTACCATGGTCTACTTAAAAATATAATTTTGGGGGAAAAGATGAATGATTTATAATAAAAATAACCATTTAAATCACCAGAAAGTGAAGGGAAAAACTTATCGTAGTTATAGCTTAATACTGAATAGATTTTTAATTTTGTGACTGCCATCATAAGCTGATTTTAATGACAGAATTCTAGATACTGAAATTACTCCTGTCCTCCCCCATGTTTTTAGGGCTTAGTTGTTAGAAAGTGATTTCTGCCAAGGTCAATTGTTTTTCATATTTTTTAATTTATTTATTTTTATATTAATGCAGCACATGGGATCTAGCTCCCTGATTAGGGATTGAACCTGGAGCTCCTGCGTTGGGAGCTCAGAGTCTTAGCCACTGGACCACCAGGGAGTCTCAAAATTGATTTCTTTGTTGACATTTCTGTTGAAAGCCATATCCTTTACAATCTTACCCCTAGCCTAAAGTGAAAATAGGCAGAAGGAAGTGAAATGCAACTATTGAAAAGGGCCATAAAAGTAATTGTCATAGCAACAACCTTCATCATCACAGCAACCATTATCTGTAAGTGTTGGCCACATCCTAAACACTGTGAACCTAAGCACGTGAACCGTGAACTTCCAGATGTTCAAGCTGGTTTTAGAAAAGGCAGAGGAATCAGAGATCAAATAGCCAACATCCACTGGATCATCAAAAAAGCAAGAGAGTTCCAGAAAAACATCTATTTTTGCTTTATTGACTATGCCAAAGTCTTTGACTGTGTGGATCACAGTAAACTGTGGAAAATTCTGAAAGAGATGGAAGTACCAGACCACCTGACCTGTCTCTTGAGAAACCTGTGCACAGGTCAGGAAGCAGCAGTTAGAACTGGACATGGAACAATAGACTGTTTCCAAATAGGAAAAGGAGTATGTCAAGGCTGTATATTGTCACCCTGCTTATTTAATTTATATGCAGAGTACATCATGAGAAACGCTGCGCTGGAAGAAGCACAAGCTGGAAGCAAGATTGCCAGGAGAAATATCAACAACTTCAGATATGCAGATGACACCACCCTTACGGCAGAAAGTGAAGAAGAACTAAAAAGCCTCCTGATGAAAGTGAGAGAGGAGAGTGGAAAAAGTTGGCTTAAAGCTCAACATTCAGAAAACTAAGATCATGGCATCTGGTCCCATCACTTCATGGCAAATAGATGGGGAAACAATGGAAACAGTGGCTGACTTTATTTTTTTGGGCTCCAAAATCACTGCTGATGGTGATTGCAGCCATGAAATTAAAAGACGCTTACTCCTTGGAAGAAAAGTTATGACCAACCTAGATAGCATATTAAAAAGCAGAGACATTACTATGTCAACGAAGGGCCATGTAGTCAAGGCTATGGTTTTTCCAGTAGTCATGTATGGACGTGAGAGTTGGACTGTGAAGAAAGCTGAGCGCCAAAGAATTGATGCTTTTGAACTGTGGTGTTGGAGAAGACTCTTGAGAGTCCCTTGAACTGCAAGGAGATCCAACCAGTCCATCCTAAAGGAGATCAGTGCTGGGTGTTCATTGGAAGGACTGATGTTGAAGCTGAAACTCCAATACTTTGGCCACCTCATGTGAAGAGTTGACTCATTGGAAAAGACCCTAATGGTGGGAAGGATTGGGGGCAGGAGGAGAAGGGGACGACAGAGGATGAGATGGCTGTATGGCATCACCGACTCGATGGACATGAGTTTGGGTAAACTCTGGGAGTCGGTAATGGACAGGGAGGCCTGGCATGCTGCGGTTCATGGGGTAGCAAAGAGTCAGACACGACTAAGTGACTGAACTGAACTGAACTGAAGCACTGTGCTGTGCTTTGCTTAGTCACTCAGTTGTGTCCAACTGTTTGCGACCCATGGACTGTAGCCCACCAGGCTCCTCATTCATGGGAATTCTCCAGGCAAGGATAATGGAGTGGGTTGCCATTTCCTATTCCAGGGGATCTTCCCAACCCAGGGATCAAACCCAGGTCTCCCACGTTGCAGGCAAATTCTTTACCAGCTGAGCTACAAAGGAAGACATGTTTAGCACTAAACTAAGTCATTTTACATGTATCTTCCCAATGAACACACCCTAAACACTCTAGGACCCATGTCTGCTGTTATCAGATTAAACAGGAGCGCTCTGAACCCAGTGAAGGTAAATGAAAGGACTTGTCCAAGTTCACACAACAAACTGCTTGTATAAGCAGAACTTAGACCCAGTCCCTTAGTGTCCTACTTGCCACAATAATTTAAGAGAAAAACATAAGAACAAAAATCATAATTCTATTAAGAACATCCACATTTTATAATTTAATAGGATGTGAGAATTACATCATCCATCTAACATTTAGTTCACTCTTCTGCCTAAATTCATTTGAGAAATATTCTACTCTACCCTTCCTGGGTAGATTATCTCACTGTGGTAGTTCTGCAATTGAGGTAAAAGGGAAAGAACTTACTAGTTCATGTGAGGGGCAGTTTATTATTTGCCTAAAATTTTAGCTGAAAATAATACTGGTTTTATCTAAAATATGTCAGAGTGACCAGTTAGAAAGACCCCAGTACAGTCAATCAACTGTTTGTTTTGTCTATAGAGTAATCCCCAAAAAGACATTTATCACATTTTATTACTGAATTGATTTAACCTATGTCTATTTCTGTGTGGGAACTGTGTGGAAAACTCAAATGCATTGGATGGAGAATTCCTAAATTCTTCTACTGATGGGTTCTTTAGAACTGATTTAATGCTTCTAACTAAAGAATGGTCCTCCTTTCTCGAGGAGAATTGCCCTCTTCAAATTTTAAGAATGAGTATCAGATGACCCTCCTCATCATAGACCATGAATCTAGATTTAAAGCTCTTCATCCTAATGATTCCTCAGAAAAGGAAATCAAGACAAACTCCGAGGTCTGCTGTTCTTACTATTGTCATTGTGGTTGGTGTAACAACATTGGAACACAGTAAACTCTCAGATGACAGTTCTAGGCATATCCTGACTATACTGAAAGTTGGAAATAACAATAAATAAGGAAAACCTTTTTCTCCAGTTATAATTTCCAAAGACAAACACCAGGGACTGATTTGTGTCCTTTCTGCCTCCAAATTCATGTCAAAACCCTAACCCCCAATGTAACTGTATTTGGAGATAGGGCTTTTAGGAGGCAGTTAAGGTTAAGTGAGGTCATAAAGGTAGTGTCTGATAGCATCTCTGGCCTAATGAAGACGAGAAAGAGACCTTTCTATTTTTCTCTTTCCTCAAAAGTACTCAGAAGGGAAACCATGTGAGGACACAGCAAGAAAGTGACCATCTGCAAGCCATGAAGAAAGTTTTCACTAAAAACCAACCATGCTGGTACCCTGATCTCTGATTTCTAGCATCCAGAACAGTAAGGTATAAATGTTTGTTGTTGAAGTCACCCAGTCTATGGTATTTTCCTGACTAAGATAATAAACTATTAGTAAGCCTTAAAATATATCAGAAAAATGAATAAATTTTTAAAAGTTTTCTACTTGCTCTAAACCCATATAAATTTACCTGCTGCATGATCAGATGGATAGAAATTAAACAGGCAACAGAGAAGGTTTCAGTTAGGGCCAGTAGTCATAACAGCCTTAACAACCTGCACATTTTTATTGATCATTTCTCAAATATGGTAACTTTAACAAGACATTTTACCAAGAGTAAGTTAATGACAGCATTAGCTGGAATGACTCACACTGGAAAGGCTGAATGAGTGTTCTCAGATGCATAGTCAGAGGTTGGTTATTAAATATTTTTCAACTAATTCTGAGCTCCAAAGTGAAGTCCACTGGTACTTAGAAAAAATTACAAAATTCATAAAGAACTTGTGATCGGCCTTTTCTATCAGAATCAAACAAAAAATTTTATCCTAGCTCCAGTTAATTTGACCTACAAATATACTGGCAGACGGAGAAGGCAATGGCACCCCACTCCAGTACTCTTGCCTGGAAAATCCCATGGATGGAGGAGCCTGGTAGGCTACAGTCCATGGGGTTGCCAAGAGTTGGACAACTGAGCGACTTCACTTTCACTTTTCCCTTTCATGCACTGGAGAAGGAAATGGCAACCCACTCCAGTATTCTTGCCTGGAGAATCCCAGGGACGGCGGAGCCTGGTGGGCTGCCGTCTATGGGGTCGCACAGAGTCGGACACGACTGAAGCGACTTAGCAGCAGTAGCAGCATACTGGCAGAAACTAAACTGGCTCCCTTTCTTTCTACCAACAGGTCCCCTGAACTCTGAGTTTAGCAGAACATATTCAGACACCATATTTCCAAACTTTGCTTGCAGCTAAAGAGGCTAATAGAATGGGAGCAGAAGTGATATGCATAACTTCCAGATCCCACTATTATAAGGAACCTGCTCACCCCCCCTCCCTTCTTTTCCCTCCTTCCCAAGGGCTGGTGAGTGTAAGCTGACTTCACCTCTGTATCTGAAGTCATCCATCTCCCAAAGGACAAGAGAGAAGAAAGCTGGGGCCTGGGTATCTTCATGAAGCAGAGTCAACCATCCACCCCGGACCACCTGCCAAGGTCTGCACTATAAGAAAGACAGAAGTAAATTGTGATGTGTCTGAGAGACTGTATATTGAACTTGTGTTTAGTCCTCTAAATAATGTGCATATCTTACAGTTTACGGCATGCTTTCCACATGCTATGGCCTAGAAAATCCACTCATTTATTCAACAACTATTTTTTAAGTACAGATTTTGTGTTAGCCTTGCACTAGGCTCTGAGCACACAACTAAACCGTGCACACAAAGTCTCTGAAGTCATGAAACTTTCATCACAGTGATGGAGGAGGACACTTTCATTACACTGATGAGAGAAAATAACAAACACAATAATTTCAAGGCAGTAACTAATTTAAAGTGAGGGTTTTAGACTCAGATTTGCCCCATTTATATCCAGACTTTGCCATTTATCCCCTGTAACGGCCAGCCTCCAAGAATGATCCCCACACCCCTACACACACACACACACACACACACACACTGAACCACATCTCCTCATTTATAGGCCCTTCCCTTGAATCTGGGCAGGCTCCATGACTTACTTTTGACCTACAGAAAGAGAATGAAATGATGCTGTGTAACTTTCAAGTTGAGGTCATAAAAAGGCCTTCAGCTTCTACCTGAGTCTTACAGAATGCTCACCCAGAAAATAGTCAACTACCATGTAAAGAGTTCAACTGCCTGAGACTGCCAGGCTGAGGAAGCCACATGGAGAGGCTGCCTGGAGAGAGATGACCGGCCAGACCCTGGCTGATACAGCCATCCCAGTGTGTGAGTGAAGTCATCTTGAATGTTCAGCCTAATCAAGCCTTCAGAGGACTCCAGAAACCTTCTGACTGAGAGACCCCAAGTGAGGACCAACTAGCTGAGCCTAGTCAACTCATGGAACCAAAAGAAATGACACAAACTCAAGTCACCAATAAGGGTTATTACATAGCAGGAGCCAACTGGACCACCAACTTCGTGAATTAAACATATTTCTTAATCTCCCTGTACCTCTGTTTTCTCACCTCTAACATTCCTGTATCATAAGGTTGCTATTATAACTGAGTTCATCTGGAAAGTACTTAAAACAACACCTGGTTTGTAATAAACATTTAGTCAATATTGGCTACTATTATTTATCATCAATAAATAAAATATTGATGATGGGACAGAAATATTCAGAGTGGATACTCAGGAAGATGACCCTTGAGCTTTGACCTGAAAAGTAAGGACTCCGCCATCCAGAGAACCAGGAGGAGCCTCCAGACAGACAGGTGTGAGGATGAGGCACCTGGGGTGGCAACCCACTGTTTTTGAGAGACAGAGGAATGGCCGATGTGGTTGGAGGGTGGTGAGCAACGTAGAGTCATGTAAGCCATGATAAGGAATTTGGATTTTATATTAAACACAATGGGAAGTTTTGAGGGATTTGAGAAGAGGAATGACTTGAATCAATCTGTTGGAAGAGGATTTTAGAAAGGTGAGAATGGAGGCAAAAAAAAAAATCCCCTAGAAGACTTCTGCAGTCATCTTAGTAAAAGACTTTGGTGATTTGAACCAGTGTTTAGCAGGGGAGATAGGGAGAAGAGGGCAGATTTAAGGATGAGTTCCTTGAATGAGTGGCCCTTGGGCTGCCCATCAGGTTCCCGTGGTAAACTGAGATTTATTTTAACAAGGTCACTTTGGAACTTACATTACTTTAACACATTAGACAGTTCAAACCATTATACCCAAGGATGGCTCAAGTCTATCTCATTTTGTATAGTGCAGCCTTCAGTTGCTATAGATTCTTATTACTAAATACTGGATAACAAAATATAAGTTTTTCACTCATTTCTTATTATTCAAATAAGAAAAGTGATTCAAAGCAATATTTCTGAGTAGACGAGCATTACAAAGTAAATCAGGTTGCAAGTTCAAGTGGCAATGCTGTGGCCGGCCACTTAGGTGAGCCTGCACAGAATTTGTGTCCATGTAGGGCTTCCTGGGTTCTTAGTACCTTCCAGTTCTAAAAGGCTATTCTTCTGGGGCTTTGTTTTAAAATTCTACACTACCTGGAAATATTTTATGCTCATGAGGTCAAGAGTCACACTCTGAGTACTTTTTTGATGGTCCGAGGAGCTAAACTACGTGACTCATGACTCTTGGCTCCTCAAGGTTAAAAGTACCTGTCACAAGGATGTAATTACACACAGATAACCACCAGAAGGAAGGTTTGATTTTAATGCCCATCTTCTCCTAATCTGACAGGCAGGGGGCTGACAGTGAGTTGGCCTCTTTGTTTTATCACCATCAATAAACCCGTATTAATCCAAAAGAGAAGGCATATGTGTACACACATGTGTATATTCACTTTGTTGTACAGCAGAAACTAGCACGATGTGGTGAAGCAACTACACCCCCCCCAAAAAAAACAACATGTAATGCTTTATAGGTATCATTCATATAATACTTAAGATTTATTCTTTTTAGGAAAACTTGGGAGGTTTTGCTCAGGCTTTATATGAAGACATGGAAAAGTCATCACTCGAGCAGGTTTTTCTAAAACTTCACTGTTATTTGTGGAAAGTCTCTGGCACACATTTCTATTAGGATTTCCATTTCATAGATTCACAGATATACAAGACAAACTTATGGTTACCAAAGGGGAAAGCAGGGGAGAGATAAATTGAGAATTGGGGATTAACAGATACACACTACCATATATAAAGTAGATAAACAACAAGAACCCACTGTAAAGCACAGGGAAGTATATTTAATATCTGATAATAACTTTTAACGGACTTCCTTGGTGGCTCAGACAGTAAAGAATTCACCTGCAATGCAGGAGATCTGGGTTTGATCCCTGAGTCAGAAAGATCCCCTGGAAAAGGGAATGGCTACCCACTCTAATATTCTAGCCTGGAGAATCCCATGGACAGAGGAGCCTGTTGGGCTACAGTCCATGAGGTCACAAAGAGTCAGACATGACTGAGCAACAAACACACACACACAGACACAATAACCTTTAATGAAATAATCAGGAAAAGAACATATAACTGAATCACTTTGTTGTACACCTGAAATATTGCAAGTCAACTATACTTCAAAAAAAAAAAGAATTGCAAATGTAATTTAAAAAAAGATTTGCATTTCACATAGCAATTCTTCCTTTCATGATGATAACAGAAAGGAGAGATTCTGTTGATAAAATGGGAGAATGGAGGTTAAGAACCTCGTATGGCACCTGATAGGAGAGTTGCTCAGTTTTTCCTCTCTTCTTTCCTAATACTGAGCAGGTCTAATAAAATAAGTTAGCATTAGGAGACTCAGGAGGACAATAAACTTGATTTGTGAGAATGTTACCTCTCACTATCTACCTAAGTTACCTTGCTCCTTATGGTAGACTCTGTCCTTCATGTGCTCAGGCTTGGTTGCTCTCAGAGTTACATTATGGAGCATGTGGAATATAAGATTAACTCTTGGGTCTAAAAGCCATGATGACTCTTTCTTTGGACTTTACTGTTGTCATTTTTCAGCTTTAAACTTTAGTGCTATAGCACTGGATATACAATTCATCGAATTAAATGTGAAAAGGAGGGGTAGGTAAGGTGAACACCAAGAGGACTTATGAATACTGATCCTCATTGCTAGGTAGGAAAAAATATGAAAAAGAATGTATATACAGTATACGTATAACTGAACCACTTTGCTGTACAGTAGAAATTAACATAACATTATAAATTAACTATCCTTCCATAAACTGAATTTTTTAAAAAAATGATGCCAGGTAAAGATAATAGCATCACCATCAATGATGTCCTCCGATAGCCACCAGTCTCACTCACCAGTGCTGCATTCACTTTGGCTGCCAAAATATAACAGGCCAGCATCAAATTATAAATTATAAATTCAGAATGAGTAAGGGTAGATAATGCTCACTTAACAAAATAAGTTAAAATTTAATAAAATGGAGTCAAATTCCAATAGTCTTATAAGCTGAAGATGGAAAGTAATCAATCAATGGCACACGATACAGTGGTAATGATGGGCAATGGAGAAAGAGGTGTCAATTTGCATACAAGGTCAGCATATAGTTGAACTGGTGGTAGTTACCATCAAAAAAAGAAAATAACACGTCTGGAGGTGTTAATCATCAGTAAGTAACAAAGAGAGAATTGACACTTTTGCCAATTTGCCAGCCTGTATGCCTCTTGGACAAATAGTAGGGAGTATGAGAAAAGGATTAAAATTCAAATTTCAAGACATATTTTTCTACTCCCCTCGGAAAGAGAATATGATGGTAGATGAAGTCAGTTCAAAAGAAGCCTTGATGTTTTTCCTCTCATAAAAAAGGAAGCAAATTATCCCATCCAAGTACAACTGAATCAAATTTGAACTTCCTGAAAATTTATCAGTTGATAAACCAGGATTTACGTTCAAGGATACATTCCATGTCTAATCTTCATTTTACTACTTTTAGAGATAAATTTTCCTTAGCATTGAAATCTTTCAAAGATAGCCTTTCTTGCAAAACAAATTGTTAGAAGTGTGCAACAAATTGGCCAGATGTCTTTGGGGGCATAAATTCTCTCTTAAAAGTAAGGTAAGAACTTTTAGTTAGCTACCTCATGCTCTCAAGCCACTGGTTTTCTATTTAGCTCTTCTAAACTTTAATGTTGAAAGGATTTCTCTTGTTATCAAAAGAGTTAATACAGTTTCTCAAAAATGCTTCTCTTCTCACAGAATTATAGTTTATATTTTGGGAGAATCTGGCACAGTTAAAGTTACAGCTTAACTGATTTTCTTGGTAGAATCCAAGAATAAGTCATTCCCCCCCACCCACCTATCCCTAAGTGTTTATTAGCAGGGTAGACACAAAATGTCAAGAGGAAAAGGTATTATTCATATTAATTTATTGTCTTCAAGACTGCACATCAAGGTACCTAAATAACAGCCTTCTTCATAGCTTGCTCCCAAACTGGTAGCTACCATTTAGAGAGTTTTTACAAATACCCCAAGTTCATTATCAATCCACCCGTCCTTCCCAGTCTAAATGTGTCATTGCAGGATAATTGGACTTAATTCTTACTTGTCTAAAAAAAAAAAATACTGATTACTAGGCATGCGCATACACACACACAAACTCAGCTTGTGGCATGAAGCTATTTTGATCCTTTCTAGAAATTGCTATTTTTAAGAAATTGCTATTTATTGCACACTTTCAGACTTAGAAAATCAGACAGCAGAAATCTCTTCAGTTGTATATATTACTACGATTGTTATTATTCCGCAAACAGCCTCAGTAGCTTACTAGCTGAAGTGAAGCAGAAAACCAGACCCTCTCCCTCCAGTAAGAAAAGTACTCCAAGTAAAATCTTCTGAGCTTATAGCCTTGTATGTGGTAAGTCCATAGTTCTGATTCTTAATTATCATCCCATTCCAGAGCCCAAATAATAAATCTGTGGTTATTTTGCATATATCTCAGTATCTACACACACACACACACACACACACACACATACATACACATGTTTCACAAAGTATTGGTCAATGCCCATTTTCACACAGCTCTTTTAGTCTAAAAATAACTTTAACTTTCATGTCTTACCAAGACTGAGAAAAGGGAGGGTAAATCAAAGAAATCTAGTTTGGGAATCAGAGGGGAAACATTTAACAGGCCTGTTGGGTGTTCTCTTAATGCTGTCTTGGATCTCAGATTAAATTATTATACTTTCTGTGTTGTAGGGCTGGGTAATTTGTGCACGAAGACAAAGGCAACTTCAACTTGGTATTTCTATCATCCCTGCTGTGGGAAGAGTCTTTTTCCTGGTTTATAACATCAATCACTCTCATAATAAATCTTGGTAGTGGATATGGTCATTTAAATCTCCACCTGCACAAACAACAGAAAATAAGAGAGCTCATAAATCTCTACACTGGTGATTAACAAATTTTGGATCCTGGGCAAAGATATTATGGGAGGGGTCTCCCTAATTCATTAATAAAGACTGATTTGCTGACAATCTGTTTAGTTTACAGCATAGGGGGAAAGCAAACAAGACCTTGCTAACAAAACAAAACGTTAGAGGTTAGTGAATTCCCAGCTGAGCCCAGGATTAGAGATACAGTATCTCAGGTTAGGAGAGGGGTACAGATTCCCAGCCAAAAGCTCAGAATCCGCTCTTACATTCTGCTCCAGCCCCTCAACTTCAGTGCCTAATTCCAAGGAAAGAAAACCTGGAGAAGAACTAGTAAGACAGATCCATGCCTTCTGTGTCTCTGGTTTCATTTCATCGATGTCGTTCAATCCCTCGATTTCTGGTCCCCTTGCTTTTCTACTTACTCCTTGAATTTTCTTCTTCTCCAGGAAAGATGGTCGGGGCTGGAGTTAGGGGTGGAAAAAAGAACCTTTCTGAACTGGATAATATTGCTCAATGTTTTGTAATGTCAGCCTTACAAGCAGAACCCCGGTAGCCAAAAGGAAGTGAGGAGAAGGCAGCATTGGGAGGGAAGAAACCAGAAGTCCGGGACCAGGTGATGTCTGAGGCAACTAACATTTTAAGACAATATTAAATGGATCTCTAGAAAGAAATTTAGGGGAAAGTTTTTATTTCATTAAGAAAAGATTATCAACTAACAAAATATACAAATCCATGTTACTCTATCTCATTTCCCCCCACGCCCCCTTAAACGTGTGTGTTGTGTGTGGGTGTGCAATGGTTATGTCTGTTTGTGTACACACGGACAATTCCTTGATATCTTTAAAGTGACCAGGCACAAGTGGATTTTTTGGTACTTTCTCTGTTATCACCCTAAAGATCCTATAAAGCACCTACTGCCTTAATTCACCGCAGTTAAGGTGAGAAGATATCTTGGAAAAGCCACAGTCGTATAGTGTTGGCAGGAGGTGGTGGATCCATGTCTGGATTTTAATTGGTGTTTTCTGTGAGGAAGTGGGGAGCCGGGGGATGAGATCTGTGGGTGGAAGGCCCAGAAAAAGCAGAGATGTGGTCGTTTTCCTAAAGTTCTCAGACAGAGTCAGCCATGACCTCTTAAGAAGGAAAGCCAGGCTTAAGAGATGGGCCCCGGGAAAGGAGCTTGGGTGGGCCCCGCTGCTCCCTGGTTCATCCCAAAGTGGGAGAAGGTGACTGGTATTCGCGTCCTGCGGTGGAGTTGATTTCCATTACAAGTTGGAAATCAGGGGCCGTGCGTGAGAGTTTCCCTCGGGTTGTGAAAGGGGTCTAAGAGCTTTGCTGGGGCCTGGCAGGCCCCTCCCCTGGGCGGCAAGGATCCGCCTCTCTATTCCCCAGATAAATTCCTAGTGTCCACAGAATTCCTCCGCGCTCTCTCACAATCCTCTCCGGCCACGACTCCGGGGGTGGGGAAACAGCGCGTCGGTTTCCTGCCCGTAGAAGCCCTCGCGGCTTCTTCTCCCGATTCTGCGAAGGGGAAAGGGGTGTGAGACCCAACCAGACCCCCACCTCCCGGCTCCCCAACCCGAGGTGGCCGCCTCATACTCCACATTCGGGGGCTCATTGGTTTCGAGGTCTCTCTCTTCTCTTCCCTCTCTCCTCTCTCCCTTCCCTCTCTCTTTCATCCTCTCCCCCAAACATGTCCACCGGCTCCCTGAGCGATGTGGAGGATCTTCAAGAGGTGGAGATGCTGGACTGCGACGGGCTGAAAATGGACTCGAACAAGGAGTTTGTGACTTCCAACGAGAGCACCGAGGAGAGCTCCAACTGCGAGGCCGGGTCTCCCCAGAAGGGCCGCGGCGGCCTGGGCAAGAGGAGGAAGGCGCCCACCAAGAAGAGCCCCTTGAGCGGGGTCAGCCAGGAGGGGAAACAGGTTCAACGCAACGCGGCCAACGCGCGAGAGCGAGCTCGGATGCGGGTGCTGAGCAAGGCCTTCTCCAGGCTCAAGACCACCCTGCCCTGGGTGCCCCCGGACACCAAACTCTCCAAGCTGGACACGCTCAGGCTGGCGTCCAGCTACATCGCCCACTTGAGGCAGATCCTGGCCAACGACAAGTACGAGAACGGTTATATTCACCCGGTCAACCTGGTAAGTTTTCGGGTGTGGTGACGGCGTCTCGCCCCCAGCACCTTGGACACAGCGCGCCCGCAGTGGGTCCCCGGTGTGAGGGTGCGCGCCGGGCTGGGACCCAAGCATCTTGGTCACCGCCAGCCAGTGCCTCTAGGGGACCGTGCAGGCGATCCCCACACGGTCCTCGCTCTCTGCTTTCCAAGCTGCGGAACGCGGTGATTTATGCGAGTGTTTGACGTGGCAGCCCAATTAAGAGTTTGCAAGCACGCTGGGCTGGCAAAGAGGAGGGATCCCCCGCACTCGCACCAGCGCCTTCAGGGCTGGTGCCGGACAGAGGACATGGAGGAGATGCCACGCGCTAAGGAGGCATTTTGGTGATCCTTTTATTCTTCCTTTAGCAAAAGAGTAGAACTTGATCTCCCTCCTCCTCTACTTCTGGCAAATAAAAACATCCTACTCTGTTTCTTTCCCAAAGTTTTCCATATGTAGAACTTTACATATGAACACATCGTGCCCCCCATAACTGTCACCTAAGTCCTCAACAATTTAAATATTCTGCACTTCTCCTGTCGATGGATTAACACTTTTGAATCCCAAAAGTTCTAGCGAATATCAGCATAATCAGTACATTCTCACGACTGTTAGTGTAATAAATAATATTAAAATAGGTCACTTTCCTTCAAGATTTAAAAACATGTTACTTTTTAATCTTAAAAAGTAATGCTCATTGAACCTAATATTTTTCTCAAAGGCATTTTACTGTTTAAGAAATATATTTTAATTCCCTCTTTGCATTTGATTTAATTTTAAGGGTTCCGGACTCTAAAGAAAAACAAAAACTAACTAGCACCTTTGTTTATATATGATAAGAAGGAGACGTTTTCCTCTTAAAAGTCTTCTTATCAGTCAGCACTAGGGAGACAGGTTTGAAGGTTTGAGTGGTCTTCTCTCTGAACTGGTTTCAGGAATGGTGGGGGGAGGTGGATGGGAGGGAATTGCAAAACCATATTTTGCTATAGAAAGTGTTTTTCCTTTCATTAAGAGTCAAATTTTCTTAAGTGAGTGAACAGCTTTTTAAAATCTGGACCTAAAATGAAAGCAGTGCCTTCATTTACAGCTGTTGCTGCCTTCATCCTTGATTAAGAAAATTTAAGTGAGCTTTATTATAAACATCAGGAAGAAGGGAAGAGAAAGCTGTTTGCTCAGCCCTGTAGGAAGACAATCTGAAAATTCGCCTGTATATTCTTTTATTAACATTATTTGTTTTTAAGAGCTGGCGATTAATTTAGAAACGGTGATGAAAAGCCTGCCTTTGTGATGGAAATGAAAATTAGAAGTAGTGAAATCCCTGGGGGTGAAAGCGAGAGGGCTGGGAGCCTGACCAGGGCCTCAGAAGAGCCTGACCAGGGCCAGAAGGGCGCTTCACCTTGAACCCGGTCCCCAGCGGTTCGAGATCCTTCTCGGCTTCTTCCCTGCTCAGTCTCACCGCGGCATCTGCCTCCGGGCTGTGCTTTTTCTCTTGGGTTTTCACTTCGAACCCAGTGTGAACCCCTCTTTGCTCTACCACCTCGAGCTGTGACTTGGCGCCAAGGCCTCTTTCTGCTTTATCCAGCCACGGGGAGCATCAGGTCACAGAGTGAATTGCAGAGATAACGGGTCTCTCCAACTCACCGCCTGCCGCCACCCGCGCCCTTTACTCTGGTCTCTGGCTCCGGCCTCGTCCCACCCCTCCTCCACGGCCACTTACCTCCTCCACCCTCTTCTCTCCTGCAGACGTGGCCCTTTATGGTGGCCGGGAAACCCGAGAGTGACCTGAAAGAAGTGGTGACCGCCAGCCGCTTATGTGGAACCACGGCGTCCTGACCTTGGAGGTGCGAGTCTGGGAAAGGCGCGCTCCCGGGGGGAGTGGGCCCCGGGGAAGGCGACCCTTGCCCTCCCCGCTCTCTGTCTCTGCTTCCCCCTCGCAGCTCTCCTCTCCCTGTCCCACCCCGCGAGAACACTTTACAGCGACGAGGAGATTCGTTTCCAAACCAGAGAAACATCAACTGTACTTACAACGATTCCCATCTATTTAACTTTATTAACTTCTACCGTGAATGACTCTGCGAGCCTTGCTGGTCCAAGTGCAATATGTAATTATAAATATATAAATAGATAATAAGAGCCTATCAATGTGTATCTTTTGTACAATATGTTGTAAAATGTAGATCATAGAATAGCTGACTTTGACAGTCACATTTATAAAGTAATTCACTTAAAGATATATTTTTTTCAACAAGTTTTGCTACTTTCAAAAATAAATCTTTCTTTATATTGCTAAAAGCCCTGCTGTTTGGTGTGATTTTTGGAAAATATATTTGGAATAGAAAGGTGGGAAACCATGGGGGCAGCTCAGTAATAAAAGTGGTCCTTTTGAACCTCAATCCAAACTTATTTGAGAGGGAGAAAATGATTAAGTACGATTTCCACCATGAAGGTGCAAATCATATTTTGCACTGAAACTTCAAAAAGAAACGAGTCTCAAGTTTGCAGATTACTTTTAAGACAAATAGAAATATTGTAACTAAGGGAAGGATTAAAGTTAAGTTACACAATTCAAGAGAAAAGAAAAATCTGATTTTCAGGTATCCCACAGTGTAACTGCTAACACAAGCAGGAAGGTAAAACCCACATTCTATAACCTTCCAGGTGCAGACATGAACCCACTCAACCCAGAACTGCAAACGAGTGAAGCAATAAAGGGAGCGATGAAAAATGTAAATGCCATATCTCTGGATATGTTCTACGACTTTCGAGGGGCTGCAACGTGTATCATATAGTTTTATTAATAATTAATGAGTTACTTCTAACAACGCGCATGCCTGCCTGTCTGTTACGTTAGCCAGTGCCTTCAGCGCCTCTCCACGACTTCCGGCGGGCTGGGTTTTAATTTAAACATCTTCCAGGCTACGGAACAGCTCGTTGGGGAAGATTAAGTTGAGATAAACAGAGAGGCGAGTCCGAGGAGCCTGGGACCCGGTTCCCTCGCTGCCCCAGCGCAGCCCGCGGCGGCCGATGAGCCAGATGCCACCGGGGCTGTTTAATGTTCGGGGTTATGACCGCAGTGTTTACAAGACGTCTTCGGTTATTTATACTGTTATTCCTCGCAGAGGGCCTTGAAACTTCCGCTTCATTTGCTCTTTCTTTTCGATTTTTTTCGCCCTTTTCTCAGCTCGGTTTGGTACCTGGAGTAAGAGCTCCCTTGCTCCTGCACTTGCCTCCAACCAACCACCAAGGCCGCTTAGGGGTGGAGCCCTCAGCCGAGCCAGAGGGGAAGGAGCCGGGGATGCTCTTGACCTGGGGAACCGCTGTGCGGGAGCGACGTTCTCTCCCAAAGAGAGTTACCATGTTAGCATCTCCGTTCTCGGAGCACTGCGAACGCGGGTGGTTCCTCATCCGCGTGTCTGTCACTTGCTCTCTCAGGGTATCAGGCTTCCCTCCTCCTCGTTTCCCCTCTCCCTCTACGTGACCTTCAAGAGATCATTTTAGGCTCTGGCCATATCCACCTTTTCCACATTTGCTTCTACCAGAGGCACAGTCGACTCTTGACCTGCGGATCCAGAGTTCAAGTCAGAGATGAGTCCCAACGTGACTCAGTTGTTTGTGTTCCACTTCAGCAAATTATCCGAGCTCCCACTGACGATTTTACAAAAGGAATATTCAAAATTCTGAGCACTCCAATGTTATGTGGCAGTCTCGAGGGGAAGGGGCTTTGGGGGAGAATGGATACATGTACATGTATGGCTGAGTCCCCTTAGCTGTTCACCTGAAACTATCACAACACTGTTATTAAGCTATACCTCAACACAAAGTTTAAAAAATTAATTAAAAAATACATGATACCAAAAAAAAAAAAAGAAAAAAGAAAATTCTCGACGCAGGCAGCCCCTGGAGAAATGTCCGCTTGCTCATTTTATAACAACCCTAAACCGCAAATGAATTTGTTACAAAGTCCTCCTGCCTCCCACCAGCCTGTGCTTTCAACCGGAGGCCTGAAGCTGTCTGTGCACTGTGACACATGGGTTAAACCCTAGTGTTGCTTCCAGTTTTTCCCTGAAAGGGTGTGGATCTTTGGTTTTCTCCTCTCCGAAAGTGGGGATAAACGTGATTATAATGACAATAATAACGGTACTCATACTTTTCCTCTTTTGCCTCACAGAGCCTCAGTGGTGCTCAAATGAAACTATATTTTTTTTATTTTTTGCAATTGCTTTGTAAAGGAAAAATTCTGGGCAAATACTGGTCGGTTGTACTAAGTGACTAGGGGTGAGCTGCCTATACTAGAGCCGACCTGAAAGTACTGGAGCAGGAAGCTCAAGAGGGTGTGTTTATAATGCACAAGCAAGGTCTTTTTGTTGCAGGAAACAAAACACCTCTTCAGTGCAATGTTGAAGGTTACATTCTCGTTCTCTCTCTCTCTCTCTCTGTCTCTGTCTCTGTCTCTGTCTCTGTCTCTCACATACACACACATCTTTACCCATACTCCTCAATGTTCTCCAATTTCATCCGGAAAAATTCAGAGAGCAAAGATAGGGACGGACTGGGACAAACAAATAGAAGGACTACACTAGTGCCTGGCTACTGAGAAACCCTGAGCACAGGAGTCTCAGCCTTCGAGCCTGGGCACACTTGGGGACCCAAGGGTTGTTTCCTGAAATGAGCAAGAAATACAGTGGAATGACCAGGTTGTGGCTACCACTAGCCCTGGTATGGGGCAGCATGACTGCCCCACCCCCTTCCACACACACATCCACAGTCTAAACATCTCTCCTTCCCAGGGGCCCTTCTCTTCTGCTTGGGTCATCAGCACTCCCACCCACCACGCCCTACTTTCCAGGGTCTGGTGCTCTTCTGAAGCTTGTCACTGCTGGCCTCGGTCTTAAAGGAGGCAAGCTGAAGGGTTTGAGGATAGAAGGATAGGTGTTAACCCTTTTCTGTTTGATAGAATTTGCCTGTGAAGCCATCTGGTTCTGGACTTTTGTTTGTTGGAAGATTTTTAATCACAGTTTCAATTTCAGCACTTGTGATTGGCCTGTTCATATTTTCTATTTCTTCCTGGTTCAGTTTTGAAAGTTTTCTAAGAATGTGTCCATTTCTTCCAGGTTGTCAATTTTATTGGCATATAGTTACTTGTAGTAGTCTCTTACCATCCTTTGTATTTTTGCAGTAACAGCTGTAACTTTTCTTACATTTATAATTTTTTTGATTTGAGTCCTTTCCCTTTTTTTCTGATGAGTCTACCTAAAGATTTGTCCATTTTGTTTATCTTTTCATTGATCTTTACTATTGTTTTCTTCATTTCTATTTCATTTATTTCTGTTCTGGTCTTTGTGATTTATTAGCACAGGGAACTCTACTCAAATAAGAGAGGATATATGTATACATACAGCTGGTTCACTTTGCTGTATAGTAGAAACAAATACAACATTGTAAAGCAACTATACTCCAATAAAAATTAATTTTAAAAAATGAAGGAGGCAAACAGCATCTGAAGGAATGGGGGACCTTCTTTATCACAAGTCAGATAGTTAGGGGTGGGAGGGTGGGGAGTGTCCTGTCTGTGACCTCCTAGTTATAATAACTGTCTTAGAAGGTGCTTTCAGAAAGAACCAGGAGAACAACCACAGCAGGTTGTAGAAGCCTGTAAGGAAAATGAAATGCTTCAAATAAGCGTGTCTGCGAGTTCTCAGCAAGAGACAGATACTGAAAGTGAACTGAAGATGGGGGAAGTCCCTTCTGCTTCTCTCTCTCTCTCTGTCTCTGGTTCTGATTGCTTCTATGGATTCTTACAGGTAACGCCTTGTGCTTCCAGCAGCTTTGCCCACTGTCACAGCAGAGACTTCTCTCTAAACAGATAAGTGGTAAGCAAAACAAGGTCAGTACCTGCCGGTTATGTGTAGTGATCAGTGGGAAACACTGCCCAGAGAGGCTTTTAAGCCAGCGGTTCCTGGACGTGTATGGGAATCACCTGAACAGCTTCTGTAAGCAGATAGCTGGATTCCATCCACCTTAGTTCCAGATTCAAGAGGTCCGAAATGGGCCCCAGAATTCCTACTCCTAACAAGTTCCCAAAAGAGGCTGATGCTGCTGGTACGGAAACCACACTCTGAGAAGCACTGTTGGGGGATCTATCTCATTAGAGAGACAAAGGACGTTAATGCAGAGGGAAAGAAAATATCTGGGAATTATTTTTTCTTAAGAGGCTGCATGTTCTGGGCTCCAGTTTCACTTGCTTTTCTATTCGCTCCACGGTGGCATGCAGTGTATTCTTAAAGCTTAAACGTCGGTTGGGATATCAAACGACTCGTCCTCAGAAAATAACAGATTTGTGCAACCCTGGTGTACGGACGTGTGTGAGCGCTCGCTTTGGCTCTCAAAGAAATTTCAGGCATCAGGCATGGATTAAAGGTCTAGATGGATTAGGGCTCGACTGCTGTTGGCTCCATTGCGACCCCTAAAGGGGAGAGAAATCTGGGCGGCCAGGACTCAGCCCCCCTACAACTTCTCGGTAGCGCAGAGGGTCCCTCGGTCAAAGCCAGGTCAGCAAAGATTCCCCCTTCACTCCAGCGGGAGTAGACAGGTTTGCTCTGCGCTGGTGTCCAGTGCCTCCGGCAGGTGGGAAGTCGCCCTGGGGCTGGGGTGCAGGGGACTCAGGGTGGTGGGGAGCGCAGGGTAAGTGCCCGGTGGAGCTCAAGGACAGGAAAGGGACCGGAGCCAAGACGTGGAGTAGAGAATGCATTCTCCGACGCTTTTCTACCGAGAAGAGAAGAATGGAGGCTCCGAGTTACGAGCCCCAGTCCACACAGCCTCCAGGGTCTGCACGCCTCTCTCCGCGCCGTCTCGGAGACAGCCTGGTGCGCGTGTCAGTGCGAACCTGCCCGGCGCAGAGACACCGCCGGGGGAAGGTTCTAGGGTAATGACCCCCCGCTCAGCCAACGAGGAAAGGCGTGGGCTCCAGCCAGCCGTCAGTCAAACCTCCTTTCTTAGCTTTGCATCCAGTTCTCCCAGTTCTGGCGTCGCCTTGGGAAACTCGCGAGGTGCCAGCGGCATCTTGAGAGCCCGGCTGGCTTCCTTCAAGCATCTAGGTTCCAGGCGCCTTTGATCTTTCGATCTGGCAGACTCAGCTGGTCCACCTCCAGCCCGTTCTTGGCAAGATTCACCACCCTGAAGACTAGGCTAAAGATCCCTTCCCAGGGCAGAGGGAGGAGACAGGGGCGGAAAGGCCCGGGAGAAGAGTTTAGAATGTCCTCGAGTAGGGAGACCAGACTTCTCAAAGCAATGTCATCTCATACTTTGTGTCCAACACCCAGGAAAGGGCATGACAGCTCATTAAATGTTGAACTGTGAGTGAATCATTAAGTCTGAGGCTATGGTAAAGGAAGATACAATAGAGGGTAGTTGGAACAAAGAAATTGAGAGTGGGGTTGTTGCCATGGTTAAATTGAAAGTCAATCTCTTAGTTGAAGTCTGGGTGTACATTTGAGAAAGGAATAAAGCAAGCAGACATGTTTGGACCAGACGGCATCAACTGGGGCTAGGATATTTGAACTCTCCTCACCCCTGACACTCAGATGAAGTCTGTTCTTTCCTCTCTCTGTAGAACATGGCATTACTAGTTTTGAATTTATAGGTCAGAATCATTAGTTTAAAAGGTGGCTCGACGAGTGGTGATAATTTGAGAGACTTTATAAGACTAAAATGTAAGCTATACGACTAAAAAGATCCATATTTTAAAATTAATCTGGGTGATAATAAGTAACTTGTTGCCTTTTATGTAGGCTAGACCAACATCTAATGGAGGTATAGTGGGAAAAGCTTTTGACTGAATCCTTGGGCAAGAAACATGACATTTTAGGACCCTGACCCTTCCATCTGAAAAACTGGTATAATAATGACTGCTTTGCAAATGCTGCCCAAAAGATAAAGATTTATAAAGCAACTCAAGTGTCCATCAACAGATGATTGGATAAAGAAGATGTGGTATGTATATATAGAATGGAATACTACTCAGCCATAAAAAGAATGAAATTTGCAGCAAGAGGGATGGACTTGGAGGGCATTATGCTAAGTGAAATAAATCAG
This sequence comes from Giraffa tippelskirchi, assembly GCF_054371585.1. Taxonomy (NCBI): domain Eukaryota; kingdom Metazoa; phylum Chordata; class Mammalia; order Artiodactyla; family Giraffidae; genus Giraffa; species Giraffa tippelskirchi. Next base: position 136,193,406 of record NC_137283.1, read on the forward strand.
ATGGAAAAAGACAAATACTGTATGACTTATCATTTATACGTGGAAACTAAAAAATACAACAAACTAGTGAACATAACAAAAAAGAAATAGACTCAGAGATAAAGAGAACCAACTAGTGATTACCAGTGGGGAGAGGGAGGAGGGAAGAAGCAATATAGGAGTAGGGGGTTAAGAGGTACAAACTATTCGAAAGAAAGTAAGTTACAAAGATATATTGTACAACATGGGGAATAGAGCCAACATTTTATAATAACTATAAATGGAGTAATGTGTGTGCTTAGTTGCTCAGTCATGTCCAACTCTTTGCAACCCTTTGGACTGTAGCCTGCCAGGCTCCTCTGTCCATGGGATTCTCCAGGCAAGAATACTGGAGTGGGTCACCATTTCCCCTTCCAGGGGATCTTCTGGACCCAGGGACTGAACTTGCATCTTCTATGTCTCCTGCATTTGTAGGCAGATTCTTTACCATTGAGCCATTGAGGAAGCCAATTTTAAGTGGAGTATAACCTTTAAAATTGTGAATCACTATATTGTACACCTGAAACTCACATAACGTTTTACATCAGCTATACTTCAATTTAAAAACTTTATTTAAAAAAAAGGTAATGACTGCTTTGGTAAGATAGAGTATGGGGACGATGTCTGGTACATGATGGGCACTAATTAATATTGGTTTTCTTCTTCTGGTCATTAAGTTATAAAAACTGCCCAAAAGAGTGACATGCAGCTTCCCTAAATAGTTATCTAGCCGATAGTAATTATGAGGAATTATTAAATTCTTATGATAATCCAGTTGCTTCAGTTCATTCTGAATATTAAAACAGACCTCACCACCTTATCCATGGTGGATCCTGCTCCTAATTCTTTGCTTTTTCTTTTTGGCCACACCGTGGGGCATGCGGTATCTTAGTTCTTCAGCCAGGGGACAAACCTGTGTCCCCTGCATTGGGAGCACAGAGTCTTAACCACTGAACCACCAGAGAAGTCCCCTGCCCCTAACTCTGTATTTCAGAAGCACTCATAACATTATCAATAACAGGTAATCACTATTTTCTTTCATTTCTCTCTTTCCTTAATTAGTTTCTATTTGTCTTCACTAGCTCCATGAGGGCAGGGACTGTGTCTGACTGGTTCACTTTGGTGTCCCAGCCCTTTGCACAGTGACAGGCACATGGTAAGTGCTTGAAGGGGATTGAATGTAGAAAGTTTAATAATAGTCTTCTTAGAAATACCTCTGTCTTGTAGATAAGTTCATATTGCCTTGCTATAACCAAGGGCTGGTTTAAATATATCATCTAATTTTAATTTTAGAATTGGTAATGAACATTTATTCCAAAAATAAAAATAAATCTATAATGAAGAAAAAAAAATCACCATCAACTCTGTTGAAAGGGAATTAACCTGAAACATTGGTTCTCACAACACATGGATTCTCCTTTTAGCACTAAATTCCAAGAAAGGGTCGATAGTAAATACTGTATCTTTCAAAATAATGCATGTTTCCCTTCAGTATTCCTACTATCTCTGGGGATCAGTCACCTCTAAACTTTTCTGCTTGGGTTTTGAGATTATTCAGTAATGAATCTTAGTAGAGTGTTTTTCTTCTTCTTTTTCACTTTATGTGAATACCACCATCTTCTGTTGCCCTCTAATCTCTTACTTTCAGGCATCTGTCACCCACTCACTAGCTGCTTCAATTATCTTTTTTTTTTTCCTTAACAAGCATTCTTTCTCTCTCCACCAAAGACTAAAAAGCAACCCAAGACATCTCTAAACCCAGGGGAATTTTTTAAGCCAACAGGGGTCATTTGGTTACAAGGAACAAAAATCCCTTCAAACTGGCCCAAATAAAAAGGGGAATGAGGCATTGTAAAGATAGTCCAAGGACTCTGGCTGACATCTCCAAGCAAAAAATAAACAGTAGGGAAATATCTATTGGGAAACTGAAAGTCAAGAGTAAAACTCCCTTTCTGTTTCTCTCTGGAGCTCTCTGGGCTCTTATCTCTGCTTTCTCTGCCAGTCTTCTGCATTTTCTCCTCTGATTTTTCTGGCTGACTTACTTTCTACTTCTCCTGAATTTTTTTATTTCAGATGGGATTGGTTTGTTAGATTGCTGACTGTGGCTCCAATTCTATAAGAACATTCAGTTGCTGGTTCCAAGATCTAAAACTTTAGTCTCAGCACCTCTTAATTTGAATTCTTAAGATAAGAAATACGCATATAAACTACTATAGACATGTTCTAGGAGGTTCTGATTAAATTCCCCAAGTCAATTGTATGCCTCTTGTCCCCATCAGCTGTGGTGGACTGGGGATGGGTGAACAGTATGACTGATGGCTGGGGCAGATTCTTTGAGATGTAGGCTCTGAGTGAGACAAGAATCCCAAATCTGTTTGCTACAAATGTAATCTAATGAAATCAGGGTTGAGGTGTCTGCATATGGATTACCTTGTTTTATTCTGAAACACCAGTGGTCAGCAATGTGTGTTTGGGAAAAAGTCATGCCCACAAGATATACTGTATCTGTACTGGGTAGAAGGGTAGAGATACCAACATCAAGAAAACATGTAGTCATATAACCAAATGATCTACTTTATGGAACAGAAGGATTGTGTTGAGAAAATCAGCACCACTGGTATGCCAATGCTATTGGGCATATTGAGGAAAATGCTAATCATATACATTCAGCTTATTAATTTTCTTCATTCACCTGCATTTCACAGAGACCATGCATATGGACTATCATAGTTCACCTTCAAGGCAACCCTAACCAGGAGTTATTATCATCCTCACTTTTCATATAAGGCAACTGAAACTCAGAGAAAGGAAGTAAATCACCAGAAGTTATATGGCGGGTAAGTGGCAGAAAGCTGAGTATAGAATTTTTCTATTTATTAAACTGAAATGGGCTCCAACCTTGAACAAAGAAGATTCCCTAGGATAAAAGAAATTAAGGATGGCTATAACCCTAAGTAAAAAAAAGAAATCCTTATGGTAAGCACAAGAAGACACGTTTTTTTTCAATCAGAATTTTTGTCTTATACTCATTTATAGATCTCTTTTAGACTTATTTATTAGTATATTTTCATTCTCTATCACCATTAAAGATTCAAAAAAGGAAACTATAAGCAAAATAAATTAGTTAAAATAGTCTAAAAATCTGTTTTGTATTCACAATCCAATTCATTCTAAATTATTTATTCACTGTGTCATTAAAATCTAATGAATTTCCACCCATTATGTATCAGTTTTTATCATATAATGCTGCTGCTAAGTCGCTTGAGTCGTGTCCGACTCTGTGTGACCCCATAGACGGCAGCCCACCAGGCTCCTTCGTCTCTGGGATTCTCCAGGCAAGAATATTGGAGTGGGTTGCCATTTCCTTCTCCAGTGCATTAAAGTGAAAAGTGAAAGTGAAGTCGCTCAGTCGTGTCTGACTCTTCGAGACCCCATGGCTGCAGCCTACCAGGCTCCTCCGTCCATGAGGTTTCCCAGGCAAGTGTACTGGAGTGGGTTGCCATTTCCTTCTCCAAGAGCAAGTTTAGGGAGAACACCTAAACCACCCCAAAACCCAATGGCTTAATACTGTAAGTATTTGTTATTGCTCATGAATCTGTGAGTCAGTTGGGCAATTCTGAGGACCTGGACAGAGCTCTGCTGTTCTCCCTAAACTTGCTCATGCGTCTATGGTTGGGTTGCAGTTTGTCTGAGGGCTGACTGGTCAAGGATGTGCCCACTAACATGTCTGATGGCAGGCTGGCTACTGGCCAAGGTGGTGAAGGTGACAGAGCCATGTGTCTCTCATCATCTAGTAGCCAGCTTGTACTTGCTTTCATGGTGACTGGGAAGGGAATAGAAGCTCACAAGCTTCTTGTACTTGGGTTCATTATTTGTTAGTGTCACACTCAGTTCATTTCAGTTGCTCAGTCATGTCCAATTCTTTGAGACCTCATGGACTGTGCTGCACACCAGGCTTCCCTGTCCATCACCAACTCCCAGAGCTTACTCAAACTCGTGGGATTGAGTCAGTGATGCCATCTAACCATCTCACCCTCTGTCATCCCCTTCTCCTCTCACCTTCAATCTTTCCCAGCATCAGGGTCTTTTCAAACGAGTCAGTTCTTTGCATCAGGTGGACAAAGTATTGGAGTTTCAGCTTCAGCATCTATCCTTCCAAAGAATATTCAGGACTGATTTCCTTTAGGATGGACTAGTTGGATCTCCTTGCTGTATGTGTTCTATTGGCTAATGGAAAGCACAGAGTACCTTAGGTTCAAGGAATGGGAGAATAAAGGCTACCTCTTGATGGGAAAAGTTACAGACATACTGCATAGAGCATGGGTACAGAGAAGGGTGAAATTTTGAACCATTTTTATAGTTAATCTGCCATATTAAAGTTTTCCTAAAAACTTTATTCAAATAGGAAAAGGAATACATCAAGGTTGTATATTGTCACCCTGCTTATTTAACTTATATGCAGAGTACATCATGAGAAACGCTGGGCTGGAAGAAGCACAAGCTGGAATCAAGATTGCCAGGAGAAATATCAATAACCTCAGATATGCAGATGACACCATCTTTATGGCAGAAAGTGAAGAAGAACTAAAGGGCCTCTTGATGAAAGTGAAAGAGGAGAGTGAAAAAGTTGGCTTAAAGCTCAACATTCAGAAAACTAAGAACATGGCATCTGGTCCCATCACTTCATGGGAAATAGATGGGGAAACAGTGGAAACAGTGGCTGACTTTATTTTGGGGGGCTCCAAAATCACTGCAGATGGTGACTGCAGCCATGAAATTAAAAGACGCTTACTCCTTGGAAGGAAGGTTATGACCAACCTAGACAGCATATTAAAAAGCAGAGACATTACTTTGTCAACGAAGGGCCATCTAGTCAAGGCTATGGTTTTTCCAGTGGTCATGTATGGATGTGAGAGTTGGACTATAAAGAAAGCTCAGTGCCAAAGAATTGATGTTTTTGAACTGTGGTGTTGGAGAAGACTCTTGAGAGTCCCTTGGACTGCAAGGAGATCCAACCAGTCCATCCTAAAGGAGATCAGCCCTGGGTGTTCATTGGAAGGACTGATGTTGAAGCTGAAACTCCAATACTTGGCCACCTGATGAGAAGAGCTGACTCATTTGAAAAGACCCTGTTGCTGGGAAAGATTGAGGGCAGGAGGAGAAGGGAACAACACAGGGATGAGATGTTTCGATGGCATCACTGACTCAATGGACATGGGTTTGGGTGGACTCCGGGAGTTGGTGATGGACAGGGAGGCCTGGCATGCTGCGGTTCATGGGGTCACAGAGAGTCAGACACGACTGAGCGACTGAACTGAACTGAACTGATTCCTTCTGAACAACTATATTCAGAATCTAGCCTTATGAATTATTTCCCACTGTTAATTGCCAGTATCTAATGATGTACCACCCAATTGTGTCCTCTGGGTCTAAGAAGAATATTTCTTAGAAGAACTTTCCTCTATCATTACTGTGATTTTCTTCCAACCCACTGATACCCATTCTGAAAATTTCAGTGCTTACCCTTTCTTGATTTTGTCAGAAGGGAGAACAAAGAAAATACCAACGAAAGCTAATCATACCAACAAAATACCAACAAAAGTTAATCAATCTTTCTTTTATCTGTTCCTAGAAATTTGGAGGTTTTTCTAATACTAGTTTCATTGACATGTGTAAGGGGATGAATGGTGGACTTAAAGACATCTGAAAACTGTAAATGTTAACATAATTGGAAAAGTCTTTGCAGATGCAATTAAATTAAGATTGTTGAAATGGAAAGGTTATCCTTGATTATTTGTGTGGGCCCTAAATGCCATTACAAGTATCCTCATAAAAGAAAAGGAGAGAGATGTTCGACATACAAAGGAGGAAAAGGTGATACAAAGACAAAGGTAGAGATGAGAGTGATGAAACCACCAGAGGTTGGAAGAGGTTAGTAAGAGATTTGCCCTTAGAACCTTCAGAGGAAGTGGGACCATACCTATACCTTGATTTTGACCTGGTAAATCTGATGTTGAACTTCTGGCTGTCAACCAAGACAGGGTAATTTCTGTTGTGCTAAGACACCAAGTTTGTGGTAATCTGTTGCAGCAGCCACAGGAAACTAATACAGCATGTGATAGACAACTGGTTGCATGGATCTCAGTAACAAAATGTAACAGGTCATCTACTTGTGATTTACTTCCTTTCCTAAGTTTTATAAAGCATTTGGATGTAGCTTTGCGAAAAGGTACAGAATTATAGATATTCCACCATTGAAAAATGCTTTGGTTCCTACACAGTATTGCTCTATTTCTATGCCTTTATAGGGGCTTCCCAGGTGGCGCTATTGATAAAGAACCTTCCTGCCAATGCAGGAGATATAAGAAATGCAGGTTCAATCCCTGGGTTGGGAAGATCTCCTGGAGAAGGAAATGGCAACCCACTCCAATATTCTTGCCTGGAGAACCCCATGGACAGAGGAAACTGGTGGGCTACAGACCATAGGGTCTTTATATGTATGTTAAGTTAGTTGCTCAGTCATGTCCAACTCTTTGTGACCCCATGGACTGTAGCCCACCAGGCTCCTCTGTCCATGGGATTCTCCAGGCAAGAATATTGGAGTGGGATGCCATTTCCTTCTCCACTTTATATGTATAACAAAATTATATTTATTATTTATATATCAAAACAACATTTTTCTGATGCAGTATAATCTTTTTAAAGGCATTTTCAAGGGCAGTTCAACCCAGCATGGATAATACTAACAATATAGAAAATTCAGAAAATGGACAAATGTTAAGATGCACTTCAATTTTAGAAATGTGAAAAATAATGCATCTTAAAATTATGATACATAGTAGCTCATTTCATTCCATGTATCTTCACTGAGTGACCACTGTATGTAGGACTCTGTGTTACACACTGAAAAATAGATGACACCCTTCTTATCTCCAGCTTAGGTCTTCCTCTCCATTTGTTGCAGAATTTCTTCTCTGCAAGAATCTGAAAGAGCAGGGCAGTCTTGTGTTCTAAAAAGCACCTACTGTGCCAGTTTCCAGAAAGACGGGCTACCGGGACATACAGGTTGCATCTGCTACACTCTAAGTGTTTCAGACAGCTCAGCCTGTCAGTCAAGAAGCTAGTCCAACATGGCACACTCCCTCTAACTCAGACTAACAAATCTGCCAGAAGTGGACAAATATCTGGGGAAGTGATTTCAAAATGTTCCTTTCTGAATACAAGGTGGTTGTCCTGGAGGCTTTTATTTTCCCAAAACTAAATCTGGATCTCAGACCTTTTGGAGATGGACTATATATAGCAAGCCATCTTTCTGCCACACTGATATAGGAAGTCATTTTGCAAATATGTACTCTTGGTCCAAAGCAAAATATTTTCAGGATATGACAGGTACATTAGCTGAAATTTATCTTCACTACTGGAAATTCAACACCAAAACTATGAATGCTAGATCATCAAAATCAGCCATGCCTTGTGATAGCTGAACTTCACATTTCATGACTTAACCTGCCCAGCCTTCTACATCATCTCAGGGGCCTTCCCTACAAACAATTATGAACTTCCCAAAGCTTTTTGTTTCTAGAACCTGTCTTTGCTTTATTTCTCTTCTGAATCTTATCAATCAACTCATAGATTATATGATACTGAATTCTACTATCTTTCTCAACTACATGATCAGATATACTCTAACATATTAGAAGAAGATTTTTTAAAAGAGATACTTTCAAAAACTCATAAACAGGCCTGAGCTTTAGGGGCTCTGCCACTAAGTTACTCTGACCCCAAGCTAATCATTTAATCTTGCTGTGCCTTAATTTCTTCACCAGCAAGGTCTTTCAAAGTTCCCTTCAGCACTAAAATTTTTAAATGGGCTTCCCTGGTGGCTCGGAAGGTAAAGAATCTCCCTGCAATACGAGGAATCCAGGTTTGATTCCTGGGTCAGGGAGATCCCCTGGAGAAGGGAATGGTTACCTACTCCAGGATTTTTGCCTGGAGAATTCTATAGACAGGAGCCTGGCAGGCTACAGTCCATGGGTTTGCAAAGAGTCGGATGTGACTGAGCAACTAACACTTTCACTTTCAGCATTAAATTAAAAAGTCATAACTTTAGAAACCACTTCATGTGGTTTTTGAGCCAGACTTCTAGTATTTGGCCAGGAAAATGCCCAACCACTCTCAACAAACTGTAGAAAGACCCAGAAACTGTTGGTACCATAACTAATTTTAGACCCTCTCCTGGCCCTGACTACAGAACCAAGATGAACATGCAATGTCTTCTAAGGCTCTCTCTCTCATTAGAAAGATTTTCTTTTCTACATGAATATAATATTTAGAGAAAATTTAAAAAATAAATGATACGTGCAAATCTATTTAGTTACCATTCTGACCCTAGTCTGGGCTTATCTCCAGTGGCTGAATAAGCAAAATAGGGCTGAAAAGATGATGGCTCAAAGGCATAGCACTCTGAAACTTATTGAATCTTTGGAAGATTGAATGTCTTATCAAATTTTATTTATCCTATCCACAGTTTACCTAAAAATTCTATTAGTTTCAGATATTTAGATTGCATTTTACTTTAGGCCATGATACCCATTTTTTAACATATATATTCTTTTCAGTTCCTTTTCCATTATAGGTTATTATAAGATATTGAGTATAGTTCCCCGTGCTATTCAGTAGGTCCTTGTTGTTTACCTATTTTATATATAGTAGTGTGTATATGTTAACCCCAAATTCCTAATTTATCTCCCCACTTTGCCCCCACTACCCCCTTTGGTAACCATAAGTTGTTCACAATATTTATTTTGGATCTTTGCTTACATCTTCCAGAAGTAGAATTCTGGGCCAAAGAGTGTGACCAGTTTTAGGCTCTTCATACATTTTGTCAAAATGCTTCTCACTTTACACCCCAACAGCAATTACCTAGATCACTACTTGGACCTAATTTGAAATTTAACTTTTTTTTCTCTTGCCCATATAAGGAATTCTAACCACTGAGCAGGGAAAGAGAATGAGGGATTAAGATGAACAAGTTTCTCTCATCTCTGCTAATTTATACCACCACCCCCTTTTGGATCAACTTAAAAAAATAATATCTATTTTTGGGTAAAGGCTGAAAGAGAACATTAAAAAAATAAAATTATTATAACTGTGCAGCTGTTGGGGGAGGGAGCAACCTTGTTTCCAAGATTTTGTCTTTCCATTCCATCCCCAAGAATCTTTTTTTTTTTTTAATAAATTTATTTATTTTAGTTGGGGGCTAATTACTTTACAATATTGTAATAGTTTTTGCCATACATTGACATGAATCAGCCATGGGTTTACATGTGTTCCCCTTCGTGGACCCCCCACCCACCTCCCTCCCCATCCCATCCCTCTGGGTCATCCCATTGCCCCGGCCCTGAGCCCTTGTCTCATGCATCATGGAATGGTGTTCTGTTTCACATATGATAATATACATGTTTCAATGCTATTCTCCCAGAACGTCCCACCCTCACCTTCTCCCTCAGAATCCATAAAATTGTTCTATGCATCTGTGTCTCTTATTCTGTCTCGCATATAGGGTTATCGTTACCATCTTTCAAATTCCATATATATGCATTAGTATACTGTATTGTTGTTTTTCTTTCTGGCTTACTTCACTCTGTATAATGGGCTCCAGTTTCATCCATCTCAGTAGAACCGATTCAAATGTATTTTTTTTAATGGCTGAGTAATATTCCATTGTGTATATGTACCACAGCTTCCTTATCCATTCGTCTGCTGATGGACATCTAGGTTGCTTCCATGTCCTGGCTATTGTAAACAGTGCTGCGATGAACATTGGGGTACATGTGTCTCTTTCAATTCTGGTTTCCTCAGTGTATATGCCCAGCAGTGGGATTGCTGGGTCATATGGCAGTTCTATTCCCAGTTTTTTAAGGAATCTCCACACTGTTCTCCATAGTGGCTGTACTAGTTTGCATTCCCACCAACAGTGTAAGAGGGTTCCCTTTTCTCCACACCCTCTCCAGCATTTATTGCTTGTAGACTTTTGGATAGCAGTCATTTGGACTGGTGTGAAATGATACTTCATTGTGGGCCCAAGAATCTTTAAAAACAAAATATTACCTCATGTGCCTCATACAAAAGACTTTTACCCCCAAATAAGAAAGCCTCAAAACAGGTGTTGCCAAGTTAAAACAAATTCTCTTTAATAAATTTTTTCTGATAATAAAAATAATCTATGATCATTTTAAACCATTTGGTAAGAAAAGGTTTACTTCCAGAGAGATAGATTGATCAACATAACAAAATTAGGTTAATAGTGAATATACAGTTCATACTCTTGAGAGTCCCTTGGACAGCAAGGAGTTCAAACCAGTCAATACTAAAGGAAATCAACCCTGAGTATTCATTGGAAAGACTGATGCTGAAGCTGAAGCTCCAATACTTTGGTCACCTAATGTGAAGAGCCTACTCATTGGAAAAAAACCCTGATGCTGGAAAAGATTGAGGGCAGGAGGAGAAGTGGCCAACAGAGGATGAGATGGTTGGATGGTATCACTGACACAATGGACATGAGTTTGAGCAAACTCTGGGAGATAGTGAAGGACAGGGAAGCCTGGTGTGCTGTAGTCCATGGGGGTTGCAAAGAGTCAGACACGACTTAGCAACTGAACAACAACTCTACTATTTGTCACCTAATATTATGAAGCAGGCTTTTTGCCCCATCATACAATTTTCTATTTTTTTTTTCCAGAACATGATTTTAAAAGACTGGGTAATTTTCCATTTAATGGAGAAACTGGAACTCATTTTTGAACATATAAGATTTTTCTAACTTTCTTTATGATAAATAATTCTGCACTGAACATCCTTATACATCCTTACATCTTTGATTACATCTTAGATTATTACTTCGGATAGGTTCCAAGAATGAGTCTTTATAAATATTGTGATATTGCTTTACAGAAAGTTTGTACCTATTCAAACTATCACTAGCACTGTATAAAAGAATACCTGTTACAATGAAACTTCATGAGTGCTTGATATTATTAAGTTTTTGTCAAAGATATCTCATCATTTTTTCCAAGTTGCTTTCAAACCATATCAGGGTAACTTCACTTATTTATTTATACAGCTTTTACTGAAAGAGACTGCAAGTATCTGCCTCTAAAATTGCTCAGATTTCTATGAAAGGCAAGTTATTTCCCTTGGCAGCATTTGGGTTGGGTAGCTGCTGAGTTTTGCGGTCAATTAGAGTTAGCTATCATCATCCCCTAGAGTTTCCCTAAGTGTCTGGTCACATTTGCTTCATGATTAGCTTTATTGTTATAAAATATTGAGGAATGTGTAGAACAGATAGCCAGTCTACCTCTTGATTTGCATGGAGCTCAGAAGTCCTGTGAGAAATAAGATGAAACTCTTTACAGTTGGAGTTAAGCGATGTATAGACCTAATAATCTGTGGGTCCCCAAAGTAATTTGGAGTGGAGGAGAGGCAGAGAAAGCTGAGTGAGAAGGAGTGGAGTGGAGTGGGCCAAACTGTGTAGATGGATATCGAAGAGAGCATTTTCTCCTGGAAGAATAAAAACCTAGACTTGGCCAACCTCTGAACTAGCCACTGAGGGCTGAAAGAACAGTAATCCAGGTAAGCAAATTATTGTGATATGTGAGCCCCCTTTTTCAAGAGGGAGTCATCAGAAATAGGAGACTTCTAAAATGTACAAATAGTACCAGGAAACAGTCCTGAGATCAGCAGAGAAGGGGGCAGAAACCCATGGGAAAAGAGGGAATCTGTTGTCCTAAAGAAGGTGGTTCAAGGAGAAGAGTGACAGCTGTCAACCTCAACGGAGCAGGAAATTAGATGCATGAGCACTGGTTCAAGGGAGCCAGAAACCAGCGTTTCTGATTACTCTGAAAGGACAGCCCTGATGCTTCAACCTACCTCCTGATCCCACTCAACCAGTCCTCCAGAGATTCCAACATTGAAAATGACCCTCTACAGGGTCAAACTCTTAGAAATTCATTATGAAAAAGATTACAGCTTGCTAGAGTGGGGACTTCGCTCATTAAGATATGTGGGGTACAAATCTGAAAGATGTATTCTCATCAACTGATGAAGCCTTTTCAACTTTGTGAAATTTATGGACATCTTATCTGGCTGGAACATACAGTGTGTACATCCACTACTGATTAAGAAAATCTTTTTACTTCTCAAATTAAAAACCTATTAGGGGAACTTCCCTGGTGGTCCAGTGGTTAAGGGTCCATGCTTCCAATGCAGGGGGCAGGGATTTGAACTAAGATCCCACATGCTGTGGGCGGACAAAAAAAAAAAACTTTTGGCGAGTTCCCTGGTGGCCTAGCGATAAGGATTCCAGGATTTCACTGTCGTGGCCTGCGATCAGTTCCTGGTCAGGGAACTAAGATCCTATAAGCTGTGAGGCACAGCGAAGAAAAAAAAAGAAAAACTGTTGTTATAAATTCCATCTTTATATTTGCCAGTTTGTGGTCATTATTAATAATGGCCCACACCATCCAGATGTGAGTCTAATGAGCAGCCATGTTTAAAAACAACTGGACTATAATGGGGATCTTTTATCTAGTTTGTTTCACTTTTTTAATTTCATATTCAGTGCTCCCATATCATTTAGTTTATGTTTTGAATTTCTCCATCTCTTTTTTTGTTGTTCTTTCTCATGCCTTTATCAAGTATAGTAGAAAGGCTTTTATATACATTTATATAGTATGTATATGTATTTTAGAAAATATGAATTTTTGCTTAGCTAAAAAGTTTATGACGTTTTGGTTCCACTTATTTGACTAAGTATGAATAGAATGCTAGATTTCTAACTTATACTCACTCAAAACTTTGATATAGTTCCACTTATTCTGGCATCTAGTATTACTGCTGAAAGTCTAGAAAGCTTATTATTTTAGTGAATTTTTTTTTTAATTTTGAATGAGGCTTGAAACTTTTAATCTATTTCTGAGAATAAAAAGAAATACTATGTTGAAAAAAACAGGAAATTAACATGTGATATAGTATTATTGACTACAGATTCTGTTCGAATTTCACAAAATTTTATGCTAGTGTCTATTATTTATTTTCATACCTTATTCAAGATTCCACATTGTATGTAATTGCATTGATTATCTTTAGCTGCATGCATCAAATTCTGATAAATTCTCTTTTCATTTTATTGTTACAAATATTTTCTAATTTTCCTTGTTATGGCTTCTTAGATACACCCATCATTTAAAAGTGGACATTTAATTTCCAAGTACATGGTGTTTTTAAAGTATCTTTGATATTAATTTCTTATTTTCTTCTCTGCAATCACCCTCTGTGCTTTTTCAGTCTTTTAACTTTATTGAGGTTTTCAATGGCTAAATCAAAGATCTCTCTTGGTAAATGTCACATTGCACTTGAAAATATGTGGCTTGTTTTCAAATATCTTTTGGTATTGATTTTTAATATAATTTCACAGTGATAAGACTACAGACTCCCTATGATTTCAATACTTTTAGACCACGAAATCTTTACACCTGGTTTTATGTCCCTGGATATGTTTCAGTGTCTCCTGGTTTATAGTCTATGGGAATTTGAATAGAAATTGTAACTTGCTATTGTGTAAAAATTATATAAATCTTAATTATGTTGAAAAAATATCCTGTGATTTACCACATGAAAAAGAAAATGAAAAAGAATGCATATATATATATGTATAATTGAATCACTTTGCTCTACAGCAGAAATCAACACAATGTTGTAAATCAACTATACTTGAATAAAATAAAATAAATTTTTAAATTAAAAAAATGGAGCAGAGATTCCTCCAAATAGTTTTTTCTTAGAAAAAATATGTACACATAGACTAATACATACACACATTTACATCCATGCGTACATACATAAACATGTAACATGTTATTAACAGTTTTAACTTCACAGTGATAAAAAAGGAAACCGGTTTCATTTTCCTCCTGTTACTATGCTATGTGGAATCTCCTCTTCTGAGTGAGGAGCAGATCCTAATAATACCTTGGGCAGGCACCACAGCATTTCCAATACTTTGTAATTAAAAGACACATTGTCTGGTTTAAAGTTGAATCTCATTTCATACATTTTCCATTAGCCATGGTCCATGGCTCCAGAGACCTGCAGTGAGTTTGCTCATTACTTGGTTTGCAGTCAAGGGAAGTGGGTTTCACTTATCACTTCCTCTATTTCTGAATGTATTTCTCTGGTGGTGGGGGTTGTGAGGGAGGATAAAGGAGAATGTTTCTCGATTGCCTACACTTGTGGTCCCCTGTTGGTTGTTCCTCTCACTTGCTCTGGCTGCTTTCTATGTAACAAGGGCCCAAATATATCTTCTCACTTCGGCTCAAGAGTAAGGTCTTCTGCAGGCTTTCTTCTGGAAGGGCAATATTGGGAGGGAAGAGGATGCTATGAAGCCATACATCTGCACAGTTCCACAAAGCAGAGTCTGTCTCTACATCATCACGTCTAGCTTTCCCAGCCCCTTCAGCACCTTCTCTCTTGCCTGTGTCCTTTCACCCTGTAGTCAGCTCTCACCCATCTGCCATCTGTCTCCACTTGTTTTCCCTTGTTCATGTGCATACATGGGCTGATTGATGAATTGACTGCTTTTGCTGAAATCCCAAGATTTTCTTCAGTGAACAAGATCTAGTCTCATTTATTAGGCACCCCCAGGTGGCTCAGTGGTAAAGAATCTGCCTACCAAGCAGGAGATGTGAGTTCGATCCCTGGGTTGACAAGATTCCCTGGAGAAAGAAATGGCAACCTACTCCAGTATTCTTGCCCGGGAAATCCCATAGACAAGGGAACCTGGTGGGCTACAGTCCACAGGGTCATGAAAGAGTTGGACATGACTTAGAGACAAAACAACAACCTCTGTAAGCAATTGTCCTGACCTTCTCTTCCTTACTTGACTTGTGTGGATTTTGGGTGGGGGTGGTAAGCATCACCCTTCCTCTTTCCATGGAAGTCAGTGAGGAATAAACAGAAATCCCACATAAACCAACAGTATCTGACTTCAAAGACTTTTCCCAACCCTGCCACTATTCCTGGTGTTCTATTTATAGGACTGTAAAGGAACACTGAGATGATGGTTGAGGCTGGAGGGAGGGGAGGGGGTATACTATGGTAACAACTGGAGGCAACAGAACTAATTTCCTGGTTGTTTTTAGCCCTAATAGAGATGTCAGCTCACAAATGTTTGAGCTTCCTTGGAGGATGTCACTGTAGAATAGGTTACCTTATGATCCCGTGCCCATCGGGGAGCTAAATGGTGCTAGTCCCAATTCAAGGGCAGGAGAAGACCTATGTCTCAGTTCAACAGTCAGGCAGAGACAGTGAATTCTCTCTTTCTCTCCTATTTTGTTCTATTCAGGCCCTCAACAGATTTGATGGATGGATGATGTCCATCCACATTGGGGAAGGTAATCTACTTTACTCACTTTATTGATTTAAATGCTAATCTCATCTGGAAACACCTCACAGACACTCCCAGAAGTAATGTTTAACCATACATCTGGGCATCCTGTGACCCATCAAGTTGACACATAAAATTAACCATCATATCCTGTAATTAAATAATAGAAAGCTTAAAAAATCGAATTCAGCCAAGACATCACTAATAGCCAGACCCTTCAGGAATGACAATCTGAGTCACTTCACTAGGTAAAGAACCTAGTTCACTAGGTAAAGAACTAGGTATGTAAAGAAGCTGAGGTGCCTTGCTGAGGACAAAGGGAATATGAAATGGGTAGTGGAGGAAGATAGCTATAAATACCAGCTACAACCATGTAACCAGCTGCAGAAATTAGGGCTATGATAGTTACAAGTATTTCTTCCTAGATTCATTACATTTTGTATTTATTTTAAGCAATTATTTTTATCTGTCTCATTATGTTTATCTTATTCCTTTATCATCTAAGACATAATGACAGTTAACTTTATATCACAGTTTTAAGTATATTAAAAAGAAGACTGACCATTACCCTAGGACTCTGCATCCTCTCTTGGAGAAGGGTTCATGTTTTGGTTGTATGCAGGATGTGTGATGTCAGGTGGAAGCATGACTTTGGTTGTCTTTATTCAGAGGTTAAGTATGGTTTATGGAGGTGTGTGTGTGCGCCAAGTTGACAAACAGTGGACTTTAATGGTCTTTTTGACCTGTCAACTTGGCAACGCTATAGTTTCCAGTTACTAAACCAAAAACTCCATAATCAATTAAAGTTGTGTTAAGTAAGAGCAATTGTTCTGGATAATTTCGATGACACCATTCAATCAACTGAAGGATCTTAAAGTAGAGCTGAGGCTTCCTTGAAGAAAGAGAAGTTCCACCTGTGAACAGGAACTTCGGCATATCCCTGAGTTCCAGCCGCCCTTCCTGACAGCCTGCCCCGTGTATTTTAGACTTGCCTAGGCCCCCACAATCGCATAAGCCAACTCCTTACAATAAATCTCTTAATATATGTCTCCTACTGGTTCTGCTTCTCTGATACACATGCCAAAAGAGAATTAAGGCTACAGATAGAATTAAGATTGCCAATCAGCTGCAGTTGACTTTAAGATAAGGGGCTTTAAGGTGACAAAATGCAGCCATAAGTATAGTTAAATGTCAAAGAGGGAGGCAGAAGGGTCAATATGAGTGATGCACCATGAGAGAGACTGGCTCTGAATGTAGAAATGAGCCATGAGCCAACATGGTAGCAGCCTTTAGAAGCTGGCATCGATGAGGAAACTGCTTTTCTCCTAAGCTTTGAGAAGGAATGCGGCCCTGCTGACATCTTGAGTTTAGCCCAGTGAATCCAACTTCCAGCTTCTGACCTCCCAAACCATTAAGATAATAAATTTCTCTTGTCTTAAGCCACTAAGTTTGTTTGGCAATTTGTTACAGCAGCAATTAGAAACTAATATATCAAATATAAGAAAACTGTCAACATTTTCCTTAGACTAAGATACAGAGTTAGGAGTATTTCTTCCTGGTTTTGTTATAAATATGTTTGAATGCATTTTAAGCACTTATTTTTGTTTTCTTCCCTCTTATTCCTATATCATCTAAGATACATTAATGACAATTAACTTTAGATCACATTTTTAAGAAAATAAAAGAGAAGAGTGAATATTAACTACAGCAGAGGATTAACTAGAAAGGGAGAACCCTAGGGCTGATGGAGAATATCCACAAAGGAAACAAGCTTGGAAGAGAGGCCCCCTTCCCAAGGCCAGGATTCAGCTTCTACTACTAAAGAAACCCAATGGGCAGAGACGATTTTACTGCTGTTCTGACCCACAAGTGATTGGAGCAGAGGCTGGCAAGCAAGGAATTTCAGTTGGAACCAGCAAGCCAGGAACACTCTTCTGGGGTTCACACAAACAGAGGCTGGCAAACTGGAAACCTTGGCTAAGACTCACCGGGAATTCAGCTTCTGGGAATTCTGCAAGGGAAGCCATCCACAAGAGGGGGGAGCCATCCACAAGAGGTACCGCACCTCAGAAGTTGGTGTAAAGCCACCATAGGAGATGCTGCGTAGAGACCCCTGCAGGAAGGTGCTATGTTCTGTTGGCCACCGGACTCTATAGGCTACACACACACATGCTGCAGGAGCCTGGCCTGCTGAAGCTGGCCCAGGGAAAGAGGTGCTAGGAGCACAAATGGGTGAACACAAAGGACACTCTTCCTCCTGCCACGTCCCTCCAGCGCCCTCTACTGACAAAGCTTAATAACCCATCAGCTGCAAAGGAGAAACGCTTATAAAACCCAGCTCTAGAACAGTGGATTTAGAGCTGAGCAAGCAAAAGGATGGAATTGGAGCTGACAGCACTATCTTGATAATTGGAACACTGTCAAAACCATTCTGTTTACGCGTTTGTATTTGTATGTTCATCAGACAAAATGGATTTGTAAATCAACTTCCCAGGTATCTAAACCCAAAGGTTTCTTTAGACACCACCATCACCACCACGTTCGGAGAATTTCAAGGCAACGAAAAACATTTCCTGAGGCTTGCTCTAGGACAGATGCTCACACACATTATCTCCCTGATGAAGGACAACACAATCTTCATTGTTATATATAAGCATTATGTAAGTACTTGCTTTGTTGTTAGTTGCTAAGTCATGTCCAATACTTTTGTGATCCCATGAACTGTAGTCCCCCAGGCTCTTCTATCCATGGGATTTTCCTGGAAAGAATACTGGAATGGGTTGCCATTTCCTTCTCCAGGGGATCTTCCTGACCTAGGGATCAAACTGCATCTCCTGCATTGGCAGGTGGATTCTTTACCATTGAGCCATCAGGGAAGCCCTAACTACATGCTACTATTCTTTTTATTTTAACAAGCATATGATGAAGTTCCAGAACACACAGCCATTAAGTGATGGATCTAAAACCCTGAATGTAGGACCAACTAACTAGACAATTGCTGCTCTTCACTAACCCAGCCTAACTTTATCACCAAGAGACTAATTTTTGTGTAATGTGCTAAGAAATTCCATGTACTAGGCAAAAAATGTGGTGCCTCAACTACGGTCCTGCCTTTGTGAAATCCTGCTGGCAAGATATTTTAGGATTACATCTTATCTGAGAAAGCATTTAAAAATGCAATAGAAGTTATGGTTTTCTTTAAGAAATTTGATAGATTCATTCTGATTACATTAAAAGTGTAGTTGTACTCACATCTCTGCCTCCATGAGATTTTATCAGCTTAACATCTATGGAGCACTAAGTAAATGTTAGTTAGGCATTCTGCTAAATTCTGTGCATGCCTCTTCCTGTGTAATCTTTGTCACAGCCCAGTGAGTAGGGATTACTAGCCCCATTTTCAGATGAAAACTGAGACTGGAGAAGTTGAATAATTTGACCAAGTCATCATATAAGTGGTGGCACTGGAATTTGAATCCAAAATAGGTCTGCCTCCAGAGCTCAAGTTCGTAATCATGAGGCCAGGGTTCATCTAGTCAATGCTGTGTTGTACAATTTATTTCAAATATTCTAGATTTTTAAGTTTTAAAAACATAAAATGGGCTTAATATATTAATAAAAGAAATTGGGCCTTTGAGGTTATTAGGCTTCTTTAAGAATGTTAAGTGATCATACAGGGGCAGCTCATTTCTAACCGTTAGAGTAGCAGGAAAAGAGTTTCTTATATAGTACCCCTTCCCCATCATGAGGTAGGACAGACCCATAGGTTTGGGCTTCCCTGGTGGCTCAGTGGTAAAGAATCACCTTCCAATGCAGAAGACATAGTTTAATCCCTGGGTCAGGAAGATCCCCTGGAGGAGGAAAGGGCAACCCACTCACTCCAGTACTTTTGCCTGGGAAATCCCATGGACAGAGGAGCCTAGAGGGATTGATGCTAAAGCTGAAGCTCCAATACTTCGGCCACCTGATGTGAAGACCCAGCACATCGGAAAAAACCCTGATGCTGGGAAAGATTGAGGGCAGGAGGAGAAGGGGGTGACAAAGGATGAGATGGTTGGGTGGCATCACTGACTCAATGGACATGAGTTTGAGCAAGCTCCAGAAGAGTGAAGGACAGGGAAGCCTGGCGTGCTGCAGTCCATGGGATCGCAAAGAGTAGACACGACTGAGGGACGGAACAACAAACAATAACAAAGGGCCTTCTACAGACCTATCAGTCTGTGGACATGGGTCAATTATAATATCTTCCTGGGACTTCAGGCAGCTCCATGGCTAGGTCTGCGTGTGCTGCTGCTGCTGCGTCGCTTTAGTCATGTCTGTCTCTGTGCAGCCCCACAGACAGCAGCCCACCAGGCACCGCCATCCCTGGGATTCTCCAGGCAAGAACACTGGAGTGGGTTGCCATTGCCTTCTCCGCTGCGTGTGCTAGGTCGCATCAATCGTTCCAACTCTTTGCAACCCCATGGACTGTAGCCCTCCAGGCTCCTCTGTCCAAGGGATTCTCCAAGTAAGAATACTGGAGTGGTTGCCATGCCCTTCTCCAGGTTGCTAGGTCTAAAAGCTGTCATTACTAAGAGTTGGTAATTACTGTTCTAATTAATGGAAATTTCACCTGCATAATTTTCCCAATTCCCAGACTTCTCTGAATAAACTCCTCCTTTCTGTTCAAGTATCACACCACACGGTGGCAGCCTTGTTTCTTGCTTCCTCTTCTGTACAAGGCCGAAATCCTCAGTATTACTGAATGAGTAGTGGGGTTGGGAAAAAATCAACTGGTTTAGGATCAAGTTTCTGAAGGAAACTAGTGGGGGGGGGGAAGGGTGGGCCTTCGCTGCCTTATTTATGAAACTGAATTAATCTCCAAAGTCTCTTCAAAGCTCTGATTTATGATTCCAAAGCTGACTTGACATTGAACTTGAATCTACTAAGGCTGAGAGAGGAGGATGATGAGACAAAGCCTTCAGGAGCAAGCTGACAAGCACAGGCAAAGAGTCAGATGAGCAAGGGCATGAAGTGAGGTGCTCCCAGCATCTTCCGGAAAACAAGTTCAGCAAACCTCTTTGAATGTTTGAGGGTCTCCTGGGCAAAACAAATTAGGAAGACTGTGATGGAGGTTCTAGCTGGAAAACACTGGTTGTGTTTAATTCCCAGACCCTAGAAAATGTACTTAAAACCAATCATTATGTATAAAACTACCACCTCAGAGGAAAACCAGAAAGAATTAATTCCCAATGAAAGTAACTCTAACAGCTGCTACTAGGACAAATACAAAAACATTCCAATTCAATCATGGCATGGTTTCAGGGGGAAAACCAATACCTCATCAATAACGTTGCAACTCTTCTGAAGAAAAAATAAGTTAATAGAAAGATAGTAGTCTGTATGGTGTCTAAAATAGGGGAAACAGAGAAGTTGTGATGTCTTCTGCAGCACTGTTTAGAAGAGAAGGTCTTGATCACATTAAATATACATTTGGATCCATTTGAGGTTAATGTCTTTTTTTCAGCTTTCTTGGGGTTTCTTCTGTTTTTCTTTTCTAACTTGATACTTCCCTAATGACTTTTCAGGCTTTCTTCCTTAGAGCAAGTAAAAAGCTTGTTAATTGTGTTAGCTAAAACTTCTATAGCTCTATTAATTTTTACTGCTTTATCTATCAATAATTCAGAGAGCTTTATTAGCATATCAGCTCTGATATAAATTTGTCAATTTCTCATCATATATCTATTAAGTTTGTGCTTATCTTCCCAATATTAACATGGCTACTAGTTTTTAATGGTTAATATTTTTCTGGAACCATTCGCATTTTTTAGTTTGCATTGTTTCTGTTCTTTAACTATAAAAACTATTTTGGAAACAATATAGTTTCTCTTTTTTTTTTTAAGTTTTTAATCCACCAGAACAGTCTCTTTTTTTTTAGACTGGTGAGCTTAATATATTTATACACAGAATATAGTTGAACTATTTTTAATCTATTACTATATTTTCTGATTTTTGCATGTGAGGTTAAGCCATTTACGTGTATTATGCTTACTGGAAATTTAGAATGTGTTTCTTCTCTTTATGTTCTTTTTTGTTTTACTGTATGTTTTTTCTCTCTTGACTTTCTTTATATCCATTTAATTATTTATTTGTTTTGTTGTTTAATTTTGGCCTTCTACTAGATGGGAATTTATAGCCTATTTTCTACTGTTTATAATAGCAGTAGTCTTCTAGTAATCTTACTTAACAACTCAACAATACCTAATGTTCAGTTCAGTTCAGTCGCTCAGTCGTGTCCGACTCTTTGCGACCCCATGAATCGCAGCACGCCAGGCCTCCCTGTCCATCACCAACTCCCGGGGTCTACCCAAACCCATGTCCATCGAGTCAGTGATGCCATCCAGCCATCTCATCCTCTGTCGTCCCCTTCTTCTCCTGCCCCCAATCCTTCTCAGCACTAGGGTCTTTTCCAATGAGTCAGCTCTTCGCATGAGGTGGCCAAAGTATTGGAGTTTCAGCTTCAACATCAGTCCTTCCAATGAACACCCAGGACTGATCTCCTACACATACCTTAACACCTCTTTTAAACAATACAAGTCTAAGAATGCTCTTTTTGCATCGACCTCCACTGTGCTCCCCCAACTTATGCATGCATGCTAACTCGCTTCAGTCGTGTCTGACTCTTGGCAATCCCATGGATTGTAGCCCGCAAGAATACTGGAGTGGATTTCCATGCCCAACCCCAGGGAATCTTCCTGGCCAGGGACTGAAACTTCGACTCCTGCAGCTTCTGCATTGCAGGTGGATTCTTCACCGATGAGTGACTGGGGATGCCCCCAACTTAACTAATGGCTAAATGGCATAAAATTTCTAGAGTAGTAATAAAGTACACAATTTTTCCACCACTAGAGGGCAACATACATTTTCAAGATTATTTTATATATTTCAAAATAATGTTATTGTTTATCTAAGTTGTGAATTGAATTATTTATCAAATGACCAAATAAAGTTTATTTCAAGGAAGTGATCTAAAGACATATTTACCTCCTTAGTCTTTCAAAATCCAATTAAATTAACAGGAAAAAAATATAAAAATTAATTCAGAGCACTGAAAGAAGTCCATGATGCCAGAAGACTAGAGCAGTGGGGAATTTCTGAACCACACAAAGGAGATGTCACACTATAGTGTTAAGTCTGAGTAGGAATAGGATGACAAGAGGTGGCCGGCTAAAGGAGACTTCACTTCTTGCGGGTTGTCTGAATGTCTACTGAGAAGTGTATTCATGCATTACCTGGTAGAATGAACGATTACATAGTCATTTTAAAGCAAACCATATGGATAGAGATTTAATGATAAAACCTAACAGAGCTGAGAATACTTGAAACCCAGGCCAATACTTTGGTTTCAAAATAGAGAATAAGTTTCTGTTGTTTTAAGCCACCAAGTTTGTGGTACTGTTATGGCAGGCCTAGAAAATGAATGCAACCTTGACAGCTTCAATACAAAATAAAAGTGGGGAGGAGAGAAAGGAAAATTATTAGTAAATACAAATAACCATATGGATATAACAAGCTAATAGATAACATACAAAGATACTACAGTCCCTGTTTCTGTAATTGTTCAGGAGACCATAATTCATATCTATGGCTTTCATTTTCCTCTACCCATTCTATATTTCCCCTGCTTTCAGTCAGAACCTCAACCAGTTGGGATTCTTTGCTTGGTGAAATGACCCAAATCTTCATTTCCAAAGATTCTGAGTCCTTAAGAAAATTATATTTTATTTTTTGTTGATTTAATTTTTTCATTAGCCTTAATATTAGACATGAAAGTACTAAGAGGTTACCGGGAAAATCTTCTGGGTTCCAGACTCTGCTCCTTGCCCCCACTGTGTAGAATAAGCAAGCCAATTTCCCCTTCGTAACCAGGACCAATCTCTCCAGCCTCAGATTATCCCATTTTTGTTTTGGTGGTATAAGGAACCCCGGATGACCAGTTGGTAGCCTCATCATTCAATGTAGTGGAACCATAGCATATCCTGAAGGTGCATTCACCCCATGGGGACTAAGATCTCTATACCAGCAGCAGTAAAGTATTAGATATGGGAAGAAAAATCCTGAGAGCAGACTGTTAGGTGAAATTGTGAAAAGAGACACTCATTGCCACACCTTGATTCAAATGGATTCTGCCTATGAGAGGGAGAAAGCCATATAATGGTCTCTGATCAAAACATAATCTGGTCAAACAGAATCCCATTTTTCCAGGGTACTGCTTCCCAACTGACCATAACAGTGTCATTAGTAAGTCATTTTACTGTTCAGTTAAGCCAGTTGCTTCCAAGTGATGGATAAGTGGTAAGGTCAGTTAATTCCATAGACATGGACCCACGGCTACACTTCCTTCGCTCTGAACCAAGTACCCTGATTAGATGCAGTGTTGTGTGTAACGCACCAGTGGTAGATAAACCACTTTGTGACTTCACAGTGGTGTTGGCAGAAACATTAAGAGTAGTCAAGGCCAAACCGTTTCTAGAACATGAATTATTCTAATGAGGACGAATCTTTGCTCTCTCAATGATGGAAGAGGTCCAATGTAATCAACCTGCCAGATGGCTGGTTCATCACCCTGGGGACCAGGGCCATATCAGAGACTCAATGTTGTTTTTCTGCTCTTGACAAATTAGGCATTTGGCAACAGTGTCAGCAAGATGAGCCTCACCATGGGAAAATCCAGGTTGCTGAGCACATGCACAGCCTGCATCCCTACTGCCACGGCCACTCTGTCCACAAGCCCACAGAGCAAGCTCTGAGGAGGCTGGGCAAATCCAGAGTGTGCCATTTTGTCCACCTAATTATTGACAGTCTCCTCTACAGTGGGTACCCTTAGTGTACATTCAAATAAGACACAAATATCTTCACAGTCTGCGCCCATTCAGAGAAATCCATCCATATTCAATACTTCTTTCCCATACTTCCTCATCACCAATCTTCCAGTCCTATTCCACCTAGAAAAACCATTAGCAGCTGCCCATTCTGGTCATTTCTCACACCAGACATGGCAGATAAACAAATATACTATTCAAAGTATGCCCACTTAGAAGATTTTCCTTCACCCTTGACTGTCCTTCAGACCCCTGAGAGGAGCTGGGGAAGCCACTATGATGCCAGAGGTGGATTCTAGAAAAGTCTCCCATGCTTCAGGTACCTAGCAGGGAAGCAAAATTTTTTCTTCCTTCGATGTCACTCCAGCACTTTTTCTACTGACAAAGCTTAACACTGTGATAGTTAACAGAAGAAGAACACTTACTGTGTCAAGACCTACCTTCATAGAACAGGCACACAGAGTGAATTTGTAACTAAGAGTCATAACTCAATCACAGTACAGATATTATATAATCGTCCTCCCTCAGCTCAGAAACCCACCACTCTGTCAACCACTGTGGCTACTGTGCCTCCCATTTGGACTCTCATTAGATTGGAGGTAGGTAAAGAGTAGAAGTTGTTGCCCCAAATAGAAGGAAAGAGTACTCTTCCCAAAAGAAGAGAGCAGTTCTGGGTTGACAAAACAATAAATGTTCCCTTCACATCACCCTTGGCTGCACAATACACACACACACACACAGTTTTCTCCATATTTATAGTTTCTCTTGACATAAAGTGATAATCTCATAAGAAATTGAAAATGTACTCAATTCCTACCCAGTGGGAGGAGAAAATTCAAAGTCATATCCAGCGCAAATTCAGAGTCTTTGGGTGTAGTCAGGTCCAGATGTAGCTAACTGATGAATAATAAATTTTCCCCAACAGACAAATATACAATAAAGCAGGTGGGGGTGGGATAACAAAAACTAATGAGAAAGGGCAAAAAGGAGACACAACATATGATGGCTGTGAGATCACATCATATCCTGTTGGACAAGACTAACAAGCAGAGAACTGAGTTCTTCGGTGAGCCAATCAAAGTGCCCAGATTTCTTTTATCTATTACCCTCAAAGACCCTGCCTTAGAGGAGTGGTAAGAAGGAATCTCCTTGGACTGCCTCAGCAATTGAATTCATCTTCCTATAGAGACGGAGAATGGGACATTGTCTCTAAGGCAGTACACCAGTTGGTAGATGCCTTTTGCCAGGGTGAGGACTTTCTGGCAACACCTTCAAACTTACTTGGCTGGCAGTCAATGTCATTTGGGGGAAATCCATTAGCTTGTTATCAGAAATCTCATTGAGACATAAGCTTTGAATATGGACTCTGCCCTTCCTGTTTCTAGCTCTTGGAAACTGACCTGGCAACTCCATCAATCTCCCTAGATTTCTGCTCACTGTCTTTGCCATAGACACTATCTGAGCACAGAGGGAGGGAACAGCTGGCATCATAAAATCAGGTTACAGTATCAGACTCTGTCCCATAAGTTGCACACTACTTAACTGGTAAACTGGGAGGAATTACTCTTTCAACTGGGGTACAGAGTGTATAATAGGAGATATTCAAGAAGAATCCTGAGAAATGAGGATCCCTGACACCACTGCTCTGTTTGATCACTGCATTCCTAGTTAGGGTGTTAACTTCACGTGGGGCAGAAAATTTTGTTGTTTCAATTGGCAGAGTAGATATTATCTGATCTCTACTAGAGTAGGATAACTAAACCACTGGCAGAAAGGACTCCTCTTAACAATGCTGTGTAAGTACCATTCCACTATCGCTTGTCTCTTCAGAAAGGCTATGCTGAACAGTTTTTCTCTATCAAAGTACTAACGGAGATAAGTCAACATATTCTAACAGCCTGATTTTTTTTTAGCCAAGTTCATAAAACTGGAGCCTTAATGGGCATAACTATGGTAAAGGATCAGATTTGTTACTAACCCAACACAAATATTTCTATAAATACAAAGTTGCATATTTAGATGTAACAGTAATGTCAGATTACTGAAAGTTTCAAAATGTTTCTCTTGATTTCTATACCTATTTCATTGCTGATCAGTACAGTTTAGAGATAGGCTTTTGCCTTTATATCACATTTTAAATAGCATTTATCCAACTGATAAAGCTTACTGTTTTACCAGCCTAAATATCAATTTATGTATTAATCAAGAGTCTTGGTTTGGCACAATGAGGTAGCATCTCACGCCGGTCAGAATGGCTGCTATCAAAAAGTCTACAAACAATATATGCTGGACAGGGTGTGGAGAAAAAGGAACCCTCTTACACTGTTGGTGGGAATGCAAACTAGTACAGCCACTATGGAGAACAGTGTGGAGATTCCTTAAAAAACTGGAAATAGAACTGCTATATAACCCAACAATCCCACTGCTGGGCATACACACCGAGGAAACCAGAAATGGAAGAGACAGATGTATCCCAATGTTCATTGCAGCACTGTTTACAATAGCCAGGACATGGAAGCAACCTAGATGTCCATCGGCAGACAAATGGATAAGGAAGCTGTGGTACATGTACACAATGGAATATTACTCAGCTATTAAAAAGAATGCATTTGAATCAGTTCTAATGAGGTGGATGAAACTGAGGTCTATTATAGAGCGAAGTAAGTCAGAAAGAAAAACACCAATACAGTATATTAACGCATATATATGGAATTTAGAAAGATGGTAACAATGACCCTATATGTGAGACAACAGAAGAGACACAGATGTAAAGAACAGACTTTTGGACTCTGTGGGAGAAGGCGAGGGTAGGATGATTTGAGAGAAGAGCATTGAAACATGTATATTATCATATGTGAAACAGATCGCCAGTCCAGGTTTGATGCATGAGACAGGGTGCTCACGGCTGGTGCACTGGGATGACCCTGAGGGATGAGATGGGAAGGGAGGTGGGAGGGAGGTTCAGGATGGGGAACACATGTAAACCCATGGCTGATTCATGTGAATGTATGGCAAAAACCACCACAATATTGTAAAGTAATTAGCCTTCAATTAAAATAAATAAATAAATATTAAAAAAAAGTCTTGGTTTGGAACATATGCTGTATATTCTAACTTTTCCTGACACCTGAATAATAAATAATATTATAGCCTTACCTGAATCTTGACTAATGGAAATGGAGCACATTATAAGACTAGTGAAGCCCATGGGCTTTATCTCATTGTCTTCTTTCATCTTGAAATCAATTCCTTGGTCAGTTGAATGGTGTTTCAGCTGAAGCATTCAACAAGTCTATGGAGAATGGTTGTTGTTGTTTAGTCGCTAAGCCAGGTCCAACTGTTTGCAACTCCATGGACTGTGGCCCACCAGGCTCCTCTGTCCATGGGATTTTCCAGGCAAGAATACTGTACCGGGCTGCCATTTCCTTCTCTACAGAGAATGGTGCCTGCAGTAAAATCAAACCCAATTCCAGAATGAGGAAATACTATAATGAGGCAAATTGCTGACCTGACTGTGACAAAAGGGGAGTCCAAAGCAGTTGACATGCTTGATACCAGCTATATTGCTGGTCTCCTGTAAGGAAGGTGACACGTAAAGACCGTAGTCACCGTCACCATAAAGCTGACTTATCCACAGTGGCAGTGATCATTGGAATAGAGCCCTTCTCTTGCCATTTCCTTGGCAAATCAGACCATGCCACTCTACCACTTAAAACCCTTCACTTCCCCCAACATTTGAAAGAAAATCCAAACTCTCTTACACATGGTCTGCAAGGCACTGAAAGTTCAAGCCTTAGTTTCCTGTCAACCTCGCCTCATGTCCGCTTCCCCTTGCACTGATCATGATGCCCCATCCAGGCTACTATCCCCGCACAGGCAGCTCTAGTCTGTCTCGTTCCCTCCACCTGGAACACTGTGCACCCCTTCCATTCCCATCCCTTTCAGGTAACAGCTGAAAGGTTACCTCCTGAAAGTCATCTCCCCACTACTCCACAGTCAGGACTCTCTAACCCAGTCTCTTGTCTTCATTACACCTCATACAAGCTATAATTATTTAATACTGTTCAAAGAATAAATGAGTATAGAAATGGAAACAGATCAAAGTTCCATAATTCTACAGTGCCTTTAAATGGTCAGATATTTTACTGAATATTCAGAGTGGGAAGGAAAAGATCTAAAGGCATCTTTGAAGACCCCGTAAGTAGTGAAATACTCAAATGGTTACCTACTCCCCAACCCCTCAGAACTCAGCCCAAGTCATCTCTTTCAAAAAGGACTGTGGTATTAGCATTATTCATGCCGGATGAACACCAACCAGAGGCCAGGTATTCATGAACCCCTTTAGGGCCTTTTATTAAATTAGAGCTGCCCACTGGCCTCATCCAGGGAGAGACTTATAACTGCAGCCCAACTCTGAGCAGAGGCCGGCGCCGGCCGGCCTGGAAGTGGGACTCGGAGGCGCGGCGGGTATGCGCGCCGCTGCTTGGAGCTACTGGACCGTTAGTCCCATCTCGCTCTCGCAGGCAGCACCTTTCAAGGGGCCCCCGAGGGGCCCCGAGGGCCCAAGCGCGGCCGTTCAAACTGTCGAAGTGTGCGCCCCTCGGAGTCCGCCGGGTCATTCCACGGCTACTTGGGCGCGGAGCAGCGGAAGGGTCTGTCCTCAGGCTCCCGGCTTCTGTGTGAGCAGAGCCGCCACCGCCCCTGCCCAGCGCCCCGGTCCCAGCCTGCAGCCGTCCTCTCCCTCCTCCCATCCTTCTTGGATCCGGCTACGCGGCTTAAAAGCCTGTCAAGTGCCTCCCGGCTTCCAAGGCAGAGTCCTCAACCGCAAACCCAAGTTGAGTATGGAATACCAAAGGGACAGGCGACAGAAATGTGACCTAACCCCCTTGCATTATCTATCACCTACCTATCTATATCTATCTATCTATCCATTTTTTTACCTGTCATATCCTATCACTGTATTTTAGGACTAGGATTAGCATTCCTTCACGAGAGCTTGATCACGTGAACTAACGCGTTTGTTTTAACCGAAAAAGCGAAGTCGGACTTTTTCAAGACAGAAAATGTATTCGTCAGAATTAGAAAACAAATTTGAGTTGTTGAGGACCAGCTTCGCTAATTATATTGAATGGTGGACCTTTTCTATGAATTGAATGAGCTAACAGAAGTCCCAAGGTTTTGCACCCCCCCGCCCCCACCCCTCAAAATAAAAAACCTAAAGTCCGTTTATATTACACTGTATACCAGAAATTACGTACTCATGTGCAACTGCTAGCTAAAAATGTACAAGGGATGCACAGTTTTTTCGAAATCTTTTCAAGCGGTTCTCAAGCAAAAGAAATATAGCCTAGTCCCCACGTTTCTCCCCTAGCCCCACCTCGCCAAGCCCTTAGGCAGGCCGGGCCCACCCGGACACCAGGAAGGAGGAAGGGAAAGTGGAGGAAGGGGCGGGGGAAAATGACGGGAGCAGTGAGAGCCGGATGTGACTGGCTAGCGAGGAACCTAGGAGGGCCCTGTCCGGCGGCGCTCTAGCCCCCGCGCGCTGTCTCTATGCTCCCCCGCGTCTGGTCTATTTATTGTCGCGGGGAAGCAGCGGCCGCCCTGTACCCGGAACAACAAAGCACGAAAGACGGAGCCCGAGCCTTGGGGGCTCCTAGCAACCGGCCGGGGCGGGAGTTCCATGGAGACTGGGGAGCGCGCTCGCCTCATCATCATCCTTATCCTTCAGCTTATCCTTCGCGTCCGCCGCAACCGGCAGCAGCGCTGCCGCCGCGTCCTCTGCCGCCGCCCCCTCTTCCCACGGTAACCCGGTCGGCGACCCTGGGCGGGGGGGAGCGCGGGCTTCGGGGCTGCCGGAGTGCCATCTGCGGGGCGTCTTGGCGCGGGGAGGGCTTGTGCCGAGGCTTGGCCGCGCTGCGGGTGGAGTGTGCGGGGGCGGATGCCGGGGCGGGGGGGAGAGGAGCTCCGATGCGGGAAATTGGTCCAGCGGCCGAGGGAGGGTCTAGCTTTCAGGAGGACGGGGTGATATTTGGGGATCTCGTCAGGGATAACGGGGTGGGGGTGGGGCGTCACTGCCTGGGAACGTTATACGGCGGGGTGTAGGATAAGAAAAGAGATATTTTTATTTTTCGGGTTAGCCACCACTGGGAAAGACTGGAGAAGGGAGATTCCCCATCGTTCTCTGTGGAGCTCTCACCCAGGGAAAGAGAAATCGTGCAAAGATGCTAAAGGGGTCCGTTGCTTCCCAGAAAACTTCCTGCGGCCTCGGCCGCGGCGGGAAGGCTCCCAAATAGCACCTTGGTCGGTTCCTACTTTTGGCAATGCCTGCAGCACCTCCACCACCACCACCACCCCGCTTTTTTTTTTTTTTTTTTTGTTAGTAGTAGTAGTATTAACCAGAATTAGGCTTGATGAAGGATCTGGAACTGAGGAGGATAAAATGGGTAGGACGTAGGGCTAAGCAAGGTTGAGAGCCGGGGTAAGAGCATAATAGCCAGTAAAAGGTCTAAAAGTAAATTCTATTGGAAATGACGGTTTTTAAACTCTCTCCTTCTGCTGAGATATGCTTCTGCGGGCTCTGTCAGTGTGTTCATTGCAAGATTCAGACCGCAGCCAATCCACGTCTGTGAGCTCTCTGACTGCATCTGTCACCTGCAGTTCTAGAGAGACACTGGCAGTTGACCAGCGTGGGCTTGGGTATTTAGGGTTAAGGAGAGTGACTTGGCTCAAGGAAAGAAAAGGAAACAAGCTTGGTGTGATTTTTGTTTGCAGAAAGAATGACATTTTCCGTGGGGAAATTGGAAAAGAGAAATATGAGAAGGTTTAGCTATTCTAGCATAATCTGCAGTCTTTTGGAAAGTTTGAGAAAATGGCAGTTAAATCGAAAAAGGACTTTTATCATCACTCTGTAGTTGAAAGAATTATTCGCAGCTGATATGTTGCTTACCAGTTTGTGCCATCTCTTTAAGCCTTAGTCCTCAGTTTAATGGTTTTATGCTTCCCAAACCTTTCTAGGTCAGTAAATGAGGTTTTCCTGTGGCATACTGAAATGGCCATATATGCATGCTACAGTAATACTATTTTTGTGTCCAGCAGGAACAAAGCTCTTTAGTTGAAGATTAAAGATGAAAAGAAAATTGATAAATCACAGAAGCAATGATGTCGACCACGGTTTCTGTTTGTCCCTTACTTTTTTCCCCCTCTTACTTTTCCCCTAAGTCTGGCTTGTCTTAAACAAAAACGTTTCATCCTGCTCCCCCAAACTCCTGCTTTTGTACTCTGCCCTCAAAATCAGTCTCTGAAACTATTATGATCTGCTGCTCTGTGCTCTTGGTTGGTTGATGTCAGAATCGAGTTTTTGACTTGGGTATTTTCATGGAATTGAAGTGCAGCATCTCTTGTTAAACTAATTTCATATATGTGCAAAGAGGTGGGCAGATACCTTTAACAAAGATGGAAAATATAAATATTGTGTGTGTGTTAAGTTGCTTCAGTAGTGTGACTCTTTGCAATCCTTTGGACTGCACCCTGCCAGGCTTCTCTGTCCATGGGATTCTCTAGGCAAGAATACTGGAGTGGGTTGCGTGCCCTCCTCCGGAGGATCTTCCCAACCCAGGGATCGAACCCCCATCTTGCATCTTGCATTGGCAGGCAGATTCTTTACAACTGGTGCCACCTGGGAAGCCCGGGAAGTATAAACATTGGGAAAATTAAAATTGCATTTTAAACCTCTTGAGAAGAAAAACCTAATATTGTCATCTGCAGATTAGTGAGTCAAGGACTTTGACTTCCTCGCTTGTGTGAGGTTGTGCTGGGGGATGATGGCACTTGAGGTGCTGGAGGATGTGCTCAGTTCATGTGAGATTCAGTGAGTTCCCCCTGCCTCAGGACTCCCATCACACTTATTTCATTTAGATCTTAATTTCTGCTGCCTCTTTCCTTTACTCCTTCTGTGTTTGAGGAAAAGGATTTAAGCCCCAGATTCTACCTTTTATTAACAATCCCTGCTTTCCCTGCTGTCTGCTCCAATATTGACAGCAACATTTCATATTGTCTTAGTCCTTCTCTTGACCTACTCACGTCCCAATCAAAAATGATTCCTTATGCTATTTGTATTATTTCTGTTTCTTAGGGAGTTTTCAACATGTATCCTTGGCCTGTGTATCCTTTTCCTTAACGTTACTTTGTCTGTTGCATTTTCTTCTGTATTCCTCCACTTATATTGAGAATGGAGTGTTCATTTCAGATGTTCTGTATTCATTCTGAACCAACAACTGTTGGTTGTATGATATGACAGGTAAGAGCCTTATGCTGAGAATCAAGACTTAACTGAAATAAGGCATGTAAAAATATTTGAACTTTTAGGAATAAAAGGTGTTATAGAAGTCCAGGTGGTAACGCTGTAATTGAAGATGTAGTCACTTTTTTCAAAAAAAAGATAAAAGATATAGTACAGCTCACTCTATGTTTTTAATTGAACCTTAGATTTTCATAATTTGTACTCGAAAAACCTTGTCTTAACATCCAACTTTTCAGATCATTTTGCATCTGAGTACTTGACTGAAATTATGCTTTGCCAAATTAGAGGGGAAAACTGAGTAAGTCCCACAATTTTTTTTCGTGTGTGGGAAATTGTCATATCAAAATTTTTGTAGATGTATACATATATAGAATGTATAGAATATACTATAAAGTAGAAGGAATAAATAGAAAATTTACAGCTGAAAACTTCTGGAGAGTGTTCTTTCTTAGCATGGATATGGCACATTATTTAAAAATCAGCAAATACTGTATAATTCAGTTAAGTGGATATCAGTGCTGTTTTTGGTGAAGGCGGCCTATAATTACCTAGTGATTGATTTCTTTCTGTTGCATCATAGCCCATGTGATGAATAATTATTGCTATGAAAAATAAAGTTTAAATGGATTTTAGAATTGATAATAGTAGAATGTTTCCACAATATTCTCAAAACCTATAGTGTTTTGGCAATTTAGCTGTATTGTGGCATTTGAATTAATAAAGATTTCCTAAAATTTACACCCATGTTTGTTGTACCTTTAATATGTGTGATGCCATGGTCAGGTGTGTAAAGCTGATTAAAGGTGTCTCTCATCAGGTGCGTTTTGTGCACTTGTAGATAGCAGGGAAATGACATAGGTAGACACCAACACATGACAAACACAAATCTGAATTTTAAATCCTTTATTACATGCTTCCTGGTGCTATACTTACTGGTGTATGGATTTCATCATGCCTGGTAAATTAGAAGTTTCCTAGGGATCAGGACTGTAAATTGCCATCCTGTTGTATGTTTGTGTGTGTGTGTTTTGAAGATTAACATTAATTAAAGGATATACATATTTTATTTTATTTCTTTCCTTTCAGGAACTTATCTAGTAGATGAAGGGAACCTTTAGACATCTAATCTAATTAGGACTCTAACCCTGATGCCTAAAATTTAACTTTTATATTGGCTGTATATGCTAAGCAATTCTAATTTCTCAGACATGATTAGGGCTTTTTTTTTTTTTTTTTACCAATTCAAATAATTAAAATAATGGTTTACTGCTTTGAGTTGATACAGTATTTGCTTTTGTCCCATGACTGTCACTTTGAGTGATTTCAAAAGGGTAAAAGAGTATATTTATCTGAGGTCTTCCCAGGCCATGTAGACAAATTTGATTCTTGTATTGTGACACAACCTTTTATTTAGAAGAAAAATGGAGTAAGTATGTTTGTATAGTTGTGAAAAAACAAAATTCCAAAACTGTGGCATTAGTAGGAAGGAATCGGGTCGTATCAAAAATTGTACCCATCTGGTCTTACGTGGTTAACGGGTGATAAAATTCACAATTTGGTTTAAATGGCTTGCTTTGTAATGCGAAGAAGTGTGCTGCTGGAGATCCCACTAAATACTAAAAAAAGAAACCACAACATACTAAGGTGAATTCTGGGACCGTTCAAATCAGCCTTCATGTGTGAGTCCATAATGAAGCTGTTTAAAATTTCATCCCCCCAAAATGCACCATAAAACTTTGGCGACTTTGACCATGCAGTATTCATCTGTCAAAAAAGAATACTGAAAATCAGATTGCATCTTTATGGACGGTTTTCTCAGGACCTATGTGGATGACTTTTGGTACTTTAATTGTCATTGTTACCATCATAGACTGCTGTCCATAGACACTGAACATGATACACTTTTGTAGTTCAGTAGGTGAGAACTCAGAACATTTTAAAAGAAGTCAGAATTTGTTTTTATTAATGAAATGGTTTCAAAGAATCAGGCATTAACTTTCTTCCTTCTGATAACTTACAGTTTTCATTGTAAAATCAGTTTTCATCAAAATCTGTTATACTTTCCTGAGATTAGGGGTTGTATAGTGCTTATATGGACTCTGGATACAGGCTGCCTGTGTTCGGTGTGGTGGTGATGCTGCTTATTAGCGGTATGGCCTTGAGCAAATTTTTTCACTGCCTTCATTCCCCAGTTTCTCATCTGTAAAATGGGGTTAATATGAGTACCACCTCATAGGGTTGCTGTGATAAGGGAGTGTAAAGCACTTAGCGCAGTGTTCTGAGAAGTTAGCTGAAAAGATACCGGTTGGCACTTGTCGCTGTGGTGCGTTAAAGGTGAACCGCTTTGTTTCTTTCATTTGGAGGCTATTAAAACGTTGAAACTCTTTGTAATGCAGCCTATTGGACTCATCTCTGCTGTTAGGTCTTGGGAGGGGGAAGGACTTTTGTTTTAATTTTGAATCGTCACACAGACATCTGGTTATCACTTATGGCAGATGGACTCAGTAAAAAGAGACATCTCTGTTTCTTGGAAAAGGAAGGCCAACAAAGGCTGGTCTGGCACCATATTGCAGCTATTGAAATGCTATTTCCCTGTGGACTTGACTGCTTGTTTAGTTGTATGGTACTTCTGAATAAAAGGAATAGACCCCAATGGTTTCATTTAGCAGAATTAGTCTTTCTTTAGAATGCACTGTTTTTTACTTGTATAACCGTAGGTGATGGTAAACTTGAAACTTGCTGATGTCATTGTCAGGCCATTTAACTTGAGGTTTTTGTGTCAGTATAAATGTGCTCTTCATAGTAGCTTTCTTGTCACTTTAGAGGTAGCTGAAACTGCTGCTCTGCTCTGATAATACAAGTGGCTCAGGAATGACTGCATATGATTGCAAGATGATTTGTTTATGATAAGGTTGACACCAAATACTGAGGCTGCCTAATCAGGGAATAACTTGATAAATATAGCTTTGTTTATTAGACTGCTGTTGAAATGGCTAACTTTTTTAATGTTAAGTCCAAATGTTTTAGTTGTATGGACCTTTGAAATTATTGACTAGAAAATGAATATTTCTGCTTAAGTATAATAAATCGCAAACTGTTCTTTCCTACTTTTGGCTAATGTATAGGTCTTAGTTTTTAGTTGAAATAATATTTTGTGTAAGACATCTGGAAGTTTATATAAAACACATTATTAAAAGTATGTTTTGCTTTCAATATACAGGGGTAAAATTTTATAATTCTTCCATATTGTGCAACTTTTGTTTTAGTTAGTTTTTATAACCCTCCCTCCCCCAGATTGGCAAATATGTTTGTGTTTATAGGCGTGACTTTTGTTTTCCTTTTTGAAGAGAGTGACATCTAGTTGATACAGTTGATTTCATTGAGTACTAATAACTACATTGGCCACAATAGAGGAAGTATTGATGTAATATTGTTAACATAATTCCTATAGCCATTTTGGATTCCAGACCTAAAAAAATATTGAAAGCATGGAAATGATCCTGGCCATTTCATATATATATATACACACATATATATATATACACATACATATATATGTATATATATGTGTGTGTGTGTGTATGTGTATATATATATATGCACATGTATATATCCTTTTTAGATATTCTGAGGACTGTATTGGGAACTTTTATGACAACGGGTCTTCAAGGTGTCAGGACTATTGCCCAGAATAAAAGCTAGGTGTTTATTCTATCAAATGGTTAATATTTCCCTGGTGTTCTCAACATCACCCTTTTTCAGAGACAGGTGTTGCCATCTTTCAGACATAAAGATAATAAAACCAGTGTGTAACCCCAAAGTGCAAATCTGAAGATGGGCATTTGGTTTGTGAATATGGCCAACACTTAATAGATCTTGTCATTGTTTGAACTTCTGTTTAGGTTCATGAGGAACCTGCAGCTTTTATGAAACAAGAACCTTTTCTTTTTAATTTGCCAAATACTCTTGTTGAGCCCCAAAACCTTTTTTCTTTTACCTGCTTATGGCTATGGTGAACATCTTGTATATCTCCAGTTTCTTGTATGCATGTGCAGCATAGTGAGGTTGTAATGAGCCTCCCTTAATTGTTTGTGGGTTGACCACATCCCAGAATGTGGCAGGTTAGGGTGGTCGTAGGGGCCACAGCTAATGTAGGAGACACAGTCACCAGTTCACTGGACCTTCCTGAAGCAAGCTTGGTATGCTCATCTCAAAAGTCTGCCAGATTTCTTAATTCAGTTCTCTCCTCTTTTTTGTTGGTGGGGGAGAAGCTGAGATAAGGGATGTGACATGGTTCAACAATTCACAACTGATTTTAAAAAAAAATCATATTAATCTGTGAATAATGCTTTTTTTCATCATCAGAGCAGCATATTGCCAGTGTAAATCTTTAGAGCAAACCTGTGGCTGGCCAGTAATCTTGAAAATTCCACTTCAATGCATGGTGTAAACCTACTTGGATAATTGTTAATTTGTCTGTATTTTAAGAATGCCTGCCTTTAAAGTTACTCTTAGTAGGCTTTTTGTTTGGGGCCTGGTAAATTGGAAGAGTTTCAAATGTCTGAAACTATGTTCTTAATTTATCTGTATTGTATCCTGACTCTCACTTTGTAAAGAGAGGAATAATGGCTTTATTATCAAACCGATGATTGCTGTGCTACAGGTAACTGACAGGGTAGCTAGTCTGTAACCAGCTATCCTGGAATGAACTTAGGATATGGATGAATTAGGACCCTTGGGGCTGAAATGGACAGTGTAGCTTAGGAAAAGGGAAAGGGAATATATACCAAAAGTGCTAAGGGTTGGTCTTTGTGTTTTAATCAAAATAATTCCTTCCTTACATCAGATATATATTATATTTCTGTATTTGTGAAAACTCCTGGAACACAGTTACCCTTTAGGACTTGAGGGTTTTAACTAAAAGTGGTAATGACTTGTTAGACACTACAAGCTCTAAGTGGAACGTACCAGAATGTGAGATAAGAAAATAATAGAATTCTGTTAGAGAACTTGAATAGCTGAGGCTACTAAGATTCTTATTGTTTTACTGGAGAATGTTTCCTCTCCCCATTTATTCCCCAACCCCACAATTCTTTTTTTTTTAATTGAAATACAGTTGATTTACAATATTGTGTTATTAGTAACTTCTGCTATGCAGCAAAGTGATTCAGTTATACAAATATATACATCCTTTTCTTATACTTTTTTTCATTATAATTTATCCCGGGACATTGAATAAGGTTCCCTGGTATACAATAGGACCTTGCTGTCTATCCATTCTATATAGAATAGTTTGCATCTACTAACCCCAAACTCTCAGTCCATTCCTCCCCCACCCTCTTCCTGCTTAGCAGCAACCCAACTCCACAGTTCTTTCTTTCAGTAGTCCTTTTGCATTTAATTCAGCAACTACTTACTGAGTTTATGACCAAGTGCCAGCTACTAACCCACATTCCAAAGATACACATTTATATTAAATCGTTCTCTTTAAGGATCACAGTGCCTACAGTCTAGTAGGCAGTTACAGTACAGTTGGTGCCTACAATCTAGTAGACAGTTAAGTACAGTCAGTACCTTTACATTTGCTGTGCCCTCTACTTGGAGTCTCTTCTCTCAGTGTTTCATATAACTGGCTCCTCCTTAACTTTCAAGATCTCATTTTAAAAATAATTTTCATTTCCGAGGAAGTTAAGAGGCCTTCCTGGATCACTCTGATGTTTCTCTCATGTCATTTCCTTTGTAACATAGATCACATTCTCTAATTATTCTCATTGCTTGTCTGTCCTCTGTTTCTTCCACTGGAGGACAGCTGTCAGGCGGGCTCCTTACCTGGCCGTTTTATTCTAAGCAAGTACTTCTGAGGGGATTAATTACTCGTTTTGGATACATTGGTTTAGCTCAATGAATATGCCTAACAGATAGGAATCTGGATTCAATCTCTGATAGGTTAGAATTGAAGTAAGACCCCTAAATTTATGGATAGTGATTGAAGCCTGGAAAGCTTAAATTAAAAAGCATTTAAGGCAATAATTTATAACCTTCAAGGATCTTAAAATCCTTTTGAAAATATGAAGAAAACAATGGCCTCCTCAGATGCATATCCAGGTTAGTGTGGATATGATTCCAAGGGAGTTTGCCCTCTAGAACCCGTTGTTGAGCTTTTAAGGAACTGTCACGGACTTCCCTGAAGAATTTATGATTTAAGAGGCAGACAGAGCAATATTTCAGATAGGAGGAGAACCTAGGAAAGGTGCCTCAGAAGCCAAGCATGGGGGATAGTGAGGAAGAATTTGGGGAATCAGGGTTTCCCAGTGCTTTATGCTCTGGAGCAGTGCAATAAAAGGAAGTGTCAGCTATGACACTGGATTCAGCATGGAGCAGTTCTTTTGTAACATTTCATCCCAGGCAGAGGCAGAAGGCAGATTGTGACAATTTAATGCATGAATCTGAGTTAAGGAAACAACGCATGGGAAACAGAGTGCAAAAATCTTGATGTTCTCTATGATAAACAGCCCTGATATGAGACTATAACCTATTTTAAGGACCTACTGAGAGGGAAATTCCATCGTTTTGTTGACCTGTTGTGGCGTTTCAGCCCAGTGGTTCTCAACTGACTGCCCCATTAGAAACAACTTGGAAATGTTTTTAAAATCAGTGCCATGCAAAGGTTAGTTAATCAATACCTTTGGGGCTTGTGCCTCTTTGTAGCTTTTATTTTGTTTTGTTTTGGCTTTTTCTTAGAAGTTAAGAACCAGCATACCCATCAGAAAACCTCCTTATCCCTCTTGTGTGTTCTGTGTTAGAACACTTTCTTTTACATTATCATCAGTTACTTAGCTTACTGTCGTGCTAGTTTTAAATCAGTGCCCTGTAGTCCTTTTCACATTGAATTTGAATTAGTTTCTAATTCAAAACATTTTTTGTAGCTTTCTTCTGATCTTTAGCCGAGTTGTACACATTTGTCTTTTTTGAGTGATACAGCCCTCAATCAGTGAGAGATCTGCCCATTTCTAAGTAAAACAAGAAATTCTTAATAGTGCTAACATGTGGAAAGTATTCACTCTGTAGTCCTGTTTGCTTTTATTTAAATGTTACGGGTTTTTTTTTTTCACTAAATAGCAAAAACTGTTTTTTAACTAGAAAAGTTTGAACTCTGTACACTATTTTCCAAATAGCTAATTTCATAATCCTACCTTCCTGTTTTTAAAATGGCAGTCATACATGACCCAGACCTTAAACAGGTTGTCTCCATTAGAACAGACATTTCATATGAAAGGTAAGCCTATAAAAGTGATTGAAAGGAAACTGTCAAAATAGGAAATTCCACCTGTTGTGTTTTCACCTTGCAGTGCTTTCTCTGGATTAAATTCTTGATGAGTTGTCAGAAGTTCAAGCTTGAATCCTGCATTCATTCACACCCTTGAAATAAAAATTAGAACATGGAGAAAAATGATCTTTATGCATGCCAACCTTGACACCAGCCACAAGCTGAAAGAAGGTTTATTCAGTTTGTTAGCAACTTCATGGATTAACATTTTTACTTGCAAAGCAAATGATAATCTTAAAAAAAAAAGAGTCTGCTGTGTCGTCAATAGCATCAGCGTAATGACTAGATTAGTCACAAATTGTAGTTACTTATCATGGGTAACTTAAGGCAGATATCAAGATTCTTTATAAAGAGATAAACTTCCTGATTTTTTAAATGATAGTTTTCCTATTTTTGCAGGTACCTAGCTAAGTAAACATTAGCAAAATGTCTGTTTTGTAATTTGTTGTAGACTTGGTCAGACTCTTTCTTCTTGTCTATTCCTATCTCCATCTCCTCCATATTCCCACTGCCTCCCCCCTCCCCCCCCCAAAAAAAACCCCCACATAGTCAACAACTACTTTTTGTTTTGGTTTGAAATGATTTTGTTATTGTTAGGTCTTTTTTTTTTTTTAATTCATTGTTAAATTTAGTTGTTTTCTAAATACTGATATCATTTACCAGATACATCAAAATTGTTTTATTTTTACCCTTGCAAAAAAAAACCCCCACATAGTCAACAACTACTTTTTGTTTTGGTTTGAAATGATTTTGTTATTGTTAGGTCTTTTTTTTTTTTTAATTCATTGTTAAATTTAGTTGTTTTCTAAATACTGATATCATTTACCAGATACATCAAAATTGTTTTATTTTTACCCTTGCTTTTAGAC
Source organism: Giraffa tippelskirchi (assembly GCF_054371585.1). NCBI lineage: Eukaryota > Metazoa > Chordata > Mammalia > Artiodactyla > Giraffidae > Giraffa > Giraffa tippelskirchi. The sequence continues at coordinate 136,234,219 of NC_137283.1, forward strand.
CTTAAGCAACATGATCTGTTTTTGCGTTCCAAAGCTAGAGGACCACAATGAATAACTGGAAATCCTTTCCATTTTTGCACATTTCTCTGTCCATGGAAGATGAAGAAAGAAGATAATAATAGTAGCAATAAGAATAGCTAAATTTGAATGCTTACCATGTAGAAGTACTGTGCTAAATGCTCTGCAAGAAATTTTAGTTTTCCCAACACTTGGCACTAGGTGCTGTTATCTGCCTTATTTTACAGATGTGGAAGTTGAGGCACAAAGGCGTTAAATAACTTGCCCAAGTCATATGACTGATAAGTGGCAGAGTCTGGATTTAACCCAAGTAATCTGCTTCAGAGACTGGGCTCTTAAAACTTGTTTCTCTGTGTGTGTTTGGAGATACTGCTTTTTAATAATCTCAAGCTAACAGTTAACCTCTCACAGACACTTCATTGAATGTTTCTCATGCCTTGGGACCTATGCCAAGACTTGGGTTCAGAAATAAGTAAGAATTGATCATTCTTCTGAGGAGCTTATTGTCTAACACGGAGACACCGAAATATGAAATTTCACTGTAGTGTGAGAAAGTGCTGTGTAGTGGGTCCCCTGGCAGCATGGTCATGGGTCTCAGAGTGTTCATCATGGTAAAGGATGCCCTGGCTCACTCTTGGAGACCAGAGGTCTTAGTACCTTTGATTTCTTATTTTATGCAGCATGGTTTTAATTACCATCTACATGTGGGTTTCTAAGTTTTCACATCCAGTCTAGGCCTAGGCCTGTCCTGAGCAGTGGACTCTTATCTGATTGTCTGTTTCTCCTTGTGGATGTCTCACAAGTTCCTTCAAATCAACAGATCAAAAACAGAATCCTTACCCCCTGCTCCTTTTCCCATCTCCCCTTGCAAACCTGCTCTGTCTCCAGTGTTCCTGTCCTAGTAGATGGTACCTTAGGCCACAAACCGGGAGTCATACTCCATCTCCCTTTTCCTCTTTGCCGTATCAGTCACAAAGCTCTGTTCCCTATGTCTCCTAAAGAAGTCTGTCTCTGACCTGCTGCTTTGCATCTTCATCCACCCTGCTTCCATTACTGTCCTTTCTCACCAGGACTGCAGCAGTGGACCTGACTGAGTTTTCTACCCTTTCTTGCCTTGCATTCCATTCTCTTGTTAAAGAAATGGCAATGATAGAGTCTCATGAAAAGCAAATATATTATGTCATTTCTTGCTTCTCTTTAGCCCACCATTATCTTGGAATAAATGTTGAAAATCCTTAACATGGTCTGGAAGGCAGGACTTAACCCCTCCCTGCATCTCCAGCCTGGTCTCGTGCCTCTTTCCCTCTTCCCGCTCTAGCCAGACTGGCCCTTCTTCACGTCTGAACGGTTCACACTCCTCGCCTCAGAGCTGAGAATGCCTGCTGTCCCCTCTGCCAAGTCTTCCTCACTACTGGATCCCCATCCACTAGGATGGGGCCTGATGCTTAGATTACCATTTATTGTTCTAGAACTGATTATGAATGAAGGTGATGCTAAGCTGTAGAACAAGTAGGAATGAGCCAGGTGTAGAAATAGGCATTAATCATTTTTAGCTGAAAAAATAGCAGAAGCGGGCAAAAGACTGATACTTCTTTACATATAAGAGCTTTTATAAAATCAGTAGAATATCTCAGAAGGAAAATGAGCAAAGGATATGAGGCAATTAGCCTAGAATAAATATAACTATTAATATTTGAAAAGTTCACCTTCATTAGTGTTCAAGGAAAATCAATGAATTCAATATTGCTGTTTTTCTTAGCAAAAGTTGCAGATATTTTTACAAAATCTTTTGTTGACTAGATGCAACAGCATATGCATATGATCTCAACCTTGTTTAGTATATACAAATAAATATGTGAACTTAACAGCCTCAAAACATGTGCCCATATGAGCATAGAAAAACAGTAGTAATTATCACAGTTGTGGGACTATAGATGACTTTTTCTCTTTAAATATTCCTTATGTAATCAGGAAATGACATATAATCTTTACAAATCACATGTTAAGACCGCTTATTTGAAAAACTAAGAAATCTAGCCAAAATAAATTTTCCTTTTACATAGTAAGGAATCTCTATGCCAGATTTCTCATCTTTGAGTTTGAATCCCCAGATTTCAAGTTGTATTCAGCAAAATACACTTTTTTCCTCTTATATTAGTACATTAGTTAAAATTAATGTTAGCATTGACTAATGTAATGTTACTTTAATAGAGCATATTATAATTTGTGCTGGAGAAGGAAATGGCAACCCGCTCCAGTATTCTTGCCTGAAAAATCTCATGGACAGAGGAGCCAGGTGGGCTACAGTCCATGACGTATCAAGGGCTCAGACCCAACTTAGTGACTAAACCCCACACTATTATAATTTGTGAGGTGTTCAGTAATCCCTCAGATCAATCATATGGTGAGTAAATAGTGTTGTTTGTATTTTGCATATAAAGGTAAGAACTGTTTAGAGTCAGTCCTTGTCACATAGCATCCATTAGAGTCCACACCTTAACACCCAAGTTTTCTTACTTCACAGATACATTTTAGTACATATTAAAATAGTGAAATCCTTAAAACAGGCTACTGTTTAAACATTGTTAATATAGGATAAGTATTAGATTATGTATTCTCAAATTGCAAAATGCTTAGTTGCTCAGTCGTGTCCAACTCTTTGCAAACCCGTGGACTGTAGCCCACCAGGTTCCTCTGTCCATGTGAATTCTCCAGGCAAGAATACTGGAGTGTGTTGCCATGCCCTCCTCCAGGGGATCTTCCCAACCCAGGGATAGAACTCAGGTCTCCAGCATTGCAGGTGGATTTGTTTTTGTACTGGAACTTTTTTATGATAGTGTAAACCAGTAACTTAAGCACTCATTCAGAAAATCAGCATTGTTTAAATCTTCCTCCACTGCCTTTTAGGCATCATTACATATATTTTTATTGACTGAAACATAAAATATACTTCTCCTTACTGATTTTTTAATAGATGGTTGCTGGCAACCATCAGAGTTGTTTAAAAAACAGTACCTTTCTCTGTAATAACCTATAAGGGAAAAGAATCCGAAAAAGAATAGATGTATGTATATGTGTAACTAAATCATTTTGCTGTGCCCTTGTTGAAAGTAACACAACATTGTAAATCAACTGTACTCCAGTGTAAAATAAAAACTAGAGAAAAACAGTATTTGTAATTCTCTTGATGTAGATTTTTAAAAATTGTAATAACTATTCTGATACCAGTCTTCAGAATTGGTATTTAGAAAAAGTCAGAAGAAAGGTAGGTACATATGTAGTGAAGATAGAGGATGGCATCACCAACTCAATGGATGTAAGTTTGAGCAAACTCTGGGAGATAGTGAAGGACAGGCAAGCCCGTCATGCTGCAGTCCATGGGGTCACAAAGAGTCGGTCAAGACTTAGCAATTGAACAACAACAAATTATGGTTTTGTATATACTTTTTCTTTCACTTAAGCATTTGTTAACTGTTTTTTGTAATATGAGTAGTATACTATATAATCCTTTCCTTCAGAATCCTTTCCTTTAGAATATACAAGGATTTTTATGGCCAGGCATATTGTTAATAAAATTTTCTGCATGTGGCTAGAACACAAAAATGCCAATACCAAGAACTGTTGGTATAAAGTAGAAGCTGTTGGGCCACACACAGAAATGTCTTCATGATGTGATGTCACCAGGTGAAACAGATTTTGCAGTTTGGTCATCTGCCTGTGCTGTTGCCCCCAGTGCATCTAACTTTCTCCCTTTATTGCCCATTTGAATACAAGTGCTTGTTGAAGGAAAAGTAGGAAGTTCAGAATGGGTTGTCAATTTAACTAAACTACATAATAGTTCTAGACTGAACATTGAAATTTAGTGTGTAATTCCTAAATGTGTCTAGAGTATGTCTTCATCTAAGATGTTGGAATCCTGGGATTTGAGAGTTAGATGGGCATCTTAGAAACCATCTAGTCACATCTTTTACCTAATAAAAGACTCATTCTGTAACACTCCAGTTTATCTGCCCTGCCTCCATTTTTTTTGGCCACTTACCTTCCATGGAGCCTACTGCTTTGCAGGTATTTGGTTTTTGGTGTGGCTTCATAAGGTCTTCTCTGGGCCTTCATTTGGATTTTTCAGTTTCCTTTTTATTCAGACATTTGAAAGCAACTGCTGTCTTTGCTGTCTTGTGCTAAGTAAATGTCCTGAGACTTTCCTCACACAACTATTTTTATATCTCACACCATCCTACTTTCCTCTGGATATCTGGATATCAATGCCCTCTTTAAATGATAAGGTCAGGATATTCTAGATGTTTTAGTAGCAAAGAGGCTAGTAATTCTTTTGCTCTGAATACTCTATCTGATCTGATTTTTCTTTTAAAAAAAAAAATATATATATATATATAATTAACGCCCACATTGTCTTAGTGTGGCCTATTTGGAGGAAATTTGTTTTTCTTTTTAAACAGCTTTTAAAAATTATTATGGACATTTTTTAGACCAAAATGTAGGGAGAGCAGTGTGACGAATACCCTTATATCCTTTCACCTGGATTTAATCATTGTTAAGAGTTGAGGCAGTAATATGGCATTTCTTTGTCTTAAAATTATACCTACGATCCAGATCTATTCTGTACTCAAATTGTCCTAATTTGTTTTGTTCCTGTGGCAAGATTCCATATATTGAGGGGATCATCTGAAACTTTACCAAATCTGTTTGTTACTGAGTTCAGATAGTGATTCCAGACATGGCATTTTTCCCTTGACTATTTCAATATGCATGTTAACAAATAAGCATAATCGTCGCTATGACATCTCTATTATTTGACCTAGCAAAATTAATAGCAATGCCCTAATACTATCTAACATATTCAAATTATCTATCGTATTCAGATCTTAACACCTGTTTTGTTCAAACCAGGAGCCAATCAAGAACCATGGTATACAGATGTTTTATTCATCTTGATTCTGCCCCATTGCACTAGCCTGGGGATCTGCAAACTTTTTCTTAGAGGACCAGATAGTACCTACTTTAGGCTTGTGGGTCTTTTGGTCTTTGTCACTACTGCTTGGGCTTAACCCTTGTGGCTCAGCTGGTAAAGAATCCGCCTGCAATGCGGGAGACCTGGGTTTGATCCCTGGGTTGGGAAGATCTCTTGGAGAAGGGAAAGGCTACACATTTCAGTATTCTGGCCTGGAGAATTCCATGGACTGTATAGTCCATGGGGTTGCAAAGATTCAGACACCACTGAGTGCATGAGTTTGGGTCAACTCCGGGAGTTGATGATGGACAGGGAGGCCTAGCGTGCTCTGATTCATGGGGTCGCAAAGAGTCAGACACGACTGAGCAACTGAACTGAACTGAGTGCCTTTCACTTTCACTTTAACAACTGCTCAGCTCTGCCACATAGTCATTAAGTAAACACATGAGCATGGCTATGTTTCAGTAAGACTTTTTTTAAAAAAAACAGATCAGGACCTGGCCCATTGGTTGTTACTTTGCTGACCCCTACCTAACTTATTATTGTCTGGTTTTTTTTTTTCCTATCAATATGGTTGTTCTCAAGTTCTGTGTCAGTTCATTAATACCATCTGGTTACAACATTCTACCTGTGAATCCATTAAATGGTAATAGTTACCATTTAGTGAATACACGCTGTATGCTGTGTACTTGACACAGATAATTAGTTCTTACTCCTTAAAAACACCCTGGGAGATACGATGATATTATCACCAATTTTTCAGAACAGAAAATTAGGACTTAAGAGAGAGGTTAGGTAACTTACCCAGTGTCACATACCTAAATGTGAACACTAGGCACCCTCTTGTATAAGGTTTGTGCCGTACTATTAACATTAAACCTATGTGAAAGAAGACCCTCTTTGTAAAAGGCAAAATATTAGCCTTTCTCCATCTCGGTCATAGGTGTATATTGAGAGATGGTCAAGTAACCTGTTGGAATCAGAAACATAAAACGTCTCTTTCCTAAACTGCTATTTTGGAAACTTTATAAAGAATATGCAGTTAGTTTGGATGGCATGTCTTGTTTGTAGAAAAGAACCATCCCTAGGACAGCACCTGGGCTCTCACTGTGTTTGCAACTGGACTGTATCCAGTCTTTGTCTCTGTGCCATTTCTCAAATCATGGAGAGTAGTTCTGTGGGTAAACCTTTGAGGACCCACCCACCATATCCTCAGATGCAACTTAAGTACACTTAACAGTAGCCAGAACCTACTTTTCTGTATTCTCAGTTTTATTTTACTTTTTTCTTTTGGCTTTTAGTTAGATTTTAGGGTTATTTTTGCTTTGTTTTCATAACAATGTTTGTTGTGCCCTTTTAGTTTAAAATATCTTTCCTGGTGTGCTCAGTTGCTAAGTCATGTCTGACTCTTTTGCGACCCCATGGACTGTAGCAGCCCACCAGGTTCCCTCATGTCTATGGCATTTCCAGACAAGAACACTGACTGGAGTGGGTTGCCATTTCCTTCTTTCCTTGTGTGGCAAATTTTAAATGTAATAGTGTTGGATGTAATTTGTCTTAAAAACCAGGAGGTGGCGATGTTTTCCAGTTGATGCTTTAAGGTTGCAGTTGCAATACCACCAGGAGGACCTAATTTGTCCACAAAAATCTGCTTCAACTCAATGCTGCTGCTGCTGCTGCTAAGTCACTTCAGTCGTGTCTGACTCTGTGCGACCCCATAGACGGCAGCCCACCAGGCTCCACTGTCCCTGGGATTCTCCAGGCAAGAACACTGGAGTGGGTTGCCATTTCCTTCTCCAATGCATGAAAGTGAAAAGGGAAAGTGAAGTCGCTCAGTCATGTCCGACTCTTAGCGATCCCGTGAACGGAAGATACTCCGTCCTATTATTTCCTGAAGCAGGACAGCTTCAACTTTCAACTTTGCTTTTTATTAGAAGGAAACACTTGACAAACTCATATTTGGCATTTACTTGAGAAACAGGACAAAACACCTTGTTAAATCATGTCTTAATATTAGGCCTTGGACAGTGGGGAAATTACCAAAGTCACCCTGTTGCCAGTTCTCAGAATAGAATAATTATTAACATTTTGGCATTTTTAGTACATATGTAGATATATAAACCAAAATGAACTGTATCAAATGTATGTTTGTTTTCACATTATGAACCTCTGTCTGTATCCATGTAGTTATAATTTATAAAGTCAGTTTAGTTGTCTGTTGTATTAGACTGCCATACTTTATTTAACCAACCCTTTCTGCATTGGCACGTAGGTTTCTGCTACTAACAAAACTGCAGTATATCATCTTTATTTATACTTTGCTCAATTGAATAATTTCTCAAGATGCATTCATCAGCGATGTTTGATGTTTACCAGTATGAGTAGTGGTATCTCATTCTTTTAAGCTAGCACTTCCTCATTGCTAGTGATTTTAAAAGCTATATATGTCTAAAGATAAAGAATTTATAAATAAGTAGTCTTAAGAAAAATAATAATGGAAATGTAACTACTGTTAGAATCAAGGGATAGTGAAAACATTATATATCCAACTTCAGATATACTGAATGCACTTGGTTATCATTGCTCTAAATGCTCATACAAGAAGAGAGAAAAAGTTCAAAACTGACATATTAAGCATCCAGCTTACTTTCCAATATAAGAAATCAAGAAAAGAGTAGATCTGTAGAAGGAAGAACATAAGGCAAAAAAAAAAAAAAAATTTAATAAAGAGGCTCAAACTAACTACCAATAGTTTGTCTTTTGAACAAACAAAAAATAGAAAAACTTTTCAGCAAGATTGATGATAGAAATAAAAAAGCAGGGATAAATGACTATGATGAAGAGATAAGTATACTGAAGTTGAGTTTTTAAAATTTGTAGGAAAACCACAAAAAATTATATGCCATAAAATGTTAAATTTTAGAAGAAATGGAAAATTCCCCAAGAAAATTTAATTTGGGAAAACTGATCAAGGAAGAAATAGAAGACATCAAATGTCTTAAAACCCTTAAATTGAATTAATCTTTTAAAACCCACAAAGGAAACAAGAAACAGGTCAAGACAGTTTTCAAATGAGGTCTTCTAAAACTGTCTTCCAGCGATTTTTTTTTTTTTTTTTTAAGAAGAAAGCAACCTAACTTGTCTAGTAAGTCTGGTATCACCATGATACTCAAACCAGATAAAGTCCAAGAAAGGATTATAGACAGATTCTGCTTACAAAAATAGATATATTAATCCAAAATGAAGTATTAGCAAGCCAAATCCGTTAATGTATTTTTTTAATGACTTATTGGGTTCAAGGATATAATGTGTATGTCATAACTTTAAGAGGAACATATGAGAATGATAAAACAACAGTTCAGCGAGAATAGAGGTTTTCTCCAGAGGAAAGGAATGAGGAGGACCTTATCTAGGAGAAGAGCAGGAGGGGAGACATCCACTGTATTGTAAATTATATTTTTTAAGCTGGGTGATAGGAACATAAATGTTTGTTTTTGCTATTTATGTTGTCTTAAGTAATTTGTGCGATAGTGTTAGCAGGCTAAACAGCTTTGTAAATTTAAATGCCACCTTAAAATGCTATTCTTTTTTTGTGGAGTTGCTGAAACATGTTTCCCTTGGATGCATACAAACAAGTTTAAAAGTTTTAAATGTGTGAGCCGTCATGAAATATAGTAAAGAACACTGCATATGTATTTTCATGGATATTAAGGGGCATGTAGGGAAGAAAAAGACTCTTGGCTCTTCTTCATTTAAATGAAAATAAGTGGCTTTGGAAGTGAAGTTTCAGGCTTGCTTTTAGTTGTTGTTGTTTTTTTTTTCTTTCTGTTACATGTTGCTTTTCTTTAATAATAATGGTAATAGTTTAGTTTACCTCAATTTTGACATTTAGTAGACTAGTGGCCCTCACTCTGCTTTGGATTCATTTTGCTGCTAACTTCATGGTTCCATTTTGACTTTAAAGCAGGCTGGACTTGACCTCAAGCACTTTCTTCAAGCGCTTTTAGTTTTGCTTTTTGTTTTTTTTATTTTTCCATACCCAGTATTAAAAAAATAGTAGTTTGGGCTTCTAGCTAATGAGAATTTTAATTTAAACTGAAGATTAAACTGTTGGATTTTCTAGCATTTATTCACCAAATAGTAATAGAACATTTACTATGTACGAGATATGGTGCCAAGTCATGGATGTGACTTTAAGATGTAGTCATTAACCTTCAGAATATATTAAGTGAAATAAATGATCCAAATGTTTAACTATAGGTACCATGAAAAGTGAAGTTGCTCAGTCATGTCCGACTCTTTGCGACCCCATGGACTGTAGCCTACCATGCTTCTCCATCCATGGGATTTTCCAAGCAAGAGTACTGGAGTGGGTTGCCATCTCCTTCTCCAGAGGATCTTCCTGACCCAGGGATCGAACCCAGGTCTCCCACAATGTAGGCAGATGCTTTACTGTCTGAGCTATCAGGGAACTTAAAGGTACCATAGGGAACTATAGGTAAAATAGTTACAAGCAATTTGAACTATTTCTCCCCTACTGGGAATTAATTCTCCCCATCTTTTTTTATAGCTGTAACTGTGTATGTGTGTGTTTAAACTGTGTTTTAAAAGTTATGGGTATGTTTTAAAGTGAACAAGTGGGACCTGATTCAACTTAAAAGCTTTTGCACAGCAAAGGAAACAATAAGCAAGGTGAACAGACAGCCCTCAGAATGGGAGATACGAACAGCAGATAAAACAACCGACAAGGATTCATTTCCAAAATACACAAGCAGCTCATACAACTCAAGACCAGAAAAACAAACAACCCAATCAAAAAGTGGGAAAGAGACCTAACAGACATTTCTCCAAAGAAGACATACAGGTGGCTAACAAACACATGAAAAGATAGATGCTAAATATCACTCATTATTAGAGAAATGTAAATCAAGACTGCAATGGGATATCACCTCATACTGGTCAGAATGGCCATCATCAAAAAGTCTACAAACAATAAATACTGAAGAGAGTGTGGAGAAAAGGGAACCCTCTTGCACTTGTTGATGGGAATGTAAATTGATACAGCCACTATGGAAGATGGTATAGAGATTCCTTAAAAAACCTAGGAATAAAACCGCCATCAGTTCAGTTCAATTCAGTCGCTCAGACGTTTCCGACTCTTTGTGACCCCAGGGCTGCAGCACGCCAGGCTTCCCTGTCCATCACCAACTCCGAGAACTTACTCAAACTCATGTCCATCAAGTCGGTGATGCCATCCAATCATCTCATCCTCTGTCGTCCCCTTTTCATCCCACTTTCAATCTTTCCCAGAATCAGGGTCTTTTTGAATGAGTTAGTTCTTCACATCAGGTGGTCAAAGAATTGGAGTTTCAGCATCAAAATCAGTCCTTCCAAAGAATATTTAGGACTGATTTCCTTTAGGATTGACTGGTTGGATCTCCTTGCAGTCCAAGGGACTCTCAAGAGTCTTTTCCAACACCACAGTTTAAAAGCATCAGTTCTTCGATGCTCAACTTTCTTTATAGTCCAACTCTCACATCCATAAATGACTACTGGAAAAACCATGGCTTTGACTAGATGGACCTTTGTTGGGAAAGTAATGTCTCTGCTTCTTAATATGCTGTCTAGGTTTGTCAATAGCTTTTCTTCAAGGAGCAAGTATCTGAATTCATGGCTGCAGTCATTATCTGAAGTGATTTTGGAGCCCATGAAAATAAAGTCTCACTGTTTCCATTGTTTCCCCATCTATTTACCATGAAGTGACAGGACTGGATGCCATGATCTTTGTTTTCTGAATGTTGAGTTTTAAGCCAGCTTTTTCACACTCCTCTTTCACTTTCATCAAGAGGCTCTTTAATTCTTCTTCGCTTTCTGCCATAAGGCAGAAACCACCATCGGTTCAGTTCACTTCAGTCACTCAGTCGTGTCCGACTCTTTGTGACCCCATGGACTGCAGCATGCCAGGCCTCCCTGTCCATCACCAGCTGCCGGAGCTTACTCAAACTCATGTCCTTCAAGTCGGTGATGCCATCCAACCATCTCCTCCTCTGTTGTCCCCTTCTCCTCCTACCTTCAGTCTTTCCCAGAATCAGGGTCTTTTCCAATGAGTAAGCTCTTTGCATCAGGTGGCCAAAGTAGTGGAGCTTCAGCTTCAGCATCAATCTTTCCAATGAATATTCAGGACTGATTTTCTTTAGGATTGACTGGTTGGATCTCCTTGTGGTCCAAGGGACTCTCCAGAGTCTTCTCCAACACCACAGTTCATTTCTTTATAGTCCAACTCTCACAGCCATACGTGACTACTGGAAAAACCAGAGCTTTGACCAGACAGATCTTTGTTGGCAAAGTAATGTCTCTGCTTTTTAATATGCTGTCTAGTTTTGTCATAGCTTTTCTTCCAAGGAGCAAGTGTCTTTGAATTTCATGGCTGCAGTCACCATCTGCAGTGATTTTGGAGCCCAAAAAAATAAAGTCACTCACTGTTTCCATTGTTTCTGCATCTAATTGCCATGAAGTAATGGGATGAGATGCCATGATCTTACTTTTCTGAATGTTGAGTTTTAAGCCAACTTTTTCACTCTCCTGATTCGCTTTCATCAAAAGGCTCTTTAGTTCTTTGCTTTCTGCCATGAGTGGTGTCATCTGCATATCTGAGGTTATTGATATTTCTCCCGGAAGTCTTGATTCCAGCTTGTGCTTCATCCAGCCTGGCATTTCACATTATGTACTCTGCATATAAGTTAAATAAGCAGGGTGACAATATACAGCCTTGATGTACTCCTTTCCCAATTTGGAACCAGTCTGTTGTTCCATGTCCAGTTCTAACTGTTGCTGCTTGACCTGCATACAGATTTTTCAGGAGACAGGTAAACACCAGGCAGGTCTGGTATTCCAATCTCTTTAAGAATTTTTCACAGTTTGTTGTGATCCACACAGTCAAAGGCTTTGGTGTAGTCAACAAAGCAGAAGTAGGTATTTTTCTGGAACTCTCTTACTTTATATGTTGTCCAACGGATGTTGGCAATTTGATCTCTGGTTCCTTTACCTCTTCTAAATCTGGCCTGAACATCTGGAAGTTCACGGTTCACGTACTGTTGAAGCCTGGCTTGGAGGATTTTGAGCATTACTTTCCTAGTGTGTAAGATGAGTGCAATTGTGCAGTAGTTTGAGCATTCTTCAGCATTGCCTTTCTTTGGGAATGGAATGAAAACTGACCTTTTCCAGTCCTGTGCACACTGCTGAGTTTTCCAAATTTGCTGACGTATTGAGTATAGCACTTTCACAGCATCATCTTTTAAAATTTGAAATAGCTCAGCTGAAATTCCATCACCTCCACTAGCTTTGTTCATAGTGATGCTTCCTAAGGCCCACTTGGCTTCGCATTCCAGGATGTCTGGCTCTAGATGAGTGATCACACCATCATGGTTATCTGGGTCATGAATATCTTTTTTGGACAGTTCTTCTGTGTATTCTTGTCACCTCTTCTTAATATCTTCTGCTTCTGTTAGGCCCATGCTGTTTCTTTCCTTTATTGTGCCCATCTTTGCGTAAAATCTTCCCTTGGTATCTCTGATTTTCTTGAAGAGATCTCTAGTCTTTCCCATTCTGTTATTTTCCTCTATTTCTTTGCATTGATCACTGAGGAAGGCTTTCTTATCTCTCCTTGCTATTCTTTGGAACTCTGCATTCAAATGGATATATCTTTCCTTTTCTTCTTTGCCTTTAGCTTCTCTTCTTTTCTCAGCTATTTGTAAGGCTCTTTAGACAGCAATTTTGCCTTCTTGCATTTCTTTTTCTTGGGGATGGTCTTGATCACTGTCTCTTGTACAGTATCACCAACCTCCGTCCATAGTTCTTCAGGCACTCTGTCTAGCAGATCTAATCCCTTGTATCTATATGTCACTTCCACTGTATAATCGTAAGGGATTTGATTTAAGTCATACTTGAATGGTCTAGTGGTTTCCCTACTTTGTTCAATTTAAGTCAGAATTTTGCAATAAGGAGTTCATGGTCTGAGCCACAGTCAGCTCCCGGTCTTGTTTTTGCTGGCTGTATAGAGCTTCTCCATCTTTGGCTGCAAAGAATATAGTCAATCTGATTTTGGTATTGATCATCTGGTGATGTCCATGTGTAGAGTCTTCTCTTGTGTTGTTGGAAGAGGGTATTTGCTATGGCCAGTGGGTTCTCTTGGGAAAAACTCTGTTAGCCTTTTCCCTGCTTCATTCTGTCCTCCAAGGCCAAATTTGCCTGTTACTCCAGGTATTTCTTGACTTCCAGCTTTTGCATTCCAGTCCCCTATGATGAAGAGGACATCCTTTTTTGATGTTAGTTCTAGAAGGTCTTATAGGTCTTCATAGAACCATTCAGCTTCAGCTTCTTCAGCATTACTGGTTGGGGCCTAGATTTGGATTACTGTAATATTGAATGGTTTGCCTTGGAAACAAACAGAGATCATTCTGTCATTTTTGAGATTGCACCCAAGTACTGCATTTTGGACTCTTTTTTTTTATAACTATGATGGCTACTCCATTTCTTCTAGGGGATTCTTGCCCGCAGTAGTAGGTATAATGGTCATCTGAGTTAAATTCACCCATTCCAGTCCATTTTAGCTCACTAATTCCTAAAATGTCAATGTTCACTCTTGCCGTCTCCTGTTTGACCCCTTCCAATTTGTCTTGATTCATGGACCTAACATTCCAGGTTCCTATGCAGTGTTGTTCTTTGCAGCATTGGACTTTACTTCCATCACCAGTCACATCCACAACTGGGTGTTTTTGCTTTAGCTCTGTCTCTTCATTCTTTCTGGAGTTATTTCTCCACTGTTCTCTAGTAGCATATTGGGCACCTTCCGACCTGGGGAGTTTATCTTTCAGTGTCCTATCTTTTTGCCTTTTCATACTGTTCGTGGGGTTCTCAAGGCAAGAATACTGAAGCGGTTTGCCATTCCCTTCTCCAGTGGATCACATTTTGTCAGAACTCTCCAGCATGACCATCCATCTTGGGTGGCCCTACATGGCATGGCTCATGGTTTCATTGAATTAGACAAGGCTGTGGTCCATGTGATCAGTTTGATTAGTTTTCTGTGATTGTGATTTTCATTCTGTCTCCCCTATGATGGATAAAGAGGCTTATGGAAGCTTCCTGATGGGAGAGACTGACGGGATAACTGGGTCTTGTTCTGATGGGCAGGGCCATGCTCAGTAAATCTTTAATCTAGTTTTCTGTTGATGAGCAAGGCTGTGTTCCCTCCCTGTTGTTTGACCTGAGGGACAACTATGGTGGAGATAATGAAGATAATAGCAACCTCCTTCAAAAGGTCCCGTGCATGCTCTGCTGCACTCAGTGCCCCCCACCTTGCCACCATATGACCCAGCAATCCCACTCCTAAGCATATACCCTGAGGAAACCAAAGTTGAAAAAGACACGTGACCTCAGTGTTCGTTGCAGCACTATTTACAATAGCTAGAACATGGAAGCAACCTAGATGTCCACCAACAGATGAATGGATAAAAAAGTAGTGGTACATATCACAATGGAATATTACTCAGCCGTAAAAAAGAACACTGTTGAGTCAGTTCCAATGAGGTGGATGAACCTAGAGCCTATTATACAGAATCAGAAAGAGAAAGATAAATATCATATACTAATGCATATATATGAAATCTAGAAAAACGGTACCAAAGAATTTATTTGCAGGGAAGCAGTGGTAAAACAGATATAGAGAACTGACTTATGGGCATGGGGAGAGGGGAAGAGAGGGTGAGATGTATGGAGAGAGTAACAGGGAAACTTACATTACGATATGTAAAATAGATAGCCAATGGGAATTTGCTATATGTGTCAGGGAACTCAAACAGGGCTCTGTATAAACCAGAGGGGTGGGATGGGGAGAGATATGGGAGGGAGGTTCATGAGGGAGGGGACATGTGTATACCTATGGCTGATTCATGTTAAGGTTTAACAGAAAACAACAAAATTCTGTAAAGCAATTATCCTTCAGTTAAACAGTAAATTCAGTTCAGTTGCTCAGTCATGTCCAACTCTTTGCAACCCCATGGACTACAGCCCACCAGGCTTCCCTGTCCATCACCAATCCCTGGAGCTTGCTCAAACTCATGTCCATCAAGTCAGTGATGCCATCTAACCATCTCATCCTCTGTCGTCCCCTTCTCCTCCTGCCTTCAATCTTTCCCAGCATCAGGCTCTTTTCAGATGAGTCAGTTCTTCACTTCAGGTGGCCAAAGTGTTGGAGTTTCAGCTTCAACATCAGTCCTTCCAGTGAACACCCAGGACTGATCTCCTTTAGGATGAATATACAGGACTGAATTCCTTTAGGATTGACTGGTTGGATCTCCTTGCAGTCCAAGGGTCTCTCAAGAGTCTTCTCCAACACCACAGTTCAAAAGCATCAATTCTTCGGCGCTCAGCTTTCTTCACATCCAACTCTCACATCCATACACATCCATTCCATACTGGAAAAACCATAGCTTTGACTATATAGAGCTTTGTAGGCAAAGTGATGTGTCTGCTTTTTAATATGCTGTCTAGGTTTGTCATAGCTTTTCTTCCAAGGAGCAAGCATCTTTTAATTTCATGGCTGCAGTCACCATCTGGAGTGATTGAAATTAATAAAAAAAAGTTATGTGTATGTTTTAGGAATAATGTAAGCCTTTTGAACTAGTTTTAGAGGTAATCAATTTATTCCTCTTTAATGCTGAGAGTTAAGTTTACTCAGGTAGAATTTTTCACACATTGGTAAATGATTTTAGCTTCACTCAGAATTGGAAGGACTGTGATAGGCTGTAGATGCTCTGTAGAAATTGAGATTTGTCTCTTTCATTTGATTGCCATTTGAATTATCCTATTTAAAAGTGATATGAAGTATGCTTAGCTGTAAGAAGTGAATCTTTTTAATACTCAGTACTATTCTTGTTTTACAAGATAAACTGTTTGCAAATGGATCTTTTTTTAGTACTGCTTTAAAAATCTGGGGTTTTCATGTAGTATGCCTGCCTCTTTGTTTTCCTTAGTAATGACTTTCTCATATTTTATCCTTGATTTAAAACCCCTTAAATCAATGATATATCTTCTGAGACTGTTTGCTAGGTTGCTCGTCTAAAATATGAATACTTCCTAACTTATCTATGCCCATAACTTCATTTTTAGATTTTAAGTTGCTGATGTATGAAAACAATCATCAAATTTTAATAAATTTCAAGGCTTCTTTGCATTCTCAAAGGTTGCTTTCCCCCTTCTTTCTTGACTTATTTTTACCTTGTATATTATCCTTGTAGTCTTTCCAGACAGTTCAGCAGTTAATACTCAGAGTAGGAGATCGGAATCATTTGTTTTAGCTTGTTTGATGTAAAAAGTCTGTGTGAGGTGGTAAATTCAACATAGTTCCTTCATATGTAATTTCTTTTTTAAGTTATACTTTTTCTGGCCTCTTATCATGGGATGTGTATCAGTTTGGATTAGATTTGGCTGCATATAGCTAAAGTCCCCCATGAGGGCTTAAAGTAGAAATTGATTTTCCCTTCATGTTCATAAAGTCTAGAATTAGAAAGTGATGGGGATGATAAGGAGTTTCACAATATCAGGGTCACCAGCTTCTTCTGTCTTACTATTCTTCCGTACCCATATCATGATCCTGAATGGCTTCTTGAGCTCCAGCTCTCACATCCAGACTCCATCCAGCAAGAATGAAGAAGAGCAGAAAGACAAAAGAGTCTTCTGGTTAATTTGGTCCCTCTAAGCAGACTTCTCAAAAGTCATGAAGCCATATTGTTTTACATTTCTTTGACAGTACAGAGCTTGTGTCCTCTTGGGATATGTCTGTTGCCAGGGAGGCTAAAATGTATAAAATTTTTTTTTTTTCCTGCCACAAGGTATCCAGCTAGACATCTGGGTTCTGTTCATTGTGAAGGAGGAGTGAAATGGGTGTTGGGGTGAACAGCCAGGAGCCTCTGCCTCACAGTTATTTCCGAGTTCTAATACGAAAGTAACAAGTGGAGCAATATCTGGGTTATGATATAATCATGGAAAGTGATGCTACGATATCTCTACTCTACCTGTGGACTTGGACTTAAACTTTTACCCCTAATCACTGTTATTTTTTGTGTTACTATTTTCCAAGTATATGTGTTAAGTACTTTTCATACATTTTATATAATTCCCATGGTACTATCTGTTAGGCACTGTCCATGTCATGTCATAGGTGAGAAAACCAAGACACACAGATAGATTGTATAATTGGCCTGAGTCCTCAGAATAGTCTATGGTGAGTCGAATGTTGAGTGTGCACTTAAAGATCTCCACTGATAACTGCTTCTGTCCTCTGTTTATTAATCTGTCCACCTATATATCTATCCCTCAGACGACACTGCCACCCCTGTCCCCGCCTCTTGTACCCAAGAATCATTTGAGGTTGCTCAAACACGAAGAACAGAAAAACAAAAAGATAGGTAGATTGAACTAAATATAAGAAAGAAAATAGAATGAAGTTGAGGTTCAAATGATATACAGAGTTCAATGCTGTATATTCCTACAGAGATGCTAAAAGTCTCCACCTGACTTCTCATTGTGTCCTACCAGAAACTAAAAGGCAGAAAAACAAGGTAGAATCTTTTTTTTACTTGGACTCTTGGCTTCATTTTTTAGTCATATAATAATTTGAATCCTTATAAAGAATACTAGTTCTTTTTCATATTATGCTTCAAGGAATCATAAAGATAATTATAATAGCATTGTTACTATTTTCTGATTTTTTTCTTTGTGGGGTAGGTCAACTGAATTACCATTACTTTTTTTAATTTTTTTTTTAATTTTTTTTTAATAAATTTATCTATTTTAGTTGGGGGCTAATTACTTTACAATATTGTAGTGGTTTTTGCCATACATTGACATGAATCAGCCATGGGTTTACATGTGTTCCCCATCCTGAACCCCCCTCCCTCCTCCCTCCCCATCCCATCCCTCTGGGTCATCCCATTGCCCCAGCCCTGAGCATTTGTCTCATGCATCGAACCTGGAATGGTGTTCTGTTTCACATATGATAATATACATGTTTCAATGCTGTTCTCTCAGAACGTCCCACCCTCACCTTCTCCCTCAGAGTCCATAAGACTGTTCTATGCATCTGTGTCTATTATTCTGTCTCACATATAGGGTTATCGTTACCATCTTTCAAATTCCATATATATACATTAGTATACTGTATTGGTGTTTTTCTTTCTGGCTTACTTCACTCTGTATAATGGGCTCCAGTTTCATCCATCTCAATAGAACTGATTCAAATGTATTCTTTTTAATGGCTGAGTAATATTCCATTGTGTATATGTACTACAGCTTCCTTATCCATTCGTCTGCTGATGGGCATCTAGGTTGCTTCCATGTCCTGGCTATTGTAAACAGTGCTGCAATGAACATTGAGGTACACACGTCTCTTTCAATTCTGGTTTCCTCGGTGTGTATGCCCAGCAGTGGGATTGCTGGGTCATATGGCAGTTCTATTCCCAGTTTTTTAAGGAATCTCCATACTGCTTTCCATAGTGGCTGTATTAGTTTGCATTCCCACCAACAGTGTAAGAGGGTTCCCTTTTCTCCACACCCTCTCCAGCATTTATTGCTTGTAGACTTTTGGATAGCAGCCATTCTGACTGGTGTGAAATGGTACCTCATTGTGGTTTTGATTTACATTTCTCTGATAATGAGTGATGTGGAGCATCTTTTCATGTGTTTGTTAGCCATCTGTATGTCTTCTTTGGAGAAGTGTCTTTAGTTCTTTGGCCCATTTTTTGATTGGGTCGTTTATTTTTCTGGAATTCAGCTGCAGGAGTTGCTTGTATATTTTTGAGATTAATTGTTTGTCTGTTGCTTCGTTAGCTACTATTTTCTCCCATTCTGAAGGCTGTCTTTTCACCTTGCTTATAGTTTCCTTTGTTGTGGAAAAGCTTTTAATTTTAATTAGGTCCCATTTGTTTATTTTTGCTTTTATTTCCAATATTCTGGGAGGTGGGTCATGGAGGATCCTGCTGTGATTTATGTCGGAGAGTGTTTTGCCTGTGTTTTCCTCTAGGAGTTTTATAGTTTCTGGTCTTACGTTTAGATCTTTAATCCATTTTGAGTTTATTTTTGTGTAGGGTGCTAGAAAGTGTTCTAATTTCATTCTTTTACAAGTGGTTGACCAGTTTTCCCAGCACCACTTGTTAAAGAGATTGTCTTTTCTCCATTGTATATTCTTGCCTCCTTTGTCGAAGATAAGGTGTCCATAGGTGCGTGGATTTATCTCTGGGCTTTCTATTTTGTTCCATTGATCTATATTTCTATCTTTGTGCCAGTACCATACTGTCTTGATGACTGTGGCTTTGTAGTAGAGCCTGAAGTCAGGCAGGTTGATTCCTCCAGCTCCATTCTTCTTTCTCAAGATTGCTTTGGCTATTCGAGGTTTATATAAGAAACCATTATTTATTTTTTAATATGTGAATACTCAAAGAGAAAATATTTTAGCTGGACGTAGATCATGTACTTAGTAAAAACTAGGGCTCATTTTTGTTTGTTTTTAGAAATATTCCTGTCATTGTTTTGAAAAGATATGCATTCTATAAGATTGGGATCTTGGTAAAAATGATATTGTGCCAAGCAGTTGTTTGTTAGAGCTTCCCCGCACATACACAGGCTGGTGAGCTCCTTCAGGATAAAAGGCCTTGCCTTATTTCTGTTTTTCTCCAGTCTTCTCAGTGTGTAGAGGTTTTCAGTAAGTGATTAATTAATGAATGACTAGTAAATGAGGAAAGTCTGTTAATAAATGTTATTATTAATATTGCTGTGTCTTAAAACTTAAGAAAGTCAATGGCCCTACCGGAATAGAGAAAAAGTGGGTCATTCTTTATATAGCCCTTTCAAGTTGTATGAGGTGGGTTTTAGTACCATTAATGCTTGGACATTGGGACCACCTAGAGTCTAGCCCTTGAACATGGTGTGTTTGGAGAATCACCATAGCCATGACACACCTGGAAAGTGGTGGCTGTAAAGGCAAGTTGCAAGAGTTAAGTCTGGCAAGTTCCTGGCATGTAGAAGTTACTGATTGGTTTTAAGGAATGAAAGTTAGGTTCAGATTTTCAAAGACTTTCTATGATACCTTATCTTTTAAAAAGTGACATTTTTCATGGGGAGAAGAAAGGACATGATTTGAGTAACATGTGAAAAATAAAAAAATAGAGATCTACTTCTTGCATTTTAGTTTTCAAGATTCCTTGTGACCAAAATTTTAACAGAACATTTGAGTTTAATTATTTAATTATTTGTTTTTATTTCTCAGGATGTGATCTTCGTGGTTGGAAGCCAAGTTTTTAAACTACCCCAATGGATGCAGACAGTGATGTTGCATTGGACATTCTAATTACAAATGTAGTCTGTGTTTTTAGAACAAGATGCCATTTGAACTTAAGGAAAATTGCTTTAGAGGGAGCAAACGTAATTTATAAGCGTGATGTTGGAGTAAGTATCTGATTTTTGTTATGTGTGCTACATAGCCTAATTTTATAGTGCTGTGGATGACATACTAAGTAAACAATGAGGACAATACCTTATACATATATTATAAAAATTAAGAATGGGTATAAAGGCTCTGCTGAAACTCTAAAAATTAGATGCCAGTATATCTTGATAAATTTGCATTAGTTCTTCAGGCTAGAAATGAAGTACAGATGAATTAAATTCAACTAAAAATTTCATTGAGTCATAATGAAAGATTTCATGTTCATCAATAATGCCATCTTCACTTTTAAAAAAGAAGTAAATAATCTGCTAAAAAGAGAGGGACAGGTTTAATGCTGCATTGAAACTTGAGCATGCCATATGGCAGACAAGTCATTATTCCTGGGAAGGTTAACATCTTGAGTTGATGGACAATCTGATAGCGAAAACTAAGTGAAGAAAAGGCTCTATTTCTCAGCCACTTAGGTAAGAAATTTTATAATGTATTTTAGCTTGACTTTTATTTTGAGCCTGTGATAAATTGGGTCTCCCCAGGTTTAATAGCTTTCTAGTTTAATAATATAACATGACAGAGAAAGAGAGGAACTCAAAATGTAACAAGAGTTTTAAGAAGAAATGTCCAATTCCTTTTTTGTTACATACTCAGTAAAACATTTAGCTCTTTTATTTATTATGGCCATTTATTAAATATTGCCATAAATGAAAAGTTGCAGTGAAAATTTAAATTCACATGTTATCTTGGACCTTAGTCCTTGACCTATTTACACTCACACTGTAGATAATTTAATCCAAATCCATAGCTTTAAGTACGTTTCATTTCCAAGGAATCTAAAATTATATCTCCAGCTCCAAACTTCCTCCTGCATTCAAGATTTGCACATCAGTCATGAATATATAATAGGCATATCAGCTGTAAGACACAGAAGAAAGTAATGAGCACCATGAGGCAGAGAAAAGCAGGGTTAGAAGTCACAGAGGGGTGAAGGGATAGGTGTTTTGGTGAAAATGGTCAGGGAAATTCTGGTCTCTCTGTAGAGGTGACATCTGGTGAGAGACCTGAATGAAGTGAGAACACTGAAGGAAAAGAATACCAGATGAAAGTAACAGCTATGCCAAGTTCCTAAGGCATGCACAGTTTGGCAGGTCCAAGGATCCATGCAAATTGCAAATTCCAGTTATGTGAATGGAGTGAGAAGTTGGAATGTGTACTTGTAGTACATTGATTTCAAGTATGTAGTGAGAGATATATACAGGCCTTGAATTTTTTATTAATTAAATGTCCTTTTGAATTAATATGTTCTTTATGTTCAGTGTGGTTCTTGATTTCAGAATAGGTGGTTTAGAGAACAGTTATTTCAGTCTTGGGTAAGCTTGAAGTAGTATTTAAACATAAAATGGCCACATAGAGTAGAACCATGTGTGGAAATTAACCAAGCTGTTGGGATTTTGGTTTTCTTTTCTTTTTGCAGAAAGTATTAATGAAGCTTAGAAAGCCTAGAATTACAGCTACAATTTGGTCCTCAGGAAAAATTATTTGCACTGGAGCAACAAGGTAAATGTTGCTTGGGTTTTTATTTTTTAATTTTCCCCTCATGGGAAGGACATTTTTCCAGACTTGAAAACAAAATCACATGTACAATTTGTTGTGTTCCTCAGTATAAAATTTATTTCCTGTGTAACTGATAATCTTTTTCTTTCTTTCAAACCATAGTGAAGAAGAAGCTAAATTTGGTGCCAGACGTTTAGCCCGTAGTCTCCAGAAACTAGGATTTCAGGTAATGTTTTCAAAAGCTATCCAAGCTGCAAATATCCAAAAATTTATTTCTGTAAATTTAATATATATATATAGTTTAATGGATTGAAGAAGTCCCCTCAAAGTCCTCTGATGATTGACCTTTTTTAAGTTGTATAATTCTGTCCTTCAGCTCAAAAATGTAGTGGCAGACTTTGCCCACGTGGATGTTTGTATGGGATCCTGGCTTTTTCACAAATTGCTTTCCCATAGAGAGAGACTTGTTTCCTTATAGATTAACTGCTTTTTAACTCCTTACATTTTTCACTTCTCTCTCTCTCTCTCTCACTCACACTCTCATATACACATGCACGCACACAATCTGTGTTTGATCATCACAAGATTGCTGTATCAGGATGATGAGCGAGAGCTGCAGGACCCTGTTGACACGTACACACTGGTTAGCAGGCTCTCAGCCTTGTAAGGTGACCATCTCTAGCAGGTCAGCCTTATAAAACATAATTTCTAGAGGCATAACGTTGAATAAAGTGACTGTGTATCCTGGACTCGGTGGCTTGCTTAGAAATGATGAGTAAGTAAAAGAAAAAGGAGGGCTGTTGTTCCTGAAGAGATGGGCCTCGGCAGTTTGGGATTTGGGTGGGAGGGGCTGGGGGGTCAAGTTTCTCTCTGATGACTGCAGTCTCCCCTGAGGTGCAAGGTGCTAGGCAGGCACGAGGTGCTAGGGGGTGTGGGGGTGTTGGTGCTGGCCAGCAGTGTGGTAGAGACCCGTGACTGATGGCAGGGCCACTGGGCACATTTCGTGACTTTCTCTCACTGCCTTGTGCCTGTGCTGAGTTGGAGCATAGTTAGTTCATCCAGATTTGCAGTTTTACTAGGAACAGTTGAAAAGATAACAGGGTAAAACCATTAAAATATTGGTAGAAGTGGCTAAAGTTATTAATATTGAGAGGACATTATTTTCAGCCTTGGAGCCTCTTTTCTTAGCATTACATTAGAGATGTTGAGAGAAATCCCAGTGAGTTAAAGACACAATTTTGTCACTCTGTTCCTCATTCTATCCCCCCAAATGAGCAAACATCTAACTAAATTCGCAGAAACATCATTTTACCTTACTGCGTATAAGAAAAAGTCTGGCCTTTGGAGCTCAGTGTCCACTGCTTTTTGAGTTTGAAGTGACAGCTTTTCCATTTTGACTCTTTTTGGAGGAATCTGCTTTAATGTTTCCTCACTGTTCTCCCTCTTATACCGGTAGATTAAATATCCCGTTTAAAGTACAGTCTTAAAATAAGATTCAGAAGATCCAGATGTACTATTTTATTCATGCAGTTATCTCAGGCTCTGTTTATTTTTTAATAAAGTTTTTGAGCTCTCCACCCTTCCCGCTTTAATTGCAGCATTAAGGAGTCTCTGGTAACTTAAAATATTAAATCATGCTTTAAATGTTTCTGTTTATCTTGTTTGCTCTTATTTTTAAGAATTATAATTTAAGCTTTAAAATTAAGATTGCCATGATGAGCAGGGGTTTTTTGTTAGTTTCAAAATAATTCATTGGTTTCACTTCTCTCCTAAAGGTAATATTTACAGATTTTAAGGTTGTTAACGTTTTGGCAGTGTGTAACATGCCATTTGAAATCCGTTTGCCAGAATTCACAAAGAACAATAGACCTCATGCCAGGTAGGTCTTCAAAGAATCAACATAACTTACCAAATTTGAAATTACTTGTCAGTCTATAAATATTTATATTAATTGTGGCTTTTTTGGTACAGTTATGAACCTGAACTTCATCCTGCTGTGTGCTATCGGATAAAATCACTAAGAGCTACATTACAGATTTTTTCAACAGGAAGTATCACAGTAACAGGTATTTTATGATATTGAAACCAAGCTTGTCAATTATGGATTGAATGAGATAAGGAGGTGTTCATACCAAAATAGAGATAAAGTCTGCTTTTTCCCTTCTGCCCTCCTCAGAGAGCCAGTCTCTTCATTTTTAACACAGTTGTTGTTGTTCAGCTACTAAGTCATGTCTGACTCTGCAACCCCATGGACTACAGCATGCCAGGCTTCCCTGTTCTCCACTATTTCCCACAGTTTGCTCAAACTCATGTCCATCGAGTCAGTGATGCTGTCCAACCATCTCATCCTCTGTTGCCCCCTTCTTCTCCTGACTTCAATCTTTCCCAGCATCAGAGTCTTTTCCAATGAGTCAGTTCTTCACATCAGGTGACCAAAGTATTGGAGCTTCAGCATCAGTCCTTCCAATGAATATTCAGAATTGATTTCATTCAGGATTGACTGGTTTGATCTCCTTGCTGTCCAGGGGACTCTCAAGAGTCTTCTCCAGCACCACAGTTCAAAAGCATCAATTAATTCTTCAACACTCAGCCTTCCATATGATCCAACTCTCACATCTGTACAGGACTACTGGAAAAACCATAGCTTTGACTCTACGGACCTTTGTTGGCAAACACAGTAGATGAGTTTAACCTGCTTTTATATTACTATTTTGAAATCTTATGTATACAGTTTTGTGTCTATCTTCTTTATCTTCATCATCACCTTAGTAGATTCATCTGTATTGTTCCACATAGTTGTGGATCAGTCGTTCTTATTGCTGTTTAGTACCCAGTGTGTGAATATATTGTTCCATGGGCATTTGGGTTTTCAGTTTGGAATTAAGAATATTCTAGTATATGTTTTCATATGTTGTTTTTAAGTTTATGATGTCTTGCATTTAAAATACTCAAGAGAAGCCTATTTTATGAACTTTATAGAGGTTTTACATGAGCAGAATATTCAAATATAATTGGTATCTATTTGTAATGTATATTTTGTTATATCTTTTGAGTCTTTTTAATTATTTGGAAGAGGTGATTTCAAAAGACTAGGCACAGATGTCAAAGGGTAGCATTTAGCATGCAGGGTGATTATTTTAAATAGTATTGTGGTTATAAGTTGTTCATAGATATTACTTGGGAGTCAGGTCCAACCTTTGGCAAAATTAAGGAAAACTTCTTGAGGTCCTTGAATTTTCTTTTTATTCCATTAATCCTTAAAGGAAAATACACCTAAAACCTTCAATAGAAAAGCTTTAGTTTTGATTCATCCATGGGTTTTCCTATCTTCCTTGAAGACTTCTAAAGACTCTTGCCAAGATCATGCCTGAATCTTAAAAATGGAGTGGTGGGGAACAAGTCTGTTTCTTTCCTTCTTTGGGTTTCTACACTTTGGAGCTCAGACTTCACAGAGGCTCTAAAATATATTAAGTCCTTGCTAAGTATGGAATTGGGCTTCCCTGGCAGCTTAGTGGTAAAGAATCTGCCTGCCAAGCAGGAGACTCAGTTTGATCCCTGGGTTAGGAAGATCCCCTGGAGAAGGACATGGCAACCCACTCCAGTATTCTTACCTGGGAAATCCCATGGACTGAAGAGCCTGGTGGGCTACGGTCCATGGGGTTGCAAAAAAGTCGGACATGACTTAGTGATTAAACAACAAGAAGTATGGAATAAAATAATATTTATGTAAAATATATATATTAAGTTAATAGATAATTAACACAATGGCAAACTGAAGACCATTGACTTGGTTACCTAGTATGCATTAAATATTAACATCTGGAATATCCTCTGAACTGTTGGGCTTCTCTTGTGGCTCAGCTGATAAAGAATCCGCCTGCAATGTGGGAGACGTGGGTTCAATCCCTGGGTTGGGAAGATCTACTGGAGAAGGGAAAGGCTACCCACTCCAGTATTCTGGCCTGGAGAATTCCATGGACTGTATAGTCCATGGAGTCACAAAGAGTTGGACAAGACTAAGCGACTTTCACTTTCACTGAACTGGTAGTTCAGTGGACACATTCTGAGTGGTCCTGATAGGCAGAGCTCTCTCTCTGGAGGGACTGAGGTGAGTCAGGAAAGGGTTCCCAGTGGATGCATATGTACATTTTTAGGATCTTTCAAAAAGTAAGTATAAATATTAGTGGGAGAAAATACACGTATTTACATATTTATTCAAAATAGATTTTATGAAAATATCTTTCACTGTTCTTTTCTATATATATTTTTACCTATTTAGATAAAGCTTACATATTTTAAAGTTATTCTTAGCATTGTATGGATTAATAAATATATTGCATCACCTCATCCCCTGGGGCTTTTTTGTTTTTAATTGGCAGTTATTGTTCAGTCACTAAGTCATGTCTGACTCTTTGCAACCCCATGAACTGTAGCCTGCCAAGTTCCTCTGTCCATGGGATTTCCCAGGCAAGAATACTGAAGTGGGTTGCCATGTCCTTCTCCAGGGGATCTTCCCAATTCAGAAATCAAACTGGCATCTCCTGCATTGGCAGGCAGATTCTTTTCCACTGAACCACCAGGGAAGTAAGCTGTAAGGGTGAATGACCAGATTAGTAATAAAGAGGTGAATACCAGATAGTGGTAAATCTGTGAGGATGTTCAGACTGTGCAGTTTAAAAACAGCCCTCTGGTTTCCCAACTCTGGTAGCAGCTTTGTTAACTTCTGCTGGGTTCCTTGATACTCCTGTGATGAGCTTCAGTCATAGCCTAACCAGAAGCCAGGCTACAGTGACCAAAAGGATAATATATTAATAGTTGTCTAGTTCCGTTTATTATTCCTTCCTTTAATGAGCGTATTTTAGCACTTTGTATTTTCCTCTGTGATTGTGTGTGTGTGTTTTTTTAATATACTTTCTTTTCACAATGGTGCCCAAACCAAGATGAATAACATCATTTTATGTTTGATTCCCTTTAATTGTTCATAAAAAATTGTGTTTCTTGGTTCTTACTATGACTATGTGTACAGTTATGTAAGTGTAGATTTTTAAAAGAACAACCTGATACTGTAAAGTGCTCGGTTCCTTGTAATTCTGGGAAATCAGCTTTTCCTAATTTTCTTCTGCCTCTTCTCACCTCTTCCTCCACTGTGTTGTTGCAGGACCCAATGTAAAGGCTGTTGCTACTGCTGTGGAACAGATTTACCCATTTGTGTTTGAAAGCAGGAAAGAGATTTTATAATTCACCACTTAATTGGTTAGAATCCTTAACTGAGCACCTTTTAAAACCTGCTGCACATTGGACTCAAAAGGAAAACCGGACCAACAGTAACTGAGGAAATAGACTCTTTTATTCTTTCACGGCTACAGTGTAAGCTCCAGGCCCTTTGGATTTTATTTCAAACCTTGCTGTAATATAAAAAGGAAGTTTACAGACATGACATTGCTGCTTTTACAAAAGGACATTTCTATTTATTTTCGCAGTAATTTTCATGTCCCCATGAGCAAAGCTGTCACCGTGTGCACTACCGCAGATTGTTTTGTTGTTGTCATTATTTTTTTTCCAGTTTGAGCTAATGTGTTTTATTTGTGAATAGTCTTTTACATTTTTGTATGCTGAATATGGGCACCAAAGAACCTGTAAAAGTTATCTTTTTCAATTGAATGTGCACAAATAAAAGTTTGGAAAAGATCTCTCTTCATATCCATTCTATAACTTTTATTCCCCATTTTTCTATTTTAACAAAAATTGTATTCATAATTCTTTTTTTTTTAATCTATGCAAGCTTAGACTTTTGCTAAAGTGTGTCAGCTTCGTTTTGAAGTGTATTTTGTAAATATACATATGCCACATGTGTATAGTATCTTTTAATGCTCTGTTACCAAATATCAAATAGGAATTTTTTTTTTCTTGAAGATTAGAAAATGAAAACATGTATAGAAATTGTAGGGAACCAGAGTAGAACTTTACAGATTAAGCATAATGTTTTATGTTGCTAATTTAACATGGTAGAAAATGTTAACCATCTTTTAAAAATTGCAGAGTTGTAGTTTTAAAGAAAGAAACCTCTTATTACCTACAAGATAAATACGAAAAAAGCTGTGATGGGTTGTACCTCATATGTACCTTTGTTATTCTGGAAAGACTCAATTCTGGTTATAGGAGAATAATAATCTGAGGTTGATACTCAAGGCTGTATATTAAGAGTCTTGTCAGAAGTTAAAACATTGTGCTGTTTTAACAAGAAGTGCCCCAGTGTGACTATATTAATACTACAGTTCAACTTGAACTTGAAAGCCATTTTGCAAGATAAATCTTTCCCCTTGCTGTGTCTTACTGAATGAAGCTAAAGAGTGACTATTCAATACATGGAACTGCGCCTTTAAAGTTGACAGTAAATACGCATTTGTAAACCAGTGACTCTGGCTCACCCATGAGCCCAGGAATGGTAATACAGTATGAATCTGCAGTGGTGCTCGACCAATTGAGTATTAACTAACAATGATTTTACCTAGAAATAAAACTAAGCAGAGAGTCATATTAGCTTCTCAGTTAACATTAATAGAGAGATAATAATATAACACAGTCTTCCACTAAAACCTTGAATTTCCAAAATGTTTTGGAACCTTTGTGAAAAATTGGAACACCTTAACCTCTATATTCTAGTACATTTTCCCTACCATGTTCTAAGATCTTGAACACTCTACTGAACAATACATATTATTTTATGTTTATCTTTGTCTTCTTCTCAATACCTTCCCCTGCCCTTCCTCTCACTCTTCATAAGTTGGAGGCAAGGGCTAACTTTTATATTTTCTCTCTTGGGAGAGACTTAATTGTGATTTTCAGACTTCTTTCTCACTTTCTACATTTGTGTTTACTTGCTTCATTTTAAGATCCAGTGGGATAGGTAGCCTTATAAAATATATACAGAATAAAATTCAATGAAAACTATAGGTTCTGGGCAGACTGAAAAATTTGAGTTTTCACTTAAACTTAATTAACAGTAATTAAGTGACCTCCTGTTCTGCAGTGTTCACAGAAAAAGAAATAGAGAAGGGGGACGGGCTGGGGAGGGATATGATGATATAGCCAAGATGCAGATCCAAATGTAAGATTTTTCAGTATTGGAGTGACTTGAAAACTAGGTAGATCAGTAGCTCATCAAAACACTTTCTCAGAAAAGAGGAAGAAAGACAATCGGACTGGGTCTGGTTTCAGGGCTGCTGCTCGTGTGTCGCCTGGCAAAGTGTCATGGGTGTGACCCACTATACTTAAAGCTGGTAAGAAATGAGTGTGTCGGATGTCTTCTGGCTTTTCACAAGTGCTGTACATTTTTTTTTATAAATAAAAATTGTAAATATATACATAAAAATTGTAAGTATTCCCCCTTTTTATTTTTGAAAGTGAAAATGCTGTAGTTGGGGTTGTATTGGGTAAAAATTAGTTTGAAAATAGAATTGTTTCATTATAGATTCTGAATAATAAAAATAGAATGTTTAAGATACTGAAGTTGAAATCACTTAATGATAAACGTACTAAGTTTATAAACAGTTTCCTGCCCATTTACAATGCGTGGCTAAGCCATGAAATAGCTAAAGGATACACAGTGTTTGAATTTGCACAATTTAACAATTTTGTTAGTATCTTACAATCTGTGATGCTTGGCAAAGAAAAAAACATCATACCAATTAATTACCTGTCGATCTTTTTTAATGTCAACATATAATTCCACTGAAGGTTCTTAATAAATTTCTTCAACCGATTACCTCTACAGAACATACTTTCCCTTCTTCCAGAACAAATGAACAATGCATAATGCTCTAACTTGCATGAGAAATGTACTGTGCAGAACGGAGATTGCAGATCTTTCCTCATAAGTTCCCCTGCCAATTTTAATGTAGATAGTGTTTTTCAGCACCAGGACTTTTAGTCTTTCTCCTGAGTTTCTGATAATACAGTTTTACTGTTGCTTACAGAGGCTGAACTCTGACCACTTCATTATAAAGGACTGCAGTAGATCTTATTTCCTTATATCAAACTGGGACAGTTTGTTATGGGCAGATACAAAAATTTCAGGCTAAATAAAAAGGGCTTTTGACTCTTAGGATTCTCTTTTCTTCAGGGTAATCATATTTTTGTATTCTTTTTCAACTTAGGTTGTTTAGTACATTTTGTGTGTGTTTCCCATGGCTTAAGTCATTTAATGGATTACTGCATAAATGGTTTGAGATTCTTTATTGTAGATTTTCTACCAGTGTACCCAAATTGTATTGGTAAAATGCCTCCCCACATCTTAAAATTCAACTGGTGCAGTACAGAAAAGAGCGATCCATTACTGTGTGGGTGAAAACCCAAGTTTCTGGTACAGTCAGTGATCTCTGTTTCATCATAGAAAAGCACATAGTGAGGGAATTGTCCCAATGTCTAGATGTCATTTATAATGTCTGCAAATATCTGAAAGTCAGCATCAATTATAGCCCGTAGGCTGTAACCTGAGGTAGTGATATTCCTGAGGCGTGTGAAGAACTGCAGGAAACTAGGGATCTAAGTTATCATGAAAGCCTTACAAAGAAGTGTGTAAGCTTAACTTAGTAACTCAAACCTAATTATTTACAGATTTGGATAAATAACCTAATGACCTGACTCCTTTTCTCATGTTTTACTAACAACTACTTCTAAATAAATACGATCCCAAGATTCTGAAAGTATCCTTTCTACTCATATATTTTTTAATGGATAGAAAAATGCTTATCTTTCTCAACTATTGCAGAGTTGTTTCTTTTTAATATTTTGTAATACTAACATCAAATTCATAAAAGAAGATTTTGAATTACATTGTAGTTCATAATTCATAAAATAAGATGGATAATCTTTATACTTGTTGAACTATAATTAGAAATGATCACTAAAGTCCTAACCAGGACCCAGTCCTAACCAGGACCCTGTCCTAACCAGGACCCTGTCCTAACCTAGAACATGTGTGCCATTGTCCATATTGTGTCTTGGTTCTTTTTTACACAAGACCTAGTGTGGGGAGTGTCTTGGTAGGCAAAGAAATGTAAGCTTATGTTCAGACAACTTATGTGTCTGAATAATAAAGCTGCAACAGGCCTCTGTGCATACAAACCTTAAGGTAAAAGTTGCTCTCATCACTAGTTCATCATCTTTCAAAGTCTGCTCTGTGAAGAAGGTGGAAAATACTGAACCAGCTGTTATTATTTTTATCCTGGTATCCTGCTCAGAGTAAGAAAGACCACTTGGGACCTTGTTCCTCAAATACCTTTCATGGTTCCTTTGGGGGGCGGGGTAATGAGTAAAGACTGTATAATTTCAGGATATCCTTTTTAAACTAGTTCCATGACACTGAAAAGAACATGGGAGTGGCTAATACATATCGGTAGGAAAACCCCCTAAGTGCTCTCTTTCTGTATCAACACTTGAAGGGTTTGGAGGCCATTAGATCTCTGAAGAAAGCTGCCTTGGCTGTCCCTTACCCCGTAGCTTTTTAGACTCCAAGAACTGCTCTTGGGATTTTCTTTTTTGAAGCTGTTTTGGCACTAATTCTTCCCGGTGATGACTCATAAAACAAATGTTGTTTTTCACATAGTTCCTGAAAGAGAAAGAGACACTAATGAAAATGGCATTAATTGACAGTATTTGGGGGGAAATGTGCAGGCTATTATTTTTTCTATTATTTTTTAAAATCACCCTGGGGCTTTAATATTTTAGCTGTGCAAAAAAGACCAATGTTTATTGCAAAGTTTCCATGTGTCAAGAAATTCAGGGCACCACGGACCTTTGACCAGTCTCATGCAAAGAGTAAGGTGGGGTATCTTCTCAGAACAACCATGGCATTCCTGTCTGCAAGGAAGGATCCCAAGGGTAGTCTTAAAATAGAATGAGTGCAGATTACAACCCAGATCCTCTGATTCTTTTTGCCCCCTTTTCTCAGACTGGTTACCAATATGCCTATATTTGTGTCTACACATTCTGCTTTCTGAATTATTCTCTTGCTCCTGCTTTACCAAATTCATTTCTACAAGATTATTTCCATCAGCATAGAAACATGCTCTAGTATTTTATGTTTACTTCAAAAGACCACCTTTGAACCTTTCTCTCCCCTTAAATATACTGTCCTATGGTTTATCCAGTTTGTTGAGTGGCTACAACATTCCAGGTGTTGTGTGGTTAGAGGAGATAAAGACCTTCCTTTCAAGGATCTTACATCTTAACAAAGGAGACAAGCACATAAGCATATGATTTCAACTAGTAAGAGTGCTAATGAGAAAAGTAAACCAAGAAAGGGGAAATGAATGCCTTAGTGGGGATGTGGAGGGCTTTATCATACTCCTGGCATCTCCAAAGATGAGGTGACATTTGATCAGAAACTGGAGTGAAGTTAGGGAGGAAAGCATGTGAAGGACTGCAACTAAGGACCATGTTACTAAAAGTCCAGTGTGGCTAGAACATGGCGAGTATGTGAATGACAGAGGTGAGGCTGGAGGGGTAGGTAGCAGCCATAGTTAAGAAGCATGAATTTTACTTGAAATGTAATAGGATTTTGAGCTGAAGAACGACATTTTTAAAAGATCCATCTAGCTGCTGTATGGAGGATGGACTGCAGAAGGTGGAAGTTGAAAGAGGACTAGTTCGGAGGTTAGTCCAGATAAAAGATGGTGGCTTGGATTTAGAATAGTACTGGTAGAAAGTGTATATTCATATGTTCACAGCTAACAAGACTGACTGATAGCGTAAGGGATAGCATGGATGAATCCTAAACCTCTGGCCTCAGAAGCACCCTTGTCCTCAGGTTCCCCCAAGCAAAAGACTTGTGGAGGAAATATGAAAAGGGCAGTCAATGGTCCTGGGAATCCAGAGTTCTGTGTAAGTCATGTTAAATTAGAGATGCCTATGGACATTCTACGGAGAAGACAATGGCACCCCACTCCAGTACTCTTGCCTGGAGAACCCCATGGATGGAGGAGCCTGGTAGGCTACAGTCCATGGGGTCGCTAAGAGTCGGACACGACTGAGCGACTTCACTTTCACTTTTCACTTTCATGCATTGGAGAAGGATATGGCAACCCACTCCAGTGTTCTTGCCTGCAGAATCTCAGGGACGGGGGAGCCTGGTGGGCTGCTGTCTATGGGGTCGCACAGAGTCGGACACGACTGAAGCGACTTAGCAGCAGCAGCAGCATGGACATTCTAA
This sequence comes from Giraffa tippelskirchi, assembly GCF_054371585.1. Classification (NCBI taxonomy): domain Eukaryota; kingdom Metazoa; phylum Chordata; class Mammalia; order Artiodactyla; family Giraffidae; genus Giraffa; species Giraffa tippelskirchi. The sequence goes on from NC_137283.1 coordinate 136,267,465, forward strand.
CTGAAGATGTCAAGTAGACAGATTTGGGAATTGAAAATCAGGTAAAAGGTCAGAGACCAGAGAAAATCATTTGGGAATCTTCAATTTATGGATGGCTTATAAAGCCAGAGGAATACACCCAAAGAAGTGAGTGTAGAAGGAGATCAAGGATTGAGCCCTAGGCATTATGGTATTTGGAGGGAGGAAGGAAGGAAGGATGAAAGGGGAAACAAAGAAGACCAAGGAGTCACTGATGAGGGAGGAAAACCAAGAAAGTATAATATTCTAGAAGATAAGTAAAAGAAAAAGTGTTTAAAGATAGGGAGTGTGAAGAACTGGGCACATACTGCTAGAGTCACATAACATGGGAATGTAACGGGTTTGGTAACAGCAGAAGTCATGGGGAGTAAGAAAGCAGGAAAGAAAGCCTGAGTGGAGTAAGTTCAATAAAGAATGAGAGGTAAGGATGTGGAGACACAAACATAAAATACCCTGTAACTGAATAGTGAGGGCAAGGAGTGGGTGGTACCTGAGGGGAATTTGAGATTTGAGGTCTAGGGAGTTATTTTGTTTAGGATGGGAAGTACTGCAGCTGTGTGTGTGTGTGTGTGTGTCCCCTATGAGGTCTAGGGAGGTATTTTGTTTAGGATGGGAAGTACTGCAGCTGTGTGTGTGTGTGTGTGTGTGTGTGTGTGTGTGTGTGTGTGTGTCCCATAGAAGGGGGAAATTGATGACATACTCAAGGCAAACGGAAGAATTGGCCTTTATACCAAGGCACACAAAACGGGCATAGATGTAAGTAGTTTAGTAGATGGCATAGATCATGAAGTGGGCTCTTTATTTCTCTCTCTCTTTTTTGGTGAACTAAAATTTAGCCAAGACCATCAGCAGGGGGTGAGGAAGTAGGACGGAATGCTGGAGATTTGAGAGGTGACAGTGTGAGGTCGCCATCTAGGACAGTAGGAAAACCAACTGCGGTAGGACATTCCTGAAAACCTATTTGAGATTTACGTTTAGCAATTTAAAACTGAACTCACCTAGCACAGTTGGCTATTTTCTCCAGCCATGTGTAGTTCCTTGAATGCAGGGGAAAAACAGGCTAAGAGTAGATTTAATCAGAACTAAGATTTGCGTGAATGATGAAGGGAGAGGGGACAAGGTAAAGGGAGGGGTGGTGCATGGAATCTAACATAAGAAAGGAAGTGGGTGATGATGCTTCAGTGGATTCCCAGTCCTGGTAGGTGTTTGAGAGGATGAGCTGAAATGCAGAGTGGTCCGAGGGTGAGTGGGAGGCTTGTAAAAGGAGCGGTGATGGCTTAAGACAGTTGAGACCATAATCATCCTGTTTGTTCCCATTCCCAGTAAAACTGGACTGTAGCTGATGTCTTCACAAATTTCCACTCTCAAGCCTCCTCAGTCACCTCTGTCCTCCCAACCCCACTGAGACTGTACCCAACAACCCGTAGTCACCACCCCTCTTTGTACTTGGCCACTCCACAGCATTCAACATCATTTGGTGCCACCTTCCCACAACACTCCTCCTGGCTTTAGTGATTCCATATTTTCCAGGCTCCTCTCCAGCCCCACTGTTGGCTCCTTTTCAGTGCTTTCCACGCTCACTCTCCCCTGCTTGTTCTCTAAATGTTGGCATAAACTAGGGCTTGGTCCTGGACCTCATTCTCTTTTCTCTGCTCTCCGACTGGATGATCTCATCTGGTTCCATAACCTACATACCATTTACTCCCAAATCTGACCCAGACTCTGATTGTCTCCAGAATCTCATACTTACATATCCAGCTGCCAATGAATACACATCCATCTGATGTCAAATGGACATCTCTGTAATCTTTCCAGCTCTGAAACCAAGTTCTCTTTCAGGCTTCCCCATTTTACCATCCATGAAGCCTCTCAAGCTAAAAATTTAGTTATTATCCTGACTATTTCATTGCTGTGGTTTAGTTGCTCAGTCATGTCCAACTCTTTTGCAACTTCACAGACTGTAGCTGCCAGGGTCCTCTGTCCACGGGATCTCCCAGGTAAGAATACTGGAGTGGGTTGCCATTTCCTTTTCCAGGGGATCTGGCCAACCCAGGAATTGAACCCACATCTCCTGTATTGCAGGTGGATTCTTTTACCGCTGAGCCACTGGAGAAGCCCCACTACTTCATTACCTTACTCCTATATCCAATTCATTCATTCATCCATTCATTTTCAATAATGTCCTTCAATTATATGCAAAGAAATTATTCCAGGTGCTGGGAAACTACAGTGAACTAAGTATACAAAACCAGGGCAGAGACCCTGGGTCTTGAGCATTTCCTGGTGTGTTTGGGATATAGCAGAATGACCTATACAGCTGGTGAGAGTGAAAGCGAGGAAGAGGGTAGGATATGTAGACCTGTATGGGCCTAAATACACATTGGAAGGACTGATGCTGAAGCTGAAACTCCAATACTTTGGCCACCTGATGCAAAGAGCCGACTCATTGGAAAAGACCCTGATGCTGGGAAAGATTGAATGCAGGAGGAGAAGGGGATGACAGGGAACGAGATGTTTGGATGGCATCACCGATTCAATGGATGTGAACTTGAGCAAACTCCAGGAGATGGTAAGGCACAGGGAGGCTGGGTGTCCTGCAGTCCGCGGGGTTGCAACGAGTCTGACGTGACTTGGCAACTGAACAACATGGGCCATCAAAGCTGATGGAAGAGTTGAGCAAAGGAATGGCTTGATCACATTTAAAGGAGTCACTGGTTGCTGTGCTGAAAACACTGGAGGGGATGGAGTCTGAAAACAGGACCAGTCAGGTGGGTCTCAGGTGGCTCAGTGGTAAAGAATCCACCTGCAATGCAGGAGATGAAGGCAGATGTGGGTTCAATCCCCAGGTCGGGAAGATCCCCTGGAGGAGAGCATGGCAATCCACTCCAGTATTCTTGCCTGGAGAATCCCAATGGACAGAGAAGCCTGGTGGGCTATAGTCCATAGGGTCTCAGAGAGTTGGACATGACTGAAGTGAGTGAGCATGCACAGGTGGTTACTACAGCAACACAGGGGAGAGCATGGTGACTCAGATCTGGGAAAGAACAGTGAAGATGGCCAGGTTCTAGATGTATTTTGAAATAAGAACCAACACTATATTCTGAAAGATTGAACATGGAGTGGAAGGGAAGGAGAGGGAAGACCCGAAGGTCTGTGGCCAGAGCAAGTAGAAGGATAAGGTTGACATCAAATGAGGTGGATGTCTGTGAGTGGAGTAGCTTTGGGGGACATCAGGGTTGAATTTAGATCATGCTCAGTTTGAAAGATTTGTTAGACATTTGAAAAAAGGTGCAGAGCAAACAGTTGAATAGACAAGACTTGAATTCGGGAGGGAGATTGAAGCTAGAGGTGTAAATGTTGAAATCAGTGGCATATGGATAGTATAACGGCCATGGCTTTAAGATCAACGAGTCAGTGAGGGATAGAGAGGTGATCAGAGGATGAAGCCCCAGGGCATGCCAACTTTAAGACAGTGAAATATGAGATGGATCCAGCAGAGGATGCTGAGAAGGAGCGAGTGGTAGAAGACAACCAGGAGGTTGGTCCCTGAAGGCAGTGAAGCAAGTGTCTCAGAAAGGAGGGCATGATCACCCCAGTCCATGCTAGCAATGGTCACTATGCCAGCCATTAAGATGCTAACCGAGAACTGACCACTGGGTTTAGCAACGTGGAGTAACCCGGATATTAAAAGGAACAATGTTAGTGGAGTGGGGGCCATAAAAGTCTGCTCACTGGAGCAGGTTCATGAGAGAACAGGAAGAAGGAATTGCTGACAGGGAACAGAGACAACTCTGGAAGAACTTTGCTATAAATGATGGCAAAGAAAACATGAAAATAAATAATACCAGAGCAAAACCTAGGGAGGAAAATGGGACCAAAAGACTTTTTTTTTAAGGTGGGGGGAAAAAATCACATAAGATTTTTCTGCTGATGAGAAGCAAAGATCCAGGAGAGAAGAAAGATATGGATAGGGGTGGACTGGAAGTACTGCTGGGGCATGTTCTGGAAAAGGGAAGGGAAGAGGGTGTGAAGTGGTCAGCTTCATATAGCAATGAATTAAAGGTAGAACCTGGAGGGATGGTACTGTATTTGGATACAGACACTGGGATGTGGGTGAGGTGGAAGGTTAGGGAAGCTTCCTTTCTGATTGTGTTCATTTCTTCCATGAAGTCAGAAGTAGAGGCTTCCCAGGTGGCTCAGTGGTAGAGATTCTGCCTGCCAATGCAGGAGACACAAGAGACTTGGGTTCAATCCCCAGGTCAGGAAGATCCCTTGCAGAAGGAAATGGCAACCCACTCCAGTTTTCTTGCCTGGAGAATTCCATGGAGAGAGGAGCCTTGTGGGCTACAGCCCAGGGGGTCACAAAATAGTCATACACAACCGAGTGAATGGGCATGCATGCTTCCAGGAAGTCAGAAGCAAGGCTGTCAGCAGAAATGAGGAGGGCTAAGGAGGTGGGCTTCCCTCATAGCTCAGTCGGTAAAGAATCTTCCTGCAATGCAGGAGACCCAGGTTCAATTCTTGGGTTGGGAAGATCCCCTGGAGAAGGAAATGGCAACCCACTCCAGTATTCTTGTCCAGAATCCCATGGATAGAGGAGTCTGACAGGCTGCAGTCCATGAGGTCGCAAGAGTTGGACATGACTTAGGGACTAAACTACCACCACCAAGGAGGTGGGAAGTTTCCAGAGAGAGGAGTTGGTGCTGAGCAGTTGTCTAGGAGAGGCAGTTCATAGACAATGGACATGGGCAATTGCCAGGCGGCATGGGAGGGGCCCTGGAGATCATGAGGGGGATTGAACCTGGGGCCGGCCCTGTGCTTGTGTGCTTTCTCTGCCATGTGCAGCTGTGTGCCTGCAGACACTAGCTTGGCACACCTTAAAGTAAATCAGGTCATGTCACTTCCCTGCTTAAGGTACTTTTGTAGCCTCCCATTGCACTTAGAATGAAATCCACACTCAGTCTGTGAAGCTCTACACATCCATTTCCACTGACTTTCTCACTGAATCTCAAAGATTGCAGCCTCCTCCTGGGCATCTTTCAGTTCCTAGAACAGGTCAAGTATGTTACTGTAGCCTTTGCACTAGCTGTTCTCTCTGCCTGAATTCTGTTTCCCTCTCTCTTTGCAGGACTGACTCTTTATTAGCACTCAGTTTTTATCTGAAATGTTATCTTTCAGGATAACCTTCTCAGATCATCAATTCAAAGTACCCACTCAACACACACACACACACACACACACACACACACACACACACACACACACACACTTACTATCTTAATTCTCATGGCACTTTGCTCACTGATTAATGTTATAGCACCTAGAGCAATGTGTGGCATGGAACAGATGCTCAGTAAATATTCAGCGAATAAATGAATTTGTGTGAATGAATGAAGGAATGGCCGCATAAAATTAGCTGCTAAAAGTGAAAAATATCTAAGCCTCAGAGCTAAAATATTTACAAAACATTACCTTGTGTTTCTCTAATTGCTTCCACTTAAACTGGGGAAAAGAATGAAAGTCACAGCTGAAATAGCATATATGGCAAATGTCCCATTTTGTGTTTGTAGCTGGAAGGGCATCAGTTCAATATAAAATCCTTTCAAATTACATTATTAGTGAGATCTTTTCTGACCTCTCCGCTGAGTCATTGTTTATCTTACAAAAAATTTAACAACTTTGGAAGAAGATGTGTTTTCTCAGCCTTGTAGAAACAGAAGGAAAAGAAGCCAGCTCTAAATATAAGAAACGAAAATATTAAGTGGTATGGAGTATCAAATTTGAAGTTAATTTGATATTATAAGTAGTTTCCTTTCTTATTGCTTAGAAAATCATTGGACATAACATCTGAACTCTGTTTCCCTGGTGACAAAAGTTGATTCTTTGTTTCACTAACTCCTAAGTTCAGAAAGACTTTCTTAGCTCAGCTGTAGCCTCCCTCCATCTTCAAGTTCTCTTCACCTTTCATGTCCTCTCAAGTTCCCTGGGGCTTTCTGCCACCCCATGTTCACTTAGCTAGTTTGATACATTTTCAATAAAATTATGTATTTGATTTCTATCTTTGTCTCCGCCATTTCCCTCCAGGGAACCTTGTTTAACATACATACTTCATACATAACTTTGGTCAATTTACACCATTCAGGCTGCTTACTTCTTAATTTTTAAAGCATTGGCCAATCTGCTGCTTCAAGCTAAGACTTGTCCCAGGCTCTTTGGTGTTGTAGAAATCAGTTAACCAAGATTTCTGAAAGCAACTGTTTCCTTTCTGCCCTCAGGTACTGGGCTTCCCTGCAAGAATGCAACCCTGGTAGATACTGTTGCTTGCTGCTGCTAGAAATGAATTCAAAATGCAAAACTGTTTTGCCAACTCATCTTTCATAATTCACACCTGTGCTATTATCTACATCAACCTCCTGGCACAAGGAGAGTCTGCCTTTGGCTTTTGGATCTCTCCTAATTTGCAATTTAAAACTTTCTTGGAGAGGGTATGGGTTTAAGTTTGAGTAATTGTGTGACTCAAAAGGAACAGAAATGTGATTCTTTCAAAAACATTTCATAATGCAGAGTTTCGCTAATTTAGACGGATTTCTTCCCTACCCTGAATTCTAATGCATACATTTTGTTGAATTTTAGCCACTCAAATCACTATGTTCTTATGAATGCCTTATTCTGGAGGTCTACTGCATGGAAAGACTGGCTTTTCTTAAGTTTTGTCTTCAAATTCTCATTTGGTTTGAAATTTGATACATTCTGACAGTCCCACATGAAAAATAAAGATTAAAAGTTTCTTAACTTTAATTCATTGAGAACATTCTGCTTTAAGACTTTAAAAAAAAGAGTGCGATAAAGAGTGATGCATAGTCTTATTCAGTTAATTCATTACTGCTTTCTCCCTACTTCAATGTTTTTAATTAGTACTGCTCACCAGAATTGTACTGAACCCTTACCTTTAAAGGAATTCTCTTCCCCAATACATGTGACCTTCCTTTGCACTTGCCAACACAGTGTATTGCAATGGTCTGTTTTCTGGTCTGCCTCTTCAAATAAGGAAGTTATGGACTCTGGATATCTTCAGTTCTTTCCTAATACAGTGTCTAGTCCATAGTAGATCATCAACAAAGAGCTGAATGAGTAATCTCTGCAGTTGTGGGAAGGGAGCAGTATGGTGAAGCCCATTCATCTCCCTTTTCTGAGCACATACCTCTTCCTCCTCTCATTGCACAGAGTGTTAGGTCATAGATTAAATCTCATCCTATGATCCACAGATCAAAATCTGTTGTGATTTGTATTGTTGTCTGTAATTTAATATCCACATACAATGAATTCAGCATTGGATCGACAGACCACATGGTGGCTGTTTTTCAGTCATCTACTAGGAATCAATTTTAATCTAGGCACTGTAGAAGTTACGTAAGAAAGATAATGGGTCGAGGCCATTCCTGGAAACCAAAATTTTGTAACCTTCTTAAGGAAGTGAAACCACAAGAATTTAAGCTAGGGCAACATAAAAAGAGAAGGAAATGGCAACCCACTCCAGTGTTCTTGCCTGGAGAATCCCAGGGACGGCGGAGCCTGGTGGGCTGCCATCTATGGGGTCGCACAGAGTCGGACACGACTGAAGCGACTTAGCAGCAGCAACATAAAAAGAAAATAGGACTAGAAAATATTGAAGATCCAGGAGAAAGGAATACTATCCAGGGCTAGGGTTACTCAAGGCTTTGAAGATGAAGATTTGTCCTTAAGGCAAAAGGATGTAAGGCTAAAATATCAAAGATAACTATCATGTAGGAGTAGAAGGAGAAAGAAAGGTGATGAGGTAGGAGAAGAAGACCCAGCGGGAAAAATTGTTTCTTTTGAGGTAAAAGGGTTTCCCAGGTTGACGCTAGTGGTAAAGAATCCACTTGGAATGCAGGAGAAGTAAGAGATTCGAGTTCAATCTCTGGGTTGGGAAGATCCCTTGGAGAAGGAAATGGCACCCCACTCCAGTATTCTTGGCTAGCGAATCCTTTGGACAGAGGAGCCTGGTGGGCTACAGTCCATAGGGTTGCAAAGAGTTGGACACAACTGAAGTGACTTAGCATGCATGCAGGAGGTAAAAGACTTTCAAGAAACAGTGGGTGTGGGACTTCCCTCACAGTCCAGTGGCAAAGACTCTGAGCTCCCAATGCAGGAGGCCTGGGTTCAATCCCTGCTCAGGGAACTAGATCCCACATGCTGCAACTAAGACCTTGTGCAACCAAATAAGTAAATGACTTTTTAAAAAAAAAAAAAAAAGAAAGAATAGATGTGATAGGTTAAATGTGGCAAACAAACAAGCAAAAGACCTTTGCCCTTCATTTCATCAAGACATAAGTCAATCTCTATACCCCGTGAATCTGGGCTGGCCTTAGGACTTGTACTGACAATAGAAAGTGACAGAAGTGATGTAGCGTGACTTCCAGAATGGAAACCTCATGGAACCTTGCAGCTTCTGCCTCCACAACCTGGGAATGCTGCCCAGAGTCTGACAGGTGAGGAAGCCACATTAGCCTCCTGGAGGATGAGGCCACCTGAAGAGAACTGAAACTCCCCTCTGTGTCAGCATCTTCCACCAACTGCCCTTCCTGCTGATGCTGGAGTCACATGACTGAGCCCAGGTGAAATGAGCAGGGGCCCCACCCAGCCAAACCAAAGAATCATGGGAAATAGCAACTAGTGTATTTCAAGCCACTACATTTGGGGAGAAGGTTTTATACCTAAACAGACCACTGATGTGAAACAAGCTCTTAGGGAAGGATGAGAAGTAAAGGGTGACCAACAGAGGTGGATGTCAACAGGGTCCTGGTATCTCAGTTCTGGAAAAGGCCTGCATCTATCTGTCAGACATGTTTCCAGTCTACGATGAATGCACTGCATTACCAAGGTCTGAAGATATTACTTATAAATCATGTATGTGTAATTAATTGTCTTGTTCAGATTCTGCGCTCACCAAGAAATCCAATTGTTTGACTTTAACTTGTATAAAGCCAGACAATGCTCTGACTAGGCCAAGGGGATATCTGGCTTTCATGACAACTATATATATTTTTTGTAAGTGAATAATTTTCATTTTCATTGAATACTTAAAAAATAAGGCCTTATCTGCATCAAAAATTAGCCTTACAGTTGATATTTATGTTGAATTAAGAGAAAAGTTTTTCTGCTTACTAAAATGAAATGTCTTTAAAATGTAAGCCTTTTTTTGTTTGTTTGTTTTTGGCTGCCCCACTCAGCTTGTGGGATCTTAGTTCCCCAACCAGGGATTGAACCCGGGCCCTGGCAGTGAGAAGACCGAGTCCTAATTACTGAATGACCAGAGAATTACCTGCAAAGCATATTAAAGTATATAAAGTACTAAGTAAAAATCGTCCATACTCCTACTTACTTTATATCCTAATAATAATAAATAATAATTATTATATAATACTATTAAACCAGGATTAAAAACTCGGTCTATATATTTGTACACATATACCTGTCAGTATATATCAGTTCACTTATCAGGCTTACTCTTCCTTCTGACAAAAGCTGAAGAATCACTGTGCTTACAAATTTCTTTAGCCATCATAACATTTCTCTCTATGTACTGGGAGTACTTTTAGAAGAAAATCAACCTGTAAATATGTATTTTCCTCCTGTTATATTAAAGCCTAAGAACAAGTATTCCTGCATTTCAAGTAGAATGATTAAATGCTAGGAGGAGTAGCAAGTTCCTTTTCACGCCTGGCCCCTGAGCACTGATCGCCTCCTCCCCCAAGCCAGTTTCATCACTCAGAGTTGTGAGTTCTGCTCCTAAAGAAAACAGGGGTTTTCTACAGCCCACTGCTGTGTTAAATTGTTTAAGCAATCTCTCCATGTGAGTTTTATTTAACCAGTGTTCTAATTGCCTATTCATGTAGGAAACTCTTCATCTTGCATAACATACTTTGTGCCATATTTGGAATAATTCTAGACATTTAAGCCCAAGAGTTTTCCTGGTAATCTTAGCCTTAATGGATGTTTAGGGCTTCAAGAGACCTACCAGTGTGATACAGGTAGAAGGCTGAAGCCCACTGTTTTAGCACAGGGTGAGCATGTCATTCTGGGACCAATCTGAAACCCCAAACAAAAAAACCACTCCTGTGAGGGGGAGGCACAGAAATGGGAGAGGTTCTTCAATCATTACTGAGAAGAGCTTTGGAAGACTAGAAAACCGTGCTTATTCTAAATTCTTAGGTGAATTATGCAAATTAAACACATAGCAGAGAAACTAGAATTATTTTTTGAGAGGTGGTTCCCCACCAAAGCATATAGCCTAAAATAATTTCAGATATTATCATTTCATTGTATATAAAAGCTGAATTTTTGAGCTAAGAGTGATGTTCAGAGAGCAACACACGCAATACTCACTCTTTTGCCAGCTCCACTGATATCTGTTCCAAAGAGCATCCCTTTGTTTCAGGTATAAACACAATAACAAAAACCAGGGATGCTAGACTCATAACTGTATATATAAAGCACACCCACGGCAGGCCAATGAGATCTGGAGGAGACAAGAGAAACCGGTTAGAGATGCATTTTGTGTTGCTTCCATCCCATTTGTGGATAGACGCGTCTTAGGGCACATATAAAAACATATGTATTTTCAAACACGCCAGTAGTAACCAGGGAAATAGCAATCACAAATTAAAAATATAGCCAGCATCTGAAAGGTTCATTTTCACAAACAACCCCAGCTTTCTCTGATGAAGTGAATAACAGTCTTGTAAGGATCATAATTTAAACCCAATGCCATTTTCTTGGTGAACATACTTTTTGTTTTCAAAATGGTAATAGACATGTTCATTGCAAAACAAACAAACAAAAAAAAGAACCTCGAATAACATAGAAACACATAAAGCTGAAAGTAAGCTCTCTCCTCTCTCTTCACCCTCTACAGTTCCTCTCTTGGGAATTACTGCCATAGCAGTTTGGTTTCTATTTGGTCGACATTTGTAAAGACATTTATACAAATGGACTCTTCTTGGAATGAGCTCCCCCTTCTTTACTCTGACTTGAATAAATCACTTCGTGTTGGCACTATTTCATCATTTTAGTAGCTGGCACTGTATTTGCAATGCTGCTTCCTGGATTCAGAGGAAAAAAAAGTGATAATGGTTTGAATGAAGGATATTAACTTGCTAAGAAGCATCAGCAAGAAGCAGGATCCTCCAGGTTTTGATGGATCTCATCCGCTACCCTAGTTTTTCCTCTGACAGCTTCTTGCCAGAGGTACTGTCCCTTTGTACTACTGACCAAGGTCAAGGTAAGGTAGCTAGTGAGAGGTGGCCCCCAATGCACTTGAGTCTGCCCTTGTATTGTGGCATCCTGTGCAGAGCAGAAAGTCCAGTGTAGCCAGGAGCAGAGGGGAGGAGCCTAGCTCAGACCAGCCACAGACTGAAACAGTACAAATAGCCCTTAGTGGCCACAAAGCACAGCTAGTCGGTCAGAAACACTGACCGAGCAGTTACGTGAGAAGGCAGTTTGGTAAATGCAGAGTGGAAGGATCTACACATATTAAGCACTTGTAGGCCAGCTGAGCTGAGGTGGGTTCAAGAGGATAAAAAGACCAGCACTGCAGCCCTCCTGGCAATTTTAATTAAAGTCTGCTCTCTCTTGCCTTTCTTGCTGCTGGTGCATGGTTTCCCCCAAGTGAATGCTTAATAAAGAGTTTAAAGATTTGGTCCTCTTTCCCTCTCTGGGGCATAAAATCAGAAAAGTAGAAGATGGGGGGAAAAAAAGCTCATCTCATCAAGCTTGTCCCCTTTTCTGCCTGAGTACTTACAGTGACAGGGAGCTCACCACTTACAAAGATGTATACTTCATTGTGAATCAGCCCTGTCTGTTTCAAACATACTCCTCACTCGTTTCTAAAGCCAAGTCTCCCTTCTGGGAATTTGGGTTCAGAGGCTCTGTTTTGTTCTCTGCATCAGCCTTCCTCATCCTTTCTTCATGACATGCCTCAAATATTTGAACGCACCTCCATCCCTTCCTGAGCATCCTCTTGTCCAAGTCAAACACTCCGAGCTCCTGCAACTGTTCTTCACAGACCATAGGTCATGTGCCCATGTCATCCAGGGTGTTCTCCTTGGGGGACACACTGAAACTCTCTAAAAATATCTTCCTCAGAGCTGAAAGCAATACCCAGCTGTATTATGACCACAGGAGGGTATGTCTGTGTCTCCAGAACACTCTTCTTTTATTGGTACAGCTGACATTGCACTAAAAGTCAGTGTCCAAGGGCTTGCTGTCAAGCAGAACCCTTATATCTTTTACTTGGAAAATGGATTTTTGAAAAGAAGTATAGAATTTGAAACTTAGGCCAATGAAATGTCATCTACAGGTCTGAGATCATACCAGGATCTTTTTTTAATAAATGAATATGCTTTCCCAACATTTGTTCTAAAAGTCCACTCAGAACTTGAGTCTTCATCAGCTCATCCTGTATATTAGCTATCCTTCCTAGAGACCTGTGTCATCTTTACTTGTCCTCCATCATTTCCATTCTTTCTTTTATATTTCTCTTTCTCTATATAAACATCAGGTAAGGGTGTGTGTGTGTGTGTGTGTGTTAATGTGTGTGTGAGAGAGAGCGAAAAGGTGAAGGGCATGGATCTATGTGTGTGATCTCAGCAGGAGACGTACGGTTGGTGCAAATGACCAGTTCCTTTGCTTCCTTTCATCTTGGGCTATTTCCAAAAATGTGGGGCATAAATATTTTAAAATGTTATTAAAAACACAATCTATGTTTAATAACTCCAAAAGTTCACTTCCAAAAGTAGATGTACTTAAAAAAAAAAAAAACAGAAAAGTGGTCAACAAGATTCAGAAGTACATGAGTTCAGAGACTCTTGTTTTGTCTTCTAGATATATACTTTTTTGAGTATACATCCCCTGGAGAAGGAAATGGCAACCCATTTCAATATTCTTGCCCAGGAAATCCCGTGGACAAAGGAAGCTAGTGGGCTACAGTCCATGGGGTCGCAAAGAGTCAGACACGACTGAGAAACTAAGTATGAGTGCATGAACCACTTTTGAAAATGTATATATTATCTCTATATTATATATATACACTATTTAATATCTATGCATTGTATAAATACATGTAAAATAAAGAAAACTCAACTCATTAGTCAGCTTTTGAGGATGCTAGGGAACCACCTTATTATTTTGAAAACTTGAAAATAAAGAGAAAGTTTCAAACATTAATTTTGCTAATATATGAATCTAGTATATGATCCATACTTCAGGGCAGGCAAGTAACTAATGAGAAGAATTTTCTCCTTAGAGAAATATTGCTGATAAAAACTCAGTTGTTGTTAAGTCGCTCAGTTGTATCTGACTCTTTGCGACCCCATGGACTGCAGCACACCAGGCTTCCCTGTCCTTCACCATCTCCCAGAGCTTGCTCAAACTCATATCCATTGAGTCGATGATGCTATCCAACGATCTCACCCTCTGTCGCCACCCTTTTCTCCTCCTGTCCTCAATCTTTCCCAGCATCAGGGTCTTTTAGGGATAATGGAATGAAAATAACGGATTTGGGCGATGATCCTCAAAGGATGCAGGCACGACAAGGTGGGAGACAAGCAGACAGGACGTGCCTCTAATGGCAGGACATACACCATCACCTGGGAAGGGGTTTGCAAATAAACAAGAAAATCTAAATCTTTTCCAGCTTCTACAGATAAATAGGCTTCTCAGGTGGCTCTAGGGGTAAAGAATCACCTGCCAATGCAGGAGACGCAAAAGACTCAAATTCGATCCCTGGGTTGGGAAGATCCCCTGGAAAAGGAGATGGCAACCTACTCCAGCATTGTTGCCTGTAAAATCCCATGAAGAGAGATGCCTGGCAGGCTCCAATCCATGGGGTCACAAAGAGTCAGACATGACTGAGTGACTGAGCACACACAGATAAATAGCAGTTTATAGGAAAAATACAAAGGACAAGGGGTCATGTGATATGACTACAATCAGCAAATCCAGCCTGGGGAAAAGTCTATGAAACAAATGACCCAGCTTCTTTATTAAAAATATAAAGTGTGAGGAGGGAGGAAACATGGAGATGAAACCTGTAAATTATGAGACATACCAATCAACTATAAATCAGTTATTTGGACTGTGATTCAAATAAAGTATAAAAAATAATTATAAGACAATTGGAAGGATGTGAACCCAGACTGGATACTTGATACCAAGGGATTATTATTAGCATTTTTTTTAGGGGTGAAAATGCTATTGTAGTCACAGTGTTTAAATGTCTTATCTTTTAGAGGTCCCTGTTGAAATTTTAGAGACATGTTTGAAACATGACTTAAGCTAATTTGGGGGCAGAACAAGTGGGGTCATGAATGAATTAAGGATTGATAACCGTTTAAATTGGGTGGTTGGTACATCAAGTTCACTGCCATCCTCTTTACTTTTGAGTGTTTGAAAATGTTGACAACAAAATGTTTTTCAGGTGATGTACTTCCCTAACACCTGCCCTAAGAGCATAAAGGGCCTTAGGGAAAAGCAAGTTCTTACCCGTCACCGTCAAAAATGTCAGAGAGATGAGGAGATTGATGCCCCAGTTCATGCTGGAAGTTAGAGCCATGGCACGTCCTCGAATTCCACCAGGAAAAATCTCGCTCAGCACCAACCAGGGCACTGGAAGAAAGGGAAGAGTGGACGGGGAACAGCAAAATGATGGAAAATCCACTGAAGCTGACAGCCAGCCCACTGACCTCTGCCCCACTGACCCCTGTGAGATTTGTGGTTGCAGGGCCGGGTCCTTCTACATGAGAAAGCAGGAGGGATGTGCTTTCTTCTCTCTCCAGTCAAGTGAGAAACTGAGGGAGCTTGACAAGGGTCCCTGGAAGTAGCTGCTGCTGCTGCTGCTGCTAAGTCACTTCAGTCGTGTCCAACTCTGTGCGACCCCCTAGACGGCAGCCCACCAGGCTCCCCTGTCCCTGGGATTCTCCAGGCAAGAACACTGGAGTGGGTTGCCATTTCCTTCTCCAATGCATGAAGGTGAAAAGTGAAAGTGAAATCGCTCAGTGGTGTCCGACTCTTAGCGACCCCATGGACTGCAGCCTGGAAGTAGGGGGGGCAACATAAAGGGCTGGGGCAGGTGACACTGCCCTGAGAACTGCAAATGGGAAGCACAGTGGCTGGGGCCACCTGCCCACGACAGGAGACAGCTTTGAGGCTCTGCCCAGCACAGAGCCTCAGTGCCAGATGCTGGCTCTACCCACTTTCCTCTGGGCCCTATCCTGTAATCTCCTCTGCCCC
Source organism: Giraffa tippelskirchi (assembly GCF_054371585.1). NCBI lineage: Eukaryota > Metazoa > Chordata > Mammalia > Artiodactyla > Giraffidae > Giraffa > Giraffa tippelskirchi. The sequence goes on from NC_137283.1 coordinate 136,282,792, forward strand.
TAACCTTGGAGAAGTCCACTATCACAGCTACCGAGTAGGTAGGAGACAGAGCCAGGAGAGTGGAAGAGGAGACTGCACAGCTCCATCCCCCCACTCGGGCTTCCAGGCCTGTGGCAAGCCCGGTGGAGAGAAGCTCTCAATTAAACAGAGCTCCAGGATTTGATTTTATACCAAACATTTGACTTTCTGAAAGGAGACTCTTCTTGGCACAAGAACTGATCCGAGGACTTTTTGTGATCTGAGAGTGACACAGACTATAGCACCTGCCTGATGGGATTACTTGACGTCTGCTCACAGCCCAACAAATCCAGTTTGCCTAATAGCTACAAGTTCTGTCAATGGACTCAGCCCTTTACAAACCTTGTATCATTGGATCCTCGCTGAATCCCTCCCCATTAGAGACTAACATTACTCTTTCCCTCTTTTAAAGAAGAGGGAACTGAGGTTGAAAGGAGTTCATAATTCGCCAAGGTCCCAACACTGGCTTCCCAGGTGGTGCTAGTGGTAAAGAATTCGCCTGTCAGGGCAGGAGACAAAAGAGACGCAGTTTTGATCCCTGGATCGGGAAGATCCCTGGAGAAGGGCATGCACCCACTCCAGTGTTACTGCCTGGAAAATTCTTTGGGCAGGGGAGCCTGGTGGGCTACAGTCCATGGGGTCACAAAGAGTTGGACACGATTGAGCGACTAAACACTAGCAGAACTCAGCAGTGGCAGCAGAGGTGGCATGGAGCCCGGACCGTCTCTGGATCTCACGCTTTTTCATCTCGGTGCTCTCTTGGGAGTGGTTCAATAAATATTTGTTAATGAACATGTAGATAAAGGGTATAAGCACTTCTGATTCTGAAGAAAGAAGGGCTTAGGAGTTGCCCTAGCCCTGGCTCAGTGCTGGCTAAGTCACCTTGTGTTGCAAACCCAATGTTTACACACAGACCAGCAGCATCGTCCTACCCCAGAGAGGAAGAAGTAAGAGGCTGAGGAAGGCCCCCCTTGACCAGCAACCACTCGGGCTGCCTGTGCCAGAATCATGGAGCTGTCACCTGGGTCTCTGACTGAAAATTTACCTCTCATGGCAGGATCACGCTCTGTAGAGAGAACATCTGCTCAAAGTAAATTTGCTGTTTCAAAGAAAAATATTTAAATTACCGAAGAGGGCTGCAAACACATATTTTTTTTTTTCCCCTTGATTGTTTGCTCCAAGTGAATCTACGTATGGTTGGTTACCTTGAGGGTATGGGAGAGAATCGCAAGCAAAGGAGCGTGATTATTATTGTTCTAATTAATAAGGAATTCCAAAATAACACTCCAGAGCCCTTCCCTCTACTCTCTGCCCCAAAGTCCTTCACCAGGTTCCTGCAGATTATATCCTTGGATCCCAGTGCAAAGATCAGGAAACCTTGCCCTGAGCTTTGCAAGACTGGGGATCTGGCTCTGAGAAGAAGGATAGCTGTGTAATTTTGGTGAAGCCTTTGTAACAAGGCTGTCCTTGAGCAAATACAAGATAAAAGTAAGTAAGTTCACTTTGTTGAAGATAAACTATCTATGCCACAGGCCGGTCCCCCAGGCTCCTTCCTGCCATGGGTATTTCATACAGGTAGGGGTCCTGCTTTAGAACTGTGGTGTTAAAGACTCTTGAGAGTCCCTTGGACTGCAAGGAGACCAAACCAGCTAATCCTAGAGGAAATCAACCCTGAATATTCATTGGAAGGACTGATGCTGAAGCTGAAGCTCGAAAATTTTCGCCACCTGATGTGAAGAGCCCACTCATTGGAAAAGACCCTGATGCTGGGAAACATTGAAGGCAGGAAGGAAAGGGCATGATTGAGGATGAGATGGTTGGAGGGCATCACCGACTCAATGGACATGAGTGTGAGCAAACTCCGGGAGATAATGAAGGACAGGGAAGCTGGGCGTGCTACAGTCCATGGGGTCTCAAAGGCTCGGACACGACTTAGCAACTGAACAACAACAACAACGTTAACATAGCTTTAACAGATATCAGAACCATAAAAAGTACAGGTTTTCAGATCCATGGAGAATGAAATAAAAATCTGAAAGTGCTATTTGCAGCAAGATAGAACTTACTGAAAGGGTAAAATCTCTCCATGGCAGTCTTAGGTGCAAGATGGTGCCAGATTTTATGTCTCCACGTTCTCTGGAAAAGGGCTGTGAGTACCCAGAGCAGAGGGAATGGAGAAGCTGTTTCCATTCATAAGTAAAGAGCAAAGAGGTATAAACTATCACAGGAATTTAATATATTGATATTTAATAATAGGTAGAAGTTTGTTTTTTTTTTAATCCTAAATGTTTTTCCAATGAGAGAGCCTAATTTCTCACCACCAAAAATCAAGTTATTGCCACACGCCACAGTAAAGTGGTGGCTCTCTCTGGAGTAGTCAGAGATATAACAATTCTTCCACAGTGAGTGCAGCCATTCACTGCAGGTAAGCACGCCCTGCAACAATTCTCCTTGACGTCTATTATTTCACCTTTTACCCTACTCTTCCAGGACCTCTGCAAATGTGCCTCTGTAAATGTCTGTGTGAGTCTTTAAACTCTTCTCCAGGTTACAAGGATTGAGGAAATTTTGGACTTGCTGGGAGATGACGATTGTCCACAAATATTGAGACTCGTATTTCACATGGTATTCAATCACCAAGGTTGCCTGTCAGAACAGGCCTGATCCAGATGAAATCTGTAGTGTTTATGGCTGCACAGAGTGCCATAAAACGACCATGAGGGACAAACTCGTTGAAGTGGCTCTGTATGCAGCAGAGGACACAAACTTGGATAAATAGGGCCAATCAGTGGAAACGGCTGAGCTCTGCCATGTCAGCAGCCACGCTTATCTTCCCCTCCTCCTACATTTCTGCCACTGCTGAACATTTTTTTCCACTGAGGGTATCCTTTCTCTCCCTGTGCTTTCAGATGTAAACCCCGCAGCATTTCAGGCATGCTTTCCATTTGACTTGAGCATTTCCTGAACCACGTGGCATGGCAGCCTCAGGTCTGAAAGACTCATGGAAGGTTTGAAACTCTTACCTTACTTTGAAACTCTTAGGGAACTCCTAGCAACTTGGAAGAAGTTCTACATTTAGGCTGTAGAGTTCCCAACAATCTGATGGAGCCAGTGTCCTACACTTTGTAAGAGTGAAGCCAAATCCTATGGCTTTTACTGACTTTGCAGGCAATGTGCAGCAGACCCAGCTCTCCTCTTACTGCAGAGCTACTTAAAATGTGAATTTGAAAGGGAGTATGCCCATTTCCTTCCAACTAAATGTTTAAATTATGATCTTATGAGTTCCTTGAGTGGGAAAATCTTGTCCTTTAAAAATATACTCCTCCATAACCTACCATGGAGAAGGCAATGGCAGCCCACTCCAGTACTCTTGCTTGGAAAATCCCATGGACGGAGGTGCCTGGTGGGCTGCAGTCCATGGGGTCGCTAGAAGTCAGACACGACTGAGTGACTTCCCTTTCACTTTTCACTTTCATGCATTGGAGAAGGAAATGGCAACCCAATCCAGTGTTCTTGCTTGGAGAATCCCAGGGACGGGGGAGCCTGGTCGGCTGCTGTCTATGGGGTCGCACAGAGTTGGACACGACTGAAGTGACTTAGTAGCAGCAGCAGCAGCATAAGCCACCATTGGGCTTCCCAGGTAGCTCAGCTGGTAAAGCATTCGCCTGCAATGCAGGAGACCCTGGTTCGATTCCTGGGTCAGGAAGTTCCCCTAGTGAAGAGATAGGCTACCCACTCCAGTATTCTTGGGCTTCTCTGGTGGTTCAGATGGTAAAGAATCCACTTGTAATGCAGCAGACCAGGGTTCAACCCCTGGGTTGGGAAGATCCCCTGGAGGAGGACATAACAATCCACTCCAGTAGTCTTGCCTGGAGAATCCCGATGGACAGAGGAGCCTGACTGGCTACAGTCCGTGGGGTTGCAAAGGGTCGCACACGACTGAGCGACTAAGCACAGCACAGCAAACCACTGTCCACAACATCAGCAATGATATTGTAGCTTTACTTTATTTTTTGTATTCTCCCTTCTCTCAGTCTCTCTGAATTTTGTTCACTCCTGGCCACTTTTAAAATAGACACTTTATTCAAGAATATTAACAAACCAAGAAAAACAATGAAATAAAGCCTCAATGTTCCCCAATCTTTCTATTTTAATGATGTCTAGTCAGAATCAATCAGAAATGATTTTCTAAAATATTTTAGGAAAAATTGGATTACTTGGATTAATTGGATTAAATTTTAAATCCTTAAAAAAAATTCCAGAGTTAAAAATGGAACCCTATTGTGAGCAGGTACCAATCGGGAATAAGAACTACGGCAGTGGTCTCCAAGCTTTCACACTTGTGTAGCCTTTAAAATAATTAGAGAAGCTAAGTACTTTCTTTCATTTATAAATCAACATCTCACTTTTTTTTTTTACCATAAATTTAAATAACAGCAAAATATGCAATTTCAATGATATTTTATTTATTATTTTTGATGGCATTTAAACTCTACGTTTATAATAGAGAATATTTATATCACTCAAATAGTTCCAGTGGAATTTAAATACCATCTCTATTTGATATTCATCTTCATCCATTTAAAAATATAGCAATATGGCATTTAACATAAAGTTTACATTTTTAAATAGAAGAAATGTTCTCAAGAATAATAAAAATTGATGGCGAATTGAAAAATTTTTATATTAGCAGTGTCACTACCTTGTTTAAGTTAACAAAAAACATTTGCTGTAATGATGTATCAGTTGATAACTTGATTAGCTCAGCCTATAGGTTTATTGAAAGCAAATTATTGGAAATATCTAGGCTTAAGAAGTATTATTATATAGTCATTAGAGTCATTTTTCCATACCACACCTACACCAATATCTCCAACTGCCTTTTTGATTAGTATTCCTCAGGTTTTTATAATTGGGGACATATTACCATAATAAGATTTCTGACAGGTAATATATGTGCTTTCTTTTAAGTGGAAGAATAGTTATTAATGGGAAGATAGGGAAGAAGAAACTTTAGGAAACAGATTTTTCCTAAAAATCAAGAAATTGATTTCTTTTAATTTATCATTGAAGGAAGATTCCAGAAAGTAGCCCCCAGGAGTATGCTTATCTCAGTTTGCAGATCACTGAACTAGAATTCAAAATGAAAAACAAAAAAGGGAAGGAGTTACAAAAAAGTAGTCCACTCTGGTTTACAGTATGATGTGAATGGCGTGCTTCACACGTAACATTTTATGTTGTACTTTTCTCATGAATGATGTTTCAGGCTTCAATGAAAAAAGTATTATAGTTTTTAATGTTACAAGTGTTCTTTGGAAAAATGCTTAACATGTTCTGAAGAACAATAAAGTAACAAGTGAATACTATGCTTATTAAGATAGTGTTAAAACCTTTACTCTATTTCTTTAATGTCTTCACTGTCTGATATTCATAATTTTTAAGGGCATGAGACAATGATCATAGTGCAGGTCAGAGAAGAAAGTTAAACACCAATGTATTGTATTATGTGAACAGTTGTTGATGGCAATGTAATAAATGGTGCTAGTTCTCTGTGTTTAGTTGTGTTCGTGCTACAAAAATATAGTTTCAGACTCTTTGGTTCTTTTGGGAACCACTGTGCATCATCTAACGCCAAAGAGGAAAGTGAAATTTAATTAGCAAAGGGCACATATTTCTTTTTTTTAAGTTTTTCCTCTTTTGCTTGGATGCAAATTTAGTATAAAACCATTCAGATACTATTGTTGGTTTACTTTGCATTACTGTAATGACTAACACCAGAGGACCAAATAAATCACCACTTTAATCAAGCTAAATATCTTTTAACTTAATTAACTGGGGGGGAGGAGGAACAGTATTCGTATGAATTTTGGTGATAACTGAAACATAAAACTTAAAAGGAAAAAATATTTGGAAGATCTTAAAGGTAAACACACTTAATACAAACCCATTGGGTGAATATGATTGTATAATGGCTACATTTGATAATAAAATTCTCCTGCTTAAAGAATAATAATTTAATCAATATGCCTTTTCTCTAAAAGTTGGTATTATTCCATAACAATGGTAGGAAAAAGAAAAGATTGAGCACTAAAAAAGTTTTTGACTGTGATGGTTTTGAGTATTTGAGGCCCAGAGCCTAGGAGGAAATATAAAGAATATCAAAATCTCTTTGGAAACATTTGATGTAATTCTGGTCTTCAAGCCTTTGTTCTAAACCCTGTATATCTTGGAGTCAGGCAGCTAAGTAAACTTCCAAATTAGAACCTGCTGTTCCACATCCCTGGAATTGTCATCAACTTTAACTATGCAAACATCACATGAACAATTTCTTTTAGAAGAGCTCGTTATTTAGTTACAAATTTTAGATTAAATGTTATGGCAGACGAGTCATATGCTTACTACTGACACCTATCCTCCAAAAGGCTGCTTAAATGCCATGAAACCAAACAAACAAAGCTAGGCTCTACAATCTTTGTGCCTTAGAAAGTTTCAGTGTCTTATTTTAAACAGAAAGTGGTCTTTTTAGAACATTTGAGTTGAAAAACAATTTTTCATAGGCCTTGCATTTCAGTATGTTTCCTGAGAAAAGGCACTGACTTTGTTCCAGACTGTCTTTCTAAGGATGTTCATATAACAAGCAGTCTTGGAAGATGGAGTGTCTCCTCTGGAGCAAAAGTTTGCTTACTATTGCTTAAATTAATGTCTCCCTCCAAGGGAAAAATCAGGTTGGTTTACTGTCTATTATAAAAGACTTGGGTTCCCCAGGGTTGGGGTTCCTCTCCTCTAAAATAACCCATTCTATGTGTAGATGTCATCTGGCCTGGTTCATGATGTCAAAGCATTAGGGCTTGGGGAACCATGCAAATGCTGTAAACTCTGGCTATTGCTATTGCTAAGAGTAATAAACTGTCTTTTGTCTCTGACCAAAGAGTCTAGTGTCTTTTGCCAAAATCTGTGAAACTGAGACAGGATAATTTGTAAGCTTGCTAGTGGGCTCAAATATCAGCCAGTTTATAGTTCTTGAGAGCTGATTATTTGTAGCTATGGTATGAATTTTTTTTACAAAGATCTTTTATGACCATTATTAACTTTAGACTTCCCGCTTACATCTGAGAAATTTTACATGATTCTTAAGCCTCAGATAATCCATTGAAATATTTCTATAAGCTCTAACACTATTAAGTAAGTAAAAACAACTCCCAAATACCAGACTTAGACTTTTGTATATTTCTGCTAGGAAAACCAGGAAGAAATTATCTCAACACTTTTTTGGAAAAAGTCAAGTTTTAAAACATTCAATTACTAAACCAAGGTAGGAATTATTATCCCATGATATGGCTAATTTCAGTCTTTTTTTCCACTTCAGGAGAAGGGTTGAATCTTATATTTGGAGAACATAATAGAAATAAATATTTTCTAATACCATACATTTTTTATAGCCTTAATTTTAGTAAATTTAAGTCATGAAACTTCTTAAATCACCAAATGAATTAGAGATGGCTCCACATCCTCAGTTGAGTAGCTTTACTCAGACATAACTTTTGGTCAAATGTGTATGAGGTTCCACACAAAACCACTTTTATTTCTGACGCCCTCCATATTGATACAAATTCATACTAGAGGAGGTCAGGATATGTCAACACCTGACTAGAGAGACAGCACCCCTACATCACAGAAGCTGAAAGAGTTCCAGAAACTTTTTTGGACTCATCTAACAAATATTTCTTGAGCCTTTACTGTGGGCCAGGCACTAGGTTAGGCTCAAGGAAACAACAATGAACAAGACAGACTGTGCACACCCAAGACACAGAGTCTAAATTAGTTGCGCCAACTCAGAATAATAGAGAATTGGTTATTTCTCAGCCTAAATCACACCTTTCACCAAAGCCTCAGAATTTTCTGTAACATCTGTCTGATATACTGGAAGGCTCTCTTGACTGTAGATAACGCAGAACTGAACCATACTTCAAGCAATGCATGTATTTTCTTTAGTCTTGACTTAACTGGAATGATGCTTGGAAGGGGAGGTGAGGAGGACCATGGCATCATAATTCAATATGGGGCTATGGAACATTTGCTATGTCTCCTGAAATGGCTTAAGCAAAATGCCAGCTGAGGTCAGCACTTGGCATTACTGGAACCATCCATCTCATGTCTAGACTGTTCCCAGATATTTAACAGCACTAGTAACTAAGTGTATCGAGTCCATGCCACACACCAGGCAGTGCACTAGGTATACTACATGCAAATAGCTTTGTTCAATCCCAAAGTTAAACTGTGAGGTATGTCAGGAAGCTGAAGCTTGGGGAGATGGATTGACTTGTCTGGAGTCCTACACCATGGAACTGCAATTCAGTGTCAGGAAGCCTGATGCCAAAGGCCTGATGCCAAAGTCTGGTCTCAATTCATGTACTTTGTTTACAACCTCTGCAGGCTTTCTTACTCTCCTCCCAAACCTCCTCCTAAACCTTTCATGTCCCCCTTAAAGCCATTTGATCTTATCCCTGCTTCTTCTTTATTTTTCTCCATCGCTCTTACTTCCACTTGGAGAAGGCAACGGCAACCCACTCCAGTACTCTTGCCTGGAAAATCCCATGGACGGAGGAGCCTGGTAGACTACAGTCCATGGGGTTGCTAAGAGTCAGACATGACTGAGCAACTTCCCTTTCACTTTTCACTTTTCACTTCTGTGCATTGGAGAAGGAAATGGCAACCCAATACAGTGTTCTTGCCTGGAGATTCCCAGGGACAGGGGAGCCTGGTGGGCTGCCGTCTATGGGGTTGCACAGAGTTGGACACGACTGAAGCGACTTAGCAGCAGCAGCAGCAGCAGTAGCAGCAGCTTACTTCCACTTAAATGTTGACACTTCTCTCTTCTCGAAGCTGTATTATACATTTATTTATTTTCTGTCTTATTGCCTGTCCCCACCACTAGCTCCATGCACCGGAGGTGTGGCTTTCGCTCATCCATCCCTGAGTCACCATCAATGGGCACCATGCCCAGTGGGCCATGACTGAGCCATTCACATGTGCTGGACAAGTGAGTGACCAGATGAATCCCCACCACCTTCTGTCCCTCTCCTCTCCTCCGGGTCACTCCAAGATGCTTTCTTGCTGGAGCTCCTGCGTATTTGGAAGAAGAGATAGGGGAGGTGATTTGGTGTCACCTGTCATTCAGTCTTCAGGGTAAAGTTCTGCTTGAACTTGAGAATACAAAGGCAGTTAAAGGATAACAGTCATAGCCTCATTATGAAGCTTAATATGTGACCTTGGACAAATTCCTTCAATCTGCTCTAATGAAAAGATATTAGTCATGAGATAGAAGAAGAGGTTAATTAATTAATTTATGGACATAGGAGTTTTTGGATTTTTAAAAAAGGCCCTAATAATTGTTTTGAAAAGAACAGTCATACACATTTTTATGAGTTACAGAGGCTATTTTAAGGAGGGCGGCTACACAAGTATTACCTCAAATGAACTCATGAGATAATAACTTTATGCTTAGGGTTTGGACTCATTCCTGCTTTACTTTTGAAGCCTAAGAAGAAGACAAATCTCTATGTGGCTCTATATCCTCACAATGTCAGGGATTTTTGGTTCTACCCTGAAGCTTGAACTACAATAGAAAAGTGTTCATTATTAGAAGGAGCTAAAATGATCAGAATCACCCCAGAAAGAGTGGAGAGTCAAGTTAAGATTTTGAACATATTTTAAAGGGAGATATGAGATGTGGAAAACAGAATGTTTCATAAAATTCTCTAATAAAAGCAGTGGGGTATATATTGTGATTTTATTTGATGGAAGAGTTTTAGTATGAGTTACAGGAGGGCAGAAGTTCTTAACCTCTATGAACCCCTTCAGCAGGCTAGTGAAACCTATGGATTCCTCCATAGAATAATAATTTAAATCTATAAAATAAAATATGTAAGATTATTTGGTAGCAAATTTAAGCCCCCTTCTGAATTCTAGATTCCAGAGTACCCCAATTATTCTAGACTCAGGCAAACAGAGGACCAGAAAGTGAAATAATGTAGGGCATACACTTTAGCCTAAAAATAGAAATACTTTTTGACAAGAGAAACTATGTTGTGATCTAATACGATGAAGGAATGTTGTTCTATGCCAACCCATATTTTAAAAGATTTAATAAAGATGATTTAATCTTGCTTTTGAGTTTTCTTTGGAACAGCAAGTACTTTTTCCTTTATGCCCCTGTTGACACAAAGGATTTGCTTATATTACAAGTAATAAACTCTCTAAATGAAATACCTGAGCAATAATCACATCAGGTTAATAAGTTTTACAATGCATTCATGAAAATTTGCTCTTAATAAAAATATTCTTTAAATTCCAAATCATTTGTGCCAATACTCTAGAATATAATTTTGGTTATTGAATTGGAATTCTTATGGCACGGTTTCTTTGGAAAAGAAAAAATTAACTACAATATGAACATGGACATGAATGACTAACTCTTAGCAAGAAAAAAAGGAGAATTATTCATATCTCTTCTAAAAACTCTAGCAGAATTGATAGTCTCAAGCCATCAATGTGAATTAACTGCTTGTTTTCCTTAAAGGGAACATATTCGAGTTTCTCTGGTGGCTCAGCAGTAAAGTATCCTCTTGCAGTGCAGGAGACATGGGTTCGATCCCTGGGTTGGAAAGATCCCCTGGAGAAAGAAATGGCAACCCACTCCAGTATTCTTGCCTGGGGAATCCCAAGGACAGAGGAGCTGGCAGGCTACAGTCAATGGGGTCACAAGAGTTCAACAAGACTGAGTAACTAAACCACCACCACATTCTGTCTCCTACTGCTTGCCTTCTAGCCGCAGGTGTGAATATCTGAATCAGTGCTTGAAACAGCAATTACAAGGGGAAGAAATCAGGAGATGATGGGTTATTTCCCTTTCCCAAATGCAAACCTCCTTCAAACCTTAGATTCTCATCTCATTAGCTTTGCTTTTGTTCTAAGAAATGCTCTGAAAGACTCTTCTCCATGTGAGAGCAAAAAGCAGAAGTGTCAAAAAAAATCTGGTACTACTTTTAGATACTCTGTGTCTGAAATTCCCAAATAACTCTTTACGACTTGACAAATGCCCTAAGTGCTTCCAACTACTTGTTTCTGGGCACTGCTAACTCTCCTGCATCTTTTCTTAGAGGCCATAACAGAAAAAGATTTTTAGAACTCATGCCCAAATTGAGACAGGAGGGAAGGGGGCCAGGCACAACCTTTAAAAAAATGACAAGGCCATTGAGAGTATAATAAAGACTGGTTAGAACAGATTAGGCCCAAAATGGCAGAAGATTGACTTTCAGTGAACCTTAGCCTCCTTATATGCTTGTTATAATATATTAGCATGTGCAAAATGACACACCCACAGGCACCATGACAGTTCTGAGGCTAACCATAAAAGTTCAGAGTGGGCAGTGGCTCAGTTCCTGGAAATTTCAGTCCCCTTCTCCAAAATATTTGGAATAATTCCCCCACTTATTAGCCTATGAAATTATCCAGCTCATACAAACTAACCACCCCATATTTTGGAGCCTCTCGCCTTCTGAGATGGCCTGAACTCTGTCTGTGGAGTATGTTTCTCCCTAAATAAACCTGCTTTCCTATTTACTTTTCAGAGCAGATTCCTCTTGCCCGCCCTCTTGTATCCTTCACGAGTGACCTATATTAATAAACCTACTTCTTTCCTGTCACTTTGCCTCTTGCTGAATTTTTTTCTGCAGCAAGACATAAATAACCTGAGGTCCATTAAGTCTTGTGACCAGGTGTGTGGTTTCAGCTGGGAGACTGTGGGTTCAAGGGCCCTCTTAAGCCAGAAATTGTGGGTTCAAGTACCAACTGAAGTGCAGCTGGATTGGAGTCCCACCCAAAAGAGTGAGGTTAGAAGACTATGGGTTGAGTCCCAAATTAAGGTGTGTGATTGCAAAGTGATGGACTGTTCTGCAAAAACTTGATGGTTTCAGGACATACAGACTTTTCTGTGCCAACCTAGTGACCCTAGCTTTGTTAGTACTTAGCCTACCAACTAGATATAGCTTGACACAGATAAAGAAACACAGTCCAAGACTTTTCCTGTATATTCATTTTTGTTTTAAAGTTCTTTCGCTCTCCTCCTTAGAAACATGAATGTACCCCTGCATCATTTTCAAACAAGTGGTACTAATGGTAAAGAACCTGCCTGCCAATGAGGAGACAAAAGACATGCAAGTTTGAGTCTGGCTTGGGAAAATCCCCTGGAGGAGGGCATGGCAAGCCGGTTCAGTATTCTTGTCTGGAGAATCCCATGGACAAGGAGGCTGGTGGACTACTCTTGGCATAAAGAGTCAGACAAGACTGAGCAACTTAGCACTCAGCACGACTTCAGGGGGTAGAAGGAAAAAATATGAGATGTCATGTCTTCCCTCCAAGAACTTACAATCCAGTAACCACATTCCGGTTAATAAACCAGTAAACACTCAAAGAAAACACTGTATCATTAAGGACTGAGTTGTTATCACGTGGTAACTTTCATTTACATCATATACTACGGGATCCAAAACGCATGCCTATGCATTGGCTCCCTTGATGCTCACCTATACTCTGTGATGTAGGACAGGTATTATGCCTAGTTCATGGATTTAGAAACAGCTTCAGAGAAAATAAATGACTCAAAATCACATAACCAGTAGGCGGAAGAACTGAGATTAGAACTGAAGTTTTCTGATTTCAAATTCAGGCTCTTTGTAGCCCAGAAATGAACTACTCTACACTAGAAATAATTGGTGGTTCATATGAATAAAGACCTTGAAGAAATAGAGTGAATTCATAGAGGAGATAAGACTTTCACTGACCTTTCAAGATAGGAAGGATTTGGGTAGACTAGATGCAGAAGGAAAAGAGGTCACAACAAGTGCTTTCTGTCTCCTGACCTGGGTATAGAGCAGAGGAAAAGAAAAATGCACAAAGAGCAAAGTATTGCCTCATGTCACAACTCTTTGTATCCCCAGGAATCTAAATGTATTTCTATATGAATGGTAGCCCTGGAAGAAAAGTCTATAAACTATGATGTAAATGGTTCCCTTGGAGTCATGCAAACACCCTGATGGAGTTGGGTGGATGATGGAGGGCCTTGAAAATCACACTTCCTTTCCTTCCAGGATGCGTGATATCATAGTAGAAAGAGCATGGAATTAGGCTTTAGATACCCAGAGATCTAGTCCTAAATCTATGTTATCTCAATCCCTCAGAATTTCTTGTTTCTTTTTTATAAAAGGAAAATGTAGAGTACAGCATTTCTAGTCTTCTTTTCATCTAGAAAATGATTTGACTTTTCTGATATGGAAGAAAGTGGAAAGTCATGGAAGATTTGTGAGCTGTGGTGACATGAGGAACATAGTTGTTTAGAGAATACTGGTATGGAGGATGGATGTATGTGGAAAAGGCTGGAAGGGGAAAGAACCACAGGAAGGGCTTCCCAGTAATCTCAGGATGAGACCATAAGGAATAGATGAGGATGGCAGAAAAGGAAAGGACAATATGAACAGAGGAGTCCATTTTGAGGGAAAATCCAAGAACTTTTGATCATTGACTCCATCGGGAAATGGTCCCAGAGCATTAGAACTGAGTGACTGGCAGAGTGACTACCCCATGGAAAACAAAGACAAGTCTTCTTGACACAAGGGGAATAAGAATTCAGCAACAGTTTCTTTGTGTTCAGCTGACAGTGAAACATCAAAATGGAAAAGTCCAGTACTCATTGGGAAAAAAGGAACAAGAAGTCATGTGAGGTGATGGAACTGGAGATACGTGACGATCATCAGCTCAAGGGAGACAATTAGCATTCCTGAGAAAATAAATATGAAAGCTTTTATCATGCATTATCAAAAGAATGTCTTTGGTTTTATAGCTAAAGAAACAAAAGCCAAGAGACAGTAATGAAATGACCTAACCTCTGTTTTAGAACTAGATGGAATGGAAGCTAGTCATATATTTTAACAAGTAATGTTTAATTAAAAGAAATAAATATCTACACAGAAGACAGAATACAGAGCCTTTGACCCTCTGAAATATTCCTTTCCAGATTCATATTTATTCTCTTAGTCGAGTTTATCACCTGACCATTTTGTCCTGTGTCAATTTAGCTAAGCTGGAACTATGTTTTCCAGAATTCCCTTCCCCATGCAGTTCTGGGTAAGAGTTGGCCAAAAGAAATTTGCCTGAGATTTGGAAAGCCAAAGTGACACTCAGCCCTGTGCTTGGGGGGTTGGCACCCTGGACATCAGTACAGGATGTATATGTTGTTGTGATATGCCGGTTGTCCTTGTTGGCATGGAGGAGCAGCCAGTACACCCAGATCTCCTCCTCCAGCCTCTCCAAGCACCAGGCCAGGCACATAGGAGAGCTCTGCGGAAAAGGACACCGGTTTTCTGCAAGTGGTCTGCATTATCAGAATTGACATGGTGAGAGACAGATGTGGGTTCCCATTTCTCCTTAGGGATTCCTGCTTGGACAATTATGTGATGTCTAATCCCTGCAGAAAATTCCTTATCTCATATCACTGACTTTTCTGATAGAATTTCTCACACTGTCTCCTCATCAGGCCTTTATCTAGCAAGCCTCCCTTTAATTGACTATATTTGTGCATTTCACTTATTCTCAAGGGATCATCAGCTATCAGAAAAGGGTGATGAAGTTTTCAAATGCATCTTAATATTTCTAAATAGGCATCATGATAGACTGGGAACCAATATCAAAGTTCGGGCTACCAGGAGGTTTAGGGACACTATCTATTGGCTACCGGTGACTGGGCTGGAAACCTCCATAGCACCCAGAACTACTCAGGTCCAGCTGTTAACTGAGATAGAAAGAAACACCTATCTTGTTTAAGCTACTTTTATTTTAGTCTTTGTTGGAGCTGAGCTTGAATTTCAACCAATATACATGCTAAACATATCTTAATTGTTTAGTTATTCAAGTAAATGCATGTCAAAACCTTCTGCATTTTCATCATTATTTTCCTTCTCTTTTATCCCATAGTTCAATCATATGAAAAATGTACATGCTCACTTACCTAGCAGAGCTTCAGAAAAAGAGACTATCTCTATCTTGCATAAAATGCAGTGGCTCGTTTAATCACTTCATGCAATGGACAATAATACACCATTTTCATTTATTTCTATTTCTAATACATCTTCAAGGAGAGGACTGAACTAGCAATTAATGGTTACCATCAGGACCGATACAGTTCTGTCTGTTTCTCTTGTCCATTTCATAAACAAGACATGTTTTCATGTGAGCAAGTCACTTAACTTCTCTGAGATTCACTGTCCTCATTTATAAAATCTGGTGAATGTTTTTCTTCCCAGGCTTGTTGTGAAACCTCCAAAACATGTAAAAAATTCCTAGAGCAGTGTTTGACATAATATTAGTTGACTCTAAAGTTTAAATTATATATATATATATATATATTTAAAATTAGTATAGAATAATATTTGAGGAATTCTAGAAGGTAAATACAACCCACTCCAGTGTTCTTGCATGGAGAATCCCAGGGGAGCCTGGTGGGCTGCCATCTATGGGGTCGCACAGAGTCGGACACAACTGAGGCGACTTAGCAGCAGCAGCAGAAGATAAATAATAAACAGCCTCCCATAATTTTCCCCCAGATCAGACTGAACGTCCTAAAAGGGGAACTCTTGCTCTAATACAGTAATGTATCAAATGATAAATGGGTAACTGAAGAATTACTGCACTTTACAAAGTTATTGAAAAACTAAAGAAAAGAAGAGTAGCATGCACTCAAGAGGATTCTTATCATGAACAGGTTGGCTCTGGAAATTTAAGATCAATGTTTCTCATATTATAATGTGTAGCATGTATTAATCTCTGCCAATCTGAGAGGTTCTCTGAATGAAAACAAAAAAAGGACATTCTTTTCTTAGATTCTTAGTTGATCTGTGATACTTAAAAAGATTAGATCAAGAAAACTGATGCAAAAAGGAAATATTTTTAGTTTTATGATAAATACATAGGTGAAAAAGGGCTTCCCTGGTGGCTCAGACAGTAAAGAATCTGCTTGCAATGCTGGAGACCTGAGTTAGATCCCTGGGTTGGGAATATCCCCCAGAGGAGGGCATGGCAACTCACTCCAGTATTCTTGCCTAGAGAATCACCATGGACAGAGGAAGCTGGCAAGTTACAGTCCGTGGGGTTGCAAAGAGTTGGACACCTGAGAGACTAAGCACAGAGGGGAAAAAAGATGCCGGCAAAGGAAATCAATGGAACAATAAATACTACCTCAAGTTTATGAAGTGAGCAAAGATTATTGTACTTATTGATATAGAAAGGTCCACAGATAAGGCTAAGTTGTTCCTTGGTAAAAGTTAGCACTCGTATCTTGCTCTTCCAGTAGACTTTAAAGAGTTTCTGAAAATAACACTTTAAAAAAGGTGCTTACTCATTTATTTCATTAGCTGTATGTATCAGAGTTGACACATAAGCATTGTTATTGCTGCATTTTATGGCTCTCCAAAGTTCATATATTGAAACCCTAAACCCCATTCTGATGATATTTGTAATAGGGCCTTTGGGAAGTAATTAGGTCATAAGGGTGAAGTTTCCATGATGGAATTAGTACCCTTATAATAAGAGACACAAAAGATATAGCTACTTCTCTCCTCTCTCAGTCTCTCTCCAACACAGCAAGAAGTCTGCCTCTACAACACAGGAAGAGGGAGCGGCCAAGAACTGAATCTGCTAGCACCTTGATCTTGAACTTCCCAGCCCCCAGACTGTGAGAAATTAATGTTTGTTCTCTACGCCATGGTGACCCAAACTGATTAAAACAAGAGTCTCGCAGGTACACACCCAAGTAACTGAATCCTGAAATAATGGTAGAAACAGTATTCATCATTTTCAGCCTTAAGAAGCAGTATCAGGGTCCAGGAATCTGTCAGAGAGATCAGGGGTTGATGGTATTGTAGTGTTTCCTCTATCTTCCCAAGCACAGACCTTTATGGGGAAATCTGTCTACCCATATTGCAAAAGGAAGGGCCAGCTTCAGGACATCAATGCTTTAGATCATGTGATCCAGTCTAGCCGTCGCTGCTTATACCAGAACAATCACTTATGACTCGGCACAGCAAAGAGCAGTGTAGATCAGATTCCTTCTCTGGAATCTGAGTGAATCAATATCTAGAGACTGATCTCACAAAGAAGTAGGAGCACTTCTTTTTTTGGAGCAAATCTATCTGCTCCTTGATCATTGTAAATAAACATTTCAATATCAACTCTGTAAATGAGGAAAGAAGGAGGAAGAAAGAAAGAGGGATGGAGAAGAATGAGAAGGGGGAGAGAGAGATGCAGATGGAAGCTGAGGGTGCTAGTGAAAGACTGCGCTCGATTTTTAAGCCCATCATTTTCCAGTGAGGTGCAAAACAAAAAAAAAGAGCTTTCACAACTTCTCTACAGAGAGGTTTAGAGTTTGGATGCGAAGCTAAAAGATTAAAGAACTGCAACAACCAACTTATTCTAGCAAACTCTAGATAAAGTTTGCTCAAGAGAAGTAATTAAACTCTGTCATTGCAATAGACCGACGATATCAAATAAAAGAGTCTTGTAGCTACCTCCCTGTAGACTGTTTGCACTGTTTTCAATGGGAATACATGGACTCCCATTCCCCATTTAACAGAGTAAAGTGTCCTGGGAGGTTATTCTAGTGATCAAATATCACCCTTCCCCAAATAATTCCTTCTTAATTCCCTTCTTCATTGTTACTGGAATGCATCCATTATTGTGTCTTTGAAAAAAATCTAAACACAATTTTTTTCTTCTACCTTCAAAGAAACTAGAGAATTATACAGAAGAAAATGTCCCAGTAAACTTAGACTTCATAAAACAATATATTCTCTTGAGCAACATATCTTTTGAGGTCTGATTCCTTCCCAATTAATTAATAGTAAAGCATCTTCATGTGACAGATAACAGGAAGCTCCTCATTGGTTGAATACTACTGCTGCTGCTAAGTCGCTTCAGTCGTGTCCGACTCTGTGCGACCTCATAGACGGCAGCCCACCAGGCTCCCCCGTCCCTGGGATTCTCCAGGCAATAACACTGGAGTGGGTTGCCATTTCCTTCTCCAATGCATGAAAGTGAAAAGTGAAAGTGAAGTCACTCAGTCCTGTCTGACTCTTAGCGACCCCATGGACTGCAGCCTACCAGGGTCCTCCGTCCATGGGATTTTTCCAGGCAAGAGTACTGGAGTGGGGTGCCATTGCCTTCTCTGGGTTGAATACTAGCCCTGCACATTTCACAAGGCAGATACAAGACAGGTGTGTTTTCCTCATTACCAGAAACACGAGGTGGCAATACTATTCCTGGCTTGCTTCTACAATTTCCACATATGAAGTATTATAGCAGTAGGATGTTCTGACTGGTCAAAAGTAATAGATAACATTCATAAGGTGAGAGATGGAAGGAATAAAAATTAAAATACTTACTTGGTCCTAGACCAACTGAAAAGGCAGCAACATAAACAAGCAAGCTGGCTAAAGAAAGCCATTTCAAAAAAGTGGGGACATCTCCAGAGTCTGTGACGATCTGGTATTCAGTTTGGCTTAGTCCAGCATTTGGTAAGGATGCCAGGGTCGTTTCTCTTCTCCCATCTATGTCATTTCTCGTGGGCCTCGGTGAGCTTCTGCTGTGGAAAGCCATCCCTTTAAAGGATTCTCTAAGAGTGTCATTGCTGGCTGACAAGTTACCTGGTCCATAAAATACAGACTCATCCAAGGACTGGTTGATAGGACTATGGTTTCTGCAGATACTGGTGAAGTTCACATGGATGTTGAGATTCACGATGCCCATGGTCACCAACGAAGCTGCCATTACAGAGGAACCGATACACAGGAAGGTTTTGCTCCCAATCTGGTCTACGAGAAGGGTGGCTGGGATGGTGCTGATGACCTTGACGACCCCAACCCCCGTGGAGGCGAGGCTAGCTGCCTCATTGCTTTGGAAGCCAACGGACTTCAAAACAGTAGATGCGTAGAATAATATGTTTGGCTGGCCAGTGATCTGTACAAAAAATACCAGCGTTAAGCCTATCATGATTCGGGTCCTCATGTTGTCTTTTGAACGAAACAGATCCCAAAAACTGTACTGATATTCATCTTTCAGGGAAGACTTTATCACAGTGAGTTCATCCGTTGTATCCGAGATAGCTCGCAGCTTTCCAAGAACCTTACTAGCAGCTTCCTCATGTCCCTTCATCACCAGAAATCGAGGACTTGGAGGAAGAAAGTACATTGCAATGGCTTGCAAAACTCCCAAGGGAATAACAAGGCCGAACATGTATTTCCAGCCATGGGAAATGTTGGCAAATGCATAATTTGAAATGTAGGCAAAAAGAATGCCGATGACAATCATCAGCTCGTTCAGTGACACGAGAAGGCCTCTTCTGTGTTGGGGAGCAATTTCTGCGATGTAGACACAAGTGGCAGTGGAGGAGAGTGAAATGAAAACTCCGATAGCAATGCGTCCCCCTATAAGAGTGGTGTAAGATAGACTGATAATCAAGACCAGGCTCCCAAGTCCAAGAAGGCAGGAGGACAATATGATGGCGGCCCTTCTCCCGTACCTGTCAATCAGGACCCCTCCGATTAGAGAGGCCAGGAGGGCCCCGATAAGCAGGGAGCTCACCACCATTTCCTGCTCATGACAGGTCAGGGCTAACAAGGTTCTTATTTGCAGAAGAGCGCCAGAGATGATCCCAAGTTCATATCCCACCAGGAAGCCACTGACAGCAGCTGTGACAGACGACAGGAGAGTATACACGCCACAACCTATGAGCAGAGAGAAGAAACAGGTCAGTTCTGAGTCGCATCTGATGGAGACTCAACCTTGTCTAAGTACATTTTCTGTAGCACTGATTATAAACACACATATGTGCAATTCGCTCAGTCGTGTCTGACTCTTTGCAACCCCTTGTACTATACAGTCCATGGAATGTTCCAGGCCAGAATCCTGGAGTAGGTAGCCATTCCCTTCTCCAGGGGATCTTCCCAACCCAGGGATCAAAACCAGGTCTCCCGCATTGCAGGCGGATTCTTTACCAGCTGAGCAACTAGGGAGAACCACAAACACATATAATTATGGCTAAATAATACACTAACTAAAACATGATTAGATAAAGAAGGAAAAATCCTTTTTCTTTCATTTTTGGGGAGGAGGGGGTGGAGACATTTACACGGTTTTTGTTTTTGAGTGTGTGTGTGTGTGTGTGTGTGTGATGTGATGTTGGTTTTCGTTTTGAGCAGACCCGTATGTGAGATAAGCAGATGACAGATGATGGGGGCTGAACAAGCAAGAACACGGTTTTGTTCCTGCCTTGGTGTTGGATTGGAAATTCAGAGAGCCTAGCTTCTCAGGTCCTGCTGTCCTAGGCAAACCCTTGAAGGCAGGATACAGAGGGAAGCAGTCTCTGGAAGGGCCTCAGTCTGCCCAGTGTGAAATCTGGGGGAAAATGAACCACAGCGTCCAGGAAACCTGCCCTATTGTCTCCCTGGCCAAAATCCAGCCCCCTCTGGCTTTTGCTGAAACACAAGAGGGTGATGGGGAAGACCAGGGTGTGAGTACCTTCACAAAGTCAGGGCTGGGTCAGAAAGAAGGGATGGGGAAGAAGAACAAAAGGAGCTTTATATTGTTCCATTCTTTTAAGGTTAACATCTGAGGGAAAATGGCAAAGTGTTGTTGTTGTGTCACTAAGTCATGTCCGACTCTTTGTGAACCCATGGACTGCAGCACCGCAGGCTTGTCTATCCTCCACCATCTCCCCGAGTTTGCTCGAATTCATTTTAAAGGCAAAATGTTAAGTCATTAATTTTCAGTGGTAGGTACACAGGTGTTTGTCACATGTTTGTAATTTACTTTGGGCACCTGATGCGAAGAGCCAATTCATTGGAAAAGACCCTGACGCTGGGAAAGATTAAAGGCAAAAGGAGAAGGGGGCGGCAGAAGATGAGATGGTTAGATAGCATCACTGACTCAATGGACATGAATTTGTGCAAACTTTGAGATATACCAGAAGACAGGGAAACCTGGCATGCTGCAGTCCATGGGGTTACAAAGAGTTGAACGTGACTTAGTGACTGAACAACAACAACTTATCACAACAGTAAGGAAGCAAACAAACAAAAAAAGACAAAAAGCCAGGGAAGAGTATTGCAGGCAGAGGTAGCAGTAGCTTCCAAGGTCTGAGCACAGGGAAGCTTCGGTCATGTTTTAGGAACTCTCAGATGCCAGGATGTATGGGGCACAGCCTGAGCTTGGAGAGGGAAGCAGAGGGGGTGTGTGTCAGTGAACATGGGTAGGTATAGAGGGCAGTACACTTCATGCTGGGCCTGGCAGATCACAGTGACAATTTTTATTGTATTCCCAGTACAGAGGGTGCATGCCTACTGACCAGTAAAAGGGAAGGCATTCTGAGCTTCTTGCTTTTGTGTGGAGACTAGTTTTTCAAGGGGCAAGACTTGTAGCAGGGAAGGATAGTTTGTAACCTTAGCGTTGACAGGAAACAGTGCTAGCTTGCATTTGGGTGTAGGGAATGGAATTGATGACAAGCAGACAAATTCAAGAGTTAATTTGACGTAAAAACGATGATATTTGCTCATGGATTGGTGTTGGAGGTTAAGGAAGTGGCTCAGAACCCAAGATGGCTCCCTGGTTTGAGCAGTCGCTTGGGTGATTTTATAATAGTATCCTGTACACGGGCTTATGTATTATACTATACAGGCAATAGACTGACCTAGGGAAGAAGGCCAGGGGACTTGTTTGTGGGTGGGGGTGAAAGGAGAAGCAGAAATCAGAAGTTCGACGTTAGACTTGCTAAAATGTTTGTTTTCCCTGTAAGATGTTCAGACTAAAATACCAGGTAGCGGATTGAGTATACAGATTTGGAACTTAAGAGACAAGTCAAGCCTGGAGAGATGTATTGGGGATTCAGCAACGTGTATGTGATATTTAAAGCCATGGGGATGGGTGAGATCACTTAAGGAGACAGAACAGAGGAACAGGCAAGACAGGATGAAAGACAAGGACCTAGGGAACACCAACATTCAGAAGAGGACACAACAGCAAAGGCAACAGAGAAGAAGCAGAACTGAGATATATGTGAAATGACTAGAAACGTGTACTTGGACACACAGTTATCACAGGCTGAGCTAGGGCTGAGATTGTGCCATTCTGGAGTAGGAGGTGTGGTTTTAAAATGCTCTTTAGCTTTGGTGAAAGGAGCAGGTCAAATAAAGGTGATCTGAAACCACTTCCCCCCAACAAGTATCCAAGGTATTTTACATCTCTGGGATCCTGATGGCATAAGGAAAATGAGAGACTCCAAAAATAAAATTTAAAAAGCATCAATTATTTAGATGGAGGAGCAAATAAAAATGCAATAATCCACAATAAAATAAAGTTGATACATGAGCATTGTGAACACAAACCACTAAAATGAAACTACATCAGCACCTTATCCAGCTAATCGGAAAACAAATATGTAAAATCCCTACACAGCAGGTGTTATCTCTTTATACATAACACAATGAAACAAAACAAACGTGGTTCTTGCCCCCCAAGAAACTTAACATTCTAGTGATATCTCTTATTTATCATGTCCCTTTTAATTTTCATGTGCAAAATCACTTTACAACACTCTCATGCCCTCAATTTCCACATTAATTATTTTCCCACATAATCTTAAAATTCTCAGCAACAAATTCTTCTGCCAAAAGAAGATTTGGGTCAGATTTTCATATTCGGATAAGAATATAGTATTGCTTTGTATCTCTTCTTGTCATTGTTTATTTTATCTAAGTCTGATGTGTTGATTAGGGTGTGTGCTTTGGTGATTCATCTCCAATATTCAGATTGGAGAAATAATTGATTCTAGAGAGTGATGCACCTGGGGAACAGGTTGCATGAGGCCCCTCAGAGGGGATTTAGAGGGACACAGTGCTGCATGAAAACACTGAGTCAAGGACTTGGGGGGAGGAGATGCCAGAGCTGTCTGAGTAGCGGAAGATGTCTGCCACGTTGTCCTTCTCCTTCCCCTGCCCTAGTTTCTCCCTCTTGTTGGATGGGAAATAGTTCTTCCCTGAAAGCACTTTCTTCCCAGAAAGAAAGACCCTTTGAGATACATCAAGATACTCCTTGATGCTCTATTATTCTACTTTAGAGAGAGTTGAGGTGGTGGATTAAGGGGGAAAGTGTGTGGAGGAGGGTACAAGTCCCAGACCCAGATTCTTGTGTTCTGGGGGAAATAGCTCCTGACAGAACAGAGGCGTAGCCTTTTCTTCAGCTTTCTGGACTTAGCTTCATATGCCTAGCTTTTTTATTCAGGGTTCATAAGACACTGACAGACTGAGGTGTGTGCAAAGGGTCTAGATACCATCCCAGTTTTTCAACAGCCCTCTTGATATCCAGCAGCTAGTGCTGAGTACAATTTTTCAGAGATATAATAAAATTGTCTCCATATGAATTGATAAAAATTTACCTGTACAAAATCACAAGTTTTTAAAAATTATATATCACAATATTATCTATCTATCGATCTACCTTTTCATACTGTTCATGGGGTTCTTAGGACAAGAATACTGAGGTGCTCTGCCGTTTCCATCTCCGGTGGACCACGTTTCATCAGGCCCTTGCTAGTATGGACATGCCCTTCAACCACTCAGTGTAGCTGGATGACATGCCCCGGGCACTGGCTGTGCCACCAAAGAAGTGATGCTTTTGAACTCTGGTGTTGGAGAAGATACTTGAGAGTCCCTTGGATTGCAAGGAGATCAAATCAGTCAATCCTAAAGGAAATCAACCCTGAATATTCATTGGAAGGACTGATGCTGAAGCTGAAACTCCAATATTTTGGGCACCTGAAGCAAAGAATTTACTCGTTGGAAAAGACCCTGATGCTAGGAAAGATTGAAGGCGGGAGAAGGGGATGAGATGGTTGGATGGCATCACTGACTCGATGGACATGAGTTTGAGCAAGCTCTGGGAGTTGGTGATGGACAGAGAAGCCTGGCATGCTGTAGTTCATGGGGTTAAAAAAAGTTGGAGACAACTTAGTGACTGAACAATTACCTATTTATCTAGGCAATTTGCCTTCAACAACTGCATTCCAGGCTTCCCTGTTGGTTCAGCGGTAAAGAATCTGCCTGCCAATGCAGGAGACACAGGTTCAATCCTTGATCTGGGAAGATCCCACATGTCGTGGAGGAACTAAGCTTGTGCGCCACATCTATTGATCCTGTGTTCTAGAGCCTGGGAGCTGCAACTATTGAAGCCCGCACACCTTAGAGCCCATGCTCTGCAACCAGAAGCCATTGCAATGAGAAGCCCGAGAACTGCAATGAGAGTAGCCCCTGCTCACCACAACTAGAGAAAAGCCCCCAAAGACCCAGCACAGCCATAAATAAGTAAATAAATTATTAAAAGAAAATTTTGCACTCCATGACCCTATTCTTACATGGGTGAGGGGATACCAACATAGGTTATATGCTACAGAATTAAGCTAAGGTCTTCATTGTCTGAATTTTATTTGAAGAGAATATCTTCCCTGTTATATGCTTTAAGGGCTACCGCCCCAAACTAGTTTGCCCATTCATCTCCCTCCTGCTTATTACTGCTGAGGTCCATTATGGCCCTCAAGCTGCCCATTCAAGATTTGGAATTTTAATTTAGGGTGGAAGGCTAGTCCCCAAGTCTTCCAAGATCTCAACCCTGTGACACCTTAGGACTTCCCCCACAGGAAATTTTCCTGGTGCTACTTTACCATATAAATAAAATGAAGAAAGACATAGAGTGGGTTTTTTGTTTTTTGTTTTTTGTTTTCCTGTATCTACCTTTTGGTTGCTGATGATAGAAGCAGGATGCTACCCTATGGATGCCAGAAAGCAGAGATGACTTTCCCCCAAAATCTGACAGAGACCAGGAGGAAAGAGAAAGAATGGCTGTTTAATCATGAATGGCAGAGTCTGGGGCAGGACAGAGTCTGGGGTGGATAGAGGAGAAGCAGCCAGCGCTGAAGGAGAGAGGAGGGTGAGGAATCATAATTAGAGCCTTTTCAACAAATATCCAGCCCTGAAGTCAGTCCACACTTTCAGTTCATGGTGAAGTTTAGCATTCCTAGCCATTCTGCCCAGGGATTTGCTTCAGGAGAGCCCTTCTCTACATTCCTGTGTCCCCCCTAAGGTGCCATAGGGGATTCTCAGCCTTTTGTGGACATTACAGTAGTAGAAACTATCTAGAAACTTCTAACTGGTACCCACAGGCTGCTGGATCATGCCTACCCTCTGAGTCTGGCTGCTTTGTTATTAATAGACCAGTCGTGTTCCTTTGGAGTAAGGATAATTCCTTAATAAGATAATAAAGTAAAACTGTTCCTATTGAAGATGTGATCACAACCCAGAGGCTTTATGCAAATGAGCACTGAGACCCACATCCCTGGCCAACTCCCACAGGCTAGGCGGCTGCAGCCACTTCCACAACAATAGCCACATTGTCTGCCGCTCACAGTGACTCAGACGAAAGCACAACTTTAACTGGCTTGCACCCGAAACACTCCATCTTTCACCATATTTGACTTTGTGCCCACTTTTTTCTTTCCTTTTCTTCTCCATATGCCCATTATATCATAAGTACATAATGGAACACACAAGAGACACTTGCCGGAAGACTGACTTCTACAACAGACTGGAAAGCGTGCACACCCAGGTTCTTTTTTTGGCAGGCAGCCAGGTCATTATACAGCTTGACCAACTGTGAAGGCTTCACACATTGAAAAGACCTCCTATTTCATGTTTTGCTTGAGAAAAACTTGCAGTGGCCCCCAAATGGCCTTGCATCTGTGTTCTCCCTGCTCTCGGCTCCTCCTTCCCAAACACCTGTAATCCCAACCCATCACTCAAGAGTCGTTTCAAGTGCCACCACCCCCAGGGTGACTGGCCTGCTCTGTCACCTTCTGCTACCCCACTCTCAACCCCTCTGGGCTCCCACTGTGCACAGAATATGGGGTTCCAGACATATGAAGGCATATTAGAAAGTCACTTCTTTATTTACCTGTTTGTCTTCCCCTCTCACACAGGAAGACTTTGAGGCAAGAACTCTCCTTTCCTTAACATCTGTATTCTCACCTCTAGTCTTTGGCACAAGGTCAGTCCTCAATAAATATCTCTTGAGTGAATGAATAAATTCACACTGGACCTCTTTCCTCCAAAAGCTGTACTGTGACTGGTGTGGACAGAAAGCCTCGCAGCCGTTCCTTTACTGGGCCTCTCATTTGCAAATTTGAACAGCGGTTGATTTCATGAGTCCTTTTAGTTATATCTAAGTGTCCCACCCTCTGTTGGGGAGAGACCTGAGCTCCCTCAGGCAATACTCTGGTTAGGAGGCCCATTGCGGTTTCTTATCTTGATTGTAACACAGACCAGCCAGAAGGGCAAGGTCTTCATCCCAGTCATATTCTACAAGCAGTGGCTCCTTCAATATGGGACAAAGGAAACCCTGGAAGCTCCATAAATGCTCAATCTGTAAGAATTAGTCTTGGACCAGAAGCTGCCTATCCTAACAAGAGACAATATCTCATAAAGTTGGAAGTGAAGAAGTGTTTACAACCCCTCATGAATAAAGTCTTAAGATATCTTGCTGCCCTGACAGTTTCCATGCAATATTCCTATTCTGCCAGTTGTTAAGCCAAATGGGGAATATATGATGGTACAAGACCTTAGAGCAGTAAATGCATCACCACTGTGTGATAGTCCCTATACATCCCTTCATGGCCAATCTTTATAACGTATTAGCCCAGATCCCTGAGGATGCTAAATGGTTTACTGTGCTGGATTTCTAGAATGCCTTTTTTGCATCCCAGTTCATCCATCATCACAATATCTGTTTGCCTTTGAGTGGACTAATCTCGACTCAAGCCAAAGGCAACAATATACCTGGACAATATTGTCTCAGGGGTTTCAGGACAGCAAAGGTCTGTCGAGTCAAAGCTATGGTTTTTCCAGTAGTCGTGTATGGATGTGAGAGTTGGACTATAAGGAAAGCTGAGGGCTGAAGAATTGATGCTTTTGAACTGTGGTGTTGGAGAAGACTCTTGAGAGTCCTCTGGACTGCAAGGAGATCCAACCAGTCCATCCAAAAGGAGATAAGCCCTGAGTGTTCACTGGAAAAACTGATGTTGAAGCTGAAACTCCAAAACTTTGGCCACCTCATGCGAAGAGCTGACTCATTTGAAAAGACCTTGATGCTGGGAAAGATTGAGGGCAGGAGGAGAAGGGGATAACAGAGGATGAGATGGTTGGATGGCATCACCAACTCAATGGATGTGAGTTTAGGTAAACTCCGGGAGTTGGTGATGGACAGGGAGGCCTGGCGTGCTGCAGTCCATGGGGTTGCAAAGAGTCGGACATGACTGAGCTACTGAACTGAACTGAACTGAACACTTGTTTGCCCAGACCCTTGGAAAGGAAATAAGGGAAATACACCTAAAAGAGGGTGCTATGCTACAGTACATGGATGACCTATTAGTATGTAGTCCCTCCATGGAGGCTCAGATCAAAATATCATTGAAGTCCTTCATTTCCTTGGGATCCAGAGTTAGAGAGTCTCTCAGATAAAGGCATCAATCTCAAAACAACAGGATAACTATCTGGGATATATTATAAACCTTGGAAGTAGACAGTTATCTCCAGATAGAAAACAAGCTGTATTAGGCCTAAATGTTTCAAAGACAAAGGAACATCTCTATCTTTTGGGGCATGGTAGGTAGGATTTTGTAGAATTCGGATTCCAGGATTTAGGCTTATAGCTAAGCCTCTGTATGAAGCTGTTAAAGGACCAGATACAGAACTGTTACTTTGGAAAAGGGAACAGGAAAAGACTTTTAATGATATCAAGAGGGCAGGGTATGCCATCGTGAGCACCCACAGCGTCATAGAAGCAAAACACTGACAGCTCTAACCTGAGCCTTAATCCTAGGGGAAGGAAAGACTGTAAATCTATATACAGATTCAAAATATGCCTTCCTTGTTTTACATGCCCATGCAGCTACCTGGAAAGAGAGAAGACTTCTAAATGCAAGAAATTCCCCTATAAAATATGGGGCTAAGATTTTACATCTCATAGAGATGGTTCAAAAACCAAAACAGGCAGCAGTCATTCACAGCTTCAGGTATCAAAAGGGAACTTCTCAAATTACCCAAGGAAACAATGGGGCAGATCAGAAAGCAAAGGAAGCAGCCCAGATACCCATAACAGAAAAGGCATTAATCCCATCCCTTACCCCTTTTAACGTTACACCCAGGCACTGGACTTTAGGAGAGATCTGGGCACAAGAGAGAGGGGGACCTAAGGGAACAGATGGCTGGTGGCATATAGATCAGAAGTTGCTCATATCTCTCTCTGACCAATGAAAAAATTATTAAAGGGTTATATGAGTCTCTCCATCTGGGGAGAGATGCAATGTCTATGATTGTTTTCTGACTTTTTTTTTTTTTTTTTTACAGGGAAAAGGCTCCCAGAGATGATTAAAAGAGTTACTTGACCATGTGCCCTCTGTGCCACCCAAAACCTCCCCCTCTTAAGCCCAGTCCCGTGTGGTGGGACTTACCTAGGAGACAGGACTGGCTAAGTTAATAGATTTCACTCAGATGCCCTCTTTCCAGGACTTCAAATACTTATTAGTCTTTATAGATACTTTTACTGGATGGACAGAGGCTTTCCCCCACTAGAACAGAGAAGGCAACTGAAGTGGCTAAGGCTCTTCCTAGATTTGGATTGCCCCATCACCTCCAGAGTGACAATGGGCCTTCAGTTGTAGCAAAAGTCACTTAACAGCTTTCACAGGCTTTAGGAAATAAACACCACCTCCATTCAACATGGAGACCTCAGTCCTCAGGAGAAGTGGAACAGGCTAAAGAAAATCTTGGGCAAACTCCATCAGGAAACGTCAGAGTCGTGGCATCACCTGCTGCCAATAGCCCTCTTAAGGGTCAGGGCAGCTTCTAAAGCAACCACCGGGTTAAGCCGTTTTGAAACGACATTTGGAAGGCCATTCCTTACTCTGGATATGTTAACTGACCCAGAAACCCAGGCTCAACTTAAATATAGTATAAACCTAGGCCAGGTCCAGAAGGCAATACAAGAATACGGCAACAGAGTACAGCCCGCTCCAGATGACAGTCCCAGTCACCCTGTTGTAAACCCTGAAAGACCTCGAAAAATAAGTCCCTGGCGACCAGCTTCTCTCAAAATGGAAGGGTTCTTACCAGTCTTTCTGAGCATCCCTACAGCAGTTAAACTCCAGGATGTCATCAGCTGGGTTCATCTGTCTAGGATTAAACCTGTCTCCACTGATATGTTACAGGAACCTGAAGACCCACATTCCAGCCATCCCTGTGAATCCACCCCTTTCTCCAAATCTCCACAGGATCAGGGGGACCCAGAGCAGCCTGAAAATTCCATAGGTGGACGAGTGAGCCACTCCAAGACTCGAAGCTCTTATTCAGAAGGGACAAAAAGACTCCCTAGCCTCTGGCTAAGTACCTGTAGCCACTGTCTTCCTTTTGCCTTCTGGTACTCCAATCTACTTACAGATTAATTGAGATGCTCTGGTAGATTTAGATGACTATTGTCTTCTTTGCTCTCACCTTCACTCTTGGAATTTATTAAATTTCTCTGCCTATGCTGGATGATTTAATTATGATCCTGACTGGTGCAACTTGTTGTTGTTGTTTAGTCAATAAGTCGTGCAACTATGAAGCTACTAATTGCCTTAGCTTTTCTACGCCTCTGCAACTAAGGCCTTTTTAGTCCAGAAAGGACTTTGGCCACTGATGGGAAGAGCTGACTCATTGGAAAAGACCCTGATGCTTGGAAAGATTGAGAGCAGGAGGAGACGGGGGCGACAGAGGATGAGGTGGTTATATAACATCACCGACTCAACAGACATGAGTTTGAGCAAACTCTGGGAGATAGTGAAGGACATGGAAGCCTGGTGTGCTGCAGTCCACGGGATCACAAAGAGTTGGACACGACTTAACGATTGAACAACAGTCTGAGGAGGCGTGGGACCAACGGGTTCAGTCCTTCCATTTTAGAAATAGAGAAATATGTGGTCTCTTATTTCTTATCTGGACAGGGCCCAAGTTCCTGTCTCAGTTGTCCTCCTATTGATATTTTGGAGTTTGTGTCCACAAGGACCCAACTTGAATTGCTTACCGTGGGTGGAGGTAGGGTGGATCTATCCCCTGCTTCATATTCTTTCCTCTTTCATCTCTATCTTCTTGTTCTTTTTTTAATGTGCATTCCGAATAGCTTCTCTTATTTATCCTCCACATCACAGATTTCAGATAATTATTCTGCTTTTGCAGTTTTAGACTCTGACACTTCACACTTTTCATATTAGGTCTATCTGCATCTCTGATCTCAACTAGCTCCATCTTCACCTCAATTTACTCTTACTCTTTACTGTTGTCCTGTGTCTTATTTTTTTTTTTTCCACAGCATCCTTTTTTTTTTTAATTATAGACAACAGAAATCAGATACTGTCCAAAATATATGTGCTTCATGTAAAGAGAAATCTTAGAATGCATGTTTTGCCTTTGTATTTAAAATATACTTGACAGTAACCCTCTTGCCACATTCTCTTTACCCAGCCCCCAAATCAGTTATATTTTTGACTGTAGGAAACCAAAAACCTGAAAAACAAGGGTATTTATTGTTTAGTTTGTGAGAAGACCAAGTTGAATTTGGTGTCTCCAAGGATTCACACTCTATTCATCCATCTGTTTCTGCCTGCACAGAGGGCTGGCTTTTGTCCCCAATCTGTCACCATATGCGCAAGGTGGCTGTCACAGCTCCAGGCATGAGATGCTCTCACAAAAGATTCACAATGGAGAAGGCGTAGGGCAAGGGGTTATCCCCATGAGCCTCTTTCCTTTTATCATGGAGGGAACTTTCCAGAAGAACCTTGAAAGATGATGGTGTTCACAACATGCTAACCCAAAATACAACACCTTGGAATGTTGAATATTTCATGCGAGAAGTACTTTCTGTTATACCCAGAGGAAATGAACATCCTTATCTCAGAAAGCAAAGAGGGACCAAGAAGAATTTGAATGAATAGACTTGCTAAGTTTCCCCTGGTTTACTCATACTCCTGTCATATTTTCATGACAAATCAAGCATAAAAATACTCAGGCTTAATCATTTCTTTGGTCTTTTATTTCCTTATGAAGGTTTCCATGTCACATAAAACTTACATTAATTAAATATGGATGCTTTTGTATTAATCTGTCTTTGTTGGTTTAATTTTTGGACTCAGTCACAGGCCCTTAAAAAAGCTGAGGATAACTTTTTACCTCCCCACAAAGACTTATCCTCATGTCTCATTGACCAGAACCAGTGGGTTCCATAGTCAAACTTGGCTGCAAGAGAGAATAAGTATCTGAATCTTCTAGTTCCCCAGTTGGAAGAGACAAAGAAATAAAAAGGAAGTTGGGATAGCAATTAAGCTTATGGTGTCTGACACACGTTACTCTAACCACTCAGTTGCAGTAGGAAATAGTTAGACTTGAAGGAGCAGTTAATGTGCACAGAGGCTAGCCTCATTTCTGATGTCTGTAAGTTATTTTTCTAGTGTGACTCCACTGAACTGAGAAAGGAATCTTTTTCCTTCTACTTTTTGGTCCCCTGACTATGAATTGGGGATAACAATCTGGTAGATTTAGATGACTATTGTCTTCTTTGCTCTCACCTTCACTCTTGGAATTTATTAAATTTCTCTGCCTATGCTGGATGATTTAATTATGATCCTGACTGGTGCAACTTGTTGTTGTTGTTTAGTCAATAAGTCGTGCAACTATGAAGCTACTAATTGCCTTAGCTTTTCTACGCCTCTGCAACTAAGGCCTTTTTAGTCCAGAAAGGACTTTGGCCACTGATGGGAAGAGCTGACTCATTGGAAAAGACCCTGATGCTTGGAAAGATTGAGAGCAGGAGGAGACGGGGGCGACAGAGGATGAGGTGGAGGATGAGTAAGGATGAGGAATGAAGATAAGAGAAAAATAGTACTAGAGGTTTGTAGCTTCTAGCAAAAATTGGTTGACAAGAAAGTCCCTAAGGTGGATTTGACAGGAAAATTGTATGAATGGGTCCACCTAATATTTATACAATCTCTGCATTGTATAAAGCAAACTTTCTTTTTTTGCTTGTCAAAAACAGTACATGCAAAACTACAACTTCTAGAATGTGCCACTCCAGTGGCTCATCTGAGCTTTGTCTCTTCTGAACACTGATTTTCACATTCTAGAATACCACTGTCCTTCTTTTGTCTAGCCAGAGTTGCTGAAATCCTGGAAGTTGTAGCTCTTAAGAGATATAGAATGGGAAGTGATGGTGATAGGCTAGGGTGGGAAGAATTATACTGTGGAGCAAAACCTTCTGACCCTCTCAAAAAAGCAGCTCCAAGAGGTCTGTGGAGATGTCATCCTTTGATCAATGAAAATTCTCTCAGTAGGGATGCTCAGTGACAGTTTGTGGAAAGCTAAAATATTACTCCCTGTTTTATACATTGGTCTTCCCCAGTGGCTCAGCAGTAAAGAATTTGCCTGCAATGCGGGAGCCACAGCAGATGTGGGTTCGATCCTGGGGTGGGGAAGACCCCCTGGAGAAAGGCAAGGCAACCCACTCCAGTATTCTTGCCTGGAAAATCCCATGGACAGACGAGGCTGGCGGGCTACTCTCCATGGGGTGGCAGAGTTGGACACAACTGAGGAACTAAGCACAGCACAAGTTCTAACCCATGGATAAGTATATCTGGCTTTAATGTTATTATAATTTTGCATCTCTTTCCATCTTTTCAAGAGGATTTTCAACAGACAGTTAAGAGGAGGTGAATCTGGAGAACAAACCAGCAGCCATTCACCCAGAGACCTCTGACATCTCCAGGAACGAGATTCTCAATCTGCGTGAGTTGTGGTGGGTGAGGGACATTTGAAAACTGAAAGTCTTCAAAAAGGATCTTCATCCCATCAATGCTTACTAAACGTTAGGAAAAATAGTAACATACACATTTGTCCTTCAAGATTCCATACATATGCGTAGATGTGATGAAATAAAAGGTCTTAATTCAAAGTGTGAGTGAATGCAGAGTAGCTGCTTGCCATTCTATATTTTCTAACCATTAAATGTAAAACTGTTAAAACTGTTACGTGAGAATTTGAAATTGTTTTTCTATTTAAAAAGGAGTCCAGGGACTCAAAAATGGTTGAGAGTCATCCTCAGTGCTTTAAAAATTCTTTAATTAAGGAAAGGGATGGGGAGAAAATAATATTGTAAAGCTTGTGGATGTAAAGTTCTTAGGAAGAGTACTTTATTTACTAAAAATGAATACCTGGATGGCCACCTCAGGATTAAGGGAAAAGGCCATGAGTCATGTTGATAACACAGAGGTGAGCCATAGGAGGGAGAGGGAGAAAGGGAGAAAATGCTAAGAAGCACGAATTTGTGTGTGTGTGTGTGTGAGAGAGAGAGATAGAGAGAGAGACAGAGAGAGAGCTCAAGAAAGAATGGCCATCAGAACCCAGAAATAAGACAAATGGGAAAAAAGGTCAGGAGAATTTGTCAACTTGTGGAGGATGAGTAAGGATGAGGAATGAAGATAAGAGAAAAATAGTACTAGAGGTTTGTAGCTTCTAGCAAAAATTGGTTGACAAGAAAGTCCCTAAGGTGGATTTGACAGGAGAATTGTATGAATGGGTCCACCTAATATTTAATTGCACTATAGCCCTCTTCAGATTGTCAGTAAGAATCTACCAAGTACTTGAGCGAATGGGATTTGAGTATATGAAGGAAAAGGATTGTAATCCACGCATGGACTAGAAGAGGGATAAGAAAAAAGACCAGTTTTGGGAACCGAAGGGCAAGAAACCAGGGGAAATAGGAAGTTGGTGCAAAAAGTGATCGGAAACCACTTTCTGATCTTAAGACTCCTAAGGTACACCAGTATACTGTGTGTGTCTGAGGATGGGCAGAGAGCTGGAGAGCGAAGAGGCATGTGATTTTAACTTTATGGGAGCTGGAGTGATTTTTGTTTAACTGTTAAAAGAATAGTGGGACTTTCCTGGTTGCCTAGTGGTTGCTGCTACTGCTACTGCTAAGTCGCTTCAGTCGTGTCCGACCCTGTGCGACCCCATAGACGGCAGCCCACCAGGCTCCGCCATCCCTGGGATTCTCCAGGCAAGAATACTGGAGTGGGTTGCCATTTCCTTCTCCAGTGCATGAAAGGGAAAGTGAAAGTGAAGTCGCTCAGTCGTGTCCGACTCTTAGTGACCCCATGGACTGTAGCCTACCAGGCTCCTCCGTCCATGGGATTTTCCAAGCAAGAGTACTGGAGCGGGGTGCCATTGCCTTCTCCCTATTTATTTGCACTGCCTCGAGCCCCATGTTCAATCCCTGGTTGGGGAACTAAGAGACCACAAACTGTGGTGCAACCAAAAAATAAAAAATAAAAGAATGGTAAGGGTTTAGAGCCATGCAGGAAGAGTTTTCCAAGAGCCCCTAATTCTGTCACCACTATCATCAGCTTTCAGAAACTTTTCTTGATTTCGGTAAACCAATAAGATCTTTTCCCAATAATTCCTTCTGTCATGATACTTATCACACAAAGGTTTCATGACATGTCCCTACTTACATCTTCAGATTCTTTCATAACCGTTTTTCTCCTTCTTTGAACTCTGTGCTTTCATCAGACAAAAATATTTGTAGTTCCCTGAATGTGCCATTCTTTCTTCTCCAAACTCATATACAAGCTATTTTCTCTGCACAGAATGTTCTCTGTAAACTTATTGGCCTCAGTGATACTTTCTTGACTCAGCTTAGCCATACTGTCTTCTAGGATCCCCTGTGCACTACCAAGGCATATGTGTCTGGTCACCTCCTCCTGTCCACGTTTCTTGATCTCCTCTCTCTCATCACCCATTGGTAATATGAATCTGCATTGCATAGATGTCTCTGGTTTACCATTGGACCCAGGTTCTAGCATCATGTCTGATTCTAGGAGATGCTCAATATTTGCTAAATGATTGCCATTATTTAGATTCTTATCTCTCTGATGAGTTGGTAAAACTTATGGACCCAGATAATATTTTAGATATTTTTAGTTTTTACACTGAAGTGTCTTGTACTGTGCCTCTTACATAATAGATAGTCAATAACTATTGCAGAATTAGAATGCGCTTTAGTTTAGCTCAACAAACACTTCACCCATTCACTGATTTAACAATGAAGCATGTACTCCATGGCAGTACCATCTTGGACACAGAGGGAAGACGGGTTCATCTGGATGGTCAGTGCAGTCAGCAAGGTGGGCACTGTGTTGACACATTTCCTAGGCTACAAGATAGCGATACTTGTGCCATGCGCACATGATCCCTGATGGCAATACAGAGGAAAAGGCACAGTTCCTACCTCATATGAGCTATATGGTACTTTCTAAACAGTCAGCTCAGAGATCTGATAGGTTCAAGAATATATATTTTAATGCAGAAATTTATAATCTTATAGAAAAAGACACATCATATGGAAAATTAGGGAACTAGCTAGAATGAAAGGCAATGAAGTTCTGAAACAAGTGTGATGGGTACCCAAATTTACAGATCAGATTACAGAACAGAGCAAAAAGTAGAGACATCAGTGTTGGATGGTATTATTGTTCAAGTGCAAAACCCTGGCCTGGATTTAGAATGTGAAAAGTGGAAGTGTTAGTTGCTCAGCCGTGCCTGATTCTATACAACCCCATGGACTGTAGCCCGCCAGGTTCCTCTGTCCATGGAATTCTCCAGGCAAAAATACTGGAGTGGGTAGCCATTCCCTTCTCCAAGGATCTTTCTGACCCAGGGATCAAACCCAGGTCTCCTGCATTGCAGGCTGATTCTTTACCATCTGAGCCACCTGAGATTTATAACACTGAGGTTTAGATCTCTAGGATATTATCCATGCTACATGGAGCAATCACTTTGCTTTTCTCCCAGAGGAACCTCGGCTTAACGCTGAAGGTACAGTTTGGAACCAGAGTACCTGGTTAGCAGCTAGACTCTGACATGTCTAGTTTAATCTTTCTGTTCCTCTGTGTCCTAAAATAAAGAGAATAATATCACATACCTTATAAAGTTACGAGAATAAATGAAATAGAAGAGTAGCTGGTGCACACTAGTAAGTGCTTGGTAAATGTTAGCTTTTGATCTCTTAGCTTCAATTTCCTTATCTGTCAACTGCGGGTAATGCTACCTCATTGAATTACCTACAATAATCGTTCAATAAAGATTTGTTTAGTCTGAATCTATAGGGTGAAATCTCCCTAACAAGTAAGTAAAACTTTGAAACTGTCTCTTACTGATAGCAAAGGAAGTAAAATGATACCTTGTTTCCAGCATAACAATTCTGCCTTTTCATACATTCCTGAATTCCTTTATTTTTGGCAATACCTACACAATGGGACTTAAATCATGAAAAATTCTTCCTATGATTTTGCCTTGAGTTTTCCACAATTTTGTTTCCTAATAGAAATGAAACATTCATTAGCTAGGGATGTTCATTCACAATACCAACTGATTAAAATTACAACTTTTCCCCCTATTCTTTATTTATCGTCTCTATTTTATTTCATTGGCCATGCCACAGGGCATGTGAGAGCTTTAGTTCCCCAACCAGAGACTGAACCTTGGCCCCTGCAGTGGAAGGGCGTTGTCTTAATCACTGGACCACCAGGAAAGTCCCTCTCTTATTCTTAAAAAGCCTTGCACATCTGAGGCCATATAAAAATTAGCATTGCGCATGGCTCATAACTTACATAAAGTGTGTGGAAACAAGAGCATACAGGGGCAACACATTATAAAATAACAATAATATAAATAAAATAATATGGTGCAGCTAATAGCCATAGAGCCTAATAATGGCAGGCAGACCTTCGTCTTGATTGTTTTCAAGAAACGATTACTTTCAGTTCAGTTTGGTTTAGTTGCTCAGTCATGGTCCAACTCTTTGCGACCCCATGGACAGCAGCACACCAGGCCACCCTGTCCATCACCAACTCCTGGAGTTTACTCAAACTCATGTCCATTGAGTCAGTGATGCCATCCAACCATCTCATCCTCTGTCGTCCCCTTCTCCTCCCGCCTTCAATCTTTCCCAGCATCGGGGTATTTTCAAATGAGTCAGTTCTTCGCATCAGGTAACCAAAGTATTGGAGTTTCAGCTTCAGCATCAGTCCTTCCAATTAATATTCAGGACTGATTTCTTTTGGGATGGACTGGTTGGAGATTACTTCCAAGGGATGCACAATTCTGCAGTTTAAATAATACTTGATTTTCTTAAGGGGAAAGAAAATATTCCTATAAGTCAAAGGATTGCATTTTTCTCCCTGATATTTCAGCACAACAGTATAAAGTGAGTCACAGTCAAAAAGAACAAAAGCTCCTAAAGTGAGAATAATGTGATAAATTATTTTAGTCTCATCACTTCTACCTAAATTGTATAGAAAAATTAATATATCACTGAAGCATAACCATTTAGCAAATACATAAATGAGCATGCTGTGATACAGGAAGAACAGCTTTACCAAGGAGCCAAGACAGAAAAAAAAAAAGAAAAAAAACCTCACATGACTTTATGTTTACTATAAAGATAGTATATTTGGCTCAACATTTCATCTGGGAAATACTTGGAGGGATTTCAGGTTCTGTGTCTTTTTTTTTTTTGCCATACTGCCTATGGGGTCCTATTTCCCTGACCGGTGATTGAACCCAGGCCCTCAGCAGTGAAAGCACAGAGGCCTAACCACTGGACTGGTATGGAATTTCCAGAGGTTGGGTACTTTCTGAGGGACGACAGGAAAGGGAGTTACTCTCATTTGGTATTTGGTCAAATAGCTGCTTGGAAAGCAGCCCGTTTCAACTTTTCTCCTTTCTCACACCATGACTTATTGTACTTCTAGGTGGCTTTCTTTCACTGCTTTATTTTATTCACTAACTCATCCACTTGGGGAAGGCTGTTCATGAAAAAAAGCTGAATTAGGGAGCCCCAATTCCATTCAATTTAAATGCCTGTGCTCCACAACAAGAGGAGCCACCACAGTGAGAAGCTGGAGCACCACATGGCAGAGTAACCCCAACTTAACACAACCAGAGAAAGCCTGCACACAGCAATGAAGACCCAGCACAGCCAAAAATTAATCAGTTTTTAAAAAAGAACTAACTATTCTTCAATGACAAAATATCATCCCACACATCTATAGCAATTAAAAACTGCATTTTAAGATTGGCTGATTCACCTTTAATACATACATGTAAGTTATTTTCCATAGTCGCCTCTAGGGCGGACTCAATGTATTTTGAGTTCTGTTTTTCTCAACTATTGCAGGGTCTAGACCACTAAAAAGTACTCCTTGGAGAATACACAAAGAATATACGTGAGGGCTCCCAGTAGGGTCCTTCCAGCTATCACCAGGCTTGTTCTTAAGAACTCCATCACTCAGGTCCTGTCGACAATCTTACTAGACAGAAGGGTGATGTTGAAAATATCTAACAACTGCACCAAGGTACTGTCCTATCAAAACAGACATCAGCTTTAAACCTGCTTGGGCACGCTAGTATTTACAGGCTAATTTCAGGCCCTCCAGGTCAGGGGCACTGTTGGTGGCTCCTTGGCCGGGGCTTGTCTGCCGAGCTCTGCCACCACAGGCTCTCATCACTGCATGTCTGCTGCTGTGGTGGCAGCCCAGAGGTGGTTTGTGACAAGTGACAATCTTCCTTGACCTCTCGGGGTGACATGATATTAAAGGGGAAAAGATTCCTGCTGTGTGAGTCAAACACCACCCACCCAGATTTGGCAGTGGAAGAGCTCCCGCCATATTTGTTTAGGGGTTTCTCCCTTACCTGGGAAATCCTATGGATAGAGGAGCTACATACAGTCCATGGGGTCACAAAGAGTCAGGCACGACTTAAACCACCACCACCACAGGTCCCAAAGAAGCCATTTACCCAGGTCGCACTGTCACAAAACCCCTCAAATTTAGATTTTTTATATGATTTCCAAGTAAGGTTAAATGTACAGACCCAGAGACAAGCAGATTGAAGAGAAAGAGGAAATGGTTATCTTTAAATTTGGTCTTATTTTCAGACAAAAACACCTGTAGTCCCTTATAAATTCAAATGTCTATAAATTCTGCCATTTCCTTGGGAATATCAAGCCATACACAACTTTTTTGTTTTTGCTGTTGTAACTGCCATTTATTTGTTAGATACTCATGCTTTTAAAAGCACAAGTTTTGTCACAGGTTTTGTCACTTTTTCTTTTGATACATATATACCACATATGGTTTATAAAAAAAAGTCCCTGCTTTTTTAAAGCTATAGTTGATTTATAATATTAGTTTCAGATGTCACTTTTTAATATGTGGAAAGGCTGGGAAAATGCGAATGGTCAAGGTCTGGGTCTTTCCAAACTAACTTCCCAAAGTTGGTCTCACAGTCAAAGCTCTGTTATCAGGTCAAGGTGGTCAGTCTGACCTTCTCTTCCCTAATAACAAGTCTATTCCCCAAAGTCTTCTCAGTCTGTCTTACAAGTAAACTTCCCCTTGGGCTGTCTGAGGAAGCCTGAGAAGGCCAAGCCTGACTCAATTCAAGAGGGACCAGTTTAGGCTAATTCTGAAAGCTCAAGGCTCACAGTGGGAGCACAGTAAATATGCCCCAACCTCAAAAACATGACCTGCATAACCAGAGCAGTGATGGACCTGAGGTTTGCTAATGTGATCCTGACCCAGGAGCCGGCTCAGGGCTACAAGGGATGCGAGGGGAGCAGAGAAGCAGCCAGGCCACCGGTCTTTCTTTGTACACTTGCCCCCTTTCCACTAAAGAAGTGCCACGATTACTTGTCTCACATACTGACCACCTACTCAGACTCCATTTGCAGAAAGGAGTTCACAGCTTTAAACATGTTTGAGGACAACTGCCATAGCGCAGTCACCTCATTAGCAGAGGTGTGCATTTCTTAAGTCTCAGACTGCAGGACTGCGGCAGCTCAGGTTTAGAAGAGTCTGGGAGGGGATGAAGCGCAATCAGTATCGCTGATTCAGTGAGCCTAGTTCCAGCGATCTGGGTTCCAGTACATCGGGCAGCTGGATCTGTGGTGTAGAAAACCAGCACTCACACAACAAGTATTGTTCTGTTTCTGACCTTCGGGGCAGATCTGAGAGGGAAAAGCAGAGCCAGTGGGGTAGCGGAGGACTTAAGGAAACCCTCTTCCTAGCCAGTTGTTGAATCACGAATTAGAGGAGCCTGGGAGACCCAGTGCCTGAGAGGAAGGATCAGGCCCCGCTGGGCCACAGGCTGCCAGGGTCTGCTTTGATCCGCCACCCCCTGCACTTGGGCCAACCACACATCTTCTGGACTCCTGTTCTCCTTGTGTGAGGTGCTCTAGCCATCCATGATTCTCACCTCATCTATATCTGTTGCTGGCTTTAAGTACCAAGATTTCAAATTGAGCTCAACCTTGCCCTACAAGGTCAATTATAACATGTCTATGAACGCTGAAATGTTTACTGAAAATGTACCCACTTAAGCCATAGCTTCTTGAAAATGAATTTAAATTCATTAGCTTCTAGCCACTGGAACAAAGCATTCCTTCCAGTTTAGAGGGTTTGGACAAGGAAAACCTGCCAACCCTTTTCACTATGCACAATAGCATTAAGGGGGTGCAATCACAGAGCTTAGGGTTTTTGTTTTGTTTCACTTTTCAATATCTCGACTGCTTTAATTACCTTATCCTGGGTTTGCACATTGTTTTTCATCGAGGAATATAGAACAACTTGCTACCTTCAAATGCAGGAAAAGAAGGATAATTATTAAGCATATTTTAAATACTTGAAATTTCCTGCATGAAGCTGTGGAAGTTTAAAATATAAAGAAGCTGAAAGAAGTTTTCGTCAAATATTTCATTTGACATCTTTGTAAATCAGACAAAAATACAACCCCGATAGAAGAGGCGAACTAACTTGTCAAAACAGCAGAGCAAGTCCATACTATGTGTTCATTATACACATAGATCTGTATAATTGCTTTTGGGTACCAAGAATGCCTAAGACAATTTAGGAATTATGAAAGTAATAATAAGGTTTGTAATTGTCTAAATACAAGCTACATATAGCACCCATCAAAGCTGTATTCATTAAGGAGTTAAGAAAAGCATTTAGGTTTCTTCTTCTACATGATAAAGATTCATTCAAAGTTAAATGTAAAAGACAGTTGATGGTGTTTATTCATTTACTGTTTCTTTTCAACAGTTTAAAGTTGTACTTTAAACTGAAAGTTGTGTGTGTTCAATCTTTAGAAGCACACATACTTGCTTTCCATTGTGAACTTGGACAATCTGCCCTATTAAAAGGACACTATGCTTTCAAAGACATATCAAAACTAAATAGTCCATTTTTTGATTGTTAGCGTGGAGGCCCCTCCAGCATAAAGTTTGTTTTCAGCTTCTTTGCGACATTTATCACTGACTCTAAATAGTTAATGCTATTGTCGCTATTACCACCTCAACTCACCCTCC
Source organism: Giraffa tippelskirchi (assembly GCF_054371585.1). Taxonomy (NCBI): domain Eukaryota; kingdom Metazoa; phylum Chordata; class Mammalia; order Artiodactyla; family Giraffidae; genus Giraffa; species Giraffa tippelskirchi. Next base: position 136,324,459 of record NC_137283.1, read on the forward strand.
AGCTCAATCTTTTGAAAATTCAGAGAGAACTTCGCCACTCTTTCTCTACTCCCCAATACAAGTTTCTTTTGTTTGTTCTTGGACTTAGATCACACTTAGAGCAAGTGGCAGCTCTGCTGAAGAGAGGACTGGGCTGTAGTGTAAGGGACCCCAGATATTAATTCTTGACTAGAGGGAGGGAAGCTAGAGAGGGCTGAGCTGGAAGAGGACAGAGGAGAAGGAGAGCTTCTCCATTTACGAGGAGGGGTCGCTTGGTGTTTCAGTTCCAATATGGATTCAATTCCAAGATCAGACAATCCCACCATGCAAACCTAAGCATATAGGGGACTTCCCCTGGTGGTCCAGTGGTTAAGACTCCACCAGGGAACTGGGGAACTAATACTCTGCATGCAATAAATAAATCAAATTAAAACCAAATTCTTTTAAAAGAGCAATTGTTTTAAAAACAAATAAGTATATAGATCCATCCCAAGGTGAAAGATAAATGCTTTTTGTATTTATTTGGTGGTTTGGATTATTCATGAAATTCCAATATATAGCCTGGGAATGTATTATATGCTTAGAGGGAGCAGAGCTGAGAGAAGCAGGGGAAGGGGGTATTATTTGTGTTTGATTTCATTTCGTATTACAATGAGTTCCTATTCCTTTGAAGACTAACTGATCAGGAGAGGCAACTAAATGTGGGCAGTGTATTTGTGAAAACTGTAAATATGGAAGTGAAGAAAGACATTTGGTTTAGCAAAGTTCACTGAAATGAATGAAAACTTTTCCAAATTTTGCCTCCAGAAGGAAAAGTATTAAACAAACCTCAGTCTAAAATGCCAGTTTTAAAGAAAGCAGGAGCAAGTAAGCAGAGGTTTTTGAGAATTGCAAACAATGCTCAAATTCATTACAAAAAGAAGCTGGGCTCTTAAAAAGAAAGTTGAGTTTATTGATTATGTAACTAATAATTTTAGGAAGCCTCCTTAAAATGCTGGTTTTTAAAATGGTGGTTAGAATGTCCAATTGTCACAGATTATCCATGTGTGACAAGAAATGAAAAAAAATGTGTGTATGTAGGGGTGTGTGTGGGTGTCTTCATCGGCCCGATTATCTTGCCAGTCAATTTCTCCAAATGAAAGAGATTTATCCCTGATACAGCCCACACAGAGCAGGGGACCCGGCTTAGGAGTAGTGAGACTTCGGTCTTCACATTAGAGCTCCTTGTCGCTTCTCCCGCCAGATCTGTCCCCTTGTCTCCAGGCACCTTGCACGCTCACGTGGACACACACAAGCACACGCACACACACGAGTGGGACACGCGTCCAGCGCTCTCCTCTCGCGGTCCCCCAGCCAGGCTGCCTCGCTTTACCTCGCGCCCAGGGAGGATGCGGGCCGCCGTTGGCTCTGTCGCTGCCATCAGTCTCCGCCGCTCGCCCCTTCGGTTTCAGCAGACTGGGGCCCTCTGCGTTTTCAACAGGTACCATGATCACGTAGAAGTTACAGCCGTTCCCTGGGCACCAAACCACCCGGACTTCCCCCACTGACACTAGCGGTCACTTTCCCCATGGTTGCATGCTAAAGAAAGGTGGGGGCAAAAAAAAAAAAAAAAAACAACTTCGAGCAAAGCCAATGTGATTTGTGACCAACTTTGTTTCTATTTCCGAAAGCTTTGCCCTTTTCGGTGACACAGGCTGTTGCTATTCCAAGCAGCCTATCACAGGCAGTGGGAGGGCCGAATCTCCCGAGGATTGTTTTTGCCTGCAGATGCAGAGTTGGAAGCAAAGGATTTCAAGGCTTGGGAACCTGAGCTCTGACAGTGTTTGGCCCTTAGGTAGTGGGGAGCTCTCCTCTTCCTGCACCTTTGAAAAGAGGCAGAGAAAAGAAACAGGCAGATCCAAGCGCAAGCTGAGAGTGAGGGCCTGGAATACTTACAGATGGTGTTAGTTAATCTTGCAGAGGGAGGAACAATTTATGCAGAGACACACCAGAAAGGAAAATGTGTCAATTTTTCTGCAAGATTGTTATTCCAGGAGTCATGACACTTAGCGAAGTCAATAAAGCATGAAGCATAGTCATTGTTTCAACCTGATGTTGTCCTAGGTAAACACGATACATACTCGCTTTCTCCAAGGCTTGTCAGACAAATCAAGGCCTGAGACCAAGCATAGGCAAAGTCAGAATGCACAGATTCTTTGGACTTTTTGCACCCTGGGGTTACAGCAAGATAATCCAGTTTATTTATGCATAGCTGTCTAAGGGGGAAACTGACACTAAATTTCTTGTTGGGTTGCCCCATAGCCTGATGGCAGAAGGAGGGGCATTTCCAGTTCTGAGAGGCTAGACTTTATGGTCCATGATGTGGCTGTAGTATCATCCAATCTGGAGCAAAATCAGGGCCTGAGAAGAAGGACTTTTTCCCCCCTGATTTGTGACTATATTTCTATAAAAGGCCTTATAGAGTCATGACATTTTACCTTCAGTTATATACTTAGCAAACCATATATTTCTTGAAATAGCTTAGAGAAGAAATTGGGATCATTTTTGAAAATCATTAAGAGTAAAAACTAAAATTTATGGAGCACTAATGTGCCAGAAATTACGCTGAGGGCATTAACTCAAATGATTCTTTTTGGGGGAGGGGAGAAACTGTGAGGCAGGTACCCATACTACAGAGCAGAAAATGGAGGCAAAGTGACTTACCTCAAAAATAGCAGCTAGCCTGTGATATAGCTGAGACCAGGAAGCCAGGAGATCTAATGCCATAACTCTTACATCCTAACTTTCAAGCCTTGTGCTTCTCTGATTTTCTTGGTTTCTGTCACTTTCAGCACTTCTTGACTTGAAGAAGATGAACTGCAGCTTTTGGTCCTTGTCATTCCTGTGGGCAGAGAAACAAGTTCGCGCTTGCAGAGATAGAAGCTGAACTGTGCAGAACTCACTTTTATCATTTTGGCTGGATCCTAACACAGCTCTAAATTAACTTATGATTTATACGTCTCCTTTGCTCATCATTAGATGTTTCCATGTATTTCTTTTCCTTCAGAGAATCAGGCAGCAAATGGAAACAAACCTGTATTGATTCAACTAGTGTTTATTATGCACCTGTTATATGTCAGCTGCTAGTACTAGAAAATGACAGTTATTCGAGTGTAGCCCAGCCCCCTTCTGATTCAGAGGTGAATGGTTCAGACTCCAACAGATCAGCCTGTCCCCACTATAGAATGTGTGGTGCGGTGATGCTGTGGCTTGTATTTGTTCCCAGGATGTGTTATCGTTGTAGGAGCAACAGGTTTGTTTTTTTTTTTTAATCTGCAAGACACACGTATTCTAATCAGCTCTTGGTATTTTCTTGGCTTCTGTCTTCTCTCTACTGGGAATCAATGACCTCAGCTGGGGACATGTTCTTGTGATGGATCAGCTGTATAATTGCTTTTGTTTAATGATCTCAGGCCTCGTGTCTCCAGCAGCTTCCTGGCACCATGGATGTGTTGGGGTGTTTTCTATAGTCTTTGACCAAGTAGAAGATAAACTTAATTCCAGAATCCCTTACTATGGTGAAGAGCAATTCAGCAATTCTCAATTTGCTTTCTGTAGCCAAACCGCATAGGACCTCCTAAGGCAGAACCCAAGGAGACGTGCAAAGGAATAGCATACAATGTGACTGACCACATCGCTCCCGGTACCTCTAATTCTGTCCTTTATTTCATTGCTGACCCAGTGGGGGCCACTGGTTCTCTCCAGCTCTGTTCTGCGCTCACTCTTCTCTTTTAAACAGAGTAAAGTTTAGGAGAAAAAGTCTTTTCTCCCAGACTAATGGGAAATATTCTTCTGACGAAATTTCCTGAAGAACACTGTACTTCTCCTTCATAGTATTTTGTACACTTACCATGTTACAGTTTCATTATAGTTACATACAGCAGTTTGATTCAGCCTTCCTTTTTTTCTGCTAGATCACAGGCTCTGTGACGCTGGACTGTCTGTTTGGTTCATTATGGATATTCTAAGTTCCTGGCACAGAGTGAATACTCGGTAAATATTTGCTGGATGACAGACTGATTCCTGTAAATCCAACTAACTTTAGCATGACTAGAATATAAGCTCCATGAGGGCAGGCCCCTATGTCTATCCCGAGTATTCATTCATCTCTGTGTCCCTAGCTCTAAGCATAGTGCCAGCCATGCAGCAAACCCTCAATAAACACATGTTAAATGAGTGACTGCTCACATATGGGCTCTTAGTGACCTGATTAACTATGTAGCTTTTAAAAACCCCTTTGACTACTTTCTGAAACACTTTGTCCTTTTTTTCTTTTTTGGTACTCTCTTTAAAGCAAGTATCACCACAAGCTGTCCCTCTTTAATGGAATTTGAGCCACTACTATCGTTAAAAGCGGTTCCTCCACTTAAGGAAGATATAATCAACAGATGGACAGTTCATCTCCCATAATTTCAATAATTTTGCTGCATACCATTTCAGACTGGGCTTCCTTGATGATTCAGTGGTAAAGAATTCACCTGTCAATGCAGGAGATAGGGGTTTTGTCCCTGGGTTGAGAAAATGCCCTGGAGAAGGAAGTGGCACCCTACTCCAATATTCTTGCTGGGAAATCCCATGGACAAAGGAGTCTGGCAGGCTATAGTCCATGGGGTGCAAAAGAGTCAGACATGACTTAGCGATTAAACAACAGCAACCAGCATTTCAGACCACCTGCTCATAGGTAATGCTACCAAATCCCAAACTATACATTACAGCTTATAAACTGACAAGGCAAATAAGAGGGGATGAAGAAGAAGGTAAGCAGCATCACAAGGCTGTGGACCTCTGCTGTGTATCCTCCAGGTCTATTTTATGATTTTTCTTAAACCTTGCAACAACTTCGTGAAGTAAAGACTACTACCTTCATTTGGCAGAAATTGAAACTGAGAGGTTTATGAAACATGTCACAGATCAAAAAAAAGGAAAACCACTTTCCAATATTTCATCCTGAAAATTTTCAATCTAGGAAAACCTAGATTCTATAATCAACATTTTACTATGCTTGCTCTCTCACCTGTGTATCTGGATTTTAATCCCTCTATCCATCCATTGATTCATTTTAGATTTTATGCATTTCAAAGTAGGTTGAAATACTTTGGTATGTGTGTCATTAACTAGAGTCCAATAATTGTTTAGGTTCTTTTTTTTTCTTTGGGACATTTTACATACAACAATATGCACAAATCCCATGTGCAACATTATATAAATTCAGAGAAGCACATACATATGTCCACTCCAAACCTCTACTAAGTTACAGAACATGACTATCATCCAATAAGTCCCTTTATGTCTTTTCTGAGTAACTTCCCATCAAAACCCCTAGAAGCAACCAATGTTCTGATTTTCTCCACATGGGTTACCATTCCCTGTTCTAGCTTCTCATAGAATGGAATCAAAGAGTATATACTCCTGTGTAAGGCTTCTTTCACTGACCATAATTTTGACATTCATCCATATGTTTTTGTGTATTAGTAGATTATTCTGCTTATTGCTGACTAGTATTCCATGGGTAAATGTATCACAGTTTATTTATCTATCTTCCTACTGATGGGCACCTGGGCTGTTTTGTTTGGGCTATTATAAATAAAGCTGTTATGAGCATTCTTGCACAAGTCTTTTTGCAGAACATAACATTTCAAAGCACAGCAGTCCAAATCCATTCGATTCCAAAACTCACATGCTTTCCACTACACCCTGTTGCTTCTCTGTGGTGCATCCCATTGCCCTATGTTTTTGCGAATGTACCTCCTGAGTTTTTATCCTAAAATAGTTCATTATAGTGTAAACACAAATGGCAAATATGATCTGTGGACAAAAAATATCCAGATACCAATGCAGGTCTTTTTAGCCATACTCCAATAAAATGTTTATCTTGGTAGGAGTTTTTTGGAAGAACATTTATTATTTTACATGTTCATATTATCCAAATAACTTTTTCTAAGGGTATTCAATATTCTTTAGTGAGTAGAGTATTAATAGTTATAACATATTGATTAAATTTCCTCAGATTACAAAAGAAGTCTGATTAAATTTATTCTATGTCCATGTGATATAAAATTATAAAATGAATTATTAAAAGAAGGATAATATGGCAATATAATAAAATATTATTTCTATTATTTGAAATGAAAAAATCATAGTGGAAAATTGCATGCTGATTACCACCATAATGATTTTTTTTTTTTAAGTATGCATATTGGCAGAGACTAGAAGGGAATTTGGAAAAATTGAAAATAACAAATAGACTGAGAGAGTAATCTTAGGTCACATAGGAATTTAGACTAGTCCTAATCATGGATAAATCATGTGTAAAAAGTATTTTCTGAAAAAATATTTTCTTAATGTTGTTATAATACTATCTAATAAGTATAAATCTGAAGAAAAGTGCTTCAAATTAGGGTTTCCATATACTGTTGTGCAATACGTACATCACACAATTATAGGTGGGTCATTCTCATTCCCTTAGACCAAAATTTGTTTATTTATAAAACCGATTTTCCAGAAAATTGAAGTTAAAATGTAATTTGCACAAAGACCCATTTGGGCAATTAATGGGGCTGTTCAAATTATAATCTTCCTCTGCTTTGCAATGTCTTACCTGTTAGTTCAACCTATATCTGCTTTTGTATTGCTTAGCTCTATGAGCACCCTTCTCCATTCTATTACCTATTTTTCCAATTAAATTATTCCTAGTTTTTAAATTTTCCTCGGTACTATTACCATGCTCTTTGGATTGAGGCATCCACAAAGAGTTATTCAATCACCAAGCCTTTCCTTTAGGTTATCTTTCTTTTTATGCCATAATGGCAGAAAAAAAAATTACTCTTTAGTCCCCATACTTGATAAGTATTTGGTTTGAGTGTCTTGTGCATGTTTGCTAAGTAACTTCAGTTGTGTCCAACTCTTTGCAACCCTACAGATTCTAACCCACCAGGCTCCTCTGTCCATGGAATTCTCCAGGTGAAAATAGTGGGATGGGTTGCCATTTCCTCCTCCAGGGGCTCTTTCCAATCCAAGGATCGAACCTGGGTCTCCTGCATTGCAGGCAGACCCTTTACCATCTGAGCCACCAGGGAACCCGCCCGCCATCTTTACTGTCACTCTCTAAATTCAGGCCACTCTCCACCTCCCATGTGGACAGCTGCAGTGACCTCCAACTGGTCTACCTGACTGCATACTTTGATCCCCAAAGCCCATTTTCTATGCTACAGCCAAGACTTTTGTCTAAAATCTAGACCCTTAATTGGTTCCAGTTGTTTTAAACCTTTGACCAACTGCCAACTGTTCTTGGGACTGGTGTACATTTCTTAATGAGTCCTAAAATGCCCAGCATGATCTGGCTTCAGCTGATTTCTCTGGATGTATCTCCTGCTGCTTCTTCATTGGAAACTCTGCAATCTAGTCCCATCTTGGACTTTATGATGGGCCAGTGCCTCCTTGACCTCATACACTTTTAGACATTCTTGTCTCACCCCTCACTGTAGTCGCCTCAGTCTCACCCCCAGCACAACTGACCAAACTAGGAATGGAGTTCCCATGTTCAGGGAGCCAAAGGGATGAGCCAGGATCCTCTCTTTGGGGGTCTTCTCTCTCTAAATTAAATAGAGATTGGTTATGTATCAGTCATATTTCTCTTTGGGAATTTTAAACAGGAAGGAATATAACATAGGGAACTGGGGGCTTATAAAATCTTTGGAAGGCCTGAAAGATTCGATTCCAATCATTGAGAAATGACTCCCAGGATAACACAGAGCAGACTCATCAGCTGAGCTCCTATATCTAAGGCTACCTAATGGAGCAATGAGTTCAAGATGTATTGTTTAAATCTAGGCATCAGTTTGAAATACAACTACCCCCACAACTGTGGGCTTCGCAAGTAGTACAGTGGTAAAGAATCCACCTGCCAGTGAAGGAGATACAGGAGATGTGGGTTGGATTCCTGGATCAGGAAGATCCCCTGGAGAAGGAAATGGCAATCCACTCCAGTATTCCTGCCTGCGAAATCCCATTGACAGAGAAACCTGGTAGACCACAGTACATGGGGTCACAAAGAGTTGGACACGACTGAGCATGCACACATGCACCCCACATCTGCATTCTCCAAGAAGTTACAGATGTCAAATACTGCCTCAAGAAAATCTCACACCCACTTAATCTCATAGGCTAGTGGAAACTCCCGAGGAGGCAAAGAAAATAGCCTCCCATCATATCTACCTTCTTTTTTTTTTTTCTTATGTCTACTGTGTTTTACAGATGCTTCCAACTGATGTCTACAGCCTGATTGCAAAGAACTCTGGGAAATGTAGTTTTCTAATCTATCCAAGAAGAAGGAGGATGGAATGGAAGTTGAAAGGGCCACTCCACTTTATCCACCAATGGTGAGTGAAGGTTTGGATTAATATGAAGTGAAACCTGGGGTCAGAGCCACGGCAGGCCATGGCAGGCCAAAATCTGTGCAAGCCAGAGTTACGGTAGAGGCAACAGAGGAGATGTGCAAAATAAGAGAAAGCTGGGTGGAGAGGGAACAAGAGAATGAAAAATCATAGAGGAAACAGAGAGGTGGAACTCTAAGGTCAGGCCCCAGGAGAATGGTCTTGGCTTTTGACTTTCTATGAGGTCTGGCTGGGCTCTATACTTGCCCTTCAATACTTGAGGAATTGGGAGGTATGATCTTTTCCTTCCTTTTCCACTTCCTCCCCATCCCCCTTTGCCAGATGCCTCAGTCTTCTCTGTCCTCCCTTTCCCCAAGTTGGCCAAGGACCCCACTCTCTGCTCCCATGGCATAGAGTGCAGTGCTGACATAAGGTGATGATTTCCTAAACTGTTCTCCCTACTAGACTGTAACCACTGTGACCACTTGGCAAGTTGTGATCACCTGTTCACTGCCACTCCTCCAGAGTCTAGTGTGGTGGCTGAAACCTTGAGTCACTCACTAAATATTTGCAGAAAGAAACACAGGAGAAAAAGATAGAGATGGACAATAAAAAAAGATGAACAACAAAACTTTAAATTGATTTTTTATTGCTTCATTATAAAATCACTTTGAAAGTAGGTTCTAGGACTAGCTTTGGTTTTAATTGTGGCTGCATCATTACTAACTCTGGAACCTCTTTATGTCTGAGTTTCCTCATCTTTAGAATGGAATAATAATAGCACCCATCTCTTAGAGTTCTTATGAAGATTAAATGTATTAATATAAAGAAAGTATTTAGAACAGTATCCTACCATTGTTGTTGTTGTTGTTCAGTTGCTCAGTCATGTCCGATTCTTTGTGACCCCATGGACTGCAGCACACCAGGCTTCCCTGTCCTTCACCATCTCCCAAAGCTTGCTCAAACTCATGTCCATTGAGTCAGTGATGCCATCCAAGCATCTTGTCCTCTGTCATCCCCTTCTCCTCCTGCCTTCTACCTTTCCCAGCATCAATCTTTTCCAGTGAGTCAGCTCTTTGTATCAGGTGGCCAAAGTATTGGAGTTTCAGCTTCAATATCAGTCCTTCCAATGCTTCAGCATCAGTCCTTCCAATCCAACCATAGTGACCCTCAATAAATAATAGCTGTTGAATCCAAGGGGCTCCATGGAAGTATAGGTAATTCTAGTAAAAAAAACTGATTCAATAGTAAGATCATATAGATGCTATTGTATTTTTTGTTTATTATCCACTTGACTTTAAGCCATTCAAATGATTCTTCTAGGCTATTTCCTTATCTCTAAGATAGGAAAACACACACTTGCTTTGCCTGAAGCTGATAAATTTTTTTGCCATGCAGCTAAGCTCCCTTCTTTTGGCAAAACCTTGTAATTTTCTGTTGGGAAATGACATGCCATTTTGACCTGCCAACTAATGTGCACCATCTCTTTGCCAAGGGGTAGGCTTGTAAGTGCCTGCCACGACAAGTTCTATCCCTGGAATGTGAGTCTTGAGAGGTGACAAAAGGTCAATACCTGAGTGGAATAGTCACTCATTCCTGATAACAGAACAGAAAACACCACCCACTATTACCTATTTCTCCAGACCTTTCCTGATTTCTCCCAAGACTTTGTTCTTCTTGTTTTATCCTGCAGCCCTATAAACCAGTCAAAGTCCAGCAACACATTTGTTTTTGGCTACTGTTGACCAGAGTCCAAAGATTCCTTAACAAAAATTATCTCGAAGGATTGTAGTTAAGATAAAATCATATAAAGTATTTGAAAGCACTTTGAAAACTGTTCAGGTGCTATATAATTTATCCACTAACGCAATAGCAGTAGCAACCATAGAAAAGAATCAAGTTAATGCTCAGTTTATTTGTTTATCCATACAACATTAGGCTCTTTTTCTAAATAAGGGCAGATATAGCATATGACAGTAGACTGGCGACTGATACAGTGGTGTTAAACTAGAAAAGTGCACGCATCTCCAGCCTCTACAATAGCATGACCTGACTCAACATTTCACAGAGCCACACACCCAACTGGAGGCCCCAGTGAGACCTTTAACTTTCAGACAAACCTGGGGCCTGGTCTCACTACCAGAGAATTTCCCAGGTGGCTGAGTGGCAAAGAATCTGCCTCCCAATGCCAGTGCTGCAGGAGACGCAGCTTTGATCCCAGGGTTGGGAAGATTCCCTGGAGGAGGAATCCCACTCCAATATTCCTGCCAAATAATCCCATGGACAGGGGAGCTTCAGCTGAGTGCCGAAAAATTGATGCTTTTGAACTGCGGTGTTGGAGAAGACTCTTGAGAGTCCCTTGGACTGCAAGGAGATCCAACAATCCATCCTAAAGGAAATCAGTCCTGAATATTCACAGGAAGGACTGATGCTGGAGCTGAAACTCCAATACCTTGGCCACCTGATGCAAAGAACTGACTCATTTGAAAAAACCCTGATGGTGGGAAAGATTGAAGGTGGGAGGAGAAGGGGACGACAGAGGATGAGACGGTTGGATGGCATTACCGACTCAACGGACATGAGTTTGAGTAAACTCCAGGTGTTGGTGATGGATGGGGAGGCCTGGCGTGCTACAGTCCATGGGGTCACAAAGAGTTGGACATGATTGAGTGACTGAACTGAACTGAACTGGGGGGAGCCTGGTGGGCTACAGTCCATGGGGTTGCAAAGAGTTGGACAAGACTTAGTGAATGAGCACACATGAATGCTTACCACCAGGAGAGAAGGGGAGAAGAGACGGTGCCAAGAAATGATCAGGCCCCATCTTTCAAGCCCCATTTTTAGAGAGCTTACTCTATGAAATGGCAGGGGTCAACGTCCCAGTCGTTCTTTCCCTGTTGGTAAAGAGAGTCAATACCTTAAAGTGGAGAGAATCAACTTTGGTGTTAAGAATGGATTGGCTAGGATTGAACCGGCGTCTCCTACGGCTCCTGCATTGCAGGCAGATTCTTTTCCTCTCCTAGCCACCGGGGAAACTCTCTTGGCTAGGGTGGTACTTCCTATTTCCTCTTCTACAGAGGTTTGAGATATTAACAGACATTCTGAGGAATCGAAAAATAAGGGGGCTCTTTTATTGTCCTAAACGTTTGAGAAATTCCCTATATGATATACCGTACTTAGAAAGAAAGTGAAAATCGCTCAGGGAAGCCCATACTGTATTTAGGACACCAAGAAACATTTTATATTTAAGAAACTGTTCAGTATAGACACAAAATAATTTAAAGGTAGATTCTCAGTCTCTGAGAATCATGTAAGGAGAAATCTAACTTTAAGGTAGATTTCCCCTAGCTTCTTTAATTTTAGTCCTTCCTTTCTCCACAATAAATAAATAAATAAAAAACATTAATTTTTAGGAGGACACAGTTTGGGCAATCTGTATTCAGATGCTGATGGGACTGGGATGGTTTTGCTCACAACCGCCTGGCCCCTGAATTTACTCTTCTCTGCCGCCCCCTTTTGATAGACAGAGGGAAAAGCAGGTTTTCAGCTACACGGGGCTAAAGGACCCTGGAGACTGCAACAATAGCTGCCAGTGTCTGCTGGGAAAAGGGAGCACCACACTGAAGGGGGAGTTGCCTTTGTCAGCTGCTGTGTGCAGTTTTGTGGGTCTGGTTAGCTGCTTGCTCGTGCCGCCTGCCTGGATTAAAGGGAACACAGGTGTTCTTTCAAACACTCATTCACCCATTCTCACAAACGTCATGTACTGTGCACCCAGCCCAATGCACGGTGACGAAGCGGAACAATGAATGCAACTGGAAGAACCCAAGACCTTTCCAGTTGATCTGACTTCGTTCTTTGTACCTGTGCCTGACTTTCATTTTGACTCTAATACTCTTCCTCTCTATACATGGTTCTCTGAGACTGCGACCTTTGATCAAGGCTTCCTATCATGATAGGCATTAGTGTTAAATCAAATGGTTGAATCAGTTCAGTTCACTTCAATCGCTCAGTTGTGTCTGACTCTTTGCAACTCCATGGACTGCAGCACACCAGGCTTCCCTGTCCATCACCAATTCCCAGAGCTTGCTCAAACTTAGGTCCATTGAGTCAGTGATATCATCCTCTGTCGTCCCCTTCTCCTCCTGCCTTCAATCTTTCCCAGCATCAGGATCTTTTTCAATGAATCAGTTCTTTGCATCAGGTGGCCAAAGTATTGGCACTTCAGTTGGTTGAATAACAACTTATTTTTCCACCACGAAATATTTAAACTCATTTTTAAGTTCAAATAACCACATTAATGTGTATCTTTTGTGGCACTAGTCTCCTTTTTGAATTCTTGTTCTAAAATAGATAGATAATAGATGAGGAGAAGAAGGGAGGTTTGCATAAGCTAGAACTTGAGACCTGAAGTTGGCATGAGGAGCAGGCAGGCCCAACACCCATCTCATATTGAAAAAGCTGCAAAAAAGTAACTGGAACTCTCAAATCATGAAAAGATATAAAGGATCCCTGAATTTCTTTTAAAAAGTCATCTTTTCTAGGAGTACAAGAGTAACCCCTGTGTCTTCCAGCCTGACCAGAGAGCCCGAGCTACAGGCTAAGCTGTTAGAATTCGTTTGGGGGTGTGGGGAATCCATGATGGAAATTAATCAGAAAATAAGTGACTATAGGTCCTAGGCTGAGAAAAGTAGGAGGATTAAGTAGATGGTGCCACAGTGACAGATTTCCAAGGCCAGAAGTGATATCAACTGATGAAATATCCCAGATGTACGACTGACGCGACTTAGCAGCAGCAGCAGCATTAGTTAGCAAACTAACAAAGCTGCTGTAACAAAGTACCACAGACTGGGTGGCTTAGACACAGAAAATTGTCTCATAGCTCTGGAGGCTAGGAGTCTGAGATCAAGGTTTTAGCAGAGCCGTGCATAACCTCAGTCTTCAGATGGCATTCTCCTTATGTGTGTGTGAGTCTACATGTTCTCTTTTTATAAGCACACCAACCAAATTGGATTTATAACGACACAAGTCTCTTTATAAGGACACCATCCTACTCCCATTATGACCTCCTTAACTAACTAACTGCATCTGTAAAGTCTCTATTTCCAATAAGGTCACATGCTGAGGTCCCAGGGGTTAGGCCTCCAATATATGAATTAGGGTAGTGAGGGTACAGTTGGGATCCCACTTGGAGAAATCTTTCTTCAGACATTGTGCCATAATGTCTGAGAACTTCAGAAAAGGATTTAGAGTTGACTGAAAACCAGAGGATGCTACAGGTCAGTTCCTTAAGCCCACTCCCGAAGGCTGTTGAAAAGGTTGGGATCTGTTTTTAAACTGGAATTAGTCTTTGGTACAGAAGTGTCTGGTCTGGGAGATAGACACCTGTAGCTCAGAACTTGCTCATTTACACTGGGCGTGCGCACACACACAGCTGAGTGTCTCACGCTGCTGCACGTCCACCCTCGCTGACCCTGTGTTCCTTTCCCCTCCCCAAATGATCTCCTATCCATTGAACCAGGTGAAGGAAAGGGGGAGAAGAGCAATGAGGAGCCGATTGCTCACTTCCATGCAAACTGGAGTGAGACATGGATGAGTTGACTTCAGCAGCCCATATCTTGCCTGCTGTGGCAGATGGGAATTTAGCAAAGCAATAAAAAGCCCTGACTGCTCTTGTGCAGGCTTTGGGGAATCTTATTGTGGACATCCCTTGCCTGGGTCCCCCAGGATGGGGTGGTGCTGAGGCACAGAGAGTACCCTCTGGCCTGGCGCATCCTTCCCCATCTAAGAACCTGGTCCTTGAAGGAGTGGCCTGGAACCCAAGTAAAGAGACCACAGCATGAGGAAGCCCCTGGTGGCCCCAGTGGAGATCAAGGGCCCTGCTTAGCCCAATGTGGGAAGATACAGGGAAAGCCACTGCGGGTTTAAGGAAGACCAATGGCCTCGTGTTTTGTGGTAGACGGTGCATAATAATGACTTTGCAGCTTGACAGAGGCAACTCCTCCGGTGCATTTGCGCTGATCTTGGCAAATTAGGGAGAAAAGCAAGGAGTGGGGGAGCTCCACACACCAAGAAATTAGGCTCAGCTGGCTCTTTCGGTGTTCTCTTTTACTCCACACTACAGGCACCCTCCCCCCCCAAATGAAGGGAAGAACAGTGAGGAAGAAGAGGGCCCAGTCCCGTTAGGAGACACGATCTGGGTTTGTCAAAAATGGACTCTTCCTCTCTGGCTGCCTTTGAGCCAAACATTGCTCCCTCAAACTTCAGGTTTGTTGGGGCTTCACTGGGCGAAGAAAGTTCTAAACCTGAATTTCACGATGAGCTGGGAAGTTGCCTCCCCGTCCACTGACTGCAGACCCAGGCTCCCAAGTCTAGGAGTCCTGAGTCCTCAGCGACTGATAAGCTGCTTCCACTGGAGAAGCTAACATGCTGGGAAACAGACCTGGGCCCCTGGGAGGTGTGACAAAGCCGGGAATACTGTTTTCTTTTCAGAGACTCCCAGATTGTGCAAGAAGGTAGGAGAGAGAAGAATGATAAGATTGTTTGAAAATAGCCGTTTGCGTCTTGCTGCTCCTGTGTGTTTACCTCCCCCATTCCAGAACACAGCCAGGCCCCAGTGTTCCCGGCAGCCGCTTTGTGTGGCGAGGCTGGAAGGAGCGGTTGCCAGGCACCCAGAAGATACCCCTCCTCCTGGCTTTTGTGTTGCCTGGGCCTGGGCTGATCCCGGGGAATTGTGCTGCCTGAGAGCAGGAGCCAATGGAGTGAGTGCTTGGGGTGGGAAAAACCTAAGTGACGGAAGGGAAGCACTCCCCTCCAGAACTGGGGAGTGGAGGGGGCTTTTGTAATTCCACACCCAGAGAAGCCACCCTCCTCACTCTGACATATTCATAGTCTTGAGCATTTAGGGGCAGAATCTGAGAGGAACTGATTCTAGGTTCACCCAGAGGGGCCGTTCCTTCCCTCCTCACCTGGTTCTTCCTGGAAATTAGACAGAGCTGCCCCAGGCTGTCCCTCTCACATTAGGGGTTGGTGAGCAGAGTCAGTCAGGCACTCAGTCATGTCTGACTCTTTACATGGACTGCTGCACGCCAGGCTTCCCAGTCCATCACCAACTCCCTAAGCTTACTTAAAGACAGCAGAGAACAGAATGCATTCATTTCAATCCCCACTGGCTCTTTCACATACACAAAGCTCCTCAGGCTTCCTCTTACCACCCAGTTCATTAAGAGTTATTTTTAGTTCTCCTATTGGATTTTTCCTCAGGTCTCTAATTCTCACTAGAGCACCTCTCAACTGTTATAACCAGATGAATTTTTACATTCTCAATATTTATAGGGTTTATGCTTTTAGTGTCTTCAGCTCTAATTAATGTATTCATAATTTGTCTATGTGTTACCAGATTGGTCGACTGGACCCATGCTGGGGTCCGAACCCCTGCTGAGACCCGAACCCCTGCTGAGACCCTTTGTCTTGGCTAGGAAGGCTATTTCTCTTAAGTGGATTTGTGCAGCCAATAATGAAACCAGTGCTGAGACTGGAACAGCACAAGCTTTATTCAATGGCCAAAGAATGGAGAAGCAGGAACCTAGTTCACAAATCAGCTTCTCAACCCGATTCGGGTGGAGACATCAAATGTACAGGATGATTGAAGCAATAAAGGAGGGAGTTGGCAAGAGTGGGAGGAATATTCATGACATATCCAAGAGCAGAGGTGTGGTTTGGACCCAGATCTGATGCAGCCCTCCTTTTCATTTCTCATATGGGGTTTTCCAATTGTTGTCTTGGTAGTTTTCATGGCGCTGGTCGGTGTGTTATTTAGCATACTGATGTATTATAATGAGGGTATAATGAGGTTCAAGGTCTACTGAAAGTCAAATCTTCCACCATCTTGGGCCCAGCTGGTAGTAACCAGTTCTTGTTTTCCTCTTTGCAGCTTCCTCCTAAAACCTCAATAAGAGTAATTGGTTTCCATTTAAGGGAGAGGCAGGGGTGTGATTCTGGGGCAACAGCCTTGGTCATATATAGAGTGACTTTTAAAACTGGTATTCACCATACAGCAGTTATAAGATGATGATTATGAATATACTATTCATTAAAGAACTAAGTGAAGTAATAAGACAGGATACATAAAGAAACGTTTTCGTATGTCATTAAAAGCTGTGACACAAGGAGAAAAAAAAGTCCAAATGTTAAAATCAAATAATTTATTGTCTTATTCTTTATCAAGTGCTCAAAATCATACTATATTTTAGATTGCTTTTTATTTGAATCTGTAATTTCTTACAGATTTTTTTTTTTAGTTTGTAATTTTGTCTACATTGTAGTCTCATTAAAAGAAATATATACCTTTACCTTCTCACTAAAGTCATCTAGCTTCTTAATAATATTTGTCAAGGTGAATCCACTCACCTTCTTTGACTTGTTTTAATTTGAACAGGTTGTTTTCCAGATTCACTGCATATTTTTCATCATAGTTTACTTTCCTCTTTCTTGACCTCATACCTTCTTCATTTGATTCATTTTAAGTTTTTCTGAAGTATAGTCACAGTACTTTTTTCAAAAAGGTAAATAGTAGAAAACTATTTGAACTCTGCAGTCTGAGAATACCTTTATTTTGTCTGCATGTTGAATTAATGGGGTGGGTAAATATATAACTAGGTTAAAATAAGAACTTTGAAGGCATCCAGCAACAGGATGTCTATCTAATTTTCTTTCCTTTTAGAGAAACTTGCATTTTTCTTCCCCTTTCTTAAGAACTTTTAAGCTGTTTCACTTATCCCTGGTATCCTGAATTTTTACATTTTGGTATGAATTTTTTCCAGTAGTCATGTATGGATGTGAGAGTTGGACTATAAAGAAACCTGAGCGCTAAAGAATTGATGCTTTTGAACTGTGGTGTTGGAGAAGACTCTTGAGAGTCCCTTGGACTGTAAGGAGATCCAACCAGTCCATCCTAAAGGAAATCAGTCCTGAATATTCATTGGAAGGACTGATGTTGAAGCTGAAACTCCAATACTTTGGCCACCTGACGCAAAGAACTAACTCAGTTGAAAAGACCCTGATGCTGGGAAAGATTGAAGGTGGGAGGAGAAGGGGACGACAGAGAATGAGATGGTTGAATGGCATCACCGACTCAATGGACATGAGTTTGAGTAGGCTCCGGGAGTTGGTGATGGACAGGGAAGCCTGATGTGCTGCAGTCCATGGGGTCACAAAGAGTCGGACACGACTGAGTGACTGAACTGAACTGGTGAATCTTTTCTCTCCCCGCCTATTATTCCACATGAGCTTCTCTGGTGGCTCAGATAGTAAAGAATCTGCCTGCAATGTGGGAGACCTCGGTTTGATCCCTGGGTTGGGAAGTTCCCCTGGAGGAGGGCATGGCAATCCACTCCAGTGTTCTTGCCTGGAGAATCCCATGGACAGAGGAGCCTGACAGGCTACAGTTCATGGGGTTGCAAAGAGTCAGATATGAAAGAGTCAGACGCAATTGAGTGACTGAGCATACACACACATTAATCCACACAACAGTTTTCAATCTAAGTAGATTTTTAAATTTTAGAATTTTCTTTATATTTGAGGCTTTTTTCTTTACATTGGGTTGACCAAAAAGTTCATTTGGGTTTCTCCATAAGACAAAATGGAAAAACCCAAATGAACTTTTTGGCCAAGCCAATATTTCTATTTCTGGAACTCTTATTGACCAGATTTTGGTTTGATCTATCATGTATTAGCTAGCTCTTGCTGCAAGACAAATTATCACAGCTTAAACAGCAGCTTAAAACATGTACTATCCCACTGTCTGGCACAGCTTATCTGGGTTCTCTGCTCAAGATCTCAAAAGGCTGCAGTGATGTCAGTTGGTTTACAGTCTCATCTGGAAGTTTGCCAGGGGAAGGATCTGCTTCCAAGTTTGGCAGAATTCATTCCCCTTCAGCTGTTAGTCTGAGAGCCTCTCAGTTTTGGGGGAGTTTAAATCCTGGAAGCCCCTCTCAGATACTTGCCACATGGACCTCCCAATATGGCTCTTTTTCAAAGCCGTCTGGGGAGAGAGAACCCTGAGCACGCATCTTCTAGCAAGAAAAGCTCTTGAATAAGGTAATGTAGTTCCTTATTACATGTGACATGCCATCACGTTTATTGTAGTCAGTTCACTAGGAGAAAGTAAAAAATCCAGCCCACACTCAGTGAGAGCGGATTATACCAGAGTGTGAACGCTAGGTGGGGGGTCATGAAGGCCACCCTAGAGTCTGTCTGCTGAATCCGAAGTATCTCAGTCAAACCCCCTGAAGCCATCACACACAATTTTTATTTTTAAATGTTTTTTCCCTTTAATCTATGCTCTGGAAGATTTCCTCTTCTTTGTCTGTTCTTCCTGAAAATAAGAGGCTTGTGATGGAGGAGATGTGACATAGATATGTCTGTGTCACAAGAGTGTCATGTCCTACATGTCCACTGACCTTGACTTGGTCTTCTTATAAACATACTAATGATATTTACTATTCAGACAAAGAGAGAGAGAGGGAGCCAATTAAGGTGGTCAGTTAAGACAACCTTATTGTTGTTCATTGATTAAGTTGTATCCAACTCTTTGTGACCCCGTGAACTGCAGCACACCAGTCTCCCCTGTCTTCCTCCATCTCCCAGAGCTTTCTCAGATTCATGCCCATTGAGTCAGTGATGCTATCTAACCATCTTATCTTCTGCTGCCCCCTTCTCCTTTTGCCTTCAATACTTCCCCACTTAGAGTCTTTTCCAATGAGTCGGCTCTTCGCATGAGGTGGCCAAAGTACTTACTTTCACCACCAGACGCATCCACAACTGAGCATCATTTCCACATTGGCACAGCTGCTTCATTCTTTCTGGAGCTATTAGTAATCACCCTCTGCTCTTCCCCAATAGCATACTGGACACCTAAGGAGGGGGGTGGCACTCATCTTCTGCTGTCATATTTTTTGCTTTTTCATATTGCTCATGGGGTTCTCGCAGCAAGAATACTGGAGTGATTTGCCATTCCCTCCTCCAGTGGACCACATTTTGTCAGAACTCTTCACTATGACCTGTCCATCTTGGGTGGCCCTGAATGGCATGGTTCACAGCTTCACTGAATTACACAAGCCCCTTCTCCATGCAAAGGCTGTGATCCATAAAGGGAAGACAACATAGAGCTGTATAATGATCTATATCATTACTCCAACATGAAGGCAAAATAAAGGCATTCTCAGACAATGTTCTACCGTTTACCCTTCGAAAAAAGTATTGATGATATATCTCAGTAAAACTTAAAATTAATCCCAGGGAGGAGAAGTATCGAGTCAAGATTGTAAAAAGCATAAGATTTATGGAGTTATGCAGCATGACTGGTTGGGGAATGGACAAGACACAACTATGCCATGTACCTTGTTTAGAAATCTGAAAACAATGCATTCTATGGAGGGAGAAAGAGACATTTTAAAAAGCTGTGTCTGACAGATGGGGGCTCCTCCTGAAAGAAGTGCCACGTCTGTCCCTGCTTCTTGCCAGCAATCTTTGAGTTATTAGTGAAGGTTGGTGCTAGATGAGATCTGTGATTCAAGTGTGTCGGCTTTGACAATTCAACTCTTCTGTTCTGAAGGCAAGTAGGTGGGTAATGGTACTCTGGGAGGGTGGGCACAATAAAGCTTTTTTTTTTCCTTTTTTCAGTTCTCTTTGGTTCCCTGGGGAAACTTCAATTTCTCCAGAATTAGTCATTCTGTTTATTTTTCTTGGTCCTTCTCTCTTGATGACTAATTTGGGGAAGCTGTTCTTGGTTACTTGGCAACAAGCTAGCTGAGCCTGATGCTTCACTCCTCTTAGGGGCAGAGCCTGAAATTTCCTCTGTAGTCAAGTGCTCTGCCTGCCTCCACTGGGGTGGGGGACCGGTACCCAAACTCAACTTCTCACTTGTGAGTGCGTGCTCAGTTGCTCAGTCATGTCCAACTCTTTGCACTACCATGGACTGTAGCCCGCCAGGCCCCTCTATCCATGGGATTTTCCAGGCAAGAATACTGGAGTGGGTGGCCACTTCCTACTCTGGGGGTCCTCCTGACCCAGAGATCAAACTCGCGTCTCCTGCATTTGCAGGGAGATGGTCTACCACTAGTACCACCTGGGAAGCCCAACTTCCCGCTTAGCAGGCCCTAAAATTCTCCAGATGTGCACAGCCAGCGTTGCTCAGAAGGCTCCTAAAGAACCAGCTTCTAAGCTCAGACTTCTCAGTACTCCAGGCCAATCTTTTTTTTTCTCTTCACATTCAAGACCATCGTCATGCTTAATTTACACAAAGGATAAGCAAAAGGAGTCAGGGTGTCTGTGCTGGGATGCCCTACCATGTCTTCAGCTGCTCCCCAGATCAAGCAGCCTTTCTACAAGATGTGAGAGATTGGAGTTCTTCCTGCTTCCAGCACAGACAGCCTCTGGGCGCTGCCCAGATCCCCTTGGTTGTGTTCTGTTTGTCCTAGGGTGTTTTTTCCTATTTCTTTATGAAGGATAAGACTGATGAATATAGATGACTGACACAGTTTCCAAAGGCACTGAGTACCTCTGTTCTCCCATCATGGCTCTTCCTGAAACCAGCATGCTGGAGAGAAGGTGTGTGTGTGTATGTGCACACACACACACACACATGCACTGAATGACAAGGTTTACCTTTGGGTGGAAACTCTGCAGAGGACATTTAAGCTAATTTTGTTGGCAAAAAGGCTAGAGCTTCACTCTTATGTGCTACTGTCCACTCTTGTTAACCCCAAGCGCAGTGTGATAAGTCATCCCTTTCTTTAGATACCACATCTGTATTTTTTTTTTCCCTCCTAGCATTAACGAGAGTATTTGCCAGTGGTTCATTAAGTGTGAGGTTAGGGAAGACAGATGGAAAGGCAGCCACTAGCCCACATTCTGCTGAAAGCCTTCCAGGGAATGCCACCTCCTGCCTCCCACTCCTGCCTTGGACCTGCTGATGCTGAGCTTAGCCTTCCTGAAGCTTGAAAGAACATCTGCCACCTCGCCTGTCACCTTCTCCTGAGGTTGCTCAGAATGGCATGTCATTCAATCCCCAGTCTTCTTTCTGTATTCCAGAAATCAGCTAAAATTTCATTGCCTCTTGTTTTCCTTCCTCTATTTCTTTATTTGTAACTCACATACTCACTTAACATTTTGAACCAGAAACCTAATCCTTTTGTTTTAAAAAGAGTCTGGGTTTGAAACAACAGGTGACTGTAAACTCTGTCATTTGTGTTTGAATAGGATTTAAAATGTACTTCCCTGATAGCTCAGCTGGTAAAGAATCCACCTGCAATGCAGGAGATCCCGGTTTGATTCCTGGGTTTTGAAAACCTCCTGGGTAAGGGATAAGCTACCCACTCCAGGATTCTTGTACTTCCCTGGTGGCTCAAATGGTAAAGAATCCACCTGCAATGTGGGAGACCCGGGTTAGATCCCTGGGTCAGGAAGATCCCCTGGAAGAGGGCATGGCAACCCACTCCAGTATGCTTGCCTGGAGAATCCCCGTGAATAGAGGAGCCTGGTGGGCTACAGTCCATGAGGTAGCAAAGAGTTGGACACAACTGAGTGACTAACTAAAGTAGGCACTTTTGCTCTCAATTTTGATGACAGCTTCAAAAGGTTGATGCAAATATCATAGGTAGCATATATTCTCACATTCCTCAGTGAGGTGCTGCACCTCCTACATGGGGCTAGCAAGGAAGATGATCAGGAGAAGGAGAGGGTGGGATAATTTGAGAGAATACCATTGAAACATGAACATTACCATATATAAAATAGATAGCCAGTGAGAGTTTGATGTATGATGCAGGGAACCCAAAGCTGGTGATGTGTGACAACCTAGAGGTATGGGGTGGGGAGAGAGGTGGGAAGGGTCACATCTATCCCTGTGGCCAACTCATGTTGATGTGTGGCAGAGACCATCACAATTTGTTGTTGTTCTATTGCTAAGTCATTTCCGACTCTTTGCGACCCCATGGACTGTGGCATGCCATGCCTCCCTGACCATCACAATATTGTAATTATCCTTCAATTAAAATAAATAAATGTATTTTTTAAAAAGCTATTTCTGTGACCCTTCCGTCTTAACATCCACCAGAGGGTGTAAAAAGGTAAGGCGGAGGAGAGAGTTCCTTTGAAAAAAATGCTGTCAAGCCGAGTCTCTTTTCTTTTTTTTTTTTTCTTTTTTTCCCAGTCTCTTTTCTTCCCCCAACACCAGCCATACAGAAATGAGAGGCCTACTTCCTCTTTATTCAAGCCTAGTGAGAAGGGCTTCAGAGACACATTTGCAAAGCTTGATGAGTGTTTCTTAGTGTGTGGGAATATTTTGGGGCTATACATAAGAAGACAAAGCTAAAAGGCTAAGCTGAAGCCATGTGTGAAGACAGGGAAAGGGAAGAGGGCTGTCATGGGGACAGGTGGTGTACTCAATGATGCTTGGGTATACTCTGGACCAAGTGGACAGTGAGGTTTGTAACTAAATCCATCTGGAAGAAGTCTACACAAGAGATCAACCCAATGATGTAATCCCATCAGTATCAGGGCAAGGGAAGCCCTCTGGGTCTGGTGCTAAGGGTAGTGGCTGTCACAACTGTTTGTTTAGAATATACATCATCCATGTCAGGGGGCTGGATGTGAGGTCTCATGAGGGGCCTCTGAGGACCCCTAGGGGTGCTCAAAGAAAAATATCTGCTTGGCACCTCCATTGTTGGTTGTTCAGTTGTGACTGACTCTTAGTGACCCCATGAACTGTAGCCCACAAGGCTCCTCTGTCCATGGGACTTTCCAGGCAAGAATACTGGAGTGGGTTGTCTTCTCCCGGAACCTCCATTACCCATCCCCAGTTACAGCCCCAGGTCAGCTGGGGGAGAGGAGACAGGAGCTCAAGGAAATAGAAAGGAAACTCTATGACCATGCCCCTTCTCCCCACTGCAAGTTTCCAGCCTGAGGACAGCCTGAGCTGGATAAAGAAGCCTTCACTTAATAGTTTTGGAGTTCTTACTATACATGGAACCAAAAATATTGGTATTAAAACAAAGCTGTTCCTATACTTAGAAGTAACTAAAGGTCTTCCTTTTTAAAAATTTTCTGAGTTATTATAAGATTCTTAGGACCTGCCTTAAATTTTATTCAACAGACAGAGAAGGAATACCTCCTCAGGGCAGGTTGGAAAGGCAATGAAGAGGAAGAATGAAGTTGTTTTCTGCTTATACTCTGTGGAAGTTACATTTCCATTTTGGTTACTCAGATCCAATTTTCAAATGTACTTTTTGAGGAAAGATGAAAATAGAACTAGAGATAGCAGTTGAGATGTATAAAGATAGAACATATATTGTCAACATGTCCAAATATGAAGACATTCATTCATTATTAATTCATCAAAAATAAATTGATTACCTACTGTGTGCCATGGCTATAGCTAGAGACAAGGGTTACAAACATGCTGCACAATTCTTAGTCCAATGGGAGAGTCAGTTCAATTCAGTTCAGTCGCTCAGTCATGTCTTACTCTTTTCGACCTCATGAATTGCAGCAGGCCAGGCTTCCCTGTCCATCACCAACTCCCGGAGTCCACCCAAACTCATGTCCATTGAGTCGGTGATGCCATCCAACCATCTCATCCTCTGTCGCCCCCTTCTCCTCCTGCCCCCAATCCTTCCCAGCATCAGGGTCTTTTCCAGTGAGTCAATTCTTCTCATGAGGTGGCCAAAGTATTGGAGTTTCAGCTTCAACATCAGTCCTCCCAATGAACACCCAAGACTGATCTCCTTTTGGACGGACTGGTTGGATCTCCTTGCAGTCCAAAGGACTCTCAAGAGTCTTCTCTAACACCACAGTTCAAAAGCATCGATTCTTTGGCACTCAGCTTTCTTCACAGTCCAAATCTCACATCCATACATGACTACTGGAAAAACCATAGCCTTGACTAGACGGACCTTTGTCAGCAAAGTGATGTCTCTGCTTTTTAATATGCTGTCTAGGTTGGTCATAACTTTCCTTCCAAGGAGTAAGCGTCTTTTAATTTCATGGCTGCAATCACCATCTGCAGTGATTTTGGAGCCCCAAAAAATAAAGTCTGACACTGTTTCCACTGTTTCCCCATCTATTTCCCATGAAGTGATGGGACCAGATGCCATGATCTTAGTTTTCTGAATGTTGGGCTTTAAGCCAAATTTTTCACTCTCCTCTTTCACTTTCATCAAGAGTCTCTTTAGTTCCTCTTCACTTTTTGCCATAAGGGTGGTGTCATCTGCATATCTGAGGTTATTGATATTTCTCCCAGCAATCTTGATTCCAGCTTGTGCTTCTTCCAGTCCAGTGTTTCTCATGATGTACTCTGCATATAAGTTAAATAAGCAGGGTGACAATATACAGCCTTGACGTACTCCTTTTCCTATTTGGAACCAGTCTGTTGTTCTGCATCCAGTCTAACTGTTGCTTCCTGGCCTGTATACAGATTTCTCAAGAGGCAGGTCAGGTGGTCTGGTATTGCCATCTCTTTCAGAATTTTCCACAGTTTATTGTGATCCACACAGTCAAAGGCTTTGGCATAGTCAATAAAGCAGAAATAGATGTTTTTCTGGAACTCTCTTGCTTTTTTGATGATCCAGCAGATATTGGCAATTTGATCTCTGGTTCCTCTGCCTTTTCTAAAACCAGCTTGAACATCTGGAAGTTTACGGTTCACATATTGCTGAAGCCTGGCTTGGAGAATTTTGAGAATTACTTTGCTAGCGTGTGAGATGAGTGCATTTGTGTGGTAGTATGAGCATTCTTTGGCATTGCCTTCTTTGGGATTGGGATGAAAACTGACCTTTTCCAGTCCTGTGGCCACTGCTGAGTTTTCCAAATTTGCTGGCATATTGAGTGCAGCACTTTCACAGCATCATCTTTCAGGATTTGAAATAGCTCAACTGGAATTCCATCACCTCCACTAGCTTTGTTCGTAGTGATGCTTTCTAAGGCCCACTTGACTTCACATTCCAGGCTGTCTGGCTCTAGGTGAGTGATCACCTATCATGATTATCTGGGTCGTGAAAATCTTTTTTGTACAGTTCTTCTGTGTATTCTTGCCAGAGGCACAAACAAATATAGCACAGTGTTACCTCATAATACAGACATAGATACAGAATTATATAGAAGAAATCTTCTCCTAACTCAGGCTGCCCATTTGCATTTCTTATTTGCATATCTTCAAAATAAAAATTTACTTGGGAGATCCACTAACACTAAATTAGGAATTTCCTAGTAGGGTATTACAGAGACCACAGTGGAAGAAGGGCAGAGAGGGGCCCAGGCCATAAAAAGTTTGGGCCAGAAGACTATTTGCTCACTTCACGACTTTGCTGAATCAGAGTTACTTGCTAAGGGACAAGTTACTTGCAACAGCTATTATGCAAATTAAACCCAACATTCTATGATTAGAGCATGGTAGGAACTGGCATAGTCATATGTCTTTTTTTTCCCCCCACATGTTAAAAAAAAAACAAAAAACTTAACTAAAGTTATTTCTCACACTCCCTTTTTAGGTTTGGCAAACATTATGGTAAATGAGAAGAAAATGGAAAAGTTTTAAATGCTTTTGGCATTTGGCCCCAGTCAAACATAAGAATTAGAAGTGACAATAAGAATAATCTTTATGACTTTAGGATCTTCAGGTCTTTTTTCTTGGAGTTCTGAATTAAGTAAGGAATAGGGACTGCAATGTATTTTTCAAAAGTCTTGAGGAAGATAATTATTTTGTTTTTATTCGGTCATATTAAGTAATATTCACTTCTCAGAAATATGGTGTTTTGCTCATCCAGGTATTTAGATGTTACATTAAATCTGACTATGCTTAAATGAACATTTTTGGATTTCCTTCTCTGTACAATGGGCTTCCCAGGTGGTGCTAGTGGTCAAGAACCTGCCTGCCAATGCAGGAGATCTAAGAGATGCGGGTTCAATCCCTGGGTCGGGAAGATGCCCTGGAGGAGGGCCTGGAAACCCACTCCAGTTTTCTTGCTTGGAGAATCCTATAGACAGAGAAGCCTGGCAGATTACAGTTCATGGGGTCGCAAAGAGTTGGACATAACTGAAGTGACTTAGCACACACACATTCTGTACAGTAATTTTAACAATTTTTGTATGGAGAGAAGAGAAGGCTACTTTTAGCTTTTTATTTTGTTTTTAACATTTTATGTAACTTTTTTAGTTTGTTTTCTAAAAAATTATTTAGGAGTTGGGCTTTTGTTAGAAAAGTCTGATTTTTGTTTGCTTCATTTCGTTTTTTTCTCATTATTTAGTATTTTAAACTTCCTCTCTTTGAGCCTCATTTACTCCAGTTTAGGATTTTTTTTTGCCCAAATAATAGAATAGTTTTGTGGAAAAAAAAAAGATCAACTTTTACACTGTCCATGTAACTAGATTGAAGGAAGCCCCTAGTTTTCTGCTTCCTATCCTACCCTCCAAATCTCTCAGTAACAGCTACCTTTTCAAAACAAACAAACTAGTAGCAGTTATATGAGCTACAGTATTTACATGTGGGAAAGACTGAATTATTCTAAATTAAATACGTCAGCTATGTTTTGCAGGGGCTTTCTGAAGGATCTGAAGACTCACATGGTGCGTCAACAAAAGTTTCTAGTCTTCACCACATTACTGTTGTGGTTGAGACACCCACCTGTTACATTCCTACCACTGGGTAGTCAATGTTTGTTGAATAAGTGAATGAATGATTACTCAAAGTGGACAGGAAGATCTGTTCCATAGGCGTCCAGGGCCATGACTCTTAGTTGTTGGTGTCTGAAGGGGTTAATACATAGCCTTCTCTTTTGCCTCCTGCTTAAGCTCAGGACCAACTGAGAAATAAATGCAGAAATAGTGCAGATGGAGATCAAAGTACCACTTATGATAGTGACAAGACTGTTGGGAAAAATGGCCAAATGGTTTGCTAACACTAAACTCCAGAGCTAGGCTGGGTTCACCCATCCAGTTAGACTGGTTCACCCACCCAGCCAAGGCTGATCTGGGTAATTGCAATTTACCTCTATTACGGCAAATCCCGGAAAACTGACAGTAGGACAGAGCAAAGAAAAATGGAGAAGACCTGGGATGTGCAGGCCTAATTCCTTCTTCTAACTCATTCATCAGAGAGGTTGTTTCTCTTCCCACTGAGCACAGAGATTTATGGATGGAGAGAGGTCAGTTGTTTGACTCTTGTGGTGGCCTCTCAATATGAGAAGAATCATCAAGAAAAGGAATAAGTGGAATCCCCATACACAAGCACTTAGTTCCTCTACCAGTTTTGAGCCACTTCATAATGGACATCTTATGCTCTTGGGGTTCAGGCACCTGCCCATCCTGAACCTCAGATCACCTGTTCTTTCTCAGGCTCTGGACCCAATACTCCCAGCATCCCTGTTTGGCCAGTCCTGGCTCTTCCACTCTCAGTGGGCTATCCTTCCAGAACTGAAGGGCAGGTGGGGGCAGGAAAGAGTTTATTCTGAGTGGCTTCCACCCTCTGTTCTGCAAGAAAAATATCCCAGAAGCCAAGGAGCAATTGGAATTTAGTTTCTTATGATGTGAGAGGAGGAAAAACAACTCTCCTTCCTCAGTTTTCCTATAGAATTAAGAATAAAATGCAAATAAATACTCCAAAATTTATTCCTCTCATCTTGTTAAAATAGCATTTGTAGTTTAAGGGAATGGCATTTTGGTGGGTTGATTTAAAATTCATCATTGATTAAAAAGAAGAAAGACTACACAGGGACATCCCTGGCGGTCCAGTGGTTAAGACTCTGTAATTCCACTGCAGGGGGCATGGGTTCCATCCCTGGTCTGGGAACTAAGATCTCACATGCCACTTGGCTGGCCAAACAAACAAGTTAAACAAACAAACAAACAAAAAAACTAAAGAAAAAAAAGAAAGAAAGATAAGGTAAAATTTAACTCTTCCCGAGTGTGTCACTGAAAGTTGAGCACTGGAACTCAGGCTTCATACCTTGTTAGAAAGAACTCATTTTTGGAAAGATGGGACTCTGGCCAGTTACAAAATAGTCAATTCTTAACATTATTCTTTAAAATGAGTCTTCTGGTGGTACAGGCAGTTGCTTGATGAAAATATATGTCTGACTCAATATGACTTTCACAACAGTTTTGCTGTCAAAATGTAATGATGCTGTCTGATGTAATGATGGTTCTCTCCTGGTGGTAAGCATTCATGTGTGCTCATTCACTAAGTCTTGTCCAACTCTTTGCAACCCCATGGACTTAAGCCCACTAGGCTCCCCCAGTTCAGCTCAGTCACTCAGTCGTGTCCGACTCTTTGCGACCCCATGGACTGTAGCAAGCCAGGCCTCCCTGTCCATCACCAGCTCCTGGAGTTTACTCAAACTCATGTCCATTGAGTCAGTGATGCCATCCAACTATTTCATCCTCTGTCGTCCCCTTCTCCTCCTACCTTCAATCTTTCCCAGCATCAGGGTTTTTTCAAATGAGTCAGTTCTTTGCATCAGGTGGCCAAGGTATTGCAGTTTCAGCTTCAGCATCAGTCCTTCCCGTGAATATTCAGGACTGGTTTCCTTTAGGATGGGTTGTTGGATCTCCTTGCAGCCCAAGGGACTCTCAAGACTTTCCTGGAGGCCCAGTGATCAAGACTCCATGCTTCCATTGCAGGGGCATGTTTTTGATCCCTGGTTGGGGAACTAAGATCCCACGTGCTGTGTCATGTGGCCAAATAAATAAATAAAGTGTGATCGAGCTTTCTCCCTGGGTGTGGTTGAAGAAACAAATCACGCAGACAGCATTTGCCACAATCTTGTGAACATGAAGGGGAGCCAGATTTATGCAGCTGGAATAATAAAAGGAGGGATGCCAATTCTTAATGACATCTTTGAACTTACAAGTCAAACCAATCCTACCACATCTTTCTTATTTGTCTTATTTAATAAGACATCTTTCTTATTTAAGCCATTAGTAGGTAGAAAAAAATTAAAAGGAGTAGTAGCATCTTTAGCTACTTTTTATCATAAATTTGACTCTTTAAATTAATTCCTGTCACTAGGCAGGCTTTCAGGAAACATAGCACAAGATAGTTACATTTTGATAAGGAGGGAGAGAAAGAAAACAGATGAAAGAGAAAATAGAAAGAAAAACAGAAGGGAATTTTAAAAGCCAGCCTTTGCACCCACATTTTTACCAGACTGAAACAAAATGAGAAAAATAAAAACCATCCAGGGAGTTTTTCATGAAGGAAAATCACTCAATTTAAAAGGTTTTCCTTTATTTGGAGATTATGCCTTTCTAACTATTTTTGGTGTTAAAATATCCTTTAAAAAACAGAAATGGTGGTGGCAATAGTAGTCGCTTTCAAAAAATTCTCCATTTGAAATAAAAACAGGGCAACTTAATTATGGTCTCTATTTAACAAAAAAAAAGGTGTGTTGGTCCATCACATCCAAGGATTAAGAACCGCTCCATCAGAGCATGGGGCCTTCCCAGGTGGTGCTAGCGGTAAAGAACCTGCCTGCCAATGCAGAAGACATAAGAGATGTGGGTGTGATCCTTGGATCTGGAAGATCCCCTGGAGAAAGAAATTGCCACCCACTCCAGAATTCTTGCCTGAAAATACCCCACAGACAGAGGAACCTGGCAGGCTACAGTCCATAGGGTCACAAAGAGTTGAACATGACTGAAGCGACTTACCATGCCACCAGAGGATGGGCTGATGGCCAAGAGCACATGGATTCCATAGGAATCTGGTTGAGACAGAATAGGAGGAGGCTCAGCCTGAAAAAGGAGGGAATGAGAACACAGGGAAGCTAAGGCAAAAACATGACGGGAGAGCAGAATTCAGGGGCCTTTCCATCTCCTTCCTTTAGGTTCAGCCTAGTCTGAACCAAGGACATTTTCTTCCAGCTACATCAAATTGCTCAGTATTACACTTCCTGCTAGACCTTTGACAACATAAATGAAATATGTATATTTCACAGTGCCTAGTACAGTGTGCACTATTTAAGTGTTTTCTTTTAGAGGATTGGTATAGCTAGTCCACACTTAGGTAAAGAAGGAATTTAAAAAAAAACAGAAAACTAAAAAAATAATATTTGATGTTTGGCATCCACTCTCTCATTGGATAGTCTCACTATCTTTTGATCACCACCCTATAGATTAGGAAATTGAATATCTGAAAAATTATCTGAGGCCACGTGTGTGTGTGCGTGTGTGCTCAGTCATATTTAACTCTGCAACCCCATGGACAGTAGCCCTCCAGGCTCCTCTGTCCATGGAATTTTCCAAGCAAGAATACTGGAGTAGGTTGCCATTTCTTTCTCCAGGGGATCTTCCTTCCTGCCCAGGGATCGAACCTGCATTCCTTGCATCTTCTGCATTGGCAGGTAGGTTCTTTACCAGCTGAGCCACCAAGGAAGCCCATCTAAGGCCACAGAGACACTGCAAAGCATGGAAGCCTAGTCTGAACCAAGGACATGTTCTTCCAGCTACATCACATTGCTCAGCATTACCCTTACTGTTAGATGCTCAGTTGTGTCCGACTCTGTGTGACCCCATAGACTGTAGCCTGCCAGGCTCCCCTGTCCATGTGATTCTCCCAGCAAGAATGCTGTAGTGGGTAGCCATTACTCTTAACAGAGTTCAAAACTGCTTGTTATTTCTTTTTTTTTTTTTCAAAGGACTGAGAACATTTCTTTCTTGTAACTTACAAAAAATAAATACAACTGTCACTAATCTTCATGAGCAATTTCTCTTAAAATCTAAATTATGTAGGATACTTAAATTGTTCTCTGGCTAGAGGAAAGAAGAAGCGCCTGTAGTAGTTCACATGAATACTCAAGTTTAGCGGCACCAGCTCATCTTTCTAGTCAAGAAGACTAAGGTCGATGTGGAAGTAGACGTAAGGAAAGTAGTTTTGGTTGCTGAGTTGGAGTCCAGGGATCTCCACGGATGCATCCAATATACTTGCAGCTGCAACTTCATCCAGATGCCTGAAGACGGAGTTCAGAACCTCTCCTAAACGTTTGGAGCATGACTTCTTATGAGGCTGGAGGAGAACCACCTGGAAGTTCACTGGCAGTCCATACCTGAGCACAGACTCCACAAACACTCTCAGCGCCTTGATGTGGATCCAGGCAATAAAGGCTTTGCTGAAGTTGACCTTGAGCCATCGCAGCAGTGGGCCCTCACTCTCTCCCTCTCTGTTGCTCTGCCCCGCAGCAGGCCTATCGGGGTTCCCTAGAGGGGTTACCTTAACCTTGTGGTCCAGGAAGGTGGATGATCCCTTTTAAAGAGCAACACAGGAAATTTGATATTGTTGCTTCTTATCCGACAGCA
The DNA here is from genome assembly GCF_054371585.1 of Giraffa tippelskirchi. Lineage (NCBI taxonomy): Eukaryota > Metazoa > Chordata > Mammalia > Artiodactyla > Giraffidae > Giraffa > Giraffa tippelskirchi. Next base: position 136,356,192 of record NC_137283.1, read on the forward strand.
GTTGGGTCATCTCTTCCTTTTCCCTTTTAATTTCTTTTTCATCATAGTAAAATTCTCGTACAGTGAACTTATTCTCTCTGGCTTTGGTTTTGAAACCATCGATCACTTTTCAAAACAGAGTCACGGTGAAGAGGCCGCCCTCCTTGTCCTCAGCGATCAACTTGGTTGACCATGGGACCACCATGTCTGAGAGGGATTCGTAGGTTTTTTGTCATTGTACGTAACTCGGTTTGGGGACAATGACCAGCAGTGTGAGCAGGTACTCGGAATCCAGCACGAAGTCTACTTTGCTCACAATGTCTCTCAGGGTCCGTATGAAGAGGTTTCCCATGGATTTCTTCTCCAGATTCTCTAGGTTTGTCTTCAGAGTGTTGTAGGCGGCCGTTCGGGACTTCAGGTCTGTCTCTATCTGTGCCAGTTGCTTTGCCAGAGTGTCCACCACTCTCACCAGAGGCTGCTTCGTGGGATACTTGGCCATGTCCCATTCGAAGTGGGTCACAAAGGACGTTAGGTCAACTCCGTTGGCCAGAAGGTTCTCCTGGACCTTTCCCTTGGCGTCTTCCAACACTTCCACCACGCTCTGGGCCATTCTCCTTATGAGACTTTCAGCAAAGATATCGAGCTTCGCCAGCTCATCAGAGAGGCCGACAAGGGAATCCAAGGTCCCCACCTTGAAGTCAGGAATTGTGAACGTGGTGTTATAAGACAGGTTGGACTTGGAGGTTACTGTGTTCATCCTCTCCAGGGCTTGTAAATTTTCCTTATCTCCAGGGACAGAAATTAACCAAAACTCCGACATGTTTCTGTTTCATGTTTCTGTTTCTCCAGTCTTCTTTGATCCAGCTCGCGCACACCGAACGCAGTTCCTTTCGCTCTTGATCGCTGATGGCCTGGGGACAAACTGGCCCCGAGGAGATGCCACCGGCCCCGGCCCCTGCGAGGGCGCAGCAGAGGCGCCGGCTCCCGGGTTCCCACGGAGAAAGCTCGAGGAGGGCGCGCGTGGGCCGAGGAGGAGCGGGGACCAAGGGGAGGCGGGCAGCTCGCTCTGGTCCCCCGGGTCGCGACGCGCGCCCTCTCGCCTCGCCGCCTCGGGTCCTCGAGCCGCCGCGCGTCCTTGCCGGGAGCCCGAGGGCCGCGCGGGTAGGCAGCGGGCGGGCGCGGGGCCGAAGCGCGCGGCCGGCTCCCGGGAGGCAGCGGCTTCTTGTTGTTTCTTTTTTTTTAAGTTCTTATAGTTTCTCTTAAAAAAGAAAAAGTTTATTTATTTTAATTGGAAGCTAATTACTTTACAATATTGTGGTGGTTTTTGCCATACATTGACATGAATCAGCCACGGGTGTACATGGGTCCCCATCCTGAACCCCCTCCCACCTCCCTCCCCATCCCATCCCTCTGGGTTGTCCCAGTGCACCGGCTTTGAGTGCCCTGCTTCACGCATCAAACTTGGACTGGTGATCTAGTTCACATATGCTAATATACATGTTTCAATGCTGTTCTCTCAAATCATCCCACCCTCGCCTTCTCCCACAGAGTCCAAAAGTCTGTTCTTATATCTGTGTCTCTTTTGCAGTCTCACATATAAGGTTGTCGTTACCATCTTTTTAAATTCCATATATATGTGTTAGTATACTCTATTGGTGTTTTCCATTCTGACTTACTTCACTCTGTATAATAGGCTCCAGTTTCATCCACCTCATTAGAACTGATTCAAATACATTCTTTTTAATAGCTGATTAATATTCTACTGTGTATATGTACCACAGCTTTCTTATCCATTGACCTGCCGATGGACATCTAGGTGGCTTCCATGTTCTAGATATTGTAAACAATACTGTTTGTTTTAAGGTGTAAAGTACATTATGATTAAAAAACTTTTACTGAAGAATATTAACCATTGATATTGTATTTAATTTAGATTAATTGTAAAATGAAGCTATCAATTTGAGGATTATAAACCAATTGCTGATAAAAAGTTTTTCAACCCAGAAGAGAAGGGGGTGGTTAAGGGCAGAATTTACAGAATTTTGCTTTGTTTCTTTGGAATTTAAATTTATTAGCCACAGAAGCACATAATAACAGTAGTTTGGATTTTGAAACTCCTTTACAGAACTTCCTTAGCAGGTTGGAATTAAACAGACAAGCCATCATTTTACATCTTTACTAAAGTGGTACCAGGTCCTTAATCAGCAATAATGTGAAAGGAATACAACAGAAGGGAAGACATCTGGGAACTGATTTTCAGAGTTTAATGAAGTTCACTTTAGCTACATATTTTAAGGGAATACTAAGTACAACAGAACAAAACAATGACATTTACTCTAGAAACAATGTCTTGATTGTGAATGTCCTTTAATCCTAAACTTTGCCATTGTTCATAAAATGTTCCGTATTGATAAATCTCATGATAGAATCAGAGAATGTCTGTCTTCAGACATATGATACAATATGATTCAGCTATATGATCCAATCTATAGCTGAAAAATGATGATTCAGCAGATTCAGCTCTTAGTAATAAAATAAAACCCATTTTCCCAATCCTGATTTCTAATAGGTTTATATATCCCTTTTGGCTACTTATAAATCTGGAGCTTTGCATAGTTTGACTTCAAAGTTTCTCAGCAATGACCACACCTGGCATCAACCTCTTTCACCCTTGCTAAAACACTAGAAACAATTCTTACTATGACAGTAATTCAGAACTTTCTTAATGCAACAAAAATATATGGAGCTATTGAAAGCTCCATATATCCAAGGGACTTATAAGTATAGCTTTCTGCCCTTGACTTTCCATGGAATGGAATCAGCTTTTCTCTTTATATATAAAACACAGGGATTGACTACTTCATATGTTTTGAAAATACATTTTTTAGTTTGCCTTTCTACTGCCAGTTTTTAAACTAGGGTAAAATTGGCATTTTTGGAGAGGACTGAAAAAGAACTCCACACAAAGGAGAGTTATATAAGAGCTAAGTTTGAAGGCTTAAATAGTTTAAAGACAGAAATAGGGACTCTTGTTCTCTGGAAAACCCCCTGATCCGCAACATTTCAGCTATGGTGAAGACCTGGAAATCGTGGGTTAAGATCCTGTGACCTGATTCATCTGCTCTTCATCAAAACTGTAGACACAGAGTGAGAAAAGCAGACCTTGGTAGCAGGGAGTTGCTCAATATTATCCTTTAGGTCTTGGTTTTGCTAGCACTCAGAGCTAACTTTCATCTTTTTCCATTAAATGAAGACATCAGAATGATGTTTAACACAGAACGTCAGCACCAGTCAAGACCATCTGTGACCATGATGGACCAGGACAAAAGCAAATTCATGAAGTAATCATGCCTGAGCACAGACAAAAAGGTAAATGTTCTCCGAGCCAAAAAAACAAAATGACCAAACATCCCCCTAGCCTGGCATGTAGAAATGATTACTGCTTCTTTACTAATTATAGCATTCTCTCTTTCTAGATAAGATTCACTAAGATACCTGCTTTTGAAGTCCTAGCCCTCAGTGCCCCAGAATGTGACCTTGTTTAGAAAAGTGGTCATTGTACACGGAGACAGTTGAGATGCGATCACAATGAAGTGGCCTGAGCCCCTAATCCAGTGTGACTGGATTCCTTTTAGGCACAGGAAATTTGGGCACAGACATGCACCCAGGCCGAACTTCAAGTAAAGATTGGTATTATGCTACCACAAACCAAGGGACTACCTAGAAGCCAGGAGAGAGGTCTGAACAGAGACCTCTCCAGTGCCCTCAGAGGCAACGTGGCCCTGCCAGCACCTTGATCTTGAACTTCCAACCTCCAGAACTCTCAGATCACAAATTTCTCTCATTTAAAGCAACTAGCTTGTGGTTCTTTGCTATGGCAGCTCTAGGAAGTGTATGCATACTCAAACACAGGATGATTCTTTTTTTCCTGGCAGCATCATATCCAAAGGAGTACCTGACTTCCTTGAACTCTGCTGAAAATCACCTAAAGTGAAAGTGAAAGTTGCTCAGTCATGCCTGACTCTTTGTGACTGCGTGGACTATGCAGTCCATGGAATTCTCCAGGCCAGAATACTGGAGTGAGTAGCCTATCCCTTCTCCAGGAATCGAATTGGGGTCTCCTGAAGGCAGATTGAAGGCGGATTCCTTACCAACCAAGCTATTAGGGAAGCCAAAAATCACCTAACACAAGCCCAAATCCTACAGTCGTGACTCACACCCTCTTAACACAGTTCTCCACGCTGTCTGTGTTTTTCTTCATTACAATAAGTTGATAAAACCAACCTGTTTAACTACAACTCTGTTCCTGGTGGCCTTTGGCTGAAGGGCATTGACACAACTCAGGAAATGTTCTTTTCCCCCCAGTAATGTGTATAATTATTGCTTGTTTCAATTGCTTTGGTCACTTCCCCTGCCCGCACCCCACTCTGGGAAACTTTATTTCATAGCAAGAATGTCTATTTTCTACTGTCTTTTCAACATGGCAAAAAGGTTTCTATACATCACTGGTTGGGTTTTATCCCATAACAAATCAACTTCAAAAGTGGATTTTTTGATTGTTTGTACATCTTTAAGTTCATTCGAACTCTTTCACTATCTTTCTACTTTCACTGTCTCATTACCTTTTTTTCATTTCAATTTTAGCTTTTTCTCTCCTTATAACTTTCTGGTCTTATTTCATATAGGCCATATCATTTTGAATTTTATTGAAAATTTCAGTTTTCTCTGTTTTTTCTTCTGGCTTCTATGATCAATCATTTTTTAATAGGTTTCCTCTTTAAAATTTTTTTTTAAATCATGAGTTTTTTTTTTTGAGTCTCTTGTTCTGTAAATCATTTTCAAATTCTCTATACTGTTTGTTGTGTATATAGTAAGTTAGATTATCGCTAAAAAAAATTCACCTCTGTGAAGGGATATATCCACTGAGTCCCATCTAGATCAGCAATCCCTAGCTGATTCACAGATCCATGGGAATAAATATTAATTGTTGCATGTCACCAAGATTTTGTGGTTGTTATGCAATATTAGCTAATGGTATGCTATGCTTTCTCATTTGTTTGCTTGCAAATTTATAGTCCCATGATGGGGATGACTATACATATCTAGAATCTACCAAATTGGGTGAATGTGTGCCCTTAATTTTATTTTCTGACAATTGGCTGCTAGCTGAATTTCTCTTTAAATTTGTAGCTTTTAATATTAATAGGTTAGTATATCCAGCTCCTAGCCCAAATTCTAGCAGCTAACAAATTACATTCACCTTGCTTTGTTCTGTGGCACCAATGGGATTTTATCCCGCTCTCTCTACCAGTATTCTGACACTGAACACAAAGAGAAAGTGAAAAAACAACTCCCTACAGAGCTGGCATTCTCTAACTGTCCCACTTTAGTTATGGAAATGACATATTCCCAGATTCATTGCCTTTCCTGCTTCTTGTCCAGCTGTCTTCCTCAAGTTGCATCCCTAAATGGATGTAAGAAGAAAGATAATGAAAGGAGCACAGAAATGGTGGGTAGACAGGGGAATGGCAATCTTGCATCTACAAAAGCAACAGTCATGGTGGGGGGGTGGGGTGGGGAAGAAATGCCCAGTGTTCTTTTTAGTCTAGTCCTTGTATTTCCGGGCCAGGAGCTGATGGTTTGCAAGGTATTAGGGTTGTGCAGTTTCCCATGTCACAGTACTGGCTAGGTGTTTCCATCCAGGTTGTACATTAGAGTTAAGAAAATTTCTCTTAGACTCTTAATTTTCAGTGTTTTGAGCTTTCCTAAATTTCTTTCTTTCGTCATCTATTTCTTTTTTCCTAGGAATTTTATTAAGAAGCAGAGACAGGTAAGAGCCTCCTCAGTAGATGTTGTTTTAAATTACGGATTAAAAATGAATACAGTGATATAACCAAAGTTTATATTCCTTATGAGCAGAGACTAAATTCAGATTTCTTAACTGATTTATAGCATAGTATCAGCATACTGTAGTTGTTCAATGAATTTTCTTTGATGGACAAAATCAATTTGCTCTAAGCCATAGATAATCCCTGATTATCCAGTTGGCATTTCTTGGCAATTGAGGAAGGAATTTCATACCCACGGCCAAGGTCAATATTTCCTGCTCTTCAGATATCAAGCCAATTCACTATTCACTTGATGTAAATTAGTACCAAGTTCATAAGTTAATTGTGAAGATCTGGGTATCACTTAAGGCAGCCATTAAGTGGTGCTTTAAGCACCAAAGTATCACTTAAAGCACCACTTAAAACAATGGTTGCCATTTCCTTCTCCAGGTGATTTTCCTGACCTAGGGATCGAACCCATGTCTCCTGCATTGGCAGGTGGATTCTTTACCTGCTGAGCCACCATAAATTCCTTACTAATAGAGCTCTGGTTCCTATTGTTTGTGTTAGAAACTGACACGTTGATGTACAGTCACTGAAGCACCAACACAATTAAAATTCCAGAATGATTAACCTCAAAATAGGTAGAATCAACAAAAAAATAATTACTTCTGGGTGAAAGGGGGCCTTTCAGGTGGCTCAGTGGCAAAGAATCCACCTGCCAATGCAGGAGAAACAGATTCAATCCTGGAGTTGGGAAGATCCCCTGGAGCAGGAAATGGGAGCCCATTCCAGTATTCTTGCCTGGGAAATTCCATGGACAGAGGAACCTGGTGGGTTACAGTCCATGGGGTCACAAAAGAATCGGACATGATTTAGAGACTAAACAACAACAAACAAAATGTCAAAGGAGATATTTCTTGTCTAAACTTGTTCATGATTTAAAAAATCGTTGACAGGCATTAACAGCAAGTAATTCCATATAAATCAGTGTTTGAGCCCTAAGACAAAGCAGCTTAGAGAAGTTTCCTTTAATTTTGGTGTAGCAGCTCTCTGAAATATTCAGCATTTGTAACAATGTTGACATTTATTCAACACAAAGTGATTTTAGCCACTATTAGAAAACAGGTTGAATAAAATCAAGTACCATTGGAAAATCAGGCAAGTAAATATTTACAAACCATATTTACATAAGACAAAAGATTTAAGGGATTTTCTATTAAATGCTTTTATTTATATTGTGATGCTTCACCTCAGTAAATCTACCATAATGAAGGGATTTAAAATTTAATTACCCTCTAACTTTAAAAACCTTTGACTTGGTAGTTCTTCAGTTCTGGGGAAGATGTGTTTTGCTTCTCTTTTCAAGTAAATAAGATAAAAATAAATATTTAAGTTTCTGAAGTGACATATGGACAGCATGGCTAGAGCTACCGTCTGGAGATCTACAGCCCATGAGACAGGACATGATAGAGCAGCTAACACGAGGTACGTGTACGTGTGTGTGTGTTAGTCACTCAGTCGTGTCCGACTCTCTGTGACCCCAGGGACTGCAGTCCACCAGGCTCCTCTGTCCATGGAATTCTCCAGGCAAGAATACCGGAATGGGTTGCCATTTCCTTCTTCGATGCAAATTTTAGTAGTAGTAGTTTAGTCGCTAAGTTGTGTCCGACTCTTGCGACCCCACAGACTGCAGCCTGCCAGGTTCCTCTGTCCATGGGATTCTCCAGGCAAGAATACTGGAGTGGGTTGCCGTTTCCTTCTCCAACAAGGTATATAAACATGCTTAAATTCTATTTTCGTGCTTGCACTGTTTCTCTCTGATAAAGTGAGTCCAACAAAAGTCCTCCTTCAGAACTGTTGTGAATTTAAGGTTTCCAGAATTTTCTTTTGCTCCAAGCGTAAACTTAATGCTTGAAAGTTGGACAAATATCATAAAATAATAAAGCAACAGTGTCGCTATGTAAGCAGCAGCTATACTCCTCTTCTAAAAAGCCATGAAGAGCTGCTTGTTGTACAGTGCCAGAATTTTCTGTAAGGATCACAGGCCGTCTGCTGGTCAGACTTTCTCCAGCCAACACTGCCATCTATTGGTAAAATTATGACGGTATCTAGCAAAATGAAATTTTGGTTGGTAATTGGTGAAGGCTTTGTTTTTGATTTGACTTTGGTTTGTGTTTTGAATTTTATTCGAATGGGCCCAGAAAGGAAGGGTTTCTTTTTCTTCCTGAAAGAAGTTCACAATTTGGTGTAGTGATTAAGAATGCTGGCTGAGCTCTTTCCTACCTGTGTGACCTTGGCAAGTGACTTAAGCTCTCTGGGTTGTTGCTTTCTCATCTATAAAGTGGATGTGCCTGCCACAGTGCCAGGAATGCAATGTGTGCTCAATGAATATGAGCTCTTATTATTTCCTTCTTAAGGCATATATGAATGAAAGCGTCTCAATTATTTTCTAGGAACATTCCTGCGTTTTAAGATATTTCCCATTCATGTGTTTTTATGTTTCAGTAACTCCCAATGGCAGAACATAGTAGAAAGTCTTCCTTGAAGTTTTAATTTCCATCTCCTGAAATTATTCAGTCTTGAAATATATTTGATTGAGAACCATCCAGAAAATAGCCTCTTTTTTTTTTATGAAGAGTAGTTTTGTCTTGAATTTTTTACACTTTTCTGTAAACCCAATTTATTATGGTGACAAAACCTTAAAAAGATAACTATAAACAAATAAAAAATATGTAATGCTTTGGGAAATGCAGCCTCTACTTAACTAAGAGCAGCTTCTAGAATATAGACTTTAAAAAATTTTTATTTAGTTTGGCTGTGCTCTGTTTTCATTGCTGCGGAGAGCTTTCTCTAGTTGCAGTGAGCAGGGGCTACTCGCCTGCTGTGGAGCAGGGTGCACAGGACTAGCTGCCCTGCAGCATGTGGAATCTTCCCAGACCAGGGATAGAGCCCATGTCCCCTGCACTGGCAGGCAGATTCTTAACCACTGGACCAGCAGGGAAGTCCTAGAATATGGATATTATTACAGAAGGCAAACAGGAGGCATTCCATGCAGTCTTAGATTGGAAATTCACTAAGCACCACTGTGACATTTTCACATGGCTTCTTTCCTCCCATCAGCCATCTTGTCCGCTTTCTTCCCTTTAAGATTTATTTTGTAGGCGCTTGCCCTTTCCATGGGGCTTCCCAGGTAGTGCTAGTGGTGAAGAACCCGCCTGCCAAGGCAAGAGCCATAAAATTGCCTCTCTTTTTTCAGCTCCTGCCAAATCTTCTCTTCTTTGATTCCCCTCATCAATATCAAAAAGGCCCTCTAGGAGAGCAATAGGCCCCTTCAGAATCCTCCTCAGAAGGTCATGGGGAGGCTAGTGGAGAATGCTTCCATGTTATGATATCTGCAACCCAGGTATGTACTTATTTCATAAATTCCAATGAATACAGGGCAGTTTACACAATAACCATGAGAGAGTTGGCGGTTAACTTGGGCTTTTGCTGCATCTTGATTTCCACTTGGGAGCTCTCTGAAGCAGACACCCACTTCTCTTAGAGAGCTATTTTTGTGTTGTGGAAATAAATGAAGACCAACCAATGAGGAAAGCAAAGGCTATTTATTCAGAGCTGCAAGAAAGTCAGTTATCATCATGTGTGTCTTAGCAGAGACTTAAGGCCAGCAGAGGAGTGGAAGAGCTTTGCAATCGAACAAAGAGAAGGCTGCAGATCTGCCCTGACTGGGGGCTGTAGGCAGGCTAACAAGAAGTGGGGCAACCTATGTGATTGGTTGAGGGTGCACATTTGGCTTTCTTTAGCTAGTCCTAAGTTGGAAGTAAAGACAAAAATTAGGGAAGTGGTCAATTATTAAGTCATGGCCATTCGGGGCCAATTTGTTCAGAAGTTATTGTTTAGCTTCCTGGATTGTTACTAGAGATAGTAGTCAGACTTCCTCCAAATTTGCCATCTAGCAGGCTGACTTTCTGGGCTGGTTACTGCAGATAAGGGGGTTGGTTTTCCAGACAGGTTGTTGCAGGTTGTGAGCCAGAGTTCTATTTTTAAATATGATCTGCTCATTGTCATTTAAATATTGTCTCTTGGGGTGGTGGAGGAGTAGGTTGAGGTGATTGCCCAGTGCTGGCTTCTTTCATGCCCTTTGCTGTACCTAACTCTGTCCATAGGGGCTGGGAGCTGTAGCTTCTCCCAGGGCACTCTTTGGAAAAACAGCTCCAATCTCCTTGGATGCTCTTTCTCATAACTACATCTATTTTGCTTCGTGGCTTCTCTTCACTAAGTGTTTCATCAACGTAAGCTCAATTGATTTCTATCTTTTAGAAATTCCTTGAAATTTCTGTTCCATTGATGATACCCTTTTTCTATTGTATTCTTATTTTTTTCTGTTAATCACAAAAACCCACAAAGTCATTCTGTATATCTTATGCAAATAGGGTCAATTAATAGAAAATCTGAATTTTATTTACAATAAGGAGAGACTCAAAATCCCACCAGAATATGGTGATTTGTAATAAAATTAGTACATATATTCCTTTCATAGAAAGGACATTCTTTTTGACAGGATCAATGTTTATTTGCTCCAAGATTCTTCTTATACAGAAATGGTTACTAGATTGGACATTCATGTGACATTGTAGACATCATGTCACTTTTTAATTAATTTTAATTTTGAGGAGCCACATTCTTCACTGCTGACCAATTTTGGCAGTTACATTCTATAAAAATAAAAGAAGTTTTTCAGAAATGCATCCAGAAAATTATTCCTCAAAATTTTGCTATATTAGGCAGTATAAATGCATCAAACCAATAGATTGTACATCTTAAGCTTGTATAATGTTGTATGTCAAATATAACTCAATTAAATTGTTTTAGCTTTATTACTAGACTTAAAATAGATCTTAGGGGAAAAAAGCTATACATGGCTGCCCATCAATAGCACTTTCCTTACTATGATCAGCGTTCCGTTTAAATTGGAAGCATTTACATAGGTGTAGTAGCTCTGCAAATTACTCTGGTAACTGGACATCACTAAAGTGATGCCATTCTTTTGATTCAGTGACCTTTTCTTTCAAAGATAGTGTTGTTATATTCAATATAAGAAAGGAATTAATTTTAAAATTTAATTTTGGGTCATAGATAGAATGGACAGCTCTTGTAAGTTACAGTTGAGATAAATTTTCCTAGTATTTCTAGTGTTTTCTTTGTAAAGTTGGCATTAATATCAATGCACCCTGTCATTTATTTAGTATTAATTTTTCAGAAACACAATTTATTTTTCATCAAAGACTTTCTTGTACTCTTGATGATTTCAAAGTCTTTATTACACTGAATCTTATTGCCTGTTTTACATATGACACTAATTTCACTTAAGGTATCATGTAAAATTGAAACAGATACATTGAGTAACATTTTTTCAAATGTTATTTTCTGCTTGTATTCTGCTGCTGCTGCTGCTGCTGCTAAGTCACTTCCTATTAATACATTAATACATCAATAATTTCTAAAAGATCGATCATTGCATAGTGCCACTATTTGAGTTCCAGTGTTGATTTGCCAATTGTGTTTTACATAAAGTGTTCAAATGTATGTCTGTTAAGTGTTTTTACATACACTCTGTCATTTCATTGTAGCCTAAAATCAATAATTTTAAAGAGATGTCCTGCTGGAATTTGTTTTTTAAAATTTACATTTCCAGCCTATCATACACACACACACACACACACACATGACTACAATATGAGGAACAAGTTATCACAGATCTTGTTGCTTACTCTTGCATGCTTCCAAGGGAACCTGGAAGGGTGACTGACCCTTGGCCAACCCCTGGGAATGCAGCCCTTGGGATGGGGGGTTTCTTTAGGCTGGTGATTGATGATTTTGTTGTTTTCATCTAGATTAATGGATCATTCTGTACCAGCTTGTCAGGTTGCCTTGCACAAACATCAAGGTTGATAGAGCATGCCTATTTTCACTGTTGGGGCTCTGAGTTTCAGTTTCCATGGCTGGTTGAGTAGCAGGATATGCCTGTGTGATCAGCACCCCATGAAAGCCTCAGGTTCTGAGACTTTACCAAGCTTTCCTGAACATTGGCACTGTACGTGTCTCACTACAGTTCTCCACCAGAGAAAAGGCACAACCTGTGTGGTCTCAGATGAGGAAAGACTCAAGAATCCCCTCTTAGCTTGACTGTATTCCACCAGTGCAGCCCTTTTCCCCTGCTGTTTTGGCTCTGTGTCCATTTCTGTAAGAAATCTTATTCATGAGCACAATCTGCTATTGAGTCTGGTGAGTCTTTCTAGAGCATCGCTGAACTTGAAGCAATTATGAGAATATCAAAACATTGTATTATTAATTCTATTATCTACTGGACAAAATTCCCCAAATGTTCAAATACAGACATTTTTACACTTTGGTAATTCACAAATCTAAACATAATCATCTGGACTGTGAGACTTTCTTATATCAAGAATTGTTTATCTAAAACAATTAAACAATACTTAACATGTATATACAGGCTTCCTGGGTGGCACTAGTGGTAAGAATCTGCTTGCTAATTCAGGAGACACAGGCTCGATCCCTGGGTTTGGAAGATCTTATGGAGTAGGAAATGGAACTCCACTCTGGTATTTTTGCCTGGAAAATTCCACAGTAGAGGAACCTGGCAGGTTACATTCCATGGGGCCACAAAGGGTCAGACACGACTAAAGGACTGAACACACAGCATGTATATATTATGTTATTTTTACTACGCTATTTTGAATAAAATATCAAAAGTGTTTTATTCATTACATCTCCTATAACTTTAATCGCTTGATTTTGTATTTCATCCCCTAAGTGATATATAATAATACATGGCATGAATGTTTATTTTTTATATAAATGTTTTGCTATAATGTTAGTGCATTTTGGTTTGGTTTCTGCCAAAGGAGTAAAATTCCCAATATCAAACTCAAAAAAGTTTCTTGGATGATCATCTTGTCCCAAACATTGTTTTGCTGAAATCTGAGCTATACATTCATACATTCATCAATAACCAATACTGTTCCTCACAGTCCACACAGCATTCTTGATTTTTCAAATAAGATTTTAATTTTGAACACATACCACTATGATTGAGGTTGTATGACTAGGCTTGCGAGATAATTACAGTTCTCTTGGTCCATCAGCTATGGAGTTGGAGGGATCCAGGTAACATACCACCTACCTTTTAATTTACTGGGAAAATAAGATTCCATTGCTCAAGCACTCAGTTCAGTTCAGTCACTCGTTCGTGTCCGACTGTTTGCAACTCCATGAATTGCAGCACACGAGGCCTCCCTGTCCATCAACAACTCCCAGAGTTTACCAAAACTCATGTCCATCGAGTCGGTGATGCCATCCAACCATCTTATCCTCTGTGGTCCCCTTCTCCTCCTGCCCCCAATCCTTCCCAGCATCAGGGTCTTTTCCAATGAGTCAACTCTTCACATGAGGTGGCCAAAGTATTGGAGTTTCAGCTTCAACATCAGTCCTTCCAATGAACACCCAGGACTGATCTCCTTTAGGATGGACTGGTTGGATCTCCTTGCAGTCCAAGGGACTCTCAAGAGTCTTCTCCAACACTACGGTTCAAAAGCATCAATTCTTCGGCACTCAGCTTTCTTCACAGTCCAACTCTCACATCCATACATGACTACTGGAAAAACCATAGCCTCTACTAGACAGACCTTTGTTGACAAAGTAATGTCTCTGCTTTTTAATATGCTATCTAGGTTGGTCATAACTTTACTCTCAAAGAGTAAGTATCTTTTAATTTCATGGCTGCAATCACCATCTGCAGTGATTTTGGAGCCCAAAAAAATAAAGTCTGACACTGTTTCCACTGTTTCCCCATCTATTTCCCATGAAGTGATGGGACCAGATGCCATGTTCTTAGTTTTCTGAATGTTGAGCTTTAAGCCAACTTTTTCACTCTCCTCTTTCACTTTCATCAAGAGGCGTTTTAGCTCCTCTTCACTTTCTGCCATAAGGGTGGTGTCATCTGCATATCTGAGGTTATTGATATTACCAGAGCAGAAACCTTATTGATTGTGTTCAATACTATATTCTCAGACTTGGAAAACTGTTTGATTCATATTAGATATTCAAAAATTATTTGATGAATAAGGAAAACATTTTTCCAACTACACTGTAATCCTATATAATCATTTTCCTTTTTAATTCATTGTAAAAGAATCCATCAGTTTTTCAAACACCAGATGGTGATGGTGAGCCCACAGGGACCATAGATTTTCTTACTGCCACAGGGTATATCTGTGAAGCTCCAATCCTGCATGGTTTACAGGACCTTTATCCCCTGAGGCAGTGATGCCCACTGGTTCTAAATCTCAGTCTCTCACAGGTCCCAGAGGTGCCCCAACTTTGGCTTCTGTATTAGTTTCCTGAGACTACCACAAAATTGAGTGGTTTAGAAATGTATGTTTCATAGTTATGAAGGTCGAAAATCCAGAATCAAGGGGTTGACAGGGCCGTGCTCCCTCTATAAGCCATAAGGAAGACTCTGCTCTGGGCCTGGTGTTTCTCTGGCTTGTGACTGCATGACTCCAGTCTTCATGTGTGTAAAGCCTCCCTATGTTTGCATCCATTTCTAAACTTCTTTTTATAAGGATGCCAATCATATTGAATTAGGGGATACCTTACTCCAGCATAACTTCACCTTAACAAATTACATTTGCAATGACCCTATTTCCAAATAAGTTCACTTTCTGAAAAGTACTGGGTATTAAAATTTTATAGAATTTGACAGAAGATGCAATCTAATCCATTGCAGACTCTAGGGTACAGGATATTATTACAGCTTTTATTGTAGTCTCTAGGGTACAACTATTAGTTCACACCCGCTGGCTCAGCCATTGTCTCCAAAGCATCCTGAAGTTCAGAGGACCTTCTAAAGCTTAGCCACCAAGTTCCACATCCTATTGCTGAGCCCAAGCCCCATGGTTTGTCCCCTGGTGGGGCCCCTAGGGGGCCCCTGAAGACCTTTCTGTACAAAGGCCATATGCCCACCTTGAGAGAGAAACTTAAAGGAGATTTTTAAGTTAATGTTGTCTCTCAGGATGGCTTCATGGCCTTTCTATATTTTGTACATTGCCCCCCTTTTATATATACTGCAAGCCAACATGAGAGACCAAGAGAAGTGCCTGCTTAAGCCCATCAAAATTTCTGGCTGCAGCAATTTGCTCATTGGTATGCTGGTGATACGGACCAACTGGAATCAGACTTTTGTTTGTATCTGGGAGAAGAAAAGTTCTTTCCTTTCTCTGCACCTGGAGCTCAGAGCAATTAACCCTGAATCTCCACCACACTCGAAGAGATGCTGCTTAAAATAAACCCCCCACAGCCAGAAGCAGGGCTCAGTGTTAGAGAGAGTCGGTCTTAAGACATTCTTTAAGCTTCTGGCTCAAGCCCTATCTGATGAGGTTTTTTTTCAGTCACATGAAATTCTCTGCCCCCTCCCCCCCCAACACACTAGTTAAGCCAGTTTGATTTAGGTTTCTAAAGATATATATAAAAAATGATAACCAGTGAATACTTGTCAGCTGGGGAGCCTACATTTCACTTTAAACCCCCATCTCCTACCTTAGCATCTCCTGAAGGGATGATAAAATGTAGTGTTAAGCTGACCTTCCCGTGGTAAAACTAGCTTCTTCAAATTACCTCTCAACTAAGCCTGGTAGCATTGCAACCACAGGCAAAATGACCAGGACTTGGAAAACATCTAGAAGTTTCAAAGATTCTTACAGCCTTGTGGACACTAAGAGTAGATGGCTCAGAGCTGAAGGTGGTTGTGCGCGTGCCACCAGCAGAATTCAAACAGAACTTTTCCTGGAAGTGTTCTCCCAGGTGTCCTATAGACTTAAGAGGATGTAGTTTAAGGATCGAGGTAAAGGAGGAGATAAAATAGATAGTGAATATTTTTGTACTAAAATTTAAATCGAGAAATTAAAATTGAAACACCAAAAATGTGTTATTCAACTGAATCAAGATCTCAGAAGTATGATTATAGCACGGCATATATTCTGATACAATAATAAAAAAAAATCTCAGAAGAAATGAGAAAAGGAAAGATAAATACTATGAGTAAAGAAGAAATTGCATGAGCGTGGGAATCAAAGTTGAGATTGTAATTCTATGTATGTAAACAAGTTATGTAATCTCTTTAAGACTTTCCTCCTAGGCAAAAGAGGTTAATCGTATCCACCTTGTATTGAGGTTGTGACAATTAAATGAGAGAAAAATGTACGTAAAATGTGTGTTAGAGTAGGAACTCAATTATAATTACCATTGTACTGTTTTATAAGGAAAGAGTGTTCATATTCAAAGGTGACCTATTTGATCATTTTAGCTGTTATGAATTAGGTGGTGAGTATAAAGTTGTTAAGACTGGTGGCTCAGTGGTAAAGAATCCACTTCCAATGCAGGAGACATGGGTTTGATCCCTGGATAGGAAAAATCCCCTAGAGGAGGGCATGGAAACCCACTGCACGATTCTTGCCTGGAGAATACCATGGACTGAGGAGCCTGGCATGCTACTGTCCATAGGGTTGAAAAGAATTGAATACAACTGAAGAGACTGAGCATGCACACGAAACCATGAAAGCCTTAGAAGTGTAGAATAAATGAGATAAAGCAATTTAACTTGACTCATGCAGGAAGAATAATTAATGCAACATGAAACACTTTGAGTTCTACCAAACAGGACCACACTTAGGGCAAAGAGCTAAAGATTTTCTAACACATAAATGATTGGTTTTATATGATCCCTACATCAGGAATCAGTATCTGGCATTAAGCAGCTATCCTTTGGAGAAGGGGGAGACAGAGGAGGAGATGATTGGATGACATCATCAGTTCAATGGACATGAGTTTGAGCAAACTCTGGGAGACAGTGAAGGACAAGGAAGCTTGGTGTGCTGCAGTCCGTGGGGTCTCAGAGTTGGACACAACTGAGCAACTGAACAACAACAACATTATCTACTCAGCATCGCTAAAACAGTTGGCACCAGAGCTCTGCCCAGGCAGGAAGGTTCTGCAATAGATGGCAACAACCTCAGCCAATCAGAGCTCCTCCTTTGAAGTGCCTGAATGGGAGACATTCAGACATGGATACAGTAAGTGACATAGAAGAGACGCACCCAAAGAAACGGCTGTTAAACAGAAGCCAAGAGGGGTAGAAATCACAAATAAACAAGGGTCAGTCATTAACCATAGGAGCAGGAGAAGCACCCAGGAGAGGAACTGCTGAAGCAAAACGCTGAAACAGGAAGCTACTAGCATCTGCTTCTGAAGGGAGGTGGCCAGGAGCTACTCCAGGCTCCAGGGAAGCACGTAAAGCACAGGATTTCTGTCGTGGGCTCAGTGAGGGGGGTCCATCCATGGGAGACCTGCCTGTGCCCCTGCTCCTAGGGCTTCCTGTCCCTCTCAATGCATCCTCTCAGCTGAGATGCCCTGAGTATGCCTCCATGAACTGAGATGCCCTGAGATGCCTCCATGTCTTAGGAACTAGAGCAGAACTGAAACCGCCTCCTAATTGCACAGCCAGGAACTTTCACTTAAGTGATGCCAGGAAGCTCTCATTACCGTCAGCCGACAGACTGGCTGAGCCTGCCTCACCCGAATAGTAGATCAACAATGTCTGCTCCCATGGGTCCTGTTTCCTCTACTTTCCCTTAGCAGTGGCTCTGTTTGGGTAACATTTTATAATTTTCATGTATTCTCACACTGATTGTCTCATTTGACGCTCTTTTTCTGAGGCAACAGAATAATGAATGAGCTGATCTTCTACTGCTGAGGTAAATTTGGAGACGTGCACAAAAACTGACTTGAAATTCAACATTAAAAAAACTAAGATCAAGGCATTCAGTCCCATCACTTCATGGCAAATAGAAGGAGAAAAAGTGGAAACAGTGACAGATTTTATTTTCTTGGACTCCAAAACCATTGCAGTTGGTGACTGCAGCCATGAAACTGAAAGACACTTGCTCCTTGGAAGAAGAGCTATGACCAACCTAGAGAGCGTATTAAAAAGCAGAGACATTACTTTGCCAACAAAGGTCCATATAGTCAAAGCTATGCATTTTCCAGGCATGTACAGATGTGAGAGTTGGACCATAAAGAAGACCAAGCACTGAAGAATTGTCACTTTCGAACTGTGGTGCTGGAGAAGACTCTTGAGAATACCTTGGACTGCAAGGAGATCAAATCAGTCAGTCCTAAAGGAAATCAACCCTGAATATTCACTGGAAAGACTGATGCTGAAGCTGAAGTTCCAATATGTTGGCCATCTGATCCAAAGAGCTGACTCATTGGAAAAGACCCTGATGCTGGGAAAGGTTGAAGGCAAAAGGTGAAACAGGCAGCAAAGGATGAGATGGTTAGATAGCATCACTGACTCAACAGACAAGAATTTAAGCAAACTCTGGAAGACAGTGAAGAACAGAGAAGCCTGGGGTGCTGCAGTTCATGGGGTTGCAAAGATTAGGACACAACTCAGCAACTGAACAACAGTGAACAACAACAAGGTCAATGGCTAGTTTGAAATTTTGCAAGTTCAGGAAGTTGTTTATTATAGCAAACCTTGGATGACAGAGGAAAGCAGTAAGAACGCTGCGACAAACTGAATCAAAGAAGAGACAACCCAAGAGAAGATGGGATGCATATATAGTGCTTGAGGGTGGATGTAATCAAGGGGGTCCCAGGTGAGTTCCATTCACAATCATGACTAGTGTGCCTCACGATGGTCCACAGGTCTGAGAACTGCCACAATCCAACCTGTCTAGTATTTGTCCCATCTCCTTTCCTGTTCAAAATTCTCCCCATCTGAATGACAAATTATATGGTTGACTCATAATATGAACCTGAGGTATTGTGAGTTCATAAATTGAGGAATTTAAAAATATACTTTTTTTCTGTATAAGTAGGATCAGTTCAGTTCAGTCGCTCAGTCCTGTCCGACTCTGCGACCCCATGAGTTGCAGCACACCAGGCCTCTCTGTCCATCACCAACTCCCAGAGTCTACCCAAACCCATGTCCATTGAGTCAATGATGCCATCCAACCATCTCATCCTCTGTTGTCCCCTACGCCTCCTGCCCCCAATCCTTCCCAGCATCAGGGTCCTTTTCAATGAGTCAACTCTTCGCATGAGGTGGCCAAAGTATTGGAGTTTCAGCTTCAACATCAGTCCTTCCAATGAACACCCAGGATTGATCTCCTTTAGGATGGATTGACTGGATCTCCTTGCAGTCCAAGGGACTCTCAAGAGTCTTCTCCAACACCACAGTTCAAAAGCATCAATTCTTCGGCACTCAGCTTTCCTCACCGTCCAACTCTCACATCCATACGTGACCACTGGAAAAACCATAGCCTTGACTAGACGGACTTTTGTTGGCAAAGTAATGTCTCTGCTTTTAAACATGCTATCTAGGTTGGCCATAACCTTCCTTCCAAGGACTAAGCGTCTTTTAATTTCATGGCTGCAATCACAATCAGCAGTGATTTTGGAGCCCCCCAAAATAAAATCTGACACTGTTTCCACTGTTTCCCCATCTATCTCCCATGAAGTGATGGGACCAGATGCCATGATCTTAGTTTTCTGAACGTTGAGCTTTAAGCCAACTCTTTCACTATCCTCTTTCACTTTCATCAAGAGGCTCTTTAGTTCCTCTTCACTTTCTGCCATAAGGGTGGTGTCATCGCATATCTGAGGTTATTGATATTTCTTCCAGCAATCTTGATTCCAGCTTGTGTTTCTTCCAGCCCAGCGTTTCTCATGATGTACTCTGCATATAAGTTAAATAAGCAGGGTGACAATATACAGCCTTGATGTACTCCTTTTCCTATTTGGAACCAGTCTGTTGTTCTGCGTCCAGTTCTAACTGTTGCTTCCTGACCTGCATATAGATTTCTCAAGAGACAGGTCAGATGGTCTGGTATTCCCATCTCTTTCAGAATTTTCCACAGTTTATTGTGATCCACACAGTCAAAGGCTTTGGCATAGTCAATAAAGCAGAAATAGATGTTTTTCTGGAACTCTCTTGCTTTTTCAATGATCCAGCGGATGCTGGCAATTTGATATCTGGTTCCTCTGCCTTTTCTAAAACCAGCTTGAACATCTGGAAGTTCACGGTTCACGTATTGCTGAAGCCTGGCTTGGAGAATTTTGAGCATTACTTTACTAGCATATGAGATGAGTGCAATTGTGCGGTAGTATGAGCATTCTTTGACATTGCCTTTCTTTGGGATTGGGATGAAAACTGACCTTTTCCAGTCCTGTGGCTACTGCTGAGTTTTCCAAATTTGCTGGCATAATGAGTGCAGCACTTTCACAGCATCATCTTTCAGGATTTTAAATAGCCCAACTGGAATTCCATCACCTCCACTAGCTTTGTTCGTAGTGATGCTTTCTAAGGCCCACTTGACTTCACATTCCAGGATGTCTGGCTCTAGGTGAGTGATCACACCATCATGATTATCTGGGTCACGAAGATCTTTTTTGTATAGTTCTTCTGTGTATTCTTGCCACCTCTTCTTAATATCTTCTGCTTCTGTTAGGTCCATACCATTTCTGTCCTTTATCGAGCCCATCTTTGCATGAAATGTTCCCTTGGTATCTCTAATTTTCTTGAAGAGATCTCTAGTGTTTTCCAATCTGTTGTTTTCCTCTATTTCTTTGCATTGATTGCTGAGGAAGGCTTTCTTATCTCTCCTTGCTATTCTTTGGAACTCTGCATTCAGATGGGAATATCTTTCCCTTTCTCCTTTGCTTTTCTCTTCTCTTCTCTTCCCAGCTATCTGTAAGGCCTCCTCAGACAGCCATTTTGCTTTTTTGCATTTTTTGCATTTCTTTTCCATGGGGATTGTCTTGATCCTTGTCTCCTGTACAATGTCACGAACCTCTGTCCATAGTTCATCGGGCACTCTGTCTATCAGATCTAGTCCCTTAAATCTATTTGTCACTTCTACTGTATACTCATAAGGGATTTGATCTAGGTCATACCTGAATGGTCTAGTGATTTTCCCTACTTTCTTCAATTTAAGTCTGAATTTGGCAATAAGGAGTTCATGATCTGAGCCACTGTCTGCTCCCGGTCTTGTTTTTGTTGACTGTATAGAGCTTCTCCATCTTTGGCTGCAAAGAATAATCAACCTGATTATATTGATTATATTATATTTGTGTATATATATAATATAATATGTATTAGATATTATAATATATATAATATATATTATATATAATATAATCAATTATATTATAATTGATTATATTATAATCAATCTGATAAATATATTCTTTATAATATAGTAGACACCTAGGTTGCTTCTACATCCTGGCTATTGTAAATAGTGCTGCAACAAACATTGGGGTACATGTGTCTTCTTGAATTGTGGTTTTATCAGGGTATGTGCCCAGTCGTGGGATTGCTGGGTCATATGGTAGTTTTATTCCTAGGGTTTTTTGATGTTGTTTGTTTGTTTGTTTAAACTTAGTTGTTGTTTAATTTTTATTTATTTACTTAAAAATCTTGGCTGTGCTGGATCTTTGTTGCTTTGCATGGGCTTTCTCTAGTTATAGCGAGCGGGGGCTACTCTTCGTTGCTGTGCACCTGGGCTTGTCATCGGTGGTGGCTTCTCTTGTTGTGGAGTACAGGCTCAGTAGCTGTGGCCCGTGGGCTTAGGTTGCTCCACAGCATGTAAAATCCTCCCAGACCATGGACTGAACCCCTGTCCCCTGCATAGCCTGGTGGATTCTAATCCACTGCACCACCAGGGAAATCCTAC
This sequence comes from Giraffa tippelskirchi, assembly GCF_054371585.1. Classification (NCBI taxonomy): domain Eukaryota; kingdom Metazoa; phylum Chordata; class Mammalia; order Artiodactyla; family Giraffidae; genus Giraffa; species Giraffa tippelskirchi. The sequence continues at coordinate 136,377,820 of NC_137283.1, forward strand.
TTCTGTTTTTTAATGAACCTTCATTCTGTTCTCCACAGTACCTGAATCAATTTACATTCCCACCAACAGTGCAAGAGGATTCCCTTTTCTCCACTTGTCTCCAGCATTCATTGTTTGTAGATTTTTTGATCATGACCATTCTGACCAGTGTGAGGTGATACCATGAGGAAGTTTTGATTTGCATTTCTCTAATAATGAGTGATGTGAGAGCATCTTTTTGTGTGTTTATTGGCCATCTGTATGTCTTCTTTAGAGTAATGTCTGTTTAGGTCTTCTGCCCAGTTTTTGATTGAGTTGTTAGTTTTTCTGATATTGAGCTGCATGAGCTGCTTATATATTTGGGAGACTAATCTTTTGTCAGTTGTTTTGTTTGAAGTTATTTTCTCCCAGTTTTATTATCATTTCTTTGCTCAAAAACATTCAGAGCCTCTCTGCCCTCTGTCTTTAAAAGAAATTACAGACTGACTCCTTTGAATAAGTGTCCAAGTGTTCCATTAGTTGATTTCATCCCTCCCAACACTCCTATGGCTCTACTATAGAGAGTTTCAAGTTTTGAATTTGACCATACACCAGCTTTATATGGCCATTTAATTTTTTTTGGTGCTAGACTTCATTTTTTGAACAAAACTGAAAGGTCTGTGGTGACAGTGTCCTGATTTTTTTCCCTTCTCAGGCACAGGCAGTTTACAACTGATCTGCTAGACTCTAAGCTTCTTGAGCATGGGAATGAAGCACCTTGTCCACAGACTCTAGCAAAGCATCTGATGTCAAACTTATGTTCAATAAAATTGCTGAATTGAATGTGTTAGGATGGGTACACTACACAAGCTGAACAATTCACCTTTATGCCAGCAGATGTCACTACATTTAAGGTGTTTAAGCCTTAGTTTTAGTTACAATGTTAAACTAGCTATTAAACTCTCATGGTAAAGGTCTACCTTATATTATTATAAATTTCTAGAATTTCTTTTTCATTGCTGTTAGGAGTTGTTCCTTGACTAGTCCCAAATTGGGCATTTCCTTTCCATTTTCTTCCATGCATCGTTTTTTGTTTGCTGGCCTCACAAATGATGATGATGGTCATAATAATGACTGAAATTTGTAGTGCTTATTATGTGTCAGGTACAGGGTTGAGCACTTCACATATGTTACCTCATTAAAGACTTTTGACACCCCCCCTGAAATAGGAACTCATGTTGCTCTCATTTTACTAAAGAGGAGACTGCAGGAGATTACACAATGTAATAAAAACATTTTTGATAGCTGCAAAGTGACAGAATCAGAATGCAAACCCAGACACTTAGACAATTTTAATGTGATGTCATTAAGCTTTTCTTCTGTCATTACATGGTTTTTGTAAACATAATTTTACTAAACTTTTAACCTGAGTGCCTTTATGTTTGTTTACCACCAATAATATATGTTTTAAATTGGACGGGCTCATGCCCCTCAAGTTTTCTGATAAGCATCTCTTATACTTATTAGATTGCTACATTTTTCAATACCATGTATAATTCCTTTATACAAGGGGATACCCAGGGAAACTAGGGAAAACGGATGCTTGAGCTTTTAAGCTTCAAAACCCAAGCTTCTCGCTCAGCTCCAAGCTGTACTCGGGATCTCTGGTGACAGCCATCACTATAGCGGTTATCTTTGGTGGATTAGATGGGAGAAGTTCACAAAGGGCTCAGAGGCACTGAAATCATTGTATATCTTGAGTCATGGTTGTGGTTTCATATGTGTGTGTGCGTGTGTGCATTCACTAATTTGCACACTTATAACTTGTGAACTTAACTGAATAAAAGGACAAGAAGAAGTTCCCAATAGCATAGGGCCTTAAGGAGTCTGGTCTTAAAGAGCAAACTGTAATTGTTCATTTCCCAAATTGGTGGCAAAGGAAACTGAATCACAGACACAATTAACACCCAGGTACTCTTGGAACTATTTGGGGAAGCAAACCCCAAGAAAAGACTAGATTTCTAGCTAATCAAGCAGACAGGGGCTTTGAGTATCAAGATTTGCTCCAAGTGTTAATGTTAAGTGACCTCATTTGTAATAACTGGCTAAAAGGAAACTCTTGGAATCAGCTAGAATTAGAGCTGTGTTTGACCATAACTAGCTCAGCTGTAAAGCCAGCTCAGCACATCTCTGGTTTCTAAAAAAGCATTACTAAGATGATTCATCAGCCAAATGCTTTCACAAGAATGAACAATAATGAAGAGAAATAGCTTCGTTGGTTTGTGTGTCTTCATTTACAGGTTTCTAAAAATTGCCCTTTCTGTCAAATACCTCATTTCTCTCCTTGACTTTTCTCTTTTGTATGTATTTCATGTCAATGTTTGTCTGACAACTATTAAAGATCAAATTCAAAGCCAGGAAACCAGTCAAAAAGATATTACAAAGGCCTAGATGGCTAATCTCTGATATAAGGATTTCACATCTTCTAATAACTTATGTTTGTGTTTAGAGCTACCAGAAATTTTTTTTTTTTCTAAATGTGTGGAGTGACGAAGCAACTGGTCTACCCCAAGTCCCTCAGTGTAATCAGATAGTAGTAGTGATGATGATAATAATAAAAATAGTAACAGCAGCAGAAGTAGCAGCAAATTCTATAATAGTTATCATTTTAGGAGGCTAGAGTTGCTTTGGCATACAGTCGCCCCTCTGTTTTAGTGAGTTCTGCATCTGAACATCAGAAGTTTTTAAAAAAATCCCAGAAATTTCCCAAAAGCAAAATTTGAATTTTCCACATGCTGGCAACTATTTACATGGCATTTATATTGCACTAGGTATTTATAAGCAGTCTTACTGTTTGCTCACTAAGCTGTGCCTGACTCTTTTGTGACCCCATGGACTATAGCTCGCCAAGCTCCTCTGTTCAGGGGATTTCCCCGGCAGGAATACTGGAGTGGGATATTCCTTCTCTAGGGGATCTTCCCAATCCAGGAACTGAACCCATGTCTCCTGCATTGACAGGCAGATTCTTTACTCCTGAGCCACCAGGGAAGCCCATAAGTAGTCTAGAGTTGAATTAGAGTATATGAGAGGATGCATACAGGTTATATGCAAATATGCAAATACTATGCCATTTTATATAAGGAACTTGAGCGTCCATAGATTTTGGTATTTGTAGGGGTGGGAGTGGTCCTGAAACCAATTCCTCACAGCTAGTAAGGGGTGATGGTATCTTGTTTCTGCTTGAGAGGACAGTTTCTCAACCTAAATACTTCTGGTTGCTATGCACTTGTTAGTTATATGACCTTGGGCAACTTATTTAACTTCCCTGAGCCTAAACTTTTTTTCATTTAAAAAAATGGAGAAAACCTTATCCCTCAAAGTTTTAGTGAAATGGAAAAGTTTTACCACTGTAGGTGTGTCTGATATATAGAGGGCAACACACAGCTGTGTTTTCTTTCCCTTGTTCCATCTGGAAGGCTGCCATGATAGCTTTTTCTGCAAAGGCAATATTCTACTCTTCTCAACTGTCACACGGGAGTGCTGCTTGTAGATGGTTGTACACTCAGCTGAGAAAAAAAACATGTTGAGCTCTGCATGGGGTTCCTGTCTTTCAGCCAATAGGCCAGTGTGGTCTCCTTGCAATGTGTGTGTGCAGTGAGTGAAAGTTGCTCAGTCGTGTCTGGCTCTTTGCGACCCCATGGACTCTACAGTCCATGGAATTCTCCAGGCTAGAATACTGGAGTGGGTAGCCTTTCCTTTCTCCAGGGGATCTCCCCAACCCAGGGATCAAACCCAGGTCTCCCACATTGCAGGTGGATTCTTTACCAGCTGAGCCACCAGGGAAGCCCTGATGTGTGTGCAGAGGGGTGGACAAATTTCTAAAATATTTGATTGCACCAGAACTTATTATTCTACGAATGAATTGGAAAATGAAAGTATAAAAGTCCAGAAATCAGTTTATAAACAAAAAAGGATCGGTCTTATAATGTATTTGGAAAAAAAATGTAAATCCTTAGTCATGTCAAAAGCTGTGCATCTCTAATTTTGAGAAGATATTCATTGACCTATGGTAATTCATTTATAAATGAAAAGAAAATTAAAAGATATTTATATGCTGGAGCTGCATCACTGTGTCTAAGTAAGATTTCTATAAAATATTTAAGTTTGAGGGAACAGCCTTGTATGAAATGAAAAAGGTGGTTATAATGGCTTCATTCACCATATATTTAATTATGGAGTCAAGGATTCTTCGGTTTCACCCTAGGTCCATTGTAAAGATAGAAAGTGAAAGTGTTAGTCACTCAGTCATGTCTGACTCCTTGTGACCCCAAAGACTGTAGCCCGCCCAGCTCCTCTGTCTATGGAATATTCCAAGCAAGAATACTGGAGTGGGTCACCATTCTCTTCAGCCCTTCAGTAAATAAGTTAAAAATCCCTACTGAGAACTAAATATGTATAAAGCACCCAGCAGTATTTCACAGAAGGAGCAAACACCAAAAGCCATCTTGGCAGCAGAATGTTTGGTTATTCCTCTCCTGCAGACAAAGGCTGCATCTGTTTCTGGCTGGTAAAACAACAGTAATGGTCTAAAAGGAACTCTAAGAAGATTTGCAGAATTATGCAAACTTCTCAAAATACAAGCAGCCTTAGTCCCCTTAATACAGTTATCACATCATGGGAAATTTGTTGCCTACTTTGTTTCTGTAGTAACACTGAAAACTTGTCCAAAGAGAAGGAAGAAAAGTTGAAAAGTTCTCAGAAGCAGTGAGTGGAGGGATGGTGGTTGAAAAGCACTGGTCTGTTATAGAAAGAAACTCTGGGAACATTAGACAGTCTCTTGAGGAATCCCAAGGGGAGAAGGTACTCAGGAAGCACTGGAAGAATTGAATTTAATTGAGCGCCTCGCCTTCTGAGGTGAAGAGGCCAACTTAAAGTAAGAGTAGTAATTTTAGCTCAAAGTCCTTGGGACTGTTCTCACATGGGGGGCACAAAACTATCCTCAGCGTCCCTGGAGGATTGGGAACATTCCCGTACTGTGGAGCTATTTCCTCCATCCTGCCTTGGCCCCACTAGATCTCTCTTCTTTTCATTCTTCCTGCTTTCCTGCTCTAAACACGGAAATACACACCCTTCCCTGCTCCCTTATAGAAAAAGTGACTGCTGATCTAAATAACTGTTTCCTAGGTATCTTTGGACTTCCCTGGTGACTTGGACAGTAAAGAATTTGCCTGCAATACAGAAGACGCAGGTTCGATCCCGAGTCAGGAAGATCCCCTGGAGAAGGGAATAGCAAACCACTCCAGTATTCTTGCCTGGAGAATTCCATGGACAGAGGAGACTGACGGGCTACAGTCCATGGGGTCACAAAAAGTCAGACACAACTGAGTGACTAACACTTTCACTTTCACAGTATCTTCTCTGAAATTTCTACTCCCTCTCAGAGCTGTTCATTTTTCCCAAATGACCTCAGTTACTCTCCTCAGGCTTATCTCCTGGCCTCTTGGAGCAAATTCATCAAAGAACTGCACACCTTTCCTGCATTCAGATGCAATGAGTTCCCAGATTTTGCACGTTTCAGTTATTTTCATTCGGATCCTTCTCCCTCTAAAACATGTGCCATTTAAAGAAAATGTATCAGCAAGTTATTTGAAAATATTTGTGATTCTGTTTCATGTAGTGTTCCCATGAAAAGAAAAGGATATTCATGATAAGAAAATCATTCTTTTGCATCAGAAACCAGCCAGCAGAGTTATCAACCCAAGAGCTCACTCTTAAGAAATCATCGGCATAACTCAGATTCATGCCAAATTCTTCCAAATGCAACATTCAGTTATTGGAGACTGGTGGTGATGATTCTATTCTAATTTTTTATGGCACAGAATCAAATCATTTCATATTCTTGACTGGATTTTTGTGGGGAAGGCATTGAAAACCTTGAGGATTTTATATTGGGGGTGGGGAGCTGTGGGCCACAGCTGTCCTCGGAGATGCACATGCCATGCTGGAGAGGCCAGATGTCCTAGCATCGGGGCAACTTGGGCATATTCCGATTGGAGCAAATAAAAGGGCCTCTCTGTGAGGTGGAAAGGGCAACCAAAATGCAAAAGACTCTCTCTTATACACAGTGAGTTACTGGCCTTCCCCAGTGAATCATGGAACAGAGTGTCCTACATTTCTCAAACACTCCATAAACCAATGCAACTGTGCTTTCTGAAATACATGGCTTCACAAGAACATTTACGTAGTGGAACACAAAAGCCGAATTCTGGAAAACAGGCTGGGGTGGTTCTTAGAAATGCTTTGAGAGGAACAGAGCTTGGGAAATGCTGGGAACAGAGCAGCATGGAAGGAGCTAAAGTTACCTCCATGGGAAAATGAAAATATTTATAATAAAGACATCAGGAAGCAAGATTCTGAAAAACCCACGGAGATACAAATAGAGTGAACTGTGGATTGCCTGGATTGCCTGGGGCTATTCTTGTTACTATTTCAGAAGGTCCATGAGTCCAAAAAGAGAGTCAATAATTAATTAATATAATTAAGGTAATTCAAAATACCAGAGATCATTTGTAGCTAAACTTGAATCCAGCTTTTCTCACACAACCAAAAATACACACATACATACATAAATATATAAATAGGTAACCAAAAATTACAACACGCAAACCCACAGTGGCACACAACTCTTATTCTTCCTTTCTATTATTTGAGCAATTTTGTTCAAATCAATCAGATGAGGTGGAGCAAAGCAGGTGTTCACACAGGTCAGGGTGACCATGTGTGGAGCACATTCACATGAAGAAGTAGCATCTTGGTGTGAAGTGTTGGAGCCAGTATAGGACCAGTCGGAGGCAGAGTAGACAGATGTCACTCTAAGGGGGTAGCTCACCTCAGGTCATCAGAAAAAGGTGATGAGGACACCCATGCAGGGAAGGGGGTGGCAGGAACAACAGGAAAGAAGCCCTTTCCTCCTCACAGAGAGGCCATTTTATTTGCTCCAATCGGCATATGCCCAAGTTCCCCCGGTGCTAGGATAAGGATAAAGAAAGCGGGTTTCTCTTGTTGGAAAGAGGAGTTACAATCATGAGAGAAGACAAGAATTAACTGAATTGGAATTAGAAAAACTGATGGAAGTTTGCTCTTTAATCTGGACCGATAAGAGAGATACAGAGCTAGGGCAGAGACAGAGAGGGAGAGGGGGAGGGAGGGGGACAGAGGGGGCAGAGAGAGAGACTCCCAGAGAAGTCCTGGGAGCAGGGACACCCCAAGACTAAGTAAAGCAACGAACACACCTAACACCCTTGTTCTCTAAATACCATTTTCCACTAAAAGGAACACGAGCATTAAATGGCTGATTTCAGGGCTAGATTAACATCTCTTTTGCCAGAAAGTAATGTGCAAATAATATGGGGAATGGTTTATTCCTGGCTCTAACTATAATCATTATGTTCTTACCAAGTGCCATCAAACATTTAAATAAACAACATCATTTCAGCATAAAACAATATAATATGGTGACATGATTAAAGTACATAGAAATTCAATTAGAGACGTCCCTATATACCAAATTTGGGACAATTCGAGCACCAGAATAATGATAATGGCATTAGGACCTATTAAATAAAGTAAGAAATGAGTATATATTGAAAAAAATTAAGGAATGAGTCAATTGAAAGTTTGATGAAGAATGGTTTATTTACACTGTCTCAGTTCCTTCCTGTCACAAGACACTCACAGGGGCTTCCCAGGTGGCGCTAGTGGTAAAGAACCCACCTGCCAATGCAGGAGATGTGGGAGACATGTTCAATCCCTGGGTAGGGAAGATCTCCTGGAGAAGGGAACAGTGACCCACTCCAGTGTTCTTTCCTGGAGAACCCACTTAGTGGGCTACAGCCTGTAGGGTCGCAAAGAGTTGGACACAACTGAAGTGACTTAGCACATGTGCACAAGACATTCATACCAAATATTTATCAAGTATAGAGAACAAAGAGTAATTTTATAGTCTATCACACCCATTTTAACAAGTAGTCCAACGTAACATTATGGGGATAAGGACAATTTGAAATTCTGTGTCATTGAATAGAATGTAAGGCAAAACCCATTGTTTCTGTGATAATCTTGCCAAAGATGTGTAATTTGAATAGATCATGAAGAAATATCAACAAACTGACATTGAAGGATATTCTACTAAACACCTGGGCTGAAATCTACGATGTCAAGGTCATGAAATCAAGGGAAAGATGAGGAATTGTTTCAGACTGAAGGATACTCAAGATGTGACAATTAAATGCAAGACATGATTCTGAACTTTTGCTAGAAAGGACGTTGGACAAATGGAAAAGTTAAATTGAAGTCTAAGGATATGTTAGATGATAGTAATGTTATCAATATTAACTTACTGATTTTGATGGTTGATTGTGGTTATGTGAGAGAATAGCTTTGTTTGTGGAAATAGACACTAAAAAAGCTGGGGGTGAAGGGGCAACACGTTAGTCACTCTGAAGTAATTCAGGAAAAAAATTTTGGTACTGAAAGTTTTCTTAGTTTGGGATTGTTCCAAAAATATTAAACAAAGTAGAATGGCTCAGTTTTACAGATTAACTGGTGGTGGGGGTTTAGTTGCTTAGTTGTGTCCGACTCTCGCAACCACATGAACTGCGGCCCACCAGGCTCCTCCGTCCATGGAATTCTCCAGGCAAGAACACTGCAGAGGGTTGCCGTTTTCTACTCCGGAGGATCTTCCCCAGCCAGGGATAGAACCCAAGTCTCTTATGTCTCCTGCATTGGCAGATTTTTTTTTTTTTTTTTACCACTAATGCCACCTGGGCCTGTTTTTAAAGACTGCAGAGTCAGGCTCTCTAGAGAGGACTGATTTGCTCATCATCTGATTTGCCTTGGGTTCCCTTCTCTGCAAAGCTTCAAACCCGATGTATTTTCAGGTTCTATATTTCAGGTTCTCCTTACTTCATTCTATATTGCACAGGTAACAACGAAATAGTTTCTCTTTTCTTTACTTTGCTAAGTTATAACTGCTTTGCTTAAGGCTGGACCATGATCAGCGAATACCGTGAATATAGCTTTCCAATCTGAAAAAAAGCTCCACACACAATTTAATAAGATCTGTTATTCCCCAAGTAAGTAGATTTCCACTTTTTAAGTGGCAAATGGAAATAAGTTAGAAAAGAATAAAACCAGGCTGTAAGTAAGAGAGTGTCTTGGATAAGAAAGAGCCCAGAGTATAGGAGACCCCCAGAGACCAAATCCTAGCTCTGTCACCCCCTAGTTACATGACCTAGGGTCACTTACTCTTCCCATGTCTTAGTATTCTAATCTGCAAAAAGGTTTAAGATGAATACAAACATCATGGCATATTCTACCACAACTTTATGTACTGCAATTTAAAAGAACAATGCCTTCATGACCTATTGTGGAGTGAAAAAACAAGTTGGTATTATGATATGATATTTGGGTTGAAAGTACACTAAATAATGCTGTATATTTGTGTGGGTCTACATAAATTCACATAAAACCTAAAACAAAACTGATTACACAAGAAATTGTTACCTTTTTAAATTTTTTACCTTCAGATGAAAGGAACTAGATTAAAACTATGATCAAAGAGAATTTAGCTTACGGGTGATGTTAGTTTTCTACAAAGAGAATGATTGTATATTATTTACATAATTAAAAGTTGGTACTAAAAATCATGTTACAGCATTTCTGTATTCTTTTAAGCACATGATCAATTTTTGATTAGCGTCATAAAAGGAAGCGAACAAAGTGCTTGGATCCAAAATATTAAGTCGGAGAGGAAATTCAACGTATTTTCCCCTGGGAAGATTAAAAACTTTATTTGTTGACTTTGTCTCCAGCTGATTTCCAGCTTGATGTTTTATAGAGACTAAGAATAAAAGCTGTCTTCATTTCCCAGGTGATCTCTAGCCTGGTGGGAAAGGAAGGACACAGTCTGGAGTGAGAAAAAAAGGGGGGGGTGGGTAAAAGGTGCTATGAAGCCCTGTAGGCTTTAGCTGAAAGTTGACGATTTCTTTCTTTGCACTTTTTGGTTGTTACTGCTGTTACATCTTGGAGATCTGGGCTAGTTAAGGTTTCATTCCCCTGGGGGTAGTTGTGTTGAATGACCTTTGGAAGTAACCAGGTTTGAATTTCTCAGAGAGACTTTTCCACCCCGGTGTGTTTTGCCTCTCTGAATACAGGCTTTAGAATGGCGAGTAAACATGTGGTGGTGAAGAATCAAAGCAAGGACCTAGTCACGTTTACAGGGAGCTTCCACCAGTTGCCCTTCTGCAGTTTCTGCACCAGCAACAGAAGTTCATCTGTAGCAAGGAAGAGGGGGTGGTGACCTTGCTGGTAAAATGGAAATGGGGAACCAACATCTCCCCTCACAACAACAGGGCCTCACATCCGGGCTGGAGAGATCCCTTGTGCCTTAGGTCTAGAATATTGAACCTCTTACTTTTCCCACTTGTAAAGTGGGAATGATAATAGCACCAACACATGTAACCCAATGCCCCATTTACGAAGCACTTCTAACTCTTGGATTAAAAAAAAAAAAACAACTTAGAAAATTCATCTCCATTACTCAGTGGGATAATGGACCAGGAATAGCCTCCCTTTGAAAAGTTAAACTAATAATATTTTTACTGGTTATTTGATCTCAGTATTTGTGCCAAATGCAATGGATATAACATGATTTCTTATGTTGCTTGCATTTTTACTATGAAGCCACAGAAAGTTCAAAATCAAACCACTGCTATTTTTAAAGGTGGAGAAAAGAAAATAAAACATTTTTTCCCGATTTGATAAAACTAAAAGCTTTGACTAAAGAGAAAATACAGGGCTTATATCCATTTAGTCAAATGCCTGAACATAAGACTGATTTAAAAGGACCTGAAGTTCAGGAGTTGGCAAAAATTGGAGACAACCAGGATGCCAGATTTTTCTGTTGGGCTCTAAGGAGAAAATGGGATGGAAGAAGCCAGTAGCCAAAGGCTTCCATGAGAAGCAGAAATAATCCATACACAGTAGGTCTCAGAAAAGAGGAGCTTGAGGGACAATAGCCAGTCTCTTCAGTGTGTCTGCAAGCTCTGTCCCTCCCTGACCCTCAGGAATGATGCTAGACTCCTGGGAGTTTCTTCCCAGAAATTAGCTCCAGGTTTGGATTTGGAAGCTGCTTCTCATCGGTTAAGGGTTACTCACAATTCATTTTAATTTTTCTGTCTAGAAATTGGATGTGACTCAGTGCACTAGGTCTGTAATTTTAGGCAAGCACAAGAGCTGGCGTGAACTGCCTCCAGAAAGAATGTTATGAAGTTGCCACATACTCACATGCTGGCAAATGGAGCAGACTTGATCTCCATCTGAGCCTAGTAACTGCCTTGCATCCTCGTCAGCACAGATCTGCATCTGAAGTGACTCATTTTATCCTAACCAAGTGATCCTAGGTTTGTGGCACTTTTATCTGAGCATCCATGATGTAGGTGCTAGAAGCAGGTGTGTTTTGGATGATCTGGATTACACAAAGTGATCTTTCTCAGTGACTGCTTTAAATTGCCCCCCAACAAGTGAGGATCTAGTGTATTTTTTAACTATCACTTCTAAGGAAGGGTTTTGTGTTCAGCCTCCTGCACACTAACTCACAACCCACACTGATGGGGCAATCTGTGATATGAGCCATGTACTCTCTCGTGAGAGTTTGGTTGGAGATTGGGGAATGGAGGTGGGGAGGCTGGGGGGATGTCTATTTCCAGGTTGTGTCCCAGGCTGTTCTGGCAGTTGCTGTGATACTGGTTCAAAATAAATGTTATGAGCCTTTTCCCAGATAACTCCTTAACTCTAATTTCCCTGAGGATTATTTTGTGAAACATCAGGGGCTGAAATAAACGTAACTCTAGTCAAGCCTCTAAGAGAATGGGACGTGGTCCCCTTGTTTTGGCAGGAAGTAGTCTCTCTCAGCAAGTAAACTACAGACGTGGCACCTCTATATCATGATCACTTAAAATAGTCAGCTGAATGGCTTTTTCATTTCCTGGTCATAATCCGATTCTAGGACTCTTACTTAGTTATTTCAACAAATTACATGAAAACTTGGGTTTAAGTTATAAAATGTCAGCAGAAATTTTTAATAGAAGCTAAAAATAATAGATTTATGTCTGCAGAGCACTTTGCTATACTTCTAAATGGATTTATTTTATTCTTAACATTTCTGAGAGATTATCTGAAGTGTGAAATATTTAGAACTAGAAGGGAATGTGGGAGTTACCTGTCCAGGTCTCTACCTGATGAAGGAATTTCCAGTACAAATTGCCCACCACTTCCCGCTCTCACCCCCCAAAACAGTTTCAGAATGTGATGGTTAATTTTATGTGTCAGCTTGTCTGAATTTAAGGATGCCCACATAGCTGGCAACGGAGAAGGCAATGGCACCCCATTCCAGTACTCTTGCCTGGAAAATCCCATGGATGGAGAAGCCTGGTGGGCTGCAGTCCATGGGGTCGCTAAGAGTCGGACACGACTGAGCAACTTCACTTTCACTTTTCACTTTCATGCTTTGGAGAAGGAAATGGCAACCCACTCCAGTGTTCTTGCCTGGAGAATCCCAGGGACGGGGGAGCCTGGTGGGCTGCTGTCTGTGAGGTCGCGTAGAGTCGGACCCGACTGAAGCAAATTAGTAGCAGCAGCAGCAGCATATAGCTGGCAAAACGTGATACTGGAGTGTGTTTGTGAAGGTGTTTTTGGAAGAGATCTGCATTTGAATTGGTAGACCGAATAAAGAATATTGTCTTCACTAATGTGAGCCCTCATTAATGATTGTCATCATCTGATCTATGGAGGGCCTGGAGAGAACAGAAAGATACAGGAGGAGTGAATGTGCTCCATTCGCTTAAGCTGGGACATCTGTCATCTCCTGTCTTCTGACTTTGGTGCTCAGGGACTTTGGACTCAGACTGAATTATGTCACAGGTTTTCCTGGTTGTCCAGCTTGCAAACAGCAGATGGTGGAACTTCTCAGCCTCCATAATCACGTGAGCCAAATCCTACACTAAGTCTCGTGTGTGTGTGTGTGTGTATTATACATAACATACATATATAAATATGCATGTGAGTATGGTAAGTCATTTTAGTCATATCCAACTTTTTGTGACCCGTTGGACTGTAGTCCGCCAGACTCCTTTGTCTATGGGGATTCTCCAGGTGAGAATGCTGGAGTGGGTTGCCATGAGCTCCTCCAGGGGATCTTCTCAACCCAGGGATCGAACCTGTGTCTCCTGTGGCTCCTGCATTGCAGATGGATTCTTTACTGCTGAGCCACTAGGGAAGCCTGCTTATACATATATCCTATTGATTCTGTTTCTCTGGGGAACTCTAATAACTCCGGGATCACTACCAAGATTTCACTGTCTCCTCAGATTGCATCAGCCTCCCTTTGATTTCCGCCCATTTCTAGTTCTGTGCTGCCACACAGCATGGCAAGACACGACTAATTCTGCTTCTGCACAAAATTTTTGTAGGCAGGTACCATGCTGTCCATTTACATACCCCCTTCACTCCCCTCTCAAACCAAGTATCTCCCCAAACTCCTCCTTTCCCGGCTAGATAGTTGCTATATTTGCTTATGGAACCTGCTTTCACTAACTTTGCCATCTTGCTCCTTTCCATCTGAATGGTTTTCTTGGAATACGTTGCTGTTGATAGAAACAAAATTTTCTTCTCTTGGTATTATTTATTGTTAAAAAAGGTGGAGGGGAGAACTGGCTTTTTTTTTTTTGACACAATATTTCTGTTAAGAGCCATTTGATTTTTGGAAGCTTCATTTGCACTTAACTCATACTGAAAATGTGAAAATGCAGTCAATTAAGTTGGCTAATGTTCACATGTACAATTTTTTTTAATTAATTAATTTTTTTTGGCTATGCTGGGTCTTCATTGCTGCGTGGCCTTTCTCTAGCTGTGGCGAGCTGGGGCTGCTCTCCCTTATGGTGCCACTCTTGGACTGAGTTGCTCCACGGCATGCGGGATCTTCCCAGACCAGGGATCAAATGCATTTCCGCTGCATTGGCAGGTGGACTTTTATCCACTGCACCGTCAAGGAAGTCTTTCCATAGGCTATTAAGTCCAACATTTTTGTTTGAATAGCTGTGAAGTTGATTCTTTCAAATTTTATCTGAAACTCTCTCTATATATTATAATCATTTTTCATCTTGTGTGATTCAATAATTGTTTTGAATTCTAACTCTCTCATATATCATCTTATAGGTCCTTTTTTGTCTCAAGTTTAAATTTCAGGCTATTGACTTGTTTTGTTCATTCATTTGTTTTGTTGTTTATTTCTTTGTTTTGACTAACTGACCAGTTGTCATCGATGTAAGTACTATCCTCCTTGCTTTTCTAACACAGAGATGTTTTTTAAATGTGTGGGAAGTATTGCACACATGAATGATTCATTCATTCACTCAACAAACACTTAATGATCACTTACCATGTGCCAGGCCCGGGCACTGGGGATTCCACAGAGATCCGCTTGATAAAGTCTCTGCCCTCAGGGAGCTTGCATTCTACAAAGAGACGTAAATAAACGATTGCAGAGCATGGTATAATAAAGGAAGTAAACATGGTGGGGAGACAGAATAATTTCTAAGGGAGCTGCTTTCAACAGAACGGAGAAAACACACCTTCCCCGAAACGTAGAGCAGGTGAGGCTGCCTTCCAGGAAGAAAGTGAAAAGGGAAAGTGAAACTTGCTCAGTCATGTCCGACTCTTTGCAACCCCATGAACTATACAGTCCATGGAATTCTCTAGGCCAGAATACTGAAGTGAGTAGCCTTTCCCTTCTCCAGAGGATCTTCCCAACCAAGGGATTGAACCCAGATCTCCTGCATCGCAGGCAGATTCTTTACCAGCTGAGCCACAAGGGAAGCCCAAGAATACTGGAGTGGGTAGCCTATCCCTTCTCCAGCAGATCTTCCCGACCTAGGGATCCAACCAGGGTCTCCTGCATTGCAGGTAGATTCTTTGCCAACTAAGCTATCAGGGAAGCCTTACAGGAGAGAGAAGAGCAAATGGGAAGTCCTGAGACAGGAAAGACCTTGACCAGTATATCCAGGGCTGAGATGCATGATTTAGTTTGGTCTCTGTCTGTCCTGTTCTGACTCTGACCTTGATGTCCAGCACAGGATTTCTTGGGTTTGCTCATGCCTTCACGTATCAGAGAGCAGAAAGGAGCCATTCCCTGGAGCACAGCCCTGAGTGGAGAACACCAGCAGCTCACCAGCCCTCACCTGGCGAGTGTGAGATGCCTCACTAATGGACCATTTCACGGGACATTTCCACTTGAAAGAGCACGTGAAATCTGAAGTCACAGGCTGAGCAGGCCCAGATACAATGCATAGGTTTTGGAAAGTCTCCGGGACTATCGAAGCTCCATATGCGTGTGCCTCTTGACCCAGGGATAGAACTTGGGTCTCCTGAGGCTCCTGCATTGCAGGCAGATTTCTTATTGCCTGGGTCCCCTGAGACTCCTTCCCTGGTGGCTCAGATGGTAAAGCGTCTGCCTACAATGCGGGAGACCTGGGTTCAATCCCGGGTTCAGGAAGACCTCCTGGAGAAGGAAATGGCAACCCGCTCCAGCTTTCTTGCCTGGAAAATCCCATGGACGGAGGAGCCTGGTAGGCTACAGTCCATGGGGTTGCAAAGAGTTGGACACGACTGAGCGACTTCACTTTCACTTTCGCTCTCCTGAGACTCCTGTATTGCAGGCAGATTCCTAACCTTATTACCTGCTTTCAATCTTCTCATGTCACAGAGATATTATGCCAACTCAGCAGCAAAGTCATCTGGAAAATTAATTTCGAGGTCTCGTGATATCAGGCTCTTGCCCAGGTTAGATCTGTCCTCCAGTTTTCCTTCTTCCCCACATCATATTCGACGAGGAGGACCCACCCTGTGGGCCTTTCTCAAAAGTCCATGATGCAGAGGGAAAAATAGCAAAAATATGGTCAGAGTTCCAGAAGAAGAGAAATATTAATAAAAACTCAGTCAACATGGATTTCCTCCAAGCAGACAGTAGAAAATCATGTGTACTTATTTTAACAGCACTGCTTTGATTCTAGTATTGTTCTGAGAGGGATTTTAACCTCCCTAACTTCCTGTGTAAAAAATGAAGAAACTGACATTAGCAGCCCGCAATTTCTTGATGCCACGTAGAGTAAGGTCCATGATGGCTGGGTGACTGGACATCATAACGAGGGAAATACACTCAGGTCAAGATGAAACATGCTCTGTTTTCATCTGTCACTCTGCTGACTGGGAAGCAGTAGAAATATCAGAATCTCTGGGGTCTGCAGGACTGACCTGAGGCCTGTCTTTGCTGTTTACTGTCTCTATGGAAACGTTATTTGCCCTTGCTAGCCCCAGGGTTTCTCCATAACTCAGGAATGACAGTACTTACCTGATGAAATAAGATAATGTATCTACAGTGCTTAATACATAGGTAGGTTTCACCAGATGTTAGCTCTTTCATCTTTCCCTCCCTTCTGAGCTATTTTGAGTTATGTCCAGGACTGTGTATACTTTCAGTAGGACAGAAAACTCTCTTATAATTGGAACAACATTTGATACATTTCCTCTGCTCATACATAAGGGGGAATATCTGTCTGCAAGGCAAGCCTTCCAACAATGTGGAGAAGACTTCTCTGTTCCCATTGTTTGGCTATCCAAAAGTAGCCATTCTTTCTGATGGTGTTTAAAGAGACAACCCAAGAAGTAAGAGCCATGTGTTTTAGCTTCATTTCTGCTTTTAACTAGTTATGAGACCTAAGATAACCAATTAAGTTTTGCCTCCTCCTTCATTAGACCAGTTGAATTTGAAGATCTGTCTAAGCCCAACTCTTAGTCTATTAAATAAGAATTTCAGTATAGTCACTAGATGTCTTGGGATTGTGAGTAGCTTGTATCTGCATTCAAAGACAACAATGTTATACACTATGCTCTTAAAAACACTAATTTCTGCCTGCTTTCACATATTTACATTTTTAAAAATTATTTTAAACTTTTTGTACCATTTTAGGGGCCAGTGAAATATAAGTGATACATTAATAATCATGGGACCTTTGATTAGATGATATTTTAGGCAAAGTATTAATCACATATTATGTATCGTGCACTGTAATATTCATGGCTTTCCCTCATCAAGGTAGGTATCATCATTATTTCCAATTTATAGAAAAGAAAAACTGAGTATCAGGGAGAGAAAATTATTTGATTAAGATCACAAGGCTAGTAAGAGAACACAGCTTTATTTGGTGTTTCTGACTTGACATTTCACTGCTTCACACAATTATGCGGTAACATGGAGAGCACTCTTCTTCCTGCTGATTGTCAGAATTAATTTAAACAAAAGAGCTTCAATGTCTTCCACTGCAAACCCACTGCCCCCCAGACACCCAGATGTATATGAGGAAAAGTTAGACTCTTGATATTTAAAAAAGAACAACAACATTAAAAACCACAGCGAAACAAATATTCTCATTTTCTGAGCTAAGTAAGGCAATAACTTTTGTACTGTGAATAAAAACGTTGCCTGCCTACCTGGCACCAGAGGATGTTGCAGCCAACAAGTCACTACTTGCCACCCCCCACCTCGCCCCCCACCATGGTGAGCCCTGAGGGAAATGAGGATGACGACAGCGGGTTACTAGCTGGCAAGCCCTCACCCACGCCCAAAGACGCACCCAGAGGGCACTTGCAATGGAAAAGAACAGGATGCTGACCCTGGGTGGCTAAGGCGCAAGTCAAAGGAATGATTTCAGTGAGCCCAGCCTCTTACATCTTCCCAAACAGGGAAAAGGGCTAAACTCATTAACTCCAGATATCTGGTTTTCTTTAATTAACAGTAATCATTTGAAGCTCTGACTATCTAGACTTTGTTGCAAATACTCCTATATATCCTGGCTCCTCCCTTACCTCTTCAGAGCAGAGTTATCTGAGGGGCTGCATCTTGGGCTTAAGTCTTCAGTTTTGTCTGCTGAACAAAATATAATTCTCAACTTCTAGGTTGTGCTTTTTATATGTTTCAGTTGACAGTGTGATTATTTTAATTATTATGCAGGTCTTTGACTAGATTGAAAACTCCCTGAAGGCAGGGACCTTGTTCCTTTTTGCTTGTCATTCTGTCACTAACACTAAGCTCAGAGCCTAACACTGAAACATACTCGGTAATTTTTCTTTTTAATTAAAGCAGTGCTTCGCATATGAATGAGCGAAATATAACAAGAAAAGCTTCAGATGTGAACTCAGCAATTTTAAGCACAAGTTATGGACAAGTCAATAAGGAATAGGATGGTTCCAAAAACACTCCCAGCTTCTCTCTTCATGTTAAATCACAGACTGTTTATCAAACACCTGGGTTGCAGTTCTCATGAGGACAACTACAAAAGGTGAAGCATTCTGAGTAAAACATGAATTCATGACCTAAAATTTGGCTTTTTTTTTCCTTCTGTCTTGACTTATCAAAATAAAATTCACTGGAAATACTTCATATAAACAATATTTATAAATAAAAAATCTAAGAGAAATATACTGAATGTGAACAAAATGCCTCAGTAACAGACAGGTGATAAAGGTAATATTTACCCCGGACAAGGGGAAGCGACCTAAGAGTCAGGCATCATTGCGTCCACTGGGTGGCGCTGCAGACTGATGCTGACCACTTAAAGAGTGTCAGAGAATTTCTACAGTTACCCTGTGTGTAAAAGTTTCTTCTTTCATTTGATTCTCACAACAGCTCTATGAGGAATGTAGCCTGTGTATTCCTATCCCTTAAACACCGACTTTAGACGCCATTAATCATTAGAAACCGCCTTTCTGGAGATTTTTAATACATATTAATGGAGATTTTCTCTTTAAAATGGCCCATTCACCTTTGAGCTGCGTATTCCAAAGTTATTTATTGGTAACCTTTGGTTCCTTTCTCCACTTTCAAGTGTCTCTCTCAAAATGACAGTCTCTGTGGAAGGGAGACTGAAATAGCTGGGCTACACATTCCTGGGGGTGACGTGGGGTTCACTGCTCCGTAAAGATACCGGGGTACTCACAAGGCGCCCCAAGGTCTGGTGTCAGAGCCATGGGCATTTATTAATTTAAACTTTTTAGGGGTTTTATTTTAACATTTGCAAGAAGGGAATGGAAAAATTTTACCATTTGCCTCACTAGTCTAATAACATAAAATGAGTTAATATGTAATGGTGGGAAGTGTTCTGTAAATGTAGGTTTTCATTACTTTCTCTAGAAACTTACTCCATTTTCATTAAAATTCTTCCCATTCTTTAATGATGTTCAAATGATGAGTTCCATACTGAAGACTCTCTTAGCCTTTCAGACCCGAAGGTGGCAACTTGCTGTTGTCTGATCATTAGTTAACTAATCAATAGCAGTATATTTTTTTGGTATTTTCTTTTATTGGACTTCCCTGGTGGCTCAGACGGTAAAACATCTGCCTACAATGCAGAGACCTGGGTTCAATCCCTGGGTCGAGAAGATCTCCTGGAGAAGGAAATGGCAACCCGCTCCAGTATTCTTGCCTGGAAAATCCCATGGACGGAGGAGCCTGATAGGCTACCGTCCATCGGGTTGCAAAGAGTCGGACACAACTGAGCGACTTCACTTTATTACCTTTATAGTTTAATCTTTTGTATTTAGGTCATTTTCAATCTAAATGGGGTTTATTTTTAAATATCATGTGAAATAGAGATCTAACTTATTTTTCTTCAAATAATGAGCTAAATTTCCTAAAATCATTTAGTAAATATTCTGTTTTCTCCAAAAAAAATCCTTTTAGATTTACACTGGAAATTTACTGAACATAAATTTTGGGAGGATCAATATCTTTGCAAAATTATGACATCCGGTCCACTAACATAATATATATAACATAATAGAGCTATATATTTTTTCTCTATAAACAAAAAAATTTTTCTTTCCCATACTAAAAGTTAGAACTTTCATTGCTGGTAGAGAAACACTGATTTGTATAGGTAGATACTGGATGTGGCATTCTTGATGAGCTTCAAAACAGGTTTTATAGTTTGTTGATCCCTTTGGCATTTCTGTGTAAATAATTACAGCATCTGCAGCCATGACAATGTTGTCTTTTCTTTCCTGATTCTTACACTTCTTATGTCTTTTTCTAGTTTTGTTTTTATTTGTTTTGCATGGTTGGGACCTTGAAAACTATGTGGAATATGTTGAATAATGACAGGGATTCGTGTTATCAGACTCTCCTTTTCTCTCATCTCTCTCTTATCACTTTCTCTCCCTCTATTTCTCTATCTCTCTGTCCCTTTCTTCATTGTGGGATTTTCATTTAAACAGAGTTTAAAAAATGGTGAAATAGAGACTTGCATTTTCTCTGTTTAGTAATATCTTTTTTGTTAATTAATAATCAGCCTACAATTTATGGGTTGCAGCTGGAAGTGTGGGCATGCCTGAGAATCTGAGCACACAAGACTGTTCTCCATGCTTCCAAAGACACACAGCGAGAGGAGCTGATTGGAAGCCACGTTTTAGGTTATGAAACTTATAGACAGAAGGTCTTCGTGGTCCCAGCTCCTCACTCCCCAGGCAAGTACCAAAAACACCATTATCTACTGTCTTGTTAAATTAAAATACATTTTTCGCACTCTGACACATTACCTCAGATCTTCTACAGTACAAGAGAAGTGCTTTTAGTCCTAATTTGGGAGAAAAGAAACCAAGGCTCAGAGAGACTGGGTTTCAAGAATTAGATATTTTCCAAATTTATTACACTGTCCTCCCTCAACATATCTCTTCTTGGCTTCCTGTTCTTTGGGGCCCAGGAGAGCCTGGCCACCTTTTCCCTTGTTCTTTTATAGAAAATAGAAAACTTTTTAGATGGTTATAAATAATGTGTGAGTCAAAGAATGGTCTGCTGTAAAGAGGGCGCCTTAAATATTCCTGGATCATAAACCAGGGAGCCTCTCTGCTTCCTTTCCAAAGCTGGTGATGGATTTCTGATGGACATTGGGTCCACCAGGTGTGTGCATACGATTAGAAGCTAGGAACAGTCTCTGTCAAGCTGGAGTGATGGATTTTGTGTTATCTAATGCCAAACTGGATTTCCCAGGTGGCTCAGTGGTAAAGAACCCACCTGCCACTACAGGAGACTAAGGAGACACAGGGTTCAATCCTTGCAGGAAGATCCCCTGGTAGAGGAAATGACAGCTCATCCCAGTATTCTTGCCTGGAGAATGCCCATGGACAGAGGAGCCTGGCAGGCTACAGTCCTTGGGGTTGCAAAGAGTAGGACACAACTGAGCATGTACAGCACAACGCCAAACTAGTGTCCACGTAAGCTTCCTTCCTCACTGCTTCATGGTTGGGAGAAGCAGAGCTTTCAGTCCTCAGTTTCTGGGATTTTGCTTATAGTTGTGTTGCTCCTGTATGAACAGACAAGAATGCAAAAGAAAGGATGGCCCATTGAATTTTACATAATTGCACATGACATTAGACTATAACACTTGCAGAAGTTTCTGGCCGTAGACTCATTTCACTTGGCCAACTAGTGGTTTTTGGTTTTGATTTTAACTATGATTTTAATTTCAACGCTTTTAAGAGAAAACGCATGTTCATGGCTTCTTTTGTCTTAATCTAATCTGATTTACAGCCCTGGCTCCTGAAGGCACAGAGTTTATGACCCCTGGAGCTAGTAGTGACTCCCGTGTCCTGACATTTTTATGGCTCTATGATATTGGAAAGGATAGGATAGTTGATGGAAAGAATGACTTGAAGGAATGTAGGCATGGTTGGAAGGGAAAGTATTATCCCCCTCCTCAGGTCACTTTTATG
This sequence comes from Giraffa tippelskirchi, assembly GCF_054371585.1. Taxonomy (NCBI): domain Eukaryota; kingdom Metazoa; phylum Chordata; class Mammalia; order Artiodactyla; family Giraffidae; genus Giraffa; species Giraffa tippelskirchi. The sequence continues at coordinate 136,399,657 of NC_137283.1, forward strand.
AAAACATTCAGGTATGCTGTAGGCACGAAACAGCTATCTAGTAACTGAAAAATCAAGATGATTCTTAGCTGGATTAAAAAGGGTGTAGCCAGAGTGAAGTTGCTGAGCAGTGAGGTTTTCAGCACTGTGGATCAGGCAAAAGTCATGCATAGCTGCAAAGGGCAACCTTGAAAGTCAAGTCCCCTGTCTCAGTGAGCTTACTGTTTTGTTTGTTCTGCAACATGAAACCAGATTGCTGTGTCTTCATTTCACCAGATGAAAAAGTTGACAAGCGGTATAAGAGTTGCATTACACAGAAATTTTTTAAGCCCTAAACTCACGCAAGTGAGATTTTGAACTTTTAAAAAGTATGAACAATTAGGACACCTTAAAAAAAAAATCAACCAGCAATCAAGACACTTCCTCTGTCCTGCCTTTAAAATCCTAATTCTGTGTTATTGGAAGCCTGTATGCTTGCCTATGCACATCAAATTTCTGAAAGGATACACAAAAAAAGCTTACTATTGGTTATCTCCAACAAGGGAAAATTGGGATGAGAATTGCTGAGCATCGAGACAATTGTGAAATTATTACTTATTTTGACCCATCATGTTTTTATTTATTTACTTTAACAACAGCATGTCATCCATTTACATATAAAAAAAGAAAATCTAAGGAAGCATCATGTATTTCACATTCTTTCCTCCTCCCTAATTATCTATTCTTCTGTTTGCTATGATTTTAACAGTTGTCACATATGTTTGAGAGACTGTATTTTCTCTAAACTTATCCCAAATTGTCCATTATTATTAGGTAGCATATAATCTAATTCAAGCATCGGATCTTTTCTGTATGCCCCTTTTCCATGATCTTTCAGAGGAAAATATAATCATTGTTTGCAATTTGGACTCAAAGTTGTTTCCAGATTAACCCTAATTAATCTAATGAAGTGAACGCTGATTAATTATCACCAAAACAAATAGATTTGTCCTGACCTTCACTAGCAACACTGCCACACACTTGAAATCAGATGGCTTAGGTCTGGCTAGGGAAGGCGATGACTTTGGCCTCTGGAATGCCAAAGAGGCAGTAAAATAAGGTTGAGCAGAACCATGTTAAAATCAACCGGATGTCACGAACAAATTGGCAGCCACTCATCTGTTTTATATATGTGTCTGTAAAGTGACACTACGTCTTCATGCTCATAATCCGTGTTCTGCTGTTGACCAGAGTGATTATCTGTCCGTGCGTTTTCTTGCGAACAGTCTGTACCCTCTATATTGTTGTTACAGCATCGTCATCATGCCTGCTGTGGTACAGTAGGCGGGGCACAGAACAGACCACACAGAAAGGAGGAAACCGAGAACCCTGCCTGTCCGAGTGCACGGTTCCCAAGCTATCCAAACACACAAACATAATGCTATAGGTAAACACCGAACAAGCATCTAGGACAGCTCTGTTGTTGCTGCTAGAGTCCTTCACAGAAAAGGTGTGGAAAGCAAACAAAACATATGTGTGTGTGTGTGTGTGTGTGTGTATATATATGTATGAAGCGTATTCTTACAGAGCAAATATGCAGTGGCCAAAGCAAACTAGGAAAGATCATAGGTCAGCCACATGAAGTCTAAGCGATAATAATTTGTTAGTTTTGGTGACTGGCTAACAATTTTCATGCAATGTGAAAACACATTTAACCAGTTTCTCCAATTGGGTTTAATTAATGTGGGTGAGTGTGTTTTTCTTAATAGAAGTGTTGTTCTGATTCACACCAGGTTAGGTTTAACATCATTCTGCTCCCAGTACAAGGCTTGAGGCATATGGAGTAGGATTTGGGGAGCATTTTGATGGATGAGGTGAGAAATGTCTTAACAGGATGAGGGAGAGATTGAGTAAAATGAATAACATCTTGCCTTGCCAAGTACACTGATTGATTATCTATCGGCTGATTCATCACATCCTGGGGATATTGGAGAAACTAGTGGGTGGTTTTTGTCCTAAATGGTATTGTTGCAGCTGAGACAACCACTCCAATAAGTGGAGTCAATTACGTTAAAGACATAAACTACATTAATACATCCTTCTTCTTCCTTCGGTCCCATCAATTCACGAAGTTCCATTGATTTGAGGCCTTCAAAATCTCTCTCTGTCCTTTTTTTCCCATCACCAATGGAATGATTGTCAGAAGTCTCCTAAGGGGCTTCCTTATTATTTTTTTAATCCCAAAGCTCTCCCCACAATTACAACTCCTGCCAAGAGTCACCAGAACATGCCTTTTGATCATTCCTTTTCCTCATGGAAAACCTCCAAGTGTTTAATTTTACTACCTACTGAAATCTAAACTTCACGAGACTTTTAAGAACATCAGTCACAAGGTCCACCTCCCTATTCAAAATGACTTCTCGCTGCTCTTTAATACATTTTCTCCCTATAATCTGCTAAAGAGAAGAGGAAATCGAGAAAAGTAATGAGTGGGGAAAGATGAAATTAACTAGCATTTTAAAATTCCAGTTCCTTCTGACCTTGTCTCATGCATAACTGTGAAAAAACAGGCAGGGGATGCATGATTCCCCCCTAAAGAAACTGAAGTTAGGAGATGTTTGCCCAAGTTACTACTTGCCCAGTGTCACAAAGTGGGTTGGGGGAGCTGGGATTCTGACCTAGGTCTTCCTGAGACCCACCCTTTTTCCAATACTCCATTCATTGTGCTTATGCAGGTTGCCCTCTGGCATCCCCACCTCAACTCTCCAGACCTGGAATGCCCTACTTTCTGGCTCAACTTCAAGATCCAGTTCCTCAGACAATCTACCTGGACCCTCAAGATCTCCCGAAGCTTCTCTGTCCCAAACTCCCTGAAAATGTAACCCCATTACTTGACCCCCAAACTGGATAAGATGTTTTTCCTTTGGGTTCCCCTAACATCCTATTTTTATCACACCATATGTTTTTCAATTTTATTTATTTATTCTTGGCTGTTCTGGGTCTTTGTTGCAGTGCATGGGCTTTCTCTAGTCGTGGTGAGTGTGGGCTCCTCTCTAGTTGCGCTGCATGAGCTTCTCATCACGGTGGCTTTTCTTATTGCAGAGCACAGGCTCTAGGTGTGTGGGCTCAGTGGTTGTGGTATACTGGCTTAGTTACTGAGTAGCATGTGGAATCTTCCTGGACCAGGGATGGAACCTTTGTAGCTTGCATTGGCAGGCAGATTCTTAACCACGAAGGAAATTCCATATTTTTTTAATAAACATATTTATTGATATATAACAAGCATATAGAAAAGTCACATAAGTATTTAGCTTGATGATATATCAAAAAGCAAAATCAGGCCTGAAACCACCAAGATCAAGAAATTACCAGCAAGTGACCAGAAAACCAGCCCCCTCACTTACCTGCTTAATTTTTATCTCCATTCTTCCCTCCCCAAAGGCAATCAGATCCTGACTTCTATACAGCTTTGTTTTGTTTGTCTGCTTTCGAATTTTATATAAATCAAATCATACAGTGTGGTTTCTATGTCTATGAGGTTTATTCCCTGTAATTGTATATAGCAATTATCCATTTGTTTTTATTATAATATGGTATTACATTATATAAATTCATTTTACTAATTATATTTATTTTGCTGTTGGTAGACATTTTGAACTGTTGCCATTTTGAGACTCATATAAATAGTCCTACTGTGAATATCATTGCAAACTTTTTATTGAATATATGTACACTCTTTGGGGTGCATATACCATGGAGTGAAACTACTGGGTCATAAGTTATAAATATATTCATCTTTATTTAGTAGAAAATGCCAAACATTTTTCCAAAATGGTTGTACTGATTTATACTCTCACTGTAATGTGTATTTCCAGCTGCATCTCATCTTCATCAACAACTTATAAATGTCTACGTTATAATTGCAAATTCTTTTTTTTTTTTTTTGTCACACCACACAGCATGTGGAACTTCTCTGACCAGGGATCGAACCCACAGTGAAAGCATGGAATCTTAACCACTGGACCACCAGGGAAGTTCTATAATTGAAACTTCTTTCTTTCTCCCTCCCCACCCCACTTTCTCTTTTTCTCTCGTTACCTTAGCATGACACTTAGAAGGTATCTGAGTAAAAGTAAATGACTAACAAGCACAAAAGTGTTGGCTTCTATATTCTTGTCACTTAAGAGGTGACATTATGCAGAATAGTGTAGTGGTTACAAGCATAGGCTTTGGGACCAGACTATCATGATTTGACTTCTAACCTCACCATATCCCCTCAAATTACCTTTCTGTGCTAATTTCTTCACTTTGACATCGGGGGGGGGGTGTCAATGAATTTTGTATAAAGCACTTAGAGCAACGCCTGGCATATAGTATGAATTCTATAGTATTAACTATTCGTGTTGTCTAATTCTTAAGGCTTATATCCTTTTAGACTTCCTAGAAACAGAATCTCTAGGGAGATTCTAGTAACCTAGAGAGTTTAGAAGCCTGATTTAGGCAGCCAACTCCACAGAGAACTTCTAGACTTCTGAGATTCCCTTTAGCCCTCATTCTCCACCGGCCTTATACCATAGGTGGGTGCCCCAAGTAGATGGCAAATTCCCTAAGCATGATACTTGAGTTATTTTCATGGCAGCAGTGGTTTCAAAGTCCCACTTCAATTTGTGGGAATCTTAGCTGAACACATTCCCCCTAAATCCATATTTGAACAGCTACACAGCTGAAAACCTATGGAGAAGTGAATTGTTCCTTTTATCCACCATCATGCTCAAATGTAGTTTCAAATGCTAACAAAGATGTGTCCCACACCCCTAGATAACAGATACTTCTGCACATGTACTACTTGACATCATAGTGTTTAGTAAATATTCGCTTTTTTTTTTTTTTAATATATTGATCCCTTGTTCTTTCTACACTTCCCTGTTCTGGCCCTGTTCCCTTCCCACCCACTTGTGTTTGATCTAATCTCCTCCTGTTTGTGTGACAACACTTGGGTCTCCTCTGGCTCTTTTCTGCTCTCCAGCAATGTAAATCAGATCTTACATAGCAACTGACTGAAGCCAGAAGCCACATTTCTACCCTCAAAAGATTAAAAAGCTTTGTAATCCATGATTAGCTCCTCTGAGTTATGTCTACTTAGATGGGAGAATGCCATCTGAAAGACCCATGTTCAGATAAAAATGAGTACTTATTGTTCATAGAGGGGCTCTTAACTGTTATTCAGCATGAGAATGAAGGGAAGATACACAGAAAGCCTTTCTGTCAGGACTAGCATTAACCTTTTAATAGGACTTTATAGATTTTCTTTATCATTGTAGTTGACTTTTGAGCTTCCCAGGTGGCGCTAGTAATAAAGAATCCGCCTGCCAATGCAGGAGACATAGGAGTCACAGGTTTGATCCCTGGGTGGGGAAGATCTCCTGGAGGAGGGCATGGCAACCCATTCCAGTATTCTTGCCTGGAGAATCCCCATGGACAGAGGAGCCTGATGGGCTACAGTCCATGGGGTCACAGAGTTGGACATGACTGAGGTGACTTAGCAAGCACATAGTTGACTTTGGCATTTGTGGTAGGTGAGGGGTTTAAAATGCAGCTAGTGTCTGGAGGGAAGAGCAGTAACTCAAATGCAGAGCTTGATCAAGGGCTACCCTTCAGCAAGATATAAGAGCCATGATAAAAGGGAAAGCGACTCTCCCCAGGGAAATCCCTGTGCAAACTGAGAGGTCAAGATAAAGGGTGTGCAGTAAGCTTAGAGCAGCAGCAAGACCAACTATTGGAGGATCCCATGTATGCGAGGACCATGTGGAAGGCCTAGAAAAGAGAAAAAGTCCAAACCACTTGTGTGCAAGATGATGATCTCCTACAATGCTATTTTCCCTTCTCCCACAGGAACTATTCCAGTGGGCTGAACACAGGTGGGCCCACGCAGTGCCGGGTGCATACTAGCTCCATAGAGGCTTCTGATCCAAGTCAGGGATGTGTCCCTTCAGGCTCCTTCTTGGAGCTGACACTGGACTCAGTTCGGCTGTGGTTACTCTCAGGAACCAGGAGTCCTGCCGGCTCAGCATTTTGGGAACATAGCCACTTATCCTCGTCCTCTTTTGTGGCATTCTCCCAAACTTGCAGACTATTATCTAGATTTCCATTTCAATAAACTGCTTTATTGACCAAGTCTGCCTTTCCCATCAGGCTCTGTAAAGGCAGAGATGTGTCAGCTTTGCTCTTGCTTTATCTCCAGTACTTAGAATAGAGCCTGGCCCAGTGAAGGCACTCAAGTATTTGTTAAAGAATTACCTGTTACTTCAGACAAGTCAAAGGTCGGGACAAACAGCCAACTTCACAGGGCAGGCAATAAACATAGGGAACATTACTTCATGACTGTCCTTGAGGCAGTTAAATGGACAAGGATTTGTTTGGATGGATTTGTGGATAAGGACTGACATCATAAAATGCTGGTAAAGCCCCCAGATAGAAATTGGCTTTAGGGAATTCCCTGGTGGTCCAGTGATTAGGACCCAAGAGCTTCCACTGCCAGGGGCACGGGTTTGATCCCTAGTTGGGGAACTAAGATCCTGCAAACCGCACAGTGTGGCCTGAAAAAAAAAAAAGGACTTTAAGACTGCCCTATTCTCTTCTGGAGTCAGAAGCTGATGCTTCTGGAGGAAGCGAGCCACTGTCAATCACAGCAGCATTTCCCTGGTTTTCAATTTTAAATGGATCTACTATTGTTCCCTTAACTGAAATATACAAAATAACACACATGACACAATTTCTGTAAATATTTTTCAAGGTTTTATTGCAAACCAAAGTTGGTTTATCACACACACAAAAAGGTGTGTGGTAGGAAGGGGAGAAAGAATTGTACATATTATAACCATGTTAATTACAGTACATTAAAATGGTGGTTTACATTACAAATAAGCCTGTAAGTTTAAATATACTAGTGTTATAACCCAATGTACAGACTTTCTTTATACAATACATACAATTATCAGGAATGCCAAAAAAAAAACAAACCACAACATAAATAATGCCCATTTTATAGGTGACATTTTAAACAATGAAAACACCAGGCTCTGACTGACAACTGGGGCATTGGTCCATAAAAACCCTTTCTAAAAATAGAAATATTTGTAGCAGCAATGCTTTCTTTAAGCATCTGGATACAAGTCATTGCAAGACCATTTTCAATAAATTTTAGTTATTAACTATATCTTACAAAAAAAAAAAAGTCTACACATAAATTTATCTTCCAAATATGGAAGAAACAAACAATGTCCCACGTTGTAGTGTCCTGCAAGTGTCACATTGATGCTTATAACTGAGTCCTTCTGTAAGCAAGCATACCACACTCATACGGCAGATCACACAGGGAGTCCACAAGGAGAAACAAAGAACGAAAACACTCGGCAACAGGAAAGCTTTGGAGCTAACACGATCTCATCAGAAAAGGCACATTTCATAAGATTCATTATCATGGCCTGGACAGACCTCCAGAAGCTCCTTCTCAGAACAGCGTCCGCCTGCCAATGAGACCACTGCATCTGTCTCGGGCAGCCCTCTACTGCTCATTTCAGAGATAGCACCACTTTGGAAGGAAGAATAAAGAGGAAAATCTCACAAGCTCACTGAGGAGGATGTGCTCTTCGAAAAGCTTCCAGCAAACAGTGTGCAATAAGACTGCCAAGATGTGCAAGCTTCCAGGGATGTGCAAATTCTCTTTTAAGATGTCCTGTCAGCTGGCAGCTCTGCCAAAAGGTTAACTAAAAAAACCCTTTGCAACCAACCCTAAGACCCTTCAGAGGAAAGAGTCCATGGGAGGTGCATAGGAAAAGCCCAGGAAGGCCTCAGCTGCTTCCTTGACGCTGGCTGTGAGAAGGAGGCTGTCCGGGGACCGGCCGATGGAGTTGGGGACTGGCTCTTCGGTGAACTCAGGATCAAAGTGCCGCAGGTCACTGGGTCCGCTCTGTTGCAGGAAGAGGAAAAAAAAAAAACAAAAACATGCTCCATGTCAAGAATTCACAGTGGAGACAAGGCGGGGAAATTCTTGTGCAAGCTTTAGGCACTATATAGAGACCATCACAAACCATTTCAAGCACAAAACCCACAGGCCACGTAAAGTTTAAACTATGAAGGTCATGTTTTCTTTCTTTCGCTGCTTTAATTTATAAATGTGTTGGAAAATTATGTGAGCTTCATTGAGGTACAAGTTCTACTTTTTCTGTGGGTAAAATAATGGTTTACAAATAAAATATCTGCCAATTTATTCCTTGGGGAGCCCCCCACCCCCACCAGTGCCATCAACTCCGACTTAAAAGAGAAGCCCTTGGGTTTCCATACATGCACAAGAGAGCTACTCACCACATTTGGGTTAAAAGGGGGAGTAATCTTCTTATTAATGAGATCTTCCCAGTTAATTAGGGAGAAGAAGACATGATTCTTAATCTCCATCTGTTGAGAAAGAAACACGAATTTAGATGCCTGAAATTCAAGAAGGGCAGTGAGGTCTAGTGCTCTATCCAGACAGCCCAGGAAGACAGGAAAAGTGACTCACAAAGTCATCCTTGGCACCCAGCCTCTTTGTCCTGTCCTTCTGCAGGAGGCCTTCCAGGACGTGTCTTGCAGAGTTTGTAATATTTGGCTTCAACTGGAGGGGCTTGTTCAGAATGTTGTCGTACATCTCAGCTGTGTTTCGGCTATAAAAGGGAGGCTGAAAGAAGGGGAAGGATTACTTACTAGTCAACTAGAAGTTCTGGAGAGCATTCATCACCAATAAAGACTCAGACTGTAATGCATGAAGCTGGATTTGACAGTCTATCACTTGATAGGTTTTCTTTGCCCTGGATTTTTCAGTGTCTATATTTTGCCACCCTGATGGGGGAGGGAGGCAGGGTAAGTGTTAATAAGCCATGTTTCTCACTCTCACATACATTAAGTGTGGTCAACCCTAGTAAAGTGTGAACTTACAAAAGAAAAATCCACTAGGTAAGGGTTTATCCTCAGACACCTATATTTAGCCAATTTGCCTGTCACATCAGCATTTGTTAAGCTTACTCATAAAGGGCAAGACATGATGATCAAGTCTACAATAGGGTTTGTGTGCCTAGATGAGTCTGGAGGGAGAAATGTATCAACCCAGAGCAATATTCCCCTATTCTCAATGGGCTACTCACCAGGCCATACAGCATCTCATATAAGACGGCCCCCAGGCACCACCAGTCCACGGTTCTATCATAGGGCTGCTTATGAAGCACCTCAGGCGCCAGATACTGAAAGACCAGGAAAAGAGAGTTTAGAGCTCCTGAAACCAGGCACTGCCAAGACCAGGGGTGCGCCTTCAAAGGGCTGAGACACACTGGGTCTACTTGGAGGATATATTTCTCTAGACTACTTCCTGATAAAACTGATGCCTTTGAGGCTGACTGTCCACTTACATGTCCTGATATTTAGAAAGCTAGTAGGTACCCCTCAGCTATCTTGAGAATTTAGAAACCTTCTATGACCATGGATCTTATCAACAGCTCATTTTAATTAAAGCAACATGAGGCTTTGGAATTTCTCATGCTTCCAAGAGTAAATGTATTTTACTTGCACTGAACTGGACTAGAACACTTCTAAGGATACTCTTTCAGTAGTTAAAGGCACTAGTGCAATGATCTCTTCCTGGAGGAGTGGGTAGACCAGGCACCAAATTAACAGTATGCCTACCTCGGGCGTGCCGCAGAAGGTGGACGTCGTGCCATTGTGTTCAATGTTCTCCTTGCAGAGTCCAAAGTCAGTAAGGACAATGTGTCCTTGTGAATCTAGCAAAATATTCTCTGGTTTTAAGTCTCTGTTTTAAAAAAAAAGTAGTCAAATTAATTTCACTGCATGAGTAATTCTCTGTAGAGATCATTGCTAGGGCTATTAGAAGTACTTTATATTCACTGTAGTTGTGTTAGTAAATCTAAAAGGGAGTCCTTGTTCTGTTAATCTATTCTGAATTAGGCACAATCTGTATTGGCTAGTTGCCTAGTGGAAGGGAGTCAAGACCAGTCACATGCTGGAGATCTGGTTTTAGGTGAACAAGTTATGCCTAAACACAAATTATTTTAAGGTGCTGTCAAAGGCTGGGCTATGGTCTCCTTTACACCAGAAGGGCACCGTAAGAGCTCTTCAACTCACCTATAAACGATGTTCAGAGAGTGCAGGTAACCCAAGGCACTGGCTATTTCAGCAGCATAGAATCGAGCCCGTGGTTCCAGGAAGCATCGCTCCCTCTGGAGATGGTAGAACAACTGTAGAAGACAGAACAGAGTTAGCCTGGGTTGCCAAGTCAGAGGACAATGCATTGAATCAGTTTTGACATATATATAACTAAAGAGGACAATGGCAGGAAGCAGCCCTAAATAGTCTATTAACTATCTGAATGCTGGCAGGTTAAGAGAAATGCTAATTCTGTTAACTTTTCTCCTTTTACAAACTTTCCTCTCAAATTAAATGAAGCGGGCTATGGACAGACACCCAGGGGTCGGTTCCCATCCCCTCCACTCACCTCTCCACCGTTAATATAGTCTAGGACAAAGTAGAGTTTGTCGGCCGTCTGGAAAGAGAAGTGAAGGCCCACCAGGAAAGGGTGTTTCACGTTCTTCAGGAGAACATTCCGCTCCGACATAATATGCTTTTCCTAGAAAAACGACAATGAAGATTTAGTGGCAAATTTCAACTTGGCGCCAAGATTCCAGTGTAATGTTTAGTGAATGTCTTATCTCCAAGCCCAGGTCATACCTCCTTCTTTTTCAGGATTGCCTTCTTTTGTAAAACTTTAACTGCATAGAATGCTTCTTCTGCTTTGTGTCTTGCCAGGAGAACCTGAAATTTAAATTAAAAATCATTTTCCTGTTCACATCCAGGGAGAATGTAAAATTAGCGTATGAAAGACTATAAACAATCAGAGTTTCAGATGTGAAATTACCTTTCCAAAACTGCCTTTTCCGATTACTTTCAAGAAGTGAAAGTCAGACGGTTTAGCGTGAGGATTGGATGATGGGCCCAGGTTGATTTGCTGAGAGGGACTTGGCTGGAAAAGAAAAGATTTTCCTTTAATCTTTTCCTTGCTTCAAAGGAAAATTGCGATAGTAAAGTACACGCAATTGTAAGAGATGGGATATCTGCAAATGACTAGGCAGGTCCCCAGACATCTATAAACACGTTTCAGAATACCTTTTGTCCATACATGTGCATATTGCAAAACAGAGTATGGAAATTGTACACAATCGCGCTGTTCTTAAGCAGATAGTACTTTTATGAAATACGCCTTTCAAAATGCTCCACTGATTCATACATAAGTGCTTATGTCAGTTGTCTGCTATGAACTAACAAGGCATTCCTGCCTTGATACTAACTAAAATGCTATTTTAACTCATCCACGTAGGGAAACTGACTCATTTTTAAGATCCCTCCATTGATGTATCACGAATAGAGAACACTTACTGGAGGAGAAGGGTTGGCATTCATAAGCTCAGGCTCCTGAGGTGGGGAGATTTTCAAAATGGACTGAACTTCAGGGCTGCAGAGAGGAAAGGAACAACTTAAAACATCCTAACTCGCCACAAGGGGGCAGACAACACCAACAGCGAATTTCTGGCTCAACTTCTCCGGAGGATTCAGTGTTTAAACTAAAAACAGCCGAATCAATTACTGTTAAAGAAAATAATAGCTAAAATAACAAACACAGTTAAACACAGAGATGGGGGTTGTTCTTCAAGGAGAGAGGAGGTGAATGGGGAAAACATGAAAATTTTATCTTCCATCTCTAGTGCAAGCCAAATCAGCAAATTAATTTTAATGTTTTAAATGTCTTCAATAATTAGAATTTAAAGAGAAAAGCGATCCCCACCCGTGGGAAGTCTTTGGCTTTCTGATCAATATATTAATGAGAAGTATATCTTTCCTGCTGGTAAATGGAAACTTCACTACTTATTTTTATTTCCCCCAATTCCCCCCTCCACCCCCCCCGCGGAAACTTACTGTTTGCATGCATAGGAGTTATTGGCAATCTTCTGAATAAAGTCATTCAGGCCCATCCTTCTCTGTTTCATGAAAGCTGTGAATTAGAGAGGAGAAACGTTTAGACAAAGGCTTTGTAACATCCAACGCCACACACACTAATCTGATCCGGGGTATTCAAAAACTTCCACTTCACGTAACCTAGAAATAACCTAGAAGTCCAGTCGTATCCCTACACTCACCGATGAGAATTGCTACCATGCCTCTCATTCTGGAGTAAGTGAGGGTGTCTCTAGCAGCCTCGGTTTTCACCGTCATCGCCAGAGAGCGCGCACGGGGAGTCGTTACCAAGGGGAGACCGGCTCAGCCAACACGGCGCTCTGGCCCCGTCTCCTGGTTTATAAGCGTTGTGCCGTCGCGGGGGCGGGACCCACGCGACAACGAGTAAGCGGCGCTGTCCGGCCCCGCCCCCGGCCCCGCCCCCGGCCCCGCCCCCAGATGCCGCGCCGCTCGATTGGCGGCAAAGCGGCCGGCGGCGGGCGGTTCCGCCCCGGACCAGAGGGCCCGCCGGGAGCAGGGGTTGGGGGGCTCGGGGACCGCCCCTGGAGGGCCCGGCCGGGGACTGATATCCGCCTCCCTCGGCTCCCGGGCCGGAGACTGGGAAAACCGCAGGCGGAGGGGGTGGGAGGGAGGGAGCAGCCGGGGTAATTTTCCACCTTTCTCATTTATTCCGCCTTGCGAGGAAATCAGAGTCGCGGCAGATCAGGAAATCAGAGCGGTTTCTGCCCGGTGCGCGGCGATCGGGGTGGCTCTGTGCCCGCTCTGGTTTCTCAGACCCTCAGTTCGGATTCAGCCCCTGCCCCGGCGCCGACTCTGATCCTCTCCCGTAATTCACAAGGCAGTCTCTCGAGCCCTCGCCAGGCGTGCAGCGCACCATCAACAGTTATCTCAGGCGCCGAGCGGCAGCGCCGGGGGAGGGCGGCCCCGCACGCCCTTATCTTCGGGGTCCCTGGCTCCCGCCGCCCTCCTTCCCCGGCCCCATCCTCAGTGCAGCCCCAGATACCCAGCCCCTCTTTCCCGATCCGAGCAACTAGTGGAGGAGTGCGCAAGGCAAGTCTCCGCGTGGCGGCAGCGGCGCTTACCCAGTCCGGTCAGCAGGAAGGACTCGCTCCTTTTCTGCGCCTCGGCCCTCTTTTTGTGGCGGGGCCGGAGCAGGGACTCGAGCCGGGCCCTGGTCAGCGCGCCCTGCATCTCCCCCATGGGCAGCGGCGGCCGGGCGCGCAGCGGGCTGGGGCGACAGGAGAACACTGACGTTTCCTTGAAGGAGCCGCCGTGACTCAGGCCGGGCAAGATTTCCTGCCCCGCGTCCCAAAACAAACAAATGGCCCTTGTGCACGGCCGAGCCGCTTCCGAAAACGCCTTTTTTGTGCTTTTGGCCCAAGCCAAGCAAGGCTGAAAAATCCCAGAACTTGGAAGAGGAGGAAGGAAGGAAAGAAAGAGGGAAGGGGGAGGGAGAGAGGCCAGGAATGTGGAGGGGAGGGGGCGGAAATAAAATTCGTCTCTGCACTAAAGAGGAAAAAAAATCTGCATTTCACTTTTTTATTTTCCTAATGTAATCTTTGGGGACATTCTGTCCTTTCCGCATGTAATTTTGCCCCTTGCATTTTTAATCCCCGCCGTGCCAAGAACACGTGAGGAGATGGCAATTTAGGGGACCGACCTGGCGTGACCCGGGATTGGTGCGGAGCTGGCACCGGGCGCACCATCGACTCCCGAGCTTCCCTCTCCCGCTCCCCGAACTGAGAACTCCGTTAGGTCGCACCCCCTGGTCTTAGTTTGTGCTTGTCTTCCCTAGCCCTCCTCCGGGCAGACCCTGGAGTTTTACCACCTTGCTCTTTCTCTCGAGTCCTGGTAACTGTGACTCCCGAAAGATTAGCCGGGCGCCTCCTCCGCTCCAGAAAGGAAAGGAGGGAGGCGAGCGCTGCAGAACCGCCGTGCGGTGCCTTCCAGTAACCCCGCCGCTCCGAGATGCCTGGGAGCTGCAGCTTGACCGCCGGTGCGAGGACTCGCGCCAGCGCCAGCAGGGAAGCCAGGAGCACAGCGACTGGGCCAGGAGCCGGGAGAGGGCTGCAAGCTACTAAGTTCGCAGGGTCGAGCGCCTGGCGCTGGTCAGTGATGTCTGCGGCGGCTGCCCTGCCATGACCCCTTACTTGCCAACGGCCTTGCCATTTTAAAGTTGCCTACTGGATCTGACACACTCCGAAATACCAGCTGTCACACCAAGAATAGCCTGTGAAGGGGTTTTTCTTTAGTCCTGGGTAGGAATTTGTTTTGCAGGCACAACCACCTCATTTTCCTGAATGTGATCTGTAGCCTCAACTGCTTCTTGGTTTGTTCAGTTACAACGGCCCCAGACTGGCAGGAGAGAACACCACATCCTGGAGACTGGCTGGGAGAGTTTGCTCAGCACCCACTCTTTAAAAAGCACTTAACTCCTGCCTGAAAGGGACACTTCCAACCCAAAGCAAGGTTTTTAGGAAACTCCAAATCACAGAAACTGGCCCATTTCTGCTTCCTCTTCCATGGATTCATCATATAACATGACTCTATGATTGCCCATGCCCCCATATCCCATGCTCCACCTCAACACGTCTAGCCTGGGGCCTGCTCCTACGAGGTTCCTTCCCCTTTTGAGAAAGTCACAATTTTGAAGAATGCCCAGAAACACCATACTGCACCAAAGTTTCTGCCAGTTTGTTTTTTAAACATTAAGAAACCTCCAGAGACTCACTTCCTGTGCCCTCCCTATGCTAAGTAACCCCAAATCCTCTGCAACATCTTTGTTCTACCCATTCCATCCAAACGATAGTAATAAAAGCAGACAAACCTTTCAAAGGGGATTTTATCGCCTCCTCTTTCATTCTTCAGGTTGCCTAGGATATGAAGGTTGGGGATTCCTTTCTGGAGGCTGGAGGTAGAGCTTAGTTATGGCTAGAGTAGCCTCCCTGCTATGTGCCTGATCAGACTGGGAGCTGGGATGACAAGGGAGCATGACTCAGAGGCGACTGTCCCAGCTTTGTTATGAACCCCAATTTATATAAAGGCAATTTCCATACAGGAAGGGAACAAGCTGCAAAGTTCACCACTGGGCCACTTTATTCCCTTCATTGCAACATCACCCAGAAAATTATAGTCATCAGTGTCCTGGGTTTATTACACCCTCAGCAAGACACACAAGAAATGTAACCTGACTGATTATCATCACAAATCAGTGCAGAAAAAATTCAAAACACATGCACAGGGTTCATTTTCTCTCAAAGACGCTCTTTCCCGCATTCCAGGAGGAACGAGGAATTTAAGTCAGAGGGCTCTAAGTGGAATAGAGAAGAGGCACAACCATATGATTTGTGGTTGGAACCGAAAGGCATCCTCTGATGTGCTCACCCCTCCCCCTCCCCTAATACGCAGCCTTTGGAGACAGACGGTCTGCTAAACTTATCATTTAACGGGGAGAATCAAGTTGTTGAGACTGGCTTTTCTTCCAACCGGATACCTGATGGGTGGAGCAGGCGCCCCCTGTTCTGTCCCAGCAACCTAGTAAGACTTCCGAACAGGAAGGTGACACACGGCGGCGGGTGGATGGGGTAGGGGGGAGGTAGGCGGGGAAACTGTGTGTGACGCGCGCCTAACTCTGCACAGGCTTTAGGTTGTCCTGTGGCCACCGTTGCGACGCTTGATCTGTTCTTCCCTCCCGTCGCCAGGCTCCTTCTTTGGTTCAGATAGTGCTCCCACCGGGAGGAATCCGGCCCCTTCCCTCCCACTCCGTGGATGTGAAGTGGCCGGAGTTGCGTCACCAGAATCTGTCCGTAAATACAGTCTAGAGGGCGCTCGCGTTCTCCCGGAGAAGAACTGAAGGCGCGTTTCCCCACTTCTCTCCTGGGGTTTAATCAGTTCCAGGTAATTCCTCTACAACACCTCATGCAAAGAAAATATATAGACGGCTTGATATGAGATACGCTAATCACCTCCCCACTCCCCCAAGCCAGTCGTCTCATTTATACCTCATACTGGGAAAACTGCAATCAAAACTCCCAAACGGGAATTATTCACCAAGACGTAACGTTTACACTGAAACAAAACATTTCCCAATATATGTGTATCTTAATACGAAAATTATTTTAGCTTTTCTTCTTAGTGATTAAGTAAAATTTTTCCTGATTGATGAACTACAAATACCGCAACCTGAGAGCCTTACTGAGATATGACAATTTCCATTTAATTTAAAGGCCCAGAAAACAAATTCTTGGTATTTCTCAACATATTAGAGAAAGTATTTTGAAACATAAAAGGACTTAACTTTTTTTTTTTTTACTGTTAAAGTGTTTTAATGTCAATATAAAATAAAATCAGGGTTTCGCTAGCAAATTTCAGAACACGGACAATGATTTTTAAAATGATTTATCTTCTTTTCAGAAGTCTAAATATGAACACATATAAATCTTAGGGATTGAAAAAGATATGGCATTTTTTTCCCATTTTAATACAACTGCAATTTACAAACATCAAAATAATTAAGTTCCCCGCTTGGGTTACTTCTTTAATGTATCAGCTGTGTTAGTCTTCATTCCTTCATTCCTAGATACAATATCTTCCATTGATAATAGAGCAATATAATTATTTCATATTGCGAAGTGTCATAAATTCTAGAAAATCCTGTGCACAGTTTAGGTTCCCATATTTATTTGTTTATTTGTTAATGCATAGAAAATCTTTCCCTTGGAACATCACCAAAGAAAGTGCATCCAGAAAACATAATTATTACTCTAGAGAGCAACAAAATGGATTAGTTTTTGTTGAAGGTTGTCACCCGAGTGCATGTCTTTTTTACCGTATTCATCAAATAGAAAATGATGATGACAAATGAGCTTCTTCAAGATAGCTATTACTAGCAATGGTGGTTAAATCAATGTCTATTTATAGAACACAGGTTCTATAGTGATTATTACCCTCCCTATTCGTAATTGCCAAAATTGACATGCATAAAGGAGTTAGGAATGTGATACAGCAGATAACTAAGAGAACACATTATCTAGAATAATAGTGTTGAGTTATTAAAACCCACAAAACTACAGGCTTTATTTATGCAGGGCTTATTTTTTCCCCTTAGACAGTGGTTTTGAATAAACAAGACTATACACTGTAAGATCCTTGGGATAGAGTTTTGTTAAATAATGGACATGTAGCTGTCTAGTCTGCAGACCTTACTTTGTTTCCTCTAACAGCATTTGTTCTTTATTAAGGATTAAGCAAGTTCTTTTACTTCTGAGTTGGACAGATGATAGGCAAAATTGTGAAGTAACAATACTTGCTTTGAAGACCGGATTTATCTCCTTCCAGTAGCCTTCCTTTGTCACTGAAGTAGACGTCTATGCCTCTCCCACCTCCTACCCATAGCAGTGGCATACCCTGTGGTCCCCCAAACTCTGAAATATTGCCTCCTATCTCCTTCCTGTCAATGCCAACTGCTGTAAAGCCCTGCTCTCAGCTAATCATCACAGGAGATGTTGAACTGATCCATCCTTCATCTCATCCTTCCTTCTTTCCTCCCCCACTGCCTCCTTCTTTTCCATTTATTCATTTGTGCAAGCATTTAGCAAGCATGTATCAAGTAAGTAAAAATACTGGTTTGGCCAAAAAGTTCCTTCAGGTTTTTCCACAACATCTTATAGAAAACTCCGAATGAACTTTTGGCTAACCCAATATTAAGATCAAGGAACATAAATATGAGTAATACGGTTATCTAACTTCTAAGCACTCATTCTAAGTGGGGAGACACACATAAATTATGATATTACACGATGACTGATACGAGTCTGAGAAATCTGCCATAGAACAGAGAGGAATTTACTATTGGGGAGGGCTTGTTGAGGGAGGTCTCCACAAAGAAGTGATATTTGGGTTGATACTGGAAAGACCAACTAGGTACAAAGGAGAGAAGTCAATCTAGGCAGAGGAAATAGTGTGAGCACCAAACTTTAAGGTGCTGTGTAGCATCTCTGAATAATTTGGAAATATGGTCCTTAGTCAAACCTTACACAGAAGCAAATGAATATGGCCCTCTTGCTGCTACTGCTGAAGTGGGAAAACAGCACTTTCAAGTGAAATAAAAAGTATCTTAGCTGCCTCTCCCCTCTTCCTCTCACTGCACCTCCTCCTCTCCAATAATATGGAATTAATAATGTCTTAGAAAACATATTCATTTGAAGGAGTGCTGATTTTTAGCCTACAGAGGAACCTATCTGATACAGCTCTAGGCATGGTGGAACTCATTGATTCATTCATCCAGAGATTCTTCTAGAACTATGCATCAGACATTGTGCTGGATGCAGGAGATACAGTAGTAAACATGATCTCACCTGGTAGGGGGCAGGTGCAGAATTACCTGCAAAGGTAGATTGAGCCCTGTTGTGAATAGATCTAAAAGCCACTGAGGAAAATCCCTTTTAAGTAGCAAAACATTACAATGTGTTTTGAAAAGTTAATTCAAACCAAAATGTGATTGATCAGTCAACTATCACTTACTCCTTAAAAGGATATTTGCTTTTTTTTCTACCCCATCTCATTGAAAATGAACAAATTTGCACACACAAGCATATATAAAGAAGTGTTGGAAGTTGGAGTGGGGAAATTTATGTAGTTGGAAGATGGATGAATGAAAGTTTGGACAAGCATAGTTATAATCTAGCAGGCGTGTGTGCATGCTAAATCACTTTAGTCACGTCTGACTCTGTGACCCTATGGACAGTAGCCTGCCAGGCTCTTCTGTACATAGGATTCTCCAGGAAAGAATACCGGAGTGGGTTGCCATGCCCTCCTCCAGGGCATCTTCCCAACCCAGGGATGTAACCCGAGTCTCTTATGTCTCCTGCATTGGCAGGCTCTTTACCACTAGCATCACCTGGTATGGGCCACTTAATCTGCTGGGTCAAGGTCAGAGCAGTTGGATGGGAATTCCTTCAAAGGCTTGAAAAGGTTATCCTCTTTGTTTTTCAGTGTCCTTCATCCTCCCTTGGTCTCCATGCACACAGTGTTCCAGAGTAGGCAATAAAAAATAAATTCTTACTACCAAGTGTTTGAAGTAAAAGCTAAATTTTAAGATGGAAAAAGGAGAGAGTAAGCCAAAAGCTAAACCAAGGGAGTTTTTGCTTGCTCAAGGTGGATGGGAGATACTAGAATGTAAATATGGGTCCATTGAGAGGGGAGAATCAATCAAAGCAGGTCAGAGAAGACAAGCAGCACAAAAGATACACCTTCTAGTTGTTTAGCTTATCCTTCAGTTACAGAGAGAAGTACAAACTCCAACTGATGGTGGCCTGTTCTTTAATCCTTCAGGCCTCCACGGAGCACCTCTTTTGTGTCAGGCACTGTGCTATGTCCTGGATCTAACAAGGATGCCCAAGATGAGCAGTGTTGCTGTACTCAGGGAGGGCAAAGTCTGTATTTAAATTGTTAAATCGAGCAGCACTTTCCCAAAAGCACAAGTATGCTTACATATATTTCTCCTTTTCCTAAGGCCCTGCTATGCCTTAATGCCATTAAAATACAGGCTTGGGCATGTTGAATCCTTTCGATTATCTACTTTCTCAAGTGAATGTGCGGGAAGTTTTCTTGCAGCTCTCATACTGTACAATTCTGTGATATCTAGGAAAAGATAAATCTAAAAAGGAGCTTCTGAAGGCCCACATCATGTGACTTATTTTAATAGTGCTCCATACTCAGCTAATCCTTTGCATGCCTCGCCCCTCCCTCCATTGTCAAGGATTTTGTGCTGTTAGTTATTTAAAACTCAAGGGTCTTATTTAACCCTCAGGTGTCTCTCTGGGCTTTGAGTTCCTTGAAGACCAGGCAACACAAACAATTCATGTTGCTCCTCTGCCTAGCTATCACCGATTAGATCCTTCTTTCCCTTTTCCCTTTCCCTTCCAGATTTGTGCCATCTAGGCTAGCTGTTCTTGCAGACCAAGCTTGTATCTGGCTCAGAGAACCTTGTGCTGTGTCCTTCACCTGGAATGCTTCCCTCCCTGGATGCTCATGTGACTGGATCCTTCTTGACATTTGTCTCTCAGAGTCAACACCACTTACACAGCGTCACTCATCCTGTTTCAGTTATCTGCATATTAGTTTTATTAGCTGACTTTTTGTGCATTTGTTATATATCTCCCCCAACTAAAAAGTAGTCTCTGTGAGCCACGGATAGTACCTATGTCTTCTGCAGAGTATCACCGATTTACATGTTAATCTCACACAAGAAATACTCTCATAGAAACATCTAGAAGTGTTTGACCACATACCTGGAAACTACAACCCAGTGAAATTGATACATAAAATTAACTACCCACAACCCAGCCCTTGTCAACTTGGACCCTTATTCATCATCTCCTTAAATCTCACTTAATCTCTATAAAAGGACAGTGACAAGGTCATATTTCTACCTGACATGATGCAACTATCCTGCATAAAACCCAAATCCTACTAATCCTTTCCCTTAAAAGAGGATACAAAGTCCTTGCAGGTTGTTGACTGTTTTTCTTGAACACGAATTGGTCTTATAATCCCACGTCTCCTTCCAAGCAAAACGAGGAACCAGGTACACTGCTCTTAAATTCTGCACACAAAGAGAATTCTGCTTCACTACTGGCCCCCAGCTATGTCCCAGAAAGGGGGTATCATATTGGAGCTATCCACTTGTGTGATCAAAGCTGAGGACTCACTGATTCTGCCAGTAACTCTGTGGTATCCTCTATCACATGAGGGTAGGACACAACTTCATCTCACATCGAGATATGAAAATACAAGAACCCACAGACTTGATACTAAGCCCCTGGATTTTTATTTCCTGAGGTTTCTACATCTCCATTTGCTTTTTCTTAGTGCTTGGTAGATTTGGGTACATTTCATTATTTTTAAAACATTCCTGGCTGACTTTATTATTTGGGTTCTGTTGTTTTGTAATCCTCCCACTCTCTTTTTAGCTAATATTTACAATATTCTTTGTAACCCTGTGAAAATTGGGCACTGCAACAGTTCACCGAGCAAAAATTCCAAGAAAGATCACTGTGATGCGCCAATTATACTATCTGACATCTACTTAATATAATTTGAAAATATTGAGTAAATGTATGGAAGGCATTGTCTTGACACTACACAATTTTTGTGGGACATTCAGAAGGTCACCTAAAGCACATATTATATTTTACTCAATGGCACCACAACTTGAGAAGTAGGCAAATACCCCAGATGTCAGGGTAAGACATCTTTAGACCTTCTGATGCCTAAAAAGCCCTGACTTCTTGATCTGCTACTCTGGGAGGTGCCTGTTATATCTCTATAATTGGCTGTTCTTAGAATTGCAGAAGTTATGACAAGAACCCTATTTTCCCACAGCTTTTCCTAAAGTTTTAAAGTTCATCCCCATCTGTGAAGACTACCAATAATCTCATTGCTCTTGTCACCACTAGCAATGGCTCCCTCAGCTGAGCAAGAATTTTAGGAATTCGTGCACATGTTTATATTTTTCTAGTAACTTGAGACATTGACGAGCAGGATTATTTTGTGTGATTGTCTTTTGTTTCTTCCTAACATATGCCTTGCTTATAATCAGTGTTCAATAAACATTGGGTATATTTGATGGATAAATCTCTTTGCTGGACCCAAGATAATTTCCCTGACTTATTTCTCAGATTAAAACCCTAAAATGGACATTAAAAGATTCAGTTCTTTGCTTATATTATACATTTCAGTGAGAAATGTTTATTCTAGATTTGTTAATAGGAGTAAATTTATTTTTATTTTTATTATTATTTCCTTGATCAGAACTTCCACGATTAGCCATTAGTACAAGTGTTAGTTGCTGAGTTGTGTCCAAGTCTTTGCCACCTCATGGACTGTAACCTGCCAGGCTCCTCTGTCCATGGAATTCTCCAGGCAAGAATACTGGAATGGGTTGCCGTGCTTCTCCAGGTAACCAGTGGAACCTAATTTTCTAAGAGCATATGGTCATCCCATCCGATGATTTTGATAGCACTCGTTTGTTTCGGAGTTGGGATTATTGAATGCTTTTAACAAGATTAGTTATTTTTCTGTCTCTGTCTCTTTCTCTCTTTCTCACCACCCCCGCCCCCAACACACACAGACATAAAACTGTTTGGGACTTCCCTCATGGTCCAGTGGTTACAAATCTGCCTTGTAGCACAAGGCATGTGGGTTTGACTGCTTTTCGGGGGACTCAGATCCCACATGCCGCAGAGCAACTAAATCCCTAAGCAGCATCAACTGAGCGACCACTGCAAGGGAAGATCTCACATATCCCAACAAAAACCCACAACCAAATAAATAAATATTGGGAAAAAAAAAAAAAAGGAAACTGATGGTTTGGCCAGATGTTTCAGGCATATTAACTACTTCTGTTATTTATTTTTCCATGTTGTTTCATAATCACCACTTCACAAAAGGTATAAATGACATCTAAAGCAATAAAAATAAGCTTTCTTTTAAGATCACAAGAAAATTACAGAGAAGAAATTAAACAGATGTGAGCAAAAGATAGGAATCATGAATAATACTTCCCTTTCTACACTAAATAAATATGATCACTGAAGAAGTTACTATGGTATTATTTGTTTATAAAACTTTATGCTTAAAATTGCCTTATATTCTATCCTCATTTATAGAAAATTTAAGAGAAATCAGACTATTATCATTAATATCTACAATGATTCTATTTCACAATTCATAAGCTATTGCTTAAAAATCTAAAGCCTTAGAACACAAACATAGATCATTATGAGAAACCTATTTGAAATTCATTCTTCAAATCATGTTGTTTTTATGTACCAACATAAATCCAGTTTGACAAGTTCTGTTTAACAAGTCTGAATTTACCTTTTAAAAGCAAAAACATTTTTCTTTTTTCTCTTTACTTCCTTGTAGATACTGTGCTTTTATATCCACAGCTGCTATTGTAAGCAACACTGATGGCCCATAGCCTTCTGACTTTTCCCTTTTAATTATAACAAATAACCAAAGAGCAGAAAGGAGCCCAATGTACATAATTTCTAAGCCCCACTTACCACTCTTCTCTACCTCCTTTCTATCTCTTTCCACTTTCCATATTCTTTTCTTAGAACTTTCATTATTTAAGATCATCAGTTTCTATAAGGTTAACAGGAACCTTATAAGATCCTCCAAGATGACTATTCTTTTTCCATCTCTTTTCTTCAAACAGTTATAGATTATTATGTATATTACATGTATATATATTATGTGTAATATATAGTATATGCCACATTAATATTATTTAAATGTTAATGTTTTAGAATTTAAAAAATACTAGAAAGTACATTTCCAGAAAGAGGTCAAAAAGGAACAAATGTATCAGCCATAGGTAGAGTACTTTCAGGAATAATAGTAAAAGTTTCTAACACACATAGTCTTGTTAGAACATGGTGTTGCTCGGTCTAACATGTTGTCTTCCCCAGATGAGCCAATTATTTTTCCTCACAGAGCAATTTTTTCTGATATTCACAGTCTGCTTTCTGATTGTTTATCTCACAAAGAGATTGGCTGACGGCATGTGTCTGGACCATTGTAGACCCATTGCTATTTCCAAAAATAACCCCACCGCTACTCACCTTATATCTACTGTATTCACAGGCCATGTGTATGAAGGATAGAAGAGTTCATAGCCAGCACATTCAATGCTCCTTTTCTCTTTGTTTTAAAGTTTGAAACCATTGTGTATATATATGAAAGTTGGAGTTTTTATCTGAACAGCACCTCCAGCCTCATTTCATGCTATTCATAGAATTGTGAACAGATTCCGTTGGTGTTAAAAGGATCCTAGGGACTATGAACCTCCCTAAGATATTCCTGATAACCATTTATTCAGTTTTCTCTTTTTCACTAGACTTACCTCTACTTCCAAGGCTATCTCTACCATTGTCAACTAGCATCAGTTGGTAGAGTATGAAATTATTTTAAGGAATAGCTCTCCTGCATGTTCTAAAGCCAGGCACTTAGCCAGATGATGCTAACATAGTAATAAGCAGAAATAAACATGTTCCTCCCTGTAACTTCCACAGTTTAGGGCATTTATTATAGTAGCCGACATTGAATGGTTATACTAAGTGGCAGATATTATCCTTTAGTGCTTTTTATACAATTTCTCATTTAATCCTCATAATGACCTTATGAAAAACTGTTATAAACCCCTTATTCATTCTTAAGATCTGAGGCTTAAAGAGATAAACACTAGTAGCTAGTACTGGCAAAACCAGAATGCACAAGTACCTACTGTATAATACAAGGAACTATACTCAGTATTATATAATAACCCATAAATGAATAGAATCTGAAAAAGAATATATATATATACATATATATGTATAAATGAATCACTGTGTTGTATACCTGAAACTTACATGATATTATAAATCAGCCGTAGTTGAATAAAAAATTTAAAAGACAACAAAACAAAACAAAACAACCAGGGGACTTCCCTGGTGGTCCAGTGGGTAAGAATCTGCCTGCCAATACAGGGACATAGATTTGATCCCTGGTCAGGGAAGATCCTACATGCCACGGGCAACTAAACCCCTGTACCACAGCTAGAAGCCCACATTCCTAGAGACTGTGCTCTGGTGCATCAAGAGAAGCCACCGCAGTGAGAAGCTTGAGCACAGCAATGAAGAGAAAGCCACGCACAACTTTGAAGACCCAGCACAGCCAAAAAAAAAAAAAAACCAACAGAATGCAAGTGTAGGTTCTGATACCAAAAGCTCTACTTTTAACCAGTAAAACAATCTGCCTCTCTGTTTTAAAAACCAATCCTTCATCTGCAGGCAACTATCATGATTTTAACTTGTATTTACACTATTTTATTCATAGTCTACCAGTGACTGTCTAGTTTGTCTACCTAAGCTTTCACGGCAGAAAACTCTTGCTTCCTTGTCCATAGAGTGTCATGCACTCTTCCTTGTCCTAGCAGAGTGCCAGGCAGAAAGAGATACAATATATCTAATTTCTGTAAAACAAACCCCCTCTTTGCCTTAATTTTCTCCTTTTCACAAGTGCCCCACCCAATGGCAAATTCACAGGTCAGTCAGAATCTCCTCCTTGACTGACTGCTGTTTCCTCAAACACGTGTTCACATTCAAACTACTTTCATTACAAAGCTCCCCACTTACCTTTTTGAAGCAGTAGAAAGAGAATCGGAGGAGTTTCCAGGAGATCTGAGCTTCCAGCTCAGTGTTTTAGAATTTATGACTTAATATTTAGCTTTGGGCAGAGCACTTAACTTCTTTTAAGTGTCCTCAGGGTTAACACCCATTTATTATAGTTAATCCCTCAAGGCGATTGGAAAGATAAGATTAGGTATGGGAGAACAATTTGATAACTCAAGAATGTTATGTAACTTAATGCCTATAAGAACAGTGTGGCTGAACTATTAATATAAAATTTTCCTCTAAGAGCCAAAATTTTAATAAAGAACTGATTGCCATGTGTTTCTGAGGAGAAAGGGTCAGAGTTCTCAGTGCTACATTCACTGAAGTCTATTCCAAAGGCCCTAGCCCTCTCTAAACCATTTTTTCCCCTAAATCCTTTTGCATTGTCTTTTTATTTTCAAATTTACACCTTCATAGAATAAAGGAACTTCAAAGTAAGAAAGAATCTTAAAATTGATTTACTTCAATAAATTCTCATTTTACAAATGAGTTTGCTTGGGTCTCCCTGCCCTAAATTTTAATTCTATTTTCATCTCTGAGTATCCCGATGTACATAAACCTCCCTAGTTTCAACTGGATCCATCCTACCCCTTCCTTCCTGGACCCTCACTCCCTCTCCTGCACCCATCCCTCTCTGTGGGCCATTTCATCCCAGGGGAAACCCGTTTTCATTATTGTCATTGGCCTAGTCTTCTTCTTACATACAATTTTAAAGTTGTAAAATCATTTTTCTTCAAATTTTGTAAGCTATGTTTATATTTGATGGTGCTAAAATATTTGTTATTATGATAAAACAGTCCAAAACCCTTTATTCAAGTGATACAGATGAACTTATGGAAGTAGACTCAAAGACACAGAAAACAAACCTAAAGTTACTAAAGGGGAGTGTGGAGAGAGGGGTAAATTAAGAGTTTGAGATTAACATATACACCAGTAAGACAGAAATATATGACTAACAAAGGCTTACTGTAGAGCACAGGGAACTACACTCAATATTTTCTAATAACTTATAAGGGCAAAGAATCTGGAAAAGAATACATATGTATATATCTGAATCACACTGTTGTACACATGAAGCTAACACAAAATAGTAAATCAACTATACTTCAATAAAAGAATAAAATTTAAAAAAACTTTTTTTTTCATTTATTTTTCCTATGATACACATATAACCTCCTGGATTGTTTTATGTCTATGCATCATGTATTGTAGGATACTTTCTTGGGCAAAAAGAAAGCTGTCAAAAGCTGAATATTTCAGCATGTTTAAAATAAATAAATTTATAAAAAAAAAATAATAATAAAATGCATGAGGACATTTTAACATTAGCTCTAGCTAAAATCCACTAGATTTTTAAAAAATCTACTATCACATTAGTCTGGTGTAAACTTATAAAATGAGAAAAGATTTGTTAAAATATGAGAAAAATAACTTCCCTAAAATTATTAAGTTGCATTTAATCTATTTTCCTTATTTATTTTAAGTGAGGGAATTTCCTGGTACCATTTCACCTGTTGACCACAATATGCTGCTGCTGCTGCTAAGTAGCTTCAGTTGTGTCCGATTCTGTACGACCCCATAGACGGCAGCCCACCAGGCTCCCCCATCCCTGGGATTATCCAGGCAAGAACACTGGAGTGGGTTGCCATTTCCTTCTCCAATGCATGAAAGTGAAAATTGAAAGTGAAGTCACTCATTCATGTCTGACTCTTAGCGACCCCTGCAGCCTACCAGGCTCCTCCATCCATGGGATTTTCCAGGCAAGAATACTGGAGTGGGGTGCCATTGCCTTCTCCGTGACCACAATATAATGTCCTTTAATACTATGGAAATCAAAGATCTTAGACATGAAAAGAATGATCTGGATAAAATGGGCACAAGGAAATACTATGATGTGGAAATATTTTAAAAGAATGCTAGGGAATCAGAAAAATCAGCCACTGTGAAAAAATCGCTTGTGTAGCCTTGAGTTTCCCACACGGCACAGTGGTAAAGAACCCACCAGGCAAAGCAAGAGACAGGAGACACAGGTTCGATCTCTGAGTTGGAAAGATACCCTGGAGTAGGAAATGGCAAGTATTCTTGCCTGGAAAATTCCATGGACAGAGGAGTCTGGCAGGCTACAGTCCAAAGGACTGCAAAGAGTCAGCCATGACTGAGCTGAGCATGCACAGCCTTGAGTCAAACAGCAGAAATAAAAAATATAATAATTTTGGCCATAATCAAGAAGAAGAGAAAATCATGAGTTTAACAAGGAGAGAAACAGACTTTGCTCTAACTATAAAGCTTAATTAACACAATTCAAGGGAGAGAGAGGGGGCTTCTCTGGACTGAACTGGCTGAGTATAAATGTACACCTTTATTCATTCACACACCAGGGAGCAGGACTGTCATGAGATCAGATTTGATAACATTTTGTTGTCAAACTTAAATGCTAGACACCCATGACTCTAAGCATCCTTAAACAGAAAACTTTTGAAATGACATTTTGTTACTCACTTACAGGAATAAACAACCTGTCCTTGAACTTGGAACCCTCTAAATCAATTTGAACCCTCTAAATCAGTGTAAATGGTTAAAGTTATGCAAAACTAAGCATTTTTGTTTTCTGCTATATACGGATCCTTGCTGACAAAGGTGATGCTTTATCTAAATGACAAGGCAATGTCTAAGGTTCTTTCCAGTTTGAGGGTTCTTTCCAGTCCAACCATATATTTATTTTCAGAAAGCTTATCAGTGCTGTGTGTGGGGACCCAGAAAACATGGATGATGAGCTTCTTAGTTTAGGGAGAAGAAAATAAAATAATAAAGAAGCAATGGGTTGAGAACAGTATGAAATACTGAGTAATGACAAAATAAAATGTACTCTTCTCTCAACCCATAGTTTGCAGACCTTATATACGGCAGGGGGATGAGTATTCAGGTTTGTAGAAATGACATAATTCTTTCTCCAAATAAGAAGAGTCATCATAAATTGACCACTAGCCATATGCTTGACAGAGCTCTAAATTATTAATACCTTTACTTGAATTATCTCCTTTAGCCTTCACAAAAACTACAATCTATTATAATATTCTATTTTTGCACGTGAAATCATTTGTGCAAAGTCACACAGGTAATAAGCATTGAACTTAGTGGCAAACTCAGGCAGCCTTCCTCAAGAGCTCACAACACTAACCACAGCAGAATGTCAAGTGTTGAGCAGTTTTCTGCTGATCCTTGCATGGCTCACTGGGAAACAAGACCAGATGGTTTGCCGATCAGCTCTGATGTGAGTCCAGTTGACTGAAAGAGATGTGGTTCAGGAAACTGAGGATGATCGTGGCTTCCTGATCAACGATGGGGGGAATAAATACCAAGTGTGACTTTGAAAAGTTTGGGTTGCAGAGGTAGGGAAGTCAAAAGCACCCAGGAATGCAAGTTCTTACGATTATGCCCCCGTCCTTTCCAAGGCCCAGCACCATCTTGCTGCCACCAGTCTCCTATGTCTCCTGCATTCCAGGCAGATTCTTTACCCACTGAGCCATCAGGAAAGCCCTTCCCATCCGTGACATTATGTGTTATTTGGAATTTCTTGCTGTGGGTAAGGTGACTTTCATTACTGAGATAGCTGCCTTTTTTAGTTAGAAACTCAGTAAATGATGTCAGTCTACCTGAGATCTTCATGTATCACAGATTTTTATTAGATGGTTTATCTCTAATAGCAAGAGGCAAAGTCTACACTAGCCAACAAGTATCAGATAGAAGGTTTCCACTGTAGCAGAGTGTGTTTAACTTTTCTCATATTTGAGAATGTATTTAACATTCTCATAAGAGAATGCCATATTTGAGGGATGAAGCAACTGTTTCCTAGATATTAAATATGAGAGTGTTATGCTTTTTAAGAAAAAAAATCTAGAAATTATGTTTTCTTCATTTTAAAAGATCTGTGGAGTGAAGTTTTCCCTCTCATATTAATTCAATGACCTAATTTTATGTATTCTCTAAAACACTGAAATATTTCTGTAGTCCATATGTTTCTAAACTATGAATCATTTCATTTCTACATTTGGTGCAGAAAATATTACTGCTCCCAAATAAATATGAATATTCCTCTTTATATTGATTTCTACATCCCCCAAAATTTGTGCTTAATTTTAAAATGTGATGAATCATTATAAAATAGAAAGAAATAATGATAATCCTGAAAATAAAAGGGAAAATTTAATTTTCCCTCTGGGAAAAATTTATGCAATAATGAAACTTGCTCTTTAACTTTTGCTTGAATGAAATCTAGACATTTTGAACATCCCAAAGGTAGAATTGCATTTTGTTAAAAGGTGACTTCAAGGAAGAACCCAGGAAGAACATGAAAAAGCTACATTTTCCTACCTGGCAAAACAGGTGCCCATTAAAATCATGGCCCTTGCAAAAGAAACTTTATTGTTTAACCACTTCATTATCTGGCTTCCTCTAAGTAAAGACCATTATCTGTGCTGCTAATAATAATACCTGGAAAAACACACATTCCAAAAGTGTTGGGAAACTCATCCTACTTTGAAATTCTCATTTAAGAGGATGTTATAGGATACTGCAGGACCAGCGATGGAAAAACAAAGGTGTGCAAAAACAAACAAATCAAGTTTCAAAGCCTAAAAACAAAGATAATAGGAAAGAGCCTAAACTTGTGCAGCCTGTTTGTTTTTTGTCAGAACAAATGCTGGGAATGAACGAGAGAGAGAAAGAAAGAAGTGTGGTGGGAAGATTATGGGTAGTTAATTTTCCATTTCTTTCCTATAATGAACATATGCTACTACTTTTATATTATGTATTTTTTTAAAATAAGCTTTTAAAAAGTTACTTTTGTTTCTCCCATCACCATATATGTATATGGCAACTGAGCCCACAGCCCTATCCTCTGGCAATCATGCAAAAAGATATTGAGTATGAAAATCACCAGATTTCAAGGCAAGCTAACCCTCAGTAATTCACTACTTCAAAACAAAAGATTTTAAAATTTAACTTTTATTTCTGTCAAACCATCTTGACTAGTTAACTTCAACACTGAACTCTACTTAAAGCAGTACATCAAGAGACTGTACATTAGATTAAATGAAAATAAAATACTCTCTGATTATGGCTGGCTTTGAATGGAAATATTCCAGTCACTGAAATATATATTTTCTGGAGAAAATGATGGAATCATTTCATCACCATTATTTTAGGAATTGGTAAAAGTTACCCTAATAAAGGTCTTCCCTGGTGGCTCAGATGGTAAAAAATCTGCCTGCAATGAGGGAGACCTGGGTTTGATCCCTAGGTTAGAATGATCCCTTGGAAAAAGGAATGGTAACCCACTCCAGTATTCTTGCCTGGAGAATTCCACGGACAGAGGAGCCTTGGTGAGCTCAGACACAACTGAGCAACTAACACACACATACACCCTAATAAAATTCATACTGGAACTAGAATATTGTCTTTGTAAAGAATCCATTTGCAGGCTCATAAATTTGCATGTTGCATAAGGACAGCTGCAGAGTTGCTTTGGCTTGTACTTACACTACACAGAATTGAAGGCATCTAGGAGAAGTTTTAGTTGGGGTGCTGATGTACTGATAAAGAAAGGGCACACTATGGTGTAGAAGCTACAACTGAAACAATTGCATCCCTCAGATTCAAATTCTAACAAAACTACTAATAGACTAGAAGAATGTTTAACTTTCTAAACCTCAGAGATCTACATCTTAAAGGACATTGATTTTAGTCTAGATACATCATAGACAAACTGATAAAAAACCAAAGATTAAAAACAAATTAAAGCAGCCTGTGAAAGACAGCATACTATAATCAGGATAGAAATAATTTAAATCATCACTGACTTCTCATCAGAAACTATAGAGACCAGAAGGCCATGGACCAAATCTTCAAAATAATAAAAGAAAAAAAAAGTCATTTCAGAATTTTATACCTAGGAAAAAAATCCTTTAAGAATTAAATAAAAATATTTTCATTTATAAAGGCATACATATACATACATATCATAAAGATAAAAGAAAACTGAGAGATATCATTGCTAGAGAATCACTGCATCATAAGAAATGCTAAAAGAAGTTTTTCCAGACTAAAAAGAAATGATTTTCAATGAAAACTGAATCTTCAAGAAGAAATAAAGAACATCAGAAATAGTAAACATCTTGGAAAATACAAAAAATAGTTTTCCTTTAAATCTATTATAGTGTAGATTTAATTTCATATGTAGAAGTAATATATATATGAACCACAATGTAAAGGATGGGAGGATGAGTGGGATAGCAAGTTTTCTAGAATGGTTTTTGAAAACTTAGTTATTAGTTAATCCTCAGAGCCACCACTAAGTCAGTAGATGAATTAATATTGAATTCTAAAAATACTCAAATGATTTTAGAGAAGTCATAAAAGGAAGAACAGCAAATGAAGAAAAGAAGGAACATGAGGAAAACAAATATCAAGATGGTACAGTTATATCTAACAATTACACTAAGTTTATGTGGTCCAGACTTTCCAAGTAAAAAGAAGAGATTGTCAGATAATCTTTAAAAGGAAAACCTAACTATATGAGGTCTGTAAGAGAAGAACTTTATAAGACACAGGTAGGTTGAAAGTAAATGGATAGAAAAGATATATACCATGTGAAAAGTAGGCATCAGAAGGCTGACCTGGTTATATTAACGTCAGGAAAAAAAAAAAAACTTTAAATGAAGATTTACCAGAGGTAAAGAGGAATACAATTCATCAGGAAAGTATAACAATTATAAAAGTGTATGTGCTTAATATTAGCACTTCAAAACAGGTAAAGCAAAAATTGACTGAATTTTAAGAAGCAAAAGATCATTCTACCACTACAGGTAGAGATTTTAATATGCATTTCTCAGTAACTGAATAACTACCACTCCCCACCAAAGCACTAGACATAGACCTCAGTCTCAGAATTGATTATTGGAAAAGATCCTTATTAGATGACCTGCTACTACAGAAGGGATACTCTCTTTGTAACCCCATTGATGACACAAACAATTTTCAGAGTTTCTAAGGTGAGTAGTTCTGAATGATTCCTATCACCATTTCTGTACATGTCCTGCATTCATTTTTCGTGTAACATAATTTCTTCATCTCCAAAAAGTGCCTGAGCATCATTTTCTGGATCTGGCCTGTAAAGATTCTCTTCTTATCTCATTCTCTTTACTTAACTTTAAGAATCATTTATATTTTAATTGTAATGTTTTGCTCTATATAGCTTCTTTACATTATAAGTGCTGTAGATCTTAACAGCTGTATTACCCAGTGGACGGTTTGTTTATTTTGTGGCTGTACTACTAATAATGGACTGCAATGATGGCGTAAACAGGCCAATTCACTTTCATGTTTCTTCATCTTTCTTCAAAAGACATAAAAAAAGACAGAACTTTTTTTTGACAGATTAAATTGATAATAAGTTTAGACTATAAGCCTGGTCTTTGAAAAAAAAAAGGCAGCAGAGTGTTTTTCACTCTCCTCTTCAACCCCTCCCACTTTTTCAAATAGGCATGGTCTTTGACAATCTTTTATAAATAAAAGATTAAAGCACCAATTTACCTCATGCTGCTTCTCAAAGGAGAGCTACTTCTTCCTAGGGAGAGTAATACAGAACTGAGCATGCAGGCTCTCCATCCTACCACCAGCCCCGGTGTTCTCTGTTCATCAGCTTTGGATGTCAGCTACCCTCTTCCAGCATCTGATCTCATCTCTCACACAATGGGGTGTGAGGACAGGCTGCCCCTCCTATTTCACAGGGTTGGCCCAAACCTAGAATTGGGTTTTTGTGAGCATACTCTGTAAAACCAGGAGACCTAATACAAATAGTAGGTGTCACCACTGTTCTCCATTTAATTAGACCCTATTTAAATAGAGAAGGTGAAAGCTCTAGTATCACTGTCTTAATTATTTTACTTCTTTCCTATTTCTAGTGTCATTACTTCATGTCATTAGGCCTCACGGCTCAATGTGTTTGTGAAAAAGAATGAAAAAACGTCTTCAATTTCCTGTAAAAGCACACTCTGCCTTTGGTCGGAGTGTAGTTTTTAATTATACAACAGAAGCATATTCTCCAAACTCAGAAAGTGGCATTCCTCTGATTCTGATTAGATTTATACTTTGGGATTGATAGCACAAGTCATACCTGCCCTCCACTGAGTATCTGGAATATGACTTGCTTTAGGGTTTTTAATGGGCTTCCCTTGTGGCTCAGCTGGTAAAGAATCCGCCTGCAATGCGGGAGACCTGGGTTCGATCCCTGGGTTGGGAAGATCCCCTGGAGAAGGGAAAGGCTACCCACTCCAGTATTCTGGCCTAGAGAATTCCATGAACTGTATAGTGCATGGGATCACAAAGAGTCGGACACGACTGAGTGACTCTCACTTTCACCTAGGGTTTTTAATACTTTCTTCACCCTGGAAGAGACACTGGAACTTGTGTATTTGCCCACCTTATCCTATTTCTCTGTCCTCTACTCCACGAAATAGGTTCATTGCTTTGTTCCCTCAACACTTGGATATACATAATTCATCAAGCTGTATTTAATGGTATACATGCTTTAGACATTGAAAAAGAAGAGATAATAAAGGGACTTATAAAAAAGTGATAGTGAAGTACATTCTAGTGTTGCACTGTTGGAGAAGGAAATGGCAACCCACTCCAGTGTTCTTGCCTGGAGAATCCCAGGGACGGAGGAGCCTGGTGGGCTGCCGTCTATGGGGTCGCACAGAGTCCGACACGACTGATGCGACTTAGCAGCAGCAGAAGCAGCAGTGTTGCACTAGGTATAATGAAAAAAGCAAGCAAAGCCAAAATTTTTCCTCAAACTTTGCCTTTGTGTAGGGTTATTACTAGAGCATGCTTCCTGTAGAGCATAGGGCCAGAATGTACTTTTCCAAAAATACCTGAGTCATCATTAGTCCAGAAGGTTCTTGGGTCAGGCTTGGTCAGGATGTTGGCGTGATTACTTGGCTCTTTCACCTTGAAAACATAAGGAGGAAAGAAGTGATGAGAAAAAATGAATTCACTGTTTCAGGCCTACAGATCAATGGGCAAGATTCCAAGGTTGAAGTTTGCACATACAGCACATCTCTGCCCTGATTAAGGTGACCTACCCTCCTGGTTTGTCCAGGACTATGCTGCTTGTAGCACTGAAAGCCTCAAATGCTGGCAAACCCTTCAGTCTTGGACAAACTGGAATGGATGGTGTCCCCAGGCCTGATGCGGTTTCACTGCCAAGGTGCATGGGTACTGGAGTTCCTCTCCCACTTTCTCCCTCTTCCTGTGCCTTTTGTGGTATGCAAACTGCACGCCCTGATGCAAAAGTCTCTCCCCGCCATTGATTAGCAAGCGTATTTATGTAATGTATATTCTTATATCACATAAAAAACATTTTGGGCTTCTACATAACAGAGATGGTACTTTCAGTATATATGCTTGGGAAAACACATAATAAGGAAGAGCTACTTTTAATCCAGTTAC
Source organism: Giraffa tippelskirchi (assembly GCF_054371585.1). NCBI lineage: Eukaryota > Metazoa > Chordata > Mammalia > Artiodactyla > Giraffidae > Giraffa > Giraffa tippelskirchi. The sequence continues at coordinate 136,434,399 of NC_137283.1, forward strand.
ACTTTAAAATGAATTCTTATATTTTATCATTGTAACAGAATCTGTATTTTAAAATAGTAGCACATGCATATATGCAATATATATTATTCAACCTAAAGACTGCCTAATGCACATTCAACTAATAGACTTTTTCAATAAACACCAGAGACCTGCAATGATCATTTTATTTGTGTGTGTGTGTGTGTGTGTGTGATTTTATGATTGTGATGTTTAGCTTTCAAACATATTTTCAACTGGGGAAATACAAATCTTAGTATTAAAGTGGAAGTTACATTTACATATATGTATATATTGCATTGTAATATTTTTATTACTGTGAAAATTCCCTAGTATTTATTATTTAAAGGATAAATTTCTTCCGTTCCAGCAATAGTCAAAGTATTCTCAAGATACTCAAAATAGACCTTTTATTGCAGCAAGACTGTTACTACTATATTGTTTAGTTCTGTTAACATTTTCTTTTCATAACAAGTCTTTATTGAAGAAGGAAGCAGTGTGTTCATTTACAACTTGGCACAAACTCTTTCTCTTATTCTGAACTACCATCAGGGGATGTGTAGAAATCAGGATCTCAAAGGGTTCTTCACATCCCCCACATTCACTGCAGCACAATTCACAACAGCCAAGAGGTAGAAACAATCTAAATGCTTACGGACAGATGAATGGATTAAAAAAATGTAGTATATACATACAATGGAATATTATTCTGACTTAGAAGGAAATCCTGCCATATGCAATGGCATGAATGAAACTTCAAGACACCATGCTATGTGAAATAAGTCAGACACAGAACAGATACTGCATGATACGGCTTACTAGAGGCATTAGTAGTGAAACATGTAAAAGCAGAAAGTAGAATGTTGGTTGCCAGGGGCCAGGGGAAGGGGAAATAGGGAGTTGCCATACCATGTGTATAAAGTTGCAGTTATGTAAGAAGATTAAGTTTTGGAGATCTGCCTAACAACATTGTGACTATAGTTAATATTACTGTATTTCACACAAAAATTTGTTAAGAGGGTAGACTTCATATTGTGTTCTTACTCACACCCACAACAAAAACATCTACTAATAAATCATCATCTTTTGTCTGTTAATGTATCAGATATACACATAAAATATTTCATACATAAGTATGTAAGTGGTCTATATTTTATTAATGGAATCTTCTGGTAATGTTGTTGCTGTTCAGTGGCTCCTGTGTGTCTAACTCTGTGCGACCCCATGAACTGCAGCACACCAGGCTTCCCTGTCATTCACTATCTCCCAGAGCTTGCTCAAACTCATGTCCATCGGGTCGGTGATGCTATCCAGGCATCTCATCCTCTGTCGTCCCCTTCTCCTCCTACCTTCAATCTTTCCCAACATCAGGGTCTTTTCCAATGAGTCAGGTGGCCAAAGTACTGGAGTTGCAGCTTCAGCCTCAGTCCTTCCAATGAATATTCAGAGTTGATTTCCTTTAGGGTTGACTGGTTTGATCTCCTTGCTGTGCAAGGGATTCTCAATAGTATTCTCCATCACCACAGTTTGAAAGCATCATTTCTTCAGCGCTCAGCCTTCTTTATGGTCCAACTCTCACCTCCATACATGACTACTGGAAAAACCGTAACTTTGACTAGATGGACCTTTGACGGCAAAGTAATGTCTCTGGTAATGTAGTACATTTTTAATTGATAGGAACCATAATTTTAGAAGTCAAGTCATGGTGAAAATTATCATTAAAATTTAAATCTCAAGGAGGAAAAAAGAATATGCAGATCAGCAGCATTCCATGGATAACATTTTGAGCAGCAAAGCAAAAGCACTTCTCAAACTTCACTAAGCAGCCCCAGTCTAAATTCCTTCAAAGGAATTACATCTTCCACTGAAATATTTCTCCCTTTGTTAGAAAATTCTTTACAAGTTGAACTCAAATCTGGATACTTGAAATTTTCCTCACTGGTTCTAGCTCACTGGTGAGTTACATAGAAGAGGTCTACTCTCTCTTTGATAATATAATATCTAGAATATTGGAAAATAGATAATATGTTTCACATTAACCTTCCCTTCTCAGGTTAGCTGATGCTCTTTCCTTCCAATGTTCCACATGAAATGGTTTTAAGTCTGTTTATTGAGGTCACTCTGCTGCTGCTGCTGCTGCTGCTAAGTCGCTTCAGTTGCATCCGACTCTGTGCGACCCCATAGACGGCAGCCCACCAGGCTCCCCTGTCCCTGGGATTCTCCAGGCAAGAACACTGGAGTGGGCTGCCATTTCCTTCTCCAATGCATGAAAGAGAAAAGTGAAAGGGAAGTCGCTCAGTCGTGTCTGACTCCTAGCGACCCCATGGACTGCAGCCTACCAGGCTCCTCCATCCATGGGATTCTCCAGGCAGGAGTACTGGAGTGGGGTGCCATTGCCTTCTTGGTGAGGTCACTTTACTCCACAATAAATCCTCTCAGTTCTGTGAGCTAATTCCTTAGGAGCTCTCAGGCCAGGGCCAGATAATAGCCCCAAAAACAAGAACTGGTTTTGAGGAACAACTTGGGAAGAATTACAAGCATTATTTCCAAATGTGAATAATTAAAGTGTTTCCCAAAAACCTGTAAACTGAAAGTACTGTGAAAGTAAAGAATGCACTGTGACTTATCCACACTTTGATACCTCTTTACTTGAAGGGTTCTAATTGATTTTATAACTATGGACCCATTAGGGAAAATTGCCATGTATGAGCATTCTTCCTGCATTCAGCTCTAATTGTGGTGTTTGTGTCAGATATCATTCCTTGAAATCTCATTTACTTATGAATAGTTCTTTATCACTTTTTGTTGGAAAAATCTTCTACATTGTTGAAGTTGCTTCTGTTAAACTCAGTTATCAAGAATGCCTTCTTGCTCTTTGTGTAAGAAGAACATGCTATTTTTCATGATTCCCAGGCACCAAAGTATCCACAGCAAGGTATCTATAGAGTTCATGGAGTATATTTTTAGCACAAGTTTATGCAAATTCATTCATAATTATATAAACTGCAATTGTTTGTAAGTTATGCTCTGAAACTGATTCCCATAGTTTTAGGTACTTCACAGAATGAGAAAAGTCTATATCGGATGTCAGTCCTGCTGAGTCTTCATAAGACCTTTCATAAGTGGCTGAAGTAGTGATAAATCCACAATAGGCTCTTTGGTTGTTTTCCTTCTTTCCCATCTTAGGTTATATGATGTTCAAAAGTAAGCAAGAAAACTTTATATCCAGAGAAATGGAATTTTTCTTCTCAAATTGCTGTTGTAAGGCTTTAGAAATGTCCCTTGGATGCTACCACAGGATGTAAAACCATCCTGCAAACATTAATTTTGAATTCAGTTCTGTGTATCTGGGAGGAAGAAAACCCTTCTTGATCTTTTTCTCTTGGATGGGTTTATTACATCCAAAGCATATTTATTAATCATTTATTTAAATCCCAGATGCAATCCTGATAAGGACACAAAGGAAACTTGATCCTTTGGATTTTATGTTCTGATTTGGGAACAGCATATAGACAACCACAAAACCATATGCAGCCTGATATTAAGTATCTCCAAACCCAATGTGAAGACTGTGGCATAGTTATTAAAATTGGTCAGTTTAAAGGAGGAAGCAACAGTGTGGGCAAAGCTGTCAAACAAGGCTTCAGTGATGAAGATTTGACATGCTTTCGAAATAGTGACAGGACTTCCCTGGTGATCCAATGGTTAAGACTCTGTGCTTCCACTGCAGGGGGCACATATTTGATTCCTGGTTGGGGAACTAAGATCCTGAGGGCCTTGTGGCACAGCCAAAAAAAAAAAAAAAATTACTGGCAATATTTGGATTGGTGGGCAGGCAGTAGAAAAGTATACAAATTGGCATAACCATACAAGGGCATGGAAGCACGATTTAACAAGGTGTGTCTTAGCAACTGTTGGTTGAACAATTTCATGGGAGGAGAAGGCTCCTGGGAGAAATGATTGGAGACTAGGTAGAAGCCAGATAGTGGAAGGCTTTGAATGTCAATGAGTCCTTCACCCTGAGGAAATTCAAGAGCCTTGGCAGTTTGTGTGAGAGGTCAGAGTCAGAAAAGACCCAAACTGAGGAGATTAGGGGTCTGCTGTACCATCAGAGGGTAGTCGGTGACAGCATGATGGGAATGGGGACTGTGAATATGGAAAAGAAGGGATGGTTATGAAGGGGGACTGGAATCATCTGGGAAGACTTGATAAGAGGCTAAACATGAGGGAAGATAGAGGAGTCCAAAACATTTCAGAACTTCAGGACTTGGTGACCAGGAGGATAGTCAAATGTGATCTCAGCTGTCCACAGTCTCTGGCAGCTAAAGGGACCATTTTGCACTGTGTTTAAGTCAGCATGCATGGCAGGTTTTCCAAGCCCCTGTGGTCCCCTGTGTATGTGCTGGGTCTTCAGTCCCCCTAGGAGCACTTGTTTTATTTTTAATTTGCTCAGACTACAACCCTTTTGGGTGCCTAGTGGTGAGGTTTCAACTTACATAGTCACGCGCAGGTAGGTTTCTCTGGCTTCCACCCCCTGGGCTACAATTTTCCACCTCACTCAGGGCAGGATTAGAATCCACTCACAGTATTTCACTACAGCAAACATCCCACAGTCCAGCAGCTCTGGTACTAACCTCCGCCCTCATAAAGATGACAGTTTGGACAAGGACAGGTTGAAGTCTGATCAAGAGCTTGGTCGAGGAATCTCATCAGAGATCACAAGTTTCTTTTTTCTATTTAATTAATTATTTATTTATTTTTGGCTTCACTGGGTCTTCATTGCTGTGCTCAGGTTTTCTCTAATTGCTGCGAGTGGGGGCTACTCTCTAGTTGTGGTGTGCAGGCTTCTCATTGTAGTTGCTTCTCTTGTTGCAAAACATGGGCTCTAGGGCATGTGAGCTTCTGCACAGTTGTAGCATTCAGGCTGTAGCGCATGGGATCAGTGGTTGTGGTGCCCAGGCTTAGTTGCCTGTAGCATGTGGGATCTTCCTGAACCAAGGTTCTAACCTGTGTCTCCTGAATTGGCAGGTGGATTCCCAACCTCTGGACCACCAATCAGGGAAGTCCTAGAGATCACAAGTCTTATCATTTATAAGCTAGTGATTCATCCTCATCCAGTTGCTCGATGTTAATTACATCCCTATACATACCATGGAGCATAGAGACTATTCTTGGCCCCTGAAAAGATCATGGTTCCAAGCAACTAGACAACCGATCTTCCTCTGGTGGCTTTATTTCACTTGTATTCTTGTTGGGATTTCATATTTTTCAGTTTAGCCCTTGTGACTTGCCTAAGGCAATTTACCACCCAACCCATTTTTCTTGTGTATGCTTCCTGCCTGGCCCAGTAAGTGTTTCAGTTTCGTAAAGTCAAGATATCCAGGTTAAACTTAACTCTATTAAATTAGATGTTTTCTATGTTCTACAACAATAGAAGAGCTCGGAGGATCAGCAATTTGGGGAGCTGGGAGAAATCTTTCCTCTCCTTCCTCTTTACTTTATGGATGAGGAAACTAAGACTACGGAGCAGCATAGCTTAAGTTAGTGACAGACTGAGGGCTGGAGTCCAAGTCTCCACTGTGACATTTCAGTGGAGAACTGATACAGGTTTCTTAAAACTGAGACCTATCCTCAGTTTTGAAATTAATTTAATTATCCACTTCATTCAATAAATATTTGTGGATAACCAATTGTATAGTAGGTACAATAATAGGAGCCACACGTACAGATGGGTAATGGATGTGTCCCTGCCCTCATGGAACTTATTTTCTAATGCTGGTGATTGAGATGAGCATGATGGAAGTAACAAATAAGATGAAATCAGTAGGGAGTACAGCAATATATGATCATTTGGGGTGCTTTAAGGTAGTCCATTTTCTTACATATTTTTTCAATAATATTGCCAGAATCAACAATAACACATCTGCAATTATGAGTTAAAACACATAGGAAAATAGGCACACAGAGTTGGTTTGACTGGAATCCAGGTCAAACCTTTATAAATTCTATACCAAAGCATATAATTAAATTCTTAAGCAAAAATTATTTGGGGTCATGGTGTTCGTAGATTGTGCCTAGCTCTGAAAAAGCAATCAATGCATGTTTATTGACTGTGCCATTGATTTCAGTTCAGTTCAGTTCAGTCGTTTAATCGTATCCGACTCTTTGTGACCCCGTGGACTGCAGCACCCCAGGCCTCCCTGTCTACCGCCAACTCCTGGAGTTTACTCAAACTTATGTCCATTGAGTCGGTGATGCCATTCAACCATCTCATCCTCTGTCGTCCCCTTCTCCTCCTCCCTTCAATTTTTCCAGGGTCTTTTCAAATGACTCAGTTCTTTGCATCAGGTGGCCAAAGTATTAGAGTTTCAGCTTCAGCATCAGTCCTTCCAATGAATATTCAGGACTGATTTCCTTTAGGATGAACTGGTTGGATCTTCTTGCAGTCCAAGAGACTCTCAAGAATCTTCTCCAACACCACAGTTCGAAAGCATCAATTCTTTGGTGCTCAGCTTTCTCTATAGTCCAGTTCTCACATCCATACATGACTACTGGAAAAACCAGAGCTTTGACTAGATGGACCTTTATTGGCAAAGTAATGTCTCTGCTTTTTAATATGCTGTCTAGGTTGGTCATAACTTTTCTTTCAAGGAGTAAGAGTCTGTTTATTTCATGGCTGCAGTCACCATCTGCAGTGATTTTGGAGCTCCCAAAAATAAAGTCTGCCACTGTTTCCATTGTTTCCTCATCTATTTGCCATGAAATGATGGGACCAGATGCCATGATCTTAGTTTTGTGAATGTTGAGCTTTAAGTCAACATTTTCACTCTTCTCCTTCACTTTCATCAAGAGGGTCTTTAGTTCTTCTTTGCTTTCTGCCAGAAGTATTGTATCATCTGCATATCTGAGGTTATTGATATTTCTCCTGGCAATCTTGATTCCAGCTTGTGCTTCCTCCAGCCCAGCGTTTCTCATGATGTACTCTGCATATAAGTTAAACAAGCAGGGTGACAATATACAGCCTTGACGTACTCCTTTCCCTATTTGGAACCAGTCTGTTGTTCCACGACCAGTTCTAAGATTTGGTAGGACTCAAAACATGTTAAAGTGGCCAAAGTGAATATATCACTGAATAATATTATTTTGTGTGTAGAAAGGATTTAACAAATGACTTAGTTCAGCCCTTATTAAACAGATGGGAAAATGGATTTCTGAAGAAGAAGGTAAAGTGACTTACAGAAAAAGATACAAAAGTTATTTATATTGTTTATAATACATCCACTGTGGTTAAGAGAAACTTCCTTGCATTTCCCGTTTATTTTCATTTATTTATTTATTTTTGGCTGGCTGGGTCTTTGCTATTGCTCGTGGGCATTCTCTAGTTGCTGCGAGTGGGGGCTATTCTTTGTTGCAGTGTACAGGCTTTTCATTGTGGTGACTTCTCTTGTTATGGAGCACAGGCTCTAGCTCATGGGCCTCATTAGTTGTGACGGGTGGGCTCTAGAATTCAGGCTCAGTAGTTGTAGTTTATGGGCTTAGCTGCTCCACCGCATGTAGGATATTTCTGGAGCAGTGATCGAACCCATGTCCCCTACGTTGGCAAGTGGATTCCTGTTTACTGTACCACCAGGGAAGTCCTATTGTTGATTTTAGATCAAAGTTGACAGAGATAATAAGATATAGCTGTTTAGATCATGGGCTTTGGAGTCAGACAGACCTGGAATAAAACATAGCAGCCCCACACTTGACTGTGCATGTGACCCTGGACAAGTTACACAATCTCTCTTAAGCTCTGTCTCCTTATTGGAAAAATTGGCAAAGTTAAAATTAGGGTTAAATTTAAGGTTAGATTTAGCTTCTTCTAGGTTTCAATAATTGGTCAGTTATTGTCCACAATTACACAGTCAAATGTGTTAATGGGAATATCACATTAGAGTGGAGGGTGGAAAAGAAAATCTTTTGATGGAAGAAGTTTACTCTGTTAATTGAATTATCTATGTACAAATAATATTGGCAAAAGTAAAAAGACTTATTTCTAGGCACTGTGATTGTTGAGCACTGAGACTGGAACTTTCTCTACTTCAATATCTGCATAACTTTAATCTCCTTCAGGTTTCTGCTTACACATCATCTTCTCTGCAAAGCATTTCCTGATACCCTGTTTAAAATGAAAACTTCTTTCCCCTTCCTGCTTTATATTTTTCCATGGCACTTAACACCACTTCATATGTAATTGTCTTCTTCATTTATTAAAATGGTCTCTTGTAAGTTTCATGAGTCATAAAGGTTTGCGTGGCACACAGTAGGTATTCAACAAACGTGCTGAATGGTTGAGTTTTTAATCTCTAAACAGTTAAAAATAAAGACTATAAATCTCACTCAAGCTATTCAAATTAAAAAGATAGTCATTATGCCAAAATACTGTGGTTTAACACATGGGTCTTTATTTCCCCTAGCACTTTAACCCTTCTGAATTCTTAGTGTTGGGGGACTGAAATGATTTAGAGTAGGGTCAACTCAGAGTAACTGATGTTCCCATAAATAATTAGGAGTGAAAGAAATTGTTCCCCAGCCCAGGCTGACCTGATATTTAGTTCTTGACATTGTCATCCAAACCATTTTTTTTTTTGCATAAAAATACAGAAAATTGTGTAGGCTATACTCCATTACTGAATGTATTTATTGGAAAAATTATTAACGATTGGCTTTTCATCTTTCAGATTATTATCTGTGATAATAACACACTATGTGGCTGGGAAAAAGTAATCTTCAAAACTATCTGTATAGATTCAGACTCTATTTGATAAATAATTTGGATTTGTCCATGACTGACCCATGTCTAGTCCTTTATTAGATTCTTTCCTCCATCTAAGACACATGTTTCCCAGTGGTTTTCAATCATGGAGGAACTTAAAAAATAAACACCAGTGTCAGGATCGCAGGCAAGAAGAGAGGAGACCGGAGTGTCAGTATAATTTTAAGCTCCCCAGGGATCTCTAACATGCTTAAACCAACTTCAACCAAACAGAAATAACATGGATTAAATTGTATTTATCTACCAGGTACAGGGGAGAAACTAAACATGATTATTTCAAGGTCAGTGTACATTCTAAAGGTAACAGAAAGAATAATTCCCAGATTGAAGTTAAACGATGAACAAACATCCATACCTAGGCTTTCTGGGGAAAACAGAAATGTTTTGAATATCTCATTGCAAATGGCAATATATTTCTCAATGATTTTCTCCTTGAGCTTACCTCCAAAAAGGTACTTGACAGGAGGGGAAGAAAAAGTAGAAATTTGGATCTAGACTTTGTGTGAGGTTCTAGGAGAAATATTTCCACTGCTTCTCTACACAGAAGCTATGTCAGATTCAAGGCCAATATGATTATAATTTGCTCTGTTCTATAACTCTTAATGTTTAATTTTCTTTTAATAAAAAAGTCTGACATTCAATTTTCTAGTAACACTTTAACCATAGAATCTAAATTGTCAAATGCAATTGCCATCAAATGCACAATTTATTTTGTTTTCCTCTGTGAATGGAACTAGACATCTTCATTTAAGTGCCCACTGTTTTTCCCTTGCAGTGGACTAACTGTACAGTATTTAATGGTCTACAGGTCTAAAAATATTTCTTATATGCCTTGGCTTATATAGACTGCTTCTGCAAAAACAGTTAATAATCTTGCCCTCCCATGAGTCCAGAATGTTAATTTTTTACAGAGGTTCCCAGATGTGCTGGAAGACTCACTCACAGCAGATCCGGCCAACATTTTTTTTTTTCAGCTCTCATTTGACCTTTCTTGTATCTGATATGAAACACATGTTCAAAACAATACCTGACAATTATGAAATGCAGTTTTTGCATAAGCAAAACCACCATAAATACATCTCTTACAAAGTTTTAAATAGCAGAGATGGAAGGTTTTCATTGCAAAACTGTGTTAACGTTTAGCCAAGTTAATCATACATCTTGACAATGATTCTTTATCCAACATCTCTTTGGTATTCAGTGGGTAGGTCATTAGGCCCATGAAGAAATAAGTAGGAGAATGTCCAGGGAATGAAAAACATCTATATAACATGTGGAGAAGTGGATAGTTTTACTGAGTACTAAATTTCAACTTTAAGAGATGCAAGGTTCTGATCCCAGCCAGATCACTTGAACTCTAACTTCTGGGAAGTAAGCAGAATAACAGTGTGAGTCTGTGAGTGTTCCCAGGAGATCCTGCATGAGTTGTTTCCCTTTGCAGGTATTCCACATGCAACTTTACTTTTACCTTTTCTTTCTGTCTATATTTTCTTTTCTATTTATTTTTCAATGGGCTCTAGGAAAGCCTTACATGAATTGAGTTCATATTTTATCATTCCTTATAGAGATCCTGTAATATTTATGAAATATAATTGTGGATCCAGAGTTTGGCCAAGGATCAAATAGACATTCCAGATATTTAAAGGCAAGAGACCACTACTGAAGAAGCAATAGTGCTACCCTTAGCCATCTTAAAAGGGAAGTAAAGGTTACTACAATCTGGTATTGAAATTTTCCTTAACTTAGAATATCAAGCATTTCAAGTCAGTTTATTTCAGTCTCAGTTCAGTTCAGTTCAGTCACTCAGTCGTGTCCGACTCTGCGACCCCATGAATCGCAGCACGCCAGGCCTCCCTGTCCATCACCAACTCCCGGAGTTTACACAAACTCATGTCCATCGAGTCGGTGATGCCATACAGCCATCTCATCCTTTGTCATCCCCTTCTCCTCCTGCCCCCAATCCTTCCCAGCATCAGAGTCTTTTCCAATGAGTCAACTCTTCACATGAGGTGGCCAAAGTATTGGAGGTTCAGCTTCAACATTAGTCCTTCCAATGAACACCCAGGGCTGATCTCCTTTAGGATGGACTGGTTGGATCTCCTTGCAGTGCAAGGGACTCTCAAGAGTCTTCTACAATGCCACAGTTTAAAAGCATCAATTCTGCGGTGCTCAGGTTTCTTCACCGTCCAACTCTCACATCCATATATGACCACTGGAAAAACCATAGCCTTGACTAGATGGACCTTTGTTGGCAAAGTAATGTCTCTGCTTTTTAATATGCTATCTAGGTTGGTCATAACTTTCCTTCCAAGCAGTAAGCGTCTTTTAATTTCATGGCTGCAATCACTATCTGCAGTGATTTTGGAGTCCAAAAAAATAAAGTCTGACACTGTTTCCACTGTTTCCCCATCTATTTGCCATGAAGTGATGGGACCAGATGCCTTGATCTGTTTTCTGAATGTTGAGCTTTAAGCCAACTTTTTCACTCTCCTCTTTCACTTTCATCAAGAGGCTCTTTTAGTTCTTCTTCACTTTGTGCCATAAGGGTGGTGTCATCTGCATATCTGAGGTTATTGATATTTCTCCTGGCAATCTTGATTCCAGCTTGTGCTTCCTCCAGCCCAGCGTTTCTCATGATGTACTCTGCATATAAGTTAAGTAAGCAGGGTGACAATATACAGCCTTGACGTACTCCTTTTCCTATTTGGAACCAGTCTGTTGTTCCATGTCCAGTTCTAACTGTTGCTTCCTGACCTGCATACAGGTTTCTCAAGAGACAGGTGGTCTGGTATTCCCATCTCTTTCAGAATTTTCCACAGTTTATTGTGATCCACACAGTCAAAGGCTTTGGCATAGTCAATAAAGCAGAAATAGATGTTTTTCTGGAACTCTCTTGCTTTTTCGATAATCCAGTGGATGTTGGCAACCTGATCTCTGGTTCCTCTGCCTTTCCTAAAACCAGCTTGAACATCTGGAATTTCACAGTTCACGTATTGCTGAAGTATAATAATTACTAAAAAAAAAAATTATGGACTGTTTACAATGGGCCAGGCACATTAATTACCTCATTATTCAGTTTAGCCTCAGAACAACCTCTGGGTACTCTTGTCTTTTTTGCAGGAAAGAACAAAGCATGGACAAGCTAACCTTCAAAATCTTATCTAGGAAGGTGTCATCAGCCAAATGGCAGAGAATGCACCTCTAAGCTCCTGACCCTGACAGAAACATCAAAAAGTAAACAAAAATTGTCAACTAAATTTGTTAAAACTCTGGAAAACAATCAAAGGTTTATAATCAAAAACAATAAAGCAATCAAAAACAATAAAAAAGGGAGAGGGAGTAAGTGAACAATTATGAGAAAGCTTTGTAATGCTTTTAGCTGCCTGTACTCCACCCCCACCCCAGTTTAGTGACAATCTTGAAGAGTTGGAACTCCCCCACCCCCCACAACCCACATTCTTAGTCCTTGGTCTCAGAAGCTATGTTGGTTACTGAATGTATGTCCCTTGGAACTTATCTGGGAGTTACCTAAGGGCTGAAGCAAAGTGATAATCACCCATCCAGTTCAGAAAAATGGCAGGTATTGCTGGAAAACCTTGCAAGGAAATAAATAAGCTGTAGCTTTCTAGGACAAAAGACTACAGTTAAACCAAAGGAGAAAGCGCATTGTGTTCTATGTGTTTCAGATACACTAACTTGCTTTATGCTTACAGCATCCTTATGAGAAAGGTATTATTATCACTATCCTCACTTTACAGCTGAGGAAACTGAGGTACCTTGGAAAAGGTAAATGCAGCTATCAAGCCCATTTTAATTGTTATACCACACTGCCTCCAAATATATAGGTACTTGAAGTCAAATGACTTATAACTATTACACACAAGTATATTAATAAAATCTTATTTGAAAATTTGAAATTTATTTTTTTGAATGTTAAGGCTTTATATCTGCCTTTTAACCTGTTTGAAAGAGAAGAACAAATGAAATTCATTCTCAGTAGCATCAGTGTTCACTTTCTTCAGAGGTGATATAAAATATATTATGGTATCAATCATTAGTTTGTTGTGGGGAGATAAAGATGACATTTTTTTTATCCTAAAAAAAAATCAATATTGAATAGTCATTGAAAGGACTGATGCTGAAGCTGAAGCTCCAATACTTTGGCCACCTGATGCAAGAAGCTGACTCACTGGAAAAGACCCTGACGCTGGGAAAGATAGAAGGCCAAAGGAGAAGTGGGCAGCAGAGGATTAGATGATTAGATAGGATCACTGACTCAACGGACATGAATTTGAGCAAACTCCAGGAGACAGTGGGGGACAGAGGAGCCTGGCTTGCTGCAGTCCATGGGGTTACGAAGAGTCGGACATGACCTAGTGACAACAACAAAAAAGATGATACCTGTTCACAAAGTAATCCTAAAAAGTTAAGTAAGGATAATTCTCCATTTATAGGAAATAGAAACAAAAAAGGGAGAGAGAGGAAGCAAAACAAAGCACAAAAATTATACTTCCTGAATAAAATGGAGTTTTTCTCTTGCTTTTTACTTATAATTTAGATCTTACTAGGTTATAAGCCCTGTAGAAAAAAGACTGTGTTCTGAATTATTCACGAGTTTCCAGTGCTGTAGCATAGTAGCATACTAGCATCAAACTTAGTAGGCAATCAATTGATAACTTCGTATATAAAGGAATGGTAAACTGTGGTTTTACTTTTAAACATATCTTATTCCTCAGTTCTGCACAAAACAGAATTGTGTCCTAGGCAAATAGATACAGGTGATTGCTCATGTTACTTTATCTTCTGTGTATCCCAAGGTTTCCAATGGTGAGTTCCAAACCCTCTTTACAAACAGAAGGAAAATTCAGAACTTATACCTGCTGTGGTTGGTTGCTACAAATCACTGGAGTCACGGAAGAGAGAGACTGGGGGGTAGATTTATGACAAGGCTTGGTTTCATGTATACTGTGGTTGTCAGTTACCTTGATTTGGTGCCCAAACTCTCTCTTCTGCTTTCTGTTGAGTATTTTAACCTAACAAGAGTAAATCTGTCGCTGGATTTCCCTGGTGGAACAGTGGTTTAGATTCCACGCTCCACTGCAGGGAGTGTGGGTTCAATCCCTGTTTGGGGAACTAATGTCCCACATGCTGTGTGGTGTGGCCAAAAAATATTTGAAAAATATTAAGAAAAAAGGAAGAGGAAACCTGCAGCATTCAAGTGCATAAAGAAAAATGAGTTGGAACAGTCTGCTACATCAAAATCTGCTAAAGTCACTACACTTTCTTACATTTACTCTATGATCATTTATATTGGTCACATATGCTTAGTTTTTTAAAAGCAATAGAAGAATAGTCTGAATATTCACGGAAGTGATCCATTTCTTCACTAAACTGATTATTAAAGGGAAGGATTACTTCTGATTATCTGTCCCCAATCCTACACCATGAACTGTTTCTCGTGCGTCTTCCAGAAAAGGCCCAGGCACATGGATGCAAATACATATTTGCAATGATGTCCTCTGTGTGTGAGTATATGTGTGTATATGCATGTTTACACATACATCTCTAAATTTTTCTCCCTATAGGAAAGAGCAAGAATGGGGCCTTAGAGTCAGAAATGGGGAAATCAAATAAAAAGGAACAGGTTTGTTTAGAACCTTTGCAATTCTTTTCAGACTCAACACTTCTTTCACCAGTACTTTGTTTCCCAGTTTAAGCCACTAAGAAGTTTGTACACAAAAAGGCATTTAGTGCAGGGCATAAGAGTGTGATGTGATAATTAACAGAATCTGACCTTGCATTAAAACTGCTGAGTAAAGCTGGAAGAAAGACATTCAGAACACATTAGTTTATGTAACTCTCCTTGAGATGAATTAGACTTTAGCTTTTGAAGTTATGGAAAATCTGCCTCAAGGATTGCTCGGGTAGATTATAACTGAAGACCATTCACTGGTTTATCACCACACTCCTCAAATAATTCAAGCTATTCATTGGAAAGCTTAGTGGAAAATGCCTGCTCAAATATTTTCAATAAAACTTATTTGAGTCTTTCCCATGTAAGAAGACAAGGTTAGCAATGATGGTATTTGGTTAGAATATCCATGTTTCAAAAGAAAATTGTTTTCATAATAACATTTGGATTAATTTCTAACGGCAATATTTAACGCTGGCAAGGGTTTAGGAAGACTAGTATTCTCATAGGCTGTTCATTTTATTTTAATTTTCATAACACTTTCTGAAAGCTATTATAACTTATTTTAAGAATTTTAAGATCCTCAATTCTTTTATTTGCTTCATTTTAGGTAATTTGCCCTAAATAAACAATTCATATGATTATATGCACAAAGCTGTTTTAACATTGTTCACAATTACAGAACACTGGAAGCAACCTAATTTTTAATGAAATGACTGAGTAAAGAAAGACATAGCCACTATTCACATGGTGCCTCTGAAATGTTTCTGATGATATTGAGAAATGTTACCTATATTATGTTAAATAAAAGAAATCACAATATAACATTACATTTCAACTGTGTATGAACAGTAGACAGGTCAGTGCATGAAGCAATGTTTGTTGTTTTACTGTAGTGGGATCATAGATGCTTTCCTTTTTTCTTCTTTGATTTTTAGTAATATTATATTGTCTTCATAATTTAAAAATTATCTAGCATCTATGTCTATAAATGTCTATCTATATATCTGCTTATCTTAATGTAAACAGAACTACTTTGTTCATATCTAGGAAGTGTAGTACAGGAATGAATGCCCTAATGATCAAGAAAGGCCCTAATAAAAATTGTTACTATAAAAACAATAAATGAACAAATGATATGCAAAGACAAGGCCCTCTAGCACAAATTCATGACAGGTTTATTTTATGTCATGGAGAAAAAGGGGATGGGGAATGTCAAAGTTCCCCTCTGAAGATTTTCCTTTAAGCTCTAGGAGTTTATTTCCATTATTTCCATTGCCTACTTTCCCCATGGAAATAATGTTTTCCATTGCCTACTTTTCCCCATGGACCTGATTCTCTTCCAAGGTAAATGAAAATACACATGCCAGGGCAGCATTTTATTGAACTTCCCAAAGACCCACGCTGAATAATGCCAGTGTCAGTCAAGGTTACCAGTTCTGAAGGTCTGAAACTTCAGAGGGATTAACAAAATTAATGGACTACAAATTGTATACTTGCATCTACTATAATCATTTTCAGCCTGATTTCCAAAAAAAAAAGGGGGAATAATAAACCTGAGATTCGAATATAATTCATGCAGAAATAACTCAAAACATTCCAAAAGGCTCTAAATTTGTTCATAATCACACTGACGCCAAATTAAATTGGCCTAGTTATTGTACTGGTATTATGCAGCTAGTTTCTGGGGTTTTTTTTTTGGCCAGAAACTTGCTGGAAAAACATAGAACTGGAAAATTCATCCAACATTAAATGGAGAAAAATATTAGGAACAAAAATTAAATAGAGAAACCATAAAGATATTTTAGCTCTAGTTATAATTTCTATAGATGTTTCCTGGAGAAATTTTATGTATGTTATGTTGCATTAAAACCTCTACTCTATATAGACACCCATACTTGAAACTAATCAGTTGCATTCAAAACAAATCTGAATCAAGATTCAAAAATCATGTTTTTTATAATAAGGCATTTTAAAAGACTAATGTAAAAGTAAATAAATGTAAAATGAGAGTATGATGTGAAGGAGTCCTAGGTGATCTTAATATTACCCTGAAAGCATAAACTCCTGGAATCCATGTTTGGAGACTTAATTGGAGAACTTAGAAATTATTTAAAAGATAACCAGGAAAATGGCAAGATGATTCAAGTAAACAGGACTGTTATTCATTTTCTTGAAGAGAAGTCCAGATGGTAAGTGAACACATTTTTTGGTGTATGGAGAGCTTTTTTATTAGGAGGTGGTGGGCTATCTGCATTATGCATGAAACAAGAGTAAACAGGCTGGGTTTGAAGTATAAAGGCTTTGGTTAAACAGAGTAAGGCCTTCTCTGGTGGCTCAGACAGTAAAAAATCCGCCTGCAATGCGGGAGATCTGGGTTCGATTCCTTGGTTGGGAAGACAAAGGTCCATTAGTCAAAGCTATGTTTTTTCCAGTAGTCATGTATGGATGTGCAAGTCGGACTATAAAGAAAACTGAGCACCAAAGAATTGATGCTTTTGAACTGTGGTGTTGGGGAAGACTCTTGAGAGTCCCTTGGACTGCGAGGAGATCCAACCAGTCCATCCTAAAGGAGATCAGTCCTGAATATTCATTGGAAGGACTGATGCTGAAGCTGAAGTTCCAGTGCTTTTGCCACCTGATGTGAAGAGCTGACTCACTGGAAAAGACCCTGATGCTGGGAAAGATTGGAGGCAGGAGGAGAAGGGGGCGACAGAGAATGAGATGGTTGGATAGTATCACTGACTGGATGGACATGAGCTTGAGCAAGCTCCGGGAGTTGATGATGGACAGGGAAGCCTGTTGCGCTGCAGTCATGGGGTCGCAAAGAGTCAGACATGACTGAGCAACTGAACTGAACTGAAACTGAGTAAGAGTATTTCTCTGTTAAAATGAGACGCAGGTTGAGGTTGGGCAATCTTCTGTAGAGCCATAAAAATAATTATTGTGTGGTATCTTCTTTGGTTGGCTCTTTCTATAGGGAAGGGACATGCTCAGATTCATTCTAGGAGAAAGATTCTAGTCCCTGAAGAGAATCTTCTTCAAGCCAGGGAGTCACTGTACACTCTGAAACCAAATTAGCTGAACACGGTAAACCAAAGAGAAGAAAGAAAGCAATTAAGATAAAGATGAAAATGTAGCTTCAAACTCTTTTTAGAAAAAAGAAAAGGGATTACTTAAAAATCATGAAATTCATTATTAAAAGGTTTAGAAAGATTTTGACAGGAAGGAAGTAGAAAACAATAACTATTGTAAATAAAGTAAAAGATCAAGTGTTTCACTTAAATTATGAGCTCGGTATTTCTAATCAACTCATTTTTCCAAACACACCATTAAGAAACTTAATTTCAAAACAGAGCTGGACTTCCCTGGTAGTCTAGTGGTTAAGACTATGCTTCCAGTGCAGGAGGAAGAAATAAGATCCCACAGACCACAGTGCATGGCCACTAAATAAATAAATAAAATTTTTAAAATGTCAAATTAATTTAAAAAAACTCAGAAACTTTAGGTCAGCCTGGACTTGGAGGCCAGATGCTCCATGGTAACAAAGGGCCACATATATGAAAGGCTCCTTAGTTAGTCTTATCTGATTATTCCATTAGTCTCTGACTTTTCTGTGTGAATTCTAATGTATAGTGAAAGGGTTGTAGTACTGGCAGGTTTGTCCCAAAATAAATTGTGAGTCAGTTGTGAAGAGAGGATTCCAGGAACTAGAATTTAAGAGTGAAAGAAGTTAAAAAAAAATTTACATATGAGTCAGTTCCAACATATTTTATATACTATTGGGTATTTTCTCTTCCAATAATAGCTTCTATGCTGCATCCCCAAAGTTAGCTGTTTCTATCAATAGCCCTAGATAAGTCATTTTTAAAAAATCATTAAGAAATGACTATTCTGCAGTAGCTTGCCAGAAACTCAAATATCTGAAATAACTACATTGTAACTAGTGAATGTTAAAGGTTTTTGAGATAATTATACTAACTGCAGAATGGAGTGGTCTGCTACCTTTTGAGTTCCAGTCTTCTCCTTAAAAATCATGAGGATATTAACTCCCAAATGCTAATTGGATTTAGGTAGAAGCCACTACTGCTGTTTTTTTCCCTACACCTCCCACATCATTGCAGTTGAACAACAAGGCACCCACAGCAAGCATCTCTAATGCTGCTGTATTACTTATAAATAAAATCATTGTTGAGTGAATACATTCCACTCGTGAGATTCATTTTAATTGGCCTTATTTTTGTAAAATAAACTCAATTTCAGTTATCCATACACTCACTTCTTAGGAAGGTTTTACTTTATTTTATGTCTGCTTGTCTAGTCTGAATCTACTGAAACAGCTTCCCCCAAATACTCTCTTTTCTCAAGCAAAGGTAGACTGAAGGGAGCAAATAAGTTAATATGTTTGCAAACTCAGAGAATTTAAAATAGAATAAACTTGCCATTGAGAATAGTATACTGTAGATAGGGGCTTTCCAGGTGGCCCTAGTGGTAAGGAGCCCTCCTGACAATGCAGGAGACACAGAAAACATGGGTTTGATCCCTGAGTCAGGAAGATCCCCCGAAGGAAGGCATGACAACCCACTCCAGTACTCTTGCCTGGAGAATCCCATGGACAGAGGAGCTTGGCGGGCTACAGTCCATAAGGTCATAAAGAGCTGGACACGACTGAATGACTTAGCACACACATAGAACATACTATAGATAATTCACATAACTCACAAAATTTTGTACCTGTCAATGTGTGAATAGAAACCTTACCCCCCAATATGAATGCTCGCTCAATTTATGTGACTTAATAATTATTCAGAGTATAATTGTTCTGGATTCTAAACAAAAAAAAAATTAAAGAGATTATATATATCTCTGGGAAAGGATTGCCTTCCAGCTGGAAAGATAATCTTTCTTCCATTCTCCTACCTTTTGCATAGAAAAGTAAATAACTGACTTCCTGCCTAAGCACACCTGGATTATTTCTCATGTGAGTAACAAATGGGTTGATTTAAGAATTAGAAAAATGACCCTAAGGTCTAAGAGAATCCTTGACTTTAGATGAAAGAAGGATCCTGAAAATCTGGTTTAACTCCTTCATAAATGAAAAGAATTCAGTACGAAAACTGCTTTTCAGAAGCTTATTAGCTTCAGGAGGGAGGTGAGTCTCCTTTCAGCATTAATTACACTAACTGCTATATAAAGAAAAAGGTTTCTGGCAACTACTTCCCACATGGCACATGGCAGAAATCCAGAACAGACCTGAAACCAAAGAAGTAAGAACGAAAGTCAAACGGACTGACGTAAAAAATTTTTTTAATTGAGACTAAAGAACATCAGTTCTCTCATATGATTCCCAAAGTCAGTCAGTTTTTTTTTTTTTTAAATACCCTCAAAACTTTCATGCATCACAAGATGGTCTTGAGATACTAGCATGGAAATAATTAGTACTTTTAATTAGTACAACAGGGAAATAAGGCAGACAAGCCTTAATAAGGGTTTTCAATCTGCAGCACATTAAAGTAAAAACTTTTTTCCCCTAATATTGAAGTACATCCTACTGACAAACATGCAAAATGAGTTATTCTGCAAATTGGAAAGGGTATAATTGAATTCAGAACAAGTTCAATGTGTTAAGAAGACATCTTGGAACTCTGGGAATCAGCTTGTCTCAGATATCCATTAATACATTTCTAGAACGCGCTATTCATACAGCAGTGTTTGTTAACTACCTAAACTCTAAATATCTTTAAATACTAAATAATGCCTATTTTGAGGATCAAAACAGAAAATGAAAATTATCATATGTATTAAAAGCATACCAAACAATATATCTGAATATAGTCTAACAGCTGAAAACACACTTGGCAAGAACAGAACTGGCATCACATTTCCCCAGATCAGCGGTAGCAAGCACATCTGGAATCCTAATGATCCCAGGAGCTCTGGGGCCTCTGGGGGACAGCCATCTGGTGCAAAGGAAATCTAGACTGAGTGTCCCACCCAACAGAAAGAGCCTCAGTGTGCTGCTGTGAAAAGCAGTGGGCCCTTCTTTTCTCTGATTACATATGAGCTTCTCAACCAGTGAGTGAGCAAGAGAAATATATGTGCACGGGGGGTTCGTAACAGACTTAGATCTAAAACCACAACAGCGTGGCAGATAAAAAATAGACAGGGATGTAATGGGGAGGCAAATCTCTCTTTTTAAAGGACATCAGCACATTCTGTTACCTTTATCTAATCTTTCTGCAATTTCTTTTTGATAATATCAGTTTGTGGGCTTCTTCAGGCCTCCATTCTTTATCTGTAAAACTAAGGGTTTGGGCTACATGAATTTTATGGTCCTGTCTAATCTCAACATACCCAAAGTTTGTGATTTTAGAGGATACACTCTGGGCGCAGAGAGAAGGGGCTATGGAGGAGTAAGGGATGACAGCAAACATGTGAAGCTGGTTCTGGGAGAGCTTGGTCCCTAGTGGCACCAGATCATTGAGGGAGAAGGTGATACTTTAGATGACCTCTCAGATGATGATAAATGTGTTTTATAATCTTGCCATGTTATCTTTGCTCTAAACTGTCTACAAACCATGCCCCACTTGTTGGGTCCACTCCACATTAAACACACTGTAGGAATCTCTGGTAGTTAGAGAGAGGACCTGTCATTTCAGCAGATAAAAATGAGATCTCTGTGATGAAGAGTGGGGGTATAAGAGAAATGACTGGAGGGCATGATGAGGAGAAGGACAGCCAGTGAAACTGAGGGAGGAAGTACTTCCCTAGCGGTCCAGTGGTTAAGAATCTGCCTCCCAATGCAGGGTACATTGGTTCGATCCCTGGTTGGGGAACTAAGATCCCACATGAGGTAGAGCAACTAAGCCTACGTGGCACCAACTACTGGACCTGTGCACCAAACTAGAGAAAGCCTGCACGCCACAGTGTAGACCCAGAAAAAAAAAGAGAGAGAGAGAAGATAGGGGAGGGTACAGAAAGTCTTAGTCAAGAGAGAACTGCAGAATATAAAAACTTGGAGAAGAAACAGTATAGGATAATCATAAGATGCAACAAATGTCCATGCCTGTTGGTGATGTAAAGTCGAGGTACAGAGTTCTGATGAAAGAATTTGGATAGCAATAAATCAGGGAGAACATTGTGGATCCACTAAATATGGCTCTGAATCCTGGTTCTGCTACTTAATGTCCTGCGTAAACTTGGACTTGTTAAATACTATTGTTATCTTCATCAGTAAATTGGAAGCAATGGCATGTCTTTCACTCACAATGCTTGTGGACATTAAATAAGATAATATATGTCAGGTGTTAAAGATACTCATTGGTGACCAGAAGACATTCAAAAGTAATATATCAGTGATTATAACTACTAGAGTTGTTATTTTTGGAAACGGGAATGGCAACCCACTCCAGTATTCTTACCTGGAGAATTTCATGGACAGAGGAGCCTGGCAGGCTATAGTCCACGCGGTTGCAAAAATCAGACACAACTGAGCAATAGTGGGGATGGGAGGAAGGGAATGGATCTGGATTGTTAGTATTAGCTGAATCATAGAGCAAATATTGAATTTGCACAGAATGATTGCTTGTGAAAGAATAGAGAAGAAAATTATTAATCAGCCACCAAAGTGATTAAGGAATAGGAAGAAGTGTCTTGGGGGTTACTAGATGATGACAGTAAGACTGTGGTTGAGTAAAGGTGGTGAAGTTTCTCAGAGGTTATGTTAGAGAGCACCTGCCTAGTTCTTGGC
The DNA here is from genome assembly GCF_054371585.1 of Giraffa tippelskirchi. Lineage (NCBI taxonomy): Eukaryota > Metazoa > Chordata > Mammalia > Artiodactyla > Giraffidae > Giraffa > Giraffa tippelskirchi. The sequence goes on from NC_137283.1 coordinate 136,456,653, forward strand.
CTCTGGGCAGAAAAAGCTGGAAAAGAGGCCATTTCTGCTCAAGAGTGTGGGAGAAGCTGTGTAGAAAGCCAAGCCACAACTAAGGCAGCACTCTCCTATGGATGTTTCTTTATAGGAGATTTTTGGGTCCAGTGAATCCAGATAATACTCAGGCTATTCTGTCTTGGGGATTCACAGAGCACACTGCCCAAACAGAGGTGCTAAGAAATCTAATCTGGCTTTTTCAAAGCATGATTGGCAACAAACGCTGTTGAGTATATGGCACATATTGCCATCTTGCATAACAAGGTAAGAAGGTGGAGCAAGGGTTTTGAGGAAAAGTTGATTGATGATGTGATGGCCTTTACTGACAGTCCCAGAGGATGCTGAAGAAAGGGAAAGTGATGGGGGTTGATGGTATTGCTGAGTGAGAAAAAACAACAGACCAGAGATGAGTGGGATGAAAACTGAGATAAGGATTGAGAAAGCTGGATTATTTGCTGGGACTCAGGCATCACTAAGCTGACAGAGGAGAGCACTGAAAGGAATGTGAGGGCAGGCAGATGGACTGCTGATCTATTAACAGATGTCTCTCTGACTCAGTGTTGAAATGGAACTTTGAAATCAGGGATAAAACGGAGGGAGATAGGTGGTCTGGGCCAGTGGTGCAATTATTTTGAATATGTGAAATTTATCAGTGTTGCTTTATAGATCTTCCAACATTTAGAATTTTTTTGTTTTCAAAACAGTAACTTGTCCTTGAGTATAAACTAGATTATACAGTGACAGTCTGAATTCCAATTAGTGATAAAAATCCTTAACAAGATTCTCAAATCTTCCAAATTAAAAAATACTTAAAAGTGTTGTTATTGATACATTTTCCTATTTAGCTTTTGCCTTCTGGTATAAGAAATGTAGAATCAATAATAATGGATGACTATGAGAATAATAAAGAATATATGGCATCTTTAATATCCTAATGATCAAGTTTTAGTCCTGAATTGCCTGAATGGAGGCAAATTAAAAGTACATTACAAAAGTATAATTGGAGAAATTAATTATATACCAAGTTATGGCCTTGTTATTTTCATTCTAATTTACAGTTTTAAACCTACCATCGTTGAAGAGATTACATTGCTAGTGGTTTTCTAATCTATGCTATTCATTAACCCTGCACAAAGGAATTCTACTGTCTGGCTTGTTCTCAGAAAGCTTAGGATGCTGCTTATTAATTTATAGATAATTATTATTTGATGTTTGAAACACTTTATTGCGTTTTTACCTTCACGAGCAAAGAAAAATTGTCTTGATAAGGTTAAAACTGAATGTGAGAAAACTCTAAAGAACAATCTGAAAAACTCTAGGAGCTGTGGTTTAATTTGTATTTTAAGTCCTAATAGTTTAGTCTTCCAGGCAATAATTATTTCCTAGAATTAAAGACACACCTGATTGAGATGATTCCTTCCTTTCTGGAAGGAGCTGCAGTTCAATGGGAAAAAACTGTCAGTGAAATTATTTTTCTGTGAGATTATTTCAGGTCACATTGTGGTTGAGCAAATAATCTGTATAGCTTTGTCCATTACAGGTATTCAGGAGAGACCTAGCCTTCAGAATTGGGCTAGGTAGCTCAACTGGTAAAGAACTGCCTGCAATGCAGGAGACCCCGATTTGATTCCTGGGTCAGGAAGATCACCTGGAAAAGGGATATGCTACCCACTCCAGTATTTATGGGCTTCCCTGGTTGCTCAGATGGTAAAGCATCTGTCTGCAATGAGGGAGACCTGGGTTTGATCCCTGGGTTGCGAAGATCCCCTAGAGGAGGGCATGGCAACCCACTCCAGTATTCTTGCCTAGAGAATCCCCATGGACAGAGATGCCTGGCAGCTACAGTCCATTGGGTTGCAAAGAGTTGGACACAGCTAAGCATAGCACACAGCCTTCAGAATTGGGGATGGGAATGCTATAAATCTTGCCCTAAAGAAAAGCAACCTTGATGATCTTTCCTCCAGTTTTCCCACTAGTTCCATTCAAGAAATTTTGAAACGAGACTGGAAATAAATTGACAGAATACCTTGACTAGTCAAAAGCTCACTTGTTTTAGAAAAGTGACATGGACACAAGATTATTTAATAATGTAGGTGTTCTACAACCTTTACCTCCTCTTTTAATTTTCTTTTTACTGAACAAAAAGACATAGGTCATAGCCTTTGATTAATAAGTGTAGTAGCCTATGCACACAAATTACAAAGTAAAGAGATACAGCACATTGGGCTCATGACACATAGTTCAAAATCACCATATGATATTCACTATTAGACCTGTTTAATTTCTTTTAGGCTTGAGTAACTAGGAAGGGGTTTGAGGGAGAATGGAAACAGAGAAATGGAATCTATGTCTATACATTCTCTTGTTGAAACTGTACAGCAACCCTGCTCAGTTTGTATTATTATCCATATTATAGACGAGGAAGCTCAAGAATACAGCTGGCAAGTGTCAGCACTGGGCTTTGAACTGAGATCTGACGATAAAACCATGCTGGATACAAAAGTGAGCTGGTGATAATTTTTTTTCTTTTGTTAATATCTGTCACTATCAAGTAGGATGCCCAGAGACATGGTGGGCTGAACAGAGTGCTCAGGAGGTCTTGTTCTCACTGCCTCTTCTACACCGCAACCCTCAAACACCCACCCCTCATTCCGTGCCCTCACCACCTGACCCCACCCCCTTCCCAGTCACTCATGACAGGGAAAATCGCTAACTGTTTTGAGAACATTTTTGTACTGTAGAATTGAGGAAGAGGAAGGAAGCAATGTGCTCCTTCCAGAGAGAGGGGGAAAATCCCTCTTTGATGAGATATCCTGTGTGGCAATTGTGAAGCTTGGACTTCCCCAAAGTGAGGTGAAGGTGACATGCTGCTGCTTGTCACATGGCCTCAGTTCAAAGTCACATGTGCTGTGGCCTTTTGTAAAATCTGTCTATATATGGCCCACACAAAGCCACAAACACGGAATCCAGAATGGCATTCACCCCTGTGGTGCTCTACAGAAACAAAAGCACTTTTTTTTTTTAAATGAATTAAGTGTATGGTATATGCCACCAGGAGGAAATGAACCCTCTGAGCTTAAACTTGCACATCCTCTCAACCTGAAAGATTAATTTTGGTGGCTAAGGTTTATTAATAAGCCTATGGTTGTTTGTGTTTTCATATGAGTGTAACTTGACTGATTGGGAAAGCAGGTGCTGGATTGATGCACCATCCCCGAGACCCATGAGTCACGCCACTGGTTTACAAGCTGTCCTTACCATGAAAATGAAAGCCAGAGCCAACTTTATGTCATACAATTTATGCCATTCACTGAAATTATAGATAATTTCAGCCTCTGCATTTGTGAAGCAGTCTATGCTGTTTGTGCTTTAAACATCTTTTGTACTTGGTATTTCTGACTTGTCGAAATAAATATTATCCTCCATAATAACCATTACCAATCCATTATGAGACTTCACGAAAGTACATACAGCTTTTAGGCTTAATCCATGAAATAAAGCCTTATGACTCCTCCTTGCATCTTTGATAAATAGCCAAGTTCCCACAGCTGTTATGATTTCAATTATGAAGAAAATTGGAACTTTTGCATTCTCCAGTGGCTAAAAAATCACTATAAAACCCCCCATTTCTTCAAATGCTATTATTTTCTTTTTCCTCGTGTGTATTGCAAACCATGGACCTGATTAGTGTAGCTGATTAGAGCATTGTGCTATAAGACCACGGCCCTTGTTTAAGCCCAGGGAAGGTCAGTCAGATTAACCCTCCAAGTCTACCGAAAATTTGTTCTATTAGACTTCTGTGAGATTAGGCAAGACAGTACGAACAGATCAAGAGAAATCCAGTCTTTAATGCTAGGAACCATGCTCACAATTGATACAAGGTCAATGGTGTCATCTTCCCATACAAAGACTGATGCTGGTGCAGAGGCATTTTAAAAACATCCACTCTCCTTGGCCTTTTAGAGCTTTTCACTTATAATCAGTCCCAACAGAGAGAACTCCCTAAATCTGGTCCACACAGGCTCTGCCTCTGCAAGACGCAGTTAGATTTCTCAAGTCAAACATAAAATGGCTTAGAGCTTGTGATCATGTGTATTCCCTCTCTTGTTTTCTGTCTCCCACTCCCTCCAGCTACCAAACTCTTCGAAACTTTCAATTCTTCCACATCTTAATTTTATCTTTCCTTTTCAGTCACTAAGTAATGACAAACTAAGCAAATGACAAAGTTCGTTCATGGTTTCAGACTCTTCTTTTTCATCCTCCTCCCTATTTTAATAATGAGGAAATTTTTAGTAATTTGGTTAATGTTACCCTTTTCCAAATCTGGAATCCTTGTTTTTCTTTGCAAAACAAGAATCAAGCTTATTGTATTAAATCTCAAGGCATATTTATCCACAACAGGGTCAGAGCCATAAACCTTAATCCAAAGCCATAAATCTCCAATGGAAGAATTTCTGGAATTTGACTCTCTCCTATCCATTCTTTATGCCTTATGATAACACTGTTGTAATGGACACATTTCAGTGGACCTTTGTTTCCTGAGGATGGTCGTAAATTATTTAAAATGACTTGTGAAAAGCCGTAATGATATGAACTCTTTGTGTCCAAGTTCAGCTTCGTTTTCCTTGTTCCAAATTTACTATGCCACTTGAGTTTTTCAGGCTTTTGGTAATTTGTCCCATCTGCCTGGGTTTCTTTTTTTAATTGAAGTGTAGATGATTTACAATGTTGTGTTAGTTTCAGGTGTACAGCTTATATATACACTGAATCACTTTATGTGTATATATATATATATATATATATATATGGTGGTTTAGTCACTAAGTCATGTCCAACTCCTGCGACCCCATGGACTGTAGCCTGCCAGGCACCTCTGCTAGTGGGATGTCCCAGGCAAGATTACTGGAATGGGTTGCCATTCCCTTTTCCAGGGGATCTTCCTGACCCAGGGATTGAATCTGGGTCTCCTGCATTGTAGGTAGATTCTTTACTAACTGAGCTGTCAGGGAAGCCAAAACATTTATATTCTTTTTCAGATTCTTTTTCATTATAGATTATTCAAATATACTGAATATAGTTCCCTGTGTTACGTGGTAGGTCCTTGTTTATCTCTTTTATATATAGTAGTGTATAACTGTTAATCCCAAATTCCTAATTTGTCCCCCTCTCTCACCTTTCCCCTTTGGTAACCATAAGTTTGTTTTCTATATCTGTGAATCTATTTCTGTTTTGTAAATAAGTTCATTTGCATCATTTATTTAAATTCTACATATAAGTGGTATCACGTGATATTTGTCATTCTCTGTCTGACTTAATATGATAATTTCTAGGTCCATCCATGTTGCTGCTAATGGCACTATTTCATTCTTTTTTTATGGCTGAGCAATATTTCATTATATATGTATATACACACACACATACACACACACACACACACACATGCGTATGTATCACATCTTCTTTATCCACTTCTCTATCAATGGACACTTAGGTTACTTTCACGTCTTGGCTATTGTGGATAGTGCTGCTATGAACACTGTCTTTCAATTTTTTGTTTACATTTCTATTCTGCTAAAGCCTTCATTGACCATCAACAATGGACTATGAGACCCTCTTAAGTGCAATCTGTACCTTCTCCTTTGGTAGCATGTATCACTGTACTATAACTGCCTGGTTAATTATTAGTATTTTCCTCTCTCCTGGAGGTACTCTGTGAGATACTATTTATTGGCTGGCCTGTAATAGAAACTCTCAATAAACACTAGTTGAGAGAAAAAAACCAAGGCTGTGTCATGGGCTGGGAGGAGATTCCACATTCTAGTATCCTTCTTAGGCAGTCACTGCCTGAAAAGTCTGCCTTCATGCTAATATCAGATTGCTTTTTTAAAAAATAACTCAGTGCTGCTGATACGGCAATGCTAAGCCAAGTAGAGAATGATAATGGTCATTCATTTCTCTCTTTTCCTTTTTTTAATTGTTCTACCAAGTTAATGCATTTAGCATTTTCTAATCTACAAAGATTTAAAACATCTGCTCCCTGTGTTACTTAACTAGGGAGCCACCCAGCCAGAGGTGTTTTCCCCTCACGAAGAAATCTAGATGAATCTCTTGAAAGGGCATTTTAAACTAAACTAAGACAGAGAAGCAGGAATATTGTATGACATCCCTTATACGTGGAATCTAAAAAGAAATGATACAGTGAACTTACTTACAAAACAGAAAGAGACTCACAGACTTAGAGAACGAACTTATGGTTGCCAGGAAGAAGGATGAGGGGAAGGGATAATTAGGGCATTTGGGATGGACACATACACACTGCCACATTTAAAATGGATAACCAGCTGTATAGCACAGGGAACTCTGCTCAATATTATGTGGCAGCCTGGATGAGAGGGGGCTTGGGGGAAAATGGATACATGTATATGCATGACTGGGTCCCTTCACTGTTCAGCTGACACTATCACAGCATTGTTAAACAGCTATACCCCCAATACAAAATAAAAAGTTTAAAAAATAAAATAAAATCTATTCACAAAGAAAACCATCTATCAGCACAACAAAGAAAAGTGAATTGAGGATAGAGTTGTTTATGTATAATTATCAAGGCTGATGGACATTGGAAAAGTACACTAAAATTATCGATAGCAAGCTGTAAAGTTTGGCTTGACTTCAAAGGGGTTTTTAATATGTTCTTAAGCCAATATCTGCTACTCAAGGGCAATACAAAAAGTTTAATCTTCTTATGGGACACAGCTGAGTCACTTACATAATATCAGTGTACTTCTACTGGTTGTCATGATTCTCTAAAGAGATGATATCACTAAATCGAGCTTTGCTAGAATCTTGCCTAGAAATAGATTGATTTATTTACAGGCTCATAAAGACAAGTGAAAATAGAATGACTTATTTATTGTGAACAACATGGACAAATGCATCTTGGCACATTTAGGTGTTTACCCAAGTCTCTCTGTGTAAACAGAATGAACGAGAAGCAATTTACTTTGTGTGAATAGGAAATATCAAGGTGATATTAATAATTTTCATTTTCTTTTGTGTTCAGAAGGTTTTTAAGAAGAGTCTTTTCAGGTCCCCAAAGATAACGTTAGAGTTAAGGTATACCATTTTAAGAAACTTATCAGTAAGTCATTCATAAAATTCTTCACATTTTTGTTTAGCTTGTTCTTTATAGGGTAGTTTACACTAAAGGGATACATCTTGATAAATTAAATTCTATCATTTCAATAAATAATCCAAGAAAAAATATAGGTGTAAATTTTGAGGAACAAGAAATAATGACACACAAAAAAATCAAATGGCATACAGTTAAACTTGCTTTCCCTTAAATTCTGTTCTTGCTTGTAGATTTTTAGTAGTTTGTAAAAACCCTTCTTTTAAAAATTTTGAAGTCTCAAAGCTACTAAGAAGGGATATTATTATAGTGGAAAATAGCCATATGGTTTCTGGGAAAGGACTATACTAAAAGGAATAAGCTTAATTAGAAGCAGGATAGATTTGGTTACATACAACAAGAGCCAATGAAATACGCTCCAACCCAAGGGTAAGTGTAACACTGGCTAGAGATTTCTAGAGAAGACAGGGAGTAACTTTCCTGGAATATTTTATGTCCTAAATAGCCTGGATGGATTCCCTTATTCCTTTCCAGACTAATCTCCTGGGAAGGAGGCATACTGGTGGGATGTACCTCATAGGAGAACTTAGGTAATGAAGTGAGCTCTGAATGCAGGCATAAACTTGTTTTATTCCAAAGTCTGACTCTCAAATGTAATTTTTGTGACTTAAATCATGTCTTTAAATACAGCAGAAGTGTGTGCCAGGTTATGGGGAAAGCAATCCTTTGGTCAGTGCCTAGAGGGGAAAGCTGGTGACCTGGATGCCATGCTGCCTCCTCCTGTATTCCAGCCCTGGCAGAATGTTCCTCCCCCCACCCCCAGCTGCCCCCCACAGATTCCCGGCCCTCGCCTCTGGAATCACTGAGTTGGATGGAGGTGGCCTCCTGGCTCTGAGAGCCCTGGAAACATAAACTGGAAACACAGAAGTACTCCTGGAAGAGGAGAAACCGGTGTCCTGGTTATCAGGCTGTCTAGCCAGACATAAAAGGTGCACGTGGCACAGACAGGAAGTCATAATCACGCAGGACCTGGCAGTCTTTCATGTGCTGCTCTTCTGCTGGCAACAGGGCCTTGCTCTGTACCTTTTTGGATGGAGGAGAGTGTGCTTATGTTAGCTTTAGGCTAATGTAGATATTGGGCTTCCCTGGTGGCTCAGTGATAAAGAATCCGCCTGCCAATGCCAGAGATGTGAGTTCGATTCCTGGGTCAGGAAGATCCCTTAGAGAGGGAGGCTACCCACTCCAGTATTCTTGCCTGGGAAATCCCATGGACAGAGGAGCCTGGCAAGCTACATTCTACGGGGTCACGAAAAAGTCTGTATGATGACTAAACAACAACAACAAAATGTAGATACCGCCTCTCTAATAGTACAAAAACCAAGCCTGTCTCATTTTTGTGGCTATAATAACCAATTCTTAGAATGGGAAAAAAAAACCTGCCACAGATAGACTTGGAAGAAGTTGAAAGAGAATGTCAAACTACATAGAAATAATTCATTTAAATTAACAAAAATAAATGCAGAATTCTGACAGATAAAGAAGTAAGAATAGAACAAAACAGTTCCCGTGAAGACTTACAAGTAATGAATTAAAAAATTAGAAAAAGTCCTTAAATTTTTTGATAATGAAAGAAATTCATATCGCATCACTGAAGTGTCATTTCATTAGATGAACAAAAATTAAAACATGTCACTACCTTCAGAAGTGAAGCCCTTGTAGAGTAGGCATTTTTATTTATTTGACTTTTTCTAAATTGGTCATGAAAGTATTTTGCCAAGAACCATAATTATCTTTAAACTCTCCTCCGTTGCTTTGGATTTATACTAAGGTTCAATTTATTCTAACATCATTCAGATTGAGGGGAAAAATCGTTTTCAGGCTTATCAAAAACAGAAAAAATAAATAAAAAAATGAAAGCCCTAAGGGTAAGTCTATGGTTACATTAAATGATATCAATTTGATGCAATATTAACCATAATAATTATTAAATTTATGTTACAACATAAAAATGTTTTCAATAAAGGTTAAGTAGAATAAAGGCAGCTTCACTATTATACATACATTATGACAACAATCATGGGTAAACCAGGTACCCAAGGATGAAAACTGAAAAAGAACACAGAAAAATAATAAAAAAGAGTTGGCACATGTAAAGTAACTGGAATTATGTTTAAACATCTCAATAATGTTACTATGATAATTCTTACCTAATTTTTGAAAATCATGGGGAAAAGTCAGAAAAGAGATAGATTCATAGTAAAAGACATTTAAAATCTAAAAATGGAAATTTCAGCTAACTAGTGACTCTTGGCGAGGACAGCAAGGCAATCTTTCCTCTGGTTCTTAGCCAAAAAGAAATGCTTGAATTGTGTTACTTGGGACACTCCAAATTAGTGTAGAACAAAGGGGGAAAAAAAATCAAAAACGGCCAAGAGAAACCAGCAGAGTTTCTCCTATTTTATATACCCCTGTCTGAAATAGATTTTTTTTTAAGTTATTTTTCTAGGAAAAAACAAACTCCAATTTTTGGGGGAAATAAAAGTATTTTTTTCCAATTCTGCCTCAGTCTTAGAACAATAATATTCAGATGAATATTGGCAATAGTGATCATAGGAGGTTTCACTCTCCCAAGAGGGTAACTAAGTCATTTTCAATGTTTCCTAAGACATATTATTTTCCAGGTAGCATTCTTTGTTGTTGTTGTTATAATTATTATTATTGGAAAGTTTGGAAATGTGTGAACATTTTGCAACCCACTCCAGTATTCTTGTCTGGGAAATCCCATGGACAGAGGAGCCTGGAGGGCTATAGTCCATGGAGTCGCAAAGAGTCAGACACAACTGAGTGACTAAACAACGTTTCAAGTGCTGTTTATGGAGGGTTTTTTTTTTTTTAGGAGTTTCTGCACAGGCTCTCTCATTTGATTCCCATCCTCTCATCAGCTGGGTGAAGTGGGTGGCATTGTTTTATTTTTCAGGGTTTGTAGGTCAGTCTGGAGATTAAGTTGCATGTGAATGGTCATGTGACTTGTCAGTGGTAGAGCTCCATGAAGAATCCAGCTTCTCTGGTTCTAGATAGAACGCCATCCACTCCATCACATCCTAGGGCATTTTCTTGTCCTTGCCTTAGTCTAATCTTTTGTTTTTTGTGATAAATACCTTCTCAAAGATGACATGGCTTAAAGTTTGGTGCAGAAAAAGACTACTGTGTGTGATAAGCTTAGAAATCGCCAGACACCCCCCCCCCCCCCCCCAGAGATCATGGTCGGTCATGCTAAGAGCAGAAAAATGGGGAAGAGGGTCAGTGGAAGGACTATTACTTTATTGCCTATAAGCCTTCACAAAAACCCATTTTTGTTATTCAACTTGAAAGAAACCAGAAATCCATAAAGCCATCTGGCTGACTCAAGTCTATCGTTTATAGCCTTTTCTTAAGAAAGATCAGAAAAACTCAAGACCATGTGAAAGTAAATCAGTATGGAAACTATTCCTCAGCTGATCATTTTACTACCAAGCTTCCTGGGCTTCAAAGGAATAGCTCAACAGTTTTGAGAAGAAGTATAAAGGTAATGGTGTACCTCCCTGAGCCACAATAGCCTACCTAACAGATGGAGAAAAGGCATCCCAGACGCTGAAAAAGCCACATGAGGCAGACGCCCTCCCAGAACTGTGTCAAGTTAGCTTAATTAAAAGTGCCTTCTATTATTGTCTGTGATGATTTGCTGAGGAAGAAGAGGCAGCGACCTTATATTTAATCATGTCAAAGGCTCAACGTTAATTCTTGTGTTAGTAATGTGGTTAATAATTTCTCCAAGTTGACAGCTCTTTCCAGGGAACTGACTTCACTGGGTCTGAAAACCCGTGCACAGTGCCCTGGTTTCAGTTGTTGGCCGCTGACTAAGCATCTTTAGAGCTATCTTCAGTTGAAAGACAGACAGAGAAGTCTAACAAAATCCTCACTCAGCCAAATCTATCCCATATGAGAGGGCGAAGTTAATGAGAATCAGTCATGAGCCCCTGGCATGCAGCGCCTCTGGAACGTAAGTGATTTATAACCAGCATGGACTACAGTTTCTTAGTCTCTCCTTTTCATGTTAAAAAAAAAAATTCCATGAACAAAATTTCCATTTCAGCTAATAAAGGCAGAGAAAAAAAAAAAAGAGCACATTAACTTTGAGTATGTAGGCAAGACCCAGAGAGGAGCCAGGAAAATGAACATGTAAGATTTAAAAATTGTGGGGAGCTGAGAGAATGAATGGATGTTCACACTAACAGACATCTCAAAGGGCAGGGAGAAAATGATTGACAGACAGAAGGATAAGCAAGCCATTGTGGGAGCACAAACATTGTATGTTTCCATTTTCCTCCAGTGCCTTTCTTTGTGGTGTAGTGATGGTATGATCTCATGGTGTGAAACCATCTTTGTGATAGTGCCTGGCTTTCAACCAATGCAACTTCCTCTCTACAAATGAGTTTTCTAGTGAGCATAATGTTCTCCAAACTCACAGGTAATACACTAATATGATCTTGAGAGGTTCAACCAATATTGACAAAGCTAAACTCCTTGATTACTCTCCCCCACCTCATCTCTCCATTTGAATCCCAGGAGAGTTGTAATCACCATTTCAGTTTGATATATATACTTCCAGATCATTTTGTTTGCATTTACACAGACACACTCATACACTCATAGATTCACATACACATACACAGACATGAAGAGAGAAATGATAAATTTAAAAAAATGTGACGATGCTATAAACATATTCATCTTTAATTTGCTTTTCTAACTGACTATCACTGTGTCCGTCCCCACTATCAGCACAAATAAGTACATATATAAAGTAATTGTAAAGTACAAAAATTAAAAAAAAAATAAAGTAATGGTAGAGATATAGATTTGCTAAGTTAAAAGGCACAAGATTTAAAAAATTTTAATAGAGGAGCATTGCTAAAAAATTCTTCCACTGCTAGTGTTTTGGCCTATACTTTTACCATGACATTATCAATTTTTCAACCTTTGACAATCTGATGGATTAAAAACAAATGGATTTCATTGTTTCAATTTTCATTTACCTGGTGGAACTGTAGGCACTTAAAATGGTTTTTAGTTTTAGTTTTCTTTTTTTATTTCCACTGTAAGCCCAGAGTTATAGGAAGAATGTTTGTGAATTCCAGGTGGGTGATTGGCTGAGAATGGCAGTGTGACTGTCATATTGTTTTCAGTTTCTAATTTTATTAAATTGTAATTAGCCAGCAGGGCCTGTGTGATTTCTGCTTTTTGGAATTTGATGAGATACGCTTCGTGATCTAATTCTTGGTCAGTTTTTGTAACTGTTCCATGTGTGCTTAAAATAAAGTAAATTCTTTACTGATACTAATCTCAGCATAAATCAGATACGGTCAATTGTTGTATTAAAGTCCTCTATCCTCACATATTATCAGTCTTCTTGAACTGGCAATTCCTGGGAGAAGTATGACAAAAATATATTTTTCTATTATTTGTTGCTTCGAATATTTCCGTGTTGTTACTAAGTGCATAAAGTTTGGTGAATTTTTCTTTTCTCTTATTTGTTGCTTCGAATATTTCCGTGTTATGTTACTAAGTGCATAAAGGTTGGTGAATGTTTTCTTTTCTTAATAGCTATCTTTCATCAATGTGAAATATTCCTCTTTGTTCCTTTCAAAAATTTTTTGCCTTACATTGTATTTTTTTCTGATATTAATATTGTTAACACTGTGGTGGTGGTGTAGTCGCTAAGTTGTGTCCAACTCTTATGACCCCATGGACTGTAGCCTGCCAGGCTTCTCTGACCATGGGATTCTCCAGGCAAGAATACTGGAGTGGATTGCCATTTCCTTCTCTAGGGGATCTTCCCGACCCAGGGATTGAACCCGGGTCTCCTGCATTGCAGGCAGATTCTTTACCGACTGAGCTATGAGGGAAACACTGCTTTCCTTTTATTATGTCTTGTGTGGATCATCTTCTGTTTTCAACATACTGTATTCTTTTGAATACAAAAGCTTACAATATTCCAATCTGTTGGATATGTCTTTGATGTGATCCTTTTGGACTGTAGTTTCTCATCAACCTCTTTCTCATTAATCCTACCTGCCAGAGATTCTTATCCATACAATGGCATACCTTGTTTTCTACCGCCATTATAAATTAAAATGTGTGTGTGTTTGTGTGTGTGAGTGTTTTCTGTCATTTAAGGTAAGAAGAGACGACATTAAATGTTCAGGCTGCCACCTTGATCCAATCCTATGCTTTCCCTCACACCCGATTTCCTTCCCCTCTGCCACTCCAAAACACTCCTTTTTTGGGACTTCCCTGGTTGTCCAGTGGCTAGGACTCTGAGCTCACAATGCAGGGAGTCCGGGTTCAACCCCTGGTTTGGGAACTAGATCCCACATGCTGCAGCGAAGATTGAAGATCCCACACGCCACAACTAAGATGCATCATAGCCAAAGAAATAAATATATAAAAATAAATTTAAAAGAAAAACTAAGCCAAAACACTCCTTTCTTGTTTTCCAGCTAGGATGATCTGGATATTGGAGGTTCTGTGAGAGAAAAGGTGCGGAATAGAATTTATGAATATGCTTAGTCAGCATGCACCCGTTGAAAACCTAGTATGGTTTTCATCTCTTTAGGAACTAAAAGTTGACTTCAACTTGATTTCCTCTGGCATGCATATTCAGTAACAGCATGCACAGCTCTATGTTATCCTTTTTCACATCTCATTCCCAAAAAGGTCTGTTTAATAAAACAGTCCATTTTTAGACAGCACTACTAGCAATATCACGATATTGTTTTTCTGAGTGATTTATTGGCAGTACGTATATCCCAGTTTCTTCCATGGAAGAGACCCGTTTAAAGGCTCTTAACTAGACAATTGGCAAGACCTGGCACAAACCAACAGCAATATATATTTTAGTGATATTTTGGCCATTAAATGTAGCATTTAGGCTGTACTATTCTTAAAGTCAGAAAAAAAACAACCCTCACAATTATTCATAAAAGACTTGTGCTTTGTTTGCTTCCTTATTTATTTGAAACCTTCTCACCTCATTTTCTATGCTTTACCTTTATACATCAAATACTGTTTTTTTCTCATTTATAGGTCATCAAATTCCAACCACAAGATTTCAGACTAAAAAGGGCTTTAGAGTTAATTAGGTTAGGCCCATCATACAGTGTTTAAGAGCTTTTGTGACATGTTCAAGTTCATATATTGACCTTGGAGCAGAGCTATGGCAGAATGTGGGTTGCTTGACTCCAGAACACTATATGTAAATTTATGTTTACAAAATACTTTTTAAACCCCATCTCATCTGCAAAGTACCAAAAAACTCCTAGGAAGAATCTTCATGGCAAGCATGAATAATCTCAGTTTTCATAGGAGGGGACATTGAGCAGGAAGAATGAATTGATGACTTGCTTAAAATAATCCACATCAGGAGTTGTCAGGGACAACAGGAAATACTCACTACCAGACCTCTGCGTCTAACAGCCTCTCTGTCTCCTCAGCACACACCTCACTTCCTAAAAGGACAGAGGTGCCCTCTCAAGGAACTATTTCATGGTTTAATTCCTAAAGGACACAAAGTATAGATTCACCTTTTTAATTTTTTTGTAGAATCTTAGTTCCCTGACCAGGGATTGAACCCATGGACCTGGGAGTGGAAGTGTGGTCTTAGCCACCAGACTGCCAGGGAAGTACCTAGATTCATTTTTAGACTGTCAAAATATAAGTGTCTCTTTGGTTTGTGATGACCTTAAGAAAAAAACTCACCTAGTCAGAACCAGGTTGTTGTTCTTTAGTCTCTAAGTTATGTTTGACTCTTTTTGTGACCTCATGGACTATATAGCCTGCCAGACTCCTTTGTCCCATGGGATCTCCCAGGCAAGAATACTGGAATGGGTCGCTATTTCTTTCTCCAGGTGATCTTCTCAGGGATTGAAGCCACATCTCCTGCATTGGCAGACAGATTCTTTACCACTGAGCCACCCGAGTCAAAACCAGGTAATCCATTGCAAATTGGAAACTGAGTCACCTATAATCCTGGATAAAGTAAAAGAAAAATTCCTTCCAGTTCTTTGTTTATTGATTCTTCTTGAGTGGAATTTCATTTATTCATTAACTTAGCTCTACTCTCAACAGCTGGGCATTATAGTAGGCCCTCCAGTAAACATTTAGGACTAGCCATTTGTGCTCCATATAGGATTTGCAGAGGTCTCTCTCTGCCTTTGAGTCATGACTAGTTCTTTAGACTCTAAAGAGCTGGCAAACTCTTTTTAGACACTAAGAGTCCAAGAGTCTGCAAAGTATGCCTGGTGGACCAGCCACATGTTTTTGTAAATAAAAGTTTTATTTGAACACAGTCAGGCCCACTCATTTGTGTGTTTTTTATGGCTGCTTTTCCTACAAGTTCAGTTCAGTTTAGTTCAGTTCAGTCGCTCAGTCGTGTCCGACTCTTTGTGACCCCATGAACCGCGGGCAGAGCTAAATCAGAGTGACAGAGACTGTATGGCTTACAAAGCCTAAAATATTTGCTCTCTGAATCTTTACAGAAAAAGTTTGCCAATCCTTGCATTTAAAATCTATTTATTGCCTTTTATGACTAACGTGGAGCTGAACCAGTGACTAACTAAAAAACAAATCTGTTGTTGTTGCTATTTTAGTTGGTAAGTCCTGTCCAATTCTTTTGTGACCCCCACCAGGCTCCTCTGTCCATGGGATTTCCTATGCAAGAATACTAGAGTGGGTTGCCATTTCCTTCATGAGGGAAAACAATAAATGCGTTGTGATAAATGTTAGTAGATCAGCAACCTTCGGACCTACACATGGAAGTCTAATTCAGTGTTACAGATTTACAGGCTTAGCTAGTATGTACATCAGCAAACATAAGTAATAATGATTTCTATTTTCATGGCACTTTATATATTATGAAATATTACATATATATATCTCATCTGATATTTCCAATAACCCTAGAAAGAAGGGTCTTACTTTTTCATGAGGTAACAGTTTCAAAGATACTGCCTTTCTCAGGGTTAAAAGGAATTCAGATTCAAGCCTTTTTATCTTTATTTTTTAGCAGCTAAATTGGTTTCTTTATCTCTGCAAATTGCTGACTTTAAAAAAAAAGGAAAGAGGAGTTATTAACATTTATCATCTTATGATGCACTAACTTGAAATAATATAGTGGAAGATTATTTGCAATCAATTGTACTTTGTATTAACATGTCCTATTTTCTTACTGTTATGTTTTTATGTCAATAAGTTGGTAATAATATAAATATATAATCTGATGGTTTAAAAAGTCAAAATAAATAAGCCTAATTGAGTTTTAAGTTAAAAACACAATATTAAATCTTTGAAATCTTAGAACTATGAAATAAGTCAGTTATTTGGCTTTCTTGAATAAGAGAAATTATTATACCACCTCCCCCCCACCACCACTGGAAAAAACCTCATGGAGTGGTATAGAAAAATAAAAATATAAGTAAAATATGAAAACTTATTGATAAAGTTCTCTGTGTTATGGGTCAAATCATGTTGAGCAAAAAATATTTCAGTGGTGGTTACAAACTTTAGATGACTGTTATATTTCCTGCATCATACAAGAATTGATCTCTGTGCCATCAAACAACTCAGGAGCAACTTCTAGTTGACCAAAACATTGCTGTAGTAATCTTGGAATAGCATAAAAAATTAAGACAACCTATTGGATGATTCCAATGGATGGTATCTAGGAAAGACAAAACAATGGGGAGAGCAAAAAGATCCATGGTTGACCAGTAGTTGGGAGAAGAGAGGGCTGCTTAAGTGGAGCACAGAGGGTTTTTAGGGCAGTGAAACTATTCCATATGATACTGTAATGATGGATACATGTCATTATATATTTGTTCAAGCCCACACAATGTGCAACATCAAGAGTGAACCCTTACGTAAGCTATGAACTTCCAGTGATGATGTGTCCATGTAGGTTCATCAGTTGTAAAAAATATTCCACTCTAGTGGGGAAGATGCTAGTGGGAGAGACTGTATGTCTGGGGGTAAGGAATGTATGGGAAATCTCTATACCTTCCTCTCAGCGTTGCTGTGAACTGAAAATTGCTCTAAAAAGTAAAGTCTTTTGAAAAAATGGCTAGTACAATGAGCTAACACAGGTCACAATTCTATGTTCTCCTCAGAAGCTTTACAAATGTGCATTAAAAAAATAATAAATTTCAAAGCATACTCTGGAACGGATACAAAAAAAGAAAAACAAAGACCTAGAATCCTTTCAGGAGAATGGATCCAGAGCAAACTTACTTCACACCCGGATTGAGTTTCCCACGAGCACGACTCCTTCTCCTGAGAGAGGACCCCTCTTTGGAAAGCATGGTCTCCCAGGCACGTCTGACACAAGGAAGAGTCAAAGTCTGGCTCTCCTGGCGGCATGTGTACCACCGAGGGGCCTGTGTACTTCAAGCTGGGACTCTGATGCTTGTCCACACTGACCACTGGGCTTTTGATCCATCTTCGTACCTACAATGTGCAAAAGAAAGAAAAAGGGTGTTTTACCTACTTTGATGTATAATGGGGCTTTGGCGGGAAATTTAGTGGGATGGACACTCTTGAAAGGAGTCTCTCCACTTCTCCGTCAGGTCTTGATCCAAATCCATCAATGCTGGCTACTCACTTACCCAGAGTGTGTGGTTTTTGGCTGATCATTTCAACTTACTGAGACTGTCTCTCCATCTGTAAGACTGGGGGAATAATACTTCCTCCGAGGTTGTTGAGCCAGATTTTAAAATATTTGAAAATGTCCAAGTGTTTTGCCTGGCAGAGAGTGTTGAGTAAACGGTGCCGATTTTATGCTGACTCTTACTATTATACTTATGTTGACAGAATGATAGTCACAAATGTCTAAAGTGAATTGCTAGGTATTGTAACCTGAGAAAACACTAATGCCAGAGCTTAGGATCTAACTGCTGCTAAATGAATTAATACATATTTCACTACTGTAAAAACTTGATTATAAAAAAAGTTGCTCCTGGCTAGGAAATTATCTCACTTTTTTTTTCTTAAAGTTTTAAAACTCACCACTTCCCTTACTTGCATGTAGAATTCTTGTAAGGTATAGAGTGAAAAAAAAAAAGTAAAGCTATTCTAACATTAAAAAGATAAAATTTATGGGATTTCCCTGATGGTCCAGTGGTTAAGAATCCGCCTTCCATTGCAGGGGATGAGGATTCAATCCCTGGTTGAAGAAATAAGGTCTTGCATGCCAAGGGGTAACTAAGCCCACACACCACAACTAGAGAACGCCTGTGCACTGCAACGAAGACCCAGTGCAGCCAAAATTAAAAAAAAAAAAAAAATTTAAAGGATAACATTTATATAGCACTTTAAACACAAAAGACACTGTTTTAGGTGTTTAACAGGCAGAGTTTTCTTTAATCCTCAGAATAGTCTTACATGACAGGTACTATTACTAATCCCATTTTGCAGATGAGAAGACAGAGGCACAGAGAAATGAAGCAAGTTTCCCCCCCACACAATACTGGTGTCAAGCAAAGGCAGGACCCAGCATCTTGAATCCAGAGTCTACTGCTTTACAAGCATGCAGTTTTAACAAGTGCTGGAGTACTTTATGACTTGTCATCAAGTGCTTGAAATTTATCCTGATTTAATTATGCCTTTTTCATGTTCTTTGAAACTCCAGAGGATTCTTTTTATAGTTAAACAATTGGTGAAAATAGTGTATACTAAAAGGATGAAAAAATAAAATCATAGACTGAATTTTAGTCAGTAATGCTGACAACTACATTTTTAAATTTTTTTAAAAAATACTGAGAATAAACTAAAATTGCAATAGCATAAGAATGTTTAAACAATTTGATGGAATATTATGCCATCACTAAAAATAAATATTGTGAAGACCCTGTGGCAACATGAAAAATGTTTAGAATGAAATTATACAAAAAAAGCCAAATACAGAATTGTTCAATCACTGTAATTGCAAATGTAAAAATACATGTACTATCTATAGCCAAAGCTATAGACAAAGCAAGAAAGTAACAGGCAAAATAGAAACTGTTATATTTCCTGTTAGGATTATGGATGCCTTAGTTCTCCTTCTTTTTACAGTGTCCTGTTCTTTAATTTTTTTTTAAAGAATAATTTATTTTAAAGTATATAAGAATCTCGAGCAAATAAAGTCACCATATTTCTTTCTTTGGTTACATATGTATCTTTCAATTGTTTTATGTATAGGTATTCTTTTAAATGCCATTTAAAATAATGTTTTTACATTTACTATCCTAATGTTACGTTACTATCCTAATGTTAACATTTGGAAGATTTCCATCAGTATTTCTTGCACTCTGGAGCCCCATAAGCATGCTAGTAGGTGCAAAGCTTTTATTTGATTCACTAATGAAAGTCTAAATGAAACTCTCAAAGTTAAAGACTACACTAGAACCTCTCTTCCTGATAATAGTACCAAATGTGTTTTTGATCAATCTAAAAAGTACTAAATTTCATTAGAGACAGAAAATGCTTTTTATTCTTCTTCTTCAGAGGGTTTTGAGCTTCAAGTTTGGTAACTGTTCCTGATTAGTTGCCAACCTTGTGTTTTAATATCAATCTTCTATTCTGGCTGATTTTCAATGTCTCTTTTGCCAAGTAGATTTAACTTAAGGGTTACTATGAATAGAATTTTAAACAGATTTATCATCATAAATTTGTATGACCTTACTAAGAATCTAGGTGTAGTGAAATGTAAGTTTCATATTTATGGACCATGATATCTAGACTAAACCTTATGCAATACGGTCTTACAGTTACCCAATGTTTAGTGGAAGAATGTCCGTGTGAGTGAATCTAACTTTTCATTAAGTTATAGAAAAAAAAGGGGGGAGTTATAAAGGGACAAGAATTAGAGACATCTCACTCCAGAGAATACAAATGATCTGTGAACTTTTGTATATTAGAAATCATAGGGATTAAGAGTCACATAAAGGATTGACATTTTATTTGATAGCAGCTAAGAATTTCCAAAATGGTTTAGATGACTGAGCATAGGCTGTCAAACAACCCATTTGTTGTTGTTTTTCAGTCACTAAATCAAATCTGATTCTTTGCGACCCCATCGACTGCAGCATTCCACAATTCCCTGTCTTTACCATTTCCCAGAGTTTGCTCAAACTCATGTCCATTGAGTCAGTGATGCCATCCAACCATATCATCCTCTGTCACGCCCTTCTTCTCTTGCCTTTAATCTTTCCCGGCATCAGGGTCTTATCCAATAAGCTGGCTCTTTGTATCAGGTGGCCAAAGTATTGGAGCTTCAACTTCAATATCAGTTCAATGAATATTCAGGGTTGATAATTTGAGAGTTGAAAGAGACCCAAAGATGTTAGCAATTTGCCCAAAGTCACAATGTAAATTATTAGGTGGGAAAACTACACATCTTAGTTTAGGCAAGTCAGTTTCTACTAGGATATAAGCTGGCAAACTCAGTGCCTTCAGAGGCTGGCAAGAACCGGAAGCGTGTAAAGCCTAAAGACTAGGGTATAAAAATAGGGAGTGTTGGAGATGGTGGTAAACCAGGAGTGTATGCTTGCTAAGGGTTCTTAAATTTGAATTTAAAAAATGAAAAAATAAACAAATAAAACCTCCAAGCAAACAATGGTGCCCAAATAAAGCCCTAGTCAAATATACCCTACACCTTCAAAGATCACTGCTTCACCCTTGAAGTTACTCTTTCAAGTAGAGTATGTTTGAAATAGAATGCTATGAAGTAGAAATAAAATGATTTGGTATCTTCTAACTTAAAAAGAATCCAGTAACTTCCATTCATGGGTTTATCACTCATTGTTGGAGACCAGCTATGCGTCAGGCATAATCTAGGCATTGAGAATTTGCAAGTCAGATCCCCCCAAACTTACCCTCATGGAGCTTGACTTATGACTAAAAGAACAAATTTATTTATTAAGGGAATAAATTATTTAAATAAACAATAAGGGGGGAAGTAAAGCAGAGAAGAATGATCAGGCTCATGAGGGTGGGAGGACTCAATTTTAATTTTATGGGATTTCTGGGGAAAGATTCAAGCTGCAAAGCTGAATGAGTCGGAGACTTGAAACCAATAGCCATATTCTGCTGAAGTCTTCCAGGGAAAAAGCCCAGTGACTTGCCAGGATCTACTTATGCACGTGTCATATTCCTGGGGCTTCGGTTATTAGAATCTATTATATTTCAATTAAACTAACTGAATGTATGATTTCCTCAAGTCTTCTCAGAGGGAGTGTTTTGAGACTTAACACCTCGCACTGGGGGCAGGGAGTGGGTGGGGTGACATTTCATTAGAAAGATCTCTGATTCCAAATGACCTTCAACAAATTAACCCACTAGGAGTCTCACAGACACAGGACTAGGACCCGCCCTCTCTTTCCACAGAGAATGTGGAGAGGGAAGTTTATAACTATTCCCTTTCTCCAGAGGCGTCTGGCAGAAAGGTGTTATAAAAATAGACAAAGTAATACATTTTGTAACAGGACGGTGACTGGCAGCAATCGCCAGCTTTGTCTAGAAATGGTTTATCTCCTCTGGCTAAGCCCTCATCCTGGCTTCCGCCTGTCCCTCCACATTACTCCTTTAAACATTTCACTGCTCTGGAGCCTCCCAAGTGGTCTTTATTGGCCTGATCCATGACTCCGTTGACGACTTGTGCTTCAGTCTGAGAGAAAGGCTCTACCGGGGGTGAGTACACGGGCCCTCCCTCCGGCCTTGGACGCAGGCAAGGTGCCCTCGAAAACTGCTGAGTGCAGAACCGCTCCCCGGGCCCCGAGGGACTTCCAGCTACAAGCGGCCTATTGTGTTCCTTCAGGCGATGAATTGGGAGGGAGTCGCTGACAGCGAGTGGCTTGGGGAGCCCCTCAGAGACCTGTCACAATGGCTCTCGGAAAACTGGAGCAGTTGCGTGTGTGAGAAAAATCAATGCCCGGATACAGGCCGCCGGCCCGGCTCCTAGGCCACCTGGTCCTGGTTTTATTCAGAGCCACACACCCGTTTGTGGCTAGCCTTGTAAACAAACACAGACTGGGGGTGAGACATCCTTCTGACCCTGGACGAATCAAGAACTCCCTCACTTGGGGTTTCTGGAAGCCTGTTCTCCAAACTGCACCAGATTTTTAAAGCAGCAATTACCTCTCCAGACAGCAGGGTCAAAGAGTAAGGCCTTTATTTTAACCTCCCAGCTACTCTTGCTGAACAGTGTGTATGCAAAATATTAAGCCAATTTCTTAGCTAAATCAGTCTGTCTTGGTTTTGTTAATTTCTTTATTTGAAAAAAACTCTACAAGCAATAATCCCTGACTAGAAAATCACCAGATGGGATTAAAGAGATTGGCCAGCTTTGAGGGATTTTCCACTAGTGCTTTTTTCCCATTACAAAATAGTAAACAGATATTATTCTTAATTTAATATGTTTAGCCGATAATGATGTCAACTGATGCAGAACCATTATAGGGTGTTCAGGTACTTATCTGTGAATTTACAAGGCAGCATCATTCCTTTTGTTTGTTGGGAGTGAAGAGCTGTCTTTTCCTTTAAATCTAAGAGAACTTGATGTTGGACACAGACTTTGGCAATTTCCGGAGGGGTGTTTTTTATTATAGAAAACTGACTTTGTTTATATGATGCCACCATAACCTTCAATTCAGATATATTCAAGCAAGTTTTCCAGTAAAATTATTTGAATAATTCAACTGATTATGAAGAGAGATCTCTGTACCTATTCCTTTTCCAGAGGGGTGCCTGCCAATAGGCCAGTTATGACATTAATGTAGTTCAGGAGAAGGATCCTGGAAGGCAAATTCCTCTCACTTTGGTGCATGGGGCTGCTTCACAGCATGAGTCCTAAAATATAACAGTGCTGTGAGACAAGGTCAGTGATATTAATCTGATTTCACTTCAGCTATCTGTGGTCATCATCTAGCTTTCTTTTCTTCGAATATCTGTAGTATTTATTGCTTATATAAAAACATGGTATTCTGGCATTTCCCTGGTGACTCAATGGTAACGAATCTGCTTGCCAATGAGGAAGACACGGGTTCGATCCCAGGTCCGAGAAGATCCCACGTGTCTCGGAACAGCTAAGCCTGTGTGTCACACCTACCGAACCTGCACTCTGGAGCCGGGGAGCCACAACTGCTGAAGCCCGAGCACTCTAGAGCCTATGCTCTGCAACAAGAGAAGCCACTGTAATGAAAAGCCTGTGCACCACAACTAGAGAATAACTCCTATTCGCTGGAACTAGAGAAAAGCCCAAGCAGTAACGAAGAAGATCCAGCACAGCCTAAATAAATAAATAATTTTTTCAATTAAAAAAAAATGGGACTTTAATGCTCACTGGTTTTATCCTGTGTCATCTAACTGGAGCATACGGTGAGGACAACATCTCAGGCTTCTTTTTGATTCCACAGAGGCTAGCCTTAGGACTTACAAATAGTAGGCAGTAGAAACAGGAATTGTTTGATTATTTTTGACAGTAACTCTATTTATTCCTTTATACATCTTAACACTACTTTGCTACCATCCTCAATCAAGGTAACGCATATGCTGTGCATAACTATTTCCCTTACAAGGCAACAGCTCCGCAGAGCAGACTCCATGAGAGGACAGAGTGGCTTCTGGAATTCCCCATCCTTTCATGCCATCACCCTTGGAACTTCCCGGTCCTTTCTTCTCAGCACTGCCCAAGGTAACTGCATCCTGTTCTAGATTCTCAGGGTCTACCCCTGTGTTTCCCCAGGCCTAGGCTGGGGGTGGAGTGGTGGGGAGGACTAGGGGGAAGAGGCAGCAGTGAGAACGCCCACATCTCTCCATTCTGTTCTACGCTGCTACCAACACCCTCAGATCCATCTCCTGCTACAGCTGCCAGCCCTCCCCTTTCTACCAGCATGAGGTTGTGAGGATTCAACACCAAACACAGTCCTTACACTTCAGCTCTGTAAATCCCCTTCCTCCTCCCTATTGAGGACATCACCCCACCCCACCCCACCCACCAAGCTTTAAATAGAAACAGCTCAGAATTCACTGACCTAAGTCATTCTTTGGAAATAGAGGTGAAGTTTTTCTCAGTCCTTTAAATTCTGGGACTGAGATTTTAGTTTGAATTAGTCTTTCTTGCATTGAGAAAATTAAAGGAAAAAAGACAAAAAGAAAAAAGAGGAAGTAGGAGAGAATTATTTCAGGTAATATCTGTAAGGAACAGTATGTGCCATTTGCTTTTTGAATTGAAAAATAAGACTCAGCGAAAATGGCAAGGCTGGGCTGATCCCCCCGGAAAGAACCTGGCTAGCCTGGCCACAGCTAACCCACCCACACATGCTTTGGCTCCTCTGATAGTCCCCTGTTCCAGGATTTTTTTATTTCCCTCTTGGCTACTGTCTCCTAGCATATTGTTCTTGCAATATCTCTAAAAAGCCATCAAACTAACTAAACACATAAGACCACTTTTTCACCCACCAACCTCCTGGTTCTAAAAACTCTTTCACCACCACTGCAGCCCTTTCCCTTCTTAGCTAAGCTGCATGAAAACATCATCTCCATCTCTTTACCTCTCATTTACTCCTCAACCCATTGCAATTTATCCATTAAACAAATGTTATCGATCACTTTATATTTTCTGGGACTAAAGGGAAGAATGTGACAAAGAGTCTTACTCTATTAAAGCAAGTTTTTACCAAGATGCCAACAGACCTCATTCCCAAATCCAGTGGCTCCTTCTCAGTAGTTAACCTGGTTGGCAAACTCTGTAGCATTTAATGGTTTTAACAAAAGTTCAGCTCTTCCGCCTAGCATTATGCTGGGTGGTGGAGACACAAAGAAATATAATTGCTTGAGTGACCTTTGAGTGCGGTTGCTTGCATTTCAGAGGGTACCGCCCCACGAGCCTGTGGCTTATCACATCATAGTATGTGTTAGTATAGCAATTAGTTAAAAACATGAGCTCTAGAACCACACTTCCTGGCTGCAAAGCCTAGCATCACTGCTTAGGCAACTGATTGAGACTTCTCAAAGCTCAGTTTCTACATCTATAAAATGAAGATAATAGTAACACCAATCTCATCAGGGTTTTGTGAGGACTAAATGAGACAATGCAAGTAAACTCAGTGCTTGGCACTGTGTGAACACGTGATTACTATATTAACTATTATAATTATGGTTCCAAGTCCTGAGAGAATTTTATATAAAGTGCCATGACAGAAAAAAATGGGAGGTATTTGGCCCATTTCTCCCACTGGGAGAAATCAAGGAAGGCTTCCTGGAGGAAGTGATGGTTAAACTGAGTCTTGAAGGTTGAGTTAAAGGAAGCCAGGTGAATTGAAATAAGGACACTTCCAGCAGAGAGGATGACAGAAGCCAAAACAGAGAGATAAGAATCTGCACCGGATGTATTGAAAATAAGGCCAAAAGGAGAGGCAGGAACTGAAGCTTAATAGAAAGGTTGGGTCGTGAGATGATGAGTGGTCACCGAAGTGCTTAAAGCAGGAGAGTGGGATGGTCCAGTGTATCTTTCAGTGCAGTACGAAGAATGATTTGAGCCAGTCTAGAACACAAGTAACTGCATGAGTCAGAAGTCTTTGATTAGAGAAGAAATGATACAGGCCAAAGAAGGAGAGTAGCAGTGCAGGTGGAAAGGGGGAATGAGTCAGCAAATCAATCTATCAGGCAGCACTCAAGTCTGCAGCCTTTTCTCCATCTGAGAAACATGATTTTATTGTCTTTTATCTGATTTCTTCAAGCCAAGCCCTAAATAGCCTTGACCCTTTAATCCATTCTTACTGAAACCATGGCATTTTTCCAAATGCAAAAGCTTATCTTGTCCCAGCTTTAAACTCTTCAGTGGTTTCCCCACTATGACAGCAGTGGCTTTCAAACCTGTTTGTGTAAGGATGGATGTGCTGTAAGTAAGTCCAGTAGAGTCCTTGGTTGCCTAGTGGTTAGGACTCCACACTTTCACCTCCATGACCTGGGTTCAATCCCTGGTTGGGGAGCTGAGGTCCCACAAGCTACAGATGCAGCTGAGAAAAAAGAGGAAAGAAGAAAACCCTGTGCACATACACATATATAATAATGTAGAGAGATACAACTGAAACAATTGCTCTACCTCCAAATGTATTCTTTTTACATGAAATGCCCTGACATTTTCTATTCTAATATATTCATTTAAAATGCTTATTACAACCCACTGATGATTCATGACCCGCTAGCAGGTAACACACAAATTGAAGAACACTCATCTAAATGGTAAAATCTAAACTCCTTGGCCTGGGATACCAATTCCCCTAAGATCTGGATTCTCCTTTCCCATCATGTCCCCAGTGCATCCAGTTCTTCCACCATGTCATTTAATTTGCAGATGTCTTAAAGACTGATTACCTAAGTCTTTGACTGTATACAAACTCTTCCTTCCAACCCACCTTATCCATCTGGGACAGCCTTGGTAAGCTCACACACCTGGGACAGTCGCCATTGTCTGACTTCTCACCACCCCTTTACCCACTAGGGTATTTATTTGTTCAAAGGGAAACACCCATTCACTCTGCTTTACTTGTCTATTTCTCCTACTAGAATGTGAGTTTCACAAGGAAAAAGACACTGTTTTCTCATTTATTCATTAATGTAGCATTTACAAAGTTTCTTTTGTGTGCTCCCTCTTCCTAAGCCCATCCCCTCCCCATTTCCTGTTGGCCTTGACTTTGAGCTGAAGCTTCCAAGGAAAGAGGCTCACGATTATGCCCCAGAGCAGGGATCCCAACATATACTAAGTTATAAAGAAACATTTCTTTGTTGACTTAAAGCCTGATACTATTCAAGGCACAGGGAAGAAAAAATAAGAAGCAATTTTCTTTAAGAATCAACAGGGAAATCAACAGCTGTAAAACAGTGCTAAAGCTAGCTGTCATCATTAGGGACAACTAGGACACAGCTGACCGCAAATGCACACACACCACAGGACTCAATGGACATGAGTTTGAGTAAACTCCAGGAGTTGGTGGTGGACAGGGAGGCTTGGCGTGCTGCAGTCCATGGGGTCACAAGAGTCGGACACGACTGAGCGACTGAACTGAACTGGATGGGTTGGAATACATCCTGGGGAAAGGCAGCCTCGATTAGAGGAATGAGCACTGTGTACAGAAGGCGTCTTGGGGAGGCACATCTTCTACGTGTGTTTCTAAACCCAGGGGAGCTTTTTAAAAAATTTAGGTTCACCAGTGACTTTTAACATTTTAATATTTTATTTTCAAGCTCTCTGTGTCCAGGTGAAGGTCAGGGAAAATTGAATGAAGCGTGAAAAGAAGGGGGCCTTAGCGGTCTGGGGGCGTCGGATAGGAGGGCAGGAGGTGACCGGGGGTGGGGCAGACCCAGGAGGGGCCACTGGGAGGGGTTATCCCTAAGGATACTGTAGAGTGGAAGTGCCATCTGCATCCACTGTCGGAGTGCTACCTTATCATCCTTCAGATCCATCTCTTTCCCTACCCCAAATGTAATATAGTGTCAGAGGTTTATTATTTCATACAACGGTTAAATTCCGTAATAATCTAGGTATGGTGGTGGTTTAGTCCCTAAGTCGTGTCTGATTCTTGCTACCCCATGGACTGTAGCCCACCAGGCTCCTCTGTCCACGGGTTTCCCAGGAAAGAATACTGGAATGGGTTGCCCTTTACTTCTCCAGGGGATCTTCCTGACCCAGGGATTTAACCCACGTCTCCTGCACTGGCAGATGGATTCTTCACTGCTAAGTCATCTGTTATTCTGGAGTGAAAACAGTCAGTTTACAAGTTATTTGGGTTTTCTCACAATTTACTGAACAGAAAAAACATTTAAAATATAAAAATGATTTTCTACAGAGATGAATGAACTGATTTAGGAGAACAGGATTCTCATTCTAGCTCTGCAATCATGTGAGCAAGTCACTTAATTTCACTGCCCTTATCTGTGAAATGAAGAGCTTGGAGCGGGTAAGCCCCACAGTCCCTTTCAACCGCATCACAGATTCAAGGCTATTCCTTCATTGGGTTCTGCTACAACAATTTGGAACTCCTACTTCTACGGTGTGCTGTGCTTAGCACAGGCCTGTTGAATGAACATATGATCAAGTGACATTTGTTTTTACCCACTACATTTTCTCTCTGCTTGCCAATCCAGTCACATTCATCCATAACTGTGTATTACCTCCATTAGATAAACTGAAAAAAAAAAACAGAAAAGAAAAAACCCAAAAAACCTCACAGGGCTCTTAAAATAATCTTGTGGTCTTAAGGGCAGTTGTTAGAAAATCCATTTAAATTGCAGTGATACAGACTGAGTGAAAGTCTCATTATTTGAACAGTGTACATTCCTTAATTAAACTGCAAGGACTAAATGAAAGGGAGGATGATTAACATCCAAAGTGGGGGCTTATTACTGCTCCCTGATGTTCATGCTTCTTCCTCAAATCTTCCTATAAAAGAATTTGCACAGTACAGTCAGTTTCAATTTTATGCAAAAACAGTTTTCCTCCAAATGATGCTTGTGCTGCATTGGTAATGGTTTCTATTTCAGTATTCTATTTTTTCCCTCACTTCATGTTTTATAAAGAAAATGCTAAGATTTAACTGTTCCCTGAAAACAAGAAGGGAGTCAAAGCTAATAAATAGATATTTAGTAAGTCTCTTACTATGTTCAAGAATTTTGTGAGGCACTGAAACTGTAGGAGATGGGAGAAGGGATTGAGAATGAATAGCAGATGTTTGGAAGTCCTGTGAAAACTGCTGAAATCTGAAAACTCACCACGACCTCAGGACAATTGAGACAGAGGAAAATAATCATTACTATGAATCTGTGTAAGTAGAGAAGGAGAAAAAGACATTTTTTCAGGACAGATGAATTCTGGGGATATGAAGAAAACTAAAAATTAAAAACAATTAGAATCAGAGAGTGTCCAGCGAACAACATTATCCCTAGTGATCCCACACCCTCCAGAAATGCTGTAATCTGCCAATGGTAGCAATACTTTGCATCATCAGCTGACGTGTTGTTGAAGGAAAAATAAGTAACTGAGAATGGAGTATATAATCCAAAAATATATATTAATGCATTATAGTAATATGGTCCTCATTAAACTCAAAAGGAAATAGCAAACCTTTCAGCTTTATGGAGAGAGCATCATATATAACTTTCAGGCAAAGACAACTGTTTAAAATCTCATGTCTCTGGCCATGGTGATTGGTCCAAGAGTTGGCACATGACCTGATCAGAACCAATCAGAATCCTTCTCTGTAATCTTTTCATACTGAAACTGGGAGGTAGAATTTTCTTGTTTTTGGATAACAGATGCCAGGGAAGTGTCCTGAGGAAATACCACCAGCCTATCTCTTATCACATGAAAAAGCTGGCGATAATAATCCACCTAGTGAGAGGCAGAACTGAGAGGCAGAGACACATCATACCCGGATTCCAGATAAAGTAAGCAGTTTTTAAAAAAATTTTGTTTACTTTTATTGTAATTAGATGCAAGGAATATAATTCCCTGGGAAAGAAAGTTGCTTTTAGGTAGATATAATTCAAAATATTTCACCAATTGAATAGCAGGGACTCAGAACACAAGACATTGTCTGTAGGACCCAGGCAGGTTCGTCTGGGGCTCCTACTGTTCCAATTTCACTTCTTTGCTTTTAGATGGTAGAGAGTTCTTCAAGAGTCCTTTGGGGCAGGCAGGAACAGCTGGGTTGGTTGGAGGGAGAAGACACTCAGAAGGCTCTGGATAGTGGCTATACTAACCCTTATAGAAATATTTCAGTACTTCAGCATCAGTATGTCTTGCCAATGCATGTCAACTGAACATCAGCCCTTGTTTAGGGAAAGAGAAGATGGAATTCGGGTTATTCTCTGTGCAAATGACAGAGCAGGCTATGTGATGAAGATTGCATATAGCATAAAAACTGTCCAGTTGCTTGAATTCAAATTGTTCTTACAGTTTGGATTTTATGGTCTTTATTTATATCTGAAATCAATAATGACCAAAATTTCATTTCTTTCCATAATCCAGCTATCTCTCAACCCTCCACCAAGTGCCAGAAGATAAAAAGTGTTAAATCATTTGACTGGCCACGTCCAGGGTTAAATAAGGTAAGTACTTTCATTTCAGAAAGAAATATAGGGCAAATACTTGGTCTGGTAGCTCAGATAGTAAAGAATCTGCCTGCAATGTGGGAGACCTGGTTTGATCCCTGGGTTGGGCAGATCTCTTGGAGAAAGGCATGGCAACCCACTCCAGTATTCTTGCCTGGAGAATCCCCATGGACAGAGGAGCCTGGCGGGCTACAGTCCATAGGGTCGCAAAGAGTCAGACACGACTGAGCAACTAAGCACACATTCTGATATAAAAGAAACTAATCCTAATTAATCAAAAAATAGGAAAGAGTTTTCCAAAAACATGAAATAAAAGTTTTAAAATGGATTTTGGTGTGTACCTTGGGTAATAAATCCACCAAAACAAAACAAAAATTCAGAGTATATGAAAACAAGGAATTTGAATTCTAGGCCTGCCTCTAGTGAATTGAGTATTAAGGAAACACTGTTCACTGAAATAAGAACCGTGGTCAGCAGACAGTGAGCTCAATAGAACATTTTCTCTCCTCAGTCCCATAGGGAATGTTCTTTAGGAACCCAGGAGTCATAGGTTAAGTGGTGATTAAACACTATCACAGCAGCCTACTCATTTCCCTTTCTTTTTCGCCCCCTTCCAACCTAACTTACACTTTCCTGCTGGTGTCTTCTTCCTAAAACAGTGTTGATTATATTACTTCCTTACTTAGTACCTTCAATGACTTTTTATTTTCTAGTGAATAAGGGCCAAGTCACTTTGTTTAGCTGTTACCTGGAATCTCTCCATGCTCTGGCCCAAGTAACATTTACTGTCTGATTCCCCATGATTCGCCTACCTTTCTGCCATGTACCAGCCAAAACAGATTATTTGGTCTTTTCCTAACAGATCCTTCATTTTTTGACCATTGAGCTTCTGGATTATCATATGTTCTTGTCAATAGGAGTGAGTTTTATTCTTCATCTCTTCTCAATTTTGCAGTGTCAAATCTTACCCAAACTTGAAAACTTAGCTCTAAAACCATCTTCATGAAGGCTCATTACAACTCCATGAAGTATCTTCCTCCTTGAACCCCACATTTTCACTTCAAACTTCTCATGTGAGTCAGTATACTGTATGGCACCATGATTCATGCACTCTTTAAAGATTCCAGCTAGTATTTATTTTCATGGATGATTACCATAAGGTGTATTCCCCTCTTGGGATTATGAGAAATACAGAATTTTTCACCAAAATATCACACAAGAAGGGTTAGGAGAGAATAACTTGTCATGGGTATATGCACTAGGAGGACTTCATTTATACTCAGAATTCCCCTGAGGGTTCAGTCTGTAAGACTGATTCTTTGCCAGTTGCCATTCCTTTTTCTAAGAGACTGCAGGAGACCTTGAGAACTACTCTAAAACTTCTAACAGGTCCTTGGACCAGTGATTTCCACAACATTTATTTGACTTAGGGAGTGATCAATGATTTACTTATAATTTTATCACCAAGTGCTTTTTATTCATGGGTATTAATTTTGCCTCTTTGATTCTATCAGGCCTTAATATTGTTACTTATCATTGTCTTCTCATTATAGCTGTTGCCTGCCTAGTCATTTTCCTCCAGAAACATATAAGAGCCAGCATGGAAATGTGTGGGGTTCATTCATTTTCCTAGGAATCCTCAACTCTGTTCTTGATCATTTTGCTCTCCCAGTCTCATTTAGTCTTCCAGAGGCCTCATTCAGTCTTCCAGAGGCCTTTCTCTGTTGGAAGACATCTCTACCCTGCAGAGGATATTTTCTATTATCATTTTATTACCTATATCTTATTCATGACTGTCTTGAGGGCACATAGAAATGTCTAAGTATTTGTAGATGAATAGATGGGTTATAGCAGCAACTTAGAGAAGGCAATGGCACCCTACTCCAGTACTCTTGCCTGGAAAATCCCATGGACAGAGGAGCCTGGTAGGCTGTAGTCCATGGGGTCGCTAAGAGTCGGACACGACTGAGCGACTTCACTTTCACTTTTCCCTTTCATGCATTGGAGAAGGAAATGGCAACCCACTCCAGTATTCTTGCCTGGAGAATCCCAGGGATGGCGGAGCCTGGTAGGCTGCCGTCTATGGGGTCGCACAGAGTCGGACACGACTGAAGTGACTTAGCCGCAGCAGCAGCAACTTAAGTTCTTGTGTCATTTACGTGACGGTAAATTTTTTAAGAATAAAGATTTCACTTTAGAGATCTCTGTTTCACTTGTCACCCCAAGCAGAGTCTTGCATGGATCAAGTTCAGCAAATATTTGCTGTATTAGTTGCTAAGTAACTATCTGTCACCCTGTGGGGTCTGAATGAAACAGTGGATCCAGTCTTTGGAAATTTCACAGTCTTATTTTCTGTTCCAGCTTCCTTGAATTGAGACCATAATCATACTTTTATGATCTTGATCCAACTTTTTCATCCATGTATCCATTCACGGTTTTAGCTTTTGTCAATTTTGATGTTTTTCTTGCTATCTTAGTACTGTTAGAAGGTCTGATTTCAAGTGTTGTTTCTTGAACTTAATAAGTGTGATTTTGAGCAGCTAACAAACTTTTGAGTATTTTCCCATCCATTAATAGGTAATGATCAGACTTATCTAAAAGTGGTAAGAATTAGAAGACAACAAATGATAGTAACAGGAAGGCATGAGTCCTCTGTGAGTATGTGAAATGAGTATACATGTATCAGTTCAGTTCAGTCACTCAGTCACGTCTGACTCTTTGCAACCCCATGAGCTACAGCACGCCAGGCTTCCCTGTCCATCATCTACTCTCGGAGCTCGCTCAAACTCATGTCCATTGAGTCGGTGATGCCATCCAACCATCTCATCCTCTGTTGTCCCCTTCTCCTCCTGCCTTCAATCTTTCCCAGCATCAGGGTCTCTTCCAATAACTTAGTTCTTCGCATCAGGTGGCCAAAGTATTGGAACTTTAGCTTCAGCATCAGTCCTTCCAATGAATATTCAGGGTTGATTTCCTTTAGGATTGACTGGTTTGATATTCTTGCTGTCCAAGGGACTCTCAAGAGTCTTCTCCAACACCACAGTTCAAAAACATCAGTTCTTCGGTGCTCAGCTTTCTTTATGATCTAACTCTCACATCCATACATGACTGCTGGAAAAACCAGAGCTTTGACCTGATGGACTTTTGTTGGTAAAGTAATGTTTATGCTTTTTAATATGCTGTTTAGGTTGATCATAGCTTTGTTTCCAAGGAGCAAGCATCTTTTAATTTCATGGCTGCAGTCACCATCTGCAGTGATTTTGGAGACCCCGAAAGTCTCTCACTGTTTCCATTGTTTTCCCACCTATTTTCCATGAAGTGATGGGACCAGATGCCATGCTCTTCGGTTTTTGAATGTTGAGTTTTAAGCCAGCTTTTTCACTCTTCTCTTTCACTTTCATCAAGAGGCTCTTTAGTTCCTCTTTGCTTTCTGCCATAAGGGTGGTGTCATCTGCATATATGAAGTTATTGATATTTCTCCCTGCAATCTTAATTCCAGCTTGTGCTTCATCCAGTCTGGCATTTCGCATGATGTATTCTGCATATAAGTTAAATAAGCACGGTGACAATATACAGCCTTGACCTATTCCTTTCTCTATTTGGAACCAGTCTGTTGTTCCATGCCCAGTTCTAACTATTGCTTCCTGACCTGCATACAGATTTCTCAGGAGGCAGGTAAGGTAGTCTGGTATCCCCATCTCTTTAAGAATTTTCCACAGTTTGTTGTGATCCACACAGTCAAAGGCTTTGGTGGAGTCAATGAAGCAGAAGTAGATGTCTTTCTGGAACTCTCTTGCTTTTTCTATAATCCAACAGATGTTGGCAATTTGATCTCTGGTTCCTCTGCCTTTTCTAAATTCAACTTGAATATCTGGAAGCTCTCGGTTCACATACTGTTGAAGTCTAGCTTGGAGAATTTTAAGCATTACTTTGCTAGCATGTGAGATGAGTGCAATTGTGCAGTAGTTTGAACATTCTTTGGCATTGCCTTTCTTTGGGATTGGAATGAAAACTGACCTCTTCCAGTCCTGTGGCCACTGCTGAGTTTTCCAAATTTGCTGGCATATTGAGTGCAGCACTTTCACAGCATCATCTTTGAGGATTTGAAATAGCTCATCTGGAATTCCATCACCTCCACTAACTTTGTTTGTAGTGATGCTTCCTAAAGCCCACTTGACTTTGCTCTCCAGGATTTCTGGAGAGCATCTTTCATTCTGTGAAGTGCCCAAATGATGCTTTTTTCTTTGGTTCTAGGCATTAAATGAGTCTCTTCCTTACAGCTCTTTTATTACTGTTTGAAATTTTATTTGCTCTCATAACTGTTCTTTCCGGACTTCACTGTGGTTCATTAAATAATATTTCTAATTTGTGGACCATTGTATTAAGCTCAAATCTCCTAGCTGCATATTCCTCCTCTGAGTAAAGCTTCTCACATGGTTCTAATTTTGCAAAATATAAAGCTGATGCTTTTCTGAAGTCATCCAACCATTCTGTAACAGATGAGGACTTGGAGAAGGTTAGGAAACTTATAAACTTAAATAAGAGAGTTTTTCTTACCAAACTAGGTGTCATCTCTCAGCCAAATGGCTTTAGCAATGTACAATTTCCACAGATTTTTCTATGAGAGCGTAACCAGAAAAACAAATTCTATTCTATATAGATAAGTGTAGAACTCAGAATTTTTTAAAAGGCTATTTTTGAAATGCACAAATGGCATTATAATGTTGTAATGCCTAATGCAACTGTCTGCATCTCTCAATACTATTGATGGAATCTTATGAAAATAACTTTAAAGTTAGGAGGTGACTTAGAAATCAGCCTGCAAAATATATATTTAATGTGTGCCCTGTTACCCAACCCTGATGCCATCATGCAAGCCACTCTCATGAAGGACTTCTCCCTTGAGTTTTCCATTCCTTGATGTACACGTCATAGAATTTCTTGCTATAATTATTTTTCCTAGTCTTCAGCAACTTTGGTTGAAATATGGAGCCAGTATAGAATGTAATTACAATATAATAATCATCGCTTACCACTGGAGATGAATATAATGGATTTTCTCATTTAAAATGAGACACTTTTTAACTCTAATTATTAGTTCTTAGACAGAAATTATGCCTGTTTAAAGTCCCTATGTCTAGCTATCTTGAAGGATATTGTATGTATTCTGATAGTGGTTAACATAATCTTGTTTCTGTTCTCTTTTATTTTTTTTTAAATTATATGCAATTATATTAATTCAAAAGAATGTAGACTTTGAAATATTTTAAAAAGGAATTTCTAAAAGGGTATTATTTTGTATTGATCTGAAGAGAAATCATAAATCTTAGAATTGAATATACTTTTCACTACTATTTTTCACCTTCTAAAATCTCCATGTTGCTCTTAATTATTTTCTCTCATTTTCCTGGAAATGAAGATGTTTTTAACAGACATATTTAGAAATTTCCAGATTTTGCATGTGGTGAAAAAAATATTTTTAGTCCTTGACTAGAAGAAAGGTTTATTCATTTGGAATTTGAAGTTACTCTAAAACTTAAGAGTAATTGACATTAATTTTCTAGTTAACCTGGGTTTTCAGACCTTTTTTCAGAATTCTACATATAGTAGCCTGGTAAAGAAAGCATCATCTCAGAACAGTGATTAAATGACTAATTTTGGTTACTGTATATAAATGAGCAAGCAGAAAAATATTAACTGTTCTTCTAAAGTCAGTTTTCATAGAATTTCTTGCTTTCCTCTCAGAGACTAGGTTTCTGAGGGGAAAAAAATGCTATCAAATACACTAAAGTTCAAATGATTTTTTGAGAGGTTATTTTTGTTTGTTTTCATTGAATTTTTGGTGCCATATATTAATAGTAGTATGTAAAATGTCATGATTTGTGAGTGAGGTAATATCTGAGGTTACAGAACTTGAGTTTGATGTTTCTTCCCCATTCTAGATTCATAAATGTTCAGCATTCATTCAAGTAAAAACTCTATTTCAGTAAAAATGATGTCAAATTTCTACCAATGATTCCATCAATAATGTCTCAATACACTAAAACCAGTTTTCTATTACTGAAGAACTATTGTGTCCCAGGCACTGTGCAGTTATCACCTCTTATACATAACACCCCACAAGGCCAACATCATCCCTATTTTATATATATATATATAAAATACTAAGGCTCAGAGAGGCCACTTAACTTGCCTAAAGTCACATAGCAAGTAAGATGCAGAATCAGGTCCGATGTTTTTCAGAATCCTATCTACTCCTTCTTGCTGCCTTGCCACAGAATGTACTACACCACCACAACAAATATACAAACACCTTTTTATCCTAGTACTTGTCATATACAGTGTGCTTGGCATAATTAAGTAAATTATTTTCAGCGAAAGTTCTTTGAGCTTACTCAAATTTATTGAGAAACAAACAGAAACAACATTACCATAAATACATATGATGATGGTATATTAGAGAGGTGTTTATTAATTCTGGATGCAGCCACCCTTCTGCTTCTTCAGAGGAAAATCCAATAATGTGATTTTTTTTCCCGTTGGCCACAATCGATTGAACGAAAACTAGTCTAAAATGAAATATCTTATCCATGGCATAAAATAAAATATCTTTGCAGTCAGTTTTACAAATTGGTTAAGAGGTGTTCCCAACTGTTTTATGATGGAAAGTACTTTTTGGTTCATCCTCAAAGGTCCCTTAACAAAAAGGAGAATGTGTGTGCAGGGCTGCCATGGGAGAGCCTCCATGAACCATAAGGAAAACTACTCTAAACCTGAAACTGGCCAAAACAAAAGAACCCATAAAATTACAGATGTGGTGCTGGGAAGTCCTAAATACTTTTTCCTTCATACCAGAAGTGCTTGGAATCTTAATCATGTTTGCTTTCTGTTTTCTTTTCTACGCGCTTAATAATTTTCCTTAGTCTATGTCTCATCATTAAAAAAGACCAAATCAACCCTAGAAAATCATAGGCAGGAAACCACATTTTTATTCCATCACTCCTAAACCATCACTCACAATATTCAGTGTTGGTATAGTTATAGCAACAGATGTTAAAATGCGCATTGTAACTACAAAGGCTCTTTTAATGTCAGCTTAATTTAAACCTTAACCGCAGATTTTTTCCACAGATACAGCGAGAAACCACAAGGATCCTCTTGTCTTAATGCTCCTTCCACATACTGCAATAAAAATTTTTGTTTTGGAAACAAAGCAACCTTCTGACTCATCCGTCATGCCCACTGTGTCTGCCGTGGTCAAACCACATGTTCTGTACATCAGCCTTCTCGGGGCCAAGGGGGAAAAAAAACCTGTTCCCCTTCCCCACCCATTATTTTCACTGGGGAGTTTTGGCTGCACATCTCTAAAAATGACAAGTGTATTAAAATTGAAAAGTACTTTTAAAAAGTACTTTAGAGAATGGCAATGAATTTAAACAGTATTTACTGAGTCTTTACTATGGACAAGCTAGCGTGTTCCTTAGGGGGATAAACAAATACATAATTGAATAAACATTCACTATTCAGGAAGTATATAGTTTAGAGAAGTGTTGTTTACTAGAACTATAATGTGAACCACATAAGTATCAATAATTTAAAACGTTCCACTAACTGCATTAAATAAAGCAAAATGAAAGAGAAATTAGTTTCAATCATATAATTATTTGGCTTCCCTGGCGGCACTGGTGGTAAAGAAGAGAAGTGGGCTCGATCCCTGGGTCAGGAAGAACCCATGGAGGAGGGCATAGCAACCCACTCCAGTATTCTTGCCTGGAGAATCCCACTGACAAGAGGAGCCTGGCAGGCTACAGCCCATGGGGTCAGAAAGAGTCAGACAACGGAAGCGACTGAGCATGCACATATAATTATTTAACCCAGCATAATCAAATATTATCATTTCAAAATGTAGCCAATATGAAGTTATCAATGAAGTATTTTATGTTCTTTTTTTTTTTCATAAAAGTCTTTAACCTCT
Source organism: Giraffa tippelskirchi (assembly GCF_054371585.1). NCBI lineage: Eukaryota > Metazoa > Chordata > Mammalia > Artiodactyla > Giraffidae > Giraffa > Giraffa tippelskirchi. Next base: position 136,494,962 of record NC_137283.1, read on the forward strand.
GGTATGTATGTCAACTTACTCTCAATTCAGACTAGTCACACATTTCAGGTGTTCGATAACCCCATAGAGCTAGTAGCTACCATATCAGACCCCAGAAGTCTCGTACTTGAAAGAAATAAGGACCTAAATGGCTTCAATACAAGTTCATCTGGTTTAGGGAGAGGAGGAACTTTTCCATGGAAGAGATGGCTATTGAAATTGGTCCTCAAGATAATGCTTATGAGTTGGAGAGATGAAGAGTGTAGTTCACACTTCAGAAACTGCGGAAGCATGAACTTGGGGGAAGGAAAATTGCAGGGAATTGCAGCTCTGTTCAATCAATGGAGTTTCTCGTTGTGCTCAGAATAATGACACAGCTACACAACACATTATGTGCGGTTCTATTGCTTTTTTTCTTTCCCTTTATTCCACAAACCTGCCCCTACTTTCAGACTCTCTACTCCAGCTGCACAGCCTATACACCTCTTCTCATAGATTCCTCACTTCTTCCCACCTAGGTCTTTATATAAGTAGTGCCCTACCTGGAACTTCTTTGGTTTGGCTCATCACTGCTTCTAGCACCTTGCAAAGTGCTCAGATAGTCAGTCCTCAGTAAATATATTTGAATGAGCAAATGAACAATTGCAGGGAACGTGAAGAAGAAGGAGGAGGAGGAGGAAGGGGAAGAAGGGCAGAGGAAGGGGAGAGGGAGAAAGAAGAGGAGGAGGATTAGAAGAAAGGCAAGTGGGAAAGACAGTTAAGGTGGCACTAGTGGCAAAGAACCCGCCTGCCGTTGCAGGAGACATAAGAGACTCGGGTTCGATCCCTGGAGAAGGGAACGACAACCCACTCCAGTAATCTTGCTTGAAGAATCCCATGGACAGAGGAGCCTGGTAGGCTCATGGGGTCGCAGAGTTGGACACGACTGAGTGACTTAGCGCACACACAAGTGGGAAAGATCTGAAGAACCCTTAAAGATTCATTTAAGGGTTTGTAATGAATTCTGGAGCAAGCCAGTTTCACACCTGCTTCTTGCATGTGAAATGTTTCTCTGGAGCTCAACCATATGTGGGATAGTTTGTGGAGTGAGGAGAGCTAGGCAGGGGAGAGCCCTGTGAGGAGCCTTTGGAAAGAGCCCAGATGAGAATTCATCCGGCTCTGTGCTGAAGCAGAGTGGTGGTTGTGTGCATTGGTTACAAACTACACCAAGAGAGCAAATCATTCCACCAATCATGCTCTTAGAGGTGATAAGAGCTTTTGCCATCTTACAGATGAGGAAAGCAAGATTCAGACAAGTTAAATTCCTTACTTTAACGAAACCATGGGGTTCATTACTGTGCACAAATGAATTTCATTATGAAAATAAAGCCCAGGAATAGATTACATGTTGTACGAGAAGGGATTATTTCATAGTAAATTAAATAGATATAGAAAGTGGAGAAAAGAATGAGAAGGATCCAAAATTCATCTAAATTATGAAAGAAATGACTTTTAAAAGTTTTTACACTAGACATTGCTGACCTTAAAATCCTGAAGCTGATAACATATTCAGTCAAGGATTCTGATTTTAGCAGTCACTTAAATATTTCCATTTGCTAAGGATGTTAGAAGTGGTACTAGTACATCTTCACAATGATTGAAATGTCAAAGGGTTCTTATTTGAAAGAATTAAAAATGATCCAAAGAGGGAAATGAATGGTAGCACCATGATCACAGAAGCTTGTTCCCTAAGTCACATGTCATTTTTATAATTAGATAACTTGCTTGTTTCTAGGTTATGTTCTCAGTTCAACTCCATGTTTTTTGTCTGACTGTCTCAGAAGATGGTAAGAAGAGGGAAGGAATATTTTTAATATTTAAACAATTCAGCTCTGGCAATCTGTACTTTAGGATCTAGGCAAGATAAGATGACTCATCATTTGCCAGTTTCCAGTAAGGCATGAAAGTCTCACTATTTCATTGAGAATGCTTTGTAAGTTTTTAAAATCCTAAACAATTTTTATAACTAAATAAGAAAACATTACAAAGGAGTAGTAGATAGAATATTTCATGAGACTTTTCTGGTCAGTGTTCCTGCATGGCAGAAACTTTAGATTAGAGGCAAACAAGAGTTTTAGGAGGTCTGTGTTTATTTATATGTCAAAATATCCTAAAAAAAAAATCAACTAGGCTCTGTGGTTGATATTGCAAAGCATAAACAAGCTTGATTGGATAGAAATTTCATTTTATAGCTAGTTGTTTTGATATTTTGTAGATCAAACTTTGAAATCAAACCTTTAAATCTCAAAATTTGATAGTATTTACTTGAATAAAAGCCTGTATTTTAATAAAAAAGAACAGAAGTCAAAAATCACTGAAAGATTACAATTAGACTTGGACTCCCCATTGATTATCTTTGTGAGTTAGATAAATAAATAGTATAAAACCAAACTTACAGAAACATGGATATTAAGGTGATTTATGAGGACACAAGAGACATAAATCAGATATAATTATCTGATTTTTCAAAAATGAATCCTATTCACCTCCTCAAATGGTCTCATAATTCTTTGATGATGCACGGCAGAGAAGTACTTATGTCAAACTGAAAAGTGAAGGAGAAAGATAAATGGTAGGTCTAAGTAACAATTAGAGATGCCAATATTCTTCCTAAGGATTTCACTCACTGAACGTATGCTTTTCCCAGAAGGCATTAGGGGAATGCAAGGCAAACAGCTCTTGGGAATTTAGCAACGCACGTTAAAAAAAAAACCCTCTACTTTTGTATTCACCGCTGATGATCATATAGAAGAGTCAGGTGTTTCTGAATCTTCTTCCAAAGAGGTGGTCTATGTCTGAAGCTCAGACCCTGAGCAAAAACAAGCAAGAAATACTGTACCTCTGAGGCCTCCCCCAGCCTCTTTTCTCTCAGGCCTTCCTACTCTCCACTTCTCATCTTTACTTTTCTCCAGCACATTTCCCATCTAATATAGTGTGTTTTACTTTTGAAAACTTGTGATGAAATATACATAACCTTTACCATATTAACTATTTCAAATTGTGCAGTTCATTCACATTGTGGTGCAACCACCACCATCCATCTTCAGACCAGTCTTCCTCAACTGAAAGGGTATACCTATTAAATAGTAACTCCTCATCCCTCTTTCCTCTCCTCACCCCTGGCAACCGCCATTCTACTCTTGGTCTCTATGACTTTGACTACTCTAGGTACCTTGTACCAGAGAATCACATAATTGTTCTTTTGTGACTGGAATGTTTTACTTCATAAATTTTGTTTATTGACTAGCTCACTTCGTGAGCATGTAAGCATCTAGGTGAGGAATTTCTTTCTGTATTATTCTCTGCTTTATTTCCAGTGCCTAGAAAGTCCCTGGGACCTAGGAGATTCAGAATAAATGTTTGTATCAATGAATGGCATTGATGGCATACTGCTAAAATGGGGTGAGAATCAGTTGAACAGAGGACCACTGAGCACCTCTATGTGTTGGACATGGTGGATATAACAGAGAGAAAGCCACTGGGCTGGCCTCAAAGAGCTTGAATGTGTGTTAGGTCAGTTGATTGAAAGATAATCATACCATAGTGAAATCAGTCCATAATTGAGCAAAGTTCACTGCCAACAAAACAGACATGAAGTTCTCCCAATCTTGGAGGATCAGGGAAAAGACCTTCAAGGCTACCTTTAAATCCCACCCTTGGGACTTCCCTGGTGGTCTAGTAGCTAAGTCTCTGCACCCCCACTGCAGGGGGCACAGGTTCAATCCCTGGCTGGGGAACTAAGATTTTGTATGCCTGCTGAATAGCCAAACTGAAAGGAAAAAAAAAAGAAAGGTATAAATCACATGCAGGGAAATGAATGAGAGTTGGCCAGGTGAAGAGTGTGGAGTTCAAAAGAACATTCTAAGAAAGGGGAACCATGATGACAGGGGATCTTGCCTTTTCTGAGCCTTGAACCCTTCTGATAATCTGGTGAAGCCTAGGGGTCCCTTCCTAGAATAAGTTTTTAATGAATAAAGTAAAATACATAGGATTACAAAGGCAATTGATTGTATTAAACTGCAGTTAGCAAAATTTTAAAAATATTTCAGTACTATATACTCAGCACTATATGTGATTCTTTCTTGCTGTATTAGGTACCAAGGTTTAGATGAGAGATAATAGCAACTATAAATTTCTCTGTAATGATAATCATACATAATATACTGCAGTACCGTCAACAGTTGCCATATGATATGAAAATATATGTGATTTCTATTAGTGATAAAATTACAGGTCCTAATAATACTACTACCATTTGTTGGTTACATTCATAATTGGAGGAAGTACTGAAGTTCATTTAGTTTGGTGAAAATAAACATAAGTTTTGTCCATCCAAGTTTCTGGATTCCATCCAAAGACATCTCTCTCTGTGAACCCCAGATGATGAGCCCCAAGACTGATGGTGAGATATATAGATGGAAAAAATTAAGTTATTCAACATACTAGGAGAATGAAATTTGTGGATGAGGAAGGAGAAGGAAAAAGAGAAAGACAGGAAGGGTGAGAGAAGTAAGCAAGGGCCAGGTGTTGGCAAGCTTTACATGCGATACTAAGGAGTTAGGAATTTATTTTGAGAGCTATAATGAAACATTGAAGTGTTAAAAGTACGGTTATATTAAGCTCCAACATGTGTTCTAGAAAATTCTTCCAGACTGTAGTTTGGAGGATTCTGTGGGGGTAAAACTGGCCACAGGAAGCCAGTTTAACAATGGTAGCAATCCTTCAGGGAAGAATGGAGGGGGCCTGAGCTAGGGAAGAGGCAGTGCAGGAGCTCAGTAAGTAAGGAAAGTGGGAGCCAGAGTTATTTAGAAGATAGAATTGATTAAAAAAAAAAAAAAAACAACGAAAGAATACTTTTGTCAGACCAAAGAATCTGACAAATGTTAGCATGAAAATAAAGAACTCCATTTCCATTTTCTGACGTTCTTGCAATAATAGCTGATGAGTATAAAATGCCCAGCGAAAAACCACAGCAGTTGCTAGAGAAGTGATGTGATGTAATGGAAAGAGAATCTCAAATGTCACCAATTGATGTGGACCTTCTTATCTGTGTGACCATGAGGAAGTTACTTAATCTTTCTGATGTCCTGAATCCTTGTTGGTAAAGAAAGGCTAAGGACACCTACCTGCACTGCTGAATTATTAGACACAGAGAGAAAGAAATCATTGAACATTTTCTAAATTAAGTGCTATAAAAATGCTACTTGTGCTAGTAAATATAATCAATCACTAAAGGGTAATTATTATAAGTCAGAATTTACTAACAGTTGAAGAGGCATTTGAAGAAAGTAACCCATGCAATTTCTAACATCTGGTTAAGTGTTATGGATCTCATGAAACTATAGCTGACTAGGAAAAAAGTGTAGAATTTAGCTAAGTATGGGTAAGGGTGAGGGATGGGCAACAATAAGACTTCTCAGGTAGAAGAAATAAGACTGACAAGATGGAGGCCTAGTGTCTGTCTTCCTAAGATAACAGAGGTGATGAGTTATGCCAAGGAGTATAGGGTATAAGGTATTAGGGATGCTGAATGTGTTCCGAATGTGGAGGACTTAAACCATCCAAAGCAGTCACCTGACATTATAGTAAAACCTATACAAAAATATGGTTCCTAATATTATTTTATGCTTCTGCTTTATAAGCCAACTAACAAAGATTTCCAATCTGGAAAAAAGATTTTCAATTTGGAAATAGTGTCTGGATGTGTCTATTTATTCTAGTTTCAGAGAAAGAATTAGGCCATTTACTTCTGACAGGGTTTTGAAGCCTCTGGTAGCTTTGCGATTAGCAAAACTATGATTTTATTTTTGCCCCGTGGTAGGTGGGGATGAATAATGTAATTCAAGCTAACGCATATTAGCATCAGCTGTTCTCAAGAGGGCCCAAATACCTCAGTTCTTCACAAAATGAAATACTTCTTTCAATAAAAAAAGAAAAAAGTACATTAAGAAAAAGAGTAAACAAAACTACAACAGTAGATATCTGAAAGAATTTATTGCCACAAAGAAGGAACTCAGCTTCTAAGGCCAAGTTTGCTACTTCTCTACAAGACTCTGGAGAAGTTCTGTCCTCTTTCACTGCCTTTTTTCCTCAAGAAAATCTCCACTATAATCTGACTAAAGTGCAGAGATTTCTTAATGGGATAGTCAAGGAGGTGAAAGGCAAGGAGGAGTGGATTTAGAGATGAGACTGAAAAAGACTTTTTATTAAAGAGTCCAAAAGATAAGGTGATGGGGGTGGCTTGCACCAAAGCCCTGGAAATAAAGAGAAGGGGATTAAAAACAAAAGTCATTTTAGAGGTAAACTCAATAGTATGCGCTAATTAATTTATTGCATTGATGTTGGAAGAAAAGAAAGAGGAATATGTTTAGGTTTCTGGCTGTAACAAATTAGTCTTTGGCAATTTCAACTACTGAGTTGGGGGAAATTGGAGAAGGAATAAAATTCGATAGGAAGAAAAATCAAGAGTTCAATTTTTGGACATGATTAATTCAAGTTATCTGTGAGACATTTGAACAGGAATATTAAGCAGGCAACTGGGAATAGGAATCAGGCATTTAGAGAACTTATCAATTTAAGAAAGACATATGGATTGAATTTAAAGCACAAGAGTGAATAAATTGGTGTGTTGCAAGGGGGGGAGGGAAGGGAGAGAAAGAGTGTGTGAGAAAGCGAGAAAGATGGAGAATGAGAGGGAGAGAGAAAAGAGAAAGAGATGGTGTGAGAGAGAGATAGGCAAGTTAGCCAACCACGCAACCTGAACCACTTTCATATTCCCCCAGAATCCCATAGAATGGAGAGGAGGAGCCTGAAATGGAACTAAGAAATAGCCCAGAGGTAGGAGGACAGCCTGGTCAGTCCTGGGCCATGAGCTTTTCATGCAAGAGTGGTCCACTGGGTGGCATGCCAAGAAAGAGGAAGTTGAGATGATGGATAAATGTCCACATGACAAGAGAAATACCCAAGAGCTTGATCTTCGAGTTCAGACGGGGATGAAAATTCATTGCAATCCAAGTTTCTGAGCCTTTAGTAAGAAATATTTTCAAGAAGGGGAGTCGGGAAAGAATTTTAAAAGTCATCTGAGTGCTCATGAGTTACAATGTGTTCTGATTTAGAATTTCAAACTCTTATCAAGTCTTGACTTGGCAATGCAAGACAGATTAGAAAGGAAAACCTGGCATTAAATTCAGATCGAATGGCATTAATAAGTGATTACACATTGGACCTATGGGTTTAGGCATCTGTTCTTTCTTCAGAGCTTTGTGTACATATAGCTAAGGAAGCAGAGTAATTTGGTGTCATTTGATTTAATGAGATCTTGGGCAAATGAAATATTATTTCAGCTATGAAGCTGGACCACTGCAGTTGCTCTAGGGAGAAGTATCCATAGAAGATAGATTAATTGTGTTCACTAGTTCTTAAGCCTCTGGAAGCATCTAAATAACTCAGTAAAAGTGTGAGCCTACTGACCATGCAGAAGTCTTTTGAGAAATGATCTTTAAGCAATAAAATCCAAAAGCAAAGTGGTCTGAGAGCAGCATGCTTACAAGTGGACTTAAAAGTAAAATCACAACTTACACCATAACAGAAAGTGTAGAAAGGTAGGCTAGAAAGGTAGGTCATAATTTTTAGGTCTGTCTTGATAATATCTAACATGCTTTGAGCACTTAGTATATACTAGGCACTGAGGTCAAATGCTTTACACACAGTCTGTCTTGATAATATCTAACATGCTTTGAGCACTTAGTATATACTAGGCACTGAGGTCAAATGCTTTACACACATTATATCATTTAACTCTCACAACAGTTCTAAGAGGTAAGCATTGTCATTAAAACCCATTTTACAGATAAATCAATAGGCTTAGAACTTTCCATTGTTTGTCCAATATTACAAAGCTGGTAAGAATGCAGCCAAGAATCTAACTGGCTTTAACTGATCCCTATTAGGAGGCCTTAATAGTTTTGTCCTATAAAGGTTTGGGTGTTTCTTTTACTTTTGGGGCTTCCCCGGTAGCTCAGATGGTAAAGAATCCACCTGCAATGTGAAAGACTTGGGTTTGATCCCTGGGTGGGGAAGATCCTCTGGAGAAGGGCCTGGCCACCCACTCCAGGATTCTTGCCTGGAGAATCCCCATGGACAGAGGAGCCTGGTGGGCTACAGTCGATGGGGTCACAGAGTTGGACATGACTGAGAGACTAAGCTACTTCTTAGTATAACTCAGAATGTTTTGATTTTAGAAGTTTAGAGGTGGGACTTCCCTGGTAGTCTAGTGGCTCAGACTCCATGCTACAATGCAGGGGGCTTGAGTTCAATACCTGGTCTCAGGGAACTAGATCCTGCATGCTGCAACTAAAGATCCTGCATGTGCAATGAAGATCAAAGATCCCACCTGCTGCAACTAAGACTTTATGCTGCCAAATGCAAAAATTAAAAAAAAAATATTTAGAGATAAAATCAATACAATTGGACACAATTTGGAAAATGACGCTATGACTCAATGGCACAAATAGAAATATTCAATAGTAGTAAAAGTAAATTGCCACTCTTTTCACTGAGAGGTGAAGTTTCTGTTTCCACGTCTCCAATCTGAACTGGCCCTGTGACTTTCTTAATGAATCTAATGCAGTGGAAGTCACACTGTAGAACCTCCAAGTCTGGGCCTTATGAGATTCGCAGATTCCACTTTTCTCTTAGAATATAGCCTCTCAGAAGCCAATAGCCCTTTAAGAAGTTTGACCATCTTAAGTGCATGATGCTGTGAGGAAAGTCAAGCTACATGAAGAGAGAGAGAGGCCAACAGAGGAAAACGAGGAACTAAACATGAGAGTGAAGCTTTCTTGGATTTTCCCGCCCAGCCTAGCCACTAGCTGAACGCAGCCCAGGAAAGGACCCAGCCAACATCATGGAACGGAGCCACTCGAATGAGTCAACCTGAATTCCTAATCCATAGGATCATAAGCCAAAAAAGAGAAGAAAAAAAGGGGGGGGGGTGTTTTCAGCACACAATTTGGGGTATTTTTTTGAGGGGGATTATTTTATTATGCAACAATAGACAACATAAATATAGTACACTTTGGGGGGAAAAAATATACTCTATTTTGGTGGGACAGAGAGTAAACATTCCTACAGTTTTACTTTGAGTCCCAGTGGCTTATGTAAGACAGCCAAGATGATAAATCCATTAGCTCTGTGGTCCAGTAGTTAATTTCATTAGGTCTGAAGCAAGCAGCATTTTCAAGAAAAAAAACTAGCAGAGAAGCACTTCACAGTTTAGAACTACATTTTCTTCTGTGTATGCTGTGTATCATCATAGTGATGCATCTGTGTAATCATTATCCACTTTTTTAATAGTTGGAACTCATCCTTGATAGGTCCTTTTTGCTTTTTTCTTTATATTATATATACCATCTATCTTGCTTTAGAGACCATCTGAAGCAGGTTACAGTGAGAAACAACAGAATTAAAATAAAACACAAGCTCAAAACCAACTTCAGCAACTGAGAAGTCATATCTGAAGATTTGTCTACTTTTTTCACTGAAATTTACCTTTAAATTTAGCTTTGAGTTTCCTGGCAACTGAGGCAAACCTGTGGGATTATATCATGCTAACTGTGATTTCTTTCAGAAAAGAAGAATCTTTTGCCTACTGCTAAATTATAAGGGCAATTTATTATGTGGATGTCTTCACAGGGAACAGTAAATGATAGGAAAAAAAAAAAACAGCTTCCAAAGAAATGTCATTTAGAATACAAATGTGTCTCAGACACGGAGTGTTCACATATGCCTCCATTTAAAACAAAGCAGAATTAAATATAAGGGATTTTCATTTCAATAGGGGTTTTAAGATTAACTCCTCTCTCCTTTCTCCCATTATCAGAATTTCTTAATATCCTGTCTTTTTATTTGTTTCAGTTTATTTTTGAATAAATAAATTGGATTTATTGATAACCCTCCCAGTCTCAAGGATTTATTGATAATCCTTCCAGTGCCAAGCCCTGAGGGTATAATTGGAAGCAAAAGAGAGAGAAGGTCCTTGTCCTCATAGAGATCATAGTTCATGAAAGTGAAAATAAAGTCGCTCAGTCGTGTCTGACTCTTTGTGACGCCATGGACTGTAACCTACAAGGTTCCTCTATCCATGGAATTTTCCAGGCAAGAGTACTGGAGTGGGTTGCCATTTCCTTCTCCAAGGGATCTTCCCAACCCAGGGATCGAACCTGGGTCTCCCGTGTTGCAAGCAGATGCTTTTACCCTTTGAGCCATAGTCCAGGAGGATATTAATTAATGTTAAAGACGTTAATTAAATAGCTATACCAATATGAGATTATAGATTTACAAGTGCCATAATAAAAAGTACAAGGCATTATAAAGAGTATATACCAGAGAGATGTGATCCAGGTTCCTGGGGATGGGGTAAGATGGGGAGACTGAAGGTAAATATACTTTCTTTTTTTCTTATTTTTAATTGAAATATAGTTGGTTTACCATGTTGTGTTAGTTTTAAGTGTACAGTAAAGTGATTCAGTTATATATAATTTTTTAGATTCTTTTCCCTTATAGATTATTACAAGATAATTGAATTTAGTTCCCTGTGCTATATAGTAGGTACTTGTTAAAGGAAGATATAATTTTTATATCTGCATTCCTACCATAATGCCTAACACATATAGGTGCTCAATTCATGTTGGCTGTTGATGATGATGATACAAAAAACAAAATGGGGGTAGTTTCAACACTAATTCTGAACCTGTTATTTGAAAGATAATGACTTTAGAAAGAAAGAAAATGCTAGAAATTTTCATTGTTCTGATTTTTGGAAAAGAATAAAATACATAACTCAAGAGCTGTCAAGATATCAGATTAAAAAATTCCATCTAATTGAGATTAGGTCCGAGGGTCACTCTCAGATGACTGATTTAATGTGTTTCCTTTGTCCTGGAAGATTAATTATTAGCAATGGCTTCAGCATCTTATTAGTGGCAAGGTGAGAAGGTGTGGGCCCTTTTACGTAAAAACTGACTAATAGACAAATAAATTAGATATGCCTGCTTTGTCAAAGCTGATAAGCAAGGCCCTGTATATGGTAAGTGCCAAATCCTGGTTCTTACTATGTAACATTTAATCTTTTAGGTTAAGTGTGGAAGAGAAAGCAATTATATTGATGTTCTTCCGAGAAATTCATTTACAGATCAATATTATTTAGTTGCAAGCTCTTTGATGCTGTATTAGACATCTTATCAGCCATCTAGCTACTAAAGCTTTATTACATAACATTTAGCAGCAGTTTTTTTTCTCTGAATTACTACTTACTTCTACTTCTAACACATCCCCATCTTTTTAAAAACATTCTCATGTACCAGACCCCTGCATATAACCTGATACTCTCCGGTGTGATAGATTTCCTGCAATATTTTGTTTCCTAGAACTTACAAATGATTTTGACAAAGTAAAAGTCCTGTTGGGATGTTCTCCATTTCATATATAACTGAAATTTCAATGATAAAGAAAAACTTTGGTCATGGGTTGAACTGTGTCCAGCTCCCAAATTATTATATTGAAATTCTAACCTTAGAACTTCAGAATGTGAACTTATTTGGAGATAGAGTCTTTACAGAGGTAACCAAGTTAAAATAAGGTGGGCCCTAATCCAACTTACTAATGTCCTTATAAAGGGCTTCCCAGGTGGCGATAGGGTAAAGAGTCCACTTGCCAATGCAGGAGATGCATCCCCTGGGGAGGGAAATGGCAATTTGCTCCAGTGTTCTTGCCTGGAAAATTTCATGGACAGAGGAGCCTGGCAGGCTACAGTCCATGAGCTGCAAAGAGTCAGACACAACTGAGTGACTGAGCACACACACAATGTCCTTCTAAGAAGGGAAAATGTGGACAGATAAATACAGAGGGAAGATATAGGGAGAAGATGGCCATCCATAAACACAGAAGAGAGGCCTGGAACAGTCCCTTTCCTTGCAGCCCTCAGGAGGAACCAACTTTGCTGACCCTTTCCTCTGAAACTTTTAGCTTCCGGAACTGTGAGGCAATACAAATTTATTGCTTAAGCCACTCAGTTTGTGGTAGTTTGTTATGGCAGCCATAAGAAACTGATACAAATTCTATTTCCATGAAAATCAAAGATAGTTTCTGGAAACTTTTCTTACTTCTCACCCAGAGATGAATTAGAAATTCTATAATCTACCTCCATGAATTAAGTGCCATAGTTGTCTTTAATCATGGCAAACTAAGATCATGGCATCCAGTCCCATCACTTCATGGCAAATAGTTTGGGAAACAATGGAAACAGTGACAGACTTTATTTTCTTGGGCTCCAAATTCACTGCAGATGGTGACTACAGCCATGAGATTAAAAGACACTTGCTCCTTGGAAAAACAGCTATGACCAACCTAGACAGCATATTAAAAAGCAGAGACATTACTTTGCCAACAAAGATCTGTCTAATCAAGGCTATGGTTTTTCCAGTAGTCATGTATGGAATGTGAGAGTTGGACTATAAAGAAAGCTGAGTGCCGAAGAATTGATGCTTTTGAACTGTGGTGTTGAAAAGACTCTTGAGAGTCTCTTGGACTGCAATGAGATCCTACAGGATCCTGTAGATCCTGCTACATCCTAAAGGAAACCAGTCTTGAATATTCACTGGAAGGACTGATGCTGAAGCTGAGACTTCAATACTTTGGCCACCTGATGTGAAGAACTGACTCACTAGAAAAGACCCTGATGCTGGGAAAGATTGAGGGCGGGAGGAGAAGGAGACAACAAAGGATGAGATGGTTGGATGGCATCACCGACTTGATGAGCATGAGTTTGAGCAAGCTCCGGGAATTGGTGATGGACAGGGAAGCCTGGCGTGCTGCGGTCCATGGGGTTGCAAAGAGTCAGACTCGGCTGAGCGACTAAACTGAACTGACTAATATCTTTGATATCTCTTAACTCCTTAAGCCTTACAATTCCGTTAAACATATTCTTCAGTAAAACACTAATATATTCATTCAGCCTTTCTTGTTGTTACAAGGATATTAAAAAAATCGTTTATATCTATTAGCATAAAAATACTAACCCAATCATCAAAATAGAATCCAGTTGCAAGTTCCATGCTCAAATCTAGTTTCTACCAAGCCTGACCAAACAAAAACATTGTTTCACTACCTGTGTTAGAGTACTTTAATTCATTAATGCCTTGGGTTCCAGTTCTTCTTCACTTTTATGGGTTGCCATGTCGGCACTATTTAAAGCAGTGAAAAATGGACACTAAGATTTTCTTTAAATTCTTTCTCATTATCAATGCCCTCTCTGTTTAACCGAGTATTGTTATTATAATTACACTTCATCTGCCCTCCCCAAGCCCTTTTGTTTTTATTGATCCATTAAACATATACTATTGACATATGTTTACTGCATATATACTATTATGTACCAGACACTCAGGCAAAGCTCTGAATAAGACAGACAAAAATCTCTGGGCTCATGGAGTTTATATTCTAGGTTTCAGAGAAGCTATAAGAGACTGTAAAGAAAGTTCATTTTTAATGTCTTTGCTTTCATACTACATCTCCATTATTTTGTTACTTAGCTTTACTTGAATCTTTTTAACTACTCTAGAAGCTACATACTCAGTTTTCTTTCTTACACTTTTTTTTTCCCCACAAATAACCCAAATTAGTACAGGTCTAGAAAGATTTAGGCTTCAAAGGATATTCAATTTTCATAAAGAGCAATCTATAGAAAAGATATTTGTGACTAGAAAACGCTGAAAATACATATTCTTACATATCGAACGATTTAAGTTTTTTTCCTTCTCGGAATACTTTAAAGTTGGTTCCACAAAAATTTGAGTCTTAAAATGTTTTAACTATTTGGGGGCCCTTTTTACCTTGCTATTTCTAGAAACTAAAATTTTGGAGCTGTCCGGGTCTTCGATACTGGCTGATTTCACTCTACCAGTCTCTGAGGTGGCAAGATATTCCTGAAGTCACTGAGTGAGAAGAACACAGGTCCCCTGTCTCCTGTGGAACACGAGTGTGGGGGTATTTTCTGTCAAGCTTTCCTCTCTTTGGCCTTGATGTGAGCTTATCTTTCAGAGACAGGAGAGAAAGAGACGGAGAGGGGTGGAGGGAGAAAGGGGAAAAAAAGAAGAGGAGGGCTAGAGGAAGAGAAAAAGAAAAGAACCTTATGACTAGTCATCCCCCAAACAAAGGCATTTTGGGTGACTGCCCTGACTTAGGAGGAGAAAAGAGACCCAGGTGACCCCCATGCTATAAAAATAGCTCAGCGGACTCTTCCCAGAAAAATGTCACAGCAGGCTCTGGAAAGCAATTAGAGTAATATTTTGGCATCTTGCATCACCAAGGGGAAGATTCTCCTGCCGTCCTAGTTACAGCCTTGATTTTCATTTCTCTTTATTGTAAATACTTATGAAATCATTTCAGAATGCTGCGAAGAAATAGGTGTGAGAGAAAACAAACACTAATAGTAATCCTGTCTGCAAATGCCGGAGCCGCTGCAGAAGGAAGCCAAGGCAGCACCTAGCCCGCCTGGCTGTCTGCTCTCTCCATTGCCCTCCTCGTGCCTCCTTCTCCTCTTCCTCCTACACAGAAGCTTTCAAAATTTGCCAGCTCACTGTGTAGGCTGCCAGAGGAAGCTGGCCAATGGCTGGGGCCACCTGCCTTTAGACCAAGGATCTGGGCAGGTGGCTGGCAGATGACCTTCTTGTTCCCAGGTCTGGCGGATGCATTGAGTCTAAGGACCTGGGCAGCCTGCTTTTCTGCTAGGAAGGATTGGACTTCTGAAGGATGGGACTCTCCAGAGAAGTAGTGGCCACTGCTCCAGTTAAAGCCCTTTGAGAAACTGTATGCTCTGTGAACTTAGCCTTCTTCAACTCCATGCAAGGGATAAGCATCCTTACCCCATCATTGGTGGGGATTCTATGCTCCAAGCTAGGAACCGAGGTTCTAGTTAGCAGGTAGGAAACAGCATCCCACGTAAGTCAGGAGGCTTCTCTTTATCTGCCAGTGTTAAGAACATTGACTTCAGGAATTCCCTGGTGGTCCAATGGTTAAGACTCAGCATTTTCACTGCTCTGGCCTGGGGTTCAATCCCTGGTCAGGTAACTAAGATCCCACAAGCTTCGAGGCACAGCCAGGAAAAAAAAAAAGTATTGCTTAACTGTTTGGATTATCTAGTGTGCATAAAAATACATCACACTTTAAAAAAGATAACATCATGATATTTCCTTTAATAAAAAACTAGCTTCACTTAAATTACTGATTAAGCTTTTCTATCCATTCAGTTCCTATCAGTTCTTCCCCTTACACTTCTATAATCAGAAGTCTCCAAATGAGGGCATGTGTTTCAATGACTCGCCATGCTCCTTTTAGATTTGCTTTATCTTGTTAAGCATTTACAGATCATAAGATATGGGTGCACTTATAATGGCTCTTACAACAGTTTATATGTACTTGTTCTCCAAAAAGTGGAACTTTTAAGGAACTCACTTTCCTTTCAGAGTATTTTCTAAGCATTGTGGCAGAATGTGAGCCTAACTATCCTGGGCTTTCTGAGAACTGCCAAAGTGCCAAAAACCTGCTACTCTTTACCTGTGTACTGTGCTACTGAAGAGTCATCCCCTAGCACAACCAAACCTAGCCAGTCCCTGCTCCAGTCCAAACCCTCTAAGACTCACTGTGCAAAGCAGAAAAGACCTCTTGACTTCAAAGTTCTCTTCACACTAAGGGGCTCCTAAGATCACATTGAAAAATAAGGAAAAACCATAATAATTGAGAAAATGCTTTAAGGATTCTGGGTAAGAGAATATACAATGCATAATGTATAGTGTTGAAGTCAGTGATTTATATTAATATAAAATCAGAAGAGAGTAGTTAATCATGACTATGTCTGTCTTGTTTGTCCTGACAAGAAAATCATTACAGAAAAGAAGTTGTGGTGTGGGCACTGGTCATTAAATGAGCTGAGTTCAAGGTTCCCTGCCAGCTGCTAAGTGTAGTGACAACTTGTCTTCGAGTTGGATTTAAGTTAATTTTCAAAGTCCTCACATATATTATCCACATCTAAACACAGAACTAAAATGCATTACCTTCCTAAGCCATTAATCTATCTCAAGACAGAAACAGGAGGACAAGGCAACCAGTTAGGTATCACTTAATACAAGGATTCATTGATTTATTTGATTCATACATTCATTTAACAAATACGGTTTGACTGGTAAGGAATATAGAAGTGGCTCAGATGGCAAAGAATCTGCCTGCAATGCAGGAGACCCAGATTTGATACCTGGGTTGGGAAGATCCCCTGTAGAAGGGAATGCCTACCCACTCCATTCTTGCCTGGAGAAGTCCATGGACAGAGGAGCCCGGAGGGCTACAGTCCATTGGGTCATGAAGAGTCAGACATGACTGAGCAACTAACATGCACACACAGGAGGGGATATAGAGAACAAGGTAATGGGTTCTCTATCCTTAAGCACCTTCCTGCCCTATGGGAGCTCCAGGTGGGTCCTACGGTTACAGCGCAGGGTGACTGTGGTTGTGTTCTATGCCCTCCAGTGCACCCAGGGGTGACTCAAATGGCTCAGACTTTAGCTACTTCTGAAGGCAGTACAGTAGAAGCCATTGAAATCCCCAATGTGGTTTCAGGAAGCATGATTCAATATATCTTGGAGAAATCCAAGACAGACTTCTGATTCCTACTGCCTTCCAGTGGGAAGTCATTCCAGGAGTCCAGTGGGAGACGTCATTCACAACAGTTGTGACCACCACGATCTCCCCACTTTGCTCCACCCCACATAATCATCTCTGGATGGAATTTACAGATAGTTTTCAGTGGGAAAAGCCATCCCTAGTGAGGTGATTGCCTCACTGTCATTTACTGCAGCAGCTTGAATGGAAATACTGGTGGTGCTAAAGCTGACTGCCTGAGTTTGGATTCTGGCTGTACCTCTTTCTAGCACCATGACCTTGGACTGCTTATTCAACTTCTCTGACTCAACTTCTTTGGCTGTGAAATGGGCATAATGGAGTGATTGTGACTATTATACCAATAAAGTGTTAAACTAGAGAGTTTTGACCCTTAGAAAACATTCAATAAACGCTAGCCCCCTGAGAAGACGTAAAGAGCTTCCCATAAAAAAAGGACTGTTATTATCATTCCAATTCAGCTGCTTTCAGGAGTTGAAGGACAGGGAAGCCTGGCGTGCTGCAGTCCATGGAGTCAAAAAGAGTCAGACATGACCTAGCGACTGAACAGCAACAAATAGAACAGTCAAGGGAAGTAAAACATAAAGGGATGACGTTTTTGAAATGGTGGTGGAGAATAATCACTTCAGAGGAGGTTGATCTCATTTCTCTGCTCCACTAGAGGAAACATCATAACTAGCCTGAAACCCTTTGCTTTATTCCCCATCATTTTTAGAGAAAGGAGAAAGCTAGGGCCATCAGACCTCTTCAAGTCTTCTTTGACCACGCTGGATTGTTTAACATCACAGATAGGATGTGCAGTGGTGAAGGATACAGACTTTGCAGCCATATGCTTTGATCCAACCCCTGACTCTCCCACAAACTAGTTGTATGATGTAGGATTACTCCCTCTACCTCGGCCCACAACACTTCGTCATCTACCATATTGGGATAACAATAGTGTCTCCCGTAGACTTTTCATGTTTGAGAAATTAAATTAAATGTGTAACATAATTCAGCCTCTTAGAGCAGTGATCAACAATATTAGGGCTGTGTAACTGTGGTGGTGGTCAGTCTCTCAGTCGTGTCTGACTCTTTGTAACCTCATGAATTGTAACCGCCAGGCTCCTCTTTCCATGGGATTTTTCAAACAAGAATACTCAAGTGGGTTACCATTTCCTACTCCAGAGGATCTTCCTGACCCAGGGATCAAATTCTGGCCTCCTGCATCTTCGGCACTGAACTCGAATTCTTTACCGCTGAGCCACCGGGGTAAGCATAAGTGATAGTCATTATAAAACGTTGTCATTAGTAAAGAACAATGCAAAAGACTGATTGTTCAAATGCACAAAATCATGATATACTGAGTCAAAACAAGTTCAACAAGAACTATCTTGTCAAAATTGGTGGTCTCGAGGCAGTTAGTACTAGGAAGATGAACTGGATTTTGTCCCTATTCTATTTCTTAAAGAATCAATGAATGTGGCCTGAAGCACTGAACCAGTTTGAGAGCATAATAATAAAAAAAAGACACTTGATCTGGAAGTGAAAACCCTACCTGTGAGGAGTGGCTTAGCCCCATTTTAGTTGAGTAAGTGATTCACCTGCCAAGCACTGTTTCTACATCTTTAAAATAGATAGGTCAATGCAAGAGTTTCTTTTTTTTTTTTTTTAACATTTTTATTTTTTTTGTTTTTTAATAAATTTATTTATTTTAGTTGGGGGCTAATTACTTTACAATATTGTTCTAAGATGCATATTCCAAATCCAAAATTCCATCCTGCCTAGTTATCCTCTGAAATGTTATGAAAGATGATGTGATTCTGTCTTTAGAAGTCTTAAAAAGACTCTGATGGTGGGAAAGATTGAAAGCAGGAGGAGAAGGGGATGACAGAGGATGAGATGGTTGGATGGCATCACCGACTTGATGGACATGAGTCTGAGCAACTTCCGGGAGCTGGTGAAGGATAGGGAATCCTGGTCTGCTGCAGTCCGTGGGGTCACAAAGAGTCGGACACGACTGAGTGACTAAACTGAACTGATTTACATACCTAAGGAATTTCCAAAATGGATTATCAAGTTGAAGATAATATCATTTTTGGTGTTTTCTGAGTCATAACACAGGCTTTCCTGGTGGCTCAGATGGTAAAGTATCTCCCTGCAATGCAGGAGACCCAGGTTTGATCTCTGGGTTGGGAAGATCCCCTGGAGAAGGGAATGGCTACCCACTCCAGTATTCTTACTTGGAGAATTCCATAGACAGAGGAGCCTGCCAGGCTACAGTCCATGCAAGAATCTGAACCATGAACAAATCTTTAAATCCATGAAAATGGATTATCTTTAGCAAACACTATACCTTTTAAAGCTCTTAGATTGTGACAATAAAACTGATAAGGACATTTTCCCATTTATCTTAAATGAATTTTTCAGAGATTCTAAGAAAAAAGAATAATCCATAGGCATCTAATGTTAACTTATCATTAACACAAACGGAATGGAAGTAGAATTCTTACCGAGTTTAGCTTAGCTATTCTCAACTAAATGAAATTAAGCTAATTTAGTTGAGCTTTTAAGACATGGCGGTGGGAAGCATAAATCCAAAGGATTTGGGGGAACTAGCACCAGAACTGCCTTTCTTCAGATTGTGTTCCTTGAGGCTGGGTTCCCCAGAGCTGCCTCAGTCATGACTGAGGGTTGGAAAGAAGCTTCAAGAGAGTCAGCTGAGGACTAGTCTCCTTCGTAGGTTTTATAAATTGCATAATGGCATAAAGATTTTACTTGGGTAGAAAAAAGATTCTGTTATGGAAGAAAAAAGGGGTGGGAGTGTGATTCAAAAATAGAAAGTCCGGATTAAGAATATGGGCTTTGGGTCAAAGAAAATTTAAATTTTGGCTCTGCTACTTTTTAGTTAAGTGATATTGGGCTGGTCGTTTAATCTCTCTTAAGCCATGCTTTGCACATTTAATGTTTTCTTACTTCACAGGATGACTCTGAGGATTTCATGAGCTAATACATATAAAGCACTTGACCCATAACTTCTGGAACATAGCAAGGTCTCAATAAATGCTGCTACACTTAATCTCCTAAATGAATCACAGGGTGGATCATTCTGCCTTCCCTTTTCGCGACCTTCTTAGGCTTCTTGTGAAATGTCTCAGAGGCATAAGAAGAACTAGTTAACTTTCTGCCATCAAAATTTGGGTCCAAACCTCCATGTTTTTAGTAAGCCCTAAAAAAATCTATGGGTGTTTTCCAAGATCTATTCATGGTTTAATGTGGGCATTGGACAAAGGTTCATTTTGCAAGACTGTTTAAGTAGGTTAAAAATAAAATATGCAGAAATCTGTGGAACTTCAACAATAGAATATAAGAAAAATGGATTATTCTTAGCTGAGAACAAAGGCATTCTAGTATATAAATGTGCATACAGATGCATAGAGAAGATCTGGGAAAGATAGATGCCAACATTTACCTCTGGATAAGAGAGGCAGAGGGAATTACCTGGGTATTATCCTAATGTTTTACACATTTATTTACATATCAGCTGTGTAATTAAAGACCCCAAACAAAGGAATAAAAAAGCAAAACCTAGAGCAAAGTCATGGTACAAACTGAAATGAACTTTCAGAAAAGATAATGTATGGAAAAGAATCAAAGACTTTATCCCTTAGGGCCCTCCGTGACTTGACACAAAGGCATATTCTGCTGTTTTGTCCTTGAAGAGTAAGGACAACAAGAGGGGAGGTTTCTGATACTATCTCCAGAAAATGATAAACCCAGGTTCAAAGGCAGATGAAGCTGCCGGGCTGGATGCGTGTGTGTGTGCTAAATTGCTTCAGTTGTGTCTGACTCTTTGGGACCCCATGGACTGTAGCCCACCAGGCTCCTCGGTCCATGGGATTCTCCAGGCAAGAATACTGGAGGGGGTTGCCAGGCTCTCCTCCAGGAGATCTTCCTGACTGAGGGATAGAACCCATGTCTCTTAGGTCTCCTATATATCTTGGTTTCAAGTTCTTTCTCTCTGCAGGCACTCAGGTTAGACATGAGTACCCTGGCTAGTTCTTTGCAAAATGCAAAGTCTACAGAGGCAGCAACTAAAGGCTACCGTTAAATTCTGCTTTTAAGCAAAAAAGAAACTAGATAGTAAATTAACAGTTATTACAGCACATTTCGATAGCAAAGAAAATAAGAGAAAACTTAAAATCTACTTGACAGTTACTCAGTTGATTAAAGATATCTGATTGTGAAGTATTAAAGTAAATAAATAAACACAAACCAAAAACCAACCAACCAAAAAAAATCACCGTCACTGTCCCCTCAGTACCACCAAATTAATTAATTAAATGAGAGTAAAGAGTTTAACTACTGAGTTATGAGCTATGGCACTTTTTGTTTATTATCAAAACATTTGTTTACTGTGTTGGCAATTGTTTTTTACAAAGTGCCCTTTCCTTGGAAAGAAATATCTTGGCTACAGGGAAAATGAAGACACATGGTGGACTCTGAGAAGTGGCACCGCCTTGCTCCATTCAACTTGAGCCTCCTCCAGCGGGAGCCCTCCTTGCCAGGTGCTGAGGCCTCTGGAGCAGAAGCCAGAACAACATGGGTTTTGCTTTGGTTTTAATGAATATGTTTTGACCCATGGACTTTAGGGGAGGTTTTGCTCTACTGATGGGAATTCAGTCACAGGTGTGTGGGAAACTGTGTTAGCCCTCTGGCCTGGACTGACATGCTGTTCCCAGCCCTGCCTTCCCAGCTTGCCCGCTTGGTGCGGGACGTAGGCCAGCCCAGTGTGTAGTTCACTGTGTTCTGTTGGTGGTTTAAGTGAAGGGCTGTGTTTCCGGAGCAGCACAGGAAAGACCTGAATGAAGGAACCGAGAATGAATGAAGAGAATCATTTTGATGGAATTGCCCTAGGGTATCAAATAGACCAGGGCAGCTGGGGGCTGGAGGAAGCTACTGTTGCTTAAGAAACTCTCCACAAGAATGTCAGTCATCAGTTGCTTAACAATCATTCATTTCTTACCTCCCACTTATGTATAAATTTGCAGATTTACGCGGACCACCAGTGGGACCATTACAATGAACTAAGTTTACTGTGAAACACAAGGAAAACCCCCTCCCTTTTCTTTGCTCATTTACAAGCAATGTAACATTAACGTCCTGAACAGAAGAACAAGAATTTAAGAAATAAAAGTATAGAGCAACATAACCCCATATTATCACTTGAATTCACACTGCCTATGAAAAGAAAGGAGGTTGTATCAAGTAAAATTGAGGCAACTTGAAATAGAGGATTTCAAATGCTGGACTCTGAAAGGTCATTCTAGTCCTTTGCTATTTTTTACCATAGATAGAGACTCAGCAAGTTATTCGCTGGATGGATCTGGGAAGCTAGAAGCTCCTGCTTCTGAGGAAGGAAGATGATAAAGCTGCACTTGAGACTGAGTGAATGAAAGGTGTGGGAAAAGTTGAAGCCTTCAAAGATAAGAGAGAGTGAGAGCGCACCACGGAATTAGTCCCCAACCAAATTAACTAGCCAATAACTGTATCCAGGCCAATTCTCTTCGAAACTGCTTGTAATCTTGTGGCTTTGGTTGGGAAATTCCCATTCCCAGCTCTAAACCATCCTTAGGACTTCTCGGCCCAACCCCCTCCTCCCAAAGCAACTCTGCCTAGGTGCCCCCACCCTCAAATCTGCATCAGGGCAGGTCTATTTTCCAGCTGGACCACTGTGACCAGACACACACGACTTCCATTCAGGGCTTTGCCACCGAAACTCGGGCTTATCTCCGGCAAGCAATCAAAGGCATTTCAGACAAGAGCAGAAAACAAAAGAAACAAACAAAATCTGTCCTTACCCGCTTCTTAAAAAATTGGAAGGCTGAACATTTCTTGACTGGGAATCCATTCATGTCTTTGTTTACCATTTTCCACAGTGGGGAGTTCACGGTTAACAGATCCAGGGTGGCCCGCACCTGGTCAATGCATCTGGTTCCCGACTTGCCTCCTGGAATAGTTGACGAAGACCGAGCGGGATGGAGAATCCAGCGCGGCTTAGGTTTTCACTCACACATTCTGCAGCACCGGCTACTGCAGCAACCTCTCCCCGCTCTCAGTTTCCACCGACAGTGGCTCTTCTCTTTGCATCACTGCTCCGAAAGGCAGGCATCACCGCAACAGGACCCCAGGATGCCCCGGATTCCGAGGAGAGGATCTGGCTGCTGCCCAGCAGGAGAAGGGCACCCCCTGCGCGCCCCCAGCTACCTGGCTGCTCTGTGGCGTGTGCACTGGGAGAGTCGCTCTGCTCCAGGTGATGCGCTTGTGGAGGCTGCTGGAGAGGAGAGCTGTTTTTGATTGTGCAAATTCCAGTGGGAGCTGTAGTTAAGCAGCTGACAGAAGGAGTAAGAAAGAGCAGAAGCCAGAGGAAAGGGGAGGAGGGGAGGGGGGAGGGAGAGCCGCGCCAGAAAAGCAGAGGGAGAGGGAAAGCAGTGCTGGAAGACACAGCGATTCATGAATATCTGAGCAGCGCGGATGGAGAGTAGGCATCAGCGCAGGATGCACTGAAAAGCAGTTGACTCCCTTCGGGAGGTTTACTTTAATAGCTTTTTTCCCTTTTCTTTTTGTTGTTAGGATCCTTTAAACCAGATTTTCTTATAACATGCAGAATGTTTTAATTTTATGCTCATTGAAATTCTGTTGATACATATTCCTGGGGGCGGGGAGAGGACGGTTCTCAATGGAAATTTAATCAAATTTATTCCCGATCTGTCCAAATGTGGAGAAAAATAGAGTGTAACAATGGATGATCCCTCATTATGTAGAACCTTGCTAGTGTCCTCTTCTTACTTGTCATAATATAATAGGCAACTGTGAATATTAGTGTGTGTGTGTGTGTGTATGTGTGTATTTTCCACTAAAGGAATCTGTTTAAAAAAGAACACAATGGGCATATATCCAAAATGTTTTATGCAAAAAATACAAAGGGTATTACCAAAAAATGTCACTGAATCCGTTTAACAGAAAGGAGGACTCAAAATGAATAAGAGGGGAAAGAGTTTTTTTCCCCATCAAGTGAAAATCTACCCTTCTTCATTTTTTACTCATGTTATTCTTTGCACATTAAATTCATTTTGAAGACCCATGTAGTTTGTGTGTGGCCAATTTTTCCATGTTTACTTTTTCCTGTCGATATTTTATGGGGATTTTTAACAAAGTTGATAGCTAAATAGAGAGAGCAAAGAAAACAATCTCGACATCCAATTGGGCACTGCTACGACATCAGTGTGTGGCTTTCTGCCAGTCGACTGACCTCACAGTGCCTCCCAAAAGGTGCCTCATCCATGAAATGGAGGCAATCACTCACTCGTTCATTCATTCATTTATTGACTTAGTCATTCACTTGTTTGCTGCGTCATTCCTGTATCTATCATATCCAAATGGAGCAAGTGTCCCCAGGATGTAGAGCCTTTTCAATGTCACCACAAAGGAATATAGTTAATAAATGAGGGAAAGGCACAATGTCTACTTGATAAAATGAATGGCCAGCTCATTAAAAGCCATATGCCTAACATTGTTAACATATTTATAAGGTTAACTGGGAAAGAGATGCACTGATTTCACGGAATTGGAATATACATCTTTAGAGCTGGACCAGGTTTGGCGGGGAATAACAGTGAAATCTTGTTAGCTAAATGCTTTGAGATTTCCAAAAGAAAATGTAGCACAACCACATGATGGTATTATGACTGAAGAAAAATAAATGCTTTATTTTGGAGAGATATGTTAAGTTGTCCGAGATGCAAGGAGTATATTATTTAATCTCCAGCAGCGATAGCTTTTTGTGGTTCTTCTAAAGAGTTCATTAAAATTCTGGTAGTTTGAAGAGAATTTTTTTTTGTCCCCATCAGGCAGTTTGTGGGATCTCAGTTCCCCCACCAGGGACTAAACCCAGGCCATGGCAGTGAAAGCCCAAAATCCTAACCGCTAAGCAACCAGGGAACTCCCCAAAGAGAATTTTTGATGCAGATAGAAATATCCTTTATCATGATGATGGTGGTGGATTATATGATTATGCACTTGTCAAAATTTATCAGGCTTTATATACGAAGGAGGAAAATTTTACTCTATGTAAATTACAGTTCAATAAACCTGATTGAAATAAATCATGGCCATTCAAATTCTTTCCTGTTTCTCATACTGCCCCTTCCTTAAAAGTATTTTAAGATATATTAATTGAATTTGAGTGATATGCATAAGAAGACCTCTCTAAGCATCCTGTTGGAAGTGGGAACTAGGGACCTTGCCTTGATTCCACACTGATCCAGCACACATACTGGTTTTAAGTGCACCGTACATTTATTTGGAGTGAAGAAGGGAAGGTTAACAGAAACCATAGAGGAGGAAGTGAGGATAAAGCTAAATCCTATCCCTCCTCACCACTATATGCCACCCCTTGGAGCTGCTACACCGTCACTGAGTCTATGTTAGATCCTGCAGTAGGTCCTATGAATGCAAATATCAATAGTTTATGTTCCTAAGGAAGTCACAGCCTACTGAAGAAACACATATTGTTGAAAGAATGATATATTATTGTATGTCATAAGTAACATATATTATGCAATATATACTGTTGTCTTTCAGTCACCAAGTCATGTCTGGCACTTTGTGACCCCATGGACTGCAGCACACCAGGCCTCCCTGTCCCTCACCATCTCTCAGAGTTTGCCCAAGTTCATGCCCATTGAATCGGTGATGCCATCCAACCATTTCATCCTCTGTTGCTGTCTTCTCCTTCTGCCTATGTATGTTATATAATAAGAATGATATATATTATAAATGATTCCATATGTACAAGTGTTAACTTCACCTTGGTTTGGGGGGGGTGGCTGAGTGGTTTAGAGTGGAAGGCCTGAGAAGTTTTCTTCAAAGTTAGTGCAGAACTTTAAAGAATAAGTAGAGGTTGGTCAGAGGTTGGTCTCCTTCTCCTTGGTCAGAAGCAGAAGCAAAGGGCAGGGGTTCTGACCAGATCAGGCAGCCTATTCTTTGAGATGATATTTGGATCACTGTAATAATAGATCAATGTGTTAACTGTACTGTGTTGGCTTCTCAGGGAAAAGCAAGCATCTCTCATCTATTACCTCTCTTTTCATAAATAAAACTGCCTGCAGGTAGGCTCAGAGTGACTACTCTTTATAAATTTCTCCTTTGCCAAGCTCATTAATATCTACAAAGGACCATAGACTACCTCTTATGATAGAACAGAAAATAACTCCTGGACTCTTATAACATCCTGCTTACACATTAAACTTGTTTTACTAAGAGTCGGACATGACTGAGCGACTTCACTTTCACTTTTCACTTTCATGCATTGGAGAAGGAAATGGCAACCCACTCCAGTGTTCTTGCCTGGAGAATCTCAGGGATGAGAGAGCCTGGTGGGCTGTCGTCTATGGGGTCGCACAGAGTCGGACATGACTGAAGCGACTTAGCAGCAGCAGCAGCAATTTAATTAATTTATTTTCTTACTTTCTTTTTCTCATTAAACATGCTCATTCATTTCTGTAGCTTCAACATATAGTATAATACCTGGACCATGCTAGGCACTCAATGAATGTTTTTTAAATGAACTGAAAAAAAAACAAAAACACTGTGTAAAGCTAACATCAGTGACTTTGGCACCAGACCATTAGTAAGAATTGTTAAATATTTTTGAAATTCTTAAACCATAAAGTAAACTCCCATCACTATTAATGTGCTGAGCTCTAATTAGACCCAATGACCCTTAATTCTTCCCAGTTCTTTAAGATTCAATGACATTGAGACCCTGGGATGACACATCGTTTTTATTAAAAAACTGTCATGTTAAAAAGAATCTCTTAATCTTCTATTTGCTTTTTGTAATATATTTACTTTTCCTCTCAAGTATAATGTTTAAACTATAACACAAAGAATAAAATAAAGCAAATAGGTAGGACTGACTACCAATGTATAAAAGACATGGAGAGAGGCTATGTTGATTTGGAAGATCTGGTTACTAATCTCCCTTCCCTAATTGTATGACCTTGAATAAGTCCCTTCAATTCACTGAACCTCAGTTTCCTTATCTGTAAAATAATAACAAAATGCATTCTGTCTACCTCATAAGGCAATTGTCAGTATCAATGCAAAAAATAAATTTCATTAATAGATAGTTGATTTACAATGTTATGTTAGTTTCAGGTGTACAGCAAAGTGATTCAGCTATACATATATATATACACATCCTTTTTCATATTCTGTTCCATTATAGGTTATTACAAGATACTGAATATAGTTCCCTGTGCTATACAGTAAGTCTTTGTTGGTTATCCATTTTATATATAAAAGTATGTATATTCTAATCCCAAACTCCTAATTTATCCATCTCCTGCTTTCTCCTTTGGTAACGGTAAGTTCGTTTTCTATGTCTGTGAGTCTGTTTCTATTTTGTGTGTAAGTACATTTCTATCAATTTTTTTTAGATTTCACATATAATTGATGTCATATGATATCTATCTTTCTCTTTCTGACTTACTTCACTTACTATATTAATTTCTAGGTCCATCCAAGTTGCAGCAAAAGTATCAAATAATATGTATTAATAAAAAGGCCTTGTGAAATAATACTTAACTCTACATTTTTTGTTTTACTGAAGTAAGAGAGGTATACTGCTGTAGTACTTTTTAGAAAGTCCACCTTTCCATAGATCAAATAGTTTTTGTGTCATACGTTTAGTTGCTAAATGGAATGTGAATTCTTTTTTTTTCCAAAGCAACCTGGAAAACATAAAAAATGATAAACAACAAAAGATCTGTCTAGTGACATATGTCCTTAAGGAGAAAAGGACACAAATAGACCACATGATGAGAAATGTTTTACATTCCTGTTTGACCCAGATGACTCGATCATTTGCTTAAAACTCCAGCCACAGTGGCTCGTATGCAATTAGGAGTTAGGAGAGCCCACTGGGAATTATGGATTTATTTTTGTATGTAGAAAAGAATTTTTCTTTTAATTAGAATTCTTTGGTTTCACCAAATTAGTTTTCATTTAATTCATGCATGTATCAAAGGATAAGTTACAAAAGAAAAATCAAGCCTTGAATATCAGTTCATGATATTTTTCTTTGCGAGAAAGAATTATGTACATAAGAAGAATCAATACCAGAATGGGTTCATGGAACTTTGCAGAAAAGATGCCGGTAACTATGGCATCCCTTTTGTAGATAAGAGACTAAGTAAGGCTAAAGTATTACATCCTTACAGTTGGTTTTCATTTTAACTACATTTACAAAAGACAAAAAAGTCATGCAATTCATAGATATACAGCTTCCTCACAGAGATAATATTTATTAACTATATTCTTCTAATTGGCAAAAAGATCTAATTGGCAAATATATTTTCAATGTTATCTGATTTGACTATGTACTGAATATCAAGTATATGCTAGTCATTATAAGAAAAAGAACAATCCAATACAAAGACCTGTATTTGTCTTAGCAAATCTTACCTAATGATAATATTTAATTCACATTTAAGGCACTTGACATTTGTTTCATGGTATGGTTTTAGCCAGATCACCAAATAAACTGGACTTTTATTTATCTCTATTACCTGAAAGGTTTTTAAATACAATTGCAAAATTTAGTTCCTTAGATCAAGAGACCCTGTAGCAACTGATTAAAAATTCAAGACACCTCCCTACATTTCTCTGTTATTTGTTTTTAACCTGGGCCTGCTCCCCCACACAGGAACCCACACACACATCAACCTCTCTTCCTTTGTTTTCTCTCTCATTGTTTCCACATAATAACATGACATCAAACATATTTACGACATAGCCTTTTCTGACGTGAAGGTATTAAAAAAACTGGGCTCTTTCTTGTGACAATGTGACAACATGTAGCCCATGGGGACAAATCAATTTGTTAGTAATTGCTCGTTTGAATATTAGTGATAATTCATTCAATATAAACAGTGAATTTGCAGCTCTGCCAGATTTCACATGTATGCATCTATTTCTGTTCCCTCACTTAAATCATGCAAGGGATTTAGAACCTGCAAAGCTTGTTTATTTTAAAGAAGATATATTCTTTAGACTTGAACATCCTTATTACAGTGATCTCTTTTTTCCTGAGTCAGGATGCTTTCAACAGGCAGCAAGACTTTGCCATTGTATAAATCTCATTGATGGAAACCTGGAGAACATACAAATTCAGACTCCTGTGTGCACACACGCGTACCCACTCAGTGGGAATGAATAGAGCAGGTCAGCAGAGCATTCTACAAAGGTCATTATCATCTGTGCATTAGATTGCCTTCTGAATGACTTTGAGAAATGAACTAGAAACTCTAGATGGTAATGGATTTTATAGCCTTATTATTAGATGCAATTTTGGGCAGTGGGGGAATATTTTTAGCAATGTCTCTCCTTTTTCTCTCAACATTCAACCTTTAAGATCAAGTTCAATATGACTCCTAAAAATGAGGTCAGAAGTTGTATTTTCAATTTGATTTGTCCAAAAGGTGTTCATTAGCTATTTCTCTATGGAGAGCACAAATGAACACTGGCTTGGAGGGTTGCTCCTGTCAGTCATCTCGCCATGCTCTACACATGATGCGATAGGCTATTGGGATTGGTATTGATTGAGAAGATGCTAGAGGGAAATCAGCAGCCTATAACAGAGTTATATTTTCTCCATTTTATAGGCACGATCTTTGGCTTTATCTCTAAGAGGCCCATGCAGTGAAAAATTGAATCAATTTCTCAGATAATTCAAATCAAAAGGGTGAGTGATCTGGGTAGATAGGTCCAATGGTGGAAGTGGCCCAGCAGAGACAAAGAACCAGAAGCCTCATATCTTAGTATCCTAGAAATTGCTGTGCCTTAGGGTGAACTGATCCCTGAATGGGATTGGCTTCAATTTGAAACTTTCTCAGAGTTTAACTGGGTTTTATCTGTTTTGTATATTATGCTTATTTGAATTGAACACAATTTCATCTGATTTGGCTTATTTTGTTTTTAAGGGAAATCAGACACCATGTATGTGACATCAACTCAAAACTATTAGAGTGGCAATAATAAACATTGAAATGAATGGGGTCTCCCTTCCAGTTAATATGGTTTGGTAGAATTAGCATGGATATTTATAGATGGACTGGAATCCTGCCTTTGAAACTTACTAGTTATGTGACTCCAGGCAAGCTAAATACTACCTATCTAATCGATTGGTTGTGAAAATTAAAGGAGATACACACATATGTGTACAAGTATCTACATGTTTATATCAGCCTATGACAATTTTAACACATGGTTGCCAATTCTTCAATTTGCTCTCATTGACAAGTTGGATCTGGTTGATGACCCCTCACTTTGAATCTGATTGGGCTTATGTCTTCTTCAATCAATATAATATAGTGAAAGTGCTGTTATGTGACTTCTGAGCTTAGGTCATAAAAGGTCAAATTGCTTTATTATTTTGTTCATTGCAACTGTCTGACTTAGAGTCCTGAGCCACTGTGTAAGAAGTTTGACTGTGGCCTAAAGACCACAATGTTGTGAGGAACCTCAAGCTGCATGAAGAGGCCAGGAGTAGGTTCTCTGGTTGATGGCCTCAATTGAGCCCAGCTTTCAAGTCATCCCAGCCCAGGAACCAGACATATGGGATAATGTTTCAGATAATTCGAGCCCTGAAGTGTTTGAATCATCTCAGGTATTTGAGATTTTTCAGCTGAGCTCTCAGGCTTTGTGGAGCAGAGGTAGAATTTGTGAGCATAACAAAATGATATTCATCTCTGACTATATTCCTCATAGATTTTAGGTGCAATGCTTGGTGTTTGGACATTTACAAAGAATAGTATTTGATCACAGCCAGTTCCTAGAATTGTAGAGTATAAGATACAGCTGCAAAGGACCCTAGAGATCTTTCAGTCAAACCCTTCATGTACAGATGATACTATGGAGGCCCAGAGAGAGACTGACTTGCCCAAAGTTAATCACAGTTAGTGACTTTCCCATTTGAATCTAGCCAATCACAGGAATATATGAAATCCATACAAAAGAGAAGAGAGGGAGTTCTTTGGTGGTCCAGTGGCTAAGACACCATGCTCCTAATGCAGGGAGGCCTGGGTTTGATCCCTGGTCAGGGAACTAGATACCACAAACTGCAACTAAAGATCTCATGTTTCACAACTAAGACCTGGCGCAGTCAAATAAATAAACTTTTTTTTTTTTAAGAGAGAATAAAAAATATAGTAAAATGTATCCATCAAGCGATAGGACAGCAAGTATTTGTTGATGATTCAATCATTTCTTAGGCACAGGGTTTAGGACTAAATATCAGTCACATTTCTTTTGGCTCTGACTCATTTTTCCCTAGATCCAGCCTTTGGCTGCCAATCCTTATTTATAAAAGCCTCTTTAATAAAATTTGCATGAAAAGTGGTAGCTCCTCCTTTTATTGACTATTCTTTTTCTTTCTTTCTTTTTTTTTTTTTTTTTACTGATTACAAAATCAAACAACCTCTCCCTATAAGTAACCTTCTTAATCAAAAGAGATAAGCTCAGACAAACAGGATTCTGGTAAGTGACTGAGAATTTTATTGAATTTGCGTCATAAGGTTTTCATGAATCTTTCTCCAAGTTCCTAAAGTCAAGACGTCTATAAGAATTTGAATGGAAGGTTTAGATTTTTTTAGATGGGATGGGGAAAATAATGTTTAGTTCAAAATATAATAGCACATTCTGAAGAGAAGCTAGCTATTTGGGGAAATTATGTGGAATCAAAATCACGTGGACTATGAAAGGTCATCTATTATAAATGCTTAAACATTTTAGTAACTATGTTTTTCCTTGGATTTGGCCTTTCCTTCTATACTATCTTGTCACTGACGTACAGGCTTGACATTTGAACAGAAGCTATTGAATGGAGTGGGGAAAGACCAGTGTATTCTTTAAAAATTCTAGTTTATTTATTTATATTTTAAAAATACAAACTCCTTATCTAGCCTATCATTTTATGTTTCTATTTTTAATTTTTAATATAGGGTTTTACTGGAAAGTTCTGCCTTGATTCCCTTCTCAGCTTTGGCTGAACAAAATACTAATATTTAACTTTTCTGAAAGGGCTTAAAGTGTACTTTCAGTGGAATACTCTTATTTTTACCCTGTGTATGCTATTTTTATAATAAAATGGACCATTGAAAAGCTTTAAAATGTAATATAAATTTGTTTTATTGCCAGGCGTTCTAGGTAAATGGACAGACAATCTTGAGGAAAATAAGACCTCTCTAATTTTAAGTGTCAATATGCTAAACTATATTTATGTAGTCTACTAGATAAATACTATTTGGGTGAGGAAGGAAATACGGTCTAAATAAAGGACAATGAGTTTCACCTCTTTATCTTATTGATTCAACATGCATATTTAAATCAGTTCAGTTGAGTTCAGTCACTCAGTCGTGTCCAACTCGTTGTGACCCCATGGGCTGCAGCATGCCACGCTTCCCTGTCCATCACCAACTCCCAGAGCTTGCTCAAACTCATGTCCATTGAGTCAGTGATGCCACCCAACCATCTCATCTTCTGTTGTCCCCTTCTCCTCCTGCCTTCAATCTTTCCCAGCGTCAGGGTCTTTCCCAATATTTAAATCAACTGCAGAGGAATAATGAAACAATGGGTTGTTGTACTAGAGTCAGTGGGGTCTAATGGCTAAGAGTAAGAATGCCAGGGTTTGAATGTCTTCATCATTTCCTTGCTATGTGATTTGAAATACATGATTTAAGCCTTCCAAGCTTGTTTCTGGTTTTTAAAGATGGGACAACAGTGATACCTATCTCTTTGAGTTCTTAGAATAGTTGAGAGATATATGTGAGTTGTTTAGCAGGGTCTTGGCACACTACAAGATATGGCTGCTGTTGCTGTTGTTACCTGAAGACATTCATAGAGGAAGATGTCATTGAAACTGGTGGCTACAAAGGAGCTTTCAGAGCACGGGAGGCAGAAAGCACTTGGAGTGTTCTGTCAGGAGCTGGACAATACTGTCACAGGACTATGGACCTAGTTTTTAGAGGGATCTGAGGATGTTAACTCAAAGCAATCACCTGCAAGTAAAGATTTTCTTTAAGTCACGTTTTATCTTTTGAAAAATACATGCCAATTTTGTATTATATTACATAATATATGCTCATAGGTATTGCTAATGCTAAGTCGCTTCAGTCGTGTCCGACTCTGTGCGACCCCATAGACGGCAGCTCACCAGGCTCCGCCGTCCCTAGGATTCTCCAGGCAAGAACACTGGAGTGGGTTGCCATCATAGGTATTAGTATAAGAGTAATATGCCTCTTTCACCTTGCACTACAAGTCCTCAAGTACAATTTCTTTTCCTGAGGGCTGAGACCTACTTTTTCTGTGGCTTATGGCACTCTGTCCTTGTTGCCAGATGGAGAAACACAAGGGGATGATGAGAAAGAAGTCACATGCAGGCTGGAGGCAGGAGTTTAAGTTGGCCCTGGTTATGCCTTTACGAAAAGGATGCTAAATGAAATATTTTAGTAGTATCTACAACACTAGATTGTGAAGGCTTTTTAACTGCCAGACACTGAGTTAGGCACTTTATAAGAAGAAGTAAGAAGTGTTAGTTGCTCAGTTGTGTCCAACAGTTTGTGACCCCATGGACCCGCTAGGCTCCTCTGTCCATGGGATTCTCCAGCAAGAATACTAGAATGGGTTGACATTCCCTTCTCCAGGGGATCTTTCCAACCCAAGGATTGGACCCGGGTCTCCTGCACTGCCGGTGAATGCTTCATCTCTGAGCCATTGGGAAAGCCCATTTCATAGATATGAGGAGACGTGTTGAAGAACAGAATTTTTAACTGAATGGATGCAGGGCATGGAAGCATATTATGGTGACTAAAAACAAAGACTCTGATGTCAGACTGCTTGGGTTTTGTTCTTCACTCTGCACTGTGTTCTAGCAACGTGACATTGAGAAAGTTACTTAACTTCCGCCCCATAGTTTCCTCATCTAAAAATAGAGCTAAAAATATACTTACCTCAGAAAGTTTCTGAGAAGATTGAAATGAGTTATTATATGAATTTTGAAATATTTCCAGACCCATGAGAAGTTTTGTGCAATTATTTGCTTGTTGCTATGGGAAGTTGAAGGAGAGGGAAGCTATGAGTGCAAACACTCAAGGAACCGTTGCTACAATCATGTTGATCAATGAATTGATATTTTTGAGATTTCTTTCACTGTTATAGACATCCCACCTCACCACCAATGTTTAGACCAAGTCAAAAACTTAACACTTGTTAGGAGCCAGGTGGGCTAAGGAAATGAATGAAACTGTCAGGAACTGAGGCGAATGGGGCCCTGTGAAAAGGGTTGCTGCTCCTCAGCCGCAGTGAATTATCACCCATGGAAACATTAGTCTGGTGGTGTCAGATTGTCTGACATTTAATAGAAGTTGCACAACCATATATTTTTGAAAATTTTTCTAATTTTTAAAAACTCTCTATGAAACAAAAATTTATCTATAGGCTGGATCTAGCCTTTTGTGATCCCTTCTAGGTTCTCTGTTGCCTCAGTGGATATATAAAACCTTTTTCTTTCATGTTCCCCACCAAAAAGAGGGAGGAAAAAAGAGGTTGCTGAGCTCCAGGAAGACAATTTTGAAAAGGCTGTGGTTTTCTCAGGTCTGGGTGCTGGGGAGGTGTAGGTTGGCTAGCTGTCACATAGCATAGTCTGGGGTGGGGTGCCCCCTAGACCTGGACCCCTCTGTATGTGTGTGTGTGTGTGTGTGTGTGTGTGTGTGTGTATGTGTGTGTGTGTGTGTGTGTGTAGGGGGCTGGCTCTTGAATGTCCCACAGATGGTGACATTTATTGCACTTTAAGTGTCAGGGAATGACTCATTGGCTACCCATGGAATGACTGTTTTTAGTATCTTCCAGACTCCTATTTCTTCATTCTCAGACATACTCTACAATATGGAAGAACCAAATGTAGCTAAAAGGGATGACATTTATTGATAACTGCTGCCAAATGTAACATTTGAGGCTGTAATTTCAACCAACATTCATTCTACAACTGTTTCTTGAGCATCAACTACACTCTACCCTAGTCACACTCTTCCATCTGGTCATCTGGTCCTCCTTGTGATGGCAAGCAGTACAATTATGTTGGGGTTCAGTGTGGGGCAGTAAAGGTAAACGAGCTCAGATGAATTTCAGGGCATGAAACTTTGATCTCACAAGTTCAGGGCTTTATCAAATGATCCAATCAACAAAACCTCATTCAGAAAACTAAATACCAAAATTGACCATCATTTTATTACTGTCATTCAAGTAGAAAATAAAATGACCACCATGAGGTTACTGCATTTAAAAAGAAATCAGCCACCAAACCAGATGGAGAATTTAATACAACTTCCTTCAGTTAAAAAAATTATTGAAATACTATATATATATATTATATATATATATATATTTCTTTATTTATTTATCTGGGCTTCCTCAGTGGCTTAGATAATAAAGAACCTACCTGCAATGCAGAGACCCAAGTTCAATCTCTTCCCTTGGTCGGGAAGATCCCCTGGAGATGGGGATGGCTACCAGTATTCTTGCCTGGAGGATTCCAAGGACAAAGGAGCCTGGCAGGCTACAGTCCATAGGGTCGCAAAGAGTCGGACACGACTGAGTGACTAACACACACACTCACATACATACGAATATATATATATATATATCGTTGCCTGTTGTTCAGTCACTGAGTCTACATATATATTCTCTTTTATATATTTTTCTGTTACAGGTTATTACAAGATACTGAGTATAGTTCTTTGTGCTATACAGTAGGTCCTTGTTGGTTATCTATTTTACATATAGTAGTCTATATGCTGTATTTTAATCTCATACTACCAATTTATACTTCCTTGTCTTTCGCTTGGATTACCATAAGTTTGTTTTCTATGTCTGAGTCTATTTCTGCTTTGTAAGTAAGTCATTTGTGTCATTTGCACCATTTTTGTAGATTCCACATATAAGCGGTATTTGTCTTTCTCCAACTTACTTCACTTCCTTCAGCTTTTTCTTATGCCATGGAGTCCTATAACTCTGTAAATTCCGATGTCCTGAAACATCAGATTAAATAACAACATTTAATAACTGATAAAAATGGCACCATTTTTATTACCCTAATTTGTATCTTTAATATATTTTTTGAGGGTATTTTACTCATTCTTACCACAGCAAATTCAGGGGCTGTCTCTTTCCTGGTTTGTCCCAGCTCAGGAATTTAATTTGCATTCTAAATAAACAGTGCTGACATTAGACAGGGTGAGACTCAAGGACTGAAACCCTCTAGACTCAGCTAGCCACATCCAATCTGAGGATGCATGATTCATTTCTACTGGAAATGAGTGGTACCATTCAACATATGCAGATGAAGGAAGAAGGATCAATACTTGACTGCTCACAGCAGACACTACTACAGCGCGAACATACATTCCAGTACAGCCCTTCTTGCCTTCAATTAGTTTTTCCCTACACACAATCTCTGCAAAAGTCTTTTGCATCTTGGGACTCAACTTGCATAATCTTCTGCTTCATGATCTAATTGAGTGGAAATCCTTTTCCATGGTAATGGAGAGCTTTAGAGCAGGACAAAAAAAATGCAAATGTCTATAATATCATGCAATACGCTGCTCCCCTGGGGTGAGTATTAAGACTTTTAACGGGAAAATGACACTGACTCAAAACCTTAATCTTTTTCAATTTTTATTTTGCTGTTTCATATTGAGTCAATTGTCTTATGTCATACTGTCACACACAAATGTTTCCTACAAGAACATAGATCGCATAGACTATTATAAGGATTCAATTAGTTCATGTATGTAAAAGACCTAGAACAGCATCTGGAACATAGTTAAAAGTAAAATCTTTATCATCATCTCATCATCACCATTAATATAAACTTTGCTCTACAGTTTTTGTCATATTATTTCTTTGGGCTGTGTGACTCTTACCTTGCATTTTGTGTCAGGACCTCCATGAGATCAGGATAGGAGTGTTTACATCAAAGATTCGTAACACTGGGACTTCCCTGGTGGTCTAATGGCTAAAAATCTGTGCTCCCTATGCATGTGGCCTGGGTTTGATCGCTGGTCAGGGAACTATAGCCCGGAAGTCACAACTAAGACTTGGCATGGTCAAATAAATAAATATTAAAAAAAAAAAAGATGGATAATACCACTTCATGTTCACTAGCTTCCCTTCTCTCTTAGGCATGTGTTCCTCACAAATGCTTCCAGATTGGGGCTCCTTCAAAGAACACATCAGCAGATTTTTACTGAATATCTACTGTGTGTAAGGCACAACAGTTCGTAAAATATCTTCAGAATTTTTCTTTGCTCCTAAGGAGCTAAATACACAGTTAGAAAGACAAAACAAGAACTGAATTTAAAATATATTAAAAAAAAAAAAAGGATTATATCTTGAAATATTATTATGCGCACTTTCTAGGTGTATTCTTTCATCTGGCTGTTCTCCCCTACCCCCACCCCACCCCCAGCCACAGTGAAGTCAAAACAAGGCTCACAGAAAACTCTATCCTAAGTGGGAGCTTATTATTGTGCAGGGAGCAGGGTTTTACTTCCTCTAGAAAAAAAAACGAACTAGATCTGGAGAAGGGAGAGGAGAGGACTAATTGGCCACAGAAACTGGAGAGGAAGAGAAGAACCTTCCATCTTTAAGACTAGGGAACAGAGAAGAAGCAGATCTGGCAGATTATTGTCTAAATGAGGTCCCTTCAGAGCCTTTGAATGATGGCCTCCTCTTTCCCCTCCTGCTCCTTGACTGGATTATCCACCATCTTTAGGTGCTAAACTCCTGCAAATCCATTTTCTACCTCACCTCCAACAGAGATGAGAGGGGCACAGACATCTTATGAGGAAGACAGAACCCTCAGATCAAATTAGGACCCAACAAAACCAATAAGGAATTCCCCTTTCAGTGAGCACATTGGTGGCTGCAAGATCCCTAATAAATAATAGAAAAGAATGGGTATAGGAACTAGCATCTAATGCATTTGCTGTGCTTTGTCTCTCAGTCGTATCTGACTCTTTTCGACCCATGGACTGCAGCTCACCAGGCTGCTCTGTCTGGGGATTCCCCAGGCAAGAATACCGGAGTGGGTAGTCTATCCCTTTCCCAGGGAATCTTCCCAACCCAGGAATCGAAGTGGGATCTCCTGCATTGCAGGCAGATTCTTTACCAGCTGAGCTACCAGGGAAGCCCAATGCATTTAGAATAGATCAATTTGAATAATTATTAAGTGCATAAAAACTGGCACTGACAAGTGGACTATTAACTTATATGCAGAGTCTAGCCTATGAGGTCTATGTTATATTACATCCAACTCACATGAGGACTTGTGAGTCCTTCCATAGACACATCTTCGATAACCACTTTATTCCCTCCTTTTAACCAAGTCATAAAATGCTGTTCTGTTAGGATTGACTCAAATGATTATTATCACATGGCTCTCCTGGATAAGTGAAAAAATTACCATGTGGCAATATGATCAATAGAGGGTTTCAAGACTGACAGAGTAGAATTGAATAATTGACTTGTATGACAGTTTAACATTGCCAACATCTTTGCCAAGAGAAGAACTGAGAAATCAGTTTGTCCTTTTCTTACTTATGGACCTTTGTTCTCTGTGTCGGATGCCAGTTAACTGAAAGAATTCATGGGTCTAATAGTTATCCATCCACCTACCCAATCTATTCATCCATTCATCCATCCATCTATCCACTCATATGTCTATCCACCTGAATGGCTACTATTTACTAGAAATTCATCTAAGAGAAGGAATTTTAGCAGCAGAGAAAAAAGTCCTTGGTGTTTATATTTTAGTGGGGACAGAAAGACAAGCAAAAAAAGATAGGTATAAAATGAAGTAGATCATAGAGAAAAAGCAAATGGGATAGGGTCATGTGAAGTGCCAGGGCTGATGGAAGGAAGACTTAAATGTAAGAAGAATAGCAGGGGGACTTCCCCGATGGTCAAGTAGTTGAGAATCTGCCTTCCAATGCAGGGATGTGGATTCAATCCCTGGTTGGGGAACTAAGATCCCACATGTTCAGGGCATCTAAGTCCATGCGCTGCAACTACTGAGCCCATGAATTCTAGAGCTTGTGCTCCACAACTAGAGAAAGTTCATGCACCACCATGAAGACCCAGCACATCCAAAAATAAAAATTTAAAATAAAAAGAGCAACAGGGAAGTCCTTTCTGGGGAGGTCACTTCAAATGAAGGCCTAAAGGAGCCAATGGAATGAGCCCTGTGGGCAAAGGGAAATGAACCAGCAAGGGAACCAGAAAGGGCAAGTCCCTAAGCAAGTTTAAGATACATGAAGGCTATTGTGGTACAGGAAACTGAAGTTTCCAGAATTCCAATGGTTTAATATTTCAATAGATTTGTAACAGTGAATTGCACATTATGAGCTTTTGGTCAAAGTAAATTTACATCTGCCCTTTGCTTAAAATTATCTACTGACAAATGATACTTAAGCTAAATATTGACCTAATTTCTTAATATAGTATTATGTTCTTCTTTGGAAATAGAGTATTAAGTCATCCCAGCAGGATTGGCAGTTTCTCTAACACTGGCACCTAGAAAGTTGGTGATGATAGCAGTCAGTGACTACAATCCCAGTTGCCTACTGACTAACTAAAACAAAAATTGTCATGACTTGACCTCATTCTAATGTCAACCCTTAACCATCAGAGTAACAAGGAAACTATTTTCAGTGTCATACCCCTTCCTTGATGTCCCCCTTTAGATTAACATAGTTTTACAATCTTTCATGGAGGTTGACACTCAGCATGATTTGGCTTGTCATTATTAACCGATGTGATGTTAATCTAGGAAGAATAACTATTGAACCAGGGCAAGTGGTAGGGACCAACATTGTTGTTTCATGGACAAAGGTGACACTTTCGACTGCAAGGTTTATTCATCCCTTAAAGCACTTTACTCCCTGGCAGCTCTCATAAGACCAATTGCTCATTTTTATAAGAGCTATTTTCACCCTGTATTCTCATCCACAATCTAGGCCTTCAGACTAAGTGAAGGTTTGTGATCCTCAGAATCTAGAGGCTACGTGTTGCACTTCACAGCAAGAGACAATCTGTCTTCATTTGAAGTTGAATTCTTGGTGCTATCATGGAATTCAGTTTGAATGCCTTTTATTGGTGGAGTTAAATTGCAAAAACATTTGTCTTTTCATCATTTTAATCTCTTCTTTTGAGCAAAGGTAGATAGAAACCAGGGCAGAACTCAGTTATCCTTGGGCTTCCCTTGTGGCTCAGCTGGTAAAGAATCCACCTGTAGTGTGGGAGACCTAAGTTCGATCGCTGGATTGGGAAGATCCCCTGGAAAAGGGAAAGGCTACCCACTCCAGTTTTCTGGCCTAGAGAACTCCATGGACTGTATAGTCCATAGGTTGCCAAGAGTCAGACAGTTATCCTTACTGTGAGCCAATTTTGAAGTCTACCAGACCTCCTAGCTTGTACTTAAATTATCCATGAGTGATCTTATAATTTATTTCTCACAGTACCAAAGAACTTGTGTTATATAAATTACACATCTGGCTTTCTCCAACTCTTTTCCCGCCTGGCTCCTTTTTCCCAGAAGTGAAACCTTTCTGTGTGTGTGTGTGTGTGTGTGTGTGTGTGTGTGTGTACATATGTGTGTACGTGTGTGTGTGTGTGTGTTAGTTAAGGGGTAGGTACAGCTCTGAAACAGAAGACAAGAAGTGGTCTTCT
Organism: Giraffa tippelskirchi; assembly: GCF_054371585.1. Classification (NCBI taxonomy): domain Eukaryota; kingdom Metazoa; phylum Chordata; class Mammalia; order Artiodactyla; family Giraffidae; genus Giraffa; species Giraffa tippelskirchi. The sequence continues at coordinate 136,535,534 of NC_137283.1, forward strand.
TCCCCACCCCCATTATGTGCTTACCAGTGCATTTCTCCATCCTTTGCTTAATCTCTGTCTCAATTTCCTGTCTCATCAGTAAGAGGAGTATACTGTTTGCTTAAAAGGACTTTTGTGGGGATAAAATGAGCTGATATATGTGAAAAAACAAAGAAACTATAAGCATTATCACAGTTTTAATACATCACCACTACCTCCCTGCCCCCCAGGGGTTAACCCAACACTTCTATTCTCCAACTTTGGAAAACTGATTTCAAAAATTATTTCAGTTACTCCACATGTGAGAGGAGGATAGGTCTTATGCAAATTTGCAGCACATTATCTGACAACTGCTCAATAAATAGCAATATTACGGTTTACAGGGGGTGTGGGGAGTATGCCAAAGGTCTGAACAAGCCAGATCCCTACAAACCCAACCTCTCGAGACCTCAGGCTGAGCTGAAAGCCTGGGACAGGACAGTGGGGTGGCGGTCCCCCATCCCAGGGTCTGGACATCCGTGCAGGCGGTCCTGCCCTTTCCTGGCCAGGGTGTGGACAGCTGGCCTGGTGCTTAGGGCAGGCGCCAGGGTGGTGCTAGATGGAGCAAGGCTTCTAGGATAACCCCTCCCTTGGAAACAAATTCCAATACATAACTGCAGATTTCATTCATCTTAACAAAGGACAACTTTTATTCAGCTTGATTAAAACAGAAAACAGACTTTTTCACAATTATCAATGTAGAGTCACAGTTGCCACCCATTTGCACGTGTGAGAGCCCTGAAGAATAGCCAGTTATTCTTGGCAGTTCAGTGTCCAGAATGCTGTTCCTTCCCCCAGGTGTTTCACATCAGGGCTGTTGTCTGCTACCACGGCACTCAAAATGAGAGACCTGTAGACCTTATAGGAACTTGGCTTTTTGTTTTGGTTTGGCTTTAAGCCAAGATGTTTACTTTGGCCCATCTGTGCAAATTATTCAATAGTACTTCAACTACACATAGCACACTTTTTTTTAAATTACAATTTGGAACTAAATCAATTATCTGCAGTTAATTTAAAGTGGGCTGATTGTTGGCCAGACAAGGGTTAAATCTCTCTCTCTCTCTCACACACACATACACCCACACACACACGCATGCATGAAACATAATGTTTGGTGCATTTGAGCAAATTTTTATTGAATACCTACTTAGTCACAGGCACTGTGACTCTGAGGAGATAGAGATGGAAATGATGTGGGTCCTGTCCTCAAATGCCTTTCATGTGGTTGAGGGTGGAGTAGGTAGGTCACAGGAAACCCATATATAAACCCACTGGAAGAAAACGCTGGTGGAGTCGGGGAGACGGCGGGGGGGGTGGGGGGGGAGGCAGGGAAAGCCTGGAGTGGAACTTCCAATCCGCTTGAGTGGCATCTCAGAGGATGAATAGGAGTGACGAGTGGGCGGGAACTGTGAGAGGGAGTCTATGACTGGGGAAGAAGAGCAGGGTGAACAGCACAGAGAGGTGCACAGCATTATGCCTGGAAATAAATACAGATAAGGCAGGTGGGAGGCAGGATATGGAGGACGATGAGCATGGAAAGAAGACAGGCAAAGTTGGGTCCCAGGAGGCCTCTAGGCATGCTAGGAATTTGGACTGTCCTCAGGACAGATGGAGGTTGGAAAAGGTTGGGAGTGGCTCTTTGTTTCAATACTTGATCCCATCCCCGGAGGATCCTGGAATTTTTGAGATAACCCCCACCAGGCCACCAAGCCTCAAGGAATGTCAGAAAGGCCCCACCTATGAAGGCTGTATTGACCTTAACAGCTGATGAATGCAATGCCTTCTGCTTCCAGACATCTCTCAGGTACAATGCTTGCTACTAAATTTTCTTTTTTTAATTTTTAAGATTTTATATTGGAGTATAGTTGATTTAGGAGATGGTGAAAGACAGAAAAGCCTGGCATGCTTCAGTCCATGGAGTCTCAAAGAGTCTGACAGGACTGAGTGACTGAACAACAATAATTGATTTACAATCTTGTGTTAGTTTCAGATATATAGCAAAGTGATTTAGTCATACATGTATCTATTCTTTTTCAGTTTCTTTTTCCATATAGGTTAAGTAAGTAAGTAAGTGTTAGTCCCTCAGTCATGTCTGATTCTTTGCAATCCCATGGCCTGTAGCCTGCCAGGCTCATCTGTTCCTGAAATTCTCCAGGCAAGAATACTGGAGTGGCTTGCCATTTCCTAGGTTATCATAGAGTATTGGGTATAGTTCCCTGTGCTATATAGTAAGTTCTTGTTGATTATCTATTTTATATTAATATATAGTAGTGTATATACATTAATCCTAATTGCCTAATTTATTCCTCTCCTCCGCTACTAAATTTTCTTTTCCAAATTTCAGCTCCACGTTTTTAAAAGTATTGAGCTGGATTATTTTAACACGGTGCTTTCCAACTTTTAAATTTTTCCCGTTAAAAATAGTGACAGCCTTCACTAAGATAAAAAGATTAAGCTGTTCTCTGAGTATAGAGAGCTCCAACTCATACACCCCTTCTTCAAGTAGAAGGGCTGAGGGAAACATTGTATCTTGGATGCAAACCATTTGAGGCAGTACCTTGACCCTCTGGTTGGAAAACTTTGCTTTGACTTCTATTCCAAAATCTTATTCATCAACTCTAATGTTTACTAAACAAGGATGCTTTTTGTGAGACTATTCTTTAACAAGTACCGTCCGTGTGCAGCCATTGGACTGGGTATCAGGGATACAGTGGCGAGCCAGATAAACTTGGTATCTGTCTGGAAGGAGCTTAAAGGCCAGTAATGGTGGTTATTGGGGAGGGAGGTGGACTCCGAGAAGAAAATAGGAGTTACTATAAAGCATGCCAGACATGACGGGGGGAACACTATATTTAGTAGTGTATAAGAGCAGGATTGTAGACGGGGCGTCAGAAAAGGCTTCCCTGCAGGAAGTGACATTTCAGCTAAGAGCTGGAGGATATGTAGGAGTGAGCCAAATAAACAGAAGGAAGAAGAGTGTTCCAGGCAGAGGGACAGCATGAGTAAGAGTCCTAAGGCAAGTGGGAAATGTACCACTTGTAAGAATTCAAAGCTCTCTGTGACTGGAGAAGAGTATGGGGGAGGGGTATACTTAGAGATGGGGAAAGGGAGCAGAAAGGAGACCAGGGCTGGTTAGGGAGGACTTTGGCAGTCAAATGAAGCAGCCCTTGGCTGCTACTATGACCAAGCAGTACTCAAAATCCTCTCCTTATTTTACATTTGAAGCCAGGGATACTCAGAGAGTTTAAGTGGCTTTTCTAAAATCAAATGACCACGTATTGACAAGGCCAGTGTGTCTTCTTTGGGTTCCCCCAGAATCAGACCTTGACACAGGATTTCATTAGTTGGGAGGGCTTCCCTGGTGGTTCACATGGTAAAGAATATGCCTGTAATGCAGGAACCCCGGGTTCAATTCCTGGGTTGGGAAGTTCCCTGGAGAAGGGAATGGCAATCCATTCCAGTATTTTTGCCCGGAGAATTCCATGGACAGAGGAGCCTGGTGGGCTACGGTTCATGGGGTCACAAAGAGTCAGACACGACTGAGCGACTGAGTGACTAACACAACACAAGAAGAGGAAACACCAGCAAGGAACTAGGAAAGGAAGCAAGAAAAGAAGGCTGCTGATAAAAGGTGCATTAACACACAGGTAACCACTGGGCAACTTGGTCTTAACCCCTGGAGGAAACTCAACACACACCTTGGAGTTCCTGCACCTGAGGGGGATGAGAGCCAGACATCCCAATTCCTGCCAGTTCGGGGTCAAAAGCCACAGTGGATCTGAGGGGAGATTTTCCTTCTCTGGCACTTCCAGTGTATTACATGAGTGGGTAAAGTGGGTTTCAGGTCCAAAGAACACCCTCAGACAAAGGATGAAGGCATTTGGAAACTGGTCAGAGTGGGAGGATGTGACCCAACACGATAATATCGGATGCAAAGTTCCAGGGTCCCCGACATCTGTGGCCCAATTCTGAGTCCTCACACCATACCTCAGGGACTGGATTTTGCTTGAATTGATGGCTGGCGGTGAAAGATGTGTAGCTAGCAGTGTGTAGTGCCAATAAAGTCACAGAAGCCTCTGCTGAGTCCTCCGCAACTCTCAGATTCTAGGCCTATGTCTCCTTAATCACAGCACTGGTGTCCCATAATTTTCTGCCCTCTGGAGTCTTGGTACTGAAGGACAATATGCTGTTTTGAGTGGATAGTAACTGGAAAGTATCAAGTCTAACCAGGGAAATAAATGAAACTCCACAAAGTAAGAATTTAGTGAAGCATGAGGTATTGAACAAGGTTGAGCACTTGGCTTTAACAGCTGGATTTGCTGAGGTAAAATTATTCGTCTTGAAATTTTAGGGGTGATCTGACTCAGGATTTTTCCAGAAATGAGTAAGTCATAGGTTCGGGGTAACTGATATTTAATGATTTCATTTGGGGGCTAAAACGTTTCTAGTCATTTATATTAGTAACAGTTTTTCTTAGAGGCTGCGAGACCAAAGGTGGGACAGATTCTGGTCCTTCTTTTCCTTCCTGGCTCTGCCCTCATCCAGCATTTACTGTGGGGCACTTGGATTTATATGTGGTTCAACACTGTGGTTCAAATGCTGAAGGCTTTCATAATCCTGGAGGAGACAGACACACAGATGAGGGCACACTAACCAACAAGCCATGTTATGGGCCTTAGGACAACCCATCAGCCTCTCTGGATCTCAGTTTCATTTGGAAGTGTTTTCATGGATGCTATCAGTGGTTCTCAACCTTGGCTTTCCTTCAGAAGCACTTTGAGGAGCTTTGAAAGAACACCCATGCCCTGGCTGACCCCAGTCCCAGAAATTCTTTCTAACTTGCTCAGAGGAGGCCCCCAGCAATGGTATTTTCACAAAAGCTCTCAAGGTGATTCTAGTGTGTCCTGAGGTTGGAAACCACCAGATGACAACTTTCAAGTTTTGGGTAACTGTAGAACTGCTGCTTCTTCTGAACAGAGTTTGCTTTCTGTGTAACTCAGCACAAGCCAGTCAGTATAATTGGAAATCATGTTCCATGGTAAAACACAACATGAGGGAAGTGGTGCTCTGGGTTAGGTGACCACACGTTGGCCCGGACTTGGCCTCTGAGTGGATAGCTTACCTCAGTAAGGCACATAAAACCTCATTCCAGAAATAACACATGCCCACATTTTTTTTTTCCCTCAGAAGACACATTCATAATGCCAACAACTAATTATCATACCAAGAAAACAAAAACTGTGAGGGAGAGCAGAGGCAGATTGGCAGCACCACTGAGTTGTACAAACTATGACTCACTCTTGTTCTAGGTTGAAGCATCTTTGTAGCATCTTTCTGAGAAGGACTTGGTGGTTGCTTTGCAAAGGAGAACAGGCATCGTACTTCACCGTGTGCCTGAAAGGAGAGAGAGTTCTCCAATCTCCTGCATCCTCTGGTTTACTTCAGCTCACACAGCTCAGTGAACTTTCCATAGTGGGAATAGAGAACTGTGGGCTTCCACGTGGTTGTTCTGGCTTGCTCACTATACTAACAATCACTTCTATTACGTATAAGGCAATTAAAGGATGAGCTTAGAAGCTGGCATCTTTCCTTTAAAGTCAAAGCCAGAAGCTTAGTTTTTTGCTTGCTCTTTTGGTAGTGACAGTTTCCTATGAAAACAAATTTCTTATTGGTGATGATGTAAGAGCTGGTGGAGCAATCTCAGCTCATGGTTAGCTTGGAGCCTGCCCCATGCCTTTCTGAGATCTTGTCTGTGATATATGGCTGACAAAACCGCTCCCTAAGAGCGCCATCCAACATATTGCTCTCACCATGGATGAATCTGAGGTTCTCTAAAGGGATTGATTCTTCTAGAGCATGTTGAGTGGATGACCTGGTAGCAGGTATAAACTACTTGTACTTTTTCTCGCTGGTGGTGAAGCCAGCGTTGCTCCATCTAACGGAATGTCTACAAAAAGCAGCAGGAACTTCATTCATTCATTCACTTGCTAGGTACATTTCCTACTTCATCTTTTATAGCAAGTCTTGTTTGAAAGAACTTTGAGGTGTGTACTGATGACTGGGGTCACAGGGTTGAATTAGTCAGTTGATTACAAAGGGAACCTCAACTGAAAAGACAGAGACACATACCAACCCAGTGAAGATCTGAGTGGGTTAAAACTTGGAGTGACATAACTCCGCCAAACTAACTTCATAATATACAGTGTGGGCATGTAACAAAGGCATTGCAAGATGGGATTTGAGTTTTTCCAATTAGATATGAACAGCTAGAACGTACTTAAAAGATTAACACTGGGGAGAGACATTTCTAACCAGACTGTATATATGGACTGTAGCCCACCAGGCTCCTTTCTCTGTGGGATTTTCTGGGCAAGAATACTGGAGTGGGTTGCCATTTCCTACTCCAGGTGATCTTTTTGACCTAGGGATCAAACCTGCATCCCTTGCATCTCCTGCATTGGCAGGTGGATTCTTTACCACTAAGCCACCTGGGAAACCAGAGACATTCATACAAATGCAAGTCTGACCATGTCTCCTCCAAAGACCTCTCCTTGGCATCCCACTGGCTGCTAGTTCAAGGCTGGGCCTGAGAGTGTTTGTGTTGCAGGTGGCTCTGACCTGCTGAAGACCTCCTATAGGGTCTGCTCCTGTCATCCCAGGGACCTGCTTGCTCCCTATCACCTCGCACATTTAATCATCAATAATGCTATTTTAACTTTTATAGGATGAGACACTATCTCATGGTTTCTTCTGTACGTACCGTGTTCTTTGCTTCTACGAAAGCCCTGCCCCCTTCCTTCCTCCACTTTCCTTTCTCCTAAAGATTGTCTAGTCAATTCCTATTTCTCCTTCAGAACCAGCTCAAACGTCAGTTTTTGCAGGACTCTCTCTTTAAGACTCCTGACACTTCCAGGATTAAAATCTCTCTCCTTTTTCTATTTCTTCATCCTTTTCACACTTTATATTGCATCAGATTGTTCAGTTGGTTTATATAGCCTCTTCCATTCATAAGCTTCACAAGAGCAGTGTCCAGTTGATTTGTCTCTATTTCCTCAGTAAGTAGACAGAGTCTCTGATACATCATGCTGCTGCTGCTGCTAAGTCGCTTCAGTCATGTCCGACTCTGTGCGACGCCATAGATGGCAGCCCACCAGGCTCTTCTGTCCATAGGACTCTCTAGGCAAGAATACTGGAGAGAGTTGCCATTTCCTTCTCCCTGATACATCACAAACAATCATTATCTGTTGCACAAATGAATTCTAGATTTTAGGGTTAGCAATTACTCAATATTCAACACATGTTAATTTATTCAATTAAAATACATTATTCAATAAATTTTAAAAAGCCTGAACTCTCAGCTGAACTGTAATATAAACTTCATACATAGCGGTAATCTTTCTAGGTCCATAGCTTTGAAACTCAAAGAAGGACTGCACACAATCATTTTATTAATAGCTCCTGGCTGGGTCTATAATTATTTATGATTATATCGTTCAATATAATCGTTGGATGGCATCACTGATTCAATGGACATGAACTTGGGCAAACTCTGGGAGATGGTGAGAGATAGAGAAACCAGAACTTCTACAGTCCTTGGGGTCACAAAGAGTTGGGTACAACTTGGTGACTGAACAACAACAATAATAAGTATCTTTCAGATTTCCTTGATTTTCCTATTGTAAACTTCTCAGAAAGATCAATCAAGCAAAGGAAGCAAACAATTGAAATTTGATTTAAACTCTTTTGGTCTCTTGGGGCTTCTGTTTGGTACAGCACAGGCAGATTTAGTAGGGTACAAGTTTTCTACAGACAATGGGAAGACAACACAGTCAGTGGTAAAGCAAAAACAAGAAAATCCTAGGTCAGACAATGTTGTGGAGAGTGCCTGCCATCATACTTTCCACCAACCTAAGTCTTTGGGTACCTGCTAATTCTCTGATTCATGTCTTCATTTGATGTGAAGTGTTATAGTCATCCTCTCTCCTTCTTGATCTCACACAAATAAATCTTTCCTCGGAAACAGAGAGGTAGATTACTTGTCAGTACCCCCTCAGCGCCTTCTCTGAATTGGGAGTGATTCATTTGTGTGGATCAAGCCTCTTTGTTTGACTCATGTTTCATTCAAGTTATGCAAGTGACTAAGAGATGGGAAAGTTTTCTGGAGAAAGTGAGTTTGTTGCTGTATTAAATTTCTTGAGTCTGAAGAATCTCAGATCGGCTCTTGAATTGTGGTGCTTTTCATTTTGATCAGACACTGTTAATTCAAAAATGGTGTGAAAGTGTCCTAAAAGTTTAGCTTTGCTTTTCTGAAAATCTTAAACCAGAGGACTTCTGCCTTTAAACAAATTCTGCAGATCAAGAGATTTTATTTAAATTAAGCAGTAGTCTCTAAATGTGTGACTAGCCTTTAGACAAATTCTGCAGATCAAGCGATTTTATTTAAGTTAAGCAGTGGTCTCTAAATGTGTGACTATTTTATGAGCATTATATGGAGTAAATGGAGTTTGCAGTACTTAGTACATGGCTCCTAGATTAAGACATCTTGAAAATAGTGGTCCTTCTTACTGTTACTAGTATTTTCTTAACTTCCCCTGGACCCTGTTATTCAGTGCTCCCCTAAGGCTCTGCTTTTCATTAATAACACCCTCATTTCCTCATTTGATAAGCCATTTCTTAGTGTGAACCTGGTATTTACTTCTCTTAAAAATACTGACAGAATAAATATATTTTCCTTCTGTCTATAAGGACCTTACAGAAGCCCTCCAAAAAAAAAGGAGAGGGGATGAATTCTAAGTCATCACTGTTAAGAGTACACACCTGTGTACACACATTTAAATTCATGAGTTTATACTGATACCTCTATTTCTGATCCTACACTGTAGGTGAAATACAGGATGTATTCTACCTAATCTTCCCCTTTCCTGATTTGTGACTCCTTTTTCCAACAGTTGAGAGATCTTTCTTTCACTATCCATGATAGATTTTCTTTTTTGTCCAATCCTAGTATACACATGGAGAAGGAAATGGCAACCCACTCCAGTACTCTTGCCTGGAAAATCCCATGGACGGAGGAGCCTGATAGGCTACAGTCCATGGGGTTGCGAAGAGTCAGGCTCAGTGGTAAAGAATCTTCCTGCCAATGCAGAAGACTCAAGTTCAATCCTTATGTCAGGAGGATCCCTTGGAGAGTGAAATGGCAACCCACTCCAGTATTCTTGCCTGGGAAATCCATGGAAAGAGGAGCTTGGTGGGCCACAGTGAGCGGAGTCTCAAAAGAGTCAGACACATCTTGGCAACTAAACAACAGCAACAGTTCAGTTCAGTTCAGTCACTCAGCCATGTCCAACACTTTGTGATCCCATGGACTGCAGGCATCCCTGTTTGAAGCTTACTCAAGCTCATGTTCATCGAGTTGGTGATGCCATCCAACCATCTCATCCCCTTCTCCCCCTGCCTTCAATCTTTCCCAGCATCAGAGTCTTTTCCAATGAGTCAGTTCTTCAATATCAGGTGGCCAAAGTATTGGAGCTTCAGCTTTAGCATCAGTCCTTCCAATGAATATTCAGGAGTGATTTCCATTAGGATTGACTTTTTGATCTCCTTGCAGTCCAAGGGACTCTCAAGAGTCTTCTCCAACACCACTGTTCAAAAGCATCAGTTCTTTGGTGCTCAGCTTTCTTTATGATCCAATTCTCACATCCATACATGACTACTGGAAAAACCAGAGCTTTGACTAGATGGGCCTTTGTCGGCAAAGTAATGTCTCTGCTTTTTAATATGCTGTCTAGGTTGGTCATAACTTTTCTTCCAAGGAGCAAGCATCTTTTAATTTCATGGCTGCAGTCACCATCTGCAGTGATTTTGGAGCCCAAGAAAATAAAGTCTGTCACTGTTTCCATTGTTTTCCCATCTATTTGCCATGAAATAATGGGACCAAATGACACGATCTTAGTTTTTTGAATGTTGAGTTTTAAGCCAACTTTTTCACTCTCCTTTTTCACTTTCATCAAGAGGCTCTTTAGTTCCTCTTCTTTTTCTGCCATAAGGGTGGTGTCATCTGCATATCTGAGGTTATTGACATTTCTCCCAGCAATCTTGATTCCAGCTTGTGCTTCATCTAACCCAGCATTTTTCATGATATACTCTGCATATAAGTTAAATAAACAGGGTGACAGTATACAGCCTTGATGTACTACTTTCCCAATTTATAGCCAGTCCGTTGTTCCGTTTCCAGTTCTAACTGTTGCTTCTTGACCTGCATACAGATTTCTCAGGAGGCAAATAAGGTGGTCTGGTATTCCCATACAAGATAGTTTCAGAATTTATAGCCCACACCCATGAGAGATGTAGTGTACTTGAGTGTATTTGAGTACGGTTCTTATTATCTGTTTAGCTTGTTAGTATATAAACAAAAACTATTTCCCAGAGTTACTCAGGTTAATTCTTTTCTCCCCCACCCCCTTCAGTGTGGTTTCATTATTTGTTTGTACTGCACTTCATTTGTTATTGTTTGGATTCCATCTTGCCCCTCCTCCAGCATCATCAGATTTACAGTGTTAGTTATAGTAGGACTGGGATTTAATCGGTCACACAGCACAGTTGCTTTGCAACCTCTTCTCTTTACCATTTGCCTCGCCCTTATTTCCTGGTCTCATTTTCATGTGAGTGTTTAATTCAAAGAAAAACTGGTTTTAAGTCTGCTCCCTAATCCTTTTAATTTGGGAGGAGATTGAAATGAATAGTTAAAGGCTTTTAGGTAGGTAGCAGGTGGGTGGAGGAACAGTAGCCTGGAGCAAAGATAATTTGTAAAATAGAGATTTCAGTGGAATTGAGGGTCATCCATACGCATGCTGATTTAGCAACAATTCAGTGAAGAAGGGTCGCATCCTTAACCTCTGACCTGGGTTGTTTGGTGGGGCTTGATCAGTGCCAGGAAACCCATCCAACTGTAATGTCTTTAGAATTAGCAGGTCCTTGCCCAAGTGAGCTTCTGGGGTTTGCAGGGTCTCATTCCCTGTAATGGAGAAGGCAATGGCACCCCACTTCAGTACTCTTGCCTGGAAAATCCCATGAACGGAGGAGCCTGGTAGGCTACAGTCCATGCAGTCGCTAAGAGTCGGACACGACTGAGCAACTTCACTTTCACTTTTCCCTTTCATGCACTGGAGGAGGAAATGGCAACCCACTCCAGTACTCTTGACTGGAGAATCCCAGGGATGGCGGAGCCTGGTGGGCTGCCGTCTGTGGGGTTGCACAGAGTTGGACACGACTAAAGCGACTTAGCAGCAGCAGCAGCAGCAGCAGCAGCAGCAGCATTCCCTGTAAAGTTTAGCTAAGTCTTCTGTTTCTGCTCATTCCTTTATGTGTTCATTCATTTGATTATCTATTGACAGACACAGAGTGGAGCTCTTATTCTGGGTGCAGGACTTTGCAGAAGATGTACAATAGCTGGGTCTCTTCTAGTCATCAAGCATCCTTCCACCCAGTCCCACCATCTGTTTTGTGACCATTCTCAACAGTCATAAACTATTTGGGAGCAAAGCAATTAAAAGTCATGGAATTATTGGGACTTCTTTGGTGGTGTTCCCTCAATGCAGGGGACCCAAGTTCCATTCCTGGTCAGGGAACTAGATCTGTCATGCCACAACTAAGACCTGGTGCAGCCAAATAAATAAAAAAAATTATTTTTTTTTAAAGTCATGGAATTGTGCTCAGAATCAACTATCCAAAGAAAACAAAACCTCAGGCTTTCTGGAAAGGGAGTTATTTCAAAAGTCTCATTTCATACCCTCTCCTACCACCTAGACTTTAGGGAAAAGGGTTAGCTACTTATAGGCCTTGTCTTAGTGCTCTTTCCTGAAGCAGTTCAAACAGCCCTGCCTGGACATGAATTTGAATTGGCATAAACAGCGTTCTGCAATTAATGGGGGAAAACAGTCTTGTGGTAGTGCTGGGAAACCACGGGCTGAAGGTGATTCATCAGGCAGGTCACAACAAGGCCAATGCAAATTCTAAAATGTTTGTTTCTCTTGAATGCTATTCCCAGCATAGTAAACAGGACTACAACCCATGACTGCAAACTGCAATAACAATTTCAAAAGCACCTAGTAGGATAGAGATGATCATGAACACACAAGTTTAAGGATTTAAGGTACAGTTGAAGAGGATGATTCCGTTTCAAACTTTGTAACCCAGATATTGTTAACATCAGTTTATTAGTGTCATGTTTCACTGAAAGATGTATATGTCGACTAAAAAAAAAAAGCACAGTGTAAGACTTCCTTGGTGGTCCAGTGGCTGGGACCCTGAGCTCCCAATGCAGGGGGCCTGAGTTAGAGCCCCATTCAGAGAATTAGATCCCACATGCCACAACTGAAGATGCTACATGTCACAAAGAAAATTGACAATCCTGTGCACCACACCTAGGACCTGGAATAGACAAATAAATAAATACTAAAAAACAAAACAAAAACACACAATGTGAGAGCTGAGTTAAGTTTTATTAGGGGCAAAATGAGGACTATAGCCTGGGAGACAGCATTTCAGATAGCTCTGAGAAATTACTCCAAAGAGGTAGGGGGAAGGTCAGTATATCTGTGATTTTGGTGAAGGGGGAGTTCATGCAGTCAAGAGCATATTTTTTGCAGAAGGTTTCTGCTAGTCACCAGGAACAGAGGTCACCATGGAGGATTTTAATGCTTTTTTCCAGATATGAGGATATGTAAGAATTGGGTGCATAAAGTCTTCTCCTGAGAGTATCTAACTATCTGAAACACTTGTTCTGTCAGATTTTCCCAAAAGACAGAGTGCTTCATTCCTGATCTCCACTCTGAACTGCTTTCAAGAGGTGTTGAGAGTCAGCAGCCACAGTTGTTCATAATTTAATCCTCACAGAGGTAGATGGCAAGCGCCAATGGTGAGTGCCAATTTGTAGGTGATGCAAAATACCATCAATGCTGAATGCGCTTTATGTGTTTTTCAAATTGGCTTATAGTCTTTGTGGGAGGATCAGGCAGTCTGCCTGCATAATCTCATTTTTTCTCTCTCCTTTTCTTTATTTCTTCCTTATAATACACCAGGGAAAGGAACCCCATTTTGTTTTACCTCAGGGCCTGATTGAAGTGAACATATGTAGTTGGGCAAGGACTGAAGAGTGAATCAAACAATCTTTTTTCTAAGGGAATAAGACCTCATCTTTTGTGGTTTTGTTGGCAGTCCTATTTTTTTTTTCTACTGTTTGACAATCAAGTTAGTATTTGGAGCAATATTCCCAATAGAAATGTTATTTGTTATTTCTTGGGGGTTTGCACTTTTAAAAAATTGTGATTACTGTCTCTTATTTCAGAATTTCATTGTGGGAGAACCCATACCTACCCAGTGGCCTCCAAGGTGTTTCTTGGAAGGTGTTTCTAATTGTTTGGACCTTATCTGAGCATCATCTGAGTTATGCAAGGGTCCCATATTATGCATTCAAGTTGGCTCTTCATTGAGAAATAGTTTGCATAAAGTTATTGGCATTTCCTGCCCCTGTTAAGCCAAAACTATCTTAAAAACAGCTTTTCTGCCTGGACTCAGGTACTATTGCTTCACGTCCAGACCAGAATCAGGAAATGAAGAGGCATGTGTGAAAAGGAAAATTACTGGGGTGGAGGTTTGGGGTGGGGAACGGGGAATTTCTCAATATTTTCATGGCTCAAAATGCTCAACATGGATATGTCATTAGGAAAAAGAAAAAAAAAAAACAAAAGGCTTACTCTTAGTGGAAATTGCCACTGGTCAGATTCTCTACTGTAACTTCTGAGCTGGGTAGATCTGAGAGGCTGCAGGGTTAGTCTAGCTAGTTAAAATATTCAGTTTCTTTGCAAGTGTTTTGAGGGCTTATACAACTTGGCAAAGCTCTTTAAGAAAAAGAATACTGATTAGAAATACAAAATTAGGCATGAAAGTGAATATCTGTCTATAATGAGAAAAGAAATACTAAGGATTACCAAATTTTAAAAAGATGGCAAATGCCATATATATTACAAAGTCTATAAAACAACACAATATTTATATTAGCCTGACACACTTCTATAATATTATTTTTTTCACGTTATTTTAGCTGCATGCTCATCAATCACTTCAAGGCCATCAAATATGAGGTGAAATCTGATAGAGGGGAAATTGGAGTGGCAAGAAATAGTGATTTTTATAATTTTGACTAAAATGTCTCACTCTTACAGATTTTATAGAAACTTATGACAGTGTGAACACATTGGGAGGCCTTTTTCCCTTCCAGCATCTTAGAAGGAGCCCATGTAAGAGATGGGCCCTGATGTTTAACCTTCGTTAGCTTTATGGTGAATCACGTATGATCTGATGTGAATGTGGGCAAGTGACTTAACTCTCTGACCTCAGTTTCTGTATCTGTCTATTTCACTGAATTCCTGTGAGGACCAAATAAGATAAGTGTATATGATAGCCTGAAAAAAATGAACTCATTTGGTTTTTAGGTTACTCAGTACAAGCCTCAGTTTATTGTCAAATCGAAGAGTATTTTGAAGAGTTCAATAGATGGAACAGTAATTCTGTTATGGGGTGTACTTTAACTTTGGTCAAAAAAAATTACCCATTCTCAGCAATCCAGAGCACCAGAAAATAAAAAGTTTGGTGGAGCCATTTAGGAGAGGACTTAAAAGATTTTGGAAGTTGTTTCCAGTCTTGCGAAGTAGCATGTATCTTGGCGAGCATTGGGCCTTTAGGTATATCTGGGGTGGGGATTTTTATTGATTCAGGAAAGCTTCCAGAATCTGAGGGGATTCCCAAAGAGGAAAGAGAATTTCATTCTAGCAGAACTGAGGGCATTCAGAATGAGGCCTTTATTGTTGGCAGATATGATAATGGAGAATGTTGAAGGGAGACAGATACCATCTTAAAAGTTACCTGGTAAGCCAGTCCTTCTGCAGAAAGATAACAAGCAAAAGACACATTTAAAGAATACAGCTCGACCACAAATTAGATTTCTTTTACCGAAGCCAGGTTTGAACTGACTAGTGAACACACACACACAGAGTTATATTTTCCTATGTGGTTCAACACAATGAGGTTGACCCAACCTCTTTCCCTTCCTTGTTTCTAAACACTTCTACTTGGTGCTTTATAAATCATGTATTTCATCAACAAAACACCTTGTACACCTTGTGTCTCTGATCTCTTTTCAAGATATGCACTTCATCTTCTAGATCTAACTAAAACTGGGCTTTCCTCTGGAGACCTTGATTCTTGCGCATCCCTCCCATGAGGGGGTGGTTTCTTCTATACCTTGTGTATCCCGGGGCCCGAGGATGGAGTAGCTGCTTCTGAATTCTTGCAGCCAATTCCAAATCATTTTTCTTTCTTAATTTTCTTTCAGATTCCAGAATTTTGTCCCACATGCCCCCCTTCAACCATTCTTTTTTTGTCTACCTGACTACAGTGTAGGATCAGCCAGTGTTGTCTCTTCCCCTCGGTAACTAGAGGAGTGCCAGGCACCTAACAGACCTTCAATCAACATTGGAAAGAAAGAACATATAAAGAAAAAAAGAGAGAGAAACACATATGTTGAGGAGGTACCTGTTCCCTCCATTCAGATCTGCAGCCTTCTTGGGTCAGATGTGTTAATTTCCCCAACACAGATCATACCTGGTCCCATTTCCACGGCTTTTGTTTCTGTTTTCTGTGCAATCGAATACATCAGACCCTGATCTTCTGCCTGTCTTTGTAATTTTCTCTTTTAAAGCATCTCACATCCAATACCCTTGAAAGAGCTTGTACTGGCTGTTTAAGTCAAGCCAATGTCTTTCTTTTGGCTCACATTATACTTGAAGCTAAATATTCTTACACAGTACTTGACATAGATTTTGGCAATAATTGTACTTCAAGTGTGACAGGAGCCTTTGTTTTCTTTATTCAATTAATGTAAATCCACCTTTAGGGCAGAGATCTCTGCTTATTCTTCCTTTAGATTCCTCACCATGCTTATCCCTGTGCTGGATAAATGGCTTAATAAATATATATTAATCTATTGATAATAATCACATGGCAATCAAGAAAATGTTCAACTTATTTTTAAAGATCAAATGTATATATACATATATATATATATGTAGACACACAAATGGAATATACTTTTATATCTGCTGAAGAAAGACACAAGTAAAGGTAAGAAAGGACTCCCTATAAGTATGTGATACAGTCTTGGTTCTGAGGACCAGAGGCTCTGACCGTCCCTAGGACATGTCCTCATTGTGATGATGGTCAGCACAGCATCAGCACCTGCAGTGGCCTGCTTTTCAGGTTACTGGGCCACAGTGAATAATCTGGCCATCTTAGTACAGCCCATGAAGTCAGAGCCACTTCCTGTTTCACAAGCTGGCTGCCTTTAGTGAACTTCCAGTATTCAAGGGCTAGGGCACACAGGAATTAGGTGAAGAAGGCTGAACAACAATTAGTTTTGGTGGAAGGAATGAAGGATGAACCCAAAGTATCTGAGCAATCCTTGAGGGAGTGTGTTTCCTCTGAAATGGTTGGCAGTAATTCAAACCCAAGAGGCCTTCCAATTCTGAAGAATTGGCCATTGCAGTTCTGGGAGAATTGGAATTGTTCCAACTTAAGAAATTAAATTCTACTGTCCTCTGAAAATTTTGGTGAAAAATTATCTGTTAAAAAATACTAGCTTCTTATTTCTTCCCCCCACATCACTTGTGAGATCTTAGTTCCTTGACCAGGGATCAAACTCATGCTCATGGCAGTGAAAGCACCAAGTCTTAACCACTGGACCACCAAGCCATTCCTACCCTCTTACTTCCTACATGCTCCTAAGCATAATTGTAGGAAGGACAGAATACTGACATTGCTGAGTTGACAAGAAATAATGCATAATTTCTCACCCAGATCTACTCACTTATTATATATTTGTATTTTGTGGAGCATACTCTTTTATCCTCCTGAAAACACATTGCACATTCACAATAAGACGGAAATAAGTCATAATCAAATGCCAAAGAGGTGAAAAAACAATGATCAGATATGGACTGTAAAACTCACTTCAAAATGTATTTTTAAACATTTTACCTTTTAAGGGAGATCTTCGGAATGTTGCTATATTGATTCAAAGAAAATTTGTATAATTAGATTTTTTCTAATCAATTCTTTTCCTCACCACTGCTTCTAGCCTTGTATATCATATCCTCAAAGGCAATGATCTTCAAGTTCCTGCTATAGTAACAAAGTATTACAAATGGGGTGACTCAAAAGAAATTTATCTTCTTACAGTTCTGGAGGTTAGAAGTTCAAAATCAAGGTGTTGGCATGGCTGGTTCCTTCTGAAAGCTGTGAGGACAGTCTGTTCCAGGTCTCTTGCCTAGCTTCAGATAGTCTGCTGATTGTTTTTCAGTCACTCAGTCATGTCCACCTCTTTGTGACCCCATGGTCTGCAGCACACCAGGCTTCCCTGTCCTTCACCTTTTCCCGGGGTTTGCTTAAACTCGTGTCCATTGAGTCGGTGATGCCATCCAATCATCTCATACTCTGTCGTCCCCTCTCTTCCTGCCTTCAACCTTTTCCACCATCAAGGTCTTTTCCAATGAGTCAGCTCTTTGAATCAGGTGGCCAAAGTATTGGAGCTTCAGCTTCAGCATCTGTCCTTCCAATGAATATTCAGAGTTGATGCATCACCTGATTTCTGCCTTCATCTTCAACGGCATTCTCCTTGTCTGTCTTTATGTCTAAATCCACCCCCCCTGCCCGTTTTTTCCATAAAGATGCCATATTGAAGTAGGTCTTCCTTTAAAGACCTCACTTAACTGTTTAAATCTACAAAGATCCTATTTTCCAATAAGGTATATTCTGAGATGCTGGAAGTTAGGACTTTAACATAACTTTTTTTTTTTTTATGTTGGTGGGGGGCATAGTTTAACCCTTAACAATCCTTTTATACCCAGTCAATAATCACTATTAAGGGCCAGCAATGCTCTCACAGCTGTTGTTCATGGTGTATATCTTCCTTGTCATATGTCTAGGTATTTCAATGAGATTGGTGATGTTGGTTTTCTAAAGAGAGAAAGGTTGAGGTGTCTATAAATGTGGCCTCCATTTCAAAGGGTTGCTGCAGGGGAGAGTATTGCTGAAACAGAAGTTCAAGTGCATTTGGCATTACCAGGCCACTGCCTGTGAGAGTAAATGCTCCCTTATGTATCATATGAGTCCCATCACATTCCGTTACTCATATGGGTGAAAAGCAAGGGAAAGAGTGAAATTAGGGAGAAAAGGAATTCTTAAGAGATCTTAACTTGATGTGCAAATGTTATAACCCTGATATCGTTTCAAAACTTTTACCACTGAGTGATTGTTGACCACAACTATGCATGGAGAATCTACCAGTAATAACATGCACAGCGTACAAAAGACTGTTTTGCTTCTTGGATTGTGCCCTTGATTATTTGCTCATCACTTATCCCTGCCTAAGGCACAGTGGATGATAGCATCCATCCAAATGACTCAACTAATAACAAGCATCTTGCTGGGCATGGTGAAATGACTCAGAGATGAAACTAAATATCAATCAAGAAGGCTGTTTCTAAGGTAAATGTTGAATAAATCGGTACTGAAATCTAGGTGCCGAGTATACTGTGTGTTCACTGAAAATTTTCAACTTTGCTGTATGTTAGAAAACTTCTACAATAAAATATTAAGAAAAAATCACATCAATCAAGCACCATGGATAACTTTTTTAGAGTGAAAGAGCAAGGTCTGTTAGTATCCATTTGTTGTAAATGTAGAGAACATTCGAGCATAGAGAGTTCAGGGCCAGTCTTAACTCTCTTGGTGATGGCTGGTTAAACAAAGACTCATCATTTCTGGTTTTGATCTCAGTTTTCTTATTTTAAATTATTAGGATGTGGTAAGCAGCCTTCTTATCTTGTTTTACGTGATTTTTAGCTGCCAGATTCTACCAATCTACATATTTTAAAAACTAGCCTATCACTGCTTCTAAATCTTCTCCATTTAATTGTGCCCTAGGTATGATTATGAATTTGATAGCAGGAGTACAGTACGATGTACATAAAATACGGCCTTCCTATGTTATGAGCTATCTTTTCTTCAGTTCTAAAGCAGAGTTGTGAAGCATACAGTTTCTAGAGTCATATTTCCTTGTGTATTAAAATCTCAGCTCAGTAGGTCTTCGAGCAGATTACTTAACCTTTTTATGCCTTATCTTAAAGTGCAGACAGAATTAGTTTTTGCATCATATCACTGTTAGCACCCATAGTAAGGGATCAATAAATTTAGCTATATCTCTCTAGAAACTTTATTTTATCTGCCATCCTTCTTTCTCTCTCTCTCTCTCTGTCTCTGTCTCTGCCTCAACTCTCTATTTCTTTATCTACCCAAATCTATTTCCCTCAGACCAGTGATGTGCTGAGAAAAGAGGTCTTTCTCCAGTCGTGGCAGTGACCTTGGGTGGCTTTCATCAACCCCATTCTGTTTCCTCTCTATTATGAAAAGCAGCCTTCTTTGTTGATGGAACATCCAGTTTGCATCTCCCTACGTCACAGATAACTGCTTCCTTTATGAACAGTTTCTTCACCAGCACTATATTTTTTCTTGCCCTCTCTGACCTTTTCTACAATAGGGTCCTGAACTTCATCTGCAGTCCTCTGGTCTATATCAGGTTTCTTCAGATGCCAGGTGAAACATTTAGTCAAATCACTCTCTTGACAAGCAATCAATCCACAAATATTTATGTTAGTGTCCATAGGATCAAGCCACCAAAACCTGTGCTCTTCTTTTCTTTATAAAACCAGCATTTAAAATCAGCTATGGGGATTCCTTGATAGTCCAGTGGTTAGAAATCTGCCTGCCAATGAAGGGGACATGGGTTCAATCCCTTGCCCGGGAACATCGCACATGCCTCTGAGCAACTAAGCCCGTGAGCCACAACTACTGAGCCCACCATGCACTCTAGAGCCCATGCTCTGCAACAAGAGAAGCCAGTGCAATCAGAAGCCCAAACACCGCAACGAGAGAGTACTCCCCACTCATTGCAACTAGGGTAAGCCTCTGCACAGCAATGAAAACCTAGCACACACACACAAAATAATAATAAAAAAATTAAGTCAACCATGATGTTAACAATAACAATAATGATCTCCAGTAAGTTAAGCTGGTTTATGTGTAGACACAGGTTTTTTAAGTTTAATTAGTTAATTCATTTATTAGACTGTGTCAGATCTTAGTTCTGGCATGAGGGATCTTTGTTGCGGCCCAGAGGCTCTCTAGTTTTGGTGTGCTGGCGCCAGAGGGCTTGGGCTTCAGTAGTTGCAGCATGGGGCTTCCCTGGTGGCTCTGATGATAAAAAATCTGCCTCCAATGTAGAAGACCTGAGTTCAGTCCCTGAGTTGGAAAGATCCCCTAGAGAAGGGAATGGCTACCCACCCCAGGATTCTTGCCTGGATAATTCCATGAACAGAGGAGCCTGGCAGGTTACAGTCCATGGTGCAGCAAAGAGTCAGGCACATGTGAGATCTTATTTCCCCAACAAGAAATTAAACCCGTCTCCCCAGCATTACAGGGCAGATTCTTAACCACTGGACCACCACAAAGTCCCTAGACACAGGTTTTTAAAATGCATATTTCAGAATGTCTAAACAATGTGTTTGTGGCCTGTATGTAGGCTCATGAAAGAGTGATTCAAACATCAACAGCATCAGACATTGCTATACCTCCCAGGAGGCTGACATAGAACCCGTTTGGGGGAAGGCAAAGAGTTGGAACACAGAGAAGGGAATTTACAGTGGTGATGAAAGGGCCTCCTGGGTATCCCTTAGTTAGATAATGATTTTCTTACTGTTTTCTTTAGAGATATAAGCTGGGCTGTAATGCCTCAGAAACAAAACAAATTCATATTGTTAACATGTATAACTAAAAGAATCTTCTTCATTTTCAGAGGATCATTGTCAGAGGTAACTGATACTGTTCTGTGTTCAAAACACACAAATAGGGTCTCTATACTCATCTTCCATGTCTGAAGTCTGAGGACTGTCTACTAATAACACATCAGAGGCACCTGGAGTGTGGCTTTCAAATGCAGATTCAAATCCCACAAATAACTACAATATATCTTAGAGTTTGAGAACCACTGTCTTGTGGACCTTGGGCCTGAATAGGGCCCATTTCCTATCTGGCAGGACTACACAGTAAAATTTGAATTACTCAAGAAAATGCCTTAATAATGAGATGTTACATGCACATATGCACATCACTAATGTTAGTTAACTTTCAGAAAGCTTGTCATTTCTCAAAATCAGCGTTTATAGTTGTGGAAATAAAGGTTAACTTAATTCCTTGGAAATGAAAAAATAATACTAACTGCTCAGCTTAATCTTACGAATGTAATTCAATCATTTCCTGGAAGCAGATGAAGCTCTCATCAGGGACTGTAACCCAGCTGGACACAGTAGCTTCCAAAAGTGGAGTCATCCCGGGTGAAGGGACAGCCTTGGTCTCGTCAGGAAAGTGTTACAATTCCTGTTGATTAGTTGAGCCCTGCAAACAATGGAAAGAAGATGATGCATAAAGGAATAATGTCTTCTTGGTATAGAAGGCCCAATTTAGTTCTCTAAAGAATTTACGCCTGCAGGGCTAAGGGAAGGCCCATTCCTTCCCTGGGAACTAGTGAAGAACTTTCATGGAACATGTGCCCAGAGACCCCCACCTGTCCTGTGTGTGGATGAGGGAGAAGGGCAGCCCTCCTACTGGAACCACCTTGAATCAACATTCCCCACCTTATTTCCTGCCAGGCTTCCCTAGCTTTGAGTCCAAGCTACCTTTGGAAAAGTGATCTTAGGAAGTCCCTTTGCTCCAAGGTCTACCATGCTACACCATGTAGTCTGCACAAATAAAATATTTTTTGTCCCTCAAATGGCAATATGGATGGAGACTTGGACTTCTAGGTATTTAAGTGCCTAGGGTAAAGGGCAATTTAGTTAATCAGGAAATTCTGTTAATTTTGTTATTCTGTTAATAACAATTATAATTATTATAGTATTGTTTTGGTTTGTTTTCCAGACATAATACCTCTTAAATTTGCATTTTAGGCTAGAACTTGGTGATTTTCAATTCTTACTGCATATTATAGTCGTTTAGGGAGCTTTAATGAATTCTTTGCCAACAAAAGTCCGTCTAGTCAAGGCTAGGGTTTTTCCAGTGGTCATGTATGGATGTGAGAGTTGGACAGTGAAGAAAGCTGAGCGCCGCAGAATTGATGCTTTTGAACTGTGGTGTTGGAGAAGACTCTTGAGGGTCCCTTAGACTGCAAGGAGATCCAATCAATCCATCCTAAAGGAGATCAATCCTGGGTTTTCATTGGAAGGACTGATGCTGAAGCTGAAACTGCAATACTTTGGCCACCTCATGCGAAGAGTTGACTCATTGGAAAAGACCCTAATGCTGGGTAGGATTGGGGGCAGGAGGAGAAGGGGATGACAGAGGATGAGATGGTTGGATGGCATCACTGACTCGATGGACATGGGTTTGGGTAGACTCCAGGAGTTGGTGATGGATAGAGAGGCCTGGCGTGCTGCAATTCATGGGGTCGCAAAGAGTCGGACACGACTGAGCGACTGAACTGAACTGAATGAATTCTAACACCCAGGCCCCATTACAGGAAAGAGTTTGATTCCATCTAAGGGAGGTTCTGAGCACCATATTTTTCAAAGCTTCCAGGTGATTCTAAGCGTAGCACCATTGCTAGTTTTATGACATGATACTTACAAAAGTCAATTATATGAAATCAACCACCATCAACAACAAAACTTTTGATTTGACCACACCCTAATGGTTCAATAGTTTATACAGACATCATTCTTAGTTTGACATTTTTCTGGGAATTTGACTACCTTTCACAATTTAAGTGGCAGGAGTTTAATTCCAGAATTCAGAACTCCAAAAATACAGACAGAAATATTCCATCACACAATGATGAAGCAGTAATAACAAATGCCCTATTTACATTTGTGGGGCTTCCCTGGTGGCTCACTGGTAAAGAATCCACCTGCCAATGCAAGAAACACGGGTTTGATCCTTGGGTCAGGAATATCCTCTGGAGAAGGAAATGACGGGTCGCTCCAGTGTTTCTGCCAGGGAAACCCCATGGACAGAGGCACCTGGCAGGCTACAGTCCACGGGGTTGCAAAAGAGTCAGACACAACTTGTTGACTAAAAACAACAATATTCATATTTGTATACTGTTTGGAAGCAGAATTCAGCAAGAAATTCAGCCAATAACATTGCTAACAAAAGTTTGTTTTCTCAATTTGTCTGTAAAATTTCCAGCCTCAAAACTTGAGAGAGTTTAACCTCTGTGAAACCTAATATGTGTAACAAAATTAACTGGAATGGTTTTGCAGTTAGCTTACATTTAATTGATTTGGGGGACTTTAGTCTACAGCTAATCTATGTTCACAGAGCCAGTCAAAGCTGTGAAACTTTCATTTTGCCACATATGGTTATGTCCACCCATAAGCCACTCACTCTCATGTGAGTGAGAGCGGGCTAGGACAAGGCTAGTTTGGGTTTTGAAGACAGGAATTACCTGAGATAATGCTTCCATCAGGTCCACTAGATGGGGGAGGTCCCTGGACACCTTCCCAGCAGCTGAGGAAGCAGTTGTATGCCCTTTCTACCTGATGTCGCACCCCTCAATTTGACATGTACACACTGCTATATTTTTTATGTATTTTCAGCTATGCTGGGTCTTCATTGCTGCGCGGCCTCTCTATAATTGCAGAGAGCAGGGACTACTCTCTCGTGGCCGAGCAAGGGCTTCTCACTGTGGTGCCTTCACTTTTGCAAAGCACAGGCTCCAGGTGCACAAGCTTCCGTAGTTGCAGCACATGGGCTCAATAGTTGTGGTGCATGGGCTTAGTTGCTCTGCAGCATGTGGAATCTTCCTGGACCAGGAATTGAACCCATGTCTCATGCATTGGCAGGCAAATTCTCATCCACTGTGCCATGAGGGAAGTCTGCACGCCTCAATTTGTGAACTGAATTGCTGGCCTTTAATGTTGGTGAAAGATAAATGTAAAGAATTTATGAGAGCTAAGTTGCTAAGCCCTTGAGGAGGAGCACACATATCTAAACTTGTATGGAGGGTAAGGGGGCAGAGAGAACAAGAGGGTATAAAAAACAAAAGAAACAAGTATTTTTTTTAATTAATTTTTATTGGAATATAGTTGCTTTACAATATTGTATTAGTTTGTGCTGTAAAGCAAAGTAAATCAGTTTATATATGTATACATATACATATATCCACTCTTAGATTCTATTCCATAGAGGTTATTACTGAGTATTGAATAGAGTTCACTGTGCTATACAATAGCATTCATATTAGTTATCTATTTAATACATAGTAATGTGTATCTGTCAATCCCAATCTCTCAGTTTATCCCTCCTCTACTTTGATAAACATAAGTTTGCTTTCTCCATCTGTGACTCTGTTTCTTTTTTGTAAATAGGTTCATTTATACCATTTATTTATTATATTTTTAGATTCCACGTATAAGCAATATCATATAATATTTGTCTTTCTCTCTCTGACTTACTGCACTTAGTATAACGATCTCTAGGCATCCGTTTAGATGGTGTCCTTACACTTTTCATTTTTATGCATTGGAGAAGGAAATGGCAACCGACTCCAGTTTTCTTGCCTGGAGAATCCCAGGGACGGCAGAGCTTGGTGGGCTGCCGTCTATGCCCTTAAAGGGCATCCGTTTAGATGGTGTCCTTAGCTAGTGTCTGCCCCTGTATTTGGAGAAGGCAATGGCACCCCACTCCAGTACTCTTGCCTGGAAAATCCCATGGATGGAGGAGCCTGGTAGGCTACAGTCCATGGGGTCGCTAAGAGTCGGACACGACTGAGCAACTTCACTTTCACTTTTCCCTTTCATGCACTGGAGAAGGAAATGGCAACCCACTCCAGTATTCTTGCCTGGAGAATCCCAGGGACGAGGGAGCCTGGTGGGCTGCTGTCTATGGGGTCGCACAGAGTCGGACACAACTGAAGCGACTTAGCAGCAGCAGCAGCCCCTGTATTAATGGGAGGCACGTGCATTTGGCAGCTGCAATCACTTAATCCCTGCACCTTTACCATGAAAACTGAGGAGACGGAGGTGGGGGAGCAGGAATCCAATGCAATCGTTGCTGACATCCATTTAAAGCCAAAGTCATAGAGAGGAGTAATTGGATTGAATGGAAATAGAGTTTTAGAATGAAAGTGAACAATTTGATTTATCTAATTCAGTTAAAACTTACATCATCTTATTTAAATTGCCTGCGTTTCCATTTATATGTCAAATCCTTGGCCTTTACCAAGAACGCAAAGTTTTCCTAATATAAAATAATGGAAGTCTTTTCACCTCTCCTTCAAGGCCGTGCTGTACCATTCCTTTCAGCCAGGACCAGCTGACCCAGGTCCTTGTAAAGACAATCTCTTTCAATGCAGTGTTGGTTGAGTCATAGAATGTGAGCTCCAGAAGGGACCTGAAATGCTCTGGCATTGCCCAAGTCTCTCTCCAGCTGCAGTGAAGCCTCCACATTCTGATCCTCTGGGGGTTTTGGTAGCTATGGGAGCCGGCGCTACCTGTGCTGGAGGACACAGCCTCTCAAGGGCACCCAATCACTCCCAAGGGCAAAAGCCATGGGGACTTTGCAATAGATCAGGTAGGAACTACAAGTTCATTTCCAGAATGAAAATCAGTCTTGCAGTTCAACATGATACTTTATCTCCCAAACCCAGACAAATGGAACCAGCTAGTCAAAGCTCATGACTAGCTTGGCTGATGACATGGCATGAATTCCTCAGGACATACGTTGGAGCATCCCTTGGCCTTGGTGTTTCCCTTGAAAGAAGGAAGTGCAGCAGAGCCTTCTGAGCTGGTAAGGAAATGCAGAGGGAGTTAGGGGTAGGGGGGGTAGTCCTGTTGTGGCAGGGGGAGGCCCCAGGAGAGGGGGAGATAGGCACCAGGCCTCCTCATTATTGCTCACTCATTTGCTCTCAGTAAAGCAGGAATGACTGAAGTCATAAAACAGTGCATTTCATGATCGGATAGTTAACACAGACACATTTCCACTGCAGGTGGGAGTGAGGCTTTCTTGCCTCTCTGCGTGCCCACTCCCAGGGCAAGCCTGAAATTACTGTCTTCAAGCCCTCTGTTCACCTCATTCCTCTTATTCCTTTGAGATTGTCAGAAAGCCTGTGCTGTTTGTAGTTAATACCAAATTGATTTATTGTTACCTCTCACTGAGAGCAGTATTATTTGAGGACTTATATTTTTGTTGGAGAAGGCAATGGCACCCCAATCCAGTACTCTTGCCTGGAAAATCCCGTGGATGGAGGAGCCTGGTAGGCTGCAGTCCATGGGGTCTCGAAGAGTCGGACACGACTGAGCGACTTCACTTTCACTTTTCATTTTTATGCATTGGAGAAGGAAATGGCAACCCACTCCAGTTTTCTTGCCTGGAGAATCCCAGGGACGGCAGAGCCTGGTGGGCTGCCGTCTGTGGGGTCGCACAGAGTCGGACACCACTAAAGCGACTTAGCAGCAGCAATCACACACGTCACCATTTATGTTTTGTCGTATAATATAATCTGCTTTCTCCATTTTGACATTCTTCTCCAATAACTTGTGTACATATATGAACCATTAAACTATGATTATTTATTCACTCAGCGTAACAGGCAAGGCAGCAATATAGACAATTATTAACTCAATAAGTGTTTATTGGGTAACAGGTTCATTTAAGGCATTGAGCCCAGGTCTTGGGGTGAGTACAAAAATGTTTGACTTAAATCCTCTCCCAGGGGCTTCTATTCTAGTAAAGGTGATTAAGCCACAGACACAAATTACTAACTCAAAGAAGAAAGTGGCAACTGTGAAATACTGAGTAAGTGCTGTGAGTCTGCTGAGGAGAATAAGTTAATGTCTGACTTGGGTCTGGAGAGAGTGGGAGGGTCAGAGAGTATTCTATCCAGGGGAGGCTTTTGGTGCTGGATTCTGAGGGAGGCAGGGGTTTAGACAAGTTGTGGTGGGTGGAGATGCAGTGCCCGAGGTAGTGGAAATAGCGGGGGCGATGCCTAGCCCTAGGAAAATACTGAGCACTTTCCAGCCCCATAAACTAGCTGTTTGGTTGTGACACAGAACAGGCTGAAGGTGGTGAGAAGTAAGTTCTCCTAGAGGGAGATCCTGAGAACACTTTGGTGGCAAGCTAAGGAGTTGGAACTTTACCAGTTCAGTTGCCTGGGTTCAGAGAGATATGAATCTGAGTCCTCCCAGAGGAAGGATTATCCTGGCAGCCTTGGCCCTCCCCAGCTTGCACCTGGTGTGTCTGTGGTGAGCTCCGAACACCTGGCTGTCCTGAGTCACATCTGCACAGACACCCACATTCACTGTCTAGTCTGCAGCCCTGCTCTCACCCTCAGTCCACGGGACTGTGACCCTAAGCATCTGTTTACATCTCCCAGGGGTTGGCAGTGTAGGGGGGGGGATGTCTTGTCTCACTCTCCTGTGCCCAATACCAGCTGCAAGCTGGGGAGGGTTAGACTGCCTAAGACTCTAGAGCAGAACTTAGGCAGGGCGTGCAAAGCCAGTGCTTCTGGTTCCTTCCACTCTACCATATCTACCTCCCATGTTTTACTTTACTAATGATGTGTGTGTCATATAAATGTGTACTCCTCTAAGACAAGGTAGGGTAACTTTCATCTTGGGAGTGCTTCTCAAAAATTGCTTTTTGGTTTAGAAACATCTAAATAGCCATATCAGAACTACCATTTGAAAAACACTTTTAAGGCATTCACTCATGAATACTTGTTTGAATAAGTGAATACAATGAATGCTTCCTATATGATAGATACTGTGCTAAACTAAATAATAACTTTTAGGTAAAGTGAAGCAAAGTATAAGTGAAGCAAAAAAATATGTTTTACATCAAAACAAAACACAGTCTCCTTATATTACCATTTATAGGTGCAAGAGTAAATGAAATAGCATAGTATAGACTTACTACAATATAGTAAGACTATAATATAATATAGTCTTAACACATGGCACACAGTAGTCATTACCTAGTTATTACCATTATTAATTCTATACCATGCGAACTATCCAGCTCAAAAAGTTTTTAGTGGAAGATGATGTATTTTGCCTCTCAGTTTCAGGTTTTAAATCTTTTAACCATCAAAAGATTGACACACATTTCTTGAAAAGATCAGAAATTTGGTTTCTTCAGTTATGACAACCATTGCAATGTGCCCTAATGTAGGTATTCTGGTGGCTAAGGACTGTATAAATCAAAGTAAAAAGAGAGATGTGAAACTGTCATTTTATTCTCCTTTAGTTTGGTCATTTGGAGGGAAAAACAAGTTTAGGAGATGTTTGGGTTTATGTCTGAGACATTGGAACAACATTCTGAAAATGAATCAGTCAGCATGATGATGCCAACCTTGTATGGTTCACTTCTGGACTGATCTGCCAGTCCCACAGCTGTACTGCCATGCTATTCATGGGAATGTAGATGAAAATCCTTGCGTTAAAGAAACTCCCAAGTCTTCTGTTCCCTATTCAGAGCAATGGAACTCTCCCTCCACCCTAGAGGTTGTAGCATAGAGCCTTTCCCTTGATCGAGAGCAGAAATAAATGGTCTTGGCATAAAAATTGATTTTCCAACACCACAAAATTTTGTGTGAGTTATCCAAGGACAAAATAGCTATAAAGTGAAATCCTAATACAAGCCTAGAGAGTTCTGAATCTAGATTTACAGACATCATAAAAAGGAAAGATTACTGTGTCAAGGAAGGTACATTTTACTAAGGAAATGATGTTTAATCCCAGTGTTTTTATTTGTAGCATTAATATCATATGAGTATGTTTTATGCAAAGTGGTAGGCAGAGAAAAAGAAGAAATTAATTTTGAACCTAAATATACCAGTGAATAAACAAGTTGAAAAAAGGTGATTTAACATCAGAAGGCTCACCCAATTTGTCTTGTACAAGAACAACAAAAACACAAATACATCATGTTGGTCTGAGTATGAAAGTTGCAAGAGCTTGTCATTTCCATTTTTTAAAAGAGGAAGTAAATGTGTCTGGCTTACTCATTTTTTCCCCAACTTTAAGTTTTCATCTTTAAGTAAACATTATGGAGACTTGCTGACTCACAGCACTTCCCTTCTTCTTGGCTCTTTAAGAACCAAGAATGGCATCACCAAGAGAGTGGACAAACAAATGATGCAAGTTATTCATACACCAAATCAGATAATTTATATACATTTATATCTGTTAATTGGCAAAGGCTGAATAAGATCATCTTGAAAGAAGAATTGTTTTCAGAATCCTAGAGCAAATGATCAATCCAGCAACAGTTTTTACATTTGCTTGATTTGTCCCTCTGATATGTTAGGTACATGTTCTCTTGCTTTTGTAATACTTCAGATTTACATTAGCACTGCTAGCACCATAGCACTTAATATTTATTGGCTTAAGTATCTCTTTCCCCAGCCACATGAATTTCGTGAGGCTTGACCCTCTTAGCCATCCTGGTTTCAGTAAGTGAACCAATTGCCATATCAGCCAGCACATGGAAGATTTCACTCCAGAGCACTGATAACTGCAATTTTTTTTTTTTTTGGTCAGCATTGGGACTAAGAGGGAAACATCAAATTTGGTCACTTCGGGTGAGGAATACAGGTGTAAGGCTGCTTGAAGACAGTTATTTACATGATATAGATGAAAAACTAAAGGAGAGACTGGGAACCACCACAATGGCTTCCGAACTGCTGCTTCCCAGTGAGATTTTAAAATTGTTGCCCAGTGAGATTTTAAAAATACAACTTGAATTAGTTTACTTCTCTGCTTAAAACCCTCAGTGCATCCAAGGATACTTGGGATGAAGACCCAAGCCCTCTCCTGCCGATGAGGCCTTGAGTGACATGGCTCCTCCATCACCTGCCAGGGTGGACCCATTCTCTCCTTCATCCCTCAAGGTTGCTGTTTTCTGGTTCATCAAAACAGACAGCTCTTCTGGCCTCAGGGCCATTGTTTCTGCTCTTCCTCCTGCCTGGATCTGAGAGCCCGAGAAGCATGCCAGGCCTTCTGCTGTCTTTGGCTGCAGACCTCTTTTGTTTGGCCAGTCCAGAGATTTTTAAAGCTTGAATTTGAACGCCTTAGGGCCAGTAGACTTCCTCCAATCTGCCTTAGGGCCTTTGTTTTTCTTTCAGTCTCACCCCTGCCAGGTACACATTGGTGTTAGCTGCTTGCCACCCAGAAGGAGTTTGGATTTGCAATCTCTTGGACTAATTAATTACCACTAATCAACCAGTGATCTTTATAAATGTCATTTCCTCAAGGAAGTCTTCACAGCCCCACACTGTCAAAGTATCCTGCACTTTCTCTTCATAGCACTCAACACAATTGTAATTAATTGATGGTGTAATTAGGTGTTAAAAGCCTATCTTCCTGGTAAGGACTCTTCACACTGTATCCTCAGTGCTTTACCTACAGAAGGCACTCATTTACTGAATGGATGATAAAGCTAAACTATTCCAAACAATAATATAGATAATTCTCTGAAAGTTTAAAACAAGAATGATAGGCAAACATCTTCCTGGGATCTACTGAAACTGAATCCTTTCACTGCTGAGACACTACTATCCCCTCACCCTGAGAAGATAATACAGTGTTAAGTTTGTCAGGACAGTCGTTTCATACCAATGTACTGTGTTCAAAGAACAGAAGATGCAGAGATGGCGCCAGGCTCCCTACACCTGATTAAACTAGAGCATCTCTACCCTTATCTTTATTCATCTTCTATCTTTTATGTAAATATAATGGACTCCTGCACAAGGTCTGACTGAACAAAGCTTTCCTCAAGGTGGGTACAAGGTCTGCCATATAGACTGTAGTAGCAACAGCTCCTTCCAGTATTGCTAATGGGATCCTTTTACCTGATCGTTTGTATGTAACTTTTCTCTCTCTCTCTTGAAACTTGTAAGATCTTTTCTCTGTTCTAAGTGTATGTGATCAGTGACAATGAACCTTAGTGTGGGTATATGTTCAGTCTACTGTTATGGGCATTTTTATTAAAAACCTCACGTTCTTGAATTCTGGAAAACTTTCCCTCAGTTTTTTGTTAAATATCTTCCTTTGTCTATTTTTTTCTCTGTTTCTGAAATATTATCAATTGGATGATGAATGTTTTGGACTGGTCCTCTAATTTTTATATCTTTTCTCTTTTATTTTCTATCTTTTAATTAATTTTTAAAATTTCTGTGACATTCCCAGAGCTTTATTCTCATCCTCTTATATTAAATTAAAAAGTTCTGCTGTTACATTTTTAATTTCTAAGATCTCTTTCCTAAGTATTCTTTGAGTATTCCTTTTGTATAGTATTCTGATTTCATTTCATGGTTGTAATTTTGTTTCTCTAGTATGTTAATTAAGGGGGGTGTGTGTGTGTGTGTGTGTGTATGTATGTGTTAGTCACCCAGTCACGTTCGACTCTGTGACCCCATGGACTACAGCCCTCCAGGCTCCTCTGTCCATAAAATTCTCCAGGCAAGAATACTGGATGGGTTGCCATTTCCTCCTCCAGAGAACCTTCCTGACCCAGGGATCAAAACAGGGTCTCCTGCATTTCAGGCTGAGCCACCAGGGAAGCCCATTAAGATGTATGTATACTTTATTTAACAATTGTGCCAGTTTTTAAGTTATAGTTTCTCAGCTTTTAACCTACTTGCAGAACTTTTGCTTTCTGTCCCTATACTGTGAGATCTGCTGGCTTGTGTGTGTTAGGTCGCTCAATTGTGTCTGACTCTTTGAGACCTTTTGGACTATATTAGGCTCCTCTGCCCATGGGAGTTTCCAGGCAAGAGTACTAGAGTGGGTTGTCATTTCCTCCTCCAAGGGATCTTCCCAATGCAGGGATCGAAACTGCATCTCAGGTGTCTCCTGTTTTGCAAGCAGATTCTTTAACTGTAGCGCCATCAGGGAAGCCCACCCATCTTTTGGCTTAGAGTTCTTATTTCCCAAAAGTGGAATACTCCACTGGGAATACAATAGTAGTTCCACTGAATTGGAAGATGACACTACCACCTTGCCAGTTTGGAATCCTCATGCCACTGAACCGAGAGGAAAAGAAGGGGATTAATCCACCGGCTAACATGATTCATTCTAATTACCAAGAGGAAATTGGGTTGCTGCTAACAATTGGAGGCCTATATGTGAAAGCCAGGGTATTCTCTGGGCTGTCTTTCAGTATTTTCAGGTCCAAAAGTAAGCTGATGGAAAATTACAGCACCCAAACAAGTCAGAACCACAGGATTCATAAGCTTTAGGAATGGAATTGGACCATTCCACTGGGTAAAGACACCTTGAGTTTTTGGATAAGAACAACAACAACAAAAATGAAATGAGTAGTGGAAAAAGGGAGCCAGAAACATTATTCTCATTCACTTATATTTTGTCCATTCTACTTTTCAGCTGGTTATGGTTGGAATATTGATAAGCTAATTTCTTTCATTTTAAAAATTAATTAATTTATTTACTTTTGCGCCACAGCACGTGGGATCTTAGTTCTCCGACCAAATATCAAACCCTGGGATTGAACCCAGGCCTCCTGCAGTGGAAACGGAGCACTAACCACTGGCCCGCCAGGGAATTCCCTTGATAAGCTATTTTAGAGGAATATGTAGCTTTTAAAAATTCATTCATTAATTAATTTTTGGCTGTGCTGGATCTTTGTTGCTGCACAAGGGTTTTCTCTAGTTGCTCCTGGCAGGGCTACTCTTCATTGCAGTGCGAGGGCGCTCATTGAAGTGGCTTCTCTTGTTAGGAGTGCAGTCTCTAGCTGAGTGGGCTTCAGTAGCTGTGGCTTAGTTGCCCCACAGCATGTGGAATCTTCCTTGACCAGGGATCGAACCCGTGTCTGCTGCACTGGCAAGTGGACTCCTATCCACTGCTCTACCAGGGAAGTCCAGAAGAAGATTTTAAGACCTTGTTATACTAGTAAAATAGTTCAATTCTGTCTTGTTCAATTGCTACCAATAATATAGATTTCTGGTACAATTAAAACTCAAGTTTGGTAACTAAAGTCTATAAATATCTATTAAGAACCTAGAAGAGTATTTTGCTGTGTTAATATTTGAATTAATAGAAAAGATTTCAAACATGTTGAAGACTTCAAATAGAAAAGACTTCATCCATCCTATTTGTGATGTTGTTGGTGTTCAGTCGATAAGTTGCATCTTGACTCTTTGTGACCCCATTGACTGGAGCACGCCAGGCTTCCCTGTCCTTCACTATCTCCTGAAGTTTGCTCAAATTCATGTCCGAGTCAGTGATACTATCTAATCATCTTACCCTCTGCCGCCTTCTTCTCCTTTTGCCGTTAATCATTCCCAACATTAGGGTCTATTTGTGACACAATTTTTTAATACAAGAAATGAGAAAATTAAGAAAAGAAGCTAGATTACAGAACTAGTATTGGTATCAAAATTTGGTATTTTTCATCTAGATGTCTTTGTCAGCTACAGGTTCTGACATAAAACTACTGTTTTAATGCTGCATTTGGTGTTCTGAAATCAACATATAGGGCAAATATTGACTGAGAATTAAACTAGATAGTACATAAACTTGTAATATGAAATAGAATGTGTACTGGGTATTCATCACTTGTAGAAAACCAAAAATAAAGCTTAATCTAATAAAAAAAATCTGTATGTGTGTGTGTGTACACACACACACACAGACAGAATTCACAATGCAAGCTTTTACCATGAAATAGAAATACCCTCATGTCAAAAAGAGAAAACATTTTGAGTGTTAAGTTTGACTAAAGTGAAGGATATTTGCTTTATTTATTTTATCTTATTTTTTTATTATTTTTCAAAATCAGGTAAACGGTTGTTCAGGCCTCCTCCATACCCAGTTCTTTAGAGCTTATCTTAATCCCATTTTCTTCTCCTTATCTAGAAGCCTACACACTCCTAATCCCATTACTCTGTGAACTGGTGTAGATTTTTCACCTGTACTCCAAACAGAATTCCAAGCTTACCTTTACATTACCAACATCTGATCAAAGTGCTCAGCTAAACACGGGAGCAAAAGGACCACCTACTCCTGATCTCTACCCTTCAGCCCATGGAAAAGTGGCAGAAGCTTTGAAGTTAGAGCTTTTTCGTAAGATCACCCAATTCAAAAGATGGCTGGTCATGACACAAATCTCTAAAAATGGAAAGGAAGAAATCTGAAAGTGTGTTTTTCCTTGCTACAGAGAAGTTTTTCCAGGAGTGGGAGTTAAGGGGTGGTGTGGCGGTTGGGAGAGGTCAATTCCACTGAAATTTATTTCAACAGAAAGTGAATGAAACCATGTTTATGAGCCATTTTAAATTCACAGTAATATTGTGAGTAATAAAGATACACTTTAAAATTTGTACTATCATTGCATTTTCAAAGTCTAACTCTCTGGTTTAGACATATTATACTTAAATATAATATCAGAGGTGTGCTAGCACTGACTTGCAATAGCAAATGGTTAAATTGTTAGGAATTTTGTGAGCCAGTTTTCAAACACAGCCATTGTTAAAAATCAAATTATATAAACTTAAAGTGTAAATTATTTTCAAGAGAAAGGCAAAAAATCCTCAAAATTCATTCCATTTTACTATTATTTATGCCCTTGAGGTTATGTCTATGATATTGATATTAGGAATGCCAGATAAAATCCACGATGCCCAGTTAAATTTAAATTTCAGATAAAAACAATGAATAAATTTCTAAGCACGTCTCAAATATCACATGGAAATACTTACACTAAAACAATTATGTGTCGGTTATCTGAAATTCAGATTTAACTGGACATTTTGGCTTTTTATTTACTTACTCTGGCAGATTCTGTATGGAGAAAACACTATATAATGATGCATTACAACACATTTCTTCTTTACTCCCTGTCCAGTGAATTTATATTGAAGGCTTGACATCAGTCATGGTGTGAGTATTTATCACATAGATACCAACACACTGCAAATCAGGGCTCCCACACCCTAACCAGTTGTTAAATATTGACCAATACACTGCTGAGTATAATCCGCCTTAATCATATTAAAATACTACATAATGCTGTACAGGTGCTTAGAAAGAATTTATCCTTTGATTGTTTGGTCATTGCAATGAAAATAATCAAATCTACACATATACTTTTATTATTTTCTCTGTGCTTATTATTCCATGAAGAAGGTGGTATCATTTTCATGAAATGTCTAACAGACTAATTTTGCCCTGAGGTTTGAGGGAAACTATGCTTTACTCAACATTAGGATTCTCCATTAATCACTACAAATGTAAATACATTTTAAAAATCCCTTAAATATTTATTTCTTGTAGAGAAATCCAATTAGATCTTTATATCTACCAGTGTATTCTTTCAATTCATATGCATTTGAGGTTAGAATAGTCTGGAGAGTTGTAGAGAGAGGACTAAACCTGGGATAACAAGTTAATTAATATGAAGAAAATATGTAATAAAAGCTATGGTTTCTTTGTTCACTCTTATCTCTGTTGGGGTATGTATTGATGCTTCTCAATACCATTAGTACATATTTTAGAGGATGCAGCAAGCTAAATGTAATTGCGTACAGGTCAACTCATTAAAAATATTTTCACTTTTTTCTCTTTCAAATTAAATGAATGAAATAAGAGAATGGACCAGTTAATCATTTTAGTAGCTAGGCTCTAGGGAATTGAGGTCGGTAACCTTGGTGGGCTGATAAATGAATTTGATACCAAGGAGGACTGGCAAGATCAGGTTTCTGGTTGCCTTGTTTTAATCATTTATGTGTTCCCTATTATTCATAGAGAGAGATACAGTGCTAGGAGCTCCAAACTCAAGTGCATCAATATTGCACAACAGACACTGGTGTTCCCAGCAAAACTAAGTCAGAGTAGTGCTGATCACCAGAAAATGTGAAAGCCAAGGCAATGATTTGTTTGTGAATCTGACGTCTTTAAATCTGACTTCAAGTCCTATATGCATGGATGCAATAAATATAACTTAGTTTTAACTCTATTTTTGTACTTTTGTTGTTGCTATTTAGTCACTAAGTCATGTCCTACTCTTTGTGACCCCATGGCTATCGCCCACCAGATTCCTTTATCCATGGTATTTCCCAGGCAAGAATACTGGAGTGGGTTGGCCATTTCCTCCTCCAGGGGATCTTCCCAACCCAGGGATCAAATCTGCATCTCCTGCATTGTCAGGAGAATTCTTTACCACTGAGCCATCTGGGAAGCGTATATACTTTTAGGGTGTCACTTAAAATATTTCACCCTGTTTTTCATTGCTATTGTTATGTACCTGGCACATAACATGTCCTCAGCATATCATAAATGTTTCATGAATAAATGAAGACACACATGCTTGTATAGGAACACACACTATGTACAATGCATGGACAGCATCTCCTTGAGATGCAGGCGTGGAGATTCAGACTGCCCTTTGAGGAGTGTAGGATGTGAAGTGTATCAATCAGAGACCATCTGTTCGGTTCACCTGCCTCGCTGCCTTCAGTGTTGCTTCTGAAATACAGAGTGTGTTGCCTAAAGCAGCTGCTCAGTCCATCCCAGAAAAGTAGACCTGGTGCAATGCAGAGTCCCAGCTGCTCAGATGTCTTCCGTCCCATCTGTCAGAGAATCAGAGCTGTAGACCTATGGAATTCAGGGGCTCGCCCTATGCAAACATGGATGTTTTCAAAGGGTAGCAGTAAAGTAAGATGAATTGATGGATGAAAACCTGGGTTGAATCCCAGGGGATCACTTCAACACATATTTTTCTCATCAATATGATGAGATGTACATGACCCATACATAGGTCCCTTCCAGACCTATTAATAAAACTCTGCAATGTATTGCCTATGAGTATAACATTGTAGAAATATACATATCAGGCTCATCTCAGCTGTGGCTTTACAAACTGCTTGCTTCAAACAATACATCTCACACGTTTTCACTCTCCCATGATGGAATAATCAACTAATAACAGTGAGAAATACCCCCTGATGACAACTTGGTTAACTAACTACTTAGTATTTATTCTAATTATTAAATAAGCAAAATCTTTGATAACCCTTGTGACCTTGGTAGACTGTTAAGTGAATTGGATCCCAGGGAGGGCTGGCAAGATCAAGTCTCTGGTTGCCTGCTTTTAAACATTCATAGGCACCTGTAGTCTGTGTGTGTGTTTAGAGAGTCACTTAAATAGGGAATAAACAATGTGTAGGAACAAAACTGTTTGCTGAATAGACTGTTCTCTTTACCCCAAATCAAACTGACTATCATCAGGGTATTACTGGAAACTATTTTTTCAGTGCAAAAATGTCAGGTCAGGTCTCTTCATTTCTCTCAGTGCCCCTGGTCACTACACACAGGAGAGGAAAGTGAGTATGGTGACAGATTCTTTTTGTTTACTGGTTTGTGCCCTGTTGTTGAATTTCTTCTTCTAATTGATTTTCTTTTGAGGGCTTTTTTTTTTTTTTGGTTCTGTTTTTAAATTTAGGAGTTATCATTCACTAAATACAGTTGTAGATTATGCACTGAATATGTTTTTAAAAACATTCTGAGTGAATACCCAGTGAATGCCCCTAAACATTCATCTTCAAAAGCACAATATTGATCCTAACAAACATAAACATTAGAATACATCAGTTGAGGCAATGCATAGGTTATCTGTTGATTTAAAAAAACCGTCTTAGAACTCTAAGACTGGCATTAAATAGGACTATCGATTTATCTTATGAGTCAGTGTTTTTTCAAAATTTTTGACCATGATCCCCAATATGTATTTTTTACTATGATCCAGTATATATGTGTGTATCTGAAGAAAAGTTTTACTAACATATTTTTCTTACCATGTGTGATGTGCTCTGATATTTTAAACAGTCTCTTTTATTTTATTATTTTTTTTAAATGATGGCTATAATTCACTAAATTTATTCATGATCCACTAATGGGTAGTGACCTACAGTTTCAAAAATAGTGTTTGAAGCTAATATACTATCAAGCCTACATATATATATATATATATATATATATATATATATATATATATAACAAATATCAACAAGCCATGTTATAATGGAGCAGCTCTACAGTGAATATTTGCTTAAAATTAGCAGCAATATAGATCACTTTTCATAGTTATTGATGGAGGCTTAGGCCAGGAGCTGCTAGTTGCTTCCTGCCAAGACCCATCAGTATCCATGTTTCTCTGTTTCTCTGGCATATGACTGAATTTTTGCCAAGGATGTGAGCGGAGGTGATTATGTTTCTTCTAGTCCTGCCCGTATAAACCTCCCCACAAAATCCCTGGCCCTCTTCCCACACATGCTGCTGGCTGAATAGAGAGAACTCTGATGATTCTCAGGAGGGACAGTCCACTTCCAGTCCACTTGTGCTGCGATGTAAGGAAGGAATTCTCCTTTGTTATGATAAGTCAATGAAATTTCCAAGTTTTGTAGTAGTTTGCTTATCCTGAGCAAATTGTTAGTCTCCTTCAAAAGTCTGTTGTGTTGTATTTGCCTCCACTTCGTCTTCCTTCAATCCATTTGTCATAGTGTAGCTTCAATGGCCTTCCCATATAAACTAATCATGTCAAGTCTGTCCCTCTCATAACTAAGAGATTGCAACGGCTTCATATTGCCTCCAGGATAAAGCCCAAACTCCTTAATGTGGCCCTTAAGACTTTATCTGGTTTTTTGCCCACCTATCTTTCTGGTTTCATCTCTTACCTTGTTTACCATCTCTTATCATCTCTCCCCTTACTCTCCTCATTTTGATTATATAGACCTTTTCTCATTTGCTTCTACTCACCCTCTCTCTGGCCACAGGGCT
This sequence comes from Giraffa tippelskirchi, assembly GCF_054371585.1. Taxonomy (NCBI): domain Eukaryota; kingdom Metazoa; phylum Chordata; class Mammalia; order Artiodactyla; family Giraffidae; genus Giraffa; species Giraffa tippelskirchi. Next base: position 136,574,506 of record NC_137283.1, read on the forward strand.
TTTGCATATCCTATTCCTTCTGCCTAGAATATAGGTTGATAATATGTTGCCTGTGAAGATGCAGATAATAAATATTTTAGACTTTGCAAATCATATAATTTCTTTCCCAACTACTGAAATCTGCCATCTTAGCCAAAGGCAGCTGCAGACACTATGTAAATGAGTGGGCATGGCTATCAGCTGACCAAATATATATTTATAAATATATGTGATGAGCTAGATTTGCCCCATGGCCTTTAATTTGCTGACCCCTGGCCCAAAATGTTCTTTCTACCCTTTTTCCTAATGAACAGCCCTATATACCCTTTATCTCTTCCCCAAGGGAAACTTCACTGATACCCCTAAGTCAAAACCTCCTATTATATAGTCTCATAATTCCATATATTAATACCTTTATGATAATTATTACACTGGAAATACTACACTGCCCATTAGTGGTCAGGAGGAGTTTGCAAGCCTCTTGCTTATTCATAATTACTCATTCACTGCTATTCATTCATTGTTATTCATTCATTGTTATGTATAATAAATGAGCACCTGTGATTTGTCACCTTGTACATAAGACAGAGTAAAAAAGGTCATTGTTCTAGCCTCTGTGATTTAAGATAATATATTCACCCATTTGTTGAGTTGACAAATTGCAAGGAGAATTCCAAGGTATGTAAGACATGAAGTCATTACTTTGGTTATGGGGATGGTTGTTTTTCTATCTGAAAAATAAAAATGAGGAAAAAAACCTGAACAAAAACTGAAAGCAATAAAAATAGTGCTTTGGGGGGATTTCCCTGGTGGTCCAGTAGCTAAAACTCCATACTCCTAATGCAGGAGCCCAGGTTTGGTCTGTGGTCAGGGAATGGATCCCACATGCTGCAGCTAAGACCCTGTGCAGACAAAATAAATATTTTTAAGAAGTAGTGCTTTTGGCACCTTGAGTAGAATATTCTTACAGGTATAGTCATTTGATTTGCAGGATTGTTGTTGTTTAGCCACTAAGTCATATCTGACTCTTTTGCAACCCCATGGACTGTAGCCCACCAGGCTCCTCTGTCCATGGGATGCTCCAGGCAAGAATATTGGAGTGGGTTGCCATTTCCTTCTCCAGGGGATCTTCCCAACCCAGAAACCGAACTTGCGTCTCTTGCGTTGGTAGAAGGATTCTTTACCAGTGAGCCACCTGGGATGCTGTTGATTGAATATGGAATGTATTGCTGACCCAACAGCCAATGTTCTCCTTTCCATGTGCTCGTCACCCTTGGCAAGTTTTGTGGTTTTCTTTTTGGCTTTCTAAGCCTAAATATCTAGAGACTTTTACCTGTCAGACTTCAGAAGCTGCTGTGCCAACAGAATTGGAATCGGGTGCCACACTGCCCACATCGACCTTGGTCAGAAACAGATGGGTTCATCCAGCCCTCTTGATTCCTTTTGTTACATGGTAGCTCTTTTTTGCAAAGAAGGCCCAGAGAAAAGCAAATACTGTATCAGTGAATGCAGACATAGAAACCAGACTTTCCAGATGATTCTGGGTGTTGCTGACTACGTATATAAGTTGATATGGAAAAAGACTAAGAATATCTTGCACAAGACTTGACATTATTGCTCATACTTCAGTTTAAGAGGGAAGCTGTCGCCAAGCACAGACTAGGTCAGGCACTGGTAAGCTTTACACCCGGCTCTGATGGATTTCAACAGGCTAGAAGTGAAAATTGTTTTCAAAGCAGAGTCACTTTAAATCAAATGCAAAAAATCACATGTTCCTCCTCGTCTCCCCCTCAACCAACTGCATCTGGTCCATAGATTTGTTTGGTTTGGCTTTCATAATGTTTAAATAAAACCCCAAACTGGATTTGTTGATATGGGAGATTTCATATAAAAAATCTAGATTTCTGGCATCTGGGATATCTGGCAACTCTGGGTGGCATTCCCATGTGGGAGGGTGGCTGGATGCTGTGCAGCTCAGAAGAGTCATGGACTTGCCAGGACCTTGTCCCTGACTGGCCACCTTCATTTACTCATGCCACAGGAAGTTTTGTGTTTTCCCTTGCCAAATAGAAAAGAGGCTCAGTGGCATAGAAATGTTCTGATGTTTTAAAGAAAACAGCTCTTATTAATCCCACTGTGTTATTTGGATATTTGTATATTACTTTGTATTTTTATAAGTATCTTCCCCTCAAAGAACTCAAAAGACTATGCAAAAGTTGAAGAGTTAAAAACCCATGGACCATTCCTGGTCAAGTGGACTAGATGTCTGGGAAGATGGCTGAGTTTAGGAAAATACCTGATTGGAAAGGCTGCAGAAGGACTGCACCTAAAACGTCACTCTGTTCACACCAAGAGTCTCTCGGTGGGCCTTTGATGGACTCTGAGAAGGTGAGTCAATGAGGATAGACATTCTCATTTTCTCTATGAGGACAGACAGAAGAGCAGAAGTGTCCCCTTCAGCCCACAGGGACTTGTTAGGGACCTGGCCACCGAGCAGGTCTTATGCCAGCAGACATAGCTTAGAACACGAAACTTAAAGGATAAGTCACAACTCACCAAATGAATGAAGACTTTAGAAGCAAGCAAGTCAGCAGGAACAAAGTGAGCACAAGCTTAGAAACATTAATAACAATATCGGGTGTTGGAGGAATCATGAGAAATTCCCATTTTCCTCAATTGTGTCCCCTGTAATGTAAGAGCATTTATGCCAGTTACACTGTTGACTAGAGCCCTTTTAGAGCCTGCTACTCAAAGATTGGTCCATGGACCAGTAGCATCATCACCCAGGAGCTTGTTAGTAATAGTATCCCAGAAACCATTCCAGAGCCGCTGAGTCAGGTGCCCATAAGATTCACATACACACTAAAATTTGAAAAACATGTGTTATGAGAGTAATGAAGCTTGGGACCAGGTAATAATAGAGGGATTTTTCTTTCTTTTTTCCTCCTCCTTTGCTTTAGAGCTCGTCTGACCATGAAGCTAAATACACTTGAAGCCTTAAAACAATGGAAATAATGCCCAATATGTCAAGGTGGGTGGCATGGAGGCCCAAAATAAATAATATAATTACTATTATTTCATTTTTAAGAAGCTATTTTTTTTCCTAAATAAATTGAGATTCAGTTAGCTCATCATTTTTTAAAATCATGTAGATAATAGATATAACCAAGATCAGGTAGAAATAAATAGTCTCTTTAAAACAATGAAGCCCAGTCTTGCTCTTTGGACTCAAACACTAATAAAAGGAATACAGATTATTGAGTTATTTATTACATTCATGAGCTTACTTAAATTCCAGTTTATGACAGGAAGCTATATAAAAATATTCTTACTTTTTTTCATTTAATGAGTACTGAAGATGATAGATTGGCCTCTTTGTGAGATAAAGGTATCATTATTGAATGCACACTATATGTCTAACTCTTCACATAGTTCATCAAGTCTCCACAACAGGCATGAATTAGCCTTAATTTATAAATGGGAAACTGAAGGTCATAGACATTAAGTTGCTTATGTAAGGTCAGAGGATTATTGTTTTGCAGTTAAGATCTAAACACACACTTGAATCTGAATCCCACATTATTTTCCTTTCCCTCCAGGTACCCTGGACTGAACTGAAGATTTTTAACTTCTCTCTTACCCAGCAACTTTTTCTTTGATCTTGACCACCAAAATGGAAAAACTTTTTTTTTTTTCTTAACTTGATTTCATCTTTCCTACTTCCAACCACTGGGCTTCCCTGGTACATCAATGGTAAAGAACCTGCCTGCTAATATAGGAGATGTGGGTTCTATTCCTGAGTCGGGAAGATCCCCTGGAGAAGGAAATGGCAACCCACTCTAGTATTCTTGCCTGGGAAAGCCCATGGACAGAGGAGCCTGGTGGGCTACAGTCCATGAGGTTGCAAAGAGTCAGACACCACTTAGGAACTGAGCACACAAGCACACACACAGTTAGAACCATTAAAACAAACAAAAATACTAGCTGCATTTCTAGTGATTTTTTTTCCTGATTATAGAATCAGTCAGGTTCATTTGGTAAAATTTGGAAAATATGGAAGAACACAGTGAACAAATGAATACCGCTCATAATCCTGTCACTCAAAGATAACCCTACCACTCAGAGATAACCACTATTCACATATTATATGCTTTCATTGTCAATGAATATATATAACTCATTAAAAATAGACTCATGCTGTGTAACTATTTTATAACAAATGTTTCCTCGTGTCAATGCATATTGTTTCTACAATATACTTTTCATGGTTCCCTAATATCCTACACATAGATATAATGATATAAAGTGCAGGCAACATTCTAGGTACCTTGGCAATGTTATCTCACACAAACACAAAATTTAGTAGGTGGTTTTATTATCTTCACTTTATATGAGAAATGGGGGGCCCACAGAAGTAGTGTGGTGTTATCTGATTTGGATTACATGTCTTTCAATGACAGAGTTAGGACTGGAACTCTCAGAGTCTAGATTTAGAGCAACATCCTTAGTCCCTCTACTCAGGAAGTCTCACTGGAGCTTCAGGAGTCCTTTTAAGAATAGCAGATAGATTTTCATTAAATTCTTCAATGTAGCACAGCCACAGTCCATTTTTATGGACCAGTGTCTTGGTTCCTTTTTTTTTGCTTTATCCTTTCATGTCCTTCACAAGCTCATATTTATTTTTAGTAGTAATTATCTTTGTTGTCAATTGAGACTGTGTGTAGATGTGTACCCTATCCTACATCCTGACAAATTCAATAAATGTTAGAGAAAAATAATTGTTATATAGATATATCTTTTCATTTTCTCCTTTTCTTTCCTCTCTTCTCTCCTCCTCTTTTCTTCTCTCCTCTTCTCCTTCCTTCCTTCCTTTCTTCCTCTCTTTCCCTCATTCTTTATTTCTTTGCTAGGTTTTAGCTATTTGGTTTTATTCACCAAGACCAAGCTACCCTAAAATACAAACAGTATTTTATGAGAAAAAAAGAAGCCTGCTTTCATCATTCCAAATGAAGCCTTTGGGCATTTCAAGTAATACATGTTACAGCTTTGAAAAATAAAGATATTGAATGGTGAGAATTAAAAATATTGAAGGGACTTTCAGATGGCTCTTTTATAATCTGAAACCTTAAAAAACAAAACTTGGAAACTTAAAAAGCAAAATTTTATAACCTGAATTGTCTCTTTACACATTTATGAAAACTGTGGAAATTTTGTGGAAAAGCAAATCTTTATGTGAAAAGAGAACTTGGAAATTTTAAAGTATGAGTTGTTATTTTGTTTCCCAGAGCTGATACAGAAACAGTAAACCACAAGTGAAACTGCTAGATGACACTAAGAGTAGTAATAATGTTAATTTTCTGATGTCAGAAAGATGGAAAAAGGAAGTACACACTTCTGCAATTGAATTGAACTAAAGCAACTCAATGATGCCAGCTTCGGTTGAATAGATGAGTCTGGCCACTAACAGAGTTTTCTTACAAGCAGGCCATGGCCAAAAGGAGATCAACAGACAGGATGCCAGAATTATCAGCAAGACCTGCCATTGGATTCCTTTGAATTTTTTCTGTGAGTGCTGGTATTAATCATTGAACTTATACAAAGGAATGCCATAATTGTTATATATTTATCTCACTTTGCTTCACTGAGACTATTTTACTAATGAATGATTGAAAAAATAAAAACAAGAAAGTGGTTAAGAGCAAAAGATTTGGCATGGTTTGAATCCCAGCTCTGCAATGTACTTGTTTTTGCCAACTCTGGATCCCTACCTTTATCTTCTGGAAAAAGCACCTTCTTTTTCTCTTAGGTAACTCCTCTTTTCTTATGTTGTGCCAATAATCAAGATCTCTGCCCTCCTCTTGAAAAATGGTAAGGCATGTTACCCAAGCTTGGCCAATCAGATTCAACTTCCCAGAAATTAGGCCATGTCCAAAGGAAGTGAGCAGAATAGATCATCTCGATGGTAGTTTTCCTAAAGGAACTGATTTGTTAGTTCCTGCTACCTAGATGTTGGAAATTTTTGTGTTTCTTATTCTTCCAATACGCCAGTTATTTGTTCTCCCTTGATTCTGTGAGGTACCCCATGCTCTTCCAGTATGTTTCAGTTTTACTTAAGTTAACTAGAATCTGTTCTTCTTGGATTCAACAAAGAACTTAAGTAGTCTAAACAAACTAAGTAAATCATAACTCTAATCTCCATACACTTCAGCAAATGTAAAATATCTAGTTCAACCTATAGCTAAGTCTAATACAACAGATTTATAATAATGACCTCAACATACTTGACAATACTAAAAAAAATATTTTGGTAACTGTAGAATATTTACATCATCTTCCTAAGAAGTTACTTCATATGTAAAATTTTGAAAACTAGGACTTCCTTGGAGGTTCAGTGGTTAAAATTCTGTGCTTCCAATGCAGGTAGGTGGTTTGTGTTTGATCTCTGGTTGGGGAACTAAGATCCCACATGCCCGGTGGCACAGCCAGAAAAAAACAAGAAAGAAAGAAAAAAGAGAGAGAGGGAAGAAAAGAAAGCCTATATCCAGGACTTGTGAAGATTAATCGAGAACGTGCCTGGAAAATGTCTAGCACAGCACCTTTTAGAGTAAGTGATCTCTATCTACTGGCTTAGTGGAATACTGATCTGGTATTCAGTTTTAATAAACAGATCTGATCTGAAAAAAAAAAAGAACCAGTTTCTATAGAAGCATCTAATCAAGATTTTCACTGTGCCAGTGAGCAGTTTTGACCTCCCCCAGAAATTTATTGTGGTGGTGGTGGTGGTGAAGTAGCTAAGTCATGTCCTACTCTTGTGACCTCATGGACTGCAGCCTGCCAGGCTCCTCTGTTCATAGGATTTTCAAGCAAGAATACTGGAGTGGGTTGTCATTTCCTTCTCCAGAAATCTTCCTGACCTAGGGATTGAACTCAGGTCTCCTGCATTGCAAGCGGTCTTCTGCATTGCAAGCAGTCTTCTGCACTGAAGTTGGATTCTTTACCAATTTTGCTTTAAATAATGAAATGATCTAGTAAGAAGGTATTTTCAGATGTATGTCAACTAAGGGAATAAATAATTTAGTCTTAGCCATATATGTACGTTAACATGGATGTATATTTGGGTATACAATAGAGCCAATTGGACTTGTTCTTAAGATATTGTAGAATATAGATATACAGAGAATTAAAACCAAATCTGAGATATCCTCAGCTATTCATTCTAATAGACCGATGTACCTGAACATTTAGGCTTATGCAACATTAATCTCATTCTAGTTGGCATTTGGCACAGAAAGTCTTTAGTTAAAGCTTCTTCTGCTAAAGCTGAGGTTTAAGAGTGTCAGGTCACTGTTTCCACAGTTTTCAAAATTTTACTCAGTATGGGGAAAGCACACCAGTGACTACTTTTCTCAGAAAGCTTCCCAATGAACTGACATTGCAAAAGCCATTTAGCCTGCTCTGATGAGGCAGTCCAATTATGCTAGCAGAATGAGAGGAGGAAGATGTTGTGAAAGGCACTTATCCAACAACCATTCCTCTTTGATAGCCAACAGAATCCTAATTTCATTCAGATTCCTAAATCTCAAGGGAGGTGGTGATCTCCAGGAAACAAATCTCATGCGTCTTAGCCAGTCATGGTAATTTGGTTCCTGTTTGCCAGTGTTGGTCTAGTGTTTTGCATGTGACCAACTTCTGGCTGAAAAGGTGTAAGGGAATCTGTTGGGAGAAGGAGCTTCTAGAAAAGAGATTTTTCCTGGTTAAAAAATGTAGAGACTTGTGAAAAGCCTTTTGACCTTTAAGCCTTTCTTCTTGTCTTGAAAGTAGCTAAGTGAGGATAACTTCCTCGTAGCTATATCCATCTTCTTGTAACCATGAAGTGGTGAGATAACTGGATAAAAAGCCAATATACTAAAAAAGGAAGAGTGGAAATATAAAAAGATCCTGAACACTTGATGTCATTTTTAGCCACTGCTCCCAAAATGGAACCCAGAACTGTGTACCCCTGGACAACTTGTTAACTGAGATCACTGAATGTCTTCCTTACTTTTCTCTTGTAGCTGAAAGCATTTCTAAGGGCATTCACACTTATACACATTTTCTAAACCCCTTAGTTTTAAATGCTTTATATCACCAGACAAAAGGATCATTGTCTGACAATAGAGAGAAGAGACCCTGGAAATTCCTGCATGTTTATCTCTCAAAAATGAGCTAGAAATTCTGTTCAGCGTTTTACTAGCAGATATCTCGGGGGTGAGGGGGGAGTAGAAGGGGAGTGGGGGGTTTGTTTGTATTTGCTACAACTGTCAGAGTAAGTAACTTCCAGTATAGCAAGTTTAGTTTGCTAGACAATCTTACAATAAGGGATTGTGAATGGGACCTGTAAGGAAAACTCCCAGTTGTCCTGTCTTGGAGAGAATTTTAGAATCAGGATAAAAGAAATCAGTTACTGATAACCTGGAATGCAAAGCATTCTTCAGTATCTACAGAAATTAGGAGTGGGGCATTCATTTGCATAGAAAGTAGCAAAACTTTGAAAACATGTCATATATTAAAAAATAAAAATAAGAGAGCAATTTTGTATTACTATAGGGAGAACTGTAGCCTCTTGAACTGCATGGCCTATTTTTCGCAGATAGAGAATTCCAGAAGCTGTCATCACAAAGACTGCTGTGCTCTTCAAGATGCCCCGCAGGTTTTCAATGTTGAGGCAATTTCCTGAATGCATAATGTGCCTGAGAAGAAACTTCTGAGGGAAAAAACTTGTTTTTTCAGTTAGCAGAGTGACTTTCAAACATTTTTTTAAACCATGACTCACAATAAGATATAAGCTTCCCAGGTGGCTCAGTGGTAAAGAATCTGTCTGCGAAGCAGGAGATGCAGGAGATACGGGTCTGATCCCTGGGTTGGGAAGATCCTCTGGAGGAGGAAATGCAACCCACTTCAGTATACTTGCCTGGAGAATCCCATGGACAGAGGAGCCCGGGGGGCTACAGTCCATGGGATCACAAAGAGTTGGACACGACAGAGCACACAGTGAGATATATATTTTACATCTTTAGTATAAAGTATATATGTGTATGAACACATACACGACTGAAATCAGTTCAGTCACTCAGTCATGTCCAACTCTTTGTGACCCCACGGACTGCAGCACGTCCATCACCAACTGCCAGAGCTTACTCAAACTCATGTGCATTGAGTCGGTGATGCCATCCAACCATCTCATCCTCTGTCGTTCCCTTCTCCTCCCGCCTTCAATCTTTCCCAGCATCAGGGTCTTTTCCAATCAGTCAGCTATTCTCATCAGGTGGCCAAAGTATTGGAGCTTCAGCTTCAGCATCAGTCCTTCCAATGAATATTCAGGACTGATTTCCTTTGAGATGGACTGGCTGGATCTCCTTGCAGTCCAAGGGACTTTCAAAAGTCTTTTCCAACACCATGACTGAAGTAAGTTTCATGAAAAGATACTTGTTCTTTTATTGTGTGATGCCTTCTCAGATATTCTAATCTAGTTGTTCTGTTTTCCTTTCCATTTTTTTTTTTTTTTTTTTTTTTGCAATCCAAATTTCCTTTCCGTTTTTTAAAAGGGGTGTTTTTAACCTACTAAACTGATTTCACCACCTGCTAACGGGTTACCACTTGCAGTTTGTAAAAGCACTGAGTCAAGATAGTTTCTGTGGCAAGTTACAGCTCGTATGAGTTCAACAGGTTTGAACCATGTGGAAACTTGTCTTACAGAGCAGAAATCCCAGAGACAGGGGGGACTTCAGAGCTGCTTGTCATCAGTCGCCAGTTACTTTGTCTCTGCTCTGACTTCTACAGTGCCGTCTTCAATCTTAGGCTGCCTCCCTTGCCGGCCTAATAAAGTTGGTGTGTTGGACATTTTCAGTTATTGCATCAGATCCTCCCTCTGCCTTTCTGTGTCTGCCCTGTGCCCTGCAAGACCCAGCTGTATGGATTACATGAGGGGGCACCCTTATCTGCTGACTTCTGCCTGGATTCCACCAGTTGAAAGACCCTTTAGGAAACTGAGCATAGAGAAGAGAATGAAACTGAGGTATTTGCTTACTTATCTGTGAGGTCACTGTGTACTAATCACATTCTTTCACCCAGGTAATTAAATCCTAAATCAAAGAGCACTGAGACAGACTGTTCCATACTGCCTCCTGCCTCAGCTTCTAGAAATTCTCTCGATGATGGTATGGGTTGAGTTGCTCCTTCTGGGAGCAACTCCATGTGAAGTCGAGATGGAATTCCCTGGGGCCCTGGCCTCAGAGGTTAGGTTGACAGTGGCCATTCATCCCAGTTATTTCACCAGCATCTCCCTTGGACTTTTCCAAACTCAGCCATGTGCTCACTATCTTTGTCCTTCTCTGCCGCTGTCACTCCTCCTTGCTCTTCACGTCTCTCCGCCTTCTCCCATGAACCTTTTCTCCTTTCTCTTTCCAAAGCTTTCACTTGTGTCATTTGAATGACAGTCACAGTAACTTCTGGGACTGTGACTTAGTCCTACAGGCTTTTTATCACTTTGTGAAGTAGGCAAGGGTTTAGAGCAGTTGTTTGTGTTCTGAGGGACTTCCCTGGTGGCTTGGATGGTAAAGAACCTCACTTCAGTACGGGAGACCAGGGTTCAATCCCTGAGTTGGGATGATCCCCTGGAGAAGGGAATGGCTACCCACTCCAGTATTCTTGCCTGGACAGTTCCATGGACAGAGGAATCTTGCAATCTACAGTCCATGGGGTCTCGAAGAGTTGGACATGACTGAGTGACTTTCACTTGTGTTCTGAGAGCATCTAAGTGCCTTTCTTTAACCCCAAAGTCACCTAATGCAGGAGGAAGTATTTTGGGCACATGGTACAATCAGAAGACCTATCAGAATACCTAGGGAATTAGGACGTATTTGGGGAAAATATTGAATTCCACATAAGACAAAGACATTTAACACCTGCTCAAGTTCTCTCTCATTCCATTTCTTTCTTTTCTGTCGGGAGCCGTGATAGGCATTGCTGACAAAACGGAGGCACGGCCCCAACCCCCTCTCCTCATCCCGCAGGCACGGTCCTGGGATGAAGGAGTTAGGTCTTGTGATTCTGACTTGTCCTTTCCTTCCTCTGGTTGAGTTGGCTGGAAAGAATGTTATAATCCATAAAGTTAACTATTGACATGTGTTCAAGGATCTTTACAAAGAATGCTCCAGGATGAGCACATAGGCTGCAGCTTGAGACCATGGGAAACATTGTTATCTGAAACCTGCCTGTAAGGGGAATGTTTTTGGCAAAAGAAGTTTGCTGAGTTTAGGGGTTAGGCATAATTAAGAATAGTTAGAAGCTAAAAGTTTAAGGTATGTTGTAGTGTTGGCATATTTTACTATAGCTTATGGAAACTAGATGTTTTAGAGATACTAATAGCTAAAAGCCTTTTTAGGAGATGATGAACTTAAGTTACTAGGGGATAACAGGATTTAAAGAGATAAGAAATAAACTGAGGGATGTAATATACAGCCCAGAGACAAACTTGAGTTACAATGTTATCACAAGGACACTTAAGAGGGAACTCTGAAGGACAACAGTGATTTATGGAGACAGTAAATATGGGTGAGGGGAACCTGAAGATGTCATACCTCTGACCTAATGCTTTTGTAAAAGTATAAAAGAAAACCTGATGCTTAAAATAAACATGCAGCCCAGTGCTTTGAGCGAGAGACTGCATCATTTTCATTCGCCGACCCCATTCATCCCTTCAGGGCGATTCCCTGGCTGCCGAGCTGGACTCTGGCACTTTTCTCTCCTTTTCTCCCTTGCTTCCTTTCTTTCTTCCTCCCTTCTTCCCTTCTCCGCTTACTTCCTCCCTCCCTCCCTCTTTCTTTCTTTCATCTAGCCATCCATCTATCCATCCAACCACCCGTCCATCCCCAGCCTACCTACTTATTACATTTACACATTTGTTAGTCACACCTACCTACTTACCTATCACTAGGTAACAGCCGCTAGACAACTGCGGTTCTTTGTTTTTACATAGAGAGCATATTTCAAGGAAGTGAACTTGTTTCTTTTTTTAAGAAACAGTCTTAACATTACCTTCTGAGTTGCTTAGTTTTGGGAGAGTAGAAAATTGGTGTTGCTTGTGGAATGCTGGGTCCTTGGGGCAAGCACCCGCCCTGAATCTGGGCTATGTCACCTCATCCTAGTGTCCCTGAGGCCTCTGCTTGGGTCTGGTTCACTGTTGGGCCATGGGTGGTGACTTCTCTGGAAAATTATTTCATAACATGTTTGCACATTGTTTTGGAGTAAAGGTTGCCAAAGATTAAGGTGTTGGCTTCCATTTTATTTACCCTTCTAGGAGGAGACTTTGTAGTAAAGATGTTTTTCTAAGGAAATTTTTCACCTTGGGGATGGATCCAGGTTTTGGTATACCTTTAGACTGTACAAATTTAGTATATCACCTTTAAAAAAAAGTATACAATGGTGGTTATGGATTAAATATTTATTTTGAATTATAAAAAAATCTCAACAAATTATACTTTGAAAATATATCATATACCATAAACATCACAGAATCCGGAAAAACAATGTAATATTTACAATTAATGAATTGCTTTGGCACACCTCTTTAATATTATCTTATATTATGGCTGCATACTCCTGACTTTTCTCTTCATGTGATAACAGCTTTTAAAAATAATTTTTCATGAAGAAAATAGAAAGTAATTCATTTTGCTACTATGTTTGATTGAAATTTATTTCTTATTATCGATGATTGGGATGAATCAGACACTCAACTTCTCACAGAAGTTTTCTGTAATATTGCTAAATATTTGTGTTTTATAGAAGGAATTCTGATTAATTCTACTTCTCATAACTATTACAAAAACAAAGGAATATGTTTCATTTATTATTGCAAATTTACTTTTATCATGCATTTCTTTATTTGAAATTTCATGTGAATTTTATTTATTTTTTTCTCTTTTTTTAAGCTTTAAACTTGTTATTATTTTTTTTGAATTGGGGTATAATTTATTATGGGGAAACAGTGGAAACAGTGTCAGACTTTATTTTTGGGGGCTCCAAAATCGCTGCTGATGGTGATTGCAGCCATGAAATTAAAAGACGCTTACTCCTTGGAAGGAAGGTTATGGCCAACCTAGATAGCATATTTAAAAGCAGAGACATTACTTTGCCAACAAAAGTCTGTCTAGTCAAGGCTATGGTTTTTCCAGTGGTCATGTATGGATGTGAGAGTTGGATGGTGAAGAAAGCTGAGCACGGCAGAATTGATGCTTTTGAACTGTGGTGTTGGAGAAGACTCTTGAGAGTCCCTTGGACTGCAAGGAGACCAAACCAGTCCATCCTAAAGGAGATCAGTCCTGGGTGTTCATTGGAAGGACTGATGTTAAAGCTGAAACTGCAATACTTTGGCCACCTCATGCGAAGAGTTGACTCATTGGAAAAGACCCTAATGCTGGGTAGGATTGGGGGCAGGAGGAGAAGGGGACGACAGAGGATGAGATGGTTGGATGGCATCACCAACTCGATGGACATGGGTTTAGGTAGACTCCGGGAGTTGGTGATGGACAGAGAGGCCTGGCGTGCTGCAATTCATGGGGTCGCAAAGAGTCGGACACGACTGAGCGACTGAACTGAACTGAACTGAACTTATTAACAAATGTTGTGATAGTTTCAGGTGAACAGTGAAGTGGCTCAGTCATACATATGGCTGAGTTTCAAGCATGTTCTTGACAGGAGAGAATTTCCAATTTGATTAGATGTCATAAGAAGTAAATCTTCCACTTAAGATTTTAAATGTCTGCTGATTGGAGAATTTTCCATTGACTAGTTTCTGGTTTCATGTGTTTCAAAAATCTCTTCTCCTCCATTGTTGGTGCACTGTGATGCTAAGTGCCACAGGAAACATTCATAGACTGATACAACTCCTGGGCCCCACCCTTTAAAAAAAAAAAAATTGAAGTATAGCTGATTTACAATGTTTCAGATGTACAGCAAAGTGATTCAGTTATACATACATATATATATTATACCTACATACCTATATTCTTTTTCTCATGAAAACTAGTGATCATTTTTCTTTCTCTTAATAGTTAACTTTGTCCAAGAAGAATTTTCCTTTCATGTTTCCTTCAGAAAAGCAATAACAATAATATCAGAATAATCACCATGCAATAAGAGTTGAATGTGTGAGACAGACTTTATATATTACTGCATTCAATCCTCAGCTTCTACTGAGGCAGATGGTATCATCACTTTCTTACCAAATGCAGCAACAACTACTTGCTCAAGACCACAAACTTGTAAGTGAGAAAACTTTTGAAACCTGGTCCGTTTATCCCCAACACTCATGTTCTTTCCTTTCAATGGCCTTACCCTTCAGAGTTAGATCAGATGAGTGTACAAAGATATTTAAGGGAATAGAGTCTTCTTTGCCTCTCTGAGGAACTGGACACCACTTGTAATCAGGGACCTTGAACCGGTACTTCTAACTCAGTGTGACTCTCTTTTTGTTCGTCCCACATCATGCTTGGCCCTCATCCCAGTCTGGTCTGGGATGTGATGCTAGTCCTTGCTTATCATCTTCGTAAGGTTGAAGTTCTCTGTCTTTCTGACTGAGATGCTGGGCCTGTTTTACTTCCTGTGACCTTTGTGTTCAATATCAGCATCATTTTTTCCCATGATGATGAGGGTGGGGGAGCAGGAGGGCACAATAGTGTGAGTGCCAAACTTGAAACAAGATTTTCATCTCTAGGTCTGTGGTTCCAAACTCTATACAACAGCTCCTTGGGTCATCCTAACAAATTCACAGAGAGCCAAGGAATGATCCAAATTTCTGAAGAAAACATAGCGACACTCAACATCTGCCAAATAGCACATGAACCAATGGCTCAAGGGAGTTCATGGCTTCAAAATGAGATCACATTACACTTTTTTTGATGACATATCTGTGCAAAGCTCTTTTTTAGAGATTGGTGTGATAAAAAGAATTTTATCTGATTCTAAGATTTCAGAAGCTGTGTAGGGCCCAACAAGTAGGCACACACATCCTATCAGTAAGTAGTTGTGACTAAAAGGAAATAGTTCAATTATTTCTCCTCTCAAATTATGCTTGTTTCCCCCTAAACATCTAGTGAATTGTTAGGACATAAGGACTTATTCAGTTGTTTGGACCTAACTGCTTAATATGGAGAAGGCAATGGCACCCCACTCCAGTACTCTTGCCCGGAAAATCCCATGGATGGAGGAGCCTGGTAGGCTGCAGTCCATGGGGTCGCTAAGAGTTGGACACGACTGAGCGCCTTCACTTTCCCTTTTCACTTTCATGCATTGGAGAAGGAAATGGCAACCCACTCCAGTGTTCTTGCCTGGAGAATCCCAGGGACGCGGGAGCCTGGTGGGCTGCCGTCTATGGGGTCACACAGAGTCGGACACGACTGAAGCAACTTAGCAGCAGCAGCAGCAGCAACTGCTTAATAAATAGAATTTAATAAGGTATTTTTCTGAGCTCAGACACGTCAGGAAGAAATTACTGAGACACTAACAGGCTCCATGAACAGATACTTGGGAACCTCTGTTCTGGGCAACAAGCTAAAGTACTTTATGTGTTTCATTTTTTAATTTTTTTATTTAACCCATTATTTACTTTATTTTGAATGCATTTAGAAAATGTGGCTTTACATCTGTGGCCAACTGGATTTGCTAATTCCTGACCCGAGTAACACAGATATATTGACTTAACCACAGGATACAGCTAGGCTACTCCTGGTCCCCACCAGGGGCAGACCTATTGCCATAAGACACAGAACAGATGAGGACATATGTATTTTTCAGATAGGTTGTCTCACAAAAAAGCAGGCAAGAGAAAAAAGAGTCTGAAGATGAGAAAGTTCAATTTCATCAAATAAGTCACTTGATCCCCCTGCTTAGGGAGGAGAGGGAAGAGGTAGGAAGAAAAATCAGAAATAGTCCTGGTGGCACTCTCTCCCTGTGGAAACCTGAATCAAGGGAAATGGAAGTTCTTCCTGCCTACCGGGAAGAAAAGAGGGTTCACACCTTATAAAATGTGTGATCAGGAGGCTGGACATTGAAAAGCAAATACATTTCTGTTGTAAGACACAAAGCTAGTTGTAAATAAATTGTCATTTCTTTGCTAGTGAGTTTGAAGCATTTTTCATGTTATCGAATTGCTTTAGCTCTTACATAAATTGTCTTTTCATGATAAGTATATTTTTTAAAAGTCATCAAGATTTTACCCTCTGGGAAAGGAATATTTGTGATAGGTCTGGGCAGGGAACAGAGTAGAGAAAAGAGCCACAGGTGAGGACAGGGAAAGTATTTTATCAGTTCCTAGCATTATCACACATGATGAAAATCATTTCTTTGTAAGTTCTCTGTATTCTTGAGATAGTTGGAATATTTTTCCCTTGCAAATACCTTCATGCCCTCACCCCTCTCTCTTACAGGCAAACCTGAACCGCAAATAAACTTCCACACTTGCTTGGCCTTGACGACACTGGAGAGATGGCCCTGCTGAGAAAATGCAACAACCAGCAGAACTGGAATCACTGCACATTCATAATCACAGCCCTCAGCACAGCCCTGCAAACCTGCTCAGCTTCTCCAGAAAGCTTGCTCTCATTCTCTGCAACTTCATGCCTTCTCCCTTCTCTAAGGAGGAGATGCACACTCCCACACACCCTCCACCCACTCCCAGTGATGAATCATGTATAAGGCTGTGGCGAGAAAGCTGAAAACATCAGTGAAAAAGTACTGTTGATCCTCACCACCAAATGCACACACTGCCTATGTTTACACCTGAAGACAAACTGGTGTAAACTTCCTCCCTGATGAAAAGGGAACAACAGCTCGTCTTGTGTCAAAAATTGATCACAGGTACCCTGAAGGCCATAGCTACCTCCTTACCTGCCTTATTGTTCCCTTCCTTCCTTCCTTCTTCTCCTCCTCCCTCCTTCCAAATAACTTTTCTTCTCAGTAGGACAGTCCAGTAGAAGCTTCCTCACTGCACAAGTCACTACTCCAGCACACAGTTGACTCTGGGTATCCGTGAATACAGAGAGCTGGCTGCACTACACCATTTTATTTAAGAGATCTGGGCATCCATGGATGGTCTCTGTGGGGGTCCAGGAACTGATCCTCTTGATACTGAAGGACAGCTGTGTAGACATCCTGCGTTGCTCTCCAAACCCTCCCCTCCCCTGGCCTGCACCCCCTGCACCCTGCCTTGGCATTTCCATCAGAAGACAGTTCTCAAAGGACTCTTCACACCTCCATCACCCTGTTAGGCTGATTGTATTTATTAGGAGTAGAGAAAGCTCCCTAGTGGGTTGAGAGGACTAAAGAAATGGCTTCAGGACTGCTTGTGTTGGAATCTTTGGATGGAAGCTCAGGAATCTCCATATTCAGTGAGTGCTCCAGGTCACTCCCAGCTCCCAAGGTAAAAGCAGAAATTCCTTTCTCTAATGGGTTGCAAGCAGCTTTAAAGTCATCAAACCTTGGTGGTCACGAGGGGCTGGGGACAGGGTAGGGGTTGGGTGGAATAGGGAATAACTGCTCAAAGTGTATGGAGGTTTTCTTTTGAGAAATGATGAGACTATTTTGGAACCAGAGGTGGCAATTGCATAACATTGTGAATGCACTAAATACCATAAAATTGTATGTTTTACAATGCTAATTTTATATTATGTAAATTTCACCTCAATTTAAAACACTTACTGAGAAGAGAAAAAAACAAACCTTATTTAATCCTCTCAAGCAGAAAATACTTAAAATATTTTTGATGGGTTGCTCATCAGGGAAAAAATTATAATAATTATGAGGGGGGTCTTTGTATAGGTGAATAGTTTAGAAGATTTTTGGTCAACAAAATGTTGGATCACAAGGATTCAATAATATAAACTTTATTTGTATGAAACATGGCCTTGTGTCTATTATTTATCTTCATTGGGACCCTTGGGAGGAAGATAAAATAATATTTTGAGATATTATGAAAAAGTCTCTTTTATTATACCCTATTATTCAATTTGGAAACTGCTATTTGCATGAGACACTAAATATTAAAAATGCCGTACAAGTAGATTATATAAAACATGGGGGAAAAGGCTATAATTACTCAGTAATTTTCAGAATATTTCAGCTTCAGTTTCATGCCACCTCATTTTAAGACAGAGAACAGCTCGCTGGGGACTAATTTGCATTGATAACATGCTGTGCCTTAATGGACCCTCTGCAAAAGCCAAGACTATGAGTGGGATCAATAGTGCATAGTCTTTACTAAGGCTTTTTAATGCATTTAACCACATTCGGCTATTAGTCTTAATAAGCTTTCTGAGCTTTGATCATTATTGCTCCTTAGAGTATTAATAAGAAATACAGAATTGCATATTGTATTCCCATTAAATAAGTAAATTCATATTAGGAATCATTATGAAAACTAATTATTTAGGAAAAGCAAAGCCATGCTACTGGCTGGGAAATCCTGACATTATATTCCAGAATATGAAAATACCCTTCCTTCCTGGAGCATCTTTCCCCGAGCACTGTCTGAGTGTGTTTCCCTAATCCACGTCTTCTCTTTTGCTTCTCTGCATGAGGGTGAGAAGAAGCCTCTGCCTGCATAGACTTGACCTGCCTGCCTAGACTTGATCTGCCTGGCTTGGGAGGGCCCCCCAGGGCTGGGAGGGAAGTTGGTACAGAGTTGGACTCTGGGTGCTCAAAGTTGTAGCTACTGTGGATTGGGTTGTCCCCTGTGTGTGCACGTGTGTTCAGCTGGGTCTGACTCTTGGTGACCCCATGGACTGTAGCTCACCAGGCTCCTCTGTTCATGGAATTTTCCAGACAAGAATACTGGAGTGGGTTGCTGGTTCCTACTCCAAGGGATCTTCCCAACCCAGAGATCGAACCCAAGTGTCCTGTGGCTTCTGCGTTGGCAGGTGGATTCTTTACCACTGCGCCACTGGGGAGGGACATTCCCTGTGTACTGGGCACTTTTCATCTGTTACCTTGTTCATGCCTCACAAAGAGCAAACCTCACTTCACAAACAGGAAAAGACCCACACATCTAGAACGTGGGAGCTATGTTTCAAGCCTGGGTGGGCAACACTGTTAAATACTCTCTCCTCTCTGAGGTACTCACCCTTTGCGGCTGGGAATTAGGGAAAGGAAAAATCCTTTTCTTGCTCCAGACAGATGGGAACGAAGAGTAACATGGAAGCAAAGGAAACCCTTCCTTTCTGAGGCATTGAATGGGTCTGTGCTCAATTACCCCAGAGGACCTGAGAGGTGAAAGAATTTCCTCAGAAAAGTGCATTGTTGAACTTGAAAAGAGGATTACAGTCATTAAATTAGCTCCTTGACACCTCTGGGAAAAAGTAAATATCATTGTAGTTTTTCCATTTAGAGAAACACTAGTGCAGAAATATTGAAGAAGTGTCTCCCACTGTCAGAGAGGTGGGAGTGAAGGGTAGATGGAAGCCAGATTTAAATTGACTTCTCAGATTTCTTACTCTAATTACTACACTATATTTTCAAACATCAAAATGTCTCTCAAGCTTTTGGCAAGAAGTTTTAAAACATCAAAATTCAATTCTCTGCCAATTACCAGCCATTTAATTTAGGAGTACCTAACTGAGTTTTCTGATTTTAAGGTACTTATGGGCTAGAAACTCATATGCCGTATTTGAGCCCAAAGCTAAATTTTTATAGGCAAGTTATAACCTTTCTAATAGACTTTGAACTGCAGTGACTGATCCTTGCAGGTATAACTGTAATGAGCTTTCAGCTCTTGTTTGAGTGTGTTTTACACCTGAATTCGAATCTATAATGAATCATGAGCTGATTTCCAAGCTGCCATCTCAGGAGGACAGCTGGGTGAAAAGGTCAGGGAGAATTGGTCTTTGTTTAAAGTGTTCCCAGCAAAAATATCTCATTTAAAATCTGCTGGAAGTTGGCACTTTCATTTTTTCACCTTTATCTCAGTGCCTGCGTTCTGATGAGAGAGCAGGAGAGAAGCAAAATTTTGTTAATATAATTGGGCATCAGGATCTAAGAAACCTCAGAAAGCAAAGAGGCAGTCTATTACATTTGAAATATTAAATTTTATGTCAGATACCGTGGGCATGTGTTTGAACTAGTATGATTTGATATATAGCCAAGGGACACTTACATATCAATTAGGATGGTGATGAGTCACGTCCCAGTTCAAGGAATATGTATTCCTATGACTAAGCTTCATCCAAATGTTTCTACAAGGAAGAAACTGCTTTCTTATAGTACATCTTGGTACAAAGATGTAACCACCCAAAATATTTACTTCAAAACAACATGTTTTAATCTTTCTAATTTTACTGTGATGATTGGAGAGAGAAAACTACTACATTTAAATGAAGCTCCATGTCTTACATGTAGTCAAGGCTATGTAAATATTTGCTGAATGAAAGAATGAAAATATAAAAGAAAAATAAAGTGTGACAGAATCAACCAAGTTCCTTCTGTGTCATACTGGCTTTTAAATGGGGGTTTTTCTTCTTTTTTAAAATTGAAGTATAGTTGATTTACAATGCTTCAGGTGTACAGCAAAGTGATTCAGTTATATATGTGTGTGT
This sequence comes from Giraffa tippelskirchi, assembly GCF_054371585.1. Classification (NCBI taxonomy): domain Eukaryota; kingdom Metazoa; phylum Chordata; class Mammalia; order Artiodactyla; family Giraffidae; genus Giraffa; species Giraffa tippelskirchi. The sequence goes on from NC_137283.1 coordinate 136,595,109, forward strand.
GTGTGTGTATACATATGTTGAGAGGTGTATACATGTATTTTTATCTTTTTCAGATTCTTTTTTCATTGGCCACCACAGGCAGCTTATAGGATTTTAATTCTCCTGACCCAGGATCAGACCCAAGCCCCTGGCAAGTAGGCCCTGAGTCCTAACTACTGGGGCTCCAAGTCTTAATCACTGGACCACCAGAGACTTCTTTTTGACTATATTTTATTACAAGATAATGAATATAGTTTCCTGCCCTACAGGTCCTTGCTAGTTATCTATTTTATATATAGTCGTGTATCTCTTTTAATCCTAAATTATCTCTTTTAATCCTAAATTCCCAGTTTATACCCCGCCCCTTTCCCCTTTGGTAACCCTAAGTTTATTTTCTATGTCTGTATAAAAGGAATTTTTTAATTGAGTCCAAAAAGCATTCTCAGGGTGAATGTGACTGTATTACAGAAACAATCCTCAGGCAAAATAAGTTTTCTTGGAGAGAATTCCTGCATAGAGAATTAGAGTCTATGTCTTCAGAATTTGGTTGGCAGAACCACTAAAGAATCCTGAGAATAAAGACAACCCATCTCTTAGCCTCTAGAAGATCATGTGTGGGTGGGTCTCCTCATTTCCAGATATGACTCTACGAGTGGAAAAAAGCCCCTTACATGAAGGAGTATTCTCATCCACAGAAGTAGTTCAAATGCCAGGAATCCTTTTAAAAGGATTTCCTATGGACAGAAGAAAGTGTCATAAAAGCTCTGGTTTCCTATATGATTGGGCCACTGTAAGGAATCATAGCTGCTTGAAAAAGCACTGAATTCCTAAACCAAACATATAAGGTGTAATAGAAACCACATCATGGGCTCTAAAATCAGAATTTTGGGGCTTGAGTAAAAACACAATCACTAGTTATGACTCTTACTTGACCTATTTGAGCCTCAATTTCCATGAAAGAAAGTGTAGATAAAGTGTAAAGTGAAGGTAATAAAATCTACTCTATAGAAGGGTGAAATAATACATGTAAAATGATCAGCACAATACCATTCTCTTAGTAGTTGGTTGATAAGCGTATCGACATTATTGAACAGATACATATCCTACCTTGAAGTGTTCCCTATCTGCTCTACTTCTTCAGACAGTCACTCAATATTTATTGTGCAGCTACTATAAGCCAGAAGTGTGCTAGGTATCACACATACAGTGTTGACTAGACACACACGGCCCCCTGTTCTCGTGGAGTTTACAGTCTAGGAGGGAAGAGGGACATTAAACCAGTAATCCCTAAGAAGAAAAGTCAGAAAATGAGAAGTGACCATGGGTTAACCAACAATCCAAGCTTTATTATTTTGAACAATTTTTAACCCTTTCCTTTCCTTGGCCCCTTTGTTTAAGCATGGACTGTAGGGAATTTCAGAAGAAATGTATTATTATCCACTTCTCTAGCATTAATAATTTTTAAAGCCATGGACTTTAAGAAAGTTTAAAGTAGGCAATTCAATGTATTAATCAGTATTTTTATTGCAAAGAACAGAATCTACTTCTGGGCTTCCCAGGTGGCTCAGTGGTAAAAATCCACCCACCAATTCAGGAGACTTGAGTTTGATCCCTGGATTGGGAATATCCCCTGAAGGAGGAAATGGCAACCCACTCCAGTAATTTTGCCTAGAAAATCCCATGGACAGAGCAGTCTGGTGGACTACAGTCCCTGGGGTTGCAAAGAGTCACACACAACCAAGAGACTAAGCACTCACAGAATCAACTCTGGCTAGTGAAGCAGAATGATACTTACTACAGAGTATTGATACTAATTCCCAAATTGTTGGAAGATGTGAAGTCAAAATCTAGGCTGAGTTGAAAGGAAAGAGACTCAAGCCACATTGTTGAAGCAGGCCATTAAGTCTGGCTGTCCCTTCTCCACTGATCAGGAAGCTATCAAATCAAGAAGCTGCCACCTCAGCTGCCAGGGGCAGATCCAGACTTCCCTACACCCACAAAATGAGCCCCCTGTACTCTGTCTTTCCTCTCATGTCACTCAGTTCTAAATCAAAGTCTTGTGTGAGTGCATCTAATTGGAGGCACCTACATCGCATATAGAACGGCACTGTAAACCACATTTGGAAAATGTGTGTTTAGCTTTTTTAGCTTCAGGACCCTTAAAAGGGCCTGAAAGTGTTAGTAGCTCCGTTGTGTCTGACTCTTTGCGACCCAGTGGACTACTCACTAGGCTCCTCTGCTCATAGGATCTCCCAGGCAAGAATACTGGAGTGGATAGCCATTCCCTTCTCCAGGGGATCTTCCTGACCCAGATATTGAACCTGGGTCTCCTGCATTGCAGGCAGGTCCTTTATCATCTGAGCCACCAGTTCAGTTCAGTTTAGTCCCTCAGTCGTGTCCGACTTTGCGACCCCATGAACCGCAGCATGCCAGGCCTCCCTGTCCATCACCAACTCCCGGAGTTCACCCAAACTCACATCCATTGAGTTGATGATGCCATCCAACCATCTCATCCTCTGTTGTCCCCTTCTCCTCCTGCCCTCAATCTTTCCCAGCATCAGGGTCTTTTCCAATGAGTCAACTCTTTGCATCAGGTGGCCAAAGTTTTGGAGTTTCAGCTTCAGCATCAGTCCTTCCAATGAACACCCAGGACTGATCTCCTTTAGGATGGACTGGTTGGATCTCCTTGCAGTCCAAGGGACTCTCAAGAGTCTTCTCCAACATCACAGTTCAAAAGCACCAATTCTTCAGCACTCAGCTTTCTTTATAGTCCAACTCTCACATCCATACATGACCACTGGAAAAACCATAGCCTTGACTAGACGGACCTTTGTTGACAAAGTAATGTCTCTACTTTTTAGTATGCTGTTTAGGTTGGTCATAACTTTCCTTCCAGCGTCTTTTAATTTCATGGCTGCAATCACCATCTGCAATGATTTTGGAGCCCAAAAAAACAAAGTCAGCAGGAAAGCTCTAAAAGACCTGGGCGTGGGTATAGAGCGAGGTGATCCACAGTATGAAAGTGTTTGGTAGAGGCATAAGCATCAACTGAAAAAGGGCATCTCTTTATAAGAAGAGGAGTAGATCCTCTTACATTTCCAACCATTTCACTGGCTGCATGGCAGTGGGGCCACCCTTTTTAACCATTTAGTACACTAATTCAGCTCAACCTAAAATAGAATAGATGTTAGGATCTTATAATTCTTTTAAATGACTAACCCAGGAGAGGTTATTTATTAGGAGAATGCTATCAGCGTTGTCCGGTGTTAGTTTTTTGGTGTACCATAGTTTCACTCTTGATTTTGCCAGTTGCTAGTCAATGTGACTGGCATGTGAAACTGATGAAATGAATTGAGAAATGGAATGTGACATGTGTGACCAAACCAAATCCGTCAACATTCTGGTCTGTTTACCAGAAATGAAAGCTGCTAAGAAGAGTATAAAAAAGAAAAAGCGAAACAAAGCCAATTGTTCATCATAAGTTTAAAAAAATAAACTCTGTGTGTTGTGTGTGTGTGTGTGTGTGTGTGTAGATAAAATTAAACAAAACAAATTAAAGCCAGGGAATAAGGGTAGTTGGGTGCCAATAACGCTTTTTATGGACACTGACATTTCTTTCTTTTTCATGCTTTGAAACTTTTATTTTGTATTGGAATATAGCCGATTAACAATGTGATGATAGTTTCAGGTGATAGTTTCAGCCATACATATACATGCATCGATTCTCCCTGAAACTCCCTTCCCATCCAGCCTGACACATAACACTGAGTGGAGTTCCATGTGCTTCACAATAGGTCCTTGTTATCTATTTTAAATATAGCAGTGTGTACAGCCAGCCATAAGTTCTTCCTCTAAGTCTGTGAGTCTTTCTGTTTTATTTAGGTTCCACATATAAGGGTTGTCATACGATATTTCTCCTTCTCTGAGAAACTGACAGTTCAACTTCATATAATGTTGAAGTTCAGAAAATATTCTTCTTTTGATTTTTTTCCCCCAACAATTAAAAAAATAAAAACCATTCTTAGCTCATTAATTGAATAAACACAAGTGGTGGTCCAGACTTGAACGTCAGGCCCTAGTTTTTCAAACCCTGTTATAGATCATTAGTGTTTCCACCCACTTTGGCTGAAGGTTCATGGATCCTGACAGACTAGAGAGGTAACCTATGGGGTTGCAGTGTGTTTGTTATTCTGTTCTTTCTCTTTTATGCAAACAAATGTTACATACAGATGATGCAACCACAAAGTTGGATGGTGACTGCGTTTAGATTGCAGACCAAGTGTCCATGGTAGGAATGCTGTGTGGATTCACATCTGGTAAGCAAAGTGGTATGTCCACAGCTGACTCACCCAAATACTATCCCATTTAATAGTTACATGTACAAGAGGACACAATGAAAACTCACTTTAAAAATATTTCTAATACGGAGAGGGTGGTAGCATTATTCATTAAGATGTTATGCCATTGACTGATGGTTTGCATGAACTGTGAAATTGCTAGATCTACTTAAAACTTCACCAGTTATACATTTTTTTCATAGTAAAGAGTGGAGAGAGATATTGTGGGCTCTGAGAGCAATAGAAAAAATTTTCTCAGCTTTTCTCTTAGGACTTGAGTTACTAAGCCTTAAAGATGCAAAAAATTAGGATTACTTATTTTTAAGAAGATAGTACCTATTAGGCTTCTTTGCAAGGAAAAGACTCTCCTGTAGTTACATGCAGAATGCTGCAGATTTTGCTTTTTGTTTTCCAATATTTCTGAACGGACCTTCATCAGAAGGGCTTCCCTGTTGGCACAGTGGTAAAGAACCTGCCTGACAATTCAGGAGACGCAAGAGACATGGGTCTGGTCTCTGGGTTGGGAATATCCCCTGGAGGAGGAAATGGCAACCCACTCCAGTATTCTTGCCTGGAGAATCCCATGGACAGAAAAGGTCTCCAGTCCATGGTATCCCACAGAGTCAGACACAATTGAGCATGCACAAACACCTCATCATAAGCATCTGTTATAGTACAGATGCCTGAGCCCCTCCTCAGAGATCCTACTGAATCAGCAGGTTTGGGATGGATCCCAGGATTCTAACTTTCAGCAGGTGAGAAGATTTTATTATGCCTGAGAGAAGCTTACAGATCACTTGAGGCTTCTATTGCCCCAGAATAAAAAGGCCAGGGCTTTGCTTCTTGGGCAGACTATAGGACACAAGACTCTCTTCAGAGGCCAAGAACCCAAAAGCCTGAAGGTGTAGTGATCACTGAGTGCATCTCAGGCCTTCCCTTTGGGTTCCTGCCTGCTTTCTGGCAGTGCCAGTGGGAGCTCTGCTGATGACTGCCTAACTCGGCCACATTCTCTCCCCCTCTTCTTGTTGCCTATGAAGGCCCTGCCCACTGCCCACCATCCCTGCTTTCCATCTTCTCTGCCCTCTCTGTCTGCCCTTCAATAAATGTCAGCTTCCCCAGGTGTCAAGATGCTGTCTTTTGTTCTCAGCCCTACAAAAGTCATCGAGGCAAGAACACACCAGGAGCCTGGCTAACTTCTAGGAACAAGGCAAGGAGCAAACACAGAGAACAAAACACAGTAACATCTCAGCAAATTATCCAGTCATACACTGAAGCCTGAAAACCACAGGGCTGCACACAGTATGGAATCAGTGTGAAAGATGATGAGCTGAATCAGAAAGCCAGCTGGCCAGCGAGTGGCTAGTGTGGACAGTAACAGTCAGGCCCCCCTGAAGATCAGGCCATTGTGTTCACCCGCTCCCCGCAGCCAAGCTTTCAGTGGTCACCAGAAGAAACAGTTACCTTGGCTTTTAGAGGTGATTTGTCCTCTTTAAGACACAAGGTATTTAGAAAGCCTTGCTCAGACACACATGTCCCACCCACTGAGTCATTCAACATGCTTCTCAGTTCTTGGGCTTGATTTCCAGTTCTGCTAATTGAGTTTCTGGCTATTTTAGACGTGAAGCAGTCTCATTCCTCCAGGAAGCAAGACTGATTTGTGATCCCAGGGCCTCTGACTTTTCCAGGATCTGTTTCAGTTTATGAGGTCATTTCTAGCCCAGTGGAAGCCATTTTTATAGAGTGGATATTTAAGTGAATCCATTCATGCATTTCACTTCCAAACCATGCTGTAGTCATAGATGCAGAATCACATTTTCACAGAATATTTTCTTACAACAGAGTCAGCGAATATCATCACCACTACTGAGCCTCTAGTCTGTAGCCAGGCATTCACATGACCATTACTCTGAGTCCTGGTAGGAAAGGGATGCCACAGTGCCACTGGTAGTTTGAGGAGAGTTCAATGAACAAATGATGTATGAGGTGTGGGTGGAGTTGAAGGAAACCATGGAGGATGGTATAGTTCCCTGAGATTGGGAACAGTAGGACCCCACTGCTGGAACTCACAGGGTAGCTGTTTGGAGAAGGCTGCCCAACGGCAGCTGTGACTTCTGTGTGGGAAATGGCCGACCGAAAACTACCCAGCAGGGACGGAGCTGGGGGAGGTGATACCTGGCTTTCCCTTTCCTCCCACAACTGGTCCTGAGCTGGTGTCTCCAGGGCCCAACCCCCAGGAAGTCAGTTGACCACGGAGCTTGTGGATACCATACATGGGGGCCAACCTCCCAGGGCACTGCTCAAGTAACGCATGAATCTGGAGGGGCCTGTATAAGTTGTCAAGGGCCACACAGAGCCTCATAGCAGCCCACTCAGGAAACCCCATTCTTCTTACCTTACAACTCTGAGGAACTGGGTACCCTCCACTGCATTAACATGGCTAATGGACTTTAGAGTTGAGGTTCAAAATCATGTTGGGTTTGCATCCACTAGATGAAAGGGGCAGAAGAGAAGGAGGGTACTTCCCTGGAAAACTAAGAAGTCTCCCATATTTCATGTATCTGTTCATCCTGGGAGACTTCAGTAGCTAGGAGGAGAGTTTCACATGGTATGCTTCTGAGATGCTGGGGCAGAAAGTGGTGGTGGTTATAAGGGGTGTAAACTTGTTCAGAAAAGATCCACTTTTCATACATAGCATGTGCTCTAATTCACCAGCTCAGACTTGAATAAAATACACATATATTCTTTGGGGTCTATAAGAAACAGCAAACAGAACAGGCATGGATTAAAACATGCTGCCTTCTTCTGAAGGCACTCCCACCTTTGCTGTCAATCATTGTATAACTTTGTCTCAACCTCATCAACAGTCCATTGTTATTTACCAAACACTCTTATAGGAAGGCTTCACAATATCCATGTAAATAATAACACTTGTGACACTTATGACACCAATACACCTCGAAATAAATTAATTAATGCTTGCTAATTATTTCGACACTCTTAGATAAAAGCTGGTATATATCTTTTATTTTCCACTTCTGAGATAAGCACAGAAGTGAATGCCTACCCCATCCATAGGGGCGGCTGCTCTTGACTGAAGCTGATTCTTTGCAGTTTAGGTGTGTGGACCTCGATCTTTCTAGTTTGTCTTAAAAACCGAGGATCTAGGTTAGAACAAGATGGCGGAGGAGTAGGTGGACGTGGAAGACATCTTTCTCCATGGGTACATCAGGAATACACCTTCAGACACAGAAGTGCATGCAGAACACCAGCTGAGTGCGAACAGGAGTACCTGACCAGTGAAAAAGAATATATATATACAAACATGCAAAACTTAGTAGAATGAAGGAACTAGGGGGGGAAATGTGAGTGCTAGTAGGACTGGACCTACCGTCGGCCAGTGGGGGAACTGAAGCAGGGGTCCTATCCCCACAATCGGGCAATCGTCTGAGTCAGAGGAGAAATATTTAAGGCTGAGAGTGAAACAGCTGATCTGTGGCAGCCTAAATGGAATGAGAATCAGACAGTCCTTGCTGCAGCCATATATACCCTGGACTAGAATGCTGGTCCCCTGAAAGACACAGCGGCTGGAAGCTGGAGTTTAGGAATTGTGGAGCAATCCCAGGGCGAGGGCTGCTGCTGACTGTGGAGAGACAGATTTAGGGGATGTGAGGGAGGAGATCAAATGCAGGTGGAGGAAAGCCAGGCAGCCATGGAAGCAAGGAGATATTGCTGAGTCAAGCATGGGGGGTGGAGCCATCACCATAGCCTCTCTCTCCCCACACGCCAGCATTGCCAGCTGAACAGTAGAGAGGCTGACCCATCAAACGCCTGAGGCACTGATCTACAGAGTGGGACTCTACCCAGGATGCTCCTTTAAGTGACTGATGCCTGAACTACAGAGTAGGACCCCACCCAGGGTGCCCCGGTAAGTGCCTGATGCTGCAATCTACAGAATAGGACCCCAGCCAGGGGGACCCCTCTATATGCCTGATGCACCAAACAACAGAGAAGGATCTCAGGTGAGGGAGTCCTCTAAGTGCCTGAATGGGCAGAGTCATGGAGAAAGACTGGCCAAAGAGGCCTTCTGATCGCCAGGTACAAGAGGCTCGAAAAAAGACTCTGATCGGGCCATAATTCCTGCTGTGGAAGCAGTCCATGTCCCTGCACACTTGGCACCTCCAGGGTCCCCGCAAGCAAGTAGCTGCGCCACTTAATGTTCAACTCTCACTGGGGCAGAGCTGCAACAGGCAAAACAAGTCTTGCGTCTATGCATACAGGGTCGCTTCGGTCGTGTCCAACTCTGCAATCCTGTAGACAGTGGCCTGCCAGGCTTCTCTGTCAGAGAGGGGGGTTCTCCAGGCAAGAATACTAGGGCGTATTGGCCAAAACTGGTTGCCATACCCTTCTAGAGCACTATATTTCCTGCTGCCCTAGCCGCCAACCCCCCCTGAGTACCTGGTGCTGCCAGAACCCCTGCGACCCAAGCAGCTGCACCACCTTCACACCTGGTCCTCACAGGAGCAAACCCAAGTCTTCCAGGGCAGCCTCAGGAGCAAACCCCAGTGATGACCCATATGTTTAGAGGTGGAAATAAAACCACAATTGAAACCTAGGGGCAGTGTGGCTAAGGAAGAAGACCCAAAACCTTCCCACCAGCTGTACAAGCTGCAGATTAAATCCACACAATCAACTAGGCAGACTTGGTGTCTAAGGAATGTATAAAAGGCCATTGAGATCTCCCATGAAAGAAAACGCATTAGTTCTGATAGCTGTGAACATTGGAGGCAAGAACACACAGGAGTAGGACCAGATTAGAATCTGCTGCCCCCACAGCAGGTCCAGAGATCAGCACAGTGTTGGAGGGCATCCTAGGGAGGTGAGGTGGACTGTGACTCCCAGCAAGGGAAAGGACTCGGACAGCAGTGACTCAAGAAAAACATTATTATTCTTATTTTCTTGACTTGTTCTGTAGATTCTTTTGGATTTTTTTATCTTTTTCTTTTTTTCCCCTCCCTCTGCTCCCTCTGTTGTAGTTGTTGATTTTATTGGCACTAAGAAATCCATTAAGCTTTTGAGATTTTTTTTCCCTCAGCCACATTTTTTATTGTTGTTATAAACCTCTGCTCTACGTTAGGCTTTTGCAGTTCTGTGGAGTCTTCCTTCTTTTTTTTTTTAAACTTTAATTTTTAATTTTTTAAACCTGTTGTTATTTTTTACACATTTATTCCTTTGGTTTCTTTTCCTACTGCTTTTTCCCCCTTGCAGTTAATCACTAATGTATATAAATATTCTTCATCTACCTCTGTTTAACTTTGCATATCTATTCTTTCTTTTTCCCTTTCTCTCATTTCCTCTCAACATAATTGTTAGTTTTATTTTTATTGCTTTATCCTCCAATTGGCACCTTGCTTTAGTTTTGTTTTCCAGTTTTGTGCTTTAGTTAGCTTTGTTCTGGTAGATATAATTTTTAGTTTCTTTTGTTCACCATGTCAATCTATTGTACTTTATTTTTGTTGGACTGTTTTGATTTTGCTTATGGGTGTATATGTATATGTGTATCTTCAGTAACTACCGCACAATTGCACTCACCTCACACGCTAGTAAAGTAATGCTTAAAATTCTCCAAGCCAGGCTTCAGCAATACGTGAACCGTGAACTTCCAGATGTTCAAGCTGGTTTTAGAAAAGGCAGAGGAACCAGAGATCAAATTGCCAACATCTGATGGGTCATCGAAAAAGCAAGAGAGTACTAGAAAAACATCTATTTCTGCTTTATTGACTATGCCAAAGCCTTTGACTGTGTGGATCACAATAAACTGTGGAAAATCCTGAAAGAGATGGGAATACCACACCATCTGACCTGTCTCTTGAGAAACCTGTATGCAGGTCAGGAAGCAACAGTTAGAACTGGACATGGAACAACAGACTGGTTCCAAATAGGAAAAGGAGTACGTCAAGGCTGTATATTGTCACCCTACTTATTTAACTTATATGCAGAGTACATCATGAGGAACGCTGGGCTGGAGGAAGCACAAGCTGAAATCAAGATTGCCGGGAGAAATATCAATAACCTCAGATATGCAGATGACACCACCCTTATGGCAGAAAGTGAGGAGGAACTGAAGAGCCTCTGATAAAGTGAAAGAGGAGAGTGAAAAAGTTGGCTTAAGGCTCAATATTCAGAAAATTAAGATCATAGCATCCGGTCCCATCACTTCATGGCAAATAGATGGGAAAACAGTGGAAACAGTGGCTGACTTTATTTTTCTGTGCTCCAAAATCACTGCAGATGGTGATTGCTGCCATGAAATTAAAAGACGCTTACTCCTTGGAAGGAAAGTTATGACCAACCTAGATAGCATATTGAAAAGCAGAGACATTACTCTGCCAACAAAGATCCGTCTAATCAAGGCTATGGTTTTTCCAGTGGTCATGTATGGATGTGAGAGTTGGACTATAAAGAAAGCTGAGTGCTTTTGAACTGTGATGTTGGAGAAGACTCTTGAGAGTCCCTTGGACTGCAAGGAGATCCAACCAGTCCATCCTAAAGGAAATCAGTCCTGGGTGTTTATTGGAAGGACTGATGCTGAAGCTGAGACTCCAAAACTTTGGCCACCTGATGCGAAGAATTGACTCATTGGAAAAGACCCTGATGCTTGAAAAGATTGAGGGCAGGAAGAGAAGGGGACAATAGAGGATGAGATTGATGGATGGCATCACTGACTCGATGGACATGAGTTTGGGTAAACTCCAGGAGTTGGTGATGGACAAGGAGGCCTGGTGTGCTGCGATTCATGGGGTCGCAAAGACTTGGACATGACTGAGCGACTGAACTGAACTGAACTGATCTTCAGTCACACTTTTTATTGTTCTTATAAACCTCTGCCTCTACGTTGAGCTTCTGCAGTTCTGTGGAGTTTTCCTTTTTTTTCCTTTTTTCTTTCTTTATCTGTTTTTTCCTCTTTTCTCTTTTTTCTATAATTTCAGTTTTTAATTTTTTAAACCTATTATATTTTTTCTACATTTATTCCTTTGTTTGCCTTTCCTACTGTCCTTTCCCCCTTGCAGTTAGTCTTTAATGTATCTAAATCTTCATCTAACTCTATTTAACTTTGCATAGCTATTCTTTCTTTCTTTCCTTTCCTCTCAACATATTTGTTAGTTTTGTTTTCATTTTTTTATTCCCCACTGGCACCTTGCTTTAGTTTGTTTTCCAGTTTGTCCTTTAGTTAGTTTTGTTCTTAACTGGTAAATATAATTTTTGATTTCCTTTGTTTGCTAGGTCAGTCTACTGTACTTTATTTTTGTTGGGCTGTTTTGACTTTACTCATGGCTGTATATGTGTGTGTGTATATTCCATATTTTAATTATTATTTGCCTGATTTTGTAACTGCCATTTGTCTGGGCTTCATCTTTGGTTTCTCATTTTTGGATATTTGCTTTAATCTCACTTAATGGCATAACAAACCACTTGTGAAACCTTCTTTCCTGACCAGAGATCAAGCCCTGAGCCTTTGGAGTGGGTGCACTAACTCCAAGACCCTGGACTACCAGAGAACTAACCCTAGGGAGTATCAAATAGTGAGAACTCACACAAAGGAAACCACTTGAATACAAGACCCGGCATCACCCAACCAGCACCCTGTACAGGACGCCTCATCTAAACAACAAACAAAGCTAAATACAAACCCAATCATTAGCAGACAGGATTACCACCACACTCAGCCTTGCCTATCAGAGGAAAAACAAACAAACAAAAGCTCAGCACTAATCTTACCCTATATGAAGCTTACACAAACCACTGGACCAAGCTTAGGAGGACAGAAACCAAAAGGAAGAAAAAATTCAACCTTTTTCAAGGAAGGAATTCAACTTTCCTTGAAGCCTGGGAAAAGGAGACCTCAAACACAATAATTAAAAAAAAATAATAATGAAAAGGCAGAGAAATACTACACAATGAAGGAACAAACTAGAAACACAGAAGTCCAAATAAGTGAAGAGGAAATAGTCAATCTACCTGAAAAAGAATTCAGAATAATGATAGTAAAGATGATCAAAACCCTTGAAAACAAAATGGAGAAAATGCAAAAAGAAATTAACAAAGACCTAGAAGAATTAAAGAATAAACATACAGAAACAAACAACACAATTACTGAAATTAAAAATACTCTAGAAGGAATAAATAGCAGAATATCTGAAGCAGAAGAACAAATCAGTAAGCTGGAAGATAAAATGGTGGAAGTAACTTCTGAAGGGTAGCATAAAGTAAAAAGAATGAAAAGAACTGAGGATAGTCTCAGAGACCTCTGGGACCATATCAAACCTATCAACATTCAAATTATAGGGGTCCCAGAAGAAGAAGAGAAAAAGAAAGGCTATGAGAAAATTTTTGAAGAGATTATAGTTGAAAATTTCCCCAACATGGAAAAGGAAATAGTCAAGTCCAAGAGGCACAAAGAGTCCCATACAGGATAAACCCAAGAAGAAACACGCCAAGATACATACTAATCAAACTAACAAAGACTAAACCCAAAGAAAGAATATTAAAAGCAGCAAGGGAGAAGCAACAAGTAACATACAAGGGAAACCCCATACATTTAATAGCTGAACTTTCAGCAGAAACTCTACAGGCCAGAAGGGAATGGCAGGATGTATTCAAGGTACTGAAAGGGAAAAATCTACAACCAAGATTACTGTACCCTGCAAGGATCTCATTCAAAATTGATGGAGAAATAAAAAGGTTTTCAGACAAGCCAAAGTTAAAAGAATTCAGTACCACCAAACCAGATTTACAACAAATGTTAAAGGGACTTATATAGTCAAGAAGTACAAGAGAAGAAAAAAAATATCTACAAAATCAACCCCAAACAATTAAGAATATTGGCAATAGGAACATATGTATCAATAATTACTTTAAATGTAAATGGACTAAATGCTCCAACCAAAAGATACAGACTGGCTGAATGGAAACAAAAACAAGACCTATATATATGCTGTCTACAGGAAACCCATTTCAGACCTCAACACACATATAGACTGAAAGTGAGAGGATGGAAAAATTTATTCCATGCAAATTGGAAGCACAAGAAAGCTGGAGTAGCAATCCTTATATCAGACAAAGTAGACCTTGAAATAAAGAAGATCACAAGAGATAAGCAAGGACACTACATAATGATCAAGGGATCAGTCCAAAAGGAAGACATAACAATTGTAAATATCTATGCACCCAACATAGGAACACCTCAATACATAAGACAAACACTAACAGGCATAAAAGGAGAAATTGACAGTAACACGGTAATAGTAGGAGGCTTTAACACCCCACTCACACCAGTGGACAGATCATCAAAACAGAAAATTAATAAGGAAACACATCTTAAATGATACATTAGATGAGATGGATCTCATTGTAAACTTCAGGATATTCCATCCAAATTCAGAATACATCTTCTTCTCAAGTGCACATGGAACATTCTCCAGGATAGACCACATCTTGGGTCACAAATCAAACCTCAGTAAATTTAAGAAAATTGAAATCATATCAAGCATCTTCTCTGACCACAACACTATGAAACTAGATATCAATTACAAGAAAAAACTGTAAGAAACACAAACACATGGAGATTAAACAAAACGTTTCAAAATAACCAGCAGTTTCCTGAAGAAATCAAAAGGGAAATCAAAAAATTTCTAGAAGCAAATAACAATGAAAACATGACAACTCAAAACCTACGGGATGCAGCAAAAGTAGTCTTAAGAGGGAAGTTTATAGCAATACAATCCTACCTCAAGAAACAAGAAAAACATTGAATAGACAACCTAACTTTACATCTAAAACAACTGGAAATAGAACAAAACCCCCCAAAATTAGTAGAAGGAAATAAATCCTAAAGATCCGAGCAGAAATAAGTGAAAAAGAAATGAAAGAAATAATAGTAAAGATTAATAAAGCTAAAAGCTGGTTCTTTGAGAAGGTAAACAAAATTGACAAACCTTAGGCCAAGCTCTTCAAGAAGAAAAGAGAGAAGAAGCAAATCAACAAAATTAGAAATGAAAAAGGAGAGGTTACAACAGACAATGCAGAAATACAAAGGATTATAAGAGACTATTATGAACAACTATATGGCAACAAAATGGATAACCTGGAACAAATGGACAGATTCTTAGAAAAATTCAATCTTCCAAGACTGAACCAGGAAGAAACAGAAATTTTGAACAACCCAATTATAAGCACTGAAATTGAAGCTGTGATTTAAAAAAATCTCCCTAAAAACAAAAGCCCAGAATCAGATGGCTTCACAGGAGAATTCTATCAAACATTTAGAGAAGAGTTAATGCCTATCCTTCTAAAACTCTTCCAAAAAATTGCAGAGGAAGGAACACTTCCAAACTCATTCTATGAGGCCACCATCACCTGATACCAAAACCAGACCAAGACAACACAAAAAAAGAAAACTACAGGCCAACATCACTGATGAACATAGATGCAAAAATCCTCAACAAAATTTTAGCAGACAGAATTCAACAAAACATCAAAATGCTCATATACCATGGTCAAGTTGGTTTTATTCCAGGGATGCAAGGATTCTTCAATATACACAAATCAATCAATGTGATACACCATATTAACAAATTGAAAGATAAAAACCATATGATAATCTCAACAGATGCAGAAAAAGCCTTCAACAAAATTCAGCACCCATTTATGTTGAAAATTCTTAAAAAAATGGACTGGATGTAGAAGGAACCTACCTCAACATAATAAAGGCCATATATGATAAGCCTACAGCAAACATTGCTCTCCAAAAGTGAAAAACTGAAAGCATTTCCCCTAAAATCAGGTACAAGACAAGGGTGTCCACTTTTGCCACTATTATTCAACATAGTTCTGAAAGTCCTAGCTATAGCAATCAGAGAAGGAAAAGAAATAAAAGGAATCCAGATTGGAAAAGAAGAAGTAAAGTTCTCACTGTTTGCAGGTGACATGATACTGTACATAGAAAACCCTAAAAATAGTATCAGAAAATTACTAGAACTAATCAGTGAATTTAGCAAATTTGCAGGATACAAAATCAATATACAAAAATCACCTGCATTTCTATATACTAACAATGAAAAATCAGAAAGAGAAATTAAGGAATCAATCCCATTCACCATTGCAACAAAAAGAATTAAATATCTAGGAATAAACTTACCTACGGAGACAAAAGAACTGTACACAGAAAATTATAAGACACTAATGAAAGAAATCAAAGATGACATAAACACATGGATAGATATTCCATGTTCCTGGATAGGAAGAATCAATATTGTGAAAACAACCATACTACTAAATGCAATCTATAGATTCAATGTGATCCCTATCAAATTACCAATGGCATTTTTCAGAGAACTAGACCAAAAAATTTCTCAATTCATATGGAAACACAAAAGACCTCAAATATCCAAAGCAGTCTTGAGAAAGAAGAATGGAGCTGGAGGAATCAGCCTTCCTGGCTTCAGATTATACTACAAAACTACAGTCATCAAGACAGTATGGTGCTGGCACAAAAACAGAAATAGAGACCAGTGAAACAAGACAGAAAGCCCAGAAATCAACCCATGCACCCATAGGTACCTTATTTTTGACAAAGGGGGCAAGAATATACAATGGAGCAAAGACAGCCTCTTTAATAAATGGTGCTGGGAAAACTGCACAGCTACA
Source organism: Giraffa tippelskirchi (assembly GCF_054371585.1). NCBI lineage: Eukaryota > Metazoa > Chordata > Mammalia > Artiodactyla > Giraffidae > Giraffa > Giraffa tippelskirchi. The sequence goes on from NC_137283.1 coordinate 136,611,128, forward strand.
TGTAAAAGAATGAAATTAGAACAGTTCCTAACACCATACACAAAGATAAATTCAAAATGGATTAAAGACCTACATGTAAGACCAGAAACTATAAAACTCTTAGAGGAAAACATAGGCAAAACACTCAATGACATAAATCAAAGCAAGATCCTCTATGATCCACCTCCTAATGGAAATAAAAACAAAAGTAAACAAGTGGGACCTGATTAAACTTAAAAGCTTTTGCACAGCAAAGGAAGCTATAAGCAAGGTGAAAAGACAATCTTCAGAATGGGAGAAAATATTAGCAAATGAAACAACTGACAAAGGATTAATTTCTGAAATATACAAGCAGCTCATACAACTCAATACCAGAAAAACAAACAACCCAATCAAAAAGTGGGAAAAAGACCTAAACAGACATTTCTCCAAAGAAGACATACAGATGGCTAACAAACAGATGAAAAGATGCTCAATATTGCTCATTATTAGAAAAATGCAAATCAAAACTACAGTGAGATATCACCTCACACTTGTCAGAATGGCCATCATCAAAAAGTCCACAAACAATAAATGCTGGAGAAGGTGTGGAGAAAAGGGAATGCTGTTGCATTATTGGTGGGAATGTAAATTAATATAACCACTATGGAAGACAGTATGGAGATTTCTTAAAAAACTAGGAATAAAACCACCATATGACCCAGCTATCCCATTCTTAGGCATCTACCCTGAAGAAACCAAAATTGGAAGAGACACATGAATCCCATTGTTCATTGCAGCACTATTTTCAATAACTAGAAAGTGGAAGCAACCTAGATGTCCATTGAGAGATGAATGGATAAAGAAGCTGTGGTACATATACACAATAGAATATTACTCAACCATAAAAAGGAACACATTTGAGTCAGTTCTAATGAGATGGATGAACCTATAACCTATTATACAGAGTAAAGTGAGTCAGAAACAGAAAGATAAATATCGTATTCTAACGCATATATATAGAATCTAGAAAAATGGTACTGAAGAATTTATTTACAGGAAAACAATGGAGAAACAGACATAGAGAATAGACTTATGGACATGGGGAGAGGGGAGGAGAGGGTGAGATGTATGGAAAAAATAACATGGAAACTTACACTATAATATGTAAAATAGATAGCCAATGGGAATTTGCTGTATGTCTCAGGAAACTCAAACAGGGCCTCTGTATCAATCTAGAGGGGTGGGATGGGGAGGGAGATGGGAAGAAGTTTCAAAAGGGAGGGAATATATATATACATATATATATATGTATATATATATTCCTATGGCTGAGTCATGTAGAGGTTTGGCAGAAAACAGAAAAATTCTGTAAAGCAGTTATCCTTCCACAAAAAATAAGTTAATTTAAAAAATTGAGGATCTAAAATTTAATTTTTCATTGTTCATCATTAAAAAATAAAGGACCAAAGAAAACACAATTGAAATAAAATAACATAAAATTAAAAACACTTAAAAAATTACTGACTATAATAAATATAATGTCATATGTCTCTGTGAGTCCAGGTCAGGGAATCTAAGAATGAAAGTCCATTATTCTAAAAATAAGATCCATTGAATGAACTATTTCTAGTCTTAAGATGTAACATTTATCTTCCAGAATTGAAGTCAATTGGAGCTATAGTTTATCAGGGATATAAGTTATAGGATGTATATTAAGAACATCACCCTTCTAAGCTTACTTTTCTCAGAGATGTTTGCTTAGATCTAACCTTTGTTCTTCCCCTCGTTTTATTTATGAAGAGCACAGACACCACTTACATATTTGCTTTTAATGTATTTTTAAAGTTCAGACTGAAAAGCCCCTTACATCCCATTTGCTTAAGTTTGTTAGGCAAAAATAGTTCTCTTTTTCCTCACCACTTGCACAAACCATTCATTAATAATTTATCACAATGTTCCATAGCAAAGACAAAACTGATGCCTACGTGATCATCACGTGTTCAGGGGTTCTGCAGTGCCTTTTATTTCCTTGCACCCGCTGCCACCTGCTTTCTGCTGTTTCTCTAAGGTTTGTGTTTTCTTGGATGCTACCAGTATAACCTTTAGCCTCACATTGCTGCTTCCTGGCAAGGCTGCTGCTGCATAGAGACAGCAGATGGATACAGCTTGCTGTGACCCCATTTTTCATCCCACCTCTGCTTCCCAGGGCCTTGCACCGTGATGTGGAGCAAAGTCCCTGCACTAAGCTGAATCAGGAATCTCCCTGCTGGATTGGCTCAGCCACTAACTGGGCTAGAGATTGAGGCAATCCGGGATGGAGTCTCCTTATTAATTAAGTATGGGCATCTGACCCCATTTTGCTTACCTTTTCCAGCTCAGAGGGAAAGGCAGATTCCTCACCAGGTGAATGCTCACCTGTGAATACCTTCAAGCTGGTCATTCTCTACTCAAAGATCAGACAGCATTGGACACAAATGTTGTCAAGTGCAGGACTTCCTGGTGCTTGAACTCTCTCCCATTTCTACTGTGTCCAAACAGGAACACTGTCTTTACTCCTTGTCTGCAGAGAGAACCCAACCTCAACTTCTTGCTTAACTTCTCTGAGCCAAGACTCCTTTGAGCAAGGGTTCAATCCTTTTGAAGTGTTGGCATTTCTAGAAATATCACGAATTAAGCACTCACATGTATTATTTCACTGAATGCAGCTTGATGAACTAAGAATTGTTTTTTGTTTTGAACATAGAACACACAGGTTGAGATAAATGAAGGACACAGAGTTGGAAAGAGATGGAGCTGAGATTTTAACCCTTCTAAGACTATTATCTGGGTTTCCCTGGTGGCTCAGACAGTAAAGAATCTGCTTGGAATGCAGGAGACCCAGGTTCCATCCCTGAGTTGGGAAGATCCTCTGGAGAAGCAGATGGCTATCCCCTCTAGCACTCTTGCCTTCAGAATACCATGGACAGTGGGGCCTGGTGGGCTATACAGTCCATGGGGTCACAAGGAGTTAGACACAACTGAGTAACTAACACACACATACACACACAAGACTAATATTGCCACTAGAAGGGAATAGAAAAGGGATTCTAAAAGCTTCTTTCTTACTCACTTCTCTCTTTCCTCTTTCTCTCAGATTCTGAGCAGGAAAAAAAAAAACAAAAACAAGTTCTACATCAGTGGATCTTTTGAGAACATGGAAGACTACAGCAAAGCCTGCTCCTCTCTGAGGCCTTAGAATTTTGTGTCTACTTGGAGGATTGAAAGAGGAACAGGCAGGAGGGGAATAAGGGAAGTTAGGAATTCCAAATAGTTGTGGAATCTTCAGTAGAAAGGGGAGGAAAAAGAACTATGCAAAGTAGAAATGGTTATTGCCACTGAAATGTCAGTTTACCCTGGGCATTAATCAGATGCAATTTATTATCAGTATGAATATTATAGTTGAAATATACTTTTGCTTTTTCATGTGATCCCTTGTTAACTCTTATTTGGACATCAGTTTTATTGCATTTGTTCTTTTGTATTGTTAAGGAATAATGAAAAGGAAAGAAGAATTATCACACAGAACTGAGGTTATAATGGTGGATTTCTGGACATCAGCCTGAGATATATATTGAAGATAATTCAGTCAAGGGTGCTTTCCCAGAATCATTTACCTTGCTTTCGCCTACGCCTTATGAGGCTCCTCATGGAAGATCAATTAGATCGACTAAAGAAGCAATCTAATTTGGTTAGTAAGAAAGCTGAAATAAGATCAATTTTTTTTGTGACAGAGATTTTATCAAAGAGTTAGTCATCTTCACAGTGACTGCCATCAGTAGAGTGTGATGATTAAGAATGAGTCAGGCTAAAACCCTGGTAGTTCTGAGCTGCACTTGACAACTCACCTCTGCCTCAGTTAGCTTATGTGCAAAATGGGAATAAGGACACCACCTATATCCTAGTGTGTTGTGAGGTTTAACTAGAGTAACACATTTATGGCAGTTAGCACAGCATCTGGCAAGTGATAAATGCTACGGTGGAAACCCATTATTCTAAAAATAAAGAGATCCATTGAAATATATACATGTTTGTACACATTATACTTATGTACTTACATGTGTGCATTTTTAAATTGATTCTGTAGTTAAACATCAATTTGAAGCCATCAAGAGCAGGAGCCCCTAACCTTTGGGATCTAATGCCTGATGAGCTGAGGTGGAGCTCGTGTAGCAATAACAGAAAAAAGTACACAACACATGTAATGCACTAGAATCATCTTGAAACTATCCACCTCTCCCCAGTCTGTGGAAAAATTGTCCTCCACAAAACCGGTCCCTGGTGCCAAAAAGATTGAAGTCTGCTGCTCTAGAGAATGTTCACAAGGTCACTGAATTTCTTTAAAATGCATGTAAAAAATGCTACAGAGCAAGGCATCTGTGGTTCAATGGAATTTGGTTGTTTCTTTTTGCCTTTTACAGGGTGTTGTAATAGAGCAAAAACACCTCAAGACAGAAATCTCCAGAGCCTGTGGCCCTCATGCAGATTTGCTGAAAGGGCTGCCTTTTACCTGCACTTCAGAAGAGTACCCAGTACTCAGTCTATTTCCCTCATTAATTCATTCTGTCTGCAATCTCCCTACTTGCCTGGGTAGCTACACTGCATGGTCCTGAGTTGGAATTCCAGCTGGGGCTCTGAAATCACTGTGGACAGTGACTGCAGCCATGAAATTAAAAGATGTTTGCTCCTTGGAAAAAAAGCTATGACAAACCTAGACAGTATATTAAAAAGCAGAGACATTACTTTGATGACAAAGATCTCTCTAGTCAAAGCTATGGTTTTCCAGTAGTCATGTACAGATGTGAGAGTTGGCCCATAAAGAAGGCTGAGCACCAGTGAATTGATGCTTTCAAATTGTGGTGCTGGAGAAGACTCTTGAGAGTCCCTTGGACAGCAAGGAGATCAAACCAGTCAATCCTAAAGGAAATCAACCCTGAATATTCATTGGAAGGACTGATGCTGAAACTGAAGCTCCAATACTTTGGTCACCTGATGCAAAGAGCTGACTCATTGGAAAAGACCTTGATCCTGGAAAAGATTGAAAGCAAGAGGAGGGGACAACAGAGGATGAGATGGCTGGGTGGCATCACTGACTCAATGGACATGAGTTTGATTCAACTCCAATTGATAGTGAAGGACAGGGAAGCCTGGCGTGCTGCAGTCCAGGAGGTCACAAGAAGTTGATCACAACTGAGAGAAGGAACCCAACTGGGGCTAATTGGATATGGGGGTGTTGTTCTGATCTAGAAAACACATTTGTTGGTGGTGATTCTGATAGTGTTACCAAAGGAGTCCCAGGAAAAGATTGTGAATCAGTTATTACAAAGCTGCTGGCTCATCAACGAGATAATTTGTGTGTTTATGATTTGGTGATAAAAGGAGGGAGGAGGAGTCAAGTTCGTTAGCCAAGCAAGCACCCTGAGGTCTCGACGTCCTGGCTGCCACTGCAGATAGGAGATTTCTTCCTGGGTTTTCATGAGTCCACTGAACTTTGTTGGTTTGCTGAGACACCTCCCACCTCTGCTATATCCCAGAATGTGCCATTCCTTGCCTTCCTAGCTCAGCTGACCAATCTATAATGGATAGACATTAATGTTCACTTCTTGCTGAGGGGTATTGTGAGACTTTTGAGCATATAAAATGATACACTTGAGAAGCAAGCAGACAATATTGTTATGTTTGAGTACTTCAATAGGATTTGAGTGGAAGGAGTGGGAACAGTTTGGATAAATAACACAGATTAAAAAATGCATCTGTTACCCAAGCCAGTTGTTCTATTAAAAGGGACTTGTTTTTAAAGGCTTTAAAGAGACCAAGTTTTAGAGATCAAGTAAAAATATTTTAAGGGTAGATTGATCCACACAGGTGTACAGGGAAGGTGTTGAATGCCCTGGTTTTAGGTTTACATCTGGTTCTGCTTACTTATTAATTATGTGTCCCTGGTAAAATCAGCTAACCCTCTGAGCTAGAATTTCCCCCTCTGAAAAGGGAGATGGTGATACATATTTTTTAGGGTTGTAAAAGCTAAATTCAATAATATGCATTAAGAATTTAGCATAGTGCTTGGCACATAGCTTCATCTATATATGTTGGCTGAACAGCTCTCAGAATGAATGACAGTACCATGCTAATTTCATCATTTGAGGATGACATATGGAAATGAACCTAAATAACAGAAGACGTTAGGGCAAGGTTTCTGATTGATCTTTTGAGCTTTTCAGAAATAAGACTATGTTGCTTTATTTGTTCTTCTCAATACTTCAGAGATTATGTTGTTGTAGCTTTTGTCCCCAGTGCCTCATGACCCCATATGCTACCAGAGAACCTCATACCTCATTTTATGAACAAGTTGTTATCCGAAAGTTTGTTTGCCTGCTGGCTGTTTGAAATTTTTAGAATATTTTTCAATAGAAACAATGCTGCAAATGGTGAAGACATCTCTGGACCAGGCCAGGTCATAACAACTCATTTAAGACAATGCCATTTAGTTAAGGTAGAGCTAGTGAGTTCCTCCCCATATATACCAGTCTCCAAGCTCAAAAGTTTACTCTGTTTCTTATCTGCTCAGGGATGTATGGCTCTCCTTGACTTTTGGGATGACCCAGACTCTGTCTGACATAAGAATCTGGATTCAACCTCACTTTCCATCACTCTCTCCACTAAAACCACCACACTTTCTTCTATCAGCTATCCCCAGGCCTGATCTTTTCATCTTTAGCAGGAAAAACTTACAGAACTGTGAAGACAGAAGGATTCAATTCTCAAGAAGAAAACTATTTTTTATCTTCCTCTTGGCTCCGGATCTGCTCTTGGCAGTGAGAATTGCACAGATATGACTATGATATCTTAGTTGGTCTTTCCTAGAGTCAGTAAATAAACAGACTTGAGGATGAAGTAGAAGAGTCAGCCTGCATGTCACCTGTGTCATCTCTCATTAAGGAGTGGGTGTGTCATGGGAATGAAGACCATCAACTCTTTCATCTGCAGTTGTTTTTTTTTTTCCCCCATGTGTCTGTTCTGTCTCTGACACTACATTGTAGTCTCAGAAGATAGGATCTTTCTATCCTTCAGCATACCTAGTACAACCCTTGGACAATGAAGTGGGGATATATCTTTTTTATGATGGTGCTTCAAATTCTTGTATGCATCAAGATTCAAGTTATCTTCCTCTAAATAAATGAAAGGATCTGGGAAAGAAGGAAAATAATAGTATGATGCAGACATACATTTTTCCTATCTATTAGCAGTCTGAAAGACATCCAAGTACTCAACCCAGAGAAAATCAGAGCAGTTGACTTATTAAATTGGTGTGATAATGCTCTTCATTAAAGCAAAAGGAATTTTTGCAGTAGTTTGTCCAATATCATAGTGATTAAAGAAACATCTCAGGCTACTGTTAACGTATCAGATTTGTTCTGAAACTTTAATGGAATCAGAGAGTTACTTTTCATAGGGAAAATGTATTTCCACTCTCTTTCCACCTCTTCTCCCACTTCCTCATTCCATTGCCTTATTGGTCAAGGAAAAATCAGATCTGAACCTGAGAGTTTAAGATCATTTCCCAATTATGCTTAAAATTCAATACAGATAAACCCTGAGGCAGTATAGTCTCTAAGTGCTGTCAAACAAAAAGAAGCAAAATAACTATTCCTAAATACTTCTTCATCACGATTTGAATTTCCTACCAGATGGAAAATTCCTCAATTGCAGTGGGGAAAGTTCTCAGCAACTGAGGTCTCACATTCCATTGCAAAATGAAAGAGATGAAGTGTTTGTTTTTGTAGGAAAAAAAAAAGCACTATCAACAGCAACAACTCACATTAATCACCTCTCTGGCTCTCTGACCAGATATACAGACTGTTTCATGGTCTGTAAATTAGATTAGACTTTCATGATGATGAAGGTCATGAGTCAGTGAGTGACCTGTGATATGAGTCAATCAGGAAGGTGGTTGTCTAGTTGTCTGCACCAACCCCTCAGATGGAAATGGGATTGATATTTTTCTGGTAGAGTGGCCACCCTTAACATTGGGAGGCTCCAGGAAAAGGGAAATGAGAAAAAGTGGTTAGACAGGTTCATGACCATGTCTGAGGAAGAGAAGGTAGGGGAGATGCTGGTGGATGTGGGTGGGGAAGGGATGGGCTGGGTTGTGTCCTCTCGTTCCTTCATTTAAAGTCCTCTGTTCTTCTGACTATAAAATACAGGTGAAAGTGTAGGCAAGTGTGTGAAAAACACTCATGAGGAATGAATATTTGATGTTTAATATCCCCAAAGGGAAAGAGAGATGACATGGAAGACAACCTTTACAGAAAGAAATGACTATTTTTACTAAACTGCAAAGTAGAATGAGGAAAAAAGAATCTGACAATTGTTATAGGCACCAGTTGTTTATGTGTTTGAAGAGTCTGCCAAATGAAAATTTGAGGAATTTTTCTTCTACTATGGTTAACATATTAACAATATTTCCTAATATAGTTTTATCCAAGAAGGAATTCTTAAGAGGCAACACTTTAAATACTGACAGGTTTGAGGGAAGTTGATCTGTGATGAATGATTTGTGAGATCTTGTTGACTAAATATGAATTCAGACAGTTCCCAGCTCACCAAGTGGTGATACTCTTTTTAAATGGACTGTTTAGAAATTGCTATCCACTGTTTAAAAAAATGTATCTATTTATTTGGCTGTAACAGGTCTTAGTTGTGACATGTGAAATCCAGTTCCCTGACCAGGGATTGAACTCAGGACCCCTGCATTGGGAAAATGGAATCTTAGCCACTGGACCACCAGAGAAATCCACTATCTTCTTATTTATTTACTCATATGCATCCTTTTATTTGAAAAGATTATTTAAGCCCTGATATATGTAAGTCACAATTCTGAACTTTTCAGACTCCAAGATGAATCAAATCCAGGGCAAATCATGAATTATTTGAAAGTCTAGGAAGGAAGATATGTTTAAAAATAATTCTAGTATTTGATAAAAATCACCTAGCATCAAAAAGAAAAGATACACAAAGAGATTAAAAAAAAAAAAAAACAGAAACAGAAGTTCAGAGAGTGAGGACTCACAGATATAAAATTAACATTATCCAAAGTGGTGAGTCCTGGGGTTTGAGCATGGACTTGGGAGACAGCCCAGGCAAATTTGAATCTGAGACTCACTTCTTACTAATCATGTAACCACTCTGAGCTTCAGTTTCCTCATCTATGGGATGGAAGTCATAGAAATGTGGGTACTTCAAGAGTCATTATAAGGGCTTCCCTGGTGGCTCAGCGGTAAAGAACCTGCCTGCAATACAGGAGACAAAGGACTTGCAGATTCGATCCCTGGGTTGGGAAGATCACCTGGAGGAGGGCATGGCAACCCACGTCTGTATTCTTGCCTGAAAGATCCCATGGACAGAGGAGGCTGGCAGGCTACAGTCCACGGGGTGGCAGAGTCAGACATGACAGAAGTGAAACGGAGCACAGCACAAGCACAAAAGATATTCTAAGGGTCAGGCAAGATGTAGATGAAAAGGCCAGAAGGGCTTATGTAGCCCAGGTGAGATGCTGCTGCCAGTGCGAGCTAAGAACACGGTATGGAAATAGAGAAGAGATATTAAGGAGGCAGTATTGATGGGATTTGGTAATCCATAGGATATGAGAGCTAAGAGAAGTCAAGGATAACGCCCAGATCCCAGTGAGTCAAGGTGGTTCTTTTTTTCCTATACTTGGATATGTTCTTCATTTACCTTCTTGCCAATGGAATAAGAACAGATCTCTCATATCTAAATGCTTACTTTTTATTCCTGAGTTATTGCTTCACGGAAGCGTGATCTTTGTGTTGTCTCTAGAACTTGATGTTTATATTAATGGGAATTTTGTCATAGTCTTTTAGAGAACAGAGTGGGTCTTGCGTTTTTGGCAGAGTTACCGGCTGCCTAATGGAAAGTCGGTACTCAGCAGGTGCCCTCTGCTTGGCTGGATGATTCACGTGTTACTTCTTAATTAACATCTCACAATGGCATCATGTCATTTCTTCCCCCCATGTTCAGAGACAAGAAAACCATGACTCAGGTTAAATAAGTGTTAATAAGTAGAAAAGAGGTTCAAAGCCAAGTTTCTGACTTCATGTTCTTTTCTCTTTCCATCAAATGATTTTTGCCTCAAGGGATTAAATCAAGAAAAACTGAACAAACAGATTATCTTCACCAAAATACTTCTGAGCTTTCTTCCTTTGCCTATCATTTATGTGGTTATAAAGGTGACTGAAAAAGAATAGACACAGTAAATAATGTGAATAAGATACAAGAGAACAGCAAGAGTAGAAAGAGTTATAATTTTCATTAAATGACCACTGAATCAACAAAAACTTGGGCAAGATGAGATTAATGCTGTTATCATGCAGTCAAGTGAATCTTAGCTGCACAACACTCAAGGCGGGTGCATCTTCCTGACCTCTTTTGTCAAATCACCTCTCGGTATTCTCATTTCCTCACAACATTCATCCTTTTCAGACCATTATCTGAGGTTTTTATGTACCAATTATTTTCTGTTTTCCGCATGAGATTATCAACTCCTTTGGGCTGGGGATCATGGTGTCTTATTCCCTGCTGTGTCCCCGGAGCCTAGAAAAACAGTAGCAGGTAGTAATCATTCAACAAATATTTGTTGAATGAATGAATTCTATAAAAAATAAAAATTTTATTTTTCAGGAGAAAATAACTTTTAAACACTATAGTATAAGCAAAACAACTTGTTGAATTTAATTTTCGGTGTTGGTTACAGAAGCCCGTGTTCAGCTAATATTTTGGAGGGTAATTTTACCATTTCTTTTCCTTCTTCTGATGCTAAGAATTGTAAAAGATAAAATAATATGGCAGTAATCATGTATGGATGTGAGAGTTGGACTGTGAAGAAAGCTGAGCATCGAAGAATTGATGCTTTTGAACTGTGGTGTTGGAGAAGACTCTTGAGAGTCCCTTGACAGCAAGGAGATCCAACCAGTCCATCCTAAAGGAAATCAGTCCTGAATATTCATCAGAAGGACTGATGTTGAAGCTGAAACTCCAATACTTTGGCCACCTCATGCGAAGAGTTGACTCATTGGAAAAGATCCTGATGCTGGGAAAGATTGAGGGCAGGAGGAGAAGGGGACGACAGGGGATGAGATGGCTGGATGGCATCACCAACTCAATGGACATGAGTTTGGATAAACTCCGAGAGTTGGTGTTGGACATGGAGGCCTGGCATTCTGCGATTCATGGGGTCGCAAAGAGTTGGACACAACTGAGCAACTGAACTGAACTGAACTGAATCTTAGGAAAAAGACTGTTAACAAAGATTAGTGCATTATAAGCACCAAGAAGGAAACTTAAAATGCCACACTGTATTTTATTGGTAGAGCAATGTTGAATGAATCATTCAGAGAATTTTTTTTAAATTGATTTACTTTTTAATTGAAGGATAATTGCTTTACAGAATTTTGTTATTTTCTGCCAAACTTCAACATGAATCAGTCATAGGTGTACATATGTCTCCTCCCTCTTGAACCTCCCTCCTCATCCCACCTCTCTAGGTTGTTATAGAGCCCCTGTTTGAGAATTCTTAAGATGTGTGCGAAAACTCTCATTTTATGGAAGGAAATTCTAACCCTTCAGCACTATATACTTTGACACAAAATTCAGGGGTCAGCAGTCAAACTGGAAGCAAGAATGTCTTTGTATGTAGACAGTAGAAAATTTTGTTGTTATTATTTAGGTGCTAAATCATGTCTGACTCTTTTGCGACCCTATGGACTATAGCCCACCAGGCTCCTCTGTCCATGGGATTTTCCAGGCAAGAATACTGGAGTGCATTGCCGTGCCCTCCTCCAGGGGATCTTCCTGACCCAGGGATCAAACCGGAGTCTCCTGTATTGGCAGGACAATTCTTTACCTCTGAGCCACCTGGGAAGCTCAGTAGAGAACTTTAATTCTTTGACAAAAACAAAGCTTAATTTCAAATACCAACACGTGTTCCTACATAAAAGAAAATCATGGTCATTTTAAACTGAGGAAGGGGAAACATCCATACTATAATTTAGAGACTGAGGCCTAAAATTAATAATTTGGGAGAGGTGATGACACATAACATATAACTTGCCATGGGGAAAGCAACAGTGAACACTAAAGGAGTATTTAATTTTAAATTTTTGTATATGCATATCGACTAGTTTTAATTAATTAAAGGTAAACAATAGAAGATTGAAGGCAGGAGAAGGGGATGACAGAGGATGAGATGGTTGGATGGCATCACCAACTCAATGGACATGAGTTTGAGCAAGCTCCAGGAGTTGGTGATGGACAGGGAAGCCTGGCATGCTGCAGTCTGTGGGGTTGCAGAGTTGGACACGACTGAGCAACTGAACTGAACTGAAACAATAAACAGAACAGAAAATAATACCTTTCAATTCATTATAATAACTGTCTTCATTCTTCCAAAGAACTGACAATTTCACTTTTAACTAGTTTTTTAATAGAGACATCAGAAAAAAGTATCTGATATTTTTTAATCTTATAGTGACTTGATATCCAATAGTAGGTGGGTAAGGTTATCTGGAATAAACACAAATCACTGGCTATACAGCCTACGTTATAAAATCACCTTTGTGAAACAATGGAGCTCCTTGAAATGAGATCCTTCCTGGTGCCACCCCTAAATCCTGTCCAGCTTCATTCTATCCATTCCCTATCCTATCCCTGAACTTGAATGTCTGATGGGTGTGGAGCCCTGTGCAATAGTACAGGTTGTGCATCCATAAAGCTGACCTCAGTTAAGTGTTCTGCTCAGAATTTCCCTATAATTCTCAATATTGTTAATGGCACACTTGAAAGCAACATATTTGAATTATCTATTCACCTATCTGCTTCCTCTTCAGGAATGCAGTCCACCAGGGAAGGGACCACATTTGCTTCATTCTCGAATTATTCATTCATTCATCTATTGTGATAGATGCTAGAAATATAAAGGACAAAGGGAATTTCCTTGTGGTCCAGTGGTGAAGGCTCCATGCTTCCACTGCAGGGGTACAGTTTTGATCCCTGGTCAAGGAACAAAGATCCCTCATGCCATGTGGCACAGTCGGAAAAAAAAAAAAAGGAAAAGTTAGATGTATATTTGTTCTCAAGATTCTTAATGAAGAAGAGTGAGATACATGTGCTGTTCTAAGCTGCTTCAGTCCTGCCCAACTCTGTATGACCCTATGGATTATAGCCTGCCAGGCTTGGCTCAGCTGGTAAAGAATCCACCTGCAATGCGGGAGACCTGGGTTCAATCTCTGGGTTGGGAAGATCCCCTGGAGAAGGGAAAGGCTACCCACTCCAGTATTCTGGCCCAGAGAATTCCATGGACAGTCCATGAGGTCACAAAGAGTCGGACACGACTGATAGACTTTAACACAGGCTCCTCTGTCCAGGGGATTCTCCAGGCCAGAATACTGGAGAGTTGCCATGGCCTCCTCCATGGGATCTTCCCAACCCAGGGATCGAACCCACGTCTCTTAAGTCTCCTGCATTGGCAGGCAGGTTCTTTACCACCTGGAAAGCCCATGAGATACGTAAGCAGATGCTTATAAACATAAGTAGTGAGTACTGGTAAAAGGTTTGAACAGGAAATTACTGGTGCTTGGAGGAAGGTCACCTAACCAGGCTAAGGGATAGGTATGACTGGATTTCAGGATAGGCTTCCTGTATGAGTGATTGATGCTTGATACCTAAGGGCTTAATAGGAATAGCCTGATGTTGAAGCTGAAACTCCAATACTTTGGCCACCTCATGAGAAGAGTTGACTCATTAGAAAAGACCCTAATGCTGGGTAGGATTGGGAGCAGGAAGAGAAGGGGATGACAGAGGATGAGATGGTTGGATGGCATCACTGACTCGATGGACATGGGTTTGGGTAGAGTCCGGGAGTTGGTGATGGACAGAGAGGCCTGGCATGCTGCAATTCATGGGGTCACAAAGAGTCGGACATGACTGAGCGACTGAACTGAACTGAACTGAACTGATGTAGTTCCAGGAGTTGAAATGAACAAATGAAAGTGTTATGACACTTGGCACTGCTGATGGTCATGATTGGTAGGGATAGGGAGGGATTTCTTTAAAGAGTATGCAGCAATTAGAGCCCAAAGGGAAACAGCATTGAGAGAAAGATCTGGAGAGATTCTGGATGGTCTTACATATCATGTTGTCCAATAGGTCATCGCTGTCCTATAGAATAAAATGCAAACCATGGGTGGAATTTTAAACTATCTAGTAACAGCATTAAAAATTAACATCAGTTCAGTTCAGTTGCTCAGTTGTGTCCGACTTTTTTCAACCCCATGGACTGCAGCATGCCAGGCCCCCCTCTCCATCACCAACTCCCGGAACTTACTGAAACTCATGTCCATTGAGTCAGTGATACCATCAAACCACTTCATTCTCTGTCGTCCCCTTCTCCTCTCGCCTTCAATCTTTCCCAGCTTCAGGGTCTTTTCCAATGAGTCAGTTGTTCGCATGAGGTGGGCAAAGTTTTGGAGTTTCAGCTTCAACATCAGTCCTTCCAATGAATATTCGAGACTGATTTCCTTTAGGATGGACTGGTTGAATCTCCTTGTAGTCCAAGGGATTTTCAAGAGTCTCCTCCAACACCACAGTTCAAAAGCATCAATTCTTTGGCGCTCAGCTTTCTTTATAGTCCAACTCTCACATCCATACATGACTACTGGGAAAACCATAGCCTTGACTAGACAGACCTTTGTTGGCAAAGTAATGTCTCTGCTTTTTAATATGCTGTGTAGGTTGGTCATAACTTTTCTTCCAAGGAGTAAGTGTCTTTTTATTTCATGGCTGCAGTCACCATCTGCAGTGATTTTGGAGCCCCAAAAAGTAAAGTCTGCCACTGTTTCCCCACCTATTTGCCATGAAGTAATGGGACCAGATGCCTTGATCTTAGTTTTCTGAATGTTGAAATAGAATCAGGTAAAATTAATTTTTGCTATCTATTAGTCTCTCTCTCTCTCTCTCTCTATATATATATATATATTTTTAAGTGATATGCAATTGAGTTATTAGTTTCAAGTGTACAACATAATGATTCAATATTTGTGTATATTGCAAAGTGATCATCACAGTAAGTTTACCGGACATCACTTACCACACAGTTACAATTTTTTTTCTTGCAATGAAAACTTTTAAGATTACTCTCTAAGCAACTTCCAAATATATAGTAGAGTACTGTTAATTATACTCACAATGCCACACATTATATTCACATAACTTACTTGTTTTAAACAGGAAGTTTTTTCTTTTTGAACATCTTTACCCATTTTGCACACACTCAACCTCTACCTCTGGCAACTGCCAATCTATTCTCTTTACCTTTGAGTTGGCTTTCTGTTGTTGATGTGACAGTATATATGTTATTAATGACTTCTATCATTTCAACATGTATTCAATGTAAAAATTATTATCAAGGCAATTTGCATTCTCTCTTTTAAGTCTTTGAAATACGATGTGTTTTATTGTTAGAATGTGTCTTAATCGATACAAGCCACATTTCAAGTGCTTGCTAGTCATCCATAGCTAGTGGCTACTACATGTGGGAAACACTCTAGACTAACTTATCCAAGACCACCAGTCCTGCAAACCTCTCAGTGGAAACACTTGCGATATCTGCCTGATATAGATCTCTTCTGGAGATTCAAATAAGCAATTAATTTGTTAAAGTCTTCCAAGAGAAGACTGGTTGGTTGTACTATATACTGTTTCTCCAACTTGTGTAACCACAGAACGCTTCACTGGCCCCACCGTCATCGATCACCCATGGGGCATGCCCTGGGGCAGTTCCACTCCACATGGTTGCCAAAGGGCCTTTCAGTGAAGGGGAGCAAGAGAAATGTCAGGCAGCTCCTTCTAACAGCAGCATGTAAGAGAGGATGAGGAGAGGGAGGATGGGTACAGAGGTCTGTGAGGAGACTGTCTTGGGGAATAATGCAAGGCACTAGGGCAAATGTCAGAGAGGACCACAGAGGTCTTCACTGTTCCAGTCAGAAATTAACTCTTTATTTAATAAAGAATTTGAACTTGCAGGGATTGCATTGGGCCTCTTCCCAAGTTTTAGATTCTATTAAAATAGTATTCTTGTTCATTTTCATTGTTTTGATCAATAATTAAATCCTCATTAAATAAAGAATTTGTCATGTGTTAGTCAAAATTTTTGTGGAAGACAAACTCAGTAAAAACCTGTTCACTTTTATTGAGTCCAGTTTTTAAAAATTTAAGCAGATTTGCCTCTTGGAAGATTTTCTATTTTTTCCCTTTTTATATCTTCACTGCACTCCATTGTTGCATTTTCCATTTCTATTATAATCACAGTTTTTGCTTATTCTAAAGGAATAAAAAAGAAAATGCAATTATAACCAAGATGCATGAATTCTTTAAAAAATTTGTAAGATTTTAATGTATTGTCAAAAATTATAAATTGTAATAATGTAAAGAAAATAAAATGTTACCTCTGGTTTAAAGAGTATTTTTATTTTGAAACATATAATTCATTAAAATGTAAACCAAAGTACTAATGATAAAGTACAGTGAAACTTAAAATTATTTAAACAAGACAAAATTTTTGTTGAATTTTTTAAAAACTTAAATGTACAAGATTTTAAAAATAATGAAATCATATTGAATGTTTATAAAAATACAAGTATTACAATTTTAATATTCATATCCACCTCATTGCTAATATTAAAAATTGATATCATGTGTCACACACACTCTGTCTAGATAGATATGCTTATATACAAATTTAAGAGTTAAATGAATTATTTAACACTGCAAATTGTTCCCCAGATTCTATGTGCAACAGTGGCAAGTATCGTTCCAATTTTTGAGTCCATCTAGAACCACCAAGCCTAACCTAATATTTGTGGGATATGAAGCAAGATATGAAGACTCAGGTGTCATATATCTAAATATATAAAGGTTATAAATCTTAGTAACAAATCATGGGGCTTCCTTGGTGGTCCAGTGGTTAAGAATCTTCCTTGCAATGCAGGGGGCATGGGTTCAATCCCTGGTCTGGGAAGATCCCAACTAAGCCCATCACCACAAATACTGAGCCCACAAACTCGAGTGCCTAGAGCCTGTGCTCCACAACAAGAGAAGCCACTGCAATGAGAAATCCGTGCACACACGCTAGAGAGTAGCTCCTTCTCACCGCAATTAGAGAAAGCCCAGGTATAGCAACAAAGACTCAGTGCAGCCAAAAATTAATTAATTAATTAGAAAAAAATTTTTAGTCTTTAATCTTTGCCCTCTAAAAAAACCCCATAAAATCAAATATGTACTATTCCCTGATTGTTGATGAATATACCTTCTTATGGACCTGAAAGTCAGAATCCAATTAAGAGCTCCTGGGCTTCTCAGAGGACCATGTCAGAAGGTCACAGCATAAGCAAAACTGTCCTGAAGCTTCAGCACCACACTTCACACCCTTTTCTTGACACCTTCTTGCTCCCTTGCATACCACGTGGATCTTTCACACTTGCATGTGGACATTCCCGACCATGTGTCCACACTACAACTGTGTCACCCATGAACAGCTACTCTGGGTGTCTCTCAGGCTCAGGTGTATACACAGCAGTGGTTCAGTCCATCTTTCCCAGGAAGGATTTGGAAGGGGCCGGCATAGTCCCTAGTGACCGCTGAGGGCTATAGGGACCAGGAATTCTGGGATGGGAGGAGATAAGACTTCAGGTTGGCACATTGTGGCCTCTATACTCCTAAGCCTGTGAGGAAAGGCATGGCCAAAGGAGCTCCTTAAAGTACAGGCTCAGGGCTAAACCCTGAGGGTGCTACTCAGAACCATAAATTGGAGCACAAAGAGAAGGAAAAAAATGCATTCTGGGAACAAATGTTCAGTTATGCTACCTGAGAGGAAGTACTTTGACAAATGTATTAGCTTGCTAGAGCTGCCATGATAATAAAGTACTGCAGACTAAGTAGCTTAAACAACAGAAATTTATTTCCTTAGTTGTGGGTGCTAAAAGTCCAAAATTAAGGAGTCGGCAGAGTTGGTTCCCTCTGAGGCCTCTCTCCTTGCTTTATGTGAGCATGCCCAGTTGCTCAGTCGTGTCTGACTCTTAGTGACCTCGTGGACTATAGTCAGCCAGGCTTCTCTGTCCGTGGGATTATCCCTGCAAGAATACTGGAGTGGGTTGCCATTTTCTCCTCTAGGGGATGTTCCTGACCCAAGGATCAAACCTGCCTCTCCTGTGCCCTTCTCCTGCTTTGGCAGTTGGATTCTTTACCACTGAGCCACCTGGGAAGCTTCCTCCTTGAAGAAAATGGCTGCCTTCTCCCTGTGTCCTCACACAGTCTTCCCTCTGCATGTGTCTATGTTCAAATTTCCTCTTCTTATGAGAACATCAGTTGTATTGCATTAGGGTGCACGCTGATGACCTCTTTTTAACGTAATTACTTCTTTAAAGACTTTCTTTCCAAATACAGTCATATTCTGAGGTACTGGGGTATAGGACTTCAACATAGGAATTTGGGGAGGACACAATTCATCACAGCAAGTTTATTAATTTGCCTTTCTTTTCACCTAAACACTTGCCCACTTAAATTCCTCAGCAACATGAAGGGAGCAGTGTTTTTTCTCTTATCTAGGTAATGACACAAATGTCACCTTTAGCAGCATTCACATGTTTGGTTGCATTTTGTTTCAGGAACCTAAGGGGAGACATGTGGATAAGAGATTAAAGAAGGATTTCCTTGGGGCTTGAACAGTGTTAGTCTCGAAAGTAGATGTTCAGAGTTATGCGCTGACTATTTCAGTGCTGAGCATCACATCCTAAGTGATAGTCAATGCATGTTCATCAACAACTTTTTGTGTTTGTGATATGCTGGCCTTTCTACAGCACAGCATCAGGAGAAGGTCTTGCCTAAGTATCCAAGTTGAACTCTGAGGAGAGTTGACGGCTTCTATTGTAGTTGAGCAAGTAGAAATCAAGGAATAGAGAGGAGTGGGAAATTTGATAAATATTTACACACTGCAAAAATATGTAGGATTTATAGGGGTGAGAAAGAGGAGGGTGTCGAGAACAATTCCTTGGGGTCTTTCTTGGGTGGTGAGGTGAATAGTGATATTGGTAACCGAGGGACAAAATTTAGAGAATCTACTTTAAGAAAAACCAGGAACTACGTATGGGGTGTACAAATTCCACAGGTAGATTATGTCGATCTCAACCTCTTAAGTTCATGCTCCTGTCATCCATACGGCCTAGTTAATTAGGCCCACCAGCAGAATTTGGTTTATAAGCTATGGTGGTGGTTGGTATGCTAATTAATAATCAACATACTTCGATTGAAAAGTGAATTACCCAGGTTTACTGGTGATAATATAGCCATGTTAAAAGGAAGAAAGAAAAGGGAAAAAGCAAGAACACAACATTTAAAACGATTGCCCCTACCCCTGCCAAAAGTTGTGCCAAACCAAACATAAAAGAACAGACAACAGAAGGAAGTCTTTCTGGAAGAATGCTACCTGTTCAGTGATGACATTGGCCTGGGGCTTCTAGAGTCACCTCTGCCAATGCCAGTGACACAAAATTTCTAGTGTATTTATTCTAGTGATTAGAATAATTCATATAGTGATTCATTTCTAGTGTATTTATTCCTTTGGCATCAAATGAAAGGTATTGGTGGTAACTACAATTAAGCCAAGTTTTGAATTCCTGGAAAGTTCAACAAACTTTTTTTTAAAAAGACTTATGCTTACAAAGCCTATTGTATAAAATAGCCAAAAGATAGCAATGACACTGACATCCATTATCAGATGAATTGATAATCAAAATATGGATGTGAACAAAATGTGCAATAAGAACATTGCGTGCTCAGATATGTCAGACATTTTGTGTGTGTGTGTGTGTCCAGTGTTTTGGGACTGCACAGACTGTAGCCCCCTGGCTCCTCTATGGGATTTTCCGGGCAAGAATACTGGAGTGGATTACTGTTTCCTTCTCTAGGGGATCTTCCCGACCCAGGGATTGATCCTGAGTCTCCTGTGTCTCTTGCATTGTTAGGCAGATTCTTTATAACTGTGCCACCTCAGAAACCCATTATGAGCATTGTTCAGCCATTAAAAGGAATGGACATCTGACGTATTATAATGTGGACAAGCCTTGAAAACATTGTGCTAAGTGAAATAAGCCAGAAATACATGGACAGATATCATATGGTTCTACTTGTACTAAGTGTCTAGGGGAGGCAAATTTATAGAGACAGAAAGTAGATTAGACATTACCAGAGTCTGGCAGGAGGAGGAATGGGATGTGATTGTTTAATGGGTCCAGAGTTACTGTTGTAATGAAAAAATATTGCAAATTGATAGCAGTGATTGTTATACAACATCCTTAAAGTAATCAACGTCACTGAATTGTATACTGAAAAGCAGTTCAAACGGAAAATTTTATGTTATACATGTTCTACCACAATAACGGAAAAAGAAAAAACCCATTTCATAGGTTTTGAGCACAAA
Source organism: Giraffa tippelskirchi (assembly GCF_054371585.1). Taxonomy (NCBI): domain Eukaryota; kingdom Metazoa; phylum Chordata; class Mammalia; order Artiodactyla; family Giraffidae; genus Giraffa; species Giraffa tippelskirchi. The sequence continues at coordinate 136,631,670 of NC_137283.1, forward strand.
ATAGGATTGAGTAACCCATAGTTTTCACCCTGAAAAAACAGTCCTTTGTGTTTTAAAGTAAAATACTTGTGTTTAAAGTAAAAATACTAAAGAGAAGTAGATATGAACTTACACTCCTATTACCAATTACAGGACCCACATTGTATCCTAGAATATAACAAGTTTCTGTTTAATAGATGCTGATTAGCATTTGAAATAAGGTTTTTGGGTCATCAATTCATTCTCAAGGTAAGAAACCTAATCTAAATACATCTTCAGACATGAGCTCCTCTGGGTCATTCCTACTGGCTAGATTCATAGGCAGTGCCCTACTTTTAAATGTAAAAACAAAAAAACAAAAAAGTCAAACACTCTGCAAGATTTCTTAGTAGGGAAAATACGCTTTATAAGTGAAATGAAGCAACATCGCCCCAACAGTCTCTTTTCTCAAACTTACAAGTCCTTTTTTTCCCTTAAGGCGACAGATCTATTTTTTTCTGCTTTATTTTTTGTTTTTTAAAGTAAACGTTTAATTTTCGAACATTTTTAGATTTGTAGAAACATTAAGAAGATTGGTTCCACTCACTGTATACTCATTTCCCCTATTGTTAACATTATTATGGTGCATTTGTCACCATTAGTGAGCCAATATTAATATAGTGTATTCAGATACACATAGCTTTTTTCTGATGCCCTATTTCTATTCCAGGATCCTACACAGGATACCACATTCATTTAGTTATTTTGTCTCCTTAGGATACTCAAGAATGGGACAGTTTCTCAGACTTCCCATTTTTTTTTTCATGACTTTGACAGTATTGAGGACAATTTAGTCAGGTATTTTGTAGCATGTCCTTCATTTGGGGTTTCTTGGATGTTTTTCTTATGATTAGACAGAAGTTATGAGTTTTGGGGAGGAAGACCACACAAGTAATTTCCATTCTCATCATATCCCCATATTGAGGGTACTTGCTATCAATAGGATCTAAGACTAGTGATGTTAACCCTGACCACCTGGCCAAGGTAGCTTTTGTCAGGTTCTCCATTGTAGAGTAACTCTCCTCCCCACCTCGTCTGTGCTGCACCCTCTAGAAGGAAATCACTGGTACAGTTCCTGCTTAATGGGGTGAAAGTTATGTCAACTCTTTGAGCAGAGAGTAGAACTTACCAGCACAAAAAGTGATCCTTAATATGTGTAAAATCTTTCTGGAGGGTAAAAGGACATCTTCATTGAGAATACTTAGATCAACATTGACTTATGATAAAAATCTCCAGAAAGTGGCATAGAGGGAAACTAACTCAACATAATAAAGGCCATATATGATAAATCTGAGCTTCCCAGGTGGTGCTAGTGGTAAAGAACCTGCCTGCCTATGCAGAAGACATGAGACGTGAGTTCCATTGCTGGGTTGGGAAGATCCCCTGGAGGAGGGCATGGCAACCCACTCCAGTATTCTTGCCTGGAGAATCCCACGGACAGAGGAGCCTGGTGGGCTACAGTCCATAGGGTCACAAAGAGTTGGACACGACTAAAGTAAATTAGCACAGTACACACATAACAAACCCACAACTAACATAACACAATGGTGAAAAGCTGAAAGCATTTCCTCTAAGATGAGAAAGAAGACAAGGATGCTCACTATCATCAATTTTTTCCAACATAACTTGTAAGTCATAGCCACAGCAATCAGAGAAGTAAAAGAAATAAAAGGAATCCAAATTGAAAAGGAAGAAGTCAAACTGTCCCTCTTCAGATGACATGACACTATACATAGAAAACCCTAAAGGCGCTGCTAGAAAACTTCTAGAGCTCATCAATGAATTTGGTAAAGTTGTAGGAAAGTTAATTAATTAATTAACAAAATTAATATGCAGAGATTATTTATACTAAGGACAGACATCAATCAATCAGTATTGGATTATAACTCAAAGTATAAATAGCCACATGTCCATATGGATGTAAATAAATGATTAAATAAATAAGCAAATAGGAGAGAATAGATGAATCCCCTGTGCAGAAAAGTTCCGTGTAATTTTTGTAGATCTAAGTTTTATACCTATAACTCTCACTTCAACATCCTATAAAATTGTGTGAATTATTAAAAATATTATATTTGAAGAGGTAAGACTAAGAGATGATAAGGCTATGGGGCATCCTTTAAGTGAAATGAGCAAACTAAAGGTGGGGCAAAGCCACTCTTGGGCAGTTTTTCATCTACTTCATCCTTAGGTTTTATTGGTAATGAACCTTATCTGACAATTACTACTTATTCCTACTTAGATCTTAAGAGGACACTCCTCTCGTATCTCCCCATATCTGTTTGAATTACCAGGTGTATGTGTCATTATATGAGTACATTTACATCCACATATACACACAAAAAATGTAAAGAAAGTTTTGTTTTCATTTGTCGCTAAAACAAAATGTCAATGTTTACTAGCTTCTGAAAGCCACAACAATGATGGGATGCAGTCATCTTCCTGGTCATTCATCACTGAGAGCACCAGAGTGTAAGGACTGCAGTGACTCACTAGCAAACACTGCAGCCTCGCCCCTTGTGCTCATGAAATGCAAATTCAAAGGAGGGGTGAGCTGAGTGACTAAGCCTGTGGCCATTTACAGTAAGTTATGCTTTGTTCAGAAATGGGCACCAACAATGGCTAGTTTAAGAAAGCAAAACAAGCGCAGTACAACTGCTGAAAAATAAGTTTCTCTTCATGAACGTGTTGACAGTTGGAGATACTTGAAATTGTGGCAACGCCTTATTCAGCCCCGGTGATTCTTTCCTGTGTGATCTTTATCAGAGTGTATGTCTTGCTCCAGCATCTAGGTAACTGTGAATGACAACCCTCCCCAGAGAACCTTTTGAAAATGAGAGGGCATCTCACACCACTCTCCTATCTTCAAAGAAATGGCAAACCACAGGGAGCATTCATATATTCTCATGTAACAATCTTGCCTTTAAAATCCTCTCCTTCTATTACAGATGTAACAGCCGTTAGGGTAGATATGAGCCTGAAGGAAAGGCAATTCTTACAGAGAAACTCTTAAAAATCCAAATTAGGTTGAAATTTAAATAACAGATGTGCTTTTAGAAATAACTTATCCCATCCTACAAGCCAGATAGAGCAGAAATCAGTTGTCACATAAGATCTACAAAATTTCAGTACCTATAGGAATGTCAGGTGTGTATGCTTGATCACTCGGTTGTATCTGACTCTTTGTGACCTTTTGGCCTGTAACCCACCAGACTCCTCTGTCCATGCGATTTTTCAGGCAAGAATATTAGTGTGGGTTGCCATTTCCTCCTTCAGGGCATCTTCTCAACCCAGGGATTGAACCCACGAGTCCTGCATTGCAGGTGGATTCTTTATCCGCTGAGCCTTCAGGGAAGCCCCTATAAGAATGTCATAGCTAGATTGAAAGATTTCTTTTACATATCTTTCTCTCGGAAGTCAACTCCCAACATACATATAATGATGATGTGCCTAAAAAGCACTAAGGGCATAAAGATTTTCAATGGGTTTAACTAAATAAAAGATCCAAAATGTTCACATTTAAGATTTATTCATTCCTGTCCCTGGCCAACATTTCATGCTGATTTGAAATTGTTTAACTACCGCAGAAGTGATGCAATATTGTAGTTACTCTGTGGGGCTTGGGTACATTATTTCTGTAATTTCCTTTATGTCATGGAATTATTTTCTTTCCAGGAGTATATAAATACCCAAAGAAAGGACAAGGTCAGGTTGACAGATTGTGGGATTTATATTGGTACCTAAGCTAATTAAAGTCGAAACTCACTGTAATCTTGAATGTTTGTGTTACTGACCAGGGTTTTTGGACTCTTTAATCAATAGAAATTCATAAGAGGCCAGATGAAGAATTCAAGCAAGGCTTTATTGGGACTTAGGCTGCAGCAGGAGGGAGTGAGAGCAAGTATCAAGTGTCCTTGCTCACTGCTTGAGGTAGGGAGGAGCTGCTTCCTTTAATGTGGTGAGGGTAGGGAGTAGATCAGTGAGTGGGGCCAAAGGGGTCCCAGGTCCCAGCCTGTCTCAATGGTACCTGCTGTGGACTAAGTCGATGTCCTTGGGCACCTTACAAAGCTCAGTTTGTGCACAAGTGGGAAGAGGAAAGAAGGTGGGAAGATTATTCCTGTGCCACCCGACTCAGTCCCTTCTCTATCTCCCCAAAAGGCCACCCACGCTATTCTATTTACATCAGTAGCAAAGACACAAGAGTCCTCTTCCACTCTTCAGCTACAAATGAAGAAGTGACCTCTGATTTCCACAGAGGTATGACTGGCACTTAAATACTGACACATATACAGGCTCTCAGAGTTTAGTCCACATTCTGTACTACTGTTGATGTGTGAATTAGAGGGCTGTTCTCCCCTGCTAGCCTTTCTCCATGGTAGATGCTATTCTTTGGCTTGAGTGTTTCCCCTTTTGAAATACATGCAGTGGTTGCTGCCTTTATTAAGAATCTTGGCATTGTTACAAATTCTGGAATAAGCAAAGCATCAAAAATAATACTTCATTAAAATGATCTCCCTTTTATATTGGCTTATAATCAGGTTAACTGGATTTCTAAAACAGGGATGGAGGGAAGGGAGGGCTGGAGGGAGGTGAGAGGGTGCTAGAAGGAGAGGATATGGGTAAAAATCAGTACAAAGGAGGATTATACTCCCTTTCCCCAAAAGAGCTTTCTTGTCATCTTGCAAGGATTATATAAAACTTGTAAGTTACCATCAGTTCAGTTCAGTTCAGTCACTCAGTCATGTCCAACTCTTTGCGACCCCATGAATCACAGCACGCCAGGTCTCCCTGTCCATCACCAACTCCTGGAGTTGACCCAAACTCATGTTCATCGAGTCGGTGATGCCATCCAACCGTCTCATCCTCTGTCGTCCCCTTCTCCTCCTGCCCCCAATCCTTCCCAGCATTAGGGTCTTTTCCAATTAGTCAACTCTTCGCATGAGGTGGCCAAAATATTGGAGTTTCAGCTTCAACATCAGTCCTTCCAACGAACACCCAGGACTGATCTCCTTTAAGATGGACTGGTTGGATCTCCTTGCAGTCCAAGGGATTCTCAAGAGTCTTCCCCAACACCACAGTTCAAAAGCATCAATTCTTCAGCGCTTAGCTTTCTTCACCATCCAAATCTCACATCCATACATGACCGCTGGAAAAACCATAGCCTTGTCTAGACGGACTTTGTTGGCAAAGTAATGTCTCTGCTTTTAAATATGCTATCTAGGTTGGTCATAACCTTCCTTCCAAGGAGTAAGTATCTTTTAATTTCATGGCTGCAATCACCATCAGCAGTGATTTTGGAGCCCCAAAAAATAAAGTCTGTCACTGTTTCCACTGTTTGCCCATCTATTTCCCATGAAGTGATGGGACCAGATGCCATGATCTTAGTTTTCTGAACATTGAGCTTTAAGCCAACTTTTTCACTCTCCTCTTTCACTTTCATCAAGAGGCTCTTTAGTTCTTCTTCACTTTCTGCCATAAGGCTGGTGTCATCTGCATATCTGAGGTTATTGATATTTCTCCTGGCAATCTTGATTCCAGCTTGTGTTTTTTCCAGCCCAGCATTTCTCATGATGTACTCTGCATAGAAGTTAAATAAGCAGGGGGACAATATACAACCTTGACGTACTCCTTTTCTTTCAGAATTTTCCACAGTTTATTGTGATCCACACAATCAAAGGCTTTGGCATAGTCAATAAAGCAGAAATAGATGTTTTTCTGCAACTCGCTTGCTTTTTCAATGATCCAGCAGATGTTGGCAATTTGGTCTCTGGTTCCTCTGACTTTTCTAAAACCAGCTTGAACATCTAGAAGTTCACGGTTCACGTATTGCTGAAGCCTGGCTTGAAGAATTTCGAGCATTACTTTACTAGAGCAGAGGGCAGACACACGAAACTATAATCACAGAAAACTAGCTAATCTGGTCACATGGACCACAGCCTTGTCTATCTCAATGAAACTAAGCCATGCCGTGTGGGGCCACCCAAGAGGGATGGGTCATGGTGGGGAGGTCTGACAGAATGTGGTCCATTGGAGAAGGGCATGGCAAACCACTTCAGTATTCTTGCCTTGAGAACCCCATGAACAATATGAAAAGGCAAAAAGATAGGACACTGAAAGATGAACTCCCCAGGTCGGTAGGTGCCCAATATGCTACTGGAGATCAGTGGAGAAATAACTCCAGAAAGAATGATGGGATGGAGCCAAAGCAAAAACTATACCCAGCTGTGGATGTGACTGGTGATAGAAGCAAAGTCCAATGCTGTAAAGAGCAATATTGCATAGGAACCTGGACTGTTAGGTCCATGAATCAAGGCAAATTGGAAGTGGTCAAACAGGAGATGGCAAGAGTGAATGTCAACATTCTAGGAATCAGCAAACTAAGATGGACTGGAATGGGTGACTTTAACTCAGATGACCATTATATCTACTACTGTGTGCAAGAATCCCTTAGAAGAAATGGAATAGCCATCATGGCCAACAAAAGAGTCCGAAATGCAGTACTTGGATGCAATCTCAAAAATGACAGAATGATCTCTGTTCGTTTCCAAGGCAAACCATTCAATATCACAGTAATCCAGGTCTGTGCCCTGACAGTAATGCCGAAGAAGCTGAAGTTGAACGGTTCTATGAAGACCTACAAGGCCTTTTAGAACTAACATCCAAAAAAGATGTCCTTTTCATTATAGGGGACTGGAATGCAAAAGTAGGAAGTCAGGAAACACCTGGCGTAACAGGCAAATTTGGCCTTGGAGTACAGAATGAAGCAGGGCAAAGGCTAATAGAGTTCTGCCAAGAGAACACAATGGTCATAGCAAACACCCTCTTCCAACAACACAAGAGAAGACTCTATACATGGACATCACCAGATGGTCGACACCAAAATCAGATTGATTATATTCTTTGCAGCCAAAGATGGAGAAGCTCTATACAGTCAGCAAAAACAAGACTGGGAGCGGACTGTGGCTCAGATCATGAACTCCTTATTGCCAAATTCAGACTTAAATTGAAAAAAGCTGGGAAAACAACTAGACCATTCAGGTATTACCTAAATCAAATCCCTTATGACAAATAGATTTAAGGGACTAGATCTGATAGACAGAGTGTCTGATGAACTATGGACAGAGGTTCATGACATTGTATAGGAGACAGGGATCAAGACCATCCCCATGGAAAAGAAATGCAAAAAAGCAAAATGGCTGTCTGAGGAGGCCTTACAAATAGCTGGGAAAAGAAGAGAAGCAAAAAGCAAAGGAGAAAAGGAAAGATTATCCCATCTGAATGCAGAGTTCCAAAGAATAGCAAGGAGAGATAAGATAGCCTTCCTCAGCGATCAATGCACAGAAATAGAGGAAAACAACAGAATGGGAAAGACTAGAGATCTCTTTAAGAAAATTAGAGATACCAAGGGAACATTTCATGCAAAGATGGGCTCGATAAGGACAGAAATGGTATGGACCTAACAGAAGCAGAAGATATTAAGAAGAGGTGGCAAGAATACACAGAAGAACTGTAAAAAAAAGATCATCATGACCCAGATAATCATGATGGTGTGATCACTCACCTAGAGCCAGACCTCCTGGAATGTGAAGTCAAGTGGGCCTTAGAAAGCATCACTATGAACAAAGCTAGTGGAGGTGATGGAATTCCAGTTGAGCTATTTCAAATCCTCAAAGATGATGCTGTGAAAGTTATCATTAAAATATTTAAATATTAAAATATTTAATTTAGTTAACAAGAAAACATGCATCCTTCATGTGATTATTGAGTGTCACTGCCACTCACTGCAGTTGGAACTAGGGATTTAGAGAGAGAACTGGGTTTCAGTTGCAGCGCACAGAGCTACAGTTTAGCATTAGAGGCAAAATGAAAGTATTCGCTGTTTCAGCCTATGTTTGCATAAAGGGGACAAGTCATGGTCTCCAAAGTAACTGGAACAATACAAAAAGTTGTTTTTGAAAAAAAAATAAGAATGATTTAACTTGCTGATCATCTTATCGGTTATTTCACTTAAACATATCTACCTCTTCAGGTTACAATTCTAAACTAAAAATCAGGAGGCCTGCCTACTACTGCCAGTTTTGCCATTGATCTGGTTAAGATCTTGCCATTTCTTTCCTTCATATTTTTGCTTTCTGGTCAGCCTAAAAATCTGTATCTACTTTCTGATTTGTGATATAAAACTTAGAAATCTATTTCAACCCTTCTGGAGGAAGTCTGTGCTGAATCATAAAGTGTTCTTTTATTGTAGAATGAACTGCATGTATGCCAATAGAGAATTAATAAAGGGTAGTGATTAATGCCTCCCAAAATATTCAGGAGCTGGTTTTGTCTAGTTATTTCATCACGCCTGAGCAGAATCACTGAACTGAACTGAACTGAGCAGAATCACAATAAAGAAGAGAAGACAAGAGAAGATAGAGATGGAGCCTGGGTAGATGGGATATAAAATCAAGTTAGCAGGTTCATAGAGGTCACTGACACGTCAAAAGACTGAAAGGCTTTGAAATTTCATGAAGAATTGTCTCAGGTTTGGCAGATATGAAATTGTTGAATATTATCAGAGGAAAAGGTAGAAAGGTAGACTTTTGTCTATCCTATCCAAGTTACTCTTTTGAATTACATGGCTTGAGATGTTTTGGAAATCACATTAAATCTATCAGTTTAAACCTATTTTATGTAATGCTTGATACTAAACTAAGCACATGAGATTATGAGCATTCAAAAGATTTTTAAAGAACTTACTGGCTTTTTTCTGGGGTAGTATTGGTTCTATGGGCTTCCCTTATAGCTCAGTTGGTAAATCATCTGCCTGCAATGCAGGATACCCGGGTTCGATTCCTGGGTTGGGAAGATCCCCTGGAGAAGGAAATGGCAACCCACTCTGGTATTCTTCCTAGAGAATCCCATGGACAGAGGAGCCTGGCAGGCTACAGTCCATGGGATTTCAAGAGTCGGACACGACTTAGCGACTAAACGACCACCACCAACGGTTCCATACAAAAAAATGAAACTATACAAAAAAGATCTTCATGACCCAGATAAACATGATGGTGTGATCACTCACCTAGAGCCAGACATCCTGGAATGCAAAGTCAAGTGGGCCTTAGGAGGCATCACTATGAACAATGCTAGTGAAGGTGATGGAATTCCAGGTGAGCTATTTCAAATCCTCAAAGATGATGCTGTGAAAGTGCTGCACTCAATATGCCAGCAAATTTGGGAAACTCAGCAGTGGCCACAGGACTAGAAAAGGTCAGTTTTCATTCCAATCCCAAAGAAAGGCAACGCCAAAGAATGCTCAAACTACCGCACAATTGCACTCATCTCACATGCTAGCAAACTAATGCTCAAAATTCTCCAACACAGGAGAACCATGAACTTCCAGATATTCAAGCAGGATTTAGAGAAGGCAGAGGAACCAGTGATCAAATTGCCAACATCTGTTGGATCATCGAAAAAGCAAGAGAGTACCAGAAAAAATATCTACTTCTGCTTTATTGACTCTACCAAAGCCTTTGACTGTGTGGATCACAACAAACTGGAAAATTCTTAAAGAGATGGGAATACCAGACCACCTTACCTTCCTCCTGAGAAATCTGTATGCAGGTCAGGAAGCAACAGTTAGAACCAGACATGGAACAACAGACTGGTTCTGAATCAGGAAAGGAGTACGTCAAGACTGTATATTATCACCCTGCATTTTTAACCTATATGCAGAGTACATTATGTGAAATGCTGGGCTGAATGAAGCACAAGTTGGAATCAAGATTGCTGGCAGAAATATCAATAACCTCAGATATGCAGATGACACCATCCTTATGGCGAAAAGCAAAGAGGAACTAAAGAGCCTCTTGATGAAAGTGAAAGAGAAGAGTGAAAAAATTGGCTTAAAACTCAACATTCAGAAACTAAGATCATGGCATATGGTCCCATCACTTCATGGCAAATAGATGGAGAAACAATGGAAACAGTGACAGACTTTATTTTGGGGGGCTTCAAAATCACTGCAGATGATGCAGCCATGAAATTAAAAGACACTTGCTCCTTGGAAGAAAAGCTATGACCAATCTAGACAGCTTATTAAAAAGCATAGACATTACTTTGCCAACAAAGGTCCATCTAGTCAAAGCTCTAGTTTTTACAGTAGTCATGTATGAATGTGAGAGTTGGACTATAAAGAAAGCTGAGCACTGAAGAGTTGATGCTTTTGAACTGTGGTGCTGGAGAAGACTATTGAGAGTCCCTGGACTGCAAGGAGATCCAACCAGTCCATCCTAAAGGAAATCAGTCCTGAATATTCATTGGAAGGAGGAAGACTGAGGGCAGGACAAGAACGGGACGACAGAGGATGAGATGGTTGGATGGCATCACCAACTCGACAGACATGAATTTGAGCAAGCTTCAGGAGTTGGTGATGGACAGGGAAGTCTGGCATGCTGCAGTCCATGGGGTTGCAAAGAGTAGGACGCGACTGAGTGACTGAACTGAACTGAACTGAGTAATGGTTCAGTGAGGTATTGTGGGAAAAAGATTGAAAGAGGAATAGCGCTAGAGAATATAGCCAGGTATTTGGCAGCCACATTCCCCTGAAATGATTGCCAATTTCATTAACAGATAAGCCCTTATAGAGGCTGAACATAGTCTTTGAATCTTTCTAATCCATATTTACAATATTTTCAGATAGCAAGTACCTCAAGTCTAGCTACTTGCTAGATGCAACAGTAAATCATCTGTTATAAAGATGGTATCATTAAGAGCATAAAATTACTTCTAAATTTCTTCATATAAAATGTCCAGAACTGGGACTTCTCTGATGGTTCAGGGTTAGGAATATGCTTTCCAATGCAGGGGGCATGGGTTCAATTCCTGGTCAAGGAACTAAGATCCCATATGGGCGGGGCATGACCAAAAATTTAATAAAATAAAATCGAATTCTTTTTAAAATGTCCAGAACGCAGTCAAAAGTAACAAAGCATAAAAGGAGATCATATGACCAAAAACCAAAATAAAGAACATTTCATAGACACAGACTCATATAGATATGGACAACGCACCTATCACTCATTTATTTTTAAATGCTCCACTTAATATGTCTAAGGAATTAAAAGGCAGGACTGAAAATTTTGGTAAAGGAGGAGAAGAGGATGGAAAGAGAAGCAAATGGAAATTTTAGAACTGAAAACTACAATATCTGAAATTAGAAATCAAAGGATGGATATACAAGATCTTTCCAGGGAAAAACTTACAGTCTGGTTCCAACAGTTCAACAAAATTATGGTTCCAATTGTGTTGAAAGCATTTCAGGAAAAGTATTCAGAGAGTTTCGTTTTTCTATAGCTGAGTGAATGAAGAATACATGCATTTAACTATATAATTCAACAGAAACAACTTAGGTATTTCAAGGTAGATATAGAAGACACCTATTGTGAGATGTATCTCTCACCAATGCCTCATTCCACGTCAATAAATAATTCACGTTATTTTTATCCTACTCAACTCTGGCTTAATATAACTTTCCTGTCCCTGAGCCCAAAGCTTAGGAATCCTCAAAACTTGGATTTACTTCCTTCTTATCAGGCCAAATACACCAAAGAAAATACTTGATTAGTATTTAGAAACCTAGGCTGTATGCTTATCTTCACCACTATTTCTGACTGACATTTCATTTTTTGGCTCTCTTTTCTTCCTTTGAAACATGAAAGATGGCACAGTCTCTTTTAGCTATAAAAGTCAAGACGATGATGGTGGTAGTGATTATTAGGCTCTTTAAGGAAGGGAGAGGGTATATTTTCAAAAAAAGAAAGAGAAGACAAGCAAAGCAAAAAGATTTCAGAAATAAAGGGTAAAACATATCCCTTACCATGGGAGGAAGTTACAGTACACTCAGATTAACTCTGGAAAAAGAAAAAAGCCAGATATTCACCAATTTTTTATCTTTTCTAGAAGGAGAAAATACCACATTTTACACTATGATTTTTTAAAAAGTCAACCCTGGAAATTTCCATGGGTAAAAACCTAATACATAATAATAATTATCTCACTTTATATCTGTATGGTGCTTTGAGTTCACAAATTCTCTGTATGTTTCATCTTTTCTGATCTTCATAAGAAATCTATTAGATACAAGTTCAACCCTACTAAAGTATGAGGCTAACAAAAACCTTTTGCCCTTTTGTTCAGGCCCTCAAGATTGTGTTCCACACTGAGGATGGATTTCTGCTGGATTTACACTCTCTCATTTATCTCTCTACTGATCAAAATATTTAAGAATTTGTTATTGTCAGGAATGCAAAATGGGGACATTTACTTTATTAGAGTCAACTGGATTATATTCTAAACCAGCTGGATTTTTCCATCTTGGATTAAATATTAGATCATAGCTCAAAATATTTCTTAGCATAGTGCTGATGTTCAAAAAAAGTAGAAGGTTATTTTATATTCCCTGTTAATACTTGCAGTTGCATCTTCAATGACTTGCCCAGCACCTTGCATATAGTAGGTGTTCAATACATATTTACTGAAATAGACTCTTGAACTAAATTGGCATTCTGCAGACATGAAAACAAATCCACTAGGTAAGTTGAAAACAAACATTCAAAGAATTTGCAATTTACTGTCTGTTGTTGTTGTTTTAGTCACTAAATCATGTCTGACCCCATGGACTGTGGCTCCTCTGTCCACAGGATTTCCCAGGTAAGAATACTGGAGTAGGTTGCCATTTCTTTCTCCAGGGAATTTAATGTCTAGATATCCCTAAAAAAAAAAAATTGAATTCATTCATATTAGGTTTCGCCTAATGTTTTTGTATATACAAGGTCACTTGGTAATAGTCTCCTGATTCTAAACTTATTGGCTTAGTTTTGCTAGATGTAGTTTAAGCAGAATTTCTCTGAATTTTCTTTGGCTTTTGGCTTGTCCCACTGAACTTCAAGGATTGATAACAGCAGAAAAGCAATTGAACTTATTGTAGATGTTTCTGATTCTTTGTAGCACTTACCAAATACATGAAATGAGAAAGAAAGAATTACATTTTTTTCCCCTGAGAGTGTTTGTGAGTGGTGATAACATTTAGGAGGAAGATGTGAGAATTTTTTTTATTGGTGAAAGGAATTTCTATTCAGTAGAGAGAATAGGTGAGAATGGAAATTTAAGAGAAAAAAACAAGGCTATTTTTGCAAGAAATATGATATCTGAGCTTCATGTTGAAAGCCCATATTTGTTATTTTTTTCTTGCACTTATTTTCATTGTTCATTAATTACATGGGAAAATAATACTCCTATGAAACTTGTAAGTACTTTTTAATGAATAAGAATAATATTATATCTGCACTATTTTGTATGACTAAGGTCTAAATAATGTAGACTTTTTGCTCTATGGACTAGTTTTTGTTCAATTCAGTTCCAGTGGTACCTGCTCTGCATGTCTATGTGGAGTCTCTGACTGTATGAACTGATTAATACAATAAATCTCTTTTAATAAAGACCTTTCATTTTAAAAAAAATCGTACATTACCTGGTGGCCAGGGGTCAATGAAATGTAGTCACCCTGGCACTGATCCAGGGTACTGTTTGTCTTATCTTCTCTGGTGAGACTCCTAGCAGCAGCGGTTTGTATCAGGAAAAACAAAAAAAAATTACAATCAGATCACATGAAAATAAAACCTATGCTACAAGAACCTAGCTGAATGTTCTGAACACTGGAGGCACTCAGCCAATACTGAAGTCTTGAATTAAAAATTCAAATTTTACCATTTGCAGTAACGTAAATGGACCTAGAGATTATCATACTAAATGAAGTAAGTCAGAAAGAGAAAGACAAGTATCATATGATATCACTTACAGGTGGAATCTGAAATATGACACAAATGAACTTACCTATGAAACAGAAACAGATTCACAGACATTGAGAACAGACCTATAGCTGTCAAGGGAGAGGGGGTGGAGGAGGGGTGGATTGGAACTTTGGAATTAGCTAATGCAAACTGTTTTATGTAGAATGGATCAACCACAAGATTCTAAGGTATAGCACAGGAAATTATATTCAATATTCTGTAATAAACTATAATGAAAAAAGTATTTGGATGCCGAACTGAGGCATTTTGCTGTGCAGCAGAAATTAACACAACAATGTAAATCAACTATACATTAAAAAATTAAATTAAAATATTAATCCAGTTTTTGGTTCTATTTTTATGAAACACAAGCACCCATCTATATACTTGTCCAATTTGGGGTTAATTAGTTCATTTTTGCTTACTTGTTTGTTTTCAGTCTCTAGATGTTTTAGTTCCTTTATAAGCTGATACGTTCCCCTTAATCTTTCTGCTCTTCTTGGAAATAGCTCTCCTAAGACATTTTCATTGTTAACACACAATCAATACATCCTTACCAGTTACACCGGAGGTTGACCTGCCTGAAAAACAATAGTGCTATTTTGGGAGTTCCCTGGTGGCCTAGTTGTTAGGATTCCAGCCTTTCACTGCCATGGCCCAAGTTTAGTCCCTGAATACCTGGTTGCAGGAACTGAGATTCTGAAAGTTGCAGACAAACCAAAGCAAAACAGAGCAAACAAAACAATAGTGTTATTTCTTCTCCTGCCCCTAACGAGGTACCAACTCCTAGCAGCCTGGCTGGAACCACAGCTGCCATTCTGGCCTGTGGCCTCCTCTCCTCCAGGTCAGAGGAGAGCTGGAGGAGGGAAAGGCTGGAGTCAGCTCCCTCTAGGTCATGAGAGCTGGTTGTGTATATCTTTATCGAGCTCCAGCTTCAGTAACCTCAGGTGGGTATAGTGAGTAATCAATAAGCAATCGATAATAAGAACAGAAAAGTTTAATTTGAGCCAGACTGAAGACTAGCTCAGAAACATGCTTCCCAGATTACTCAGAGAAACTACTCCAGAAAAAAAAGCAGGGCTTTTCAGCACAGTTTTATATCTTGTCAAGAATATTAAACAAGTCAGGGATGCACGTCTTCAAGGTAAAACACACACACACACATACAGATCAGCATGTACACAGCAAGTCAGCATGGCCTCGGCACCAGGGAGGGGAATTTTATCATCTAAGGGGTACCAGCATTGGCATCCCAGAAAGAGAGGCGTTTAATCTTTATTTTTAACATGGACATTCTTTACTTCTGGTCAACGTACCCTTTTCTCTGATAATCAAAGCATATGTACAGTGTATGTCTGATAGGCCACAAACATGCTGTTTGGGTTAGCATAAAATTTAACTCTGGGACTTCACTGGTGGTGCAGTGGATAAGAACCTGCTTGCCAATGCAGGGGACATGGGTTTGATCCCTGGTGCAAGAAGATTCCACATGATGTACATGTGAAACTAAACTCCTGTACCACAACTACTAAGCTCACACTCTAGAGCCTGAGAGCCGCAACAACTGAGCCTGCATGCTGCAACTTCTGAAGCCCATGTACCTAGAGCCTGTGCTTCGCAACAAGATAAGCCACTACAGTGAGAAGCCTGTGCACCACAATGAAGAGGAGACCCCACTCACTGCAACTAGAGAAAAGCCCAAGCAAAGCAATGAAGACCCAGCACAGCCAAAAATAAAAATAAAATTTAAGTTAACTCATGTAGAAGCCAGAATAACTTCCCTATGTCTCAATATGTGAACATTTCTTTCATCAGTGTCTTGTAATTGGCTGTGCTAGAAGTCTACACCATGGAAACCAGTATTTGTTGAAAATCAGGGCTTCCCTCTCTCCTCCCACCATCTGGAGAGCCAGTAGTTAAATGTTTACCAGCACACCACTGGCCGCATAGGAAGCAGGAAGAGAAGCTGAAGATAGGTAGCCAAAGGAATCACAAAAGACCTAGCTTCCATAGTAAAACAAGAGAGTGAACCCAAGAGACTCCGTGTTCTCTGGCCCTCACCAACACCAGCTGCTCTCAGGGACAGATGGTGCTTTTCTGGAGTCAGAGGAATAGTGCAGAGGAGCACCAGCCTGGGGATTCAGGGAGCTGGGCTCTAGTGCTGGTGCTGCCACTCACTCCATGCCTGTGTGACCTGGACAACTCATTTGACCTCTCTGGGTCTCGGCTGTCACACCTAGAGTACAGAGGTGGCCAGTGGCCTGGAGACTCCTCACTCACGGTGTGGTTCACGGACATCTGCATGTGCATCATCTAGGAGCTTGTTAGAGAAATAGCATCTCAGACCACCTAGAGATCTACTGAAACAGAAACTACCTTCTAACCTGATCCCAAGTTGGGTGGTGTGCACGTTTGGAGAAGCGCTGAACTAGATTAGCACTTCCCAAGCCTGGCTGGGAAGTATTTGGAGAGATTTTTTGAAATGTATTTCTGGCCTTCATTCCTGATCCATTGGATCAGGGTTTCTGTGGATGAATCTCAGAAATTTTATCTTTAAAAAGACGATTTTGAAGATCAACCAGTGATGGGATCCATTAGTCCTTATAGTCCTCTCCAGTTTTTATAGTATGTGGAAAATTGCTGCTTTTAAGATATGCTTTCCTTTATCCCTGCTGACAGTTACTAAAATTGGTGGAAAAGTATCTCTCAAAGGGTTTGGAGACTATGCATTCTTAAGCCACTTTTATTTTATGAAATATGGGAAGGTCTTGTAAAAAGATTAGATTTTTGGAGCAGATACAACAATCTTCCAAATATGAAAAAAAAAAAAAAAATGCCAGCAGATACACATTACTTCGTGGACTTGGGAGAGAAACTAAAGGAAAATAAATGACACTGTAAAAGGATCTATCTCTTGAAATCCTAACTGACATTAAATTCACGGTCACACAGAAGGGCTTAGACATGCTCATCTGAGCTAGTGAGGCTTAATGGACTAAATGTGGCTGAAAGCTCAGGAAATCTGCTTTTAGCTACAATTATGAAATGGATGTATATATAGAGAGAATTATTTAAGTGCTATTCTTCAACTGAATAAACTTGCAAGCTCTAAAACATTTACCTTCTCATGAAATAAACTTATGATCATGTGCATCTTTATTTTAAAATTTCTTTTACCCAGTACAACTAAAATCTGGGCAATGTCTTCCTGACCAAAAACCCACCTAAGAATATCAACTAGGAATATGCTAGGCTACAAATAATAGAAAATGTGCCTTATAACCAAGAGGGGTTATTTTCCCCATGTACAGAGGAGCCAGAGGTGTCGAGTCCAGCCTCTGATTCTCTGGCCTTTCCTTCATGTTGGAGGCAAGCAGCTGCAGCTTCACACATCAAACTCATTGTATCTTTCCAGGGAGGAATGAGAGGAAAGAAGTTTGTAGCTGCTGTGTCTGCCTCTGCATGGAAAAAAGTAAAGCCTTCTCACTCAGGCACCCAGCAGAATTCAGTTAACTTTTTGGCCACAACTAGGTCATGTGGCCACCTTTAACTAGAAGAGATTTGTGGAGTAGATAACATTTCAATTTCAGGTTACATTGCTAGGACTTTTGCCTCTCTCTATTCTTTTACTCCAACTCTTCTGCTATAGCTCAGGAGGAATTCTCTCTCTACTTTGCTCAACTCAATCTTATCATTCTTACAATGGTCAGCTGAATAATTAACTCTGTAATGAAGTCTGCTCAGATTATTTCCAGCTAATGATTTCCTCATTTTCTAAGCATTTGCATACACATTTTATGCTGCCACAGCATGTACTTGTGAGTCTATTGTTCTATCATGAGCTTATTTATTTTTTCCTAGTCGTTTTCCTGTGCTTTTTAAGAACAAGTGATTCCTACAAGCCCCTCTATGCTTAGAACAGGACTGTGCCTAGTAATGTTCTCTAAGCTGAACTGAGAAAGAACAGGCCGGGCAACTTTTCATCTCTACTACACAGGGTAATGTGCACCATGCTGTTCAGGCAGCAAAAGTCCTCAGTATCTTTGGGGCCTTTGTGTATGCAGTGAACTCTTTCTGACACTCTGGAAGCTTATTGTTAATACAAATCACAAGGACCACAAATACAAATCATAATGGTAGACTTGTAAATTTCAGTTATCCCTAGTGAAAGATTAGAACTGAGTGGTTTGTACAGCATCCAAGAGATTTTCCCAAGGAACCTTATGATTAGAATGAGGCTACAACTTTCCGTCTCTTAGAAGAGTTGCCAGGAAAGGAACATGCTGGATGCATGAATGATCACTGACTGACAAGCCTGAACCCCGAGAGTCAGTGGCCTGGAACTCCACTGGTGAATGCTAAAAATGTGGGCACTAGACAAACCCCGTAGCAGGCAGTGACATGTGGGTTAGTTTATGAGGGGGAAAATCAGCAAACTACTTATTATGTACATTTCCTCTCCTTCCCACTCCTCAGCCTTCTGTTTCAAGTTATTTCTGTACTCATCTCACACTTTCTGTATTTTTTCAGACATGCATTAACAAATTAGAGAGACGATTTTTACTGGCACTTGCAATTTTCTCCTGATGGATATATCCCTGGAACGTATGTGTGAAACACATTAGTATGAAAACAATCACAAGTGGCGAAATGGTGATTCAGGAATTATGGGGTCAAAATTGAAGAAAACAAGAAAGGAGCAGGGAGAGAACACTGAGAAACCTATAGAGAAAAAGCTATGATGACATACATGGAAAGTAAGAAATGCAAATTGTAACTGTCAACTAGAAAAGTCAAAAATATAGCCTGCCTCTTTTTTTGTGGCATAATTTATCAATGTAGCACATTTCTGAGCACACATTCTGTTCTTCAAATTGTGGTCTTGTCTACAAACAAAATAAATTTGAAGGGGGAAGACTACCAAAAATAACTCTGGGTTATCATTTTTAAAAGACTTGATGCTTTGTGGCTGAATTTTTCACTTTCAAGTAGTTGGGGTGTAGTCAGGTCAGCTGTCTACAAGGATAAAAAATATGATGCATATCTTATTAACCAAGATGGGGTGCTTGCGTGGTCACTCAGTTGTGTCTGACTCTTTTTGACCCTTTGGACTGTAGCCCGCCAGGCTCTTCTGCCAATGGGATTTTTCAGGCAAGAATACTGGAGTGGGTTGCCGTTTCCTCCTCCAGGTAATCTTCCCAACCCAGGGATGGAACCCGCATTTCCTGTGTGTCTTCTGCATTCCAGGCAGATTCTTTACCCACTGAGCCATCAGGGAACCCCTATCTATGTTTCTGTATTTCCCCATTCTTGATCCTATTTGGAAGGAGTGAAGGATCCTTTTGGAGAAAAAAGTGTTCACCCACACCTACTAAGTTGCTATGCTCATCTTCCAAGATTTTGGTTTTCATGGTCTGTGGTTCTAAGAGGAGAGAACTGAAGAACTGAAGCAGGGCACAGTGCCATGTTTCTACTTTGAACCTTTTAAATATTCCTAAGTTTTGTACATTTTAGAAAGAAGGATTCTTAAGTACACATTTTGTTTTTGAGAAGGCCTTGACAGTGAACAAGCTGGGAGAAGCACCACAGTTCATATGATCTGCTGGTTGTACAACTTTATGGATACAATAAGAAAGACTGAATTTTACACTTTAAAAGGGTGAATTTGATGGCATTTGAATTATATCTCAATAAAAAATAATAAAAGATATATCCTTGACATCAAAAGACTTTTTTTAAAAAATACATATTTATTTGGCTGGGAAGGTCTTCAGTTCAGTTCAGTGGCTCAGTCGTGTCCAACTCTTTGTGACCCCATGGACTGTAGCACGCCAGGCCTCTTTGTCCATCACCAGCTCCCGGAGTATACTCCACTGAGTTGGTGATGCCATCCAACCATCTCATCCTCTGTCATCCCCTTCTCCTCCGCCTTCAATCTTTCCCAGCATCAGGGTCTTTTTCAGTCAGTCAGTTCTTCACATCAGGTGAAGTATTAGAAATACTCCAAAGTATTAGAGTTTCAGCTTCAGCATCAGTCCTTCCAATGAATATTCAGGACTGATTTTCTTTAGGATGGACTGGTTGGATCTCCTTGCAGTCCAAGGGACTCTCAAGAGTCTTCTCCAACACCACAGTTCAAAAGCATCAATTCTTCAGCACTCAGCTTTCTTTATAGTCCAACTCTCACATTCATACTTGACTACTGGAGAAACCATAGCTTTGACTAGATGGACCTTTGTTGGCAAAGTAATGTCTCTGCTTTTTGATATGCTGTCTAGCTTGGTCATAACTTTTTCTTAGTTGTGGCACTTGGGATCCTCGATCTTTCTTGCAGTTTATGGGATTGTTTTTTTAGTTGTGGCATGTGGGATCTAGTTTCCTGATCAGGGATCGAATTCAGGCTCACTCCATTGCAAGCATGGACTCTTAGCCAAATGACTCCCAGGGAAGTCCCCAAATGGCTTTTAACCTGCAAGTCACATTACCATATAAATGACTCTGAGATGTATCTCCCAAATACTGCACGAGAAGAATAGGACCACACAAGTTCTAGAAGCAGGCTGGGACATTTAGAAAGTTTCAAGCTTCAGGGTATCCAAAACATGGTCTAGAAGAAAGTATATTGGCTCCAGGTGGGCATGTCCCTTGACTGCATAGTCTTCTTACCTCTTAAACTAAAGCATGGGCCCTGGCTTGGGCCTTATCAGCCCGGGTCTTAGGGATTCCCTGGTGGCTCAGAAGGTAAAGAATCTACCTGCAATGCAGACCCAGTTTCAATCCCTGGGTCGAGAAGATGCCCTGGAGAAGGAAATGGCAACCCACTCCAGTATTCTTGCCTGGAAAATCCTATGGATGCAGGAGCCTGACAGGCTACAGTCCATAGGGTCACAAAGAGTCAACCATGACTTAAGTGACTTCATTTCACTTCATTTTTTTCAAGAACAGGAGTTTGCGGAGATCCCACACCCACTCCCCAAACTTCTGGACATACCCAGCTACAGAGATACAAGAATCTTACCTCTGACAGGAAGCTGAGCTTAGCCCATCAACCACTTCTTACCTACACCCTTTTCTCCACAATACAGGACACACAAGCATACAAATCAGTAAGAGGATCCTGACTCATTCATTTGCTAGAGGAAAGGAAGGAGCCCATGTGACTTGAAGTAAACTAGGCCAAGGTCTAGGTCTTAAAAAGACCTCCTTAAACACATATTCTTTCTTCCTTATGTAATAACTAAGCTCCTGTTGTCTCTCATCAGGACACTCAGCAGGGCTCAGGAGTTTAATGGATTTCTCTCGCTTTATTGAGCAGCTGAAGTGGTTTTGAACTCTATGGGGTAATTTAGAAATTATTGTGAAATGTAATTGACTTTTATAAATATGCACATATTTTGCACTAATAAGTATTTGCATTGCAATTTGTTTGTGCATGTGTGCCGTTAACCTTCCAGAATGCTAACGAACAAACTGATCGCATGCTTTCAAAAAAGTGCAATTTATTATTTTTAATTTTTAAAAATGAACTCTTTTCTGAAGAGGAAAATAATAGAAACCTGCTGGAAAGACTTCTAGGAAGAAAGGTGAACTCAATCCCCTTTTATGACTGTGTTTTTTTCTTCCCAGTATTGTTTAGCAAAAACCTAAGTAGTTGTCTGTTAGACTCCCAATACTTTCTCTAATTAGTTTTAATTAGAGAAAGTATTAGAATATATATATTATATATATATAATACATATTAAAGTATATAGATTACACATATTTAGAGAGAGAGAGGTTGAGAGAGAGAAAGAGGATTTAGAATGATTGTTTGTACAGCATTTTGTTGTTCAGTCACTCAGTCATGTCCAACTCTTGCAACCCCATGGACTGCAGCACACCAAGCTTCCCTGTCTTCACCATCTCCCAGAGCTTGCTCAAACTCATATCCATTGTGTTGGTGATGCCATCCAACCATCTCATCCTCTGTTGTCCCCTTCTCCCCCTGCCTTCAATGTTTCCCAGCATCAGGATTTTTTCTAATGAGTCAGCTCTTCACATCAGGTGGCCAAAGTATTGGAGCTTCAGCTTCAGCATCAGTCCTTCCAATGAATATTCAGGATTGATTTCCTTTAGGAGTGACTGGTTTGATCTCCTTGCAATCCAAGGGACTCTCAAGTCACTCTCAAGAGTCTTCTCCAACAGCACAGTTCAAAAGCATCAGTCCTTCTGTGCTCAGCCTTCTTTATGGTCCAACTGTCACTTCCATACATGACTACTGGATAATGTACAGCATATATTGATAATTAAGCAAGACTGTGTTCTGTTCTCTAATCACTAGAGATTCCCTTTAGAGAAAATTATTTAACCACACAGTTTGCTGTAAAATGTGATCCTTTCAAGGGATACACACTTCCCGGGTAGGTTAGTTTTTTCAGAAGATAAGAAATACTCCTTAAGGGAGGAACCTCTTCCAATAAGTCCTCCTGTTTTATTAATATGTGTCCCTTGCTGAAAGTTCTTTATCTGCAAGTTGCTCTGATCAGTTGGGGTGGAGGAGCATTTTCCATGAGACTGTCTCCTGCAGGTACTCCTATCACTTACCTGCTAGTGCCAATCATAGGGGAATTGAGGGGTCTGGCCAAGACATTCATTTGTAATGTTTACAACCATTGTGCTTTGTTTTTACACCATTGCTCTGACTTCAGAAAGTACCACACCTATATCACCCCTGAAAAATCGGCTACTCTCCTATTACAAAAGAGCTTCATGAATGCTCAGCAACTTCTGTGCCAGGTTAGCATCCTCTGATTTCTTTCTTTCTGTCCTCAGTCATCATCAAGGACACACAGAGTCAGCAGTATGCCGAGCTACCTGCGTTGCCTAATGGATGGCAGATTGCATCTGTAATCCACTGGGCAGAGCCCAGGGACTGCAGAAGAGTAGGGATGAATTCCAACGTTATTCTGAATTTAACTTGGCCCCCACTCCTCAAGCAGACTTGAATATCCTCCCTTTTGAGACACAAGTATATTTGCTTTGTGCATCCATGTTTTTACTTTTTATTTTTTTAATTTTATTTATTCGTGGCTGTGCTGGATCTTCATTGCTGTGTGGGGGCTTTCTCTAGTTGCAGCGAGTGGGGTGCTACTCTCTAGTTGTGGTGTTTGAGCTTCTCATTGCCATGGCTTCTCTTGTTGTAGAGCATGGACTCTAGGGCTCGAGCTTCAGTAGTTGTGGCATATGGGCTTAGTTGTCCTGGAATGTGTGGAATCTTCCAAAACCAGGGTTTGAACCCATGTCCCTGCATTGGCAGGCAGATTCTTAATCACTGGACCACCGGAGAAGTCTATCGATGTCTTGATTTTATTATTTTTTAAATTTCTTGTTCATATGTGTCTACATCAGAGTTCTCTTTCCTAAAGTATAAATATGAAGTCCTCATTCTATAGATCAATGACGCACACACTAAAATGTGGTTTTTGAAATAATATTCATTTTCTCATTGAAGTTACACACATTATGAAAAATGTGGAAAATTTAGAACACGAAGGTAATAAACAACCATCAGCATTGCCATTTTACCATCCAGAGATAATTACTTAGCATTTTAGCACATGTATTTTTGGTCATCTTTATACGTACATGTCCATGGTTCCTATATTATTGAGATACTGTAAATATTTGCTTTGTAATGTTTTTATTCACTCAGTAATATACCACAAATACTTGCCATGTTATTAAGTACTAATTTGAAACACTATTTTCAAACTTTTGTGTGCATAAGAGTCACCTGGGAGCACATGGAAAGGAAAGATGCTCAGGTCCCTCACTCACAGATTCTAACTCATAAATCTGAGATAAAGACCAGACATCTGCATTTTGAAAGGCCTCCCAGGTGATTCTGGTCTAGTTGATTTTCAGCCCTTGCTCTGGTAAACACGATATATGATATGATTTTTAATTGCTACGCTATTGTTACATTACCTAGACATGCCATAATTTATTAAATCCATCCCGTAGTGTTTAGTTAACTCTAGTTTCCAAATTTTTACTACATGACTAATCCCTCTGTGAATAACCAGCTACATATTTTTTTCTGAACATCTCTGACTATTTCCTGAGGAAAATTCTACAAAGTGAAATTATTGGGTCAAAAGAAATGAAGATCTGAGCAAAGTATTAATAGATGGTATTTTGGGCAGAAAAGCAACTCTGTAAGCTATAATTGTTTAGGTGCTAATTGTGTCTGACTCTTTTGCAACTAAGTGTGTTTGACTCTTTTGCAACCCCATGGACTGTAGCCCGCCAGGTTACTCTGCCCATGGGATTTCCCAGGCAAGAATACTGGAGTGGGTTGCCATTTCCTTCTCCAGGGAATCTTCCTGACCCAGAGGTTGAATTTGCGTCTTCTGCATTGGCAGGCAGTCTTTACCACTGAGCCATGAGAAAAGCCCTTGCTGTAAAGTTTATACGAAGTTTATAACAGCTGCCATTTTGGAGGAAATTTTCCTATGCCAGGATAGTGGTTCTCAGAACTTACTGTGCTAATCACAGTCACCTGGACGGCTTGCTACTCTCTCCTCCCTGTTTCACTCTGATTCATTAGGGTGGGGCTTGGAATCTGTATTTCTAACAAGTTCTCTGGTGACGCTGATGCTGCTGGTCTGGGGACCACACTTGGAGAACCACTGTACCAGACACAACCCTGGGTGTTTTACGTAGGTCATATAAGTTTCACAGTTGAGGACTGAGACTCAGAGAGCATCTGATGTCATGAGGCTAATGATAGCAGAACTGGGGTTTGATTTCAAGTTTGATCTTTCAAAGGCTGATGTTTTCCCACAGGCAGCCTGGTTTCTCTCTCCATCAAATTGCCTACAAATAAATATTTAGAATGTCTTCTAACAAGCACCAAAGGTTTCAGTGTAAACTCGCCTTCCAGTCTATTAAGAGTACCCCAGAGAGGAGAGAGGTTAGGAAGTATTTGGCTGAGAATTTTTTTCAAGGGAACTGGTTCAATGAGTTTTGTTCCACCATTCATATTAATCTACAGTGTTGCTTCCCCACCCTCCAGTGGCTTCACTGACGTGTGAACATTAAGAGACTCATTTCTCATCAGTTACTGTAACTGTCTAATAGTCCTTCCTTGGGAGAGAGCTCTAACTTCTCCAAAAAACAATTTCAGGCTTCTTCATACAATAGCCTAAACTACAACCTGTTTGTTCAGGCAACTCAGTAAATAAATCATATCAGTGCAAAAAACAAAGAACTCTGGTCAAACTGGTTGGCTAATAATTCCCAGTAGAGCAAACACCCAGTAGACTAGCAAAATATGAAGTCAGGTTGGCTTCTACCAGATAGTTTAAGAGAGGTGAACATTTCCTAACCCACATCCAGCATCACCAGGTAAATCATCCACATTTCACAACTAAAGACGTTCTTAAGGTCTAATTATGGAAACTGTTTACCTGTTTGTTGTCTTGGGCTCTTGTTATCCTGCTGCCTTTTAGTGTGTTAACGATTGTATGTGTAGATCATTATTATATTTTTGCTTGTCATTCTGTCTTCACTTATTCATCCTGTGAGCTGAGTACTTTGCTACAAGGAGTGAAACACGTTTTGCATGGCTTCTAGCATAGCTCCATTGGATGTCAACCCCTGAGAACAATTGGATGTAGATACCTGTGCTATTCAAATAGATAATGCAAGTGTATTGCTTCCATTCATGTTAAAAATAAATTCAGTCTGGGATATTCTGTCATGTAAGACAAGGCAATACATTTCAGTAAGTATTTTATTTAGACCTTATAAGGAGCCTTGTACAACCTCAGGTTTTATCATTTTCAGTAACTCCCTAACTGGATAAGGGCAAGTCTTGGGCAAAGAACAGTTGGGAAGTCTGATTGTGGAAAAGTGAGTGTGTTCATGATCTGAGTTTTTCTAGGTGCTGGAACTAGTATCCATGGTTGACTGTTTTGGTGGCAGAAGGATGATAGTAACTAGACTTGTCTGAAGAATGTCCAGTGATGTCCTATAACTATTAATAAAAGAATTAACTTTCAGATTTGATTATAGTCTGTTGAGAATGCTGCTGAAGGCATGTCTACAGCTAGGTTAGAAGTTTGATTAGCTGATTCTTAAGGATCTTGTAACACACACAAACACACTAGTGAGTGGACCTAAAGAAAGCATGTAAAAGTGTGGGTGAGGAGAAAAGGAGAACAGAATCACAACTACCTATCTTTTCCAAGGAAGTATCTGGGTAAGAGAAGGGATTAGGATGTGGCAGGAATGTGTATTTTGTAAAAGCACGATATCCTTTTTATTAATAACAAAAAATACTTTCAGTATTTTTCCTGCATTTAGTGTCTTTCACTAAATGTAGAGCTTTCTCCAAACCCAGTAATTCAAGACTTACATGTTTGTGGGACTATATGAAACATCAGTCTTTAGCCAAACCTTATTAAGTGAAATCCACTTAGCTAGAACCACTTTGAAAATTCTACTTTTAGAAACATGAGGAAGTTACCTAAAACAAACTCCTATTGATGATTTAGTATTTTAAAAAAGGACATTTTCAGGTCCTTTTTTTCAGCTTAACATATTTTTAGACAATGATTATTGATACGGTAATAATTGCACAAGAAATTCTTTTATCAGAAGAAGACTTTATTATTATTTTACTAAGAAAAGAAGGTATACTAACATATTTCAAATGTTTTCAGTAATAAGGATGAAAACAAAAGAAGTTTTCTGTTCATCACTGATATAGCCAGAAAATTTAATTAGCCAGTGTACTCCAGTTACTTATTGTATATGAAAAACACTACCTACAAATTAATAACTAGGAATATCAAGTACTGGTGTCAAAATTTGTTTTATATAAATCAGAAAAAACTAGCTCTAAAATGCCAAGATACTAGGGCTAAATAATTTTTTAAATGTTTTTAAGCTTCACGTTGCACTGTGTCTGTATACAAGGAATGAGTCAGTTTCTTTGGGAATGTCACAGGTGTATATTTCCAGCAGTCAAACTCATTTGAATTACAGAGGCTGTGAAGAGTAATATTTCAACACATGGCTTCCTGTGTCTGGAATTAGAATTTCTGGGCTCGTTCTGCATTCAGTGCTTGCCAACTGCAGGCCCTCGGGCAAATCATTTCATTCAGTGTTCTCTGTGATATGGGCAGGAAAAGCAGCAAGGTTGTAGAAGTCTCAAGATTCAAAGAGATAAACATGCAAGACGCTTTTCACAGAGCCTGGCCCTAAGCAGGCACCAATGAAGTCTTACCTTTCCATTCAATACTTCATATTATGAAGTTCTGTATCTTTTTTAAAAAATTATGGTTAAAATATATATAACATGAAATTGACCATTTTAACCATTTCTAGGCGTTCAATTCTCTGTTCTTTTTATTTAGAGGGAAACTTTGACCAATATGCAAATATCTGCATATTAATACTGTGCAATTTGCTTTAGCCACAAACATTGAAGAAAGAATGAAGACTATATAAAAACATTCGGTATGAAAAGCAAAAGTTCTCTTCAGCTTTATAATTTAAAAATGAACGGTAGAAAGGCATAAAATAGCTTCTTCAAAAGGCTCAACAGCATTTCAAACACAGAGAATTTATTGAAAACACTCCCTTTCAGTAACTGTAAAAGTAGAACACTGAAATGACAGAGAAAGATATAAACTGAAAGGTAAAAGTCTCACTTGCTCTTTACAAATTCCTTTCCCTCCCTACCACATTTGCATATCCTCCTAGAAGTGTTTTATGTATCTACAGGCATATAAATCTGTGTGTCCAGCTTTTCAAATGGAATCACACCATAACCACTGTTTTTCATCTAGATATTTTAAGCTTCAAATAATATTTTAAAATAATCCACTTACAAATGCAATTATGTAGATATGTCAAAACTTATTTATAAAGTTCCTAACTGATGACGTTAGAGTTCTAGTTCTTTCCTTCTTATGGAAAACAAAAACAAAAATACCTAGAATAAGTGCCTTTGTACATAGGTGCATAATTTTGTAAACAATGAAGGTTAAATTTCCAGCAATGAAGACACAGCAAACCATTTTAAAGATCCATGAAAAACAAAGATAAGATACACATGAAATGAAATTTATTTGGAGCAGATTGTTGTACTGTGGGTCTCCAGGGTCCTAACTTGACATTTTGTCTTCTTAGAGATTAAATTAAAGCACATAGCTTCCTAGAAAAGTGTTTAAGACGCTGGAATTCCTTACCAGTTAGACAAGGTACTTAAATTCTCTGAATCTAGTCTTGCCTAAAGTGGCTATTGTGAAAGTCAAATGATATGTTGAAAGTAAGCATTTTGCACAGTAGCATTTAGCATTAGTAACCTCTTAATAAATAATAATGAAGAGTTAATAATTACCTGGTGATAATGACTATTCTTAAGGAGTGCCAGGCCAATGCCTCTCAAATTCCCAACTTTTAAATACTAATGTTAGCAATTTAAATTAACCACTTGTCATTTATGTGGTGTGCATTCCCTCTTACACCTGAATAAATGAAAGTCCCTTAGTCGTGTCTGACTCTTTGCAACCCCATGGACTATACAGTCTGTGGAATTCTCCAGGCCAGAATACTGGAGTTGGTAGCCGTTCCCTTCTCTAGGGGATCTTCCCAACCCAGGGACTGAACCCAGGTCTCCCACATTACAAGTAGATTCTTTACCAGCTGAGCCACCAGAGAAGCCCAAGTGAAAATGTGAAGATTATTATTAATTTTTCTCTGGAAATATTTTATTCCCAAGTTTCAAATTTCTTGTTTTTCTTATTCTTCTTGTTCCCTCCCTCCCCCCACCCCCCCACCCTCCCCTGCCCCAAAGAACTGTTTCTCAAACAGTGATGTAGTTTTCACAACCCTGCTTCAGGCCTTTATCTGGTCTGAAACAGGCCCAGCTGCACATTCGACAAGAAACTTGGTCTAGAACTGGAAGTAGAGAAGAAAATTATGTCCCTTTTAAGAATAGGTTCACTGAGCACTTAGTAATGAGCAAAGGAATAATTACAAAAATATCTTGGGGTTTGCTGGTGGTGAAGCCCTGGTGAATCGCTTTCTGGGAGGAGGGAACTCACACTCAAATCCTCCAGCTAGAAACCAGAGCCTGCCTCCAGGTCTTCTGCAGCCTGTGACCCAGCTCTGCCCCTCAGGTGGCCCTTATCTGAAGAGGGAAGTGAGAAGCAGCAGCGTATGGAATACAGTATTTATTTATATATTTTTTCTGGTGAGGGTGACAGTGACAGCTGGGGCTTGTGGCAGCAGAGGTGGAGCTTCCGGTGTCCGGTGTCAAGCTGGACTCAGGTCTCCTGGGTGGTGGAGCTTGTCTGGAGCTGTGTGTGGGGCCGCCAGGCCTGGCACTTTGGCTCACCTGCAGCTGCTCTGAACACTGTTCAGTTCCTTTGCTGCTTAGATAGGCTGCATGAGTTCTGCTATTTATAACTGAGTGCCTAAACCTCCCCCTGTCCCAGAGCACCAAACTCCTCCCATTTCCTCACATCATTGTGGAGCACCTGGGTCCTGCCCATTACTCAGGCCCTTGGAGTCCGCCTTGACTTTGGTCTTTCTCTGTTTTTCTTGACAGCTGCGTGGTTGATCTTTCTACATAAGCTCTGAGCCCCCATGGTTTACTGTTCACACAGCTACTAGAAAGAATTAGAAAGAATTTTTATTTCTCCTTACCTCCTAATTTTTCAAGTACTAGATTTTTGGTTATAGTGTTCTGGTTTGATGAATGCTGGTTTTAGTTATGTTTCCTCAAAGCCACATTGAAGTCATTCTTCAGGATGTTTGGAATATTCTCCTGCCAACATTTGGTGATTGGATGAGTTTTATATTTTCTGTCCAGCTGATTTGTGCAAAAAAAAAGGGGGGGGGGGTAGAAGATGTAACTATCAAATATCAATATCTTGGTTTGTTGTTGTTGTTTTTTAATCCACTAACCATGTGACTTTTAACAATCCCTATAGTCGCTCTGTGTTTCACATATTCACCCTAGTAATGAGGATAATATCTGATGTGTGTTTTTTCTTAGAAAAAATCTGAAGACTTCCCTGGAAGTATAGATGTTAGGATTCCGTGCTTCCAATGCAGGGGCATGGGTTTGATCCCCGGTCGGGGAACTAAGAACCAGCAGTCAAAAGGAAAAAAAAGAAAGAATCTGAAAGTATCACTTATGCTCTCAAAGGGAAAATGACTCATTGCGTCAAAAGCCTTATTATTCAATATTGTCATCTGAACATGATTTGTGTCTCTCAATGCTATAGTGGGCAGCTTAAGATTATGGGGAAACGGGAAATGTACAAATGTGTTCAACTTCTGGCAAAAGACACTTGTGAGAGGAAGTGCTCCCTTCTTTTAGACTTTTTTCTCATCTGCTGGATGTAGTCAGTGTGGGTGGGGCCATATGGTACCACGGGGTGATGTATTACAGCCTGACCAGGGGAGTGTGGGTACCAGACATTGGGCATCTGCCAAGATCTCCCCGATCCACTTCCCTCAGATCACCTTTCACATGAGAGAGAAACTGATTTCTTCTCATGTAAGCCACAGTCATTTTGGACTTTTCAGTTGTATAGTCAAACCTAACTCTAAGTAATGGACACCTGTGATTTGAAAGCTTTTTTAGCACTTAGAAAATACTGTATATATGTTATTTCATATTACTTCTTCAATAATCGTATAAAAGACAAGGAACAAGACTTGTTATTTCCATTTTTTAGAAACTTATCTTTTAGGAAGTTAAGTGACCAGTGCAGAATCAAATAACTAGTGAACAGAGAATCTAGATAAAGGGAAGTTCGATACCTTTGTGCAATGAATCACATAAGTGCAGATGTGCAGACAGAAATACAGCACACAGACTTGGAGGAAGATAGACCTGGCTTCAGATTTTCTATCTTATCACTTTAGGCACAGTATCTACCTTTTCTGACCCTTGTTTATTACCTGCAAAATGTGTAAACAGCACTTCCAGGGATTGCAAATTCCAAATGCAGTGAGATTTGTGAAGCTTCTAGTCCAGGGTGCAATATACAGTAGATGCTTAGCAAACCAAGCTCTTATTGCGGGTAGATGTTTATCGGCCTGAAGATGTTCAGATATAGGAGCAAAGGAATGGAGTGGAGACTAGAGAGTCTGCTTCATCTTGAAATCCCAGATGTTTGCAAAGAATTTGAAATATTTTTATTTCTTTCTGGTTCAAAAGACCAGATTAGTTAGTGGGCCTGGGGATGATCATGTTTTTGTGTCTTCTGTTTCTCCTTTCCTCTGTTTGGTGGGAACTGTCACAGGAAAAAAAAATCTCTTTTGCTTTCAAGCTCCTTACGAGTTTCAAGAAGAGGAAAAAGTACCCATTCCCAGCAATTTAAAAATTTCCCTTAAAGAAATAGATGTAAGAATTTCTAGAGAAGTATGTTGAATTTTGTTTCTCAAATACTGTTTGAATGTACCCTTTAAGTATTTGGCATTGGATGGGTATTGTGTTATATAATGAGATTGAAAGGACCTTTATGAGCTTCTAGAGGGGGCTAAGACTTATGAGTTTCTTAAGTGGGCATTTTAGTCAGGATCAATGAAGCATTGGCAGCCAACGTGCCAAGTGACGTGAGCATATCAGGTATGATCTGATCCAGATTCTGGTTTAAGTTGGGTCCAATACATACTGCAATCAGTGGTGGGTCAAAATAATAATGTGTATCAGAATTTGCTGTGAGATGCATAACATTTGTGAACTTATCAGCCACGATAAGTTTTATTTTCTCTTTTTCACATTCAACTAGATGAGAAAAATGTCTTTCAAACCCCTCAGACCTTTATACAAAACTATTCTAATATGCGGGCTTCCCAGGTGGTTCAGTGGTAAAGCATCTGCCTGCCAGTGCGGGAGACACAGATTCTATCCATGGTGCAAGAAGATCTCGCAGAGAAGGAAATGACAACCCACTCCAGTATTCTTCCTGGGAAATCCCATGGACAGAGGAGTCTAGTGGGCTATAGTCCATGGGGTCACAAAGAGTCAGACATGACTTTGCGACTGAACAACAACATTCTAATATATACCAAGACTTGCACATGTAGTAAGTTGATGTTTACTTTGCTCCTATTTTGAACAACTGGCTTTGTTGAGGCATCACGTCACTTATTTACACCCGTCTTAGGCACTGTTTGTTTGATGAAAGGACTCTGGTAATTCAACTTTATGTCTAAACACTCTTCACGCTATGACACAGCAAAACAGCCCAGAGCAGCAGCTGTTGGAACGACTGCTCTCTTTTCCACTCAAGTTTGACATTTCCAAGGTAGGATTTGATTACAACTGGCAATACAGAATTATGGGCATATAGATGAGGTGCAGAGACCAGAAAATATTAAGAGATGAAAATAACAAGGCTGTGAGGCAGGCTGTGCTACATTCCCTTATCAGGCTGAAAGAAGTAGGCAAAGAATCCTGCTGAGAAATGCCTTCTTGCTTCCAGAATAGAAAAGACACCCTCAGACCTGACCCAGTCGAGATACCTCACAGCACAGGCGCCAGTCTGTGTGGTTCCTCTGAAGCTACCAACATCTCAGGCAGAATCGAATTCAACTACAATAACTTTTCTGAGAAAAAAAAAGGAGACACTCTAAGCTTGTGTATACTTATTTATTTATGTGCCATTTGGGGACATTTTGGAGACAAGTCATAAATCTCCTCCCACAGTTTAACTTCAATTTGAGTACTTCCTCAAAGTTCAACATACTGTAATTCATTCCTTACTCTAAAAAGTATTATTTCTTTCTGCATGTATTCCTTCCTCCATTTTTTTCATTTTACAATTTATCACCAAATTTGTTGTTGGTGATCTCAAGAGTTCCCATTTTGAAACCTTAATGCCTAGGGAAAGATAAATAGTAATAATAATAATACATGTATATATGCTATAGTCACAGAAGCGTATAATAATATATGCATGGATTTATTTACTATTGTATAACCTACAAAGGACTTTTCACACACATTATCTCATTTAATATTAAGTACAACTATAACAATCCAACCCTCCTTCTCTTCCTCCTAGTTACCATGAGCTGGGCAATGTACTAAGATGCAATATCCCTAGAGATAAACAGTCAGGGAAGAAAAGCTATGAGAAAATATATTTATGTATATATATAAGGGCCCATGTGTGCATGCTCAGTCTTTCAGTCATGTCTGACTTGTTGTGACCCCCCCTAGACTGCAGCCCACCAGGCTCCTCTGTCCATGAGCTTCTCCAGGTAACAATATTGGAGTAGGTTGCCATTTCCTCCTCCAGGGGATCTTCCTGACCCAGGGATCGAACCCACATCTCTTACATCTCCTGCATTAGCAGGCAGATTCTTTACCACTGAACCACCTGGGAAGCCCAAGGGATCATGAGGAGTCATTAAAAGCTAAACGAGGCATAAGCAGTCCCAGGAGGGATGGGCCCTTTGCTGTTAATTCTACTTATCATTGTGCAAGGGAGAATCTCTTTGGTCCTGGGTTTGCTCATATGCAAAATTATTAATAGGGTAACCTACCTATGCTGACTCCCTCACAGAGTTACTCTGAGAATCAGATGACATGGGAGAAAACATTTTGTGATTTGCCAAATGAAGAATAAATATTTCTATTGATTTTTTCCCCCTGCATTTGACTTCTGCCAGCATTTGTAGTGCCAACCTAAACAAAAGTCCGTCTATTGAAAAATAGAAATGATCAAGATTTTTAGAACTAGATGAGCATGGTCTAATAGGCTCTTGGATATTTTACTTTTCTTATAATCAAAACTTATAGGTATTTGTCAACCAAGTACCTAAATTACAATCTAATGAGAATTGTGCTTAAAGGGAGCCACGATCTTATAGGATCTTCTACCAATAAGGGTGTTTCTATTTTTCCCAAAGTAACGTTTGCAGACAGTTCGCATATAAATCACATGGCGTGATTATAAACATTTCTGCACCCTACTTTTACCTACTGAATCAGAAGTTTCAGGGTGGGGCCTAGAAATCTGCCTTTTTTAAAGAAAACACACCAATTGAGACAGGCCTGCTAATCGAAGAACCCAGAATATACTGGCTAAAGTTTGCAAGTTGTAAGAAGACATTTGTTCCACATTTCTTTCCAGCTGTAACAAGATTTCTCTATCAACATTTTATTAAAAGCAGATAATGTGTGTGTATATGAAATAAAAGCAGCACCGCATCAGTGCAAAATTTGACATCACTTTCTTGAAAGCACTTTGAAGTAATGTTTTCTCAGCTTTCTTTCGTTGGATGGTGCATTCAGAAGGGAACTTTGGAAGGAGTTTTCTCTTCCAATATTATTTCTGGCCTCTATTCAAGAAATAAACAATCTCATAAGCTGTTACTGATAACCAATCAGTAACTCTCCATATGAGGAGGAGGCCTCCACTCATTTCAAGCAAGAATATTAAAAGTCTCAAAATGTTAGCAATTTGTACTGTGTGCTGAAATAAAAAAGAGGGGATTTTGCTTTTGGTGTTCAGTGAGTGTGAAACAATGTAATGTTGTTTCAGAAGCTTTAGGCATATCATCAGTCAGCTTCATGGTACATAAAACTGACAGAGATTGATTAGTGTTTAGTCCATACACATTTATTGAGCAAGAACTATGTGCCCAGCACTGGTGCAGATCTAAAGCTGAGGAGTAAATAAAGCGAACGGGTTCCTTAGCACTTAACCCTCTAACAGCGGAGGCAGAAAAATAAAGAAAAAAGCTAATATTTAACCGTTCTAACATCACAGTTGAAGGGCACATTTGAAGATGAAAAGAGCAGTGGAAAATGGTTTACTCTGTGATGACTATGCTGAATTTTAAAATTCTGAGACGCGTGAAACAAGAAAACAGCTACTCCATCACACACATGGATGGTCCCTTTATGGTATAGTCGATAACATATAGTTCTGATTGATCTTTTTTACCCTGAGGCACAATCCAGTCTGCTTGTCATTCCTGACCTTCTTTCACAACTGTGCCCTGTGTAATGATGCTCAGAAAAGCAGCCAATAGGGGTATTTGTTTTCTGTTCCCTTTTAGCACTTCTAACTCAGGCAACCAAACCAGTTTGAACTAGTTAGAGCATCAGAGCCATTCCCTGGACTCAACCCAGAGTCCATGGATATTCAGTTAGCTTTAAGACTGCAAACTAATACCCAAGTGTACCAGCCAAAACAACATCCTTTTTTTCTCTTTGCTGTGTTATCCATACTTAAATTTGTAATATGACCCTATCTGAAAGCCTTGCTGCAGAAATTTCTTGGAAAAGACTATGCAATTGATTTGTGTCTATGAAGTTTCCTGCATTGTAGGCAGATTCTTTACTGTCTGAGCCACCAAGGAAGCCCCCATGTTATATTAGAGGAGAAAATAAGCCCACTGAACAAAATACACCAACAGCCCCACCCTTTTTTTGGTACAAACCTGACATTTCAGACCAAAGTGGGGAGCCACGTTTTTCAGAGATATATGGGCAGCAGAGATGATGTTGCTATTGTGGTCTGAATTAGTTTGATAGGTGTGTTTGGCTTTGATTTAATTTTTCATTTTTTGTCATTCTGCTTATAGGAAAATGTTCTCTAGGAGAAAATACACGTGAGGGTTAAATCTCACATGGATTAACTAATTACTTGCAAATTGCAGCCTTCAGCAATTTTTAATAAAAGAACACCATCCGCTTCATGCTAAACAGTAAAAATGGATTTCATTTTCATAATATTAATGTTATTCTATGGAACAGTGCTATTAGAAGAAATCCCAGAAGCGAACAGGGTACAAATTATAGAGCAGCTATGTAGAGATGGCTTCTAATCATAATTGAACATGAACAAGAACAAATAAATCAAGGAAGAAACTCTTTCACTTCTGCTGACCTAGATATGCCAGTTTTAAAGCCAGATAAATATCAAGCAACCTGCAAGGGAAGTTACATAGCAGCTGAGAGAGTGACAGTCAAGCCCATCATGACTAGGGACACTCGGATATAGCAGAAGCACAGGAACTTGATTTTGAAATCAGATTGCATACTTGGAACTGTCACTGTTCCCGACTTAAGCTCCTTGGCAGAGATGCTAGCTGAATGTGCACATCGCCGAAAAACATTGCCCAGACGGATGGCAGCAAATACACTCTGGGCAAGCAACTCACCTCCCAGCTGCAGCCACAGAGCTGTGTGTGCTAAGGGCATCTCATAGGGACGGTGCCAAGGCAGGCAGGCGTGACTCTAGGGGAGAGAAAGGGCTGGAGTTAGGGGGGTTTGTCCTCTCGTGTGTATTTTTAAATATCGACGTGGATTTTGGAAAGCTGATGGGACTTGGCTTTTCAGTTGAGACCTCATTATGAGCAAATGATGTGTTTGCAGTAAATGTCATCCTTAGCTAGCGACCCTCAAAAGCTGAACTGGAGGCAGGTCCCATGTGCTGCTTCTCTCTGTACCCGTCCTTTGTCTGAGGCTGCTTTGCCAAACACTTCACCTTCCAGTACCACTGTTAGGGACAACAGGGACCTTCACCTTGAAGAGAGAATAGCTAGCTGATGGAAAGGGATCAGCTCGGAGGGCAGCTGGGGTGCTCTGAGCTGCTCTGGAGCTGTGGCCACGGCCTAAAATCTGCATCATTTAGGTGTAGAGCAGAGAAGACTGCTTTAAACTATACACACTGTTTTCTTGTTGCAACATTACCTGAGTCCAGAAAAAAAAACAAAACAAAACTGTGTTCATCAGCACTTAGTTTCAAGGAGTCACTTGAGTGATAAGACAGTGCCCCTGGACCTGTGGCAATTTTAAGTATGTGATTTTTGATTAACCCAGAAGCAGAAGACCCAACAATTGTGGGATCAGAACAGTTGGCATGCTTTTCTGAAATATATCTTCCAAACGTGAATTTACTAGTCTTCGCTTAAACAAGGGGTCTTACCCTGTCTGAAATGCTAAGCATGCGTCACCCTGAAAGAAATCGTTTATAGTTATCTTTTCCTGAGTCTCATTTAAAAAAAAAAAAAGTTTTCCATTATTTTAAGAGAAAAACTAGGAATTGCTAAGTTGTTTCTCATCGACCCAAGGCTTTTTTTTCAAATGTACTTTTGCATCTCAGTTTTGGGAGGGATGCAAGTGTTCCCTGTTCATTGCCCTGGGGGCTTGGGCCTTAGATGTTTTTATCCCATCACCCAGACAGTTCAAATCAAGAGTGAGGTGCATTCGAGCTGGGCTTCTACTCTGCCAAGAGGATTATCCCTTAATGACTGGTCAGCATTTTCCTCCCAGTGAGTTTGACCTTTCAGAAGCAGAGGTTGCTTTGAATTTACACAAAGTTACTTTGGGGACAAATAAAACCCGAGTTTGGGGTGTCATCATTGTCCCCCTCAACGCCTGCTGTTCCTAGCTTTTGTTTCCTTATGTGGACATTGCAAATACAGAGACTCTACAAAGAGGCGTTTAGTTCCAAAAACATTTGGAGTTAGGGCAACATTTGCATAATTCTATTAAAAGGCTTATACTTTAGCTTTGAAAAATATTTGAGAAAATGTGGTTTAGGGGAAAGAAAATCTTATCTTTTGGCCCAGAAGGTGCATCATGGAACTAAGCTTGTTGATGTTAGGAGTGCATGTTAAGCATCAAAAACTGAAAAAATAGAGAGCCTGGAAGGGTTTCTTTGATCCTTCTTCAAGTCCCCAGTCATCTGAAGCTTAAGAAAGAGATGGATTTTCTGTTTCTTTCGTAGTGTCACAAACTTAGAAGCTGGAGTCATATTACGGTGATGAGGGACACCGGTGTGTTTCTGTAGATTTTAAAATACAATTCATTGGTTCTTTTCAGCTGAGGACATTTCATTTTGGTGTCATTGCAGACAGGAGGAGATCTTCCACAGACCAAATTCAAGACTCTGTCATCATGCCTGTTTCGATCATATGGTGCAGCTCATCATTCACAGGTTGACAGCTAGTCTGGCAGACAGTTTTCATATTCAGCTCCTAAAAAAGGAACCAAACACCTTCAACACTGTAAATATTACAACACCAACTGCAGTTAGAACCTCTCCTAATGTAGCACGTGTCTCCATTAAACTACCTGCTACTCCAGGAACTGAAAGCTGGGTGTCCAGATGGTGGCTTGCTGTCAGGAAAGGTGACTGTAGACTAAACCTAAGAGTGCACCACACCCTCAGAAGCCACCATTCTAGAACCTTCTAGAGCCTTATGCTTACCTTGCTCTTTCGGGACTCATGTCTCATGCAGAACATGCTAAAATCTGGGTTCTTACCCTGATATATGTCTTCATTTTTATTCCATATTCACCTGAATTTTTTCCAGAACCAGAATAAGGCTTTTAGATCTCCTAAACTATTAAGCACATAAAAATCCAATTTTATTTTTTAAATAACATAAAATGTATAAGTCTAGTAGAACAACTTGTCTTTTCTAGGTGCTTCTTTGATTATAAAATTCTGAATGCATTCATTAAAGCCAAAAATTTCTGACACTTCTTTATTTATGCCTGTAGGGTAAAAGATGATTACTCCTTGGAAGGAAAGCTATGACCAACCTAGACAGCATATTAAAAAACAGAGACATTACTTTGCAAACAAAGGTCCATCTAGTCAAGGCTATGGTTTTTCCAGTAGTCATGTATGGATGTGAGAGTTGGACTGTAAAGAAAGCTGATTGCCGAAGAATTGATGCTTTTGAGCTGTGTTGTTGGAGAAGACTCTCAAGAGTCCCTTGGACAGCAAGGAGATCCAACCAGTACATCTTAAAGGAAATCAGTCCTGGGTGTTCATTGGAAGGACTGATGTTGAAGCTGAAACTCCAATAATTTGGCCACCTGATGCGAAGAGCTGATTCATTTGACTCATCACTGGTAGTTGGTGATGGACAGGGAGGCCTGGCGTGCTGCAGTCCATGGGGTCGCAAAGAGTCAGACACGACTGAGCGACTAAACTGACTGAGTGATAGGGTAAAATCCACAGCTACTGTTGGGCTACAACCTAATCACTGGCCACAGTCTCCCACAATCTTTTCTCCCCAGCCGCATAGCATGATGACTCATAATTGCTTTTCAATATTGAAGATTTTGTGCTCAGTTGCTTCAGTCATGTCTGACTCTTTGCGACTCTATGGACTGTAGCCCACCAGGCTCCCCTCTCCATGGGATTCTCCAGGGAAAAATACTGGAGTGGGTTGCCATTCCCTTCTCCAGGGGATCTTCCCAACCCAGGGATCGAATCTGTGTCTCTTACATCTTCTACATTGGCAGGCATGTTCTTTACCATTAGTGCCACCTGTCTGGGAACACAATTGAAAATTTTGCTGGGTCCTTATTACATTTCTAATGGAAAGCCTTTTCCAGATAGTTTTGTGATTCTCTCCTTTTGATTCGACCCTAGGTTGTACTCCCCTCTCCTGACAAGTTATCTCCCTTACCCTGTTTTCCACCCATCTTGCTATCTGACTCCAAATTTCATGAAATCAATCTTGAATTTCTTGAGATAAATAACATTTAAGATCGTTTTAAAATAATTTTTAAAAAGCAAGTTGTGTGTAACTGGTAAATGCTTTGGGAAATTAGACACATCTGGCTATCCACACATAAATGCATGTATAGTGCTTTGTTACATATGTAACAAGATTTAGTTGTTGAAGATGTTTTGGATAGAAATGGAACTCTGTTGAGTAGAGTTGCCTGGATTGAGGCCTGAAAATTGTGTCCCAATTATGTAATACACAGGCAAAGTTATGTTTCTGTACCTGACATGGGGCAAAAATGTGTAATGTTCAGCCAAAATCGCCACCTGAGGACACAGAGAACAAAGAAACAAAAAGCCCTAATCAGATTAGAGTTTAATGAACCAGTCTCAGGACAGTTGTGAACTCGCAACTGCCAAGTCATTCCAATGAATAAACAGCGGAACAAAACTTGGAGAACAAAAATTCTTCTTAATTATTTGCATTCTTTGGGTAGCTGTAATTATAATTATAGGCAGTTTTTCATTGCCTGTTACAACATGTGCCTATGATGGTGTATTTTTCAGTTGCGGTTGGTTGTCTGTTGCAAGATAGTTTTGAGGATCATTAAGATGGGCGTAATTTCTTTCTGAACTATGTTAAGGATAATAGAGATGGATGTTTCAATTTAACTAGAATTTGTAAATGAATGGCAGTTCCAGGTTAGTTTTTAATTTAGTAAACTATTGCTAGACTTAAAATACACCACACACACTATATTATAAATTACATACTTAGAATTAAAACATTAGAAGTTCTCATAGTTAATGAGAATTTATGTATTTGCTACTTTTTTCCTAAATATGGATTTTTTAAAAACAATATTTATTTATTTTTGGCTGTGCTGATCGTTGTTGCTGCACAGGCTTTTCTCTAGTTGCATCGAGAAGAGGCCACTCTGCACTGAGGTACACAGGCCTCCCATTATGGCGGCCCCTTGGGTCAAGGAGCATGGGATTTAGGGCTTGTGAACGTCAGTAGTTGTGGCTCACAGGCTCCATAGTTCTGGCACACAGGCCCAGATGCTCTGAGGCATACGGGATCTTCTCAGACCCAAGACTGAAACTCCATCCCCAGGTGGACTTTTCATAACTGAGCCACCAGTGCGTGCGTGCTAAGTCACTTTGGTCATGTCCTACTCTTTGCGATCCTGTGGACCGTAGCCCACTAGGCTCCTTTGTCTATGGGAGCCACCCGAAAAGCCTCTAAATGTGGATTTTTAAAATAACATTTCTTTTCCTGATGACTAAAATAATGTGTTTATTTTAAAAGAGATGGAAAGTACACACAAAAAAGTCAGTAAAAATTACCCATAATCCTATAACCCAGTGATATCTATTCTGTTGACTAGGAGTGAATATTAACTCTGTTAACTAGGGACAGGTACCCTTTAGCCTTTTTTTTCTACACATTTTTATTCTACAAAGTTGGTAACATAATATAACATGTAATTTTTTATTGAACTACAGTTGATGTATAATATTATATAAGTTATACATGTGCAATATAGTGATTCACAATTTTAAAGGTTATGCTTCATTTACAGTTATTATAAAATATTGACTCTGTACCCCTGTTGTATACTATATTCTTATAGCTTATTTTCTACCTAATAGTTTGTATCTCTTAATACTGTACCCCTATATTGCCCCTCCCCATCTCTCCCTCCCCACTGGTAATCACTAGTTTGTTCTCTATATCTGTGAGTCTGCTTCTTCTTTGATATATTCACTAGTTGGTTCTATTTTTGTTTCCACTTATAAGTGATGTCATATAGTATTTGTCTTTCTCCTTCTGACTTACTTCACTTAGCATAATGCCCTGCAAGTCAATCCATGTTGCTGCAAATGGCAAAATGTCATTCTTTTAAAAATTTAAATATATATATATATATATACATATATATGTGTGTGTGTATGTATGTATATATGGGCTTCCGTGGTGGCTCAGATGGTAAAGAATCCACCTGCAATGTGGGAGATCTGGGTTTGATCCCTGAGTTGGGAAGATCCCCTGGAGAAGGAAATGGCAACCAACTCCAGTATTCTTGCCTGGAGAATCCCATGGATAAAGGAGTGTGGTGGGCTACAGTCCATGGGTTCGCAAAGAGTTGGACACAACTGAGCACTTAACGCATATACATATATATATATGTGTGTGTATATATATATATATATATATATATATACTTTGTCTACCAACTGCTGTTCTTTCACATCACATTTTTTTAATAGGTGCATAGTATTTTTTCATATGTATAGTATGAAAATGACTCTTAGACCTGACAAGAGTTACAGGGGGAATTTACAACTTCAGGCCATAACTGCCACGCCAGGTTGATGAGTGGGGCTGCAGCCTCTTACTTAAGTTGAAGCTATTATTTTCTTTGATTTGCTTGAAATACCTCTAGGTGGTCAAGCCTCCTTCTATTTGTTCTGTTCCAAGTGTGAGGCCATACCATTGCCTGTTATTTTATATCTGCCTATTGTATGCATTTCAATTTCCTACCTGAGTCTGTCATCTTTGATACAGGATGTATAAGAGTTAAGGAAAATGTTAAAGGGACTAAAGATGATTAAAAATTATTTTTCTGAAATGTCAGTCAAGTTTAAGTGGGACTACATTTTTTTCACTGTTAAGCACAACTGTTTCATCTCATGTAACTAGCATGACTTGCCCTCTGTGGTGCCCAGTGGATGCTTCCAGTGTGCTATTTGGAGGGGAAAGAAACAAGAAATTAGGCAGATGGATCATGATAGCTTGAGTTCAGTTCTCTTGGCAGCAACTTTACCCAGAAGTTGCACTTTCTGTTTAGTCCTGGATAGGATCGGCTATGCTGTGGTAGCATATCAACCCTGAAATCTATGTGGTACAGCAGGAAAAAAAAAACCCACTTATTTACTGCTCCCATAGAGACTGATGGAGACTGCAGAGACTCCTCTTAATCCATGACTCAGCCATCTGTGAGGATGCTATCTCACTATGCAACTTCCATGTTTGCTGCTATAGAGGAGGCGAGGCATGTAAGCTCACACCAGCCTTTAAGAGCATAATCCCAGAAATTATATGTGTCTCTACTGCTCCCAATCCCTTGGGTAAAATTAGTAACAGAGGGATGGAGAGCTGAGAACTGTTTGGAGTGCATGGATATTTGATGAATGTTGTCTCCACCACCATTCTTGTATCAAGCCACGGAAGCCAAATTGAGACCTTCTCAGTGAATGAGGACAGGGAATCAAAAGGATTATTGGGATCAGAGAATCTGGTATAACCAGTAAGACCATTAAGACCTGAGAATCAGAACAGTCTGAAGAACAGTAATGGTCAGAGTGGGAACAAACTGGCCAACACAGCTACTGGATGGCTGTAACCAGGTAGAGTGAGACTAGAGAGAAGACATGACCCACAAAGCCATGACTGTATGCCTCTGACTTGGATTCTTTAGGAATGTGGTTTACAAACCTGGTCATTCTGGTTCAGAAAGCTTTAGAAAGAACTTCAGAAAGTGTGGAGTTCTGGCTCCACCTGAGATCTACTGAATGAGAATCTCCTAAAGAATAACCTACATGTATCACATTTTAAAAACTATTTCTGATTTATTCTGGTAATAATAATGGCTGGTGGCTTGGTGGTAAAGAATCCACCTGACCATGCAGGAGACATGGGTTTGATCCCTGGGTCAGAAAGATCTCATGGAGAAGGAAGTGGCAACCCACTCCAGTATTCTTGCCTGGAGAATTCCCTGGACCAAGGAGTCTGGAGGGCTGCACTCTAGGCAAAAGAGTCGGACACAACTTAGTGACTAAACAACAACAACAACATTATCAGAATAATAATA
This sequence comes from Giraffa tippelskirchi, assembly GCF_054371585.1. Classification (NCBI taxonomy): domain Eukaryota; kingdom Metazoa; phylum Chordata; class Mammalia; order Artiodactyla; family Giraffidae; genus Giraffa; species Giraffa tippelskirchi. Next base: position 136,674,900 of record NC_137283.1, read on the forward strand.
ATTACTATTTGAAAAGTTATTGCTTAGAACAAAAGGAGGTAGAAGGTGTCCTTGGGAGGAGCTGCCAATGAGGGAGTGAGCCTTAGAAAAGTGGTGGGAAGAGCCACAACTCTTCCCAGGTTAAGGCATCCCAGGTTATGGTTCTATTGTTGGGTGATTGTTAGCATCACAAAGCAGAGTAAATTCAGCTCTGAGTCATGGTATCATGAGTAGAACCATTTCAACCAGCTACCTGGTCAGATACTTAGTATGTAGATGGAGATCACACTTCACGGTCCTGCCATGTTAAATGGTCTGACTTGGCTAGTCACTGCTTCTTGGTTAAGAATTTACCATCTGAGCCACCAAGGAAGCCCCCAGTAGGTAGCACAGCACTGTTAAACATGCAGAGATGTCTGAAAAACCCAATGCAGATAAATCTCCAGTTCTACACAGAGCGCAAGAAGAAAATCTTATTTTTGCTTAATGGCTGGAGTTTTTACCAATAATACCTGGTTTTGCATATGGCTTTCTCTAGATATATCAAAATACATCAAGACCACAACCTGGGGTAAGTACCAAAGAAATAGTAGATAAATAGTGTTTGCAAAATGAAGAGTGGAGGACAGAGCTTGGGGTGATGTCAATTAATGTATGCCCCAAAATAATGTCACACAGCTGAATAACAAACGCAGTAAATTGGAGTTCTGAAATGGGAAGCAAAACAAGGACCAGGCAGAGATGTATGAGTTAGCTGGTGTCATGAACTCAAGGAAGAAATGTGAACCGTTCATCTTAATTCCAGCAGAAGTCCAACCGGTTTGTAGTTGTTTTTCTATCACCAGAGCATGCCTTCTCACTCCATATTTTTAAAGCTGCTGGAAGCACAACTGACTTTAGAGTTTGCCCTCTTAGACTTGTTTTTTTAAGATTATTTCCATGCTTTATACAACTGCTCTGTTAGTTATGACCACAGTCATGATTCATTAAGACCACAGCAGTGGATTTTGAAAGTAATTCATCTGTTTTCCTTTTATTCCATCTCACTGTATTTGCTTAGGAGTTCTGCAGGTGGCTGGCCAAGCTGGGAGAGTAGGGTTTGGGTGATGTCTGCTCCTGAGTCACGTTCCAGGACATGTGAGTATTTTCAGGCTAAAGGAGAAAAGTCTAGTAGACATACAGGGAGCCTTCCTCATCTACTTGAAAGAAAAGACCTGCTCTATGTTGTTCTTAAAAGGTCTATATTTTGAAATTCCAAAGGCACAGGTTCAAAATGAAACATCTTAAACATTTAAGCCATCCAACAATGACATTGACTTCCTGGGGTATTATTGATCCCCTCTTCTCCACGAAGTTCTAAATGTTGGAGCTCCTCAAATTTCAGTTTGCAGCAGTCTTTTCTTTTTATACAACTTTTTTCAGCTCTTCATTGAATTCCATTGTTCTGAATACCATGAACATGTGATAACCCATTATTTTCTCCTGCCAAATATCATCTCTAATCTCATCTATTCAACCATCTCTGTGACCTTTCGCTTGACTGTTTCATGAGCATCTCAATACATGAAGAATACAACTCTTAATTCCTCCTTAAACCCTTATCCCAAAGTCTAATTGTCGTCCTTGTTCCGCTCTTTCTCAGTCAATGCCACCATCATCTACGTATTACATGGCTCGACTCCTGGCCTCTCTTTGCCTGTCCCACTTTAAGCACTTCAAATCAGTTGCCTCCACACTTGGACAGAAAATACCAGAGTGTTATACATTGGGTTTCCTTAGAGCACTGGCACACAGTAATAATATTTGATGAATCAGTGAAAGATGTAGAATGTTCATCAAGAAATACTAATAATTCCTACAATCGATCAAGCATCCACCATGTGGTAGGTGCCTTAAATATTATAAATCTATCCCTAACAGCAACTCTTCAAAGTAGGTAGGCAAGAAGAAATCTCACTGAACTAAGAGTTTGGCAGGGTTTTGCTTTTACGAATTTTATTGGGCACTTACTATGGTTGGATGCTTTCTATGGCATTTATCATGACAAACATCAGCATAATGCTAGGTGTTTTATATATATTATCTCATTTAATCCTTATCAATACCTCTAGGGTAGGTTTTATGTACCATTTTTTGTGGATGAGGAAACGGAGTCTAATAGAAATTAATCAACTTGGCTGAGGTCAAACATTAACCAGGAAGTATTAGTTGGTATTTAAGCCCCAGTTCATTTGGCTCCTGAGGCTATATATTTCCCAGCTTTATCACAGAATAATCTCCATCAAGGGTGCCAACATTTTATGAAATGTTTCAGTAAGTGATCTTTTAAGTTTCTCTAATCAGAATTTTCATAATTATATAAAAAATCCTTTAGGTCTTCATTACTCTACCACTTAAAAAGATAAAAATAACTTTGTAAATTTCATAGAAAATCTAGAAATGTTCTAAACCTACACAGAAATTCCACCTGATATGATTGTAAAGACATTTCTCTTTTTTGTAAGCTTCAGCATTTTTCAAAATAGAATTCCCATCTAATTAATATCTGGACCAAATTAACCAGCTTGGCAATGATTCCTAGAGCCACACTAACAGATACACAGCACAGGATGCTACCACAGGGCTGACTCACTACACAGAACATCTAGTCACTCAAGGATTGTTGCTCTCAATGATCCAAATTTATTGGGAACTATTCTGAGTACCTCTGAACAAAAAGGATCTTAATACAATTATCATATTGCTAAAAAGAGAAATGTTGATGCTAGAATTCTCTACCTATTTGTATTTAGCTCATTTGAGTCCTTAATTCTATTTATTATAGTTACACAATTATATGGAAATCATTCCATGCCAGCTCCTCCATTCCACCATCATGTTAAAGAAAGAAATTAACAACAATGCCCCATATGACAAATATTTGCAAAAAGAAAAGAGTAATGTGAGAGTCAAGGGAAATAATGGAGAACTGGAACACTGGAAAGGCAGTGTCATTTTCTGAGCAATTCAAGATGTTCAGATGCAATAAACCTATGTGTGAAGTCAGGAGATTGAGGCTGAGGAAGAAACACCAAGAAATCTTGACTTCTCTTTTTGCCCAGCACAAGTGGTCTTGGCATAAATGTCACTTTTCCTTCCTGTTAATCTATAGCAGGCTCTAAACTAATCAGGACAAACTGCTCTTTACATTCACAAGATAAAAGTATTCCAAATAATTTCAGAAATTATTTGCAGCCACATAATGATGCTGCTGCTGCTGCTAAGTCGTTTCAGTCATGTCCGACTCTGCAACCCCATAAATGGCAGCCCACCAGGCTCCTTTGTCTCTGGGATTTTCCAGGCAAGAATACTGGAGTGGGTTACCATTTCCTTCTCCAATGCATGCATGCATGCTAAGTTGCTTCTGTTGTGTACGACTCTGTGAGACCTCATGGACAGCAGCCCACCAGGCTCCTCTGTCCACAGACTTCTCTAGGCAAGAATACTGGAGTGGGTTGCCATTTCCTTCTCCACAACATAATGATAGCAGATACTTATTCAGTGTTACCAGGTGCTGTTCTAAGTAGAGCCAGGATTAGAACACAGGGAATCTGGCTCCACGCTGTGCTCTTATTCATCACACTGATGGGCTATTTCAACAAGTCCCCTACTTAGAGGACCCATCTGTTTGCATCTCACTCTGGTGTGGAAGTGGAGCCACAAACTGGATCAGGAAGCTTCATCTCCACCACCGACATGGGGACCTTGAGTTACCCACATCGCTCACAGGTGAGCTGAAATCCACACCTTTAGAAAGAATGTCACAGACCTGACTCATTGCAAGGGGATAAGGAGGATAGTGTGAAGAGTAAGGGGAACCCTCTGCCGCAATGTCCTGGGAGGTGGATGGAATTATAGAGGAGGAATCTTGAGAGGGGTGTGGTTTAGGAAGGTGAGAGTTTCAACTTTCTTTCTCCTAGTTTAGGAATGCTTCTAACATTGTCCTTGATTTGAAAAATATAGATGTTTGCTTTATTACAACATCTAATCTTTCTGCTCTTGGCCAAGCAAGTAGACAGGTTGGCAAGGGAAGGGAGGTATATCCCATTCCATCACTTCAGTGGGTCCCATACAGAACATGCATCTTTCTGAATGAACCAGTTGGGTTCATTCAGCCTCCAAGCCTGGAAGGTGTCTAAAGTACAGGGGAAGAGTAGCTGAAAGCGAGAGCTCAAGTGAGAGGGAGATACCATTCTACTTACAACTGCAGGTCAGGAGAGTACTTCTGAAGCTTCAATGTGCATTTGAATCACATGGAGATCTTGTTAAAATGCAGATTCCCATCCAGAGGGAATGAGGGAGGGCCTGAGACGCTGCATTTCTAACAAGCTCCCTAGTGATGCTGATGCTGCTGGTCTGTAGACCACATTTTAAGTAGCAAGGAGCTATAGGTTGTGTAAACTGGGTGGCAGAGAGACCTTATACACCTGAGTTACAGATGTATTTTCATTGCCCTTCCCTCGCTATTCTTTTGGTTCCTATCCAATTGCTTAGGGAAGAGCTTCTATTCCTCTTTTCACTTGTCCTGAAGGAAGGTCATGAAGATCTTTTTGTATAGTTCTTCTGTGTATTCTTGCCACCTCTTCTTAATATCTCCTGCTTCTGATAACCATGATGGTGTGATCACTCACCTAGAGCCAGACATTCTGGAATATAAAGTCAAGGGGGCCTTAGGAAGCATCACTATGAACAAAGCTAGTGGAGGTGATGGAATTCCAGTTGAGCTATTTCAAATCTTAAAAGATGATGTTGTTTAAGTGCTGCACTCAATATGCCAGCAAATTTGGAAAACTTGGCAGTGGCCACAGGACTGGAAAAGGTCAGTTTTCATTCCAATCCCAAAGAAGGGCAGTGCCAAAGAATGCTCAAACTACTGCACAATTGCACTCATTCCACACGCTAGCAAAGTAATGCTCAAAATTCTCCAAGCCAGGCTTTAATAGTTCGTGAATTGTGAACTTCCTGATGTTCAAGCTGGATTTAGAAAAGCCAGAGGAACAAGAGATCAAATTGCTAACATTCAATGGATCACCAAAAAAGCGAGAGAGTTCCAGAAAAATATCTATTTCTGCTTTATTGACCACGCCAAAGCCTTTGACTGTGTGGATCAAAAGAAACTGTGGAAAATTCTTAAAGAGATGGGGATACCAGACCACCTGACCTGCCTCCTGAGAAATCTGTATGCAGGTGAAGAAGCAACAGTTAAAACTGGACAGGGAACAACAGACTGGTTCTAAATCGAGAAAGGAGTATGTCAAGGCTGTATATTGTCACCTTGCTTATTTAACTTATATGCAGAGTACATCATGACAAATGCTGGACTGGAGGAAGCACAAGCTGGAATCAAGATTGCCGGGAGAAATATCAATAACCTCAGATATGCAGATGACACCACCCTTACGGCAGAAAGCAAAGAAGAACTAAAGAGCCTCTTGATGAAAGTGAGAGAGGAGAGTGAAAAAGTTGGCTTAAAGCTCATCATTCAGAAAACTAAGATCATGGCATCTGGTCCCATCACTTCATGGCAAATAGATGAGGAAACAATGGAAACAGTGACAGACTTTATTTTTTGGGGCTCCTAAATCACTGCAGATGGAGACTGCAGCTATGAAATTAAAAGACACTTGCTCCTTGGAAGAAAAGCTATGACCAACCTGGACAGCATATTAAAAAGCAGGGACATTACTTTGCCAACAAATGTCCATCTAGTCAAAGCTCTGGTTTTTCCAGTGGTCATGTATGGATGTGAGAGTTGGACCATAAAGAAAGCTGAGCACCGAAGAATTAATGCTTTTGAATTGTGGTGTTGAAGAAGACTCTTGAGAGTCCCTTGGACTGCAAGGAGATCCAATCAGTCCATCATAAAGGAGATCAGTCCTGAATATTCATTGGAAAGACTGATGTTGAAGCTGAAACTCCAATACTTTGGCCACCTGATGCAAAGAACTGACTCATTTGAAAAGACCCAGATGCTGGGAAAGACTGAGGGTGGGAGGAGAAGGGGCTGACAGAGGATAAGATGGTTGGATGGCATCACCAACTCAATGGCCATGAGTTTGAGCAAGCTCCCGGAGTTGGTGATGGACAGGGAAGCCTGGCATGCTGCAAGACCATGTGGTCACAAAGAGTCAGACACGACTGTGTGACTGAACTGAACTGAGGGAACGTCCATAAAAATAACACTCCTGGCTTCTGTGTTGGTCAAACTCACATCACTTAAACTAGTTGCCTTCAGATTTGCACAGGGGACATACGTGTATTACTCATAGCTCCCTTCAAATCACTGGTATATAAAGAGGAAGGAAAGGGCGATGACTGTCCTTTATCTCCTGTACAGTGTGAGCCCAGGCAGACGGCACTTTTATCTGGCCCCCGGTGCATTCATTCCTCATCCTGGGATAGTTGTACATTTTGTCAACTCCAACGCAATCCTCCACTGTTATGAATAATAGAAGGTATGGCCTATTAAAAGGTGATGCTGGGGTCAAAGCTGAAGGGAAACTCCAGAAGCAGTGACTTTTGAGTTCGAATGCCCAGAAAGATTAATCTGCTCGAGCAAGCAGCAAGGGGATTCCCCCCTGCCCTGTATCTCTGAATTTACCAAGGGAGATGGTTGAGAGCATGCATCCATATCCAACTTAAGCTGTGGTTAGAAGGGTCAGTTCAGAATCTTTGCCTCCTTGAAACATCAGTGGAGAGAATGACTATTTGCATTTTTCAAACTATTTTCATAAGATATGCAATGGAATTAGGAAACCCAAATTTAGATTAGGTGCAATGGAACCGTCTTCCTGAGAGACAGAAGATAATTATAGAAAGGCTTTTCAAAGTAAAGTGATGGAAACACTTGCTAATGTTTCCCTGGGACCTTCATAGAGCCAGGTTACAGGGAGAGGAAGCTGGTCTGTATAACATATTACTTCTTTTCCCCAGGGCAATTCCATGACCGGAGTTACCACCGAAGAGAGCCAAGACAATGAGTGGAATCAGGCCATGCATGGGGCCAAGATAAACTGGGCTAACACTCCAACTGTTCGGAATGGCTTGGTGCCCGGACACCACCCCTGTGAACACCAAGCCCCCTAGCCCCTGCCCTGCCTTTCTGGTAGGTGAGATTTCCCCACATGCTACCACCCCACCGAACCATATCTAGCAAGGCAAAAGCTTGAGTATGTTATTATATTACAACATTCTTATAACGTTTCCCTGTGTCTTCTTGAGTTTATTTTCTTTTCAAAAAATTTTATTTGAACATGGCTCAAAAATCAAAACTATACAAAGGTGCACTGGGTAGTGTCACATTTTTCTGTCCCCATTCACCACTTTCTCCCCCCTTACTATAAGTTATCACTGAATTTATGTTTACCTTTATATTCTGTTTATCTTTATATTTTTATGCATATACGAGTAAATATTCTCATACTTCTATTTCTGATACAAGATCGAGCTTATTCTTCTACACTTTGCTGTGTTTTTTTTTTTTTTCATTTAAAAATATATTATAGAGGACCTCCTTGGTTGTCCACTCATTAAGAATCCACATGCCAATGCAGGGGACACAGGTTGGATCCTTGGTCAGAGAAGATCCTACATGCCATAGAGCAACTAATTCCTCAAACCAAAACTACTGAAGCTCACACACCTAGAACCTGTGCTCTGCAACAAGAGAAGCCATCGCAGAGAGAAGTCCATGCATTGCAACTAGGGAGTAGCCTCTGCTCGCCACAACTAGAGAAAGTACATGTATAACAATGAAGACCCAGCACGGCCAAAAATTAATTAATTAAATTATATATATATATATAGGTATATATACCTAAATATTTATATTTAATACCTATATATAATTTAATTAATTAGTTAATTAATATATAGGATTCCCCAAAGCAGTATATAGAAATCTTCCTTGTTCTTTTTGACAGCTGCATAATATTTCAATATATAAATGTTTTAATTTCAGTCAACCAGTCTCCCAGATGCTGTACTCTTGCATAGTTTCTAGTCTTTTTTATTACAATGAAGCAAAAGGCATTCTTTTGCATATTCTATTTTCCTTGGGTACATGTGCATGCTGAGTTGCCTCAGTCATGCCCAACTCTTTGCATCCCTATGGATCGTAGCCCACCAGGCTCCTCTGTCCATAGCATTTCCCAGGCAAAAATGCTAGAGTGGGTTTCCATGCCCTCCTCAAGGGAATCTTCCCAATCCAGGGATCAAATCCGCATCTCTTATGTCTCCTGTATTGGCAGGTGGATTCTTTACCACTAGTGCCAAATGGGAAGCCCTTTTTTTGTTTGGGTACAGGTGTAACAGGTGTAACTAAGGCTAGATTCTGGTATCTGCTTTCCTAACTTAAAGAGTTAGTGCATTTGTAATGTTGATATTTCTAGTCTTCTTTCCTTAAGGAATTATAATTTTTTTCTCCCTTTAGTAAAATATGAGAGTGCCTGTTTCTCTACTTCTTTGTCAAGATAGTGTGTCAAACTTCCGGTTTGTCTAATCCAAATGTTATCTTAGAATAATTTTAATATTTGATCTCATTATAAATGTGATAACATATGTCATAACTTTCAGAGATATTTGAATTTATTTTTCTGTGAACTTTTTGTTCATGCCCTTTGCTCATTTCTATGATTGGTGGTTTCTTAATCTTGATTTCTAAGAGCTACTATATATTAAGTATTTATATATACACTATACATATACATATTCTATAATATACATATACTATACTATACTATATATATATAGTATATATATACTATATTCACTCTTCATTTACTTATGAAGAATAAAGCTGAAGAACTTATACTACCTAATTTCAAAATTTATTATAAAGTTACAGTATTCAAGACAATATGGTACTGATATAAAATTAGATAATGGAATGAATAGAATTCAGAAATAGACCAACACTAACATGATCAATGGATTTTCAAAAATGATGCCAAGATAATTCAATATGGGAAGGATAACTTTTTAAATAAATGTGTTGAAATGATTGTATTAACTCTAAGGATTTAAAAATTTAACCCTGACCCTTGCCACATATTATAAGTAAAAATGAATTAAAATGGATCTTAGAACACAGTACAAGAGTAATAAAACTAATGCATAAATGCAGAGGAGAAAATATTTGTGATATTGAGTTAATCAAAGATTTATTAAATAAGTCGTACAAAGTACAGGTTGTAAAGGACCACACTAATAAAATGTACAGGAACAAAACTAAAAACTTATGCAACTTATGCTCTCAGAAAGATGCACTGACTGAAGGAAATAAAAAGGCAAGCTGTAAGTTGAACGAAAATACTTGCAAAGCATACGTCTGTCAAAGGACTTGTGTCCTGAATCTATATAGAATTCCTACAATCCCATAGCAAGCAGATAAACACAATGAAAAGTTTGTTAAAAGATTTGAACAAATTCTTCACAAAAGGAGACATACAGATGGCAAATAGGTATATGAAAGTATACTCAACTTCTCTAGTCATTTCAGGGAAACAAGTTAAAACCACAATGAAATTCTACTACCTGCTCGCTCAAATGGCTAAATATAAGAGGACTGGCAATATCAAGTGCCAACGAGAAATGTAGAGCAACTGGAACTCTCATACAGTGGACATGCAAAATGTTACAGTAACTTTGGAGAACAGTATGGCAGTGTTAAATTTAAACTTGCATTTATCATCCAACTCAGCAATGCCATTCCTATGCACTAAAGTGAGAAATTAAATGTGTGTTCACATTGAGACTTTTACATGAATGTTATAATAACATTATTCATAAACAATAAAAGTAGAAATAATTGAATGTCCATCAGTTTGTGAATTCATACAGTGAAATACTACTAGCATTATCATGGTGTACAATATTAATATACATAGCATATGTGCATGTTCAATTGCTAAGTTGTGTCTGACCCTTTGCAACCACATGAACTGTAGCCCACCAGGCTCCTCTGTCCATGGAATTTTCCAGGCAAGAATACGGGAGTGTGTATCCATTCTCTTCTCCAGGGGATCTTCCCAACTCAGGGATAGAACCTGGGTCTCCTGCATTGCAGTCAGATTCTTTACCGTCTGAGCCACCAGGGAAGCCCAGTTAATAGCATCCTCAGTGGTAAAAATAATCTTATTCATGTACAGATTGAACTCATAATTTTTAAATCCCCTATGATGAAATCAGGCTTCCCTTGTGGCTCAAAGGGTAAAGAATCTGTCTGCAATGCAGGAGACCTGGGTTCAATCCCTGGATTGAGAAGATCCCCTGGAGAAGCGAATGGCTACCCACTCCAGTATTCTTGCCTGGAGGATTCCATAGACAGAGGAGCCTGGTGGGCTACACAGTTCATGAGGTCACAAAGAATTGGACATGACTGAGCGACTAACACATAAATCTACTTTTATTTATAGATGACATGTAGAAAGGGATTCCTCAAAAGGAAAAAAAAAACTGCTAGGACTAAAGCAAACTTAGCAAGTTCACTTAGAATACAAGTTCAATATTCAAAAATCAATGCTATCTACTAATAGAAAATAATTTAAAATAAAATTTAAGAAAGCAATTCCATTTATAATATTATTAAAGAACATAAATGCAAATAACTGAATTTTCCAAAGTAAAATATAAGACCTTTGTACCAAGAGGGCTTCCCTGGTGGCTCAGATAGTAAAGAATCCGCCCGCAGTGCAGGAGACCTGGGTTTGATCCCTGGGTTGGGAAGATCCCCTGGAAGAAGGGAACAGCTACCCACTCCACTAATCTGGCCTGTAGAATCCCCATGGGCAGAGGGGCCTGGCGGGCTACAGTACGTGGGGTCGCAAAGAGTCGGACACGACTGAGTGACTAAGCACATTATACTAAAAACTACAAAGCACTGTTGAGAGAAATAAAAGCAGACTCATTTAATAGAAGGAAAGAAAAATACACCATATTTATGAGCTGGAATAGTGGACATCATTAAATTTTAATTCTCCACAAATTGATCTATAGAATCAGTATAATCCCAGTCAAAGTCCAAGGAGGATTTTTTCCCCTAAACTTGACAAACTGATTCCAAATTTTATGTGCAGATTCAAAGTTCAGTTCAGTTCAGTTCAGTCGCTCAGTCATGTCTGACTCTTTGCAACCCCATGAATTGCAGCACGCCAGGCCTCCCTGTCCATCACCAACTCCCGGAGTTTACCCAAACCCATGTCCATCTAGTCGGTGATGCCATCCAACCATCTCATCCTCTGTCATCCCCTACTCCTCCTGCCCCCAATCCTTCCCAGCATCAGGGTCCTTTTCAATGAGTCAACTCTTCACATGAGGTGGCCAAAGTATTGGAGTTTCAGCTTCAACATCAGTCCTTCCAGTGAACACCCAGGACTGATCTCCTTTAGGATGGACTGGTTGGATCTCCTTGCAGTCCAAGGGACTTTTAAGAGTCTTCTCCAACACCACAGCTCAAAAGCATCAATTCTTCGGTGCTCAGCTTTCTTCACCGTCCAACTCTCATATCCATACATGACCACTGGAAAAACCATAGCCTTGACTAGACAGACCTTTGTTGGCAAATGTCTCTGCTTTTAAATATGCTATCTAGGTTGGCCATATTCTTCCTTCCAAGGAAGAAGCGTCCTTTAATTTCATGGCTGCAGTCACCATCAGCAGTGATTTTGGAGGCCCCCAAAATAAAGTCTCTCACTGTTTCCACTGTTTCCCCATCTATTTCCCATGGAGTGATGGGACCAGATGCCATGATCTTAGTTTTCTGAACGTTGAGCTTTAAGCCAACTTTTTCACTCTCCTCTTTCACTTTCATCAAGAGACTCTTTAGTTTTTCTTCACTTTCTGCCATAAGGGTGATGTCATCTGCATATCTGAGGTTATTGATATTTCTCCCAGCAATCTTGATTCCAGCTAGTGTTAGCCAAAACAAATTTGGCTAGACAAATTTGGTTAGCCAAAACAAATTTGGCTAGACAAATTTGGCTAGACTAGACTTACCAAAATTCAAAGCTCTTACTCATCAAAAAACTTCTGAAAATATGGAACAGGATGTCACTAACTTGGCTTAATATATATGACTAAGGACTTATATCCATGGAATATAAATATGTCCTACAAAAAGTTTTGTTTTTTTTAGTTGGTTTTGCTTTTTTATTTTTTTAATAAATTTATTTATTTTAGTTGGGGGCTAATTACTTTACAATATTGTAATAGTTTTTGCCATACATTGAGAGAAGACTGGAACACTTAACAAAAGAAAATATACAAAATCTAATGTGTACTTGAAAAGTTGTTCAACATCCTTAGCCATCAAGAAATATGAACTAAAACCATAGTGTGATATCAGTTCACTCCAATCCTGAAGAGTAAAAATTAAAAAGTTGATAACCTCAAATATTGGTGAGGAATTAAGAAGCAATTGCATTTCCCATCCTTTGCTGGTGAGAGTATATAATGATACAACCACTTTGGAAAACTATTTGTTTTCCTATAAAATTAAACATGCAGCTATGCCACGACCTAGTAATTCTACTCTCATGTATTTTCCAAGAGAAATATATATGTTTACAAAGATTGGTATGAGAGCATTTATAGAAGCCCCACCTGTATTTGTCATAACCCCAAACTGAAAAAAATTCAAATGTCAGCAGAGGGGCAGAGCAGTGTAACGTTCCTTCCTTAGCTCAGATGGACTCAAGCAACTGCTCCTAACAACTATATGGACAGTTGTTCAAATGTTCTCTCATGTGTAATTTTGTTGTTCTTCAATAGGAATATATATTAAATATACTCTTAAATATATATATTAAATGTACTTTATATATATATGTGTGTGTGTGTGTGTGTGTGTGTGTGTATTCTTTGATCACAGCAGTATTTACCCATTAGTAACCTCTGGTAAGAATTTGCCAATTATGGCCACTGGTCAGATGAAGCTTATTGATTCTTTAACCAGAACCAGAACTATCTTCAGTGGCCAAATTTATTATTAATTTAAGCTATTATTATTTTAAGAGCAGGAAAACTTGCATACACTAAAAGACTTGCCCCCTTTTTTTTCCTTCTTTTTTCTCGTCATCTTTTTCTTTCCTTCTCTTTTCTTCCTCCATTTTTTCTCTTTCCCTCTATTTCTCTCTCTTGCTTCACTCTCTCTCTTTCTTTATTTGTTAATCTGGAAGAAATATTTCTCCAAACTTGAACTGATTCCACTGATTGGTTCTAGCACAAACATTTTGAACTCTAAAATCTGGAGTCAGATAGAAATGTAATACTGAGTCTGACATTTCTATGGAGAGTTTCATCAAATATTCCTTTCTTACCACCTCCTGCTCTTCACATGACCCATGGTTTAACTTCTGCAAGATGGATTACATTCTCCCCTTCAGCTGGTATGCAGATACCACCTCATGGAAAGAAGTTTAAAAATAATTGTAAGCTCATTAGACGTGGCAGTGTCCGGGTGAGAGGGAGGATATTGGATGAGGGCAGAGCACACACAGTAGATGAGGTAGGGCACATGTTTCCACTTATAAGCGAGAGCTTTAAAATTGTGCCAAGCAAAGCACTGGCGGACCAATGCAGAGAGGGCACGTGACTACGAATCACTGCATTTGACTATGACAAAATACTTTGGCTGAAGCAATAAAACAATTTTAATGTAACCTTTTGGGGGACTTTCAATCTTGCTCCACTGCAATCAACACATGATATACGAGGCTGATGGAAAGAGCAATGTACTGGGAAGCCAGCCATGAGCTCAAAATATGGGTTTTCCATCGACTTGTTATAAAAATTAAAAAGACTTTCATTTCATTTGGCTTTCAACATCCTGACCCTTCAAAAAATATAATGGTAATTCCTACCTCCCAAGACTATGAGAATATACTGAGATAACCTTTGTGGAAAATTTTCTGATATACATTTATTTTATTATTACCAATTATTATGGAGAAACATTTTTCAGTCAGAGGGCATTTAATTTTAAAAAAGCAAGAGACAAGAACTTGTGGCCAAAAATGTGTTTGTATGAAATACTGATCTCCCCCCCAACTTTAGGTAAAATAGTGAGCATTTAAATCCTTAGTGGAGATCATTACTATAATAACAACTATATATTTTGCACCAATCATTTTTGTTTTGGATCTTATGGCATAAGCATCACATGGAATATCAGTTAATGGAATAAAATCTTGAACTATGAAAATAGATTTTATTTCCTTAAAAATATCACAAAAATCATTTTTGCAGTAAAATAATCTTCATGGCAGATATAATGATATTGGACATTTACTGTGATGAAATTATATCAAGCATTTTAATAAATTTTTGCCTTTTTGGAATTTAATTTTATTTTCATATCATGTATTCAACTGATGAAAACAATATTACCTAATTTCATTTCAGCTTCTGTAACTCATAAATGAAGGTCATAATGCATATGCAAATTTATGTAAATCAAGACAGAAGGTCATTGAAAATCAAGACCTTTTTCTACTTTCATCGCTAAATTGGAGCTCTAGCTACATTTTGGTAGTGAATTTGGACAACTTTCAAGTTTCAGGTTTTGCTAACAAGGGTTATTAAAATAAACAAACCAAAAACCTCTGAATAAATATAGTACATCCTAGAACATTGCCCCCAGGCAAGCAAATCTGGTTCACTGGGGATAATGACTTGATCGGTGACAAGTGAACCAGGACACACAATGCAATCCATAACTAGAATCTGAATGTAGCTGTATTCAAATATTAATGGAGTAAATATTACAACATTCCTTTCTAGTAATGATGACTTGATCTCAAAAATATATTAGTAATAAACAGCCAGGGTTTAATTTCTTTAAAATCTATATGAAGAGATGTAGATAACTTTTTCTGTAAGAGATAACCACTGTTAACTCGCTAGAGAGATTAGTGGCTAACTTAGCAATTAAAACACAGACACACAAGGAACACACAAAGAAAGTACTGCAGCTGTTGCCCTTCATCATTTAGTCAGCTAGTTGGAGCAGAAGACAGTTAGTGACAGAGTACTTTGCTGTATTTAAACAGGCTTTCTGTATGAGATTCCAAACCATATGATCTTTACTTTGATGAGCTCAGAGTCAGGGAAACCAACTTTTCATCCATTTCATATTACCATCTACCAACCAACTGTTCTTATTTAATACAACAGGATAATTATGTTAAGGACAAAGATAGTCAATTTTACTACATCTTTTTATGGATAAATGGTTTCACCATCATAAAAAGAGACACAGCAGCACATGAACAAAGCCTGAAAAAAAAGGACATGGGAAAAGGAGAAACAGCTGGTGCTGAAGTAACAGAATTGGGAATGAACTTCATTTTTCTATCTTTCATTGTTGTTTTTAATATTATTTGTAACTTTAAACTCCTGAAAGATTAGCAAATGCTTATTAATCTAGAATATACTCATGGAGAAATTTTAGTTATGTGAGCATAAACTAGTCTTGTTTATCTTTTTGCCAGCTGTGAAAGAGATGTGAATACAAATTATAGATTAAAAGTTTTGTTTGGGGAGGAAGTGGTTTGCTTAATCTGAGAACAAATTATTTTTGAGCATTACCTTTATCCATTTCTATAAAAGTTTCATGATAGAAACACACAATCTAAATTCTTGGCTTCAGCAGATTTGTCAGGCCCAAAGGTGACAGTTCTGTTTTTGTCATGAGATCACGTTACTCTAAGTATTTGAAAATGACATAACTGACTTTCTATAAGAATCTTCTATAATTAGATGCTATTTTAATGACCTGGTAGCTTGTCATCAATTCTGGGCTCTCATTCTCTCCCTCCACTCCCACTGCCTCCCATCCTAGCTTTACCAGATTAGTCTTCCTAAAGCATTGCTCTGCTTATGACTGTGTGTGTCTGACTCTTTGTAATCCCATGGACTGTAGCCCAACAGGTTCCTCTGTTCATAGAATTTTCCAGGCAAGAATACTGGAGTGGGTAGCCTATCCCTTCTCCAGGGGAACTTCCTGACCAAGGGATTGAACCAGGGTCTCCTGCATTGCAGGTGGATTCTTTACCAGCTGAGCCATCCAAAAAGACCCTGATCATCACTACTCTCCTGCCAAACACCTCAATGGTTCCCCAGTGCCTACTGTACAGTTTTGATTGTTTTTTCCCAAGGCTTTCTATAATGTGTCCCACACAAATGATACAGCCTTCTCCTCTAAATCACCAACAAACTTCAGTTTCTCCTACTTAAAAATCCTTTCTCATTCCTGTCAAAGGATCTAAATCTTATCTTGTCTTTCTGTTTAATATCTGTACCATCCAATATGTCTTTCTTGAGAATCACAGCCCAGTTTGGTGGTTATTCTTTCTGAATTCCCATGAAAATGTATTACATGTATTTCTATTACCCCACAAGCATAAATAGCCTTGTATTATTTTAAAAGTATTTTAAAATATTTCCTTTTTTAAAAACCAGATCAATGTCCCTTAAAATGGCTACTCTTTGTCATATTTCTTTTGTATCTTTCTAGTGAAGTGAAAGTTGCTCAGAAATGTCTAACTCTTTGCAAACCCATGGACCATAGTCCACAAGACTCCTCTGTCCATGGGATTTCCTAGGCAAGAACAATGGAGTGGGTAGTCATTTCCTTCTCCAGGGGATGTTACCAACCCAGGGATTGAACTTGGTCTCCTATATTGGAGTCAGATTCTTTACTGTCTCAGTCACCAGGGAAGTACCTATGATATACCCAAGAATTGGTAAATTGTAATAACATGGCCTAGAGTAGACACTCAATGAATGCTTGTTGAAAGAATGAAGGTAGGGAATACTATACCAGCCAGGAAACAAGATTCTGATTCCAACTTTGCTCTGTTTTAACCGGAGTGATATTGGTCAAGTCAGTTTATATTGTTGGTCCTCCATTTTCTTGTCTATGAAAGGAGCCAAGTAAAAGAGATGAACTTGCTATTCAGTCTTGTTCTATTTCTTGTGAACATCCATCTCATCTATCACCCAAGCCTCCCCTCCCTTTAAGAATACTTGTCAGTGCTGATATAAGAACTTCCTTTCAGTAATTCCTCTCCCAGCATCCACAGGGGAAATTTACTGGGACAAGGTGCTCCCTATTACTCTTTCCCTTAGTTTCAATGCTTGTCCTGTATCTGGAGATTCCCTGGAATCTGGAAGCACACAAATAGCTTCAGCAAACATGGGAAATAAGCATGAAGCGAATGATGTTAGGAATTCTTGCCAGCCTTGCTCTGTGGTCCAGCTAACAGGACAGTCAAGGCAGAGCTAGATTTCAGAGCTGGAAGGTAGGTACATAAAGCAAGTGTCATTAAGCCTGACAAGGAGATGAGATTGAACTATAAGGCACAGGGCAAAGCTCAGACTTCAAGCTGGCTGGCTGCTCCCAGAGCGCCCTGGAGATCAAGATCCAACAGGGGCAAAGGTGAGGGTGTGGTCACGGGGTGGGAGCTGTGCAGAAGGCGGTGATTTAGGATCCAGAGATCCCAGCTGCCCTGACTCATGACCACTTGGAGGAATAAAGTCTGAGAACCTGGGCCTGTCAAGACTCGGGTCCAAGCTGGCCTGAGAGATCAGGGAAGAAAGGAGCTCCAAGTGGAAATTGAGGGGCAGCAGTGAGGTGCCCAAGAGAGAAGCTCAAGCAGGCTGTATGTAATCTTGTTTCTGGGGAGGGCTGCTGCCCACAGTCACAGGGGCCCGATCACCAGGCCTTGAGTCTATAGATGCGGATTGGTAGAGTGCAGGGCAGGGTTCTGCTGGGGCTGGCGAGGCAGTGCCCGCTCTGTCCTCTGAGACCTTTACTAGTTTTTCCAGAGGGCACGATTTCCCCCAAAGTCCTTACAGAGTTGTTTTCTGGCAACAGTGTCCAAAGAGGTGTGTGCATGACATGCCGGGACGAGCTGGCTGCAGCCTTAACAACCCCAAGGGCTTCTTGAGCTAAGTTCTGGATCAGCCAAGATGTCTCTCATTACCATGGGCTCACCATCTAGACCCAAGGGCAGCGCACAGATGAGTGCAGATCGAGTCCCCAGGCAGCCAAGGGGGCCCCACGGCCCCCCTCTTAAAGTGCTTCTTTCCTGCTTCCTGTGGAGAACTCTAGAATGGAAGAAACCAAGGCTGTGAGGGGGTGGAGAATGTGGCAGGGATCCTAACTTTCTTGCTGAAGGAAGCTCTTAATAAGCACCCATCTGCCTTCAGGGAAGAAAACATGATTTCTCTTTAGCCTTTCAAATTCAGTGTTGAGGACCAAATGCTCTCAGCGGCAATCTGTGTCCCAGTGCCTTTTCCTGTGGACTTAGATTCAAATGTTCTTTCCTAAATAATCTATTGAAGATGACATAAAACCCAGATACTTTCCCACCACATTTTATTTCCTTAGTGAGTAATTAATGACATTTCCTCAGCTATTTTAATGTGTTCTCTGAGTTAGGTAAAGACCATAATAGTTAATCAAACAACTAATTCCTGGGTACTTAAAAATATTCTAAGCACTTAATCATACTTAAAATGGACTGTTAATGAAGCTTATAAACCCTTTGGCAGCTCTGAAAGTGAATTTCTCTGAAGGCTTAGAGAGTACTAATCCACTTAGATTTTTACCAAACAAATATTAGTCATGCTTTAATTAATGGGAAAAGATATTTAGAAGGTGAGGTTCATGTTCCGTTGTCCTTCACTGGGTCTAATAATTACTTACTCCACGTGGGAAACCCTGAGCATGGGTTAAACATTCTTCAAGTTATTCTCAAACTTAGAGAAGGTTAGTGGCCTACTTTTTTTTATTAATAAAGAAAAAAATGAGAAGACATACTGAAGATAAGAAGGAATGGTTTTTCTCTAATGTTGGCATCTAAGGTAAATAGGTCACATTTGCTTTTTCTCAAGATTACTGGCCCATAAGAGAAAAAAAAAATTAAAAAACAGACTATTCCATTTTAGTGGTTTGTTTCAATAAGAGTATTAATATAAATTACCTTCTCACCTGTTTTTAAAATAAAGGACTGAATGAAATAATTTATTTAATATATATAGAAATATATTAAAAGTCTTTTTTTAAAAAAAGATTTTTTGATGACCATTTTAAACTTTGTTGCATTTGTTACAATATTGTTTCCTTTTTATGTTTTGGTTTTCTTGCCTGAGAGGCATATGAGATCTTAACTCCCCAACCAGGGATCAAACCAGCAACCCCCACAATGGAAGGCAAAGTCCCAACCACTGGACTGCCAGGGAAGTCCCCTTAAAAGCCTTTAATTTGATAGCAAGACTAAAGTAAAGGATGAAAGAGGATCAAGATGAAAAAGAGACAGAAAATGAATACTGTCAACCTTTCCCCCGAGACAAGACAGATACTGCTTTTCACTGTTTACAATAGCCAGGACGTGGAAGCAACCTAGATGTCCATCAGCAGACGAATGGATAAGGAAGCTGTGGTACATATACACAATGGAATATTACTCAGCCATTAAAAAAAATACATTTGAATCGGTTCTACTGAGATGGATGAAACTGGAGCCCATTATACAGAGTGAAGTAAGCCAGAAAGAAAAACAACAATACAGTATACTAATGCATATATATGGAATTTGAAAGATGGTAACGATAACCCTATATGCGAGACAGAATAAGAGACACAGATGCATAGAACAGTCTTATGGACTCTGAGGGAGAAGGTGAGGGTGGGACGTTCTGGGAGAATAGCATTGAAACATGTATATTATCATATGTGAAACGGAACACCATAAAAAAAAAAAAAAAGTAAGCAATTTTTTAGAGCAGGTATTGGAAACTTTTCTGTAAAAGGGCCAGAGAGTAACTCTTTTGTATTTTGCAGACCACATACCTTCTCTGTTTATTTCTCAGCTTATCTTTTCCTTTTTTTAAAAAAAACCAATACTTTAAAAATGTTTAAAACATTCTTAGCTCACACTTGTACGAAAACAGACAGTGGGCTGAATTATACTTACCGTTCGTATAGTTTGCTGATTTCTGCTTTAGATTTTAGATGGGGCAAATGTTGCCAAAATATACTCACTAGTAATTTTATATAAAATTTGCAAGTAAAAGTGTCCTTGACAGGGAAACTTCCTATTTTCACTGGAGAAAGTTATAGTGCTCCTTCTTGGAAAGTGGAAATCAATGTGTAAAATTTCATCTTCTCAAGATAAAGAAAAGCTCTTCTTTTGAGGACTAGCATCTCTATCTTGTGGCCCTTCAATTAGCTCTGATAGCTCAGAAAGCTTTGATAAGCTTGGATATTTCCAATGTCAGGAATGAAAACATCCTTGACCACCTCCTTTGCAGGCAGGCTATTTCCTGCAGCTCCAGCCAAGGCTTTCTCCAACTGGAGCATGATTTCTTCAACTGGACTCTGAGGGCACACCCTTGAGGTTACTCAAGTTCTCCACCGAATTTTTGAGGTTTGCATTTTCATTTCTAAAGCTAATAAAATAATCGGTGTGATCAAAGGTGGGATCATCTGGTGATCACTTTCTAAATGGCTACCATCAGGGGAATTCAGTGCCCAAAGAATTCAGGAGCTCTGGCTAATAGGAACATGAGTGAAGAACAACAATTTCATAGCATTTCATACTTATGAAGGTTTTTGTTGTAGTTTGGTTAAGAAGAGCTGTGAGTGAATATAGCCATCTGACTGTGTAATAATAGTGCAGTATCTTCATGTCAAACCAAAAGAATTCTGCTATAGTAGAGGAAGTCAGGAGTTTGCTGCCAGCAGTGGTTTAACTTCTGGAAAACCACATCATTGATTCAACTATCGTAGTTAAATTATATTGAACTTGGTTAATGCAGCTACTTTGTAAATTTATTTCAGTTTTTCACTTGTGTAAGAAGTATAACTACTGCTGGTCTGTGATTATCTGTTTTCTTTAAAATATATATGTTTCTTACTTGAGCTTCCCTGGTGGCTCAGTGGTAAAGAACTCACCTGCCAATGCAGGAGATGTAGGTTCAATCCCTGGGTCAGGAAGATCCCTTGGAGAAGGAAATGGCAACCCACTCCAGTATTCTTGCCTCGAAAAACCCCATGGACAGGGGAGCCTGGCAGGCTACAGTCCACAGAGTCACAAAGAGTCGGACATGACTTAGTGACAGAACAACATTTCTTACTTAGTGAAAAATATTAATCAGTATGGCAGCAAAACCTAAAAAGGTACAGATCAGATGTTTGTTATAATGACTATATACACAAAAATCTTATTAATGAAAGTATTTTAAGTCAGAGATAATAGCCTATTTAAGGTAACATTTAACAAAACACATTCTGGGAGTTCAATAATTGAAACTATCACTGTTGAAATTTATTGTAATTAACAAAATTTTACTAAAACTTAAGCTACCACCTTCACCAAAACATAATCTTTCTTGTACTATCAAAGTCTCTGAAGAAACTGTTGTACCTGACTTTAAAAATTTTAGCTTTATTTTTGCTGTCTGAATATTGCACATGAATATGACAATGCAAATAAGATTTTTGTTTAATTCCCAGTTATTAATAACTAAATCTGGTGACATTAAAGAATACATATTTTCTTCAAAATATGAAAGTCTCCTACTTGATTCAAAATAGATGACATTTTTGCACTTTTAATGATTAAATCTTTTCATGCAATTATTGTCTTAGTTTAAATGTAACCTAGTAGCTGACTCTGCATTCATACACCATGCTGGATTCCTAGCTAACATGCTATCAGTATGCCAGAAAGTATTTTGCTTAGGTGGGCCCTTGTCTATTTAACTTTTCGTAAATGTAACTTGGAACTTTGGTCTCAACTTAAGAACAAAAATTCCCTTTGGGCATTTCTGAATTTTTTATATTTGATTTTTTTTCTTTTGCAACAAAAAATAAATGTAGTACCTCTTTAGAGTTACCTATCTTTTCTAAGAAGAAATGAAAATAAGAGCAGTAGTTTCTACTTTTTGATCTTAAGTTCTCTTCTAGAAATTATTGAGAAACCCAGTTTTTTTTTTTTTTTGGATTACATCAATTGCTATTTACTATATCAGGAATTAAAACTTAAAAGCCCTAAAAATATTTATTAATGCATTTAACATAATGATAATCAGCTCATTACCTGTTAACATAAATAACATTTCTCAAAAATACCTATACTTTGTGAAATGAAAATAATTAGGGAGAAGCATAGCTATATTTTACATTTTTACAGATCATTTTAATGTGTGCTTTAAAAAATAGCTGTATTTTCATATCCGCTTCTACATTCATTATGTTGCATTATGTTGTTTTTGGTTGAAGTACGTGAAGAAAATCTGGCCTCACACAGACAAGTATTTGGAAAAAGGAGGGGCATTTTAATATCCTTTCCAGATGATTATGGGTATTCTTCTTTGATAGAATACCAAAACTCAGCAAGTGGTGGTTTCTTAAAGATTAGTTGTGACATGAAGTTTGAAATCATATCAGTGAAATTTGACTACTAGGTTATATTAAAATTCGCTATTCTAAAAAAAAATTAATTGATCTACCTTACACTTTAAATGATTTCACTTGTGGTTTTTGTAACATTAAGTATTGGTCATCTGGAAAATTTGGCTAAGTGAGGTATATGGTGTCTTGTAAATGCTGACACAGTATACAAGAAATCACATGCATTAATATCATCTATGTCAGAATTTTTTTTTAAGTGTTTAAGTTTTGGAAAGCTGTCAAGCTCAAAATGGCACCTACACATTTTCCAAAACTCTATTTTTCACTTGAAAGTTTAGATTTTATCATTCACAACACATACTGCCAGGTCTTTTTTTGAAATGACAGACACACTTTGTTCATTTTCAAGAAAATGTCTGCCAAATACAAAAGTATGAAGAACCACAGTTGGTCTATCACTTGCTCTTTTAAGTAAAAATAAATTGGTTGTACAAGCAATCATCATTATTCTTAGAGGGTAGAGCTTTTGATGTGAGACCATCTCGAAGGCTGTTGGTCTGACTAGATTACTAGATTAGGCATGAACCCTGCTCCAGTTATCTGTGGGAAGCACATCAGTGTGGAGCAAACATGGACACTTATGCCTGAGGAATTTCCTAGAGTAACCTCTTCCTCAGGTGCTGTGGCCACAGCAGTTTTCCTCTGAAGAGGACTATAGGAATGGCAGTCATGCTAAAGTCTGATGTGTCCTGCAGATGGGTCATTTAAACAAATATACACTTTGGGAGAACTTAGGCAAAAGGATGAGGAAGTCTTCCACCTCTTCTTTTGGGGAATTATTTTTCTTTTAATGCTTTCTTTCTTCTCATCCTTTACCCATTCCACTCCATCGGCCTCTTAGTGTTCAGTGTCCTCAATAGGATGCCAGTCATCTTCCTCTCACTAGTCCATCTTCCTGTACAGTCTTGACCTCTGATGCTTCATCTGACTTGTTTGTCCAGAATCTTGGTTTCTGTGATGGTAACTAACAAACGGCTACCCAATCCTTGAAAATGTTATCAAAAAGAGCTAGTGGGAACATGAATTTCCCTTCCCCTTCTCATAGTGGATGTTCCCCGAAGTGGTGGCCATTCCATTGCAGGAGTTGAGGACAAGGAAAGGAAATGTTGAATGGGAGCATGGTGCTAGGCGGTGAGAAGGAGGCCACACAGACATTTCCTCTGTCCTCCTACGTGTAGAGCAGGCCCTAGGCCCACTGGAGCAAAAGAAAAAGTCAGCAAAAAAATAAAATTATTTTGTCATTGTACCTAAAGCAACTAGAAAACTAGTAACTTTTCATGGTTCATTATAGTCCTTCAATCAAATACTAACTTGTTCTCATGTATCACTCCATATCCAAAACATTCCAATGAGCACCTCACTTTTAGATACGTTATGTTTTCCTCTCACCTATTGCAAATTATATGCAATTAAGGTAAGATTTGCTTCATTGATCTAGCATTTATATAAATTTTCAGTGAAATGTTAAAACTCTAATGGAAAGAAGGTCAAATATTTTTAAATAGATGATTATTTTTCATTATACTTGTGCCGTATATAACCCAATCATTCTGTTAAAAATTAATATGATGATTATTGTGAATATAGATCTCTAATCTACACATTTATCCTCAAGGTTTGGAGTTACTATAATCAGAATAAGAGTTCATCCCATGGGCCATTTGAAGAGATTGAAAGTGATGAAATGTGAAAGTGTTAGTTGCTCAGTCATGTTTTGGATCCCATGGACTATAGCATATCAGTCTCCTCTGTCCATGGAATTTTCTAGGCAAGAATACTGGAGTGGGTAGCCATTCCTTTCTCCAAAGACTGGAGACTGAACCCGAGTCTTCTGCATTGCTGGCAGATTCTTTACCATCTGAGCCACCAGGAAAGCCCTAGAGAGTGATAGAGGCGGGGATAATTATGTATGTGACAAAGGAGGCTGCCCCATCACAGAGCATTTAGCAAGTTTTCTTCTGATTCCCATTGTCTCTGCAAGATTCAGAGAAGCTCAAAAAGAACATATTCAATCTATCAGTGGAGCCCTAACTGCTACCTTGTGATTTTTGTGAGAAGAGTATAGAGTCACTCATTAAAAACTGTAAACTTCCATATATTTTTTAATTTACAAACAAGATAGGTAAGATAGGGTATATATTAACTGTATGATACAAGTTTGGGGTTGAATTCCACATTTACCAGCCATGGAGTGGTTATTACAAGCTCATTGGCCTTGATTTCTTCCTGTGTCAGATTGGATTAATACTTGTCTGGTATGGTTGTTAGGGGATTAGAAATAATAGTGTGTGTCAAGCGCTTGGCACGTTGCAAGCACCCCTGGTATTGTTATTTGAAGAGGTGCTATGGGTAAACTGTTTACATTTAAAAGTTATTCACATTCTCTAGGTTTGATGTTGCTTGAAAGCCTTCTTTCCTGCCTGGTGGCTGACTTTCCCTTTTCTTATTGTTCTAAGAATACTTCTCCATTTGGCCCATTGTAAATAGTAACAATTGTTTAGCTGTTCCATCAGAAGAGAGAAGCCTTCCTGGAGCCTGGCAGACCTAGTGCCCTGTCTGATCTAACAGCTTTGGAGCTGGAGACAAAGCGCCCGGTCTCTCACTTCCTCCTCTGGGAAGAGAATAGTGACCCCAACCAAAATAGATCCTCGTCATCTTACAAACACCATCCAGAATAAACACTAAGGAAATGAGGGCAAAAATCCACTGTGGTGGATGTTGAGACAGAATTCTTCCTAAAAAAAGAAGGTTTTCAAAGCTCGTAGGAAGGAGTAATGGATATTACAGGACATGAATCATTGTTGTGCCAATTTCAGTTATAAATTAGTAATATACTAATGCAGGGTGGTTCTATTTGGATTACTTAAACATAGATATTACATCTAGAGAAATATGCCTATGGAGCTACATTTACAAGTAAAAATAGCTTAGGCAAACCTCACAAGAACCAACTTGCCCATGGAATTTGATGGAAAATTAGTTAAGATCTTGGCTTTAAAAAAAAAAAACCCATAAACTGCAATTCTCTCACATCCATAATGAAGCTTAGAATAAAAATCTTTGAAAATTATAGTTGGGTACAAATTAGTGATAAAGATTGAGGGCAGGTCAGGAAGCAACAGTTAGAACTGGACATGGAACAACACACTGGTTCCAAATAGGAAAAGGTACGTCAAGGTTGTATATTGTCACCCTGCTTATTTAACTTATATGCAGAGTACATCATTACAAACGCTGGACTGGAGGAAGCACAAGCTGGAATCAAGATTGCTGGAGAAATATCAATAACCTCAGATATGCAGATGACATCACCCTTATGGCAGAAAGTGAAGAAGAACAACAGAGCCTCTTGATGAAAGTGAAAGAGGAGAGTGAAAAATTTGGCTTAAAGCTCAACGTTCAGAAAACTAAGATCATGGCATCTGGTCCCATCACTTCATGGCAAATAGATGTGGAAACAGCAGAAACAGTGGCTGACTTTATTTTTGGGGGCTCCAAAATCACTGCAGATGGTGACTGCAGCCATGAAATTAAAAGACACTTACTCCTTGGAAGGAAAGTTATGACCAACCTAGATAGCGTATTGAAAAGCAGAGATGTTACTTTGCCAACAAAGGTCGGTCTAGTCAAGGCTATGTTTTTCCAGTGGTCATGTATGGATGTGAGAGTTGGACTGTAAAGACGGCTGAGAGCCGAAGAATTGATGCTTTTGAACTGTGGTGTTGGAGAAGACTCTTGAGAGTCCCTTGGACTGCAAGTAGATACAACCAGTCCATCCTAAAGGAAATCAGTCCTGAATATTCACTGGAAGGACTGATATTGAAGCTGAAACTCCAATACTTCGGCCACCTGATGCAAAGAGCTGACTCATTTGAAAAGACCCTGATGCTGGGAAAGATTGAGGGCAGGAGAAGGGGACGACAGAGGATGAGATGGTTGGATGGCATCATTGATTTGATGGACATGGGTTTGGGTGGACTCCAGGAGTTGGTGATGGACAGGGAAGCCTGATGTGCTGTGGTTCATGGCGTCACAAAGAGTCGGACACGACTGAGCGACTGAACTGAACTGAACTGATTGAGGGCAGGAGAAGGGACACTAAAAACAAACATTGCATCATGAGAGTAATAGTAATCAACTTTTCAGTTGAATTATTGCTAAATTAATCATTTCTATTTAAACAAAATAATGATCTTTATCAGTCATAAAATTCCCTAGCTTTTTTTCCCTCATTGGCCAATTTCTCTATTGTCTGGACTTTAGATAATGTCTAAAACTCAAAAAATATGTGAATTCAAATTCAAATTCAAGGTCAATTCATTGATAATACTAGATAGCAAAATCTGAAGGCTATCAGATCGTATGACATAAGGAGCTTCATTTGCCTGAAAAATCTGCACTTTCTCATTCATGAAAAAAACCCACTTATAATAAGGTAGCCTCTTGGTCTACTGAGATATTATGAACTATCTGAAGAAGGAAAAGTATGTAGTAAACTTTATAGTTCTGTTTCAGAAATGGGGGAGTGTACTTCATTTAACAGATATCTGAATTTACAGTTACTGAAATCAAAGTGGAATGATCCTGAAATTAAAAAAGATAATAGGAAAGAATTAGGTCTAGAAGTAGATCCAAGTGTACCTGGGAGTGGAAGTCACTGGGGAAGGAAGTGTAATATGCAATATACAAACAATTCAAAGTTCATACAATACATGGAATTGGGATAATTGGCTATCCATTAGCAAGAAAATAGTATCAACTCCGATTCATAACATCCAAAAGTAAATTCCAGCTATATTAAGGAACTAGACATACAACATGTAAAACCATAAAAAAGAAAAATTAGGAAAACACTTGTATAGCTATGGAATGAGACAAGCTTCTTTAGCAAGATAGGGAACAGAGTAAATTAACATTACATTTTTGAAAAAGCAATTCACACTATAGAGTACTATGCAATTATTTCATAAAGGATAAAATGAAAGAATCAAATAAATAAACATGTATAACTACTGTGTGGTATAAACCAAAAGAAGAGGAACTTGTAAGAGAAAATATTTACAACACATATAAAACAGCAGCTTAAAAATCCCTCATACACAAACAGCTTTTACAAATTAATTAGAAAATGACAGATGTGAACAGGCAATTCACAGCAGAGGAAATACAAAGGACCAATAATCCTAAGAAAAGATGCTTGACATCCATATTAGTAGTCACGAAAGTGACAATTGAAATACCTGGCCATCATTTGAGGTCGAGAGACAGTGTTCCTACCAGCATGAAATAACTTCAGACAAGACCTGATACCCACTGTTGTTAAGTCTTGGGGGTAATCCATACTGTTGAACACTTGGTATGGTTCTGTAAATTGCTTCATTCCAAAAGTAATCTAACAGGATTTGTCAAGATATAAAAATGCACAAAGACTTTACCTATAATCTCAATTCTGGGTGGTTATCTCACAGAAATAAAAATAAAGTATGTAAATATATATACAAATGTGCTTTTTAATTGAGGAAGGCAGGACCGTGTGATGGTTAAGAACATGGCCTCTATAGTTAGACTTGGGATTCACATTGATAACTTACCTTGTAAGTTATTCAATCCCATGTGCGTCAGTTTTCTCATCTGCAGAGAAAGAAGACAAAATATATATCACATGAAATTTTTATAAAGATTAAATGATAAGATGCATGTTAAGTGCTTAAAACATCATCTACTATATTTTAAGACCATAATAAATATTGGTTAATACTATCATTCAGCATTATTTATAGTAACAAAAACAACCTGGATATCCATCAACAAGGATAATAATTGACTTGCACTATGAAACCATCAAAAATAATGAGGCATATTTGTATGCATGCATTTGTCCAAGATACATTCAGTGGAAAAGTACAAGTTACAGTCTGATGTATAATGCCAATTTTAGAATAAGAGCAAAATGAAATAATTATTTTCCAGATGTGCCTATTTTTGTAGTGGGATAATATTTTGAGATAGTAACCATTTCTTTTTCTTCCAATAGTACACCTTTTATACCCTTCTACCCTTACCCCTATTTGAGCCCCTAAACTGCTCCAGGTCTGTTGTTTCCAATGAGCTATGACTAGAGAGAAGAATCATTCTCACAACTGGCTTCCAAAAACTCCAACTTGCAGATATTTGAGGATTGGAGAAGAGAGGGGTCTCCTGATTGCCTGACTGAAAAAAGATAATCTGACAGAAATTAAAATACAAATATACAAAGCATCTTACAGAGATTCTTATTAAAGGTTGAAAGTAGATGCCCCCAGCCTAGGGAGAGGTGAAAATGTATTAGAAAGAAAGCAATGAGCACTGGAGGTGAGCCTGGAAAAAAGGGGCCCCAAACCAAATGCCTTGATAGAGCTGGGCAAGTGGAAAACTACAGCTCGGCCGGTGGGATCTAAGACTAGAGGAAACTGACCTCAACTTCCGGGTGGAGGTCAGGAAGGCTGGCAAGAGCCCACAGAGGAAATTGCTATAGGGCATCAGATAAGCTGGCAGAGATTGCCGTGGCTCAGACACAGCACAGAAATCCACACACCTGACAGGGTCTAACAACGGGGGCCTGCATGTCTGTGGGAACCGGTGGCCAAGACCCAGATAGGGTGAAAGAAATGTCGGTATTACCATGGTCACCACGAAGCAGATGCTGCACATGCTTTACCTCCCACTCAGTTTCTTGGTACTGCATAAACTTCTCTCTGTCCCCGAAATGCTAGCCAATTTATAGGAAAAAGGAAGTTATTCCAAATAACTGAGACTGAATGGCTACCTAACTGATGGGATGGAACCTCAAGCTAGAAATTAATTTGAGCTAAAGAAAAATTGTTACATTTCTCCTCATCAAAGTTGTGGACTCATACAAGTTACAGGAATTTTAGTATGTTCATATATAGATGGTGAAAATACAAATTGTTAAGAGGAATCATCTAGCAGCAGGGGAGAGGCTGTAAAGCTGGAAAGGGAAGGATAAATCATTAGTTTTAATTTAGATATTTCTGTAAATTTAAATAGTTGAGTGAATAGATATTCCTTTTGTTAGTGAATTGACTGGAATATTATCAAATGCAAAGACAAGTGCAAATGCAACAGCAAGTTCAAAATCATTTCAGAGTACATGATAAAAGTCAAGATTCAAATGCCTATTTGGGGCAAATTATTAATATTCCTGGGCCTCAGTTTACTTATTTATAAAATGAAGGGTTAGGTTAAGTGATTTATATAATCATGCCTGTTCTTAAAAAGGTACAAGCAGGTGTGGCAGAAAAGAGTTACATTTGTGAAGGAACTTGTATAAGTAAAGGCCCTTGTAAGTTAATGTTCTAAAGATAAAGATTATAGGAACTATAGTGGAAAAACAGAACTGTTCCATTAAACAGAGGTTTGTTTGTCAATCTCAAATCTGCCAAATACTATCTGTGTGACCTTGGGCAAGGCAGTTTACACACTTTGGGTTTCAACTCTTTAAACATCTCTAAAGTAAAAATGTCCAAACCTGTCTGTACATTAGAATCAATCAGAGGCTTAAAAAAAATCACATGCCATGCATCCAATAGGAATAGGTATATATACTACCAAAAATATATATAGGAAGGTTCACGGCAACACTATTTGTATTAACTCAAAACTAGAAACAATCCAAATGCCCATCAAAAGTAGAATGAATAAAGGAATATTGATATACTGGCAATTGAATACTATGAAGCAAGGGTCAGCAAACTTTTTTTATGTAAGGTGCCAGATAGTAAACATTTTCAACTTTGGCAGTCAAACAGTCTCTGAAGCAACTAAATTCTGGCACTGCTGTGTGGAAGTAGACAAGACAGAAAGAAATTAGTCTGAAGTCTTTATGATCCATGCAGGAGGCAGACAGGAGACCTGGCCTGGGTGCTGTCAGTTCTCTCCTTATACCTCACCTTTTATCTTGGTCTAGCTACACTGGCTTTTTTTATTTTCCCTCAAAAGCACCAAATCCATTCCTGCCTTAAGATTTCTGCACATACTATTCCCAGTGTTATCACAGTCAGCCCCAAGATCTTTGCCTATTGTTCTTATCATTCAGGCTTAACTCCCAGGTACCTCCTCAGTTATGCCTTAACTGACCACACAATCTAATTGCATCCCTATGACTCTATCACACCATCTTTATCATATCACCTTATTTTCATCATAATATTCCCTTATCTATGATCTATTTATATTTATTGCCTGATTTCTCTGTGTTGGACATCACCTTTGTAAGAGCAAAGACATGTGCTTCTTTCTATTGGAAAAAATGATCCAAGACTCAGAAACATGAGAAAGAAATTACTAGGCATACTTTTAGTTTTTAGTAGAGGGCACTGTCTAAAGTGGAGTAGTAAAGAAACTGCCTGCCAAGAAGGAGACGCAGGTTCAATCTCTGGGTCAAGAAGATCTCCTGGAGAAGGAAATGGCAACCCACTCCAGTATTCTTGCGTGGAAAATCCCATAGACAGAGGAGCATGGTGAATTACAGTCCATGGGGCCACAAAAGAGTCGAACACAACTTAGCAACTAAAGAACAACAATAAACTATCTAAAGCAGAGATTAGAAAATCTTTCCTGTAAAGGACTACAGAGTAAATATTTAGGCTTTGTGGGCCAGAAAAAGCAAAACTAAGGCTATTATGTTGGATGTAGGTACTTATAATAACAAGAAAGAAAATAGTTTTCACAATTTTTAAATTAATAACATGATAAAATAATAATTGATATAATTTTTTAATAATATGGGTCCATTAATATAAAGAATGAAATGTTTTGAGGAGTATACAGTTTGCTTCATTGAGGTTGAAAGTATGTTCAAAATCGATTGCAAATGTTTATCTCAATGTTAATCTGTATTAAGATTTTATATATCTCATCTATCTTCATACATGTTGTTGCTGTTCAGTCATTCAGTTGTGTCCAACTCTTTGTGACCCCATGGACTGCAGCATGCCAGGCTTACATTCACTATCTCCTGGAGTTTACTCAAACTCATGTCCCTTGAATCATAGATGCCATCCAACCATCTCATCCTCTGTCATCTCCTTCTTCTCCTGCCTTCAATCTTTCCTTGTATTAGGGTCCTTTCTTATAAGCTGGCTCTTTGCATTAGGTGGCCAAAGTATTGGAGCTTCAGCTTCAGGATCAGTCCTTCCAATGAATATTCAGGGTTGATTTCCTTTAGGATTGACTGATTTGATCTCCTTGCTGTCCAAGGAACTCTCAAGAGTCTTCTCTAACACCAGAATTCAAAAGCATTGATTCTTCAGCATCCAGCCTTCTTTAAGGCCCAGCTCTCACATCTGTACATGACAACTGGAAAAACCATAGTTGGACTATACAGACCTTTGTTGGCAAAGTGATATCTCTACTTTTTAATACACTGGCTAGGTTTGTCATAGATTTTCTTCCAAGGGGCAAGTGTCTTTTAATTTCATGGCTGCAGTCACCATCTGCAGTGATTTTGGAGCCCAGGAAAATAAAGTCTGTCACTATTTCCATTGTTTCCCCATTTATTTGCCATGAAGTGAGGGGACCAGAAGCCATGATGTTAGTTTTTTGAATGCTGGAGTTTTAAGCCAGCTTTTTCACTCTCCTCTTTCACTTTCATCAAGAGGCCCTTTAGTTTCTCTTTATTTTCTGCCATTAGGGTGGTGTCATCTGCATACCTGAGGTTATTTCTCCTGGCAATCTTGATTCCAGCTTGTGCTTTATCCAGCCCAGCATTTCCCATGATGTACTCTGCATATAATTTAAATAAGCTTCACACAGGTAGGTACTGCCAATATCTGAGAGAATGTGATTCAACTGAGCATACTCATTGCTTGGAAACATTCATAAAATTCTATTACATTCTCCTCTTAGTATTTGCTCAGAAAATCATAGCAAAACTTTACCACTGCTAGGCCATCAGAAGAAGAAGAGAAAGGAGGAGGGGGAGGGGGAACAAATAATTAGCCTGGCAGTGCTTCAATAAAACTTTATTTACAAAACAGAAGGTTGACCCCCTGTTATATAACAATGAGAACAAACAAACTCTAACTACATGCAACAACATGGATGTATTTCACAAGCATTCTGTTGAGTCAGAGAAGCTAGATACAAAAGAACACACACTATGAGGCTCCATTTATATAAGTTTCAAAATTAGGGAAAAGTAAGCTATGATCCTAGAAGTCAGAATATATAGTGTTTACCTTGGGAGAGAGTGACTAGTAGGTAGTCCAAAGAGTTGTCTTCTGGACTGGATTGCTTTGCTAATTGATTTGAGATTGTATTCACTTCATGAAAATTAATGAAACTACACTTACAGGATTTGTACCTCTTTTTTTTTTTTCCTGGTACAAGCTTGACCTCAGTGACAAGTTTACATAAAAATTAGATATTTCAAGATCTCATTCTGTAAGAATCTGAGTTAGGTGGTTGACAGTGTGGCCTGCGATTCTGTCCTTAACCCAGTCTTGGAGAGGTTGGTGACCTGCCTAGGGTCACGTCGTGAGGAGAGCTGACACAGCAAGCTCTTGCCATGCTGGGCAGGGGGTAAGCCAGCGTACAGAAAGAGAGCACGTGCAACGCCTGTCCTTGAGAATGGACTGGTAATTAGCTAACGGAAGCCAAGGTTACATTCCAGACTTTAACCTGGACTAATATTTGCACTACCACCTGAATATTCTCATTGACTTCTGCCACTTGGGCAGAGCACCAGTTCAGAGTTTCATAGGTTATTAGAGTTGCTGGGAAGTTGCCAGAAAGCTGTCTGAGTACAGCATGAGCAAAGCAGCCTGCTCTCCAAGCAGATGGTCCTGGTGCTCTTTCTAGTTCCCTGATCCTCTTATCCTTCTTATAAGTGTTGTGGTATAGCAGACCCAACCGGAAGTTTGGGTTGAAACAGAAAGAAACTTCACATTCTGGTTTTGCAATTTGTTTGCAAATTACTGAATTTTACCCAACTATAATTTTTCTCATTTGTAAAATAGGCATAAAATCTATTCTCATTTGCTTTATCCTCCCTACCCCTATGACATGCAAAGTTTCTTTTCCTCTTTTTTTTAACTCAATATTCAATGTATTCAATACATTTTTATTGAATATTCACTTATGTTCCAAGCATTATGAAGGCTTTGATAATGACTATCTCATTTAGTCTTTGTCAGTAAGGAAGGTTCATTTATGAACCACATTTTATATATGAAGAAACTAAGAATCAGAGAACTAGGTAATAAGAGGAGGAACCAATTTCCCACTGAAGAAATCAAACTGGGAGCCTAACCCTTAAACTCTGTTTTGAAAGATGACAGTGCCAGGCAACTATCACTGTGTCTGGCCCATGGATGACATTCAGTTCAGTTCAGTTCAGTTGCTCAGTCGTATCCGACTCTTTAAGACCCCATGAATCCCAGCATGCCAGACCTCCCTGTCCATCACTAACTCCGGGAGTTTACCCAAACTCATGTCCATTGAGTCGGTGATGCCATCCAGCCATCTCATCCTCTGTTGTCTCCTTCTCCTCCTGTCCCCAATTCTTCCCAGCATCAGGGTCTTTTCCAGTGAGTCAACCCTTTGCATGAGATGGCCAAAGTATTGGAGTTCCAGCTTCAACATCAGTCCTTCCAATGAACACCCAGGGCTGATCTCCTTTAGGATGGACTGGTTGGATCTCCTTACAGTCCAAGGGACTCTCGAGAGTCTTCTCCAATACCACAGTTACAAAAGCATCAATTCTTCGATGCTCAGCTTTCTTCACAGTCCAGCTCTCATATCCATACATGACTACTGGAAAAACCATAGCCTTGACTAGATGGAACTTTGTTGGCAAAGTAATATCTTTGCTTTTTAATATGCTATCTAGGTTGGCCATAACTTTCCTTCCAAGAGGTAAGCGTCTTTTAATTTCATGGCTGCAATCACCACCTGCAGTGATTTTGGAGACCAAAAATATGAAGTCTGACACTGTTTCCACTGTTTCCCCATCTATTTCCCATGGATAACATTCAGTAGGTGTTAATTCTGTGTTTCCTTTTTCCTCAAAGAACTAGAATAAGAGCTGGGCCTTGACGATCAGAAAATCTGGATTTTAGTGGCTTGGTAAGTCACTTTTATTTCCTTACTGGTATAATAAAGACTCCGGATTGGGTAAATCTGAAATGTCTCTCCTTAGGCTGAATGAATCTGTACTCTCTATGAATTCTTGCTTCAAACAGAAAATAAGAACCTACTAATCTCTGCAATGTGAAAGCATGTGGCATGGAAGTGCTCCCCACACCTGATGTGAATCCCTGAAATTCACCTACAATGGAAGTAGTTTTGTTAAAATAATCTATGCATTTTTGACATCTTGACAACTTAGCAGATAATGCTGAATATTCTACAAATTGAGAAGTGTTGATGGCCATGTAGTTGGTGGAGATGGTGTTGATAAAATATAACCCTGTTTCCATATGGGATGCTTTCTTATAAAGGCAAAGTTGGAATATAGATCAGATTTGAAAATCATTCGACCAACAAGTATTGTAGAAGACACAAATGGCAAATCCACAGGATAAACTAAGTATGACTTTTATATTACTCACTTTCTGGTTATTTGCCAGCATCTAAAACCCAATTAATATTTACGGGAGAATGAATTTTGTTCAAGTCATTTGCCAAAGTAAAAGCAGAGGTTGGTTTGAATACTAAGCCAATATTTTGTAGAATTTTAGAATAACATTAAAATAAGTTTTTATAATTTATGGGATGTAGACAGAAACATTACATTAAAAAATAAACCATTAAAAATCACTATTAATTTTGGATGGCACAATAGTCAACAGGGTTGAAAGATTTAGTGTTCTAGTAATAAGAGTTTGGAATTCCAAAACACAGAAAAATTGACATTTTTACTGCTTTGCTTAGTTTGGTTTTATTCCAGGAAGTTAGGAGACACTGGGCTAGACAGTATAGATGACAAGTTGTGATGTGAATGTTTCCCATGAGACAGGAAATGCTCTCAGACCCTGCACATGACTCCACAAAGTTTGATCTTTGTTTTCAGTACATCCATTTGCTTCTTTTTACTTAATCCTATGTATTATGCCCAGAATAGACTAAGAGAAAGTTGTAGTAACAGGGTGATATGCCTCCCTTTAAAGAAATTGCTCTTGTGGCACCGAGGAATAAATGAAGATGCATTTTATGATTTAGCTTCCTATTTGATATATTTGATATGTGCTGTGCTTTGTTGCTCAGTCATGTTCAACTCTTCGCTACTCTATGGACTGTAACCTACCAGGCTCCTATATTCTCAGGCTTCTCTGGGGATTCTCCAGGAAAGAGTACTGGAGTGAGTTGCTATGTCTTCCTCCAAGGGATTTTCCTGACCCAGGGATCAAACCAGGGTCTCTTGCATTGCAGGTGGATTCTTTACCAGCTGAGTTACCAGGGAAGCCCATATTTGATATAAATGGATATATATATGGAGTAACCTTTCTAAGGATCTCATAATAAAACTTTTCAGTTCCCAAATGCTGGTGATTTTGAGCACAGATACATATATGCATATATATAATTGGTTTTCAAGTGATTTCAATTTTTAAAAAAGAAATCACTAAAAATCAGCTCTAACAATGAATACATTTTGAATTTGTGTTTTTGAGCTATTACTATTTAGGTCATGCAAACTTTGGGAATTAATTACCCAGAATATTTTGAGACTGATTCATGCTGTCTTTTGAATCTGCTCACTTAGAAGTGTCAGGAAAATTTTTCTTTAAAAAACCAGAGTTGGCTTCAGTTCAACTCTGATGCCATCCATTGTCCCAAAGGTATGCTCTTATTGCTGCAAAAGAAGAAAAATATATATAGCGCATTTTTAAATTATTAACTAATGCTAGCTGAAACATGGAAATTTATGATAACAATAGTGCAAAGTTATGGTAAAAATCTTCCCTCCCACAAATATTTCTGATGGAAATTACAGCAACATTACTTCAATCCAAACCAGAGAACTGCAATAGAATGATACACTTCATTCCATTTTCTATCCAAGTTTTTATTGCAAAAATCCCAGTTTTTAGTATCATTTTTAAGGCACCTATTTGGCCATTGAGTGAAGGGGTAGAATATCAGCTGTCAGCACTTGAAAAGGGAGGTGAGGTGTCGGTAGGGTCATGTTCTTTCTGATGCCCTCTCCCAGTTTTTGGCAGCCCCCACGTATCCCTTGGTTTATAGTAGCACAGCTCCAATCTCTGACTTCTTTATATCACCGTCTTCTCCATGTGTCTAGATCTTCACATAGTGTTCTCTGTCTGTATGCCTTTCTCTTATAAGAGAGTTCTTTTAGTCTAAGGGCCTACTCTACTTCATATGAACTCATCTTAACTAATTACATCTGTAACAACTGTCTTCCAATTATTTGAAGGTCATTCTGAGGTGTTGGGGGTTAGACTCTCAACATATTTTGGGGGGCTGGGGATACAGTTCAACCCATAATACCTGCTGTAGATATTCTAGATGCTAGGATTACAGAGTGAGTATGAGAAAATCCATGTCCTCCAAGTGCAAGGAGATTGACATTACACAGAAACCAAGAATATCAGCTAGTGATAAGGACTACATGAACAATTATATAATAGGGCACCTACTTAGATTAAGTGATCAGAACAATCATTGTAGGGTAACCTTTAAGCTGAGTTCCCAAGATAAGATGGAGTTGTTGTTGTTGTTCATTCGCTAAGTTGTGTCTGACTCTTTGCAACCCCATGGGCTGCAGCAACCAGGCTCCCCTGTCCTTCACTATTTCCCGGAGTTTGCTCAGATTCATGTCCATTGAGTTGATGATGCTATTTAACCATCTCATGGAGGCAGCCATGTAAATATGGAGAAAGAGGATTCTAGTCAAAGGAAACCAAGGATCCCAGGGGAGGAAGAGCCGGTCCTTCTACTACTGCTCCTGCAAAGTCTGTCAGCACAATGGATTTCCTTTCTTTTCATGAATTTATGTATTGCTTCACAAATTATTTACCTGAATTTCAGCTTCTAGTAGGTAATTTTCTGTGAAGTTTTGGATGAATGGAATAGCAACCCAAAGAATGTAACTTTTTGTGTTCTAAAATAGAGTATTCATCTTTAATTTGAAGACAGAATATTGTTTTGTGGACTAGGAGACTATTTTTATAGTTTGACAGCTACATCCCAAATATAACTGAAATATCATTGCAAATAATTATAGAACATAGAGAAATCATTAGGGACCTGAAACGTCTTACTCATATCACCTTGGAGAGAGACAGTGAAGTTGCTCAGTTGTGTCCAACTCTTTGTGACCCCATGAACTGTAGCCTGCAAGGCTCCTCCATCTGTAGGATTCTCCAGGTAAGAATATTGGAGTGGGCTGACATTTCCTTCTCCAGAAGAACTTCCCTACTCAGGTATCGAACCCAGGTCTCCTGCACTGCAGGCAGACTCTTTACCATCTGAGCCACAAGGGAAGCCCCAAAACAAACAAGAGTATAAAGCATTGACTGGGAATCGAACCCAGGTCTCCCATGTGCGAGGCAGAAATTCTACCACTGAACCACCAATGCCCCTATTGGAAGAAGATTCTTAGGAAAGTGTGGCCTATGTCAAAAGTAGCTGTATTTTATATGGTGATATCAAATCTGATTTGTACCAATGCATTCATAAAATATATTAATTATCATTTATAAGAAAATCATGCTCAAATTTATCTTTCCATTGGTTGAAAATAATGTAGAAATAGTCATTTTGGTGTAATACAGCTACTTTTGACATAGGCCACACTTTTCTAAGAACCTTCTTCCCTTTTTAAATTCTGTAATATAAGACACAGTGATCCGAAGCTGGGCTCTCAATTGTTTCACCTCAAGCAAAATTGAAAACATTTTATGATAAGGAAAACCTGCAGAGAAGATTTAAAGGCTAAAATCTTTAGCCTGTTTTCTAAGTCAAATTTGGGTTTGCATATTTAATATTGTTGGGAAGATTCACAGTAAAAATGGGGCACCGTTTTTGATCTCTGTTGTTTGCAGACATAAGCATATTTTACTCACTGAATTATTAACTTCTCCATAAGCCTGTCAGTTTTTAGAAAAAGACAAAGAACTTGCAAAATAACATGTCAGAAACTGTGATTCAGAGAGAGAACAAATGCATCCAACTCCCAGAATAACCTCAGAATTGACCCGATGGAGTCTTAAATAAGAAGCTTTCTAAGAATATGGTTGCTTCACAGTAACTTTCTATGAATTTTCTCAAACAGAATTTCACAAGGGCCCATGGCACTCAAAATTTTAAATTGCTCATCTTTTCATTTATTTTTTGGGGGAGGGGGGAAGATAGCTAACAAGTCCTTAAAATTTCACCAAATCATTGACACACTTTTTGTGAAATAAACATGTTAAGAAATTTACAGGAGAGCCACTCTTTTCTATCGCATTAGAAGAACAATATTAGGAGTTTCAACACAAGGTCAATTCTACTCTATCCCTTTGGGTTCTTCTAGACTAGTCTAAACAAAGTAACCCAGCATTCACCTTTGATGGGATGCAAAAGTCAGTCATCTCTCTCCTCATCCCATACCACCTCCACCTACAGTTCCTGGATGCATTAGACCCAGGCATGCAGTATCTGGTGTCCAAGCCCAGGGGACAGGCACCATGAATACTGCAGCTACTAAACATGATCTACTGGGACAGCCAGAAAGGAAGTCAGTTCTTATTCATCTGGGTTTTCTGTTGCTTCTTAAAGCCCACAATGATTTTCAGATGTTCGAGTGAAATGCTGGTACCCTGGAAGAGTCAACAAATGAGCTATGAATATTTTATTAGTACTATTAATAGCTCATCAAATAGTGAACGGAGGCTGGTAGATTCAAAACTCACATATAAATAACTGTTTAGAGTCCATTGTTAGTAGCTGCTGAGCATTAAGATCTACTTTGTAGCCTGATCTAGTGAAAATACGTGTGTACATATCTAATTTGAGAGATGGGAAGGTGGGAATCCAGAATATAGAGAAGCCTTTGAACTTCCTTTGACTAAGTCAAACATAAGAAGTTATCACTTTCTACTTTTCACATCACAGTCAAAAATACTCTTCCTTCCTTTGGTTCTGGAAGTGCAATGCAAGAACAGGTATGAGTCTCTTGGCTTTTTGCTTGTATTCATGTTCCTTTTGTGCCTCTCAAGTTTTGCACATCAGTAAGTAAGTGAAGACAGTATGTGTAGAAAGAAAAACATGCCCTTGAAGTGGTTTGCAGCTTCAAGGAACATAACAAATGTCAGCCTAGGAAAATAGCAACTTACTCAAGGTCAAAACAAATGCAATTTGCTGTCTTAGGGAGACCAACTTGCTGGTACAGGTGAAGGAGCACTTTCTTCACATGAGAACCACACCATCTTGGCAGGCTGTTTGAGTGAACCAGGCTGCAGTGGGGAGGTTTGTCCCAAATCTTTCATTACCTCGCTCTGACTTACTACCAAAGACTGCCCAGGCATGTAGATACTAGTGAATTCTGTGTATCAGCAGGGACTGAGAAAATGAAAACTGAAGAGGCTTCACAGATGTGGGTTGTTTCAGAAGAGTAGAGAAGAGAGGGAGGAAGATTGTAGATCTTAGGGAAAACATTAATATTGTGAGTCAGATGCACCTGAGGTTTCCATATGCTTTGCAGATTCAATTTCTGTGGTGAAGCACACATCTTCTTTCTTTGTTTACTCTTCCACATTCTCCTCTTGATTTTCCTCCAACTTGAGATTTCTTCTGCTGGATTTTAAAGATATGACTTTAAAGCAGGCTGCTCTGGCCTAGGCAAATTGGTTTGATAACAATGGTTTCCTAGACAAGAACTAGAAAAAGGCGAGTAACAAATTAGATATTTCTAGAATCAACATTTTAGCAAAGAAGTCTAATTGGGGTGAATGGACCCCAACTTCTTGAAACTGGATCTCTACTTCTTCCAAATTCCCCAAATAGTTATCTCTTTGTTGCATCTGACCACAGAAAGTCTCATTGCTATAGTTCAGAGAAAACGAAACACAGTAAAAAGTATCACTCACTTCATAGTCCAAGTATGTCAGTTGCAGACATAAGAGAGGTAGGAGCAGGGAGGAAGAAGGCTGTGCTTTACATAGACATTCTGAAATCTAAGATCTTTTCATCTGTGATGGGATCGACAAACTATAGCCCCCAACTCAAATCCAGCCTAATTCTAGAAGCTAAGAACGGCTTTTACATTATGTATCCTCAAAACCCTAATATACTTATTATCTGACCATCAGAGAAAAAGTTTGCTGACTCCTGATACTGTCTGCAGATCCCTAGAGCTTTAAAGCGCTTCACTGGGTTCCTGGAACAACCACAGATGAGGAGGAAGAGGGCGTGGAGGATTTTGTGGGAGGTGTTAGAACAGGGCTGGAGAAGAATGATGCACCTGGTATCTGCTTTGGGCAGAACTCAATCACGTGGCTGCAGCTAGCTGCAAGAGAGGACAGGAAATACAGTCCAGCTCTGTGCCAAGGAGAATGATGAATCTGGTTGGTGAAAATTCTGGTTTTACAAAGCCCACAAGATT
Source organism: Giraffa tippelskirchi (assembly GCF_054371585.1). Lineage (NCBI taxonomy): Eukaryota > Metazoa > Chordata > Mammalia > Artiodactyla > Giraffidae > Giraffa > Giraffa tippelskirchi. Next base: position 136,716,008 of record NC_137283.1, read on the forward strand.
AACTACTCACAAAATTAAATAGGCAGTTGTTCAAGAATTCAGGAAAAAGCCAGAGCACTGCAGACTGAGGTTATGAAGTTATCATGGTGTTTTCCCAGAAGAGGTCAAACTAGGATGATCAGTCATCAAGAGGATGGGAAATATAGGTAACTGGCCTGAGATAATCAAAGCACAAAGGTGGAAAATGGCTTTATGCTTTGCCAGGGAATGGTGAAGTCTTGCCCAGGGAATCATACTTAATAAGGAAAGAGGCTTCACAGGGAGGGAATTTCTAGGAAATACTCTTTAGAAGATTGGGTTCCACTGGTAAAGGTCTTGAGTGTCAGACCAAGGCAGAAAGTATATATGCAGGCCAACTTCTAAAATTCATCCAACCAGGGATTTTTTTCTTCTGATTTTTAATTTGTTTATTTTTGCTCTATGGCTACATTGTCTATGAGTCTGTAAACACTGCGTTTTGAGTTTCTTCACAGATTTCTCTGGGTGAAGGTTACCTTCAGAAGATAGGAGTGTTAGGATTTCAAGAAAAGCAATGAAATTGTAAAAAACTGATCCATCTCTTTTGAAAAAATCAAAATTGTCAATTATGCATTTATAGGAGTATATGATAATATTTATGCTCAGTTTAAAGAATAATAATAAATTGAACACTCAGGCACCCATCACCAACATAAATAGTAGTAAAATATTATCTATATTTGTGATCCCTCCATCTATATAGGGTCTCTTGATCACATCTCCCTCTCTCTATTGCCTCTTCCATGAAACAATAATTCTGCATTTTATGTTAGCAATTATGTTACTATTCTTTGTAATTTTACCACCTATATATGTATCTCTATAAATACATGATTTTATTTTACCTATTTTTTGACCTGTGACTTTTTTTTCCTCAATTTTTCATTTTTAAAATTCATGCAAATTGCGGCTGCTTGTAGCTAGTAGATAATTTGTTTACATAAGACTCTACTCTAAATGGCCATTCCTTTTTCTTTTTAAATTAGAGAAAACCTATCTCTTCCAAAGAAGGCATTAAAATGAATAATAACAAAACAGAACAAAATAAAACCAAAACCAGGAAATAAGATGCTAGTGATGTTTAATTTGGTTTGCTATGACATTTATCTGTATTCTTTTTGGTGGTTTGTTTTTTCAAAGCACCAGTTCCTGCATGTGATTGAAGAGCTCTGTCTACTTTAGAGACTGCCCCTGTCCCCTAGTCCTCCCCATGCCAGTTAAGGACCTTCAAGGCACTTTTGTGCTACCAGGTCTCAGATTCCACTTCAAAACATTTTTGTATGGGCCTTTGTGGTAGAATTTCTTTTTTTTTCCCAGACCTCAGGCCATTTACAACACATGACTTGGCTTTTAAAATCCAGTGCTTCTAGTTATAATGTAAGTCTGACAGTGATAATTTTATGTTAGTCATCTACATTGTTGGACTTTTGTCCTTGAGTCTTTGAAGGATTCAATTTTGTAAATGAAATAGGCCCTTGTCTGTTTTACACCCCTGTCTGGCTAAAAGAACATTTCTTAGCTCCAGTTGATACATCCATTAATCCATCCATCCAGAAAGCTTGGAAATCCTGAATCAGCACCTGGGGAATGTCCATGTACAGTTCCTTGAGAGAACCTCATCTGTTCAAGGCTCACTATCTAATGGAGTTTTCAAGAGTATAAACAGCCACCTGACCTCTTCCCATAGAAGGAGACTAGAAAATCCTTCTGAGAGTGATAGAACATTTGCTTAAACATTTCTTCAAGTTTCTTTTCCTTTTTGTGTATGTTTCATGGGCAGGTTTCACTTCTGAGTAATTAGCATACATTCGCCTCATGAGAACAACTTGAGTTGCTTGCAAAAACTCATTTTTAAGCTTCTTTGCTTAAAGCAATCAGTTCCATAAATTATACATCTGTTACTTGATATGCATTTTCCAATAGGTAGTCTAAAGCCATCCCACATGAATACTCATTTTCACATTAAAGGTAGAAAAGGCCTGAAAGCCTGATTTTCTGGCACTTTTTTCTTCTTTTTTCCTTTTGCCAAGAGGCAGACACTGTTCTTTTGGAAAAATCTATTTATTCCTGATGGGAAGTTTTATTTCTGTCTTCAGAAACATCACTTTTGATTTGTATAATTAGTTCAGCAAACTGCTTCTTAAAGTGATAAATAAATATTAAATTAAACTTGCAATTAGAGTTTACTAAAAATATAGGTTGCTATAATTTTGTTGGTGATAGAAGTACAGAAGTAGAAATGATTAATGATGATTACTAATTATGCAGCTGTGTTCAGAGCACACAAGTCTATAGAACCATGGGGTTAAGTCAAATAAGGACTTCCTCCTAGGAAAAACCTTTGTAGACGGTATCTAAATACAGCTCATTTCAGTCTGTACTTAATCAGCCCCATCACCTGCCATCACTTCACATAACAAACAAAACCAGAAATACAGAGCACTAGAATGAAGAACCATCTCATTCTTCTTTCCTTTGTTGTTATTTTGTTGGCTGTTAATTTGCATTTTAAAAATTCTATCAACATGAGAAATGATCAGATATTAATAATAGTGAGGAGGCAACTGTGACTTCTTTTCTAAATTTTGCATAATCTGTCTTGGAATTTCATGTTAAAAATGGCTTATTGATGAGGCTAGTGAAAGTTTCTATAAAATAAAGTCACTGAATATTTGACTTACAGACAGAAGTTGTAAGTTTGAACCCTTCATCTGTAACTTAAAATAAGAAAACCTACAAAGTAGCTCTCAGCATTTTTTAACCGTATATATTTTTTTGATAAACACAAAAGTCATTTTTGCTTTCCTGTTCTTCACTCCTGTGGAAAAGTCATTATTTCAGGAAAAACAATTTTGCAAGTAAAGTAACTGAGAGCCAGAGAAGTTATGTGAAACAAATATCTCAAGCTTGATTCTCTTAAATCCCAGTCACGTGTTACTTTCCATACCCAATCAATGAGCAAAAACAAAACAGAAAAAGAGAGAGAAGGAAAGAGGGAGAGAGAGAGAGACAAAGGAGAGAGAGAGAGAAATAGGGAGAAAAAAAGAGAGAAAAAAGAAGAGAGGAGAGATAGAAGATGATACTATTACTTTCATAAATGTTCAATGGGGCATGTTGGGTAGGGAGGAAAATGATAATAGTGGTAGGGAAATAAGAAAATAGAAATATGGAAGAAGTTGTCACCTAACAAACATAGCTACTGTAGCTATAATTTTGCAGCCATTTAACTTGAATGTTGAATTAGAAGGATGTACGCACCTTTCCTTCACAGAGGTGGCTTGTTGTGATGAAATAGATTAAAAGAAAGAAAGAAGGCTTCCAGAGAGATGTCTCTGTTGAAATCTAGTTCCACCACTGAAGTGCACAGTGACCTTGGTCAGGTTACATAACTTATTTACTTTTTTTTCCCCCTTATGAGATATGGTGATAGAATAGCCATCAACCCTACCCACCTCCCAGGGTTATCTGAGGACCCAATGAGGTCATTTTTTGTGTAAAGGCTCTTTGAAACCCGCAAAGCATCAAAGTAACATATAACATATGACAAACCACAAGGAAGCTTCAGAGTGTTCCTGGGTCTGGCAGTCGAAAGTCAAATACAAATGAAAATGTAGAAGATGGATCACTTCTTTTTGAAGAAAAAGTCTGTTAATCCACATTGTTGTTATTGTTTAGTCACGAAGTCGTGTTCAACTCTTTTGTGACCTCATGGACTGTAGCCCACCAGGCTCCTCTGTCCATGGGATTTCCCAGGCAAGAATACTGGAGTGGGTTGCCATTTCCTCCTCCAGGGGATCTTCTTGACCCAGGGGTTGAACTTGTGTCTCCTGCATTGGCAGGTGGATTCTTTTCCACTAGGCCACTGGGGAAGCCATAGCCATAGTTGTAAGACCACCTTTGCCATTACTTGAGTGCTTACTATTAAGAACAGAGCTTAAGCAATTTTATTTTCTCATTGTAATTATAAGAATAGTGTTTCAGAGAGGTGTTGAGGGAAGAAAGCAAGGTATTGAGGACTGAGACAACTTTTCAAGGGACTGGGTTACTTGGCCCCTCTTCCAGAGCACTGGGAGAGGCCTACAAAGGGAGAAAGCACCCAGGAAGCTTGTCTCTGACTCTCTGCCTTTTCCTCAGTGATGAAGAGCCAACTGAAGAGCTGGAAAGAAATGTGCCTGACAGCTCCTCCTATGACCTCCCAGCCCAGCACCTCCTGCCAGAGCTGGCTAGCAAGTGGTGGAGATGGACGCAGTGAGGACAAGAGTGGATGTGAGATCAGAGCCACTGACACAATGGCCTCTCACCTTTGACAGCACCTCAAACTGCCGGGGCTCCAGAAAGGAAATAGACATTTGGAAACAGAGATGACAAATGGCTTTTCAGTCCAACAGCTCAGCATGTGGTACTGGATTTCAGAGAATTGGAAAAAAAAAAAAACAAACTACTGCTTATCCTCTGTGGGCTTATCAAGTGTTTTATTACATTATTATAAAATATAGCCTTAGCCTAAAATTCTTGTTTGCACGAGGGTGTGACCAGTTCATGGGTGGAAAATTTCAATAATTCTTTCCATTCTGTTCTATGTCCCTCCCTCCTTTGTCCAGCAGTTCAGGGTCTCTATTGTGAGCTCAATATGCTCAAATCCTAAGGATCTACTTAATTTGGGATTTTAAAGCTTCAGGAACCAAAATGGTGGGGAAAAAAAAGAAGTCAGAAGTCTTTGGAGATAGGGTCAAATACTTGCCAAATGTTTGTATGAATAGCAGATATGACTCTTTTCTTTACTTAGGCAACCATCCAGTTATATTTATCAAATGATTATTCAGCCAACACGATGTCAAAGACACTATATGAGTTCTTCTTTTAACGCTTCAATTCAGCAAATCATCTGAGGTGACCTATTCCGTCATTAAAATGGTCACGTTGGTTGTGCACTTATGTCTCTTGCCCACTTGTGGTTTTTCCCAACTCCTGTGCGTGAAGCAGGTGTTGACAATTGTTACTGCATGATGGAAATAGTTAGAAACACCAGCACTGGTGGGTGGACAAATGCCTTCATCAGGAAGTCATGAGTTGGCTTGAGATAAGAAAAGGTTGACTTGAACACCACCTTCCCCTTGGTCTCGTTTGGACATTCTCTTCCTTTCACTGCTCTCAGCTGAGAATTCTGTCCTTTAAGTCACTGAAAAGCCTATCCCCCTCTCCCACATACACACGCCTTCCTTGCAATCAGCTGAACCACTTTCTAAGAGGAAGCTGTAGATTCATGAAGTAAGAGACAAAAGTTAATGTCAGCTCTCTCTTAGACAATAGACTTCAGAAACAAAAGGAAGTTTCCACAAGCCAAGATGCACAGATGGTCCATTCTGAAGCCACACTGGCCTTCTCCAGCACCATGATGAGCAGCATTCCAGGCGGCCTGGAGAGCAAATTCTGAGGCTTTCTCTTCCCCACAGTGCAGAAGTATATCTCCCTGCCACTGGCCCGCAGCACACTTTTTAACTTAAAAGCAAATTCTTATTCTTTGAAGACTAAACATTAAAAAAAAACAAGCTTCAGCCTCTCTGGAAAAGCAATTGATAAATACACTCAAACTGTGAATCTATTTTCACATTGTTAAGCATTTATTTATTAAAAAATAATATACGTTTCTGGAAATAGCTCTTTTTTGAAAATCTCCCCAGGGTAAGAACACAGCACACATAGTCTGTAGAATCAAGGCCCTGTAGGTAAGAGAAATTATTTTGTCATATGGATTCCTCAGGAAAGAAGATCATGCCAAGATAAGCATCTACTGGTTTTTTTTTTTAATTTCAATTCTCCACCCTATGATAATCTATTATAAATTGTATTTGTGATAGATTTGTAATGTGTCAATGTGGTGAGGATAAACTACACTTCCTGGAACTTCTGTTCTTGTATGTTTCAGGTGCAAATGGGCTCTAAGAAAGATGCTCATGGGAGATGTGGAGGGAGGAAGGGAAGCAGCACCTGTATTGTTGCTCATCACTCTGTCGCTTACCTGCTGCCACATCTCATTGGTGTGAGACAGTGGCCGGCGTTACAACTGCCTCATCATCCCCAGGTCCTCCAGATTCTCTGATTCGCACATAAAGTGAGCAGAAAGGAGCAACTGCTCTCGACACAGTGATGAGACATTCACCTGTCAGAGGGTAGGGAATAAACCCCATGAAAAATCAAGGACCTGCAACCTCAGTGAAATATCTAGGGGTCCAGTCTGTGACATGTTAAGGACACTTTTTCACGCATTTACTGAGCAACCTAAAAAGCTACAAGTTGTGAGCAGGGGCCCAGAACAAGAGCAAGCTCTGTATGAAGCCTAGACTGCCACTGCCACTTGTGTGACTGAACGCAAATTCATGTGCCCAATGCACAGCCGATATACCAAAACATCAGACTTTTGAGCAGAGAAGCATTTATTTCAGGGCCAGGTAAGGAAAAAGGGTGACTCATGACCTCACCACCACCCCCAAACACCCCAAATGGTTTTGGCAACATATTTTTAAAGGCAAGGTGAGGGAGGAGGGGTCACAGGGTGTGTGATCAACTTGTGCACGATTCTCTGATTAGCTGATGTTGAGGTAACAAGCCAGTGTCACAGGGGTTAACATTATCAATTGTCAGGCACCAGGAAGTCTAGGGGTTTATGATCATCAAGTCTTCCATTTGGTGGTGGTTTCCCTAGTGGCTCAGATGGTAAAGAATCTGCCTGCAGTGTGGGAGACCCAGGTTCAATCCCTGGGTTGGGAAGATCCCCTGGAGAAGGGAATGACAACCCACTCCAGCATTCTTGCCTGGGGAATTCCGTGGACAGAGGAGCCTGGCAGGCTACAGTCCATGGGGTCACAAAGAGGCAGTCATGACTGAGAGTCTAACACACACTTTAGCATCTACAGAATAATTCAGGAAGTGTGCATCAAATGTTATTATCTAGGTCCTTCAGAGAGGAGTTACTGGGGAGGATACGGGGTATGGCTCTGGCCCAGGAAGGCCCACAGGCTCCTGCTTGGTTACACTTGGACCATAATCCAGGAGATCCAATGGTGCTTGAAATGTCATTGACTTATATGATTGCTATAATATTTAGAGCCTCTTTCAGGTTCCCATACATGGATCACAATGCAAATCCTTAGGATTTTAGAATAAAGCCCTGCCATCCTCTGTGGATAACTATTCTTTTAAGAAATAGCTTATGTTTTGCTAATGAGTCTTGGTAAACATTGAATGCTTGGCCATGGGTTACTAACGTACCATGTGACCTGAGCTAGGTATTGTCTGACCCACTGAGCCATAAAGTTAAACACGCACTGAAGTATTTCATTCTCAAGTGAGAGTGCTATATACAAAATTGGGTTTGAGCAGAACATGAAGGCACAAGTATGCTGTATGAGCAAGTGGCCAGTATATAGCCAGAGCCTCTACCCCTGATATATTGTCATCTTTACCTTAATCTGTACCTATGGCCTCCTGGGGAGCTCCCTGTGTTGGAGAAAGAAAATACTCAGGTCTGTTCCACACATGGTTCTCCACAATAGGCAGATGGCACACAAAAATGGTCAGCTAAGAACAAAATGGACAGTTGAAGCTTAACAACCTTACCCTGAAGACCAGGGGTAAAGGGAAATCTTCCCAGTGCCAGAATACTGAGCGCTGCCCCTGGTTGTCCATTTTGCTAGTAAGGAGAGATGTCCAGAAGTACAAGTCTACACTAATTTATGGGCCATGGCTAATACCTGGCTGAACATCAAGAGATTTGGAAGGAACATGATTGAAAAATTGGTGTCAAAGGGATCCGGAGGAAACGCAGGTTGATAGAGCTTTCCAAATGGGCAAGGCGTGTGAAGATATTTGTTTCTATGTGAATGCTCACCAAAGGGTGAATTCAACAGAGGAGTATATTAATAATCAGATGGAGAAGATGAGCCATTCTGTGGACCTCAATCAGCCTGCTTCTCCAGCAACTTTGTCATTGCTCAGTTGGCTCATGAATAAAGTGACCATGGCAGCTGAGATGAAAGTTTTGCAGGGGCTCATAGTTGTCTGCTTACCAGGGACCTCCTGGCCGTGGCTGCTGCGAGAGCCCAATATGTTAATAGCAGAGGTCAACAGTAAGCCCTGGCATGGCACAATTCCCAGATACTAACTAGCCACCTACTGGCACACTGATTACATTAGATTAGATCTTCTCTCCTGGAAAGGACAGTGTTTTATTCTTACTGGAATAGACATCTACTCTAGATATAGATTGCCTTCCCTTCCCACAATGCTTCTGCCCAAGCCACCACCAAAACCATGTACAGAATGATTTATTCACTATCATGATATTCCACAAGCCATCATTTCTGACCAAAAAAAATTATTTCATAGCCAATAAGGTACAGCAATTGCCTCATGCAGCTCCCTGGTCTTGTCATGTTCCCCATCACCCTGAAACAGCAGGCTTGACAAAATAATAGAATGGCCTTTTGAAGACTCAGTTATGGTGAGATGTCCAGGATCAAACATGCTCCAAATCATCATCCAATGCTTATTTTTGTTTCTCCCACTCCCAGTACTCATAGGTCTGGGAATAAGTAGTGGTGATGGGAAAGGTTCCTCCCAGTACTGTCCCTGGTGATCCACTAAACTTTTGCTTCCTGTCCCTATGATGTTAGGCACTGCTGGTCCAGAGGTTTTAGTTCCCAAGAGATAAGTGCTTCCACCAGGGCACCTAAGGATGACTCTGTTGAACTGGGTGCCCCTTGATTCATGCCATTGAATCAACAGTGAAAGAAGGGAGTGACTGAACCTGGGCTGATTCTGCACAAAGATGTTAGAGAAAAAGTCTCCAGTGTTAAAGATCTTCTAGGTTGCATCTCAGTATTCCCATATCCTCTGATAAAGCTACATCAATTCAATTATTAAGATTGCTAATGACCCAGACCCTTCAGGAATGAAGATTTGGTTCACCCCACCAGGTAAGGATCCACGACTAGCTGAAGTATTTGCTGAAGATGAAGGGAATATGGAATGGGAAGTGGAAGGAAGTAGTTATAAATATCAGCTATGACCACACAACCAGTTGCAGATATAAATACTGTAATAGTTATGAGTATTTCTTTCTTACTGTGATATGTTGGTTTTGTTCAGTCTCTAAGTTGTGTCCAACTCTTTGCAGCCTCGTTAAATGCAGCACTGTGATATGACCATGTATATATATATGTGTGGGCTTCCCTGATGGCTCGGTGTTAAAAGAATTCACCTGCAATTCAGGAGACATGGCTTCAATCCCTGAGTCAAGAATATCCCCTGGAGAAGGAAATGGTAACCCACTCAAGTATTCTTGCCTGGGAAATCCCATGGACAGAGAAGCTTGGTGGGCTACAGTCCATGAGGTCGCAAAAGAGTTGACATGATGTAGGGACTGAATGACAACAACAATGAATGTATAGTTATATATAGTTTATATACATATATGCTTATACATATATATATTTATCCAATTATTTTTGCATTTTTCCTATGTCTCATTCTCATTTTTTCATCTAACATAAGATGTGTTAATAGTAGATGACTTAATATCTCAGTATATAAATAGTAAAGGATAGCAAAGGAGAAGTGTGAACTAGCAAGGTGCACACTAAAATCAAAATTCCCCCAAAGTGAAGAAAAAAAAAAAAACAAAAACAACTTTGGATCCTCTTCTGGGCAAAGATTAGTGTTTGGGTTATTCTTGGGATAGGTGCATCATGTTAGGTGGAGACATGACTGTGTTATTATCTTTATTTGGAGATTAAGTGTGATTTTAAAAATATGTTTGAGTGCCAGGTTGTCAAAGAGTAACTCTGACAGTGCGTAAACTTGAGGACGCTGAACTCTACTTCCCAGAATCTCTCTCCTATGCGTTAGAGTGGGAAGAAAGAAATTCTTGTGCAAAATTTGGAGGCGGTGTGAAATTGCAGCCATTTCATAGTTTGTACATAGCTTGTTTCTTCACTGCTGTCTCACCTCCTGCAGGAGGCAGCAGCTGGGCCTGTGACTCCTCTGTGCCCAGCTCTTCCTCCAGTTTCTCCAACTCCTGGGCCAGGTATGTACGTTTAGCTCTGTGATGAGTGTCCTGCTTCTGCAGGAAATCTGTGTAATCAAGGTCAAAGGCATTAAGAACTGATACAAATTTCAATCTCCTTTGAACTACAGCTTGTCCACCTGGATTCTAGCTTGTTCTGAAATAGGCTCTTCCCAATTTTATATCCACCTTCCTTTTCTGATAGCCTTTCCTTGGACTTCAAGCTCCAACATCAGATGTGAAGACAACAATTTTACAAACATGAATTAACCATATACACCAATTCCATAAGGTCAGATCTCTGTAACTATACTATATGTAAGTGCATGTTCAGTTGTTTCAGTCATGTCCGATTCTTTGCAACTCCATGACTATATAGCTCACCACATTCCTCAGTCTATGGGATTCTCCAGGCAAGAATACTGGAGTGGGTTGCCATGACTTCCTCCAGGGGATCTTCCCAACCCAGGGATTGAACCTGTGTCTCCTGCATTGCAGGTGAAATCTTCACCGCTGAGCTACCAGGGAAGCCCAACTGTACTATATACGTAACAACAGAGATGAATCTCAAAATAATTATGCTGAGTGGAATAAGATGGACAGAAAGAGCATATACTGTATGAATTCATGTATATAAAGCTCTAGAGGGAATTCTTCAGTGGTCCAGTGGTTAAAACTGAGCACTATCACTGATGGGGCCTGGGTTCAAAATTCTTGATAGAGAAACTAAGATCCCACAAGCTGTGTGGTGAGGCCAAAAAATAAATAAATAAAATAAAACTCTAATAAATGCAAACTAATCTAAAATAGGAGAAAACACATCAGTGCTTGCCTGGAGAGATGGCAGGGGAGAGGCAGTGAGTGGTAGGGTTGGGGAAGGGTTAGGAAGAGGAAGAAGTAGTTTTTTGAGACTGATTATTATTTTCACTCTCTTGAAAGTAATGATACTTTCATGAATGTATGCATGTGTCAAAACTTACTAAATTGTTCGATTTAAACATGTACATTTTTTGTATGCCAATTATGCCTTAATAAAATTAAAATATTTCTTTTTAAAAAATGCAACCTTTTAAAATTCAACCAAAATACTGTGTTAGTCAGGTTGAAGCAGAAATATAAATATTTTATAATACATGAAATCATACACTATATGCTCTTTTTGTTTGTCTTATTTCACTCAGCATAATTATTTTGAGATTCATCTCTGTTGTTAGGTGTTCATTCTAAAAGAGTTGAATCTAAAAAGTTAGATTTTCTTTGTCTTTTTAAATTGAAGTATAGTTGACTTATTTGACTTATGTTGTGTTAATTTCAGGTGTACAGCAGAGTGATTCATGTATTCTTTTTCAGATTCTTTTCCCTTAGAGCTTGTTACAAAATAAAAGATTAAATTCTTAAATAACAACATATTGTTTAAGTATAGATTAACCACAGGCATTTAGATGCAGTGTGACAGGGCATAATTCAGAGATACAGAAGTCCAGGCAATAATTCATGATATTTTGGAAGCACTTCCTGATGGCAGGAGGACCTAGAGATAGCATCATTACATCAACTTCATCATTAAGCGGAGAAGTGTAAGCTTCTTTTGGAAAGGGCTTTGAAAGGCTGAACTCTGCATAAAATGGAAATCTTGGCCAGTGGAATAGGGCTGGACTGCGCTATTGCCAAAGGTTATCCAGGAGACTAGGGAGGGACTGGACACCACCCACTAATTTATGAGTGGGGCACCTTCTGAGAGGAACCTGGAATAATATCAGCCTGAATAAAGGTCAATCACTCTTGTTCTTACCTTGCTTGAGCACCATCAGCATATGAATTCAGCAGCTCCAGGGTGGCCCCTTTCACCCAGTTCTGCTCTAGCCAGGTTTCTCTCACTTTGCTCAGACAAGCCAGGAGAGACAGATTTCTCCACAGGGTCCTTTAAAGCCTCCGAAGATGAGTCATAGAAAGCAACACAGTGTAGTGGACATTTGACTAAAAAGAGAGAGATCTGGATTTTAACCCAAATCTGGCATGTATTAATTGAGGGACTATGAATAAATCAGATTCTCCCTCTGAGTCTCATTCCCTCAACAGTCAAATGAAGGAACTGAACTATGTGATCTTGAAAATCTCTTCATTCTATGCATCTGATGTAGTGGGATAATAAAGTCTTAGAGGATGAAAGGCCTCGTTGTGGTCATGTCAAGAACCATGTAGACAATCTAAGTTGAACCATTGAGTGTAATTCTAGGCACTACAGCATAGCCAGCCATCCACTCATCTATCCATCCAATCATCCATCCAACCATCCATCCATCCATCCATCCATCCATCTATTCATCCAATAAATATTTAGTCAACAGCAATATGTATCAATAATGTCAGATATGCAGATGATATCACCCTTATGGCAAAAAGTGAGGGAGAACTAAAGAGCCTCTTGATGAAAGTGAAAGAGGAGAGTGAAAAAGTTGGCTTAATATTCAACATTCAGAAAACTAAGATCATGGCATCTGGTCCCATCACTCCAAGGCAAATAGATGGGGAAACAGTGGAAGATTTTACTTTGGGGGGCTCCAAAATCACTGCAGATGGTGACTGCAGCCATGAAATTAAAAGACGCTTGCTCCTTGGAAGGAAAGTTATGACCAACTTAGACAGCATATTGAAAAGCAGAGACATTACTTTGCCCACAAAGGTCCATCTAGTCAAGGCTATGGTTTTTCCAGTAGTCATGTATGGATGTGAGAGTTGGACTATAAAGAAAGCTGACAGCAGAAGAATTGATGCTTTTGAACTGTGCTGTTGGAGAAGACTCTTGAGAGTCCCTGGGGCTGCAAGGAGATCCAGCCAATCCATCCTAAAGGAAATCAGTCCTGGATATTCATTGGAAGAACTGATGTTGAAGCTGAAACTCCTATACTCTGGCCACCTGATGCGAAGAGCTGACTCATTTGAAAAGACCCTGATGCTGAGAAAGATTGAGGGCAGGAGGAGAAGGGGCCGACAGAGGATGAGATGGTTAGATGGCATCACTGACTCAATGGACATGGGTTTGGGTGGACTCCGGGAGTTGGTGATGGGCCGGGAGGCCTGGCATGCTGCGGTTCATGGGGTCGCAAAGAGTCAGACACGACTGAGTGACTAAACTAACTAACTGACTAATTAATCCAATATTATTAACTTCTATTCTTAAATGTAAAGGTGATGCCTTTAAACCTGAAGTTCATCTTCATAAAAAGCATTTATTTTTGAGGTTTATGTCATAAACACTAATATGTTTACTTATTAGCATCTAAATTCTCCAGCGATGGCTTTAAATCAATACATTTCTGTTTCAAAATTTTTTTCCTTTATTTTTTTCAGTTTATCAGAATCCAGAATCCAGAATTTGATTTTATCAGAATCACCCAGCTTTAGGTGAATTGATTAAAAGAGAAGAAACAGCTTACACCAACAGAAAAACTCTGATCAACACTTTTAATTTTTGTTCTCAACTTATACAGTTGAAGATAGTAGTAAGTGTACAGTATGTGTTGTGTGCTAAGTCACTTCAGTCATGCCCACCTCTTTGTGACCCCGTGGACTGTAGCCCACCAGGCTCCTCTGTCCATGGAATTCTCCATGCAAGAATACTGAAGTGGGTTGCCTTGCCCTCTCTGCCAGGGGATCTTCCCAACCCAGGGATCTAACCTACATCTCTTTTGTTTCCTGCATTGACAGGCAGGTTTTTTATCACTAGCGCCACCTGGGAAGCCGATAGGCCTGTTGAAATAGTTTAACCTTACATGTTTAGCTATTCAACAGACCTGGGTGAAGTCTGCTCCCCTCTCTGACTTCCCGGAAGCCAGCAAGCCAGGTCATGTGGCTGGCTGACCTCCCAGCACCACCTACCTCCACTCCATGAGATGCCATCAGATCCCACCCAAAGGAGCCAGTCGTCCCCATGAAACAATGAGCAATTCTTATAAGACACAAGTGGAGCTCTGTTACTGTGGCACAGGAAGGCTTGATAAGATCTCCCAGCCACAGCATTCTTTTGTGTCAGCAGACGCAAGTGGGATGTTCCTTCTGCGACTCTTACGAAGCAAGAGGAAGCAGGCTTTGAAACACAATGTTCATTGAAATTGGCTTTCATCTAAGGAATCCCATGGTGGCTCCTGCTTCATGATGCGCATTCTGTCTGCAGCTGAGCTCTCCTGATGCATTTCCGTTGTTTGTTCTGGGGGAAGGCAGCACCTTTATGAGGCTCACTCACTCTTAGTAGGTAAAGGGCATCACATTGTGCTAGACAAAGCATACAGTGTCAGGATGTCTCCAGTGAGTCTGGAGCCTAGAAGGAACATTATAAATAAAATTTAAAAAGACAGTCAAAGCCTCCGCCATCCCGGCTCAATGATGAAGCACTAGCTCTGTCAGAGAAGGGACATAAAGCCTCCGGGATGACCCTTGGGTGGCACATGCGTGCTTGGTGACTTTGGGGGCAGGAAGTATTTGTTGCTTTAGTTATTACAGTGGGCACAATGCCACAGGCCACAAATAGTGGTACTTAACTATAGTCTGAGTGCTGTGGGCACTCAGGGAATCTTCCCAGAAGCAAGTCTGCCTTCATTATTTATCAGGGGGGCAACTCTGGTTCTTAAAGGACAAGAAAGGGGAAGAGGAAGTAATCCACAGCATTAAATCATGAGTAAGAAGTTTCTCCATCCTATTGTCCTGGTTTATTAACAATTCGTCTTCTTTTCAGAGAAAAACATTCAGGATTCAATAAAGAGCCTCTGATTAAGAAGAGGTCTAAATCAGTACATGAAACAAGCCAACACTGTTTGGTCCATTTTTCCTTTTTCAGACACCTCCTCCCACCTATCGTTGCGCTTTCTTCTCTGCTGTGCTCCACCTGTACCAACCAACTCATAATACAAAGGAACCTAAACAGTTAACTCACAGTATGGATAGAAGAGTGAACATGAAATTTTCCACTTCCATGGCACTTTAACTCTGCATAAATATTGTGGGGTTTTTTTTTTTAATTTTCAAAACAAGCTGGTGAAGTTAGGTAGGCATTGTCTATTTCAGCAGTAGTGGGAATCAGCAGAGAGACAGAACAAGGTCAGAGACTCTTTAATCTCATAAAGAACTGGCAAGCAGTTCATGAAGGAAAATTCATGTGTCGGGTTCCTGGCCAAGACCTTGATCATCAAATTGGTTCCCCTAGGCATGTGGACAGGTGATCATCAATCTTCAACCTGACCGTCAAGGCTGGCTAAAGTCTGTATGAGTCTGTATAAACACATATGTCTATGTGTCTATGTGAAGGTAGCTGTGACAGAGGTACATACATACAGCAGATACTGATATTGGAAAACTCGAAAAACCTGAAAATTATTTCTTGGAGGCCACTGTACTTGCTCTAATCTAAAAAGAACAGACATCAATTTTATAAGTGATGTAGGACACAAGAAAATGACAACCCGGGCAGTTAACTTTCCCAAGAAGGGAAAAGATTCAAAAGAAATCAAAATTCTAAGAAATCAAAATTCTAGCTAAACCCCATAAGTAGAACCTAAAACTGCTCTCTAAATGGCTTATCTTTAGCTGAGCTAATAATGAAACTCTTGAATACCTGGAAATTTTGTGGAGTCTTCTCTGGGATATCCTTGGTAAAAGATTTGCCCAAATCTAGGTATTGTAAAAGATTCTGGTGACCTTTCCCCTATATCTGAGTTAAAGAGCTCATTCCTGATTTCAGTAGGTTTCTGGAAAAGAGAATTTATATTGGCAGTTGGCTTTGGATAGAAAGCACACATCTATTTAACTATCACTTTCTATCTATCATCCTTTTCCTTCAACCATGGTTAAGAGAATAAAAAAGAAATGAAATTATAAGATGGATAATGAGTAGCAAAACTTTGTAAAGGGGATTTCTGCATTGAGTGTGATATTCAGAGGTTCTTTTTAAGATTCTATGACTTTAAAAATCCTAGGAGAATAATACTAGTGCATATAATTTCTATACATATATTGGTGTTCTCTGAGTTAGCACCACATAAATAATATCCAGAAGGGATATCATATATTTTATTAAAACACATCTGATTCAGTTAATTTAATTAATTTATTTATTCAAGTTTTATTGTGATATAATTGATGTTCAGTACTATATAAGTTGGGGTTTCCCTGATGGCTCAAATGGTAAAGAGAGACCTGGGTTCAGTCCCTAGGTCGGGAAAGATATCCTGGAGAAGGGAATGGCTATCCACTCCAGCATTATTTCCTGGAGAATTCTATGGAAAGAGGAGCTTGTGGGTTACAGTCTACAGGGTTTCAAAGAGTCAGACACAACTGAGAGACTAACACTTTCATTTTTTTTTTTTTTTTACTATATAAGTTGAAGGTGTACAGCATAATGATTTGATCTGCATGTGTCACAAAATGATAACATACTAAGTTAGTGACCATCCATCATCTCATATAGATACAAAATGAAAGAAATAGAAAAATCTATTTTCCTTGTAATGAGAACTGTGAGGATTTACTTATGCTTGAGGTGATAAGTATCAGGCTTGGAAAGTAATTATCTGGGTGAAGAAGATAGGGAAGGAGATCTAAATAGAAGGACTAATATGAGAAATGTAAGGGCATCTGAAACACTAGGCACATTTGAAAAACTATGGTGGTGGTTTGGTTGCTAAGTCGTGTCCGACTCTTGCAACCCCATGGACTATAGCCCGCCAGGCTGCTCCGTCCATAGTTTTCTCCAGGCAAGAATACTGGAGTGGGTTGCCATTTCCTTCTCCAGAGGGTCTTCCCGACCCAGGAATCGAACACAGGTCTCCCGCATTGCAGGCAGATTCTTTACCAAATAAACTGTGAGGAAAGCCCGAAAACCTATAAATAACAGTATTTCTGGAATGTTGACAGTAAGGCAGAAATGGGGCAGGGTACATCTATAGGGCCCAGGCATGAAAACTGCTCTCAGACTTTAAAGTTTCTGTTAGGATGTGGATAAAAGAAATCAGAAGAAGATTTGGTTCTTAGCATTTTCTGATACTAAGACTCCAGGAATTCGATGGTATGAGATTTGGGATCAACGCAATCGAAAAGGCAAGACTGAGGTTATACTAAGATCAAAAGATTTACTTTAAGGTGATGAAAGGCAGCAGCTAGAATTGCAGGCAGGGCTAAAACACTATTGACATCTTGGTCAGTAGGTTGCGACCTCTTATGTGAGCTTTAAACAGCATTAGTGATATGACTCATTTTTTTTTCTTTCTTAGAAACCAATAGGACATCTACAAAGTCCTAGATCCTGACTGCGATTCTGTGTGTCTAAGAATAAATGAGAAGAAACCAGAACACACGAAAAAAGAGAAAAGCAAAGGATCAAACTCTGCAGGATATGTGTAGCATATTTTTAGTGACCTCAAATTATGAGATTAAAGATGGAATGAAAAAGAAATGGTTTTGAAGGTAGATAATTGAATACAAGCTCTTGAACTTGCTCTATGGGAAGTAATGAAAGCAAAGACAACTTAAATTTGTGTGTGTTTAGAAAATCAGAAACAAGGAGGAATATTGAGACCACTCTTTGGTTGGGAAACTGATGGAAACTATTACTATTTAAATAATTTCAGAATAAGATAACAAAGAACCTCATTAAAACCTTTATTTATTAAAACCTCAATAACTAGAGTCCACCAGGCCTTTGGAGAGAAGAAGCTTGAGGGATTTCTCAATGCCTCACCTCCATTCCATTCTTTCCAAACTGCATCTCTTAATGACTTAGCAAAATGAATTAGCAGGCAGCTCTGGAGCAAGGAGTGTCAGCTATATAATTTGCAGGGCCCAGAACAAAATGAAAATGCAGAATCTCTTATTCAAAAAGCAGAAAACAACGTACTATCACATTTAGAGATGAAACTGTGGATATATTTAGATATAGATATTTAGATATAAAGCTTTTCCCTTTCTTCCACTATCTTTCTCTTGACTTGTCATGGTGTTTTTAAAATTTTTTATTTAATGCCATTATAAATTGAAAAGAGATAAAACTTTAAATTCTCATCATGAATTTTATCATTCATCTTCTTTATATAATGTGTGCCAATCTTAAATACAAAAGTAAAAGCACTTAAGTGCTTTTAGTTTATGTAATTATGTAATTTGTATTTTGTAGCTCATACATGAATATGTATTTTGTGGAAGAGTGAAAATGCTACAGGATACTAACTTAACTGTTTTTATTTCACTTCTCAATATTCATACGTTCTACTAACACGCTATACCTTCAACTAATAGATGGGCAAGAAAGGACTAAACAGAAAGGTAATAATAGATCACTCTATCTTTCTGTTTCCTTTATGTCATGACTGCTAGCACATGTGACCAGCTAAACAAGGGTAAGAAAGGATGCGATAGAGTTCCTTACCTGTTCTTGTTTCTTAGAACTCCATTGTTTTCTATCTACATTTGAAGCAAGTTCTCATGCAAAAGGAAAGCATGACCTCTCATGGCTGTCAGACTGCCTCCCCCCACCACTCCCTTAGTCATAGACCTAATGAATACACTTTTCTTGTGCTTGCTTTGAGCCTCAGTGAATTCCTATGCTTTGCTCAAGGGTCATCACGAACACTTGATGAGAATGGGGCAGAATCGAGTCAGCAATCATGCATACTGTATGTATCTTCCCTGTTCAAGCACGTGTTCCATTGTTCTTTTTGGTTTCACATAAAAAACACGAGTTTGAGAATAAAATTAAGAATCTTAAATTGGCAAACGTAGAGCATGAAACCAAGCCCAAGGCTCTTCTGAGCACTTTGCATGCCCATGAATCCAGCCCTGGAGGCAAAAGACTAATACTCATAACTCTTCCTTAACTGTTGTCTTGAGAAACTGCTTCTTCCCAATAATTATTTCTTATTTTGACCACAAAGCTATTTCAGAAAATCTTTGGGGGATCAGCAAAGTCTCCTCCAATTTATAATCCTGCCTCACAGAAACAAGGCAGTAAGACTAACAGCAGGGCAATTTATAACTCATCCTCATAGAAACTAGGCAGTAAGCCTAACCGAATGCAGGGAAATACACATGGAGAAATAATCTAGCTACTTGAGTCAAAGACTTTTTATTAAATTAGAGATGAAGATAGAAATGATTTGCATTGATATCTTAATGACTATTACCAACTTTAACCTCAGTCACTCAGAATTCTACAACAATGATTGTTATAGCTAGCCCATTGTCTATTTCTTATTTTGGGCAGAGGAAATCCAAGCCTATAGGGCTCCCTCATCAACCAGGAATTGAGATGGAAGAACAGTGCAAGAGGAAATAGGTTAAATGTTACCCCTGACTTTTTTTCCAATACAGGGCATAAGACACTGGGACACAGCAAGCTTTTTCTTAGGAGATCATAGAGGGGTGTAAAGATTGCCTCTTTCCTCCTTTGAGTTGCAACGGTACCATTTTGAGGAATACTGCCTTAAAATGTGGCTTATTTTAAAGAAATTTCTTGGTGATTCTATCAATATCTTATATAGCTTTTTGTATACCTCAGCTAGCATCTATAATTTTGGGTATGTTAAGTTAGAATGCCCTGTGGAAAAAGAGCTAATATTGAAGCACCTAGTATAAGGCATGCTGAACACATTTCCTTATCAGGAAAAAAAAAAAAAATGGGAAGGCACTCATCCAGGAACTCATAAAAGACACTGCAGAGAATGTCGATTGACTGTTTTAGCCTCTGCATCTGGAGAGTTATTTATAGCTAAATCTTGATTATCAGTGGTAAAAGAGAAAAAGGAAAGAATACAGTATTGGAAACCATGCATCATTCACAAACCTTATTTTAAACAGTGGTTTTTGAATGTCATTTTTCTATCAAAATTTCCACCAGACTTAACTAACAAAGAGTCAATTGACAACTTGGTGTTTAACTTCTTTTTATGTCATCTGCTGACCTGCAGGAATAAATGTCAAAGGCTGGATCAGAGCATTGTTGGGTAGTCATAAACAAACAAGGGATAACAAACAAATGAGCTATTGCACATTGCTATGAAAAAAAAATGACTAATTGACTTCACATACTACATCATACAGCTATAGGAGCTCACAAAGAACACAGCTGGAACACTGAGCCTAATGTTTGGAGAATAGTTACATCATTCACCACTTATCTTTTAAATTCCAAATCATACCTTATTATAGAAATGTGAATTCACTCAAAATTAGCAAGAAGTAATTGGCTAGAAAATAATTGCTGATTCTTTACCCTTTCTTCCCCTGCTGAATCGTGGTGCATAACTGAAAGGCCAGGTCTAGATGATTTTAGAAGGAAAGTTTCTGAAAAGTCTACTCTGTATTTTAAGTCAGCTTATAAGGAACAGCTCACAAAATGGACCACCTGTTTGGACCTTGGATAAAAACCTTTGAACCTTACTTGAATGGCAGAATTTCTCCCTGGAATGCAGTCTTGCTTTAATATTTAAATTAATTGACAACTGGTGATGTTAAGAATACCACAAATTTGTCTAATACCTAAGGCGTAATGGATGACATTTAGGGTCTATTGCCTATTGGAATCAGAATCAGTCTATGCCCTCTAAGTTGTGTCTTGAATCCAGAAAGTCACACAATGAGCACATGATTCTAAGATGCATATCCACTGACCTTAAACTCCTTACCACACTTCCAAGGAATCACTTTCAACAAGGTATCTGACTTAGGCGCTTAGTCACTCAGTCGTGTCCAACTCTTTGTGACCCCATGGACTGTAGCCCACCAGGCTCCTCTGTCCATGGGATTTTTCAGGCCAAAAATACTGCAGTGGGTTGCCATTTCCTACTCTAAGGGATCTTACCAATCCAGGGACTGAACCTACATCTCCTGTGTCTTCTACATTGCAGGCAAATTCTTTACCTGCTGAGCCATCTGGGAAGTCAAAAACAAGGTATGGATGCTGTATTCAATTCCTTTCCAGATAGAGTAGATTTATAATGTCGCTCACTGAATCTTATTTGTATAGAAACATTTACTGAGTCTATTATATCCCATGCTCTGTGCTAAGTGCTCATTTAATATTGACTCAAAAACCCATGACGCTGCTTTTATTTTCACACTCACTTGCCAATGAGAAAACAAGGACTCAGTGAATTATGTAGTTTGCTAAGAACACGCATCTATAAAATGGTGGAGATTGGACATGGCCCCATGCTTTCTTACACTGGGGCTTGAGCTCTTACTCATTATTCTACATTGAACCCTACTTCATTGTACAAGAGGATGCTGTATTTGGTAGCATCACACAGGCTAGGGATAATACATTTTCAACAAACAGATTACCAAACTGTTCTAGACATCTTTCTACCTGCAATGCAGGAGACCTGGGTTCAATCACTGGGTTGAGAAGATCCCCTGGAGGAGGGCATGGCAATCCTCTCCAGTCTTCTTGCCTGGAAAATCCCATGGACTGAGTGACTAAACACAGCACAGCATAGACTACTTAAGTCCAAAATGTTGGAAAATGCTACTATCAGAGCTTAGAAAGGCAAAATCAGGAAAAAGAGGGCAAAGAAAACAAACCATTGGTTCTGAGCAATAACACATTTTTTTGAGAAGGTGAGTAGGTAGGTTGATTCATCAAGAAAAAAGAGAGGAGGTAATGGGTCTCCAAAAAGAGTTGATAGCTTACTATACACATGCTTGAGATGGCACTGGCATGATTTTTATCGCCACAGGGGTTGATTGCTAGTGTAAGTACTTCTCCACTTTTGCATCTGAGAGTAGGTCACCAATATGAAATGCCCAATTTTCTAAAAGCAAAAAGTCAACTATATTTCCCATTTCCCACTTCTCTTTCTCCATTCTTTCTAATTCCTACTGTTGTTCCTAGTCTATTCAGAATAAAATGAATCTCTGATCTAGCCCACAGATAGAGTGGACACACCACTTATTGAAAGTAGTTAATCTCCAATCTAAAAAATTAATAAACTAAATTTCAGCCCCTGAAGTATCATGAAATCAATTAGACTCTCATCAATAAGACTCTTGTCAAAAGCTTAGGGTTAGTGTTTATTTGGCAGGACTACAAATCTAAGGGCTTCCCAGGTGGTGCTGGTGGTAAAGAAGTCACCTGAGAATGCAGGAGATGCAGGAGATGTGGGTTCCATCCCTGGGTTGGGAACATCCCCTGGAGGAGGGCATGGCAACCCACTTCAGTATTCTTGCCTGGAGAATCCCATGGACAGAGGAGTCTGGCAGGTTACAGTCCGTGGGGTTGCAAAGAGACACGACTGAAGCAACTTAGCACCCACGGACCTAAATGGCACCATCATTCCTGGTATTGTTTCTCTCATGATAAGAAAGTTTTCAGGATTGAGAGTATTCTCTGGAATGATATTTTCAGTCCAAAACAAGAAAAAATGACACATACATTTTGTGTGTCACGTGAAGAGATAAACGAATATGGAAGCATAACTTAGTAGCATGAGAATCTTTTGATAAACTTGTTTTTGACTTGAAGAGAAATAATAGAGCAAGGGTAATTTCTGATCACTGAATGTAGAAGAGATTATAATTATCAGTGCCTCTTCATACATGGATAAAACTCTTCTAATTCTAGGCTGCTGGTTTAGAATGTGAGCTGTAAAGTGGGCGATTTCTGTACATTCTCCCACTCAGAAACTCTGTTAAAACAGAAGCAGAGGGATTTGGAAGTGAAAAGCCTTATGTTCAGATAGTAAGCTTTCATTTTGGTAATATTACTTTTATTGGCCACATGATCTCTTCTAAAAAATGTAATTCATATTTACTTAAATTGTTTAGGTCCTAAAGTTGTTTTTTAGTGAAAGACAGTGAATGTCTGAAAGAGTTGGATTGGGATCCAGATGGGCGATGGATTAAACTATGAAGTAGATCTTCCTCTGTGGTTAGAAGTAGTTCAGGAGTTGGACCTGACTTATGTTGAAAAACTTGTACAGTTTTCAACACTGTTTATAGTCACATTATCATATAACTGTGGAAACAGCTTCTTCAGTTTGTCACAATCTCAGCCTCTGGTGTGACTTTTTTTATTTTTTCATTTTTTATGATATTAAGTGATAAAATTTTGTAAAGTCACATTTCACTGTGACTGACAATATCTTCTGAGCACAGAGCTTAACAAAACAAAGATGCAATAAGCACATTGGCTTTGTTTCATATTTCATTTCCTTTTCATAACTTATTGTTTATAAGAATGGTGAGCCTTCTGATATTCCTTAAAATATAGAATTAACCAATTAACCTTAGAATATAGAATTAAGTTACTGTTTGTAAACATTTATACTAAAGTGAGTGAACAAATGGCACTGTGATTTTTAACAATAATTAAGTAGCCATTTCATTAAAAAAAATTTTTTTTAAAGCTTTTGTTTTTCAGGGAGCTGTTTCTTTTTTGGCTACATCAGGTCTTAGTTGCAGCATGCAGGGATCTTCACTGAGGCATGTGTGCTCTTTGTTGCAGTGCATAGGCTTCTTTCTTATTGGGGCCTGCTACCTCAGTACTTGAGGCATATAGGCTTAGTTGCCACGGCATGTGGGATCTTAGTTCCCCAACCAGGGATCGAACCGGCCTCCCCTGCATTGGAAGGTGCATTCTTAACCATTCAACCACTGTGGAAGTCCCAAGTAGCCATTTTGAAACAGGCTTCACAGCTTTCACTTTCAGAGTAAATTAAGCTTGAGTTAAGATGGCTTGATTATTCAAAGTTATTTGACTCAATTTTTCTTTGTTTTGATTCTGAGATAAACATCACAACTTTCTTTTCGTCCTTTTTCCCTTACACCAAGGATTACCTATTTCAGAATAACATATTTAGTGAAAAAAAATAATGGTTAAAAGTTATGTTTCACAGAAAGACAAAATCATTGAGTTGTTAGAATTTTGCCATGTGCCAACTGAAAAAGCATTCACTGGATTTTAAGTGTATTTTCCACTTATGGAAAAAAACATTTATGGAAAAATAACATTCACGTGGGAAAAGAGAAAAATCAACTCATCGCTGCTTCATCATCTCTACACAGAATGATAGATTGGGAAAAAGCACTCATTATTTTCCTGGCAAATAATCAAGGAAACAGAGAAATTCTAATGAAGAATATTTCTATTTTAAAAGAGAAAGAAGAGGTGAGGTTTGAAACTACTGAAGATTAATTTCTGTGTAAAATTCAGCTGCATACAGTCAAGAGCTGAGCTTTGTTCCCTCCTGGAGTCAGGCCAAGGTTAGAAGTTTCAATTTTGATTCCTAACTTACAGAAAATTGGGACACATTTTGTTTGTGGAGGTCCAGATACCTGAAAACCTATCAGTTTTTTAGCAAAATCAATGTTCTTGCCTATTACCTATGAAGAAAGAGCATAGCTGGAGGAATTCTTATAATACATTTGAACACAATCCATCTCACCCCACTTTATCCTTCTTTAGGTCAAATTAATGAGTCCCTTTGGAAATCAAAACAGACAACTACCACCACTACAGTAAAATTTAATAAGATATGTGACTGCATAGCAAAAATACATTTGCATTTTGATGTAAGTATCTTTAAGACTTTCTCCAATATCTATCCTCTTAGGGTTTCTCTCACAGTCTCAAAGTCAAATACTAGCAAGTGTGGATGTCAAGCTATTTAAAAATAAGTTTAAGTTATAGTGATGAAAATATAAATTGGTGAAAATTCTTTGGAGGGTAACTTGCCAATATTTATCCAGATATCTCCTCTGCTAGGAGATTTCTAGTTTCAGCTCTGACGTGTAAAGACCTTGAAAGTAGTCACTCTCCTTCTTACAACAAGATGAAGCTGAACAAACTGAAAATCAGTGACTTTTCTTGGACTCATTAGAGAACAGAGGTCACAGAATAGAGAGTCACATTTGCTTACCAGGAACAGGTGCCACTGAAGTCACAAACACTTACATGACAATTTTGACACATTGCTGGAGGCTGAGTGTGGCCTAGCCTGAAAGAGAGAAAGTGCTGGGAGCTTCAGAGTTAGAATTGAAATCTGCAAACTCTCTCTGAGTGCAGAGCGTTTGGGGAGAGCCATCGCTCAAGAGGGAAGTCAAAAACAAGAAGACCAGAGAAATTCAAAGTCACTGGCATCTATTGCTACTTCAAACATGAAACACAGCCCAACTCCCTAGCAAATCAACATAAAACCTCACATTTATGGGCCAACATACCTCAGTTTCCTATTTATTGCCCAATATGACATGTCTGGCTTTCAACAAAAAATTATAAGGCAAGCCAGATGTAGGAAAAAACACACCCTGGAGAGACAAAGCGAACATCAGAACCAGACTGAGATGTGACACAGATGTTGAAAGGCTCTGTCACGCAAGAAGAGATGGGTAATGGAAGCGGGGAGATGCAAATTCTAAGAAAGAATAAAAATTAAACACTAAAACAAAACCATTGTGTTATGAAATAAAGAATAATTTTGAGAAGCTTATTAGCTGACTGGAAATGGCTGAGGAAAGAATCAGTTAGCCTAATGTTAGGTAAACAGAAACTTCCCAACTGAAATGCAAAGAAACAAAAAGAGAAAAAAAAACAAACAGAATACAACATCCAACAACTGTAGTATAATTTTAAAAAGTGTAATATACATGTAATTAAGATATCAGAAGGTGAAGAAAAAGAGGATGTACAGGAAGAAATATTTGAAATAATAGTGGAGAAGGATTTTCCAAAATTAATGACTAACACCAAGCCACAGACCAGCAACTGATAAAAACAAACAAACAAAAAATGCAAGATAAATACCAAAAAATACACACCTTGAAATAGAAAAAGGACATTAGTTAAAAACTGCTGAAGTCTGAATAACATTTGCACTTTAGTTAATTTTAATTTATCAACATTGGCTCATTAATATAAAATAGACTACACTAATATAAGATGTTAATGTGCAATATATAAGTTGTTTAGTATATGAGAATTGTCTATACTACTTCCACATTTTTACTTTTAAAAAACTAGCCCAAAATAAAAAGTGTATTTTTTAAAAATGCAAAACATAAAATAAAACCCTTTCCCAAACAATCTTTTAAAAATGCACTACTAGCTATTTATCCTAAACATACACAAATAAAAATATGCCATGAAAGATTTGCCACTAAGGCTTTGTAATTTAAAAAATCTGACACCAAACTGAATGTCCATTAGTATCAGCTTGGGTAAATAAATTACATTTTACCAATAAAATAGCTGATTAGACAGTCATTAAGAAAAAGGAGTAGATTTATCTGTACTGCTCTACAAAAAAAACTCCAAGGCATAGTAGGTGAAAAGACAAGGTGAAGAAAAAAATGCATTGTAAGATACCATTTCAGTTCAGTTCAGTCGTGTCCAACTCCTTGCGACCCCATGAACTGCAGCACGCCAGGCCTCCTTGTCCATCACCAACTCCTGGAGTCTACCTAAACTCATGTCCATTGAGTCGGTGATGCCATCCAACCACCTCATCCTCCTCTGTCATCCCCTTCTCCTCCTGCCTTCAATCTTTCCCAGCATCAGGGTCTTTTCAAAAGAGTCAGCTCTTCGCATCAGGTGGCCAAAGTATTGGAGTTTCAGCTTCATCATCAGTCCTTCCAATGAACACCCAGGACTGATCTCCTTTAGGATGGACTGGTTGGATCTCCTTGCAGTCCAAGGGACTCTCAAGAGTCTTCTCCAACTCTCCACAGTTCAAAAGCATCAATTCTTTGGCACTCAGCTTTCTTTAAAGTCCAACTCTCACATCCATACATGACTGCTGCTGCTGCTGCTAAGTCGCTTCAGTCGTGTCCGACTCTGTGAGACCCTATAGACGGCAGCCCACCAGGATCTCCCGTCCCTGGGATTCTCCAGGCAAGAACACTGGAGTGGGTTACCATTTCCTTCTCCAATGCATGAAAGTGAAAATTGAAAGTGAAGTCGCTCAGTCATGTCCGACTCTTAGTGACCCCATGGACTGTAGCCTACCAGGCTCTTCTGTCCATGGGATTTTCCAGGCAAGAGTACTGGAGTGGGGTGCCATTGCCTTCTCCACCATACATGACTACTGGATACCATTTAAGTATATTTAAATTTTTTTAATTTTATATTTAAATATTGGACAAAGCTTCTCACAAAAAATAGTTCAATGTCCCATTCTCTATCATTTACTCTACCCCTGTGACAACCATTTCCAACTTTTTTTTATAGCTTTTTCCCCTCCATTTAAAAAAATAACATGTTTATACTGCTTTTTCTTGATTTTTTTCAATTTCAGATATTTTCATTAATTTCATACTGTGGATGATGAAAGTTTAACTGTCTTTCATCGCTATCCCACTTTTCATGTATATTTTATTTCCTTCATTTTCTCAGTGAATTGAGAGAATGTAACAATTGCTCACCCTAAAATAAAGAACTTTTAAAGGGCATAAATCCAAAGGACAAAGAGTGCAGGTGAATTCACTGTGAAATTAATGAAACATAAGTTTCAGGGAACCTCTTCCTGGGCTCTGGAAGGTCTAGTAATGTGTTCATGTTGTCATATATTTTTGCAAGATTTGCAAAAGTAAGCCTTTTGTTTTTGTTTAATTAATTTAAAATGCTGTGTCTTTCTGCTCTGACTTCTCCTTCACCACAGTGTGCATTATATTTGATGGTGACTATGGTCATTTTTAAGATGGGGTTAAGGAAGTTTATTTGCTTCAGGATGCATTTTCCTGTGTTCCTTTTTCCTTCTACTTAAAAAGTAGAAAGTAGAATTCTCTTTTTTAGTCATCTAAAAATAAGAAAACCTGAATATATACATTAGCTGGTGAAGTAGCCTTGGAATCACCTTTCCTGTGGGTCCACTGACAATTTTAGTTCTTATCTGTGCACTTGTTCCTAGATATTTGGTGTCAAATAGATAAATCATTTCAAATAACCAACACAGCTTTCGATCTTTCAGGCAGATACTGTGGAAAAAATCTCACTGGATTTGAGAGCAACTTGAATTTCAATGATTTGTATTGTTGGTAAATTATTCCATTTGCTCTGCTTCGTTCATGCTGGGAGAGAAAATGCAATGTGCCCATCTCAACCTCCCCACGTACAACAGTACTGATTATTGGTATTGACCTCTTCCTTTTCCATCATTCTTCTGCACTGCAATGAAATCAGTTTCAAACGCTTTCAAATAGATTTTTATTTACTGAAGATTTTTGGCAACTGCTATCCATATTATTTTATGCTTTTACCTCATTAAATAATTATACTGCTTGATTATTAATTATATTCCTATACCAAATGTGTTGGGGATTAGGAAGGCAGCGTTTATAACATACTCTTTATACCTAATTTAGGTAATCTATTGTTGAATTTTCTTTGCAGTATTTTTATTGACTTTTCTTGTTAGAACACTTTTCTTCTTGGGACATTTCAAGTGTAACACAGTCTCTCTTTGTCCCTTTTATGAAAATGTCAATAGGATAGTTCTAATATTTCCTTGAAGTTCACCTGCATTATAGCATTTTTGTTATATTTTCTTTTGTCTGCATTACTTCTTTGAATAAATATGACTTTTCACAATCTGATCAGCAAAAGATATACTGAAAGATAATGTGATTGATTGATAGACATGATGGTTTTATCATTCTGATTGCCATGTAAGAGGTCCACAGCAAATGCTTAGTCTCAAGGACAGATACTCTTGAACCAGGGACTAATTAAAGCAAAGACCAGACTATTTCTCAGATGATTTTCTTATGTATTTAAAGTGTGAACTGACATGAGTAGGGAATACTCCCATCCTCCCAGTCCACCTCCCACTCACCCCTACCTTCATATATATAACCCTTCCATGATATCTTCTCTGATATTTTATCTTAATGAAAGGTATAGCTCTGTATCTTGAATACAGAGACGACTAGTACCTATGTAACACTGTGGTCATGATACAGATAAGGACTGAAGTTGACAAGATCTAGGCTGCAAACAGCCCAATAGGAACACTGTACAACCTCTCCAACTTTTGGCAGGATTCAATACTGTGAAATTAGCATATTACAGTACTTCATTTTAAGTAATGTAATAATCTCCAGGATGTTTATTTAGGAGGGAACAGCTTTACGTAATTGATCGCCAATCTTAAACTAAAGCTCATTATCAGACCAAACTCATACTCTTCTATGAACACGTAAACCCACTTGGCCTTTTGGGCATATCTGGGCAGGAAATAACATGCTACTGGCAGAATCCTATTTCTTACATTCCAAGACCACACACAGAAAATAATTATAACTGATCACTGATTGAATCCTGTGTGTCATGTTTGCTTCACAGATTAATTTTATTTGGAGTAATATTTCATAATAAACTATCAGAATTATCCAAAATATTACGTGCTCTTTTTACAAATCTCTGTGATTGTTTTGTAATTATGACCAAGCTTTTGGTCTTAACTGAGATGCATTGCTAATAACTTGCCATAGCACTTACTGTGTTCCAAGCATAAGCATTAATTTCTGGCACGAAGTAGGATTCCTTCTTTTCAATCAAGCATACCAACCATCCTTGGATCTCTTTGTCCCTGTGTCCTTTACCTTTAGCCTGAGACTCTTACCTGAGAACAATTCATATGTGGAAACCTTTAGAGTAACTGTTTGATGGCATCCTTGGGGAACTAAGCTACAGTTGAGAGAAAAAAGAACCATGGGTATGGAGATTCTCTTAAAAAACTAAAAATAGAGTTACTATATGATCCATCAATCCCACTCTTGGGCATATATCTGGAAAAGGACTCTAATTCAAAGATACATGCAGCTCAGCATTCATTTCAGCACTATTTACAATAGTCAAGATATGGAAGCAAACTAAATGTCCATCAACAGATGAATGGATAAAGAAGATGTGGTATACACATATACCCACACAAATATATATATATAATGGAATATTACTTGACCATAAATATAACGCTATCTGCAGCCACATGGATGGACCTAGAGATTATTACAGTAAGCAAAGAACATCAGACAAAGACAAATATATGACAAGTAAAGACAAATTACTTACATGTGGAATCTAATAAAATGATACAAATGAACTTATTTACAAAACAGAAACAGACTCACAGACATAGAAAACAAGCTTATGATTACCAAAGAGAAAAAGGTGGGGAGAGGGATAAATTACAAGTTTGGTGTTAACAGATAGACACTACTATATATAAAACAGATAAACAACAAGTACTTACTGCACAGCACAGGCACTCTATTCAATATCTTACAATAACCTATCATGGAAAAGAGTCTGAAAAGAATATATATGTGAATAATTGAATATACATATAACTGAATCACTAGGCTGTACACTTGAAACATTGTAAATCAACTATATCTCATTTTTTTTTTAAAAAAAAAAAAGAACCATGGTTGATTTGAGTCAATTGATGCTATGGAAAAGAGATAGAAAAAAGAATACAAGTCGTTCCACTGTGAAGGAACAGTTCACACTGGGATAGAAGAGGGTAACAGTGGTGGGGAATAAGGTAATTTTAAGACACTCTTGAGGCAAAAATTAATATTCTCCAAAGTATTTTGGTAACAGGTACATTTTAAATTTTCCTGTGGAAATGGGTTTTTGCAAATCAAAAACTAAGCCCAGAGGTCTGAGATTATGGGAACAAATCTAGTTTGTTTTATATGGTTTCTATAAACCTTAAAATATTACTGTGAGAGAAAGAAAAGTTCATGGCTTTAATCTATCAGCATCAGTGTGTGGTAGATCTAGAAGGCTTTATAGGATATCTTGGGGTTCTCAGACAAGACGAAGCCACTTCCTTCCTTTATATGACAGATAAACAGGCATTCCTTGGATTGCACAAATTTTAAGGATTGCAGTCTAAAGGAAAGTGGCTAGACATTTTGTACAAAATAATGATATTGGATTTGCAGCTAAATGGGTTTGGACTTAGTTGGAAGTTGGCTGGGCAATGAACTGAGTGTGTCTGTCCTTTACAGATGATTTCTCTACAAAAGTAGCTGGCAGCAGAGATGTGGTCTTTTTTGAGTTCAGTTTCACATCAGTGAAAGACTCTAGAAAATACAGGGAACTAGTGAAAATAAGACACGTGTTCCTTGGTGATATCACAACATGTTACTTCAGCTCTTTCTTTAATCCAGTGAAAGTATTGGCAAAACGTTTGGTATTTGAGGCAGGATGGTGGGAGTTCAGTCACGATGTAACTAAAGATGGTGGGAAAACCAGTTTGAATAAAATGAGTTCCAACTTGAACCTTTGCCCGTGCCTGGAACTAAAACTAAGTCAACCCACTGTTAAGTATCAAAAATGTTGAGTCATTAGCCTCATTTTTGTTTCATCTGTTTCGGAATATTTGTATGTATCTGCTTCTCTTTATACTCTTAAAAAATACACCAGCTTGTGATTTATGGGGTGTAGTTCTTAGCTTGCCCTACATCCTCCTGAACTTTAAAGGGATAAATATTAGATAAAAATTCTTATCAAAATATACTGATAAATTCAGATGTTTTTATTTGATTCCCAATATACTTCTCAGAACTCTTCTATGATTGTTTATATATATTCTGGAAACAGTTAACTGCAATGAAATCTGCTTTGGTGGGTTTCATTTTAGAGACCATTGAATAATGGAGGGGTGAAACATACTTAGTATGAGTCCCAAAGCCACTGAGTAACCACAAATTTTTCAGCACTGAAAAGTAAAGCTTTTCAGTTCATCTAATTCTGTCTCCCTCTTTCCTTTTTCACATGAGAATATTGCTTTTCGAACTTTTTGATTTCCCTTTAGATCACCTCAGAGAGGCAAGCTATCTCAGAGAAAATCTGCCCCAATCTGAGATAATGACCACTACAAAAACCCTTATCAAATTTGGTAGAAAGAACTTAACTGTGTGAAAGAGAACCTCAAGGGAGGACATGGTTAATTCATGTCAAAAGCAGGACTAAAGTTATTGACATATATCTCTGGATATGTCAAGCAGCCATCCATTAATCTGTCTGAAGAATCCCTTCTAAGAAGTACTGTCCATTAAAAGGATGACTGTATCTTCTGAATAGAGAAGGCATAGAGGGATTTAGGGGGTCAGAGGTGTTTATTGCTTTTTATAGAAACAGGCTCATTTATGGCCAATTTTACTTTAGCAAAATAAGATACGTTGAAATCCCACCTCCCTCTCTGCCACACACATGTGCCTCTGTGCTTGCACACACCCACCCACACACACAAGAGTATTACTCAACCCTAAAAGAAGAATGAAGTCTTGCCATTTGCAACAACATGGCTGGTCTTAGATAAGTGAAATAAGTCAGACAGAGGAAGACAAATACCATATGATTTTAATTATATGCAGAATCCAAGAAAAACCAAACAAGAAGCACAAAACAGAAAGAGTCATAGATAGAGAAAACAAACTAGTGGTTGCTAAGATGGGAGTTGGGGAAGAGTGAAATAGGTTAAGGGGATTAAGAGGTACAAACTTCTAGACATTAATTTATAGATAAACAAAGTTGTTACAGAGATAAAGCATGCTTGACTTTGAGGACTTATAGCTTATTATATACCCATAAATAACATTTCAAAGAAGTGGGTCTTCCTCAGTTGTACTACTTTAATGAAAAGTAATAGAAACAAGTCACCAGCTAACAAACTTTCAAATATTCCTGAGTCTAAATCTCTTTCATATCTACCCAATTCAGTATCATAACTTGGAAAGTTTCTAAATGTTTAAGGATAATGAATAGTACCACCTTTGTACTTTCTAAAATTCTGCAGTGACATCTCACGTTTTATTTAGCTTGTTCGTTTTCTACAATGAGTGCTATTATCTATATATAGATAGATAGATAGATATATTCTTATTCCCAATGAGTGATATATATATAGATAGATAGATAGATATAGATATAGATACACACACACACACACACACACACACACACACATATATATATACTTATCCTCAACTTCTGGGACAATAGGAAGATTTGTAATCTAATTATGTTACATTATATATTAAAATAAATATATATAATAATATAAATATATATTATTTGATTACAAATCTTCCTATTGTCCCAGAAGTTGAGATTAAGAATCACCCATATTACAAGCTTTTTGTCTTGTGCAATAGAGATTTTATTCTGTACATGAGGAACAAGATTTGGCTTGCAATAAACCAAATCCATGGTAGAGAACATTTTCTAACAGAGTCCCATTGTATTCAGAAATCAAGATCACTAATAAAGACTCCAATAGAAACTATTCAACCTCCCGTTCAAATATTTTCTAAATTATTGGTCTCTCTGTGAGAACATTTTCCTTTGGCATAAACAGTGGCCATGAATAGGATGAGTGTTTGAACAGTACAAAAGTACCAGGTTTCTTCCTGTTACCCAAACAGCAATAAACACCGATGGTACAGAACCCACACAGCAGCCTTGGTCACACAATGGGGCTTACACACGAGGGGCCAATTCTCTGATAACATGAATGTCCCAGCTGGGGAGACACCCACAGTCAAAGTTAACAGTTGCAAAAGAGCCATTGAAAAAAAATGGAAGGGGTCCTTTCCCTCCAAAGTCATCACAGAATCCCAGAGAGCTACATCTGGGTGTCTGGGAATGAATCATGTTATTGTATTAAATTGCTGAACACATGCTCTGTTACCCTTCCCCACCCCTGCAACCAGCTCCTAGGGACACTGTCCTAATTTATTTATCTTATCAAGGCCACCTGCCTGTACATGTCAGTGTCAGTGATGGAAGAAAACAAGGAATGAGTCTTTAAAAACCCTCAAGAACCCATGATTGTCTTTTCCTCTTTTCTCTCCTTCTTTCTTTC
Organism: Giraffa tippelskirchi; assembly: GCF_054371585.1. Classification (NCBI taxonomy): domain Eukaryota; kingdom Metazoa; phylum Chordata; class Mammalia; order Artiodactyla; family Giraffidae; genus Giraffa; species Giraffa tippelskirchi. Next base: position 136,749,947 of record NC_137283.1, read on the forward strand.
TTTCTTTTCTGGCCATGACATGTGGCTTGCAGGATTTTAGTTCCCACACCAAGTATCGAACCTGGGCCCCAACAGTGAAAGTGCCAAGTCCTAACCACTTTAGGACATCCAGGAAATTCCTAAGAACCTCCGATTTTCTTCAAATCATTTTAAAGAAGTTAAGCACAGAAATGATGATCTAATCTTTAAAAAGCATTAAGCACTTAGATATATCTTTTAAAAATATTATGTGTATGTGTGTACAAACTCCAGAGGTAGCTTCATGATTTTCTCCAATTTTTCAAATGGGGAACTTAGTCATAAAGAGGTTAAATGAAAGATTTGTGACTGAGATGTCAGCTCAGATGTGTCTGGCTCCTGATTTTCTTCTGGGAATTAGGAAGATGGTAACTAGAACACTGACTTTCACACTTTTTTTTTTTGGACTGCAGTTCACAAGAAGAAATTATTTTATACTGAAACCTAGAACACAATTCATGTGCCTGCGTGTGTGTGTATGGTGTGTATGTGTGTAACAAAAATTTTATGAAATAATAAGCTTTCCTGCAGGATGAGAACATGAATATTTCTTATTCATTCTCTGTAAAGAGAAAAAATGCTATAATGATCTACTAAGCTGGTTTCACTTTATGAGTCTCAAACAGGTCTTGAGTCAAATTTAAAAAACACTTCACAACGTCTCCATCAAATGGCCTTGTGTGAACACCCCTATTACAGGAATCTGATTTCTTTGTAACTATTTCATTTCTGAACATTTCTATGTGTGGAAGCAGGTCTATGTTTCTGCTGTTTCCATGATAGCCTTCTAGATCCTAGGAATGACTATCAAATCTCTCAAGAGTTCTCTCTTCTCTAAACTGGATAGTCTCACTTTTTTTATTCCTTGTATGACAGACAGTAGGTCCCCTACATATGAACAAGTTCCATTCTGAGAGTTCATTCATAAGTCCTATCTGTTCGTAAATCCAACAAAGTTAGCCTAGGTACCCAACTAACACAATCAGCTAAACAGTACTGTACTGTAATAGGTTTATAATACTTTTCTCACGGGGCTTCCCTTGTGGCTCAGCTGGTAAAGAAACTGCCCGCAATGCAGGAGAATGGGGTTTGTTCCCTGGTTGAGAAGATCCCCTGGAGACGGGAAAAATTACCCACTCCAGTATTCTTGCCTGGAGAATTGCATGGACTGTATAGTCCGTGGGATCACAAGGAGTCAGACACGACCGAACGACTTTCATACATGCACTATTCTCACAAATAATATATAAAAAAGCAAACACAAAAAATTAAAAGTGTTTCTTTTTTTAATTTCACAGTACAGTACCTTGAAAAATAAAGTAGTACAGTACAACAGCTGGCACAAACAGGCTGGCATCGAGTGAACAGTCAGGAAAAGTTATTGACTGGAGGAGGGAGGAGGGTAGGAGATGGCAGAGCTGAAGGACTGTCAGCAATAGGAGATGGGGAGCAAGCTGCAATTTCACTCACCCCTGACTTTGCTAGTATGGGTTCTGGTTCCTTGCTGAATTCAAATCTATCTACCCTCTTGGAAAAAATGACCCAGTGGTGTCTGGGTGCTATGCTGTGCTTAGTCACTCAGTCGTATCCAACTCTTTGCTACCCCCAGGGACTATAGCCCGCCAGGCTCCTCTGTCCATGGGGACTCTCCAGGCAAGAATACTGGAGTGGGTTGTCATGCTCTCTTCCAGGGGATCTTCCCAACCCAGGGGTCGAAGTCAGGTCTCTCGTGTTGCAGGCAGATTCTTTACTGTCTGAGCCACCAGGAAAGCCCTGGGTAGCAGCTCTTTTTTTCTCATCATAGATGACACAGTATCATTGGATTGCATTCTGAATGCCTGCTGCAACCTTCATGTACCATTCTACGTTTTGGTCCTATGCCTCAAAAATTAACAATGCCACCTCAAATAAAGAAAATCCTCTTGCCATTTCCTGCACCACGGATCGCTTTGATTCTTCAGTTGCTTCTTCTTCCTCTTGTCTCTCTTTGTCCTTTTTCTGGGCCTCCCATTCCAACAGATCTTCATTAGTAAGCTCCATCTTCACATTTTTGCAAGTTCACAACTTGAAGTTCCACATATAGGGGACTTACTGTTATTTCTATTTTGCCCACTCATCTTAGAATACACACCACTTTAAGATACTCCAGCTGTATGATCAGGACTCCCATCCTTCGTTTTAAACATCAAACCTAGCTTTTGCTGTCCAGAGCTTTATTTCTATTTACAGTTTAAAATTATGTTAACTTTTGGTGGTTACATTTGCACTGCGATGCTTAATGAACTTGTCAGCTACAACCACAAAGTTTACTTGCTATGACAATGAAACTAACTGTAGCCTAATGTCAACCTGATATAGTTATTTTCAATTATGTTAAATATTGACAGATTCTGAATATAGAACTTGTGCTACATATAAGTCAGAATATACAAAGGACAAACACGTCTTCACTTTAATCATTGCCTTATTTTTGAGATTAAATAATCCCCTTGAGGCTTCCCCATTGCCTCAGTGGTAAAGAATTCACCTGCAAGACAGGAGCCTCAGGAGATGCAGGTTCAACCCCTGGGTCAAGAAGATCTCCTGGAGGAGGGCACGGCAACCCACTACAGTATTCTTGCCTGGACAATTCCAACAGCAGAGGAACCTGGTGGGCCACATCCCATTGGATCACAAAGAGTCAGACAGGATTGAGCGACTTAGCGCGCGCGCACACACACACACACACACACACACGCAATGCATCTTATTTTGGAATGATAAGTCAAAATGATGCCTGCCATTTATACTATTTTGTAGGTCAGCAATGCATACCCCTTTTTTATAAATATGCTTTCAATATGCTTTTGTGACTTGAATTTTCTTTGTTTTTTTTCCCTTTAATCAAGATGTATTACTAAGGCAATTTTATTAGTAATTTTTCTTTTATTTTGACATTGAAACATTGATTCGATATTTCATCTTAGGGATTGTGCTCTTGTTTATAAATGTAGATGGTTAATTCATATGTTTTTAATCCCAAAATCTTAAGATTACTTCCCAGCAGAACTTCCTTTTTCTAAAAATAATATTTTTTTCTGTTCTCAGTATGATACTGTTTTCAACAAGGAAGGAAACACAGATATATTCCAAAGATACTGATGAGAAGTTCTGTGAAATCCTTTTATTTAAATCACAAAATCTCAAGATCAAATTGGTGTTTAAAACTTGAAGCCATCAGTATTTTTAAGGGATTTTATTTTTTAGGGAATCTAGTTCATGTGAAAGGGGCTTCCCTGTTGGCTCTGCAGTGAAAAATCCACCTGCCAATGCAGGAGACACGGGTTCAGTCCCTGGGTTGGGAAGATCTCCTGGAGTAGGAAATGGCAACCCATGCCCGTATTCTTGCCTGGGAAATCCCATGGACAGAGGAGTCTGGTGGGCTACAGTCCATGGGGTTGCAAAATAGTTGGACACAACTTTGAGACTAAACAACAACAACAGTTCATGTGAAAAGTAAAATTTTGGATAAGCTCCCCACCAAAATAAAACTGTGGGAAAGTAAAAGTACAATTTATAGCCTCCCCAGCTATAAAGAATGAAATCTCTCTTGAGTAGTTATGAAAAGACTGCGTGGGCTGAGCCTCACCCCCAGCATCTCTCCACCCTCACACCACCACATCCTCTCCTGCCATAAAGCAACTCAGATTGCCAGTGGGAGTGATATCATGAGAGTGACAGCTCTAAATTTGTGGTATTTTGTTTATTAAGAAAAAAAAAAAGATTTTCCTAATTTTCTTGGCACCCAGTTTATAGTTGACGGCAGCACAAGAGTTTGTCATGACATTGCATTAAGCAGATTGGGACATGCTGAGTCAGACCATTATCCAAAGTTCCATTTTGAGCATCATTTGTGTAATAGGCACAAATGACAAACTACTCTGCATTCAACTTTTAGGCCCAGGGTTGGTCCTGCTTTTAGATACAGATAGCCAGGGTCCTATCCCTTATAGACACCCTCCTCTGGCCTCCACTCTCCCTGTGAGGTGAAGGAAATGTGTTTGCCCAGGTCCCACTCCTAAACCAGACCATGCTCCAATAACTTCAGTTCAGTTGCACAGTCATGTCTGACATTTTGCGACCTCATGGACTGCAGCACACCAGGCCTCCATGTCCATCACCAACTCCCGGAGTCTACTCAAATTCATGTCCATTGAGTCGGTGATGCCATCGAACCACCTCATCCTCTGTCGTCCCCTTCTCCTCCTGCCTTCAATCTTTCCCAGCATCAGGGTCTTTTCCAATGAGTCAGTTCTTTGCATCAGGTGGCCAAAGTATTGGAGTTTCGGCTTCACCATCAGTCCTTCCAATGAATATTCAGGACTGATTTCCCTTAGGATGGACTGGTTGGATCTCCTTGCAGTCCAAGGGACTCTCAAGAGTCTTCTCCAACACCACAGTTCAAAACCATCAATTCTTCTGCGCTCAGCTTTCTTTATAGTCCAACTCTCACATCCTTACATGACTACTGGAAAAAACCATAGCCTTGACTGGACAGACCTTTCTTTGCAAAGTAATGTCTCTGATTTTTAATATGCTGTCTAAGTTGGTCATAACTTTTCTTCCAAGGAGCAAGCATCTTTTAATTTCATGGCTGCAGTCACCATTTGCAGTGATTTTGGAGCCCCCAAAAGTAAAGTCTTCCACTGTTTCCCCATCTATTTGCCTTGGAGTGATGGGACCAGATGCCATGATCTTAGTTTTCTGAATGGTGAGATTTAAGCCAACTTTTTCACTCTCCTCTTTCACTTTCATCAAGAGGCTCTTTAGTTCTTCGCTTTCTGCCATAAGGGTGGTGTCATCTGCAAAGCTGGGGTTATTGATATTCCAATTACTTGGGAACAGGAATACCCTCCCCTAATGACCTGACACCATCGTGATTATCTGGGTCGTGAAGATCTTTTTTTTTTTTTGTATAGTTCCTGGAATGAGAAGTCAAGTGGGCCTTAGAAAGCATCACTACGAACAAAGCTAGTGGAGGTGATGGAATTCCAGTTGAGCTATTTCAAATCCTCAAAGGTGATGCTGTGAAAGTGCTGCACTCGATATGCCAGCAAATTTGGAAAACTCAGCAGTGGCCACAGGACTGGAAAAGGTCAGTTTTCGTTCCAATCCCAAAGAAAGGCAATGCCAAAGAATGCTCAAACTACCGCACAATTGCACTCATCTCACATGCTAGTAAAGTAATGCTCAAAATTCTCCAAGCCAGGCTTCAGCAATACGTGAACCGTGAACTTCCAGATGTTCAAGCTGGTTTTAGAAAAGGCAGAGGAACCAGAGATCAAATTGCCAATATCCGCTGGATCATCGAAAAAGCAAGAGAGTTCCAGAAAAACATCTATTTCTGCTTTATTGACTATGCCAAAGCCTTTGACTGTGTGGATCACAATAAACTGTGGAAAATTCTGAAAGAGATGGGAATACCAGACCATCTGATCTGTCTCTTGAGAAACCTGTATGCAGGTCAGGAAGCAACAGTTAGAACTGGACATGGAACAACAGACTGGTTCCAAATAGGAAAAGGAGTACGTCAAGGCTGTATATTGTCACCCTGCTTATTTAACTTATATGCAGAGTACATCATGAGAAACGCTGGGCTGGAAGAAACACAAGCTGGAATCAAGATTGCCGGGAGAAATATCAATAACCTCAGATATGCGGATGACACCACCTTTATGGCAGAAAGTGAAGAAGAACTAAAGAGCCTCTTGATGAAGGTGAAGGAGGAGAGTGAAAAAGTTGGCTTAAAGCTCAGCGTTCAGAAAACTAAGATCATGGCCTCTGGTCCCATCACTCCATGGGAAATAGATGGGGAAACAGTGGAAACAGTGTCAGACTTACTTTTTTGGGCTCCAGAATCACTGCTGATGGTGACTGCAGCCATAAAATTAAAAGACGCTTACTCCTTGGAAGGAAGGTTATGGCCAATCTAGATAGCATGTTTAAAAGCAGAGACATTACTTTGCCAACAAAAGTCCATCTAGTCAAGGCTATGGTTTTTCCAGTGGTCATGTATGGATGTGAGAGTTGGACGGTGAAGAAAGCTGAGCACTGCAGAATTGATGCTTTTGAACTGTGGTGTTGGAGAAGACTCTTAAGAGTCCCTTGGACTGCAAGGAGATCCAATCAATCCATCCTAAAAGAAATCAATCCTGGGTGTTCATTGGAAGGTCTGATGTTGAAGCTGAAGCTCCAATATTTTGGGCACCTCATGCGAAGGGTTGACTCATTGGAAAAGACCCTAATGCTGGGTAGGATTGGGGGCGGGAGGAGAAGGGGACGACAGAGGATGAGATGGTTGGTGGCATCACCGACTCGATGAACATGGGTTTGGGCAGACTCCGGGAGTTGGTGATGGACAGAGAGGCCTGGCGTGCTGCAATTCATGGGGTCGCAGAGAGTCGGACACGACTGAGCGACTGAACTGAACTGAATGACCTGACCCCACTCCCAGGGATTATCTAGCCTCTGTCAGGTCTGTCTGCCATAGCATGGAAGCCCTTCTGGAAATGCTGGCTCTTATGGCCAAAGGACAGTCAAGGAGTGACTGCAGAGTAAAGGGAAGGAGGAAGAATATTGGACAGAGTTTGAATGTGCTCTTATAAAGGATGAGGAAACCAACTGAGAGTGAGACCACAGGGGAGGTAGTCAGGCTGGGACGGTACGTATATTTCTAAGGCTGCTTTACTCCTGAGCTGTCAGAAATTCACCAGTGATAATGATTCTGTTCTCAAAAAAAAAGTTTTCAGTCTGGTCAGAAAGATGAACACATAAATCAATCATGTTACCCCTACACAGTGAATACTATACTTAGGATTCTTTGAGACACCAGAGGAGAGGCACTTAGGCCAGTCTGGCATGAAGATGTAGGGATTGACTGGAAAGGACGAATCTTGAAGGATGAATAAGGTAAATTAGAAAAGAGGGAATCGGGGTGAGGGGACAATGGGATCGCAGAGGTTTTGAGAAAGAACACTACTAGGAAAGGCACTGAGACATGAAACAGGAAACTTTCTTACCCTGTGAGGCTGGGCTAAAGGCCCTCCATCTCAGCTCTCATATCAAAGTTGTGTGTTTCCCACACATCTGGGAAAGAGTAGTAGCCAAACACATGCATGCTTAATTGACACAGTCGTGGTATAGGAGGAGGATCTACAATTTCCTCATGTTCTTGGAGCAAAAGTCCTAGGTGGAAAGAGTAACATGAAGAAGGGCAGAGGTCTCGGCACATCTTAGCAAAAGTTGCTTCCAACACCTTAGAGATTAACCTTGTTTTAGAAGTGAGAGCTTTAAACATGAGACTGACATGACTGGATTTCATTTTAGTAAGCAGTGTGAAGGATTATTCGAAAAGCACTCAAGACACAAATAACCAATCAGTGGGCAATTATCATAGTCCAGGAGAGAAATAACAAGGGCTTGCCTAAATTGAATTCTCAGCATATACATGGCCATATCCCTTGCTTGCCATACAGTAGGTGCTTAATAATTAATTGTTGAGTGAATGAAGTCAGTAACAATAGGAATGGAGAGAAGAGGATATATTTAGAAAATATGGAAATCATAGGGATCAAACGCAGGATTGACAGGGTCAGTGGTCAAGGATACCTTCAGGATGTCATGTTGAATGTTGGGCAGGTGATGCCAATGACCATGAAGGGATGTCTTCTGAGGGTGAGATGATGAAACAAGTTTGGGACAAGTTCAGCTCTAGGTGCTTGAGGATCACCCAGTAAAGATAACTCAGACAATGAATATAAAACTTATAAAAAAAAGGTTACAAATTATGTTTTGTATCAGAATGTCTGGACATTTGTTAAAGCACAGATTCCTGAGTCTCATTCCCAGATAGTCTAATTTGCGAAATATAGGATGAAGTCTGAGGATCTCCATTTTGAATATACCTCCCAGGAGACACTAGCACAAGCTATTAACACTTTATTTTTCTTGAGGAGCTTTTTTTTTTTATATTTAGAGTTTTGGTTACTGATTAGAGATCTAGATTTGGGAACCAATGACATAAAGATAATAACAACAAGCACTGACTACTTGCAAGGTGACAAACTGTTCTAAGCACTTTACTATGGTGACACATACAAACTTCACACCTCTATCAAGTAGCTATTATTCTCTGCATTTTGCAGATTGAAAAACTGAGCCTCAAATAGGTTTGTGAGTGTAAGAGATGAGATTTGAACTTAGGCAGCCTAAGTTCATGGTCAGAGTGTGTGTTCTCAACCATTACACTAGCCTAGCCTTCAGATTACTATCATGTTTGTTGAGACTAATTAATAGTGGCAAAGGGAGTGAGGTTACTTAAGAAGGTGTCACATATATGGGCCAACTACTGAATCCTGGAAAATCATGAATATGAGTGGCAGATGAAGACAAAGGATTAGAAGAGGTTGAAAAATATTTGAACCCATACTGGCTTTTTTAAGGAGTACTAGATTTCCTAACACAGAGAACAAATGCAAGAAGCTCTTAATAAGTGTTTTTGGCAATAATTTTGATGATGAAAAGTTGCATCCTCAGGTATCCTAAAGGACTACTTCATTAAATCATCATTCAGTGCCATACTGTGACGTTTCTTCATATATTTTCAACTACACTGGATTTTTTACATTGCTAAAAATGGGAGAAATAATCTAGAGACATGACAATCTAAATTTTTAATAAATATATTTTATAAGCAAATGTTAAATAATGGATATCAATATGAAGAACTGCTTTTATTGCTGTTGAGTCATCTACTTCTAATGAAAATAAGCATCAGAATGGAGATTTAACTTCTGGTCTTTTTTGCACAACTCATCTTCAATGTTTCAACTTGATCTCAAACTTGAAAATGAAAATGGTTTTCTTAATATTTGCAAATGCTTGAAACTTACTAATTCTTGGTGTCCACAAGCCTCACACAGCCATAAGGACACATTGTTAACCCCTTTGAATTTCCTTTCATTTGTTACTGAGCAGAGTCTTACAGTGCCTTCAGGATTTCGTTGATTTATATGTTAGGAGATATATTTAGCCTTTAGAACCATTTTCTGGCAATAACCCTAGTCAATCATCGAAATAAATTTTGAAGACTGTGAAATCATTTGTTCTAATTGCATATTCCTTAGTTTTCTGAACTGTTCTTATTTGAAAAAAATTTTTCACCTTCTGGGTTCATATGAATCCTTAGGTGTGCTAAAAGTTTGAAGAAACAATCAACTTATTTTCCATTATCCTGTCTCTACTCAGTCACAGGATAGCCTGGACTCATTTGTTTAGTGTTAAAAGAATCTCTTTTGCCTAGAGGGAGGTCCACCCCAAAAGAATATCTCTTATTATAACTTTGCTGGACACTTTTAAACCAAGAAACAAGAAAATGCTTAGAGTAAGCATCTGTGTCAGACCTCAAGATAGCAAAGGACAACATTTGTATAAAAGCCTGTTACAGTGTCTGCTTTTGTTCTAGTGACTTATCTCCATCTGCCTTTGCTAGAGGACAGACAAGTGATGGATAGGTGTTCTGACACAGCGCTCGTATGGAGGCTGGAAAGATAGGTGAATGCTTTTAAAACACATTTTGAATATGACCTACCACTAAATAAAGAGATTTGGAGTAGGAGAAAAAGAATGTAGGAATGATATCAATACAGTGAGGAGCTAGACCCTCGTTTCATAAAAAAGATGAATGTAGATCTGCAGCAATTTGCAAATAACACATAATTAGGGATAGTTTTTGTAATGCAAAAATAAGCCCTCTAATTATATATAGAACTGATTGCAGATAATGATAGTGATCTACTAGGAATACATTAAGAGACTGAGATTTTTTTCCCCTCTCTTTCAAGCACTGAGGATTTCTGCCTTGACCTGTAGAAACAGCATTTATGGGAGACACTGAAGAGAGACTGTCTGTTGCAGGGGTTTGATTTACACATTCACCAGAAGATTCTTTGTTAAGAACCTTTTAGAATAAAATCATTCTCAAATCCTCAGCATACCCAATATCTAATCAAAAAAGAGAGAAAGGAAAAGGCTACTCACTTGGATCTGGTTTGTAAGACCCAGAGGTTTTAGAACTTCGGACATTTATCAGAAAACTTTTTTCACTTTCATTTCCACCACTTCTCTCCCCCCTCTCTCTCTTCTTCCTTTCTTTTTTCCCCCCTTCTTACTAGTTTATTCCATGACCCTACACAAACTCCATCAGCTATTTTTTTATCCCCCTAGGTAAGTCATGAAAGGAAGAAGTATCTTGAAAGTACTCAAAGTTCTTTGGAAAACAAAATTATCTTGGGAACTTAAAATAGTCTTCTTTCCCATGAACTATTGTAATATTACTCCCTGACACAGCAAAGTATTCCTGTATTCAAAAAGAAAAAAATAAATTTGTGTAATGGCCTTGGCAAGGATATATTTTAGTTGTAGGCTTGAGTTTTGAGGAATTCTGATAATGATGCCTATGTAGAGAAAGATCAGCCTGGAAAAGAAAAATGGAGAAGTGATCAAATACTTTGGAAAAAAACCCAAAGTACTTGTAATATAGTGAAAATTAAGGGCATAGGATATTTCAAAAGGAATGGATATCCAAAAGATAATGAAATGAATAATGAATAATGATAATGATAATGATAATAATAATAATGATAATGAATGCTAATGAAAAGATAAGGAAGACTAAAACTAAAAATGACTATAGGATTTCTTGACAACGAGGTCTTTAATAATCTTGATGAAAGAAATTTGGTGGAAGGAAGAGGGTAAAAGTCAATTTGCAGTGAATAATCGATGAAAAAATGAAGACATGGAGATGATAAGTGAAGATAATTCTTTTGAGAAGCTTGAAAGAAAAGCAGGATGAGGAAGGTTAGCAGAGCTGAGAGCTTTTATTCATTCATCTGCTCATTCATTCATTTACTGTTTAATATAGTTATAGGAGGGTAATTGTCCTTTTTACTTTCATTTTGCTCTGCTTTTTTTTTTTAAGAGGAGAAAGACTTTTTTGAAGGAGAGAAAGGTCAAAGCATGAGTAGAGAAATGGACGTTTCATAGAAAGGGTTGTGTGTTTTCTTAACAGGAAAAACAGAGACGACACATTTGCACATGATTGGGTTGGTAGTTTGGTAGGGAGATATTCAGGAAATTACTGTTTGGTATTTTGTTTTTCTTGGATGTCTGACTTCAATAATTCCAACTTACATAAAATAACAAGATCATGAGAATCATCTTTGATATCCACAGATAAAGAAATAGTATTTTCTGTACCAAAAACAGAGCAAAATTATGCAAAACGGCAGAGGGCTTTGTTGCAGTCCTCTATATGAAAAGTCTTACAGTAGTATGGAAAGGAAGGCATGCTGGGTTTTACATTAACTAACACTTAACTAATTGTTTTAATTGAAAAGAAGAAAGTTATCTAAAATTAGAAGGTGTTCTGGAAAATCAAAGTGAGCAGACTCTTTTTTTAAAGTGATACAAAATCCCAGTGAAAATGGCCTGGGAGAAAAGATACTGTTATTATTACAGCAATTTTCAGGATTAGAGGATGGCTTCAGCATGTCTGTAGTCAGGCCCAAAATGATACCATGGAAACATCAGTTCTGCCTCAGCTGTATTACTGTAGTCTCAGCTAAATTACAAAATAGCAGCAGTGGAATCCTTTATCCTCTTAGATCCATTCAGTGAAAAGAAGGTCTAGGACACCTTTTGCAGAAGACCTAGAAAAATTCCTTTGTCTTTAACTGGGTTATGTGCCATTCTCTGAAATAAAAACTGAGTTCAGAAAGACTGAGATGCGTGGATTGGTTTAGGTTTCTGGTCCCCGATGAGGGTAAATGTGGAATCCCATGGCCTACAGTGGGAGTAGATAGATCACCAAATGGTCAAGGAAGTCCAAATTCTGATTATTTAAAAAATACAATCAAATTAATTAACAATGTCATTTTTTTTATCTTTTATATAAAATTTCAGGGTGACAGCCAATATATATGAAAAATCACTGATCTGAGTTTTTCTTCTGCTTCTTTTCATTATAAATTTGTGCTAAAGGTGCTGGAATCCAACAAAATAACCAAAAGAAAGATGGTAGATGAATGAATTCTGAATCATGTTGAATGGCTTGTGTTAATAACTAACAAGAAAAGAAAGCATTTTTAGGGGGAAAAAGATTGACAGTGTCTCTCTTAATTTAATCTTGAACATGAGGTGTTAGTTGCTCAGTTATGTCCAAATCTTTGCAACCTCATGGACTGTAGGCCTCCAGGCTCCTCTGTCCATGGAGTTCTCCAGGCAAGAGTACTAGAGTAGGTAGTCATTCCCTTCTCCAGGGGATGTTCTTGACCCAGGGATCAAACCCAAGTCTCCTGCATTGCTGGTGGATTCTTTACCATCTGAGCCACCAGGGATGCCCCATGAACATGCAGACTTCACTATAATTAAAAATGTGAAAAGATGCAATTTCAATGTTATTAAACATATCTCCATTAGCATATATTTATCTGGGTATTATCCTGATATGGTACATTCCTCAAATTAGTTTTTAATCAACCACACTTATTAAGCATAGTTTGGTATATGGCATGGTTTTGTTTACACTTGGAAATATACATAGCAAGCCCTCTGTTGGTAAAGCTTTTGATCTAGCTCAAGGTAACAATATAAAGACTTTAGCAGTAACAGCTCTAGTATATTGTGAGTTCCTCAAGAACCCCAATTAAACATCATTCATTTCTTTGTTTCTTTGCCTAAGCTTAGAATGTAGCAGGCATCAATAAGGGTATATGGATTTGGTATTTTAGCAGGCCCTTCATTAAGGATTCACAGGCATTATCGTTCCACTGGTTTAGGCTTTTAAAACAACATTTTGGTTAGAATCTTCAAGATGGATTAACAATGTCCTTCCCTGTCTTTCTCCCTACTGTTACTTGTATATATGTATCTCTTTCTCCTGAACTGCATGCTTCTTTCAGAGCAGAAATCATACCTTAAATTATAAATTCATTGGTTCATTTACTTATTCCAAAAATATTCATTAGTTGTTCACTACATGTTAGGATCACTAAGGTTGAAAATAAATCAGATACAGCCCATGAAAACACAGACTGATAAGCTTTAACTTTGCCTGTTGTTGCTTTTTCTTATCTCTGCCATAATAACTACAAATGATGTGACACATAGTATTAACAGAAGTTTCAGAAATGCTTGCTTCATTGATTCAGGAGAGTTGTGCCAAATGTAACCTGTATCTGTAGCTACAAAAATCAAATCACAAAGTGTATTATTCCTTCATTGCCTTCACTTAACAGTTAAATAATAACCATCATTTATTCAATATCTATCATACTAGAACCTTGCATATTTTATTTTCTAAAACATTACAACAACCTTGTAAAATTTTTCACTTTATTCAGGAGAACACCAAGACTGGAAGAAGCTAGAAAAGTCTTACACATTGAGTAGCAAAGCTAGGATTTGAACCTTGATCTGTCTGGAAATGAAGTCTATAATTTTACTCTTTAGCACATATTGGTTTTAAACACTCTTGAAATACATACCACCTCAATCCCTAAGTTCCAATATGTAGATTTCAGAACCTCCTTTCCCTCTCATTGCCCCCAATGTACTTCAACTTTTGACAATGGAGACCTAATATTTAACCAGCTCTTTGTCAATTTGAGTTTGATAATGTCAATAACCACTGAACCTTTGCTGTAAAGAGTGCACATTCATCTCTGTTTTTAATAGATGGGTCATAAAGCCACCATTTTATAAATTTGTTACACCTCTACCTGTCTGGGCTAATGGGAAAAGGGCAAGTGCTTTAAGTGCTCTTAAGAAAAGACCTCTCTAGGTTTACAGTTCCAGACCTCAAGCAGGGAATCAACCAGTGGATGGAAGCAATCACATGGCAACCTCCTCCTCAGATGGGAATCCCATTCTTGTTCCAAATAGGCTCTTTGAACTATGACTGTTTCCGATTCTTCTTTATCTTTAGAGGTTCAAGTGCTTAAACATAATCAAGAGAGCTTTGTTCTCATTGTTCTCTCCATGCACAATACCTGTATCTTGTTCTTGTTTATGAAACCTATTTTCGTTGCATGTCCTTATAGCTGCAATGAGGCCCTTTTCATTTTGAAGTATCATCTCAGTGCTGTAGTGGGAGTAGATTCAACTGAAAACTGGTCTTATTTTAAACAGTATAAACATGGATTCCCAAAGTCTGGTTGCTAAGCTATCAACACAAAGAAAAATACCCACATTGGGTTTATCACCAAAAGATAATAAGGGACCAAGGTGATGGAAAAAAATTAATAGCCAGTGGTTCCATTGAAAGGTAGTCTCTGAGGTCAATGTCAACAAGCATCTTCATCACTGACTTTTTGAAAGGTTAAAGTTTGCCATTCCAAATGTGGGAACAAACAAAAGAATGTATACCCTGGAACAATACTCTGTAGAGACAAGACAGCGCCAGAAAGACAAAGCCTGTTCAGCTGTGTTTCCTGATAGCCCTGCCCAGCACACTTCCACCTCAGGCCGACAGCTGAGTTTCTAAAGAATAATTATATCAAGCGATGTCATGATGGATGGCTTCTTTCCAATAGCTTCATGGCTTATCTTTTGGGACAGAGACTTAGGGGAGATAGCGGGCTGTGAACCGTTGTCACAGTTTTATGAGAGTGGGGGTGGCAGACGACATTTCGATGTCTGCTGTTCTAACTCACTTGGGAGTGCAGGGTCTGAGTTCTACCCTCTAAAATTAACCCTGCATTGATGGCACTTTTTATATAAAACAAATATCCATATATGATAAAAGTCACTTATGTATGTAAATTTTACCCAATCGTTTTGCAATACCAGATGACATTCATAGCACTTTATCTATATTTACTACTTTAGTCATTCTTGCAACCCAACATTGTAGGTAGTAATGCTTCCACATTATAGGTGAGGAAGCTGAGCTCAGGAGGTGAAGTGACATGCACAGGTCACATAGTAAGTGAGTAAAGCTAAGACTCTAACATAATCCCAGAGACTGTCATTCTCAACTCATAGTGCTGCCTTCACAATGATTTAAAAATTATTATTTCTGGTTTTGGCCCTGGAAAAAGAGAGGCTTGGGCCATGGTCCCCCAGAGAACAAATTGGATTTGCATTCTGGGCTACAGTCCATGGGGTCACAGAGAGTCAGACATGACTGAGCAACTAATGCACACACATACAAAGTGAAAAGAGCATCTTTCCAGGGATGAATCCCCTGATTCCAAAGAATCAAAGAACCCTGAATGGCCAATGAGAGAAATTTGTGGTTAACGGATCCACTTACTACCTCCAGCTTACTTAGCAAAGGTCACCAGGTGACCTTGGAAATATACACAAAATGCTGTTAGATCTTGCCAGAGGTGACTTTTATTAGATAGCAAGTTGAGGCCTTAAAATTTTGTTAGCTGTTTCTTTCATATCAGGGAGGACAATCAAGACAGCTACATTAAAAAAAACTTATTATTTCTCATAAACTTTTGTTATTGTTGTTGCTATTTAGTCACCCAGTTGTGTCTGACTCTTTTGCTACCCCATGGACCATAGCCTGCCAGGCTCTTCTTTATATTGGATTTCTCAGGCAAGAATGCTGGGAGTGGGTTGCCATTTCCTTCTCCAGGGGATCTTTCCAACGCAGGGATTGAATCTGTATACCCAGCATTGCAGGTGGATTTTTTTTTTCCTTTTTTTAATATTTTATTTATTTATTTGGCTCCACCAGCTCTTCGTTGTAGCACACAAGATATTTAGTTGTGGCATGTGGGATCTAGTTCCCTGACCAGGGATCGAACCCCGGCCCCCTGCATTGGGAGCTGGGAGTCTTAGCCACTGGGCCACCAAGATAGTCCCGCAGGTGGATTCTTTATTGCTGAGCCACCAGGAAGCCCCCAATAAACTTTTAGACAAAGCTTACAAAAACAAATCATCACATATTTCTTAACAAAAATTCAGTCATAAGCTTTTGTTACAGGATGTCATAAACTTGATCATTCTGTTTGTATATTTGTATCACATGTAATTAATGTTTTAAATCATAAATGAATTAGCTTATTATTTCAGTTCAGTTCAGTTCAGTCGCTCAGTTGTGTCCGACTCTTTGTGACCCCATGAATTGCAGCACGCCAGGCCTCTCTGTCCATCACCAACTCCCGGAGTCTACCCAAACCTATGTCCATCGAGTCGGTGATGCCATCCAACCATCTCATCCTCAAACCATGGCAAAAGAATTCATATTCTGCGATTCTTAGCTCAGACTTAAATTGAGTGAACACACCAATGTGGATGTGTAGCCAACTCACAAGAAGTATAGATACATCTTTCACAATTATCTACTTTTATATGAAGGTTTGAAGGAAATTATATTAACTCACTCAAATGTGAATATTTATTATAAGGGGAAAACAAAAATGAATAAGAAAAAACAGAATACATCCAAGAAATACTGTGTTTACAGCAGTTTGCTTCAAGTTCTTCAAAATAAAGACTGGGGATTTCTAGGTTTGTGTTCATGACCCTCTGCCATTTGGAACTTTAGTGGAAAATTCTAAGAAGCACCAAAGAAGAAAACACAAGTGCCATTTGTGTGAAAATAAACCTTCATTAGACTTTTTATCTTGCTTTCCACAGAAATATTCATAGCAATCTTCATTACTTTCATAATTTAAGAGGAACAGCCAAAAGAATTAAAAGGAGAAAATAAAAGAAGGAGCTCCTGATGTGAGAGCTATAAATAATACATTTTAAAAAAATGGGAACAGAAACCAAAACACACAACTTCTTGGTCTGAAACAAAATTAAGTTGATTATTCTTTCCATATTCTTATGGGGTAGAAATAGCATAATCATCTCTTGGGGACCACAACATTCACAGAAGCATCCCTGTAGATACAGCATTATCTCAGGTACTGCACATAGTTTTCAAGGAAAGGAGAAGGAATACTTTTAACCCATTAGTATCTTCCAAGAAAATATATGTATATTTTTCTCATATATATATGTGCGTGTGTGCGTGCGTGTGTGTGTGTGTGTGTGTGTGTGTAAGAAAGAAACCAGCATCTGGGTCCATTCATTTAGTACTTCAATGTCCAACAAGTATAATCCTCACCAATTCAAACAGGTAGGCTTATGCAGGCCACCAACAGATAGTCAATCTTTGTGTAGCCAATCTCTGCATAAAAAGAGTTGGAACTGTTATAGGGTCACACAAATAACTCAAGTTCTGTTTTCACAATCCCCTGTAAGTGAACCAATGAATGTATAAAACATTTAATGCAAAGTGTTTGTTGACTTTGATGGTTTGCAAAGTCCACACATCCAGCTCCATTTTCTTTCATTGCAACCTTACTCCCCTCCATTTTAGAATCCATATGCAACATTGAGTGAATGTTCTACCCAACACTATGGGCCATCTCACGAATCAACCTGGTGAGACATGTAGATGTTCTGTTCTTTTAGATGTACTCTTAACCTTTGAACAATAGGCAGTTGAACTGTGGAGTTCCACTTATATTCGGATATTTTCAATAGTAAATATTTAGTATTGGATCTGCAAATGTGGAAGAATCTCACATAAGGAGGGTAACTAACTTATATATTCAGATAAACCTTCCCCCTTATTTTTCAAGTACCAACTGTAGTAATAAAATCTTTTCAAATGTTCATGCTTAAAAAATTCATGAAGCACACAGAAAGTACCAAATTTTTGTCTGTTACTAAAAACAACAACTTTTTAAAAAAATTAACTGAAGACTTCATAGTTATACTTTTAACTGTTGATTTTTTTTAAATGTTTCCTAAATTGGAAAGTTAAACTCCAAGAAAGTATCAATAAATGTACTTTAAAGGGAACAAATAAATTACCATGGAAAAGAAAGAGAGACTTACATTCAAGGGAAGCATAATTATCCAAATATTTTTATTTAAAGATTTTGTTGGTCTAAATAACAGTCATCTTTTAATTAGTGTTTCATAAATCTGTTGTTATACATAATACTCTACTTGTAGCCTATTTTAATACACTCTTTGGTCATGTTATAAAATAACAAATGCAATGTTATTATTACTCAACAAGCACATAGCATAACCAATCTCATAAAAATATCAACAATGGGAAAGATGCATGCCTTTACTATGACTAAGAGTAGCAGCCCAGAAACTTCTAGGAGCAAGCAGATATTTGCATCACCCAGGTGCATTTACAAATTGGACTTCAAAGCTTTGCAATGGGCTCCATCCAGAAGGAGGCGAAAGAATGTGGACATGTCCTGGGAAAAGAGCTCCAGCTTAGCCTTGGGAAAGGCGGGGGTGTGGTCATTGTTTTCTTTCTATCTTCTTCCTCTTTCCTCCATTATGTCTAACTAAACATTTTAGGAAACAGTAAACTGATAATTTTGACTGTAGGATACACAATTATAAGGCATTAAATATATTTTTTTAATAAGGAAAATTGTTCAAATTTGAAAAATCTTCTAACAGACTGTTACTGGACCAGAAGCCTACAGAAGTTTACTGTTTTCAGAAACACTAAGGAACTGAGACTCACTTGACTTTGAGGAAGAGAGGTGGGTATTATCTGAAGTTTTCACACAAATCGGAAAGGATCACAAGTCACAAGGCCCTAGATGTTACCTAGTTTTGGGCACTGATTTTTTTTTCCCTTGGTCCTTTTCATATTGCTTTGCTGGCTTCTCTCTGACTCAGATTCCCTCAAGGTAATCTTTTCTTAAGCAGTTTTTTTTCTTTCCTCTTCAGGCCACTTCATAATTTCATCTTGCACATAGCTTTTCTTTCTCAATTTGACAGGGCCAGTAAAATGGCTTGCTGGCAATTTATTCCTTTTTTCCTTACTCTAAATTCCCAGGAGGAAGACTCTAAGTTAGGCCAGCTCATCTCTGTATGCCAGCCTCTGAGTAGTGGTAAGACAATAAATCGGCTGTCCTTGGATCAGACTTGTCCAATCTCTGTGTGTTTTGGGTTAGGGTGTACAATTGACAGAATAAACCAAGACTTTATGGAGCAAAGGGCATGGATAGAGTCCATTCCTTAGAAAGACGTGCAGCAGACCTGACAGTTACCATATCTCTAGAATAGTTTACTTTTTATATCTTCTCAGCTCTTTATTCAAATATTGAGTTATTCATTCATTCAACATTTTATTCAGCAACTCTAATGGGTCAAATGTAGGGGGCAAATGACAACGTGAGGTGGAAAGTGAAGCTACTTAAGAGTACTTGCTCCCCAGTGACTCCTTGCACTGCAAGTCTCATCTCACTGAGATCTGCAGAGGTTTAGGCATTTGACATTCATCACAGCAGCACATTTTTAATTTGACCCTCTCTAAAATGCATTCGTTTTGTCAATATGAAAGAAAGATGTCTTTATGTGCATAATCTCCCCCTTGACATAAAAGTAGCTTATGTCTTCATAGCACAAAACTCTACGTGAGAGCTTCCAAACAGTTCTGGAGTGTCTATGGCACTTTACTTTCTGAAATAATAAAAATATGAATATCTCACTAAGATATAATAAAAGCAAATATCGATGCCAAGGCAGGGAGGGCTGGGATAGATGGATATATGGGGAGAAGAAGAAGACAGGCTCACGTGAAGAGTGATGTTTTCTTACTTAGTAAATCCTGGGAGTCACAGATTAGAGCCTTGTGATATTTGTTCGTTTGTTGCATATTGTCATGTTTGTTAACTCTTTTCCTTGGCAGATACGCAAGTCATCAAATGTTTTAAAATCATCTTTCACTTTCTTAGCCAGATAGTCAAGGTTAACATCAACCGAATAGGTCATGTTGATAGTATGTACCCTTGATATGATGATATGGTGACAATGGCATTTTACCCTTGTGGTCTTTCCTCAAAACTCATGACCCTAGACAAATCACAAGAGAGACATCAGACACATCATCACCATGGAGGAACATTCTAGGAAATATCTGACCAATACTCCTCAAAGCAGCCAAGATCATCAAAAACAAGGGAAGTCTGAGAAACTGTCATGGCCATAAGAGCCTAAGGAGACATGATAACTAAGCGTAATGTGGCATCCTGGGGAGTTTCGGAATAGGAAAAGGACAACATGTAAAACTAAGGAAATATGAGTAAAGTATGGACTTCCGTTAACAATAATTTATCAACTTTAATTCAATACTTCAAATATACCGTATGTCATGCTAATGAAAGATGTTAATAATAGGGAAAACTGGTTACAGAGCACATTAGAACTCTATATCTTATTTTTCCAATTTTTCTATACATATGATGCTGTTCTATACAAATAAAATTTATTTTAAAAAAATCAATACCATTTTAAAGAACATGAAAAAGTTCTTTTTGTTGGTTTTTATGAAAAATTTTAATATGATACTTTTCATGCACTATGCTTACACTCCAAAAATTCTCATAAATCCTCTGGAGTTATCATACTTCATTAACTCATCTTACTTATAGGCTCTGGAAATTAAAAAAAAGAGAGAAAGACTTCCTTGGTGGTTCAGTGGCTAAGACTCTGTGCTCCCAATGCAGGGGGCCTGGGTTTGATCCCCAGTCAGGGAAGTAGATTCCACAAGCTGCAACTAAGAGTCCGCATGCTGCAACTAAAGATCCAAGATCCTACATACTTCAACTACCCAGCACAGCCTAATAAATAAGTAAATAAATAAATACTAAAAAATAAGAAGAGAGAGAAACAGGGAACCAGGGAGCGGAAAGGGGTTATATTCCTCAAAGATCTTACTCTTCTATCAAATACACAGCATTTTTGAAAAATCAAATATTTAATGATATAATCATTACGGACTAGGCTCAAATTCATTGATGAACAGGTTCCATTTTTAAAAGCATGGCAGTCATATCAAAAATTGCAAATATATTTTTAAAAGTTCCCCTTTTCCACCCATACGACAAATAACTCATTAAACTTTTTTTCCATATTCCTTCCTACTTGCTGCAAACATAGTGTTGATTAAATTGGACATTCTGATTTTTATACTAACATTTTATCATAAACATTTTATACTAAAATTTTATCATAAAGTTTCCCAGGTGACTTCCCAGTGTTGAAATTTTCAGCTTTAAAGCCTGCACAGCAGTTTATCAGGTGGTCGGTCATACCAAACTTTAATTGGTCAATTCCCACTGCTGACATTTCAAAAAACCATTTCTAGTGTGGAAGAACCAACTCCCCCTATCCTCCCCGCGCTCCTCAGCTTAAAGCTGAGGTGGTGACTGTGGTGTATTCATTCCTTGGAAAAACATCCAGTGTCTGAACTCTTGACCTGCTGGGACCCAGAGAGGAGGTGTACAGAGCCCCAGTCAGCAGTCTTCGGGGCACAGAGCAGCAACTCTGCAGCTCCAGGCACTGGCTAGGCCTTCTCTTTCCCTGTCTAATTATCACTGTGCCTCCCTCTCAATAGAAGCTGTCTGGCCTCGGGCATTTAAATACCACCAAACCTGCTCGTAAAAGAGAAAATGAGAGTTGCTGCTCTTAATTTTATGCATCACATATCCTAATAATGAAATCTCTTCATGAATAGGACTCAAAAGAGGGAATAATAACTGGTGGGAAAGACAAGGCCAGATAATAAATCACAAAGTTTCAAGGTCTCTGGAAGGCAGAGGTAATGTGTTATTTGTTAGATGTCATCAAGCTGAGATCATCGCTGAAGCCTGTCAACTACAAGGAGATAAATGCTAGATACACCTGGCTTCTGTGTGTGTGTGTGTATGTGTGTGTGCGCACATGTGTGTATATTTAAAACAAATGCAATTAAATGAGACTTACTACTCTTCCTAACTTGAAGTACTAGCTCAAGTTTGGTCTTGCCACAGATGGAGAAAGGAGGGAAAGTAGATGTATCATTAATTTAAAAACGGTTGTTGGCAAAAAGCACAGGAGACGTGGGGCTGATGCTAAAATGTGTAGGAATACTCAGCACCAACTCATACAAACAATCATTAAAATGGCAGAATTTACGTCAGGAAGATGACGTATGATGCCCTTGTCAAAAAAAGACATTCTGGACTGTTCCATACAAATGAGTAATAGGAGGAGGCCAAGAGTCCTCTATGATTCTATGAGTAAACTCATGAGTAAACAACCCTGAGGTAGGGCCCAGCAAGGAGACACAGGCAGCTCCTTTCTTTGTAAATTGAAACCAACACATACAGCCCATTGCTTACCAAAGAGAAAATGGAAGAGCCCCCAAATCAGAGATAAACCAGATAATGTCACATCAGTCAGTTCTGATCCACGGTGGTGCCAAAAGCCAAGATGCATGCAGGGATACATGTGATGTGGAAGGGCAGACCGCTCAGATCACTGCTGCCTATGATCTGAAGTAGAAACCATTTCAGGGGGAAGGATCCTATAATATATTGGGGTTTTCATAGTGAGACATAGTTACTATCATTTTTTTTGCTCCTGTTGTTAAGTTGGCAAAGTTCATCTTACGTAGGTAGAATTAGTTTTTATGTCAATAGACCTTAATCCATTGAAGTCTTGAAAAGCCCATACATCCCTTTTCCCTCTTTGTTTTTTTATCCTCTGCATATTTTCTTGTTTCCAGATTCTTTCACTCTTTTCAAAGTTCTGGTCATGTTTTAATATGTTTAGGTGAATAAAAATCAGACAACTTAAATGTTCTTTTGTATATTTCAGTTGGTCTTGTAATGCCAAAACTTTTCTTTCTTCACAGAAAATCAATTTGGGTGTTCAAAAACCTGCTTGATTCATAGTCGATCTCAGACTCTAGTCCATTCGAGTAAATCAGCCTCCAAATCAGGTTTGGTGATGTAGAAAAATATGCTTTTTTATTTAACATTTCAGAAACATCTGCTGGTAAGTTCCCAGGGCATAGTATCGACTTTCTCCACCTTTGTGTTACTCATAGGGCTTCACTGAGATCTTTGTACTAACAAGAGTCCAATAACCTTGAATAAAGTAGACAAATATAGTGTTGATTAAGGTAGAAAAAGAAAAGAGGACAAAGATGGAATGTGAATATAGGCTAAAAATAGAACTCCAACACACATTTCTTTAAGGAGCATTCTCAGGACATCCTCTCTCCTATGTTGATTATGGGGGAGTCTGCTGCTGTTACCACAGACCTGACTCTCTGTCTCTGACAGCCTGGGCTGGGAGTGGGGGCTGGTGAGGACGGCAGGGCTTGAAGGCCAGGCAAAGCAGAGGTAAGTGTGTTACCTGAATACATAAAGAACTCCATGGCCACGAATCCTTTAGAAGGTGACAATGTCACCAGGTGGAAGCAACCTTGGCTAGAGAATCTGGGGCTGGGTTTTACCTTTGTGTGTCCTCTATGTAGGTCCCCTGTACACAATGTGCCACAACACAATCGTATGTGAGAGATCTGCCAGGTCTCATGGTATTAATAGAATGTATGAGAAGTAAGGTGACATTGCTCCAAAAGGGTGGAACGTCAGGCAAAGATAGTGGACAGCACCAACTGTTCAGACTGGGGACCTTGCTCAGCTTGAAGTGAAAGTCGTTCAGTCGTGTTCAACTTTTTGCAACCCCATGGACTATACAGTCCATGGAATTCTCTAGGCCAGAATACTGTAGTGGGTAGCATTTCCCTTCTCCAGGGGATCTTCCCAACCCAGGGACTGAACTCAGGTTTCCTGCATCGCAGACAGACTCTTTACCAGCTGGGCCACAAGGGAAGCCCTGCTCAGCTTACCCAGGTGTTTTTTGAGTGCCATTTAATCAATGAATCCACCCAAGAGGGACTATCACAGAGAGACACTCCTGAGCCTGCTGAACCAGAACTCAGTCTTCTGAACTATCAAGTAGTCCCAAGAACAGAACTGAAGGCAGATCCATGAGACCCTTAGTTCTACTGGAGCCAGGAAAGAGAGATGTCAGTGTATGTCACATTAGACATGGTCTTCCCTCCTTTACTGAAGGACTAGGTGGTTTTCTGGCAGTGCCTCTTCAAGCTGGGAAACTACCTGCTTCCCCAAGAACAGCATCTGTGGGCTCATTCTGCAGTATTCAGTAGGAAGGCAGTGGGTTGATTACATAGAATGGGCAGCTTATAAATTCGACTCTACGGAGGGGAATATCCTAGCAGTGAAATGTCCTGCTCAGTTTCTGATCCACGCTTTCAGCCTTTCACACAGGTCAATTTGTTTGGGATGCGGGGGCTTCTGATGGTAATTCATGTAGTAGCAGCCCCCCGGGGACTCGAGCTGTGACTGTAGTGCTGAGCGAGAAGGAACTCCATTAACTGAGTCATGGACTTCCTGCCCAGTGCCACCTAACACAGACCTCTGCATTTAGAGCTTGTCTGAAGCCCTTGGCCATTTCTGAGTGGTTTGGCAGTGAGTCCTTAACAGACACGTCTGTTAGCTATTTAGAGTGACACATGGATTCACCACTGGCCACTTGACAGAGGAGAAAGAAAATAATATGGCATTATCATATGATATCTGTCTTTTTCTGTCTGACTTACTCCACTTTGTATGTCACTTATAAGTGGAATCTTTAAAAAAAAAAGATGCAAACAAACTTAATTACAAAACAAAAATAGACTCACAGATATAAAAAGAAAAAAAAAAACTGTGGTTACCAAAGCAGAAGGAAAGGGGAGGAAGAACTTAGGAGTTTGCGATTAACGTATACACACCACTATGTATAAAATAGATAACCAACAAAGACCTACTGTATAGCGCAGGGAACTCTACTCAATATTTTGTAATAACCTGTAAGGGACAAGAACCTGAAGAAGAATATCTATAGGTGAGATATGCTACCTAATTTAACAAATGCTAAGTGGACACAGCATATTAACTGCAACACTAATATCTTAAAATGGGAGAAATACTACAGGTGAACAAAGAGGTTCTGGGAGAGGTCAGGGGTCTTTCCTTTGTTCTGAGCTCAGTCTGAAGGAGCTCTGTCCATGCTGTATGTGTAGGGAACCTCAAGCCATGGAGAAAATAAGTATGGAAAAATGCCAAAATAATACATGTCATAAACTTCCAGCTTGGTCTGCTTCCTTATTGCAATAAAAATAAAATCTGGCTCTATTCCTTAACCTCCTAGAGGCCCTAAAAATAACCTCTCTGTTTTTCTTTTAAGAACAATACTGTGTGTTCATTGTACTCTTGAATTATTGTTTATTTGCCTTCTAGTTTTATATTTTTTCTAGTTTTCTATCACTTTATTTTTTATTTTCTCCTTTTTTTACCCTAGTATTTATTTTAATTTTTCATTATCATTTTTCTTTTAATTTTCTTTGACTTTTCATTGCTTTATGTATCACTTCTAATTTTTTATTTTTCATAATTTATGAAGGGA
This sequence comes from Giraffa tippelskirchi, assembly GCF_054371585.1. NCBI lineage: Eukaryota > Metazoa > Chordata > Mammalia > Artiodactyla > Giraffidae > Giraffa > Giraffa tippelskirchi. The sequence goes on from NC_137283.1 coordinate 136,775,360, forward strand.
CAGGAAGGAAATAAATTTGAAAAGAGAGTGACTATAAACATAGCCCTGTAGCATCTCTTGTAAAGAAAATAGTCCTGCAGACATACCACTCTTTCCTCTTGTCCAGTACCAGCCAACCCCTCATGAGCAGTTACATAATATTAATTTATTTACTAGACAGATCAGTTTCAAGGCAGGGAGACCAGGGTCAATAGAGACGCTTCATTTAAGAAACTTCATCAATGTATTTTTCAAGTTCATCTTACAAAGCACCTGCAAGGATTGATTCTTCTAATATTACTCTTTTGAAGAAGGCACAATAAGATATAAGACTTATAGCTAGGTTTCTGGAGTTTAGCATTCAATCTTTGTACCTCCAACTTGCTATTAGCTCCTTCCAAAATGGTTATAGGAGAATGACTTGAACCACTACAGTGGTCATCATGGCTGGGTTTCTTATAAATAAAACATAGATTTATCATTTGAGCCAACAGTTCAGTTCGGTTCAGTTGCTCTGTCGTGTCTGACTCTTTGCGACCCTATGGACTACAGCATGCCAGGCCTCCCTGTCCGTCACCAACTCCCACAGCTTGCTCAAATTCATGTCCATCGAGTCAGTGATGTCATGCAACCATTTCATCCTCTGTCGTCCCCTTCTCCTTCCACCTTCAATCTTTCCCAGCATCAGGGTCTTTCCCAATGAGTCAGTTCTTTGCATGAGGTGGCCAAAGTATTGGAGTTTCAGCTTCATCATCAGTCCTTCCAACGAACACCCAGGACTGATCTCCTTTAGGATGGACTGTAACTCCTTGCAGTCCAAGGGACTCTCAAGAGTCTTCTCCAACACCACAGTTCAAAAGCATCAATTCTTCAGTGCTCAGCTTTCTTTATAGTCCAACTCTCACATCCATACATGACTACTGGAAAAACCATAGCTCTGACTAGATGGACCTTTGTTGGCAAAGTAATGTCTCTGCTTTTTAATATGCTGTCTGGTTGGTCATAGCTTGTCTTCTAAGGAGAAAGTGTCTTTTAATTTCATGGTTGCAGTCACCATCTGCAGTGATTTTGGAGCCCAAGATAATATAGTCTCTCACTGTTTCCATTGTTTCCCCATCTACTTGCCATGAAGTGATGGGACCAGATGACATGATCTTAGTTTTCTGAATGTTGAGTTTTAAGCTAACTTTTTCACTCTCCTCCTTCACTTTCATCAAGAGGCTCTTTAATTCTTCTTTGCTTTCTGCCATAAGGGTGATGTCATCTGCATATCTGAGGTTATTGATATTTCTCCTGGCAATCCTGATTCCAGCCCTTGCTTCATCCAGCCTGGCATTTTGCGTGATGTACTCTGCATATAAGCTAAATAAGCAGGGTGACAACATATAGCCTTGACATACTGCTTTCCCGGTTTGGAACCAGTCTGTTGTTTCATGTCCAGTTCTAACTGTAGCTTCTTGACCTGCATAGAGATTTCCCAGGAGGCAGGTCAGGTGGTCTGATATCCCCATCTCTTGAAGAATTTTCCACAGTTTGTTGTGATTCACACAGTCAAAGGCTTTGTTGTAGTCAATAAAGCAGAAGTAGATGTTTTCCTGGAACTCTTGCTTTTTCAATGATCCAACAGATGTTGGTAATTTGATCTCTGGTTCCTCTGCTTTTTCTAAATCCAGCTTGAATATCTACCAATCTACTCCTAATCTTACCCTAGAAAAATGAAAACTATGTTCACACAAAAACCTAGATGTGAGTGTTTTTAGCAATTTTTGTTTGTAGGTGCTAAAATATAGAAATAACACAAATGTCCTTTAACTAGTGAATGGCATACTCAAATTCTAATATATCTAGACAATGAGCACTGTTTAATAACAGAAGGAACTACGACACATGAGACAACACAGTTGAAGCTCACAGATGTATGATAGTAAGTAAAAGAAGCCAGGCTTCAGAAGCTAAATATTCTATGATTCCATTTATATGACATTCGGAAAAAGGCAAAATTATAGAGGCAAGATCAGTGGTTGCCAGAAGCTGGGTGTGTGAAGGGGGGTTGACTACAAAGGAGAAGGAGAGAACTTTTTGAAGTGATGGAAATGTTCCACGTTTTGACTATGATGGTAGTTATCCTACTGCATGTATTAGTCCAAATTCACAGACCTGGATGCTAAAAGTGATGAATTATTCAGTATGTAAATTACAACTTTAATAGAAAGAAAAATTGTTTATAGGCCAGACTTTGGAATCAGACTGCATCTAAACTTGGCTCCTCCACATTTCAGCCATGTGAAAAGAGTTTACATAACCTTTCTGTTTCTAATTTTCTTAACTTGTAAAACAGAGCTAATAACTGCAGAGGTTAGTTGGGAAAATTAAACAAAATGATGTATGTAATTGTTTATCACAATGCCAGGCCACACAAGTGCTTAATAAATGGCAGCAATTATTTTATCCTCCATTAAAGAGCTAAGAGTTTGCTTGGGGCAGAGGTTTCTAGATAGAGTTGTGTGGGTTTCTCTTTTAAATAGGAAAGCAAAGTTTTATTAGAGAACGTTTTTAGGAACACCAGAGCCACATTAAAAAGACTGTCTCTTTTACTTCCCAAGCAAACTCTTATTCCTCTACAAGAATTATTTTATATTCTTTATCTAAAATATTGAGGATGGTCTCTAGAAGTCATGTGTTCATCTTTAATGGCCATCTTGGGTAAGTTTGAGTTCTGGAAGAAACTGAAGAATAAATAAATAAATAACCTTTAGAACTTTGACCACAGCATGAGTTTCTGAGATATCATTCATTCTCTCATTCATTCACAAAATATTGACTGTTCTAAGTGCTGAAGATCCAGCTGTCACCCAAGAGACCCAGAGTCACTGTCCATAAGGAGTTTTGACTCTATCAATACATTTAATGAGATTCACAGAGAAGCTTCCATGCACCCCATCCACAGATTTGAATGACACCCCTCAAGCCCCCAGTCACTTGGAAACAGCCATGAACACATCTTCTTCAACTACCCACCCCATCCCATTTAATCTACCATGTGTATTATTCTTTTCTCCCTCTTAGAATTAAATTGCTTCTGATTATGCCTTATATCTTCCTTTATTGATTAACTTTTATTTTGAAATCATTATCGACTCAGAGAAAATTGCAAAAATAATACAGTGAGTCCTATGTCCCCTTCACTCAGCTTCCATCAATAGTAAAATCTTATGCAATGTAGTACAATACCAAAGATAGGAAATTGACATTGTACAATATTGTTAACTAGACTACAGACCAAATTCAGATTTAAACCCACATTTTAAATTTTTATTTTTTAGAAAGTATAATTATTTGCAATATTGTGTTAGTTTCAAGTCTACAGCAGAGTGATTCAGTTATACATGTACATTAATGTATCTATTATTTTTTCTATTCTTTCCATTATAGTTTGTTATAAGATATTAAATATGATTCCCTGTGCTGTACAGTAAATCCTTGTTGATTATTTTATATGCAAACTTCATTTTCTCTCGATTTCGGTTTCTTCTGAAACTCAATTGCTTTCCTATTCAAACTGTCATATTGGTTAATGACTAGAATTCCTCACCAGCGATCAAGTGGCCAGACACTCCCCTTCCTACACTCTATGTTCCTGTTAAAATCCCAACACTGCATCACAACCAAAATCTGTGCTCTTATTTTTCTGTGGCTAGAATGTTTAGCACTGCAAAAACAAGTTCAGAACAATCAGGTTGGTGTCACTACAGATTCGTGATCTCCAGCTGAACTCTCAATGTCATTCAACACATCTCTTTGCTTGTCCACTGTAACCTACTGCTTCCTCTCCAGTTCGTAGCAACTGTGCCAGACCTTCATCATCCTGTACAGTCTCCCTACCCACACTGTAATGTCACCACTTCCACTTCAAACTGAAAGTGAAAGTGAAAGTCACTCAGTCATGTCTGACTCTTTGCAACCCCATGGGCTATACAGTCCATGGGATTCTCCAGCCCAGAATACTGGAGTGGGTAAACTTTCCCTTCTCCAGGGGATCTTTCCAACCCAGGGATCAAACCCAGGTCTCCTGCATTGCAGGCAGATTCTTTACCAACTGAGCTTTTAAGAGGGCATTATGGTAGCAGTGAAGAGAATGTTTAGGTAACCAGCCTTTGAGATTCTCTGGAGGATCCTGGAATTCTGTTACGACTCTGTTAAATTAACATTTGTTTAATGGAACACACAGATGTTCCACTGAACAAACAGGATGCCAAGATGCTGGATGATGAGCCAAGGTTCAACAACAGATGACAGGAGAAATTATAAGAGAAAAGTTTACTACTACTTAGGAGAAATATAGGGAACACCTCAAGGGATCACATAGGAAGGTCAAGGCTGTGTTCAGATAGAGAGAGGGGTCAAGACCTGCAGACAGGTAAGCCCAATGGAGGTCTTATTAAAGGAAGCATAAAGTACACAGATGCTGGTAGACCAGGGAGACTGTTGATAGTGAGGGCTGTTTGGGAAGTCGTATAAAGAACTTACATTTGCTCTGTGGGCTGCTATGTGGGGCATGAGCTTGCATGAGGGGCTGGCGTCAGTTTAAAGTCTCTTCAGGCCAACTGGCTAAACAAAATGGATAATAAGGCAGCAACACCATGGAGTAGCTTCGCTAAACTTTCACACCTTCATGCCCTCATGTGTTTCTTCTCTCCAACAGACTGCATGATAAATGGGGTGCAGTGCATGTGAGCTCTGAGGCTAGGTCATAAAAGGAATTGGAGCCTCAGTTTAGGCATCTTGAGGCTTCCCTGGTGGCTCAGATGGTAAAGAATTTGCCTGCAACATGGGAGACCCTGGGTGGGGAAGATCCCCTGTAGAAGGGAATGGCTACCACTCCAGTTTTCTTGCCTGGAGAATTCCCTGGACAGAGGAGAATAGTGAGCTACAGTCCATGGAGTTGCAAAAAGTCAGACACAACTGAGCAACTAACACACTTTCTTGACATTTTGGATCATTTGCTGTGGTAGAAGCCAGGCTACCAGGCCATGAGGTGATTCTGGTCACTCTGAGGACTACTGAGCAAGAGTCTCAAAGAAGAACTGAGGCCTTATACCAACAGCTGCAACAATTTATGGCCTATGTGTGGGAGCCATCTTGGAAGTGGATTCCCAGCCCCAGTCAAGGGTTCAGTCAACGGCAGCCCCGGTCAACATCTTGACAACAACTTCAGCACAGAACCAAACAGCTAAGCTTTCTCCAAATTCCTGACTCACAGGAACTGTGAGAGATAATGTTTTACTGTTATTTTAAGTTACAGGCATAAGATAATTTGTTTTTCAGACATAGATAACCAGTACAGATCTACAGGAACAAGACCAGAAGCAAGGAGACTGCTCAGGAGGTCATAAAATAATCAAGGTAAATGCTAACAAGGGCCTGAATTATGACTGTGGGCTACAGATGGATGGAAGAGGAGGATCTGAGAAATAGTCAGGAATAGAAATCTGCATGAAATTGAGTGGATGTGGGTGTTCTAGAAGCATATAATTATTCTCAGCTTTCTAGCTTTAGTGGCTAGATGCCAAAAATTAAAATAGAAAGTGCTGGAGGAAGAGTGTGATCAGAGAGAAGGATGATGAACTTGGAACTGTGACTTTAAATTTGAGATGCATTGGGGTTCTAAGTGGATACGCCACTAACACCTCCACAGTGCCCACTTCCGTGGTCTCTTTTCCATTCTTAGCTTCCTGGAGCCTTCCGCTGCACTTCACAGGGTTAAATATTTATTTCTACAAATTTTCTACAATCTTGGTTTAAGACTCTTCTGGTTCTTCTCAAGCACTTACATTTTCTCCTCATCCTCTCTCATTACCTTCTTTGGTCATCCAAACATCAGTGTTCCACAGGGGTCCCCTCCACCCAATACTCAACTTCTTCCAAATGCTCTGCAGTGGTTCTCCCAAAATCTAAGACTTACCTCCTCAGATTCAGCAAAATGAATATTTAGAAACAAATAAAATGATTTATTATCTCTTTTAATAGCTACAGAGTTAAATTTCTAATTGACATAACAGTATTCCCTTGCACATCAGTCCTAACTTTCTGTTGTTGTTTGTGATATTGCCATTTATGATAAGAAATACATATTTGGTTTTTGTCTCTATTCCTGGCTTGCCGCTCCCCAAGCCCTTGTAATTTCCTAAGTAATTAGAGAAACAGGGGCACCTTTTTTACAATATTTTGTTTCATCCTCAATTCTTGAAATAGCTCCAGAGTGATAAAGGTAAAACAGGTGCTTTTTTGTTATTCATAACGAGTCCTTTTCAATTACAACTGAATTTATGTTAATGAGGCAACTTTTGAAAAGCCCCTAAGGATGGAGCTTGGTTGCCAAGGGAACACCAACCATCTGATTAGAGGGTTGGAGCTGTCAGTATCACCTCCTGACCCCCTTTCTTTTGAAAAGTGTTAGAGGTTGAATCAATTCAATTGGCTATTCAATAGCCAATGATTCGATTAATCATGCTTACATAATGAATCCTCCAAAATGATCCCTGAGCTGCAGGTTCAGAGAGCTTCTTGGTTGATGACTATGTGGAGGCTCTGGGACAGTAGAGTGCCCAGAGAGAGCAGAGGAGCTCTGCACCCCATCCCATATACCACATCCCACATGTCCTATAGTTGTGATTGGCCCTGATTTTTATCCTTTTATAATAAATGAGTAATCTAGTGAGTAGAATGTTTTCCTGAATTCTGTGAGTCTTTCTAGCAAATTAATAAGACCCCAAGAGAGGGTCATTTGTGTATGTGTGAGTCACTCAGTCGTGTCCGACTCTTTGCAACCCCATGGACTGTAGCCTGCCAGGCTCCTCCGCCCATGGGATTCTCCAGGCAAGAATACTGGAGTGGATCACCATTCACTTCTCCAATATACAAGCATATGCATAGACAAACATGTATAGTGAAAAAAAAAAGTGAAGTCGCTCAGTCGTCTCCAACTCTTCGCGACCCCGTGGACTGTAGCCCACCAGGCTCCTCTGTCCACGGGATTCTCCAGGCAAGAATACCGGAGTGGGTTGCCATTTCCTTCTCCAAGAGAGGGTCATAGGAATCTCCAATTGAGAGCTGTTTGGTCAGAAGCATAGGGTAACAAGCTGAACTTGGGATTGGCAATAGAGGTGGGGGTGAGGGGGTGGAAATTGCAGTCTTGTGAGATTGAGCCCTTAACTTGTAGGATCTTTGAGATTTGACACTATCTCCAGGTATATGACTTCCCAGGTGGCTCAGTGGTAAAGAATCCGCCTGCCAATGCAGGAGACACAGGAGATGTGGGTTTATGCTTGGGGAAGATCCCCTGGAGAAGGAAATGGCAACCCACTCTGGTATTCTTGCCTGGAAAATGTCATGGACAGGGGAACGTGGTGGAACTACCATCCATGGGGTCATAAAGAGTCAGACATGACTGAGCATTCAACCACATACCATACATACCAGGTATATAGTGTCAGAACTAAGCTAAAATTATGGGACACCCAGATAATGTCTCTAAAACCCGAGAACTTCTTGGGGTGGGGAACACTCCTGCAATTTGGAGTACAGATTAATGCTGTGAATATAATGAAGGAGAACAGGAGAGTTTTTCTTGAACATTGTTGTCATGCTGTATATGAACTTTTGCAAATATATCTGATGCCCTTCTGGACACTTTATGGAATTGAACATCCATGCCTCTTTATCCTCTAAAGTATAGTCATTTCTCTTCTTTTGGCCAGTGAAATATGAAGAGAAGTAACATATGTATATCTTCATCATGCACACATTAAGAGCAATCATTTATCAAGTTCTCTTTCACTTTGGTTCTAGAAAGTGAAAGTGTTAGTCATTCAGTCGTGTCCAACTCTATGTGACTCCATGGACTGTAGCCTGCCAGGCCCCTCATCCATGGAATTCTCCAGGCAAGAATATTGGATTGGGTTACCGTTCCCTTCTCCAGGAGATCTTCCCAACCCAGGGATCGAGCTCCAGTCTCCTGCATTGCAGGCAGATTCTTTCTTTACCTTCTGAGCTATCAGGGAAGCCATAGGGCACAAAGTTCTCTGCTGATGTACATTAGACATGAATATGGGGGAGAAATAAATTTTCATTGTAGATTTGTTGATTTTTTTCTTGCTATCATATTACTTAGCCCATCCTGATGCAACTGCAATCCAATTGCAATGCAATTCCAGGTGATGTAAGAGTATGTCTCCTCAAGTTCTAAGACCCCTTGTGTCTAATAAGTAATATCTGAAAGATAACAATCTCAAATACCTAAGTTAACTAAACTGCTGATGTATATATTAATGCTCTTCAAGGTCTTACAGATCAGTCCCAGAAGTGGAAGCTGAAGACTTCCTCCTCCTGTTGTCACCTTCAATGAAGGGGAGATCATTCATTGGTTTAAAATCATTTATTTCAATTTCAATTGTAAAACTTAACCCAAATATCAGAGATGGAAATGACAACCCACTCCAGTATTCTTGACTGGAAAATCCCATGGACAGAGGAGCCTGGCAGACTACAGTTCATGGGGTCACAAAGAGTCAGACATGACTGAGTATACACACACACAAGCCAAATATACAGGATACTTGAAACCTCTTTTGAATATTCTTTGGACTATCAAGAGGACATAAAGTCTCCAAGACACCACCTAAATGTGCAAGATTCCTTGAAGGATATAGGAAACATTTGGTTCCTTAGTGGTGGTATGAGTAAGGTATAAGAAAACTTATATAAGAAAATAATTTTAATATATTTCTTCTATTATCTCTATATATTTACTAAATATCACCTTTTTATGAAAAGCTGCTATTGTCAGTTGTTATTTATCTAGGTAACTCTGGGCAATGCTGCTGCTGCTGCTGCTGAGTCGCTTCAGTTGTGTCCGACTCTATGCGACCCCATAGACAGCAGCTCACCAGGCTCTGCCGTCCCTGGGATTATTGGTCCTGAAAAACTTGTGTAATGCTAGTAATTCATGTTAAGATGGAGTTTTCTAAAAGTTTCCATCTAATGTTACATGTACATGTGCTAAGTTGCGTCAGTCATGTCCGACTCTTTGTGACCCCATGGACTGTAGCCCGCTAGGCTCGTCTGTCCATAGGATTCTCCAGGCAAGAATACTGGAATGGATTGCCACACCCTCCTTCAGGGGATCTTCCTGATCCAGGGATCGAAACTGCATCTCTTACATCTCCTGCATTGGTAGGCAGGTTCCTTACCACTAGCACCACCTAAGCCAGCCCTCTAAGATCAGTATCAACATGTATCATTACATACACTTCACCTTTTGGCTGATTGCCAAATAAGGAAGTTATGTTCCTGGGTTTCCAGCTTGTAGATGGCAGATGGTAGATTTTTTCAACCTCTCATAATGAATCTCTTTCTATACGTCTCTATGTATTCTGTTGGTTCTGTTTCTCTGAGGAAACCTAACTAATACAGAGAGAAAGAAAGAGGAGAGAATGTTATATTTGATAATAAATAAATGACTAAGTAAACAAGGGAAAGGGGTATGAAATGAAAGGAGGGGTGATGAGGCTGAGATTTCAGGTAGCAAGGCCAGGGATGACCTCATGAGAAGGTGACGTTTGAGCAGAGACCTGAAGGGAGGGAGCAGGGGAGGCACACAGGTATCTGGAGGAAAAGCATTCAGGCAGAGAGAACAGAAAGTACAAAAAGGCCCGGAGGCAGGAGTGTGCCAGGGGAGTTTGTGGAACAGTGGGATAGGCAGTGAGGTGGAGCACAGTAATGAAAGAGGAGAGAAATAGCAGGAGAATCAAAGAGGTCATAGAAGAAAAGACAAGCCATGTGAGGTCTTATGGGTCATGTCTTAAGTAAGGTGGGAATGCTGGAAGACTCTGAACACAGGAGTGGCAAGAACTGCCAAAACTTATTCTTAGCTGCTGTTTACAGAATGTTAGGGGGGTGGGAATGGAAGCAGAGTTGGTCCACAATAGTGGGCATGATGAAAGCAATTAAATTCTGACTATGTGGCAAACGTAGAGCTGACTGGGAAAGATTGAAGGCGGGAGGAGAAGGGGAAACAGAGGATGAGATGGTTGGATGGCATCACTGACTCAATGGACATGAGTTTGAGTAAGCTCCAGGAGATGGTGAAGGACAGGGAAGCCTGGCGTGCTGCGGTCCATGGGGTCACAGAGAGTCAGACATAACTGAGAGACTGAACAACAACAACAAAAGCCCTGAAATTAGATAGGATCGCTTATGGTGCCCTAAATCTAGCTCTCCAGCCTTGTCCCATATGCCCTGCTGTGACGAGAGGGTCCCTAAGTGTTTTACAAAGCAAGTTCCTATTACAGATCAAGCTTCTTCAGACAGGCAGGAATGTGATGATGTGTCAGCTAGGATGCTACATTCAGGGCACTGCAGAGATATAAAAATGCATACTCCCCTTGGGGAAGGAAAAAAAGGTCACGATGCCATAAAGAATGTGAAGTGTGTTCTGAGGATCAAAGGAATCTCAGTCCTTCCCTTTCATCCAAGGCTGCTTTTCTGGAGCAAGTCTTTCACAATCCACTTGAGTGCAACTTCCTGTGAGCCTGGGACCCCTCACCGGTCAGGGAGCACCTGCAGCCTCTGCTGGCAACAGCCCAGTTCTCAACAAGTTCTTGTTCACCTCTGAGTCAAGCCTTAGGGCACTGTCCAGGTGCCAAGCACATCGAGTCTCCACAGCAGGGAAATCGTGCCCATTAACATAATAAGATTAACTAGGAAGACAGGTGAGGTCACCTGTGACTTGGTGCCAATCTGGCAACCCAGGTTGGTGCTAGTGAGATTAAAAGGCCCTGCCTAGCAACAACTCTGATGCCATGTCAAACTGGCTGGAACTGCTTGCTTAACAATTGTTCAGGAAGTCCTCAGTGGCTCAGTTTGGAAAGAACACTCAGGTAAGATTAGAGGAAAAGGTCATCAGTCCCCGAGCTTCTCTTCAGGAGATCAAAGAGCTAAAGTCACACAGTATTAAGAAAACCCTTTGGGAGGTCTATAAGAGAGCACAGTAAACAAACAAGCAAGCCAGAGGAGATCTTTCCCTTGCTGGGGTGTTTCAGTGTAATTGATAAATATGGAGCCATCTCTCCAGATGTTGAAACCAAAAGACTAGCCCCCATGAGTCCACAGCTCTGAAATTTGCACAGAGGTCAGCTTGTCATTTAATCTGAGCATCTTCTCCTCTGGGGTATTTCTGTGTCTGCCCTGATGACCTCCATCACAGCCTCCTGAGAGAAAAACTCGCCTAGCACACCTGCTCCTGGACTCCTGGATGATCCCTCTGTCTGAGCCTCCCAGGCAAACCCGAGGGACCGAGGGAGCTTGTCAATTCCTTTTGTTTCCACAATAGGACAGGTTCCTCACAGAAGCAGACTGAGGACCCCAGCCTCTTATTTAGGATGCCAACTTGTTATTCTGCAGGGTTGTGGTGGCACTTATAAATGGTGCCTTTCATCAGAGAAAGGTGACAAGTGGGGTGAGTAACCAAGTGGTGGGTAAAAGCTTTAAAAAAAAAATGGACAGGCAGTTCCATTAATGAAATCAGAGCAAATGTCCTAAGACAGAACACCTTCCTCTGAGCACAGCCAGGTCACAAGCAGATTGGATCTGGGATCCCAGAAGCTCTCAGAAATGGGGCCACTGCTTTACCCTTTCTCCTTGCATGGCCGCATCTCATGGGTCTGCTTCTCCTGCACACCCCTTCCATCTTCCTCACTGCAGCTGCCTCCTGGGCTTCCTAAGAGAAAAGCCAATGCTTACAAGATTGTGCAGACTCGAGTGAGAATGACCTTACCTGGGTTGCCTCCCAGCTCTTATCAGTGGTGCAACATCGGGAAAGATATCACATCCAAATCTTTGTTCCCTTATTTCATAATCAAGATGGTGATATTACCCACCCAACAGGATTCTTGCCTAGTGCTTGGCACATGGAAGCTTCTAAAGTGTTAGCTACTCTTCTTGTTGTTGCTGTGTTACTATTTCCAGTCACTACTTCCATCTAACACTAGCTTGCCTGTGACTTTGGTCAGCTGCAAGCCACTTCCTCAGTGACCTTGCAATCTGGTTTCCCCAGAGAACCGCCTTGGTCTTGTTACATGCAGTATTCCCAATCACAATGCCATTGGTGCTTGCCACCATTCCATCAGCCGTAGCCGGAGATGGTGGCTACACTGTACATGTATAGTCACCTAATCCTCCAGCTTCAGAAAGGTCTGTTGGTGAGAGATGATCCTAAGGAAACATGCTTTGAATGAGACACACCTCAAACCTACCTACTAAATTCTTTCAGGAACTTTAAACAAAGCTATTTTCAACCTCCCATTTTTCCTATTAAGAGTTCATTGTATTGTGAATCCTATCAGTAAACACTTTTAATTTTGAGGGTATCATATATCTTTTCTAGTGTTAGGGTGAATCTCTCAAGGCTGGTGCTGGGCCCAAAATCTCTGTCAGACCTGAGGATGTGTTCTCTTTCCTCTTAAAATCCACTTAGTCAAATCAATGAACCTCTTTCTGCTGGACACTTAGACGCTGTCATTGGTGTCAGACTTATCCCAAAGCACTGTTATTTTTCTTTCTAATGATGGAGGAAAATAACAGCTTCTATTAATATATAGTTCTAAGTTCAAAATCCTCCATCTTCACACTGGTTTCTAATCTGCAGTTGGTACCAGCCTGCTCCCACCTTTTCTGCTCATTGATCATTAAGGATGCTCTGAGTATTAAACTCAGAAATTAGCTATACATTTTCCCTCCATTCCTCATGTGATTTAAATGGCCTGTGCAGACATGCTGAGACTGTAGATACCATGCTGCTCTCTGCCACCCACATGACTCTTGACTTCACAGTCATGGCTGATAAAACACCTGAACGTGGGATCATGAAAACTTTGAGTTGATTCCTATCAGATTCACAAGTACTGAGTTGGTTAAAAGAAAAGATACTCTTCAGTAGATAGCTGGTTTAGATGGGACCTAGGCATTTTGTCCAATATATTAATATTCGAGAGATTAAAAAACTATTTTTAATTTTAAAATTAAGATAATTTGTGTGTGTGTGTGTGTGTGCTCAGTTGTGGCTGACTCTTTGTGACCCCATGGACTGTGGCCCACCAGGCTCCTCCGTCCATGTCCAGGCAAGAATACTGGAGTGAAAAAAAAATACTGGAGTGGGTTGTCTTTTCCTCCTCCAGAGGATCTTCCTGACCCATAAGATAATTTGCATACAGTAAAATTCACCCTTTTTAGTGTACAATTCTCACATTTTGACAAATATATACAGGCATGCAACTACCATCATAATCAAGGAATAAAAGATCCCCTAGAGTAGGAAAAGGCAACTCACTCCATTATTCTTGTCTGGAAAATCTCATGGACAGAGGAATCTGGCAGGCTATAGTCCATGGAGGTCATAAAAGAATCGGACATGACTTAGTGACTGAGCAGGAGCATGAGAATAACTCTATCACCCCAAAATGGTCCCCCCCTCCATGCTTTATAGCAAGCATCTCATTCCCAAACACTCTTTAGGTGATGGTGATGGGCAGTCATGTTTGAGAATCACTGATATGACCCCAAGCCTTTTACAAACGGAAAAGTTGCACAGCTCCTCCAGAATCACACTGCTTAACAGCCAGGACCAGGATTTAAGTCACCCATTCTCTTTTCATCTTGTCCCAACACACAAAACTTATTCTAAAGTATTTTCTTTGTTCAAGATGATTTCTCTAAGTAAAAACAAGCCTGTGAAATAAACAATAAAATAACTGTAAACTAAAACAACTCCCAAATTAAAACAGGATAAAAAAAAAAAAAACTACAATACATAATCCAGAGAATCATTAAACTAGTCTGAATATACTCAGAAATAATATCAAGGAAAAAAAAATAATATCAAGGGAGGAAGGATTGATTGTACTTGGTTCCCAGCACAAAAGGTTACTCTTTTCTTTCTTTTTCTCTTTTCGCAAACACTCTATGCATCTAACCCAGTACTAAAATACACCCATGGTGAATCACCTGGAAGCAATACCCCATAATATAACCTCCTTCCTCTCTTACTTTCCCTCTGACCTGGACAATGCGAAGGGACAAACTTGGAGAAAGCACATGCCATAAATATCTCAGGGTGACTGGCAGATAGACCCAATCCAATTACTGCCTTATGATTAGCCTATAAATACAGAAGCTTTGCCTGCTTTAAGTGCACCTCCCAAAGATAGAGGCCATTTTGCTTTGAAAAGTAAACAGCCCCACCCAGGGGATGGGCCAAGAAAGGCCAAGGAACTGTGAAATCCTGTTTGTTTTTAAATGGAGCTCCACATGGGTGTGCCCATGTGGGACAGCTCAGTGTGTGGGAGAGATCCATGCTGGGGGTAACCAGCATTTGCTGCTTTGCTCTGCATATGCCAGGAGCCAAAGTCAAGAATCATTTAAACCCTAGGTTTGTGCTCGAGACCCAACAGTGAGCTTCAGGCATGCCTTAGAACAGTATGACCCTTTCATGATGCCTTAAGAAACTTTCTACCCAGAGATGTGTTTTTCATCTTCTTCCTTGGCTCTGTGCTAGAAATGTTGCCCTCTGAGGAGCTTTCAATCCCATAGGTCTTTAGGAGTCCACAGATCCTTAGGCCTGAATCCTAAACAGTTTTTATTTCCTTTTCTTTCTTTGGTTTATTATTCAACATACTGTTCAAGGCGATCTGATAAAGCTTTGGTTGGAGTCCTTTCTCCAGCCTTGAACACAGAGCAGTACATTGAAAGATTAATTTCGCAACCAGTAGCCTGGCTCTCTCTGAGTGGTATAGCCTGGTGCTGAAGTGCCCAGATGCTGGCAGCAAACCACCAGGGTTTGAATCCTGACTCTATTATTTGTCTGCCACGTTAGTGGGCAAGTTAGTTAATGTCCGTTGGGTCTCAGTTTCCTCATCTGAAAACTGGGTGCAATAATGTTACCTACTTCAAAGGGGTGAAAACGGAAGTACTTACCCCTATGTCCAGCACAGAGTGAGTCATGTCATATTAGGAAAGCTTGGAATAGGCTGGGCTTCCTTGGTGGCTCAGATGGTAAAGAATCTGCCTGCAATACAGGAGACCTGGGCTCGATCCCTGGGTTGGGAAGACCCCTGAAGAAGGAAATGGCAACCCACTCCAGTATTTTTCCCTGGGGAATTCCATGGACAGGGTAGCCTAGTGGGCTACAATCCATGGGGTTGCAAAGAGTCTGTCGCAAACTGAGTAACATTTTCACTTTCAGCCTGTCTTGACTTCTTTTGGAAACAATGCATCTAAAATACCTCTTGCTGGGGTCAGGCAACTGAGAACTAGCAGTCCCAAAAATATATGCCTGATATTAAATATTTAACTTAAAAATAACCTTTTGTAATGCTTCACCAAACTATTTTAAAGTATATAGAAATGAGCAATTTGCCTGGAATGTTAAAGAAAGTCAATGACTAATGTTCTTCTGAAGGTCCATATGTTTTTGCCATTGTTCAGCCTATGAGGCCGCATCACATTCCCAACATTCCAAAGAAACCACAGGTAAATTTTAGAGTGTCTGAATTTTTTAAAAGACCATTCGTATTCCTTGTCCCCACTCCCATTCACTGTGCCGCACAAGACAAATGTGTTTGCCGTGTGTGCTTGTGAGGCATACACATGTGAGCATGAATGTTGTGCTACTTTTAATTTCCCTATAGTCTCTCAGTTTTCTATACATTATATCTCAGGAATATTGAAAAAAAAGTAACTGTGTGGAATAAAAAGCAGAATTTCCCTAAATTCAGTCTCTGCTCCTTCTTCGAAGCTGGTTTGAGAAGGGGAGGATCAGTTATGTCATCAAAGGCTGACATTTCTTGGTGAGCATATTTCCAGAAGCATGGTGTGAGGTGGCTGCTACGTGAACCCCAAATTCCTTTCCTCCCCTGAGATTTCTTCTGTTGTTTCTCACATAACCATAGCATACACAGAGGCATGAAAAAATTCAGAAGTGCCCAATCATGGAAAGGACACAGCTCCAGAGTTAAAAGGAGTTGAGTTTGAATATTCCAACTGCCACCTACAAGCTGCAGGACCTTGAGTAAGAGACTTAGACACCTTAAGCCTGTTTTACCATCTGTGAAACAGTTTGCAGGACTGTCAGGAAAATTAAATGGCAAATGTAGAGTATTAGCACATAATAGATGCTTGAAAATAGAAGTGTTTATCCTGATGAAACTCCAATTCAGGCTAGTAGCATCAATCATCATTGAATAGGTATCAAGGTTTTTAACTGAGTGACACAAGTTCTGTTTAATTAGGCTTTACTCTAACACAATGGCATGGCTAGAAAAAAAAAAAGCTCCCAATACAGACCTTCTATAAAGAAGTCAAAGAAAGGCTATCGGAGGCCGAGATTGCAATGTAAGAGTAGACACTAGCAGCACAGCCTATTAAAAGTTAATATTCAAGTGTATATTTTTAAGCCCACTGTGAAATGAGATTCCTTTCGGGAGCATAGGTAACAATTTATTAACTAGACTGAGATGCCTTTTTGAAAAATCACCATTGCCTCTTAAAGGATTAGTTGATTGGCTTTTTCCATTTTCACCTGACTTGTTCTCTGTGTGTGATCAGATGACAAGCTAGTCAGAGCCAGTTTTCTAAGTGCTAGTAGAACTCAGTACATCAACATGGAAAAGTTAATTAATCATAACAGTTGTTCAGGACATTGTGTATGTACCAGATGAGAGGACTTATTTTCTTAGTCTGATGCCAAAAGACCCATCTATGTGTTTGTAGTTAACCTAGTGGCTGGCACACTTGTTTATTTCCAATACAAATACTATCTAACTTCCTTTAAGCTGCCCGAGGAATACAGAAATTCCAAGAAAAAGAAATGGTCTAGTGTTGTATTTAAATGCACAGCTATGCAAGCTGATAGATGGGTATAAGAGTAATATATTTTCAGGTGAAAAAAAAGTTTAAAACTATTACCAATGAATCTTGACCACATATCCAAAATACTAATTTTGTATGTTTTGTTTAATGGATTTTATCTGAAGAAAAGTATAACATTCATATTATAGAAGAATGAGAATTTTTCTTAGAAGAGAAACTGTATCTGTGATCAACCATGGAAACTTCCTGGCATATTACTGAGCTTTGCAAAGATCTATAAATAACTAATTTGACACATGTGGGATTATCTAATTTTTTAAAAACTGAAGCATAGTTGACTTACAGTGTTGTGTTAGTTTCAGGTGTACAGCAAAGTAATTTAGCTATATTTTTTTTTTTTTTCAGATTCTTTTCCCTCATGGGTTAATTCAGAAATATTGAGTGTAATTTACTATACAACAGGTCTTTGTTGGTTATCTATTTTATATTTTATATATAGTAGTGTGTATATATAAACTCCTAATTTATCCCTCCCTCTCCCATCTTTCCCCTTTGGTAACCATAAATTTGTTTTCTGTGTCTGTGGGTCTATTTCTGTTTTCTGTAGAAATTCATTTGTATCACTTTTTTTTCAGATTCTATATGTAAGTGATATCATATGACATCTGTCTTTGGCTTACTTCACTTAGTATGATAATCGCTAGGTCCATCCATATGGATGCAAAGGGCATTATTTTATTCTTTTTTGTGGCTGAGTAATATTCCATTGCATATATGTACCACATATCCTTTATCCATTCATCTGTTGATCAACATCAGGTTGCTTCCATGGCTTGGCTATTGTAAATAGTGCTGCAGTGAATATAGGGGTGCTTGTATCTTTTCAAATTATGGTTTTCTTTGGATATATACTCAGGAGTGGGATAAAAACTTTAAAAACTAAAAAAAAAAAAAAAAAATGAACTATCATATGATCCTGTAATCCCACTCTGGAGCATATATCCAGGGATAACTATAATTCAAAAAGGGATTGCCTAACTTTTGACATAGATATTTCATATGCCAATGCAAGACACATAGTTATTTGACAACTCCATAAATGCTTATTTTAAGGAACTTACAGAAATAGGTGTTCAGCAGAGTAAACAGAGTGGAGAAAATGAACACAACATGCTGTCAGCTTCTAAAAGAACTCAAATCATGTGTTAAAATTTAAGGTCAACACGGAAACAAAGGAGAATGAGAGGAAGTAAAACTGGTGGAGAACGTCAACACTGGCATCATCACACTTATTCAGAATGAGTTTGGGCCTGTACTCAGTAATTCCACATTTATAGACATTTATGGTAAGATATGGGCTATGTTCAAAACCCCACAGACAAAAAAATATTTTTAAAACATGTTTCATAACAAAGACAAATTGGAAACAAAAATTAATGACAGGGAATTAGTTGAATAAATTATGTCACATACTGAAAAGGAATAGAACCCATCCTAGAAATATTATGCTTCAGGAAAATACTTATTTTCCTTGGGGGAAATAGTTATGAAATGTATTTGAGAGAATAATGTCAGATATAGAATAGTATATATTCCATAACCTAAACTTTGTAACACCATATATAAACATGGATGTGATAGAGAAAATATGATTATATCTTCCAAACGCCTGAAAGATGGGCCCTGAAGCAGACAAGTTGTTTGGCTAAACTGGACAAAGATGACAACAGCAATGAAGCATTAAAGGCAATCTATTTTCATTTTCTGACTCTCTGAGCCCTGAAAATCAGGAACATAGGTATCAGAAAGCCCATATATTTTTTACAGATACCAAAATATATCAGTGTCATCTTCTTAACTGCCAGAGTAAATAGATGAATCAAAGTTCACTTTTATGAACTTTGCAAAAGGGTATCATAAAAGAATAGCTCAATGTCTCCTCATACTCATCACATCATCAAAATTAATTCTGTACTGAAGGAACAATTTAACCATTGTAAAGTTTAACTGAAAAATAAACAAGTTATTTAAATCCAGGGCCTCTGTTGGGAACACAAACAAAAAAGCAACCAAGTTAAAGGAAACGCCAAGAATGTGCCAAGCTCTTGTCAGAGATCTTTCACCTCCATGTATAAAACTCAAGTTCCTGCTGATCTTTGGTGCAATAAAAAATGTAGAGTACAGTGTGAGATGAATCACCATAAACAACATGGACTGTCATCTCATGGAAACGTGGAAGTCTTGTATAAAGGACACAGACACAGGCTGGGACTTGAAACTGAGAAGAGGAAGGGGACTAGATGGACACTCCAGACAAGGGTTGAGCCAGCCAGTGTAGTCTCGACACCACAGTCCTTGTCTTGCTCACGCTTGGAGGGCTACTTGCTCAAAATTAGACTCCATAGTCAAATAGGAGGGGGCTGCAGAAGATACCACGGGTTAAATGACTACTACCCTTGGCCTTCCAAGTCGTCAATAATCTTCTGTTAGGCAGCAGGAATATTTCTACATTATTGACAGTGGTGGAGGGAAAACTTCAAAATTTTCAGACAGAAAGGCTTGGGTCCCGGTCTGGCTCAGTCATTTATTAGTTGCTTGCATTTGTGAAAGTCTCTTATTCTCTCTGAATATGTTTCCTGATGCATAAAACAGTGTTAATGATATCTTCTTGGCAAGAGCTCTCTGAGGATTAAAAGAAATATTATATGTAAAATGCCTAAAGTAATGCCTGGCACACAATAGTTGTTTAATAATAGATGCCCTCTTTTATCACCTTCGCTAGGTATAAGTTCTATTTAGTAGTTGCTTAAAAATAGTGAGAAAGCAGAGGAGGAAGAGAACAAAGAGAATTATTTTAGTAAGTGCAGACATAATTTAACAATCCCAAAGACGTGACAGGTTATTACAGACTCTAGAGGTTTGCTATTTATGCCCAGATGTCAGTTAATGCTATGTGTGTGCATGTGTGTGTGTACCTTGTTACAAGAATTATACTCTTAAGCTGTTTAACTGCAAAAGTTTGTGTGCATGTATTGGCATTGACCATTGTGTGTATATTTTTATTTTGCTATTAGAATTAGGTAAATAATATCTGGAGAAAAAATTCTTAGGCATTTTTCTGGGGATCAGGAGAAACTTGATACTTATCTTCAGCAGAACTATATATGAACTACATGGAGAGATGGCTTAATTTTAGTTAATTTATATGAAGCAAATGAGCAAGAGAGATTGAAAGTATGAGTTTGCAGTGTGGTGCTCTATCTGAACAGCTATATAACAAATCCACTTATTCTACAAACATTCATTGGTAACCTTTCTGTGCCAAGACTGTGCTATATACATGTGCCAATTCTGTGCCAAGAACATGGACCTTTCCCAAGCCACTAATTGCACATGGTCTCCTAAGCTAGTGCTGCAAACACCCAAAGTCATTTTCTAGCTGCTTTCTTGCTATTTTCAATTAAGTGTCAACATCTGGGTCTAATCTGACCTTCTGCACCAAACCAGAAGCTCCAGGATATAATTCTCCATAATTTGTAATAAGTAGGAGCCAGAAGTAACAACTAAAGGTTTACTTACTTTTCCAAAGCAGTGAGGACTATGAACTATGGAGCAATACAGCAAACTGTATTTTGCTGGTCCCAGGAAAGCGATTTGAAAGACGTGCAACTAGCTTAGGTGTGATTTGAATGCTACAAAATCCATTCCCATATTGCTTTTTCCTCATCTGAATGCTCATGCAATATGCAGCTACTCCCCCTGTACCCGTGGGATTTCTAAGCAAAGTAAAATATTTCTACACAAAACTTGTCACTTCTGTGAAAGAAACTACAATTGTCAAAAATTCTTATAATTACACCTATTTCTCTGCAACTAGAGCATGTCAGCATAATAGCCAAGTAGAACACAGTTATCAACACTTTCACAGAGGGAACATCTACCTGGTTTATTTTTCTAGTTCCTTTGGTAAAGAGTGTCTTGTTTGCTAGTTCTCTGGCTTTGAGAACATAGATTACCCCTTCTCTCAATCTCTCTCTCTTTCTCTTTTCTTTAAAAAAAGCATTGTGTTGTGGAAAAAGTCTTAGTTAAAGGAAAACAACTGCTTTGATCTGATAAAGTGGCAAATAATAGTTATGTAATATTCACAGGAATAATTCTTCCAAATCTTGTTTATCTTTTAAAATTTTTTGATAGAAAAATGAGCCAAGAGAAGAAAGTTTTTTAAAATGTATGCCTAATCACTTCACTTAGAGATACTGTTAGCAATTTAATGTGCATCCTCTAGTTCTGTGCATGTATAAATAGCTATAATTTCCTTTAGCTAAAATGGATTATATCTTTATGATATTATATACCTCACTTCCCCAAGGCGTTCAGTGTTCTCCTACATCGTTATTTCAAATGACAGTGCAGTATTCCCTATATTATTATTTATTTAACCAGTAGAAACATATATGAATGGCTTCAGGATAAACAATGCCTCAGAGCTTCAATTTTTAAACCACCTTTCCCCTCTAGGACACGTTGGAAATCACATTCTCTATCCTATTCTCAGAATAGAGTTAGCTAATTGATAATTATTTTTTTAAAGGAGTGGGATGAAAGTGGCCTAGTGAGTAGAGCTTGGATGTGGCAGTCATCTCCCACTCGGCTACTCACTTGCCATAGGAGTATGGACGATTCCTTAACATCTGTAACACAATGTCTCAGACTCTTCATCTCTGGCTCTGAGAAAGAAAACATCTGGATGCAAAGCAATTAACATTGCCCCAAAGAGTGGTGTGATGAGCATTGTGCCGTCTCCCATCGCAGAACTTGGGAATTTGGGGCCCCTTTTCCAGGACTTAGTCTTTGAAGTTGAGCCCATATCTCCACAGTTATTAGAAGACTTCTGAGAATCAAATCAGCCTCGACAGACTGCTCAGAATTCTTGGCTCAACCCAGGCTCTGATATTCAATGGTCAAAATGCAAAAACAGGCAACTTTTGCTCACAGTGCTAAGTTGCAAACCATCTGCTTCTCGTCTCTAGTGAGTGCTATCGGGTAGCACAGAACAAAAGTCATCATCCTCAAATCCCAGTTCTAAAGTTCTCTTGGTCTGTGCATAAAGTCAGAGTCAATTCTACATAGGTGGCAAGCCAGTGTCATCTGGCTGTCAATATCACCTATGCGACATTTGAGAAAAGGAAGGAAGGGAGAGCCGAACAGCCAGATTGTATCTTAATTCCCATGTGGGCAGGGGAGAAAGTGGAGAAGAACACAAGGACAGCGCTCACAACAATTGTTACTGACAGTGTCAGCAAAAATAGCAGCTGGCTCTCATCCAGGGAGTTCCCCGTTCAGCTTCTGTGTGTGTGTCCCAGGTCTAAAGGGCACACACAGCCCATACCTGGCCAGTCCAAGTCTCCATACATCCTGCAGTGGGTTACACACTGCGTTTCACTGGCCTCCCATTTCGGAAAAAAAATGTTGGGGAAGAAGAAAACAGCGTGTAGTCCTTCCAAGTTACCTGATCTATTGAACAGTATTGCACTTTTTCAAAAGCGAAGGCTGAATTTTGATGCTTAGGCTGTTGTATGGGCCTGTGTCCTGCTGCTTTCCCTTCATTCTCAGCTTCTGATCATCACAGTGTTAGATGCTGTACAAGGAAAAGAACAAAGACACGGACCTTTAGGAATTGACAAAACTCCTATCTCAATGGGGACGAGCAGTGAAAAATAAGATATATAGAACACAAGAGCTGAGTGACTGAATTTTAGGGCTGGAGGTAGGAGCCCCACATACTGCGTGGGAAGACAAGTGAGCTGCCAATCAAAATCTCCTTCAGATGATGTAGCAGGAGGAGGGAGAGGAGAGGGGGCGATCACTTAGTTCGCTGAGCATGAGGGGAATATCTTGCAGTTTTAGAGAACGTTGAGAGGTGGAAGTGGGAGTGGGCAGCCTGCATTTTTTCCGCACCCACCACCACACCATCTCCTTGGCTGCAAAAAGTCCATTATTGCACCACAAAGCATTCGTGGTCCAAATCAGGCAAATGAAAATGCATATGATTCCATCTACCTAGGTTCTGTTCTGCTAAGCAAATACCCTCACATGAAAATGGTTTTTAAAGAATGGAAACGTGAGAAAACTTGACTATCTAATCAGGCTCTTGATGTTCTCTTAAGCTAATCTGTACTTTACGCTTAAATGGCGCCCAAGGGAGGAAATAACTGGTGGAAAGAGCACTTCCTGGGCATCTAGAGACCAGCTCCCTGGCTTCCAGTTTGCAACACAGGAACTCTGGGCTTGGAGAAAAGCCTCCTAACTTATTTGACCTTCAGATTCTCCATTAAGATTAAAAAAAAAAAAAATTAGACAAAGTCACTTCTCACTTCTGCACTTTCCACTGCAGAATCCTGGCTTTTGCCAAAAATCATAGGATAAAGACGAACATTTAATTAGATTGGTGCCACTGACTCAGGACAGAATTCTCGAACTATCTGCTATTAAATCCTACTGGCTTAAGAGAATCCAGGTAGTTGGTAAAAGAGCATTGCATTCTTGGAAACACATAATGCCCCGGGAGAATTGTAATCATTTTATAAACAGGCAATGACTCTGCTTTTCTTTAAGCTACACATCATGAAGCCTCGGGGGCAGGGAGGGCAGGGGCGGGGAGGGGTGGGATGGAGCTCAGTGCAATGATGGCTTTAGAAGGACAAAGCCCTCTTTCGGTAACCTGTGGAGGCCCTTAACTTCTCTTAGTCTCAGTTTTCTCATCTGTGACTTAGAAACAAAGAAGGCCACCCTGAAGGGCTGGAGGGGTGGAGGAGGAGCCTGGCTTAACACAGAGCAGTGGATCAGGCTCCCCTAATAAGAATGTGTGAAGCTTTGGTCTCAAGCAGGCCAAGTTCAAGGGCTGGTTCATGGTTTGGAAGTCACTTCATTTCTTCAAGCTTGGCTTCTTCATGCATGATATGGGAATAATAACCTTTACCACACACATTTACTGTATGTGAAAAGTTGAGCAGAGTTCATAGCACTTAGTAACAACCCAGTTGATAAGCATAATTACTGTGCATTACCCACAGATTCAGAATTGGCCTACTCAGGGCCCTGCAACTGGAGTTTACTTTTATATGACAAAGGGAAGGGGTCTCACTAGAAAACAGTTCAAATAGTAACGCAAGAATATAAGTCTAATCAACCAAGAGGATGAGCTCTTTTTACATGGAGATAACAAATTCCATATGTTGAATTTATGTATAAAAACCAATTAGGATGAAAACAAAAGTCAACATCGTTTTGATTTGCATTATATTCTATTTACGATAAGTACCACTACCTAATCTTTAACTTGTGAAGTTATTTCAGTTCTTGAAATACAGAAAAAACCGTGTATTTTCCCGACACAGAAGGGGGTTGGAGGAATTACAAGTACTCTTACTTTGAGGCATTAGGTTCTTTGGTTACAGGCAACAAATGCCAGCTCTAGTTCAAGTTATTAGAAGGATGTTGGTGAGCACAATGTGTCAACTTCATGGAAGTCTGAAGAAGCAGGTTTAAAGGTGGGGGAAAAAAAATCAGGAGAGCCTCCTCGTAGGGGCAGTTTTCTTCCCTCCTTACATCAGAATTGAAGAAAGAGGGCTTCCTTGACCATCTAGTGGTTTAGACTCTGTGCTTCCACTACAGGGGGCACAGGTTCGATCCCTGGTCGGGGAAGTCCCGCATGCTGTTAAGTGCAGCCAAAAAAAACAGAAGAGAATCGAAGACAGGAAGTCCAGTTGACCAGGCTTAGATCGTAGAAGACCTTCCCTTCAAATCCTTCCCAGAGGAAGGATGTAGCCAAAAGATATTCCTGGAACCTCTTTGCCTTCGTGAAAGAAGAAGAGCTTATTTGAATTTTTTGACCTACCAAGACTACCCATTATGGGGTGAGAAGCAAATTCCCCAAAGGAAACAGAGATGCTGATAGGAAGAGGGGATGGATGCTGCGTGATCTATCAACAAAGGTCTACTACAGAGAGAACTGCTTCCACAGGTGAAGAAGACTACTCTCCTCTCCCTGTCTCTTATAAGATGGAGATACTTGTAAACCCAACTCTACAGGGTTGGTTTGAAGTATATATATAGTAATGCTTAACAAGTGACCAGGACAATGTCTATCACATATCTAGTGTGTCCATTAAATTTCCCTAAATCATACTATTCTAATTTTAGTTGTACCTGTGTTAGGCTTTTCTATCTTAGTTGCATGTATAAACACATTTGTCAGATGTTTCTTAGATCCATGCATATTAGTATTCTTTATCAAAGTGTGTGTTTCTAGAGAAGAGATCATGCCTCACTTTATTTATTTATTTGGGCCACAACTTGTAGCTTGTGAGATCTTAGTTTGCAGGCCAGGGATTCAACCCGGGGCCACTGCACTGAAAGCACCAATCCTAATCACTGGACCACCAGGGAATTCATCATGCTTCACTGTAAACAGTACAATTTGCTTTTGAATAACCAATGATGATAATAATAACAGAAAGGCATTGCCCTAGTGATTAGTTTTAAGTATTGTTTTTAGATTTTTTTTACCATCTACATAATATATTATTTATAACATAGTATTTAAAGTTATGCTTGATCAATAGGCTTCCATTTTCTTTTCCATGATCATGTTCAAAAGCCTTGATTATACAGACTACATTGTCCATACAAGGCTTTTGATGATGGAATGGTTGGCACAGACTTCCCTTCCTAAATATTTTGCTGACTCACTTGTTCCATTTTAAACACCAGCAGATTAGCATTGGTGACATCTGCTAATTATTTGGTTTGACTCGTGGCTGGCATAAGACTTCCATCTGCAGCAATCAGGAAGACGTGATCAACGTGAGGCTAATGCTACTCAGTCCATGACCAATTTGTAGTAATGAGTAGCCTTGTCTATTTCTCTGTTTTCCCCAGAGGTATCATTATTTATCATGTGTTGGAAACAGAGCTGCCAGAAGTTTAGCATAAACCTGGTAAGATTGAATCTAACTCCCATCAAGTGTAAGGTGCATGGTCTTCCTATTAGCAGCAAATCAGCTCTAGAATTGCATTAACCTCATTACAAAGCATCACTACTAACAAAGCTAGTGGAGGTGATGGAATTCCAGTTGAGCTATTTCAAATTCTGAAAGATGATACTATGAAAGTGCTGCACTCAATATGCCAGCAAATTTGGAAAACTCAGCAGTGGCCACAGGACTGGAAAAGGTCAGTTATCATTCCAATCCCAAAGAAGGGCGATGCCAAAGAATGCTCAAACTACTGCGCAATTGCACTCATCTCACACGCTAGTAAAGTAATGCTCAAAATTCTCCAAGCCAGGCTTCGGCAATACAAGAACTGTGAACTTCCAGATGTTCAAGCTGGTTTTAGAAAAGGCAGAGGAATCAGAGATCAAATTGCCAACATCCGCTGGATCATCAAAAAAGCAAGAGAGTTCCAGAAAAACATCTATTTCTACTTTATTGACTATGCCAAAGCCTTCGACTGTGTGGATCACTATAAACTGTGGAAAATTCTTAAAAAGATGGGAATACCAGACCACCTGACCTGTCTCTTGAGAAACCTGTATGCAGGTCAGGAAGCAACAGTTAGAACTGGACATGGAACAACAGACTGGTTTCAAATAGGAAAAAGAGTACGTCAAGGCTGTATATTGTCACCCTGCTTATTTAACTTATATGCAGAGTACATCATGAGAAATGCTGGACTGGAAGAAGCACAAGCTGGAATCAAGATGGCCGGGAGAAATATCAATAACCTCAGCTATGCAGATGACACCACCCTTACAGCAGAAAGTGAAGAGGAACTAAAAAGCCTCTTGATGAAAGTGGAAGAGGAGAGTGAAAAAGTTGGCTTAAAGCTCAATGTTCAGAAAACTAAGATCATGGTATCTGGTCCCATCACTTCATGGGAAATAGATGGGGAAACAGTGGAAACAGTGTCAGACTTTATTTTCTTGGGCTCTAAAATCACTGCTTATGGTGATTGCAGCCATGAAATTAAAAGACGCTTACTCCTTGGAAGGAAAGTTATGACCAACCTAGATAGCATATTAAAAAGCAGAGACATTACTTTGCCAACAAGGTCTGTCTAGTCAAGGCTATGGTTTTTCCAGTCATGTATGGAAGTGAGAGTTGGACTGTGAAGAAAGCTGAGTGCCGCAGAATTGATGCTTTGGAGCTGTGGTGTTGGAGAAGACTCTTGAGAGTCCCTTGGACTGCAAGGAGATCCAACCAGTCCATCCTAAAGGAGATCAATCCTGGGTGTTCATTGGAAGGACTGATGTTGAAGCTGAAACTCCAATACTTTGGCCACCTCATGCAAAGAGTTAACTCATTGGAAAAGACCCTGATGCTGGGAAGGATTGGGGGCAGGAGGAGAAGGGGATGACAGAGGATGAGATGGCTGGATGGCATCACCAACTCGATGGACATGGGTTTGGGTAGACTCTGGGAGTTGGTGATGGACAGGGAGGCCTGGTGTGCTGCGGTTCATGGGGTCGCAAAGAGTTGGACACGACTGAGTGACTGAGCTGAACTGATTACATATTTAAAACCTTCGACATCTTTCTTAGGGCTTGCCAGGTGGTAGAGTGGTAAAGAATTCACCTCCAATGCAGGAGACACAAGTGTTGTGATTTGATCTCTGGGTCAGGAAGATCCCCTGGAGGAGGAAATGGCAACGCACTCCAGTATTCTTGCCTGTATAACCCATGGACAGAGGAACCTGGTGGGCTATAGTCCACGGGGTCACAAAAGAGTCACACATGACTTAGCAACTAAGCAACAACATCTCTCTTAAACTCTCCTCCCAGCCCTCATTCTGATATAGAAGCAGTCTTAGAAGAGAGCTGAAAACTGGCTTTTTTTACTTCCTGGTATCAGGTTTTGAGAAGTTCCTTCACATGGCCTTTGCTTCTTTGTTTCTTTACCATCATCATGTGACTGCCTCAGCTTCATTAAGGCATGCTAGTGAAGCTTCCTGGCTTAATTCTGTGCAAATTAAATCATACTCTATAAGCTTACTAATAATTTTGCCTATTTATTTTTGTGATGCTCAGCCAAGATTAGAGAGGCAGTGAACTCAGATCCTGGCAGTTGCCACATTTATTAATTCTAACTCTCCATTCAACACTTTGGGTCAAAATTGGTGTGCATTTTCACCATGTTGTGGTCTACTGAAGCAGAGGATAATGCTTTCTGCCCCCTGGTGCTCCTTGCCTGCAACTGCAGCAGATGACTGAGCTCAGGGATTCTCCAGACAGGAGAAGAAGGATTTGTTCATCTGTTCATGGTGCTTGGGAAAGCTACATTTGAGGGCTTAACATAAGCGATGTATGCTAGAAACCTAAGTGTCAGGTAAATGAATGGAGAGGAACACTCAGTTATTTACGGCAAGCCCTCCTGGAGAGAACAGAAGATACTCTGGATTCTGGCCTTTGTTGCTCTCTTAGCCCCTCATTGGGGAAACTGCTGGGGTGGCAGTCCTGGCCTTTGCTTCTTCTATTAACTGTGCCAGATTCCTCCTACCTTAGTGCATCAACATCCGCTGCTCCCTTTGCCTAAAAATCTTCCTAACCCCCTTCAACTACTGAACCCTCCCCTCCTTTCAGCTTTCATCTGACAGGACTCTTTGGGAGGATGACTAAATCAAGACTCCATTCAATCTTCTCACACCACCTGGGTCTCCTCCTTCAAGGCATTCATTGTGGTTGTAATTGAATAATTAATCCCAGAAATTGTTGTTTAATGAATGTGTCACCTGCTAAAATGGAAGCCCCCTGAGGTCTTATGTCTGCATTTTGATTTTCATATGCAAAGTAGGTGCAAAAAATATTTTTTTAAATGAATGAATGAAATTCAGAATTGAAAACTCAACATTCTGAAACTCGACAACGCTTCTTTAGGTTTTCTAAATAAGCCATAGCCAGGTTTATTCTGGAGCACAGTTTCAATTAACCAGAGGAGGGAGAGAGGAAAAGATATGGAGAGGATGGGCTAAATTGGGTCAAATTTCTCTTCTTTCTGTTTCACCCAGGAGTAGTTGTATGCTCGTGTGATTAAATGTCAGCTTGCAGGAACTTTTCTCTTTTCACAAACTCCTCTAACTGTAGAAAGGGTAAGCATTCTTTTCAAATCCCATTCCCATTTGACCGTTTGCCTCACATACTGACTCACCCTCCAAGACTCTAACCACTTTTTTTTAATTAAACTATAATTGATTTACAATGTCATGCCAATCTCTACTGTACAGCAAAATTGCTCAGTTATACACATTTATACGTCCTTTTTTCCATATTTTTTTCATTATGGTTTATCCCAGGAGATGGTATACAGTTCTCTATGCTGTACAGTAAGATCTTGTTGTTTATCTATTCTATATGTAACAGTTTGCATCTACCAACCCCAAATTCCCATTCCACTCCTCTCCCTCCTTCTCAGCCTGGGCATCCACAAGTCTGAGCTCTATGTCTGTGACTCTGTTTCTGTTTTGTAGATAGTTCCACGTGTGCCATATTTTAGATTCTACATATATGACCCTAACAATTTTTATTTTGATACCTCATTTAGAAGAGAATCCTAGGCACCAAGTCAGGGCTCATTGCTTAGTATGACTAGCAATGATGCTTTTCATTACTGAGCTTAAGATACTTTCTGGTTATTTTCTCTACAGCCTTTTTAATTTCTTTTTAACTTATTGATTTTTCTCTATAGTCTTATACTGGAAATAAACAATGAGTGTGACTTTCCTTTGACAAATGGAGGAAATGAGCAACGGCAAATTTGGAGCCCTGGAACTACTGTCAATGCTGGCAAGACTGGGTCACTTCCAGAGCAGCAGTGGAAGAGAACCTCCAGAACTCTGGGCCTCGGGGCAGTTTCCCCAAGGCCTCCAGCTGATTACAGATCCAGGGTTTCCTCCCATTGACTGAAAGTATAATAAATACAAGTGACAGTCTGACTACCTTCTGAGATAATCTTGTAATGGTTAGGAGGGGAAAGAAGAGACAATCCAGCTGTTTGCCCATTTTTATCCTGCCTAGTATGACTTGAATGCTAACTTGAGAGCCCCTTTTTAAGATGGGCTGTAAAGTACTGTCTCTTAAGAAGACAGCCCCATATCAAAAAATTGGTTGGATCCAAACAACCCAGGATAGTTACTGGAGGACCTGAATGAGGAAGGGGAATGGGGCAGCAAGGTGTAGTCATTATTATTCCACTGACCTGAAACCTAGCATGAGGGGTGAAAGGCTTAAACAGCAAAAATCATACAAACTCATTATTTTAACAGCACATCAGTTTCTTGTTCATCTAACTTTCAACAAATATTTATTGAAAACTGGCAATATACTAAGTTTGGCAGATACAGCCAAGAATAAAAAAAAAAACTCTTAGTCTCTTAGATTTTTCATTTCAGGGCAGGGGGCTCATAATGTATGGAATGAGAGATGATATACAAGGAAATAAACAAACAGGATGACTTCAAACACTAATAAATGTCCCAATAATGATAAACCAGAGTAATATGGTAGAGAGTGGCTGGAGGCAATGGGTTATCCTAGGTCTGTGTGGTCCAATACCAGTAGCCACCTGTTGCAATGTGGTTGGTCTAAATTGAGATGTCCTGAAGAAACATGCCAGATTTCAAGGACCTAGAATGAGAAAAAAGAATGCAAACTATCTTATTAGTGTTGAAATGACAATATGTTACCTATACGGGGTTAAATTAAAGTAGCATTAAAATTGATTTTATCTCTTTTTATTTTTTTTTAATGTAGCTACTAGAAGATGTACAATTACACGTCTGACTCACATTGTCTCACCTGATGTGTCTATTGGACAGTCTCGTGTGGACAGAGTGGGCAGGGAAGACTGCCTGAGAAGATGATAATACATGTAGGGGGTGACAGGCCATATGATTGTCTGATGAAGGCAAAGGGAATTGTAGAGAATCTGAGGTGGGAACCAGTATAGTGAGTTAGAAAAGAAAGCCAGAAAGCCAGTGTGCCTGGAGAGAAGAGTGGATGGAAGATGCTAGGCTCCTGAGACTAAGGCTTGCTTATACAGGGCCTTGTAGACTAGACGAAGAAGTTAGAACTTTATAGAAAACATAAATCTTCTATAAAATATGGGAGCAGATTTGCTTCTGTGCAATTTTCCAGGCATAGCTCCAAAATATCAACATTCAGTATAAATGCTGGCTTAAAACATGCAAAGAATCCCACTCAGCTCAGAATATCTCTATGCTAATAGAAGCTTACATGGGGATATGCATTTATTAAACTTGTCTACTTTCACATAGTAACTACGATGTTTATATATAAACTTTTTATGAGGAGGCGGAACACAGGTGGACAGAGAATGAACTCATCTAGATTAAATGAAAATCTCAGCTTCATCTTCTACTTTACTCAAGTTCAAACTCTGATTGTATGTGTAATAGGGGCAGGCAGGTAAACTCAAGTTTACCCAGAAAGTACAAAGTGCAGGTTGAGAGACAAACACTGAATATTTCCTTCACTGTATGTGAGCATGTAGATAGAAAGTTTGTAGACAGTTCCATTTGTGCCATATTTTAGATTCTACATATGTGACTCTAACCATTTTTATTTTGATACCTCATTTAGAAGAAAATCCTAGGCACCAAGTCAGGGCTCATTGCTTAGTATGACTAGCAATGATGCTTTTCATTACTGAGCATAAGATAATTTCTGGTTATTTTCTCTATAGCCTTTTTATTTTTTTTTTTAAACTTATTGATTTTTCTCTATAGTCTTATACTGGAAATAAGCGATGAGTGTGACTTTCCTTTGACAGATGGAGAAAATGAGCAAGGGCACATTTGGAGCCCTGGAACCATGTCACTCTGGCAAGACTGGGTCACCTCCAGAGCAACAGTGGAAGGAAGCCTCCAGAACTCCGGGCCTCGGGGCAGTTTCCACAACTGGGCTTTTTTTTTTTTTTTTTTTTCTTACTGAGCTACTCCCAGGAAGAGGAAAATAAACTGAACATGTCCTTCCTTCCCCTAGCCCTACCCCTGCTGCTGCTGCTGCTAAGTCGCTTCAGTCGTGTCCGACACTGTGTAACCCCATAGACGGCAGCCCACCAGATTCCACCATCTCTGGGATTCTCCAGGCAAGAACACTGGAGTGGGTTGCCATTTCCTTCTCCAATGCATGAAAGTGAAAAGTGAAAGTGAAGTCGCTCAGTCGTGTCCAACTCTTAGCGACCCAATGGACTACAGCCCACCAGGCTCCTCCGTCAGTGAGATTTTCCAGGCAAGAGTACTGGAGTGGGTTGCCATTGCCTTCTCCGAGCTCTACCCCTGGAGGAGTGGTTATTAAAAAAAGTAGTGAATCATTTTAATGATCAAATATTTCAGATGTATTTTGAAGTTTATATAATGAATGTATCGCCATAAAAGCAAAAATTTAACTTTCACAAGTGAAGTGGAAACATGTTTGTTCTCAATTATCAAAGGGAAACTTACATCCATAATTATCAGGTAACTCTCACACAATAAAAGGCAAAAAAGAACATGTCCTAACTAGGGCTAAGTGGTCACGAAATTAAAAAGGAATGAGCCCAAGTGTTCAAATTATCCACGGGCAGCGTCAAGGTTGGTGCTTAGCCAAAACACATTAAACCCCACCAGCTGACAACAATACTGCTACTGCTACTGCTAAGTTGCTTCAGTCATGTCCGACTCTGTGCGACCCAATAGATGGCAGCCCACCAGGCACCCCTGTCCCCGGGATTCTCCAGGCAAGAACACTGGAGTGGGTTGCCATTTCCTTCTACAATGCATGAAAGTGAAAAGTGAAAGTGAAGCTGCTCAGTCATGTCCAACTCTGAGCGACCCCATGGACTACAGCCTACCAGGCTCCTCCGTCCATGGGATTTTCCAGGCAAGAGGACTGGAGTGGGTTGCCATTGCCTTCTCCCAAGAAATCTCTAAATCCTGGGCTGGTCTGAACCACTTTTATTGTGGTTCCTGAGAGAGGTATGTATGCAAGGAAAAAGGACAAATGAAAAATAAAAACACATATTTAGTATTAGTTGCAAGAGATCCTCGTATCCCAATAATAGACTCTCTGGCCAGCTGAACTGGAGCCTGTGTGTAGGCCCAAGCCAGCCATTAGCCCAGCTTCACTTCTAATTCCAAGACTTTCCACAGGCTGACAGCAGAATCTGAAGGAATGAGTTCTGAGCCCTGAAAACTATTCTACATTAAGAGAGGAGGCAAATGACTGGGCCTGCACTTTTTTTTTAAGTCTTGATTGAATTTGTTAACAATACTGTTTCTAGTTTATGTTTTGGTTTTTTGGCTGTGAGACACTTGGGATCTTAACTCTCCAACCAGGGATGGAGCCTGCACCCCCTGCATTGGAACACGAAGTCTTAACCACTGGACCAGGGAACCCTCTGGGCCTGTACTTATGAAGCAGTGATCCTGCCAGACAATTGGCATGGCCCCATCCACATCCTTGAATTCCACAGATTTATAACTCCTCCCTCCCTGGGACCTGAGGGTTCTTGAGCTAGCAGTGACCTCGATAGAATAGGTGGTTATAATCTGACAATTTTAAGAAAAAAATGTAAATGCAATAAAAAAACAGAATGTGCATAAATGTATAATGGAATGGTGTACAGCAGAAACCAATGCAACATTGTAAAACAACTGTACTTTACGTTTGAAAAAATACAATTTTGAAAATGTGCATGCATATAGTCATCACCATTACTAAGCACAGAGTCTGAAAAGTAAGTTTTATGAAGCCTATGTAAAATGAAATCAAATTGAGGTTCACAGTAATTAAGCCACTTGCCAGGGCCAAAAGGTAACCTAGTGGTATGTGTTCACTCACTTCAATCGTGTCTGACTCTTTGCAGCCCCATAGGCTCCTGCCAGGCTCCTCTGTTCATGGGATTCTCCAGGCAAGAATATTGGAGTGGGTAACCATGCCCTTCTCCAGGGGATCTTCCTGACCCAGGGATCGAACCTGTGTCTCCTGTGTTTCCTGCATTGCAGGTGGATTCTTAACCCACTGAGCCACCTGAGAAGCCCCAGCCTAGTGGAGGAGCAGCTATTTGAGCCCAGGTCTGTGTTCCTTCTTTTCTGCCACACTGAGCATGGACATACTTCTGTGAATTGAAATAATAGCAGAACACTGTCACCAACATTACTGTCGTGAAAGCACTAATGGAATTTCCCAAATAGGAAATTGTTCAGAACATTATGTGTTATCCATTATTGCTACTGATGTAAATTGCATTCATTATACTTACAAAGGCATAAATAATTAATAGACAATGTAGCAAGGAGAAAGCATTTCTAATTCTTCCAGGTCCACAGCAAGGAAAAGAACTATATGTGTCTTTTGGTCTCATTTCCCGACATGCCTACCCTGAGCTTTCTCTGAAGGCATCTTCAACTCACACTCAATATGAATGTATAAAATCTGGTTTATTAACTTCTTTACCAAAACAGCTCATCTTTTCAGATGTCTGAAGGGGAAGGCAGTTCCAGTTCTGTTTAAATCAGTGGCTCATATCGTCATGAAATCAGGTTTCTTGGATATTTGCTTTGTCCATGGACTAGTTCCTCTTTTCACAGCAAAATGGTAAACTGGCAGTTCCAAGTGCCACATGAAGACACCTTTTGGCAGGAGAGTCTGTCTCTTGCTCAAAGAGACAAAACAAAGAAGACATTTCCCAGGGGTCCCTAGAGGACTTTCTTCGTGTCTCATTGACTAGAAATGGACTCCATAGTCTCATCCTAGAACAGATTCATCCTCTGAGCAGGGAACAGTGCTTCTTCTTCTGAAGCCCAAGGCTACGAAAAGGATAAAGAAGGGGACATAATAAAACAAAACCAGGATTCAGCTAGAAAGGAAGAGCAAGAGCAGGGACAGAACAGATGGTAGATCGGGAGTATCTCCAAGCTGTCACCATAGACTCTAAGCTGTGTCCTGGGCCCTAGGGTCTCCCCGTGGTAATCCGTTTCATAGGCCCTTTCTAGATCAGTCTTCCTAAAGTACAGCATTGGCGGTTTCTGTTCTCACAGAACTCGGTGCCAATGCCTCAATCTAGCCTCCAAAGCTCTCTACAGTTCACTCTAAATTTCCCTATTCCTAGACCATATTGTCACGTAAGGCTCTGTCTGTTCAGGGCACCTCCTCCTTACCTCCCCTGCACCACATCTCATGTATTACCTCTATCGTGTCCCCAAAATGATATTTCTAAATGCAGATATCTGAACTATACTGTTTTATGTAAAACAATGTCTTCTAGGATGAAGTTTAAATTCCATAGCATCACATGCATTGCCTTTCACAAATTAGCCTCTATATGTCTTTCCAGGCATTTTCTCCATTAATCTCCATACCATCCTCACCTCCTCTCCTGACACTCTAAGCACATAGAAAGTTCTCACCCTTCCCAAATACATTCTGCTCTTTTATGCCTTCATGGTTTGTCATATGCTGTGATCATTGCCTGGGATATATTTCTCATCTTTTCCATCTGGTAAAACTCTATTCATTATTCAAGCCCAGATCAAAGTTCATTTCCTTTAGAAATGCTTTTTCAATCTCCCAGGCAGAAATAATTTCTTCCTTCATAGTTGCTTCTAAAGAGTGCTATTACACCAGTTAACACACTGTGTGGTAACAATTTGCAGCCGTGACTTCCACTGAAGTGTTTTTCTATAACAGATTATTATTATTATCATCAACAACATTATATTACTTTTGGGACCTTCAGCTCCTAGTACAGAGCATATTATCAATGAAAGTTTGAGGGTGATCCATCTAGAATATCCACTCTGTCTGAATTCTGCTCATTCTTCAGATCTCATCTCAAATACCATCTTTTTCAGGACTTTGTTGTTATCCCCTATGACCAACCTAGACAGCATATTAAAAAGCAGAGATATTACTTTGCCAGCAAAGGTCCATCTAGTCAAAGCTATGGTTTTTCTAGTAGTCATGTATGGATGTGAGAGTTGGACTATCAAGAAAACTGAGCACTGAAGAATTGATGCTTTTGAACTGTGGTGTTGGAGAAAACTCTTGAGAGTCCCTTGGACTGCAAGGAGATCCAACCAGTCAATCCTAAAGGAAATCAGTCCCGGTGCTCATTGGAAGGACTGATGCTGAAGCTGAAGCTCCAATACTTTGGCCAACTGATGTGAAGAGCTGACTCATTGGAAAAGACCCTGATGCTGTCAAAGATTGAAAGATTGAAAGCAGGAGGAGAAGGGGATGACAGAGGATGAGATGGTTGGATAGCATCACCGACTCAATGGACATGAGTTTGAGTAGGCTCTGGGAGTTGGTGATGGACAGGGAAGCCTGGCGTGCTGCAGTCTATGGGATTGCAAAGAGTCAGACACGACTGAGCGACTGAACTGAACTGAACTGAACTAATGAAAAGTTTTCTTCTTTCAAATCCCCGTAACTTTGATTTGCACAATTAAGTCCCTCCTTCATATCCTGTTTTGTCTTTTGGCTGCCCTACCCTCCTCTCTCTGCCCCACTAGCCTGTGGGCTCCTTTGGTATTCTCTCGCTCTGTTTCAACTCCCAGTGTGGTACCAACTCCCAGTGTGATCTGCTAGTACATGTGTGGATATAGTCAAGGGAGAATGATTCTTTCTCTTCCATTTCAGCTTTGGGGTCAGTATTATTTGGGGATTCTTGACTTTAGAGAGTAGGAAGTTAGAAAAAATAGTTAAATGTGTTTGTGAAGCCAAATATTTCTTAAATATCCTAGGCATGCTGCTGCTGCTGCTAGGTCGCTTCAGTCTTGTCCAACTCTGTGCGACCCCATAGACGGTAGCCCACCAGGCTCTCCCATCCCTGGGATTCTCCAGGCAAGAATACTGGAGTGGGTTGCCATTTCCTTCTCCAATGCATGAAAGTGAAAAGTAGAGTGAAGTCCTAGGCATGAGGGGATCTTAAAGTTCTATAAGAATTTTTGAAAGTATTTTTATTTAGAGAGCATTTTTTTAAATATACAGACATTCTTGGTGTTTATGACTTTTTTTTTTTTTTACCAAATCTTATCAAAAGAGTCCTTGCTCTCAATGGCACTGTGTTTGTAATTGTGTTGAAGTCTGATGGTCAATGGATCATTGAGTGTGTTGATGTCAATGGATCTAATTTTCGGAGATTTCTCTGAAGTTTAAATGTAGACGGGGCTACCAATGGATGCTTATTTCAGAGGACAATGAAAGATGAAGATTAAAAAGTACCATTAAATCTAAATACCTAAAGAACAGTTGCATTTTATTAATATGTCAAAAGGTTGGAGTTATCAGTGATTGTGTCTATCTTACATCAAGTAAACACCTAATTAACTTGGTTGAGTCAGTGAAAAAAAATCAACCAACCAGTAAAGCTTGAGAAACACTCAAACTTCCCAGAAACCAATGTTTCCTAAGTTTCTATTGTTCAACTTGTACCATATCTCTATACCACCAATAATGTAGTAAAATTAATAATCCTTGGAATAAAACAATCACAAATTTTATACTAAAATCATCTGTAGTGAACAAGAGGTAATTACTTAAAAGAATCATAACAGTGTGATTGCAATTCTAGCTGGAATGTAGGAAAGGCCTCGCTTTCTTTTTTCAAGATGGGAGATTAACAAGTGAAGAGTTGAAAAAAATGCCAGACTAAGAAGGACTGAAAAGACTCTTAAGAAGACATAGCTTTCTCTTTACGTAATTCATTTAATAGTAATCTTGTTATTATGACCCTCTGAAAATTACCTCCATACATAAGTAACACCATCTTGGCATTTGGAATTATAACTATAACTAAAAAAAATTAGCGGTGGATTAAAGTTAAAGTTTTTAAAGCAGTGTTCTGGTTTATGATCATGTGTTTTGCAAGATTACAGTGTGTTTTGCAAGATCACAATGTGTTTTGCAAGATTACAATGTGTTTTGCTAAAGACAATACTTCACCATTTTTGAAGGATTTATAATGTTTGACTAAGGAGGTCATATTCAGGAGTTAAAATCTGAAACTCAATTTTATGAGAAAACAAGTTACACTTAAATTAAGACTTTGAGAGAAAGAACAATGAAAAAATGTAGGTGGACTTAGAAGATTTCCCTATTTCAATTTACATACACCTTAAGAGCATTTCTCTTATTATTGGGCATTTAATGGCTTGTTGAGTAGGAGGCTTATTTCTGAAAGAAGAAAAACAAAAAAGATAAATGTTTTTCATCTCCTTTATTTCTTTCAGAACATAAAAAAGAATTAAAGACTTACTTGAAGATACCTCTTGGGAGTGTATTTTCATGCATCAGCCTTCATTTTGATCATTCTGAGTTTTCAAGTTCAAAACTTTATCTCCAAAATACTGTTTTTGTTTAAAGGGTATTCAGAGCTGCAGCTGGAGAAGGCACTGGTGACCCGCTCCAGTACTCTTGCCTGGAAAATCCCATGGACAAAGGAGCCTGGTGGGCTGCAGTCCATGAGGTCGCTAAGAGTCAGACACAACTGAGTGACTTCACTTTCACTTTTCACTTTCATGCATTGGAGAAGGAAATGGCAACCCACTCCAGTGTTCTTGCCTGGAGAATCCCAGGGACGGCGGAGCCTGGTGGGCTGCAGTCTATGGGGTCGCACAGAGTCAGACATGACTGAAGCGACTCAGCAGCAGCAGAGCTGCAGCAATTCAACTATGGAATCCTGGCGGTTTCACTCAGCACCCAGATGGACTGGAAGAAGACAGCACCAGGTACACAGGCCCATGTGGCCAGGACTTTACAGCTGTAGAAGCTGGGATGGCAGAGCACAGTTTACCTGATAGAGGCAGACAGTAAGGACAGATCTCTACCTCTGCTAACCCATGTCAAAGAGTGTCCTGAGGAATCAAGATTTTAGTTCCCAGTAAAGGAATTGAGAATAATAGAGGTTTTTTTCCTTCCTTCAACCAAAGCACAGTGTTCTTTCCATGGGCAGCTTTAGACCAACTTACTCCTTGGGCAGTAGATGACTCTTAAGTGCTGAAACTATTTTGGTATTTAGTTAAGGATTCACTGGGAGGGCTCAGACTTACAGGAATTGAAAAGAGCACGTATCCATCTAAGTGGATTAGGTTTTTAGGGACCTGGTGCAGCTGTAGGCAATGGGAGAAAATGAACTTGCCCTACAGGTTACAGATTGACAAGAGGAAGGCAGAGGCAACCAGGAGGACATCAGCAGGACCAGGGAGATTCAAGCATTAGAGCAAGTGGGTGGAGCCAGGCAAGGGGAAGTCAAAACCGTCACAAACAGGTGGGCAGATGGGCAGCTCAGAAAAGGCTGTGAGCAAGAAACCAGACTCAAGCTACAAACCCTTAGTTGAGGACACTGGGGAGAAGTGACCTTTGTGTGGCTAGAAATAAAAGAGGGAAGAGCTTAAGGCTGGGAAGAAATAAGTGCTGGGTGGGATATCAGGGCTGTCCTGGGCATAGAAAGAAAGCAGGGGCTCCCAGAAGGGGTACAAAAGGAAAGCTTGGCCATAAAAAAGAGGCAAAAATCCATTTATTAGAACTGGGGCAGGGATAGCAGTCAGAGGGTTCAGTAAATGAAAGGAAGTGGGAAATTGAGCCATTCCCTAAATGACATGAGTTTCTAAGTTTCTTCATTTCTGTTTATATATTTGATCTCTCTTTTGTGTTGGAGGCTTTCCTAGAACATCTGATGATCCTTGGCCACCAATCAACGTTTAAGAACAAAGCACTGACAGCTCTGTGTGCAAGCATAGAGGTTATCAACTGATGAGACTCATTGTGAAATAGTCAGGATGGAAGTCAAATATTTTGGGTGAGACTCAAACATCAGGATGAGGAAATCTCTTCTCTGATGACATTTATCTCTTCCAAGAAGAGTTTCTGCCTGAAGAGTAAATATCTGGAAGATAAACACAGCAGAAAAGGGAGGGGGTTCCTACTATTGAATATGCTGGTCCTTTCAATGCCTCTGTGATCAGCCTATGTCTCAAACATCTTCACGTCTCCATGTCTGAAGTTTTCTCCCTTCAGTGCTGCTTGAGAATAAATTTAAAATCTCCAGCTGTTGGTAGGAGTGTAACCATAGGCTATCTTCAGTCCAGAAAGAGATCGAAGAGCCCAGTCACTCTAGTGCTAGCTTCTTAGGGATTCTGTGATGGCAATAAGCTCACTTTTCATTAGGACTTTTACTCTGAAGGTCATGTAAGTTACGGCTTCCTCTTCTCTTTTGAGCCAGTTACCACTTCTCCATCTACTTTGTGTCTCAAAAAAGGTTGAAATCTTTCATCTCCTGATTTTTCTTCTGTTTTCTTTGTCTTTGAGGCTTTGTAGTCTTCTCTTTTTGTGCGTGCTAAGTTGCTTCGATTGTGTCTGACTCTTTGTGACCCTATGGACTGTAACTCACCAGGCTCCTCTGCCATGGGATTCTACAGGCAAGAATATTGGAGTGGGTTGCCATGCCCTGTGCCAGGGGATCTTCCCAACTCAGGGATCAAACCAGCCTCTCTTATGTCTCTTGCATTGGCAGGAGGGTTCTTTGCCACTAGTGCCACCTGGGAAGCTAGTAAAGGCTTCTCTTACTAGCATATTATTATACTTTTGAGAAGAGTTCAAATTGTCATCTCTAATGAAAACTCCCCTTTGGTACTGATTGACAACATGAAAAATGAAGTAGAATTTCAAGGTAGGCTTTATATTTACTGCAAGTTAAGTGAGTAGTCATATAGTAAAGTTATTGTAACAGGTCTTGATGGAAAAGAATGACAAATATTCTGATAGCTCATGGGGAACAGAAAAGTGTGTCAGAGCCTACTTAGTGGTCTTAATTTAACTCTCCATTGGGTATGAATGGGACTGGGTTTTCTAAGCAGAATTGACTCAGATTTTCTCCAGAAGACTAACTTTACCTGAATTACCAATCTTACTGCCAGTTGATATCTACTGTTACTTGCTTTTGGAGACCTTCCATTATTCTTATCTCCTCTTAGAAACAGTTTGCCCATTCTCTGATAATTACCTGAACTCATGGTGAACACACCTCACAAGCGCACAATAAGATGAACTTTATATCCGACTGATTTATTGGTGAGTGATTCCCAAATGCTACTGGTGCCAGGTGCCTGTCTGACTTTATGTGAATAACTTGGGTAGTCTTTTAAAAAAAATAGAATTCCAGATCCCACCTACCCGACCCCCATGCCTAGAAGAACTGATTCAATAGGTAGAGTATACAGGATTTTGTCAAGGTAATTCTGAATTACTATTATAAAACAGTCATCTCATTGACTTACTCATACTTAACCATTTTGTTTATTTTTAGATAACTAGCACACTAATCATAAAGTATGAATAGACAGTTTTTGCCTTTGAAGAATTATTATTTAGTAGAAAACATAAGGCCTTCTCTGGTGGCTCAGTGGGTAAAGAATCTGCTTGCAATGAGGGTGACCTGGGTTCGATCCCTGGGTCAGGAAGATCCCCTAGAGAAGGGAATAGCTACCCACTCCAATATTCTTGCCTGGAGAATCCAATGGACAGAGGAGCCTGGAGAGCTACAGTCCATAGGGTTGCCAAGAGTTGGATACAACTGAGTGGCTAACACACACACGCAGGTGACACAGACTTAATAGAAAGAATTTTAATTAAAATCAGTGTGTAATTATGAGGACAAAGCGAATCAATGAAAGTACTGTAGACGTTTGGAAGAGTCATAAATGACTTAGAGGGGATCAGGGAAGGTCTTGTGAGGAAGCGGTCACTTAGTTGGGCTTTGAAGAATAGGTGAGATTTCCATCGGCAGGAGTGGAGAGCATTTGGGTAGGTTTTTTCAGACATCTTATCAAAAGAAAGTGCTCACAATAAAAATTATGTCATACTAGATTTATTTTTGTTTTTATATATCCTGTATTGATGAGCATAAGTAAATACTCCAAGTCAAACCTTTAAGTTTTTGGATATTTTCAAAAGCTTTAATTCATATTAATAGTCATTGTCACATACTTACTAAGTATCCATCATGTATTGAATCTGTTAGCTGATATAGGACAATTTACAACAATAGCATAAAATTTGTCTAACTTGAAGAAGCTAGGAAATTATAAGACACAGAAATATTAATATAAAAATACTCAATATTTTTTAGTAAATATTTTGATAATATTCTTTATTCTTTCAACTTGATTCACCTCTCCTCTAAGTAATATGTAGATTGATTCTTATTGTAGACCAGTTTTTGGGTAAAGATGAACACTTTTTTAAGCTTCTATTTTAATAACATCAATCAGCAATGCTTCCTCCTGTAATAATAGGGAAACATTTTATACTGTCCTTCCCTTATTCTATCTATAGTTAAAAGTCATTTTTAAACTTTCCCTTTCCTCTCAAAGGTCCCATTTCATCTCTTGCATTGCTTTTCCAATTTTACATCAATATGTCTTTGCTATTCCTTGGTAATCTTCGCTTTCTTTATTAGTTTCAAAAACAATATTCGCTTTATATTAGCTTCAAGCTCTTCTTTCAGTTAAAGTACAAAATTAGGTTGGAATTTCTCCAGAACTTTTTCAAAGAAAAATGCTAATGATAGTAGTGTGATGCACTCTGCATATCATCATTAAAATGATTAAAACTGTTATAAAGCACCTTTTTGTGCTCTGTGGTATACAAAGAAATGGAAATTATTTCTATTCTCTAGAAAATCTAATACTCAGGATGAATCAGTAAAGGACATAAATTGTGAGCAAAACATAAGCAAAATAATGTAACTGTTAAGGAAATAAACTCTAGGCATTAATGAAGAGAAAGTATTATTGCAGAATACACTTGGTTTCAGAGACCATATACAGAGAAGGGTGGCATTATTATGGGATACACATGACCATCTTCTTTTCTTTTGACTCCACTTCAATACAACTCCTTCTCTGCATTCTGCCCTCTCTTTTCTTCTCTTTTCACGTACATTTCTCTTTTCCCTCCCCCAATCTCTTCTCCAATCAATGAAAGAACAATCTCACAGCCTTTTGGGGTCCTATAGAGAGCATTTAAACTTCTCTTAAATTGGTCCTTGCCCAGTGACAGTGGCACAGTGGTAAAGAATCCACCAGCCAATGCAGGAGACACAGAAGATGTGGGTTTGACCACTGGGTTGGGAAGATCTCCTGGAGGAGGAAATGACAACCCACTTTAGTATTCTTGCCTGGAAAATTCCCTGGACAGAGGAGCTTGGTGAACTACAGTCCATGGGGTTGCAGATTCAGACACAACTGAGCAACTGAGCATACAGCGACACTAAGTATGAAGAAGCTTCTTCACTCCTAAAAAGCCACTCTGGGTGTTTCTGATCAGTTCCAGTCTCAGCTGACTGGAATCTGCCTTTCAAAAGCACCACCAGTTCCTCACTGAAAGCATGGAAAGACTGACATTATGGTGCAGTGTCAATAGCTACTTGTGTGACCTTACACCAAGCTGGATCTGAACATGCTTCTTTACAAAATGTGGAGGTTTGTGGCAGACTAAATAATGCCGCATCCGCTTGCCAACATGTCTACATCCTAGTCTCTGAAATCTATGAGTGTTACTTTATACGGCAAAAGGGATTTTGCAGAAGTAATTGTTAAAGAACTTGAGATGGGGAGATTGTCTTACATCATCTAGGTGGACCTGAGATAATCACAACTATCCTTATCAAAGGGGCCCAGAAGGATTCAACCAGAGGAGAAGGCGGGGTGATGATGGAAGCATAAACTGGAATGAGATGATCTGAAGATGAAGGAACTGGCCACAAGCCTACGAACACAGGTGTCCACCCTTGAAACCAGCCCGAACTGGAAAAGGAGGGCAAATGAAATCTTCCCTCAGGTTCTCCAGAAAGAACTAGCCCTATAGGCAACTTGACTTAGCCCAGTGAAACTGATTTCAGACTTCTGGCCTACAGAACTGAAAGAGTAAACTTGTGTTATGTTAAGTCACTAAGTTTATGGTAACTTGTCACAGCAGCCATAAGAAACTAGTACAAGGTAGCACTAGATGACTTCTGTGGCTATTCCTAATCCTAATTGCTACTTCCTAGCTATGGCCCGTTGCTCGGTGGCCTAGACTTGGCAATACTTGCGTGCCTTAACAGATCTTGTTTTAAAAAAAACATTGTTTGACATGGCAAGTGCATTCGAAAAAGGCAATTAAAGAAGAGTGTCTGCAGGTTCACGTGAGATTTTGTTCCCTAAAGAATTGGTATGCAGAGAAAAACATTCATCTTCCCCTACAATCTGACCCCAAACTTCCATTCCAACTTTCTCTCCTACTACGTCCTACTCCCCAGCCCTATCAGTCTCTTGTCACTTCCCAAACAGGCTCATCTATGTTCCCATTTCTTTGTTGGTCCTCAGCATGAAGGACCATGTCTCCAAAGTTCCAACCAAGTGCAAAGTCTTCTCAAAATCTCTCCCTGACCACCCAGGTCACATTTAATCTTTCCTTCTTCTATTTTCCCCAAATATATTATTTGAGTTGCTTGTGTTCAGACTCTCCATCTT
The DNA here is from genome assembly GCF_054371585.1 of Giraffa tippelskirchi. Taxonomy (NCBI): domain Eukaryota; kingdom Metazoa; phylum Chordata; class Mammalia; order Artiodactyla; family Giraffidae; genus Giraffa; species Giraffa tippelskirchi. The sequence goes on from NC_137283.1 coordinate 136,819,832, forward strand.
CTACATAGTGCTTATACATCAGTCTCCTCCATTAGACAGAAGGATCATGGAAGGCAATGTGCACGGCTTATTCATTTTGGTGTTTCCTGAGCAGTGTCTCCCCGAAGTAGGTGGGCCATGTTTCTGGTATTAAGCTCACAGAGGACTAGAGCCAAAGAACCAATTACTGTTGCTTTTCATAAGTGCAAAATTCTTCTATATGAAAAGTTGTGAAGGAACATTTATTTATGAGTGTTCCCTATCTTTTTTTCCTTATGTTCCACAGTGTTTTACTTTAATGTAAACTTCCTAGGATTACCCTTCCTCTGACATACCATGAACAAGTAGGAAAAAAATTAGCCAAATCTTACTTGCAATTTTTTTCCCAATAAAAGGATTAAAAGTTAACTCAGGAGCCAGGGAAACTGTTAATAGGTTTTTTAAAGCATGATACATTGCAATTACAGGAAGAACATAAGCTCATCTGATTTACCTTTACCCATGATTCTTTCTCTTCCTTAAAATTCAGGATTAGGGGCATTTTAAGAGCTTAAAAACTATTTGAAAGTGTCAGAAATAATCATTGATAATAACTCTTTGCCCCCTTGTTCCAAACCAAATTCTAATTAAGTAAAGCTTGTCAGTAGAGCCTTAACAGTAAAGGCAATTTATTCCACCTTTTTTATATTAAACCGTATTCCAGTCTGAATTTGACGATGGAGAACCAAGCCGTAAAATTAGTTCACTCCAGAAATACCTTCCAGTGGTAAAATGCTTGTCACCTTACTCATTTCCTTGATCATAGTTGGTGATGATGCCAAACCGTTCATTTGGATAGCTAAGGGAGCTTAACTCTTAAATCCTCAGTACACCAAAAAAGGAGATAAATAGATAGTACCAAAGTGCCTATTACTGTTATTTTTCAGACAGGTAACTAGATCTAAAGGTCAAATTCTCATAGTATGTCTGTGAACAAACCACAAAGAGGATGAAGCTAATGGATGCCCAGTCTTGTTTTATGACCACTTGTCCAATCAACACAGTCAACTGAAAACCCCTGACTTGGTTGAACAGAGGTGTATGAATTCATACATGATGCATTCGAGTGACAGTGATACTGAAAGAGAGTCCACATAACAGCTGTTTAGATTTAGCAGCAGCATCAATAATTTTATCTTTATAAGCAATAAATAGATACTGGCTCTTTAAAGAAAAAAATATCTGCTAATTCCTCTGATGATAAGAGAACATCAATGATATGTTACTATCTACAAATAAATAAACAAACCTCTCAGACTAAACCCAGGTCACCCACACATACTAACATCTTCTTTCATCATTGGTCTTCAGGGACACAAAGATGTTCTAAATGTTTTCCGGTCCATTCTCCTCTTTAGGACACAGGTCAGGACAGTACAACCTCAAGGCTAAGATTTGGGATGAATGTTTATACTGCTGCTCCCAGTTCCCATTAAAAGAATTACAATGACATAACAACCTGAATATCTCTGGGAAAACCTAAGGGGAGAGGTCTTTATTCCAAAAAAGATCTAGCAGCTAAAGCAGGACACAATAAAAAGTGCCTGGTTCAGAAGATCTGGCCAAGTCAGTGCATTCTGTACAAAGTAAGTTTTATGTGTTGTCTAGTTAGAAAAAAAATGTAGGAACCCATTGTGTATGTAAAGTTTCAACAAATATATGTGCATTCTGGATTAGTTAATTATTCTCTCTCTTTAGTACCTTGAAAGGTAAATTTAAAGTTAAGTATTTGATCTGTATATTTTGAGGACAGAAAGGCCCAGATCTGGGATAGGAAACTGCCAAGCTAGAAATGGGTCTTGGCAGAATTTCATCTGGCTATCCACTGATTTTCTAAAATTAAGTGTTCTTTGCTTCTAACTCTAATTATTTTGATGAATCAAATTTAAGAGAAAGCAAGCATGTCATCTCAGACTTCATAATACTGGGTGTAGTCAGATGTGTAATTTACAGAAGGAAGTACATCTCTGAAAATTTCATAAAAAGCACAAACCAAAGTCAGGCCAATGTAAGTTCAAATTTTGATTATGTCATTTGGCCTATGTACCCTAGGACAAGGAACTTAAACTCTCTGAGTTTCAATCTCCTTATCCATAAAATAAAAATAATAGTACCTTTTCGCAGTGTTAATAAGTTGAAACATGTCATCAAGTCCACACACAACCTGTAGACACTCCAAAAGTGGCAGCTATTATCCATTATATAAAGCAGCATTATTTATAGAATGGATATCCTTTAGAATATTTCAAACTCTGTGAGCTTGAGTTCTAATAGACTGCCTTGTGTAAACTGTTAGACCTCATATCTCTAGCTGGCACTAAATAAGGATGTGCTAATTTGTTTAATTATATATTTTCTTCAAAACAAACAAATTATACCAACTTTCACCCAGAGCTTTCATTTCCCTTGCTTAATTTATTAATTTCATCAATGTCTCTGGAAGTAGTTTGCCACTAAATGGTAAAGAGCAAAACAACAGCAACAAAACTATTTTGGCCATAGAACAACAAATAGGCCCCAACAGAATAGAGAAGAAAAATCTAAAGCAGGAAAGTTTGTCTCAGGAAGGTTTGTCTTGGCTGTCTGTGATGCTGTGTTGAGAAGGAAGTTAAGGTAACAGAATAGGGCACAGTGGATGCAATGGGGAGTGGTGGACAAGGTAGAGTAATTTCAAGTTTAGCTCCAGGGAAGTCATAACCATTTAGCAGCAGAGCCAGAACTAGAACCAAGGTCATCAGATTTGGACAGAAACAGCTGAGATCCTAAATCACCATCCAGAGTATGTGAAGCTTTCTACCATGATGCCTTTAGCTGGGAGCTTTGGTGAATTCCATTACTCTTTCTGATCTGTTTCCTTATCTGTTAATTGAGAGGGTTGGACTAGATGAACTCTCAGATCCTTTCCAGTATTAATAGTCTATGTACACATGCTTCTATATAGTACAACTTGGCTCTCTAGATTAGGAAGATTACATTTTTAATAGTGCTTTAGAATTCACCAAAAGCTTTTGAAGTTACCATTCTATTTGACCTTTACAACTCCTTTGTAAGTCATGCATTTTCATCCTGCAATTTTACAGAATAGTGAAAACCACTCAGTCATGTCTGACTCTTTGCAATCCTATGGACTGTAGTTTATCAGGCTCCTCTGTCCATGAGATTCTCCAGGCAAGAATACTGGAGTAGGTAGTCATTCCCTTCTCCAGAAGATCCTGACCCAGGGATTGAACCTAGGTCTCCTGCATTCCAGGCAGATTCTTTACCATCTGCGCCAACAGGGAAGCAATTTTACAGATGAAGGAACTTAATCTCTGAAAGATCAAGCGACTCAGCCAAGGGTACAAGATTTGCTAGCAAAGGAATTGTGTACACTCAGGCCTCAAAATAAGCTGAGGGGTTTAATATTAAAAATATAAATATATAATATACAAGAAAAAAAGTACAAGTAACTGAGATAGAAAGTATTGGAGGGAGAGGTGTCAGGGAGGAGAAAATACTTACAGGCTGAAATAAAAAGCTGAAAGGCCAGAAGCACTTGTACAAATTGCCAAGGGCAGGTAAAGACTTTTCTAAAAAACAAAGAAGAGGTAGCCCCACTGCTTGGCGGATGGCTTAAAATTAAAAGGCTCAAGAGGGAGGGTATATATGAATAATTATGGCTGATTTGCATTGTTATATGGTAGAAGCCAACACAGCATTGTAAAACAATTTTCCTCCAATTAAAAAATAAATTTAAAAAACACTTAAAAAAAAACAAACAAGAGAGGATGAGCAAATTCTCTCCTATTTTGTTTCTGCCTTATTAAAAGAGTTTCTTTCGATTGGAAACTATAGAACATAGTAAGGCTTTGAGATCAAAACAGTATCTGCCCTATTTATCCAAGGTCAAGTTCCTAGGCTTGGATAAGCTATCTCAAGTATCTAGAAGGATTCTATTGTGATTGAAAGATCAGTTTCTGAAATCTCAGCATTCATAGAAACTAAAGAAATGTTGGAAATCTAGAGATGGACAAAAGTTCCAATTTTTTTAAAAAGCAGTTTCCAAAAATTATTTATGAATGTCTGATATCAATCTTTAACAATGTTCTACAAAGATAGGTTGGTTAAACAGATGATATGCAGAACTTGTGAAAGGAAGTGCCAACCAAAGAGAGTTCCCATTAGTTGACCAAGAATAAGTCAAGGTCATGTAGCCTCATGATGAAGTTATTAGAGTATCATCAGTTTAGAAATGCTATAGTGTGGTAAATATTCATTTCTAAAGGTATTTGGCAACTTTTTCTTTAATATCTTCGTAGAATCTGCTACATGATAGTATAGTTAGGGGAGTCATAATAAACTGAATAATTCAAAGAGAATTGATAAACACTGATTAATCAAATTTGCACACAAAACAAAGAAGAATAAACAATGTCTCAAAAGACAGCTCAAGATTTAAAAGAATCTCGCAATGCTGAAACTATAGGTTTAAATGTTAACAAGGATCAGTGAAAAGGTACACTTAGGTTCTAGGAGACAACCTAAAGGGACTTGTCGGTTGCTTTGAGAAATTTGAATATTTCTTGTGTGCTAAGGGTATCATGACACTGAGTCTTAAATTCTTTGATGATATGAAGCATAATCGCATGCATATGCGTAGAATTGCCGAGAGCTATGGGTCCCACCTTCTATTAGAGACTGTCAGATCAGATACTGCACCCCTAAAACAGAGGACTAAAGAAGAGACCCAGCAGTAAATCCTCACCATGTGATTTTGACACTGAGATGGATGGAGGACAAAGACCCAAGTCACATGAAGAACATTTATGATGGCCTGTGGCCTTTATTGGGGTCTTCCCAGATGGTTCAATGGTAAAGAATTAGCCTGCCAATACAGGAGATGCAGGTTTGATCTCTGTGTTGGGAAGATTCCCTGGAAAAGGAAATGGCAACCCACTCTAGTATTCTTGCTGGGATAATTCCACAGATAGAGGAGCTTGGCGGGCTACAGTTCATGGAGTCACAAAGAGTCAGATGTGACTGAGCACGCATGCATGAATTAAGTGGCCTTAATTAGAAAATATATCAGATTCCTAGCTGAGAAAAAGAAAAATGTTTTTAATGAATGAATGAACAGACGAGTTAACAAATGAATGACTGAAGACAGAGTACTGGCTTCTGGCCTTTTCCCCTTCCCCAAAATGTTAGCAATAATCAGAGCTGGTAAAAGAATACCCACTATCTTCCAGAAACCTAGATTTTATTCAGAAGGCTGGTCCCCTCATTTCTGAACTCCCTTAATGTTGTCCTTTGGCCCTCTGGCATTCACAACCTTGACCAAATCATTTTAGCTTTAATTTCTACCGGTTCTTTTTTTGAGAAATTCAGTGAAAATAAGAATTCCTAATTATAGCACTCAGTGTTCTTCTAAAAATTGGCTGCCGGTACACATTCTCTGTTGACACACCTGTGGGAGGAAAGGACGACTAGTGAAGCACTGATGCTGAGTACGGGAGGCCCAGGAAAGCTGGGTGGGAATAAGGTCGTGTCCGGTGTCACAGTTTTGTAATTCACACAGCAGAAGAGAAGCATGAGCAAGCCCGCAGGTTCCCAAGAGGAAAGGAAGTGTATGAGGGAAGAACTCATGACCTCTCACTTACCAAGACCAAATTATATACTTTATTTCAATATAGCATAGCAACTGTTTTCTTTTTTTTTCCCCATAAAGAAATTTGACCAAAAGTTCCCCAGGGAGAATATACAGTCAGGCAAACCTATATTTATATAGTTGAGGCTTCATCTTCAATTAGGATAAGGATTGAAAAGTTTAAACACTTCTACACAGTTTGTTTCCAGGACTCTCCTCTGTATAGCCATCCAGAGGCCATGGACCTGCAGACTCAGACCCTGAGGACTAAGAGACAGCAAACTTCCTTCTAATTCTATGTCCCCAGCCACAGAAATACTCACACATACACATGCATACCATACACATTCTGCTTCTAACTATCTACAGATATAATTTACTTTTTTAAATTTTTATTTTTAGTACATTAAATTTACTCATCAAAACATTCCAAAAGTGTAAAATTTTTCCTTTTTAACACAGGGTAATAAAACACACACAAAAAACAAAACAGAATACTTGACATTGATAATCTAAAATCAAATTAGCAGAGGATTAAATATTTACAAAACTCTATCTTTTAGAGATATTTATAAAGTTACATGCAACATTGTAGGATTGACATAAATGAATGGCTCAAAAATGGGAGAATTTTCCTTCATTCCTAAGCAAGAGAATATGTCCAATAGAAGATGTGAAAATATCTTGTAAAAGATACTGATCATCTGATTTCATGATTCCAAATATTTAAATTTCAAGATATAATTAACAATGCCGCCCAATACACATAGCTACAGAAATAAATGTGTTGATGTTTGGTTGCTTTGTCACATCCAACTCTTTGCAATCCTGTGGACTGTAGCCCACCAGGCTCCTCTGTCCATGGGATTTCCCAGGCAAGAATACTAAATAAACGTGTAGTGGGGAAAAAAGGAAAAGGAGCTACAGGAAAAGATGGAATCATGTTTGTTTCCATGATGCAAATGGACTGACAGGGGTTTCCACCACCTCTGATACCAGGTGTAACTCGGAGTGACTCCAAGCATGGCATTTTCTTTAATTCTCACGGCAGCTCTGCAAAATGGTACTATAATCCTCATTTTAAAGAGGAGGAGATTGAGATTTGGTAAGGGAGGTAATGCATCTGAGCCACACAGTCCAAAAGACGTAACCCATCTGTCCACCTCCAGAGTCTGTGCTTCCCCTTTTATGCCATGTGCACTTCCAGTAACGACAATACAGACCAACATACGAAAGTGTGATAATGCCAGAATGAAGACATAAACAGGGTGGGAAAAGAAAGAGATCCTGGCTGGCTGGCTGGGACTAGGAAACCTTTCGTGAAGAATAAGTCATTTGAAACGTGGAAAAAACTAGAATGTCAGCAAGTGGAGCTGCAGGGAGCATGATAAAAACTTCTAAGCGTGGCCTGAAATGCACCTTAGGCAGCAATGACATTCTTCCCTCTAACTTTAGGTAGATAAAATTAGTATCATTCTTCAAGCTCAGGTGTTGTCCTGAGAGACTGTGCCTTTCATCATTACTGATAACCATACAAAGAAAATGAACTAGAATTGCAACACAGGTTTTAAGTTCATATCACATGGCTTATAATTTAAGAATGGTTTGGATACTGACACCAGTAATCAAAAAAAAAAAAAAAAGAACATCTCAATAGCTAGAGAATTTAATTCAGCTTTTCTTTTTAAGGTCACACTGTCTGTGAGTAAGAGATTGGAATAAAGACCCTTGGTGAATTCAGTACTTGAACATATCCATAACAAAGCCTTGCAAGTAAAGACCGAAAAATATTAGCTTATGCTTTTTTTTTAACTGTATACTGTGCCACCAGGAAATAAAATAATTCGTATTTCTTAGTTAAGAAAAATTACATAAAGGTGCTATTCCAAGCAAACAATAAAACCAAACCAGAGCAATGAATAGCAGTTGGGCTTGTTTTTCAAGATTTCTCAGACAGGTGTGTTAGATCAGCAAGGACAAGAGGACCTGTACTTGCCATGTTATACTGAGATTCACACAAGAATACAGGTTTTAGATGAAATGCTAGATGACAGGATGTGTGGTCAAGGTGAAGTGGAGATCCTATGGTCAAGCTTCCAGCCTTTGGGATAGGTTTAGAATGTTACTGCTATGGTCTGAATGTTTGGGTCCCCCAAAACTTACATAGTAAAATCCTATGCTCAATGCAATGGTATTAGGAGGTGAGACCTTTGGGAAGTGATGAGGTCAGAGGGTGGAGTTTTCATAAATGAGATTAGTGCTCTTATAAAAGAGACCCCTCTGAGCCCCTCTTCCACCATGTGAGGACACAGGGAGAAGCCAGCAGTCTGCAACCCAGAAGAGGACCTTCACCAGAGCTCCACCACGCTGGCACCCTGACCTCCAGAGAGGAGACTGTTGTTGTTTAGTCACGAAGGCATATACAACACTTTTGCCACCCTGTGGACTGTAGCCTGCCAGGCTCCCCATCCAAGGGATTTTCTAGGCAAGAATACTGGAGTAGGTTGCCATTTCCTTCTCCACGACGAGATCAGTAGATGATAATTCATTTTGGAGCATGACACTTCAGGGCTTGTGATCCTCAAAGGATACCCGGGTAGGGAGTGGGGGAAGGGGCGGGGCTTTCAAGCAAACAGTTAAAAATGTAACAGGAGCAAAGTTCAAGAAAATTACAAAATCAAAAAGAACAAATTCTTGCTTCTACTACAGTTATTAATAACAATGATTAGGAGAGCAGAGACTTGGAAAATGGGTTGGGCATAGCCAGATTCTTTTTAGGAAGAATAACAGACAAAAGCAGGAAAGAAGGAATGGGAAAGAATCTAGAGGTGGGCATCTTAGGTTATTACAAACATCCACCTGGAGGTCGTGAGGGACTAATTCAGAGAGTGACCACAGGAATGACATAGGATAGCCAAATTTGAAATTCATTTTAGACCAAACTTCCTTGAAACAATTGGGCCATGAAGTGAGAGAGAGGGAAGCATGAGGACGTTCCTAAGACTTCTGAGAACAAGTGAGTAGACATTATTAATCGGCCCAGAGTATACCAAAGTTTTCCTTTATGCCTTGTTCTTCCCTTTGTACTCACGTACCACACCTACCCCAGGCTCTGACAGGTTTCAAAGATATTGGGCCTAACTCTAATCCTGCTGGTAAGAAGAAAATAAATCATTAGACTTTTTTAAATACTTACAATTTCTAGTCCGTGAATAAATAGCTTGTAGTAGTTGAAAATAATAAATCATGTCCTGGAACTGAAAGTAGTGATTCGTTACTGACGAATGATGCTATTGTTTAATTCCATCACTCATTACTTCATTAGTCTTCACAACATCTCTTACAGGTCTCTGCTTCTCCAAGTTGAAGTTAATGCAGACCAGCTCACCTAACTCTATTATAGCCCATCCATCTCTATTCCACCCCCTTAGCACCCCAGAGACTGAAGAGCTACAGACCTTTTGTCATATGCCAGATTTCTTTACAGCTAGCCCAGAGAAAACCACCAGAAGTTCTATTTCTTCTTAGGCAATAAAGTATGTGAATCTATAACAGGTATGAATAAACCAAGTGTTAGTCTCTCAGTCACGTCCGACTCTTTGCGATGCAATAAACTGTAGCCCTCCAGGCTCTGCAGTCCACTTAATTCTCCAGGCAAGAATATTGGAGTGGGTTGCCATTCCCTTCTCCAGGGGATCTTGCCAACCCAGGGATTGAACCCAGGTCTTCTGCATTGCAGGTAGATTCTTTACCATCTGAGCCACAAGGAAAAGCAGAGTGAAATTAGGTAGTGAGTCTAATTGAAATTAGATCACAAATCTCAAAAAAATAAAAGATCTATTCCTTTTAGAGATTTCCATATTTGTAGGAAGAACACTGACTTTTACCTGCAGTAGTAAACTAGCTGTTTTTTTTTCCTTCACTAGGTAAAATGAAGGAAAGCAGACAGACCAGGGGTAGGGTGGAGAAGGATGGAATTTGTAAATATGAGCATAAGCATTGTAAATTTTGCTGGTCAAATAGAATTTTGGGCAGTCTTACAGTTTTGGAAAGCTCCTTTTGAGATTTGGAGAGAGAAATCAAATCACTAAAAAACTGAGGCCCAAGGCTGAAGTGACATGTAGGCAATGCTTCATAAATAATGTAAATGAAAGTCAAGGCTTAAACTCACAATATTGTTAATAATCATGATAGTTTAGAGTTGTTTGTTTGTTTGTTTTTAAAAACATAGTACTTCCTGAGTCTACACCTTTTCTATTCCAAATGGGTTAACCAAGTCTCAGAGAGATGAGGTGACTAACTCAAAGTCAAGCAAATAGTGATCTAATTATTTGAAGGACACATCTTACGTAAGAAAAAATTAACTCATTGTCCTCAGAAAGCACATTTTGAGAGCCAGGTGTATATTACATGCTAATAGACATGCACAGAGAAATTTGGGTGAAGTTCTGCTTATCTCATGCTGAGAGCACTGACTCAGATGGACAGTTGTACAAAGAGCATCAGATAGAGAGTTCAGCTGAGTCTTCAAAGCCTAGGTCAAATGCAGTTTGCACCCTGAGCCATCCTAGTCTCCCATCACATGGCTGCCTCCGAATTCCAGGGCACTTCAGTCATTTCTCTGCTAGTTTATTTGGCACTTATTTTTTTGTAGCATTTACCTTAGTGCCAACACTGTTCCAAGTGAATTCCTCAAAACCAACCTATGTGATGTGTCCTAGTATCATCCTCATTTAATAAACAGAGATCTAAGGGACAGAGATAGGAGGTTGCTCTGCCAAGGTGGAAGAGGATTCAAGTCAAGGCAGTCTGGGCCCCCCATACTCCTTTCACCATGTTAAGGTTATAGGCATCCACACCCAGCTTTTTGTTCTACCTTCAGGATTACAGAGAACAGAGTTCACTCTGATCCATGCCTGTGTTCCAGAGAACATTTAACATAGTGCCTGGGGCAGACCTAGAAATCCAATCATTAACTAAATAGATGAATAGCAAATAGGTGAAGATGGCATCAAGGCATCTGGGCTTAGATCGCATGGGATACATGCATGCTGATGGAACTGGAGAAGTACTGTCCTTTGTCTTTGGTCATTTCCTTCCCACATACTCGCCATCTGCTACCTTCCTTGGGCTGCTGTGTTAAAATGAGTTAAAAAGTATAAATTGCAGGGGAAATTGTCCACTGCAGGATGAGAGCAGCTCTTGATGAAACTCAGAAGAGGAAATGTGACTCTGTTGCTCTCTTTCTTCCCCTTCTGTTTTGTTCTTCCCCAATCTGGGTGGCTCCCATGTGAAGTGACCTGGGCTTAAGTTGATGGGTTTGGAGAGGTCACTGCTGGGTTGCCAGGAAGAGAACAGTCTGACCACAGCAGTGGGACTATCACCTGAACAATCTACAGGCACATGCTATAAAATATATGTCCACTCAAACGTATGATTCAGCCTCACTCAAATGTTCCCTGCAGTTTAGATTTGAATATTTGATTTACCCTTCCCTCATAAAGCACCATAAAATCGCCTTAGTGCATGACTCACTTTCTTTCATTTACTCACATTTCAATGATGATAATTAACCTTAGCTAATAGTTCTCTTCACTAGACTGACTCAGACTTTGTTAAAACCAGCAAGCTCACATAATAGACAGTGGAAGCTGGAAACACGCAATGCAGTTTGGCTCATGTGTTCCCACAATGACATCTAACACACCCTTGGGAACTCTCACCTGGGAGGTCTCTTGGTCAAAATCAGGGATCCTGAAGCCCAAGTCCTCCATTTTGGTCAGTCTCATGACAGAGGTAGTTCAAGAGCCGGCAGCTGGGATAGAAAGAGCAAGAAAAGGAACGGAAGTGTTTTCTTGTTACTATTATATTTTATAACAAAACAGTGTATTTGATAACCTATTTGGCTTTAAATTACATGACTTGTTCCTCAAAAAGTTAAACATAGAATTACCCAGCAATTTTACTCCTAGGTATGTACCTAAGAACTGAAATCAGGTATTGAAACCAATATACCTACTTGCACTTTCAGAGTGGCACTATTCCCAGGAACTAAAACATGGAAAAAGCCCAATGTCCATCAACAGATAAATGGATAAACAGACTGTGGCATACACATACAGTAGAATACTGTTCATTCACAAAAAGAAGTGAGTACTGATATGTGCTACAACAAGGTGAACCTGGAAAATCCATGCTAAGTCAAAGAAGCCAGACACAAAGGTCACTTATTAGTGACTTCATTTAGACAAGACATCCAGAATAGGTAAATCCACAGAAACAGAAAATGCATTAATGGCAGCCAGGGGCTGAAGGAAAGGAGAAATGGGAGAATGATTGCTTAATGGGGACCACATTTCCTTTTAAGGAGATGAAGATGCTTGGGAACTAGATAAACATGATGACTATATGGCATTGTGAATGAACTAACTGCCACTGAGTTGTTCACTTCAAAACAGTTAACTTTATCTTATGTGAATTTAATGTCAGTTTTCAAAAATTGCATGCCTTCCCATTGAGATATTGTTAATATAAATAAAATTATAACTTGCCATTCTTGGGTAAATCAATTTGGCATAGAGCCTACCATATAAGGATGATGTTCAAAATATTTAATAACAGCAAGGAACACATGTCCCCAATCAGAAATGACACCTCTCATTAGTTCAAGTCAGCTGACTCTCAGCCCTTTCTGGCCTTCAGACAAAAAAACCACCAAAGAATCATTTTCTATATGAGCCACGCATTGCAGGTCAGCAATATTGATGTCACTGACTCCTTACCAACAATTCATACTCATTTGTTAAGAGATCGTTCTTCCATTTTAGAAGAAACTAAAGTTCAGTGAGACTAAGCAATTTATTGACAATCACACAAATATTAAGGACAGAACCAGGACTCACATTCAGGCATTCTTATTTCAAACCAAGATCTCTTTAGTGCACAAAAGTCCTTTTTCTCAAGACAACTTGCATCCAAACAACTCAACTGCTACAGATTTTTGAAAAGGATATTGGCCCATATTTTTAAATTATTGAAAGAAGATGGTAGAAAATACCAAATGAAGAAACAGACCAGATTTCTTGGAATAAGCTCAATGATATGGTTACATTAATAAAAACTAGTATTTGACAATTTAGTATTTTGCTAAAATACGTATCCTGAATATAAATGTAGCAAAAAAAAATTTTACCCCTTCCCCAAGCCTTTACCAACAAATCTGATCATAGCAAAGTGCTCAGGACCGGCCTTCACAAGAAAGCAACCTGTTCAGTCACACAGGGCCCTGTGCTCAGAAGTTTCATGGTTCAAAACTCTGCTGTTGCCACTTTGAAATTGTTAATTATTTTTGAACACGAGGTCCTGCTTTTTTATTTTGCACCAGGTACTGCAGATTATGTAGCTGGACTTACCAGCTTCCAACTAATTTTAATCCTTATCTGACCTACTTAGAAGAGCTATTATGAATACTGAATAGAGGTCATGTTATAAAATTCTTTATAGTTTACAAAGCATTTTCACATAAGAGTTACTCTTCTTCAGTTAATGGCTTTGTAATTATTTAGATTCAGTGCGAAGTGGCTCCTTGAGAAATATGCTGCCCATCTAAACCCAGGTCTCCTGATGCTCACGGAAGGGTTCTTCTAGAAGCCTCTACTGATGCCTTTGCAGCCTTTGGCAGTAAGTTCTAGTGATGCTTCTCCAAAAAGGCCTCGTTGTTTTCACCCTAAACCATATGAAGAATCTCCTTGCTCATTCTCACTCCCACTTACTCTCTGTCATGTCACTCATGCCCTTCATAACATTGTCAGCATCTGTAATCATTTCTTTCTTGTTTGTTCATTATCTGTCAACTTCACTGGAATGTAAACTCTACAAGAGCAAGAACCTCTCTGATTTCATCAGTCAGTACGTACTTCCAGCACATGGAAGGCACTCAGTAAGTCACTTCTTGAATGAATGGGTGAATAAAAAAATGAATGAATACTCCTTTCTAGCAGACAGGAGAAGGCTGCTTTCTGCACCAATTATAAAGCACCATGATGTCCTTTGGTCCCTTGGTCAATGGGTGGACTTTGTTGGAATGTATTGGTTCACAAATGTTTAACTATCAGCTTATTTATCTACCTCCTCTGAAAATGAGATTCTAAATGATAATATAAAATGGCTTTGGAATTTGTACTAAGCCAACAGTACACATGGTACAGAATGTTCTCAGAAGCAACAGGATTCATGAATAATGAAGCAGCCACTTCTCCGACTTTATGGCCCTGCCTCTCTGGTGTTCTTGTCCATAAACCTTTCACCTTCTGATCTGAATCTGGATTCTCCCCTTCTATGTGAGATAACAGATGAAATCCAAGGGAATTACCTATATTCTGAATCTTGGCTGCCACATGGACACAACGGCTTCCACCCAGCTTGTGCCTAGAGCCCTGCTATTTTATGGAAAGAATGTAATTAACACCATCTACCACAAACTTTGCTCCCCTCAGAGCCTCTGACCAAACCAGCATTATTCCATTCAGAATGTGAATGCTAGATGACTCCAGATGGCAAAGCTGAATCAACAGACCCCAGCAGGAAGGTTGGGTTTATTTCACAGCAGGTAGGAATGTGCAGTTGAAGCACAAACAGAAAATTTCTTTGACCTTCCCTGAATTATGTGAGTGTTTGCTGTGCTAATAAAAATCATAACCTATTGGCCTACTTGCTCCATACACAAAATTTTTTGACTAGCAAATTTACACATAGCTTTACTCATACGAATCAGTGTCATTTATACCCACACACACAGACACAAATTCTCTCATTACATGCTCACTGTAAAAAGTCCTATATCCTATCCCACTCCCGTCTTGTAGAGGTATCTTTTTAACATTTTAAAGTATATTTCTCTGTTAACACTTTAGAATATATTGTTCTTATACTCTTTCTGCCTTTAACAACATTTATTTAAAAGCAATCATAAATAGCATTTATAAAAACCTTTCCCTGGTGGCTCAGAGGGTAAAGCATCTGCCTGCAATGTGGGAGATTCCTGGGTTGGGAAGATCCCCTGGAGAAGGAAATGGCAACCCACTCCAGTACCCTTGCCGGGAAAATCCCATGGACGGAGGAGCCTGGTAGGCTACAGTCCATGGGGTCGCAAACAGTCGGACACGACTGAGCAACTTCACTTTCACTTTCACTTTATTAACCTTTATAAACCTATTTTAAAGTGCACCTGTGCTCACATATTAACATGTCTGATATTGGGCTCGCTTATATTTGATAGCTTCTTAGATTTAGTGAAACACTAAATTGTTCAGTTTTCAACTAAATGGTTCATATTTGATGTATTACTTTGAAACTTGTTTTTCAAGAAAACCTAAAAAAGTACTTTACACAATATTTACCACTCTCATTGCATTTATATCCACATTACTGTTCAATATTTTCAACCTATAAAATAAATGGTTATAGCTTTCATGTCTTCAAATTGCTTCTAAATTTACTCCTTACCCCTCACACAGTGCCATAAGCATAAAGGTCCAAGTCCTTTATAAAACTTATTTGTGGATGAGATAAAGAAATTGGATCATACTCTTGGAAACACCCTTACAATCTGTAGTTAATATGCATACAAACATCTTTCCTAAAGCTGAGGGCACTTGGTATGTCATTTGACTTATATATTGGTTTATATTTTCTTTCTTATTTACATTTTCTTTAAGCTGCTGGTCGAGAACATTCCACCATATCATACATGCATACCCCATCTGAGAACCATGGGTTTTGTAATATCTCACCATTTTCTCCTGATAGAAAATGGGGAAGTGAAGTATGGTTCATTTCTGCTTTTGCCCACAGCAGCTGTCACATTACACCTTCCTCCCCCATCCCATCGGGCTTTCTGGGTGGTGCAGTGGTGAAGAATCTGCCTGCCCGTGCAGGAGACATGGGTCTGATCCCTGGGTCAGGAAATTCCCCTGGAGAAGGAAATGGCAACCCACTTCAGTATTCTTGCCCGAAAAATCCCATGCACAGAGGAGCTTGGCAAACTGCAGGGCATGGGGTCACAGAGTCAGACACAATTGAGCCTGCTTACACGGGGCATTGGGCCCCATCCCCCAGTTCCTTACCAGCCTGAAACTCTCTGGAGATGGCCCAGGGCCTGAGTAGGGCTGGGTTGAACTCATGAAGACTGCAGTCACATTGAGTAAGTGTATAGAGAATTGGAGGACTACACCCTGTACTCAGATTGACTCAGGCTCATAATCAACCTCTGAGAAGCTAGTTAGCTCTGGTCCTCTCAAGAGAGAGATCCTGATGCTTCAGCTGAGGTCGGGACTGCTCAAGAACATGGAACAGATGCCCCATAGACTCTGGAGCTAACCCTCACCTACAGCATATCTCCTGGGACTGAAGAAGCCTAGACTTAGTCTACCTCTGATGAAAGAGGGTAATTAAGCGAGCCCCAAATGTTGCCAAGAATATGGAACTCTGCAGCTGAAAACTGATCTCTTGGTGAAAACAGCATCTCACCCTCTTGACACAGTAAGGCATTTACAACTGCCACAGTGCAACTATCTAATGATCCAAAGGACAAATGGGAACTTGGACTTTGAACATATGAGACCAGTCAGCATTCTCTCCATTAACCTTCATTTACCTTCGTGGGAAGGAGGCCCTGCAGTGGTTTTGCCCCAGTGGCCTGAATCTACAATTGCCACATAGCCAATCAGAACCATGAATCTGCCACAAATACCCTAGTTGCCATCTATCTCCAAAGAGACTCCACTTGATTGATGCCTCTCCATCCCTCTGCTACCCTCCAAGTCCAAGCTTCCATCATCTGTTGCCTGGGTTATTGCAATGGTCTTCTGAGTTTCCTTGCTTCTGCTATTACTTTCCACCAATCTATCTCCATATATAAAACAAGTGCAGTCTTTGAAAACATGGATTTCCTATGTCATCTCCACCATACCCCACTGAAAAGCTTGCGTTTTTTTAACTACACTTAGAATAAACCCCAAACTCCTTGGCCTGGACAAGTCCCCATGAAGTGACCTCCCCAGAGTCTCCTCCTACACATGGTGTTCCAGACACCAAACTTGAACATACAAGGTTCTTTCCTGTTACGGTGGCCCTGTTGTGGTGGCTGTTGCCTCTGCCTGGAAGACATTCACTTCTATTCTGGGCATAAACTGCTCCCTCTCATCTCAGAGTCTCCACTACAATATCACCTGCTCGGCATAGCTGTCCCTGGGTACCTGTCTCAAGCCTCCTCTCCCATCACTCTATCAAATCAGCCCCTTTATTTCCTCTTAAGACCACTTATTACATTCTATAAATATCCTTTGTGTTTACTTCTGTCTTCCTACATGAAAATATAAACTTCTGAGGATGAGGAATGTTGTTTCTCCTTTTTCCAACCTAGACTATTTCCTGAAAAATTTGAAAAATTAATTGAAATTCATTGGGAAGTGCTGTATGCCATTAAAATCCATCAACTGAGGGCTACTGGTGTCAGGGTATGAGGAAAGGTTGAATGAAAACAGAATAAAGCAGCTGATCACAACCCAGGTGCCCATCAGCATCACAATTATGCAAGCACCCTCTGACCTGGCAAATCACAGTCTTCAAGGGCAGAGTGAGCATCCTTAGTCAGGAAGTTCCATGGGTGATTCTGCTGCACCTTTGTCCCAAAATGATCAGAAAGAACTTTTCCTTTTCCTCTGGAATCATCAGGGCTCAGAATGGACTGTTATGGGATTATGACACATGGTCAGAACAATGCTTCAACTGTCCTGCCTTAGGAGATACAGTGAGCATAGAGGTACCCTGACAGGAAGCATGACAGGTGAAAGCAGAGCTCTCAGAAATGTTTTGCCACATCCCAACCTTCCAGGGAAGTGTACAAAGCAACTCAGATCAAAAGGCTTTTGTGGGGGTGTATGTGAGGAGTACGTGTGTGTGTGTTTAAAATAGCTCTTTTTATAAAAGTAAAATATTGTAGAAAATTTGGAAAATACAGAAAAAATATAAAGAAGATATTTTAGTACCGAGGAAACAAAGCTATAGCCACTAATACATGTATTGAGTACTTACAATCTGTCAGGCATTTTCCTATATGCTTCACATGTATTTATTTATTTAACTCTTACTACAACCCAATGAGATGTTTTCCTCACCCATTTTACTGTTGAGAATACTGAGGTACAGTGACGTAAGAAAACTTGCCCCGAATCATACAACCCTAGGATTTTAATTTAGCAATTTTCCTCCAGAACTCACATTCTTAACCACTATGCAATAAAGCTCTGTGTAGTTGTGTATATTTATATTTGTACAAACGCACACATTTATAAATGTAATGGGGCAAAAAAATGGTTTAAATGTTAACAGTGTTTTCTCATCTTTATATGGAGCAAGAAAGCTTATTTTTAGTTACCTTCTAGATCTCTGAAAAATAAATACAATTTTTTAGATACACCTTTTCTGGCTAAGGTAGTGATGATCTTCTTATTACCAGGAGTTATGTTTGCTTACTTGTTAAACCATGAACAAGTGTGTAATTTTATCAAATGTTTATTCTACTACTGTAGAGGTAACCATATTCCTCTTTTCTCTCCTGCATTCCCTTAACCTATTAAATATATTAGCCCTATATTTGTAAGCTTGGCTGTGACTTTTTTCTAATCAATGGCTAAATTTTGGTTGCTGGTATTTTGTTTCAGAATTTTGCCTATATATTTAATATTTTCTTTTAATAATTTATTTTTTATACCATTATTATCTGGTTTTGATATCAAGGTTGTCATGGACTCATGAAATGAGAAGAAGTGCTTCATCTTTTTCTCTTCTGTAAAAGCATTTAAGTTTGGAATTGTCAATACCTTGAACTTGTCTAAGAAGATAATCTGGGCATAAGATTTTGCTCACAGAAAGAGTTTAAATTT
The DNA here is from genome assembly GCF_054371585.1 of Giraffa tippelskirchi. Taxonomy (NCBI): domain Eukaryota; kingdom Metazoa; phylum Chordata; class Mammalia; order Artiodactyla; family Giraffidae; genus Giraffa; species Giraffa tippelskirchi. Next base: position 136,838,420 of record NC_137283.1, read on the forward strand.
TTAATTCAATTTTTTCCATAGTTATAGCACAAATTGGGTTTTGTTTATTTTTTTAGTCAGTTCTGATCACTTTTATTTTCTTCGTAACACATCTATTTCTTACAGTGGTGCACGGGCTTAGTTGCTCTACAGTATGTGGAATCTCCTTGGACCAGGGATTGAAACCTTGTCCCTGCACTGGCAGGCAGATTCCCCTCCACTGTACTACCAGGGAAGTCCTTTATTACTCTTTTAAAAACAAACTCTTTTTTTCTATTTTTTAACTTTAAATTTATTTTTAAAATTTTTACATTGTTGTGTTGGTTTCTGCCATACAACGCAAATCTCATTTGTACCTTTGATTTCTGTTTCATTAGTTTCTGTCTCTTCAACTTTCTTTGGGTTATTCAGTGAGTTCGTTCTTCCCTCTGATCTCTTAAATCGGATGCTTAGCTCATTTTTTTTTTTTTGCATTTATTTTTTAAAACAAGCATTTAAGGCTACAAATTTATCTCTCAGCACAATCTTACTACATCCCACAAGTTTTAACATATAGTATTTTGTCTATTATTCATGTCTAAGAATTTCCTAATTTCGATTCTTCCTTGACTAGTTTGGAAGTATGTTTTAAACTCTGAATGTACAGAATATTTTTGGTCATCTATTTACTATATTAAAGTAAGAAAATGTGACAGGTTATGTTGCAATCTTTCAGACGAGATCAGGCGTATTCAGGGTGGTATGGCCATAGACATGTTGAGATCTTTCAAAAAAAATTGAGATCTTTAGGCCAAATGTATCAAATTGACTTTCAGAAATGTCCCATGTGTGTTTAAAAACTGTAAGTTTTGTGCCAATAACCCCACAAATGTCAACTTCCATACCCCTGTAGATGCTTTACTAGCCTTCAAAGAATTTCCATATTTTCTTACTAGTAAAAGTTGCATTAAAATAACATTTCAAATATGTGCTTTATCCAAATGTTTACATATGCTCAACTGGCAAGGAATCTTGGTTTTGGAAATGAAAATTTTCTATAAATTGAAAATGAATTATTCTCTCTCTCTTTTGAGCAGCTTGACCTTGATTTTAGCACAGATTTATGTTGTGCTATGATCAGATATTCAGAAGTCTGTCTCTCTCTTTTGATGTGAACAGCTTGGGGAAAATGCCTATGCCATACTCATTTTGTAAGCCCTCACTTGACTGGAAAATAATATATTATTAACAAACTTCTCTTAAATTGATGAAATGCATTAATAGTAACCCTCCTTGCCAAATGGATGGGCTTCCCCAGTGGCTCAGTGGTAAAGAATCCACCTACCAATTCAAGAGCCACAGGAGATGCAGGTTTGATCCCTGGGTTGGGAAAGGCAACCCACTCCAGTTCTCTTGCCTAGAAAATCCCAAGAACAGATGAGCCTGGCAGGCTATGGTCCATGGGGTCACAAAGAGTTGGACATGACTGAGGCAACTTAGCACACATGCTTGCTGACAACTGGGTACACACTACTGCTCTCTTTAGTACAGAAATGATTTAGTTCCCCTGAAACTTGATTTGTCTTTCAGCCTTACTAAACCTGGTGTAATTGAATGCACACACCGTTGAACCAAAATCCAAAAGCCCTGAACACTTTACCCCATTAATTCAATGTGTAAGGAGCTTTTACTCTATGTGTAGGGCTGTGTCCTCAGTCAGCCATTGATATGCTATCTGCCATTTTATCTTCTTGAGAATTTCCATTACTCTTCTTTCACCAATAATATAGGAATGCTGAGGAGTGAGAGTGGTTAAGTCAGAGCTAAGGATCTGTAACCCAATAGCCAAGGGTACTTTTTACAGCAAAATGTGTTAAAATTTTAAATTTTATTAAACAATTATAAGAGCCTACAAACCTAGTACTGAAAGACGTGAACCAGAACATTCATTCATATCTATTACAAAAGAGAATTCAGTGAATGAATGAAATGCTGGTGTTTAATAGCTTGTCTTGCACTTTGCTGTATAGATGAACTAGAATTACATAGGGAGAAAGATTTGATTGGTAGGTATTTTTAAAGTGCCAACTCTTCACTTGGTTTCAGACAAGGGTTTAAAAACTAGTATTTGAGAAGATTAACCATTCTCATAGTCAAACCTATGGTTTTTCCAGGAGTCATGTATGGATGTGAGAATTGGACCATAAAGAAGGATGAGCACAAAAAAATTGATGCTTTTGAACCATGTTGTTGGAGAAGACTTTTGAGAGTCCCTTGGACTGCAAGGAGTGGAAACCAGTCAATCTTAAAGGAAATCAGTCCTGAATATTCATTGGAAGGACTGATGCTGAAGCTGAAGCTCCAATAGTTTGGTCACCTGATGTGAAGAACTGACTCATTGGAAAAGATCCTGATGCTGGGAAAGATTGAAGGCAGGAGGAGAAGGGGACAACAGAGGATGAGATGGTTGGATGGCATCACCAACTCAGTGGACATGAGTTTGAGCAAGCTCTGGGAGTTGGTGATGGACAGGGAAGCTTGGCGTGCTGCAGTCCATGGGATCACAAAGAGTCAGACATGACTGGGCAACTAAACTGACTGAAAAATTCTTATTTAGGGTAACTGAGATGAAGTGATTTATACCTAGAAAAGGAGAGAGAAACAGAGAGAGAGAGACAGAGATAAAGAGAGAACCATAAGTCTGTATCTAATCAGAAAGCTACATTAATCCCAAGCTCATAAAACTATGTAAAATGCATCTCCCCAAACTACAGTAGTAACCTCAAAAGTTGGGGGAGGGAGGACCAATATATTTATGTTGGATGAGTGAATTTGGATTATTTTCCTCAGCACACACTCACAGTATTATTGTATTAATTTTACAACACTTTATTCTATTTTACAACAGAGACACTGCTTTCTGTCTGTGATTTTAATGCCATGACAGCTGTAAATGACTTTGGATTGTACCTTTTAATATTAGCCTTGATTTTTCTTTATATTCTATTTTCAAGCTGACTTCACATGATGAGAATAGCATGAAATATATGGATTTAGTTTTGCTTGGAAAATCCCATGGATGGAGGAGCCTGGTGGGCTGCAGTCCATGGGGTCGCAAAGAGTCGGACACGACTGAGCAACTTCACTTTCACTTTTCACTTTCATGCATTGGAGAAGGAAATGGCTACACACTCCATGTTCTTGCCTGGAGAACCCCAGGGATGGGGGAGCCTGGTGGGCTGCCGTCCATGGGGTTGCACAGAGTCGGACACGACTAAAGTGACTTAGTAGTAGTAGTAGTAGTAGTTTGTATATCTTACCAGGAATTATAGTCAGGCGATTCTGGCGGGAGGGGGAATCGACCCTCCTTGAGTTCCAAAAAACTTTTTCACAGTAGGAAAGCCATTTTATGGTTTTTCTTCTAACCACAAACGCACGTTAAACTAGATTTCCAGATATAGCCATCAAAAGGAAAAAAGTCTACCTGCCAAAAAATCTTTTCCATGTCCTCTGGCCCTGGGTGACAGCAGGCGCTATTCATCCTTTCTAAATTAGTGAGTGTTCACATCTCTATCTGCGTGGGTGTGTGGTGGACTCAAGTGCTTGTTAGCACTGCCTCTTATCATTAGATGGACAAACCTTGTGTTTTTCTGACACTGTCCTTACATCTTCTTGCCCATTAATCAGGCAGTATCAACAGAGCCCAGGGAACAATTGGCCCAGGGCATAAGAGGGCTACGCCTCTGGAAAGCAGAGGTTTTGATCAGAGTGCCTCTCCATGATCTCCTGAACTCATCTGAGAAGATGTCTTACTTTATTCCAAAGAAGGTTTGCTTTCCGAAAAAATTTTGGCCACACAGTGCCACATGCAGGACCTCAGTTCCCTGACCAGGGATACTGAACCCATGCTCCCTGGAGTGGAAGCACAGTCTTAACCACTAGATTGTCAGGGAAGTCCCCCAAAGAAGGTTTTCATTGCCATAGGTTATTCATAGCCACCGATTACACCACAAAAGCTATTATTGTTAATATACCTTTAGAAAAGTCAAGGCACACACGATAAATCAAAAATGCATCCTCAAGGAACTTGATTCCCTTTTCACTGCACCTGTTATTCTGTTATGCAAAATGTTATCAGTGCACATAGGCTACTGTCAAAATATTTACACAAGGCAATGAAAACATGCTTAGAATGTAATAGTCTGCAAGATCCTAATTGCCTAATGACAGTTACTTCAGAGTGCTGCAATATACTACTTCAATCTCTGGACCACCCAGATAGAATGCTGAGGTATACTCTCTTAAATGAATAAAAATAATTGGAGTTACAAGCACAAAGATATTAAAAACATCAAGTCATCATTGCCAGGTTCTCTGAACTGGCTCAGAAACACATATGCTTTCATAGTGGCCTAAAATAAAACATCTGAACTTGATGATGGTTTTAATATATAATACATTTAATTTGATGAAACCTATCTATTGAGTTGGTAATGTTTTCATTAACTGTATTGTTTTAATAGATATATACTACTTCAGTAATATGAAAAGGAAAACATGCTAGAAGATAAAAAAGTCATGGGGTGTGTATATATACATATATGAAGAAATATTATCAATAATACTGTAATAACTTTTTATGGGGACAGATGGTTATTAGACATTATCATAATCATTTTTTTGTGTATCTAATGTCAAATCACTTTGTGGTACACCTGAAACTACCATAGACAACATGTTTATTTTTCTTAGTTAATACCTCTAACTTCCTCAATTTTTAAATACGGAATAACGTTGGATTAAATGAATACAACACTGTTTGTTTAGCTATTTTAATTTTAATTTCTTTCAATTTTTCTTATTACAAACAATGCTGGAATGAGCTAACTTATTTTTTCATAATAAATATACTTAGTTTGGACTTCCCTGGTGGCACAGCGGGTAAAGAATCGCCTGCAATTCAGGAAAACCAGGTTTAATCCCTGGGTCAGGAAGATCCCCCTGGCAAAGGAAATGGCACCCCACTCCAGTATTCTTTGCTGGAGAATCCCATGGACATAGAAACCCTGCTGGCTACAGTCTGGTCACAAAGAGTCGGACACAACTTAGCAACTAAAGGACAGCAACAAATACTTAGCTTAGGGGTACTCATATTTTCGACTCTTCCTATCTGAGATGGAAAATGTGAGTTTTTTCAAGATCCCAATTACTATATTGATGCAAAGTGCTGGAACTAACATTGATGCAGTGAGATCACAAATCAGATCAGGTCATCATTAGAAATTATATCCTTGGCTAAGATCATGGCATCTGGTCCCATCACTTCATAGCAAATGGGAAAACAGTGGATGACTTTATTTTTCTGGGCTCCAAAATCACTGCAGATGGTGACTGCAGCCATGAAATTAAAAGACACTTACTCCTTGGAAGGAAAGTTATGACCAAACTAGATAGCATATTAAAAAGCAGAGACATTACTTTGCTATCAAATGTCCGTCTAGTCAAGGTTATGGTTTTTCCAGTGGTCATGTATGGATGCGAGAATTGGACTATAAGGAAAGCTGAGCACAGAAGAATCAATGCTTTTAAACTGTGCTGTTGGAGAAGACTCTTGAGAGTCCCTTGGACTGCAAGGAGATCCAACCAGTCCATCCTAAAGGAGATGAGTTCTGGGTGTTCATTGGAAGGACTGATGGTGAAGCTGAAACTCCAATTCTTTGGCTGCCTCATGCGAAGAGGTGACTCGTTGGAAAAGACTCTGATGCTGGGAAGGATTGGGGGCAGGAGGAGAAGGGGACGACAGAGGATGAGATGGCTGGATGGCATCACCAACTTGATGGACATGGGTTTTGGTGGATTCCGAGAGTTGGTGATGGACAGGGAGGCCTGGCGTTCTGCGGTTCATGGGGTCGCAAAGAGTTGGACACGACTGAGCGACTGAACTGAACTGAACTACTTCAATCTCCCCTACATGAACACAGGAAGTCTGTATTCTGTGTGTTAAGCTTGTTCCTGTCAACATGGGGTCTCAAAAAGTCAGACATGACTAAACAACAATGACAATATCAACATTGCTATCACTTGTTTCTGTTCTATTATAAAATATTTTCTCTTGCAAGGGAAACTAAAACATAAGCTTTAAATCAATAAAAGAAATGCTACATTCATTCCCTCATTAGGTCTGTATCTCATGGTGTTGTGTAAGATGAGGAAATTAAGAATCCACCCAGCTAAGGTTACTGAATGGTGGGTTGGCTGGAAATTTCCAACAATGTAAAGAAATTTAACTAATGATGTGAGTGGCCCATTTAGGGACAGTAGTCAGGAATCAAATACACAATGTAACCTGCCCAGCTCCTTAGACAGAGATTAACATTGTTGATAAAGACAAGCACTATTAGAATCACATCACTTCATTCCACTATTTCTGATTTTCAAAGGGAGGAGTAAATTCCTGAAAGGGGCTGGGAGACACTTAATAAAAATATTTATCACTTCTAACACCTAAGATTAGAATCTTAAGATTCTAAGTGATAGAATTCCTGTCACTTCTAAGTCCATAAGATTATTCCTAAGCAAATATCATATAATTTTTATAAGCATAGAAACTGAGCTGTGTTATAATGGAATGAATCACTTGTCCAGTAAGAGTCATTCATCCTAGGTCCCCCAGGTCTGTGTCCAGTACCTGGGCATCACCACTTTCCCTGACATGAACAACATCACCAAGGTAACCTATCCTTTCACAGCCACTGTACAAATCCAGTGCTGTCCTTTGCAGTCCTCAGAATGTGCTGTTTTTCATTTAGCAGGCTGGCTTCTATCTTGCTAAATGAGAGCTATCCTATGCACCCTCTAGCAGTTTTTTTCTACATCTCTTCTCCTGTGAAATTGAAAGATTTTCCTGAAATGTTATCCTGCTGATACAACCTTGACTGCCTGTTCCCCTGGAGAGGCAACAACAGCTCAAAGGGGTATTTTTTTAAAATATCTAACAATGTTTCAGACCCTAAGGACATTCTTAAATGGTGGCTACAGTTACACTGTACTAGTAGTGCCCAGACCTTGAGGGCAGAGGGGAGCATCAGAGCTCTGGAAAGGAGTTGCAGTTTTGCTAACATCCAGACCATGGCAGCGGGCACTTGGACAACTCACGCTGTGGGCATTGACCCTGGGAGGGAGATGCCTCAGTAGGGTGCCTGCCCTCTATCTGCCAACACACAGGATGCTGGGATTGAGATGAGGAAACCCAGGAATCAGAGCACCTGGAGAGATCCAGAGAGTCGAAGACAACCAGGAGTGGGTATCTGGAAAAGTCCTTATCCTCCACTTACCTCCAAGCCCCATTCAGTCCTCTCCTTTCATCCCTCCCTCACTGCTTCCCCTACCACCACTCTATACACTTAGCAGATAAAGCAGTGGAATTAATCCACTACTCTATATACCTGTGGATTTTTGTAGAAAATATCTAATTCCAACTAACCCTATCTTACATCTGACCCAATCGATGCTTACTTTTCAAAGAGAGGGGCTAGCAGTCTTCAGCCTGGGTGACTGGGTATTTAGGGGTGTGCCTATGATAATATCCTGGGATATAACTGGTGAAAGGTAGGGTTTGTGTTATATGTACATTTTTTAGTGATTAACTCATGAACATTCTGACCATTAAACACTGAGAAACAACATTTTGTCTTTCCTCACTTACTGGGGGGAGGAGGAAAGAATCAGGATGATCCACAGCACTGTCCGTGAGAGGAGGTGAAATATAAAGCACTCCACAGTGAGCTCTGAGCAAACTCAAGAAAAACTTTGGTTCAGGAGCTTTCCAGCCTCTGGGTTCCACTCAAAAGAGATGATCAATATGATCTCCAGGTGGGGTTTGCTTTTGTCACAGCTTATAGCACGTATAGCAAGGAGATCAAACTAGTCAATCTTAAAGGAAATCAACCCTGAATATTCATTGGAAAGACTGATGCTCAAGCTGAAGCTCCAATACTTTGGCCACCTGATGCAAAGAGCCAATTCATTGGAAAAGACCCAGATGTTGGGAAAGATTGAAGGCAAAAGGAGAAGAGGGCGACAGAGGATGAGATGGTTAGATAGCATCACCAACTCAATGGACATGAACTTGAGCAAACTCCGGGAGATAGTGGAGGACAGGGAAGCCTGACATGCTGAAGTCCATGGGGTTGCAAAGAGTTGGACATGACTTAACAACTGAACAACAACAAAAACACGTATTTCTGATGTCTGGCTATGGTGTGCAGATTTGAAAACATCCCCACCCTTCAAATCACTGTTGACCCACTTCCAAATATAGTGGCTTAATTCCCCATACATTATTTTTTAAGACACTGCAGCATGAGATATGTTTGCTTACCATGTAGTTAGCACTGCATCCAGCCACTTCATAAACTAGAATTTATAGAGCAATTTCCCACAGTTCTACACTACACAACGATAAAAGACATAGCGTTAGAAACATTAATCCATCCCTTGGCTGAATTCCTCCTCTCCTCTTTCTGCCTCTCCATTCCCACCCCCCACTTTTATCCATACCTTAGCCTCTGAAATCCATTCTGGGGCCGTGACCCCTGCGGGGTCCACCTGCTGATGGCGGCCCCCAGTGTGCCTGTGAGATGAGCATCACCATGGGTTTAGAAGAGAAATCAAACACCCCTCTGATGTGTCCTCAGCGACCTCAGTGAAAGGACCGCTGCAACAATGTTTCATTTACACTGTGATTACAAAAATGTCTGAAAACACAAAAAATTTCCCACCATGGCTCTGATCTCAGTTTCCTGAGTACAGTCCTTCACAGAGAAACAAAAGGAAATGATCTTATCTAACAACTGGGTTTCTCCAAAAGGTTTGAAATGCTGGATTCAATTGAAGTGACAACAACTGGGCAGCTACTGTATACACTGTGAGTAGCCCACAGGTGAACAGGGGGAAACACGAAGCCTGGTCTCTACTTCTCAAGGAACCACTATTCAGTGATCCCAGAAAGAAATACACACACGTAACAATATTTTCAAATCTGACTGGGACAGTAAGTATAGCAAAGTGCAATAAAAAAAAGGGAAGAACGGTTAATTTTGACTGGAAGATAAATAGATTGAAGTATTACTTCTATTTATGTCTAAATATAGTTTTGGAACAAATAATGATCTTTTACGATAAGTCGTTTCTCTTGTCTGTACATTTTCCTTCCCTAATACACAAATACACATGGCATCACTATTGTGGATTTCCTTTGAAGTGGCACCATTAAGAATTTGCCATATGGGGAATGGTAGGAGGTTGGGGATTCAAGGAGTTTAAAAATAATTTCAAAAGGAACTTCAGCCATGGGGCATCTACAGATACCAGCACAGCAATCTGTTCTGAGAAGGAACATTTACCACTATTTTCTGTCACCTCTGAAACATGTCTTCCAAAAGTACAAGTCAGGATGTGTATTATCCTGTACGAGAAATAAGTTCAAAATAAAGCTCATTGAGAAATCACCTCTTACAAGCTTAGCTCTCTACACATATATTGTTTATAAAGTATTAGAAGTTGAAAATATTGTTCAGTTTGGTACAATAAGACTACATCCTTAAATGTCCACATATAATGAACTCTCTTTTAAATAATATTTCGCTGCAGAAGAAATGATTGTCATAGATGTGGATGACAAGAAGCAGCCTCCTATCTTGCATATTCAAATAACCAGCATAGCACAGATCAAAGTACAGAGTACACAGAGTCCACTGACATACTGTCTCAATTTGTTGAAACCTTTAAAAATATCAAGTTATTTAATAACCAAAGAAATACAAGGATCAGTTCTTCTATAACAAGACAAGAATGCAGACAAAGAATGCAAGGCAGAGGTAGGATATACTGCCTGGGATGTGGACAGTTTAGGTAACCAAAATACTGAATGCTGTTCAGAATATCTTAATCAGAAAATCTGAGTAAGCCGGGTGTCTCTTTTGTTCTGGCTGAACTGTTACTCAAAAAGCCCCTTTGCATCACATTAACACTCAGAAGATTATGAGCCTATATATGACCATATATATACATACATATATATGTATATATATAATCAAAAATTTAGCAAAAAAGCTCTTGCCAAAGGGAAATGAGTACTGGGGCTCACTGCTCTGTTTGTAGAGAATCCACTAGTGACTTTTCTCCCACTGTCTTCCCCCTAAAGTTATCATTCTTTCGTATTTCTGTTTATTAATATTTACACTGTAAAGTCTGCAGCATCATCTAAAAAGATATTGAAAGCTACCTATTGATTTTTCCCATGGGCAGAGATAATGAAAAATTGTTCTATTATTTTGCTACCTAATAAAATTATAAATGGCTCTTAAGGCACTGGGAGACTGAATTAATTTTGTTAACCATTGTATGTTTTGCATATTTGGTATATTTCTTTAGGAAAGACTAAATCATCAAGGTCTATTGGGCAGAAATTACATCTTTTAGCAAACACTGTTTCTCCTTATTAAAAACTCACATCCTGAATACAGGTTAATATGTCAGGATTTCTGAAATCTTGTTCTTATAAAGCAAATCTTCCTATTGACTTTTCCAGGGACTTCATGACCAGCCCAGCCCTCCAACTTCAGCTCCAACTCAGCCATAGGGATAAAAAATATAGCAACAAGAAAACAAAGGATTATGCCTTTAGAGGCAGGACCTGCATCTCAGTTGTTCATTTGACTTTGCTCAAAATAGAAATACATTTGAATATTCAGCATTTTTATTCACTCATTCATTGATTTAGCCCAAGAGGAGAAACTAAAGGCTATTCTAAAAGTCCAGTTTTAAGGTCAGTAGAATGATTTTGGATGTTTTTGATGACCAAGGTGAAAACAGACAGGGGGTAGGGAAGAAGATACTAACTCACAGGCCTCTGGAAAGCTTTCAAAATGTATTTGGAACAACTAAGTCTTTGAAAAAAAACCTTGTGAATTTAATAATTAACCTGCCTTGTTAGAGCCAGCACCTTCGCTTTACACTGACTTATGGTGCAGTAAAACCTTACCCATAGCATGTCTTATGTTCCCTTCCCAGCAAATTGAGAACTTTCGTACCATCAGAATGAGTGATTTATTAGCAAGCACTTATTAGAGCCTCCAAAGTCATCTCAATATTTTAAGTGAGTATAGAAGTTTGAAACTGTTACATTTTCAGTTTTAGGAAAGCCTGGTAGAAATAGGAGCAATTTGATCATAGTTTTTTTTTTTTAAGAAAAATAATCTTTGATTATAATATGTTCCCAGAGGCAAATATGGCTGACTCTATGTCATGAAGAAATGCCTTGTTATTAGAATTGGCTGCTAAGTCGCTTCAGAGCCCCTTTCTAATGCACTTAGAAAACACAGGGGTTTTAGCAAGGTCTGTGAATAATGACCTGAGGCTTGCCATGCCTAGTGTGTGCTCAGCTGTGTCCAGCTCTTTTGTGACCCAATGGACTATAGCCCTCCAGGCTCCTCTGTCCGTGGGATTTTTCCAGGCAAGAATACCAGAGTCCATTGCCGTTTCTTCTCCATGTCTGCTAGTCAACAAGTCTCGTCTTAGTCCAGTGGCTGGTGGTGGCCATATTGAGTAAAACTCAGAGAGAACACACAGATAAAGTGGAGAAGACTATCAAGTTGACAGCTCATGGTTAGGGCTGGTATTCTCATACAATCTCTTTGTCTTCCCTTGTCTGGTCTAGTATCTAACAGCTTTTATAAACAATTTCTTAGTCACGTGATTTAAAAGAAATTCCCTACTTCACTACATACTCATAAAGCTTCTCTTTCTTTTACTACTAGACACCCATATGTTTTGGGAGGAGTGGGGGAGGATTATGACAAAAAATTTAATTCTAAATATCCATAAATATTTTCTTAAAAACAAATTCTGAAATCCTGTATACATTTTTTTTAACCAACTTTAAAAATTAAAATAAAAAAAAAATCTCTTAGTACCTCAGATTATTCCTCCTATCTTTCATGATTTTTCTCTGGATTAGTTATATGTTTACTGGTGTCAGCTGTCCCCTTTCAGTGGGATATCAGAAAAACTTTAACTTGGGGTATATGGAGATGAATAGTACATGGTTCCTGACTTCAAGATGTACACCATCAGATGCATGGTACAGACACATAGCAAATAACTGCATTACCCGTGTGCAGTGTTAAACCATGAGCACACAACAGTGAAGGGAGGTCAGGAAGAGAGAGAGCATCAAGAAAGGCTGCCTGGAGGAGAAGACATGCAAACTGATCTTGAATGGATATATACATTCCAAAGGTTATGTATTATCCAAGAAACCAGAATGTTTTTCAATCTCTCAAGTTCCTTGCGTTCTAGCCCTGCCTCCTTCATCCTTTCCTGGGTTATAACCCTGGCCTCTTCCTACCTCTCTCACTGCTCCCACACTGATGGCATTCTTAGATTTTCTAGCTCTCCTTCATGCCTCAGGGCCACCTAGAATGCTCTTTCCTGAGTCTGGAGCTATCTTCTACACAGATTCATTCTTACCCATTCTTCAAAGGTCAATTCATATGTTAGTTTCTCAAGGAAGCCTTCCTGTAACTACCAGTCTAAGGCAAATAGATATAAAAAGGGATTAACATATTTGAAAAACAGAGTAACCACAAATCAAAAACATACAATAGACTCACAAAAACCAAAATGAAGAGAACATAAATATGATACAAAAGAAAATCATCAAACCACCAAAGGAAAAACAAAAAGGAAACAGAGAGACAAAGAAGAAATATAAAATCAATGGGAAAACACAGTTTAAAATGGCAATAAATATGTATCTATTAATAATTACCTTAAATGTCAATGGACTAAATGCTCCAATTAAAAAACAGAGTGGCAGATTGGATTAAAAATACAAAAGGCAACAATATGCTGCCTACAAGAAACCCACTTTAGGGCTAAGGACACACATAGATTGAAAGTGAAGGGATAGAAAATGATATTCATGTAAACAGAAATGACAAGAAAGCAGGGGCCACAGTAGTCATATCAGACAAAACAGACTTTAAAACAAAAGCTATAAAGAAAGATAAAGGACACTATATAATTAAAAAAAAGGATCAAAAAAAGAAGAGGATTTTACACTCATCAATGCATATGCACCTAATATGTTGTTGTTGTTGTTGTTTAGTTGCTAAACCATGTCCAACTCTTTAGGGCTCCTCAGTCAATGAGATTTCCCAGGCAAGAACACTGGAATGAGTTGTCATATCCTTCTATAGGGGATCTTCCGGAGCCAGGGATCAAACGCTTATTCCTGAATTGGAGGCTGAATCTTTATTGCTGAACCACCTGGTAAGCCCACACCTAATATAGGAGCACCTACATACATAAAACAAATATTAACAGACATAAAGGGAGAAACTGAGGGGAATACAATAATATTAAAAGACTTTAATACCCCATTCATGTCAATGGACAGATCTTTTAGACAAAGAATCAATAAGGCAATGGAGAATCTAAAGGATACAATAGCATAATTAAACTTAACTGATATTTTCAGAACATTCAGTCAGTTCAGTCACTCAGACATGTCCAACTCTTTGCGACCCCATGGACTGCAGCACGCCAAGCTTCCCTGTCCATCAAAAACTCCCAGCGCTTATTCAACCTCATGTTCATTGAGTCAGTGATGCCATCCAACCATCTCATCCTCAGCCATCCCCTTCTCCTCCTACCTTCAATCTTTCCCAGCATCAGGTCTTTTCCAATGAGTCAGTTCTTCGCATTAGGTGACCAAGGTATTGGAGTTTCAACCTCAGTGTCAGTTCTTCCAATGAATATTCAGGACTGATTTCCTTCAGGATTGACTGGTTTGATTTCCTTGCAGTCCAAGAGACTCTCAAGAGTCTTCAACACCACAGTTTAAAAGCATCAATTCTTCAGCGTTCAGCTTTCTTTATGGTCCAAATCTCACATCCATACACAACTGCTGGAAAAACCATAGCCTTGACTAGATGGACCTTTGTTGGCAAAGTCATGTCTCTGCTTTTTAATATGGTATCTATGTTGCTCATAACTTTTCTTCCAAGGAGTAAGTGTCTTTTAATTTCATGGCTGCAGTCACCATCTGCAGTGATTTTAGAGCCCCCCAAAATAAAGTCTGCCACCGTTCCCATTGTTTCCCACCTATTTGCCATGAAGTGATGGGACCAGATGCCATTATCTTCTTTTTCTAAATGTTGAGTTTTAAGCCGACTTTTTCACTCTCCTCTTTCACTTTCATCAAGAGGCTCTTTAGTTCTTCTTCACTTTCTGCCATAAGGGTGGTGTCATCTGCACATCTGAGGTTATTGATATTTCTCCCGGCAATCTGGATTCCAGCTTGTGCTTCATCCAGTCCAGGATTTCTCATGATGTACTCTGCATATAAGTTAAATAAACAGGGTGACAGTACACAGCCTTGACGTACTCCTTTTCCTATAAGGAACCAGTCTGTTGTTCCATGTCCAGTTCTAACAGTTGCTTCTTGACCTGTATACAGATTTCTCAGGAGGCAGGTCATGTGATCTGGTATTCTTATCTTTTGAAGAATTTTCCACAGTTTTTTGTGATCCACACAGTCAAAGACTTTGGTATAGTCAATAAAACAGAAATAGATGTTTTTCTGGAACTCTCATGCTGTTTTGATGATCCAGCAGATGTTGGCAATATGAAAGGCAGGTTCCTCTGCCTTTTTTAAATCCAGCTCGAACATCTGGAAGTTCACAATTCAGGTACTGTTGAAGCCTGGCTTGGAGAATTTTGAGCATTACTTTGCTAGCGTGTGAGATGAGTGGAATTGTGCAGTAGTTTGAGCATTCTTTGGCATTGATTTTCTTTGGGATTGGAATGAAAATTGACCTTTTCCAGTCCTGTGGCCACTGCTGAGTTTTCCAGATTTGCTGGTATATTGAGTGCAGCTCTTTCACACCATCATATTTTAGGATTTGAAATAGCTCAACTAGAATTCCATCACCTCCACTAGCTTTATTCATAGTGATGCTTCCTAAGGCACATTTGACTTCACATTCCAGGATGTCTGGCTCTAGGTGAGTGATCACACCATCACGGTTATCTGGATCATGAAGATCTTTTTTGTATAGTTCTTCTGTGTATTCTTGCCACCTCTTCTTAATATCTTCTGCTTCTGTTAGGTCCATACCATTCCTGTCCTTTATTGTGCCCATCTTTGCATGAAATATTCCCTTGGTATCTCTTGAAGAGAGAGATTCTTTTCTTGAAGAAATCTCTAGTCTTTCCCATTCTGTTGTTTTCCTCTATTTCTTTGCATGGTCGCTGAGGAAGGCTTTCGTATCTCTCCTTGCTATTCTTTGGAACTCTGCATTCAGATGGGAATATCCTTCCTTTTCTCCTTAGCTTCTCTTGTTTCCACAGCTATTTGTAAGACCCCCTCAGACAACCATTTTGCCTTTTTGCATTTATTTTTCTTGAGGATGGTCTTGATCTCTGCCTCGTGTACAATGTCACGAACCTCCATCCATAGTTCTTCAGGCACTCTGTCTATCAGATCTAAATCTTAAATCTATTTCTCACTTCCACTGTATAATCATAAAGGATTTGATTTAGATCATACCTGAATGGTCTAGTGGTTTTCCCTACTTTCTTCAGTTTAAGTCTGAATTTGGCAGTAAGGAGTTCATGATCTGAGCCACAGTCTGCTCCTGGTCTTCTTTTTGCTGACTGTATAAAGCTTTTCTATCTTTGGCTGCAAATAATATAATCAATCTGATTTTGGTGTTGACCATTTGGTGATGTCCTTGTGTCGAGTCTTCTCTTGTGTTGTTGGAAGAGGGTGTTTGCTATGACCAGTGTGTTCTCTTGGCAAAACTCTGTTTGCCTTTTCCCTGCTTCATTCTGTACTCCAAGGCCAAATTTGCCCGTTACTCCAGGTATCTCTTGACTTCCCACCTTTGCATTCCAGTCCCCAATAATGAAAAGGACATCTTTCTTGGGTGTTAGTTCTAGAAAGTCTTGTAGGTCTTCAAAGAACTGTTCAACTTCAGCTTCTTCAGCATTACTTGTTGGGGCATAGACTTGGATATCCTTGATATTGAATGGTTTGCCTTGGAAATGAACAGAGTTCATTCTATTGTATTTGAGATTGCATCCAATCTCAAATATGCATTTCAGACTCTTTTGTTGACCATGATGGCTATTCCATTTCTTCTAAAGGATTCTTCCTCACTTATATCCAAAATAAAAAGAATACACATTCTTTTCAAATGCACGTGGAACATTCTCAAAGAAGCTTTCTTTAGATGCCTTTTGTGTGCTTCGCAGCACTTTACTGGTGGCTCAGATGGTAAAGAATCTGCCTGCAATGCAGAGCATCTGGATTCGATCCCCAGGTTGGGAGGATCCCTGGGAGAAAGGAATGCCTACCCACTCCAGTATTCTTGCCTGGAGAGTTCCATGGACAGAAGAGCCTGGTGGGCTACAGTCCATGGGGTCATAAAGAGTTGGACCCAAATGAGTGACTAACACTTGCACTTTTTCAGGACTTTACCAGTCCCCTTTGCTGCATTTGTCAACATTTTAATTAATAATGAATTGTGTAATTGGTTGCTTGCTTTCTGTTTTCTGTGCAAAAACACAAGTTTCGTGAAAGCTGGTACCCATTTAAATCTTTTTATATTCTCTCTGAGCAGGGGGTAAAACACACAGTAGATAGTCAAAGGCTGTTGCATGGTACAACTGCCTAGACAAGAGGTGGTGAGAACCTGAACTAGAGCAGTGGGAGGTGGGAGAGGGGGAGAGCCTGGACAGAACTCTAAGATGTACATTAGTAGAGCTAACTCATCTATTGGACAGGGAAGGAGGTAAAGGAGCAATAAAGAATGACTCACGGGTTTACTGTCCACTTATCATTGTGGCTTGCCAATCATTAAAAAGTAGTGTCTTCTATCACTCTGTACTATTTCATATAAACACACCCACAGCAATTTATTTATAGATTTTTGATGTTTCACATGGAGATTCATATGTAGAGTTACATATTAATAGGTTAGTCTTTAGACCAAAGCACCCTATCTTTGGTTTGGCCCACTCCCAAATATTCTGTCATCTCACCACCTCCTGGCTGTGACTATCAAGAGTGAAGGAATCCATAGCAATTATGATGCCCAGTGCAGAAGGGACTTAAAATGATGAAGAGTATGAAAACTGTCCTCTCTCCACTATATCCATCCTCTCTCATCCCTTGTTGCTTCTTTCACTCTGCTCCCAGAGCATCCCTCCCTCTTCCTAGGAGAGAGCTAACCTGTGAGGCTGTGACTTTGCCTGAAATATGGAACAAGATTGATTCCATTGTTCTCTCCTACCCTAAATTCCATATAAAGAGGACTTGTAGTTTCACCTTTCACTTTCTCAACCTCAGGGCCTCCTCAGCCAAGAATGAATACAAAATGGGACTATTTAAAGCCTACCACCATTTATTATGTTTGTCTGTAGAGAAAGACAAAGTTGGGGCTAGAAATGAATGAATTATCATGCATTTTCTAGTATCTCAAACATTTCTTCCCCATCCATATCCTTTCCCCCAAACCACCTACCATAGTACTAGTATTTGTGGTTTCAATGTATATAGCCAACCTTGTCTCTCATAGGCATTTTTGGTCAAGAATTTAAATCTCAAGTAAAGTTTTCCATCTTTGGAGGAACAACTCATCATGTAACAGGATGGACTCTCCAAGTTCTCAGCCTGTAATCCTGGAAGGAATTTCAGTAAATATTTATGTAACTAGAGAAATATACCAAATATGAAGTATATCTCCTTAAGTGGAAGAAATTTGACTTGCCTTTCAAAGTCTTAGGATAACCACAATTTACTTAAGTGGAACAAATTTTTATGTTTGACCCAATTGATAAAGAAACCCTGGAATGTTCCTAAATCCCTCAGTGACTTGGCTCCAGAGTACAGAACTCACATTGAATGTCTGACTGGATCTATTCAGTCTCTCAACTGAGAGCTACCTGGTGCCAATTCTCACTCTACTCTGGCAGGTTGTTGCCATAATTGTTCTCTCTCTCTCTTCTGTCTCAAATGCTTCCTCAAGTTTTCTTTTTTCTTTTTTTTCAATAAACAAAAATTTTTTCTCACAGTTCTGGAGGTTAGAAGTTAAAGCTCAAGATACCAGCAGATTAGGTGTCTGGTGAGAGAGAGTCTCCTTCTTTGCTCATAGATGGGTGTCTTTTTACCGCATCCTCAGTGACACAAGGGGCAAGGGAACTTCCTGAGTCGCTTTGACAAGTGCACTAATCTCATTCAAGGCGGCACAGTGGCAAAGAACCTGCCTGCCAATGCAGGAGATGCGGGTTCAATTCCTGGGTCAGGAAAATCCCCTGGAGGAGGAAATGGCAACCTGCCTGGAAATTTTTATGGAGAGAGAAGTCTGGCGGGCCACAGTGCATAGGGTCACAAAGAGTCAGACACAAATGAACACAAGCGCAAGCACCATCCCATTCATGAGGGCTCCACCCTCATGACCTAATTATCTCCCAAAGACCCCCATCTCCAAACACCATCACACCAGGGGTTCGGATTCTACATAAAAATTTAGCAGAGACAAAAACGTTCACTTTTCTTTTTCCTAAACATTCAATAATTCAACAATTCCTATTGTAACATGCCCATGACTAGAAAGGCTACTGATCAGTGCTGGAACTGACAGTCTAAGTCCTATAAAACAGCACCTTCACCATACAGAGCTCTATGTAATGGCCAAATTGAGGAGGTAACCATGTCAATGCCTCAGATAAACAAAACCATCACATGAAAAGAGGTTCAAACAGCAAAGTTATATAACTGTGTGTCTAGAGGCAGACTTCTGTTATTGAAGCTCTTACTTAGATCAAGGGATGAGATTCAAGGTTCATATTACTTAACTACACATCTCTTAGGTACAAAATACTAGTGATTCACTTCACTTCCACAGTGATATTTTATATCCTTGGCACAAACTTGTATAGCACATGACTAATTCTAAGAGTGTAACCAATTAACAGTGGAGAGTCCTGTGCCTATAACACACATGCCCACCTTCTCCTGCTGTTGTGCCATATCATACACTCCGACCTTGAGAAACATATCACCTCAGTTCAGTTCAGTTCAGTCGCTCAGTCGTGTCTGACTCTTTGTGACCCCATGAATCGCAGCACGCCAGGCCTCCCTGTCCATCACCAACTCCCGGAGTTTACCCAAACCCATGTCCATCGCGTCGGTGATGCCATCCAGCCATCTCATCGTCTGTTGTCCCCTTCTCCTCCTGTCCCCAATCCTTCCCAGCATTAGGGTTTTTCCAATGAGTCAACTCTTCACATGAGGTGGCCAAAGAATTGGAGTTTCAGCTTCAACATCAGTCCTTCCAATGAACACCCAGGATTGATCTCCTTTAGGATGGATTGATTGGATCTCCTTGCAGTCCAAGGGACTCTCAAGAGTCTTCTCCAACACCACAGTTCAAAAGCATCAATTCTGCGGTGCTCAGCTTTCTTCACCGTCCAACTCTCACATCCATACATGACCACTGGAAAAACCATAGCCTTGACTAGACGGACTTTTGTTGGCAAAGTAATGTCTCTGCTTTTAAGGTTGCTATCTAGGTTGGCCATAACCTTCCTTCCAAGGAGTAAGCGTCTTTTAATTTCATGGCTGCAATCACCATCTGCAGTGATTTTGGAGCCCCCCAAAAATAAGTCTGGCACTGTTTGCACTATTTCACCCTCTATTTCCCATGAAGTGATGGGACCAGATGCCATGATCTTAGTTTCCTGAATGTTGAGCTTTAAGCTAACTTTTTCACTCTCCTCTTTCACTTTCATCAAGAGTCTCTTTAGTTCTTCTTCACTTTCTGCCATAAGGGTGGTGTCATCTGCATATCTGAGGTTATTGATATTTCTCCCGGCAATCTGGATTCCAGCTTGTGTTTCTTCCAGACCAGTGTTTCTCATGATGTACTCTGCATATAAGTTAAATAAGCAGGGTGACAATATACAGCCTTGACGTACTTCTTTTCCTATTTGGAACCAGTCTGTTGTTCCATGTCCAGTTCTAACTCTTGCTTCCTGATCTGCATACAGGTTTCTCAAGAGACAGGTCAGATGGTCTGGTATTCCCATATCTTTCAGAATTTTCCACAGTTTATTGTGATCCACACAGTCAAAGGCTTTGGCATTGTCAATAAAGCAGAAATAGATGTTTTTCTGAAACTCTTTTGCTTTTTCGATGATCCAGCGGATATTGGCAATTTGATCTCTGGTTCCTCTGCCTTTTCTAAATTCAGCTTGAACATCTGGAAGTTCACGGTTCACGTATTGCTGAAGCCTGGCTTGGAGAATTTTGAGCATTACTTTACTAGCGTGTGAGATGAGTGCAATTGTGTGGTAGTTTGAGCATTCTTTGGCATTGCCTTTCTTTGGGATAGGAATGAAAACTCACCTTTTCCAGTCCTGTGGCCACTGCTGAGTTTTCCAGATTTGATGGCATATTGAGTGCAGCACTTTCACAGCATCATCTTTGAGGATTTGAAATAGCTCAACTGGAATTCCATCACCTCCACTAGCTTTATTCATAATGATGCTTTCTAAGGCACACTTGACTTCACATTCCAGGATGTCTGGCTCTAGGTGGGTGATCACACCATCATGATTATCTGGGTCGTGAAGATCTTTTTTGTATAGTTCTTCTGTGTATTCTTGCCACCTCTTCTTAATATTTTCTGCTTCTGTTAGGTCCCAACCATTTCTGTCCTTTATCGAGCCCCTCTTTGCATGAAATGTTCCCTTGGTATCTCTAATTTTATTGAAGAGATCTCTAGTCTTCCCCATTCTGTAATCACAGAAAACTAGCTAATTTGATCACACGGACCACAGCCTTGTCTATCTCAACGAAACTAAGCCATGCCATGTGGGGCCACCCAAGATGGATGGATCATGGTGGAGAGGTCTGACAGAACGTGGTCCACTGGAGAAGGGCATGGCAAACCACTTCAGTATTCTTCCCTTGAGAACCCCATGAACAGTATGAAAAGGCAAAAAGATAGGACACTGAAAGATGAACTCCCCAGGTCGGTAGGTGCCCAATATGCTACTGGAGATCAGTGGAGAAATAACTCCAGAAAGAATGGTGGGATGGAGCCAAAGTAAAAACAATACCCAGCTGTGAATGTGACTGGTTATAGAAGCAAAGTTCGATGCTGTAAAGAGCAATATTGCATAGGAACCTGGACTGTTAGGTCCATGAATCAAGGCAAATTGGAAGTGGTCAAAACAGGAGATGGCAAAAGTGAACATCGACATTCTAGGAATCAGCAAACGAAGATGGACTGGAATGGGTGAATTTAACTCAGATGACCATTATATCTACTACTGTGGGCAGGAATCCCTTAGAAGAAATGGAGTAGCCATCATGGTCAACAAAAGAGTCCAAAATGCAGTACTTGGATGCAATCTCAAAAACGACAGAATGATCTCTGTTCGTTTTCAAGGCAAACCATTCAATATCATGGTAATCCAAGTCTATGCCCCAACCAGTAACGCTGAAGAAGCTGAACTTGAATGGTTCTATGAAGACCTACAAGACCTTTTAGAACTAATACCCAAAAAAGATGTCCTTTTCATTATAGGGGACTGGAATGCAAAAGTAGGAAGTCAGGAAATACCTGGCATAACAGGCAAATTTGGCTTGGAGTACAGAATGAAGCAGGGCAAAGGCTGGTAGAGTTTTGCCAAGAGAACGCACTGGTCATAGCAAACACTCTCTTCCAACAACACAAGAGAAGACTCTACACATGGACATCACCAGATGGTCAACACTGAAATCAGACTGATTATATTCTTTGCAGCCAAAGATGGAGAAGCTCTATACAGTCAGCAAAAACAAGACCGGGAGTAGACTGTGGCTCAGATCATGAACTCCTTATTGCCAAATTCAGACTGAAATTGAAGAAAGTAGGGAAAACCAGTAGACCATTCAGATATGACCTAAATCAAACCCCTTATGATTATACAGTGGAAGTCACAAATAGATTTAAGGGACTAGATCTGATAGACAGAGTGCCTGATGAACTATGGACAGAGGTTCATGACATTGTACAGGAGACAGGGATCAAGACCATCCCCATGGAAAAGAAATGCAAAAAAGCAAAATGGCTGTCTGAGGAGGCCTTACAAATAGCTGGGAAGAGAAGAGAAGCGAAAAGCAAAGGAGAAAAGGAAAAATATTCCCATCTGAATGCAGAGTTCCAAAGAACAGCAAAGATAGATAAGAAAGCCTTCCTCAGCGATCACCTCAAAGTGTCCCCAACTTTGACTTTGCTCCACTGATACAACAAGTTCCAGTGACCTGATTGTTCCAGGTCAACCCTTCTGGGAAAGTCTGGCTCCTTCATTTTAAGCCAACAGCAAGGAGTTCAGGTTGTTTGTTGAGAATGATTGTGACTCATGTAAAATCTGAACAGTATTCCCAGATGCAAACCCACTGTTGCCTTGCCTCCACACGTTAAGAAGGCCATTGTAGAGAAATGAAATGCATATGATCAAAACTAAGTGGATGTAACATCCCTCTTTCTTCACCCACACGCATCTTCAGACTGCCTTCTGTGAGTTTTTCTTCTCCTTCAAGGCTGCTTTTGCTGGATATATTGTCCCATTTCACTGCTGCTGCTGCTGCTGCTAAGTCTCTTTAGTCGTGTCCGACTCTGTGCGACCCCATAGACGGCAGCCCACCAGGCTCCTCCGTCCCTGGGATTCTCCAGGCAAGAACACTGGAGTGGGTTGCCATTGCCTCCTCCAATGCATGAAAGTGAA
This sequence comes from Giraffa tippelskirchi, assembly GCF_054371585.1. Taxonomy (NCBI): domain Eukaryota; kingdom Metazoa; phylum Chordata; class Mammalia; order Artiodactyla; family Giraffidae; genus Giraffa; species Giraffa tippelskirchi. The sequence goes on from NC_137283.1 coordinate 136,861,226, forward strand.
AAGTGAAAGTGAAGTCGCTCAGTCATGTCCGACTCCTAGCTACCCCATGGACTGTAGCCTACCAGGCTCCTCTGTCCATGGGATTTTCCAGGCAAGAGTACCAGAGCGGAGTGCCATTGCCTTCTCCACCCATTTCACCAGGTTATGCATATTCCACGTAAGTTTGCCTCACAGCCCGTCCCCCTTCATCCCCCGCATAAACCCACAGCAAGCCTAAGACTCAAGTAGCTCATAGAGGGAGGAGTATATTGAGGGGTATGGTAAACTCCTGGTGTCTTCCCCTATTTGGTTAATTGCTATCTCATCGGGTATTCTATCCTCTCCCTGAGAATAAATAAAAGAAGGACATAACAAAGGAAAATCAAATTCTTCTCTAGTAGACGATTCTAATAGACAATTCCCTCTTTAGTTCTGGAGTTCTCTATGAAAGAACCAATCATACTGGTGATTGCAGTTTTCCTCTTTCTTTAGAGAAAGTACTTTTTCCATGAATCCTAGAATCTCAGCATGGGCATAGACCTTTAAAAGTCCTGCGCTTTATCCAATGAAAAATTGCCTCTTCATCCAGGAATCGGTGTCTGCTTTCAGCCCTAATCATCCTGGCAACAGACAATATTGTCTGTTCCATTTCTGGACATGTCAAGTTGATGGAAAGTTTAGATCTTGTATGACCTTGGTTAAGACTTTAGAAGCACTAAGCATTAAAAAGATTATGGTGTTTCCTGTCTTGTAGGCAATAGGTAATTCAAAATGTAAAAACATTGAATTCTAAAGTAAGGAAAGCAAATTTCATTCTAAATGTCCTCATAATGAAAACTTTGATGTGTTGTTTTAAATCTTAAATGTAAAATTCTTTTTAAAAATTCTTTAATATCCTTTCAGCTTTTGATGCCTGCTTTGTGGTGTCCTAAGCTTATGTGTAATTTGCTAGGAATCTATCATGGCCCTTCTAAGTCTTCCCTTCTTCAGATTCAACAATCTTTTTCACTATACCTCAGAGATCACAGTTTTCAGAGTTTTCAGCTTTCTCCTCTAATGCTCCAATTCACCAGTGCTCTGCTTTCTATTATCAATATATCCAATTAGTTTGGACATTGACTACCCACCCCCACCCCACCACATGTTTGAACATGGCTTATCAAAGATTACCCTCCCCAGTTCATTGTTGATCACACTATTTCAGTAGTTCACTGAGTTCATAGTTAAACAAAACCTCTCACTTGTATTTTCCCAAGGCTTCATCTTTCTGCTTTACGGTGACTTTTTGGAAATAAGGAAAAGATACTGTCTCTGGATGGACATAGTCCCTACTCACATCCTCAGCTAGGCACCTGTGTGCAGCATACAATCTATTTAAACCTTGGAGTTGGCCTGGCAATCTGCCCACTCCTCCTGTGTTTGTGTTGTTAATTTTCTGGAACTAAGGGCAACCTTTATATTTCTCCTTTCTACTTTTTATCTTGTTAGATTTGGCCCATTGTTCAACCCTGTCAAGCTATTTTGGGTTCCAACAGGCTTGCCCTCCTACCCAGCTGCAGAGTCACCAAGAGATCGTGAGTTGCTCAGTCTCCTAGCTCCATGGCCTGACCAAACAGAAGTCTTGAAAGGGAGTTCTTATTCATCTCATTCTGACTTAAATGAGCACCTCTTGCCTATCTATGGGCTCATAATGACAATCCATTTCAAAGTTTTTTTTCAGTATTAATATCAAATTTTCCACTTTGTGGTCTGTAGAGTCTAAATTTCTTCCCCTTTCAGAAAACAGACATCTCCTCTTTCCCATCCAGTCTCAGGGCACATTTTTCATGCTCCACAATTCCTCAACCAGCAATGACAACAATTTTCAGTTAAATCACACAGATCCAAGGGTAGAGGTCACCTGAAATTTCTTTGAAGCAGCTTAACTGGATTTTTTACAAATAAATGAAAAATTGCTATGATACAGGGTTTATTTATTTATTTTTTTAACTACAGTTTAGAAGTTCCTTTACTCACCTTTTTCAGGAAGGGTGAACTGCTACACTTTAGCTTTTTGGATTTTTGTGTGTGTGCAACTAAAAACTTCCAATAACTACAGAAACAGTGATTTCATATATATATAAATACACACAAAATTTTTGTTCCTTTTCCTGTTTGTCATGCAAGTTATTTTCCCTTATTTGGGAAACTTATTCATAAGAGTTTAAAAGTGTAATTAGTATCTTATCTTGTTTATGAGTTAGAATCCAGCACATAAATCTTACTTACAATTTTATATAATCATATTGCTGTAATTATGTAACTATTGTTAGTGAATTGTTTTTAATCTATGCTTTAACTATTATCAAAAAATAGAATATACTGAGCTCTATAGATCAAAGCTGCATCACTAGATAAAAAATCCATTCTCTACTTAGCATTGCTTCTGATTGGCATAGAGAAAAATGTGATGGAGACATTTTTTTCCTATATATGAGCCATTTTAGAAATGTTTAAAGTATACCTACAGAAAAAAATAATTTCAGCCAACAAACTTTCATTTTCCACACTTACATTGCCAAAAAGTATATTATCCTGCCCATATTCTCATTCCTCTGATTGCCAAGTTGCCTAAATAAGAAATTGTGGGCATCTGCCAGCACTTTATATAGTCAAAGACTTCTCAGCTAATTCCATTCCTTTACTGCTGATGTAGTGATATCAAGAAGCCAAACAAAGATATGTGCCATTCAAACAGGAAGAATTTTTCTTCTCCAAAGTTGATATGGGGCGATCATTCAAGCCTAACCTAGGATTGAAAAGTGAAAATGGAGTACAATGACTAGAATAGCTGGGAAAGACTTATGAATTAGAACAGAACTAAATAAAGGAGAAGTTGCATTTTTAGCCTAATCAGTCTAAGTAATATGAAACTATTGTTACTACTATTAATACTATTAATAATAAGCTATTGTTACTCCTTTTATATAGTTGGATAATATGCAAAGAATCCTTAGTTTTCAGTACTGAAGTTCCCCAAAGCACATGAATTTTTAGTGGCCAGAGGAGGAGGTGAGCGAGGTGGGGAGGGAGACAGGAGGGAGGTTCAAGAGGGAGGGGACATACGTATACCTATGACTGATTCATGCTGATATTTGGCAGAAAACAACAAAATTCTGTAAAGCAATTATCCTTCAAGTAAAGAATAAATTAATTTAAAAAAACAATGGTTACTAAATATTTCACAGATCAAAGGCATGGTGCCTGATTCAAAGGTCAGCTTGCAAAAGTTGACAAGCAGAGAAAGGCTTTTGCTTTTATAAGGATGTCAGACTCCATGGACGTGAGTTTGAGCAAGCTCTGGGAGTTGGTGATAGACAGGGAAGCTTGTCGTGCTGCAGTCCACGGAGTCTCAAAGAGTCAGACCCGACTGAGTGACTGAACTGAACTGATTGAAACAGTCTTTCATTTAACAGGAAATTATTAGTGCATATAAATGTTGGTTTAAAGCCTGGGAATATTTAATTTTATCCCAGCCGTTATTCTTTATAACTTCAAGTGCTAGTGTCCACAACTATTGTCCAAAGTGTAACAGAAACAAATCCAGTAGCAGGAAGCCCAGGGCCCACTCACAGACACCTGCTACAACTTGAACCACAAGTGGTACATGTAAGACGATGCATATGGATGCCAACAAGAGAGCAGCGAGTGTAGCCCCTGGCAATGCCTCACTAACACAGAGGGGATGACAACTCCATGGGAATAGTGAGGAGCTGGAATGAAAGAAGTATCTGATCAATTATTAACACACACTCAGGACACTAGCCAATTTCGCTGTGCCAGGCAGCAATTCCTGTTGGATGAGCTCTCCATCAGGAGATTTCTGTCCTTAACTATCATGGAAACAGACCCACCCCTGGACAGGCATGTTCACAAGGTGTGAAGGCCAGAGTCCACCTCGCTCACCTCATGACCCCACACTGTGAAGGGGGAGGAGCCAGACAGAGTGACAGAGGACAAGGTCTACAAAATCACTGGCCGTGTTTCATTTTTCATGTGGTTTATTTTTAACCAAATCTTTTATAAACTGCCAAGTTAAATGTATCATTTAGTAGAGTCACTTGAACAGAAAGAGCCCCACCGACTTTTGCAGTCACTCTCGGGGTCCCGCTGGGCAGAATAGATAAGCCCTGTTCATCACAGGATAGGAATACATTGCCCTGGGGAAGCTTATCACACACAGCATCCAAAGATGTGTTTCCATGTGCTCCGAACAAAAATAAATAAATAAACGCAGCATTTGTTGTAAGATTCATGTCTGCCTATAAAAATAATTTAGAATATTCATAAAAATATGAAGTTAAAATATTAAAAATATCCATTATCCTCCAACATAGAAAAAAGAACTACAGATAACTTACGATTTCTTTCCCTCCTGTTGTTATTTTTGTTTTCCTTAATTTATACACAGACACATTCTTTTTCCTTGTTTCCCTGCCACCACTACCTCCTCCAATATTCAGATCACATTGTTCTGTATTCTGATTTTTCTTTAAGAATATATAATTGGCATTTCATTTTGTCATTATTCTTAGAAACATAACTTCTAAAGATTGCATAATAGGCCATGATATGGATCTCTCAAATTTTATTTAATTATTTAATTGAATATTTGTGTTTTCTTAATATGGCATCAAAAGATAAAATGTCACATGAATATACTCACACAAAAATAACTGCTACATCTCTTATTATTCCCTTTGGGTAAATTCTTAAATGTACAATTTTTGTATCAAAATGCAATTTTTTAAGGCTTTTAAAATATGAGTTTCAAATTGTTTTCCAGAAAGTTGTATCTATATCCCTATAAGTATAGAGTGCCTCCCAACACAGAACATTATCATTTTTAAATTTTGGATAATTTGATGGGACAAAAACAATATCATATTGATTTTATTGGCATTTCTTTGATTATTGAGCCTGAATTTGTGATATTTGTTAGCTCTTTCTACAGGGTCATTTGTCAATTAACTTTAATATCTTTATTCAATACTTTGGTATCTTCCAATTTTTGTTGTTGATTCATAAAAGTCTTTTACAAAATGATAGTAATAATCAGTTACATATGCTACAATATTTTTCAAATCATTTTGCTATTAAAAATCAATTTTAGATTTTTTGTGTACATATGAAGGTTCTAAAGGTTTTTTATGTTTTCAAATGTAACAATCTTCACTCTAAGTTTTCTCTTTTTTTCCTTAGAAAGCTTATTTCTGTAGTAAGATTTAAAAAAACAATCTATATTTTCTTTCAGTTGTTTAATGACTTTATTTTAATGTATAAATATTTTATCTATTTTGATCTATTTTGGTGTGTAGTATTAAGTATGAACCAAGTGAGGCGCTGTGCAGGCTTCTGGAGAATGCTGCTCACCTGGGCTCTTCAGTTGTTGCCAGCAATCATGTCGTTGAATTTAAGGAAAGAAAAAGGAAATTGAAAAACCAGTAGCTGTTTCTGAACTCTTTACAACTTTGCCATTTGTATAGGGAAAATCAAAACCAATTAAAATTTTAACTAGACGAACAGTTATCGTTTCAGACCCATCTCACTATAATGTTCTGAAACTTCTTCAAGAGCCCGGCTGTATGATATTGTTGCAGTTTTTCCAAAGACAGAAAAACTTTTTCACGTTGTTGGTACACAGTTAGATTTGGATTTAGTCTGCATAACTGTAACAGAGAGGCTACCATTTTATTTCAGAAGACCCCCTATTAATGTGAGATCAAGCCCTGAGCCTTTGGAGTGGGAGCACTCCAAGACCCTACACTATCTGAGAACTAACCCTGGGGAGTATCAACTAGTGAGAGCTCACACAAAGGAAACCATTTGAATACAAGATCCAGCATCTCCCAACAACCAGTAGCACCCTGTGCAGGAGGCCCCATCTAAACAAAAAATAAAACAAAATTACAAACCCAGTCATCAACAGAGAGCATTACCACCTCATTCAACCTTCCCCATCAGAGGAAAAACAAACAAACAAACAAACAACAAAAACTCAGAACAAATCTCACCCTATAAGAAGCTTACACAAACCACTGGACAAACCTTAGGAGGGCAGAAACCAAAAGGAAGAAAGAATTCAACCTTCTTCAAGGAAAGAATTCAACTTGCCTTGAAGCCTGAGGAAAGGAGACCTCAAAAACAATAAGTTAAAAGAAAATAATGAAAAGGCAGAGAAATACTACACAAATGAAGGAACAAACTAGAAACACAGAAGTCCAAATAAATGAAGAGGAACTAGGCAAACTACCTGAAAAAGAATTCAGAATAATGATAGTAAAGATGATCAAAAAGCTTGAAAACAAAATGGAGAAAATACAAGAATCAATCAACAAAGACCTAGAAGAATTAAAGAATAAACATACAGAGACAAACAACACAATTATTCAAATTAAAAATACTCTAGAAGGAATCAATAGCAGAATACCTGAAGCGGAAGAACAAATCAGTGAGCTGGAAGATAAAATGGTGGAAATAATTTCTGAAGTGCAGAATAAAGTAAAAAGAATGAAAAGAACTGAGGATAGTCTCAGAGACCTCTGGAACAATATCAAATGCACCAATATTTGAATTATAGGGGTCCCAGAGAAGAAGAGAAAAAGAAAGGGTATGAGAAAATTCTTGAAGAGATTATAGTTGAAAAATTTCCCAATATGGTAAAGGAAATAGTCAATCAAATCCAAGAGGTTCAAAGAGTCCCATACAGGATAAACCCAAGAAGAAACACGCCAAGACACATACTAATCAAACTAACAAAGACTAAACACAAAGAAAGAATATTATAAGCAGCAAGAGAGAAGCAACAAGTAAGACACAAGAGAAACCCCATACACTTAATGACTGATCTTTCAGCAGAAACTCTACAGGCCAGAAGGGAATGGCAGGATATATTCAAGGTACTGAAAGGGAAAAATCTACAACCAAGATTACTGTACCCTGCAAGGATCTCATTCAAAATTGATGGAGAAATAAAAAGGTTTTCAGACAAGCCAAAGTTAAAAGGATTCAGTACCACCAAACCAGCTTTACAACAAATGTTAAAGGGACTTATATAGTCAAGAAGTACAAGAGAAGAAAAAAAATATATCTACAAAATCAACCCCAAACAATTAAGAATATGGCAATAGGAACATACGTATCAATAATTACTTTAAATGTAAATGGATTAAATGCTCGAGCCAAAAGACACAGACTGGCTGAATGGATACAAAAACAAGATGCATATGTATGCTATCTACAAGAAACCCATTTCAGGCCTCAACACACATATAGACTGAAAGTGAGAGGATGGAAAAATATATTCCATGCAAATGGGATGCAAGAGAAAGCTGGAGTAGCAATCCTCATATCAGACAAAATAGACCTTTAAATAAAGATTACAAGACATAAGGAAGGACATTACATGATGATCAAAAGATCAATCCAAAAGGAAGACACAACAGTTGTAAATATCTATGCACCCAACATAAAGTAGCACCTCAATACATAAGACAAACACTAACAGACATAAAAGGAGAAATTGACAGTAACACAATAATAGTAGGAGACTTTTAACACCTCACTCACACCAATGGACAGGTCATCAAAACAGAAAATTAATAAGGAAACACATCTTAAATGATACATTAGATGAGATGGATCTCATTGTTAACTTCAGGACATTCCATCCAAATGCAGAAGAATACACCTTCTCAAGTGCACATGGAACATTCTCCAGGATAGACCACATCTTGGGTCACAAATCAAACCTCAGTATATTTAAGAAAATTGAAATCATATCAAGATTCTTCTCCGACCACAATGCTGTGAGACTAGATACATGGAGATTAAACAACACATTTCTAAATAACCAACAGGTTACTGAAGAAATCAAAAGGGAAACCAAAAAATTTCTAGAAGCAAATGACAATGAAAACATGACAACTCAAAACCTATGGGATGCAGTAAAAGCAGTTCTAAGAGGGAAGTTTATAGCAATACAATCCTACCTCAAGAAGCAAGAAAATCACTGAATAGACAACCTAACTTTACACCTAAAACAACTGGAAAAAGAAGAACAACAGCAACAACAAAAAACACCTAAATAATAGAAGGAAAGAAATCATAAAGATCTGAACAGAAATAAATGAAAAAGAAATGAAAGAAACAATAGTAAAGATTAATAAAACTAAAAGCTGGTTCTTTGAGAAAATAAACAAAATTGACAAACCTTTAGCCAGACTCATCAAGAAAAAAAGAGAGAAGAATCAAATCAACAAAATTAGGAATGGAAAAGGAGAGGTTACAACAGACAATGTAGAAATACAAAGGATTATAAGAGACTATTATGAACGACTATATGGTTATAAAATAGATCACCTGGAAGAAATGGACAGAGTCTTAGAAAAGTTCAATCTTCCAAGACTGAACCAGGAAGAAATAGAAATTATGAACAACCCGATCACAAGCACTGGAATCGAAGCTGTGATCAAAAATCTCCCCAAAAAACAAAAGCACAGGACCAGATGGTTCACAGGAGAATTCTATCAAACATTTAGAGACAAGCTAATGCCTATCCTTTTAAAACTCTTTCAAAAAACTGCAGAGGAAGGAACATTTCCAAACTCATTCTATGAGGCCATCATCACCCTGATACCAAAACTAGACAAAGACAACAACACACACAAAAACTACAGTCCAATATCACTGATGAACATAGATGTAAAAATTCTCAACAAAATTTTAGCAAACAGAATTCAGCAACACGTCAAAAAGTTCATACACCATAATCAAGTTGGGTTTATTCCAGGGATGCAAGGATTCTTCAATATATGCTAATCAATCAATGTGATACACCATATTAACAAACTGAAAGATAAAAACCATATGATAATCTCAATAGATGCAGAAAAAGCCTTTAACAAAATTCAGCACCCATTTATAATGAAAACTCTTCAAAAAATGGGCATAGAAGGAACCTACCTCAACAGAGTAAAGGCCAGATATAATAAGCCTATGGCAAACATTATTTTCAATGGTGAAAAGCTGAAAGCATTCCCCCTAAGATGATGAACAAGACAAAGGTGTCCACTTTTGCCACTATTATTCAACATAGTTCTGGAAGTCCTAGCTATAGCAATCAGAGAACAAAAAGAAATAAAAGGAATCCAGATTGGAAAAGAAGCAAAGCTCTCACTGTTTGCAGATGACATGATACTGTACATAGAAAACCCTAAAGATAGTACCAGAAAATTACTAGAACTAGTCAGTGAATTTAGCAAAGTTGCAGGATACGAAATCAATACACAGAAATCACTTGCCTTTCTATATACTAACAATGAAAAATCAGAAAGAGAAATTAAGGAATCAATCCCCTTCACCATTGCAACAAAAAGAATTAAATATCTAGGAATAAACTTACCTAAGGAGACAAAAGAACTATACAGAAAATTATAAGATGCTAATGAAAGAAATCAAAGAAGACATAAACTGATGGAGAGATATTCCATGTTCCTGGGTAGGAAGAATCAGTATTATGAAAATGACTATACTACCAAATGCAATCTACAGATTCAATGTAATACCTATCATATTACCAATGGCACTTTTCACAGAACTAGAACAAAAAATTTCACAATTCATATGGAAACACAAAAGACCCCGATTAGCCAAAGCAGTCTTGAGAAAGAAGAATGGACCTGAAGGAATCAACCTTCCTGACTTCAGATTATACCACAAAGCTACAGTCATCAGGACAGTATGGTGCTGGCACAAAAACAGAAATATAGACCAATGGAACAAGATAGAAAGCCCAGAAATCAACCCATGCACCTATGGCTACCTTATTTTTGACAAAGGAGGCAAGAATATACAATGGGGCAAAGACAGCCTCTTCAATAATGGTGCTGGGAAAACTGGACAGCTACATGTAAAAGAATGAAATTAGAACACTTCCTAACACCATACACAAAGATAAACTCAAAATGGATTAAAGACCTACATGTAAGACCAAAAACTATAAAACTTTTAGAGGAAAACACAGGCAGAACACTCGATGACATAAATCAAAGCAAGATCCTCTATGACCCACCTCCTAGAGTAATGGAAATAAAAACAAAAGTAAACAAGTGGGACCTGATTAAGCTTAAAAGCTTTTGCACAGCAAGGGAAACTATAGGCAAGGTGAAAAGACAACCCTCGGAATGGGAGAAAATAATAGCAAATTAAACAACTGACAAAGGATTCATTTCTAAAATACATTCATACAACTCAATACCAGAAGAACAAACCACCCAATCAAAAAGTGGGAAAAAGACCTAAACAGACATTTCTCCAAAGAAGACATACAGACGGCTAACAAACACATGAAAAGATGCTCAACATTGCTCATTACTAGAGAAATACAAATCAAAACCACAATGAGATATCACCTCACACAAGTCAGAATGGCCAACATCAAAAAGTTACGAACAATAAATGCTGGAGAGGGTGTGGAAAAAAGGCAACACTCTCGCACCGTTGGCGGGAATGTAAATTGATACAGCCACTATGGAAGATGGTACGGAGATTCCTTTAAAAACTAGGAATAAAGTCACCATATGATCCAATAATCTCCCTCCTAGGCATATACCCAGAGGAAACCAAAATTGAAAAAGACACGTGTCCCATTGCTGTTTGCAGCACTATTTAAAATGGCTAAAACATGGAAGCAACCTAGATGTCCATTGAGAGATGAATGGATAAAGAAGCTGTGGTACGTATACACAATGGAATATTACTCAGCCATAAAAAGGAATGCATTTGAGTTAGTTCTAATGATGTGGAGGAACCTAGAACCTATTATACAGAATGAAGTTAGTCAGAAAGAGAAAGATAAATATCATATTCTAACACATATATATGGAATCAAGAAAAATGATACTGAGGAATTTATTTACAGACCAACAATGGAGAAACAGACATAGAAAATAGATTTACGGACATGGGGATAGGGGAAGAGAAGGTGAGATGTATGGACAGAGTAACATGGAAACTTACATTACCATATGTAAAATAGATTGCTAACAGAAATTTGCTGTATGGTTCAGGAAACTCAAACAGGGGCTCTGTATCAACCTAGAGGGGTGGGATGGGGAGGGAGATGGGAGGGAGGTTCAAAAGGGAAGGGATATATGTATACCTATGGCTGAGTCATGTTGAGGTATGACAGAAAACAGTAAAATTCTATAAAGCAATACAGTTCAGTCTGTTCGGTCTCTCAGTCATGTCTGACTCTTTGAGACCCCATGGACTGCAGCACGCCTGGCCTCCCTGTCCATCACCGACTCCCAGAGCTTACTCAAACTCATATCCATTGAGTCGGTGAAGCCCACCCAACCATTTCATCCTCTGTTATTCCCTTCTCTAGCCTTCAATCTTCCCCAGCATCAGGGTCTTTTCAAATGAATCAGTTCTTCACATCAGGTGGCCAAAGTATTGGAGTTTCAGCTTCAACATCAGTCCTTCCAATGAACATTCAGGACTGATTTCCTTTAGGATGGACTGGTTGGATCTCCTTATAGGGTAGTAAAGAAATTACCCTTCAATAAAAAAAAAATTAATTTTTTTTTTTAAAAAGTAAGAACCTAGTAAGGTTTTTAGTCAAATAATTAATCAATTGTCCCGACATTTATTGAGTGTTCTCTCTTCAAACTGATCCATGATGTTATTGTTATATATACTAGGTGATCTTTTATAATATGATCTATTTCTAGACTACTTTGAATCACTGGGCAGTCTACACCTCTGTCAGCACCATATGGGTTTAAAGATTATAGCTCTAGAATACAATTTAATATGTAGAAAGTTTCCCCTCAGCTCTCATATAACTATTTTCATTTTTTCAAAATTTTTTATCCCACTTTTTCCCATTTACTCTTGTCGATCTGTTCTCTACTTTAAATTGGTCCTATGGTGGATATGAAATGCAAATAAGAGACTCAGAGTGAAGATTAAGACAGAATAAATTTATATTCATGCCATATTTACAAATTGAGATAATGATTTTAAGGATTTATTCTCCTTTATTGGGATGCACATTAAATTATTGATTATTGAAATATACTAGAATTAGGTATCTTCTACCTATAATAATACAGTTGAGTAGAATGTCTTAATAAAAATGTTACCAAATTTCATTTTAGGTAATATCTCTGACTTCTTTCCCCTTAAATTCTTCACCAGTGCTGTTAGAAAAAAGCCAAAAGGAAAGCTTCAGATTTTCTCTTTTGTTTCATTTTTTGTTTGTTTGTTTTTTTGATCTTCCTTTGGCAGATGGTGACAACAAATACCCAAACTGGCTGATGATACATCCAGAGACCCCTCAGACCCGTATAATCCTCCTACTTGAAAGCAATGCCCAAAAAGCTAAGAGCAGAAACTTTAAAGCCATTTGTTCAAGTATTTATTTTACATTATTTCCCTAAGGATTAAAGAAATATGAGAACAAGCCATAGAGCTTCGATTGCAAAATCACTGCTATAGAAAAATAAGAAACTCTATTCATTTTATAATGAATAGAGTCAGCTACTAGAGTCAACTAGTCACACCCTCCTCCAGGGAAGGAATCACACTCTACAATATCCCATGGCCAACGGACAGTTTTCTTTTGCACAGCTTACTCTTACTGACAAGGAGCTCTCTGACCAACACCCAGACATTGGAGCAAAAGCCTAAAAATAGAAATTCGAAGCTATTCAATGAAGTAACTCCAAATTTGCTTAAAGGCAATTAACTCAAGATGCTCTCTGATCCCAAACAACAACTCCTAAAATAATTGCTAACATGTTTAATGATGTGGAAATACTGGTGTTCCACAGTAGAAGCTTACAGATGAGAAGAAACTCAACCATCACCATCAATACCAGCAAACATTTAAGGGTCACAGACTGCAAGTAAGGCTCTGAACAAGACACAGAATTCAAAGAAGCCCATGACAGAATTCTTTCCTTTGAGAAGCTAACAATCTAATTGACTGGTCAGGGTACACACAAAGCTCACACAGTTGTATGTGGTCACACAGAATCAATGCCAGACAAGTATTAGAAGAAATAAATCTTCACGCTCTGTGTTTTGTGAACAAATTCACTTGTGATTCCAATTTACTTCCTACCCTTAACTTCCTTTCCCTGTATGTTCTGACCTTTGTATTTATTTAGCTTTGCTGAATTATATGCCTCTGATTCAGCTTCTTTACTTCTTTTGCTCAGTTGCTCTGTCATATCCAACTCCTTGCAACCCTTTGGATTATAGCCCACGAGGCTCCTCTGTCCATGGGATTTCCCAGGCAAGAATACTGGAGTGTGTTGCTACACCCTTCTCCAGGGGCTCTTCCCAACCCAGGGATCCAACCTGCATTTCTTGCATCTCCTACATTGCAGGTGGATTCTTTGCTGCTAGACTCCTTTTAACACATGACAAAGGCACTGCTGAAGGAATCCAGAGGAACAGTTACAAACTGGGATACAAATAGCTCATCCATCAGGTTCTATAAAATCCCTACAAGGCGAGGGTCAAGTCTTAAAGTCTAGCCTACTGCAAGGCTATCTTCTCAAAGTCATTCCTCACCAATACCAGACACCTTAGGAACATCATATTCACTTGGCAAATATTAATCCCATTGCTCAAAATTCAGTTTCAAAAAGCTGCATGAAAATTTAGTTCTTTACACAAAAAATAAACCAGGCATCTCAAAACATTTTAAATCAAACAGATAAAAATGTGGTGATATACTATTTTGGACCTCTACAGGTCTAATTTCCTTTGGATTCATGATTTTTACTTTTTCTAAAGGATTTATAATTCTGTGATATATATGACATCCACACTGTTCCCAAATCAATATCAAATGAAAGGCCTCCCTTGCTACCTCGTCCCCAGCCTACCAAAATAGTGCTGTCTAATCAGGCATCTCTCTGCAGGAAACAGGCCTTCCTACGCAGGAAGCACAGGAAAGGGGACTGGAGACAGCCATCCCAGCGGCTTTTTTGCCAGAAAGGACAAAATGGCTCTTCTGGCAACTCCTGACTCAGGAAATGGCTGAATTAAGTAGTCAATCTGCAGAGTAATTTAGCATGTCATCTGCTTCCTGGCAACAGATATTTGGAAGCATTTGTATTTTAATTCAACTCTGTCATCATCGGAGCTAGCACGCCTTCTCTCCGAGGACCTCAAGGTCAGAGATTTTCCTGCAGTTTCTACAGAGAAACTTCTTTTAGTTCCTCCTCCCTTTCTCCAGGCCCCAGCAGTCTGGCCTCCCCTTTGATTTCTGTCAAGGTCAAGAGAACGCTTGTCTTCAGAGCTAAATATAAGTTGTGTGGAGGTAGGTGGAGACCCCCACAGCCGTGGTTCTCCTGGAAAATACACTTGTGAGGGCGAAAAAGAGTGAGGGGGTGGTGATAGGCCCAGGAGTAGAAGGAGCATTGTTCCTTCTGGGGGCAGGGAACTGAACAAGAGGACGGTAATGTCATTCCATTTGGTCATGGGCTCTGTGGGTAATCCTGCCCACACAGTTTCCCTCCCTGCTCCTCTACTTCTCCATTTTGGCAGTAAACTTAACCAAGAACTGCTCATCCTCTGCCTTTGCAGCTGTGAGAGAGAGATAACACCATGGATACCCTGCATGTCACAAACCAATAGCCCAAAACATGCAACCAGGGGACCTCAGGCGACACATGTTCAGGGTGGTAAGAACCCTACACACGGTTAGAGCAGTTTCTTACAACTGGTGAACACATGTACCCACAAAGTAGCTAAAAGCGAAGCATGGAAAATATAGGCAGGACCATGTAATTCTTACTGTACGTACACATCTGTAATCTTTACCACTTGGGAATGACGATGGCTAAATCCAGATGTGGATAATGAAGCATCAGGAAGGTGATGATTTTTATCTGGGGTAGATGTCACTCTGCTCCTCTCTTGTCATGGGCTCTCTATGGTTTCAGCAACAGGGCCCAGGAAAGTGTGTCCCAAAGTCATAGATAGCAGCAGAGACCTCAACCAAATACTCAAGAAACACTGGGTTTGCAGTCTCCTAGAGTTAAGACCCACATCTTCCAGAAAAAGCTAAGCTGAGACAGGTGAGACCTTTCACATACTTTCCTGCCTTTGGCTCTCACAGCAATTCAGTGAGGTCAGTAGAATTATCCCATTTTACAGATGATGAAAATAAGACCTAAAGAGCAAAGACAGTATATCTATAGTTCATCAATGTACTAAAGGGATGATGCTGGGTTTCTAAATCTATCTGATCCCTAAGTCTGTTCTCTTTCTGTTATATCATGCTTCCGCACACAAATTCTACTATCCTTTGTATACTTAGGGCTTCTCAGATGGCGCTAGTGGTAAAGACCCCATCTGCCAATGCAGGAGACATAAGAGATGTGGGTTTGATCCCTGGGTTGGGAAGACCCTCTGGAGGAGGGCATGGCAACCCACTCTCATATTCTTGCCTGGAGAACTTCATGGATGAGGAGCTTGACGGGCTATAGTCACTAGGGTCACAAAGAGTAGGACACAACTGAAGCAACTTAACACTACATATTTAAGCTCCTTAATTTGTAAAATGGGGCTATAATATCTAATTTTGTGAAACTGCTATGAAGATCAAAAGAAATTACACATATGAGAACAAAGTTTGTAATAGAAATGTAGAGCATTATTTTAATAGTAATTCTATGCAATAACAGTTATGTGTCTTCTATACCTCCAGCTTTGTGATTACAAATGCATGGCGAAAGTGTGTACCAGGCCAGGAATATGGATCTTGTTTGGCACATGACTGAAATATCATTTTGCATTTCATTGATGTTAATGAATTTACATATTTTAACTTAGCTCAAAGGTGGCTCAGATGATAAAGAATCTACCTTTAGTGCAGGAGATGCAGGTTCGATTCCTGGGTTGAAAAGATCCCCTGGAGAAGGGAATGGCAACCCACTCTAGTATTCTTGCCTGGAGAATTCCATGGACAGAGGAGCCTGACAGGGGTTGCAAAGAGTCGGACATGACTGAGTGAGTAAGCAGGCATGCATGCAACCCAATTCAACTAGATTTTGAAGGGTTACATATCCAATTCTACCTGAATCATTCATTTACTTTTAGTTTATTGCTTCAAAGTTCTCATTTAAAAATCCACCTGTACCTAAACACTACCACATTCCCTAAGGAAAAACTTGCGTAGAGATCAGACTATAGCTAGTTAAGTATGACTGAAAATTTCATGGCCAAATATCAAAACAGAAGCCTAATGGAAGAGAAGGATTTCTCCCTGCCTTAATTTTCTTTCCATTTTCTGTAGTCATCAACCTCCCTGTTAGGGGTGGAGCAGTAAGACAGATTACCAGACTTGCCCTGACCTTCAGGAAACAGGAACAAAATATAAGTTAAGATGGCTTATTATTATTCTAAACAATTTGCTATTCAAATTGCTACTCAAATTTAAAAGGAGATAATCAAATTGCTATTCAAATTCACAAAAGGGGATATTCATCAAGAAAACTTTCCTAAAAAGTCTCCTTCAGTTCAGTTCAGTTCAGTCACTCAGTCGAGTCTGACTCTTTGAGACCCCATGGACTGCAGCACACCAGGCCTCCCTGTCCATCACCAGCTCCTGGAGTTTACTCAAACTCATGTCCATGGAGTCCAAAAAATCTCCTATTAAGAAACAAATTCCAAAGTTTAGCATTTCAAAACTACATAATTTGAATACATTTTTGAACCATCTCATGGAATATTTGATTGATTCCACATGTGCAGAGCTTGTAAATAGCTCAGTAATTCCTTCACTGTTTCCAGACACAAACTAAAAGCCTCGTTTTCTTTCCCTGATAGAAAATTAGGCTACTTTTTTTAGGGTCAGGGGGAGAATGTGGGGAAGAAAGGACTATAATGGGAAAATGTAGTTCATTCAGGACTTCAGGGCAGTATTAGAGTTTATATAAATCTTTTCTTCACAGAGTATGTTCCTGGGAAGAGAAAAGATCCCACACAACTTCAGGGATCAGCACACAGTCATGTAACAAGCTAAACTTTTATCTCTTTTTTTAAAATCTTTGAATTACATTGTGTGCATTTATAAAGTTATAGAAAAGAGTTGTTTCAGTGAATGGCACTAAATAAATACAAGGACAGGATTAGCCTTTCATGAAAATGCTTCCATATTCAAGAGTCATTCCATTTTTCTCAGTTTGAAACCCTTTAGTTGGACAGATGCCAAATCATGAGACACAGGGGTCAGAACACCTGGATTTGATCCAGACTTTGTGATCTCGAAATTATCCTATTTGAGTCAATCCCGAAAGATCTGTTGCATGATTTCTAATGTGCAATATCCTCCCATCCTCACTATGGAACCCTAAGTTGATAGTGTTATTTACGAGGTTATTGTGAGGATTATACAGTAATACCTAATATGTTCTCATAGAACCATGCCAAGGTGTAACATAGGCATGGGAAATACTCATTTTTGTTCTTGCTGTCGTTGTTATTTAGACGGCTGCTAGATAATGGGATCTTCAGTTTCAATGCCAGCACCACATTATCTAAAATTTTCATCAAAATAAAGCTAATTCTCTTGCCTGCTCAAAAAGAACATGTAGATATTTTAAAAATCTTTTCCATTTACTCTCTAGCATCTGAGCTCCTGTGTTATCATAAATCAGCTTAATTTCATTTATTAAGAAAGGACAGGGACTTCCCTGGCTGTCCAGTGGTTAAGGCTCTGCACTTCCACGTTAGGGGACACAGGTTCGATCCCTGGTGGAGAAACTAAGATCTTGCATGCCTCGTGACCGAGCCAAAAACAAAAGCAAAAGAAAGGACAGCACATCACCCCGGTGTGAAACACCCTGATTATAGTCTTCAGGAGCCTATGGATGGTGTCTTGGTACTAATTTCCTGATTTCTCAACACATTTAAAGAAGGTGCTTTAGTAATTGTGAACCAGCAAGCATTCAGCCAGGCAGCAGCTACTTACGGCACTCCTGAAAAGGTCCTGGGAGGGCCTGCTTTCCAAAGAAATCTGTGAGTGTGACTTGCCTCAGCACTTCAAGCAGAGAGTTTAAGAAGTCAACTGTGTAAAGCCTCTGAAGATGAAAGAGAGTGTTGACTAAGAACTATAGACATCCTCTCCGTCCTTCAGTGTCCTCCAGGCTTATGAAAGCATTTTTCTACAAATGATACTTATATATTATTCACACCATAAACAAAAATCTTTTGAAATTATTTTAATTAGATTTGGGATCTTTTTCCCATCTTGAGATGGAAACAGATAGACGTCTGTTCAAAGAAATTATTTTCTCTTCAGAAGTCATAGGAAGTACAAGGTAACCTGACAGAGAAAGGCAAACAGCCCTAGTCTCAGAAGATTCCTAGGCTGCATTCCTTAGACCAGGTACTTAGCATAAAATTTTTCTGACACTGAATCAGGTGTTATTTCAGAAAAATAATACTCAATAGACAGAGATTGTTTTAGCAGCTTTCCTTGCTCAGTCAAAATCCTGTTCACATCACTTAACTCTTTGAGAGACAAAAAATCTATAAAGTACTTATAGTAAAGATCTTATTCTGTGCTAGGCACGGTTCCAGTTTTATTGTGCTATTAAATTAAATAATTGAATTCTCTGGGATTAGTCCTATGAGTGTTATTTCTGTCCCATTTTACAGATGAAGATGAGGTTAAGAGATATTGATCAAGATCACACATAGTACATTGCTGCTGCTGCTGCTAAGTTGCTTCAGTCGTGTCCGACTCTGTGTGACCCCACAGACGGCAGCCCACCAGGCTCCCCCGTCCCTGGGATTCTCTAGGCAAGAACACTGGAGTGGGTTGCCATTTCCTTCTCCAATGCATGAAAGTGAAAAGTGAAAGTGAAGTCGCTCAGTCGTGTCCGACTCCTAGCGACCCCTTGGACTGCAGCCTACTAGGCTCCTCTGTCCATGGGATTTTCCAGGCAAGAGTACTGGAGTGGGGTGCCATTGCCTTCTCCAACATAGCACATTATGGAGCTAGTATTTAAACCCAAGATGTCTGACCCCAGAGTCCTCTATCTTAACCACTCAGTTATATTACCTTTTTTCTCCCCGAAATGAAAGTTAATGTCTTTAAAATTTAGAATATCACATGGCATACTTCTGGGCTTCCCTGATGGCTCAGTGGTAAAGAATCCCCCTGCCAACACAGGAGACACAGATTTGATCCCTGGTTTCGGAAGATCCCCTAGAGAAGGAAATGGCAACCCAACCCAGTATTCTTGTCTGGGAAATCCCATGGACAGAGGAGCCTGGCAGGCTACAGTCCATGGGTTCACAAAAGAGTTGGACACAACTTAGCAACTAAACAACAACAATAGCTTCTTGCACTATAATAGAATTCTCAATATCTTGCTTTAGAGTATAATTAAAAGTAATAATGTATCAGGAGTTCAACTTATTAACTTAATGAGCTCTGATTTCAATATTTTTCTGTGTGTACCTCACTTCAGTCAATCCACAAGTGTCTATTTTCAACATATCTATCATCTACATTTATACATATACAGCCTATATGACAGGGGATATTCTCAGCCTATGCTTTTCTTTGCAACAAATACTTTTCTCTAGCATAATTGCTACCATCAGTTACACAGAAGCACGTTCAAGGCCATTCACACTGGCCTTCACAGAGGAGACAAAGTTATATGAGTTAATATTTACGCCTCAATCATCTTCACCTTTGGAGTTTTCAGTGTTGTAAGTCAGTTTGAAACATATTGCTGTCTAGACAGCAAGAAGTTATATGGCTTAGTCTATAATAATTTTCTGAAACTCAAAGTACAACAGACATCTGAATGGCTGTCAAACCAATGATTAATTTCCAATACATGCTGGAATATATTTATTGATGAGTAGTTATATCAAATGTTGGAAATAACTGGACTAGCTATTTATAGTCACCAAAGTTCCTCAGTCACTTGAGGTTAGGGCTTCCCTTTCAGTTGCTATAAACACAACTTCCTCTCAAGACTCTGTTTATACGTCTGCTTGTCAACCCAGCGCCAGTCACTGGCGCTCCCGTTTTTACTGCCACTGCCCCCTCATCCTGTTTATAGGGCAGAGGGGGGACCACAGACACAGAATTATTTTAACTTATCAAAGCCTTGGAGAAACTAGCCACATTTGTTGTGTTTTAAAATGATTCATTTTTTAGTTGGGCCTTTAGCTTAATATTGCTTTTCCAAGAGTTGGTCACATAAAGTTCATCAGCCTGAGCAAACAATTTTAAGGCAAATTATATCAAAACCAGATAACTATACTCACAAATCTTCCTTGACCTCCTCAAAGGATAATTTACATTATCAACTCAGAGCAAGGGATCCTTTTATTTTTAAGAATGAATCTTGTTAGAATTGCCTTAGGAATTTTTTTTAAAAATAGATGATAGATATGATAGATGTTTGAAACCTATACCAATCAATTAAACCAGTTTTGTTTTTTAAAAAACTCCCCTTTGATTTTGTTATACAGCCAGGATTATGAACCACTGCTCAAAAGTCACTATCCATGACAAACAAATGACCAAATAAATGTTTTACATAGGATTGGATCACAAAGATTCCTGCTAATTTTCACCCAAACCTTCCAAACAGATTGGCACGAAGTGGCCATACTGACTGGGGACAGAAAGCAGTCCTCAAGCATAGACGATCACACTGTGTCCTGGGATTCAGTTGTCCCCTTTGGCAGAGCCTCGCTGTAACCTGGTCTCTTTAAGAATGGGACAAGCACACTAAGGGTTAGCCTCCAGAACCTTGTAAGCATAAAGAAGAAATTAGGTTTTGATCCTTACCATGAAGTTCTGGTGAAAAGAAAGAAGTGGGACACTCTCTTGAAGTTCAATGCAGCTCCCTCCACAGATCAAAAGACAGCCTTGAAAAGAAATGATATAATGCGTTCAGTGTAAGAAAGAAAAGGGAGATCAGAGATTAAAGCGTAGAGGTCCTAAGTCTTGGGATGCCCTCCACCCACCCAGGGTATCAAACAGGGAACTTTGATAAAGATGCAATGTTGCTAAAAATCAATTCAATTCCATGTCGAGAAACAGCAGAGCAGTGTCTGACAGTGGGAGCTGACCTGGTGCTTACAGGTAGGTTCTGGTGTTTCCCTATTGGATGGAAAAGATTTCACAAAGCACCAGCACTAGGCAAGTCCACTCTGTAACCATGATGGATCAGGACAGACGCAAGACCATGATGTTTCAACACAAAAACAGAAACGTTGTCCAAACAACAAAAATGAACCAACTCTCTTGTCCTGCCTAATGGAATTATGGCTGTGGATTTACTGATTATAGCTATAGCCTCAGTCTAGTCTCCCTTCCTTCTAGATCAGATCTGTGACAATATCCCATCACAGAATCACCTCCATTTCCTGACAGTGTCCAACCCACAGCAGAGACCTATTTCCTCAAGCCCTCACCCAAATCACCTAGCACAAGCCCAAATCCCATCACTAGTCATTTCTGCCACCTTCCACAGTTCCCCATGGTGTGTGTCCTCTTTCATAGCAATGTGTCATAAATAGATCTTGTCCACCTACAGGGGGATTCTTAGTAGTCTCTGCCAGGAAAGCATTGGCAATGTTTTCTTTAAGCATGTAGAACATGCCACTTCAAGAATAAAAGAAATCCATTTCTCTGTTGATGGACATTTAAGTTGCTTTCATGTCATTGCTATCATGGATAGTGCTGCAATGAACGCTGGGATGCAATGTGTCCTTTGGAATTATGGTTTTCTCCAGGTATTTGCCCAGTAGTGTGATTGCTGGGTCTAATGGAGAGCTCAGGGAACACTATTCAGTGCTCTGTGGTGACCTAAATAAGAAGGAAATCCAAAAAAAAGGGGATATATTAATATGTATGTGCATGGCTGATTCACTTTGCTGTACAGTAGACACTAACACAACATTGTAAAGCAAGTGTACTCCAATAAAAAAAATTTAAAAGAACAGAAGAAATATAAGATAGGTCCTAGTATTTGAAGTGTTCAGATGGGCTAGGAAGATCTCTAGGGAGTGGAACATAAGCACGTGATCAAGGCTATGTGTGTACACTGGCAGAGAAATGCCAGATCACTCTTGAAAATTGTCAAGAAGATGAGAGTAAGCTGTGCTTTGAGAGAGAAACAGAAGTAGAAGATGTGGAAGACAGGCACAGGGGCAACAGGATAACTTTCCATCCCGTTTCACAAGTTAGGGACCCCAAGGTTTCCTTCTCTTGGTTCAACAGTTTCAACTTTTAGCATTTTATCCCATATTTTCTTGAAAGTAATTTTGGAAGAAGAAAGGCACCTAATACATTTTAACTTTTTGCATGTTCCTTCTGTGTTTTGAAGAAAGAAATGATGTCCACTCCATTGTTTAGCCAAGTCCTGGAAACACAGTGCAGGAGTAAAAGAATGCCTGTGCTCTGAGACTGTACATTATTCATGACACATAGAATTAAAAAAAATAATACATGAAAAGGTCACTGTTGACGTCAGCTGGGGAGATGCATATAGAGTGTTTGAATATTATTCAGTTGAATAGGAGACTCTGTCAGTGAATCAGGCCAATAAAATAGCCCCACTACTAACAGCAGTTGTATGACAGTTTTGTTCCTTTTTATCCCTCTGAGCTCCATTTCAGAAATTAATTGGTTTAGACAATCATCAAACAATATATCCCTATGTTTCTCAAACAAATCCTATCTGCATAATATTTTGTATATTTGGTCACCACTTTATCCTTTCTGTAGTTCAGTGTTGTTTGTTTTTTTAACTTTTAAGTTTTTTTTTTTCCTTTCAAATGAAACTTCATGGAAGCTGTGATGTAAAACAAAATTTAAAAAAGAATACTTTAGCTGAAGTGGGTGGATGTGGGGAGGTCCAGAGTCACACTCCCCACTCCACCTTTATGCCCTTGAAGATCCTTGAGAAATTTCTAGAACTTCAAAGAACACGATGTTAAAGCAACTGCTCTGCTAAATCACCTCCACAGCTCATGGCTGCTGCCTGTCAGTGTTTTTGAACTTGGGAAGTTCAAATTGAAACTTGAATCGAAAGTTGTGAAGTACAATTCTGTAAAGCAATTATCCTTCAATTAAAAAAATGAATAAATTTAAATTTTAAAAAAAGCTGTGAAGTGATAGAATGGAGATGGGGGAGAGATAAACTGAGATCCTTGGCATGTGGAGAGAAATGCATGGCAGAGGCTCGTCCCAGGTGAGTGCTCAGCTGCCTTCAAAACTTCCATGTTGCAGCCACTAAGGAAAACAATATAGAGGCTCCTTAAAATAACTAAAAATAGAGTTACCATATGATCCAGCAATACCATTCCTTGACATATATCTAGAGAAAACTCTAATTCAAAAATATACATACACCCCATTGTTCACAGCAGCACTATTTACAACAGCCAAGACATGAAAGCAACCCAAGTGCCCATCAAGAGAGGAATGGATAAAGAAGATGTAGTATATGCATACAGGAATATGCCTCAACTATCAAAAAGAATGAAATAATGCCATTTGCAGCAACATGGATGGAGCAAGATTATCATATTAAGTGAAGTCAGACAGAAAAAGACAAATATCATATGATATTGCTTATACGTGGAATCTAAAAATAATGATACAAATGAATTTATTTACAAAACAGAAACAGATAGGCTTACAGACATAGAAACAGAAACTTATGATTACCAAAGGGCATGGGAAGGAAGGATAAATTTTTAGTTTCGGATTAGCAGATGCAAACTCTTACGTATAGAATGGATAAACAGCAATGTCCTACTGTATAGCACAAGGAACTATATTAAATATCCTACAATAAACCATAATGGAATAGAATATGAAAAATTATATATATATATATATATTTCACTGAATCACTTTGCTGTATACCAGAAACTAACACAACATTAAATCAGCTATATTTCAATAAAAGATTAAAAAAATCTTCCTCTGCATCCTCCATCCAAAGTATTGCTACACTTCCTCAGGTGCTTCCTAAGTGCTCTTTTCAGCTAGCTCTAAAATGTCATCAGCTATTATCTCTTCGCCCCTCCCATTACCTAAATCTCTATCCACTCAACCCTCCTTTCTCTTCTGCAGCCTCACCTGGGCACTCTTATCCCATCTGGCGGATACCACTCCACCAGCAGCCCTGCTCTGTACCATCCTCAGTTAGATATCACCTGTCCATCCTTTCTTATGTTACTCCTGTTAGGGTGGAACCAAGTCACACTTCTCCTGACTGCCATGTGTTACAGAACCTTGAGTAAAATAAGTCTTCAAGGGCTCACTTCGAGTTATGGTCCTTTATCATCTCTCTGGATACAACTTTTAACAGGAGTCTATTTTGTTTAGGAAAGAAACCTAAATATCAGGTGTCACGTCCTACCTCTCCTTTATTTGGCTATACTTGTTTCCTAGGTGACTATATCTAGCCTCATGGTCCTAGACACCATGCACACCCTAAAAATTCCTAAATGTATACCTCTAACCTCAACCATAGGGCTTCCCTGGTGGCTATACAGGAGACCCAGGTTCACTTGCTGGGCCAAGAAAATCCCCTGGAGAAGACAATGGCTACCCACTCCTGTATTCTTGCCTGGAGAATTCCATGGAAAGAGGCGCCTGGCAGGCTACATCTGATTTAGGCTTATCCCTAAATCAGAGTCACAAATCAAACTGCCAACATGATATCTACCCATGGATATCAAATTCATGCCTGAAACTTACATGTTTACAAATAAATATATGTCCTATCCTGCTCTCCTCCCCAACCTCAGTTCAGTTCAGTTCATCTCAGTAGCTCAGTCGTGTCTGACTCTTTGCAACCCCATGGACTGCAGCACGCGAGGCCTCCCTGTCCCACACCAGCTTCTGGAATTTACACAAACTCATGTCCATTGAGTCAGTGATGCCATCCAACAATCTCATCCTCTGTCATCCCCTCCTCCTCCCACCTTCAATCTTTCCCAGCCTCAGGGTGTTTTCCAATGAGTCAGTTCTTCCCATCAGGTGTCCAAAGTATTGGGAGTTTCAGCTTCAACATCAGTCCTTCCAATGAACACCCAGGATTGATCTCCTTTAGGATGCACTGGTTGGATCTCCTTGCAGTTCAAGGGACTCTCAAGAGTCTTCTCCAACACCACAGTTCAAAAGCATCAGTTCTTCGGCTCTCAGCTTTCTTTATAGTCCAACTTTCACATCCATACATGACTACTGGAAAAACCATAGCTTTGACTAGACGGACCTTTGTTGGCAAAGTAATGTCTCTGCTTTTTAATAAGTTGTCTAGGTTGGTCATGACTTTTCTTCCAAGGAGCAAGCATCTTTTAATTTCATGGCTGCAGTTACCATCTGCAGTGATTTTGGAGCCCGAAAAGATAAAGTCTGCCACTGTTTCCCCATCTATTTCCCATGAAGTGATGAGACCAGATGCCATGATCATAGTTTTCTGAATGTTGAGTTTTAACCCAACTTTTTCATTCTCCTTTCACTTTCATCAAGAAGCTCTTTAGTTCTTCTTCACTTTCTGCCGTAAGGTTAGTGTCATCTGCATATCTGAGATTATTGATATTTCTTCCAGCATTCTTGATTACAGCTTGTGCTTCATCCAGTCCAACATTTCTCATGATGTACTCTGCATATAAGTTAGATAAGCAGGGTGACAATATACAACCTTGATGCACTCCTTTCCCGATTTGGAACCAGTCTGCTGTTCCATGTCCAGTTCTAACTATTGCTTCTGAGAAGGCAGGTCAGGTGGTCTGGTATTCCCATCTTTTGAAGAATTTTCCACAGTTTGTTGTGATCCACACAGTCAAAGGCTTTGGTATAGTCAATAAAGCAGAAGTAGATGTTTTTCTGGAACTCTCTTGCTGTTTTGATGATCCAGCGGATGTTGGCAATTTGAAAGACAGGTTCCTCTGCCTTTTCTAAATCCAGCTCGAACATCTGGAAGTTCACGGTTCACATGCTGTTGAAGCCTGGCTTGGAGAATTTTGAGCATTACTTTGCTGGTGTGTGAGATGAGTGGAATTGTGCAGTAGTTTGAGCATTCTTTGGCATTGATTTTCTTTGGGATTGGAATGAAAACTGACCTTTTCCAGTCCTGTGGCCACTGCTGAGTTTTCCAGATTTGCTGGTATATTGAGTGCAGCTCTTTCACACCATTTATTTTAGGATTTGAAATAGCTCAACTAGAATTCCATCACCTCCACTAGCTTTGTTCATAGTGATGCTGCCTAAGGCCCACTTGACTTCGCATTCCAGGATGTCTGGCTCTAGATAAGTGATCACACCATCACGGTTATCTGGATCATGAAGATCTTTTTTGTATAGTTCTTCTGTGTATTCTTGCCACCTCTTCTTGATATCTTCTGCTTCTGTTAGGTCTATACCATTTCTGTCCTTTATTGTGCCCATCTGTGCATGAAATAGTCCCTTGGTATCTCTAATTTTCTTGAAGAAATCTCTAGTCGTTCCCATTCTATTGTTTTCCTCTATTTCTTTGCATTGATCACTGAGGAAAGCTTTCTTATCTCTCCTTGCTATTCTTTGGAACTCTGCATTCAAATGGGTATATCTTTCCTTTTCTCCTTTGCCTTTTACTTCTCTTCTTTTCACAGCTATTTGTAAGGCATCCTCAGGCAACCATTTTGCCTTTTTGCATTTCTTTTTCTTGGCAATGGTCTTGATCACTGCCACTTGTACAATGTCACAAACCTCCGTCCATAGTTCTTCAGGCAGTATCAGATCTAATTCCTTGAATCTATTTGTCACTTCCACTGTATAATCATAAAGGATTTGATTCAGGTCATACCTGAATGGTCTAGTGGTTTTCCCTACTTTCTTCAATTTAAATCTGAATTTGGTAATAATGAGTTATGATCTAAGCCACAGTCAGCTCCCGGTCTTGTTTTTGCTGACTGTATAGAGCTTCTCCATCTTTGGCTGCGAAGAATATAATCAATCTGATTTTGATATTGACCATCTGGTGATGTCCATGTGTCGAGTCTTCTCTTGTGTTGTTAGAAGAGAGTGTTTGCTATGACCAGTGCATTCTCTTGGCAAAACTCTATTAGCCTTTTACCTGCTTCCTTTTGTACTCCAAGCCAAATTTGCCTGTTACTCCACATATCTCTTGATCTCCTACTTTTGCATTCCAGGCCCCTATAATGAAAAGGACATCTTTCTTGGGTATTAGTTCTAGAAGTTCTTGAGGTCTTCATAGAACCATTCAGCTTCAGCTTCTTCAGCATTACTGGTCATGGCATAGACTTGGATTACCGTGATATCGAATGGTTTGCCTTGGAAACAAACAGAGATCATTGTGTCATTTTTGAGATTGCATCAATGTACTGCATTTTGGACTCTTTTGTTGACTATGATGGATACTCCATTTCTTCTAAGGGACTCTTGCCCCCAGTAGTAGATATAATGGTCATTTGAGTTAAATTCACCCATTCCAGTCCATTTCAGTTCACTGATTCCCAGAATGTCGACGTTCACTTTTGCCATCTCCTGTTTGACCACTTCCAATTTGCTTTTATTTATGGACCTAACATTCCAGGTTCCTATGCAATATTGTTCTTTACAGCATCAGACTTTACTTCCATCACCAGTCACATCCACAACTGGGTGTTGTTTTTGCTTTGTCTCTGTCTCTTCATTCTTTCTGGAGTTATTTCTCTACTGATCTCCAGTAGTATATTGGGCACCTACCGACCTGGGGAGTTCATCTTTCAGTGTCCTATCTTTTTGCTTTTTCATACTATTCATGGGGTCCTCAAGGCAAGAATACTGAAGTAGTTTGCCATTCTCTTCTCCAGTGTACCACGTTTTTTCAGAACAGTCCACCATGACCTGTCTGTCTTGGGTGGCCCTACACAGCATGGCTCATAGTTTCATTGAGTTAGACAAGGCTGTGGTCCATGTGATCAGATTGGTTAGTTTTCTGTGATTGTGGTTTTCAGTCTGTCTGCCCTCTGATGGAAAAGGATAAGAGGCTTATGGGAACCTTCCTGATGGAAGAGACTGACTGAGGGGGAAACTGGGTCTTGTTCTGATGAGCAGGACTATGCTCAGTAAATCTTTAATTCAATTTTATGTTGATGAGTAAGGCTGTGTACTCTCCCTGTTTTTTGACCTGGAACCAAACTATGGTGTAGGTAATGAAGATAATGGCAACCTCCTTCAAAAGGTCCCATGCATGCATTGCTACACTCAGGGCCCCAACCCTGCAGCCGGCCACCGCTGACCCACACTTGTGCTGGAGACTCCTGGACACTCACAGGCAAGTCTGGGTCCATCTCTTGTGGGGTCACTGCTCCTTTCTCCTGGGTCCTGGTGCACATAAGGTTCTGTTTGTGCCTGCCAAAAGTCTGTTTCCCCAGTCCTGTGTAAGTTCTGGTGGCCCTATGGTGAGGTTAATGGCGACTTCCTCTTATAAGAGGGCTTATGCCATACCCAGGTCTACTGCACCCAGAGCCCCTGCCCCTGCAGCAGACCACTGCTGACCAGTACCTCTTCAGGAGACACTCAAACACAGTTCTGTCTCAGTCTCTGTGGGGTCTCTGGGTCCTGGTGCACAGGACTGAACTGAACTGAACTAGCACTTTAATGGAACTTAGGGCCTATGACCCTGACTTAGAAAAAACTTGGAAGATCAAGGTCAAGATGACTTGTTATGGCAATATATTAAGCCAACTTTCATCTCAAGTTTTCTGGTAAAACGCAAATGAAAGAGTAGCTTGCAGTGTAGCAATACTATGTGAAATGTCCTCCTAAAATAGTGTTGAGAGATTTTACCACAATTATCCTCCTTTTTTTTTTTTTTCCTGGTGAGGAGAATCTGAAAGGTGTTATGAAGAGGATTGTTGTTGTTTAGTCACTAAGTCATGTCCATCTCTTTTGCGACCCCATGGACTGTGACCTGTCAGGCTCCTCTGTCCATGGAATTT
Organism: Giraffa tippelskirchi; assembly: GCF_054371585.1. Classification (NCBI taxonomy): domain Eukaryota; kingdom Metazoa; phylum Chordata; class Mammalia; order Artiodactyla; family Giraffidae; genus Giraffa; species Giraffa tippelskirchi. Next base: position 136,890,251 of record NC_137283.1, read on the forward strand.
CCCAGACAAGGATACTGGAGTGGTTTCCCATTTCTTCTTCCAGGGGATCTTCCCAACCCAGAGAATGAACCCACATCTCTTGCATCACCTGCGTTGGCAGGCGGATTTTTTACCACTGAGCAACCAGTAAGCCCTGAAGAGAATAATATACATTAAAGTGTACGTTTTAAAAAAACCAAGTGTCTCCTTCTTCTTTAAAAACGATTTTTCTTCCAGCTCTCAAAAGCAAGTTTGGAATTTCCTTCAAATTGGTTGGTCAACCAACACCCACACTGCCACCACCCCCCAAAAAAACCCCACAATTATGTTCTAAAAGAGAAGTGTCTTCATCAGCATCATTTCAAGTCTAGGAGGATTCTTTTGGCCCCAACAACAGTGACAGCAAATATTTACAGAGAAAAGACTGAGGCCTAAACCAGTTCATGACATGGCTCTGGGACCCTCTGCAGCTCTCTCACCTACTCAAGTCACATATTCTTTGGTTCCCCTTTTGGTTTGAGCTACTTTGACTTGCACTTATTTAACCAGCTTTTGCTTCTTAATCCCTTTGGGAAAACTGCTAATTCTCCTGTATTGTTTTTATTATATTTCTAATCCCCTTTCAAGGATTTGGCTGGTTACAAGAAATTGGAAAGTTACAAATAAATAAACCCCAGATGGATCCCATGTAACACATATACTTCCAGTTATTTGTTCTACTACTAATAATAAAGGTCTGACAGTGTACACTGGTTTAAAGGATTTAAAGTCATGCTAAACTGAGACATTGTCTCTGCCAGTCTTCTGGAAATTTCTATTTGAAAATAGGAAGAGTGTGGAGCCGATATCTCCTTACTCATGGAGCAGGGACATTTCTGGGAATGTTTTTGTGACTCAGTGACAACCTGATTTATTTATTTCCATCTGAGGACATCTTGGAGCATTAGATAAAAGATAGCACAAGCTACTTTGGTTTCAGCCAAGTAGGTGGGTGAGGAAATAGATGAATTATATCAAATTGCTAGTTTGTTGGATTTTTTTTTCACTCAATTCCACCTTCTATGGGTTTCTACCTCTAAATCTGTTCCTATGCATAGTCACAGCCATATTTAGGAATTAAATCCATTTTTCATTTCGTGACTCTTGATTCCTGATTCATCTCAGTCCACATACCCTGGCAGGCATCCACTTACACACACAGGCTGTGCTGCAAATGTTGCTTAGTAAATTAGAGGTTTGAAGTGCCAAACACATTTTCCCTATACAAACCATGTTACAGATGGTGGTTAGTTACCCAGTCCAGACAGCAAATGCCTTTATGTACACCATACAGGTGAATGATGACATTGAAGAGCCTTAGAGATGCTAACCCTGCTTAGAGATGTTCAGAATGTGTTGTTCCAGGGGACTCGTGCTCACTTACCAGGCCAGCACCCTGGGGCCCCAGGGGGGAGCTTTGAAGGAGGAGCCAGCTTGCTCCTCTGGAGGTTCTGAATTAGGGAATGAGTGATGGCAGCTTGTCCAGAGTGTGGGGGCTCCCATAGCAGTGATGCTCTCTCCAGAGTGTGGCAGGAAGAGGGTGGTGGCAGTAGAGATGCTGCAGCATATGGCTTTTCATTCAGGCAGGCTGCTTGTTCTTCATGCTAATGCTTTCAGGGTAGAGGTCACCTCAGATCAAGTCAGGATGCTGTCACCAAGGAGGAGGGGATGCTGGGTATTCACAGGCAAGCAGCAGTCTCTGGCCCCACACATGTTATTTCAACTAATTACAAACAGATTAACTCAACTCTATATGTTATTCATAGGGCGAAGAAAATCCTGAATAAGAAAGCTTAACATAAACTTTCGCTCCTGGAAGCATAGAGCTTTAAGAATAAAGAAACATCAACATCTGGTGAAATTCCAAAGCATTATAGATGTTTCCTTTTAATAGCACTCAGGAGGCAAACCAGGATGTATATATTTTTGCCATCTCTTGCATTAGGAAAGGACCTCCACTTCCACTCTTAACTGACTTGTTTAGGATTCAATTTTCCCTCTGCTCTGATTTCAAACTATTAAAAACAAACAAAAAGAGCTAGGCTAGGCCAAACTTGCAAGTGTTTTCCAATGGAAAATACGTCATGCTCTCTCAGAAAGCCACAAGCAAACCAGGTCTGACAGCTGACCTTGATTGAATTTTTTCCCCTCTCTTTAGGTGGGAGGGAGGGAGAGAGAGAATTGACTTGTGATAAAATAAGAGCATTTAATTTTAAATTTTCCCAGGGTATTATGCACTATCGCTGATGCTTCTCTATTAGTCTATTCTACCACTGCTGGGAGAAGGAGGAGTCAAGAATAGTGGGTTTCCAGTTCGGGTGCTTGGGCAGAGAGAGGAGCAAATGAAAATGAGTTCAGTGTTAGACACATTTAGCTCATTGTGCCTATGGGATATGCACATAGTTAAGCAAATTGAAATGAAGGCCTAGCACTCCAAAGAAACATCCAGCTAGAGTCACCTTGAAAGTCATAAGGATATAAAAGTTAAAGTCTGGCACAGATGTGATTATCCAGGAAAAGACAGAAAATAGCAGAGGACAGAACACCATCACTTAAAGCAGTGCTTCTCCAACTTGAAGTGCAAGAAGGTAACTTGGGCATCTTGTCAGAGGCAGATTCTGATTCAGTAGGTCTATGGTGCCTACCGAATTCTGCATCTCTAATCAAAGCTCCCAGGATTGGTTGATGCTGCTTGACCTCAGATTACACTTAGAGTTGCAAGGATTTTGTGAACAGCAAATACAAAACACACACACACACACAATGAACCTGAACTAAAATTAGAGAAGGTGTGTGTGTGTGTGTGTGTGTGTGTGTGTGTGTGTGTATGCTCAGTCATGTCTGACTCTTTGTGAACCCATGGACTTCAGCCCACCAGGCTGCTCTATCCATGGAATTTTTCCAAGCAATTACTGGAATAGGTTGCCATTTCCTTCTCCAGGAGATCTTCCAGATCCAGGGATCGAACCCGTGACTCGTATCTCCTGCATTGGCAGGTGGATTCTTTACCGCTAGTGCCACCTAGGAACCCCAGAGATGTGGAAAGGGAAGGAAAAAAATTAAAAAACAAAAACCAGAGACTCAGACTGAGGAAGCTGAATAAGGATATGATCATGTGCTTCAGAGGTCTAGAAGACTAGACTGAACTGGGTATTTGGAAATGGAGAAGCCATGTGATGACCTATAAAGCAGCTTAAAAGCCCACAGACAGACTTCAGTGGGCTGAAGAATTAAGGAAGTGAAGACAGTGACGATAATCTTTATATGTCTTAGAGAAGCAAAAATATCAGCAGTGGCCTGAGAATCACCTTGGAGTCTCCTCAAGGAGAAGTGACTATTCTACTGTTGTCAAGGTGCCATGTGGTACTTTGAAACTGTCACTATTAAGGGCCTTAGTACTCTGACCAAGCAGGTTTAAATGTTGCAGACCATTTGTCTGTCATGATTCCTCCCCAGGTTTCTGGGAGGAGGTTTAAACCAAAGAAGTATAATAAATCTATGTGGGTGGAACCTGTGGATCATACTCACAAAATTCTAACTAACCTATGTATACACATGTGGAAAATGGAAGAAACACATGAAAATGACAATAGTTGCATTATTATTGTGAGACTTAAGTAATTTTCAAAATTTTCTTTAAAAAAACAAATAATTTATCTATGTACATCCTTCACTTTTTAAATAGTTAACAAATATTTTGGATATATAATAAAAATCACAAAAAGAATATAAGATGTTTATTTGTTTCTCAGCTGCTTGATAAAATACACTGAATAATTTCTCCTTTTCTTTCCTGAATTAACATGGGAACAATATGATATTATGCATACTCTGTGATGATATATATGGGCTCATTTATTTCAGATAGTATTATTTCCTTCCTATGACAAGTCATTGCCAAGAAAATGAAGTTAAAGATTCTATTTGTAAAAGAATAAATGTTCTTACTTGATAAATATAGATAACTCACATTACAATTTATTCTTGGAGTCTTTCCCTTCCTCATCCATTCATTAATACATAATGCATTTCTGATTTTTTTTTCTCACTCAAAAGCTGTATTTGGAAATCAGTTAATGAACTAAACAAATCTACAAAATTGTTTTTAATGGCATAAGAAAAACCCTTTGATACCATTATATTAATACTGGAACTTTTTCTGTTCTAACATGATGGCACAGATGTTTCTTTCTGTATTATAACTGAAGGTAAATTATTTAACCAATTTTCTTGGTAACTGGCAAATGGTACTGGTGAATTCATGTATTTAATCATGGACAACTTGATGTAGGCCACTGCATATCTCTGTCTACTTTATTCTGTTAAAATCAAAAGCTTAAAGAGGAATGTGTTCCTGGGAGTCTAAATGCCTTCAAGAAACTGAATCTAGCTGGCTCAGGGTGCCTTCTACAGAGAAGTGGAAGAAACACACAGCAAGACTGTCCACAGCATGTGAAAAGCAGTTAATATATCTCCCAGCCACTGATGTGCTATCATTCATAAAGCACTACTAAATATGTGAAAAGGTTAAAATGAAATCATCTGCTATCATATGGCTCTGACCTAAATTTCTGCCTGGAAAACCACATAGAGGATATTTAACTTCTCACTTTCTATGGTGTATAGAAAATATTTATCAGTGAAAATATAAAGAAGAAAAAAATGGATTGCAAAGCAATAAATTAGCTACAAAAGAGAGAATCTATCTTACCATACCCTTTCCCAAACTGAGTATTATCACTTCTTGAATCCTTGTCATTTGCTGACTGGAAAATGGTGTATCATCAATAGTTTTGTGATTGCAAGGCCCAGGGATTGTTAACTTCAATGCATTCTCCCTCCCATTCCCTTCCTTTCACTCTGCTTCGACTGATCCTTCTCAAACACTCCCTCTCTCCCATCCAAATGGCCCTACAGAAATGTTTTAAGATTAATATCCCCATAATTTCTTTGATCTCTCACAAAGCGATACTGTGAAAATATCTCTTTCTCTGCCATGTGCTTTACCATGCTTTATAGTTCCTAGCATCTTTTTTATTTCTATTTTTATCCTTGTAAGGGCTTCCCAGGTGGCGCTAGTGGTAAAGAACCCACCTGCCAATGCAGGAGACCCAAGAGATTCAAGTTCAATCCCTGGGTTGGGAAGATCCCCTGGAGGGGGGCATGGAAATCCACTCCAATATGCTTGCCTGGAGAATCCCATGGACAGGGGAGCCTGGTGGGTTACAGTTCATGGGGTTGCAAAGAGTTGGACACGACTGAAGTGACTTAGCCCATCCTTGTATAGGAAGAGGACTTCAAACTGTATATAAATTGTATGCTTCAATGAGTTTCAGATATATGTTTGCATGACTGTAAACTGGTGAGAAGATCTGCCCAAAATCTACATGCATGAGGATGCAAGACGCCTTCTACTCTAAGAGAAGAGTGAGGTATTACAATGAGTTCGTTTTCAGAGGGGAGAAATAGTTTGACTGTAATATGGTAACTACTTGGGACTTCCCTAGTAGTCCAGGAATGAAGAAACTCCATGCGCCCAATACAAGAGGCACAGGTTCTGTCTCTGGCTGGGGAACTGATATATATCCTGCATGCTGCAGGACACTGCTGAAAAAATAAGAAAACTAACACAGTAGTTAGCATTGTGAAAGTGTTAAGTCATTCAGGCCTGTCCAACTCTTTGTGATCCCATGGACTGTAGCCCATGAGGCTCCCCTGTCTATGGAATTCTCCAGGCAAGAATACTGCAGTGGGTTGCCATTCCCTTCTCCAGGGGATCTTCCCAACCCAGGAATCAAAACTCGGGTCTCCCGCATAGCAGGCAGATTTTTTACTGTCTGAGCCACCAGGGAAGCCCTAACTCCCTGCAGACTTATCTTAATCTTATTGTGAACAATAGCACTCAAGAAGAGAAATTAAAACTTTGTTTTCCCACAAGTTCTATTCAGTCACAAACAGAAATGACTTTGTGTCTGTTCAACAGAGAGTAACAGTAAAAGGGGAGAAAAGTACTCCTGACAGGTCACATGACAACAGAATACCACTCACTGCAGGACCTATGGTCTCCAACAGTCTTACAATATCCTGTTTATTGGCCTTAGGTGGATAAGAAAATGTTAGAGTGAAAAGAGAGGATAAAAATCAATGTCTGATAGAAGCCAAATACAATGTATCCAGTTCTCCTTGGGGACTCACAGAAGACGATCAACTTCACAAAGATCTAAAATCAAGGAAAGAAAAGCCAGTAAAAATGTATTTCAGGAACTTCCTTGGAGATCCAATGGTTAGGACTTCACCTTTCAATGCAGAGGGTGCAGATTCAATCTGTGGTAGGGGAACCAAGAGACCACATGCCACACAACCAAAAAATCAACAAACATGAAACAGAAGCAATATTGTAGCAAATTCAATGAAGACGTTAGAAAATGGTCCACATCAAAAAAAATCTTTTAAAAAATGTATTTCTTTAAAAAAAAAATCTCATAGGATTGATTTTCATTTTGTGCAATTAATACATTTTGGAACCAAAATTCTCTTGGTTTCTGAGACAGTATATAGAAGGAAATTTCATTATTATTAAATTTTAAGCCAGGGGTATTTGCAATTCTGGAAAATATGTTGTTTGCTGGTTTCTTCCCAAATGACTCAGCAGGTAAAGAATCCACCTGCAATGCAGGAAATACAGGAGATGCAGGTTGGTTCCTTGAGTTCGGAAGATCCCTTGGAGGAGGAAATGGCCACCCACTCCAGTATTTTTGCCTGGGAAATCCAATAGAAAGAGGAGCCTGGCAGGCTACAGTCCATACATCGCAAAAGTCAGACACAACTTAATGATTAAACAACAAATACACAGCAAAGTAAAAGAGGGCCAAAAGTATCAGAAGAGAATATTATTTCAAGTGATAATTAAAGATCAAATATTTTTTAAATGGATGTTTATTTCACTTTAGGAAAGTACTTTCAAATTTGCATTTGTGACAATAGTTATAAATCTATTCATTATTTATCTGATCAATATCTACTGAATTTCTCTTTCTGACTTAAATTCTCATCAGCACCCACAATTCTGTAATGTTTTTAGCATGGAACTTTCCATCAAGATTTAGAGCCATTTGCCTTTGAATATTCATGTGCTCAATCCCATCAGAAATGAGAAAGTATATTAACACAAATATTATATACGCAATTCCAACCTCTGAGGAAATAGTGTTCTGTTTTATTTTGTCTTGAAAATATTAACATTTTACTAAAATATGCCAGTTTATTTGTCAGAAAAAACATAGATTCATCACTGTGAAAAAAATCTTAAAAATCTGTAACATTATTTACCACAGAGTTACATGGTTATGCTGAAGAATAAAGGTAACAGAAATCTTAAAGACCATTCTCATTGGATATCCTTGTGCTTTACAGACAAGAAATTAGCTTATTGTTACCCTGTGATAGATCCAGAACTAGAATGTTAGCCTCTCAATGATCAGCCCAGTGCTTCTCCCACGTTGCTAGAAAACTGAGTCCTTGGGTTTTTCCAACATCAACTTTTAGAATGATGCTTTAACTGTTTCCCCTTGGGCTCAGAGAAGAAACAAGGTTCCCTTCTCTGTTTCACTACCCTGCCCAATCTTAAGCTTTGCCTTAATGCACTGCACATTCTTTTAACCATTGAGTTGATAACAGGGAATAGCTCTTCAAAAATGTAGGAAAGTGAAACAAACACTACAGTGGGGGATGAGAATCAGGTGCTCACTCATCTCCATCATTCCTGTCCACTTTTGGAGTTTTATCTCAAATACTTCTTAAGAGGAAGGACATTTGACTCACGCAACCTGGAAGAATTCTTAAGAGCATTTGGACTTTGTGACCTCCTGCCATATTCCATTCTCTTCATTCTGAGTAAAGTTGACCACATATTGATGACTAAAGAATTTTCTCTAGGCTTCAGACCTCTTCCTAAACTAAGATAAGTGGACCAATTTCATCTGCGCTCTAACATACTATTGCATGGACGAGCAAACATCCAAAAAGCTCTAAAGATGTGTATTTAGTCAGAAAGTTTTTCAATTCGTTAACACTGAAGAGTGAAGCATGGTCATTATATTCACTGCCAGATTTCTAGGAAATTGACCAAGTACCTGACTTCATAATCATTAGCTATGAAGAAAACTGGAGCAGCAAAACATAAAGCAGTTAATAACCTGATAGCAGTGAAAGAAGAGCCAAAGAGAAGGCTAGGGATGAATTACAGCAAGGTTGTCTCACTGTATCTGGTGGAGTAAGTGCTAGAATGGGAAATCCCAGGTCAAGTTCCATGTTCCACGGGTTATGTTACATAGAGTGCCAAGAGCACTTTCAGACTTAAGAAAGCTTCCATTGGCTTTCTTTTCATTCCACAACACAGGGGAAAGAAGATACTGTCAGAAAGTGCCTGGGCACCTTTGAATTTGTATAAGGATACAAGAGGCTCCTCAGGCTATTTATTACTATGGTTGGATTTCCCACCGAGACCAGTTTTGCAGGTGGTTTTTCTAAAATAGCAAGCATTGAGTCTGGCTAACATTCCAAGCTCTATCCTCATTCAAGCAGACAATAAAAACTTCAACACTGTCTAAGGGCCACAGTTAGATTTCCTAATATCCAGAGATTACCAAATTCTTTGTACAACCTCTTATTTTTGACATTTTCCACTTCCCTTTCAAATTTTAAATATGTCATTGCTATTTTTACCCCTTCTCTAGTTTATTTGGTCCTTAAAACTGTTGCTTAAGATAATTTCTTCATCAATGGGAGAAAAATATTACAGAAAGAAGACATTCTCAGATAAATATTTCCTAGCTAGATTCTGTCCAGTGGAGTTGCAAGAGGTCCATGATGCAGGACACCTCTGAGCAAAACTTGAGGGATACATAGATACATGGTTTATAAGGTTTAGAATCTGTGAATCATAGCTATGCCCTGGCAGAGACATCAAGATGGCACTTTTATTGGTGTGTTCCAGAAAGGCACTGGACAACAGAAGAGGGGTATGTGTCTAAAGTTCAGAGCTGACAGAAAGGTAGAAGGGACTTACAGAGGTCAAACAGGGGAAGTGACCGGGGAAAGTCAGTAGATTATATAGGTCCTCACTGTTAGAGCCTCCCTGTCCATCAACCCTTTACCCCTGGTTTTTGGTCACTTCCCTAATATCGCCTGGCCTGCCAAAAGCTAGCAGAGGTTACCCCAGGGACACACGGAGACACTGATGTGTGGAAGTCGTGGCAGCAAGATCAGGTTAGGTTTCAGTGAAGCCATTTAAGTTTCAGTGGAAAGATTTTTTTTTTTTTCTGCTCAATAACACATTCATACCAACTGAACAGGAAGCAGACAAGTTCAGTACAAGTTCAACTTCCAACCCCACCTCTTCCCTGTGCCATGGTTTAAGACAGGCTGCAGGACCTAAACTTAGTTTCACATTACACCCACACATACTTTGGCTCCATTGTAAAGAGAGGTCAGCAGACAGCATATAAAACATGAAATACAAATCAGAGTTCTTGTGGACACATTGCCAGGAGATCTAATCACTGGCAAATTCTACCTCTCAGGACTAAAATCTTTGGCTCACCTCCGCTGCCTACCCCAGATGGCCCGTAGGTGGAGAGTGCAAGACCAGGCCCTTCTATATCTCAGGAATCATGCTCGTCACGTTCTCAGTGACAAACAATCTGAAGTGACAGTGTGACAGCAAAAGCAGATGGCAGTCATAGTTTTAGTCATTTCTCATATTTCTCCATTTTTTTAAAAACCAGGAAGACGGCTGATGATATTTGAAATGAGATGTCAGTGACCAGCAGGGAGGACATTCCAGCAATAGTGACGGAACAGGGGTGAACAGAGTCAGCTGGACATGACAAATGTCAGATTATATCAACAGTCAAGTCATACACATGATAAATAGAAATGGCAGCGAAGTATAAGGAAAGGGGTAGATATGTATATTTGATGAGACCACACCAGCATTTCAAAGGTTCCTGACACAGAAAAGGAATTCCAGGGTCAAATAGAATCGAGAAAAACTGGGTTAAACAAAGCCAGATTTTTTTGTGCAGGATTTCTCAGAGCCTTTAGTGTGCTGTTGTGTATCACAGATCTCCAAGAAGCAATTTCACCTTTTATTATGGACATTTATTAACATCTCATGGACATATCTTCATCTGATAAATACTAAACAGTTGCAATATTGTATGAATTCTATATAATATCAGAGAAGGCAATGGCAACCCACGCCAGTGCTCTTGCCTGGAAAATCCCATGGACAGAGGAGCCTGGTAGGCTGCAGTCCATGGGGTAGCGAAGAGTCGGACATGACTGAGCAACTTCGCTTTCACTTTTCACTTTCATGCATTGGAGAAGGAACTGGCAACCCACTCCAGTGTTCTTGCCTAGAGATTCCCAGGTTTGGTGGAGCCTGGTGGGCTGCCATCTATGGGGTCGCACAGAGTTGGACACAACTGAAGCGATTTAGCAGCTGCAGCTATGTAATATGAGGTTTTAAGAAAATAATTGCCAACATTTCTATCCATTTCATTATTTCAAGAAATGATGTAAAGCAACTTAATTTTGATCTAATAATTGACCAATAAACCATCATCCCTATAAAGTCAATGCTTTCAAAAACAGAAAGTAATTTCTGGAAAATACTGAATGTGATTGAGTAAAGATTTACAATCAGTGTAAAAGAACTTGTGGGAAAACTGCCAAGGAGATTAACTTATATGTGGCTTCGGAAGAATTATGCAGTTGATGAAAGATTGCAATTGGTAATGTAATTATTATATTATCTCCAATAATAGCTACTTCCTCATTAGCTCATGTATTAAGATGCTCACTTCCTTTAAATAGTCACTGATGTCTCAAATAGTCTTTTGGGTTTTTTTTTTAACCGTAACAATAAGGGGAAAGACTACCCCTGAGATTAAAAAACAAGAGGCCCGTGAACATACTGTGTAATATACTTTTGAAAACTTGAAAATCTACAAAAGGAAATATGAATAAAGTAACAAATTTTAAATGATAATAAGTTGTTCTCTTGAACAGAAGTGGAAAATGTTTTAATCCTCTTAGTAAAGAAGTGTTTTCAGAAATGTAGACCTGAGTATTATTCAAAACTATTTTGCTATTTAATATAGTTTGTAGACTGAGATAGACAAGCCCTTGTGAAAGTATTTTTACTCACTCATATCCAGCTCTTTTGTAACCCCATGGACTATAGCCCTCCAGGCTTCTCTGGTCATGGAATTCTCCAGGCAAGAATACAGGAGTGGATTGTCACTCCCTTCCTTCCCCAGGGTAACTTCCCAACCCAGGGATCGAACTTGGGTCTCCTGCATTGCAGGCAGATTCTTTACTGTCTGAGCCACCAGAGAAGCCTAAGATAAGCCCCTATGAAGCATTGTTACCTTAAATTAATTAAATTTTAATTAGGCAAATTTGCTTCATCTCTGAAATATAAATATGTTTGTATATTTAGTTACCAGAACAATGGTGTGAGATTGGGATGGTGACAGTGAAAAAGAATGCCTGGTTGTGAATTTTTGCTGTTGTTATCAAATTCCTATAGATTTTTTAACTTGCTCTAGGGTACATTGGGCTTCCCTGATAGCTCAGCTGGTAAAGAATCTGCCTGCAATGCGGAAGACCTGGGTTCAATCCCTGGGTTTGGAAGATCCCCTGGAGAAGGGAAAGGCTACCCACTCCAGTATTCTAGCCTGGAGAATTCCATGGACTGTATAGTCCATGGGGTGGCAAAGGGTCGGACACAACTGAGTGACTCTCACTTCACTTCACTTCACTTCATGGTACCTTAGGGCTTCCCTGATAGCTCAGTTGGTAAAGAATCCACCTGCAATGCAGGAGACCCTGCTCCAATTCCTGGGTCAGGAAGATCCCCTGGAGAAGCGATAGGCTACCCACTCCAGTATTCTTGGACTTCCCTTGTAGCTCAGCTGGTAAAGAAACCACCAGCAATGTGGGAGACCTGGGTTCAATCCTTGGGTTGAGAATATCCCCTGGAGAAGGAAAAGTATACCCACTCCAGTATTCTGGCCTGAGTAATTCCAGGGAATAAAGTTTTAGAGAAGGAAATGGCAACCCACTCCAGTATTCTTGCCTGGAAAATCCCATGGACGGAGGAGCAAGGCTGTCCATGGGGTCACAAAGAGTTGGACATGACTGAGTGGCTTCACTTTCTTTCTTTCTATGGTACCTTAGAACGTGAGATTCTGACTAGCTCTCTTACACACACAGACATATGTGTGTATTTATGTATAAGTGTGTGTATGTGCGTGTACATATGTGTATATGCACTCCTTGGTTCTTTTACTTAAACTATATTGGAGGTCAAGTTCTACCAATGCATGTACAGCAGCCTTATAATGTTTTAGATGGCTGCTTAATATTTCATTTTATGGCTATTTCATAGCTTAATTAACTGGTTGTCTGCTTTTAAAATTTTAGATTTTATTGGATTTTGCTAAAGGAAAGATATTCCCATATGAATGCAGAGTTCCAAAGAATAGCAAGGAGAGATAAAAAAGCCTTCCTCAGTGATCAATGCAAAGAAATAGAGGAAAACAACAGATTGGGAAAGACTAGAGATCTCCTCAAGAAAATTAGAGATACCAAAGGAACATTTCATGCAAAGATAGGCTCGATAAAGGACAGAAATGGTATGGACCTAACAGAAGCAGAAGATATTAAGAAGAGGTGGCAAGAATACACAGAAGAACTGTACAAAAAAGATCTTCACAACCCAGATAATCACGATGGTGTGATCACTCACCTAGAGCCAGACATCCTGGAATGTGAAGTCAAGTGTGCCTTAGAAAGCATCACTATGAACAAAGCTAGTGGAGGTGATGGAATTCCAGTTGAGCTATTTCAAATCCTGAAAGATGCTGTGAAAGTGCTGCACTCGATATGCCAGCAAATTTGGAAAACTCAGCAGTGGCCAAAAAGGTCAGTTTTCATTCCAATCCCAAAGAAAGGCAATGCCAAAGAATGCTCAAATTACTGCACAATTGCACTCATCACACATGCTAGTAAAGTAATGCTCAAAATTCTCCAAGCCAGGCTTCAACAATATGTGAACTGCCAGATGTTCAAGCTGGTTTTAGAAAAGGCAGAGGAACCAGAGATCAAATTGCCAATATCTGCTGGATCATCGAAAAAGCAAGAGAATTCCAGAAAAACATTTATTTCTGCTTTATTGACAATGCCAAAGTCTTTGACTGTGTGGATCACAATAAACTGTGGAAAATTCTGAAAGAGATGGGAATACCAGACCATTTGACCTGTCTCTTGAGAAACCTGTATGCAGGTCAGGAAGCAACAGTTAGAACTGGATATGGAACAACAGACTGGTTCCAAATAGGAAAAGGAGTACGTCAAGGCTGTATATTGTCACCCTGCTTATTTAACTTATATGCAGAGTACATCATGAGAAACGCTGGGCTGGAAGAAACACAAGCTGGAATCCAGATTGCTGGGAGAAATATCAATAACCTCAGATATGCAGATGACACCAGCCTTATGGCAGAAAGTGAAGAAGAACTAAAGAGCCTCTTGATGAAAGTGAAAGAGGAGAGTGAAAATGTTGGCTTAAAGCTCAATGTTCAGAAAACTAAGATCATGGCATCTGGTCCCATCACTTCATGGGAAATAGATGGGTAAACAGTGGAAACAGTGTCAGACTTTATTTTTGGGGGCTCCAAAATCACTGCTGATGGTGATTGCAGCCATGAAATTAAAAGACGCTTACTCCTTGGAAGGAAGGTTATGGCCAACCTAGATAGCATATTTAAAAGCAGAGACATTACTTTGCCAACAAAAGTCCATCTAGTCAAGGCTGTTTTTCCAGTGGTCATATATGGATGTGAGAGTTGGACAGTGAAGAAAGCTGAGTGCCGCAGAATTGATGCTTTTGAACTGTGGTGTTGGAGAAGACTCTTGAGAGTCCCTTGGACTGCAAGGAGATCCAATCAATCCATCCTAAAGGAGATCAATCCTGGGTGTTCATTGGAAGGACTGATGTTGAAGCTGAAACTGCAATACTTTGGCCACTCCATGCGAAGAGTTGACTCATTGGAAAAGACCCCAATGCTGGGTAGGATTGGGGGCAGGAGGAGAAGGGGACGACAGAGGATAAGATGGTTGGATGGCATCACTGACTCGATGGACATAGGTTTGTGTAGACTCCAGGAGTTGGTGATGGACAGAGAGGCCTGGCGTGCTGCAACTCATGGGGTCGCAAAGAGTCGGACACGACTGAGCGACTGAACTGTACTGAACTGAACTGGTTACAGAAATGTTACAAAATATGTCTGTAGATACTTGAATGTTTCTGAGCATGTCCATGTGATTAATTCCTAAAAATAAAACTGCCAAAGCAGAGTCTGTGAATTTTTAAGTTATCTAGATATTGTTAAAATTTATCCTTCAAACAGGTTTTTACACCAGGACTAACTACCCTCAAGACAACCTGATTCCCTCTTTCTGTATCTGTCTCTTATTTTTGGACTCCGGCCTGTTTCATAAATTATTGTAACTTTACAGTGGGCTTTATTTTCTCTAGGGTGAGTTTTATTTCCTTATTCCTTCCCATTCTGATGGTTCTTGCATGTTTATTTTCTCATATTAAATTTAGAATCAGTTCGAATAGATCTAAAAACTTAGCAAGAATTAATATACTTATGAAATCAAATTTTCTATTCAAGAACAAGCTATGTCTTTCTATTTATTCACCTGTTTTATATTTTCAGTAGAACTTTAAATTTTTATTTATATAAATCTTGCATACTTTCTTTTTGTATTATTTCTAGGTATTTTATCTCTTTCTCTCTATTGTAAATGGGACATTTTCTTCCGATATATTTTTTACCCAGGTGTATAAAATTTTTTTTATTTTGGCTTATTAATTACAAATGTTTTCTTAGTTGTCTTATGGATGTAAGTTTTTCAGTTGATTATCTTGAATATTCAAGTATATGATTATATCATTTGCAAGTAACTGTCCTTTTACCTCCTTGTTTCTTATTTTATACACTCAATTTTTAAAACTTATTTAATAGCATTGGTTAGTATCTCTAGGACAAGACCAAAAAAACATTTTAAACTCTGCAGCCCACTTGTGTACCAAACTCCCTAACAATATGTCATAAATAAACACCTAGGTGGTGGAAAATTTTTGTCTTCCTCTCCCATGATGATGTCTCACTGTCCAGATGCTTCTCATTTCTAGGTTATTTATTATCTTAACTTTGAGGAAAAGGGAACAAAGAAGCAGTTTCTTTTTATAGAGCAGTTTTGCCTAAATTGTCACCCCAAACTCTTTTTGGTAGATTGAAGTTCATGTTTCTATAGAGAAACTGCAAATCTTAAAGCTCCAGGAAGCTAAAGAAAACCTCTGACCCTTTTGAAGCATTCCATGGGATTTTAGTGAATCTCCTCTGTTTTCAGCGGTTTGGAATACTGAAATAGGGAGCTGCTAGTATAGCAAGATAATCAATTGAGAATGTATTTTCTGACATCTTAAGACAATAGCCGAGCTTGAGATCCAAGTCTGGTATTCCCTAACACAGAAAGTAATTTGTGACTTTGGTGTTCAGGAGTGAAACAGAAGATGTAAAGCCACCTGAAGGCAATTCTTCGTCTAGTGTTTTGTTGGAAATATGAACTTACTAGGAAAGGCTGATGTTGAAGTTTGAATTGAGGGAAGGACCTGAAAGGGAAAGGATGAATATCCTAAGACTGGGAAGAGATCAACTTGGAAGAGGTATCCCCTCCTACAGCAAAGATTCTTATTCCATTTCCATGCTGCACTTAATGGGGAATGGCTGTGGGACATCTTAGCTTGGTTTTCTAAAAGGAAGAACTAGGGCAAAGACTAATATCATCAAACTTTACTGAGGAGATGCAAGCCCAGGGCAGTTAGGGTAAGGAAAACAGGGAGAGGGAGTGTGGAAAGATGAGAAACAATGTGATACAATGCATTATGAACTGAATCCCACTTCAGAAAGCATGAAGA
Source organism: Giraffa tippelskirchi (assembly GCF_054371585.1). Lineage (NCBI taxonomy): Eukaryota > Metazoa > Chordata > Mammalia > Artiodactyla > Giraffidae > Giraffa > Giraffa tippelskirchi. Next base: position 136,906,329 of record NC_137283.1, read on the forward strand.
TATCACAAGCTGCTCAGCAGGCATGTTCAGTTGGCCTGAAGGTCTTCTCCTGGTGAGTTTGCAAGGAGGAACTACACCTTGTAAAAGTCCACACGGACCAAAAAAGACAGGTATTGATCTTGGTTCTCTCCCATTTCTCAGTGGTCAAGATTCTCCTCCTAGAGAGGTAACTCTGAACTTCTGTGTTTCTCTTCTACTGGTCCCTTGGTGGCACTCAGAAAATCATATTCCATATCCTGCCAGATGGCATATCATCCAAGCCTGAAATACAGGGGCAGTGATATTCAGATGGAGCATCAGCCAAGGGAGGTGAAGGAGGAGACAACTGGGAGAACTGGAAAAGTCATACAAGGTTTGTGTTCCCATAGAGTGCAGGGCCAGGCCTGAAAGCAGCAATTGCAAAGACAACCACAACTGTGCTTCAGTCTCATTGTTCATACACATCTTTGTATGATCCTAGAGATCCAAACCTGACATCTCAGAGACCAGAGGCTCAGAGTCAGATTTAATAAGACATTTTTGAAATAGAGCAATGTGACATCTCTTCCCATTGAAAGTTGGGAAGGAAATTCATTATCAGCTATACTAGAAAAAATAAAGCACAATCATGTGGCATATAGCAAGGGCTCATTTTACTGATTCAAAATTCTTTCAAATTCCCATGAACCTTCCTAAAATTGTTCAAGGACAGCAATAAAGAATTTTTTTGACATTCCTCACTTTGAATTTGGAAGAAAGGAGCAAAAATACCACAAAAAGAAGTTACCTGTTTCTATTGTTATCCTTAGCTTCATTTAATTTCGAGATGTGACCTCCACTTTCGGAAGAGCAGTGTCTTAGCTCAGATTCCAATAAGAGCTTAATATGTGTTAGACATTTTCATTTTTTCATTTGATCCTCATGACGACCCCTTATGGTTGTATTATGTCTATATTTCATAGAATCTAAGTGTAGAAAATGAGATCTTAGATTAAGTTGCTCAAAGTCACATTGCTGGTAAATAGCAAAGATAGATCTTAGAGAAGATGATGAAAAGTACCCAAAATAATCAGTCACTAATGCATGTGAAAATATCAAAGTGAGGAAAGCACTAAGAATTACATAGACTATTTTCCTTACTAGTTATGAACCTTAAGAAAAATTTAATAATAACTTTATTAAAAGTTATTATTTGTACCAATATGAAGTTAATCATATGAGATTCTTTTTTTCCTTTCAGTGAGACACTAGCATTATTTTTTTTAAAAAGAATTAGCACCAAGTAATAAACTTTTTTTAATATTACTCTAATTAATAAATTCATTATCTGGAGAGGTCAAGCATGCATGACTACCAGGAATTGCAATGAGAACTGCAATTTTAAAATTTGATCAATTTAAATGTTGTCTGTTTGTTGCAGATAAAAAATGACGTTCACAAATGAAATGGTCACATCTTTTCAGCATGATTCCTTATTTTTCAGTATTTATTGTACAAGTATTGTGTGTCATATTATGGACTTTATTGCAGACATTCATCATCACTGGATATGATGTTGAAAATGGGGCTTTGTTTTCTTCTTCCATGTTGGCTCAGAAAGGGCAGTCACACACATATGAATGGACTGAGCATCATAATGAATCATGGGACAAAGGACTATCATTACTATTTAGCACAAGTGGAGAAGGTTTCGTTTGCATAATTACCTAACATCATTTTTTTTGTCTCACAACTTTGATGTGACACAGAGTAGTCCCTGGGATGTGTTTGTTATCTTAGAAAAGTAGCTCTAACTGTGATGAAGATGCCTTGGAATGTGGCTTCAAGAGGTGCCTTTCAGGATAAAGCACTTGAGCTTTTAGAAAGGGCAAGAAAAGTTTTTCATTTTTATATGTAAGTCTGCTAAAAAAGAGTGCATTATTTGTGAGCATAAACTCTATTGTACTTCCTGTTCAGTCATAGAAAGCTTTGAACAACACAGTCAAATGTACACAAATGCATTAATCTCAATATTGATGTAAGATTAGTGTGATGTGTAAGTGTTTAGTCATGTCTGACTCTTTGCAACCCTATGGACTGTAGCCCACCAGGCTCCTCTGTCCATGGGATTTTCCAGGCAAGAATACTGGAGCATGTTGCCATTCCCTATTCCAGTGGATCTTTCCAACCCAAGGATCAAACCCACATCTCCCTGTCTCCTTCATTACAGGTGGATTCTTTACCTCTGAGCCACTGGGGAAGCCAAACTCAATATTGCTTTGTCTCAAATCTATAATAAGACTAGTTCATATTCACCTGAAGCAATTTACTCCACACACAGAAAATCCAGTTCTTATCCCAACGTCCTGATGTATTTGTGATAAAGCAAGGAATCTGCTTTTTTCTTTCCTCAATTTCTGGTGAGTATTTATCATGTGTGGCATGAAAACAAAGAATGTGAAAACCAAAGAAATAATGTCTTCTAAAGACAGAATCAAAAACCTCATTTTGACATTGCCCCTATAGAATAGCCAGGGTGATTTTCCTATAATATAAATCTGATCACATCACTCTTCTAAGTGAAGCCATTTGATGACTTCTCACTTCTCTTATTGAGCAAACTCCCATCCTACTTGTAGCCATATGACCACTTGAGTTAATAGTCTAGCCACATTGCCCACCTGACATGCCACTGTGCATCAGGCTCTTTCTTACCTTTTGTCTTCAGCCGATGATACTGTCCATGCCTATAACACCCTCTCTATCACTGCCACTCCTACCCACATATAGAATACAGCACCCACATAGAGAATACAGCACTTACTTGCCTTTTTATTTCTCAGTCTCCCCCTATAAGCTGTAAGTCCTTTGAAAGCAAGAACTGGAATTTGTAACATGTTATATACCCAGGACCAGGCTTAATGCCTGAAATACAGTAACCGCTCATTTGTAGAGTGAATGAATGGAGATCTTACTATCCTCAAACTACTTACAGGTGATTAATATGTGACAGGGCAACTGTTGAGGTTTCTATTAACCTGTAACAGACCAATCATATGATATTTTGATTTGCTTGACATCTGTTATGGTGAAGGATGAGTGGTTCAGTGTTCCATTTCCCAGACTTCCCTGAAGTAAGGCATAACTAGGTATATGACCTTGAGAAGTTACTTCACCTTTCCATGCCTGAGTTTCCGCATTTGTAAAATGAAGATGCTTTGTTGTGATGTTGTCGGGAGGATGAAATGTTAATAAAGCATGAATGTTGTTTAGCACTGGGATGGAAATATAGTAGAAACATAGGTGTTTGCCATTGTAATCAGTGCTTTTCACACACAAAGACTGCCAGTAAGTCTTGTTTCACTTGGAAATTTTCACCTGCACAATTATCTCACTCTTTTTTCTCCACATGGAGAAAGACCATTTCTAAGGTCCTTTCAGCTCTAAAGTATGCTGTAAAAGGTGTCCAGAAAATAATGCATTTGTAATAACCCAGAATGAAAGGCAGCAGGGTGGGAGAGACTGTCAAGATGGCCTTGATGGATATAAAGAACAGGGAAGCAGTACATTCCAAAAAAATTTCCAAAAGAGCAGTTAAGGGGGATCAAGGGCAGAAAAGATGATCCGACAAAAAGCATTGCATTTTCATTTCTTCTTATTAACTGTTTCAGCTATCAGAGAGGAGTTACCCCTCATGGTGACTTTAGCCTTTGTGTGTTGGTAATGTCAATTCTCTGCACAGACAGAGGAAGAAAATAAAACAGTTGGTCTCTAGTCTCCCTGTGGAAATAGAAAGGATCCTATTGTGGAACTTACAAAACCATTGTCAAATTAAGCTGAGTCATTTAAGATTGCATTTGGTGGCGTGGAACAGAAACCAACCAGAGCAGCTTAAACAAGCAGAAGGCTATAGATCTCATTTTACAAGGACTCTAAAGGTGGACAGTCCAAGGCTAAAACCATTGTTCAAGGAAAAAAGCTTTTTCTATACCATATTTTGTCATCCTTAACATGGGATCCTTTGTCTTATGATCACAGGATGGCTGCTGCACCTTCGTGTATAAAGTTCTCATTCCAGGGAGGAGGAAAGGGAAAGGGTAAAGGACAACAGACACAAGCCAGGTGAGATTTTTCACCTTTTATTAGAAAAAGTGGGATTTTATTTTTTGGAAGCTCCACCAGTAGACTTTCTTAACACTTCACCAGCCAAAAGTGGGTCATATGACCACCACTAGTTGCAAGGAATTTGGGGCACATTGCCACTTTAAACAAAAGCATGGAATTCTTATACTACGGAGACAGATAAAATAGACTCGGTGTAGGAAACTAGCATGTCTACCACAAGCCTCCTAGTCAATAAAGTAAATTAGGCTTGACTAACACACAAGGAAACACATAATGTAAATGTTGTTTGGTGACATCTGAAGTTAGATTAAGAAAAACGGGCTGACAACAAGACAACAATTCTACATTGCTTAGAAATTAATCAAATTTAACCTTTCTTCTGCTTCGACTCCTTGGTCTCCTGTCCCCTGCCCAAAAAGAAAATTGTGTTTAGCACACCAGAAATCTATTACCACTGAGCCAAAAACTTTCCAAATAGATTCATATGCCATGTTATTTAACATTTTTCAAGTTAACAACTCTCAATTTTTTCTACTCATTTTTCTCAGATCTTCATAATACATTTCTATGTTAAATTTGTTACAGTGTTTCTCAATTTCTTTCCTTTCTACCATTACTCTTCTGAGAGTGACAGAAGTAAATGTTCCCAATTGTTAAGTCCCTGGAGATTCTAGACTGTAGGATCCACAGTCACTCCTTTGTCTTTTCAATATCTTGTGATACACAGTCTAAAATGTAGGAAAGCTCAGTATAAGGAATGCACAGCATATATAAAGGAAATCTCTCAAATACTGTGTTGACTTTAAAAAGAAAAGTGAGGAAATGTGAAGGCCAGCAAGTTTCCTATGTGTAAATATGCATCTAATTCAAAATAGTTGTATATAATCTGCTGTTGCTGCTAAGTCGCTTCAGTCGTGTCCGACTCTGTGAGACCCCATAGACGGCAGCCCACTAGGCAATCCCTGGGATTCTCCAGGCAAGAACACTGGAGTCGGTTGCCACCTCCTTCTCCAATGCATGAAAGTGAAAAGTGAAAGTGAAGTCGCTCAGTCATGTCTGACTCTTCGCGACCCCATGGACTCCAGCCTACCAGGCTCTTCCATCCATGGGATTTTCCAGGCAAGAGTCCTGGAGTGGGTTGCCATTGCCCTCTCCATGTATATCATCTAGGAGATATTTAAAATATAATCCAAAGAGATAGTCCTAAATATCCAAAGCTCTAAATTTTCTAAAACAAGACAATATCCAGAAAATTCAAAGCTGGAATTCTCGTATCAAAAATTGCCCTTGAACTTGGAATGCCAAAATAATATCATGAAAATGGGTGAAAGCTTGACACAATCTCCTGAGAGGCAAGAAGAGAATCTGGCAGTTTACCCTTATATTTCGGCTATTGATTATTTCCAGATAGCTTAAGGGAAATTGCCTGTGCAAATCAGATTCTCTAGATTTTAGGGATGATCCAACAGGCTCCAAATGCTCCTTTACACAATCACTGAGACTATACATATGTGAAGGAGTGATAATCACATAGGAATTTGATCAAAATTTTAGCCTAGGATGAAGAAATATACTTAACCACTGCCACAAAATCAGTTCCATTAATACAGAAAAATTGTTTTCAGGTTGATAAAAAGACAAAGCAATCCGTGAAATCATAGTTTAAGACTTGGACAGATACAAGTTACAAAACCACTCAAACCATTCTCTGCAATCTAACAAGAAAAACAGGTACTTGAGCACCAGGAAAGGTGTGCTCTGACCTCATGCCTTCAAGGACAAAAAATTGTTTGCTCTTGTTGTTCTTGCTCTTGCTGCTGTTGTTTTTTTGTTTATTCATTTTGAATGTTCTCTTAAATTGCTGAGTAAAATGTTTTTAGTTTCTCATTCCATGTTCTGGAGGTGAAAATACATCTACTACATAAATATAATTAGCCAAGTTCCAGAATCAGTTAAAGAAAATTAATGACACCTTTGTCCAGACCACATGCCATATGGCTGGTTTAAACCAGGGTCAAGAAAAGCAAAGTATTTACTCTGTTAAAAACAGTAGAGAAAAAACAATGGAAGCTGATAATAAACCACTAGCCCATTAGAAGAGATACATTTAAACCGGACCAAAAGAAATGCCAATCTGTTGAGAATGAAAATCTGAAATTACTTTTCAGTTGGCTGAAAAAATAGAAAATACCAGTATATGCAAATGATAGGGTCTCTCCTAGCCCACTATCAGATTCTGCCTCTAAAATGTAACAATTTATATTTTAAACTACGGTGCAACATCAAGTCTGCACTGCTGAGCTATTGATATTCACTGTGGAAGAGAAGTAGTCACTACCTTTCCCAGCCATCTTTGCAGTGAGGAGGAAATGATATGGCTGGTCCCCACCAATGGGGATTTGAGTTGAAGGGGTAGGTTCCTATTGACTCAAGCCAATTAAAACGTTCTTGTGAGTTGTCCACACTCCTCTCTGCTATCCACGTGGCTAGAAGTAAAGCCCTCCAAAATGACAGTTTCAAAGTGAAAGCAACCCAGATCCCTGAGTCACTGTTGGAACAGAGGTTCTGTACTGACTTGTTTGACTTGTCTCATTCTGTGCCAAGAGCAGGACAGAGTTGAGTTGCAATTAGGTTTGAACTTATTTGAGTGTGTTCTCATATTTCTCTCCACTTAGAGGAATGAATGGTCACACTTGTGAAAATGGAAATTTTCTCTTTTCATTTCTCTTTTAAAGAAAAAGGTTTTAAAAATTCATCAGTTTGATAAGTGAAGGACAGTAAATGCTCTTTGTCCTAACATGATTAAATAATAATAATTTATTCCTTTGATGATCTTATTAATAGCATGACTGACCACATATTAAAAAACTGGTACATGAGTACATTCAGCAAATATTTATTGAACGCTGCTGAGTATCAGGTACAGTTCTAGGCATTTGGCACATGTCAGAGAACCAAACAAATAAAGAGCACTGCCTTGAAGGAATATAGATTTCTGTCAATTGCCAAATTATCTTAAAACAATACCTCTTTTCAAAAAAAAAAAATCATTCTCTTGATCAAATAGTTTTAAAAAAAAATTTCTCCAACAGTTCAAATTTTTATACTCAGTATGATCTTTCTCAAATGGCATTACCTTCACCATACCCATCTCCATTAAGAAAACCTGCTAAATATATGTACCTCTTCATTCTTTATGAAATTTCTATGAAATCAGAGCTTGACTTTGACTGGTTACAATTCATATTTATTTACCATAAAGTCTTTAAAAGTGAGTGCTACTGTTGGTTCTCACAGGTGTTCTTTCCATGAAGATGAGATAGTGGCAAATGATGTCAAAGAAATTAAAACAAGTAATGAGTTTAAGAGACTGGTTATGCACCTTCCTTACAGGCATTTAAAGAAGAAAAAGGAAGATGTTTCTCATTGTAACACACTTGTATATTGTAACACTGCTTTGCATATTACTATCAAACCTGTCAGGTCTCATTTCAATGTTCTTAATAACTTCCTCATGTTTTTGATCATAAGAGGTAGCAACCTATTGCCAAGCTTGAGTATCTGTTCTCTTTCAATATGGAAGAACTGAAATTATCTGGTAGTTTTGAGTTCACTTATCTATTATCTTTTTTTTCTGGCCGTGCTGCATGGCATACAGGATCTTAGTTCCTCAAACAGGGATTGAACCCATGCTCCCTGCAATGGAAGCACAGAGTCTTAATCACTGGACCACCAGGGAAGTCCCTCATAGAATCGCTCTTAACCTCAAATATTAAGTCTTCAGAGACACCTTGCCATATATTTACTGTATTTAAAATACCAAGAAAATGAAAGATATTAGTAGAACCATTAACATAACAGAAAATTCTAAATTGCGTACACAGGCAAGCAAAACTTGCCACCACAAAATGTCTCTTTGGCATGTAGACTATTTTGAGCTGAAAAATATCAAGGCCCAAAGGACTCAAGAAGGAATTTTGACCTTCCTCTTAACTGCCTTAAAAAAATTTAGATAGAGGGCCTCTTCCAGAATAGAGCTATCACCAGAGATATCTGCTAAGAATAAGGGCTAGGGTTGGTGGGGGGAACTCAGCAAGGCCTAGAGATCAGAGTCCACTCTTTGTCCCATTGTCTCCATGAAGCCCAGCAAGCATTTAGTTCCCAAATAATTGCTTTCCTATCTTCTTTTTTATTATTATTAATTTATTTATTTTAGCTGGGGGCTAATTACTTTACAATATTGTAGTGGTTTTTGCCATACATTGACATGAATCAGCCATGGGTTTACATGTGTTCCCCATCCTGAACCCCCTTCCCACATCCCTTCCCATCCCATCCCTCTGGGTCATGCCATTGCCCCAGCCCTGAGCATTTGTCTCATGCATCGAACCTGGAATGGCATTCTGTCTCACATATGATAATATACATGTTTCAATGCTATTCTCTCAGATCGTCCCACCCTCACCTTCTCCCACAGAGTCCATAAGACTGTTCTATGCATCTGTGTCTCTTTTTCTGTCTTGCATATAGGGTTATCGTTACCATCTTTCAAATTCCATATATATGCATTAGTATACTGTATTGGTGTTTTTCTTTCTGGCTTACTTCACTCTGTATAATGGGCTCCAGTTTCATCCATCTCAATAGAACTGATTCAAATGTATTCTTTTTAATGGCTGAGTAATATTCCATTGTGTATATGTACCACAGCTTCCTTATCCATTCATCTGATGATGGACATCTAGGTTGCTTCCACATCCTGGCTATTATAAACAGTGCTGTGATGAACATTGGGGTACATGTGTCTCTTTCAATTCTTGTTTCCTCGGTGTGTATGCCCAGCAGTGGGATTGCTGGGTCATGTGGATAGTCTTTCTCCCCCTCGAAATCCCAAACCACTGCCACTAACCTCCTCTTTTGTCTTTAGCTGAAGATGATATTTAAAGTGAGGTTTTCAGTCATTCTGGCAAATTTTTCAGTTCTTCTGGGTCTCTCCCATGTATACCTGCTATTAAACTTTTGTTTGATGTTTTCCTGTTAATGTATCTCATGGCAATTTAATCCTTATCCCAGACAAAATACGCTAGCAGCAGAGAGGAAAATTTCTTCCTCCCTGACATGAACATATTGTTTTGAGGCACATTACTACTTGACTTTATTTTTATAAGTTGATGTCAAGATTAGTAAGCAACTGAACTCAGACAATGCTTGTATTTGGATTTTCCTGTGGATTATGAGAAAGTAGACACTGGACGTCATGATCTCCTAAAGCTTGGAGAATAGCACAAGGCAAAGGTTGAATTAAAATGTTATAATATTAATAGTAGTTCAGTTCAGTTGCTCAGTCGTGTCCAACTCTTTGCGGCCCCATGGACTGCAGCATGTCAGGCTTCCCTGTCCATCACCAACTCCTGGAGTTTACTCAAACTCATGTCCATTGAGTCGGTGATGCCATCCAATCATCTCATCCTCTGTCATCCCCTTATCCTTCAGCCTTCAATCTTTCCCAGCATCAGGGGCTTTTCCAGTGAGTCAGTTCTTCACATCAGGTGGCCAAAGTATTGGAGTTTCAGCTTCAGCATCAGTCCTTCCAATGAATACTCAGGACTGATTTCCTTTAGGATGAATTGGTTGGATCTCCTTGCTATCTAAGAGACTCTCAAGAGTCTTCTCTAACACCACAGTTCAATAGTAGTGACCACCATTTATTACATATCTACTCTAGGCCAGGTACTTTATTATGCCACCTCATTTAACTGTAAATATTTTTACTTACTTTTTAGACAAATAAGCAAGAGCTCAGAAATGTTAAATAAGCCCTAGACTCTAAAGCATCTAGCTAATAGACAGGGCTGATATTTGAATCTTGGTTTAACACCGTAGCCCATATACTTCCAAATATGCCACAAATCCAGTTCCCATAAAAGAGAACACAAAATTGAATGATTTTCAATGGCTGCCTGAGGGTCTAGACTTTGTGTCAGACAAGGTTTAAAGGCAATATCACCATATGAGGCTGAGTGACAGACAAATTTCCAAGTTGGTGGAGAAGTAACTGGTACTACAATGTGTCCAAAGAGGAGACTCAATGGACAGAATTAAACCAGACTAGAGCCATTGTTGCTACGGCTTAGCTCTTAGAGCCTGTAACCTCCTTAAAATAGCATCCTATTCTTTTAGGCAAAAGCCTGACACCTGTACTGCTCTGAGCCATAGGATTTTCCCAGGGGGTCCATAGGTAAAACAGGCTTCTTCTCTCATCTCAATTCCAGCATTCTAAGGGGACCTAAACTTCAACAGGTTCTGAAAATGTAAGAAGTCCAGCAACAGCAAGACAGGTACCCTCATTTTTAAAACCATATTCAAAATAACTGCCATCCTTGTCTTACCCTTGACATTGAGGGGGAAAGGAGCTGAAGATCCCACAAAGATAATAATTATGCTCTGACACCCAAGAAGCCACAATGAGCTCCTGTATCAGGAGGCCAGGATTTCTGCAGTATTCACTAGAATTTAAAGGACCAATTAATTACCCTCCCTTCCCTACTGGGTACAGAACAAACTGAGAAACGAAGGGAGGATTCAAATGAAAGGTCAGAAGGTCAATTCTATTGCTGATGAAGCTGGATTTAGAATAATATTTTGACCGAAGTCAAAGGGGCTTCCTAAAATGCAGCTTTAGGTATACTGACTTTCTAGAACTGTCTACCATAGGCCCAGCTGTGCGTTCCCTGTCCCCACAGGCAGAAACTGCCCAGGAGCTCTGCCAGATGGAGAAGAAAACTTCCACTCCTTGGCAGGGCAGGTGCAAAGGAAGAGGGCAAAGACGCTGCCATATGCAATAAGGGGCCTCTGCCGCTATGTCTGCCTTCCCAGGAGGATCATGGTTGAACAGATGTCAGATTCTTGCTCTCTCACCAATTAGATAAACCAGTCTTCTTCCCATAGGTGGAGGAAATGGTGTAGAAAAGTCGAAAATTTAGTGCCTTCCTACTCAAAGTCTACCCTTGGGCCAACATGGTCAACCTGGAAGCTTCCTGGAAATAAAGAATCTCAGGCCCTATCCTCCCTTATCTTACTTACTTACAATCTACTTTTTAACAAAGTCCTCAGGTGATTTGTATACACATGAAAGTTTGAGAAACAGTGCTTAACAGAAGTGCTGTCACAGAGATTTCAGGACAGAGCAAAAGGATTTGCCCAACAGAACCTTAAACGAGGTGACCAGAGCGTCCAAAGGCCATCTTCAGTATTTCACAGTGAAGCTTCATCCAATGTAAGTAACAGGATTTTAACAAATATTTGGGATTTTAAACTAGAGCTATAGTTCCAGTTGTCTCAAATTAAATGAATTAGGTAAATTCCTAAGCTACTTTGAGTGAGTCTTTGCCAAGGTAAAGACAGCAAAAATAGGAAAGAAAGCAACAGTATATGACTGCTTTTTTTTTAGGAGTCGTTGGGGTCAAGCATATCAAGAACTGAGAACCACCAGCAAATGGAGGAATCTAAATGGCAAATCCTACATAGGGTGCTTGTGTGGATAGCTCTTTGCCTATTTCTGGCTTCACTGAATCTATACTCTGTCATCTTTACTTTATAGGCAGCTTAGAGTTGCAAATACAAGTTGAAAACTCTCTTGATGGCACATTTAGCTTTTTGATTTTGCGTTATACAAGTCCCAGTTATTTACTCAATTCTTTGATGACCCAAATATTATATATCATTTTCTCCCCTTGGTGGTCAGAGGTGCAATCAGTTCTGTGATATTCACACTGGTATAAACATAACCAAAAAGGTTTTTTATTTATTTTTTTATTGGAGTACAGTTGATTCACAGTGCCATGCTAGTTTCAGTTACACAGTAAAGTGAATCAGCCATACACACACACATACCCACTCTTGCCAAAGAGTAATCTTAACCATGTTTATTTGTCTCTTCCTCAAATGCCAGTGGTAAATTATTGCTGGCAAAAGGCTCTTACTTCATTAGCCACAATCTGCCCTGTGTTTGAAAATTTCAACCTCAGGTTGTTTTCACAATTCCTTCTAGGGCTCAGTGGAAGAACCTCTGCTTTACCAACAGCACACTCTACTCTCTTTCTTGGAGTTTGTACTACTTGTGATCTGATCTTTCTTCATGACCATTGATGGCACAAAGTGATAGATGGATGAAGTCTTCACACCCAGTACTGACTATTAAAGAGTGATTAGTTGATAAGAACAGAAATCACTCGCTCTTGCTCTCCAGAACTAAACAGGTATTACCTGGCACATTACAAATGAGCTATTCTGTTTACTTAGTGTTTCCCTTGGTTCCCTGTTAAGTATTTCAAACATTCTGATATTGCTCGTGGTTCTTTCCTACAAAGTCCATTGAAATATTTTCAATGGCAGTATGCCCAGTAACGTATGATATATAGTTGGTTTTTTTTTCCCCCTAACAGTATATATTTACACAGGGCTTATCAGCATATAACCTCAAGACATTTTGTCAGTAAACTATTTCAGAAGCACACAGGGGAGAGAGAAGATGAATACCTAATTTTGATTTACTAAATGGCTTTTCTTCTTAAAATGAAAATGTCAAAGGCCCAGATTATGTGGGGGAAAAAATCATTTTCCTGATGTGCTGTTCCTCCTGTGTGAATCTGTCTTTGTTCTGAAACTAAGCTCACCTTAGAAGTCTTATCAGCATAGCTCAAAGAAAATTAGACATTTACTTACCAATTATCTGATTTATGGGATTAATATAAACTGCTGAGATAATCCAAGGCACAAAGAACCTTCTGAATGGTGATTTGAGTCAGTTACTCGGGAGATTAAAGAAATGTCATAAATTTCAATAGGTGGGGTACAGTACTAACTTGTTTGTATAAGTTGACTGAATTTTTCTGGGGAATTTATCCTTTTTCATTTCATCTTAGGTTGTGTCAAACAAAGTCACCAACACCAAGCAGCTCTGATGTTTGAAAATGATTGCCTATAATACTAAGATAATTTTATTTATAGAAAAAAACTATTTTTAGCAATAATAACCAAACGGCTAATGGTCTATCTTCTAATATTTTGAGATAAATGCAGTCCACTTCTCTAAAGCTATTACATATTTTAGTACCATTTCTTGCTGACCTTGCATACAAACATTGATATAATGGTTTCATTTAAGTGTACATTTGGAAAGCATACTCCCAAAATGAAAAACTATCCTTATTATAGTCAAGTCCATTTAAATTTTAGCAAACTATTATTAGTAATGTTGGAGGAATGATGCAGAATGCTATGCTTGAGAAGAATTTTATTAGAGCTTATTAAGCAGTTTACAGGTTTTCCATGTGACTCAGTGGTAAAAGAATCCTCCTGCCTATGCAGGAGATGCAAGAGACTTAGTTTCAATCCCTGGGTGGGGAAAATCCCCTGGAGAAGGATATGGCAACCCACTTCAGTATTCTTGCCTGGGAAATCCCATGGACAGAGGAACCTGGTGAGCTACAGTCCATGGGGTCGCGTAGAGTCAGACATGACTGAGCAGTACAGCAGCAGCAAGTTGCTTACATCGATTTTCTCACTTGCTTTCCACAATAATTCTGTGAGATAAGCAAATCCGGTAACACTATTCCTATTATTTTACTGTTTGGGAAACAAGCTCAGAGAGGTGATAGAACCTGCCAGAGTCAAATAGTTAATGATGCTTTGGACAAAGACCCAGGTCCTCTGACTCCTTGTCCAGTTCTGTCGTGTTGTAGCAAAGGCCCAGGGAAACATTTCTCACACAAAGATTGTAAAAACCCAAGAGAAATGAAAATGTTCTGTCTTACTTTTAACATTTTCTAGCCAGCTTACCAAGGAATCTTCTTTAAGGTCAAGTGATCTTCTTTAAGGTAAAGTAGATGTGCCAAAAAGAGGAAATTTAGGATTTTTTAATTTAGTAAAAAATTCTTATGTAGCCTTTTAACATATACCCAAGATAAGACTCACTATAACTAGGAAAAATAATACTTTTTACTTTTTACATATACAATTTATATATAATTGCATATAGGTTGTCTCATTTAATGTTCGTGATAATCCTATGGTTGACCGAACAGGCAGAGAAATGGAGTCTCAGAGTGTCCAAGTGACTCACAAAGATTTCTAGGTGGCAGAGGTAGGGTCAAAACTCTGATATATTTCAAGGATGCTGTTCTTTCCACTCCTCCATAGCTTGTTGTCACCTTCTATTAGGTGAGGCTTAGCAGAATTAATCTGGCTCCCTGTGCCACTGGGAAACAATCAACAAATACTGTGTAGCACATCTGATGCTATGAAAATGTTCAGTGAAGGAAGTTAAACTGTAGGTACTTCTCCCAAGGGTATGGACGACCAGCCATATCTTTAGTCCTATGCTCTGAGAGGGAATAGTCAGTTTTGTACTCAACTCTTCTTTGGAGTATATCTTCATAGGCATTTTGCTGTCCTGTTTTTGGAAACAGCCCGAATCTGATACCCATTTGATAGAAGACATTTGGAATACAGAAACATCTTAAGAATTAACTTTCACCTGCAAACCCATTAAAAATTCCTGACTTGAAAGAATGACACTTGTAAGAGACTATCCACACCCTGCCTTCAAGTTGCATTTCTTCATTCTTTTTTCTTTAACCCCCAAATTGCAATCTGTGACAATGTACAGTTGATAGCAGTTTACAAAGTGAGTAAAGAAGATAAACTTGTCCCGAGTTAGTTGTACAGGGCTCCGAACTGATGCCAAGCATAAGGAGAAAATGCTTGCATCTCAAGATACAGAAGGGAAAGTTTCCAGACATTATGTTATCCACATATATTGATTTGAGGAAAACATGATTTAATTAAGGATTGTGAACAGAACGCATTTCAAATGTCCTTTCCATCTTATTTCCCAGTAGCCTCAGCATTCAACAAGAACATCTACTATGCAGATGATAAATTTGTTAATCAGATTTCTGCAATAAAGCTTATCTCTGTGAGTGCATTACTCATTCAAAAAGTTCTAATATAATAACCCTACACGCGAATTTTCTTCTCCTAGTAATCTTAATTATCCATTTTATTGCCATGTGCTCAACTGTTAGCATACTATTTGCCAAGAAAAACTTTTTTGAAAGTAATAAACTCCTTAAGTTTTGAGTCAATAAAGTTGATGGCAATCTTGAATTTTATTATTAAATTTCCTTAAAGGCTCCCCCCCAATACACACACACCAAATGACAACTGTTGGCATACAGCACAGTTGGTATTTGGTCTTACAATGTTTACCACCCACTTCAGACCACTTTCACAAGCATTCTGGTTACGAAACGGCCCAGGTCTGGCATGTGGTAGGCTGCTACCAGCCTTATAGAAGCCAATCATTGACCAATTATATATTGGGGGAAAATGAAAACAGAAAGCATGTTGCTTTTTTCATTTCAAGAACAAGGTATTTTCAAGTCTCCAAAAGTCTCTCTCATTCAATCATCTATTCAATTATTTATTCAAGCATTCATTGAACCCCCACTATGTTCCAAACCAGCCTAGGAAACACAGTACAATTTTGCCACCCAGGCCTTCCACCCCATTCCACACTCATGTACCATTTTACAAAAATATAAAGTTCAGTGGAAGAGAAAATAGTTAATTATGATGTTATTAAGTAAGCACTAATGGAAATATAAGCAGCAGTATGACTAAAAGAAAATTCAGTTGAGCTTGCAGTGTAATTATATGTACAGTTTTTGTTTGTTTGTTTAGTTTCTAAGTCATGTCTGATTCTTTTGTGACCCCATGGACTGTAGCCCATCAGACTCCTCTGTCCATGATTTTCCAAGCAAGAATACTGACTGGAGTGGTTTGCCATTTTCTTCTCCAGGGGATCTTCCTGACCCAGGGATTGGTCCCCTGCATTTAGGAGGGGAATTCTTCACCTGAGTGGTTTTATATACCAAGCAACCCTATATATCACTCCTACCCTACCCACAAGGATTCCCAAATGAAAGCTATGCTTGTTCTACACTGTCTCAGAGCCTCAATTTCTCTACCCTCCACAATTAAGCTAGTCTTCATTTGAGGATGTCTCAGAAAAAGCTACTACTATAATATAAATCACCTTGAGTGATATACATAGCTAAATGTTTTTCTAATCTTAAGCAAAAATATTTACTGATTTTATTTTTCGATGTAGAAAGTAGTCAAAAGCCAAGATCATCTGCTAAATTTGTTACACATGTTTTCCTGTTCTTTTAGAATGTTTGAAACGTCCTACATATGGCAAATTCTCTCTCACTCCTTTAAAAAAGTAAATAAAGAAAATCTAATTTAAAGTTAAAATTGTTTCATCCAAATGTGTTTTATAATAATTCAATTTTGTTTGAAGACTGCCATTCTTTGTTTTTATGAGGTTTAATATGAAATTAAAGATGACAGTGTCTGTGTGTGTGAGAGAGAGTGACAGGGAGAGAGAGAAATCTTATAAAAACAGGAAGGCTCATTGTAATTCCTGGTCAAATTCAATGCCATGAAGATAATACTTAATTTGGGTAGTGATCTGGGTTCATCCAAAGTTTAGACAAAAATCCAGCCTTGGCCAATGCTGTGTTGTGCTTAGTCACCCAGTCGTGTCCACCTCTTTGTAACCCCATGGACTGTACCCCACCAGGCCCTCTGTCCATGGGATTCTCCAGGCAAGAATACTGGAGTAGGTTGCCATGCCCTCCTCCACAGGATCTTCCCAACCCAAGGATTGAACACAGGTCTCCCACGTTTCAGATGGCTTATTTACTGACTGCGCCACCAGGGAAGCCTGATGTTTGGTTCTTTAAATAATCTTCCTCATCTTCCTCTTCCTCTTCTTCCTCATCATTACCACCACCACCATCATCATTATCTCTACAATTTATCAAAAAATTGCTAACTCCAGGCATAATGCTGGCTGCTTTATGCATCATCTTCACAACAACCGTCTAGGAAACTGATACTTAGATTAAGTAAACTGTCTATGCAACTAGCTAGAGAAACAGAACTAGAATTAGAATAAAATACATCTACATGTCAGGCCATTTCCACTAGTTTCTTAGTAAAGGCAGAACTGTCCTCTATCTCAGCCCAGTTGCAGAACAGTCCATGTGCAGGGCTCTAGGGCATGCTTCCATGGGAGCGTGGAGCCAGCAGCCCTACATCACAGCACTCACGTGACCTCAGCCTTGTGACTTGCTTCTGTATCAGCTGGGATAGTGTGACAGAAGTCTAGGAGAAGAAGAGTGTGTCCTCAGAGAAGGTCATCTTTAATCCTTCAATGGCTTCTCTGTGACTCTCTGATTCTAAGCTGATTTTGCTAAGTTTCATTTTCTCTCTGTTTTTTTTTCTTCCTCTTAATCACTTTTTAAAAGAAGATTTAAATTTTCAGATCAGATACTGTAATTTAATAAGAATGTAAGAGGTAACTGCAGATGGTCAGAAGGTGCCAAAGGTGGTTATTATTGGCTCCTTTCCTTCCAGTCCTGTAGCAAATGTTGCCATCTGCTCTCAGGGAAGAGCTCAATAAAAAATTCCATGAATAGAATTAAATTGCTTTAAATTCACTACAATTACTTCTTTTGTTGGGAACTGTATTCAATTTATTAGATTTTTACCAATATCTTCAACTCTTAGGTACCTTGTAGAATGTGTGCTGATACAAGGCAGGAATTCAGGAGAAAACATGCTGTTTTTTTCAATACAGATTTTGACATTGACATTATAAACAATTTTTCTATATGGAACAAAGTCTGTAAGAACTCAATAGGTATAATACAGAAAGAAGAAAAAAAGAAACCTTCAAGTCACATATACATTTTCAGATATATTGACAAACTCTAGAAATCACATTTTAATACCATGGGCAAGAAATTCTATGGACATGACAGAACCAGAAGATATTAAGAAGAGGTGGCAAGATGCACTCATCTCACATGCTAGTAAAGTAATGCTCAAAATTCTCCAAGTCAGGCTTCAGCAATACGTGAACCGTGAACTTCCAGAAGTTCAAGCTGGTTTTAGAAAAGGCAGAGCAACCTGCCTTTCAAATTGCCAACATCCGCTGGATCGTCAAAAAAGCAAGAGAGTTCCAGAAAAACATCTATTTCTGCTTTATTGACTATACCAAAGCTTTGACTGTGTGGATCACAATAAACAGTGGAAAATTCTGAAAGAGATGGGAATACCAGACCATTTGACCTGTCTCTTGAGAAACCTGTATGCAGGTCAGGAAGCAACAGTTAGAACTGGACATGGAACAACAGACTGGTTCCAAATAGGAAAAGGAGTACGTCAAGGCTGTATATTGTCACCCTGCTTATTTAACTTATATGCAGAGTACATCATGAGAAACGCTGGGCTGGAAGAAGCACAAGCTGGAATCAAGATTGCCAGGAGAAATATCAATAACCTCAGATATGCGGATGACACCACCCTTATGGTAGAAAGTGAAGAGGAACTAAAAAGCCTCTTGATGAAAGTAAAAGAGAAGGTGAAAAAGTTGGCTTAAAGCTCAACGTTCAGAAAACTAAGATCATGGCATCTGGCCCCATCACTTCATGGGAAATAGATGGGGAAACAGTGGAAACAGTGTCAGACTTTATTTTTTTGGGTTCCAATACCACTGCAGATGGTGATTGCAGCCATGAAATTAAAAGACACTTACTCCTTGGAAGGAAAGTTATGACTAACCTAGATAGCATACTAAAAAGCAGAGATATTACTTTGCCAACAAAGGTCCATCTAGTCATGACTATGGTTTTTCCAGTGGTCATGTATGGATGTGAGAGTTCGACTGTGAAGAAGGCTGAGCGCCGAAGAATTGATGCTTTTGAACTGTGATGTTGGAGAAGACTCTTGAGAGTCTCTTGGACTGCAAGGAAATCCAACCAGTCCATCCTAAAGGAAATCAGCCCTGGGTGTTCATTGGAAGGACTGATGTTGAAGCTGAGACTCCAATACTTTGGCCACCTCATGCAAAGAGTTGACGCATTGGAAAAGACCCTGATGCTGGGAAGGATTGGGGGCAGGAGAAGGGGACGATAGAGGATGCAATGGCTGGATGGCATCACCGACTCGATGGACACGAGTTTGGGTGGACTCCAGGATTTGGTGATGGGCAGGGAGGCCTGGCGTGCTGCGATTCATAGGGTCACAAAGAGTCGGACACGACTGAGTGACTGAACTGAACTGATACGAAAAAATCTTCATGAACCAGATATCCACGATGGTGTGATCAGTCACCTAGAGCCAGACATCCTGGAAAGTGAAGTCAAGTAGGCCTTAGGAAGCATCTCTATGAACAAAGCTAGTGGAGGTGATGGAATTCCAGTTGAGCTATTTCAACTCCTAAAAGATGATGCTGTGAAAGTGCTGCACTCAATATGCCAGCAAATTTGGAAAACTCAGCAGTGGCCACAGGACTGGAAAAGGTCAGTTTCTGTTCCAATCCCTAAGAAAGGCAATGCCAAAGAATGTTCAAACTACCGCACAATTGCATTCATCTCACACACTAACAAATTAATGCTCAAAATTCTCCAAGCCAGGCTTCAGCAATACGTGAACTGTGAACTTCCAGATGTTCAAGCTGGTTTCAGAAAAGTCAGAGGAACCAGAGATCAAATTGCCAACATCCACTGGATTATCAAAAAAGCAAGAGAGTCCCAGAAAAACACCTACTTCTGCTTTATTGACTACACCAAAGCCTTTGACTGTGTGGATCACAACAAGCTATGGAACTGGACATGGAACAACAGACTGGTTCCAAATCGGGAAAAGAGTACATCAAGGCTGTTTATTGTCACCCTGCTTATTTAATTTATATGCAGAGTACATCACACGAAATGCCAAGCTAGATGAAGCACAAGCTGGAATCCAGATCACCAGGAGAAATATCAGTAACCTCGGAAATGCAGATGACACCAACCTTATGGCAGAAAGTAAAGAACTAAAGAGCCTCTTGATGAAAGTGAAAGAGGAGAGTGAAAAAGTTGGCTTAAAACTCAACATTCAGAAAACGAAGATCATGGCATCCGGTCCCATCACTTCATGGGAAATAGATGGGGAACCAGGGCTGACTTTATTTTTGGGGGCTCCAAAATCATGCAGATGGTGATTGCAGCTATGAAATTAAAAGACGCTTATTCCTTGGAAGGCAGTTGTGACCAACCTAGACAGCATATTAAAAAGCAGAGACATTACTTTGTCAACAAAGGTCCATCTAGTCAGGGCTATGGTTTTTCCAGTAGTCATATATGGATGTGAGAGTTGGACTATAAAGAAAGCTGAGCGCTGAAGAATTGATGCTTTTGAACTGTGGTGTTGGAGAAGACTCTTAAGAGCCACTTGGACAGCAAGGAGATCCAACCAGTCCATCCTAAAGGAAATCAGCCCTGAATATTCATTGGAAGGACTGATGCTGAAGCTGAAACTCCAATACTTTGGCCACCTGATGGGAAGAGCTGACTCATTTGAAAAGACTGTGATGCTGGAAAAGATTGAAGGCAGGAGGAGAAGGGGATGACAGAGGATGAGATGGTTGGATGGCATCACTGAAAATACACTTGCGTTTGAGCAATCTCTGGGAGATGTGAAGGACAGGGAAGCCTGGTAAGCTGTAGTTCATTGGCTTGCAAAGAGTTGGACACAACTGAGTGACTGAACAACAACACATGGTCAATTAATATTTGAAAATGGAGCCAAGAATAGTCAGTGGTGGAAAAGATAGTCTTTTAAATAAGTGGTGCTGGAAAAAACGGATGTCCACATGCCAAAGAATGAAACTGACCCCTACCTTACACACCTCAAAAAATTAATTTGAAGTGTTAAAGACTAAAATATAAGACATAAAACAAACTCCTAGAAGTAACCAGTAAAACTGCCCATTGGTCTTAGCAAAGACTTTTGGGGTGTGACACTAAAATCATAAGCAATAAAAGCAAAAACAAGTAGGACTACATCCAATTAAAAAGCTTCTATGCAGCAAGAGAAACAATCAACAAAATGAAAAGGCAACCTACAAATGGGAGGAAATGTTTGCAAATCATATATCTGATAAGGAATTTATATCCAAAATATGTAAGAAACTCGTATACTTCAATAGCAAAATAATAACAATAATATGACTTTAAAAATGAGCAAAGGATATGAATAGATATTTTTCCAAAGATATGTAAATTGCCAACAGGTACATGCAAATATGATCAGCATCACTAATCATCAGGAAAATGCAAATCAAAGCCGCAATGAGATATCACTTCACACATGTTAAAATGACTATTATCAAAGAGACAAGAGATAAGTGTTGATGAGGATGTGGAGAAAAAGGAACTCTCTGGTTCCTCTGGTTCCTGTTGGTGGAAATGTAAATTGGTACAGCCACTATGGAAAACAATATGGGGTAGTTAATTCAAAAAAATATAAATAAGACTATCATATTATTGGGCTTCCCTTGTGGCTCAGCTGGTAAAGAATCCACCTGCAATGCGGGAGACCTGGGTTCAATCCCTGGGTTGGGAAGATCCCCTAGAGAAGGGAAAGGCTACCCACTCCAGTATTATGGCCTGGAGAATTACATGGATTGTATAGTCCATGGGGTCGCAAAGAGTTGGACACGACTGAGCGACTTTCACTTCACTTCATCATGTTATCTAGCAATCTCACTCCTGGATATAAACTCAAAGGGGAAAAACAACTATTTTGAAGAGATATCTGTACCCTCCTGTTTACTACAGCATTATTTACAATAGCCAAAACAGGGAAAATACCGAAGTCTCCACTGCCACACAAATAGGTAAAGAAAATGTGGCATATAAATACAATGAAATATTTATCAGCCATAAGAAGAAGTAAATTCTGACATTTGGAGAACATGGATAAATTCTGAGGGCATTACGCTAAGTAAAATAAGTCAAAGAGAGAAAGAAAAATACTGAATGATCTCACTTAAATGTGGACTATTAAAAAAAACTGAATTCATAGAAACAGGGTATAGATTGGTGGCTGCCAGAGGTGACATTGTGAGGGAAACAAGTAAATGTGGTCAAAGCATACCAACTTCCAGTTATAAGATGAATAAGTTCTGGGATCTAATATACAGCACGGTGACTACAGTTGATAACACTGTTTTGTATACTTGAAAGTTGTTAATAAAGTAAATTTTAAAAGTTCTCACTGCACGAAAAATAAATGAATAAAATGAAAATGGTAGCTGTGTGAGGTGGCGGATGTGTTAACTAACCATATTGTGGTATGCATTTTGCAATATATCAAATCTTGACAATGTATAGCTTCAACTTACACAATGTTACATGTCAATTCTTTTACCAAAAAATGGGGGAAGATATTTGTTTAAAGAGCCTGATAGGCAGGTGAGAAACTCAGCTTTCATTTCAGTGGACACATACTTCCCTTGGAACATGATATCTCTAAATCAGCTGAGATCAGAGTTGTAGAGATTAGATGAGAGACTTTAGTAAATGGTATATATTAAGCATTTCATATAGCAAAAACCTAAAAAGCTGTGAAAGCAAACTAAATCCTAAATAATTGTCTATTGTAGTACTAAGGATTAATTGAAGAAGCCCTCAACATAGCTGATTAAGAAATGGGAAGAAAACTAGAACTTGATGGGTCTAGGGGTAAAGGACAAACAAAGCTGCTAAGCCAACCCCACTGCAAGGAAGCAGGTTTACCATCCACAGAAGTGTCCAAGGACGTCTGGCAACCTATGCAGGAAATGCCCATCACTTCCCAAGGGGCCTTAGGCTTGGCAAATGGTCTACAGGAGGAGTGAGCGCCTTATGGCAGAAGTAATATTCACAAATCAAGCAGTAGAAAACTTGGGATTCCCCTGGGGACTGTCTCACTTGTTACAGAGGCCAGACAGTAGTTGAGTATTTGTGGAGCATGGTCACACTCTCAGAAAAAAGCCTGGACCCAAACAAGGGCTCAGGAGTTCAGAGAGGAGCTCAGATCCAGAAGTAACTATATGGTCTGAAAGACTGACCCCAACCTACTCAGTATGTGACTTCAGGTGACAAGACTTTTCCATATGACACATGTTGGTGAGGCCAGGGCTACCAAGATCAAGAAGAGCTGCGAACGCAAGGATTAGCACCTTTGTTTTATTTATAACTCACCTATGCTTATTAAATTCTCCCTTACTTGTGTCTTATTCTTCCATATCCTCTCACCTTGACCCACAACATTTTCTAAAAAAGAACCCTACATGCCTGTGCTCTGGAATAGATAAGGCCCTAAATATTAGTTTTTCAGCCTTTGTCATCTGCATTCTCAGAAGAGTCTGACACTAACTTGTTCCTTAAAATTCCTCAACTGTATATCGAACTGCATTGGTTTTTTTTAAAGGTATCAAGAAAGTAGCAAGGATTTACTTTCAGGAACCTTGTAATCACTCCCATATAGAGTACCACTGTAAAGGTTGCCCATTTTGACATCAATATAACATACTGGACTCCCTTGGAGAGCATTTTATAAGCAGAGTAGTGTTGCAATTGCTAAGGCAGCTGCATTCTTTCTGGAGAATACCAAAGATTCTTTGAAGCAATCAAAAACATATAGTCATTGTGTATATCAGCACTGCCCTTGAAATAACAAAAGCCTTTTGATAGGAGTTCTAAGCTACAAGTGTTTCCAGGGATGCTGGAGGATAATGGGCATAGACTCACACTCCTGCATTTACAGTTGACTCATCTCTTTTGTAGCTCTTCTGGTGAACAAACAAGAATGAAATAGACATGAAATGAACATATACTGTGTTGTGTGGGGGACATTTTGCCTAGTTTTCAAAGAAATGGTTTAGCACACTGAGTTCAAATATAGGGAATTGTGGGAGTTAAATGAGTTTATAAAGTATTCATGGGTGTATTCAGTCAAAATATGAGTCAAGAATCCAACAAAATTCATATTATAAATGTGTCAAAGAGAATCAGATTAGAGCTTTGTGAATTTCTGAGGGCTTTTCAAGTTAAATCACCTATTTTAAAAAATGAATAAATGCCAAAGTAAAACCTTTTCTTAACAAAAACACTCTAATAGTAGGCAAACAAAGCAACAATTTCTAAATCTCTGCTGATCCTTTGGTACTCCAAACCCCTTACCATGGCCTTCAACACTAAAGTATCTGGGTTTTCATCCACATGCCCGCTTCACCTTTCTTTCTGTCACACAGGTCACCTTTCAGCTAATTTTTTTAATACTTTGTGTTTTTGCACATTAAGTTTCCTTTGCCCTAGAAAAGTCTGCCTTCCTCCATATTCACCTTACATGACTGGCTTCTTCTAATCTAATCCTTTAGGTCTCAGCCTAAATGTGACTTTCTAAGAGAGATCTTCCTAAAATTTTGGTTCAAAGCAATCTCCACACTAGCAGGCTTTTTATGGAAATTCACGAGTTAATTGTGAAGTGTTTATGACAATGCAAAAGGCCAAGAATACCGAAGAGAATCTTGCTGCTGCTGCTGCTAAGTCGCTTCAGTCGTGTCTGACTCTGTGCGACCCCATAGACGGCAGCCCACCAGGCTCCGCCGTCCCTGGGATTCTCCACTCAAGAACACTGGAGTGAGTTGCCATTTCCTTCTCCAATGCATGAAAGTGAAAAGTGAAAGTGAAGTCGCTTCAGTCGTGTCCGACTCTGCGCGACCCCATGGACCGTAGCCTACCAGGCTCCTCCGTCCATGGGACTCTCCAGGCAAGAGTACTGGAGTGGATTGCCAGTGCCTTAAGATACAAGAAAGCACTAACGGTAAAAGAAAAGAAAGAGAGATTGAAATACAATAAAATAAGAAATCTTCAGCTAATGATACCATTAAGACTGTGAAAAAAGCAAGACACAAATGTGTGTGTGTAGGTGTGAGTTTGTGTAGTCTTGTGTCCAGCTATATGAAGAATTCTTCTAAATCCAAAAGAAAGACAACCCAGTAGAAAAGTGGGCAAAAAAACTTGCACAAACACTCCACAGAATAAAATAAACAAATGACTTATTAACAAATGAAAAGATACTCAAACATGTTAGTCATCAGAGAAATGCAAATTAAAACCACACTAAGAAAACACATACACACCCTCTAACATAGCTAAAATTTAAAACTCTGACTATCAATTCTTAGTAAGGATATGGAAACAACTAGTTATCGCTGTTTAGTCACTTAGTCATGTCCGACTCTTTGCGATCCCACAGACCACAGCACTCCAGGCTTCCCTGTCCTTCACCATCTCCCAGAGTTTGCTCAAACTCATGTCCATTGAGTCAGTGATTTCATCCAACCATCTCATCCTCTGTCATCCCCTTCTCCTCCTGCCTTCAATCTTTCCCAGCATCAGGGTCTTTTCCAAAGAGTTGGCCAAAGTATTGGAGTTTCAGCTTTAGCATCAGTCCTTCCAGTGAATATTCAGGGTTGATTTCCTTTAGGATTGACCGGTTTGATCTCTTTGCAGTCCAAGGGACTCTCAAGAGTCTTCTCCAGCACCACAGTTCAAAAACATCAGTTCTTCAGCACTCAACTTTCTTTACGGTCCAACTCTCACCTCTGTACATGACTGCTGAAAAAAACCATTGCTTTGACTATATGGACCTTTTTTGGCAAAGTGATGTCTCTGCTTTTTAATATGCTGTCTAGGTTTGTCATAGCTTTTCTTCCAAGGAGCAAGTGTCTTTTAATTTCATGGTGGCAGTCACTGTCTTCTGTGATTTTGGAGCCCAGAAAAAAAAAGTCTGTTTCCATTTTTTCCCCATCTATTTACCATGAAGTGATGGGACTGAATGCCATGATCATAGTTTTTCGAATGTTGTTTAAATTCACATTAATTTCTGTAGGAGTTAAATTCACGTTAATTGCTGTAGGAGTGTAAACTGGTACAACCATTTTGAAAAATAAAATTGGTACATCTACTAAAGCTGAGTATATAACATGCACAGTCAGCCATACAGTCATTCCTTGTTATCTGCAGGGATACCGGTTCCAGGATCTGCATGGATACCAAAATCCATGGATGCTTGAGTCCCTTATATAAAATGATGTAGTATTTGCATATAACCTACTACATCCTCCTATATACTTTAAATCACCTAAAGACTACTCATAATACCTAAAACGATCTAAATACTATGTAAATAGTTGCTGGCATGTGTCAAATCCAAGTTTTTCTTTCTGGAACTTTCTAAAACTTTTTTTTCTCAAAATATTTTTTATCTGCAGTTGATTGAATCTGCCCATGTGGAGGGTCACCTGTACTATGATCCATCAATTTCTCCCCTAAGTATATAAACAAGACAAATGTATGCATATGCTTTGCAGACAGCATGAAAAATGTACATAACAACACCTCATAGTATAATAGCTTGAAATTGGAAACAGTGCAAATATCCACCAAGCACTGAATGGGAATGGTTAAGTAAAATGTGACTTAACCATTCATACAACAGAATACCAAAGAGCAATTTTTTAAAAAGCAAACATTTAACAATATAGGGGAACCTCACAAATATATGTTGAGTGAAGTAAGCTAGACACAGAAGACTGTACACTATATGACTTCATTTACATAAACTGAGAAAACAAACTAATGTATGGTGCTCTTGCAGTAGTGGAGAATACCATTTGCCCACACTTATATTTTTTTAAACTAGTGTGTAGAACGAATGAAAAATTTATTTCTCTTTCCCACACTATATTTCCATATCTTTCTTCTCCATTTTCATGTGATTAATTAACCAGATAATTTCTAGGTCAGAACTTCCAAAGCAATGACAAGGACAAACTGTGAAGACATGTTGAGTTCAGCATATGGGTAAATATATTTGTCCAGTAAAAACTGAACATTTCTTTAAAGAATAAAACCATATATTTGAAACAAAACAAAATAAAAATGTATGCACTCATACACACTCATATACTCGAAACACAGGATCATCCTGGGACTTTGCTGAGATTTCATATGTATAAATAACATGAGCAAGGGTTTCCCTCCTTCTAGAGTGGTAAGTTGTGAGAAAAAATGGAATCTGGAGTTGCCTACAGTCATTTTCCCAAACCATGAGCAATAAGCCATCCTTTTTAGATAATAGATGAAAATGAGGCCAATATGTTAAGTGAGGTCAAGAGAAGCAGTATGGAGAGACAGAGCCCTGAAACAAATTTGGGCCCTTTGATTCATAACTTTTTTTTCTGCTTTAAAGAGTTTGCATTGTGATTTCATTATTTGCAGTTAAAAGTCCTTGGGTACTCTAGACCAGAAGACAAATATATTGAAAAAACATTTGAGGAAAATTAAAGATGTCTGTCTGCGTTTAAGCTATATAGGTTTTCATTAGGCATATTTTAAAAATTTCCAGACTCTTGTAGCAAACTTCCTATCAGTTCAATTCAGTTCAGTCGCTCAGTCGTGTCCGACTCTTTGCGACCCCATGAAACGCAGCACGCCAGGCCTCTCTGTCCATCACCAACTCCCGGAGTCTACCCAAATCCATGTCCATCGAGTCAGTGATGCCATCCAACCATCTCATCCTCTGTCGTCCCCTTCTCCTCCTGCCCCCAATCCCACCCAACATTAGGGTCTTTTCCAATGAGTCAACTCTTTGCATGAGGTGGCCAAAGTATTGGAGTTTCAGCTTCAACATCAGTCCTTCCAATGAACATCCAGGATTGATCTCCTTTAGGATGGATTGATTGGATCTCCTTGCAGTCCAAGGGACTCTCAAGAGTCTTCTCCAACACCACAGTTCAAAAGCATCAATTCTTCGGCACTCAGCTTTCTTCACCGTCCAACTCTCACATCCATACGTGACCACTGGAAAAACCATAGCCTTGACTAGACGGACTTTTGTTGGCAAAGTAATGTCTCCGCTTTCAAATATGCTATCTAGGTTGGCCATAACCTTCCTTCCAAGGAGTAAGCGTCTTTTAATTTCATGGCTGCAATCACCATCAGCAGTGATTTTGGAGCCCAAAAAAATAAAGTCTGACACTGTTTCCACTGTTTCCCCATCTATTTCCCATGAAGTGATGGGACCAGATACCATGATCTTAGTTTTCTGAACGTTGAGCTTTAAGCCAACTTTTTCACTCTCCTCTTTCACTTTCATCAAGAGGCTCTTGAGTTCTTCTTCATTTTGCCATAAGGGTGGTGTCATCTGCATATCTGAGGTTATTGATATTTCTCCCGGCAATCTTGATTCCAGCTTGTGTTTCTTCCAGCCCAACATTCCTCATGATGTACTCTGCATATAAGTTAAATAAGCAGGGTGACAATATACAGCCTTGACATACTCCTTTTCCTATTTGGAACCAGTCTGTTGTTCCATGTCCAGTTCTAACTGTTGCTTCCTGATCTGCATACACGTTTCTCAAGAGACAGGTCAAATGGTCTGGTATTGCCATCTCTTTCAGAATTTTCCACAGTTTATTGTGATCCACACAGTCAAAGGCTTTGGCATAGTCAATAAAGCAGAAATAGATGTTTTTCTGAAACTCTCTTGCTTTTTTGATGATCCAGCGGATATTGGCAATTTGATCTCTGGTTCCTCTGCCTTTTCTAAAACCAGCTTGAACATCTGGAAGTTCACAGTTCACGTATTGCTGAAGCCTGGCTTGGAGAATTTTGAGCATTACTTTACTGGCATGTGAGATGAGTGCAATTGTGCGGTAGCTTGAGCATTCTTTGGCATTGCCTTTCTTTGGGATTGGAATGAAAACTGACCTTTTCCAGTCCTGTGGCCACTGCTGAGTTTTCCAAATTTGCTGTCATATCGAGTGCAGCACTTTCACAGCATCACCTTTCAGGATTTGAAATAGCTCAACTGGAATTCCATCACCTCCACTAGCTTTGTTCGTAGTGATGCTTTCTAAGGCTCACTTGACTTCACATTCCAGGTTGTCTGGCTCTAGGTGAGTGATCACACCATCGTGATTATCTGGGTCATGAAGATCTTTTTTGTACAGTTCTTCTGTGTATTCTTGCCACCTCTTCTTAATATCTTCTGCTTCTGTTAGCTCCATACCATTTCTATCCTTTATCGAGCCTATCTTTGCATGAAATGTTCCTTTGGTATCTCTAATTTTCTTGAAGAGATCTCTAGTCTTTCCCAATCTGTTGTTTTCCTCTATTTCTTTGCATTGATCACTGAGAAAGGCTTTCTTATCTCTCCTTGCTATTCTTTGGAACTCTGCATTCAGATGGGAATATCTTTCCTTTATTCCTTTGCTTTTTGCTTTTCTTCTCTTTCCAGCTATCTGTAAGGCCTCCTCAGACAGCCATTTTGCTTTTTTGCATTTCTTTTCCATGGGGATTGTCTTGATCCCTGTCCCCTGTACAGTGTCACGAACCTCTGTCCATAGTTACCAATTATTTACCTTGAATTGGTTTAATGATGTCTGTCAAGTCTTTCACACTCAGTTCTTTCATATAAACTCTAAATTATTCATTTTTTAAAAAATACATAGGTTCCTTGCACACCTGCTAGAGCCATTTTAAATGTTTTACTGATCATAGCATCTTCATCAATAGAAGTCTGGGGAAGGAAAAGTGGACAAAATTCAGAGCAACCATTTCCACAGTTTTTATTAACTTTGTGAAACAGTGTGTCAGGAGAAAACATCATGAATTAAATTGAGTTTTCTGTATTAGTTATAGATTTTATTTGCTCATAAATTTTAAACTTCATCTAAGGTGCTTATTTCAGACTTCCAAATCAGTGTAGTTTCTTTTGCATTACTAATATTTGGAAAGGTCACGTATTTCAAAACATCTTTTACATCATGAGTTGTCCCAAGAAAAGAATATCTGTTTCTGGTCATTTTAAAGAATGTTGTTAAAAATTGTCTACATATAAGTTCAAAGGCTGTGATTTAAAGGACTGATTTCTGCTATTGAATAACATATCATTTGGTTTGTGAAGAGATATCTTCTTCATGAGTTATGAATAGTCATCAAGGTAAAAGACAGTAACTGTTCCAAAGAGCAAAGCCATGGGAAGCCCCACAATTTTAAGTATCTCACCTCTTCTAGAAAGAATGGGAGGCAATGGAGTAGTGTGATATTAAATTTAGAACCCAGAAAACTTGAAACTGATTTGTATACATCTAAGAAAGAAGAGAAAATAGAAAACATGTCCCTGGGTATTGAGAATTAGTATAAATCCTGTGGGGCTTCCCAGGTGGCGCTCGTGGTAAAGAACACATCTGCCAATGCAGGTAACACAGGAGCACTAGTTCAAGCCCTGGGTTGGGAAGATCCCCTGGAGGAGGGTACGGCAACCCACTCCAGTATTCTCGCCTGGAGAATTCCACGGACAGAGGAGCCTGGGGGACTACAGTTCATGGGATCGAAAAGAGTCTGACATGACTGAAGTGACTTAAGCATGCATACACACATAAGCCTTGTGATCTAGACCAAAACTCAAGAAATAAACCTAAGGAGTTCAAACTAAAAAATGCTTACATTCTTAGTATTCACAATCACTCCATGAATCTTTACCACTGGGGACCAAAACAGCAGGGACAAATAAACTATCATATGAACTCATCCAAACTACTGAGAAGCAACTCAAAATATATATCCTGGGGATGGTTGTTCATACCCATCAGTCACACTGTCAAGAAGCAAAATATATTTACTATTGAAAATCTAGTCAAACAAGTAACCTACTTTACCTTACAGTCATAACTTAAGAAGTACAGCCTCTCTCCTGGTAGAGTCTTAATGCATATATATGTATGTATCTAGAGTAACGTGTCATTGTTAATCATTTATATTTTTCAATTTTTTATACATTGCAAACAATGGTTTTCAAAAATTAAGGAGAAAATACAATATCTCCAGGGGTCATAGCAATTCATCTTCAAACAATGCAAATCCAACAACACATGAGTCATACACTTAGTGAGTCAGTCAAATCAGGGGCTGTGCTAAACTGGTGATTCATCATTAAATTGAATCCACATTCACGTTTTTCCTGTCACTCGAAGGCAAACACAAGAGGTTAAATTATTTTTAAAATGCATCTTCTTGACGAACACACCAGATTTGCAAGTGAAACTGGTAACTTAGTTTGATGTCAAGTTCTCCGAAGTAAATCAAATAATCGAAGTAAATAGCTCAGCCTAGACTGAGTTCTGTGTATCAAAATCCACTGAGAGGTGTCAATCACACAGAAGAGAGAACCTGGAATGCCAGGTCTCAACCTTCTTGCATATCTGGGGCTTATAAAAGGTAATCAAAGTAAGGGAGAGGGGGCACTGAGTTTCCATGATCTTCCTGTGTAATGTGGGCAGATCTTTGTATTTCCCTGAATCCCAGCTTCACTGCCGATGAAATTTAAGTGATGCAAATTAGCCTACATGTTACACCAGTTAGGGTGGAGATTGAATGTATGGTTTGCTCTCTAAACCTTCAAACGAAAAAGAAAAATGAAAAGCATCTCTACTCTGGCCCTGGGCCAACAATACCTGTCATGCCCACTTACTATTGCTTTTGAATTAAGGCATTCATTCTCAAACCTGCTTAGTGATAGGGTCACCTGGGGAGCTTGAATAAATATCATTGTCCAAGCCCAATCCCAAACCAACTAAATTACCATCTCTGGAGGTGGGGTTGAGGCACACACTGGTCATTGTTATAAATTACCCCAGTGATTCTGATGTGAAGCCAGCATTGAGATCTGTGAGAAGAGTACCCACAGCTTTTACATCATCTGGGAACTAACTTGTTAGAAATGAAATTCCTGGGCCCCCCTCAGATAGACTGAGTCAGACACTTTGGGGACAGGATCTAGCAATATGATCTGAATTTTCATAAGCCCTCCAGGGGATACTGATGTAAGATAAACTTATAGACTATTTCAATGGACTAAGGTATTAAAGATTCCAGTTAAAATTCAATGTTATCTAGAAATAGTATCATGTTAAATCACTACACTGACTATAGTACTTTTATTTAACCTGTTCCTGAAAGAAAAGGACAGACAATAAGAAAACTTAGATGGAAGAAGAAGTAGAAAAGAAGCTGTCTGACACAAGCATAATGTGAGGCACAAATATGAGCCACTAATACAAGCCATTTTGTAGTATCACATTTTTTAGCTTTTATTTTTTATAACTATTAAAAGATAAAAAGAGGACTTCCTTGGTGGTCCAGTAGTTAAGAGTCTGCCTGCCAATCCAGGCTACATGGGTTTGATCCCTAGCATGGGAACCAAGATTCTGCATGCAGTGGGGGCACCTAAGCTCACCCACCGCAAGTACTGAAGCCTACTCGCCCTAGAGCCCATGCTCTGCAACAAGAGAAGCCACCACAGTGAGAAACCCAAGCACCACAACTAGAGAGTAGCCCCTGCTCACCACAACTGCAGAAAGCCTGCGTGCAGCAGCTAAGACCCAGCTAGTCAAAAATAAAATAAATACAAAATAATAAATAAATAAATAATAAAAGAAACAGGTAAAATTACATTGAATGATACTGATTCAACCTAATCCATCCAAGATGTTATCACTTCAACATTAATCAATATAAAAATTATTGGTGAGACATTTTACATTCTGTTTTAATACCAAGTCTTCAAAATCTGGCATGTATTTTGCACTTAACAGTTACAATTTGGCCAGCTGTATTTCATGCTCTCAATAGCCTCATGCAGCCAGTGGCTACCATATTGGATAGAACACATCTAGATGCTTGCTTCTCAAACTTCAGCATACAGATGAATTACTTTGAAATCATAGAAAGGCACAGTCTGATTTAGTAGATCCAGCATAGGGCTGCAGAGTCTCTTTTCTTATAAGCTTCCAGGCCTGGCCAGCTATACAATTTTTTGAGGACAAATGCAAGATGATAATGCAGGGTTCCTTGTTTAAAAAGCAGAAAAAATTACCTTCAAAGGTTCTAAAAATATAAAATTTCTTCTTCTTTCCTATGATCTCTCTTCAACCCATCACAGTGTTTTGTCTTTGCTAATTAATGTTACACAACTTGGGCACTGGATGGGGAGGGGAGAGGAGTGTGGAGAAGGGGTTGAGCAGAGACCTTCACACTCAAAGAGGGGCTACCCTGTGGTTCTACATGTGTGAATGTGCCACTTCATCTGGTGTACTTTATTTATTTTATTTTATTTTTTTTGGCCACAACATGTGCCTTGTGGGATCCTAGTTCCCTGACCAGGAATTGAACCTGTGCCCTTGGCAGTGAAAGACCAGAGTCCTAACAATTGAACCACCAGAGAATTCCTTGCTATTGTTCTTTATGTTATAAAACCTGAAACTCTACATACAGAATGAATAAATCTACATACAGAGTAGTTCTAAAATTTCCAAGATTTTATACCACAAAAGTAGGTCTTTTTGCTTCCCTGTAAGGAGAAATTGCCTCTTTCAAACCTGAATCCCTTTACCTCCACGAAAAGGAGGCTTGACTCTGAGAATCCCTGGCAGCTTGACTCAAATAAGACAAATAAGCTGACCTTTTAAGTAAGGAGAGATGTTTAAAGAAAAAGCCAGCATCAAAGAATTCTGACCTTTGCCTCCCAGGATCGTCCTCCTGACATGCTGACCCCAAAACACACAGAACCTGACCATTTATCAGAAATAGTGTAGAAAAATTGGACATAGGTGAATGATTGGAAACTCTTATCCCAACTTTTTTATTAACTGATTGATAATCTTCCTTAAATCACAAAGGTTCTGAGGTGCCTTAAAAGAATATATGCCATTTAAGTATACAATGAAAATAAACCCCAAGAAAGATATAAATCAGATTATATTGTTAGAATCAGAGGAAAGAGCAGGCCAACACTTTATAGGCCAAAATGTCCAACTAAGTAACAATGGCTGGTTTGCAAATCATTTCTGAGTTTCTCGCCACCCAAAGTAAAAATGGGAACACTGTCATTGTTTTCATACATCCTTCATTAAGAGAAAATACCAGTTTCCCAGAGAGAGCAAAAGACTTTCAGTACTTAAATCTAAAAGAAATTACTCACCTGGATGCTGAGAATTATGTTGGATCCTGTTTTCAACAATATTAGAAGGGGGAGAGTGGGGAAGTTGCCAACAGTCTTCCTTACCTATTTTTTATGATTTCTTTGTAAAAGGCAAAAGCACACTTGAAAATATGAAATAGAACTAATAGGTCTGTATTCCCTGTCAATTCACTCCTCTGATTCAATTCCATATTGGATTAGTATACGTACATATGTTCTCACAGTTGACATCGATGATTGGTTGGGAATATTCTCTGGAAAAGGAAATGGCAACCCACTCCAGTATTCTTGCCTGGAAAATTCCATGAACAGAGGAGCCTGGCAGGCTACATGTAGGCCATGGGGTCAAAAAGAGTCGGACACAACTGAGCACACACACACACACGGGGCAGAGGGCAAGTGGACACATAGGACTTGCTGACAAGCATCATACAAGTTCTTTGAGCTGGCAAGGTCTACTGTTGATTGGTTATCTGACACTATGACAAGCTGCAACAGAGACAGAGTTCACAGGCATGGTTGTATGGTCTTTGATGAAAACAGCAGGATCCCACCTGAAGGCCAAGTTCTTCTAGCCTATTACTATGCTTATGGTTGAAAGCCACCTTCTTCTTCCATCTCTTAGAAAGCGAGTCGCGCCTTTCTCTATACACAGAGTGAAAATTGGATAGTGCAAAAGAGTGCAGGCATTTGCTGAACTTACACTAGTGACTACAATAACCGGTAGCCTCTTGAGAATGTTCACATCTTCTGGATTAGTGTAAATGATTCATCTCTAAATAAAATGTCAGCCTGGCCAGTGTCAAACTGCTAATACTAAAGGGTTTAGTTACTCAGTCGTGTCCAACTCCTTGCAACTATAGGGCTTGTAGCCCTCCAAACTTTTCTGTCCATGGAATTCTCCAGGCAAGAATATTTCAGTAGGTTGCCATTATCGAACCCAGTTCTCCTGCATAGCAGGTGGATTCTTTACCATCTGAGCCACCAGGGAATGCTAAAGTAGTTACTAAAATAGAACCAAGATACATGACCAAATGAGGTGACTGTAACATGTAAAATACGTGAAGCTATGGCTCAAGCCTTATTTGAGCATGAAATGAATGTCTTCTACAGATGCAATATCATAGAGATCAAGAGGAAACTATCAATAAAGGGTCTATCACTAATAAGTTACAAATTCTTTTATTTCAGAAATAATTTGCCAAACTTTGAAATCAAAGTGTGTAGATTAGTGTGTGAAGTAACAAAGGGATGGGTAAGCAGTAAGGAGTCAGTGGGCATGCGAGTCTGATATCAAAAGAAAGAGAAAACCAACTTTTTACAGGGTGAAGAGATGGAGAAACAATTACTTATAAATGTAAACTCTATGAACATCAAGTTCTAAAATTCTATGAGAATATGATCATAAAGCAAGTAATAGATTTCAGTCTTCAACTTTCTCGTATATGTTTTAGGTATGAAAAATTCTGGGTGGCTACTCCAATTAACAGTAAAGTTAATGTATACACTTCAGAACTTAAACAAAGCATCATCACTTTAACATGCTAAGAATTTATTGTTTTGCCATAAAATTGGAACTCTGATTTCTTGAGAATTTATTGAAGATATTTTTAAAATCCCACAAATGATTAAAAGATGTGTCTATAGTCACTCTTGTTTTAATTAGTTTTTTATTTTAGCTGCTATGATTATTACTTTAATTAGAGTTTTTACTACTAGTATTCACTTTAATGAATTGGATGTCATTCTTAATGGAAGAAAAGCAGTTTAATATCATCTGAAATTTGATAGAGCTTTTGTAAAGTTAATTTTTCTCCAAAGATGGATCTTAAAAGTGCTTCAACCTCATAAATTTGGAGCCAAAGTCATGTCAGTTTAACTTGAATGCTCAGTGACCCAAGAAGAAGCTTACTAACAGCTTTCTTAGGCAAAGGAATATTGCCGAGTCTAGTAAAATTCTCACTGTACAATCAAGTCTTCAGCAACTGAGCTCATTCTTATTCTCTTCAACTTCACAGCAGAAAGAATAACCTTGAGATGCAGGTCTCCCCGGGACTCAGCCTGCTGGATTCAGAGCCCAGCACCACTATGAAATTAGCACCATATTTCCATTCTCTGCAGAGGAATTCATGAGTGGCTGGAACTCCCACTCCATATCACAGACTGATGTGATTACTTAATTCATGTCTGTTCATCCAATAGAACATTGGTGCCCAAATGGTGGGCACAGGGCTTACTTTGCACACCTCACTGCCCTGCATGGTGCCAAGCCCTTCCCTGGCACATGTTTGTTGACTGAATAAGTGACAATGTAAGCTGGGAACAGACTAACAAACTTCATTATGTCTGCCTTACCCTTAATCCAAATGGGGGAAACAAAGAGAGATTTGGTTCTGAGTCTCATTTATACTTTAAGCTTTTCTAGTTATAGTCTGTATAATATTTTAGTTAGACTATTTCAGTTTAAAAAGTATGTTTTGATTGATAGGCATTTCGTGTGTTCGCCTTTATTTGCTAAATAATGTGTATGAGTAAGTCATTGTGTAATACACAGGAGGGTGCAAGGTGGCACGAGCTAAGGGACAATGACAGAGAAGCTGCCCAGGGCACAAAGGCCAAGAGGAACTGAGGGCCTTTAGGAGACCATAGCCTCATAACCAAATTACATCTACTTTTGGGAGAGTTGCTGTTCAGGATATGACTGTGCACAGTCTGGAGGCTGCCATAGATGCCAACATCGAATCTCTGATCTTCTCTCATCTCCTCATTCTTCTCTCTCACTATCACCTCCTACACCCAAAGCTGGCGAGGGCTAAGAGATCCGTGTTAGAATGAGGAGATTGTATTTTCCTATTTCCTGCCTTAAGCTTTTGACAAGAAATCTTGACATTTTTCTTTCTCCTTTAGATTGATTTTTTTCCTCAAGATAGATCAAATTAGAATCTCCCCCCACCCCATCTTCAATCTTTTAATGTGTGTGTGTGTGTGTGTGTGTGTGTGTAGACAGATGGATGTGTGTGCTCAGTCGCTCAGTCATGTCCAACTCTTTGGACTGTACCCCACCAGGCTCCTCTGTCCATGGGAACTCTCCAGGCAAGAATACTGGAGTGGGTTGCCATGCCCTCCTCCAGGGGAATCTTCCCAACCCAGGTCTCCCACATTGCAGGCGGATTCTTTACCATCTGAGCCACCTAGAAAGCCCAAGAATAATGGAGTGGGTAGCCTATCCCTTCTCCAGGGGATCTTCCCAACCCAGGAATTGAACCGAGGTCTCCTGCATTGCAGGTGGATTCTTTACCAGCTGAACTACCAGATAGATAAATAGATAGATAGATAGATGATTAGGTTGTTAAAGGCATTAGAACTTTTTTTTTCACTCTAGAGGAACAGACAATCCAGCGAGGTAGTCAGACAAGCACTGCTCACTCAACCACCCCTGACCTAAAGAAGGGCAGCCCACACTGGGCGGGGGATGGTGGGGACGGGGTAGATTGTGAGGCAGGGTCACTCCTTCTGGTTGTCCCAGAAGGGGTTTCGTTTCTCAGTGCTCTTTGGTCAAACTCCAGGGTGCATCTGGCACCCAGTTCTCATGCTGATCACAGCACCTTCTACCTACTTTGCCCTTCACTTCCATGTGAAGAATTCCATGTTCCCAAATTATTTTCTCCGTCCCACTCACCCCCACCCAGTCTCTCTGTACCCAGATCCTGGAAGCCAGGCAGCAGACCTACAATGCTGATACACTGGTAAGAGTTAAAGCAATTACACTTTTTATATTATATATGATATACTTATATCATATAAATATGATATGTGTATTATATTTATATATGTAACCAGATGTAATGCCTTAAGCAGTAATATATTTATATTTGAAACTAGATGTAATGCCTTAAGCAGAGAGAAGTGAATCTCTACAGGTGGCATTTGAAGGAGCACAGGGCAGGAAGATGCCCTGAGCCTGAGAAGGTGGGAGAATATTAAAGGCTAACAATGGTGACGATTGGATTAGGCGCTGTGGTTCTCAGAATACACAAATACATACAAGCAGGTCAGCTTACTTGGTAATACGTATAAAACTGGTGAGACAAAAAATCAGACACAAGCATTTGGGAAACATGATGGAAGCAAGCCAAAAAGAGCTGTTTAGTTGGTGACATTCCCTCCAGTTTGGGTCAGAGGGTCACTGAACGAATACACTGTGTTCACACTCCACCAGCCAAGCATTCACCTCTTGACCCCTCAACCACTGCTCCCTTAAATCTAGGTCACTAAAACAAATTCCTCTCCATGTATGCCTTTTCTGAAAACCTGGATCTTAGTGTCGATGGTTTGAACTCTGTTTATTAACCTAAGCTACAGGGAAATGCCTTAATGTTCCATCTTCTGAGGGCATGTAGACTTAGATTCCTTTTCCCCTTTAGCTTTCCTCAGTGAATTTTCCCAGTAATCCACAAAGAGAAGTAGGAGTCACTTTAAACAATTTTTTCAGTTTTCATCTCTCAGTGACCTTGAGCCATAAAGTTAATCATTACTATTAAAGAAGCTCTCTATCACTTACAACTGAGAACAGAACTGAACTTTTTCTCAAAAGCATCTTAACTCTTCAAACCCAGCCAAGTTTTACAGCAATCAGAAAAAACTTTCCCTTGGTCAGGGGAGAGGAATGGGCAGGCCCAGGTGAGGCCACAAGAAGCTAATGACGGGCCAAGCAATGTGGGAAAAAGCAGCACCACCATGATTCCAAGACAGGCCCCACTGGGTCTCGGGGCCAAATGCTACTATGACAGCAGCTCCGTATTTCCTCTTCGCTACCATTCCTCTATCTTACTTCTTCTTCCTCTTCCTTGCCCTTTTTATTCAGAAGAAAAACAGCAGTGATGAACCATCACACAGCATCTGATCTTCAGTATTTAATTCCACTAACTATGTAGGCTGAGTGCCTGGTCAGCATCCTGTGTGTCACGTCTATTCCCCTCTCCCTGGTTTGGTCTCCCTGGGCTTCTCTGATGGCTCAGTGGGTGAAGAATCCACCTGAAATATAGGAGACCCAGGTGAGCCACGTTCAATCCCCAGGTTGGGAAGATCCCCTGGAGAAGGCCATGGCAACCCACTCTAGTATTCTTGCCTGAAAAATCCCATGGACAGAGGAGGCTGGCAGGCTCGAGTCCATGGTGTCTCAAAGAGTCAGACACAACTGAGCGACTAAGCAAGCACAAAACCCTCAACTCTAACCTAGCCTTTTCCCTCCCAAATTCCTCATCTTCTCTTCTCCCCAACATAGAGACCTACTTATCCAGGGTCTAATCACATAACCTCCTTGGTTCCTAAGAGGATAAGTCTCATGAGGCCACATCCAATAGTTGTTAATAGTTTCAGAAAATCTGCAAAACAAGGCTGTCTGATGCAAACAAGGAGCAATTTTACGAAGAAATGTGCTTATGGAGACAGAGAAATCAAGAAGTTGTAGCCTTAGGCATCAATACGGGCAGAAGAGAAATCCAATTGTGAGAGCAAATGGCTGCTGGAGCATTACCAGTCCACCTGCAGTTGTAAGATATTCAAGAAAGAGCAAGGAGAGAAAAGGGGCCACCACCATAAGTCTCACATGCACTAGGTATTTTAAATACGTTAATTCACTTCCATTCCACAAATATTAAGAGCTGACAGTGAACCAGGTGCTATGACACATGCCAGAGAAACAAAACATATGTTTCCTGTCTTCACAGAACCTGTAGTTTAATGGGCAAGAGACTTCTTCTATCGAATGAAATGAGTTCTGATGGGAGAAATGGATGAATTCGGGATCCCCAGGAGGATTCCTACACAGCCAAGGTCCTGGAAGCTTCTGTACACATTAACATCTCAGCTGGGAACTGAAAGCTGAGCAGGAATTACCCAAACAAAGCTGAGAGTTTAGTCTTGGCCACAGCCCTGTGAGACGGGTTCTACTTTCCCAGGAAGATAACCAAGCCTTGCAGGGTAAAATAGTTACTCGAGCTCCCAAATCCAGTCAGGGTGGATAAGGGCTGAGTCCTCAGGACACTAGAAGCCCAAGGCTGGGCTGGATCCTTGTACCACACCAGGCCTCTCGCCAGACCTCACTTCTTTATCTCTTCTAGCCCCCTGTCAGGATGAGAATATCTGGTGATAAAGGAAGGGAGGATGATGCTGACCTGTGGGGATCTTATGACTAAGCAACAAGGTTCCCTGAAACAGCGTCCTTCCAATCACTTCAGAGTTCGTCGTGAACATTCTCTCTCCCCAGGACAAGTTCGAGTGTTCAAGTAAACATGTTTCTGGAAAAGAGCATGTAGAGGGTTTCCAAAACCAAACAGAAGCTTTATTTGGAGCAGAATTATTCTGAGGCCCTTCAAAGCGAAGTCTTTTGCAAACACTGTAACATCTCCTTTCTTGTAAAAGGAGGTGCACCTGGATTATTGGGAACTGGCTTTTCACATCACAGCAAATCTCAGGAGATTAGAGACTGTTCAGAGACCATAGGAGGAAAAAAAAACTTTCTTAAAATGTTGGCTTTCACTCTGACCTCATTCATAGGCTCAAAATCTGCTGAGAAGAACATAAGGTGATTGACGTAAATGCCCACTACTAAGTATATTTATTTAAAACCCAAGTGGCAAAAGGTAAACATTGTAATATATTAATCAAGAAATAAAATAAATATTTGACTTTTTTTATTCAGTGATATCAAGCTTGTTTGGAAACCTGTCTGCCAGATTTGAGCCCAACGTCTTGTAGGTCACATGAAAGTCTGCTGAAGTAAAGAAAATTTTCTTTTGATGTGAATGAAGGTGAGAGGCGGGTAGCCTGTGCTGGACACATAGATGTAGAGACGTCATCGCCACTGGAAGTCTGTTTGCTGTGCAGGTGACGAAAAGAAACACAGGTTTTCCTTTGCACTCAGAGACCAAGATGGAAATAAATATCCTTGCAACCAGTCTAGGAAAGGAAGTCCTCTGAGGATGCTAGCTGAGGCTTCAAGGAGATTCATGTAAGTTGAGGATGTGCACAAAGCTCACATACCTGCTGACTGGCCTGGATATCTCCAGCAGACACCTGAAAGCCTCATTTTGGTGAGGTGCATTTCTTTCTCAGCTCTCTGCCCTTCTTCACACAGCAAAGTTCAAAAAGCCTTCTGTTGGGAGAAGCCTTTCTGGCTGCAGCCTTTTTAGCCATTAGCAGGTTGCTGCTGGGAGCCTGGCTCCAGGTGAATGCCAACTGCCAGCTCTCTCTCTTTTCTAACACCAAAGACATTCTCCCCGACCTAGTGCTCATCTCACACTTTTCTATTCCTACCGAAATTATCTCAAGTCACCCAATGATTAGTTCCAACTTTCTCAAATCTAAAAAGTAAAGATGTTCTTTTGTTCTGCCATTCCACCTAGATTTCCCACATTCTTGAAGAGATCTGATCTGAATTCATCCCAATATCAGATATGAAAAGTAAGTGTTAGTCACTCAGTCATGTCTGATTCTTGGCAACCCCATGGGCTATAGCACACCATACTCCTCTGTCCAGGAATTCTTCAGGCAAGAATACTGGAGTGGGTAGCCATTCCCTTCTCCAGGGGATCTTCCCAACCCAGGGATAGAACCAGGGTCTCCCGCACTGCAGCTGATTCTTTACTGTTTGAGCCTCCAGGGAAGCCCCTCAATATCAGATACCAGTTATTAATTCTCTCTCCCTTCCTCTCTCTCTCTCATTGCATCCCTCCCCGCCACCACTGGGGTGAACTTGGAAGTATTAATAAGTCAGAGATAAGTCAATGAGCTAAGAAGCGGGCCATAATTTATTACATTGCAAGAGCTCACATTTCTATTATAATAATCTGGGGTATCCCATTGAGTTAAATAGCTTCCTGTTCTCTGCCTTCACCCTCTCTCTGCCTTTAGCTCCCAGTACACTCACACCCTAGAGCCCCTGACCAGAGAATACTAAGAACACTGTGTGTCATTTCAGTTTTTACATTTTATCTATAACTTGCTTCTCATGTTCAACAAGGCTGAGATAGTGACTGGAAATAGATCAAGACCTCCCTGAGAGGTAGAAGGCAACTGGCTCATAACCACTCACTTTGGCCCTGTTGCTTCTCCTAACCTAGGGTAGTGGTCAAGAGCATGAATTCTGGAGCTGCATTATTCAAGTTCATATGCCAAAATTGCACTTGCAAGCTTTGAGACCTTGGTCACTTTACCTGTCCTCTGTGCCTCTGGGTCCTCACCTGTAAAACAGGGAAAGAAACAGTGCTAATCTCTCAGGGTTGTTTCAAGGATTAAATGATTTAATAGGTGTGAAGCACTTAGCACCTTGTAAACCACAATAAACACTAGCGATTGCTACACCATGCAAGACAAACTCTGATCTTAGCCAGCAAAAATTGATGCTTTCCAAATTTTAAAAAAAAAAAGAGAGAATTTAAACAATTTTTGTTTGAATTTTTTTCTTGACACTGCTTTCAAGTGTTTAGTTTAATGTTACAAGGGAGGCCTGGGAGGTATTTTGAGGTAAACCTCATCATAGCATAGCGTAGATATGGAAAAGCTATGCATGATTGAAAAATTTCACAAAGTAAATATAAAGTGAGATGGATCCTCCCTCTGTGGATGTGGAGAAACTCAAAATGAGACAGATTTTTCTGAAATTTCTTTGTGAAAAGATGAATTGTGCAGCTGGATCATAAGCTCTGGTAACCTATAAATAAATCTCTTTCTTCAAATCACGTTGTTGGAAGACAGCTTTTTATGTTGCAGCTTTTCATAGAAATAATTGATGCTGTTATGTTTCTAAAATCCTTCATCCTAAGAAGAGAAGACTTCATCTGTAACTTGCCATCATATTCACATTCTGTCCCTGTCTAGATGGTATTAAATGTCTAGTCACCAGGAAACAATCAGTGCAAATGCAATCTTCAAGTACATGAAGGCACCATGCCTGCTGGACACGGTTAAATGCTGAGTGAATGAATGGATGAAACAGTTCAACAGTGAAGCACTGAGCTGTTGTAGCAGAAAACCTATTTCTCTTGGGAATAATAAGAAATAATTTCCCAGATGACGCTTAACCTAAGAGTTACCATTTCCACCCATAAAGCCTAGAAGTTATGGAAAACCTCTCCCCGCCACAGCCATAGAATAATTTCACAGACATTCACAGGCATTTTATAGCAGACATCTGAGCAAAAGTCTCCCATGGCACCAATTTGCATTGCAAAGAGTTGCCTTTGCCGCCTTCCCAGTATTTGCTCAGTCAAGTGGTAGGACAACCAAGGTCTTGTTTAATCAGTAATTCTTTTTTTCTAAAATCAAGAAAATTAAACCCTGACTTTTCTAAGCTAATGAGTATCTAAAAGCAAAACTCAAGGACCTCTTTTTAGATATGCTTTCCTTTCATCTCCAATCTATGCTGTTAACCCTTGGGATGTGGATAACCTGTCACTGCTCCAGTTTCCACATTTTTTATGTCTGAGGCTGACCCTGAAAAGTGCTTCTGCTATTCTGGCTACTGGCTAGGTCGATGGTTCGGCTCAACATATATTTATTACCTTATGATGGGCTCAGTTTCCCTCAAGCTCTCTTCTTTGTATCCTCTCTGAGAAGCATTGCCTTTGGCTCTTTCCAGCTAAAGA
Source organism: Giraffa tippelskirchi (assembly GCF_054371585.1). Taxonomy (NCBI): domain Eukaryota; kingdom Metazoa; phylum Chordata; class Mammalia; order Artiodactyla; family Giraffidae; genus Giraffa; species Giraffa tippelskirchi. Next base: position 136,950,053 of record NC_137283.1, read on the forward strand.
CAAAATGTCAGGCTATCTGGTCAATCAAAGAGCATCACCTTGGCCTGGACTCCATGGGGTCAAAGTCTTCAGTGATCAACCTTCTCTTTCCTATTGCTGACTCCCAGATATTCTAGCTGAAATACACAAAAACCACACATTGATTCATTTCATTCCAGGACTTATCTTACATTGTTATCTTCCTCTGGTCTTACAATTCCAATGGTCAGCACTGTCAGTAACAATTATTATCTTTCTCTAGAGTCTGGGTTCAGTACCTTCTTGACCCTTGATAGCATAGACAAAGGTGCTATTTATCTTGTCTCTGTGGATTTAAAAAGGGAAAATTTGCTTCAGTTCAGAGTCTTCTTATAAAGATTATCTGCTCCTTCCTCTGTGGGATTTTTTATTCCCCCATTTCTTTTTACAAAACTTCTCCCTTTACTCTTACCTACCAGTGTAAATGAAAGGCCATCTCTGTCTGTTTCTAACTGAAGTCTGTCTCTAACTGAAGAAAAATCTAATGACACTTTTAATATCCATCAGCATAGTACAGTCACATCCATTATTATGGATCACACATAAGAAGATGGAGCAGTTTTTGAAAGACATGCTTAGAACCAACCAATAAAAATAGAAGTATCTACAATATTTGACATCTTCCAGCCAAATAATAATTGATTCACAATCAAGAATGAAACATTTTCTAGTCCATATTCTGGATAAGCTTCCTGTTTTTTTGCGTGTTTTTTTTATGCAAGAGTGTAGAAGATCTCAAAAGTCAGAGAAATCTTCTAAAACCAGATGCTAACATCTGCCATTAATGTGCATAGAAGAAACTGAAATCAAATAGCTTTTTCTTAGACTTGCAAATCGGACACCTCAAAGTGTACCTGAACTAATTTGAAAAGAGACTAAATTCAGCAACTAAAAGGCTAATGCTCTGTCCCCAAGATGCAGCCAATTGCACACGAATCTTGCCCTTCCATTTCATTTTCCACTATTTTTTTTCCAATTCTGAGAACTTTTAGGATACCAGTGTCAGTGTTGGAAGCCCAATATCATGAAGAGTCTAAGGAGGAAAGATAGGCCATTCATTAATAACAGTGACTCTTTAAAAGCCAAATGCTTACTTAAAACATTCCACAGGAATGCAATGGAGTTCTCTTTTACACACTACTCGAAGTTTAATACTTAACCATATCATGGTCCAGTGCTTTCAGATCTGCCCTGCCCTGCAGCATGTACCCAAGCTCCACAAGTTAATGGGTCATTCATCGCAATGGATTTTTCTTAGCTCACCCATTTGCTTAGAATTCAGGATATACTGCCAACATTTCACTCTTTCAGAAAATTAATATAGTGCTATTAGGACTCGGTGTACTCTGAAAACATCTAGCAATCTTAATTCCACATTCAAACCTTTGAATCCAAGAAATCTATCAAAAAGATAAGAGGCAGAGCAAAGGAGAACACTGTGTATAGTTTCAGTTAATCAATTTTAACTGTTTTCCATTTACAGAAATTTAAAGATAGTGACTCAATATAAATTAAAGTATTAGAAGACTAAGAAAGAAATGACCTTTTAATGAAGGCTTGTTTAATTCCAGTGGCTTTGCTAAATTATCCAATTTAATTCTCCCAACAAAACTGCAAGAAAGGCACTATTATCCTCACTTTACAGATAATGAAAGTGAAGCTCAGAAAGGTTACCTGCCCCAACTTACATTTATTAAGCGGATATATAAGCATTAAAAGTTATATATGGAATCAGAATTCAAATACAGGAACATCCACTAAACACATACTGCCTTCCTAAAATCAATAGATGATGCCATTATTGGAACCATCAATCAATATTTTCTCTTTCATGTGAATAACAAAGTTAAATATACATTACTGAGAGTGATCACTCTAAAAGAAGAAATTTTCCAAGACCAGTAGTTCCAAATCTTGCTAATCACCTGGAAAGCATTAAAAGTAAATATTTCCTAGGTCCGACTGCAGACCGACTGAGTCAGTAGTCTCCAAAAACACCAAGTACAGGGCAATTTTTACAAGCAGCCAGTCAGGGAACTATTGACTCTTATGAGAGTAATAATAAGAAAGAAAACACTACCACCTGGAGACACAACATCAGTTTTTCTCAAATTATAGCAACAACCTTTGTTTCATGTCATCCCCATGTCATGTACACTTGCTGGGCAGGTTGTGGGGTAAATGTTTTATCCTTTATGAATGTAAGCAGAAATCATGTCTAACGGGGCAGGGAAACTTGAAGGAGCTTCCTGCACCTTCTTAGGTAAATATGGACCACTCAGGAAAATGAAACCAGGTTTCTATAGACAGCATTAAGAATATAAATTTCACTTACTAGATGTTCCTCCTTCTCCCCTTTCTCCAGGATCACTCTTTGGAGTGTTTTAGGAGATGAATTGCCTCCACACAAAATTCATATCCTGATGTCCTAACCCCAGACTTCAGAATGTGACCTTATAGGTTGTTGCAGATGTCATTAGTAAGATGAAGTCACACTAGAGTAGGGTGGACCCCTAATCGAATATGACTAGTGCTCTTACAGGAAGGAGAAATTTGGACATACATTCATGTACAGAAAATAACATATGAAGAGAAAGGCAGAGATTGGGGTGATCCAATAAACCAAGGAAATGCCAAAGACTGCCAGCAAACCACCAGAAATAAGAAGAGTGGCATGGAACAGAGACTCCCTCGTTGCTTTCAGGAGGAACCCACTCTGCGGACACATTGATATCAGACTTCTTCCCTCCAGAACTATAAGACAATACATTTCTGTTGTTTAAACACCACCCTGTTTGTGGTATTTTGTTATGGCCACCCTAGCAAACAAAGAGATAGGAAGCATCCCCCACCTGATGACTAGATTGCTTTTTAGCATTTTCATCAGAGGAACAAAAAATTCAAAAAGTTAATAAATACATTATCAATAGATTTATGAAAGGCAGTTATGATAGTCATAGCTCTTAGGAGATACAAGTATCTTCTCTATAATGAATTAACTCAGAGAAATTGCTAACTTAGTTTAAATGTTGTGTTTTGGGGGGGTGGTTTGTTTTGTTTTTTCTTTTTGTTTTGGCTTTTGGGGGAGGATGTTTTGGTGTTTTGAAGAAGGAAAATATTATCCAAAAAAATAATAAAATGGAAAAAAATGTCCTCACCCACCCTACCTTTAGGCTTTTTCCCCCCTATAATTAGTAGATAAATACCAGTTTGTATGTCAGTCACATAAGATAATATACAACAAAGATAATCATGAACCAAAGCTTCATTCCACTTAGTCCCAAATGTTATGTCCTCACGCTCCCAGGATTCTAGGATAAGGGGGCTTCGCACTGTTTCCATCATCTCCCTGGGGTACAGACGTAGTTACTTTTCGATTATACAGTAAACATCATATGATGTCCCAAAGCCCATGTAGATATTTCAGAAAAAACTTGCTCCAAGATGCAAATAATTAAAGGAAATAAATTGAGCCTAACATGTCTTGGTCTTTCAAACAAAATTACTGCAGAGTATTACTGCTACAGGGCTTGGTCATGTATTTACCAAGTTCTACCTCAGATAGTTCATGATGCATCCTGGCAGCCACACACCCATTGTTTTGGTGGACAAGTCCTTTGGACTGGTTTTTCTTCAACTAATAAGCACACTTTCTAGTTTTGAATAAAAAATTTTGTAAAACCAGTCATGTGTACATACTGTGATTGTTCATATTACATAACCTGTTTTAAAGGGCACATCTCATGGGTGATTTTTATGATGCAAAGATAAAGTATGTGACCAATTAAAAGTACTTACAAGAGTACAAATATTATGTCAACATAACTAGTATTCAGTCAGTTATGTAATATTTCCAAATATCTGAATATTAGGCCACTTATTGACCAAATATACGTATGTCTTCTCTTAGTGTGACATCTCAAGGTTATGCTGTATTTCAAAGGAACCCAACATGAGTTACTAATTCAAACACACAGTCCATGCAATTTGGCATTTGATCTGAAATGGTGACCTTGAGAAAGGATACATAGGAGCCTGAGAGCTCAGCTGAAAGTCTGAACTCACTCCCCTATCTACTTCTGCCCAAAGTGCATGGATGGTACTTCATGCTTTACACTTACCTGTGTAATAACAGATCAAGCCTAAATTAGGAGAACATGGAGAGGAAAAAACCAAAGAAATAATCTGGAATTATGCCACAGATTTCACATGCAGTCGACTGAACAAGTAAAACTTTCCCATGGAGGAACGAACGCTCTGTGTATACAAGTGCAGTTAAATCAAACAGAATTACATTTTTGGGTTTTGGCTGATTCACTACTGCTTATCTACAAAGCCACAGGATAGCAATAGAGAAATTCCTGTTGTGCAACTATTGTCCAAATGGTTTTATGGAAAAAAAAAGGGGGGGCCAAGTGCTTTGGTTCTAGTCCAACTTGCCTGAGATCTGGGCATGAGTGCATTTTAGGGAAGCCCTTGCTCTTTCTGGCTACAAGTATACATAGTCACGGTCTTTCATGATCTGACTCTATCTTTTCAGCCCCCACTGCCACACCAACAATCACCCCACTCCTGCTGCAATCTATAGTCTTCCAAAACTAAAGAAAAACAAATACAATATTCACTGGAGACCTACCTAAAGCCAAAAACCATTGTTGGTCCCAAAGTTACAAGAGGGATAGAAACGGAAAGAGATCCCTTTTCCATGGAGCTTACATTCCAACAAAGGGACACTGACACTAGACAAATAAATGGACAGTATGTGTGGCAGAGATGACCTTATGTCCAGCAATATTTCTACCTGCTGTTGACCCAGACGAGGACTACATTTCCTGGCTTCCCTTTCACCCACCAGTGTCCATGTGACTAACTCTTGCCAATGTCATGTGAGCAAAACTGATGTCTGGCATTCCCAGAACAGAATTTTTAAGAATCTGGCATGCATCAGAAGTACTGATGCTGAAGTTGAAGCTACAATACTTTGGCCACCTGATTCAAAGAGCCAACTTATTGGAAAAGCCCTTGATGCAGGGCAAGACTGAGGGCAGGAAGAGAAGAGGGTGACAGAGGATGAGATAGTTGGATGGCATCACTGACTCAATGGACATGAATTTGAGCAGGCTCCAAGAGATGGTGAAGGACAGGGAAGCCTGGCATGCTGCAGTCCATGGGGTCTCAAAGAGTCGGACACAACTTAATGACTAAACAACAACAATGCCTTCTCTACTTATTATTCTTTTTCTGGTTCCTGTTGGATGCAGAAGACCCTGAAGTTCTGAAGGCAGAGCCCCAGGAGAGAAGAATCTGGGTGCCTGCCTCCAACATGAAGGCGACCCTTCACAGCTTCATCTGATCTTCCAACTCAAGATTATTGCTTTATCTACTGTGTCCCCATAATGTGTTTTACTCACCTTTCATATGAAACTTACCACACTGTATCATCATTCTCTGTTACAAGTCTGACTCCCCACAGCAAGTGCTCTTGAAGAGACGGGATAATATTCTACTCACCTCCATGTTCCCAATTTACAACCAAGAGACTGGCTCCTAATAGTCTAATCACAGCCTCTCCAGGGCGGCAGGCACTCTTGCCTAATCTAATCCATTTTCCAGACTCCAGTCAAGGTAATTTTCTTAAAAGTGTTAATCGGATCATGTTATCCCCCACTTAAAACCCTTAATAGACTTTCCAATTGCTCTTAAGATAAAGACCAAATTCTTTCCATGGACTCAGCTTGGGCTTTCCTCTCTACCTTCATGGCTCACCAGTCTCCCTCTGCCCTTGACCCTCCAGCTACCTGGCCTCTCCATCCTTCCAGAGTGACAGTTTTCTCCTTGAAATCAAGCTCTTCTCTTTCCCTCATCTGACACTCTTCCTGACCATCAGATATGAGTTCAAATATCATCTCCTCTGGGATACCTTCTTTGACCTCAAGCTATTTGGGAATAACTTATGAGATGCTCTCAAAGTACCCAATCTTTTTTTTTCTCATAGCACTTTTAGCATCTGTAATTACCTAGTCACATGCCTAGTTACTTAGTTAAAGTTTGTTTCTATTTAAGTCTGAAAGGCCCACAAAGACAGAGACCACCCATAGCTTTGTCTTTACTGTATTCACAGCACTGACCACAGCATCTGACTCAGAAAAGTACTCAATAAATATTTCTTCACTGAATGAATTTCTTAAATTAGTAAATTGATGGTTCAAAAGCTTTACTTAATATTCTGTAAAATACAACCAGTTTGGTTCCCCCATATACTCATATTTCCTGCACCAAAAAAGAGAACGCTAACAAAAAAAACATAGAAACACACACACATATGTACACACAAAACCAGACTTAATGAGTTTTCATACAGATCTTTAAAATACATAACCAGACACATCAGGCTGTGGTTTGTAACTTCAAGCTATACCTAATCATTAAAAAGAAGAAGATGTATGTGTGGCTAAACCAAGGACTATTCCCTCTTGAATATGAGTTATCAGGATATCTCGCTGACCTGAACATTTCAGAGTGCACTGCGGGGCTGGAATCGATGCTCATTGAAAATTTCACCAAGATAGTGAAAGGCAAGTGTGTGCACTTTTGTGTGTGTGGATTCAACTAAGAATCATTTCTTAAGCCTATCCCACAAAGTGAAAAGCGAACTCTAGTTATCTACTTGCTGTATCTTAATGGAAGTTTTTCGACTATAAGTATTAGTGTAGTAAGAAAAAAAATATAGTCTCTTTAGGGAAAACATCCACTTGTTCACTTTTCCTCTCTTACACACTAGAGAAAAACAAATATAAATGTGCAAAATGGGCAAAATACTAGGCATATATAACTAAACGTGCATATTTCTCTTTTTAAAGTTGGTTTTCGGGAATTCCCTGGCAGTTCAGTGGTTAGGGCTCTGTGCTGTCACTGCCAGGGGCCTGGGTTTGATCCCCAGTTGGGGAACTAAAATTCCACAAGCCCTATGGTGTGGCCCCAAAATAGAAATAACAATAAAAAATTAATTAAATAAAGTTGGTTTTCATTAAGAAAACCAATAAGAATACAAGAATTCCTTACACTCTTTTCTTTTGATTAAAAAAATTATTTCTAGGATACACTTTGGAGAATTATTTTAACTTTTATAATAGACAATTTTAAACAAAAGTAAAGATAGTATAATGAACCCCCTGTATCTACCATCAAGCTTCAGTAACTGTCACTATTCTACAGTTATTCTTTCCTCAGAAGAAATTTCAGGAGGATATAATACACGTCAAATTCAAGTTGTTCACCAGATTTGCCCCAATTGCCTTACCATCTGTACTCTCCACTCCTAGCACTTCTCTGGTCCAACCAGAGATTACTTGCTTTTTGTGATCTAGGATAAGCTGTACTACCGTCATCATGGCAACTACCATCATCATGGCAAATGGTAGAGAATTTTTCAGTGACCTACTCAAGAGGATTCCCTAATTAGAACATCTCCAAAGTAATCTCACTCTTCAGTACGAGGCTCACATCAGAAGCATCCCGAGGTGACGCTGACATGAACATACTCAAGATCAATTTTAGAAATCAATGTGCCACTCGGAATCTGACACAAACATGCTCATGACTCATAATCTCTTTTTGCACAGGCTGCTTTACAAATCCATGCAAAATGTAGTTCAGTTGCAGCTATTAAAATTTACAATTAGACTTCTTTTTTATGATGCTGGGTTTGGACTTACACTGGTACTCTCCTTGTTTTTCTGGTCAAGGAGTAGTATAATATTTTTATACTTTGTCTTGTATTTTAGAAATTACTCTGAACCTGGCTATCATCCTGGTTTTTCAATAGCTTTGAGCTAAGCACATGAAAATTTTGGCTTGACTAAAGGAAGACAGAAATGAATATTTGAGTCATCCACCATTAAAGTAACCCAGGGAATAAATGGACTTTCTGTCTTGATCCAAGGGAGAAGAAAGTCTTTGGGTCTCACCTTGAACTTGGTCTAGTAACCTTGATAAAATCCTTTCTGCACTGAACTTGGAGTCCACAGCCACTAATGGCTTTGAACCCTGCACTCAGTCTCCTAATGAGTGATATTGCTGGCAGAAACAAAGTTTCAGCTTGCTGAAAGACTGGGAGTTGCATCTCAAACCCTACACTCTCCTAGCCTCTCTGCCTCCTTTACTTTAAACACTTTAAATACCTTACTTTAAATGCTGACAGAGATGACCTGCACTGATTCCCACTTAGACATACCTTCAATTGGTACTATTATATCTGCTTTGCTTATGTACACATGTCCTTACCTATTAAAAAGTATGGATATGATATCCACTCTCTTGAGGTGCTATTCAAATTTTCTATTTTTTACAGTACCTACCACACACAAAGCTGAGCTTTATTACCTCTTGATGTCTCCTTGAACTTGACAGATACAGCCAAATCCACCAGCTTCCTAGTCTTGGATAACAGGAAGCTCAGAAAGTCCTAGGTCCTTATAAGGGCCCTTCTAATCTCTGCTCATTAATTCATTCAATTAATGGTAATATGTTCAAGGCACTAAATGTTAGTTGTTCTCCACCTGACTTCCCTTCAGTGACAAGGCCTCTTTCCCACAGACCTTTCTTCCTATAGCCTTCTGAGTAAGGCCTGACAGTGCCACTTTGTCTAGAAATAATTGACTGTTCCTGTTTCAGATATCTCTAGTTCATCAAGTATAAAGCTCAAGAGATGACACCTGAAGTGGCAGGTGTCCCCTCCACCTAGCATCCTCAGGAATGTCATAAACACCCAGCTTGCCCTGCAATCGCTCCTGCAAAATGTTCAAATGTCTGCTTGTGCTGTGCTGTGCTATGCTTAGTCACTCAGTCATGCCTGACTCTTTGAAACCCCATGGACTGTAGCCCACCAGGCTCCTCTGTCCATGGGATTTTCCAGGCAAGAATACTGGAGTGGGTTGCCATGCCCTCCTCCAGGGGATCTTCCCAACCCAGGGATCGAACCCAGGTCTCCCACATTGCAGGCAGATTCTTTACTGTCTGAGCAACCAGGGAAGCTCAAGAATACTGGAGTGGGTAGCCTGTCCCTTCTCCTCAAATGTCTGCTTAGTCTTAGAGAACTAAGGCATGTTCTTAATTTCCCTGAACCTCAGGAAGCGGGCACACATCTTCCCATCCCCACGAGATGGGCAGGGTGTGATGAATGAACCAGCCAGTGCAGAGTGTCACCTGGATTTCAGAGAGGCGGTGAAGCTGCCTTCCTGACAATGACCTTGGTCCCATTGAGACAGGAACATCAAAAAAAATTCAAGGCAGATTCTGAGAAGCACCATTCTTTAACCTCTACTCAAGACTGTGAAGGATGCACTAACCACACTAAACTCTGCACCTAGAATGTGAGCGGAAGACCAGCCCCTAAACCCTCTCCCCTTCTAGGCTTGAACTCTCCCCCAGCCATAGCAGTCATTGTCCCCAAAACTCCCTATGGTCCCTGTTGAGGCAGGGAACCAAGCAACAAGGCAGGTGACTGGTTTTCCAGAGCTGCTAAGCCTGGGCTAAAACAATCTCTGTCACCTTAAGAGCCCTCTCTAGTTCACACACTTAGAAAAACACTGCCAAGTGCATACAGATCTCTTGGATCATTTTCAATCACTAAGGGAAGGTAACAATAGTTAAAGAAAACTAAAAAATACCCAGGGCGACTGTGAAATCTTTTCCTTCCCCATTCTTTTGGTAATTTGTTCTGATTGCAACTATTTCAAAAGACAAGATTACACACCAGGGAATCAAAAAGATAAAAAAGAGAAAGCTGTTCCCTGCTGGAGCCCTATCAGAGCTCAACTCAAGTTTGGAAGCAAAGGCAAAGTGTTTTTTCATCCCTAATGAAACCTTGTTAACTATGAACACAGGGCATGAACTGATCTAGTAAGAGGACTTGCTGGGTCACAGGGAGGCTGTAAAGGGGGTCATTGGGAGATTCAGGAGTCACTGCATTCATGTCTTTTTCTTATTAAATATTTACTAAAAACTTCTTCATTAAGACATATAAACAAAATGGAAGAATAAAATTGAAATCCATCATCTTTCTCAGATAGAAAGCTATTTCACTGATATTTATAAGACAGAGACTAAAACATCTGAGTTTTCAAACCTTGTTTCATTTGCCCTATTTTGCCAATTCTCTTTCACAGCCAGCAACCCTCTTGTCCTACTGGGATGATGTTTTAACAGTGGTATGTAGGTTAAGGATATGCTATTTTGTTTACAAGAGATAAATTGTTGTTACAATTACTGTAGGAAACAGCAGATCAATGACCTTGAGGATTCACCAGGAAAAGTGAGCCCTTCTGTGCATTAAAATGGTCTTGGTTCCACTTATGGTAAACAGAGACAAAGCCATGGAGCTGGGCACATCCTCTGGTTTGGGGGGAAGGGATGGACACAGTTATAGCATTTGATCCACCACAATCTTCTGGACTTGGAGTTTAATTTCTGCCTAACTGAACACCTGTGAAGCAAACAGAGCAAAGCACTGCTTTATAGAACCCTGTTCCAAGAGTAGGCAAGGAAAGAAGCTCAAACACAATAGCTAGGTGTTCTGTGTCACCCATTTTATTCCATGATCCAGTAAGTCCTAGAAGAGCTTCAAAACCCATGTGCAATATTGAATAGACTACATAAGAGAATGCAGTTCAGAGCTGACCTGGAAAATAGGTACCTGCATCCAGAGCTACGGCCCCTGAAAGGACTGATAATGGGAAAGATTACAATTCCACCGTCCTCTCCCCCAGAGAAATTTATGCTTAGACATTAGACATGAAAAGTAAAGGACAGAAATGTACACCCTCTAAGATTCTTTCTAGCTCTGTAAGTCTTTGAGTACAGAAATAAGCTTGAACAGGAGAAATGCTGTCTGGGCCCAGGAAGGCTCCCAATCCACACAGGTGCACCATTGTTTATTTGATTCCTACACCATATCTTTTACAGAGTTTAAGCATATAAATGAGATTTAGTTAAAGAAAAACTGATATGTCTATTCAACAAGTATGTTCACATAAAGGCATTGCTGAGGCTTGAATTTTAAAAATGAAAAATTTTTCAAAGTAATTGGAGAGACTTCAGACATCACCCAATCCAGGATTTTTTTGTTTTACAAATGAGAGATCCTGGCCAGACTCAGAAGTCTATTCCTTCCAGGCCTCATTCTCCTGAGAGGCTGAGCTGGAAGCAGATTCTTGGCCCTAAGGCAGCACTCTTGCCTCTGTGGTGCAGAACACCTGAGTGACAAATCCCATTTGCCTAATGAGGAAACAGCGTCATCTAGTGGCAATTTATCCTTTTTCTAGGTGAGCTGCACTTCAGCTCTTATGCAAAGAGATGAAAAAGTCTCCCTCTTCTATCGCTGCTGTCCTTGATTACCCAGGACAATATTTCTAGATCTTTTGCCTTCCCTAAGTTTTCCAATACCCAAGAATTTCCCAGTGAACTGCCATATATACACTACTATGTATTAATATAGATAGATAACTAACGTTCTTCAGTTGCTAAGTTGTGTCCAACTCTTTCCAACCCCATGGACTGCAGCACGCCAGGCTTCCCTGTCCTTTCCTATCTCCTGGAGCTTGCTCAAACTCATGTCCATTGAGTCGGTGATGCCATCCAACCATCTCATCCTCTGCCATCCCCTTCTCCTCCTGCCTTTAATCCTTCGAAGCGTCAAGGTCTTTTCTAATGAGTCTGCTCTTCACATCAGGTGGCAAGCATTGGAGCTTCAGCATCAGTCCTTCCAAAGAATATTCAGGGTTGATTTCCTTTAGGATTGGCTAGATAGTTAATGAGAACCTACTGTAGAGCACAAGGAACTCTACTCAGCGCTCTGTAGTGACCTTAATGGGAAGGAAATCTAAAAAAGAGTGGATGTATGCATATGTATGACAGATTTACTTTGCTGTACAGCAAGAAACTGACACAATATTGTAAAGCAACTATGCTCCAATAAACTGCTCACTTTGGCAGCACATATACAATGCTGCAATAAAAATTAATTTTTAAAAAGCTGCACAAACAAGGAAACATTGGACTTGAGTTTTGAAGGTAAGTAGGCCTTTGGTTTGTGAAGAAAGAGAGGTGGGAATGGGAACAGCAAGAACAAGGGCCCAGAGTCAAGAAAGTACATGGCATGATAAAGGATCAGCTAACAGTCTACAGTGTTCACAAAATAAAAGGTCCAAGAAGACAGTGAGAAGTGATGTAGAAAGGCACTTTAGGATTAGAATACAAAGATGCTTAGATGCCATCCTAGAGAATTTGGACTTTATATGCAATAAGATACCATCAGAGTATCTGCTACATACAGCAAAAAGATAGTGTTTTGCAAATCTCCAGGAAATAAAGTACTTTATTCATTCCTGCCATTTTGAAGCTGTTTTCCTCATAAAAAATAGTGTCCCCTCACTGAATGGCTGGTGGAATGGAGACCCTCCACATGAACTGTTTGCCAGTGTTGGGACAAGTGCCAGTGTTGGGACAAGTGCCAGTGCTGGGACAAGAACTCAGATCTGTTGGTTCCTGACCCATTTCTTTGTAATAAAGAGAGGTAAGAACATGAAGTATTTATCAAAAGGAAAAAATAATTTTAAATTAGAAACTTTTGGGGTTTTCTTTCAATTTTGTTCCTGTATAAATTCTCTGAAAATTACATTTAAATATTCACAATCATCCATTTTAATCACCTCATTCTCTTCAACATGGGGCCTGCTTTGTAAATGGGGAAACGACTTGATAAACATTCTATTTCAACGCACTCAGAAGAAATAGACAGAAACCTTCCAGACTACAAGATGTAATAAAACAGAATAAGGCACATGTAAATCATCATAGGCTGAAGAATAAAGGAGTAAGAAAGGCCACCTTAAGAAGCATCAGAATGTATGGCAAAACAAATACAATATTGTAAAGTTAAAAAATAGATAAATAAACTAATAAAAAAAAAAAGAAGCATCAGAAAAACACAGTTGTGAAAAGATTTCTAGAAAAGTCCATCAGCTTTGTGAGGATATCAGTCTCATTGGTATCAAAGCAGAAGATAATATACTAGCAGGTGTTATTGAAAGACAACCTTGGCAACACTTTCTAACTTGTAAGCTAGAGAACAATGTTTCTTTTTAAGAATTTTCTGTTTCTGAACATGGGTCAGTGTTTTCTATTTCTGCTTTGCTTATACAAGTAGAGAATCTACCTACCAAATACTGCTTCAAAGGATGCTACTGCTGCTATTTCTGCTTTGAACTACATTCATTCAAGTATTAGGTCTTACAAAGCTCTACCCCTTTATCCATGCCTTTGCCTTAGATAGTATAAGATATGTGTCTGAGCTGGCATTTCTCTCCCAGAATGCCAGACACATAAAGCTAAGAGCCAAAATCATATGATACAATGGTTGGCCAATGCCATTATCATAGTATTTTATGTCAAGACTGACATTCCATTCATCAGGTAAACAACCAATGGGATGAAGAACAAAAGTGACAGTCATGCTTCAGGAGCTGCCAGACCACAAAGAGTAATTAGACTTAAACCCAGCTTCACCTTGGCCCAGCTCAACAGTCAGCTTATAGATTCGGGTGTGTCATTTCTAAATTCCCCTCTCAGAAGAATGGTAACAGGGTGGAGCACAAGAAGGTGGGAATGACCCAGGGCCGCCAGGAGCTGCCACTTCGACTTCCTGCTCTCACACAGCCAGTTCTCTCAGCACTCCGCTCTGCTAGGAGCTGCCTCCAAGGCCTGGAGCTTTCAGAAGGCGGATTATGTAGCTGTCAGCCTGAGGCCCTGTTGGCTTACCTCTGTCAGTGTAAACAGAGCCATATGTCCACTGATGCCTCAGCTGGAGAATTTCCTCTCCATATCTAGCCTTCTGAAAAAGGATGTCTACTTTGTGGTTATCACTGCCCAACAATAAAAAATGAATATTCTAAGCATTCAAAAAAGAGGGCAGAATTGAGGAGACTGAGGTGCTGTGTCTGTGGAGAGCCTTGGCCCCTGATGCTAGCATACCACAAGGCAGAGCCTCCAGACCTCAAGGGGGCCTGTGACAAGGTGGGTGCCACCGCTAAGTAGGATAGTTCACACTCACTGGGGCCACCATTTGTGAGAAGAAAGAGTTCTCACAACTCTTTAGACTATCTCTATATATAGACAACTATGTCTCTGTATAGACAACGCTCTATACATACTTTCACATGTATAGAGAAAGAGTTCAACTGAACAAATGTAAAAAAAACTCAAAACATAAATGACCCTTGGCCACGAGCCTAGCACTGGGCTATGGAATGATCTAGTTCCCCTCTTATGGAACTTACAGGGGACACAAAGAAAAGAGAGCTCATCAACTCCTGGGTCTGAATCAGTAAGGGCTTCCAAGAAGAACTGGTATTTAAACAGAGATTAAGAGAAAGAGGTAAAGCAAACCAGAGATCTTAAGGCATAGAAGTTAAGAGATAAAGTTCAGAAACAATTGGTTGTCTTTAATTCACGTAGGAAGGACTGCCCTTCTGGGGGGCTTCCCAGGCCGTTCAGTTCAGTCATTCAGTCGTGTCCAACTGTTTGCGACACCATGGACTGCAGCACGCCAGGCCTCCCTGTCCATCACCAACTCCCAGAGTTTACTCAAACTCAGGTCCATTGAGTCAGTGATGCCATCCAACCATCTCATCCTCTGTCATCCCCTTCTCCTCCTACCTTCAATCTTTCCCAGAAACAGGGTCTTTCCAAATGAGTCTGTTGTTCGCATGAGGTGGCCAAAGTATTGGAGTTTCAGGTCAGCATCAGTCCTTCCAATGCATATTCAGGACTGATTTCCTTTAGGATTGACTGGTTGGATCTTTTCTGTCAGAGGGACTCTCAAGAATCTTCTCCAATACCACAGTTCAAAAGCATCAATTCTTCAACGCTCAGCTTTCTTTATAGTCCAACTCTCACATCCATACATGACCCCTGGAAAAACTACAGCTTTGACTAGACAGAACTTTGTAAGCAAAGTAATGTCTTTGTTTTTTAATATGATGTTTAGGTGGGTCATAACTTTTCTTCCAAGGAGCAAGCGTCTTTTAACTTCATGGCTGCAGTCACCATCTGCAGTGACTTTGGAGCCCAAGAAAATAAAGTCTGTCACTGTTTCCATTGTTTCTTCATCTATTTGCCATGGAGTGATGGGACTGGATGCCACGATCTTCGTTTTCTGAATGTTGAGTTTTAAGCCAACTTTTTCACTCTCCTCTTTCACTTTCATCAAGAGGCTCTTTAGTTCTTCAGTTTCCGCCATAAGGGTGGTGTCATCTGCATATCTGAGGTTATTGATATTTCTTCTGGCAATCTTGATTCCAGCTTGTGCTCCATCCAGCCTGGCATTTTGTGTGATTTACTCTGCATATAAGTTAAATAAGCATGGTGACAATATACAGCCTTGACATACTCCTTTCCTGATTTGGAACCAGTCTGTTGTTCTATGTCCAGTTCTAACTGTTGCTTCTTGACATGCATACAGATTTCTCAGGAGGCAGGTAGTGTAGTCTGGTATTCCCATCTCTTGAAGAATTTTCCAGTTTGTTATGATCCACACAGTCAAAGGCTTTGGCATAGTCAATAAAGCAGAAGTAGTTGGTTTTTTGGAACTCTTTTGCTTTTTCGATGATCCAACAGATGTTGGCAATTTGATCTCTGGTTCCTCTGCCTTTTCTAAATCCAGCTTGAACTTCTGGAATTTCACAGTTCATGTACTGTTGAAGCCTGGCTTAGAGAATTTTGAGCATTATTTTGCTAACGTGTAAGATGAGTGCAATTGTGAGGTAGTTTAAGCATTCTTTGGCATTACCTTTCTTTGGGATTGGAATGAAAACTGACCTTTTCCAGTCCTGTGGCCACTGCTGAGTTTTCCAAATTTGCTGCCATATTGACTGTACCACTTTCACAGTGTCATCTTTTAGGATTTCAGATAGCTCAACTGGAATTCCATCACCTCCACTAGCTTTGTTCGTAGTGATGCTTCCTAAGGCCTACTTGACTTCACATTCCAGGATGTCTGGCTCTGGGTGAGTGATCACACCATCATGATTATCTGGGTTGTGAAGATCTTTTTTGTACCATTATTGCCACCTCTTGTTAATATCTTCTGCTTCTGTTAGGTCCATACCATTTCTGTCCTTTATTGAGCCCATCTTTGCATGAAATATTCCCTTGGTATCTTTAATTTCTTGAAGAGATCTCTAGTCTTTCCCATTTTATTGTTTTCCTCTATTTCTTTGCACTGATCACTGAGGAAGTCTTTCTTATTATCTCCTTGTTATTCTTTGGAACTCTGCATTCAAATGGGTATATCTTTCCTTTTCTCCTTTGCTTTTCACTTCTCTTCTTTTCACAGCTATTTCCTAGGCAGAGCTAGCGGTAAAGAACTTGCCTGCCAGTGCGGGAGATAAGAGATGCGGGTTCAATCTCTGGGTGGAGAAGATCCCCTGGAAGAGGGCATGGCAACCCATTCCATTATTCTTGCCTGGAGAATCCCATAGACAGAGGAGCTTGGTGGAATACAGTCCAAAGGGTGGCACAGAGTCGGACACAACTGAAGCAAGTTAGCACACACACCCCTCCAGAACAGTTGACGTCTTCTCTTTCTGCCATGACATGGCCTGTTTAACTTTACAAAGCACAGCCTGAGACTCCACTCAAGTCTGACTAGAATGTTTCTCAGAGTAGCCTGGAAGGGATGCTGCAGTATCTCGGCAATCTGTAAATGCTGGCTTACCACCTGAGTTTGTAAATATGATTTACGGGAACACAGCCACACCCAAATTTACACATATGCTTTATGGCTGCTTCTATTCTCTAGCATCAGAACTGAATAGTTGCAAGAGAGACAGTGTGGCCTATAAAGCCTAAAATATTTACTCTGGTTCTTTATAGAAAAAATTTGCTAGTGCCTGCAATGGCTGATCAATACTGGGTGAACCAAATTTGTGAAATAACAGTCAGGGATTCCCAAGAAGACCATCACCCTTCAGACTGGGAGCTCACATGCCAAACATGAAGAAGCTTAAGACAGTCAAGGATGAGCAAGAGTTGCATGTTGGCTCTAAAAGAACAGGCAGCTTGATGAACCCCTTCTATGAGCTGGCATCCACATACCAGTGGAGGCCATTAATATCAGATTTGGAAGAGTACATTCCACTCAGCAGAAAAATAGCTTATAGCACCAGTGTGATTTCACAATAGCATTCTTGACAATTGATCGATTTTCCTTCCTCTGCAACGGGAAATGCTTTTCTATGATGGACACGTTTAACTGGAATCCCTGGCACGATGGCTTCAGAAAGGGTGGAAGTGGCCTAGAGACAGAGGCACCACTGAGGACAAAAGGTGACAGTATGATAAGATAGCTGGGTCATCAGAGGGATCAAAGGAAAACATGGGCATCTCATGACAAAACACTGTGCCATAGTCCTCCTGCAGGCCACTGGTTTCCTCAAGCAGGAAGCAATGGGGTCCATGCTGGCCAGGAGCTAGGAAGCAGTCTGACTGACCAGACCTTGGTTGATGACACCACCCAAGCCTCCCACTTCAGTGCAGTGGGACACACTGCTTTCCCAGGTTAAGAACTAGGGTATGATCAGGACAGGAGCCAATGGGGTGGGAGAATTTCCAAGGGCTAAGCAATGAAGAAAGACCCCTTACCCAGCTAAGGCTGGCCATCCAACATGGCGATGGGTCCCTACAGTGGGTGTTGGAAAGCTGTGGACACTTAGAGCCAGGAAGAAATCCCACCCCCTCACCTCCCCATAAGAGGGAAAGGAGCAGGGAATCACCATGTCTGTGGAGGATAGATCAAAAGGGTCAAGTATGGCCTTCGTTCACAAAATATGAGCTTTGGAAAGGCTGCAAAGTCCATGGTGTTGGGCTACTCTCCATATTTTTCTGAGGTCTTTCCAGGGCTTTCCCTGTGGTCCCAGCTTGTATTCTGTTTTTACTTCAAGGCTTGATGCCATAGTAGTGCATCCACGCAGCTCCTGATGGAGCCTGTGGATGATACTGTTGGCCTTCTCTTGCCAGGTGGAGCCGTGGCATTTTGCAGTCCTAGGGAGAAGCTGGCTGCCTGGTAACTGAAGGCATTGATAAACCCCTGACAGCATGAATCCCATCCTCATCTCTGGCTGACAGTGGCTGCTATGGAAAAGGACAATGGGGAACATGCCCCCCATGTTCCCTTGAGCTTAGAATACTCAGCCATATGGGGAATCAGCCAGGGTGGCAGCTGGATCCCTAGGATGGAATGCCATAGCAGCCCAGGGACAATATTCCAGCCACAGTCAAAACATGGGCAGTAAGTCATAATAAATTCATACAAATGGTGATTCAGTGGTTGACTGTCTTCCAAGACAAATAAGGATCTGGATTGTCTGACACAGGCCAGGTGGGGCTAGCAATGATTTGGGATTGGCCCACAAACTGGGGAGCTGAGGATGACCCTGGGGCAAAAGGAACACTAAGCAGATGGTTCACATGAAACAGCACCTGAAATAGACAAGGAAGAAGCATGACCCTTAAATATCCAAGGCCAAAGTTTAGAAAGCAGAGAAGCCGGACAAGTGCTAGAGGGGATGCTAGAGGGGAGAACTGCGAGAGGGCCCCAGGGCTGCAGTGCACACCCGTGGCCTTCTCTGGAGGCGAGTGGGCAGGCTATAGGAGCAGAGCGAATCAGAGACCTGGGTGAACCATGACCTGCTAATCCCACCTGACATCATGAGTGTTAGTGAGTGGTTAAACTACAGTTTCCAGGTGAGTATGTTGGGCAATGTTGGACAGAGATCTGGGCTGTGAATTGGGTTACCTGAGACCTTTCTCTACTTACCAGAGACTGTGAGTGTCTCACTGAACAATTTCTTAACCCAATCTTCATGGGCTCTGACCTAGAGATTCAGCCTCATTGGTGAAACTTCATCGAAGACACTGCCAAGAATATCTGAAGGACACCTGTAGTGAGCTGCTTGGGGAAATGTTTTCTATTATTGACCTGTCAGATTTTCACATCTGTATCCAAGGTTCAGATTCTGTTGATGAAAGATTCCATATACATTTAGTGGAAGGCTTTATAGAAGGAGTCAGAACAACTGACTCTGGCTGTGCCACTGATGAGGTCCTCCAACTTCCAATCTGTGGTTACTTCCAAATCTATTACCCTATAATTATTCAGAAATCAAACAGTATATCGTGATGAAACACACTGGCAAAAGACATATGGACTTGTACAATCCCGCTAAAATCAATTATTAATAAAGTCTTTGGCTTGCAGGCTCTGTATACAAGGATTGGTCTGGTGCCCACAATGTAATCATCTGTTCCCATGTACAAATCAAGGCTATTGTGATCAATAAAGCCTTGTTAAACATTACTGAAGGAGTGGACAAACAGCACAGAATTAATAACCTATTACCCATGCTATTGTTTTCCCCTTGATCCAAAATGTCCCTTTTCCCTCGTGCTTGCAGTACACACTTGCACAAAACATATTCTAATTCATTTAGCTCTAAAATCTAGCACTGTTTATTTATTTATGCAAAAATTCAGAGAGAGACAGAGTCATTTCACACTGATTTCCTGAACTGGACCCAGTTTCATTACTAAAATTATAGTGAGAGTTTAGCCAACATGAGTAAATTGGAAAACTTGACATTTTAGTTAAGACCTAGGAATGTTAACTGCTTATGAGCGCCTTGTGAGAGCAATTATTTGAGTAAAAGCATCATCTATTTTGGTATTTGTTTAGTCAGAAAAATCACCATCAACTAATAGCACAAAAAATTCTCACATTAGGTGTTCTGTATTCCGTCACAGACAGCTGAGGAGTAACTTGGACCAGCCTTCGCAGGAGACTCATTCATCAGGACTCCTCAATATGAATATGCGGTTATGTTAATGCTGTTAAGACACTGTTAACTTAGCACCATGGGCCCTCTGTATCTGTGAATGCAGAACTCGTGGATAAGGAGAACTGGCTGTATTGTATCATTTTACACAAGGGGTATGAGCATCCCTGGGTATTGGGGTCCATGGGGTATGCCGGAGCTAATCCCCTGTGGATACTGAGGGATAACTGTCCAACCAAGTGCCCAGCTGATAATAATAACAGCTAACCAACCTAGAGGGCTTACTTCTCTCAGGCCCTGGTCTAACATCTTTACATTATTACCTCACTTAATCCTTATAATAACCCTATGAGATGCATTCTACTACACTCTACAAATGTGAAAATTGAAAGTATATTGTCTCATAAAGAGTAAATCCAGCCAGCCTAGTTCCAGAACTGCAGGATTACTCCACATGCCTCTGTTATGTGCACCTCAACTGTTTTTGTAGGGAGTCCATTAGAAGTGAATCTTGGCATAACTAGAGATATAGAGAATGTATTCCTTTTTACTACCAGAAGCAGAGGATCTTGATGTTGAAAGCCTCTGCCAAGACTGTCCAATTCAAT
The DNA here is from genome assembly GCF_054371585.1 of Giraffa tippelskirchi. Classification (NCBI taxonomy): domain Eukaryota; kingdom Metazoa; phylum Chordata; class Mammalia; order Artiodactyla; family Giraffidae; genus Giraffa; species Giraffa tippelskirchi. The sequence goes on from NC_137283.1 coordinate 136,970,565, forward strand.
CCCTATGGAATCTCCCAATGGGAGCAGCCATCCCCTCTCTGTTCACTCCCAGAGATAGGGAATCACCACACCTTGTAGCAGTCCCCTCCCACTCCCGAGAGCCTAGACCACTGGAAGGCTTCTTTTCCTTAAGGCCAAATGTACTTTTCTATAAATCCACCTGTTGCCCAGAACTCTGCTGTCTGAAGCCAAGGTAGCAACGTATATCCCCTTCTTCTCCCAGAAGGGCCAGCAAACATCTGGAAGAGTAACTATGCATCAGCCCAGATGGCATCCTTTCTTCCCACCTTCTTGCTCAGCACTCAGGAGCCACTCTTTCAAGTTCCAATCATCCTTCTCATTCCACAGTGGGCTTTCTAAGTTTGGGGCAAATTCCATTTGAACTGTGTGCAGTTGTATCCAACTCTTTGCAACCCTGTGGACTGTAGCCCATCAGGCTCCTTTGTCCATGGCATTTCCCAGACAAGAATACTGGGGTGGGTTGCCATTTCTGTAGGGCTTGGCAACAAAGACAGTTGTAAGAAAGCCTGAGGATGCCACAGTGATCTCCCCAAGAAGACCCCTGCAGGCCAATAGCACCCCCGACAGTTCACTCTCACCTGGCTTGTAGACCACCACAAATCCAGAAGGACAATTTTTCCCTGTGAAGTTCATTAAATCAAAACTTCCCCATTGTATACTTTTTGCTACTTTCTTAAACATAAGCTTAGTATTTCATATTTTTCACTAATGAGTTGGACCCCTCCTCAAGTCCACAGAGAGGCAAAGACAGGGAGAAATAGAGATTACTTGGTTTTCATTCCACTCCACAGATTATTTCTATGGACAGTAAAGAAATTCAAAAGGCAACAATTAGCTCACTACACATGAGTTATTTTAGAAGAAAAAAGAGGGGGGAAAAGGTGATATTAGCACAGAGCTAAGATAAAATATAAAAATATTTTATACTCTAAAATATATAAAAGCCAAACCAAAAAAAAAAAAAAAAACCAACAAAGAGAATGATTCAAGAATGTCCATCTAGGGGCTACTGCTTCCCTTGATGGAAAAGTTACCAATTAAATGCTATAATTTCATTTACTGAAGCAAGAGTCAGGCCAAACATCATAGAGGCTGTTTGTGGCATGTGGGTCATTGTTTTGTCACATATGACACTGTTTTCATGAACAACAGGTTGAACCTGGGGAAACTTACTAATTGACTCTGTCAATTTCAGCCAAAATTTTAACCAAAGAGCAAAGCAGAACAATAGGTTTAAAGTGAATAAAGGATTCCTTCATAATATCCACAGCACCAGTGAATTTACAGCGCCGAAGGAAGAAAATGATTGTTTATATTTTTAAACAATTGTTCTTTATGTTGCATAAACTTTGTTTAAGTAATTCATAACCACAGAATCAAGATCCCACACACAAACTCAATAGATTTTATCTGTGCATACCAAAGGGGTTTAAAATATTTGGAGTAGTGTATTCAAAGATGCTTTTCTTTTTCCTCCCAAATCTCTTCATATTCTTTGTCACAAAACAGATTTCAAGTTTAAAAGTCAACAAAGGAAAAATTGAACACAGACTTCAATAAGAAATAAACTGTCTAACATGGAGAACAGCCACCCTCCATTTTTTGTTGCAGGATGGACCTGGTTTGTTGCAAACTAGAGAGCAAATGATTAAATTATGGTGTTAGTGGGTATTATTCGATGTTTGGAAATTCAATGAAATGATAGGAAAACTGAAAGAGACTTTATAGAAAAGATCTTACTATTGTGTTGACTAAGGTATCAAAGACATCTAGGTGGACCTAGGTCTCCATAACACTTACTCTCCCCAAGCAAAAGGGAAACTGAGTCAAATACAATAACATTTTCCAAGAATATTTAAAAGGTTTGTGGAAGAACTATAATGAGAATCTATTATTTTCTGACACCTCACTCCCTTTCCTCAAGGACATTTTGAATAAAGAGTTAAGAAAGCTTAACATTTCCTTGATACAATAATAAAATAAATGAGATCACAACCACTGGTGAGCTGGTAATCAGGACGGAGTTTTGGGGCAGGGGAGAGGCAGTTTTTCCCATGTGTCCCACAGTGATATTGACTAAGACATCAATCTCCTTGGCAAAGATGGACAACCTCTGTTTTCTACTTCCCCAGGGCACAAAAGCATCCATATCTATGCCATCCCATTGGTCACAGGAATAAAAGAAAGAAAATGAGATTAGTACTTAACACACATGATTTATTGTAATCAATTTTAATGCAGTACCCACAAATGGAGGGAGGAAAAAGGAAAACTGTCTTGGTATTATCTAGAGAATTTAATGATCATTATGTGGGAGAAAAGACATGCTGAAAATTCATCGTATTCAACAAAAGGGGTATAAGCAGGCTTTTTTTCATGAATAATCTGTCCATGGACAATAAATATATCTACCAGTTAAACAGCAGTGTGTTTATGTGTGTACCTTCTATTTAAGATTACCCAACCTTCTGTCCTGTTTTGTTCTATCCATCCTTTCCTCAACTTCTATATCTACTAATTCCACAGGGCTGTGATTTTCATTTTAAATACATTTTGAGTATCCAAATACTATCCTAAAGATGCAAATCAGAAGTAGTCTACAAGTTCAACTAGCACAGTCTTATTTTTTTAATGAGTTTGTGAACCCCAAAATAGTAAAAACATGTATTCTATTCATCTTCTTGTATTTAGCAAACATATCTCCTTGAGATTAATGACCTACAAGAAGTTTTGTTTGCTGTTCACATGAGTTAGGAACCTAGGAAAGAATGTCATTGGGGGAGGTTTTGGCAAAGATTTTTGAGTACAAAACATAAAAATACACAATGGAAGTCTGAAAATATTTGGAAAGCTCAAAAACAACAGCTTGTGTTAATTTTCAGTTGATTTGTGGCTAGCGTTCACTTTTCACCTCATTGAGACTGATGGCAAAAGAGCAAGTCAGATCCCGTGCAGCTTTGGCTGAAGATGTTTTATTCTAATTCCATTGTTAAGAGAAACATGGACCATTGTGGGTGTAATGTATGTTTCTTGGGAAACAGAAATATGTGGCAATTAAAACAATCCTATCTACAACTAAAAACAATTGGGCTCAATATACTAGATTTATGAACAAGGGTCCCCTGACATGATCTCCATTTTTCAAGATAGAAGCAAACAATAAGCAAGAACAAAACAGAACAGAGAAACACCTTACAACACAGAACTGCAGCCAAGCACTTACATTTAAGAAAACAGATTGTATGGGTTAATGATCTTTAGACTTGAGATCTCTGAGGTAATTAAAGCTCTTTCCCCATTGGAAGTCCAGTGTTAGGACAAGTAAGGGTGCTGCTGCTGCTTTGGGTACATCAGAGAGTTGGCCAGATATCTGCCAGCCCAAGCCTTCCTTTCTCCTAGGAGAGGACTCAGGCCATAAGACTCTGAAGGACCTGGGTCAAAGAAACAGAAGCTTGGAGAGTTTGACTCCATCAAAAGGATTTTTTGAAACATATCTCTGATGTCAAAGACAATACATGCAAATATTTAGAAGACAATACATGCAAAAAAATGAAAATTTTAAGGGAATGATTTTATTTAATTCAATGACTACATAAAAAGAAAATTCTTTAACCTACTGTTGTACCCAGATCATTATTTCTCCAAAGGGGATAGAACTATATACCCCAAGCTCAATCAATGGCACAAACCTTCACTTATCTGCTTCAGTATCTCTGTTCGGTGATGGCCTCACATTTATTCAATCATGAAGTCCTGTCTGTTCTACCCTTGAGGGTCTATCAGATCCATCCCTTCTTATTCATTCACTCAGCAGCTGTCTTAACTCAGTCTCTTATCAATTCTCTTCTTAAATCTTAAGGTAATCATTCTAAAAGCCAACAATACTAATGACTTTATTCATCTGCTCAAATTCATCTACTGGTGCTTCAGTGTTATGAAGTAAAGTCCACACTTATTTTTGGAGTACCCCCAAATCTGTCCAGACCTGGACAGTCGCTGCTTCTCCAATTCTCCCCCACTGGGAACCATCCTTAGCACACCTTGTATCCCTGCCTCTGTGCCTTTACACCTATGTGTTTGTTGCTTCAAATGCCCTTCATTCTAAACATTTCCACAACTCTGAAATCATTCCCCATCCTACATTTTCTGCTTGGTCTCTCTGCTTCCTTCAAGACCCAGCTCCTACATCCTCTTGTAAATTCCTCCCTGATATCCTTAAATGGAGTAGAAACTCCCTTCTTTATACTGCCTTCCTATATTACATAAAACCCTTTTATAGCATATGTCTCAACATACTATAATCATCTACTGACATGTATTCATTATACACCTATACTGTGACCTCTTCAAGGATAAGAATTATTTTTATTCACCTTCGCAGTCACAGAATTTAGCTGTGACTTAGTAGCAATCAAGGCATGTTTAAAGAATGAATGAATGAGGGAATGAATGAATACATGTGCTGGGAAATCCAAGGAGGAAGTTTACCGGATAAGAGGTGAAGATTTGTGTCAACTCATTTTGGTGAAGCTGATGGGTCTGTTCAGCCCTGACCCTGTTTCCACACTTGATTTGTTCATTTGCGTACTCATTCATTGATTGAACAAACATTAGTTGAGTATCTGCCAAGTTTCAGGTACAAGACCAGGCACTGTAGGTCATAAATAATAAAACATACTTCTGCTTTCAAAAACTATATTGCCCAGAGCAGGCATCAGGTGTGTAAAACATAAGCGCCATCAAGACCTATGGGAGCTGCAATAGAAAAGTGGGGCAGGATAGAAGTTGAAAAAGTGCCTGGTGTATCTGACCGGGGAAGGTTCCCTCATGGAAGTGCTTCCTGAGAAGTGCCCTGAGAGGCGGACATGAGGATGAGGTGGAAGACATAGCCAACAAAGGAAGACAGTTTGTGCAAATATCGGGGAGGTGAAGAAGGGTGATATAGTTAAGGGAAACGGACAGAATGCAAGGCAAACCCAGACTCTAGAAAGCAACCTGTGTGAAAATTTCAGTTCTGTACCTGTGTGACCTTGGGAATACTCCACCTGCTGTCAAATGAAATAGTAATGATAGTATCTACCTTGTAGGGGAGCTGTGAAAATTAAGGCAAATCAAGCGAAAAGCAGGTGAAACAGTTGGCACAGTATCTGGGGCTTGATGACAAGGATGCTGATTGTTGGCGCTACAGTACAGAGGCACCGAGCAGCATGAGTCTGAACAGCGAGAAGGGCCTAACTAGAGGAGAGTTGTCTACAACATATCACAGAGTGGACCTGAATCCATAGTAGCTGACAGAAAACCATGGAAGAATTTTAAGTAGTAAAGTGCGTAATCATCAGATTTGCATTTTAAGATCTCTTAAGTAGCTGTATGAAATGAAAGTGAAAGTGTTAGTCACTCAGTCGTGTCCCAACTCTTGCGACCCCATGGACTGTAGCCCACCAGACATCTCTGTCCATGGAATTCTGCAGGCGAGAATACTTGTGTAGGTTGCCACTTTCTCCTCCAGGGGTCTTCCCAACCTAGGGATTGAACCCAGGTCTCCTGCATTACAGGCTGATTCTTTACCATCTGAGCCACCAGGGAAGTCCCCAGCTGTACGAAGACAAAGTTAAAAGTAGCACAAGATGACCAGTGAGGGCTGGATTAAGACAATGGTTGGGGGGATGGTGAAGAGAGGACAGACTATAGAGATGTTATAGATCCAACTAGACTTGGTCACAGACAGTTGATAGGAAAAAAGAAAGATAAAAGAGGGAAAATAACCCTTAGATTTCTGGCTGAAGTAAACAAGAGGAAGTGCCATTGGCCAAGAAAGGAAACACAAGAATCAGTACCAAACTGAGGAGGAAATACAAGTTTCACTTTAGATGCCAAGTCTCCCAGGATATGGAAGATCAAGCAGGGCTGCACGACAGGCTATTTGGTAGACAAATCTGGTGCCGGCTGGACTTATAGATGAGAAAAGCAATAGCATATTAATAATTACTACTTGGAGCTACAGAAATAGACATATTCATCTGAAAAAAAAAAAAACAAGTAAAAAGCCTGAAGAGAGAAGTTTAGTTTCCCAGTGAGTAAAAGAAGTTAAGTTTACATTGTACTGTATTCTACTAATTATGCATTAGCACAATGTCTAAAAAACAATGTACAGACCTTAATTAAAAATACTTTATTGCCAAAAATTGTTCATCATCATTGGATGCTTCAGCAAACTGTAGTAGTAACATCAAAGACCACAGATCACCATGCCAAATATAATAACAATGGAGAAGTTTGAAATATTGTGAGAATTACCAAAATGGGACACAGACACAAACTGAGAAAATGCTGTTAAGAAAATGGTGCTGGTAGACTGGCTGGATGAAGAACTGCCACAAATCTTCAATTTATCATTTAAAAATGCAATATTTGCAAAGCACAATATCACAAAGTATGTCTGTACTTTTATTGCCATTTATATGTCTTAACTATTTTTTCCATTCACCAGAAGATACAGATTTCTAAATTTCAGAAACAGGGAAGGTCCCCATGAAATCCAGCCCAACACTCTAGAGCCATCAGTTCTGATCTAACTTTACTCATGGAAGGTCCTGCTTTGTTGAAACATTTTTTCAATCAGGCCTAATCAAAGAAGACTCAAGGAATAAGCAAAATATTAGTGGCATTGGATCTAGCTTGTTTTGTCTCAAATGAAGCTTGTATCTCCACAATAGTTACCTGATGTGTCCATTCTTAGCCAGATCTTTCATGTCCCAGAAGGGCAATCTTGTTCAGAAAAAAATAGACATAACTTCTGAGATAACATTATTCAAGTACTATATGGTAAATAGCTCTCTCAAATGTCACAACACACTTTTGAGGTAGATTCTTTAGGTTCTTATTTTTAATCCTTCGTTTTACAGATGAGTAAATTGAGGCTCAGAGAAATTAAATAACTTACCCCGGGTCACACTGCTAGTAAATGTCAAGGTCAGGATTTGAACCCAAGCAGTCCGATGGCATCAGAATTGCAAATGTAAACTATTAAACTTAATACTCTGTGTAATATCATTAATGCTCATTGGTTAACAGTCATTTTGCCTTGTGCTCACAATTCCTAACTGTCCCCTCTGTGGCTCTGATCGATTGGTAGGAATAGTAAGAGGATGGAAGGAAGATGACAGCATGTGAAATAAAGAAATAAATTTCCCAGCCTTCAGCTCCTGGATTTCCAATAAGAACTTGCACAGCCCTGTGTGCTTCAAAATGCAGAGTGGTTTATCTCCCGATTTACTTGCTCTTCACACTAGTAACTCACCTACTTTGTAAATATTATTGTTTTAAAGTGGCCACTGCAGATTAAGTCTCCTGAATGAGTCCAAGATAAAACTTAGTCCTCATCTCTAGAGAGACAGAAGGCAGTTGCAGCCGGGAACAGGTTCAGGATAAACTGGTCAGATGAATTCACATACTTGGAATAGAAAACACATTTGTGCAGTGAGAGAAAAGACAGTCAGCTTGTTTCCCTGGAGAGACCTTGAACGACATTGTAGCCTCTGCCTGAACCTGCTGGCTTAGACTGAGATGTATCTGGACCAAACCAACGTAAGTGTCACAAACTGCTGGGGCTCTTGACACTGATGCATGCAGTCAGCTGAGCAGCCCTGCAGTACATCTTTCTGGAGCCCCTTCTACTCATGCAGCACTATGCTCAGAGTTGGGAATTCCATGGTGAACAAAAATAGACAAGAACTTCCCCCTTCTAGCATAACCATTTTGTGTCAGAGACAGAAATTTCATTAAATAATCTCACGCATGAATGACTAATCCAAATAAGTGCTATGAGGCAAAGAAGCAGGGCTTTGTGAGAAAATGAAACAAAGACCCTATGAAAGTATTGACACTTTAATAGAAACATAAACAGAAATAAATCAGTCAAAGGGCATTGAACTTCCAGGAGGAGGGAACAGCATGTGCAAAAGCCTCATGACAATAAGGCCGCCACTGGCTGAGAAACATTTTTGCACAAATTAGAAAACAGGCACCACTTCCTCCAGACCTTTGGCCGCAGTTGGAAAATTGTTCTAATTCACTGATTTTGTTAGAACAAGCCTCTTTATTGGTCAACTTCCAGAAATCTTATTTATACAATGCTACATGATCTGGAATGCCAATGGTACAGTTCCTAAGATCATAGTAACTAGTCACATTTGGCCACTGAGTACTTAAAATATAGCTAGTCTAAGTTAAGATGTGCTGTAAATACAAAATACTCTGGGTTTTGAAGAGTCCATGTGAATATATATAGAGAGTACCTTAATTATTTTTATTTGATTACATTCAGATGGTACTATTTGGGCCTATTGGGTTAAATAAAATATTTATATTAATTTCACTTGCTTTTAATTTTTTAACATAGTCACCAAAAAATTTAAAATTCCATGTGTGACACAAGTCTGTGGCTCATGTGGCATTCTTACTGGCAGCTCTGGCAAAGTCTTTGGTGGAGTGGCCTTGTGTAGTGCACAACCTGGCAAACCATATCGTGTGCCCGGAATGGCGGGAATGACCTGATGAGCATGGGAAATGAAAGGACAGCAGGGTCATTGTCACCCAGAGGCCAGAGAGGAGTGTGACACAAGATAAGACAGAGGCCAAGTCCTGCCAAACCCTGCCTTCAAAGACTGGAAAGTTCAATAAGGTTCATCCTTTGCTTCATATTCATGGATTCCTCCCTTGCTATGAAGTTGATCTCAGCAGTAATTTATTTTAAAAGCATTTACTGATCACCTATTGTGTCAGGAAGATCTCCCAGAGGAGGGAATGGCAACCCATGCAAGTATTCTTGCCTGGGAAATCCCATAGACAGAGGAGCCTGGTGGGCTACGTCCCCTGGGGTTGCAAAGAGTCAAACATGACTGAGTGACTTCACTTTCACCTTACTTAGAGCTGGGTAAACCAGAAAGGAGGAGTTCTGGAGACCCAAGACTATGGGATGTGGTGTCTGTGTGTTCTCAGTTGCTCAGTCATGTCCAACTCATTGCGACCCCAAGGACTGTAGCCCACCAGGCTCCACTGTGCATCGGATTTTCCGGGAAGCAAATCCCTTGTCTCCAGTGCTACCCCCAAGTGTTTCCACTCATATTAAAAGGAGTCCAGGGACTTTCCGAGTGGTCCAGTGGTTGAGAATCTGCTTTCCAATGCAGGGGACATGAGTTTGATCCCTGGGCAGGGAAGCTAGATTCCACATGCCGCCAAAACAGATCCTGCACACTGCAACTAAGATCTGATGCGGTCGGGGGGGAAAAACCTGAAGAGCAGTAATAATAATAGCACTGTCAACTATACTAACTATACACCAGACATGAAATTAGATATATTTATTTGCTCATTCCATCCTCTTAAAAACCTTATGAAATGGGTAGAATTGTACCTATTTTATAAGTGGGGAAACTGATTCACAGAGAAGTTAATTGATTTGCCTAAGTCTGCTAGTAGATGGCAGAACAGATGCAGCAAAGAAGAAAACTTGAATAGAGCAGAGAGACAGCTTAGCTGTGATCCTGGAGAGGAGGGCAGTTTGTGTGCTCTCTAGGAACCTCTGGCTTTATAAAGCACCGCAGGGGACCGCTGCTCCCCAAGCCCCCTCCCCCACACCTGGAGAGGTCTTTCCAAGGGGCCACTTAAGGAGCAGGGAGAGGAATAGTCTATTACTTGGTTCTGATAGTCCTGGGAGCACTCGAAGTGAGTCTTCACCTGTGAAGCAGAATTGGTTTAAATAGAAAGATGACCGGACTTGGAACTAGACCAATATATTAGATTCTTAGGTTTTAAATTTGCTTCTTTAGCAGAATTAATAAAGTCATACCAACTCTCTGGAAATGTTTCCTAATCCATAAAATGAAGGATTAGTAATGATTATCCTTAATATTCCTATTACCTCAAACAAAGGCTTCGCTTATGGCTCAGATGGTATAGAGTCTGCTTGCAATGCAGGAGATTCAGATTTGATCCCTCGGTCAGAAAGATCCCCTGGAGAAGCGAATGGCTACCCACTCCAGTATTCTTGCCTAGAGAATCCCTAGAGGAGCTTGTTGAGCTACAGTCCATGGGATCGCAAAGAGTCAGACACAACTGAGTGACTAACACACCCTTTTTTTTTTTACCTTAAACAATCTATAATCCATGAACAAACACAACAGAACAAGAGCTGGAAGCTGTGGAACTAACTAGAAGATGGGCTCTGGCCTCAGCTTCTTTCCCTCAAATAATGCATCTTTATTATTTTATCTTTAAATATTATTCAGTCTTAAAACATATCTTCATTTTTTTTAGAATTTCTCACTAAAAACTAGTGATAAATTATATAGAAAAATTATTTTCAAAAATAAATAAAACTGGGTTAAGAATAAAGAGAATGAGTTCTAGACCAAGTTAAGATATTAATTCCTTGTGGAATCCTAAAGAGATACTTTGCATATTTCCCCATGCGTCAAATGGGGACCGTATTAGCGTCTAAGAGACAGCAGAGGAAGCATGCTCTGAAGTTGGCCAGGACCGGTACAAATACATGACTTCCTCATGCCTTTTTAATCATTAATGTATCAGACTGAAGTTCCCAGATTTCATATAAGTAAGGACAGTGCATGCCTTGTACTGTCTCCTCTCTGCATGCTTTGCACTGGTTAGGCCACTGAAACCTCACTCCACCGGTATGGGGTAGGTGTTACGATTGTCCCATTACATGCAGGAAACAGAAACACAGAGATGCTAAATATATCTGGGCAGGTGGCTGCTACAAGGCCAGGCAAGACTTCCAACCCAGGCAGGGAGTTCTTATCCAAATCCACTCGTCTTAGAGCTCTAGGTGCCAAATACCTACCTGCTCTGCTCAGTTGCTCAGTCATGTCCGACTCTTTGTGATCCCATGGACTCTAGCCCTCCAGGCCTCTCTGTCCACAGAATTTTCCAGGCAAGAATACTAGATGGGTTGCCATTACCTATTCCAAGGAATCTTTCCAACCCAGGGATCAAACCCCCATCTCCTGTGTCTCCGGCATTGGCAGACGGATTCATTACCACTGCATCACATATCTACCTATGTTTCACTTATTAGAAAAAAAATACTTCTAAAGATATATTAAAACACTAAAATTACATGTTTTAAGTATTCAACAAAATAGAAATGACTAGATCCTTATGTCTAATGTATTATTGACTTAAAATGAGGATCATTCTAAGATATCTAAAGTGACTCATTTTTTTCTTCATTGAGAGATTGGTATGCCTGATAGTAAAAGCATAAAATAGCAGGGACTTCCCTGGTGGTCCTGTGGTTAAGACTCCACACTTCCACTGCAGGCGACATGGGTTCGAGCCCTGGTGGGGAAATTAAGATCCCGCATGCCACTCAGCAAGTGCAAAAAAAGAGCATAAATCGGTATGCAAATTTGCTTTAAAAGTTATTTCTTACCAAAGACCTAAATTGGATGATATTGTGTGCACACATTATCACTCAGGGTCACAAGCTTTGAGATAGTTGACAGTATTGCATCAGAAGTGAGCTCCAAGCTTCCTCCATCTTGCCCATTGGGAGGTATCTGGAAGAGGACAGAGAAGGTGTGTCCACATAAACCAATCTACAGCAAGTGACGCCTGTGTCCTTTGGGTCTGAACAAACAGAAGCCAGAGGGGGCTGACGTCAGTTCAGAAGGTTGGCACAACAGCCAGGTGAACTAATCTGGTTGTGCAAATAACCTCTGCTGGAGGCCCATCTTGTGCCAACATCTGGGCCACCCTGGGCTCCTGCACACGCATGGCCTCTCTGATTGTTTGCTGTCTCAGTGCCCTGCAGTGACTTCGCTAGAAACCAAGCAGGAGCAAAGCACTGGGATACAGGCTCCAGAGCCAGACTGTCTGGTGGAGAGACTGGCTCTGCCATGCCCCAACTGTGTGACCTTGAACAAGTCACCTGTCCTCCCTGCACCTCCATTGCCCCATCTGCAGAGTGTGGGTGATGACAGCACCATCTCAGGGCCTGCTGTGAGGGTGACATGGGTGAGCAATCATCAGGCCCTCAGAAGAGAAGCTAGTACACAGCAAGCATGAGATACAGTTATCACCCAGAGCACGGCAGGATCTGCCACCCCCATGTCACTTTCCACCAATCCTCATCTTAAGATGACACACTATATGCTTTTTAATTGAGACATAATTCACGTAACATACCATTTCAAAGTAGGTCATCAGTGTCTGTAGTATACTTGGCATGCTGTGCTGTCATCACTGCTACCCAATCTGGGGTGTTTCTTATCAGCCCAGAAAGAAACCCTCCCCAAGGGCTGTGTGTGTTCAGTTGCCTCAGTTGTGTCTGACTCTTTGCGACTCCATGGGACTCTAGCCTGCCAGGCTCCTCTGTCCATAGGATTTTCCAAGCAAGAATACTGGACTGGGTTGCCATTTTCTCCTCCAGGGGATCTTCCCAATCCAGGGATTGAACTCACGTCTCCTGTGTCTCCTGCATTGCAGGCAGATTCTTTACCCACTGAGCCACTTCTCCTTAAACCCCTTCCCCATCCCCTCACACCCACGAACCCACTTCTGTCTCTCTGGATTTGCCTTTTCATGATATTTCATATAAAAGGAATCCTAAAATACATGGCCCTTTGTGAAGATGACACACTCTAAAAGAAGCCTTTACACCTCAGAAGCAAAATAATAGGATCCTACCAACCTCCCTCTGCAAGACAATGTAGCGTCAACCACATTTCTTTGTTGTAACAGCCTCTCAGTGGTCTGCCAGGAGGAGGCGTAGCTTGCTGTGGGCTTTTGAAATGGTTTCAGCTCTGAAGTTCGTTTTCTGTTCCACATCACACAACACAGATGCAGAGCAGTGGACCTATTGTTCCAGCCTCCTTCTTTCCTGGTTCCTCTACAAAGATCAGCAGAGTAGCCTAAGTCTCTCTCGCCTGGCAGGAGACTTCAGACCTCCACACCTGACCAACAGGAGGAGACTGATGACAAATTCTTAAGATGACAAATTCTTCCTTAACCTCACAGAAGCCCAGGCTAAGAAGCCCCCCGGGTTTAAATCACACCAGCAATGTCTCCTGCTTTAAAATATACTGAGGTCACCCTTTGGCCTGAGAGGTGCTACTTAACTGTTTATGAGGAAGAAAACTCCTAGAAAAAAAAAAGAAAAAGAAAACTCCAACACTGCTCTAGAGAGAAACAAATAATGCAGAATAGCTCATACTGGCTGTCTCATACTCATTCCCAGTTTGAGAAGAAAACAAAGGTACATTTTATTCGTTTCTCAAGTCTCTTAGATTTTATGGCATATATTGCTGGCAGATGGAGAGGAGGAAGTAGATTAATACACCCAGCCATAACGTCACAGAAGGCAGCATCAACCTCTGGACTCTCTTGGTGGCCGGTGAGCCTCGAAGAGCTGTGAGGAGCAGCCCACCAACCCAGGCACTGCAATCAACTAAGCCGTGTGGTTTGAGGAAAACCCATTAAAGATGTATGTTCATGGAAACCATGCTAAACTAAATTTATATTTTGTAGCTGAGTCTTTTGGACATCTGGGTATAACTTATTGTTAATAATGACTGCATTATGATGATTGTATTATCCACCTATGGGACCAGATAATTTCGTTCAGAACAGCTTAGTAAAAAGAGCTGTGAACTTGGCCCAAAACACCTCAAGCGAACCTCTTTTTAAGTTGCTGTTCATTTCTATTGTTATATCTCTTTCTTTGAAAGTATCTGTGCTTTTGCATATTTTAATGGACTATATATCTTTTATTGTTGAATTGAAGGAGTTATTTATATATTCTGGATACAAATCTTCCAGCAAATACATTAATTGTAAATACAGTCTCTCAGTCAGTGCTCGTCTTTTTATTTCCTTTTTCTTTTTAAAGCTTTTATTGTTGTACACCTTAAATTTACACAATGTCATATGTCAAACAAATCTCAATAAAGCTGTGGGAAAAAAAAAGATTTTCAAAAAATAAAGCATTGTTTGGAGAAATGGGGGGAAAAGGTTTATTGAGGTATGAAAGTGAAAGTTTTAGTCGCTCAATTGTGTCTGACTCTTTGGCAACCCCGTGGACTTAAACCTGCCAGGTTCCTCTATCCATGGAATTCTCCAGGCAGAAATACTGGGGTGAGTTTCCATTTCCTTCTTCAGGGGATCTTCCCTACCCAGGGATCGAACTCTGGTCTCCTACATTGCAGGTAGATTCTTTACCATCTGAGACACCAAGGAAGCCCATTATTGACATATAACTGGTATACAAAATTTGCACACATTTAATGTACACATCTTGATGAGCTTGGACTTATGCATACTCCCATGATACTTTTCAAGGTACTAAATATCTCCATCACATCCAAAAATGTCCTTGTGTCATTTTGTGAGTAGCTTGGTGTGGGTTGGGTTTTTTGTGGTCCTTTTTGTGTGTGGCTTGCTGTGGGTTGGGTTTTTTGTGTGGTAAAAACACTTAAGATGAGCTCTATCCTCTTAACATATTTTAAACTGCAAATCTTTCTCTCCTGCATTCAATATCCTTGTGACTTTAGACAACGACTCCTATTTCTTTGTCCTGGACTTCTTCAAATGTAAAACAGTGATGACCCCCAGACCTCTCCAGTTCTAAGGATCTGACAAAGTTTCTCTCAATAATCCATTAACATTAAGTGAAGCACTGACACCACCAAGATAGCTCCCAGAACTCAGCACTTTCCTGTAGTCAGACTGAATTTCAGGGAAGGAAAAGTAAGTGGTAACTTCTGGCTCACTGAGCTCCTGCTCATCAGTAAGGGGTTTGAGAACTGGATAAAAATTCTGGACCGTCACTGGTCTTCAGTCAAGCAAAGGTATGATTAAAATGGAAAGTATTGTTTTGAATGTCACAATGGGAATAAAGAACACAGGTGTACTTATCACCCTTGCTTTTTAATTGTGGCTCGTGAAAATGTTCTAACATCTCTTATAGAAAAACCAACATCCTTGCGAAGGTGTTAAGCTTGAAGCTGGCTAACAGTCAAGCAGCAGGAAAGAGCACAGAACATCAGGTGGGGAATAAGCCCCTGAGTAACAGAGCGCTAATTATATAATACGCCCACTGTTGGGCCCCATTGTTAGGGTTACTCGCTGCCCTTCCGTATTGGATGACCTGGGAAAGGCTGCTTTGTTACCGGAGTGGACTCTGCCTTCTGTGCCAGCAGCTAAGTGTCCCAGTGCCCGTGTGGTTTCTCTGATTACTTGATTTTTCAGGCTGGCTGGGATTTCTTTCTTCTAGATCAGTTCTTTTTATCAAGGGACCCAATGATGATCTCTGAACATTCATTCCTTTAAGGTTCCAAGGCTATCAAAGCAGTGAGATCACATTACACTCTGGCCAGTCTGAAATGAGATAAGAGGTCTACTGTATGTACTGTACCTATTTCTGTGGCTGGGAGTTGTCTTGTTTCATAACTTCTCTAGAACTGAGACTCAAAAATGCACTGTAAAAAATTCAGGAACATATCTGTAAATCACACATGTGCTAAAACCACCTTTTGGAATTAAGGCAGCTTGCATTTCCAGTTTATACACAGTTACCTATATCAATAGAACTCATGAATTAAAAGCACATCCTAATCCATTTGGACTTCTTTTCTAGCCTCAAGATTTTCACATGGTTTTATTTCCCAACTCACTTGAGCCAAACAGGGTAGATCAGCTTTTACTGTAGTCAAAACATTTTGCAGGAGCTGACAAAAAATTATCATGAGGCAGATAAGCGAGTCCATGTGGTGTCAAAACAAGGTCAAGCAAACTTCAAGTTAAACACATATGCCTCCTGTTTTGAACATCCATTCTTGCTAAGTTTAAGAAACATAGTTTTCAGTGCTCTGTGACAACCTAGAGGGGTGGGATGGGATGGGAAGTGGGAGGGAGGTTCAAGAGGGGTGGGACATACGTATCCCTATGACTAATTAATGCCAATTTATGGCAGAAACCAAAACAACATTGTAAAGCAATTATCCTTCAACTAAAAATAAACAAATTTTAAAAAAGAAACATCATTTTTAATTTTCTAATTTTTAATTTTTTTTCTAATTTTCAGTTTTTAATTCTCCTGAAAATTCTTCTAACCTGAATGTCTTCTTTTCTTTGTTTATGTTTATAAGCTTCTTGCTATTGGAGCAGCCCTGGTGGACCAGGAGAAAATGCTGATCATGGTTAGAGTAAAGGGAATGGGGGAGTCAGGGAAGAAAGTCTGCCTGAAGGCAGTCTCTCAACAATACTTACCGATCACCCACTAAATGACATCTTATTCGCCATCTGCAGGGAGGCTGTGGCCACCACTGCTGGAAAAACATAGCACAAAGGTTCTCCTTGAATCCCCGAAGGACAGGGCTTGTGGGTGGGTGTTACCGTTTACACTAGAGCAGGTGGTGGGATTTTATGTAAACTGGTCTCTGTTTTTCAAAGAATCAAGGTGATCATTTTTTATTAAGTATCAGATGAGCACTGTCAACAGTGCCACAGTAAAGGTCAATGGAGGAAAAATGTGAAGCCCCAAATAGCCTTTTATCATGGTATCCATGAATCTGCCATTCTCACTGTTTAGAAATTCCTTGATCAGTATTTCCTACAGTCCATGGGGTCGAAAAGAGTCAGACATCACTGAGCAACTGAACTGAACTGAACTGAACAGTATTTTCCCTTCCTAAGAAAAGTTATTTGCAAGTACTAGAGGGACTTGATTTCAATATTTTAACAATACTTTCAAGAGGGGCAGGATTTATCACTCAAAACTAGCCTATATACTTGCCTGAAAATTTCTCTGCTGAGGTCCCGGAGGCTATTTCTCCTATTTTCAAAGCAAAGACGGCATTGAAAGATGGACAGCCCAACAGACACCAAATGCAAAATGAGACCGGATAGATCTATTTAGAGCAGGATTTCTCAACCTCAGAACTGTTGTTATTTGGTGTTGTTGTTCAGTCATTAAGTCATATCCGACTCTTTGCAACTCCAAGGACTGCAGCACGCCGGTCTTCTCTGTCCTTCACTATCTCCCTGAGTTTGCTCAAACGTATGTTCATTGAGTCAGTGATACTATACAACCATCTGATCCTCTGTTGCCTCCTTCTCCTCCTGCCTTCAGTCTTTCCCAGCATCAGAATCTTTTCCACTGGGCCAGTTCTTCGCATCAGTTGGCCAAAGTATTGGTGCTTCAGCTTCACTTGGGCCAGACAATGTTTTGTTGAAGAGAAATCCCCTGTGCATTGTAAAGCTGTTTAGCAGCATTCCTATATCTCCTCTAGATGCCAGGAGCACTCTCCCAGTTGTAACATACCAATGTCTCCAGACTCTGATGAATATTCCCCAGGGGACAAAATCACCCCAGTTCACAGCCACTGACTGATCTAGATGAAAAAAGATTGGGGCTTTCTTTGTTGGTTTTTTCTGGGAATGGGAGGAGGGAGAGTATGGTGATTAAGTCTGCTAAAGGATCTAAAATGGATTTCTAGCAATCAAAATGACATTCTAAATTATACAAACAAAAGGATACTGCAATTTGTATAGAAAGCTAGGAGTTTCCAACCTGAAGCCTCTGTTAACACACCGCAGTCTTGTTTGGCAAGCTCCTGAGGAAGCAACTGACTTATCTACAAGAGTGAAATAAACTATACTTACTCTTTAGAAGATATAGTGTTTTCTAGACTAAAGAATCAACTAAATAATAATTAAAACTAAATTATAGACTAAATAGTCATGCTGGTGCAACTTTTGCTTCTGATGTTCTAGATCATATTGCTGATAGAAATGAGAAAAATTAAAGCATTAATTTCTGAGGTTTCTGCTTTAAACCCAAAAGTTAATGGCTAGTTTGTGACTTTCTGAGAATCTATACAACTTATACGACCGTGTTTCATTTTGTGAATTACAGATACAATAGATAAGATTCTGTAAACAAATATGTTGGCAAATCAAATGATCTTTTTGTGTCACCTCTCTCCTTCCTTCTTCCCTCACCCCCAAAACACAAATGCACACACACATTCTGAGCTTTATTAATCTAATTTGGATTTTCTCTCTGACTAGTCATTTTAACCTATGGCAGTAATTTTCTTTATTAAAAAAAAAATCAGGGAACCTCTTTCTTCCAACAATTTTTAGGCAGAAACTCAACTCATGAAACAAGAAACCTCCCTTTCTCTCCCTCTGGAGCTCTTCTTGAAGCAGAGTTTAAACCACTGACTTAGGGAAGGAAATTAAACTTGTCAGTTCTTAGTTATTATGGACAACATGAGGCATAATGACATAAGTAAGGTTCATAAGCATTTTAAGGTTATGAACTGCCTTTATATGTAGCAAATTTTCAATCAGCCTCAAAAAAAATTTGTAGTGTCCAAAGACAGACATAGGCTAATGTTATAAAGGAAGAACAATTCTCTCAAGTTCTTATAAGAGCAAAAAGTACTGCAGTAAAAATTCTGTTTATTGCACAAAGCTCTTGGTTCACGTATTCAGTTAAAAGTCTTCACTAAACACCAGTTCTCTGCCTTCTTTAAACACCAATTCAAAACCTCACAAGGTTTTGAGCTGAATTAAGCTGAATTCATATTCTGCCATTCCACAATCCACTGACCTGTTTTTCAGCAAATTCTCCAGCCTCAACTTGGTCCTACCTCTTCAAACAATCCAGCCACCACACTTTGGACATCCTTACAGATGTTCCTGTCTAACAGAAGCCCCACTTCCTGATCTCCATCAAGTTAACTGCTTTGTTAACATCAACTTAACAACTGTTGTTGTTGTTGTTTTAATTTAGCTTCAGAATTCACCTGAAGCCTCTCCTAAGTGTTTATTTCTAGAAAGAGCTCTGCCTCCCTTTACGACTCCTTGGAATCTCTGCATTTGAGCTCAGTCATTGCCTGGCCTTTGAACTCTCCAATCTGGTGAATGAGTTCTTTCAATGAGTAAGTTAATCACAGTGTTACACCTAAAGGACAAATTCTTCAAAGACAAGACCCTATTTCCTCCTTTTCTCTATTCCCTATCTTTTTTCCATAGGACATAAAACAAACTTTCACAAACGTGTGCTAAAATGGAACTGCATATATAGTTTAAAAAAGGAAAAAACTATTAAGAACCCAGGTATAAATAGGCCAGTTACGGAAATAACAGTTCACTCATAGCTCAGCTGGTAAAGAATCCGCCTGCAATGCAGGAGACCCTGGTTTGATTCCTGGGTTGGGAAGTTCCCCTGGAGAAGGGATAGGCTACCCACTACAGCATTCTTGGGCTACCCTGGTGGCTCAGATGGTAAGAATCCGCCTGTAATGTGGGAGACCTGGATTAGATCCCTGGGTGGAAGATCTCCCGGAGGGGGACATGGAAACCCACTCCAGTATTCTTATCTGGAGAATCCCCACGGACAGAGGAGCCTGGCAGGCTATAGGCTGTGGGGTTGCGAGGAGGTAGACACAACAGAGAGACCAAGCACACACAGCTAACAAAATGTGCTTAATTTTACGTGCCAGTGTGAGTAAGTCTAAGGGTACTGAGCTATTTGGCTGAATATTATTCTAGGGAATTCTGGGAGGATATTTGGGGATGAAATTAACATTTAAATTGGTATACTGAGTAAAGCCAAATGCCCTCCAGAGTGTGAGTGGGTCTCATCCAATCAGGTGAAGGCCTGAATGAAACAAAAGTCTGACTGTCCTCAAATAAGAGAGAATTCTCCTGCCTGATGGTCTTTAAATGGGGATATCAGCTTTGCAAACTTAGGACTTGCTAGCCTCCAAAATGACATGAGCCAATTCCTTATAATCGATCAATTTCCTATTGATCAGTTTCTCTGAAGAACACTGAGTAATACACAGAGAAAACTACAGAACTGTTAACAATTATCACAGGGCCCTATCTGAGCATGAAAGGTCTGTCAGTCTAACCCAGCTCCCAAGAAAGGAGCAAGACTAACAGAATGCATGACAGGTCTCAGCTTCCTAGGTCAGGGGAGGCTGGCAGTATTATGGAAGGAAAAATGACACACAGGTCGAGGGTCACCCACATAGCCACAGGGGCAGAGGCAGACTCAGGGTTTGTGGGACTTGAAGTTTAGATCATGGTGTGCTTTGGGAAAGAGGGAGGAAAGGATGCTTTTTAAGAAAAAGAATATGAAATTAGAAAATTTCAGAAATATATAAATTCAGGTGATCATGTGAACTTCTAACAACATTGGGAAGATTGGACCCTAAAGCTTAAGCTTCGTTTACTTCTCGGTAATTTTTCCAACAGTCTTGTAGAGATGTGAGAGTTGGACTATAAAGAAGGCTGAGCACTGAAGATTGATGCTTTCGAACTGTGGTACTGGAGAAGACTCTTGAGAGTCCCTTGGTTGGGAAGGAAATCAAACCAGTCAATCCTAAAGGAAGTCAACCCTGAATATTCATTGGAAGGACTGATGCTGAAGCTGAAGCTCCAATACTCTGGCCACCTGATGAAAAGAGCTGACTCATTGGAAAAGACTCTGAAGCTGGGAAAGATTGAAAGCAAGAGGAGAAGGAAATGACAGAGGATGAGATGGTTGAATGGCATCACTGACTCAACGGACACGAGTTTGAGCAAACTCCAGACGATAGTGAAGGACAGGGAAACCAGGCATGCTGCAGTCCATGGAGTCACAAAGGATTGAACATGACTTAGTGACTGAACAAAACCCAAATCTGCAGCAGAAAACTTAGCTAAATGATCCAGAATCACCCTCTATCTGAAGGCTCTGGTTCAGTGCTCACCCAATTTTAAAAGTGTTGAGACAGAAAAAAAAAAAAGACAAACAGAAGGGAGAATGAGAGCTGCTGACAAATTTGACAACTAACTTTTGAAATTATTTCCAGATTCGAAGTAGCAGATGCCCTCCTAAAATAAAAACAAGTCAGAAGTAAAAAAAGATGCAAGCATTTTACAAAGAAAAAAATCCCTCAGTAAATAAAATATGGTCAGCAGATACAAATGAAATAGCAGCTGCTTACAATCCTGGCACTGGGTCAGTCTGAAGTCAAATGAATGCTGAGGGTACACGGAGTGAGTGCATCTCAAATCTGAGACAAGGGCACTCAAATTGGCTCACTTCAGAGTTGTTCAAGCAAGCATAACCATTCATGCTGGCGGAGTGTTGATAGATGCAAGCTGCATGGGGAGAGAATGCTAGCTTTTTTGTTTATAAACCTTGCAATGAAGCGAATGGGTTGGTTTTCTGGAACGTCTTCAGGGCTAATAAATTTCGTGTTTATACAAATGAAAGACAGTTTTACCCTTGGAATTAATTTTGGTGAAAATTGACCATACCTCTTCAAGAAGCAGCAAGCTTCCATCCAAATCTCTAACTTAACACAGGTTACTTAGTGTGAAGGGAAAATAGGTATTCTGACCTCTGCTACAGTCATACAGATTATATGATTACATATTCCATTTCTTTATTTCAGTCTTCAGAATCTTATTGTGTGAATAGGAAATTCACAGCTGCCAAAGCCAGTCTTGATTCTTGACTTTATTCCTCTCAAAGATGAGGTACCCTGAGACAGATAGAAATGACAGTCTGTCCAGGTTCGATGCATGATACAGGGTGCTCGGGGCTGGTACTCCAGAATAACCCAGAGGGATGGGATGGGGAGGGAGGTAGGAGGGGGGTTCTGGAAGGGGAACACATGTACACCCATGGTGGATTCATGTCAATGTATGGCAAAACAAATACAATATTGTAAAGTTAAAAAATAGATAAATAAACTAATTTTAAAAATAAATAAATAAATGCATATCATAAAAAAAGAAGAAAAGAAATGACAGCCTGGCTTATTCCAAGGGACCTGGCTCCCCTATCCTGGCTGCTGAGCTAATTTACAGAACTGAAGACCACTAGGTCCTCGGCTCATCTGCTCTCAACTAGCACAACCACAATTACTGAAAGAAGAGCAAGCAAGTCCTACCTCCTCCCCAGAGAATGTAAAAAACAGCAGCAGTCTGTTGGAAAAGGTAATACCATTGAGGAGTGATGGGTTTAGCTTTGTTATAAATCTCACCAGGGAACTTCCCTGGTGGTCCAGTGTTTAAGAATCCACTTTCCAATGCAGATGGCACAGGTTTGATCCCTAGTCTGGGAACCAAGAACCCACAGGCCTTGGGGCAACTAAGCCCACGCACCACAACTACTGAGCCAGAGTGCCACAACTAGAGGAGCCCACAAGCCGCAATGAAGACCCATCAGAGTCAAAATTTAAAAACAAATAAATCTCACTGGGATCAACCTAAATCACAGACAGCCAGCTATGCTTCTGTATTTAGTAAGAACTCTCAGGCATACTTTCGAAGTGTTCACTATCAGAGAATGTAAGAGAAAAGAACTAGTGTTCAGAGCTAGAGCCCCAGAAGCCTGAAAGGAAAGAAGACATATACAAATGAAATTTATAGCAGTGATCACAAGGCCAGTAGCAAAGGTGATTTAACTTCCACTAGAATTTCCCTTGGCTTCAGCGTCACTACACATTGCCTACTAAAATCAGTCCTTCCCCTGCCTCAGATAACAGGCATGGTGGACTTGCAAAGTGAAGAACTTGCTCATACACCACACAGATTCTGTATACACACATTCACAGATTTTATATATACATTCATGCATATATATATATATGCTACACATATGTGCAAACATATGCAATTGATTCCCATTATTCATGATAGTTATAGTCTATAAAGTTATGGTGAGCAATGAATCAGTGAATACTGAAGCACTGCTCCTGAGGAGAAATACAAAGTTTAGAGGGTTGGGTTCCCGCAAGCCTCAGGTTACATTTTCATTGACTGATCAACATAGAACCTTGTTTTATGTTTGTATCTATTTAAAGATGCCTTATTTAATATTTACTGTTGACTCATTAACATTGAACCCACAGCCAACAGCACTATAACTCACAATTGCATGAAGCTTATCTGACTCATGTATCTACTCTGTAAGGCACATTAGCCTTCTTGCACCTTAAAACACTAAACATTTTAGCACTAACATTTCACTGTTTTAAACAGTGAAATCACCAACAAAAAGCAAACAAACATGAAAAATATAGCATTAAACAGACCAAGCAAAGGACCCTGTATGTAGCATGAGAGCTGAAACTAGAAGGCAGAATTTAGGCTTGTTCCCTCTCGATGTGCACGATGCGCAAACTTAAGTTTGTCACCATCGTCTGCAGTCCATAAATGACAATAAAAGCACTGGGAGTGTTGATCTGGGGATTACAAACACATTTTCGTGAGTGAGTAAATTCATAAATACAGAGAATCTGCAAATAATGAGGATTAAATATATGTGTGTGTGTGCATATATGTGTGTATCAGTGTCACTACTTTACAGGTTATGATTCAGTCACTATTTATTGATGCCTACTATTGGCTACACATACACGTACATACACTGTGGTAGATGCTTAAAGAATGCAAAAAAATATAATTCACAATAGCTTCCCTCAAAGGAATGTATAGATTATTGGGAAATCAGAGAATTTGCATATAAAATGATAACCAGTAAAGCCAGGAGAAAGCCAGTGTTAACTGAGTGATGGAGATAGTGCATGTTATATAAAAGCTATTCAGATTTTATTCCTGTTGTGGATATTTCTTGAGTTATTTTCTACATAGTTTTGGAGGGAAATAAATCGAGTTTAAACCTGCACTGTCCAACTGTTGTAGATACAAGCCACCTATGGCGATTAAAATTAAATCAAACTAAATTAAAAATTCAGTCTCACAAGCCACATTTCAAGTGCTTAATAGTGACATGTGACTAGTGGTTACTAAACTGGACAGTGTAGATATAGAACGCTTCCATCAAAGCATAAAACTCCACTGGACAATGCCGATCTAGATTCTCCTATTTATATGAGTGGAAAACAACAGCAAAAAAATCTCCCATTTACAATTACTAAACTATAAATTACATAGAATATTTTAGGTATTACTCTTCTACAACTTGAAAAGGAGAGTTTTAAGCTTATCATCTTTTATACGCTAACATTTTTGTATAGACGTAACACCATAAACACCATAAACGTTCCACAAGTTCTTTAGATAACAATGATATATGATAGACAGCGATCTCCTGACATTGTGTGCTCAATGAACATTTATTACATCAAAAATATACGTATTCTATTTTTCTATTTCCCCTTGTTTGTGCTCCTTAATTCTCTCAGAGAGGCACTAAAAGTTCACCTGTACTGACTGATAAGCCCTGTAGAATGAAGCAGAAGACAGGAGTCTGATCACAATTCTGTCACTTACTATGTCAACTTTAAAACACAAGAATCAAGAACCTGGATTGGAGCTGTGCTTTCATTCACTTCTATGGAGCTACACAAGTGCCCTAGAAACTTCCTAATGTCTTCCCACCCACTCTGCATCTCCAGGAACCTTGGTAGCTTCTCCAGCTTAGAGTCTCCCTGCCACTGGCTCTACGGACAGATGGCAGTGGGAGAAAGAGGTTGGTGGGGAGTTCCCCACAAGGTCTGTGGTGTCTAGGATTCAACCATAAAGTAAAGAACAGATCCTCTTGATTTTCAGAATTCCAAACAGAAACAAGTATTTCATAACATGTCAATTCCCACTTCACCTTTTCATTTCCAAATTCTCCCCCTATTCACATTTCAGCTTAGGATGCATTGCTCCTGTCTGAAGAGACAGGGCAAAGAAACAGCTCTGGAAAGTCAACGCAACAGTCTACTTCAGGCATCTTTCTAAATCTTGCACTTGGACCTGTTAACATTTAAGCTTAGAAGATCAAGAACTTGCTGACTTTGTTCTCGAGTACATTCCTAACAAATTCCCCAAATCTCCCAGCCCCGCTGAGGAATGGTCTCAAGAAGAAACAAATAGCCAGTTTGATCCTTAAAGTTTATTATCCCAGCACAGACACCAATCTATTTGAAACAATCACATCAGTTATCAGTCTTACTTGAACTGGTATATCAGGTTGTTCCAAAACCTGAACAATTTCCTACCCATTATCATCAGAAACCATAAAAGATATAAAGGAACTAACTTGGATCCAGGTATGCACATTTGATCAGACCAGCACAAAAAACACACTTATGACCCAGTGGTTCTACTTTGGATACTTCCTTTAACATTACACTTTGTAAAAAGTTACTTAGTTCAGTGCTGAACTTCTAAGTTTACATTCAGAGACTGCTTAAGAAGAAAACTAGAAAAACGGAGATTGCATTCCCTGAAACTTGTGAGAAATGCTCCTGTCTGCTACTCCCTGCTTTAAAAAAATAATCTGACACAAGGAATTCATTTTTTTCATAAACTCCACCATGCAAGAGTTGTCAACCTCAGATAGATTTAATTTTTATAAAGAAATAGCATAACATTCCATGCTAAATCTGTGTGACTAAATTAAAACATGTTAAGTTAGGGGCTCAGGAGAACTTGCCTCAACTAGTACAATGAATTCAACACACTGTCCTAGAAACAAATGTCCTTCAAAAGAAAAAACAAATAAAAAAATCAGGGAATTTCCTGGCAGTCCAGTGATTAGAACTTGCAGCTATCACTGCTGGTGCCCTGGGTTAAATCCCTGGTCAGGGAACTAAAATCCCATAAACTAGGTGGTGTAGCCAGAAAAAAAAAAATTAAACAAAAATCTTGATTGTAAACATTTATGAATATGCAGTTTTTGTATGAAAAATGCTTTTTAGCACAACTAGCAATTTTCCAGTAACTGAACAAAGCTGTACAACTGCCTGCCCCCACCTAGAACATGAAAGGTGATTTTTATTTAAAAAATATAAAATAGCAGATTGAGTAGGCAAATTTTAAATATGACAGTGCAACCATTTTAATTTATTGGTTCCTGGTAAGAAATTCCAAGGATGAATTCCATCTCCAGACATGATATTTTGCAGGAAACAGTGGTTTGGGGTTTGATAAGTAGTTCTGGTACTGAGACATTTTGACTCCTCATATCGTTCACTGTGAATTACAGATGGGCCAAGGTCACATTGGGTGACAGTACTGTCAAAGGAGGTAAAGATGCTGTCTTACCAAAGTATGATCATGTGTGTGTGCATCTGTGTCCATGTGTACACGCATGCATAGAGCAATAGGCCTCTAAGGACATTTTCATCTGCTTGTTTTTCTCTTAGACTCTGACTACATAGCACTGTTTTCCAGGAATATTCAGTCTCTGACTCCTTGGTGACAACCGTGTGACACAGCAATGTGCTCAGGGCTCCTCCTCCACAGACTCCTGGGGGCAGATATTGTCTCTATGTCTGTGTCATGGAATCTATTATACCTGGCATCCTTTAGATTAGGATCTTAAGGCTTACTATGGATAATTTTCTTTAAAAGAATGTGTAAAACATTCCAATAATAAGGCAGGCATGATAGGGGACAATTATATCACTTGTACAAGTCTCAGATTTACTTAGTGTACATACCTAGTGTATTTATCACATGGAATGTAGCATTTTTTACTCTGCTTCTTTTGGGAGGTAAAATTACCTTAAGTACAAATATGAAATGAAATAAATAATAACAATAATAGAAAATAAATGCAAACAGTTAACACTTTCTCTTACAGAATTTTATATATCATGCCAATAAAATTAATAAGTGATTTTAATATAGCTGAAACATCCACAAAAGTTAAAATTTAGCTGACTTCTAAATCATATCATTAATGTAACATGTTGTTTTCTTCATTTTTTTCTTTTAGTTTTAAATAATTAACAATTTAAAAGAATAAAATTCTATTTTAAAGATATTAATCAAATTCAGAAGACTCTATCCTTCAAGAATTAAATTTTAAAGATATTAATCAAATTCAGAAGACTCTATCCTTCAAGAATTAAATTTGTACTAACCAATCAAAAATATTACATCTTGCAGCTGACATTGCTTCACTGTTTCTAATTTAAACACAAATAAAAACAAAATGAGAGAAAGAATTGAAATAACTCAAGCTCTGTTTCTTCCTCTTTATAACCTTTGTGCTATCATTGTTTATATCAAACCTACCAAGTACATCATGAGAAATTCTTGGCTGGAAGAAGCACAAGCTGGAATCAAGATTGCTGGAAGAAATATCAATAACCTCAGATATGCAGATGACACCAGCCTTATGGCAGAAAGTGAAGAAGAGCTAAAGAGCCTCTTGATGAAAGTGAAAGAGGAGAGTGAAAAAGTTGGCTTAAAGCTCAACATTCAGAAAACAAAGATCATGGCATCCGGTCCCATCACTTCATGGCAAATAGATAGGGAAACAGTGGAATCAGTGGCTGACTTTATTCTTTGGGGCTCCAAGATCACTGCAGATGGTGATTGCAGCTATGAAATTAAAAGACGCTTACTCCTTGGAAAGAAAGTTATGACCAACCTAGACAGCATATTAAAAAGCAGAGACATTACTTTGTCAACTAAGGTCCATCTAGTCAAGGCTAAGGTTTTTCCAGTAGTCATGTATGGATGTGAGAGTTGGACTATAAAGAAAGCTGAGCACTGAAGAATTGATGCTTTTGAACTGTGGTGTTGGAGAAGACTCTTGAGAGTCCCTTGGACTGCAAGGAGATCCAACCAGTCCATCCTAACGGAGATCAGTCCTGGGTGTTCATTGGAAGGACTGATGTTGGCTGAAACTCCAATACTTTGGCCACCTGATGCGAAGAGCTGACTCATTTGAAAAGACCCTGATGCTGGGAAAGATTGAGGGCAGGAGGAGAAGGGGATGATAGAGGATGAGATGGTTGGATGGCATCACCGACTCAATGGACGTGAGTTTGGGTGAACTCCGGTAGTTGGTGATGGACAGGGAGGCCTGGCATGCTGCGGTTCATGGGATCGCAAAGAGTCGGACATGACTGAGCGACTGAACTGAACTGAACCGCTTCAATGCAGGATATGTAGCATCCTAGGACCTGGGGATGTGAACTTTGTCAGAAACCAGCTAGACCTCCAAACCATTATGAACTTACTATAGAAACAAGCATTTGTAGCTAAATCCACATACGTTAGAGCCAGGAAAATAACTGGGAATTCTCTACATTGACTTCTTTGTAAAATACAATGTCTATTAAAGGATGAGTAATAATACAAACAAATGCAGCTAATATGTATTAAAACTTGGTAGTAACTATAAAAATTAGAACTTAAATCAACAACTTTTTTTCAAGATTCATCATTGACATTGTTTAGAATTACTAGCACATGACTGTGACAAAAAGCAAATTAACCTGTAGTCATTTTAATTATTGTTTTTAAATTCTCTATAGACAATGCACTTCTGTACTGCTACACGGAGGGCTGTCTATTCCTAGCGACTCATCCTCAAAACACTACTGACTTCTAATAAAGCATCTACAATAGCATGTAATTGCAGAAACCCAATTTGCACACAAGTTTTTAAATATCTAAATAAATTCCAAATGTCCTGTCCATTCTTCCTTTGGATTTTTGACAATTTCATTTAATGATACAACATGCAGATCAAGGCTGGCACCTATTTCACTTCAAGATTTTTGGTCTTAACTTGAAAATACAGCTAGTTTTCCATAATAACTTTGGTACTCCCTTCATCCCAGGATTTTTCTGAACATTTCTGGAACCTATTTATATTTTTATCATGGTCCGTGTTAGGAGTTTATACATACTGTCACTTTAATACTTGCTATTTATTACTTCTATGTATTGTTCTCTTTAAAGTTATTCTTTTAAGCTTTAAAGGCTGTCACCTGGGTTCTGGATTCCAAGATTCAGTTATATAATTTTGGTCACATTTCCAGCATACATTCAGAGAACTTCAAATGAAACCATGCTTGTTCTATTATCTTCAGATAATTTTTTACCCTCCCACCTCATGTTGCTAATTAAAAATTAAACATAAAACTGGTTTAAGAAAGAAGACAAGTAAACCCTCAAGCTATAACAGAAGCTTGATTTGCAATAGTAAGCCAGCACGTTCAATAGTTTAGAAACCATGACAATGTACCAGGATCCTGGAAGCAGGAGACTGCCTTCATCTGCATTTGAAACCTGGGATGCTTGAATGGCACTGTACCCTCCACTGAGAGGGTACACAAACACACTTGTGCTTCCTATTTATATTCACCTGCTAACTAAATCGGAGAAGGCAATGGCAGCCCACTCCAGTACTTTTGCCTGGAGGATCCCATGGACGGAGGAGCCTGGTAGGCTGCAGTCCATGTGGTCGCTAGGAGTCGGACATGACTGAGCGACTTCCCTTTCACTTTTCTCGTTCCTGCATTGGAGAAGGAAATGGCAACCCACTCCAGTGTTCTTGCCTGGAGAATCCCAGGGACGGGGGAGCCTGGTGGGCTGCCGTCTATGGCGTCGCACAGAGTCGGACTCGACTAAAATGACTAAGCAGCAGCAGCTAACTAAATAACACTCCTTTTTTGACTTACAATAACTTTCCCGAAAAACTACTTTACTATAATGTTTTAATTTATTAAATTCCTGCTGTCATATAAATGTGTTTATCCCAATCTGCCTATGGCTGGATAGAAACAGTGGGGTGCTGGAGCTGCCTTCTGCCAGCTTGCTAGAGATGATATTTAGATGGCATGCCGTGTCAGAATCTTTGCGACCTCATGGACTGTAGCCAGTCAGGCTCCTCTGTCCAAGGGATTCTCCAGGCAATAATACTGGGTTGCCGTGTCCTTCCACAGGGGACCTTCCCCATCCACAGATCGAACAGGAGTCTCTTAAGTTTCCTGCATTCTCAGGCAGGTTCTTTACCACTAGTGCCATCTGGGAAGCCTTACTTAGATAGCATCTCCTCCCAATTTTTATTCAATGATCTCACACTGGTGTTTTGAAACTGGCCCTGCCAGAAACATTTAAACCACAGAAAATGGCAAATGCCACAAGTCTGGACTCCCCCCAACAAGACAGCTGGCTTTTAAACATTTCCCAGCACAACTACCTGTTATTACTTCGTTCAAGTAACCTTATCCTCTTTCCTTCTAGTCTGCCATTTCCTCCTCCAGGGGATCTTCCCACCCCAGGGATCGAATCCAAGTCTCTTATGTCTCCTACTTTGACAAGTCGGTTCTTTACCACTAGCGCTACCTGGGAGACTCCAAAAATGCATGCATATACATGAATGATTAAAAGGAACAAGCATTCACTTAGAGATCAATGAGGGTGTCCATCCCCTCTCAATACAGTATGCTGAAGGAAAGAGGATGCCACAGTTCATCAGAATACATGATACTGGTTTAAACATCTAATATAATAGAGCAAATGTGCTCTGATCTATGAGTCTGTATCAGCCAGGGTCTTAGCACT
This sequence comes from Giraffa tippelskirchi, assembly GCF_054371585.1. Taxonomy (NCBI): domain Eukaryota; kingdom Metazoa; phylum Chordata; class Mammalia; order Artiodactyla; family Giraffidae; genus Giraffa; species Giraffa tippelskirchi. The sequence continues at coordinate 137,000,946 of NC_137283.1, forward strand.
GGCGTACTTAAATGCTTACCTGAGAACAATGCAATGAAAAACCTATTTGCTCAAAAGGGATATATGTATATTTATAGCTTGATTCACATTGTTGTACAGCAGAAATCAATACAACATTGTAAAGCAATTATCCTCCAATTAAAAATAAATTTTAAAAATAATGCTATTTGTGGAGAGGTGGGCTCCACTCCTAGTTTATCTTGTCTTCTTCTGCTCTTTTCCTGGTGCTTTTTTTGTCAGTGGGGTGTGGGTAATAGAACAGTCATAAGCTTTTGAAGATTTTTAACTGTTTTGTTTATTCCTTTTCATTTATAAAAACACTGAACATTCAATTTCAGAGAACCAATAATCCCATACTCTCAAATTCTTTCACACTCATCCAACTGGGAGTCACAGCCTGTGACTGCTTCAACCAATTGAGTATGACACAAGTGATGCTATATGATTTCTGAGGCAAGGCCAGAAAAGGCCATGAAGCTTCCTCCCAGTTCTCAGGATGTCTGCTGAGGGAGGGGGTGGGAGTAGGGGTATCAACCACCAAGTAAGAAGTTCAGTTTCTCCCAGACCACCATACTTAGGTGCTTTGATCAACAGTCCGGCTGAGTTCCTATCTGACAACCAGCCTCAACAGCCAGACATGTGAGTGAGCCATTCAGCCTCAACCAGCTATTATGAGGTGAATAGTGTCTCTCCAAAAGTTATATCAAGTCCTAACCTCTGGAACTTGTGAATGTAGCCACATTTGGAAAGATGGTCTTTGCAGAGATAGCTAAGTTAAGATGAAGTCATACTGAACCAGAATGGTTCCTCCCATCCAAGTACTAACCGGCCTGACCCTGCTTAACTTCCGAAATCAGACGAGATTGGGCATGTTCAAGATGGTGTGGCGTAGACCAGAGGGGTTCCTAATCTAATAACTGGTGTCTTTACTAGAAGAGGGAAATATGGACACAGTGACAAACACAAGGAGAAGAGGACCCTGCAAAGAGACAGACAGGGACAAGGCCACCGGAAAGGCAGAGTCTGATGGGATTCATCTGAGGCAAAGAATACCGGCAACCACTGGAGGAATCAGTGAAGAATCTGCCTGCCGTGCAAGAGACCGCCTGCAATGCAGGAGACCAGGTTTCGATCCCTGGGTTGGGAAGATCCCCTGCAGAAGGTAATGGCAACCCACTACAGATTCTTGCCTGGGAAATCCCAAGGACAGAGGAGCCTGGAGGACTACAGTCCATGGGGTTGCAAAAGAGTTGGTTATGACTTAGCAACTAAACCACCACAGGAAGCTAGGAAGAAGCAAGGAATGATCCGCTTTTAGAGTCTTCAAGTAGAGAGTATGGCCCTGCTGACACCTTGATTTTGGACTTCTAGCTCCAAATTGGTGAGCAATACATCTCTGTCCTTTGAAGCGCCTTGTTGGTGATACATTGTTACAGAAACCCTGGAAAACTAAGGCTGTAGCCTTCAGGTGACTGCAGCCCAGTTGTTATCTGGCTGCAAACACAGGTGAGCATGCAAGTAAGAAATGCCCAACCAAGACCCTCCCCTGGTGGTCCAGTGGTTAAGATGCCACACTCCCAGTGCAAGAGGCAGAAGTTTGGTCCCTGGTGTTGGAAGACCCTGCGTACCATGCAGTGTGGCCAAAAAAATAAAATTTAAAGAGTTAAAAAAAAAAAAAAAGCCCCTGCTGATTTCCTGACCTTCCCAATTGTGAGCAAAATGAAATGATTGTGTTAAGACTTTAAGTTTTGAGGTAATTTGTTACATAGTAATGATAACTGGAACACTTGGATCACTCCCATTCACCCTTCAAGTTTCAACTCAGTTTTCACAGTCTAGGAAGCCTTCTCTGACCTCCTCCTATCTGCATTGCATGTCCCTCCTCCAAAATCCCACAGTATCTCTATTTACCCATCCTGTTACTCTGCATTGTCCATGGAACCCATATGTCAGCTATCACCAAAAACCAGTCTTTCCTTTTGCCATACACCCAACTACTTCTTCACATTCACCCAAAACATGAACTCACCCTCTTCACCTCAAAGTTTTAGTAAAGGTTTTGTAGAGGAGATAGAAGAGAAAGATGGTAATACACACTCACAGAGCAGGTAACTGAAACACTCACCATAAGATACCTGTTTGTTTGTTGTGCTTGTTTGTTTAATCTGAAGTTTTCCAGTTCTTTACTGCAGAAGTTCTCAGAGCTCATCAGATGTCAATGACACCCCATAAGGAAAAGAAAGTATGGAGAGTAGTCTCCCAAACTGATGAAATCACAGAACTCTTTTCATGGAGCAGTTTCAAAGGCATGGGCTATTTCTAAACATGATTCAACTATAAACACTCATGGTTGTTCTACATTCCTTCCAAATAATATATTATTCTTTCTTCAAAGTTATGGACTCTTTGAAAAAGGAGCAAGACCCTGGGCATGTTACTTTGACTTCTTTATCATCATTAGGAAGTCTCAGGATGAGTTTCTGGAGAGATCCTTGAAGATTCCTATCACTCTGGCTTGTGTTTAATGAGCCTCATATTGCGAGTTTTACAGAACAGCTAAAAAGCTCCCATCTCTGGTGTCCAAAGTCAAGTAGAAAGCCATTCAGGGCACACTGAATACTTAATTTTCTTGTTCTTTTTTATTTTTTTGAGTCATAATACTAACAGACTATCAAGTTCCTGGCTTCTACATACATGGCAAAGAGAAGGTCGAATCGAGCCAGAAGTTTTGATGGTGCTGCAAACACCTTCAAATACAGTTCTCTCAGCTCCCAAATGACTGTAAGGGCCAAAGCCTTTGACTATGTAGATCACAAAAAACTGTGGAAAACTCTTTAAGAGATGGTAATACCAGACCACTTTGCCTGCCTCCTAAGACATCTGTATGCAGGTCAAGAAGCAATAGTTAGAACCGGACATGGAACAACAGACTGGTTCCAAATCAGGAAATGAGTACGTCAAGGCTGTATATTGTCACCCTGCTTATTAAACTTATATGCAGAACACATGCTAAATGCCAGGCTGGATGAAGTGCAAGCTGAAATCAATATTGCCGTGAGATCAATAACCTCAGATATACAGATGACACCACCCTTATGGCAGAAAGTGAAGAGGAACTGAAGAGCCTCTTGATGAAAGTGAAAGAGAAGAGTGAAAAAGTTGGCTTAAAACTCAACATTCAGAAAACTAACATCATGGATGGCATCCAGTCCCATCACTCCATGACAAATAGATGAAGAAACAATGGAAACAGTGACAGACTTTATTTTCTTGCACTCCAAAATCACTGCAGATGGTGACTGCAGCCTTGAAATTAAAAGACGCTTGCTTCTTGGAAGAAAAGCTATCACCAACCTAAACACCATATTAAAAAGCAAAGACATTACTTTGCCAACAAAATTCTGTCTAGTCAAAGCTATGGTTTTTCCAGTAGACATGTATGGATGTGAGAGTTGGACTATAAAGAAAGCTGAGCGCCGAAGAATTGATGCTATCAAACTGCGGTGTTGGAGAAGACTCTTGAGTGTCCCTTGGACTGCAAGGAGATTAAACCAGTCAATCCTAAAGGAAATCAGTCCTGAATATTCATTGGAAGGACTGATGCTGAAGCTGAAGCTCCAATACTTTGGCCACCTGACACGAACAACTGACTCATTTGAAAAGACCCTGATGTTGGGAAAGATTGAAGGCGGGAGAAGGGGATGACAGAGAATGAGATGGTTGGATGGTATCACCGACTGGATGGACATGAGTTTGAGCAAGCTCTGGGAGTTGATGATGGACAGGGAAGCCTGGCATGCTGCAGTCCATGGGGTCGCAAAGAGTTGGACACAGGGAGCGATTGAACTAAACTGAACTGAAAGAGTTTTGTTTGTGGAGAACAAAGCAGGTGACATCATTTTCTAGTCACTGACAAGCGCGGGTGAATTATGTATGCCAGCAGCAAGACAGCATGTTTGTGAGTCCAGGGCCCAGGGATAGATGATGCCAAGGACAGAGGAAGGATGATGCCAAGGACAGAGGAAGGATCCTGATAGGCGGCTCACATATCCTGTTACTCAGTGTTTCAGCTCTGCGTAATCCATGATCTCCGTCTGTACAGTTTTCCTTAATCATAAGAGCTTGAAATGCAGGAACTATGCATACTTGACTTCCTATACAGTCAAAAGAAAACCAAGAACACCCTTTTAATAATTGAAATTTTGCAACCATAAATATTTTGGCACCCAGTCAACAAAGGCAGGCACAGTCGGGGGGGCCTCAGTGCGCAGGAACCCTCAGTGCGCAGGCTCCAAAAGGCTGGGGGTGGGGGTGGGGCGTGGCTGTGCTCAAGGATTGGGCGGGGCTTGGCGGGGCTTGGCGGGGCTTGGCGGGGCTTGGCGGGGCCAGGGCGGGGCCAGGGCGGGGCCAGGGCGGGGCCAGGGCGGGGCTGCGTCCTTTTCTGGGTAGCCAGTGCTGGGAGGTAGCCGCAGCACCTCGGGCTGCGGACGTTGGCCTCCACGGCCCTGCAAAGTACCTACGATTTCAAACTTTTGCTGAACTTGTAAAAGAAGTACTTGGATAGATTAATAAGAACACTGAAATTCCGTGGAAGGTTTCAAAGAGAATCTTGAACTTTCATCCTCGTCCAGCAGTTCCACTGTTCACGTAACTTCAGATGAATGAAGACTTGATTAGGGAAGACAGCTGACCAATGGTCCAGGTCTGATGCAGGTATCACTGGTGTATCTGCTAGCATAATGAAGAAAAGGACGACTCACAGAAAACATCAGAGCAATGTGCGACCCAGCTCACTTGTTTCTCAGCCGGAGCAGAGCATCATAGGCTGCAGGATTCGCCATGGGTGGAAAGAAGGTAACAGCCATGTCACCCAGTGGAAAGGAACAATTCTGGACCAGGTGCCTGTAAATCCTTCTTTGTATCTTATAAAATATGACGAATTTGACTGTGTCTATGGACTAGAACTTGATAAAGATGAAAGAATTTCTTCACTTGAAGTCCTCCCTGATAGAGTTGCAACATCTCAAATCTGTGATGCACATCTAGCGGACATGATGACTAGTAAAGCAGTGAAGCACCTGTTTGAAACGGAGGATGGCTCTAAAGATGAGTGGAGGGGAATGATCCTAGCACGCGTCCCTGTAATGAGCATGTCCTTTTACATCTCCTATGAAAAAGATCCTGTCTTGTATGCATACCAGCTCTTAGATGATTATAAAGAAGGTGACCTACACATTATGCCTTATTCTATTGATTCACTTCAAGTACAAAGGGAACGAGGAGAAGTGGTAGACGTCTTGGTGGGCAAACGAGTGGAATACGCCAAACAAGATGGCTCTGAAAGGAGTGGCATGATCATCCATCAAATAGAGGTCAAACCGTCTATCTGCTTCATCAAATTTGATGATGATTTCTATATTTATGTCTACAATTTGGTGAAAGCGTTCTAGATGTCTTCACGAAGTTTGCCAAATTTGTGAAACTATTAAATGTGTAATCTGTAGATGTAAATGTTTGATTGCTTTCCATTTTAATGAGAGCTTAAATGTCCCTGTGAACCCACAATTTGCCAGCAGAATTCATTTTGTTTTGAATAGTATAGATGTATGTGAAAACAAAGTATTTTTTGTAAAGAACTCTTTCCGCTTAAAAGATGTCTGTTTGGAGGGGAGTTATAGGCAAGTTTGGTAAAAAGTTAAGCTAGTATCATAGTTACATAAAACTAAAAGATTTTATCTGCTTTCCCCTTCACTCTTAACATTCTCTTATTGTGCTGTCACAATGCAAGCATAGTTTGGTGTTTTTGCCTCTCTGAATCTCTACACAGATATACACAGATACCTCTCTATATCTGTGTGATACATATGTATGTGCAGGCACAGATCTGTATACACACACATACACACACACTTCATTGGCAGTCCTTTATGGATTGGAATAGGGGTTAAATAATTTTCTCTAACTCAACAGCAATTTTTGAAGGAAGTTAATCATATTTGGTATATGACTACTGCTTGTTTAAAATTAAATTTGGGCACAGAAAGCACATCAGGACATTCAGCTTGTTTTGAAAGCCAAAAGTGCAAAGCACCTTCTCAGTCTGGAAGTCCAAAGAAGAATAAATTGTGAACTATTAAATGACCCACATTGGAATTTAACCATTAGAAATCTGGGTAAAATGTTGACTTTGATTCTAAGCTTTGCAAAATGTTTATTTACATTCTTGGTTACATTTTTTTAATATATATTTTACTTTTTGAGGGGGCTGGGAGTCAAAGCCCAGGTATTTTAATTTGGTCCACACAGTGTAACGCAGGTGTATTTTGGTCGGTACTTTTCGTCCATTATTTGTACAAATCAGTAATTTGGATTTTAGTACATGATTTAAAATTCAAAGGTACATCAGTGATTTGTGTGTATGTGGTAAGTTCCTGGGAGAACACAAATATTAGAAATGTAACTCTAAGAATAGTTTTGTTGCTTTTTAACACATCCTCTGGGATACTTTTATTTGTATTCCTATTTTACTGATGGTATGATTATGGTCAGAAGGCTTTTTCTCCTGGGCTTGTCCCGATGAAGTATCTGGGCAAGTAACAGCAGAAATCCTCTGATATCTTAGTGGCACTGCTTCTTCTTGCTGCCTCTGTGCGGCTGATGTGGATCCATTCCACAGAGTGGACCCTGCCATGCCAGGGTCAGTCACCTGCGCTGGCTCGTGGATGTAACTGACACCAGCCTCCAGCAGCTGACTCCTTATGTGGCTTAGTCTGCAAGGTTGTTTTAACCAAAATAGAACTGCAAAAGTGGTTGGTCTCACAGTGAAATGGCCATCTGTCACTTTGTTTTGGAGGAGCACTGGCATTTTGAAAGCTAAGAGAAAGGCAGTATGTGGAACCAGTCTCCTGGGGAGATTAGAAATCCGACCTGAGATTTGGTTGGAAGGTGAAATGCCTACCTAGGCTGTCAATCAAATATCAGAGGTCCCCACAACCTCCGCTGTGGCTGTTCTTGGTGTTAGAGATTCTGTAGTTTCAAGGCCTGGCTGTGAGTGGTTCGCATGATGCCCATTTCTGCCTGTGGGAAAGCTGTGTCTTGAGCTTTTGGCTGGTAACCCCTCGCGCCCTGTAAATACAACACCCCATTTTCTGCAGTGTGCCCAGTGCCTCCAAGGTTTCAGCCAGGGGAGAGCTTCTCCACCCAGTGAGAACCCAACTCAGGTCTGAGATGCTCCTCCCTGCTTGAACAAGGTCATGCTGCACATATGTCATCTGCTTTCCTGGCGGCCCTTGTAACAACCCTTCTGTGTGAATCTCAAGCCTGAACCTGGCTCCCGGAGCCCAAGTAGACACATGACCCAGAGAGTGAATGTCCTGCATTCACTCCACAAACACCATACAGTGACTTCAGGATGAAAAATCAAGTTCTTTGGAAGCACCCATAAAGTTGGGTCACTTGGAACATCTCTGTCATCACTGAATGACTTGAACTGTGATTTTCCTGCAAGTACCTTTAGCAACTTTAATACCTTGTAATTGGCCAATCTCTCAAATGTGACATGTGATTATTATTACCATTATTTTAATCATTGTTCCTTTTCTTGCCTTTAGGGTAAAGGAAGAGGAAAGAGGGTGTTGTTTTTCCATTTTTTTTTCCCCCATCTTTTATTCTTTTGGTGGATTAAACCACACTTCCTGACTCCGTGACTAACTCTGCTCCACAGCCGAGTATTTCAGGCTTTATTTAGGCTTGTGTTCAGATCTCCATGCATGGCTTGCCTTTTCCTGATATCTGAACATTGGTTTCTTGTTCTTGGAATCCAATGTGAATTTCCAACATTATCATCGTGGGACTTAACAAAAGACATCTCTGTATAGAAGAATCTCTGTAAAAAATTTATCGACCTTTCTCATTGACCTGCTAGAGCATTGTGTTGTGTGCGTGCATGCCTGTCTGTGATGTCTGGGTGCTCATAAGGCCTCAAAGGAAAACCTTAAAAGCAGACCATCCTTTTTTGCATGCTATTCTAAGTAGAATGTTCAATGTAACTAACTAAAATTACATGTTAAAGATATTTAGGACTTTTTATTTTGTATTCTTTGTTTTTCTTTGTTTTCAGTTTTCTGTCTATTTGCCTACTGTGCAGTTTTAGTGATTGTAAGATAAAATGCACTGTTGAAGCAAACAGTGCCAACAGAAGGTGGTTTTCCAGTTGTATGTGCCATGCGGTATTTGTTCAGTTCAGTCCAGTTCAGTCGCTCAGTCGTGTCCGACTCTTTGCGACCCCATGAATTGCAGCACACCAGGCCTCTCTGTCCATCCCCAACTCCCGGAGTCTACCCAAACCCATGTCCATCGAGTCAGTGATGCCATCCAACCATCTCATCCTCTGTCATCTCCTTCTCCTCTTGCCTTCAATCTTTCCCAGCATCAGGGTCTTTTCCAGCCAGTCAGTTCTTTGCATGAGGTGGCCAAAGTACTGGGGTTTCAGCCTCAGCATCAGTCCTTCCAATTAATAGTCAGGACTGATTTCCTTTAGGATGGACTGGTTGGATCTCCTTGCAGTCCAAGGGACTCTCACGAGTCTTCTCCAACACCACAGTTCAAAAGCATCAATTCTTCAGTGCTCAGCTTTCTTTATAGTCCAAATCTCACATCCACACATGACCACAGGAAACACCATAGCTTTAACTAGATGGACTTTTGTTGGCAAAGTAATGCCTCTGTTTTTTAATATGCTGTCTAGGTTGGTCTCCATGACAACACAGTGCCTGGCAAATCATGACACACCTTCCCATGGTCTTTGTGACTTGGTCCATGACAACATAGCACCTGGCAAATCACGTTATCATATTAAATGAAGAGATTGTCATATTAAGTGAAGTAAGTCCAACGGAGAAAGACAAATATCGTATGATATCACTTATGGAAACTTAAAAAATGATACAAATGAACTTAGTGGCAAAACAGATAGACTCAAAAACATAGAAAACAAACTTATGGTTACCATATGGGAAACAAAAAGGAGGGATAAATTAGGAGTTTGGTATTAAAATATACACACTACTATATGTAGAGTAGATAACAAAGACCTGCTGTATAGCACAGGGAACCACATTCAATTGTCTTGTAATAATCTGTAATAGAAAAGAATCTGAAAAATAATATTAACTGATTCACTTATATATAACTGATTATACATAATTGATTCAGTTTATCTATGTATATAAAATCTAAATCATTTTGGTGTGTTCCTAAAACTAACATAATATTGTAAATCACCTATATTTCAATAAAAATGTTTTTAAATGACATGTGTCCTCTAAGATATGAATTATCACTTCAGATTAATTTGTTTAGTCAACTAGCAAGATTAAGAATGGAACACAGGATAGATGAGTTTTGATGGCTGACCAGGTCAAGTGAGATATATATCATAAAACATAAAATCCCAAAGGAGGGGCTGGGTCTAAAGAAAAAAAATCACAGAAATAAAACTCAAGGCATTTAGGCTTTGCCTTTAGAATGAGATAAATCACAAGAAAGAAAAGCGAATACTTCGTGCTTGAGTCAGAAATAGGTGAGGCTGTGCTTCCTGTCTTGGGCCACAGCTCCTATGTTCTGCTTCCACGTAGAGCGATAATTCTCCTTTTAGACATGAAGTTAATAAAACCGTGTGTTTGGATTTCCTGGAATTTTTCTGACTTTGAATATGGACTTGTTCCCCAAAACTTCCATGTCCCATCTGCTCTCATGAATGGGCAGTTTCCGTGATGTCAGCAGAAGGGACTCAGGGAGCAGCCTAATGGCTGCTGTGGCTGCTGGATGTGACACAGCGGCCGGCGGAGATTTATCCTCCCTGAGATCTACACGCCACTGAATTCACCTTTTAATTTATTGCCCGCAGCAAAACAGAATGAAATAAGAGCTGATAAAACAACCCAGTTGGCCAGAAAATGTTCTCCATCCTATTTCTTCAGAGTGCTCTAAAGGAGCGTGAATCACCTGCACATCTGTCAGCCGCGGTGGGTGGTTAGCAATGCTACAATCTCTGGGCTCCCCCCTCCAGCCCCCTCCTTCTTCCTTTGTTTCTTTTCCCTGGATTCTTTCTGTTCTTCTCTTCCTCTCCTCCCTTCCCTCTCCTGTAGCTTTCCTTCCTTTCTTTCTTCATTTTCTTCCATCCTTGATTCATTCAAAAAAAAAAAAGGAGGGCTTACCCCAGGTAAGGTGCTGCAAAGAGAGTAATAAAATTATTGCACAGAATCCTTTTCCTGCTCTCTCTCTCTCTCTCACACACACACATACAGAGACACACACACTCCTATTTGGGGATGCCCCTGGTAACTCCGCAGTGTGAAGTGGATATTGGCTTTATCACGTTTCACTTGGTGGTGAGGCATAACTGATGCATATTAATGGCCTGGACAGGATAGGACAGCAAAGGCAACTGACACGAGATCTGAGTTTGCCTCCTGGCTCTGCTGTTGCCTCTGAGTGAGGATCTGGCCCAAGGATCTGAGCTGTAAGATACTAGATGGTCTTCTCAAGTCCTCTCGGTCTCCTCAACTGGTTACAAGATCTGAAAGACCTGAAGTGTTTGAAGATAATAATGAGGAAACTGTTCTTTCAAGGTCGGAAATGTTCAAATGAAAATCATTTTTTAAAATCTGACTTTTTGATACCCTTGTTTATGAGGGATTATATAAGAAATGGAAGCAATTCCTATTTCCACTAAGATTGTTGTTGTTTGGTCACTGAGTCATGTCTGATTCTCTGCAAACCAACGGACTGTAGCCCGCAAAACTCCTGTCCATGGGGTTTCCCAGGCAAGAATCCTGGAGTGGGTTGCCATTTCCTTCTCCAGAAGATCTTCCCAACGCAGGGATCAAACCCGTGTCACCTGCGTTGGCAGGCAGATTCTCTACTGCTGAGCCACCAGGGAAGCTCCTCCACTAAGGTAAAATATTCACATTGTTTCTTGGGGTCTGGCCTTTGCAGTAGCAATGTGAGTGAGAGGGAAGCTGATGAACGCATCAAAAAAAAATTTCTGCAGAGAAGCAGCGCCACCTGCTGGTACATTATGGTGCTGCATGTGGTAACAAATCATGAGGAATCCTGGAGTCTGAAGTTTCACTGAATACAGATTTAGGAGCAGTAGTCTTAATCAGAAGTTGAACCTTTAAACTTTAACAAGACCATCAGACTGTGGAAAGATTTCTCCACAGGTTAATTTTAGCCATGTCTTAGATACACTTCTGTATCAAACTGTTCATGCATGCTATACATCTTTCTTTATAAATCAACCTCAATAATACATAATAATAAAGCCACTTAGTCAAAATTGATTATTTTGAGTATATAGCTAGGTTCAAAAGTTTAAAGTGTTCTTTAGTTCAGACTCCATTAATCGATCAACCAACTTGTCAGGTCTCCAAATCTCCATCTAGCTCTAGAATTCCACCCCATGGAGAAAACCCTGTGTCTGATGAGTGCAATTTCACACAAGGCATTTTCAATACTGAGAAGTATATACAGTATAAGACAGGCTTCTCAGGGGGCTCAGTGTGTGAGGAATGCACCTGCAATGCAAGAGTCACAGGTTTAATCCCTGGGATGGGAAGACCCCTGGAGGAGGTCATGGCAAGCCACTCCAGTATTCTTGCCTGAGAATCCTATGAACAGAGGAGTCCAGCAGGCTATAGTCCATGGGGTAGCAAAGAGTCGGACATGACTGAAGCGACTGACCACACAGACATGCACAGTGTAATATGCATTCCTGATCTCTCATTGTGGAGAACTGGCATGAAAACATACAAACATAAATAGCAACTATAAAAAAATAAATAATCAGGCTAATCAGCAAACAACGTAGGCCTCAGAGCGAAAAGGACCTGATTGCTTTGAGAACCAGGGCTGCAGGCAGGGGACCAGAGAGGGTTTTATGGAAAAAAGATTTCTGGAATTACATCTGGAAAAATTGCTAGGATTCAGATAACATTCAAAGATGATGGGAAAAAAATGGAGCAAACATAAAATATAGAGGCAGAAAACATGTTAAAATTCTTTATTTTTAAAGAAAATGAAATGCAATGTGCTGATAAACAACAGGAAGATCAACTTAACCTGAGTAAGACTTTTTAGGAGAATAGAGTGAGATAAGGCAGGAAAGGGAAGTTGAGACATGATTAAATGATTTCGTAAATGCAAGAATAAGGAGTTTGAGCTTGTTCCTGTAAGCCATTGAAAAGCATTGAAGATTTCTGGGAAGAAAAATAAAATGATAAGAATTGGGTTTTAAGATGACTCACCTGGCAATCAGATACAGGACGAAATGACACTAAGATGTGAAAAGATGCCCTGAATGTACAAAAGACACATAAGTAAAAAAGAAGGGTTTTCAAGATCACAAATGTATACACAAAAACCGAAGAGGAATCTGACTCTGCAATACTTTTCTGAATCAAGGAATATATAGTAACTTAGAAAAATTCTGAATATTAAATCAAGAAAGGCCCACAATACAGGAAAGAGAAAAGAAAAAAAGGATATATATACACCCCATCCCCACCAAAAAGAAGGTACTTTAGAGGAAAGAAAGTGATCCTGACCTAAAGCCTGAGGGAGGCAATAACAGTGTTAAGGCCCCAGAGACATCTAGATTAACAAGAACTGAGAAACGAATCCATTAGATAGACATGGTTCCATGATGTAGACAATGCATAAATAATAAATGGATTAACTGATTAACTGTTTAATATGTTGCTGAAGCTGAAGCTCCAATACTTTGGCCACCTGATGTGAAGAGCTGATTCACTGAAAAAGACGCTGATGCTGGAAAACATTGAAGGCAAAAAGAGAAAGGGGCAGCAGAGGATTAGATGATTAGATAGCATCAGCTGCTCAGTGGGCTTTCCTCGTAGCTCAGTCAATAAAGAATCTTCCTTCAATGCAGGAAACTCGGGTTCATTTCCTGGGTCGGGAAGATCCCCTGGAGAATGAAATGGCAACTTACTCCAGTATTCTTGCCTAGAGAATTCCATAGACAGAGGAGCCCGGCAGGCTACAGTCCATGGAGTCGCAAGAGTTGGACACGACTTAGCAAAAACCACCACCACTCAATGGACATGAGTTTGAGCAAACTCCGGGAGATAGTGAAGGACAGGGAAGCCAGCAGGCTGGAGTCTATGGGGTCGCAGAGAGTCAATTTACCTGTGTGTCCATACAATGGAATAGAATTTAACAGAAAAAAAAAAAAGTAAAGTATATGTACTGTGACATGGAAGAACAGCAAAAACATTATGCTCAATTTTTTTAAAAAAAGCCAGATACAACAGACAATATGCTATGTGATTCTATTTACATGAAATAGAATAGTGTGCTTGAGAGCCCCGCCCCCTCATTCTCTCTCTTTCCCTCTCTGTCTCCATCACTCTCATTTCCTCTCTTTTCCCACTTTGAGTTCCATTGTAAGAACTCTCTTCTGTGATGCTTTGTATGTGCCCTGCCTCTCTTGGGAGATAGAAATGCTTTAGGAAGGGAAAACTGGGGAGGAGCAGACCCAAACCATCAGGCCACCAAAAATGCAGATTTATGGTGTTGTTAAAAACAAAATGCAGCCAAGTAAAATTGAAAATGAAATTGGCTTAATTCAACAATTCATGAATAGGCAGCATCCCACTGAGCAACTGGAAGAGCTCTCTGAGAAGCTGTACAACCTGGAACATTTGTAGAGAGAGAGAAGGATAGGGCAAGGGAGCTGTTAGAAAAAGAAAGGATTGTTTGTGGGCCAGGACTTTCTTGCAGGGAGAAGGAAATGGCAAGGGTTTTAACTTACTAACAAACAGCAAGTAAGAGTTCTGCTCAGAAGGAATCGCATTGGACAGAGTAAAGATCTGTTTTTATTGTCTTTGGGAGGATGTCTGTTTGTGGCTGTTGCAGTTTCTTTCCGTCAAAATTAGTCAGGACTGTGTCTCTTATTTCAGGAGCCACAGCCTTAACTAGCAAATCTGGGATAGAATCCAGTTGGTGTGCTCACGGGAAGGTCTGTGGTGAGAAAGGGAGAACAGCCAGGGAATATTTTAGAACTTTTCCATCATTGTAACACATTTACTGTTAATCTGCATTGCCCACCTTGACCTGTCCCCTCCAACCTGCCCACCAGGAATCTACTTTTTGTTCTTAGAGCTTTGCCTTTTCTGGATATTTCATACAGATAGAATCATATAACATGTTGTCTCTTGTATCTGGCTTTTTTTTTTTTAATTGAGCATAATGTTTTTGCTGTTCATCCATGTCACAGTACATATATTTTACTCTTTTTTTTTTTTTTCTGTTAAATTCTATTCCACTGTATGGATACACAGGTAAATTGACTCTCTGTGACCCCATAGACTGGAGCATGCTTGTTGCCTGCCAGTTGCCTCTTCTTCCTGGGAGTAGAGGTGGGGAGGTTAATGGAGAAGACTTGCATGACATATCACCTCATTAGTGCTAACCAGAACATTCCAGATTGGTTGATTAAGATGACATTTCTGGGGAAGATGGAAGCTGCAATAAGGGCAAGTATTAATGTGGTTTTCTCTTTAACAGTATTCACACTGCTTCATTGACTTTTTGTTGTTTCATATTATACCACAAACATCTTTTGCTGTATTAAAATTCATCTTTTGTTCTAACAGTAGCTCTCACATCTAGTATTCACTCCACTGTGCTTTTCTGGTTGGAAAAGGATGTGACAGGCTAGGAACCCCCTACCCTCATCCTTCATAAGACCATAGCATGAGACTCCCTGGGCTGTACAGAGCAGGGTTGGAAGGGCAGTGATCACAACATTCATTTTAATGGTTGAGTTGCATTTTATAAATTATGGTTCAACATTCAAAAAACCAAGATCATGGCATCTGGTCCCATCACTTCATGGAAAATAGATGGAGAAACAATGGAAATAGTGACAGACTTTATCTTTTTGGGCTCCAAAATCACTGCAGATGGTGACTGCAGCCATGAAATTAAAAGACACTTGCTCCTTGGAAAAAAAGCTATGACCAACCTAGACACCATATTAAAATGCAAAGACATTACTTTGCCAACAAAGGTCCGTCTAGTCAAAGCTATGTTTTTTCCAACAGTCATGTATGGATGTGAGAGTTGGACTATAAAGAAAGCTGAGCACCGAAATATTGATGCTTTTGAACTGTGGTGTTGGAGAAGATTCTTGACAGTCCCTTGGACTGCAAGGAGATCCAACCAGTCCATACTAAAAGAAATCAGTCCTGAATATTCATTGGAAGAACTGATGCTGAGGCTGACACTCCGGTACTTTGGCCACCTGATGCAAAGAACTGACTCACTGGAAAAGACCCTGATGCTAGGAAAGATTGAAGGCAGGAGGAGAAGGGGATGACAGAGAATGAGATGGTTGGATGGCATCACCGACTCGATGGACATGAGTTTGAGCAAGCTCCGGGAGGTTGTGATGGACAGGGATGCCTGGCGTGCTGCAGTCCATGGGATCACAAAGAGTTGGACACGACCGAGTGACTGAACTGAACTGAAGCTATAGCTTACGTGCAGGTTTTCATTCTTCCAAATAAGGCTGTAGGAAGCATCATGTAGCTAAATCACTGTGCATATTTAAGGCATTTTCTGAAATAAACTCTTAAAAGTGTTACGGCTGATTCAAACTTATGCACACATGTATATAGATTGAAAAACTACACTCTAAAAATGTTGTCCCAATTAAACCATAGCAGTAGTATATAAGAAGGCTTCTTGATCCCTTAGTCATCAGATTTTGTTCTTTTTTTTTTTAATATCCATTAGTCTTATAGGTGGCAAGTTGTATTCCTTGTTTAAATTTGCAAATCTATGAATAGTAATGCAGTTGCATAATTTTTCTATTTTTATTAAACATGTATGTTGCTATGTTGTTCTGCACTCATTAGCTCCTGGTTTTTAAATTCACAGTTCAGTTAAATTCTTTGAGAAGAAAGCCTTAGAACATCAGTTTTCCTGGAGCTCTGGCTCAAAGGAGAGTATGAACCCAAGACCAGCCAGCAAAACAGAGTCCAGGACTGGATTGCAGGCCAGAAGTCTGCAGTTCTGGATCACTCTCTGCCACTCTCAAACTCTTGACCAGCTCTTGAAGTATAATAGATGGTTTGGATACAGATAGCCCTTGTTCATAATTTCATAATAAAACCTCAAAGAGTTCTCTGTGCTACCTCTGAGGAGACACACAAGCTCAGAGGTCTTGGAGGCTTTAATCAGATCAGTGCCTACTTATCGAACTAAGAATCTGAACTAAGAATCTGGCTTGCAATAGACTGTTTGCAAGGTCAGTTTAAATAACAATAAACTCTTTAGTGTAAAGTTAAAGAGGAGAAAGAGAGCCCAGCTCACCTCTGCTCTGTCCTCAGTGTCCCATTGTCATTAATTAGTAATTCTTATCCTGCTTTCCTTCCTTTCTTCCTTCCCACCCCCTCCCTCCCTCCTTCCTTTCTTCTTTCCTTCCTTCCTTTCTGTCTTCCTGCCTTCCTGCCTTTAGCATCTCCTATCTGGGAATAGATACAAGGTCTTTGTAATTTCAAAACAAAGAAAGTAAGATAATAGACTCTGTTCCAAAGGTAGGCATAGAACACACATTCAGGAAATAATTTTTTAATTAGGTGGGGAGGAGGTTTGAAAGGAAAAGTCTTTAGCTGTTTTGATACATTTGCTTTCCATAGTTTAGTAAAAGGGAGCTTCCCAGAGGAGAGTTATTCATGTTTAAATTTTTGTATATATAAAAGTAGAAAAGGTTGTTTTCAAAAGTTTAAGCAGTATAAAGCTGTGTAAAGCAAAGAGTAAAAGTGGCCCATGCATGTGCAAGGGGATAGAAAAGAAGCCAAAATGTTTCACTTCCCAGAGTAACAATGTGAAGTAACAATGTGAACGTTCCCTTGGAGACATGTTTCCATGTCCCTGCGCATTTGTGACGTATATGTAACAAAATGCTGCATGAATTCTCTTCCTTAGTCTTGAATGGCTAAAGTTCCAAAGACGCACATTGTAAACAGCGCCAAGGAGCTGCCCCAACTCTTTTCAGCCTTCTAACTGCTGCTACTGCTGAGTCGCTTCAGTCTTGTCCGACTCTTCGCGACCCCATGGACTGCAGCCTACCAGGCTCCCCCGTCCATGGGATTTTCCAGGCAAGAATACTGGAGCGGGTTGCCATTGCCTTCTCCATTCAGCCTTCTACAAGGTTGGCCAAAAAGAGCCCTGACCCTCAGCCCTACACCCATTCTCCAGAAACAGAAGGTCAGGCTCATGGAAGGACAAAGGGAGTCATCCAGGTAGTGAATAAGATGATATCCAACTAGGGTGGGTTCTTAAGCCAATATGACTGGTGTTCTTATGAAAAGAGGAGAAAAGATACAAACACAGGGAAGTAATGGGCTCAGGGCTCGCCGCCCCGCCCCACGGTGAGCTGCTCCAGCATGCAGGTTTCAAGCTGAAAACGATAGAGACCCAGAAGACTCAGGAAAAACCTCTGGACTTCCTCCTAACTGCCTTAAAGAATGTAAGACAGGAGGCTTGTGCCAGGAGGAGCTTTGAGACCCTGTGGACTGTAGCCTGCCAGGCTCCCCTGTCCATGGGATTCTCCAGGCAAGAATACTGGGGTAGGGTTGCCATTTCCTCCTCCAGGGGATCTTCCCTACTCAGGGATTGAACCCACATCTCCTGAGTCTCTTACATTGCAGACAGATTACACTGAGCCATCAGGGAAGTCCCCATAGACAACTACAGTAAAGTATTAATGTCAGGTGTGGGGGACAGGGAGGAACCCAGCGAAGCCCATTTGATCCAAGTCTTCTCCGTGCCTCATTGTCTTTGAAGGGCCCACAAACATTCGTTTACATTAACTCTTTTTATCTTCCTGTGAATTACTTTGTGAAAGTGTTAGTTGCTCAGTTCAGTTCAGTTCAGTTCAGTAGCTCAGTTGTGTCTGACTGTCTGCGACCCCATAGACCCCACATTAGACTTCCCTGTCCATCATCAGCTACCGGAACTTACTCAAACTCATGTCCTTCGAGTCAGTGATGCCATCCAACCATTTCATCCTCTGTTGTCCCCTTCTCCTCCTGTCTTCAATCTTTCCTAGCTTCAGGGTTTTTTCCAAAGTCAGTTCTCTGACTCTTTCCAGAGTCAGTTCTTAGCATCAAGTGGCCAAAGTATTGAAGTTTCAGCTTCAGCATCAGTCCTTCCAATGAATATTCAGGACTGATCTCCTTTGAGGTGGACTAGTTGGATCTCCTGGCAGTCCAAAGGACTCTCAAGAGTCTTCTCCAACACCACAGTTCAAAAGCATCAATTCTTTGGCACTCAGCTTTCTTTATAGTCCAACTCTCACATCCATACATGACTACTGGAAAAACCATAGCTTTGACTAGACAGATCTTTGTTGGCAAAGTAATGTCTCTGCTTTTTAATATGGTATCTAGGTTGGTGATAGCTTTTCTTCCAAGGAGCAAGCGTCTTTTAATTTCATGGCTGCAGTCACTATCTGCAGTGATTTTGGAGCCCCAAAACAGTAAAGTCTTTCACTGTTAGTTCCTCAGTCATGTCCAGCTCTTTATGATCTTTATTCAGGCTCCCTGTCCATGAAATTTTCCAAGCAAGAATACCGGAGTGGGTAGCCATTCCCTTCTGCAGGGGATCTACTTCTATTGCAGGGAGGAAGCAGTTCTGACTCTGTGTTGGAAACTGTTTCTTTGACTTGTTTTTATTATTATAGTTATACTCCATGGCTTGTCTGGAGGACCCTGCCCCTCTGCTGACTGTAAACTGAAGTGCCTTTGTTCAGCTCATGGAGAGATAGTTTGTCCCTGTCACCTGTAAACAGAAGAGATTAACACACCCCTCTGAAGGCTGGACATTCCCTTGGAGATGTTTTGCAAAACTGAAGCCCCTTTCAATTTACTTCCCCACTGCATCTCCGTCTCTATTCTGCCTTTTGACTTTAGTTCCTATTTGCTAATTTCTCTCTAATCTATAAAAGAATCTGGCATCCAGACCCCAATAAGATGGTTATTTTGAGGCACTAGTCTGCCATCTTCTCAGTCTGCTGGCTCCCCGATTAAAGTCTCTTCCTTGCCTCAACACCTCATCCCTCGGATTAATTGGCCTGTCGTGTGGTGGGCAGAGCAAGCTTGGACTCAGTAACACTCAGATCCCTTTCTCCTTAGTCCAGAAAATACACTTTGCCTTATCTTGCTGTCGTGGAAATTCTTCATAGTTATGCAAATTCTTCATGCATACATAATAAATTTGATTTTTTCCTATTAACCTGCCTTGTGTCATTTTTACTGCCAGCAAAAGAACAAAGAATGGACAGAGGGGAAGTTTGCCCTCCCACACAAGGGAACACCATATGGTGACAGAGGCAGAGAGTAGAGTGACACATCTGCCAGTCAAGGATGCCAAGATGACCAGAAACTAAGAGAAAGGCACGAACAGATTCTCCCCTAGAACTTCACAGAGAGTATGGCCCTGATGACACCTTGATTTTAGACTTCTAATAAATCTCTGTTGCTTTAAGCCACCTCATTTGTGGTACTTTGTAAGAGCAGGCTTGGAAAACTAACACAGAGGCCAATAGATGTGTGGTCAAGAAGGAGAAGAGGGACTTCCCTGGTGGTTCAATGGTTAAGACTACATGCTTCTGACACAGGGGGCACAAGTTTGAACCCTGGTCAGGGTACTAAGATCCCACATGCTATAGGGTGTGGCCAAATAAATTTAAAAAATTAAAAGGACATCAAAGTGTTAGTCACTCAGACATGTCTGACTCTTTGCGACCTGCCAGGCTCCTCTGTCCAACGGATTTTCCAGGCAAGAATACTGGAATGGGTTGCCATTTCCTTCTCCACAGGATCTTCCTGACCCAGGGATCAAATCTGGGTCTCCTGAATTGCAGGCAGATTCTTTACTGTGTGAGTCACCAGGGAAGTCTCAAAGCACATCAAATGCGTTACCAAATTGCACTATTTAAATAAAAAATAATAAGAAGAAGACAACAGAGGGATCAAAAGTGACCTAGATATACCTGGCTTGGACCATGTATAGAGGCTAGAGGCTAGTACTGGGTAGTAGCTAGTGCTATAAGCAGATAGGGTAGGGGGTCCCAGAAAGAGAATCAGGCAGAGATTTCTTGACTTAAGAGAAGCCATTTTTTGGTGTAAGCCTCATTGTGATGTAAGCCTCTTTGTGATGTAAGCCTCACTGTAACACTTGTCCTTTAACAGGTCTCAGTAATTAACCATCCTAATAGAATGAAAGAATGCAAGAACAAACCACAGTTTTCAGGCAAGAGAAGCAACAAGAGCCAAGATACTTTTGCTACGTTAATCAAAGTCTTTAAAGACCCCCAGTTCTGTTTCAATGTTAAAGATCAACTGAAACCTAAGTAATGATGGTGCTGACCTTTCCTGACCCTCGGTGACATCAATCAACTAAAGCTTGTACCCTGTCGGCCTTTGCCCCAACTCTATGCTGGAATCCCCTCTGCTCATTCCGCATCACGAATAAGCATACACCACGAACTCCCCTTCATGAATGGGCAGGTACTCTTAGCTCAAAACTTCCCCCAATTTTGCTCCTTGGGAGGACACCATTTTGGGAAAGATCTCGTGTTCTTCTTGCTTGCTGCAAGTAATAAGTCCTTCCTTCTCCCAATTGCTCTAGCTTGGCTGTCTTTTAGCTTAATATCCTCCAAGAAGTGAACACAGATTTCCTCACAGTACCATGAACTGTAGTAATGGATATAGAAGATATACAAGGAGAGGCAGTCAGGTTGGGACAGGGCATAAGCAATGAGTTCAGTGTCTGACATTGTTTAATTCATAGCCCCATGGTCCACCTGTTTAGATATGCCCAGTCTGTGTTCAGGAGAAGCTAAACTGATCACAAAGAGCCTAGAAGTACAGGTAATAATGGGAACTGTCAAATTCATTTGAAAAGTGTCCATGTTCAAACTGGAAAGCCTTCGTTCAATTAAACTGACAGACTTTGCTTTGTGGTAGAGACACAAATTTCTTGGCAGATTTATACCCAGAACTGATCTGGTGAGTTCTGGGAACTAGCTTTATTTCCCGCCCAACAAGGATCCCTACCTTGAGCTGATAGCTCTCTAGAGCTGATGTGGGTCTGCATGGGCTCTGTCTGCCTCTGGGTGACACAGGCATCCCAGTAGCCCAGACTGTGTGGGACTCACTGCAGGAAGAGTGGGAGGTGGGGAGCGGGGGGACCTATCCCTGACCACAGGGGTGGCCCTGGACGGGATGCCTAACGCTCAGAGCCCCGTTTCACAGCGAGAAACCACAGTGGGCCAACAGATAAAGGAGAGTGAGAACTGAAATCACCTCGCAGTCGGTAAAAGCAGTTTGGTTTTTTTTTTTTACAGAGAGGGAAAATCAGACACAGAGAAGTTCAGTGGTTTATTCAAGGTCGCCAACAATCAGGTTTCGGAGCTGAAGCTGGAAAACGTTCTTTTCATTACACCATTTCTAAGGTCTCTTTCAGTCTTTAAAACCTATGCTTTATAAAGGCAGTTTATAAATAGAATGGGGGTACTAGAAGTTTCTAAATAGCACCACACACCAAACACTGCTATTTAAAAGAGAGAACTAATTGGAATTCATCAATCTCACAATTCAGACGCCTCACATTAATTTTGTGCATTGGAGCAAAACTCGAATGGCAGATCATTTGAATGCAGGTCAGTCAGATAGACTGGGTTTTCAGATCTTCCAGAACATTCAAAAGCTCTTTTATATGTGTGGGATTTTCACTGATCTTCCCTGGGACACAATAATGGGGCTGGTAAAAAAAAAAAAATTTCCCCAAGATGTCCCCAGCTCAAAAAGGAAAAACAACTGTGGTGATAGCACACATTTATAGATAGATAAAGCCATTGTCTAGAAATGGTGAAAAATAGCAACTGATGACTCCCCTGGCTGAGGTACTCACTGGAAAGGGGCTTCCCTCAGGTCACACCAAGCCAGGCTTCCGGAGCTGGAGTTGGAGTGAATCAGAGAGATGAAGGGTGGGGTCTCTAGAGGACCAGGCTGAGAGGCACTCACCTGCCAGCTGCCACCTGCAGATGCAATCACAGACCCAGACTTGGCTGTGGCTGGAAGCCGCCAGCTATAGAGCCAACAGTGAATCTTCCAGAGAGCAGGAGACAGGAAGGCAATGTGTCCCTCCCTGATCCCATCTCATTTCCTCTCTTACTCTGGGGTCACCTAAATTTCCCCTCCTTCCTTTTCCTTTGCCTCATTCTTATTCTTCCCTCTCTGCCCCTCTTTCTCTTTCTTTTCCCCCTTTACCAGGCCTCTTCTCCCAGTCTTCTTCTCCATCATCACGCTCACTCAGTCGTGTCTGACTCTTCCCAAGTCAATGGATTCCTGTAGCCCGCCAGGCTCTTCTGTCCATGGAATTTTCCAGACAAGAATACTGGAGTGGGTTGCCATGCCCTCCTCCAGGGAATCTTCCCAACCCAGGAATCGAACCCGTGTCTCTTGCATCTCCTGCATTGCCAGGTAGATTCTTTACCACTACACCATCTGGGAAGCCCGTCCTCTACTCCAACCCTGGTCTATTACTGGATGCAGAGAAATGAAGTTGCTTTCAATCAGTATAAGTCAGTAATGTCAATGTCTTAAAAAGACTAGCTTTATGGTAATAAGTGGGACCTGTTTTTCCCTCCTAAAAGGCTGTAGTGACTCCAAGTGATCATAGACAGAGCCACCAAGGGATCAGGGACCACCAGCCCTAGGAGGACACACCAAGCTCCAGAAAGAGCACCATCTTGGTTCCCTGGTTGCCTGGATGGCCACGCATCAAAATCTTCAGAAGTTACTAATATGGATTCCATGCTCCATTCTTAATTGAGATGGTAAACTGGACATATTCAGGAACTACCCCTTCCAACACATAGAATAGGTAGAAATACTGGATTTAAAAAAATGTATCTATTGTTGTTTTTGTTTAGTAACTAAATTGTGTCCAACTCTCTCTGACCCCATGGACTGTAGCCCACCAGACTCCTCTGACTATGGGATTTCCCAGGCAAAAATACTGGAGGGGGGTGACATTCCCTTCTCTCATATATATATGTGTGCGTGTGTGTGTGTGTGTGTGTGTGTGTGTGTGTGTATAATTTGCTATATAACATATGTATGTGCTGTATAATACAGCCAGATTCAAAAGAAAGAAATAAAATCTTGAGAACAAGACCTCTAAGGACATAGCTGTGGAAAGATGTTTGACTCAGGTAATCCTCAGATGCTTTGGGAGGAGTTACGTGTCTCAGAACTGTTGCTCTAGGCCCAAGCCCTTATTCAACAGGTGGCTAGAACTGGGCTCCTTGCATAAAGCCAAGAGTGAAAAAGCCAAGTGCCACCCCTGATGAGTGACCAGAAAATTCTACCCCCAAATGATAAAGCTACTAGTATTTCTTCCAATCACTTTTGAGGCTGATCAACCCATAACTCTAATAATGGGCCTTCTCTGAAAGTTTTAACCTATGCAGATGAAAGAACCAGAAGAATCTTGCAATGAAACCTGCTTTAATTCTGTACTGTGCATTGCATGGGCTTCCCAGGTGGTTCAGTGGTAAAGAATCCTCCCGCCAATGCAGGAGATGCAGGAAATGTGGGTTCCATCCCTGGGTCGGGAAGATCCCCTGGAGGAGGAAGTGGTTACCCACTCCAGTATGGAAAATCCCATGGACAGAGGGGCCTGGTGGGCTACAGTCCATGAGGTCGCAAAGAGTCGCAACTGAGCATAGCACAGCAACATACAGCAGTCAGCAAATAAGCAGAGAAAGAGGCGCATGGATGTCTAGAGCCATCGCCTTAGAATATCACCTGGGATCAATCACTCTTTCATTTGCCCAAACCGTGTACCAGACACAGGTCACATGTATCCAACAGGCACCCCTTACTGGGTTTTATGGATGTTAATTAAGAGCTTTGTTGTTGGCAGGCCATTCAGAGACACTCAGCTGGAAAGAGGCAGCTTCACTGAGGTTGTAAATGTGTCTGAGCCTCCCACGGAGACTTAACGGAGCAGCAACGTGGTAGGATGACTCAGGCACATGTTGATTTTGCAGTATATCTGTGAATCCAGACCATCCAGGTCACTGAAATTTACAATGGGCTTTTCCATCCCCTCAGGTAGTAATGCCTTCGAGGTAGAATTTTATGAGTTCACTACATACTTTCACAAGATAGCCGTTCCTCTGAGGTAGAACATGGGGTCCTGGTTTCTAACCGCAAATGAGAAGAAGAGGACAAGGAGGTTTGGTGACTTCCTCACCGAGAGCTGGGCTTGGGTCCAGGTTTCTGATTCACTACACCAGGTGCCCAGATGGCTTTCCTTTCCAACGACCATGACCTTCTACTATCCTTCTCCTGATACGTTGACTTTAGCTATCCCACACTTGTTTTTTATTGTAGTAAAATATACACTGCATATTTTAACCACTTTTAATGTGGTGCAGTGATATTAAGTACATTTCCACTGTTGTTCAAACAACAGTACCATCCGCCTCCAGAACATTTTTCTCATCCCAAACTGAAACTCTGTACTCATTAAACAATAATCCTCCATTGCCTCCTCTCCCAATCCCTGGTAACCACTGCTCTACTTTCCATCTCTATGAATTTGAAGAGTCTAGGTACCTCATATAAAATCGGAGAAGGCAATGGCAACCCACTCCAGTATTCTCGACTGGAAAATCCCGTGGATGGAGGAGCCTGGTAGGCTGCAGTCCATGGGGTCGCTAAGAGTCGGACATGACTGAGCGACTTCACTTCTACTTTTCACTCGCATGCATTGGAGAAGGAAATGGCAACCCACTCCAGTGTTCTTGCCTGGAGAATCCCAGGGACAGAGGAGCCTGGTAGGCTGCCGTCTATGGGGTCGCACAGAATCCGACACGACTGAAGTGACTTAGCAGCAGTAGCAGCATATAAAATCATACACTGTCTGTCCTTTTGCATCTGTCTTATTTCACTTTGCATCATGTTTTCAGTTTCATCCATACAGTAGCAATGATCAGAATTTCCATCACTTTTTAAGGCTGAATAATATTCCATTGTATGTATAGACCACATTTTATTTATTAATCTGTTTAAGATGCCCTGGTAGGATAGGCACCCTACTACTTCCAGCTGTTTGCAGTGCCGCCCCCTAGTGGCCATTGCCACAATGGTGCTCTCATTTCCTACCCCAGCTCTGCAAGGCATCTGGCCCTTCAGTGCCTACCCCACTCTTTTGGGGACATCCAGTGCAGGGTCCTAGCTCTTTCTAGACTTCGACAATTAACCAGGCCATGCCTCAGCCATACCTGATCCTGGCTAAACTATACAGCAAAACCACCTCTCCTTACTGACTGGTCCAAGCTCTTCTCAAGTTCTGTACATAGTAAATAAAATCAGCTATGTGCCAAGAAAATCCATAAACAGAGGAGCCTCGAGGGTGGGGTCACAGAGAGCTGAACACGACTGAGCACACACACACGCATGCACGCATGTTAACGAGGACGTGTGAACTCCAATTCAGATGTAAAAAATAATTCATGATTAGAGAGGAATTTTCCTTTCATTACTTGAGAAGCACTTTTGTCCTGAGTATATATTTCCTCAGCTGGTCAAGAAACATTCATAATGAAGCCATCTTCAGCCTGATGAAAGTCACACTGTCCACAGACTGACAGAGACCAGGAGCCATAAACTGAGTGGCCAGATCTCTCACTCACTTCCCCTCCCTGAGGTCCACCGGGA
Organism: Giraffa tippelskirchi; assembly: GCF_054371585.1. Classification (NCBI taxonomy): domain Eukaryota; kingdom Metazoa; phylum Chordata; class Mammalia; order Artiodactyla; family Giraffidae; genus Giraffa; species Giraffa tippelskirchi. The sequence goes on from NC_137283.1 coordinate 137,026,775, forward strand.
TTCTTGTGGGGACAGGCAACCCGGAGCTGCAATGTCCACCCAGCTCTCCCACCCCAGGACTCTCCCACTCCAGGACCCTCAAGGCAGCAGAGAAATGAAAGGCATCAAGTCTTCCTGTCTTCCTGATACAGAGCAGCCCTGTGCAGAGAAATAGCCAGCCCCAAAGGAGTCCGTATTTCCCCAGACACCTTCAATTGCTGCACCAGGAAGGCATTCAGTGGACATCAGCTCATGGGCCAGGTCAATGCCAAGGACAGTGAGCCAGGTTGGACTTTCCTTTTTTTTCCTGTTCCTACCCTTGAGTACAACTTGAAGGTACAATGAGTTTCTCCTCATCTGTCCCCATTCCCTGCCAGCAACCAGAACAAAGTCACTCAGCCATTTCCTTGAAAACTGCACAGCCTGCAGAAAGGCCACGTTCAGAAACCGCACCAGGGAACATTAGTTGTCACGCCACCTCACATGCTGTCTCAGGGATCTGTAACCTAATATGAGTCCCCATAATCTTCACATTTCATCTGACTTAGCAATACTCAGTGACAGATATGCATGTACAGATCACAGGGGAGCCCGTGATGCGAGCTCTGAGCACAGGTTGTTCTGATCCTATCTGAAAAATACCTAAGGGTGGGGGTGGTGGATGGAGGGGATACTGTGTGATGATGCAGATCTGAAAACAATTCCAGAGACTGGCACACATATAAAATTACTCCGTAAAACACACCAAAAATGAAAAATGAAAAGAATGAGGTGTTCTGCATCCCCAGTCCTGGATGAGGGGCTCCCAGGGGCATTACTCACATGAACGCAGTTCCCACTGCAGGCCCTCTGTCTGGTTCTATAGAGAGGGCTTCATACTGTTTGTAACAGGAACCAGCCCTACATCCTCATCTCTGGTGAGCAGACATCACCAGGATGGGAAAACGAATAATTATTATTTTGTTGTTGATGGTGATGGTCATGCAGCTTGTAGGATCTCAGTTCCCCAGGAACTGAAGCCAGACCATGGCGATGAAAGCTCAGAATCCTAACCACTAGGCCACCAGGGAACTCCCAAACAATTATCTCCCAACAAAATTAAACTCTGAAAGCAAACGAAGGTGAGCAGGATGTGGTCCCAGAGCCCCCATCCCTGCCCTGCCCCCTATCACAGTTGTAAAGCACAATTCACTAATATCATTCCTACTGAAGAGGATTTGGGGTTGGGGACAGGGACGGGGGAGCCTGATGGGCTACCGTCTATGGGGTCGCACAGAGTCGGACACGACTGAAGCGACTTAGCAGCAGCAGCAGCATAACTAGGTCAACTCTGGATTCTATTTCCCCATGACCTTAAAGCAGTGGTCCCCAACCTTTTTGGCACCAGGGACCAGTTTTGTGGGAGACAATTTTTCCCAGATGGAGGAGGGGGTGGATGGTTTTGAGATGATTCAAGCCACATTAGATCTCAGAGGTTGGGGACCCCTGCCTTAAAGCCACCTGCTTGTTGTTTCAGTACAGCCCAAACCTAGATAAACAAATCCCCTCCGAGCCAGCCACAGGGCTCCCGGGCATCATCTCAGGGTCAGCATTTTTCATCCATCAAATGGCAGAGATAGCCAAGTGGGACTCAATGACTGAATAAGGCCAAGTAGGACTGAGGCACAGTGAGCCTATAAATCTGGCCAGTTGCAATACATACATCATTTCACAGCTCCAACAGAGGGCGGTGGGTATAGAAATATTTGCATCTTAAAATCCCACCCTGACATCTTTAAGGTAAACCGTGCTAGAGAAACGGAACAGTCTGCGAGCTTAGGCTACAAAGGACTTACGAAGTTGTTAAAAGAAAGGAAGTTTTTCTTATGAAACGTGCACGTTCAGGGATGCAACAATTTAAATCAGGAAATCCCCATTCAGTGAAAAACATCAGGTCAAGAATAAATATCCAAATGGGAAAGCTCCACACCATAAAATAAATATCTAACAGGCCAAGTAAAGGTTAATGGGAGACCAGAAATTCCTAGAGGAAAGGAAATGAGGATGTGAAAGTCATTGTGAACCAAACAGCTCCCCACAAGACAGCAAGTGTCCCCAAATTAAACAGAGATTCCCAGGACCAGAATGCATTGCTTCAGTTAATCCACCTCCGAGGACCTGGCTTCTTTTAAAGAAACTCACATTGAACGCAATTCACTCACAGTTACCTCAAGCTAGGCAAAGGGATAAGAGAGATATCTGTTTAGAAGCATCCTCTAAACTCACTAATTTCTGCGGAATAGAATCATCCTAAGGGAAAGGGTAACAGTAATGCTTTACTAAACTGTCTCCATGCTTGGAAATACATTTCCTTTTCTAGCACTTCAGTGTCCCACCCTTCAACAAAAACCTGTGTTTTTCCAGACTTTCTTAATGATTTCCCATCAGGAAAATACTGCCTTGTGATAAGATCCACCTTGCTATGTATTGTATTTATTCACATGAGTTTGTGTTACTTAATTCTGTTTCTATTGTTTAGTCATCTTTTTTCATTCTCCCTCACTTAAAAGCTCTGTGAAATGAAAGACTCAGAACCTGTTCTTTTAGAGTTCCATTGTATGACCCTACAAACACCGAGGGCGTTCAAAATATTCTCATTAAATATTGAAAATATAGCACACTAAGAATTAAATCTTTGATGACATCTCTGTTGTAAGTTATTACTGAAAAGATTCCTTTCAGATACAAAATCTTGAGAAAACTATGAAAAAAAGTCCACTTTCATTTCACACTTATGACCTGGACTTCCTTCCACTTTACCATAACAGACTAATAAAAGTTAGACTTGGTCAAGTCCCTGTGGGTAAGTTCAACTCCGTTTTTCATAGACCTTCTTAAAATGATGATTCTACCCACTAGAACCCACTTTTTTCATTTCTGTTCTCAAACAAGCTTGGAACCCAGAAGCGCAGAATCTGTATTAGCCTTTGCACTTTATCTTTGTTCAGATGCCACTCTGAGTACATGGGGCCTTGAAAACCCAGTTTAAAAACCCCAATTACTCACAGCATTCACATCACTTGCCCTCCGACTGGGTATATTTTTCTCCCAGAATATTCTCATCCAAGCATAAATCCAAATATTTCTTCACTTAGCTGTAGTGGGCGTATTTTTCTTTAAGTGATGGGAAATACACAAAATAAAGGGGAGGGACTTCTCTGGTGCTCCAGTGGTTAAGAATCTGCCTTGCAATGCAGGGGACCAGGGTTCCATCCCTGGTCAGGAAACTAAGAACCTACATGCTGCTCCGTAACTAGAGAGCCTGCACACTATGACTACTGAGCCTGCATGGCACAAAGATCCTGTGTGCAGCCAAATAAATAAGTAGGTAAAACAAAGGGGATCAATATATGCCAGGCTTCCCTGGTGGCTCAGATGATAAAGTATCTGCCTGCAATGCAGGAGACCAGGGTTCGATCCCTGGGTCCGGATGATCCCCTGGAGTAGGGAACCGGCAACCCACTCCAGTGTTCTTGCCTGGAGAATTCCATGGACAGAGGAGCCTGACGGTCCATGGAGTTGCAAAGAGTCGGATGCGACTAAGCGACTAAGCACTGTATATGCCACGCCAAAGTATACTGCTTTGGTAGAGGGATTATTTTGAACGGAAAACAAAATATTTACCAAAAAAACAGGGCATAAATTCCTGTGTGAAGGTGTCTCCCGCACTCTCCCAGACCAGAAAGAGAACAACCTTTATCACAGAGACAGAGACAGTACCTAGATGAGTCTGCGTGAACAAACCTTACGAAATAACCCTCATTTACCGTTCACTTCTGGAGGAGGAAGTGGCAACCTGCTCCGGTATTCTTGCCTGGAAAATTGCAAGGACAGAGGAGCCTGGGGGGCTACGGTCCATGAGGTCTCAAAGAGTCGGACACGGCTGAGCAACTGAACACGCACACACTGTTAGTTTCCCCTCATGTGTTTACCTCCCCACGATTCACCATCCCCAGAAGCCCTAAGTCTCTTTCCTTGTTCGCTCAGTCCTTTCTCCACAATTTATCACCTTTGTTAAGATGGCATATAAGCCCTTCCCCCCAAGTATAACTGCTTTTTAGAGGGCTTCATTTATTTTCTCTGGAGCCCTCACACTCATAAAATTAAAGTCGTGATGGCTTTGCTCTTGTTAATTCTTTTGTCAGTTTAATATATAGGCCCCAGGTATAAACCTAAGAATATAGAGGAAAAGTTTTTTTTTTTCTATGCTACAGAAACAAGGTGAAAATTTTTATTTCTCATCCATGGATGGAATTCAGAACTTTACATTTGTCACAATAAAGGAACCATCATAGGAAGAAAAGGTTGAGGGAAGAAAAATAATGGCTTCAGGGTTTTCAGGAGATGAAAGTAGAAGTTGTGAATGACATGCCCAAACTCCGGCCCCAGGGACTTTTCTGGTCCATGATGTCACCTCTTCATTGAATGGCCAGATCACCCCACTGAAAGGCTTCATTTTATAGGGTACAAATTATTGCTTTAGTGAGTTTAATCCAAAACACTTGAATCAATACATATCTGATTTTAAATTCCCACAAAACTGTAGCTCATGCTGCCAATTTAACATTTTGTCGTTAGATTGACTTATCAGTACCTACACTCTCTCTGACGTCTTCAAATACAAAGTGTTTCTCCCTCTTTCAGATCCCAGACACACATTTTGGAGAGTATTACAGAAATTCTATGAGTCATTCTAGGAGACCTAAGGCAATGGTGATATAACCATTGCCTTTCAGCCACACAGTGAAGACTAGGGCCTTCCCGAGTGGTGGTCAAGAGGTTGCATTTAATGAACTGTCTGAATACTAGGCAGAGGTCACACCTCCTGAGTGGTCTGAGGGCCTGGCTCCATTACCCACCACTTGGGCCACAACTCTCTGCCAAGAAACAAGCAGCCTGGCTTCAGATTTTGCATTGTCTGATGGGCCAGAACATGTGGTTTCTGTACTTGTGTTTGTGGGATGGACAGGCCTACCCAGAAATCAGTCAAGATTAGCCTAATTATTACAACTCAGTCTCAGCCTCACTGTAAATCATGCAGTATTTCTCCAGAACAAAAGACAGTTGATATATTAATTATCCTTATTTTTATTAAATTCAGTCTACAGTAAACTTGTATTCAGTTTCCACTCTGTCAAAGGCACTGATCTAGGATCTGCAGGGATAAAGAAAAATCCTGGCATTCATTTAACATAAAATATAATCCCTGCCTTCCAGGAGCTTACACTCCACAGAGAACAAAACCATGTTGAAACTCATCTTCAGAGCACTGCATGGAAAACACACAGACGACACTTACATATGTTCCAAAATACATAAATGATGAAAAAAAAGGGTGGGGGAAACAGGAGTGGGCCACCTTTGGATCCTTTAGAACTTGAAAATTAAATGCTGCCTTCTGTATGCTTGACCTCTAAAGCGATCCACATAGGATATACAAAGCTATCTATAGTTGCCAAGATTCAAGTCATTTTTCCAAAATGGATTGGTGAAGACAGAAGCAGGGTTTTCCTGTAATGAAGGAGAGGTGAATGACAGGGTCAGTGTGCTGAAGAGTCTAGAGTAATCACAGCATTTATTTAGGTATCTAGGGCTATGTGGGTACTTGTGGTGGATAGCAAAGCATAAAGAACAGTCAAAAGGCAGAAATAGTAATGGCTCACCTTATCATGCCAGGGGACTGTCATATTCTTTTTAATAAACAATATGGTTCAAAGGTTCACAAGAGTGAGAAGTCTGGCATGGTGCAATGTTTTCACTACTCGTCTTTTTTGACAGTTACAAGAAATCTAAGGAAGGGATTTTCTTGTTTAATTGTTTCTAACCTTAAAGTTCATGGAGTTGGTCTTACTCAAGATTAGGATGCACTAAGAACATCCTGAGGAAAGGGTGCAGTACGTTCGCTGCAACCACTGTCCAGGAGATGTGAACTCTCTGGCTTTATTTAGGCCATCAGAGGAAGGGCAGAGGGCGGAGGGAGTGTGGTCACAGCTCAGGGCAAGTGCTTCATCAGCGCTTTATGTCGTTTCCACCGGGAACAGGGCATGTCCATCCTGATGATGGAACACAGTCTGACCGCAGATCACTAACTCAACCCAAGTGCCGGCCAGGGGCCATGGGATCCCGGGGAGTTATAAATAACCCCTTGGAACTGCTTCCTGGTGATTTATTACTACTGAGTGCGAGAGTGTATTTCCCCTAAGATACCTGAACTGAATGCAAAAATGGACTCCAGAAGCATGTATTTTGCTGAACTTGAAACATCAGAGAAATGGTTCAAAAATCCAACCCCACCCCCACTCCACCCCACCTAAGAGATAAATAAGATGATCATCGTTTTTACCTGTCTTGATTCTTACATGCTTTGATTTTGCAGGGATGTTGCGGGAAAATCAGATTTCTTCTGTTTAGAGACTCATCTGTCCCTGTTCATTTCCCAGCGGCAGACCTTGTAATCAGATAAGCGGACCCCTTGATGAGAGGAGGCGGGAGTGCCCGCGCAGACACACAGGCAGCCGGAGCCTGGTGCCCGGGCGCCGCGCTTGCTGTCAGACGTTGTGCAAAATCGTCCAGTGCTCCCCTGCCTCACCTCTGCCTCTCATCTGCCCCTGACAGGGGCACCACCCTTGCTTAGAGTCCAGAAAGGGGTCCCCTCCTCCTCCACCATTCCCTATTTCTGAAATGGAAACATTGACATGAAGTACTTCTTTTACATAAAAATTCAAACTGTAATTAAGAACCTCCCCCCACCCGCATCCCCATATCTTATCCTCAGTGGAGACAGAGGCCAGCTGCTTACTATCTGTTGGAGAAAGTCCAAAACACTTATCAGAACTTGCAATTATTTCCACTGTCCTCAGAACACCTCTACCTCTCCCATACTTGTTTCTCTGTATGTCCAGTTCCACTGAGAGGCTCTGTTTGCTGTCAAGATCTTTGGTAAAAGATCTTTGGCAAGTCAGGGAATCCCTCCGTGCCTCAGTTGTCCATGTGGGAGGAGGAGGGAGCTGTACACGGTGAGCTCAAGGTCCCTGGCAACTCTACCTTGTTATGATTCAGTGACTCCCCCAGTCCTTACTGTTCCAAGGAGTATTTTTCAGTGCTTTGTTGGATACTGTTGAGTCATACTGGAATGGTAATTATACGAGATTGGAGAACAATGATATCTCCTGAAATAAGGATTGGGCCGAGGAATGTGGATGAGGAGGCAATGAGGTGTGGGATGGGAAAGCTTAATCAGAGCAGAGAGATGGCATATCCGGGGCCAACAGACAAGATTAGGGGCCAATTCCGGATGCTTGATGAATGGCCAGCTGCAGTCAGAAATACGACTCTTCCCAGAAGAGCTACCTGGCGTTTGTTTGGCAGAAGCCACAGAGTACTGACGCCAGTGGTTTGCACAAGGCCTCCGAATGAGTCAGTATTGATGGTGACACTGACAAGCGTGGCAACAGAAACTGACAATGTAAATGCTTGGGACCGTTAGACTAATGAACACCGGACACATTCCAGAGGCTTGCTTTAGACACACATGAACAAAATGTCTTCCTCAAAGTACACCCTGAAACGGGTCATCTGCAAAGCCTGCTATGAGGGGCTCATCAATGAGACATTCGGGGTGGATCCACCCACTGTTAATGGGCGTCACAGGAAGCTGCAGACACCTCCAAGAAAAGGATTAAGCAAATTGCCAGGAGCTAAGCAAATCCAAGAGAAAGAAGGACCACAAGCTTTGGAGATGTATTTTAAAAGTCTGGGCTCTGGCTTAGGGGAACATTCACGACGGAGGGCCAGAAGGGCCTCTCATCCTCCTTGTGTTTGTAGGAGAGAAAGGATGGGTGAGATAGGAAGAGGGTTCTCCTGGGTCGGCCTCTCTAGAACGTCGTGCTGGGCAGACAGGCAGCACTCAGGGCACTGGAGGACATCTTCCCAGCTTAATTTCGTGAAGCTTCCAAAACAGTTTGACTTTAAAAGTTGAAAACCAGTAACAGATATTGAGACATTCAAAATATTGTTATTCAGTGGCTAAGTCATATCCGACTCTGCAACCCCATGGACTGTAGCATGCCAGTCTTCCCTGTCTTCACTATCTCCTGGAGTTTGCTCAAACTCATGTCCATTGAGTCAGTGATGCTATCTAACCATCTCATCCTTTGCCACTCTCTTTTCCTTTTGCCTTTAATCTTTCTTATATATTCACAATATATAAATATTAATTTTAGTATTAAGTAGTGTGTAAGGCCCATAGAGATAGAAATGTGATTTTTATGTTACCAAAAATTTCCATCCAAAAAAAGAGATGGAAAAATGGATTCTTTTTACTCTTACCCCTTCAATTTTTCCAAGTCATGTCACATTTCAGTTTGCTTTGTCTTATCATGCTATCTGAATAGTTTTTTGTTTCTTTTATTCTAATGGATAGAATAGCCTACATATACTTTTTTACATGTCTAAGATCATCCAGATTATTAAACATATTTTTAATCAAGGTTCTCCAATCACTAACTCCTGTCTTCTCTGTTCTAATTTGGGCCGACTGCTTTCTAGGTCTGATTAACATCTGACAACTTGAAATATCTTTCCATTTTATTCCTCAGACAGTTCTGTTCATTGCATTCAGTTTTCTTTTTCTATATCCCCAAGTCATTCCAGGAGGAGGACGTAGGAGAAAATTTCTGAGTCATTGGATAACTTATTTTGCCTTAATTCTGAAGTAACAGTTTGCTGGATATTAAATGAGGCTCAAACAATTTTCCCTGAGAACTTTGAAGTCTTGCTGCACTGTCTTCTAGCATATTAATGGTAAAGTATGATGACAGTCTTCTAGGGCTTTTTTTGTATTTTTTGTGTGCTTTTTTTTTTTGGTAGGTATCCTGGTAATTCTCTCTACAAGCTTTATATTAGGAATTTCAGATTTTCAACAGACTAGTGCTAAGCACTTGGTGAATATTTTCCATCTGAAAATCTTTTTTTAGTTCAGGGAAATTATCTTTTCTAATTTATTTCATTACTCGTTTTTGTTCTCTGAGCGTGGATTAGTAACATATTAATAAGTTTCTAGATCTATCTGCCATCTCAGCTTTTGGATATTTCCCTTTTCAGTCATTCTGTACATTCTGAGCTATTTTCTCAACTTTATCTTCCAGATACTAATTTAGTTTTCAGTCAAATCAGTGATTCAATTCTACTGATTTTTAAAAAGTATTTGGGGAATGTTTAATCCCATTTTCTGCCTGCTCTTTTTTCATAGCAGCCTACTCTTTTGTGTGAATCTACTATTGTCTCAGACCTCTCTGAAGATGCTAATTCAATCTTTTTTTGTCATCTTCCTTTGTGTTTCTCCTGTGGTCCATCACTTTTCACACATCTTGATATTTCTCTTTTACCAAATATTTGATGATACCTGATTGGTCAGTTTTCGTTCCAATCCCAAAGAAAGGCAATGCCAAAGAATGCTCAAACTACCCCACACAATTGCACTCATCTCACATGCTAGTAAAGTAATGCTCAAAATTCTCCAAGCCAGGCTTCAGCAATATGTGAACCGTGAATTTCCAGATGTTCAAACTGGTTTTAGAAAAGGCAGAGAAACCAGAGATCAAACTGCCAATATCCACTGGATCATCGAAAAAGCAAGAGAGTTCCAGAAAAACATCTATTTCTGCTTTATTGACTATGCCAAAGCCTTTGACTGTGTGGACCACAATAAACTGTGGAAAATTCTGAAAGAGATGGGAATATCAGACCATCTGACCTGTCCCTTGAGAAACCTGTATGCAGGTCAGGAAGCAACGGTTAGAACTGGACATGGAACAACAGACTGGTTCCAAATAGGAAAAGGAGTACGTCAAGACTGCATATTGTCACCCTGCTTATTTAACTTATATGCAGAGTACATCATGAGAAACGCTGGGCTGGAAGAAACACAAGATGGAATCAAGATTGCCGGGAGAAATATCAATAATCTCAGATATGCAGATGACAACACCCTTATGGCAGGAAGTGAAGAAGAACTAAAGAGCCTCTTGATGAAAGTGAAAGAGGAGAGTGAAGAAGTTGGCTTAAAGCTCAACGTTCAGAAAACTAAGATCATGGCATCTGGTATTAGAAATAAGGATGAAGCTTGGGCCAGATCAACTGCAAGAGTGAAGATGTAGATTCTTAGACACTGGAGCTACTGAATTTCTTCCTGCTGACACTCAGAATTGGTCCTAGACTTACCTGATCAAGGTCAAGGGACCCTAGCCAGGGAAGAGGGAAAGTGAGGAAAGGAGAGGGGGAAGAAGGTAGACACTAAGAACCAGGTATAATCTGACACTATCAGGCAACCTCAAAGGGACTTATAATTTTCAGCATTTGTAAACAAGCGAACATATGCCAAATCCTACACAAAATGATAAAGATTATTCTGTACACCTGCCCCAACCCCCCATACATCATGCAACCAATACACCGGGGCCCCAGGAAGACTTTGTTCCATCTTGTGACTCGTTCTGGACACCCTCTGTGCACAGCCAGGCACTGGGCTGTGAACTGAGACTTCAGAGGGGAGGAACGTCTGCTGTGACCTTTGGCAACTCCCGTCCCATCAGGAAGAGAGACAGGTGAACAGATAGTTTTGGTCAGCGTGGGAAGGACTGTACCAGAGCTTGGGAAAGGGCTGGCTGCATAGATTGGGTTGCATGGCTGAGTGGAGTAAGGCAGGAAGAGAGGAAGGAGAGGCAAAGCAGGAGGGAAACACAGAGGGGAGACCCAACATGATGTGTTCCACAAACCACTGAAGTATGAAGTGTTAGTTGCTCAGTTGTGTTCAACTCTTTATGACCCCATGAACTGTAGCCCACCAGGCTCCTCTGTCCATGGGATTCCCCAGGCAAGAATACTGGAGTGGGTTGCCATTTGCTTCTTCAGGGGGTCATCCTGACCCAGGGATCAAACCCAAGTTTCCTGCATTGCAGGCAGATTCTTTACCATCTGAGCCACCAGAGAAGCCCTAAGTACTTCATTTTTCTGAAACACCCAAGGTAAGCAGGAAATGGCCAGAGATCATAGGGTATGGCATCTAAGAGCCCTGGATTCAAGTCCTTCCTTTCCCACATCATTTGTGGGACCTCGAATGTGCTACTTAATGTCTGTAAATCTCAGATTTCTCCTCTGAACATTGGGAGATTCAGGAAAAAAGAGCAAAGAACACCACTAATACTTGGTAAAAAGTCTACACTCCTAAGAGGATGAAGATAAGAATAAAGGACTATTCATGAAGAAGGTGACTGCTTGCTAGAACTGTTTAACATTTATTGTTTCCTTTAAGATTAGAAAAGTTTTTAAACTTTTTATTTTATACTAGGGTATAGTTAACAATTCTGTGATAGCTATAGGTAGACAGCAAAGAGACTGAGCCATACAGTATTTGAAAATTTTAAATCTCCTGAGATACATACACTAAGAATTGGAATTGATTAGACTCCATAGTAGGATAATATCAAACTCTCCTTGTTCTGAGTTTCTTCCAAAAGTAGTCATTATTTCATTTTTCTTTGTCCTCATAAAGATATATTTAGTAGGACCCACCATGTATGGTTACTCTGACAAATCCTACATAAATTACATCATCAACCTTCAAAGCACCCTTGCATAATAAGGTACAGTCAATTACTAATGAGCCATGCCAGTGGCTGATGGATGGAGAGACCATTTCCGCAATCTCTCCAAAGTTAGAGATTATGGTGATGTGTTTCTCTTTGGCTTTGTAGATTTTTTTCTTTTACCGTATACTTGCAAATGAAAGAAAAAAAAACTAACTCTCTGTGAATTTTTAAGAATTGAATCAAAATGATGAAAAAATACAATGAAAACACAACCTAGGAGGAGCCCAGTGTTTGTGTGGTTTCCTTTGTGTGCCTTCCTACTCAGAGACATTCTCTAATTTGACTCCTCACTGAAAAGAGCAAGCATCTTTTCACTAGTCGGTAAAAATACTGAGTACAGAGGATAAGCTATAGAGAGAATCTTCTGCTGAGTCAAAGCTTGGCCACAATTTATGCAGGGATTTCGTCTCACCACACTGGACGACTGATTCTCTGCAGCCAGGCATCAGCTTGTGCACTGGCCGAGGTCAGTGTTTAACAGTGATGGTTTTGACTTCAGTGAAGAATTCATAAGAGTCTTTGGCTCCTTCTCTGCCCACCCCAGAACTCTTCATCCCCCCGAAAGGTAGGTTCAGCTCTCTAATGAGCCAGCAGTTGGTCCAGACCAGGCCTGACTGTAACTTCTTGGCCACCCGGTGGACACGCCCTACGTCGCCTGACCACACGGTAGCAGCCAGTCCATATTTAACGCTGTTGGCTCTTTGAATCACTTCCTCTTCACTATCAAAGGGGACGACACACGTCACTGGACCAAATATCTCTTCCTTCATGCAGCAGGACTCATCCTTCACATCTGTTATCACCGTGGGAAGCATGAAGTACCCTGCCTGATTCCTGGGGGGAAGGTTCAATTTATCCACCCCTTCACCACACAGAATTTGGGCCCCTTCCATGCGAGCTTTCTTGATGTAACTTCTGACCTGGGCAGATAAAAAACATAGTAACAACTTATCATTTGTCTTCACATAGCACAGAGAAAATTCAATATTTTTCAAGCACCTAGGAAAAAGATATTGGAGTAGGAAATGGCAACCCACTCCAGTATTCTTGCTGGAGAATCCCATGGGTGGAGGAGCCTGGCAAGCTACAGTCCATGGGGTGGCAAAGAGTCGGACACGACTGAGCACGCACACACAGGAAAGACATAGAAGGTTATTCGCCCCACAAAATCTAAGGTTGATTATATTTTCACTCAGCTGCTAAGCCTGAGGGCAGACATGCTCTAACCATCATCTGGCCAGTCAGCCGTCACAGGTAAGAGAAGGAGAGTTGTTTATTTAATGTCTAAGAGCCAGGCATGTGGATAAGTGCTTGTTATTCTCACATAATTCTCTCAAAACTCTATTAGCTACATATTACTGTCCTCTATTTGCTGATGACATAAGTGAATCTCTGAAAGGGTACATAGTTCATACAGATGATAAACAATAAAGCTAGAATTCTCTTTCCCCTACTCTCTTGCCCCCTTTGAAGCAGCACACTCACATTAATTAAAAGATGCCAACAGGCAGCATTCTGCAGGAACAGAGTGTGTGCAGGTGAGTCTCCAGAGGCCCGGCAGGATGCAGAGCCAGGACTTTCAGCAGCGATTCAAACATTGCAAGGAGGGCTCTGCCTTCAGATGATCACGTCTAAGCAAAATTACACAATTCTCTCTTCGAAGCTTTTAGGATAATAAAATGTGAAGGGAAATGTCGGTTTTCAAACTTCAAATTCATCGAATTTAACAAATAAGGTGACTCACACAAAACTGAATTTCTTTTCTAGAGAAAATATCCCCAGATGACACAATCGTATCTACACTCTTAGCTCAGAAAAACAACCTTGTGACTGATAAAGGGGATATAAAATGCAATGAAATATTCCTCTAAGACCTTTTCTGGAGAGGAGAGAGCAGAGAACAGTCAGTACTTAGTAATTTTGGACATAAAAATCAAAGCCTGGATGTTGGACGAGTGGGCTTGGGAGCCCAGTTGTGCTCCGATCTCAGGTCCTTACCAGCTGAGGGATTCAAATGCTCTAGGCCTTGGTTGCCTCATCAGAAAAATGGCATTGACTGCACCACCTCTTTCATAGGTTCTTACAAAGACTAAATAAGATAATACATGTAAAGTCCTTAGCGTGATACCTGCCACATAATAAAACTTCTGAAGGTCAGATGCTGCTGTTTGTGTTGATGGTGATGGTGATGATGATGGTATAATGCATCATCTGACATTCACCAGCTGTGAGACTTCAAAGATGTCCCTTACTCTACGTCAGTTTCCTTAACTGACAAAGGAGGACAGGTAGCTGGGTTTGGGGGAGAATGGAATCATGTATATGTATGACTGAGTCCCTTCACTGTTCACCTGAAACTGTCACAACATTGCTAATTGGCTATACCTCAATACAAAATGTTTTTGGTTTAAAAAATAAAAAATAAAAGAGTGGACCTTAGTTAGACCCAAAGCTTGGCCTTACGGGGGGATAAACCCGTGAACTTCCTCTGTGCTTCCTCCAGCCTCACTGTCAACATCCAGCATTCTCTCTCTCTAGTTACTCACATCTTTGGGGGGCTGGCCTAGAGCCGGATTCTCCAGACAGCCAAGTAGGTGAAGATTCCAGAGAGTAAAAAGAAAAATAAAAACAAAAAAGCAACCCTGTGAAACAGGCAAGGGAGACATTTTCTGCATCCCCTGAGGATAAAACCACCTGCCATTTCCCGTGCCTCCCTTGCCATCACCGGCAACTTGGGAGGCCACACTCTGCAGCCCGGGGCCCTTTGCCCTCACAGAACACTCGTCACACGCTCCAGCTAGATTCTTCTGTCACCGCCTCTCCATCTGTTGTGACCAGCCCACAGAAGCAGGATGGACACAAAGATCCCGGGGCTAAGTTGGTCTGGAGAAGACAGAGACCTACTGCAGAAGAGGAGGGCTGGAATGCAAAGATGGCGGCTGGCCTTTCCCAAAGCTTCCTGCTGAAAGGTGAGCAAACACAACCACCAGTGCTGTCTGCTGCCTCCTTGATCCCAGACCGAGGTCTGGCAGACTGAACTGAGAAGAGTCGCAGCCTGAAAAAGACACACGTATGCTTCCCAAGCTGCTTCCACCAGCTCCCTCTCAAAGGGCAGAGACACACAGGGTCCCCTCACGAGACTCGAGCTGTTCAAGTCCCCCACACCAGGGGTTCATGTGGTGAGAGACCTCGAGGGTAAAGCTGCGACTCCTAGCATCCAGGCATACGTGTTCTGGGCGGAGCAGTGAGGATGGCAGGTGTCCAGGGACCCTCTGAACCGCAGAAGGATGATTCTGAGACTTTGAGTGTGTGTGTGGGGTGACTATGAGCAGAGCTGAGAGGAGCGATCTGCCCGTGGAACCACAAAACAAGGGGACCCCCATAGCTACCTGCACTTTTGTGTGCAGTAGGATAATGGAAACACCATCTGTATTGTTCCTCCCTAAAATATAAAATTAAATGGCTGATGATAAATACTATTTTTAAGTTTTTAACTGTGAAAAATTCTTTTTAACACTGCAATATCTTCCAGTAGAACCTCAGAACTTTTTGAGATATGTGTGTGTGTGTGTGTGTATGTGTGTGTGTGTGTGTGTGTGTGCAGGTGCTCAGTCATGTCCGACTCTTTGCAACCCCATGAGGTACCCTCTTTTCAAGACGGATGTCTTAAAAGGGCAGTGTGTTTGAGCTTAGCACAACCAGACTTTCAGTGGCCTCCTCTTGACTGTCTTGTCATCATGAAGCATCATCTAAAAAGCACCACAGGGTCAGACTCTGATGCTGGGAAAGACAGAGGGCAGGAGGAGAAGGGGGAAACAGGATGGGATGGTTGGATGGATCACTGACTCAATGGACATGAGTTTGAGCAAGCTCCAGGAGATGGTGAAGGACAGGGAAGCTTGGCGTGCTGCAGCCCATGGGGTCGCAGAGAGTCAGACACACGACTGAGCGACTGAACAGCAACAACAGGGTCAGAAGTTGGCTTTGTTTTCTCTTCTCCTCTGAATGGAACCAGGGCTCAGTAGACAGAGATCCTGCTGTCCAGGTTGGGTAGAGTAGCTAACCCAGCCTGAGGCTGCTTGCTGCTGGAGGGCAGAGATGCCTGGAGGAGAGAGAGCCTGGGTGGAGTTCAGGAGGATGCGGCGGGTGGGGGCTAAAGAGAGGGCCCCTTTGAGCCAGCAGAGATACGCTGAGCATCACAAATATTGCATTAATGCTCACAGGAGCTACAATACAGGGAGACCCAGCAAGTATGCATTTGGTCCGAGTTCACTATATGGAGCAAAAGGGAGAAATAATCAGAGTATGACCAAGAAAAGTCGTAACTACCAATAGGAGTCTGTGAATGGTGTCGGTTTCTCTCACACACAAAAGACAGTTTGTGTGTGTGTGTACGTGCAAGTGCACACACATAGAGGGGCTACACATCATTCAACTGCTACAGGAAAGTCAAATACTTTGATTTGCTTCACTGACGTACCTCCCCTCATTGGAGAACTTAATGATTATGACAGTGCCTAGGATAATAGGAAAACAGTTTCTCTGATGAGTTGATGAAGAGAGCTTTGAGTCTCTGGTGAGTTGGTGAATTGCACAGGGGACCTTAGATGGTGCCATAGCCTGTGCTTCCCTGGTAGCTCAGACAGTAAAGAATCCACCTGCAATGTGGAAGACCCAGGTTCGATCTCCGGATTGGGAAGATCCCCTGGAGGAAAGCATGGCAACCCACTCCAGTATTCCTGCCTGGAGAATCAATCCCATGGACAGAGGAACCTGGTGAGCTACAGTCCATGGAGGTGCCAAGAGTCGGACACAGCTAAGCGACTAAGCACAGATAGCACATGGCCTGAGCTTAATGAAAGAAGCTCCTGGAAAGGTAATTTTGCACCAAAGGAAGCATTTGGAAAGAGGCAAAAGTTATTTTTCACCACTTATTTGCATGCGTGGGTTTACAGCATGGATCCCTGAGTTCAGAACAGTCAGATGAGAGAGAACCAGGCAGCCTCTTACATCGGGTGACACCTCTCTTCACAAGGTGGGAATATCCACAGCTGTGGGTCCCCCAGGGGCACTCTGGGGACAGCTACCTATGTGCCTGCAATTGTGCAGGTGAATCTGACTGGAGGAAGACAGAGCCAAGCTGGCCGGCCTTACTTTAAATAAAGGACCATATGCTTTGTTAGTGTGACCACAGTGATCACAGCTCCGGGGGGAGCCCTTGGAGCTGCCCCGCTGACAATACTGTCACTTCAAGTCCGTTCTCTCTCCTGATCTCCTTTAAGACTATCTTAGAACTTCTCCTCCTCCTTGAAACCTTCAACACCATCTCCCCTCCTCACTTTGCTTCCTATTTTACTGAGAAAACAAAAGAAATAAGAAGAGACCGGGAAGACTGACACTACACGTTCCTACCTGTGGGCATCTGTGCTTCACAAGTCAAAGTTCAAATGTAGCAAGTCTGCCGAATCTATGTAAAGGCTCTGTCTCTCATTGGTTAACCCATGGCACGGGGGGGGGGGGGGGTACTACCATTACCCTCACTTGGCCTTAGTTACCATAGCTTAAAATGAGGTCTTTTAGCTCCAAAATTCTATGACTTATTGTGGGAGTTTTATCAGGAAATGAAAATGATCTTTAAGACCCAAGTTCCACCAAGTACCCAGAGAACACCTTCTTCAATGGCTTCTCCCATGAAGACCCCACAAGTCACCCCACCAGCTAAAGTCCACATTGTTCAGATTGGATTCTCACTTCCAGAATCCCGTTTGCTATCACCCAGAGGCAGAACCTTACTGCCTGGGAACTGACTGGGCACATTTACCTGTGGAAATCCCTGCCACCCTCAGCCCACAGCATTCTTGTCAACTGATCTTTATGCTTTGAAATTTGCTTTCCTCACCCTACTGACTGGTTCCATGGAAGTCAGACTCCATGCTGACTTCCCAAGTTTATTTATGTCATGTAGGCGCTGCTTTAACTTGACTACATTTGTGTATCTATCTTTAACATTTTTAGACTCGGTACCCAGAGACAATTTCCCACAGATCATAATTTTTAAAAAAACAATAGGGTAGTAATTTAACAGTATTTCAAAGATGGTGCTAACCCTTGGCACTGAGTTTCTCTCCCCATAAGAATTCTTTCTGGACTCACAGATTTAAGAGGACAAACTTACGGTTGACAAGAGGAAGGACCAGGCAAAGGGACAGTTAGGGAGTTTGGGATGGGCATGTACACTCTGCTGTATTTAAAATGGATAATCAACAAGGACCTGCTGTATAGATGGCCAGCTCTTTGTGACCCCAGGGACTGTAGCCTGCCAAGCTTCTCTGTCCATGGGATTTTCCAGGCAAGAATACTGGAATGGGTTGCCATTTTCTCCTCCAGGGGATCTTCCTGACCCAGGGATCAAACCTGGGTCTCCCTCATTGCAGGCAGATTCCTTACCATCTGAGCCAGCAGGGAAACCCTGCATAATACATGGAATATGGCTATATTTAAAATGGAAAACTAACAAGGCCCTTCTGTATAGCACAGGGAACTCTGCTCAATGTTGTATGGCAGCCTGGATGGGAATGAGTTTAGGGGAGAATGATACATGTATACGTATGGCTGAGTCACTTTGCTGTTCACCTGAAACTGTCACAACATTGTTAACTGACTATATTCCAATACAAAATTAAAAAAAATTTTTTAAGAATTCCTTCTGAAACTGACACAGAGGGTTTTACTTACTTTCTCCAGATGAGCTTTACTGATCAGAGCTCCCATGTCAGCCGATGTGTCAGAAGGAATACCAACTTTCCACATTCTGGTCGCCTCTACAAACCTCTTTAAAAATTCACTATAGATGCTCTTCTGGACAAAGATTCTGCTGGTACAGAGGCAGATTTCACCCTGCCAAGAATGACTCATGAGGACAAGGACAATACAGGGGCCTCCACTCCATGAGCAGATCACCCTGCACTTCTGAGTGTCTGTCACATATCCGGCACTGGTCTAGACAATGGGGGACAGTGGTAAACAAGGCAAAGTCCCCCCATCTGGAATACATTGTCTTGTGGGGAAGACAGGCAATAACGCAATTAAGCTCAATAAATAATACAACTTCAGGCCATGACCAAAACAATACAAGAAAATTAAGCTGAGGATAAGAGTAGAAACTAGTGGGGAGGGGGAAATTTTACTCCCTTTTATTAAAGAGGGTCCTGGATGACACTAGTGAACAGGGAATGTTTGAACTGACCCTTGACTGATGTGAAGGAGCCAGATAGACAGAGGTACAGAATTCACAGCAGTAAGTATAGAGGACCTGCCAGAGAAATGAGCTCGGAGTGTGTGAGGAAAGCAAGGAAGGTGAGTGGGACTGAGGGTGGGGGGTGGAGGCAGGGACGAGGGTCAGAGTAACATAGGAGATAAAGGCAGGAGGTGAGGAGCGAGGCAACATCTTGCAGAATCTTATAGACTCACTGGCTCACAAGGAGCTTGCATTTTATCCTGAGTATCATGAAAGTATCATGGACAGCTTTAAGCAGCAAGAAGATGTGGTCAGGATTTACATTTTTAAATGATCATTCTGGCAGCTGTGTGGAGAATAGAATTGGAGAGAATGACAGTGGGTTAGGAGAGCTTTTCAGACGTCCAGGTAAGTGGAGGTGCCTTGGACCAGGCGGAATCAATGGAGATGAGAGAAGTGATAGCAGTCCACTGAGGTCAACAGATTCTTAAAGGGGCAGGGGGACTCCAAAAGTGTAAAGAAACTGGCAAAGATGCTCTGAAGAAGATTCAGGATATACCTTAAACATAGAACCAGCAGGACCTATCGGTGGATGAGTGAGGTATAAGGAAAAGAGGAGGTTAGAACAAGGATGAGTCCCAGATTTTTGGCCCAAGCACACAGTGTATGGTAGTCTCTTCCTCAGAAAGGCAAACACAAGGCAGGGAGAGCAGAGATAGTGCAGGGAAAGGAGAGGGAGGGAAATCAGAAGTTCTGCTTAGTACAGGTGAAGTTTCAGATGATACTGGACATCTAAACAGGGACATTGAGTGTTCCAGGGAGAGGCACCAACAGGTTTCTGAGTGAAAAGTCATCCTTTGAGCATAACATGTAATAGTTTACAAACCACATTCTGGTTTGTAATAGTTTACAAACCACATTCTGGACAAACAACACATTCAGTATTATGTGTGTATGATTGCACGTGTACACATAAACAAATATTTCCATCACATTGATATTGGACCTTCACAACAATTCTTCTAACAATCAGGATATACGAAGTTGCTCAAGGATCCTCCATGACTTTAAGGTAAGAAACCTGCTTGAGACTGATTCATGTATTTATTTCTAAGTGTGTGAATGCATTTGGGATGCTTTTGGGTGGGGGCAGAGAATAAGCTTTCCAAGAGATAGGACTCTTAGACAGCAAGAAAAGACTGGGTAAAGTATAAATAAAGGAATGGAGAAGCCAGAAAGCAATCATTTGGCCCATGGCTGGTCCTCCATAACAGTTTTGAGGGCAGGAGGAGAAGAGGGTGACAGAGGATGAGAGGGTTGGATGGCATCACCGACTCAATGGACATGAGTTTGAGCAAACTCCAGGAGATAGTAAAGGACAGGGAAGTCCATGGGGTCACAAAGAGTGGGACCTGACTGAGCAACTAAACAACTGGAGAATAGCTTGCTAAACAGGAGCTATGATGCCACAATGCCTCCAAGTGACATTAAGTTTGAACATATAGTCAAAAGAGTAACACAATGTAACCATTCTCCTTGCACTGCAATAGCCCTGCATTGACCTACTCACCCTTTCACTGTGATGCAACAGATGCCATTTGACAAGGCTGCTGAGTTAAAAACAAGCAAAAAAACAAAGGGGGAGAAAAAACAGAGGACACACCTGGTTGGCAAAGCTGGACCTGACAGTTGTCGGAATGCACTCGTCCAGGTTGGCATCTTCAAAGATGATGGCAGGATTCTTGCCCCCCAGCTCCAGCGAGAGCTTCTTGCAGTGGGGGGCACTCAGCTGTGTGATGCGCTCAGCGGTGGGCTGGCTCCCAGTGAAGGAGATGAGGGGCACCTCTGGGTGGGACACCAGGGCCTCGCCTACCCTGGGCCCCGTTCCAAACACAATATTTACCACACCTGGCGGAACACCTGGATGGGAAACAGTACCCGTTACAGCCATTCTTCTCAGTGTGTCAAAGGCTTCAGGTTACATAGAGATTCTCCTTCAACGTGTTTTGTTTGTTTATTTTGTTTTGGGGGTGGTGTTTTGGGGTTTTTTTTTTGGCATAATGATTGCTGTCAATGTTGTGTTAGTTTCTGTAGCCTGAATGGGGGTGGGAAGGGACGTTAATGGTTGTCTCTAGCCAACAGCAAAGCAGAGACGATAGCATCATCTCTGCCTATATTATGCCCCAGGTGGAATTTCTCTGGGTGCTTTGCCCTAGAAAATGCAGGGTTAAACGTCCTACATAATTCATTCCAGAGTACTGACTAAGCCTCAGGGGCTGAGGATGCAGAGATACCCTCTGGCAGGTCAGGCCCTGTGAGAGAGGACAGCAAAGGTTAAGTACAGGGAGTATCTACACGGCAGAAGCCAGAGAAAAGAGCAGCTATCTCCCCAGGAGAGAGAGGGAGGGTCCCCTGGGGAAGGTGACTTTTGAGTTGAAGGTCCTGCTCCCCATGATCTGGATGTACCATCACCCTCTAAGACTGAGTGTCCAAGAACACCCCAAAGTAGGTGCTCCAGGCGTTTCTATTATGAAAACTTACTTCCCTATATCTGTATGTATTCATTATGTGTTTTATGGATTTACCTGTTCATTACACATCTACCACTAGAAGGGGCACCAGCCAAGGGCAGACATGGGTCTATGTTTTGCCCTCTGTTGTATCCCTTGTATCATGGCCTACTTTGCCAGATAGAATGAATACTCAATTAAAAAAAAATCTTTTTTTGGCCATGCTATCGGTATATGGGATCTTAGTTCCCCAACCAGGGATCGAACTTGCCACCTACTGCATTTGAAATGCAGGATCTTAACCACCGGACCTCCAGGGAAATCCCTACAAAAATATTTTTAATGCATCACATTTAAAATAGATCAATGAGAAAAGAAGATATAATGCTACATATATATGTTATTAAAATAATTTTAGTAATAATAAAAATAAAAAATGCAAAGAGTTAATACCAGTAAATGCTCACATTTATTGGGTGCTCACTGTGAATCAACTGTAACGATAAGTGGGTTACACCCTTTAGATCTCCCAATAGCTCTGTGAGCCACATCATATTAATATCCTCACATCACCCATGAGAATATTGAGGCAAAGTGAGGTTAAATAAAAGCTTCCCAGGTGGCGCTAGTAGCAAAGAACCCACCTGCCAGTGCAGGAGACATGAGAGACTCAGGTTTAATCCCAGGGTTAAATAACAACCAATAGAAGGCAAAACTAGAAGTTGGTTAGTAAGTAACTGTTAAGTCAATGAGTGCATGAATGTGTACAGTATCCAATTCAGAAAAGGTTCTTGACTTTGGGAAGATTTAAATGTTCAGAAAAAAAAATCTATGTGCAATCAATTGCATCCAGGAAACTCAGGGTTTGCCTGGAGGTAGCTGAGCATATTCCCTGTGTTTGCAGGCTTGAACAGCAGGAGATGCAGAAACACTCTTTTGTAAGGTGACTGCTCTCTCGCTCCTATCATCGTCCCCTTGCTCCGAGTTAGACATACTCTCTTGGATTAAAATCACCTCTTCAAGAATATGCTCTTAAGGTGTACATGATAAGTTCTCATTGATGATCCGTGATCATCGAGAGCTCCCCCCACAGACCAGAGCCTTCACCATATCACCTTGAGGCCCTATCCAGCGGAACCCCTAAGGAGACAGGGGTCTGGCAGAGTCTCCCTCTAATGGCCCCACCTCTGCATTCAGCCTGCACACTTGTTTGAAATCCAGATCAACTGAGTCCTGGATCATAGGCACCCTATGAGAGCAGCTGGGCCATGGGTTGGGCCAAAGAGGAAGCTTGAGGGAGAGGTCGTGCCAACTCATGATAGAGAAAAACAAGGACAAAGTTTCCCATCATTCACGCCTTCATGAGTCCTGCATCTCCATCACTGTTGAGCTTGTGGATATTTGCCCGGTATTCAAACAGAGAGCTGAGGGCCAGAGAATGTGGACTGTTGGGCTTTATGAATCCTGAAGGCAAAAAAATGGCTCAAATCACTTCTAATGCTTATTTTAGCATTTTTTAAAAGGGTGAGAGAAAACATAGAAACACCACATATTTATCATCACAGGGAAATGAGCTCATTTCAGCAGGCAGAGTGCCTTCTATACAGTGGAATTTACATTTTGATTACATTTCCTTGAACTCCAATGTTAATAAATTGAGTTATGTATCTAGTGGCTTGTATTTCTCAAAACCATTTTGCCATTTGATCCAGACATTAATGAAATCTTTCTAGAGACATTCACCCTTTACCCTTAAGAGATTCTGGTTATAAGAGAGGGAAGGCAGTTTAATTGGCAAATAGCAATTCACTAAAACTCAGAGTAGGTGGCTAAGAGACAGCAACGTGAAGGGAGGCCAGCCAGTGCCAGGATATGGCTGGATGGTGACAAGGAAAATTTTAAGCTTAAATAGAGCATAACAAAAATTAATAGGAAGGGCCAGAAATCTACCACCAGTGGCCACTTCAAGAAGGAGGGCAAACATTTGGTGCACCCAAGGTAAAAACAAATATTTTAAGACTTGCAAAGAGGTATTCATGGTGTACTTCAAAACATCTTAAATGATTTTTCATTTCAAAGGAAGTTCATCTTCCAAGTCTGCTTGAACACTCAGGACTAGAGGAGCTAGATCTTTCAATATCCAGCCTGCATTAGCAGGTGGTTTTAGCTTTCTTTCCTTACACAATTGGAAGTTTCTCTTAGAGTGCTCTAAGCAGAATTAAGTAGATGAGATTGACACCCCTATCCTGGTGGAGAAACTGAGGGCTCATGTCAGGTGCGATTGGATCATCACACTCTCAGTGTTTGTCAGAGGAGGAGAGTTTGACAAAAGCCAGCCCCGAGAGCGAGGGAGGAAAGGACCATCTTGGTATAACAGGTTTATTCACCCACAGGAATAAGAGCAGTGCTGTGCAAATAAATGGAAACATTGAACTCTTGTGCAGACTGGGTTCTGGGTTATTGGAAAGGGGAGAGTGGTTAGACAAGAGCAATTGTCATAGATCAAGACGTAGCAGATTTTAGGACAGAGAGGTGTCCAGGACACGGCTCTGTGGTCCCTCCCCACCTCCTCATGCATCCTCCCAACACAGGATGAAGCAGAGCAGAGGCCCCCCCCTTGTGTCTCATATCAAGGAACCAGCGGGCAAGAGACAAGGAAGAAACCCCTTGGAACTTTGCAGATACTAGAGACTCAGTTTTGCAAGGAAAGGGGTAGAACACAGTCACCTTTGTAAGGAAAGGATGACACATTCTGGGACACAAAGGAGGTAAGGATGTCCACTTCATCCTTACCAATTTGGTAAGGATGTTTCCAGAGGTCCAGAGCAGCCATCGACGTCAACCCAGAGACCTAGGCTGGGCAGCCTCTTTCCTTCATAGGATATGAGGCCCCATGAGTTTCCCTAAACAGGCACCATTTAACCTCTCATCTATACCCTGGAGTAAGGAACTGGCTCAGTGATCCTGGAAGCCAACATGTATGTTTTTGCTTTGAGAGAAAAGGTGTTCAGGAGAGAGAGACAAGTTTTTAGCAACCGCCCCCTCTGTGGTCGTCAGTGAGGAGGGAAGCACCTTCTCTGGGGGCTGGAAGGAAGCGAGCACAGCAGAGACTGACAGGGCCCGAAAGACCGACTGTTGCCGCCCCCCCCACCTGTGGGTCATTCTAACCCGGAGACATGAGCTCAGGGCCTCACAGTAAGGGGCTTCCTCATGGGTTGCAAGCTAGAGCCTCCTGCCTGTGATCTTCCAACTCTGGCACGGTGTCAGCTCAACACTCCAGAATGATGCCAGGAACACACGTGGCCATTAAACCATCAGCAAGAGAAAGACAGGGAGCCATAGTGCCTCACCATCTGCAAGGCTGTGGATTCCAATGCAGGGAAAACTAAGGGGTGTCTATTCAATTCTCTTGAAAATGGGCTGTTTGTCTCAGGCAGTCTGTACCTACACAAATCACAGGGGTATCAAGCAATAATTTTCTTTTCATCAAGATCCACTTATGGTGCCAAGGCAGGATTTAAATTGATGGTTGGAGACACTGTCTGGGGCAGGGTGGTGTCGGATTTGGTCGGGCTCCTGCAGCCAGCCGCTGTGCCGCTGTCCTGTGCTCTGTCCATGGAGCCCCGCAGGGAGGACTGTCCCACAGCAGTGCTTTCTGGGCAAGCATAAAGGAAGCAGTGGGAGCGAAGCCCATGGATCTGCTCAGAAGAGGGGATTTCTCAGAAGAGGTTAAGGAAGACAAATGACGAAAGATGTCCCTGCATCTGCCGAGCAGATTTTTATTCAAAATAACTTTTCAAATGTCAATGGCCCCAGACATAGAGAACAAATGTATGGACATCAAGAGGGGAGAGGGAGGGTGGGATAAATTAGGAGACTGAGATTGACATATACATACTCAGTCACGTCTGACTCTTTGCGACCCCATGGACTGAAGCCCGCCAGGCTCCTCTGTCCATGGGGGTTCTCCAGGTACAAATACTGGAAAGTGTTGCCATTTCCTTCTCCAATATATACACTACTATGTATAAAACAGATAACTAATGAGGAACCTCCTGTATAGCACAAGGAGCTCTACTCAATGCTCTGTGGTGACCTAAATGGGAAGGAACTCTAAAAAAGAGATGTATGTATATGTATACCTGATTCACTTTTCTGCACAGTAGAAACTAACACAACATTGTAAAGCAACTATACTCCAATTAAAATTTTTTTTTCATTATTTTAAAAATGTCAGTGACCCTACAGTGGCTGAAGCCTACAAAACATACATCTCCAAAGCCAATCATGTGCCTGTCCTCTGACACCCTAACACTGATTACCTGCTTTCTCCAGGAGTCTGCACATCATCCACGCGGTCACGGAAGTCAGCTCGCTGGGCTTAGCTATCACTGTGTTGCCAGCAGCGATCGCTGGAGCGATCTTCCAGGTCAGCAGATAGAGGGGCAGATTCCAGGGACTGATCAGAGCAGCTAACGGAGGAGAACAGAAGCATCGCCGGCAATGACATACCCTTCAAAGCAGATGGGCCAGACATGCTTTCCTAATGAAAACTCCTTCCTGCTACACCAAATGTCGGCTTGCTCTTCCAAAATCCCAATCGTTTGTAGAATTTCAATGCCTCAAAAAATTCCACAAAAGAATCTCCAATCTTTTGTAGAATTTCTGTAGAATTTCAGAGAAATAAGTCTAAAATATATTACAAGCAGTCATACCTTTAAAACTATAATCAATACAGCTTACTCTTTTCTTGATGACTTTCAATTATGTTTATGAACAACAACAATATAAGTACTGGGGCTAAAGTGCTGTCACCTCTCCCTAAACAGTCTCAGAATGTGATCAGTTTTAAGGTTCGTAGACTGATCTTTGCACCATCTCAGCAATCTCTTTTATCTTTAAATGGTCCAGGCACTATTTCTTCTAAATTTTTCCACCTGTTTTTCTAATTGGTTGTGGGTTGAGACATAAGATCTTAAATTTTTCACAATTATTTGTAATAAATAAGAAAGAGCAAATAGGTTCTGAGATGTGAAATTCATTTTAGCAGACCCAGGGAATTTTTTAATAAATAAATTATCCCTAGGTTCTCACCTGTATCCTAACCAGATAGGTTTGCTGACTAAGTAACATCTATAACATTTAGAATGTGTCTTCATGTAACATTCTGAAACCATCCAGACTTCAGACCACAAAACGCACAAAAATAAAACCCACGTTACGAACAAGTAAATGGAGCCACTTTATTTTATATTCTACCCTCAAACCTGAGCTATGAAAGTAAACATGCTTTATATATTATTAAATTTCCCACTGAAAACTCTGCTCTTCAGGGAGTAAGAGAATA
Source organism: Giraffa tippelskirchi (assembly GCF_054371585.1). Lineage (NCBI taxonomy): Eukaryota > Metazoa > Chordata > Mammalia > Artiodactyla > Giraffidae > Giraffa > Giraffa tippelskirchi. Next base: position 137,053,535 of record NC_137283.1, read on the forward strand.
TTTTTGCAGCATAATGTATTAGTATACTTTTTAGGAGGAGACTAAAGTTTTGTTATAATGCCTTGAAAATGTTATTTCCGAAGGGTTCAGATAATCAAAGTGGCAAAATGTCCCATTTTCTTTTCTTTAACTTATCTTCTTTTATCCTATCATAAAATGGAACTAGGAAAATATGGACAGTTGATGGTTTTTTCTCAGAGGATACAGTGACATCTAGTGGACATATTGAGTCATTGCATATACTTCTGACGTGCAGGAACCACAGAAATAAGAGAAGTATCAATAGATAATACAGTCAACACTGATTTATCACGGTACCAGGCACTGTTCTAAGTGCTCTACATCTATTAATTTATATAATTCACATACAACATATATAGACAAAATTAAACTATTCTCCCAGTTTCCAGATAACAATACTGAAGCACATCAGTGACACTTACCCCACTATGATCTTAACCATAATCCTTTCCTGAAAGTTTTTTTTAATTACAAGGAACAAAAAGTCCTGGGGTTTATGAATTTATTCTCAGTGTCATTCCTTTCCCTGTGATTCCTCAAGAACAATGTAGGGATAAGCAGGGAATTTGACACAAACAAAATAATCTAGATTTAGATTTTTAAGGTCAGTTAGATTTCATATAAAGCAGAAGTTTCTGTTTTTAAAGTCTGTTCCTTTAGACCAATTCTACAGGGCTGACCAAGCATCCCTATGTGCTACTGTGGTCCAGCTGTCATTGCACAGCACCTACCGATGCCCACAGGGGCCCGCACTGTGTAGTGCAGACAGCCCAAGTGGTCCATCTGTGTGCATTCAGACGTGTGGTGCAGGATGGAGGAGGCGAAGAACCGGAAGTTCTGCACCGCCCGGGGAATGTCCATGGTTCTCGCCAGGGTTATGGTTTTCCCTGTAAGAAGTCAACAGCAGAAGGCACTGTCAGTGAACTTCATCTTGAACTTGGAGGAGACAGACACTACCGCACACGTATCCCAGCTCCCTCTGAAGTAGCCTCTGTTCCTTCCAGCTTGGGATGGGCATTGCTTGATTACAGAGAGCATTGATCATGGTTTAATAAGACTATGAAATAATCCGATGTGAGATTATAAGATGAAGTAGAAGTGGTTAGAATTAAGTCAAATAAGCTGTGCTTATTAGACTGAACAATTCATAGCTATCATCATTCCAGATGCTACCACTTCACCCAAACCAGCTCTTTCAATTCAGAATCACCAAGTTAGGACATGCTGCAGAGGGGTTGGAATAATGGATGTTAAGACAGCTGTGTTTGCACATCATCAAAAAACATGTGATGATATTAATTAACTCCTCAGCACACAGTGGAGCCATTAAGATGAGCATGTGGCAGAACGCTGATGGGAACCAGCAGAGGATGCTGTGTGGCCCCTGCTCACCATCACGGGTCCAAGCACTTCCTAGACACACAATTACCTGAATTGTCCCTTAGTTATCTTTAGTGGTGCTGGGAGACTCTGCCACGTCAGGAAGCATTTTCTACTTAAGGGTTTGGGGTCAAGCTGCTTTCTAACTTTAGGCCACTTTACAGCACACATATATCATGTATACGTACACACATACGTACACACATACAGGGCTTCCCAGGTGGCACTAGTGGTAAAGAAGCCGCCTGCCAATGCAGGAGATTTTAAGAGACACAGGTTCGATCCCTGGGTTGGGAAGATCCCCTGGAAGAGGGCATGGCAACCCACTCCAGTATTCATGCCTGGAGAATCCCATGGACAGAGGAGCTTGGTGGGCTATGGTCTATAGGGTTGCAGAGTCAAACACAACTGAAGCAACTTAGCAGCAGCAGCATACATATACCTACATATACATATATATACATACACGTATACCTAAGATATCTTTACAAAGATTTACAGACGTTTACTCCATTACGCTGACTTCTGGGAAGCAATTTTAAAAATTGGGAAATTGTGTTGGCAGCGGAACAGTGGCTAACATATTGGAAATCTTTCTACATTACTTGACTGGTGCCCTTCAAATTATCTTTGCTTTTAGGAAACAAACTTAGGTTACGAAAGGGAAAAGGAGGGGAAAGGGATAAATCAGGAGGTTGGATAACATAGACACATCACTATATATAAAATAGATCACCAACAAAGACCTACTGTAGAACACAGGGGACTATACTCAATATCTTGTAATAACCTAAAAGGGGAAAGAATCTGAAAGAGAATATATGTATGTGTGTGTGTCTATGGAGAGAGAGAGAGAGACAGAGAGAGACTCTTGAGAGTCCCTTGGACTGCAAGGAAATCAAATCAGTCAATCCTAAAGGAAATCAGTCCTGAAGTCCTGAATATTCATTGGAAGGGCAGATGCTGAAGCTGAAGCTCCAGTACTTTCACCACCTGAGGCGAAGAGCCGACTCATTAGAAAAGACCCTGATGCTGGGAAAGAGTAAAGGCAGGAGGAGAAGGGGATGACAGAGGATGAGATGGTTGAATGGCATGATCGACTCAATGGACATGAGTTTTGAGCAAGCTCCGGGAGATGGTGAATGACAGGCAAGCCTGGCATGCTCAGTTCATGGGGTCACAAGGAGTCAGACATGACTGAGCAGCTGAACAACTAATATATATTAGGCTTCCCTGGTGGCTCAGAGGGTAGAGTCTGCCTGCAATGCAGGAGACCTGGGTTCCATCCCTGGTTCGGGAAGATCCCCTGGAGGAGGGCATGGCAACCTACTCCAGTATTCTTGCCTGGAGAATTTCATGGACAGAGGAGCATAGAAGGCTACAGTTTATGGGGTTGCAAAGAGTCGGAAATGACTGAGCAACCAACACACACACACACACACACACACACACACACACACACACACACGTAAGACAATTTGAAGAGCAGTCGCATATTTATATGAATGTGTAAGTAGAAATGCATAACCAAATCACTGTGCTGTACACCTGAAACCAACACAAAATTTTAAATCAACTATACTTCAATTTTTGTTTGTTTTTAACTTTGCTTTTAACTTTGTTAAAAAGGTTTTTTGTTTGTTTGCTTTTAACTTTCTATTTAACATGGGAGTAAAGCCGATTGATGATGCTGTGATCGTTTCATGTGCACAGCAGAGGGATTCAGCCCATACACACACGTGTATCCATTCTCCTCCAAACTCCCCTCTCATCCAGGCTGCAACATAACATTGAGCAGAGTTCCCTGTGCTATACAGTAGGTACTTGTTGGTTATCCATTTCAAATGTAGCAGTGCAACTCTACTTCAATTAAAAATATATAATAAAAAACGAATAATGTGGTAAAAAAAAAAAGAGACAAAATTTTTTTTTGGTTTGAAACTCTCCACTTAGAACTGGTGGAGGGCTGCACTCTCAGCCTTCTCGTTCTACCTCTCTCCCCACATCCATGCCCTTTACCATAACATCTTTGTAGTTCCTTCTACCAAATAGTGTGTTTATTTCCCTGCCTCTTGAACTTGGGTTCAGCCTTGACTTGCTCTGACCATCAGAATGAGGCAGAAGTGGGCCAGTTGCGAGCCTCAGCCTTCAGAGACCTTGGCTTGTCTGGCTTTCCATGCTTCACGGAAGCACTGGGTGGGCGGGCCTGATGGGCCCACAAGGGGTCATGTGAAGAAAGAGTCCTGAGTTCCATTCATATGATTAAGAGGCAAGAGATCAACTGACAACTTGGAAGGAGGGTGTGAATGGTCAACATCTGAGTAAGCACATTTCTATACAGGACAGGGCACTAAACCTGGCTCCACTAGACAGCGGGCAGGAGAAAGAGGGAAGAGGCTGGCACAGACCCCTCTCACCTTGGTCCTTGGACTCGGCCTGGGCCAGCTCCTCCAGGGACTGTTCCAGCAAGTCTGCCAGCCGCAGCAGCACCTGTGAGCGCTCCTGGGGGCTCCGGGAGGACCAGCCCGGAAAAGCTGCTCTGGCAGCCTCCACAGCAGCTTCGACCTTGCAGGAGCAAAGAGAAGAGGGTCACCTTACCCTGTTACTCTCGAGGAGCAGAAGCTAAGAGCATCCAGTAGTCACGTACAGATGCGAGAGTTGGATCCTAAAGAAGGCTGAGCACCAAAGAATTGACGCATTCAAATTGTGGTACTGGAGAAGACTCTTGAGAGTCCTCTTGGACAGAAAGGAGATCAAACCAGTCAATCTTAAAAGAAATGAACCCTGAATATTCATTGGAAGGACTGATGCTGAAGCTGAAGCTCCAATAATTTGGCCACCTGATGCGAAGAGCTGACTCACTGGAAAAGACCCTGACGCTAGGAAAGATTGAGGGCAGGAGGAGAAGGGGATGACAGAGGAGGAGATGGTTGGATGGCATCACCAACTCAATGGACATGAGTTTGAGCAAACTCCAGGAGATGGTGGAGGACAGGGGAGCCTGGCGTGCTGAAGTCCATGGGGCCACAAAGAGTCTCACATGACTAAGCAACTGAACAGCAACAACTCAAGGACTGGATGAGTCCAGGATCCAGGTCTATATACATCTCACGTTTTTTCTGCCTACTTCCAAATATTTGACACTCTTCAGTGCTGAGTTGTCCATGAAGTGGTATTTACATGACCAGCAAAGAAGGGCATCACACACAAAAAAAAAACCCAAATGCTCCATTTCAACCAAGGCATCCAGAATGTGGTGATAATCAAAAGAAGCTATTTCAATAGCTGGTATACACTTTCAGTAATTGCAAAATACAGAAGTTTTTGAATATCATATGAGAGAGGAAACTTAAGGATGTACTGAATCTCTAAACTCTTAAAAGAAGTTTTGACATACTTGATAAAGTCTAAAAGTTTGAAATCACATCCCAGACTGTCATTCTGACTTGGAATGACTAATTCCCTGACTAATCATATTAGTTACATATTGACTACTTTTTATATATAAGTTCAGTTCAGTTCAGTCGCTCAATCGTGTCTGACTCTTTGAGACCCCATGGACCGCAGCACGCCAGGCCTCCCTGTCCATCACCAACTCCCGGAGTTTACCCAAACCCATATCCATTGAGTCGGTGATGCCATCCAACCATCTCATCCTCTGCCATCCCCTTCTTCTGCCTCCAATCTTTGCCAGCATCAGGGTCTTTTCCAGTGAGTCAGCTCTTCGCATCAGGTGGCCAAAGGATTGGAGTTTCAGCTTCAACATCAGTCCTTCCAATGAACACTGGGAAGGTGCTAAAAGCTTTACACAAATTATTTCACTAAACCCCCTTCAAAGTTCTGTAACATTAGTATTGTTAAGCCCATTTTACAGATGAACTGAAGCACAGAAAGCTCAAGTAACTTGCCAGAGGTCACACAGCTAATAAGTGGCAGAATCAGGATGTAAACCCAGACCTTTGTAGTTCCCAAGACCACAGCTGGCCTGCTATGGTATAACCACAGTCTCTGCCTCTGCCTGGCTCCACCCAGTGGAAGGGTTCTCTGTTGGAGAAAAATTTAAACAGATGGCTTGGGGACTGGGTTTTAGAGCTAAATCTAAAGCAAACAATGTACGGGAAGGTGTGAGCAAGGCCAGTTCATGCAGGCAGAATGAATTATCACGGCACCTGCTACCTTTCAGGCTTCCCTGGTGGTTCAGTCAGTAAAGAGTCCACCTGCAATGCAGGAGACCACTTGCAGTGCAGAAGACCTGAGTTTGATCCCTGGGTCTGGAAGATCCTCTGGAGAAGGAAATGGCAACCCACTCCAGTATTCTTGCCTGGAGAATTCCATGGACAGAGGGGCCTGGTGAGCTACAGTCCATTGGATCACAAGAGTTGGGGCACAACTAAGCAACTAAACCACTACTGCCTTTCTCCTCTTTAAAACTGATCAAGCGTTCACTATACAACTTGTGACTGTTGTTGTCATTCACATTTTGCTTCCTTAGGTTTTTGTTCCAATCTTGTGTATGTTATAAATGCATTTCTGTAAAATTTTTAAAAATGACACTTCATGAAATTCTGAGTGAAGAAAAATTTTTCAGTGAATTTTATGCAGATACTTTCTCTGATTGTGTCTCAGAAGATGACAGTTCTGAATACAGCTCTGATAGAGACGATGTAAATATTAGGCCAAGAAAAAAGACAAAAAGCCTTGTGATCCAATATTCACTCACCTAACCAATCGCCAGCCATAGGCATTGTGTGTGTGCTCAGTTGTGTCCAACTCTTTGCAACCCTGTGGACTCTATCCACCAGGCTCCCCCATCCATGGGGTTTTCCCAGCAAGAATACTGGAGTGGGTTGCCATTTCCTACTCCAGGGGATCTTCCCGATTCAGGGTTTGAACCTGCGTCTCTTGCCTTTTCTGCATTGCCAGGTAGATTCTTTACCACTGAGTCACCTGGGAAGCCCCCAGCCATAGACATTAGGTTCTGTAAAAACTCCTGGTCAATAATGTGTTAAGCAATACCCTTTCCAGAGATGGCAAATCCAGAGCCCATGTCTCACTCCTCTCTTCTCTCACCAGCATGGCACTTATAATCACTCACATTTTCTTCCACCATGGGGCCCAATCTCAGTCTCAGAATCTTTTCCCACAGTCTTCCAGCCATCACAGCATCTTTCTTGCCATTTCCTTCTCCAGGGGATCTTCCTGACCCAGGGATCAAACCCACATCTCTTGCCTTGGAAGGCCCCTTCTTTACCACTGAGCCACCAGGGAAGCCACTCTTGCATCACATGATGTGACAATTCAGTTGCCCTCTCACTCCAAATCTGATCTATGTGCCTTCCTGGTTTTTTTTATGTAAACAAGGTCACTTTCAGATAAGTTAAAGGTATAAAAAATGATTCTCATCTTAATTATAAATTTCTGTGAATTGGGTGGTTTCACCTCAAAAAGCAAATCTCAAATCTCTACCAGGAGCTGTAGCCTCGCAGACACCCTGCTACCAGCCAACAAGAGGAGAGGCAATGTCAAATCTAGCCTTCCTCCAGTTGTCCATGTAAAACTCTGATCTTTTTGAAAAGCAGAAAACTCAAGTCCAGTCATATTTTCTAAGCTGTCTTCGGTCACATGTCCTATGTCTATTTAATATAGAACATGTATTAATCCACTATATACAATAATAACAGCAAAAGCTAATACTTAGAAAACTTTTACCAATGCTAGACACAAAGGGCTCTACATATGTCAGTTTGTTTAATCTTCAGAACAACACTGAAGATGTTATTATTATCCCCATTTTAAGATAAAGAGACTGAGGCACGGGGAGGTTCAGCTCTAAGTTCAGACCATACATGGTAAGTGGTGCTGCTGATCTTTGAAGCCAGGCAGTCGGACCCCAGTCTGTGCTTATGACTGCAACTCTACAGTGCAAATGCTACCAAAGTGTGTGTCTGTGTGTGTGTGTGTGATCATTGATACAAGCGCGTTGTCATCTGTAAAATAAGGATGATGATAGAGTCTCATTTATAGGTTGTTACAATGCTGATTTGGGACGATTTTTGTTCCATGGCTTAGTGAATGCACAGCACAAGACAAATGCTGAAAGAACACGAGCCCCGTTGGCAGCATCACAGCACTTTTTGTGAGTGACTTTTGGGAGACACTGGGCATGTAGCTTGCATGACAACCATATTCTTCAAGCCAGAAAAACATGGGATTTATGGGATCCGATGCAATGTTTGTTTGCAAGCTAGATTACTGGGAAACCCAAAATATACATTCCTCTACTAGCAGGTGTAATGATCCCTTTCTCTCTCATCTGAAAGGGCTGAGGCATCAGCTGCAGAAAAGATTTCACCTGAATTTGATGTACTTGTCATTTTTAAGCTTATTTCAGAAAGGACTCAGACAGAGAGAACTGGAAAACACAAAGCTGGATTTTCCCCATGTAATCCCAGGTCATTTGAAACAGATAAAACTGTGGGTTACAGTTTAACCAACAAACTAGTCAATATTTGCAAACTTTAATCCAGAAGTCTAAAGGTTTTTTTTAATACAAGACAGATTTACAATATTATTAACAATAGAGAAAAAAATCTTAACCCTTTTTTAAAAAAACGCCTTGCATATACTACTTATTTGTAAATACATATAAAGACTACATTTATCTTTTAAATAATCTAGTTCTTTGTGCTTTACAAAATAAATTAAAATCTATTAGGCTTTAGATGAGTGTACATTCATCAGCCACATTTATCACCTCAAATATACTTATTGTCTAAGTACAATAAGATACTAATCAAATATATCTTAAATATCTTACAAAACTCTTGAATAATATTAATTCTACATCACTGAAAAAAGTTTTAATGTGTGTATGTTTCCTTTGAGTGATAAAAAGTAATATTAAATTTAACTCCAAAAATATGTAGGAATTTGATTCTGCATTTCATCATTCAAATGATCAGTTTTTACTTTACTAGATAATTTGAAGACATGAAGAATTACTAGAGGATAAGCTATAAATCTCTGGGTTTAAAAATTTTGTGTATTTTAGTGAAGTAACATGTTTTCTGGAAATCCATGAATATAGTGGCAAATTCAGGCAAACTTGATAGACAAAAGGAACACTTAGTAATTTGATAATTCTTACAAATAATACTTTTTACTAGCAGCCACTGAGGAATGTCTGAGAGTTGTGGCTCTGTGTGAGGTTATCTAGATTATTAGTCACTTCTGCATATGATCACCTGAGATTTGTTCCATACATCATATATACCCAGCTACAAAATAAACCTTCTTAGAACTAAGAGCAATCCCCTTTGCTCCTCGAAAGTTAAGTACCATAAGTCACTGTCAGGCTGAGTAGATTTCAGGCTCCTCCAGCTGAATGCACTCACCTCTTCTTTCCCACTGTTTGGCACATGGCAGTACACTTCCCCCGTGGAGGGATCATAGGAATCTAGGTATGAGCTACAAGGTAAAAATTTTCCACCTATGAAGTTTTCCAGCATCAAAAGACCCCCTCTTCCAGCCATAGTAGAGGATCCGCCTGCCCTTCCGCTGGGCTTTGCTGGGTGAGGTTACCGACCTCCACTCCCGGACTCCTTGCTTAGTCTCCTCCTCACTTTCGGCCTCAGTGCCTCATCTGCCAATCACTGAAAGTGGGCGGCGACCTTACAGTCTGAGAGTATTTCAGTCTCCAAGCTTTGAATGAAGAGTTCCCGAATGTGTAACAGCTGACCAGGACATTATGACAAATGGATAATAAAAATATATTTAAAGTAGCACCAGCTATGGGTTCATGATCCTTCAAAATGGCCAAAAGGCATCTGTCTGTATCATGTTATTGGGTGCCAGACCGATAGTGCCAGGCCCTGAGGCAGGTCGTTTACATGAATTTACTCATTTGTTCCACACAACAACCTATAGAAAGCAAATTTCCCCTCTTTTGTAAAAAAGCCAGCTTCAGAGAAGTGAAGTCCAAAATGGCATATTTGGTAAGGGTAAACAGTCATTCTGTCTCCAAGTTGCCTGCTTTTTCCTCAGTGCATCCGTAACTACCTTCACCATCAGTGGTGGTTGAGGGCAGACTCTCTCTTTCCACCACCCACCACCTTCTACCTTGACTGTCTTGTCGCTACACTCTCCATCCTGAAACCAGGGTGGTCGCTGCAGTGACATCTTCCCAGATGTGCTATGAAGATAATGACATCAGCCAAAACTATGTATGATGTGTATAACACAACCAGGATTCGTGTCCGTGGTGTAAGAATTTCTGCAAATAGGAAATGAAGAGAAATGAACACCCCCATAGAAAAGATAAACAAAGGATAGTGTGAAAGTGTTTGGACTCTCAGTCGTGTCCAAATCCTTATGACACTGTGGACTGTAGCCTGCCAGGCTCCTCTGTCCATGGGGGTTCTCCAGGCAAGAATACTGAAGTGGGTTGCCATTTCCTTCTCCAGGGGATCTTCCTGACCCAGGGATCGAACCCAGATCTCCTGCATTTCAGGCAGATCCTTTACCTTCTGAGCCACCAGAGAAGCCCCAAGCAAAGGAAAGGAAAAAGCAATTCACAACAAAGGAAACAAAGCAGGCTAATGAGGGTGTGAAAAGATGCTACATGTCACTGTTAAGCAGGGAATGTGAGAGACTAAGAGGAGCTATGTTGCCAAGCCAACTGGAGAACAGTTTTGTTTTGTTTTTAATATGGCATTTTTCTTACTTATTTATTTGATCTTTGGTTGCACTGGGTCTTTGCTGCTACATGCAGGCTTTCTCTAGTTGCAGTGCATTGGCTTCTGGCATCAGTGGCTTCTCTTGTGGAGCACAGGCTCTAAGCACACGTGCTACAGTAGTTGCAGCTCTCAGCCTTAGTTCCCCCATGGCATGTGGAATCTTCCCCGACCAGGGATCGAGCCCAAGTCCTCTGCATTGGCAGGCAGATTCTTATCCATTGTACTACCAGGGAAGCTCCCAAACAGTTTCTTTTTATGTTGAAGTATAGTTGATTTACAACGTTGTGTTAGTTTCAGATGTATACTCTTTTTAAGATTCTTTTCCCTTATAGATTATTATAGGATACTGAATAGAGTTCCCTATGCTACACAGTATGACCTTGCTGCGTATCTATTTTATATATGCTGCTAAAAAGCAGAGACATTACTTTGCCAACAAAGGTCCATCTAGTCAAGGCTATGGTTTTTCCAATAGTCATGTATGGATGTGAGAGCTGGACTATAAAGAAAGTTGAGCACCGAAGAATTGATGCTTTTCAACTGTGGTGTTGGAGAAGACTCTTGAGAGTCCCTTGGACTGCAAGGAGATCCAACCAGTCAATCCTAAAGGAAATCAGTCCTGGTGCTCATTGGAAGGACTGATGATGAAGCTGAAGCTCCAATACTTTGGCCACTTGATTTGAAGAGCTGACTCATTGGAAAAGACCCTGATGCTCGGAAAGATTGAAGGTGGGAGAAGAGGACGACAGAGGATGAGATGGTTGGATGGCATCATCGACTCAATGGACATGAGTTTGAGTAAACTCCGGGAGTTGCTGATGGACAGGGAGGCCTGGCATGCTGCGGTCCATGGGGTCGCAAAGAGTCGGGCACAACTGAGCAACTGAACTGAACTGAACTGACGTGTGTATCTGTTAATTTCCAATTCATCCCTCCCCCCTCTTCCCCTTTGGTAATCATAAAGTTTGTTTTGTGAGTCTGTTTGTAAATTCACTTGTATCACCTTTTCACATGTAAGTGATATGATATATTTGTCTTTCGCTGTCTTATTTAATACTTCACTCAGTATGATAATCTCTCAGTCCATCTGTATTGCTGCAAAGGGCATTATTTCATTCTTTTCTATGGTGGAATGATATTCCATCATGTATGCATACCACATCTTTACTCATTCATCAGTCGATGGGCATATAGGTTGTTTCCATGTCTTGGCTTTTGTAAATAGTGTTACTATATTTATTTCATTTATTTCACTATTAATTTAAGTGGTTTCAATATAAGAGAAATGGGATTTTCTGGAAGCTAAAAGCTGACCTGGCACTCACAGTTGGGCCATGGTGTTCTCCTACTGGACACTGACAATTCTTAAATCTCTGACATCAGACAAGGTTATTCTGTGCTCCTGATGATGTCGGTTAACACTAGTCACACCTGAGCAGATTAACATCGCCCTCTTGCGCCTACCATGGATGACTGCTGCTGCTTTACCTGGTTCTTTTCTTCTACCTCCTAGATGAAAGTTGATCAACTGCAGAATTACTCCCCACTTTCTGACGGTGCCCAATCCAGAAGAACCCATTGCTCACTTGAGCCCTCCCTCCTAATTACCTACATGTGCTCAGTTCTTTACACCTTCTTATTGTGAAGTACCTAGACTCCACAGCATGTGGTCTCTGTGACAAGTGTAAATAAAATAATTTTGAGTATAGTTGTGGCCTGTGGCCTTTGATGACATCCATAAATGATGGGCATCAACACATGCTTGCTAAGGAACTGTCTACCATAATATCCCCAATCTAAGTTGTGAGCTACCTCTTTATGATCTCAGCATTTTAAATCCTGCCTCCTCAATCCCTCACCCCTTTCCCAGGACATCTTTTGAGATTCTTACCCCAACTTACAATGTCATAGCTGAATAATCAATGTGTGGGTTACAATCCCTTTAAGTTTTATGTATTTAGCTTCTGTGTCCTTTTGTATTTTGGAATTTAGTGTTGTAGAAAAATCTAAGGCTAATTCTTTGTTTCTTTGAAGATGAATTTTGGGAGAATTTTCTATTGTTTCCAAGGCTTGTTTAATCTGGTTGTCATTCTTTCGTGATGTTTTACATAAAATGTGGTGCAATCTTGGGTTTTCCTATTCATTATTTTCATTTATCTGCATTCTAGGAGTGGTTTTCAAGGACAACTTCTGTGCTATCAATTTTCCTGCAACTGTTATCTATTTTACAGCCTTCGTTGAATATTTAAATTTTGCTATTATGATTTAGGCTCCATATAGTCTCTTCTAACCTGTCCTGATTCTTTTCTCAACTCATCAATATCCCCTTACATCTTACAGACACTGTGTACCAGTTATTGAAAGAAAACCTTTGGGTCCTGCAATCCACCTGAAAGGTTTTTGTCTGCATGTGCTCAGTTATTACAGATTTTAACTGCAGTTCTGTTATATATTAAACATTATTTTTGAACCATCTTTAAATAAACAAATATACCCAAGCCCAGAATTGGAAAGTACTAATGTGTCAGTTACCCACACCATCTCACAGTCCACTTGAGAGCTAAGAGAATCCCCAGTGGCCAGTTGACTGCTCATTACCTTTCTGAAATGCAAGCACATTTGAATCTTCCAGGCTCAAGAGGGTCACCTCAGTTCAGGAAAGACATCAAATTTGGGCTGTGGTTCACCAGACAAGACAGTAGACAAAAGCAGCTTTAAAGTTTGCTTCTAACAAATTTTCTTTTTCCTTCAGTATAAAAAATAGCCCCTTCACACACAGTATTATAATAGAAATAAAAGCTTGTAATCCTCTGACAATATAGATGCAAAGAAACGAGAATCATTGATAACATTACCACCAGCATTAACTTTTTCATTCATTTAACAATTGCACTTAAGGACCACACCAGTTGCTGAAACAGAATCAGAAGGAAAATAGGTCTCTTTCCTCTTGGAATTTACATTTCAGTGGAAGGAGAAAACAATAACTAATCATACAAATCAATATACAAATGAACCCTGAAAGTATCCCAAGGAGAGAGACAGGTCCCACGGAAGCACATATTAATAGTAACCCATTTTCCTTACACTAGTCAGAGGTCAGGGGCTCCCTGGGAAAGGGGCAATGAACTGGAACACAGGATCAGGACCTAATGTTCCACAGTGCTCTGATTAATTATTATCACATACGGTTACATGGTTCACCTCATCCCTAATAAGTCTACATTTTTTTCCTTTTAAAAGTTTTGAATACCTTTGGAATTTTCAAAGAACCAGGTTGTAAATTACTTGATCCGTTCAACTTTTGCTCTGCCAGCAAGATCCTAGGCCCTCTAAGAAGGGCTTTAAGTATCTTCAACGAGGTTCATTGCTGGCCTCGTCTTGCCACTTGGACTGTCCCTCACGTCAGTGTGGTTCTGCTGACTTGTGCCAGCTGTGGCCCCACTGTTGAAGATTCTCACTGGTGTGGCTCTTGTTCCTGGAGGTGGGTGGGTTCTAAAGGATGGTTTTCAGTGTTGGTGGGATCTTAAGTTGCTGCTCTGTCTAAAAGCTGCCCTCCTGGATGATTTTGCCAATGCAAAACATGACTCGTCTCCCTCCACTAATTCTGAACTGGTCAGACTGTGGTTTACAGGTTGGATTACTTTAACACAAGAGGCTCTCTTATGTAAGTACAATCTTACTTCAACGTTAACGGGCTCCCCTCCTCACCTAGTCCCTCCTGCGTTGTCTTTAGGGTGCATTCCTCCTGAATGCCTTCTCACTTGCAGTTTGTAGTTTGTAGTACCAAGACCCCCTGGCTTAACTGTCAGCCCCACAAAGACCTAAGCTGCAGAGCTCTCTTCTGTGCCTGGAATATGGCAAACTCACACTAGGGAGGAAAGAAGGAATGTTTTTGTATTTACAGATTTCTCTGGATGTTTTAGAGGGAAGCTGGAAAATAGTGACCCAGTAATTTTTATAGAGTCTTATCTAGAAGCTTTTTATAACTCTTGACTGTTGCTGAAGCTCCAATACTTTGGCCACCTGATGTGAAGAGCTTCCTCATTGGAAAAGACCCTGATGTTGGGAAAGATTGAGGGCAGGAGAAGGGGGCAGCAGAGGATGAGATAGTTAGATAGCATTACCAACTGAATGGACATGAATTTGAGCAAACTCTAGGGGATAGTGGAGGACAGAGGAGCCTGACATGCTAGTCCATGGGGTTGCAAAGAATCAGACATGACTTAGCAACTGAACAAGACCATTATCTTGACTAACTCCTATACATTGAGGCTTGTAATTTTATATTTTTAAATAATCTTTTAAAGCTATATTTCTATCAAAGAAAATCTTGATTACATTTTAAAATGAAAAGAGCCTGACTAATGATCACAACTCCAAAAAAAAGTATGCATGAGAGACAGAAAAGAAATATATCAAAACGTTAGCAGCAGTAATATTTAGGCAATACTACCATGGGTGAATTTTATTCTTCCCTCTACTTTTCTGTATTTTCCAAATTTTCCAGAGTGAGTGATTACATTTTAGCAATGGTTAAAATTACTAGTCTGTGTATTCATGGGAGGAAAAAAGGACTATGTCCAGAAGTTGTTTTCTAAACCAATATTTGAGTTTCTAAAATTCAAGAATGAATGTGTGGAAAAACACTATCAAGTCAAAATGTGGATCCGAAATTTTTCAAGCCAGGTTACCAAACAGGCAACTGATCCAGTGGAGACCCATGAAGAGCTGAGATTCAAGAGGACAAAGCCACTCGTGTGAAGAAACAGAGTGACCATAAATAGGAAGAAGAAGCAGAGACAAGAAATACCTGAAGCAAAAATGACCCAAAATGAACATACTGTTTTGTATGGGTAAGTCTCAGGGGAAGGATTTCAGACCAAACCAAGCTTGGGCATGCTGCTGGACACCCTGTCACTTAACCCTAACCTCTCACAGTACACCCTCTTAATATCACCACCCCCTCTACAACAATTCATATAAACATAATGTAAATAAAAGGATCACTCCATTACAACTGAACGAGGAAATAAACCCATTTCTACTACTGCTACTATTACTTGTTTTATGCTAAATTTTTACTTAAAATTCTTAATGCTATACTATTATGCCCTTATATACGATACAGAGTGGATGTCTGTTTTTGCATACCACCCCTCTCCCCGCTCCCCAATCCATTTCCCCTTCCTCACAGCATTCTGAATTTCCTTCCATCCCTTCCACAAGCCTCAGCTGTGTGCTTTGGGTGAGATTTACATCATATCCAAAGGATGCTCCAAGGAAAATTAAACATAATTACAGTCAGTGGTAAGATGTTTTTAGGCCTTCTGGAAAAGACATGTCTTAGCCTGTCCGTGTGCTTGATGGAGGGTCTGAGGATCTAAGTGTGGAACCACAGGGGTTCCGTATGGAGTCTGAGGGTAAAACCCACACTGGAAAAGGAAGAGTACAGATAAATTTTTGTATGACTCTGCGACTCAAGCAAGGCCAGGGCTGAAAGCCAGGGCTACTGCTAGTCTTTCTTTTTTGCTTAATTCACTTAAAGTTAGGTTTCCATCAGATTATCCATAGTGTGCTTAGTCACTCAGTTGTGTTGACTCTTTGTGACCCTTTGGACTGTAGCTTGCCAGGTTCCTCTGTCCATGGGATTTTCCAGGCAAGAATACTGGAGTGGATAGAAATTTCCTTCTCTAGGGGATCTTTCCGACCCAGGGATCGAACCCACATCTCTGGTATCTCCTACATTGCAGGTGGATGCTTTACCTGTTGAGCCATTCTGTCAGATGTATCTGTTACATTTCTGATTAATATAGTGTATAAACAAAACACTTTCTTGCCTTAGTAAGTTTACTTTCGTGACAGCTACACATATATTTCTCAGTAAAAAAATGTGCTCATCTTGTGATGGTCCATCAAGCAGCACATTATGGTCTGTAGTACATCTTACCAGATTACTCTTCAATTAAGAAGAAATGCTATTGAATATGGTAAGCCATCAATATACAAATCACATCATTTCACAGTAAAAAAAAAAAATTCTATCATATGGTCCATCAGATCAGGATCCCAGGCTCAGTTGAGGACAAAATCTACTCAAAAGCAATTATACCCAGGAGGGAGCTCAACGAATACTTGCTCACTAAATATATCTTGGAGTCTGCTCAAACTTTAAAGAAAAACATGACTCTTACTCCTAGGGGACTTATAATCTATAAAGTATATGAGATGAAGTCATTATACATGGAATTATAGAAGTGAGAATGGGAACAATAAAGTTATGGTTAGAAATGGATGAGATTAAATTTGCTCTATTAGGATAAAAAGCAAGAATTCACATGAAAGAGGTGCAAAACTCATAGGTAAAAAAAGATCCCATAAAACCCAAGTTCTACTTGGAAATCTCATAAACAGCAATGAAACCACAACACATTTTGTTGTTATGCTCAAACTAAGACATTTTATTAGCTAGCTTTACATCTTAAATATTATCTGTTACCAAAGGAACAATTTGCACTAATTCCAAACTAAGCTTTCAAATGGTTGCTTGCTGAAGGAAGAATACTCTTATGCTCAACACCAAATACCTTAATTATAACCTTCAGCAAATCTTATCTTAGAGTTAACTAAAAAACTATTCAGTTCAAATATTAACTACCTCAATAATCCATTTTAGTTATTTTTCCTTAAAAATGTGTGTTGTAGAGTTGAAATCAAAAGAGAAAACTGTAAACATTTTGTAGTTTGGCTGGAAGTAGAGTTCATTTCATGACAATTCAATGTCTTCTAACATATTTCTGATAGCTTCCATAAATCTCAGTAAGGTAAATCCATTACTAATATTTCAAAGGGAAAAGCTAGTTTTTAAAATCAAAGTGCAGTATTAGCCTTTCTTTGTCAGTTGGCAACTTGAAATTTTTGTAGGACTGATGAATACTTCTTTGTGGTTGATCATAGCTTTAATTTTCTCTCATTTAAAAAAAATATCAATTGCACATTGTTGCTTTAACTGAGTAAGTGGATTCTTTCAAAACAGAGGTTAGCCATCTCATTACATTTAGAAACATGGTAGAAATTCTGACCCATCAATCTTTTATCTGTAAAAGAAAAAAAAAAGTATCTGCTATAATTTAACCAATCACATTACACAAAAGGAACCACCAACAACAAACAAAAGGAAAATGGCAGTAGAGTAATCATTATATCAAATGGAACTTTTTGTTTTTCCTGCAATTTTTCTCCTTTCCTAGTCAGGTTATTTGAGATTT
This sequence comes from Giraffa tippelskirchi, assembly GCF_054371585.1. Classification (NCBI taxonomy): domain Eukaryota; kingdom Metazoa; phylum Chordata; class Mammalia; order Artiodactyla; family Giraffidae; genus Giraffa; species Giraffa tippelskirchi. The sequence goes on from NC_137283.1 coordinate 137,070,939, forward strand.
TCTATAATCTCTCCATTATTTCCACAAGAAACTGCATCTTATTTTTAGAATGCTCTTTTATAAAGAATGTTTTGACAAATTAAATGTGAGGCTAATGACAAAGATATTATGTAACATTTACTGAATTCTTTCTAAATGCCAATCACTGTGCCAAGTGCTTTATACAGATCATTTCATAACTCCAGAAAGTAGATTCTATTACCCTGTTTTCATAGATGAATCAATGAAAGGAGAAATGCTATGCTTCTGCAGCTAGGCATTAGTGGAGCAATAACTCAAACTTGGGCTTATGTTTAACTCCAGAGCCTTCTATACGACACAGGTATGTACAACTGAATTTTGATGCAACATGAAGCCCATGTCAAAAGTATCCATCCAGTTAAATGAAGTGAGTAATTTTTATGCAGAAAACAATCATATGAAGCAATGAAGCCCCTTTTAAAAATACACGCATACCTCAGAGATTTTGTGGGTTTGATTCCAGACCACTTCAATAAAGTGAGAATCACAATAAAGTGAGTCATAGGAATTTTTTTGGTTTTCCACTGCATAGAAAATTTACATTTATACTATGCTATAGTCTATTAAGAGTTTAATAGCATTATGTTTAAAAAAAACATGTACATACCTTAACTTAAAAACACTTCATTGCTAAAAATTGCTAATCATCATCTGAGCCTTGGGTGAGTCGTAATTTTTTTTGTAACAGCAACATCAAAGATTACTGATTACAGACACCCATAACAAATATAATGCGAGTGAGTGTTGATGTCACTGTTGTGTCCAACTCTGTTATTCCATGAACTGCAGCCCACCAGGCTCCTTTGTCCACGGAATTCTCCAGGCAAGAATACTGGAGTGGGTAGCCATTTCCTTCTCCAGAGTATCTTCCCAACCCAGGGATTGAATTCAGGTCTCCTACATTAAGGCAGGTTCTTTACCATCTGAGCCATCAGGGAAGCGCAACAAAGATAACAAATAATGCAAAAGTCTGAAACATCTCAAGAATTACCAAAATGTGAAACAGAGACATGAAGTGAGCAAATGCTGTTGGGAAAATGGCGCCTATAGACTTGCTTGAGGCAAGGTTGCCATAAAACTTTATTTCTAAAAGAATGCAATATCTGCAATGTGTAATAAAAGGAGGCATGCTTGTATTCATACCATCTATATTCACATATCATTCTGTGGAAGAAAATTAAAGTTAATGAAATTCTGGTTCATTTCTGGCTATTTTCTCCAAAACTCAGCTGTACCTTACCTTATCCTTACAGATTAGGTATGTTTCAGAAACACTACTGGTATGTTAACCGAACTTTCTGAATGAATGCATTAAGAGCTAGTTATTTAAAGAAAAAAGTAATGAGGGTGCTTCTGTTAAACAAAACCACTACCCCTAATTCACTGACTCTTAAAGTCTGTATTTTCATGATTTGTATTGCATACTTACAGATCTATTTTTCAATGGATTTCCTTTAATTCTGAGCAATATTACTGGTGGAGAAGATAGTCTGGAAGTCTTATTATGAGAAGATCTAAGACCAATCATTTTCTTCTCATCATTCTTTTAATTTTTTAATATAATTTTAAAAATGTTGTTCTAATATCATAACTGTTCCCCTTAAGCCATAAAATCTCAGGAATAATTCTTAAAAAGTAGAAAAAGAAAAGACATAATAACCATGGACACATAATCAGTCACTTTAAAATACCTCAGTCACTACACCAGCAGCTATGGTAGAACCACTGTAGCGCAGCATGAATCTCCCCAGCTCTTTAAAGTCTTTGTACAGCTCAAGAGCCACTGGTCTTTGTGTCTGTAGCTCCACTAATGCATTCTGGCCTTTGGTCAACAATCTATCATGAAAAATAAAATAAAAGAAACCAATGGATATCTAATAGAGGTAAAAAAAAGTAATTAAAATCTGCAAAATAAACACTTCACATTCCATCTATAAGTCAACTTAGTTTTTAAAAAAACTTAAAAAGAAGAAAGGGATTTTCTTTAAGTGAAAATATATGCTTTTAAATTTGGGGCGGACAGTTGAAAGAAATGAGAAGAGTAGTTCTAGATTTAAGAAATATTAGCTAGTTCATACATGTGTGTGCACACATATATACACACATACATACATATACACATATTTTTTTTAAACAATCCTCCAAATACAACTCTACCCCTTCAAGGATCCTATAATCTAAAATACTCAGGACCTCTGCACAAAAACCTTCTCTTTCATTCCCTCATGAAATTAAAGAAAATGATGCATTTGCATCTTAAAAGTGGAATGCAATGTCCTATGTCTTCCCCAGTAAAGTCTTAATAAAAGTTATCTTTAAAGAGGACACTTTCCTAGTGCCAAAACACTACCTGAGCGTTCTCTCTCTCTCCTTCCCTCCTCTCTCTTTTCTAACCTGGGAACAGTGGTTCTTTAACAGAGGTTCAAGATAAAAACACATAAGATTTTCCCACAACATGTTGTTTGTAGGAAACGAAGGCAGACTAGTCATGGGCCTGATCATAAACAGCTCCACACAAATAAGCAAACAAATAAAAATCCTTGTGCATGGGCCCCACCAGCTTACTAAAAGAAGAAGAACCCAAAGGGGACATAATGAAACATTCTCTAATTCACTTTTGATGTATTCTAGAAGGCTAGAGGACAGCAATCAAAAACTCCCCTTCTGAAAGACGGCTTTAGAGACAGAAAGATAGAATAAACCAAGGTTTCCAAAAAAGTATGCCAAAAATTCTAAATACAGGTTTTGGGCAATTTCAGCTTAAGGTCCCATTTGTTACAAAGGGGAATATTTAACATATTCATAATTTGCAGTTAAGTCTGGTTCTAGAAAGTCTGACTCCATCCCATATAAATCAATCGAGTCTACAACGTGCCTGAAGTGGAAGCAAAGCAGAAAGGCTAAATGATGTTGGTGCAAAATAAAAGGACAAAGCTACAGATACGGTGATTGGAAAAACTAGCATGATAATATATTAAGATCTAGTGTCAGCATCACTGAGCTAGGACTCTGCAGCAGGAGCAGGGAGGGGAAAATTCAGGATTAGATCTGTTGGGTCAGTATCAGATTGAGAACTTTCCAAATCACTTATATCTCAGTCCAACAGCCTGGTTCCTGCCAAAAAATATAATTTATGTGAACAAACTGACTGGATTAGAATCTTGAGCCTGCCACTTGCTAGCTTTGTGATCTTGAACACGTTATACAATCTCTCTAAGCCTCAGTTTCCTTATCTGAAAAATGGGAAACATAAAATACTTGATTCATATTGTAGCTGAGAATGTAAACCACACAAAAGCACTTATGACAGAACCAAGAAAATAGTGGTCCTCAAGAAACATCAGTCACGATTAGTTCTATGACAATTCTCAGTACGTTATGGCAGGCACTCATGCTAGAAGCTAGAGACTCAGGTTAAAAATAAAGAACTATCTTTAAAAGAGGGGTTAAGTAGCCTCTTCTTCTAACTAATGAAGAAACAGTCATGGGTGTTAGAGTAGTGTGAACTTCTGTCTTCTACTCGTAACCAACCCTAAATTAACCCTCTAACCACCTTGGCCTCTTATACAGGTGCAAATGAGGAGGAATACCCCAGGACTTAAAAAAGGGGATTTTGGGTGGGATTCCCCAATAGGGCTAAAGTGAGGAAAACCCCAATGCTGAAGCAGCCAAGCCAAACTGTGGTCAGTCTTTAGTTGAATTAGAGTAAGAAACTCAAGGTTCTCAGGAAGCACTTCTTCTGAAAAATCCCTAGCCTATCCCAGCCAAAGGGGAACTGTCCACACGTAGACCTAGATACTAACGGTAATCAGAGGGGATCGACTTGTGATCACTTCAGCCCAAGGAACCAGGTGACTTTAAGGAGGGAAAAAGGATATTTCCCAGGTGGGAAAAAAACAGTGTGTAGGTCACTCTCTCCTTGAGGCATTCTTAGCACAGGACATGATTCTCATGAGGGGGTAACAAGATAGTATAGAAGAACAATCAGTTGGTATTTGGGACAAGTGGCTAGGCATAAATCAAACTCATCTTCAAAAATGTAAGACCGATTTTTTTAAATGCCTTCATTTTTACATCATCGGTATCTAGGGCTTGATAGTTAAATAAAAACTTATATTTACATTTTTATTTACAATTCACACCCATCACTATCATATGTAACAGAAATTATATCAAGCATTCCTACCTAAAATAGGAGCTTAAATATTTGTTTTTGTGTTTTCATCCAGTCCATTAAAAAAATGACTTCTGGAACAAGTTAAAACAGACTTATCACAAAGAGAATTCACTTATCATAAAGAGAAATATTATACAAATGAATTCATCTGTAAGAAATGTACTTATATTGTATTTGTTATTTATGCATTAAAACACTTACTTAGGCTTTTTCTTTGTGACTTCACCAGTGCTTTTGTTTAAGACACTAATCAATCTTTTAATAACAGCGGGTTCACTGACGGTTTGGTAGTGTAACAGCACCTAAAACAACAATTGTAACACAAAAAAGTTGTTGGCTGCAGCATCTCTAGCCTTCTACTCTGGCACTCACACTGCATCACATCAGCCTCGGAACTACTGCCTGGAGTCGCGGGATCTCCAGCTGCTTCCTTGAAGCCCCACCACTCTCACCAGGCTGTCCCTTAACTCACGAGGGGTAAGGTCATGGGAAGCAGTTCCAATCGCTCGTCCACCACTACGGTGGAAACCTGGGTAAATTACATAATCTTCCTTACATGGTTACCATGGGAATGAAATAACATCAGAGACAGTGCTTGGTACAGTAGATGTTCAGCAAATGTGAACTGTTTCATCATAAAAACGAGGGAAGGGAAACTGTGTTAACATTCAGCAGTAATGAGTATTATTCATTGTTGGATAATGAGACTAAAGTATTAAATGGATGTTTAGACAGGCTTTGAAGTCAGGCAGACCTGAATTTGAATCCTTACTCCATGCTTTCTAGGCATGTGAGCTGGGACAAGTCCCATAATAACCCTTCCCACCCCTCCACCCCCAATATCCCCAGCCTCAGGTCCCTTGTCACTTAAGTGAGGAAAACCAGACAATGTTATTTCAAAGTGGTGCCCAATACATAGTAAAGCGGAAGTTAACTGATGACCTTATATATTAGCTATTATTGCTCATGTTTCACATGTAAGGAAATTAGTATCAAATAGGTTAAGCAGCAATAGCAGTGCCAAAACCACTAACAGAGAAAGAACAGTCTTTTCAACAAATAGAGCTTGGAAAATGGGATATTGAGATCCAACAGAATGAAGATGAAGCCTTATATCATATACAAAAATTAGCTCAAAATGGAGCAAAGACCTAAATAAAAGGACTAGAACTATGAGACTCTTAGAAGAAAATAGAAGGGGAAATCTTCTTAGTGTTGAATCTGGCAATGATTTTTTGGATATGACACCAAAAGTAAAGCAAAAAAAGAAAAAGAATTTTAATATACTGGATATCGGCAAAGTTTAAGGTTTTTGTGCATCAAAGGATATAAGAGTAAAAAGTAAACCCACAGAATGGAAGAGGGTATCTGCAAAAGATACACTGATGTGGAATTAAAACCTAAAATATATTTAAAAAAAAATGAAAAGATGCTCAACATCAATAACCATTAGGGAAAAAACAAATCAAACATCACAATGATACATCCCTTCAAAATCATTAGTTTACCTATTATAAACAACAAACAAAAAGTCATCCCCCCCACACAAGAAAGGAAAATAAATGCTGACGAGGCAGAGGAGAAATCAGAGCCCCTGAGTACTGCTGGTAGGAATGCAAAATTGGTATAGCTGCTGTAGAAAAGTTTAGTGGCTCCTCAAGAGTTAAACACAGAATTTTCACATGATCAGGCAATGCCACTCCTAGATATATACCCAAAAGAATTGAAAGCAGGGGCTCAAACAGATTTGTATGCCGATGTTCATAGAAGCATCATTTATATCTGTCAAAAGATGGAAACAGCCCAAATATCCATCAACAGATAAATGCATAAACAAAAAGTGGTATATACTTACAATGAAATATTATTGTCTTAAAAAGAAACAAAACTCTGATACATACTACAGCATGGATGAACCTCAAAAACATTATGTTAAGTGAAACAAGTCAGACACAAAAGGACAAATATTGTATAATTCCACTTACACGAGGGATGTACAACAGGCAAATTCACAGAGAAACAAAGCAGAACTGTGGTTACCAGAGGATGGGAGAAAGTATAATAGCAGAAGTGACTGTTTAATAGCTACAGAGTTTGGGATAAGGAAAAAGTTCTGGGGGTGGATAATGTTGATGGTTACACAACAAGGTGAATGTACTTTAATGACACTGAACTGTATTAAAAATGGTTAAAATGGTAAATTTTCCATTATAAATATTTTATCACAATAAAAAAATAAAAATAAAAACATGAAATTTAAAGTCTAATTCATTCGTCTGTTTTTTCCTTCTTAAATATATAGAGTTTACCATATAAACAAGAGAAACAAAAAGTATGTATTAAAGAACTAGTCCCTAAACAGTGATATTTTAATTGCTCAGGAAGCCTTTTCTTGGTTAAACTTTTAAAAATTGTGAGTTTCTTCCCACAGACAATGGATTAAATGACAAAACGTGATCATTGTTTTCTGAGACAAATTTCATCCTGGTATTTGTGAATCAACACATGTGAGTGGAATCTCATAAAGTGGCGCTGAAAAAAACGTTTAATTCATAAAAGAAACTACAGTACACAGGAAGACAGTATTACTATTCAAAGTAATTACTGACTTCCTGACCTCTCTACCTCTCCATTGGCAAAGATTATTTCTGCATGAGTAAAATCACAGTAACCAACCTCTCCAGCTTCTCCTCACTGGATATTGCTGCTTTCTAAGAATGAGTGCAAGTCATTCATAGCAATTTCTTTCCTATCAACATGTGAATTCTGAATATTTAAAAATCAAGTATTTGGAAAGAAAATTTTGCCTCTTATTTTTTTTTTTAGCATGGGAGAAATGAAATATGATTATAAAACTAAAATGCTTAAATGATATCTTACAAATATACTTTCATAAGATCAAATTTACAAAGAAATCATTATAAAGAATTATAGCAAAGTATATAGTTATCTCAAATAAAGGTGCAGAGGTATAAAATAAATTTAAATGAGCTAAATAAATTTATTCCCAATCTTTAAAATACTATTACTAATTAAATAAAGTTTAAAGGTCAATTACTATTACTGCCTTACTTTTATTTCAGAGATGCATCAAATGGAGAAAATGATCTGTCTATATTTTCAAAGGCAAGCCATTTAATTCCACTGAGAAACATTTTTTATTGTCGTGGAGAACCTGTACTATATAAGCTGATCAAGAAAAGAAAGATAAGTCTAGTGGGAAAAACGCCCATTTGTTAAACAGCAAAAGCAAGGTACCAAACTATAAACAGAGTATGGTCCCAAATATCCGGAAAAAAAAAAAAATTACAAAGACCTTTCCTGGATAAGTAACAATATAGTATACTGATCCACGGTTTTATATATATATATATATATATATATATATATACACACACACACACATGAGTGAGTGAGTGAGTGAAAGTCGCTCAGTCGTGTCCAACTCTTTGCAACCCCATGGAAACCCTATATATACATACACACACATATACAGATCCAGCTATACATATACAGATCCATATATATATAATTTGTAGATCCATCAGTATAATATAAAGATCCATAGTAAGATCTGATTTTAGAGAAGGAAATGGCAACCTACTCCAGTATTCTTGCCTGGAGAATCCCATGGACAGAGGAGCCTGGTAGGCTACAGTCCATGGGGTCGCAAGAGCTGGACACAACTTAGCGACTAAACCACCACCACCCTCCCTCTTCCCATAAACATGTATGTTCCAATGGTGCTAGTCAATGATGACCTGCAAACCAACCTCATAGCTTCAGCACAAAGTTTACCTTATGTCAAGTATCCCCAGAATATACCAGATACCAACGTACACAAAAAAATACTCTGAAATGTAGAGTAGATATTTATAGGTTATGCAATTATAGAATGTTATTGTTTTTATTTTTGTGTTTTCCAAAATTTCAAAAAAAACAAAGACACAATCTAAGAAGCAATCTTTAGAACTCAGCAAAAAAGTATCTACCAATTTCCTTAAATGAATTTTTTTTACTATCATCAGTTTGTATCCTATTGATTATTAAATTTCTTATCACTGCCTCTTTGAAAATAAATGCCAGACTTATGGATCAAAATAAAAAGCAAAACATGATTTTCAAATTCTAATTTCATGTTTTTCTGGATTAGAGTAATACAATGGTAGTTGAAAATAACAATAGCATCATCAGTTATAAAGAGAGTTACCACTTCCTAGGACAAAGTTACAGTGAATTTATAAAAACAGTAACAAACATTTTGAAACTTACGGGAAATCCTTTAGTGATAGGTATTTCAATATTAAAGATGAGGATTCGGGCTCTGAAACGAGTGCAAACCTTAATGGGTTCTTTGGGGACACAAAATATGCAGCCAACACTGTAAACAACAAAACAAAACAAAAAGGACAGTAGGTAGTAGTTGGGGAAATAATTAAATACATATCAAATACCTCTAAAACCATTTACAAAGTAAAACAATCAAGTAAATTAGGGACTTTTAAATACTCCCTTCTAGGTTCAAGCATGGCTTTACACCATTATTAACCTTATCTCATTTTCACATACTAGTTTTCCCTCAAAGAACATGTCAGGTATACATGCTGATGTGTATTAATTTAAATTTTAGTAGGTTTTACTTATTCTTATACTTCCACAAGTGCCTATTTTTGACCAAAGGAGATTCAGAATTAACATTCAATCTTTCATTTGAGCTGGTGAACTGCAAATTTTTACATGTTTTGAGGTTCTACATCCAAAACAATGGTTGCTTAAACTCATTTTCTCACTCACTTGATTTTGATGATATCCATTCCAACCAACGTAAGACTGACATGATCTCCTGCTGCCGCCCAGTCGACAGGTTCATCGTGCAGAGTGATTCCTGGAAATGAGTAAGAACTAAAGCATACAGTGAAACACCTTAATACCAAACCATAACAACTAAAGGAGTCGGGCTGAATTGTACCTCATCAGTCACTACTCATCATTTTCAATATGAATGGATTGAGAGTGAGAAGTGTTAACTGTGAGCGTTGAGGAAAACACACTTCCTCCAGACTTGACTCTTCTGGACCACCACCCTAAACACAGAGTGACTTGCATTTGTCCATAAAAGGCTGATTTCTACTTATTTAACCAAAATTTTTAAAACTCATTTACACAACTAGTATACTCATTATATAGGCCCCACTGCAATACTTCTCTTACATTAATCGATGCAGGCATAAAAGTACAGCTCCAATTATTTTTAATAACATAAAAGATGCGACTGGGGGAGATGCTTAGCAGTATTTTATTCTCTTGAGCACTGCTTTAATCAGACAACCACTTCAACAATCTCCTGTGTTCTCTGAGTAACCTACAGGGCGTCAGTACTCAGTCAGATGGTGCCCTTAGCACACCCCTTCACTGTTCCCAGCTCAAGAGAACTGCTTCTCAGAGAGAGATCCACAGCAATAAACAGTTACATGAAAAGGAGATTCATAGTGTAAAAAAATTTTTAAATGATCCCAGTTGTTGCTATATACCTTTATTACCTAGGGAAAATCCTGGAGTACAAATGCAAAGGGCAATAATACTCAGGTATTTAAATAAAGGCTTTTAAAAAGTTGTTCATATTTTCTGATTCTGTGACGTAAATTCCTTTCCATTGTAACCTGAGTCTTCTGTGGAAAAAGGTATGTAGGCCAACCACTGGGGAATAGTTCTTGACTGACATGTTTTTAGTAAATTACAATTCACCCATCTATTCCTCAAAGTACTTACCTTTCCCATGTAGCGTCCTCTTAAGTGAGTTTCTCTGAGACTCTCTGGGAGTTCAAGGAGAACTTTAAGGGCTCTGAGACAACCTAAAGCTTTATTCAAAATTTTATGTAGGTGTACATCTGCATTAATCTGAGAAGAGGGGCCATAACTTTCATCAAGGTATCAAAGAACTCCAAAAATGTTAACAATTATGATATTTTTAAATGTTGGTTATAATTTAAACTAATTAAATTTAGTTTTTTCATGTAAATCTAAAATGACCGTATGTGATTTTCAGTTTGAAATGTGGAATTGAAATCAGGAGCTACTCAAATAGACTAAAGATTGCCTTCAGCTTAGGATTTAAGAGTTTTCATACTGTTAGTTCAATTATAAAATTTTCTCAAGATAATATATAATCTGATTTCCTTCCCCCAAACATGTTATACTGTCCTATACGGTGATATTTACTTTCTTAAGAACATTTTTCATTGGAGTAAGTTCTTTTTTAACACTCTAAGTGAAAATGTAATTTAGAATTTCCATTTGTTAGTAGCAGACTTAGTCAGTTCTCTTTTTTAGGATATTACTGGTTAGTGAGCCACAGCAGTACCTAAAGTGTTCAGATACAATGTGCGTTAAACAATCAAGTAAATCAAGCAAAAGCATTAGAGTGAGAAATTGGGTTAGAAGGGTGATTCTCACAGAGTGAAGTGGTGCTTCTGACGTGGCTTCCCTTTAAGAACCACCGGATTAAAGATAAGTGGTTGGAATTTTTCTGGTGGGGTAGAAACAGAATGGAAAGAGCAAAAGAACATGGAACTTTCAGAAGTGACCAAATTATAATTTTGGAGTTCACAAAGGAGCCAATCTGTAAGGTCCATGACCATGGTTTATGATCATAGCTTGAATTCATGTCTAAATGATTATATAAAAAAAGTTCTTATTCTTAAAAAGCTCATTAACACATAAAGAAATCAGTATTTCAAGAGTATTTCAGTTCTTGATCACTTTAAGAGACAAAAACAGAGATTTAAACTTGCAAATGACAGGATTATGAAAAATGATTCCTTTTTAAAAAGTGTAAAATAACTTCGGCTTTCATTCCCTTATTCATCTTTAAATTTACATTAAACTCTGTTACCTAGCAGATATTCATTAATTTCTTCTAATCCTTAAGGGAGCAGCTTTTAAAGTAAACAGAGCGATTCAAAAAAATACACAATTGAATTCATAAGCTAGTTAGGTACAACTCTGGTTATAAACTATAAATAAGAGTAACAAAAGGACGTGACTCAGCAACTGAACAACAAAAAACAGAAGGAAAAGTAGAAAATTTTTTTAAAAATTTAACATTATCAGTAGGTTATAATTAGCTTAAAATTGTTACAAATATTTACAGTATAAAGATCTTCAGTTTAATGTTGAAGTCAGAGATTTAGTTGGAAGCTAGATTAAGGTTAGAACAGAATTATAAACTTAAAAGCAGAATTCAAAAAAGAAGAACATGTACATATGGTCAAATGATTAGAAGAAAGAAACAGTTACTAGCTATTATGAACGGTCATGCATACAGAAGCAGTAATTGTGGCATTTAAAACTAGCTCAATTTCTCTTTTCAACATCAGGATTCTCTGCATTTTGCATCTTATTTTCTTACTTGGGTCTTCCTGTAAAAAATTTTTTTGGGTATAAACATGATATAGGTTGATAACTTATAGTAATTCTGAAATACACATTTCAAAACAACAGACTGTAGCAGTCTGCTTTGCCACTGACTGTTCAGTGCCAGGATGGGGTCAGACTTAATTTCTGCTACTGAATACTATTTTAAATGTAGCTGACAGGTGTCTATACATCTGATTCAGTCCTATCCAGGCTTCTCGAATCAATGTCAAGAAAAAAGAAAAATGCTACCACAGTAAGAATGTCATATGTACATTTATACACACATAGTCACAACTGAAAAAAATCGTTTAATGTTTTCACATTTTTATCTTCAACAGTTAGTATCATTTTGACAGTCAGTTACAATTTCAGTAAGAGGTTATTTACTCTGGAGTTAATAACTAAACTACTTTTAAAAATTTGCTGTCTCAATGTAAGGGTTGTTTAACAAAAGAATTTTGCAGAGGAATACCTTTTGCAGTACAAGTTTCATTAGGAGGCATTGCTAGTAGTCGGTCACCAGTTTGGATATAACCAGCTTCAATTTTACCAGTTACACAAAATCCAGATCCTTGATCTGCAAAACATGCCAAAATTTTGTTATGGTTTGCTTACCAGTATCATCTGATGCTTAACATTGCTAGCTGTACTTAGCTCCCTGTGTGCTGTGCTAAGTCACTTCAGTTGTGCCTGCTTCTTTGTGACTCTATGAACTGTAGCCTGCCAGGCTCCTCGGTCCATGGGATTCTCCAGGCAAGAATACTGGAGTGGGTTGCCACGCGCTCCTCCAGGGTATCTTCCTGACCCAGGAGTCAAACCTGACTCTCTTACGTCTCCTGCGTTGGCAGGTGGGTTCTTTACCACTAGTGCCACCATTTCCTACTAGTTATATGAAAGCAGTAGTTCAGTGAACATTAAGCAACGATTGTTTCAGAATTTTTAATGTATCTACTAAATATGGCATACCACATTCTATTTTCTTATAAATAAAAATATTTATATTAGAAAAAGTAGGAATCCCGTCTTCAAATATTTATTAATGCTTACTAAATACCAGGCATTATGCTAAACTCTGGGAATAAAGAGATGAAAATATAAGCCTCTACCTAGAAGGAGTTTACACCAGTGAAGAGAAAGGCAAAAACAATTACACTGTCCCAAGATAAAAGCTATTTATAATGTGCAACAGAAACAAAACAAGGTGCATCCATGATAATGGGCAATGACTACACTTTAGCCAGGCACTTAGAAGAAAAAGAATCAGGAGTTTACCAGGTAGCCTGTATGCATATGCAAAGGCATAGTCATAAACGAATGTGGGGTGTGCTAAGACCCATGTGTCATTTATATGGAATTTGTATGGGACCATATGGAATAATGAGGGAAAGCCAAGAGAGGAAGCAAAGGATGCAGACACGGAAAAAATAATAATGGTGCCTCATAAATCATGCTTAGGGTTTGAATTTCATCCTTAGTTAAGTAACTGGAAACTAGTGAAGAATTGTGAAATGGAGAAGTGACATGATGGTATTTCTGTGTCAGAGTGGAGAGGTTGACTGAAATGCATATGTTGACTGCAAAAAGAGCATATGTTGACTGCAAAAAGAGAAGAAACTCAAGAATTTGAGAATAAGATATGACCGATTTAAGGTGATAAGAGTGGGGAATAATGGCAAAAATAAGAGAAATCTGAGATGATGTGTATTAACCGTGAGGCAGAAAATTAAAGAACAAGATCCATTTTAGCCTTGGTGAATCTGAAGTGTCTGCAAGGCAGACAGGTGAAGAAGATGTGTTCACGGGGGCCCCAATCATACCAAATCCATGAGAATGGAACCCTGGGAGCATACTCCCTGTGGAGATGCCCAGCAGCAGTTAGCAGATTATCTGCAGGGTGAGAACAGGTTTGGGTTGAAGATTTGGGGTGGATCAAGATGTAGGAGATAGAAGAAATCATGGATGTTGGTCAAAAGGAGCGTGTAGAGTAAGAAAAGTGAAGTGACAGACACAAGTTAAAGGACAGAGACAGGGGAGGCCAGAGGAGAGAGAGAGAGTTGAAACAGTGGGGCAGGAGAAAGTGGGTCATGGAAAGCAAGGGGGAAAAGTTTCAGGGTGGATGTGGCTAGCAGCCTCAGAAGAAATGCCAAATTCATGTAAGATGGAAGTAAGACAGAACTGAAAAATGCATACTGACTCTGGCAACCAAGAAGTCATCTGATAATCTCAGTGGGAACACACTGAGAAAGGCAATGCAGGCAGAAGCCAGGAAGCAGCCTGAAGAAAGAAGAGCAGGTAAAAAAGTAGAGTCAGCAAATGCTGTCAGTCAAAAAAAGAATTAAGCACATCTTATTTTTTAAATAGATAATAGTAGCATTTTGAAAAGCATTACCACAATTTCTCTTCTACTAGAATGCTGGAAGATGGTAATAATAAATTTCAATTTCACGGAATGATTTTTGTGAAGCACCTTCATTTATTCATTTATTAAACATTTATTAAGCATGTGTTATGTGCCAACCACTGAGCTAGGTCCTGCAAATATTGAAACAGAAGTAACAATACTTGCTCTCGAGGAGTTCACAATCTAAACGAAATGAACAGCATAGAAACAAGTATAACGCGGCATGAAAAATGCAACGAGAGCACATACAGAGATCACGGAGGAACACCTTAGGGTATGTATGTGGATGACCTCACTTATCATCTCCAAATTATCAATTTATTGCTACTCAGTTCCAAATCTACTCTTTACTGCCCACTCTGTGGTAATGAAAATTTGGGGAATAGCTGACATCTTTACCATACTGATTATTCCAATACGTTAAGTACATTATATTGTTTTATTTATTAAGACCTTTTATTTCATTTCCATGTTATATTTTTTTTTTTTACGTAAGGCCTTGCAAACATTAAATTAGATGTATTCTTAGATATTTAATACAATACCTCCTCTAACACCTCTTCTAAGTTTGTCCTTCCTTGGGTTCACTTCATCAGTCCTAGGGTGCCATATAGTCCCTGGTATCTTATAGTCATTCTTTTTTATCATATTAATAATTCTCTACATTAAACTTCCCATTTTACCTATGTGTCATATCTATTTCCTGACCGAAACGGCTACATATGGGTAGGAAATAAACAAGTGAAGAGAAAGAAGAGCACAAGATGGGTAGGCACAGTGGCAATAAAAACCTTCTATGATTAAGAAACACAGAATGATCCAGTTTGGCTGAAGGATACAGAAACTAAAGGAATTCATTGGAAGGACTGATGTTGAAGCTGAAACTCCAATACTTGGGCCACCTCATGCGAAGAGTTGACTCACTGGAAAAGACCCTAATGCTGGGAAGGATTGGGGGCAGGAAAAGAAGGGGACAACAAGTGGATGAGATGGTTCGATGGCATCACCGACTCGATGGACATGGATTTGGGTAAACTCTGGGAGTTGGTGATGGACAGGGAGGCCTGGCGAGCTGCAAATCATGGGGTCGCAAAGAGTTGGACACGACTGAGCAACTGAACTGAACTGAACTAAATGGGAGAAAAAACAAAACTACAAGGCTAGAAAGATAAAAGACTAGGTTTTTTTTACACTTGGAAGAGGAGTAAGATATAAAAGTGAAAGTGAAAGTCACTCAGTCGTGTCTGACTCTTTGCAACCCCATGGACTATACAGTTCATGGAATTATCCGAGCCAGAATACTGGAGTGGGCAGCCTTTCCCTTCTCCAGGGGATCTTCCCAAACCAGCGATCGAACCCAAGTCTCCCGCATTGTGGGTGGATTCTTTACCAGCTGAGCCACAAGTGAAGCCTAAGTAAGATATGAGGAAATGGTAAGTAAACTGAAGATTTTTCTGAGTGGGGGCATTAAGTAACTAGAATTACGTACCATTAGCATAAAGAAGGGAGAATCGGAAGACAACACAAAAATTTTGTCCAATGGAAGCAACCTAGATGTCCATCAGCAGACGAATGGATAAGGAAGCTATGGTACATATACACAATGGAATATTACTCAGCCATTAAAAAGAATACATTTGAATCAGTTCTATTGAGATGGATGAAACTGGAGCCCATTATACAGAGTGAAGTACGCCAGAAAGAAAAACACCAATACAATATACTAATGCATATATATGGAATTTGAAAGATGGTTAATGATAACCCTATATGCGAGACAGAATAAGAGACACAGATGCATAGAACAGTCTTATGGACTCTGAGGGAGAAGGTGAGGGTGGTATGTTCTGAGAGAATAGCATTGAAACATGTATTTATCATATGTGAAACAGAACACCATTCCAAGTTCGATGCATGAGACAAATGCTCAGGGCCGGGGCAATGGGACGACCCAGAGGGATGGGATGGGGAGGGAGGTGGGAGGGGGGTTCAGGATGGGGAACACATGTAAACCCATGGTTGATTCATGTCAATGTATGGCAAAAACCACTACAATATTGTAAAGTAATTAGCCCCCAACTAAAATAAATAAATTTATTAAAAAAAAAAAAATTTGCAGAAGACCCAAACATTTCTCTGAAGAAGACATTCAGATGGCCAATAAATACATGAAAAAATGCAAATAAATAAATAAATAATTTTGTCCAACAACAGAGGCCAAGAGAGAATGGAAAGGCAGGGCCATACTGGAGAAGGCCAACAGAGGTAGCACTTACCTTTGAAAACATCAGATACACACAATCTAAAAGGCTTATCTATAGATCTTTGAGGAGGCTTGAAGGAATCTGGGAAAAATGGTAAAAATAGAAAGGTTTAATTTAAAAGTAATTTTTGATTCATGTCCAATGAGTCCACTATACTCCTATGTCTCCTAGAAAATATTTTTAATACTAACAGCAAGTTGACTGTGATTCATATAATACTTTGTAGTTAATGAAATGTTTTCACATGTTTCTTATTTAATGTCACAACAGTCTGTGAGGTAGGTGGAGTAGGCATTAATTAAACAAGAAAACTTTGGCATCAATTTGAATATTCATATAATTCTAAAACTGGTAACCTCACTCCTGACTATAAACACTATCCATTTTCACATAAATCACTGTCCTCTATAAAGAACTCTAAATAATAATTACTATCAAGTTTATAACGTATTAAAATTAATATGGCAGTAGTCTTACCAATTTGTTCTAATAAACATAGTCCTTTATACCATTTTGTAAGTTCACTTGATTGAGATCTTGTGATTAGATTTTCACCACTGAGACCACTTGTAGGGATAAAAGCTACATCACTTTCCTATAAAAAAGGATTGAACACATGAAACTCAATACAACATTGTTTTTCTTTTTTTTGTTTGGCTGTGCCATAGGCATGTGGGATCTTAGTTTCACAACCAAGGATTGAACCCATGTCCTCTGTACTAGAAGCAAGGAGTTCTAACCATCAGACAGCCAGAGAATTCCCAATACAACATGATTTTTAAAAAGCTAAAAGGTTCACTATTACCATAACTGTACCAAGTTTGCAAAAGTAACAATGTACTTTTCAAAAAGTAACTTAAATCATAGAACTACTGCCCTGATGACATCTGATTCAACAGTTTCCAACCTTTTTTATTTTGTGGGAAACTTACAAGTCTGTTCCAAAACACTCAAGCATTTTTACCTAGTAACATAGGTATATTTCATACTTTTGCTGGAGAAATTTCTCTCTACTAGTTTCTACACTCCTCTGTGACCTCCCTAAACCTATACATCTAATAAGTGGAGAAAAAGTCTTATACTAAATCCAAGCCAATTTATGCCATTTTCTAAAACAAAGTAGTCCAAAGAACCTAAGATACATATAATACCAGGAAGAAATAAAAACAAAAAGAATTAAACATACTGAACAAGACAAGAATACCAAAGTAGTTTTTTCTCTCATATCAGTAAGATGAGACTTAAGAAAAGTACCCAAATAAATTTAAAATTTATCTTACCTTAAAACCTGCTTGCTTAAGAAAGTGCCCAAGTTTTCCAGTAATCTCTTGAAACCTTTCTTGTTGCCAATTAACCTGACAAAGATCCAATTTATTTTTAAAACTATGCTTCAGACCATGCTATATATAAAATATTTTAATTTCTGAAATAAAATATAAATAATTAAGACTATGAAATATAATTATAAAATCTATGAAAATATGAAATCTATTTAAAATTAAAGCTCAGAATGTCAGATCTTACTTAATAGTCTAAATGATCTAAAAGTAGCTTTTCCTACAACAGAAAGCCTGGAAACAAACACCAAAACATAGAATTTTTTGTGTATGCTAATTTTGTTTTTTTCGTTCAGTTGCTAAGTCATGTCCAACTCTGTAACCTATGGACTGTAGCCCAACAGGCTCCTCTGTCCATGAGATATTCTAGGCAAGAATACTGAGTAGGCTGCCTCTAAAAGTGAATTCAAATGTGAGGAGAAAAAGTGAGTTCCTTATTAAATTTTTCCTTGGACCAACTGCTTGACCAACTGAAATAAGATAAAATTATCAACACCTACTCAAGTCAACTAGACTTCTTAGTATATGTATATATACATACACTAAGACTTCTTAGTATATGTAATGTTCATATGATATGAATTCTAGATAAGTATTCCCATGCTACAGTATTCAGGGGTAAATGTAAAAATAACTATAACTTGTAAGTTACAGGGAAAGTCATGTCAAAATAAGATGGATTAACAGATGGATACAGGGGTAGACAGACAAAAATGAGATCAAGCAAGTGAAAGAATATTATGTACGAGGTATAATTTGGGTGTCTACTGTAAAATTCTTCCAACTTTGCTTTATGTCTGAATATTTTCATACTAAAATGTTGGGGAAAAAATAAAAGGTATATGTAATGATGATACCATAAAAGAACTATGTAGAAAATTTAGGTGAATATGTATTTGATCCCAGGATAAGAAAATACCTAAGCATAAAGAAAGAAATTAAAAGGAAATTGTAATGTCTTTAATAAATAAATTATGCTTACAAATTACTCAGTTTTAAAACTTAAAAAAAAATCAAATTATATAAATTCAAAAAGATACAAATGATAAATAAATACACAAAGAATGTGCGTGCAAAAAGTTGGATATGACTGGAGGCCTCAGTCTTCAGGAAAAGTAGAAAGAGCCAACCAATTCTTAAAATCAGCAATAAAAAAGATAACCCAGGAGACCTCCCTGGGATGGATGGAAGGAAGCTTTGCCAATAGACCTCCTCAGCACCCGTACTGCCCCTAAGGAACAGGATGGTCTTAGTCCTTATGACTTTTTGAAACTTTTTGCAACCATGAGGACTGTAGCCTGCCTGCCATGCTCCTCTGTCCATGGGATTCTCCAGGCAAGAAAACTGGAGTGGGCTGCCATGCCCTCCTCCAGGGGATCTTCCAGACCCAGAGATCAAACTCACATCTCCTATGTCTCCTGCATAGACAGGCGGGTTCTTTAGCACTAGCGCCACCTGGGAAGCTCTTCTGATCATGTACAGCAAGTCTTAAAAAACATACATATCCTTAGGCCCAGAAATTTCCACAGAAAACTATTTCTAAATACACGCACAAAACTGAAAATATTCAAAAGTAGGGGGCTGTCTGAATAAAGTATATCTTCAAAATATACTAGAATAAAGCTGTAAAACCTCTTTACATAAAAATTATTAGTTACTTAGAAACAAAAACAAGAATATTGCCAATTTTTTGAAAAAAGTAGGTAATGAAGCAGACTAGAACCCAATGTTATAAAGAAAAAGATTTTTATGTGCAAAAATAAACTGAATGTAAGTACAAAATGAAAAGTTAAAAATCTGCAGGAGGGGGAGGCTGGAAATACAGTTTATTTCAGGTTTTCCTCATACCAGAATAAATAAGCATTTTTATAACTAAAAATGATTTTAAGATTTGTAAGTTAATTCTAAAGGTAAGAATTTATCTTCTTGCTTAGTACTACTAATACCTCATTTAATATCAGCATCATGCATTTAGTCTTTAAAATATGACAACTAGGCTAAGAAAATGTATACTGGTCACATCTGAGGTCATCAACATGGCAGAACATCATCTTAATCAGCATCTAAAATGAATATTCAAAAAGCCTTTAAATACCTGGTCCATTTTATTGACTGCAACTGCAAGCTGGGTCACTCCAAGAGAACGAACCAAGAGCCCATGCTCTCGTGTTTGTCCCCCAGTCTCAAATCCAGCTTCAAACTCTCCCCTGCTGGCATCTACAACTAAAACAGCTACATCTGCCTAAAAAATGAAAAAAAAAAAAAAAATCTAAGCTAGAAACAATGTCACAGCATTTTAATTCAAAGGACAGACCATTGAAGTAATTGTGTAGGTCAGATTTTAAAGGAAGACTCTAACTTGACACCAAACACAAGCAAATCAAAGGAGTCACACAGATGGATTAAAATTTTAAATAGAAGAAAGTACTAGCATGTGGTCTGAAAAATAATGACATAAAGAATAAAACCTTCCCATATTTGATTACATAACAATTATGATAACTGGGCAAAGGAAGAAAAACATAAAATTAAAACCTAAGTAAACAGGGACAAATAATTGTGTTATGAACTCTCCATATTTTCTAATAATCATCTATTACAGAAGAAATCACTGTTCCATATGTCTAATGCTATTTTCATTGTTTTAATTATTTAAAATTATCTTTGAATTTTTTTTTCAGTATCCTTATTAAGAATCATGTACATTTACAAACTACAATTGTTTTTTAATCCCATTAAGACCACAGGGGGAAAACGCCCAAGGTTCCCTATTTCTGCATAAATAAGCTCTTTAAAAAGATACAGGACTTGAATACAAATATAAATTTAACAAAAAGGCTTATGTTGAAATATTCACTCCAATTTATTAATAAATGAAATACAAAGCTATGCCTCATCAAGCCCCTATCATTATTTTTACTAAAGAAACTCGTGGCTTTTATACATTTGCTACTTTGTAATAAATTAGAATTCTAAGGTTTTATAAAGTACCAATAAACAGACAATTAAAAATACAGTATTTCTATTTTTTTCAAAATTTTTAAAAGGTTAGAACTTTAGTATTTTCAGTTATAATCCTATAATTATAACCTCAGCATCAGGAAATTTTATTTACATTCACTGTACTTCGGTTAAGGAAATATCTGGTACCTGGGCTGCTCCTGTAATCATATTTGGAATGAAATCCTTATGGCCTGGAGCATCCATTAATGTAATAACTTTGGTTTTGGTCTCAAACTTTGTCATACCAACATCCATTGTTACCCCCCTTAAAGAAAACATAAAATGGTTAGAACAATTATAGAAATAATCAAGTTTTAGAGATTAAGTTATTTAAGAATATAGGAAAAATAACAGTCTAAATTCTTAACTAATAGTGAGAATTCTATTATACAGTCTGTTATTTTGAATAATTAGGCTATCTGGAATTTCTGCTGGTATGGCTTCAAAACAAGGTTGTGGACACAACAAGAGCTTAATCAAAATGATTGACATTTCCCATTTTCTTTCTTTTTTTTTCAGTAAGAAGTAGTATAAATTGGTAAGGAAGAAAGAAACATAGGGACATGTCTGGAGTGGGAAACAAATACTGCACATGAGAACAGATAAAAATGAAAAATGAGGTACTATCAAGAGGAACTTTTCCTTATCTTCTTACATTTATGTTTCATTAATTATAGAAATAAACTTGTGAAACTTTCATTTGCAAGGCTGGTCAGCATGTTACACATTTATCAAACGAGACGTAACAAAGGAGATGCACAATTTCTTAAAATTCAGAGAGACAAAGAGCAGAGGTTTTGCATCCCATGTAATCTTCTTGGAGTCCAACACAGTACTCTTCTTAGCCACAAAAACAGAGTCAGATTATAAGAAAGTCCAGGACTGTCTACAAAAGTAGCAAGTCTTTCTAAACTTTAGGAGTTTAGAAGTGAAATCAAGTGGGCAATAAATTAGGTAAAATTGTTCATACTGGTTTGCCCCAAAAAATCAAGAATAAGGAATGAGCACTCTTTCACTACCAGTATCCCAACAATTATGCTGGTAAACTACATGTTCATCTTAGCAGTAAGATAACTGTGGGTCTCCTTAGTCACATTATTCTAGTTTAATCTGAAACCATGGGCCACTGAAGCTTGTAAAAACTAGACTTAATTCTCTCTAATAATCCCCAAATAATTATCTGAGAATAGTGATGAACCAGGACTGAGCCTAAGGTCCTCCTTGGATCACTTTGACCATACACTTTGGACCTATCTTTACTCTGCATGTGTAACCAAAAGAATATGAAAATGTCACTCAGACTACTAATTTCTGTTCAACACATGAGCAGAACAGAGGATTTACAAGCATTTAACATGGTGGGATATGCAATTTACTGCATTTTCAAAATTTTACTAAGGAATATAGTGGTAAGTTAAAACTTCCATTATGTATATGGAAGCTTCTACAATCTACAGGAGGAAGGAATGTTCTAAAAATTGTAGCATGCTGAGCAACAGAGAACTACCAGTAGCAAAAGTATAACAGCCAACCAGCAGGTTTATTATTTAAAAACATTAAAATTATTAATTATTCTAAGAAAAATTATTACCTCACTTGTCTGCTCAACTCACATATGAAATAAACTAAAACAAGCCACTTCTCACTTAAATGACACAATTCTCAATCTCTCTACCTACTTGATAGATGGTATAAAGAAAACTAAAAAGCTATATATATATATACTTCAATAATCTACTTGATTTGCTGACAGGTAAAAATTATTTAGTCTCCTAATGTAGGTATCATACAAAATTCCACTGGTTTCCAATGTTCATTTTCCAAAAATCTATAACTGTCCAACTATTTTTTCTAAGTTGAAAAACAAGCTTGTGATACTGCAAGAATAAAAAGACAAGAAAAAACAAAGTTCAAACCACTATGATGTAAAATTCTACTTATAAGAGATAAGGAATATTGTGACCAGCTTTATTGAAAATTATCTTATGTATTATACTGTAGACTACCCAATACTCCAAGAAAATAAACACACATATTTTTTAATACTCTCTAATCATATTCAAAATGAAGACATCACAGGACACAGAGTAACTTCTTAGTTGATTTATGACTTTCAGAAGGCTGTGGAGTATTAGTTTTAGATGGTAGGTATAATTGCCATTTCACTTAATTATAAGGTATCCTCTTTCTTTTCAGACAAAGGTGCCATTGGGTCCCCCATCCTTAACAGTTCTAACATGAAATATATTACCACTCTAAAAAGACCTCAAAAGAAATACTTTGGTCAGAGGGATATGAGTGGCTATATTCTCCTAGAATCTTCCCAAAGTTAGCATTGAACACAGTTACACTTTCAGGAATAATCCACTAAATTAGATCTGCATAGCAGGAGATAGGTTTAACTACTTGTTTGTTGACTATGTCTCATAAAAACATAGTAAAGAAAGTATAAAGATGAATTAACTCTTGTAATTGAATTTACCAGTCATTTTGATTTCAGACAGAAGATAGTATACTACAAAAAGTTACTTTTCCTTTATAAACTGATATTATAATAACTCTACATATATATATATAGAATATATATATAACACTATATATACTAATTTTAAATTAAGAGTCTTTCTCATAATGTTAATTCAAAATCAAGACAATCTGACATATACTCAGGGAAGTGACAAGCAAAACTTCTCCCACAGAATAATTAACTAAGAGATTTTACTGCCTTTTTCTGTGTGTATGTGTTTTTCTTTCAGTTTTTTTTTATAAACATACTTTTAAACTATTTCCATAGAATTTAAAGGAGTAAAACATTGTATGTAGACTACAACCAAAACTACAATAAAAATATTTCCCTCATAACTGAAAGTTTTCTAAAAATAGTATCTAAAATATTTCATGTTTCATGCATATTCAACACATACTACACAATTATTTAAAAGACTATATACAATTTCAGAATGAAAATTTTATATATAATGACTACCTTTCCCTTTCTTCACCAGTCTCATCCAAGACCCATGCATATGCAAATGAAGCTTTGCCAGCCTTTTTAGACTCTTGTTCATACTTATGCATAGTTCTTTTGTTTACGTCACCCAGAAGATAAAGTAAATGTCCCATCAGAGTACTTTTCCCAGCATCAACATGACCTAAGAAAAATTGATTCAAGATTAATACTAGGCACATTTTCCAGATGTTGTTCACATTGAGGCATAGTATGAATTTCTAATTCAATAGTTTAGAGCAATAAACACCAATTTTTTATCAAATAATAGTCTGCCAAGTAAGTTGTTAAAATGGAGAAAAAAGAGCATATCTCTTTAGAGGGGAGAAAATTTCCTTGATTTCTTGAAATTAAAATGGTCAACAAGACATGCCATTTTCCAATATTCACAAAATGAAAAAGCCACAACCAATCTAATGACCTCTTTGGCAACTTGGCATTATTTCACCCCAAGTGACCTTGACAACTCAACATTACGATACAATGCCCTCTTGCTTCCTGTCTATTTACACCCACACAGAAACTCAGAGTGGAGTATATTCTCATGCTGCCACTAGATAATTATTGGGCTCGAGCAGCTGAGCAACAATTCAAAGGAACAAAAGGCATTACCAATGACCACTAGGTTGAGGAGCTGCTTTCCTCCTTGCCGCTTCTCCAGTTCTGCTTTGATATCTATTTGTTGCCTCAGCTTGCTAGACTTTTTCACTGGTGTTGGTGTTGAACTCTGCTCTTCTGATGCTTGAATGGTGTGGGATGGAAGAGCTGATTTAGAAGCATTCTCAAGTACATCAGAAGAAACAAGGTTGGTATCTTCACCAGAATGTCCTTTTTGAGGTGTGTGGAAACTATGACCATTTTCTTCAGCAGTTACTCTACAGAAGGCAGAGACAGGAATAAAGAATATTTAAACCGGGTCTGGTGACCACCCTTGAAGAGCCACTGCTTTCCCAGAGGTGCTGGGATATTTCTTGGGAGTGTTGGCAGAGAAGCTAAGTAGTGAAGTCACATGATGACATGGAGAATAATCCGAGATCAAGCCCTGAGCGTTTGGAGTGGGAGCACTGATTCCAAGACCCTAGACTACCAGAGAACTAACCCTAGGGAGTATCAAATAGTGAGAACTCACAAAAAGGAAACCACTTGAATACAAGACCCAGCATCACCCAACCACCAGTAGTACCTTGAAAGTATTCCTCCTAAGATCAGGAACAAGACAAGGGTGTCCACTTTCGCCACTATTATTCAACATAGTTCTGGAAGTCCTAGCTACAGCAATCAGAGAAGAAAAAGAAATAAAAGGAATCTAGATTGGAAAAGAAGTAAAGCTCTCACTGTTTGCAGATGACATGATACTGTACATGGAAAACCTTAAAGACAGTATCAGAAAATTACTAGAGCTAATCAGTGAATTTAGCAAAGTTGCAGGATACAAAATCAATACACAGAAATCACTTGCATTTCTATATACTAATAATGAAAAATCAGAAAGAGAAATTAAGCAATCAATCCCATTCATCACTACAACAAAAAGAATTAGATATCCAGGAATAAACTTACCTAAGGAGACAAAAGAACTGTACACAGAAAATTATAAGACACTGATGAAAGAAATCAAAGATGAAATAAACAGATGGAGAAATATTCCATGTTCCTGGGTAGGAAGAATCAATACTGTGAAAATGACTATACTATCAAATGCAATCTACAGATTCAATGCAATCCCTATCAAATTACCAACGGCATTTTTCACGGAATTAGAACTAAAAATTTCACAATTCATATGGAAATACAAAAGACCCCAAACAGCCAAAGCAGTCTTGAGAAAGAAGAATGGAGGTGGAGGAATCAACCTTCCTGACTTCAGATTATACTACAAAGCTACAGTCATCAAGACAGTATGGTACTGGCACAAAAACAGAAATATTGACCAATGAAACAAGATAGAAACCACAGAAATAAACTCATGCACCTATGGGTACCTTGTTTTTGACAAAGGAGGCAATAATATACAATGGGGCAAAGACAGCCTCTTCAATAAATGGTGCTGGGAAAACTGGACAGCTACATGTAAAAGAATGACATTAAAACACTTCCTAACACCATACACAAAGATAAACTCAAAATGGATGAAAGACCTACATGTAAGACAAGAAACTATAAAACTCTTAGAGGAAAACATAGGGAGAACACTTGATGACATAAATCAAAGCAAGATCCTCTATGACACACCTCCTAGAGTAACGGAAATAAAAACAAAAGTAAACAAGTGGGACCTGATTAAACTTAAAAGCTTTTTCACAGCAAAGGAAACTATAAGCAAGGTAAAAAGCCAACCCTCAGAATGGGAGAAAATTAATAGCAAATGAAACAACTGACAAAGGATTCATTTCCAAAATATACAAATAGCTCATACAACTCAATGCCAGAAAAACAAACCACCCAATCAAAAAGTGGGAAAAAGACCTAAACAGACATTTCTCCAAAGAAGACATACAGATGGCTAACAAATACATGAAAAGATAATCAACATCGCTCACTATTAGAAAAATGCAAATCAAAACCACAATGAGATATCACCTCACGCTGGTCAGAATGGCCATCATCAAAAAGTCCACAAACAATAAATGCTGGAGGAGGCGTGGAGAAAAGGGACCGCTCTTGCACTGTTGGTGGGAATGTAAACAGATACAGCCACTAAGGAAGACAGTATGGAGATTCCTTAAAAAACTAGAAATATAACCACCATATAACCCAGCAGTCCCACTCCTAGGCATATATCCTGAGGAAACCAGGGTTGAAAAAGACACATGTATCCCACTGTTCATTCCAGCACTATTTACAATAGTTAGAAGATGTAAGCAACCTAGATGTCTACTGACAGATGAATGGATAAAGAAGTTGTGGTACACAATGTAATATTACTCAGCTATAAAAAAGGAATGCAGTTGAGTCAGTTCTGATGAGGTGGATGAACCTAGAACCTGTTATACAGAGTGAAGTGAGTCAGAAAGAAAGATAAATATCGTATTCTAATGCACATATACGGAATCTTGAAAAATGGTACTGAAAAATTTATTTACAGGGCAGCAATGGAGAAACAGACATAGAGAACAGACTTATGGACATGGGGAGAGGGGAGCAGATGGTGAGATGTATGTAAAGAATAACATGGAAACTTATACTACCATATGTAAAATACAGAGACAATGAGAATTTGCTGTATGGCTCAGGAAACTCAAACAGGGGCTCTGTTTCAACCTAGAGGGGTAGGATGGCGAGGGAGATTCAAAAGCGAGGGGATATATATATGCATACCTGTGACTCATTCATGTTGAGGTTTGACAGAAAACAACAAAATTCTGTAAAGCAATTATCCTTCAATAAAAAAATAAATTAAAAAAAAGGAATATTTAAACAAATTTGACTGACATCCTATATGTCAGAAGAGCAGAGACATCTCTTTACATTCCTTACATCTGCAGACCAAAAAATGATCTCCGCTAAGTGGCTAGAGTCTGTTAAGGTGGAAATGATAAGCAGTTAGACCCAAACCACACAAATACAGACTTAGAAGATTCCAGGAGAAAAACAGACTACTAAAAACTAAGATAAGAAGAAAATATCCCATAAAGTAACTGAAACTCAATGTCTAAGCCCATAGCTTAGCCATACAGTCCTATCAAAACAGGTGGCATAAAGGAGATATTTTGTAAAATCGGTACCAAATGTGTTCCAGCAGATAAATTCGTATTAAAAAAAAAAATAGCTTTATCAGTTTTTAACCCCTAACTCATTCCTCCAACAGCACAGAGACTTACAATCTTTTTTGCTCAAACACTGTCTTTAAAGGAAGTATCTCTAAATGTCTACATTTTTATTACTTTTGGCAAAGGAGTTTTAATTCATTAATTCAATAAATACTTGATTCACTAAAAACTGTAACATATACTAGTCACTGATGCTGAGAAGATATAGAAATGAAAAACTTATCAATTGATCCCAAAAGTTTACAATATAGTGAGGAACTCAGATATGTAAAATAGAAATAAGACCATCTGGCTTATTTCCTCCTTGACAATGCCAGTGCCTCTAAAAGTAAACACTGATCTTACTTCTTTAGTTCTTCATTAGCTCTTTGACTTGCCTCCATGGAAATCATACCAGTGCTACCCTGTGGATAGCTATGAAAGATGTAATGTAATCAACCAGACTATAATGTGCCTTACCTTTCCTTCAATGACACAAATAAACAGACTTAGGACAAAGAACAGGTTAAATTGCAAGTTATTAAGAATGAAACCAATTATACCCATCTTAATGTGGAGCTGGCAGAGAAGAATTACATATAGAAGTTTACAAAAATCACTTAAGGACTGTAGTGTGATGGATATGTGTACGAAGAGTAAATCTCTTTTCTTCCTGCCCAGAGTAACAAAAACATATTCACTGTTCTCTCTCTTGGTATTTTTTAAATGCTCAACACTGATTCTCATCCCATGCCTCAGGAAAGAATCACATTAGTTATATTTTCAACTTCATTAAAAGCCTTATATCCACTCCTGTCTTATTTTGCTTTAGCAAATCTCTACTAACCAACTTCAGCGTTCACTGCTTAAGATAGATTAGCTTCATCTCAAACTACAGGGAAAAAATTTACGTGGAAACTGTTCCCACTCTTAAAAGAGTCCAAGCTAAGTAGATAAAATTTAAACTAAAATTTTTAAACATTTATTTGAATGTCCACAACTAGTTCTCTAGAACAAAAACATGACAACTCTGCATTTAGAGGAGTAAAGAAAAAAAACAAACCCTACAAATTACAGTCAAAGTATTCAACCAGAATAACTAGTCATAGATTGTGGTTCTGATCAGACCTGGGAAAAAATCACAATCTCTGGCTTCAAATCTTTCTGTTTTTAGTGAGGCTTTTCTTCAAAGGAAAACTCATGGTAACTCCAACATAGAAAACAGACAAAAGCAGAACAGCTATGACTGACACAGTGGGTTGAGGGCTGAAACTAGGCTCACCCACAAATTAGGCAGCCCTACTCAGGATAGGAAGAGCATCACAAAACATGGTCTGTCTTGATTATTTCTTACAGTTCAGTAACATGAAAGATTTGCTTTTCTCTAGCTTTCACAACATTCTCTTCAAGTAAATTTTAGGAAAACTGCATTTTAATTCACTAAACCGTGCAGTGTTAGAGGAAAGGGCCAAAGTAGTTAGAAAAGCATTCTAGGTAAGTCTGTACTTAGTAAAAACTTCTGCATATTATAAAGTAAAAGTTAATGTATTAAGATTTTGAAAAATCTCTTAAGATGAGGTAAAGTAACTATTACGGGTTCAGAGCTATAATTACTGACTGAAAGAAAGTGTGGAAGAATACGTTTGTGAATATTTTTTCAGGTGCTTTATCATATAATTGTGTAACCTTATCTATTACCATAAAATGACTGGTCTGCTTTTTTAAACCATCTTTCCAAAATTGGGAATATTACCACATGTATCGAGAGGGTTCATGTTTCTTTGTGAGTTCTTTAAATGATACCGGAAAGTTAATAATTTAGATCGAAGAGGTTAACCACAGAGTTATTTGTTCTCTACACAACGTTCTAATGATTTTTACTCACTGCATTTTCGAGAGAGGTATTTACTATCTTTACTAATAGTGAAGAAAAAGCTTGTTCTTTCACTTTATTCTAAGAAATGCATTATCCTTTTTTTTTTATAAGCAGTCACTGAGAATCACATTATAGAGAAACCTATGATGCTGAAATCTTGACTCAAAAGTGTTTAATTATATTTCTCTGTACTTTCTTGAGACTAAATAAAAACAACAGCCTAAGTATTATCCTCACTATAAATTTCCAAAAAAATCCTATAAAAGTATTTGATGTAAATATAGCTTGGTCCTTGAGCAATATTTATGCATTTCTGAGTATTTTCCATCTGTACCTGTAGACCTTTCACATTCTGATGACTTCTCCTACAGAACCACATCAAAATACTGGCTCACAGGTCTGCTTTTTACTATTTTCAGGTGGGTTTTTTTTTTAATGTATTTTTCCAAGGACTCTGATCAATAAATATTTAAACAACTATTCTATGAAAAGAAAATAATGATGAACATTAATGGTCCCTGTCCTCATGAAGCATATAGTCTTATAAATTCTGAAAAGCTTGCATTATACTTGTAAAGTATAAAGGTAGTATTCTAAGAATTACCTACTTGTATTGAGCATTTTTTCTTGATCATTAATTACTATACTAATAATTTCAATTAATAATAATTTAACAATATTTTAATTAATAATTGAGTATCACTGTTACAAATACTCACAAACATAACTATGTATTTACTTCTAATATACAGTACCTCATAGGCTGTAATATATAGACAAATATACATAGACAAGTCTAGAATCAAGCCCATTGTCTCATTCTCTTTTCTTTGTACTAGGCTCATTTGCATGTTGCTTTCTAAGCCTCTAAAACCCTTTGCATAAGATTTTAAAATCCTTAGAACAAGAAACTGCATATTCTATTTATTTTTTCCTTGCTCAATGGAAATAATTCCATAATAGAATTAAATGGCACTCAA
This sequence comes from Giraffa tippelskirchi, assembly GCF_054371585.1. Taxonomy (NCBI): domain Eukaryota; kingdom Metazoa; phylum Chordata; class Mammalia; order Artiodactyla; family Giraffidae; genus Giraffa; species Giraffa tippelskirchi. Next base: position 137,101,170 of record NC_137283.1, read on the forward strand.
GACATGAGAATAGAAAGGTATGATTCTGACAACCCAAGCCTAATTCAGAGAGAAAAGACATACACTGAGCTTTTTGTTACTGAATCAGGATGCAAAATTATTTTAATGGGCTAAAGTTATTCAAACTAAAAATTAACTTTTTCATTCATCCATTCATTCAACTAACATATACTGAATGCCTACTATGTCCTAGATACGGAGTTCTTTCCCTCACTAATTTGAAATCTAATGAATAAATCTGGCTTCTATTAAATAAAAAATAAAAATAAATAAAATGAACGAAATAATCATTAACATTCGTCCCAACAGACACTCATGGATATTTCTATTGATTTACATTAAGAAATGTTGTAAAGGAGAAAAAAATGGCTGCTGAGTTTTATTTCCTGAAATTGAAAAAATTATATATTGTTTATATTCGATAACAGTGTTTCCTGTCTAACTGGTACACAAAATATATATAACTAAAGTTAATGACTCTGCTGTTATGTCTCAAGCAACCCACTTTCCTCAGCTATAGAAACTCTTGAGAAAATTCTAAAGATTGTGAAAAGAAAGAATAAATGAGTAATATATAAGTATGACTTATTATCGTTTCTCATTAGATATCTGCGAATCTAGGTATGCTTTATTTTATATTTTGTCTTTGTTATACTGATCCATTTTATTCAGTATCAAAGTCTAAAAGAGTTTAAAGATAATAGTAAAAAAATTTAATTAATGATTGCATGATTCACCAGCTACATTTAATTCCCAAACACTGCTTGTTTATGCCATCTAGTGGTATAAGGATGCACTACCTCACAGTGCTAGATTTCACAAAATCATAGGTTTTTTACATTAAAGTAGCTATACTTAATTTGTATGAGGAAATTGACAATGAGGGAGATTAACATACATAGATAAGTTTAGAATCAAGCCTAATTTCTCATCCCCTTTTCTTTGCATTATGCCATACTGAGGATCTACTGTACTTCAATGATTATATTATGCAAAATTGAAATAGATTTTTACAGTCTAACAAGGAGACAATATTAATTTCAAAAAAAGGAGGAGGAGTTAAAAACCTTACCTGGGCACTTCAAATCCCATAGTTTGCTTCTTTCCAGATACAGTCATCTTAGCAACTTTTGGCACAATTTCCGATTCACTTTGAGATGACTGGGAATCTATTGATTTTCCTAATTAAAGAGTAAAATATAAAAAGCTCATTAATTCAAATTGATTCCTAGAAACATTTAGTATATATTAAATACATATTATGACAATTTTCAAAGAATCACATCTTTAAGCATATTTTTTTCTCTAAAAAAAATTCAGTGAAATGTTAAAATGCTGAAAGAAATTCTTCTGTCACCCTGTTCTGGGAAATCCCCTCTTGTCAGGACTCTTCTATGCTTAACCCTCCACCAAATCTCTTCCTAATTTTGAACTGACTCTTAAGTTTCAATATTAAGAGGTCACAAGGTGGTTTCTGCACTGAGCCTCGTTCTGACATTATACCTAGACCCTGTATCTCTCTCTCCTACCACGCCCTTTCACAATACTAAAATTGTTCAGTCAGTTAGCAGATGGTTAAACTATTTTTAATCATGATACCTACAAACTGATGAGCAAGTTGAGAGTCTGCTGAATTGTACTAGACACTGCATATATTTTACTTGGTCATAGTAAGATACTTGATTTGTTGTTCAGTCACTCACTCTTTGCGACCCCATGGACTACAGCATGCAAGTATAGAAACTTGATATCTATACAGAATACGGGGGAAGAGGTCAAAATTGAAGGAAGATAAAATTATGAGCTGGGTCAAAGTAAGACTTTTATGCATCTGAACCTTTAAAATATATATATATATATATATATATATATATATATATTTAATTCATGGAATTCTTTAGAATGAACTTTTATTATTTTCAGTAAGAGTACCATCAGGATTTTGTCCACATAAAACTATGGAAACTGCACTGCTGCGTGTATATACAGAAATTATGTTTAAAAATTAGAAAAGGTAAATTAATGTATATAATTCATTCAAAACATTTGTTATCTGCCTACTACAGCCAAGCATTATGCTGGAAAAAGCTTATAGTACTGAAAAAGCTTATAGTTTAGTGGAGAAAATGTACTAACTGATCACAAAAATATAAGTAAAATTAAAACTGTTACTAGTGTTATAATCCATATATATGATTTGGTGACAAGGCACATGAAAACAAGAGTTAAGATGCAAAAAAAATGAATAGGAATAAACTACAAAGAAGAGCATTTCAAACAGAGAGAGCAGCTTGTATATAAAGGTCCTGCTGTAGGAGGCAGCCTGGCCTTCAGAGAGAGTGAAAGTAGAGGGGAGAGGGAGCAGAGTTACATGAAGCTGAAGAAGGAGGCGATGGTCAGGCAATGCGGGACCTTTACATCACAGCATAGATCCCAGTGTTCGTTCTAACACAACTGGAAGCCCACAACATGATGTAAGAACGTGAGGGGGAAGGGAAATAAGAGTAAAAGACAAAATAAATGGTCCCTCTCAAAGGAGAAGTCTGGGCTGGAGTATATATTTGTGACTCATCAGCATATAATTAGTTGCTGAAGGCAGTGACATAAGTGAGATCACCACGGCAGAGAATACTGAGGAAGAAAAGAAGTGGTCTGAGGGCAAAGCCTTGGAAGAAATGCAACCTTTAATTATTAAAACAGAGAACAGTAAGAAAGAGGACAAGGCCTGCAAAAAGGTGACAGAGGAAGGCTGGGGAAGAATGGTGCCCAAAGCTAAGGGGATTTGGCATCACCAGAGTCTGAGGCTGCTGTTCAATCAAGTGAGAAGAATGGAAACATTCACTAGTGATGTGAGCCCTTTAGATAAAGGTCATTAGTAGAGTTAGCAAGAATCATTTGAGAGACATGAGGGGAGGAAACGTTAGAATGGGTTAAAAAGAAAACGAAGGTGAGAAAACAGAAGTAGCTGCATGCATGTGTCCACTATCTCTTATGCGTGACTCCAAAGTCCAAAAGCTCTAAAAAAATCAAGGGTTTTTTTTTTTTTTTTTAACTCATTTGGAAGTAAAACCTGACCTGGACTAAAGTGAAGCTTTTTGTAGCCCTTACTTACTCCACTTAAAGTGAAAAGCCACACATTCCAGTGCAGAAATAACAATGTGATGATCATAGGGTGCTGCCCCAAATCCCATCGGGGATATCACACCACAGGTGTTAATGCTTTCTGAAATCCAAAAACTTCTGATTTCTGAGTCAAATCTGGTCCCAAGGGCTTAGATAAGCAATTGTGTAGATATATGGACCAATGACTCTTAAAAAGAATCTGACTGGAAACAGGACGAACGTGGTAGAATGGTAGCAGAAACGTTATATGGGATCATCTGATGGAGAAAGTAAAACTGAGAAGCTCTGGTTCAAAGTATCAGGAAGAAAAAGATCATGTCAGGTGTTTTAGAATTTCTGACAATGCAGAAAGGGATGGGACATAAAGCACAGGTAGAAACTGAACTAAAATAGGAGAAAGGCACTTTTACTACAATAGAAACCAGATTGGTTGAGAAGCTAGAAGATGAAAACTCCTAATAGTTAGTTCCTATTTTCTCCATAACATAGCAACTAGTTATCTGGTGAGACTGAGGGTGACTGAGAAAAGTTAAAAGACTGGTGAAGCAAATAATTTGGCTTTCAATAATTTTTGCACAAAGAATGAGTTGAACACACACCAAAATAGGGGAACTGTCGGATAGTACTGAGATTCACAGTATTTAAGATTGGGATTTGCCCATTTAAGATGTGTAATAATGACTGTGCAGTGGAATCAATCTGCCTGTCCATATGACTTTTTCTAGCAATGTTCAGTCATTCAGAAACAGGCACAGAAAAGATACTGACTGCGTCATTCAGAGGTAGGTTTCTACTCAACAGATACAAAAAAACGGGCAAAGAAAAAAAGATGATTGAAGGTAACGGCAACAAAAAGGGGGAATTATTGAAATTATAAATCACGAACTCTAAGCTGGATTAAACAAAATGATAAAGGAAGAGTGCTGATGCACCGAAAGTTGGGGTCCAAAGGTCAAGAAAAGTTCATGACATAAGAAATACAACAAAGTGGTTGTGGTCAGAATTGGACAAGTGATTTCATGATTTGAGGGGAGAGGAAGTTGAAGGGAGGGAATTCATCAGTCAATTGCTGATGAAAGGTGAAGGTCACTGGAAATGACCTGGTCAAGGAATTGCCAAGTTCAGAGCACTGGACTTGTTTTCCCAGATGGATGCACAAGCTATGATCATGAAGAGCTCAGGGCATAGAAGAAAACTGTAAGTCAGCTGCCAAAGTCTTAGTGATCAAGGAACAGTAACCATGAAGTTGTTCAGGAGATGACAGCAGTGAAGACCAACAAAAGGCTGGTTAGGGCAAAAGACAGAAGCTTCGAAGGAGCCGAGATTTAAGGGGGAAAACAGAGAGTGAAGGAATATGGTTGGAAATGGCAGAAAAGAAAATAAAGTTGACTTTCTAGACCTTGGAGTTTGAGAGAATATATATGAACTAAGCAAGGAAGTGGAAAAAACACTAGGAAAACAGGTTGAGAATTCTGGAGGGGTTTGATTTCCATAATAAAAGCAGTTTCGAAATTCTAGCAAAGGTAGAAAGGGGTGAGTGAATGAAAAGGGAGGAAACTGAGAGCGTGATGACAATGTTGATGATGGGGGGGCGTGGATGAGGGAGTGGTGTGTGTAGGTGGGGAGAACACCCTGACTGATAAAGAGGCATGGCAGATTTTGGACTCCGTCAAAATAGAGGAAAAGACTCAGAAAGCATAAAAATGTCTCAATCCAAGTAATACAAGGTTAATTCCCACTTCTCCTGCCTTTTTTTCCCCTAATTATAAAATACTTATTAAGGTTTACTTTAGGGAATATAGTGAGTGAATATAAAACTTAAGATAATTAAAACTAATTTTAATACCTTCTACTTTGAGTGTAAAAAATCCCTTGACTCACTTATACATTTAGTACACTGAAATACTTTAATGGTGACTTTTATAAAAATTAGTTGGGTCATAAAATGAAATAAAAGGTCTTTAAGCATAAAGAAAAGTCACAATATGAACTCAGACTATTTCTGGCTGTGCTTAGTCTCTCAGTCGTGTCTAACTCTTTGCCACCCCACGGACTGTAGCCTGCCAGACTCTTCTATCCATGGGGATTCTCCAGGTAAGAATATTGGAGTGGGTTGCCATGCCTTCCTCCAGGGGATCTTCCCAACCCAGGGATCAAACCCAGGTCTCCTGCACTGCACATAGATTCTTTACCATCTGAGCCACTAGGGCTATTTCTGGGAATGCAGTAAATATTTTTCATTTCTGGCGATTTCTATCTACAGGATATCAAACCTCAAACCAAAGATGCAGTATTTCAAAAATTTGGTTATGTAAATGAAAGTCTTACTTAGGAAAAAAAAAAAACCCATGAATCTGAATATCAACCATTAAAGCAATGGTTCATAAACCTTTTTATTTTGGTCAGATACCCCTTCGAAAAAGCTAATGAGAATAATGGGACACTTCTGACAGAAAAATACACAGCACACAAAATTCTGCATGCTATTTCAGTTGGTTCAGTAATTCCAACCCTAGAACTCTCCCCTTGAGAGAGAACCCTGCTTCAGCCTATTCTGGAAATATGCTAATTCAATTTGATGTTATCCGTAGTTGATAAAAGATATGCTCAGTACATTTTCTATTAAGCTGTTATTAACAGCAGTGTGATGTTTCCATTTATCCAATTACATTACACAGTCCCCTTCATAACTAGCATCAAGCTGATGACAGGTAAAATCTACTGACAAAGGTCAGAAATGAACTAACAACTAAAATAACCAGTCATGAATCAATAAGAGATACATATATCCATCACATATAAATGTAAAATGTTTACTGTATTCCCTCATCTTCCCCAGGATTCTGTACTGCTCTGCCACGAATTAAGTGTTGTCTACCTTACAGCTTAAACAATTTGTTTCACTAGCTTGTTTTCCCATCTACACAATGAAGTAAATTAAAAGGTTTCCAGTTCTGTGAATGCATCTATCATTCCCAAACCATTAAGATATCCCTTAAATCATACAGCCCCTTAGGAGGTAAAGAAAAATGTACCATTCCAAAGAAAAATTATCAAAGTCCTCCCCCAAGTCATGTAACACCCACCCACCAAATCATGCTCACCAAAAAGAAACATATTCTGAAGATTCATGTATTAGTGATTAGTGTTTGGTCTCCAGCAGGATGAAGAACTGACCACCTTTTAGATTCTTCTTTTCGATGAAAATAACAGCTATCCACTTAATCAAGTCCAACCTGCTTGTTACATAGACCAAAAAAAAAAAAGTCCCCAAAACAAAAACAAGGAACAAAGAAGTGACCACCTTAGTGGCAGGGTCTGTACTTAATCATCCCACCTACTTGTCCAGTTCACCTTTCTCATACTCCAGCTATCTCTAAAGCAAACCCTTCTGTTCCTAGTGGTTACCCCTTGCTGGGCTGCTTCCTCCAGAACTGCTTCCACTTCCTTCCTGGAGGCTCAAATCTAAGTAGCAGAAACTATTTAGATCTGTCTCTTGAACATGCAATTACCCAGGTCTCTCGTCCTGAAGACTTTTTTCAATGTATATTCCTTTGTAAACGATTCAAAGCTAAATCTCCCTAGCTCTACGCAACTGTAACAGACTAGCTAAACTTAATGAAACTTGCCATTTACATATCCACAAGATTTACCCTCCTCTGATTCATTCCTTTGGTCTTTAAAACACAATCAGTATTAGAATACTACACCTCTTTGAGGGTAGGAACTGCCTTATACACCTGTCCACATAGTACCCAGCACATGACACAGTGCTCTGCTCACAACTAGCATTCAAGAAAAAGAGTTTAATGATAAACCCTTGAGGGTTTAAAATTTCAAACCATGAGGTCATCCCTATTGTTTTTGCAAGTTATCTTAGTTCTCTTCTTCAGGCAATAACCTCAGTTTACTTTCTACCTACCTCTTGCACTTAATACCAGCCACCTCCTAATGTTTAGAGATCTGGGCTCTAGAAGCCAGTCTGACTCGTGCTATGGGTGCTCGTATAGGCTCTTCTGCCAGGGGATGTATATGCTCTTTTACCTTCACAACAACCATGCAAAGTGAGTATAATTATTCCTACTTTAGACAAACTAAGGTTCAAAACAGTTGCTCTGTCAAGATTATACAACCTTGGGCAGTGACACAGCTAGATTAAAAAAAAAAATGATGTATCACATGGTGATTACTCTTAAAGAGCTTATACACTATTCTGAGACAATTATAAAATCTGTGGAGATTAAGTTGCAGAAACAGTAAGCAACAGAATTCTAAGTATGCATCTGAGTAATTAGGAACAACTTAACAAATGAAATGAGATTTGACCTGAACGTGGAAAATAACATGAGAAAAGTCATTTTTAAGTGTTAATGGGGCAAAAGTTCTGAAAAAGAATGGGCAGTGACAAAAGACATTTTAAAGACTATATAACACTGAAGCTTTGAAGGAAAGAATTCTTTAAAAAAAAAAGATCTTTCATAGATTTTCAAGGGCTATTTTCTCATTCCATAAGTAGAGAGTAAAACAAATAATATTAAATACATTAAATTAGGGAGGATAATTATACTGTTTTAAAATGGGAAAAGCTAAATTAAGAAGAGGTAAAACAAAAACCGGAGAAGGCAATGGCATCCCACTCCAGTACTCTTGCCTGGAGAATCCCATGGATGGAGGAGCCTGGTGGGCTGCTGTCTATGGGGTCGCACAGAGTCGGACACGACTGAAGCGACTTAGCAGCAGCAGCAGAAAAAAAAAACCATAAAAACTTATATGTAATAATGATTTCTCCATATAATATGCTGCCATGTCTCATCTGTTTATAATTCCTTAACTTTTCCCTAGCCATTAATAAGGCATCCTCTTCTTCATTCCTAGGACGCTTTAAACTCTATAGGTATCTTCCACCTTGCAGTAATCAATTTTAGTAAGTCTAGCATGGCTAGAAATCTAAGACTCTGCCACCAGAAAATTCATGAAGTTGAGCCTAGACTGAGTCATCGAATACTCCAAAAACTGAGTTTATCCCATGGGCAAAATAAGGATATTACTACCTAAACCCTCTACCTGACAACAATTTTGTAATAAACATTGTATTTGTAAAAGCACACCAACTATTTTAAAATACTGTCACCTAAAAAAAAAAAGATTGTCAGATCTTATTCTTTGGAATTATCTCATCATTGTTCATAGAACATCCTTGCCAGAAAACTTCTAAATCAAAAATAACTGCTGAAATTCGTGGTCAATACATATTTACTGTCAAGTATCTTTAGTTTCACTGGATACTGCTGTACCCATTAACCTCTTTTATTTTTTTAAGTGATTTTAGCCAATTATAGGATCAAAAAGTGCTAGAATAAACGTACCTAGTCATAAACAGGAACACAAAAATTATACCTCAACTTGGCTGGAACCTAGTGTTTTTTTTTAATTTGCTTAAGTGTCTTCCCAGGTGGTGCCATTGGTAAAGAACCCACCTGCCAATGCAGGAGACATAAGAGACCTGGGTTCGATCCCTGGGTCAGGACGATCCCCTGGAGGATTGCATGGCAACTGACTCCAGAATTCTTGCCTAGAATCCCATGGACAGAGGAGCCTGAATGGCTACAGTCCATAGGATTGCGAAGAGTCAGACGCAACTGAAGTGACTTAGCACATAGCACATACAAGTAAGTCTAAAGAGTACATTAAAAAAAAAGATATGGTATTACAAAATCCAATGGGACTACTGTAGGGGAAAACATGCTAAGCTCATGTTCACCTGAAAGAGTAATGTGAGAGAATGACCAATAAAATTTTTAAAATTAAGGATAATGACAGTTGACTGGAACTACCAGATATCAATCATAAAGCTGAAATAATTAAAATGTGGTAATGGCACAAAAACAGCCTGATGAATTAGAATAGAGCATCTGCAAACTAACCAATAGGAATATATTTATGTTCGAGATACATAAAAATAAGAATTAAATGTATGGAAAAATATACAGGAATATATAGGTTACAAGGGGCTTCCCTCATGGCTCAGCAGTATAGAATCCAGCTGCCAGTGCAGGAGACACGGGTTCGATCCCTGGGTCAGTAAGATCCCCTGGAGAAAGAAAGGGAAACACGCTCCAGCATTTTTGCTTGGAAAAATCCCATGGATAGTGGAGACTGGTGGACTATAGTCCATGGGGTCACAAGTCAGACATGACTTAAAGCGACTCAACAACAAAAATACAGGTTATACACAGTCTTCTAAAAAAGTAGGAATTCAACATATGCAAAGAAACTTTTCAAATCAGCAGGAAAAGAATGGGTTATATTCAATATTGTATTGGGAATACTGGCTATCCATTTGCGAAAAAGACCCTATCAAAGGTTTACAGTGTATCATATATAAATTCCTTAATGACTAAAGATATGAACATAAATAAAATATAAAAATATATTTACTTTTCAGGTAAGGAAGACTGACAAATTTTACATAAAAAATTTAAAAATGTTTCCAATTAAAGATACCACAAGCAAACATACTGTATGTGAGGAAATACACAGATGGGGTTAATATACATAAAGAGCTCCTACAAACCAATAAATAGACCAGTTCAAAATACACAACTCAAAGAAAGGTGTGGCAGAGGAAATGGAGGAGTAGGGAAGAATGAGTAGAAGGGAGAGGAGGACTGAAAAGAGGAGACGGTAAAAGGGGGGGGCATAGGGTTAAAGGGAGCAGAGGAATAAGTAGGATTTCTACTTTTTTTTATTAGCATCCAGCATTGCAAAGGAAAATGAGAAAAGAGCACTACCTGACACCACTGGCAAGAATACAGCCTTTGGAAGGGTTATTTGATAAAAATGAAAAAGTTTACTATATACACTGTATTTCTGGAAATGTGTCCTACAGAAATACTAATGCTACTGTGCAACAATAGATGAACAAGATTATGTACTGTGGTGCTGTTTGTAATGGCAAAAAGATTGTAGATGTACCTCAATGAGGAAATGGTTAACAAATTATGATGCATCCAAACAAAGGGAAAATTTGCTTCAGAAAAAATAGTAAACCTACATGTATGGAAAGAAAACCACGACACATTAAATGGGAAAAGCAATTGCAATATTATACAGCAAAGATGCTATATCATTATGCTATTGGCATTAAAATGTCTACAAGAATGTAAGTGAACTTTTAAAGTGATTACTTCGAGAGACTGATATTAGGAAAAAGGAAGGACTTTTCATCTCAAAATTTATATACATCTATGCTACAATGATTGGAGAAGGAAATGGCAGCCCACTCCAGTGTTCTTGCCTGAAGAATCCCAGGGATGGCAGAGCCTGGTGGGCTGCCATCTATGGGGTTGCACAGAATCGGACACGACTGAAGCGACTTAGCAGCAGCAGCAGCATGCTACAATGACTACATATACTTTTTATAATTAAAAATGTTTAAGTGAAAAGCATATATATTAAAACATTCAAAACATTAAAAACTCACTTCTATACTATTCTTCAGAGATGCTCTTGATTTTTATTTCATGTTTTGAAACAAAGGTACAAAGTTCACCCAATCAATCATGCAATGATTACTTTATATTCAGAATGCTCTAGTAAGGCTGAAAGTAACTTTCTAAAGAGTTTTGTCTTTTTGTGTTAAGTAACCCCTTGTTAGGTTCCAAGGCTTCCTGACAGCAAGGACTGAATCTTTTGAATTTTTCTATTTCTACAACTTAAGTATTTGATACAATGCACATCATTTATACACGTTTGCCGAATGCTGAACTGAACAAACAAAATCATTTCCGAGTCAATTCCTAAAGGAATGAAGGTGAAAACTAAAGGGAATTATAAATGTGACGTCTTTGAACATGGAATCTTTTATTGGGGAAAAAAAATCATGGTAAAATCTATCCCTACACTCTTAAATTTTCTTATGTAGGATTTCTCACTCTTAACTACAGGCATCTTAGACAGGATATTTTTTTGTTGAAGGTGAAGCGGTGTATTACAGGATGCTTAACAGCATCCCCCAAATGTCTACAGACAGAGCCAAATGTCTGCTGTGGGGCAAAATCACCTCCAGTTGAGTACTGCTCTAAAGAGTTATTAGCAAAAGAATTAAATACTTATGATACACCCAATAACCATTCCATGTCAAAATCCTCCAGTCAACTCTCACTTGAGAGTATAGTAGAGGAGGTAAGTCTACCTGCTTCCAGGTAGTCTGGGTTGAATCCAGGCCCTGAAACTTTACTGACTTCACGTGAATCACTTCACTTCTCTGTGCCCAGTTTCCTTGTCTATAAAGTGACAATATTAAAACCTAATAGATTAAGAGAATTTAATGAGCTAACACATGTGAAGTGTTTAGAGCAATGCCTAGCATATATTAAGTACTCAATGATTCATACCACACTGAATACATAGACACAAATTAATCTCTGACAATCATGTATTAATTCATGACGGAGAGGAGGGAAATGCTGGGTGACTCTCTCGCTAGGTACTAGAATAGAAAGATCAAAGACATGATACTTGGGTGGCGCTAGTGTCAAGAACCTGCCTGCTAATGCAGGTAGACGCAAGAGAGGTGAGTTTGATCCTTGTGTTGGGAAGATCCCCTGGAGGAGGGCATGGCAGCCCACTCCAGTGGGTCCACACGGTTGCAAAAAGTTGGACACGACGGAAGTGACTTAGCATGCAAACACACATAGCCTCAAGAAACTTTATGTCTAACAGATACACCACACAAACATTATTACAATATGAAGTGCTAGAAAGCAGACACAAAGACAGAGCATAGGAAAGGTCCTAACCCACTATACTGGAAGAATTAGACAAGTTTCCTTCAAAAGATTCCTAGTGAATCTTGGAGGGAAAAATAAGGAATAGGGACTCAGAACCTGACACAATGCATACAACTGACAGCAGATCAGCATGGTTGGGAAATAAATTAAGAGATTAACTGGGTGAGGACAGAAAAACTGGCAACTCATTAAGACCACATGTAACATTTAGGTATTTCACTTGGTTTTGAAATATAAGAGCCACTAAAAGAATTTCAACATTGGTAAGACATACCATATTGTGAATTAAAATGAACTGTGGAGGAAAGACTGAGGAAGAGCAGTTAGAAAACTGCTGTACTGACATGCATAAGAAATTCTATTAACTGACCTAAGAATGATGGAGATGGAGAGAGTGTTACTTAAAAGCTATTACAAGATAAAATTAGGGACATCTGCTGCCTGAATGTATATAAGAAAGTAAGAGAAAGAACAGCTGCCAAATTTTCTAGCAAGGAAAAGTAGATTGCTATGTCATTACCAAATAAATATATTACAGAGAACTAAAAGAAGTCTACTAGTCAGGATCTTGCTTCTCTTGGATGGTCTCTTAATTCAAGTGCAAAATTAAGAGCAGTCCATTCAGAAACTGCTGCCTCCTAAATAGATTGCTTATTTCATTGTTTATTTCATAAACACTGCTTAGACACCATCTCAGGTCTTTAGAGTTTTTCCAAGTTAAATTGTAACATATACTTGGCAATGGAAACAAAAAGATGACTAACAGTCTCTGTTTTCAGGTAGCTTTCATTCTAGATGTGATGGACCTGTAAAATGACAAGGCTGACAGAAAATATAAACATAGAAATTAAGAGAAGATTGCAGGTAGTCACAAGTGCTATGACTATAGCTAAGTGAGTACCAGAGCACACGAAATAAATAAGAGGGGACAAGCATGAAAGATAATACATTAACAAAATACGGTGATGAATTAAATGTTAGGGAGGCAGAAAATACTGATGTTAATCCCTGTGACTCTAAATTGGATATAAATATAGAACACACTGGATCTGATATTTTCTTTCAAGACAAATAGAAATTGGATAGAAAGCTCAATAATCAAGTTTGCAAAGCCGAATTAGAGTGCTATTAAAACACAAGTAACTTGAGACCCGGGAATGGATGAAATAACTTACAGAAAATGAAAGGTGAGAAGGTAGTGAAGGTCCAATGAATGTACGCTAATAAAGGGAGAAAATAAGCACTCACATTCCTTGTACAGTCCTTACATGAATTGAGGTTCATACAATCATGAAATTTGCTGGTTATATTATTAGAGATCATTTGGTGCTGTCCATCATTTTATAGATGAAAACGTAAGTGGATTTTGAAAGATCATATGCCTGATAAATGAATTTTTTTTCTCCAGGATATTTCACAGGCACCGTCTCCTTTCCACCCTATTTCTGACTGCACGTCCTCAGAACTTCATGGAAGTACATTTCCCAAGGTAACCAAATTAGATCTGTTTTGAAGTTAAAAAGTATACAAAACTTGCTAAGTCAAGCCCCTCTATAAAATCTAAATGCTCTGTCTAGATTACAATTTTCTGACTTTAATTATCTAATCAGATACTTCTGATCATGTTAAATTAGTAATTCTGATTTCATTTAATATTTGCATTTCAAAATCTGATAATATAGAGCCTAGCAGTTAAATCATTCTCAGCTTAACATATAAGTTTCCAATTAGTAGAATTTTAATTTTCAGTGGGAAACTAGAAGGGTACGCTAGTCTGTCTCTAATAACAAACATCTGGATACAATCTTCTTAACCTTTTGCTTATGCTCATTTTAGGTGGGGAATGGGATATTTAGGGTCTAAAACATACATTATAGCATAATGCTATCAAATTTAGGTCACACACGATAATCTCAAATTCTTGAAAATGATAATTCCAGACCAAAATGATATGACTTGAAATGAAAAACCTTTATTGTAAATCTTCATGTAGCATATATCATTTCTCATCTATCAGTATAAGTATGTGCCTTACCTCTCCAACTAACCTCTGCGCTCCAGAAGGATATTTTTAAATTTCTTTTCCACAAGAGCAAGTCCAGTGGCCTAATATATACTAAGCACTCGAATATTCACTAAGATTACATAATCTTATATATGGAAAGAAGTAATAGGTTCCCTGACTCAGTGATTCTCAGCTTGTGAGAAGGTAGGTACAAGCACATCCTTGCCCTCTTCCCCTTTGAAAATCATCGTCACTGACAGGTACCAATGCTGACAAAAAAGTGGTACATCTCAGGTGTCCTGGGGCAAAAAAAAAAATGACCGTGAATGACTTGTCTAGTATAAGACTAATTTTATAGATGAAGAAGTGAGGTTCACAATTTGTCCAACCCTGGTTAACATTCTTTGCAGATTATATCGATCTACCTTTTGTTGACTGGTTTCAGGTTCATAACTAAAAATGTTTGAAGATGTCTCAAGTCAGGAAATTAGTTCAGATGACCTTTTACTGTGGCCCTCGTACTATTTTTAAAAATAACTACTTAGCCTGTACAGTGAGAATCTCTTCCCCACATATATATATATCATTAAATCTCTAAAATGTTTGAATATTTTAATACTATTAGCCACATCAAATAGGATACTAGGTAACGAAAAACTGTTCTCTAGGAAATAATATTCTTAAATTCAATTAAAAACAACCAAGGTTTGTTTGTTTCATATAAAATCTATAACTAAACATGAGAGGTATTACCAGGGAAATTTTAAGAAAACAAGCTTATTTATCTGCTGATTGTGTTAAGTAATTTCAAATTTAAACAGGACCTATAAAGATGTGAAAACACTATAACATGAATTTGTTTTAAATTTTATAATTTTTAATAAATATTTTTAAAGTATTCTCTGAATCAAACTGGGATTAAAAATTGACTCCACTTTTAAAGATGTGTGCAAGTAGATAGAAAATGAAGACAGGGAAAACAGAGCATACAAAATTGTATGTAAACTTGTATGTACAAACTTTACTAACATAAAGAATAAAAATGCTTAAGGAAAAGCCTAAAAGGATGTGGCAAAACACAAGATTTTGTCTTTGGGTAAGAAAATCATAAGTGAGTTTTTCCCCTTTTACTACATTAAATACTTAGGAAAGTAAGTTAATGGAGATTTGAGAAACTTCAAAAGGAAGAAATTATTTTTCATATTTATATGGTTAAGACAGAAATTTACAATTTAAAATCATTCAAATCAAAACATCTAGAGTTTAAAAATATATATTTTAGGTTATTTTTTTTAACTGAGGTTTTCCAGGTAAATACATTTTTTTCCCATGAATCATTATAGTTCCTATAAGTGTTTCAATACAGAAACACATACCAAAAAAGAATTTCAAAGAAACAAGTGTTAAATTTTCAATGAAAAATTACTTCAAATAGAAAATCATTTCATTGAATCTGAGTACACATATAAATTCTAGTTACTAGATATACATTTAGAAAGCACAACTAGGCTACAGAGAATAAACCACTTTCTTCAATATTACAACCACACTGTGATTTCTTCAGTATAAATTATTTTTTCATTTTAAGATATCCTTCATATAGCATAACCTGCCTCATCAAATCCATCACACTGTATCCATCTCCTATGATACAGAAGAAAAAAATGTTTTATCCTAAAAAATATTCATTGGGATCAACTTTCAATTTTCTGTAAATATCACTGAGCCAGCAATCTTAAAAATTAAAAACTTTTGATGAATAGATTTCAACTTTATATTAGGCTGGATTATATGCTTTGAAGTAGTATCCACAAAATTTTATAATCTAATATATGTAATTAATTTAAATTATATTAGGAACAATAAGAGTTCTACCCCCGGAAGAGAAAATGTCAACCCACTCCAGTATTCTTGCCTAGAACATCACTGTACAGTACAGGGAACTATACTCAATATCTTGTAATAATCTACAAGGAAAAAGAATCTGAAAATGAATATATATATATATAAAATATATATTGAAAAAACTGAATTGCTTTGCTGTACATCTGAAACCAATGCAACATTGTAAATTAACTATAATTTAAAAAAAAAAAGATACACAATGAGCCATAACCATCTTCAAATATCATCATGAATAGAAAAGTGGGGCAGTCATTTCTAAATAACTTAAGAAAACCTGGTAATATCCAATATTATCCAATATCCAGAAATAACTCCATAATAACAAATGTAATGAACTTTCAAGCAATTAGTAAAGGAAAGGAAAGGGAAACTAATATTGTTTTAAGAGACTACTACATGGCACAAGCTGGGTTAAAGATAAATCATCTTAATACTTCGAGACAGAGAATATTTTTACCATTTCAAAGAAAAATTCAAGTCTCAGAGAAATCCAGTAATTTTACTAAGGTCATGCAGATAGCAAATGAAAGAGCTAGGTTACAAAACAGTATTAATCTAATTCAAGTGCTATCATCCTTTTCTGCTATATCACATGCTACCAGTCAGAGCATACAGTCTGGTGAATCTTTTAAATTTTAACGAAAATCTGAAAGAAAATACAAGTTCGCCTATTTTTTCACACTTCACACGGAGACAAATTTTAGAGGAATTAAAAGTCTTAAACTCATATAATTTTCCTGAAAGAAGAGTATGTGTAACTTAGGGTTGATTTTTTTTTTAATCCAAGACTACAACCTGTTAAAACAGAATCATATGAAGTTTTTAAATTTTTCTGTAGAAAGAGACCATAAATAAAGAACATGAAAAGATTGGAAACATTTACAATGTATGTGCTAATAAAAGATTAATATCTGTAATATAAAAATATTTTAATTAATAAGAAAAAGACAACCTAATTAAAAATGGGTAAAATATACAAAACTAGCAATTCACAGAACAAGTTTAATGGCAAGTGAATATATGAAAATATATTCAACTTCATTAACGAAGCAATGAGACATTAATTTCTTACCTGTCAGAATGTCCAAAATCAAGATAAATAATGACACTAACTGCTGGGGGAGGGATGAACCATAATACCACTCATAATGCAAAGGCTGTATCTATTGGAAAGCAAGCAGTATACCTTTAAACCCAGCAATTCCACCACAGGGCTCTAGCTCATAGAATCAAGAGCCCCAGTTTTTAAGGATATGTACACAGATGTTCTATAAACAGAATAGTTCATAGAAACAAAAACTGGAAATAAAATTAATATCCTCCAGCATGCAATATACTGACTAAATGATAGCACAGCCATCCCATAGAATATGACGTAATTACCAAAATGAATGGGCTTCCCTGGTGGCTTAGTGGTAAAGAATCCACCCGCCAATGCAGGAGACCGAGGTTTGATCCCTGGGTAGGGAAGAAACCCTGGAGAAGGAAATGTCAACCCACTCTAGTATTATTGCCTGGGAAATCCCAAGGACAAACGAGCTTGAAGGGCTACAGTCTATGGAGTCACAAAAGAGTATGACATGACTTGGCGACTGAACAACAACCAAAAAGACTACATTGGAAATACTCCGGGTAACAGTGTAGTACAAGGAAAATGAAAGTTATAGTACATCTTTTCTTTTTATAACAGTAATGAAAAATCCCTCCATGTATATGTGTTTATTTTTATATATGATTATGTGAAAATAAAGAAATACATGGAAGAATTTATATCAGGATGTTAAAAATGGCTAAGAGAGAAGGTAAGTCATCTCCCCAAACGGGCTTACATAAAAACATCATGAATAACTTTAAAAAACCAAAAAACTCAGTGGAAATAAAAGTAAGTCCCTTAATGAATTAGACTTTAATATATAATTACTTTTTAAGGCACTTGTTCCTTAGATAGTAGTAAAAAAACACTTTGTTTCTTTGAACCAAGTTCAATTATCACTTGTTGAGCATTCTCTATGTGCCAGACACTGTGCCAATTTTATCACGTGGGTTATTTTACTTATGAGTGTGTGCTCAGTCATGTCTGACTCTTTGCGGCCCAATGCACTGTAGCCCGCCAGGCTCCTCTGCCTGTGGAACTTTCCAGGCAAGAATACTGGAGTGGAGTGCCATTTCCTACTCCAGGGGATCTTCCCGAACCAGGGATCGAACCTGCATCTCTTGCATCTCCTCCACTGGCAGGCAGATTCTCTACCACTAGCACCGCCTGAACTTCTAAAGTTAGGTACTATCTAACTTTGAATGAATGAAAGTGAAGTGCAAATGTTAGTCACTCAGTCGTGTCCGACTCTTTGTGACCGCATGGACTGTAGCCCGCCAGGCTCCTCTGGAATTCTCCAGGCAAGAATACTCAAGTTCCCTTCTCCAGGGGATGATCCTGACTCAGGGATCAATCCTGGCTCTCCTGCATTGCAGGCAGATTCTTTACCACCTGAGCCAACAGGGAATAAATGA
This sequence comes from Giraffa tippelskirchi, assembly GCF_054371585.1. Lineage (NCBI taxonomy): Eukaryota > Metazoa > Chordata > Mammalia > Artiodactyla > Giraffidae > Giraffa > Giraffa tippelskirchi. The sequence continues at coordinate 137,119,503 of NC_137283.1, forward strand.
CATTTTAGACACTGCCAACCTATAAAACTGCACAATGCACCATGGATACAATTTTTAGGGACACAAAAATGACTCTCATCACAACTCCCCCCTCTCACCAAAGGAATAATCTCTCTCTCTTATCTACTCTATTAATAAATGAAAACATCAATAAGAATATAAAATCCTTCCTTTATACAATAATGCTATCAATGCTATTATGATTAACAATTAAATGAAAGAAATAAATCAGTATAATCTTCCTGAAAGTAACTTCACAATATGTACTAAAAGCATAAAAACTGTCTATACCTTTTTATCCACCAATATTACTCTTAAAAAACCTTTTATAAAATAATTGAAAAAAAATGCACAAAAATGTTTACTGAAGCATTTTTGGTAAAATAACATTGAAAAACTTAAGTTCTACAATAGGTGTCTAGTTAGATAAAATAATAATATTATGCAGCCTAAATTTATTGGCATACCAACAAAGGTCTGAGTGGTTGCTAGGGACCTGAGAAGGGGAAAATGCAGAGTTGTTAAATGAGTACTGAGTTTCAGTTTATAAGATGGAAAAGTTCTGGAGACTGGTGGCATAAGTGTGAATATACTTAACACTACTTAACTATATGCTTAAAAACAGTGAATAAATTTCATGCTATCTGTATTTGACCACAATTGAAAACAGAATTTACCAAAGTAAAAAAAATTTTAAAGTCTGTAGCACATGATTAAGTTAAATGGGTTAAAAAATGAAGTGGCCCCATTTTTTAAAAAAAGAACTAATATTCCCTATATGAAGAAAAACATACACAAACTATAAAAGAGGACTTTAGTATATTAGAAGTATTTTATTCTGAATTTTGGCTCCACCATTTACTAGTTTTATGGCCCTGGGTAAGGTGTTTAGCCATTTTTCAGCCTCAGAACCTCCTGGTGAGATTAGGAGTAAAAAAAAAAAAATCCCTACTTGACATGATTTATTAAATATTGAATACATTAAATATGATAAATGAATATTAAATAAGTATAAAGAGTTTAGTACAATATTTGGTGCGTAGTGCTACTGCTACTGCTAAGTCACCTCAGTCATGTCCGACTCTGTGCGACCCCATAGATGGCAGCCCAGCAGGCTCCGCCATCCCTGGGATTCTCCAGGCAAGAATACTAGAGTGGGTTGCCATTTCCTTCTCCAATGCATGAAAGTGAAAAGTGAAAGTGAAGTCACTCAGTCGTGTCTGACTCTTAGCAACCCCGTGGACTGCAGCCCACCAGGCTCCTCCATCCATGGGATTTTCCAGGCAAGAGTACTAAGTGTTCATAAATCTTGCCTACCATTACTGTGTAAATGCATCAAAATACAAATAGTTCTGATTTCTGAATAAAGGGATTAAGTATCCACTGGCTCATTTGGACTTTCTAGTTTTACTCAATAAACATTATCATTTATTATTTAAGCATGTGCTTAAAGATGGCACCAAGCTAACAACTATTAAAAAAATTAAATTCTTCAGGACTTTTAAATTAAACAGAATTGTTGCTTTGTTTAAGTCAGGAATCAAAGACAACACAGTGACTTAAAATTTAATGAACTACAAAAGGACTTCATATTATATGACCACTAATTTACAAGGATTTAGAAACTGATACCAATTCTCTATATAGCTATGCCAAAACCTCTAAGTAATATAGTAGAAAAAATAGTTGGAAATAATTTTGAAGTACCTCACTAATGATAAAGCTGATTCCCCCAACAAGAGATTTAATTTTATCCTTAAGTTACACAAAGAACCACAAAACAAGATTAAGTTTACAATATAAAAACTTGTTGCAAGTAATATATAACAATGAAAAGTATGTTCAACTAACACAATACTGTAAATTAATTATACTTCAATTTTAAATAACTCAAAATTTAAAAAAAATTTTTAAGGATATTCAAATTCAAAAGAATTCAATTTGAGTTACAATTTGCCTCTTAATAGCTCTGAAGTACGGCAAATTATTTATTTCATATGAGCCTCAGTTTCTTCCACCTACCTCACAGATTCTCATAAAAACCAAATAAAATATATAGAAAGCCCAACACAAAGTTTACCTTCAATGCATTAATTCACTTCCCTATCTCCCCTTGAGAAGTGGTAGCTTCCAGAACAGAACACTTTTACACATAGCCAAGAAAAAGAAAGAGCCAACATGTTCAGAGGGAAAACACCTTGGCTATATTTGGTGCTTCTATTAAATCAGACTTAGCTCCTGAGGGGCTACTATAAAATTCTAGGGAAAAGTCTGGGGTATAAATCTATGTCCTCAATGGCTACCATATTTTTCTCACAAAAAGTGAACATGCAATAAATGCTAGCTAACTTGAACTGTATTTATCAGTTCCCATTCTAATCCATCCTAATCCCTAGCTAAATACTTAGCAATTCTTTCACCAAAAAAATATTTAAAAGGATTTATAATTGCCTCAGAATGAAACAATAAAGTATATACAAATATATGTGATCTGATTATAATTTCTATGGTTTAAAAAAAGCAAGGTAATTAGGATGAAAAGAAAACTCTAACATTCATGCAATTCTTACATGGTACTGGCTATATGAAGAAGACAGCCTGTTTTGAGAGTCTAAAGCAAATTATTTTTAAATTAAGCAATTAGTGCTTCAGTTTTTCCAGTGTAGGTGTATACACAAAGAGAATGTTAAGACATATCTGAGAACATTCTGAACTACTTAAGTTTTTTAACTGAAATAAACCACTTCCTTTCAAAAGCCCACATAATTTTAAAGTAGAAAGCCAATTAGTTCTGCAGCTTTCTGTGCAAGTATAAAATTCTTCTAACTGCTTCAGTAAAATTACTCAGTGACAGAAAAATTGAGAAGACTTTTCAAAGAAAAATATACTTAAAAGAGGAAATCAAAAAATTCCAGCTAAATATAACTCCCTATAAAAAGATTAAAGCAAAATAAAATATATATTTAAGTACATTACTGAAAAGTTCATATAGATTAAGAACTGTTCATAACATGCTGTATTAATAATTTTTCTTTGTAAAGTACACTTTTGAAGTTAATCATAGTCTTTACTTCAAGGATAAAAATCTCCTAATATATCTGACCTGAGAAGGGAGAAAAAGAGGTTACATATCCTCCTAAAAATTTAATATCACTATTACATCTATTTAGTTACTTAGGTTATGCTGAAGAAAGAGACAAATATAGTGCAGTAAGTTTAAAAAAAAAAGTCTTGTTACAAGTGTATACAGCTCTGCTTTATCTTTAATTTCTTGTAATCTTCTCTAGGGAACAATTTGCCACTGAGAAGCAAGATTAGACTATGATAATCATCATCTGAGTACAGTTACAAATACTTTATAGATACTCAAATAGTAGTATACACTATAGTAGATATCCACTATATGACCTTTGTTTAAGAGACTATTAATACTACAAAACTAGCCTGCAAATTAACTATATCCTAATGTAAAATTAGGCTCTATTTTGTAAATGAAAAGTAAAAACAGAACAAATTCAAAAGGGAAAGGAAAATGATGCATAATAGGTTTCTAAACAGTATGAGCAAACCAATTCTACTCAAGACAAATTTTAGTATTCAAGTATATTTCTCCAAATATAGAAATCAAATATATTTCTCCAAAGCCTCCAACACTTGTAAACAATGTCTTTTCATAAAGCTATGATTAATGCAATGGACATATCAATTCTAAGAACCATATAAAATGCTAAATGTGTTTTTGCCATACTGCATGGCATGTAGGCTCTTACATCTGTGACCAGGAATCGAACCTGTGCCCCTGCAGTGGAAATGTGCAGTCTTAACCACTGCTCGGCCAGGGAAGTCCCTACAATGTTAAATTTAAATTATGCATGATTCCTTTCTCATATTTGTAGACCAACTACTTTTTATTCAATGTTTACTTTTTTTTAGATCAAGTACTCTTCTAAAAGAATCTAAATAAACCCACTGTCAGAAAAAGCCTCAACAGCAATCAAAAGAGTTAAAATGCTTCATTTTACAAAGAAGCATTCATTCTGTCGAAAACTTTCTCTTCCAAGTTGGATGACTAATTATAAAATTTTAGAGCATAAATAGTAAGATTCTTCTGCCCAGAATTTTCCTTTCAAACAATAATAATATGTGCATTTCAATTTCTGAACTTCTTTGTGGAAAAAAAATGCTACTTAGTTTTATAGTTTTGGTAGTGAATTCCTCCCCATCCTGGTAGGTTTAAGGTGACAAAGAAACTATCAACAGAAAACAGACTGTCCCATGATTTTAATCCCTAAATATATACTCCTTTAGCAGTTCACCCATACAAATGTATAGCAAAATTATATGATAACCTAGTCTAAGGTTATTTATATTTGCTATAATGGTTCAATATTACATATGTTTATAAAATGAACTCAAATGTTATCTAAGTTAAGGAGACACATAAATATTTAATACATCACCTTAGAAATTGAAGAGCTCTAACTTATTACAGGATAAAAGGCTAATTTTCACATAGATATTAAGTTCTCATTCCAAAATTCTAAGAATACAAATACACTGAAGGATTTCCCTGTTAGTAGAGTGGTTAAGAATCCACCTTCCAATGCAGGGGATGTGGGTTTGATCCCTGATTGGGCAACTAAGCCCATCATACTCAATGCCACAACCACTGAGCCCGAGCACGCTAGAGCTCAAGTGCTACAACTAGAGAAGGTCCGGTGTGCCGCAACCAAGTGCCCGCACACCTCAGAGGGCCCAGTGCAGCCAAAACGTGTGTGTGTGTATACTCTCAAATAAGCGTAATAAAAAAAAGCTTTCTTCTAGACTTCAGTGGTATGTCATCACAAAGACAGGATGCTATGGTCAGTGGAATTATTATACCTAAGCATCTAAGCTTTTGGAACAAGGTCTGTCGTATCACATACCCGAAAAGAAATTATTCACAAACTTCTCAAGTTATCTAGCTTCACCGCTGTTTGGGGCATTTAATCTAATCAAGTGTTGCTGGGAAGACTGTTGTTATTTAGTTGCTAAGTCTGACTCTTCTGAGTCCCCATGGACTGCAGCCCACCAGGCTCCTCTGTCTATGGAATTTCCCAGGCAAGAATACTGGAGTGGGTTTGCTGAAAAGATATATCCAGTTAAAAAGACAATGTAAAGATGATTCTATCTCACTTTTCCCCTCAAAAAACATACCCTCCCTACACACACACACACACACACACGATAAAAGAAAAGATGATAAAAACAAACAGAAGAAAAAAGTAAAAAAACAAGCCAGCAGAGCTCACAAGAAATACATATTGAAAAAAATCAAAACAAACAAAAAATACAACTACTTTCAGAAATTTAAAAAGCCATGCTAGAAGTATATATGATAGAAAAATGTAGAGCAATGTCTGCAAGACCCTCCAGGAAAAAAAGACAAACCAAGGACTATTATTTATAATGCAGATACAGGTCACAGAATCATTTTCATATATTCAACAACTTGGGGAAAATTTCAAATGTATATTTTGGGGGGAGGGGAAGGTGAGAGATGGAAAAGATGTCAAACAAGTGATAAACAGAGGCCTAATCATGAGAAACCAATCAAGCTTAATATAACTACAGTTGGTTAAAAACTAAGGAAAATTTGAGTACAGAATCTAAGGAAAGTGTCAAAATTTTTGGCACTACATTAAATAATATGACTAAAATCATCAGGAGATAAAGGGAGAGAAGAGGTCAAGTATGAAAAAGTGTAACTCTGATGAGCTCAACTTTTAAAGTGAGGACTCATCAAAGAACTGATTAAAGTTAGTAATTCAGTTAACAAGATTTTAAAAAAAGGTATAAAGATAAATACTTCCCCTAAAAACTTAAAATATTAATAAAAATTATAAGAAAGAGGAGGTGAAGTATGTATGTCAATTTCTTCATCTTTCATGAGAGATCAGCACATACACACTGTTTAAAGTTGACAATTTTTTAAAACTGGTAACATGTTATTATTCTGTAAAATTTGAAAAGTAACAGAAATATATTTTGGATTAGTCAGACAGAATTTATATATCTGACATTAGCCTATGAAATAACTATAAAACTACACTGGACCACAAAGAAAAACTGAATAAACTTCAAAAAGTAAAATGTACTGACCACATTCTCTGATGACAGTACAATGAAATCAAAAATTATAACAAAAATAGCAAATAAAAATCCCACAGCAAACTGGGATTTAAAGAAAAAAAGAATACTTCGATTCTTGGCTTAAAAAGAAAATCAAAATTAAAATGGGGATTATCCAGAAAATAACGATAGCTCTAAAAGAACCCACAAAATAGTAACTAAAAGGATCCATGTGTTACAGCAAATACAGTTTTCATAAGAAAAACAGTAGCTACAGAGACAAAAGTTAAGGAAGAGAGAATGGGAACAATGCATATCAACTTCAAGGGAGTGGGGAGAAACAAGAGAAGTGCAGAACTTGGATTCCAATCTAACAATATATTTCTGAGAACAAAGACAAACAAATACCAGAAATGTGTAATGCAAAATGCTATCTTCTGTTGAATCTAAATGGCAAGTTCATAAGTACTTGATACATTATTCTCTGTGTTTGACATTTCATAAATGAATACTACTACTACTACTACTACTATAATAGACAATGTTTGCTACAATGCAACCATCATTTGTCAACCAGATGAAATGGATCATTTACTCAGAAAATTAAAACCTCCCAAGCTGACCTTATAATATTGAGAAAGATAATTCCTATCATAAAACAAATAATTTCACTGCCCTTCAAATTATAAGAATAAAGAAAAACTCTCTAAATTCTCTAAAAACCTATCACAAGAGAAACCAAAACATGACAAAGAACACATATGCACAATTGTAAATTAATTTTATGAATAGACAAAACAATTTTAAATAAAATATTTTCAAATAAAATCCATTCCATTAAAAAAAAAAATTCACCACAACCAATTAGGAATGTTCCAATATTACATAGAAACTAGAAACTCCATTTAATACTGTAATGTTTAGTGCCTAATGAAGACAGTTTATTTTTTTCTCACCTTTGACTGTGTGGATCACAATAAACTGTGGAAAATTCTGAAAGAGATGGGAATACCAGACCACCTTACCTGCCTCCTGTATGCAGGTCAAGGGGCAACAGTTGGAACTGGACATGAAACAATGGATTGGTTCAAAACTGGGAAAGGAGTATGTCAAGGCTCTATAGTGTCACCCTTATTTGACTCCTATGCAGAGTACATCATGTGGAATGCCAGGCTGGATGAATCAAAAGCTGGAATCAAGATTGCTGGGATAAATTTCAGCAACCTCAGATATGCAGATGATACCACCCTATGGCAGAAAGCAAAGAGGAACTAAATAGCCTCTTGACTAAGGTGAAAGAGGAGAGTGAAAAAGCTGGCTTTTAGAAGTCAACATTCAAAAAAGGAATATCACAGCACCTGGTCCAATCACTTCATGGCAAATAGATGGGGAAAAAATGGAAACTGTGGTAGACTTTATTTTCTTGGGCTCCAAAATCACTGCGGATGATGACTGTTGCCATGAAATTAAAAGACACTTTCTCCTTGAAAGAAAAGCTATAACAAACTAAGACAATGTATTAAAAAGTAGAGACTTCACTTTGCCACTAGAAGTCCATATAGTGAAAGGTATAGTCTCTCCGGGAGTCATGTACCAATATGAAAGTTGGACCATAAAGAAGGCTGAGCGCCCAAGACTTGATGTCTCCAAACTGTAGTGCTGGAGAAGACTCTCAAAAGTTCCTTGGACAGCAAGGAGATTAAACCAGTCAATCCTAAAAGGAATCAACCTTGAATATTTATTGGAAGGATTGATGCTGAAGTTGAATCTCCAATACTTTGGCTACATGATGTGAAGAGCCAATTCACTGGAAAAGACCCTGATGCTGGAAAAGACTGAAGGCAGGAGGAGAAGGGGATGACAGAGGACAAGAGTTGGATGGTATCACTGATTCAATGGACATGAGTTTAAGCAAACTCTGGCAGATGATGATGGGCAGGGAAGCCTGGCGTGCTGCAGTCCATGAGGTGACAAACAGTCGGACATGACTTAGCCAATGAACAACAATAAATGAAAAAGAAGAGTAAAAAACAAGACAGGCTATAAGATATTTAAAAATTAACAGTAATATAAAGCTACAGTAATTGAAAATTTGATACTGGCACAGAACAAGGCAAAGAAATAGAACAGCTCAGAGTCTCAAAAAAGGCAAGACAGATGGAGAGAGGAAAATTTAGCATATGTCAAAGATGGCATTTCAAATCAGGTTAAAAAAGAAAAAGGATGTATAATACAACAAAAAGTAACTGTGAAAAACTGAGCTATGGAAAAAGAAAAGATGTTGGTAGAAAAACCATATTTCTTCCTTACCCCCTGTAGCAGCTAAATCACTCAAATGTTTTTTTTAAATAAGAAAGAGAACCTGCTAAACACAGAGAAGAAGCAATGTTTAATTATCTTGTAGTAAAGTAGAACTTTCAAACAAAAACCCATAAAAGATTAGTAAACTTTAATATACTTTATTAAATTTACTTTTAATATACTTTATTATTAAATTATTGCTATATTATGAATATTAAATTATTTTAATAGTTGATTAATTTACTTTAGAGATTAATATAAATTAGAAACTTTTAATACAAAATTTTAATATTGATTTTATATATATAAAATCAACAATTTGTCTTATAAATGATCCAAAAGATGACAAAGAAAAAATATTTTCCATGCATATAACAAAAGGATTAATTTTCTTAGAATTTAAATACAAAAATCAAATACCTTAAATACACACACACACATATTCCTAAAAGTCATTATGAAAGATAGCCAGCAGAAAAATCATCAAAGATTAGGAATAGGTAGTTCTAAGAAATACAAATAGATTCAAACATGTGACAAAGTAGTCAGTTTCACTCATTTAAGACATATAAACAAACGAAAAAAATACTTCCCAATTATCAGGTTGGCATAATACCCAAAAGAGCAATAATCCTACCTGTGAGAATCTGAACAAAAAGCACTCATAAACTTGTGTGGGAAGGAAATTAGCACAGGTTCTATTAAGGACAATTAGACAATATCTATCAAAAATTTTAAAGTACATATTTATGGGCCTAGAAAATCAATCAGTAGAAACATAGGATGTTCATTCAGGAGTCAATAGTGATAGCAAGTTACAAAGTTAACAGGGGCTATTTAATGCATAAACATATGGAATTTGTTGGCTGGCTTTTAAAAAGAATGAGTTTGATCTCTATATGCTGGTAAGGAAAAACCTGCAATATACTTAGCATGCAGTAGCCATTTGTGTAATGATATGTATACAAATTTGATATGTCTAACACACAAATAGTTTCTAGAGAAATATAAAATATTTTTTACAGATTTGTTGTACAGCTTCCTCTAGGGAATAAGATGTGGGACAGTATTTAAGAGTGAAACTCACTTTTTACTTGAAATTCTTTCCTACATGTATGTGCCAGATATATTCTAAGCTGGGAATATAGCAATAAAGACCTTACATTCATAGAAGTTGCACCGTGGTGGGGGGGTAGGGGGATTACAAAGGACAGGAGGGAAATAAAACTGTGCACACACACAGTGACAGCTGATGTAAGGGTTGTGAGGAACGATAAAGCAGGGTTACCGGAGAAAGGGACTAAATGTATGGCAGAGGTTATGATTTTACATGAGGTGGTAATAAAAAGGAATACAGTGAATTACACGTACACAAGACAGTTCCCCTATCCCAGGATTAGGAGTAAAGTGATACATAAACTACAGCCTCAAGCGCTAATTGCAAGGAGGAGAAATGGAGGGGAAAGGGCAAAGCACTATAGAAGCAGAGGAAACCCAGGGAGGTGTTCTTGGGTGGATTTGGGTAGTGGGTAACACAAAGAGAAACCAGATGACAAAAGGTCTTACAATAAAATAAAGGGTTTAAACAAGGGAACAGAAAATTAGAACTACATTTTGGAAAAGTCACCCTACCTGTATTGTAGTAAGTGTCTGAGAGAAAATTAAGTGAGAAGTAAAGAAGCCAGTTAAATATTTTAGGAATTCTGCCCAAAGCTAATAGTCTTTAAGAGAAAAAGTAGTAAAAAGAACAAAGAATATGGATCAAAAAATGGACAATCAATCCGTCCTTGAGGATTCCATATTCATGGATTCAGCTAGTCGCTAAAAACCATGACTTTCCGCACTTTTGCAGTCTCTTGTGGACACTGTAGAGCAGTAAAAAATCTTAGTAGCCCAACACGCATGTTCGCAGCTGAGGTCAAATAAGATGCATTCTGCCTTCTTGTTTCAGCTCTCATAAAGCTGTAGCCTTTTTCACAATCTCTTAAATGCCACATTTTTCACCCTGTGATATTAGTTGGTGATTTTCCTGTTTAAAATGGTCCCCAAGAGTAGAATGAAGCACTGTCTCGTGTTAAGCACAAAGTAGCTGTGATGCACCTTACAAATTAAAAGATGCATGTTAGGTAATGTTAGTGTTAAGCATTAAGTTATAGAGCTACTGGCTATGAGTTCAATTTCAATGAATCAACAATATATGAATAATATATATTAAATAAAGTGTCTTTAAACATACATAAAACAGGTCATGTATTGATTGTTTGACAAAAATGTTGTGACCAGAGGATCTCAGGAATCTAATCTCATATTATGGGAGCAATGGTTCAGTTTTTGCTAAGTCAGGGTCTGCCTATTTCATTCAGTGTTCACTCATTTATGACTTTATAAAATATAGCTACCACAAATAACAGCAATCAACTGTATATGTACACACATATAACTACTTATTCGTAAAGAAGAAATAATAGGACTGGAATCAATTACAGGGCTTCCCAGGGGCCTTGGTGGTAAAGAATCTGCCTGCTAAGGCAGGAGACTTGGATTCGATCTCTGGGTTGGGAAATCCCCCAGAAAAGGAAATAGCAATGCACTCCAGTATTCTTGCCTGGGAAATCCCATGGACAGAAGAGCCTGGCAGGCTATAGCCCATGGGGTCACAAAAGAGTTGGACACAATTTAGCAACTAAACAACAACAATCAATTCTAAGACGTAAATGAGGGAGCAAAATCAATGATGATGTTACCTAGGTTTCTGGCTTAAGCAACCGGGAAGACGCTGATATTGCTAATAAATAGAGGGAACAGGAGAAGGTCGCAGCTTGGATCAGGAAGACAGAGATGTCAGCTTCGGAGAGTGTAATGTCATGCATGCCATACACACTGCAATAAATATAACTATGTGTTTAAGTTAGGTCCATACCATTTCTGTCCTTTATCGAGCCCATCTTTGCATGAAATGTTCCCTTGGTATCTCTAATTTTCTTGAAGAGATGGCCATAGTTCACCAGGCACTCTTGTCTATCAGATCTAGTCCCTTAAATCTATTTGTCACTTCCACTGTATAATCATAAGGGATTTGATTTAGGTCATACCTGAATGGTCTAGTGGTTTTCCCTACTTTCTTCAATTTAAGTCTGAATTTGGCAATAAGGAGTTCATGATCTGAGCCACAGTCTGCTCCCGGTCTTGTTTTTGCTGACTGTATAGAGCTTCTCGATAAAGGATAGAAATGGTATGGACCTAACAGAAGCAGAGGATATTAAGAAGAGGTGGCAAGAATACACAGAAGAACTATACAAAAAAGATCTTCACGACCCAGATAATCATGATGGTGTGATCACTTACCTAGAGCCAGACATCCTGAAGTCAAGTGGGCCTTAGAAAGCATCACTACGAACAAAGCTAGTGGAGGTGATGGAATTCCAGTTGAGCTATTTCAAATCCTCAAAGATGATGCTGTGAAAGTGCTGCACTCAATACGCCAGCAAATCTGGAAAACTCAGCAGTGGCCATAGGACTGGAAAAGGTCAGTTTTCGTTCCAATCCCAAAGAAAGGCAATGCCAAAGAATGCTCAAACTACCACACAATTGCACTCATCTCACACGCTAGTAAAGTAATGCTCAAAATTCTCCAAGCCAGGCTTCAGCAATACGTGAACCATGAACTTCCAGATGTTCAAGCTGGTTTTAGAAAAAGCAGAGGAACCAGAGATCAAATTGCCAACATCCACTGGATCATCGAAAAAGCAAGAGAGTTCCAGAAAAACATCTATTTCTGCTTTATTGACTATGCCAAAGCCTTTGACTGTGTGGATCACAATAAACTGTGGAAAATTCTGAAAGAGATGGGAATATCAGACCATCTGACCTGTCTCTTGAGAAACCTGTATGCAGGTCAGGAAGCAACTGTTAGAACTGGACATGGAACAACAGACTAGTTCCAAATAGGAAAAGGAGTACGTCAAGGCTGTATATTGTCACCCTGCTTATTTAACTTATATGCAGAGTACATCATGAGAAACGCTGGGCTGGAAGAAACACAAGCTGGAATCAAGATTGCCGGGAGAAATATCAATAACCTCAGACATGCAGATGACACCGCCCTTATGGCAGAAAGTGAAGAAGAACTAAAAGAGCTTCTTGATGAAAGTGAAAGAGGAGAGTGAAAAAGTTGGCTTAAAGCTCAACGTTCAGAAAACTAAGATCATGGCATCTGGTCCCATCACTTCATGGGAAATAAATGGGGAAACTGTGGACAGTGTCAGACTTTATTTTTTTGGGCTCCAAAATCACTGCTGATCATGATTGCAGCCATGAAATTAAAAGACGCTTACTCCTTGGAAGGAAGGTTATCACCAACCTAGATAGCATATTTAAAAGCAGAGATATTACTCTGCCAACAAAAGTTCGTCTAGTCAAGGCTATGGTTTTGTGTAGATGTGAGAGTTGGACGGTGAAGAAAGCTGAGCGCCGCAGAATTGATGCTTTTGAACTGTGGTGTTGGAGAAGACTCTTGAGAGTCCCTTGGACTGCAAGGAGATCCAACCAGTCCATCCTAAAGGAGATCAGTCCTGGGTGTTCACTGGAAGGACTGATGTTGAAGCTGAAACTCCAATACTTTGGCCACCTCATGCGAAGAGTTGACTCATTGGAAAAGACCCTAATGCTGGGAAGGATTGGGGGCAGAAGGGGACGACAGAGGATGAGACGGTTGGATGGCATCACTGACTCAATGGACATGGGTTTGGGTAAACTCCAGGAGTTGGTGATGGACAGAGAGGCCTGGCGTGCTGCGATTCATGGGGTCGCAAAGAGTCGGACACAACTGAGTGACTGAACTGAATGTGTTTAAGTACCCATTTTCCTATCCCATTTGAGAATCACATCTTTGATCATCTCCAGCTATGTCCTATAACTAGAAGGATGCTTTCCTTTAAATCATATAAACCAGGCATGTCAACATCAGAAATGTGTACTTTATCAAATGTTTTATTTTCCACTACCATCTTTGCAATTATATTATCCATATTCACCATAATCTATGCTTTAAGAATGTTTCTATGTGAGTCCTCAAAAGTAAAAATATCAATTCTACCTTTTGGAAAATAAGAATTCTAAATGACAAATATCTTCAAAGAAAGTCTGCACAACCAGGTAGTGCATTTTTCAACTTGTTTATAGAAACCTTTATCATAAATTATTAAAATATCACTCTGATATTAAGCTTATATAAAAAATCCTAATGGATAAATTGTGATGTTTTCACACCTGATTTTAGAAAACTCCAGAATTATAATTTATTTTGATGTGGCTTTTACAAAAATGTATACATACATTCAAAATGTGACAAATCTTTTGCATCCTAGAAATTAAAATTGCCATATACAACTGCATACACTGAGCTTTATATAATTACAACAGAAAATTAGTAAAGGATTCATATCAATCCCTCCCCATTTAGTCAGCATTATCTTCATTTATAAAAGTAATAGACAACAATTTCTAGGCTACTACTAAACTGATTTTACAAGTAAATATACACTTGTATGAACACCAAACAGAAACTTGATACATAGTTATTCCTCAATGTGTAACTGTATACTTGCTAATTTGCAGTGGTCCACACATGACAGACAGGACTGAGCGACTGAACTGAACTGAACATATTTAAAAGCACTGGACTAGTTTTACCCTTGGTATGGTAATTAATTGTATGATCTCCCACTGACCACAAGAAATTAAATATAGTACACTGCGAACAGTTATTACTATTTATATGAGGGGAAGAAAGGCTGAAAGAAAAGTTCAAGAAAGAAAGATTCACAGCTAAGGAGTAGGGCGGGGGGTTGGGGGGAAGAGGTTAGAATACCAGTTCAGTAACTAAGAAATAGGAAAAAGATAGAACAACTAAGAAAGAAATGATAAGCCAAGTGTTCTGTAAAGAAGTGATACTTTGTTCTTTGCAATTAATGGGAAGAAACACAACCAAAAAGACCAATGAAATCAAGACAGAAAAACATCTGTGAACAACAGCTCTTTTAAAAAATCAAAAAAAGTGAAGAGGAAAAATGGTCATTTTAAACATCTTGTATTTTGTATCATTCACAATATAAATACAACATTATTTCTATTCCTAAAGTATACTATTAATACTCGAGCATAACACAAATAAAAATGGCTCTGTACTTCAAAGTCGACACCTGAACTGGAAAATAGACCAAAAACACTTTAGCATACCTGAGCTACCAAGACAGCAGTCAATCAATAAACAGCAGCTGGTGCAGAAGATGCACTTAGTGCAAGCAACTGTCCTCACTAGAAGTATCCATGAATAAGCAGGCACTAGTCTCTTTACCAAGCGCCAATGGCCAAAGGCAGAAGGGGCAGTGGGTCTTCTTGGTTTCCCCCTCTGAATCTCAGAGACTGTGACACTTCCTTAAGTCAATGGGGCAAGTGCCTGTCAGGTATGTGCCTGACGGACCAGTAGCCATCACAACAGAAATACGGAGACTTATTTAAAACTTGTTACCTTCCCTATCACCTTGTAATGTAGAATGTTTTTCCCCTAAAAACATAGTATCATAAATAGTAGTCACAATCCTGATCATCCAACAAAGGGAGATCTAGTTCACTCTACAAGATCTACTATATGGCTTTAAAAGTATTGTATTTCCACTGGAAAATTAGTTTGTTATAAACGATAATATAACAGTAACACTGATTTCAATACGGATTAAATATGTATTTGTGGATTTATGTGCAAAGGGACCACTTGGGTAGCATTTAATCTATCAGGAATTACTGTCAGTTCTAAACAAACACTTAGAATACAATTCACTTCTAAACTAGAGACTGCCAACAGTATATAAATCTAGTTGATGAGTCATAGACTAATAGTTCAAAATTACTAAAATATCCAATTAAAGTTCAAGACTAGAAAAACAAAATCAGCAGTTGGGGTAATTCAAATTTCAAAACTGATCATAAAACATAACTTGTAATTTATATGATCTAAGCATCAGTAGGATATGCACTGAAATCTGCAGTTAGAAATAAAAAGTGAAGATGTCACAAGTGTTTAGTCAAGAACAACAAGGACATAAGGCTGACTTAAGCTTTCCCACCAAAACACTGGATATAAAAACATCATATACAACTACAAATATTGGGATGTCATTCTGAAAATAAACAGAAACAAGAAATATCTTTAAAAAAATTATCAAACGCAGTCTAAACTAGTAGTCAGAGAAAAATATTTTTTACTGGGAAAATATAGCTATTTTGTTCTCATTAAGAAACAACATTTTATAGACTACTTTTTTCCCGCAAGAAATAACTAATATAATAACATTATCTTCTAACAAAAAAGGTGCTAATTCCTAATTAGCACTATTCCTTGGTATTCCTAATTACTAGAAAATACAAATTAAAAATTCAAGTTGGCCAGGTGTTATTCCTAGCATTAGTAATTCCTTTCATTCTACTGATTTCTTAAAGGGAATGATTCTCAAGTAGAAGTAACCCATCAGAATTAACGGGGACCATCCTGAAAATACACATTTCCAAATGTCATCCCTCAGAAATGACTCCCCATGTCTGGAGTGAAGTCACAATAGCTATGTCTTGAAAAAAATTACCCCAGTGATTCTGACTGCTAGTTGAGGACAACTGCTTTAAGAGATGAATTACCTACTTGTTCTACTGACTAAAGAGATCTTACTAGGTCAACTACTGCTAAAACTTTGTCATTATAGCACACAGAGCTGTCAGTTGCAAAGAAGAAAACTCCACATTTCATTATTTATAGTAAAGAGAAAAAAAAATGAAAGAGATCTGGTAAGATTACTCAAGGAACATGCAACCATACTTAAAAAGACTTTCTACATATTTATTTTAAAGTGTTCATTTAGGACAAATGGTTTTGAAAATGTATAAAAATAAATTATGTATTAATCCATCTTCAATATGTACATGGTCCCTTAAAAGGATTTATATTTTATTATCATGAAAAATATATTCCAACAATCTCTACAGTATTCTTAAAAGTTAGGAATTTTAAGATTTTCTAATAGAAAAGTTTCAGTATTCACTGGCAGAAAAATAATGAAACTTGGAATGATTTCATTAATATTTCAAAATATAATACTGTCTTGGATATGCTATGCCATATATCACAAGAAAAATTTTCATCACTAAACTATACTAATCCCAAGTGGTGGCATTTTCATTTAAGAACAAAGCACAAAAATATTTTATAAAAGAAAATGTCTCATCATAAAAACTTTCAAAGCTGAATGCTTTAAACAAAAATTGCTGAGGTTTGATTTCACAATATCAAGTTACCATAAGCACTTTGTAAACATACACCTATTACAGGCTATCAACTTAAAGCCAGTTACCACTAAAAGAAGATATAGTAAAAAGAAATTTCAGTGCAAAAGCATATATCAACTAAAGTTATCAACTGACTTAAGACAATTTTAATGTAAAAATCACAACTTAAGTCCCATAATAAAAAGTAACCCTATAAAAGCTTAAAATTAAATTAATTTAAAAGAAAAAGCTCTACAACAGTTAGCAAGTTTTCCTTTTGTTACTATTCTCTAGTAAAAGCTTTCTTTTGATTAGCTTTCACAATGTCATCAGGAGATGCTGATTTGAAGTCAAATGGTGTTATTGCTATAAGAGGACTTATTTCTTTGTCTTTTACGTCTTGAACTTGTCTACTATAAAGAAAAGTCTTATAGAGATCAAAGGTGCGTCGCTTGCAGCTTTTCAATGGGTAACGAAGACACAGGGTTGAAGCGAAAGCTGAAGGTCTGGCAGAAAGGGCCTTGGTCCAAGAGAGAGAGAAAGGCGGTTTCCTAGGCAGAGAGCTTTTACTGTTTTTCTTATTACCCTTAGTAGAATTGGAATTTTTTCCTAATTTTGAACTTAGAGCTTTAGTTTCTGGTATTGGAGCAACTGATTGGTCTACTATAGGTTTGGGAACAAAATCTGGGGCTTTTATGAGGACACTAAGATCAATATTCGAGTCTATTCCAGGTGACCTCGTTTCAGATAAACCGAGCATATAGGAATCTTTCTTAATCTGAGGGTTGTCTATATCAATCGTTTCTGCAATCAAATCAGAAAGTGACAAATTCTCAAGGTCTCTTGTCGGAGAAGCTTTACGAAATGCCAAAGATGATAGAGATCCTGTTAACTCTGATACTCCAGTTGAAGATTGACACCGATTTGCTAGTTGTGACAAGGGAAAAGATCCCAAACTGAGATCTGTGAAACTGGCAGATGGTTGGTGACAAAAATCAGATGAAGTAAAGCACTGGCTTGGATTGTTTTCCTTGTGTTCCTGAAACAGTTCAGCTAGGGATGGACTTCCACACTGAGAAAACCGCAAGTTGTCATTCTTTAATATGCAATTCTTGTTGCTTTGTTCAACTGAAGAAACAATTCCAACTTCAGGCATTTTACTAGCATTTAAACTATCAAGAGCCATATTTTCCAATGAGTTGGTTAAGAGTAAAGGATTATTTAAACGTCCTAAACTGTTCTGTACTGGAATGTTTTGCAAATCAGGTACTGAATCATTCTGAATAAACAATGAGTTATTAGGTGCTGTGTTTTTTATCATTAAGGATTTTAAATCTGGTATGCCTTTGAAGGCAGAATCATCTCTGGAAATAAACTCAGACACATGAGGTCTTAACAAATCACCATCTAGACTCTTTGAAGGTAGACTCTCCATACTATCTGTGGGTGGTAATCTGACTGATGGCTGACTTTTATAAGAATCTCTTGGCATATCATCGATTAGGTCAGCTAGGGACAGCTCTTTTGTTAACTTACATGATTCTAGTTTCTTTTCACTTTTAGGTCTGTCAAGTTTCTTTTTTTTATGGAGTAAACAGTGACTTGGTATAACCGAGGAATTATGACATAATCCATATTTTGCCACTGGGCCAGAAAAATCAAAGGATTTGCTGCTGCAATCCAAATGGTTTGCAGACTGAGGACAAGAGCTGTGAACATTATCAGCTGAAACTTCAGAAGAAGATAATAAGACTCCTTACCTTACAAGAGCCATTAATTTTCAGATGAATAGGTTGACATATGCAGAAGACAGTCACAGCAACCAAAAGAAAACATGAAATGAGGCATTTAATTACTAAATGTTTGTTTTGATTATGACATGAATAAAGTGATACTTGATCATTGTTTAATAAAAAGTGAACATTCTAAAAAAAAATAAAGGATTTTACCTTCCTTTAACCATCTTAAGTGACCTTCATACTTTGTTCACTGATATATACAAAGGTAATTACCAAGTTAGTAAATGTGCTAATATTTATAAATTTATGTAAGGTTTTAAGTTATTCATCATCAGAATTTCTCAAATTCAAAACATCTAAAAAATCAATGGAAAGAACTAGGTTCATCTATATTTTTAATGTATTAAAAACAGGTAAACAAATAATACCATATAACTTCTACTGTGATCTGGGGTAACCTATTAATCTAGTTGTCACATTATAGACTTACTCTCATACTATTGGTCAGTTAAAGGTGAATCCCGGTGCCCCCCCCAAAATAAAAAAAAATTTAATTTACATAAAAACCCTTATTTCATAGTAACAGGCTGCACACAATTTCACTGTGGCAAAAATCTAGACTCCAGGTTATAAGACATATCAACCCAGTTAACAAATCACCATGCTTCTACTGACCGATATTATACCAGTTAAGATAATTAGTTCCCTTCTCATGTGGCCTAAGTTATAAATTTAACCTCAAATTCTAAACATTTAAAATTAAAGATCTGGCTATGAAATGAAAGAGTAGTAGAACTATAATACTTAGGATATTTAAGTAAAACTAAATTATATTTATAAAATGCTATAAGCATAGGAGGGATTTTTTGACATTGTCTGGCTATTAACTTCCATCTCCCAACCCATTAGTTAAAAAAAACAACACCAATAGTTAAAAAGATCTTCAAGACACTAACAAGAAGCAAAAAGTGTTTTGTCTTGCTTTTATCTAATTTTATTTCCCTTATATTCTGTCAGTTGCAAAAATAAGCTGGGAAATGATCAAAAAATAGGCTTTAACAGACTGAAGAGAACACAGCCATTCAGCTTAAAAATTCACAAACTGCAAAATCAATTGATAACAATCAAGAATTATTGTAACATGTAAAAATTTCTGCCCATTTTTCTTAACAGCTCCATCAAAATAAAAGCCTCTTTTAAAGCATTAACTGTAAAACTAAAAGAGAACAAGTAAAAGCATACCTTTTGCTATCTTTCCTGTAGATATCGCTCCCTCACGCCTGACTTTCAAATTCTGCACTTTATCTTGCTCCAGAACCACTGACAAAGCCTTCTGCACATCAAACTTGTTCTTCAGAACTGCTTCAATCAATATGTCATCTGGCACAGCCGCTCCAAGTACCTCTCTCATGTGATCAAGGCATGAATAAAGACGAGCTAGAACAGACAACAGTAATTAAAAGCTATACTCAGTGGTGTCATGAAAGATCCCTGAATCTTCAAAACTGAAACAAAGGATTTGAAATTACAGTACGATGTTCATCTCTTGTAATTTGCCTTGGCAAAAATTACAATGATTGTATTTTTATCCACAATATACCTAGCTTCCCTGATGAGAGGAACAATTTCAACAACCACTATAATAAATGTCTCCAAAGTATTACTGATTAACGCTTGAAAAAAGTGTCAAGTGTGAATCCGCCTGCAATGCAGGAGATGCAGATTTGATCCCTGGGTCAGGAAGATCCCCTGGAGGAGTGCGTGGCAACTCACTCCAGCATTCTTGCCCGGAAAATCCCATGGACAGAGAAGCATGGCAGGCTACAGTCCATAGGTAGCAGAGTCAAACATGACAGAAGCAACTGAGTATGTACCCCCACACACACAAAGTCTATTTCAGTCAATGAGGATGATAAGGTCTATACTGATGATTTTTTACATGTGTAGAAAGGGTTAATTTTGAAAATATTTCTAACTTACTAGTGAATGGACAAGATAACTTGGTACAAAACTGCCATAAAAATTAGGAAATCCAGTAGATTAACGAGGAAAATGAACATTCATTTTAAACACAAACATTTAAATCTGGGTGACTAAAATCCTTAAGGATGTTTATTTTCTGATGACTATTTTATAAAAAGTAATTATTAATAATATTCATTAATAATGGAAGTTCCATGAGAGCAAAGGCTTTATATCCCTAGATCTTAAAATAGTTATGTGATACTTAGAAACTACTGAATAAAAATGCATGAACATATTAACTTATATTTGTATAGCAGTTAACAATTTTCAAAATACTTTACATACACACACACACACACACCTGTAATCCTCACAGTAACTCTATGACTTAGATATATCAAACTGCAAGTCATAAAGAGGACTGAAAATCATGGCACTACTTAGTTTAGCAGTAATCAAAATAAAACTCAAGTTTTCAGATTCCCTAATCCATGAAATCCGTCCACAGAACGCATTTTACATTACATTTTACATGCTTACATACTGAACAAGGAATCTACTGGCAATATCCTTTTTTTCCTCAAGTATATAATACTTTCTCCATTGCTCTTTTCTAATTATTTAAAGTAAATTCTTCAAATATTTGGGTAATTCTGCTTTGCTTCAGCCCAAAATTAATTTTAGGCTAATAAGCTAAACTTGAAAAATTATACCTATTTCATAAAAACATGAATTACTAAAACTGGAACAGAATACTTAGTATATAGCTATCATCATGGTCTGTTCTAATTAATTACAGCAACTGTTGCCCACACATACACAAAGGGTAGAGATATGAAGTCAGGCTATGTTGGTTCATATCCAAATGCCACTTACTAAGCAGTACAACTACCCCCAAGTGACTTGGTGTCTCATTTTCCTCCCCTATAAAATGAGGACAATAGTTGGCCTATCTCGTAAGGCTGTCATGAAGATTAAATATGCTAATACATGAACAGCACTTAGAACAATACCCAGAAAGCAATTAGTAGAGGCTAGTTACAATCACTACTATTGTTACCATGCAATTTTTTTCATGCAATTATTAATACTTACATATGTCAGGTGGGAATGATTAACTTTCATTCTCAAATATAACTCTGAATTTCATACCTCCTTAATCATTCTGAGGCATAGCAGAGAAAGTATAAGACTTCTACTTTATTCCTACCTTCTCCCCCCTACAATGACAACTGTACACATTCTTTGAAAACATAATCAAAACTATGGAGGAATTTATGTAGCAGTTCCTCTGTGAACTTTTATCCCGCTTGTCAAATGTATCTGCAAAGTTGATAAAGAAATTTTATAATTCTCTGTTGTTTCCCTTTCTGCTTTCTAATTTTGTCTGTCTGTGCTTTCTCTCCATTTTTCTTGGTTTGGGTAGCAGCTGACATACATTGTACCGATTTATGCAAAGATCAACTTTCAGATTTATATATTTCCCTCCTTCCTGTTTTCAAATTGTTCTAAATTTTCAATTTAAAAGTATTCATAGAACAAAGCCAGAGAAAGAGTACACTCCAGAGAAGGAGCAAACAAGCTGAGCCCTGCTCAGTATCAACAGACAGCACTACTTTTATACCTGGTGATTTTGGTTCTATAACACTATTCACCAACCTATGACTGGAGCAGTATGTCTGAAACTATGTCACATTTGAAATTTATTTATAAAAGATGAAAGCCAAAATATAAAATATCTTTGTTAAAATGTTTAAGAGAACTAAAAAGAAGAAAACTCAGAACCAAAGCCATTATTGTTTACAAGTTCTATCTTGAAATTTAATTTACATGACTGTGACCAATCAGGACATTTGTATAGTGTTACTCTGAACTTATTATTTTTTTTTTAATAAAAACCAGCCTTTTGGAACCTAACATTTTGCAAGGAAATGAGCTTCTGTAATCTAACCATAAGCTCTACACAGAGCTTATAAAACAATAAATACTGATAAAAGAAAACGAATCACGGAAGTTTCTCTCCTAAGGAGATTTCAATCACAAATTCCAGTTACTGAATAACAGCCACACAATCAATTTTTCAACCATATAGTTAACCATATAGTCTTCACGAAACATAATTAACAAAATGTAAACTTTCCTTGAAGATACAAGATATAATGGTAGTTCATACCATTACTACCCATGATCAATATTATGAACAATAAAACTGATAAATAACATTGGTAAATTTCAGTAAATTATTAATCATTTTCAGATAAGAAACATACTAATTCTTACCATACCTTGATCAATTCCACTTAGCTGATGATTCACAAGAGAGCTGGAGAATTCTTTCAAATCTTCATAATCATATTCTTCTACGGGTTCAACAGCTGAAGGTTTGTCACGTTGTGAGTAAATAAACTGAGCAGCTAGAATATAAAATGATGGAAGAATGCTGTGCCATAACCATTTCCCATTAACTTTTTTTTAACAACATAAAGTAAAAATTAAAGATTCTGACCTACCTAAAGTCATTTGCCCACAGTCATAATAATGGATGAAAAGAGAAAAAAACTAAAACAAAACATATCATACCCCAAATTCTGCCCAGATGTCCTTACTAACCATTTGCTAATCTCTTTTAATTATTTTCATTCTTTTCTCCTATCTCATAAACACTGAGCTTACTTTCTCCACAGTTCTCAAAAATTATCTTTCCTAATATCTCATGCTTGCCTACTACTCTAGCTGCCCTGAAATTTTCTTTTCTATGGTACAAATATTTTAAAACTCACATCAAGTTTGCTCATTTGCATAATTAAGAACACTAAAAACAGACTAGTTCAATTTTCACTTTCCAGGAACTACTAATTTTGCTTGAACCCAACCGCTGACCAAAATCATAGGCCTTAACTTTTAAACAATTTATACTTTAATCACACACTGACACTGTATATTAGAGCCACATACCTAACTTTCAGACAGAAGTCTGTGCTACTCTGCATACTGGCAGTGTCATTACTCAACACATACCTGTGCATTATATATTTGATTAAGAGGCAGAAAGACAAAATATCAAAGTGACAACATATGTTTGAATATCATACACAAAAATACAAGTGACCAGAGAAAAGCATCAAGCATGCCCAAAGTGTTCACTCTTCCACATCAACTGGATGCCCACTGAACTCAATTCTTCAAAACTGTGTTCACAATTGTGAAGGAATAAAATTAAAGTATTAAGTTTAAGAAGGATAAAAACATCAATACAGTATTCTAAAGGCAAGGTGTCATCAGGGATTTTATATTATTTAGCTTTCTGGAAGAGCACATAACATGCATCTCTATTGCTCGACATTCCCACATTTGACTTCTGGGCATGTTTTCAGGAAAGCACTACCCATAAATGTAAGGGAATCTAACTACATTCAAAATTTATAGATAATGCACATATAGACAACAGAAAATACTACGGCTTAGTGTAACACCTACACTGAGAAAGCTATGGTGGTGTAAGTGCTATTTATTCATAGTATAAATCAATGATGGCCTTACAGATTAGCAGGAGAGGCAAAAAAAGAAAAGGTAGTGACATATTTTAAAAAGCCAAATAAGTAGTACAGATGACAAGTGCGACAGAAGCACAAAAGATTAAGTGATCATTGAAGAATGGAGCACTTACAATAAAGAAGGCAAGAACATAATAAGAGAAATACAGAGCAGCTGAGAGAATTTAATCTATTCTGCTATAATGCATGTTTCCTTAACATATACTAGTTTATAACCAAATGGTCAACAGGGGAATGATGAGGGTATAACATTCAAGATGCTTTGGTTTATGAGATTCTCCCCACCCCCAACACTTTGTAAGGCAAATACAAAGTTCAACCACAGAGCATTATACTGTAATTGGAATTGTACTGTAAAGTTAGATAGCCCCACACTTGTCCTCTTGGCTCAGTTTGGCCGTGTGTCCTGTTCTGTGCTTGCTTCCTGCTTGGCTCTCTAAGATCTGTCAGCATTTTGCCTTTGCAACATTACTCATTAGTTTCAACTCTTCCTACAGGTTTATCAAGCTTTCACCTTGCAAACATGTAACAAAATGTAAACATTTATCAAAAATATTTTGTTAAATGTAAAAAACTATACTTTGTTAAATTTAAACATTTAACAAAAACATTTCCTGGAATATAACTTTATTTGGAAATTAACATAACTTTCTAAATATGCAAGCATTAGATGATTTTTGGTTTTATTAGTACTTTATAGGCGGAGTGATCTGTCATGATCCTGTCTCTTCCCACAGGCTTTGTTATTTTTTAGTATACAAATTTGATGACCGCAGTTTTTGAAGAATGCACATATTATGCCATATATATATCACCATTTCCCCCATCCTGCACAAGTAAAATACAATATTGCCATTATAAAGTCAGCATGGTTAAATGGTAGGAAAAATACCCTATTTCACAGATTTTCTAAGATGATCACCATTTCACATATAAAAATCTCAGAATGAGGGATATGTCTTACAATAAAGTGGTATCTTAGTATTATGTAATACACAGATTGACAGCTGATTTTTTAAGTGGTATGTAAAATAACAGTATGTCTTACAATCCATGGCATTTTAGATACAATAAAATGTGGTAGTATTAAAAAATGTAAACCAGGCCATTTTGTGCCCGATGATTTTCAAATTACTTTCCTGGCTGTAAACTATATTCAGTTTAGCCTAAAGGTAACAAATATACTTTCCCCAACTTCCTCTCATAGCTCTGAACTGTAAGGAAAAACCTAAGACAAATCAAAAATTAAATGAAAAAAGAAATCAGATACTTCCATCAACAATTTTCACTTAGAAAATATTGACAAAGATAATGGAAGTTGTCAAAAGCCAGGCTTCCACTCTACCTCCAAGGAGCTGTGCTTCCTGGAAGGTTTTCCTACGCCCTCCCAAACATAAATCCAACTCAGAAACCTATACTGTGGCCACTGTTTTAGAAGTAAATGATGGCTGGATTTGCTGAAGAGTGAGGAGAGATAGTGGGCAGGAAAATTCCCCAGGGACAATAGCTACTGGGGGGGAAAGCATCCAGACCTCTGAAATTGAAATGAGAGCCAAAAGGAAAAAAAAAAAAAAAAAAAGTGAGATAAAAGCAATGGAGAGAAAAGGATAAATATAAAATGCTCTTCTATTCTAAAAATTTAAATCATAAACTTTGACAGAAACCCTTTCTGAAAAATTGAACACCATAATGACTTGCAAATTTTTCAAGTATTCTGATAAACGTAAAAATTCAGAGAATTCAAAACTTTGACTCCTCTAACTGCCTAACACCGTTTCCTAAATATGAAATAAAAATCACGTGAGGCACTCATTAAAGATACAGCTTTCTAGGCTTCTTCCCCTGGAGATTCTGGTTAAGTGGTGCTAGAATGGGGCAGGGAATCTGTATTTTTAATAATACAATTACTCAGCTGATTGGTATCATCAGAGAAGGTAGGAAACAGCCTACAAGTCTCCCCTTTCATCCAAATGTAGTCCACTTTGCTTACCGTCATCAGTTAATTTCCTAAAACGTAACCCCTTAACTCAAAAACCTTCAATAAACTGACATTACACAGCTAAAATTAAAAACTGCCTTCCACAATCTGGCTATTTCCCTTCCAAGCCCGCTTTGTGCTCCAACTGCATTCATCATGTGAGTCTTCCCAAACACGCCTCACTTAAGAGACCACTGCTCAAGCACTGTTTCCTTTCTCTAGGATGCCACTCTTCCTCCCAAATTCACCAGTTCCAATCCCATCTCCTTCCAGAAACCTTTCCTGCCTTCCTCAGGCAGGATTATCTCTTTACCCACCATATTATCGTTTGAAGGGAGTTTTTTTTTTTTTTTGAAGGGAATTTTTAACAAGCTTCTTTACAAGTTAGGACTTCCCTGGTGGCTCAGAGGTTAAAGTGTCTGCCTCCAATGCAGGAGACCTGGGTTCGATCCCTGGGTCGGGAAGATCCCCTGGAGAAGGAAATGGCAACCCACTCCAGTATTCTTGCCTGGAGAATCCCATGGACGGAGGAGCCTGGTAGGCTACAGTCCATGGGGTCGCAAAGAGTCGGACACGACTGAGCGACTTCACTTTCACTTTACAAGTTAACTGATGCTCAATAAAGGTTCTGAGTTGGAATGGACTGAATAAGGATATCTACTGTTAAAGTAACCATACAAGGAGGTCATGAGACTGAAGTGGCTCTAATGCCTTGGCTGCAAAGGGAAAACCAATCCAGGGTCAATTCCTGTAAAGGCCTCAGGATTAAGAGCATCCAATTACAAAAAGCCGATGACTCTCTCACAAATAATGTGTTTCAAGCTGTAAGCCAATCAAATAATTTCCTTGCTTTGCTTCACGTCTACTCCATAAAAACCCTGCCCCAACTTCTGTTGATGGAGTGATCCTAACCACTTCCCATTTGGAGCTATCTGATTCAAACTGATGTTTGCTCAAATAAACTCTGAAAAAAAATGTTAATATGCCTCAGTTTATCTTTTAACACTTCTAATTATATTAGTTGAAACAAGATCAGTAACTGTAAAGTTCTATTTATAGGCTCTTTTTGCTATTCCCTTTTTGCTATCTTTTTGCAGCTCCCTAACATAAGTTAAATATTCTGTATCAAAGCAATATTCAGTCAATCTTTCTAAAGAAAAAAACAAGCTGTAACATTTAGAAATCACCTTACCAACAAGAAAAATGTATTTAGTAGAATTTTTTAAAATACATGATAAATTTTAGAGAAACTCCTATTAATTGATAAAGTCATTCAATTACCAGAATTCATTAGACCATGAATACAATCATTTCTTCAATGAATGACATTAGCTGCTTCTTTAAGAACAGAACGTATCCTTCTAAAACTATTCCTTTTTTAATTGAAAATTCCTGGGAAGAATACACCACTAAAGAGGAATATTAAGGGTCTGATCTGATATTACAGATATCTTATACATGTTTTAGAAAATTTAAAAATCCTAAACCATGCGCTTTTGTTAAAAATACCAGTTTGTCACAGAAGAAAGTCAAAACTATTTAACTATCTCCTGCTCTAATAAAGTCGATTTCACTTCCTGGAGCATACAAAGGTAACTCTCAAATAGTCAGACTGTCCTGAAAATGAACCATACACAATACACATATCAAGAGCTGTGAGAGATAAGGGATAAACTATGACCTCAAGAAAGGTAGGTCACAAAAGCAAATCTCAGAAAAACACCTTCAGAATGCCTGACCCCTGTGTACTGATGGCTCATTACTCAAGATTAAGCATGATTTAGTTAAACAAGCCTAGATAAATGAATGCATTAATCTGCTATATGAAGATGTTTTTCAGTAGTCTCTCCCTCCATGAAGCTTTCCTGTGCAAATCATAGTCAACCAACTTCCAAGTCCAGCAGTCTTTAGCTCCTGTAATTATCTCTTGAATCTATTTCCAAATCCACTGCTATCACCTCTATCCTAAACAAATGGTTTTCAAAGCAGTACTTGTGCCCCACTGAATATCAGATGGGGCCAAGAATTACTTTTCTAACAAATTCTCAAGTGATGCAAATGGCACATGGACCACATTTTGGGAACACTGTCCTGAGATATTTCTTCTAGATTAGTATAATAGACTCCTAACTAACTATTCTAAGTACACCCACTTAGGTACCACCTTTAATCCAGTCTCTACTGCATATATTAAAAAAAAAAAAAAAAAAAAAAACCTCAAATTTAATTACCACACCCGTATTATCATCAGTCTCATGAACATGCCATGATCTTTACTTCATTCATAGTACTAACTAGTGCTACCAGACACTACTTCATCACCTAGTCAACTGATTATGATGTACTGCAGGCACCCCAAAAGGTTAACCCACAGAGTTGTTTTTTTTTTTAAACACACTGCCAATGACAAGTGCTTGTGAGGCTCCTCAGAAAAACTGAAATTTCTTTTATCCCTAATCTCAACAAAATATGGCTTTTTTGAATCACCGAATAATAAGCTTTAAAGAAATGCTGATTAAGCCACCTCTCCACTTCTAAGCCAGTCTTCTTTGCTCTGTGATGCTGAGGTTGAAATCTCTGCAAAGCACATTTCTTCAGACAGCTGGTTCCCTTTTAAAGGATCAGCCAACAGGGAGATAATAAAAGGAGACTAGGCCAGAAGAGGAACACACATGTTCCTTTCCTTTTTGCTTCTTATCTAGTTACCATCATCCCAGCAACATTTCATCTTGCCAAAATCATTTGTTCCAGTAATCATAATCAATATCAGTTTTTCCAAAACTCCCAGGACCAACTTCAACCATGACCAGACTGCTGGATAGAATGCCCTCTTTAAAAGGCTGAACCTCAGCTTCCCAGTGTCCCTTCAGAGACACCAGTACCAACCACGCAACATTCCCCTTCTCAGGTCTGAGCCCCAGATCCACAGTCCCTTCTCTTAACTTCAACGGCAAAGCAACAAGGCAGAATCTTCCTGTCACATCCCTAGGTCTTAGCTCCAAGGACCCCCCACAAGATTCTAAAAGGTTGGCTCCAACCCTGTCTGCTGATTCCCCTAGGAACTAGAGATGATAAATGCTTCCTGAAGTTACTACCTCCTTGATATTTTGGTTTGCACTTTGTGTTCTCTAATACCTAGTTAACTTTTTATATTAAAATCTCTCTGGCAAAATAACCAGTGCAATTTCTATCTCCTAACAAAATCGTGACTGATAATGGTGTAACTGAAGAAAGAGAGGAAAGGCTCTGATTAGTCAGGCTAAATGAGCAAAGTACTCATAAAGAGCTAGATGCATTACAGAGTAATAAGTAACAGGACAAAAGATGTAAGGAAGAGTAGGGGTGCTAAGACAACTTCCAAGGCACCTATGCCTTTATAAAAAAGAAGAAATTCTAAAAAGTCAGAAGGGACATATTTAGTCTTCAGAAACTATGAGGAGGCTTAAAGCAGGGACAGGTTTACAAGACAGTTCAATAGACTATAAGGTATTAAAGACAAGGCAGGCTGATGGAAATTTTAATTACTATATTAAACCTTCAACTTGTGGAAAATGAGTTCTATGAGTTTATTTAGGCTGTACATACCTAATTTAATTGGACACACTTTTATGGCATAGTAAAATTCAGCAGAGCATTTTAACCAGTTGTTTATAGAGTAGGATAAAATTTGAAGATAAATGCACTGTTAGGAGGATTAGTAAGAAAAAGGTCTGGATCAAAGACACTGTCTCTGCCGCCAACACCGGAAATGTTTTCATTATATGACTGCAAAGAAGTTTTTCAGCAAATGAGACAAAAGGTGCAGCTCTAATGTGGAATCCTACAGGAATCTGAACTCTCAATCATTTTGCAGCTCCATCACAAGTTTGAACTATGTACTGGGTTTATTTACAGTAGATAAAATACTGTATGAAGGGAAGTCTATGCATAACTTCAGTGTTTCTAATATTTAAGATTTTCCTGGGAATATAAAACTAACTGCTTTCTGTCTTTAGAAGTTTAGATTTTCATTACTGACTAAATTATCATTTTAGTCAATTTAGATTAATTGCATACTGCAAAGAATACTGGAAAACCATAGTTTTGAGAGTTTTCTTCAAATTGTATAAAGCTAAATGAAGGAATCAAAACTTTAAATTCTATTCATAAGTAATGAAATTATTTTATATACCGTTAAAGTTAACAAACAATTATCTTTCTAAATGGTACATATTATAGTCTTCTGGAACACACTAGTTCTAGAATGATAATAATACTTACTGAACATTTTTAAATACTCAAATAGCGAAAATCAAATTTTTTTTTAAAACTCACCTGTTGATGGCGAAATACAATAATCATCCTCTACAGACTGGCCATAGAGGTCATCATCTTCAAAATCTAAAATAAAAATACAAGAGATAAAAGTATTTACAAGTTTGTTTTCTATTCTTAGTTATTAATGAGAAAGCATCTGAATTCTCTCCAAAATAAATTACTGTTCACCTAAATTAAAGGAACTTAGAATGTCTACTTTTCAAAAAAAAATTCAAAAATTGTACCAAAAGTAGGTATTTACTGACTTTACATATTTATAAAGACATACGTGTTTTTAGATTTTTAATTGACAAAAATCTGAAATAAGCCACCCATCCATTTTTCTCACCAAATGCCTGCTCTAAGCAAAGCATTTATTTTTCATACAATTGACTAGCGCAGGGTATACAATCAGAGCACAAAGGCAGTTTCTCTTCATGTAAAGCTAGGTACTGTACAAAACCCAGCTTATCCTAAACTCTCTGCTCTAGCTAACTGGTCTTTTTTCCTACTGATTAGAATATGGTCTTTGCCTAGATTTTCCTAAGGCTGTTTCCTTCTCCCAGTTAAGGTTGCAGTTCAAACATCATCTATTTGTAGCAGTCTTCCCTGACCACTCCAGGTAAAGCAGCAAGCCTCTCCCCTACCGCTTTTATTCTCTAGCACTCTCCTCTAATTGGATGTCTTCAAAGCACCATAGCTGGTTCACTCCATGAGACTATAAGCTCCTTCAGGGCAAGACTCTCTAGACAACTACCTGACACAGGTGTGACATAAATTAATACTCACTTTATTATAAATTAATGAATCAAAAAATCTATTAACTAAAAGTCCATGAGGAACATAAATATGTTCACATAAGTGTATTTAGTCACTCGACAAATACGAACACTGTGACAGGGGCTATTAGAGACATTTGGGGTACAAGACTGAGTGACAGGTACATTCCCAGATCTCTACAAACCTAAAATCTAAGAGGAAGACAGACAAGAAACCAGGTGATTACAAAGCTATATAACAAGTGTTTGACACATGATAAAGAATGACTCTGGAACACACATAAGAACAAAACAGAATTGGGAGTGGGGTGGCTAAGGAAAGATCCCCAGGAATATCATGTTGTGAACCAATTCTGAAGGATAGTTAGCTAATTTCTGAGGGTACTCACGTAGCAGCAGCAAGAACTGCATGTTCAAAGGCTGAGACCAAAATACTTATGACAAATAAAAATTACATAATTGTTATTATTCAATAATGTAATATTCAATAAACTTAATAATTTATTAAATTAAACAATAATCACCATCCTGATTAATAAAAATTATTAGCAAATAAATGAGAAGCCAGTCACAAAAAATTTGGATATTAAAGAAAACAATTTTTTTTATACTGGGTCAGTTTTTTTTTTACACTGAAATGGACCCTGAAATTGTTATAATTATCAAAAGATAAAGAGAATGCTTTCCTATGATCGCTGTAAAGTGGTTCTTTTCCTCAACAATATTCTGGAGTATTTACTGCATAAACAGCACTGTGCCAGCTACTGGAGTAAATATAAAGTATGGGCTTTGCCTTCCTGGGACTTTTATTAATTAATGGGTGAGAACAGAGATCTCTTCAAGAAAATCAGAGATACCAAGGGAACTTTTCATCCAAAAATGGGCACAATTAAGGACAGAAATGGTATGGACCTAACAGAAGCAGAAGATATTAAGAAGAGGTGGCAAGAATACACAGAACCACACAAAAAAGATCTTCATGACCCAGATAACCACGATGGTGTGATCACTCACCTAGAGCTAGACCTCCTGAAATGTGAAGTCAAGCGGGCCTTAGGAAGCATCACTAGGAACAAAGCTAGTGGAGGTGATGGAATTCCAGTTGAGCTATTACAAATCCTCAGATGATGGTGTTAAAGTGCTGCACTCAATATGCCAGCAAATTTGGAAAACTCAGCAGTGGCCATAGGACTGGAAAAGGTCAGTTTTCATTCCAATCCCAAAGAAGGGCAATGCCAAAGAATGTTCAAACTACCGCACAATTGCACTCATCTCACACACTAGCAAAGTAATGCTCAAAATTCTCCAAGTCAGGCTTCAATAGTAGGTGAACAGTGAACTTCCAGATGTTCCTGCTGGATTGAGAGAAGGCAGAGGAACCAGAGATCAAATTGCCAACATACGCTGGATCATAGAAAAAGCAAGGGAATTCCAGAAAACATCTACTTCTGCTTTATTGACTAGATAAACATTTGATGGTGTATATCACAACAAACTGTGGAAAATTCTCAAAGAGATGAGAATACCAGACCACCTCACCTGTCTCCTGAGAAATCTGTATGCAAGTCAAGAAGCAAGTTAGAACTGGACATGGAACAACAAACTGGTTTCAAATTGGGAAAGGAGTAGGTCAAGGCTGTATATCGTCACCCTGCTTAT
The DNA here is from genome assembly GCF_054371585.1 of Giraffa tippelskirchi. NCBI lineage: Eukaryota > Metazoa > Chordata > Mammalia > Artiodactyla > Giraffidae > Giraffa > Giraffa tippelskirchi. Next base: position 137,152,198 of record NC_137283.1, read on the forward strand.
TTAACTGATATACAGAGTACATCATGCAAAATGCCAGGCTGGATGTAGCACAAACTGGAATCAAGATTGTGGGGAGTCACATCAATAACCTCAGATATGCAGATGACACCACCCTTATGGCAGAAAGCAAAGAGGAACTAAAGAGCCTCTTGATGTAAGTGAAAGAGGAGAGTGAAAAAGCTGGCTTAAAACTCAACATTCAAAAAACTAAGATCAGGGCATCTGGTCCCATCACTTTGTGGCAAATAGATGGGGAAACAATGGAAACAGTGAGAGACTTTATTTTCTTGGGCTCCAAAATCACTGCAGATGGTGACTATAGCCATGAAATTAAAGACTTGCTTGCTCCTTGTAAGAAAAGATATGACCAACCTAGACAGCATATTAAAAAGCAGAGACATTACTTTGCCAACAAAAGTCCATCTAGTCAAAGCTATGGTTTTTCCAGTAGTCATGTATGGATGTGAGAGTTGGACTATAAAGAAAGCTGAATGCTGAAGAATTGATGGTTTTCAACTATGGTGTTGGAGAAGACTCTTGAGAGTCCCTTGGACTCCAAGGAGATCAAACCAGTCCATCCTAAAGGAAATCAGTCCTGAAACTCCAACACTTTAGCCACCTGATGCGAAGAACTGATTCATTGTAAAAGACCCTGATGCTGGGAAAGAATGAAGGCAGGAGGAGAAGGGAATGACATAGGATGAGATGGTTGGATGGCATCACCAACTCTATGGACATGAGTCTGAGCAAGCTCCGGGGGTTGGTGATGGACAGGGAAGCCTGGCGTGCTGCAGTCCATGGGGTCACAAAGGGTTGGACACGACCGAGTGACTGAACTGACTGACTGAGGCAGTCATGTAAAGTACTATCCATATAATAGAGGAGAACAAAATCAAAGTTAAGTAGAGGAACCAATACGTTTGGGAGCACAAAATCTCTGTAATGAAGTTACAGTACTTTTGAGAATTCTTAAATTATTATCTGAGAGAAGGGAAAGCTTAACAGGGAAGATGAGAAATAAACCAGACACTTAAAATAAGTAGAACTTTTACAAACAGGAAAAGGGGATGAACCTCTGACACTATAGGAACAGCTTGGTTATGATGTCAACAACTGTTCCAAATACTCTGACCACTTGACCACCTGATCTGGGGTTGCTAAGGTGAGGAGATACTTGGCACTCACTCCCTCCAATCAAGCACCTCTCCTTCAAGATGCCTTCCTTCACACAGAAGTTCTGCTGAACTCCTCCAATTCATTCTCAACAGTGTAATCACTTAAGTAGCTCCCACAGCACTTCATAAGCATGCGCTGTAGCATTTCATAATCATCTGCTACTTGTGTCTTTTTCCCTTTAGACTCTCAAACGTCTTACTGTTGGTCCCCAAAACTCTCTAAGCACTCAGTTAATGCTGACTGAGGGCACAATATCTATTAAAGAAATGAACAATTGTGACGACCTGGAGGGGTGGGATGGGGGGAAGGGAGAGAGGCTCAAGAGGGAGGGAATATATATAATGACTGATTGGCATTGTTGTATGATAGAAACCAACACAACACTGTAAAGCAATTTTTCACCAATTAAAAAAATTGTAAAAAGAAATGAATAAGTAGTAATTAGGCCTATTCACGTCTTTTACAACATATTTGCAAAAATATCTCACAGGCTAAAGTCATTTCTCAGTTAACAGTGCTCCACAGGCAATATTTAACATCCACTGCAATATTTAAAAAGACTTCTTTAGTGATCCCCAGGAACCTAACTCGGGCCAGGTTGACTGGATCACTGTCTAGAAATGTAGCACAGGGTATTAGCTTCCCTCCACTATGATTAGCATAGTGATGTCCTAGAATAATTTGCTGGGAATGCTAATAACGATCGCCAATATACTAAGCATGCTTCACACTCTGTACTCAGCAAAAGTGATTGATCTTTATTCATTTGCATTCCTTCATAGTTATAATTTTAGCTTGTATGATGCTAGGTGATGCCGGTAACTATCCACTGCTTAGAAATGTTTGTCCCAAACTAATTATCTTTTTAAACTCCTGGACAACATTCACATTTTTTCCCCCTTTATTTCACTTTTAAAATCAGCAAGTCCTTTTCAAAGCCACCTTTCTTCTAACGCTACTCTTCCCTTCCTAAAGTACATTTATATTGAGCATGACCAACCAAGAATTAAATACACGCGTCAAAATCTGATCAACTTAATCTGGGCCTTTTTAATACGTATTTTCTTCTACCATCTCCTAAGTTTTCAATTTAATTTGAAAAGCATAGAAAATAAGTTAGCTAACTCAAACCAGATTCTGCACTAAGTGTGTATGAACAAACACACAAGATTTACCAAGTAAACCTGACAGTTACAGCAGAACAGCTGAATATAAGCATTAAGTCAACCAGTGTTCTACAAATAAAGTCTCATGGGCACTTCTGAAAGAAGAGTGGAGAGGAGCTACAAAAAGCCATGTAACCGACCTGGGAGGAAACAATGGGAGTGGTGATAATGCTTACGTGTGTTAAGTATCACCGAATCCCAGCCTCTTCAAATGTCCTTCCCAAATGAGGCCCAGCAGCACCTCCCTCGCCCCAAATAAAATCCATTCCAGAGCACAAAAATCACGACTTAAAACAACGCCATTAAAAACGCCATTCGCTGGCACTCAGACGTCCTGTAACTTTCCCCAAATAGCCTCCTCTGAACTCCAGCCTGGCACCACTAACGAGAAACTAACATATGGAAGGTGGTGCCAACCGTCTGCGAGCCCGGCTGGAACGGTGAAGATAACGTCCTGGCATGACCCTGCCACCTACCTTCATCGTAGTTATAGCCTCGGACATTCCGATGCCGGGCCATGACAGCGGAGAGGGCGTTTGCCACAGCCCCTTACAAACTACCGGCTCAAATACTGGTAACGCGCCAACTGCGGCCCGAAGTACACCTATACGCCATCTTGGCTTCCCGCAGGCCTCAGCGCCTGCGCATGCGCGGCATCTTATCTGAGTACGGCAACCTCTCAGGGTCAGCCGCCTCCCGGAGGACGCATGCGTACTACTGGAACTCAAGGCAGGGGTAGGTTTCGGCGTGGCCCCGCCCACAGATAGCTTGATTGACGGGGCTTTCGAAAGAGACGAATTCCACCACGGATAGTTTGCTGTTTTGAACCGAGTGTTTCGCCCGGGATTCTTTGACCTACACCAGCGTACCCAAATATTTTCTAAATTTGGCTTCTGATAATCTAGTGAAAGATGACTGTGTGCTCAATAAGATCATGAACCTTGTCTTATCCAACTTTCATCTTTGGGGCCTATTAGGCTCTGACAGAAGTTAACAAACTTTAGGTTTGTTATAAGAATTACTTAAAATTTTAAAGACAAAAAAGACTCTTATTAAACGGCTGTATTTTCATTGATAACCTAGCTATTATAGGTCACCATGCATTTGCATATATAATTCGTGTTTTCATGTATATGCCCCAGTCTGCATTAATACGTCTGATAAACAGCTATCTGTCTTTAGCTATGGATGGAAAGGATTATCATCAGCGTCATAAATGATTTATTGACCGTTCATTGAACACAGTAACATGCTAAGAGTATTCCATATAGCTTTCAGACACAACACTGGCCTTAAATGGTGATGAATGTTACTAATGAACAAATCTATAACCTATTATTAAATGTCATTTCTTATATCACAAAGTGAATGATGCTGTGTAAAAAACCAACTTCTTTATTATACTGAAGAACCACACTTAGTTTTTGAAGTGGTGATACTTTACATTAAATTATAGAAATAAAAAGCTTACTTTCAGTTTTTTATTATCCATAACTGAAAGAGAAAATAATGATACAAATTAAATTCATACTTGAAACTGGCTTGAATGTTAATTTTTACATGTTTTTGAAAGTGTCTATCAAATGTTTAGTTTTACACAAAAATAGTTGCTAATTTTATATGACTTAAGTGTTTTGTTTGTTTTACACTCTTAGGTAATGTTTGTGTTGTAGCCTGTTTCTTCATCTGTAAAGTGGAGATAGTGATAGCATCTAATTCGGGCGGATTCTTTACCAGCTGAGTCACCAGAGAAACATCTAAAACATAGAGTTGTGAATAATCATTGATCCATGTAGAAGGATTTCACACAGAGGAGACAAAGGATTTGGGCTATGGGTTGTAAATTATTAGGGAATGATAAGTGTGATGGAAGAAGGGAGGGGTTACAACACCATTGAAAGATAGGGGATGTTTCAGTAAGTTTATACAATCCATTTCAGCATCAACTCCTGGTACAGGAAGGACACTTTTTTCATAAGCAAATTTTATAATGTGCTTTTAGGTGGAAGGGAGAAAGTCTGAGAACCTTTCTTGGTGTTTCTCAAGTTACTTCAACTCAAAATGATCAACATACCAAAGAATATTTTCGGGTGACATGCTCTGAACCCCTTTGGTACTCAGTAAATGCTAGTTCTCTACACCGCTGGGGCTTCCCTGGTAGCTCAGATGGTAAAGCGTCTGCCTACAATGCAGGAGACCCGGGTTCTATCCCTGGGTTGGGAAGATCCCCTGGAAAAGGAAATGGCAACCCACTCCAGTATTCTTGCCTGGAGAATTCCATGGACCGAGGAGCCTGGTGGGCTACAGTCCATGGGGTCGCAAAGAGTCGGACACGACTGAGCAACTTCACTTCACGTCCCACTACCACTAATTGGAATGCTTTACATCTGCTTCTACAGCACCCTAATGTCTGGTGCTTTAAATGTTTGCTAAATAAAATAATGAATTTTAAAAGACAAATATAATATCTTGCTATGAGATATTTAACAAATACCACAAACTATACAAATGATTCATTTTAATATCAATTTTTTAAAAAATTAAAGTGAAAGTAGCATAATTACATCATAAAGTTTTTAGCACCTTTATTGAAGAATCACTGACAAGGAATAAACTGCTTTTTTTTTTTTGGCTTCACTTTGCAGCTTGCAGTTTCTTAGGACTCATTTGGCAATATGTCAGTATTTCTTGGAGTGCAGTTTGTTTTCTGTTATCTATTCTAAACTGATCATTTTAAACTTAAATTTAAAATTTTCTCATGTTTCTGAAACAACACTGCTCTTGACAGCTACTGAAATACTCAATAGGAATTTTGGAAAATACATTATGATGACTTCTGTACTCCATAATTCTTTTTTTTTTGTTTGGTCTACATCTTGAAGCGGTTTGCATGATCTTAGTTCCTCCACACAGATCAAACCCATTTCGCCTGCAGTGGCAAGTGCAGAGTCCTAACCACTGGACACCCAGAGAATTCCTCATAATTCTTAAAATGAAATAAAGGAATTAATCATTAAGAAAGGAACAGCTGGAAAAGAGGAAGAATCATTGTAATTCTGACAGTCAACACAGCATATGAGAAAAGATCTAGAGTTTTCTAATTAAATGCCTATACTCCAAACAATAGAATGAGATATATAAGTAGAGGATCTGTTTGGGGAGTCCTTTGCAGTTCTGTGATTATGATTATACATTAATAATGTACATGTATAGTCTTCTTTATCATTTCTAAATATCTGTAATACCATAGACAAATGACTTAGTTTTCTTCCTGAGCTTCTAAATTAGTTCTATAACTCTCTGTCTGACCTAATAATATTCTTATACTGCTCTTTGGAATTTCCTCTGACTACCTTCATGTGTAATTCCTCTTTCTTTCTTTCTTTCTGTCTGTCTGTCCATCTGTCTCTCTCTTTTTTAAAAATCATTTAGCTGAGTGAAAACTGGCAAGATCCAATGAATAGGTTCTTAATCAAGATAGAGTTTTGCCCACAAAGGGCTTGAGGCTGTCCAGAGGTTCCATATTCTACAGAAGCACTGACAGCGTAACTAAACAAACAAGAAGGTATTTAGGGACGCTGAAACAGATCTTCAAAGGAATTCGGTAGGTGCTTTTCAGATTTCTGTGTGGTGTTATAGAGCTTAATGCAGAACATATCAAAACTTTGAAAAGTCAATGGTAGGGTCATGAACTTCATAAGGCAGAATGACTCTACAAGAACAAAATAAGTCAAAGTGTTCTATATTTAAATGTGAACTACACTTGATAGGGAATACCAGAAAAGTAATAATGCCCAGGCAAAACCTTCTTCCTACACAGATATATTCTTTCAACCACCAATCCTGGGCTGTCAAACACTCTGTCATGAAATACGATAATAAATATGGTTCAGGAATTCTTTCTAAGATTCACTTTTTCAAGGTTCATGTTATTCTAAGTGTTCTAGAAATAACTAATCCTCCAGTTTAAAATCTTTCAACAGAGCCACATTGCTTACAAAATAACTTTGAATCCTTGGAAAGGCATCAGCATCCTTTGTAATTTCACTGCTGGTTGATTTCACGCCTCACCAGACACCACTCCACCACCCTGCCTGAGGCAATGTATGCCACAGTTCCTACATTTAGTGTTTGAAACTCTTCCTGCCCCAGGACATTTGCACATACTTTCCTTTCTGCTAGAATTCCCTTCAATCTTTATGTCCCCTTTTGTTACTCAGGAGAGTCACAGTAGCATCACACATTTTGTAATACCTTCCTTGAGTCTGATGGAATAAGCACCCCTACTCTGGACATTCAGAGTACCCTTTTGTTGTTTCTGCTATAATATACATTAATGATATTCTAATTGTTTATGTTCTAGATATAAATTCCTTAACAGCAGAACATCCTTTACCTTATTTTGTATCGCCAGCATCCAATATAGTAGCTAATGCAAAACTCGAACAAATAATATACATTTTGTTGAATGAATTTGTAACATGTAAAATATATTTGTAAAGTAGGAGAATTTCATAACTTTGGAGACATCACTATCAATAGGATTCTGGAAAAAGAAACTGTTGTCAAGGTGAGAAAGAGAGAGTGGGTAATATGGAAATATAGGCTGTGAATAGAAATTTCTACATAACAAATCTCTGTTTTTGTATACCTCCCAAAAAACAAAACATTTGTTCACACAAAAAGTTGTACACAAATTTCACAGCAGCATTATTCATGATAGTCACAAGTCAGGATCAACTCAAATGTTCATTAGCTGATGAATGAATTTTTTTAAAGTGATAAATTCATAAAATAGAATATTAATTGACAATAAAAAGAATAAATACTGATGATATGCTACCACATGAATGAATCTTAGAAACATTAAACGAAAGAAGTCAGTAGCAAATCAAATATTGCATGACTCCATTTTTATAAAATGTCCAACAAAGCAAATCTAGAGGCAGAAAGTAGGTTAAGGACTGAATAGGGCTAGAAAAGTTGGGGGCAAATGGGGAGTGACTGCTAATGGGCAGTGGGTTCATTGGGAGTGATAGAAATGTTCTAAAATTGATTGTGGTGATGGTTACACATCTCTGAAAATACAACAAAAACCACTGTAAAAATTGTACACTTTAAATGGATAAGATGTATGATATGTTCATTTTATATCAATAAAGCTAGATTCTTTACAGACTCTCTTTCAGTGAAATCCAATCTCTTTCACATATTTAGTCAATTTGAAGATGAGAATTTCATCCTCTTGAGAAATATGGGTGTAGTAAGAAGTTTCTGCAACTTCTGAGCAGAAAAAGAGAAAATATTTAGCACGGTGGCAATTACTACAGTGGTTAAGAGCCTCCTGCATGAAAAGCCTGTTCTTCCATTTATCAGCTATGCAATCTTGGGTCAATTGCTTGTCCTCTGATGCCATATTAACTATGCTGTAAGATGGTAAATAAGACTTCAACAACCTTAAAGGACAGTAAGGATTTAAATGTCCTAATTCAAGATAACACCTGAAACAGCCCCTGATACGTAGAAAGCATCCGAAAAATTCTCCTAAGGCCCCCACTGACTTCCATTGTAGTGGATGGAGCACATCTGGTCCTTGAATGTTATGTTGATCCCCATTGAGACGGGATTGGTCTGGTTTCGTGCCTTGGTGCTGACATCCATCACACAGACACCCTTGAACTTTTCCACTGTCTCCAATGATATTGTCCCCATGAGGCTTTTGCATCTTTACTCCCAGGCCTCTTGGTCCATCAGAACATTTAGTACTTTCTTGCCCCTTGGCAGGGCTGATGATTCTCAAATGTTTTCTCAGCTCTGTGCTGTAGCTAGACAACTTCAGGATATTTTTTTAGGGACTTCTCTGGTGGTCCAGTCATTAAAACTTCACCTTCCAATGGAGGAGGTGCAGGTTCGATACCTTGTCGGGGAGCTGAGATCCCACATGTCTCTTAGCCAACAAATCAAGACATAGAATAGAAACAATCTTGTAATAAATTCAATAGCCTTTAAAAATTGTCCACATTAAAAAAAAATGTTTAGACATATATTTATTCCACAGTGATCAATCCCTTAGCATTTAAACAAATTTTATGTGAAACTATTTTGTAGTTACACATATTCGATGGTTAATATGTGTACTTCATTGCCTTATGACAGAAGTGATGCTTTTAATTAGACCTGTAGTTACACATCAGTTCAGTTCAGTTCAGTTCAGTCACTCAGTCGCGTCCGGCTCTTTGCGACCCCATGAATCGCAGCACGCCAGGCCTCCCTGTCCATCACCAACTCCCGGAGTTTACACAAACCCATGTACATCCAGTCGGTGATGCCATCCAGCCATCTCATCCTCTGTCATTCCCTTCTCTTCCTGCCCTCAATCCTACCCAGCATTAGGGTCTTTTCCAATGAGTCAACTCTTCGCATGAGGTGGCCAAAGTATGGGAGTTTCAGCTTCAACATCAGTCCTTCCCATAAACACCCAGGACTGATCTCCTTTAGGATGGATTGATTGGATCTCCTTGCAGTCCAAGGGACTCTCAAGAGTCTTCTCCAACACCACAGTTCAAAAGCATCAATTCTGCAGCGCTCAGCTTTCTTCACCATCCAACTCTCACATCCATACGTGACTACTGGAAAAACCATAGCCTTGACTAGACGGACCTTTGTTGGCAAAGTAATGTCTCTGCTTTTAAATATGCTATCTAGGTTGGTCATAACCTTCCTTCCAAGGAGTAAGCGTCTTTTAATTTCATGGCTGCAGTCACCATCTGCAGTGATTTTGGAGCCCAAGAAAATAAAGTCTGACACTATTTCCACTCTTTCCCCATCTATTTGCCATGAAATGATGGGACCAGATGCCATGATCTTAGTTTTCTGAACGTTGAGCTTTAAGCCAACTTCTTCACTCTCCTCTTTCACTTTCATCAAGAGGCCCCTTAGTTCTTCTTCACTTTCTGCCATAAGAGTGGTGTCATCTGCATATTGAGTTTTGATTATTGATATTTCTCCCGGCATTCTTGATTCCAGCTTGTGTTTCTTCCAGCCCAGCGTTTCTCATTATGTACTCTGCATATAAGTTAAATAATCAGGGTGACAATATACAGCTTTGACATACTCCTTTTCCTATTTGGAACCAGTCTGTTGTTCCATGTCCAGTTCTAACTGTTGCTTCCTGACCTGCATACAGGTTTCTCAAGAGACAGGTCAGATGGTCTGGTATTCCCATCTCTTTCAGAATTTTCCACAGTTTATTGTGATCCACACAGTCAAAGGCTTTGGCACAGTCAATAAAGCAGAAATAGATGCTTTTCTGGAACTCTCTTGCTTTTTCGATGATCCAGTGGATGTTGACAATTTGATCTCTGGTTCCTCTGCCTTTTCTAAAACCAGCTTGAACATCTGGAATTTCACGGTTCACGTATTGCTGAAGCCTGGCTTGGAGAATTTTGAGCATTACTTTACTAGCGTGTGAGATGAGTGCAATTGTGTGGTAGTTTGAGCGTTTTTTGGCATTGACTTCTTTGGGGTTGGAATGAAAACTGACCTTTTGCAGTCCTGTGGCCACTGCTGAGTTTTCCAGATTTAGTTACACATTTGGTGGTTAACGTGTGTACTTCATTGCCTTATGACAGAGATGATGCTTTTAATTAGACCTGTAGTTACACATATTCAGTGGTTAATATATGTACCTCATTGCCTTATGACAGAGGTGATGCTTTTAATTAGACCTGTAGAATTCTACAGCAAAGCATAAGTGCATTTGAAAGATGTACATTGAACAAACATGAAAATGCCAACAGATCATAATTTAAAGTAGGTTTTCAAGAAATCTGACCTCACCAAACTATAAAAAAGATTCATATTTGTATTTCATGATGCCAGGCACATACTAGAGTTTAAAAATATTTGTCAAAAATTTTATATGAATTGAAAGATAGAATTATATTTCTATTCTCTCTACAGAAAATATTAAAAAATTATTGTCATGGAAAGAGGTGATCAAACTCTAGGCAGGTAAAAAGGTAGGAAAAAGTAATATGGAAGTGTGATAGGCAATTCATAGATATACTATGTTATTTTTATGGATTTTATCATTGTAAAATTGTGGTATTTGTCAGATTTTTAAATGCATTTGTCATCTTCTGAGATTCTTTTTTTCAATATAAATACATACTTACTTTTCAAAATAATTTTGAAATCATTTCTTATTTCTTTTCCTAGAGAAGAACCCCAAAACTGAATGAGCTACAGAACCCACCAAACTTGAGTCTGCTTTGATAAGCAAAGTCAAGGAGAGATAAGCTGATTAATATGCTAACTTCCTCCATTTTATGCCTCTTTTTCAAGCATTGATTAACAATTGCACCTTAAAAGTCTATAGGTTCTTAGACAAGGAATAAGTAGAGCCATGGGGAAGATAAACAAATAAGTAAATAAAGATCATGTGGTTTGATTGTTGCATTGTCTGAAAAAGCATGACCAAGGGGAATGTATTAGTTCTGATTGGAAATCTGAGGAAGGTTGGATAATAGAGATAGTTGAAAATACTTCACTGAGAAGGTGAAATACTTATCTGTCCATTCTGGTCTCAATTGAGGCTTCCTGGACGTACATTGTTCAATTCAGTTCAGCTCAGTCACTCAGTCATGTCCGACTCTTTGCGACCCCATGAACCGCAGCACGCCAGGCCTCCTTGTCCATCACCAACTCCCGGAGTTTACTCAAACTAATGTCCATCAATTCGGTGATGCCATCTATCCATCTCATCCTCTGTTGTCCCCTTCTCCTTCTGCCCCGAATCCTACCCAGCATTAGGGTCTTTTCCAATGAGTCAACCCTTCGCATGAGGTGGCCAAAGTATTGGAGTTTCAGCTTCAACATCAGTCCTTCCCATGAACGCCCAGGACTGATCTCCTTTAGGATGGACTGGATGGATCTCCTTGCAGTCCAAGGGACTCTCAAGAGTCTTCTCCAACACTACAGTTCAAAAGCATCAATTCTTCGGCGCTCAGCTTTCTTCACCTTCCAACTCTCACATCCATACGTGACTACTGGAAAAACCATAGCCTTGACTAGATGGACCTTTGTTGGCAATGTCTCTACTTTTTAATATGCTATCTAGGTTGGTCATAACTTTCCTTCCAAGGAGTAAGCATCTTTCTTTTTCATGGCTGCGGTCAGCATCTGCAGTGATTTGGGAGCACAAAAAAAAATAAAGTCTGACACTGTTTCCACTGTTTTCCCATTTATTTCCCATGAAGTGATGGGACCAGATGCCATGATCTTAGTCTTCTGAATGTTGAATTTTAAGCCAACTTTTTCACACTCCTCTTCCACTTTCATCAAGAGGCTTTTTAGTTCTTCTTCACTTTCTGCCATAAGGGTGGTGTTGTCTGCATATTGTACATTGTTAGTGCACACATAACTTCTTCTTGGATCTATAGCCTGTCCACTTCTGTGTATCATCTTGAATGCTGCCTATGTACATTTAGTTTAAGGACATATAGAGTTCCTTCTGTCCATAATTCATCAGGCATTCTGTCTATCAGATCTAGTCCCTTAAATCTATTTCTCACTTCTACTGTATAATCATTAGGGATTTGATTTAGGTCATACCTGAATGGTCTAGTGGTTTCCCCTACTTTCTTCAATTTAAGACGGAATTTGGCAATAAAGAGTTCATGATCTGAGCCACAGTCAGCTCCCAGTCTTGTTTTTGCTGACTGTATAGAGCTTCTCCATCTTTGGCTGCAAAGAATATAATCAATCTGATTTCAGTGTTGACCATCTGGTGATGTCCATGTGCAGAGTCTTCTCTTGTGTTGTTGGAAGAGGGTGTTTGCCATGATCAGTGCATTCTCTTGGCAGAACTCTATTAGCCTTTGCCCTGCTTCATTCTGTACTCCAAGGCCAAATTTGCCTGTTACTCCAGGTGTTTCTTGACTTCCTACTTTTGCATTCCAGTCCCCTATAATGAAAAAGACATCTTTTGGGGGTTCTTAGTTCTAGAAGGTCTTGTTGCTGGGAGAAATATCAATAACCTCAGATATGCAGATGACACCATCCTTATGGCAGAAAGTGAAGAACTAAAGAGACTCTTGATGAAAGTGAAAGAAGAGAGTGAAAAAGTTGTCTTAAAGCTCAACATTCAGAAAACTAAGATCATGGCATCTGGTCCCATCACTTCATGGCAAAAAGATGGAGAAACAGTGGAAATGGTGGCAGACTTTATTTTCTTGGGCTCCCAAATCACTGCAGATGGTGACTGCAGCCATGAAAAAGAAAGACGCTTACTCCTTGGAAGAAAAGTTATGACCACCTAGACAGCATGTTAAAAAGCAGGGACATTTACTTTGCCAACAAAGGTCTGGCTAGTCAAGGCTATGGCTTTTCCAGTAGTCATGTATGGATGTGAAAGCTGGACTATAAAGAAAGCTGAGCACCAAAGAATTGATGCTTTTGAACTGTGGTGTTGGAGAAGACTCTTGAGAGTCCCTTGGACTGCAAGGAGATCCAACCAGTCCATCCTAAAGGAAATCAGTCCCGAATGTTCATTGGAAGGACTGATGTTGAAGCTGAAACTCCAATACTTTGGCCACCTGATGTGAAGAACTGACTCATTTGAAAAGACCCTGATGCTGGGAAAGATTGAAGGCAGGAGGAAAAGGGAACAACAGAGGATGAGACGGTTGGATGGCAATGGACATGATGGCAATGGACTCAATGGACATGAGTTTGAGTAAACTCCAGGAGTTGGTGATGGACAGGGAGGCCTGGCGTGGTGCAATCCATGGGGTGGCAAAGAGTGGGACATGACTGAGGGACTGAAATGAACTGAACTGAACTGTTCCTTAGCCATGGGAAAGGTGTGTATCCACAGTACAAAATGCTCCAAGGCACAAACAGAATATTAATAAGAAATCAAAGGGCAAAATATTTTTAAATCTCATGGGAAAATTCAAAGCAAAGAAACTTTGCAAATCAAATTTAAAGGCATAAAAAGCATAAACATGAAAGGTAAGGTCTGAAAAGGTAAAATGTGCTCTCATTAGAAATCATTTAGAGCAGTGAACTGTTTGAGGAATTTCCCCGTCCTTGCCTTGTCATGCTCTGTTTTCTTTGAAAAGGCAGAAGATAAGGTAAGGTGTCAGTGGGTTGTTAAGGAACCGAAACCTGGAAAAACTCTGAGAAGACAAGAGTGAAATAATTTAAATAAAAACATTTTAAGCCATTTGGGATACTTATTCTTAGGAGGGGCAAGTTAGAAAATCATAAGGAAAATATTTTTTCCCCTCATCTCAATATGTGTGTAAGCCTGCAGGTGATTATCATCTTGGAAAACTGGGCTATGGGACAGTCACACAGCAGTGTTGCCGTTATATTGGGCCACTGATTTTGCACACTATCCCATAAAAATCTGTTAGCAGTTTTGAAAAAATCACACTGAGAAGTCACTTGTACTGATTAAGCTTTTATGTAATTTGACCATAGATAATTTAGGAGACTTTTAGCTCCTAATTTTTACTTGAACCAGGAGAGGTTTCAATGTGATTAGTCATTTTCTCCTTTTTTTTTTTCTTTTATACTAATTTTTGTTTCTAGGGTATAATTTAAATAAGCATGATTTACTTTGACTCTGGTTGAAATGCACATAATTACACTGATATGACTGGGTTTATAGCCATGTTTGTGTTTAGATAAATAATTGAGTAGGTATTAATTCTTTTCAAGTAGAACACTGAGCAACAATTAGCCCTAATGGTTTCCCATCACCACTACGGTAGATTATACTTTCCTAAAACGTCTACACCACTATATTCCATCCAACTACTTTCCTTACCATGGAATGCTGGCACTCCTCCACTGAGAGATAGGGGGATAAATAACCCACTTAAAACTGGGTAGACCTGTGACTACAGTGGAAGCAACATTACGTGTCTTTTCTCCCCTGCCGTAAGAGTTGACGCAGCTTCCACCTTATCCTCTTGGGATGCTCATTCTTGGACCTTAGCCACTTACTGTATTCTGTTGTTCAGTTGCTCAGTCGTGTCCAACTCTTTGCAATCCCATGGACTGCAGCATTCCAGGCTTCCCTCTTCTTCACCGTCTCCCAGAGCTTGCTCAAACTCATGTCCATTGAGTCAATGATGCCATCCAACCATCTCATTCTCTGTCATCCCCTTCTCCTCCTGCCTTCCGTCTTTCCCAGAAACAGGGTCTCTTCTAATGAGTCTACACTTCCCATCAGTTTGCCAAAGTGTTGGAGCTTCAGCTTCAGCATCATTTCTTCCAATGAATATTCAGGATTGATTTCTTTTAGGATTGACTGGTTTGATCTCCATGCAGTCCAAGGGACTCTCAAGAGTCTTCTCCAACACCACAGTTCAAAAGCATCAATTCTTCAGGGCTCAGCCTTCTTTATGGTCTAACTCTCACATCCATACATGACTACTTGAAAAACCATAGCTTTAGCTATACGGACCCTTTGTTGGCAAAGTAATATCTCTGCTTTTTAATACACTATCTAGATTTGTCATAACTTTTCTTCCAAGGAGCAAGTGTCTTTTAATTTAATGGCTGCAGTCACCATCTGTAGTGATTTTGGAGTCCAAGAAAATAAAGTCTGTCACTCTTTCCATTGCTTCCCCATCTATTTGCCATGAAGTGATGGGACAGGATGCCATGTACTTAGTTTTTTGATTGTTGAGTTTTACATCAATTTTTTCACTCTCCTCTTTCACCTTCATCAAGAGGCTCTGTAGTTCCTTATAGTAAAGACATCAAATAGCCACATGGAAAGACTATGTGTCTGAGTTCCAGCATCAGCCTTAGCTGAAGTCTCAGATGACAGCCAACATCCACAACCATGAGGCTCCAAATGATCCTGGCCCCCAGGCTTCCAGATGCCCAAGCTGATGCCGAGTGGGATAGAGAAAATCTATCCTCACCAATCCTGCTCATATGGCAGATTTCTGAACAAAAATAAATGATATCTTTGTTTTGAGCCAATAAATTTTGAGATGATTTGATATGTAGCAATGGATAACCAGAATAATTATCAACCTAAAAATATTTCACTAGGAGATAGCAATAAATGCTTCAATGTTTTAAGAAAGACTTCCATGTACCTACAGACTGATAATTCATAAAAATGTTAATGATAAAATTAATGTTCAACACTATCAATTATGATAATTTGTATGACAAAGAATAAAAGTTTAGACGATCTGTTTTAAATAAGGTTTGGATTTAGTAAGCATCTTTTAAATAAAGTGCTTTGGGATGAGTTTTCTTATTTTTTTCTTGGTCACTAGCCACAATTCTGAAAACTGCTTCCTAGGTATTCTATGAATAATCACAAAAGATCTCTTTATTTCATTTCATTGATATTTTATACTAAAATTACTCAGGAAGGCTAGTGTAACAAGGCCTCGGTTTTCTAATTTTAAAATACATATGATGAAATTCTGTAGTCTCCACTCTTTAATGTGTTACCCAACACATTAATTGCCTGAAAGGTATTAAGGAACAAATGTTTTATTCATCGGTGTATGTGTATTTAAAAAAAAATAACAACTCAACAAAGAAACATTTGATAAAATGTCCTCTTCCCAAGTAATTTAATGTGAGTCATTTATGATTTTTTAAAAATATTATTATGTTATTACATTTTAATTATACTGATAATTGATTCAGGCTTACCTCAAAGACTTTTTATTCCTTAAGTCATTTTCTGAGTAGCAAAAGAAAAAGAAGGCAAGAAATTAAGCAAGGTGCCACTCTCCATGTCACTAAAGTAGTCTTAGTTTCAGTCACATACAACATTCTTTATAAGAAGTTTAAAATTTTAGTAAAATCTTTAAGAATGATTTGTTCCCCTCCAGGTGTTTTAGACCTGGCAAAATGTTAGGTAACATTTTTCTCACACTCAGAACATATTAGTGTATACATATCTGTTTTAATGTACTGGAAAGTATAGATAAGCCATAGCCACTGATGTTATAAACAAAAAAACAATAAAAAGTTTAAGATGAAAATGATATTGGAAATTATAATTTTTAAAAACTACAATATGGCTGGCAAGGCCAACAGGAACAGCCAAAGATAGACTGAGCTTTATTTTGGCCCCTCTTTCTTCTTCTCAGCCCTGGATCCAGGGATTTAACTTGGTGGATTCTGAACTGCTTGTACACAGAGAGACTTCGCCTTCTGGCTGGCTCTTTCTACTTCAGGTAAAGAACCTTTTGAGAGTGTACTAATGTTTAAGGAGGAAGTAGTCCCAGGGGAGAGATATTTAAAAGCAGTTTTTGCACTTTACAATAGGCATCCTAGAAAAGTGGTAAGTGGAGAATGTTGAAAGAATCTAGATCGTTATGAGCTATGGTCGGACTGAATTCTGGAGTCCTTCATGTCACAGCAAATTTACAGCATTTAACTTGTGTCTCAGAGAAACTAAGTATAGTGGTTCATTTATCAATAGAAGCTGTGGCTAGAGAAAACTTTGTCAAGGAGAAATGCATGGAAAGACTCCTTTGCAACGTAGTGCAAGAGAAAAACTAGCTGTCACGTAGGAGCTCTGGATCTTGTCCAGCTCACTAATCAAGAGTAACTGTGAGTCTTATGCTAATTCACTTTACCCTTGTTTGTTTTAAACAGATTTTACTACATGACCTCTACGTTTCCTTCCAGTTTTACATTTCCATGATTTTTGGTTAACAATACCAGAATCTGTCTTTTTTCTTTTTGGCCACGCTGCATGGCTTGCGGGATCTTAGTTCCCTAACCAGGGATCAAACCCAGCCCCGGCAGTGAAAGCACCAAGTCCTTACCACTGGACCACCACAGAATTCCCAGCATCTGTCATTCTGCCATCTTTGAATGTAAAAGAAGAAAGTACATATACAGTGTTCTTCAATAGATCTGACAATAAGAACAAGATTCTAGCTTTAAGGCTGATATGATCTGTTCCTTCCTTAAGGAACTCTTTATAGATTACAGCATATAATAGCTATATTATAGATGCTGACTTCCATGTGTAGAAAGCTGTTTGAAAAGTCTCATCCTGACATCTACCTTGATTATTACTCTATTTTTATGGCCTCAACATGTGACTTGCAGGATCTCAGTTCCCTGACCAGGGATTCAATCTGGGCCAGGGCAGTGAAAGTTCAGAATCCCTTTTCAGAGAATTAGAACAAATAATTTCAAAATTTGTATGGAAATACAAAAAACCTTGAGTAGCCAAAGCAATCTTGAGAAAGAAGAATGGAACTGGAGGAATCAACCTGCCTGACTTCAGGCTATACAACAAAGCAACGGTCATCAAGACAGTATGGTACTGGCACAAAGAAACATAGATCAATGGAAGGAAATAGAAAGCCCAGAGATAAATCCATGCACCTATGGACACCTTATCTTTGACAAATGAAGCAAGAATATACAATGGAGAAAAGACAATCTCTTTAACAAGTGGTGCTGGGAAAACTGGTCAGCCACTTGTAAAAGAATGAAACTAGAACACTTTCTAACACCATACACAAAACTAAACTCAAAATGGATTAAAGATCTAAATGTAAGACCAGAAACTATAAAACTCCTAGAGGAAAACATAGGCAAAACACTCTCTGACGTAAATCATAGCAGAATCCTCTATGACCCACCTCCCAGAGTATTGGAAATAAAAGCAAAAATAAACAAATGGGACATAATTAAACTTAAAAGCTTTTGCACAACAAAGGAAACTATAAGCAAGGTGAAAAGACAGCCTTCAGAATGGGAGAAAATAATAGCAAATGAAGCAACAGACAAACAATTAATCTCAAAAATATACAAGCAACTCCTGCAGCTCAATTCCAGAAAAATAAGTGACCCAATCAAAAAATGGGCCAAAGAACTAAACAGACATTTCTCCCAAGAAGACATACAGATGGCTAACAAACACATGAAAAGATGCTCAACATCACTCATTATCAGAGAAATGCAAATCAAAACCACAATGAGGTACCATTTCACACCAGTCAGAATGGCTGCTATCAAAAAGCCTACAAACAATAAATGCTGGAGAGGGTGTGGAGAAACAGGAACCCTTTCACACTATTTGTGGGAATGCAAACTAGTACAGCTACTATGGAGAACAATGTGGAGATTCCTTAAAAAAGTGGAAATAGAACTACCATATGACCCAGCAATCCCACTGCTGGGCATACACACCAAGGAACCAGAATTGAAAGAGACACGTGTACCCCAATGTTCATCACAGCACTGTTTATGATAGCCAGGACATGGAAGCAACCTAGATGTCCATCAGCAGATGAATGGGCAAGAAAGCTGTGGTACATATACACAATGGAATATTACTCAGCTATTAAAAAGAATGCATTTGAATCAGTTCTAATGAGGTGGATGAAACTGGAGCCTATTATACAGAGCGAAGTAAGTCAGAAAGAAAAACACCAATATTGTATATTAGTGCATATATATGGAATTTAGAAAGATGGTAATGATGACCCTATATGCGAGACAGCAAAAGAGACACAGATGTAAAGAACAGACTTTTGGACTCTGTGGAAGAAAGCGAGGGTGGGATGATTTGAGAGAATAGCATTGAAACATGTATATTATCATATGTGAAATAGATCGCCAGTCCAGGTTTGATGCATAAGACAGGGTGTTCAGGGCTGGTGCACTGGGATGATCCTGAGGGACGGGATGGGGAGGGAGGTGGGAGGGAAGGTCAGGATGGGGAACACATGTACACCCATGGCTGATTCATGTGAATGTATGGCAAAAACCACCACAATATGGTAAAGTAATTCAGTTCAGTTCAGTTCAGTCGCTCAGTCGTGTCCGACTCTTTGCGACCCCATGAATTGCAGCACACCAGGCCTCTCTGTCCATCACCAACTCCTGGAGTCTACCCAAACCCGTGTCCATTGAGTCAGTGATGCCATCCAACCATCTCATCCTCTGTCGTCCCCTTCTCCTCCTGCCCCCAATCCTACCCAGCATTAGGGTCTTTTCCAATGAGTCAACTCTTCGCATGAGGTGGCCAAAGTATGGGAGTTTCAGCTTCAACATCAGTCCTTCCAATGAACACCCAGGATTGATCTCCTTTAGGATGGATTGATTGGATCTCCTTGCAGTCCAAGGGACTCTCAAGGGTCTTCTCCAACACCACAGTTCAAAAGCATCAATTCTGCGGTGCTCAGCTTTCTTCACCTTCCAAATCTCACATCCATACATGACTACTGGAAAAACCATAGCCTTGACTAGACATACTTTTGTTGGCAAAGTAATGTCTCTGCTTTTAAATATGCTATTTAGGTTGGCCATAACCTTCCTTCCAAGGAGTAAGCGTCTTTTAATTTCATGGCTGCAGTCACCATCTGCAGTGATTTTGGAGCCCAAAAAAATAAAGTCTGACATTGTTTCCACTGTTTCCCCATCTATTTCCCATGACGTGATGGGACCAGATGCCATGATCTTAGTTTTCTGAATGTTGAGCTTTAAGCCAACTTTTTCACTCTCCTCTTTCACTTTCATCAAGAGGCTCTTTAGTTCTTCTTCATTTTCTGCCATAAGGGTGGTGTCATCTGCATATCTGAGGTTATTGATATTTCTCCCGGCAATCTTGATTCCAGCTTGTGTTTCTTCCAGCCCAGCGTTTCTCATGATGTACTCTGCATATGTTAAATAAGCAGGGTGACAATATACAGCCTTGATGTAATCCTTTTCCTATTTGGAACCAGTCTGTTGTTCCATGTCCAGTTGTAATTATTGCTTCCTGACCTGCATACAGGTTTCTCAAGAGACAGGTCAGATGATCTGGTGTTCCCATCTCTTTCAGAATTTTCCACAGTTTATTGTGATCCACACTGTCAAAGGCTTTGGCATAGTCAATAAAGCAGAAATAGATGCTTTTCTGGAACTCTCTTGCTTTTTCGATGATCCAGTGGATGTTGGCAATTTGATCTCTGGTTCCTCTGCCTTTTCTAAAACCAGCTTGAACATCTGGAAGTTCACGGTTCACGTATTGCTGAAGCCTGGCTTGAAGAATTTTAAGCATTACTTTACTAGCGTGTGAGATGAGTGCAATTGTGTGGTAGTTTGAGCATTCTTTGGCATTGCCTTTCTTTGGGGTTGGAATGAAAACTGACCTTTTGCAGTCCTGTGGCCACTGCTGAGTTTTCCAAATTTGCTGGCATATTGAGTGCAGCACTTTCACAGCATCATCTTTGAGGATTTGAAATAGCTCAACTGGAATTCCATCACCTCCACTAGCTTTGTTCATAGTGATGCTTTCTAAGGCCCTCTTGACTTCACATTCCAGGATGTCTGGCTCTAGGTGAGTGATCATACCATCATGATTATCTGAGTTGTGAAGATTTTTTTTGTACAGTTCTTCTGTGTATTCTTGCCACCTCTTCTTCATATCCTCTGCTTCTGTTAGGTCCATACCATTTCTGTCCTTTATCGAGCCTATCTTTGCATGAAATGTTCCTTTGATATCTCTAATTTTCTTGAAGAGATCTCTAGTCTTTCCCAATCTGTTGTTTTCTTCTATTTCTTTGCATAGCCTCCAATTAAAAAAAAAAGAAAAAAGAAATTTCAGAATCCTAAGCAACAGGTGACCAGAGAATTCCCTGATAATGATTTTAGAATTTAAAAATTTGCCCATTTCTCTCTGCCTTTTAATATGTACAAATGCAATGTAAGAAACAACATAGTCTCCATTCTAAAATTGCTTATAAGTGATGTATACCAGTTTGGACATTAGACAGAATACTAAAATTATGCTAAATAATCAAATAATTGTAAATATTGAAATAAATGCTTTCTCAGAAGTCAATGAAAGGGAACCATGGGAATAGG
Source organism: Giraffa tippelskirchi (assembly GCF_054371585.1). NCBI lineage: Eukaryota > Metazoa > Chordata > Mammalia > Artiodactyla > Giraffidae > Giraffa > Giraffa tippelskirchi. The sequence goes on from NC_137283.1 coordinate 137,173,410, forward strand.
ATGACTTTGCCTGGAGGGCATAAAGACTGAGAGAGAAAGAGAGAGACAGAGACAGACACACACAGACACACACACACACACAGAGTTTTGGACCAAGATAATGTAAGAGAATGAATACCACACCATAGGAAAAAAAAATGATTAAATATCTTGGAGCTGATTAGCCTAGAGAAGAGGAGACCAAAGGAAGATATAAATGCTATTATAAAATATATTAAGAACTTCCCTATGGGTAATGGAATCAATTTATTTTGGGTTGCCCTAGAAGGGTAGAATTCACAATGAGAAAAGTTTCAGTTGAATGCAAAGACAATTTTTTTGGATTAATTCTCTTTTCTAATTTTTAATTTTATATTGGAATACAGCAAATCAACAATGCCGTGATAGTTTCAGGTGCACAGCAAAGTGACCTAGCCATACGTATACATGTATCCGATGAGGACAATTTAAACAGTTTTTCAGGAATATAATGAAATGCCTTAAGAGATAGTGAATTTCCTATTATAGAGAATATCCTATTGGAAAAATTATAAAATATTTCTCCATTTTGGAAGAGATTACACTAGTTGTATTTTCAAAAGCTCATGCAACTCTGGTTTGTGATTCAATTTTTAATCAAATAGTAAGCTAAGGCAAGAAATATTTTAAGCAAATAATAGAGACTGAAAGAAAGTAATAGAGATGTAAATGGGGAATTAAACAGAAGAGAAACTACGGAATAAGAAAAAACAGAATCAGTAAAGAGATTTAGCCAGACATGATAAAGCATTTTGACCTTCAGGAAGATTATTGGGACCTTGAACCAAAAATGCAACTGGAAGTTGACAGATTAACCAGAAGAGAAAGAGGAAGAATCAGAAAGTCGATGTGATGCTTTAGAGAAGCGCTGTTAAGACCCAATGCTAAAGGTACTTTAGGCACTCAATAACTTTGAAAATGTAACAATTTAGTGGGAAAATCCTAAATGGGCTCAATTCTTACCATATATTTTTGCATAACATTGCAATACATACCCAAAGGTTACATGGGAGGACGTAGTGGGAGGTGAGAAGTTGGAAGAAATGGATAGAAAAGGAGAAGTGAAGAATTTGTGTGGAGGTGAGGGAGAGAACTTTCCAAAGGCCCACAGATATACTTACTGGTTTTATTTTTCCACCAAGCAAAAGAGAGTTATTTTCTGAAAAATAAGTAAAATCTAAGCCACCCACACATTTTTATTTGTTAAAGATTACATACTACTTCAAGAGGAAGGTGTGCTCACATCTCCACATCCTGGTCAAACTCCAAGTCACATCATTTCATTTTCTTTACCCGAACCGTCTGCTGCTTACTTGAGGGAAGTCATACTTCACTTCCTTAAAAGCTCACAAAACATGTCTGGAGTTTTTCACACCATTATACTATAAGGTAGAATGTGACCCTTAGATTTCTAAAAGTCCACAAATTCTTTATATCCCTTAGAAAACACTCATTAGATTCAGGTTGTCAACATTTTTTTCCCAGCAATAACATTTTGGATCTTTATTTAGTAACGTATGTCTTTATTATGTTAGTAATATGTGTTTTGAAGGACTGATGCTGACAGAGGATGAGATGGTTGGATGACATCACTGACTCACTGGACATGAGTTTGAGCAAACTCTAAGATATAATGACGGAGAGGGAAATCTGGTGTGCTGCAGTTCATGGGGTCACAAAGAGTCAGACACGACTTCGCAACTGAACACTAACATTATATGCTTATGGAACATCATGGTTAGGAATACAATTTAATATGATTATTTTCGTATAGCAAAATGGCATATTTCCTAAAATTACATGATAAAAAGCAACTTTCAACTTTTCTTGTATTGTTTCATAGTTTTCTTTGGAAGGTTTTTTATACTTGCCATAGAAATGCAAGAAAGTATCAACTTCTGCTTGCTTCTTCACTTTACCTCTCACTTGTCAGCTTTTCTGAATTCTCTTTCATATTAAGGCAAGACCTAACTTGGTTTGGTTATTGGAAAATCCTAGCATTAGAGGAGGGTGGAAACTTGGCCCAAATTCAATATACTTTCACGATAACACTCTTTCAGCTTCATTTTGGTGGATTAATCTGATAACCAGAAATAAAGGAACTACTTAACAATATGACAGCTTACTATCTAGTTTGTTTCACATGTCTGAAGTGTAAAATTCTATCACCCATTGCTAGGATAAATGTCATATCTTGAAAAGACTAATCTTGTTCAACGGATGCACTTTTAAAATGCATAAATCTACTTGAAAACCAATCTGATAACAAAGACATGCCTGCAGAAGGATGATTCAGTTGTATCAATGTACTTGTCACTTAGAACTCACCCCCAGAAAAAATTATGTGATGGGGTTGGGTGGGTGTTAAAAGCATGCAAAGTCTTGATAATAGGAAAACATTAGCCACAAGATGAAAAGAAGAAACATGTAAGTTTCAGGCAAAAAAATTGTCTAAGGTTTTTTAGACTTTATTACATGAGCACAAAGAGACAAACTCTCAATTTGCCTGAAAAATTAGTAAATCTTTAGAAAGGTTTTATTTACTTTGGCCATTATCTTTATTTTAAAATTGAGGTTAAACATATTGTCTTGACTCATTCTTAAGTGATATGTTTGAAATTGGTAGTAAAATTCTTCTTTGCCTCAAACATTACAGTCAGTTTTGAATTCTAGTAAGAGGGAGAACTCTCTTAGAAAATATTCTCAATCTCTCCACCATTTCCCAGTTTCCCCTATTTTCTTGTCCCTGAATATTTATTTATTTGTAAATTTATTATAATTTTATTTGTAGAAGCCATTGGCCAAGTCCAATAGCCTATAATTGAAGATAAAGATTGTTTTCTACATAGTCATTAATAATTTAATAGGGCACTTTATTTTAACTATGTCCAATTTCACATGAGAAACTGTTCCTTTAAAATTTAATTAAGCAAGTTTAAGCTAGAAACATTTTTAAAGTTTCACAAAGTCCAGCCCTAAAAAGTCACATTTTCCTAATAATTTCCATCCCCTCTCAACCTCAGAAATCATATCTATCCATGCATAGTCAAATAAGACAATTATTATTTGATGTATTCGTCAGGGTTCTCTTTTATTCTCGGAAATTTTTTTTAATTTAACTATAGAAAATTATGATCTCTCTTTTTACTTTGTGAATGGATAATTAATTGCTTATCATCTGACTTTTTCACATCTATTTGACTTCATTCTACCATTTTACTGTGATACTAGGTGGCAGGAATATAAGTTATCTTTTCTCCCTTGCCTTCCTTCATTCCTTCCTTCTTTACTTTCTTCTTTCTTATTACTTACTCTAGTTAAGAACTTGGGAGTTTAGCTGAAGCACTTGATTTTTTGCTTTTTAATATTTTTGTTTTGTTGGTTATTATGTGTTTGTGCTTATTTCTTTAGTCTAATTAGAAATTTAATTGTATAGATCTGTGGAAAATTCATGTTCTTCTTATTATATTTATAGAGTAACATGTCACTCTAACATTTTTAAGAATTTTGTTAGGAAAGTTCACATACAGAATAATACAGCTGTCTATTCCTATGTTCATTTAAAGTGTAAACGTAAAAAATATTCAATGAATTAGATGCAATGTTTTTTAAATTGTATTTTAGAAAACTGAGCAAATAATATTGATATTTTATATTTGAGTTTTTTAGGTAAAGCCAAAACATCTGATTTCCCCTTTGAGATCCTGAACTTCTAAATGCTTTCATGAACCCTAAAATGCTACTATTATCTCAATTCTTTTTTTTTATTGACTGAATATGAGTCAAGATGTTATTTCTTTTTAGGGCATGAGACCTTTGGATTTTAAACTGGGCTTGCTAAAACCAGATACCTAAACCTTAAGGTTTAAGTATCTGATCGTTGGAAACTTGGTCACCAGAAAAATCAGTGAGGTTCAGTATTTTGGGAAAAGAAAAAACACATTCACTCATATATTTTTCATTCATTTATTGAACACTTACCATTGAAAAGCCTTTCGTTAGAAACCAAAGATACAAAATGAATTAGGAAAAATAATATAAAACTGTAGGAGAGGTCAATCTAGAGAAGATAATATTGTCATTGAACATGAACTATTCTCAGCCTGGAATCCTCTTCTCCATTCCTCGTTCTCTCGACTCCTCACTTCACTCACACCGCCCCACGTTCCTCCTTCATTCCATCCCACTTTCCATCTCTTTGTCAATACCAATACCTATTCCTCCCTCAGATTTCAACTTAAATCTTGCTCCTAGGAGATGAGAAAGACCTCCTCCTACTCCATAGACATAGACATGTGGGCTCTAAACTCACAATTTTTCCTTATAAAACGTGGGGCTTATGCCAATGGGGACCTTCCCAGACTGCTGCTGCCAGTGCCCCTATCCCTGTGGTGAGCCCCTGCCACCCCATGGTCTCCACAGGAGACCCTCCAACATGAGCAGATGAGCCTAGGAGTGCTCAGAGCTATTTCATCTGAAATATATGCTTAGTTTTGGCCACTAGCTCCCAATCTAGGTTACTCTGGACACCCTTAGCGCCCCCCCCCCAGCCCCCGCCCTTCCCAGAAGATGTCTCTGCAGCAGATCATTTCAGCCCTTTTCTCTTGAGCCTTGGTTTTGGCATTCGTGGAGGTCCATGATGATGGTGGCTGAGGATAAGTGGAGGTGAACTTTTTCCTCAAATTATTTTTCCAAAGGGGAAGAGTCTTTTTCCTAAGACAAATTTTGGTGCAAGCTGTAGGTTAATATATTGTCAACCTCAGAACTTCCCTGGTGGTCCAGTGATTGAGAATCTGCCTCCCAATGGAGGGGATACAGGTTCAATCCCTGGTCTTGGAAGATCCCACATGCTGAGGAGCAGCTGAGCCCATGCACCCACAACTAGTGATCCCATGCTCTAGAGCCCATGAGCCACAACTACTGAAGCCCTCAGGCACCTAGAGCCTGTGTTTCACAACAAGAGAAGCCACAACAGTGAGAAATCTAAGTACCACAACAAAGAGTAGACCACACTCACTGCAACTAGAGAAAGTCCATCTTCGCACAGCAACGAAGACCTAGTTCAGTCAAAAATAGATAAAATAAAATAAAAATTATAAAAAAATAAAACCCAGCAGTTTTATTATATTACTTGCTTAATGTCTACCTTTAGACGTTTAACACAGGAAACATCCTGAATTTTTTTTTCTCTTGCTACTATATCCTTAATCTCCTGTATTTTTTCAGACTCATAAGTACACAATAAATACTTTTTGAGTGAATAAATGAGTGAAAAGATGCAGTTCAACACTCCTAAAGAAAAAAGTGTTAATTTAACAAATTGGTTGAGTAAAATAAAAAATATTTTTAAAGCAAAGATTAAAACATGAGGATATTATGACCTCAATGCTATAACTGTGCTGTTCAGAGTTCATATGCACTTTCAAGTCTTTCCACAGTATGTTACAGCTAAGTTCTACAACTCCATTTTTACTACTTTCTGATTCTTAGTTTTAGATTATAGAACTGTCAAATTATCTTGAAAAGTATATGTTCACATATAATTTTTGCTAAATGAAAGTTAGTAATGAAACAATAATGTACATTTCTGTATATTTATTCAAGATCAAAAAAATTAGTTTTTTATTTTTTATACCATGGAATGCCTCTTGTCCTAGTGAGTAACATAATACATTGATTTCCTAATACTGTCAGAAATCCAGTTGAGGTCACTAATATTTAAAAGCAGTTGTCAAAACTATGTGTACCAATTATAAAGCAATTATCTTTCAGCTCCAAATCTACCCTTTCTAGTCTGTTTTGTGATACTGGGCTGAGCCTCTGCAAAGCACATTTCTCCCTGGCCGTCTGGCTCCCTGCTGGGCTCAGCCAATAGATGTTGGAGGAAGGCAGGAAGATTGGGGCTGAAGAAAGGGCTTGTTCCTTTCAGTTTGCTTCCTGTTCCATTGGTGTTGTCTCAGCAAAAGTCTCTCAAACTGGCAGTGACAATGATTCCTGTCTCCTGTCAGCCTCAAGGTGTCCCCACATTGGTACAGCCAGGGGCCAGTCAGGAGAACAGAAATGACATCAAGTTAATGAAATGAAAGATGGAATATATATTTGTTGTTTTTCAGTCACTAAGTGGTGTCTGACTCTGCAACCCCATGGACTGCAGCACACCAGGCCTCCCTGTCCTTCACTGTCTCTCAGAGTTTGCCAAAATTCATGTCCATTGAATTGGTGAAGCCATCCAACCTAGAAAATTGAAAAAGCAGAAAGGAGACACTGAGATAAAACAGACAAGCAACCCCAGGAAGTAGTTGCCACTTAAAGGCTAAAAGAAAGAAGTGGAAGTTATGAGAACCTAAATGCCTAGAGGAAGGACCCTGCAGAGCCTCTTGCCTGGTTGGTGCTGAAACCCAGAGGAAGGGATTCAGAGGAAGGGGTTCATGGAGGTGGGAGTTGGCCATGAAGGTTGGGCTGCTGTCTGGTTGGCAGAATATATAGAGAAAAATATCTCAGTTTGAGCCTAGACTGTGTCCACTATCGTGATTCAAAAGTGTCTAGGCATTGTTACTGAGCTTTTGAGATTGGCCAAAGAGAAATTATTTCAGTTGATATATTTATTTGTTAGTTTGCTGCTTTTTTTTTTTTTGTCTATTTCTTTGTTTTCACTCAAGGAAGAGGAAACAGGTTTTAATGATCAAGTGGCCAGTGAGAAAGATTGGAAAATAAAGAGTGTGCCTGCATTCAATTCTCAGCTTGGTCTCTTTGACAAATATGGAATCCTGTTAGGAGAGAGAGAGAGACTGTAAACAGGACTAAGAGATCATATTCATGAAGTCCTTGTAAAATGCAAGGCACTAGGGATACCTCTTAGATTTCCCCATGGCAGAGTGTATCACAAACTGCAGGGAAGGAGTTCTTTGCCCCCCAGTTTCTGGCAAAAGCACAGTGCCACAGTGGTGTGATAAGAGCTAAATTGCATATGATGAAGGTCAGCACACAGTGGTGTCACTGCAATGCTGAAAATCAGAAAATGCAATATGGGAACAAAGTTAAAAATATAGCTCAGAAGGAAAGTTCTTCCACAAATGTTAGATTCTTCCCTCATTATTCTCTACTATACAAAGAGATATTAAAGTAACATTTTGATTTCTCAGAGAGGCATTCTTTAGATAGCTATTGGCTTTTTCAGCTTAAATCATAAACTCTTGTATGAGGTTCAGAAACCTTTGTAGAATCCTATTGATAACACATATAGCTGGTGTGAAATTTTGATTTCAGTTCAAGTGTGCCAATTAAATTAGACATTACTAATTATGCAAATTAGAAACACAAATCACAAATATTTATGCTAATTTAGTATCATACTTGTATTTATGATATGTTTTATTTTGAGGAGGGCATTCTCCCTCTTAGTCTCTCGTATAAAGAACCCCAAGAGTCGGTAGCTTCCGTGCATTAAATATGTGTTTTACTATGAAAAGTAGCATGCTAAAATGTTTGAAAAAAAAATGAAAGCTGTGCCACAAATTCTAATAATGAGTTTCCTTTAGAATCCTTTAATCTTTGATTAGATGAAGTAAGCCTTTATAGATGCTTTTCATAGTCTCTTCAGAATTTTTGTTAATTTGAAGAATATTAAACATTAAATTGGAGAAGGCACTGGCAACCCACTCCGGTACTCTTGCCTGGAAAATCCCATGGACGGAGGAGTCTGGTGGGCTGCAGTCCATGGGGTCGCTAAGAGTTGGACACGACTGAGCGACTTCACTTTCACTTTTCACTTACATGCACTGGAGAAGGAAATGGCAACCCACTCCAGTGTTCTTGCCTGGAGAATCCCAGGGACGAGGGAGCCTGGTGGGCTGCCCTCTATGGGATCGCACAGAGTTGGCCACAACTGAAGCGATTTAGCAGCAGCAGCAGCAAACATTAAATTATGCTTTACGGTATACACAAAAAGACATCAAATGCAACAGAACATTTTAAAACATTCTGAAACATCACCACTCCATATGCTGAAAGGCATGTTGCAGAATTACAGTGAATTGCTGGGAGCATGTTTCACTACAGCACTTTTTATACTAACAATGATATATAAGAAGACAATCTGTTCAAGACTTCTGCCAACCCATGTAAACATGACACATTTACTTCTGTGAACAGCAAGTATTTTGCTACAGAAAGAAGGTGTTTGTAAGCATTGCCACATGGTCCTTGAGATGTCTGAGTATAGTAAGACAACCATTTTTTAAAAATTAGAACACAAAGGCTATGTATAGACTAAAAAGAAGCAGTGTTTATTTTTTCTGTTTAAAAACATTTTAAGAATTTGTACACTGCTTTCAACTTAAGACACAGAAGGTATATGGTATAAATAGTAATTCATTTTTTTACAAAATAAAAACTCCCTGACTGAGGTTGAAAGTATACCTCAACCCACATGCATACACACATGTGTACACACTCACACACACACACACACACACACACACACACAGACCCTCAGCAAAGGGTAGAAGATTAACTAGTTGAAGTCATTGAAGGAAATCACTGACTAATTTCCAACTTATCACTAAGCTACCCAGAGACTTTGGTGGCCAGATACAGTAAAATATATAAATCTTATAGAATTAGTTTGGAAAGTCATTCAACAAACAGACAGCAGTAGCAACAACAATAAATCCTTGGATTTCTAGATTTCCACAGTTGCTTTATTATATTATCTTAAATGTCCATTTTCAACATAAAAATCATAATACACACAAAGAAACAGGAAAGTATGGCTCATACACAGGAAAAAAGTGGTAAATAAAAACTGTCACTGAGGAAACACAGACATTGAATTGCCTAGACAAAGACTTAAATCAGCTATTGTATGTATGTTTAAAGAACTAAAGGACTAATACTAAAGGATTACAGAAAAGTATGAGAAAGATGTTTTATCAAATAGAGAATATTAATAAAGAAGTAGAAATTATAAAAAAATAAACCAAAAGTTTATTCTGGAATTGAAAAGTACAATAACTGAAATGAAAATTCCACCAGAAAGGCTGAATGTCAAATTTGAACTGACAAAAGAAAAAGAAAAAGAATCAGAGAAGCATCAGTAGACTTGAAGATAAGTAAATTGAGATTATTCAGCCTAAAGAACAGAGAGGATGAGAGAATGAAAAAAAGTAAAAATAAACAGAACCTCAGAGACCTGTGTGATGACATCAATTTCACCAAGATAAATAAAACAGCAGCCCCAGAAGGAAAGGAGACAGAGAAAGAAGCAGGAGGAATATTTGAGCAAATTATTGTTAAAAACTTTCCAAATTTGATATAAAACAATCTGCACATTCAAAAAACTCAGTAAATCCCAAATATGATAAACTCAAAGATATCAAAGTCTAGACAAATCATCGTCAAACTGTAGAAAAACAGAAATAAAGAATCTTGAAAAAGAAAAACAAGAGAAATGTGACTCAACATTTACAAAATATCCTCAATAACTGTTACATTCTGACCATTAATCGGAAGCTGATAAGGCCAGAAGACAGTGTGAGAATACTTTTGTTGCAAGAAAAAGACATTCAACCATGAATTTTACACCCAGTCAAACTATTCTTCTAAAATGAAGAGAAAAATGAAGACATTGCAAAATAAAGTCCGAAAAATATTAAAGGTAGACCTTCAAGCTGAAATTAAAGAACACTAGACAATAATTGAATCCACATGAAGAAGTAAAAGTACCAGTAATGAAAAATATATGGTTCACTAAAGAAGATTATATACATGCATTTTTTGTGATTCTTTTTTTCTCCTATTTGATTTAAAATGTAACTGTATAAACAACAATCATATAAATATATCGATGGGCTTATAATCTCTAAAGATGTAATTTGTATGACAGTAGTAATACAATGGAGAGGGAGGAAACAGAGCAATATTGGAGCAAAATTTTTGCATACTATTGAAATTGTTACTCTTAATACAAATAGATGGTTTTAAAACTTACATGCTAACAATAATCCCAAGGAAACCACTAAGAAAATAACAATATTATATATGCATATGGGAGACCCAGGTTCAATCCCTGGGTTGGGAAGATCCCCTGGAGAAGGGAATGGCTACCCACTCCAGTCTTCTTGCCTGGAGAATTCCATGGACAGAGGAGCCTGACAGGCTACAGATCATGGGGTCGCAAAGAGTCAGACACAACTGAGCAAATAACACTTCCACTTCACTTTTTATGCTATATATAGTATATATGTGTTCACTCACAATGGGGCATTAAAATCTTACATAAGACTCTACCAATTTAACATAAAAGCAGGTGATTATTATTAAATTTCATTCAACTTTTTTGCTTAATGTGGAAAAATTAAACCACTGAGTTCTTATTTATCAAGATGACCATAAAATTCATCATTGAAGTCAAAGTAGCTTTAAGAGTGACAGAGGATATTATTAATAATTATGTAATGACAAAAGGCATAAATAGGAACTGTCTCTGGCTAAATAGTATGTCAGATCACCCTACTTTCTACTTTTAAGAGAAGTGTTTAGATATTTTAAACAATCAGTTTAATTGTCCTGTATCAAACATCATTTGATATTCATGTTTGACTACTAACTTATATGGCAAATTGGACGCTATTTTAACATTCTAGTAATCTGGTTATGAGAAATAACTTTTAGTGATTTGCTGCTGCTGCTGCTAAGTCGCTTCAGTCGTGTTCGACTCTGTGCGACCTCATAGATGGCAGTCCACCAGGCTTCCCCATCCCTGGGATTCTCCAGGCAAGAACACTGGAGTGGGTTGCCATTTCCTTCTCCAATGCAGGAAAGTGAAAAGTGAAAGTGAAGCCGCTCAGTCGTGTTCGACTCTTCGCGACCCCATGGACTTCAGCCTACCAGGCTCCCCCGTCCCTGGGATTCTCCTACCACCAAATAAATATTTTGCTTGGGGTTGTACCGGTTATAGATCAGTTTGAGAAAATACTTGTCTAAGTTTTCATTATACAAGTTTTGCAATAGATATAGCTAAACTTACCCCTAAGTAAGACTGCTATTGTAATCTGCTGTTTTCAACTTGTTTACTGCTAATATAAAGGTATAGAATTGATTTTTGTATATTGACCTTTTTATTCTACAACCATGATAAATTCACTTACTTATTCTGGTAGTTTTTAATAGATTCATTTTACCCTGTCATACAAGGCTAAAATTTTAAAATATTAATGCTTGCTACTGGTAGGATGTATCCAGTAGAAAAATGGTATTTGAAGAAGCAAATTATTAACACCTTTTTGTAAATCATTTTGATAGCATCTATTAAAATTTAAAATAAAATATACATACATTTTTAGCTCAGCAATCTCAAAGATGTACAAAGATATGTAAAAAAGATGTTGATTGCAGCTCTCATTTATAGTGACAGGAAATTAAGTAGATGTAACCAATAGGTGAGTGGTTAAGTGGTGGCATATCCACTCCTTTCTTAAAAATTTTAAGCTAGCTTAAATGAGTTTCTCAGACAAATGGAGAAAACCTATTTCATCAAAGGACTGCATAATACTCCAGTAATATTTCATTTCCACATCCTGTTATGTATTTACTGAAAACTTTTAAAGATCTATTACTATTCAGTGAAACCTTTTTCATTCTTTCTGAAACCTTGCCTTGCTGTGAGAAGATATATTCACCAGTATTTATTTCTTTTGAGTTTGCATAATGGACATGCAATTTTTTATTCAATTGCCAGTGAATATTCCCATAAACTTATTCAATAGAATTTACTCAAATACAGGAATATGTTTTGACCTGTTGTTAACTTTAAAACAAAATCGTATTTATCACTCCTCCATCACTAATTACTTAAAAAAGAAACAAAGCAAATAAATTTTGATTCTGATAGATGATATGACCATGATTTCCACATACCTCCTTGTACCACATTCTTTTATACACACTGATAGTGTTCCCATGCAATCTGAATTCATTCATCATATCACTGTGTATCATATTAAATGCCAATTTTTATTGCTCCATAGACTTTATTGCCTTTTGAAGAAATAAACAAATACTTTTCAAATAAAAGTAAAAGAAGTGAAGTTAAGAGGTGTTATGGTCAGGTCTTCTGCAAGGTCATCAACAGCAGAACATGGTTATCTTCCCAAGGCTTGTCATATGAGAGACTGATTTATAGCAGGTTCTTGGAACAACTACTATCTGGACAACCTAGCAGAGAAAATAAAATAAAAGACATGAAGAAACTCAAAAATAAGCCATTTTTGCAAAGTCATAACTGCAGAGAATATGGTGTGTGCTCTTATTAAGAAATTATTTGAAACATCCAATGAAGGGAGGAAGCCAGTTTCAAACGGGGGCTGAGAGAGGGTCACACAGAATGGATTGGGGAAAACAGGCTGAATATTTCTTTTTCTGTGTTTTAAAGATCTATAATTATAATGAAATTCCTTTTGCTTTTTTCTTTACCTAATATCCCCTTGCCTGAAATGTCCTTATTCTGCTATAGTATCCTGAATTTCTCCAGTTAAACTCAGCTCTCAGAAATATTATACTTCCTCATCTTTTGCCACAAACCAAAGAATTCATATAAGAATAAATTGAAAATTAATATTAAGTACATTTTTAGAAATAAATAATGTGGTCAGAAATCCCAGACTACAACATACTCTTATAAGAGCTCAAAATTGTTAGAACTATCTGTGTGGCTAATAGTCAAGGAAACTTCAGTCTAAACACCAAAAATATTAGCTTGGTTCCTGCTATGAAGGAAATATACAGTAATAATTTTATTGAGTGTTTTCTATCTTTTGATTAGTATAGTCAACTAATTTCAATAAATATAATGGCTCAGAATGAACATTTCCTTCAATATTTTGCAGATTTTCTTTATAGCTGTTCAACTTTTCATTTATTCAGAGGGAAGATCCTAAATAAATATTTACTGAAAATCAATACTTTTTATCTATGATGTGACAACCATGAAAACATCCTAATTAGAAGAAGTATTTACAGTATTAGTCAAATTAGGAAACTACAGTTTGATGAAGAGTGGTAAATATAAGTGAATGAATAAGTGGATGGATAGATAGACAGACAGCAGTGTCTGAAATTCAATCTTCATTCTAACCAGCCTTCTGAGAGTAGAATGCATGTTGTAAATTTAAAGCATGGTCTCCAAAAACAAGACCAAAATTAATGAAATCTCTTGTAAACTTAGTGGAGATAATACAATCATCAAAATAAGTAGAAGTAAAATCACCTTAACTCAAGTGAGGTGAAAGTAACTCAGTCGTGTCCGACTCTTTGTGACCCCATGGACTATACAGTCCATGGAATTCTCCAGTCCAGAGTACTGGAGTGGGTAGCCTTTCCTTTCTCCAGGGGATCTTCCCAACCCAGGAATCGAACCGGGGTCTTCTGCATTGCAGGCGGATTCTTTACCAACTGAGCTATCAGGGAAGCCCCTTACTCAAATATGCCTTTTACTAAAATTTTTTTTTCTTTTGCCTTATTATAACTCTGGGCTCCCTGTGGCTACCCACTCCATTATTCTGGCCTGGAGAATTCCATGAACTGTACAGTCCCTGGGGTCGCAAAGAGTTGGACACAACTGAGCAACTTTCACTTTCACTTGTTATAACTCAAAATATAATGAGCCACATATAAACAAAACACAAGACAGTAAGCGATCAAATGCCTTTTTTGTGACCCTTTTATTTTGTACTGGGGTACAGCCAATTAACAATGTTGTGGTAGTTTCAGGTGAACAGTGATAAAAACTCTATGTAGGAAATATTTCGCCAAGAAAACCCTAAGAAAGAATAAGAATCTATGTGATAGACTTTGGGTTGTCAAAGTGACAATTGTCCAGGATAAATAAGAGGTGGAGCACGAAGTTTACAATCCATTTTTTAAAACTGTGACATTGGTATATATTTTTCACAAACAGATTAACCCAGGCTTTAAAATTACTTCCAGTTTAGGCCTGGGGCTTAATTTCAGTAGATCTGCTTTATCCTTCCTTGGGACCTTCAGGGGAGCTTAGCATATACCCAGAGAAGGGTGTCTGGGGTGATTTGACATCCCTGGCTCATCTCTTGCCGAAGTTACCCATAACTACAGACAGACAGACAGACTGAAGTGCTGCTGCGCACTGACTCTAAGGATGGCCAGATCAAAGTCACCTAATTCAGGCTGAAGCCTTAATGTGTCTTGTGTATGCAATCATATGGTAGAAGACAAATTCAGCTGCTTTCACTTTACTTTCACAAAGGTAGTTCTCTTAATGCATTTTCTCTTTTTGTTATGTAACAATTTCCTCTGGGTTGGCTGGGTTCTAAATTTATTTTGATTTTGGTAAAGTTTCTGAACTTTGTGTTTCTATATTACAAACCTTGTGTCTGTTACTACTGTTGTGGTTCTACACTCTGGACTTGAATGTCTCAAAGATAATCACAGTAAGTCAGTATCAGCGGCTCTGTTTAAAATCAGCAGGAACTCAGAACAGGTAACTTTCACTTGAACATCCTAGACTCTCAGAAATCCTAAAGATCTTTATATTTCAAAACTGTTTTCTTTTTTTAATGGCATCTATTTTTTACTTAATTTCAGCAGCATTTCAAAGAAGATAGGAAGTGTAGTATGAATCCTATCACTTGAATAGTATGGTTACTTCAATGCTAAGACTAGAAAAAAATTAGTCTGATATTTGGAGACAGCACTAAATAATTTATTCAAAATTCTTATGCATAAAGACTAGAGTATGGGAAAAAAGAAATAAAAATTGTTTTAGCATAGTAGAAAGAGCGTAGGCTTTTGAGCCACACATAGACATGAAACCCTAGGTAAGTGCATTTATACATATATAGAATATATATATATAATATGTTATATATATATTATAATTATGTCATTTCTTTCAGCAAAAAGTTCTGACATTCCACATACAATTGCATTCCACACTTAAGTCCCACTGCTTTAATATAATAATGATTATGAGGCTGTGTGTGTGTGTGTGTGTGTGTGTGTGTGTGTGTGTCTGTGTGTCTGTGTGTCTGTGTGTCTGTGACTGTTTTTCCTTAAGGGAATTTTACCTCTGTAAGCCATGTAGCAAAGGGACAAGACAGAACATGAGTCACCGTGCTCATGGAAACAAGCAGCCAGACATGAAGACAGACAGCGTCACAACAACTCAAGAAGCTGGCAGTTTTTGGACTTCTAAAGTAGAATAAATTTTTTTTTTTTTAACTAAGCAAACCACAGCTACTTGTGTGGTTGGTGTGTACCTAAACGCCATGCCTCTCCTATCATATGATCTCACACAGAGCTGGGGTGCTTCCAGCGAGCAGGTGTCAACGGTCCCTGAAAGCCAGTTTTTAAAAGAAACCAAAGAAGGGTCAGAAAGACACCTCCAGCTGTTGTCCCAGAGTGATACGCTTTTAAAATCAAAAGAAATCCAGGTTTCCCGGGAAATTGATATCAAGGTTGAACAGAAATCCCAGTATACAAACAGGCAATTTATCCACCATTTATCTTTATTGAGCACCTCCTGTGAACTGTGCACCTTTCCATCTTTGTCTATTTAAATCGCACTGTTTCTTTCAATCTCAGTGAATCATCATTTAGTAAGGACTTTCCTTCTTTCCCTAAAGAGGTCAAATCCTCCTTTTATACATGCTGGAAATGCTATTTATCTCACCTTTACAGCTCTTACCATGGCTGAGTTTTACATTTACATTCTCTTGGGTTAACATCAATTTCTTCCAACAGTTGTAAAAACCATGAGAGCAAGGGGCTGTCCCTGACTTGAGTCACCTCCACAGTGTGTAACAGACACTCAATATAAATTTGTTAACAATTGCAGATCTTTCTGTTGCCTGTAGTCTTTCACACTCTTAAGGTAATAGCTCAGCTGACCTGGCTTGGGGTCAGTTGGGATAATGCAAGTAAAAATTGAGAAACTCTGTGTGTTTCTTCCTTTGGGAGACAGAAATCACCCACACCAGTGGTGAGCTGATAAGCCAGCTCCAAATAAGTAAATAAACAAACAAACCTGATTTGCATTGTTTGTCAGTTTCCACAATATAAAGAATCCTACCATATCCAATTTCAGGTTACGAACATGAAGTCATAGAAGTTGAGTAGGGAAGAAATGTACACAAGCAGTTCTCATGAGTCAGTTTGAACCAGTACCAGTCTAATCTTGCCTCACACCCAAGGACACTCTTGATATTCCTAAATATTTGCACTGTTGTTTTGGTTTATTACATCTCTAGACAAAAGAGCAACCTACAACCTTTTGTCCTCTGGTAGCATGCAATCAGAGAGCTTATGAAATACAGTCACATGCAAATGATTCACAAAGAAAAGTCAATACCATTGGGAATGAAATGTTAATTTTTTTCTTTTGAACTTTTTATTTTGTATTGGGGTATCGACAATTAACAGTGTTGTGATAGTTTCAGGTGAACAGTGAAGGGACTCAGCCATACATATACATGTATTCATTCTCCCCCAAACCCCTCTCCCATCCAGGCTGCCACATTAACATTGAGGAGAGCTCAATGTGCTATACAATAGGTCCTTGTTTTTTATCCATTTTAAATATAGCAATGTGTACGTAACTATCCCAAACTCCCTAACTCCCCCTTCCCCCATCCCTGGTAACCATAAATTAATTTTCTAAGTCTATGAGTCTGTTTCTGTTTTGTAAGTAAGTTCATTTGTATCATTTCTTTTTAGATTCCTCATACAAGGGATGTCATACACAATTTCTCCTTCTCTATCTGACTTACTTCACTCAGAATGACATTCGTACTCAGTGCTGTTGCAAGTGGCATTATTTCATTCTTTTTAATACAAATTTATTTATTTACTTTTGGCTGTGCTGGGTCTTTGTTGCTTTATGGGCTTTTCTCTAGTTGCAGTGCGTGGGCTTCTCATTGGCACGGCTTCTTTTGTTTCTGAGCACAGGCTCCAGGGCACATGGGCTTCAGGAGTTACAGCACATGGGCTCAGCAGTTGCGGGTCCCAGGCTCTAGAGCATAGTCTCAATAGTTGTGGCACATGGATTTAGTTGCTCCACAGCATGAGGTATCTTTCTGGATCAGGGATCAAACCTGTGCCTCCTGAATTGGCAGGTGGATTCTTGATCACTGAGTCCCCAATGAAGTCCTATTTCATTCTTCTTAATGGCTGGGTAATTAGAATGCTAATTTTTAAATCTGCATAGGATTGAAATTATACTTAGGATCCTGTGTGATGGATATGGATTCACATTTAAACTCTGTGGAAATGGTGACTTGGGAACACAGATTCTTCGTTTAAAACGTTACTAATCTAATACAAGCAAAGTAATATTTCCTCTATAAACAGGCTTTGTTAGGGCTCCAATAAATGGGAGCAGAAGTATTGAAAGAGAAATTGGAAATTTACATAAACGGATTCTCTTTTTCACACTCCTTATTTATTTATGCACAGGTGAGCCAGCTAATTCTCCTTAGGTTTTGGCAGCACCTAATATTTTAATTTTCAGTCACATATTTTTGCTAACATTTATTGAGCAGTCACATGTGTTGAGAAAATCTATAAGGATTTAGATCCAAATGATGGTTCATTTTTGGAGAAGGCAATGGCAACCCACTCCAGTACTCTTGCCTGGAAAATCCCGTGGACAGAGGAGCCTGGTGGGCTGCAGTCCATGCATGGGGTCGCGAAGAGTCAGACACAACTGAGTGACTTCACTTTCACTTTTCACTTTCATGCACTGGAGAAGGAAATGGCAACCCACTCCAGTGTTCTTGCCTGGAGAATCCCAGGGACGGGGGAGCCTGGTGGGCTGCCGTCTATGGGGTCGCACAGAGTAGGACACGACTGAAGCGACTTAGCAGCAGCAGATGGTTCATTTTAATCACTTGCAGCCCTCACACAAATATGACTGAAAATTAACATTGATTTTTGCTAAATGAAAGTCCAGGAGCCAATTATCTGTATAACTATTGCTTTCTTAGAAGCAGTTGCCTTGCCTATGTATCATGATATTTCTAAAATCTACCAGAGCCATTGGAACATTCAATAGCCTCCACATTAGCAGGATTGGAGGAGGCTTGATTGCTGTAGTCAATATCATGTAGAGCTAAGTCCAGACTGCTAGGAACAAATAAAGCCTAGCTCACAGTAATGGGATATATGCCTCCTGGACAAACTCTGAGGATTAGATGTGATATGCTGACACATGTTGAAGCCTC
Organism: Giraffa tippelskirchi; assembly: GCF_054371585.1. Classification (NCBI taxonomy): domain Eukaryota; kingdom Metazoa; phylum Chordata; class Mammalia; order Artiodactyla; family Giraffidae; genus Giraffa; species Giraffa tippelskirchi. The sequence goes on from NC_137283.1 coordinate 137,191,679, forward strand.
TAGCACAGTTTTGGCACAGGTAGGTACTGTGCCATTACTGTGTTAATTAAATCTTCCATTTAATTAACTATAAACCTAAATATATGAAACAAGGCCTCTGTAAAAGATTTTAAGGTTGAAAACATATTTTATAACAGGCACAACATTGAAGCAGTAAATGGGGGCGATATGACAATAGAGTCTTTGATGTTGATAGAAAGTCAAACTGGAAAATATTCATCCTTCAGAAGCTCAAATCCACCCACACTGGAAATTGTCACTAACGTACTCTTGCCCAGGAATAACACATATTCTGACTGTTAAAGCTTGTCTTGTTCTTTCACTCTTAAATAGAAAGAGGGCAAGAAGCAAAGAGAGGTCAACTTTCAGTTCTAACAAAACCTGTTTGATATACATTTGGAACTTAACAGGGCAAGAAATGCTGAACTAATTCAGACCCTAAAACAGTGAGAATTTACATGGCTCAGATTTTACACAATCTAGAAAATCATTACTCTTCTGGTATTCTAAATCTCTACAAGGACCATCTCTTGGCATTGCATTATTTTATATCCATTCTAATGGATTAGACAACTTCCCTTTCACCTAGTTGCATTGCTTAACTTGTGATAAAATCTCCTGGACATATCTCAATAATAAAGCATAATATTGTTGCATATTCCTTGTCATAATTTCCTTCTTGGGGTCCTGTAAAACACTAGCTGTTGCTTTGCAAGAAAATATGAAGCTCGGTCATTTCTCAAAAGACAAATTTTTGCTTTACCCAATGTGATAAGCAGAATAATGACCTTCATGGACATCCAAGTCCTAATTCCTGGAAGCTGTGAGTATATTAGGTTACATGGGAACAAAGGGGACTTCACAGATGAAAAGATTAAGAAGTAAAAATGTAAAGATTAAGGGTAAGGACCTTGAGATGGGGAGATTATCCTGGATCATCTAGGCAGATTCAACTGAATCACATGAGTCTTTAAAAGCAGAGATTTCCCAGCTAAGGTCAGTATCAGAGGGAGATGTGAATATAGAAGAAATGTTAGAGAAATGTGATTTGAGGAGTTAACCTGCTGTTGCTGGCGTTGAAGATGGAGGAGGAGATCCAGGAGCCAAGGAAAGCAAGCAGTCCAGGGGACCTGGAAACAGATTCTCTCCTAGAGTTTCCAGAAAGGAATGCAGCCCAACCAACATCTTCATTTCAGCCTGGTGAAACCTGTGTCAGACTTACAGAACCATAAGATAATAAACATCTATTGTTTTAAGCTACTAAATTTGTGTAAATTTGTTATAGAAGTAATAGAAAACTAATATGAAAAGTGAAAAGTGGAAGTGGAAGTCACTCGATTGTGTCTGACTCTTTGCGACCACATGGACTATACAGTCCTTGGAGCTCTCTAGGCCAGAATGCTGGAGTAGTAGCCTTTCCCTTCTCCAGGGGATCTTCCCAACTCAGGGATTGAACCCTGATCTCCCACATTGCAGGCAGATTCTTTACCAGCTGAGCCACAAGAGAAGCACAAGAATATTGGAGTGGGTAGCCTATCCCTTCTTCAGCAAATCTTCCTCACCCAGGAATCAAACCAGGGTCTCTTGCATTGCGGGTGGATTCTTTACCAACTGAGCTATCAGGGAAGCCCAGAAAATTAATATAGCAAATATCAAAGGTGTGCCCCACTGCTCTGTTTACATGCCTTTTTTGTACAGTTATCTTCACTTTCAAAGGCAAATAGTTGTATACTCTTTTAAAAGACATCTTTTATGACCATTAAACTCAGTACATGTAGTATCAACATGCATGTAATTAAACTGGATTGACCATAGCATAAGCGGCTATGACAAGTTCATGCATGCTCAGGCAAGAACAACTACATTACAACTGCCACTTCATTGATAAGGACTATGTGATAGTCCCAGTTTCAAAAATGTTAAAATATGAACAAACAGAATCAATGTGGAAGCTAAGGATCATGCTTTCCAGGTCTTCATATCTCCACTGCTCCCACCACCAACTCCCTAGGCTCACAGGCACTACTTGCCTGGGGCCTGGAGACCCTGGCTTAACCTCTCAATTTCCTCTTTTGTAGACAGGAAAAATGATATCCATTCCATAGATTCATGTAAGGGTCAAGGGTGAAATGACATTATAAGTGTGGAGAACTGTGGACATTACAGAATAGCGTTCAGAAGACCAAGATGCTCTATCTACTTGTCACCAGACCAGACACCTTCACACCCTCTTTTCGGTTGTCCTCTCCTCAATTCGTGTCCAATAGGCCCTCAGATCTTTCCATCTATCTTTTCCTTTTTCACTGCCCATTCCACATACTAATGTTTAATTATTTTAATAGCCTCCTAATTGTTCTAACTCAAGCTGCTACTTATTTTTTCCTTTAGTCAGTTTTACAAAAACAAAGTCTTTATCTCTGTCTTTCTTGAAGGCAATTCCAAACTTTCAGTGATTTGAAATTTTGACTAAAAAAACACAAACCCTTTAGCCTGGTCTCCAGGGTGCATAGAAATATTGCTTTCCATCAAAACACATCATATACCCAGCATGTCTTTATTGAGAGTGTTCTCCTGGCCCCTCTTTCCTCCTCTATGCATATCTAGGTTCTAAGATTTTATGAGAATTGAGCTGAAGATACAGCTCTGTCATGAAATTTTATCAGCCAACCCAGGCCTTGACTGCCCTCTCTGATCCTTCATATCACGTGTCAGATGCCTCTGAATTTTCTGACATATCCAGCACCGTGCCCTAAATCATATAAGATGGCAGCTGTTAATGGTCATGAAAATCCTCCAGGTTTTTATTGTCCCTTGACTCTGTTATGTTTACCCCTGTATTGGCAATTAACTGATGTATTTCACTTTGTCTGAAACAACTTTTCCTTATAGGTAACTAAATCCTGCCCACTCATCAAGGGACAACTCAAATTTTCCACCTATCCTAAGAACTTCACTGCTCTAGCTCACGCCATACACAATTGGTACAACTGAGTTTGTTCTGTGCTGTGTCCCTACTTACCCAGTTGATGCATGTAACTCATGGTTTTTCTTCCAACCAAATTTTATGCTCTTTAAGATAGAAACCTTTATCACACTTTTTGGATATTTAAATTCCATTCCTGCCTCTTATTTGCTGTGTGACCTTGCGAAAGTCACTCAGTCTCTAAAAGCCTCATTTGTAAACTGGAGAAAATGTGTGAGAAGGGACCTATCAAAGTGCCTGACACATAGTGAGTCCTCATTAAATGTTTATTATTTGTATAATGTTGGTTTATAGGCTTCTATCCTACTCCATTCCCCGCCATGCTATCCACATATACATAAAGCTACTCATTAGACTAATTATTTCATCCCTAAACCGGTGTAAGTCTAATCTTTGGGATGGTTTGTTGCTCACCACAGTGACCACAACTAATGATATGCTATCAAGAAGATAGACACTCCCAGAGGTCGGGCCTTTGTTAGTGAGATATTGACGAAAAACACTGTCATCTTTTGATCCTGAACCTTATATTTTCTACCTATAATAACACTTGTCCTTTTTACAAGAGTTTTGTGAGGTTCAAATGAGATAAATATGTGAAACTGTTTTACATGTTCCATAAAGTACTATTAACATATATTATTATTTCAATGTCCTTATTCATAATTTTCTTTTATTCAAATTGCTTCCCCAAGTACAGTAAAAGAGGTTACAAGATGCAAACTATTATATACAGGATGAAAAAACAACAAGGTCTTACTGTAGAGCACAGGGAACTATATTCAATACCCTGTGATAAATCATAATGGGAGAGAATATGAAAAAGAATATAAATATATGTATAATAACTGAGTCACTTTGCTGTAGAGTAGAAATTAAATCAACTATATTTAAATAAAATTAAAAAAACTTTTTTTAAATTTAAAGAGGCTTTAAACCATCCTTAATGATTACTCATTTATCCATTTATTCTCTTTGTCAACAAATATTTACTGATATCCTATTATGGACAGGATAACTGTGCTATAATCACAAGGAGGGGACACAAAGAAGTAATATATACACCCTCAAAAAACTTCATATTATCTTTTTTTTCCTTCTCACCTTTCACCTTAAACCATCCTGTTTATCATCTGAACATTTTACGTATCTGCACATGAGACAGGATGGGGTGAAGAAAGAAGCTGAGTAGGTGACACCGAAGGGGACTCATCTGTATGATCAACTCTGTTGCACCATGTGAACCACAAGAACTGTATTTATAGTGTAGTGAATCTTCTAGAGATGAAAAGCTCAACCTCAGAAAGCAATATCAAATTATGAAAAATCCGGAGGCAGGAGAAAACCACCAGAGGGTATTCTTAAAAAAAAGTCTACCTACTAAAGACTCTGATCACATATCATTATGACTCATAGTAAAATGGTCTTTGGTGATTCACTGCTACTTTTTTTTTTTAAGCGTGATAATTATCTTTACTGCTTAAATTAAGCTTTTCTTATTTCCAAAAACAATTTTTTAAACCCTTGAGGCTTTGTTGGATTTTTATTCCATTGTTTAATGTAAATACGATTAAATACTCTGAGTCTTTCAAGTCTAACATAAGAATTGGTCATACTTTTGTAATTTAGGATTATTCTGAGTTTCTATTTTAGATCATTTTTTTAAAGAATAAAAGATTTTTTTCTAATTGCAAGTTAGCTATAAAGTAGAAGCTGTAAAACTATAATATAAAACGCTATTTTAATCTATTTCAAACGGTGAGCATTTCAAGATAAGCAAAGGAAGACAGAAACAGAGGTAGGGAAAAGTCTACGGTATACTTCACTGGCTATGCTTAGACAAGTATTAACCTATTTCAAAACCTATATCACTTCATAGTAAATGAGTTTTGACATGTGCATGATTATGGTTATATTTTAAGTGAAAATAGCCTGGCCTGAGGCTGAGACTCTTCCGAGATACTAACCACTTCAGATATTCTCACTACTGCATTTGTTCATTAATGAGTGAATTCATCTGATAGGTAGACTGGATGCAACTGAACTCTCAATTAAGTGATTGAGTTTATCTTTTTAATGCCTGATAATTTATGAATCAAGAAATAACCTGAAATACTCTAAGAATATCAAAGGCATATCTTCCAAAGACCAGCTTATCTGCTGAATATGGTCAGTCATTGTTCTTTGCTATTCTTCGAATTGCAATGAAGTCACAGAAAAATTAGCCAAACTAAGAAAGGAAGTGTGCATTTCTGCATATGCAGTTTAACAATCTCAGCTGTGTTAGCAGAAAACTGTTCTTTGCCAAGAGTTTCTTTATTTAATTAATTAGTACTGATATTAATTTACATCATGTGCTTAAATTAACCAAGTCACTTACTCCTCTGTTTCTTCATGTTTGTTTAAATAACTCTCCTATTATTTATGAAGTTGGACTGTCTTTTCTGACTTTATCAATGTATGAATATTATATTCTTGGTACCTGCCAATAGGCAAGGATACAAATTCAGAATTTCGTATGAAATCACATACTCATCAAAAGGCTAGTGTTCAAGCCTATTAAAATACTAAAACAAGACTTACACCTGATACCTACTCACAGAATTCTGTGAAATTTTAGAAAAACATCTATTCACAATGTCTGGCATGTCTGGAACATATTTAAAAGAAGCAGTACCTCAAACACTTAGGAACTACGGTGTTGTGAGTGTTCATTCTAGATTTGACCCTAATTATGATCTTTAGTCAGATTTTTATCTTCTCTTAAACCTCTGTATTTAAAGAAAGCAACTGAGAAGACAACTGACTGATCCATAGCAGTAATAAGTACACATTTTCAGTATAATTTGTTTTCAAATTTCTTGTATTATTTAATCTAGCCAACAAACTGGTGAATTTAGTGTTATTACTGATCTTATTTTTCAGATACAGTACTCAAGCAGAGGACCAGGTAGTAGAAAAGCATAGTTCAGTTCAATGTATGCATATATACATACAGGCCCATTGCTCAGAATTGTGAATGTGGCTTGAAGGAATTATAAATTTGAAGAAGTAAACCAGTAGCTCTATCAGTGAATACTATCAACATTATATGATTAGCCACAATAAAATACATATTAGTACTTTAATAAGTACCAAACACTATTCAAAGCACATTACATATAATTCTCTTAATCCTCCTAAATAAATTTCAGGTAGGTATTATTATGGTTCTCATTTTATGGATAAAAAAAAGCTGGGACACAGTGAAGTCCAGGGTCCACACAGCTAGTAAGTGAAGGACCTGGGATCTAAACCCAGCACTCTGGATTTTAAACTTCTACAGAGGAAGGATCATTTTCAACAATCATGTGCTCCTGCCTTAAAGAATGTAGTAGATTGTATTTAGAAGTATTTATTAAGTATTTGCTGAATAGAATTATGACAGTAGTGAAAGTGTTTTGGTCAGGGTAATTTATTCGGTCTTTCTTTGTAAGCCGCTGCCTCTAAAGTAAACCAAAGTTACTGCCTTTAATAGGTTTTTATTGGAGCAATCAGGGCTTTAGTGAATGAAACAAGCTGGAGATATCGTCACATCTTTTTCTGCAACCAGGAAGTTGGCTAATAGCTGGCTTTCTGAACCTGAGTCTCTTCAACAGTAAAAATAAGAATACTGAATATCCTGAGAAAGAGGCTGTAAAAATCAGAGATAATAAAGTGCTGTGGAAAGTAATATATAGTTATAAAGAGGTTAATAATAATGCCTGTAATTATTATTATTTTTCTCATTAGCTCCAAAGCACATTCTAGCTGATGAACCAAAAGGAACTAGAAGCTGGGTCTTCAGATTTTAAATCTAGCTTGCCCAGACACTCATTGTTATTCTTCATCTCTGTAGTTATTAGGGACAAATTAATTAATTTTCACATTCACCTAACTCCACCAGCATGTTTTCAGTGAACACCATTTTTAAGTCCTTTTTTAAGCCTGATTGGGAAAATAATTTTGTGACGTTGCAGGAGAACAAAGCAGTTTGGTCTTTCTGATTAAGGAGCTCTACTGACACTACATCAGGATTCAATTCACCCTAGAAAGCAGATGTTACTATAGCAAAACCACAAAATGTTATCAGGGCGGTTCCCTCAGAAGACACTTACTGGCAAAAACTTCTGACACTTACCATCAAAAAATTTAACATTTTTCTCCTTATAAGAGTTAATGGTAGACAATTTAGAAAGTACAAATGAAAAAAAAGAATAAAATAAAAATTTTCAGAAATGTCATCACTGAGAAAAGCACAGGCCTATTGGGACAGAGTGCATGCAATATTTATATAATTTGTATGTTACTTCTACAACAGATATTCTTCATGTCATTAAATAGTCTTGTACAACATCACCTTAAAAGGCTATGTGGAATTCTATTCCATTGATACACAGTAACTTACTTAACTGAACATATGATTGCTTAGAATTTATTCACTATTATAAGCACTCTTGCTATAAAAATTCCTGTGCAAAGATACAGTTCCCTTATTAGGATAAAATTCTGGAAGTGGAATCACCTGGTCAAAGTTTTAAATATTTTGAATTCTCACCAAAGTACTTCTATCAATGAATAAATCTTGCTCAAAACAAATAATATCACTAAAAACAGTTTTTATCTGTCTGTTGTTGTTTTTCTTTAAATGAAAAGTTTGCTAGGTTTTTAAACCCCTGTATTTTTTTTGGTTACTCTTAATATCCAATTTTTAAAGTATATTTGTCTGTCTTTTATATTCTTCTTTTCTGAAATGCCTGTTCATGTTCTTTGTCAATTTCATATTGGATATTTTTACTATTTATTTCTGTAAACTCCTTATGCAGTAATCCTTTGTTATAGATGCAGAAATAGATTCATCAGTCTCTTTTGATTTTGAATCTTTGATGTTTTTACAAAAAAAAACTCAAGGTTTTCACTCTTATGTAATTTAATCTGTTACCTTTGGCATCAAACTTAGAAATTTTCACTCTATACAGAGATTGTAAGAATATTAGCAGCTATTCTCTGGCATTGAAAAGTTTTGGTTTTAACATTTAGAAACACAATATCTCTGGCATCTGTTTTTGTGCATTACTAGAGTTAGGAATACACATTTACATAGAGACTCCTGCATCAAAGGATAGGTATAATATATATTTTGTATTTTCTGCCTCAAATGATTAGCTATTTGTTACAACATAATTTATTGAATAATTTTGCTTTTCCTCATTGATTTGAAATGCCACTTTGTTCACATGCTACACTCTTGTTTCCATTTGTGTGTGTGTTGTATGGATCCAGGCTCTCTACAGCAGATTGTAAATATGCTATCAGCTCCATGCCACAGAGACAGAACACAGTCAAAATGTGCTCTTCTAGGGTCACTTTCAGTCCTATGATTCCATGTGTTTTGTTTTTTTTTTAATTTCTCCAAATTATGCCATCTGTTTAATAGTAGTCATAATTTTATTGCAATTTTGCACTAGTATTTAAATATTATAACACTTGTTTGATTTAAAATAACATGGTTTTCAGAATTAATCAACACTGATTAGCATTGTGTTGGTGTACATCACATAGGAATTTTCATTTTGGAGGGTTTTTTTTTAGATTTCTAGAAAAATATTGGAGAATAAAGCAGGATCACAGAATCTACCAAGCTCCCCAAGAAAAGTGAATAAACTTGGACTACAGAATTTTAAAAGGGGTGAATAGGAGGGAAAATTTTTTGACAGGGCGTAGAATGACAATTATAGCTTCCAACTCTTCCCCAGATATAATCCATAAGGAGAAAATAGATGAGCTAAACATTTTTACAGAGTAGGCTTAAAGAGCCTCTTGTTAGCTATGGGAAAAGTCAAGAGAAATTCTTCAAGAGTAGAAGCATCTAAAATTAACTTAGAAGCTTGTCTGAGGCAGAAGGCCAGTAGTACTTACCATCTTACAGGTGCTGTGCTGTCTTGGGGTGGTATGCCAAAGCCTATGGATGAGCTATACCTCTGGCTAACTGGAGTGGGCCATGAGACAGGATGTGTAACACCCCAGGAAGACTCTGCAGAACAAGATTTCCCAGCTGGACTGCACCGGGCCAGGAGTCCAGGTTAACCTCACTTTCTTTCCCTACTTTCATCTCTGCTGTTACATTACAGAGAAAGCAAATTGAAAGAATAAAACTGCTGTGATACATTAGCCCAGAGGGGAAAGAACAATTAGGCCCCAGAGATAAGTGGGAAGAGAATTAGGGAGAACACACCCACACTTTATTATAGAAGCCAGAGTGTTTGAACTAAGCCTTCTAAGTAAATCTGGACAAAAGGAATGTCACAGCAAGTAGACAAATACACTAGAGGAAGGAAGGAAGAGAAAGAAAGATATAATTGAGCAAATTTTTCTCTGAAATGAGGAAAAACTGATTTAACAGGTCAAATGGACACATTGTTTGCTAGGAAAGATTGATATTGATTGCCAACATTGGGCATATACTGGTCAAGTTATTGAGTCTCAACATCAAAGAGAGAATTCTTTGAAATCCAGGCAGACAGAAAAGTGAGGTTACCTACAGGTGAGAGGGTGGGTACGTATCATGAGGCCTCATTGTTGTTGTTGTTGTTCAGCCACTCAGTCATGTCTGACTCTCTGTGACCCCTTGGACTGCAGCCTGCCAGGCTTCCCTGTCCTTTACCTTCTCCTGGAGCTTGCTCAAACTCGTGTCCATTGAGTCAGTGATGCCATCCAACCACGTCATTCTCTGCCGTCTCCTTCTCCTCCTGCCTTCAATGTTTCCCAGCATCAGGGTCTTCTCTAATATCTTGATAGCAATATTCAATACTGTAAGACAGGAAAGCAGTGCTTACGGTGCTCTAAAGGAGAGAAAATATGACTCAAGAGTACCGTTCCCTGCCAACTGGACATTCAGGTACACAGGTGCATACATTCTTCAGTGTGAAAGCATTCAGGGAAAAGAACTCTTCTTGAAAAACACATTTAACAATGAAAGCTAACCAACGTGGATGGGACTCAAAACTGAAGTTTCAGCAAAAGAGACTGTAGGGGAAAAGACTGATGATGGTCATTAAATCTGTTTAAATACATAAATTAAGACTAAAAAAATTGGGAGACTGTATTTTCAGAATAGGATATAAATACTATAAATTCTAACAAAGTGAAAATAGTATAAGCAACATAAATTGCAAGACTGGAGTGGAAGAGGTGAAAGTGTAAGAGTACTAATCACCTTTCTTTGTTGCATGGAGTCAATCCATACATTGTCCAAAATTGAAACAGGCAGCTTAAAAATAAAATTCCATCCTCTTTTCTTAGCCAATGTCTTCCTGAGGTAAAAAGAAACATTTCTCTTAATTTCAGTAATTCTTTCAGTTTCATTTTCATTTTTTTCTTGCATTATATTTGCAGTCCATGGGGTCACAAGGAGTCGGACACGACTGAGCGACTTCACTTTCTTTCTTTCTATAGTTCCTTTTGGAGAAGGAAATGGCAACCCACTTCAGTGTTCTGGCCTGGAGAGTCCCATGGACGGAGGGGCCTGGTGGGCTGCAGTCTATGGGGTTGCAGAGAGTCAGACACGACTGGGCAACTAACACACACATTCGTTGTTGTTTAGTTGCTAAGTCATGTCCGACTCTTTGTGACCACATGGACTATAGCCCACCAGACTTCTCTGTCCATGGGATTTCCAAGGCAAGAATACTGGACTGGGCTGCCATTTACTTCTCCAAAGGATCTTCCCGACCCAGGCATCGAACCCATGTCTCTTGCACTGTGGGTAAATTTTTTACTGCTGAGCCACCAGAGAAGCCGCTGCATTATATTTAGGTTAAATGAAATACACCATTTTTATTTTAAAAGTAGTGTGCATAATATAATCTCATTCTTGTTAAATTGCTTCCTTATGTTTTATGTTTCAGCCCAAACAATTGTCAATACATTTATCCACTCATTCAACCATCTTAAATAATGCAGAGACATGTCTGAAATGACATCACCGTGATGTGAGGCAATGATGAGACTTACTGCTTTACGTTTGGTAATTTCTCTTTTGTCTAAAATTCAAATGCCTATCTTATCATTTAAAAAAAAAAACTAGTAAAGTCACTACCTTTTTCTGATAAAATGATTTCTTTTCTTTCTGTGTTAAAATATACCTAAAACAAAATTCATTGTTTCAACTGTGCCTAAGTGTACAGCTTTGTGTTATTAATCACATTCACAATGTTGTGCAACCATAAATATCATCCATACCCTGAATTTTTCATCATTACGAATGGAAACCTTGAGCACATTAAACAATTAACTCCCTATTTCGCACTCCTCCTGCCCATAGTAACCACTATTTTCCTTTCTGTCTCTATGAATTTGCCTATTCTAGGTCCCTCTTTTAAGGGGAATCATACAGTATTTGTCCTTTTATATCAGGCTTATTTCACTTAGCATAATGTTTTCAAAGTTCATCCATGTTGTAGCATATGTCAACTTCATTCCTTTTTGATGTCGAATCATATTCCATTGTATACATGCGTGTATATATATATGCGTATATATATACATATATATATACGCATATATATATTATATAATGTAATATGTATATTACATTTCATTTATCCATTTTTCTGTTCATGGACATTTGGGTTGTTTCCATCTTTTGGAAATTGTGAATAATGTAACCGTGAACTGCTGCTGCTGCTGCTGCTGCTAAGTCGCTTCAGTCGTGTCCGATTCTGTGCGACCCCATAGACGGCAGCCCACCAGGCTCCGCCATCCCTGGGATTCTCCAGGCAAGAACACTGGAGTGGGTTGCCATTTCCTTCTCCAATGCATGACAGTGAAAAGTGAAAGTGAACCGTGAACATTGGCATACAAATACTTGTTAAAGTGCCTGTTTTCAATTTTTGTGAGCATGTACTCAGAAGTAGAAATGCTGGATTGTATGATAATTCTGCTTAATTTTTTGAGGAACTGCCATAATGTTTTCCACAGTTGGCTACACCATTTTGCATTCCCACCAGTAATACACAACAATTCCAATTTGTCCACTTCCTTGACAAAGCTTGCTTTTTTTTTTTTAAATATCCATCCTAATGGGTATCAAGTAAGATCTCATTGTGGTCTTGATCTCCATTTCCCTAATAACTATTATGTTGAATGTTTTTTCATGTGTTTGTTGGCCATTTATCATCTTTGGAGAACTATCTGTTCAAGTCCTTTGCCCATTTTTAATTTGAGTTTATTTTTTCATTGCTGTTATGTTGGAGGAGTTCTTTATGTATTCTGGATATTAATCCCTATATGGATTGCAAATGTTTTCTCTAAGCTGTATGTTGCCTTTTCACTCTGTTTTGTCCTTCGATGGATAAAACTTTGCAATTTTGATGATATCCAATTTATTTTTTTTTTTCCTTTGTAGCCTATGTTTTTGGTGTCTTATCTAAGAAATCATTGGCAAGGCAGTGTCATGAAGTTTTTCCCTATTTTCTTCCAGGAGTTTTATGTTTTCTCTCTCACGTTTAGACCTGTCATCTATGTTTAGCTAGTTGTTGTATGCAATGTAAGGTAAGAGTCCAACATCATTCTTTTGCATGTATAGTCATTACTTTTTAATAAATGTTATCATCCAGCAATTTAGCTTCTGACTTTGAAAGCTCACTCAGGAGAAAGTATAATGAGAACCTAAGTGCCCTGATGTACCTTCCTGGCATAGTGACCCAGAGCTGCTGCTGAGCTAGTCTTCCCATTGCTCCCACTCATCACTTCCTGAAGCTGCTACAGACTGGCACAAGAGCTGCTTTTTCTTTTTTAAACATCTAGAGGCACCTGTTCTTTGAAGTGGGTGTCAGCTGCAAATATAACACCCATCATCACATGACATCTGTTTTTAGTTAGTGGAAAAAGCTACAATACTTTACTCTCTTGCCACTCTGCTTGAAAATCCACAAACCAAATTTCCTATACGGGATCATTGTTTTTTTCTCAAACATTTTTCTCTTTTACGTATCAAAAGACATCTTTTTTAGTATTTAAGTGTACTATTTAAAATCTTCAGTGTTTTAACTGGAAATAAACAAAATAGCATATTTTTTAAAATAACGTCTTACATGCCAGTTGTCAGATTGGAAATACCAAAAATTCTTGGCAAAACTGGAATGTCGGATGAATGATCAGTAAAAAAGTCACTACAGCAAATAAGGCACATTCCACAAAAACAGAATATAACATGTCAATGAAGATGAGAAATGTGACTTTTTGGTAACTGTTCCATCATAGTTTTTTCTAGTTTGTGTCAATTGTATTTTTTTCTCTTAACAAATCAAACTGTAAACTAAGACTACGTATAACATCCATCCAAAAATGTTTTAATGATTTATATCAAATCATATCATAAAATATTGCTAGATCACTTATTTCTGCTTCTAAGACAGCTATAATTATCTGAAATAAGAAACAAGCACTCTTAAAGTAGACTATAGGAAGAATCTTAGTGATTTTTAGTGACCTAGTATCTAGCGCTATAGTATCTATTTCTTTCGTTCCAAATTCTTTATATTCTGTGCATCTTCCTCAACTGTAATGAGAAAATATGACATGCCTTAGGTCGGCTAGATTATTTGTGGGACCCAGTACAAAATGAAAATGCAAGGCTCCTTGAATAAAAATGTATATATATTATTAAAAATTTCAAGACAGCAACAGCAGAGCATTAAGCTAAGTCAGGGTCATTCACAGAGTCGGACACAACTTAGTGACTGAACAACAGCAAGAGTCATTCTGAACGTGAGGCCCTGTGCAACTCCCCAGGTTTCACCTGAGAAGTCAGTGTTGAGTGTTCACGTTTCTGTATTCAGCTTTATAGATTTCTGGAGACTCAGTTGCAGAAACTGATTTCCAGATGTTGCCAAGAGTTCATTTTCATTTTTTTTCATATTCTAACCATCTTATCTCCTCCCTAGGTTGTGGTAGCCCCATCCCTTGGCTGCTGAACAAACTTTCCACCTTCTACATAGTTTCTACAAAACTACGCTCCACCATCTCCTCTTCAGCCTTTTTTCTAAACATGTATCTAGAATCCAATGAACTGAGTAGTTCATTCAACAATAACAAAATCTTTATTAGATTGGTTTGGGTGTCTCCAAATAGATCCTGAGATGAGAGTTTGAGGCAAAATGTTTACTTGAGAGGTGCAAGTTGGTAGGGGACTGGAGAACTGATACTGAGAAGAGATGGTCATCATTTAGTCGCTAAGTTTTGTCAGACTCTTTTGTGACCCATGGACTGTAGCCAACCAGGCTTCTCTATCCATGGGATTCTCTAGGCAAGAATACTGGAGTGGGTTACCATTTCCTTCTCCAGGGGATCTTCCTGACCCAGGGATTAAACCCATGTCTCCTGCATTGGCAGGAGGATTCTTTACCACTGAGCCACCAGGAAAGTCCACTGGGAAGGGATGCTAGCCAATAAACAGTGTGTGGTTAAGACAGCTACTTCAGTCTCAGAAGTACTCTTTCTCCCTCAATTCAAGGACTACAGAGCTGTAGTATTTACGCAGCAAATGTTGAGAATCATCAACTGAAGGTAGCACTTTGGTGTTTGGGGAGAGATATCAATCCTCAAGTCAGATGCACAGGTGGACAAAATAGCCTACAGTTTCTGGAAAGCATCCTCAAACTTGGAGATGCAGAAGTTAGAAGCCAGAATTTGGCAAGAGCACACTTAAATGGTACATTCTAAGGGAGGGGCACTGATGGTGGTGACTCTTTGGTTTGTCCCAAGTATTGTAAGTGCTAGGAATATGGACCATAAACAAAATCTAAGTTCAGAAGTTTGTATTCCAATATGGGAGACAGACCATAAACAAACATATAACAAAAAATAAAATAAAACTAGTTATGGGAATAGGAAAGGGGAACTAGCTTAGAAAGGATAGTTGGGGAAAGTCTTTCTTTAAAGTAATGTCTGAACAGCAATCTTGGTAAGCTAGGGAGAAAGCCTAGGGGCAGGGAGATCCAGGCAAAGGGAAGAGTATGTGGAAAGACTCTGAGATAAGCATATAACAGCATGTTCAGGAAAGAGCAAGAAAGTCAACGTCGACTAGATTCTTGGGAGAAAGAAACAGTATGGCAGTTAGAAGAGTCAGAATGGTAAGTAGGGGTGATCATGTAGGGCTTTGGAGACCACAGTAAGGACTTATTATTTCTTCATGTTGTGTTATGAGATGGAAAGAAAGTAGTCTTTCACACAGAGATGTGAATTGATCTGCAGTGTCACCAATAAAAAATTGATGGTCATATTTTTTGTTGTTTTTGTTTTTCAGCCTATATAGTAATGAGCAACAAACTCTGGAGGCCAAGCCTGCCCAGCTTTTTTATGCTTCCTATAATCTAACTTCAGAAAACACTAAAAATAGTAAAGTAAACACATGGTCACCCATCCATTCATCCATACATTGAGAAAGCCTTTCAGACTTGAGCAGTTCCTACTCCCTAGGCCCCAGAGCCATCTGGGAAGCTGCTGTGCGGTTGTGGCAGCTGGAAGAGAGCACGTGTAGAGGAGCATAAGGCAAAATGAGAAGGACAAAGGTGTTGTCCAACTTCATCTCTACTGCCTTTCGTGTTTTTTTCTCTCTTTTTCTTTTCTTTCCTCTGTCTTTCCTTTCCTTTTCCTTTTCTTTGAATAACCTACCATAAAGCATGCCAATATAACACACCACAGTTCTTGACACATACACTGCTGCTGCTGCTGCTGCTGCTAAGTCACTTCAGTTGTGTCCGACTCTGTGCAACCCCATAGACGGCAGCCCACCAGGGTCCGCCGTCCCTGGGATTCTCCAGGCAAGAACACTGGAGTGGGTTGCCATTTCCTTCTCCAATGCATGAAAGGGAAAAATGAAAGTGAAGTTGCTCAGTCATGTCCGACTCTTCGTGACCCCATGGACTGCAGCCTACCAGGCTCCTCCATCCATGGGATTTTCCAGGCAAGAGTACTGGAGTGGGTTGCCATTGCCTTCTCCTGACACATACACAGTAGTCGCTTAACGTTGATGAATCACAAAAATCGACGTTAATATGGGGGAAAAGGACTTCCCTGGTGGTTCAGTGGTTATGAATCCACCTGCCAGTGAATTCAGGGAACATCTGTTTGATCTCTGGTCTGGGAACATCCGACATGCCCCAGGGCAACTAAGCCCATGTGCCACAACTACTGAGCCTGGGCTCTAGGGCCTGCGAGCTGCAACTACTGAGCCAGCGCTCTGCAACAAGAGAAGCCACTCCAATGAAGCCCTTGCAACCACAACTAGAGAATAGCCCCAGCTCATCACAACTAGAGAAAGCAGAAGACCCAGCAGAGCCTTAAATAAATAAATAAATAAAAATTTTAAAAATATAGGGGAGAAGAAAACAGTAATTATGTCAAACGCACATTAGCATAAGCACTAGTTGGCCCAAAAAAACATAACACAAGGGATTTGCTTGTGTCCTGGAGGCTAAGACCAGAGGCCAGGATCATCATAGTGAGTAAACTATTTCTCCTTTGCTACAAGATTAGACTATTGTGATTATTGAAAATGGTGATGGGGAACCAGGAGAGAGAATGGGGGCTCCTCGTGTTGCTCCTTCCCATTGAACAAGCAGCAGATGAAAAAGAATAAGAAACACTTAGGCCACAAGATTTCCACGGAAGAGAGAAAAACTGACTCCAGTCCTTTGTTCTCTCTGTGATAAGACAACAGATAAATTTCAAGTGTCTGCTTTTGAGACAGATTTCTTTTTTTTTTTTTTTTCTGTTCTTTATCATTCTAGTAAAGGCAGAAAAGCAGAGGAGTCCTCTCTATATCACTGTAGGAAAGCATCCACTGTGGCAATAACAAAGGGCAGTTTTGTTCAGAGTAAAGCTGGGCATTGAGGGTTCCACTTTTGACAAAGGAGAAAGGAAAAGCCCCAGAGAGCTTCATGGTGGAGCTATGTCTGTGATGTTAGGCAGCTGCCATGCCTGCACCAGAAAATAGGACTGGAGGACCTCAGGTGGCCCTGCCAAGATTTAGGTGGAAGGGAGCAATGTGGCCACTTGAGAAGCCAGTACAACAGCAGTGAGAGAGAAAGAGGCCTTGCTTGCTGATTGTTTAGGATTTGTAAAATGAGATATTTGGGAGACAGTACTCTCCCAAGTGAGTTTCCTAGTGGCTCAGATGGTAAAGAATCTGTCTGCAATGCAGGAAACACAAGCTTGATCCCTGGGTCAGGAAGATCCCCTGGAGAAGGAATTGGCAACCCACTCCAGTATTCTTGCCTAGGAAATCCCACGGACAGAGGAGCCTGGTGGGCTACAGTCCATGGGTCACAAAGTTGGACATGATTGAGCTACTAAACACCACCGCGATTCTTCCAAGTAGTTTGCAAACTGTGGCTTTAGAAAAAATTACCCTCTGCCCAGAATAACTAAGAAGCCACATTTGAAGTAAATATCAAGCTTTGAAAGCCAAGAAAGAGAACTAGGACCCAGCTAGTCACTAGAATCTTCTTTCACTACTAACTAAAAGGTGTAAAGGCACAGCCCTGTCATGAAAAAGATTCTGATGAATAGAATCTTCTCTGTTTTTTTTAATCTACTTTTCTTAGTCTCATTCAGAAACTGCAAACTTGGTATATTTTTCCTGAGTTGTAATCTATCTGGTTTCATTAACTTTAGCAAACTTTGCTCTACAAAAACAGTTCTGTATGTCTAGTCCTCAATTTCTGATCCTAATTGAAGGTCGAGTTGAAGATCACTCTTTGAGCTAGACTGCAAGGTTAATTTCTTACTTAGACATTGCAGTTATAACACACAGAGATTATGAATATTCTTTATCTACACATCTATCTATCTCTCTTTTCATAGATATTAAGATTGAGGTAGAAATGGAGTGAGAAATAAAATAAATATTACCTTGAATACAAATTGTAGAGAGCAGAATTTCTACTAGTAACAATAAAATCCTGTCTAGTAATACATTTTTAAAAGACATTGATCATCATTTAAGATAGGAATGTCATTTCTGGAACTGCCCTGGCTAAGTGGTGTGTATAGGTAGTGATTCATTTATAACAGAGATGTTCAAAAATTTTTTTCTTTTATATGGATGAAAAGCTAAACTATTTTAATGCTTTAGAAAAGGCCTCTATTTCTTTCATCTAACAAGTTCTAGAACTAAAAAATTTCAACAAAGAAATAGAGAGAGGAAAATGTTCAAGTCATTTCTTCATGATATTGTTGTTTAGTTGCTAAGTTGTGTCTGAGTCTTTGTGACCCCATGGACTGTAACCAGGCTCCTCTGCCCATGGGATTTCCCAGACAAGAATACTGGAGTGGGTTGCCATTTCCTTCTCTAGGGTATCTTCCTGACCCAAGGATTGAACCCAGGTCTCCTGCTTGGCAGGGATTCTCAGGAATTCCACTGAGCCATCTGGGAAGCTATGCACTCTTCATATTCAAACATAATAAAACTTCTTAGAAAAGCTAACTTCTCTCAGAGTTTCTATCATTATTTGTAAAGGATCTCAGATAGCAATAAACCATTTCCTTCCATCAAACAGAAAGAATAATAAATAAGATTTTTATACAATGCAAACAAAAAAACATAAGCAGTATTTGTTTAATAAAGGCCTGAACATTCACCTCAAGTTTGCAGTCACTGTGCTCACTGTCTTCACCGTCCTGAAACTACTAGTTTTATTGGGAATAAAGAAAAAGAATTAGGAAAAAACATCAAGTCTCCTCTCAAACTAGTGTGCAAGACCTGAAAGAAATGAGAAAACTAGGAAATGTGATATATATTGACTCACTTGTATGCTTCTTTAGCATAGGGACCCTGTCTTATTCAATTTGTACTTGTTTCTTCTAGAGTAGAGTTAATTGTTTACTGAAGAGCAAGTCTTCATCACCACAGGATAATTTGTCTTGGAAAAAGCTCATCTAAAGTAAGCCTACATAAAAGAGGAAATAAAATCATTTTGTACAGAGTAAACAAAAGATTTATCTTATTTTGAAAAATAAAATAGAAACTTATAAAACTATTTCATCTCATATCTAATGGTATACAAGTTGCAATTGTGCAGTAATTACTGGAACAATGACTGAATCAAGAGCTGATTCTTTCTAAGGTAAGTTTTCTGACAAAGATGCAGGCTAGCAAGGTATACAGTTTGCTACCTGTCTGACATTTGCAAAATGTCATTGTATAGTAAGTCATTGAAAATTATTCGAGAGCTTTGATTTTCCAAAGTGCTCTCTTAGTACACTGATATGCAAATAAGTCTCTTTGAAATGCCTATTATGTTATCATTCTTGTCAATTATTTCTTCTTTGGTTATTAATTGATCTAGTTCTCCCAGGTCCTCATTTGTCTATAGATTTGTCTATAAATTGGAAGTTTTCCATCATTGATTTCATTGGCTTTATTGTAAGGTTTCCAATTTCACTTCGTAATCAATATGCATTGTATTTGATTTATACTGTTAGATATTTAAGAGAATATCATATTCCATAGAGAACATGCTGGATTTTGACAACGTCAGCAACCTTAGGCAACATTCCTTGCTTCGGAGGGTGAGAGACCAAAAAATGAAAAGAAAGTCCCTCTTATGTCCTCAATAAATGCCTACTAGATTTGCAAGCGACAATAAACAAATATGGAATAAATAAGCACACACCAATAAAGAACATATACTAGTTTATGGAAGTTGGTGTAAATGGACTGAGTTGTGAAAAGTTTCAAGATTTAGCCACTGAAAGCTCTTTTCATTGAAACTTCATGATCAACAAATGTACTACTCATAAAATATGACACAAAACTGCTAAAATTATGTGGGCTTATGGAGGAAGAGTCTGCAACATTTAGTCAAATGAATGCTTTACTTTTACTGCAGCCATTTTCACCCAATGGTTAGCCCATTTTATTTTTACTCTGAAGAAGACACACTCTTTAGGATCATTCTGTGTGTTTTAATGTCTCAGTCGCAGAGCAGTCTGGGACTTACTACTAGTTTAACTACAACAAACATTTACTCATCTCTGTTTCTCAGAAAGCATTCAGGCTGTTTGGAAATGGACCAGACAATTTGTGTGCTAACCATGGGCACTCTAGCTATGTGAGAATGCACAAAAAATCATATTAAATCCTAGGAATCCAATTCTAAAGGAGCATTCTTCATCCATGATGCGCTGTGACTCTAAGCAATTACTCTATTTTACAATATAAGCAATATATTGGAACCTACCTTAAGGAGATGCTCTGGGTTAGACACAAGGCTAGAGACAGTAAAAGATGACTTAAATAATGAGGAAGGGGTATCACCTTTTCTGAATATATTTATATAGACAATATGACCTCATGTTGGGCATTGCAAGAAGGAGAAAATGAAGAGTCTTTATTTATTAAGGGTCTATTATGTATCCAGTTTGTAACACATCCCATTTCAGTTCATTAATTAGGCAAGTTGGCAATCATCTAACTTCTACTTTCCAGTTCACTTTTGTTTATGAATAGCTCCTTATCCACCTGAAATTTGACTATGTCTACCTGTATGAATTGAGTAGGGTATCTAGCCTTACTTTTTCCAAATCATTTGCTAAATTTTCTAGTACTGTTCATTAACTTTCCCCTTTGGTTTAAATTACCATATATCTGTATACAAATATGGTTGACTTCTGAACTGTCCTGGTCTATTGATCTTTGTGTCCACATTATGATCAACATTATATAATTTTCATTAATAAAACTTTAGGTTTTCATATATAGAAATGCAAACTCCAGTGACTATGAATTTCTCCTATTCTTTTATGAACATTTTTGCATATTTTTCTCTCTAAAGTTTATCTTTCAGAGAAATTTTAAAATTAAACTTCATTTAAAATTCTGGTAATATTGTATTTAGGATTTCATTAAACTTATAAATTAGCTGGGTTAGAATCAAAAGATTCTTTAAATAATATTGTTTTCCCATCTAAGAACATGGCTGATTTTTCCATTTTATTCAAGTCTCTTTTGACAACCTTAAAAAAAGTTTGATTGTATTCTTCATATGGATCTCACATAATTATTATTATTATTATTACTATCTTATAGTTTTTATTATTGTTGCTATTGTGAATAGGCTTTTTTCCTTTTACATTATGCTATCAGTTATTGCTTTTATATATTTTGTATCTTATAGTGTATCTATTGATTTGCTTTTACTTTCCTGTATAGCTATTATATTTCCTATAAGTGTTGATTTTACCTTTTCTCTTTTAATATTGATATTTTAAATTTCTTTTCCTTGGTATATTTTTCAGGGCCTTTACTACATACTAAATAGTAATATTTTTGCAGAAATTCTTGTCTTCGTAAGAATTCTTCCAATATTTCATTGTTAGAATGTTGGCTATACATTCTTGGTAAAGTCCTAGTTTATTAAAATTTCTATTTTTGTGGGTCTTTCTTTAGCAGTAAATTGTTTTTTGCATCTGTTGAGAAATTATATGTGTTTTCTTCTTATAGGTTTGGTTCTTACAGCTAAGAAGTTGCTCACATTACTACCAAAGAAGTTTATAACTGATGCTTTTTCTTTTTCCACAGCTCTAAGTTTAGAAAAATAACTGAAATAGGATGTGTATCTTGAAGAGGCTAAAGGGGCTAAATATAAGGAATAAACCACACATATACTGTGTCAGGGAGACTAATATGCATTGGATTCCACCAAGATTGATGGTATACCTAACATTGATGACACAGTGCCTCACAAATATCCACTGTGGTCCACAGGAAAAAGCCACAGCCACAGGAATGTCAGGCTGGCATGGAGGGTGTCAGTTGAACTTCTAGGAGTTCTCACAGGGCTCTAACTCTTTGGACTTACTATCTGCGATTGTACATCTGCCAGTGTCTTCTGTCTGTTATTGGAGAATGCTGCTGGCCTCTTTGCTGTATACCATGATTGCAATAATTTCCTTCTGTAGGTTCCAGATAACTAAATTTTCATGATTTATCAGGAGGTGTCTTGGTCTGGTTCCTCAGTCCATTGGATCCTATTATTGACATTTATCAACATAGTGGGTAGAAGATCTTTTAATCTAATAAGTTACATAACTATATCGTCTAACATTGAGTGATTCTTGCATTGCTAGAACACATTTTATTGGCTTGTAAGATTTTAATTTTTTTCATATACTATTGGAACCAAATCTATTCAAGAATTTATTACATGATAAAGATTACTTAATTCATTGTGGAAAAGATGGGCTTTGTCAGTATATGGTGTTATGAAAAGTGGATAGGATATAGAAAAATATTAAACTGGATTAATCTTTTATACTATACACAAAGGTACTCTACAAATGTGCCAATGATTAAATATAAACCATGATATAAGAAGGTAAAGGTAAAAAAAAAAATAAAAAGAAGGTAAAGGTACAGAAAGAAAATTTCAATGTGTTCCTTTACAACTCTGGGTAAAAAAAGCCTTTCTAAACCAAGTCTCAAAATGCAAAAACCAGGGATAAGAAAAAGACTGATACAACAGACTACATAAAAATGGAAAAATTCTACAAGGCAAAAGACACCAGGAGCAAATCTAAAATCAAATGACACATAGAGATCAAGCAACTGAAATGCACAGCAGAAGCAATATTTTAAAGGCCTGTATACTTTCTCTAATCCTTAAAAAACCTCTAGATATTGAGAAGAAAAAGAGCAACAATCTAAAAGAAGATCTACAGTTCACAGAAAAGGAAATATAATGGGTCCTTACATATGAAGAGATGTTCAAACTTACTCAGCAAAAGAAAAACACATATTTAAGCTACTCTAAGATAATACTGCTCACCTACCAGATTAGCAAAGCTCTCAATAGCTAATTGGGGAAGAAAGCCTATTCATGTAACTTAGGTAGGCATGCAAAATGGAACAAACTCCATGAAGAACAATTGGACTAGATTAGACAAATTGCAATTTGAATTTTGTTTCTACAGTTTCCCCCTGCAATTATACCTGCTTGTATATAAAACTCTCATTTACAAGGTAATTCACTGTTGCTCATGATAGGAAAAATTTTAAATAGGGGAAGGAGTGTCTATCAAAGGAGAACTATTAAAATAAATTATAGTAAATCCAGACAATGAAACAGTAGGCTATTATAAGAACAACTGAAGAAGCTTTCCTTTTATTGATGTGGATAGATCTTCAGAACATAATGTCTTCCCTGGTGGCTCAGACGGTAAACCATCTGCCTGAAATGTGGGAGATCCGAGTTTGATCCCTGGATTGGGAAGATCCTCTGGAGAAGGAAATGGCAACCCACTCCAGTACTCTTGCCTGGAAAATCCCATGGACAGAGGAGCCTGGTAGGTTACAGTCCATGGGGTCGCAAAGAGTTGGACACAACTGAGCGACTTCACATGGTTCATGGTTCATTAAGTGAAAAACAAGTAAGGTGAAGATGAAGTATATAATAGGCTATCCATAATGCTATTAATCAACCAAGAAGATCATCACTGTCACAGAAATGATTCACAAAGTATCTGAGGACCCCAAAGTTCCTTTGAGGGTCCACAAGGTCAAACCATTTTCATGATAATACTAAACATGTATTTGCTCAATTTTTGCCACTTTCTAAAATTTATAAAAACACATTAGTGAAAATTTCAAGAATAAAAGCAGCCTTGGACTTACTGAGATTCAGATTGATCTGGCTGACGTTGTTCTTGCTCTGTAACATATGTCTGTGCCATTATCGATGGCATTTTGGTCAGGTTGTGAAGAAATAAATAGACGCTGTCTGGCAAGACCACAGAAACAGCCCACAAAACAGAGCAGTTGCTTTTTAAGGCTGTCCTTTTCCACAAAGAAACTTACACACACACACACACACACACACACACACACACACACACACAAAGAGGATCACAAAAATATTCCCAGAAGTCAAGTCCAAAAATATCTGTCAATATTAAACTCTTCTCTCCTCTTCAGACTAATAATAATAAAAGTAAGACAGAAAACTGAGGTAAATTCTAGGTCATAATAAACAAAAATTTAAATGGATGGTTTATTCCTGTTCAACAAATATAGATCTACTAAATACAGGGTCTGTGGTCATTGCTGTATGTAGCTGGAGATCAGATGCTTGGTCACATGAGAAACTGAATGAGTATGGAAAGCCACCTCTACTATTAAAACAATCCAAAAGCATATGGCATTTGCTGTTTATGTTTCTCCCTTGTGTAAAACGTTTCTGAACCATGGTCTCCAGGGCACACACTTTGAGCTGCTTTTTTCCTGGAGTAGTATTTCATTTGCACAAACCAACCCACATTTGCTTCTGTGATTCTCCGTATGACTAATGAAGCATAGTTCTGAGGTTATGATTTAGGGGAATGTATGTGGCCATGGAGTGCATAGTGCTGACTGGTTCTATGCCCTTATTATAAACCTTATTATAAACACACTCTCACACAACTGACTTCCCAGCCTCCATTTTCCTCTTTTCTTTTTCATTTTGATTTTTAAAGATGACCTATTTAATTCTAATAGTGTGGTTAATAAAAACTGTGTTTTCTACACTGGCTCTTGGACTTCTATATTCAATAAAAATGTACAGGCCATTAGTTCTTCAGATTCTGTGCAGACTTTTCCCCAACGGATAGCTCCAAGCTTCATGACTTTGTGCTGGGCCAGTTTATCAGCTACCTACATAGACCTGCTGTCTCAGGCTACAAAATTAGAGATACTGCAATATGTGCCCTGAGAATGTTTTTCCCTTCCTTTTTGCATTCATCTAACATATACATCCTTGTATAATAGTTCTTTAAGTAGATGTATCTATTTACTTGCATATACCAGTAAGATGAATATATGTATGTGTAAGTAATTTGGGTTCTGAGTATGTTTATTTGTAATATAGTGAAACAACTTGAAGAATAAATGTATTTCAAACTCATAAATTTGTATATAATACTTTTTAAAGGTATATTAAAATTTTATTTGTATTTCCTTATCTAAAAAATTGATAAATATGAGAAATATCCAAGTTAATGATTTCCTAATATGATAGCATGCAAAGAGTCACCTGATATGAAGAGATGATTCACTGGAAAAGACCCTGATGCTGGGAAAGATTGAGAATAGGAGGAGAAGGGAGTGGTAGAGAATGAGATGGTTGGATAGCAACATCAATTCCATGGACACGAGTTTGAGAAAACTCTAGGAGATAGTGAAGGACAGGGTAGCCTGTCGTGCTGCAATCCATGGGGTCGCAAAGAGTTGGACAGGACTTAGTGACTGAACAAAAACAAAATGATAGCCTCAATTAGTTTCTTACATAAGTATAATGATTATATTATTGCAAAGACCTCAGAATTAATTTCACTGAAACTTTCCTATCATATTGAAAAAATGTTTCCAGAATCATTCTACTTTTAACTCTTCTGTCGAATGTAGGATTTAGTGATGTGTCGAATTTCTTTCTAGACTTGGTTCTAGAAAAAGTATTAGAATTGCCAACACATCTTTAATGTTCGTCTGAATAGCTTAGTGAAGATGAGGTTTATAATCTATAGCCAAACAATGGAAATTTTTGAATGACACTGAAGTTTGCTGGAGGTGATCAAATTTTCAGGATGAATATGAGCACTTTATTTACAAAATGTGTCAATTGATTACAGGGAATCCAAAAGACTCAAGAACAGGAAAATATAAGCCAGAAATGAAATTATCAGGTGTGCTAAAGCATATTTAATCTCATACAGTAATCTTGCCTCTTTACCAGAATGATATTATCCTGAAGCTTTCTCATCTGTAGCTTACTCCTACTATCTTTGGATGGCACCTTCTTCACTAAGCCTTCTGTAAATCCTCGAGTTGCTTTTTCTTTTTTTTTTAAGGCCTTCCTTACTCATCAGTAAACTGAAGGTTGAGAGTATCGGTAGAATGTGTGCATATCAAGAAATGAAATAAAAACAGGAGTTAATTCTGTGAAACATTTCCACTGTTCTGGTAAGAATGAAAAGCATACAGACGAACTGCAAAATACGAGCTGTGCAATTTCAGTAATTAGGCATACACAATCAATGCTCTTAAATTTGTATTTAAGACCTTGTGTGCGCAAAATAAGGATGAGCAGTAAGATTTGTGCTAATAAATTCGACTTTAATTTTTCTTCCCTTGAAATGACAATAAGTAGGAAATTAGAAAAACCCATAAGAGGAAACAGACTCCAAAAGAAAGGAAGAAGCTTCATGTACAATACCTTTAACAGCATTTCTGTCTGATTTCTGAACAAGTTTTCTGTATTTTGATTTTGAACTGAGCCCTGCAGATTATGAGGTGTTGGTTTTAATAATGCATCAAACAGAACCCTTTGAAGTCCAAAAAAGTACAATATCATTCAGAATGTCTCCTCCATAGAAAAATGATAAACAGATAGATGGAGAGATAGATAAGATAAATATTGTTTATTCATTTTTTTAAAGCACTCACTGTGTGACTATTTCTGAAGTGTGAATACCTGGTTCATCAGTTCCTTAGAATCTGCTTACCACCATTCATTGCCTCCATGTTGTTTATAGATTTATGACTGAGGTGTAAATTTCAATACGGCACCTCTGCTGAGTTTTCTCAAGAGCTCAGGAGCGACTCTGCTGTGGCATGTGGTGTGGGTGTGCTTGATGACCTTTAGGGGAAGATCAGGTGGTTCCTCTGTTCGTCACACTTGCGAAGGAAAGACATGCTTCTAAAATGCAACAAAAGTTTCCTGGATGGAAGCCAAATTATTTTTGATTTTTATTTGATCTTTATTTTGACTAATCCTTTTCTTTGTGTGCTTTCCTTTTGTTGATATGCCAAAATCCTGCCAACTTGTTTCCTTCCTCAAAAAGCCCCTTAATTTCTAAGTTTATTTTAATATTTAGATTTATTTGCCAAAGCTAAATTAAATCCCCTCTGCTCTAGCACCAACCCTTAATTAGATTAGAAACATGTTTTATAAAATGTCACGGCGATTAGCTCACCTACAGGCTTGATGTGTGTGCTCAGGCTTATTGTGCCTTTAAAGCACTGTCATAGATTGGTCTTAGTGAATATGTTTGGGGGGGGGGTACAAAATTTTCTTTCCAGTTATTCATTCTCATAAGTAAGAGAATATTTTCATATCACTATGGTCAAATCTATAGTGTAGCAACTATCTAGGTAATGCTTGTAATACACTCAGTTTTCACTTGAATTGCCCAGATAAACTGAATCTCCCCCAAAGGCCTTTAATCTCAACTCAGGGATGTGATATCAGGACTTGCTTGAGCCAGTCAATTGCTCTTATTAATCTAGCATTATGGCAATTTATGCATTCTACTTGTTGCATATGCATATAACCTATCAGCAAGACCAAAGTCCTTCTGCAGAGTTTTACTAAACTCTAGATCCATTAAGAGAACCTTTTTTTCTTTCCAGATGAAACTCTATTCAGAGAGTTGGGCAAAGCAAACTAAAGCACCAATTAGCACTGTTAGCTCAGCATTTTCAACATGCAAGTTTGCTTCCAAAAACCTCCCTGTGAGCCTGAGTTTGCAAGACATTCAGATCTCCTGAGTTTCACTTTGAGTGTCAAGTTCAAGCAGAACCCCAAAGAAACTCAAAGCAAAACCCACTTTGGACCCCTTGAGTTTCACCTGACTTCTACCTGAAAGAACTACACAGTGTTCCTTTAAAACTTGGCCCAAGTTTGCATGCAATTCAACTGAAATCCAATTCATCATTGCTGAAAGATTTGCAAACCTCCGTAAAATGGTCTGTGAACCTAGTATGACCTTGGGTATCTAAGGAAGTTTACCAAAGTTTCCAACAACTTAAACAGGACTGTTAAAACCTGGTGAAGAATCTACATGTTATATTTTAAACTATAATTCATCTCCAAGAAATCTATGAATTACATATAATTGTCCCCAAGAGATGATTTATTTCTCCTTTGTAAAATTACTATTTTTCATCTCTGCATACTCTTTAAAATAGGAAAGATTCTGGCTCATTGATGAGAAATTAGGGGGCTACCATTATATGCTGTTTTCATCTCCTCACCGCATACAATAAATACCACAAGCTCAGGCATGTTATTAGGCATTGGCTATAAAGTGACCCCAGGAATCTACATTTTTCTAATGGCAAGCAGTTGAGATAATTCAGTATCTCAGCACAACACAATGGGTTGGGACAACCTGTCACAAAAGACAAACTTCCACTTTTTCTAATGGAGATAAAACTGTGTTTATTCTTTTCTTTGTTCTCTAGGCAAAGTTTCTTCCCCTTCTCATCTCTGCCTTGCCCTCCACCCTCTCCTCTCACCACAAAGCCCTACTTGTGTCTTCCTGATAATTCTCATTCATTCTCCCTTCTCTAACCATTTCCTTATTCACCTTCAAGCCACATTCTCCTTCTTTAGTCTACCCACCACCTTTCACCTAGGGTGGTACTTCATCCGTTCTTTTCTTAAGCTTCCTGATGGGATTTTTCAACCGGCTTTCCACTGCACATGTTTTGTGACAGTGTTGTAAATGGGTCTCTGATATCCCCTTCCACCATTCCTGTGTCTGCAGGAAGCTTCCTATTCCTAATTCGGCCCCCTTTGCTGTTTGGACTAAGATGGTAAAGGACAGGGAAGCCTGGCCTGCTGGAGTCCGTGGGGCCACAAAGAGTGACTGACTGAGCGACATGACTGAGCGACTGAAGAACAACAGCAAGAGGAGAGGTTGTAAGGTTGTCCTCAGGCCCCTCAGTGAACATCACTTTGCAGCAACTATGAATGACAGAGTGACTTTATGCCATCAACTTAAACACAAACAAGAGGGGGGAAAAGTAATGTGTAGCAGAAAACAGCATGGTTTGGGGAGTCAAATAGAGCTAAGTTTGAATAACATCTCTGCTGCTGTGACCTTGAACAACCAATCTTCCCCTTTGGAGTTCTGGTTCCCTCACCTCTGCAGTGGAAACATTAATATCTGCCTGAAAATGATAAAGGAATAAATGAAATAACACTCCTCACAATTCTTTACCATCAAGAGTTTCCTTAAGAGACTATATTGCATCTTAATCTTAGGCATAAACCAGGATGGCTTAGTGGGAAATTAGAGGCCTGATTAGAAGACTTTATTTTCAGCTCTTTTCATGTAACTTTCCCATTCAATGTCCTCAGCAATGTGGTGTTTTTGCATCGAAGCAAAATGACACCAGGCTCAAAGAAGTATCCAGTTTTTTTTTTTCATTTGGGATACATGTTCTGAAATGTTCATTTTACTAGAGCCAGGGTGATTCTCTTCCATGAACTTCAACACACACAGCTTTGGAAAACTTTTTTTCTGTGAATGTGTGATCTTTAAGATAAAGCAGATTCCTTGTGGACTTCTCAATATCTCCCATGGAGTTTTTTCCCATTTTGATAAACACACATAACCACCAAATAATAATTGGGTGAAATGTACATATTAGTGAATTCTTACTGCATCTATCTAAGGCTTAGGCTCTAAGCAAACCCAAAATATCTGAATCAGAAATGAAGAATTCTGTCAATCATTCAGGGATTTTGTTTAATTTTATAAGGATATCATATTTAGAGTCAATAAATAAGTGTTTTGTGCCATGTGGTTATCTTGAAAATGTCTGTTGGTTTCAATTTTGTATAGAAATTAATTATTCAGTGTTTTTTGAAGGGGGTCAGGTGAAATGTATAACAATATTTGTTTTCTTAGATTGAATAGAATTTACAGTGGGATACTAAAAAAAAATTCAATATGTGAAAAGGGAAAAGACCTATTGCTTTTAACTTTATTATTATGTTTAGGGCTCAATAAATACTTATTGAATGAATGAATAAATTTTCTTAGCAAATATTAAGGAAAGAATGAGCTTGGAAGATAGCTGTGCCCAGCTCGAAGTAGGTTGGGCAGGCCCAGGGAAGGGCTCTTCATAGAATACAGTTGATGTATGACACAGATGATATAGAGCAGAACTCAGTAGTCTAATAGTAAAAAACAGTGAGACCACATACAGATGCAGAGTACAAATGGGGAAGGCTAGGAGCAGGATTGTGGATGCAAGAGTGAGCCAATAGCTAAAAGCCACGCCACAGCTGAGTCCTTATGACAATAGGGCAAGCGAGCAAGAACAGAAAGATCACCTGAACAATATGTTAGCCTTATTCCCTTAGTCTTTTAAGTAGCAGTTTGCATTTTGGATTTACAAGCTACCAATTGCCTACATGGAAATAAAGAATGGAGGAAAGTCAGAATGGAAGAGTGAAGGGAAGGGAAGAATGGAGAGGTGATAGGAGCCCGAAGAGGAGAGTAAAGAAATATTGACAGTATGAAAGGAAAAGGAAATAGACAAGGGAGATAAAAATGAAGGACAGAGATAAGGGCAGGAAGTGATAAGAAGAAATTCCCAAGGACTGGGAGGAATCTTGACAATTGCTCCACTGGTCCTAGAGAACACCACAGTCCACTGGCTCAGTTTTTCACACCAACTTCCCAGTGTACCCAGCCAGGCATCTTTGAAGTCTGTAACTTTGGCATAGAAATGGCTTTAGTCACAGAAGATACTTCATAAATAAATATGAGGGATGTTTCATTATAACCACAAATCCGTAAGAGTGAAATTCAAAGAAAAAGGAAAATGAAAACATTACATTTTGTTTGAAAAAGTTTGTCCTGAGGTCATTACCCAGTAATGATTCATTCTACCCAGCAAGGAAAGTTAGGGGTACCCCTTTCATGAGTCAAAATCTTTTTCTTGTGGATTTCTTTGTTTTGAATATTTTGTTTCTTGATTTGTTACACAATATTAATGTCAAGTGACATAACAAACAGAAAGTAGTTGTAGTCATCACCACAAAATAAAGTTGAACACAGAGGCATCAATCCTGCAGAGTACACTTGATAAAGGCAACTAAAATTTTTATCTTCTCTAATTAATTAATTGTTAACTGATAGTCAGGAGCAACAAAATGCTTTTTAGAATACAGCCAGATCCTTACCTGCTCTACACTTGAACTTAGGGTGGTGAGGTTCCAGACATCACCCAAAACATACATTTGAGGAAAAAATAGATTTATATAATAGAGAATAAAATCAGGGACATTATCAACTCTATCAGGGGTCTGTAATAATATATATGTGTTCAGCAAAGATTTAAGAGAAAATAAGGTATGAGATCACATGGACCACAGCCTTGTCTAATTCAATAAAACTAAGCCATGCCATGTGGGGTCACCCAAGATGGATGGGTCATGGTGGAGAGTTCTGACAGAATGTGGTCCACTGGAGAAGTGAATGGCAAACCACTTCAGTATTCTTGCCTTGAGAATCCCATGAACAGTATGAAAAGGCAAAAAGATAGGACACTGAAAGATGAACTCCCCAGGTCAGTAGGTGCCCAATATGCTACTGGAGATCAGTGGAAAAATAACTCCAGAAAGAATGAAGGGATGCAGCCAAAGTGAAAACAACACCCAGTTGTGGATGTGACTGGTGATAGAAGCAAGGTCAGATGCTGTAAAGAGCATTATTGCATAGGAACCTGGAATGTTAAGTCCATGAATCAAGGCAAATTGGAAGTGGTCAAACAGGAAATGGCAAGAGTGAACATTGACATTCTAGGAATCAGCAAACTAAAATGGACTGGAATGGGTGAATTTAACTCAGATGACCATTATATCTACTACTGTGGGCAATAATTCCTTAGAATACATGGAGTAGCCATCATAGTCAGCAAAAGAGTCCTAAATGCAGTACTTGGATGCAATCTCAGGAACGACAGAATGATCTCTGTTCGTTTCCAAGGCAAACCATTCAATATTACGGTAATCCAAGTCTATGCCCCAACCAGTAACGCCGAAGAAGCTGAAGTTGAATGGTTCTATGAAGACCTACAAGACTTTTTAGAACTAACATCCAAAAAAGATGTCCTTTTCATTCTAGGGAACTGGAAGGCAAAAGTAGGAAGTCAAGAAACACCTGGAGTAATAGGCAAATTTGGCCTTCGAGTACAGAATGAAGCAGGGCAAAGGCTAATAGAGTTTTGTCAAGAGAACGCACTGGTCATAGCAAACACCCTCTTCCAACAACACAAGAAAAGATTCTGCACAGGGACATCACCAGATGGCCAACACTGAAATCAGATTGATTATATTCTTTGCAGCTAAAGATGGAGAAGCTCTATACAGTCAGCAAAAACAAGACTAGGAGCTGACTGTAGCTCAGATCATGAACTCTTTATTGCCAAATTCAGACTTAAATTGAAGAAAGTGGGGAAAACCACTAGGCCATTCAGGTATGACCTAAATCAAATTCCTCATGATTATGCAGTAGAAGTGAGAAATAGATTTAAGGAACTAGATCTGACAGACAGAGTGCCTGATGAACTATGGATGGAAGTTCATGACATTGTACAGGAGACAGGGACCAAGATCATCCCCAAGAAAAATAAATGCAAAAAAGCAAAATGGCTGTCTGAGGAGGCCTTACAAATAGCTGTGGAAAGAAGAGAAGTGAAAAGCAAAGGAGAAAAAGAAAGATATACCCATTTGAATGCAGAGCTCCAAAGAATAGCAAGGAGAGATAAGAAAGCCTTCCTCAGTGATCAGTGCAAAGAAATAGAAGAAAATAACAGAATGGGAAAGACTAGAGATCTCTTCAAGAAAATTAGAGATACCAAGGGAATATTTCATACAAAGATGAACTCAATAAAGGACAGAAATGGTATGGACCTAATAGAAGCAGAAGATATTAAGAAGAGGTGGCAAGAATACACAGAAGATCTGTACAAAAAAGATCTTCATGACCCAGATGATCACGATGGTGTGATCACTCACCTAGAGCCAGACATCCTGGAATGTGAAGTCAAGTGGGACTTGGGAAGTTCACTATGAACAAAGCTAGTGGAGGTGATAGAATTCCAGTTCAGCTATTTCAAATCCTAAAAGATGATGCTGTGAAATTGATGCACTCAACATGTCAGCAAATTTGGAAAACTCAGCAGTGGCCACAGGACTGGAAATGGTCAGTTTTCATTCCAATCCCAAAGAATGGCAATGCCAAAGAATGCTCAAACCACCACACAATTGCACTCATCTCACATGCTAGTAAAGTAATGTTCAAAATTCTCCAAGCCATGCTTCAGCAATACGTGAACCATGAACTTCCAGATGTTCAAGCTGGTTTAAGAAAAGGCAGAGGAACCAGAGATCAAATTGCCAACATCCACTGGATCATCGAAAAAGCAAGAGAGTTCCAGAAAAGCATCTATTTCTGCTTTATTGACTATGCCAAAGCCTTTGACTGTGCGGATCACAATAAACTGTGGAAAATTCTGAAAGAGATGGGAATACCAGACCACCTGACCTGCCTCTTGAGAAACCTGTATGCAGGTCAGGAAGCAACCGTTAGAACTGGACATGGAACAACAGACTGGTTCCAAATAGGAAAAGGACTACGTCAAGGCTGTATATTGTCACCCTGCTTATTTAATTTCTATGCAGAGTACATCATGAGAAACACTGGGCTGGAAGAAGCACACGTTGGAATCAAGACTGCCGGGAGAAATATCAATAACCTCAGGTATGCAGATGACACCACCCTTATGGCAGAAAGTGAAGAAGAACTAAAGAGCATCTTGATGGAAGTGAAAGAGGAGAGTAAAAAAGTTGGCTTTAAGCTCAACATTCAGAAAACTAAGATCATGGCATACGGTCCCATCACTTGATGGCAAATAGATGAGAAAACAGTGGAAACAGTGGCTGACTTTATTTTTTTGGACTCCAAAATCACTGCAGATGGTGATTGCAGCCATGAAATTAAAAGATGCTTTCTCCTTGGAAGGAAAGTTATGACCATCCTAGAAAACATATTAAGGAGCAGAGACATTACTTTGTCAACAAGGTCCGTCTAGTCAAGGCTATGGTTTTTCCAGTGGTCATGTATGGATGTGAGAGGTGGACTATGAAGAAAGCTGAGCACCAAAGAATTGATGCTTTTGAACTGTGGTGTTGGAGAAGACTCTTGAGAAATCCTTGGACTGCAAGGAGATCCAACAAGTCTATCCTAAAGGAGATCAGTCCTGGGTGTTCATTGGAAGGACTGATGTTGAGGCTGAAACTCCAATACTTTGGCCACCTGATGCGAAGAGCTGACTCACTGGAAAAGACCCTGATGCAGGGAAAGATTGAGGGCAGGAGGAGAAGGGGCCGACAGAGGATGAGATGGTTGGATGGCATCACCGACTCAATGGTCATGAGTTCGGGTAAACTCCAGGTGTTGGTGATGGACAGGGAGGCCTGCGGTGCTGCGATTTATGGGGTTGCAAAGAGTCGGACACAACTGAGCCACTGAACTGAGCTGAAAGGATGAGAGATTCCAAAAGAGTTCTTAGAGGTACTTGGCTACATAGATAACTCTCTTCTTGTTGCCACTATCTGAAAGGCAATACTGTCCTGAGAAATCATTGTTAAAGGCTATTAACATCTATGCCAATGATAACAATGATAATAGTAACAGTTTACGTTTACTAAATATTGCTACAGACCAGGAGTTATTCTAACCAGTTAACAAACTAACAAGTCAATTCTGAGAACACCTGTAAGTTATTGTTGTTCAGTTGCTAAGTTGTATCCACCCCTTTGAGACCCCTTGAACTGCAGCATACCAGGCTTCCTCATCCTTCATTATCTCCTAGAGTTTACTTAATATTTTTTCCCTTTTTTTGGTGAAATGATGAACCTAGACTGATCACTAGTGAATTAATTATTTAAATTCAAGTCACCAAATAAAGAATTGATAGCAATAATAGCAGTAATCAACAAAGGGGTAAAAAGCTATGGTGACCAAGTTACAAAACTTTTCTCTGTTAAAGATTGCTCCTGGAGATCAGGACATAAACAGTTAACTGTTTCAGAAATTCAAAACATAATATACAATTACTTTGATTAAGACATTTTAGCAAGCATTCGTATAGAATTTCAGGGGCTTACACTCGTATATCTCACCTAGGAAATCTCAACCAGAAATTCAATATTTGTTGTATGCATGAAAATGATAGAGTTTCATGTAATGTTGAATGTAACTTTCTAAGCCCCAGTCTCCCTGTATTTGAACAGGAGTAACCCAGTCCACCTCACAACATTGTTATGAAATGAAATAGCAACAACTGGCCCAAAGGATGGAGCTAGAGAGAGGAATCAGGAAGTGACTGGCAGAGGATA
This sequence comes from Giraffa tippelskirchi, assembly GCF_054371585.1. NCBI lineage: Eukaryota > Metazoa > Chordata > Mammalia > Artiodactyla > Giraffidae > Giraffa > Giraffa tippelskirchi. The sequence goes on from NC_137283.1 coordinate 137,226,920, forward strand.
ATTGGAGAAAAAGACATGAGGGTGAATGAAGACTCCAGGAGAGAGAAAGCTTTAAGGCTCAACTCCAGAGAGGGAGAAGGAGGAAGAGGAGCCCTGGGAAGGAAACTAAAAATTTGGTAAGAAAGGGAACAGAAAAACTGTGGTCTACTGTCATTAACTATTAAATGGCTTTGTGGGCAAGATTTACAAATTTTCCTGCATGCATTTGTTCTATTTTTAGACACACCTGCTCCATCAAGTTATTTAGAAATAACCACCAGGTTATAATACAAAGGACAAAGATATAAACATATTTAATTATATCAAGAAATGATCAACCCTTAGCTGGTCTGCCAAGCAGTCAACTTTTTTTCAACTTAAACAAGCTGGGAAGGACAGCAGACTAAACTAATGAAAACCGAGAATTTTATTTTTTAAATAAATGCAATTTCATTCTTTCATAGCTATACAATGAGATTCAATTAGGCCAAAAAGAGCACTAGCAAGTAGATACTTTTATAGACTTGCTTTCATAACTAAGAAAAATTACTTTATTAATATAGACATTAAGAGTACTTAAATAGATGATATCAGACTAAATGCTTGAAAATGTGTTCTCTCAGGTAGGTTAATTATATCCTTGCAATCTTTTAGACTATTTTTTGCTTACCACTTAGCATAAATAGGCTGAAGACATCTTTATCTTAACCCCATGGCAACTACCAAAAATTCTTAATTGGCAATCCAGAGTAATGAGATTTTACCATACATAATGCTCAAGCGAACATTAGAATATTCTTCTTTTTGAAAATCCAGTTTATTTAAGCTATTTCTTTTTAGATCAACATTTCAATTGTTACTACTTCCCTGGTGGTGGAGTGGATAAGAATCCACCTGCCAATGCAAGGACCCAGGTTTGATCCCTGGTCCGGGAATATTCCACATGCCCCAGAGCAACTAAGTGTGGGAATCACAACTATTGAGCCTGAGTGCTGCAGCTACTGAAGTCCTCACACCTGGAGCCTGTGCACCGCAAGAGAAGCCACCACAATGAGAAACCCATTCACTGCAGCTAGTGAGTATCCCCGGATCTCCACAACTAGAGAAAGCCCGCAGGTAGCAATGACAACCCAAAGCAGCCAAAGATAATTAAATAAGTAAAATAGTAATATGCATATGTCAAAAAAATTTTTTTAATTTCAATGGCTAACTGATCTTCTCGAACCAAATGCATGCATGCATGCATGCTAAGTCACTTCAGTCGTGGCTGACTCTTTGCAACCCTGTGGACTGTAGTCCACCAGGCTCCTCTGTCCACAGGATTCTCCAGGCAAGAAAATGCATGTAATTTCACTAATAGCTTCTCTTATAAGAATACAGTTTCTGTGCTGAGGAACACAGAACCCTTTGTTCTGTTCTACCTCCCACCCCTGACAGGGCACACCTGGAGGACTATACTCAGTTTTGAGCATCACATTTTAGGACAAACGTCATTAAAATGAAACACACTTCAAAGAGAATGAGACTTAGAGCCATTTTATATGACAGAAAATTGAAAAAACTCGGAGGCTTGGTCTGGAGAACAGATGGCATGGAGAAACAGTGATAGTAATACCTCTTTCCAACCATCTGAAGGACAAGGCTGATAAGAGACACTGACCTTGCTATTTTCTTCAGCTTCAGAGCACTGATGTTCAAGCACACACGTGCAAGGGGAGTTTATGAAAGCAAAGACCAGAGCTCTATAGCCACCAGCTGCCATTCAAATGGCCCCGTGTGGAGGAGTGTGAAGGACCCGCATTTCCACAAGAACCACAGTGACTGATGCAGGTGGTCCACAGAGCACACTTACTGAAACACTGCTTTAAGCTAAATGAGAATCAGTGGGTCAATATCACAAGGAGATAGATTGCAGATCAATATACCAAACAAACAAACAACAAAAAGACCTTCCTAAGGATTAGAGCGTCTCTGAAATGAAAAGACTTGTCTCATACGATTGTACATTTCCATCATGGGTGGTTTCCAACCAGATCTTGAGTGACCAAAGCCAAAGTGTCACAGAAATGAGTGTTCAACAAGCAGATGGTTGTCTGTATGGAAGCCGAGAGATTCAACTGCTGATGAGGGTGTTTAATTCTGGATTTGCTAAATAAAGATGCCAATTCTGATCATTATCCTTCATATAGAAGTTATCCGCCAGTGGGACAAACAAGAAAGCAAAGGCTAGAATTGACTCCTGTTAATTTTGAAACAGGGAAATTAATTGATCGATTAACTCTTTTTCCTTGAAGGACCTTAAACTATAGTTACAGGGGAAATGTTAGAAGTTTTTATTCTAATTTTTAAATCATGCATTATCTTTGCTGCAAGATGAATTCTCAAGACTTGAGGACTATTTAACATTATGTTAACCAAAGAGAGTAAGAAACCATGAGCAACACAAGTATCTAGATTAAAGGAAAAGGATGTGGCAGCAGGGTCTACCAGACTCATGTTCCATGGGGAGGGGGAAGCGATCAGGTGGAAGAAAACAAGGTAAAAGAGATCTTTTCTATTTGCGTTTCACTGATTTTCTTTCCAAATTTTAGTTTCCAGCCTGAAATTTACTACAAGCCAAAAGTTCAAAAATCAAAATTAATTGCTCTAAAGAGAATGAACGGAGAAGGAAATGGCAACCCACTCCGGTATTCTCGCCTGGGAAATCCCGTGGACAGAGGAGCCTGGCAGGCTATAGTCCATGGGGTTGCAAGACTAAACCAACAAAGAGAATGAAGAAGAAACAGAAAAAGAAATGACATCTTTTCACATCCTGAACAAGCCAAATTTGATATTGATAGGGAAAGGGGGTTGATGCATAGTAGGTTAGATGTGATGGGAAGCGAATAATGAGCCATTAGTCCCATTTGTGGTTTGGCTGTGTGAACTGACAAGCTGCAGGGTGTGAGAGCAAGCTGAAGGCCCAGCTTCACACCCTTTCCTCTGATGACATAAAATGCCCTTCATTTGTGGGCAAAAGTACACCCTTTCACAAATGGAAATAAAAGTCTAAGAGAAGAAGGATATTCATGTAGCTCTTCATCTGAGAATGAAGAAAGCTGTGCTAGTAATTGGAAGGCCTTTCTGTGAAGGTATTAATCGTACTTGAATTGGGCTCTAAAATGACCAAAAGAATCCTGATATTTGAAGACCACAAGAACCATTTATGAGGCAGAGGGACCAGTCAGTGCAAAAAACAAGTGCTTGCCTCAAACATACAAAAAATTATTTTGCTGGAAGAGAGCTGCAATTTCCAGGGTTGGGGATATTGGGAAGACTCCAGCTTCCAATAATATGGCTCTTATTGTCCCTGTGGTTATAAAGCTACAGCCATATGTTGCATGCTCAATCACATCCAACTCTTTGCAACACTGTGGATTGTAGCCTGCCAGGTCCTCTGTCCATGGGATTGTCCAGACAAGAATACTGAAGTGGGGTTGCCATTCCCTCCTCCAGGGGATCTTCCTGACCCAGGAATTGAACCCACATCTTCTGCATCTTCTGCATTGCAGGTGGATTCTTTACCACTGAGCCACTGAGGCTAGCCACCATGGTCACTAAAGATGAAAGCGCCACTCTGTTAGCTTCTGACTGTCACAGAGAGACCACTGGGCCAGCACACTGGCAGGAAGGAGCCCATGGAGATTCTTGCCTTCCTAACAGCTGCCTGGAGGGTCAGTTAATATAATTCAGACCTGAGGTAGGGTTACAACCCCATGGGTTGTACTTTGACCAATGAAAAACATGACATAGGAAAGAGCCAGAAGATAAATCGCTTGCTTGTCTGCCTCTCTGAGATTCTATTTTTAGATATTTTCCTACAGCTCTTGGAGCAGTCCCGTGAGACCATGGGACCTGTAAACTGTGGCCCACACACTAGCACACCCTCTTATATTTCCCCTCTGTTCTTTCCTAAACATGAGTTAGTCACTCAGTCGTGTCTGACTGTGATACCATGGACGGTAGCCCGCCAAGCTCCTCTTGCCTGGGATTTCCCAGGCAAGAATACTGGAGTGGGTTGCCATTCCCTTCCGCAGGGGATTTTCCCACCCCAAGGATCAAACTCGGGTCTCCTGCATTGCAGGCGGATTCTTTACTGCCAGAGCCACCAGGGAAGCCCCCATTCTTTCCTGCTGTTTATTAAATTCCTTTTCCTCTCATGCCTCTTTCCTGGAGTTTCACTCCCTAGTAGAGTTAACCCCAAAGCTTTTGCCTCAGGCACTTTCCTAGAAGATGTGGTCTAAGATATATATATTAATTTATTTAATCCTCACAGAAAGCTCATGAGGCAGGTACAAGAAAAAGAAATGCAAAAAAGCAAAATGGCTGTCTGAGGAGGCCTTACAAATAGCTGGGAAAAGAAGAGAAGCGAAAAGCAAAGGAGAAAAGGAAAGATATTTCCATTTGAATACAGAGTTCTAAAGAATAGCAAGGAGAGATAAGAAAGCTTCCCTCAGCCATCAATGCAAAGAAAAGGGGAAAGCAATCGAATAGGAAAAACTAGAGATCTCTTCAAGAAAATTAGAGATACCAAGGGAACATTTCATGCAAACATGAGCTCAATAAGGGACAGAAATGGTATGGACCTAACAGAAGCAGAAGATATTAAGAACAGGTGGCAAGAATACACAGAAGAACTATACAAAAAAGATCTTCACGACCCAGATAATCATGATGGTGTGATCACTCACCTAGAGCCAGACATCCTGGAATGTAAAGTCAAGTGGGATTTAGGAAGCATCACTACGAACAAGGTGATGGAATTCCAATTAAGCTATTTCAAATCCTAAAAGATGATGCTGTGAAAGTACTGCACTCAATATGTCAGCAAATTTGGAAAACTCCACAGTGGCCACAGGACTGCAAAAGGTCAGTTTTCATTCCAATCCCAAAGAAAGGCAATGCCAAAGAATGCTCAAACTACCACACAATTGCACTCATCTCACACGCTAGTAAAGTAATGTTCAAAATTCTCCAAGCCAGGCTTCAGCAATACGTGAACCGTGAACTTCCAGATGTTCAAGCTGGTTTCAGAAAAGGCAGAGGAACCAGAGATAAAATTGCCAGCATCCACTGGATCATCGAAAAAGCAAGAGAGTTCCAGAAAAACATCTATTTCTGCTTTATTGACTATGCTAAAGCCTTTGACCATGTAGATCACAAGAAACTGTGGAAAATTCTGAAAGAGATGGGAATACCAGATCACCTGTCCTGCCTCTTGAGAAATCTGTATGCAGGTCAGGAAGCAACAGTTAGAACTGGACATGGAACAACAGACTGGTTCCAAATAGAAAAAGGAGTACGTCAAGGCCTTATATTGTCACCCTGCTTATTTAACTTCTATGCAGAGTACATCATGAGAAACGCTGGGCTGAATGAAGCACAAGCTCAAATCAAGATTGCCGGGAGAAATATCAATAACCTCAGATATGCAGATGACACCACCCTTATGGCAGAATTGAAGAACTAAAGAGCCTCTTGATGAAAGTGAGAGAGGAAAGTGGAAAATTTGGCTTAAGCTCAACATTCAGAAAACTAAGATCATGGCATCTGGTCCCATCACTTCATGGCAAATAGATGGGGAAACAGTGGAAACAGTGGCTGACTTTATTTTTCTGGGCTCCAAAATCACTGCAGATGGTGATTACAGCCATGAAATTAAAAGACGCCTACTCCTTGGAAGGAAAGTTATGACGACCAACCTAGACAGCATATTGGCGACCCACTCCAGGACTCTTGCCTGGCAAATCCCATGGTTGGAGGAGCCTGGTAGGCTGCAGTCCATGGGATCACTAAGAGTCAGACACGACTGAGCGACTTCACTTTCATGCATTGGAGAAGGAAATGGCAACCCACTCCAGTGTTTTTGCCTGAAGAATCCCAGGGACAGGGGAGCCTGGTGGGCTGCCATCTGTGGGGTAGCACAGAGTCGGACATGACTGAAGTGACTTAGCAGCAGCAGCAGCAGACAGCATATTAAAAAGCAGAGACATTACTTTGTCAGCAAAGGTCCATCTAGTCAAGGCTATGGTTTTTCCAGTAGTCGTGTATGGATGTGAGTGTTGGACTATAAAGAGGACCGAGTGAAGAAGAATTGATGCTTTTGAACTGTGGTGTTGGAGACGACTCTTGAGAGTCCCTTGGACTGCAAGGAGATCCAACCAGTCCATCCTAAGGGAAACCAGTCCTAGGTGTTCATTGAAAAGAGTGATGTTAAAGCTGAAACTCCAGTATTTTGGCCACCTGATGGGAAGAGCTGACTCATTTGAAAAGACCCTAATGATGGGAAAAGTTGAAGGCAGGAGGAGAAGGGGATGACAGAGGATGAGATGGTTGGATGGCATCACTGACTCAATGGACATAAGTTTGGGTAAACTCCAGGCGTTGGTGATGGACAGGGAGGGCTGGCGTGCTGCGGTTCGTGGGGTCGCAAAGAGTCAGACACGACTGAGCAACTGAACTGATATAGATTTAAAAAAAAAACTGATTACAAAAATTGTGTAACTTGCCTAGAGTCGTGAAGCTGTTGAGTGGGCCAGCTGAGCGGTAAACCAGGGGATCTGGCTCCACAACCCCCGTGTTCTACTGTCCTGTAGATGTCAGTCATAATCAAGGGACAGGGGCTGCATCTGAGATGGGTTTGCAAAGATTCATGTAGAGAAGTTCCCGAACTATTCTCAGAAACTGATGCTCCAGGCCCACATCACTGTTCTCTTATTGGAAAAGATTAGGCTTGGTGGATTAGCTAGTCTTCATCAGCAATATCATTAACCACTTATCAAACATCTATTCTATACGAGCACTGTTTCAGGTCCTAAGTATCCCGAGTCATCAGAAATGACCTTGATACTCATTCCAGAGACTGAGGAAAATAGAGCCAAAATAGAAGAGGTAGTCCCAGACCAGAATAAAGGGGGTGAGGCATTTGCCTTGAGCATACAATTTGAGGATGCCCCCAAAACTCAGTAACCTAGAAAAATCATGTTTTAATCTAATAATTTTTGAAAATCTGAAAGTAAACTATGTCATGATGAGCAAAATATCAAAAATTTTAGTGAAACAAGATCAGTACTAGGGCCCTACCAAGCTATATTGGAGCCCAAGACAAAAGACATAATCAGTAATACTGATCCTTTTCCCCAGTCCAGTTCTGTAGAGAAGAATAAATTATTCAAGGTACATATGTTCATTTCTTTGGCCCTCAGGGTCACAGTCAACCCCAGAGTAGAATGAAGACTCTTTTAGAATAACTTCAGTGTACAGACCTAACAATACACACATTTGTTTGTCCTATACAAGAAATAACATGAACAATTACAATCTGTTACCAGCATCGCACTGTCCTACAGCCAACCTAGGGTCACTGAATAATATTGTTCAGAATTAGAATTATTTTTAATTATTCCTATCTTTAAAAATGGAAAAAATTACTATTTTATTATTGGAGATTTTTAAAGTATTAGAGTTACATAAAAATATGATTATAGGTGATGGAAAATGTCAATGTTCAAAAACTATGCAGTAGTGTGCTGTGAATGGGGAAACTGAAATATATTATAAGCACTAATATATTATCTTTATCTTTTTATTCTATTGTATTGTGATGAATGATAATAGTTATTATGCAATCATTTAAACTTTCAAATTCAAAACTAATTCAAATTTACAAAACTATGAATTCCTAATTGAAAATTACAAAATTATATGCCTTTATATATGCTAACTTTGAAATAATCAGGTGAGAGAATGTTCTTGTGTGCCTTTGAAGAATTGTCTCCTGGAGTGGGAAAAACAGATTCTTTGAAGGATAAAATTCTACCTGAATTGTTTTACTGTATTCAAATAGATCAAAAACTTTCTGTTTAGGCGTGGATTCCCTAAAAAGGGGCAGATCTAGGGAAAAGCTTATTTGCAAGCTGCTCCCCTGATGAGTGGGGTGGAGGAGGGGGTCATGCATGCAGAAAGGGAGGGAAATTCCCAGCTCTGGAGGAGAGAGAAGGGAATACCCACAAAAATTAGAGACACTTTGGCATGGATTTAACTTCCTCTTCCGAAACTTGCTGAAACACTCCTTCAAATCAAAACAAAATATAGCAACAACAACAAAAACCCTTTCTTTCTTTTACAACTGAACAACAGTGATAATTGTGAGCCTGCTAACCGTACTTTCCCAGCAGGTCAGGCTCTAACTTGATTTAACTGCTTTTGCACTGGGACAAACGGAGACAAGGCGACTCTCCTTTCCATCCCCAGCCTCAGTCCGCGATTTGCCAATTTTTATAAATATGCCACATTGTTGGTACTGTCTTCTCACTCCTGTAGCCTACAGTCATTCTGGAAGTTCTTTGTCTTTTCTTAACCCCTTTATTTATACTGTATGTAACTGACAGAAGTCTTGAATGCACCAAAGAGATAAACTTTCCTCTCCTGTTAAATACCGATTGGGAAGGAAATACTCCCTAATGATCATTCAAAACGAGTTAAGCAGGAAGATTTCTATTACAGCTCCTGTGTGTGCATATTATAAAGCTTTGCTAGTCAAAACCTCATAGCACAAAAATAATAAAATAAATGACCTTTTGTCTCTTTAGCTATGATGTCTTCAATTAAGAGTTTGGTCAGTGTAACAATTTCCTTAGGTTATCTCCAGTATGTGATTTTATACACACACACACACTTTTCAGGTTCAAGAAAACCTCCAAATTCCAATTCAGTGTGATATTCTAAAATTTAATCTAACATTATTCATCCAAGGAGAACAAATTGGAAATTTCACAAGCATTGATTTAGTTGTAAACTTTTAGATTTTTTTTCCCTGCTCCAATCATATAAATATAATCCTCGAAAAATCCTGGGGGACAACATTTCAATGTTTTTGTTCCAGTACTTTTAATGTAGTGAAACAGAATGTTATACTCACATACACACACACACACACAGCAAACAACATCATAAATCTTAATACTCTAATGGGGATGTGTTTAAAAGCCTAGTCTAGATATATAATAAAGTCTAATTCTTCATTATGCCTCTGCTTTGGACACGGAGGTTATTCTGGAATTTATATTTGAGCCAAGCTTCCACTTATAGGGCGAGGGCAGTGGTTTGTATTCCATTTATGCATTCAAGTGCCATGAAAGCTTTGCTATGTTCAGTCTTAGATACCATTTAACAAACCCCCCCAAGCAATATTATTTATATAGTAAGTAGGAAATCCTCTAGATATTTCAAGTCAAAAAAAGTAGTGATATCATTTTTTAGATATCAAATACCTGGCAGAAATTTACCAATTCAGTTTTGAATACTCTCATAGTCTTTCCTCAATGCCAGGGGAAATTTTCTTCATGCTCTAAAAATAAGAACAACAAATTGTCAGTTAATCTCATTTTAAAATCTATAAATTTTACTTTTTATCTCCAGATGTGAGATTAGATATAGAACAAATAGAGTGGATGAAGAAAGAAAAAGAACAAAATGTTTAGGATAATTTCCCCCCTCAGAGAAAGATGGCTACGTAAATCATTGGAACACAGACTTCTCAGCTGTGAATAGGGACATCATTTGGCCTAAAAAAATGCTATAATCTCTGAAACTTTACATGTGTGGAGTCAATGAATATTTCCTTTTATTTTCATTCTCATCTGTTTGAAGGTTAAAAATTAGCTGCTGTCAATTTGAAGATCATTCATATATTAAATAAAGTCAATTAAGCCCAAGAGTTCGTAGGATTTATAAAAAAAAAATACTGAGTAAACAACTAACTTTAAAATTGTATCTATTAAGTTTGACTTTGTATGTATTTATGTCACAGTTATATCTTTATGGGAAAACAAGGAATGAAGTCTGTGCTCAGCCTACTATTTAGACATATTTATTATTCTAGATTATCTGTCTGCCACAAATTCTTTACATGAAATTGTGAGGTGCCTCCAGGTGGAAAACACTTCCTTAAAAAGAGAAAGATTCAGACAAGCTTGACAGTTGTGATCCTGTTTTTTAAAATATAACTTTAGTAGTCAGAGGAGAAGGGATTCTAAGTACAGAACAGTAAGTGTCCTTCAGTTTTCTCCCCTGATCCAAACCCCAAAGACTGTGCTCTTCTGGAATTTGTTATCCTAAAAATCTGTTGACATTAGTACACAGGAGGGATACCCATGGGGAAAGGTATAACTCCGTCAAGACAGAGACTCCCACTTCTGCTCAGGGCACAGGTTGGCTGTGGTAGTTTGAAAATTCCAGTTCCCCTTAGGCTTCAGGAGGAACCCAGAGCACCAGCTGCAGTGGTGGCCATGCCCAGTGCACACTGACTGGGTCTAGCAGCAATGATATCTTGTGGGCACCATGGGCAGTTATGGGAGACACAGAGGGGTGAGGAGAAAACCCTGGAAAGAAAGTGACAGATCCATGGTCACTAGTAGGATGTGTTTTTCTAGGACCACAGGTGAAACATCTGAGTGAGGGTCATGAAATAATGGATGGAAGAATCAAAGACACAAATTAGCTGCATTAAAATCATATAAAATCTATAGTAAATAAATTCTGTAAAGCAATTACCCTTCAATTAAAAGATAAATTAATTTAAAAAAAATTTTAAATAAAATAAAATATGACATAGACATAGAGAATAGACATGTGGTTGCCAAGGGGGAGGGATGGAGTGGCGGTTTGGGATAGCAGATGCAACTAATATATATATACAGAATATATATATATATATATATAGAATATATAGAACAGGTAACTATATTCAATATCCTGTGATAAACCATGATGGAAAAGAATACAAAAAAGAATGTAAGTACATGCATAAGTGAATCACTTTGCTCTATAGCAGAAATTAAACACACTGTAAATCAACTATACTTCAATTAAAAAAAAGTCTTTAACATGGTACCCATTCTCTCTCATATCCCTATGAGTTAATCCTATCATCTTCTTCCATAGGACTTAGAGGGAGGGGAAAAAGATTAACATCATAAGGCCACCAACCCTCAGCATCTACCTCCTTCTTGGGAAATACAACTTTCAGCTAATATCAGTCTAATAATAACATTTACATGGCCCCACTGTCTGCTGAGCATTTTTATGCATGATCATTTCATTTAATTCTCAAAACAGACCCCATGAGTTGGATACAGTGCTCACCCTTTTTATTCACATGAGGAAAATGAGGCTCAGAGAAGTAAAGTAACAAAAAATGATGGAGAATTTTGATTGAATATTTTTAAATGAATCTAGATAATAAAATGGATTGATTTATCAACCTTAGAAGGTCCATTTATGAATTTCAACCTCATGGTTGTAGACTTTACCCTTTAGGATGTTAATGTGATCAAACTATTTCATCACATGCTGTAACTTGAAAATGTATTATTTCACCTAATCCAGCAGACTTGTGGGGAGCACATTTCTAATATAACCCTATGGGTTGCCATTGCCTTCTCCCTATTTTAGAGAATAAAACCTAATTCCAGGAGGACGGATAATTTGTTTGATATCTCTCAGTCAGTGCAGAAAGGGTCAAACTCAGGGCCTCTGGCTCAGAATCTGTATCCATCACACTCAAGTCATAGCCCTCATGACCTATCACTTCCCCCACAACTACTTGGTGACCCCGGAGTCAGAAGGTGAAAGCTCTGGGCTGACAATTGGGAAATCCCAAATGGAAGCCTCCTGGCTCTTCAGCTTCTCTTTGACCTTGGGAAAGTCACAACTTTCTATTTTATTTCTCCATCTGCGGGATGGGTTAGGTAGTAATAATACCTACTGTACCCAAGCTTACATGAATGTTACAAGGAAGAATTAGATAACGTCTGCACTGAGCTTTGCTCTCTTCAGAAGAAAGTCCCTGTAAAACTGAAGGGAGAAATTCATTATGGGGGCTAATGAGATCAAAGATTGCGGCCAGGGCTGGGGAAGCTCATCCTTGCAGAGAGAGCATTTACTGCTCTCAACTCTAATAACATTCCTCCCTTAAGATTCTACAATGATTTGCAGATAGTCATTAAGTAAATCTTGCTGCCCTTAAGCAAGGTGCAATTTGCACTATAAGAGCCTAAAGCTTTATGAAAACAAAATCTTAGGAGGAGCAAAGGCAGTGCTTAAAAAAATAATCCAGGAATTAGGATCCTTACATCTGTTTTCTAATTCCCTCCTCTCTGTATCCACAAAATATCATTTTTATTTAACTCTTTCATTTTCCCTTCCTAGCAGCTAGGCAGTGCCCTTACAAGCAGACCTTGGGGTAGGCGACCCTACGCAGAAATGAAGGGAAACAAACACTCCTAAATATTAGTAACTTTAAAAAGTTTTGGCAACTCTGAAACTTTAAATAAATCCTCAGTTTTCATATTTGTCTGAACCAAAGATACTGTCTTCTGTCCTATTTTGTTGTGCAGGTCTTTTCCTTCAGAAAGTGAATAAGGCGCTCAAACCACAAAGGAACCCACTGGTCAGCTTGAAGGAATTCATCTTCCCAGAGTGCCAGGATCCATTAACCAGGTCTTGAGATGTTTGCATATTGCCTAACCTCGTTTTCTGATGTCTCAACTTGACTGCATTTCATTTTATTAAACTCTACTGGCAAAGACTCAGAGTAAAATATGCTGTGCTATCTTATTTTTGAATCTACATGTTAATCATGTCTAATTGGCCTTCATTTCCATCTGCACAGATCTTTAGTCTTCAATTCTGGAATTAGTAGATCAAATTGCAAAATCCAACCCAGTCATGACCTCGTGCGTGACATTCGCTTGACTTTGCTTCAATGTGCTGTCAAAGCCTTAAAATGTAAATTACCAGTGAGAACGAGGACCAGGTATTGAAAAGATGCTTCCATTTTTGTAATATTTCCTGTTTGAATTAGATCTGTTGAAAAGCAAGAGTTAGAAGCACAGTTGTTGTTCAGTCACTCGTTCATGTCCGACTCTTTGCGACCCCATGGACTGCAGCATGCCAGGCTTCCCTGTCTTTCACCGTCTCCTGGAGCTTGCTCAAACTTGTGTCCATTGAGTCAGTGATGCCATCCAACCATCTCATCCTCTGTCATTCCCTTCTCCTCTTGCCTTCAATTTTTCCCAGCATCCGGATCTTTTCTAATGAGTCAGTTCTTCGCATCGGGTGTCCAAAGTATTGGAGCTTCAGCTTCAGCATCAGTCCTTCCAGTGAATATTCAGGATTGATTTTCTTTAGGACTGATGGTTTGATCGGTTTGATCACCTCTCAGAGGAAGACTGACAAAAGCTTTAAATGTTTTCTTTCCTTTCTAGACCTGGTCTATAGTTTATTGAGGTCAGCATTGAAAGGCAACACACATTTATAAGAAATTGAACAGAAGCCACTAACTCCCTTCTCTCAACCTCTCCAAGAATTTTTGCCTCAAAAAAGAGAAGCCCATTCAATCTAATTCCAAAAAATAGAGGACTAACCTTACATACAGGTGTTGAGTTGATTGTAACAGGACCTCCCCATCCAAAAAACACAAGCTTTCCATTTCTCCTCATGTCGATCTCAAAGAGGAACACTTAAGCTGGGACAAATAACTTTGAAGATTTTACAAATGTTATATAGTTCAGTCACTCAGTCATGTCCGATTCTTTGCGACCTAATGAACCGCGGCACTCCAGGCCTCCCTGTCCATCACCAACACCGGGAGTTTACCTGAACTCATGTCCATTGAGTTGGTGATGCCATCCAACCATCTCATCGTCTGTTGGCCCCTTTTCCTCCTGCCCTCAATCTTTCCCAGGATCAAGGTCTTTTCCAATGAGTCAGCTCTTCGCATGAGGTGGCCAAAGTATTGGAGTTTCAGCTTCAACATCAGTCCTTCCAACTGATCCAACTGATCCTTCAACATCAGTCCTGAACACCCAGGACTGATCTCCTTTAGGATGGACTGGTTGGATCTCCTTGCAGTCCAAGGGACTCTCAAGAGTTTTCTCCAACACCACAGTTCAAAAGCATCAATTCTTCAGCACTCAGCCCTCTTTATAGTCCAACTCTCACATCCATACATGACTACTGGAAAAACCTTAGCCTTGACTAGACAGACTTTTGTTGACAAAATAATGTCTTTGCTTTTTAATATGCTGTCTAGGTTGGTCATAACCTTCCTTCCAAGGAGTAAGCGTCTTTTAATTTTATGGCTGCAATCACCATCTGCAGTGATTTTGGAGCCCAAAAATTAAAGTCAGCCACTGTTTACAAAGGTACCCTTTTGCAAAATGATTTTCTCTACCTTGTAAGTGTTTTTCTCTTGATGAAATGCAAACAGATCTAAAAGCAATAATATATCAAGTCTTATCAGTCATCTTTACCTTAGTGCAAAAGGATTGGACAGATTCCATGGGCATGGGGAAGGGCCTGGAGAGGAAAACTTAAAAGAAGTTTGAGGAGACGGGACAAACTTTGCTCAGTTTTACCTAGCCAGGTCTTTTCTCAATAATAATGCAGGTTCCCTTCTATTCTCCTGTGGTGGCTTCTTTCTTCTGGGGCAGAAATGGCACACGGAATCTTTTCTTTAAAATCTACAGAGGAATTTTGCATTAAGAGAGTAAAAAGATGAAGAAGTGGAGGAGACAGATCCTGAGCTTCATTCTTGCTTCTGTGCTCAGGAGGACACTGCTGAGAGCAGGCAAGCTGGCTGAGGTGGCCGGCTACGAGGACCTGCAACAGCACTCTGCATCCAGGTTCCAGATCAAGGGAAGAGGAGTATGAATGTAGGCCATTTCATTCTAATAATGCAAAAGAATCTGAGCCAAGAGATCAAATCAAATCTCAGTAATACAAGAAGACTGTTTGCTGCAATCTAAAGTGAATTGGGGTTACTAAGATTTAAAGAGGAGATGGTATTTCTGGTTCTTCAGCTCTAACAAATTTTTGAAGGTGAAGGAAAATTAATGTTTCTGTAAAATGAGGAATAAAAACCAAAGACCCTTGAAGTGAACTGTGCTTAAAAGTAAAGAAAAAAATAAATAATTTCACACATATTATTAGCACTTTCTACTCCTGAGGGTGACTGTTGTTAATTGCTCTTTGGTTTAGCAAACAATATGATGAGGTTTCTGGGTACACAAAGATACACATTGAGCCTAATCTGGAATTTGTTGTTGTTCAGTAGCTAATTCATGTCCAACTCTTTGCAACCCCATGGGTGGCAGCAGGCCAGGCTTCTCAGTCCTTCACTATCTCCCAGAGTTTGCTCAATTCATGTCCATTGAGTTGGTGATGCTATCTAATCATCTCATCCTCTGCCACTCGCTTCTCCTTTTGCCTGCAGTATCTCTCAGGATTAAAGTCGTTTCCAATGAGTCTACTTTTCCTACCAGGTGGCCAAAGTATTGGAGTTTCAGGTTCAGCGTCAGTCCTTCCAATGGATATTCAGGGTTGATTTCCTTTAGGATTGACTCGTTTGCAGTCCTTGCAGTCAAGGGACTCTCAAGTGTCTTCTCCAGCATCACAGTTTGAAAGCATCAGTTCTTCAGTGCTCAGCCTTCTTCATGGTTCAACTGTCACATCCACACATGACTACTGGAAAAAGCATACCTTTGACTAGATGGACCTTTGTTGGCAAAGTGATATCTCTGTTTTTTTAATACAATGTCTATGTCTGTCATAGCTTTCCTTCCAAGGAGCAAGCATCTTTTAATTTCATGGCTGCAGTCATTGTCTGCAGTGATTTTGGAGGCTAAGAAGATAAATTCTGTCACTGTTTCCACTTTTTCCCCTTCTATATGCCATGAAGTGATGGAACCAGATGTCATGATCTTAGTTTTTTGAATGTTGAGTTTTAAGCCAAGTTTTCCACTCTTCTCTTTAACCCTCATCAAGAGGCTCTTTAGTTCCTTTTTGCTTTCTGCCATTAGAGTGGTATCATCTGCATATCTGAGGTTGCTGATGTTTCTCCCAGCAATCTTGATTACAAGTTGTGATTCATCCAGCCTGGCATTTCACATGACGTACACTGCATATAAGTTAAATAAGCAGAATGACAATATACAGCCTTGATGTACTCCTTACCAATTTAGAACCAACCAACTCCATTGTTTCATATTTGGTTCTAACTGTTGCTTCTTGACCTGCATACAGGTTTCTCAGGAGATAGGTAAGGTAGTCTAGTATTTCCATCTCTTTAAGAATTTTCCAGTTTGCTGTGATCCACACAGTCAAAGGCTTTCAAGTAATCAATGAAGCAGAATTAGATGTTTTTCTGGAATTCCTTTGCTTTCTGTGATCCAACGGATGTTGGCAATTTGATCTCTGGTTCCTCTGCCTTTGTTAAATCCAGCTTTTACATCTGGAAGTTCTTGGTTCAGGCATATACTGCTGAAGCCTAGCTTGAAGGATTTTGAGCACAACCTTACTAGCATATGAAATGAGCACAACTGTACAGTAGTTTGAACATTCTTTGGCACTGCCTTTCTTTGGGATTGGAATGAAAACTGACATTTTCCAGTACTGTGTCCACTTGTGACACATTTGTTAACATATTGAGTGCAGCACTTTAACAGTATCATCTTTTAGGATTTGAAATAGCTCAGCTGGAATTACATCACCTCTACTAGCTTTGTTCATAGTAATGCTTCCTAAGGCCCACTTGACTTCACACTCCAGGAGATCTGGTCCTAGATGAGTGACCAATTTTCCAAATAATAATATAAGAAGGAAGCAGGGGGAGTGGTGAAGTGAGGGGTGAAAGAGAAAGTAGGGCTTTGGGAGTGATGGAAGGAGACCACTCAAGGCTGGCACTTGAGGGCAGGAAGATCTAATCCTGAAGATTAAGGCGACTTCTCCTTTGCATCTTGTGTTGGTGCTACTTTGGGCAATGAAGGAAGATGTTTGATGGCCTTGTGATGAGTGATGACCTTATGAAGGTAAAGCAGTGTTGACAGCCACTAGCAGACAGAGGCCACTGGATCAAGAGAGCTTACAGGGAACTCAGTAGGAGGTCAGGGTGACAGGTGGGTGGGAGGAAGAAAGCACCCATTCTGAGATCCTTAAGAACGTTAGGGAGAGTAATAGGCATTCCTTGGTACTTGGCATGAATGTTTGAGCCATTTTATTTGTAAAAGCAGAAAGAACAGAAGAGAAGAAAAGAAAGGGTAAAACCAGAATGTTAGGGGACATTCTTCATATCATTTAGACTACTCTTGCTGCGAAAGGTGTCACAATCTCTTTCCCAAGATATGTCTCTTGCCTGCTTAAGTGCTCAGATTAAGAGCCATATAGAATGGCTGGATTCTGAATCTGGGCATAGCTTCACGTAGCTCAATAGTAGGTGCTGATAACCCAGCTCTCTGGAGAGAGAGAGTTGATGGTTTTTACAGTATAGATCCCCACACCTTTTCGTACTATTCATGGGATTCTCAAGGCAAGAATGTTGGAGTGTTTTGCCATTTTCTTCTCCAGTGGACCACAATTTTTTAGAACTCTCCATCATGACCCATCCATCTCAGCTCATTTCCCATGCTAGCAAGTTCAGTTCAGTTCGGTTCAGTCACTCAGTCGTGTCCAACTCTTTGCGACCCGATGAACCGCAGCACACCAGGCCTCCCTGTCCATCATCAATTCCCGGAGTTTACCCAAACTCATGTCCATTGAGTCAGTGATGCCATCCAGCCATCTCACCCTCTGTCGGCCCGTTCTCCGGTCCTCAATCTTTCCCTGCATCAGGGTCTTTTCCAATGATTCAGCTCTTCGAGTCAGGTGGCCAAAGTATTGGAGTTTCAGCTTCAAAATCAGTCCTTCCAATGAACACCCAGGACTGATCTCCTTTAGGATGGACTGGTTGGATCTCCTTGCAGTCCAAGGGACTCTCAAGAGTCTTCTCCAACACCACAGTTTAAAAGCATCAATTCTGCACTCAGCTTTCTTCATAGTCCACCTGTCACATCCATACATGACTACTGGATAAACCATAGCCTTGACTAGACAGACCTTTGTTGACAAAGTGATGTCTCTGCTTTTTAATATGCTGTCTAGCAAGGTAATGCTCAAAATCCTTCAAGCTAGGCTTCAACCAAATGTGAACCGAGAACTTCCAGGTGTACAAGTGGGATTTAGAAAAGGCAAAGGAACCAGAGATCAAATTGCCAACATCTGCTGGATCATAGAGAAAGCAAGAGAATTCCAGAAAAACACTTACTTCTGCTTCATTGACTAGGTAAAAGCCTTTGACTGTGTGAAAGTGAAAGTTGCTCAGTCATGTCCAACTCTTTGTGACTCCATGGTCTATACAGACCATGGAACACTCTGGGCCAGAATACTGGAGTGGTAGCCTCTCCCTCCTCCAGGGGATCTTCCCAAACCAGGGATCAAGCCCAGGTCTCCTGCATTGCAGGCGGATCCTTTACCAGCTGAGCCACAAGGGAAACCCAAGAATACTGGAGTGGGTAGCCTTTCCCTTCTCCAGGGGATCTTCCCAACCCAGGAATTGAACCAGGGTCTCCTGCACTGCAGGAGGATTCTTTACCAACAGAGCTATCAGAGAAGTTGACTATCAGGGAACTTTGTGTGGATCACAGCAAACTGTAAAAAATTCTGAAAGAGATGGAAATACCAGACCACCTTACCTATCTCCTGAGAAACGTGTATGCAGGTCAAGAAGCAACAGTTAGAACCCGACATGAAACAATGGACTGGTCAAATTTGGCAAGGAGTACATGAAAGCTCTATACTGTTACCCTGCTTATTTAACTTATATGCAGCGTACATCATGTGAAATGCTGGACTGGATGAATCACAATCTGAAATCAAAATTGCTGGAAGAAATATCAGCAACTTCAGATGTGCAGATGATACCACTCTAATGGCAGAAAGCCAAGAGGAACTAAAGAGCCTCTTGATGAGGGTAAAACAGGAGAGTGGAAAACTTGGGTTAAAACTCAACATTCAAAAAACTAAGATCATAGCTTCCAGTGCCATCACTTCATGGCAAATAGATGGGGGAAAAGTAGAAACAGTGGCGAATTTTATCTTCTTGGCCTCCAAAATCACTAAGGACGGTAAATGCTGCCATGAAATTAAAGGTGCTTGCTCCTTGGAAGGAAAGCTATGACTAGCCTAGATAGCGTGTTAAAAAGCAGAGATGTCACTTTGCCAACAAAGATCTGTATAGTTAAAGCTATGGGTTTTCCCGTAGTCATGTATGGATGTGAGAGTTGGACCAAAAAGAAGATTGAGCACCAAAGAATTGATGCTTTTGAACTGTGGTGTTGGAGAAGACTCTTGAGAGTCCCTTGACTGCAAGGAGATCAAACCAGTCAATCCTAAAGGAAATCAACCCTGAATATTCATTGGAAGGACTGATACTGAAGCTGAAACTCCAATACTTTGGCCACCTGATACAAAAAGCCGACTCATTGGAAAAGCCCCCGATGCTGGGAAAGATCGAGGGCAAGAGGAGAAGGGGACGACAGAGGATGAGACGGTTGGATGGCATCATTGACACAATGGACACGAGTTTTAGCAAACTCTGGGAGATAGTGAAGGACAAGGAAGCCTGATGTGCTGCAGTCCATGAGATTACAGTCAGACAGGACTTAGTGACTGAACAGCAGCACTCACCTTGGCCAATGTCAAGCTACCACCTTTACGTCACTGAACATGAAGTTGGGAAGAAGTGGCTGCAATGGGCTCTCATTTTCTGGTGTAAACCAGCTCCAGCACACCCAGTGCTCCATCCATGTGACAGCAATTCATTCCACTCTGTCACAGGACCAGCCACCTGCCCTTCTTTCAATTCCCTTTACTTGCTCTGCTTCCCCCTGCCTCAGGACTTCTGTGCTTTCTGTTCCTTCTGCCTAGGATGCACTTTCCTTCCTTTTCACCTAATCAATATTGGCTCATCCATCTGTTCTCTGCACAACTGTGACTTCCTAAGGCATACTTTCCCTGACCTCCCCACCAGGTCAAGTACCTTAAGTCTAGACTCTCATCACACCAGGCAGTTTCCTAGCCTAGAATATATGACAGATATAATTTTACACTTATTCAACTCATGATTTGATTAATATTTGTCTCCCCTTCTTGACAGTAAACTCCATCAGGTCAGGCCTCTTCTGCTTTGGTTGACACTGCATGGCCTGGCAAATAACAGGTGTGTGACAACCATTTGTTGAATGACTGAGCATCACAGATCATCCCCTAGTCTTTGTAATTCCTCAGCTGGTCACTTTTCATTTGCAGGTGGAAAGCATAGAGCACAAACAGTTCATCTCTTTTCTTATCAGCACCCTACCTGGAGTTGCTTCCAACCAAGAAGCCCTCCCTCGGTCAGACTCACTGGAGTGTGAGAATTTACAATTAGTTCTTCGTCTCTGAGGAAACACACACCAAACCAGCAGAGGTTTAGAAATCATTTCGTGTAATCTAGAGCTACATAACAATGTCTTATGAGGTTGCCTGATAAAATCTTCATCAAATAACCATATGTTTTTTTGTTGTTCTCTTCTATCTACACATACCTGCTCAATATACTTGGCTATATCCAATTAAAATGAATTTAATCTGGAAAAAATAATAAGAGAAACTGGAATGTTTTAAGGATAGGTTTAATTTCCAGTTCTCAAAATGCTAACGTTTCACTGGTAAAAAATGACATTCCGTGCATGCGTGCATGCGTGCATGCTTAGTCGCTCAGTCATGTCTGACTCTTTGTGATCACATGGACTATAGGCCACCAGGCTCCTCTGTCTATGGAATTTTCCAGGCAAGAATACTGGAGCAGTTTGCCATTTCCTCCGCCAAGGGCTATTACCCACCCAGGGATCAAACACCCGTCTCCTTGTTTCCTGTATTGGCACTGGCACTGAATTAATGGAATTAATGGAAATAAATCATGTAGCAAGTTGAAAGGGTTTATCAAAACACTATTAAATAATAGTTGAAATGTATAGAGTAGCTAACTTCTCACAGCAGCTCTCTGAGGCACAGAGACCTTCAAGTGCTCAAGGTCAGACAGCCAGTGGCAGAGACTGGGAAGGTGAGGAGCCCACACTACTAATGACTGAACTCTGCAGCCTATGGGGAAAAGATCAAGTGCAAAAGTGATACAGTGACCCTTTAGTCAGTGAAGACATGATATGAGTGCAGACATTCAAATAGAGTTGGAAGAAGGCAAGAGGAAATTTAAATACCCACGTTAGGGTAACAGAATGGAGTAAGAAGCAGACTTTTTTACTTTTAAAATTTCATTTAAGACTGTTATAAAGCATTTTCTTAAAGGGCGAAAAATCCTGCTTGCATCTTTTGACCTGTGGGGCATACCTACACACTGTCATTGGCATCTTGCTAAGGATTCTGAAAGGAAAAGTAGACTCCAGTTTATTTTCTACAATCATATGAGCTGTGCCCTAGCCTAGTCAGAATAGTAGGAACGTGTTTTGGCAGTACAATCATAGTTAAATTTAGTTAAACTGCTTAGCTATGCATCAAAAGTCGAGAGTTACCTATACGCAGTTAAATATTACTTTCTGTAAAGAATCTTTTACGGTCTAAAGCTAGACTTAAGCAAAAATTAAAAGACACTTTTAGAGAACATGATACATTGCTCCCTACAAGTTGCTGTTTAGTACAATTCCCTTTACTAATAATCTGAACTCTCACTGACAACTTCCTATGCACCAAGACTCAATGCTAGGGTAGGCCATGCATTATTTCATTTCATTATTTCATAATTATTTCATTATTTCATTAATCCATACAAATCCCTGTGATCTACCTGCTATTACTATTCTCATCCTAGAGTTGGAAAAGTGAAGTTACTAGCTCAAGTCAACACGTTCAGCAAAAGATGCAGCAGAGTTTTCAACAAAATTCTATCTCGTTCATTCTACATGCACACACACACAAATACAAAAAGTTAAAAAGGAAATTTTCAGTTGAAAGTTCTCACAGGCCATTCATGGGGTTTGATTATTTGGCCTTGTCAATATGTGAGTTTCTTTCTGGAAACTTTTAAGAAATATATTCCATGAAGAAGCTTCTGCTTTGTAAGAAGCCTAAAGCTTTGTCACACAGCCACTTCGCTCACTGGGAAAAAAACCCAGCTTCAAGAAATAAGAAGCAGCAAAATCATAGCAGTAGTTTTCAACTTTGACATATTCAAACCATCTGGGCAGCTGTGAAAAGATTACTAATACTTGGGGCCCTCCCAGACCAATTAAATCAGAATTTCTTAGGGATGGGGGCTAGGCCTCGGTGATTTTGAAATACTACCTAAGCCCGTCATCTGCCTTCTCTACCTCCTCCACCCCAGACATGAAGGTGAAAAAAACTGTTCATTGTATAACTAGGGTAACAGTAAAAAATATTGATGCTTAAAATTTTTTTTTATAATAGGCTTAATTTTTAAATTTCTATGACTACTTATAATTGTTGTTTATTTTATAAACTTATCGAAGCTCTGCCACTGGAATTTTCCGTTTTCAAAAGTCATACCAAAAGGCAACGGTAGATGGCTCACTCCTCTCAGAAAGATCAAAGAACCAGCACTGGGTACTGAGTGGTAGATCCCAAACAGTCCTTGTACTTTAGCTTGAGGTAGCGGGTGGGTAAGAAGATAAAAATGTGATGGGGAAAATGAGAACTCAGAGCTTTCCCTAGAATAATTGAAGATTAGGTTAGAAGTCACCAAATAATGACTAGGAATGAAAATGAGCAAAAAGTGATTCCAAAGTATATGTCTTTGAAACCGATAATGAAAGTAGTGAAAGTTTGAACAAGGAAGTTGACAAACCATTAAAGTGAGTCCAAAAGTTCCCCTTAATCTTGGATATCTTTTTTCCCCTTTTTCGGTGAAAGTAAAAATGGAAGAATTGGGTTTTATATGTATAACATCTGTGAGGAAACTTGGTCTGCCTTTCCCCCGAATGTCAATATGTACCATATGGAAGGGCCCAAAAGGCCAGGAATTTTCTCTTGCTTCTATTCTTAAAAAGTTGTTTTCACTTTCACTTTTGCTGTTTATATTATTCTTCAGAGACACGAAGTAATGATTCCACTTGTCAGAAATTAATGAAAGTAAAAGTCTAGTTAAAGACTAACTTCTATCAATGTATGGTAAGTCTTATAATATGAAGTATTTGTCATAACTGAGTAGAATATAAGGGAATTGTCTTTTTTTATACAAGTATAATTTTTAACTAAAAAATAATACATTCTTTCAAGAATTTTTGCAGATCTCAATACATACTAAGGGATACTCATTTCCATCAAATAGGAAAGAACAGACTGTTATTTCTAATTTTACAGCTGGACCAGCTGAGAAATGGAGAAAAGGTGATTTGATGAAGATCTCCAAATGAAGCTAAGCTCATTACTCCCAATCCAGAATTCTACTGTCAAATGACTTTTCTCACTTTATTACCTCTGGGTTTGATAGAAGTTTGAGGTTGCATTTTCACTGTTAAGGATACTTGTGTCCTAGTTCTAGGGTCCATCATGACTAAGAGCTCAGAGCCCAACTTTAGTCATTAGTTTCAACTTTTGATCCAACACTCACTCTAGACCCATGTAAACCCAGAGACCCTGCTGGAAACTGTGGTGGCGGGGGTGGGGGGGTGATGAGAACACATCTTTCCCACAGTGCTTATAACCCAACCCAGGACTAGATGCCAGAAACACTAAACCACAGTAACAGTCAGATTTCTCCCTATGTGTGACTATGTATCATCAGAGACCCATTTCAGTATGCATTATAAAGTATTGAGCTTTAATTTAGACCTACAATCTGGCAGTGTGTTCAGGGGTAGCAATGCATTGACCTTGTCCTAAAACTCTGCTAGAAAATGTGAATGTCTTTCTTTCAAGCCCATTCATTACCAGGCCTCAGTGAGCAAAGAGAGGGGAATCATGGGGGTGGCCTAGTGTAGATAGCTGTGGCTAAAGGAATACCAGTAGCCATGGCCAAGGGAGCAGGTAAACAGTGGTACAGCTTAACCACATCCTTCTGGCATGAGGTCACTTGAACCTTGGCCCAGCTCTGCATACAAATAGGTAAATGTCTACCTGTTTATTCTACCTGTGCATGGCAAGTTTTTTTTAGTAAAACCGAGTCCTACTTAATGTTCAGAATGGGAAGGTGTTGACAATCCTTTTCAAGAATGTGAGAAATTCTAGCCGAGTAACCATTATCCGCAATTGCATATGCAAACCTATGTGGTGATGGTGGTAATAGAGTTGTCCTATGGTTCATTTAATTCCCGAGTACTTGATTAATCCCAGTTGGAACTACAGACTAGTACTGGATCTACTACTATGCATACTACCTCTGTGAACAGACCATGTAAATCTACATTCAGAATTTGTTTTAAATTTTTAAATGTAAATTATTATGAACATTTTGGGGAAGTTACAATAAATCCAATTACCACGGCCTTTTTCTACATAAAATTATTTATTGTTCTCTATTACCTCTAGAATGAAGTCCAAACTGCCAAGGTAAGAAGTAGAAGGTCTTTGATAGACTATTTCCAACCCATCTCTCCATCTGTATCCTTTCCCACTCTCTACCTTCTCTCCCACCTCCCCAGAGTGTATTCCCTGTTCTTGACCCAGAACTAACCATTTTTGGAGTGTGTTATTGGCCAAGATCGCAAGCTTGAGGTCTGTAGACCCAATCATCCTATCAGTTCAGTTCACTCGCTCAGTCGTGTCTGACTCTTTGCGACTCCATGAATCGCAGCACGCCAGGCCTCCCTGTCCATCACCAACTCCCAGAGTTTATCTAAACTCATGTCCATCGAGTCGATGATTCCATCCCATCTCATCTTCTGTCGTTCCCTTCTCCTCCTGTCCCCAATCCTTCCCAGCATCAGGGTCTTTTCCAATGAGTCAGCTCTTCGCATGAAGTGGCCAAAGTATTGGAGTTTCAGCTTCAACATCAGTCCTTCCAATGAACACCCGGACTGATCTCCTTTAGGATGGACTGGTTGGATCTCCTTGCAGTCCAAGGGACTCTCAAGAGTCTTCTCCAACACCAAAGTTCAAAAGCATCAATTCTTTGGCACTCAGCTTTCTTCACAGTCCAACTCTCACATCCATACATGACTACTGGAAAAACCATAGCCTTGACTAGATGGACCTTTGTTGGCAAAGTAATGTCTCTGCTTTTAATATCCTGTAGACATGTTTTATTTGGGTCTTACAGTGTTTAAAAAGATTTTTGTTCGGTCATTGCACAGGACTTCTACCTTCTTGTGAAAAAAGAGATTTGTCAACATTAGGCCTACATTCCTATATGGCAGCGACCAGTTGAAGCTAAGCAATGGCTTTCTACTTCAGACGTGGCATGCAGTCTCTAATTCTCCACAATTACTTCCCCTTTCCGTTGTACCATTCCTAGGTTAGACATTCATTTTCTTTATCTGCCTGTCCCCTAGAAGACCATACACTTTTCACTTCCATATTATTCCTTCATACTTGTTCCTTTTTTGGAAATGCTCTTCTGAGTCTTTCTGGTAGACCTCTACCAGTCCCAATTCAATATCTCCTTCACTGTGAAATCTTTCATTTGTCTCTTTCATCTATAATCCCTTAGATACATTTTTATCATAGGATTGATCATAATATATTAGAGTTCATTATAAGCATTAGCTCTCTGAGTACCTGTTCCCTCAAATTCAAGAATCTGGATCTATTTACTTCATTTCTGCCAGTATTTAGCACAGATGCTAATGAATGGATAAATTTCCAAGTGAGTCTGGATGTAATATAGAAAAGAGTAAATCAATTCCCACAACACTGAAAGAAGAGCAGATTTTTTCTGAGTCAGGCACTGGATGTGTTAACAGTGGTTGAAAGTGGGGCAAAAAAGTAGGGTAGTAAGAAAGTTAAGAACATAGGCAGAATTCTTACTTAAGAAATTCAGAAAACAGGACACATAATTGTATGTACCCTGGAAATACAGGCAGGTAAATGATAAGTACACTCAAGGAAAACTGTGAAGAAAGCATATGGATACAAAAGTATTTGTATTTATAATCTCTAGCTAAGAACATTTTCAAATGTAATCATATTATTCTTTCAATCAAGGAAGATCAAATTCTGAAGTTGTTTATAAACCTATTCTTTGACATTATACAGATAAGAGGTTCCAACATCCAAAATGTGTGTTGTGTGCTCCTCTCATTTTCCTGAACTTTCACTAAAAAAAATGAAGGAGAAGTAGAGGAAATTACTAAATTCATTAACATCTTTTTGTATATTTTTAAATTTTTACTTTTTTGGCCATGCCGTGTGGCATGTGGGACCTTTGTTCCCTGACCAGATGTTGAGCCCACACCCTCTGCATTGGAAATGCAGAGCCTTAACCACTGGACCATCAGGGAAGTCCCAAAATTCATTAACATCTTAAGGTTTGACTCGTAGGTAGAAACCTACGAGGTTAGGTAGAAACTCGTAGGTAGAACAGAGTTCAGCTGTATATTTCCAACGATTACCATTGCATGGTCTTTAGATCTTTTATGCTTACATCTTAAATTAATTCCAGTAAGCAGTAAAAGTATGGGGAAACAGTTAAACAGTTGTTTATGAATGAGATATATGAAAACCAAAAATGGTTGCACACATCATAACAACAAAACTAATACTATGTGCTAATACATAACAATAGTCTGCTTTATATAACGGATTCTTCTGTATCAGTCTAAGGGACACACATGTTTTCTTGTATAATTTTAGAACACTTCCTTTAAAGATTCTAACTGAAGTACTCTGACAAATGGGTGCTTTATCCTTCTTATTACCTACTATTAATCTACTCCTACTTCTTTTCCATTAGCTTCTTAAAAAGAAGACACATGTAGAAAGTGACCTAGAAAGACTAGTTGCCAAGTTTTTAAATGAAAAAAAGGAAGTGTAGTGTTTTTAAGGTGACAAGTTTATGTGGGAGTGTTATTTTCAGTGACTTCAAGGAACCCTGATATTTTTCTGGTATAACATCAAGTTAGTGATATGCTCTTAATTTTTTTTAAAAAAGTGTTCTCTCTCTTACAAAATCCTGTTGAAGAAATAAAGCATACACATTGAAGTATAAGATACTAATTTCCTCAAGTATCTTCTATGAAGTTACAAAACTCGTGATGAAATAACAGCCTCTCTAAGCACTGTGTTAAATACCTCTGACTTCAGTTTATGCCGTTAGAAGGTCCCTGGCATCAGAACATTCATTCTCAGTCCATGTCCCTTAAACCTTTGCTCTATAAGCAAATAAGAGATAGAAAGGTTAAGAAGAAGAACTGAAATGTCTTATTCTGAGAGGAAGAAAGTATGTCTCCACATTATCGTTCTGAAACATCTATTATCATGGTCACCAGTTTTTAGAATTAATGTTTTATTTTACTTGAATGAACAGCAAAATGTATAGGCTTCACAACCTATACATATATTTTAAAAACTGGCTTCTTAAATCTGTTTTATTGATCTTAGGAAGCTAAAATTGACTCCTTTGGGAAACTGACTAAAATTTCACCAGGATATTTAAGACAAAACGAGACTAGTTGTAGTATTATTTTCTTCTATTTCTATTCTTTACCATAGGAGAAATTAACTTTTGACTTTTAAGAATACAAAGTTCATTATCTCTTTTTAAATAAATCACTCAGTATGAGCTCCTGTCTATCATTTTCCATTGACATAAATGACCTCCCCAACACAGCAGAGCCTACCATAATTCAGCTTACTTAACTGAGCATATGCTTTTTTAAAAAAGTTATTTATTTACTTATTTATTGCCTGCCTTGGGTCTTCGTTGCTGCATGCAGGTTTTCTCTAGTTGCAGCAAGCAAGAGCTTTTCTTCATTGCAGTGGCTTCTCTTGTTGTGGAGCACAGACTCGAGAGTATGTGGGCTTCAGTAGTTGCAGCATGTGGACTTGGGGGTTGTGGTTCCTGGGCTCTAGAGCACAGGCTCAATAGTTGTGGCTCATGGGCTCATTGCTCTGTGGCATATGGGATCTTCCTGGACCAGGGCTGGAATCCGTGTCTCCTGCATTGGCAGGCGAATTCTCAACCAATGGATGACCATGGAAGTCCAGTACATGCTTTTAAAAGAATGCTTAGTTTTGTTGTTGTAGCTTTATTTTATGTTTGGGTCATTACATTGCCTGCTACCACGTAGTCTGAGCCATTTGCAAAACCCTTATTTTTAAATTATATTAAAAATGTATATATTCCATCCCATGGACGGAGGAGTATGGAGGAGCGTGGTAGGCTACAGTCCATGGGGTCACAAAGAGTCGGACACGACTGAGCGACTTCACTTCACTTCACTTCATATAATATACAAATATAGATGTAGAGAAATTAGGGTTGGTGGCAGTCTGACACCTTTTGACTTTGCCACTTACTAGCTGTGTGATCTTGGGAAATTTTAATTCAGTCCCCTCATCTCAAAAAGGAGGACAATGCCTAAACGATAGTGTAGTTGTAAAGATGAAATGAAATAAGTGGTATAGTCCCTGGAACATAAAAGTGAAAGTGAAGTTGCTCAATCGTGTCCAAATCTTTGAGATTCCATGGACTGTAACCTGCCAGGCTCCTCCATCCATGGAATTCTGCAGGCAAGAATACTGAAATGGGTTGTCATTTCCTTCTCCAGGGGATCTTCCCCACCCAGGGATTGAACCCAGGTCTCCTGCATTGCAGGAGGATTCTTTTCCAGCCGAGCCACAGGGAAGCTCAGAACATAAAAGCATGAGCAATAAATGATGATGACAACAAAAATGATGACATGATGGAGACGATAGGAAAAAGAGGAGAATGGTCTTTGGTTATTCCCTATCCAGGCCTTTATCCTAGATAGAATTCAGGAATTCTTCACTCAGTCCAGGAAATGTAAGGAAGAGAGTGGGGTTCATTGACAGGCTGTGCCAAAGAAATGATGAACTTTTCTTTAAAAATCCCCTCATTCATTCATTAAATATTTACCAAAAAAGTTATTTATTTATTTATTTGTTGCCTGCCTTGGGTCTTCGTTGCTGCATGCAGGTTTTCTCTAGTTGCAGCAAGCAAGAGCTTTTCTTCATTGCAGTGGCTTCTCTTGTTGTGGAGCACAGACTCGAGAGTATGTGGGCTTCAGTAGTTGCAGCATGTGGACTTGGGGGTTGTGGTTCCTGGGCTCTAGAGCACAGGCTCAATAGTTGTGGCTCATGGGCTCATTGCTCTGTGGCATATGGGATCTTCCTGAACCAGGGCTGGAATCCGTGTCTCCTGCATTGGCAGGCGAATTCTCAACCAATGGATGACCATGGAAGTCCAGTACATGCCCAGTATGAGTGCCCAAAGTGTGTCAGGCACTTTTCTAGGCAAAGGAGATACAGCTGTGAAGAAACAAGGTCTCTTTCCTTCTTGAGCCTATATTCCAGTGGACGAAGAGACAATTATAAGAGTGAGTCTAAATACACTGTTCATCAGAAAGTGGTTAAGTGCTACAGAGAAAAATTCAACAAGGAAGGGGGCACTGTAAATTTAGAGATGGGAAGCAAAAAGAGTAGACAGAGTACCTAAGAAGATCTCTCTGAAAAGGGAAAGTTGAATGAAGACCTAAAGGAAGAAAGGAAGCAAATCACGTGGACAGATTTGCCATCTGGACAAGACCATCCAGGCAGAAGAAAAGCAGGACCTGAAGTGGGCACATACCAATCATATTCCAGGATCAGCTAAGAGGTCATGACGACTGGAGTGGCGTGACCAAGGGCCATAGGACGATACAAGGTGTCAATACAAAGTCAGTGCTGGAGGCAAAGAGGTGGTGAATCACGCATATGTCATCATCTGGATTTGGGTTTTTATGCTAAATTGGCAAACAATCAGGTTTCAAGCAAAAGAGTAACATGGCCTAATTCATCTTTTAAAAGGGCCTGGCTACTGCATTGGAAACACACTGGAGGCAGTTACAACAGTATCATTTTTAGGTGAGAGAAAAAAGCAGCTACTCACAGGGTGGTAGCAATGGAAGTGGTGAGATGTGGTCGTATTCTGGATATTTTTTAAAGGTAGAGCCAATGAAATTTCTTGATGGATAATCTCCAAGTTTCATAAACGGAAGAGTGGAAAGACTTGGAAGGGTCCAAAGATGAGAACCATAGATGAGCAGAGAAAAAGGACACAGAAATGAAAGGAGATGGATTATAATAGTTTGTTGCAAGGGGCTTCAAGGTCATGGGTGCGGAGCACAGCTCATTGTAACAGGAAATTGGCCATGGGGGCAGGGCTGTGAACAAAGATGAGCAATTCTGCCTCCTCCTTGCCTACCAATGGGCCTTGATGATCTCATCTTACCATCAGCTCTTCCACCTTAACCTACTCTCCATATTCATTAGAGGGACACCTGCTTCATTGTTTAATTCTAACTTAATTTTTCCATTAAACAGAAAATAGCTTACTAAAGAACTTACTGTATAAATAAATACTGTAAAAAAAAGTTTAGAAAGGAAATGCCTATCCATTTGCTTCATGTGCAAAGAAAATATTATGTAAAATATTGACTTATGGATGTGCTGGTTAGAAATCATTCCTGTAGATTTATTAAAGCAGGATGCTGTTAATCCTAACTGGCCTATGACACCTTGAGCTCCTAAGCTTTTCTGCCCTGATTCTGTTCCTCGTTAACTTTTCCTCTCCACCAGGAACTCCTGGGAGTTCTCTTCTTGGCCCATTCCCTTTCTCATCCTAACTCTCTCTCTGGGAGCTCAAATACCCCACATAACCACCAACCATATGCTGATGAAGTTGATGCTCCTCATTTTTTCATTTCTTGGTACTTATCCAATAAAAACAATACTTCACCGGGCATCTCCCATCTCTCATAGGCATCTCAAAAACCACAGATCCCAAACCATTATTTTCTCTTTCAACTCCTCTCCTCCTTATCCAGAATTTCGTCTCCCACAAAATATATCATTTATGAAGTCTCCAGAGCCAGAAACCTAAGAGTGACCCTGAACTTTTGTATTGACCTCTTTCTCAACTCAACATCTGTTAGTCTTGTTAATTCTACAATTAAATATTACTTCCTCCCCTATACCACTTCTATAATTCCTGCATATTTTTGTCATTACATATATCAAAAGACTTAGCAATTATGTATTTCTGTGTCTGTGTTCTCTGTTAGCCTGTGAATTTCTTAAGGGAGGACACTGGATCTTCTTATAGAGGTGAATTGACTAATTCCAGATTTCAGTAGAGTGAGACTAATTGGTAAGGGCTTGGAGCTAAAGACAGAAGTGACTGTAGCAAGTAGCACTGAGAAGAAAGGGGCTGTAACAGTGAACAGCATTGCAAAGTTGATCTTAGATAGCACCCCCTAGAGTTGTACAAACACAGTCTGTACAGCTACCTGCAGAGGTCCTGATTAAATACACTTGAATCCACAGTGAGAATTTGCTGAATGCCTGCTGTGGAACCAACACCATGATAGGTGCTGGAGGAGAATAAGGAAGTATCAGACACAGTCCTCTTTCCTCCAAGAACACAATCCATGACAGCACAGAATTCATTGATTTACTTGATGGAGTTCATGGACAGAGGAGCCTGGCGGGCTATGGTCTTTGGGTTGCAAAAGAGTCAGACATGACTGAAGCAACTTAGCACGCATGCACGCACTTGATGGAGACTGTGTCCTGGGAAGAGGAAAAAAAAAAAAACATTGTTGGGGCAGGAGGTAAACTTGAGAAGGGAGTCAAAATGGGTAAAATCCAGTAGAAAAGGAGACTCTAAAGGAAACAAACACAAACATTCTGGAATGTGTTCACAGGATAATCAAGAGATGAGCTTCCTGCCATGGGACTTTGGGAAGGAAGGCAGGGCGGGGGAAAGACTGAAAAGCTCAGCAGAGGAGGAAGATGGAAAGCCTGCAAGAGTCATTCATTTGAGCAAAATATAGTTTAAATCTGATCCTCTAGTCTACTAAAGGTTGATATTTCTCCGGGCTCTGTTGAGTTTCCTGAGGTCTTCTTACATAAGATACATGATGACATGGATCCAGCAGTCTTTGAAAGAAAAGGAAGAGAGAGGGCGTGCCTGACATCAATCACTGAAAACATACCAGCTGATTAAAGAGGGGCATTATTTCACTTTTTTTTTTTTTTCTGTGTGGCAGGTGGGGTCTCTGTTCCTCAACCAGGGATGGAACCCACGTCCCCTGCATTAGAAGTGTGGAGTCTTAACCACTGGACTAACAGGGAAGTCCCTGGTATTATTTCACTTTAAAAGGAGGCTCTTGCTTCCTCCTAGGGACTCAGAGGCTGATCACTGCAATAGGACAGGCAACATTAAAAGAAATTGAGCAGTGGGCAAATCAGAGTTAGAATTTCACAGTAGAACTTTAATTATAGACTATACAAATATATGTTTAAACTGCAGAAAGAGGACTTGGAGCCTGATCCAAAGAAACATCTTTGTGCGTGTGATGGAAACAGACTACACATCAGTTAAAGAAAGGACAAGAAAGGAAATGAAAGAGAGGTGTGAGGTTTGTTTCCCTAAGCACCCTCTCCAGTTCTCAGTGAGTGCAATAGACTACCAAACATGACAGAAAACTCATCGTGAAACTCGAGCCAGTGGCAAAGCAGAATGAGCAATTTCATAGAACAACAACGGACATGAGGTCTGCAGCAGATCTACAAAAGGAAGAAAGTTAACTGTTAAACCTCCAACAGTTATGTTCTGCCTGGTTTAGGAACAACAAAATTTAGAGGCCATAGAGTCTTAACTTTAATCCTCAGATATAAATGTTTTCCTTTCATAAACTTGCTTAGAAACTGAACATACAAGACTCTAGGAGATTTTTTTTTCTGTAATTTGTTGTGCATTATCAGCTATTTACATAATTACTCTAATTAAGCTAGTTACAGCAGTTCCTGTAAATATGTGAGAGATCACTGAAACATGTAATTATGTCCTTATATCATTAATTAAACTATATCAGCTGGGAAAATTACTGTAAATATGTCTGGAGGTGTCATTAGTCTGTGTAATGGAGACATAGAATTCTTTATTGAATTACAATAAAGTGCTCTGCACTAATGATCCATTTAAAACACCACTTGTGATTTTTAAAGTTTAAGATCCCAGGCATAAAAGAAAATTCTATCTTTCATACCCATAATGACTTGAAAAACTGATACAGGTTATAGACTTCCTTTATTACCAACTAGGGTAGAATGCAAATTGACAAGTGGGCCCAATTCCCTAATGGTCATTCCTGGAATTGCAGTGGGAGTGAGCCCTGAGATTTTCCCCTGGTAGAGCCATAGCCAAGGCCCATCCAGGAGAACATGTCTGCCTCCCATGCCAGACCAGTCCCCCATGCCAGATAGGACCCCACTGTTCCCTCCTGGATTCTCTTGTACCTTACCACTAACCTCTTTTCTTAGTGTTTATGTGTAGATATCCCAATGGCCCTAGCCAAAATATTAGATTAGTAATAGTAGGATTCCTAGGAAAGACTGCCTTTTAAAAGATACAAACATTAGCAGTCCTTCTTAAAGTACTACATTTCTAAAGATAGAATTTCAGGTATTGTGAGCATGATTGGAAAGCCTGAGAATCCAGTCTCTTATCCTTTCAAATCAGACAGCTTCTGACTTCCCCTGAGGCAGGCCCTAGAGCCTGCATTTGGAGGTACTTCAAGCCTCATACCAGGAAATCATATCCTGATTCAGTCAAGAAAAAAATGCAGACAGCTCTGCCTGGGGATGGCAGGTGAAGGCCACAAAAGCCCTTATTGGTTCAAAGGATGCTTGCTGTATAGGAAAAGGTAACTAGGACTAAAAAGATGAGGGGATCCCCAGGGCTTCAGAAAGACACACAGGAAACCCCCTCCCTCAGAAAATAACAAACAGAGAAAGCTTTCAGTTCTTCAAGTGCAAAAAATAAAAGCTTATGACTAGAATTCTGATTCTCTTTAGTTTAATGTTTATTTCTGGGGAGAGGAAAAGGTTAACTTTGTTCTTATACCAAAATCTTACATGAGTTTTCATCTTTTCTGGAAATCAACATCTACATTCTAAAAGTTCTAATTCTTTGAAGTAGAAAATGCTAAGTTTTGGAAGAAAACACATGATTTTATCTTTAATAATTATAAAATATAATATTTCCATTCATCTCTAATCTTTGTATGTAGCAGATAACGTGCTTGACTAAGTTTCCATCAAATTGACATTTATGGACTGAACAGATATTTGAAAACTAGATTTGAGTTATTACAATTTCTGCCTTCTTTCAACTTCATTTCCTGAGGCAGAATTAAATTCATTTCACAAAATGACACCTAATAACATACCTCACTTTTTGGGTCCACCAATGACTTAATGTATCTAATGATTACTACGAAATTCTCCCTTCTAAAAATGAAATGAATATGTTTATTATCACTGACATGCAATTCAAAGTGTTCCTTAAAGTCTACTCACAGATCCAGGTTGAGAACCCCCAAAATACACTTTGAGCTTTTAATATTTTTTGAATTGTGAGTGTTATCTATTAGGACCTCTGAACGAAAGTGAAAAACCAACCAAAAGTCTTTTTTTCAACCAAAATGAAAGAAAATCATGGTTGGTAATAATGTATAATACAAAATACTGGCAATATTTTCATGCAAACACTAGTCAGGAAATCAAACCAACTTTAGTACATAAACACTACATATACAGCTTATTCCACTCCCTCATCCTTACTTCTTTCAATGAATTTTCATAAGGTTCAGAATATTTTATGTTTTCAAACATATTCCTGAGGTAACATTGTCTCTCTGACCCTACAGTGTTGTCATACCTGCCCCCATCCCCTACCTAACCGCCCCCCACGCCCGCCCCGCCAAGTAAGGCAGTCCCAGCATATCTCTCCGCTGGCCCCAGATTGTCAACTCCTGTCTTTATGTCAGGATTCACCTCCCTTCAGAGCAATCTGGTCTTCTCAAGGCGAAGCATGGCTCTGAAGACAGATTCCTTTCCAAATAAACTCTAGTAAAATTTGGGGCACAGGTTGTGAGGAGAAAACAAAATAGATGCGATCTTTCCCATTTTCTGACTCCCTAGGAGCATCATCCCCAAAGTTGCAACTCAGTAAACAGAGCATCTGGCCATGAGATACTGCTCTGGCCTCAGAGAAGGGATTTGAGTCCCCTGCAAACTGTCTGCTGCTTTTCTTCCACTTGGTGACAGTCAAGGTGTGATCTTACTCGAAAGCCCTCAGTTAAGCTGTGCAATGCAACTTTCCAAATCAAG
The DNA here is from genome assembly GCF_054371585.1 of Giraffa tippelskirchi. Classification (NCBI taxonomy): domain Eukaryota; kingdom Metazoa; phylum Chordata; class Mammalia; order Artiodactyla; family Giraffidae; genus Giraffa; species Giraffa tippelskirchi. The sequence goes on from NC_137283.1 coordinate 137,262,161, forward strand.
GTTTAGATCTATAACGAGATGGAAAAGCAATGTGAAAACTGTATTTTTCATACTGTCCTGAAGTTTTATGCCTCCTGGCAAGCAATTGCAGGAGCTAATCTCTTGATCAACCACAGTAAATAAGACTTGAGGATCACATGCCTGGCCACAGAGTTTATCCCAGGCTACTGAATGACAAATGGAGTCCCTGACACCATCAGTGAATTAACTCACCTCAGGTAGGTAGTTGTTCTCATACAGTAGCCTCAACATGACTGTTTACATTAGGGAAAATAAAAATCTAGTATGCAACATTAAAGACTTAAATGATACGCAAAAAAGCACGTGTCTTTGATGAAACTGTTTTTTTTTTTTTTGAACATTTTTAGTTCAGTTCAGTCTCTCAGTCGTGTCCGACTCTGCAACCCCATGGATTGCAGCATGCCAGGGCTCCCTGTCCATCGCCAACTCCCAGAGTTTACTCAAACTCATGTCCATCGAGTTGGTGATGCCATCCAACCATCTCATCCTCTGTTGTCCCCTTCTCCTTCTGCCCCGAATCCTACCCAGCATTAGGGTCTTTTCCAATGAGTCAACCCTTCGCATGAGGTGGCCAAAGTATTGGAGTTTCAGCTTCAACGTCAGTCCTTCCAATGAACATTCAGGACTGATTTCCTTTAGGATGGACTGGTTGGATCTCCTTGCAGTCCAAGGGACTCTCAAGAGTCTTCTCCAACACCACAGTTTAAAAGCATCAATTCTTCGGCACTCAGCTTTCTTGATAGTCCACCTCTCGTATCAATACATGACTACTGGAAAAACCATAGCCTTGACTAGATGGACCTTTGCTGGCAAAGAAATGTCTCTGCTTTTAAATATGTTATCTAGGTTGGTCATGACTTTTCTTTCAAGGAGTAAGTGTCTTTTAATTTCACAGATGCAGTCACCATCTGCAGTGATTTTGGAGCCCAAAAAAATGAAGTCTGCCTCTGTTTCCACTGTTTCCCCATCTATTTGACATGAAAAGATGGAACCAGATGCCATGATCTTAGTTTTCTGAATGTTGAGCTTTAAGCCAGCTTTTTCACTCTCCTCTTTCACTTTCATCAAGAGGCTCTTTAGTTCTTCTTTACTTTCTGCCATAAGGGTGGTGTCATCTGCATATCTGAGGTTATTGATATTTCTCCCAGCAATCTTGATTCCAGCTTGTGCTTCCCCCAGCCCAGCATTTCTCATGATGTACTCTGCATGTACGTTAAATAAGCAGGGTGACAATATACAGCCTTGACCGTACTCCTTTTCCTATTTGGAACCAGTCTGTTGTCCCATGTCCAGTTCTAACTGTTGCTTCCTGACCTGCATACAGGTTTCTCAAGAGGCAGGTCAGGTGGTCTGGTATTCCCATCTCTCTCAGAATTTTCCATAGTTTGTGGTGATCCATGCAGTCAAAGGCTGTGGCACAGTCAATAAAGCAGAAATAGATGTTTTCCTGAAACTCTCTTGCTTTTTCGATGATCCAGCGGATGTTGGCAATTTGATCTCTGGTTCCTCTGCCTTTTCTAAAACCAGCTTGAACATCTGGAAGTTCACGGTTCACATATTGTTGAAGCCTGGCTTGGAGAATTTTGAGCATTCCTTTTCTAGCGTGTGAGGTGAGTGCAATTGTGTGGTAGTTTGAGCATTCTTTGGCATTGGCTTTCTTTGGGATTGGAATGAAAACTGACCTTTTCCAGTCCTGTGGCCACTGCTGCCACATTTTACATTTTAAAACATTTTACAACATGCTAAATAGAATGCACCCATAGGGGTACTATATTAATTACAGGCAGAGGAAGAACTAGACCAAACTGAAAAAACCAAGTTAATTCTAGGCTTCTTCTCAAGTCCAGCAAATAGAGTACTCTCACTAGGCTTTTTCTCCTACTGAATAAGGTTTTTCACTCCACTATCTAATCTGGGCCTGTTCTCAACCAAACCCCCACTCAAAAACGAATGCACCTCAGAGGTAATAATTATAAATGGATCCATGTGGTCATTTAATTCAAAGCAATCCTTTGAACAGGAATCTGATATTACCCTAGGGTGACTAACTGTCAGGTAGATAAGTGACAGCATCTATGGACAGGACAGTCTACTGAGAACACATTAGATTAGGTGATACAGGCCAAGTCCTCACCAGCATCTTCTCTGGTTGATGGATAATTATAGATAACCTCAGCTCTCTCCCACAGAACCTTATGCACCTTGAGCTTCCCTGGTGGCTCAGTGGTAAAGATTCTGCCTGCCAATGCAGGAGATGAGGGTTCAATCCCTGGGTTGGGAAGATCCCCTGGAAAAGAGAATGGCAACCCACTCCAGTATTCTTGCCTGGAGAATTCCATGGACAGGGGAATCTGTTGGGCTACTGTCCATGGGGTCGCACAAGAGTCAGGCAGGACTTAGTGACTGAAAAGCAACAGTTAATTTAACAGTTGTAAAACATATTTGTGTTCTTATATTATTCACAGTTTGTAAAACACATTGACACATATTATCCACTTGATCCTCACCTAGATTCTGTATAATAGGTACCATCTCTATTAGATAAATGAAGATCCAGGCTTAAGTGTTAAGCATTTTGCCCAAAGTTACACAGCCTATTTGGGAGTGCTAGGACAACTCAGGGTCTCTGATTCTAAATCAGATCTGCATTTCTGCTGTCATGCTACCCTGCCTTCTGTCACTGACCCAGTCAGCCTGTTCACTCATTTAATAAAGTAAAATGTTAATTATTTAGGTAAAATTCTAATATTGGATAATCTAAAAGGAACCTACTGGGAAATTTTTCCTTATTTTCAGCATTCAGAATTCTGTAATTCTGGTCCTTTAAACTATGATGAAGGTGAGCCTGAAAGGCTTGAAGACAGTTTATTAATAAGTATCTGATCTTGAAAATTTTCATGTTTTATAGCTACACTGTCTAATACAGTAGCTACTAGCTACATATGACCACTGATTAATTGAACTGTGGTTTGTATGACTGAAGAAATGAATTTTAAATTTTAGTTATTTTAAAATTAATTAAACATCACATTTAAAACCTGACACTTGCTTCAGTTATGGAAAACTTTTAAGTATGTTTGAAACAATTTGACTATGTAAATTTACCTTTTGAACTGTTCATTTTGTGAATTCTCATAACAGATTAAATACTTCTGATAAAAATTCAACATGTGAATTGAGATATTATACCAAAACTGAATGTAAAATATCTTCATAATAATTTTTAATATTGATTTTGCATTGAAATGATAATATTTAGCTATACTAGGTTAAGTAAAGATATTGTTGCAGTTAGGTTGCCAGTTTCTTTTTGCTTTTTAAAAATATGGCCATGAAAAAATTTTGAGTAGACACATGTGGCTGGCATTAAATTTTGTCAGCATTAACCTACAGAAAATTCAATTATCTGTGTATCTGGGAAAAATTATAGATGATATACAGAAAATGCTGCTCTTCATTTTACTGATAAATTTTAATTTTGACTAGACTGAGTCTCAGATCATTCATTACTAAGATCTTTCAGGGATGCTGCTTTCTCTGAAAGGTGCTACTCTCTGAGACAGCCAGACACAAGGCAAGAAAGTGATTTTTTATTTGTTTGCTTTGTGTGTGTGTGTGTGTGTGTGTGTGTGAGAGAGAGAGAGAGAGAGAGAGAGAAAGAGAGGTGGGCATGGAGAGACAGGCCTAAAATCCTGAAATTGACACAACTCTTGAATTACAGGCTATGTTCTTATTCAGTGCTCAAATATTTATGAAATATCTACAAAGTGACAGTGACTTGTTACATGCAGGTTCTTAGAAACCAAAATGCTGGTCTCTGAGGTGCTTATCATAAACCATCAAATCAGCATCATCAGATTCTGCCTATTAAAAATGCAAATTCCTGGATTCCAGTGAGGCCTATTGAATTAGAATCTATTGAACTTCTGGATATGTTTACTTAGGAATATACATGTTGAATGGCAATCCTTAAGTCACTAAAATATGAGACCCACTGTTCCAGAGGACTCGATAGAATGAAACGAAGGTTAAATATAAAGTAAGCACTCTGATGGCTTCGCAGGTGGCTCAATAGGTAAAGATGCTGATTCGCTGTGTGCCATGAAAGGTTTTCTTGAATAGAAGGCTTCTAATCTGAGACTGGAATGACAAGCAGAAATTAGTCACCAAAGAGGGATGAGAGGAAAGTCATAAGCAGAGGATCAGAATGAGCAAGGTACCTAGGCACAGATCCTTCCAGCACATGTGGTGACATATGAGCAGTGGACTGTTAGGAGGGCACAGGAAGATACAAGGCTATAAAGAATCTTACATAAAATGCTAAGGATTTCTGTCTCTATCCTGGAGGTAGGTTGCTTTTTAGGGTGAAGAGCACATTGATGAACGTGGTAGGAGAGGCATGTGTAGGGGGAAACAGTTTCCAGATGGCACTGATAATCTGGTCCAGAGACACTGCTATAAGTAGGATTTTAAGCAAATGTGAATAAATGAGACTGAAGCCATCCTAACTCTTAACTCAGCACAGGAAGCTGACAAGTGTCTAAACTAAAGTGGTAGTAGAAGGGATAAAAAGATGGGAAACTATTGAACAAATGTTAAAGACGTGCATTTATCAGGAATTTGTGTTTGATTGAATGCCAGGGAAGAGAGAGCCTAGGGTGACTTTCAAGTACCTGGTTTGTCTAACTGAAACAGAGGTGATGCCTTTCACTGAGAGAGAACACCAAAAATTTAGCCTATTCTGATTCCAAAACTTTACTTGGCATGTTCTTTGGAATGAGTCATTCTATGCGAAACCTGTTGACAGTCTTCAAAAGAAACCAATAAATCCATAACATGGCACAAAATTGTATATCACTATGCCAGAAATACATCAGGTTTTGCATTAATAAATTGCTCCCACATTACATTTTCAAAGGAACCTATTTACTGTAAAATGCTTTTAGGATATGAATCAACATTATCATCATGAAAATTCTGATATTTACATACTGAAAAGTATCTTTGAGTACATAGCAGTGAGATTTTTTAAAAACTATTTAAACATTAGTAACATCTACTTCATATATTGATATATAGCAAATTGTGAATTTTAAAAAACAATAGTCTGAAGAGATGAAGTATCTTCTTTCTAAAAGTATTTGCATAAATATTGCTCTTTAATTACCCTATGAGGATGCCTTTTCTTTTTCTTATTTAAAAGAAAGAAAAAGCATCAATAGGGCTTTCAGAAAAGAAACTACATGTAATCTAAACTAAAGCATAAATTAGAATTTTTATAGGCTAACTTTTGTGTACCTAACATTTTCAAACAGAATATTGCCTTTCAGTTGCAAAAGTGTTCTCCATCAGGCTCTAAACTAAAATAGAATCAGATGAGCCTTCCAAAGCTCCGAGCAAAGCTAGCACTTTGGAACTTCCTCATAATTGTAGTACAAAAGATTATAAACGATTTGATATAGTTTCTTTAGAGGTTATTTTCTTTATAAAAAGTAAAATATTTGCTTGACACAAGTATTTAAACCAAATTAAAATAATTCTGGGAATTGATATTTTTCAAAAGCCAATTGACTATTTTTACCAATTTCTTTAGAACCATTACTAACACCAAAAAGTAAATTAGAATAAATCATCTCTATAGATGTCATGACTTTTGTAATATTGGTTTTATACTTACACAAATTTTTATATTAATATTTCTAGCAATAAATTTAAATGGAAAGAGTAGAGTGATGGTATACTTTATCCCAACAGGGTTCACATTTTAAATTACATAGCCCACTTAATTTGAAGGACCAAAGAAAATAACAACTACCTTAAAGCTATTACCTTGTCATTGTTCTGATGAAGGAAAGAACTTCATTTTCTTAGACTATGGGTTCAGATAGAAAGAAGGAAGGAAGGGAATGAGGGAGGGAAGAAGTAAGAGAGGGGGGAAGGAAAGAAGAGGAAAGACATACTAGTGATTAGAAAAGATGTCAGTTCTTACCAAATGGTTTTCACAAAGACTAAGAAAGCTTTTCGAATTTGCTGGAATTAAGCATTCACTCACTCACTGAGTTTATGAATAATTTCAAAATGCACAGCTCCTTGAGGTAAAAGAGTAGAATTCAATATTGCATAAAGATATATTAAAGTAGTACATCATGAGAAATGCTGGGCTGGAGGAAGCACAGCTGGAATCAAGATTGCTGGGAGAAATATCAATAACTTCAGATATGCAGATGACACCACCCTTATGGCAGAAAGTGAAGAAGAACTAAAGAGTGTCTTGATGAAAGTGAAAGAGGAGAGTGAAAAAGTTGGCTTAAAACGCAACATTCAGAAAACTAAGATCATGGCATACAGTCCCATCACTTGATGGTAAATAGATGGGGAAACAGTGGAAACAGTGGCAGACTTTATTTTGGGGGGCTCCAAAATCACTGCAGATGGTTACTGCAGCCATGAAATTAAAAGATGCTTGCTCCTTGGAAGAAAAGTTATGACCAACCTAAACAGCATATTAAAAAGCAGAGACATTACTTTGCCAACAAAGGTCTGTCTAGTTAAGGCTATGGTTTTTCCAGTAGTCATGTATGGATGTGAAAGTTGGACTATAAAGAAAGCCGAGTGTCAACGAACTGATGCTTTTGAACTGCGGTGTTGGAGAAGACTCTTGAGAATCCCTTGGACTGCAAGAAGATCCAACCAGTCTATCCTAAAGAAAATCAGTCCTGAATGTTCATTGAAAGGACTGATGCTGAAGCTGAAACTCCAATACTTTGGCCACCTGATGCAAAGAACTGACTCATTTGAAAACACCCTGATGCTGGGAAAGATTGAAGGCAGGAGGAGAAGGGGATGACAGAGGATGAGATGGTTGGATGGCATCACTGACTCAATGGACATGAGTTTGAGTAAACTCCAGTTGTTGGCGATGGACAGGGAGGCCTGGTGTGCTGCAGTCCATGGGCTCGCAAAGAGTTGGACACGCTACGAGTTGGCTTGCAAAGAGTTGAGTGACTGAACTGAACTGAACTGATATTAAAGTAAATAAATAAAGACAAATAAAGAATGGTAGAGTAGAAATGGAAGAAATAAAATTTAGAGACACAATATATGAACAAAAACAGCTGTGAAAGAGCTCCAGAATCAGGTTATCCAAAGGACAACAAACTATACAAACACTAGAAATAAAGCACTACTAAGATTAGAACTATGGTATCGATACAGTTTGTGAGGTTATCAACCTTTACTTGAGGACAGAATTTAGTCCATGTGATGGAATCTAATTTGAGAAGAATTACAGGAATGTAAAGAGGAGGGGTGGGAATTAAAAGTTGGAGGCTACCATACAGTAGTAGAAAGAACTCAGGATTTGGAATAAAGAATCTGGGTTTAATTAATCCCAGCTCTTCAATTTACGGTCTGTGTGCCCTTGAACAAATCACTTCACATCTCTCAACCTCAGTTACCCCCACCAGAAAATGGGGAAAATAATATTTAGGAGGGGAAAAACACAGGCAGAAAGATAAGAACTGCTATTCAATGTGATAATATATGGCAAAGCCTTTTGTAAACTCTAAAACCCAAATACAAAGCATAAACATATATATATATATATATTTTAAAGCAACACACACTCAAAAGCTCCAGCTAATTCCTCATCAATTGTCAACATTTATGTGCATCCTTATACTCAAGATCCTGTTTCATTAATTGAGTATATAGAAAGACAGAGGATACACCCCTCTCCTCTAGTTTATAATCAAAACTCAAGATGAGATAAGGCACATTATAAAAAATAAAGACAGAGAAAAGAGATAAGTAAATAAATAGCAGAGGGAAGACAATGCAGGCCATAAGCTCAACAAAAGGCATGAACACAAGTCACAGGTGGGCAGGATGACTGTGGATTAGGGAAGTCTAAGAGGACTTCAGAAGAAAGGCTGGGCTTCAGTAGGGCTTGAGGGATAGAAGCAGGCACTTATGTAAGCAGAAAGGAGGAAGGAAAGCATTGCAGGCAGGAGGCATGGTGTAAGCAAAGGCCCTGAGATTGCCAATGGTTTTATGAGGAGGAAGCAGAGTGAACATAGCACCAGGAGATAAGGTTGGAAAGGTGGTGTGTTGTAAAGCACGACACTCAGCCAGTGCACCCCACTGGAGCTACGTAAGTTGGGTTTAGCCAGGCCCAGTCTGATTGGTTGGTACACGAGCCATCCTCATTATTAAATACCATCACCCTGGGGGTAGGCTGTGTAGGCACAGAGGCCAGAGCAAGCTCAAGGCAGGGAATGCCAAGTGAAGGAGTTCAGATCTTATCTTCTCAACATTAGGGAGCCAGTGATGGGATCATAACATATGACTAGTTAGAGAGAGGCTGATCCAGTGGTGAGGTGAGAATGGATGGGGGAGAGAGATCATAGAGGGGAAAATTAGTCAGGGGCCAGTATCGTAGATCATGGTGAAGGCATAATGCTCTAGGAGAAGGTGGGGGCAATAGGAAAATGAGCAATAATCATCTAGCAAAAGGCCCTGTCCTTTCTGCAAGCTCTTGGCCTCGCAGAGTGCAATAAAACCAAATGGTAGAAACATTGTCAGGCATGTAGAGGTAAAATGGGAGAAATAAGCATTTTGGGGAAAAACAATATTAAAGACTGGAAGCATCTTTCAAGCTCTCTCTTGCAATCTCTGCCTTTTGAAGGTTTAGAATTTGGGGCTCAGAGAATTTGCCATCTGCTCTATGTTTGATGAACCTGTCTTGCCCACTTTGTCATTTCATTACTCCAAGAAGCCCCTAAGCGTTATTGTTATTGTTTTGGTTACAATTTCTGTTAATAAAAGCTTGCTATTTTGTTGACTGACTTTGAAAGCTGCTATTTTACATTTGTTACACATGTGGGGGAAGTATGGAAAAGAAGCAAGAACTGGCCAAGAATAGATGTGAGAAGAGATGGGAGAAAAATTACTTCTGTAAACTGGTTTGGAGAACTTTTCCCCAAAAGCTTTGAAAAGGTAGGACTGTCACTTGGGGAAAAGTCAGTGATTCCATAGAGCAGATTTTTCTAAAGCAGAAAGAGGTGAGGCCTTTGTCTTTTCAGCAGTGATTTTCAATCATGTCATTCAGTACCTAGGAGCAGGGCACAAAAACAACAGTAGAGTTCCTAACCAGGATGTGTTTAGAATAGAATGGAATAGAATGAATAGAATAATTCATTGATCCAAAATGTTTGAAAGTCACTTCCCAATAAATATTTTTTTCTCAAAGTAAAGGAAAACCTTTCAAAATCAGTTGACAAAAAACAGAATTCTATCATAAAAGAAAAGACAAAAACATTTATATATCTATCTATCTATCTATCTATATATATATCTAGAAACTTTCTTTACTTCCCAACAGGTCTCTCCCCCTAACTCCTACACTGAGTCTCAACCTCATCTTCCAACCTCTTAAATATTCTCTAAAGACATTTCCTTCCTCTCTATACAACCACCTATTAGTAAAGCCAGGCTATAGCACAATTATTGTCTTCATGCAGATAACTCTTAAATACGGCATTCATCCAGTGTTGTCCTGGTAAACATTTAACAACCAGTTTTCCAAGGTGGGGGGAAATCCCTTATTTGTATTTGCCACTTTTGGTGGGGCAAATACTCCAACCAGAGCCAATTTCAAGCTGCTTACATGACTTAACTGAACACAAAATTGGAAAGAGATGTACATTCACATACATAGTATTTCCATGATGCAGATATAATAAAGATAAATAACCTCAAGAGCATACCTAACAGTGAAATGAGGTAAAACAATTAGGAAATGATGAGTTTTGAATATGTATTACCTTTTAAAATCTATTTAATTGTAGGTTTATATAATTCAGGGTTTGATAATGTCTGTGTCTTACAGCAGGCTCCCAGTTTCCTCCTAGCACACCACCGTCCCAGCTCAACCTCTCTCCTTCAGGCACAGATACAACACACCTGCTCAACAGTCCTACCCGGATCTCTTCCATAAGAAACCACAAACTTAACATACTGAAATCTAAACTCACTTTCCTCTTTGAATCTCCTTAGCGCACACTTCTCTTCCCCTCTTGACTTCCCTATTTCTATTAATGGTGCCTCCAATAGCCATCTAATCAGTTGCTAAGTCTCAAAGGTTCTGCTTCTCAGTGTTCTTCAAATCCACCCCCTCCTTTGCATTCCAAATAGGGTTACTGTCCTAATCCAGCCCAATTAACTGGCCTCTTCCCCTACCCCTTCTTCTGTCTCCAATCTATCGATGATACTGTTGGGTTAATCTTCCAAATGCACCGCTCTGATAATGTAGATCTTCCATTCAAAACACATACATGCTGATCTGGCCTTCAGAGCTCTCCTTGCTCCAGGAAATCTGGCCAGCTCCTTATTCCCTGTGCTTGGAATAGATCTTGTGGTTCACGATCATGTGCTTTTGCTCACACCTTTTCATTCCTCTGGAATATCCTTCTTTAATCACACACAAAAACCCCTCACACCTTTTATTCAGTCCTCAGTTCAAATGATGATGAAAATATGCAGGTTGGTTGTCATGGGAATATATATATAAGTTTATGAGAATCTGGAGGCTGAAAACAAACAGGATGCCAAACCCAGGAATCATTTAACAATAAAAATTTTCTGGTGGCCATCCTATATGGAAGCTCTATGAAACATATTACATTAAGCACTTGCCCATTGTTATTACTAAAAGGTTTGTTGTGAACCAACATGAGATTTATCTCAAACCTATGGACTTCAATTATACATGCTACAGCTGTCATTCATTAGCTGAAATGATCAAGAATTGTCTGTACTTTACCACTTGGTGTTTACTGTAATTATTTCCCTCTTAATGCTCTGAACCAAATTGGGATGAGGGGGTGGGAGAAGGTGGGTGGTTAGAGACATTGGGCCCCTGGGGCCTGGTCTGTCACCACCCTTGATAATCCTCATTCATCTTTGGGACACTGTTCATAAGTATTAAAGATCTACCATGTGCCCAGAGTTTCTCATCAGTCAGATCAAAAATGTTAGAATATACATCTTTCTTCTGTCAGCCCTTCTCCAATGCTTAGAGTAAAATAAAATGCTTTAAGAGTTGGCTTTCTGGAGGTAGAGAATCATAATGATGATCAGTAAGCAATCAAGAGATTCCTTTTCTTTCAAGTTACAAATATGAGGCTGAAGTTTAATAGCAAAGGAAGAAAGAATAGGATGCCACAGCTCAGCGGTCACTGGCACCAACGTTCCCACGGACCTAAGTTGTCTTAGGTTTTCAAGAGTCTGATTTCTTAGCCCAGGAGAGGTGAAAGAGAATGAAATAGAGGAAGGCCATGAGAGGCAATGGGCCGGGGGCTGGGGCAGGGGGGCTGGGGGGAAGTATTTCGAACCAGCCCGCCTTCGCTCTGATATTGAAATTGTCAATGACTGATCCAGAGACAGCTTCCATGAAAACAAAAAACAAACAAAAAAACCCTTTGGATGCTTGTTTAAAACGCAGCTTCCTGGGCCCTGTCTCAAACTTACTGAATCATCTAGTCTCTAGGACAGTGTGTTTTTCATGAGTACACACAGTGATTCGGATTCTAAAGACTGAGGATCACCGGATTAGTATTGGCCAACTATGGTCTGTAGACTGGATATGGCCTTCAAGCTAAAAATGGTTTACATTTTTAAAGAGTTGTAAAAAAAAAAAAGGAAAGAAGAATAAGCAACACAACCAACAAAGTCTAAAACATTTATTATCTGGCCCTTTACAGAAAAGTTTGCTGACCACTGTCTTCTTATTGTTTAGTCACTAAGTTCTGTCTGATTCTGCAACCCCATGGATTGTAGCCCATCAGGCTCCTCTGTCCATAGGATTCTCCAGGCAAGAACACTGGAGTGGATGGCCATGCCCTCCTCCAGGGAATCTTCCGTACCCAGGGATTGAACTCGCTCCTGCTACGTGGGCAGGCAAATTCTTAAGCCGCCAAGGAAGCTCAACCCTTGTCTAGTACACTGCAAAAAAGTCTGCATCTGAATTTTTAGCTCTAACCCAGGCCTGCCACACTGAAATCACTGATGCAGTACAACTTAAGAAAAAAAGACTTTGATACTAATGAAATATATAATGCTCTCATATAAAAACACATTTGTAATAATTATAAGTGAAGGAAGGAAATATACAAATATAATTATAGTAAAAATTCTGCAAGGTCTTTAAAAATATATTTTCATCCATACAAGAACTTATAACTCCATTTGAGTCCATCCTTTTATATACTTATCAGGTGACAATATATCCCAAATTAACCTAGTAAAATCATTGTGTTTATACTTTTTGTCAGACTATACTTGTCCCCATACATATTTTTGTCACACATATAAGGGAAAAAAAATGTAAACTTCAAAATGTCTGGGAAATGAAAATGTTATATATTCTCCAAACAGCATATAGGAAAATGATGCACAAAGGGAATAAAGGAAATAAAACTGAATTTGGTATTTTCCTACTTAAGAGGAGTTAAAGAATCATAGAGCACTTCTATCTCCTAAGAATCTTGGAAAAGAGACTATAAGCTGACTTCCAGAAGGGTTCAGACACTGTTATTGTGCCAAAGAGCATTTGGGAATCATGCCAGATAAATTCATAAAGTAATCCCAAAGACAGATGCAATTACTTTAAGGGTGGTTTCTAGATGTTTGTTCTAGAAATTTTTTTAAAAAATTGTTTATTTTTGATATGGAGAAAGAAATTTTATTATAGAATCTAGAAATGAATATTGTCTTCAAAAATATATTAACTTGTCTTTCAAGATTGTGACCTGAAGTATCTCACAATAATGTTGTTTCAGTGTTTTTTTTCTCATGGAGAAAGGAATGCTAAAACCTAACTAGAAACTAATACTTTTCGATAAGGTTTTAAACTATATTACAATGTTAAGAAACAATGTGTAAAACAACAGATAAAGTCTTGAAACCAAGCATGCTCATCATTTAATAAAATTATGACTCATATCAGTAAGAAAATGCTTTTTTAGTGAAAAAAATGCTTTCTGAGCTAAGTTTGAACTGCCACGGCACATGGGACACCCACAAAACACAGTCAGCAGGTCTCAAACTCCTATAAGATTAAAGGAAAAATAAATTAGTGTGTACAGAGAATGAGAAAAAAAAAAAGTCCCCAATGGTACAAGTGTATAAACGGAAGTAAAACTAAAACTCCCCTAAAATCCCCCAATCATCGATCCTTATAAATTCAGCATTTATCTTCTCCCTTTAATTGTTTGGGAGCCTCTAGTTAAGTGAACACTAGTCTTTTCGTGATTTTTATCTGGTAAAACAAGAGTCCTAAACTACCCTAAACGTGGGTGCCAATCTCCATATTACAAACTGTTGAACTTTTAAAACCATGCAAGCACACGTGGGGATTCCTGAGTTCTGCTGGGGGCTGCTGGGCTGTTTGGAACCCTGTGGATTTTGCAGGTGTGTAGTCCAGGGCGCGCGCGGCATTCTGCATGGACAGAGGTGTGTGGTGGGCACCGCCTGGGCCGGGCAGGGTGGGTGGGGCCGGGCGTGCGCCCGGGTGAGACTGAAGGCATGTGACAATGCGAAGGTGGTGTGTCGGCTCCAGGATCTGGGTGGAGAGTGAAAACTCCGCTGGGGTGCCCCATGTGTGAGCGGTGATAGCTCCAACCCCACTCACACTTAAGTGTCTCTTGTTATCAAGTTAAATTAGAGATGTTATTTAAAAACAGAACAGAACAACAACAACAAACTCATAACAGCTAGCCAAGCATCCTATGCAAACGTATGCTCCCATCTTCTACTACCGACCCCCCAACCCAACGCTCCCCCGTCTCCAGGGAGCTGAGTTTTACACCCTGCCTAAATTCAATCTCGAATGCGGGAGTTCCCCTCCCCCCCACGCCCCCGTTCCTTGCCGCCCCCGCGACAGTGAGGCAGAGCCTGGCGAGCTCAGTTCTGGTGCCCTGGCGCAAGCCGAGTGGGGCGACGATAGTGCGGCCACGAAGAAGAAGGGGCGGCGGCATCAGTGGGACGCGGCGCGAGCCCGCGCAGCCGGTACCCGGGAGCGGGGTTTGCTCAGGAAAAGGCGCCGCCACGGCCCCTCCCTGGCCCCAGGCTCTCCGCCCGCGCGCCGCCCCGGCCTCGCAGCGCGCCAGGAGCCGCGCCGCGGCGCGAGAGCCGGAGGGGAGCCGCGGCCCCGCGGGCCAGGCAGCCCGGAGGGCGGCAGCCAAGGCGACCGCGGAGGCGGCGGACAGGGCGCGTGCGCACTGCAGGGGCGCCAGATTTGGCGGGAGGGGGAGTGTCCAAAGCTCTTTGTTTGATGGCATCTCTGTTTACAGAGTTTACACTTTAATATCAACCTGTTTCCTCCTCCTCCTTCTCCTCCTCCTCCGCGACCTCCTCCTCCTCCTCCTCCTCTTTCTCCTGAGAAACTTCGCCCCGGCGGTGCGGAGCGCCACTGCGCAGCCGGGGAGGGACGCAGGCGGGCAGCGGGAGGCGCAGCCCCGTGCGGTTCCCGCGGCTCCCAGTGGAGCCCCGCGCCCGCCGCGCCATGGCCCGGAGACCCCGGCACAGGTAATGGGGATCCCCGGTGGGCGGCCGCGGGCGGGAGCGCGCTGGGCTCCAGGAGCTTGGGGAGCAGGTGGGAATTCGTTCCCAGATCTTCTGCGGGGCTGTCAGATACTGCCAGGACCCGGAGCCCCTGCCTCGGCAGCAGAAGCCACTCGAGGGACGGATGAATGGAAGAGTCGGTGCTGGAAATCCATTAGGACGTTGGGAAGCACGCCCTGCGGCTCATTTTGCAAGTTGCACGGAGTACCTTCTCTCTAGGGGGGAAAATAGCAGCACGCCCCAGCCGGGGGCATAGCGGTGCCCACCAGCTCCGGGGAGCCCACTACGTTCCTGGCTTGATGCCGCGGGTGTCGGCGAGCGAGTCGCAGCGTAATTGCTGGATGCATTGCGATATGTTTGGACTTGGAAGTGCAGAGCGTATGGCTGATATAGGGAAAATGCCGGATTGCTTAGTAGCTGCAGGTAGTTCATTTAAATTTCATTCATTCTTTACGGAGGTGAAGACGTGTGTCAGCTGACAGGCGGCTGGAAAGAAGCTTGTAGGGGAGGAAAGGGTCGCTACCTTTGCAGATTGTTTTAAGCCCTGGTTTTGAAGGTTCGAATCCATATTCTCTGGGAGGCTTTTATTTCTAAAGCAAACATTGTACATCCACCCCCACGCGCCCGCGCCGCACATGTCAAGTGCACTTGGGGAGGTTCGCCGGGTGTCGGGAGTGAAGTGCTGTTACATTTTGGCGGATGGGAGGGAAACAGGGAGAGGAGGGGGGAGAGACCGGCCCGAACTGTCACTTGCTGGAGCTCCCGCTTCGACCAGTCTGTGGACTTCCCGGACTGGACGCGGCGGCGCTCCCTGCTAGTGGCCGGGTGCGGGGGCTGCTCGGCAGCCGCCACGGTTGCAGCTTAACGGAAAGGGACGGAGGCGGGCAGCGCCCAGGGCCGCTGCCGCGCAACAGGGACGCAATCCCCGCGGGCTCTTCCCGTGTGCAGAAGGCCCCGGCGCGGCGCGCGCACGTGGACGCGGCCAAGGTCGCCGCTCCTCCCGGCGCCCAGCTCGCGCAGCCTTCGGGACGCGGGGACAGACCCTGGCCGAGACGTTCTGGAGAAAGAAAGCCCTGGAGGCAAAGCAAACCCACGCTTTTTTCCTCGGGTTGTTTGATTTTCTTTTACTTATTCGTTTTTGCGTCGGAGGTCGCCTATCCTCTCGCAGAGCTAGGAAGCTGCAAAGAGCGTGAGTGTGGGCCCTGCAGCAGCACCCTCGGCCGAGCCTGGCCGGGCCGGGGAGCAGCGCCCAGGCATGGCCGGGTGCTGGAGAGAAAAAAAAAAGGGAGACGACTTGGGGGTGCCTGTGGTTCCCTCTGCCTCTCCCGGGTCCGGGCGCGCGGGGCGGGGGTGTTGCCCCTTGAGTGGTTTCACCTTCGCCTTTGGGACTTAACTGTAGAGCCGCCGGGGTCACTTTTTTTTGGGGGGGGCGGAGCAGAAACTAGGAGGAAGAGGAGGAGGAGAAGGAGGGAGCTGGGAAGCGGTGCTGGGAGGAGGCGCGGGGCAGGCTCCGCGCGCCGAGATCTTGACCGTCCCCGTGGGGCGGGGCCGCGCAGGTTCCCGGCGGCTCCCAGGTAGCGGCGAGGGGAGGTGGCCGGGATGGGCGGGAGCCTTGAACCTGCCTCAGAGGGAAGAGAAACCCGGCTGTGGGCTCGAAGCCGTTTCTTGCAAGGCGAGCATCGACTCGGCAGGGATTATTAACCAGGTCAGCGAAATGAGTCTGAACCCTTTTTCTAGAATCACAGTAGCGGCCACAAGGCACTTCCTCCCGCTCCCCTCCCTTTTTCCCAACCCCCAACACTTCTTTTCTTTTTCGTTTCTTTGCACGGTTTGTTTCCTTGACAGAATGTAACATTCATAGTCGTACTCTTGTAACCACACCAGGTCTAGCAGGTGGGGAGCCGGGTGCATCAAGCTTGAAATCAGCCTTTGAAAGTCTTCTGACTGTTGGGTCTGAGATCTTGTCAGAGCAGATAAAGGAAAAGTTATTTCAGGTCCTCAGTAGAAATTAATCATCCTACTTAGACGACCGGGACCATTCAGAGCGAGGAAATCGCATGCAAAGCTCAAAGGCAAGACCCGTGCCTCGCGTGCTAATGGACCCTGGAGCTGATAGTGTGACCAGCCCTGGGCTAGTAGCCCTGCTCCCCTCTTCAGCGGCCTCTTCAGGACCTGCGGAAGTCACACACCAAGTTTTCCCCAACACTTTGCTTGTGCACATCTCTGATTTTGCACGTTTCTGCTTAATTTTTAGACTCAACGGAAGATCTGGAATTATCCTTTATTAGCACTGGGGTCGCTACGAGTCGGACACGACTGAGCAACTTCACTTTCACTTTTCCCTTTCATGCACTGGAGAAGGAAATGGCAACCCACTCCAGTATTCTTGCCTGGAGAATCCCAGGGATGGCAGAGCCTGGTGAGCTGCCGTCCATGGGGTCGCACAGAGTCGGACACGACTGAAGCGACTTAGCAGCAGCAGCACTGGAAAGTACCTTAGAAGTAGAATCCAAGCCCTTCTGTATAGGCGAGGAACTGAGGTCGTGAGAGAGAGGAAGTGATTTGTCCAAGTCACGCAGCTAGGTTGAGGCAGAACTAGGACTGGCACCTTTACCTCTAGAAGCCTAGTCCTATTTAGTGTCTATGCTCTCTCACCTGATGTAGGCTGCCCTCTATGGGCGACCGAATTTGTTGCTTATTCCTGTTGCCAAGACAGTGGTGTCGGATTACTGGTTTGGAACGTGTAGTCCTCAATTCTGAAAAACGTGATCTCCAGATCTAGCGAGACCCCCAAAGTTAAATGCAGCTGAATCTATGACTCCACTTGCAGATGACTCAGACTTTCTTGGTATCCCGGATATTTCACAAGGGTGCCACTTCATCTGGGGGGCTTTCCAAGGAGTTCTCTATGAACCTTTCAAAAGTCCTGGGATTATAACATTTTTTTTTTCACCTTATGATGCTTGTGTTTTTTATTAAAGGAAAGCTGTTGTAATTATTAATCAGAAGTTGTTCAGAGCCCTTTGTTGATAGTGTGAAACGGAATCAGGCTCTCCTTTAAAAGGATAGACCCTAAATGAAAGATGGTTATAGATTATAAATATAGTTCAGTGGTCTTTTTTTTTGTGTGTGTGTGATGGTGTTTTAAGTTTGGATCACATCCTGCTTGTCACCATGAATCCTGGACCTTCGCGTTGTTTCCCAGAATAATAGTTTTAAATTATAAGAACCTCAAATTAAGGATTTGGGGGAAGTAATTTTGCTTGTTTGTAAGGGATGGGTAATATATACTTATAAGTTGCTTCTGGAAGACCAGATATGAATATACATTTTATTTTTTAGAATAATGATTTGCATTATGATATTGCTTTATATAATTATTTTTATTGTTCTTAATTTGATGGAATTCTCAATATTGCAATGACAAATTTTTAGTAACTCTTTAAAGATAGTATAATTTTTCCTTGTAACTTAAGTTTTATAAGTAAAATAATAACTAAAAGTAAACTGGCTGTAAAATGACTCATACCTATTATAGGGATACATTCATCATTATATGATTAATAAATATTAAGTATAGAGTTACTTCAAAAGACATCAAAATTTATAGTTTTGGTCAAGTAGGTAAAAGAAAAAGTTCTTTTGAAAACAGTAATGAGTTCCTTTTAAACTCATCTGGGGAAATCCCTCAGTTTTGAATTAGGTACATTTTAAGATCTTTCAAATACCATTCAGTCTGAGGTAGAAAAAACATGAGTAAGTAAGATTCTGACTATCATGTGGCCTAAATTATTCACTTGGTTACTCTGGAAACTGAGGATTGTAAACATGGCCACAAGTTGGATCAACCTGGCCTGGAGTTTTTAACTATTTGATATGAATGTTATTTACAATGCAGTTTGATCACTTATCCTTTCTCAGGTTTTTAAATCCTTTCCTGTTAGATTCTCTTAATCTTCTAATCTTTAAGAGATGACTATAATTGTATTGTTGGGTGTATTACTTCTTGAATTTTTTCCTCCTAATAAAACACGAGTCCCATCAAGATAACACAATTGAGTTGTTTATGGTATTTGGGAAATATTATTTAAACGATGTGACGTATGCCAAAGATTTTGAGTGTACTTATATAAAGGATGTGGACTCTCGTTCTTTTTATTGTCTTTAACATTAAGTTTTAAACTTAAACCTTCATTGGTTGGAAGGTTGCCAATTGTGTAATTTGTCACTGGTCTAACATTAACAGCAGGTTTAAACATGCAGTGCAATAGAGAGTGCCAGGTCCTTTGCCGTATCTGTGGATACCAATAACAGCAAAACTCGTTTACAATCCCAGAGCAACAAAGTGCCAAAAACACTCTTGTTGTGCAACTTCTCAAAGTTTTATTTCTGTAACCTTTGAAAAGATTGTTGAGGAGTTTTGGTGTGAGTTTTGGTGTAAGTTTTGCTTGGTGTAGTTTGGATCCTCTTGTTTCAGTACACATCTGCCCATTTCTTATTTCTGCAGCATCTACAGTAGTGATGAGGATGATGAAGACATTGAGATGTGTGACCATGATTATGATGGATTGCTTCCCAAATCTGGAAAGCGTCACTTGGGGAAAACTAGGTGGACCAGGGAAGAGGTAACTAATTATGTAATCAAAACATGGGGAAAAAAACATGGAGTGCATCCATTTGTGAAAAAGAAAATTTCAGCTCAACTACAGGTGTTCAAACTTATTAGCAGGCTCTCTGATTTCTTACCCTAGCCTGCCTGTTCAGTGTGCTTACTCCTCACCACTCCCCTACATGGACACCGTACCATCCTTTTTCAAACTTTTTGCAATTGTTTGAAGGTTCTTGTCTTCTCACTTTATCTGTTTTTCCCTCTGCCTATTCTGCTCTTGTCATTTTACTCCACAACTACTTCTTCATCACTTGTGGGACATCGCTTCTTCGGTGAAGCCGTCCCTGGTTTCCCTAGACACGTTGGATGTATCCTCCAACCACTGGGTACACGTTCGTATTTATTGTTGTTGTACCATATATGCCTCTCTCTGTAAGACTGTAAGTCTGCTGAGGAAAGGGCTAAATATCTGTTCATTTTTGTGTTCCTGAACCCAGAATTGATTGCCACAAAGTGGAATATTAATAAATGTTCCCTGAACCAATGAATGAATTGCTATTTCCAAAAACAAAACAAAAGAATAAAGCAACACCCATAGAACTTGTTGTAACAGGTTCATTTAACATTCTTGGCATACAATGTTACACAGAGAAATATACCTGAGTGTCTGTTCTGAAAGTGTTAGTTGCTCAGTCTGCTCTGAGAGCATTCAGAAATGGATGGAGATGTGTCTGTTTCTTACCTCTCTTTTTCTGTGAGCTTATCAAAAGCTTGATCTTTGTAGGAATGGGAAAATGCTTAGGGGGCAAAATTATTAATGTAAGAGAAAAGTTGCTTTTTTCTTTTAAGTTCTCAAATTTTGCAACTGATTGTAGAGGATTTCATGTTAGAATAAATGATATTGACTCTTCTTCAGTTTCATTCTGCCCTCCTTTACTTAAACCATATCTCTCATTGACAGACAGGCAGGATTTCCAATGAGGTCCATAGGAAATGTGTATTTTACCTGAGGAACTTGTGCACGTGGATTATCATTAGAGATTCAGAAGTTCTGATGGAACCCTGGTTTCCTAATTCCTGTGTCTGTGTTATACCAGGGGAGTCACATCATGTGTGAAAGTTACCTTGGCAGCAACATGGGGATTCTCTTTTGCTTGAATATGTTTAGAAAAATACTTGTGAACTGAAAGATTTCACCCTGATGTTTAGTGTTTTCTGTGTTCTAATAAGTTTGGTCTCATTTAAATTGTGACTATATTGATACAAAAACTAAATGATTTTCTTACCTCATACCTTCAAGTTTAATTAAGAAAAGTGATCCTCCACTTTTTTAAATGAAAGATACTGAACTTAGTAAATATTAGACTAGAACTTGAACTATTTCTTATTGAGATCCTATCTAATGACATAGTTTAATGTCTATTAAATCAAACAGTGAAGTTCATATTTTTCCCATGAAGTAGAACTTTAAAAAGTTACCAGGTGTTAAACATTAAATGTATCAGACATTATGCTAAATGTTTTGCATAATTAACTCATATAATTCTCAAATAATCCTGTTGACAGATACTATCATTCCCATTGTACAGATGACAATATTAAGGCCCAGAAAAGCTAAATGATGTACCCGAGCTTATATAACTCATCAGTAGTTGAGTCAAGATTCAAACTCTGATCTGAGTTTACAGTAAATGACTAATATCCTAGGATTACCTTTAAATATCTTAGGATGAAAAACTAAAGAAGCTGGTGGAACAGAATGGAACAGATGACTGGAAAGTTATCGCTAATTATCTCCCGGTAAGTTAGTAATTTTTTCTTTCTGTAAAAGGTAATCTTCTCCCAAAGATTTAAATAAGATATCCTAGGAGATGATATTAAAACATTACACATGTGCTTATATGTAAGAAGTAAGGGAGAAATGCCTTATCCATAACTTATATTTCTATTGTAATGCATATAATTAAATTTCTAAAGATATTATTAATGGATTTTTATAGCATATCTTAAATGCTTCCTTCTTATTTTATCTTTTCATTTTTAGAATAATATAAATTATCAATTTGATAATTTGTTGTATGGTAGATGACTAAACTCATGATATTTCCCCCAAGTCTGCTTTTCTTCAATTTCGTATCTTTTCAATAGCCATAATTTTGATATCCTGGTTTAAAATTTTCGAGCTCTTTTAGACTTACCCACCCGGTCCCGTCCCCTACACAAAGCCAGGATTAAGGAATCTGGGATGCCTTTGTTCATTCTCCTCACTGTTTTACATGTTCGGCCCCTTTCCCTCTTGTCTGGACAACTGCATTGCCTTCGTAACTGGTTTTCCAGCTTGTAGCTTTTCACTTTCTCACATGTCCCAGACACCACTGGTAGATGGAGCTTCATAAAATGCAGCTTTACCTTACTTTTCAAAACTAGCAACAGTGACTTCAAGTCTCATACATTAAGTAAACTGCCTAGACCTGGCACATGAAGTCTCTTCCATATGCCTCAACTTATAGCCCCAGTTCTGTTTCCTACTTCCTCTCTGTAAGCAGGTTGGTTGAATTCATTTCTGCTTTCCCTACTGAGAGCTTGTGTCCCTGGTGATGCCACCTCTTAAAATGTTCCATCCATCCTTCAAAGTCTATGCCAAGAGCTTTTCCAGACTATTTCTAAGGAAACATAATTTCTCCTTCTCAGGAGACACTCCTTTTTTCCACTCCAATATCATTTTGCCGTGGTCTCTTCTTGCCTATTCACCTTCTTAGTTAACTATATGTTTGTCTTTTACTACTTACATGATTATAAGCTCTTATAAAATAGGGCCCATTTTTTTTTCATCTTTGTTTTTTTCTGCAATATTAACACTTTGGTCCTAAATTGAAGCACATCTCTTAGCCTGAATGAGAATCAAACTTCTGTCATTTAGAGTGGTCCAACATCAACATAAAGGTCCAACATCAATATAAAATCTCTAAGAAGTCTTAATCCACGTGGGTACTTCCAAGGCAACACACTGAGGTTAAGGTTAAGTTAAATTGACAGCCAAGTCTGCTGTATGATGATCCTTTAGATCACATAGCAGGACTATTTCCCTCAGGAGGGAGAACTTCTAATTTTAAATACATCTTTGATGTATTCTTTTGTATGCTCTTCAGCTATAAGTAACGGGCTTTCCAAACATGCCCTAAAATGTCCTTGAACGTTTCCGTGGTATATTGCCCATGTGTGATTTATATGACAACAGTATTCATGTGCTGATCACATCATGTCTTATGTGACGGTGCATGCTTCATCTTATTTGCCTAGAATCGAACAGATGTGCAGTGCCAGCACCGATGGCAGAAAGTACTAAACCCTGAGCTCATCAAGGGTCCTTGGACCAAAGAGGAGGATCAGAGAGTAAGTTCTTTATTCGTTGGTGTGTGAATCACAATTACGAATAGCCCTCAACATTGTTGAATGTTTCCCAGCTTGAAGAAACAGGTAAAGTGTGCAAACAGGAAGTTGAGGTCTCCATTCCCATATTTCCCATGAATGAAAGAAGATTTTTAGAAATTTTCTAAAGATAACATGAAGAATGATTACACTGACTCATTACATAACATTAAAACATAGGTTATTTTTGTGTGTTTATCTGAAGGTGATAGAGCTTGTACAGAAATACGGTCCGAAACGTTGGTCTGTTATTGCCAAGCACTTAAAGGGGAGAATTGGAAAACAATGTAGGGAGAGGTGGCATAACCACTTGAATCCAGAAGTTAAGAAAACCTCCTGGACAGAAGAGGAAGACAGAATTATTTACCAGGCACACAAGAGACTGGGGAACAGATGGGCAGAAATCGCAAAGCTACTGCCTGGACGGTAATAATATGTCAAAAAATATATTGATTGGGAAGAATGAGGGAACGGGTATGGAACATTCTGTTTTAAACTGTATGGTGAGTGAATTACGTTTTATCGATGGTGTATGTTTCACTAGATAAACCAGATCCATAGCTTGTAAAACTGAAAGAGACTTTAGAGGTTCTCTGATTCAGGACTTCCAGAATCCACCCAATGGTGAGCTTGAGCCAACTTTCCTCAGCCTCAATTGCCCCGTTTGCAAAACGGGTTATAACCTACTTCTCAGGGCCAATGTTAGTACCAAATAAAATATATCAGAGCACTCTGTAAACTTCAAAACTCTGAACACATAGAAGGGAACCAGGGTTAACAGTTTGGTCTGAGTTCATACAGCTGGTTGTAACCAGAAGGAGTTCAGGTACCATTTTCCTGATACCATGTTCATTTCATTATACCACTTAGCTTAATTTTTTTCTTTTGAATAAAGAAAGGCTGTATCTCTAGAATTATCATACTGCTTCCAGGTTTTTAAATAATGTTGTTATGCTTTCTTTTTCATGAACAAGGCATGAAAATGACCTCATTTTGAGGATTATCTTTGGAAGCTCATTTTTGTCCCACTTTCTCCATTTAAACAGTTTATAACAGATGTTTAATTGGGGAGATACTATTTATTATTATAAATCTTCATAAAAATATCATAAGATAGGAAATATTTTAAATACTTTTATTCTTCAGCTTCATGACCCAAAGTGGAGAAAGGGTCGTTTCAAAGAAGGCCATGCCTCTGATGGTCTATTCAGTATTCTCTTGTGATGTTCTGAAGCATTTCCTCTCTCCTGGTCCAGTATAAGCTCAGAGAATTCAAGAAGTTGATAAAGGGAGGCCTTTTCTCCCATACGGTCTGAGAGGATATGTTGTTGATTCTTTTAAAGTTTTAAGGGGCGATTGAACTTCCTCTTTTTTAGCATGCATTCCCCCACCCCCACTGAAATAGTAAAAGAGAGGCTTAAAACGGTTGTTTTTTTTTTTGAATTGAGAAACTATTTTCCTGAGAATTGAAAAACTTTAGTAAAAATGCTTTGCAGTTTAAAAATATATTGGGAGTTAGCCTCTTTCCTTTCTGGACGCCATTTTACATTTTCACCTCTGCCTGCTTTTGGAACAATTTTAGGTGGTTTCTGAAATGTGAGAGGATTTTTTGTTCAAAATCTCTAGCTAGTACTGTTCTAGATAAAGAGTAGACACTGAGGCAGCAGCAACATCATTATTGCTCAGCAAACTTTACTGAGTGCCTATTGTGATGTGTATGTAGGTCCACAACTCAAAGGAGTAATTTTCTAGAACAACCAGGACTTTAAGTTGTATTAGAGTCTTGTACCACAATCAGAATAAACATGCAAGGTATTGTATTGAAAATACACTTAACGAGGAAACAAATGGCTAAAAGATTTCAAAATTTGTATAAAACTATATAGTTTCCATATTATGTAATTTAGAGAAATCTATGGATTTTTAATTAGGCAATTGGGGTAGCATGCTTTTAGGAGGTAGAGAAGACAGAAACAAAAAAACACTAGAACTGGACCAAAAGAAAGGTCTCTGTTAGAAACAGTTTTCTGTCAATTAACTGTAATCTGAGTTGAAATTTTTGTTTGTAAAATGCATATGTGATATATTTCTGTGCAGAACTGATAATGCTATCAAGAACCACTGGAATTCTACAATGCGTCGTAAGGTCGAGCAGGAAGGTTATCTGCAGGAGTCTTCTAAAGCCAGCCAGCCACCAGTGACCACAAGCTTTCAGAAGAACAGCCATTTGATGGGCTTTACACATGCTCCACCTTCAGCTCAACTCCCTCCAGCTGGCCAACCCTCAGTTAATAGTGACTATTCCTATTACCACATTTCTGAAGCACAAAACGTAAGCCGTTCCTGAGAATTCAGTTTAATGAGAGAGATGGTTATTTTATTACTAGCTCCCTGTAATAATGATAATTTCTAATGCACACTTAGTTTGCACAAACATGATCATGATCAACTGAGAAGGGTAGGTGTTGTTATCCCTAATATGAATCCAGAATTGAGGACATTAAGTGATTTGTCCAGGATTACACAGCTCATAGAGATTGTCCAGACTAGAATCCAGGTTGTTTGGTTTTAACTTGCTGCTTCAAATCTAATTTGAAGTTAGCTTTTAAATGTAAATTTACTAAACAAGGTATTGCTGAAGAAGAATGAGGGTATGGAGGTGCAGTTGTATCTAGTACTTTTCTCTGCCCAAATAAAAAGTGAGTGTAGTATTACATTCAAAGGGGAAATAGTTTGACGCTGAAATTTAATAGATGATTATAAGTTCAGCTCTGGTAGTGATCTAGCTGAAAGGTCTTAATTTATTCATTCAGTAAGTTTACCTTCTTACTGAGAATCAAGAGCAGTTTCATGACTGACATCTGATGTTTTTTATTCTCCTTTGAATCAGTGTGATTCTTTCTTTATTTCTTGGTATTTATATTTATGGAAAGAAATTTTCATAATGGGTAGGAAAAGAATAAAGAGAAAGAAATCAAGATTGCAAGACTTGAATCTTAAAATTAACAATAATAGATGGTGAAATTTATCCAAGAATTCAGAGCTCATAAGCAAATTCTATGCAAAACATATTCCGAAATAGTTTTTACTTTCTCTATTCTGTAAATTTGACTGCAGGCTTTCCTAAAAAGTCTCAGATGAATGAACTATGCTAAGAGCTGCTGTACTCTTTACTAAAACTCATAATAATTCACAGAAAAATATTTTTATTTATAAACAGCTAGTGCCAGCCATTTTTGGCATCAAAACTTCTTTCATACACTCATGAATGTATTTTAGATTATATTTTTCTTTCTGGTTTTCTCTAAGGAATACTTCCTGTCAGAATTGATGAGCATTTAAAATTTTTTACACTATGTTGCTTTAATATTATTAAATGTTTGGCTAAAATTTCAAATTAGAGTTGGATTTTATTTATTTTGCTATGTGAATTTTATCATTAAAAGTGCTTTTTTTTTCCTTAGTCTTAGAGTAAAACTTGAGGAAGCCAACAAGTCCCCTGAAGCATGTGTAACCATGAATGACTCGGCCTTTGTTTTGCATTTTTGATGTAGGTCTCCAGTCACGTCCCATATCCTGTAGCATTACATGTAAATATAGTCAATGTCCCTCAGCCAGCTGCTGCGGCTATTCAGGTAAGCCCACTGCAAGATCATTTCATAAAGAAGCTCATTAGTTGCTCAAGGCACAGCTCTGGTGCTTTCATACAAACACTTATTTCTACCTGATCCACTAAAGTTAAAAAAAAATAGGGGACAGTGAAAAGATGGGCAGAGTTCTGGCCAGCAGTCTACACTTCCGGATTGAATTAGCACCGGGATCTCTGGTTCTCTGATGTTAGAAGTTGAAACAACCCCTCTGTTAGCATCTCCTTGAGCCTCACGTTTCACATCCCTCCCTTACATCTGGGTAACATTCACAGAGATTTCTATAGTGGCCAGATTTGGTTGGCGTTGGTTCCATGCCAGGGTTCTTTAGGTTCTGTGTGGCCCCTTGTGAACCGTGGGCCATGACCATTGTATTTACAGCTACCAACCAGGCCTTTGTGTTTTTTTCTTGCTTAACCTTTCATTTCAGAGACACTATAATGATGAAGACCCTGAGAAAGAAAAGCGAATAAAGGAGTTAGAGTTGCTTCTAATGTCAACTGAGAATGAACTCAAAGGACAGCAGGCACTTCCAGTAAGATGTCACTGCGTGCTTGATCCGAGCGGTGGATAATGCGTTGACCCCAGTGTTCTTCTATATCTTTTCCTTTATCTGCTAACTATCACACTAATCAAGACTCCATATATCCACTAACAATGTTTAAACACTAAAGGTTGCTTGTAATAAAATGCAGTCGGTATCACAATATGTGTTGACTAACTTGGAAGTCGTCCTTTTGTGTTGCTGTAGAAACTCAATATCCATTTGTGAGTCTCTTCCTCAATTTTTTTTTCTTCAGAAGGACTATAATCAATTCAGTGAGTAGCAGAGAAAAAACTGAAAATTTGCAATATTTTTTTACAAAGCTGTGTGTCTGGGGCCTATTCATTTGATTTATTTCTATTATTTTTCTTAAGCTAGATTTTCATATTTATCACTTCAAACGTGATTTGATGTATGCCCAGTATATCCATGTAGAAAAATGTATATATCAAATCTCTCCATAAATAAGTGACCCTCTTTTGTTTGCATGCATAAAAGCCGTGTGGACCATTATTAAATTTTGACATCTTTTCTAGTGACTGGACGGCAAACTGGGAAAGCAGCTTGTACTTTGTAACATATGTAGTTAACCAACAAAGAGAATAAAAGATACAATACCCAGTAGGTATCCTCAGGAGTAGATTTCTTTTTGGTTAAATAATAAAATGATTATGTGCCTTTGATAGTTCGACCACTTTTTAACTTTAGTTAATGTTTTGCAATTTCTCCTGTTGCGTGGTCATGCTGAAAGGAGACTTCTGTTAATTTGCTCTTCTGCTTTTGTAACCACGTTGATTTGGCAGCTCTTTACTGCATCAGTGCAATCTGTAGCATTAAAAGAAGCCACAAGAATATACGCAGATAAAAGAAACTAACTCTTGAATCTTCCAGCCCTTGTGTAGGTTAGGATGAGAATAGCCCACTTAATTCACAACAAACGTTTATGGTCCTTTTGGAAATTATGTTCAAGTAGATTTTTAAGACATACCATGTGAGAGTTGTTCCTTGTAACAGAGTCCATCTGTTTGCAATTTTAACAAAATGATGACAATGAAGGTCATCCCATAGATGACAGGCTATACCACTACTAAAAAGCGGGGTCTTGCATTGATAAAAGGAAACATCTTGACAACTGTTTCATAGGCGCAAGTTCTGGATGATGCAATGGCTTTTATCTTTCCTCTAACAGCATCTGATACCTTATGCAACTTCATTGCTAAGTTCCTTCTCCCTTTCTTCTCCCCGCTCTTTTTTCACTCCCCCATCCCCCTCCTTAGACACAGAACCACACATGCAGCTACCCCGGGTGGCACAGCACCACCATTGCCGACCACACCAGACCTCATGGAGACAGTGCACCTGTTTCCTGTTTGGAAGAGCACCACTCCACTCCATCTCTGCCAGCGGATCCCGGCTCCCTACCTGAAGAAAGTGCCTCTCCTGCCAGGTGCATGATCGTCCACCAAGGCACCACCATCCTGGACAATGTTAAGAACCTCATAGAATTTGCAGAAACACTTCAATTTATAGATTCTGTAAGTAGAATTTTTAAGGCAAGTTAATGTTTTGGGAAGAGGAATTAGGAAACCCACTTCTCAAATCATGGCCATTTTCTGTAGTGAATATTGTGTTACTAGCTTATAGTAGTGTAAATGTATGAGTGTGACTTTAATTTTCCATGTGTTTCTTCATTATCTGATTTCTTAGGCTACCCACATAAACGGTAGATTTTCATGCATTTCCTTCAAAATGCATATTTATAAAAATAGTAAAGTCAGTGACCTTTAAGTAGAGCTTGGGCTATAGGAATATTTGAATTATTTTAAACTTTTTTTTTTTTTAACTTTGTTTACTCCTTTGTGTTTTCCTAGAACTGTGCTTTGCTTTTGGATAGCTCATTAAGAATTACGTTCACTTAGAACTTAAAGCAATCTTCCAATGTATTTGAAGTGGTCATAAGTTCATTGGTGGTACATGGCTTTCTCCGCAAAACATTGATTATTGATTACTGGTCCCAACTGGTTCACTGACACAAACCATCTCTGGTGAAACAAACTTGAATTCAGCATCAGAAAAGCTGACAATTCATTTCCTTTGTTTCCCAGTTGATTAAAAAGCATTTACTGCATCCCCATCAGTCAGAGGATGAACATTGCCAAGATGTGCCACCCAAGAGGTTTTCTTTTTGCTTTGAACTGCATGCAAATGATAGAGTACGGGGAGCTTCCTGCAGCGCACGGGGCCAGCCTTGAGGCAGCATGGGAGACACACCATGCCCTGTGCCAGAACAACTGTTTCACTCTCCAGGCTGTTTCACAGGAAGTCTAGCAAGGAGGCCAGGTGTTTTCTTTGCATTCAGCATCTTTCTCAGTGCTGTGTTTCAGGTGATGGCACACACCATGCACACACTGTCTCAAAGTTCTGTGCCTCCCACATTGTTTCAGGATGCTTCATCGTGGGGTGATCTCAGCAGTTTTGAATACTTTGAAGAAGCAGATTTTTCACCTAGCCAACACGATGCAGGCAAAGCCCTCCAGCTTCAGCAGAGAGAGGGCAGTGTGAATAGACCTGCAGGAGAGCCTAGCACGAGGGCGAACAGACGCAAGTTGAGTGAGGGTTCATTTGACCTGCCCAAGCCCTTCCCTCCTGCGAGGCCCAGCACAATTCCACGGGTCATCCTTCGAAAAAAGTGGGGCCAGGCCAGCCCCATAGCCACTGGACGCTCTAGTTCCTTGATACTTGCTGACGTCAGCAGTTCAACTCCCAAGCGTTCCCCTGTCAAAAGCCTACCATTCTCCCCTTCGCAGGTAGAGCACAATTTCTGCACAGCTGTTACTAATTTTCAACAGACACCTGAGCCTTAATAATCTAGAAACTAATCCCTTGGAACAAATGACTAATTACTGTTGTCTTCACTGATTTCGTTCCATTTTTGCCTCTAGCTGTTTAAGAGTTTAAACTGTCTGTAGACTGATGATTTGGTCATAATTCTCTCTCTGACTTTCTGGTGATTTGAAAGATGGTTAGTTGCATGGGATGTGCATTTATTTACTTCCACACTGGAGTTTAACATTTCTATTTCTTCTTTGTCTCCCATCCCTTCCCTCCCTTTAAAAGCTTTAACAGATTTTCTGTCTCTTTGTTCACTTATTATTACATGATTCACTGACCCAGGGGAGGAGGGGACCAAATGCTTAGATAACATTTGAAGGGCAACTAGACAATTTAAAGTTTCCAATCCATCTTTAAGTGAAAAAATTTTGGAAGAAAATGAGGAACAAATGCTTAAGAAAAATAACGTACGTTTTAATTTCACTTTCTCAACATTGGCTCTTCTGAGTCATGCCATAATAGTTTATTAGCACATTTTTTTGGCCAATGAATGTTCTTGTTTCATATAGACTTTTAAGGCTTAGAAATTATAATTCTTATCAAAGATTGTGTTCCTTAATTATGTAAACATTTGAACTTAATTTGGCACTTTAAAACATTTTTCCAGTTATGTCTGTTGAGTCTGTTTTAAGAACAACTCTAAGTGTGAGCAAATGATATGCCCACTAAAAAACCGATCTTATTTTTTCACTTGTATGTTCCAAATTCTGTTCTGGAGTATATTAGTTCTGTAAGACTTTAGTGATATTCCAGAAAAATACCTAAATATACAGGTATATAAGTTTGGGAAACACTGAATTGAACAAAATTAAGGCAGTTTCTTTACTGCAGGATCTCTCAAAGTTTTTAATACCCTAATGTGCATTGTGAATTTCCAAGAGATTACAATATGTTTCCCAAATTTGTTTTACCTTGAAACCATTTGAGGAACACCTATTACTTTCCCAGAACATCAGTGTTTTGAGAGATACAGGTTATTAAAATTTTCCACATAATGTCAGTTTTATACGATGATGTTTCCTAGATGACTAAAGAGAAAAAGAAGTATGAAAGAAAAGCAATGATTACTTTCCAAAAGAAGTCACTTCAACACTTTTAACATTAATAAAAGTGCATATCATTCTCTTTAATGACAAGTGTCATTTATTGAGAATGTTTTCTTAGGATTTTGCAAGTTTTTCAGCATTGACCCTAGATTTCATTTCTTGGAAATCATATTCCAAATCTTGGGTGCTAAATTGAAATAAAACACTATGTGCTTGTTAACATCATTATTTCGTATAGTGGGTCAGTAAAACATACCTACTTGTTAACATCGATTTTTAAATTGGGCTGAGTAAAGAATCACTGTTTAACTTAAGTATTTTTTTCTTTCTTCTCGTATTTAGTTCTTAAACACTTCCAATAACCATGAAAACTTAGACTTGGAAATGCCTTCTTTAACTTCCACCCCACTAAATGGTCACAAATTGACTGTTACAACTCCATTTCATAGAGACCAGACTGTGAAAATTCAAAAGGAAAATACTATGTAAGTCCTTGTTTCAAGAAAAAAATTATTTATTTTGTTTACTTACAGTTAATTAATAGAAAATAGTCCCCAAGTGTCTGATCTACTTATATGTGTATAATTTTACTGATCCACTTTTATGTACATAATCATGTGTATTTCCACATTGAATATGTCTGTCTTGGGCATGTCAGAGCTACCTAGAGGTGGAAGTGGGGGAGAATAAACTATCTTTTGTAGTTCACGTCACAATTTCCTATATATCTAGAGGAAGGTTTAATATAACCTTTCCATTCAATTTTTCTGTTTGTTCAGTAAGTCTTTTTCATTGAAAACAAGATTTTCAACATCCTTTCTAATTATCAACTTTGGAATAAAAATGAGTATGGGTCTTTACTTAGTTTATATTTTTAAATCTTATTTTTTCTTTCTGAAATTTATCTATAGATTGGACCTGTTTTGCCATCCCCAGGAAAAGTATATGATTAAAAGTCAAGGAATGATTAAGCCATTGTTTATATTCAATAAAGGCTTAACCAGTTCAAAGAAATGCCAGAGAACATCAATATGAATTATAATAAACCTTTTAAAAATGCAATTTTATTATTTCTGATACCATAAATACATTTTAAAAACAGTTTTAAAAACCTTTTAGTTTTCAAAGGTTAGCATGTTTTCTGTTGTGGATAGATAAAAAATGAATAGATAAAGTTGATTTGTAAATGACATCAGATCTTCATAATGCTTACGCTCATTTTAAATGCTTAGAGTCACTACATGTATTTTCAGAATGATTAAAGAAAGATAAGAAATATTTTAATTCTCTCAGTTTTGGGTTATGGTATTTGGAAATATTTGGAAATATATGATAGACATATTGTCTTTTCCTTAATAATACATACATGATCCATCAGCATACTCTATTCTATATCAATAAGAGTTTATTGTATTTAGTAGAAGAATATTACATTTAATAGGTAGAGAAACATAAGGGACATATGATCTTTCATATTGAACCAATTCTTGTTTTCTTTTTAAAGCTTCAAAACTCCAGCTATCAAAAGATCAATTCTAGAAAGCTCTCCAAGAACTCCTACACCATTCAAACATGCACTCACAGCTCAAGAAATTAAATATGGTCCCCTGAAGATGCTAGTAAGTTCTAGTAAATTTCTTGGGTTTAGTTGGCTTATTAATACAGATGGAAAATTTCCTCTGATGCAAATGTACGCAATCTTTCCTTCAGCCTCAGACACCATCTCATCTAGTAGAAGACCTACAGGATGTGATCAAACAGGAATCTGATGAATCTGGGATTGTTGCTGAGTTTCAAGAAAATGGACAACCTTTACTGAAGAAGATCAAACAAGAGGTAAACATGGGATCCTTTGAAAAGAACAACCCTGCTGCCTTTGTTCCTTGTGGGCAGCTTGATTTGTCTGGCGTGGGCACTGTGTAACACCATGTTTCATAACAATATTTTCGTATAAGATGCTGTTAAGAGGTACTGCCAGGCTTGGCAGCATATGCATGCCACCTTGTAATTGGGAAGCCAAGCCACTTCTATTTCCTTCCTGTTTGAAGAGAAAAGATGCTAGAAAGGATAAAGGAAAGAGAAGGAAGCAGCTCTGTATTGTACTTTTTAAAATCACTGATATAAAGATGGATAGATGACTGACTGATACATAGATGTTTAATTGTTGGATATCATGGAGAATTGAAACTAATAAAATAATGGTTTCTTTAATTCATAGAGTAAAAGAAAGGGAATCTAACTTGCTAAGATCAAAGTTTTAGCCTGGTGTCAAGAAGCATTTCCAGCAGGTTAGATACCAGGCCTTTTGAATTTATTTTCATGTAAGGATAAGAGGTTGAGAGACTGGCCAGAGATTGACTTTTTCTTCAGCTTTACTGAGATATAATTGACAGATAAAATTATAAGACATTTAACGTGTACAATGTGATGTTTTGATATACATGTACTTTGTGAAAGGATTCTCCCCCATTGAGTTAATTAACATATCTATTACCTCACATATTTACCTTATTTCTAGCGATAACATTTAAGTTCTACTCTCTTAGCAGATTTCAACTATACAATATTGTATTATCAGCTATAGTCACCATGTTCCCCATTAGATCCTCAGACTTTATTCATCTTACAGAAATTGACTCTTGAGTGTAACTGTTTCTTGGGAAGTTCTAGCTCTAGAAATAACAAAGCACTTCCTGTTTGCTTTTAGGTGGAATCTCCAACTGATAAAGCAGGAAACTTCTTCTGCTCAAGCCACTGGGAAGGGGACAGTCTGAACACTCAGCTGTTCACACAGGCATCGCCTGTGGCAGACGTGCCAGTAAGTACACACCCACGTTATAAGATGCTGGTGGCTCACAGAATTCTGTGTGTGGCATGTGGGGCCATTGTGGTTTCGGCACTCTTTCGTGCATCATACTTCTCAATATTCTCTCACATGATGATTTTCTTATGATCGTTAATGTTGACTATACAGTGAGATTTTGTTCATGTGTTGGAAATAGATTCTGTTCTACTGCAGACTTGTTTGTTGTGTATTCACTCATGAGTTGAGAGTCCTGGCCACTTGAAAAGTCTAGGGCATGTAAATACATATTTCCGTGAAAACAATGCTAATTTTTACATTATCTTTTAATTTACTTATTTTTCTTCTAAAAGTAGTACAAGTTTCTCCTACTATCTGAACGTAGAGCATTCCTGTGAAACCTTTGGTGATGGTTTAGTCACAAAGTCATGTCTGACTCTGGTGACCACATGGACTTTGGTCCGCCAGGCTCCTCTATCCATGGGATTTCCCAGCCAAGAATACTGGAGTGGGTTGCCATTTCCTTCTCCAAGGGATCTTCCCAACCCAGGGACTGAACCCAGGTCTCTTGCATGGCATGCGGATTCTTCACCACTGAGCCACCATAAAGCAAAGAAGTAGTTTACCTTAGGACTTATCTTACTAACAGGTGCAAAAAATAAATCGAATTTTAGAAAACAAAACAAAGAAACAAATAGAAACAGACTCACAGATACAGAGTACAAGCTAGTGGATGCCAGGGGGAAAAGGGGTGGGGGGAAGGATGAAATAGGTGAAGAGGTTTAAGAGGTACAGACTCCCAGTTATAAAGAAATATTACAGGGATATAATGTATAGCACCTGGAGAATCCCATGGACAGAGGAGCCTGGCGGGCTACAGTCCACGGGGTCACTAAGAGTCGGACATGACTGAGTGACTAACACTTTCATTTTTCGCTTTCAATGTGTAGCACAAGAAAGATAGTATTTTATAATAACTGTGTATGATGTATAAAAATATCTAGTGTTGTACATGTTGTATACCAGAAACTAATATAATATTTTAAAGCAACTATGCTTCAGTAAAAAATGAATAAAAATAAATAAATTGAGATGAAGATGCCCATACCAGTTCTAAACTGTGGCACTTGATGCTGAGATGCTGGGTGTACTGCCTGGGGAAGGAACTTGGTGATGCCATTCTAACTGTTCAGGGTATGTGCTGCCTCTATAATAGTTGGCTGCAAAACAAAAGCAAAAATTCTCTTTGGATTTCTATTGGTTAGCCATTCATGAAAATAAGTACTAATGTAGGACTTTCATCAAAGTGAAATGGTGTGAAGTGAACTTTTGAATAGCAGGGGATACCTGTATTTCTTCCTTGGTAAGTTGTCTCCTGTTTGGTTTTATGTAGCATCTGAGTGTGTGCATGCATGCTCAGTCCTGTCCGACTCTTTGTATCTGGCATAGTGCTAATCATAGTGTCTGTAGTAAATGCCCTTTATCATACACAATGTTGCATTGCTTTGGTTACAACCATTTTTTAAAAAACAGACTATTTTTCAGAGCAGTCTTAAGTTAGTAGCAAAGGTGAGCAAAAGATACAGAGATTTTCCATGTATCCTCACCCTCACATAGGAACAGCCTCCCCCTTAGCAACATCACCCACCAGGGGGTTACATTTGTTACAGCTGAGGAGCCCACATTGACACATCGTCACCCTAAACCCAAAGTTTACCTTAGAGTTCGCTCTTGGTGTTATACATTCTATGTATTTGGACAAATTTATACTGACATTTATCCACCATTATAGTATAATAGAGGGTAGTTTCACAGCCCTGAAGGTCTTCCGTGTTCTGTCTAGTTATCCTTCCTTCCCCCTCAACTTCTGGCACCCACTGATCTTTTTAGTCTCTATAGTTTTGCATCTTGCATAATATTATATAGTTGGAATCATACAGTATGAAGCTTCCTGGCTAGCTTCTTTCACTTAGGAACATGCTCTTAAATGTCTTCTGTGTCTTTTCACAGCTTGGTAGTTGTTTTGTTTTCCTTTTTTGTTTTCCTCTTAGTTAACCATTATTTTAAAAGTTTGTAATTTGTGAATGATTACCCTTTTCTCTTACAAAGAATCGGAGGTAATAGCAATTGCTAATATTTATTCAGTGTGTACAAAGTGGTGGTTAATATTCTCAGAGCTTTAGATGCATTAACTCAGCTATCTAACCCTCACAAGTACCCTACAAGGTTGGTAACATTGTCACTTCCATTATACTAGTAGGGAAACTGAGGCATGGGAAGGCTTAGTCACTTGTTCAAGATTGTATAGCTTATAAGTGGTGGTTCTGGGTTAGACCTTTGGTTCTAAATTCCATTCTTTTCACCTTTAAACTATACTACCATTAATCTGTAACTCGAAAAGATTTCTTACCATTATATGAAATGAACAGTTCTCTCACCAGAGCTTAGTAAATCGTTCATTTTAAAGATGTGTCTTTATTAACTCATTTGGCAGATGTTTTTGAGTGCCCTGCCTCATTCCTGGAACTGTGTGGAACCTCGGAGCTTTTTGTTTTAGTGATGTTTGCCCCAGTGGGATTAGGGTTGGTGCAGAGTTGAGTTCTCCATTTAGCTCATTGGGCAGAGAATTTCTGGCAGATACCTGCATTTTTTTCCTGCTAATGTGTGTCAACTCATAGTAATCTACTCTTTCAAGTGTTAGAATTCTGTCAGTCCCCTATTATCCTACCTCACTTCAATTTCAAATTATTCTCTTTCCCCTTAGAATATTCTTACAAGTTCCGTTTTAATGACGCCAGTATCAGAAGATGAAGACAATGTTCTCAAAGCATTTACGGTACCTAAAAACAGGTCCCTGGCAAGTCCCTTGCAGGTAATTACTGTCCCAGCATTGGTATCTAAAAAGTCATTCACTATAAAACTTTTTTTTTAATTTTAGACTTAGTGGAGTGATGCTTTTAAATAATCCCCAATGTCTAAAAGACTTGTAAGATCCCTTGCTGCCACTCATGTGAGACTCCCTGAAGATTTTTTTTTTAGAATAAGCTTCCAAAGAACGATGAAGTGAAGCATTTCTTACTGTGACTGAGACTAAGACTGTTAATCACATGCAACAGTATCTCTTTCTTCTGCTTTTAAAGGTTTTATTAAATCATTGGTATAGTTTACTTTTAGTTTCAAAATTTTTACTTTTTCTGTTCCCTCACTAAGCCATCGAAGCTCAGACCTTGTTTAGATTTTCAATGAAGTTTGAAATTAGATAGCCAGGAAAGAATTACAACATATTTGACTATCAGAATGAGAAG
Source organism: Giraffa tippelskirchi (assembly GCF_054371585.1). Classification (NCBI taxonomy): domain Eukaryota; kingdom Metazoa; phylum Chordata; class Mammalia; order Artiodactyla; family Giraffidae; genus Giraffa; species Giraffa tippelskirchi. The sequence goes on from NC_137283.1 coordinate 137,299,079, forward strand.
GTCAACTGTCAGTGTTATGTGGCTAATCTCTAGTTGAACATCTGCTCTCGGGTCTTAATATCAAAAGAGATTTCCCTTTTTCTGAAGTAGATGTATGTTGATGAAATACAACAAATTCCAAATTAATCCTGAACCCAATGTAAATAAGAATGCAAATTTGCTCCCTTAAATCATTTACAGTGGTTCCCAATATTAAATAACACAATACCCAGCCACCTGCAGAGCCCTCCCCTTCATCCCCCCCTTGTCACACTGAGGGAAAAACCATAAACCCTGGAGCATATAGAGAACCTGGATTCGGAAGTGAAAAGTCATATTTGTCCTGTGAGGGAAGGTACCTTATGAGATGGTGTGATCTGAAAGAGTGTCCTGTTCCTGGATGGGCTTTCTTGTCACTGCGGTAGGCCTGCACTCTCCAAATTATGAGAATCTTAAATCCCCACCCTCTTAAAGCATTTGTGATTCTTAGCATTATTTTTAAGAAATGCAGATATAGCTGGAAGGGCTGTAGACACACTTTGTGTCTTAATTCCATCAGATCGCTTTCCTTGTGGCTTCTGTCTGATCCAACTGCTTTGATGAAAGGTGACCATTGACTGGAGTGTGGGCTAGGGAAAGACAGTCCTTGAGGGGATCCAGAGTCTTTCCTGAGTAGATCAGGCCTGGGTAGAAGTGTGAAGAAGACTCAGAATATGGCACAGAATTGGGAGATGAGGAAAAGAACAAACTCTGCATAAGGGGGAACCCAGAAAGGAGATTAGAAGAATGCAAAGGTCACCCATTACAAAACTTTACCTGGAGCTGCTCCTAGATCCAAAATGAAAATGCTTTTTTTTGTTTGTTTGTTTTTCTTGCCTTCTTCCTCCCTGAAGTTTTTGGCCCTGGGTTTCCAGAGGATAGCATTTGGCTAGTGCTATTAGTGCATTAATTAAGCTGTTTTATGTAATTTTGTAACCTAGGCTAGAATCTGACTTATATTTATAGTAGTAAGAAAAAGTGCATTCTAAGTGCTAAATTGCAACATGTAAATATATTTAGGGACAGTTATCATTATGAAGTTAAAAACCCCTGGTTCTTTCCCTAAAACTAAATCCTAAAGCTTTTGGCCTAACCAGATAGTGTTCAGCAAAACCTAAATCTAAACTTTTATGCAAATATAAAACATATTGAACCAAACACCGTACAGATATCAAATATGTATTATATAAAATTTGGCAACAGTATCAGTGTTTATAAAAATAGGTTGGCTAATTCTTACCTTAAATGCTATTTAATTAAAAAAATAATATGGAATTTTATTATCATTGTATTTTATTTACTGAAAATATTGGGTTGGCCAAAAGGTTTATTCAGGTTTTTCCATAATATCTTATAAGCAAACTTCTTGGCCAACCCAATATTCCTCATCCTTGAAGCTCAGTATTAAGTAGTAGCTCTGTTTTTATTAATCTGTATTTTCTAGCATATCAATGAGTCATATTTGGTACTCTTCAGATTCTATCATTGTATATTGAGATTAAGCCACCTACATACATCAAATGGTGAAGGTAACAGTTGTCAACTCCACCCACCTAAATAATTGACACCACAAGCTGATTTTGGAGTCAATGCTTTCACATACGCTATATGGTTTTACTGATGTACACCACTCAAATATATTTTAATAACTTGCTATAATAGATAACTAATTCATTTTAAGAGTGAACGGCACCTACCAAGTATCTCCTTCATTTTGTGTCATGGAAACCTAGCTTCTAATACCATAGAAATATATGATGTTTCAAATTTTTGTGATAAATATTAGAAAATGCATCAGGTCATTCTAAATATTTAAGCATATATTGCCTATATTTCATATAAACCTGACTCAATAATATTTATATAGATTTTTAAGCAATTTGGTAATCTTTTTGTTAAAACCATTATGATTTATCATATATTTCCACTGATAATTCAATTTGACCTAATTGGGCAGATTTTTCATGCATGGTACTGTTGAACATATTGTGCGCTTGTTAAATGACCTGGCTATTCAACTTGAGTACTTTATATAATCTAGAAATTTTATAATTTGTACATTTAATAAATATATCAAATGTTAGATGGGATTTTATCCAAACAACCTAGGCATTTTGTTAGAGTGCATTTAATTAAAACAACTAAATTTGACTCCTAAAATATTTTAAAATTCTGATACTTCTAAAATATGAAATGTTTGTCAGTTGAATACTGCAAATGATTGTCCATCTAACTGACTAAATACATTTGCTTAGGTACAAGAAAAGTTTATTGAAGACTACACTAACAGTGCAATTGTGTGTTCTGTCATTTCATTGTTAATGATCCCTGGCTTAATTACACCCACAACACTTTAAACAGAGCAGTTATTGTTTTGAGGCCCCAAATATTGGGATTTTATAGTTCAGATTCTAATGCACATGCAAAAATGCATATGCTTATACATATGTGTGTGCATGTGGGCTAAGTCACTTCAGCCATGTCCGACTCTTTGTGACCTCATGGACTGTAACCTGCCAGGCTCCTCTGTCTGTGGGATTCTCCAGGCAAGAATACTGGAGTGGGTTGCAAGGCCCTCTTCCAGGGGATATTCCTGACCTAGGGATTGAACCTGTGTCTCTTATGTCTCTTGCATTGGCAGGAGGGTTCTTTACCACTAGCGCCACCTGGGAAGCCCTGCTTATACATGAATACATGTAATAGCTACATTTCCTTCCTCTCTGCTTGGAACCAGCCATTTCCCCAAGGTGCTGTGATCTTTTAGTGGGAAATGGTATGTAGAGACCAAACTTAGGCTGCTAGGTATGCCCATGTGTTATGTGGGTTGTCACTGAGAAGCAAATAATTTTAATAGCTTGAGCTTTGCATGTATCCCCTAGTCCATAAGCTATAATGTTTAGAAGCAAGTATAAGCCATTATGCACAAACAGTGTTATATTTGTTTTTGAAATTATTTATGCTTGATCTTTTTTTTAAAGGAATTTGCAGCAGCTGCATAATAGTATAGTTGGATTTCTTCTTTTATTTTTTAGTTGCCTTAACTTTAAAAACAGGGACAGGACTCATAATAAAAATGTTCTGAGATTTTTTTTTGATATTTGTGTCTTTCAGATAGCTCAGAATATGTGAGATTTTCAAATCATTGTGCCATTTTCTCCATGTTGTATGGTGGTAGAGAATGGAGTCTAGAAGCTTATAAAATGATCACAAATGAGGAAATAGATATTCAGCTTAGAAAACTTGCAGTTTGGGATGGGAAAGGCAGGTTCACTGTGGAACCCTTCTGGATCCTGCTGTTTGAAAGTTACTCTGAAAGAGCCCAAGGCTGGCAGACAGACAGACAGACAGACAGACACGCACACACAGACACACATGCACCATGCAGAGGACTCCCTCAGTAAGGAGAAAAGAATTGCCTGTGCTTTTGATTTGCTTTACATTTTGAAATAAACACGTTATGCCAATAAACATTTCCTAAGGTAGACATTTTCATTAGTAGATCTGAAACTACACTTAAGTTAAAAGCCTCTGAACTTGTGTATTTTTCTCCTAAATTATAATTTTCTTTTATTCCTGTTTAAAACCCAAATGTAAAAGATGTGTTCATATGCTTTTTACTCACTCTCTTTCCTCTTTTTTGTAACCACAGAGTGACAGCCTTAAATTTTAATTTCCTGACTTGGCTTGTCTTCATCTTACTTTTTTAAAAGTGAGTTTAATTTAAGTAAATTTCTCAAGCTATTAATACTTAAACACATTTGCACAGCATCAAAGAATCTTACAGTATTATTGCAAGCAGCTGAAACTCACTTTTCCAGTTCCATGTGCTTTGGATTGCTCCTAACTTTATATGAATTGTTTATGAATTTTTTAAACAATGAGGCAAACCCTTTTTGCTTGATCGGCATGGCTAAGAAGTGTAATACGCTAGCATGCACACAACAGGTACCTGGGTTCTAATCCAGACTTCACCAATTTCTAATTGCATGTTTTTAATTCATTAACTTCTTCAAACGAAAATGCTCATCTGTACACTGGGGACTATAGTTTGTCCTCCATTTATCATAGAGGGTTGCTGTGAAGATCAAATGGATATAATATTACTTTCAAAATGACAGCACACTTGCTAGTGCACATTGGTGGTACCTGTTTTAGATAGTCCTTATCCTTAGAAACGTACGCAAGGAGGCTTCACCAACAGCCAGGTCCACTTGCATTGAGGTGTATTATTTCCTCTCACATGTTCTTTCTCATTCCTTCTTCCACTCTGACAGAACTGTGTCAGTGGGTCACCAAAAGAGATTGCTGATTCAACTGATTTCTGAAAAGTAGTCAGATCTCTTCGGTATTATGGAGATCAAACAACTGATTTACTGGTCTTCTCTATTTTTCTGCTGCCTGTGTTGGCATGTCAACAGACATAGAAACAGTCCGTCTCCATGTGACATAGATCTTTCCGGGCTTTTCTTAGTGTTGGTATGCTATTGTTGACCTGCTTCCCTGGATACCTCTGTGTTCACTTAGTTCTCCCTTGGGTCACTTTTTTTCCACTTGCCCGGGCAAGGTTTCATATAGCTGTTAGTAATATTTCAGCAGCCTGCTTTCAATATATCTTATAAAATAACTTTGCCATGTATAGTTTTGGGATGAACTGGAAAGGCTAAATGAGTGAGTAAGGCAAGTTGAGCTCAAATTCAGAATGCCCTACCCCAGAGAGTGCAAGACCTGGATACTTTTTGTTTGGTTGGGTTTGGTAAACACTGTGATATTGGATTTTCCTTGGGCCAACAAAGGTATAATTGCTTTAATTGGCATTTCTTTAATCTTAATAGTTAAAACCAATATGTTACTAAGGAAGGGGATTTTCTTCCAAAAAATTGTGACACCTGAGATTGTGTGATTAAAACTGTTGGGAAATCTATCAACTAATAAGATTAAAAGCTCCCTAGAGACACTGGGGACAAACTCCATGTTTGGAGAAAGACCATTCTTCGTAGTAATTGTTAACTTAGGTCTGGGTGGCATGTGGAAGCACTAGTGGATGGGGCACCCTCTAGCACCATCTGCACCTTTGATCCCTTAACTTTTAGGGCTCTTTTCTATGAAAAGTTATCAGTCCTGAAGTTGGGCTCATTTGATTGTTTTGTGAAGCATTTATGCATAGGAGAAGTTTGATAACAACTAACCTTACCTCAGTGACCCTTCGTCTTAGGTTTATTCTTGACTTTCAAGATACAGCTAAAGATTTCTACGTCATCTCTTATAACGAATACGTTTTAAAAGATGCCTCTTTGAGAATGAGTTCTGATTGTTAGAATTTTAGTTCTGGGGCTTCCACGATAGCTCAGTTGGTAAAGAATCCTCCTGCAAGGCAGAAGACCTGGGTTCAATCCTTGGGCTGGGAAGATCCCCTGGAGAAGGAAAGGCTACCCACTCCAATATTCTGGCCTAGAGAATTCCGTGGACTGTATAGTCCATGGAGTTGCAAAGAGTCGGATACTACTGAGCGACTTTCACTTTAAAAGTCTTTTCTATGGATAGATTAAGTGGAATAATCAAATAATTCTTAAGTCTTTTGGACACCATCTATGTCTGCTATTATTTTAAAAAATGAAACAGAGAAATGTAAAACCATCTCCTAAGTGCTTTGGTTTTACAAAATCATTCTTTTATGACTTACACAAGTTTCTTATGAACTCTGTAAATTGTACAGCACATACCCTGCCAAGGCTGTTGATATCAGCAGTTATTGTGTGAAGTTACTCTATGAATGTCACAACAATAGTGGTTCTTGTTCAGCATGATGAAAAAAAACCATTCATATTCTTAGTGAAAAATACGAAGATAATCTAATTCCGACAGAAAATCACCTGTGGACATGGTTTTATCTCATTTGATTTCTTCTGTTTTCTGCCGAGGATCAGAGTATTTATTTAAAGTGCTTCAGCAGGATATCCCAGTTAGAGCTCTGACAGTCTGTTTACAGTTCATCTCTGCCCAGGGGCGATCAAAGGTACATCGTGGATAAGTAAAATGACTCGCGGGCAATAGGAGGAGGATGTGTGGCAGGATTATTAACATTGAAATGAATTAGGGTAGAGTGACATGTCTGCAACAGCACCATGGGTTAGTCATTTAACAATGATTCATGTGCAGAAATTCTTACCAATTCTTTAGTGTAAGTGAAACTAACATTTAAGGAGAGGGAATAAGGAGGATTCACAAGGATCTATTTGACAGTATTAAAAAAAAAAATCCTTCTAGCATGAAGACATTTAATCTTTCTTTGTCAAAACTATTCTGTCTGCTTGAAAAGTTGGCCTAGGACCCCAAGGCTTCAAGGTAAGGAGGGAGAAAGAAATTGCAAGAAGAGGCAGCGGCCTTTTTGGCTGGTGGACTTCAACATTTCTTTTCTTACCCAGTATTTGACCTTCTGCTCTTACTTTGCTTTTGTGAAGTAGGTATGTGACTGCTCTGACCAGTTTTTCCATTCATGGTTGTAAAAAGTATTAGCTTTATACTTTCACGATGCAGAAAAGGAGCTGTCCACTCTATGCATGCCTTTTTGTTCTGGTCTGTTTTTCTTGCACACGGTGGGTACTGTGTCCTGGTGTCTGTCTACACTGGGAGATTTAGGTGTTCCAAGTCATCTTGTCTGCTCTCGGCTATGAGCCTCAGGACTTAGGTGCCCCTGAAATGCTCTGCTTTCTGAAATTTGGATATTTCAGTTAACTTGATTTATTTCTTCATAATTTCACCTCTACTTGGGAAGGGCTGACTGAATTTTTTTCAAAAAATTAATTTAAAATATAGGGTACATTCTTTGTATTGATCTTGTTTTAAATATCTGGTCCTGGAGGAAGAGCCAAACATGAATAAAATGATGAGCCATCTGGGAGATCCAGCAAAACACAACGTTCAAGTTGAAAATATACTAGGGGGTGATAATTGTATTAGATTCTCCTGAACAGACATTGGGAATTCTGAATTAAGTGTCATATTGTCAAGGGTCAGAACTTGACTTTTGCTAAGAGACATTGCAAAAACAAGCATGTTGTTATTTAGTTGCTAAGTCATATCCAACTCTTTGCCACCCCATGGACTGTAGCTTGCCAGGCTTTTCTGTACACTGGATTTCCCAGGCAAGAATTACTGCAGTGGATTGCCATTTCCATCTCCAGGGGATCTTCCCAACCCAAGGATTGAACCCATGTCTCCTGCATTGGCAGGCAGATTCTTTACCACGCAGCCAACCTGGAAAGTCCAAAAGCAAGCATAAGATTCTTTTAATATGGTACTTTGAGATACTTAATTTCATTTAATATAGAAACTTATTCTGTATTAATTGAAGCACAGCTAAGTAGAAAAATTTTTAACTAGAGAAAAATATAAACAATCCTTTCTTCCTTGCTCCTCACTTTTACCTCCATTTTCACTTTTATTCTCCTTTCCCTCTCATTTGTTTGTCTGTATTCTTTCAAAACATACATTTTTGAGTTTTGTGTTTATCTTTATTTTATGTTTACATATAAGATTAGTATATTAAAATATTCTGCATCTTCTTCAGTCATCTGATTTTATTATCAATGTACTTTGTTCTGTGTACATCATTGATTCTAAGCCCTGCATGGTGCTCATGGTGGACAGCCATCATCTTTAATTATTCACTCTCAAATGGTAGTTATTATATGTCATATTGTTATTGTATGTCACATTGTCATATGTTATGATGTCATATTGTTGTTATATGTCACATTATCATATATGTTCTATGTGTGCCACTACAAACACAAGCTCAATAATTACAATGATTCCATTAAATTTTATTTTGTTAATTGGGTTTCTTGTGTCAATTTGGTGTTCCAGTGCTGCACTGAAAAATGTTAGCAACAACATGTGAGCAATCAACTAAACTAAAATATGGGATTTGAATGGACAGATTTACACCAGAGAGATATGTATATTTCATCCACTTCCTTCAAACTAGAGTTCGTCGTTGTTTAGTCGCCAAGTCATGTCCGACTCTTTACAACCCCATTGACTGCAGAACACCAGGCTCCTCTGTCCTTCACTGTCTCCTGGAGTTTGCACAAATTCATGTCCATTGAATCAGTGATGCTGTCTAACCATCTCATCCTCTGTTGCCCCCTTCTTTTGCCTTCAGTCTTTCCTAGCATCAGGGTCTTTTCCAATGAGTCAAACTACAGAAACACCATTTATTCAGAACTGTATATAGAATGCTTAAATTACCGTGGTGATTTTATTTAGAAAACATTAAATGTGACTCAGTGGCAGAAGTCAGCCCAGAACAGATGTCATCTTTGTCCTGCCGTTTTCTGATTCATAGTTCCAGGAAAATATTATGATAATCAATCTTGCTTATGTAGTATTTCAAGTTATGTATTCAGCCTCTGAGCCTTGACAGTAAACGTGTAAACTTGGATGGTGCCTCTACGTTGGCAGTGAGATGGCACAACAGATTGGGCAGAAACTGGGAAATCTAGTTTGTGTCCTGTGAAAATTTACAAGTTAGAAATATGGCACTGTAAATCTTATGTCACTGAAACTTTGTTCCAGACACTAGGCAAAGAAGTCCCATCACCATACAAACACCGTATTCATTCAGAATTATCCTACCTCTCTGTTAAATAGTCTGATGACTTTTAACACCTCATCTCAGTGTTTCTTCCTGCATCCTAAGGCCCTGCTGACCGGACCACACAATTCCCACTCATAAGAACTCTAAACGAAGCAGCATCTTATACTCATTAGAGCCTGGATTCGCATTCCTACTTCATCACTTCTTAGCTGGATGACTTTAAGGATATTGCCTAAGTTCTCTCTTCCTGTAAAACTGCCTGCTCTGTAAAACAGATGTAATGAGCCATACCTAATCCACAGGTGTTTCTGAGAATTAAATGAGATGATACATGCAAAATACTTAGAAACATGAGTGGTACTCATGTTTAATCCACTTATTCCTTCCTCTCTGTCTCCCAGTCCCTCCCACAAGCAGTGTACAAATTGCAGCTTCCTGACTCTTTCATGTTATTTTGCCACCTGGGTTACCCTCCTTACCACCTGTCGATCTCAATCCTGCCTGTTCATGCCCTTTGCCTAGATCATAGCCCTGGCTGTTCCTTGGCATCCTATCTCCTCTTCATCTGGCTGTGGCACCACAAACCTTTCATCTGCCTGTCATCACTTCACCGGTGTCAGGTGTTCATTTTGTCTCTTAAGCAGGAGTCTCTACCTCCAGGATCTCGTGCTTGATGATCTGAGGTGGAGCTATTGTAATAATAATAGAAGTAAAGTGCACAGTACATGTAATGTGCTTGAATTATCCCAAAACCATCCCCCTGCCCTTGGTCCATGGAAAAATTGTCTTCCATGAAACCGATCCCTGGTGCCAAAAAGGTTAGGGACCACTGTCCTGAGGGACACTTGATGCTCTAAAGAGCAGAGGCCTTTCTTTTCTTATTATTCTTCTGTCCATGAGAAACATCCCACTTGGATATAAATACTAGGAATAGCTGTGCTTTTTCTAAACCACTGACTTACTTTTGAGCTTATGGACAGCAAATCTTACAACTGCTTGTGTTTCTGTTTCCCTTTTTGCATTGACTGCTAGAGAGCTCAGAGTTAGTTTTGAGATTTACATCTTGTTGGTACATTATAGTTCATGGCAAGTATTTTGAATCCAAATCTCACCTCATCTTTGTATTGTTTATTTTTTCCACATTTCTTGGTGACCCACCCTTATCTATGTTTTAAATCCTGTTCGTTTATATTCAATACTTCATATTGAGGTATCTTCAATACTCTTGGGAGCTAAGTAGGGTGAACTTAATGCTCTAAAGAGCAGGGGCCTTGTACAAATATTACATATTTTGGTTTGAAGCAACATGGAGGGCAGGTGGCTTCCCTGGTGGCTCAGTGGTAAAGAATCTGCCTAGGATGCAGGAGACGCATTAGACCGGGGTTAGATCCCTAGGTCGGAAAGATCCTCTGGAGTAGGAAATGGCAATCCACTACAGTATTCTTGCTAGAAAAGTCTCATGGATAGAGGACCCCTGTGGGCTATAGTCCATGGGGTCAAAAAGAGTCAGACATGACTGAACATGCACACATGGAGGGCACGTAGGAGCTGGGGCTAGGCAGAGGACAGACACAGGTTCAAAACCATTCCATGACTTCCCCATAAATTGGCTTTGGGCAAGTTATCTGCACTTTCTGAGTCTCCATTTCCTGCTCAATTAAAGAGAGAATGAACCCCCAGCCAGGGTGGCTGTGCTGTGTAAATGAGATCATGTGTGTGAAGAATCTGGATCCGGATGCTGCCTGTGAGATATTAGTTCCATCCTGTATCTTTCAATGCATCTTTAAAAAGTAAGCTATTCTAATAAATAGATATTAATTAATTAATTGGTATTTAATTGATCAATATCCATTTTAGTTGATACATTTAAATGTTCATAACTAAATTTAAATATAATTAACTTGATTAAAAATATGTACTATGTTTAGTAAGTATTGATCGATTCCAGCACCTATGGGAGCTTCTTCAGTGGGCAGCTCAAGCACTCACCAGTTTGCTCAAAGAGGAAATGCCCACAGCTCACCTTAGGTATGTGAGGGACTGCACTCATTCCTGTCTCCAAGTCTGTAAAATCTGCTAATGGACAAAAAGCACTCAAACATGAAGGTACAGCTGGATCTTATCATACTGCTTGGAGTGGGTTTTCTCTCTTCACGACAAACAGTTTCTGATAATTAATATCACTTAAGAATGCCGAATTCCTGGTTGTCAGAGTGAAGATTTTATCTGACAAAGGCTCCCACGTGTCTCCCACTTGCTATCTGGAGGTCAGCATTTGTTTCTGCTGGGCCAGGTGGGGTTGGGAGTCCATCCGCGGGCTAAAGCATGTGCTTCCCGGTCTGACCTCGCCCTTACCCTCTCTCTCCCCACCCCTGTTAGCCTTGTAGCGGTGCCTGGGAATCTGCATCCTGTGGGAAGACAGACGATCAGATGACAGCTTCCGGTCAGCCTCGGAAATATGTGAATGCCTTCTCAACCCGGACTCTGGTCATGTGAGACGTTTGCAGACAAGCATTATGGTTTTCAGAACACTTCAAGTTGACTTGGGATATAGCATTCCTCTACATGATACTTTTCATGAATGGGAGAAGAGCCTATTTTTGTTGTGGTACAACAGTTGAGAGCAGCACCAAGTGCATTTAGGTGGGTGCAATCATATGAGATTTCACCCAACTAAACGGATTTTTTTAAAAAATTAATAAGTTTAACAGTTTTACCTAAATTATTAGGTCATGGATTGTAGTCAGTGGGTAGTGTCTTAATGGAGATTGTTTAAAAAAACATAAAATGATTTATCTGTATTTAAAGAGGATCCAACAGACCAGTATTTTTTCTGTGATGAGGTTTTTGAAATTTAACACAAAAAAAGGTACTCCAATATTTCACTTTTCTCAATCACTAAACACAATGCATTACTATAAATGTTGGCTTCACCCCGTGGAATAAGTAATCAATATTGTAAATGCTCATTTATGGTCAATAACATTGGAGGTACGTTTATTGTACCAAACCATTTTATGAGGGTTTTTTTTTTGTTGTTAGCTTGCTTTAAAAATTATTACTGTATGAAATAGTTTTATAAAAAATTATATTTTTATTCAGTAATTTAATTTTGTACATGCCAAATGAAAAAAAATGTGTTTTGCTGCTATGGACTTAGCCTGTAGACATGCTGCTAGTATCAGAAGGGCAGTAGTGCTTGGGAGGGAGAGAAAAGAAACTCGGTGTTAGGTAATTGACTATGCACTAGTATTGTCAAACTTTTTTATTTTATATATATATATACATACATATATATATATATATACTTTTTTCCTTTTGTAATACATTGGAAAACTTATTTGGGAGATTTTGCATTTGTGGTTGTTTCTTGGTTTTTTTTGTTCTTGGTTTATAAGAGGATGCATTGCACTTCTTTATTGGGAGATCTGTGTTGTTTATGTCCTGTGTTTTGTTTTGAGTTCAGCCTGACTGTTCTTTAATTCAGGGCTTATGTGTTTAATCAGCATTCCCCAGAGTCCTTAAGTGTATGGTCTCAGAACTGCCACACACAACCTGGGTGTTTGCAGCTGGGGTCGATAGCCAGTTGCTGCCTTAAGAACCTTTGGTGCAAGATGGCTGGTACTGAACTTTTGATATGACAGTGTACTTACTGCCTTGTAGTGAAATAAAGCTGTGCCCTTATCTTTCTTACTTTTGACTTCTGTCTTACTTTTGATTGTGGACAGTAGTTACACTTTCAGGAAAATGAAATGAAAGCAGAGCACTTTCCTCTGTTAATAACTGGCACGCTCTCTGAACTTGAAGAATTCAAGAATTGTAATTTTGGAGAAAGAAGAACAGGCAAGCCAAGTTAGTTCACAAATGATCATGTGCAGAATGACAGCTGGGAGGAATCTTCCAGAATCTTCTAGAATCAGTCAAGTTTCCAGAAGCATTTAAATTGGGATAAGGCAAAGAGAGTTCATTTACAGGTGTACCAATACCACGGATGTGGGCAGTGGGTAGGAGGACAACAAGGGTAGGGCCGGTACACAAATGCAGGCCTGAAGGATAATGTCATGTGGAGGGGGAGAGTCACAGAAAACAGGAGCCCTTTTAAAAAATTTATTACTTATTTATTTGGCCATATCACACAGCATGTCTTAGTTCCCCAACCAGAGATCAAACCCAGGCCCATTGCAGTGAAAAAGCAAAGTACTAACCACTGGACCACCAGGGAATTTCTGTAAGCAGGAGCCTTTAAGAGGAGCAGTGACCTTTGGAATCCTCACAGGAGGAGAGCCAAGGATAAGCCTTAGCCTTATATCCCCATGTCCCTCCCATCAGACTTCCCTGGTAGCTCAGCGGATAAAGAATACACCTGCAGTGCAGGAGACCCTGGTTCGGTTCCTGGGTCAGGAAGTGCAGGAGACCCTGGTTCGGTTCCTGGGTCAGGAAGTTCCCCTGGAGAAGAGATTGGCTACTCACTCCAGTATTCTTGGGCTTTCCTGGTGGCTCAGATGGTAAAGAATCTGCCTGCAATGCGGGAGACCTGGGTTCAGTTCCTGGGTTGGGAAGATCCCCTGGAGAAGGGCATGGCAACCCACTTCAGTATTCTTGCTTGGAGAATCCCCAATGGACAGAGGAGCTTGGCGGACTACAGTCCATGGGGTCCCAAAGAGTTGGACACGACTGAGTGACTAAGCACAGCACAGCACATCCCTCCCATCTCTGCCAAGGGTCCCCATTGGTAGAATCAGCCAGAAGCCAGAAGGCATGGGAGCACCTGGATGTAACAGCTGGTCAGCCACCTAGGGCAGAACTAGAGGATATTTTTCTGTTGGGGTAAGGACAAGGCAACCCAACTGAGTCATCCATTCTGGGCAACTTCCTGTTTTATGGTTGAATTTCCACTGGCTTCCATCTCTCAGCTCAGTGTTCTCATTGTGGTACAATATCCCTTTCATATAGCTTCCTTACAATTTCCTTTAGTCACTCCCTTCTAACTCAGATCTTGAGTTCTTATAAGAAGTGATGCAGTTGGTATTCCTAGAGCCAAGGATTTGTTGCCCCTAATTACTAGTCTTTACTTAGTATGCTTTGGTTCTCTTTCTAATAAATGATAACACATCATCCCAGTGTTAGGAAGCTTATTATAGTCATGCACCCTCAGAGTATTTCCAGGTGCTAACTCTGCCACTTACTAGGAGCTTGAACTTAGACAAGTCACTAACCTCTCTGAGTCTTTTTTCTCCATCTGTAAAATGAGTTCATTCCTACATGCATTCTTGTTAAATAATGCACTATATAAAAGTTCATTGGAAGGACTGATGTTGAAGCTGAAACTCCAATACTTTGGCCACCTGATGCGAAGAGCTGACTCATTTGAAAAGACCCTGATGCTGGGAAAGATTGAGGGCAGGAGGAGAAGGGGATGACAGAGGATGAGATGGTTGGATGGCATCACCGACTCAATGGACATAGGTTTGGGTAGACTCCAGCAGTTGGTGATGGACAGGGAAGCCTGGCATGCTGCAGTTCATGGGGTCGCAAAGAGTCGGACACAACTGAGTGACTGAACTGATATAAAAGTTTGTCATTACATAAGCTTTCCATAATTAAATGATGCATGCTGTGTGAAATGTCAAATGTTCATCTGGTCCATAATGTGCATTGGCAGTTGTAGAGTTCAACTTAGGGGTCATTGGATATCTGTTGAAATAAATTAGTGGCAAGATTGAACTCAGCATTATATAGAACTAAAATAAATATTTACTTTTGCAGTAAGTACATAACCTAATAACTAGAGACTAAAAATCTAAACTAATGAAAAGAAGTGTAAATTCAGGTTTTATGAACAAATAATACCCATTTTGCAAGTATCTTTAAAACTTTTATCTATCCTGGACATTTTTGAAATCCTCTTGTTCTCTATAGCAGAGATTCCAGTAGTAAAATAAATGGAAGCAGCATTACTTACTATCCAAAAAATGGTTGTCCCTTTGAGCCACTACATGTAATGCTTGGATCCACATCTGGAGAGTAGGAAAAACACTGAGAATATTCTAAACTACCTCCCAGCCACTAATGGGGCTGCTAATTCAAGGTAAGTAAGATGTACAAGAGAAACTTCTTTTTCTCTTTAGAAGTTGTGCAAAATTAGAACTGCAAGCAACCTTTAACATCATAAGGGGCTTCCAATAAGGGATTCTCCACGTTACATTTTTGAACAAAAATCAGTTTTGGAGCCAACCAATTTTGGCTTAAGTTCAGACTCTGCCCTTTACCAGCTCTGCGACTTGGTAAGAGTTTTACTTTAGCTCTCTAAACTTCATTTTACATATATTGAAAATAAAAGTACATCTCAAGGTTGAGGAGTATTGTGAAGATTATGTGAGACAGTAAATGCATTCTTGCATCTTTGTAAAATATTGCCATTCTTATTGATGAGGTACCAGTGAGGCCCACATCCTTGATTGTGTGTTGAATCTGTCCTTTGCATTAAGTGAAAGTGAAAGTCTCTCAGTCGTGTCTGACTCTTCCTGACCCCATGGACTATACAGTTCATGGAATTCTCTAGGCCAGAATACTGGAGTGGATAGCCTTTCCCTTCTCCAGGGGATCTTCCCAACCCAGGGATCAAACCCAGGTCTCCCACATTGCAGGTGGTTTCTTTACCAGCTGAGCCACAAGGGAAATATAAGGTATATTTAAAGGGAAACTTTAAATATATATTATACTCTTTTCAAAATATTCCTAAACATATTTAAATATATGTTTTTCCTTCTTGTGCAAATTATGTAGGAAATATAAGGTATATTTTCCTTAAACATGTAGGTTTCTAATTTGAAAAAGAAAACTATCTAGCAGATAAAATGTGATGGGCAGATCTGTTACACTACTCTTAAAATATAAGTTTGGTGCTTATTTTTCACCTTTCATCTTGCTATTATAAAATAAAGTCTTCCTTATTAACTATTTTAGAAGGCAAAGGAAAGGAATCAGCTAAAAGGCAAAACTTCTGGGAAATAAACTTGTATACAATTATACATACGACCTTTGGAAACTGAAGCAAGAAGAAGCTGGACTGTAAATCTTAGGAAACTTGTCACTGTTTTGGCAATAAATAGGTTAGAATTCTTTTTAATTAACATTCAACGCAAATGTTCTTGGTGCTAATGTGGAAACTGCAGAGACTAATATCTGTCTATGGACCATATTTCTCTTATTCAACTAGTGTCTGTTCAGCACCTACTGTGTGCTAAGTGCTGTTTGAAGTTGAGGTTAGAACAACATAGGTTAAAAAATCTCTGCCTTCTGTGAGCTTATGTTCAGATGGGAGGTACAGGTGCATAAATATGTTCATAATAGAGGTAAATAACAGAGACCATTAGAGAGCACCTGATCTAGACTCGAAGGAGCCACATGGATTTCCACAGAAGAATCTAGCAGGACTGATAAAGCCAAGCTAAGGAGGGGCAGCAGGGTGAGGGTAGCATCTGAAGATTACATCTAAAGATTGGGTTTTTAGGGGAGAAAAACACCCAAATATATGACTTGTCTTACTTTAAATTCATGATGACAAATTGCAGATGGGCACTTAGGCAGTGGTACTGCCTGAGGATATTCGCTAGTATATATTTTTCCCTTCCTCTGGACAATCATTTCATACCACTTTCTTGCAGACCTCTCCATCACATCTCCATCCAATTCCCAGCTGATACCTTGACTCGTACATCAGTGACAAAATAGAAGTATTCTTCCCACACCAAAGCCGTCCACAGACCTGCTCATATCCTTCCTTCTTGTTAGCATGGATGAACACTCCTGGCTGCAAACATGGCCTGGTCCTTCTATTTGGTCTCTGTAACCCTTGTATCCTCCAGGTCTCATCCCACAGACACTGTCTTTCACTTATATGCTAGTGTCTTCCTCTCTCCTGAATCATTCTTATCACATTAACATGGTGTATATGTACTAGCAGTAAAAAATAACACTCCTTTTATCCTGCATCATCATCACACAGCCCCATTTATCTGCTCCTCTTCTCAGCAAAACTGTTTCATTTCAGTTCAGTTCAGTTCAGTCGCTCAGTCATGTCCTACTCTTTGTGACCCCATGGACTGCAGCACGCCAGGCTTCCCTGTCTATCACCAACTCCCGGAGCCTACTCAAACTCATGTCCATTCAGTCAGCTATGCCATCCAACCATCTCATCCTCTGTCATCCCCTTCTCCTCCCGCCTTCAATCTTTACCAGCATCACTCTTTTCCAATGATTCATTTCTTCACATCAGGTGGACAAAGTATTGGAGTTTCAGCTTCAGCATCAGTCCTTCCAATGAATATTCAGGACTTGTTTCCTTTAGGATGGCCTGGTTGGACCTCCTTGCTGTCCAAGGACTCTCAAAGAGTCTTTTCCAACACCACGGTTAATTCTTCGGTGCTCAGCTTTCTTTACAGACCACCTCTCACATCCATACATGACTACTAGAAAAACCACAGCTCTGACTAGACAGACCTTTGTTGGCAAAGCAATGTCTCTGCTTATTAATATGCTGTCTAGGTTGGTCATAAGTTTTCTTCCAAGAAGCGAGCAAAACTGCTTAAGGGATCTTATATGGTTTTGGTCACCACTTCCTCTTGTTGCCTTTTCCCATAGCCCAGGCAGCATGAATTTCATCGCCCCTACTCCCTTACTCCTTTTCATTGTCACCAATGGCCTGCATGTAGCCGAATCCAGAGGTCACTTCTTAAGCCTCATTTTACTTTGCTTACTGGCAGTCTTCAACAGACTTGACACCCCCACTCTCTTGAACCACTTGCCTCTCTTCACTCTAGGGTACCACTCTTCTGGCTTTCTTCCTTCCCCACTGGCTTCCTCTGCTGCTATTCGGCCTCCCCTTGGGTTTGAAGTGGCCCTTTCCACGTCTCTCTACATCATTCTTTCCAACGGTTTTCTTTATTGCTGTTGCTTTTTTTTTTTTCCTTTTGGGTGCTCTGTGTGGTGCAGAATGCAGGATCTTAGTTCCCCTACCAGGGATCAAACACGTGCCTTCTACATGGGGAGCATGGAGTCCTAACCACTGGCCTGCCAGGGAAGTCCCATTACTGCTGTTGCTTTAAATACCTTTAAATACGTCTTTAAATACATTCCATTTACTGCTGGTGCTTTAAATACATTTCTATCTTCAACTCCTACCCTCTTCTGGAAGTCCAGCTTCCTGATTTCTATTCCATGTTAACATCTCTCCTCTGCAACCCATGAGCATCTTAAATTTAGCATGAACAAAACAAAATGTGTAATCACTCACGGCTTCTTTTTTTCCTCATATGCAGTAATTAGCCCTGACTTTTAAATTAATTTCTTCATTTCTCAAGGTAAAAATTTAAGCATCATCCTTGATGTCTCTCTATACCTTCTCACCCCTCTTAAACCCATGGCCTCAAGAAAGACCAGTTTACCTTGAAAATATATCTTAACATGTGCACTTTTCTTCATTGTCAGTAACGATATTATTAGTAGTAATACAACATGTGTTCAATGCTCACTACATGCTAGAGAAGAAGGGAGGAAAAGGGAATGTTGCTGGCAGCAAGAACAATGGTGATCTGAGGAGAAGATCTGAGAGGTGAGAATGAGCAGAAACTGAAAGGGAAAACTGGGGGAAGACACAAGACTGGAGAAGGAAGTGCTATGAATATTCTTCAAGGCTTTGAACTTTGTCCTTAGAGATATGGGGGGTCATCAAATGGCTTTATTCAAGGAAATAAGGTGATTAATATACACCTGATTTATAGAAATCATTCTGTTCAAATCCCTTTTTCATACATGGTATAAACTTAAACCTCAGGTTTGCAGGGGCCAAATGATAGCAGAGCCTGAATTTTATACCCAGTTAATTGGATTTTACATAGTACGTTTCCTACTGCTTCTTAATTTCAAAGGAATGTGCTTTAATCCCAGAAAATCTTGTTGAAAAATATCCTTTGATCTGAAGTGTATAAAAGGGGTTTTCATATTTTATCATATAAAAAGTAGTTCAAAAAATTGTTTGCATAAAACACTTTTCTCCTTTAAGAGCAGAATATTTTCAACCAACAATTTATCTAAATGTTTCCCTGCTGTTTTCAAGCATCAAAACCTCAGTTGACTTTTAAAAAAAATACTTATTTTATTTATTTACCCACTTGGCCGTGCCGGGTCTTAGTTGCGGCACGTGGATCTTCAGTCCTCGTTTCAGCATGCCAGGTCTTGTGGTTGCAGCATGAGGGATCTTCAGCTGTGGCATATGAACCCCCAGTTGTGGCATGTGGGATCTTGTTCCCTGACCAGGGATCAAAGCAGGCCCCTCGCATTGGGAGTGTGGAGTCCCAGCCACTGAACCACTAGCAAAGTCCCCAACTGACTTTTAAAAATAAGGCATAGTCCTTGATTTGCCTGAGATTTTTGCCCATTAAGGAATCCTGCCAATATTCTCATGAGTGCGTCCTCAGTTCACTTTTACAGTTCTTTCATTACACTCTTTAATCTAGAACATATTCTTTAAAAAAAAAGATTAAGTTTATTATGTCCCACCACACACTTTACAGGATCTTTAGTTCCCCAAGCAGGGATTGAACCTGGGTCCTCAGTAGTAAGAGTGCTGAGTCCTAGCTACTGGACCATCAGGGAATCCCCTATTCTTACAGTCCAGTGGTTTCCAAACTTTGGGGGTTTCAGAAACACACTGAGAACTTATTTAAAATAAAGATTCTTGACCTCACCCAAAGGGCATCTGATTCATGAGTCGGGTGTAGGCCTAGAAATATTTCAACAAGCTGCCAGGTGATTCTAAGGCAGGTAGTCTGAGGGGCTCACACTAAAAACCCCACCTTAGGAAAAGCCTTCTGCTCCCCCAAACCTGAGCTTTCCTTCTAACCCTCCCCATAGCTTTCAATTCCAGTGGAGTCCATAATTCTTCATTAAGATGCCCACTGGTCTATAGCATATTAGAAAAATATTAGGCCTATAACTATAACGAGAGTTTCTTAACTCCAGAGAATTACTATGTGATAGATACTGTTAATTAAGACTAACTTTGGCCTTCAAGATCCATTTTTTGTTTGATTTTTACAACATGTAGCAAAGCATAATTTTATACACAGTGTATCTGAATCTCTTTAATAATATTCTATTGCACATAATCTATCAAAAGGTATTTTATAGCTCAAGAAGTTTAGCATATTAACAAAACAAAACAACACTATTTTAATCCAGAAGCCCCTGGTTCTAAACCAGTCTCCAATCAACTTACGGAAAATTCTCATTCAAATCACTTTACACCTCTGTGCTTTGGGATTTCTATATAAATGGAGGAAGTATTTAATCCTGTATATAGTTACAAAGCACACAGAAGTCCTCAGATCAAAGACAAATACAATTCAAAGAAAGCTTTAGTAACCCAAAGACACTTGAGTACTTAGGATAGAATTGTTAGGCTTTCCTGCTGGAAAACATCCTCTGACCTGAATTTGAAAGTTAATAAATCACCTTCAACCTGTTTCTGGGAGCAGATGTTAAGAACAGAGCTAAGATTTTTTTCATTCACCTGAAGAATGTAAATTCATTCACCTATTTCTTAATGGTCCCAAGTACCTAACAAAAGGAAGACTCTCTGGCCTTCCCTTCCTTGGTCAGTCTCTGAGTCAGTGTAAGCAGTGACTGATGACCAGCCTGAAGCACAGGTAAAAATAGTTATTGTGTAACATAGTAGCCACTTGGCTTTACTCAGATCATCCCAAATCCATTTCTCTCTCCAGTTTCAAATCTTCCAAAATAAAAAGACATTAGAAACATGTGTTCTGGTTAAATATAGTGCACTGAAGACATGAATTAATGACTCCCCACCAGGAAGCTCCACCAAATGACAATAAGTGGGGCAACTGGGTCATAAATATACAAGTCAGAGAAGATAAAAAACAACAGGTATGAGACATTCGCCAACAACATAAGTCACTTAGTCAACAAATATTTATTGAACTTTTCATGCAAGACAGAGTTCAAAACTATACATAATTTGATATATATAATTTTCAAATTACTGGCAGACCAATATCATCTTGGATATCCCCAAAGTACTAAGAAAATGGCCTGTTTCAGACTCTTCTCTAAATCTTCATAACGATAATCTTATTTCTCTAAATCTAAAGTGTCCTTTTTTCATGTTTTAACATTTTACATCAGGATATATCTTTCACATTGTCTGATTTTTCTCTTTCTTTGAAAATTGCTATTGAATCCATATAGCCATATAGTTGCTGATATCATAAAATAAAGGAAGAAAGCAAAAGTTTCAGAAAGAACTCCCTAGCTTTAGAGTTGAAATTAGAGATGAAACAACAGGTGTTCAACATCCCCACAAACTTTGTCCACTTTTCACAGGCACATCAGCACCACATGCTTAACTATGGCTCATGGGTGGGTACATGTCTAAACCACTCCATGGTGGGAACTCCCTTTATCTCTAGCATCTAACCCAATGCCCAGGATGTGGTAGATGATCAAGAAACACTTGGAAAATCCATGTAAAAACATGAATCAGCATCCTGACACGATCTTACTTCTGGCCTGTTGGTATGACTATGGTCACCCACTGCATCTCTCTGGGTCTGTTTGCTTAGCTACAAAATGAGTTTGGATAAGCTCAGCTGTAGGCTCCTTCTAGCTGTAACTATCTCTGAGTAGGACAAGTCATTAGGATGTGGCAAATGGGAAACTACAGTGATTTTTTTTGAACTTTTTATTTTGTATTGATTATAGCCAGTTAACAATGTTGTGATAGTTTCAGGTGAACAGAGAAGGAACTCAGCCATACATACATGTAGCCATTCTTCCACAAACCCCCCTCCCATCCAGGCTGCCATATAACATTGAGCAGAGTTCCATGTACTATACAATAGGTTGTTTATCCATTTAAAATATAGCAGTGTGTATATGACCATCCCAAGCTCCCTAACTATCCCCTCCTCCTGGCAACCATAAGTTCATTTTCTAAAGCCTGTGAGTCTCTTTCTGTTTTGTAAGTAAGTTCATTTGTATCATTTATTTTTAGATTCCACATATAAGAGATGTCATACAAAGTTTCTCCTTCTCTGACTTATGTCTCTCAGTATGACGCTGTCTAGAGACTACAGTGATTTTAGAGGAGACCTTAATTGACATGTGTATTGGTCATGAAGGTAATGCATTGATAAATGTTATGGGCTGAACATATGCCTCCACTCCCATTTATGTGCTGAAGTCCTAACTCTCAGTACCTCAGGATGTGTCTATATCTGTAAACAGAAACTTTAAAGGGATAATTAAGGTTACATGAGGTCATACCAGTAGATCCTAACCCAACAGGACCTGTGTCTCTATAAGAAGAGATGAGGGGACACACACACAGAGATCATGTGAAGACCCAGGCAAAAGATGGCCAGCT
The DNA here is from genome assembly GCF_054371585.1 of Giraffa tippelskirchi. NCBI lineage: Eukaryota > Metazoa > Chordata > Mammalia > Artiodactyla > Giraffidae > Giraffa > Giraffa tippelskirchi. Next base: position 137,321,143 of record NC_137283.1, read on the forward strand.
ACCAGCCAAGGTCTTAGAAGGAACCAACCTTGCCAACACCTGGTTCTGACTTCCAGCCTCCAGAATTGTGAGAAAATGAATTTTTGCTGTTAACACAATCTGTGGTTCTTTGTTACGGTGACCCTAGGAAACTAATACAGTAATATTTGCTAAACATTAATTGTATAGGAAGGGAAAAGTACTTCCCACACTTCGGGACTTCTCCCATCTCTGTCCCCACACCTCACAACTGCTGCTTAAATGGGAGTCCTTCTATTCCAAGGAACTTAACAACACTACATTGTAGCATTTGAAAACTACTTGACATATGGAGGCTCTCTTTGTGTCTTATAGCTAATTTGTGTAACTTTACTTAAGTCAATAGGCAGCTGTTTCATCATGCAAAAGTCTTAGACAACTTTTATCTAACACTGTTATAGAAAATTCATAACATAGAACTGGAGGTGGCAAATTATGGCCCCTGGTCAAATCTGCCTGTTTTAGTAAATACAGTTTTCTTGGAACACAGCTGTGCCCTTTCGTTTACATATTGTCTCTGGCTGATTTCCTACTACAATGGCAGAGTTTAGAAGAGGTAAGAGATACCATGTGGCCTGCAAATGTTAAAATATTTATTATTAGGTCCTTTGCAGAAAAGTTTGTGACCCCAGCTCTTGAGAAAAGTAATCAAAAATCACAGTAGCAGTTCCTTTTTCTTTTTTTGCTGTGCCACATGGCTTGTAGAATTTAGTTCCTCTGACCAGGGATCGAACCCAGGCCCCAGGAGTGAAAATGCAGAGTCCTAACCACTGGACCAGCAGGGAATTCTCAGCAATTCTATTATTAGTGGTGAAGATAACGGATTTTGCTTCAGTTGAACAGATTGAGTTTATAATAATTTCTTTATTTCTGGGCCCTTTGGTTGGGTGTGCCAAGACTGCTTTTGTTTGGGAGTTGAGAACATTCAATAGGTTGAACTACATATAATTGCCAATATTTGACAGAGTTTGACATATAACTATGGCAACTTCATGTGACTCAATCCAAAACTTCAACCTTCTTCAGCATGCTCAATTTCAATTCCTCTTTCCCTTCCTAGTCTTCCAACTATCTCAGTGGTTCTCAAGCTTGACTACATATTACAATCACCTGAAGAACTTTTAAAATATTATTGCCCAGGTCACAGGCAGAACTAATTGAAGCAGAGCTTCTAAAAGAGAAGCCCAGTGTTCAGTACCTTTGGGAAACACCCCAGCATGACTCCAATGTGCCTGAGCACGTTGAGTTAGGCTTTAGCAGCTCAGAGTTACTAAGAGCTGTTGGCAATACCCAGGTGCTGGGCATTAAGGACTTCTTCCACCGAGATAGAAGAATGGAGCAATGGAATGAATGAATGATGTCATCACTACTACAAACCTGAACCTGAGTTAAATCAACTGGAGGGTTGTGAAAAAACAGATGCTATGCCCAATACCCAGAGTTTCTGATTTCTAGGTCTGGGGCCAGGCCCAAGAATTTGTATTTCTAACAAGGTCCCGGGTGTTATTGATGCTTTTGGTTCAGGATCCACACTTTGAGAACCACTATACCGTTACAGGGGCTTCCTTGGTGGCTCAGAGGTAAAGAACTCGCCTGCTGACTCAGGAGATGCAGGTTCAATCCCTGAGTTGGGAAGATCCCCTGCAGAAGGAAATGGCAACCCACTCCAGTATTCTTGCCTGGAAAATCACAGACAGAGGAGCCTGGAGGGCTACAGTCCACAGGGTCACAAAGAGTCAGACATGACTGAGGCGACTTAGCACATACCATTACTATCTACCATGGCACAAAGCCTAAGTTGTAGTAAGTCCTTTGTGAATGCTTGCTAAACCAGATAAATGGGAGAATTGTGACAGAAGGTAGAGCTGATGATTTTTCTCTATGCTAGAGGCTAGAGATAAAGCAATGAACAAGTTAAAAAGCCTCTGTCCTCATGGAGCTTCCGTTCTAGGGAAAATACAGATCTTCAAGAGCAAATATGAGTACTACAAAGAAAAACATTGACTACTGTAGCAGCACACAGAAATTCTCTGCGTAATGGTTCCTAGACCTCTGAAAAGCCCCCTTTAAATTCCATATTGCCAAATTCTGTCATCCCGAGGTCAGCTGGAAGAGATACAAGAACACAACACTCACTTGGGGAAACAGATGGAGAGAGGAAGAAAGTCAGAGAAAGAGAACAAAAATGAAAGAGAACTGGTAGATAAATTTTAAAAAAAGAGCAAAAAAAATGTATTTGACCAGGAGTCAGATCTAGGTTCCTACTTTGGTCTTGTTCCCACTGTATTAGTCAGCTCAGTCTGCCATAACAAAATGCCACAGACTAGATGGCTTAACAGAAATTTATTTTGTTTGAAGTCTGGAGGCTCCTCACAGTCTGGAGGCTGAAAGTCTGAGATCAGGGTGCCAGCATAGTCAGGATTTGGAGAAGGTCCTCTTCCCATCTTGTCAATGGCCACCTTCCCATGGATCCTTCCATGGCCTTTCAGTGTGTGCACAGGGAGAGAACAAGAGGTCTCTTTATCTTCCTCTTCTGAAAAGGCCACAAATCCTGTCAGATTAGGACCCTATTCTGATGATTTCATTTAACCTTAATTAACTCCTAAGAACCCTGTCTGCAAATATAGTCACAAGGGGGCTTAGGGCTTCAACAGATAAATTTTACATAAACTTTGAGTGGACATGATTCAGTCTATATCAACCACTGACTACAAATACAGGTTTATAATAAACCATGAAATTATATTGTCTCTAATATATCTGAGATCCTAATACTTCCTAGGAGGAAAAACACAGAGGTATGAGAGATATGGCTCATTTCTCTGCTCCAAAACTCACACACACAGGGTCCATAACTCACACACATAGAGCTTCTGGAATGCTTAGAATGAGAGATGCTCATCAGTTTTCAGTTGTCTGAGCTGCTTAAGACTATAAAGACCAGAGACTTACTTCCCTGGTGGTCTAGTAGCCAAGACTCTGCACTTCCAATGCAGGGGGCCCGGGTCTGATCCTTGGTCAGGGAACTAGATTCCCCGAGCTACTACTAAGACCTGGAGTAGCCAAACAATAAATAAATATTTTTTAAAAGACACATTCAGACTCAGATGCTTCAGAGAGCTAGATGGTTATGGGACGTCAAGGCAGTTGTGATGGCCCAGTTGCCCTAAGTAGCCTTCCATTCCCAGGGTTCAGTGGCTGTTCTCTCTCAGCCACTCCGGTTCTGTAGCCCTTCCTATCATGAATGTCTCTCCAAGCCCTGGTCCACTTTTCTCACAACAGATAGAGCCTCATATTATCTCTGTAATAAAAAAATGACATGATTGTTTTTGTCCTGGGCTTAATTTTTGAATTGTTTTCTGCTGTTATCGGAAACATTCATTTTACAAGCTAAGGTCCAAGTAATCTTGTGCATGGTGAAATCCATAAATAACAACCACATCTATAATAACCTTAGGTCAAGAAGAATTTTTCCTTAATCTTCATGCTGTAAGACAGTTGCTCAAGTTCCTCCAGAATTCCCTCTTTCTAGTCCTCTAAACACTCCCCTCTGAGTGCTCTCTTGGAAAGCAGTGACATTTGTTTATCTGTTTATCTCCCGAAATGATGGTTGTGGTTTTAGTCACGGGGGAAGTCAGTGGGCTTCACTTACTGGAGAAGTTCCCAGCAGCCAGGGTCACGCAGCCACAAAACTTCCCACAAGATTTACAAAAACTCTGCATACACTCGAATTTCTGGGCCTCCCAAAGCCATAGATTTCAAATCCATTTGTAAGACTGGTTCCTTTTGGTTCAATACTTGTATTTAGTGAATGGAACAAAGCATAAAATGGCATGTTTCAGGGACAGGAAAAAAAAAATCTGTTACCAGCCTATGTGGGCATTATGGTTTTAAAACAGTAGTGGATGGAGTATTTCTAGGGCCCTTCTTCCAGACTCCTGGCAGCACATATTGACCACTTTTCCTTAACCTCCAGCTGTGTCACGCTTCTGGAGTTGCCTCTCCTCTTTTCTCCAACACTGTGCATGGTTTTTTTTCAGCTTTCTGTGTTCAGTGATCTTTACCCTTAATCTCAGACACCTGGCCCATTTGGCAGAGTCAGGTGTTCCCCTGTCCTTCTATATCCTGTGATTCCATGATTCCTTCCATGGTTTTTTATTTTTGTTTCTATCACTCTTGAGAAGAAAGTCCCAACGGTAAGAAGAAAGAAAGACAAAAAAGAAAGAAAGAAGGAAATAAAGGGAAAGAGCCAGCACATGACTCAGGATTAGAGCTGCAGTGAAAAAACATCCTCTAGGCCAGTGGGTAGGAGTTGCATTCTTGCCAACCCTTCCTATTAGTAGGCAGGCAATGCCTCCATTCAGACCACGTAAGTCATTTTGAAACTGATTGCAGTTGGCTCTTTTATTGGCATCCTTCCTTCGAAGGTGGCTTTCAGATCATCAGTGGTTTTGTCTGCAGACCTTGGTGCCAAGGTGAGATGACAAACCTTTGCTCACAAAGCAATGTTCTTAACAGTGTTTTGTCCTGGGCTACAGAACCATCCTTTTAAAGGGGAATACACAAAGATTGGTTGGAGGATGGATAAGAAAGGATAACTGAGTTGATGATATGGTGAAGCAAGTATTATAAAATGAAAATTATAGAATCCAAATGGGTGATTGCTTTAAAATTTTTTCAACTTTTCTGAATGTCTAAAATATTCACAAACCAAAAGTTGGGGGTGGGGAGATGAACACAATGTTAGCAGTGAGGTTAGCCTGCAAGATTGTAGAGGTGGTTTTTAAATTAAATGTTATATTGTTATAATAATTATTTCTCTATTCAATATTTTCCAAATGAAAAAATGGATATTATGGAAGAAGAAAAGTTATTAACATTTTAAAGATCTTAAATGAAACATACTGTCAAATTTCAAACCACTAATCATTTATTGGGCTTCCCAAGTGGCTCATTGGTAAAGAATCCAGTGCATGAGATGCAGGTTCTATCCCTGGGTCAGGAAGATCCCTGGAGAAGGAAATGGCAACCCACTCCAGGATTCTTGCCTGGAAATCCCATGGAGAGAGGAGCCTGGTGGGCTACAGTACATGGATTGCATAAGAGTCAAGACATGACTGAAGCAACTAAACAACAAAACAACTGTGATCATTTATTAACATGTGGAAAAAGCCTGGGTTTGGGTGTCAGATGGTAATGGGAAAATAACATACCAGTATCACTAAGCCAAGTGACTTAAATTCTCAGAGACTTGTATCCTTGTGCATAAAATGAGCTGGGAGGGCAGGAGTGAAGAATAATGCCCACATCTTACAATTTTAAAGTTATAAATGTTACTTAGAAAAAGAAATCCACTATTAGCATCACAAAAACTAAAGTAACATTTATGGTTTTCAGACATTTTAGACATCATCCCCCCACCACCACCACCCCCCCAGTTTGGCCAATGCTATGTAATGTAATACAACTGCTGGAGCCTTTGGGAAGCTTAGACATTCAGGAGACTTTTAATTAAACACTTCATTTTTCTTCTGAAGTACCTGGAGCTTACTACACATTTAATGGTTTTTTTTTTCACTTTTAGAGAAAAAAAGGGGGAAATAAAATATTGTGATGTTTAGCTGCAGTTCTTAAGTAAATTACCCAGAATCTATGTGTATCTATCACAGAAAGAATATTTGCACATTATTGAAACAAATGAAATATTTTTGCAAAGCTCCTGAAAGAAATCTTTGTCCCAGATCCCTATGTAATACTGCTACTAAAGAACAGGGAGTGACTTGCCCTTTTAACCTGCTTCAGAAGAGAAATGGAACTATGATAGTATAACAAAGCAACTCCAAACTTAGTGTCTTTAAATAACAGCCACTGTTTTTTTCTTGGCAACCTACACTTCTGCTGATCTCAGCTGTGCTTCCTCAAGCACCTGAAATCCAGCTCTGTTTCTGTATTTGGCTGCATGGGGTACAGGGCTTGTTCATTTGTGGTTCCAGAAAGTTCCAAAAGAGCAGGCCAGCAGGCACAGTCTCTGGAGACCAGGCACGATGTCACCTCTTCCACATTCTGTTGATCAAAGCAAGTCATAAGTTCAGCTGAGAGTCAGGGAGAGGGGAAATAGGCCCCCCATCTAGATGGGAAGAGCTACAAAGTCACATTGCAAAGGGAGCCAAATAATTATAGCCATGTCTGCAATCTATCAAAGCGACCAACACATCCATCACTTTTACCCTGAAAGATGCTGCTGAAAGGGTCAGCATATCTTCCTCTTTAAAGAGGATGTGCAGTCATGAACCAAATCCTCTGCTTCAGGACTGACAATCAAAAGATGAGAGCCCTGAGCTATGAAAAATCAATGTGCTCACACCTATCAGAATGGCTACTGTCAAAAAGACGAGGAATAAGTGTTGGCAAGAATGTAGAGAATAGAGAACTCAAGTGCACTGTTGGTAGGGATGCAAATTGGTGAAACCACTGTAAAAAAAAAACCCAGCATGGAAGTTCCTCAAAAAATTAAAAATAGAGCTACCATATGATCCAGCAATTCTACTCTTGGATATAAATCCCAAGAAAATGAAAACACTGATTTGAACATACATGAACTCCAATATTCACAGCAGCATTACCTGCAGTTATCAAGATATGAAAGTTAACTGTCCATGAACCAATGAATGGATAAAGAAGATGTGGGGTGTGTGTGTGTGTGTGTGTGTGTGTGTGTGTGTGTGTATAATGGAATTTAACTCAGCCATAAAAGAAAATGAAATTTTACCATTTGTGAAAACATGGGTAGACCTGGAGAATATTATATTTAGTGAAACAAATCAGACAGAAAAAGACAAATACTGTGTGTTTTTCTCTTATATGTAGAATCTGAAAAGTAAAACAAATGTACAAATATAGCAAAACAGAAGCAGACACAGAGAACAAACTAGCTGTTACCAGAGGGGAGAGGACTAGGGGTACAGACAAGATTGGTGAAGGGGATTAAGAGATACAAACTACTTTGTATAAAATAAGTAAGATACAAGGACATAATGTATACCCCAGGGACTATAGACAATATTTTATAATTACATTATATTGAATATAATCTATAGAAATATCAAATCACTATGTTGTACACCTAAAACTATGATACTATTGAAAGTCAACTATACTTCAATTAAAAAACAATGTGATGATATCTGGATATTTTATATTACTTTAGACAGAGATTAATAAGCAATAGATAGCCTTATGGCTAGTCTCTGAGTCTCTTGATGTCATACAATTGATGTCTTGATGTCATGGTTTATCTTTCAATAATCAAAATTAGATATAATGCAGAAAATAGGATTATACCTGCATTAGACACAAAAGTTATCTTTAATAGTTTGCCAGCACATTAACATACATGTTACAGGGGGTACTCCACCAAGGTCTTGAAAAATGGTTTTTCCCTAGGTGAGACTGTGAAAGGCCTGGGATGCCTGTTTTCCACAGGCCTCATCTTATGAGCAGTATTCTCATGGAATCTTCTGGATTGCTTTAGCTGGAAATAATCTTTCTTCCCTCTCATGCAAAGCATTTTATTTCTATCTCTCTTTTAACACAAATTTTTCTATTATCTTTTACATACATAGCTTTTCTTTCTCACAAGACTTGTCACATCTTTTTGTATTCATCTTTGAGTCTCTCTTAGCACTTTATAACATACCTCCTTGATATTAGAGCATACGCGTGTACTCAATTGCTCAGTCATGTGTGACTCTGTGACCCTATGTAGCATACCAGGTTCCTCTGTCTATGGGATTCTCCAGACAAGAATACTGGAGTGGATTGCCCTGCCCTTCTCCAGGGGTTCTTCCTGACCCAGGAATTGAACCCATGTCTCCTATGTTTCCTGCATTGCAGGCGGGTTTTTTTACCCACTGAGCCACTATAGCAAGGCTGTTATTTAGTTGTACTGGGCATTCATGACTGGTATCCATTCTGATTGCTCAGTAGCCATGCTGTATCATTGATAAGTACACACACACACACACACACACATTTAATTAAAGAATCTATGGGCATTGAATACATCATTATAAGGGATTATTTACTCCAAAATGCCTTTCTATTAAAACATAACTAGATCCTATATAAATTTATACAAACATAATTTTTAAAGAATTTTTTAGCCTCACAAGAAAGTAAATGAAATCCCTAAACCCTCCGCAAAACTCAAAGAAGACATAAATAAGATGAAGAAGCATAGCAGACAAAAATCCAAACAGTGAGCCGCAAATAACTCCAAAAGCTGAGGTTGCCCTAGGAGAAACTACACATCCCAGCTGTGAAAGTTTCCACATTAATCCAAGACCCTCAAAGAGGCTGAAGTGCTTCTAAGTTGGTAGCCACGGTGGACAGAATTCCAAAGATGACCTCTCCCTCAGGATGTCTGTGCCCTAGTTGTTCAGTCGCACGTTCACCTAGGTGTTGCTCTGAAAGGATTTTGTAGCTGCCATTGAAGCCCCAAGTCAGAGATTCTATTGGTGGGCTGGACCCAGACAGGTAAGCCCTTTAAAAGCAGAGAATTTTCTCCAGAAAGTAGCAAAAGAGGAAGTCAGAAAATGTGATGGGGATTTACACTCCCTGTTGGCTTTGCAGATAGAGCAGGGCCTCATGCCAGGGCTAGAGAGAAGCTGAGAAGGGCCTCCACCTGACAGCCAGCAAGGAAATGAGGACCCCAAGCAACTGAATACTGCCAACAGCCTAGATATGCTTGGAAGCAGATTCCTCCCCAGAACCCTCAGATAAAGCTGAGTTGGGCCAAGACCTTGACTTCAGCCTGTGAGGCCCTAAGCTGAGAATTCAGTCAAGAACCTCCTAAACTGCTGACCGCATAACTGTGAGCTAATAATTAGCCGTTGCCTGAGGTTGCTAAGCTTGTGGTAATCTGTTGTGCGCAACATATGAATCTGTAGTTTAAAGGTGTGAAGTTTAAAGAGGAGAGGGAATATGAGTACTCTCTTGTTGAGAATGGTTATAAGGAACACTGTCATCAGGCAAAACCAAGTTTCAGTTAAGGCGCAGAGGTGGAGGCAGCCTTAACGTTTGCCATATGCGTGTCAAAATGAGAAGATGATGTGTTCAACAGAAAGATGCTGACAGGCACCATTATCAAGTGTAGGGTCTGACTTGCTCTCCTTTCTTTTTTTTTTCTCTTTCTTTCTTTTATAAAATTGAGGGATAGGCAAATATAAGTATACCTATTATAAAGATAGTTTTTCTGTTGATTCCTTTCAGTTTTATTGAGATATAATTGACACACTGCACTTCAGCACAGCAATTTGACTTCCATACATCATGAAATGATACCTCAATAAGTTCAGTTAACATCCATTATCTCATATAGATATATAAAAGAAAAATTAAAAAAATATATTTTTTTCTTATGGTAAGAATGCCTAGGATTTGCTCTCAACAATTTTCCCACATAACATACAGCATATTATAATATTTAATAAGTTGTACATGACATCCTTAGTACCTATTTATCTCCTAACTGGAAGTCTTGGCTGCCCTCATCCAATTCACCCTCTCCACCACTCCAAAGATGGGTTTTCATAAAGCAGAAGATAACACAGTCAGAGGGAAATAAAGTTTCCCAGGTCCCCAAAAGTTCCCCAACTTTTGTTGGGAAACAGTTTAGGGACATTTACCTCCAACTGTAGAAGATGACTGCCATCTTGGAGTGAAGATTCTGCCAGGCACGAAGAACTCCTTTGTCTCCTCTCCTGCCTGGCCCTGCTTACCAAGGTCAAGGAACTAGTGCAAAATGGTCCCAGAACATTCTTGAGGGTTTTCCGTAAGATGATGGGATTTCAAGGTAAATGTCCCAAGGGAACCCCTGGTAGACTCAGCTTTCGGCTGATCTCACATCCACATCACGAGGAGCTCCTGTGACAGAGGGGCCCCTTAGAGGGCTCAGAGAAAAGAGTATGAGGTGCATCTGAGCACAGGTCCAGGGCTAAAACAAACCTGTAGGTATATACTGGATGCTGCCACTATGCGCCTGAGAATGTCATGCTACTTAATCTTCCTAACACTGCTGTGTGCAGCATGCGGACAGGGCTGCTGAAGGGTTCAGAGAAGGGAGAAGACAGGAGCTTGCCCAACGTCCTGAGAAGAATTTGTTTTTCATTTGGACACATGGCAGAACTGATAAAATATGCAAAATCAGGTAAGTGAATTATAGAGCATAAGTTATAATTTCATTGATCTTGTAGCAACATAAAATTCTTTTTTCCTAATCAGAGAAGTACTATAATCACTTAGGTAATGCTCAGGGTAAGATGATAGTTCAGTGATACCATCTTTCTCTGTTCTGCCCACTTGTTTTCATGACCTCTCTGTTCATGGGGACATTTGCACAGCTACGAGTAAGTGCTCCACTTGGCACGTACTATTTTTTTTTTTTTTTGCTTCCTTATTCATTGACTTTATAAGTTGTGATTTCTATATTTGTATATGTGTTTACTTGGGGAAAAATCCAAACAAAAAAGTCTTGGTTATTGTTTTTCTCACATATGTCTAAAGGATTATCCACCAAGACAAGCACTATTGCCAGGAGGAGTAATAAACAACCTGTGAGCATTTAACTTTCATAAACTCAGAAGTGCACGGATGATGCCAATAGAAGGTGGGGTTGAGCCATAAAGAATTCATGACTGTGGCTGTGAACCCCTGAAATTATGTACGATGTTTGGGGTAACTTTTGCCTCCCATGGAGAGGGGCTTTAGCCTTCGAGGGTTCTTCTGTCTGAATGATATTAGTTGAGATTTTCTTTGCGCAAATGGCAGGGGTGGAATAAACTATCTGGACCACAGCTTCTATCTCAGGCTCACCTTGGAGGTTTCTGAGGTGCCTCCAGGACACCTAGAGGTGGAGACTGTAGCCTTTCAGGGTTGTCTCCCCAGCTTCCTGTGGGTCAGCTTCAGGCTTATACTGACAAGCTTCCTACCTCCCAACCTCATGTGTGAAAATCTCAGGGAGAGAAACTCATGGACCCTGCAGAGTCCATGCTGGCTTGGGCCAGGTTCACTAGGAGCAGAGCCTGTGAAGGGGCTCTGTGTTCAAGTCATTTATAATGAAAGTGCCCTCAGGAGAAAAGAAAGGAGGGAGCAGGACAAGGAAGAGGAAGGAAGCCAAACAAGGATACAATTTCAGACAAAATTCTAGCTTCAGCTGGGTCCTACGGGGAACCTCTGGAGTGCAAATGGCACTCAAGGTTTGTCCAGAGATAGGGCAAGTTTGTGGCACTTTTAAACTTGCACAACAGCTGGTCATTGGCTAAAGGCCCATTCCAGATGCTTCTGACTCTCTGCACTTGCTTGCAGATGTATGAAAGCAAAGTATCTCCAGTAGCCCCATACAGGCCTCAGAAGAGAGTCACAGATGCAAGCTCTTAGAGGCAAAGTGCACCAAAGCCAGGGCATGGGCACACAAAAATAGATACCAGAGAAGATCGGTGCAAAGTTCCAAGAAATTTCTGTTACATGTGGCTTTCCCAGGATGAAGTGCTGCACTCAGTGTCTTGGGATTCGATGCATCTTCATTTGATTCAAGGATTTTCTCTTAAGCAGTCACTGTGGTCAAGTGTATGAGGTTATGTAAGTGTTGTCTGCTGCTATTTAGAGCTCGTGAGCAGAGATGGGGGAAAGAACGTGTGTGCATGCTAAGTTGCTTCAGTCGTGTCCGACTCTTTGCGACCCCATGGACTATAGCCCATCAGGCTGCTCTGTCCATGGGATTCTCCAGGCAAGAATACTGGAGTGGGTTGCCATGCCCTCCTCCAAGGGATCTTCCCAACCCAGGGATCAAACCTGAGCCTCTTATGTCTCCTGCAGGTTCTGTACCACTAGTACCACCTGGGAAGCCCAGGGAAAGGAGATGGTCCCCAAAGGAATATGATAAATAAAATGTAATTTTTTACTACAGCTACTTCCCAAAGATTAAAAGAGTGAAGCACTTTCAATCAGAATTCTGCAGATAACTTTAAAGCTTCAAAGAATCTTGGTATTAACATCTAACACAGTAATTTGCTGTGCGTGCTTATTGCTCAGTCATGTCCAACACTTTGCGACCCCACGGACTGTAGCCCACCAGGCTCCTCTGTACATGGGGATTCTCCTGGCAAGAATACTGGAGTGGGTTGCCAACCCAGGGATCGAACCCAGGTCTCCCGCATTGAAGGAAGATTCTTTATATCTGAGCCACCAGGGAAGGCTGAGAAGATGGTATTATAAAGAATGCAACAATCTCTTCTTTATAATACTTGTTCCTTTAAATAATAATTACTTATAGAGATGTCATTTAAAATGAAGAGTTTCTAATGGAAAGAAAAAGCTCTGGAAAATGTCAAAAGCATTCATAAATAACATTTATTTAAACTCATAGCGATGTTTGAATAAAGACAGATTTCTGGAGAACTGATGTGGCATATTATTTTTGTTATCTTGATCTATGTTTCCGGAAATAGAACATGCCTGAAATTTGTTGCTGAGGGTATTTTACTTCTTAGAAAATGATGTTTGTAGCTAAGAAGGTATCACACGCCTTTCTGATTTTAAAAAAGGCAATTTTGAAGTTGGAAAATACATTTCAAAACAAAATATTGCAGAGTATCACAAAATAAATGTTTCTTCAGCTTTTCAAAAATCTTTACTAAGGCAACTGCAATGAAAAAGATTCATTGAGAATTTGTGTAAGATTCCTGCAGAATACATCAAACACTCTGGAGATCTGACAGATGCTTGGATTTTATTGACAGTTTTCACAGGATTATATAAGCTTCTTTCTAGTTTATAAAATGCATGGCCAGGCTCAGGATGACACTGCTGACACAAAGGGAAACTCAATGAACTTGTAGAAAAATACCAAGAACCAAGAGTCTGGTTAGGTACCCATGGATCAGCTAAGTCTGTTTACTGGTTTATTCTTGCTTTCCTGGGTCCTAGCTTTCTCAGTGCCCTTTCTACTTTTCAAGGCTAACTCAGTGCCCTTGGACCTGATTCTTTATATTTTCCTTGAATGTGGATCTGGAATCCTCTCCTTAGCTATACTTTATATTGGCTTCTTAGTTTATGTCTTCTTCAGGTTGTTCAGAGTAAAAATATTCACTTAACCCAGTTTAATTCAGGTCATCTGTTACTAAGATACCCCAGTGGTCACATGCCACTTTATCTCAAGGATTGCAAGAAAGAATTTCTCAGGTGTAAAGAAATTCCAGCGTGATTATTTTAAGTCTGATAATATAATTTTATTTTTACAGTTTATTTTATTTTTGGTTGTCCTGGGTCTTCATTGCTATGAGGGCTTTTCTCTAGTTACGGCTAGCTGGGGCTACTCTCTAGGAGCAGTGCCCAGGCTTCTCATTGTGGTGGCTTCTTTTGTTGTCGAGAATGGGCTCTAGGGTGCACAGGCTTTCATAGTTGCAGGTCCTGGGCTCTAGAGCACAGGCTCAATAATTGTGGCACAGGGCCTTTGTTGCCCCACAGCATGTGGATTCTTCCCGGACCAGGGATTGAACCTGAGTCTCCTATATTGGCAGGCAGATTCTCTACCACTGAGCCACCATAGAAGTCCTGATAATATGTTTTAAACTTTTCTTTCGAAGAAGAGCTAGGTAAAAGTATCAGAGAATATTATACAAAAGAAAAAGACTGAGAAAGGGAGCAGCACTGCCCTATATTAGCCACAATAAACAGATGTGTTAAACTGGGCAGTAATAGCTTCACGGTGGTAAGAATTTAATATGTCACAAGGCAGGTCTCATGAAGTGACCAGGAAGGAAACAGATAGTGGTTAGGGGGTAGTGATGGGAGCATAAAATCCTTTTGCATCTGAATTGTGCACTCAATAATACAGTAAAAAACTAAATGTTTTCATTTGTGGAAAAAGAGTTTAATATTTATCAAATATCTAACTGTTGGATTGCTTTTGAAAAATATTTAATTTATTTATTTAGCTGCTCTGGGTCTTTGTTGCAGCATGCAAATCTTAGTTATGGCATGTGGGGTCTAGTTCCCTGACCAGGGATCGAACCCAGGCCCCTTGCATCTTAGCCAATGGACCACTAGGCAAGTCCTGGATTGCTTTTGATTACCTTCGAAGTAAAAGATGGAATTGAAAAACTGAAAGTCTGTAGATTAAGCCAAAGAGACTTTGCAAATCTTTACATCTTCATTAAAAACACTTTCCTCAACAAAGAGCTGTGAAAAGGTGTATAGAGCACATGTGATAAATACAGCACATTCTTTATGATTGAAAGACTTCATACAAATTGGTAAGAAAAGCAAGCAAAAACTCCCAGTAGATAAATAAATTATTTGAACAAGAGGAAGCATAATTAGCAAACAAAAAGACTTAAAATTATGAACCTTGCTAGAAATTTTAAAATATACATAAAAATAACAATTAGGATTTTTGACGGAGAAGGCAATGGTACCCCACTCCAGTACGCTAGCCTGGAAAATCCCATGGATGGAGGAGCCTGGTAGGCTCCATGGGGTCGCTGGGAGTCTGACACGACTGAGCGACTTCACTTTCACTTTTCACTTTCATGCATTGGAGAAGGAAATGGCAACCCACTCCAGTGTTCTTGCCTGGAGAATCCCAGGGACGAGGGAGCTTGGTGGGCTGCTGTCTATGGGGTCGCACAGAGTCGGACATGACTGAAGTGACTTAGCAGCAGCAGCAGGATTTTTGAATGATTTAAACATACTATAAGAGAGGCTTATGTAATTTGATACACTTATCCACCACTGCTGCCAGTGTGAATTGCTACAACTATCTTGGAAAACAAGTTAGCGCTATATATAAAAAACCATAAAAATCATCATTTGCCTTCACATAGTAATCATATTTCTGGAAACTCAGTGTAAAAAAAGAAAATAAATAAGAAGCGATGGGACTTGCGATAGGTAGAAAGGAAAGAGGAAAAGAGAGTAGGAAGTTAAGTTGGAAAGAAGAAGGAAAGGAAGAAAACATTAGGGCCTTAATTAGATTATGGAACAATGTGGCCTATGAAGTTCTATGTAACCTACAAAAGATAAGTAAAATGCTTACTATGCAATGTTCAGTAGGATATATTCTTTGGCACGTATTAAACTAACTACCATGCAAAAACAGAGTATGCGATCATTAGCATTAGAAGGGAATTTTAAAAACTAAAAATAGTTGGGATTTGCTCTATCTTTCAAATTTTCTTTACTGTTACTTTTTATTTTCTTAACAATAGTACTAAAGCATGGATAATGTTGAGGAGAAAGCTGATGCAATCACCAACTCTTCATTGTTCATAGAACAGCTTTTAACTGATCCTAGAAGTTTCTGGAATAGGGATAACAAAGAAAAAAATAGGAAAAAATAAAAAGAAATAGATTGCTTTATTTACTTTTTTTTTTTAAGCCAGGAAATGCCTAAGTGCATGGACTTTCTATATACATAGGAAAGAAAATTATTCAGGTAAATAATTGTTCACATCTCTCTGCAAGCTTCACAAAAGCACTTGATAAAATCTTCTGAATAGAGACTAAGAATTGAGTCACTTATTGGCACTTTGTTGTATTAATCATCACCATCAAATAATAAACTATTTCTTAGTCACTCCATTGCACATGTAGCTTCACTGGCCTTTATCTGATAACAATGTACTTCACCCTAGTTACAAAGATACTTTTTCTAGAGTATGGGAAAATCTGGCCTTTTGGACAGACTTCCTCCCACCTCTCATCCATCTTAGATTCCTCTGACTGCTTTGGTTCCCCAGTGTGGTCAGAGGGGAGGGAGCAAAGGGAATGACTGCCCTGTTGCAGGTTTTTCCAGCTGGTATCAGGGAACCGGCTTTCCTTTTTAATGATTAATAGCAACATGGTGGAATTTTTCTATTGTTCAGTTGTCATTTCTAAGCTTTCCATTGCTGTCAGCCTGGCAGCCAAAAAAAACCCCCTCAAACAACCCCAGAAACCGCTGCTCTGGCTTGGGATCAATGGGCTGCAGTGTTTCTGAGCTGACAACTTTAGGTGGAAGAGATGTCATTCACAACCATGCCTGCTTTTGCCTCCTCCACTGTGAAAACTACAAGTGCCTGTTTCCTTTTAATACCTACGTCCAAAACTACAGCGCAAGAAAGAGATTTCTATTTCCTGCCTCCTACTCCCATAGTCGCAAAACTGTCTTTTTGAAGGCTTATTAAAATCTTTATAATTGAGATGTGGGTTGTTTTTCTAAGCACTCACGTTCATGGTTTTAGAATACCTTGAAAGGCCAGGTACAATTTAGCTTTCTGAGGACAGCAAAGCTCCAGCTCTGATCTCCCAGAATGTGCTGGGCTCTGAGGGGGTGATTCTGGAAAGGAGCCCTGGGGAAAGCAGTGGTTGTTTGCTAGCAAAGTGTTAGTGCAGTAAGACTTTCGTATAAATAACTACCTATGGGTCTTACACTCTCAGTGCAGTTCTTTCCTGAGACTGACAGATCATTTGCTGTTCTGTACTAAAGAGCTGATATGATTTGGCTCTTGGTAAAGAATTCACTCCCTTACTGAAAAACTGATATGGATAATAAACTTAGGGCAAGAATCCTGACTGTAAATACAGTGCTGCACCCAGGATTGATTAAAATCCATGTAGGCAATCAGTCAGAAAAGATGCAAAGTTGTGTTTTATGTATGGAATATTGAATGCAATTTCTTACCTGCCTCACCAGGGCAGTTGTTTTTTTTTTTTAATGAAAGTGCTTTCTTTCCCTTATTCTAGTTTTTTACCTTATTTGATTTGTAAACATATCATAACATACTAAGTATTATAGGAAACAAGAAAAATTGCCAAATGGAATCATGACACTAAAGAGAATTAAAAGCAGTTTTAAGAAATCTTAATATTGCTGCAGTTTTATGATGATTAAAAAAAAATTTTTTTTTGATGTGGACCATTTTTAAAGTCTGTTGAGTTTGTTACAATATTACTTCCGTTTTTTGTTTTGTTTTTTTTGGCTATGAGGCATGTGGGATCTTAGTCTCCCCATCAGGGATCGAATCCTCACCTCCTACATTAGAAGGCGAAGTCTTAACCACTGGACAGCCAGGGAAGTCCCTATTGTTGCAATTTTAGAAAAAAAAGAAGTTCAGTTTGCAGGGACTGATGGCAGGATGTGCCTATGACGCCTTGGCAGGTTTTACTGGTGGATTCTTCGGCAAGGGCTGACGAGGCTCATCTTCATTTGAGACTCTGGCAGTTGATATGTGGGCTTTCCACGCTCCAAACTCCTGTGCTCAGAGTGATCATACTTCCACCAAGCTCTGCATAAGAGAACATTAGAGAAGAGGCCACAAAAGTCAAGGATCCCCAGGACCTGCTCAATGTTAGGGCCCATTTCATGATGGACTTATTTCCTTTCTTGTTTATGCTTTTTCCTTGATGTAGCTGGGCCTCAGTTTCCTCTTCTGTAAAATGGAAATCATAACCCCTCATGTGATTGCTTGGAGAAATAAAGAGGTTCCAATGAATGAATAAAATACCTGGCACAGTTTATGGCCAGTGCAGAGGACTAAACAGATGACAGATAAAACATGATGAAAGATTTAAGATATCCTAATCTGGTTGTAATGAAATTGTGCAATGAGAAAATCTGCTTATTTCCTACATGTGATAGATACCCTTTTAGAAATCTTGAATCTATTGCAGTAGGTTCTAATACTTGAACTTATTTTTACTTCATCTACCTACATCTAAGAGCCCTTGAAATAATATGAAAAATATTGAACTATATTTCATTACCAGAGCCCAAATCTCTTTTTCTTTTTTAAAACTAGAATGATAGGATCCAGGAAAGCTTAAAAATACACAGAATCCTATTCATTTACTCATACATATATTCCATTTCTTCCAATTCTCTCCCACAGTAGTCATACAACTTTTTTGTGACTGAAGAAATATGCGATCATCTTCCCTGATAATCTTCCTCATATATGGTCTTGGCTCTGAATTATGAGAATTCTTTTCCAAGTAAGTTTGACCTCTTTCCTCCCCTCTCGTTCTGCTAACCAAAGCTTAGTCTGTATCCTCACTCATGATTTGCAAACTTGACAAAGCCTCTGACATTTAGAATATCTGATTCTTTGATGATCATCTTGATATATCAAGACTAAGTTAGATTTAAAGTAAATAACATTTGTAATTAGTGGTTCTGTGTTTTATTTTATTTTCTCCAGAAAAATGTTCTTTGGTTCACTGTCTTTACATCTGACTTTACATTCAAATTCTCTCAACAGTTAAAACTTAACAGACGAAACTGATATAGCCACTAGGCGGAATAGTATGGAGGGTCCTTAAAAAGCTGGGAGTAAAACCTCTATGTGACCCAGCAATGCCACTATGGGGCATATACCCTCTGGAAATCACAAATGATTAACATGTATCCCAATGTTAACTACAGCACAATTTACAATAGCTAGGACACAGAAGCAACCTAGATGTCCACTGACAGATGAATGGATAAAGAAGTTGTGGTACATACACACAATGGAATATTACTCAGCTATAAAAGGGATGCATGCGAGTCAGTTCTAATGAGGTGGCTTAACCTAGAGCCTATTATACAGAATGAAGTCAATCAGAAAGAGAAAGGCAAATATCATATATTAATGCATATATATGGAATTTAGAAAGATGGTACTAATGATCCTGTCTGCATGGCAGCAAAGGAGATGCAGATATAGAGAACATACGTCAGGTCACAGTCAGGGAGGGAGAGGGTAGGATGACTTGAGAGAGTATTACTGAAACATGTATGTTACCATACGTAAAACAGATAGCCAGTGGGAATTTGCTGTATGATGTTGGGAACCCAAAGTCAAATCCAGTGCTCTGTGACAACCTAGAGGGGTGGGATGAGGAGGAAAGTGGGAGACAGGTTTAAGAGGGAGGGGACATGTGTATACCTATGGCTGATTCATGTTGATGTATGGCAGGAACCATCTCAATATTGTAAAGTAATTATCCTCCAATTCCAAATAAAATAAAATAAAAAACTTAGCAGAGGGTAGGATAACAACATACAGAATGTTGAGAAGTAATTATTAAACCAATATTCTTATTTCATTGAGCTAGTTCTACAAAGGAAAAAGGGGTTAATTTGTGTTCCTTCACATGTATGCAGGACCCACTGTAGAAAGAGTTCTATTTTGGTGACTGTGGGAAATCACCAAAAATGTGGAAAAAATGACCCCTGCACACTGAGTGACTCATGTAAATTTTAAAAGGTAGGGACTTTCAAGAGATCTATTTGTCCAGGTTCCCTATTTCTAGGTATGTCTCTGGTTGTGTCAATAAATAAGCAAATGCAGCTCAGTTTTCTCCTGTCTGTGGATGGGGGATACTCATATTCAGTCACCACAGAGGGTTGTTCTGGAGTAAATGAAGAGTAACCATGTGTGTGAGTGTGTGTGTGTGTGTGTGTGTGTGAGAGAGAGCTAGAAAGAGCGAGAGACACGAGAGACACTTGACCGTGGCGCTATATAATTTTCAGCATCTTTCGCTACCTCTCTGGTTTCTGGCCTTAGAATAACCTGTGGACTGCAAGGAGATCAAACCAGTCACCCTAAAGGAAATCAGTCCTGAATATTCATTGGAAGGACTGATGCTGGAGCTGAAGCTCCAATACTTTGGCCACCTGATGAGAAGAACGGACTCATTGGAAAAGACCCTGATGCTGGGAAAGATTAAAGGCAGGAGGAGAAGGGGACGGCAGAGAACGAGACGGTTGGATGGCATCACTGACTAATGGACATGAGTTTGAGCAAGCTCCAGGAGTTGGTGAAGGACAGGGAAGCCTGGAGTTCTACAGTCCTTGGGGTCGCAAAGTCAAACATGACTGATCGACTGAACTGAACTGAACTGATCCTGCCTTGAATCCGGGGTAGACACACAAGGGAATTAAAGGATAGGTTTGCTAATGTGTGACATATTGCAAAGAAATGTGTCAGCTGTTGAAAAGGGTTTGGTCTTCTACCAGCAGCTTAGTGGGGCCAGTAGAACTTCGGGAACGGAGCCAGCAGCAGGTTCTGGCCATCAGGCCTGAGAACGTGGTGGGGACACTCCCAGCAAACAAGCGAGGCCTCCCATAATGAAATGTGACAGTGTTCCCACTGGTGGGAGGCCCTGGGGAGGGGACCGGGGGAGTGCTGGTAGTTAGGGAAGGATTTGCATAATTACATTCACCTGAGGGGCTCCATTTACCCAACAATGGGTCTCATTGTGGTAAAGCCAGCAGCTGGCCACACTGTTAGAACAATGTGAGCTGTGGCCTTGTTCTTCCACAACAAGTGCTTGCACTCTGAAAAATGACAATTAGCATTTGGAATGGTATATAGTTATTAATAGTACAAATCTTAGCGTGGTGTGTAACAACTCCATATTATGGGGCATGTATTCATATGTGATACATGTATTACTTCATCCTATAGCTGAAGGATTATATAGCACTAATAATACCGTATCTATACTTACACTGTATCCAGCTTACTAGTATATATATATATATAAATATGTTTGAGACTTATGTGTTTAAGTCCCCATGAACACAGTGAGATGACTCTTAAAGCAGAAGATTTCTCCTGATGTTTGGAAAAGAACGATGTATTTAAGAATTTTCCTGTGTGAGGCACGTATTGTTTTAAGTTTCGGGATAGTCTCTTTAATTCTTTGACTCAGAAAGTGTGTCGTGGATTTGAGAGATGTTAATCAGAACTTACAGGGGAGGGGCCTGATGGCCAGGGCTGTGTGCTCACCATTGGCAGAGCTCCGCGGCTGGGGGCATATTTACCCAAGACTCCAAACAGAGTGGAGATATGAAGACAGCAAATACAGTGCCAGCTCGGTTCCTGGTATTGCCCACATTTACATTAGAAAGGAAGGTGCAGGGGGGAGGCTGGGTAGGTTTAGGGGTAATTCCTTTTCTTAGGCCCAATAATTGTCCTGTCCCTCACATTTAGAGCTCAGGATGCATTTCTAAGGGGAAAAGGACCCCCACAAGGGTTTGCTTCCCCAGCGTGAGTGCGTGCATGTGTGCTCAGTCATGTTCCACTTAAGACCTGCCTTAACTAAGGACACGTTTAAAATATCATTTTGTAAGAACAGCAGCATCTTGAATTTCATTTTAGTGTTTTACTAAAAAGTCGGGAAATAGGAAGGAGGCAGGCTCCCTCTTTTGAAACCCATCTACACTCAGCTTAATGCAAAAGGCAGGTATTCGCTTTAGCAATTTCCTCCTGACTTTCTGATAAGATATAGAAGCAAGAAGCTAATAGGATCCCAAAGCCAGGAGTAAATCCAAGTGGCCTTGGTTCAGCCCCTGTCTTTCAGAGCCGGCGGTGGTGTCCTGAGAATGACAAACACATGATAACGATGCTTTTTATCTTCAATCCACAACAGACACTGGTAATTCAAGTGAAGATACCTTGCTGCCAGGGAGAATGCTCCTTCCCAGGGAGACGATGGCAGGATGCATGGTGGGGGCACATACAGGAAACCTCAGGAGGGTCCATTGCTCAGGCTACCACTAGGTCTCACGACCCGGCCTTCTACCTTAGTTTCTGCACCATCCATTCCCAGCCCCAGGCTGAGCTCTCTAAAATATACAAAAAAAGTTTTAGAAAGTTTTTTAGCTTTCTAAAAAACACACTTCCTTGAAACTCTCCTGGTCCCCATAGTCTATGGCGTGTGTTCATGCTCAATTGTGTCTGACTGTTTGCGACTCCATGGACTGTAGCCCACCAGGTTCCTCTGTCCATGGGATTTTCCAGGCAAGAAAACTAGAGCGGGTTGCTGTTTCCTCCTACAGGGGATCTTGCCCACCCAGGGATTGAACATGTGTCTCCTGCATTGGCAGGCAGATTCTTTACCTCTGAGCCACCCACCTAGGAAACCCCTGTCTATGGCAGTGGTCCCTAAACCTGGTGGTACATCAGGGCCATCTGGGCATGACCCCACCCCTAAACCTTCAGAAACAGAATTTTCGGGGGCAGACAGACATAGAAAGAAAATCTTTATTTACATTTTACTTTTACTTTAGCTTTTTGGAATCAAAGAAATAACTCCAACCACAGGAAAGAACTCAAGGTTCCATTATATGTTTCCATGGAAATTTCATTTTCCTCCTAAATGCATCCAAGGATTCCTATGTTAAAGGGAAGAAGATTCAGAGATTTTCCTTGTTTTTTCTTTTACCTATTATCCCAGCTTTTTCCTTTTTAAAAAAAATAATTATTTATTTGTGTGTGTGTGTGTATATATATATATTATATATATATACACACACATATATTTCAATGGAATATAATTGCTTTAAATGTTGTGTTAATTTCTGCAGCACAATGAAGTGAATCAACTATATGTATACTTTTTCCCTGATCAGTTTGGTGGTCTCCCTGTTCTGTATTTGTTTCAAAAGATCACCCACTCCCTGCTTTCCCCAGCGTTATCACCACCACTAGGCAGACACTGCTGCTACTGCTGCTGCTAAGGCGCTTCAGTCGTGTCTGACTCTGTGCGACCCCATAGACGGCAGCCCACCAGGCTCCACCGTCCCTGGGATTTTCCAGGCAAGAATACTGGAGTGGGTTGCCATTTCCTTCTCCAGTGCATGAAAGGGAAAAGTGAAAGTGAAGTTGCTCAGTCATGTCTGACTCCTAGCGACCCCATGGGTCTGCAGCCCACCAGGCTCCACCGTCCCTGGGATTTTCCAGGCAAGAGTACTGGAGTGGGGTGCCATTGCCTTCTCCGAGGCAGACACTAATTAGTGGATAATAAAGCTTAACTAATGAGTCGGCAGGGTTCCCTGGTGACTCCAACTGTAGAGAATCCACCTGCAATGTAGGAGACCCAAGTTCAATCCTTGAGTTGAGAAGATCCCCTGGAGAAGTAAATGGCAACCCACCCCAGTACTCTTGCCTGAGAAAACCCATGGAGAGAGGAGCCTGGTGGGCTACAGTCCACAGGGTTGCAAGAGTCAGACATGGCTTAGTGACTAAACAACAACAACAAGTGAATGGGGAAGACTAAAGGTAGAATAGGAAACAAGGCAATATTCACTATCAGGCACCATTGCTGCTAGAAGGACTTGGCCTTTCCCACCATTAGAGGAGTAACAGGATGTTACTGCTATCTTTATGCCCTGACCTTACCTGCTCCCTGCCCCCGGAGTGCCCTCTTCCCATCTTCTCTCCTTCTCCCTCCCCCAGTTTCAGGTTCCTTCCTGCTGTCAAATGAATGTTTGTATTCCCTCCAAATTCACGTGTTGAAGCCCTAACCTCCAAATGTGAGGAATATCTATTTGGAGGTGGGGCCCTTGGGGGGTGATTAGATTTAGATGAGGTCATGAGGATGGAGTCCCAAGATGAAGTTAGTGACTTTATAAGGAGAGGAGAGACCAGAGCTCTCCATGTGGGAACACAGCAAGAAGGTGGCTGTCTACAAACCAGGGTGGGAGCCCTCACCAGGAACTGAATCCACTGGCAGTTTAGACTTTCAGCTCCCAAAACTGTGAGAAATAAGGTTTCTTGTTTAAGCCACCCATGCATGTGCATGCTAAGTCACTTCAGTCGTGTCCAATTCTGTGCGACCCTATGGACTATAGCCTGCCAGGTTCTTCTATCCATGGGATTCTCCAGGCAAGAATACTGGAGTGGGTTGCCATTTCCTTCTCCAAGGGATCTTCCCTACCCAGAGTTTGAACTCAAGTCTCTTACATCTCCTGCATTGGCAGGCAGGTCCCTTACCACTAGTGCCACCTTGGAGTCTACAGTAATTTGTAATAGATGCCCAAACCAATGGGTCGCTGCCTCTCCTCCCCAACCTTCTAATATCATCTCCTATTTGAGATATTTCTCTGGGAACAATCTGGAAGATGCCAGAATTGGAGGCATCTTCCTCAACCTCTGAGAGGCTCTCCTTTTGGTTTGCATACCAGGTTATCCCTTTTTGCATCAGTCTTCCCCTCCACCCAAGTTCCGGGGCCTTGCACTTAAAAAGACAATATTAGTATGTGTCTATCCCAAAAAAGAAAGAGCAGTGCCCTCCATGGATAAATTCTTTAATTTTTCTGTACACCTTCAGATTTTTAAATTGCAAATATCTCCTTTGCTGATATCCTAAAAAGCTCTCCAGATGATTCTCCTGATCATGTCTGGGAACCAACAGCCTTCCTCTCTGTGGAAGATCCTTCTGGGAATCTTGTCCGTCTTGGGGATTCCCACTAACCCCAGAAGATTCTCACTGACTTTTGCTCCCTGAAGTTTTCTGTAACTCTGCCCAAAAGAGCATTTCCTTTTCTCATACTGCTATACTTTGCACCATTCAGTTTGAAATCATTCATCATGTGATAGTGGGATTTGAGGGTTGTCACTTCGGACTCCCCCACTGGTCTGAGAGCACCTTGAGGGCAAGTCTTGCTCATGATGGTGTTCCTGGTGTCCAATGTGCTTGCCCCAGAGTGGAGTATTGTGTGCTTACTGAATAAAATAAGAGGTGGATTGATAAGTATCTGTTGGATTAGGCAATTAATTGAGAGAGGAGCATTGACATACATACACTACCATGTGTCAAATAGAAAGATAGTGGGCAGCTGCTGCATATCACAGGGAACTCAGCTCAGTGCTCTGTGATGATCTAGAGAGATGGGATGCAGGGTGAGGTAGGGAGGAGGCTTAAGAGGGTGGGGATATATGTATACTTAAATAGCTGATTCATGTTGTTGTACAGCAGAAACTAATACAACATTGCAAAGCAATTACACTCCAATTAAAAATAATTTTTTAAAAAAGAGGTCTCTGATGACTATGGGCTACCACCTATAATTGTACAGGCTGGGACCTGCATACAAGTGCCTGACTGATGAGGGTGGCTTGATGGAATCTTATCCACAGTCCACTCTCCTAGCCACGCCCTCTCCCATGTGTGCCTCAGCCCAGCGGAGGGATGCCGTTTACTGACTGATCTACCCAGAGGTCATGCTTTTGCAAACTGTCAGCTAGAGGAGGAATTTGTGAGTTCACTTAGGGGCACTGAGTGTACAGTAGAGTCCCTGGGGCTATGTGGCTCCCACCTCCTGAGATTGGAGTCCGTGGTTGCAACCCTACTGAGTCATTTCATTCCTTTTTCTCTGTGAAGGGGGAAAACCTATCACAAAGTTAAATGAAATATTTTAGAAGGGCCATCACTGCCACGTATTTGGAAAATGTTCAGAGCCCGAGATGTTTCCACAGGCACCTCAAATTCAACATGTACAAAACAGAAGTTATCACTTCTCCTGGGCAGAACTGCCCTCCACTGTGCTTTCTTCAATGGGTAAATCCGATTGCCCAAGCTAAAAAGCGATCCTGCACCACCACTCTCCAGTCCACCCACAGGTCCTACTGGGTCAACCTCAAAAACCGAATCTGATCCTCTTCCCTCCCTTCTTGGCCACTGGCCCACCTCAGTCCCTAATCCTCTTGACTAGATTTTGTCAATAGCTTCTTGCCATCCCCTGTTATATCTGGTCTTTCCTTGCAAGTTCATCTGCCAGGTATCATTTTTAACCGTAATATTTTATCTTTGATGTATCATATGCGAATTATAGAATCTCAAACTACTTTTTCTTTCCATTGCCATGCCTCTTTACAACTGCTATTATCAGGATTTATTAATAGAAGATAAAACCCATTGCTCCACAACTTCCCACCGCCAGGTATCTTTTAAATGAATAAAACCAGGACCTTATTCTCAGGCTAAGATCCTGGAATGTCCTTCCTTTACTCAGCCCACTGGATGTGTCCAGATTCTCTCGTTTGGTATACAAGTCCATTCACTTCTGTGCCAACCTACTATTCTGCCCTTTCCAGCTGCTCCATGCTGTGCATTAGGCAGTTTCTTGGGGGTGCCTTGTTCTATCAAACTTCCTTGGCTTTGCATATGCTGTTCCCTAAACTTGTGCCTTTCCCCCTTGTCTGTCAGTTTCTTCCCTAGATGAATCTAAATCTCCCTTGGTTTCTCTGTCACTTCTCTGTATAACAGTACACCTCTCATTGTAGCACTTCATGTTCACATGAAATCATTTGTTTAATCTCTTCCACGGGACCCTGACTTCATCAAAAGTGATGTGCTATTCATTTTTCTCTCCCCAGCATTTACTGAAGTGTCTAGCATTTATTTTGTGCAAAGTAAATCTTTGTTGGATTGACAGTCTCTCAAAAGAGACACCAAGAGTGCTACCATGAAATATACAAATAAGAAGAATGAATTATATGTATGCATATTGATTATAATTTCATAGTGATACGTACAGAACACCCCTATTCTTTGTAAAAGGCAAGGAAAAAAATAACACTTTACATTTGTTTTTGCCTATCTGAATATAGTGTAGTGGATGAAAGAAATCCTAGGTGCAATCCTGGGTTAATCTGGCAAGTGAGGTTGAAGAAAGGAGGGGAAGGGTGATTTTTCTTTATAACTCTGTCACAAAGAGTGAATATTGCTTTTGCAAAAATCAGTTAAGAAAAATAAAGTAAATGGTTGATGAATGAGTAAATAGGCTTCAAAGAAAAGAAGGGATATCGTGGCTGTCATGCAAATACTAAAAAGAAGAAAATAAAAATCCCCAGAACATACAGTTACAGTATTACTATTTACTGTCTTAAGGATTTTTCTCTCCCCTGAAAGAATCTCCACAGGCTTCTTTTTAAAAGGCAGTTCTATTAAAACTCTTATGCTTTTGTTAATATTGATAGATCATTAACTGCAGTGCAGGACACAGAGGTGGAGCCTAGAAGGAGAAAGTTTTAGGAGTCGGTGCCAACTGAAGATCAATCAGAAATAAAGATAAGCTCTGGTGGTATTATAATTATAATTATCAGGAAAATTATTACTTTGAAAAAATCCAAAGTTCACACAGTTTTTCTGGAGAAAGGTCACTGGGTAGCTCAGGTTGAAGAGAAAGGTGCCTGACTTCTGGGAATGGGGAATGTTCAAGGTCCAGGCTGTAGGGAAAGCACTGTACCAAGAAAGCAAATACTGGACTTGCCTGGAAGTACAGTGGATAGGAATCTGCCTACCAATGCAGGGGACACGGGTTTGATCCCTGGTCTGGGAAGATTCCACAAGCCACAGAGCAACTAAGCCCATGCACCACAACTACTGAGCCTTCGCTCTAGAGCCCATGAGCCACAACTACCGAGGCTGAGTGCTGCAATTATTGAAGCCCACATGCCTAGAGCCTGTGCTCAGCAAGGAGAGAAGCCACCATAATGAGAAGCCTGTGCACTGCAACTGGAGAAATCCCACAGGCAGCAACAAAGACCCAGTGCAACCAAAAATAAAATAAAATAATTTATAAGAAGCAAATACTTTTCAAGTGTCTGCAATTAGTCAGAGAGGAGACGTGGGTGGTAGTGGGCAAAGTCTAAGAAAGTTGTTTTTTTTTAAATAAAAGCATGAAAGTTAGATAAAGAAAGTTAGATAAAATAGATTTGGCAGTCACCATGAAAGTAGAAGAAGCAGTAAGAATGTTTCATCATGAGAATGCTGTGGAGCTGTCTTATACTTTAGTCAACATACAGGATGATGAGAGCCACCAACTCATTTTAAGTAGTTGATAAAAACAAAAGTCAAACCAAATACTTTCCACAAGTATAATTTTAAAAGAAATTTTCTGCCAAAGGAAAGAAAATCCACAGGCCTCTTGGGCTCCTACCCACAGTACTAGTACAAGAAAATCAAGTTACAAATGAGTCTACATACAAAACAGAAACAGACTTACAGACACAGAAAACAACTTATGTTTACCAAAGGGGAAAGGGAGGAGAGGAAGGATAAATTAGGAGTATGGGATTAATGGATACAAGTTACTATACATAAAATAGATAAGCGACAGGACTGACTATATAGCACAGGAAACGATGGGCTTCCCAAGTGGTGCTAGTGGTCAAGAACTCACCTGCCAATGCAGTGGACGTAGGAGACATGGGATCGATTCTGGATCGGAAAGATCCCCTAGAGAAGGACATGGCACCTTACTCCAGTATTCTTGCCTGGAGAATCCCATGGATAGAGAAGACTGGTGGCCTATAGTCCACAGGGTAGCAGAGTCAGACATGACTGAAGCGACTTAGCATACATCCACAGGAAACTATTTTCAATATTTTATTATAACCTATAAGGGAAAATTATCTGAAAAGAATATATATATATATATATATATATAATTACTTTTCTGTACACTTGACACTAACACAATATTGGAAATCAACTGTACCACAATAAAAAAAAAAGTAAGCACAGCCTTGAGGGTGAGAGGAAGAGAAGGCACATTGTGGGAATACACTGGACTCCTCTGGATCAGATAAAATAGGGGCAGCAGTCTCTTTCTGTAAAGGGCCAGATGGTAAATATTTTAGACTTTCTGAGCCAAAAGAAAATTCCAGAATCTTTATGACAAGAGTGAAGAATAATTTTCCACAACTTTTTTTATAGACCAAATTCAAAACTATTGATGGACAGTGAAATTTAAATTTCATATCATTTTAATGCCCTATAAAATAGTATTTTTTTTAGCTTTTTAAAAAGTTTAATTATTCTTAATTGGAGGATAGTTGCTTTACAATGCTGTGTTGGTTTCTACCCGTGCATCAGCATGAACCAGCCATAGGTGTATACATGTCCCCACCCTCTTGAACTTCCCTTCTACCTCCCACCCCTTCCCACCATTTTTTCAACCATTTGAAAAACATTCTTCGCTCATGGGTCATATAAAAACATGTGGTAGGATGACTTTGGGCTATAGTTTGATGATCCCAGACATAGAATATTTCCGGGTCATGACAAGGATCCTTAATTGATCAAGGGCCTACCAATTCAAGCTGAGTTTGGGTATGATTTCAGAATCCTTCTCAGCATGGTGGCACTGCCAGGACAACCACAGAAGTGGGGAAGGGCCTGCCTGCCTGCCTGCAATGCAATGGCCATCTCCCTAGTGAATGTGCAAAGAATTGTTCAGGTATCAGCTGGATCCATCCAGCCCTTTCAGATGTGGGTGCAGTTGACTCAGTACTCCCTCCCAAGTCTCAGGATTTCAGTTATTCCCCAAGGAGCTAGCAAGCTTATGCCAAAGAGAAATTGCTTCTGCTACATTAGGTCAGTTAATGAATTCCCTTGCCCATGTTTTCATTATTACTTCAACCAGAATGGGAAATTCAGCAATTATTATTTTAAAATCAAATCCACAGAATTTATAAAGATTTGGGGATACAATGATGATTTACATACAGTAAATAAGCAGTAACAGCATCTGTTCAGCATTATTGTTAACATCATCCTAGCAATACTCCCAGACAACTGGCTTGTTTTTTCAGACACTTTTCTTATATTA
Organism: Giraffa tippelskirchi; assembly: GCF_054371585.1. Lineage (NCBI taxonomy): Eukaryota > Metazoa > Chordata > Mammalia > Artiodactyla > Giraffidae > Giraffa > Giraffa tippelskirchi. The sequence continues at coordinate 137,350,586 of NC_137283.1, forward strand.
GCTTACTTAATCCTTCAGTAGTCATTGCAAATAGGCTTTTTAAAGAACAATTCTTATCCCATCTTACAAAAAAAAATTGAAACCAAAACAGATTAAGGAACTTGCTAATTGCAGAGCTAGTTAGCAGTAGAGCTGAATTTTGAACACAGTCAGCAACCTGGAGCTAGAGTTCCTCCTCCGTATGAGGTCCATCTACAATGTTTAGTTGAACATTAGGCATTTTTGTTCTTTTTAAAAAATATTTATTTAGTTAGTTATTTTTGGCTGTGTTGGGTCTTCCTTGCTGTGCGCGGGCTTCCTCTAGTTGAGATGTATGGTTTTCTCATTGCAGTGGCTTCTCTGTTGTGGAGCCCAGGCTCTAGGGTATATGGGCTTCTGTAAGTTGTGGCCCACAGGCTTAGCTGCCCCTGGCATGTGGGATCTTCCTGGACCAGGGACTGAATCTGTGCCTCCTGCATTGGCAGGCAGATTCTTTCCCACTGATACACCAGGGAAGTGCCCTGGCCTTTTTAAAAATACATATTTATTTGGCTGCACCAGGTCTTAGTTGTGGCACACAAGATCTTCAATTTTTGTTGTCAGGAGCTGCAGTCACTGTAAGTAGTGGCTCTAGAACTTTGCTGTGCTCACTCCATCTTCAACAGCAAAATGTACATGCCCTAGCCCACACTTTGCAACCCTCATTAAAGCAAGTGATGGCATGCTGGATCACAGTCAGGCTTGACCAGCATGGAAAGAGATCTTCCACCTCATTTCTGCCTTTCAGATATCACGAGTGTATCTCACTGATGGAACCTAATCATATTAAGAACTGAGTGCCATGCCAAACCATACTGGAAACAAAGACAAAAAACCCAGAAATGTTGCATTATATGCTAATTAAAAACATACTTCATTAACACTATTTATCTTGATTACTGAGTGTTTCAATAATCCCTTAAATTTTGCATCTGAGCTGCCCTACCTAGCTGCAAGGGAGTCTTAGAAATATAATTTTTAGCTTTCTATCCTCTGCTGGAGGAGGTTGGGATGGAGGCAGAAGGGCATCTGACAGTTAATTTCATGTGACAACAGGCGAGGCTACGGTACCCACCTGTCTGGTCAAACACCAGTCTGTGGTGGTAGTTTTTTAGATGGGACTAGCATTTAAGCTTTTGACTAAAGCAGATTATCTTCCATAAGGTGAGAGGTCTCATCCAATCACTTGAAAGTTTTAAGAGAAAAACTGAGGTCCCAGAGGAGGAAGGAACTCTACTTCAATTTTGTGAGCCAATTCCTTATATATATTTATCAGTTCGGTTCGGTCGCTCAGTCGTGTTCGACTCTTTGGGACCCCATAGACTGCAGCACGTCACGCCTCCCTGTCCATCACCAACTCCCGGAGTTTACTCAAACTCATGTCCATCGAATCAGTGATGCCATCCAACCATCTCATCCTCGGTCATCCCCTTCTTCTCCCACCATCACCCTTTCCAAGCATCAGGGTCTCTTCAAATGAATCAGTTCTTCCTATCAGGCCAAAGTATTGGAGTTTCATGTCAGCATCAGTCCTTTCAAAGAACATTCAGGACTGATTTCCTTTAGAATGGATTGGTTGGATGCCCTTGCTGTCCAAGGGGCTCTCAAGAGTCTTCAACACCACAGTTCAAAAGCATCAATTCTTTGGCACTCAGCTTTATTTATAGTCCAACTCTTACATCCTTACATGACTACTAGAAAAACCATAGCTTTGACTAAACGGACCTTTGTTGGCAAAATATTGTCTCTGCTTTTTAATGTGCTGTCTGGTTGGTCATAACTTTTCTTCCAAGGGCAAGCGTCTTTTAATTTCATGGCTGCAGTCACCATCTGCAGTGATTTTGGAGCCCAGAAAAATAAAGTTTGTCATGGTTTCCATTGTTTCCCCATCTATTTGCCATAAAGTGATGGGACCAGATGCCATGATCGTAGTTTTCTGAATGTTGAGTTTTAAGCCAACTTTTTCACTCTCCTCTCTCACTTTCATCAAGAGGCTCTTTAGTTCCTCTTCACTTTCTGCCATAACGATGGTGTCATCTGCATATCTGAAGTTATTGATATTTCTCCCAGCAGTCTTGATTCCAGCTTGTGCTTCCTCCAGCCCAGCGTTTCTCATGATGTACTCTGCATATAAGTTAAGTAAGCAGGGTGACAATATGTAGCCTTGATGTACACCTTTTCCTACTTGGAACCAGTCTGTTGTTCCATGTCCAGTTCTAACTGTTGCTTCCTGACCTGCATACAGGTTTCTCAAGAGGCAGGTCAGGTGGTCTGGTATTCCCATCTCTTTCAGAATTTTCCACAGTTTGTTGTGATCCACACAGTCAAAGGCTTTGACATAGTCAATAAAGCAGAAGTAGTTGTTTTTCTGGAACTCTCTTGCTTTTTTGATGATCCAGCGGATGTTGGCAATTTGATCGCTGGTTCCTCTGCCTTTTCTAAATCCAGCTTGAACATCTGGAAGTTCATGGTTCACGTACTGTTGAAGCCTGGCTTGGAGAATTTTGAGCATTCCTTTTCTAGCATGTGAGATGAGTGCAACTGTGCAGTACTTTGAGCATTCTTTGTCATTGTCTTTCTTTGGGATTAGAATGAAAACTGACTTTTTCCAGTCCTGTGGCCACTGCTGAGTTTTCCAAATTTGCTGACATATTGAATGCAGCACTTTCACAGCATCATCTTTTAGGATTTGAAATAGCTCAACTGGAATTCTATCACCTCCACTAGCTTTGTTCATAGTGATGCTCCCTAAGGCTCACTTGACTTTGCATTCCAGGATGTCTGGTTCTAGGTGAGTGATCATACCATCATGGTTATCTGAGTCATTAAGATCTTTTCTGTATAGTTCTTTTGTGTGTTCTTGCCACCTCTTCTTAATATCTTCTGTTTCTGTCAGGTCCATACCATTTCTGTCCTTAATTGAGCCCATCTTTGCATGAAAAGTTCCCTTGGTATCTCGATTTCTTCAAGAGATCTCTAGTCTTTCCCATTCTATTGTTTTCCTCTGTTTCTTTGCACTGATCCTGAGGAAGGCTTTGTTATCTCTCCTTGCTATTCTTTGGAACTCTGCATTCAAATGGGTATAGCTTTCCTTTTCTCCTTTGCCTTTCACTTTTCTTCTTTTCACAGCTATTTGTAAGACCTCCTCAGACAACCATTTTGCCTTCCTGTGTTTCTTTTTCTTGGGGATGGTCTTGATCCCTGCCTCCTGTACAATGTCACAAACCTCCATTCATAGTTCTTCAGGCACTCTGTCTATCAGATCTAATCTCTTGAATCTATTTGTCACTTCTGTATAATCATAAGCGATTTGATTCAGGTCATACCTGGATGGTTTAGTGGTTTTCCCTACTTTCTTCTATTTAATTCTGAATTTGGCAATAAGGAGTTCATGATCTGAGCCACAGTCAGCTCCCAATCTTGTTTTTGCTGACTGTATAGAGCTTCTCCATCTTTGGCTGCAAAGAATATAATCAATTTCATTTCGGTATTGACCATCTGGTGATGTCCATGTGTAGAGTCTTCTCTTGTGTTGTTGGAAGAGGGTGTTTGCTATGACCAGAGCATTCTCTTGGCAGAACTCTATTAGACTTTGCCCTGCTTCTATCTGTACTCCAAGGCCAAATTTGCCTGTTACTCCATGTGTTTCTTGACTTCCTACTTTGCATTCCAGTCCCTTATTATGAAAAGGACATCTTTCCTGGGTGTTAGTTCTAGTAGGTCTTCATAGACCTGCTCAACCTCAGCTTCTTCTGCATTGCTGGTCAGGGCATAGACTTAGATTAGTGTGATATTGAATGGTTTGCCTTGGAAACGAACAGAGATCATTCTGTCATTTTTGAGATTGCATCCAAGTACTGCATTTCGGACTCTTTTGTTGACTATAATGGCTACTCCATTTCTTCTAAGGGATTATTGCCCACAATAGTAGATATAATTGTCATCTGAGTTAAATTCACCCATTCCAGTCCATTTTAACTTGCTGATTCCTAAAATGTCGATGTTCACTCTTGCCATCTCCTGTTTGACCACTTCCAATTTGCCTTGATTCATGGACCTAACATTGCAGTTTCCTATGCAATATTGCTCTTTACAGCATCAGACTTTATTTCCATCACCAGTCACATCCACAACTGGGTGTTATTTTTGCTTTGGCTCTATCTGTTTGTTCTTTCTGGAGTTATTTCTCTACTGATCTCCAGTAGCATATTGTGCATCTACCAACCTGGGGAGTTCATCTTTTAGTGTCCTATCTTTTTGCCTTTTCATACTGTTCATGGGGTTCTCAAGGCAAGAATACTGACGTAGTTTGCCTTTCCCTTCTCCAGTGGGCCATGTTTTGTCAGAGCTGTCCACCATGACCCCTCCGTCTTGGGTGGCCCTACATGGCATGGCTCATAATTTCATTGAGTTAGACAAGGCTGTGGTCCATGTGATCAGATTATATATATATTTATAATATAATATAAAAACACATTTACATATGTATACATATGCAACAGTGATTAATCTAGATATTTCAACCAGAAAAGGACATGATATAGGGAGTTGGGTTCTTTCAAATGTTTCTGGAATGGGAAAAGAAGCAGACTTCCACCACAATATAGTAAAGTAATTAGCCTCCAATTAAAATAAATGAATTAATTTAAAAAATACAAAAAAAGAAAAAGAAACAGACTTACATATAGGTACAACACTCCTAGTGATCCTCTTAGTTCTGTTTCTCTGGAGAACCATGGCTAGTACACTTGGAGGAGGTGGGAAGAGGAGGCAGAGAGCAGGTTCACTAGCTCTACCACTACTGAAGTTTTAGTTGTAATCGACTGTAGTTTCACTGTAGAGTTAGGAAAAGAGAGAAGGAGGAGATTGTACTGATTCTAGTTTCCCAGCATGGGTGACCAGCTGATAGCCCTGACCATGATAAGGAAGACAGATACAGCCCCAGATAACCCCATAAGAAAACAGAGCACATGCTTTTCCTTGGAAGACACATTTTAATATATTCTATATGCACCCTTGTCCCAGTGCATGAGATCCTCTCCATGCACGACACAGGTGACCTGGAACAGGTAATTTGGTTGTTTGTTCACTCATTCATTCAGTTTCTTACCCCTTCAATAGACTTTTGTGTCCACCAGTATCAGATACTATTCTGAGTTTTGGAGGTAGAGTGGTGAATGAGAGATAAGTTTGCTTCTTTCAAAATGTATTCATTCTAGTTTAGGAAGAGGTGCTAAAAAGTACACAAATGAACCAAGAAAACAATTCCAGATAGTGATACATGCAGTGAGGACCATGAAACAGGGGAATGTGATGGAGTAGGGAGTGAGGTCTACCCCAGATGTGATTATCAACTTGAACACATCTGGAACCCATTTAAATGTAGGGACAGCCTTCGGGTGAGGGGCAAGCTGAGCTGTTGTGTTTGGCTTCAAGCCAAAATGAAAGTAAGGAGCTCCAGACCCATGTGATGGGTTATTACGGGGACCCCAAGCACAGTGAGAGTGTCTGTGATGCACTCCTTGATTCTTCATGCTGAAGAGGAGTAGACTATAACCAAATGAGCTTGTGTAATGGAGATGCGAGCTGGATGCCCAGGCTGGGCCCAGGGCTGAGTTTATGAACAGCAGTATGAATATCTTCCCTTTAAGACCAGAGGCTCCCTGGAGTGAGGGTGATGCCCGGGGGTAGTTATATTCCCAGCCCTAGCACAGTGCTTGGCCCACATGGTGGGTCCTCTATAAGTATTAGTTGATGACTCAAGGAATCCCTCAGCTGAAGGGGAGGGAGTGGCTACCGCAGAACCAGGGAGTCTTAGCATTCTGCCAGATTTCTTCACACTTGGGAGCAATATTTGCCTCCTTCCATAAAACAAGTCCTGGAGACTCCCAGCTGGGACTGGTCAATTGACTGCAATTTTGTCTCCTTGATTTCAGCACTTGCTGTCCCCTGGGGGACTTGCTTTTAGTGCTCCTGCCAAGTATGGTCCCCAAGTTCTTTCCTTAAGTTTGTAACTTTGACAGAGCTGGGAATTCACAGGCCTGAGAATTCTTGAAGACTCATTATATGCTGAGGGAGTATAAAGAGAATTCAAGTAGAACAAGCTGTTAGGTTTATGCTGCATAGTTTTCTTATCTTTCCAGACCTGCTGGTTCTGGTGCCATGTATGATGCAGAAAGGCTACCTAGTTCCAATCGAGAAAGATGCTCATAGTTTCACAGATGACATGACCCAGGTCTAGGCCCAGCTCCCCAAACAGAGATGACTAAATCTTACTTCCTTTCCTTTTCCTGTACTGTAACTGAAGCTAGTACATGCCATTAAAACAGCATCGCTGGATCTAGCAAGTAAAATATATATGCCCAGGTAAGTTTGAATTTCAGAGAAATAACAGAATTTTTTAGTTTGTTTCAAATATTGCATCAGACATACTTACAATAAAAATGATTTTTGTGGTTCATGAGAAATTCAAATTTGACTGGCAGGTCCTATTTTGTCTGGCAACCCTACTTAAGACCAAGAAAGAGATTGTAACTATGTCACCTGCCTAAGATTTTTCCGTCAGATCCTTATTTGGGGTTCCAACCTGAGGTCTCCACACCACCCTCAGGGTTGAGTGGTATTTTTATAACTGTCCCAGTAAGTGAGTTCATCCTTTATCTGAGACCCTCTGCTGCAAGTGCTCTATCGCTCACTTGTGTCGGACTCCTTGAGGCCCCATGGACTGTATGTAGCCCGCCGGGCTCCTCTGTCTATGGGGTTTTCCAGGCAAGAATACTAGAGTGGGTTGCCATTTCCTCCTCCAGAGGATCTTCCCGACCCAGGGATCAAACCCACGTCTCCTGCATCTCCTGCCCTGCAGGAGCCACCTGGGAAGCCCCAGTATTGTGATTCTGTCCAAACAGTCACGGACCTCTGTGTGTATAGAACTGGAATCTGAGCCCTACCTAATTCCAATTCTACACATGCAGGGCTTCTTGTCTGTCTGAACGGAATCACAATATCTGAACATACAAGGAATGTCTCATCCACAAGACAGAAAGTACACATTCTGCCACAGTTTTGTCAGTCAGAAGAGGAGAACTTTTTAATTTTCACTGGCTTAGTAAACTCAACTTCCCCATGATCATGTCCTCAAAAATCCTGAGGACAGTAAAGTTTCATGGACAGTTGGCAGATATGCAGATAAAAGAAGGCTTCCATGTCTCATACTTATCAGAGGATTAAATAGTCAGCCAACCATATGACATGCCTAGAAGCTATTTTCAGCTCTGTTTTAACCTGTTGAACTCCGGAGAGCAGCTTCTGTATTTTTATCTCATGTTATGCTTCCTTTGAGGCAACACGTATAGGGCAGTGAGGTGAAAAAAAAAAAAGAATAACCAACAGCTTTCAAGAAAACAATCTAAAATAAGCACCCGTAGTGATTACAAAAATATACAGATTTTCTTTCCTTCTACTGGTAATGTCAAAGCCCACACAATTTGTGATGTGTCTGCATGTGATGCTCATCTAGCCACATGCTTCTTTTCCACTTAACCTTTTAGGTCAGATCTGTTCGATTTCCTCCCTCCCCCACCACATGATCAGGGCAGGATTTGTTGCTTTCTTATGTTAGAAGCACCAATGATAATTCCGTTTGCCCTTAATTCAAATACGAAGGGTAATGATCGTAGGTGCCATAACAAAATATGTCCAAATATTAGCTGGAATTCCTGGTCCTGGTTCATTTACTAAGTTAAGCTTGCTAGGCAATGTCTAAAAGCGCCCCTAGTCACTTTGCTCAATAAGCTTGAGATGGTGAGCTCTTCGATTGATTGTTAGATCAGTGGACCTGGCTTTACTCACTGCTGTCATCATCTACTCAGGCTACCATAACAAAACACCACAGACTGAGTGGCTTACGTAACGGAAATTTGTTTTCCCCGAGTTCAGGGAGACTGGAAGTCCAAGATCAAGACAGTGGCGGATTGAGTTTCTACTGAGGTCTTCCTGCTTGGTGAGCAGATGGCCACCTGCCTTCTTTCTGTGTCCTCATCTGGCCTTTCTTGTGCGTGAGCCCCTGGGGTCTCCTTGCATGTCCAAATTTCTTCTTCTTACGAAGACATCAGTCAGATTGGATTAGCACACACCCTAATGGCCTCATTTTAACCTAATTATCTTTCCTAGATGATTCAGTTGGTAAAGAATCCGCCTGCAATGCAGGAGACGAAGGAGACAAAGGTTCGATCCCTGGGTTGGGAAGATCCCCTGGAGGAGGAAATGGCAACCTATTCCAGTATTCTTGCCTGAAAAACCCCATGGACAGAGAAGCCTGATGGGCTACAGTCCAAAGTGTTGCAAAGAGTTGGACATGACTAGGTATGCAGGCACTTTGAAGGTACCTCTTTATAAGCTCTCCCTCTAAATACAGTGCCAAGGGTGGGGGTGAGGTTAGGACTTCAATATATGAATTTTGGGTAGACATAGTTCAGCTCATAAAAACCGCTGTGTGTCCAGTAACTAATTTAGCATATGACACATGGTAGCAATAAATGTTTGTAGAATTAATGAGAGAACTTTGAGAACATCATTGGTGAGGCATGTCATTTAAAGTTTCTTGAATGGGTTAGTCCAGAGCATTCAATTTTTAAGCTTCTTCTCTACCTACACATGTTTTTGGTCACTGATTGGGAACAGAAAGTAATCTGACTCATATGAGGTTTGTGACACCCCGATTCCATAGATATGAGGCTGCCCGGAAGCACATCTTTCCCACTGCAGGCACCGAGCCTGTCACTTCCATGTCACATCTGACTGCTCCCCATCAGGCTCACGATGGTGGCCGGTGTAACGAGGTTCCCCCAGCTGTCACTCCCCAGCCCTCTTCTCAGCAGATGCTTGACCTCACCCTGTGGAGGCATGCATCTCCTGCTTCTATTATTTTCTTCAAACTGGGAAGGAAAAAAAATAACCCACCAAAGATCTGCTACTTCTCAGGGGAGAGTGGGCTTCTCAACAACAATATCCATTGTCTGATCTGAGCTTTGCTCTACTAGTCTTTCAGGAAAAGGAAAAAAAAAAAAAAGAGCCCCAAAACTTTGATCCCTGGGGAGGTGAAGCGGAAGTTGATCTTCACCATTAAATTTTTTTATAGATAGCAAAGTCCATGCTTCCACCTGCATCCAAAGCAGAGGCAGCTGGCAGAACAAAGCAGCAGAGAAAAATAGCTGACCAGAATCTCTTAAATTGCCCATGTACAGGTGCAGCTTGTTTTTCATCTTGGTGGCAGTCACTAGTGATTGACAATGTTTTACCCAAAGGACTTAACCCTTTTTCTCCTAAATGAACCAGAGTCAAGTCTCATGGTTTAGAAAACAATTCCTACCCCTCTGTCTGTTCTAAAGAAATGCAACACAAATGGATGGCGACAGTACTTCGAACCAATGTTAAGAAACAAAGAACAGAACACTTTCAGACAGGAGTTTTGAAAAATTGTCCTTAGGTATATCCAGCTTTGATGCCAAGGCTGAGATATTCCTTTTGTATTGATAGACCCTCAGAGACGGTGCTTGATGGATGCTCCTCTAGAATGAAGGTGACATTGTGCGTTGAATTCTCTAGGTGTTCAGCAATTAGAGTACCTGACCTAGAAAACCAATTCCTGTTTGCCCTCAGGTTTTTTCCATCACCATCAAACAAGTTATTTTAGAGGCTATGCAGCAGAGAGAAGAGACACTGTCACACAGCCCAGCTTTAAAATTTCCAAAGATGGTGAACGGGGCTGCCTGGCCTCTTCGGCTCTGTGCTGGGGGGTCTGTTTCCCCCACAACAACTACCAATGTACCTCACACGGAGTTACTTTTCATACTTGTGCACAAGGACATTAGTCACTTGGGGAGTCCCCCTGGAGGGGTTGAATTTGTGTAGAGTCCAGACAGACGGCCATCTGCGTGGTGTTCTCTCCGGCAGTCTCTGGAGCTTGCATGGTGGATGGATTGAGGGGTCATGTGGGGACGAGGGCAATCTTTAACAAACAAAAGAGCAAACATCGGGAAGGCTGCACAAATAGCTTTCAGAACCTCCACAAGAGGTTCTGAAAATGTGGAAAGAGGCTAAGTTTGAAAGAGGAATTACCTCCTAAACATCAAGCCCGCCTAGTGAGAAGGGAAGTTTGTTACTGCTGATTACAAGTTAGCCTTTGGGGAGAAGGCTCCAGAGCCCAGAAGTGGACACTTCTGGACCTTCAGCTGGGTCCTGAGCCAAGGGAAAACATTGTTAAAGAAGTGATGCTATTACAGATCAGATAGCTTCGTTTTCGGATAAGTACATTATAAACAACCTTCTCTTAGCACAAGAAACCTCACTGATGAATATTCTTGATCATTTAAATACCCCAAACACATCATAACATGAGTACAGAGCATGACCTCAATAACTCTCACAGCCATGGAGAAATGGTTTGACTTCTGAATGGAAAAAATGACATGCAGACAACTCTGACACTTCCTTTGAGAGTCTTTGTAAATTTTCAACTAATACACATGCCCAAAAAGCTTCCCACTCTGTGTCTTTGGTCTTGACATGCCTTTGAAAAGAGTGCATGCTAAGTTGAGGGCATCTGTCCAGATGTTCAGGTCTCCACACTCAAACCAGTTAATCTGGAAGTAAAATAATCAAAGAAACCCTGTGACCTGGAAACCAATCTATCTCACTCATAAATCAAACCTTTTGTATAAGTCTGGATATATCCATGTGGCCAAAAACTAGTGAGTTTAAACTTTTTGAATTTTCATTAATTGTTTTGATCTTAGATGTGGATAACAGCTGCTAGTTAGTGATTGTGCATGAAATAAAATCCCAAGATTATGCAGAAATTATAGCCTCAGTGCCATGGTGATAATCTAATGAGGCAAAAGCTTGGATGCATGTCAACTTCATCAGAACAACAGGTGCTGTCAAGCAGACAGGGACACTGTAGAAAGTGATGCCTTGGAAATAGCACAGCCTAGAATCAGGTGGCCTTACTCCTCTCCATCTGAGTTTATAGCGGGCATATGGAACACGCTTCTGTTCACACTGGTTCACAAAAACGTCTGCGTCAGCAGTGAGAATCAACACTAAATTCTCCTTCAATATTTACTCCCTTCGTTTGGACTTGTGTCACCATTACAATCTGGAAGCAGAGGACACATGGGCCCAGAGTGATCCACCGGGCAGCTGAGCACCAGTGACAGTCTTTTCCCTCTAGACGTTCATTCCACGAGGGAGAAACTCTTCCTAATCACTGTACAGATTCTTACAAATTTACACACAAGGGGTTGTACAGAATGCCCTAGACTTTGGAATATTCTTGGCCTTGGGAAAAAAAAAATTTTTTTTTTTAAGTTTGTAAAGGTAATTACCATTATTTACAGTACTGAGGGCAAAGCCCCACCCTGGGCTTGAGGCCAGGGGATCTCAGACTAGAGTGTATTGAGGTGAGCCAACTCCAAGACAAAAGCACAATTATGCTCACATAAAAACCAACACTGGTGGCAGTGGGGTGAAGGAAACACCCACGTAAGGGGGAGGTGTGTGCAGGGAGGGGCTTGCTTTGAAGTTTTGCATAAATCTTGTAAAATTTTTTTCCCTATAGTCCTGGGAATGAAGATTCTGCAGAGGTTGCCATCCTGGGTCTCTTGTTAAGCTGTGCCATAAGGAAATAAACTTCCTTCTTACTCGATTTGCCAATTTTAAAAACTGAACTCTAAATAAAAGCATTTTGGTAGAATGAAGAAAATGGGAAGTGTTGTGTAAGGTGTTCTGAAACTTTCTTCATTTCTTGGCAGAAAGGAACTAAAGCCAAACACAAAAAGAGGTCTTTATGTTTCAAGCCCACTTCACTTGACTGTCCTTTCTGATTCACATCCACTTGTCCACTTAGGAAAGTGGTTAAGCCGTGGGGTTAGAAATAGTGTTGTCGCAGCCCATCTGGTTCTCCAATCAGAAAATAATTAGCTAATCCCGAAATACTCACACACACACATTACCTTTTTGACAATCACCCCATATCTTTTTATTCTTGCTAGGATGAAGGCCAGATGATTATTCATGCTGATACTATAAATCAGCGACAAGAAAAACTTGTAATGACAATGTAGACATGCCTCAAGAATCCACAGGCACTGCAAGGGGAAGGGGAGGAGTGACAGGGAGATAGGGTCCCACTGAGCACCCCAGCCTGGCCTGGAATGACTGAGCACACTGGTTCCCAGAGAGCAGTCTCTCTAGCAGTAGGTGTAGTGCCAGGCTCCTCTGTCCATGGGATTCTCCAGGCAAGAATACTGGAGCGGGTTGCCATTCCCTTCTCCAGGGGATCTCCCTGATCCGGGGATTGAACCCAAGATCTCCTGCATTGCAGGTGGATTCTTCCCTGTCTGAACCACAAGGGAAGCCCCTACTGCACACTACTTCAGGAGAAAAACCATAGGAAGTTGGATTTTCCCCTTCAGTCCAGGAGGAAAATACTCTGAGAAATGGATGTGGACACGTGAGGTCCTGGGGCTGTGACCTCAGTGAATTGCAGGCTGAAGACAGTTTGTAGCATCAGCTCGTTTCTTACCGCTGTACATGCCAGAGGCCGACACCTGATAGAACTCGAGCCACCAGTTCTTGCCTGCCTGGCAGCCAAGAGGAAAGGGGAATTACAGACAGGCTGGACTTGAAACACTGCTATGGCCCCACCTGAGTTTCAGGTGCCCCAGGGAGTCCTTTCAACCACCTGGAATTGAGGCTGTTTCAAGGTACAGATGCAATGTGTGTTTGTCTTGCTTTTGTTTGCACCTGAATACAAGTACCAGCTGGAAGCCAGAAGGTGTGGGGCACTGCAAACAATTTTAACTTAAAGAGAACTGAAGAGTTTAAAAGACAGGATACGTGTGGAGGCGAGGGAGTGAGAGGGGAAAGAGAAGAGAGGAAAGGAAATAGATTTATTAGAGGAAATAGAAAAATACACAGAAATTTGGGTAGGTGTGATATACTTGATACATATTTTCCATGATCTGTTAATATACCTACCTACATTTCACCCCCAACTTAATGATATACAGAAAATAAGCCTTTGGTCCTGTGATCTGCCTTGTTGAGTATTGAATGTGCCTATTATGCACCAAGTACTAAAGCAAACACTGGGAATAAATGATGAAAAGATAGTGTCATCCTATAGTCAGATGGCAAGTTATCACTTAGGAGATGGCTACCATGATGATGTACATGGGCCATGATGGCATAAAGGGCCAGCTATTTCCCCTTAGAATGGTGAAGCGAGACTAAAGAGGAAATACAAGAGAGAAGACCTTACACAAACCTCTTCTTCACCCCAAAAGCAACATCAAAAGACAAAAATGTGAAATGCATTGGTGATGGTCTTTTCCTATTCATCCCTTTTGGACTAGTGTAACATCTCTGTTGCTTCCATGTCTTAGCTATAGTAAACAGTGCTGCTGTGAACATAAACATTGGAAAGAGAACATTTTTCTTAAATGCTAAAGATTGATGTGAATATTTCCAAGGCAACATGCAACTGTGAGATTCATTTTCTTTTTTTAAATTTTATTTAAAAGAATTTTTATTTTATATCAGAGTACAGTTGATTTACAATGTTGTGTTAGTTTCAGGTGTACAGCAACATGATTCAGTTATATACATATATATGTATATATATATATATATATATATATATATATCTCCACTCTTTTTTGAATTCTTTCCTCCATATAGATTATTTCAGAATATTGAGTAGAGTTCCTTGTGCTACACAGTAGGTCCTCTTGGTTATCTATTTTCTATATGTTGTTGTTTAGTCACTAAGTTGTGTCCAACTCTGCAACACCATGGACTGTAGCCCATATAGTAGGGCTATAATCCCAAACTCCTAATTTATCCCTCCCTTCCCACCTTTCCCCTTTGGTAATCCTAAATTTCTTTTCTTTATCTGTGAGTCTGTTTCTGTTCTGCAAATAAACTTATTTGTATCATTTTTTTTACATTCCACATGTAAATGATGGCATATGATATTTGTTTCTCTCTGTCTGATTTACTTCACTTAGTATAATCTCAGGTCCATCCGTCTTGCTGCAAATGGCATTATTTCATTCTTTTTCTATGGTTGAGTAGTATTCCTTTGTATATACGTACCACATCATCTTTATTCATGCATCTGTCAATGGACATTTAGGTTGCTTCCACAACTTAGCCACAGTAAATAGTGCTGCTGTGAACATTAGGGTGCATTAGATTCATTTCTGAATCTATTTTTTTGAAGATTTTTCTGCAAAAGGCAGTAGAAATTTGGAAAGTATTATGCTGCTTAACTTTTTCACTTTTTAAATAACAGAATATCACTTTTCGTCAACTCTGAGGGGAAAAAGCATTCTAAAAAGAAGCCATTTCATTTTAAAATAAAATACAATCTATAGTTTGGCAAATTCAAGGGCAGTAGTATAATAATTAAGAGGGAAATTTTGGAGTCAGACAAACCAGAGATCTAAATCCTGACATCCCAATTTACAAGCTGTGTGATCTCTGACACATAGTGTAACTTTTCTGAACTTGAGTTTTTGTTTTATTAAAAAAAATTTTTTTGGCCATGTTGCATAGCCTGTGAGATCTTAGTTCTTCCGACAAGGAATTGAATCCACACACCCTTGTATTGGAAGTGCAGAGTCTTAACCACTGAACCATCAGGGAAGTCCTTGTTTTGTTTTTTTAATGGGAGCAATAATAATATCTAATTTGTAAGCTTATTTTAAAAATTAAATAAGATAATTATGCTTATAAAGCCCCTGACAAGGAGCCTAGTACCAAGCCTGTGCTCAGCAAATGGTGGCTATTATTAAAATTAGTCTATTCATGAATAATTCTAGTAATAAATACTTTTCCTTTCCCTGCTAAATTATGACTCTACATAGGACAAAGTGACTTGGAATAATGATCATTTTTTGTGTGGGTACATTTAATGGCTATAGCCTACTAAAAAGGTTAAATAAGTTTTGAGTGGAATGATCTGATAGTGCTGAAGAATGATTTATTTAAGAGGATAAATGTCAAAATCACATTTCCCTGGCTGTGCAGATAGCGTGAGTGTCACAGCAGGGTTACCCACAATGGCTTGCATTCTCAAGAAGCTGACCAGACTAATGTTTATATTCAGGAGTAGCTCCACTAATCCTAAGGAGAAATGGAAGATCCAAAGTTGAAAGCACATCAGGAGTAAAAGGTAAGGATGTTCAATAACATCGCTAACATCAATCATTTAGAAATCTGAATGCAAAGTGTCATGACCATCAGCAGACCTGCATTCATTGAACCCAAGCCAAGAAATGTCGAGCTCATCCATCTACCCCAGGCAGCCAGGTCTGCGTGTGATTCCTATACCTCTGCCTTGGGGCACTGGGGGGCTCCTGGAACTTTCTAATGTAAACACGGCTGGGCTGGATATTGGTCTTACTTGTTGAACAAAGAGTTGTTTGAAACTTTTAGATATTCTTTAGATGATAAAAATACAGTGAGTGAAAATGGCTAGATTTACTTACTGGCATAAACATATATAACATGAAGCAGTGAATTCTTAAAATTGATGCTTAGACTCAGGCATAGTGATACCATGGACTTTATGAATCTAGGAAACTTTTCTACAGGAAACTATTGAAATTGTAGGAACAGAGTGGTAAACATATCAGATTCACAGGCAATGGGGTTCAGATAGGCCGATTTTAGAAGGCTTTTGGAGGACTTTTTCCCCCCTCAGGTGAATGGGAATGCAAAATATTATGCAAATCAGATTTAATCTTTTGGATAATTTACCTCAGTAAAAAAAGCTAAAGACATGAAAGGAAGACTACATTCACATTTAAAGACTGTGTTTTCATGTAAATAAAGCGTGGCTCAAAGTGCACTGGGGCTTGAGAAGAGGTAGCCAAAGCTACCGCCAGGAGGAGGGATGTTCTATCTTGGATTCCCAGTTTCAGCAGCAGACTTGCAATGGTGACCAGTTATGGTTCTAATGGATTAATGTTGAATTCAGTGAATGCCACTGCTGATGTCAGGCAGGGAAGAAGGAAAAGTGGAGCCAGAAAAAAAAAGAAGAAGAAAAAGGAAGAGTATGAGAAAGAGAGGGCTTCCCCAAAGGCTCAGCGGTAAAGAATTCGCTTGCAGTGCAGGAGACACAGGAGACACATGTTGGATCACTGGGTCAGGAAGATCCCTTGGAGGAAGAAATGGCAACCCACTCCAGTATTCTTGCCTGAAAAATCTCATGGACCGAAGAGCCTGGTGGGTTGCAAAGAGTCAGACACAACTGAGTGACTGAGTGTACATTCAGTGAGAAAGAGAAAAGAAAAGAAAAGAAAAGAAAAGAAAAGAAAAGAAAAAAGACAGCTGTGACTGTGGAAGAATGACTAGTGAAGTGTTAGTCGCTCAGTCGTGTCTGACTCTTTGTGACCCCATGGACTGTAGCCTGCCAGTCTCCTCTGTCCATGGGATTTTCCAGACAAGAATACTGGAGAGGGTTGCCATTTCCTTCTCCAGGCTATCAAACCTGGGTCTCCCACATTGCAGGCAGACTCTTTACCACCTGAACTACCTTCTTAGATTCCTTCCTGCATTTAAGATCTTTGAAAAGATTAAATTCCACTTGAGAATATCCTGTGATATTGAGCACAAGCACAGATTTATAAGAATATATATACAAAACAACTATATATATATGTTACATATATACATAAAACACTATACTTCAATTTAAAAAAGCATTATCTCAGGCACACAAGAAATGTTAAATAATACATTGGCTGATATATTATGTATTAATTAATGTCAAATAATACATTGATCAATAGGTTATCAGTTTCCATGTCACGTGCTAAGTAACTGTTTTATAGACAATAGATTTAGGACTCTGTGTGGATGTAACTACCATTGTTAGTAATTAGGAAAGGAATCTTAGTGCATGTGTTGAGATGAAACTTGAATGGAAATATATACATATTCAGCAGAGGCCTTGGGAAAAAGGGTTTTCAAGTTGAGAACAAGTCAAGGGTTTGAGGAAGCTATGGTCCTTGGGGGACAGTAGTATGGTCTCACTGCAGTATGAACCGAGGGCGTCCACATGCAGTCATGACATGAATGACTGAGGGTAAGGGGGGCCTTTGCTATGCTCAGTTGTCTGGACTTGCAGATATCAACCATGCTTCTAACTTTTGCTGTCACTTCTGAGGTGACTGAATTTCATTTGAGAGTTTCCTGTGAAATCAGAGAGCACAGGACTGAATTTATAGGAATAATTCTTAAGCAAACAGGAAAAGGTGGGGTCCTGCCCCTGGATTCTGTGACCCTGGACAAGTATGTGAAAGAAGGATCTTTCTTTTTATGTTTTGA
Organism: Giraffa tippelskirchi; assembly: GCF_054371585.1. Classification (NCBI taxonomy): domain Eukaryota; kingdom Metazoa; phylum Chordata; class Mammalia; order Artiodactyla; family Giraffidae; genus Giraffa; species Giraffa tippelskirchi. The sequence goes on from NC_137283.1 coordinate 137,368,001, forward strand.
TCTCTCTCTCTTCCATTTCCAGAGCTCTACACAGAAGAGCTTTGAAGGGAGCTTATCTCATGGAGAGGAGAGTGGAAGGATACGGATGCATTCCTGCACGGTCTCTTGTTCACTTTTCCCTTCTGCTTATTCAGTTTGGGGTTCTATGGTTGCTCTGCTCTAAAACTTAGCCCCAGGGAACAGACTTTTCAGGTCCTCTGAATAGGATATGTTTTCAGTAGCAAGGATAAAGGGAAAGACAATCACTGGAGAAGATACAAAGGCCATCGTGTTTATAGGTAGCCTTTGGCAGCTGGGCTGGAACCACTGCCCCTTGCCTGCTGAGCTTCTCACCTCTTCACCAAGCAACACACATCCTATTCATTACCACCTGGAACTTTTCCCTTCTCATGAAAACGTCCAGATTCAAGGTTCCCAGGCCCCCTTGGGTTCTCTTGTTCGTAGTCTGAGAAACTCTGACTTTCCAAAGGAAGTGGGCAGGACTGTGGACACTGATACACTGTTGATTTTGTTTTTTTAGGTGCAAAATCTCCACTCCCTCAAAAGAAGGACCCTTGTTTGATAAGGGTCCATCCTTAACACCAATCACTTAACACCTGTATCAAATTATACACATCAAGTAGAGAGGAACATTCTTTCACACCAATATGAACAAAGAATTTATTGTTATATAGGAAAATCTATTTCGGTAAAAAAAAAAACAATTACATTTTTTTTTCTTTCTCTAGGTTCGAGCAGAGATAAATACAGAAATGATTTTCTGTATTTATTTGTGCTCCAAGTTTGCAAAATGGCAGGAGTGTGGCTATCAGAAGAGGATGACACACAGATGGAGAAGGAGTTCTTGTGAGTTTGGTTTCTAGGCAGAGGATGAGTTCAAGACAGAACTGACCTCAAATCTCCCAGGAGAGAATCCTGTCATATCTACCCCAGACACGCATGCCAAGGATGACCTGACTGTATCATTCCCCAACCCAGGGCTGTTCCTCTTCAGACAAAGACCACACAACTCAGAGAACAGGCCAATCTCTCAGCTCAGGACCTTTTCTATATTCTAGATCTTCTTTATTTTAAAATTAAACAGTGACAAGTCTGTCCTTGGCCACAGGACACTCTATCTACGTTCATGTTCGAAAGAAGAAACTACCTTCACTTCATGGAACTGTAGGATTTGCAGCAACTATAGTTTAACAGTCTGTCGCAAGCGTATTGGATGTTTCAGTTTGCCAGACCTGTCATGAGAAATTAATTACAGGATGTTGCAGAAATGGCAAAGCTCCAGCAGCATCTTGCATAGTTTAATATAGCCCCATTTCCCCATTTCAATGTATTTGTGGTTAGATAAATCCTCAGAAATTTACAGCTGCTATAGACTAGTTTATTATGTACTCTGCCTGCACACATGATAAGTATAATTAAGAATTTGATGGCCTTAAAGTACATAGATTTCACTGACATTTCTTTACCACTATGGAAATATTTCGTTGCTAAAAGTAGCATCTGCAGAAACTTCTGAACATTAACTTCTGTAAAACAGGCAGAGATAGTTAAAAAACATCACAGCGCTTAGCTACCTTCCATTTATTTAAAACTGAAGAACTGCATCTCCGAAAAAAGTTGTGTGGAGTGTTTCTATAAAATGGTCCCATGAACAAATAGAAAAAAAAAATTAACTATTGATTCTCAGTTGAAAACACTGAAAAACTGAAGCAACCACATTTTTCTCTAGGGAACCTTCTTTCTTTGGTTTCGAGACTGCTTTTTCACCAGCTTCAGTTGTTCATTTTTAATATGGCAACAATCTATTTTCCTCACCTGCTTACTTTTTCCTCCTTTTGACTTTCTTTTTCCTTAACTATGATTGTCCCCTCTCAAGTCATCTCATTTCAAGCAACTATAAAGACTGGCAATGTAGGTGTACTTATATAACTGTTGCATTAAAAAAAATTCCTGTATTTTCCTCTGCAAAATCATTTCACAATTCTTCACAAGGAACCAAGTGATGATTTAAGAAAAAGTGAACTATCATGAGTAAAAACCAAACTGTTTAGTACTTTTAGATAGAAATGACACTGAAGTATATAAAGTTGGACCATTTTGTAATAGAGGGAGAACATGTGTTATGCATGGTTCTTATATATGTACTTACTTCTTGAACCCCCTTTAGATTGTGAGAGTATATTGTATGTTCTTAGCAGCTTTATCTTCCCTGTTCTGAGACCATCAGAACAACCCATCCATAATCAGAACGAATTTGAGGTGTTAGAAGAGCAACTTTGGAAAAGAAGGGGCTCACAACATATGCCTGATGTAGATTTGAAGAGGATCATTAGAAAAAAGCATTCTTTGTGTTTACAAAACAGATGTTTTTATGTTATCCAGTTCCCGCCTTAACTTAAAAGTATTTCCTATTCATTTTAGTAACTAGAGCAGAAAGATATGATGAATGAAGTACCTCATTACCAAGTTCGCTTTCCGGGTCTCTGAAGAGAGTAGCTGTCTACTTTTGCCTAGTAGGCCCATTGTTAACCCTAAATGATGCTGACATCCAATTCTCCTGCAGATAATTGGGTCCATCCATAGACTGAGTTTGCCACTCAACAGAGCCTTTTGATTGACGTGACTCTTGATGTTTTTATTTTCTCTTATGTGACTGGGATGCCGCCTTTTCTGTTTTCTTGAATAATATGTTACTGTACACGTATAAGTTTGATTCCATAAGATAGATTTCTTAGAAAAAAGTAAGAATTATAGTACAGAGTAAAGATCTTGCAAAACAATTATGGGATAAAGACATTATCAGGTGTTTTGTTTTTTTTTTTTTCTTAATTTTACTCAAAGATGGTATTTCACTTTATGTAGGTCACTGCTGCATGAAAGACACAGGAGATGTTTCTAGTCCCCGAGTGTGGTTGTAGGTGCATCAGGTTGCTTCCTCACTCTTGTGTGGGCTGGAGACCGACTCTAGGTGTTACTGTCTCACTTTATCCAGCACCTGAGGTGGGTGGGGCCCTTCAAGACCTCCCAGCGGAGGCTGACAAACCTCCATGGACAGTGAGCATTTACTGACCATGTGCACTTGGACAAGTTACTTAACCTTCAAAGCCCTGGTTTCCTTATCTGCAGCATGGAAGATTTTATCTTCCTCCTGGGTTTAAAGTGAAGAGTAAATGAGGTCACATACATGAAGTGCAGATCTGGGGACTCTCTTCTTTAGTTAAGCTCAATGAAGTAGAAATCAGTAAATACAGAGCTTTAAAAAGTTGGACTGGTGAAAAATGTCCCCATAATTTACTTAACAGATATGGATCTCAGATGGAAATCACTGAAATTATGTATAAAAGTGTAAGGTCATGACTTTTTATTATAGTTTCTAGAACTTTCTAACCCTCTGAACAGTATTTGTCATTTAAATATATGACTAAAATAACATGTCATATATAGTTACAAAATGGTGAATTATTTCCCAGATAGTCTTGCTGAACTTCCTAAAGAGAAAAATATCTTTCTTTGATAAAACATCTCTATAACAGAAATAAAATTAAGGTCAAGTATTCATTTTTTTTGGAAAGAAACCTTACACAAGATTTCAAAAGTATGAAGTGTTTGCCATTTAAAAACACTAATTTCATATTTAAAAGGTGCATTTTAAACATGAATTTGCATTCATAGTATAAAATATTTCATGTTTTAAATCTTTATAAAACTTGCTTTTTACTCTAGCTTTACAAATCCTATTCATTGTATAATTTTGGTACTGAAGAAACTTGAATCTTCAACATATAGTGGAATGAATAATTGGGAAATAAATTTGAAGAGTGACATTATTTATATCTAGAAAAGACAGTGTCAAATTGTTACTTTTTTGGAGAAAAGAGACAATAAAATGGGATAAAACCCAGTAATTTTAGAATAAAAATAAAACAGAACTAATTTAAATATGTAGTAGTATAGACCTTCAAATGGATTCTTTTTTAATAAATGTTTTTTATTTTTGGTTGTGCTAGGTTTTCATTGCTGTGCGGGCTTTCCTTGGGTTGTGGTGAGCAGGGGCGACTCTCTAGCTGCAGTGTAAGGGCTTCTCATTGCGGTGGCTTCTCTTGCTGCAGAGCCTGGGCTCTAAAGCACGTGGGCTTCAGTGGTCGTGGCTCCCAGGCTCTAGAGAGCAGGCTCAATAGCTGTGGTGTATGGGCTTAGTTGCCTTGTGGCATGTGGGATCTTCCCAGATCAGGGATCAAACCCGTGTCTCCAGCATTGGCAGGTGGATTTTTTACCACTGAGCCACCAGGGAAGCTCTTCAAATGGATTCCTATGTCTGATTTCTCCACTTAATTATAATCTGGACTTATTACTTGGAGGGCACTTTTATTATCTCCCCGACCCTACTCTGTCTCACGTTAGCAAGGGTGGTGAAGACGTTTTTTTTATGTATCCATGGATAACCCAAGTCTTGTCTTGTCAACAGGACAGAAAAGAAGCGAAATGGGCTTTGAGCAGAAACAACTTTTCCTGGTGTTTGTCATAATTGTTAGTGTGTCTTCAGTCACTGCAATATAAAAATAATCCTTTAGTTTTCATATGAACGTTGGTATCTCAGCAAATGTTAGGTCCTCTGACATATTATTTTATTATTATCTTGATTTAGAATCTTTTTGCAACTTGTTGAAATTCTTTGTAATTAAAGCCCAAATCAGAGAACCAACACATATCTCAAAACTATGAGCTAAAACTCCAGAGAGCCACAGGTTTCTATTTTTCAATTATCAAGTACATTCACAAGACAGAAAAAACAGGCTGGTTCAAGGGTGACTCAGGCTGCCTGGGTACAGCTGTACCTGAAGCAGAGACACATGCATCCAGAACAAGGAAGCTTGGTGCTAGCAGAACACACTTCTGTGCTTATTGCCGAGGGCTCGAGCAGTTATCACTGCCACTCATCACTTCACCAGTGACCCCCCTGCCCCAAGTTCTACACAGTGGGGGCACGTTTACCAATTTTCATACTTTTACAACATGTGCAGGGGAAGAGTCAAATATATTTTTACTAGAAGATTCTTCACATTGGGTATACATCTGTGCAAAGTTTACACCTCAATGCCCAACACTGTTTTTCTCACTTCTTATTTTAATGGAATCAGTTGTCTAATTTGGTAAATAAGTTTTCTAATTTTATATTAGTCTTGACCTTCTTGAGCTTAAATATTTATTGACAGACTTACAGTCACACAGTTGAAAAAGAAGAGCCAAGTAAAAAACAAAGAGATGAAATTTCTTATTTTATAACCCCACACTTCAAAATATATAGTCAAATATGACACTGTTACTCTGGAACTAAACGAATAAATAATGCAATGTAAAAATTTAAAAACAAGTGTTAAGACTAAAATAAATATTACAATTTAAGTCTACAAATCACTTACATGCTTCAACATGAAATGCCTTTTTTTAAAAAAGTAAAAAAATATTTGGAAAACTGTTGCCACTCTAGCCAAAAGCCACTTTTAGTTTATGTGTATCAAGCTATACATATGATTCATTCAAAACAAACACATTTGTTACCTTTTAATGCCTTTCTTATTTGGAACATTTTGAATACACAAAATCCTGAAGCTGCTTATCTTTATTTTAAATAAAGTTAAGTTTCAATAGCCTATATTTCAATTCTGAGCATAACATCACACATATAACCACATTATAGATATAATAATATTAAACGATTACTTAACAGACATCCTAGCAATACCAACAACACTTTTTCTTCGTACTTGCTGAGTAGCAATTATAGTTTTTCTTTATTGATTTTCCAACAATGGTAATGTAATTTTGATGCAATTACTAATAAACATAAGTGCCAATATTTTGATCAACAACAAACACGATGGTTTATAACAAGCTCAAAAGGCCACATTTATTTTTCCACCCATACCTTGCTTCTGATTTTTCTAGGTTCTTTCATAAGGATAAAACGTAGTAGATCCTTTCTTCCTGGCCATCTGAAATTTCTGAACTCTGAAGAGAAATTCCATTTGGTTTAATTTGTCATTTCCTTTCTATATATTTGGTTCCTTCCCTCTTCATTCTTCAACTCTTTACTAGGAGAAAATGACACACAATGTACTAAATGAACTTAATGTCTTCTGACTACAATAATCTTGGCGTGCCCAGGCAACAGCACAGGTAATAAAACAGTGTGCAACACACATACACAGGCACACACAACCAGAGGACCAAAATAAAGATTTGTCTTCTTGAACATACTCCTAGTTTAACTTTTAGAATTAAATTCTAGCTTGCCTCTTGAACAAGCTGTTAAAGTCTTTCAGTATCATCAGCAGTTGCTTAAGGCCTGCTCCAGCACTGATCAGTTAATTTAAGCAAGAAAGAAATACATTTCTCAAATATAGACAATAAGCATTGCAAACCCTGGGTAACTTCCAAAATTAAGTGCAGGCAATCAGAGTTTATGAAAGTCTTCATTCACTGGAAAAAAACTGTCATGGATGCTGCTTCAGGGTTAGTGACTGGAAAGCACATAGGCCATTTTATTGAACAGCACTCTTTCATTTAGTCTATGACTGTGTCTACTTTTAGAAGTGGGTTAACTATTATAGTTGTTCCAATAAATCCCCCAAATGGCATGTGTCATTTTTGATTGAGCAAGATAGTGATGGTTAACTATATATCTAGATGCAGCTTTGAACTAAAACAAATTATACTATTAATAAAAATCAAGAACCAACAGGCAGATGAAACAAGAAGTTGCTTCTTTAGAGGCCATGTGGTAAGTATACCACGATTCCAGGGTGATAAACGAGGGACTGAACCTGAAATTTTTTAATGCAATTGTTCATGTATCAGTGATGAGTATCTGGACTTACACAAAATTGTTTTGTTTTCCCTCTAAGCAGAAACGGCTTAACATTTGGTTGTTCTTAGGAAACAAACTTCAGTCTAAGGATGATGGCCAACTGCTTAGGTGTGGTCAATTCCATTGATCACTCCTGAGAAAAGCAGAGGCTAGAGCATTACACTGGAGAAAAGGATGTGCTAATAACCATTGCCGAACCCTAACCAGAAGGGTTAGGGAACATCTGTGCCTTTAAGGTCAGGCCAAATCTTTTATTTTTATTTTTTTAAATTTATTTTATTGAAACATAGTTGATTTACTATGTTGTGTTAATTTACTATACAGTAAAGTAATTCAGTTATATATATATATATATATATTCTTTTTCATATTCTTTTCCATTACAGTTTATGGCCCAATCTTAAATAAATGGCTGTACTACCCTTTCATATGAAAAACATTTACACAAGGGGGAAAAGTCCTTTGTCAGTCCTTGTTTCCTGATTTTAAATTTGCTAAATTAGCACTATGTATAGAAGCCCCGAAATGTTTCCAGTGAACATGCTCACAAATGCAACTGAGGTCAAGTTTAAAATGGTGCAGGTATGGTGTGCCAAGGTACAATCTCACCAGGGGCAAAAAAGGGTATCATTCTGCCCTGGTGGGTATACAGGTACAGTATGTAAGGCTTGCCTCAGATTAGGGTCTGATAAAAAGGGGAAAGAGGCTCAAATGGATGCTGAGCACATGTCGCCCAGAGACCCTATAAACATCTGTAAGGAACAGTGAGAGAGGTAAAGGATCTGAGAGGGGTAACAAGGCAAAACAGAGTGAGAGGAGGAGTTTATGATACTGGCAGGACAAAAACGAGGAAGAAAAACAGAAAAGGGAAGTGGAGAGGAGAACAGCTGGAAATGAGTGAGCTGGATGCTGCATAAGACGGGACAAGACTGCATGGTGAGAAATAAATAGAGAAGCCAGGAGGACCCTCAGGAGATGGAACCTGCGGAGAAACTGAACTAGAAAAAGCTAAAGTAGGCAGTGAAGACAGCACATTTATGGGAAATGACTCAGATTAAGAAGAAGAAGGAACACTGAATACAGAATGTCAAAGACTGTCTATTTCTGAAAGGGAGAAAGGGACAGAATAAAAGGAAAAGGAGAAGAGATAGTCAGGTGTACACCCTGGACAAACAACAGGGCACCAGCTGATGACAGGGCACCTCAGCAGCATGATGCTGGCTGCTGACAGCACAGGAACTGAGCACCTGGGAGATGGCGGAGACCTGCTGCCAAGGGAGTAGATGTCTTCTCACCAAGATGCTGGAATGAATGCAGACCCGGGCTTTCTCTGCGTATCTCCTCATAAAGGAACCCCATAATGTAACAGAGAGGGAGAGCAACAAAGTGAGGGCTTTTTAAAGGCAAATCATATGAAAAGAGAAAGGAAGGTTTCATAGCAGGGTTTTAAAAATGAATATGAAACCAGGTCAGTGTTTGTGTGTATGTTATGAAAAATGAGCTTCATAAAAATACTGCATCCTATTCCACAAGAAACTCAATCCAGTATTTCCCAAAGGTTTACTATGTAGCTAGACACCAGGAGAATTACTGGGGGGAGAAAATGTGGCATATTATAGCCCCTGTCTTGAAGTATTGGGTTGAACCCAAATAGACTTTTTGGCCAACCCAATATTACCATTTAATCAGAGTTAAAAGGCAAAGCATTGTGTAACATAAATAACTCTGAACTCAGAGCCAGAAGATCGAGTCCTAGTTCAGGCGCTTTTAAACTCTGGATATGAGACCTTAATTTCTTTAAATGTACAAAGAAAGAGCTGTATTAGAAAATTTCTGAAATTATTCTTGTTTTAAAAGAAATGATCAAGTAGTATATATAACAAAATATCCTGAGTAGAAAAATCAGAAAATACACACAGAAAAATGAAGGATAAAAAATCACTACAATTCATCATTTAGAGATAATTACTCACATTTGTTGATGTATATTGTTCCATATTTTATGTATATTATATAAAAATTATTTTATAATCATTTTTAACTTACAAATTTATCATCAATCTTTCCATGTCTATGAAAATACTTCTATAATATTTTTAACATTGTATTGGTATTCTATTTCATAATCAATCCTTTATTCATAGAAATTGATTTTTTTCCTTCCATTTTGAAAACTTGAAGGAGTAGTCTTTTAATTAAATCGCTACACATATACTTAAATACTTTCCTACAGTAAATTCCTGGAGGTAGAACTGTCAGGTCAAAATATATGAACAATTTGAAAACTTAAGAAAAAGCTATACCCTACAAAAGATTATTTTAATACTATTACCAGCAGTATATGAGAAAACCCACTTCCCCACACTCTCATCAACACAAGGCTGTGTAAGTCTGAAGCTTGCTGCCATTTCATGAAGGAAAAATACCATCTCATTTACTGATTTAATTGCTATTACTCTGATCACTGGAACTGGATATATTTCAGATTTTCACTGATATATATATATATCCCTTTAAGAATGTTCTATGTATCCTATGGGTCACTTTTCCTACTGATAATCTTTTCCCTGTTGATTTTTTAGAGCTTTTTATATGCTGAGGGTATTAACCCTTTGTCATATATTTTGTGAAATTCTTCCTGATCCCAGGTCACTGGTTGTTTACAGCTTTTGCTTATGCATTTTTTTTCTCTTTGACATAAATGATTTTAAAGGTTCTGTTATTTAGATCTAAAAACCTGTTTCAAAATATGTTTTCCAATTCTGATATCAATAAGAAAAAGTCATTCCTTAACACTCATGATCCTACAATTATTGATTTATAAGCTTTCTGTATGATGAGAAAAATAATGTGATAGAGCTTAACATTTCACTTTTAGTAGCCAAACTTCTCTTCTACTAATAGAGAAAACAGAGATCACTTTCTTTGGAAAGTCCTTTCCTGTCCTTCTTCATTTCTCACCAGAAAACCATCATTTTTGTCCCACTTGCCTCTCTTCAGTGGAAAAAGTAGTCCTGCCTTCTTGTCTCAATTCTCCTCTTTAGTTATTCCCCTTATCCCATACGTTGACAGGCTCTCCTCAAGGGGCTCTTGGCTCTGGGTTTATAAATATTCTTGTCATTCCCTCCAATATAAAGATTTTCTCTATATCCTATGTTTTCTACTAGCTACTGCTCAGCCTTTTCTTTCCTTTCAAGTCCAACATTTGGGAGAAGTGGCCTCTTCTGACAGGTCTTCTCCCCGTGGGCTGGAGACAATCTGACTCACGTTTCCAGGATTCTCATTCAAAACCTTCCCCTCCGAGGTCACAGCTTCTTGGCTGCCAAACCCAAAGGCGTTTTTCAGTTCCTATTTGCTTCTGCTCTCTTTGACATGTGTCCTTGTTGACTATGTTTTTCTTAAACCTTCCTGTGGGCTCTGTGACATGACTCTCTCCTGGTTTTTCCTAAACCTTCCTGTGGACTCCGTGACGTGACTCTCTCCTGGTTTTTCCTAAACCTTCCTGTGGACTCCGTGACGTGACTCTCTCCTGGTTTTTCCTAAACCTTCCTGTGGACTCCGTGACGTGACTCTCTCCTGGTTTTTCCTAAACCTTCCTGTGGACTCCGTGACGTGACTCTCTCCTGGTTTTTCCTAAACCTTCCTGTGGACTCTGTGACGTGACTCTCTCCTGGTTTTTCCTAAACCTTCCTGTGGACTCCGTGACGTGACTCTCTCCTGGTTTCCTCTCACCTCGATGAGGCTGACTTTCCGGCCGGTTTGCTCTGTCTTCTTCCCCTGTGTGTCCATGACATGACCTCGGTCCTCCCGGCTCTGTTCTCTGCCTGCCTCAGACCTGCAGGAGGGGAAGAGTGGAGACAAGGAGCTAGTGAGAAAGCTGCTGCAACAGCTCAAATGGGGCTCTGATTCAGTGAAGTGGCAATGGGAATAAAAAGGGGAGATAAATGGGAGGATCTGAGAGAAAAATATTCAACAGACCACATGAGTGATTATATATGTGTCTGGGAGGCAGGGAGTTGCTGAAAATAATGTAGAGATTACAAACTTTAGCTGGTTGGGCTCCTTTTTCTACTGTATGAAGGGACAGAATAAAACCTACTTCTCTCAGAAAAATATTAGCTGCCTTGGAAAAACCAGAAAATTTATCAAATTGTGTGTGTGTGTGTGTAAAAGTGCAGGAGATTCCTTAGTGACAAAGAAGGGATGAAGAAGTTTACATAAAGAAAACAGTGATATCCCAACCTGTGAGACGGGAATGCAGTGTTTCAAATGGTTTCATATTAACAGTAACATAGAAGACTAATATTTTATGGATGTATATATAGTAATGCAAATTATGTTGGAGAAAAGAAAATACAGAAATCATGAAAAAAGGGAAATTCAAAGAATGGAAGGCAGTGTCTCCTCTCTAGGATGTCCAGGAATGGTGGAAGACATCGTGAAAGAAAGTGAAGGTGAGAGTCTATCAGTCGTGTCTGACTCTTTGCAACCCCATGGACCATATAGTCCATGGAATTCTCCAGGCCAGAATACTGGAATGGGTAGCCTTTCCCTTCTCCAGGGGATATGCCCTACCCAGGGATTGAACCCAGGTCTCCAGCATTGCAGGCAGATTCTTTACCAGCTGAGCCACAGGGGAAGCCCAAGAATACTGGAGTGAGTAGCCTATCCCTTCTCCAGAGGATCTTCCCAACCCAGGAATCAACCGGATGCATTGCAGGCAGATTCTTTACCAACTGAGCTATCAGTGCAGACATTGCGACAGGGCTCAAAAAAAGGTACGAGAATTTCAAAATCAGGCAATAAAGAGGACTGAACAGTGACTGCTGTGGACTGAATTGTGTCTTTCACAGGTTGAAGCCCCCAAAGTTAATACATCTTACAAAGGAGGTCAGGCCTTTAAAGAAGTAATTAAGGTCATAAGGGTGAGGCCCTAAGCCACAGGACTGGTGTCCTTATAAAAAGAGGAAGAGACAGCAGAGAGCTCTTTCTCTCCACACATACACACAGAGGAAAGGCCATGTGAGGACACAGTAAGGGAGGTGGCCACCTGCAAGCCAGGAAGAGAGGACTCACCAGCACTCAGCCCTGTTGGAACCTTGATCTTGAGTTCCCAGCCTTCAGAACTATGAGAAAATACATTTACATTGTTTAAGCCACCAAGTCTCTGGTATTGTTACAGCAGCTACAGAAATCTATAGGGAGACATGTAAGTAAAGGGCTTCCTAGGAGACACAGTGGTAAAGAATCCACCTGCCAATGCAGGAGATGTGGGTTTGATCCCTGGGTCAGGAAGACCCCCTGGAGGAGGGCATAGTGACCACTCTAGTACTCTTGCCTGGAAAATTCCATGGACAGAGGAAGCTGGTGGGCTATGATCCTTGAGGACACAAAGAGTCATGTCTGACTGAGCACGCACATAAGTAAATGAAGTGAAATCAGACGACTGAGAAGGAAAACATGAGAAGTCACAAAGATGAATGAACAAACAGAGCACATTGAGAAAGTAGGAAAACGAGGAGCCAGAAAGGAAAGGTGGAGCTCTGACCCAAAAAGCACTGATAGCTTACTATCTTCAGGGAACCTACACTCTAGCATCACAGAAAAAACTCAAATGTTTGTGATGCCAGGGTGATAAGGAGAACAAGGGAAGCAGCCCAGGAATGACACGACAGGACTCGGTAAACTGGAGAGTGGATGACTCATCTCAGGGAGGCAACCACTATCCCAGTACCAGGGGAGGGAAGCCCTGGAAGAAGTAGAGCTGTGGTCCAGAGATTCAAAAGAAATATGACACCTACATTTTTGTGAAACACAGTGGACCTGGACTGTATCTTGCTAGCAGCTGTTTTTCTGTTTTTTAAATATTATTTTAAAAATTGTTTAAAACATTTTTTTTAATATTGTTCCTCTGTGCATTTCCCTACCCCACTTTGTTCCAGTCATAGGGTACCCTGCTGGCTTCCGGGTATTCCAGGGACCTCCATGCAATTGTGCCTTAGCTCCTGCCCCTCTTTTGATTTCTAGGTCCTTTTCTTTTTTGTTCACCTTGTCTATACATGGTTTTTAAGACTTAAATGCCCTTACATCTTTGGCTTTTCCTGACCACTGCAGAAAAATCAGACTGAGTGATCCTTTCCACCTTTTTCCCCTTATAATGTACATACAATCTAACAGAAAGCTGCCCTGAAAAATACAACATTTGGACTTCTGCTTGCCTCCAAGATGGAGTAACATGGATCAAGTAAATTGCTCACCTAAAACAACCACAAATATTGGATAAAACATATGAAACCATTTTCAAGACATTGAACCATAGGCAACAAAGGAAAGTGATAACCAAGAAATGGAAAATAAATGAGATCAGCCCTATGATCGCCTAGCTTATTGCCTTGAGAGTTTCCAGGCTACAGCACAGGGAGATGAAAATGGTGTGGAACATGGCGGACTCCCTTAGTAAGGGCTAGGAGTCTGAGGAGACCAGGAAGGCTATAGTTCACAGACTGCCAGAGAGGAGAGAGTGGGAGAACGTGAAGACTTGCAAGGGTCCCCTACAAATATTCAGCAGAGTATAGGTGAACATATACAACTGAGGACATGTCCTGAGGCCAGGGACAGTACCTACTTCCATCAGCCAGGATGGAAAACCTCACAACGCAGAAAGCATTAGGCAGAATATCTAAAAGGGATTTTTATCAGTGGTGAGGAATAAATAGTCCAAGACTAAACACTATTCAAGTCCCACCTAACAAATCTAGCTAAAAAGAAGCACAACTTAAACTCAAAATTATCAGAAATAAAGATCAGAGTGGAAATCAGTGAAACAGAAAATAGATAAACAATAAAGAGAAATCGATGGAAAAAAGCTTGTTATTTTCAAAAAAATTCATAAATTATCTGCCAGGCCGACTGGGGAAATCAGAGTAAAGAAATAAATTATCAACACCAGGAATTAAAGAGGCAACATTATTACAGATTCTACTCATATTAAAAGATAATAAGGGGATATTATGAATACTTTATATCAATAAATTCAACCACTTACATGAAATGGGGAAGTTCTGTGCAAGACACAGATTATCAATGCCTATATAAGAAGAAAAGAAAAGGCAGAGGAACCAGAGGTCAAATCGCCAACATTCGTTGGATTATAGAAAAAGCAAGGGAATTTCAGAAAAACATATACTTCTGCTTCATTGACTACACTAAAACCTCTGACTGTGTGGATCACAACAAATTTTGGAAAATATTAAAGAGATGGGAATACCAGACCACGTTACTTGTCTCCTGAGAAACCTGTATGCAGGTCAAGAAGCAACAGTTAGAACTGGACATGGAACAACGGACTGGTTCAAAATTGGGAAAGGAATACGTCAAGGCTGTATATTGTCACCCTGCTTATTTAATTTGTATGAAGAGTACATCATGTGAAATGCCAGGCTGGAAGAATCACAAACTGGAATCAAGATTGCTGGGAGAAGATATGCAGATGGTATCACTCTAATGGCAGAAAGTGAAGAGGAACTAAAGAGTCTCTTGATGGGGGTGAAAGAGGAGAGTGAAAAAACTGGCTTAAAACTCAACATGCAAAAAACTAAGATCATGGTATCCAGTCCATCACTTCATGGCAAATAGAAAGGGAAAAAGTGGAAGTAGTAACAGATTTTATCTTCTTGGGCTCCAAAATCACTGCAGATGGTGACTGCAGTCATGAAATTAAAAGATGTTTGTTTCTTAGAAGAAAAGCTATGACAAACCTAGACAGTGCATTAAAAAGCAGAGATATCAGTTTGCTGACAAAGGTCCATACAGTCAAAGCTATGGTTTTTCCAGTAGTCATGTATGGATGTAAGAGTTGAGTTGGACCATAAAGAAGGATGAGCACCATAGAATTGATGCGTTTAAACTGTGGTGTTGGGACTCTTGAGAGTCCCTTGGACTGTAAGGAGATCAAACCAGTTAATCCTAAAGGACATCAACCCTGAATATTCATTGGAAGGACTGGTATTGAAGCTGAAGCTCCAATACCTTGGCCACTTGATGTGAACAACCTATTCACTGGAAAAGATCCTGATGCTGGGGAAGACTGAGGGCAGGAGAAGAGGGCACCAGAAGATGAGATGGTTGGACAGCATCGCTGACTCAAAGGACATGAGTTTGAACAAACTCTAGGAGACAAAGAAGGACGGGGAAGCCCGGCGTGCTGCAGTCCATGCATTCGCAAAGAGTTGGGCATGACTTAGCAACTACACAACAACAATATAAGAAATATGTAACCTTAATGGCCACATTTTCATTAAACACATTGAACTTGTAGTTAAAAATCTTCTACTCCAGGCCCTGATAGCTTTACTAGTAAGTCTACTCAACATCTGAAGAAGAACGAGTTACATCAGCAAAAACAGTGGTGGAAGGACTTCTGAAAAATTTCTCCTCCAAATAAGCTATGGGAAAACTGGCAAAAATGTTTTTTTTTTTTAATTCAACTTTTTAAAATTTTGGAAATTAGCCAGTAGCTTGTAGTAACCTGGAGAATGTTTATTCAAGAATGGTTGACACTTGGTAAGAATTAATTTCTTCTCATGAAAAGAAGAAGAAATTGAAGGAGTTTGGAATGTGATGATTATAAAGATGGAAAAATATATAGTGGAGGAGAGATTGGATAACTGGAGTTAACATTTATGACTACGTTATATTAAGAAGAGATTTCATTTATTCATTCAGTTCACATATGAGTTTTGACAAATAAAGGTCTTTAATATTACTGATCATCTGAATTAAATTCTCTCTGATCAAAGCTGTTAATGAAGTAAAATATTCTATGTTTCAAAAGAAATCCCTAAACTCAATATAAGATACATTAGCAACTAGGGAACACTAATATTATTTAAGGATTAAAACATACTTGTAGACGCTTCATAAAAAACTCTGACGTGGGCAGCAGATAAACACATCATAGACGCATGAGATACAAAAGGAAAAAGTTTAAGACTTTCAAGAAAAAAGCTTAAAATTAACCTATACAATTTCTTCTTAGTATCAAGAGTGTAGCTTTAACTAAAATGTGTAAAAATTGTTTGCACAGAAGTGACTGACATTTCTTAAAAAAAAAATTTAAAGTATAAGTGAGACAAGAAATTCAAGTAGAAAGTGGTGAGAGGCAGCCCTATGTGGCTCATTTACATAGCCTGGTCAATCAGCTAATAAGCACATGTTAGGAACTGAATGGCAAAGCTGCAAAGAAACAAAAAAAATTAGCTTCTATCCATTTACTTGGGTACAATGGACTCATTTAAGCAAATCAGAGAAATGAAGAAATGACTTTGTCACACACTGGGCTATAGCATTTCCATCTTCAAGTCGCCTACAGTTTTGAAATCATGAGAAATGTATCTTAATTCATCCTTAATTCTAAGAAATTATGAGTATAGGGAAAGCCCAAAGGCCTTAGATGAACTTGAGCATTGAGACATAACTGAACTTCTCACGAAGATTTATTTTCAGAAGCTTGTTAAGTACTCTGTGTTCAAAAAGAGAAGCCTAGCTACCCTGACATGCTGGGATGCTTTCTGAGGCTTTTTTGAATTTTCATCTGGAGAGCATTGTGTGGCATCTTCACATCATCTGAAGCTATGTATCCAAAGTGATCAGAGTGAGGACAGAATCTTTCATTCACATCTTAGGTGAAAGTTCTGAAGTATTTTATAAAACATGTTCAAAGAGAGCACTGTTCCCATAATGTATTCAAATATGGTCACTTCTGGTTGTTGAAACAGAGTTTTTGTCTGTACTGATCCAGCATAATTTTTCACATGTGTGATCTGTCATTGAGTACACAATCCTCAGAGTCAGTTATTATCTCATCAACTATTATGTAAACTTTCAATTATTCAGAGATTGGAACTGAAAACATACCTTGCAGATACAATAAAAAACAAAAAACTGAAAGACCTGGAACATGTGTTTGTGTCATGCGACAGGCAGAGTGAAAGTATGGGAAGAACGCGACAGGCAGAGTGAAAGTATGGGAAGAACACAGATTAGGAAACAGAGGATCTGTGTTCTGGGACTGGGTCTGCCTCTTCCTACCTCTCAGGTTATGTTTCTCCACATGCAGAGGAGGGGTAAGAGCAACGGTCTGCAGGGAAATGCGGAGACACAGATGTGATGATGAGTGACTGTGCTCTGAAGCAACACAGGGCTTCATAAATGATATATAATGATATATAGTCCTAGATGGGCTTCCCAGGTGGTGCTAGTGGTAAAGAACCTGCCTGCCAATGCAGGAGGACCAAGTTGCTTCAGTCATGTCTGACTCTGTGCGACCCCATGGACTATAGCCCACCAGGCTCCTCTGCCCATGAGATTTCCCAGGCAAGAATACTGGAGTGGGTATAGCAGGGTTAACCTGAATAAATGTTTTCCTGAAGGACACTCAGTAGAGATTCCCTGTGTGTATGTGTGTGGAAGCATGTGCCCAGATGTGGGAATGGTGATGTGGGATGGGAGGGCATGGCAGATACCCGAGCTGTTCAAGGTTGTTGCATTCAGGTGACAGTTTGCTGGTGATGTATGAATATGAAGTTTTGGCTTCAAATTAGGTACAATATGATCTGCAATGATAAAAACTGAGACATACTTTGCAAAGGTTTTCAATATTTTTTTGAGGTAAAAGAGATTTTCCATTTACGTATTAAGTAATGTATTAATAGCAAGTACCAAAAAAATACACAAAAACTTCCTAGAGATTTTTAAAAATAAACACTTTAAAAACTGTCCAGGAAGGGGAACACATGTAAACCCATGGCTGATTCATGTCAATGTATGGCAAAAACTATTACAATATTGTAAAGTAATTAGCCCCCAACTAAAATAAATAAATTTATATAAAAAAACAAACAAACAAAAAAAAACAGGTGCTATGCTCCAAAAAAAATAAAAAATAAAAAATAAAAAATAAAAACTGCTCAAATACTTATGGCATTTGTAAGAAATATACAAGGATAATGTCCCAGGTTATACATTATACATTTATACATTAATGCCTCGAAACGGGTGTTTCGTAACTTTTGTAGTGTGGTGCTACGGAGACAGAAATGGAGAAATTGTCCTTAAAAGAAACACTAACTATTTATCACTGCAAATTATTTAGGAGGAAAGCTGCTTACTGTGCCATAGACTCTGAGCTCAGTCTGAAATCCTGGGGCTTGAATGACTGCTGTGAAAGAAAAACAAAGAGTAAGTCACAAATCACAGAAGACAACACTGGTAATATTCACATGCTGAAAACCCACCAACTGGCTCAATGAGGAGAGAGCAGGCCTGTTCTGAACACAAGTGTCTATCAGCATAATGTGTTCACTCCCATAGAAAACCAAGGAGACAGCTCTTCAGACTGGTTAAGCACTCTTTGTAAATAAAGTGAGCTTTTAGGTGTGTGTCAAAGAGAGTCAGTTGTGAATCAGCCTAAATTAAGTCAGTAATGCTGTGTTATATTACTTAACTTATGCGTTTACCTTTCACCATTGCATCTTTCCTTGGTAATCTTCCCACTATACTGTATATTTTCATGAAGCCACACACTGAACTATGTGTAAAATTCTGAATCTGCAAGCTCTTTAAATGTTCTACAAACTTTGCTCAGTCCATCTGTTTTATTAATGGCACCTCCATGAGGAAATCAAATAAGCACCTTGAGTGGTGCCAGATTACACACTGAGAGTTGGAGGTAGAGGTTCCTCTACGCTTGTCTGCTCTTAGTTGCTCAGACGTATCTGACTCTTTGTGACCCCATTAACCGTAGCCTGCCAGGCTCCTCTGTCCATGGAATTCTCCAGGCAAGAATACTAGAGTGGGTAGCCATTTGCTTCTTCAGGGACCTTCCCGATCCAGGGATTGAACCCGGGTATCCTGCATTGCAGGCAGATTCTTTACCACCTGAGCAATCAGGGAAGCCCCATTCCAAATCAAAGTATACTGTGGAACAATGGTGTTTGATATGAGACAGTATTTCAGAAATCAATTCAATGTTGCCATAAAACAGATTTGGAAATTTTATTTAGAGATACTTACATGTTATGGAAATGATCTACTTAAACTTCACGTAGAAAATATAAATGTTACTGTGTTAAAGCTTTGAATTACATATGAATGAAAGAGATATACCATAACTATCTAATTAAATTCTTAAAAATCCAGAAAACAAAATGAAGTGAAAGGAAAGGAGTAAAACTTTCTGTTTCAGTCTTAACTTCTTTGAGTAACTACTGCTTTCCCAGTCTTATCTCTACTGAAACTTGCTTTGCCTTTTTAGATTTCCTCCTTCACAATCAGATTTCAGCAAGATTTGGCACTGAGCACCTTTAAACAAGTATTACTTTTCTTATCATAAAGATTTCAAGAGGATTTTATACTTTTCTGGACCATAATTATGTGATATTATTGCTGGCTATATAGCTTTAAATCAAGCACATAATAAAAACAAAAGTTAAAGGACAAGGAGACTTAGTGGTAAAAGGTGGATGCTGTCATATTTTAAAGAACATCAAAAGAAGCAATCTTTTATTTTTCTCAACTATTTGAAGATATTCTGACTCAGTTAAAATGTGTTTGGGAAAAAAGGTACAAGCACACAGAACATTTAAATTCAAGGACAAATGCAGATTGCAGAATAGTCTACCTGCCCTCAAGCCAACCCATCAAGAAGCAAACTATCAAAACCTCTCAGAAAGCATCAATTATAACCTAATTGTTTCAGTTTTCTCTCAGGTTTATGGAATAAATTCCAAACAGTGCCATCAAATTCATGGTAAGATGCTTCTTCTACACGGTCTAAGTATTACTTCTATCTCTTTGCCCAATGCAAGAGCAACATCTTAAATAGATGTACATATATACAGTCATCCCTTAGTATGTGAGGGGGATTGGTTTCAGGACACTCCACCCCCCCAGATACCAAAATCTACAGATCCTAAAAGTGCCTTATATAATGGTATAGTATTTTCATATAACCTAACAACCTCCTGTATACTTAAAACTCATTTCTAGCTTACTTATAAATACCTAATATGATATAAATGCTATGTAAATAGTTGTAAATACAATGTAAATGCTAAGTAAATGGGTGCCAGTGTGGCAAATTCATTTTGCTTTTATGGAACTTTCTGAATTTTTTTCCAAGTAATTGTTAACCATGATTGGTTGACTCTCTAGATGCAGAACCTGTGGGTAAGAAAGGCCGACTATGTACATGAAATGTTGTAAAACCAGTGGATTAAAAAAAAAAAAACCAAATCATGGCTCTAATCAGAATTTGAGTCTTCCCCAGAGGTTGAGGGAAGATAAATCAGACTGAATTATCCATCACTGTTGAGTCAGTGTTACTTTTCCTTGCATGCTGTGACCCTGACAAATGAGTAACAACATATGGCCACATGCAGGTCTTACCAAACCTGTTTTTAATAGACTTTTCATATGAAATGGGTGCTGTGATGTCCTCAGAAATCTGTCTTAAGCAGGTTAAGCACTGTCCTTGGCCTGATTCCTACTGTATTACTGCATTACTATAGTGGGCACATCCAGGTCCTTTCTCATGATGCAAAGGTTGTTTTAACCTAGGTTCAAATTTCATGAACCATAAATTAGTAGGGGATTCACATTACAAAGTTTTAACACTGATTTGTAAAAGGATACTTATTTAATTAGGACCAAAACTTCACTTCTAAACACCTTTACTCACTCATTCCTTGGTCTCAGCAGCAGTGCACCATATGGGTAGTTATTCATGGAGGCAGAAGGAGGGGGAAGAAGGAGGTGTCTCTGTGAGCTGTTTAATTTCACTTTGTCTTTAAACAAAAAAGCCCCCAAGGCTATGAGACAATCAGCCCATAAGCACCCCCCACCATCAAGGCCAAGGAGCATGACTGCCCTTCTTTCCCTCCTGTCCACTCACACCTCTCAGCTGTTTGGGGACTTAATTTCCTCTTCATGGATACCCTTGATTTGGAGAGGAGGGGATGAAGAGAGGAAGATGAGCAAAGCAAAGGAGATGAATGAAAGGATCAGAATCTATAGACTCTTGCTTCCCAAACCCTCAAGATTTCTAGTGATGCTTGTAACTTTAGATGCAGTGAGCCAAACATGAAAGGAATGATTAATGGAATGATTTTCAGTGCCTCCCTTGAGTACATGGAGATTTACCAAGGAGAAGCAACTCATAAATAACTGTGTAAAAGAGAAATAGGCCATGCAAACAACTCACCCAAATATTTCTATAAACTTGAAGAATGAATGTAAAATTAGGTACATATTTGATCAATGTTTGTTGCAGTAGCACATCAGCTTTAAATAAGGCAAATTTATGATACAATATAGCTTTATTTTTATGTGCTGTTTATATACCTCCTGATATCTACCTTTTCCAAAGAATGAATAACTGCAATTTCTTTTCATACTCACTTTGTAGGAATTTTTTTAAAAGAGGAAAAAAGCCCAACAACTAGGGCTGTTGGTTAAATTATAATCTTGATTTTGTCTTTAACTCTATGCGGCTCAAGGAAGCCATTTAACTTCTCTTGAGGTCTGTTTTCTACTTGAAAAAGTACAGGAGGTGCTCAGAATAAAAGCATGAACTATCATAGCACCATTCTTGCATTTTACAGATGAGGAAATGGAGGCCCAGAATCACCAAGATTATAGAAGCAGGCTGAAGGTTATAATCCTGTATTTCAAACTGATTTAACAGCTTAGTTTAACAGCTAAGCTCTTTTTCAATACAATTTTGTTTGAAAGCCTCACATACAAACACTTAAACACCCAGAATTTCTCTAGGTGAATTGAGGTTTGGAGGCAAGACAAACCTTGCCTCCCTAGATCGACTCCCCAGAGCCCGGAGGGACAGGGCTCTACAGAGAAGAGTTTACAAACTGCTCGACTAGACAAGCTCTTCCAGGTTTTCTCTATTGCTAAAGTTGTGTTTGGAGAAGGCAATGGCACCCCACTCCAGTGTTCTTGCCTGGAGAATCCCAGGGACTGCGGAGCCTGGTGGGCTGCTGTCTATGGAGTCGCACAGAGCCGGACACGACTGAAGCGACTTAGCAGCAGCAGCAGCAGCAAAGTTGTGTTTGGATGGGGGGCATAATTTTATGATTTTAAATATTCATATAAGTTTGCTGTTGATTCTTTGATTTTAGAATTTATTATTGGTTCTATGAACTGTTCAGTTCAGTCGCTCAGTCGTGTCCGACTCTTTGTGACCCCATGAACTGCAGCACGCCAGGCCTCTCTGTCCATCACCAACTCCCGGAGTCTACCCAAACCCATGTCCACTGAGTCAGTGATGCCATCCAACCATCTCATCCTCTGTCATCCCCTTCTCCTCATGCCCCCAATGCTTCCCAGCATTAGGGTCTTTTCCAATGAGTCAACCCTTCGCATGAGGTGGCCAAAGTATTGGAGTTTCAGCTTCAACATCAGTCCTTCCAACGAACACCCAGGATTGATCTCTTTTAGGATGGATTGATTGGATCTCCTTGCAGTCCAAGGGACTCTCAAGAGTCTTCTCCAACACCACAGTTCAAAAGCATCAATTCTTCGGCGCTCAGCTTTCTTCACCGTCCAACTCTCACATCCATACATGACCACTGGAAAAACCATAGCCTTGACTAGACGGACTTTTGTTGGCAAAGTAATGTCTCTGCTTTTAAATATGCTCTCTAGGTTGGCCATTACCTTCCTTCCAAGGAGTAAGCGTCTTTTAATTTCATGGCTGCAGTCACCATCAGCAGTGATTCTGGAGCCCCAAAAAATAAAGTCTGATACTGTTTCCACTGTTTCCCCATCTATTTCCCATGAAGTGATGGGACCAGATGCTATGATCTTAGTTTTCTGAGCTGTATTTGACACTAAATCTTCCAATTATGCTTTTCCTTAAGAACAAAATATTCCTTTGCATTAAGATGTAGTTTCTAGAAGTATGTTGTTGTTTAGTCGCTAAGTCATGTCTGACTCTTTTGTGATCCCATGAACTGTAGCCTGCAAGGCTCCTCCGTTCATGGGATTTTCCAGGCCAGAATACTGGAGTGGGTTGCCATTTCCTTCTCCAGGGGATCTTCCCGACCCAGGGATCAAACCCACGTCTGCTACATTGGCAGGCAGATTCTTTACCACTGAGGCCCCAGGGAAGCCCCTTCTAGAAGTATATAAAAAAAAAAAGTGAAAGCCTTCATCTTGATTCATGATTTGTAGTTTTGGATACTAATTATGCCAGGTAGGAATAACAAATATTGAGTTGGCCAAAAAGTTTGGGCTTTTCTGTAAGATGTTATGCGAAATACTTAATAGAACTCCACTCTCGGGGCAAGGAGTGTGCTACACACCCTGGAGAGGCAAAGCTAAGCAGGTTCTAATATCTTACACTCTAACAGGGAAAGGCATGGAGATAAGCAGTGAGGCAGAGGAAGATCCACATTACGATAAAGATAAAAGAAATGTGCAGATATAAAGGAACAGAAGCCCTGAATTGCAACTGGAGGCTTCGGAGGAGGATTCTCAGAGGAGGAAACATTTAGCTAACTCCTGAGGAATAAATTGAAACTGTAATCATTGGAGTGGTGCAAAAACTATACAGCTGGAGAAACCGGGATAAGCAGAGGCTGGAGGCTTTGTGTGTGCAAGGCAGTGTACTCAAGGAGGATGATTTGGGAGATGAGGAAAAACTGGTCAGAACGTCTATTCAAACATTGAAGGATGACAGCTAGATTAAAATTTATGAGATTTGGACTTTAAAGGCAAATAGAGCACTAACTAAGATTTCTGAGCTGATAAATCACATGACTCGACATCTATATTAGGAACAGAAAATAGTATACTTTCGGTAGGCAGGTGAACAGTGCAGTGAAGACTGGGGAATGGGAGCTGGCGACCTCCCCAGGCAGGGGTTGGGAGCTATTTCACAGTCATCGTTCCCAGGCTCCTCTCCTGCAGTGCGCACTTTAAAATAACTGGCGCCTCTTCACGCCTTCTAGTCTTTGTCCTTTCCTTCAGTATACTCCTCTGTTCCCATGGATTCAACCCATATGCTTATGCCAACGACTTCCAAATCAATACCCTGAACCTCAATCTCCAATTTGCTTCAACATGATTTGGCAGTTTCAGCAAATCTTGCAAATACAGTAGTTTTTCTGAAAATATGCTTAGAACCACACATCTGCCGCAGAACTATCTCGCCAATCTGAGTTCTCAGCCAGTCTCTGCTGCACTGGCTGCCACACGGGTACTAACACGTTGTGCCTCTCACAGTGAAGCCCTCTTTGGTTCTCACGTATAGAAGTGGTCACTTTAGAAACTTAAGATTGTTCCTTTTCCTTCATATGGATTTTGTCACCACATCCTACTTTCTCATTATGTTTGGTTTGGATTGCTACAACAGCTTCTCTTGGTCTTATACAGTACTGCTTTTATTTTCCTTCTTCTAGCCTCAGACCTTTTGGAATGAGCTTTTGAAACAACTGACTTGATCATGCCATCCTCCATGTTTTAAATTTTTCAATGGCTCCCCAGTGCCGTCAGGATCAAATCCAGCTCCTTAACATGCCATATAAGGATCTTCTTAATCCTGTCCCCTTATGCAGGTTCAGCTCTGTTTTTAACTTTGCAGCCTAAGCTCCAGCCATGATGAAATATTTGTGATAGCCTGTGTGCCATGCCTCAGTATTTGTTCAGTCCGCCTGGAATGCCCTTCCTCCCATAAAACTCAATTTAGAAATCAACCCCATTGGAAAGCATTTCCTGACCTCATTAAGCTTAGGTCAGGGGCCAGTTCTATTTACTTTCCTGCATTACATATAGAAATCTATCAAAACACTTAGACTACTATGCTGCAAAACCCTCTGATGTTTGACTATTTGTTCTTTCAAGAGAGAGAGAACTCCTTACTTAAAGGTGAAGAAGGTAGATTAAGTAACTCCTTACTTAAAGGTGAAGAAGACAGTTCCACTGACACACTGAAGGAGAGAGGAAAAAATTGGGCTTTTAAAAATGCATTTGGTTTTGAGCATATTGGACCAGAGATTCCAGAATGATATCTATGTCAATCAATCTCCAGGCCAGAATACTGGAGTGGGTAGACCTTCCCTTCTCCAGGGGATCTTCCCAACCCAGGGATCGAACCCAGGTCTCCCGCAGTGCAGGTAGACTCTTTACTGTCTGAGCCACCAGGGAAGCCCTATGTGAAATCGATGTGAAAATTTCTAGAAATGATCTATATGAAAATTTCCAGGTGTTGAGAAATACACTTCAGAACAGGAGCCAGGTTTACAAACGTAGAATTTGATACATCTGAAATGCCAAAGTATTAATAATACGGGATGGACACGTACACACTGTTTTATTTAAATGCATAACCAACAAGGACCTGCCATATAGCACATGGAACTATGTTCAATGTTATGTGGCAGTCTGGATGGGAGGGAAGTTTGGGGGAGCAGGGGTACGTGTATGGCCGAGTCCCTTTATTCTTCACCTGAAACTATCATGACATTGTTAATTGGCTAGGTGTCGGTTTGTCACTCAGTTGCATCCAACTCTTTGTGACCCCAAGGACTGTACCCCACCAGATTCCTCTGTCCATGGAATTCTCCAGGCAAGAATACTGGAGTGGGTTGCCATTCCCTTCTCCAGGGGATCTTCCTGGCTACACCCCAATATAAAATTAAAAGTTTATTAAAAAAATAAAACATTCTGCTCCAGAAAAAAAAAAAAAAAACTATTTGAAATTATAGAGGGAGAGGATAATCCAGAAAGAAATTTTAGAGGAAAAAAAAGATGCAGCATATATATCTTCATGAAGGCTTGTATTACGGTATCAAGCAAAGTCAGAGAATGAGAGACAAACAGAGGAGAGGTAAGTGCACTGTTACACACATTAAGGAAACAGAAAAAAGCAGAGATGTTAATGACCCAGGATGCTGGCCTATGCATTTCTTTACATGGCCTGTAAACTGCTGAAAAAACTCCCTCCATCCTGCGCTTTATCCGGAGTCTCTTTCCCTTGTGATCAGCTGGTTTTTCAGTTTCTCTGAGGAGTACTTTTGACCACTTGAGGGCTTCTGCACAAGCTGCTTCTAATGCCTCAAATGTATCCTCCTGGCCTCCCCGCCTCCGCCCTTCATAAAAACTAACCCATCCACTTCTCACCGCAAGGCCTCACAGCTTCCCTTCAGTCCTTTCACTGCTTATGTTTAGTTTTATGACTCACTAATTACAGTTACTTTCACTCATCAGGCTGTAAGTTCTGTAAGGTGAGGGACCTTTTCTGTTTAATTCGCCACCACGCTACCCAGACTACATTCTCCCACAGCCCTATGGGACAACAGCAGGCATTCAATAGATGTGTGTTAACTGAAGAAACAACAAAGACAGCAAAGGGGTGGAGGGGTGAGGATGCAGATCACTGGCTGAGTGAGGGCCAGAGAACGTGGGAGGGGAAAAGGACCCAAATACAAGTGGAGAGGTCGGCCGTAGAAAGGGGGGTACATCTTTCTTTGAGATCTGAAAGCCGCTAGAGAAGGAAGGGGAAGTAACAGAAACACAGAGAAAGCATAAAGCCAGCCTGTTGTCAGAGTCTGAGGAGTGTGGACCTTATTTTGACCAGAATCTGTAAAGAACAGGGTAGGGAGTCAGTCAGGAAGAACAAAAAGACAATCAAGACCACGGGCCTCACTCGGGCTGGGAATCAAATATGACACAGAGATAACCACCACAGTTATGCGCTTTTCTTTAGCAATGATGAGATTCCAGAGTGGAAGTGAAAGAAATGGACAACTGGTTTACTCTCAGGCCTGGGGACTGGGAAGACCTGTATGCCAAGTCGCACACTCGAAGAGCCATTTATGTGTATGACATCAAACTGCTTAAATGACTGCTGCTTTCATGCATTTATTTCCTGGCAGTCTAAGAGCTGGTTTGGGGAAAGTGAAAACTGATGGCAGGGGCTTCCCTGGTGGCTCAGTGGTAAAGAATCCGCCTGCCAATGCAGGAGACACTGGTTCGATCCCTGGTCCGGAAGGATCCCACATGCTGTGGAGCAACTAAGTCTCTGTGCCACAAGTAGTAAGCCTGTGCTCTAGAGTCTGGGAGCCGCAACTACTGAGCGCATATGTTGCAACTACTAAAGCCCAAGTGCCTAGAGCCCGTGCTTTGCAACAAGAGAAGCCAAACAATGAGAAGTCCATACACCGCAACCAGAGAAAAACCCCCTCTCACTGCAACTAGAGAAAAAGCTCAAGATGCAAAGAAGACCCAGCACAGCCAAAAGTAAATAAAAGTTAACTAAAAAAGAAAAAAGAAAAAAAACTGATGGCAGATAACCAAGAAGGCAGGAAACATTAGAATGCCACCTCCTCACTAAAAAAAATTCTGCAAACTAAAGAATCATTTGAGTCAGCCACTGCCTCTTTTGGGACTGAACTATTTCCTAGTGATGAGTGATGTGGGAAGGAAACTGGGAGACTGAGGGAGATGTGGCAATTTTATCAAGTCCACTGCAGCCCTCTGCACACTGACCATCTGCCCATGAGCAACATCACTGCAGATGTTTGACAGGGTCAGGTCTGATTTGGAAGATTAATACATACCTCAGTACAGCTGCTTCCCTTTGTTTATCTGATCCTTCATTCAATAAGCATTTATTGAATACTTGCTTTGTGCTAGATGCTGGGAATTCAATTTTAAATGAGACACCGTCCCTGCCTTCAGGGAGCTTTTAGCTCTCTTATTTACATCCAAATGGGAAGACAAGAATAGAAGACAAAAGTTGTACACATGAGCCATGCTGGAGTTGTAGGCTACATTTTTCCTTTTGACCCTATGCCTGACCTTTTCTATCTCCATCTTTATTATAAAGATTAACAAGTTTTATAAAATGACTATGTACTTTTAGCAGCTTCCCTGATGCTCAGTGGTAAAAGAATCAGCTTGGAATGAAGGAGATGCTCGAGACATGGGTTTGATCCCTCGGTAGGGAAGATCCCCCACTCCAGTATTCTTGCCTGGAAAATCCCACGGACAGAGGAGCCTGGCAAGCTACGGTTCACAGGGTCGCAAAGAGTCTGAAGCGACTGAGCTTGTACTTTTAATAAAGTTTCAAAATACAGCTAATCCTCATTATTTGTGGATCCCTATTTGCAAATTTTCCTACTTGTTAAAATTTATTTGTAATCTTCAAATCAACCTGTGTGGTGCTTTTGCAGCTGAATACATGCGCTGGCGCAGAGTGGCAATGCATGTGAGCTGCCCAGTGCACATGTTCCAGATGAGGAAGGAGCATTCGAACCTCCTGATGCCTTAGCATGTTTCTAATGCTCTGACTTATTGTGTCAGTTCTCATACAGAAAACAAGTGCCCTTTTCCTGACCTATTTAGTGACATGTTTTTCACATTTTTGTGCTTTTTGTTGATGATTCTGCTGTTTGACAGGAACCCTAAGCCTATTGTTGAAATGCTGTCCCATGTGACTAACTGCAAGAGGGCTGAGGTGCCTCACAGATAAAGCCTGTGTGTGCTAGGTAGGTTTTGTTCGGGTACAAGTTGTACTCCATGGGTTCAATTTTAATGACTCGACTATATTAGATAAAGTGTTTTTAGACTGACATACATATAAAACAAGGTTATGTATTGGTGGGTTGATGAAAATCTTGTGACCAGAGGCTCTCAAGAACCTAATCCTGCATTTCCTCTAGGAGCTCAGGTTTAGAATTCAGTAATTCAGTGTTTATGGTGAATTTATATAACATAAGCACTGCAAATGAGGAGAACTGACTGTAGTTTCCAACATGGCTTCTGTGCACCCACCAGATTAGTATTTTACTAGTCTTAGTTGCTACCTTTCATAATCTTATTCCTTGACAAATGTATGAAGTTTTGGGGAACTCTGTCTCAATCAAATCATAATCATTCATTGAGAATATTCTATATGTACAGTACTAAGATGGGGACTTTGGGAGGAATACAAATGTTGGAAAGTTGATTCCCATTAGTTTCACATGGCTGTGTATAAGGGCTTATAGACTCCTTCTATTCAGTCAGGTCAACTGGAAGTTTATACCCTGAGGTCAAAGAGCCTGAAGTAGATATGTTACTCCTCTGATGAGGCTGGAAGAACATTCTCTAGCAAAATTCTGTAACTCTGTGACTACAAAGGAGCCTTCAGAAATATAAAGGATTATCCTGCAAATATTAGCACATTTAGGGTAGAGTCTGGGCACGGGTAGTTTTACACAAGTGCCCAAAGAGATTCTGAAGCCTAGCAGTTTGAGAACTACTACTCTAGCATATATCAAACCAGTAATTTGCGGGGTTTGGAGAGCTCAGGACTAATTCCTGACTTGTCTGTATGAAGCTGACTTGGCTTAGTAGCCAGTTAGCATGGATTGCTGTGATCTTTATGGTCTCCTCCCTTTCTTGCCTTCTTCCCTTCCACTGGTTGGAATCTCAATTCTTACTAGCACTATCCATCAAGGAGTTCAAGTTCCCTCCCAACAAGCAACATTAAACAGACACAGTAACTATCAGGCTCATAATTTATTGAGGGCAAATATACATATAAATGACTTGGCACTAAGGAAGTAGGTGATAAATGTGGTAAGAGACAAACAATATGCTACAAGATTATGGGAGAAAATGAGATTTCTCTGCACAAATGGAGGTTCCAGCTGGCCTTTCTGCAGCTCAGTCTTATTCCTTATTCCTCTTCCTCATTATGTCAGTGTGTGTACATATGTATATCTGTTCATGTTAGTTTAAACACAATTGCTTGGTCATGCTGCTTTTAAATTTGTTCTTTTGTTGTCTTCTTTAACCATGTATACCCAAGCAAAAAATCACACTTTTTTTTTTTTTGACATTTATAAGGTACATATTTCTTGGCTGTAGCAGACTAAATAAATATACATGGTATTTGAGGTAATCACAAAAGTTGTGATAAAAAATAATAAGTTGTGATAAATAATAAGATGATTCCCATGGAAAAATTCAATTTGAAGTGCAATTTAGATCTGTACCTGCCAGTGAGTTTAAGGACAGGGCAATATATAGACTTCATGGTCTTGTTTATCAGGCTTGATTTCTACTGTGATCTTGGGATTGAGACTGCTTTTTAGTCAGTGATTCTGCAAGTTGGTGGGAGAGAGCATTTTTTTTTACAAGGGAGATGCCAACTTTTGGAGGTTGATCAAATACCCTCTCTCCTTCATGGGAGATAGAGCAGTGGGTAGGAGGGTGCTGTTTAAACACACCCAAAGTAACAGGGAAGGACAAACAGAAGTGAAAGAAAGAAAAGACTCATCAAGTGCAAAAACGTTTAGTAAGAGAGTGATAAAAAACAAACCTGTTCCAGTATGTTCAGAGGGCTTTCATTGTACACATGGTTTGTGAGAGTAAAAAAAGACATTCAAATAGAAAAAGACTCTTCCCTTTGTATGTCAACTGGAGAATCATGTTAAAATCAGGGACAACCACGATCACTTTATTGGGATTGCTAAGTAGTAACAATTAAGAACAGGTTTTTGTGTGTGCTTAGTCAAGTCTGACTCTTTGTGACTCCACAGATGACAGCCCTCCAGGCTCCTCTGTCCATGGAGTTCTCCTGGCAAGAACACTTAAGTGGGATAGCCCTTTCCTTCTCCAGGCGATCTTCCCGACCCAGGGATTGAACCTGGGTCTCCTGCACTGCAGGCAGAATCTTTACCATATGAGCCAGAGGAGAGGGCAACAATAAGAACATTAGCAAACAGTTGATTTTCCATATGAGTATACAGTGGAAGTGACAAATAGGTTTAAGGGAATAGATCTGATAGAAAGAGTGCCTGATGAACTATGGACAGAGGTTCGTGACATTGTACAGGAGACAGGGATCAAGAAAATCCCCATGGAAAAGAAATGCAAAAAAGCAAAATGGCTGTCTGAGGAGGCCTTACAGATAGCTGGGAAGAGAAGAGAAGTGAAAAGCAAAGGAGAAAAGGAAAGATATTCCCATCTGAATGCAGAGTTCCAAAGAACAGCAAGGAGAGATAAGAAAGCCTTCCTCAGCGATCAGTGCAAAGAAATAGAGGAAAACAACAGATTGGGAAAGACTAGAGATCTCTTCAAGAAAATTAGAGATACCAAAGGAACATTTCATGCAAAGATAGACTCGATAAAGGACAGAAATGGTATGGACGTAACAGAAGCAGAAGATATTAAGAAGTTCAGTTCAGTTGCTCAGTCGTGTCCGACTCTTTGCGACCCCATGAATTGCAGCACGCCAGGCCTCCCTGTCCATCACCAACTCCCGGAGTCTACCCAAACCCATGTTCATCGAGTCGGTGATGCCATCCAACCATCTCATCCTCTGTCGTCCCCTTCTCCTCCCGCCCCCAATCCTACCCAGCATTAGGGTCTTTTCCAATGAGTCAACCCTTCGCATGAGGTGGCCAAAGTATTGGAGTTTCAGCTTCAACATCAGAAGAGGTGGCAAGAATACACAGAAGAACTGTACAAAAAAGATCTTCACGACACAGATAATCACGATGGTGTGATCACTCACCTAGAGCCAGACATCCTGGAATGTGAAGTCAAGTGGGCCTTAGGAAGCATCACTACGAACAAAGCTAGTGGAGCTGATAGAATTCCAGTGGAGCTATTTCAAATCCTGAAAGGTGATGCTGTGAAAGTGCTGCACTCAATATGCCAGCAAATTTGGAAAACTCAGCAGTGGCCACAGGACTGGAAAAGGTCAGTTTTCATTCCAACCCCAAAGAAAGGCAATGCCAAAGAATGCTCAAACTACCGCACAATTGCACTCATCTCACATGCTAGTAAAGTAATGCTCAAAATTCTCCAAGCCAGGCTTCAGCAATACGTGAACTGTGAACTTCCAGATGTTCAAGCTGGTTTTAGAAAAGGCAGAGGAACCAGAGATCAAATTGCCAATATCTGCTGGATCATCGAAAAAGCAAGAGAGTTTCAGAAAAACATATATTTCTGCTTTATTGACTATGCCAAAGCCTTTGACTGTGTGGATCACAATAAAATGTGGAAAATTCTGAAAGAGATGGGAATATCAGACCATCTGACCTGTCTCTTGAGAAACCTGTATGCAGGTCAGGAAGCAACAGTTAGAACTGGACATGGAACAACAGACTGGTTCCAAATAGGAAAAGGAGTACGTCAAGGCTGTATATTGTCACCCTGCTTATTTAACTTATATGCAGAGTACATCATGAGAAATGCTGGGCTGGAAGAAACACAAGCTGGAATCAAGATTGCCGGGAGAAATATCAATAACCTCAGATATGCGGATGACACCAACCTTATGGCAGAGAGTGAAGAAGAACTAAAGAGTCTCTTGATGAAGGTGAAGGAGGAGAGTGAAAAAGTTGGCTTAAAGCTCAACGTTCAGAAAACTAAGATCATGGCATCTGGTCCCATCACTTCATGGGAGATAGATGGGGAAACAGTGGAAACAGTGTCAGACTTTATTTTTTTGGGCTCCAGAATCACTGCTGATGGTGACTGCAGCCATGAAATTAAAAGACGCTTACTCCTTGGAAGGAAGGTTATGGCCAACCTAGATAGCATATTTAAAAGCAGAGACATTACTTTGCCAACAAAAGTCCGTCTAGTCAAGGCTATGGTTTTTCCAGTGGTCATGTATGGATGTGAGAGTTGGACGGTGAAGAAAGCTGAGCGCCGAAGAATTGATGCTTTTGAACTGTGGTGTTGGAGAAGACTCTTGAGAGTCCCTTGGACTGCAAGGAGATCCAATCAATCCATCCTAAAAGAGATCAATCCTGGGTGTTCGTTGGAAGGTCTGATGTTGAAGCTGAAACTCCAATACTTTGGCCACCTCATGCGAAGGGTTGACTCATTGGAAAAGACCCTAATGCTGGGTAGGATTGGGGGCGGGAGGAGAAGGGGACGACAGAGGATGAGATGGTTGGATGGCATCACCGACTCGATGGACATGGGTTTGGGTAGACTCCAGGAGTTGGTGATGGACAGAGAGGCCTGGCGTGCTGCAATTCATGGGGTCACAAAGAGTCGGACACGACTGAGCGACTGAACTGAATTGAATTTTCCATAGCTTATGTAAAGATTAGCGTTCAGCCAAGTTTCTTAAGCAAAGGAAATAAAAGATAGTCAAGTGACATCTAAATTTAATTGACACACTTTATACACATTCATCACACTGAGCCTCACATACCTGGATACATCTTTATGTGAACTGTTGTTTTTAAGTTGTGTAGTATGTAACTCCAACAACACTACTTACATACTTGCAGGTAATGGGAAAATAAAAGCAAAGTTTCCTTATCAAGATCTTCAAATAAGAATTGTAATTTGAGGAAAAACACACATAACCATATGTATACAAAATATTATATATATTTCTATTAAAATAGAGCAGTTTCTTTCAGCTGTGGGGTGTGGGTGAGGTAATTTTGATCCCCAGGGAAAATGTCTGGAAAACATTTTTGATTGTCACAGCTGGAGGGGGTTAGTGCTTCTGGCATCTAGTGGGTAGAGGCCAGGAAGGCTGCTCAACATCCTACAATACACAACACATTGCCTGTGAACAAAGAATTATCTGGCTCCACATGCCAACGGTGCCAAGGCTGAGAAACA
The DNA here is from genome assembly GCF_054371585.1 of Giraffa tippelskirchi. Taxonomy (NCBI): domain Eukaryota; kingdom Metazoa; phylum Chordata; class Mammalia; order Artiodactyla; family Giraffidae; genus Giraffa; species Giraffa tippelskirchi. The sequence goes on from NC_137283.1 coordinate 137,401,530, forward strand.
CTGGAGTGCCTGACAAAACAAGAGGCCAGCAGAGTTAGGGTATCAGAGAACTTCAGAAAGAAAGGTCACGCTGACTGTCAAGTCAGAAGACAGGGGGAGTGACAGCAATCAATTCCGCCACTATCTAAAGGGCAATTTACAACTTGGAATGACTGGTGGGAAGTTCTCCCAATGACATCTATCACAATTTAGATCTGTAATAGATTATAAGAGGGATGTTATGGTTAACTTTTGAAAAGATCATCATGGAGAGCAAATACTGTATTATGCTATCAAACAGACCTTAAAGTCACTGTCAGAGAAAGTGTGGGCCAAGAAGAACATTGGTTTCACCCAGTACAGCATCATGTATTTTATACTTTTATGTGTCTCATCGTTCAAAGATTAGAATCTAAATTTGCCTTCTCAGAATCATGAAAGAGTCTTTCAAATACTTATCAATGGTTTATTGAAATAATTATGAAGACTTTATCGAGAAATTATATTATTCTCTAAACTAAGTTTTCATGGAAGATTTGTATGAGAAAATGAGATGTGATACAAGATGGGCTCAGAGACTCAAACCAGTTGAATAATCATTGGGTTGCTACACTGCAAAACAACTTTGCCCTGACATTATTTTGTACACATTTTAAGTGATGGGAGTTAGGAAGACATCAAAGAAAATGAAAGTGAAAAGTGAAAGTCAAAGTCATTCAGTCATGTCCGACTCTTTGTGACCCATGGACTGTAGCCTGCCAGGCTCCTCTGTCCATGGAATTCTCCAGGCCAGAACACTGGAGTGGGTAGCCATTTCCTTCTCCAGGGAATCTTCCCTACCCAGGGATCGAGGCCAGGTCTCCCACACTGCAGGTGGATTCTTTACCAGCTGAGTCACCAGGAAAGCCCAAGGATACCGGAGTGGGTAGCCTATCCCTTCTCCAGCGGATCTTCCCAACCCAAGAATTGAACCACCTACACTGCAGGTGGATTCTTTATCAGCTGAGCTACCAGAGAAGCCCTCAAGAAAACGAAATATTCCCCAAACCTACCTTGGGGGGTTGAGACTAAAACCACTGGCAATTATCTAGGAGAGAAAAATTGAGAGGACAAGGAGTTTGTGGGGACTCACTCTGTGGAGGCTAAGAGGGTCCTGGAAACACGGAGGGGAACCGCCCAAAGTAGCAAGAAACAGAGCTGCAGGGGAAGAGACAACGCACAGGCTGAGTTACCCCCGTCACAGACAGTGACTGAGGAAGAGGTGCAAGAGGAGAATGAGCAGTAAAACTTGTTACAGACCTTCAACAGAGTTAAGATTTCATGGGTTCTTGCAGGGCAAGAGAGATTCTGGAGGTTTTCAGAGTTCCTCTGTGTAGAACGTTTAGCGACTTTATTATTGGGAGTGCAATCTGTGCTTGGGAGGAGACTCACACTGTCTTTGCTGCTGTAATATCACTGGGGATCCCACTCACTTTCTTTTTTTTTTCAATGCTTTTAAAAAATCATTTATTTATTTATTTTTGGCTGCTCTGGGTCTTTGTGGCTGTGTGCTCGCTTTCTCCAGTTGAGGTAAGTAGGGGCTATTCTTCATTGTGGTGCGTGGGCTTCTCACTGTGGTGCACAAGCTCCAGGCACATGAGCTTCAGCACCTGCGGCTCAGGGGCTCTAGAGCACGGGCTCCCGTAGTTGTGGCCCACCGGCTTAGCTGCCTCGTGGCACGTGGGCTCTTCCCAGACCAGGGATCAAACACATGTCCCCGGCACTGGCAGGTAGATTCTCATCCACTGAACCACCAAGGAGTCGTCCACTCACTTTCTTTGCAGGGCATGGTATCACTCTAGACTAAATATATTCTTCAAATGTAAATAACACTTTTCTTTAAAAATTGACATCTTTTTCCTTTAAATATTTATAAGTTATTGACCAAATTATGGAGAGAAAAAGAAATATCAGTGTCTGCACTGAGATACTTTATGGGACACCAACAAGCACTTGAATGTTTATTTACTTATAAGTTAAAATTTTGACTTAGTTCTCTTCAGATAAAGAAAGAAAAGTTCAAATGTTCCCTGAATTTTAAAGTGAATCAAGCATATAGTAATTTTTATCTATCTGATAGAATAAATTAGAGGTTTAATCAACTGTGTTTTCTTTGATAAATGAATTACTTAAAGTGAAAAAGATATAAATTGATTTTATTCTTGAGCATTAGTAAGAAGGTAATAATAATCATGATTTTATTCAATGATTTAGTGTATATTACCTAACTTTTAGGTAGCTGGAAAAATCCACCACTGTCTACTATAAATTTGCTGTTGGACATCAACACAGTAATAAAATCATATAATTCCTATGTTTAAGAGTAATATGGATATACTTCTGTTACAAGAAGAAGTAGAGGGAAAATTTTTTTCTATATGAAGTGATTTTTAAAAATAGTGATACAGAGCATAATTAATCCAGGCTTTAATAAACAGTCAACTTTGGGGATGAAGAGTGTAAATAAAAGTTAGATATTTTGTAGAATAAGGCACAAACATGCACACTGAAGGCAACTTATTCACGGCCTACTATTTTCCTGATGGGCTGACAGAATTATCAATGTAAAATTTTGTGTGCATGTGTTTAGCTGGAAGAGGAACTACCATGGAGTTATCTGATGCTTTGGGGTTCTCTGTTCTTATTTTGGACTAGACAAGAAAACAGCTGTTCCTGAATATAACTGGAGTATGCAGTTCAGTTTGGAAGTCAGCGCTTCTGAATTAACCAAGTCTGCTCTCTCTGACTCTATATGGTAAAGTAAAATTTTGAAAATAATTAAAACACTTTTCTCTCACGAAGAGATGAGCTATGATGGATATTTTAACAATTATCTTGGAATAAAAAAATTACTATTATTCATTTAACGAGTTTTTAGAGAAAGACATAAAACATCACACTAATTTCTCCACATTTATAGAAATAATCTAATATTTCTATGCATAACTGTTACTATATGCCTAGCACTTACACAAAAACGTAATTGGTTAACACTGAAAAATTTACTGAAATTAGAAGGTACTCTTTTATCATAGGTTTCATTTTTTAGTAATTAAAAAAAGAAGAAAATAAGCACTTTCAGAAATTAAAAAAAAAACCTAGGCATTTTAGGTATTAAAAAAAGATAACTGTGATATTTCAGTATCTTGAAACTATAAAAAGAACAGAAATAGCTGTGGTAATAAGAACAGATACCTAGATATTTTTATTAAAAAGATAAACTCAAAATGAACTAAAGACTTAAATGTAAGCCCTGAAACCATAAAACTCCTCAAAGAGAATACTGGCAATAAACACTCTGACGTGGGCCTTAGTAATATTTTTGGATCTGTTTCTTCAGGCTAGGACAACAAAAGCAAAAACTAACAAATGTACTACATGCTCAGTTGTGCCTGACTCTTTGTGACCCTATGCGCTGTATCTTTGTGACCCTATGAACTGCAGCCTACCAAGTTCCTCTGTCCATGGGATTTTCCAGGCAAGAATACTTGAGTGGGTTGCCATTTTCTCCTCCAGGGAATCTTCCCTAACTCAGGGATCAAACCTATGTCTTCTGCATTGCACGTGGATTCCTTACCACCGACCCACCTGGAAAGCCCTAACAAATGGTATTACATCTCACTAAAAAGCTTTTGCACAGTGAAGCAAACCACTAACAAAATGAAAAGGCAGCCTCCTGAATGGGATTAGATAGTTTGGTGCTATGTCCAATAGGGGGTTAATATTCAAAAGAACACATGCATCTTAATATCTAATAAACAAACAAACAACCCAATTGAAAAATGGGCAGAGGATCTGATCAGATATATTTCCAAAGAAGACATCCAGATGGCTAATGGGTATATGAAAAGATGCTCAATATCAGTTGTCATCAGGAATAATGCAAATCAAAATCACAATGAGATATCACCTCACACCCGTCAGAATTGCTATCCTCAAAAAGACAAAAAATAGCAGGTGTTGGCAAGGAAGCCGAGAAAAGGAAATCTCTGTGCACTGCCGGTGGGAATATAAATTTTTACAGCCACTGTGGCAAAACAGTAGGGGAGATTCCTCGAAAAATTAAAAAGAGAACTACCATATAATACAGCAATTCCACTTTTGGGTATTTACCTGAAGAAAACACAAGCACTATTTCAAAAAAATGTACGTATCCCTACTTTCACTGGAGCATTATTTACAATAGCCAAGATACGAAGCAAGCCAAGTGTCCATTGATAGATGAATGGACAAAGATGATGTGGTATATATTAATGGACATAAAAAGAATAAAATCTTGCCATTTGTGAAAACATGGATGGATCTAGAGGGTATTATGCTAAGAGAAGTAAGTAAGATGGAGAAAGACAAATATCCTATGATTTCACTTACATGTGGAATCTAAAAGACAAAACAAATGAACAAACAAAACAAAAACAGGCTCAGATACATACAGAGAACAAACTTTGAAGGGAGGGGGTGGGGGGGATGGGCAAAACAGGCGAAAGGGATTAAGAGGTACAAAATTGCAGTTACAAAATAAATAAATTATAGCATAAGGAATATAGTCAATAAGATTATAACAATTTCATATAGTGACAGATGGTTACTAGATTTACTGTGGTGATCACTTCATAATATATTTAAATGTTGAATCACCATGTCACACACCTGAAACTAACATTGTATGTCAACTATACTTCAAAAAAACTAATTTAAAAAGATGTCTAAGATATATTGCTGAAATAAAAATATTAAGTATGATCCTAGTTTCATCAAAACAAGGAACAGACATGAACAGATATGTATACATATATCCAGATAACATCTTTAAAGGGTATGCAAGAAACAGAGTAAACATGAATGCTAGCAGGACAAAGGGATTTTATCTTTCATTTACACTATTCTCTATTGTTTGGATTTTTAAAACTATGAGCATATATTACTTTTATAGTATAAATAAAAATTTTACAAAAGGAACTTTAACAACAACTTTCCTCCACTAATACATGAATGATGTAGGTTAGTACTTAGGCTAGCAAAAATAAAAAGCCTAAAAACAGTTCACAGTACAAACACAAATGAAAGTTGTCAGCATTTCTGTTTTCCCAAACCTCCTGAGTTGCTTTTCTCCCTGACAGCACCGATATTCTTCCTTCTATAAGATGTAAATTTACAGCACACCGCAATGAAGATTTTCTGGAATGAGCTTGAGAAAACATTCTCCTATACCCCTGTGGTACATGTTAATTTGGGGAATCTCTGGCCACTTGTGGAGTGTAATGAACAAGACTCATCCTCTCCTCTTGCAGAGGAAAAGCCAAATGCTGCCATCACCTGCCAACATTTCAATGAACCACACGAATGTTGGAAGGTATCTGGTACACTGAGCAACACAACAGGTGTGTTCCACTTGGAAAGACTTAAGAAGATTTAGCAGCTGCCAAAAGGTATAATTTTACTTCTTATTCTGTAGTTTGAATAGAAATAATAATAATAAAAAACTATTGAAGGGGTTTCTTTCCTTTTTTTCTTAAGAAATACAGACAATATGATTCTAAAGACTTCCACGTAAAGAAAGGGTACAACGAAACAAACATTAAAAAGGGATGTAAAAAGGTAGCGTGAGGGCTTCCCTGGTGGCTCAGTGGTAAAAAATCCACTTGCCCATGAAGGAGACATCAGTTAGATTCTTGATCTGGGAAGATCCCACATGCTGCAAAGCAACTAATCCCCTGTGCCACAACCATTGAACCTGTGCTCCAGAGCCTGGGAGCTGCAACCACTGAGCCCATGGGCCACAACTACAGAAGCCGACACACCCTAGAGCCCTCACTCCTCAATAAGCAAAGCCACCACAACGAGAAGCCCGCGTGTACACAGCAATTAGAGAGTAGCCCCTGCTCTTCCCAACGAGAGAAAAGCCCGTGGAGCAACGAAGACCCAGCACAGCCAATAAGTAAACATATAACATTAAAAAAAGGCAATCTAATGCAAAACGTGGCTAGCTGTGTAGGTAACAGCTGTCTGCCTGTGTTGCTGACTAGACGGGGAGGACAAAGAGTACTGGCCTGAGGGCAAGGAGGCTGGGCTCCTACCAGCAGGGCTGTTCTGAACAAACTCCTTATAACCTTTCCGGATCTATCTTGATTTACTTATCTACAAAAAGGAGCTGACTAGAATCATCTGGGTTGATCTCTATGGTTCCTTCCATGTCACTAATTCTATACTTCTATGATCTTAGGACCCACTCTCCAACTCGCCTCCAATTCTAGTCGCTTATCAGAGATCACTTTTCATGTTCTTTTCTTCTTTTTAAGAAAAAACTTATCTCACATATGATAATAAAAATAAAACTTGCACATGAAATTAAACACCTGATAGAATTTGTGGCAGGTTTATAAGGCAGGATCTTGATAAAATCAAACCATACATACTCTGATAAAGAAACTAAACTGAAGAAATGCAACTATGCCAGGTGCTAAGGAAGCCCAGCTACACATTTCTCAAGGACTGGCTGTTTGCGTCATGACTCAAGAGTATACCCAAGGCATTTTGGTTACCTGGGACACCGTTAACGTTTCCCGGGGACTTCTCACATAAGCTTAGATCATTCTTTATACTTTCTCCAAAAGGGAAGTAAAACAGTGTCTAACTATACATGTGGTACATTCCACATGTCAAGACAAATACATATATGTAAGATTCTAGTGGCTCAGATGGTAAAGCGACTTCCTATAATGCGGAAGCCCTGGGTTCAATCCCTGGGTTGGGACGATCCCCTGGAGAAGGAAGTGGCAACCCACTCCAGTACTCTTGCCTGGAAAATCCTACGGATGGAGGAGCCTGGTAGGCTACAGTCCGTGGGGTCGCAAAGAGTTGGACACGACTGAGCAATGTCACTGGTTGGTTGGTAGTCTAATACGTGGATTCAGATAAAGTAAATCAAATTATGTTCTTCAACAAAAGAAATCCTTGTATCTTAAGCCTTAAAGCCTTATTTGAGCTCCATCTTCTCCAGGAGAATTTTTCTCCTTCTTTCCCTAAATGTATTCCTAGCCTCTAACACTTCCTTACTCTACCTATTTATGTTTTTAAATGTTTTACGTGCACATCTACAAGTTCTTTGGATCTACCAGAGTTAGTGTTTGGGCAGCAGTGGGAGAGCCTGAAGCAGACCTCAAGGGTCAAGTTGGGTATCTGAAGAGCTGTCTGTTGGGGTATAATATAAAGGTCTATTTCAAGCATGAACATCAGTCTGTGGGAAGACAAGGCAGACAAAATTTAAAAAATCAATTACAGTCTAGACTGAGAGTAGGGTGCAGCAAGTTCTGCTAAGGAGAGGAGCGCCACAGGCAGTGAGCACTGGGGAGTGTTAGAGGCAGGGAGAGGTCTCCTTCCGCGGGAGCACAGGGGCACCAGGAAGAGGCAGCCAGTGAGACCCTGACGGAGCTCCTTGTAACCCCTCTGGCTGAGGAAGAAGTAGCTCAGGAACACGCTAAAGTGGGTTCGGTGTCAAAGGTCAGCCTGAGGCACAGGTGGGAACACCAGGAAGCCAACACAAGTAAAGGCCATGTCTTTCAAAGCATCTCACTTCGGTCCTGACACAGAACACAAATCTTGTTAGCTGTTACGATGACCCCATGCCAATGTCATAAACGCTTTCACTGCGTGTATGTCTTTGGGTTAAATTTATATTAGCATCTTCCTAAATTCTCAAATATGGTGAATTCCAAACAATGGATACTATTACACATGTGACATCTGCCCATAGCCAAATTCCACGCCAATTCTTTCAACTGTATCCTTTGTAGTCCCCATACTATTACAGGCAACCATTGCCATAAATCCTTGCTGGATTTGTAACTGGAGTTTTACCAAGAATTGTTTGTGTTTCAATTCTCTGCAGCAGAAGCTGTTCATTCACACATAAGCCAACCATGAACCACGGGGGCTGGAGTTAACAATGGCTTCCTCTTAGCTCCCCACTGCTGATTTCAGGCTGTTATGTTGTACCTTAAGAGCACTCGTCCTTGGGTACCTTGACATCTGGCTATAACATACTTTATGTATCTTTGCAGCTCTTACCTTCAGACTATGTGGTCACTCGTACACAATGGCTCTCAATGTTGGCTGTACAATAAAATCACCTGGAAAGCTTCTGCAATCTACCCATGCCAAGGCCCTATTCCAGCCCAATTAAATCAATCTGTGGATGTGAACACAGGCATTTTTTTTTTTTTTAATTTCTCAGGTGACTTTAATGGGAAGCCAAGGTTGAAACATCTGCTTTACACAAGAATTAAGAACTTCAGCTCCTGGTTCACCTGTGCCCTCTTCCTCCCAACTCTTGTAACTGTCCTAGAATTTTAATGTCCAAGAGAACAACCTGCCCAACCAATAACTCTAATTCCTTGACCAGCTCAATTCTAATGACATGTCCTTTAATTTCACTCCAGCTCTTATACACAACTCTGTGGATTTATCATAACTTTGAGCTGCCTGGCATCTGATATATTAAATAAGCAAGAGAACTTCTGGATTTACAGGTCATCATTTCAGTTTCATACTATGCTGCCACTGGGGTGTGGGTGGCTTGCTGCAACCCTGCTAAGTCTGCCAGTCTTCTCTCAATTCCATGTCCTTTCTGATCTGGCTGATCCTCCGTGGTGGGTCACTCCTGTGACTGCTTGCCCAATGCTATCAAGTCCCTTCTCTTGTTCTCTGTCACACCCACAAAACCTCCAATTATGCATCAGACCGAATCTGCCTTCTCCACTGCCAGGCCTAGATGCTGAGGATTACTGAGAGAAAACCCAACAACAGGGAAAGATGCCACCAAGGCTTTTACGGTATTCAAACAGTAGCTCTCAGAACTACTCAGGAATCTATTTGTCCCCAGTGAGCTCTGCTCCTGCTGTCCTTACAGGTATTCTCACAGTCACTATTCTTTCTGTCTCACTCCTATGACCCTCACATTGGAAGCAGACCCTCCTTCCTGTTTTGGAGAACACGGAGATATGCTTAATTTCTAAGCTTCCATGCTATCAACTTACCTGTATCCTCTTTTATGTTTACCTATTTTAGAGGGGTAATGCTCTATGCTCAGCATGGCCAGACAACACTCCTTTATGGAGAGGGCTGTCCTGGGGATGCTATGATGTTTAGCCACATCTGTGACCTCCACCCACTAGACGTCAGTAGTACCCCTGACTGATATTTGCAGAAATTTGCTGATATTTGCAGAAATTTCTCCAAGCATTGCCAGATGTGTCCTGGGAGGCAAAAATCACCCTTGGTGGAGAACCATTGTGGAGAACCATGATTTTATGTCATTCCAGTATTTAGAAAGCCATTCCTGGAACCAGGTCATCCTCCAGCCACCATATGACTTTTGTTTTCTTCAAGTGAAGCTCTGGGAATGTCTTCCACAGGTTCACTTGCAGAGGCCCCTTCTATTCGTCAATCCTCGTCACAGTAGTGTGAGTCCCTGACACTAGTGCTCCTGTGCCAGGTCCTTGGTGACCACATGCTGAGACCCTACCTGACCGGCTGTTTCTGACACTCTCGACTGCACCCTCCTTGAACCTCTCTTTTCCCCTGGCTTCCAGGCCACTTCTTTTTTCCCCTTCTTTCTCCTTTGATTATTCTTTCTTAATCTTTTCCCTTCACCTGTGAAGTGAAAGTCGCTCAGTCGTGTCCAACTCTTTGTGACCCCATGGACTGTAGTCCATGGAATTCTCCAGGCCAGAATACTGGAGTGGGTAGCCTTTCCCTTCTCCAGGGGATCTTCCCAACCCAGGGATCAAACCCAGGTCTCCCACATTGCAGGCAGATTCTTTACCAATTGATCCACAAGGGAAGCCCTTCACCTAACTGTCCCTTAAATCCTAGTTAGTGTTCAACTGGGATTCTGTCCTTGGCTGCCTTCTCTCAGAACTCTTTGCTCTAATGCTATCTCCTTTATTACAAAATTCAACTTTCTTCATATAATTCAATGAATACATTAACTCCCTCATTTTATTCTGACGCTCTACTGTCTCTCAAATTCCAGTCCTGAATTACTAGCTCCCCAGTGAATATTTCTATCTGGGAGCCCTAGAGACACCACTAACAAATCAAGATATCTATAACAACTCATCACATCCTACTCCCACCATTCCCTTTCTCTATCTCCCCAAATTCTCCTTATTCCTTTATTATTTCTGTGGTACCACTATCCATGTAGCTGTATAATAAGCCTTAGCAAAATCCTAGATTCCAACTTAATTAATCATATCTAATCAATCATAACATCCTGCCAATTTTACCTTATGACACCTCCCCTCCATCTCTAGTAGTTCAGGTTTTTATGTATTTTTTTCAATGGCTTCTTCACCAGTTTCCCAGCTCCCTCCAAGCCAACCACTATGCTGCCACTGGAATGGTATTTTTCTCCTGTAAATCTGTACATGTCTCTCCTTCTCCAGGGAATCCCCTCTGTCTGAAGGCTACAGTCTAAGCATCTGAGCAGAGCATGCTAGGCCTGGCTCCTATATTTCACTTACCCTTCTTTCCATCAGGCCCTGTGCTCCCTACACACAACCATCCCATACCACACCTTACCCAAACTATTCCCTCTGCTAGAATGTTTTTCCTAAGATCATTTACCTAGCACATCCTTTTTCATCCTATAAGCCCCAGCTCAAGCCTGACCTCCTCCGGGAACTCTTCCTGGACTCCCTAGGGCATATTTAGAGGGTAAGATCTTCATTATAGTTTCCATCATAGCCTGCTGAAATCGCCTGCTTGCAGAGGTCTCACCCATCAGCCTGTAGGCTCCTCAAGGGCAGGTGCCTTGGCTACTCAATCTTGTTTCAGTGAGGACTAAAGCGTGCTTAGCAAAGAAGTAAGCACTCGACACATACAGAATGAATGGCAGAAAAATACATGACAAGTTCAACTGTCAGAAAGCCTATCATGACATGGAATTTTTTCATATATTATATATTTACATATATATATATATATATATAAATATATATGTACATGCCTGCCAGTTTATGGAGTCAAAAAGAACCAAAGTTACTCAGACTAAGGTAAGAGTTAATGTCACATAATAAGTTAAATAAGTAATACATACGGTGGTACAGTGCTTATTAACTTTTCTACCAAAGCACTACCAGCATCAGAATTCTGCCTGATATCCTTAAGGAGTTGATTGCACAGGCTAAAAAATCATGACATTTCTCTGGCTGATTATATATCCATATTTATTTTAACCTGAAAACATTTAAAATTACTAATAAGTAAGGGGAATGCTCCAGAAAGATAGAGCATCTTTATTCTGTGGGCCCCAGTGTTTTTTTAGCATAAGTGTGGACCCCTCAGGTGAGGCTGCTGACAGTGTCAGTATTACAGTTACAGAAATATGCGTTGAGTGGAAATAGCGTGACACTAAAAGTCACAAGTTCCACTTTGGGTTTGCATCCTGTCACTTGGGCTGTGACTTGGGGGTCTACTTTAATCTCTCTGAGCCTCCTCAGTTTCCTTATCTGGAAAATGGCTATAATAAAGATTTGCCTTATATATTTCATAATGTTGGTGGCAATATTAGGAGAAACAATAATGTAAACAATGAAGGGTATAAGCAAGAAAAATGAAGTATTTCATCCAGAGAGGGTGAAAATCAAAGTACATGGAATACATTTACTTGAAAACATTTACCTTCTGCGGAGCTGGAAAAGCTTTTTCCATTTTGGCTTTTTCCTTAGGTGTTAAAGGAGGGGATCGCTCCTTTACCTCTGGAGGCAGTTCTTGATAGAGTGCTAGAATGGAACAAAGAATTCACATCATCAAATTGAGGAGCACCGTTCCATGGGGGCAAAACAACAATGGAGAGGTGCAGACATGCAACTAAAGACAATGCTATTCACCTCCTTGGTGTCACAACAAGCTGACCCAGCACTTATCATTAAGGCGACTCACAGTCTTCGTTATCCAAAGAGCACAACTTATGATCGGCAAGTCTTGATCAGCAGGTTTCAGAAATGTAGGAAGTCTCATTTTTACTGACTATGTGTGTGGTCATGCAGCTGCTTATTTCATTTTATCTTAATACATATTTACTGAGAACCTGCTATATGCAAGATCATCGGCCGGGTACTGCTGGAGGATATCTGAAGGTGACCAGCAACAGTCTTTGCTCTCAAGGAGCTTACAATCTAGTCAGAGACAGATGTGTTCACAATGAACTGCAGTATACAACAGAGTGTGATATTGTTCTGAAGAGAGACAGTAACAAAGACAAGTTCTGATGTGGAGATGGTAAATGCTTAATGGGAAAGCGGCATGTTTGTCAGACTGAAAAATAGGTAGGATTTTGCCAGGCAGAGGTGGATAAAGGATAATTTGCAAATATGGTATGAAATAAACATGGGACTGGGACTATGTATGACACAGAATCTACTCATGGTGTTGGGTCTCAGGTTCTTATAATCTAAGGTCATAATCTGTATAATCCACTTATACACATGGTGTTGAATCTAAACAGTTATGTGGGAATTTTAAAAGGCTTTAAAAGGAAATCTGTTTGGTTAAATGATGGGCAACTCTGAATTGAGAGGAAGAGTTCAAAACTGAACCAAAATTGAACCTGATCAAAATTCTAAAATTATTAGCTACATTAATGGGCTTTGTGTATGGGTTGATTTTATTATCGGTTTCTCTCTTACTGGAAAGGATGTTAGATGTGATTAACGGAGGCTGATCTAATTTCCCTTTCCAGTGGCTTAAGATACAAGGTAAATGTCCTTTGTGATAACAGGGTACCAATGTCTTCTATTATTTCATTCTCTTATTGGACAGGGCTTTCAACTGACTAGTTGAAAGAGGTTATGTGTGTATGAACACACACATACACACACACATTCCCTCAGAGCAATTGCTTTGTATAACTGGTTTTGGATAAAGGAGAATTTCTCCTACTATTTTCAGAGTGGAATATGCTGCTGCCAGTCATTTTTCCTCGAATGTTAAAACTGAGCAGGTGAGTTTTTGTTACATTTAGGTAAAAAGCAGGATAAAAGGAAAGGAAAAAAACGCCTGATGAACTGAGAATTCAGTCATATTCTCAGGTTTTCTGAGAACTTTTTGTTTGTTCTGGCCTTTGCAAGCCTTTCTCAATAAGCAGTGACTAATGCCAAAACCCCCCCCCATCAATCATTCTGGGGTACAATAAGGAATCATGGCATCAGAAGGATGTCCACTCCCTGAGACATGGAACTGCTTTCTGCACACAGCCACCACACATGGTCACTGCAGTATGCTTCATAAGTCCCACTTTGGTTCTTATGGAAGACAACCAAGTTTTATTGAATCTTTAATCCCCTGTGGATCAAATACCTATAGTTTTCCAATATTTGCAAGCCTAAGAGGTTATTTTTGCAAACTAACTAGATTCTAAAGTTAGCACCTAATACCCTCCTGCCTGGATATACACAATCATTTTATACCATCAAGTGAAAAAATACTTTAAATGTTTCCACTTGTATCTGGAAGAAATAACTGATTGTAATATCTAGTTAAAATGAAAGATATTCTCCAGAGTGACTAAGACTGTGCAGGAAGCACTTGGTTTAAAAACAGCAGCTACCCCTGCAGAATTCCAGCTGCTGGTCCTGTGGAAAGCCATCACTGGGAGGGGAGGGGAGCCACCTGGATGTCCGGGATGACTGCGAAGTGAGAGGTGCTGAGTGTAGGGGAGAGGACTGGGAATTAACCTATCTCCAGATTTCTTCCTTCCACACTGCCTTAACTTTTCTCTAGTCTGCATACTCCTTTAAATATAGAAGTATATTTCAGATAGAATTTAAGAGTCATTAGCTATTTAATGTTCAGAGAAAAAGAATTAAAACCATGGCAAGGAAATTAAGAATTTTTTTATGAGAGAGAAAAGTGGGTAATTTTCGAGAAACTTAGCACTTTGGAGGGGAGGAGTATGCTGAAAGCTGCAGATAAACAAGCGGGGGCGGGGGGGTGGGAGGAGTTACAGTGAGATTCAGGGCTCTTGGGGAGGGAGCCATGGGAAGGGCTGGGTGCAGACCTGGAAGGTGGTGCCCCAAGAGAAATAATTTTATCTGGGCCTAGCCCACAGCACCCAGGATTCATGGAATAATTTCTTTCTCCTTTCCTTTATTTCTCTTCCTTTAAAAATTTAGAACTGAGGTTAGAAATCAGTAGCGCTTTTGTTCAACCATAGTTTGGATTGAATGGAGTTTCAGAGACTAGCCCCAAACCAACTATTATTTTAATAATTACTTTGCAGAAACAAAAGACTTGGTAAACATTCAAAATGGAGAGTGTTCCCTTGGCTGCCTCTACTCTATTTTTAATTAACAGAACTATATGATTTTAGTGTTTCTGGAAGAAAGTTTAGAGATGATGGAGTTCGACTTCCTCGTTCTCTGGGAAGAAACGGAGGCATGGCAGTCTTAGCTGTGATGTCAGGATTAGCGCTCAGTTCTCCTGACCCCTGAGCATTCTGCTTTTCCTACCCCACAGCGAGCTGACCACCGATGGGACGTGTTTTTCTGAAGAAGAGCGGCTACGCGCTCTCCTTGCTTCATAGTCTTTAGCCTCTGTTTCAAGCTGTCTGTGTTACTTCTATTTTCTTCTCTCAAGGCCTGGCAGCAAATCTACAGCTTTCAGAAACTCGGATTTAGAATTTCTTCTCCAGCTCATTTCTTTTTCCTTTCACAAATGAGGGCTTAATTTACTTGAGAATGGAACAATCTATCGCAGCCTTTTTTTGAGGAGGTGCCAGTTATGCCTGGGGATACAACGTCAAAAGAATGGGAGTTGAGGAGGTTCTTAGGTGCCTGTCAACCTAGGAGTGGCAGGAGGAAGGGTGACGTCAGTGTGTGTGCAGCAGGTGGCCAGGAAAAGGGGCTGAAGGAGGTTGGTAGTGAGATGGGCAGGTCCCCTGGGATGGGAAGTCCATGAAGTCAGTATTCCAATCTCAGAATGTCATAGCTTTTGAGTGTACTAATGCCCCCTCCACTTTTTTTTTTGCAACTTGAAGAGCAATACCTCATTGGTAAACACATGCAAAAGTAACAAGACAGCAAGTTAAAGAGCAGAAGATGATAAAATCTGGGACTATCAGTTATACCATATTAGTAAACCAGGAAGGGAGCATAAAACTTACTTTCACTAGCCACATGATTAGCTGGAAAATAACCTTCCTGTCCCTTTCCTATGCTGCCATACCACCAGTCTTCATTATCTTTGAAAAACACTCGGATAATGTCTCCACGATGGATGGTTAGTTCATCTGATCGATTCGCTGTGTAGTCATAAAGAGCCACTACCTAAGGGAGAGATAAGACCACCACAGCTTTATCACAACTGTACCACAGAGAAAACCCCCAACATTCACTTCCTCTTGCAGAAGAGCAGCTGAAACCAAAGCAGTACTTTGGTGAGTCTGAGGCTGTCTCAAAGTTTGCTAATGGGATCAGGGGTGGTGGGAACACAGCAGGAGAAGCAAGATAAAAGGCTGTGGGATTGAGAAATGGTTACGAGCATTCAATACACTAAGATTAGCTTCAAAATAGCAGATGTTAATTTTTTTTTAAGTAAATTACTTGTGAAGCAAATAAAAAAAAAAGAAGCTCACACATCATTCACAGTCTTAGAATTGTTTCATTCTACCTTTGGTCCCATTCCCTGTGCTAAGCAGAGGCATCAGGAAAAAAAAATTCTCCAGAAGGTCAACACTTCTATAAAATAGGAAAAATGCAATTGAACAACCAGATTACATAATTTCATTGTGATCACTTGGGTTTACTGTCAATGTATCTTTTTGTGATGTACTTCTATACAAATACCATTTTTTCTGGTTTTTATATCAACAATCTAAATCTACCTTTAAAAACCTCTTGATAAGCTTATTTTCAAGAGACACAAATTTAAGAGGTAAGGCCTTCCTGTGAGAACCCCCTTTCTCTGTTATGTTACAGTAGTCACTATATTTGATTCTTTTTTCTTTTGAAAAACCAAATTCAAAATGAATGGCTTCAGCTGCTGCTAAGTCACTTCAGTCGTGTCCGACTCTGTGCGACCCCATAGACGTCAGCCCAACAGGCTCCCCCATCCCTGGGATTCTCCAGGCAAGAACACTGGAGTCTTCAGAGGCATCTACAAATCCCTTACAGCAGTTACAAGAAGGAAGAAAACCTCAACTCACTTCAGACATGATGCAGTGTGTAAAGCAGGACATAATACAATATAAATATACTACTTCCACTTTTTTCCCTATGCAAATAGAATTTGAAAACTTATAGGCTATACAACTATAATGTAATGGAAAACTATCATTACAACCCTTTGCATTTAGGTTGAGTACTGATTTATTCACCTAACAAGTAGGTACTGAAATCCTAATGTGCCTGGTTCTGTGTTAGGGACTGAACGTACAGTGATAAATAGGATAACTTCTAGAAGGGGCACCTTGCTTAGGCTTTGCCAAGGAATGAAAGATAATCAGGAAATAGCCAGCTGAAAAGATAGAAAAGTGTGTCCCAGGCACTGCACCCCATGTGTGAGAGTCCAGAGAACAGAAACCCCAAATGGTTCAGTGTGGTGGGAGTCTGGCATTAGAGGGAAGGATCTGGATAGAAGGCGGGAGAAGCCGAGGCTTCAGGAGTAAGTCAGTGCCAGATCATACATGATGGAGGGTTCAGACTTAACAGTATGGGCCATGGGAAGCAAGGAATTCCATAACAGCTTATAAAACTCTTTGTGGTGCCTTTAATTAATTTCAAATATTTATTAACATATTAACCAGAAGATTTTAATGGATACATTTGGAATTCACTATACAATGTAAGGGCAGTAATGATAATTAAATTAAATGGTAAAAATACAGTTCCTATTGTACTGCTTAGCACAGGCCCTAGTTTACAACCTGTTATGTAGGATGTTGTTTAAAATTGACAAATCTTTTGTAACTTTCAGTATATTGATGCTAACTCACTCATGTACAAGTGGGACTTATAATTTTCTCCTCCATTCTTCCTTCTCCAAACCTCTTCTCCTGAATTCTCCTGTGTTGCCCTATCACAGAAGAGGAAAGCTAATTAAAGTGCTGGGGTCCCTTGCTAGCTGCTTATGTGAATTTTCTTACTCAACCTTTGTGACAATCCTGTTGAAGGCAGAAAGTCTTATTTCAGTTTCATAAATGAGAAATTTGATATACAGAGAAATTTAGTAACTTGCTTAAAGTGAACTAGTAAGTGGTAGAATCAGGATTTAATTTTCTTTCATTTTTTGTTCTTAAACAAAACACATGCATAGGCCATCTTCGTCTAGTATCGAACACGGGGAAGAAGCAGCAGAGGAAGGGATGAGGGACATGGTACCCTAATCACTCATGAGAGACAAGGCACATTCTTGGACAGCAGCACATGGGCAGTCGGCTGGGCTGAGAAGACTGACTCCCTGGGTCACCTGCAGGCCCACTGTGCCCCTTTCATGACACCTGAGACCCCGTCCCAGAACCCGCCTGGGGATTTGGTCCCATTGTTCTTCATCCTGACATGCCTGTAGAAAGAGGAAGAGGTCCCACGAGCACACGTGCACTGAGGACACAGCGAAAAGGTGGCCGTCTGCACGGCAAGGAGAGAGGCTAGGAGAAACCAGCCTGGCCAGCTACTGGATCTTGGACTTCCAGCCTCTAGAACTGTGAGCAAATGCATTTTTGTTGTTTAAGTACCCTGTCTATGTTACAGCAGCTCTGGCCAACTAAAACAGAATATAGTCTCACAAGCTGATGATGTCAAGTGAATCACAAGTTACCAACCTCTTATGGTATTGCAAACTGGCAATACCTCATTGGCACCCAGCTAACGGCACTGTGTTCCACACCCTTATAATCTATCTCCTGATGTATAAACAATGTCCTCGTCACTAAACTCCACAACTACCACCTTTAACTACACTCCCAATCACACCATTACTGACATTTAGGTGAAAAATTGCTGCCCACTGAGAAGTCAGTGTGTTTCACATGGCAACAGCCCAAATGTGGGTGGCAGTGGAGTTATAATATCACCATCACGCTGAAGATATGTGACAAAGCCACGTGGATCGTGAGAATCTGCTTGTATTCCAGTGTGGTTTTTTCTTTTAGAAATATTTGTTTTTATTTACTTATTTGGCTGTGCCAGGTCTCAGTTGCAGCAGGCAGGATCTTTTAGTTGCAGCAGGTAGGATCTAGATCCCTGGCCAGGGATTGAACCCAGGCCCCCTGCACTGGGAGTGCAGAGTCTTAGCCACTGGACCACCAACGAAGTCCCACTGTGTGCTTTTATCATTATCTTCTCATTTGAAGACCACTTACTCTCTTCTGAGGCTTCCTTGGTGGCTCAGACAGTGAAGAATCTGCCTGCAATGTGGGAGACCTGGGTTCGATCCCTGGATTGGGAAGATTCCCCTGGAGGCGGAAATGGCAACCCACTCCAGTGTTTTTGTCTGGAGAATTCCATGGACAGAGGAGTCTGGCAGGATACAGTCCATGGGGTCACAAAGAGTTGGACACGACTGAACAACAACACTTTTGCTACTTTCACTACTACTACTGTCTTCTGAGCATCACAGTACACACAGTAAACTTTGCTTCTCTTAATTTGGCAGTGGCTTTGGCAGAAGTCATGTCTTCCCCATCTCCAATTAGATTTCATTGTCATCTCTCTGTTTTAGGATAAAGTAAATTCACACTGGAAGCTTTATTCTCCAAGCATTGGAAGACACAATTTCATGCAGTTTTGTCATGAATTAATACTATCTCTATTTTCTTCTGATTTTAGTAGGTCTTGTCACAGAAAATCTGTTCTGATCACTCTCTTGAAAAGTATCTTCCATAATGTACCATTTTGTGCATATGGTGGTCTGCACATAGGTGTGACAAAATATCATTCTTCAGTCATGTCAGACTCTTTGCGACCCCATGGATTGTAGCCCACCAGGCTCGTCTGTCCATGGGGATTCTCCAGGCAAGAATACTGGATGGGTTGCCATGCCCTCCTCCAGGGGATCTTCTTGGCCCAGGGACTGAACCCTGCATCTCTTACGGCTCCTGCATTGGCAGGAAGGTTCTTTACCACTGGGAAACCCCTCATTCCTCAGTACTATGATCCAAATCTTGAACTGATGAAATCTTTGTGAAATTATCTTGACTTATGAAATCTTTTAGCAATCTTTCTTTTTTGGCAGAAATTTAAAAATACGTGTTTATGTGCTCATATTGGTAATGACAGGTCTAGGAAATAAAATCTTCCACAAAATGCACTTGGTCACACTTTGACCATTATTGACATATTTGAAACAGAGTTCCCTCCCTTACTTAAAGCTTGCTGAGTTGCTTGGGCACAATCACTCATGGCAGAAGGGCCACTGGCAAGCTTTTTATTTTTTTGGACATATTTCTCAGACTTCTTAGCAGTGCCTCCCAGATACTATATCTTGGTTTAGGCAGAGTCTGCTAGGCTACTATAAGACATTTATGTGAACTCTTCTTTGCATTATCTTTTCATTAAAATAGTTGTCTCTGAAGACTTCTCAATGGATCTTGAAACCACTGTGCTGAAGGAACTTTAACCAGTATTCCTCAACAGCCAATGTTCCTTGCAATGTTTTCCATGATGCAATCCAAAAATTAATACTCACAATGACCCCAAGTCATTCAACCAACTAAGTTATATTGAATAAATCATACACTTGAGCACTTTCTCTTCCAACGCTGCTTCTGTGGGCCTATAATCATCAGGGAGTTTCTTCATGCCAGACTGCAGCCAGTGAGGCACCTCTTCCCTCTGCTTCTTACTTGCTACCTTGATTTCAGAATCCTGCCCTCCAGACCAGTGAAAGAATAAATTTTTTTTGTTTTAAACCACACCATATTCACGGTAATTTGACACAACAGTCCTGGAAAACTAATGTGTGTGCAGTTTACTGTGGTGAGTGCTGGATTTTCTAGTATTCTTTTAAAGCGTGTTGGACATTTTTCTGGCAGGTAGTGACCTGAGATTGGTTTGACCCTTTCAGGTTTGCTTTCAGGTTTTGTTAAAGCATATTCAGTTCAGTTCAGTTCAGTCGCTAAGTCGTGTCCGACTCTTTGAGACCCCACGAACCACAGCACGCCAGGCCTCCCTGTCCATCACCAACTGCCGGAGTCTACCCAAACCCATGTCCATTGAGTTGGTGATGCCATCCAACCATCTCATCCCCTGTCGTCCCCTTCTCCTCCTGCCCCCAATCTTTCCCAGCATCAGGGTCTTTTCAAACGAGTCCTCTCTTTGCATCAGGTGGCCAAAGTATTGGAGTTTCAGCTTCAACATCAGTCCTTCCAATGAACACCCAGGACTGATCTCCTTTAGGATGGACTGGTTGGATCTCCTTGCAGTCCAAGGGACTCTCAAGAGTCTTCTCCAACACCACAGTTCAGAAACATCAATTCTTTGGCGCTCAGCTTTCTTTATAGTCCAACCCTCACATCCATACATGACTACCGGAAAAAACATAGCCTTGACTAGATGGACCTTTGTTGGCAAAGTAGTATCTCTGCTTTTTAATATGCTGTCTAGGTTGGTCATAACTTTCCTTCCAAGGAGTAAGTGTCTTTTAATTTCATGGCTGCAGTCACCATCTGCAGTGATTTTGGAGCCCCAAAAAATAAAGTCAATCACTGTTTCCACTGTTTCCCCATCTATTTGCCATGAAGTGATGGGACCGGATGTCATGATCTTAGTTTTCTGAATGTTGAGCTTTAAGCCAACTTTTTCACTCTCCTCTTTCACTTTCATATTCAGGAAGACTTTTCTCTAGGACTCAATAAACTCCAATACCAAGGCGTGATTCTCCTGATAATTCTCCCTGATGCTCCACATATTAGGAGACTTTTCCATCTGGCTGGCAGGACTGACGACTGTTCTCACTCTGTTGGGTAGCCTACTCATTTCTGACGGAACTTTCCTTATGGAGTTTTTGCCCCATGCAGGTGCAGATCAGTACTCAGGCCAAAGACTTATTAAGAGACTTCTTATGGTTATTGGGAGCATTCTTATCAATTAATATAAGGTGAAACAAAAAGAAACACCTCAGTAACTATTTTGTTTTTCTTGACAGAAGCCTTGTTACAGGTATTTAATGCACATTAACTAAAATGTGTACATTTTTAGTTTTCATGATAAGTGCAATTGAGACTTCATTACACTCTTGGTATTCTTAAAGAAAGCACGTCAGGTGTTAGAAATATATAGGTTACACTTCTGGCTCAAGCAATGATAAAACCTTTATTCTTCTTTGATCTTATACATTCTTTCCCCTGGGATGTCCATCTCTTGTAGGCCTGGAGTGACCTCTGGCTATGTGGTTGGCCTTGTTATTTCACCACTCTGTATACACTAAACTGGAAAGCAACTTACATACAAGAACAAGTAATTGGAGCAAACGGAGAAGATGCTTCTTTGTGTAGATTCCAGAAGGACTATGCAGAAGTACAGATGGTGTAAGCCAGGTCATTATCTTTAATGCACTGCTTTCCACCTAGTTACAACATGAGGTGATTGTAGCTTTTTAACTAAGAAACTCCTGAGAGACAGTACTTTCTAGTTGAAATAAAGTATTTAGAATAGATTGTGGCTTTAGATGGGTTTGCTGCTTCTTCAGTTTTTAGGGAAACATTCTTAATGAATTTTATAGAATTCTGAAGAAAGGGTTTTTTAAATACTCTCAAGTTTTAAACTGCTTTATTTTATACAAGAGGTCTGAGGATAGCTGTAGCATTTCATATGCTTTCTGAGAGAAATGGACTGTTTTCCTGGCCACTGGAAATGTTTCTTATGAAATGAAACAACAATTTATACATCTTGAACTTTTTTTTTTTTTTTTTTACTGTGTGTTTCTTTGGAGTTAAAATGGCTATGATAGCTCACTAAACACTTCAATCCCTCATGTGTTTAAGTTGAACATTCCACATAGCCAGTGTGCTCCTATTTTTTTTTCTAGTTCCACCCTTATTTCAGACACAGGTTTTTCTTTCATATCTTTGTCTTGTTTGGGGATCACCTTGGAGATCTGAGTTCCTATTAATACAACATGTATTACATGTATTAGCATGTATTACTTAAGTTCTGTTACCCACTCCTCTTTCACATTTTGAAATAAGGATACATTTACCACAGAGAAGCATATAAGGAGAACATCCATCATCGGATAAGATAAAAGCCTCAGATGATCAGTCTTGTCTGTTCTTAGTCTTCCTGTTTGGCCATGTCATGGAGAATCAGGAGGTACTAGCTGTCGCCTATGGTGACGCTGACTGTGTACTAGTTGAAGATGGCAGGCACGTAATTCTCCAGGAAGATGCTGTTGGCACAGTTTCTATTTAGGTATGTCTTGCCCACGGCCCAGTCGCCAACCACTGCACACCTGGGAATCACTGCCCGGCCCGTAGCCATCCTGGGCAGGTCCCCTGACTTCCACCAGTCCCCTCCCCGGGGTGCATGCCTGCCTCCCAGTACTGAACAAGTGAAATTAAACTTTAGGAAAGTCTCATTGCTCAATTATGACGAGGACTATTTGGTCTTTATTATTAAAACAGAATAAAAGAGCAGATTAAAAACTTTAGTAGAAAATCAAATTTAACCATAAATTCTCAGTTGTACAGAAGTACATTACTAAACACTCAAATGACTCCTTAACTAATAGTGACACTGGCATTGTATTCTACTTCATGAGATAAATAGAAAAACATATAACCCTATTTCTAGCATTATGCGGTAGAAATATACACAGTCTCTTACAATTATTTCCATGAACACTAAATAAGACAACTCTGAAGATATTAATAAAAAGAAACTAAAGTCCTATTATTTTTAACTGATCTTATCTGGATAATAAGAAAGAAAGATTATCGTGATTAAGAAAACAGATAAATAAAGCAAATAATAATTGCACAAAGTTTATTGTCTCTGTACCAAACTATCTGCTATATAATGCTAGTATATATGGACCTTAAATGCTTCATTAAACAGATAACTGAAAATATTTAATTTCTAATACCTTCTGGTAAAGGTTAATGGAAAAAATACTAAACTAGGAATCAAGATAGTGAGTTTTCAGTCCTGACTGGGCTTCCAAAGCTAACACATACCACAAAACACAAACTGGATGTGTGTAAACTAAGGGGTCTGGACCAGATGCTAGGTGGTATGCCTTCCATTTTTAAAATTCTATCATGCCAGGTATTCAAATACCTATTACAAAAGAACAGCATTCACAAATTTTAATATAAATTCAAAATACTGATTTGCTGGATAACAGTGTGACTGTATTCGTTGTGATCATACATGAACCAGAAAAGCTTGTTTGATTGCTGTAATACCCACAGGAAAAGCCTGCTAGTCATAATTAAAGAAGAATAGTGATAAAGCATTTCTTTGGAATTTACCAGTTGGAAATACTTCTTCCTTCTTTGACAAATAGGAATGACTGAGATTTTGGACTTTATAAATAAAGCTACTGGTTTTATACAATGATTGGTATTAATTAAACCCCGCACTGGACATCACCATTCACATCTGTTGTTACAGTGAATTATTAGTGCTTCGTTGAAAAAGGCTCTAAAATACATCTCTGTATTGGTTACTTCCTTTAAAAAAATCAAGAAAATGATGCAGACTTTTCTAGATTGGACTGCGGATTATTTTTGTTGTTGTTAGTGAAGAAAAATGATAATGCACTTTATTTTTCTTGGGAAGGATAGCAAAAGGAGAATTATGAGTCATCGGTTTAGATGAGGGTACCC
The DNA here is from genome assembly GCF_054371585.1 of Giraffa tippelskirchi. NCBI lineage: Eukaryota > Metazoa > Chordata > Mammalia > Artiodactyla > Giraffidae > Giraffa > Giraffa tippelskirchi. Next base: position 137,425,375 of record NC_137283.1, read on the forward strand.
AACCCAAAGTGTGGCCTCCAGATTAGCAATGACAACATTACCTGGAAACTGGTTAGAAATGCAAATTCTTGGGCCCCACTCCAGACCAACTAAAACCATAGATTCTGGGGATGGACCCAGAAATCTGTTTTAAGAAGCCTGCCAGGTGATTCTGATGTACTTTAAGGTTTAGTTAACTTTATTTTGATGACCTACTTTATAAAACATGTATGTTTATTTTCTGCACATATCAAATATGCGACTACATGGTTAAGAAACATTTGGTTAAGAAACATTTTAAAATATAAAATCAAGCTTTATAACAAACTATTACTGGCAAAACTTATAAAAAGTAAACTTGTTTCTCCTTTCCTATTTTACTTATCTTTCTCAGTTTCCCTCGTGTCACTGAAATGCTGACTAGCTCCAGATTTGAGTAATTTTAACTTCTACTTCATCATTTTTTTCAACAAGCTCATGCTCAAACTGCAACTAGGAGTCATAGTAAACATTTCTTAGGTTTCCCTACAACCTCTTAAGGATTAGAGAAATTTTTAAAATAGAAAAACAAGCAAAATTTAAAGATTAAACCTATTCACCCACCAATAATTATTAGATACAACTGTGTCTGAGCTATTCTTATAGGCTGGGGAGAAAGAAGTGATCACAGTCCTGTCCTTGGGAGTTTACATTTTATGTGTCATTGTTTTTGGTTTGGTGGCCCTTTTGACAAAAGGGATACCGTTAATATCTGCACAAGTCACTCTGCTGTTTCTCTACTTCTAAGCTGCCAATACAGAGTACTAGGGTGCATGCTGATAATGAATATTAAAATAATAATTTATGAACTACTTAAAAAAGTATAATCACTTTAAAATTCTCTTAACAAACCATGAGTTATGAGTAAATGTAAAATCAGTAAAAAAGAACTAGTTGAAGACAATATTTTTAAACAAAAGTACATCTGAGTATTTGCAAACATATTATTCAGTTTTATACACAGTCATAGTAGTTATAAATTTTATACTTCATACTTCAAAGCAGTGGTTTATAAAGATTATACACAGAAATTATACTCCTTATGAAAAATGGAATATTCTTTTTTCATCCTACTGCATTCTTCAAGCAGACTTGTACTGTTCCATTCTGGAACTGTTTTATTACCACTAATAAACTGGAGCTTCCCTGGTGGTTCAGTGGTAAAGAACCTGCCTACCAATGCAGGAGACGTGGGTTCAATCCCTAGGTTGGTAAGATCCCCTAGAGAAGGAAATGACAACTCACTTCAGTATTTTTGTCTGGGAAATCCCATGGACAGAGGAGCCTGGAGGGCTCCAGTCTATGGGAATGCAAAAGAGGTGGGCACAACTCAGCGACTAAACAACAAGCAATTATGTAATGCATGCAAAGAGTTACAGTACTTAATATTTTTGAGAACTACTCAGGCATGTACTAAGCATTTTACACTATATATGTATGCGTTTGTATGTATACACACACAAATGTATGTACACATTATATATTTGCATGCACACACATGTTCACATATACATCCATAACTACCCTATTTAGTACTTATCATGCCTTTGTATGGGCTTCCCAGGTAGCTCAGCTGGTAAAGAACCCACCTGCAATTCAGGAGACCCCCAGTTTGATTCTTGGGTTGGCAAGTTCCCCTGAAGAAGGGATAGGCTACCCACTCCAGGATTCTTGGGCTCCCTGGTGGCTCAGCTGGTAAAGAAAAGTGAAAGTGAAGCCGCTCAGTCATGTTCGACTCTTTGTGACACCACGGACTGCAGCCTACTAGGCTTCTCCATCCATGGGATTTTCCAGGCAAGAGTACTGGAGTGGGTTGCCATTTTCTTCTCCAGGGGATCTTTCTGACCCAGGGATCGAAACTGGGTCTCCCGCATTGCAGGCAGACGAATCCTGGTAAAGAATCCGCCTACAATGTGGGAGACCTGGGTTCAATCCCTGAGTTTGGAAGATGCCCTGGAGAAGGGAACAGCTATCCACTTCAGTATGCTGGCCTGAAGAATTCCATGGACAGAGGAGCCTGGCAGGCTACAGTCATGGGTTGCAAAGAGCCAGACATGACTGAGGAACTTTCATGTTCATATATATGTCTTTGTTTCCTCAATTATAAACTAAAAGATTATTATTTGTCTAAATCACAGACTTTTGGCAGATTCTAAATGTTAGCAGGTTTGCTTTTTTCCTAAATCTATGCTGTTAATCACTAACCTTACATATTTAAGTTTGAAGTTAGACGCCTTCATGGAACCAAGTAAATACATATCTGGTTCACTGACTTTGGCTTTCGCTAAGATTTATGCACAAAGGAGGATCTTTAAGACTTGGTATTTCTATTACAGATGGCACCTGAAGAAGATCATCAAAGCACTTTTCTTTACATTAGCTTCTCAGTTACAATTTGTTGAAGCCATCAAACTAGGAAGTTATATGGCAAACAGAAATCAGGCCAAAGTGACAGCTGACATATGTATACTAACATGTGTGTCCATCTGACCACTACAGTTTATATTTATACTGAAATGACTATAAGATGAGTTAATTTGGGAAGACTCTGTGCAGGAATCTTAAATGATAAACTTAAATGGAAAAAGAAAAGCTTTTTAGGCTGCTGATAGTAAGACATCAATAAGTAACTGCTCATCTTATTTAAACACTGAGGCTTGTCTATTTCTAATTCCAATGATAATCCAAAAATTCTGAGAAAAGTTCATGTAGACACATGTGAGTATTTGGTTTAATGAGGGAGAAGACAGTAATATAATTACAGAAGAAGAAGCTTGATGGAAAACATCTCTACTTTAGCATATAAATATAATTGTGACACATGCAGAGATGAAGATGGTTGAGTAAGAGGTTCTAAAACCTTCCAAATAGTATTTCAAATGGCAAAACAGAAATCAGCTAATAGAAATTCTGGAGTTGAAAAGTACAATATTCACTAGAGGGGCTTCCCTGGTGGCTCAGACAGTAAAGAATCTGCCTGCAATGTGGGAGACCCAGGTTTGATTCCTGGGTTGGGAAGATTCCCTGGAGAAGGGAATGGCTACCCACTCCAATATTCTTGCCTGGAGACAGGGCTTCCCAGGTGGCACTAGTGGTAAAGAACCCACCTGCCAAAGCAGAAGACTTATGAGATGTGGGTTCAATCCCTGGGTTGGGAAGATCTGGAGAAGAAAACACAACCCATTCCAGTATTTTTGTCTGGAGAATCCTATAGACTGAGGAGCTTGGCGGGCTCTAGTCCATAGGGTCATAGCACAGAGTAAGATACGACCGAAGTGACTTAGCACACAGCACAGAAGTGAGAAAAGAGAAGAAAGAAGATTTAGAGAAATAATGGCACAAACTTCCCAAAAATGATTAAAAAAATTAATCTGCACATTCAAGAGCTTAAACAAAATCCATGCAGTGTAAGAAAGATCCACATCTAGATACATTGTAGCCAAACTATTGAAGACCAAGAATCTTGAAAGCAGCGAAAGTAAAACAGTTCATCCCATAGAAGGGATTATCAGTAGATTTCTCATTAGAAACTTTGGAGTTCAGAAGTTAGTAAGATGATGCTTTCAACATTAAGTGTGGAAAGAAAACTCAACCTACTATTCAATATCCAGCAAAACTAACATGTAAAAAAAGAAGAAACTAACACATTCCCAGATAACTGATAACAGAATTTGTTGCTAGTTGACCTGCCCTTTAAGAAAAACTAATGGGAGTCCTTCAGGCTGCAATAAAAGGGCACTTGTCAGTAACTCAAATCCATATAAATAAAGAGCACTGATAAAGGTAATTACATAAGTAAATACAAAGACAGTATAAGTGTCCTTTTTTAAAAGCAACTTTTCATCTGATTTAAAAGGTAACTTCATAAAGAATTATAAAATGTGCTGATGGTTTACAATGTATAAAGATACAATTTCTATGACCATAATAGCAAAAAGGAGGCAGGAGGGAAAAGAACTGAATTAAAGTTTTTACACACTATTGAAATTAAGTTGGTACTAATCTAAACTATAGATTACTAAGATGTAAATTGCAATTTTCAAGGTAACTACTAAAAAAATAACTCAAGTATAACACAAAAAGTAAAGGGATTTAAATTGGTATATTAAAAAATATTACTTTAATAAAAAAAGTGAGTAATTAAAGAGGAAAGGAGCAAAAAATACATCAGAAATTAAAAAAAAAACAAATTGTAGATCTAATTCTATCTTATCAATAATTAAATTAAATGGGAATAGATTAAGCACTCCAAATGGAATGCAGAGGTTATCAGAATGGAAAAAAGACATGTTCAAATCATCCACTGTCTACAAGAGAAACATTTTAAAAGCACAATAAAGTTGAAAAGAAAGAAAAAATAGGCCATACAAACAAAAACCAAAAGAGAGCTGGAGAGGCTGCTCTGATAAAAGGCAAAATATAATTTAAGACAAAAATTGTCAGTAAAGATAAAGAAGGACATTTTAATGATAAAATGGTCAATCAATCAAGAAGCCATAGATAAGTATGAATATATACGCACCTAAAAAGTCTCAAAATACATAAAGCAAAAGACTGAATTTAAAGGTAAGGTAGATGATTCAACAAGTTGTTGAGACTCCAATACTCTACTTTCTATAATGAATAGAACTAGGCAGATCAACATGGAAGACTTGATCAACACTAAAAATCAACTAGATCTAACAGACAACTATAGACTACTCCACCCAACAAGAGCAGAATACATATTCTTCTAAAGTACATGTAGAACAATCTCTATAATAAACAATATGCTATACCATAAAATAAGCCTTAAAAAAACCCCAGAAATCATAAAAATGTGTTCTCCAACCACAATGAAATGAAAATAGAACTCAGAATCAGGAAGACACTTGGGAAATTCACAAAGGTGTAGAAATTAAACAATATATTCCTAAATAACCAATGGGTGAGAAAAAAGAACCCCAAGGAAATTAGAGAAAAATAAATGAAAAGGTAAACATGACATACCAAAATGTATGTGGAGTGGCAAAATTAATGATTTGAGGAAATTTTATAGCATAAATATTTTCACTGAGAAAAAATCAAATCAATAAAGTAAACTTATACTTTAAAACTGGAAAAATAAAACTAAACCCAAAGCAAGCATAAGGAAGGAAATGATAAACATTAAGATGGAAATAAAAAACAGCAAACAGAAAAAGAAGAGAAAATTTACAAAACCAAAAATTGGTGCTTTGAAAGACCAAGGAAATTAACAAAACTTTTGCTAGACTAACTAAAGGTGGTGGAGTGGAACGTAACACCCAAAATAACAAAAATCAGGAATGAGAGAGAAGATATCACTATTGGCCTTAGAGAAATAAAAAAGAATAATAATAAAGTGCTATTATTAACTGTATATTAACAAATTAAATAGCCCAGATGAAAGGGACAGATTCCTAGAAAAACACAACTTAAAACTGACTGAAGAAGAAGAAAATCTGAATGGACCTAAGACTAAAGAGACTGAATCAGCAATCAAAAACTTCTCATGAAGAAAAGCTTAGGTACAGAATGAAGCACTGGTGAACTGTACCAAAGGTTAAAAAAATAATGTCAATCTTTTACAAAATTCTTCCAAAAAATAAAAGAGAAATGAACACTTTCCAACTCACTTTATGAAGTCAGTATTACCATGATCCCAAAGCTGGACAAGAAAACTACACACTTCTTATGAATACTGATGTAAAAACATCAACAAAATACCAGTAAACAGAATCTACAACATATAAAAAAGATTATACACTATGATCAAGTGGGATTTGTCATAGAAATGACAGTTTGGCTTAACATATGACAGTCTATGTAACAGACCATATTAATAGCATTAAGGAGAAAACCCACATAACCATTTCAATAAATATAGAAAAATCATTAACAAAATCCAACATCCTTTCCTGATAAAAACACTCAATAAAGTAGGAATACAAGAAAGGTTATGCACAAAAATGCACAGCCTACAATATATTTAATGGTCAAAGACTGATAGCTTTTCCTCTAAGATTATGAGCAAGACAAGACAAAGACACAACTTTTTCTACTTCAACATCATACTGGAGATTTTAGCCAATAAACTAGGCAAGAAAAAAGAAAGGCTCAAGATGGAAAGAAAGAAGTAGAGCTATATTAGCAGGTGACATGATCTTGTGTATAGATAACCTCAAGGAATCTACAAAAAAACCCTTCAAAACATATTTTAGAAGTAGTAAACAAATTCACTAAGGTTACAGAATACAGTTGAATATAAAAAGTCAATTATATTTCTATACCCAAGGAATGAACAATCTAAATAATAAAACCAATTCCATTTACAATAGTATCAAAAATAAGAAAATACTTGAAATAAAATTTCTGAGACTTATATATTGAAAACAAAGTATCACTGATAGAAATTAAAGAAGACCTATATAAACTGAAAGGCCCATGTTACTAGATTGGAAAAATACTATACTCAATTTTGATCTACAGATTCAACACAATCACTGTCAAAAGCTTTGTAGAAATAGAGGTGATTTTTGAAATTCATATGGAAATGCAAGACGTACAATAGCAAAATAATATGGAAAGAGAACAAAGTTGAAGGACAAACTCTGCTTTTAAAACTTACTACAAAGCTACAGTGGACTACTAACATAAAGAAAAGCAAGTGGATCAATGCAACAGAATTAAGAGTCCAGATATAAGTCCTTACATTCATGGTCAAAAACTGAAAAGTGTTCCAAGACCATTAAATAGGGAAATAATAGCCTTCTCAATAAATGGTGTTAGGAAAATTGGATAGATACATGCAAAAAAATAAAGTTATAACACTAACTCATATATAAAAATTAATTCAAAATGGATTATACATAGACCTAGAGGTAAGAGTTAAATGTATACATCTCTCCAGGAACACACAGGAGTAAATCTTTGTGACCTTAGATCAGACAATGGTTTCTTAGGATATGGTACCAAAAGCAAAAGTAGCAAAAGAAAAGAATAGAAAAACTGAACTTCGTAAAGGCTAAAAAACAATTTTGTGCTTCAAAGGACATGATCAAGAAACAGAAAAAGACAATCTACAGAACGAAGAGACTTGTACCCAGAGTATATATAGAACTCTTAGAAGTCAATAAAAAGCAAATCCAACTAGATATAAATAATGTGAATATATCTATATCATATGTATATATATGAGTTACATAATTATATAGTTGATTTTTATGTAATATATATTTATATGCTATATTCCTGGCATATGAAAGGCACACAGTATGTGTCAGGTATAATTAGTATGATTCAACTGCTAGAGTTCTTTGAGTTATTACAGAGGCATGGTGTTTTAAAATAAAAATATTTCTATAGGGCACCCAAAACTATAAATGTGATCCTCTTTCCCAAATTAAATGTAGATGTGCTAACTTCAACTCCATTTCTAAAAACAAAACTGTATTTCTACTCTTGGTATGATAAGATCTGAATCCCCTACATATATACATACATACATACCATATTCATTAAAATATATCTAATTTAGACAATTATATAGTAAAATATAATTATAACTTGCTCAACTAGAAAATGGTCAAAGAATTTGACTAAATTATCCAAATAAGAGATACAAATAGCACTACAAAATATGCTAACCTCATTAATCATTAAAAAATGCAAATCAAAATCAGGAGATATCACTTTTCACTCAATAAAATGACTATAATAAAAAAGATACTAACAAGTGTTGGTGAGGATGTGGAGAAATTGAAACTCTCATACTTGGCTGGTGGGATTGTAAAATGGCACTTTGGAGAACATTTTGGCAGTTCCTCAAAATGTTAAACATGGTTACTATATGACACAGCAATTTCAGTACTAAATATACGCTCAAGAGAAATGAAAACCTATGTCCACACAAAAACTTGTATGTAAATGTTCATACAGCATTATTCAAAATAGCTAAAACTGGAAGCAACCCAAATGCTCATCAATGAATAAAAGGATAAATAAAATGTGGCATATCCATAATTGACTATTATTCAGCCATAAAAAAGAATGAAATTCTGATTCATACTATAAGATGGATGAACTCTGAAAACATGCCAAGTGAAAGAAGCCAGATACAAAAGGTCACGTATATTATGACTGCATTTATGTAAAATGTCCAGAATAGGCAAATCCAGAGAGACAGAAATCAGATTATTATTTGCCAGGGGCTAGGGAGAGAAGGCAATGGAGTGGGGCAGTGACTACTACTGAGTATAGGATTTCTTTTCGGGGTGAGCACTGTATTTTAAAATTGGACACTGATGATGGGTTCAAACCTGAATAGACTAAAATTTAATGAACTGCAGACTGTAAAAGAATAAGCATTTTTCTATGTGAATGATATCCAAATAAAGCTGTTACTAAAAAAAAAGAACATCATAGAAATTACGGTTACAAAAAGTGAAGTTAGCCATGATGAATAAAGGAATAGATATAAGCAAAAACACAGAGATGGAGACCATAGCAATTCATGTCAGCGAGAAGAGCCTTGATTCTGGCTATGGAAATGCACAAAAGAGGTCACATTGTGAAAATGTAACAGAAGGAGTAAACAATATATGTCGAACATAAGAGAAATAGATAAGCTTAATATATCACCGAGGTTTTGTCAGTAAGAACTAAGCAGCTGGTAGTGTTAGTTGCTCAGTCATGTCCAACTCTTTGCGACCCCATGGGCTGTAGCCCACCACGCTCTGTCCATAGGATTTCCCAGGCAAGAATACTGGAGTGGGTTGCCACTTCCTTTTCCAGGGAGCTGGTAATACCAGTGATATATAAGTCCCAAGTTCAGTTCAGTCACTCAGTTATGTCTGACTCTTTGCAATCCCATGGACTGCAGCACACCAGTGTTAAGAGTTTCAGCTTCAGCATCAGTCCTTCCAATGAATATTCAAGACTGATTTCCTTTAGGATGGACTGGTTGGATCTCCTTGCAGTCCAAGGGACTCTCAAGAGTCTTCTCCAACACCATAGTTCAAAAGCATCAATTATTCAGCATTCAGCTTTCTTTATAGTCCAACTCTCACATCCATTCATGACTACTGGAAAAACCATAGCCTTGACTAGACAGACCTTTGTCGGCAAAGTAATATCTCTGCTTTTTAATATGCTGTCTAGGTTGGTCATAACTTTTCTTCCAAGGAGCAAGTGTCTTTTAATTTCATGGCTGCAGTCACCATCTGCAGTGATTTAGGAGCCCAAAAAAGTAAAGTCTGTCACTGTTACCATTGTTTCCCTATCTATTTGCCATGAAGTGATGGGACTGGATGCCATGATCTTAGTTTTCTGAATGTTGAGTTTTAAGCCAACTTTTTTACTCCCCTCTTTCACTTTCATCAAGAGGCTCTTTAGTTCTTCGTTTTCTGCCATAAGTGTGGTGTCACCTGCATATCTGAGGTTATTGATATTTCGCCTGGTAATCTTGATTCCAGCTTGTGCTTCATCCAGTCTTAAAATGAAGAAAGTAGGGAAAACCACTAGACCATTCAGGTATGACCTAAATAAGTCCCAAGGAAGGTGGTAATTTTATTGAGCTGTACTCATTTTCAGGTTCTTTGGTTACCAAATGGTTAACAGCCTATATATTTATTATAAAGATCTTTCTAGTAGAAATGGAGAAAGAAAAGAATAATTAAGATTAGAAACACCAACTGAGGAGTCATTCATGCTTAAGTACCAGCATGAATACCACTGACACTTGAGTGTGTACAATGAGTTTTAAAAGTAGGTCTCAAGGAAGAAGGGAAAAGTCCAATCACCTCATTCTTGGGTGATTACCTTTTCATTTCTGTTCTTTTTAGTCTGGTTCTTCAAACAGCTGTCTGTGGCATGTGGGTAGCATAGTTTGAAGCCTAGCAGGTGTTTGTAATTTCCTTTCTCAAGGTCACAGGTGACTCTGCCAGTGCCCTAGAAAAACCACAGCTTCTGGGCCCCTTTCTTCCCACCAAACCCCAAGATCCCCTTCTCACATCCAGATTGCTCTCGTTACTTATGTGTCTTTAACCCACCCCACAGCTATGAGAACTGAAGTGCCACTATTCTGAGGAAATCTAAGGCCCTATCCACTAACCTCAAATCATATCTGATTAAAACTTCTTGATGGGTAGATGGGATGTTTTCTAAGAAACAAAGTTGCAATTGGCTTTCTTAGGTAACATCCATGGTAGATGATGAAGAAGGAGGAATCTGTATTTGGCTCTTTCCTGTCCTCAAGGTCCTCATGACTCTTCTTAGCTGTCATTCTGGTCACTTCTATCAGTACTGCTCAGCTGTTACTCTCTTCATTACCACCTCTGTCTAATGCCATTACAAGCTACAGTGATGATACAAAGATAGGATGAGATAATACACACTACAGAGCAGGGTTTAAACCTAAAAATTATTTTTATAGGTGTTAATTGCTGCTAATATTACCTGAGCTGCTCCCAGTTTCCACAGAATCTCCTTTGTGCCATTGACTGACATTTGTGTGTGATGGTTTAATAGTGTAAAATGATTCCACTCTTTGGGAGTTAATAGGTTTGGCTCATCTACCACAGTGCATTAACAGATTCAATTAAAATGTTTCCAGAAGACTCTTAAAGACCTTTTGTGTTTCAATTTCTCTACTGGCAAACGATGATGATGATGATAATGCTTTTATCTTATAGAATTATGACATTCATGAAGCAATCTACATAAAACATTTTGCATAGTGACTGGTACACAGTGAGTGCCCAACAAATGTTAGGTACAGTTGTTATTACTCAACTCCTAAAGTTCTTTATCAAAGAGGAATGGTGTTTTGCAGTGAAATATTTCTGTAGTACTTTAAATATAATTGTATTTTCTGAACAAAATATAGATCTATGAACTCCGACTCCATTTCTGAAAAGGCAATTTATTTCCTGGTTTGTCAAAATAAGCTTTGAACCCAAAAAGTGCCCTTAAGAGAAGTCTGCTCATGTCGCCATATTACCAGGCCAAGGTATGGTGATGAGAAAACTTTATAAAGTTTAATTAAAAACACAGAACAAGAAGTTTCAATGCCTCTAGGGACTTATCTTACTTAATCTTTATGTATTAAACTAACGGGTGACCCAATAATGTGGTTACAACAAAAGGTGTTTGCATTCTCCAGTTGCGGTACTACCATTTCTGTGGAAGACTGATCTCTGGGGATGCTGAGAAGCGAGCAGGATAAAGGGCGTCACATGAAGAAGAAACCTGGTGAACTCGTGTGTGTTTGTCAAGGTGAGCAAAGACTCTACGGAACGTGAGCAGTGGGAGATAGCAAGCGTCCATCTAGGCAGAAAACAGAGAGGACCAGTTTGATAACTTATGATTAAATTTTCCCCAAATAGAAAACAATATCCCATAAAATGATAAGTCTGAATTTTTTTTCTAGGTAATTGCTTCATTTTATAGCATGATTGACTTAAGTTTTGGTTTCATTTATACAATACATTTAAAGCTTCCTTACAGGGGTCAAATTTTATATGGATTAAAAGGCAAGTTTCAAGTAATCACCAAATCTTATTTTAAAAGACAGGCAAGTAAATGTTTTGCTAAAGGACAATGCAATATTACACTGAAACTGCTTTTAAACAGTAATATCCCCCAAGCAAAATGGCTTTTATTTATAAGGCATTTTGTTGATAAATAAAAACTTTAAATGATCATAGATAAAGAAAATTTTGCCGTTTTGATTTTGTTTGGTCAATATTTTTCTAATGTGAATAAAGACAGTTATCAAAGGGCATTACAAAATCTGTTCACGTTACAGAGTTGAGGAGTGACCACAGCTGAAAAAAAATAATCAGGATTCAAAAGAAGAGTGAGTCAAAAATAAACTGTTGAAATTCAACAAGGATAAATGGACCACAGCACTTAGGACTAAACAATAATAGTGGAAAGCTGAGAGATTACTGTGAGCTAGACAGTACTGAGCTCAGTACTGTGAACAGAACCACCAACTGAGGTGGGTGCTATTATTACCTCCTTTTAAGAGATGGGCATACTGAGGCACAAACAGGTGAAATAATGGGAAGACAGGTTTGACAGAAAATTTTTAAAATATCAAGAAATTATCAGTTCAGTTCAGTCGCTCAGTCGTGTCCGACTCTTTGCGACCCCATGAATTGCAGTACGCCAGGCCTCTCTGTCCATCACCAACTCCCGGAGTCTACCCAAACCCATGTTCATCAAGTCGGTGATGCCATCCAACCATCTCATCCTCTGTCGTCCCCTTCTCCTCCCGCCCCCAATCCTACCCAGCATTAGGGTCTTTTCCAATGAGTCAACCCTCCGCATGAGGTGGCCAAAGTATTGGAGTTTCAGCTTCAGCATCAGACCTTCCAATGAACACCCAGGATTGATCTCTTTTAGGATGAATTGATTGGATCTCCTTGCAGTCCAAGGGACTCTCAAGAGTCTTCTCCAACACCACAGCTCAAAAGCATCAATTCTGCGGCGCTCAGCTTTCTTCACCGTCCAACTCTCACATCCATACGTGACCACTGGAAAAACCATAGCCTTGACTAGACAGACTTTTGTTGGCAAAGTAATGTCTCTGCTTTTAAATATGCTATCAAGGTTGGCCATAACCTTCCTTCCAAGGAGTAAGCGTCTTTTAATTTCATGGCTGCAGTCACCATCAGCAGTGATTCTGGAGCCCAAAAAAATAAAGTCTGACACTGTTTCCACTGTTTCCCCATCTATTTCCCACGGAGTGATGGGACCAGATGCCATGATCTTAGTTTTCTGAACGTTGAGCTTTAAGCCAACTTTTTCACTCTCCTCCTTCACCTTTATCAAGAGGCTCTTTAGTTCTTCTTCACTCTCTGCCATAAGGGTGGTGTCATCCGCATATCTGAGGTTATTGATATTTCTCCTGGCAATCTTGATTCCAGCTTGTGTTTCTTCCAGCCCAGCATTTCTCATGATGTACTCTGCATATAAGTTAAATAAGCAGGGTGACAATATACAGCCTTGACGGACTCCTTTTCCTATTTGGAACCAGTCTGTTGTTCCATGTCCAGTTCTAACTGTTGTTTCCTGACCTGCATACAGGTTTCTCAAGAGGCAGGTCAGATGGTCTGGTATTCCCATCTCTTTCAGAATTTTCCACAGTTTCTTGTGATCCACACAGTCAAAGGCTTTGGCATAGTCAATAAAGCAGAAATAGATGTTTTTCTGGAACTCTCTTGCTTTTTCGATGATCCAGTGGATGTTGGCAATTTGATCTCTGGTTCCTCTGCCTTTTCTAAAACCAGCTTGAACATCTGGAATTTCACGGTTCATGTATTGCTGAAGCCTGGCTTGGAGAATTTTGAGCATTACTTTACTAGCATGTGAGATGAGTGCAATTTTGTGGTAGTTTGAGCATTCTTTGGCATTGCCTTTCTTTGGGATTGGAACGAAAACTGACCTTTTCCAGTCCTGTGGCCACTGCTGAGGTTTCCAAATTTGCTGGCATATCGAGTGCAGCACTTTCACAGCATCACCTTTCAGGATTTGAAATAGCTCAACTGGAATTCCATCACCTCCACTAGCTTTGTTCGTAGTGATGCTTTCCAAGGCCCACTTGACTTCACATTCCAGGATGTCTGGCTCTAGGTGAGTGATCACGCCATCGTGATTATCTGGGTCATGAAGATCTTTTTTGTACAGTTCTTCTGTGTATTCTTGCCATCTCTTCTTAATATCTTCTGCTTCTGTTAGGTCCATACCATTTCTGTCCTTTATCGAGCCTATCTTTGCATGAAATGTTCCTTTGGTATCTCTAATTTTCTTGAAGAGATCTCTAGTCTTTCCCAATCTGTTGTTTTCCTCTATTTCTTTGCACTGATCGCTGAGGAAGGCTTTCTTATCTCTCCTTGCTATTCTTTGGAACTCTGCATTCAGATGGGAATATCTTTCCTTTTCTCCTTTGCTTTTTGCTTCTCTTCTCTTCCCAGCTATCTGTAAGGCCTCCTCAGACAGCCATTTTGCTTTTTTGCATTTCTTTTCCATGGGGATTTTCTTGATCCCTGTCTCCTGTACAATGTCACGAACCTCTGTCCATAGTTCGTCAGGGATTCTGTCTATCAGGTCTAGTCCCTTAAATCTATTTGTCACTTCCACTGTATACTCATAAGGGATTTGATCTAGGTCATACCTGAATGGTCTAGTGGTTTTCCCTACTTTCTTCAATTTAAGTCTGAATTTGGCAATAAGCAATTCATGATCTGAGCCACAGTCTGCTCCTGGTCTTGTTTTTGCTGACTGTATAGAGCTTCTCCATCTTTGGCTGCAAAGAATATAATCAATCTGATTTCGGTGTTGACCATCTGGTGATGTCCACGTGTAGAGTCTTCTCTTGTGTTGTTGGAATAGGGAAGAAATTATGATAGGTCATAAATTATCATAAAATATGATAGGTCAAGAAATTATGGTAGGTCATAAATCAATATCAAACACAGTATCCAGATGACAGAAACCAAAAATACCACTCTTTCTCATACCACAACTAGAATATTAAGTCCAGCTCTGGATGCCACTTTTCCAAAGAATGTGAACAAACTGGGTGGATTCAGTATAGATTAAGTAGGATTAAATGGATGGAATTATCTTAAAAAAGAGAAGGTCAAGATGAGACAGACATGCCCAAGCATCTCAAGAGCTATGTTTATAGAAGAGGAAACTGACTTGTTCTGTAAGGATCTAGAAGCAAAGCAAAATCAAGATACTCATCATTTGCAGTAAAGCACAAAACTTGAGTAATTAACGAAAACGTAGAGTTTCTAAAGCAGAAGTAATTTTTGTTTTCCAGGAAAGAATGCATCCACAAGCAAGGGGACTGTTTTTTTTTTTTTTTTTTTTAGTAACCAGTGATACATCCTTCTCATATGTTGAAGCTAAATGGCTAAAAACGTGTAGAGATTAGAAACACTGCAATGCTTCCATCAAAATATCCCACTGTTAGCAGATAGTGTAGTCTCTGGCAAATATCAAGAACTCCAGAGGCTCTTAGGTAACATGTTAACTAAAAAGAAAAGAATTTCCTGGCTCTATATTTACTATTTGTGTGACCCTAGGGAAGACACTTATCTTTTCAGTGCCTCAGTTTCATAATTTATGAAATTGGGATAATAATAAGGAATAACAATATTTATTGAAGAATTACACAGATGAAAAGAAAGTAAATATAAAGATACACTGGCAACACAGTAAGTATTCAATACACGTATAATTATGATGAACAATCTTGGAGGTTTGGGATCATTATGAATACTAGTAATATAAATAATAGCTAGTGATACCACGTGTATCGCATTTGACAATTCTCATACTGTAGCGCTGAACAAGAACATGGAAAACCTCTTTTAGTGGGGTTCACATTTTACTAGGGGAGACAAAATTCCATAATTTTTATAGGCCTTTCTGCTATAAAGCCTTGCATTCTGTAGAATGAGGCTTATGAAAAATGTAGTTGTTGCAGACTACTTAAAATCTATGGAACTTATAACTAGGGTGCTGATAGAAACTAACAGTTCTAATCAAAGCACTAATGTAGTATTAAACCTCTGCTGGTATCTGCACCCAGCATTACTGTTAAGTCAGGTCCATGAAAAAATTTACTTTCAGTAGAGACCAGTTAATCAAAATTAAAAACCCAATCAGGTTTTAGATTTCTTCACCAATCAAACAAAACAATTTTTCTGAAATTATGGGAAATGTTTTTGCAGCTTCTTCATTTGTACTAGCAGCTATTGAAGCTACTAAATCAGCCATTAGCAAAAGGCATTTCAGCTTTTTTTCTAAAATTACTCAGTCTTTCCATTTGGTTATGAGAAAGCCTGCCTTTGATGGGTGTGAACTTAAACCATGCAGGAAAAAGTCTTCTGCAATCTTATTGACATTGTTCATCTATTTACTAACTGCATGTTGGCTAATTTGTATTACAGAAACACAAACTGCACTTACAGTGACAGTAAGTACTACTCCAAAGAAACAGGTTAGAGGGCGTAGCAAATGTTTTGAGTGGGGCATATCGTCACCTCCCCTTATGGCATTTAACAGAGCTCCTGCCTTCTGGCTCCTGTCTTCCCAGTTTAAGTTCCTGAGGGAACAGACTCCTTTCCAGCATTTGCTCTTTTTACTGTTTTCAGGGGGAAAAAAATGACCAAAATAATTCCTCTGGAGTCAGGTCTTAAGGGAACCATGTGTTCATACTTCTAGACATCTCACTAGCTTAACTAAGAAAGTACTTCAGCTAGAATCTAAATATAAATGAAATGATTTTCATTTTAGTTTTTTTTTTTTTAATGCTTTGGATGTACGGTTTTAGGAGATTTATGTACTTTTGAATTATTCTTGATTCATAGTTTTGATGAGCCAATTCCTCAAGTCCTACCAGTTTATGTAACTGAACATGTTTTTATTTGTATGGGAAAGATAGAGACTGAAAAGGGCAAAATAGATTACTGGGTGCTCTTTCAGTAGAGCCCCAGGCAGCAGGACCAGTGTCCCTTCTTCTCCCTGCTGTACTGCACATACTCTCCAACCCCTGCTGAATTAAACAGTTATCTGAACACCATATCCTACTGCTTGGCATCATTTCAGCAAGCACTGGGCTTATGAAAGTGGAGAGATTTGGTTGGTAGTGAAAGGACTTAGGTTTTTGATCTACTAAAGACAACTGCCGCTGCTGCTAAGTCGCTTCAGTCATGTCCGACTCTGTGTGACCCCATAGACGGCAGCCCACCAGGCTCTGCCGTCCCTGGGATTCTCCAGGCAAGAATACTGGAGTGGGTTGCCATTTCCTTCTCCAGTGCATGAAAGGGAAAAGTGAAAGTGAAGTCGCTCAGTCGTGTCCGACTCTTAGCGATCCCATGGACTGTAGCCTACCAGGCTCCTCCGTCCATGGGATTTTCCAGGCAAGAGTACTGGAGTGGGGTGCCAATGCCATGTCTATTAATCAAGCAGCATGACATCTCTAGTAGCAATGGTGGTGATGGGCATTTGTCAGTCAACCCAGTGGACACAACTGAGTCCTATATATATATTATAGATATATAGTAAATGGGTGAATTATGAGTCCTGAGAACAGAAAGAATGAGAGAAATGATCAGTGATTATTCAAGTGATGACTATCAGAAATTTGCTTAGTTTTTCTTCTTTAACATGTTTTCCTGGAACAGTAAGAGCAGATAAAAAAGACCCAAAAGTATAACTAAAAGATCAGCTTCTTCAAACATCCTCATTTTACCAACTAGAAAAGTTTTAAGTACTTAGTAAGGCATCACCCAACTCAATGGACATGAGTTTAAGCAAACTCCAGGAGATGGTGAAGGACAGGGAAGTCTGGTGTGCTGCAGTCCGTGGGGTTGGACATGACTTAGTGACTGAACAACAACAACAAAGGCATCTTGCTACAACTGCCCTTACACTACTCCTTTGTCAAATGCTAAAATACAGTCTGCATCTTTCTCTCCATTGAGGTTCCTGGATTTTTCCCTTCATCTGAGAAATGTTTTGAAAGTAATAATGTTGCATAAATACAAAAACTTAACTTTTCACTTTTGAAGAACACGGAAAAAAAACATTACTTCATCATTCTATATAGGTTCCTTTCATGGCAGCCCTTTGACACAACATTACTTTCTTTTGTGTAAGTCAACAATATACACACAAGGCTATGTTAGCTGCTATTGCATTTTCCATCCTCCTCTCAAGACAGGTTTCCCAAACTACTTCCAGTTCATCATGCTTCCATTCTGCTCCCAATCTCCCAAACATTTCTGACTACCCGTGACAGCACAAAAACACCCTCTGTTTAGACTCCCCTGGCTTCCAAGACACTACACGATTCCTGACTTCCTATGTCTCTCTTCTCTATCTTTCTTCCATGGGGCTTGTTCCAACCTTCTGAATATGGACATCCCTGAGGTCTAGTCTAGCTCTGGGTGCTTATTTCTATAGTTTCAGCCTTTATTCATTTAAACTGTATATGCTGACAATCTATAAGAAACGGTGACTAAAGTCAACATGGCCTCTACTTTCACGAAACTTACATCCATTTGACTGAGGAAGACAAAAGATATACATGAAAATAATTGAAAAAAAAATTACAAATTGAGATAAATATTAAGAAGGGAAATAAAGTGCAATAAAAAAGACTAAGTGGGGAATATCTACTTCAGATAGAGTGCTGAAGAAAGATCCTCTGAACACCTGACATTTACTGGGATCTAAAGAAAAAGCCCATTATGCAAAAGGGTGTGTATATTCCTTGCAGAGAGGCCAAATGTTCAAGGCTGATAGGTGAATGTGAGAAAGGCTGGCTGTGTTCCAGAAACTCAGAGCAGAGAATATCATAAGTTGATGCTGAAGAGGTAGGCAGAGAGCAAATCATGCAAGGCCCTGTAAGCCCCCAGGAAAGGATCTGGGGTTTATTTTACATGTAAGAGGAAGTTATTGAGGAGTGTTAAAAAGGAGAAGGATAATCCATTCTGACTCTCATTTTAGAAAGATCTCTCTGGCTGCTATGACTTACAGAATGGATGGATAAGGTGCTCACACATTTAGGATTGCCCAAGACAGTCCTAGTTTATATGTTTGTTGTCCTGCTGTAACTGGATTTCTCCATTAACTCCCAGAAAAAGCCACAATATGCAATAAATACATACATATATAAAAAACTTTAAAAAATGAAAAGAGAAAAAGAAAGGAGGTTGATAAAGACATAAGCAGGCCTTTGAGGCAACATTTATCAGATTCCCTTGCTCCTGGTATCCATGCTCTAGCTGGGACTCTGGGGTCCTCCCTTGGATTCTTGACCTTAGGCTTGGGACATGGTCTTGTTCTTATTATCTGGCCATCTCCTGTGGTGAAATAATACTCAATATCTGGTATACAGAAACATATTGAGTGGAATGTGTCTCAACTCATTCATTTCTCACAACGATCCTTGAAGTAGGTATTACCCCCACTTGCAGATAAACAGATAAAGAATCTTGTCTGAAGTCACATGGAGTAAAAGTGGCCAAAGCAGGACTTCAAGCCAGGATATCTGGTCTGGACTCAGTGTTCTTAAGCCCTCTTCTAAAATTACTCCTCAGTGCGAGAGACCTGGACATGTTTAGGGAACTACAAGTAGCTCAGAGCAGCCAGCGTGAGCATGGGGAAAAAGCTGGAAGTAAGTCTAAAAAGGTAGCAAAAGGCTTCAAATCACATGCTACATAGCCTGGCCTTTAACTGGTAGGAGATGGGGTGCACCCCAAGACCTTTAACATATGATCATATTTATGCCTTGGATATGGGCTTCTCTGATGGCTCAGTGGTAAAGAATTCGCCTGCTAATGCAGGAGACGTGGGTTTGATCCCTGGGTCAGGAAGAACCCCTGGAGAAGGAAATGGCAACCCACTCCAATATTCTTGCCTGGACAATCCCATGAATAGAGGGGCCTGGCAGACTACAGTCCATGGGGTTACAAAGAGTTGGACACAATTTCTCAACTAAACACCACCACCAATGCCTTGGATAGATAAATAACTCTGTGGAGAACAAACTTGGGAGATGAGCAGTAAGAGTCTGGTTCCTGACCGAGCTTTTTCTAAAGACTGGATATCTGCCTCCTTCCAGGACGAGGCCTTTGGACACCTGTTGTGAAGAGTCTGCTTGCTCCCCATCCATGATGATGCATGGGATTCCCACAACAGAGGCCTGGGCCCTCTGACCATTGGACCTCCCTTCTGGAGCCCAGAGCTGTGCAGTGTGGCTCTCTCAAGCAGAACAAATGCAGATCTTTAAACTCTTCCTCTTTTCTGAGGTCCAAGCCTATATTCTCAGTTCTCTACTGAACATTTCTACTTGTACATAGCCTATGGT
This sequence comes from Giraffa tippelskirchi, assembly GCF_054371585.1. NCBI lineage: Eukaryota > Metazoa > Chordata > Mammalia > Artiodactyla > Giraffidae > Giraffa > Giraffa tippelskirchi. Next base: position 137,445,287 of record NC_137283.1, read on the forward strand.
TATGTGAAATTTAACACGTCTAATACGGAATCTATTCTTCTCTAAACATCACCCTGGTATCCCTATTTTAAAAAAACCTGTTAACAGCCATCATTCTCTCAGTAATCTATGTCTCCTATGTTACCTCTTTCCTTTTGAGTTTCCATCATTAACTCTAGTTTCCAAATATTTCTCATAAGCATACTTCTTTTTCCATTTCCACTGTTCCTTCCTTATTCAGACCCTTAACACCTTGGAAAGTGGATTATAATAGCTTCACAGAGCACCTACTTTCTTCCTGTCTCCACTACCTGCAATTTCATGTGTGCTTTTATTTTAATTTTTTTAAAAAAAATCACCCCTTGATCGTATTATTCTCACGCTCAAATGCCTTATTGTTGCTTATACTGATAAAGTCTCAATTCTTTATCTAACATCCAATGATCTTGATAAATCATGCCCCAATTACCTTTTCTTAATCTATCTCATGTTCTGAAATGCTCTGCTTCATGCCACCTGTTTCCATCTATAAACTTTGTGTACTTTCCTTCTCCTACTATCTTCAGTCAAACTGTTACTCCAGTCTAGAATATCCTACTCCTTTTAAAAATCCCATATTTCCTTTATGATTCAGTTAAGCACCTTCCTACTCTAAACAGCCTTCCCAAACCACTTGAGCCCTGGGAATTACTATGGCACTCAAATCTCATCCCATATTCCTACACTTGAGTACAAGTTGCCTTCATGACATGACATCTGTACTCATTGCTCTGAACTTATATTCAATTCATGTGCTGAGGTTAACTGTTTACAGGCCTTCCTGGTTGCTCAGACAGTAAAGACTTTGCCTGCAGTGCAGGAGACTCGAGTTCGATCCCTAGGTCGGGAAGATCCCCTAGAGAAGGGAACGGATACCCATTCCAATATTCTTGCCTGGAGAATTCCATGGACAGAGGAGCCTGGTGGGCTACAGTCTATGGAATTGCAGAGTTGGACATGACTGAGCAACTAACACTTTCATCTCACTTCACTTTCTAATTAGACCAAGAGCTACTGAGAGACACAAAACATGTTTACACTTTTCTATATTGCTACTTTCCCCATACAACTCTCACAACTACCCAGCACTTGGTATTGTACTGTTATATGGGTACTGCATACCTAATGTTTGTTGATAGTTCAGAAAATAAATTCCTATTATGCCACTGTTGTGTGACAGTTCTCCAGGAATATGACACTTTCAGAATTTTAAAACTTTGTCGGGTAGAGGAATTTAGCAAAGTCAAAAGAGATTTGGGGAAAAATCTGATAAAAACAGATGTCAGTAGGGTATGCTAATGGAAAAAATCAACATAAGCTTCATAATTTACAATGTCTGCAGGAAAACATGCAGATACTTAAGAAAAATGTTATATTATAGACAACTCACAAGTGGTCTTTAAAGAAACCTATTTTGGACTTACACTTGAATTTCAATAGAATTGCTCTGAACTGCTACTTTATTGATAAGTGAAAACAGATTCTTTTATGACTTAAGTTATAAAAGCTTACAGTTTATCAGTTCCCTCTCCACCCTGCAATTACCTTCAGGAAGAGATTGGCCATAGGTTCTATTTTATGAGTTTTATAGGGGCACATTCACCGTAGTTTACATACTATGAATTCCTGGAAAATTCTATAGATTAGAGAAAATAAAGTGCTTCTTTGGATCAAAGACATTTCACTTGAACTCATGTATTTATCTATAAACAAGCTGCCTCTGACAGTATGTTAAAATGTGAAAGACATATTTTATGTAGACAAATGTATAAAGGATATTAAGCTAATATGTGATAATGCAATATGTAGCAATCTTGTGAACCCAGAGTGAGATAAACAATGATAATAATCTAAAAACAAAAACAACTCAAAATGTTGTAGAATTAATATCATATAAACCATAATCATATAATCCAAAAGAGGCTCAGAAAAAAGTTTAATTTGTATGTGTATTTATTAACAAGTTTACTGTTAAGGGCAAGCAACACTACAAATATCTCAGACATATTTTCAGAATAGGAAAATATTCTAAAACACAGCAAAGTTAACCACTGATGAAAAATCATGTGATGAAAGTTTATCAATCAAACCCTTAGAAACCCTAGAGGGAGTTTAACTGTGGAATGAATGAATAGCTTGTTAAATTGGTCTTACAACAATGAAGAATAACGAATCAACATTTAAATTTCCAATCAAGCTAGGATATTTTAATTCTTAATAATTTATGCAACACTTAGAGAGCAAAAGTGTTCCATAACTGGTATAATTCTTATGAGACAGCCTGGAGTTTGTTTCAACTCATGGTAGATGTGCAGACTTCTATGAAAACATAAGCTGTAATTTTATAAACTGACAAAAAATCCCTTTGTTAAAAGAAAAGTGGTTCTCATTAATGGAGGTTGTGAGATCACTGAATAAAATTTAAAAAAAAGAAATAGTATTAGCATTACATGTTTGGAATGTATCAATAGAAGTTTTGGGCTTCCCTGGTGGCTCACACAGTAAAGAATCTGCCTGCAATGCGTGAGACCTGGGCTTGATTCCTAGGTCGGGAAGATCGCCTGGAGAAGATCCTCCAGTATTCTTGCCTGGAGAATCTCATGGACAGAGAAGCCTGGCGGGCTACAGTCCATGGGGTTGCAAAGAGTTGGACACCACTGAGCGACTAGACTAACACATTCACTTCTCAACAGAAACTTTACAAAAATGATTGACTACAATAGGCCATATTGATGTTATTTGAATTTTATCTTACCTGTTTTCACTGGAAGAGATTCAAAAACAGTTTTCCTCAAATCACTAAAAATTCCTTATATGTTCAACATGGTTTACCATGTTTTAATTCCACCAGAAAATAGGAAAAGCTACGGGAACTGCTGTGCATATGACTGTACATTAAAGGGCAGGTAGGTTTTAACTATGTTTCTCGTGTAATAATGTACAATAAGAAAAGACCAAACATGTGGGTGGAAGACTTCCTTATGCTAGTTGCTATTTCTCTCTGGTTTGCAAATAAGTCCTTTATTTAAAGTAACTATGGGACTCAAGCCTATGCTGATTTAACTATTAACTAACTTTTACACCTGCCTTTCAGGGTTCAGACAATGACCTCTGATTAATCTGAGTTTGATATTATCCTTAACTTGCTGTAGGCTATAAGCAGGTGCAGCAACTAGCTCTTAAAGTGGCATGATCTAATTATTTTCACATAAACTAATATTAGGGTTTCCAGGTGGCTCAGCAGTAAAGAATCTGCCTGCCAATGCAGGAGATTCAGGTTTGAGCTGGGATCGGGAAGATCTGGAGAAGAGAATGGTAACCCACTCCAGTATTCTTGCCTGGGAAATCGCATGGACAGAGGAGTCTGGCAGGGCTCCAGTCCATGGGGTTGCAAAAGAGTTGGACATGACTTGGCGACTAAACAACAACAACAATCTTAATATTATGATTGTATCATGTCTTATTTGCTTTTCCTATAATAGTAACATATCTGAGTGAATACCATTCAGGCCAAAAATCAGTGAAAAGAAAGCCACGTTTATGCATCAAATCTGAGCTAAGATATTCGGTATAAAGAAAATACAAGAAAATCTGTAGTATGTGAGCAGGCAAAACAGACTACCTATACAAAGGGATAACTATCATACTGATATTCACTGTCTCTCCCAAGCTACTAAATGACAGAAGGCAAAAGATGATCAGTTTCCAAGTGTTTTAAAGGGAAAAGGACTAAAACCCCTGGCAAGCTGTCTTGTGCAAAGACAAATAAGAGATATTTTAAAATACGCAGATTGAGGTAATATAACTTTCAATTTATATTTCTTGAAAAAAAAAACCTTGAAAATATACTCCTGGATATGAACAAAATGCAGAGCTCTGAATCCAAAAAAAAAGTAGTGATTATTAAAGTCAGTGAAGAAGAGAGGTTTGATTCTTCTTGGTGGAGGAGGTCATGACATGGGGGGACATTCTGTTTTACTTTGTATCAAAGACATCTCCAAACACAGCTATGGTATTACCGCATCAAAAAGAAAAAAAAAAAACTAAATTAAAATTCACATAATAAGTGGAAAAAAGGAAACAAGTAAATTGAGTGAGAAAGAACACAGAACCAAGGGACAAAAGGGGTTTTGTTCTTAGGCTAACTGATATTCACTTAATATAGGTGCATCCCACTATAAGGCTACAGGATCAAGCTATTCTCTGTAACCATATAGTTACAGAAAGGTTCATTCCGACTTGAAACATTAAGAAACACATTTTTCTCCTTCAAGGAGGCCTGAGAAAGTCTTGTTTCCTTCCCTTGCTGCATAGTCATACCTAGCATCTAGCACCCTCTTAGACCCCAGCCATTTCATGGTAGTACTTGGATGAAGAGGAAATGTAGAGAGGTTGGCTAGAAACTGGTGGCTAGGTATGAGACCAAGGGTCATGCAGAGCCTCAGCCATTCTGAAATCCTTGCCCACTCCCCCTTTATTTTTTTCCCCAGGCCCAAGGAGTTATCTCTCCTTTTCAGACAATATTGACTGAAAAGTTTGAACTTATATATATGGCACTTTGTTAAATTTTTAGACAAACTTTTTCTTATTTCTTTTATCTCTAAATATTTTATTCTCTTAAAACTCTTTAGGGGAAATAAGGGCACAATGATACAAAGGATGAAAATTAGGTAAATTATATTTCTATGAAAATTAGACTTTACCTACCCTGGGGCCCAGAGGAGACTGGGTAATGAACAGAGTTGTGATTCTGTTTAGCAGTTATGGAGAAAGGGCCAAGGGTAACTTTGGTTAGTCAGCAAGCTGAGAGACTGTGGGCAAGAGGAGAAAGCTTAATTTGCTGAAGAGAGACAGAAGGAGAAGAGCTCAGAAAGAGATGTCAGAAAGGAAGACTGGCTCAAATCGAACCTGGGGAATTAATGAGTGTTTGGAGAGTGACTGTATAAAAGAACATTTTCAAACTTATTGGCTACCCAGAATATAAATGTTATTAATATATTAGGAGCCACCATTTAATAATCCAACTGGGCGAACATAACCAAAGACCAACAATATCTAAACTATTATGCATTTGATTTTGTTCCTAATTCACTGGTGTCATTTTGAGATTAGGGCGTTACTGCAAATGGTACTATCATTATTTCTCAGGATTTCGTGAATATTTGGTTCTATTATCATTTAATTAACATGGGAATCTGCCATCGGCCTACAGGGTGAGACAAAAACACCTGTCAGGTTGTACTTTTCTGAGTTCCAAAATGTACAAAACACCCAGAAATGTAAACAAGGTGTGGCAGAAAAGACTACAGGAATAAAATAAATTTCAAAAGTATATAACCAAATGAGTAGATCAATCAAATGGCTTAAAATAATGAATTTTCTATAATTGCTAGCCTTCCTTTTTTTTTTTTTTAGTCCATGACCTATTTTAATCTCTAAGTTCAAACAACAGACCATGCCCTAAATATGCCAGCATCATGGTGGGCACTGGGTGCTTTCACAACGTTCTTTTCTCATTGTTCATCCCATACAGCCCAGTATACTCTGGGTCTAGCTTTATAAGATGTACTTCAGTTTCATAGAATCAGCTCTGATGTCAGCACCTCTCATCCCAGACTGAAGATGTATCTAGAAATATGGCTAAAACATCATTTTCTTCTTGCCAATATTTTAAATGCAAAGGGCAAAAGTAGCATCATTTGATACAATGATTTGGTTCTTGCTGCTGCCATCTTTTTTTTTGCCTATTGTGAGCCCTTCTCAACCCATTTCCTTGCTCCTACTGTAGAAGGGGGTTTTGAGTACTTTGCTGCTATAGCCTTCTATTTTTAATATTAGTGAATAAAACTTACATAATGTAATGGCTACTCTTTTAGCATACTCACTAAAGGATAAATGAACACACTATGCTCATGCACTTTTCATGATTATGCTGATGATTAATTCCTCAAACACCAGTCTTTTCTGAAGTCCCACACATTAAGTTACCAAATTTGCTGAATCAATTATATGGACTTATTACAAACAGAAAATAGAATCAATTTGTCTGTGAGAAAAATATTGATTATCAATAAAATTCAAATACAGCTTAATACTTCTTTATTTTCTTAAAAATGGTATTTTAGTAAAGCTTTCTCACAATAGGAAATGCTGAATTGTATGGAGTACTTGAAAGATTTATTATATAGAAAGGATAAGAAACAATAATATGTTTAGTAAGATATATTCTAGTCTATTTTATATGAATCTTTGAAGTGGGAACCAGCAACTGAAGTATATTTCATTCATACAAATACTATGTACAGAAATTAAAAGGGAAATTTAATTGTCTTCCTTCAATACTATCTTCTATAATTATTTTTAATATAGTAAATAGACATCATAATCATATAACGTCTTTTGTTGTCTGGTCATAATAGAAGAGGGGTAAAAAATTAGATTTCACTTCTATAGTAACAAAGCATAGCAATCTACAGGAGAAATGAAGCATAATGGCCTACTTTTACTATTATAAAACATTCACTCTAAAAATCATGATGCCAGTGCACAAAATAACGCTCATTTTCACAAGGGTGTAAATCAATTTGCATAAAGATGTTAAGTACTTTATCAAAAGTATAAAGCTTCTTAATTAAAAACCATTCTATTCATAACACTAATATAAGTAAGTACTTATAAAATTGATAGAGCATCTTACTTTCCTGTATCTTAGCAAAAATTGGTAGTTTTTCTTCACTAAGGTTAATTTTTAAAGAGATATAACTCTTGGCAAAAGGTAGGTTACATGAGTTTTCTACAATGACATTTTGTATCACTATAACCAGTATCATTTTGTGCCTTCTTAACAGTTTTAGCAATGTAGAAATAGATTGCCTTACCGTTGGTGCTGTATCTACACGGTGGTTACAAGGCTTTCTTTCTATGCTCATAATCCCTGTGAAATGAAAAGATTGTGAATATTTGCTTATTATACCTAAACATTTTATTTTAAAAACATTTGTGTCAGCAAGACATGACTCCTATAGCTTACAAGGAAAAAACCTCACTTGGATTGCAGAATCCTTTAAAGTGGCATCATGAATTCTTTGGTCAGAAACAGTTGGAGAGTTTAGTTAACTAAGAGACCTGTCTTAAGGTGAGCAAAGCCAATTTTCCCATTCAACTGTCATATAGCAATAGCACAAGATGTGTCCTTACTCTGTTCTCAGCTCAAAAATTATACCATTATCTTCCTCTGCTGCACTTCTTAGATCAAGGTTTTGCTTCTGTCTTGAGGTCATCAAGTTTTCATAGAGAAATATGAAAAGTCTATGAAAAGAATCACTTTCTTATTTTCTCAATAAGAATAAATAAATCTATTCAAATTTCCCTTTGGTCATCTGACTTCCTACTGATGATAGTCAGCTATTTATTCAATCACCACAGAGGTACTTGAAGAAAAAAAGTTCCCCTCATTCTCTCCTTTAAAATGACAATATAGACTGCTAACCTTGAGAAAAATCATTTTATCATGCATAGATTTATCTTTTTGTTCCCACTGTCCTCTACTACCTTCCATTGTAATAAACATCTTCTAAGGATGTAACACACTGCATCTCATCTGTAAAGATACTGGTTCAAAGTCAAGGTCAAGTTTAAAATGAACACGGGGTGGCTCTCATTTACTTTTCAATCTTTGTCAGTCAGCAAACCAACATGTGATGAGTTTAATAGTTTGTTTAAATAATGCTAAAAGCTGTCATGCAGGGCTGGTTAGAAGTGAGAACTGCAAAGTACTGTCAATAGCAAATAGCACAATTCCCAGCTGAAACAAAACACTAGGTACTCTCATCTGTAGGCCTTTAACTCATTTTTCTTAAAGGACAATAAACAAGTGAGATGAACACAAAGAAATCGCTTTTGATCACTTTTGCAAGAGTATGTTCAAAATGAACAGTGATTTAAACATGATTTAAAAAATAATTTGTTTCATTCAAAAAATATTCTCAATATCTGTTAGCCAGTGAAGTATAAACTACTATACTCTTTATTCACTCAACTAATATTTATTACAGTTTTAAGTGGCTATTTGGTACTCAGTGATAAAAGATAAATTATAACGGAGCTCAGCTCAGTGCTCTGTGATAACCTAGAGGGGTAGACTGGGAGGGTGGGAGCAAGGGGATATATGTACACATATGGCTAATTCAAGATGCTGTACAGCAGAAACTAACATGACATTGTAAAGCAATTATGTTCCAATTTTTAAAAAACTATATAAAAAATAAAAAAGATAAGATTATAAAGGATAAATTATGATTTCTGACCTTAAGAGTCTAGTAAAACAGGTGTCCTTCTTTGAAGAAATACTAGACAGCAAATTAACAGCTCTGTATTAAATGTATTAATAATAACTGTGTCTTTAAAGTAATTTTGATGGAAAGACATTTGTATTTATAGATAACACTAGCCTTGAATAAACAATTTAAAAACCCAAGTAAAACATATTTGAAAATATTCAAATAATGCTGACTCTTACTGTAGACTTTAATGACACTGAAGAAGTATACAGAACTAATGGTGAAATCCTTGTCTCTCCAGCCCCCACATTCTCACAGTCCTCTCTAGCTGCAACCACTAAGCACAGTCTGGCACAACACTCTGGCTTTTAAATGAGGGTGGTCATACCACAGGGTTCAGGAATTAGCAACATCTTACATATGTGTTCTCACTACTATAATCTGACTGCCATAAAACTGGCCTAGGCTGATTACTGATTTTAAACTTCTTATCCAATTAGAAAGTAATTTCAAAGTGATGGAAAAAATAAAAAAACTAAAACCACCTAAAATCTACATCCTTAGCTTATAAAAGTACAAAGAAAAAAAACACATATTTTACAGTTTCAACTTTAGGATAAGAATGTGCTGCAAACTAGAATTTTAAAATGGATTATCTATAGACATAAGCTTAGTTTTAAATTTAGATCGCCTATGAAAATTATATCATTTGGTAATAAATCATACATATTTGTTCAAGCTTTCAACAGAGAATATACAGAAAGGAATAAGCTTAACGAAAAACAATCCCAAATAGTTTGCTGTTTTAAGTAAATTTTACCTAAAATATCTATATTTATATTTTATTTCACTTTCATCTGGTCGTACATTCCAGATGTTTCTGTGAAAGTATTTCTTGGATGGAATTAACATTCCAATTAGCAGACCTTGAATAAAGTATATTGCCCTCCACAATGTGACTGGGCTTCATCAAGCCAGCTGAAGGCCTTGCTTTCACTAGCGTGTGTCTAAACGTGTCTTTGTTATAATTAATCTTTTTGGGGACTTGACAAGCCCCTTAATCAGGAAACTTTATTTAATTCTTCACATTTTATTTTTACCTTCTTAATTTTTATCTTTTGAAAATCGTTTCACTTAATCTTTTAGGTGAGCATCTTCTTTTTTACTTTGTCTAATGCTTTTAAAATCTGAAATCATATTTAGTTCCTTTCCAGAGGCCTACAAAGGGAATGGCACAAGCTGGACATATCTCACAGGATGAAGTTTATTCTCTGGGATCTCACAGCCCATGGATCAGGCAGGGGGGTGAGATGGGAGGACTGCATCCTCTTTGGTGCTGAGCAAAGACCTGTGCACAGAAAACAGGCCTCTTCTCAAGATGTGGGCAGAACATGGGATTTCCAGAGTTCACTGAGGTCTTTTAGCCAGCAGAAGCTATAAATCCCCTGTTGTTGTTCAGTCATTAAGTTGTGCCTGACTCTTTGTGACCCCATGGACTGCAGCACCCCAGGCTTCCCTATCCTTTATTATCTTCTGGAGATTGCTCAAATTCATGTCCATTGAGTTGCTGATGCCCCTGAACCATCTCATCCTCTGTCGCCCCCTTTTTCTCTGGGCAACTGGTTATTCTCTGTCACTTTAATGTTGGTAGTGCACCCAGGGTCTGGCAGATCCTATGGGCAACAGTGGTCCTCAAAGGGGGCCAAATACACCAAGGGCTCCATCCACCTGGAGGAATCTGCTTCCAGGGCCAGTTACTGGGAGATGGCTGAATCTGCCACTGATGAGACTTGAGAGAAGCTTACTCCTGTTCTTCAGTAGAGCAGCAACAGTGGCACAGGTTCCCTTTCAGTGTTATGCTACAGCTCAGACATCAAGCAGTAGAGTTGGGACCACAGTTATGTGCCTGCAGAGAAAACTAACTCTGGTAAGGAGTTTCAGTAACTTAGATCATGGCATCCGGTCCCATCACTTCATGGCAAATAGATGGGGAAACGGTGGAAATAGTGAGAGACTTTATTTTTTAGGGGGCTCCAAAATCACTGCAGATGGTGACTGTAGCCATGAAATTAAAAGACGCTTATGCCTAGGAAGAAAAGTTATGACCAACCTAGACAGCATATTAAAAAGCAGAGACATTACTTTGCCAACAAAGGTCCATCTAGTCAAGGCTATGGTTTTTCCAGTAGTCATGTATGGATGTGAGAGTTGGACTATAAAGAAAGCTGAGCTCCAAAGAACTGATGCTTTTGAACTGTAGTGTTGGAGAAGACTCTTGAGAGTCCCTTGGACTGCAAGGACATCCAACCAGTCCATCCTAAAGGAAATCAGTCCTGAATATTCATTAGAAGGACTGATGTTGAAGTTCCTTTGGCCACCTGATGCAAAGAATTGACTCATTTGAAAAGACCTTGATGCTGGGAATGATTGAAGGCAGGAGAAGGGGATGACAGAGGATGAGATGGTTGGATGGCATCACTGACTCAATGGACACGAGTTTGAGTAAACTCCAGGAGTTGGTGATGGACAGGGAGGCCTGGCGTGCTGCAATCCATGGGGTCACAAACAGTCGGACGCCACTGAGTGACTGAACTGAACTGAAAGTGAAAGTCGCTCAGTCATGTCCGACTTTTTGCGACCCCATGGACTGTAGTCCACCAGGCTCCTCCGTCCATGGGATTCTCCTGGCAAGAATACTGGAGTGGGTTGCCATTTCCTTCTCCAGAGAAAACAGTATGAAGAAAATGTTAAAGCACTTCTAAAATACATAAATGTAGTCTTAAACAAATGGAAAGACATCCTTTGTTCTAAGACAATGTAACAGCACGTGAATTTAAGGTGATTTCAGTAAAAAAGTTTTTACCCTACCACTAGACAAGTTGATTCTAAAATTCACACAGAATAGGGAATTCCCTGATGGCCCAGTGGTTAGGGCTCTGCACTTCCACTGCAGGGCACACAGGTTTGATCCCTGGTCAGGAACTAAGATCCCGCATGCTGTGCTGTGAGGCCAAAAAGAATACATAAAGTAAAAATACAGAACATGCAAGAACAGCTAGAAAAATCATGAAAAACAAAGAAACAAAAAGAGGTTCTAGATGAACTGAGATTAAATGAGACTAAAATGAAATAATGACCAATGTAAGTGCTAATCTGGACTGGATGCTATATGAAACAGGTAAATAAATTTAAAAAGTTACTTAAGACATTTTAGGCATAATTAGGAAAATCTGAATATGAACTGCATATTAAATGATATTATAGTACACTAATTTTCCTAGATGCAATGATGAAACTATGGTTATTTAAAATAATATCTTTCTTTTTGGCAGATATATGAATGAGGTTTTAAAATGCAAGATGCAAATCAAGTTTCATTTTACCTACTTTTTTCCACCTTTCTGCGGTTTTCAAATATTTCAAAATGAAGTTTGAGAAAGGACTGTAGGCTCTTAATAGACTTTCAGTAGGCACACAAGTTTTCAATGGTTTTGAAAATTATAACATATTCCACATAAGCAGAGTAAACAGGCTTAAAATTTTTACTGAAAAAACTTCTCGGAATTATTTAAAACAAAGAGCCAACAAAAAATCAAAACATTCACTCAGGATTGATTATAACATCTTCCTAAAAATGAGAGAAAACTTCACAATTAGTGTGTGAATGTACTATATTTTACATGTTGATAGCTCCACTCAATAAATCTACTATGTTTATTAAAAATAATAACTTTCTGGGAAAATCACTGTCCACTCAGAGATATGAGTTGCTTATAATTCTCTACTGTTAGATTTTGCTCCTTTACAATTAGGAAAAAAATACATTCCAAAGGACAATTTATTAGTATAATACATTCTGACACTGGAGCTCTTCTGTAATTCAGAGAAAGACTGGCTCTTGCAATGATCAGATATGTGATATACCTGATAACTGGGCAAGTTATTTATCCACTCTATGCCTTCATTTCCTCATTCAGTACAGGGGAAGCTCCCTGGCTGATGGGAGGATTCAACTAGCTAATTAATATAAAACATACTTCAAACTGTACCTGGCATACTGAACACTAAACATAATTGATATATATTCAGGATGATTATTTCGAGTTTAATGTTTAAAATATCCGAGCCAGAAGGAGATCAAGCTGGCAGAGCAGAAGGATGCTGAGTTCACCTCTGCCAATGAACACCTCAAAAAAACATCTACACATGGAGTATTCTCGTTGAAAGCAAACCAGAGACTGGCAGAAAGACTCGTCTACACCCAAGCCTGTAGAGAAAGATCATACAGAGTCGCAGAGGAAGGGAGGAGAAGCAGTCAGGTCGGAACCTGTGCCCCGAGGAGGAGACACAGAAGAGGAAGGGGATGTCAGCGACTCAAAGATCCTCCCTGGGGAGTAAGAGGTTTGAACCATATATTGGGCACCCCACCTCTAAGGTTCACAAACCAGGAAGATGAATCTCCTTAGCGGGGTCTGAAAACCAGTGCGACTCACAGGAGACCTGCAAGAAATTGAGGCTTCACTCAAGAAGAGTATGCGCATGTGTGTTTACTCCCTGAAAAAGGCAGAGGAACCTGACTGAAACCGCCCAGGGCTCAGGCCAGTTTCCCACAACTGCCTCAGCGCTTGACCCAGCCCACCCCAGGTGCCTGCTCCAGCCCCTCTTGCCCTGGTGCAGCTCTCAGAGCTGCTAATATTGAGAAGAGTGGTCTCTTGTGCGGGATGGAGCTGGCTTGGACCCGACACAGCATGTGAACAGGGTGCAGGCAACAATGGCTGACACTCATGGAGGCAGCAGATCAGGCGTGGTCTGGAACTCTGATTGGTGTCCCGTGACCATCCCAGCATGTGCCCAAGCCTGGGGCAGTGGATGTCTGCTTTGGCTCCTGTTGCTCCAGCACTGCTCTTTTCTGGGGAGAAGGTGCCATTGCCAGTAGTGGGGAGAATGTACTTAAAAGAAATGGAATAAGCTCAGATCTGCCCCTTAGGGCTTCTGCTCCATAACCTTGGGACCCATCCCCACTCTTGATATGGTGGTGATGCTCACTGAACAAAGGATAAGCTCATGCTCACATGTGACTCTAGCTCCAGCCCCTGCATCTCTAGCCCCACTTTCCACCAAGGTGATAGATGCTACTACACCCTAGGGGAAAGCACAACCCTTGCTCCTTTCAGATCCAAGTCTAACATCAAAGCCACTAGGCACTAACATAGTACATAGGACGGTTGCATACAAGAACACCTCTTCAAGACTTCAAGACTGTAATGGTTAACTGTTTCACCTAATTTCATACACACATAAAAAGTTAAGCAAAATAAGACATAAGGTTTTGTTTCAAATGAATGAACAAGAAAAAAAACCCTGAAAGCACAACTAATGAAACAGATAATTTACCAGAAAAAGAGTTCAAATTATTAGTAATAAGAATACTAACTGAACTTGGGAAAGAATAGATGAACAAGTGAGAATTTTAACAAAGAACTAGAAATCATAAAGAAAGAACCAGTCAGAACTAAAGAATACAATAACTGAAATGAAAAACATACTAGAAAGAATTAATGGCAGACAAGGTAATACAGAAGAATGCATAAATGATCTGAAAGACAGAACAATGCAAATCATCTAATCAGAATAGCAAAAAGAAAAACAAAATTCAACAACCATTCATGATTAAAAACTCTCATCAAAATTAGGGTGTGTGTGTGTGTGTGTGTGTGTGTGTGTGTGTGTGTGTGCGCGGTCAGTTGCTCACTCATGTCTGACTCTTTGCAACCCCGTGGACTGTAGCCCACCAAGCTTCTCTGTCCATGGCATTTTTTCAGGCAAGAATACTGGAGTTGGTTGCCATTTCCTACTCCAAGGGATCTTTCCAGATGCAGAGATTGAACTTGCATCTCTTGTGTCTTCTGCATTGGCAGATGGCTTCTTACCACTGTGCCACCTGGGAGGGAACATATTCCAACATAATAAAGGCCACTGATGATAAACCTATAGCTAACACTATACTCAGTGGTGATGAGCTAAAAGCTTTCCCTCTAAAATCAGAAATAAGACAAGGATGCCCACTCTTACTACTTCTATTTATCATTATATTGGAAGTCTTAGGTACAGCAGTCAAACAAAAAAGAAAAAAGAAAAGAAAGGAAAAGAAATAAAAGGCATCCAAATTGGAAAGGAAGAAGTAAAACTGTCACCATTTGCAGATGACATGATATTATAACAGAAAATCCTAAACTCTCCACCCAAAACTCTTAGAACTAATAAATGAATTCAGTAAAGTTGCAGGATACAAGATTAACATACAGAAATTTGTTGATTTTGTATATTGTAACAATGAACTGAAGAATTCATGCTTTCAAACTGTGGTGTTATAGAAGACTCTTGAGATTCCCTTGGAAAGTAAGGAGATCAAACCATTTACTCTTAAAGGAAATCAACCCTGAATACTCTTTGGAAGGACTGATGCTGAAGCTGAAGCTCCAATATTTTGGTCACCTAATGTGAACGCTGGGCTGGAAGAAACACAAGCTGGAATCAAGACTGCCGGGAGAAATATCAATAACCTCAGATATGCGGATGACACCACCCTTATGGCAGAAAGTGAAGAAGAACTAAAGAGCCTCTTGATGAAGGTAAAGGAGGAGAGTGAAAAAGTTGGCTTAAAGCTCAACGTTCAGAAAACTAAGATCATGGCGTCTGGTCCCATCACTCCATGGGAAATAGATGGGGAAACAGTGGAAACAGTGTCAGACTTTACTTTTTTGGGCTCCAGAATCACTGCTGATGGTGACTGCAGCCATGAAATTAAAAGACGCTTACTCCTTGGAAGGAAGGTTATGGCCAACCTAGATAGCATATTTAAAAGCAGAGACATTACTTTGCCAACAAAAGTCTGTCTAGTCAAGGCTATGGTTTTTCCAGTGGTCACGTATGGATGTGAGAGTTGGACGGTGAAGAAAGCTGAGCACCGCAGAATTGATGCTTTTGAGCTGTGGTGTTGGAGAAGACTCTTGAGAGTCCCTTGGACTGCAAGGAGATCCAATCAATCCATCCTAAAAGAGATCAATCCTGGGTGTTCATTGGAAGGTCTGATGTTGAAGCTGAAGCTCCAATACTTTGGCCACCTCATGCGAAGGGTTGACTCATTGGAAAAGACCCTAATGCTGGGTAGGATTGGGGGCGGGAGGAGAAGGGGACAACAGAGGATGAGATGGTTGGATGGCATCACCGACTCGATGAACATGGGTTTGGGTAGACTCCGGGAGTTGGTGATGGACAGGGAGGCCTGGCGTGCTGCAATTCATGGGGTCGCAGAGAGTCGGACACGACTGAGCGACTGAACTGAACTGAACTGAATGTGAACAGCTGACATATTGGAAAAGACCCTGATAGCAAAGATTGAAGGCAGAAGGAGTGAGAAGGCAATAGAGGATGAGATGGTTGGATGGCATCACCGATTCAATGGCATGAACTTGGGCAAACTTTAGGAGATGGTGAGGGACAGGGATGTCTGGTGTGCTGCAGTCCATGAGGTCGTGAAGAGTTGGACACGACTTGTTGACTAAACAACAACAACAACAATGAACTATCAGAAAGAGAAAGCAAGAAAATAATGACATTTAAAATTGCATCATAAAGAATAAAATACCTAGGAATAAACATAAGCAAATTTGGAAAACTCAGCAGTGGCCACAGGACTGGAAAAGGTCAGTTTTCAATCCAATCCCAAAGAAAGGCAATGCCAAAGAATACTCAAACTACCGCACAATTGCACTCATTTCACATGCTAGCAAAGTAATGCTTAAAATTCTCCAAGCCAGGCTTCAGCAATACGTGAACCGTGAACTTCCAGATGTTCAAGCTGGTTTTAGAAAAGGCAGAGGAACCAGAGATCAAATTGCCAACATCTGTGGATCATTGAAAAAGCAAGGGAGTTCCAGAAAAACATCTATTTCTGCTTTATTGACTATGCCAAAGCCTTTGACTGTGTGGATCACAATAAACTGTGGAAAATTCTGAAAGAGACGGGAATACCAGACCACCTGACCTGCCTCTTGAGAAACCTGGATGCAGGTCAGGAAGCAACAGTTAGAACTGGACATGGAACAACAGACTGGTTCCAAATAGGAAAAGGAGTACGTCAAAGCTGTATATTGTCACCCTCCTTATTTAACTTATCTGCAGAGTACATCATGAGAAACGCTGGGCTGGAGGAAGCTCAAGCTGGAATCAGGATTGCTGGGAGACATATCAATAACCTCAGATATGCAGATGATACCACCCTTATGGCAGAAAGTGAAGAAGAACTAAAGAGCCTCTTGATGTTCCCTTTTCTCCACACCCTCTCCAGCATTTATTGCTTGTAGACTTTTGGATAGCAGCCATTCTGACTGGTGTGAAATGATACCTCATTGTGGTTTTGATTTGCATTTCTCTAAATGCTAGAGAGGGTGTGGAGAAAAGGGAACCCTCTTACACTGTTGGTGGGAATGCAAACTAGTACAGCCACTATGGAGAACAGTGTGGAGATTCCTTAAAAAACTGGGAATAGAACTGCCATATGACCCAGTAATCCCACTGCTGGGCATATACACCGAGGAAACCAGAATTGAAAGAGACGCATGTAACCCAATGTTCATCGCAGCACTGTTTACAATAGCCAGGACATGGAAGCAACCTAGATGTCCATCAGCAGACGAATGGATAAGGAAGCTGTGGTACATATACACAATGGAATATTACTCAGCCATTAAAAAAAATACATTTGAATCGGTTCTACTGAGATGGATGAAACTGGAGCCCATTATACAGAGTGAAGTAAGCCAGAAAGAAAAACAACAATACAGTATACTAATGCATATATATGGAATTTGAAAGATGGCAACGATAACCCTATATGCGAGACAGAATAAGAGACACAGATGCATGGAACAATTTTATGGACTCTGAGGGAGAAGGTGAGGGTGGGACGTTCTGGGAGAATAGCATTGAAACATGTATATTATCATATGTGAAACAGAACTCCGTTCCATGTTCGATGCATGAGACAAGGGCTCAGGGCCGGGGCAATGGGAAGACCCAGAGGGATGGGATGGGGAGGGAGGTGGGTGGGGGGTCCAGGAAGGGGAACACATGTAAACCCATGGCTGATTCATGTCAATGTATGGCAAAAACTATTACAATATTGTAAAGTAATTAGCCCCCAACTAAAATAAATAAATTTATATATATAAAAAAAAAAGAGCCTCTTGATGAAAGTGAAAAAGAAGAGTGAAAAAGTTGGCTTAAAGCTCAACATTCAGAAAACTAAGATCATGGCATCCGGTCCCATCACTTCATGGCAAATAGATGGGGAAACAGTGGAAACTGTGGCTGACTTTATTTTTTGGGGCTCCAAAATCACTGCAGATGGTGACTGCAGCAATGAAATTAAAAGATGCTTACTCCTTGGAAGAAAAGTTATGACCAACCTAGACAGCATATTAAAAAGCAGAGACATTACTTTGCCAACAAAGGTCCGTCTAGTCAAGGCTATGGTTTTTCCAGTAGTCATGTATGGATGTGAGAGTTGGAATATAAAGAAAGCTGAGCGCTGAAGAACTGATGCTTTTGATCTGTGGTGCTGGAGAAGACTCTTGAGAGTCCCTTGGACTGCAAGGAGATCCAACCAGTCCATCCTAAAGGAAATCAGTCCTGAATATTCACTGGAAGGACTGATGTTGAAGTTGAAACTCCAATACTTTGGCCACCTGATGTGAAGAGCTGACTCAATGGAAAAGACCCAGGTGCTGGGAAAGATTGAGGGCAGGAGGAGAGCCGACAGAGGATGAGATGGCTGGATGGCATCACCGACTCAATGGACATGAGTTTGGGTGGACTCTTGGAGCTGGTGATGGAGAGGGATGCCTGGGGTGCTGCGGTTCATGGGGTCGCAAAGAGTCAGATACGACTGAGCGACTGAACTGAACTGAACTGAAACTTAACCAAGGAAGTAAAAGATCTACACTCTAAAAACTATAAAGCACTGATAAAGAAAACTGAAGATGATACAAAGAAATGGAAAGATACTATGGATGGACTGGAAGAACTAACAATACTGTTAAAACGTCCATAGTGCTAAAAGCAACCTACAGACTTAAAGCAACCCCCATCAAAATATCCATGACATTTTTCACAGAACTAGAAAAGATAATCCTAAAATTTATATGGAAATACAAAAGATCCTGAACAGCCAAAGTAATCTTTATAAAGTTAGAGATATCATACACCCTGATTTCAGATTATACTACATAGCTACAATTATCAAAACAGCATGGTACTGGCACAAAAACAGACACATAGATCAATGGAACAGAATAGAGAGCCCAGAAGAAACCCCACACATTTATGATCAATTGACCTACAACAGGCAGGTCTGGCTCAACAAAGGAGGCAAGAACAAACAATGGAGAAAAGATAGACCCTTCAATGAGTGATACTGGGGTAACTGGACAGCTAACTGTAAAAAAATATGGAGTTAGAACATTTCTTCACACCAGGTAGAAAAAAAAAAAAAGCTAAAAATAGATGAAAGACCTAAATTAAAGACTGGAAATTATAAAACTGCTAGAAGAAAAAACATAGGTAGAACACACTTTGACATTAATTGAAGCAAATTTTTTTTTCCCCATCTTCTTCTAAGGCAATGATGCAAAAGCAAAAATAAATAAATGGAACCTAATTAAACTTAAAGGTTTTGCATAGCCAAGGAAACCACTGACAAAATGAGAAGATTATCTACTGAACAGGAAAAAATATTTGGAAATGATATGACCAATAAATAATATACATAATAAATAAACAGCACATACAACTCAATATCAAAAAACAAATAACCTGATTTAAAAAGTGGGCAGGTGACCTGAATAGACAACTTCTCCAAAGAAGACATACAGACACATGGAAAGATGCTCCACCTCACCAATCATCAGACAAATGCAAATCAAAACTGCAATCTGATACCACCTCACACTTGTCAGAATGGCTGGCATCAAAAAGAGCACAAATGACAAATGTTGGTGAGGATATGGAAAAAAGGGAACTCTAGTACCTACTTGGTGGGAATGTAAATTGGTGCAGACACTATGGAAAACAGTATGGAGGTTTCTCAGAAAACTAAAATTAGAACTACCATATGATCCAGCAAATCCACTCTCGGGTATATATCTGAAAAAAACACTAATTCAAAAAGATATACACACCCTCGTATTTATTGAAATATTATATACACTAGCCAAGGTATGGAAGCCACCCAAATATCTATCAACAGATGAATGGATAAAGAAGATGTGGTATATGTGTGTGTGTGTGTGTGTGTGTGTGTGTGTGTGTGTAATGGAATATTACTTAGCCATAAACAAGTTAATTTTTCCAAAACATGAATGGACGTGGAGGATATTATGCTTAATAAATAAGGCAGTCAGAGAAATTCAAATACTGTATGATATCACCTAAATGTGGAATCTAAAATGTAAAACAAACTAGTGAATACAAAGAAAGGAAACAGATTCACAGATATAGAGAACAAAATAGTGGTTATCAGTGGAGAGAGGGAAGAGGGGGAGGGGCAAGATTAGAGATAGAGGATTAAGAAGTATAAACTATGTGTAAAATTAATAAGTTATAAAGATATATTGTTGGAGAAGGACATGGCAACCCACCCCAGTATTCTTGCCTGGAGAATTCCATGGACAGAGAACACTGGCAGGCTATACAGTTCATGGGGTTGCAAAGAGTCAGACACAACTGAGCAACTACCACTCACACTCACTCAAAGACATATTGTATAGCACAGGGAAGATAGCAACATTTTATAATAACTTCAAAGGGAGTATAATCTATAAAAATATTGAATGATTATGTTGCACACCTGCAACATAATATTGTAAATCAAATATACTTCAATTAAAAATATTCTATATTTGCCATATGTTTTCAACAGCCTTTAAATACAAGTAGAACTAAGGTTTAGGGCTTCCCTTGTGGCTCAGCTGGTAAAGAATTTGCCTGCAATGAGGGAGAACTGGGTTTGATTCCTGGGCTGGGAAGATCCCCTGGAGAAGGGAAAGGCTGCCCACTCCAGTATTCTGGCCTGGAGAATTCCATGGACTACAGTCCATGGGGTCGCAGATGGACTATGACTGAGTGACTTTCACTTTCACTTTCAAGCAATATAATTAAATATTTATAGGACAAAGGTTGGCGATTCTAATAATGAGTTCTTGTTAGAACTTAATGGCTCACCTCATACAACCTGAGGTGAAAATACTGACTTTATCATACATTTATTAAAAATTTTTATTATTAAAAATTTATTATGAAATATATACATATATACATATATATGTGTATGCATATAGATATATGTACACACATATATGTGTGTGTGTGTATATACATATATATATATATATATATACAAATAAATATAAAGCCTGCCCCTTCCTCTCTATCTCACTACTTGTTGGGACACTCATTATTTGGATTATTGAAATAGCTTTCTAATCCAACTCCCTGATTTGTTCTGTGAACTTTCCAATGACATCCCACACTGCCAGAGAGAACCTTCTAAAGGGAAAATTGTTATCTTGTCCCTCTCCAGCTTAATCTTCAGGATAAAAATTACCCTCCTCAAGTGCTTAACTCAAATCAGCACGCAAAGCCATTCGGGTATCCCTTCAAGTTCAGAGCAAGCAGTGTGCTCTCCAGGAAACACTAGGTGATTTTTTTCTCCTCACCCCACTCCTGATTTAGATGTCCCCCCAACACCTCTCCCTCTCTTAGTATTCCTGTGCAATCCTCTATCACAGCATTTCCATCACTATATTTAATAAAACTTGTTTTAGTTTCTTGCTTCATACAGTTCATCTTCAACAGATGTGTGTTGAATGACTGAATACATGAATAGAGAAAATGAGAATTACAAAAACATCTTGCAGCAGAACTGGTTACAGATTCTTCACAGGTATAGGCATCCCATATTCCACATATTTTTCTAAATATTCATCTAAAATGGAATTTTTAGTAAATGTGAATTTTAAAAGTGGCTTATCCTCATTTAACCTGGTAAAATGTGAATATTTATTTCATATCAGATTTTTCAGGATGCTATGGAAAGCCCTCTACATATTTTAAAGATTTTAGAAAGAGAATATTCTTTGAAAACTGCATTTTTCATTTATTATATGAAAAAACTTCTCAAAATTCAGAAACATCAAAGGCTACAGGCCTTGAATCTACAATGTTTGGATGTCTGTACATCACAGACAGAGGTAAAGCAGCAAATATTCAAACCACAAATTAGTAGGCTTTCCTGTGTTAGTCATGGAATCAGGTAGTGAGCCACTCACCAGAAGTATGTAAACATGAATGAGTACATAAGACACTAGCAAGTAGGGTAAAAGAGGTCCATAAATTCTGAGACTAGTAAATTAATGCTTGTGAAAAAGTATAAAGCAAGCAAGGAGAAGTGAGTAGCTGTATGGTGAAGAATATATCAATCAGACAATGTGACTTATGGCTTCAGTTCCACCTCCAAGAGTGAGTATAATTCAGTCTTTCTGTGCTTCAGTTCCATCTCATACCTTCTGGGAAGATTTCCTGGCTATACCAGTCTCTAAATGATCTGTGCTATTTATTCCCAAATATCAGTCAAAAAATTAAATTTACTGATCCAATGAACGTATAAAGCTAATATTTCTTTAACTGACTCATAAACTGATACCCAAATAATTTAATTACGCTAGCCAATCACACCTCAAAATCTCACAGTTCTTATTTCCACTTAAGAACTGAACACAATTTTTAGCATTTCATCAATTTCTTCTAACAAGAGACTGAAGTCTGTGCAAATCATATCTTTTGTGACATGTTCTAGATATTCAATCTGAAGATAGTCAAGTATATTTCTAACAAAATTGAGACAAGGACAAAAATACTTCAATTCTAGGGTTTAATCCTTAAAATATAACTTAATCTGATGTCTTTAATACTGTTATTAATTATTTGAACAATGTTATATAGTCCCTTGCAAATCACAAGTACAGCTACAAAAAGATGAAGGGTAATCATATAATTCAGGTTATTTCTTTTTTATTCAGATTTGTTGCTGCAGTGAGGAATTTTAAAAAAGACATTTAGCACCAAAAAGAAGCTTTCTATATGTGCCTGTATGTGCTTGTATTTTCAGTGTTTCCTTTATTGTCTTTTGAGGCAGCAAATATCCAAGCTATTGATCTCACAGTCATCCTAATCATTCTTAGTTTCTTCAACAGTCTCTTCCCTAACTCTTGTGGACTTAAAGACTATATATATGCCCTTCACTCCTTAATCTATACTTATGATCCAAGCCTATATTTCAAAGTATGCAGTCTGGTTCCTGGCACAGGGCTTAACTGTAGGATATTTAATAAATAAGGCTCAAACAGAACTACAAGCTGTTTTATATCTCAATCCAGAGGTGTGCCAGGCATCTCAAACTCATTATATCCAAAATACAATTCAGGACCATTTCCCCAATATTCCTATTCAGTATTTTTATTCATGGATTGCCATTCACTCATTCACCAAAATTAGAACCCTTACTTATCCTCAAATTCTACTTCTCTCTTACCATTCATATTCCAAATTTCTAATATGTTAATAACTTCACATCTCTAGCTTCTTATTTCAGTCCTGTTCTCCCACTACAGTTATTAACACAATCTTTTAACAGCCTTCCTGGATGGAACGCCCTAATACCTTTTATAAGTAAGTCTTCTTATAACAATTACTTTTCTGCTTTACATCATATCTACTCTCCAGTATTTTTTGTTCCTATCTTTAATTATAGCAGGTATTAAACTGTACAGTCCCACCCACCTTGCCCTTTTGAAAATACATCTCTAGTGAATACTGCCAGTGCTGGGGACAGAGCAGTGCTTTTAGCTTCATTTATATACAGCCTCTTGTTACCACTTTGACATTCCACTCTCCCCATCATTCCTTCCCACCAGCCATATTAGCCTTTTTTTTTTGCTGTGTAAAATGCACACCAAGCATATTCCTGACTTGGCATCTTGGTTGTATATGCTGTTCTTCCAGACCACATTGCTTTCTTGCTTCTTCAAAATTCTGCTCAAGTGTCGCCTTCTCTGTGAAGCTTTCCTTGGCCCCTCCCCCGACCGAAGACATCAACCTAACCCATTTCCCAGCTCAGGCTACCCCCTTTCCTTGCTTTGTTATTTATTCTATATTTATTTGCGTACTGTCTGTCTCTCTCTGCTGGAAGTTAAGTTTAAACAAGGACATGGATTATTATCTGTTTGGTTCACTGAAATATTCACGCAGCACTTAGAACTGTGCCTGGGATAAAGTAAGTACGCACTGGGTACTTACTGAATGTATGAATGAATCTTGCATTCCCAGTTTCTGCATGTGCAGGAATTAAACACCCTTTATAATTGAAAAAACAAAGCACACACAAAAAGAAGAAAGTTAACATTAGAAAGGATTTAATAATGGAAAGCTATTTTCATCTATTACAGTGGTATGGTATTGATAATATAAGAAAGAGAGAACTCATTTTCCCAGGTCTAGTTATAAAAGATGCAATTTAAATTTTAGGGAGAGATAATAAAATTTTGAACATAAGCATGACGATTTAGAAGACATTTTGACAACTCAAAGCAATGAGAAGTCATGTTAAAAACATGATTATATTGTATTAATTTTTTCCCTGTTCAAAGTTCAATGAATATTAAGAAGTACATTAACTTGCCTAATTGCTATACTGTGCATTTATAACTGTCTTTAACATTAAAGTGTTTTATTTTCAACTCTATTAAATCTTCACTTGAAAATATACAGATTGAAAAGCCTGAGATGACATTAAGTATCAAGTCTCATAATATTACTACAAAAATAAAAGAAAAATGAAGAAAAAAGGAAAACAAGACCACCTCTGCAAAAATCCCCAAACTTCATTAATTCTAAATTGGTCCAAAAAAAAAACCAAAAAAAAACCCCTGCCTGATTAGATTTAATAGCTTTGAGATGTGAAAGACTGGGATTTCTTTCAAAAGAAGGGCAAGTATACACAGTGCACGCACACACACAGTGTCATTCACACACATTAATATAAAAGAAACTGGAGAGTTTTCTATGTATTAACTCACTTATTCCCAGAATACTCCTGAGAGACACATTTGAAAGAAGTAACATAGCAATTAAGGTTATGACATGACTTGTGACATATTAGTCATATAAAAGGCCAGCAACAAAATTCAGATTCCTAACTCTAAACTGCCATTTAGAGCAGTCTTAAATGGATAATGTTGTTCTATATTGTAAAGACAACACAGAGTTAATACATTTAATCAAACCGATTCCTTTCTCTGTGTTTCTTTAGTGTTTTATACTTATTCCCTGTTGAAATCATCTCTCCAATATCTTATAACTATTTCTTTGCCTGCTGGATTCCCCAACTAGCCTGGGAGGACTTCGAGGGTAGTCTTTCATCTTCCATTTCCCTAGGGCTTGGCACAGTCCCTAACACATAGTAAACTCACCATAAACACTGGTTGATAAACTATATGAATTAATTTTTGATAAAGTATAAAAAAGTTTTTATTTTTTAAACTCAGTAACAGCTTTTTTAAGAATGCTTCTACTAAAATAGAGTATTTCTGGTTTTGATAAAAAAAAGGAAATGATGGACACTAGTCAAAAATCACCCTCAATTTTATTATATTATTAATTGTAATTGAATTTTTTTCAGAGAAGAAAGTCGAAAAAAAAGTAAATTGACTGCAATTAGAGCATTAGAAAAATGTTCTTTTTACTTGTCAAACATTTACATTGCAAAAACCGCTTAAATTATTTTAAAAAAATGACCAGTCATTCCACTTAGTCAATTCTTAGTTTCCATATTTGTCATCAACTTTGCTCTCAGACATGCAGAAAAAAAACAGAGTAATTCTTTACATTTTCATTCACTTTTTACTCAAGGAAAAAGCTTCCTGAAAACACATGTTTAAAATTCTGGAAAATACAAATCAACATTATCTAGATATCTCTATCATTACCAGAAGGTCTGGTTCCTCAACCTAATTTCCATTGTTAGTTGACATTTTCAATAAGTGATGGATATTCATTTCCAGAAAACATTACCAGTAAATTCTATGATATCATAGTCTCTTCACTATCCAGACCAAACTTACTAAACCACAAAATGCAAAAGTATGCAGTTAGCTACTCTACAAGAAGCCTTAGGCTACTGTGAGTACAACTTAGAAAAGTATAACCTAACTGAGCAAGAGTATGTGAAAGCTTCATTTATATAACCCTCCTCCTCTGAATTTCCAGGGCTTTCAGCAGACACAACCAACATGTTTAGAAACTAAAGTATTTCTTGTCAGAGACTTAATTCACGAAACAGTTACTTTGGGAGGGAGAAATTTATGAAGGAAATAAAAATTATCATTTTTATGATATAAATAGTATTTCATTTTTTCCCATGACCAGGGGAGGGGAAACATAAAGAGCTGCTTTCTTCATTCTAAGTAGTGCCTACTCTAAGCAAGATTAGTCAATAAAAATATAACTATTTTTCAAAGTCATAACTTTTCACAGAATAACAGAACATAAAGACTGAAATGGACAGTGATAGGAAATACGTGAAAATGCTAATGTATAGATATATAAAGGGAAGGAATGCATACACGTGATTAATATGGAGTAAAATTTATTCTACTTTAAACATGAACTAAACTATTATTCATTGTCAGAGATATGGTCAACATTTTGATATATTTATATAGTGTTGAAAAACTAAAAATAATCATAAGATCTAGCAACTGAAGAAAGGGTTTGAAATTATAGAATACTCATTTTCTTTAAGACTAGGCACTAAGTTTATTATCACAAAAAAATGTACAGAAAACCTTGCAAGAACATATTCGGGAATATATCCCACATTTTTTTGTATGCCTAACTACCTTAAAAATGGAAAAACTGTCAATTTCAGTATGAAATTATACAAATAGTAAAATGTGTCTTATGGTTGATATTAAACAGTATTAAATGTAATCTTTCTGAAACTATAAGAAAGAGACCATAAATTAGGCCTGGTCAAAAATAATCTTGCCATTTTATGACCTGCCCTCCCACCCTGCCTGCTGCAGCCAATATAAAGTTGTAATTCTTCCTCTAATCCTCACTCTGGGTAGATTGGTTACTGATACTATCAATTTTCCCTGGAGGCACACCAGTAAAGTACAAAACATTCATGATTTCCACCATGATATGAATTATGTTCTGATAGGGAAGCTGAAAACTTCAAGGTCTCCTACCTTAGGATTATGTAATAAAAACTCCTTTTGTCTTGGAAATGTCTTAATTAGTATGCCTCGAAGTTGTACTTTGAAAAAAATATGTACTAAAAGAACATGTATTTTCACTTAAGACATTCATTAAATTTAACTGTAAGAGCATAGTGATTTCGCTTTCTAAAGTCTAGTGGGAAGTTAAAAATCAAAAAGTTCAATGATTAAAACAGTTGTGGATATAGTCATAAAGATACTATCTATAACTCTGCTGCATTGTAAGTCAAACATAGGTTGGTATTTAAAAACTTTCACTTGCAGTAAACACTTTCTTATCCTCTATTTTCAAATGACGAGTCACTAAGATGAAATAACTTGCTCCAGGTCATAGCATAAGAAACAGAATCTGAATCTAAATTCAGGTGTTTCTGACCTCTTGGCTAAGTGCTACTAGAATATATGGTACTAATTTAAATATGAAAAATAAGAAACTTCTGGACTCTCTATTCAAGTTAATCAATACTGCTTGTTAATAACATCTACACAATCATGATGATGAAATATCATGAAATCTTCAGGATCATATATTCAGGAAAGTTTTAATATTAAAAGCATTATTTGTACTTAATTAAAAAATGGGTAATCTAGTCTTAATATTGTAACACCTAATTTGTCTGATGTCAGATAATAAAGATTTACATCAAAGTAGATATAGGTCTGAAGTTGTGTGCAATGACAGCTACTAGCCATGTGTAGCTATTTAAATTTAAATGGAAACGAAGGAAAATTAAAAATTTAGTTTCTAAGTCACACAGGACACATTTCGAGTATTCCACTGTCACATGAGACTGGAGGCTCCCATATGGACTGTGCTTGTCTAGAATTCAGGAAAGAGGTCTGGGCTGAAGTCTAACACTTGAGAATCACGGCACGTGTGGGTTTTCTTTAGTCATGAGATCGCCAAGGAAGTGAATATATATTAAATATACATAGGGAATGAAAGAGGATCAGATTGCAGTGGAGCAGCCTAAGAAGACATGGAAGAGAAGAGGAAGAACAGCAAAGGAGGGTGAGGAGCAGTGGCTAATAAGATAAGAGAAAGAAATGCGGTGAGCCTGAGAATGCAAGAATGCAGTGGCCCGGAAACCATGTGTTAAGAAGCCATCAAATGTGTCAAATGCCGCTGATAGGTCAAGCAAGATAAGGACAGAGAGCTGACCATTGGAATCAGCGGTGTGTACAGGTCACTGGTGAGACTGAAAGAACAGATTATAGATTTCAACAAACTTAGAGAAGATGAAAAGTGATTTGAAACATCTGTCTGAAGACATTACCGTGGGCTGAAGGAGATATAGAATCTACTGGACAACAAAACTCAAGAGGAGTTGCGAATACTGAATCAGCGTATCGATAAGGGGGTGAAATAAAATATAACCTAGGAGAAATCATCAAAGGTTCATATGTAAAACACTTGGGCCAAACAGGATGTAGATCCTACATAAAGTGAATACTGCTGAGCATTAACCACACACACACACACACAAAAGTGGTATTGTCTCTGAGAAAAAATATTGAACAAACCAACCATCTGGCAAGAGTGAAGACCTTTCGAGTGGATACTGTTGACCTGCTTATTCTCTTTCTGGCAATTAGTCTGACAGCCTGACAGGTGAATTCATTTATTTTGCCTGTTTACCCTAAATATAAGCTCCCAGTTAATATGTTTTAGCCACATACACAAAGTTCCTGATAGGCTTTCTGCTCAGATGACAAAATAGCTAATTATAGAGGTACTTACACAACAGAAGAGGAAAGGACATCATATTTGTACCCAGTCCTTCATTTAAAATAACAGATACCAAGGATCATCAGATATAAAGGAAAAACCATTTGCATAAAAGAAAAGCACAGGATATATTAACAGATGAAACAAACTGAACATAGAGGAAATGTTAATTCAGAGAAGAGAATGTAAGAGAGATTTAGGAAGATATAATGACATCCATAGAACTTTGATACTAAGAAAAAGGAACAGACAGGACAAGAAAGAAACCATGAAGGTCAAACAGATGATTGGTGAACTAAGAAAGATTTAGAATAAAGGAATGAGAGAGCTGGTTAGTTAGAAAAAGGAAAGGAGAAGGAGTCCAAAGTTTCCACCTGAAAAATGGTATGCGAATATCAAGAGTAAAATATAGAAACTCCTTTCATGAAACTCAACCTCACTCATGGCAGTGACTACACTTCAATCACATATATGACAAAAAGTGGTTAGCGTATATTAGGTTGGTGCAAAAGTAATTGCGGTTGTGCTTTGTTGATCTTTGCCTTTTGATATTGGAATACATTCTTAAATGCAGGTTACGTTATACATCGTCAAAACGCACATTTCCCACTTTACCTTTTTTGCCAATGACTTATTACTTGCTGTGTCTTTTATTTTAGATTATGGAAATGATGTTAGACAAAAAGCAAATTCAAGCAATTTTCTAGTTCGAGTTCAAAATGGGTGGTAAAGCAGCAGAGCTACATCTATAATGTGTTTGGCTCAGGAACTGCTAATGCACATACAGTGCAGTGGTGGTTCAGGAAGTTTTGCAAAGAAGACAAGAGCCTTGACGATGAGGAGTGCAGTGGCCGGCATCGGAAGCTGACAACCACCAACTGAGAGGATCATCAAAGCTGATCCTCTTACAACTACACATGCCAAAGAACTCAACGTTGACCATTCTATGGTTGTTCAACATTTCAAGCAAATTGGAAAGGTGAAAAAGCTCAGTAAGTGAGTGCCTCATGAGCTGACGGAGAAGGAAATGGCAACCCACTCCAGTGTTCTTGCCTGGAGAATCCCAGGGACGGGGGAGCCTGGTGGGCTGCCGTCTATGGGGTCGCACAGAGTCGGACACGACTGAAGCGACTAAGCAGCAGCAGCAGCATGAGCTGACTGAAACAAAAAAAATTGTCGTTTTGAAGCATCATCTTCCTTTTCTATGCAACAACGAACCACTTCTTCATCACATTATGATGTGCAACAAAAAGTGGCCTGTATACAACAACTGGTGAGGACCAGCTCAGTGGCTGGATCAAACAGAAGCTCCAAAGCACTTCCTAAAGTCAAACTTGTACCAGAAAAAGGTCATGGTTACTGTTTGGTTGTCTGCTGCCCAGCTGATCCACCACAGCTTTCTAAATCCTGGTGAAACCACTACATATGAGAAGTATGCTCAGCAAATCGATGAGATGCACCAAAAACTGCAATGCCTGCAGCCGATTCTGGTCCACAGAAGGGCCCAATTCTCCACGACAATGCCCGAAGACACGTCGTACAACCAACGCTTCACAAGTTGAATGAATTGGGCTATGAAGTTTTGCCTCATTTGCCATTTTCACCTGACCTCTCGCCAATTGACTACCACTTCTTCAAGCATCTCAACAACTTTTTGCAGGGAAAACACTTCAACCAAGAGGAAGTAGAAAATGCTTTCCAAGAATTTTTCAAATCCTGAAGTATGGACTTTTTATGCTACAGGAATAAACAAATTTATTTCTCGTTGGTAAAAATGTACTGATTGTAATGGTTCCTATTTTGATTAATAAATATGTGTTTGAGCCTAGTTACAATGATTTAAAATTCATGGTCTGAAACCATATTTACATTTGCACCAACCTAATATATCTTACTACACAAGTGTGAAGCTGAAAATCTTTTCTAAGATTAGATTTCATATTGCAGAGCCACATAAACTACAATAGCTATTTAAGAGTTTAAGCAAAGGCTTAAACTCTCAGAAATTTTGTACTTGATCTTTTTAAAAAAAAAGATGTCTGATGCAAATAACTTCTATAAATCTTTAAAGTATAAAAAAGGCAAATCAAGCATTTGTTATCACATCAATTGGAAAACTTTGGTAAAAAGGTAAACATCAGAATATCTATAAAATACAATTTCAGTGATCTAGCATGTACTCTGTCTATGTTACAATGAAATTATGTAGTTTTCGTGTTCATTAAATCAGTAAGATCTCATTTTAATTTCCTATAGTTTATGGTTTTCAGTTGCTTTCTTGTTATTTTTCAGTAACTTAATTATTTTACTTTAAAAATTAACCCACTGGGCAAATGTCACAGTATACTTTACAACTAAATTTAGTAGGTTCTTAAACAAAATGCACACTCACACAGAGAGAAATGTGACTAAAAAGAAGAAAAACATAAAGCAAATCTTTTATTTTTAACAGATGGGAGGAAAAGGTTGAAAATTGTAAAGTTAGAACCATATACACCATATAAATATTCTATAAAATAGCTTCTTACAAAATAAATGTCTAGAAAATAGTGTAGTGCATAAATTTAAGCTCATTCAAATCAGCAGATTCAGATGAAGAGAAGTGCTTGCATTCATATCTTCTCTTCAAAGGGTATCAGGAGAAATCTCAGTGCAGCCCATGATACTAAGTGCCTAACGTGCATGAAGATTATTCATTAAGTATATTAACATTCACTTGAGTTGATAAAAATGATGTTCAAATTAGTAAAGAATAAATATGTAGAATGGGCTTCCTAGGTGGCTCGAGTGGTAAAGAATCCACCTGCCAATGCAGAAGACATAAGAGATGTGGGTTCAACCCTCGGGTTGGGAAGATCCCCTGGAGGAGGGCATGGCAACCCATTCCGGTATTCTTGCCTGGAGAATCAATCCCATGGACAGAGGAGCCTGGTGGACTAGTTCATAGGGTCACAAAGAATATGGACACAACTGAAGTGACTTAGCACATACACACACAAATATGTAGAATATACTTTAAGTTATGAACATGGTTAGAAAGTTTACTAATTCAAGTGATATTGAAGAAATATAGGCACTTTTATTCCAAGTACAGATATGCTTCAATCTTCAACAAGTAGATTAACTCAAATCACTGGAGAATCACTCAGTAAAACCCTCATATTGGTTATTAAAACAGCATCTTATATCATTATTGTACCATCAAACACCAGCTTTAGAGAATCTAATTACTAATGACAACAAAAAAATATCTAACAAATGAAATCTCTTCTTTGTGGAAGGGAATATAAAATAGTGATGATGTGTTAAAGAAAAAAATCCATGTGATCAAGGTCTTTTTCTCAGTGTCCAGAAAAATCCAAATATTAAAACAGTCCCGTCTCCAGGGGTTTTGTGTGAGCTGGTACTTATATGGAAAGCCAAAGTTTCAAAAGTTAAGTAGGTTCTAGCTGGAATATTTATATTTGACGTATTTGTTTGAAAACTTGTCTTCTAATTACTTCAACTTAATGTCTTTTTTGGCCTGCTCCTCAAAATTCTCTTTCGAGAATCCATGTTTGCCTCTCTGACAAGTTCTTTTCTCTATCATCACTTAACCATCATCACTTAACACATTTTATTAACTCATGTCTTAAAATAAGACTTCTTCCATTCTTTTGGCCACAGTGCAAACTATAATTTCAAACTTAAAGAGAATCTCCCATAGAATCTTGTGATGTTTATTCTCACAGTATCTTATGGATTTCAAAGTATTAAAAATACCCTTCAGATCCTCACAATTCTATGAAGTAGAAAATTCACCTGAAGAGGAAAGTAGAGACATTATATTGGGAGAGAGAAACTACCCAAGGTAACAGCTGTGAAGTGGCAGAATTCGAGTTCAGGCCCAACCCTTCTGGCCTTCTGACCCCATGTCTAGTGCTTTTTCCACCAAAAAACACAAGCGCTGGATTCAGAAGAGGGGCTGGTTAGCAGCATAAGGCAAATTTAAGGACATCTGTCTATTGCCGAGAGAAACGTCAATAACATCAGATATGCAGATGACACCACCCTTATGGCAGAAAGTGAAGAAGAACTAAAGAGCCTCTTGATGAAAGTGAAAGAGGAGAGTGAAAAAGTTGGCTTAAAACTCAACATTCAGAAAACTAAGATCATGGCATCTGGTCCCATCACTTCATGGCAGATAGATGGGGAAACAGTGGAAATGGTGGCTGACTTTATTTTCCTGGGCTCCAAAATCACTGCAGATGGTGACTGCAGCAATGAAATTAAAAGTCGCTTACTCCTTGGAAGGAAAGTTATGACCAACCTAGATAGCATATTAAAAAGCAGAGACATTACTTTGCCAACAAAAGTCTGTCTAGTCAAGGCTACGGTTTTTCCAGTGGTCTTGTATGGATGTGAGAGTTGGACTATAAAGAAAGCTGAGCGCCGAAGAACGGATGCTTTTGAACTGTGGTGTTGGAGAAGACTCTTGAGAGTCCCTTGGACTGCAAGGAGATCCAACCAGTCCATCCTAAAGGAGATCAGTCCTGGTTGTTCACTGGAAGGACTGATGTTGAAGCTGAAACTCCAATACTTTGGCAACTTGATGCGAAGAGCTGACTCATTGGAAAAGACCCTGATGCGGGGAACGATTGAGGGCAGGAGGAGAAGGGGATGACAGGGATGAGATGGCTGGATGGCCTCACCAACTCCATGGACATGGGTTTGGGTGGACTCAGGGAGTTAGTGATGGACAGGGAGGCCTGGTGTGCAGCGGTTCATGGGGTTGCAGAGTCAGACACGACTGAATGAACAGAACTGAACTGAACTGTCTTCAGAAAATCATTTAATTCTGTAAATTATCTATGGTAATGACTTAATTCCATTCATCAACCCACACCTGAACTTAAGCCTTAGCATTCTGGAGATCTGAAATCAGAATTCAATGAAACATTCTTTTTCAATGAATAGTTTGAAGTTCATTAAGTAATACTAACAGAAAATTCTGCCAATTCTGATACTATGAAAGAATACTTTGAACTCATTTTACCTTCCTTAAAATGGAAACTCCCTTTTACCATCACCTGTGTTTGAGTTATTCTAACCTAATTTTTGCGTAAATGTTTTCTTTTTCTCCCTTTGAAGTACAAGAACCATCATATTTCCAGTTTACATGTAATCTGCCTTCAACAATGGGTTTATATAAGGATATTACAGACTTTCTGGTGAAATTATGATACACAAATAATAGATTTCAGTTACATTATTTAAAAAATTTTGCACTTCTGTATAAGAAGTTACACAGAAGAATACACAGAAGAACTATACAAAACAGATCTTAATGACCCAGATAATCATGATGGTGTGATCATTCACCTAGAGCCAGATGTCCTGGAATGTGAAGTCAAGAGGGCCTTAGATTTCAGTTACATTATTTAAAAAATTGTGTAGTTCTCTAAAATGTTACACAAAAGAATACACAAAAGAACTATACGAAACATATTTTAATGGCCCAGATAACGACGATGGTGTGATCATTTACCTAGAGCCAGACATCCTGGAATGTGAAGTCAAGTGGGCCTTAGGAAGCATCACTACAAACAAGGCTAGTGGAGGTGACGGAATTCCAGTTGAGCTATTTCAAATCCTAAAAGGTGACGCTGTAAAAGTGCTGCACTCAGTATGACAGCAAATTTGGAAAACTCAGCAGTGGCCACAGGACTGGAAAAGGTCAGTTTTCGTTCCAATCCCAAAAAAACGCAATGCCAAAGAAAGCTCAAACTACCACACAACTGCACTCATCTCATATGCTAGTAAAGTAATGCTCAAAATTCTCTAAGCCAGGCTTCAACATTATGTGGACTGAGAACTTCCAGATGTTCAAGCTGGATTTAGAAAAGGCAGAGGAACCTGAGATCAAATTTCCAACATCTGTTGGATCATCAAAAAAGCAAGAGAGTTCCAGAAAAACATCTACTCCTGCTTTATTGACTACGCCAAAGCCTGTGACTTGTGACTGTGTGGATCACAACAATCTGTGCAAAATTCTCAAAAGAGATGGGAATACCAGACCATCTTACCTGCCTCCTGACAAATCTGTATGCAGGTCAAGAAGCAACAGTTAGAACTGGACAGGGAAAAATAGACTGGTTTCAAACCGGGAAAGGAGTATAAGCAAGGCTGTATATTGTCACCCTGCTTGTTTAACTTATATGCAGAGTACATCATGCATAATGCCAGGCTGGATGAGGCACAAGCTGGAATCAAGATTGCTGGGAGAATTATGGCAGAAAGCGAAGAAGAACTAAAGAGCCTCTTGATGAAAGTGAAAGAGCAGAGTGAAAAAGTTGGCTTAAAACTCAGCATTCAGAAAACTAAGATAATGGCATCTGCTTCCATCACTTCATGGCAAACAGATTGGGAAACAATGGAAACAGTGAGAGACTTTACTTTTCCTGGGCTCCAAAATCACTGCAGATGGTGACTGCAGCTATGAAATTAAAAAAAGCTTGCTCATTGGAAGAAAAGCTATGACCAACCTAGACAGCATATCAAAAAGCAGAGACACTACTTTGCAGACAAAGGTCTGTCTAGTCAAAGCCATGGTTTTTCCAGTAGTCATACATGGATGTGAGAGTTGGACTATAAAGAAAGCTGAGCACCGTAGAATTGATGCTTTTGAACTGTGGTGTTGAAGAAGATTCTTGAGAGCCCCTTGGACTGCAAAGAGATCCAACCAGTCCATCCTAAAGGAAATCAGTCCTTAATATTCATCGGAAAGACTGATGCTGAAGCCGAAACTCCAATATTTTGGCCACCTGATGTGAAGAACTGACTCATTGGAAAAGACCCTGATGCTGGGAACGATTGAAGGCAAGAGAAGAGGATGACAGAGGATGAGATGGTTGGATGGCATCACTGACTTGATGGACACGAGTTTGAGCAAGCTTTGGGAGTTGGTGACGGAGAGGGAAGCCCGGTGTGCTGCAGTGCATGGGGTTGCAAAGAGTCAGACACAACTGAGCGACTGAACTGAACTGATAAAAAGTTAAAACCTTGCTTAAAAATACTGACATATTGAAAACAATAAAATTAAAATTTAACTGGAAAAATAGCTCCTAATTTTCAGAACTGCTCAAGGGAATAACTTTATATTTGGTAAAAATAAATAGAAAAATACATTTTTCAAAGATTATCCAACATGTGGAAGTACAAAAATTAACTTGACAGATATCTCAACCAATACTAACATTATCTGAATTATTTTATGATTTTAAGTCAAATATATTGACTGTTTAGGGTATGATAAAAACATTAATATATGTTAACATGTTTTAAAGGAGAGTGCAAATAAAATATGGAGGAGACAGAAGCTACTGATTGTTTATTAAAAGCCATGTCACATTCTGCCTCTCCATCAAATTCCAAGTCTACAGTTTTAAAACATGATAAAAAGATTACATGAACAGTCATACTAATAAAATTGAATCATTTTATTTTACATGATTCTACTTACCTATTGATATGAATTAAATTTAGTGCAATGGAGTGAAAAAACACATTAAGTACACAAAAATGAATGGTCCTGCCTTCAAATATAGACATACAAAGATGATAGCACTTTCTAACTTCCACCCTCATAACTGTGATTGATTTTACTTATTACTGAATAATCCACACGTTAAAATTTACTACTATCAT
Organism: Giraffa tippelskirchi; assembly: GCF_054371585.1. Classification (NCBI taxonomy): domain Eukaryota; kingdom Metazoa; phylum Chordata; class Mammalia; order Artiodactyla; family Giraffidae; genus Giraffa; species Giraffa tippelskirchi. The sequence continues at coordinate 137,481,397 of NC_137283.1, forward strand.
AAGAACTCTCGAGATGGTTGAATGGGATCCGGGATTCAGACCAATGACCACAGAGTGAAATTTCTCTGCAGAGAATCTCTTGATATGACTGGAGACTGAATACCACAGTTTCACTGGAACTAGGCTTTAAGAAATCTAATAACTGGCAAAGACAGAATTGTGTATCAAGGCCCAGTAAAAAGATAAGTTCATGAATTCTTAGAAAATTACTTTCATGACACCTCAGTTTTAACAACTACACCTATTCCAAATAGTGCAGTCCAGGTTACTAGTTTGCAATATATCACATACCTCCAATGCTAGTGAGAAAAAGTCACACTCGTGGCTAGAGGGACCTCTGGACAGAGTGGGAGGGCCATGGGCCAGGGATGAAGTAATGGATACAGGCACAGCATCACCAAGGATCCACCTCACGTCTGAACTAGTGCCCCCTCTCTGCAGAGGCAGAAGCAGCATGGGGTGGGGAGTGTGAGAAGTACTGAGCCAGGACAGAGGCAATCTTTCTCTAGATACGACTGCCACCAGCTATGTGAACTCTCATTTCAGGCCCTCTGCTTCTCAGTTTCGATGTAAAGGGACTGAGAGTCAAAGTTTTAAGGTCTTACAACAAACAGTTGTGTCCAACTCTTTGTGATCCCATGGACTGTAGTCCCCCTGGATCCTCTGTCCATGGAATTTTTCAGGCAAGAATACTAGAGTGGGTTGCCATTCCCTTCTTTGGGGGATCTTCCTGACCCAGGGATAGAACCTGGTCTCCTGCAGATTCTTTATCAAGAAGCTCTCAAAAGAGTTTACACTCTGTGATTTTAATGTTTACTTCTCAGAGGGTTTTGCTGAGGATCAAATGAAGAAGTATATAAACAAATTTTTTGATACAAGTAGAAGTCACGGATGTTATTTTACAGATTTTTGTCATTATACTAAGGAAGTACAGGAACAGTATAACATGTTCATTAGGTGGTGAGACAAGATGGTTAGATGGCATCACCAACTCTATGGACATGAATTTGAGTAAGCTCCGGGAGTTGGTGATGGACAGGGAAGCCTGGTGTGCTGCAGTCCATGGGGTCGCAAAGAGTCGGACACTGAATTGAACCTACAATTTAATTTAAAATGTTAAAATTAAAATTTCTCCCCCCCCCCAGTTTATTTAGGTATAATTGGTGAATATATTTTTATAAATTTATTTCTTATACAAATTACTCAGAAAATATTTATGGTTGTAATTTTAATAAAATTAGCTGGTTTATTATTTTCTTCATTAAGTACCTGAAACAATAGCCTAATAAACAGTTGCTGAAATAAGTATCTCATAGGTGTTGTATCCAGCTTTTTTCCTCTCTAACCCACCCCTCACTAAGACACCAGTGGTATTTTTTAGAAACAAATTTTATTATTACTCTTTCATCCTCATACCTTTGGATAGCTCTATTATATCTACAGAACGAAATGTGAATTCTCAGTAGGGCACAATTTGACCCCATCTACCTTTGCAGCTCAGGTCTGCCTAAACACATCCGTCTCACCATTTCTTCCAGCTAACCTAAGCCTCATACCACTGCCCAGTCAAGTCAGGTTCTCTTCCAACTGTTTGTTCAGAAGCTCAGTGTGGCTTTCCTGATGGCTCAAGTGGTAAAGAATCCGCCTGCAATGCAGGAGACACAGGAGACACGGGTTCAATCCCTGAATTCAAAAGATCCCCTGGAGGAAAATGGCACACCACTCCAGTATTCCTGCCTGGAAAATCCCATGGACAGAGGAGCCTGGCGGGCTACAGTCCATAGGGTTGCAAAGAGTTGGACAAGACTGAGCAGACAACCATCCCAGCTTAATGCGCCCTTCTAACGCCCCACCTGCTGATGAGCGCAGCGACAGGGACAGAGGCAAGACCTTGGAAGGTTTTATAAGGGCTCTGGAACTCATTCTGACTGCCATAGAAAGCCATTTAAGAGTTTTAAATAGAGAAGCAACAGGATATAATTTATTTTTCAAAGAATCTTGTTGTCTGCTGTGGGGAGAATAATCGAAGGGACAGGAGCAGAAGTAAGGAAGTGGAGGGAGAAGAGGGATCCCTAAACAACGGGGTACATGTGTCAGAGTGTTAGGTGGGAAGACCTGGTGTGGGGCAGGGGAAGTGGAGGTAGGTGAAGGGCTAGGGGGCAAGGGTTCTGCTTGGACATGTAAAGTATGAGAAACAGCCCCACTGCTTTATCCCTCTATATTTCAGTGATATTTTGTTTATATGGTGATTTCGGAATTTATCAAACTCTGACATAATTTGCTGCATGTTCATTTGCCTTCCCAACCAGACGGTAAACTCCCTGAGGACAGAGACTGTCTTATTTAGTCCATATCTTTAAGTAAGGACCTTAAGCAAAGCAGTTACTTAGAATGATTTTAGAATAAGTAAAGACAGTATTCTAGAAACTTTAAAGGAAACAGACCAAAGAAGAAACAAATACTTTTCTAGCTGTCTCCATTACCCAGAACTCACCCGGAATGAGGTCAATAGAAGTGAGAGCAGACCATAAACCCACCCCCGGCTCTAATCTTCCAGCATATAAACTCACTTATATATAATATATATCAAATCAAGGTCTTCTCTTCAGCCTCTGGCATGAAGGCCAGTAGGCCCATACTGACTAGTTCTGTGTAAATTGTATTTCTTTATACTGTACAAAGTGAAAGAGCTGCACATAAGACTTGATATTTAGACAGCTTTTCAGTAAGATTTTTATTTTTAAACATCCTATCTATATTATTTTCATAGTCCTTCATTTCAGATTCTAATAGATTATTTGCACGGTCAAGAACACTTAACTATTTTCCCCTTTTAAAACTGATTTGACTATTGAATAGACTCACAGAATTTTTAAGACAGAAACTCACCAAATCCAGAGCCCTCATTTACCTGCAGGGATGAAAAAAACTGAACCTTAAAGAAACTGCTAAAAATTCTAGTCATTCAGAAGTGGAGCCAAGTGTAGAAACTAGTTCACCTGTTTCCTAGTGCAGGATTTTTTTCCACAAAGATTGGCTTCTTAATGAATAAGATGGATTTGGCCACTTTGCAATGGACTACATACTCTGCTTTTATAAGTTTTCTATACAGCGATATCTCAACAAATTTCTTTTTTCTTTATTGGCTGTGCAGCAGGTGTCATCCTAGTTCCCCGACCAGAGATTGAACCTATGTCCCTAGCACTGGAAGCCTGAAGTCTTAGCCACTGGACTGCCACAGAAGTCTCTCAACAAATTTTATGGGAAAGATATGCCTTAAAATGAGAATAACTAAAAATCAAGCAAAGCAGTCCTACCAGGTATTACATGGCTTAATGCTCATGCTCCTGAGACAGTGCTCACATCGAGGGATATGCATGATTTAAAAGTCCCACTCAAGGCCTATATGACCATGAAAGCTGAAGATAAATGAAACAAATCGGAGGTAACATTGTGAAGTTTGCAAGGCTTGCCTTTATCATATCTGGTTTTCCTTTTATTCTTTATCTTTAACCTTCATCTGTCAGAGTGGTAATCACTCTTCCATTTCAAAGCCTTCCTATCTAACCTCTCTGCTCTTTCCATTTACAGAAAAAGAAAGAATTTTGTATCTATTATCTACACCTTGTTGACTGATAAACTTAAGATACTACTTGAATGAATTTTAATCAATCTGCTAACTTGATCAGACTTATGTTTTAAACTCTTAATCCTGAAATGTGGAAGGCAAGATTTGTTCCCGGAAGAATTTTAGACCTCAGCAGAAAGATAGGCATCAAGTGGTGGAGCCAGGTTCCCTCCTCCCTCCTACTCATTAAAATGACATGGTCTGAAGGCAAACCAAGTATCAAGTTAGGGTGCAGAGATTGCATCTATAGGAGGTGCACATGGTATGCACTCCACTATACACAAGAAGAGCAAAACAATTGCTCAAAATTCTGGCAAATATCTGACACACTAGAAATTTAAAATTTCTAAGGTTCAGGACAATCGTTAATTACCAGAGTAACTTAAAATTAGAACTCTAAGTATTTTTTCAAAGCTAGTGTACACACTAATCATATTTACAATATAAGTATGTTACATTCACATAGTATCTAATGCTTATTGAGTGTTTTCATATGTGTTTTGTGACGTGATCTTCAACAATATATAATGCAAACATCATTCCCAGTTTTCAAAAGAAGATTCTAACATTTTCAGGTAACAAGGATAACAAAAGGCACAGCCAGGACTGAACATAAGAGCTCTTGATCCAGATATTTTCCTACTGTAACATGTAACAGTATGAAACGGCAAAAAGATAGGACTCAGAAAGATGAACTCCCCAGGTTGGTAGGTGCCCAATATGATACTGGAGATCAGTGGAAAAATAACTTCAGAAAGAAGGAAGGGATGGTGTCAAAGCAAAAACAACACCCAGTTGTGGATGTGCCTGGTGATAGAAGCAAGGACTGATGCTGTAAACAGCAATATTGCATAGGAACCTGGAATGTTAGGTCCATGAATCAAGGCAAATTGGAAGTGGTCAAACAGGAGATGGCAACAGTGAACGTCGACATTCTAGGAATCAGCGAACTAAGATGGACTGGAATGGGTGAATGTAACTCGGATGACCATTTTATTTACTACTGTGGGCAGGAATCCCTTAGAAGAAATGGACTAGCCATCATAGTCAACAAAAGAGTCCAAAATGCAGCACTTGAATGCAATCTCAAAAACGAGAGAATGATCTCTGTTCATTTCCAAGGCAAACCATTCAATATCACGGTAATCCAAGTCTATGCCCTGACCAGTAATGCTGAAGAAGCTGAAGTTGAATAGTTCTAAGAAGACCTACAAGACCTTTTAGAACTAACACCCAATAAAGATGTCCTTTTCATTATAGGGGACTGGAAGGCAAAAGAAGGAAGTCAGGAAACACCTGGTGTAACAGGCAAATTTGGCCTTGGAGTACAGAATGAAGCAGGGCAAAGGCTAATAGAGTTTTGCCAAGAGAACGCACTGGTCATAGCAAACACCCTCTTCCAACAACACAAAAGAAGACTCTACACATGGACATCACCAGATGGTCAACACCGAAATCAGATTGATTATATTCTTTGCAGCCAAAGATGGAGAAGCCTACACAGTCAGCAAAAACAAGACCAGGAGCTGACTGTGGCTCAGATCATGAACTCCTTATTGCTAAATTCAGACTGAAATTGAAGAAAGTGGGGAAAACCACTAAACCATTCAGGTATGACCTAAATCAAATCCCTTATGATTATACAGTGGAAGTGAGAAATAGATGTAAGGGACTAGATGTGATAGACAGAGTACCTGATGAACTATGGACAGAGGTTCGTGACATTGTACAGGAGACAGGGATCAAGACCATCTCCAGGAAAAAGAAATGCAAAAAAGCAAAATGGCTGTCTGAGGAGGCCTTACAAATAGCTGTGAAAAGAAGGAAAGCGAAAAGCAAAGGAGAAAAGGAAAGCTATACCCATCTGAATGCAGAGTTCCAAAGAATAGCAAGGAGAGATAAGGAAGGCTTTCTCAGTGATCAATGCAAAGAAATAGAGGAAAACAATAGAATGGGAAAGCCTAGAGATCTCTTCAAGAAAATCAGAGATACCAAGGGAACATTTCATGCAAAGATGGGCTCACTAAAGGACAGAAATGGTACAGATCTAACAGAAGCAGAAGATATTAAGAAGAGGTGGCAAGAATACACAGAAGAACTGTACAAAAAAGATCATCACGACCCAGTTAATCACGATGGTGTGATTACTCACCTAGAGCCAGACATCCTGGAATGTGAAGTCAAGTGGGCCTTAGAAAGCATCACTACAAACAAAGCTAGTGGAGGTGATGGAATTCCAATTGATCTATTTCAAATCCTAAAAGATGATGCTGCAAAAGTGCTGCACTCAATATGTCAGCAAATTTGGAAAACTTAGCAGTGGCTACAGGACTGGAAAAGGTCAGTTTTCATTCCAATCCCAAAGAAAGGAAATGCCAAAAAATGCCCAAACTACTGCACAACTGCACTCATCTCACACACTAGTAAAGTAATGCTCAAAATTCTCCAAGCCAGGCTTCAGTAATATGTGAACTGTGAGCTTCCAGATGTTCAAGCTGGTTTTAGAAAAGGCAGAGGAACCAGAGATCAAATTGCCAATATCCGCTGGATCATCGAAAAAGCAAGAGAGTTCCAGAAAAACATCTACTTCTGCTTTATTGACTACGCCAAAGCTTTTGACTGTGTGGATCACAATAAACTGTGGAAAATTCTGAAGGAGATGGGAATACCAGACCACCTGACCTGCCTCTTGAGAAACCTGTATGCAGGTCAGGAAGCAACAGTTAGAACTGGACATGGAACAACAGACTAGTTCCAAATAGGAAAAGGAGTACGTCAAAGCTGTATATTGTCACCCTGCTTATTTAACTTATATGCAGAGTACATCATGAGAAACGCTGGGCTGGATGAAGCACAAGCTGGAATCAAGATTGCTGGGAGAAATATCAATAACTTCAGATATGCAGGTGACACCACCCTTATGGCAGAAAGTAAAGAACTAAAGAGCCTCTTGATGAAAGTGAAAGAGGAGAGTGAAAAAGTTGCTTAAAATTCAACATTAGAAAACTAAGATCATGGCATCTGATCCCATCACTTCTCGGCAAATAGATGAGGAAACAGTGGAAACAGTGAGAGACTTTATTTTTTAGGGCTCCAAAATCACTGCAGATGGTGATTGCAGCCATGAAATTAAAAGATGCTTACTCCTTGGAAGGAAAGTTATGACCAACCTAGATAGCATATTAAAAAGCAGAGACATTACTTTGCCAACAAAGGTCCGTCTAGTCAAGGCTATGGTTTTTCCAGTAGTCAGGTATGGATGTGCGAGTTGGACTATAAAGAAAGCTGAGCGCTGAAGAATTGATGCTTTTGAACTGTGGTGCTGTAGAAGACTCCTGAAAGCCCCTTGGAATGCAAGGAGATCCAACCAGTCCATCCTACAGGAGATCAGTCCTGGGTGTTCATTTGAAGGACTGATTTTGAAGCTGAAACTCCAATACTTTGGCCACCTGATGCAAAGAGCTGACTCATTTGAAAAGACCTTGATGCTGGGAAAGATTGAGGGCAGGAAGAGAAGGGGAAAACAGAGAATGAGATGGTTGGATGGCATCACTGACTCAATGGACATGAGTTTGGGTAGGTTCTGGGAGTTGGTGATGGACAGGGAGGCCTGGTGTGCTGCAGCTCATGGGGTCACAACGAGTTGGACACGACTGTGTGACTGAACTGAACTGAACTGAATATGTAACTCAGCGATATTACACTAACTTCATATGTAAACTTCAAATACCTTCAAAGTAGAAAAGTAATATTTTTCCTTAATTTCTAAATAAATTAAGCTGAACTTTTCAAGCTCAAGTTTCTTCTTCTTCTCTCTGTCAAAACAACTATTTTGTTATTCTCAGTTCTCTCATCTTTCTGAAAGATTTCCACAGTAGAAAAAAATACCATAAAATACCCAAAGCTAATGAATAGAAGCAGACATCTTTCAATACCAAAAATATACACTTCTCACCTAGATGCTTTTTCTTTGAGATTCTTTGAAAACCTTATTCAAGTTAATTTAAAATATTCACCTAAAATTTGCAATTGTATAGTTCGTTTCAACTCTGTAATTGATATACGTTTTAATAACTAGCTTCTTTGCATCTTTTGTTAATTTTCCAATTTTGAAGAAACGTGATATTTTGGCAGGATGCATCCTGTTTCTACCAAAATGCTTTTTACCTGGGCTTTCTTTGAAATGAAGTACAAAATCTGATTATCCATCAACTATGGTTCCTTTACTCAAAGGAAACTGAATCAGATTTAAAACTCATGTTCTGTGACTTTTAAATTATTATCTGCTCAAAAGAATAGAGGATGAGAGTATCTACCATTAAAGTTACCAAATTTAAATTTGCTTTTGAAATAACTTAGTGATTTTTAAAGAAAAAAATGCTGGAATATAATTCACCAAGTGTGAAAATTGACCATTATAATGCTATGAGCCGTACTTCTGAAGTGAAATACATGACATCCATCAAAAATAGAATCTGAACATTTACAGAATAGTCAAAGTAAGAAAGGGGCTCACCGGTTTGAGTGAAACCAAACTGACGCAGAATCTGATGAGCGTCCAGCATGTTTGATTGTTTTGACTTAGACTGCTGTGAGGAGGCTGATGTCGAAGTGAATGAGAGATTTTTGTTGACCTGTAATAGGAAAGGCAAATCAGAAACGAAAGCGTAATTTCCTGGGTTACTGATGCAAATAGTGGATGAGAAATATTTGCTTACGATGCAAACCAGGGCACATGTCAAAAGGAGTGACAATGATTTATACGCTTAGTTTTTAAGAGTTTACAAAACTCCATAGTTTTTACAATCTGCCTTAGTTTGAAAACAAGTGTGCTTATGGAACTGACTTTATTAGTAACTTAGAGTCGTCTTAAAAGTTATGCCAAAAAAAAAAAATGCAAAAAATAAGTGACTCCTTGACTGCTTTCAATTAAGAAAGAGTTTTAAAATGTTTCACATCCACATTTCCTTAGCATTTTTGAAAGAATAGGTACTTCCTTTTCAGATACTGTACAGAAAACACCTGTAATGTTCATGTTTATGTGTATCACGGTGACATAGATAACACAGCTGCAACTTTACTTGCCAAGTAAAATAGTTTCTACTGCATCAAAAAATCTTATTCTTAAGATAGTTTTCAAAAAACAACTCAAATAACGAACAAGCAAAATTTCTATAAGTAAATACAATGTTCTACAGCACAAAAATTCTACTACAATTGTCCAAGTACAATGGTCTGTACTTAGAAATGAAATGAAATGAAATGCATAACAAGTGCAACATTGTAACTACAGCTACTTTAGAAAAATACACTTCACAGAAAAAGGCTTAAATGTTTAGTAAATTAGTAAGTTCATCTTGTAATTCAGATAATTTCAGCAGCGATTTGGTCTCTTTTTCATTATTAATAAATCAATCATTATATGTTATTATTTTTATCACTTTCAAAAAGCATGATAAACTGTGATCAAATTTTGAAAAAAACGGAAATATTTAAATTTCTAATTTTCTGTAAAAAAGTAATCTGTTAATTAACGAACTGTTAAAAATGACAGTTTATGGTATGTAAATATTAGTATAGGAAAGTAGCTCCTTTCTCTCTCTTTTTTGAAATAATCAAAACTACACAGAGGACTTCCACTGTATTAGTATTTAGAAATTCCCTTTTGATGTTCTATACATAGAACATAGGGTTGTGGTTACATGCCCTTTATCTGACTCATTATTTACATAACATTTGTAAATGCCTCTCTTCTTTCAAATAGTGACAGTAAATGGTATATCAGATTAAGTTTTTCTTTTGAAAGAAAGAATATTTTGTGAAAAAGTCAATTAAGATCATGTGCAAGTATAGCTCTAAGGTTCCTAAACTACTGTGGTATCATCTTATGAAAAATAAAAATATTTTCCAAAGTAGTTATTAGATGGGGTCAAATATTACATCAATGCTAAGAAAAATTATCCAGCTAGAAAAATTCTATAAGGAGCCATTATTAAACACTGACCAAAATTAAAGTTGACTATTTACATTGATACAACAGCTAAATAACAATGAAATCACCTAAGATCATTGAATTTCATTTTCCAACTTTAAATAGAGATAATAAAAACGGTAAATAAACTTCAAAGGAAATGTGCTTGAAGACTAATAACAATGAATTGGTATTAAAACACAGGCTAACCATAAAGTACTAAATAACATTAAATATGAAATAGATTAAACAAAGTATGTTGGCAAAGGCGACCCTAAAGTGCTATACAAATCAAGTGTTATATAAATATTAGTTATCATTTTTAACATCACTAAAAGCAAGGGTAATTAGGAATATGTAATGCAGTGAGATGATGCAGTAAATTTTTCAGAATGCTATGCTTTTATATGGAAGTACTATATACAAAATGACATAGTTATCACTTAACTATTTAATTCACTTCTCTTTTTTAGAATCATTTTTCAGTTTTACTTCTGTGTTCTTGAAAATTTTAATCCTACCTGTCAAAGCATATTGAAATCTGGTGCAAAAAAACAGGTGTATGCTGGACACGCACATGTGCACGCACACACACAAACACACACGCAAATTTGCTTTTCAGTCTTCCTCTTCAGAAAATTACTTGCGCTAAAGCAAAAAATGAACACCAAGAAAGCTCAAATACGATACTTGAGTGGCTTCACTTAAACTGAAAGACTTGCCACTTTTTCTAAGTAAAATGCTGCTTTAAAAAATCCAACTATGATCTACAATTACATGTTTTTCCTAAGCATTTCTGCAATTCTGCCCTCTCTTGACATATCTTTAGAGGCTATTCAAATGTTCGTGAAGTGATGAGTGGCAACATAACAGGGAGGATAACTCAGTTTCTAAGGTATGGGATAATTGTTAATCACTATAGTGATCTGAAATTAGAACTCAAAGTATTTTCAAAGTGAGCTTACACATATTCACTAATTCATTTAAAAGAAGAAAAATAATAACAACCATTATACAGAGTGAAGCAATATCTATTTTTGAAACATATGCTGTGGAAAAGAATTGCTTAATAATTTTACAACAACAGAAAGGTTGGCTAAGATGGTCTACCCTACAACAATCTATCCTCTTTTTACAAAATACTTTTCTGCTTGCTTCATGCAAAAACCACAGTCTGCCAAAGTCAGTTTAATACCTCCATACTGTGGAAAATGAAAAGCATAAAATTTAATAAAATTCATAATGGAAGAAAAGAAAAAAACAACCACCTAGAACTGCCAAGGTAATCACAAAAACTGTTTTGCCTGCTCTTTCAGGGTATAAACAGTTTTGGGTAAAATATGCAAATACTAATTCTCTACGAGGGGTTAATTTTCATGTTAAAAAAGTTATTGCTCTAACCTCAAACTGAATGCACAAAGCTGAACAGGCTAGCAATAGTTTACCTTTTAGTGATTAAATTGTAAAACCATTGGGAGATACGTAAAACTCATTTCCATATATACTTACAAGTCTAATCCTTTTAGCTAACTTTATATGCTTTATTCACCTGAAGAACTGTTTTCAAAATTTCAACTTGTGAAGACACTTCAAACTTGCTTTTAATGATAACAGAAAAGATACTGATATTAACACTGTTTATACACTTATGTTAACAAATGTGTCCCCTTTCTTCTGGACATCTATTTTTTTTAAACTAAACTTGAACAACAATGCAGATAACACTTTAATTTGAAGACACTTCTAAAACCAGCACCTAGGAAATTTTTTGTTGCAAATTATATGTCTGCTGTAAAAATTAAAATCCTAGTATTACAAAACAAGTTAAACAGAAAACTTGAGCCAAAGTGAGATTCAAGTTATCTGAAGTCAGTTATCTGAACACCTCATAAGTTCTAAAAGCAGCTTACATTTCTGTGATATCGAGGTTAGTAAAACCTAAGAAATGAGTAGGCCGCGATGTCATAAAGAGAAATGCAACATGATCTCTCTAGGTCCCACATACTGCCCTTATAAGTTGGGACAATGTAGTGAGGGATTAGGAAGAAACATTGTTACTGTTAAAGATAAATTTTTACAGTGGGGTAATGAGCTAGAAAATCTCGCCTCAAATTAGTTCACCCCTACAGTATTAACTAAACCAGAATTCAAATGGGGATCAGTCATCACAACGTTTTATTTTGTAACATTTAATCAAGATTTTTTAAGTATAACGGCTGGTGGTTCAAAGAGTACTAATACATTCCCCTGTGTAAAGCTCAAAATTAAGATCTAGTACTGGTTCAAACCACTGACCCAGTAGTAATATGCCTCAGAGAAAGCCAATTAACCTGATTCATACTACAATACAAACCTTCACCTCTTTTCTCTCTTAGTATATTTCCTCACTCCAGAGAGAAAATTTGGTTCTGAATCCCCTGAAATCCTCACTTCCAAGAACATACCTCTTACACCTGTCCTCCTCTCTTTTCTTCCAGTGTCAGATAAACAGGTGAAAGTGAAATTCACTCAGTCATGTCCGACTCTTTGCGACCCCATGGACTATACAGTCCATGGAATTCTCCAGGCCAGAATACCGGAGTGGGTAGTCTTTCCCATCTCCAGGTGATCTTCCCGACTCAGGAATCGAACTAGGGTCTCCTGCATTGCAGACAGATTCTTTACCAACTGAGCTATCAGGGAAGCCCAGATAAAGAGGTACTCTTCCATTTAAAATTAATCCCCCAGCTGTTCCCTTGAAGATATCTTTGCATGCATGCTTAGTCGTGTCTGATTCTGTGCAATCCCATGGACTTAGCCTGCCAGGCTCCTCTGTCCATGGAATTCTCCAGGCAAGAATACTGGAGTGGGCTGCCATTTCCTTCTCCATGTGGCTATCCTTAAGGCTCTTCCAAATTCTCTACTGGCTGTTTGTCTATAGGCTATAAGCATTAATCTTTTCACTTTACTATAAAACAGAAAACAAGTAATTCTTACTATGATTCCATAAATTTCCTTAACCTTCATTGAAAGTTAAAGTTCTTGAAAAACAGCCAATAACTGCTATCTATATAGCTCAGCCACTCACTTCCAAGCAGCTACAACAAAGCTTGTATCTATCAGAACACTAAATCTGAAACTAAAGTCATCATGGACTTCAACTGATCAAATTTGGCAGATTCACTACGGCCTCTGAGATATCTGACCCTGTCAATCACTCTCCTGTTCCTGGGAAACCATTTTCTGTTGGTGATCCTGCCACTGCTTCTCCGTGTTGCTTGCTAGACCCACTGGGCTCTCTACTTCCCTCACATCACACGGTTATCCCAGGCAAAGATGTATGTTTTCATCGCTTCATCTGCCTTTTATGCTGATGATTTTTTCATCTAAAACTCTTCTGATCAGTAAGTTCAGAACCCAACTAACCTTTCCTATGCTGTTCACTTCCTCGGGGAAAGCTCTCATTACCCACTCTGCTGTTCCAGCCAGACAGATGGGCATCACCCTAGACAGCTTCCTCACACTCCACACAGAGTCGCTCATTTAGGCAGTCAGGTGCTCCGGCATCTGATTCCACTCCTTCTCCACCATCAGTGCTGCCACTGCAATAGTCTTCTGATTTGTTTTCCTATCTCTTGATTCCTCTATACTGCTATAGAGGATTGTGTGTGATTTTCCTAAAATGCAAATTTGATCGAGCAACACTTTTGTTTAAAACCCATCATCAACTGTTCCACTGGATAAAATCCATACTTTTTAGCTTTCTAGATTGTAACAACTACTAGCTTTCCAACCTTACTCCTCTATCTCCTATGTTCCAGCTGCAACAAATTGCATATAGCTCCCCAGACATTCCACATTGCTTCATGTCTCTGTGACTCAGTTCATGCTTTTCCTGTTTCCTGGAATGTGCTTCCTTCCTGGCTCCATCTTCCTTTTTGATATTGACTCCTTCTCCAAGCCTAAGCTCAAGTATTACATCAGGCATGAAAAGTCTTTCAGACGTTCCCATTAGAACTTATCTCCTCCTCCTTTCAGTCAGTTCAGTCGCTCAGTCATGTCTGACTTCCTTGTGACCCCATGGACTGCAGCACACCAGGCTTCTCTGTCCATCACCAACTCCTGGAGCTTGTGCAAACTTTTGTCCATCGAGTCAGTGATGTCATCCAACCATCTCATCCTCTGTCATTACCTTCTCCTCCCGTCTTCAATCTTTCCCAGCATCAGGAGCTTTTCCAATGAGTCAGTTCTTCCAATCAGGTGGCCAAAGTATTGGAGCTTCAGCTTCAGCATCAGTCCTTCCAATGAATATTCAGGATTGATTTCCTTTAGAATTGACTGCTTTGATCTCCTTGCAGTCCAAAGGACTCTCAAGAGTCTTTTCCAACACCACAGTTCAAAAGCATCAATTCTTTGGCACTCAGGTTTCTTTATAGTCCAACTCACATCCATACATGAGAACTGGAAAAACCATAGCTTTGACCAAGACTGAACTTTGTTGACCAGACAGACCTCCTTCTTTGTCTCCCCACTATTCCCACATCTTCTAGTATCATGGCACTGGTAGTACTTTAGCATGCTTACCTAGTAAGTTATCATCCATGGGACTATAATCTTCTTGAGGGTAAGGGACGGGTTTTGTTTATATACATTTGTTTAGTAAATGGCTGGTATAACACTTATAAGAACTACACAGAAGTCAAACTCATTAATACATATGAAAGCAGTGCATGTTTTAAAACCTTACCCAAATTTAAGGTGGTATTTACATTCAAGACTTCTCAAAGGTAATTGATTTTCTGATGATAAGAATTACAGAATAATGGGCTTAAAAGTAAGAAACTCAATACCCATATTTATATCTAGAAACAGGGGTATGAAATAATAGAAAAAAAAATATAGGTCTCTGGCCCTAGTTCTTGGCACAGAACTCCTAAAACTGTTGTCATTTCTTAAATGATAGGAGCACTAGAAGCATCTTTTGTTCTTCTATTTTATCTTTAACTCTGGTTCCTGTAGTTGAAATTGCAAGTTAAAGTGTTAGTCACTCAGCTGTGTCTGACTCTTTGCAACCCCATGGACTGTAACCTCCTACCATGGAATTCTCCAGGCAAGAATACTGGAGTTGAGAAATAAACCCATGTGCTATGGGTACCTTATTTTTGACAAAGGAGGCAAGAATATTAAATGGGATAAAGACAGCCTCTTCAATAAATGGTGCTGGGAAAACTGGACAGATACATGTAAAAGAGTGTTAGAACACTTCCTAACACATATACAAAGATAAACTCAAAATGGATTAAAGAGCTACATGTAACACCAGAAACTATAAAACTCTTAGAGGAAAACATAGGCAGGACACTTCATGACATAAATCAAAGCAAGATTCACTACGACCCACCTCCTAGAGGTAACAGAAATAAAAACAAAAGTAAACATGTGGGACATGATTAAACTTAAAAGCTTTTGCACAGCAAAGGAAACTATAAGCAAGGAGAAAAGACAACCTCAGAAAGGGAGAAAATAACAGCAAATGAAACAACTGACAAGGGATCCATTTCCAAAATATACAAGCAGCTCATACAACTCAGTGCTAGAAAAACAAACAACCCAAACAAAAAGTGGTAAAAAGACCTAAACAAACATTTCTTCAAAGAAGACATACAGATGGCTAACAAACACATGAAAAGATCCTCAACATCGCTCATTAATAGAGAAATGCAAATCAAAACCACAGTGAGATATCACCTCACACAGGTCAGAATGGCTATCATCAAAAAGTCTACAAACAATAAACGCTGGAGAGGGTGTGGAGAAAAGGGGATGCTCTTGCACTGTTGGTGAGACTGTAAATTGATACGGCCACTATGGAAGACGGTATGGAGATTCCTTAAAAAACTAGGAATAAAACCACGATATGACCCAGCATGGAACAACAGACTGGTTTCAAATAGGAAAAGGAGTACGTCAAGGCTGTATATTGTCATCCTGCTTATTTAACTTATATGCAGAGTACATCATGAGAAATGCTGGGCTGGATGAAGCACAAGCTGGAATCAAGATTGCTGGGAGAAATAACAATAACCTCAGATATGCAGATGACACCACCCTTATGGCAGAAAGTGAAGAAGACCTAAAGAGCTTCTTTATGAAAGTGAAAGAGGAGAGTGAAAAAGTTGGCTTAAAGCTCAGCATTCAGAAAACTAAGATCATGGCATCTGGTCCCATCACTTCATGGGAAATAGATGGGGAAACAGTGGAAACAGTGTCAGACTTTATTTTTGGGGGCTCCAAAATCACTTCAGATGGTGACTGCAGTCATGAAAATAAAAGACGCTTACTCCTTGGAAGAAAAGTTATGCCCAATCTAGACAGCATATTAAAAAGCAGAGACATCACTTTGCCAACAAAGGTCCATCTAGTCAAGTTGGACTATAAAGAAAGCTGAGTGCAGAAGAATTGATGCTTTTGAACTGTGGTGTTGGAGAAGACTCTTGAGAGTCGCTTGGACTGCAAGGACATCCAACCAGTCCATCCTAAAGGAGATCAGTCCTGGGTGTTCATTGGAAGGACTGATGTTGAAGCTGAAACTCCAATACTTTGGCCACCTGATGTGAAGAACTGACTCACTGGAAAAGACCCTGATGCTGGGAAAGATTGAAGGTGCAAGGAGAAGGGGATGACAGAGGATAAGATGGTTGCATGACATCACTGACTCGATGGACATGAGTTTGAGCAAGCTCCGGGAGTTGGTGATGGACAGGGAGGCCTGGCGTGCTGCAGTCCATGGGATCGCAAAGAGTCGGACATGACTGAACGACTGAACTGAACTGAGTATAGATGACATTAATAATTGAAAAAAAAGAGATAAAAGTCCTCTGGCTTCAAGAAGCTTACAGAGAAGGATGGAAATTCAGACATGTAAAGATTAGAGCTGGAAACAATACCATGTAAAATCTAAGGAAACAGAAAGAAGGAAGAGAGAAGAGGAAGATGAGGGAAAAGAAAGAATAGAGTTGTTGCTCCCTGAGGAAATTCATACTTTAATTCTGGCGAATATAGGCAAAATTAATTATAATTTAAGGCAGAATAAACTCAAATAACATGCCAGGTATGAATCAATATGTCTGGGAACATGAGAAAGACAGATTAATCCCATTTGTGAGGAATCATACAAAGCTTAACGGAAAGAGATTCCTCCAGGCAATACCATTTCTGATATGCTTCAACCCATCTCTAAACAAAGGAAAGAACAAGGATATTTGGAAATTAGAAATTTATGTGAGAGCAATGGAAGACTTCTAATACCAATTACTGTCTCGGAAGTAATGAGATGAGAACTCTTTTGTCTTCCCATCATCAAATCTTTATCTGAGCACCTACCCATAGTTTCTACTTATGTGCCTATCAGAGAGGATGAATACTTACTTCTCTTAAAGGCCAGTTTTTCCACTGGCATTCAGAATTTGATTCCCTCTCATTTCTTCAAGGACTTGAGTCCAGCAATAACCACCTCCATGGGATGTTATCAATTTCTCCGTCACCACTGAATTATTCCCAGCGGCAAATAAACATACTTTAATACTGTCCATCTAATGTTCTCCTCTAGTTGCTGCTTCTCTGCTCCTCAGTTAAAATTTCTTAAAAGAATGGCCTACACAGTCTCTGCTTTATCGACTCCCATTCTGTCTTCAACCCACTTCAACTGAGCTCTTCTCTCAGCCACTCACTGAAACAGCACTCATCCAGGAAACCAAAGGACATCATCCTGCCAGTTTTCTGTCCTCAGTTTACTCATTTGCTCAATAGTATGTGACTGCTTATCACTCCTCTTTCTTAAAATACTTCCTGTGAGATTTTCTGACATACTCTCTTCAGGGTCTCAGGTACTTAGCTATACTCTCTCTCCAGGTGATCTTACCAAATCTGACAGTTTAGAACAAATATGGCTTTTACCCTGAGCTCTCCCCAGAGCTCAAGGCTCCAATATCTAATTGCCTACTTCTCAGCTACATTCATATAGAAAACTCCATTCTAGTAGTCCTCATCTCATTAAAAAGCTCTACCAGCATCTACACAGTGGCTGAAAGCAGCAACATAGAAGTGATTTCTAATTTCTCATTCTCTCACTTACACCACATCTAATTCATCACCACATTGTGCTGAATCTACTTCTAAAATATATCCCAAATCTGTCCACTGCTTGCAGTCCCATTATTACAACTCTTAAACCAATTCAAGGATTAGACTGAAGTGGCTTTAATGCCAGGTGGCCTATGATCACATAAGCAAATCAAAATCTAAGCCTGTAAATACTTCGAGGTTTCAACACTGAAACCTAAGGACAACTAATCCCAATAGCCAACTGGGCTTTAAACTATAGCCAATCAGTAACTTCTTTGTTTTGCTTCTGCTTTTTCTCTCTAGGAGTCTTTCCCCAGCTCCTGCTGGTAAAAAGCTTCTAAATGATCCTTGGCTTGGCCCTAACCAATTCGAATCGATTTTTGCTCAAAGAAAACCCTCCTAAAATGTTTAATGTGCCTCAGTTTATCTTGTAACACCATCCTAGTATAGGCCACAATCTCCTCTTCCTTGAACTGAAGACTATTACTCACCTTTTAAAATCCGTTCTCACGTTCTTTCCAACTTGACATCTCAGTCACTTGTTTCTCTAATTAAATTAATATCCTAAACTCCTTACTGAAGGACAGTAGAATATGCCACCCCAAAATGTGCCTCTTTTGCATAAGGATTACTTTGAGAAACTATAAACACAGGTGTTCTGAACACAGAGTGGAAGCTATCTTTTGTAAGAGAAACAGACATTAGAATGGGGGTCTATACCAGGAAAAGAGCCATCTATCATTAGGGACAACTTTTTCACCTGAGAGACTGATGTCTACCAACCAGTTCCTCCTCTTATCTTCCCTTGAGTTGCCTTCTGCCCCAGAAGTGTCAGACTCCTCCTTCCCTTTTCTAGGCTCAGGATTGTATATAAGCCCCAGCTACCTGGCAGTCTTTGGCATCCCACATCTTTGTGGGGCTCACATATGTATGAAATTAAAACTGCATTTTTTTCTCCTGTTAATCTGTCTATGCCAATTTAATCCTTAGACCAGTCACAGAACCTATAAGGGCAGAAGGTAAAGCTTTTCTTCCTCTACATTACTATGCTTCAAGACCGTTTAAAAGGCAGGCCTGATCTCCTGAGCTTCTCCCCAACTTGTCATGAAACACTGTTCTTTCTCGCTTGCTCACTATCCCACTTGATTAGTGGTCTTCTTTCTGCTCCTTCAGCATGTCAGTTTAATATCTAGATGAGAACTTTCGCAGGACAGGATTAGTTCCTTATCAAGTGGACTCAAGAAAACACTATTCTAAGCTATAGAAAGCCAGTAATAAATGACCATATATTTTATGAATCCATTTATATAAAATAACCAGAATTGGCAAATTATATAGAGACAGAAAGTATAAACCACTCCTGCTGGTTACCAGGAGTTTGAGTGCTTTGTTTGGGAGTGCGTGTGTGTGTGTGCCTGTGTGCATGTCCTTACCCGGAAATAGAGAATGACTGCTAAGAGATAATGGGGTTTCTCTTTGGAGGGAATAATCTCTCTTTTTGGAGAGACAGTAGTGATGGTTGCCAATTCTATGTATATGATAAAACCCAGTAAACTGTACACTTTGAAAGCATGACTATTGTGGTATGTGTATTATATCTCAATAAAACCATCATAAAAAAGAAAATAACTAAAGACACTAGTAGGTTAATCTTTCCATGATCCTGCTACTGCTTCTAAGTCTCTTCAGTTGTGTCCGACTCTTTGTGACCCCATGGACTGTTGCCCATCAGGCTCCTCTGTCCATGGGATTCTCCAAGCAGGAATATTGGAGTGGGTAGCTCTGCCCTCCTCCAGGGAATCTTCCTGACCCAGGGATCAAACCTGCATCTCTTATGTCTCCTGCAGTGGCAGGCAGGTTCTTTACTACTAACGTCACCTGGGAAGCCCAATCTTTCCATACCTTGACTGATTTCCGAAAATGTCATATTTTCAATCATAATTTATTCTACTTTTTCTTAAGTACTAGGAACACAAAGATGAATGACATGAACCTCCACCCTCAGGAAGTTTCCAGATTAGCAGAGGATGTTCTCCATAAAGCCTTGCCAACTATGTGCAGAACACTTTACTCTCTGGACATTCAGACAGCATTACAAAAGAGGGGTATAAAACATATTTGTAAAAATAAAGAGAAATAGCTCTGAACTGATAATCAAGAGGATAAACTATTTTTTGACTCCAGTTTTATACACTATACATACTTAAGAACATTTAGTAATCTTGGAGCTACAATCATTACACCAATCATTGCTATCAGGAACAAGTTTCCTGAACATCTGCAGCTCAAGTCAGAATAAAGCTTGTTCTCGTCCCCACCCCCACCCCCCATCTTCCTTCCCCTTGTCTCTATTCTATTTCCTGTTGACTTGTGATAATTAGGTAAAAAAGTGATAGGTCCTGACTGATACTGGACAGCTCAGTGATGGGATAAGCCTAGTGTTTTCTGACACATTTCCTCCACAAGATGCCTCATGTGGAACGAGACAATAGCCTACTAACTTCTGTATTCTAAGCACCTGCCACGTGGTAGGAGGTGTCCGCTGAGTAAAGACAGTATTTCTATTGCACTGACATTACATAAAGCAGGCTTTGACTGTACTAATGCCACTTTAATTCTTTCCCTTCCGGAGACCTCACTCTTTTACTTTGTGACAATATATAACCATATGTGACAAATAAACGGATATCTCATGATTCACCTGCATTTTGGAAATGGACAGGAGAAAATAAGAGGGAAGAATGGACAAGTGGTGTCATTCCAACTCTTTTAAATGAAACTTATTTTCTTGACAACTGAGTTGAAGTTTGTATATAAAATAACCTTGCTTGTAAAAGGAAGAAAGCTAAAGAAAGTTGCTAGGTTGAAAGCAACCCAGATATAGTTTAGTTGCAATTGTTTACCAATCAAGAGCCTCTTTGTACCAATCTCTGTTTTCAGACTGACTTTGGGGTCTTGGGCAAATCACTTAAACCTCTCTCAACCTCAGTTTCCTCCTTTCTAAAACTGGAATAATAATCGTCTTTAACCTGTCCCTCAGGACTGTTACATAGTTAAATGGGAAAGGAAGTATGAAAAAAGGCACAAATAATCCAGAGCACAATATATTATTACTATTTGTGCACAGCTTCCATTCATTTCAAGGCTTATATACTTTATGCCCCATTCACATACTGGAAATGTGTTGATGTCTCCTACCTATAAAGTATCACATTATATTTTTCTCAGAGAAGGAAATGATCTTACTGACCCTTTACTGAAAGTATTGATACATCTCAATTCCTTAATATTCTTAAATCTTCAAAAATATTACGTTACTTGCTGAATTCTCAGGTTCCAGTATTATGATTCTTTGATAAATTCAATCTCAATTGTAACAAATAGGTATCAGATGAAGTTTTTCAAAAGTTCTATTAAAACTATGAATGGTACATTTCAAGTCTTTGGTTCATCACAATGGAAACTGAAGTTGTCTTCCTGGTAATAAAATACCACTCACCTTTGCTGCACAGGCTCGTATCACCTCCTAAAAGAAATACAATAAAGTAAGTAAAGAGATATTCATAATTTCATTTAAAAATATCAATTCTTTTCAACACATTCAACTATTCATCTTTTAAAAACCAAAATCAACATCTGGGAGAGTGTTTTTTAATCTATCACATGCAGGTGTCACTCTGCACTGTTTCCAATGAGCTGGGAAGAGTGTAAAATTAAGAGACTCAGTGACGTGACTTTGGTAAATTTAACTTGCCAAAAGAAAAGGCACTGGCAAACAAGACTCTGGAAGGCCCACATGTATCTGCCTGTGTCTCCTCACAGGAGAAAAGTTTGTCTCCTCAATAAACTTAATGTAAACACTAAAATTCTGTACTGGAACACTAACATATCTAAAAGACACACTCTGAACTGTAGTATATAATTATCTCTATAAATAACAATACCCATACATATTAATAATTTACTCCAGAGGAAATCTAACAATAAACACTTCTGAAGAGTCAAGTATGTGACTGGAGGCACAAAAGAAAGGAATTGCCTGCAGCTCCGGGGGTAAGACCTAGAAAAAGTCACTTTTGAAAAAAGAAATTAGTCAAAGTCAACATGAATGGCTTGAAAATTTGCTGCTAAACAGACACAAATAATACTCAAGTCCAGTTAAGGTTAGCCAGCATATATCATCAGTCTAGTATAGAACTAGAGAAAAATGGTAACAATGTGGGAGTTTAGAGAAAAAGAGAACTGAAAAAAGAAGAACGCCCTTTTTTTTTTAATCCAGAAATTGCGAAGGGACATACTCTACATCTAAAGGATATTAGTAATCTCAGTCACTAAAAGGAGGCAGTAAAACTGACTGGGGCATGGGATTCTGATAGCCTGGATTAAATCTCAGCTCCAATGTTTCCATTTGCATAAGACTGGCAACATTGCTTAATCTCTGAAAGCCTCAACTAGAATCTTCTCTAAAATGGGGATAATACTAGCATCTATGTTATAGGATGGTTTTGAGGGTTAAATACAATGAACATGTAAAACACTTAGCACAGTACTGAGAATTCATTATGTCAGTTACTAACCATAATTACGGAGAAGGCAATGGCACCCCACTCCAGTACTCTTGCCTGGAAAATCCCATGGACGGAGGAGCCTGGTAGGCTACAGTCCATGGGGTCGCTAAGAGTCGGACACGACTGAGTGACTTCACTTTCACTTTTCCCTTTCATGCACTGGAGAAAGAAATGGCAACCCACTCCAGTATTCTTGCCTGGAGAATCCTAGGGACGGCAGAGCCTGGTGAGCTGCCGTCTATGGGGTCGCACAGAGTCGGACACGACTGAAGCAACTTAACATAGCATAGCATAGCAACCATAATTAAATAGGTGTTAACTATCACCAATTATTGTAAGATGAAATCTCTTGTGGGGTAGAGAAAATTAATCATTTTTTTTTCAAAATTGACATACAGCATTTTATTTAATTAATTAATTTCTATTTAAAATTTTTTTAGCCACACCATGGGATTTTTAGTTTCCCAGCCAGGGATCAAACCTGTGCCCCCTACATTGGAAGCATAGAATCTTATTCCACGGGGCCACCAGTGAAGTCTCTAAAGTATTTTTTAAACCCATTCAAACCCTATGACTCTGATCACTGACCTAGATAGTAGGTAAATTTTTAAAAGGGAGAGTGGTCTTGAGTGCTCAGGCAGCTGAAGAGGTATACTTTTCATTATAAGATATTTAAGTTTATAGATCAACTTTTTGTAGGACTGCTTACTCTTAGCAGGTACCCCACATTCTGAGGAGCTCTGGATATACTGATAAGACCAAATTTCTGGGTCTGAAACCTTAGAACGAGCAGTGTCACTGCTCTCAAGATTCTCTCTACCTGTGAGGTCTTCGCTGGGTTGCAGAGCCTGTAGGTGATGCTGCAGTGGTAGCACAGTGCTGGCTCTTTTAAGTATGAAACAGTTTGCTGAGTTTTATTATGAGTAAAGAATAAAGCTACCAAGAACAGTAAATTATCTATTTTTGGCAACTTTTACTCATTCACGAGTTAACACCTATGAAATGTCTGCAGAGCTGAACTTATGCAAATTTCACCCATACACAAATCACACCCTAAACTTGAACTATATTTTCTTAGAAAAACATGCCTTCTGTGGTTACAAAGAAAGAAGTATATTCAGGGATACACTCTTATATAATATAGAAGTGATACAGTTTTTTCTATTAGACTTCTACATAGAAGACCAATGACAGAGTCTCTTACAAACTAAGCAACAGAAACCTAACAGAAAAAGGAATTTGGGGTCTGCTAAAATGGAGAAGACTCTTGAGAGTCCCTTGGACAGCAAGGAGATCAAATCAGTCAATCCTAAAGGAAATCAACCCTAAATATTCATTGGAAGGACTGATGCTGAAGCTGAAGCTCCAATACTTTGACCACTTGATGCAAAGAGCCAACTCATTGGAAAAGACCCTGATGCTGGGAAAGATTGAGGGCAGGCGGAGAAGGAGGTGACAGGATGAGATGGTTGGATGGCATCACCAACTCAATGGACGTGAGTTTGAGCAAATTACAGAAGATAAGAAAGGATAAGGAAGCCTGACATGCTGCAGTCCATAGAATTGCAAAGAGTCAGACAAGACTTAGTGACTGAACAACAAACAAAACACAGTTCAGAAAATATGAGAAAAGGCACTGTGACCAAAGGTGGGAATCTAGTCAATCTAAATGCCTGCAAAATGTAAAAAGAATGGAGCTTCCGTGGGAACAAGGATGACATTTTGTTTTTACTCCCATACATACTACTTACATTTTGAGAGAAAACAATCTGCAGAGAACATTTGAAAAAAAGTTCAAAGAATTCTCTTAACACGGGAAATATATGGTTTTACAAAACCACAGTACATAGCCAAAGCTTTCATTTCCAAAGGAAGCCTCGATCTACCTCCATCCCAAAGTGTACGTCTGAATAATTTTTAAAAGGAAAAGTTTAGCAAAAGCTAAATAAGTCAATGATTCTAAGACAAATAAGCTTTTCTCTTATAATAAATTATCAATTTACTTCCCCCTTGCCTTTGATTTCATATCTTAAAAAATATTTTTCTGAAATTTTTAAAATTTTTCCTGTACATCTACTTTCATTTGTTCTTACATCCTTTCATTTATCTGAGGATGACAGCTATAAAAGATGGAGACCTGGGTTCAATCCCTGGGTTGGGAAGATCCCCTGGAGAAGGGCATGGCAATCCACTCCAGTATTCTTGCCTGGAGAATCTACATGGACAGAGGAGTGTGGTGGGCTAAAGTCCATGGGGTCACAAAGAGTTGGACGTGACTGAGTGACTAACACACACTTTTTCCATTTTTTCATTCAATTAATATTTATTGGCATGGGTGTGTAAAACAGGCTGAAATGGTTTTAAAGTTTCCAACTTGTCTACTGCATAAAATGAAATAGACATACTGTGACAGAATCAATTCTCTGTTTCACTTGCTGCATCTTCACTGAAGAATGTTCAGTGGGGACATAGCCATCAATCTGAAAGGATCCTTGATGAGGCAGTTTAGGGCAGGTGCATAAAGCATCTTGACTTTGGTGTATTCCAGGTAATGAAAAGGTTCCCTTGTAGCGTCTGAACATTTCAGCCTCCTGCTGGGCAACTGGAAAAAAAACAAGTCCATGATTAATTCATCATCACAGTAAAAGCACAATGGCAAAACTAAGCCATGAAACAGTAGCATTAAACACATGATCAGAAAGTGCATAAAACATTTTAAATACTGCATAATAATAATACAACATGACTGACAAAACCATAAAGAAGGAAATAAACTAATTTCACAGGTAACCTCATGTATAACTGAGCCTGGAAGGCCATGCTGTATCTTGGATTGGTAAATATAACATACTGGAATGTGACCCTAGCTTTAAAGAGATACAGACAGAAAACATAGTACAAAAAAACACAAAGTAGAATTAAAGAAAATACAAAAACAATAAAAATGATTATTCACAAACCTATCTTTTAAAACAACCGTTTTCATATTTCTATGCCCCTCCTAATCTTTATCCATATGTACATTTTATGTAAGGTATCAGTGTAAACACAATTTAACAGTTTTTCAATTTAAATGTAATTTTCTTCTATTTCTACAACTGTATAATTACATTTATAAATGCCTTACAATATCTCATTGAAAGAAGCAACACAGTTTATTTATGTATTCTCCTATTGTTAAATACTTATAATGTTTTCTGTTTTCCTTCATTATAGACCATATGTAAGTAAAGAAAAGTGAAAGTGCTAAATTGCTCATCCTGTGTCCGACTCTTTGCGAGCCCACGGACTATAGCCCACCAGGCTTGTCTGTGCGTGGAATTCTCCAGGCAAGAATATTCAGTGGGTTGCCGTGCCCTCCTCCAGGGGATCTTCCCGACCAAGGGATCAAACTCAGGTCTCCTGCATTGCAGACAGTTTCTTTAGTGTCTGAGCCACCTGGGAGGTATGTGAGTAAGTGCTTTAGTAATTTGTTTTTTTTAAGGATTTTTTCCTTTGGATTAATTCTCCAGAGCAGAACAGATGGCTCAGAAGTTGAATGTTTTTGATGACAGTGATGATGAGGAGGAGGGGAAGGAGGAGGAAGGAAATAGCACCTCTATTGTAACTCTGTGATTTTCAGGATGCTTTCACAAGCATCTCATTTGATCATTTAAAATAAATGGATTTGAAAAAATTTTAATGCCTGTAAGTACAAAGGATAAAAACATAATTATTTAAAACAGTACTTCCTTGATTATATAATTATGCAACTTAAAAATCCACAGAAGAAAAAATGGTAATTTTGGACTTCATAAAAATTTCAAAGTCTGTTCTTCAAAGCTCTTAAGACAGAAGAAAAGCCAAAGACAGGGAGAAATACTTACAAGTCATATATCTGATAGAGCACCATGTGTATAAAGGAAACCTAACTCTCAAAGTTCAATAATCAGAAAACAAACAAGCCCATTTTACAAGTGGGCAAGAGATTTGAACAGACAATTCACTGAAGAAGAAATATGGATGGTAAGTGAGCACACGAAAAGGTGGTTACCATCATTAGTAATTAAAGATAAGCAAATTAAAACCAAAATGAAATAGCCCTCTACCCAATTACAAAGGTTAAAATTAAAAAGATTAGCCATTTCAAATTTTGAAAAGATACAGAGATACTGAAACACAGAATACTGGTAGGAAAATTAAATGATACAACCAGTTTAGACAACAGTTTGGCAGCTTCTTAAAACATATGTCTGCAATGTGATCCAGTCCTTCTACTCTTGGGAATTTACTCAAGAGAAATAAAAACATATGTTTATAGAAACACATGTAGATGAATATTTACAGAATCTTTATTTGTAGTAGCTAAAAACTAAATAAAACTCAAATGTCCATCAACAGGTGAATGGAAAAACAAACCATGATACAGCAGTATAATAAAATAATATTCAGAAATAAAAAGGACCTACTGATAAACTCTAAAACACAAAGTGTGTGCTTCTAAAACACTTTGTGTTTAGTAACTCTAGAACACAAAGTAAGACGAACTTCAAAGTAAGTATGAGTGAAAGAAGCCAGAACAAAAAAAAAAAGAGTACATGGCATATACTGTTTCACTTATATGCAAATCTAGAAAATTCAAATTAATTCAGTGTTTGCCTGGTGGGAGAAGGAGGTAGGGAGATGACTAAGGAGCACAAAGTAACTTTGAGGGATGATGGATATGTTCATTATCTTGATTGAGGTGATGGTCTTACAAGTATATAAATATGTCTTGACTTATCAGCATGTACTTTATGTACTTTTAAAATATATGCAGTTTAGGAGGACTTCCCTGGAGGTACACTGATTAAAATTTTGCCTTACAATGCAAGGTGTACAGCTTGGATCCCTGGTCAGGGAGCTAAAATCCCAGATGCCTAGAGGCCAAAAAAACAAAACATAAAACAGAAATGATACTGTAAAAAATTCAGTAAAAACTTTAAAATGGTCCACACTAAAAAAAAAATCTAAAAAGAAAAAATACATATACACAGTTTATTAGTCAGTTATACCTCAATAAAACTGCTAGCAAAAAGTGATAGAAGGGGTAATTATTCAGAATCCCCATCACATCAATTAAAAATAAATAATCCAACAGAAAAATGGGCAAATGACCATTACAGAAAAATCACAAAACAAGAACTATATAGCCAACCTTACTAATAATTAAAGCAGAAATAAAGAGAAAAAGGCAAATTGTAAAGTGCTGTTTCTTTTATTGCCTATTCCAGTAACCCATTGTACTTCAAGGTATTTTTTTCCTAAGGAATAAACTGAGTAAGGGTAGGCAGGTGTGTACTAAAGTATTGCTTAAAATAACGAAAAACATATAACAGTGTAATTGTGCAACAACAGTTGTTTAAATAAATCAGTGTATTCACTTAATGAAACAGAATTCAGCCACTAAAATTATGTACATATGTATAATTATCACAATGGAAAGTTTCTCACAATGCATTATTAATCAGAAGAAAAAAGTTTAAAAAGCAATATCATGAATATACAAAAAGACGATCACTTTTCTTAAAAGTTATCAACCTTGGTTTCAAGAAGTATGAGAGAGCACGTATAAACAATTTTAGGTCTTTGATCTTTATATTCATGTACTACTTCATTCACAGGTTCTAAGTGAGGAATAGCTGAAGGACAATAGGGGCTCTCTGCCTGCAGACTTTGACAGTGGGAAGAACCAGGGGACAAAATTGAAGGAGCCCACCTTACCACTCACCCTTGTAGTGATGCGCATTCCTCAGCACCAATCACTGCTCTCAGTTGGAAGTGTAGCTGTGTAAACACTTCGATTTTTGTGGGTCTGACTATCATCTTTCAGTATACAATTTGGACTTCTTTTCCTAACACTCAGAACATTTATCTACCTCAAATAGAAGACTGTGTAAAGAACAAAGAGAAACTTGGAAGCTGTAAAAGAAAAGTGCTCAAAGACTGGAGGTTTAACACCAGTAGATGAGTCAGGGATGAATGAATCAAGATGTAAAAATCATGTTGCATGATCTTTGCCTTATTTGCTTTTTAAAATTGTCCTTTCCCTACTGTATAGCCTAGGGAACTCTGCTCAGTGCTACGTTCTGGCTGGGTGGTGGGAGTTTAGGGGAGAATGGATACATGTATTTGTATGGCTGACTCCCTTTGCTGTCCATCTGAAACTATCACAACATTGTTAATTGGCTATACTACAATACAAAATGAAAAGTAAAAAAAATAAAATTGGACTTTTAACATTTCATTGGGTTCTGCTACTATGAATGGAAAGTGAAACCGGGTTTAACTAATTAATGGCATCTTCTGACTCCTTGTGTTGTTTAGTCACTAAGTTGTGTCTGACTCTTTTGTGACCCCATGGACTGTAGCCTGCCAGGCTCCTCTGTCCATAGGATTTCCCAGGCAAGAATACTGGAGTGGTTTGCATCTCCTTCTCCAGGGGATCTTTCCAACGCAGGGATCAAACCCTCATCTCCTGCATTGGCAGGTGGATTCTTTACCACTGAGCCAACAAGGAAGCCCACAAATACACATTAGTCAACCATGATTTCACTTCATTAGAAGCACCAATGCTAATATAAGCAACAGCTATACAGAATAGTAGGATTTTGGTAATATTTTATTCTTTTTGCCAAACTGTATTTTTTAAGCATTATGCTATGCTAAACATTTTTCCTTTTTTAAAAAAGAAATTTATCTAACTAGTAAAATTACAAAAGGCATTGCCTAAGTATTTGTTTCTTTATTTTTCCAAGCATTAAGATGCCTTTCAGAAAGGATTAAAAAGGCCTAAATGGATGCAGATAACAAAAATAAACCCCATGCAATTATGAATTCTTATTTCTATTGTCTAAAGGGAATTTTCTGTAGAAAAGCTATCTGACTGGATTTCAAGGAGTCAAATTAACACCCTACTTTATCTTTAGCTCCTTTAGTTCTGTGAAGAGCCATAAAACAATCTCCAGTAATATTCATAAAGATCCAGTTTCTCAGATACTACAAACAGGCTGCCTACTAGTTATTGTATTCTTTCCCCTCCTCCACCCACTAGAAATGTCTATTTGTACAAGACTGTACAGATTATTTCATTACAAAATAGATTATAATAGGTGGTTTCTGAAATTCCTTTAAGCTCTATGCTTCTAACACTTACAGCTTTCTAAATCATTATTATATAGGCCATAGTTAGAGTGCGATGTTGCAATTTGATAACTGTAGCTCTTCACTTTGCCCTTTTCTCTTCTTTGTGTTAATTTAGCTCTAACCTAACGGATTATGTTGAAAGCTCGCAGTTCTAACAGCCGCATCCCTATCCTTCCATGGCTCTGAGTAGTGCACTAGGGCAGGCCCTGGGAATACAAAGACACTGCCTGCCTTTCGCGGGTCTGAAGTTTTGGAGGCCAACAAGAAATTCCTGCTATGTGCTGAGTGGTACCGCAAAGCAATGGACAAGGTGCTGAGAACACAAAGCTGACAACTACATTTGCTTAACGGAAATGTCGTTTCCTTTCCTTCCTGTATCCATCAAAATACTTCTAAATGTACCTTCTTTCATCTAAAATTCGGGATGCTACATTTTATATAATTTAAAAAGTTCTTAAAAATGTTTTCATAACTGACACTCTATCCTGATTTATATATATAAGTTCGGTGCTTTTGTGTATGTTCTGGCCTTAAACAATCATAAAAAATAAAGTGGTTTGCTCAGGAGATGTTTATCTTTATAGGAGGAAGAATGGAGGAAATAAGATATTTTAATCCTGTACTCTTTGCATTTGAAGAGAATACAAGGTTTGTCATTATTAAAATTTATGTATACTTATGTTATTAACTTCATAATAAAATATAACTAAAAAATAAGCACAGTCTTTCTCTTACACTATATTAACAGTAAGATTTTCTTTTGGTTCAACATTTAATACTTTGGTCAACATCTGCTACTATACGTAGCCCTGTTACTGTACATAATCATCTTACTGGATACCTTATGTGTGCATGCATGCTAAGTTGCTTCAGTCATGTCCAACTCTTTGTGACCCCGTGGATGTAGCCCACCAGGCTCCTCTGTCCATGGGACTCTCCAGGCAAGAACACTGGAGTGGGTTGCCATGTTCTCCTCCAGGGGATCTTCCCAATCCAGGGATTGAACCTATGTCTTTTTGTGTCTCCTGCATTGGCAGGCGGGTTCTTCACCACTAGCACCACCTGGGAAGCCCAGATACCTTACAAATATTTCTATTTCTAATTATAATAGCATTACTATAAGCTGGGAAGTCTACTGCTCTAGTTTCCTAGCATTCTGCAGTTATGTAGCATCCTCCTGCTTTTCCTTTCACATTTGCTTCCTGAAGAGAATTTCTGTGGTCTGAATGTTACATTCCCCTAAAATTCCTATCCTGAAATCCTAACTCCCACGGTGATGATATTAGGAGGTGAGGCTTTGGGGAGGTGATTAGGTCATGAGAGCAGAGCCCTCATGAATGGCACTAGTGCCCTTATATAAGAGGCCTCAGAGAGCTCCCTTGCCCCCTCCACCATAAGAAGTTAACAGTTAAAAGGCGTTATCTATGTACCAGAAAGTGGGCTCTCATTGGACACAGAATCTGTCAGTCCCTTGATCTTGGACTTCCCAGACTTCAAAATTAGAGAAATAAATAGTTTACTGCTACAGAAAATAGCTAGGATTTCCCTGCTGTAGACTGCTTCATGAATCAATGCTCCATGTCTTTGCTTTCTAGTTTCATTTTATCCTTTAATAAAACACTGAGATATGATAGAAAATTATTTTTTCAGGTGAAAAAACAGATGTAGAAATGATAAATTTTTTGACCAGTGTCAAATAGAAAGTGATATCCTTTTGTCTAGAACCAAAATGCTCTAGTTCCTTCTTCAGTCTTTCCCTCCACAAGGTTGTCTATTTCGAACAGTAACATTTTTTTTTTTTTTCTTTTGGGGGCATTTTAAAAAGCACCAATGTAAGAATAAGCAAATGCCTGGATGAGAAATTCAGCACTCTGGTTTGTGCTCAAACTCATTAAGTTGACGACATTTTCCACAAGCCCTGAATCCTTAAATGACACAAGCTTTCTATCAGAGTATCCATCACGTGTGTAACATTAAAACACTTCAGCTGTGTTCAACTCTGTGCAACGCTATCGACCGTATGTAGCCCACCAGACTTCTCTGTCCAAGGGGT
Source organism: Giraffa tippelskirchi (assembly GCF_054371585.1). NCBI lineage: Eukaryota > Metazoa > Chordata > Mammalia > Artiodactyla > Giraffidae > Giraffa > Giraffa tippelskirchi. The sequence continues at coordinate 137,512,884 of NC_137283.1, forward strand.
TCTCCAGGAAAGAATACTGGAGTGGGTTGCCATGCTAGCTTAATTTCTCCTACTAACCTAATAATTGATATCCAAAATGTTACCCTACAATCAGTTATATATGTTACAGCTTAATCTTATCCAAGTATAAGGATTATATTATCCTTATATTATAGGATATATAAGGATATTATCCAAGTATAATATTAATATCTGTTTTTGAATCATTCATAATTTGTACTTTAAGAACATTAAATTATATATAAAACCACAGATGTCAAATTTCAACTAGACATTAGTTTATTGCAAAGATACTGTAAAAGCAGTTATATTAAAATATTAATTAAAATAAAATTTAATATTACATAATAAAGAAAATTCATATTTTGGACTATACTGAGAATAGAATGGCTTAATGTATTATAACTATCCCCAACAGCAGCAGCTAGACAACCAAAGTTTTAATTTTTAGGGGTCTTCCTAAATAAGAAAATTGAAAACAAACACTACATTTCACCACAGGTATATATGGCTACCTTCTTCCGTTACTTCATGAAATAGGAAATACAAAGACTAAATTAGTAGTGTGGCAGACAGTTTAATGTTTTAAAAACATGAGCTCTGGAGTTAGTCTGGCAAGTGACATCATTTTATCAATTGTGTGACGTCAGACAAGTTAATTTCCCTCTGCATCAGTTTTATCATCTGCAAAATGAGGATAATACTGGCATCTACCTTGTGGGGACTGGGAAAGACTGTAAAGATAATGTATGTAAAATGCTAATTAGAGTAGGGAATACCTACTCTATATGTTTATAATAAATAAACAAATGAATGCTTGACAGCAGAAATACTTGATAAATGTTAGCTACTACAACTACCACTGTTATTATTAGACCCAAATTTACTAATTGATCATATTGATCATGCCTTTCATTCTTTATTTTTATAAAATGTAAGGGTGGATAATTCTGTTCTATGGATTTACTGCACATCAGTAATATGACAGGTTAGGTATAGGGCCTTATAAATAAACACCATGGGCTTACTGTTACTGGGCAAGTTCTGTAACAAAAATTTTATAGGAATGTAAAGGTATATATCACATGAACTCTGGTAAAGAATGTCACAATGTGAAAAATACACCTATCAACAATGACCAACAGAGGTGATCATTAATAAATATGAATTCTATAAATAAAATCATGTTTAGTGTCAATAGTAGGTTGCTTTTCAGTTCAACTAAAATTCTCGCAGAGGTTTAATTAACTACTTAGGAAGTATAAAAGATTGGAAAAGCACATGGTTCTGATTCCTGGGTTTCACAGCCCTGTTCAACTTGGCACACAATAGATGCTCAATAAAGATCTGCTTTGTCTCAAACACAATGACGGAAAAGCACTCCAGATTTAATGCTGGCTCAGAGGACACACCGCCACCTAGTGAAAAATTAGGCTCATTACCTGGAATTATTATATAATGCAGACAACTCTGAAAATTAGCCTTGATCCTACATAAAATACTACATGTATATTCAGTATGTGTCAGCATTCTGCCTCAGTTCAGTTCAGTTCAGTCGCTCAGACGTGTCCAACTCTTTGTGACCCAATGAATCGCAGCACGCCAGGCCTCCCCGTCCATCACCAACTCCCGGAACCTACCCAAACTCATGTCCATCGAGTTGGTGATGCCACTCAGCCATCTCATCCTCTGTTGTCCCCTTCTCCTCCTGCCCCCAATCCTTCCCAGCATCAGGGTCTTTTCCAATGAGTCAACTCTTCGCATGAGGTGGCCAAAGTATTGGAGTTTCAGCTTCAACATCAGTCCTTCCAATGAATACCCAGGACTGATTTCCTTTAGGATGGACTGGTTGGATCTCCTTGCAGTCCAAGGGACTCTCAAGAGTCTTCTCCAACACCGCAGTTCAAAAGCATCATTCTTCGGTGCTCAGTTTTCTTCACAGTCCAACTCTCACATCCATACATGACTACTGGAAAAACCATAGCCTTGACTAGACAGAACCTTTGTTGACAAAGTAATAGCTCTGCTTTTTAATATGTTATCTAGGTTGGTCATAACTTTCCTTCCAAGGAGTGTCTTTTAATTTCATGGCTGCAGTCACCATCTGCAGTGATTCTGGAGCCCAAAAAAATCAAGTCTGACACTGTTTCCACTGTTTCCCCATCTATTTCCCATGAAGTGATGGGACCAGATGCCATGATCTTAGTTTTCTGAATGTTGAACTTTAAGCCAACTTTTTCACTCTCCTCTCTCACTTTCATCAAGAGGCGTTTTAGTTCCTCTTCACTTTCTGCCATAAGGGTGGTGTCATCTGCATATCTGAGGTTATTGATATTTCTCCAGGCAGTCTTGATTCTAGCTTGTGCTTTTTCCAGCCTAGCATTTCTCATGATGTACTCTGCATATAAGTTAAATAAGCAGGGTGACAATATACAGCTTTGACGAACTCCTTTTCCTATTTGGAACCAGTCTGTTGTTCCATGTCCATTCTGCCTAGGTACCGCTTAAAAAAAAGACAAATAAGCCTCCAACTCTACCTCCCACAAAGTACAGATAATACCAAAAAATCACATATTTGACAGAGACGAAGAATAAGCTGTTTTGTGGGAACAATAAAAAGTTTGCATATTAGACAATCAAAAGCTAATATTTCAGGAAATCTGCTAAAAAGTTTAGTGTAACAAACGAATGCATGTATTCCAAGTCTAGACTGTATGGATCCAAGTCCTGGTTCCCATAATACAGGGATAATTATGGTACCAACCTCATAAGATTATTGTGAAAACTTAAAATAAATGTGAAGTGTTTAAAATAGTACCAGGCCCATGGAAAATGCTTTGTATCAGATGTAATTACCATTAAATGTAGAACAGGATCCTACATTCTGAGGTAGGCAAGTATTGATTAATAACAGAAGATTAATTGCTAAAGTCTAGCTTCATAAATTTAATTCAGGAGAAGCCGTTTCTCTGACTAGTACTCTGTTATTATGGGAATCCTAAAAGTACATTATTTGTGGTACCTTGTGACTAAATTTTGTATTACTAGATGATTAACTCTTTCAACATCAGGCAAATACAACTGCCTTCTGAAAGTAAAAATCACATTTCTTACCAAAAAAAGCAAAAAGCCAGTAGAATGAAAGACCCAGAAGACCACAACCTGAACATATGCTTTAACAGGGAAAGATGCTTGCTGAGTCTTCACAGATTTTGCTAGAACTGAAAGATGGATGATACATTTAGCTACCATTGTGGTCTCATTCACAGCTTATTTAGCTGATAAAAAAAAAAAATTAACTTGCTCCATTTTCCTTGAAAATTGCCTAAACGTATCAGTGGCTCTGATAAAGACTATTTTAAAAAATCATGTACCTGTTTTAGATCTTTCAGTTTTAATACCATGAAAACACTTATGTAAACTACATGCAAACTTTATTTTCAGACAAGAAAATTTGAGCAAAATAGTCCTGTGTTAAAAGATAAATAAAATATAAGGCAAAACTATAACAGGCCAGTAATAAATGCCATAATTTTCACTGAAAAAATTTAAAGACTTCATGATTCTGGTTTGTATTTAATGAATAAAATCGAGTCTGAAACAATTTTCCTTTTTTTCACGGTTATATACCATTTATGAGAACTGTGCTAAATTTTGAATTGCTTGAGATTACATAACTTTTTCCTAAGATGCTTCTTTTTGAAGATAGGCAGCGATGAGCTGGGAAAATGTGTTGAAGCCTCTTGAGTTTTGTTCATAAAGATAAGTCAGTATATCAAAAATGAACTGACACTGCAAAAATAATTTTAATATGTGTATTATTTGAACATTTAAATTTCAAAAACACCATGGAAATCCCTCCTCTACATTAAGACAATGTGGAAATAACATGATGTTCTTAATTTTATGCCTTTGTTTTCTAAAACAACTGAGCTAGAAAGATACAAAAGGAAAAGGCTGACTAACAGAAAGAAAAAAAGAAAGAAAAAAACCCCCTTGTTTTCAGTTTCATTCCAAAGAGATGCTATCAGCATATGAAAACAAAAGTTCCCATAAAGTCAAGTGTATACTGGTTGGATGAGCATAACAGTCCATTTTATCTTTTTTGTTTTAATATGGTGCTTATTAACTTACAAAGTGCTTTCACAGTTCCTATCTCATGGCATCTTCACAAATAACTCTTTGAGGCAGGACAGGTAATAGCAGTAGTAGCAAGACCACAATCCCAAATCAATGTGGACAGTGACTGCAGCCATGAAATTAAAAGACGCTTGCTCCTTGGAAGAAAAGCAATGACAAACCTAGACAGCATATTAAAAAGCAAACACATTACTTTGCCTAAAAAGGTCCATACAGTCAAAGCTATGATTTTTCCAGTAGTCATGTATGGATGTGAGAGCTGGATAATAAAAAAGGCTAAGCACCAAAGAACTGATGCCTTCAAACTGTGGTGCTGGAAAAGACTCTTGAGAGTCCCCTGGACAGCAAGGAGATCAAATCAGTCAATCCTAAAGGAAATCAGTCCTGAATATTCGCTGGAAGGACTGATGCTGAAGCTGAAGTTCCAATCCTTTGGCCACCTGATGCGAAGAGCCGACTCACTGGAAAAGATCCTGATGCTGGGAAAGATTGAACGCAGGAGAAGGGGATGACAGAGGATGAGATGGTTGGATGGCAACACCGACTCAATGGATAGGAGTTTGAGCAAGCTCCAGGAGATGGTGAAGGACAGGGAAGCCTGGCAGTCCATGGGGTTGCAAAGAGTCAGACACAACTGAGCGACTGAACAACAACAACAGTAGGACCATTCACTAGACAGGGAAACAGGAAGGCTTGTGCAAGATCACCAAAGAGAGAACTGAGCCGAAAACCAGTGCTTTCAAACACATATGCTTCTAGAATGGACTCCTTAGTCCAAAAACCTACTGTTGAAAAAACAAATGGACAAACCTAATCTAACGAACTTGTATCAAAGACAAAAAGTAAATGGAAGGAAAAAGATAAGAGTGGAGCTTGAAATTGCATTCGTAGTGAAAACTTCAAAAGCAAATTAGAAATTGAATGAAAACTGTTGTGAAACTCCTTAAGAGTTTGAGGAAATAACTGTGTACCTATTTCCTGAATAACAGTTCCAATTACAAAGTAATGAGGTATAACTCTTCTTTTTTCTGTGAAGATTGAAAATGTATAAAAGAAAGACCTGTCTCAGGACCCATGTTTGAACTAGACAACAAATTTGGACACTGGATGATTTGAGAAATCCACTTGTCTTTTCCTGTGATCAGGCAGTGTTGACTTTTGCTAAATTGATTGTAATAGTAAATAGTATTGTGCTGTTTAACAATTCACCATTAGTAACAGTGTTCTGTAAATTTGAATATGTGTTACAGAAATTATTTCTTCTCTGTAAAATGCTTTAAAGCAAGATAAATCTCAATTTTACATATATTCTCTAATATAACTCACCTATAAAGAAATAAGATTCATACTATGATCAAGAACTTCAGGTTTACAGCTTAATTCAATTGTCTAACAACTTAGCACTTATCACAAACATTAACCAATTCACACTGTGTTAATAGGAAGCTTAACCACTTGCATTTCACTAATTTAAAACATTCTGTCCATATAGTTTCACAGCATAGTTATCTAAATGCATATTTATGTATTTATGTACTTATGACATTGTGTGCAAATCATCTTAGCAAAAATGGTGAATGGTATCTTAAACAAACTAAAGAGACTATCAAAACCATTTATTTTTGTATAAGAATTAACACATGAAGAAAATGGAACTGCAATTTTGAGAGTCTCAGCACTATCAATACCACACAGAACAATGAAATCCTAATTTCAGGTCAGAAATTAAGGAAATATATGAAAAACAGAATAAATCCAAATGATTCTAATAATGCCATACTATTTCTTAAAAATGTATTCAAAGTCTATTTCCTTATTATTTCCCAAAATTAGAGAATAGTTCAATTTTAATGTAGAAAAAGGCATTTTCACTGAGGCTTGACTTTTTTCCCTTCCTTTTTTAAAGTTTATTTTTAATTGGAGAATAACTGTTTTACTATGTTGTATTGGCTTCTGCTGTACAACAAAGTCAATCAGCTATAAGTGATTTTTTCTTTGCCTTCTTTTTTAAGAAACTCTCAGAAAATTATAACTTATTTAAACACTGCTTTAGTTAAAAAGAAAAACAAAGAATAAGAAATTAACTCAATATTCAAGTAAAAACATTACAGATTCACATATCCTAAATGTTAGTTACCTTTTAAAGTTAGAGATACCCCCAAATAGTTTTTAGTGAATTTTATTTATTTAAATTATCTATGAAGAGAGTGATGACCACCTTTCTATGATTACAATACAAGAGCACAACCATTATGTATACTTTTGATGATATTTAAATTCCATAATAAAAATGCTCATGACAAAGTAAAATGTTTTAATAATGTGATCTTTTTTAAGCTGCTTGGCCTTCATAATACATTCAAGACAGTTTTGTTAATACAAAGAATGACAGTTTTCACAGAGCTCGTAATTTCCAATTCAGCCTAAATGTAAAGGTTACTCTAAATATTCTCCCCTTATCAAGCAGTGGACTTACCATGGAAATCATAAATATATAGGAGAATTGGCTCATTCTGCCCAAAAGCACAAAATGCAACCATATTTTCAAGTGGATGATAAGCAATGTCTCGAACTGGTGACTTGAATGGCAGGTCAGAATACGCTGCTACCTGCTCTCCTAAGTAAGAAAAGACATTCAGTAATTTGTACCATCCCAAGTATTTCTCATTAGAAGATTATTCTGCAACTTACCAAAAAAAGATTTATGGTAAGTAATAATAAATCTCATGTTATTTACAGGAAAACCTTAAATACTTATAGTTGAGCTGTTGTTGCTTAGTTGGTAAGTCATGTCCGACTCTTTTGCGACCACTATATTAAACAGTTATTTTTCATTCTCTTGGCCCTCCTTTTTCCTCTTTTCGGTCCAATGTCTTGATGGAGTTTCAAGGCATAAACCAAAGACAAAATATTTGGAAGTAGAGATCTGTAGAGATCTGAGATCTGACAGAGCTGAGCAAATGCCAACTAACAAACAACTCCAGGGAGAACTATGGGAGGAATATCAGGACTAAAACTAAAGAAATTCTATGGTTGGGGGAAGTTTAGTGAGGAATTAATTTTTCTATTTTTTTCCCAGAGGCTGTTTGATGTACCACCTGCTTTAAAAAAAAAAAAAAAATATATATATATATATATATATATACACACACACTATTAATGACTATAGCAGAAGTTTTGAAAATCAGAACTCAAAAAGCAAAGAAGAAAAAAAAAATCCTAAGTGAACTGATTAGTCAAAAACACCTAAAGGGAGAGATGAAAATAAAAAGATGAAGTTAAATACTGCTCATTAAAGACATTTTAAAGAAAATTTTATTTTATTTTATTTATTTTTTTTTTTTTAATAAATTTATTTATTTTACTTGGGGGCTAATTACTTTACAATATTGTAATAGTTTTATAAAATTCTTTCTATTGCTAAACAAATGTTTATGCAGTTTTGGCTTTTCTTTTAAAAAAGCAAAGTGAAGCACAAATGAACTATCCAATGTAACAGTTTATTTTATCGAAAAAGTTGAATTATAGTAATTCAGGTAAATGGCTATTAAGTTTCAAATATCCGAAACTCTGACAGGAATATGTTTGTTTCTAATAAAAATGTATTGCAGATGGTTAACAATTTGTATACCTAGTTGAACTCTAAATTCAGTTCATAACTGAATTTTGTATTACAGTCCACATTAAATACTTCTGTGAGATCAACAATATCTCATTACCAGCAAGGAAAGAATAAACCTTAAATTATAATGCAAAATTATAAATCCATGAAGATATCAAAACCATAAAGAACAGAATTAATATAAATTCGGACTGTAGCTGAATTTCATTATCAGCTTTCCAATTCTGAAAAACATAACTGAGAACTTAAAAATAGAATTTCCTTGAAAATTATTCTATAAAATGGCAGTTTTTATACTTCATCAAAAACAAAACAAACCTTTTTAAAGTTCAATGAAATGCTATTTACCTGTTTCTGGGTTCCAAACATATACTATACCATCCTCACTTCCAGCAAAGAGAAAAGTCCCACATGGTGTCAAAGTGCTATGAATCTTCTCTCGATAATTTGCTGCACCTACAAATTTTCTTGCTGCTAATCTAGAAACCAAAAAGATTTTATAAATGTAACTTGTCTTACCCATTTCAATGACTGGTGGTAGAAAAACTTTTCAATACTTCATTTGCATTTGACAAGCAACTTGTGAGAATCTGTTACATAGGATACATTCCATGATGGATAGAGAATAAAGTAGAGGGAGTTCCAGAGCTCAGGGAGCTTATAATTTAGCAGGAGAGAGAAGAAATGCATCAAAGAAGAATAGAAAGTGAATGTAGAAAGTGCCACAAAAGAAGAACAGAAAAAGTCCTTTGCAGATTTGGATAAGAAAGAGAGATGATTTCTAGCTATGGAGCAAAGAAGATGCATTTGAATTGGTTACTCAAAAATGAACGGAATTTTTATATTCTTATATTTTTTCCATGTGAAAAAATTTTAAAATCAATGAATACTTGATTACTGCAGAAATATTAGAAAAACCATTACTGAATCATCTATTAAATATAGCATGTAACCTTCTGGGCTTTTAAATGTGTGAATAATAATAACAGCTAACATTTTCAGTACTTATTATGAGCCAGGTGGCTCAGACGGTAAAGAATCTGTCTGCAATGTGGGAGACCTGGGTTCGATCCCTGGGTTGGGAAGAACCCCTGGAGAAGGGCATGGCAACCCACTCCAGTATTCTTGCCTGGAGAATCCCATGGACAGAGGAGCCTGGCAAGTTACAGTCCATGGGGTCGCAAAGAGTCAGACGTGACTGAGCGACTAGGCACAGCACAGCACAGGTACTATTATCATCATTGGTTTACAGAGAGGATATTACATATACTGGGGTCGCTAAGAGTCGGACACGACTGAGCGACTTCACTTTCACTTTTCCCTTTCATGCACTGGAGAAGGACATGGCAACCCACTCCAGTATTCTTGACTGGAGAATCCCAGGGACGGCAGAGCCTGGTGGGCTGCCGTCTTTGGGGTTGCACAGAGTCGGACACGACTGAAGCGACTTAGTAGCAGCAGCAGCAGCTCTGTTATTTGCTTTTTTCAGTCAACAATGAACCATGAATAATGGCCTTTCATGTCAGAAAATAAAAATTATGCATTATCATTTTAATAGGCATATATTATATCATTGTCTAAATGTATCTTAAGAAATTTTCTATTGTTGGGTAACTCTCAGGATTATTACAAGCATCCTAAGAGTTATCCAACATGTTTCCCCTGGCATGAATATGATTTCTGTGAACAACCTTGTGTGTGTGTGTATATATATACATTGCACTGTTTCACAATTATTTTCTTAACATAAATTCCTAAACCCAAGGTTACTGGGTCAAAACTTCTGCTATTTCTGTTAATTTAAGTATTGGGTTGGTCAGAAAGTTCGTCAGGGTTTCTCTATAAGGTGTTATGGAAAAACACAAAAGAACTTTTTGGCCAACCCAATACTTTACATGTATAAACTAGTTTATTCCCCACAAAACACTTACGAGGATGGTGTAGTACTCTTCCATTTGTGTGAGGAGGAAAGAGAGGCACAGGGATACTAAGCAGTTAGTTTAAGGGGTGGCACAGGCAGTATTTGACTATAAGCAGTTTTCCTCCAGAGCCCAAGTATGATCATGGGCTGAATACTATACTACTTAAAAAGAGAACAACTAAACTCTACAGGCCTGGACTTCTAAAATCTGGCTCGAATCTCTATTTGATTAGTCTCTCAGCATTCCTCAGCAAGAAACCAAAGCTCATATAGACTAACTCACTCTGCCTTGAACACAACTTCTATTATTCCACATCCTGACTTTATTCCAGGCTTTCCACCCTAGAGAGGACACTGCCATCTTATCTAAATTTATCCACCCTTCAAGATTGAGCTCTAAGACCAGACTCTCCACAGAGCCTTGAACAGAAGGCTTTATTATAGCTATTCAGCTTCACTGTCGCCATGAAAAACATAATCCTTTTACTATATATTTATATTCATTAAAAGATACTTATAGAGTAGTTGCTACCTTCCAGGTATGATGTTGGGTATGATGTATAGAAAAAACAAATAATAGTAGATTCTATAACAGTCCTTGAAGATGTCACACTGGAGGCTAATTAAGTGTTTTGCAAGTTATTTTGGAGATAGTACAACTACATTCTAAATTCCCGATCAACCAATTCTGCTTATCAAATTCTCCCACAGCACCCATGCCAGTGTCATGCTAGTCAAAAGCCCTCTCATTCAGGCATGATATTAGATCATACTACTATGCTAAACCAATATCCAGAGATAAAAGATAGTCCATGGCAGAAGTTTCTCCTTTTTTATTGTGAAAATAAAAAGCAGTTGACTACATCTCAGCTTCAAAACTATTCACATTTGTGGTTAGATAATTGGTGTAGGGGCCTGTCTCATACGCTACAGGATGCTCGTTATCTCTGGTCTCTATCCACTGGTCTCTGCCCACTTCCCAGGTGGCTCAGTGGTAAAGAATCCACCTGCCAATGCAGGAGCTGCAGGAGACATGGGTTTAATTCTTGGGTAGGGAAGATCCTCTGGAGGAGGAAATGACAACCCACTCCAGCAGTCCTGCTGGGATAATTCCATGGACAGAGAAGCCTGGCAGGCTACAGCCCCTGGGGTTGCAAAGAGTCAGACACCACTGAGTAACTGAGTAACAATCCACTAGATACTGGAATAAACATTTAAGTGTCTCTAGACTCTGCCAGAGATCCCCTGAGGGACAAAATTCTCTAGTTGAGAACCACAGCTGTATTGTATAAATATGAATTCAATCATTACTTATTCTATGAGTGTTTAACCTGCAAATACTGAAATATACTTACATTCGGAGGTCCATAATTCTCAAAGTACTGTCTTTGGTATGAATTAATAAACGTTTTCCATTGGGATGAACCTCCAAGTAACTTATCGGGATTCCCTTAAACTCACTCTCTTTAATTTCCTGAAATGAGTTTAAAAAGATTATGTAATATTACAACTATAAAATTTGTCTAAAGTTAAGCCCTTTTAAGCATACAAATTTAATTTGAAGAGGTCATTTTTAATTGCACAATGCAAGATGTTTTAAAATTGTTAGCAAAATTATTCCTAGTAAGTTCAAGTTAAGGATGAAAATAAAGCTTATAAAATGTAGTTTGGGGCTGCTAAGTAACAGTAATACTTAATTAGTGTTTTTGTAGTATATTCCCAAATAAGAAGCACTTTCTGCAAGCACATCTTTTATTACTATATTGTCTGTTTATCATCATATAAGAAATCTCAATTTCTAAGTTCAAAATTAAGTATAGAATTAGCTCTCAAGTTCTGTTTCAGTTTCGGATTATTTCTTCATACATTTACCTCTACTTGTCCTGAAAAAGATAAGTTACTAACATCTTATTATGAAACAATTTAGTTTAGATTGTAATTTCAGGTTTTTCTGGATACTTAAAGCAGCTAAATCTTCTGGTTACAGAAGAAGTCTATAAATAGACCTGACTTCTGATGTCAAGAAAGACACAAATACTGAAGGAGAATCTGCCTGAACAAGCCACATATAAATAAGGACAATTTCCAAAATCCTTCTTGTTTGGATTATCAGGAGAAAGACAACAAATGCAAATACAAAACTGTTTAAAGTCTGAAGAGTCAAGAGAAGGTCTGCTTCACCCTGCAGTCAGAATTCCGAATAGCATTCTTCTCTCTTGAGGTCCCCTTATTATTTCGCTCACTTCTCCTAGAGGGTCTCCTCTTCAGAGGTGGGTTGGCACCAATAGAGGTGGGGAACAAGCTGCTATAATCCTAATATCAGCAGTAGAACCCCTGGTTCTGCTGTTTGTTGCTGAAACCTGATGTCAACTACTTTTTTACAAGTTCCAAAATAAAGTCAAACACTGACACCACAGATGGAGATTTTACTGAGCCCAACTACAATCATTTGGAGGTGAAGATGCACTGCTGAAGGTTTGAGCAACTGGAGCAACACTTACACAGATGCAAATGTGCAAAATCAAAAACAAGGCTGCATAACAAGTGTCAGGAATAAATTTGAGAAAAGAGTTGGCAGATTTAGTGTTTGTAGCATCTGTTAGTGATTTCCTTCATATTTTTTTTATCATATTCATGCTCAAGGTCTGGTGTTAAAGACTACGTCCTATACCAAGGAGTATGTGAAACAGCACACGGATGCTTCATCTTAAGGGACAGATGAACATAAGCCAGCATCCCCCACTCCACTAGTGGAAGAGAACCAAGTAAGAAATTGCAGTCTCCATCTGTCCCAGGCATAAGTTATTAAAAGGACATCCCATTCCTCATTTCCTCACTTTTTATGTTTGACTATCTCAAGTAACCACCAGGTGGCAGATTTCCAAGGTATATTTGCCTTTTGGTTACTACACAGAGGGAAAGAAAACACATGATTTTTAATATAAATAATAGACTCTGCATTGCAGAATCAAATGACTAGAAATGTTGCCTTTGGAGCCTTGCCAATCACTTATCAATATATAAGTAATTAGAAAGTTCTTTGCAAAGTGTATGAAATCGCTACAACATGAATCCCAAGTCATCATTCATTAATCCGACAGACTAGAAAAGAATGACTGAAAATAGAATAGACTGGTTTTTAAATTGATCTGACAGACTCAACAGATTTAACTAAAGTTGATGGAAATTCTTTTTCACGTGTCTTTTTTCAAACAGGGACAACTGTTACAACCTATTATGAGTAACAAGAAAATCGAGGAACACAGGTATAGCTTATTTATATATATTATATACATAAATATAAAACTAACTCAAGTTTAATGATTTGTTTTGTATTTTTAACTAAAACATACTAAATATACACCAACAAAGTTGCTTGGTATACAAGCCATCTTAAAAACACTCTACTTCAAAAATTAGATTATTCATTTGTTTTGGCCAACTTAGTATATTTCAAATGAAACAATTACTGTGATTAAATGACAGACCTCCTCATATTTATTAATACATAATCTTGATCACATAATTTTGAGAGATAGCACTGTTAACAAAACTTTGAGCATGGTGTTTCCAGTGATGCTATTGGACAAAGAAAAAAAAGAATATGAATAGCAGAAAATATAAGTTGTTATATATAGATGATAACATAACATATACCTCACTTCGCACAAATTTTAGCAATAGATCCCTGAATACCAGAGTGCAATTTAGGGCTCAAAAATGGGAAAGGAAAGCCCAGCCAAAATGAAGAAAGTTTTCACTAAGTCACTATGTTATCAATTAGCTATCAGGAAGACATGATAACTGACTTCTGAGGAACTGAGAAAAACTTAATTGCTTTGAAAAGAGTGAACAGAATGTTCTGCATCTTTAAGTCATGTGATTTTCCCCAACTTTTTCAAATAAATCCCCAAGTATGAAGTGAAACTCTACCTTGTTTACACTCCAGTGATGCACTGAGTGTTGCGCGTCGTTGACTTTGACATACGTATTCCAAACAACAATCACCCCTGTGCAGTCTCCTGAATACATGTGGTGACCTATTTAAAAAAATAAAATTACTTAGGTATAAATGTTACACAGAAGTTGAAACACTATTTATGAAATTGGGCAAACACATCCCAATAAAAAAAAAAACTGAAGTGCTATTAAAAGGTATTATAGTTTACAAAAAGCCCAAAAGGCAAACAATCAGATCCTAATTTTCTTCACCCTTTTGAGTTACTTGTGATTTATTTTCTTTTGTCACCTACCTGCATTTGAAAACAAAATGAAATGAGCATCTCAGTTCATGTGTACATGGCTCAAATACCAAAGCAAAACAAATTATTTGAATTTTCCAATATGATCTGTATTGCTAACTTTCATTAACCTATATAACCCATTTCATATTCCTGGAGAAACACCTCTACTCTAATATATACTGTTAGAATAATACCTGAGACCTAGTAGGAACTCAATAAATGATTAGAGAATGAATAAAATAATAAGTAACAGGTGTTTCAGTTTAACATCAATTCTGAAAGTCAAACCATCCTACAGTTAAATGGGACTTCAAAAGCCATCAAATTCAACTTCATAAACAATTAGGAATATTTTAGAAACCATATGAAAAGATGGCTGTTCAGCAACTGTGAATGCAATATTTTACACAAAAGTATTAACATTTAGCTTATTCAACTGATGAAATGCTCTGCATGTAAGAATGTTATAATTCTAAGCAAAGAAAAATCTGTAGCTTTTCTGTAGCTTTGGCTCTATTTCTGTCTACTGGAGCAACACAGAAGGACTTCACTTTTTTCACACCTTAACCAAATACCTGAAGAAATTATTCATCTCCCTTTTATAATCTGAGCTACTTCTTCTATGACAGAGTTTTCAGACGCCTTTCTATCCTTGGTTGACCTTTCCTGAAGGGGTTCCTACTTATAAACATCCTTATGGTTGAACTGAGTACATTAGAAATATTATTATTTTGATAGGATCCCATACTAATTAATTACAGCTATACAAACCTAGTGTCTGAAATAATAGAAAAGGTGACTGTTTAATAGATAACAACAAATTTTAGTCTTTCAGCTGATAAAATAATTATATTTTATATCCTTAAAACACCATTTATAATACTTATATTCTAAGATTAAACCTTAAATAACTGCAAATTTCTCTTCCATAAATATATGTTTATGTACTTAAAAAAATTTTGTTGCCACATTTAAAATACATATTTTCAACATTGTTCTGGGATCTTTCCCCCTATCTTCCTCAATTTTACCATTTACAGAAAAGGGTCCTTTAAGAAACCTACTAAGGGAACAATCACCAATCCAATGATATATATTCAGAAATTTGGAACAGGACTGGTTGTCACAGCAAAGATTAGTTGAATCAAAATGTTTAGAAATGTACTGACTTTAAAATTAACTAACAACTACTGCAGCGCCAAATTTATGACCAGGTCTATCATATGACCTGCACAAACAATCTAAATATGCACAAACATATTTAATTTTATCTAATACATAAAGTCCCTCTCAAGCTGAAATAATTATTATCCTAGTGAAACAAAACTTTTAAAAAACGCTTCATGTAACTAGCCTTCAATTTGAATATAATTTCAGACATACCTTCAATATCAAAACAGAGCGAGTTGATGAAACTCTTGTGAGTGTCAAACTGTTGGATCAACATGGCAGGATCCTCTCTCATATCAACTTTCCATATACGTATCACAGAATCATAGCATCCTGTCACCACCAGCTCCCTTACAGCTGGGTGGAATTTAGCCGTGTAAACAAAAGAAGGATGAGGTAAAACTCTGAAAGTATTTGTATTGTTTATTTCATTTTTCCATATCCTGGAAAAGGATAAAAATGTTACATATTGCTTCTGAAAGGCAGACGTTTCTCTAAGAACATATATAGGCAATGGACTTTATGAGTAAGCAAGTGACAACAACCAATGGTAAATTTTATAACAATAAAAATAATATGATCACATTATTTGATGAACAGACTTCTTTACATTTTGACAAAGCTATTTCTTACAGTTACTTTCAAGCAATATTTTAATTCATCTAATAATTGCAATCTATACTGCAAAATGGAAAACTGTACTTGCATATGTCTGTGTTTTTTTAAACCAACCTATTCTTGACATTGATTAAATACAACGGATAGTTGGTAAAATATTGCATTTAATACAATATAAGTAAAAAGTAAAACAGAGGAAGAAATTTCAATGATTTCCCATTTAGGTTGTATATATATCGCTTTCCCAAAGCGCTTACAGTTGAGGACTTAATAGGGTACTCCATTAACTTTTTATTTGTAATTTCAAAGCATAATTAACATAAAGATCTCAAAGACTTAGAAGCCACTTTCAAATTACTATGTAAGTATTTGAACAATATAACATTAAAATAATTACAGTATTTTATAGGAAACAGGTTATCTAACATTGAGTACTCACTTTATGTTGAATACTCATTATCTCTTCCTTTATATAATAGGTGATTTAAAAGGAAATAATATTGCTATTGCTATAGTCTTGACAAGAGTAAACATTAGCAGTTAAACTATCAGGCTAGATACTCTGCAAGTCAATGTGTAAAAACAGGCAAAATCTAGGAACAAACAGGTGCTTTACAAGTGTGAAGCACTCAATTTTTAAAAACTTAGGTTATCAGAATTAGAAGAATTTATTTTTAATATGGGGATTTATAGTTTATCCTTTTTACTACTATCTAAGAAATGAATCAAATTAAGTTTTTTTCAAAATTATCTATAGAAGAAAAAATACAGTTGCTATTCAAGGATAACATTCTATAAGCTTTCTCAGCAGCTGCTTAAAAATACAGGATATGATCTTCAATTACTAAGAATCCAAACTAGCAATGAAGGAAGTGAAAGACTGTTTTCAAGTAAAACACGTGTGTCACTGCATAAACATTTTTACTGTCGTGAAACTCTCAATGAACTCATGTAACACAAAATACAGTACTTAGTGGAAAAAAAATCACTAATTTTGAGGGAATACTAAGAATGCTGAAAGTAAAACTTCAGTTGCCTGCTAATAAATCTTAGCAGCATCATCTGAAATACTATATAACAAGAAGAAATGACAAGTGTATTGTAAAAAGAGCTCAATATAATTCGAATAGATACAATATTTTAACATAAAAATGAAGCTTTTTATATAAATGCTGAACTGGTATCAGTGATGGCTTTAGTCATGCAAGCAATGGTAGAATCTAAGGTCAAAAGAAATGTATTACTGGGTTTGTGAAAAAAAAAAAAATCAGACTGATCATAGCAGAGAACATTTATACACAAATCTGTAAAGACTAGATGAACATACAAAAAATTATTTGAATTTGGAAAGAAAAGAATATACCAAAGTTAAAACAGTAGGTGTGAAGAGAGGATGGAGTGAGAATATATGGGTATATTTGGCAGCCATTACACATGGACAAGTTTTTCTGATTATACTGGGAGCTACTGATCTTTTTTTTTTTTCTCAAATTTTACTGAAGATAACTAAAGACAGAGATTTACATTAAACCCATTTAGCAGAGAGCTAACCAGTGGAAAACAGTTACTCAGACGATGCCAACAGTAACAGGTGATGGTGACCTCAAGGGAAGACAGAAGACCTGGCCAAAAACCCAACTTCTTGCCACTTGGGAGCATTAGCAACTCTGGTTCTTTCCCTTTTGACTTTAGTTCATTCACTTTAAGCATTCCTTATCTCTTTCAAAATCCCACAATCTTTTTATTTCTAGCCACAGTGATTCTCTTTTCACTCAGTTAACCCTTCACAGCAGTATTTTTAGGATGCAAACAGTCCTAAATTAGGATCAACTCCAAAGCTACACAAAGGAAAAAGTATCCTTTATACAGCATATGTTGTGTGAGGAAATCCAAGTTGACTTCAAAAAATGGTAAAATCTAAAAAAAAAAAAAGGGTAAAATCTGAGCTGGGTCTTAAATGATGACTATGAGCCCACCCTAGCTTACCACAGGCACCTAGATGTTTGTGGAGTGAGTTGGGCAGGAAGGGGAGGAGAAGCACAGGAAGCAGAGGAAGAGTCAATAAGGTAACAGGGAGATGCCACAGAGGATGAGGCGTTAAGGGCGTTTCAGAAGTTTGTGTGAGTGAGGCAGAGGGTACTATGGGAAGCGGGCATGAGAAAATGGGAGGTCAGTGAGGGCCATGCCTGTGATGCCATGCTAAGGAACCAGAACATCTTGCAAACGGTAGTGGCAATCAAAGATTTTTTAAAGTCAAGACATTATGAAAGATGGTTTTGGAAAGAATTTTAGCACAGCAGGTGTGGAGGAGCTAGAGGGTGAACACTGGCAAAGCTTAGCAGCAACAGTTGAAGCAAAAAGATAACAAGGGCTTGAATTAAGGCAACAGCAGTGAAGACAGAAAGAATGTGACAGAATGTGAGCCTTTTAGGAGGGGGAATTGATACTCTTCAGAACTACTTAGATGTGAAAAAGAAAGATGAGTACTACTCTGAGTTCCCAGCTTGGGAGGCAGGGTAGATAAGGAGATGCACTTAAAAATTTGGAGATGCAGAGAATGGACTTGTGGCCACCGTGGAGACGGAGAGAGTAGAACAAGCAGCATCGACATAGATACACTATCAGGTGTAAGACGGATAGCTGGTGAGAAGTTGCCGTGTAGCACAGGGAGCCCAGTCTGGTGCTCTGTGATGACCTGGAGGGATGGGATGGGGGAGGGGATGTATGTATAATTACGGCTGATTTGTATGGTAGAAACCAATACAACGTAGTAAATTTTTATTTTTAATATTTAAATTAAAAAAAAAAGAACAAAACAAAACAAAAACTATATGAAGGTTAAAAACGGAAAACAAAATTTGGTGATTTCAGGTTTGGATTTGCGGTACCATTGGGCAATCCAGGCAGAAGTGTGTTAATAGCTGAATTTGAAAAAGAGAAGGAGCTTGAAGTTATTAGCATACAAGTGAGATTCAAAGCTGAGGAAGATGAGAGAGAGCAGGATAAGCACACCAAACCAAAGAAGACACTGAATAAAGGATTTGGGGGACCCATATCTCTTTGTTAAGAGAGATGAATAGAGATACATAAGGGTAAATTTATGAATATGCATGCTAAGTCGCTTCAGTCATGTCCAACTCTTTACGACACTATGGACTGTATCCTGCCAGGCTCCTTTGTCCTTGGGATTTCCCAGGCGAGAATACTGGAGTGGGTTGCCATTCCCTTCCTCAGGGGATCTTCCCAACCCAGGGATTGAACCCGCACCCCTTATGTCTCTTGCATTGGCAGGTGGGTTTTTTTACCACCTGGGAAGCCCAAATTTATGGATATTAGGTGGTAAACCAGAGAGAAATATAGGAATTTCACGTCTGGTTAAATTACACTGTAAATTGAAGGTAGTCATTTAATGAAAGTGGGAAGACTGTATAGAGAACTTAAGATTGTGCAAAGAACTTGAAGTATGGTAAGATTTGGTTGGATCTGCTGCTAGAGGAATGAAAAAAAATAGCTAAATAAACATAAGCAAAAGGATTGCTCAGCAGAGATGAGAACTGATGGATTTTACAACTCTCAAATCCATAGTCAAGGTCTTACCAAGGTTGTGCCTTTTTCTCTAGCATAGCTTGGCGTCAGACAGAATGGTTATGCTTGAAAGAACAAGGAACCAGATGGGTTATTGAGGATATTGTTAAGAGGGATTAATAATAGATTCGTAGTTCTCCAGTGGCTCAGACAGTAAAGAATCCACCTACACTGCAGGAGACCAGGTTTGATTCCTGAATCGGGAAGATCCCCTGGAGAAGGGCATGGCGACCCACTCCAGTATTCTTACCTGGAGAATCCCATGCACAGAGGAGCCTGGTGGGAGACAGTCCATGGGGTCGCAAAGAGTCAGACACGACTGAGCGACTAACACTACAACTTATTAAATTGGAAGAGGTTAAATTATTTTAAGACTGACATTCTGAAAAATGCAAATATTTGAAAATCTATTACACTCTTAAAATGCAAGATGCATATTCATTTACTGACCCTACATTATGCATTGAGCAGCACCGTGTCTTGGTCTCTGGATCCAGCTAAACAGTACAGATGGAATCCCTGCCATCAACAGCTTGTATTTCAGGAAAAAAAAACTCAGTTGTTTAATAACTTCAAAGTATTAATCAAAACTGTACAAAATGACCTTTTTTTTTTTTTTGCTTCTTTGCTTTTTTTTTTTAAATAAATTTGTTTATTTTAGTTGGGGGGTAATTACTTTACAATATTGTAGTAGTTTTTGCCATACACTGACATGAATCAGCCATGGGTCCACACGTGTTCCCCCTCCTGGACCCCCCTCCCACCTCCCTCCCCATCCCAACCCTCTGGGTAATCCCATTGCCCCAGCCCTGAGCATTTGTCTCATGCATCGAACATGGAATGGAGTTCTGTTTCACATATGATAATATACATGTTTCAATGCTATTCTCCCAGAACGTCCCACCCTCACCTTCTCCCTCAGAGTCCATAAGATTGTTCTATGCATCTGTGTCTCTTATTCTGTCTCGCACATAGGGTTATCGTTACCAATTTTCAAATTCCATATATATGCATTAGTATACTGTATTGGTGTTTTTCTTTCTGGCTTACTTCACTCTGTATTATGGGCTCCAGTTTCGTCCATCTCAATAGAACCGATTCAAATGTATTTTTTTAATGGCTGAGTAATATTCCATTGTGTATATGTACCACAGCTTCCTTATCCATTCGTCTGCTGATGGACATCTAGGTTGGTTCTATGTCTTGGCTATTGTAAACAGTGCTGCGATGAACAATGGGGTACATGTGTCTCTTTCAATTCAGGTTTCCTCGGTGTGTATGCCTAGCAGTGGGATTGCTGGGTCATATGGCAGTTCTATTCCCAGTTTTTTAAGGCATCTCCACACTGTTCTCCATAGTGGCTGTACTAGTTTGCATTCCCACCAACAGTGTAAGAGGGTTCCCTTTTCTCCACACCCTCTCCAGCATTTATTGCTTGTAGACTTTTGGATAGCAGCCATTCTGACTGGTGTGAAATGGTACCTCATTGTGGTTTTGATTTGCATTTCTCTAATAATGAGTGATGTTGAGCATCTTTTCATGTGTTTGTTAGCCATCTGTATGTCTTCTTTGGAGTAATGTTTGTTTAGTTCTTTGGCCCATTTTTTGATTGGGTCATTTATTTTTCTGGAATTCAGCTGCAGGAGTTGCTTGTATATTTTTGAGATTAATTGTTTGTCTGTTGCTTCATTTGCTATTATTTTCTCCCATTCTGAAGGCTGTCTTTTCACCTTGCTTATAGTTTCCTTTGTTGTGCAAAAGCTTTTAATTTTAATTAGGTCCCATTTGTTTATTTTTGCTTTTATTTCCAATATTCTGGGAGGTGGGTCATGGAGGATCCTGTTGTGATTTATGTCGGAGAGTGTTTTGCCTATGTTTTCCTCTAGGAGTTTTATAGTTTCTGGTCTTACATTTAGATCTTTAATCTATTTTGAGTTTACAAAATGACCATTTAAAGACAGTGAGGATTAGAAACATTGTATATCATATAAATGAAATATATTTAACAGCATGTGTTTAGGAAAAAGTTTTCATAGCTTCTTATTTAATCAGTGAGTCTGTATGATGCATTTTTATGACAGTCCCTTGATAGAAAAGACATAATTGAAGCATAAGAGCAGTTATATCACTTTACATTCTATTTACTCTCTTTGAGGGCATGCAGCATACACAGAGGATGAGACTGTTTGATGGCATCACTGACTCAATGGACTTGAGTTTAAGCATCCAGGAGTATCCAGGAGATACTGAACGACAGGGAAGCCTGGCGTGCTGCAATCCATGTGGTTTCAAAGAGTCGGACACAACTTAGTGACTGAACAACAACAAGCATACACAGCGGTGAGTACTTCTGAAGTATACTAACCTGGCAGTGCCATCAGATGATGCAGTAAGAATATAACGATCGTCTTTGGACCAGCAAAGATCATAAATGATATTGAGGTGGCCAGACAATTCTCTCATGAAACGTCCAGAAGGAATTTCATATACTAATGAAAATATTCCCAAAATTAGTAAGTTTCCAGACAGAGGATTCTTAACTGAATAATATAAACATTCATAATTTATAATAATTTGTACATAGGTAAGCACTGTCTATAAGAATATTGTCACCAAAGACATTTTCAGTATGAAAAAAGGTCAAAATCTCCTTAAAGTAAGTTTTCAATTGCTTTAGATAGAAGAAGTTAAATACCTAAAATTTTACAATATACTACAATTTACAATTATTCTGATCTCTTTTCAAAGCAATCCTAATAATCTTTGATAATCAACTTATCAAACATAACTTTTAAATTGCAATTCACTTCAAAGATTCTGTAATTTGGGCTTTTATGAATAAAGTATTATTTTATGTGAAAATCAATCAAATTTCAAGCAAAATTTAACTATTCGAAGCAATGAGAAACTTAAACTCTGCTACTGTGAGAGAAAAATTCTAATACTAAAAATGATAGGGGAATTAATAGAGATTTAATCTGATAAACAAGGCATTGTGGTATTGTTATGTATACAGTGAAACCTCGCAACACAGAACAACAGTTTCCAAGTCTCTACTTCCACCTAGTGGTAAAACCAACTGCTGTTTAAAATACTAAAAAGTCCAGAAGAACTTCTGCTACAGCAAAATAAAGACCCTGGAAAATCTGCTCCCCCATAAAAGCAACAAGAACACTGGCAAAAATTGTCAAAATTAACTTTTTCAAAATTTTGAGAATTAAAGGCTTATAACAATCTGAGGAGCATTTTACTAAAGAGAAACATATGAACACTAGCAACAACAGTGAGCTCTGTAGTGTTTTAAGTTGTCCTGTTCCCATTCTCCTCTCCCAAGCTCCAGAGTAGGCTTGAAAACCAACAGCCTTGAAACTACAAAGAATAGTAGCCTCACATCTATGAGATGGGGCAGAAGAGGCCTAATGACCTCCAAAGCCCATCCCCAAGACAAAACTGTTAGACAGGTTGGCAGCTTCCTGCAAGGCTCCATTCTCAGTGCCTGGCTTTATCTGACCTGGTTCTGAGCATGCTCTGGGTGAAGAGTCCTAACCCCAGGGTGCATAAAATAATCAGTAGTGTGGCCCTCTGAGGCAGTGATACCAGGTAGAGCTAAGAAGAGGCTGACCAAAGAAAAAAGGAAATATTGGGAATGAGATGTCCATAGGGTACTTTGAAAAGCTCCAGTATATTCCAGGGAATTGAGAAGAACACATACACATGAAAGGCTGTGCACACACTTGTGCAAGACAGATCTGAAAGGCCTTGTATCTTACTGTGACTGCCCTGGGGAAGCTCTGTGCAAACAGGAAGTGAAGGCTAAGGTGAAGCTGTAAACTCTCTACTTTAGCACTGGAAACCTATCCCAACACACACACACACACACACACACGCACGCACACACACACACACACACACACACACAGCGCCCTTCGGCACAGGCAGGGAGACTTGTTTACTCAAGGATATTTAAAAATCCCTCTCTAACCATCAGCTGTCCACCAAGCTAGCAAGGCAAAAACTCCAGGGGTAGCACCTCACAAGGAATAAAGACTAGGAAAATAACATACAGATAACAACAACAACAGATCCCAGGTTGGCAGATGGAGGTGGGTAAGTAAGGGAATGTGATTTCCAGAGTTGCCACACTGTAATATTTAAAATACTCAGTTTTCAAGGGACACACACACACAAAACAGGAAAGTACAGCCACAAACAGGAAAAAAAGCAGTCAACAGAAACTGTCTATGACATCTAGTTAAAGACTTTAAATCCTTTCTTAAAAGTATGTTCAAAGAACTAAAGAAAACCACATCTAAAGAACGAAGGTGTGAGAATTACTTCTTACCAATTAATAGATAGAGGTTATAAAAAAAGGACCAAGTAGAAATTCTAGAGTTGAAAAGTACAATAACTGAAATAAACAATTCACTAGAGGGGCTCAACAGCAGGTATGAACTGTCAGAATAATCACTAAACTTGAAGACAGTTCAATTACGATTATGTAGTCAGAGGGGCAGAAAGAAAAAAATGAAGGAAAATGAATAAAGGTGCAGAGACCTGTTGCACACCAAGTGCACCAGCATAGAAATGATGGGAGTCTCAGAAGAAGAGAAGAGACAGAAAGGGGCAGAAAGAACATGTGAAGAAATAAAGATGAAAAACTTCCCAAGTTTGTGAAAAACATTAATCTGTACATCCTATGAGCTGAATGAATTACAGGCAGATACATCATAATCAAAAATCAAAGACAAAGATTCTTCTTTTTTTTTTTTTTTTTAACTTTTTAGATTCATGCAGTAAGTATATCTAAATTCAAGTTTTTCTTAAAGAATGAAGTAACACATATTTATCCCGGAAATGTTAAAAACATACACATCAGAATGAAAATAATTCTTTCACTGCCCAGTGCATAGTGAAAAAAAAAAAATCACTATTAGTACTCTGGAGGTATGTTTTCTTAAGAATCTTTTTTCTCCCCAATGCATAGCTTTTAGTGAATGTTAACAATAGCAGAATAGCATGGTCATAATCAAACTACATGATAACTTTGTACATCTAAAGCTGACATTATTTCATGAGGAGGAATATTTACTTAATAGCTGATAATCAAGCCAATTATGAGTCCTTGCTGAAAAAAAGAGCCAATCAGCCTTGGAATAATAAACTGTGAAGCTGAGGAAAACTCAAAGTCCGTGCTTGGGGCAGACGGCTGTGGAGAGCTGGCTACTCCCTGCTGAGGTGAGCTGGTCTTCACCATTAAACAAAAAGGGCAAGTATTTCATGCCTCTATGACTAGAATAGTATGAATACCCTCTGATAAAACATCTCTAATGTTACAGAAATAACTTGTCAATGTGGTTTCTCCATTTTTTAAAGGTACTTTAAGAGTAGGTCTTTGGCCTCTCTGCTGATCTACTATAATTAAAATTCTTCATCTAGGTATTCCTGAGCCAATATTTACTGTCTTAGCACATAACAAATTTGAGGGCTTTCATAATCAAATTCTCACTATTATCAAAGGACTAAAATTGGACTAAAATTCCTCAAGAGATTTATTAATCCTACATGCTGCAAAATTTCTATACTTAAAATAGAAAATACACAAAGAGTACCTCTTGAATATTTTAAAAAATTTATTATCCTTCATTTGATCATTCTCATTTTTATTCCTGGACATATACTGTATAGTGTAAATTATTAAAAAAAGAATTGTGACTTTACTTGAGGAAATCTATTTTAATTCAGTAGTATGGGTGGATGACAAATTAAGATTTCAAGGAATTTTAAAAAACATAAAAAATCCTCTCATAGTCTAATATTAGACTAAACAGATAGGATCATTACTCACAAATAATTGGATACCCATCCCGGCTGGCACAGGCTGCTGCTAATATTCTTCCATTGTGGGAGAAAGCGAGACAAAAACATCCTCGCTCTCCTGCATTTAGTGAGAAGAGGTGCTTGTTTGGGATACGGCAGGCCTGTAAAACATACATTTTATGAATATATATGAAGAAGAAACATTACATATGAAAGCTAGTTGTTAATTTCAATTATTGTAGCTGGTGCCGTTTCTGGTTTTTTAAAAGGTCCCTTTACTGTGAGGCAGAGGAGGAAGAAAGCAAGTAAGAAGAATGATGGAAAACCATAGTAAATTACTTCACTTTCAAAGCAGACAATCAGTTTTAATTCTCCATAAAATTGAGTGAATTTATACCCCATGCCTACTAGCACTATTCACCTAAAAGATGAACACAAAATTTCAAGATCTGATACTCTAAAGCTGTCACTCCCACATTATTTTCATGTAGCCACAAAAGGGAATGTGTGTCACACCCTTCTTTCATGACAGCAACTAATTAAGTGATTTTTGTGGAACTATAAACTTGTCCTGAGTCTACAGATGCCATATAGACCCAGCTGAAGTCCAGGATGTATAAATATTCATTCTTTCTTTTTTCTCTTAAATAACCATCATTTGTAAAGCCTTCCAAAATGTTTTTTTGCAGTAAATCAATCACTTCCTACTGATTTCTCATTCACTATTTTTATTAAAATTCCTTCATCATTTTTACATTTTCATTTCTTATTACCAGATGAAACCAAAACTTTTTGTGTATTAATATCTATTGTAGAAAATACTACTTGCTTTTATTCATCCTAATTCTACCTCTTTCAAACTTCGGTGAGCCTTAGTTCCTGTGTTTCTTTCTTATTATTCAAAATGTATATTTGGCCCTTATGATATGTCATGAATGTGGTACTTTTATTACAAATATCTCTTATATATTCATCATGAGCTTCCCAGGTGGTTCAGTGATAAAGAATCTGCCTGCCAGTGCAGGAGACACAGGAGACGTGGGTTCAATCCCAGGGTTGGGAAGATGGCCTGGAGTTAGGAAATGGCTTCCCATTCCAGCATTCTTGCCTGGAAAATCCACGGACAGAGAAATGTGGCGGGCTACAGTCCATGGGATGGCAAAGAGTCAAACACTACTGAGCGACTGAGCACACACACACATATTCATCACAGCAAACCTGTGAGTAACTACTAGTACTATATAAAGCTAATAAGTATTATCCAGAGGGTTAAGCAATGGCACCCCACTCCAGTACTCTTGCCTGGAAAATCCCATGGACGGAGGAGCCTGGTAGGCTACAGTCTGTGGGGTCGCTAAGAGTCAAATATGACTGAGCGACTTCACTTTCACTTTTCACTTTCATGCACTGGAGAAGGAAACGGCAACCCACTCCAGTGTTCTTGCCTGGAGAATCCCGTGGACAGGGGAGCCTGGTGGGCTGCCGTCTATGGGGTCGCACAGAGTCGGACACGACTGAAGTGACTTAGCAGCAGCAGCAGCAGAGGCTTAAGCCCAGCTCAGTCAAAGACTATTGACTCAAGGACCTGCTTTCTAGATGGGAACCAGGTTTTCACAAGTAGCATCACAATTTAGCAGCAATATGAAGAGGCAAAATTATGAGCAGCTACTAGAAAGGTGAAAAATGCAACAGACTTCTATTAGATGTACCAGATAATGTACCAGATACCATCTTTCCATCCAGATAATTTAGAAAAGGGAGAGGAGGATAAAAAGAGGTAAAAAATTGAAGGAAAAGTTAGCAGGTTTCATAATCACTTGCTGCTACTCTTAGAGGAGGAGGTGTAGTTAAGGAAAACTGTGCCTCATCACTAAAGCCAAAACACTAAAGGCACCATCATTTAACTTGCATTCCCAGAGTAAGATGCTATACTCAGAAGAGGCACCTGATGAACATTTAATAACTGCAACAAAGGGCCTCAACATCCTCAACTCTCCACTTCTTTACTACTTTGTCAGTCACTCAGTCACACTAGGTCCTTCCTCCTTTCGCATTCATGTCTCATTTCTCACTTTTGCCACCAACTTCCCAAGGTTGGATCCTTCTCACCTCACACATCAATGACTGCAATGGCCACCTTCCTCTCATTCTGATGTATACTATCTCAAGGTCCACTACATGCCATTGCCAGCATTGGGACAAATTGTTAATTTGTTCTAAAATACAATTGTTATCACACTTCCTTCTCCCCTGAAATCTCCCATTTTTCCTCAGTCCCACACAATCAAATATTTGGCTACCCACCATTTGAGCCACTTCAGAATGTGGGCCTACTCTATCACCACCACTTGACCTCTTACACAAACTCGGATTTCCCGCTCACCAAGCTTTGAGTGCCTGAGGAATACAACAGGTGCTTTCCCATTTATTTATAACACTGCCCCAATATGAAATACTCTTCCCTGTTCTCTTCACTCACTCCTAACTTGACCACTCTTTAAAGTTTGTCACAGGCTCCGCCAACCTGTTGAATTACCCTTTCTTCCACCACTCCAGATCACCATTTACGTATCAGAAATTCTCAAACTGCTTTCATTTCAGGGTGCTTTACAGTCTTAAAAATTTTTTGAGGATCCCCAAATGTGGCTATATCTACAGATATTTATCACATTAGAAATTAAAACTGAGGAATTAAAAAACCATTAGTTAATCATTTAAAAAATAACAGAGCAAGTCCATTAAATGTTAACATAATTTCTTTTTGTGAAGGATTTCATAAAATGGAACTGTTCTATATTTTTGCTAATCTTTTCAATATCTGGCTTAATAACAGGTAGCTGGATTTGCTTAATCAAAGCAAAACTGCTTTTGCATTCACCCTCTTGTGATATCAGGTATCATTTAGCCTCTGGAAAACTCCAGTGTGAGAGAATGAAAGTCAAAAAGACAGATTAAATCATTACAGAATCATTAGAATTATTATGATCTTATTCTGAAAATAGACTAACTTCAACAGACCCCTTAAAAGGGTCTGAGGACTCCCAGCAGTCCCTGAATCACACTTTGGGAACTGCTCATCTAAACAATTATTTTTATATCTCTATCTCCTGAAGAGTTCTTTGCAGCATACCTGACAGTGAACAGCACAGTAACTCCCATGTTCCCAACTGATGTGAAAGGTCCCCAAGGGCACAGTCTAAGTGTCATTCTCTCCATATTATTATGTGTAAAGTATTATGTGAAAATAGTCACTCTTACGTATATACTGAGTCTATAAAATGAACCACTCCACTCTTTATGGAAACAAATAAGAGACTGGCAAAACTTCACCAGTAACACTTCTTGCCACTGCAAAATATGATAGCCAAGTACAAAAAAATTTTAGTGAAAGCTTAAATACTGCTCAACTTCTAGTAAAAGGATATACATATACCTGTCTCTACCAAAATGTGATTCAGGAAGAAGCCAGGGACTGAGAATTTCATGAATCTAAAAACTGTGGATTTATGGCCTGCACTGGGTCCCCCCAAATTCCTATGTTGAAGCCCTAGGCCCAGTACCTCAGAATGTAACAGTATTTGGATACAAGGTCTTTACAGAACTGATTAAGTTAAAATGAGGTTGCTAGGGTAGAGGCCTAGTCTAATAAGAAGATGAGACACCAGGGATGTACACATACAGAGAAAAGTCCACAAAGCAGCACAAGATGGCAGCCATCTGCCAGCCAAGGAGAAAGGCCTCGGCATAAACCAGCCTGCCAACCCTTAATCCTGGACTTCCAGCCTCCAGAATTATGAGAAAATAAATTTCTATTGATTAAGCCAACCTGTCTGTGACCTTTCTTATGGCAGCTCTGGCAAACTAATAAAACTCTCTATATCCCCAAAGAACTTAAGATAATATCTATATGCACACATTAGGCACTCTGTTATTATTTACCAAATGAATTAACAGGCAGACAAGATCATGGCTAAAAACAAGGATAACCTGAAAGTTTTAAGTAGCAAGCTATATACCCTAGGAGCTGATGGCGCATTTTAAAATAAACATCTAAATGAATCCAGTGTCAGTGAACACTTCACCTGCCCCGGCAATCGTTTCCACTTCACCACTTCCTTTGAATCTTCTAATCCAGGCTCTGTGTCCACTGAACTGGGCTCATGGCATCGCTCACAGGACACTGGTTTACCCTTTTCTTCCTGAAGAGCCATCATAGAACGGTAAGATGGCTTTACCTAAGTATGTACAGAAAATGAGAAAATGTATGTATCATGTTAATCTTTTTCTCTTTTCTAGCATGTATGGCTTTTAAAATATTGAAACAAACAGTATAATACAAAAATGTTTCAAAATGTAATCCAGAAAAAAATTCTACTTTTTATTTGTACACTATTTAAATAAAATAAAATAAATGGGCTTCCCTTGTGGCTCAGCTGGTAAAGAATCCGCCTGCAATGTGGGAGACCTGGGCTCGATCCCTGGGTTGGGAAGATCCCCTGGAGAAGGGAAAGGCTACCCATTCCAGTAGGGCCTGGAGAATTCCATGGGCTGAATAGTCCATGGATTCACAAAGAGTTGGAGGCGACTACGCAACTTTCATTATCACTTTAAATCAAATGAAAGTTGCTTGGAATTACAGTCCTAAACCCAAAAGCTTTAAAAGAGGGAAAGGCTAAAACAGAATTCCAACGAAATAGTTTTAGTCACTCTGTCCCTTTGTTTCTACCTCTTCACCAGCACCTACCAGATGTTATATTATGGCTCTGGCATTGTACTATGGCATCTCTGGCTTTAAGATCATAACATAAAGACCTTATGTTTTTAAATCCTCCATTTCTTAAAATAGATTTAATTCCATTCAAACCAATGAAAACCAACACTGTGGTCACAGTTTATATCAATACAGAATATGCAGAATGGCCTGAAATGTTTTGTAGCAATGAGACAAAAGCAAAAGTTTCACCTCATTTTAGGACAAATGTTTGCTAAGATAGTCATAATTTTAATCTATATACAACAGAAGTAGAAATATTACTTGTTGATTATTTGAATAATAGCATAAAAAATGTGTCTATAATTCATGGGTCTGCAAACTATGGTCTAAATGTAGCCCAATGACATTTTTGCAAATAAAGTTTTATTCAAACACATCCAAAACCATCTGTCTAGATATTATCTACATATGTGTATGTAGCTACTTTCACCTTAGGTTGAGTAGCTGCAACAGAGACTGTATAGCCTGCAAAGCCTAAACTATTTATTGTCTGGTCCTATTTGTCAATTCCCACATTAAGTCATCTGCCCGCAATGCAGGAGACGTGGGTTTGATTCCTGGGTCGGGAAGATCCCCTGGAGAAGGAAATGGCAACCCACTCCAGTATTCTTGCCTGGAGAACCCCATGGACAGAGGTGCCTGGAGGGCTACAGTCCATGAGGTCCCAAGAGTCAGACACGACTTAGTGACTAAACCACCACCACACATTAAGTCATTCTTTTAGCTTTAATATTTAAAGGTTAGCATTATTTTTAAAAAAATCTTAAAATTGAAATCTGTATTTATGACTTAAAATTCATTAAAATGTCTTTTAAGTATCAGCTATTACAGGCTTAATATATAATCTCTGAAGTTTCCTTTCTATTTCAGATATCTATTAAAATAATTCTAAAGTTTTTATCTGTATAGAAATAGAAACCATCACCCACCCTTTAATCTCAACAACAAAAGATATATTTTTTGCATGTGCTATTAACTTACACATTCTGGAACTTTCAATCCTCTCACAGTTACATACAACGTTGATGGATAATGATTTCTTGGACATTTTGACCACCACTCAAAAACCTCAACGACATCTGACTGAGATCGAGGCTTAGTAGGTGGGTAATACAGTTGCAAGCGAAGTTTTGAATTGATGTTTACATTTCCATTGGCTCCTAGAAGCTTAAAATGGGAATTCAAATGAAATGTTACCTTCATTGAAAAGATGCCCAATAAAGCAACAGTAGACAGTCAAAAATTCATTTTAAAAAGATTAATATGGCACGCTGAAATTCCTCAGGTTTGTAAAGCCAAGAAAAGAACACTGACACAGTTGGTTAAGCAGTTTCAGGTCATTTTGACAAGGTAACCCAAACGATATCCTAAGAGCTGTCTTTTCCCCTATACAACTTCAGACAATTGGTAGAGCACTAACATTACTGTGGCAGGTATTACTTTGTACAAATAAGGTGATCAACACACATCTGTTTGTAATAATACTGATAAAGATTAAAATGCATATTATTTAAACACAGAAACAAATTTCCCATTTGTTCAGCATCAGTATTTTTACTGGTAAAATTTCATGGTTAAACTTTCAAAGAGTCAAAATTATTCTAAAAGAGAGCTCCATATTATGTTTTTAAAATGTTTTGGTCCACCTTCTTAAAAAGGTCTAGTCAATTTAAAAAACTATTAAACAAGACAACATATGTTTAAGCTAAATAAGTGGACAGTCTTAGGAGAAAAATTATCTCACCAACTCAAAATTAGGTTCTCTTTTACTAGACTGTGACTGTTAAGTAGAAAATACCTCTGTTAACCTTTGTGTCCTTTACAAATTAGTAGAGACAGTTGAGAGCCTCTGCAGCAGTTCAGGCAGAACATGGAGGTGACAAACTGGAAGAGTAGGAAGGGACAGAGTACAGGGAACATTTAATAACTTTTACTGATCGTGCAAGTTGGAAAGTAAACAGGGAAGAGCCAAGAAAGATGCTTAACGTAGTGCTGTCCAAGAGAACTTTCTGTGATGACAGGCATGCTCTCAGCTTGCGCTATGCAAGACAGTGTCCACTAGTCACTTACGGCTGTCGAGCACTTGAAGTGGGGCTAGTGCAACTGTGGAAATCAAATTTTAATTACATTTAATTTTAGCTCATTTATTTGAATGCAAACAGCCACGTATGACTTGTAGCTACCAAAACAGATAGGGCAGCTCTAAGGCTGTAAGCCTGGGAGACTGGGCAGATGGTGGTGCTACCAAATGAGGTAGCAGATAGGGAAGATGTAAGAGATTTAGGGAGGATGTTCCGTTTGGGGGAGTCAGATAGCTGTGGGTCACCCAAGCTGAAATGTCTGAATTCTGAAGCATATGCAGGAAAAGTGGGTCTAAGAAAAGTGGATTAAAGATGAAATCATGAGCAGGATTGATAATAAAGAGATAACTGGAAGACGAGTAAGAAAACCGAAGGAACGGGATAAGGAAATCAGGAAAAAATGGTGTCAAGAAAAACCAAGGTATCAAAAGCATGGTATTACACACATAAGTATGACTGGTAAAAGAACTAGAAAATGTTCAATAATTTGGCAAATAGAAGCTTTATTAGCTGAGGCAAAATCCAGATCTGCACTGTGTTCAGGAACAAGGTATCAATAAAGAAACAGAAGTTAGCAAAAATACAACTCATTTTTTCCCTACCCCTGTAGGAGAGGATGTAAAGTCAATGGAGGTTGTAAGCTGAGGGGGTGACATTATGAAACACAGGGATAAAAAAACAGTTTCAAACTGAGCAATTCAGATGTATAGTCCTTAAATAATAGGCACTCATGATTCCTTTCATAAACTGTACTATCTGCCTGAAGCTTATCATAGGCAATAAGATCATTTTTAGAAGGTTATTTATTCCCCAGATTCTAAATCATACTTTCCGTAAGTTGTTTTAATATTCACTAGCCAATTTAGTTTATACAAGTATGCTGCTTAGTATGAGTAAACAACTAAGATTCAGCTAAATCCTGCCATTATGATTACAAAACATATAATGTGAAGCGTGATAAATAAGGTTTTATTATTTTGTAGTTTAACAGATTAGTCATATACATGTGCTTAAAGAATCAAAAGTGCCTCTACTTGAGAATTAGATTATTAGAATAAAGTCTCATTTATATCTGCACAAAGTTCTTTGGGGTTCATTTGGACCACTATGATAACTTCATTATTATCTAGGACATTCCTAGAACCAATGGTACGGGCATTAAAACATGTGCATTGTAATCTGATTCATGTCACTTTCTCGAAGATAGTTTTTTTTTAGTCAGTTTCCATATATTTATTAATTCCCTCAGTAGATACTCATGGAGCACTTTCTGTGTGCCATTCATATGCAGGGAATGATATTACAGAGAATTTCAAGAGTAATATATTAAATGCAAAGATATTTGGTAAAATACAGGCTAAAATATGTTCAACAAATTGGCCAAAAAGAATTGCCAGTGACTTGAAAACTTAGTCTAATGAAATATACATATGTTTACAACAGAGGATGCACATACAATAATGTACCCTTTATTTCTGATTGCATGAATAAATAAATAAAAATTTGTATAACACTTAAAAGATAAAAATGTTGTGAAATACATTGTTTCCCAAGTGCAACTGACAGTAAACATGGCAGTTCTGCACAGACCGTAGCATAAAAGTAATGAAAGCAGTTTCTAATAAGACCACACGGTGGCAATGTTCATTCACTCTGTGAATGTGACCCTTTTTGGTCTTTTGTTTTTATTTATTTATTTGATTTAGTATGTGATGGGGTCTAGAAAAAGGTATAAGAGGTTGTAGAAGGGAGATTTTAGAAGGTAAAATGGACCGAGAGATTCTAAAACCACTCTAGAATTAATGACTCCCTCACCACAGTCAATCTGCTGCCATTCAGCAAGCAGACTGGCACCTCTCCTAGAGCCTCTAAGCTTCAGCATGGATTAAGTGTC
The DNA here is from genome assembly GCF_054371585.1 of Giraffa tippelskirchi. NCBI lineage: Eukaryota > Metazoa > Chordata > Mammalia > Artiodactyla > Giraffidae > Giraffa > Giraffa tippelskirchi. The sequence continues at coordinate 137,546,750 of NC_137283.1, forward strand.
TCATCTGGGTTTTCACAGCATCTGCTCCATAGCACATAATCACACAGGCAATACGTTCACACAGAAACTGAACTGGAGGGCCAGGACAATGTCTAATTTATCTACAAATACCCTATATTTAACAGAGTCCCTGGCATTTCACAGACACTTAGTAAATATTTGTTGAATGAATGGACGCACAAATGGAAAAATTTTATAAGATAATACAAAACAGGTTAATTAAGACTTTTTAGAACTCAAATTTATGTTCGAAGTCAGAAATAAAAAAAATTATGAAATTAAAATTTACCCTTTTCAAACATCAATCTATCCACATGTTTCATCTCTGTTGAAACACCCTAGTCAAAGATACCATCATTTTATACCTAGACTACAGCAAGAATTTTCTACTTTGATTTCCAGTACCTACATTTCTGACCTCTCTAATTCTTTCTCTACCCAGCAAAGTAAGCTTTATAAAAAATAAATCAGATTATTTCATCCTTTTGTTTAAAATCATTAAATAGCTTCCCATTACTCTTTAAAGTCTATAATGGTGGCTAGTTGCTATAACGGCTCGGGCTTGAAGACCTTGTGTAACCAAGGCCCCGTCTGCCTCAGCAAGCTCTTCAGGCACCGTTTCCTCCCTCCGTCTCTGTCCTTCATTCTCAGTGGCCTTCTTTCAGTTATCAAGGTGCTCCTTGCTCCTTCCAGCATCAGGGTCTTTGCATACTCTGCACCCAACCGAGAACTCTCTCTTCCTCATTCCTGCCATCCAGCTCATGATCAGGTTCAATGTCCTTTCTGCAGGAGACCTTTACCTGATACCACAGATGCTTTCATCATCTTGATAGTATCCATAAAAATTATAATAAATGCTTAGCTCTATGATCAACTGTTTTATGCCTGTTTTTCTTGCTAGAATATGAAGGCCATGAGGTCAAGGAGTTTATCTTCTTTGTTCACTGAATAAAACAGTGGCTGGCACATAGAAAGGGTTCAACAAATAATTTGTTGAGTTGAATAAATGCGGGCAGGGCTGTGTGTGTCTTTTTTCAATGCTGGGTCCTCAGAGCATCTGGCACACATTTAAGCACTGAACAAATATCTAAGAATCTGAATGAGCAACATTTGAGTTTGAATTAATACCTCTTCACCACAGCAATCTTACCTCCTTATCCTAACATCTTATATGACACCAAACTGAGTTGAAAAAAAAAAAAAAATAACCCATAAGATTTGAAGATTTGAAAAACATACCTTGAGAAATGCCCAGGCGATCTTCCGGAAGCCACATTCTTGGTTTCGAATTTCAGAGTTATTCTTAATTTCTTCCATGCTTAAGAAATCAAGAATCTGTAAGTAAGCATGAAAAATTATTTCACAGTATACTAGGTTATCTAAACTTTAATATTTTCTAATATCACTAAAATTTTAAAAAACCTCACTTAGAAGAAAAACATTTTTATCTCATCTCACTCACTTTTAACTCATCCAGTTAGTAAGGTCTGTTCTGATCACTTTATCTTTTATCAATAAATCTTTTAAGATTTATTTAAAACTCAAGACAAAGTATTATCTCAAATATAGTCCTGGCAAAAATATACCAGGCATAGAATTCTTAGGTTTTGCTCATTTTTGAATGTATGAGCACAGACTTCAAGGACTTGTTTGTTCAATAAACTCATGGCCTTATCTGAAGGTTCTTCCTTGGATCAACTTCTTAAGTTGGGTATTTTCTCTTTAGATATATATTTTTATTAGGCTTCTCAAAAGATTTTCTTTCATATCTCCATCTTGTCTGGATATTAAACTTCATGTATTTCCAACCAACAAGCCAGAGATTACATGTATTCTAGGAACTTGTCAGAGACTACCACTTTGAACCTACTGGTGCTCATCAAAAAGTCTGCTGAGGTAACAAATCTATAGAAGACTGCTTAGAAAATAATACATACTCCAATTTATTCCTATTTCTTATATACTTAAACTTGTCTTCAATGTAATACATTCCCAATGAAAAAACCACTGACAGTATAAGAAAAATATATAACAAAGTAAAAACAACTTGTAACCTAGACTCATAGCTGGCAAACATTAACATCAAGTTTACAGGAATTTAAATCTTGTTCTATGTATTCCAACACTATTTTGCAAACTATTTTCATATAATATGTAGTGGATAGCTCAAGTCAATATATACATATGTATGTCATCATGTAAATATCATAAATTTAATAAAAATCATAATTTATTTCACCAAACATCTTGCTAATTGAAGAGACCTATTTCCTTAAAATTTCTGCTATTATAAACAGTGCTTAAATAAATATCCTTACATACACATCTTTGAGTACTTGCCATTTATCCTTTAGAAGAAATACCAAAAGTTAGAATAATAGCTTTAAGGACTTCTGATGGATATTATCAAGTTGTTCTCAAATTCTCACACCACTTTTTTGTATTACTAATCTACTAAAATAATAGCTTGTGTGCTAAGTTTCTTCACCTGTGTCTGACTCTTTGTGACCCTATGGACTGTAGCCTGCCAGGCTCCTCTGTCCATGGGATTCTCTACGTAAGAATACTGAAGTGGGTTGCCATGTCTTGCTTCAGGGGATCTTCCTGACCCAGGGATCGAACTCTGATCTCTTAAGTCTCCTGTGCTGGCAGGCAGGTTCTTTACCACTAGCGCCTGGGAAGCCCCAAAATAAAAACTTACATTTGTGTTATTAAAATGTTAATTAAAACTTATGCTCTATTCAATTCATACCTCAAAGAACAGGATGACTTTAGGGCTCTCATCAAAATCTCGAAGCAAATAGGGAAAGTTTTCATTAAATATAATTTGTTCTTCCCACTCTGGAAGCCTTGATTTTAACTGTTTAAAATCATACGGCTGGGTCATAATAGGAAGAATATAATCCACATTCTCTTTTTCATAGTAAGATGAAACAGGCCGTTCACTGTTCAAAAAAGATACTGCCATTAACACAGTTCTTTGTGATTTTGAGAAGGCGAGAAAAAATAAAACTAGAGTGTTCAAGGTGAGGTGATCAGAAACAATAAATAGCCATGATACGTAAGGAAAAAATATTTTATGTATTTAGAAAGCTACAAATTTTATGAGGCTGAAAAGTAGTAGTATCTTAGTTCATTTTGCATTTACATACTCTCAGTTTCAAAGAATTATTTTATTATTTAAATATAAAGTGAGAGGTAATGATTTATCCTTCAGCATATAAAGCTAGAATAAAGTAACATCTTCAGAATATTAAATGAGTTTGTGATAAGTTAGTACATTAGATTTAAATAACAAAATTTGAGCACAACAGGATTGTATGTACTTCAAGGTTTGTTATATTTTCTTTGTGTGTCCAAGACAAATGAATAAGTGAATAACCTCTCTCATAATTTTCTTGTTTCCCATTTCTGCCATTTTTCCAGGCAAATAATTTTTTTGAATTCTAGTACAGTCATTTATTATACTTCGTATTTGGGCCTTAAGCATGTATTAGCTACAAAATTAATACTAGGAAAAATTAAATTCAAGACATCTGCCTCACCTGAGGGACAGACAATACATTACATTCAAAAGAAAATATATATGAAAATATGAGGTTAGACAACTAAAGGATTTACAGTGTAACATGAGACAACTTACAATGCAATCTAAATATCATAAATTAGTCACTAAGCTTCGGAGAAACTCTCCCAACTCCACTCCACTTAAAATTAATTATTCAATTAGCACAGTCACTTCATTTCTTCTATAAAACATAATGATCAATATCAAGAAGAACACCTACAATTAGTATGAAAACTGAAAGTGAGAGTCACTCAGTCAGTCGTGTCTGACTCTTTGCAACCCCATGGACTATACAGTCCATGGAATTCTCCAGGCCAGAATACCAGAGTGGATAGTCTTTCCCTTCTCCAGGGGAATCTTCCCAACCCAGGTCTTCTGCACTGCAGGCAGATTCTTTACCATCTGGACCACAAGGTAAGTCCAAGAATACTGATGTGGATAGTCTTTCCCTTCACCAGTGGATTTTCCCGACCCAGGAATTGAACCTGGGTCTCCTGCATTGTAGGAGGATTCCTTACCAACTGAGCTATCAGAGAATGATCGTCAGGGGCAGAAAAAGGACTTCTACTGTAGATAGTTTCAATTTCAAGGATTGGCTGTACAATTTAAAAAATTACCTATCATCTTTCTTGACATATTGACCAGTATTCTCATCAACCACATGAATTTTTACCATTGGGTGAGAAATCATAAAATCTGACTTAAGTCGATCAGTTCGATGAATGTAAACTCCCAGGACAAGGTCATCATCAAGCAAACATTTGGGATAAACTGGACTATCACGGCTTGTTATTTCATGAACACCATCACCATCAGTGTCTTCATTATCATCTGAAACCACATGCATGGAAGAAAATCAATGTTATCAATGTGATGATTAATTGTTCCCATAACAATATACTCAACAATAAACACTGAATTTACAGATAATCTAATGCTCATGATCTATGCTTATTTATCTCTGTTCACAAAGACACTTCAAGGAAAAACAAAGAAAAAGCCAAACAATAGCAGACTACACTCTGAGAGGAAATGCTTCATTTACTAATGCATTAAAGTAGGGTGAGGTATCTTTCTTTGTTTTCCCAGCAAGGACCAACAACACAGAAAGAAAAAAATGAGAGCCAAAGACAAAAAAGTAATTTTATCTAGATATTTTCTAAGTGGAACATGTATCACTCAAATCGTTTAAAACTACAATTTCTGTTTCTGGGTAGAATGCAGCAGGAATTTTGCAGGTCAATATTTCTGGTAAAAAACAACTTGAAAAAGCCAAATAAATTGCAAAAACCTTATTTTTAAAGGCATCAGAAAAGTACAGAAACAATGGACAGTAGATGGACTACAAGTCCAGAGAGGGAGAATCAATTGGGGGTAAGCTGATAGACTGGCAGCTGTTTCAGCGTCTGGGGACATTTTCTGATCAGGATATGAGAAGAGGACAAAGGCAGAAGTTCACCACTGGGAGAAAAGAGTAACCAGAAAAATTTTTAGTGGTTGTGCAGGGTTAAGTGATAAAATTGGCCTCAAACACATGGCCAGTGGGAGAGGCTAAAGAGGAGTGAAACCTCCCAGTCTTGTTTTAGCTAGCAAGGACTCACCAGAGGGAAGGGCCTGAAACAAAGCAGGCAAGGAGGAAGCCCTGGAGGGCATGATGATTTTACACCTACAGCCACTTTTCACCTGGGGTCACTTATCAATTCTGGGCATATCTAGAGGTTGAGAATCCAGGCACGGCCCCTGGCAGAAGGCCCCTATTGGGGGACAGAGAAGCCAGCAGACATTCTGGTGTTCACATGGAGCTGGAATGACAAAACTAGGAGACTTGAGAGGCCTCAACCACATGGCCAGTCTCTCCCTCAAGACATCTGCCAAAATTTGAAGTTGCGTGGGGCAGAAGGCTAAAGGATGAAGTTGAAAACCTCTGAAAGGCAAAACTGACTCTCCCCAAGTTCTCAAGGGCTAACAAGGCAAATATCTGCCAGGCTCTCAATTTGAAACACCTAGAAGGCCACATCCTAGGAACTGGGAAAGTATGAGATAGGGTCTTACCAAAACTACAACACAGATCTGACTTAGCTTAGATTAGTTGAAATTAGTTGTCCACTCTGTCTGCCTAAGAATAGAAAGAGAAAACCCTCCCTAGTGGAAGATAAAATCATTCAGCAACTCTGAAATTCTATATACAATGTCCAGCATATAACAAAAAAGTTACTAGACATAAAAGAGATGAGACTATACGACCAATATCCAAGAGAAAACACAGAAAACAGAAGCAGACCCACAGATGATGTGTACTGGAGTTAGCATACAAGGACTTTAAATAACTATGATTAATATGTTCAAGAAAAAAAGGGAAAGAAGGACAAAATAATTTTTAAAAATGGAAACTTTCTACAGAGAATTGAAATTGATTAAAAAAAAAACAGGCATTATGGAACTGAAAAATATATTGCCTGAAATTAGGAATTCAATGGATGTATCTAAAAAAGCATATTGGATGCAAAGGAAGGCATAATTACTGAATCAGAAGAAAAATCATTATAAATATCCAAAACAAAGCATAATGAAAAAAAAAAAGAACATCAGGGAAAAATCATAAGAAACATGTGGACAAATTCAAAAGAGTTTGTGAAATTATAAATATCTAGAAAAACAGGAGAGGATGATGAAGAAGCCATATTCAAAGCAATAATGAGTAAGAATTTTCCACAAGTGATAAATGATATCAATCAGTAAACTCTAAGTAGGGTGGATTCCAACAAAGCTATATTTAGGCACAGCATGATAAAATACTGAAGCAAAGATAAACAGAAAATCTAAAGAGCAGGCAAAGGGGGAAAAAAAGACAACAGACCCTTCAAAGGCACAGAAATAAGATTACAGTTGGGATTAAAAAATGATGGAACCCAGAAGACAACTGTATTAATATGACTTCCTGCAACCTAAAATTATATATTAGCAAAAATGCTTTAAAAATGAAGGTAAAGACATTTTAATGCAACAAAATCTGAGTGAATTAGCTGGCTTGCACGAAAAGAAAGAATAAACTGAATTCTTAGCGCAGATAAAAAATGGAAAAAAAAAAAGTAAATTTGGGGATGAATATAAATTAATATCAACTGTACAAAATGGTAACTGTAAAATCTGTGAAGTTTAAAATATCTTCAGGCCTAAGATACATGATGAGAAACCAGAAGGCAGGAGGGAGATAGATGCAGAGAAACTACCTGACAAAATTCAAATGGAGCTAAACTATTCTACTGTTTTAGCAGTATTGGAGAAGTGTATTCTGTTAGAGTTGGTTTGTATTAAACCATAAGTCAAGAATAAACTTAATGCTCTCAGAGCATCAGCAAAAAAATAAAATAGTGGAAGAATGTGTAATTAATAAGTTAATAGAGGAGCAAATCTTTAAAAGTAATCTCAACAACTCAAAAGAAGCCAAGGAGAATAAGGAACATAAAACACTTAGATGGTATAGAAAAACTAACAGTGAGATGATAAACATAAGGACACAGAAAGATCATAAACAAGAAGATACCCGGGAGTGGGGCACAGGAACGCTTCACATTTATTGGGGACCTGTCCCTAAGGAGTTCACAGCCTGAGGGCTGAGATCCCACATGTGCTGGAGTAGGGGAAGAAAACCAGTGAAGGTAAAAAAGAAAGGTATATGGACACAAAGGGGCTCAAACAAAGGCTGTGCAAAGCAGCACAGGCAGGGAGCCTCAGGGATGCGGAGGCAGAAGAATGGAGTACTGTCCGGCCCCACCTAGACCTGCAGACCATGGACCAAGCACAGGTTTAAAGGCTGTCCCTCCTCAACCAGGTTGGCACCACTTAGGGGCACACTGTGGAAGACGACGGAGAAATGAGGAAAGGAAAAAGTGTTCTATGCAAACCCAAATCGTAATGGAGAATGAATCATCAGAGATTAAAAAGGACACTGTATACTGATTACTACAGACTGAATGCTTATGTCTCCCCAAAATTCACATGCTGAAATCCTAACCTTCAATGTAATAGTATTAAGAGGTTGGGCCTTTGGAAGATGATTAGATTATGAGGGTAGAGCCTTCATGAATGGGACTAGTGCCCTTATAAAACAGAACCCAGAGAGCCCTCTTGCCCCTTCCACATTGAATCTGCAAGTACCCTGATCTTGGACTTCCCAGCCTCCAGAACCATGAGTTATAAATGTTTACAATTTAAGGCATCCAGTCATGGTATTTTGTTACAGCAGCTTGAATGGACTATGACAATGACAAAAGTGTCAATTGGATAGGAAGATAAAACAATCCTTTGCATGTATATATATTCAATAACAAAGCTCCAAAATATGCAAAGAGAAAAATGACACAAACAAAAACAGAAATGTAAAAGAATACTAGAAACTTTAATACTCATCTCAATAGCTGATAGAATAAGCAGACCAAATAAAAAAAAATTAGTAAGATGAGAATACAATAAACTCGATCTGACATACATAGGACACCATCACACCCAACGACATCAGAATTCACATTCTTTTCAAGTGCATGTGGCATATTTACCAAACTCATCATAAGGTGGTCATAAAGACAGCCTCAATAAATTCAAGAGATTGAAATGATTCACAATATGTTCTCTGACAACAACGTAACATAAAACCCAAAACAAAAAGATAACTAGAAAATCACCTGCTGCCTGAAACTAAACAAAACACTTCTAAATAATGAGTGATCAAAGGAGAAATTTAAATGGAAATTAGGAAATACTTTTATGGAATGATAAGAATATAGAACATATCAAAAATTTGTGGGATGCAGAAACAGTAGTGCTTAGATGGTCATTTAATGTATTAGAAGCAAAGGATGACTTAAATCTTATAAAATCCTCCTTATAAAGTCAGAAATCAACAGCAAATCAAACCCAAAGAAAGTTATAAAAGGAAATAATATATACAGAAGAAGTCACTAAAATTATATACAAATCTACGATAGAATAAAAATAAAAGCTAAAGGTTGGTCCTTTAAAAATGTTTATAAATTGAAAATCCTGAGACTGATGAAGAAATCGAGGGAAATCCAATTACCAGTATCAAGGGGTACCCTTTCAGATGCCATAGACATACAAAATTTGAAAATCCATATTAAATGGACAAATTCCTCAAAAAATACAGTCTATCAAAGCTGACAGAAGAAACAGAAAATATGAAGAATCTGATATTTATTAAAGAAACTAAATCTGATTTAAAATTCTTCCCACAAAGAAAATCTTGGCCTAAGAACATTTATTAGCAAATTCTTCCAAACATTTAAGGAAGAAAAAACACCAGTTTATACAAATATAGAGAATTGAAAAAGGAAATATTTCCCAATTCTTTTTAAGACCACCAAAACTTTGATGTTAATTCCGGGTATTTAAACAAAAGAGAAGTACAAACAAATCTCTCTCATGAACACAGGTACAAAAATTCTTAACAAAGTATCAGCAAATCAAATCCAGTAATACATTTAAAAAAAAAAAAGCTAATATATCACAACAAAGTAGGTGCCTCCCCCACCTCTGCCAGGAACACAAAGATCGCTTAATAGTCAAATAACAATTACATTAATAGAAAAAAGGGTAAAAATTAATATGATTATGTTAATAGATGCAGAAAAAGCATTTGATAAAATTCAGTATCTATGAATGGTTAAAAGGAAAAAAAAACTATTAGCCAATTAGGAATAATTCAATAGGGGTATTTACAAAAAAGTCTTTAGCAAAGTCACACTCAATGGTAAAATAATGGATGCTCTCCCCTAAGACTGGCAGCTAGAGAAGAGTATTTGTTATTACCACTTCTATTTAACACTATAATCAAAATTCTAGGCAGTGTCTAGGTAAAAATAAGGAATAAGACATAAGAATAAAAAACAAAGCAATAAAACTATCATTATTAACAGCAACATCTATTATAAAGCTATTATGTCTAAGACACGGTAGTGACGTTAGTGTAAACCATCTAAAAATGGAGATTAGTGAAACTGACCAACTTACACAGTCATGCTATTCATGATAACAGTTACAGTGAAATGCAGAGGCAAAGATGCTCTTTTCAGTAAATGGTATTAGGTCAAGTACATATTCATATATGACAAAATAATGGATCTGGACCACTACCTATCCCCACACATAAAAATCAATTCCAGGTGAACTGCAAATCTGAAAGTGAAAACTGAAACAAAAATCTTTTAGAAAATAATATATAGAGAAACACCTTCGGGACTTGGGAAAGATTTCTTATATCAGAGAAAGCACTTAAAATCAAAGGGAAAAACATGGAATACACTGGGCTATATAAAATCCTTAAATTTTGTTTTACAAAAGATATCAATACCAGTAGGAGAAAAATAATAAAACCCAGAGAGAGAAGGTATTTGTGATATACATATATATGGAAATATACTCATATATATATGAAAAACTGTTATCTAGTTATATAAAACATTCTCACAATTTAATTAGAAAAAGGCAGACAATTCCATTTCTTAAAAAATTACACAAAAAACTTGAACAAATTTACCATGAAGGAATCCAAGTAGTCAATAAACATGAATAAGATGCTCAACTGCACTAGTTACCATGGAAATCAAATCAAAGTCAAAATTGAATAATCACTAAACACTTATAAGAATGACTAAAATTTTATAATACTGACAATATAAATGTTAGTGAAGATATAGAGCAATGGAAACTCAAATAGTGCTAGCATCTACTGATAAGCCAAGTGTGGAAAATGAGAAGTATCTGTTAAAGTGAAAAATATACACACTCTATGGCATAGCAACTCTAAGAATACAACAACAAAAAATGTACACACATGCTCATTAAAAAATGTGACCAGAATGTTCATTGTAGCTTTACTTACTTTATAATCACTTAATACTAGCAATACCTCAAATGTTAATCAATAGAATAGGTAATTAATTGTGGTATATTCACACAATGGATATCTACATGGTACAAAAACAGGACTGAAGATGCATAAGCTCAAGTGCATGCACAACAGTATAAATCTCACACAAGATAATTTGGAGGAAAAAAAGCCACACACAAAGAGCATAGTATTTATAATTCTAAATATTTATCTTAAAATAGAAAAACAGGGAAAATTAACTTTGTGTTAGATGTCAAAATAGTATTCACTCTTGTAGGACAATGAACTAGAAGGGAATTTGTGGGGGGCTTCTGAGTGCTAATGATCTGGTTCTTGATTTGGATGATGACTTTATAGACATGTCCAGTTTGTGAAAATTCACTAAGTAGTATACATGTAATACATACACTTTTCTTTTTAAAAAATTAATTACTGGAACCACAAAACACCATAAACTGCATGAATAAATACCATAAATTCTAAAATTGCCCATTTTTTAATCCCAATTTTTGGCCAATTAAATGGAAACTGAAAAGAAAAAAAATAGAAAATGTAAGAAGCAGAAAAAAGTTAAGTAATGAAAAATAAGATAAAAGAAATGAGCAAAAAGGAAGGTAGAAAGCAAGAGGTGAAATAAAAAGTGGGCAGGAAAAAGCTGAATTATGAGAAACTGTGAAGACAGCATGTTTGACAGAGGGATGCAACTTAAATATCTGAAATGTTTATTGGCTGTTGACCATTTACAGTTTTCAATGCTGTCTTAATTATTTAGAGGCAATAACATACAGAAGAAATCAGTGTCACAATAGCAACTACAACATTACTAATGATGACTCAAGTAAGACTAATTCATCACAGAAATCCACAGTTATAAACAAATGAATGTTATCATCTAGACAAATCTAAGAATAAGTATCAAATATTCTGTATCGGATTATTTTTTCAATTATATGATTTGGGACTAGATTTTCTTTAGTTTTAAGGACTAAAAGTCCCTGAATCAAGTTATTCCTACCAAGGCACACATTTTTCATTTAATTTGGATAACAAACCTGTTTTAGCCTTCTTTTTCTTTTTTTTCAGTTTGGATTTTGTGTCATCTTGCATGTTGTCTTCTACATTTTGTTTCTTTGAGCTCATTTCATCATCTTGATGAGTATCTGAAGTAACTGCTCCAACTGGAGATTCTTTCTTTTGTTCACCTTCAACTGGGTCATCAGAGATGATTGATGTACTGCAAATATAGGAAAGGGAAAGGAAAGGGAAGTCGCTCAGTCGTGTCCGACTCTTTGCGACCCCGTGGACTGTAACCTACCAGGCTCCTCCATCCATGGGATTCTCCAGGCAAGAATACTGGAGTGGTTTGCCATTTCCTTCTCCAACTGCAAATATAATCCAAGTTCAAACCACTGGAATGTACCATCATTATTACTACCCTGCAGCAAAGTTAACAGTGACTAGAGGCAAGGATAATCCTAAAATTGGTATTATTTTCTGCTGGGAGATACATATATTTTCTTACACACTAAAATGGTTAGCTGTCAAACTAAGTATTATGTGTACTAATCTACCCTTGGTGATACGTTATAGATCCCATGAGCCAAATTAAACTCATCTCTAAACTCCTGGGAAAAATGAAATTGTATTTTATGATCAATGGATCTGTTTTTACCTAGGATTGATAAAATTATCCTCACTCTACTGCCAAGTAAATGAATGATGAACAAATCTCTAGATTATTTAAAAGCAAAAAAAAAAAAAGTGTTCTAATTTTTTTGTTCCATTTTCAAGAGGTTTCAGATATCCAACTTTTGATTTCTAGGTAAAAATTAATTGCTTGTGTCTTCCAGCGGCTTATGTGCCACTACGTTTTCAGAAGACTATCATTAAAATTAAAATCTGCATCACATGAACTATTAATACTAAATGGTAAAGGGTGGCAGCCTAGACGCACACTGAGTTGTAAGGAGAAATCAGCCTATTAATGTTTGTGACTTACCAAGTAAAAAAGAAATCTGGATCTAATAATCAAAAATTGACTTCCAATATATTTAGTCATATTTCAAAAAGGGGGCTGAGAAATAGAGTAAAGAAATATTTCAAAGCAGTCATTCTAGAAAGTCATGTCATTTTATCATATAATCAAATACTGTTATTTAAAGAGAACAGTTACCCTTTGCATGTCTTTGTCATGTAAAGCATGGTTTTGTTTAAAATTCATAAACTGATCTTACTAAGAGTGAGTATGACTTACAGTTCATAACAGATACGGTAACTATGTGAAGAAATAAGATTTATGGTGTACTATAGTAAGCAGTCTTTAAGGTGGCCCCCAATGATCCATGCCTCTTAATATTCATGTTGTTGTTGTTTAGTCGCCAAGTTATGTCTGACTCTTTGTGACCCCATGGACTGTAGCCCACCAGGCTCCTCTGTGCACGGGATTTCTCAGGCAAATATACTGGAGTGGGTTGCCATTTCCTCCTCCAGAGGATCTTCCCAATCCAGGGATCAAACCTGTGTCTCCTGCATTGGGAGGTGGATTCTTTACCACTGAGCCACCTGATATGAGTATCAGGGAAGCCCCCTGATACTCATATCTTTGTATAATCCTTTCTCTTGATTGTGGACTGGACCAAGTGACTTACTTCTTATAGACAGACTATTATAAAAGTAATTGGTACCACTTCTATGATTAGGTTCTCAAAAGACTGTGACTTTGGTCTCGCTTTTTCTCTTTCAGAGCCCTTGCTCAAGGGAAGCAAGTGGCCCTGTTGTGAGTAGCCCATGTGAAGAGGTTCACGTGGTAAGGACCTGATGTCTTTGGCCAAAAGCCAGTCAGGATCTGAAACCTGCTAATGGCCACATGAGTGAGTTTAGCAGTGGACCATCCAGATCTTCCAACTGGCATGTCACTTGGCAGATCCTCCCCTAGCCAAGCCTTGAGACGACTGCAGCCCAGGCTGACATCCTGACTATAGCCTGTGAGAGGCCCTGAGTCAGAGACACCCACTAAGCCACTCAGATTCCTGAGCCATAGAAACTGGGAGACAATATGTGTTTGTTGTTCTGAGCTGTTAAAGTCTGGGGTAACTTTTACTGCACATGCCTGTTAGCAACTCTGTTTGCCCTCTCTTTGTTACAACTGGTTGTCTAGCTTTTAGTAAGAGGGGAACTATTTTTAGATGAGGACATTAAAGGAAACTGACCCTGAATATCAGAGAATAGTCAAATACAGACTGTTTCCATCTCAAGTTGTTTATCCAGATGTAGATTACAAAAAACAAACCTACAGTAGTTAAAAGATAGTTTTTACCTTGTTTACCCCAAGGAGAGACATAATAAATAAGAATCTACTCACAGAAGCTCACATTGTATATGTAAGCATATACGTATAAGCACTGTATATAAAAAAAGACTAAAGGAATACCAAATTGCTAACAATGATTATCTCTGGATGGTTGGATTACTTATGTTTTCCTTTTTGTGTCTGTACGTCCTACAGTGAATAAATATTATTTGTAAAATAAGGGGAAAATGTTATTTTTATATATCTAAACAAGTATTTATAACTAAATAAAGGATGTAATTATGCAACATAGGATGATATTACTATTCTTGACAGAGTTGTCATAAGGGGAAAAGCACATATTCCTTGTAAAGTATTAAGCACACAAGAAGGGACCACATAAAGGTTAGCTGTTAGTATTGTACTGCCCATGTGTCCAAAAGAGGCTTCCCAGGTGGCGCAGTAGTAAAGAATCCATCTGCCAATGCAGGAAATGCCAGAGATGCAGATTCAATTCCAGGGTGAGGAAGATCTCCTGGAGTAGGAAATGGCAACCCACTCTAGTATTCTTGCCTGGGAAATTCCATGGACAGAGGAGCCTGGCAGACTACAGTCCATGGGGTCTCAAAGACTCAGACATGACTGAGCAATTGAGCATGCACAGTACACATGCCCAAAAGGAGGACTAAACATTTTCTTTCTGAAACTGTAATAGGGATTTGTATTAACTTGTATTCTATTACAAGTTAATCACTACAGGATGTTGCCTGTGAGCTTAAATTATACATAATGGCCCGACTCTGGGAATCCTGCTTCTAAAGCAATGAGCATTAAGTTAAAATACCTTTGTTTAGCTCATGGAAACATCTTGACCAGGTCCATCTGTGAGTGACTGCAGGGAGGAAGAAATTAACACACCCCCTCTGGAGACTGATGGGAACCAGGAAGTGTTTTGATTTTACTCCCTCCCCTTTTAGTATAAAAGGAGCCTGAATTCTAATTCAGGCAAGATGGTTCTTTGCTGGGTATGAGTCAACTGTTTTCACAGTTTGCTGGTTTTCCAAATAAAGCAATTATTCCTTGCCCCAACAACTTGTCTACCAATTATTGGCCTTTCGTGCAGTGAGCAGTACAAGCTTAAGCTCGGTAACAAATTTTGGTGAAGCCAGCCAGGAGCCTTGTAGCTGCCAAGATCACCTGTCCTGAGGATCTGATCTCCAAAATTACCTTAAGTGGCACTGGATGCCGCAATACCTGGCAACTGGAGCAAGGAACCAACGTTTGGGAGCTGACGAGCTCCATATGGTAGGGTAAGTCACTCTGGTGTGTACAGCCAGGAACTTCATTTCCTCCTCACCTTTGGGCTTTTTTTTCCTCAGGAATAAGCCAATTTATTTTGTGGGGTATTCCACTGGGGAGAGGAAAGAATTGTAGGACTTCTACCTGATTTGTGAATTGGTTTGTTGGTTTCTTTGGATGCTAGCATTTGTGTTCTGTTTGTCTCAGGAAAGGAGGAATGTTTCATCTAAAAGAAAGTCCTCTGAAGTGAATTTTGGGTAAGGGATCCTATTATAGCTCTGAACCCATGGGTGAAAGGAAAATGATGTCTTACTGTAACAATGTGTGGCCACAGTACCTTTTATGATCTTCATTTTGGGACCCTGTGCACCACAGACTGCTATTCTTGCTATGTTAATTATGTCATTTTTGGTCATTAATTATGTTGTTAGTACATGTAAAACTCCCAAGACCAAACTTGAGGGTTTATTTAGGATTTTCTGTTTGTTCTTTGGGTTTTTTGTTTCATCTTGTATACTTTTACTTCTCCATTTATAGCCATATCAGTTTTGTGATACTTTAAACTTTTACTGATATGAAATGGGGACAATTAACAGGAAAAAAAAAAATCTGTCCCTGTCCAAGAGTGGAATATTCCAAGGAAAAAGAAGTTGTACTTGGTTCCTAAAATCACCAAAAACTACACATAGAAACAGAAGTATCTTTTCCATAAATATTAGTAAAATGGTTTCACCATGTAGACAGGTGATCTTGATTTGTTCTATCCGCCAGAAACCCAATTTGAATCTACCCTCTTTTACAACTGGGTTTTACACTGTTGTATCAGATTCATGGCTAAAATTTTGGAATGGGAACTATGAGGTCCCTGTGTTTGTGTGTTTGCACATGTGTTATAGATGTGTGGCACTGCCAAAATTAATATGTAAAGGAGCACTATTTAATTGGCTTAATGGAAATTAAGTGCTTACACAAATACTCAAATATAATGAAACCGGCCAGAATGAGTTTCAGGTTCACATGATCTAGAAATACTTAGTATGGAAATAATATCTGGTATGAAAAGTTAGCTTAAACTTGTTTTTTATATAGACATGTCTTTAGAGTCATCAATATTAAGTACAATACTTTCGTTGTACCTCTAGATTCACTAGAAATCAAAAATACCTTATTCCTGTTACAAAGTTTATCAGAAAAGTAAAATAATGGGACAAAGCTTTAAGTAAATATAAGTAAATGAAGTAAAGAGTTCTGGAGTAAACTCTACAGGAATAATGTTTTGGAAATGTCTATCTAGAATAGTCTCTCCAGATTTTCATAACTTGAAACTAAACAAAGTTCTAAGGTAAGACTGAACTTAATTAAGAAATATTAAAGGTAAAGTGGTAAAAACCTGAATTTCTTTCTCTAAGAGGATAAAAAGTTTTATTAAAATATTGAACTACTTTTGGTAATTGTGAGTTTCTTTGTTTAAGTGATCTGTATTTGCCATTGAGATCTTTAATTATCATTGGTTAACTTTTGATATTTTTTAACAAACTTCCGAAAAGATCAAGCTTTAAGTGGAGTTCATTTGACCTCTGGCTAACTTTGGAGTTTTTCAGAGGGTCTCTGGAACATCTCAAATTATTTCTCTCCATCTCAGAGAGGAATATCGAACTAATTGGGCTTATCTAGTATGTTCAATTGCATAGGAAGCATTATTAAATAAATAACACTTAACACTTCTTAGACTGTATCACATGGGTAAATGTTATTAATACTCATATTCTATAAATTATATAGAGCTCCTAACATTCTGGTATATCCTGGTAAATGATAATACTCATAATTTCAGTATTATCTTAAACTGTCTGTCATAGCATTAATCAGGTTTCTAGTCAAATGAATGTTGTAATCCCAGTTGGTTGATGCTAAAGCAAAAAGGTATCCTTTTAATGATAAATTGCTATTTCACGTCAGATTTTGAATGACTCTACAGGTATTTTGTGAAAAATTAGGGAAGAAGGATAATCCTTTATGTGCAAGCTTCTGTACTATTCTCAGAAAAGAAGAAAAAAGGAAGGGAAGGAAAGTGAGGATATGTTGCTTCAAACCTTAATTCCTCAAACCTTAACTGACCCAGCCAATCCGGCCACTATGCCAATACATCCACCCTTTCCACCATCTTCCATTCCTACCCAGTCCCAATTTCTGATACTGGGGCTCAGGACTTCCCCTCCTTACAGGGATCAGTTAGAAAATCCTGTGTTAGTTTCTGGGGGAGAGGAACTTGTTCTGATATTGCCATTTAAGACCAAACAGGGCACCTGATTGGGCCAGAAGCTACTATGGGAACAGGGTAATTTCCCTTTACCCTTATCTAGTAGGGAGCCTAAATGCAAACCAACAGCTGGCGGGTTTCTCAGACTTGTTTAATTGGATAGATCCCAACCCTCATAAGATTGCAACCTTTCTCATAGGGAGGATCCTCTATACATGAAGCCCACTCGACAGCACCCACAGCTGAACCAACTTAGGATCCTAGCAAGGGAAGAAGGCCCTTAGTAGAGAGAGACTTGTTAGTGCATCTTGGCAGGGCTTTGAAAAGGGAAACCAAAGCAAAAGAGTTTGAACAATATTCAGGAAATTCAGCAAAACAAATGAAGACCTCTCTGAATTTTTGGAAAGGATTTATGAGACCTACAGACATCATACTAATGTAGATCCTGAGACCCCTGAAAATATTAGAATGGAAAATTTGACCTTTTGGGCCAAAGTGCCTCAGATATCAGGAGAAAGTTATAAAAATTAGATGGAACATATGGAATGAACATTTCTTAATAGTAGATGTTGGTTTTTTAGACTATTCAACAGGGAAAAACAGAAGAAAGATGCAAAATGCAACATCACTTTTTTGGCAGAGGCACTGGATTCCCAGAAGGTGAGTAACTGGATGAGAGGTAAGTCCCCACTGGGGAAGGAATGATGTGCTTACTGTAAGGAGGAAGAACTTTGGAAAACAGAAACTGCTCTAGGCTGAAACAGAAGAACAAAAGATGAGAGCCTCTTACATGGCCGAGAGGGACCTCTGAATGAAGAGGCCCAAGGGTTCCCTTGGACTTGAGGCATTGAATTCCCCACAGGAACTCCAGGTAAAATTGACAGTGGGGAATAAGTTGATTAATTTTCTGATAGACCTCACTCTGGTGAAGTTTTTCACCAGAAAAGTTTGACAGAGTCCCATCAGAATGCTGGAAATCGACAGAGTTCATGAAAAGCCCAGAGAAGGACACAGAGCTCTTTCCCCCAAGATCTTAAAAAAATCCCAAAGATTGCTGTCATCCCTCCCCAGATGGGGACTCAACACAGAGGAACCTGCCCCCACCCCACAGTGAAAAAGAGACTTCACTTAAATATCCCAATTGCAAGAAATCTCAAATAACCTGCTAATGTTGCCGTGGACACTTTTTCAGGGTCGGTGGAAGTGTATTCCATGAACGGAGCCTCTCTGAAAGCCCTCCTTCGGGAAATCATCCTGATTTGGATAAGCACTAAAACTATTCATCCTGGAGACCACAATCAATAGCAAAAACCATAAATGTCGCTAAAATACTAATGTCAAGAGACATTTAACTTAGCATAAGGCCTTGCCAGTTGCCCTGCTATGAATCAATGGCTCCCAGAAGCAGGCTTAAATTAAGCACTTTTAAAATACTGTATGGTAGGCCATTACAGGTGTCTGCCCAGGTGGGAGAATCTAAAAGTGCTAAAAGACCTAGTAGTTGCCAATTACACAAAAACTTCTGTACTATACTATTCATGAGTTTGCCTTCAACGGGTCTGCCTATCCAATAGAAGTTAAATGGTAATTCCATTACAGCTGGAGAAGGGGCAACCAATTTGTTCAGTTTTGTCCAAATAAATAGCATAGGAATTTGGTATATGTATTGGGAACTAGAACCAAAACCACAAGTTATTATGAATTAGACAACAAAGTGCTGAGAGGTTTCATCGGGTTCAAATAGGACTCACTGAAGATTTCAAAAAGGACTGACTGAAGAGTCTAAGGAAATTCGTCACTTTCATTCAGCAGAATGGTCTTTGTCCCTTATCCCACAGGACTGTGGTATGGACACCGACAGGGGGAATTGTAACAGGAAGAACCTTTTGTATTCTATTACAAGTTAATCACTAAAAGGATGTTGCCTGTGTGCTTAAATTATACATAATGGCCCATCTCTGGAAACACTACTCCCCAGGTAATGAGAATTAAGCTAAAATACCTTTGTTTAGCTCACAGGAAACATCCTTACCAGGCCCACCTGTGAATGACTGCAGGGAGAAAGAAATTAACAGACCCTCTCTGGAGGCTTATGGGAACCAGAAAGTGTTTGACTTGACTCTCTCTCCTTTTAGTGTTTAGTACTCCCTCCTCCTCAAAAGGAGCTTGAATTCTATCTCAGGCAAGATGGTTATCTGGGGCATGAAGCATCTTCTGAATTTGCTGGCTTTCTGAATAAAGTCGCTATTCATTGCTCCAACAACTATTCTCTCACAATTACTGGTCTCTTGTGAGGCAAGCACTATGAGCTTGCACTTAGTAACAAAACTCCAGGTATCACTCAAAAGCTGAAAATAATGTTTTTTTTAAGAGGACATTTTATATTTATCAATGTAACATACCTTGTTTCAGATTTAGACAAGATGGGAACTTTCTTTTTTTTCTTTTTTCTTTTTTCACCATTCAATTTGTCATCATGCAATGAAGAATCTAAGGGAAAGTAAGACAACTGCTCCTTGAGTTTCTTTCGGATTTTCTTCTTAATCTCCTTTGCCATTTCTTCAGCTACTTGGACCTGGTATACTTGCATCAGTTGTTCCTCATCTAAACCATTCTTTTCTCCTTCCTCCTTGGCCTTTTCACTTTTGTCATGAGTCACACCTGGCTGTGGCTTAGTCCGTGTTTTCTGAGGTGTCGCATCTCCCTTTTCAGGAGCTTCTGGCTCCATCCCTTGTGTAGTCACCTGGAGTGCTGTTTTCGTAAACTTTTTATTTGCCTTTTCTTGCTTGTCGTTCTCCACACTAACATCATTTTCTGGATCTTCAGGTGCTGACTGTGGACCACTTGGTTTGTTTTTAGTTACTCGCATGTTCTTCTCTGGGTTCTTAGTGTTAGCAGCGGTTACATCATCACTTTTAGTTTCCCTGATTTTCTGAAGATTGCTTGTGACAGCATCAAGCTAGGAGAAGATGACACAATTAACAGAGTGTCAACTAAGCACAGTTTAGTTCTGTGAAGATAAAATCATGTTGACTGTTTCACAATATGCAATATTGGGAAGAATATTCCACTTTTTACTCCAGTACTGTGACACCATTCTAGGGCCTGTGGTGAGCATTTTCCTGCTTATTCTCCCAGTCTTAAACCAGAAATCTTGAGAATAAATTCAGATCAAATGAGTTAACTAACACGGGGAACATGTTAATGACTTAAAAAGTGAATTAACTGCTCAAATCTCAGATGCTACTTTCCTCTGGCAAAATGATCCATACTCTAACCTAATTAAGAGATACCAGTGAAACTGCTAGAAGAGCTATGGTTAAAGTATTTCATGTTCTCTAATAGAAAACACACACACGTCATTTATCTTGCTTCATAACTAAATTCAAAAACTAAAGGTTTATAGCTCTAGGATTACTCTGCAGTTAGTCCAAACATATCACTGAAAAGACTGCTAAGTATTAAATATTATCAAGTTAAATCAAATGACATACTTGTATTAATATCTTTCTCCATTCAAAATTATTTAAAATAAGAAATAAACAGAAAATAATGCTAGAAATCAAAAAGGAATGTTACTAGTAATAAAATAAATATTTTGAGAAATTCCCCAAGGATGAAAAACAGGCAGGATTAGATCCATTAAGAAATCCATTAAGAAACTACCAGAGAAAACCACAGCCTGTAGGAAAAGACTTCTCCAGAGAAAAGGCTGGCTCTGGGGAAGCCATAAGCTCAGGCAAGGAATACGAAAAGAAGGGATAAGCCTGAGGATGACCAACTGAGGAGTTGGGAGGGCAGCTCTGTTCCCCTCCTCCGGTTGTGTTACATGGTGACTTTCACCCAGAGACCAAAACAGCTGAACACATAGAGATATGGCTTCATGTCTCAGGTAGGTACAACCCTCACCAACAGCAGAAGCACACTATGTTGAAACCAACCAACAGGCAGGAGAAAAATTCTCAAATACAGAGATGACTAACACTGAAAATTAACACTGAGGGAAAGTAGCAGAATCAAGGAGAAGGTCACCAAATCCAATAAAAGAGAAAAATTAACATGGAAGAAAAACAAACAACGTAAACAAAATAATTTAAAATAAGTAGAATACTACGAAATTTAAAAAGATATGAGATGAAAAACAACTGCAGATGTTAGAACTAAAATTCTGAGTGACAGAAATATAAGCTGAAGAGATGTATTCAAAAACAGAATGGATACAACCATAGTGATAAAAGATTAAAGTCAAAGAATTATCCCAGAAATGACTGAACCAGTGAAGACTGAAGTTCAATTATTGAAAACCCTCATGTTTCAAAGTAGTTAGACTATCTAATATATGTGAAAAGATGGAAAATGTATCCTACCACATATCCAATATTTTACCATCTTTGAGACCCTTCTGCTCACCTAAAATATATTTCCAAATTCAACCTATTCCTTAAGGATAAATTCTGAAGCCATATCCTCCAGAAATCTTTCCTAATCAAAGTTAATAAAAATATCTTCTTAAAGGTTTATTTTCACATGTTCTGCTTCTAGAAGCAATATATCCATAAAACAGTAAGAAAACAGAAAATTAAAAAATAGAAAAAAATTCAGAAATTACTTAAAAAAGAAGACCCAAAGTTCAGTCCTGGATTGCCTCACACAAGGAAAATCAATGATAATCTGTTCAGAAACTTACTTTTGTCTTCTTTCTCTGAAGACAGTCATACCTAATAACCTTGAATTTCCATTACATCAATACAGAGCAAATGCTAACTTTTCTCTGTTTTCTCAGTACCAGAAATGTAGTGGCAATCAATGTAAATTGTGAGGACACTAATAAATGGAAAAATATAACCAAAAATTAGAAACAGAAGGAAAAATTATAGTCTAGAAGAAAGGATTTTGAAAATGAAACCCTGGGGAAGCTCATCATATGAAGCTCATAAGATGTTTATTTATTCTCTTCCATTGATCTGTCAACCTTTGTACTAATATTTTAAATACAATCCTTAGAATATCTTTGGTAGCATTCCACAATTCTATTGAGATGATAGTTTCACTGCTTTTTAAATTCCTGTTTTTGTGGTTTTTATTTCCTTTTTGTTGCTAATTGCTTCACGAGATAGATTTTAACATTACCAAGTAATTTATAAATTTTAAATTTTCATTGTTCTAGTTTTTTCATACTATAGTTTAAAAAGTACTTCATGGAATTTCACATTTCATGGACTATCATTGAATTTTGAAATCTCTCAAATACATTTGTTCATGTTCTGTTTATCTTTAACCATCTGTTTATCTTTACCACCTCTGCATCATTTTTTGCTTTAGCTTGTCTGTTTTTTAAAAATCAGTATTATTGAGACATAAATTATATGAATTATAATAATCAACAGCTGTAAATGTATACTTAAATGAATTTTGACAAACATATACAGCCATGACACCACATGACAGCACAACTATCAAGATATTAAACATTTCTAGTGCCCTATGCGTTCCTTTACAGAATCAATCCCTACCCTCCAAGTCCTGGCCCCTCTCAACCACTGATCTGTTTTCTTTCACTATAGTGTGTCTTGTCTAGAATTTCATATAGATGGAATCATATAGAAGATAGTTTTTTGTTTCTGGTATCCTTCACTCAGCATAAAGCTTTGAGATTCATTCATGTAGTTGCATTTATATTAACATTCCATTTACTGCTGAGCAGTATTTTCCTTGTAGGGAAAGATACTACATTTTATTTTTCCGTATACCAATTAGTGGACATTTGAGTTATTTCTAGCTTTGCATGATATGTTTTCATTTCTCTTGAGTAAATATCCACAAGTGCAACTGCTATACTATATGCTAAGTATACACTTAAGTTCTTAAATAACTGCCAAACGGCTTCCTAAAATGGCTGTGCCAGTTCACACTCTCAAATGAGTGAGTTCCAATTATTTAACACACTTGTATATCTGATTGTTCCAGCAAAATTTGATGAGAGATTATCCTTTTCTCCTCTGAGGTATCTTGGTAATTTTGGCAACCATCAATTGACCACATACACTGGGGTCTATTTCTAGACTCTCTGCTGATTTATGACTATCTGTCCACCTTTATGACAACAGCAGGTTGTCCTGGTTACTACAGCTTTACAATGAGTTTTGAAGCAGATGATAAAATTCCTTCAACTTTGTTCTTCCTTTTCAAAATTGTTTTGGCTGTTCTAAGTCTGTTGTTTATATTTCCAAATAAATTTGAAGATCAGATTTTTAATTCTTAAAGTCTATTGGCATTTTGATTAGGATTACATTGAATCAATACATCAAATTTTCAGAAAATGGATAATAATAATCTGTCAATAATTATCTGACAACACCTTCAATACATGAACATGGATATCTCTACTTGGTTTTGATTTTTAGCAGATCAGGGATTATCAGTATCCAGGTTTGCATATATTTTGATAAATGTATCCTAGATTACTACATATTTGGTTACTATTACAAATGATATTTTAAATTATTCACTACTGGTACAAAAATACAATTGGTTTTTATATTTAGACCTTATATTCTGCTAACTCATTAAATAGTTCTAATAGCATTTTTTTGAGATTCTGTCATATGTGAATGAGATTCTTTTACCTCTTTTACAATCTTTATACATTTTTAAAAAATTGCATTATTGCATTGGTTACCTATACAATTATGAATATCTATGGTGATGTGCTCAAGCTTAGAGCAAAAGCTTTCAGTTTTTTAATTTTAAGTATGATCTTAACTGTAAGTTATTGTAGATTCCCTCTATCAAGTGGAAAAAGTTCCCTTCTCTTTTTGTTTTAGTCATCAGAATGGCTGACATTTTGTCAAGTCTTTTACTGCATTTATTGAGATGATCATATGGTTTTGTTTAATTTTATGGTGAATTACTTTGCAGCCAAAGATGGAGAAGCTCTATATAGTCAGCAAAAACAAGACTGGTAGCTGACTGTGGCTCAGATCATGAACTCCTTATTGCCAAATTCAGACTGAAATTGAAGAAAGTGGGGAAAAACACTAGACCATTCAGGTATGACCTAAATCAAATCCCTTATGACTATACAGTAGAAGTGAGAAATAGATTTAAAGGACTAGATCTGGTAGAGGAATACCTGATGAAGTATGGATGGAGGATCGTGACATTGTACAGGAGACAGGAATCAAGACCATCTCCAAGAAAAAGAAATGCAAAAAAGCAACATGGCTGTCTGAGGAGGCCTTACAAATAGCTGTGAAAAGACGGGAAGCGAAAAGCAAAGGAGAAAAGGAAAGCTATACCCATTTGAATGCAGTTCCAAAGAATAGCAAGGAGAGATGAGAAAGCCTTCCTCAGCGAACAGTGCAAAGAAATAGAAGAAAATAATAGAATGGGAAAAATTAGAGATCTCTTCAAGAAAATTAGAGATACCAAGGGAACATTTCATGCAAAGATGGGCTCAATAAAGGACAGAAATGGTATGGACCTAACAGAAGCGGAAGATATTAAGAAGAGGTGGCAAAAATACACAGAAGAACTGTACAAAAAAGATCTTCACGACCCAGATAATCACAATGGTGTGATTGCTCACCTAGAGCCAGACATTCTGGAATGTGAAGTCAAGTGGGCCTTAGGAAGCATCACTACAAACAAAGCTAGTGGAGGTGATGGAATTCCAGTTGAACTATTTCAAATCCTGAAAGATGATGCTGTGAAAGTGCTACACTCAATATGTCAGCAAATCTGGAAACTTAGCCGTGGCCACAGGACTGGAAAAGGTCAGTTTTCATTCCAATCCCAAAGAAAGGCAATGCCAAAGAATGCTCGAACTACTGCACAATTGCACTCATCTCACATGCTAGTAAAGTTAATACTTAAAATTCTCCAAGCCAGGCTTCAGCAATACGTGAACTGTGAGCTTCCAGATGTTCAAGCTGGTTTTAGAAAAGGCAGAGGAACCAGAGATCAAATTCCCAAATCCAATGGATCATCAAAAAAGCAAGAGAGTACCAGGAAAACATCTATTTCTGCTTTATTGACTTTGCCAAAGCCTTTGACTATGTGGATCACAATAAACTGTGGAAAATTCTGAAAGAGATGGGAATACCAGACCACCTGACCTGCCTCTAGTGAGAAACCTGTATGCAGGTCAGGAAGCAACAGTTAGAACTGGACATGGAACAACAGACTGGTTCCAAATAGGAAAAGGAGTATGACAAGGCTGTATATTGTCACCCTGCTTATCTAACTTATATGCAGAGTACATCATGAGAAATGCTGGGCTGGAGGAAGCACAAGCTGGAATCAAGATGCTGGGAGAAATATCAATAACCTCAGATATGCAGATGACACCACCCTTATGGCAGAAAGTGAAGAACTAAAGAGCCTCTTGATGAAAGTGAAAGAGGAGAGTGAAAAAGTTGGCTTAAAGCTCAACATTCAGAAAACTAAGATCATGGCATCCAGTCCCATCACTTAATGGCAAATAGATGGGGAAACAGTGGAAACAGTGGCTGACTTTATTTTTTGGGGCTCCAAAATCACTGCAGATGGTGATTGCAGCCATGAAATTAAAAGACGCTTACTCCTTGGAAGGAAAGTTATGCCCAACCTAGACAGCATATTAAAAAGCAGAGACATTACTTTGCCAACAAAGGTCCATCTAGTCAAGGCTATGGTTTTTACAGTGGTCATGTATGGATGTGAGAGTTGGACTATAAAGAAAGCTGAGTGCTGAAGAATTGATGCTTTTGAACTGTGGTGTTGGAGAAGACTCTTGAGAGTCCCTTGGACTGCAAGGAGATCCAACCCAACCATCCTAAAGGAGATCAGTCCTCGGTGTTCATTGGAAGGACTGACGTTGAAGCTGAAACTCCAATACTTGGGCCACCTGATGTGAAGAGGTGACTCATTGGAAAAGACCCCGATGCTGGGAAAGACTGAGGGCAGGAGGAGAAGGGGACGACAGAGGATGAGATGGCTGGGTGGCACCACTGACTCGATGAACACGGGTTTGGGTGGACTCAGGGAGTTGGTGATGGACAGGGAGGCCTGGCGTGCTGCGGTTCATGGGGTCGCAAAGAGTCGGACACAACTGAGCGACTGAACTAAACTGAATGGTGAATTACACTGATTTTTTAATGCTGTAATATATTGCTGAGATAAATTACATAATGTATATAATTATTTTTATATAATATAAGACTGATTCCCTAAATTTTGTGGAAGATATCTGCTCTGTGTTCAAAAGGGATACTGTTGTAATTTTTCTGTAATGTCTTTCTCTTTTAGTATTAGAGTAATTTAAAATTGCCCCCCCCAAAAGAATGGAGAAGTATTCCCTCTTTTTACATAGTCTAAAAGAGTTTATATAGAATTAATATGATTTCTTTCTCAAATGTTTGGTAAAATTTATTAATAAAGTCAGCTGAGAAAACTAGCCACCTAGTTTTTTCCATAGGTTTTTAACCACAAATTAAATTTTTAAAAAAGATATAAGATATTCAAGTTATCTCTTTTTGAGTGAGCTTCGGTAGCTTGTATCCTTCAAGTAATTTATACATTTTATCTAAGTTGCTAAATTTATTGTCATAGTTATTCATAATAGTCCTTTATTGTTCTTTTTAGGTCTTTAACACATCTGCAGTGAATTACATTTACATTCCTAATATTAGTAATTTGTCTTCTTTCCTTTTTTTTCTGATCAGTCTGGTTAGAGGTTGAGAAGAAAAGGGTTAACTCAGCAGCCCTTGTTGCTCAAATCCTGCAAATCCCAGGTCTGTTTGCAGGATCAGCTCTTGGCTGGCTCCTGGCAACTGCGCTCTGAGCTTCTGGAATGTTGAGCCTGATAAAGGTGAATGAATACATGAACTAACTAAAGAATATTATGAATAGCTAGACTTAGAAAGGCAGAGGAACCAAAGCTCAAATTGCCAGCATCAGCTGGATCACAGAAAAAGCAAAAGAATTCCAGAAAAACATCTATTCTGCTTCATTGACTACGTTAAAGCCTTTGATCATGTGAATCACAACAAACTGTGGAAAATTCTTAAAGAGATGGGAATAATAGATCATCTTACCTGCATCCTGAGAAATCTGTATGAAGATCAAGAAGCATCAGTTAGAACTGGATGTATAACAATGGACTGGTTCAAAACTGGGAAAGGAGTATTTCAAGGTTGTGTATTGTCATCCTGCTTATTTAACTTATGCAGAGTACATCATGCAAAATGCTGAGCTGGACGAATCACAAGCTGGAATCAAGACTGCCAGGGAGAAATATCAACAACCTTAGATATGCAGATGACACTACTTGAACAGCAGAAAGTGAAGAAAAACTAAAGAGATTCTTGACGAAGGTGAAAGAAAGTGAGAAAACTGGTTTAAAATTCAACATTCAAAAAACGGAGATCATGGCATCTGGTCCCATCACTTTATGGCAAACAGGGAAAAAAATGGAAACAGTGGCAGATTTTATTTTCTTGGGCTCCAAAATCACTGCAGATGGTGACTGCAGCCATGAGATTAAAAAATGCTTGATCCTTGGAAGAAACTATGACATACCTAGACATGTTTAAAAAGCAGAGATATCACTTCACTGACAAAGATCCATAGAGGCAAAGCTACTTTTCCAGTAATTGTGTACAGATGTGAGAGCTGGACCATAAAGCAGGCTGAGCGCCAAAGAATTGATTCTTTCGAACTATGGTGCTGGAGAAGACTCTTAAAAGTCCCTTGGACAGTATAGATACCAAACCAGTCAATTCTAAAGGAAATCAACTCTGAGTACTCACTGGAAGGACCAATGCTAAAGCTGAAGCTTCAATACTTCGGCCACCTGATGCAAAGAGCTGACTCACTGGAAATGACCCTGATGCTGGGAAAGACTGAGGGCAAGAGAAGGGAACAGCAGAGGATGAGATGGTTGGATGGCATCACTGACTCAATGGATATGAGCCTGAGAAAACTCCAGGAGATAGTGAAGGACAGGGAAGCCTGGCATGCTGCAGGCCATGGGGTCACAAAGAATTGAACACGACTGAGTGACTGAACAACAGAAAATCTAGCATATTTTCCACCCTTTAAAATTAATTTATCACATAAAACATTTTTAGAAACTGTTATTCATAAAAGAAGTTATCACCTCTATGAAATAACATTAGGATAAAATGAGATAGGAAAAAATCAAAGAGTGAAATCAAGATGATGTAGGATTGACAATGATAATGGTTTAAATTCCTTTTTTAAATTAAGGCAAAAATTCGGATGAAACTTCAAAATTAATAGCCAATGTTTAAGTATTTATTCTCTACTTAACAATTTATATTTATTGGTTCCAGTTATTACTACTGAGTATCAAACCACTTAGTGGTATAAAACAATAAATCATTCATTATCCTTTGAACTCAATATAGTCTCCTTATCTATCACACCTCTCGTCTCTAGTTCTTAATACTTTGATTTCATAATCTGTCACTTCACTCATCACTTGCCATTACCATGTACTTTTTATCCATCACAGCTGTCTGGAAAAAACTCCAGGCATTATTCAAATTAAGTGATGTTCATCTCTATAACTACAACCAGGCTGTTGAATGCTGCCCAAAGAAACTGAACCACTTCAAAGATTGGTATTATTATAAAGATATAGCCTATAAATTCAACTGAGACCTCAAAGCTACAAACAATTCTCCCATGCTGCATAATCTGTTTATATGCATTCTTCTGTACCTTCTGCACACTGGCTATTTCAAGTTGTCTTCACTTACCTCTGATGTTCAATGTTGTCACTTCTTGACTCACTTTCACAGGTGAGTCAAAAGCCATCAAATGGAAAGCTGCAACTTTCTACTACCAAATCTACAAATTTTCATGTACTCTAAACAATCTTTTTCTCTTTCCTTCTCATTATAAAGAGGTGGGTCTTAACTTGTGTTCTAAAAAATTTTCCTGTCCTGTATCATCAAATCTCTCCCTTATCTTCCCCAATATCAGCACTGAAAATACTCCTTTTTACAGTTAAACTTTGTGAAAAAGTTGTCCATACTTGTACTGTTTCATCATTTTATGAACATTATATTAAAAAGTTTTGCTCTCTACAGTGGTAATTAACTTTTGAATGCTTCCTTGGTAAGTAAAAATACCATTCTGGTTTCCAACCTAAATCGCTTTTTAAGTGTTCCTGTATTTCTATTAGTCAATGTCATTTTCTCTCATAATTAATTTTTTTTCATACCTTTTGCTCACTTAAGACACCTGCGTGCTAAGTTGCTTCAGTCGTGTCTGACTCTTCACGACCCTATGGACTGTAGCCCATCAGGCTCCTCTGTTCATGGGACTCTCCAGGCAAGAATACTGGAGTGAGTTGTAATGCCCTTCCCCAGGGGATCCTCCCAATCCAGGGATCAAATCCACATCTCATGTCTCCTGCACTGGCAGGTGGGTTCTTTACCACTAGCACCACTTGGAAAGCCCTAAGAGATATAATATCTTACTATTCAAGGCATTTATCTGTAGCATTTCTTTATTTATTAACATTTGGAATGGAACTTACTCATAGGTTGTTCTTTAGATTGATAGAGGAATAGAACACTAAAAAGAATCTTCTGATTCCAGAATACAAGTGTTCAATAAATTTTAGCTATTACTATATTATTGGCTATATGAGTACCAGATCTGTGACTATTAAAAAAAAATCACAGTTTCAGTGAATTAGCTAACTTTTAGTTGTATTTGTTTCTGACTCAAAGTACCTTCTACCTCAGATTTATCTATTCCTTCAACAAGTATTTACTGGTCTTCCGTGTGCAGACAGAATATTCTCATTATTTGGGATGTCTTTCATTTCTTTTAAGATCAGAGTATCTTCCCACACTGGAAAACTGAACCAGCTCACTTCTATTTTAAGTATTTGTCTATTAATTTAGATTTTTACATTTAACTTTTTAAGATATCTGAAATGTAATCTAATGTGAGATAAAATGAGACTGTAAATGACCTTTTTCCCCAGAAGCTAAAGCAATGTTATCAGTACTAGTCCCTGTAACATAGCTTCTTGAAACACCTGGCAGAAACAATGGAGAAACTTCTACATATATAACTGGTTTCAAGGCTCATCCAAATTTATTTTCAGATTATAGATTCTCTATTCCTAAATACTTTGTTTTCATTCATGTCTCTGGAGATGGCACTACACACATTCAACTAATCTATCTTCCAGAGTTTTGTTGAGTTTTTCAGGAGAGAATACCAGTCATAATTCTTTCCCAATTCACATGCTCCCTATTGCCCTCATACATGACTGACAATGTATGCAAGTAGATTCCTTGGAACACTGTTTTTCCCTAAATATTGAATGGATATTGCTCCATTGTCTTTGGACTTAAGTGTTTTTGGAGAGAAGCTGGAAATGCACTAGGTGTTTCTTCTTCTGTTTAGATGTTAGCAAAATTTCTCTCTCCCTTGAAATTTAAGTTTCCAGATAGAGTTCTCATCTCAAACTTTACCTAGAATGCAAGATGGATTCATCTCTTCCCACATCCTTTTTCATTCTCAGGAAAGTTTCCTCCTCATGCTCATTTTATTATTTCTGCTCCATTAGTGCTGTCTGGGAACACAGACTTGTAAGTCAAGTATTTCTATATGTCCTTATTTACTGTATCTTTCATTTTAGTTTCAGCCATTTTCTCTCATATTTGTTGGCCAATCACTAAATTTTTCCTTAGTGTCAATTCTATTATTTTAGGCCTGAGGAACAGTTTTTGAGGCAGCAATGAAGAAAGAATCACGGAGAGACTGTAGTTTTAAATCCAGATTCTAAAATTCTTACATGATATTAAAAAATATGGCAGAAAATTTGTATATGTAGGTTATCTCTAAATAGGAGGACTCAGGTTGTTTGGTTTTACTTTAGTGTAACAAAAGTCTTTGAAATCTAGTGGGTGAAAATTAGCTCATCCATTCTGGTTATTTCTGCTTTCATTGTCTTTGACTATTTTACAACTTGGTAGAGAAAAAGGGTTAACATGTAGAAAACTCATTGCAATGCAAATGTTTCCTGCCCACAGGAATGTAAAAGATTTTTGTAATGTATGTAGTCTATGTAAAAGATTCCTATTAATATAATGCAACTAAATTTTGTCTGGTAAATAATAATATGGGCTTCCCTGTGGCTCAGCTGGTAAAGAATCCGCCTGCAATGTGGGAGATGTGGGTTTGATCCCTGGGTTGGGAAGATCCCCTGGAGAAGAGAAAGCTATGTAAATGATTTCTACTAATATAATGCAACTAAATTTTGTCTGGTAAATAATATCAATCTCTATAAATCACATCCATCTGAACTGGTTATAACATCTTACTGGTTCCCTCATTAATCAGTGGGCTAAATAAAATTGTTGATACATGTTAATACATACAAAAATGTGTATGTGTGCTCAGTTGTGTCCGACTCTTTGCAGCCCCATGGACTGTAGCCCACCAGGCTCCTCTTTCCATGGAATTCTCCAGGCAAGAATACTGGAATGGGTAACCATTCCCTTCTCCAGGGATCTTCCCAACCCAGGGATCGAACTTGTGTCTCTTAAGTCTCCTGCACTGGCAGGTGGATTCTTTACCACTAGCACCACCTACATATAAATAAATAATTCCAACTTACTCTATTTCTGGCTATATGAACCTGGCAGAGATAATAAGTGGTTTTCTATTCAGATGGTCATAAAATTTCTCATGTGCAAAATAAGACCTCTAATACCCACTTTCATGATTAACAGGAGAATCAGAAATGATAATTTGTAAAAACCTTATCAGAGTGCCTGCTAGACAGCTGAAAAACAGTAAGATAAACCTTCCATTATTATGAATTCTTCTATGGCTTTCCCTTTGCTTAATTTTCTTATTTAAGCCTGCTTCCTTTTTAGTCTCAGCCTGTTCTACACATGGGAGTTCTTGTTCTGAAGAGGTCCTATCACTTCTTACTTTATTAAACAGGGTCCTATTGGGTTGTGGTGAAGACAGTAGATTCTGAAGTCAGACTGTCAGTTTGAATCAAGGTTTTATCACTAACTATGCAACTTTGGGTAAGTTATTCAAATTCTCTGTAATCTAGTTTCCCTATCTATAAATGTAAATGAATCTTCATAATTGTATTGTCTGTATTAAAAACTAGTAAATATACATAAAATATTTAGAAATGCTTGAAAGAGAGCACTGTTATCTAGTAAATAAAAACAGGTATTCTCCTCTATTTGTTAAAGTAAAGCATTTCAAAAATATTTTTGCTTTGTAGGAATAATCTGCTTCTGTCTGGTTGAAAAATTCTTCCTAAATACTTTTATCTTTAAATTAAGAGAGACTGTAGATGGCCAGGTGTGTGCCAAAAGAGACTGAGTAAATTACTTTTAATCACCTATCCCTTATGTGTCCCCAAAACCTAAACTGGATCTTAGATAAGTAGACATATCTTCTGCCTATTTTCTGGTTATCCATTTAATTTAGCATCCCTGGCTTAAACTGTACCTTGTTGATGCTCAGAAAGCCCAGTTCTGACAGAGAGAGAAAGTATGAGTTCCACTTTGTCTGAGTCCATAAAAATATTCTGCAGTTGCATCCAGGGTTCTTTCTGGTTTGCCAAATGTATACCACTTTCCTCAAGGTGAGGGCATATACCAGTAAGCAATGTTCACTGTCCATATGCCACTATTCCCTACCATACACCAAAAGCAGCATGTTCTATCTTAGAGCAATATCCACTGTGGTAGACCTAATCTGCTCCATTCTGTCAGTGGTTTTTACTTGGTTTGCAGTGTAGTACACTGGGGTACCAGAACTCCTTACATGCATGCGGCTGGATCCTAGCCAAGGTTATTACTTTTTTTTGTTTCACTCAAGAATATAATTATTACACTGATGGTTGCCAGACAGAACACTAAAATGAACAGGTCTCATGACAAAATATAGACTAAGGTTAAAATATGCTACAAGTAAAATGTAGGATGCATATAACTCATAAACTCCTGCTAAAGCAACGTGTGTATTCCTTTTATCAATTACCAGAACATGCAAGTACCAATTACCAGAACTTGCATGAAGTTATTTATTTGTGCTTGTGTGTGTATGTGTGAGTACATAGAGATTATGGTCACAGGAGTGTATGAAATGGAAACAGAAATGGAAATAGTGAGACAGGTTTGAAGAGTAAATAGTACCTTAACTGGGATACTATTACAGACTCTAATACCCTGGGAATCAGGTTGTAGTTAATTTCTGACTTGTTTAGTATTTCTTTGAGTTCTGTATTTTCAGTCCCTTCAAGGGTGATTAACAAAAAATTCTATCATTTGAAAGTGTACCTCAAGTACAAAAGGGTAACTCTTTAAGATTCCATTGATTTCCCCTGGTTCTGCTGGGTAGAATCAGATGAAGAAGTCTATATGAAGATAAGCCATTACATATCTGAAATAAGATATTACTTCCTAAATTCTTCACAATTCTGGGTTAAAAATCAGGGTTTTCTGCAAGACTGTGTAATACGGCTAGTTTGCATTTCCCTGGAATCCCTGGTCACTTCAACCAGTTGGTCTGTTATTCTTGTAGGACAGCACTCAAGAGCTTGATACTCCAAGAGTGAAGCTGATTTGAAGGCAAGCTTTGTTTTACCACGTGATTGACCATTTTGCTGTTTTTAATTTCCAAAGTTCCTTAGAGTTTTCATATGAAACTCTTGGTTTTATGCAGATATTCAAGTCAACATTACCAAATGATGAATTACTCACTGAGATTTTTTCTCCAGATTGGGCAATTTTTTTCTTCAGTTTTTTTCTTTCACGTTGTAGATCATTGTGGGCCTTAAGCAACTCCTCAAAGCGAACTCTGGTCTTCACTTTAGCTTCACTCTCAACTACAAATGATAATGACTCATGTCATTTTCTCTGCAACTCTACTATCACATACATCATAATAAAAAATAAAACCCCACAGCCTCACAAACACCTGCTTTAGTTAAAACAGTTGACGAGTCCTTTCTTAAACAACCTTTCTTTTGGATTTGGTGACACCAAACTCACTTATACCCCGCTTACCTTTTGGGCTACTCCCTCCAAGAGTTTCCTTTGCTAAGTTAACTTTTTACTTACCATGCATCTGCCACTATTAGTTATGTGGCCTTAAAATAAGACACTTAACATCTCTAAACTTCATTCTCCTTATGTGTAGAGTCAGAATAATCCTAAGTCAAAGATCACTTTTTCATGAAAAAGGACTAACACTTGACTGGCCAACAATCAAGCCTTCAGCAAATATTGAAAGCTGAAAGTTGTTTTCCCCTTTAAAACATAAATCATATCAGGCTAGTCCTTGCTTAAGACTGTGAGTTTCCCAGTTCACTTAGAACAAAATAAAACAAGTCGTTCACATGCCCTACATGGTTCTCATTTCCTGGCCTGTCTACTGCTACAGCTTCAATTAAAAAAAATAGCCCCTGACATTCCTACATTCCAGACAGACATACTTTTTTTTCTTTTTTAGCTCTTCTGCCAGAATTGGCAATTTTCCACATGAAGCTGCTTCTACCCTGTGCAGACGTCTTTTAACTCCTCACACCTGGGTGGGGTTAATATGCCCGTTTTAAATGTTGCCTCTAAAGTGGAACATTTCCTGACAACTTCATCTATATTTCTCCATTTCTTACATTGCAGACTTTTTTTCCTCCACAGCACTTAACCCAGCTTGAATTTGTATAATTATTTGTATACCTATATATGTATATATATATATATATATAATAAATATACTGTGACTCTCTCACTATATCCAGTAGTTCATAATGACGTCCCTAGCTATTATCATGGGGTCTAGCACAGAGTAAGTACTCAAACATGTTTCAGATAAATGCTGAATGAATGAATGCCCCAGGGCAGGTATTGGGAAACTACCTGCAGGCCAGTCAACTGCTTTAATAAATAAAATTTTATTGAAACACAGCCATACCCACTCTGTTAAGAATTATCATGTCTGCCTCCGTGCTTCTATGGCGGAGTTGAGTAGTTGCAGCAGAGACCAAACCTAAAATATTTACTAGCTTGCTTTCAGGAAAAAGTTCACCAAAGTCTACTTTAAAGTCATATATACATTTAATAAAAAATGAAAATTAACCATGTTATTTACTCTGCCCAGCTGAGTCTCAAACTGCCAGCTACTGAATACACATTAACCTTAATTACCAACATTTCACAGAAAGAAATATCAAACTATGAAGTATCTATAAATGTTATATTTGGTTGATGATATCTACTTTACTCCTTAATTGGTTAAAGAATCTCTTAAAATAATCCAAACTTTAAAGTAAATAATATGCACTGCATATAAAAAATTTCACAGAAATCTTACCAGTGGGCATAGCTCAGCTTTATAGAGAGCATTGAGTGATAGTATAAAGCATTGATTCAGTGAGGATCCTATTAAAACAAAGAGATTTATTTGTAAAATGGATCTTCCAAATAAAAGTTATAGAATATTCTTCACGCAACATTATGTAATTGTCCACTATCTCAACAGGTTAAAAATAAAACTAAGTTCTCTTATCCCTATCTTATACAACTTAAATACACTTCTTAAAGTGAAGTAAACTGGATCAAAATTGAGTAAAATACGTATATATTGAGAAAAAATTTTTTTCAATTATTGAAAGGCAACAAGCATCTAACTCAGTATGCTTTTTAAGTATTGGGGCTTTCCTGGTAGCTCAGATGGTAAATAATCTGCCTGCAATGCGAGAGACCCCGGTTGATCCCTGGGTCAAGAAGATCTCCGGAGAAGGGAATGGCAACCCACTTCAGTATTCTTACCTGGAGAATTCCATGGACAGAGGAGCGTGGTAGGTTACAGTCCATAAGGTCGCAGAGTCAGACACGACTGAGCGACTAACACTAAAGTATTTTAAGTAAATAAAATATTCAGAAGAAGGAAAAGTCATATACTCTAGTCAGTAGATTTTCTTACAATAATGCTGAAAAGTAGCACAGCCATTTGGGAGGGATTCCTAAATAGTATACGTTTTCTTCTATTTGTATACATATCGAAATGACCCTATTAATGACCCTATTAATGTACCTAGACTTAGAAACGTAACAGCTCGATCACCTTTTCTCAGATGTAATTAAGGCATTTCACAGGTTCAAGATTGAGCACCACGATGATACCCCTAAAAGAAAATAAATGTACTTAGTGTGCATCTGATTTAAATGCTGTTAAACCAAAATCAGGAATAGGAAAGGCAAAGACTGCATTCACTCTTTCAGGACTACACGCTCAACGCTCCGGAGAAGATCCGCCCAGGAACGGGAGAGGAAAAGTACGTAGAGGTAACTCTCAAAACTACACTATCCACTCCGCGGCGCTGGGCCGGTCAGACTGCAGTGGCGCATAGCGGTCAGCGTCAGCCCTGCTGGGCCCACCGCCCCTACGCCGTCGGATCGCAGCAGCACTCCACGCTGCTGTCCCCAGAGAGGGCAGGGCAGGCCGAGTTCCGGGGCCCGGGATCCAGCCACCACGAGGCCTGCAGGGTACTCACAGAGAAGAGGGCGCAGAGCTGCCGACAGCGGGTCCCTAGGGAGCCACCGCCCGGACCGTGCGGGGCGGGGTGGGAGTGAGGTGGCCACTCAGCCACCCCAGCCGCCAGCCTCCTCCCAGGCTCTGAGTACCCGCCGGGTGCCGCAGTGCGGGCAGCGCGCCTCCAGCCGACGTCAGCGCCTGCCTACGCCGCCGTCCCCATGACTACCGATGCGGCTCCGGCTCTCCGTCTGGACCTCGGCCGGGCCTCGGCGCCCTCCGTGGCTCCGCCCCTCCCGCAGCCCCGCCCCCGCGCCGCCTTCTCCGGGGTCCGGAGGCACCGCCGTGTGGCGTAGGCGGAGGCGGCGCGCGCGCCCTCACACTGCGATGGGGCATGCGCTCGCGGGCCGCGCGCTGGACTCCTCGGGCGCGCGCGGGCCACGAAAGAGAAAGAATCCGCTCTCTGTGGAGCAGGAAGGGACCCAGGGAATACGCAGGTGGTTTTCGGAGCTTGCTCCCGTCCCGTCTGTCACCCGGAAGAAGCTCTCTGCTCTTCTGAACTGTAGCCAGCTCTGGGAAAAACGGGAGGGGGCAAAGCCAGACGAAGGGTGTCGTGGAACCCGCCAAGGTACAGAGACATGAATGATGCAAAGAAACACACTTGTCAAGCCGCCACCACCACCACCCTGCTCCAAGCGATTCGTGCCCACGAAATGACACATCCTTTTAAGCGTGGAGAATACAGAATTGTACCACAGACCAAATCTTAGGGGGAAAAATTATCCACGATTCATCAGGTGCTGAGTTATCGCAGTTATAGTGAGATAACTATGTGTTTAAAACAGAACAGCAACCCCCAAAAGATCATCTTCTGCTACACCCAGTGTCCCCTCCCACGTTCTAATTTTTGCCACAGGCACCATCTTTAGCTCTGAGTCACCAGGAATGGAAAAATACTAGTCAAGTCACTCCAGGACTCTTGAATTTTCTGCAGTTGCAGTCACACTAAAACCTGTTGCTTCGTTTGTGTGGTAAGAGCATTATGCATATTTCTTTGGAGTCCAGCTTTTCCATTCCCATTTGCCTCTCTACACACCTCAAAGCATATCTCATTTGTTTCTCCAAATCCTGTGAGAAGTTAGTGACAAATTTTAACCAACCCAGTAGATCCCCATCTTTCCACTTAAAATTTAATTCTCTTTCCAGATCTCTATCTTGGTTTTATCCTCCTAGTTTTCTAATTAAATTCCTGTAGATCCTTCCAAATGCCTTTTAACATCAAATCATGTCCATTCTACATTTCTAACATCCCCAGGGTAAGATCTGTCCATCTTAACTCCCACTGCCTTCTGTTCAGCTTCATCACTTTTCATTGGGAGTGTTGTGAGATGGCCTCATTACCAGTCCCTTGACTCCAGTTTTGATCCCTGAATTCCATTCTCCACACTGTTGCCAGAATGACCTCATTGAAAATGTGAATTTGATAATACCACTGTTCTGAAAATTATTCAAAGATGATCGGTAGGAGAAAGTTGTGTTACCTTGCCTAGGATAAGAGACACTCCATCTCCCTGACTAGTTTCATCTCTCATTGCCTTGTTTCAATCTCATGCTTCAATTTATGTTGAATTGTGTGTACCACGCAAGATAATTCATACCCTTCCATGCCCTTGTTCTTGCACATATTGTCCTGTCTCCCTGAAGAATCCTTCCTTGTAAAATCCTACTGTTCCATGTCTCAACCCAAATGTTGTCCCTGCTTTGAATCTTAATCAGGTTAACTAATTTCACCAAATATTCCTGGTATATATCTTGTTATGCTTTGGACACTGATTCTATAAGTTATACTTTAACTGTTTACATTACACATTAATTTCCCAAGCCCTAGTGTCTACCACAATACATATCAAGTAGTTCACACTTTATAAACATGTTGAATGAGTAATAGATGACATATATTGGCTTTACATTTTAGGTACTTTATGCACTTTTCATCGGTCCTCACAGCTGTGATGTAAGTACTCACTTTACAAAGACAGGTTATAATTCTAGCTGCTTGTTATTACGCATTTTAATAACACATTCCACAGTCTGTTAGACTGGCTGAGATGTATACCTGTTACCTCTTGCCTAAACCTTACAACAGCTTGCAGAGAGAGGTGTGTGTGTGTGGTGAGGGGGGTAAGAGTGGTCAAGGATAATTCACAGCAGGTGACATTTTAGTAAAGATCTAAACAATGTGTAGAGTTACATAGGTTAGCAAGAGTTTCTGGGTAGAAAAGGATGGAGTGTATTTCTCACTAAAAGAAAGCTTGGCATAATCCAGGAACTGAAGTAAATTCAG
The DNA here is from genome assembly GCF_054371585.1 of Giraffa tippelskirchi. Lineage (NCBI taxonomy): Eukaryota > Metazoa > Chordata > Mammalia > Artiodactyla > Giraffidae > Giraffa > Giraffa tippelskirchi. Next base: position 137,585,956 of record NC_137283.1, read on the forward strand.
CATGGCTTACTGAAATGGTGAGAATGACAAAGGGGACTTTTGGAGGAAATTAGACAAAGATAAGCAAGTTTCGAGGCGATCCAAACAGTGTACTGTGAAGTCAATGTGGTACCATTGAAGGGTTTTGTTGTTGTTGAGTCACTAAGTCATGGCCAGCTCTTTGCAGCATTATGGACTGTAGCTCTCCAGGCTTCCCTGTTCTTCACTGTCTCCCAGAGTTTGCTCAAATTCGTGTCTGTTGAGTCGGTGATGCTATCCAACCATCTCATCCTCTGCTGCCCCCTTCTCTTTTGCCTTCAATCTTTTCCAGCATCAGTATATTTTCCAATGAATTGGCTCTTCGCATCTGGTAAACAAAGTATTGGAGCTACAGCTTCAGCATCAGTCCTTCCAATGAATGTTCAGGGTTGATTTCCTTAAGGATTGATTGTTTTGATCTCCATGCTGTGCTCTCAAAAGTCTTGTCCAGGACCACAGTTCAAAAGCATCAATTCTTTGACACTCAGTCTTTACTCTGGTCCAGCTCTCACATCTGTACGTGACTACTGGAAAAACCATAGCTTTGACCATATGAATCTTTGTTGGCAAACTAATGTCTTTGCTTTTTAATACGCTATTTAGGTTTGTCATAGCTTTCCTTCCAAGGAGCAAGCATCTTTTAGTTTCATGGCTGTAGTCACTGTCTGCAGTGATTTTGGAGTCCAAGAATATAAACTCTGTCACTGTTTCTACTTTTTCCCCTTCTATTTGCCATGAAGTGATGGGACAAGTTGCCATGATCTTAGTTTTTTTAATGTTGAGTTTTAAGCCAGCTTTCTCAGTCTCCTCTTTTACCCTCATCAAGAGGCTCTTTAGTTCCTCTTCACTTTCTGCCTTTAGAGTAGTATCATCTGCATATCTCAGATTGTTTTAACCATGTAGTTAAATGGTCAACTATTAATTTCAGAAAGATAACTCTGGCTGCAGTATAGAAAAATGGATGGAAAGAAAACAAATATAGATCCAGAAATATTAATTAAGATTCTGTTGTTGTCGACTATGTAAGATACGCTAGTGGTATGGGCAAGACTAGAAGTAGTCAGAATGAACAGAAGAAATTTTTAGAAGGTAGAAAATGTTAGGACTTGGTGATTGATTGGATGAAGAAGTGAGTGATAGGAAAGAATGAAAAACCATAAACAGCTTCTTCCCTTGTCTGATGAAGAGGTAGCAAGCATGTCAGGGCCATAATGGTTACATAAAAGAAGAGTGAAGAAGTAAGTGCATTGGCACTAGTGAGAGTCAAGTTTCTCCTTAACGAAGAAGGGAGTTACAAATAGGAAAAAGAGGAATTCCAGAATGACTTTTGTGATGGTTTTGTTGGCTTGGAATTGAACTCACAGTCTTCAACATATATGTAAACACATACAGAAATATAGATAAAGTACTTGTGTACGTGTGTTTGTATGTGTCTCCTATTTGTCTATCTATCTTTCCCCTAGCTTTCTGTTCAGAATCTCTAGGAGCAATGATACCTTAGAAGCAATGAGTACGTAGCACCCAGACCTTGGTTTCTTAACACTGTTCTCCATTGATAGGAACTAGAGGCCCTGGAGAAATGACTAATTCAGAGAAGGAGCTGGGCAAATGTAACATGACCCTGGAAAATCTTCTTGGACTAGAAATAAAGTTCTCACAGAATGATGGAACATATCAATAGTGAAAGCCACTCAGTCATGTCTGATACTTTGTGACCCCATGGACTCTACAGTCCATGGAATTCTTCAGACCAGAATACCGGAATGGGTAGCTGTCCCCTTCTCCAGGGGATCTTCCCAACCCAGGGATTGAACTCAGGTCTTCCTCACTGCAGGTGGATTCTTTACCAGCTGAACTACAAAGGAAGCCCAAGAATACTGGAGTGGGTAGCCTATCCCTTCTCCAGGGGATCTTCCTGACCCAGGAATTGAACTGGGGTCTCCTGCGTTGCAGGCAAATTCTTTATCAACTGAGCTATCAGGGAAACCCAGAACATATCAAAGGGACATGGAATTCAGCTTGAAAGGGCCCCCATTAGCTACCTTTGGGTCAATCTGAGCATCTCTATAATAACATTAGTAAATTATGGTCCACTGACTAAAAATACTTGAGTCCATGCTGACACAAATATATTAAGTTTTTTAGAATGGGAATAAGGAAACGCTCTTCCTTACATTAGATTGCTAACTAATAAATGTAGAAAGAATGATTTAGATAGAAACATCACTATTTGGCAACCTTTATAGTACAGATTGATTCAGGCAAGAATCCTCAATGTACGCTAAAACTAGAAGTGAGAGTCGTAAGAGATAATACACACATACACACACACATATGCATAAATATATGTATATTGCAAGAGATCCTTAGAACACACTATTTTGATATTTCTACCCCAAAAATGCATAGCCTGAATCTAATCATGAGGAAAGATAAGACAACTCCAAACTGAGGGACATTCTACAAAGTCATAGACCTGTACTCTTCAAAAGTGTCCAGTTCCTGATACACAAAGGAACAACTAAACATCTTCAGTGTGTAACAGACTAAAGAGACATAACCACTGAATGGACCATATGACTCTGAATTGGATCTTTTTGTTATAAAGGATATTACTGGGACCATTGACAAAGTGTGAGTGGGGTCTGTGAATTAGATGGTGATATTTTAGCAATGTTAGTGTCCTGATTTTAATTACTATGGTAATGTAGGAGATACCTACATTTCTAGAAAATAGAGAAGTGTTTGAAGGTCATGAAGCTGTAGGCTTGCAACTTACTCAAATGGTTCAGAAAAATAATAACTAATTTTATAGGTAAATAAAAATATAAATAATGTAAATATAAATATAAATATATATATATATATATACACACACACAGAGTAATGAAGCAAGTATAATATATCAACAATTGGAGAATTTGTGCAAAGGTATTCCATTTATTGTTCCTACAATTTTTTTCTGTAATTGAACAACATTTTTAAATTATAGAAAATGGTTTTAATGTACTGAGGTTTCTGGCTTAGATATCTGGGTGAAGAATGGCTGATTAATTAACAATGGAAATGCAGGAAGAGCAGGTATGGAGGAAAAGATGTTTTCAGTAGGATATAGCCCATAGGCATTTGAGTATATAGTTAACCATGAGTCCCATTCAAACTGGAAAAAGCAAATATGCTACTTTTACTTACTTTCATTAACCAAGATCAAGACTGAGGTCACTCTATTAGAATTAGGTGAGATGAGCAATTATGAGTAGTGGTGGTAGTAATTACCATCTAATTGGCCAGTCATTCATGAAAATAGATTTAGGGTATTCAAAACATGAAATAAATAAAAATAGTGAATTTACTGAATAAAACATAAATATGGTTGATATATAAACTATTTATCCCCAGGACAGGACTGTGTTAAACCAATCAGAAGAAATGTTGGTTTTACTATTTGTATTGGTTTTCTAGGGCTGCTATACAAAGTACCACAGACTGGGTGGCTTAAATGACAGATTTAATTTTTCACAGTTCTGGAGGTTATAAGTTCAAGATCAATGTGTCAGCAAGGGGTTTTTTCCTTCTGTGGCCTCTCCCCTGGGCTTGTAGAAGGCTGCCTTCTCCCTGAGTCTTCACATAGTCTTCCCTCTGTACTTGTGTGTACTTACCCTAATCCTTTCTTAAAAGGATATCAATCACACTGGATTAAAGCCCACCCTAATGACCTAATTTTAACTTATCTCCTTAAAGACCTTGTCTCCAAATATAGTCACATTCTGAGGTTCTGCGGACTAGGATTTCAGTATATAAATTCGGGGGGACAACTCAGCACTTTAACATTGCTAGAGTAGGGTTTAAGATGCTTAACAGAATCCAGTGATTGGACCTTGTTTGGATTCTCATTCAAAAAACCCCAACTGTATAAAGACATGTCTTAGGCAATCCCAGGTTTTCCATTATGGGTTAAGTATTATACAGTGTGAAGAAGTTTTTGTTTATTTCTTAATAGATGAAAAAATGGTATTGTGGCTATGTAAGGATATGATCTTTTAAAGTATATAGAGTGGAATAACAAGATATCTGAGATTTGTTTTGAAATATTCCAGAAAAAATAATTATTATTCCAGAAAAAACAGATGGGGGAAAGATGAAACATACACACCTCAATTTTGATAGCTGTTGAAGCTGGCCGATAGACTCCTGGTGTTTTATTATACTTTTTCCTTCTGTGTTTACAAATGCTTTTGCTGCTGCTGCTGCTAAGTCGCTTCAGTCGTGTCCGACTCTGTGCGACCCCGTAGACGGCAGCCCGCCAGGCTCCCCCGTCCCTGGGATTCTCCAGGCAAGAATACTGGAGTGGGTTGCCATTTCCTTCTCCAGTGCATGAAAGGGAAAAGTGAAAGTGAAGTTGCTCAGTCGTGTCGGACTCTTAGCGACCCTATGGACTGTAGCCTACCAGGCTCCTCCATCCATGGGAGTTTCCAGGCAAGAGTACTGGAGTGGGGTGCCATTGCCTTCTCCAGAAATGTTTTTAGTAAACAGGAAAAACAAAAATAGAAAAAGTCATATTACAGAGGGTTTAAAAGACATAGAACCAAGGCAAAAGGAAAAAATAATCAGTACCATTCTCAAAGACAATTTCAATGGGTTTTTTTGTGGCAATTTTTTCCAGTCTGTTTTTCATACGTATTCTAACTTTGGTCTTATCATCTGTAAGATGTTTATTTATGCTTTCTTGAATTAATATTTTGTTATACTTTCATTTCTGTGCAATTATATATGCTGTATGCTGCTGCTTAGTTGCTTCAGTCGTGTCCGACTCTGTGCGACCCCACAGACTGTAGCCCTCCAGGCTCCTCTGTCCATGGGATTCTCCAGGCTAGAATACTTGAGTGGGTTGCCATTCCCTCCTCCAGGGGATCTTCCTGACTCAAGGATCGAACCCGGGTCTCCTGCATTGCAGGCACATTCTTTACCTCTGAGCCACCAGGGAAGCCCCATATGTGCTGCATAAACTTCATTAAAACTTCTGTTAATCATGTTCATATGTGCTTACAGTAAAAATCCAGTCATCCAGGTGATAGGGAACAAGCATCAGTTCTTCAGTGACAACATCAGAGAGTCATGCTGGTGACTACCTTTGGGTGGGTGATGGGTGAGGTGAGGCATGGCTTCACCATGAGCGCCCCTGTCACTGATTATTTCCTTGAGCATATCTTTGCCTAACACTTTCCGAGGTGCTACAGAGAATACACGCAAAGTATGAGATCTAGTCCCATCTACTAAGAAATTTTAATTTAAGAGAGAGGATCAAACTGTTATCTGACAACAAGGACACAGTCTGACTTCCATGGCAGCTGCTCTTCAGTTCTCAATCATTGATCCAGGAATATATTTCACCCAGAGACATGGCTGTCTGGCAGACAGGCTTACTATAAATACCAGCTATATTTGGAGCCCAGAAATTCAGTTTGTTGAACCCTTTAGAGCACCTGCCTTAGCCTTGATGCTGTAATAACAGGATATCAGATTCTTGAGAGTGGATGGGAAGAAGTGGTAAAAAAAAAAAATTAATTGCTCCTTTTTCACCTTTGAAAATATGATGATGTATTAAAGAAGGAGGAGTATTTAAAATCTCTTTTGATGGGGTAATGTTTCGAGGAAACCATGTTAACAACAAGATTAATGCTTAGAAATTCAGGGATATTGGGTATATACTTGTAGGAATTTGAGCTGTTTACTTATTTGATGTAATTTATTACACATTAGTACTATGTTCATGGGGAATTTTTTCTATTACCTATTACAAACTTCACAAAAAACCTAGTTGCATGGTTAACAGGTTATTGTTCCTGTTTTGCAAATCTGAGTATGCCTCTGGTACTTTTGTGTATGTAAGTGGTACTTTTGTTTCTAATTCCAAATGCTGGTTTTTGTATACAGCAAGTATATCCATTTGTATAATTTTTAAATGTCATCAGCTGAAAGCATGCAAAACTCTGTTTTTTAGCTATAGCTTCTGATTTCTTTCAGTTCTCCTTTCAACTTGTCCCTTGATAATTCCAAGACAACAGCAGGTAGAATTTTGAGATTAATATTAATTTTCCTCTTTGCTAATTAATTTCTGTCCCCATCTCACTGAATTTGTCCAGAAGTGTCAAGAATTCCACTGTTCTTTGTATAAACAACGTTAAAAGCAGACTCAGTCATTAATATTCTAGACAGTTTTTAGTCCGTGAGATCATATATATGAAATGTTAAGTTTTTCCTACAAGAATTTTTTGGATTTTTTTCATAATTTATTGTCTCAAATTAGTATTTTTTTATAGGTTCATTTGGTGAAAGAAACAATTTTTTCCCTTGTTGTGGTTAATATTTCAAATTTGCTATCAAGAGCTATTCTTCAAAGCCATCAAAGGAATCCAAGTATTTATATATAATTTTTAAAAATAACTTTTGCACATTCATCGGGCTATCATTGTGATAGATTTTTTTTGTGTTGTTATAAGTCTGTTAATTTTAAAGGCCTTTTGCAGAAGCTTGGAAAACCTTAAATGTAGTATGATGGACCAGATTTAGTTTATCCAACCATGGGAGAAAAAACTCCCAAGTTTACTTTATTTGTAAATAAACATACACTATAATAGATAATATGTTTGCTGTAAACTGCAATGTAAAACCTTGATAAAACTGCACTGTAGTTCTTGATGTTTATTAAAAGATATATTTTTACAAAATATTCAATCATCCAGATGTTTATAATATAGAAACTGAAAGTTAATCACTGGTCATAGTCTTTTATACATTCTTCCAGACTTTGTTTCATGTATGCTAAACATATTAATTATAAAAGCAACTTCATACTATAGATTTTTTTTCCTGCTATATTGGTTTTGTGTTTAGCATGTATTATTCTTGCCTGGAGAATTCCATGGACAAAGGAGCCTGGCGGCCTATATACAACCTATGGGGTTGCAAAGAGTCGGACACGACTGAGTGACTAACACACACAACACGCATTCACATTATTCCAGAGGCTTTTTACGTCAGTAATACATTATCTATTTCATTCATTTTGGTGGGTTTTTAAAGTTGAGAGAAATTTCATGGAAGTCTTGCACATTATTATTAGGTTTGTTCCTCAGTATTTCATATAATTTTAGTGCCATTTTTAATGCAGAAAATTTTCTTAGTGTATTTTCTTGATTGCATATTTTTCTGCTTTTTCTCCTTCTAGGTCTCCTTTTTTAGTTTTTGCTTATCTTCTTTACTTCTTGTATTGGTACATCCTAGACTAACCTCTTAGACCTCGTCTCTATACTTACCCTGTTGGTGATTTCTTTCAGTCTGTGTAGTCCCATGGTCATAGAGACTACTCCCCAAGATATCTCCCCAGCCCATTCTTCTCTTCTGAACTTCAGATTCATTATGTCCAAATTCATCCTAGACCTCTCCATTTAGATGTCTAATCAGCATCTCAGATTTATCTTTTCTGACACTGAACCCCTAATCTTCTGCCTCCCCAGGCTTCACAATCTCTTCATCTCACCCAATGGCAACTCTATTTTTTTCCAGTTACTCAAGCCAAACACCAAATACCAAAGGTAATCTTTGACCTTTCTCCTTGTCTTATACTCCATATGCATTCTATCAGGTTAGTTTAGATTTAAACCCAAAACACACACTTAAAAGGCTATATTTACAATTCAGAGGGGAGATTTTTTTTTCTACCCAGAATCTAGCCAAAGCATTCAAGCCTCATCTCCCTTTGCTAATGTACTTTTTGAGGATTCCAGGTTTGTTTTTTGTTTTTTTTGCAAAGATTATAGTTCCTATGTTGAACAAGCCTCATCTCATGTGTCTTGAGAAGCCATTTCATTCTCAGACTACATTCAGGGGATCAGCAAATGCTTCAAGGTTAGGCTTCTCTTCAGTGCCTGCTCACCACATTTGTTTCAGTTCTCTTTTCTCTCTGAGTCCTTGAAAACTTCATTTGCTTTTCAGTGAGTTCAACAATGCAATTTAGTTCAGCATTTCTCACTGATTTTCACAATTTTTTTTCACAGAGTATCTCTTTGACATATTTGGTAAAAAAGGAATTCCTCCTCCTTCAATTCTTAATACACATTGCAGGGAATTTTATGAGTTAATAGTAATTACCTTGTAAAACTGATTGTCATTCAAGTTTAGCAGATGACTTACTGAAGTAATTGAGCTTTCTTTATAAACTTTCTTTGTGGTGACACGCGAAGAAAATTTGATGAACATGCAGATATGAGTTAGATCAGAATTCACTGAACTTCCCACAGAGTATAAAGCCATTTATAGATTTGTCTGCATACAATACCATTTTATTAGGAAAATGTTTTGATTTGGGTCTTAGAGGGCCCCATGAAAAACTGCTGCAGAGACTAAGCAAAAAATTAAAAAAAAAAAAAAAAAAATCAACATACTCAATTCAGGTCTCTATAGCAGTGAACACTAGATGGCAGCAAATAGATGTATAGAGAATGGTGCTTATATCACCAGCGTCTGTTTAGCAGCACTTGCAAGAGTCCAGAGCCCTTCCTGTCATTAAAGATTACTCTCTAAGCTTATCTTTCATCTATGACCACAGGCCCTCTGGTTGGATAAAAGGCACATTTTGGACACTCATTCCTCTGCTTGAGTTATAAGACCTTTAGTGGTTGCTAATGCTTAAGTTTTTATCTTGTTCAAATGGCGTCCATTTACTAGATTGAAAACTAGCTAAATCTCTCTTATGAAGTGTGAAAATAGGGGCTTCCCAAGTCCTGCTATGACTAATTTCAGGCCTTCTCTGAGGGCCTCAGGTCAGATACCTCTACCCCAAGTGAGAAGGGACTTTCCTTGTTTTCAGATGTAAGATTATCTTGGTACACTTCACATATAAAATATGAAATATGTATTTTTTGTGTATAATGTAGCTTCATGATCCTATTTTTCTCTCCTTACTAAAATAATTTATAATTTTATGTATAGGAGAGCAAAATTTGCCATCCCAAAATGTCTCTTTGACTTGGGGATTATTTTAAGCTGAAAACAATCAAGGCGCAAAAGACTCATGAACTTTTTTGACTTTCCCCTAACTGCCTAAAAAAATTTAGATGGAAGGCCTGTTCCAGCGATCACCAGGCATATCTGCCAAGAGTGTGGACTTGTGTGGTGGGGAGACTCAGGCAGGACTTAGAGATCAGAGAATACTCTGTGTCCCATGTATACCAAACATTTGCTTTTCCATCTCCCTGTCAATTGCCTTCCTCCTCTTTGAGTTCCCAAAACACTGTCCCCAACATCCTGTTTTGTCTTTAGCTGAAGATGGTATTTAAAGTGAGGGCTTCAGCCATTTTGGTAAGTTATTCTGTTTTCCTGAGTCTCTCCCATGCATAAATGTTATTAAACTTTGGTTTGATTTTGTCCTTTTAATCTATCTCAAATAAATTTAATTCTTGGACCAGGAAGCAGAATCTAGAAGAACAGAGGAAAATTTCTCTCCTCCCACTTTATTATTAGAGTGTTAATAGCACAGAAAGACTTACAAAGGAAAATGACAAATCCCTGGTTCACCACTTCCTTCCCAAAGTGCTGCCCTTGAAAGTAAACCACTTTAAACATTTTCGGTGTTTTTTTTTTTCCCAAGCAATTACTTCTCTATGTCTTATTTCTTAATTTGACAGTTTTAAACACTGCCTTAATCTACTGCTAAGAGAGACAGCTTAACTCATTTGCATCACCTTCTACTTTCCTTAACCATTTCTTCGCAATATGTCATACAACAAGACAGTAGAGTATAATAGATGAGACACTCTGGAATTCTACTTCTGCAGTTTACAAACTGTGACCTTAGGCAAGTTTACTCAGTCTCTCTGCATCTTTTTGCTCATCTGTAAACTGGAGAAAATAGGAGTTCATTCCTAAGAATGACTGTTAGGAGAATAAACGGAACAATACATATAAAGCACTAAGAAAGTATTACTATTATTATATTTAATTTCTTTTTTTGTTATCTTTGTAAATTTAAATAGTATGCATGTTCCTTTTGGTCACGCTGCGGCTTATGGGATCTTTGTTCCCTGAAGCAGGGATCAGAACCAAGCTGAAAGTGAAAGTGTTAATCGCTCAGTTCTATTGGGCTTTGCAACCCCATGCCACCCACCAGGCTCCTCTGCCCCTAGAATTGTCCAGGCAAGAATACTGGAGTGGGTGGCCATTTCCTTCTCCAGGGGATCTTCCCGACTCAGGGATCAAACCCCAGTCTCCTACACTGCAGGCAGATTCTTTACCATCTGAACCACCAGGGAAGCTGAAAGGGTAGAGTCTGGAGTCCTAATTACTGGACTTCCAGGGAATTCCCCATATTCTTTTATTTTTGGTCAGCTGTGTTTTGTATATCTTGTTACCACATCTTTTAGGATGAAGAGACTGGCAACCTTATGCTTCCCTTTCAACCCCCGCCCTCAACTCTGCACCACCCGACACCCACACCTCAGTGCCACTTCCCATATTTTCCACCTTTTAACTGGATGTTCTGTTTTCTGGGAAATTTTCTCAATTTTATTGTCTAATCATTTATTGAAAATTTTACTTTAGCAGTCTGAGAGTTTTACCTGATCTCTAGTGTTTATTTTTATAGGATTTTTTAACTGTTGTGTTACTTAGGGTATGGTCAGGGGACAAAAATGACCACACCAGGAATTAGATTTAAGAAAATAACTGTGAACTAAGTAAATTGTGAACTAAGTAAAAAATATATTCACTACTGAAAGGAGTAACAGAGAACTCTAAGGTATAGAGAAGTTATAACTGCAGAGAGCACCTACTACTCCAAAGTTGAAGGAATAGTGAATAAAGAAGGAACCTGGAACCTACAGAGGAGGAGGTCCAGAGGCAGAGATTCAGACTTGTGGGGAGGAGGTGTGGTTGCCAGAGTGGCACACAGCAGGACCTTACAGGAGTAAAAGAACAGAGAATAAAAAGCACCTTCCCTCCCGTCCTTACAGCGCCCTCTATCGGCAGAGCCTACATCTAGCAAGCGTCAGTTAGTTCAGCCGCTCAGTCGTTGTCTGGTTCGTTGCTACCTTATGGACTGCAGCTACACCAGGCTCTCCTGTCCATCACCAACTCCCGGAACTTGTTCAGACTCATGTCCACTGAGTCGGTGATGCTATCCAACCATCTCATCCTCTATCTTCTGCTTCTCATCCTGCATTCAGTCTTTCCCAGCATCAGGATCTTTTCCAATGAGTCAGTTCTTCGCATCAGGTGGCCAAAGTTTTGGAGCTTCAGCTTCAGCATCAGTCATTCCAATGAATATTCAGGACTGATTTCCTTTAGGATGGACTGGTTGGATCTCTGTGCGGTCCAAGCCACTCTCAAGAATCTTCTCCAACACCACAGTTCAAAACCATCAATTCTTCGGCGCTCAGCTTTCTTCACAGTCCAACCCTCACATCCATACATGACTACTGGAAAAACCATAGCTTTGACTAGATGGACCTTTGTTGGCAAAGTAATGTCTCTGCTTTTTAATGTGCTGTCTAGGTTGGTCATAGTGTTTCTTCCAAGGAGCAAGCATCTTTTAATTTCATGGCTTCAGTCACCATCTGCAGTGATTTTTGAGCCCTCCAAAATAAAGTCTGTCACTGTTTCCATTGTTTCCCCATCTATTTGCCATGAAGTGATGGGATGGATGCCATCATCTTAGTTTTTTGAATGTTGAGTTTTAAAACAAGGCTTGCCTAGTAGCTCACTTGGTAGAGAATCTGCCTACAATACAGGAAACCCCGATTCGATTCCTGGGTCAGGAAGATCCCCTGGAAAAGGGATAGGCTACCCATTCCAGTACTCTTGGGCTTCCCTTGTGGCTGAGCTAGTAAAGAATCCACCTGCAGTGAGGGAGAACTGGGTTCGATTCCTAGGTTGGGAAGATCCCCTGGAGAAGGACTTGTATGTACAAAATGTTAAATCCTAAAAATGTTCCAGCAAGCGAACCGTGCTCAAAAGTTGACATAGTTTGGAGCTGAGAGACAATGAATTAATAACGACATAATTATCTCTGAATATATTCTATAAATAGCCTGCCTTCGTTTTTTTTAGTCCTTTCACCTTACTTGAATTAATTAAATTTCATTGTGGACTTTCTACCCCTATTTACTTCTGCACTCTCTTTAATTCTAGAATCTTTAAAAATGGCTAGTGTACTTTCGCTCTTTGTTCAGTTCAGTCACTCAGTCGTGTCCAACTCTTTGTGACCTCATGGACCACAGCACGCCAGGCCTCTCTGTCCATCACCAACTCCCGGAGTTTATCCAAACTCATGTCCATTGAGCTGGTGATGCCATCCAACCATCTCATCCTCTGTCGTCCCCTTCTCCTCCTGCCCTCAATCTTTCCCAGCATCAGGGTCTTTTCAAATGAGTCACTTGTTCGCAACAGCTGGCCAAAGTATTGGAGTTTCAGCTTCAACATGAGTCCTTCCAATGAACACTCAGGACTCATCTCCTTTAGGATGGACTGGTTGGATCTCCTTGCAGTCCAAGGGACTCTTAAGAGTCTTCTCCAACACCACAGTTCAAAAGCATCAATTCTTCGGCCCTCAGCTTTCTTTATAGTCCAACTCTCACATCCATACATGACCACTGGAAAAGCCATAGCCTTGACTAGATGGACCTTTGTTGGCAAAGTAATGTCTCTGCTTTTTAATATGCTGTCTAGGTTGGTCATAAATTTCCTTCAAGGAGGAGGCATCTTTTAATTTCATGGCTGCAATCACCATCTGCAGTGATTTTGGAGCCCCCCAAAATAAAGTCAGCCACTGTTTCCCCATCTATTTGCCATGAAGTTATGGGACCAGATGCCATGATCTTAGTTTTCTGAATGTTGAGCTTTGAGCCAACTGTTTCACTCTCCTCTTTCACTTTCATCAAAAGGCTCTTTAGTTCTTCTTCACTTTCTGCCATAAGGGTGGTGTCATCTGCATATCTGAGGTTATTGTTATTTCTCCCGGCAATCTTGATTCCAGCTTGTGCTTCATCCAGCCCAGCATTTCTCATGATGTACTCTGCAGATAAGCTAAATAAGCAGGGTGACAATATACAGCCTTGACGTACTCCTTTTCCTATTTGGAACCAGTATTTTGTTCCATGTCCAGTTCTAACTGTTGCTTCCTGACCTGCATACAGGTTTCTCAAGAGACAGGTCAGGTGGTCTGGTATTCCCATCTCTTGAAGAATTTTCCACAGTTTCTTGTGATCCACACAGTCAAAGGCTTTGGCATAGTCAATGAAGCAGAAATAGATATTTTCCTGGTACTCTCTTGCTTTTTCGATGATCCATCGGATGTTGGCAATTTGATCTCTGGTCCTCTGCCTTTTCTAAAACCAGCTTGAACATCTGGAAGTTGACGGTTCACGTATTGCTGAAGCCTGGCTTGGAGAATTTTAAGCATTACTTTACTAGTGTGTGAGATGAGTGCAATTGTGCGGTAGTTTGTGAAGAAGGCAATGGTAACCCACTCCAGTCCTCTTGCCTGGAAAATCCCATGGACAAAGAAGCCTGGTAGGCTACAGTCCATGGGGTTGTGAGGAGTTGGACACGACAGAGCGACTTCACTTTCACGCACTGGAGAAGGAAATGGCAACCCACTCCAGTATTCTTGCCTGGAGAATCCCAGGGACAGAGGAGCCTGGTGGGCTGCCATCTATGGGGTCGCACAGAGTCGGACACGACTGAAGTGACTTAGCAGCAGCAGCAGCAGTGCGGTAGTTTGAGCATTCTTTGGCATTGCCTTTCTTTGGGATTGGAATGAACACTGACCTTTTCCAGTCCTGTGGCCACTGCTGAGTTTTCCAGATTTGTTGGCATATTGAGTGCACCACTTTCACAGCGTCATCTTTTAGGATTTGAAATAGCTCAACTGGAACTCCATCACCTCCACTAGCTTTGTTCATAGTGATGCTTCCTAAGGCCCACTTGACTTCACATTCCAGGATGTCTGGCTCTAGGTGAGTGATCACACCATCGTGATTATCTGGGTCTTGAAGATCGTTTTTGTACAATTCTTCTGTGTATTCTTGCCACCTCTTCTTAATATCTTCTGCTTCTGTTAGGTCCCTACCATTTCTGTCCTTTATTGAGCCCATCTTTGCATGAAATGTTCCCTTGGTATCTCTAATTTTCTTGAAGAGATCTCTAATCTTTCCCATTCTATTGTTTTCCTCTATTTCTTTGCATTGATCGCTGAGGAAGGCTTTCTTATCTCTCCTTGCTGTTCTTTGGAACTCTGCATTCAAACTCTCCAACTCTGCATTCAAATGAATCAGAGTAAATTGGAAGTGGTCAAACAGGAGATGACAAGAGTGAACATCAACATTCTAGGAATCAGTGAACTAGGATGGACTGGAATAGGTGAATTTAACTCAGATGACCATTATATCTACTACTGTGGGCAGGAATCCCTTAGAAGAAATGGAGTAGCCATCATAGTCAACAAAAGAGTCCGAAATGCAGTACTTGCATGTAATCTCAAAAACAACAGAATGATCTCTGTTCATTTTCAAGGCAAACCATTCAATATCACGGTAATTCAAGTCTATGCCCTGGCCAGTAACACCAAAGAAGCTGAAGTTGAACAGCTCTATGAAGACCTACAAGACCTTCTAGAACTAACACCCAAAAAAGATGTCCTTTTCATTATAGGGGACTGGAATGCAAAAGTAGGAAGTCAAGAAACACCTGGAATAACAGGCAGATTTGGCCTTGGAGTACAGAATGAAGCAGGGCAAAGACTAATAGAGTTTTGCCAAGAGAACGCACTGGTCATAGCAAATACCCTCTTCCAACAACACAAGAGAACACTCTACACATGGACATCACCAGATGGTCAACATCGAAATCAGATTGATTATATTCTTTGCAGCCAAAGATGGAGAAGCTCTATACAGTCAGCAAAAACAAGACCAGGAGCTGACTGTGGATCAGATCATGAACTCCTTATTGCCAAATTCAGACTGAAATTGAAGAAAGTGGAGAAAACCACTAGACCATTCAGGTATGACCTAACTCAAATCCCTTATGACTATATAGTAGAAGTGAGAAATAGATTTAAAGGACTAGATCTGATAGACAGAATACCTGATGAACTATGGATGGAAGTTCATGACATTGTACAGGAGACAGGAAACAAGATCATCCCAAGGAAAAGAAATGCAAAAAAGCAAAATGGCTGTCTGAAGAGGCCGTACAAATAGCTGTGAAAAGAAGGGAAGCGAAAAGCAAAGGAGAAAAGGAAAGATATGCCCACTTGAATGCAGAGTCCAAAGAATAGCAAGGAGAGATAGAAAGCCTTCCTTAACGATCAGTGATGTTAGTTTCTTTTATATTTAAAGGAGGAACATAGCACATGCTCTCATAATTTTTCATACTATTTGCTCTGGCTGGAATGCTTATTGCCTACATTGTCCACCTATTAAAAGTAAGTCAAAAGATAAAAATTTCCAGTTATAAAACAAACAAGTCCCATGCATTAATGTATAGCATGATGACTATGGTTAATAATAATATATTGCATATGTGAAAGTTGCCAAGAAGAGCAGATCTTAAAAGTCCTCATAATCATAAGAAAAAAGTTCTTGTAACTGTTAATGATGACAGAAAGCTTCCCAGGTATCTCAGTGGTAAAAAATCCACCTGCCAATGCAGGAGATGTGGGTTCAGTACCTAGGTTGGGAAGATCTCCTGGAGAAGGAAATGGCAACCCACTCCATTATTCTTGCCTGGGGAATCCCATGGACAAAGGAGCCTGGCAGGCTACAGTCTATGGGGCTGCAAAAAATCGGACAGAACTTCATGACTAAACAGAAACGACATGGGTGGCAGAAGTTAACTAGACTTATAGTGATCATTTTGTAGTATACACAGATATCAATCATTATGTTGTACACATAAAACTACTATTATGTTATATATCAGTTGTATCTCAGTAAAAAAATGCCTGTTTCTTTTGTCATGTTTCCCTGTCACCTCTCCTTTGACATGATCCCTGATTTCCCAGAGTAGGGAATTCCTCTGAATATAAACTGCTCAGAGACTGAGCAGTTTATAAACAATAAAAATTTATTTTTCATAGTTCTCAGTTCAGTTCAGTTCAGTTCAGTCGCTTAGGCCTGTCTGACTCTTTGTGACCCCATGGACCGCAGCACGCCAGGCCTCCCTGTCTATCGCCAACTCCCCGAGTTTATCCAAACTCATGTCCATTGAGTCGGTGATGCCATCCAACCATCTCATCCTCTGTCGGCCCCTTCTCCTCCCGCCTTCAATCTTTCCCAGCATCAGGGTCTTTTCAAATGAGTCAGCTCTTCACATGAGGTGGCCAAAGTATTGGAGTTTCAGCTTCACCATCAGTCCTTCCAATGAACACTCAGGACTCATCTCCTTTAGGATGGATTGATTCACAGTTCTAGAGCCTGGAAAGTCCAAGATCAAGGTGCTGACCGATTTGATATCTGGTGAGGTTCCACTTCCTGGTTGCTATTTTGTTTCTGTGTCCGCACATGACAGAGGGGGCAAGGAAGCTCTCTGGAGCCTCCTTAAAAGGGCACTAATCCATTCATGATTTTTTTTTATCTTCATGACCTGATCACCCCCAAAGGCCCAATCTCCAAATACTGTCACCTTGGGCATTAAGATTTAACATATGAATATTGGAGTGGGGGGAGGCAGAGATGCCGACATTCAGTCTCTAGCAAGTACCTTGAGAGTAATGATGGTGGCTGTTCATCTTTATATTTCCAGTATCTGTCAAATGCTCTATAGACAACCGGCACTAACTAATTTTATCTTGACTGAATTTTGTTCTTTCTGTATCGCTCAGAAAATGTCAAAGCCTCTGTAAAAATTCTTAAAAACTCAAAACCTCCTTACCACTAGTTTTTACTTTAATCTATACTTCTTAGAAATTCAAGAACTTTAATTTCTTAAGCACATTGAAAATTTCTTGGAAAAAACACAACTAAGTTTACTAATAAACACTGATCCTTAATTACTGAGCTCATTCTACTGGAAGAAAGTCTTGATTAAACTGGCTTAAAGCCACTGGGAACTTAGCTGGGAGTAATGAGAGAGGACAGATGTGGGTGCTCTGGGCTGACTGCTGGTCTAATGTATGCTGGACACTCTTGTTGCCCTGGAATGATCACCACATTCTGTCTTTGCTCTCTGAGTCATAGCTACTCATTTCTTTTCTCTTGAGATTTGGGCATCTGAATCTTCCTCCCATGACCCTTCTTCACCCTGTTTATAAAGTTAAACTGTTTATGCCCAACCTCTAGTTTTTCTTGTAGTAACTCCAGTACTCTTACAGAATTGAGGCCCAGTTGTGTTCTTTCTAGCCTCTTTTCTGAGAAACTACAGCAATTCTTCTAATCTTATTCTAGCTGCAGAGGCCCTGACTTTTATGGTCAGATTAGTGTCAGACTTTATTTTTTTGGGCTCCAAAATCACTGCTGATGGTGATTGCAGCCATGAAATTAAAAGACGCTTACTCTTTGGAAGGAAGGTTATGACCAACCTAGATAGCATATTTAAAAGCAGAGACATTACTTTGCCAACAAAAGTACATCTAGTCAAGGCTATGGTTTTTCCAGTGGTCATGTATGGATGTGAGAGTTGGACGGTGAATAAAGCTGAGCGCTGAAGAATTGATGCTTTTGAACTGTGGTGTTGGAGAAGACTCTTGAGAGTCCCTTGGACTTCAAGGAGATCCAATCAATCCATCCTAAAAGAGATCAATCCTGGGTGTTCATTGGAAGGTCTGATGTTGAAGCTGAAACTCCAATACTTTGGGCACCTCATGCGAAGGATTGACTCATTGGAAAAGACCCTAATGCTGGGTAGGATTGGGGGCGGGAGGAGAAGGGGACGACAGAGGATGAGATGCTTGGATGGCATCACTGACTCGATGGACATGGGTTTGGGTAGACTCCGGGAGTTGGTGATGGACAGAGAGGCCTGGCGTGCTGCAATTCATGGGGTCGCAAAGAGTCGGACACGACTGAGTGACTGAACTGAACTATCTAGAAAATACACTTCAAATGTCATGCACTGATAATATCTTAGAAAAAGAACATGTACATGTGTGTGTTTTCTGCCCAACACCTCTCCCTTCTTATTGTGGTGAAAATGCATTGATTTTCTTATGGAAAAGAATGCCTCTCCCATTGCATGTTGGAGGGGATGTCAGTGAAAGAACTTTACCCTTTTAAAGTCAAGACATTAACACTTGAACTAAACAAGGACAATCAAACCTCTCTCTGGAAATTAAATCTTGAATGGAGTAACACAGTTGCTGATGACTAGACTGATGGCTATACTCCAAAGAGACAATTCATTAATTCTGACTACTGGATTATTGGAATTGTCCTGTTTCCTGTAGTATTCTAACCAGTGCTTGATTGTTCAGCTTTTTATTCCATTCTATGAATGACTTCATACCTTTGCAAGGAGCTTCCCTGGTGGCTCGCCAGAATCCTCCTGCCAATTCAGGAGACACAGGTATGATTCCTGGGTCAGGAAGATCCCCTGGAGATCTTGAACAACAAGGTTGAAATGGCAACCTTCTCCAGTATTCTTGCATGGGAAATCCCAAGGTGAGAGGAGCCTGGTGGTGGGCTACATTCCATGGAGTCTCAAAGCGTTAGATAGGACTTAGCAACTGAACAGCAACAACAACATGAGTGAAAGTTGGTCAGTTGTGTCCGACTCTGCGACCCAATGGACTATACAATCCATGGAATTCTCTAGGCCAGAATACTGGAGTGGGTAGCCTTTCCCTTCTCCAGAGGATCTTCCCAACCCAGGGATTGAACCCAGGTCTCCCACATTGCAGACAGATTCTTTACCAGCTGAGCTACTAGGGAAGCCCAACATACCTTAAATCATTTTTTTGTGTCCTTATATCAGACAGAGTTGGTTTACATACTAAAGCTCAAATTGAAAAATGCAAATTCTTGTTGCATTATTCTTGTTGCACTGTTCTTCCCAGCAACCGAGACCTAGTGTTGGAGTTCCAATGTCAACTATGCTGAGTGACCAATACTGAAACAATTGGGTTTTTCAATAGTTTCCCTATCTTCCCATGAGTGGGAACTGATGTAATTGATAGATGCCACGCTTTGCTCCAACAAGCTATATTTCTATGTGGTCAGCCCTTTTCTTGATGATAGATTTCCTAGATTGACTGATTCTTCAGATGAATTCAGTATCAGTCCAACCTTGTCCCACCTACTTCCATTATCTGAACAAACTTTTTTTTTCTAAGCTTTACTGAGGTATAACTTATGAATCATAAGATACACCTATTCTAAGTATATGGTTCAATGGTATGTATACATTGTATAATGATCACTATAATCCAGTTTTAGATCTTATACCAGTCTTGGTATATTTGCCATGGCACACTCATGGATCCTAACACCATGTACTTCACAGACCATAGCAACACCAGACTTAGGCACATTGCAGTCAGTCCTGGCAATCTGCTGGTGCCCTCAGAAATAACGTAAGGGGAAGGTGGCTGTGTGGTAGATTCAGAGGCAATTATTATGTTATTGAGGGAGCAATGTTGAGAGTCAAATAGAAAAAAACACTAGAAACCCCAAATGGGATCCAAATAATAGGAATCAGCAAGAAAGATAAGGTAGCAGGAAATAGGCCATATGGAAGAAATGCCATGTGGTCCAATTTACTGCTGCTGGACAAACTTGGCTGCTTTTAATGGATGTGGCATACATCTGTTTGATGATGCCATCTGATGCCTGGTACCCCTGATGTTTCAACTTCCCTTAATATGAATTTTTAACAAATGAGATTGAAAATATGAACATATATAACATTAGCCTTGGGACTAAGGTTGAAAAGTTTTTATTCTCACTCCTTCCCCATTCATTTTAAGGTGAACCTATATGTGAGAAAAATGGGTAATTTATATAAATAAAGTAATGATGATACTTTTTCCTGGCTCATATTATGTCACTTAAAAAATTATCTCCTGGCCTCATCTCAAACTTATGGATGAATGGCCCTATATAGGAGTATCAATAAATTCAGTTTGCAGATTTCTTAGATTGACTGTAGAGGACTGATATTGATCATAAGATCTGATATTGAAACGGAACAACTGAAGTGAACTTGGGAGGGAATAAAACTTTAATTTTTTCCCTTCCCCAGTAGTCTGTGCCATCAGAGATCATCTCTTCAAGGTGGCATAAGGTTGGATGGCCAACCTGGCCTTCCTGTTGCTTTTGTACATGGAGTTCTGAGTTTGTTTTTCGGCGATTTCAGCCCTGTGGCTACAGGAGATAAGGGTCGCCTTCAGGGCACACATAGAAGCTTTCAGGTCGTTTGCGTGGCACTTAATATTTGTCTAATTTAGTCTTTAATTTGACAAATACTTGTTGAATGCTAACCATGTGCCAACTCAGCACATGGCATACTTCAGTGAACAAAAAGGCAAAGGTACTTTTGTGGATCTAACGTTCTAGTATATAAATGAGTCTCCAATTTTAATACAGTTCTGGATTTATTTAAATTTATTCCAAAATAAATAATTAATGACAGCCCCTGCATGTTGCTGCTGCTGCTTAGTCGCTTGAATTGTGTCCAACTCTGTGTGACCCAATGGTCTGTAACTCACCAGACTCCTCTGTCCATGAGATTCTCCAGCAAGAATACTGGAGTGGGTTACCATGCCCTCCCCTGGGGGATCTTCCCGATGCAGGGATCGAACCGGGGTCTCCTGCATTGCAGGCAGATTCCTTACCACTGAGCCACCAGGAAAGACCAATAGCCCCTGCATAGCTATGCCCAACAAGCAGCTACTACATGACGTCAACCTATAGACACAACACCATCAAGTTGTTACTCAGATGAGACTCAAGCTTGGCAGGATGTCAGGAGTTCCATTCCTGTCAGTAAACAATGTCTGGAACTCATCTGTTGTCCTAAGCCTGCTGTTGAGTGAACCCGTGTAAACATCTATGTGGCCACCAGTAGTAAGCTTGTCGGTCCTGACTCCAGCCCCACTGTATACCTAGACTCTTGCCTCTGTTCTGCATTTGCACTTCATTTTTTGCTGGTAATGGATTGCAGCCCTGAACCCTGGCCAAATAGTCTGGCCAATAGTCTCAGAACCTCACTCGTCTTGCCAGCTCCTTCTCTCTGGGGGATCTGGATGATATCCTGATGTTCTCCTCTCTGCCGCCCACTGGCTGAGGACCTCTTACAAGCCAGACATCCCCTTCCTCTGCAAACATAAAACTGTCATCCATCGGATAATAACATTTCCCACATAACCATTCTCCAGTGCCATGCTCCCCCTCAGCACTTTGGAGATGATGACTATCAACATTCATCTGGACTGGACTCAAGTTTTTGAGTCCCCTTAGAAGCTGAAATTGGGGGGAGCTCTGTCCATCATGCTGGCCCTGCCCCCACAGTCTTGGCTTAGTCCTCTCTCTCCTACAGGTCTGCCGCTGGGGTTCTCTTCTGGATCTGCTGCCAAGGCCAGTGGGATCACAACATAAAAGAGTAAGAATTCACAGCAGCCTGTGGAGTCTGCTTTTCTAAACAGTTCTTTGTATTTTAATATATCTTAATCGTAGTTATCAATACCGTTTTATACTTTCTGTAGCAGATTAGCCCTCCTACAAAATAATGATTTTCAAAAGTTGTCTGAAGATTCAGATGCCGCACCAAACGTTTATACTTTTGTGCAAGCAGGATGGTCCTATTCCAGCATACCCGTGAGAGGACACATCAGTGTTTCTTCTAATTTCAGCAGTGATACATATTTATTAATCCTCCACTATGTTTATAGCACCATACCAGGTGCTGCTATAACTATTTTTCCTTTCCAGGAAAAATAGATTCGAATATGGAATAAGAAGCCCAAACTCATTAAACTGGCCTGACTTTGCTCCTTAAAAACTCAACATGCCATAGCTATGTGCTTAAATCTGAATAAAACAAGATGATGAAATGAAACATTATTTTGGGGGAGCCTGGTGGGCTACAGTCCATGGGGTCACAAAGAGATGGACACGACTGAGCAACTAACACAGCATATTACTGTATGAATAAATAGCCAAAATGAAAACTGTCTCTAAAAATCGTAGCATATATATGTGAAGACTGTATAAGTTACACAGTCCTCTGCTATTTTGTGACATGGTCAATTCAGAGTGTCTTACCATTAATCTTGAAGACATTTAAAGATGCTCACTTTTCCTTTGAAAGTATATATGTCTGACTTGCAACAAAAATCTCATAATATTTTACTTCTTTTTGATGTACTCTGTCAAATGATGTCTAGAATAAATCAACTTTAACTTTTTTAATTAAAAATAAATAAAATTTTAAAATATTGTTCCAGAGTTTTTAGCAGTTTTAACACATATTTACATTTTATAATGCTTCTGTTTAGTCGCTAAGTTGTATCCAACTCTTTGTAACCCCATGGACTATAGCCCGCCAGGCTCCTCTGTTCATGGGATTTCTCAGGCAAGAATGCTGGAGTGGTTTGCTATTTCCCTCCCACATGTTCTAATACTCTTACTATCATAAAGATAAATGAAGAGACATTTTTGTGTGTGTATAGGATTAAAACCAGGCCAATTGTTTCATGGTCAAACTTCTTTCAGAAGGCTTCTAATATTGAATTTTAATTGCATGCTTGAATAATTAGGACTTTTTGGTTTCTGTTTCTTAGATACTTCATTAGTGGAAAACAGATTGAAATGTGGGATGAACCAGAAAACAGATAAATCTCTTTAATGGTTTTACATATTTATGTGATGATATCTGAATTAGAAAATATCAGTCTTTTGATTCTGTCTTTAAATGTTACATCTGTGAACATACAAACCTACATGACTGTTACTTTCCAGGAAAAATGTCTTGTTCAAGTACTAATAAATGGTCCATGTTTTATATAATTATACTATTCCAGTGTGTTTCCTACAGTATTTTGCTCTGTAAGACTTTCTGACCCAAACATATATGGTTAAAGACATTATTATAAATCAAAGGATAGTTGCCTTGTAGAAGAAGGCATTTGATCTTGAATAGTGCCAGAAGCAAGTATATGAAAAATAGTATTACATAATTGACATTGCTGCAGATTAGTGAGCTAAACTTTCATGATAAAAGATAATTTCCACAGATCAGCAAAGATTCCTAGTTTCATTAATGATTCTCCCTTTTTAGTGAAAGCTTTGCTTTCCCCATAATTCAGTGGGGAAAGCTACTCATTCCCATATTGTCACATTTTACTCAATAATGTTAATTAGTAATAATTTTCTTGTTTGTTGAAGCATGTACTGTGAAGTTGAGATGCAGATTACTTTTTGTCCAATCAGACTATTAATAACTAGTGACATAAGACTGGGTCTTGATTATCAATTATCAGAGATAATACTAGCAAATGTTTTATTGACTTTATGTAAAACAAACCTCATGGAAGTTAATTAAGTCGAAGAATCCTTTAATAGGAACTGAAGCACCAACAGTTGATTGGCACTTACTGAGGTTCTCGCTGTATGTTTGGTATTTCACTAAAAAGCACATTATATTCTTTATATTTTATTTAATTCTCACTGTGAAGTATGTGCTGTTGTTATCCCTGTTTTAATGTTGCTGAATCTTTTGCTGCAAGGAAAAGTAGCATGTTTAAGGACAAGCAGCTGCCAGGTGGGGAACCGGGGATCCTGAGCCAGATAATCTCACTCAACATCCTCTGTATCAACAGCAGCTTGCTTCTATCTCTCTTGCACAAGTATGTCTCATCTTTGCTAACTCAGAAGCTCATTGAAGGGAAAGACCACCTCTTGTTAAATCTTAATGTTCATCACTTGCCTTGGGTGCAGTAGGAATCTACAAATGTTTGGTGGAAGGAATGTCAATAAAAATGTAGTGATAAATATATTATGATATATGGTAATAGTTTATGGTAATAGTTATTATTTTTTACTTCTTAAGGGTTAAATAGGATCACTGATGTGATTGGTTCACTTGATTATTGCCTAATGTATTATAAAAGTCTCATAGACTGATTATATTATTGCTAATTTAATCACAAAGTCATTTGCTATTCTGATATTAATGAAATGACTTACAAATTCCCTGGTATAGTTTTGCTGCCAAGGAGTGCAAACTTTCATCAAACAAATACTTACGGAGCATCAACTGTGGGCCATGTGCAACTGGAGCAACTAGTCATACAATGGTGAACAAGAAAGACAAGGTCTCGCTCTTTTGGAGCTTAAATCCTAGTGTCTAGAGATGTGGTGAAGGTGAGGGTGAAATAGGAAACACATTAATTATCATCAGTCTGCCACAATTTGTGTGCGGTGCTTCTACTAGAGCGCTTGGCACACACTAGGGACTGGATATACATTATATATCTGCTTCATGCTGGACCATTAGTCTCTCAAAGCTTTAATCTTAAATGAAAAACAAGTGAACAAAAGATCTGAGCTTACACAGAAAAGCAATAGCATTAAAACTGTGATTTGTATCTTAACTTTTATTTATTTATTTGGCGGCACCAGTTCTTAGTTGTGGCATGTGCGATCTAGTTCTCTTGTGCTGTGTTGTGCTTAGTTGCTCAATTGTGTCCGACTCTTTGCAACCCCATGGACTGTAGCCCACAAGGCTCCTCTGTCCATGGGGCTTCTCCAGGCAAGAACACTGGAGTGGGTAGCCATGCCCTCTTCCAGGGGATCCTCCCAACCCAGGGATCGAACCCAGGTCTATTGCACTGGACAACCTGAGAAGTCCCTGTATGTCTTAACTTTGAATTCATAGATATGCCATTCTAAAGGACAATCAACTCACATAAAGCATTTATTTATTTTACTGTTTTTAATTGTTTTTGGCATTATGTTATATTAATGGCATTAGTTTTAAGTAAGAAAGCACTCTTGATTTTACTATGGTAGAGACATTTTTATATGTTATATTAAATTTGAGTCCATTTATTTGTTGTGAATATTACAATGTATTTGAAAAAGGAATAAATGCAAGGACCTTACTTTGAAAAATCCATATTATAACTTTTAAACATTCAGAGTGCGTCTTACTTTTACT
This sequence comes from Giraffa tippelskirchi, assembly GCF_054371585.1. NCBI lineage: Eukaryota > Metazoa > Chordata > Mammalia > Artiodactyla > Giraffidae > Giraffa > Giraffa tippelskirchi. The sequence continues at coordinate 137,611,123 of NC_137283.1, forward strand.
TTTTAGTGATTTATATTTTTAAAGATTCCTATCTGAAGATTTCTTCTTTTGTTCACTAAGCACACTTAATATATTCATTCATTCAACAAAGTCATATTGAGGTCACAGCAGTGGAGAAAAAACAAAATTCTGCCTTCAAAGAGCTTTCTTGTGAGAGAATTAGAAAATAAAATAAAGTAATATATTATAAAATGTGTTAAAGCATGACAAGTGCTATGCAGTAAAATAAATCAGGAAAGGGGACAGAGAGCATTGAGAGACTTTTGAAATTTTAAGTATGTAAATATCATTCTGCTTCAATTTTTGAATAAATAAAATATAATGCTTCTGTAGGGCTTCCCTGGTAGCTCAGCTGGTAAAGAAACCGCCTGCAATACAGGAGACCCCGGTTCAATTCCTGGGTTGGAAAGATCCCCTGGAGAAGGGGTAGTCTACCCACTCCAGTATTCTTGGGCTCCCCTGGTGGCTCAAACGGAAAAGAATCTGTGGGTTCGATCCCTGGGTGAGGAAGATCTGCTGGAGGAGGGCATGGCAACCCACTCCAGTATTCTTGCCTGGAGAATCTCCATGGATAGAAGAGCCTGAAGGGCTACAGTCCATGGGGTTGCAAAGAGCTGGACACAACCGAGCACAGCACAGGGCTTCTGTACTAGTCGTTTCTGTCTACCATCCCACCTCACCAGGCAAATACAGTCTCTGTGCCCCAGGAAGTGAACTGTTGTGTACTGCATCACCAGGCCCCATCTCTCTCCTCTCCCACTCCCCACTTTCCTGGCTTCCATTTGAGCTCATCCAGTTGGTAGCAAGGCAGGAGATGGGAAAGCAGAAGGAAAGAGAGAAGGAGCAGTGTTTACCCCTCCTTTCCTACCTTCACCACAGTTCTAGTAATGGCTGTGTTCATCAATACTCACAACTCATCTTTGGGTATCCCATTGTCTATGATTCCACTTCTCACTAGGCTCCCTATCTTTGCACTTTAGTTTTAATAGGTTGGTAATGGTATCTTACTTTTGCTGGTTTCTATGTACTTCACTTTTCTTGTTAGTGCCCTTAATCCTCCCCACACACTGGTACATAGTCCTTTCATTAAACTCTCTTGAGTCAAAACCTTTGGAGTATGCCATCACTTTTTTTGCTGTGACTCCAACAGCTCCTAAACAATTTCAGTTGAGATATAGCACAAAGTATTGGTAATAGTAAAGCCCCCGCAAAACTATAAAGATGCTCATGGTAGCATCTTTATAGCAAATACATTCAATAACATATAACCATAAAGCAAATGGTTAATAAATTGTGTTATATCTACAGGGTAAAATATTATTTGTCTCCACAGTGAGGCTTAAGATAGTAGAAAATATGGAAGTAGAAATAAATTATTTGAAGTGGGATGTGTCTACTCTAGCACTGCAACCATGGAAAAGCAAGAGAGTCTTCGAATAAGAACTGAAAGGTAATATGCAAATGTGAAGATACTTATATTTGGGTGGTGAAATCTACTGATCTTTTTAATTTTGGAAATTTAGATTATTAAAAATTAAAATTATTCGAAATGGTTTATGAATATTAGTACTAGGATATTAAAATTTTTATATTTGTATAAATCAAGATAAATGCTCCAGGCAAAGGAAAAGCAATTACTAAATTCTTAAACTGTTCTTCTTACATCTTAATTCTAAAACCAAGCTATAAATTATTAACACACTCTGACTTCCAAAGTTGAAATAAGGTTCTTTTAAATAGAAAATATTATTTCCAGGTAGTTTTTAATGTCTTGTATTGAAGGCATTATCTCTTCAATAAACAGATTTAGAATTAAGTATAAACAGAGGAAAACTTGTTAATACTGGATAACTTTATTAGATAAATTGGTTCTTAGCCTTGTAACAGCCTTTGCTTCTACTTACCTCTCTTCTAAAATACTCAGATTTCACATATCTGCTTGATACATTCAGAGTCCATGCCCCTAACTAAACCCTGCTTCTCAGTTACTTACCTTCATGTAAAGCTGGAGCAGACATTAAAATTCATGACTGGATTTTAAGGAGAAAAAAAAAAAGAGGAAAGAGTTAATTATTTGAACTTTAGGTATATTTTAGATTTCTCAATCAAGAATTTCCAAAAAAAAATCCCAATCTGATTCTTGAAGAAATGCTTTTGAGAGGGGATTCTGAAACATGATATTCTAGAGTATATGGAAAATTGAGATATTCTGATGAAATGCCAGTGATCAAAGTCCAACTGACTATATTAAGCCAAATCAGTCTGAAAATCAATTTCTTGATTAACAGTAATTTTTTTTTAACTTAGCAACCTCATAAAGATAACAAGCTAAATATTAACTGAAAGAAAAACCAAATTTGACTTATTCTTTAAATTTTGCATGTATTTTGCTAATCACAAAGGACAAAAGAATTACCGTAGTGATTATGCTGTTGGCTAGGACCCTGGTACATTGAGCCTGAATCTTGTCCTCACGTATGACACCAATGATATTAATGTTAACATTAAGTGTGAAGCTGATTCATTTTATTTATTTATTTTTATTAATTCATTTATTGAGCACTTATGCTTGGTACTTCAGCTTTGATTTATCCACAATCTCTTTCCAGACTGCCCTGTTTCAATCTCTTGCAGAGGAACATCAAATGTTCAATGGGTGGTTGGAAGATTCTTACCTATCCTGTGGATAGAAGTTTTAAAGATGTCTTAATACATTTAATACTTTTCAAAAAATTGCCCCCCCATGTATGTTTATATACAGAAAAGCTCTCTTGAACATATCAGTTCAGTTCAGTCGCTCAGTCATGTCCGACTCTTTGCGACCCCATGGACTGCAACACGCCAGGCCTCCCTGCCCATAACCAACTCCCAGAGTTTACCCAAACTCATGTCCACCAAGTCGGTGATGACATCCAACCATCTCATCCTCTGTTGTCCCCTTCTCCTCCTGGCCCCAGTCCTTCCCAGCATCAGGGTCTTTTCCAATGAGTCAACTCTTCCCATGAGGTGGCCGAAGTATTGGAGCTTCAGCTTCAACATCAGTCTTTTCAGTGAACACTCAGGACTGATCTCATTTAGGATGGACTGGTTGGATCTCCTTGCTGTCCAAGCGACTCTCAGGAGTCTTCTCCAACACCACAGATCAAAAGCATCAATTCTTCAGCGCTCAGCTTTCTTCACATTCCAACTCTCACATCCATACATGACTACTGGAAAAACCATAGCCTTGACTAGACGGACCTTTGTTGGCAAAGTAATGTCTCTGCTTTTTAATATGCTATCTAGGTTGGTCATAACCTTCCTTCCAAGGAGTAAGCGTCTTTTAATTTCATGGCTGCAATCACCATCTGCAGTGATTTCAGAGCCCAAAAAATAAAGTCTGACACTGTTTCCACTGTTTCCCCTTCTATTTCCCATGAAGTGATGGGACCAGATGCCATGATCTTAGTTTTCTGAATGTTGAGCTTTAAGCCAACTGTTTCACTCTCCTCTTTCACTTTCATCAAGAAGCTTTTTAGTTCCTCTTCACTTTCTTCCATAAGGGTGGTGTTGTCTGCATATCTGAGGTTATTGATATTTCTTCCAGCAATCTTGATTTCAACTTGTGCTTCCTCCAGCCCAGCGTTTCTCATGATGTACTCTGCATGTAAGTTAAATAAGCAGGGTGACAATATACTGCCTTGACGTACTCCTTTTCCTATTTGGAACCAGTCTGTTGTTCCATGTCCAGTTCTAACTGTTGCTTCCTGACCTGCATACAGGTTTCTCAAGAGACAGGTCAGGTGGTCTGGTATTCCCATCTCTTGAAGAATTTTCCACAGTTTCTTGTGATCCACACCGTCAAAGGCTTTGGCATAGTCAATAAAGCAGAAATAGATGTTTTTCTGGAACTCTCTTGCCTTTTCAGTGATCCATCGAATGTTGGCAATTTGATCTCTGGTTCCTCTGCCTTTTCTAAAACCAGCTTGAACATCTGGAAGTTGACGGTTCACGTATTGCTGAAGCCTGGCTTGGAGAATTTTGAGCATTACTTTACTAGCATGTGAGATGAGTGCAATTGTGAGGTAGTTTGAGCATTCTTTGGCATTGCCTTTCCTTGGGATTGGAATGAAAACTGATCTTTTCCAGTCCTGTGGCGACTGCTGAGTTTTCCAGATTTGCTGGCATATTGAGTGCAGCACTTTCACAGCATCATCTTTCAGGATTTGAATTCCATCACCTCCACTAGCTTTGTTCATAGTGATGCTTTCTAAGGCCCACTTGACTTCACATTCCAGGATGTCTGGCTCTAGGTGAGTGATCACACCATCATGATTGAACATATAACCTAATGGAATTATTAACACTTCATGCATGTATAGGTAGTTCAGGTTGATTGCATCTCAGCAGGCCCATCAGTGTACTAGATCTGTAGAGAAAACTTGTGTCAGATTCCATTCTGGAACTGTTTTATTACTATAGACTACTAATAAATTAGGGGCTTCCCTGGTGGCTCAGACGGTAAAAAATCTGCCTGTAATGACGGAGACCCGGGTTTGATACCTAGGTTGGGAAGATCCCCTGGAGAAGGGAATGACTACCCACTCCAATATTCTTGCCTAGAGAATTCCATGGACATAGGAGCCTGGTGAGCTACACAGTCCATAGGGTTGCAAAGAGTTGGACACAACTGAGAATCTAACATAACGTAAGAACACTAATAAGTTATCCCACAAGAGGTCACCAAAGCTCTATTTTTTTCTGGAGTGTGATTTTTTTTTTTTTCCCCTACTTTTTGTTGTATGATATTTCTACTTTTTGTCCTTCCTGCAAAAGAATTGAAAATGATTTTGTTTCCTGGTTTTCTGCCTACTCAGTAGGCAGATCTGCTAGCCTGTTCCAGCTTTACCTGAAGATAAGTAACTAAAAAGCAGGGTTTAGTTAGGGGCAGGGCAGCTAATGGAGGTGTGTAGCCAGCCATGGCCATTCCATGGGGCTGTCCATTGTCTGAAGACCCACTGGAGGGACTAACTTGAAAAGAGGGAAACGCAACCAGGCACCTTCTGACTTCAACATCTCTGCTCCTTTAGCCATAAATTAGACCCTTTTAAAGGCCCTGGGTTGACATTCTAGATTCTTGCACATAATAGAATGATAGAACAGAGATCTAGCAGAAGCCTGAACTCAAGGAATAACTGCCTGGGGAAGACTGAATAAAGAAATACAGAAAGTACTCTCAGTGATGGAAAGTTGCTGCTAGATTTAACTACTTCTTGGGAGGATTTTTAGACATGCAGTCAGTTTCCTGTAAAGAATTTGGTTTAAAACAAGGTGTTGTTTTAGGAACAACCTCTATTTTCTTCATAGCAAACCAGAATGTGAAAAAAGACACTTAAAATTGCATTTTAGAAAAAAGTAAGCTTAATTTTTTAATATATCCTGAATGCCCTTGTAAGCATAGAACCCTAATATAAAAATAAGATCTTTCTTTGCTTTCTCCATTCCCCAGATCTTAGAAGAAATGATGTTTGTTTTAGGACTTTTGAATAGTAACATTATTAACTGTATATCTTCCTAGCCAGGGTCACTGGTTGCATTTTTTTAATGGATATATTATACAGTGTTGGGGATATAGGCATAACCTTCTCTAATGATATTTTCACTTTATTTATCTAAATAAATATTTGAATATTTATCTGAATGTTTAACTTAAAATAGTGCAATTTAAATGTATATGAGAAGTTTTATTTTTGTGAGTCAAGTGTTTGAACACTTAATATTTCCATAAGTGTGTTTTGTGCTTAGTCGTTCAGTCGTGTCTGACTCTTTCCAGTCTCCTCTGTCCATGAGTTTCTCCAGCAAGAACACTGGAGTGGGTTGCCCTGCCCTCCTCCAGGGGATCTTCCCAACCCAGAGATTGAACCCAGGTCTCCCTCATTGCAGGTAGATTCTTTACCATCTGAGCCACCAGGGAACCCAGTGTTTTCATATGAATAGTGTTAAAATTATAAAGAAAATTAGAATTGTAAGGATGAAAAGATCTGTAAAGATTCCAACCCTATGAACATAAAGGGATTTAGATAAGATTATTTCCCTTATCTTTTCCAGCTGGGAAATACAATAACTACTTAAGTTCCATATTTTGGACTACAAAACGTCCATTTCCATTTCAGTGAGATTGCTTTGGGTGAAGTGCTTTTCTATTTGAATAGCTGTCTTGTTGGGAGTTAACGTTGTCTTGGCTTGGGAGTTAAAATTCAAATCACGAAAATCTAATTTTCTATACTTACTGAGATTTGTTTAACGATTTCCTTGGCAATTTTTTAAATGTATATTTCCAATTTCTGTGTTAATGAATATACTGTTTCATGAAATGCTTTTGTAATATGCTTAGCATAATTTCTTCCCTCATTTCCTTTTGGAGTGTACAAGACTCAGAGACTTGTATCAAGATGCTCACAAACTAAAACACCCCAAGAAAATAATAATACAGGGATTGTTGTTGCTCAGTTGCTCAGTCGTGTCTGACTCTGAGACCCCACGGACTGTAGCATGCCAGTCTTTCATGTCCTTCACCATCTCCTGGAGTTTGCTCAAATTCATATCCATTGAGTTGGTGATGCCATCCAACCATCTCGTCCTCTGTCGTCCCCTTTTCCTCCAGCTTTCAATCTTTCCCAGCATCAGGGTTTTTTCCAATGAGCCAGCTCTTCGCATCAGGTGGCCAAATTATTGAAGCTTCAGCTTTAGCATCCGTCCTTCCAGTGAATATTCAGGGTTGATTTCCTTTAGGATTAACTGGTTTGATCTTCTTGCAGTCCAGGGGACTTTTAAGAGTTTTGTCCAATACCACAGTTCAAAAGCATCAATTCTTCATCACTCAGCCTTCTTTATGGTCCAGCTCTCACATCATCTGTACATGACTACTGGAAAAACCATAGTTTTCACTATACGGACCTTTGTCAGCAAAGTAATATCTCTGCTTTTCAATATGCTGTCCAGGTTTGTCATAGCTTTTCTTCCAAGGGAGAGCATCTTTTAATATCATGGCTGCAGTCACCATCTGCATGATTTTGGAGCCCAAGAAAACGAAGTCTCTCTGTTTCCGTTGTTTCCCCATCTTTTGCCATGAAGTGATGGGACCAGATACCATGAGCTTAGTATTTTGAATGTTGAGTTTTAAGCCAGCTTTTTCACTCTGCTCTTTCACCCTCATCAAAAGGCTCTTTAGTATCACTTTGCTTTCTGCCATAATGGTGGTGCCATTTGCATACCTGAAGTTATTGATATTTCTCCCAGGAATCTTGATTTCAACTTGTGCTTCATCCAACCTGGCATTTCACATGATACTCTGTATGTAAGTTAAATAAACAGAGTGACAATATGCAACCTTGACATACTCCTTTTCCAATTTTGAACCAGTCTGTTGTTCCATGTTGGTTTTAACTGTTTCTTCTTGTCCTGCATACAGGTTTCTCAGAAGGCAGGTAAGGTGGTCTGGTATTCCCATGTCGTTAAGAATTTTCCACAGTTTGTTGTGATCCACACAGTCAAAGGCTTTAGTGTAGTCAATATAGGGATGCTGATTTCTCCCATCCAAGTACTAACCAGGCCCGACCCTGGTTAGCTTCCAAGATCAGGGGAGATCAGGCGTGTTCAGGGTGGTATGCCAGTAGACTAGGGATACTGAGTTCTATTTGAGTGGAGCCATCATCCAGAAAAAAAGGATAGATGAAACACAAGCTAGCCAGGAGAGTGGGAGTGAACGAGTCTTAATGTGCAAGAAAGCAAATCACAAAGAATCACACAATTAGCCTTTTTATTGATAAATATCACTCCTATCTACTCCACCACTCCAAACTAGTGTTAGCTTGCAAGGCATGTTATTTGTCCCAATTTACTCACAGTAAATCCCTGAGTAGGCACAGCTAGAGAAGATTTCAAATATGTATGTTTACAAATAAACACAGGTCACCAACTCTTAGCCCATGGAACATGGTCAACAGAGTATTAGGACTGCATTAATGCCTCATGTGCTTACCTGCTGCTTGGCACTGAGTTCTGTGCTTTAGGACAAAGATTTTCCAAGTCCTTGCACTCAAGGAGCTCACAGTATAGTTGAGGAAAAGAGGCAAGAGAAAGCTTGGCCACAGCAGTTCTCCTTGCCTTTCCTTCACTGGTACATACTTTGTTGATATTGTATAACTGAGCTAACTGCCACTGGAGATGCTTTTTAAAAATTACACTATAATTTATCATTAGAATGAAAAGTCATTGTGTGTATAGAAAGGCTAGAAACTATGGAGTGGGATGTCTATTTGATATCAGTGAGGTAATTATTATTGGAGGGATGATCCCCATTTCTTATTTACTTACAAATTAATGAAATGCTTGATGGGTCCTAAAAATGGGAAATACAAGTTAAGTTAGTTGTGTAAGGTGTTGTGAATGAGATAATGTGCAAAGAATTGTCTGTCACCTTGCTACACCACATGTGGTTCCTGAACCAAGAGCACCAGCATTACCAGGGAACTTGTGAAAAATGCAGAATCTCAGGCTGCATGCCAGACTTACAAAATCAAAAGTGCATTTGAAGATTTCCAGGTGATTCATCTGCATATTAAATTCTAAGAAATACTGATATCACATGCTAAGCCCATCAACTAGAAGAAGGAGGAATTGTCTAATCTCTTTGAAGAGATGGAAGAAATTTCAAAACAAAGAGTTGTGATTAATTCATTGGTCAGGCAGGACTGTCATTCAGAGATCAAACACCAATATCAGAAACTTTCTGCTGAGTTTGAACAGCAGCTGCTTGACTTTCTGTGACATGTGATTCTACTAAAGTAAGTTGGTTAAATAAGAAAGACTAACCAATCCTGGGCTTTTTGATTTATCTCCAAATTGCACTAAAAGAATTCTTTTAGTATGCATGAAATGAAAATTCTAAGTTATAAGAAAGTATTGTTGTAATTTTATTGACAGCTTTTTTTTGATTCCTTAGCATTTCTTAAAAATCATAGTGTACCTAGAGGGGTGGAATGGGGAGGGAGATGGGAGGGAGTTTCAAAAGGGAGTGGATATATGTATACCTGTGGCTGTTTTATGTTGAGGTTTGACAGAAAACAGTAAAATTCTGTAAAGCAATTATCCTTCAGTAAAAAATAAATTTAAAAAATCATAGTGTATCTCATAATTGATGGTGTCTTAGACTTGATGAAAAGCAGCACAACACAGTGTGCTAGGTACTATAATAGCAAGAAGCAGGGCCTGCTCTAGAGCAAATAGGAGACTTGTCTGTTGTCATGGGGAAGATTTACTGCCTTGAGCAGAAGTTAGGTGAAGAAGGGAGTGATACAAAGGGACCCGCCGAAAGGGGAGCATTCCTAGAAGAGGGAGTTCAAGTGTGAAGGCAATGAGGCTGCTGATCAGGAAGCAGATGGAGAAACGGAACCAATTTTTTTTCTGGGGGAAATGGGTGGGGAGGGTAGAGATGCAAGCAGAGGAAGCTGAGTTGACGGTTTTGCCTTTGCTGCCATTACAGAGCAGAGGGAAGTACCTCCATACCTCCAAGGCAGCTTTGGTAGCTAACAGCTCCCAAGCCCACAGGGAGACCTGACCTTGCCTGAAACCGGTTTTCTGTTAAATTAGGTTCAGGGACAAAAGTGACTCTTTCAGTGGATTTTCCTGAGCGAGTTTAGCCTCACTTAAGGAATGGAAGCATTAGTTTTGATAGCTTAACAGTCTGCACATTGTTATCCCCCTCAGTGATGCCTGGGCTGCACTCAACAGAAATTCTGAGTTCACTCCGTAATGGGGAGAAGCATGGACATTGGAATTCTTTACCCTCTCCCCCGTGATACTACTGTGCAGTTTATTCTAAAGACACAGGCTCAGGATCAGAGTGAGCTAGGGTCGATGAGCAGCTGGTGAGCTGTAAATGTGAATTTCAGCGCCCATCCACAGAGGATGTATAGCACTATTCGAATTCTTGTCCCTTAATATGAAGGCAGTTACTGTGGAGGGGGGAGGGGGGGTGAATTTCTGCCATTATCTTGTGAGTCTTGGGATTCACCAGACGTCTCTGATCGTCTTGAAACCCTCTCAGGCTAAGATAACGTATCTCTCTAGGGGATGTTTTGGATATAAAACTTTCACATTCGGGGCCTTAGAGATGCACTTCCCATAGCAGGCCTCAAGGTGGTGCTGCTGAGCTAGTTGTCCTGTCAGGGTTTGGATGTGGTGGAATGAGCAGAGCCCGGTTCCTCCTTTTCACACAGTAGGGGGCTCTTCCAGGGGAGGGAAATAGCCTAAGGTTGGTGACTAGGTGTTTGATGTCTAAGCTCAAAGACATCATATGTGTTCTGGGTAAGAAAGTGGGCACTCATCCATGGTGAGATGGCTGGTGGCATCTCGGCTACCTTTTGACACAAATATGATTCCTGTTGATTAACCTTGCTCAGTCCCAGCTGTGAGAAACACAGCTTAGTGAGGAACTTGAGTGAATGTTCACAATGCTGGCCATAGACAGTGGAGTGGACATATTCTAAAATGAGAGGAGGAGAAGGTTTCCAGAGGCTGAGGGTAATGGGATGCAACAGGTTACCAATAGCACTATTCTCAGCTCCTCGAATGCAGCGCCAGGGCATGTTGACTGCGGCCCCTCTGACAACGTCCCATCACAGGGGATCCAGCTTGGGGTAGTGTGTGTCTGGGCCAGCTGTGCTTGCATCTTTTCTTCAAAGCTGTGTGACACCTCAGTCTACGATAGATTGCACAGGGAGGCTTATTATTTTGAAGACTGATTTATAGTTCAACTCATGGAATATTCTCTGCTTGAGAGTGGAGCTGAGGCACTTAGGTTATCACAACAGTCTCGTAGCTGGTCTCCCTGCTTCCAACCCTCCCCCACCCCCACCCCCAGCCAATGCCCGCTCCCCCTCACCCCCGGCCCTGGCAACAACTTCATTCTCAACACAGCAGTTGAAATGATCACTTAAGAGAGTGAGTCAAAGCATGTCTTCTCTACTCAAAACCCTTCTATGCTACCTCTACTCAGAGTAAAAATCAAAGTTGGTACCATGGCTCCATGACACTTAGTGATTTGTGGTCTCTTCCCTTCTACTTCTCTGACTTCATCTTCTCTTGCTCATGCCCACACTCACTGTGCTCCTACCACTTTAATGCCAGTCACATTTCTGCCCCAGGGCCTTTACACTTGCTAGTCGCATTATTTAAAATACTCTTCCCCCAGCTATTTGGAGGGCTCTTCTCCAATTCTTTGCTTGAATGTTGTCTTTGCAGCAAGCTGTTCCTTGGCCACCTATTTAAAATGACACCCAGCATTCCTTAACTCCTATTCTTTCTTTATTTTTCTGTTTTTCCCCACTTACTGTTAATTAATAAGCTCCCAGAGAGCGGGATTTTCCCTGTTTTGTTCTCTGGTATATTCCCAGAACCTAGAACAAAGAGTGGCGATCAGTAACTAGTTCTTTGTTGGATAAATGAAAGGATACTTGGATTAGCCTCAAGTTCTTGATGTCAGTAACACTGGGAACTGGGCATTGACCACGTGGTCCACATCCAGAATGTGCAGAGCTATTCTGATTGGTGACTTTCTTGTTTTGCTGCTGCCACAAAAAATAGATGTGCTCTGCTTCCCGGACAACTCTAGTGGTGAGTGATGGGGGTTTAGGAGCAGCACTGAGGAACCGGAGATGGACCATTTATTAAGCTTCTAGCTTTTGGATGAATTCTAAGAGTTCATTGGCCAGCAGCTTCTCAACCCTTCCTGGCTTAAAATTGTGAAGCATAACAGTACTCAGGTGAAGCTATATTGTGTTTGTTGCTCAGCACTCATTACCCTAATTTCCTTAGAGGGACCCAGTTCTTCATTCTCAGTCTATGTACTTCAAGGAAAGTGGGTTCCCCAGGGCAGAAGTTGGCAAATTATCGCCCATGGGCTAAGCCCTCCATGCTACCTGTTTCATAAAAACCTGTTGGCTGAGAATGGTTTTTATATCATTGTGTGCATGTTCAGTCACTCAGTCATATCCGACTCTTTTGAGACCCCATGAAGTCCGCCAGGATCTGCTGTCCATGGGACTTCCCAGAGAAGAACACTGGGGTGGATTGCCATTTCCTTCTCTAGGGGATTTTCCCAAGCTAGGGATTGAACTCATGTCTCCTGCATTGGCAGGCAGGTTCTTCACCACTGAGCCAATAGGGTATTCCTTTTACATCTCTAAATGGTCAGAAAAAAAATCAAAAGAAGCATGATATCTCTTGGTATGTGAAAATTATATTAAATTCCAATTTCGGTGTCCATAATAAAGTTTCATGGTAACATAGCCATGATCATGGTGGTGGCTTGTGTGCTAAAGGACAGAGTTAAGTAGTTGTGACAGACTATATGATCTGCGAAGTCAAAAATATTTACTATATTTGACTTTACTGCGAAGTCAAAAATATTTATTATTTACAAAAAATAGTAATATTTATTACTATTACTGTAATAACTCTTTACAGAACACGTTTGCTCTCCCCTACCCTAGACTATCAGTATATGATTGTAGTCCCATGATTGCAGTGGGTGGTTTAGCACAAGACCCAGGATTACCTTTGTACGAGTTATTGAGGAAACTAGCTATCTCCTCTGCTGCCTCAGGTGAGAACTTGAGAGTGCTGAGAACTGCCAGGTGGCCCCTAAGGATGGGGTCCTAATCAAGTTTGTCTGAAACCGTTCCAACTCTGGAATTCTCAGTGATGCAAGTGAATACTTTCTTTTTCATTTTAAATTAGCTGAAATTGGTTTTTGTTGCTTGTAGCCAGAGAAATTTAAGTGATAAAGTCATTTGGAAGAAATCCTACCTTAGGTATGTAGGGTACAGGGTTAATTAGTTCCCAAGATCTTTGCCTTATGGTGAAAACAGCAGATGCCTGGCAGAAGACAGGAAATCTGTCTTAACAGCACCCTCTATGACCTGAATTTGTCCAGTTCTGGGAGAAATCCTGGAAGCTCAAGAGATGCAATTAGTGTCTAAGACTTTCAGTTTAGAGCAAGTCTGTGTCTTCCCTAAGTATAAATACCAAGAGACTTCAGGACTTGGTATTTTTATATCCTCTTATTGGAACTACCCATATATGATTTATCTCATATAGACTCTTCAATTTTTATGTACACAGTAGCAGCACTACTGTATTTTTAAAATTCAAATGAAATGCATGAAGGTATTCAAGAGGGAAAATCTTTGTAATATGTTCCATTATTCTGTTTGAATTGAATATTCAAAATATTAGACATTATCAGATATAGACTCATAATCAAATAAGAATATAAAGACATGTAATATTTTGATTTTGTAATACTTTTAGAAATGTAAATCAATTTTCTCCTCTTATTAATTCCACACCCTGCCATTTAAACTGCAAAACTGCTTTCTGCTCTATATCTTAGGGAAAGGTTGTGACATGGTAGAAACAAAACAAAACAGAGAAACCAGAAAACCCCACAAACCCAGAAAACTTCTGGCAAAAAGATCACATCTTTTAGATGATGGTGTTCTCTGGGTGTAGACAAATTATTTGACTGAAATATTGTGGATAAAGGTTGTTTTTCCTACTAGAGAGGAAAAGATTCTCCAGAGTATATAAAGTAAGTTAGTTAGTGCCTGTGTGTTTAGTCGTGTCTGACTCTTTGCAACCCCATGGACTGTAGCCCCCCAGGCTCCTCTGTCCATGGAAATTTCCTGGCAAGAATACTGGAGCAGGTTGCCATTTCCTACTCCAGGGGATCTTCCTGACCCAGGGATTGAACTCATGTCTCTTGCATCTTCTGCATTGGCAGGCAGATTGTTTACCACTGTGCCTCCTGGGAAGCCATGTAAAAGAAGGGAAAATGAAAACAGAAAGGATGTGATAGCAATACATGTAGGTGACTTCCAGACAGAGGGCTTCTGCATTGCTGGAGGCCTGGTTGGGGCATCTTTCTTGGATTCTGTGGCTGGGTTCAAGAAGCTTCTTGTACCTTCTCTGACCTCTACCCTGTGATGCGTAGGCTGCACAGAAATATGCAGGTCTGGGTGGATCCCAGGAAAGCTGGCAAGAGCACGTGGTGTGAGGGTGCAGGGACGGGAGACGGGCTGTAGCCCTCAGAACTCCATTTGTCCTCCTCCTTCTCTCCCTCCGTGGTACAGATGAGTTCATGAGCTCTGCTTTGGCAGAAACCCAGGGAATTGCCAAAGGCCCAGGGCAGAACTGTGGGAGAGGCGAGTCCTAAATTTCTTGAATAGAATTTTCACAACGTTCTACCCCTGCTGCAGCATCAGAGTTTGACGTAGAAATTAGTCAGAGTCAAATAAAACAGTTTCTCACACACCTGAGTTTATGGATGAAGACTGATGACCTTCTTGGTCAGATATATTCGTTTCAGTCAGTGTGGAAAATCAAGAGCTGACTTCACTTCTCAGTCATCCCAAGCACGACGGTTACATTTTGGCTGAGCACCAGCAGCCAACAGCAGGCAAGTATTAGAACGGGTTATTTGTATTTTGTGTTGCTAGATTTTGCTTCATTGAAATGTACTGTTGTTCATTTTGAAGAACTGCTTTTTCTTCATTTGATTATGAAGTCTATTCTTGATTGAGACAGGGTGAATCACTGGGTTTCATTAGCAAGCTCTTGAGAGAGATTTTCATTTTCTTTAACACAGAACCAATGAAATAACAGAACAAGAACACATTTATCTTATATAATTGTTTCCCTCCTCTAATACATAGCAGGTTTTGTGGAAATATTAGCGTAACAGCTGTGCTGAATAATTCTTCAACCAACCAAAGAGCAATGGGATTATGCTAAGAGCTCCTCTGTTTTCTAATATTGTTTTTCTCATCCTTCACCCGAGAAAAAAGCAAGCAGAGAAAATAGAAAAAGTGAGCTATGGTAAAGCTTTCCTCTGGCAAAGCAGAAGGGAGCCCTTGATGTTATTCTGGCCCAAGGGAAAATGTATGTGTTCTCAACAGTGTTATTTTGTACACGTAGGTATTTGACAGTTTCTGGAGACATATTTGGACATCCCTACTGGTGGGAAAAGTAGAGAGGTTGCTACTAGTGATAGCTTATGGTGAATGATGTCAGATTCGTGATATCCGAAGAAGATTTAGCTTCGGGACCAGGGACCAGGCTTGATCACTCAAGAGCTTTTGTGTAGCAGAGTTTTATTAAAGTGAAAAAGGGCCAGAGAAAACTTCTGACATAGACATCAGAAGGGGGATGGAGAGTGCCCCCCTCACTAGTGTAAGCAAGGGAGTTATATACTTTTTTAATTAGTTGTTACAATAAATCAAAAGAATGTCTCAAGGTTGTAAAGATGTTACTAGACCCACTCCCATAATTTACATTTTAAGATAACAGGATTAGCCACAAGGTTTTCAGGAAGGAGAAACTGTCCTCAAGCAGGATACATTGTTGTTATATAATCTTTAGAACAGAGTTTAAACTGAGTTGTTTGTTGTAATCATTAGTTCTGGGCTTAAAGAAAAAAACGTTTTATGTGACTAAGGAATGTAGAAAAAAAACGTTCGTCCTTTCCTCTTCCTCGAGAATTCCAGACCCCTATCTCCTCCTCGAGAACCCCAGACCCCTTTCTCCTCCTCAGGGACCCCAGACGTCTTATCAACCTGCCTAGGACTTGACTGTCTCACTATCGTCTAGTGGTAAGAGGCCAAAGATGCTGCTAAACATCCTGCAAAGCAGAGGAGTGCCTCGCCTCCAACAGAGAATTCTCTAGCCCCAGATACCAACTCCAATATTTTGGCCACTTCATGTGAAGAGCCGACTCAATGGAGAAGACCCTGATGCTGGGAAAGATTGAAGGCAGGAGGAGAAGGTGATGACAGAGGACTAGATGCTTGGATGGCATCACCGACTCAACGGACATGAGTTTGAGCAAGCTTTGGGAGATGGTAAAGGACAAGGAAGCCTGGTGTGCTGCAGTCCATGGGTTTGCAAAGATTTGGACGTGACTCAGCGACTGAACAACGAATGTCAACAATCATGTCAATGTTGAGACACCAAGGTTGAGGTAATCAGAAAAGGAGTTAAGATTCGAGCCAGTTAGTGGAATGGCAGGGTGTCTACAGATTGAGAGGAAATTTGTGGAAGTCTTGAAAAAGGAGGAAAGAAGAGGGTATCTGAAGGGCTGGATAATTCTTTTATATTTGAGGTGAATTTTAAAGGAAGACTGTCTTAACGGAGTGTGTTGTTATCTACTTTTTAAGGAAAGAATAAAATCCTGTGAAATCAAAATTATGGTTGTTAAAAGCACAAAACAAGACCACGATTTTGTTTCACAGTTTGTCATGCTCTTTTACGTACTATTTTTATACTGAGTGGAAATAATTTGTAAACGCAAATATGGGTGTGGGAAAGTTGGGGCTATTTTTACCCAGCTGGACTGTATAGACCAGTGAATGCCTAGGGAAAGGGTGTCCTGGGCCACGTGAGAAAGGTCTTCAACAGCGATTATGGAGTTTGAATCTACACAGCACAAGTGGGATGAGGGGAGAGAAGAGGGTGTACTGGGCTCTCCAGAGAAGCAGAAACACTAAGATATGTATTTTATCTATCCATCTATCTATCTATCTAGAGGAGAGAGGGAGAGAGAGAGACTTTAAGGAATTGGGCCATATGATTTTGGGAGCTGGCAAATCCCAAATCTGTAGAGCAAATTGGCAAGTTGATTTAGTGAATTCAATGAATGAATGCTCTGGTCTTGAGTCCAAAATCTTGACACTCACACAGAGTTTCTGCATCTGGAGGCAAAATTTCTTCTGAGGGCTGTGAGAGACACTCTCTTCCAAGCTTCCCACCCAGTTCCTGGTGGTTTGTTGGCAATCTTTGGCATTCCTTGGCTTGTAGATGCATCACCCCACTCTCTTTCTTTATCTTCACATGACATTCTTCCTATATGTGTCTGTGTCCAAATTTCCCCTTTTTCTTGGAGACACCCATCGTATTGGATTAAGTCTCCACCCTAATGACTTCATATTAACTAATTAACTTAATTACTCTTGCAATGACCCTGTTTCCAAATCAGTTCACATTCCGAGGTACTAGGAGTTAAGATTTTAGCATATGAAGTTTTGGACAATACAGTTCAACCCATAACAGAGGGTTTGAATAGAGAAGTGACATTTCCAGCATTGTTCTTGTAGTAGCAGCACCGCACAGCTGTTTTCTTTTTTAGGGATCTCAGTTATAAGAAACTGCTGCAGTAAAGGCAAGTGGAATAGACTCTAAAATTATTTATTAAATCTTTTTTAAAATTGTTGTGATAATTTAATGTAAAAAATACATTATAAACAGAAAACAAAAATATTATGTTGCTCCACAGAAAGAACCAATTTTAGCAGATATTTAAATCTTTATTTTAAATATCTATATAGGAATATGTGTTTTTAATAAAAATGAAAATTATATAGTGCATACTCCTGCAGTTAGCCCTTCTTCTTCTTTTTTTTTTTAAATCTTGAAGTGCATTTTGGACATCTTTTGGTATTAGAACATAAAAAGCTACTAATTTTTTTTTATTGATTTCCTAGTATTCTACTGAATGAGTATAGCATACTTGTTTAACCAATCCTTAACTGAGATCATTTGTTTTTGGTTTTTTCCCCCAAATTTTTAGTTATATAAGAAATGACTGACACTGAATATCACTGAGCATACATCTTTGTACACTTATGCAAATATCTTCTGCCAGATACATTTCTAGAAGTCAGCTTACTGAGTCAAAGGGCTTCCCTGGTGGCTCAGACAGTTAAGAATCTGCCTGCAATGCAGGAGACCTGAGTTCAAGCCCCAGCTCAGGAAGATCCCCTAAAGAAGGGCGTGACTATCCTCTCCAGTATTCTTGCCTGGAGAGTTACATGGATAACAGAGCCTGGCGAGCTACAATCCATGATATTGCAAAGAGTCGGACATGACTGAGCAACTAACACAAAATTGTAACAGACATTTCTAAATATCATCAAAATATTGTATCAAATTTTTCCCATTAAGAATGTTAAAATTGAATTATCAATCCCTACATCAATTCAGTTCAGTTCAGTGCAGTTGCTCAGTCGTGTCTGACCCTTTGCAACCCCGTGAATCGCAGCACACCAGGCCTCCCTGTCCATCACCAACTCCCGGCGTTTACTCAAACTCATGTCCATTGAGTCGGTGATGCCATCCAACCATCTCATCCTCTGTCCTCCCCTTCTCCTCCTGCCCCCAATCCTTCCCAGCATCAGGGTCTTTTCCAATGAGTCAACTCTTCGCATGAGGTGGCCAAAGTATTGGAGTTTCAGCTTCAACATCAGTCCTTCCAATGAACACCCAGGACTGATCTCCTTTAGGATGGACTGGTTGGATCTTCTTGCAGCCCTTGTCAGGAACAAGACAAGGGTGCCCACTCTCACCACTACTATTCAACATAGTTTTGGAAGTTTTGGCCACAGCAATCAGAGCAGAAAAATAAATAAAAGGAATCCAGATTGGAAAAGAAGAAGTAAAACTCTCACTGTTTGCAGATGACATGATCCTCTACATAGAAAACCCTAAAGACTCCACCAGAAAATTACTAGAGCTAATCAATGAATATAGTAAAGTTGCAGGATATAAAATTAACACACAGAAATCCCTTGCATTCCTATACACTAACAACGAGAAAACAGAAGGAGAAATTAAGGAAACAATTCTATTCACCATCGCAACAAAAAGAATAAAATACTAATGAATCAGTTCAGTTCAGTCGCTCAGTCGTGTCCGACTCTTTGCGACCCCATGAATTGCAGCACGCCAGGCCTCTCTGTCTATCACCAACTCCCGGAGTCTACCCAAACCCATGTCCATCGAGTCGGTGATACCATCCAACCATCTCATCCTCTGTCGTCCCCTTCTCCTCCCGCCCCCAATCCTACCCAACATTAGGGTCTTTTCCAATGAGTCAACCCTTCGCATGAGGTGGCCAAAGTATTGGAGTTTCAACTTCAACATCAGACCTTCCAATGAACACCCAGGATTGATCTCTTTTAGGATGGATTGATTGGATCTCCTTGAAGTCCAAGGGACTCTCAAGAGTCTTCTCCAACACCACAGTTCAAAAGCATCAATTCTTCAGCGCTCAGCTTTCTTCACCGTCCAACTCTCACATCCATACATGACCACTGGAAAAACCATAGCCTTGACTAGACGTACTTTTGTTGGCAAAGTAATGTCTCTGCTTTTAAATATGCTATCTAGGTTGGTCATAACCTTCCTTCCAAGGAGTAAGCGTCTTTTAATTTCATGGCTGCAATCACCATCAGCAGTGATTCTGGAGCCCAAAAAAATAAAGTCTGACACTGTTTCCCCATCTATTTCCCATGAAGTGATGGGACCAGATGCCATGATCTTAGTTTTCTGAACATTGAGCTTTAAGCCAACTTTTTCACTCTCCTCTTTCACCTTCATCAAGAGGCTCTTTAGTTCTTCTTCACTTTCTGCCATAAGGGTGGTGTCATCCACATATCTGAGGTTATTGATATTTCTCCCAGCAATCTTGATTCCAGCTTGTATTTCTTCCAGCCCAGCGTTTCTCATGATGTACTCTGCATATAAGTTAAATAAGCAGGGTGACAATATACAGCCTTGACATACTCTTTATATCTACCTAAAGAAACAAAAGACCTATATATAGAAAACTATAAAACACTGGTGAAAGAAATCAAAGAGGACACAAATAGATGGAGAACTATACCGTGTTCATGGATCAGAAGAATCGATATAGTGAAAATGAGTATACTACCCAAAGCAATCTATAGATTCAATGCAATCCCCATCAAGCTACCAATGATATTTTTCAGAGAACTAGAACAAATAATTTCACAGTTTGTATGGAAATACAAAAAACCTCAAATATCTAAAGCAATTTTGTGAAAGAAGAATGGAACTGGAGTAATCAACCTGCCTGACTTCAGGCTCTACTGCAAAGCCACAGTCATCAAGACAGCATGGTACTGGCATAAGGACAGAAATATAGATCAATGGAACAAAATAGAAAGCCCAGAGATAAACCCACACACCTATGGACACCTTATCTTCAACAAAGGAGGCAAGAATATACAATGGAAAAAAGACAATCTCTTTAACAAGTGGTGCTGGGAAAACTGGTCAACCACTTGTTAAAGAATGAAACTAGAACACTTTCTAACACCATACACAAAAATAAACTCAAAATGGATTAAAGATCTAAACGCAAGACCAGAAACTATAAAACTCCTGGAGGAAAACGTAGGCAAAATACTCTCTGACATAAACCACAGCAGGGTCCTCTATGACCCACCGCCCAGAATATTGGAAATAAAAGCAAAAATTAACAAATGGGACCTAATTAAAATTAAAAGCTTTTGCACAACAAAGGAAACTATAAGCAAGGTGAAAAGACAGCCTTCAGAATGGGAGAAAATAATAGCAAACGAAGCAACGGACAAAGAATTCATCTCAAAAATATACAAGCAACTCCTGCAGCTCAATTACAGAAAAATAAATGACCCAATCAAAAAGTGGGCCAAAGAACTAAACAGACATTTCTCCAAAGAAGCCATACAGATGGCAAACAAACACATGAAAAGATGCTCAACATTACTCATTATCAGTTCAGTTCAGTTCAGTCGCTCAGTCGTGTCCGACTCTTTGTGACCCCATGAATTGCAGCATGCCAGGCCTCTCTGTCCATCACCAACTCCCAGAGTCTACCCAAACCCATGTCCATCGAGTCAGTTATGCCATCCAACCATCTCATCCTCTGTCATCCCCTTCTCCTTCCGCCCCCAATCCTACCCAGCATTAGGGTCTTTTCCAATGAGTCAACCCTTCGCATGAGGTGGCCAAAGTATTGGAGTTTCAGCTTCAACATCAGACCTTCCAATGAACACCCAGGACTGATCTCTTTTAGGATGGATTGATTGGATCTCCTTGCAGTCCAAGGGACTCTCAAGAGTCTTCTCCAACACCACAGTTCAAAAGCATCAATTCTTCAGCGCTCAGCTTTCTTCACCGTCCAACTCTCACATCCATACATGACCACTGGAAAATCCATAGCCTTGACTAGACAGACCTTTGTTGGCAAAGTAATGTCTCTGCTTTTTAATATGCTGTCTAGGTTGGTCATAACTTTCCTTCCAAGGAGTAAGCATCTTTTAATTTCATGGCTGCAATCAATTTCTACATAGAAAAAAGTAAATAAATCATACTGATTCTTCTTTTAATGATTCCTATATCAATCAAACAATATTTACCATTGCTTTATTAACCTACACTTATTTGTCCTTTATAGAGATCTTATCAGCAAAGCTTAGCTTATTGATAAGATCATAGTGCTACCAAAGTGTTCAATTTTATTCATCAGTTTGAATGTTTGCCATCAAAAGTACAGCTCCTACAGCCCACTATTTTAGTTTCAACTTCTCAAAATGCATAAAAATGTATGTTAAAACAATAATATTTGATTACTCTGTACTCAAAATAAGAACCCTGAGTATCAGTGTATAGCCCTAGAAAACTCAAATAGTTTCAATACTTTTTTCCTGGGCCTTCTTCTCAGCCCCCTGATGTGTGGGTCTCATGCCAAGTGTGAACTCCTTCCTACTGTTTTGTTTGGCTGGAGCCAAGAGTCACATCTTGCCAAAGGATTTCTAGTGAATTGGGTTTTGTGTAACATGGAGGAGTCCAGACCATGGAGGAGATTTGGCTAGGACTGGTACTCCAAGGATATTGTCATCTCCAGTCATAATTCTGGAAAACAGTTTGATATATTGACATCAAAGTCATGTTAGGGTGTTCCACCAGCAGAGTGGAATTCAGCCTTGCAGACACAAGGACTAATGAGACTTGGACATCCTGAGGTCTGGCAGTCAGTTTCCAGGATTGAGTCAGAGGGTACAGAGTGCCAGACACCAGACTGAGTCTGAGAGCATGGATGTGGAATTGTCGGTAGAGGAATGGAAGAGTCCGTTTGGGTTCTTGTCCTGGGAGACGTGTTGGGTTACCATATCAGGAACTTTACAATGGCATCAAACAAACTGGAGAGGGAATGGAGTTAGGTTCCAGAGACAGTTACTGAAACTTGATATCCATTGTCTGACTTTTTCTGATTTACTCTTTGAGGCAAATTCACTGATGTCATGTTTTTCCATACAACCTTGTTTTCTGTGCCAACTGAGAAATGAAGATACAACACTTCATAAAATAAAACTCTACTATCACCTCTGGGAGTTTCTTCCAAGTTGTATCTTGTACCCATTCTGCATGTTTTGATGATAGTACTGTATTTGTCTTACTAGAAGGTGACAGTGGAAGGAGCTCAGCCAATGAGTAGAACTTTCATTTCTTCTTAAGTGTTTCTGAAATGGTTGCAGCTGAGGGAGATGTGGAGGGGTTGTAGTTATCCAGTCATGCTACCAGAAATAACAACCAAATTCATCCACAGCTATTGTAAGATGCCATCATAGAAAGTAAATTTATTTAAAAATAAAATAAAATAAAATAAAATACAAACTGAGCTGCAAAAAGTTAGGTCAAAGAAATGTAACTTCTCATACTAATTTCAGGAAATTATTTTTATATTATGTTACCATGATCATGACCACAGGTTAAAATATTATTTGGGATTAAATAAGATACAATATGTTTAATTTCAAAAAAAAAAAAAGAAAGTAAAGTCTCAACTTCAAAGATGTTAAAAATGTGCATCTGAGAATTGAATGAAATATGATAATTAAAAAATTTTATCTGAGATAGCTTAATTTCATTGATTCCTTTAATCACTCAGCAAACATTTACTGAGCACTTGTATGTGTAAGATCCTATGCTAGACCCTGCCATCTATTTTATTTGTTGTTTATGAATTTGAACCTTCTATCAGGTTTCTTCATTAGCTTGCTTGCTTGCTTTTGTGGGTGTTCAGTCATGTCCAACTCTTTGAGACCATATGGACCGTAGCCCACCAGGCTCTTCTGTCCATGGGATTCTCCAGGCAAGAATACTGGAGTGAGTCACCGTTTCTTCCTCCAGAGAATATTCCCAACCCAGGGATTGAACCCATGTCTCCTGTGTCTCCTGCATCGGCAGGCAGATTCTTTACCACTGTGCCACCTCTTTACTAGCTTAGTTAATTTATTTTTTCTTCTGAAGACTGACCTCTTCTATTTATTTCTTAATTCTGTTTTCCATTTCATTATTTTCTGTTTTCATTCTTATGGCTCCCTTTTGTTTATTTTTCCCAACTTTATTTGATGCCTTATCAATTTATTTCAATTCTTAATGATTTAGATATATTTTTAAGTAAATAAATTATTGCTGCTAAAACTGTATCTTGTTGTTTCTGATACATGGTGTTAGAACTATTGCTGTTTATTAGATGGTTGATGATTTCAATTAAAAATTTTTTTCTTTGGTAAAAAAATTATATTAGAAAAAATTTGATTTACATGTAGAAGATTATTTATTATTTCTAATTTTGTGATTAGTTGCTATGTTTGCTGTAGAAGAAAACATCATCTATGTTCTTTTTACTTCCAGGAACTTATTAGTATTTTTGTTGTCTAATATGTAGTCAATTTCAAAAATGTTTTATATGCACCTGAGAAGTGCATTGAGTTTGATTTAAATTAACATGTGTGTCTTATTGATTAAGTCATCTGGTTCATCATTATTTTTTCTTCCACTTAATTTATTATCACTGAGAGATATAATTAGTCTCCTATTTCTATTTGTGTCTATATGTATTTCTTTTTGTATTTTTTGCTTTTGTTTTAAGGATATTATGTTATTATTCAGTGCATAAATACTCATGACTATCAGATCTATATTGTGGAGTGTAGTTATTGTTCTAAAGTGATCTTCTGTACCATATCTGGTGCTCTTTAACATGTGTTCAACATCATTTGATACTACTATCGTGATTCTGCTTTCTTTTGGTTTGTTTTCCAGGTAGTCTTTGCTGATTTTTTAATTTTCAATTTTACAGCATCACTTTGTTTTAAATTTAGCCTTTCAGTATGTCACGTTTTATTATGTAACCCATCTGGTTATCTTTTATTACCTTTTCATTTATTTGTTTCTAAAGGATATATATTCTTAGGTTCCTAGTGAGATTTTTTTATACCATAAAATAGTATTCACAGAGTATTGTTTAGACTGTATATAAATTGTTTATTGTAAACCACACATATCAGTTTGCCCCTCTGACTCATCAGCTTCTTTCTCAGTAATCTTCTAACTTAGATGGATCATGACCCTTTGTATATCACATAGGCAGTTAAGTCTATAGGCTGACCTTGACTGCCATTGTCACAGGAGTTTAATCTCTGTTCTACATTCAAATGGATTCACAATTTACTGATGTCACTTTTGCCACAGCTTCTTCCTTTTATTGATTGACTGAAGTTTGCTCTTTTAGAAGTATTCACAGGACTGTATATCCTAAGTTCATCCATGTTTGGAATGTCTGATGTTGGTCTCTTTGTGCCTAGACAGTACTTTGACTAAAAATCTCTGGAGTCCATGATCTTTTCTCTGAAGACTTGGCATTTCTCCATCATCTTTCAACATTGTATCATGTTGGGAAAGTCAAAGCTTACCTGATTTTTACCCTTCATAGATAGCTTTATCTTTGATGTCTGGTATCTTTACCAGGAAAGAGACTGAACGATTTTGATCAGTTGTGTGCGTTTTTACTTAAACATCATATACCCTTTGAATTGATAGATTCAAATATTTATTTTAAAAATAATTTTTGAATTACATTTTTGAATACTTTTTTGTGCCTTGTTTTCTTTTCCAGAAATATCAAGTAAGTATAAATTTGATTTCTTTTGTCTCTTATAGTTTTCATTTTCTCTGTAGTCTTTTAAAACTTTCAGTTTGACTCAGTGTTCTCAAGCTTGCCCTTCATGGTTCAGATTTTGTTTTATTTATTCTCCTTTCTGTTGCTTCCCAAATGTGACTTTCATTTTTATGATGGTCTTATTTACCTGCCTCCCCTCATTTTTTCCAGCATTTATAGATGCAATTATTTCATTAAGTTCTCGGATCTCCAGGAGGATTTTTTCAAAGCTGTCACCAGCTTCATGGCAATATATTTGAAGTGTGTATTGTGGGCTTACGTCTATTTTTTTTTTTTTGTAATATGTCTTTGTTATCTTTTTATTAAAGCATTTTGCTTCAATCCCATGAT
This sequence comes from Giraffa tippelskirchi, assembly GCF_054371585.1. Classification (NCBI taxonomy): domain Eukaryota; kingdom Metazoa; phylum Chordata; class Mammalia; order Artiodactyla; family Giraffidae; genus Giraffa; species Giraffa tippelskirchi. The sequence goes on from NC_137283.1 coordinate 137,636,360, forward strand.
TGTTCCTTTAAAAAAAATTATGACTGATCTGTGAATGAGGGAGGTTCTTCTCCTCAGCTCTTGACTGAACTATAGAATGGTTCTACTTTTATACCAATCTGTCTCTAATATGATTATTTATAATGATTCAGATCTATTCTCAGCAAGAAAATCCTATTGTTAAGTTCTAAGCTTGCTTTCCTCATTAAGCGAAGTAACTGGGTGGAACTTGTGTCTATGTTTTTAATTTGTTTTGTTTGGAATGGAGCTTCACTGTCTTCACTGGTTATACAACAGAACTTCGTAAGAAGTATAAAACAACATAGAAAGCATAAAGAAAGAAGTAAAAATCGCCCATAATTTCTCCACTTAGAGATAAATGTCATCATTTGGTGTATATCAGTCCATAATTTTTAAAACATTTAAATTTATATGGCACATATATGTTGGTGTATAAACAGTACATAAATACACAAAAAAGTGGCATATACATTTATGTATGTGTGCACCTATGTTGTGCTACGATCTGGATGTAATGGGAAACTTTTCACAACAATTTAAACTGACTCTCAGAAAAATGCTGGAAATCATCAACAACAAAAATTTAAGAGAAATCCATGAGACTAAGTATCATAATATCATTAAAAATATATAGATTTAAGTAGTACAAAAATTCAAACTGACTGTTGCTCAGAAGACACTGAGGAGAGAAGGGTATCCTTTTTGGTGCAATGATTGTGTGAATGGCAACTAGAAAATTAAGAAGCTGAGAAAGGTCAAACTGGTTGCAACTGAGCTTTTCACTGGTAAAGAGGAAACAGATGGGAATCTGCTGAGACTCCACATGCCTGTGCTTTGAACACAAACATTTGAATACAAACATTTTCATTTTTTTTCTTGAGAACGACAACTCATTTGCAAAAGATAGAAGAGAGTGGAGAGCTCTGAAACTCACAGACAGTCTGTGAAGAATTTTCCTCATCCTTTAGCTCAGGCAGGAGATGGGAAGGAATGGATGGTGAAAGGTAGTTTATATGTTCCCTTGTTTTGCAACTTTCTCATTCTCCCCAAATTGCCACCTCAGATAACTTACTCATCTTGATCTATGTGACCTCTATGTTATGCTATGATCTCAATGCATATTTCATTAGTATTCTCTGCAAGCAAAAATGAGATGTTGCATGATTCGTTTTGATATAATAGTAAGTTTTTTGTTATCTTTAAATAAACAAAAGCTTTTCTCTGTCAGTTTGCACCTTTCACATTTCTTCGTTCAGAACATAATCAGTGGAACAAAATCTCTCACCTCTGCTCCTTTTATTTTTTATATTTTCTACTGTTACTTTATACTTATGCTCACAAGTAATAGTGATAAAAGCATCACAGATTATAATTTGTGCAGATTTCATTTGGTCTTGTTGAAAATTACACAGAACCATTTCCTTAGTATCTGAAATATAATATAAACTTCAAGCCTCAGTCAGAATATATGGTTAGGAGTTGAATGAGCTTGAAAATCTATTGTATTTGCACACATTTGAGACATCCATTTAGGCAATAGACTATAAAATAGCTGGTTTAGCAGACTAAATGGAGTAAATGCATTAGGTTTTTAGATCATTTGGAATCATCTTAGATGAATTCCAAATGAGAAAAATAATCCATATGCATTAAAAAGAAACTAAAATTACTCTGTATTAGAGAATGTGTATTCATAATCATTGTAAAGCTGTCTTACTAATGATTTTATATGGCCGTATAATGCTAACCATTTAAAAATGCCAGCCACTTTTTATTATAAAAAATAATTCAAAAATGTTACAAACCATTCCAATACAGGGAAGAGCACAGTGACACTACCTTAACACAGTGTGTGTAAATTTTACCATCCATTCTCACAATTTGTCTTAGGCAGATTTTTACATAGTTATAGTTGAATCTATATTCCAAACCCTATAAAGTACATTTTTGCATTTGCTATATTTTACTTATTTATAGTGGCAGAGGTAGTCCACTAGTCCAAGTATTTGTTCTATAACTTGCTTAAACATTGCTCACTGGCTGGATGTGTGTGTGTGTGTGTGTGTGTATTAGTTGCTCAGTCGTGTCTGACTCTTTGCAACCCCATGGGCTCTAGCCCTCCAGGCTCCTCTGTCTGTGGGATTCTTTAGGCAAGAATACTGGAGTGGGTTGCCAGTTCCTTCTCCACACTGGCTGGAGAGTCTGCCATTTTTCTACTGAAATATCATTATAATAAATATGTATTGATTTATACATATATATATACATAATCATTTTTACCCATTTTGGATTATATTGTTGAGAAGGATAATTACTAAGTTAAAGGGTGTAATATGCTTTATGGTTTTTGCACATATAGCCACGTTGCCTTAGAAAACTTTTATGCAATTTTAGAGTGCAATTAGCAATGTATGAATCTGACAGTTTCACTGAACCACCATCAAAATATAATTATTAAAGAAACTAATTTAATAGACTCGATATACTTTTCTGGATTTTGTCTTAAATTCTTTGCAGAATAGGTCCAGTACTGCTGTGGAAATACAGTTGTGGTTAGAGAGAAGGAAGCAAGAGACCCAAGGTGTTTTTGGTGGGTTTTATCAATAAAGGCCAGGGGAGGGTGAAAAATGAGGTGTTTCAGCTAGATGTGGATAGAGTACAGAAGGGTTTCCATTCAGAATCCCAGGGCTTTTCTCCTACTTTTTGGTTCAGGCTTTAAAATTTGTCATGTTCTCCTGTTTGTTGGAAGTAAAGAAATAATCTCTACCACTTGCCACTTTAATAAGAGATGTATTACTTTAATCCCCTCAGACTCTGTTTTGAGTGTGTTAGCCGCAGACAGGGTCTCATCTGAAATTTTACCTGGACCCTCCTGTGCACTCAAATGGTCACACCTCTAGTGTCAGCGGAAGCTCTGCAAATGCTTTCTGAGTCCTGCCTGAGGAGGAGGCATCTTCTGAATGGAAAGTCTGACTTTGGAGACTCCAGTAGATTTTTTTTTTAAGTATTTTGTTTTATAATTTCTGGTACTTGGAAGACCTAGGACTTCAAATAGCCTTAGGCCATTTGACCACTGGTCAATTAGAGTAAGCGATTCAATTACTTTTGCAATTGGCAGTGAGCAGAACAATGGGACCTGGCAGGGACTTACTGTATTTCAGGCATGAGGGAAAGTCTGTGACAGTCTGCCACCTTGACAAGTGTGTGTGTGTGTGTATGTGTGTGTGTGTGTGCGCGTGCGCACACGTGCACACGCGTACATTGGCAAGGGAAGTAATGGGGTTTGGAATTATGTTTATTATTTATTATTATCTAAGTAATACTGTATAAGTTGAGGGAACCAATATAGCCCTGTTTTTTGTGTTTAGCCTTTACTGAAAGATATTTAATTTTCTGTCTTGATTAAAACTAGACATGTTTTTCTGGTTACTGGGTCTGTTTGCTAGGGCAAAATGTAAGATGAACACATTATCCGGTGTGCTAATTAGAGCAAAGGCCAAGACTGTGTGTGCATCTGTGTGTGTCCGGACACTCATGCCCATGTCCAGTATTTGAGATAAAAGTGGTGACCCACTAAACTGAACAAGACTTGAGTGTTTCTGTTTTTAAAGAAAAAAAAAGGAGTTTCTGTTTTTAAGTAGAGTTATAGACTATGGGAAAAGAGCTGGTAGAACCAGAGAACTTAAAGACCCAGGAGAGAGAGGCAATGGCTAATAGAACAATGCTCCTATTCACAATTCACAAGTATGACTGATTGAGCAATACAAACTGGAGGAGATAGTCCAGTGTGGCTTGATGGTGAATCTGGAAACTGAGCAAGAGACAATAGCTGAAGTCATGGGAGTGGTGAACTTGTTGTGGGTGATCATGCTGAAGGTGGAAAAACTAAAAACAAACTTAGATGTGGAGACCTGAAAAGAAGGAGCAAGTGGAGAGAAAACTTGTGAGTGTGAGTTCTGTGTTGTCTGCCTTGTTGCTTTAGTCTACAAATGTCACAAAAGTCTATACTTGTCACCTTAGAAAATCAGAATTAAATTTTTTTCCAAGAATTTTAGGTTAAAATACATGCTAGTATGCCTTCATTTTATTAAGAGTATTAGAAAACTTAAAGCAATTACACTTCTGAGTTTATATTCAGAAAAACTGAAAGCAAAGATTTGAGTAGGTATTTGTATACTCACATTCAGAGCAGCATCATTCACAATAGCCAAAAGGTAGATGCAAAGTAAGGGTCCTTCAGTGGATGAAGGGATAAACAAAATGTGATATATACACACAATGGAATATTATCCAGTCTTAAAAAGGAAGGAAATCCTGATTCATGCTTCAGCATGGATAAACCTTGAGGACATTGTGCTAAGTGAAATACGCCAGCCCCAAAAGGATAAATATTGTTATGATTCTGTTTATATGAGGTACTTCAAATAGTCAAATTTATAGAGAAATAAAGTAGAATGGTGGTTGCCTGGGGCTGTTGGGAAGGAGGATGGGGAGTTAGTATTTAATGGGTATTGAGGTTTAGTTGGGGAGGATGAAAAGTTCTGGAGCTGTATGATGGTGATGGCTGCATAACTATGCGAATGTGCTTAATGAATGAACTCTATACTTAAAATCGGTTAAAGTGGCAAATTTTATGTTATGTATATTTTGTCACAATGACAAAAAGCAGAGGGCCATATAAATGAAGTTGTATCCCTCCAAATTATAGTAATCTCTTGCCAGATACAGTTTTTGGAACTCTTGGGTCCATTTATAGTGATTTAAATTTTTATAAGAAATTTTAAAATCTGAGGTCATTTACGTCATTTACATATATAAAGTTTAGTTCTGTCCTTGACACGTGTTTCCATATCTGGCTATCAAAATCCCTTATTAAGCTTTATAATACACAAAACACAAATTTCTGGGCCCTGCCCCAGACCATTTAAATCATACTCTCCAGGGATGGCAGCAAAAAATTGGTATTTGAGTAGTTGTTTCAATGATCCTTATTCAACAAGGAATAGTAAAACTGCTGATTAATTTTTCTCTTTCAGATATGTATGTATATCTATGGGAGGGGTCACACAAAGAAAAAATATTTTTTATATTTTTCCTTTTGACAAATGTTTAGTAGACTAGTTTAGGGAAATATTTCTTTTATTATTATTTTTAAAGTTTCCCCACCAAGGAAGTTCTGAAATAATATTTCTTAATCATCTTGATAAATTTTAAAAAGGTGTAAGCATTTTGTAAAAGGGAATTAAGGGAGCACCAATAATAACTAACATAGAAGTGATTGCCATCCTTGGTGATTGGAAGTTCACAGTCAGGTATTAGTTAATATAAAGAAATAAAGAAATTCGACAGTTTTAACACCTCAAATGTTGTGAGACACTATATGCAGAGCTGATTTTCATGAGGCTGTATCGGGCAGGGATTTGGGAATTTATATATAGGAAGAATGTAAATGTAAGATATTAAATTTCAAACTAGTAGGTGATGATTCTTGATTTTTTTTAACTAGGTGGTCAGGCTATGAGTACGTATACTTCAACAGATCACAGGAAAGCAGCAGTGGTTCTAGAACAATTGAAGAAGGATCTCATGGAAGATTTCCTACCAGGACAGGCTTTTAATAACAAATATGATTTGTTTTGGACAAGATGTCTTCCAGACTTTTACTTACTCTGCTTTAAAATATTATATATATTTTAGTTATTTAATTTTTTTTCCTGTTCGACCTTTCATTTTCTATGAAAAAATATTTCTAACCGTTTTACCAGCCCCAGAAATTTTCAAAAGCAGTATTGGCAAAAGATTACTGTAATTATTTCAGGAATGAAAATAAACATTGATACACTCGCTCTTCATTACCTTAAGGAAAATTGGATAAGTAACTGAAAACATTTTAATACGGGTAGCAGGACAAGGCATTAATAATTTAATGGAATGATTTACCCTATGCCCCACCTCTTCCCTGTCCTATTGGAGCATACTTACAAGAAAAAAAAAAGAAGTTGACAGCTCACAGGGAGGATTGTCATGAAAGCATTTGTGAAAGTGAAGTCCTTGAAGCTATAGCCTGTGGGCAGCCATCAGAGTCTGTGCTGTTAAGGTGATGCCCATTGGGAAGACAGAGAAAAAGCACCTTTGTAATTTCTGCAGGCCACTGCATCAATTGTCCTTGATGATGGAGAAGAAAAAGTGTGCCATGGCAGAAGGCTGTCCTCAAAAGAGGAGCAGTAAGATAGCAGTCTCAATGGGATGAGTATCTGGGCCCTCCCCATTTCCTCTGGACCTTGTCAGTGCTGGGCTCCTTGTACAGTTCCTGGAAGAGAATGGAAGTAAATACCAATAGGTGATTTTGATCAGCTGTTTCCCCATTGAGGTGGCTGGGGACTCAGATCTAGGAATAATTTGATACAGTAGACAAACAATTCTAGTACCTTATGTTATGGATCAATTTATGCATGGTACGTCTGATGAAGGGTGATGAGGCATATATATTGCTTACCATTTATTTTCAAACTTGATTTTCACAAGACCTGTTTTTAGGTGGATGGGGCTTTAATTTTACCTAATGGCAGACAAAGCTTTCCCTGAATCAGGTATTAGAGAAAGAGGGAAAGACTGTGGAAATGGTTCTGAGCACAAGTATAAGTGACAATATTGTGGGAAAGATCAATGCAAGTTTGGAAGGTTTCCTAGAATTATTGACTTTATACAAATTCTTTTTTTAAGGCTGAATTAGCAGCTATCAGAATCCATACACAATTTTTTGTTTTGCATTTTAAAAATTGCTACAGTATAATAGAGTTGCTGTTGAAAGTATGTGTGAAAATACCAGTAGGGGAGCAGATTTTTTTTTAACTGATTAAAATGTGTGGAGCTGCTGTGATGATTTCCTCTGTGTTTCCTTTGGCTGCAGATAATACCACAAAGCGAACTCAGTGACGCACACAGGCAGCTGATAACAGCTGACACATGTGGATCTTAAGCCAAGTGTGTATTATCAGAAAACGAGCTAAAAACCCCGTAAAACTCCCCACTGCCTGACTTGAAAACATTCCTTTTGAAATCGGTTAATGACTGATGATGTTTTAAATTTTGCATGCAAACACACTTCCAGTGAAATATGAATTGAAAGTAAGAGCATGCCCCTTTGATGAATGTGGGCTAGGTATACAACAGAAGTATTGATGTACTTTTAATAGCAGAATATCTGAGAACTGCATAAATCATTCACTGGAATTTAGAACAAAATATTGGATAGTCTTTATTTGCCTTTTAAAATTTAATTTTAATATTTTAATCAAAGTTAAACATTGATAAGAGCTTAAAAAGTCAAACAATACCACAGGCTTAAAAAGAAAAATAGCCGTTCTCTGCTAAACCTCTTTCCACCACAGATTCCAGCTCCCTAGAGACACTACTTCCAATCATTTTAGTCGTAGCCTTTATTATTTACTTTGATATTTTGAAAAGAAACTGCTTATGTTGTTGTTTCTTAATTTGCATTCTTATGCATTAACTATGACTTCCTATTATGGAAGATATGAATTTTGGCCTCTTCACCCCTAGCTTCCCTGTTTATACTTTCCTTTTCCAATCCTTCCAATAATCGTTTTTCTGTTAAATCATTTGGTGCACGTTTTCTGGTTAAATTACATGCTTATAATGGTTATTCAAATATAATTCACCACTGAGCCATAGGGAATTATTATCATATTTCTTTCTTGTACAACTTTTCATTTTCCCTCCTAACCAACTTTTGTCAAATTTAGTTTCCTATGCACACACATATCATTCACTTATTCCCAAGCTCCCCAACAGGACTGCAGGTCTCCTCTCATTACTCAGTATGGTCAAACACACCAAGTGTGGTGGCTGCAGACATGCACTGCTCAGATCATTGAGAGAGCCGGCTGCAGGGCGTATGAGGCTCACTTGTAGTTACTGCTTCCATGAAAGACTAGGCCACTCTTTACAGAGTTGCTCCCAGCCAATGACTGAGCATGGCAGGGGGATCAGGGCCCCCTTTCTGCTCTAGTAACAGTGAGCAGTCTTTGTGTGGGGCTTCCTATCCCCACTGGCTTAGCTGAAGATTTCTCATGATGGTACTGTTTGGGAAATTTCTTACCAAATCCTTCCCTTCCTTTTGTCTTTTCAAGTGTCAAGTCAGCACTCCAGCCTGAAGGTCTCCCTACGTAATAGTGCTCCATTTCCATTTATGCATCACAGACATTTCTCCCAATAAATACCTTGCATGTCTAATCTTATCTTGACCCCTGCTTCCTAGAGGTCGTAAGTGGGCACAAGGGTGCTGGGTGGGAGGGGTCTGAGGAAACAGGCACTAAGATGCGACTTGGGCACTGGCTTGCTCTTTGCCAGGTGAGGTAGACCTCATCGTGAGAGGAAGGTGAGGCCTGGTACAGCTGGAGGCCCAGTTTCTTAAGATTTCAACTTGTGATTTGGGAAACCAGAGAGCCAGAGGGCTGATTATTGCAAAACTGTATTGATGTCCTACAAGGGATAATGAGAAACTGAGGGGTGATTAGCACATGGTTCAGAGATAATTATGTGCACCAGAGGGACTTTTTCACAGGTTACAAGTAAGTCCTTATCTTCTGCTGTGGAAAAACATAGCCAACCAGCATCGGGACTAAATGTATCTGTAATGCAAACTAAGGACTGTCTGATTTCACAGTTCAGTCACTTTGCAACAGGTCAATAAAAATGGCCCAATGATGCAAATGTGTTTGCCTTTGAGACCTTTACTATGTTCACCTATGTAGATTAGACAGAGAGCTTCTGCTTTATACAACATTGGCAAAAAATTAGTGTTTCACAGCTATTTAAATTATTTCAGTTCAGTTCAGTCGCTCAGTCGTGTCCGACTCTTTGCGACCCCATGAATTGCAGCACGCCAGGCCTCTCTGTCCATCACCAACTCCCGGAGTCCACCCAAACCCATGTCCATCGAGTCGGTGATGCCATCCAACCATCTCATCCTCTGTCGTCCCCTTCTCCTTCCGCCCCCAATCCTACCCAGCATTGGGGTCTTTTCCAATGAGTCAACCCTTCGCATGAGGTGGCCAAAGTATTGGAGTTTCAGCTTCAACATCAGACCTTCCAATGAACACCCAGGATTGATCTCTTAAAAGAGATCCTAAAGGATGGATTGATTGGGTCTCCTTGCAGTCCAAGGGACTCTCAAGAGTCTTCTCCAACACCACACTTCAAAAGCATCAATTCTTCGGCGCTCAGCTTTCTTCACCGTCCAACTCTCACATCCATACATGACCACTGGAAAAACCATAGCCTTGACTAGATGGACCTTTGTTGGCAAAGTAATGTCTCTGCTTTTAAATGTGCTATCTAGGTTGGCCATAACCTTCCTTCCAAGGAGTAAGCGTCTTTTAATTTCATGGCTGCAATCACCATCAGCAGTGATTTTGGAGCCCAAAAAAATAAAGTCTGACACTGTTTCCACTGTTTCCCCATCTATTTGCCATGAAGTGATGGGACCAGATGCCATGATCTTAGTTTTCTGAACATTGAGCTTTAAGCCAACTTTTTCACTCTCCTCTTTCACCTTCATCAAGAGGCTCTTTAGTTCTTCTTCACTTTCTGCCATAAGGGTGGTGTCATCCGCATATCTGAGGTTATTGATATTTCTCCTGGCAATCTTGATTCCAGCTTGTGTTTCTTCCAGCCCAGCATTTCTCATGATGTACTCTGCATATAAGTTAAATAAGCAGGGTGACAATATACAGCCTTGACGTACTCCTTTTCCTATTTGGAACCAGTCTGTTGTTCCATGTCCAGTTCTAACTGTTGCTTCCTGACCTGCATACAGGTTTCTCAAGAGACAGGTCAGGTGGTCTGGTATTCCCATCTCTTTCAGAATTTTCCACAGTTTCTTGTGATCCACACAGTCAAAGGCTTTGGCATAGTCAATAAAGCAGAAATAGATGTTTTTCTGGAACTCTCTTGCTTTTTCGATGATCCAGCGGATATTGGCAATTTGATCTCTGGTTCCTCTGCCTTTTCTAAAACCAGCTTGAACATCTGGAAGTTCACGGTTCACGTATTGCTGAAGCCTGGCTTGGAGAATTTTGAGCATTACTTTACTAGCATGTGAGATGAGTGCAATTGTGCGGTAGTTTGAGCATTCTTTGGCATTGCCTTTCTTTGGGATTGGAACGAAGACTGACCTCTTCCAGTCCTGTGGCCACTGCTGAGTTTTCCAAATTTGTTGGCATATCGAGTGCAGCACTTTCCCAGCATCACCTTTGAGGATTTGAAATAGCTCAACTGGAATTCCATCACCTCCACTAGCTTTGTTCGTAGTGATGCTTCCTAAGGCCCACTTGACTTCACATTCCAGGATGTCTGGCTCTAGGTGAGTGATCACACCATCGTGATTATCTGGGTCGTGAAGATCTTTTTTGTACAGTTCTTCTGTGTATTCTTGCCACCTCTTCTTAATATCTTCTCCTTCTGTTAGGTCCATACCATTTCTGTCCTTTATCGAGCCTATCTTTGCATGAAATGTTCCTTTGGTATCTCTAATTTTCTTGAAGGTACATTCAAATTATCCAGGATAAGTCTGGAAGTTGAACATCAACATAATTTCTCAATTGTAATCTTTGCAATCCTGTGGACTGTAGCCCTCAAGGCTCCTCTGCCCATAGGATTCTCCAGATAAGAATACTGAAATGGGTTGCCATGCCCTCCTCCAGGGGATCTTCCCAACCCAGGTGTCAAACCCGCATCTCATGTCTCCTGCATTGGCAGGTAGATTCTTTACCTGTAGTGCCACCTGGGAAGCCCTCTACTGTAATTGGGAAGGTGGATTAATAGCTTATCTTTTTATGTAACTTCCTTCTTGTATATTCAAAAAAGCAACATCTTCAAAGATTTAAAAACTCTTGGAGTAAGATTACCACTGATTCTTAATTTATCATATCTCACTTCAGTAGAAGTTAACATTGGTACTAACTTTGAAGAAAAAATTTGATAATCAGTGTAACAATTTACACAAAATTACAGGAAAGCTTGTGAGTTTGAGGGACGGTGGTTAAACAAGCTATTTTATTGATGGCAAATTTGTTAATCACTTCAGTCATTTACCAAATGTATTAATACAAATCAATCAGGGCTATAGTATGCAATTTCTTTTTAAAAAATTCTGTGATTTAGGATTTCCATTATGGTTGTCTTTTTTTAATTCATAACAGTTTTCTGTGTTCACATGTTTACATCTAATTTTTATTTTTGAGAGACAAAATTTGCTTTTATTTTACTATTGGTTGCCATTGGAGAGGAACAAACATTATTGGCCACCTGGTGCATACGGGACTTTTGTGGGAAAGTGAATGAAATACTATGGCCCATTTACAACCATACTAAAAAACGACAATAAAGTCATGAGGGTAATGCCATCCCACAGTGGTTACTACTACAGCATCAGTAGTGGCACTGAACAGACTTAGAGGTCTGAGCACCTCTCAAAGTGATTTTTATCTTTGAACAAATATAAAGATGGATCGGCAGAGTGAATTACTCATTGAGGGCTTGGCAAGAGAGAGTTACTATGAACAAATGCTGGTGAGTTTAATGACTCTTTAGGAACATGCAGGCACTTATGAGTCTCTGGGGTTGCAATTTGGGTACTTCACAAATGTGAAATTGCCAGTCTAGTTAAAAGAGGCAGAAATTATGCAATGCTTTTTTTTTTTTTTTTTTTTATAAATTTATTTATTTTACTTGGGGGCTAATTACTTTACAATATTGTAATAGTTTTTGCCATACATTGACAAGAATCAGCCATGGGTTTACATGTGTTCCCCTTCCCGAACCCCCCACCCACCTCCCTCCCCCTCCCATCCCTCTGGATCATCCCACTGCCCCGGCCCCGAGCCCTTGTCACATGCATCGAACATGGAATGGTGCTCTGTTTCACATATGACAATGCTTTTAGGAAGCAATTTTAATATGAAAGGAGCACTGGAAACCAGACAGGGCATAACAATATTATGTCACTAACTTTCATTCTGACATCATGAAACAGTGAATTGATTCCATGACGAAGATGGAACAAGAGTGACTTTTTAGAAATCTTTTTTTTTTTTTCCTTCTAAGAGTAGAAGAGATAATCAGGGCAAGATTTTTTATTTTCAGTAAAAACATGTATATCTTATCCATTTATGTATACCATTTAATTTTTCTCAAGGATGTTTGCCATCTTACACAAACTTTGTTGTTTATCCCTCTTTCTCAAAATAGAAAGTAAATGATAATTATAGAGACTAATGCATTCATGAAAGATATAAGAATAGAGATTCTTTTCATATGCTCTTTTAATTCTGTAGTTTGGCCAGAATCAAAGATGACTAGCTTTGGAAAATGATGCTGGATAAATCAAGTAGTTACTCTGTTTACAGCAACTGTTCCATTTATGATATCCATTTTGGGATATTACAAATATTCTCTTTCTTCTATGTCAAAATATAAAACATACCAAACAAATCTTTTTATACTACCTGAGTTAATTAGTTCCTAAGGCATTCGCCATTTCATAGGACTTCATACACAGTCATTGCATTGATGATATCATGCTGACAGGACAGGAAAATTTGCTTGTCTGCTGGGTGTGTTGGAGTACATGTACTTCTACAAATACAGGGGTCTGACACCTCAGTACATTTTTTGGAGTCCGAGAGTTCTTGTCATGAAAGATAGATATCTTCACAAATGAACTCTTCAACCTTTAGTAGGACTGTTTAAGGGCTTCCCCGGTGGCTCAATGGTAAAGAATCTATCTGCAATGCAGGAGCTGCAGGAGATGCAGGTTCGATCCCTGGGTCAGGAAGATGGGCATGGCAACCCACTCCAGTATTCTTGCCTGGAGAATTCCATGGACCGAGGAGTCTGGCGGGCTACAGTCCATGGGATCGTGAAGAGTCGGACACAATTGAAGTGACTGATGATACACACAAACAGGACTGTTTAAATTTTGGAAGTAGTTTATTCCACATATTGGAATACTGCCTGATCTATTAACTGGATGACCTAAAAAGCTGCCAACTTTGAGTAATGCCCAGAGTAAGAGAAGGCTCTTCAACTGGCTAAGGCTGCAGTGTAAGCAGCCCAACCACTTGGCTCTAGTGTCCAAAGGAATCCCATGTTACTTAGAGTGTCTATAGAAGATCAGAATGCTGTGGCAAGACTGGTGAGAAAATTATGGTGGAGACTCATACCTCTGACTTAAGAGATAGCTGGGATGGAAAACTGGCTCACTTCTCTTTCTGCCTCATGGCTCCTCTATTACCAAGGATGTTCATGGGAACTTGCTTGGTCTGAGTCCATGCACACTATCCCTGCTGCCTTCTTTCATGGGCAAGTCTGGGAGGCATTCTGTAAGCTCATCAGGAGGTCCCAGAAGAACAGCGTGTCAATACCACACAACCAAAGACCACCAGGAACACAGCTGTAGTTAGTAAGTTGGGTTTCATGCTAGCTGCAGACAGAGAGGACATACCAGACGAGGAATTGTGGGACAGGTCTGTCAAAGGCAATGAGGAAGTTGTCATTGTTCAGTTTCTCAGTTGTATCCAACTGTTTGTGACCCCAGTGACTGAAGCACGCCAGGCTTCCCTGTCCTTCACTATCTCCTGGAGTTTGCTCAAACTCGTGTCCATTGAGTCAGTGATCCCATCCAACCATCTTATCCTCTGTCGTCCCCTTCTCCTGCCTTCAATCTTTCCCAGCATCAATTTCTTTTCCAATGAGTTGGCTCTTCACATCAGGTGGCCAAAGTATTGGAGCTTCAGCTTCATCATCAGTCCTTCCAATGAATATTCATGGTTGATTTCCTTTAAGATCAACTGGATTAATCTCCTTACAGTCCAAGGGACTCTCAAGAGTCTTCTCCAACACCACAGTTCAAAAGCATCAATCCTTTGGCGCTCAGCTTTCCTTTTGGTCCAACTCTCATATCCATACATGACTACAGGAAAACCATAGCTTTGACTAGACAGACTTTTGTTGGCAAAGTAATGTCTCTGTTTTTTAATATGCTGTCTGAGTTTGTCATAGCTTTTCCTCCAGGAGCAAGCATCTTTTAATTTCACCATCTGCAGTGATTTTGGAGCCCAAGAAAATAAAGCCTGTCACTGTTTCCATTGTTTCCTCATCTATTTGCCATGAAGTGATGAGACCGGATGCCATGATCTTTGTTTTTTGAAGCTGAGTTTTAAGCCAGATTTTTCACTCTCATCTTTCACCTTCATTACGAGGTTGTTTAGTTCCTCTTTCCTTTCTACCATAAGGGTGGTGTCATCTGCATATCCAAGGCTATTGATATTTTTCCCAACAATTTTGATTGCAGCTTGTGCTTCACCCAGCCCAGCATGTTGCATGATGTACTCTGCATATAAGTTAAATAAGCAGGGAGACAATATACAGCCTTGACATACTCCTTTCTCAATTTGAAACCAGTCCGTTGTTCCATGTCTGATTCTAACTGTTGCTTCTTGACCTGCGTACAAGTTTCCTTAGAGAATTTTTAGTTGTGCTGGGTACTTTGAGAAGTGTTCAACACAGGAGCTTGGCTCTGAGTCCAGTGCTATCAGGAAGTGAGGATTATTCTATGATTAGGTATTTTATACCTTATCTATAATGTGGGAGGAATAAAGTGAGGTCGTGTCAATAACTGGTAAAGAAGTAGCAGTCACATTAACAAGGTTAGAGAAATGCTTTGTGATTCTTATTGTTTGGACAGTGTTCATATTTTGCCTGTTTTCAGATATAATTATGTTTCAGATATAATAATAGTTTTCTATTCTAGTCTATTTTAATTGCAGTGTAGCCTTGTCTGATGTTGATGTTCTATGAAATTATTTGTGTCTAAGAGGAGAATACCAAGACCTAGCTATGAGTACCAAGCCAGATATTAGTCTAGCTGATAGTTCTAGGTCAATCATGTCAGAAGCTGTTTTTCTCTCTCTTAAAAGCCACTGGTAGGCAGCTTCCCTGGTGGTCCATTGCTTAAGAATTTGCCTTGCAATCAGGGGATATGGTTTCGAACCTTGTTCAGTGAAGTAAAATCCCGCAAGTCATGGAGCATCTGAGCCCTTGCACTCTAGAGCGCATGTGCCACAACTAGAGCCAATGTGCCACGTTGAAGACCCTACAGTGACAAATAAATATTGTTTTAAAAAGCCGTTGGGGATAGCACTGATCTCAGTAACATCTCTTTATATTGGCTTTTTATTCATCCCTGTCTCACTCTTCACTCCTTGGAGTAGAAGTTGGACTTGCTACACTTTATCCCAGTCTGTACCCTCATCCATCTTCAGGCATGATAACTCAAGCTAAGACACTCTTTTAGGGAAAAAAATAATATTCCAAGTAGTATGCTTCTTTGGGATGAAGGCAGTTTAGGGTTGATTCCTGGCAGCAGTTTGCTGCGGTGGCCATGAACATGGTGCCATGGACATGAGCAGTAGCATCTATTGGACTTGGCCTGGGGCATGGTGACTGGGGACCAGAGACCCACCACACTCATGTCCTTCCAGATGCTTTGTTCCTACATAACCCTCTGGAATGAAACTATAATCCCAAAAAAAAAGAAGGTAAGTAGGAACATTCTGATTTTACTGTGGAAAAAATTAGAATGAACTAACTGTATCATGTGTTGGCTAATATTATGTTTCTACCACCAAAAGGACCTAAGAAAGAAAACAGTTTCAGTGATCAAGAAAATAAAGAAAAGTCTGCTTCCAAATGTTTGGCTTGATAATTCAGCCTCATAATTAGAAGTGTTGACAATGACCAGAGAGGGGCATCGTCTAAGAAGAAGCAGAGAAAGCCCAGGCTATTTAAATTTTCTTATCTGTACATCTTTACATGTTAAAAAATATACAACAAATATATATTACTTTTGTAATCAGTAAAATACAAGCATTACTTTAGAGGAATATCATCAAAGCAAATTCAGTACTGAAAGATCAAACCTAATTACCAATGACTGGCATTAAGTTGTACCAAACAGGTATTATATTAAATGCATCTTAATAGAAATAGTAACTGATTAAAACACTTAAATTTGTCTTGTTAATATTTTCTCAGCTAATAGTATAAATTTATACTATAACGCTGATAATTCCGGAGAAGGCGATGGCATCCCACTCCAGTACTCTTGCCTGGAAAATCCCATGGATGGAGGAGCCTGGTAGGCTGCAGTCCATGGGGTCGCGAAGAGTCGGACACGACTGAGCGACTTCACTTTCACTTTTCCCTTTCATGCATTGGAGAAGGAAATGGCAACCCACTCCAGTGTTCTTGCCTGGAGAATCTCAGGGACGGGGGAGCCTGTTGGGCTGCAGTCCACGGGGTCGCACAGAGTCGGACACGACTGAAGCGACTTAGCAGCAGCAGCAGCAGCAGCTGATAATTCTTGTCCTTTTTTTTTTTTTGACAAACTCCTGAAAAGAAAAAACAAAATTTCTGTTTCTTGGCATATATATCACAAGTAATTGGAGAAGCTACTGAGGAGTTCATGCTTATGTTATAATCAAATCTGTGATCACATGACATTAACAAGTAGTAATTCGCTGGTAACATTCTGAGTTATTGGGGGACAGGTATTGATAGATACTTAAACGAGTCATACAGGAAATGTCATGACATTCACTTTTGTGGGCTGTAGGGGCAAGGAGAATCTGTTTTCAGCTCTAATTTCAACAAGGAAATGCCTCTTTCTGCCAAAAGAAGTTTCATTCTACCAAATCCCCCCTTTTTTTCCCTTTCAGTTAATGTTAACATGGTATATTTTTCTCCATTCACTGACTTAAAAAAAAAAATTACAGTAGAGTGTATGTACAATGTTGTGTTAGTTTCAGGTATACCAAAAAGTGATTCAGTTATACATATATTCATTCTTTTTCAGATTCTTTTCTCATTTAGGTAATCACAGAATACTGAGTATTGTAGTATACAGTAGGTCCTTGTTGGTTATCTATCTTACACAGAGTAGTATGTATGTTAATTCCAAACCCCCTTTCCATATGGAAAACAGAAAAGCCAAGTTCATGCCACAGAGAGAAAGCAGTGGCTAGAGTAGAGGGGCCTGTCTGCTGTGAGAGGACAGATTGATCACAGGGCGATACTGGGTGCAACTGTTGGGCAGAGAGCATTTAGGCAAGATTCAGAGCCTTCAACAGTAATCAGCTAATACTACCTAATGATTCAGAAAGTGAATATGTAGGTGAAAGTCACTAAGTCATGTCTGACTCTTTGCGACCCCATGGGGTGTAGTCCATAGAATTCTCCAGGCCAGAATACTGGAGCAGGTAGCCTTTCCCTTCTCCAGGGGATCTTCCCACCCAGGGATCAAACCCAGGTCTCCCACATTGCAGGCAGATTCTTGAGCCACTGAGCCACAAGGGAAGCCCCAGAAAGTGAGTGATTAAGGACTAAAATAGAAAGAAAAAACACAAAGATGCTGAAACAATGCATTAGAATGGTACAAGAGTAAGAAGGGGTGGTACCCAATGAAAAGACCCTGATGACCTAAGCACTGAGCCCTCAGCTGGTACTAATAGTTAGCTGGAAGTCACCTACAATTGAAAAATTGTAAATACATGTATAGATTGGATGAAACTTTCATAAAATGAAAATTTCATTATCTTACTAATATAATCAATATGATTCAAAGATACGCCACAAAGTGGGAAAATAGTGGCCACTGAACTGTGAACATTTTTTTCCTTCTGAGTTTGTGTCCAGTATTGTGCTGAGCAGTTTGTACCAGTTTGCCTTGGTACATTTAATTTCTCACAACACTGAGGTAGGTTCTATTATTTCCCTCATTTGGAAAACTGATGTTCAGAAAAGCTAAGCACGTTTCTTAAGGTCTCACAGCAGACCACTGGCAGGAGTGAATTCAGACCCAGAAGTCTGACTCCAGAGTCAGCTATCTTAATCACTACGTACACCGCGTTACCAAACTGACTGCCTGTCATCCTCATACCTCTATGTGAGAAGCAATTGGAAACTCATCAGAACCTGTATATTCTGTATAGAGTTTGGAGAGTATACGTAGAGAAAATTTTAGAGTCTGTATTCAGCATCTTGCAACAGATTTTGTGTGTGTCATTTGCAGGCAATCAAGGCAAAGTACAGTTTCAGGTAGTGATATTTATGGATAACTGGATCATATGAGCCATACCAAATATTAAAAGAGAGGTTCTGGTGCCTAGGTTGAGCAGGAAAGGTAATTGATTCAGAATTCTGCCTTGGCGAGGTTCATTTCTCTCTGGGGAGGCTACATTTCAAACTTACACAGCATAAAATACTACCACAGTGATTCTTGAGAGTTGATGGTTGTAAACCTCTGAGATTGAAAGGTTGAGCAGTGAATAAATTTCTTTTGGAATCAAGCCCTTAAGTTTGGAAACAGACAAATTTTTAGAAGGTTACAAGGCAATAAAGTAAGCACCAAAAATATGACAATATTTAAAAAATTTCAATTGAAAACCAATTTGTTTGGAAATCAGCGAGTAAGTGTTTTGCAAGAATAGAAACATCTCTAGCATTTTAAAATTAAGATATTCTTCCCTGGCTTGGCCTAAGGCATAAGAACCACAGGGTCAAGTTTTAATGGTTGGGGCCAAGGCAATTCACTCTTTCTGTGTGGAATAAATGAAAAGGAGCAATACAAGATAAATAAACCTGTTCTAATCTAAATAGTTCTAACATGGCAGATTTTATAAATGCCGAGGTTTTCATTTGAAGCAAATTATTCTACCTGACCACAGCTTTCTCATTGCAGATTAATGTTGATTTTGACACATCAGAATATTATATATTCCTAAAAGTTGATTCCTTTGGATATAATGGCTCATTCTTTTACTCAATGAATATTTATTGAAATACTTCTATGGGCCAAACTCTCCTCTGGCTGGGAATATAGTTGGTCACAAGATAGGTTCCTGCCCTTTTAAAGGAAACACTCTGATGGGGAAAGCTAGAAAGTATTCAACATTTTATGTATATATATGTATATATATCTCTCAGATAGTGATGAGTGCTTTGAAGGAAATAAAGTGGAGGCCTATGATAGGGAGGGAGGTGGGGCTCATTTGGAGGAGGTAGCCAAGGAAGACCTGAATGGCCTGCAGGAAACACTTGTGCAGAATCAATGAAAAAGGATTCCAGCAGGGGAACTGATAGAGCTGCCTGCTAAGAACCAAGAACTCAAGAACTCGACTGTTCAAAATAGAGATTGTATAAATCACAGATTGCCTTATTGAAGCAAAATAATCAAGAGACTACCCAGCATCGCCCCCATCTGCTGGTGAGGTCCCAATTCCATTGTCACAAATGAGTCAAATACACACTGTTTGGTATGTACTGGTTTTTATTAACTATTCACAATAATGGCAGAAACAAATGAATGGGCATTCTTGCATAGTAAACAGGAGACTAATATGTAGGTTACCTGGAGAAGCTTAGTAAAATTGCTGGGGCCAGTTTGATAGTTAATAGGTTAATTCTATTAATTATCTCTTAAGAGCTAAAAACATGCTATGTAACACACAGGTTAAATGTTGTTTGCTGTTCAGGCGACTTCATTTGAAGGGTCACTTTTAGATGTTTCTGTCACAAGTGCATTCCAACAGCACTGGCCCAAGCCTGTTATTTCCACCTTGTAGCTCCCATGGTGAGCTCTGACGCTGATGTGCATAAAATGTGGTTGTTTCTTTGGTTTTCTTACAGGTCTAGAGAGTTACAGATTGTGCAAAAAGACTGTGGGTCAGTTTATCTTTCCAGGTATAGAACAAAGTAAAACTCTTCTAAAATGCTAGTACTTAGTAATTTTGTAAGTTTAGCTTGCCTCTCCATGAATAAGAAGGAAAAGCAGACACTTAAAAATAAAATGAGAAATCATGAGTGCAGGATAACGCTCTTGAGACTATGGAGATAACAAACAGCAACAACACACACACACACAAGATCCCTCAACTGCTCATACTATTATCTCTCTTTTTGCACTATTATTCAGCTGCACTTTTTCTAAAGCCTGAGAACATTCTGTGGTATTTTTAAAGTGAGAAAGGGCAATATAATACACTGTGCTCAGTTGCTCAGTTGTGTCCAACTCTTTGTGACCCCATGGACTGTAGCCTGCCAAGCTCCTCTGTCCAGGCAAGAATGCTGGGACACGTTGCCATCTCCTACTGCAGCGGATCTTCCTAACCCAGGGATGGAACCCTGTCTCTTGCCTATAATACACTATATATCTTTAATTCATAGTAACTGGTGAAGGAAGAGAAAGATAATTGAGACCTTATAACTCAGCAAGGATAAGTGAGCCAGGCTATAAATCTGTTGGTAATTCAAGAATGTTTAGGATTATCTCCTGATAAAATTAATTAAAGGATTATCTTAGTAAAGTTAATAAATTCATTGTTTTCAACATCAAAATATCCTAATATACCAAGAGAAATTAAGCTGTGAGGGATGTTCCCTTTATAGGACTTCCTCTTTCTCCTTTTATATTTTTATGGCAAATTCTATCTTAGAGAGCAAGGTGAATGTTTCTTGTTTTCTTTAAACTATTTGTTTTTAAAGAGAAAAAACTTGAAAATGATAATTTGTTATTAAATTGTAGAGTGGAAAGATGGGTCACTTACTTATCATCATCCTCAAGCTGGCTGTGCTTTAGAATCTCCTAGCCTCTTGAGTCTCAACCTTTAATGTACATAATAATGTGAAGAACTATACAAAAAAGATCTTCATGACCGAGATAATCACGATGGTGTGATCACTCACCTAGAGCCAGACATCCTGGAATGTGAAGTCAAGTGGGCCTTAGGAAGCATCACTACGAACAAAGCTAGTGAAGGTGATGAAATTCCAATTGAGCTATTCCAAATCCTAAAAGATGATGCTGTGAAAGTGCTGCACTCAATATGCCAGCAAATTTGGAAAACTCAGCAATGGCCACAGGACTGGAAAAGGTCAGTTTTCATTCCAATCCCAAAGAAAGGCAATGCCAAAGAATGCTCAAACTACTGCACAATTGCACTCATCTCACACGCTAGCAAAGTAATGCTCAAAATTTTCCAAGCCAGGCTTCAACAATATGTGAACCATGAACTTCCAGATGTTCAAGTTGGATTGAGAGAAGGCAGAGGAACCAGAGATCAAATTGCCAATATCTGTTGGATCATCGAAAAAGCAAGAGTGTTCCAAAAAAACATCTACTTCTGCTTTATTGACTATGCCAAAGCCTTTGACTGTGTGGATCACAATAAACTGTGGAAAATTCTGAAAGAGATGGGAATACCAGACCACCTGACCTGCCTCTTGAGAAACCTGTATGCAGGTCAGGAAGCAACAGTTAGGACTGGGCATGGAACAATAGACTGGTTTCAAACAGGAAAAGGAGTAGGTCAAGGCTGTATATTGTCACCCTGCTTATTTAACTTATATGCAGAGTACATCATGAGAAACGCTGGGCTGAAAGAAGCACAAACTGGAATCAAGATTGCTGGGAGAAATATCAATAACCTCACATATGCAGATGACAACGTTATGGCAGAAAGTGAAGAAGACCTAAAGAGCCTCTTGATGAAAGTGAAAGAGGAGAGTGAAAAAGTTGGCTTAAAGCTCAATATTCAGAAAACTAAGATCATGGCATCTGGTCCCATCACTTCATGGCAAACAGATGGGAAACAGTGAAAACAGCAGCCAACTTTATTTTAGGGGGCTCCAAAATCACTGTAGATGGTGACTGCAGCCATGAAATTAAAAGACGCTTGCTCCTTGGAAGAAAAGTTATGACCAACCTAGACAGCATATTAAAAAGCAGAGACATTACTTTGTCAACAAAAGTCTGTCTAGTCAAGGCTATGGTTTTTCCAGTAGTCATGTATAGATGTGAGAGTTGGACTATAAAGAAAGCTACGAGCCAAAGAATTGATGGTTTTGAACTGTGGTGTTGGAGAAGACTCTTGAGAGTCCCTTGGACTGCAAAGAGATCCAACCAGTCCATTCTAAAGGAAATCAGTCCTGAATATTCATTGGAAGGACTGATGCTGAAGCTGAAACTCCAATACTTTGGCCACCTGATGCAAAGAACTGACTCATTGGAAATGACTCTGATGCTGGGAAAGATTGAAGACAGGAGGAGAAGGGGATGACAGAGGATGAGATGTTTGGATGGCATCACCAATGGCCATGAGTTTGAGTAAGCTCCAGGAGTTGGTGATGGACAGGGAGGCCTGGCATGCTGCAGTCCATGGGGTTGCAAAGACTTGAACATGACAGAGCAACTGAACTGAACTGAATGTGCATAATGAGATTCATGTGGGGAATCTTATTAAAATGCAGCTTTTGATTCAGAAGTTCTGGGGTTGGCCTGAGATTCTGCATTTGTAATACACTCCCATGTGAGCTATTACATATTGATGCTGCTTTTCTGTGGACCACAGTTTGAGTAGCAAATAGAGAGGCCTTTAAAATATTCTTAGTACAGAGGCCACAATCCACCACATATTTGAATTCATCATATCTAATGTTAGATCCAGGAAACTGAATGTTACAGAAGCAACCTCAAACCAGAGTTAGGTCTAGCTAGAAGCCAGTGTTAGTCCAATTATGTGTTAGAATCCCTTGCACATCATTAAGGGTGCAATTTCTGTGCATCTATTGTCTTAAAATCTTTAGAACTGATACCGATGTAGGGAACCACTCTTCCAGCAGTCCTGGATAAGAATTCTTTCATTGCATGAATTTAGTGAAATTGTGTGGAAATTTTATTGTGCGCACAATCTTGGGGTGATGGTTTATAGCTATCAATTACTTTGTTAAAGAGCTGATAAACTCTGAGAGTTACCTGATAGCCTAATAGTTAGGATTCTGTGCTTTCACTCTCATGGTCCGGGTTCAGTCCCTAGTCAGGGAATTGAGATCCCACCAGCCATAAACCAACAAAACAAAGAAAAAGGAGCTGATAACTCCTAAAATATTACAATCCAATGATTTAAAAAGTCTAGATTAGAGATATATTATTGTTTACAAAAGGATCCTTTATAAAATGCTGCATAATCACTTTTAAACTAAACAAATAAATACTATTGATTATGATATAATTATTTAATATTACTAAGAACTAAGGAATGAGTGCATGCTCAGTCACTTCAGTCATGTCCAACTCTTTGGGACCCTATGGACTGCAGAATGCTAGCCTTCTCTGTCCATGGGATTCTTCAGGCAAGAATACTAGAGTGGGTTGCCATGCTTTCCTCCAGGGGATCTTCCCAACCCAGGGATTGAACTCAAGTCTCCTGCATCTCCTGCATTGTAGGCAGATTCTTTACCGCTGAGCCACTGGGGAAGCCCCAGGAAATAGGATGCCACCAGTTAAATAATGACACACCATACATCGTAAGACGTATTCTAATTTCAAAGATGTTAGAATTTTTTAAAGTGTGCCCTGGAATCAATGGATTATACTATTCAATTATGGAAATTCTCTGTACAAAGTAATTGTGCAAAGTATAAACCAGACTAGTGTGGACCCTGTTAGTTGCATATTTAAGTGTAAGGTGCATATATGCCTTACCTTTTCTGTAGCTGGCATCAGTTTTGATTGATTGATGCTTAGGCCTGTTTATATATTTTGAGTGTATGTATTCAAGAGTGCAAGGACATTAATCACCAAATCTTTTATAATAGTAGATACTTAGAAATGTTGTAATGTCTGTTAATATAAAATTGGTAATAATGAATGTTGATATGTCCACACAATGGGTTACTAGAGAACTATTAAGAAGCTTATATTTACTATCATAAAATAAATTCATGTTTTATTGATAAGTGAAAAATAGGAGCCTGTTTCAATAATATACATAGTTGTATGTGCATAAATATATAAAAAGGTATTTATCAAAATATTTTAAGTAGAGGATTATGGGTAATTTTATTTTCTTACTATTTTTTATACATTTTATTTGTAGTTTCATGCACTTAACAGGCATTTTTTTATAATCACAAAAAGACTGAAAGCCTATTTCTATTTTTAAAAAGTGATATTGAGGAGTTTATAATAATTAACTTGGGGGAAAATGTATGGGTATGATACTCTATATTATGGAGTCAAAACTATAGAAAATAGTTACAGTTCTTAAAGAGGAGACGTGCAATCATATCACAAATGATAGCCTGTTTTCTTTGGAGCAGAGGGACATGACTCTTAGTAAAATTAACAGGAGAAAGTCAAATATATAAAAAGTAGAGTATTAGTAAGGAAGATATGGATAAAATATACTGTTTTATACACACACACCCAGCCTTGGTTGCTATAAAAATGATGCTTGCTTGGTTCTGTAAAAGGAGGAAATATTTCAGAATTTATGGTAAAGTCATTTTGGAGGTATAGAAGGCTGCTTTGGAAAAGATTCCACATTAGTCCTGCTTTCTTTCAGGCTTAATAAAAAAGTGAGCCTGATCTGATGAATGGAACATTGTTAGAAGTCAGAAAATATTCCTGTTTCTCATTATGCTTTTCATTTGTCACATGACTTTGATGAAGGATCCTCATCTTAGCCTGAGTCATTAATCAAGTGAAGGTATTTAGAACGTTTTCTTTTAACATAGACATTTAATAAGCAAATACTAGTCAAAAATAAAACTATCTAAAAATAGTTTTGTTTTATTATACACTTTGAGGATCCAGTAAATCTTTTCTGCTTTTGAGAACAAAGAAAGTAAATTAATTTAGAGCTTAACAAGCCATTATATATATATATATATATATATATATATATATTTTATTTTTTTAAAGAAAAGCAGCAGCAGGTAATTTTGTTCTATATTTTCAGGTAATGAGAGGCTATTGGAGCAGGGGCAGGCATACAGGTGATGATTTTTACTGAAATAACCATAATTTCAGTGATAGATTTTGCCAGGTTAGGACTAGTGTTCGATAGGTTCTGTATTTCAAAGTTCTATATGAGATTTGGCTTGAAAAATGAGTCTATTGCAAAACTAATTTTGAAAAACCTTTCATTTTTTTCATTTCCACAGTATATTGACGAAGAAAACTGAGGTTCAGAGTAGGGTCCCATTCAAGCTCAGTGATAAGTACCTGGTAGGTGTAATGCCATGTGCTTTCCTGACACATTCGGTCATTATAACAATCCTGTCCCCTTGGCTAGGTAAATATCATTACCACATTTGTCCCATGAGTAAACTGACACTCAGAGAGGTTCAACAACCACCCTAGTGATGGTATACCTGTCTCTGTTCCTAGTCCTGCTTCTCTTCCTCCTATTCCTCCTCCAAAGCATTTTCTACTTGGGCACACTGCATCTTCTCCATCTTGGTTCTCTATGTTTGAGCTTGCTTTAAACCAATGAAATCATAGCATGTAATTCATAGTATTCCTAAAGACTTCCACTGAATTTGCTATTATTAGAAATGGCTGATCTCAAAACAGCAGCCCTGTGTGCGAATATGTTCAATAATGACAAACTCTAACCAGTAAATACTCAGAATAGTATGAAAGTTTTATTTAATAATTTTATAAGATCAGTGTGGGGAGTATGTCTGTACAAATTTCTCTATGTGTTTTTCTTCTATAGCAGGAAAATGATATATTTGTAACTTTAAATGTTACAAACTACCACACAATTGCACTCATATCACCTGCTAGTAAAGTAATGCTCAAAATTCTCCAAGCCAGGCTTCAGCAATACGTGAACCGTGAACTTCCAGATGTTCAAGCTGGTTTTAGAAAAGGCAGAGGAACCAGGGATCAAATTGCCAATATCTGCTGGATCATCGAAAAAGCAAGAGAGTTCCAGAAAAACATCTATTTCTGCTTTATTGACTATGCCAAAGCCTTTGACTGTGTGGATCACAAGAAACTGTGGAAAATTCTGAAAGAGATGGGAATACCAGACCATCTGACCTGTCTCTTGAGAAACCTGTATGCAGGTCAGGAAGCAACAGTTAGAACTGGACATGGAACAACACACTGGTTCCAAATAGGAAAAGGAGTACGTCAAGGCTGTATATTGTCACCCTGCTTATTTAACTTATATGCAGAGTACATCATGAGAAACGCTGGGCTGGAAGAAACACAAGCTGGAATCAAGATTGCCAGGAGAAATATCAATAACCTCAGATATGCGGATAGCACCACCCTTATGGCAGAAAGTGAAGAAGAACTAAAGAGCCTCTTGATGAAGGTGAAAGAGGAGAGTGAAAAAGTTGGCTTAAAGCTCAATGTTCAGAAAACTAAGATCATGGCATCTGGTCCCATCACTTCATGGGAAATAGATGAGGAAACAGTGGAAACAGTGTCAGACTTTATTTTTTTGGGCTCCAGAATCACTGCTGATGGTTGATTGCAGCCATGAAATTAAAAGACGCTTACTCCTTGGAAGGAAGGTTATGGCCAACCTAGATAGCATATTTAAAAGCAGAGACATTACTTTGCCAACAAAAGTCCGTCTAGTCAAGGCTATGGTTTTCCCAGTAGTCATGTGTGGATGTGAGAGTTGGACAGTGAAGAAAGCTGAGCACCGCAGAATTGATGCTTTTGAACTGTGGTGTTGGAGAAGACTCTTGAGAGTCCCTTGGACTGCAAGGAGATCCAATCAATCCATCCTAAGAGAGATCAATCCTGGGTGTTCATTGGAAGGTCTGATGTTGAAGCTGAAACTCCAATACTTTGGCCACCTCATGCGAAGGGTTGACTCATTGGAAAAGACCCTAATGCTGGGAAGGATTGGGGGCAAGAGGAGACGGGGACGACAGAGGATGAGGTTGGATGGCATAACCGACTCGATGGACATGGGTTTGGGTGGACTCCGGGAGTTGGTGATGTACAGGGAGGCCTGGCGTGCTGCAATTCGTGGGGTCGCAAAGAGTCGGACACGACTGAGCGACTGAACTGAACTGAACTGAACTGATTATAACTATTGGTGAAATGCAGTGAAAATGTGGGAAAAACAGAACCCTGGTAAACCGTTGGTAAGAATGTAGATTGGTACACCATTATGGAAAACAGTATGGAGATTCCTCAAAAAAGTGAATACAACACCACCATAAGATCCAGAAGTCTGACTTCTGAGTATATATATAGCCAAAGGAAATGAAATCAGTATCTCAAAGAGATATAAGGACTTCCCTGGTGGCTCAGATGGTAAAGCGTCTGCCTACAATGAGGGAGACCTGGGTTCAATCCCTGGGTCAGAAAGATCTCCTGGAGAAGGAAATGGCAACCCATTCCAGTATTCTTGCCTGAAAAATCCCATGGACAGAGGAGCCTGGTAAGCTATAGTCCATGGACTCATAAAGAGTCAGACAGGACTGAGCACATACACACACACATACATACACAGTGAAATATAATTCAGCCATAAAAAGGAACGAAGTTTTGCCATTTTCAACAGCATTGATGAACCTTGAGGACAGCATGCTAAGTAAAGTAAGCCAGAAACAAAAAGACCAACTGTATGACCTCACTTATATGTATAATCTGAAAAAGTCTACATTATGAAACTAGAGAGTGTAATAGTGGTTGCTTGGGGCTACGGGTTGGAGGAAATAGGGAGCTGTTGGTCAAAGAATACAAACTTTCATTTATACAGAGAATAAGTTCTTGGGATCTAACGAACATCATGGTGATTATTGTTAATCATACTGTACTGTATACTTGAAATTCACTAAGCGAGTGGATCTTAAAGGTGTTCTTACTATACACACAGACACACACGTGTACACATACAAAGTAACTATATGAAGTAGTAAGTAAGTGAAGTTGCTCAGTCCTGTCCAACTCTTTGCGACCCCATGGACTGTAGCCTGCCAGACTCCTCTGTCCACGGGATTTTCCAGGCAAGAATACTGGAGTGGGTTGCCGTTTCCTTCTCCAGAGAATATTCCCAACACAAAGATGGAACCCGGGTCTCCTGCAGATTGCAGGGAGATTCTTTACCGTCTGAGCCACCAGGGAATCCTCATATGAAGTAATGGATGTGTTAATTAACTTGATTGTGGTCATCATTTCACAATGTATATTATTATGTTGTACACCTTAAAAACCATATTGCACAATCTAAATATATCCAATTTTTATTTGCCAATCATACTTCAGTAATGGGGAAGGAAATGGCAACCCATTCCAATATTCTTGCCTGGAAAATCCCATGGACAGAGGAGCCTGGCAGGCTACAGTTCATGGGGTCACAAAGAGTCAGACACAACTGAGCGACTTCATTTCTACTTCTTCAGTAACGTTGGAAAAAATTATCTTTAATTTTTACTTTTTAAAAAAATGTTTATAGTATTAATGGACTAAAAATCTCAATGAGATGTCATTACTCAAGCTCTATTCTCTCACAAAATCTTAGAAATTTTTTCTTTTAATTTTCTTAAAATGCTCTCTAGGCTGGAAATGTTTCACAAACAGTTTTATGTTTATACTCACTGTGTAAATTTGGAACCCCAGGCAGGTGCTGGGCTGGTTACCAGTGAATTCATCTGGTCAGATGCTTCTGGTTGCTATTTTAAGGTCACTGTGCAATGTGTACTTTTTAGAAAATCTCCTTAGTGTGGTGTAGCAAAGTTGATTAGACTTCCACCTAAAGAAGAGCTTGGTTAGCATCTAAATCTCTATTTATCTATGTATTTAAATTGAAATATAGTTGTTTTAGGGCTTCCCTTGTGGTGTTAGTGGTAAAGAACGTGATTGCGAATACAAGAGACATAAGAGATATGGGTTTGATTTCTGCGCCAGGAAGACTCCCTGGGGGAGGGGATGGCAACCCACTGCAGTATTCTTGCCTGAAGAATCCCATATACTCAGGAGCTTGGTGGGCTATGTAGTCCATGGAGTCAAAAAGAGTCAGACATGACTGAAGCAAATTAGAAGGCATGAGTAGTTGATTTAAGAGCTTTGCTGGTAGCTCAGCTGTAAAGAATCTTCCTTCAGTGTAGGAGCTGTAGGAGGACATGGGTTCGATCCCTGGGTCAGGAAGATCCCCTGAAGGAGGAAATGGCAACCTACTCCAGTATTCTTGCTGGGAAAATTTCACGGACAGGGTAGCCTGGCGGGCTACAGTCCATGGGATCACAAAGCGTCAGAGATGACTGAGCACACATGGAACATGCTAACATGCAACATAGTTGACTTAAAAATTGTTTTTATGTAAGACTAGATAAAGCATAATTCTTTTTCTATCTTAGATATCATTTTTCAACCATGAATTAAATTTGTCTCAGTTCGGTTCAGTTCAGTCGTACGGTCGCATCTGACTCTTTGCAACCCCATGGACCGCAGCACACCAGGCTTCCCTGTCCATCACCAACTCCCAGACTTTACTCAAACTCATGTCCATTGAGTCGGTGATGCCATCCAAACATCTCATCCTCTGTCGTTCCCTTCTCCTCCCACCTTCAATCATTCCTAGCTAAGTCAATTAAAAATACTTTAGAATTACAAATGCATTATCATTATCCTTAGATATAGCAAGATCACATTTTCCAAGGTGGGATTTATAATTATAGGGGGAGGTCCTCATTGTCCTCTTAGTCACTTGTGTTGTGCTTAGTTACTCAGTTGGGTTGACTGTTCAGACACAATGCATTTTTCTGAAGAGTCTACTCTGTGTGACCCATAGCTACTTCCATGAGTATTTATCCTCCCTCTCCTACTAAAGAGAATGTGCCCTTGAGATAACACACCAGTTATATTAGGGGTAGTAGAATTAGTAGTGTTACTTATTGACTGCTTTTCACCTTTTGTGGGTCTCAGTGAAATGAAGACCAGCCCCTTCTCTCAATGATTGCTTCCTATCCATCCTGAATGTTGCTATTTACATTCTTCACAGTGATTTTTTTTTTTCCTATTTTGTTGTGGAAATTCATTTCCTTAGTAAACACAACAAAAACAGTTGTATATGAAGATACAAGACATTATTCGGTTAAAACAATGCACCGTTGCTTTTGTTATTTCATTCAGTTTCTCATCATTTGACTAAACTTCAAGCAAAACTAGCTTTGTCGTGTTGAAGAACATCCTACAAATGTATATGTGTATATGAAAGTAAAAGTGAAATTCACTCAGTTGTGTCTGACTGTTTGCGACCCCATGGACTGTATAGTCCATGGAATTATCCAGGACAGAATACTGGAGCGGGCAGCCTTTGCCTTCTCCAGGGGATCCTCCCAACCCAGGGATTGAACCCAGGTCTCCCGCATTGCAGGAGGATTCTTTACCAGCTGAGCCACCAGGGAAGCCCATATATGTGTATGTGTGTGTGTGTATATATATATATATATACACACACATATATATATATATATATATACACACAGAGCTTGTAAGTTCAAATCTGTTAAGTAATTATAATCATAAATTTTATGTGATATTTGCTTATCATTTATTTATATTTTGTCATTTGAAGTGTCTTGTCTTCAGAGAATACACATCCATTTCTGTAACTTTTTTTTATTAATAGTTCATTTGCACTTCCTGTGTACAATTCTTAAATGTATATTTATTAATATTTGCTTATTTAGTTATATAAAAGATAATCCCACAGGCAATTAGTCCCTCCCCACTGTCTTTATATGTTCATAATATATTCTTATGAAGGATTATTTGGTATAATTAGTCTTCTGTGGGCTTCCCTGGTGGCTCAGTGGTAAAGAATCTGCCTGCAATGCAAGAGACACAGGTTTGATCCCTGGGTCGGGAAGATCCCCTGGAGAAGCAAATGGCAACCCACTCCAGTGTTCCTGTCTGGGAAATCCCATGGACAGAGAAGCCTGGCAGGCTACAGTCCACAGGGTCGTAAGAGTCAGACACAACTTAGTGATTAAACCACCGTTCTTCTGTATTTAAAAGTCATGAGTGTCAAGCTGCTTTATCCACAAAAGAAATTCCTTTAAACTCAAAAGTACACACAGGTAGACATTTTATGAAGATTCAATTTTAAAATAGAATTAGTTCCCATCAGGCCCCACAAAACAAGGAGCCTTCTCTTAATAAGTTTGAAAGTACAAGTATAAATTTCAGTTGTGGAAATATTCTACAAGTTCACTATCTTGCCTAAGTAATTATTTTTGTCTTTCTATCTAAAAGATGGCTAAAAGCACAACAAATCTTTAGAAAGTATGGTTTTCCTTTCATTTTAGTAATTTTTACTAGTTAAGAAATTTGCTGTAAATGTTTGTTGAAACTAACTTTTATAAAATCATGATTTTTTTCTAGTTATAAACAATACAATTTCATTGTAAAGATTTATAAGATCAGAGAAACAGAAAGAAAAGAAAAATTATCAATGTTTTTACCAAGTAGCAAATTATCTTAAAAATGCATATGTATAAACATTTTAATGCCACTGGGATCGTATATGTTTACTTTTTTTCTCTTAACATATAATTTGCTCTTTAATGGAACAGCCGTCATATGAGATTTCTAAAATTTATTGAACTCCCCTGCCTCATCTTGGTCATTTAGATTTTTCACACTTTTCACTTTGATGTGTAATGGTTCAATAAACATCCTTAAACATAAATATTCATGTAGTTTTCTGGTAACTGCTTTAGATATTTCATTTAGAGTTAAATTACTGAATCAAAAGATTTGCATTTTCTCCCATACTCTACCCCCTCTTAGGTGATTTAATACTTTGGAGTTACTTTAATTTCCTTCTGCAAAGCAAGAAAAACTGATCTGATAAACTAATTTACACACAGTAGTGTGTGTAAATGTGTTTTCCCTCTCCCTCTCTCTTGTCTTTGGCTGATTTGAGAAAAGAGTTTATGGAGATAGAGGTTTATTTGAGGGAAGTTTATTGGAGAATGGTCTCAGCTACAATACTGGAAGCAGGTTTGAGCAGAAGGGAAACTGTGGTCTTCGGCCATCCCAAGGAGTTCAGGTCGCTCTTCAGATTTTTCTTGAATTGGGATAAGATTTGTACCCCATTCCTGCCCCCTGGGAACCCCCTTCTCACACTGACTGTTCTTAGGTCAAAGTGGGCTGTCCCAGAGGGGTGGAGTCTTGGGCAAGGCAGTGGACTAACTCAGCGGCTGCATGGGATGAGAACTTCATTCCAAAATGAGGGGTTGGAGGAGTGAACCATCGGTGCCATCCACTTGACATTATCAATCAAGAACAGTTAAGGTGAAAGTCAAAAGAATTGCCTCTCCATTGGGAGAATTTTTTCTTGCCTGGCACCTAAGCTGGAAGATGTATTTGAACGAGTTCTCCCTCAAATCTCTTCCACCTCTTAGAACTCTACTCTAGAATTCGAAATAACATTTACTTATGTGCTTCCTGGGTAGTACAAGCGATAAAGAATCTTCCTGAAGTGCGGGAAACCTGGGTTCAATCCCTGGGTTGGGGAGATCCCCTGGAGAAGGAAATGACAACCCACTCCAGTATTCTGTCCTGGAGAATTCCATGGACAGAGGAGCCTGGTGGGCTGTAGTCCATGGGGTTGCAAAGAGTTGACACTACTGAGCAACTAACACTTTCACTTTTTCACTATGATGTCTGAAGGAGGCATCTAGAGGCATTTACTGACAAAGCAGTGGTGTTAAACACTACGTATTTTATATATCAGTGAAGAGTTTATTAAGTCCAACTGTGAAAATAATTTGCTGATTATATAACAAAGTGACTTACCATATTTTGACCATTAAACCACATTTTGGCAATTAAAAAAAATTTATGTGTATTCCTGATGAAGAAACCCCACCCCCAAAAAAAGATCTACTCTTAACTCTTTATTAAGTATTTATTGTTTAGATAGTGTTCTCTGGGGACAATTTTATTTCTGTTGTGTATGGTTGTACTTGGTGAATATTCAGATTGTTTTTATTCTCTAAGATGAAAATTCAGCATCACTTAACAACACTAAAATACTTAGTAAAAGCACAATTCTTTGTTGCCATAGTCTGTATGCAGAGATGGAGTGAATATGGTGAGAGTCATTTAGAGTACATTCTACCTTGTCTCTCCTACCGAATGCAGCTATAAATCCTGGACTGAATGCATAGAACAAGTATTTGCAGATCCTAAAAAATAAATGGTAGCAGATGTGGTGGGGAAGGAGACCACGGTTTGAAGAAAATAGTGGTTAAATTCATCGTGTTTTCCTCTGGTATCCTCTAGCTTAGGCTCAAGGCAACCAGAATCTGTAAGTGCACATAGAGGAGTAAGCAGGAAGAGCTTCAAAAGTTTTTTAGTCCAAAGTATAGGATCAGGAAAGTGGCTTCCTGACACTGTCAGTGACATCAGTGAAGGGTTATAGGTGCCTCAGACTCTGGGGGAATAGAACTTTCTTCTCAGATTGGAGGATGATGTAAGATCCCAAGAGAGGAGGTAAACCCTTATTGTTGTTTTTCTGTATCTGTCCTCCCACGGCTTAGTCCAGAGGTGGATACAGTCACAGTACTGAGTGGCAGAGAAGGATAAACAAAGTGCCAGGTTTTTTACTGAAGAACTGAAAAGGGGAGCTTCAGGAACTCACAGAGTAGAGGGAAGGTTGCACTAGACGAAAGTTTGGGAAAGGGACTCCATAGAGCCGTTTATGATTTTCTGAGGTCACACAAGACACTACCGAATTGATATCTCTTTGCTCCTCCAGCCAAAATGTATGAGAGTTCCAGTTGTTTTACATCTTCACCAGCACTTGGAATTATCTCTTTTTAATTTAGTCTTTTCCGTTTGTATATGGAGTGATGTATGCTTTTTGTGTTCTGTCTAGTAATTCTCTAACCAAGTATTGTAAAACCCTTCTCTACTTTCTTCTTTAAATTTTATAGATTCATCATTTATAGTTAGGTCTGTGATCAATTTCAAATTCATTTTTATTTGCAGTGTAAAATGAGTTGAGGCTCAATTTCCTACATGAATATCCAGTTTTCTAGAACTCCTTGTTGAAATCACTATTCTTTCTTCATTGAATTATTTTGGAACGTTTGTTAAAAGTCAATTGACTATATATGTATGGGTCCATTTATGGAACTTGTGCATGCATGCTAATTTGCTTCAGTCGTGTCCAACTCTTTGCAATCCTATGGACTGTAGCCTGCCAGGCTCCTCTGTACATGGGATTCTCCAGGCAAGAATACTAAAGTGGGTTGCCATGCCCTCCTCCAGGGAATCTTTCCAACCCAGTGATCAAATCCAGAGCTCCTGCATTGCAGGAGGATTCTTTACCACTGAGCCACCAGGGAAGCTCCCTTTATGGAATGTACTTTATTCTGTTGATCTGTGTGCCTGTCCTTAAATCAATACTGTATTGTCTTGATGACTGTGGCTTTATAATGAATCTTGAAATCAAAGAGTAAGTGCTTAAAATTTGTTCTTTTAAAAAATTTAGTCTAGGCTATTTGACGTCTTTAGCATTTCTATTTAAATCTCAGAATCAGCTTGCCTATTTTTATCATAAAGCTGTCTGAATATTTACCAGGATTTCACTGAAACTGTATACCTCTTGGAAAAGAACTGACCTCTTAACAGCATTGAGTCTTCTAATCTATGAACATAGTATATGTCTCACTTAGCTAATTTTCATTAATTTATTGTAGCAAGTTTTTATAGTTTTGCTTATACAAGTTTTGCATATACAAGTCTGGCACATATTTTATTTTATATAAGAATTTCATGTTTATTTATGTACTAAAAATAACATGAAAATTTTAATTTTGCACTTGTTTCTTGCTAGTAAGTAGAAACAAATACTTCTTAAATATTGATTTTATAATCTGCTGCCTTTATAAATTGACTCATTAAATCTCGTAGGCTTTTAGTAGGTTCCTCGGGATTTAGTACATTATGTGAAAACAAAGACATTTAAATTTTACTTTTTTCTTTCCAATATTCATGCTTTTTATTTTTCTTTCTCCCCTTATTGGTCTAGTTTGGACCTCCAATAAAACACGAAGTGATGAGAGTGGCCATTATTTCTTGTTCCCAATTATGGGCTGTGGTAGGGGAGTATTTAATATTTTAACATTAAGTATGATGCTAGCTTGTAAGAGTCACAAAAATCCTATATCAGGTTGGGGGAATTATTTTCTATTCCTAGTTCATTGAGAGTTTTTATCATGAAAGAGTATTAGTTTTTGTACCAACTGAGATGACTTTATGAGTTTTCCTTTATTTATGTGTTGAATTACATTTATTGATTTTTCAAATGTTATTCATCCTTGAAATTCTGCAATAAACTATTAATTCATGATGTATTATCATTTTTCTATACTCCTGCATTAAATTTGGTAATATTCTGCTATGAATATTTACAACTATATTCATGAGAATTTTGGTCGGTAGTTGTTATTTAAATTAGAAAATATTTTTAGTAATGCCTTTATCTGGTTTTCGTGTTAGAGAATTGCTAATCTTCTAAAATGAGTTGAGACATTTTTGAGGAAAATTTATATAATATTGATATAATGTACTTCTTAATATTTGATATAATTCATTAATGAAGCCACTCGAACCTAAGTTTCCTTTGTATTTTTATATTTTATCTAAATAAGCAAACATATAATATTGAATTCTGTTTTTCATAATATTCCATTATTATCCCTTTACTAGCCAAAAAATATGTAGTGATGGTCCTCTTTTATTCATGGTATTAATACTTTATTTTTAAAATAAGTCTAGCTATATGCTTATCAACTATATTGATTTTTTTTAAAAAACAACTGAACTTTTTATTTCACTGTTCTATTGTTTATTTCCTATTTCATTGATTGTTTTGCTCAATTTTTCATTCTTTTCTTTTCTCTACTTTAGTTTTAACTGGCTTAAGTTGTTCACGGTGGAAGCTTAGACTGTGAATTTTAGGACTTTTTTCCTTTCTAATGTCAACACTTGATGTTATACCTTTTTTCCCATAACACTGTTTTAGCTGAATTGGATAAATACTGACATGCTGTGCTTTCATTGTCATTTAGTTAAAAATATTTTCTAATTTCCTTTGTGATTTCTCCTTGACCATGGGTTATTCAAAAGGCTATTATTTAATTTCTAAATATTTGGGGATTTTCACAGATTTCCCTCTTTTGATATGTACCTTAACTCCAGTTTGGTCAAAGAACATGAATCTTTTTCCATTTCAATTATTTGAAATTATATTTAATGGCCCAACTTTTATACATATGGCCCAACAATGGTAGAAAACACAATCTTTCAAATGCTCATGGACCATTCTTTAAGAATGTATTCACTGCCATTGTTGGATGAATGTGCTGTTGGTGTCACTTAGGTGTTCATGCTGTGCCCCGGAGACATTTGCAAAAGTGCCTCAAATTTCTTTAGGTGAAAGTTTGATAGGCAACTGTGTTAGAGAGTAGTAGCTATCTACCCAGAATCTGTTTTCCCCTATTTCTGTAGAATTTTATTTTGGCGTGTGGTTGACCAGCTAAATATTATATTTCTCATTTTTCTCTGTAGTGGCATATGGCTGAATGACCATGCTCTGAACAAGTTGTGAATTCCCTAAAGGGAATGGTGTGTCCCTCCATTCTGCTGCATAGAATGTGGATATGGTGGTAAGCCATCTTGTACTATGTAGGGTGTGGGCAGAGCCTTAGGGATGGTAGATCAGTAAGATAGAATTTGGGTGCCTGATCATAACAGCCTGGGATTGCTTAAAATCAGGAGAAATAAATGTCTTTCTAGTCTAGTCTGTTGTTATTTCAGCTGTTGATTCTTAATCACAGTGAATAATTGTTCATTTCACCAAGTTCAATCAAAAATGTTCCATATCAATCTTATCATATTGAATAGGTACCAAGCTTACAGATTTTTTTTTTTTTTTAAGAAATGGTTTTGTTGCTTGAAAATAAGGTTTATTCAGTCTTTATTTCCCCATTTTTATTCCCTCTGGGTACAAAAATGTGTGCATGCATGGGTGTGTATATGCAAACACACACACACATACACACACATATTTTACTACTCAAACTCATTCTAGGAAGAGCTTGAGATGCTTTGAATGTGTGAGATTGTTGCACAAATGACTACTGGCTTGGTGGTCTCTTGCACATCTATTAATAGCCCAGGCCCAGGCATACTAGTAGAACTTCAGCCCTTAAAAAATATGGGTTAGGTCTAGATTCATGTAGGTGTGGCTCTGTTTTCATGAAGTTCATCTAAAATACAATATGTACTCTCAGTTGTCAGACTAGAGCCTTTTTTTTGTTATATCAGAAAATATTTTTTCCTATTATTCCTTTGAATATCGATGCTTCCCCTGCTCTCATTCGGAAGTTCCTATTATATTGATACTATGATTGGTTTTTTTTTTGATCTATACTTTTATTGGTTTATATATATATATGTATATTTTCGATCTCTTTACCTTTGTGATCTGAGTTCTAGAAGAATTTCTCTGGTTTGTCTTTTCCTTCTAAATTCAGGTTTGGTTGTTTTTTTTTCCTGTGTCTAATTTGCTGATCAGTGTCTCCTTTGTGATAAATTTGGGAATGAAAAAGTTGAGGATTACATGAATCTATATATATTAAGCGACCGCCCTAATAAACATCAGCTTTCTTTTCCTATGGTGTTTTACTTTCTAGCTTTCCTGTTTTATTCCTCAGCACTCATTGTTTTCATGCTTAGCATTCTTTTTGTCTCAGTTTTACTTAGATAATAAGATTTTTTTTAAGAATTATATGTTAGAAACAATAAAGATTTGAATGGAATGCTAAGATGAAATCTATGGCTATTTACTTATCTGGTTCATAATCTATACAACAATGTTATCACTACTACTATTTTAAGAATAACTAAAATTATTTAGTATGTATCAGGCATTGATGTTCTACATATATTAATTTATATAATCTTTACAATAACATATAAGTTAGGTATCATTATTATTCTCATTTTATTGAATATATAACTAAGGCACCATTTTGTTACCCTATTATCTTTATTAATATTATTTTTTAAAAAACAATTGAGTACTCATCTATTTTTAAGACATTTTATTGAAGTATAGTTGATTTACAATGCTGTGTTAGTTTCTGGTGTTATAGCAAAGTGATTTAGTTTTATATATATATATTCTTTGAACTTCACTATGAGCATTGCTTTTTTCCTTTCCTCACATAATATAGACAAACCTTCCTCGCAGACCTAAAGCTAAGAACTCAGAATCTGACTACAACAAATGTGTTGAAATTGCATCAGGATTTTTGCATTTTACTTAATTTTTTCCATTGCCTTAGTTTGGGTCCTAAGCTTCTCTAGCTTGATTTATTACTGTTGACTTCTAACTGGGCCCTAGTCTTCAATCCCTTCTTCATCTGTGTCTTCTGCTATACTCACCGCTAGAATAATTTTGATCATTTATGTAATTGATTTAAAAAATTAATGGCTGCTCGGGCTTCCCAGGTGGCTCAGCGGTAAAGAATCTGCCTATCCATGCAGGAGACACAAGAGACATGGGTTCAATCCCTGGGTTGGGAGGATCCCCTGGAGTAAGAAATGGCAATCCACTCTAGTATTCTTGCCTGGAAAACTCCACGGACAGAGGAGCCTGGTGGGCTACAGTCCATAGAATTGCAAAGAGTCCAACAGCACTGAGCACACACACACAATGGCTACTAAGTAACGATTAGGAGATCTTACTCAGTCCTCCTAAAAACTGAATCCTGACCTTGCTTATCTCTCTACTGCTGTGGCTTCTAACTGAAAGTAACTAACCCAAAGGCTCTTATCCACTCACAAATCATCATGCCTTTGATGCTGAATAAATTTACCACTCTTGACTAAGTACAACTGATAAGGCTATGCTTCTTTTTTTTTCCCTTGGAGGGAGTTAGGTTGTAATAGTAATTTTACTGTTTACTAAGGGCTTATGTTGGACCAGAGTGTGTGCTAAACCCTTTGCATGCCTCTACTTTGTAGGGGAAAGCTGAGGTTTAGAAAACTGGCTTGCCCAGTGTCAAACATTTAACAAGTATGGCTGCTAGGATTTGAATGTAAGGGCATTCTAACTGAAGCTTGAGTTCTTCAAGTTCTGACTGCTTTCTGCAAATTTCCTGCTTTGAAGAATAAGAGGGATGGAACTGACCCTGCAAACAAAACATAGGCACCCAGTTTACAAGAGGTAATGAGATAAATTGCATCTGGGTAGCTCTGTTGGGAGGAATTTGAACGTTGTTACTGTCCATTAGCTGCAGGTAATTGTAAGGTCTGTTGAGTCTAGAACTTGGCAATGTGTTTGGCAGTACTGATAAGCAGAAGGTGGAGTATTTTCCTTTTTTCTTTGGTTAAAGATCAGCTCACTTCTTTCATGTTTTGTTTTTATTTGCTGATAAAGAAGATGAATAAGAGGATAACAGGGGTGAACACTTAATCATGTTCCTTTCTATTATGAAGTGATGTAAAAACATGGTTGGCTTTATCTAGACGGATGTAGTTTTATGAAATTAACATGAATGGTCTTTTAGTTTGACTTACAGAGTCACTACACAAACACTTTCTGGAAAGGTCACCTGGACTTCCAATGGATCTTTTTTGGCATTCATGATTGTCACTTCCTGATTAGTGTGAGACCAGATTGATATCCATTTAGCAGGTAGAAATACATTTAATTATATTTTGCTTTAAAGGAGAATGTTTAAGTCAATAAAATAGTTGCCTAGAAATTGAAATTGTGGTAACTTGCAATAATTCACTCTTCAGCCTTCTGAATGATGTTTTTAAAGTCTGTCACTCATTCTTCCTTTCTTATTTTTTTCAGATATCAAGAAATAGGGATTTCCAATGCACTTATGTCTGTGCTCAGTCACTCAGTCATGTCCAACTCTTTACAACACCATGAACTGTAGCCCTCCAGGCTCTTCTGTCCATGGAGTTTTCCAGGCAAGACTACTGGAGTGGGTTGCCATTTCTTGCTCCAGGGGGTCTTTCCAACCCAGGGATTGAACCTGCATCTTTTATGTCTCCTGTATTGGCAGGCAGATTCTTTACCACTGAGCCACCT
This sequence comes from Giraffa tippelskirchi, assembly GCF_054371585.1. Classification (NCBI taxonomy): domain Eukaryota; kingdom Metazoa; phylum Chordata; class Mammalia; order Artiodactyla; family Giraffidae; genus Giraffa; species Giraffa tippelskirchi. The sequence continues at coordinate 137,676,391 of NC_137283.1, forward strand.
GGGAAGCCTCCAATGCACTTAGCTTATACCCAGTAAAGGGTGAAGGAATTAATTCATTTAGCATGTCCATGACAACACTAAATTAATGATTCAGGGTAGTTAAAATTTCAGCAGATGCTTTATTGATCCAAAATATAGTTTCAATTTAGCGAGTTGTTTAGAATAGCTCATCTGTCATTAAAAAATAATCAATTGCCAAAGGCTTGAAAAGGCCTATGACAAGCAATGGAAAGTTTGTATTTTAAAATTATAATATAAAGTTCTTGAATTGATATACATTTTCTATTTTTATAGTATTTTTGTGGTGATAAATAGTATAGTGTTTCATTATTTACAAACACATTATCTACATTTTATATCTTTATACAATAGTTACAGAATAACTGCCTTGTGGTGATAAATAGCAGAACACTTTACATTATTTTAAAATTCATTAACCAAGAAAATAACACAAAGTTGTTTCATTTTCTTTTAAATTCATATGTAGGATAAACTTTCAATATGGGTTTTGGTTCTGTAACACATGTTGGAAAATGTGACTTTTTAAAATCACAGTAGCATTGACGATCTTTGAGAGTTTTTAAAAATGTAGTATTTATTTATTTGACTACTCCGGTTCTTCATTGCACCATATGGACTCTTAGTTGCAGCATGTGGCATCTATTTCCCTGACCAGGGATGGAACCTGTGCCCCTTGCATTGAGAGGGCAGAATCTTAGCCACTTGACTACCAGGGAACTCCTGGTCTTTCAGAGTTTTAAACCCCAAAAGGAATTTGTTTTAATAGTTTGTTATCAGTCATCTGAAGCTGTAATACTTGGTCTCTAGAGCTCTTTCACTGTATGATGTGAATATGCATGATGCATGCAAGAAGGAATAATATTTCACATTACATGTAAGATTATTGAATCTTACATCTTTGGGATGTTGCAGGTGGGGTGAAGTGGAAAATTAATTAGTCTATTAGAGTAGAAGTGCATTGTGGTATATGAGTCAGTCCTTGCAAGATACAGGGAAGTTGTATAGCCTTTGTGAGTGATCCATATGCCACCAGTAAATCTCCACCTAGATCAAACAGAAATAACTTAGGAATTAAGATAACTAACATTTATTTGTAGCTAATTGTGTACCAGGCACAGTCCTACACATTTAAGGTGTAAGAAGTCATTAGCCCTAACAAAAATCTCTTGAGATAGATATTGACATTAATTAGATACCAGTAGGTCCAAGTATTTCACAGATAAAGCAAATTGAAGCATGGAGTGGTTAAATAACTTGCTGCCTAGCCAGAAAGCGATGGAACTGGGACTGAATGCTGGCAGTATGGCAGTCAACACTCTTAACTATTTCATTAAATAAATGTCTCCCTTAGGATTTAGATTTAGATCTAAGTCATAGAAATAATCTGTTTTCCTGGCTTTATTTATTTATTTTTCACTTAAGATAGAAGCTTCCTGCCAATAAATGTCTCATTTATTTGGAATTTATGTCTTAAGGATATTCAAGCCCTAGAGAATATTTTATTACGCAGTGGTCAGTCTAATGTTGAGCTTAAGTCATTTCTGAATTCAGTCCTTTCATTTGTATTTTATGAAGATACAGAGAATATTCTCTGAGTTTCTTATGATTTACTGCTGAGTCTTTCAAGATATTTCTTCTACCTTTCTCCTCTTTTCCTTGTTTACAAACACCAACCTAGGTTAGGCTCTATTCTGTCTCCTCAGTTATAGTCCTAACTCTACTTTCCATACAATCTGTTTTATAGATTAATTTACCCAATGCTCTGATTGCAAAACCTACCAATGGCTCTCTATTTTTCTGTGTACACTCAAACCCCTTTGTCTGACAGCCATGGCATCGCTGGTTTGGATCTAACTACCTTTCTAGTTTTACCTGAAAATTCATAACAATCAGGGAGGCTAACATATATTGAGCACTTACTATATGTGAAGCACTGTGCTTGTTTCTGGTCATATAAAGATGAATATGACATACTGTGTGCATTTATGAGTATCACAGTGATTGTCTCTAATTTTCACAGAAATCATATGCAGTATGTACAATTAATAACTCCACTTTACTAAAGAGCAGACAGGCTTGAGAATGTGCCTAACTTATTCAGTGTCACAAGATCCCTAAGTGATAGAGCTGGAATTCACATCCTCACTTTCAGGTCCAATAATATACTGCTTGTCATCATTCTGAACCTAAGCCATCTTTAACTCTACTGGACCACTCACTGGCTCCCTTTCCCCCCAGCTTTATTGAGACATAATTGTCATATAACATGGTGTAGCTCACTGCTCCCCTTACATGCCACACTTTTTCCACTTCATGGTCTTGTCTTATTGTCATAACATCCTCCTTGAAAGTATTTTTCAAATTCTGTTTCCCATCTCTGTTGAGTAGTGATTGCCCTTCGAGGCTGTGGATATATTTGACCTTTCCTACCACAGAACTAAAGTTGTTGTTGTTGTTGTGTGTGTGTGTGTGTGTGTGGTAAACTCACATAGTGCTATGTCCTTTCTTGATTATACAAACTATATATGGCTCCTGTACCTTAAGGGTTTCTTGAATTTTGAGATTTAACTTTATATTTCTAAAAGTGCCTACCAAAAATCTGGGAGCAATCAGTATGTTCCCCTAAATTCATGCTGTTAAATGATTACTTTCCCTTCTTCTCAGAAGGAAACAAGAATGGGTTCTAATTTATTATTCTACTTGCCATTTTCAGCATTTAAAGAATTGTCATTAACAGCCTTTTATGTAAAACTTGTGATTTATTTGGCTCTTTAAGGTACCAAGCTGAGCTTAATCAAGTGTGCTAATTTTTTAAACAATAAAAGTTTATGATGATGTCATGTAATAAAGTTCTCAGGGAAGCTGATTCAGACTTTCCACCAAAGAGTTGTGTTGGGCATAGACAACATAAACATCAGCCACATTTTAGCACAACCTTCATCATTCTCCAGTGGTTTGACTTTTCTGATGCTGTCTAAACTTAAACACAAAAGGAAACCCCACCTTATATGGATGACTTAGAATGGAAAAGAAGCTCCACAGCTTTCCTGTTTGGCTGGTGACTTTGACCTTTTCCACACGTGCATTTGCTTTGAACTCCTCCTAAGTTAGGTGCTGAGAAAATATAAGTTATAATTAACATGCTTTCTTTGGGTTTCCCTGAACAAAACACTTTCTCTCATGATGTGCTGTGCATATTTACTTTGAATGAATTAGAGTTTTGAATTTACATTTAGAAAGAAGATAATGTGACTGATACTTGTGTCTTTGCTTTTCATCTAAGACTGTAGGATTGGGCCCAAATGTGAAGGGAGTAAAACAGGGGAGAACCTTCCTGTTTAGCCACAGAATAACCAGGGATAAGAAGCTGAGCATATAGGCTCTAATTAAATGTTTTATTTTTCATTGTCATGAAAACTAACCTATGGTATTACTGTGTAGCTGCTAACCAGCTGTTTCCTTTCTATTGTGGTTTTTATGAGCTCTCTAAATTTATATATCATTTGGGATTCTGAAGCATAATGAACTATTGCTTGTAGTTTCAAGGTCGGTGGTTAGGATTTTGTTTATTTTTAGATTTTTAGTTTAACAAGTTTAAAATGTTTTCTCTAATTGCTATTATGAGTATGTGAATGTTTATTGAAGCCTGCCCAGAATGGCCCCCATGCTCAAGTGGGGAAAATGTTGAATGAGTTAATAAGCTAGTTAAAATCCACCTCTCTCATCTGCCCTTCACTATTCTGCCAAACATATGATTGTCTTAGTTTCCCATTTAGCATTAAAGTTGGAAACTTGGACGCTGAAGCAGAGGCATTCATTTGCCTACAAATTTATACATAATAATAAACATTGTATTCACGTAACAGCAGCTTCTGTTATTTCATGCCTTCACTGGCCTAATGCCAGAATTTCACCAACAGGAGAAAATCCTTTGTTTTGTCCCATTAAATATTGTTTGGGATCAGACAGACCATGGAATTATAAACCAAAGACATATGGATAGTATATCAGTATCACTATTCAGGATTCACAAGTTACAATGTAGGAACATAATGGAATATGTTTATGTTTTCATTTTTATGATTAGGTTGTGAGTAAGTTTTAATAATAACATAATATTTGCCATATTATTGAATTAGCAACTGGGAGCTATGTCATGATACCTTAATCTATGGGCTCTGCAGGCCATGTTATGATAGGGTAAAGTGAAGTTGCTCAGTCGTGTCCGATTCTTTGCGACCCCATGGACTGTAGCCTACCAGGCTCCTCCGTCCATGGGATTTTCCAGGCAAGAATACTGGAGTGGGTTGCCATTTCCTTCTCCATATTATAGGGTAGCTCCAGTCAGTATCTTCTAGCAAGGAACTCTAGCAGAGTATTATGAAATACTTTACAAGTCAGTGTTTGCAATTGAATGCAAAAGATTGATAATGTATACATTCAAGATGTACGCATAGCACATTGGTTTTCTTTGATTTAATATATATTTGTATAATAATTAGAAGAAATTAGTAGCTTTGACAATAGTTTTAAAGAGCCAAAACGAGGAACTAAGTGAAATAGGATGACAGCTAATATGTGTTCTACATAGTTGACATGCTACAAGTAATTGAGAAAATGTAGATGGACATGAATAGGTGGAGATAAAGTGATGGAATTCATGGTGCCAAACTCTGAGATTTTACTGGGGAGGCTGAAACTCAGGCCTCTGGGAAGGTGGAGTGAACTAATAAAACATCATGCTCAATCATTGCTGAGAGCCAAGTGAATGAAGTTAGTAGGAGGCTATTACTTAAGGTCTCAAAGGTTAACAGAGGCAAAGCCGTTTCTAGGATGGCATATGTTCTTTGGATGAAGACAAGGATAGTCAGTGGTTAACAAGTGAATGAGAAGTATTATCTAATATTAGATGTTTTGCTATCAGATCAAGCAAGACAAAGGGACTGACCCGACAGGCAGTACACAGGGCTGCCCTCAAGAGGTGAATGGGATTAAATAACATTTCCCATCAGAAAAACCAGAAAATCATTTTAATACAAAGATTATGGGTTTTTCACTCGCTTTTCTTAATTTTCTTCACTTAATCTTTTAAAAAGTTCCAGTGACTGGAAGTTTCATGGGGTCCACAAAGCCGTAAATATCACATGCAGAAAGATAAATGGAAAATTTTGCAGTTAGCTTAAGAGACTAACCACTTAAGTGGAAAATGGGGAGGAAGAACAAGCTTAAGCACTTTGCATGAAAATAAAAAATTTAAAAGCGAAATGAAGCACTGTATTCAGATGTTTAAAATTTAATCTTGTTTATGTCACAAATTAACTGTGTGACTCTTGGCACCAAATCTTTTTAGATTCTTAATTTCCCTATCTGAGAAAGAGGGTGTAGGATAAGATCATCTTTGGAGTTCTATCTGGATTTAATTTTATAATTTTATAGTTTAGAGGCTTTCATTAAGCATAAATTCAACATGAAGCAGTGCTCTGACATATGATGCCCAAAATCTAATTCATTAGGAGAAATACAGAGACTAGATCATCCCACGGTATTCAACACCAGTCACTTCATTTGGCTGGACAATCAAGTTCTGGCTGCCATATATTTGGAAGGATATTGGAAAATTAATAGCACATCTGGAGGAGGGTGACTAAAGTGTTTATGATTCTGGAAACAATATTATGGAAAAAATGGTAGGATGAACTAGGGTTCATTATCCAAGGCCAGAGAAGAAGGAGGCTCCCAGAAACTTTCTTCTAATGTCTCTTCTTGAAGCTCTAGGCAGAAGGTTATAAGATTTTCCTAAAGGCTACATAAAAATAGATAAAATAGGATGTTCTAATGATTAAAGTTTTATAGTAATAAATTGGATTGCTTTGTGATGAAGCTATTTCCTCACAAGGGTAATGTTTAGGGAAAAGTTAAACAACTATGTCTGTCTGGGTAGAAAACTCAATTTCATGACCTCAAGGGTCCCAGGCACTCAAACTTACTTCCATCCTATGATTTTATGAATACTGGTGTTAGTTTTGAAATTACAATTTAAAAAATTCACATACTAATTTCAGATGTGACTATTTTTAAGGCACACTACCTAGCTATTTTTTTGATTAATCAGGAATAAAATAAGTTTTGTTGTTTGTTGCTCAGTTGCTCAGTCATGTCCAACTCTTTGCAACCCCATGGACTGCAGCATTCCAGGCTTCCCTGTCCTTCACTGTCTCCCAGAGTTTGCTCAAACTCCTGTCCATTGAGTTGATGATGCCATCCAACCATCTCTTCCTCTGTTACCTCCTTCTCCTGCCTTCAATCTTTCCCAGCATCAGAGTCTAGAAATATGTTAAAAATTGTCAAAACTCTGACGATTCCATTTGGATCTAAATAGGAAAACTATAAGAAGCTGCAACACAATCTAGAGGTTCTCAGCAGCTCCTCTGCCTCTTTCTTTCACAAGGATTTCTCTCAGCACATTTCTTTTCTATCTTATCCTGTCTTGACATCTGCTTCTTGGATGATCTGAACTGACATAGGGATAAATGAACAATAGACATTCACTATTTATTTGAATTTTAGCTGTTTTACTCTTCTCTCTATGATTCCAAATTAATTTGTTTTCTTTCTATGAACAGTTTCTTCCTGTTGATGGATATAGAGTTAAGGTGAGTTGGAATTTTGTTAATTTTTAATGGAAAAGTAGGAGTGATCTTCCTGTTTGTTACAAAACAACTCATTATTTTAGAAGAATGATAGTTTAGAATTTACTGAAGAATTTTAAGAAGAAATGAATATTTTAAGTGAAAGTATTTCATATCACTTAATCTTAGTCTTTACATCTAAATGGACTAGTAAAATCTACATTGGTGTACAGGATCACTATATATGTGTAGACATGACTTTGAGGAGGGCCAGCTAAAGGGTAGTAGAGAGAGTCAAACACCTCACCAGGCAAAAGTCCCTCCACTGTCTGGATTTGCTGTCAGCTCCTCCTCTGTCTCTTCTGCTGGCATGTCCAGCCGGTGAATCTCAGATGACCCAAAGCATGGAATTTCCTGCAAGGTAGCAGAAGGGACAGGAAACACCATGTGCTTCCTGGTTTTGGAGGTGGCACAGGGATATGGAGCAGCCAGTAAAAGCAAACAGCTTGAAGTGGGAAGGGATTTGGTGACCTTGTCAACAGAGTTTTGCTTTTCAGCAGAATGATACAATCATTTGTCAAACTTCAGTCTGAACTCAGTGAATAACTACTGGGAACACTTACTGGCTATTCTTTGGTGGCTCAGCAGCAAAATGCAGGTTTGATCCCTTGGTCTGGAAGATCCTCTGTAGAAAGAAATGGCAACCCACTCCAGTATTCTTGACTGGGAAATCCCATGGACAGAGGAATCTGGTGGGCTACAGTCCATGGGATCGCAAAGAGTCAGACATGACTTAGTGACTAAAACAACAAACAATAACAACAAACCCACTTCTTGCAGAATATTTACTTTCAAGAAAAGTGTTAGTCACTCAGTCATGTCCAACTCTTTGTGATCCCATTGACTATAGCCCACCAGATTCCTCTGTACTTGGAATTCTCCAGGCAAGAATACTGGAGTGGATAGCCATTCCCTTTTCCAGGAGATGTTCCTGACCCAGGGATCAAACCTGGGTCTTCTGCATTGCAGGCAGATTCTTTACCGTCTGAGCCACAAGGGAAAAGCTCCAATCTAATAAGGTGGAGAGGATAACTACTGGCTAATTCAGGGAAGAAAAACAAAGATAGATCTGACCTTCACTGCCTTGTAGTATGCTGGTGCTCAGTAGTGATAAGCAGACATTATTTTGCCCTGGAGTCAGGGAAGGCTATTCAGGAATCCCTTCACTGAGGAGAGTCTTGAGAAAAGTTGAGGAGAATAACAATATGTTTAGATGGAGAGAAGGGTGCAGTCATTCTAGTTAAAGAGAACTGCTGCAGACCTTGGCTCTGAGGCAAAGACAATGATTTGTGAATGGAAGCCAAGAACTTGGGTAAACCTTTCAGGTTCTTAAACATGGTATAAAACACTATATATCAAGAAGTAGAGTGAGGCTTTAGGAAAAAAAATATTTCAATTATTTAAACATCTCTTTCTTTTATTTCCTAATAAGAAGCCATATAATATAAAGATTAAAGGCAGGAATTGGGATGCAGTGTGGATATGAATTACAGTCATGTCACCTTAAGAAAGTTACTTAATCTTTCTGAGCTTCTATTTCCTCGTGAGTTAAATAGTGGTAAATATTAGCACCAATTACAAAGGATTTTTATGAGAATTATAAGAGGTGAGGCAGGTATGATGCTTATCACATCGCTCATAATATTTTGTGAGGGTCCAGATTCAAAAGTGACCAACTGGAGGAGCTACTGAAGCATCTCAGCATAGTACTTGCTTACAAAAATGAGCGCACATGGCTTTTAAAATTTTTTGTTAAAAATTAGTATTATAATTTATTATGGCTCTATCAAAATACCATTGATATAATCAGCTTTTATCACATAATGCAGTTTATATTTTAAAAAATATTTACTTAGTTATTTGGCTGTGCTGGATCTTAATTGTGACACATGAACTCTTAGTTGCAGCATGTGGAATCTAGTTCCCTCACCAGGGATTGAACCCAGGCCCCCTATGCTCGGAGCCACTGGATCACCAGGGAAGTTCCTGCAGTTTATATTTTCAACACAGTGAGATCAAAAGAAAAGAAAGGTTTTCTGCATCCTGAATTATAAGTATCATTTGATAAAAAATTTTATAATTAAGAAACGGAAATGGTTGTTTTAATATGATAGGGCCTCAATAATTTTTTTTTATTTATTTTGATTGAAGGCTAATTACTTTACAATATTGTGGTGGTTTTTGCCATACATTCACATGAATCAGCCACGGGTGTACATGTGTTCCCCATCCTGAACCCCCCTCCCACCTCCCTCAAATTGTTTTAAATGAATAAGTCCGCCCATTTAGTCAACTAACATTTATTTTAAATAGTGATACATGTTATAAAAGAGGGAAGTAGGGTGATATGATACTGAGTGGGCTGTGTGTGTGAAGGAAGGGTTGGTGCTCTCCAGTTTCAACTGGGTGCTAGTTCTAAAGTCTAAATTTGCAAACTGTTTGAAAACTGAAATTCCTATTCAGTATGTCTAAATTAAAAACTGTCACAAGATGTATAATAAATACTTCAAGTTTAAATCAAACATTTCCTTGTGAAAAGTTAAATTATATTTATCTCAGAGTTCGTGGACTTCTTCTGGTGTTTTATTTTCCTTTCATTTGAAAATGAAATTGGGAGAAAAACAAAGTTGCTTTCAGTAATTGAAGGTAAATCGTTAAGCGTGGATTTTCCTCCCTTGGCTAATGTTTCCTTGCCTTCTACAATGCTGGCATTTCTAGAATGCCAACCAAGTGGTTACTCTGGACTCTCACCAGCTGATTTTCATTGACACTATTAGAAATTCTCAAGAACTCTTTGGATTATTATAAGTTTTTGTGTTTGTATAGTAGTTAATTTACAATCATATACTGTTTTGTTGAATATTTGAAGTTGACTTGGTTACGATGTCCTTTTCTATAATGAGTTTCCCAGATAGATTAGAATACATGCCTGAATTCTCAGACTCATCCATTTATTAAGCATTTATCACGTGGCTATCATGTGCCAAGTGCTTGTGATATTAGGTTGAATCCTATTCTACTGTTTATATTTCAGCCTTTTTTGCCTGAAAAATAAAAAATTTGTAATGGTTCAATTTATTAAAAAAACAAATTCTCCTTTAAAGAACTTTCAGTAGAATATAAAGTTGTAGATGGATAAACAAAGGAATGCCTTTGAAAATTTTACTTATACCAACTTAAAATTTTGTGGCCATGGAAATATAAAATTCTGTAGGTCAAAAATATTTCTGTGTAATGAAACTTTTTCCCTGATACCCAGTCTCATTTAGAAGAACTTGTTTCCTACATTAAGTATCCCAGAATAACATGATTTCTTAATCCTTGTGCTGTACCATAAAGAATTGCTTATTTGTCCACTTTGTTGTGATTTTAAAAACTAATTTATAATTAAAATTAAAATGAGGACAAAAATAGCAGACCAGGGTTTTTTCCTGCTTGGTAGAAATAATTAGTCTTTAACTTTCCATATCCCTACCTACCCCCATTTCAAAGCACAATTAATTTCACTTACCAGATACTTCCAAATGCCAAAGCTTTCATAATATACACAGACATGGGGCATGAAATTAGAATGGTACTAGAATGAGGACTGATGTGTGTACTTGAATTCAGAGCCTTTTCCTCCTTCTTTTTGATTTAAGCCTGATAACAGCAACCACATATGGATTTTGTTCTTGTTCGGAGTCTGATTGTGGTTATGAATCCTGGCAAATGTGTCCACCACTACAGAAGTCCACAAAGGGCTTTGATTATTGACTCTATTTAACAACCTTAAAAGAGTTCATTGTTTTTGGTCCTTTGGGGACAAGGGGAGCTCAGAAGGGTAGTGGGAGGGAAAAGGAGGGCAAACAAGGAGAGGGTTATGAACACTGTAAAATGAAGTTATTTTAAACCTGAAAGTTTCATTTTAGTTTATACTTAGGCATTGTTATTTAATAGAGCACACAATTAAAAGTTAAGAAGATGGGTTTCCAGTCTGCTAAATCCAACAATCCTTCACCATAAAAGTTTATCTCCCTTTTTACCCATTGTTCCCTGCTTCTCCTGCTTCTGTGGAGGAGGGGACCCTCCTTGCCACCAGGGCCAATCGCCCCACCATGCTTAAATTCCACCCCTCTTCTTTCTATTATCCTTTTTCTCATCTCTTTTTCTAATTGATCCTTCCTATCAGTATTTAAACATGTACAGCTATTTTAATTTTAAACATCTCTTCGTTCCCTCCAGTTACAACCCTTACTCTCTATTTGCCTGCACACAACAAATAACATAGAAAGAAAACAGTTGTCTTAACTCAATGGTCCCATTTCCTTAGCTTGCATTTACTAATTAACCTTCCTTTGAAAGGGTAAACTAAAGTCATTAATCACTTCTCTGATCAATGCTAAGTCCAGCACACATTATTAACATTTCATATCACTTGACCTCCTAACAAAGTATAATAAACCCAATCATTCCATCCCAGTGGAAAATTTTACTGCCTTAGTTCCTATGACACCAGAGCCTCAAATTTCCACGAACTCTCTACTTGCTCATTCTCCTTTACCAGTGAATCCTCATCCATCTGATCTGTGAGCATTAAATTTAAAGCTTCAGTTCTAGTCCTCTTCTGTTTTCCCTATACCAACCTTATTCAGTAGTTTCCCAGTCTGAGGAATACCTACGTAAAAATGATTATTCCTAGATCTCTTGGCAAATTAACATGATCAGTAAATTGTAGCTATAATAAACCAATAATAACATTAATGCCCTTTGAGGAGAGAATGATAGTTTTCTATGGATATATTTATTTTGGCCAACTTATTATCAGCCTATTCATTTTGTACATTCCTGTTCTCACTAAGGATATCAATTTGAATGGTAATAGAGGAAACGTTAATTTTTTTCTTTATCTTGAAGTTTCCTACTTGATTTTTTTAAACCTCATCCAAGACCTAAACTATTTTTAACAAGTTTCTGCTATACAAAATTTGACTTAGATGTGATATATGATATATAGTATATGGCAAGAGTGTATTTTACCTATTTATGACCAAAAATGAATTTTTAGTTGGCGTAACAGGCAAGTTTGGCCTTGGAGTACAGAATGAAGCAGGGCAAAGGCTAATAGAGTTTTGCCGCAAGAACGCACTGGTAATAGCAAACGCCCTATTCCAACAACACAAGAGAAGACTCTACACGTGGTCATCACCAGATGGTCAACACTGAAATCAGATTGATTATATTCTTTGCAGCCAAAGGTGGAGAAGCTCTATACAGTGAGCAAAAACAAGACCAGGAGCAGACTGTGGCTCAGATCATGAACTGCTTATTGCCAAATTCAGACTTAAATTGAAGAAAGTAGGGAAAACCACTAGTCCATTCAGGTATGACCTAGATCAAATCCCTTATGAGTATACAGTGGAAGAGACAAATAGATTTAAGGGACTAGACCTGATAGACAGAGTGCCTGATGAACTATGGACAGAGGTTCGTGACATTGTACAGGAGATAGGGATCAAGAAAATCCCCATGGAAAAGAAATGCAAAAAAGCAAAATGGCTGTCTGAGGAGGCCTTACAGATAGCTGGGAAGAGAAGAGAAGCGAAAAGCAAAGGAGAAAAGGAAAGATATTCCCATCTGAATGCAGAGTTCCAAAGAATAGCAAGGAGAGATAAGAAAGCCTTCCTCAGTGATCAGTGCAAAGAAATAGAGGAAAACAACAGATTGGGAAAGACTAGAGATCTCTTCAAGAAAATTAGAGATACCAAAGAAACATTTCATGCAAAGATAGGCTCGATAAAGGACAGAAATGGTGTGGACCTTACAGAAGCAGAAGATATTAAGAAGAGGTGGCAAGAATACACAGAAGAACTGTACAAAAAAGATCTTCACGACCCAGATAATCACGATGGTGTGATCACTCACCTAGAGCCAGACATCCTGGAATGTGAAGTCAAGTGGGCCTTAGGAAGCATCACTACGAACAAAGCTAGTGGAGGTGATGGAATTCCAGTTGAGCTATTTCAAATCCTCTAAGGTGATGCTGTGAAAGTGCTGCACTCGATATGCCAGCAAATCTGGAAAACTCAGCAGTGGCCACAGGACTGGAAAAGGTCAGTTTTCGTTCCAATCCCAAAGAAAGGCAATGCCAAAGAATGCTCAAACTACTGCACAGTTGCACTCATCTCACATGCTAGTAAAGTAATGCTCAAAATTCTCCAAGCCAGGCTTCAGCAATACGTGAACCGTGAACTTCCAGATGTTCAAGCTGATTTTAGAAAAGGCAGAGGAACCAGAGATCAAATTGCCAATATCCGCTGGATCATCGAAAAAGCAAGAGAGTTCCAGAAAAACATCTATTTCTGCTTTATTGACTATGCCAAAGCCTTTGACTGTGTTCAGTTCAGTTCAGTTCAGTTCAGTTCAGTCGCTCAGCCGTGTCCGACTCTTAGCGACCCCATGGACTGCAGCCCACCAGGCTCCTCCGTCCATGGGATTTTCCAGGCAAGAGTACTGGAGTGGGGTGCCATTGCCTTCTCCGAGTTGCTGCACTGTTGCCCATATCATCTGTGCGTGTGGGTGAGAAGTCGCTTCAGTCATGTCTGACTCTTTGTGACACTTTGTTTGTAGCCCACCAGGCGCCTCTGTCCTTGGGATTCTCCAGGCAAGAATACTGGAGTGGGTTGTCATGCCCTCCTCCAGGTGGTCTTCCCAACCCAGAGATCGAACCTATGTCTCATGTCTTTTGCCCTGGCAGGTGGGTTCTTTACCACTAGTGCCACCTGGGAAAGCCTGCTTGTGTCATCTACCTTCTGCCTAAATACCTCCCACTCCTTTCATCTCACTCTTACTCATGTTTCAGATCTGAGTTGAAATGTCATTTTCCAAGAGAAACTGGAAATTCCTTAAGACTGTGTACTTCTGCCTAATTTCACTTACAACAATTCTAATTATACAGTTTATTGCACAATGTGTTAGTTATTATCTATCCCCAAGGCAACTCTGATTGCTCCTGGAAGGCAGAGAATGTATTTGTTATGTTTACCACCTTATCTCCAGCATTAAAACATGCTAAACATAATTGGGATAAAAGAGTAAAGGAATGAATCCTTAAACTCATTCCTTTGCTACAGCTCTGTTCTTGAGGAATAGAATTTACCATAACCATTGCATAAAAGAAATCTGAATTTTTATTTTGACTTTATAAATTAATTACACTTTTTATGGTAAGTGTAACGGCTTAACATTTGAGACTTTAATGTTGACCCTACCATCTCATGTGTTTTAAGTTTTATGTGATAAAATACATTTTGATACACAGCAAATTAAAGAACAACATGAAATGTTAAGTTATAACAATAATTATCTGTGGTTTGAATTTATTGGCATGAAAAATCATCCCATTTATTTTTAAGAGCAAATATAAATATTGATTTGAGATTAGCGCTGCAGCTGTTCAGTATTTCAGGGCCCATTAATTATTGCAAGACATAATTTTTAAAAGTTCAAGGAAAATAGAACAATTATTCTATAGTATATGTTCCTACTACTATCTAGAAAGTAATAGTTTCAAATCAGTATTTCTTATAGAGAAAAATAAAAATATATATAATTTTAATAAATTTATATGCCAAAATTAATATTTATTTTCTTTTCTGTTTGGATACAAACCAGCATAGACATGAACTTAGCTCTTTTCCCCTGGGATACAAGAAAACACTATTCAAATTCAATCAGAATATCCAGATGTAAATGAACTGTTCATTTAGAGTTCACAGGATGTTCACTTTGGCTTTAGTTCTTCCAGACTGGATTTATAACAAGACTTAAAAAAATTAATTAGCAGTTCTGGTAAAATTAAAGAATATTGTTATTTCACCTTGAAATCACTTAGGTTGACTAGTTATTGCAAAACAAAAGTTGTCAAAAGGTGATCAATTATTGCTTAAGTATAAAGATTAAAAATTAAACTCCTGATGTGGACTACATGTTTTTTTCCTCAATCATATTTTTGAAAAACAAGGTAGGTATTTATCAAAGGAGCTTCCATGATGGCTCAAGGGTAAAGAATCTGCCTGCCAATGCAGGAGACATGAGTTAATCCCTGATCTGGGAAGATCCCCTGGAGAAGGAAATGGCAACCCACTCCAGTATTCTTGCCTGAAAAATCCCATGGACAGAGGAGTCTGGCAGGCTGTATAGTTCATGGGGGTTACAAAAAGTCAGACACGACTTAGTGACCAAGCAACAACAATAATTTATCAAAGAGAAATACAAAATCAGAAGTAGAAAAGAACATGCCTTTTAAGGTCTGTTTTTATACCTATTTAGTCTTTTCTTTCCACACACCACAGATCCAGGCTGATGCGCTACTGTGGCTGTCCACTGCTGAAGGCTAACTCCTTGCTGGTTGCCTGGACATGACTGCATCAGCTGAAGGGTATTTTGACTAGAACTACCTATTATACTTATAGAAAGTGTTGTTGTTCAGTCACTCAATGTGTCCGACTCTGCAACCCCATGGACTGTGGCTCGCCAGGCTTCCCTGTGCTTCACCATCTCTTGGAGTTTGCTCAAACTCATGTCCATTGAGTTGGTGATGCCATCCAACCACAGAAAGTGTAATGTTTTGTTTTTACCAGCTCCAAGAATGAGTATGTGACAACCAAAACAAAATCTCCCAAAGAATATCAGATATGCAAATTAGTTATTTGAATTGCTTGTCTGACCTCACATTTTCCTAATGTTAATATAAGAGATCAACATATTTTAAAAGTTTGTCTTGTCTTTTCCAAAATGGCAAACTGTTTTCCAGAAATTTCCGGCCACTATGATTTAAGAGTGTCATAACCTGGTGCTCTCAGAGACCTGTTGTGCCTAGGAGTCTTTTACTCTCTAATAAAATAAACCTGGATTTGCAGAACATCTGGGACAGAAAGTATTCCTCACTATGTTCTGTTTAATATATTTGAATTTGTACAATGCATTTCCTAGAAAAATTCTACCTAATATTCATATAAATCCTAGGTAGGACAAATAAAAAGGAAACCACTTATTGGTACAACACACTTAGATGGCAGAAAACCAAGAATAAAGAATAAATTTTTAAAGTAAGCAGAGGAAAAAGACATATTACATATGGAAACAATGAATGACTGTTCATTGTTTAAAATACTATCTCTAAAGTACAGAAAGGAAAAGATCAGTCTAGAGTTCTATTTCCAAAAAAAATCCTAATTATTGAAAGCAAAAAAGAAGAAGCCAAAAGCATTTCCAACAGACAAAAGGTGAGAGTTTTAGTTTTCAGTTAATTTGCACTATACAAAATTCTGAGAGGTTTTCAGACTTAAGAAAAGTAATAACAAATGGAACAATGCTAGACCTACAGTAAGTAGTGAAAAGCACCAGAATGAGTAAATATTTGGTTATTGTATATATGCACATATTAAAAATAAGAATGCTAAACAATATTTTAATAAAAATTAAAATGCTAAAACAATAGTTTCTTCAAAAATATATGACTATATAAATAATAATAACAATCTATTTGGTCTATCATAAGTGTAGAATAAAATGGAGTGCAAAAGTCAGAAAGTGGGAACATTTTACAATTATAAGCTTACAATTATAATGTTCTCACATTGTGAAGTACCATAATATTATTTAGATTAAACTGAAAACTTAAAGGCATATTATTATTTCTATACTGAGCAATCTGTAAAAAGCAAAGAAACATATCAAAAGAGTCAACTGATAGGAATAGAGTGAATACTAAAAACTACTTTATTCAAAAAATAAGGCAAGAAAAGAGAAATGGAATAAAGGTTAAATGGTATAAGACAACAAGATGGGAAAATAAAATGCAACCATATTAGTAATTACATTAAATATAAATAGACTCCAACTAAGTACTCCAAGTAAAAGACAGAGATGTTCAGACTGTATAAAAATTCTATCTATATATTCTTTTAGAAAAGCCACTTTTAAATAAAAATGTACAAATGTGTTAGCCATTGATGAAGATATGTTGTTTCATAATGAATGATTTCTCTCTGTGTTTTAGAGAACACGTTAGCCAAAGGCTATGCAACTATTTTCAGTCTGGGCCTATGTACGATATAGACCAGGGCTTCCCTGGTAACTCAGCTGGTAAAGAATCCACCTGCAATGCAGGAGACCAGAGTTCGATTCCTGGGTCAGGAAGATCCCCTGGAGGAGGGCATGGCAATCCACTCCAGTATTCTTGCCTGGAGAATCCCCATGACAGAGAAGCCTGGGGGGCTACAGTCCATGGGGTAGCAAAGAGGCAGATACGACTGCGTGACTAAGCACAGTACATATACAATATATATTTCTGTTTACAAAGAGTCAGTCAATCATCAAAATTTGGGATGTACTTGGTTGAATATAAGATGTCTGTATACTTTCTGAGAGAGTTAACAAAATAGAAGAAGACCTCACATTTAAGAAATGATCTAGTGGTGGAATTAAAAGAAATACAACTGAAAACATACAGGAAAAGATGCAGAATGAGAGCTTAGGGTCTACTATGGATAATAGACTATTAAATGGTCTGTTCTGATCAGACCTGAAATCTGTTTTGACCCTGCTTACAAAGTGGACCAGATGCAAAGTATTAAAGGATGCTGAGGCTGGTGAAATAAAGACAGACATTACCAAAGAAGTTCATTAATTCACTGAAAAAACTGGAGTTAAACTAGTGTCATGAGTAACTGGGATAATGAGCAGAAGAGGGAGAATGTGCTTTAAGTATAAGGATAAAATCTTGATTGTGATGAGGGGGAAAAGTCAGGCCTGAAGCCGGAGGAGGAAAAAACTAAAGGAAGGGAAAGATAATAAAAGAGTTAAGTGACTTAGGAAGCTAAGTCTGTGAACAGAGGAATGTACAAGTCCCTTCCTTCATGCAGGGCTCTAGGAAAGCTTTCCAGGGTTCAAGTGGCCTGCAAAAACACCGCTCTGTAAGCTAAATATAATTGTGCTGCTCTCTGTCATTTGAGTGGGTGCCTTTGTTTATTGCCCGTAAGTGACCACTTCTTAACAGATCAATATTCTTGGTCCCATTCTTGACATTTTAGTATTCTTATCAACAAGAACATGGTTTTCCCCCATAGCATCTTAGCATAGTGTCTCAAACATTATTTGCTGATTTTTAATACTTGGTTAACAAACACAATATCCTTCCTAAGTCCTGCTTTCAGCACCCACCAAATCAAAATGCCAAAATACAGCATTCCAGAGTCCAAGGAATGTTACAGTTGTCACCCACAAATTTAGAAAAGCAATCACACAAATTACAACTCCTTTATTCAGAAGTCAGATATTCTTGAGCTCATTCAACAAATATTTATCAAGTATCCTCATATGGTTTCTGTTTTATGTACATGTGCCTTGTATAATATCTGTAAGCTTTTCAGCATGTGTGTCCTTATTCAGTGACATTGGTTGGGTAAAAAGCACCTAGCTTTTGATGACCACCTCATGCCAAGTCCCTAAAGGATGTGCTGCAGGCGTAGGGTGTGGTTTTACTGATTACTCACTACTTGTGATCCTGCCAGTTTTCATTAGTGGGAATATTTCCATCAAAGCTTTGCATTCCTAAAATGATTTTCTTGTGGCTCTACTATGGAGTCCTGTTTGCCAGTTCCTGATATCATAAGTTCTTCTAACTGACCTCTGAGCTCTTGGATATAAACGTGGATTCATTAGATGTTAAACCAGGCTTTCAAGGTAAAGCAATGCTCCCTTAACAGTTTTAGAAGGGAAGAATTTTCTTCTTTTCTGTTCTCCTTACTTATTCAAAGATACTCAGACTATATTTCTCTATTGGTGGAGATTATTTTGTACAGTTGGACTGACTTGCCAGTGCACTAAGAATGTGTTCATGGAAATTGGCTCTAGAGCAGTGCTTCTCTGATTTGAATGTGATATAAATTGCCTGGGGACCTTCTGAACATGCAAATTCTTCTGTTCTGTAGGTCACTGAATTTTACTGAATTTGTGCAATGCAAGCAGTCCCTTCCTGAACTCTGACCCCAAGGATCACCAGTGTTACCTGGAGTTTGTTAGAAATGTGACACTTGGGTACCACCCACATTTACAAAATCAGAATCTGCATTTTAACAAGATCCCAGGTAATTTGTTTGTATGTCAAAGTTTGGGAAACATCATCCTAAAAATCACACAGAATCTGGCAAAAGCACAATTATTAATATTATAACCTCTTTCATTATATCTTTACTGAGCCCTTCTCTGAATATTTCATGCGGACATGGCTGCATATAGTATCATTAATACAGTTCAGTCGTTCAGTTGTGTCCGACTCTGTGACCCCCATGGGGGTCACCATCTGCAGTGATTTTGGAGTCCAAAAAAATAAAGTCAGCCACTGTTTCCACTGTTTCCCCATCTATTTCCCATGAAGTGATGGGACCAGATGCCATCATCTTAGTTTTCTGAATGTTGAGCTTTAAGCCAACTTTTTCACTCTCCTCTTTCACTTTCATCAAGAGGCTCTTTAGTTCTTCTTCACTTTCTGCCATAAGGGTGGTGTCATCTGCATATCTGAGGTTATTGATATTTCTCCCAGCAATCTTGATTCCAGCTTGTGCTTCTTCCAGCCCAGCGTTTCTCATGATGTACTCTGCATATAAGTTAAATAAGCAGGGTGACAATATACAGCCTTGACGTACTCCTTTTCCTATTTGGAACCAGTCTGTTGTTCCATGTCCAGTTCTAACTGTTGCTTCCTGACCTGCATACAGGTTTCTCAAGAGGTGGGATCCTTAAGAACAGTAATGCCCAATGTAAATTCTATGGAGAATATTTTGAGAGAAATAAAAAATGTTGACTGAAAAAATGTTTCTATGATCCACTAGGTTTGAATGAAACAAAAACAAATTTTGAAGGATATTTCAGAGACTTTAAATTACAGCATACAGTTTAAATATCCACAGTGACATTTCCCAAACTAATTTAGACATGGAACCCTTTGTCACAGAGGATCTCAAAGGATTAAAATCCTGTAGAACATACTTTAGATCAGCAGTTGGCAAACTACACCCTGCAGAACGAATTCAACCTACTGCTTGTTTTCATACTGCCCATGAGCCAAGAAAAGCTTTTAGGTATTTAAGTGATTACCTAAGAATAATAATCAAAGAATAATACTTCATGACATGGATAAAGCCAAAGGAGAATAACATTCCATGAAAATTATGAGAAATTCAAATTTCAGTGTTCATAAGTAAAGGTTTGCTGGAATACAATCATGCTCATTTGGATGTGTTACCTATGGCTTCTTTCATGCTACAGTGACAGATTTGAGCATTTGAAGAAAAAAGTCACATGTCCTGCAAAGATGAACATATTTATAACCTGGCCTTTTTAAACAAAAAATTGCCAACACTTGCTTTTGATGATACTGCTAGGCCTGACCTCTGACTCTGCAAAAGGGTAATAATAACAATAATAACTTCTTTTGAAGAGTAAAGGTGTGTTAAAGATAACTGTATGCTACAGCAAATCAGTGTTTTCTCATAGAGACACTTTAAAGTCAATATAGACATGTAAAATAACCATTTTAATAAATTATAATAAAAATCTCTTTCTGAAGTTCACGACAAGTAACTTTCAGACTTTTAAAAATATAGAGAATTTATATTTGGTAGCTAAACTCTACAATATCTAGTTAATAAATATTTACTTGAATATTTTTTCAGCGGTGGTTCAACTTTTTGATCTTTGGAGCCTTTCTCAACCTTAAAAATTATTGAGAAGCTCAAGACTCTTTTATTAATGTGAGCTATACCCATCAATATTTATCAGATTAGAAATTAAAACTGAGAAATTTAAAAAAATCTGTATTTATTACTCATTTAAAAAGACAATAAACTCACTTCATGTTAGGACAAATAAGAGATATTTTATGAAGAATAACTATAATTTTCAAAGAGTATCATTGTTTGATATTTTATTTTGCAAATCTCTTCAGTTCAGTTCAGTAGGAAACACTAGATTCTCATCTATTTCTTCATTTAATCTATTATGACACCACACATCATTAGGCCTCTGGAAAACTCCACTGTATACTTGTAAAAGAATGATAGTGAAAAAGGTAAATAATGTTTTGAAATTACTATGAAAGTATGTTCAACTTTATGTACTCTCTGAAAGGGTCTCAGAAGTACTTTAAAAATTGTTACTCATAACAGAATGAATACCATATACATCACACAGACATATACAAACATACACATTTTTACAGTGGTAAAAATTCTTGATGGTCCCCAGTTTAGAATGTAGTATGTTTCAAATATTTGCTTGTAAGCTGCCTGATTACTTAGTGCAAGTCAGTGGGTCCAGTAGGTAATCAGGTAGCTTACAAACAAACATTTGCATGTTTGTTTCTGAGGCCTTTCAGAGAGTACAGAAAGTTGAACATACATCCATAACAATTTCAAAACATTATTTACCTTTTTCATTCTCATTCTCTTACAAGTCTCAGGGCTGCAAGTAGTAAGTGGTAAATGGAATCCTTCTCACCACAGACTAGTTTTCTTCCCAACACAGATACTACCTCTTCATTAAATATCTTGCTAACTGAACAACACCTTGGTGGACAACATTTGTCCACCAAGTACTTATTGACAGGCACTGTTTTGGATGCAGAGTATATACTGTAAGATAGATAAGTCTCTGATCACATGGAGTTAATGTCCTAGAGGCAGAAACAGAAAATAAATATATATGATGTCCCATGACAACAAATACCATAGAGAAAGTGATGGAAAAAGTATGCTTTTTAATTAGGGTGATTAGGGACAACATCTCTGAAGTTATACTCAAGCAGAGACCTGAATGAAGCCAGGAAGCATGCCAGAGGGATATTGGAAGGATCACAGTCCCAGACAGGAGAACAGGAAGAACAAAGGCTCTGGAGTGTCAGTGTTCTTGGCATGTTTGCAGGGAATAGCAAAGAGGCGAGGGGCCTGGAATTAATTTTGAGTAGGGGCGGGAGCAGTAGGGAATTAGGTCAGAGAGGTAGCCAAAGGACACTTTATCCAGAAAGATCAGAGACATGGAAACTATTCAATCATGTATTCTCATTTTCTGAAAGGAAAAAAAAGAAAGCATTTTATCATATTAAGGTGTTTGCCTTGAGAAAATGAAAAAAAAACTTTCATCATTTTTGCCATCCATAAATGAGTATTCAAGTTATATGTATTCCATCAGTTTTTATTCTTTCAGTCAACCTTTATTAGGCACCCACTATGCTCTAGACCCTGATCCAGGTGTTAGGGCTGTAGCAAAGGAAAAAGGTACTTCTCTGTCCTCCAGGAGCCCTTGTGTCATGTACAAGAGGAGGTCAGGTTGATAAGAGTGTCTTCCATTACTGTCCACACAGTTCTTTCCAGATGGTGGTTTCCACAAAGCCCTAGCTGGAAGCCTGCTACGTACTGACATGTTGCTACAAATTTTTAAATTAAATGTTCTACAAGAAATGGAATCAGTGTGGTAATGGATCCATCCTACTACTGTTTCAGAAGAGTTTAAAAGCATTTAATTTCCATGTCACATCCATTAAAAATTCAATGATGTCATATACTCTGGGGAGCAATCCATATCCTAATTTTAAGTAGAATCAACAAAACATGATTCCAAAAGGAAATGAAGGTGACAGGGTACAGAATAACATGAAGCATGACATAGACACCTATCGTGGACCTTCCTGAGATTAAGTGACCTGACAGAGAACAGAGAGTTTCATGGACACAAATCAGAGAACCAGACCACATGCCATTTTCATCAAAGAGAGAGAGAGAGAGAAGTGTAAATCAGGATAAAATAAAGTCAATGTGATATGCATAAAACACTTTTAGCATTGATTTCCCCTGTACTGAAATGAGGAAAACAGAGCATAAGGATAGCCAAGTGAGGGGACTGGATAATAAGCTGTGGGATTAGAGAGGATGCAGTTCTGTGGAGTGGCCTCTGCCTCCGCAGTCAGAGGTGCTGCTGGCCAGCTGGCACTCACCCTGCACAAGGCTCTTTCACGTGCCAGGACTTCAGAATGAAAGACAAGAGCTGTGGACATGTTCTCTCTCTCCAGTGCTGCTCCTTTGCCCTTCCATCTTTTTCCAGTGTGTTTACATTTGCACTCAGATATTTCATATGGGTCATGAAAGCTGGTAATATATTGTCTACAGAGTACTACATTACATTTTCAAGGGCATGAAAAGCCTTTACATTAAGCTGCCAAATCAAATCCCTGCCAAAATGGTCCAAGCTAATGAGAAGGTTTGTAAATTACAGTTAAATGGATGAGACATGGAGAATGAGGCATATCCTAGAGAGCAGGCAGAGGGAATCACTGGGGATCACTGGCATTTCTTTTGCATGATTGTGGTTGAGTGTTGGAGAATATAAGTCTTTACATGTTAATATATTAAAAATGCCTATAAATTTCAAGCTAGAACTAGGTCAGGTGTTATTCAGGCTGAAGGGGTCTATTCCAATGTTTTATCCAATACAGTTGGTCAATAGATAGTCACTTAATGAAAGAAAGGATGTGGATCTACAAACACAAATAGATAGGTGAATATCAGAATTCAGAAATAAAGAGTAAGGACAATTTGACCATTTGAGTCTGCTTCTGTCCCTACCTCATCCCCACAGAGGGGAAATTCTATTAGATTTAGAATAGATGTCACTTTCTGATATGATTTAATTTTAACTAGTCCTACCACTATGTCAGGTGATTCCATGACCAATTAGTAGACATCAACTGATTTTAATTTCTAAATTGGTCTTTTCCCTCTTTCTGCATTTTTTCGAAGTTTTGTTTTCTATGCATTTGTTTTAGAGTCAAAAAACATAAAGGATTTTTAAACTCATAGACCTTTGATTCTTTAGACTATTTTCAAGCCATAAAGACTTTAGTTTCAGAGGCTTTCCTATTTTGCTGTTGAAAAGCAAGTGATTTTAAGGATCCCTAGATAAGAAATCCTTAGAAGTGTTTGGTCAGAAAATTAAAGCAGAAGGAGAAACAATTTCATGGTTATAGTTCCACTAATTGGTTGGTCAGAAATAAGGCAAACAATAATCAACTTCTTATTTTTCCAAGACATATTTTCTACACATATTCATTACAAAGCATTACATATTTTTGTGATGGATCAAGAATTGACAAAATTATTATATTTTTAAAATAAATTATTTTTAAATTTCATAATGACTAAGAAAATAGAAAATGTTCAAGTTTTTTAAAAGCACATCTCCTCATTACCAAGCCAAAAGCATTGTTGTGAGAGTTAAATTTTAGATGTGTGAAAGTGTTAGTTCCTCAGTTGTGTCCAGCTCTTTGCAATCCATGGACTGTAGCCCACCAGGCTCCTCTGTCCATGGAATTCTCCAGGCAAGAATACTGGAGTGGGTAATGATTCCCTTCTTAAGGGGATCTTCCCGATCCAGGGATCGAACCCAGGTCTCCTGCATTGCAGGAAGATTGTTTACCATCTGAGCCACCACGGAAGCTCCCAGATATAGATAATGATAATTGCTTGAGCTTTGCTTTGCACATCAGTAGTAAATTGTAGTCAGATAGATAAAATCATACCTCCACTTAATTCCTCTTTCTTCAGGTTCCCTTCTATATAATTCTGCTCATCATTAAAAAGAAATTAACCAATTATCTAAATGTGTATGAAATTATCCTGTGGTATCTATGTTCCCTATTTTTAATAAATTGAATTGAAAAGAAAGGAAAGCAACCTGTTATATTCTTATGAAATGCAGTTAGTAAAAACTTTAGTATTGGTTTTTGTGTTTAATTTTTGTTTTGTTAGGTTGTTTTCATTTCACTCGTTATGAGGAATTCTGTGTGACTGGAATTAGCGTTAAGAATGGAAAAGCCCGAAAGGCAGGGGGCAGGGAATAAGAAAGAAAATAAGGAACTGAGCTTCTGTGTGGTGGGTTGCAGAGCTCAGAACAGAATATTGTGGGGCTTTCCTAGCCCTTTGGAATCAGAATGGCATCCCTAGGGAAGATGTGTCTGAGATGAGTCCTGAATTTGGGATCGAAGTCCGCCAGGCAGACCCAGGTGAGGAAGGGGGAGAATGTTACATGCAGGCAGCAACACACTTCAAGGTCCAGAAGTGAGCAAACTAGCCCACTTGAGGATGTGCAGGTAACTAGACTCTGAGTGTGAGTCTAGCCAGGCCCATGGGAAGCGAAGCCGTTAAGGCAAGCTGTGGCGGACCATGGCCCTTCACAGACCATGCCAGAGATTTTGGAATATATGGTGTAGGTGGTGTGAGTTCCTGAAAAGTTTTATGCAGGACATGGGGGTGAAGTGCTTGTAACATGTTAATATATTCATTTTAGAAAGATCACTTCTGAGGTTGTGTAGAATACTGAAGCAGGACTGTCCCGAAGATGAGACCAATCTTGTGTTAGTCAGCAGAAGCTAAATCATGATGTGGTAACAAACGATGCTTAAATCTCAGTGACTCAGTGCAACCAAAGGGTATTACCCACTTGTTCTGTGAGCTCTACACAGGTCTCTGGGTCTCTGTCCCACAACGTCACTCAGGCACTCAGGCTCTACCATGTTTTGGGTGCACCATCTGGAACACACGGCTTTTCCATCACCAGAATGAAGTAAGAGTTAACTAAAAAAAAGATTGTGCAATAGCTCTTTGGGATGCTTTGGGATGAAGGTCGTAAGTGTCATTTTTGTATAATCACAACAAGTTACATGGCTCTGCCTGATCACGGGAGGCTGAGAAATGGAGGAGAGCAGATGGAATACTTGCCGAATCCCATAGTCTTTGCCACAGTAAGTTCAGATGACAAGATGAAGGCTGCTATGGGATGGTAAAGAATCTGCCTGCCAATGCAGGAGATGCAAGGGATGCAGTTTCGATTGCTGGGTTGGGAAGATCCCCTAGAGAAGGAAATGGCAACCCACTCCAGTATTCTTGCCTGAAAAGTTCCAAGGACAATGGAGCCTGGCGGGCTACAGCCTATGGGGCCACAAAGAATCAGACATGACTGAGCAACTAAGCACATGGGACTGCAGAAAACGCAGTCAGTGTGAGTGGTCTTCAGGTGGCAGAAGCAACAACCAAGGTAATTTTGTGGGGAGGAGAGAGGAATGGCAGAGGATAATTACTGAGTAAGTACTAAGTGGTACCAGTGTACTCTCTCAGTAGAACTGAGAGAGGTCCAGCTGTGGAGTTAAGAGTGATAAAGTTCATTTTGGCCAGTACTGGTATCTGTGCAGCTTGATGAAATATGTCCAGTAATAACTGCAAGTCTGGAGTTGCAGACTCCAGTCTGCAAAACTGAGTCAGGGCTAGCTCTTGATATTTGTTCACAATCAACAATAATGCTGGAGATTTAAAAGGCACAGGCGGATGATTCTTCTAAAGGAGAGGATGTAGTATGAGAATAAGTGAGATCTAGACTGCTACATTGTTCATGCATTCTGGATCCAGAGTCATCACTCTCAGACTGATGCAGGAAGTCGAGGGTCAGAATGTCTGCTTAAGACTATCATTAACTGGGTCTTGATGTATGGTTACAGAGGTCAGAGACACACTCAGAGATTTATTGAGTGAGTGTTTGTTTGATACCTAAAGAAATAAAGCAAGGATTCTTATGAACTCTTGTAGAGATTTATGTTAGATAACAAAGACAACTTGACACTACAGATTACTAGACGCTAGAAGAGATTATTAAATAAAATGGGTCGAAACACTGATGCTACTTCTCTGTGCATGTACGTTTTCACACTGTGTTTCTTGGAGGGGCCCCAGCAGCTGCTGTGGGATGCAGGGGAGAGTGGAGCAAAGCGACTCATGGTTTCCACTTCCACCTCCACCAGCTCGGCAGTTACTTGTTTCACACCGTTTAAGATTTCCTTTGCTAGAGAGTTCCACACTGTCAATAATACAAATGAAAACAAAAACATTTGCTTCTCCAGTTACAAAGTTCAGAAGACTTAGCTGAGGTTTTCAACATTTCTTGCTTGGATGATTTTATTGTTCTTCCAATGGTCTCCCTTTGTAATCCACCCACCATATTTCTCCCAAAGTGATCGTGCTCAAACACAAATCCAGTCCTAGCATTTCTTTCTTTCTCCATGGCATTTATTGACTTCCTATCACCTTCAGTATAAAATTAAACTTTATAGAATGGCACTTAGAAAGCATTTCATGACCAGCCTCTACCTCCCTCTCTCTTGCTCCATTTTCAAGACGCCTTCATTTGTTGCCTGTGCATCAGCCATAACAAATGACTTGCACTTGTAATGCCTTGAAGGTACAGAATGCTGTCGGCTTGGCTAATTCAACTTTTCAGAGGCAGCTTCAGCACAACCTACTCTTAGAATGTTCCTCTACTTCTGCTACTTTACTGCGGAGTCCTCCACCCTGGCTCTCATAGCAATGAAATGCATACTTCTCTGACAGTGAATTTCCCACACTTGTATTAATGGATGTTTTGGTTGTCTCCCCGCTGCAGAGAGTACTTTGGGTTAGGGGCTGGCTCATCAACTCAGTTTTCTCAGACCTTGGCCCTGTACTCGGCCGTCACCTTGTTTATTAACTACTACATGAATGAATGTTTTCCTTTGTAGAGATTGTTGAAAGCAATAGATTTTTATCTGCTTGATTCATTTGAAAAGATTTGGTCATTAAATATAGACAAAATGGCTTCAAGGTTTTGTTTTGATTCTTTGTTTTTTGTATTTTTAGAATTTAATAGCCCTTGTAAACATAATGTTTGGAAATAGCATTTCAGAATATTAGGTAAGACTTTTTGAGTCTTTAAAATATAAATAAAAATATAAAATAGATAAAATAAAAATTTGTATAGAAAGATCTTCTTTAATGAAAAATATCACGGCAGTCTTCCTGTTTCAAATATCCTAAAGCATTACTTTCTTTTCTTGTAGTGGCCCAGCCACAGATTTAATATCACCCACAAGATAAAGTTGAAATTTCTCAGCCTGGTTTCCAGATCCTCTATAATTTGACCCCAAGTGACTTCTTCAGTCACATTACTCACTATCTTTGACACTATTATTTTTGCCTCACTTAGATCTTTCCCCATAGTATTTCTAGTTATTCTACTCGATTATTAGTGAATGTTTTTCAACCTGAGGACTTATATGTTCTTATTTCTAGAAATTCTCCATCATTACATCTTAGATATTATATATCCAATCTTTGTTCATACATGTAGAATTTTTGTGAGACAGATATGGGAGTTTCCATGATCCCTGACTTCTTTTTTATATCCTTCATTGTTTTCTCTTTCTCCAACATGCTAGTGAGATGTTCTGTTCTACCTTTGAGTTTGTCTTTGAGTATGACTTGTCTGCTTTATAATCATTTTCCTGAAATTTAAATTTAATGGTTATACTATAACTTGACGTTTTAGAGATCTTTTATAACTTTCTGGCTTTAATTTACAGATGAAAATTTTTCCTTTATAGTTTAAATACTGTAAACATACTTATTGTAAACTCTTTTTAATATTGATCTGCTGTTGCTAGTTCCTCATGTCTTATGAACTGTCTTTCGTGTTTAGTGATCTATTTTGTTCCAGAGTTCTCATTCATGAGCTTTTTTTCAGAGGGAATTATCTTTTCTGGAGATCTTGATAACCATGTTGGAGTGATTTCCACTGATATATCTATCTGTACTTTCAAGACGTTTATTCCAAATTATTGTGTGTGCTAGTTCTTCAGAGCACAACCTGTAACAAGAATCCCACTCCCATAATCGCTCAGTCTTGGGGTTCTAATATTCCTAGAAGACTCCTTTTTTACCCACAGGGTGGGGCTGTTGGCTTATTTCCAGCGGCTACTTTGGGTCTGCAGGCAGAGATGTTCTGGGTCCATCATGGTTTCTGCATTGCTTTCTGGGGTTCTGCCAGTTTTGCACAGGGATCCCAGTTCTGATGCCAGCCATGCACATGTTTTCCTGGGCCAGATTTAATGGCCATGTAAATACCAGGCTTTGTGACCTGTAATCTCTCCTGTTCCTGATTCATTTTTCTATTTGCTATTTCTAGCATGTGGAGGTTTCCTTTTTTGCTTTTGTGTTCTGTTATATATCTAATATCTAAAAATGCCCATTGTCCCTATTTCTATATAGTTGGGAATGTTACATATTGATCTTAGCTGGAAAACTGCCTACTATTAATAGTTATTAACTGTCTAAATATGTAGTCCTCTGTTTCTATTGTTATCTCCATTTTCAATAATCTCTCCAATTATCACTGCCTGTTGGAAATTTATTCTAACATTCCATGATTTGAGGGCTTGCTAAAGGTAAACTCTTCAATGCTTTTTTCCCCCTTCAAGGACCAATTAACCACTAATCACTTCCTTATTTGTACTCCTTTGACATCTTTTGATACTTAATAATATTTTGTTATAATTGCTTTCTGACTATTTGTCTTTTAGTGAGATTATAAAATTTTTCAGATTTGGGGCTATTTCTTAAGCTTCTTGAATTTCTCCAC
Source organism: Giraffa tippelskirchi (assembly GCF_054371585.1). NCBI lineage: Eukaryota > Metazoa > Chordata > Mammalia > Artiodactyla > Giraffidae > Giraffa > Giraffa tippelskirchi. The sequence goes on from NC_137283.1 coordinate 137,705,634, forward strand.
AGTAATATATATAGAACTGGGTATTCAAATAAATATTTTCTAGTGTGAGAATGACTGAAATAAAAGATACACTAGAAATAATAATTTTATACTATTATACTTTTATTTTAAAAAAAATTTTAAAGTTTCATGCATGCAACATCATATTTTGACTTCTGTTTACACTGTCTACACAAGATTCACCACCAAAAGTTTAGTTTCCATCTGTCACCATGCAGCTAAACTCCTCTAACTATTTTGCCCTCTACCCATCCCTTTCTGCTCTGGTAAACATTAATCTGTTCTTTGTATCTATGTGTTTATTTTTGTTTGGTTTGGTCATTTATATATATATAAATATATATATTGATTCCACATATAAGTAAAATCATATAGTACTTGTCTTTATCCATTTGACATTTCACTCAGCATGATAGCTTCAAGGTCTGCCCATGTTGTCACACATAGCAAGATTTTTATCTTTTTTATTGCTAAGTAGTAGTTCATTGAACAACCTCTTTATTAATTCATCCACTGATGTGCACTTAGGTTGTTTCTATTCCTTAGCTATTGTAAATAATTCTGTGATAAACATAAGGGTGCATATATCTTTTATAATTAGTGTTTTCATATTCATAGGATAAATGACCAGAAGTGGAATGGCTGGATCATATGGTAGTTCTAGTCTTAATTTTTTGAGAAACCTCCATACTATTTGCCATAGTGGCTGCACCAATTTACATTCCCACCAATAGTATATGAAGGTTCCTTTTCTCCAACATTTGTTATTTCTTCCCCTTTTAATATTAATAATAGCAATTTTAATGGGTGTGAGGTAATATCTCATTGTGGGAATATAGAAGATAGTTGCAAATCATATATACAATAATATTAAAAATATTAAAGAGCTCATATAACTCAACAACAAAAAACAAAGAACCTGATTAAAAAATATGCAGAGGATCTGAATAGATGTTTCTCTTAAGACGCATAGATGGCCAACATGCACATGAAAAGATGTTTAACATCACTCATTTCTAGGAAAGTTTACAGTATTTCAGGTTTAAGTTAAATAGATCCAAGTGTCCAGAAAAACAGGATTTCTTTTTCAAATTTTGTTTTCCTTTGTTTCATGTTTAATCGTTTTATTCTGTATTAATAAATTTATAAGGCCAGAGAGATTTCCAAGTCCTAGGTTACTGAAGGAGAACAGAAAGAATTTATTTCAAGCAGCATAGAATTAATATAATAGATAAAATCTGAAGGGAATGTGTTTGTGCCAACAAAAGAAGCTTTCTTAAACCAGTGGGGAAATTTAGCTACTTTTGCAGATATCTGCTTAGAATTTGGTCCTGAGTAAATGAACTAACACCAGCTGATCTTCTGACTCACTTTCACAGGGAACTATTTCTGAGTTCCAGTCCAAAGGAACTTGGGAAGGTATGGGATGCAGGTTACATTCCAACAAGAACCAACGAATAAAAACTTGAACACTTTGAGGCCTTTGGCTTTGCCTGTGAACACGGGAACACCCAAGGGCACCTTCAAATTAAAAATAAACACACTGTTCTAAAGAGTCCTGGATGTGTAATTTGGTAGAATTTTAAGGGATGTCTTTTTATAGTAACAGAGTCTACGAAGAAAATAGAATTCAGGTAAGGTTAAGACCTTTCCAGTCATAAGTGTATGTAAATGACCTTTAACTCCAGATTCAAGTATGCTGGGCCAACCCATGCTCTCCCATACTTTGTGAATAAAACACACAGTGCACCTATCAGATGATAGTACATTAGTAAAAATACTAGCTAACATCTATTATATAATTTCTTATGAGAAGTGATGTTCTTATTCTTCACAAATGTCTTACGTAATACCTAAATACCCTATGGTATCACTACAATAGTTATTTCCCATTTGCAAATGGAGAAAACTGAGATTCAGAAGGGTTAGTTAACTTATTCCAGTCACAAAGTAGTCTTTAGCTACTAAGAAATTCTTACTGTCCTCCTATGACCCTACATTAGAAACATTTGTCCAGGGTTCTCTAGGAGAATTTAGATTTTATTGGGATTAGAGGGAAAACAGCAGTGTTGGTTAACCTGCTGGCAGTCTAAACTCGAGCCCTTTCTATTTTGTCATAGTTTGATTATAAAGTTCCTCTAAGCTTCTCTTTCTGGAAACTGCATTATTACCACTAATCTTAGATTTAAAAGGATGGCTTCCAACCACTCTCTGAACGTGGACACATCTGATATGGATTAAATGTAAATTAAAAAATGGTGACTCCCAAATCCATTTTAGCTGGTCCATCATACCTGCACACTCTATGCTGTCTTCATCCCACACTCCAATCCAGGTTGTTTTACAAGCTGAGAGCCTGTTGCCGGCTGTGTGGGGACAGGTCACAAATCATCCTGTGTGCCTGGAATGCTTGTTTGTCATTTTTTTTCTTGGAGACTTGTACCCTTAAATATTGACTGGCAAAGGAGTAAAGTTTGGAAACTATGACTTCTGAAAAGCTTATAATGTTTAGAGCAGATTTATTTAAGGGAAGGAGATGGTCAATGCTTTCCCCCCTTTCTTCAATGAAGGCCTAGATATTGAATTTCGTATTTGTTGAAAACAATATTTTTAAACTCAGAGAACTTTGGATAAGAAAAGAAAAAAGAAATTAGGTTACTATAAATAAACTGTTGCAAATTAAATTATCTCAACTACAGAATTTATTACTGGGAAAGCTTTGGAAAACTTCTCTAGAGGTACTTAAAATTTTCTTACCTGTACTCCTCAAGATGGAATAGTAGGGTATCAACTGACTGCATTTTAAACTTCCTTCCAACTTTCTCTTGCTGTTATTCATAATTCACTCCAAGAAAATATAGGCCTTTATAATGTGTATTAAGAAAAGAAGCAATTTTCCGGTCCCCTGTAAATACAAACATGCCATGACACATGAAAAATTAAGGACGTTGCTGTCACTAGTACTCTATTCAAACTCTTTGGCAATAAAAATAAGCAGGGCGTGAAATTACAGCAAAGATTCTCAACTTTTGATAAAGTAGACTCCCCTTGAGGAGCTTATAAAAGTAAAGATTTCTGCATCTTCCCCTTCTACCCTCCTTTTCTGCTCCAAGATTCTGAATTTAATTGCTTTGGGTGAGTCTGATGCATTATGTTTTATGAATATATGTGTGTTAGTCACTTAGTCACATCCAACTCTTTGTGACCCTATGGACTATAGCCCCCCAGGGTCCTCTGTCCATGGAATTCTCCAGACAAGAATACTGGAGTGGGTAGCCATTCCCTTTGCCAGGGATCTTCCAGACGAAGGAATTGAACCCAGGTCTCCCGTGGTGCAGGCAGATTCTTTCTCATCTGAGCCACCAGAGAAGTCCAATGAATATATATATGTATTTTATAGTCTCTTTGGCAGGCCATTTAGTGATTTCTTACAAAAATGAATACAATCTTACAGTAACATCTAGCAATCACTCTCTTTGATATTTACCCAAAGGAATTACCCAAAGGAATTTGGGTAATTTCAGCTCATTCTGAACTTACCCAAAGGGAAACTTAACATCTGCACAAAAACCTGCATGTATATGTTTTAATCATAATTGCCAAAACTTGGAAGCAGCCATGATGTTACTCAGTAGATGAATGGATATACTGTGATATAAACCATACAATGGAATATTATTCAGCTAAAAAGAAATGATCTATTAAGCTCTAAAAAACATAGAAGGAACTTAAATACATATTACTGTCAATACAGTTTAATAAGTTGTAATGAACATACCTGTCTGGTGGAGGGTACTGATAATGGCAAAGACTTTGCATGAGTGGGGGCAGGGGGCACATGGGAAATCTCAGTACCATCCTATTAACTTTACTGTAGACCTAAAACTGCTCTAAAAAAGTCTTTAAAAAGTCAAGAGCACTCCCAACTCCCAACAAGAGCGCATAGCACCCCTATGGTTGGGCAACTGCATTGTGTTGTTTCTCCATTCTTACAAATAAAATAGTAGGAAACAGCCCAGTGCTGATTTATTCCTGCCCTGAGCCAGGTTCCCAAGTGGGAATAGAGGAAGGAGTCCCATTCAGGACCCTCCACACAGGGAGGTCAGGCTCACCTGGTAGCTGCTTCATCTGCTCAAACTTGAGTCTCAGCTCATTCTGCCATTTCACCTTCCCTAGAGCCTCCCTGTCTCACACAGACAGGCACTGTTCACCTCCTCCCTGCTCACATTGTTCACAGTCTATTGAGAGAGGGGAGAGAAAGCTTAGTAACCACTTGGGAATTGCCCTGACCTTAGCCCTGGCCTCTACTCTCACCTTCCAGGCCAAGAGAAGGCCACCTGCAAACCAGAGCCTCGTTGGCTGAGAATAATCAGTACCAAGATAAAGGCCATTTAAAGTGGATCCACTTTTTAAAAACATGGGACAAAATTTCAGAGTAAGCTTTAGATTGAAAAATTTGATTGAGGCTCTACTTTAAAAAATGAAATAGAAATTTACAGTTTTTCATATTTAAATACTTAGATTCTAACTGCAACTACACACCGATGATTTGAACAAAGCAGCAATCATAGTTTTTTCAAAATGGTTTGACAGCACAATCAATATCCTTCACCTGATGTTAAATTACACAGCACACAGAATTCTCTTTGTTACCACTGAGGGCTTTAATTCATTTTTAACGAAATGTCTGTATCTTAACCCTTGTTGGTTTCCTTTTTTTATAGTTAACTGGCCTAAGCCTGTGGGATCCTAAGTTGCCAATACCTTTGAGCATGTGACATCCTGGATCTTCTGCAAAACATGAAACTTCTCTCTGCAGTCCATTATACTGGACAGAATTTGTCTTGCATGTCTGCATGTGTGTGTTCAGTGGTGTCTGACTCTTTGCGACCCAATGGACTGTGGCCCACCAGGCTCCTCTGTCCATGGGATTTTCCAGGCAAGAATACTGGAGTGGGTTGCCATTTCCTCCTCCAGGGTATCTTCCTGGTGCAGGGATTGAACACCTGCGTCTCCTATGTCTCCTGCATTGCAGGTAGATTTTTTACCACTTGAGCCATCAGGGAAGCCTGAATTTGCCTTGTTCAGTTCAGTTCAGTCACTCAGTCGTGTCAGACTCTTTGTAACCTCATGAAACGCAGCACGCCAGGCCTCCTTGTCCATCACCAACTCCCAGAGTTTACCCAAACTTATGTCCATTGAGTCAGTGATGCCATCTAACCATCTCATCCTCTGTCGTTCCCTTCTCCTCCTGCCTTCAATCTTTCCCAACATCAGGGTCTTTTCAAATGAGTCAGCTCTTCACATAAGGTGGCCAAAATACTGGAGTTTCAGCTTCAACATCAGACTTTCCAACGAACACCCAGGACTGATCTCCTTTAGGATGGACTGGTTGGATCTCCTTGCAGTCCAAGGGACTCTCAAGAGTCTTCTCCAACACCACAGTTCAAAAGCATCAATTCTTCGGCCCTCAGCTTTCTTTATAGTCCAACTCTCACATCCATACATGATTACTGGAAAAACCATAGCCTTGACTAGACAGACCTTTGTTGACAAAGTAATATCTCTGCTTTTTAATATGCTGCCTAGGTTAGTCATAACTTTCCTTCCAAGGAATAAGCGTCTTTTAATTTCATGGCTGCAATCACCATCTGCAGTGATTTTGGAGGCCCCCCCAAAATAAAGTCTGACACTGTTTCCACTGTTTCCCTATCTATTTCCCATGAAGTGATGGGACCGGATGCCATGATCTTAGTTTTCTGAATGTTGAGCTTTAAGCCAACTTTTTCACTCTCCTCTTTCACTTTCATCAAGAGCCTCTTGAGTTCTTCTTCACTTTCTGCCATAAGGGTGGTGTCATCTGCATATCTGAGGTTATTGGTATTTCTCCCGGCAATCTTGATTCCAGCATGTGCTTCATCCAGCCCAGCATTTCTCATGATGTACTCTGCATATAAGTTAAATAAGCAGGGTGACAATATACAGCCTTGACATACTCCTTATCCTATTTGGAACCAGTCTGTTGTTCCATGTCCAGTTCTAACTGTTGCTTCCTGACCTGCATACAGGTTTCTCAAGAGACAGGTCAGGTGGTCTGGTATTCCCATCTCTTTCAGAATTTTCCACAGTTTCTTGTGATCCACACAGTCAAAGGCTTTGGCATAGTCGATAAAGCAGAAATAGATGCATTTCTGGAACTCTCTTGCTTTTTCGATGATCCAGTGGATGTTGGCAAATTGATCTCTGGTTCCTCTGCCTTTTCTAAAACCACCTTGAACATCTGGAAGTTCACGGTTCACATATTGCTAAAGCCTGGCTTGGAGAATTTTGAGCATTACTTTACCAGCATGTGAGATGAGTGCAATTGTGTGGTAGTTTAAGCATTCTTTGGCATTGCCTTTGTTTGGGATTGGAATGAAAACTGACCTTTTCTAGTCCTGTGGCCACTGCTGAGTTTTCCAAAATTGCTGACATATTGAGTGCAGCACTTTCACAGCGTCATCACCTTAAAAACTCAGCAAAAGGCATATCTTTTGTGTATAATGACTCAATGGCTCAGATTGGATACTTACGTTAGTGAGGAGAAATGTTTGAAGGGGAAATGCTTTTTTTTTTTTTAGTATCCAGTTCATAGCCACTACTTTCACATAATGATGGCTTTTGCTCTTTGCCTAAATATGCAATATGGCAGTTGGGATTTCCAAGACACTATGTGGACCCATGGACTGCCTGTGTAACATGAGTCTTACAGATCTTTACCAAAAGTTCTAAGACCTTGGGTGTCTATGGACCCCTGCTGCTTCACCTGTCTACTCCAACCTGTCACTTTATAGCTGAAGAAACCAAAGACCAAGAGAGGGTGGAACTTGACTAAGGATACACATAAATGTATCTTTCAAAGGAGCTGTTTATTTAAGAACAATGCTTTAGAGTCAGAAAGATTTGGTTCTAATCTCAGCGATCTCTCTTACAACCTTGTGGAACCTCTTATCTAAAAGGTAGGACTAATCACAGTAGAGCCTACATGGTGGAACTAGAGATGAGAATGTATGTCCAACCCTTACCACAGTGCCCAGCCCCTGGTAAGGGCTAGGTGAGGAGCAGATGCTGTCAAGATGCAGCTGGGATTCAGCTCTCCAGCCAGAATCCACCATGAGTTGAGATCTTGTGTGACCAATGATACCAAAGCGGGTGGCAACCGTGGAAAGAACTCTACAGTGGGAGACCACATATGACATCATTATTCAACTTTTGCAACTAACTAGTGACCTAGGATTGCTCACTTGTCCAGCAAATATGTACCTGGTACCTACTGGCAGGTGCAGTAGTAAAGATTTAATGGTGGAAGGAGACACAGCCCCTCCCCTCAGTTCTGTACACAGAGATCTGCACTGATGATGGAGAGAGACAGAGAAGGGGCACCTTATGAACAGCGTGTGAAGGCAGAAAGAGATGGCTTCCTGGAGGAAGGAGAGAATAAGTTGAGACCCAAAAGATAGGCACTTAAATAGCCTAAAACTACACTACCCACATAGTAGTCACTAGCAACATGCAGCCACTGAGTACATGAAAAACAACCGGTCTGAATTGGCATGTGTGGTAAATACCAGATTTTAAACAATTAGTAACTAAAAAAAGTAGAAGATCTCAATTTTTATATTGAATACACATTAAAGTGATGATATTTTGGATATGTTTGTTGAATTAAATATTTTAAAATTTCAATATATTTTTACATAAAATAGATAAATAGAATAGACTATAATAAGTGTATAAGTAAAAGGTATATTTATTATATTAATTAACTATTTATTTGAGGTTGAGTTTCAGTGCTCATGAGGGACATTTATTTTGTTGTTTGATAATGTCAGACAAACAAATTCATGAGAAACAAATGACTGAATAAGAAGGATGGGAAAATGAGAACTGATCATCCTCTTCATATCTTCCATCATTATATGTATGCATTTTCACAAAAATGATAAATAGCTAAAGGTAGTCATTTTGCCTCGAATTCCCAGTCAGGTTTAAGAAATCTCTTGTCTGAAGTTCATTATTCTAACTGGACAATGACCATACCCCTATGACAATGGCACTCCAATCACACTGACCTTCAGCATTTGCCTAGAATTTCTTGAACCAAAGAGTGTGTAGTGGGAGGACTAAATGCAAGAAAGGTAGGATCCAGGTGGGAGAGGTGGTGACCTTTGGAAGGCTGTGTCTCATCAGAGAATACCTTCTGAGAATTTCATTAACGATGTTGAAGTTGAGCAGAGGAAATGCTCTTCTGAGGATGACACAGAGTGCTCTAACACTTGACTCCAAATGCTCATTCTTGACTTCACTCAAATAATGTGTGGTTGTAACATAGACTATATACTCAAGAGGCAAAGCCCAAGTCTTCACAATGATAGACCTGCTTTACTGATTTTATTTTAGTCTTAAAGGGATTTAAGGCAATTTAGTTCTCAAAACATCACTGAATATCTATTATTTGCAATTCATTGCACCTGGTAATGAACATGAGCGGCAGAAGCTCTCTTCTCTACCAGTTCTTCAAAGGAAAGGAAGTTTCTGTTATAATCAAGTGACAAGATGCACTGTGCATTGTTCTCGCCAATTCACGGTCATTTGTAGTTACAATGCAGTGTCATAAAAGGAGTCACAAAACCTTGTGACTTACTTCACTTTTTCTCTCTAGTTTTATAAGATATATACTGTAAATGCAAATTAATCTTCAAATGAGTAAGTCCTGCCTTCTAAAAAATCAGGCATAAACAGATACTTCCCATAATTCTATCTAGAATACTTTCATGTTTAATGGATTATGTGAATTCAATAATTAATTATAGTCTCATTATCTAGAAGAATCTACGTCAGAAAAAGAAGCTTATGGATGTTTAGGAGATAGTAGATTAGAGCATATTAAGACATTTCCTGTGTCATTCACCCTTCAAGCTGATCAGTCTCAGATAAACATATCTTCATCAAGATTCCAGACTTACAAAGCTAGGAGACTAACCCTAGAAATAACAACAGATAATAGTCACATCAAGGCGATTACAGTTTTTCAGTGTACTTCCCCCAAAATACTGCATGCTTGTTTCTTACATCTGCTTAATCATGCCCTTGGACCAGTGTTCTCTCAGTCTTGGTTGCACATTAAAATCACCTGGAATATTTTAGGATTCTCAATGCCTGGGCCACACCACAGGCCACAAGCGACTAGCAGGCATGCATGTTAGAACCATTAGATGCAACAAGGTAGGCACAGTAATATTCTTGCACTTCCATTTTACAGGTAAGGAACAGAGATGCAGAGGCACTTTCCTGGGATCATACAGCTAGTAAGTGACAGAGCTGGAATTTGAACTCAAACAGTTTGGCTCTTGGAGAAGGCAATGGCAACTCACTCCAGTACTCTTGCCTGGAAACTCCCATGGACGGAGGAGCCTGGTAGGCTGCAGTCCATGGAGTCGCGAACAGTTGGACACGACTGAGCGACTTCACTTTCTCTTTTCACTCTCATGCACTGGAGAAGGAAATGGAAACCCACTCCAGTGTTCTTGCCTAGAGAATCCCAGGGATGGAGAAGCCTGGTAGGCTGCAGTCCATGGGGTCGCACAGAGTCGGACACGACTGAAGCAACTTAGCAGCAGCAGCAGCAGTTTGGCTCTAAGTTTATTCTTTGCCAATAATTACGATTTTTAAAAATATATGTTTAGTTTTTTATTTGACTTCACCGGATCCTAGTTGCAACACGTGGCATCATCAGTCTTCGTTGGAGCATGTGGGTTCTCTAGTTGCAGCATGTGGGATCTAGTTCCCTGACCAGGGATTGAACCCAGGCCCCTTGCATTAGGAGCATGGAGTCTTAGCCACTCGGGACCACCAGGGAAGTCCTGAGACCTTTTCCACAAATACTTATCTGATGCAGCTTTTCAGAAACTTCTGCTATGGCATATAGGAATTGGATATTGCAAGTTTCATGGGTGCTTCTAGATTTATTCTTCATATCTTACCCAGGACTTTTCTCTATTTCTGCAGCACTGGAGAAGCCATTAATAAAGTGATGCTATAGTTGCTTTCCTAATATTAGCTCCTGGTTTCAAAATTTCTTTGATTTGTGTTAGGTGCTGTAAAATTCATCAGAGTTGCATGTAAAAGCAAGAAAAGAGTCTCTATGTCCCTTCCCAAATCTCTGTTACATTTCAGGTCTGAGACTCTTTTTAGTGCCCTGTATTAGTTTAGTGTGCCCTTAATTCAGTACTAAAAATCCAGATTTCTTCCAGCTCATGAACATCATCCCATTTCAAACTTTTAAAAACAAATTATCATAGTTTTACAGCAATAACTATGTAAATAGGACAAATACATCTCAGTCTTTGGTTGAGAACTGAAACAGTTTCACACTGTAGATTTCAATCAATGTAACAAACTTATGCGGCACCATCTATATATAGTGAATCAATTCTAGATTTTAAGGGGTGATTTTAGAAGTTCCTTGTTTCATATTTTGATGCAAACAAATCCCTTGAGGCCCTTGTTAAAAGAAATGCAAAAATGTGACTCAGGAGGTGGGAGGTGAGATCCTAGACTTCATATTTCTAACAGGCTCCCAAGTGATGGAGGAAGCCTGAAGGACACTGCTGGTAAACTGGCTCTCCCCAAAGGAGGAAAACAAAGCCTTGATTTGTAGCATTTGCTAATTTCCCTGGTATAAATACTCCTACAATGGCCAAGTTCAAGCTACCAGCATGATGTCACTGAAAATTGAGTTGGGAAGAGACTGTGAGCATATTGCACACAATGGACTCTCCCAAGCAGACACAGCCCAGCCCCAGCACACCACTGGTTCTACGTGACTTTAAGCACACCCTGTTTCAAGATTCAAAATAGCAATTGATGCGGTTCCACTCTGCAAAGAATTTTAATAAGGTTAGAGACAAAGAATGTTGTAGGGAAAATAACCAGAGATTACTTACAAAGTGTTGAGAATCAGTTCAAAGTAATATAGTTCCCAGATTACATAGACTGAATTAGAGAGTATGTTAAAACGTTAAAAATTGCATGGGGCCAATAATAAAAACTTTGAGGGAGATTTGAATGAGGTTTTGAGGGTGGCAGCTTCAGATGAACAGAAAAGAAGATTCACAGAAAAGGAAGTGGGGAAAGAACCAGCAAAATGTCTGAATCAGATGAGATGGGGCTAGACCTTAGCATTACTAAGGAGTTGGGAGTAGGGTGGTGGTTGTTCCAGAAGCAGAACAAAAGCATTCTGCTTTCACAGATGTTTTATTCTCTAGCATGATTAGAGAACAAAATATTCAGATTAATCAAACTTCCAAGTTAACAGGGTAGACACAGATGCCAAAAAGAGATACCAATATTTAAAGTAATCAGTTCAGTTCAGTTCATTTCAGTTGCTCAGTGGTGTCCGACCCTTTGAGACCCCATGGACTGCAGCATGCCAGGCTTCCCTGTCCATCACAAACTCCTAGAGCTTGCTTAAACTCATGTTCATTGAGTCAGTGATGCCATCCAACCATCTCATCCTCTGTTGTCCCCTTCTCCTCCTGTCTTCAATCTTTCCCAGCATCAGGGTCTTTTCCAATGAGTCAGTTCTTTGCATCAGGTGGCCAAAGTATTGGAGTTTCAGCTTCAGCATCAGTCCTTCCAATGAATAGTCAGGACTGATTTCCTTTAGGATTGACTGGTTTGATCTCCTTGCAGTCCAAAGGACTCTCAAGAGTCTTCTCCAACACCACAGTTCAAAAGCATTAATTCTTTTGTGCTCAGCTTTCTTCATGATCCAACTCTCACATCCATACATGACTACTGGAAAAACCATTCATTTAAAGTATGAAGTATACAGAACTTAATTTCTTTGTTCTTTGATGGAGAAAAGACTTCTAGAGCTGCCATTTCTCATAGCCATCACTTTGAACACCTTTGGTGAGATTCTGGTAAAGTCAGGCATAGAGCTTGGAAGTTCCGTTCCCAGGGAGCTATAAGACAAGAACGCTCACAAGCCTTTTCCCAGGGCTGTGGTGTAAGGGCATCCTAAGAAACTCTATCTCATGGAGAGAATTTCTAGTTGGGGGAAACACTCTCCCTTAAAATGTATTGAGTCTTTAGGAGTTCAACCTCAGTTTCTTCCTGTTAAATGGGTCTAATAATACCTAACTTATATGGCTTTTGTAAGGATTAAATGGAGCCTGATCAAGACATGTTAGTGCTCAGTAAACACAGCTTTCTACATTCTCAATATGTCTTGGAGAGAACCTATATCCAACTGTGAACTACGTTAGAATGTCTGGGGACCTTCGCTGGTTCCTTGGGAGAGGGCTACTGCTAGACCTTCAGACTCCTGCTTTAGTCAGCCAACCAAATGTGAGAAGCCTCTTTCCTCTTCTGAGAGCTGAACACAGATTTATTTTGAAAAAAAAAAAAAAAAAAGCCTTTTTCTTTTCCGTGTCTTGGAATAAATGTGCTATTTCATTTTGTTAATTTGAGCCGTGTTAAGAACAAGAAGAGGGAACTTAAGGTCAGTCGGCCTCTCAGGTTGAGAAACTCTTAAGCTATAAGCTCCAGAATCTTCTCTTTGTCTCTGATTCCAAATGGACTTGTGGGGAAAAGTGATATAACCATGAGATCATTGTGTTCTTTTAGATGATTTCCTGTTTCCTGTGTATTTAAATACACAGGGAATAATCCCACTATTAAAATGAGACCCTGTATGTGTGTACGGGCAGAAGTTCAATGAAAAAGGAAGAAAAATATGCTTGCTGAATACCAGATGTAGAATGCATAAATCCTGTCAGAACAAGTGGGGAATAGCTTTATGGCTGACTTGCAAGAAACCTAAGGGAACTGGGAAGTCAGATAGGCATGTGTCAAACAGACTTATTTAAATCATCCGCTTCCTCAGCAAAATAAAAGTTTGAGAGGGTTGTGTTTTCTTTTGCGGTTTGAAATTACAGTTGTATGCCTCAGAGGTCCCGCTTGATTGAGGGCTTTCAAGCAAAGAAGTTACACTACCAAGTTCAGGCTCTTGGCAACACTGGGATCACCCAGGGCCTCTGACCGAGGTCTCCAACCTTGCCTTGTTTGTATTTTCTGCTCTTTGTCATCTTAGAAACAAACTGCTGTGCAGCTGACCACTGCTTCAGGCCTTCCAGCTTGTCAGAGCTAAGAGACTTTTGCATCTGGAAGAGAATGGTGCCCACTAGCTTACTTTTCAGACCAGGCTTCAGGTGGTAAACTGTCTATCAGGTCCTTAACCCTGCACACTTGAAAGGGAGGCAACTCTGTCTCCTACCTCTTTCTGCCCACAGTTCATACACTACTGATGACCCTACAGACCATCATTTTGTATTAAGACAAATAAACCTGATTTAAAAACTAGTAACCTATATGTGCTTGGTAACAAGATTCTTGGACTTTGTAGTGAGAGTTAACACTGGACACCACTAATTTTCAGGTACGACCTCCCGATAGGAAAGTCCTTCAGGAGGCTGACTACCTTATAGTTTCGTAAGTTATTGGTGTGAAAAGATGCAAAGCAAAGCCAGCTAGGTATTAACCATTTCCTTTAAGCTATGGTAGCCCAACCCCGCCGCCCATATTCTTTTTCTCAGGACATTTCTGTTTTAAAATACCCTGTTGAATATATTATTTCTGTCACAGCAATACTCAATAGGATAAAAAATTATCGTGCTATGAAAAGACTATTGGCTTTGGAGACAAACTAACCTACTCTACTACTTGCTATTATTGTTACTGTTACCTTTCCAACACCACTATTTACTAATTGTGACCTTAACATGTGATTATACCTCTCTGAGCCTCAGATTCCTTATTTTTTCGCTGAGATTATATAGGTAAAAAGCATTTCTCTAAAACCTAGCACAGTATCTCAGTGTCTGATAGTTTGGAAAACCTTGACAAATCCTTACTCTTCACCATTCTTTTACTAAATCCACCCATCTTTTTACTAAGTGCTTACTGAACACTTTTAAGTGCCAGCTAGCCACTAAAAGGGTTACCGGACCAGGTTTATTTAACGCTAAGATGCTCAGGTTTGTGGCAAAGAGAGGCTTTATTCGCAAGGCAGCCAAGCCAGGAGACAGCAGAACAACTCTCAAATCTGCCTCCCTGGAGGTTTGTGTTTGTGTGTGTGTGTGTTAGTTGCTTAGTCGTGTCTGACTCTTTGCAACCCCATAGACTGTAGCCCACCAGGCCCCTCTGGGATTCTCCAGCCTGGAGGTTTACATGAGATAAAAATAAAGAAGAGGGCCGTGTGAATGTGGGGTTGGGGTGGGGAGGTGGTATGGTGGGTGTGGGCACGTAGGAGGCGTGGGTGGCGTGCAGAGCGTGTGGAGTGGCGACTGGAGAAAGGGGCGTTGGCGTTGTGCACATGTGTAACAAAGTTATAGGTCTCTGCAAAAAACGCAGGCGCTTAACACCACCTGAGAGTGGAATTTTCAGTCCTCTGAGTCAAAAGGTCACTTAGCAGAAGCTCACGGGTGCCCAGGTGGAGGGTTGGTGGTCCTGGACAGTTCAACCAGCTGAACTTCAGCTTGATGCTGCAGCGGACTCCAAGTTCCTAGAAAATAAGGCTTTGTGCCACTTGGAAGACGCGCAAGTCTTGTAGACGACCTTGATTCCTGAAGATAGGGAAAATGGATTTTACTAAGGATTACCCATGGTTTCAGAGCTACGAACAAGAGGAGCAAGAAGATTGGAATGGGTTGCCATTTCCTCCCCCGGGAGCCCTTCCTGACCCAGGAATGGAATCCGCATCTCCTGCATTGGCAGGCAGATTCTTTACCACTGAGCCACCTGGGAAGCTCTCTACATGGAGGCAGGTAGGTATGTATTGAAGTATGCACCAGGCCTAAAGCTGACGTGAAGGGAATGTTGGGCTCTTTCAGGTTAGAGCGTGACGTGTCAGGAAAGCCTTAACCGAGGACGTGACTCAGAAGCTGAGCCCTGAAGAACAAGTGACAGTTCCCCAGCTAAACGAGGTTGGGGATGGGAGGGATGGCGATGATGGGAAGGGTGAGCCTTTTAGAAAGTACAGAGCGTGCAAAGGCCGAGAGACAGAAGAGCATGGCCCTCTTTGAGAATTACAAATCGTTCTGTGTGTAAGAGCAGAGAGTCTGGTGGGAATGGGAGGGCGTGAATGTCAGGAAAGATGAGTCAGAAGCTGTCAGAGGCCTGAGGAGACATGCAGAGGCTTAGATGTTTTGTGTTGTGAGCAATGGTGAGCTCTAGAAACTTTGTGAACAGAAGCATTCTGGTCACTATCTTGCTGATGGGACATTACTACTGCAGAAGTGCTTATTAACTCTGTGTGTGTGTGTGTGTGTGTGTGTGTGTGTGTGTGTGTGTGTGTGTGTGTGTGTGTGTGTGTGTGTGTGTGTGTGTGTGTGTGTGTGTGTGTGTGTGTGTGCTTTGTCGCTCAGTTGTGTCTGACTCTTTGGGACCTTATGGGCCTGTAGCCTCCCATGGACAGGTTCCTCTGTCCATGGGATTTTCCAAGCAAGAATATTGGAGTGGGTTGCCATTTCCTACTCCTGGGGATCTTCCCCACCCAGGGATTGAACACAAGTCTCTTGCATCTCCTACAATGGCAAGCAGATTCTTTATCACTGCATCGCCTAGGAAGCCCATGCTTATAAACTTAATATTCATAATTATTTTTTATTCATCTTGATATTTAGAAACATGCCTAATGTGAGAAAATTTAAAATAATCAGGCCACATGTAGACACACGTTGGCTTCTCCCTGACACTTTGCTGGGAGGTGGTTGTAGTAGTAGAGGGCTTACATTATTCTGTGCTCTTGGTTTGCTTGTTTGCTCTTCATATTCAGTTTTATTCTCCTTCTCTTCTTCTTCCTCTCCTTCAAATATCCCTTTTTTAAAACAAAACTTCTGAAGCACTAGTGAATTTTTTTCCTGTTGTGACAGTGGGGGAAATGACTAAGCTTTTGTGACCAGCCTGTACCTGGAAGGATGGCTAGAGTCAGTTTCAGTCTGGGGGCAGGGGTGATGAAATGGGAGTGAGGTTGAGTACAAAACACGCTGGGCACTCAGCTGTAGACAGGGAAGAGGATGGAGGGGATTCGGAGTCCAAGAGCTGGGATCCTAGATTACCTTCAGTCTAGGCCTCTGCTGCTTTGCAGCTCAAAGCAGGATGTCCCAATAAGCACAGACATTAGAACCAGCCTGATAGGAGGAGGAAATGTTCCAGGGGAACGATGCCAGGTATATAGAAGTAGGCATGATCTTTTTGGTTTATTGAATCAGTTCCCAACCATGCAGGTAAGGGTTCTAAGCAAGATCGGTGGTCTTGATGGCGAAGTTGTGTATTAGACCTAGATACTAGGTGAAAACCCGAGGAGTATGGTGGCAGTTTGTTGACTGCTTGGGGACAGCCTCATTTCTGGCACTCTGGCTATGGGCTCTATTGGCAGGATGGTGAGATTTCAGTTCACTAGATGGTAGGAATGAGTTTGCTGATTTCCTTCCTCTGTCAGGTAAAACAGCAGCTGGGCCAAAGGACAAACTATGATATGTGAGTCTCAGCAGAAATAATGCCTAGACAGTGTTGTTTTTCTAGTAGTAAGCAAACTGAAAAAATAGAAGTGTGCATGCCAGAGGGAGTGATTTTACAGTTCCATGCTTTCCTATATGTTTAGGAATGGCCCTCTGTAGCAAGAAATACATGTCTTTCAGTTTTGAACTTCCAAAAGCCTTCTATAGTCTTTTAAAAGTTCCACTGAGAGACAAAGAAATTTTCAGAATTAATATTGCCAAGTCATGGGGAGAGGGAGAAGGGGGATGGCCAGGGGAGGGGTAGAGTATGAAGGCTGGAAGGCAAAGTGTTGATTGCTACTTACTCTGTGGACTATGACTCCCAGAATGCATAGAGTGAAAATTTATTGGAACAAAATTTACATATTTACAACAAAATGCGGTTTAGAAAAAGTAGCTAAATATGCTAGCATCTGTTTTCTTTGTTGATGTTGCAATATTATATAAGCCCTGAATCTTACCACATTTGTGGCTCTTATCTAAGAGTGCGTACCACCTGGGTTGGGAGGAGGAAGATGAAATTGGGGAAGTAGATGATTGGAAGTGTCCTGAAAGAAACCAGCTAGATGTTTGGTTCAAGTCAGCAGAATCTGAGAGAACTTATTATGTAGTAAATTGAGGAATGGGTCAGGAATGTACTGACATGTATTTTCCCTCATTTTCTCCCTCTTCTGCCAGAACCTATAGTGATTATATCACTTCTCTTGACCTCTTTTTCTTCTCCCACTTGTTTTGTTGAGGTTACCTGGGTTCACTGTCCCTGGAAATGGACCAAACAGATGGGCAAGCAGTGTGGTGAGTTTAAAGACACATCTATTCTCTGGGAAGGGGGCAGGAGAGCAGAAGATCACTATATTAGCTATCCACTGCAGCATAACAAATTATACCAACATTTAGCAGCTGAAAACAACAGTCATTTATTATCTCACACAGTCCCTGAGAATCAGGAATCAAGAAGGGCATAGTTGAGTGGTTCTGGCTCAGAGTCTCTGATGGAATTGCAGTCAAGGCGTCAACTGAGGCCACCATCATTTGAAGCTGAGACTGACAGCTCCACTTCTAAAATGGCTTACTTATACAGCAGTTGACTGGAGGCCTCAGGTCCTCAGCCATGAAACTCTCCTCAAACCATGAAACTGGCTTCTTCTACAGTGACTCTTGAGAGAGAGACAAAGACAGAAGCTGCAGGGTTTGTTATGACCTAGCCCTGGAAATGAAGCAGTATCATTTCCACTGGAAGTCACCAGAAAGTCACTACATCCATCCCACACTCAAAGTGAGGGAAATTAAACTCTACCTCTTGAAAGAAAGGATATCAAAAATGTATGGGCATGTTTTAAAATATATACTAGTTAATATAAAATAGATAAGCAACAAGGTACTACTGTATAGCACAGGGAATTATATTCAGTATCCTGTGGTAAGTGTGTGTTAGTCGCTCAGTTGTGTCTGACTCTTTGTGACCCCATGGACTGTAGCTTGCCACGTCTATGGAATTCTCCAGGCAAGTATACTGGAGTGAGTTGCCACTTCCAACTCAAGGGGATCTTCCTGAACCAGTTATCAAACCCGGGTGTCCTGCATATCCTGTGATAAACCATATTGGAAAAGAATGTGAAAAAGAATGTATGTAACTGAATCACTTTGCTGTATAGCAGAAATTAATGCAGCACTGTAAATCAACTGTACTTCAGTAAAATAAATTTAAAAAATTAAACTAGGGCAATATGTGTAGACCTGCTTCACAAGATGTAAACCTGGGGCTGGGACAAAGTTATAGGTAATGTCTCATTCTGCAGACAGCAGTGTCATCTGTAATGAAAGACCAGAGTTCATGGGTCATCACAGATAAATAGGGAAAGGGCTTGTTGGAGAAAATTTATTGAGGATGTTATTTCACTTGTCTAATTATTCTAGGCTCCAGGATTATAGATAAAAATTGCTTGTCTTACATAATTCATGTATCTCTGTTCAATAACAAGTAAACAGATTTTATCCAGTTTTTGGAATAATTAATATATACAAATGATGAAAAATGTAAAAGGTACAAAAGTTTGTGGTTGCAAAGTAAGTCTCTCTTTTTTTCTGGAAATCAATTTGTTGCCGTCATGAAAATCTGAGTGCCTGTTTCTCCAAACCCTTGACAGTACAATAGGTTAGCCACCTGATATTTGCCGATTTTATGTGAACAAAATGGTCTGCAGTAGTACTTTAATTTCTGTTTCTCTTATTGTAAATGAGGTTGGACTTCATTTTAATGCTTAAAATTCCCTCATTTATTTTGCTATCAACTACGTATACTTAATTTTGCCCACTTTTCATTTGAGCATGTCTTTTTTTCTCCTCATTAATAAGTGGAAGTTCTTTAGCAATTAAAGAAATTAGCTCTTTACAAGAATGTGAGTGGCACATATTTATTTCCAATGTGTCATTTGTTTTTTGACTTTTTAATGTTTTCTCTCTCTTTTTTTTTGCTGTTTAGTAATTTAAAAACTATCCATTTTTATATGGTCACATTCATCAGTTTCTTTTTTACTTACAGCTTTGTGTTTGTATCATTCTTAGTCTTCCCACAGTAAGGTTATTAAGAATTCTCCTATGGTTTCTTTGAGTGTTATTATGGTTTAGTTTTTTGCATTTTAATTTTGGTTGAATTGATTCTTTTAATGCTTTACACTATACTAAAGTATAATTGTTGTATAAAATACTAAATTTGTGTCCATTTCATTTCTGATTCAGATATTTCTACTTTATTGTCAGTTTTCTCATTTGCAAAATAGAGATAATAAATATTTACTGAGTACCATCTATGGCTTTTGGTAGAAAGATTGAAAGCTAAATCTGAATTTTCTTTCTCATTACTTAGAAGCCTTCATCCATCGTTATATGTTTGTCTCAATGGGAGAATTAAGACTAACGTGGATTACAAGGTCGTTTGCTTTAATGAGACAAACTCAGATTCAAATTAACCATTTCATGTGTGCCTGCATCAGAGCTTCTGCTTTCTCTTATAATGTTCAATTGAACTGTTTTCAACAATATACATCCACAGCTATCACTGTGGAAATAATTTTGGCGACCTATAAAACTGAACTGGAAAATGTCTTATATTATGAATGTTGCAGACAAAATGTTAGTCTTGACTTGGTTATTTGGAAATCAAAATGATATTCCACTGAAACAATATTTTAAATGTTGGTCAGGTTCTTGGGCCTTATCACAAATCCCACATTTATATACTATATGATTCAAGATAGGAAGAACGGTGCTATCAATTACACAAACAATATTTTATAATACTATTTTTCTGGCAAAGTATAATGCATCTGATGGTGACTCAGGAAACTCAAAATACATCTTCTCCAGCCCCCACAGCAGTAAGTGAGGCTCCCTCGTGGAGGTGTGTGCCATTGGGGAGTAATTGTAGACTCCAGAAAGACATTCTGGTCAGAAGATTACATCTTTGTGTTAAGCAAAGTAACTGTGTAATATTTGATAGTTGTGCTAAATGGGATACCTAGAGAAATTATCTTCAGTGTAGAATTTCAGAGATATACCGTCTTTTCCTCTCAGTACATGGCCATATACTCAAGGAGTCTTCTTGAGTATAGCCAGAGAAGCTGGGATCTAGAACTTGGTCAGCTATATAAGGCAAGGAGGTAGAGTGAGAGTGGTGGCGAGGGTGAACCTAGCTTGGGATGTGGGAAGCTGTGGAAGTTACTTAGTAGCATACAGTGACTATAAGGTGTAGAAAAAGTAAGTATGTATTGACAGTGACATATGAAATGATAGGGTCACCTTTCTAAAAAATTGGATTATTTACAAAGGGGGCTAAGAAATTTACATAGGCAAGCTACTACTTTAGGGACGTTTGCTAGCATGAAAGAGGGTCTTAGCCACCTAGTAGGTTTCAAAGGAAGGAAGGTCCTGGGAAAGATAAGGAGGTGTATCTCCAAGACAGAGCCTGTCATACACTGAAAGAAGATAGTAATCTAGCTGTCAGGCCTGGAGGCAAGATGAGAATTGAGGCTGAGGAACCAGGAAAAAATCTGTTAAAGCCTGATACCAGCCAAAAGGGCGAAATGATGTTGAGCCCCATGCTGATGGTTTAGAGCTAGTTACCTCCATATCCATGGTTGAGACCTATCTTTGGAACTAGAGCAAACAGAGGGCGAGGTAAGAATGAAGGTGGTCTAACTTTTGGGCTAGGAGGGAACAGAAGCCAGGGGGAGAAAAAGATAGTTTTCTACCACTGAGAAGGTGGCTATTTTTCATGGAGCTACCTATACTGTGGCTCAGATCATGAACTCCTTATTGCCAAATTCAGACGTAAATTGAAGAAAGTAGGGAAAACCACTAGACCATTCAGGTATGACCTAAATCAAATCCTTTATGATTATACAGTGGAAGTGACAAATAGATTTAAGGGACTAGATCTGATAGACAGAGTGCTTGATGAACTATGGACAGAGGTTCATGACATTATACAGGAGACAGGGATCAAGACCATCCCAATGGAAAAGAAATGCAAAAAAGCAAAATGGCTGTCTGAGGAGGCCTTACAAATAGCTGTGAAAAGATCAGAAGCGAAAAGCAAAGGAGAAAAGGAAAGATATTCCCATCTGAATGCAGAATTCCAAAGAATAGCAAGGAGAGATAAGAAAGCCTTCCTCAGCGATCAATGCAAAGAAATAGAGGAAAACAACAGATTGGGAAAGACTAGAGATCTCTTCAAAAAAATTAGAGATACCAAGGGAACATTTCATGCAAAGATAGGCTCGATAAAGGACAGAAATGGTATGGACCTAACAGAAGCAGAAGATATTAAGAAGAGGTGGCAAGAATACACAGAAGAACTGTACAAAAAAGATCTTCACGACCCAGATAATCACGATGGTGTGATCACTCACCTAGAGCCAGACATCCTAGAATGTGAAGTGAAGTGAGCCTTAGGAAGCATCACTACGAACAAAGCTAGTGGAGGTGATGGAATTCCAGTTGAGCCCTTTCAAATCCTGAAAGATGATGCTGTGAAAGTGCTGCACTCAATATGCCAGCAAATTTGAAAAAGTCAGCAGTGGCCACAGGACTGGAAAAGGTCAGTGTTCATTGCAATCCCAAAGAAAGGCAATGCCAAAGAATGCTCAAACTACCACACAATTGCACTCATCTCACATGCTAGTAAAGTAATGCTCAAAATTCTCCAAGCCAGGCTTCAGCAATACGTGAACCGTGAAATTCCAGATGTTCAAGCTGGTTTTAGAAAAGGCAGAGGAACCAGAGATCAAATTGCCAATATCCGCTGGATCATCGAAAAAGCAAGAGAGTTCCAGAAAAACATCTATTTCTGCTTTATTGACTATGCCAAAGCCTTTGACTGTGTGGATCACAATAAACTGTGGAAAATTCTGAAAGAGATGGGAATAACAGACCATCTGACCTGTCTCTTGAGAAACCTGTATGCAGGTCAGGAAGCAACAGTTAGAACTGGACATGGAACAACAGACTGGTTCCAAATAGGAAAAGGATTACATCAAGGCTGTATATTGTCACCCTGCTTATTTAACTTATATGCAGAGTACCTCATGAGAAACGCTGGGCTGGAAGAAACACAAGCTGGAATCAAGATTGCCAGGAGAAATATCAATAACCTCAGATATGCAGATGACACCACCCTTATGGCAGAAAGTGAAGAAGAACTCAAGAGGCTCTTGATGAAAGTGAAAGAGGAGAGTGAAAAAGTTGGCTTAAAGCTCAACATTCAGAAAACTAAGATCATGGCATCCGGTCCCATCACTTCATGGGAAATAGATGGGGAAACAGTGGAAACAGTGTCAGACTTTATTTTTTTGGGCTCCAGAATCACTGCTGATGGTGATTGCAGCCATGAAACTAAAAGACGCTTACTCCTTGGAAGGAAGGTTATCACCAGCCTAGATAGCATATTTAAAAGCAGAGACATTACTTTGCCAACAAAGGTCCGTCTAGTCAAGGCTATGGTTTTTCCAGTGGTCATGTATGGATGTGAGAGTTGGACGGTGAAGAAAGCTGAGCACCGAAGAATTGACGCTTTTGAACTGTGGTGTTGGAGAAGACTCTTGAGAGTCCCTTGGACTGCAAGGAGATCCAACCAGTCCATCCTAATGGAGATCAGTCCTGGGTATTCATTGGAAGGACTGATGTTGAACCTGAAACTCCAATACTTTGGCCACCTCATGCGAAGAGTTGACTCATTGGAAAAGACCCTAATGTTGGGAAGGATTGGGGGCAGAAGGAGAAAGGAATGACAGAGGATGAGATGGTTGGATGGCATCACCGACTCGATGGACATGGGTTTGGGTAAACTCCCGGAGTTGGTGATGGACAGGGAGGCCTGGCATGCTGCAATTCGTGGGGTCGCAATGAGTCGGACACGACTGAGCGACTGAACTGACTGACTGACCTATACTGATGCATTGTTTAGTATCAAATATATATATATATATTATATAGTATCAAATATATACTTGTGCCATGATCATTTAATGGTTTTGCCCATGAGGAAAAAATTATACATGTATAGTATTTCTCAATGAAATTTGTGAATGTCACAAATGTAAAGGCAATGATGAAAGGTTGGCTAATAAATTTGTAAATAGTATTTATAGGGAAGCAAATCTGTTAGAAAATGAGCCATCAAAAAAGAATCAAGTTCATTTTCACTCATTTGGAATCAAGTTCCAAATTTGGATAGTTTGGAATGAAAGTCCAATTATATTTTACCCTTGGATACATTAGTGCATGCTATCAATAATCTCTGCTTCTTTTTCCCTGGGTCTTCTGGCTGGAAAGTAGGCAGGATAATGACAAGAAACAAAATGCAAGGTAAACTACAACTAAGAATGTGGTATATTTTAAATGTCAATATAAGAATGATATAAATATCTCAGTTGCAAAAATAAATTGTAACCCTGGTTAGTATACAGTATTTTAAATGTGAAAAGTGATGAGGAATTGGAATACATTCCATGCCAAAGAACAAGTTCTCAGAATGTTATCAGTGGAAAGGGCCACATAAGCAGATTGCAGGGGCATTTGTCCTTGCAGATGAGAAATGCAGAAAAATTCACTTTTAAAAAGTGAATTAGCAAGTTCACATGGTTAAGACCTAACCACATTTCTAGAAGCAAATTAACAAAGCATGGCCTTAACATGGAAAAGTTGAAGTCACTCTTTGGAATCTGAGAAGACATTTGCAATGGAAAGACTGGGTGTTTTTTAGAAAGTTATTTTAATACTTTTTAAAAAAGAAGATTGGGTATGAAAATACATGATACTAGATGAGTATACATAAAAATGTTGATATAATAGCATGTGATTGACTCGAACACAAACCCTGAAGTTTTTAAGACTGGCTATGTGAAATCAACCAACCTGTGATTTCTAGTTATGCCGCCAAGTTTAGGCAAACTTTGATAATCCCTCTAAATCTGCTAAACATTATGCTGAGATCTACCATGAGTAATTCAATATTAATTGTGTCCTGTGTATGCTCCAGAATTCACCACAATAGTTTAATTTGTTAAATATAAATTTTTCATTAAAATAGATAATAGTGATCAGTGACTCGTAATAAAGCCATAGATCTAGATTTGTTTTTTAAATAGATTTATAATACTCCTGAGGGCTTCCCTGGTGGCTCAGATGGTAAAGAGTCTGCCTGCAATATGGGAGATCTCGGTTCGATCCTTGGGTTGGGATGATCCCCTGGAGAAGGAAATGGCAACCCACTCTAGGATTCTTGCCTGGAGAATTTCATGGACAGAGGAGCCTGGTAGGCTACAGTCCATGGGATCACAAAGAGTCAGACATGACTGAGCGACCAAGACACACACATACATATGATACTCCTGATAATACATGTGTTATTTTTAATTAGGTTATGATACACACACTGATTTCTGATAACTGAAGTTCATAGAGGTGAAGTGCTTTCTTCAAAATTACAGAATGATGGACTAGAACTCAAATGTGCAAATTCATACATAATCATTCTACTAAATCTTGTTTCTCTTCCCTGTCTTTAAAGAACTAGAAGGATCTTTATAGGAAATTGATAGGAACTGAAAGGCCTGGAATATATAATCATGAGACAGAAAGAGATTTCCAGAACTAACTTTTATTCCAAAAAATTTATTGCTGAAAGGTTAAAAGATAAAAACTAAGTTTGTATGCAATTTTTATGATTTATTATTTGTCATTTTGCAAGTTACATCATTTCTACTTTTGTTTTTCATTTATAAAATGGAGATAACCATGGTGCTTATCTCACAGGGTTGTGGTGATGGCTTAATAATATAAAAGGCTTGGGATGGTACTTGGCACATGATAAGTGTTCAATAAATAGCAGACATTACCACTATGGGCTTTCCTGATGGCTCAGACAGTAAAGAATCTGCCTGTAACGTAGGAGACCTCGGTTTGATCTCTGGGTTGGAAAGATCCCCTGAAGAAGGAGATGGCTACGGTGTTGGAGAAGACTCTTGAGAGTCCCTTGGACTGCAAGGAGATCCAACCAGTCCATCCTAAAGGAGATTGGTCCTGGGTGTTCATTGGAAGGACTGATGTTGAAGCTGAAACTCCAATACTTGGCCACCTCACACGAAGAGCTGACTCATTGGAAAAGACCCTGATACTGGGGAAGATTGAGGGCAGGAGGAGAAGGGGACGACAGAGGATGAGATGGTTGGATGGCATCATTGACTCGATGGACATGGTTTGGGTGGACGCTGGGAGTTGGTGATGGACAGGGAGGCCTGGCGTGCTGCGGTTCATGGGGTCGCAAAGAGTTTGACACTACTGAGAGACTGAACTGAACTGAACCCACTCCAGTACTCTTGCCTGGAGAATTCCACGGACAGAGAAGCCTGAGCAGAGGGCAGCAGGGAGGGGTGGGGTGGGTAACCACTACATGCCAAGCCCTATTGTACCCTTAACATACATGATTTTATTTGATCCTTACAATATCCCTGGAGGATAAGTATTATTATACTTATCCCATATGGTAGATGAAAAAAGTTTGGTAAATGGCAACATTTGTGTGGCTAACAAGATTAAGAGTCAAGGTTCAAATCTAGGGCTGTGTAATTATATAATAGGAGTTGGCAAAATAAGAATGGTTTTTACTACTTTTAAAGGGTTGTTTTAAAAATGGGAAGAAGACTATATGTGACTTCAAAGTCTATAATACTTACATCTGAATATTTACAGAACATATTCGCTGACTGCTGTTCTAGAGCTATTTTTCCTTCTATCCTGTTAGGTTAGCCTGCCTCTTGGAAACCAGATGCCTGTTGTAACTGAAAAAAATTTTCACGTTTTCATTTACTCAACAGACGCTTATGTAGCTCTTGATAGGTGTGAGTCATTTGTATAGGTGCCTGGTCTAGAAAAATAAATGAGACAAGGACGTTGCATCAAGAAGCTTATAGTCCTGTAGAGTCAGAGGGACCACTGATAACTATCGGACAGTATGGCAGGTGTTCTGTGGAAACACATGGAAGGGACCTTGAGTATAGAATTCAGAGGTCAGCTATATCTTCCTGGAAGAACTAGTAGTTAACATTAGTTCCATAGTTTCAGTTTAAGGGTGGATATTGGGTATGCTAGATAAATGGAGCAGCAAACAAACAGAAATGCCCAAAGATGAAAAGAGATTAGAATTTGAAGAGCTAAAAATGTGGCCAAAATTTAAGGTATGGGAAGAGAAGTGGGAAGGGGTGCCTGTCAAGAGATCAGGCTAGAAGAGAAGGCAGGGTTTGTAGTATAACTAGCTTTCATGGCATATGGAGGTGTTTGGCATTTATCCAAAACTACGAACCCTGTAAGATATGGAATTATTGGCAACTTTAAGCAGGAAAGTGAGATATTAATATGTTCATTTTAGAATAATACTTCTGAAAGCAGCATTGGGGGGATTGCACTTGGGGGGATCAAGAGTGAAGGCAAAGCTAACAGTCATGGAATAAAAGAGATTGGATTTACCCTTCCGCCTTAATCAACCATAAAACTGAACAAAATATATAAAAGCCACTCTTTCAGACACCGGATGACAGGCAGCACAGGACAGTGAATCCCGAGGGAAGGGAAACGAAGGAGGTAAGCCCCACGACTGTGCAGGATTTCTTTCTGGGGGCACATTCAACACTGCAGAGCAGAGAGGAGCAGTTGTCTTACATAACTGAGGAGATGGATTTAGATAGTTTAGGAAGTCTGAGGTGTTTGTAAATGGTGGGGCAGAGTAAGGAGCTACGTAGGGAAAGAATTCTAGAAATACATATATGGGGGCCTGTGAGTCTTTGAAAAATATTAGGACGTGCATGAATAGGGTGAAACTCTGCCAGACTGGACAAATAACAACTCGAAAGTTGTGAGCTGAACAGGTTTCCACAACTCACACAGGCCTGGGAATTACTTATATTACCACCAGATAGAATGAAGAGCCCTCATTGATCTCTTGAGGAATGCTGTAGTGACTCTAGAAGGGCTGCATTTTACTAGTAGGGTAAATTATTACTGGAGTAAATGTTCCTTTGTGTGTGTGTGTGTGTGTGTTTTCTGAGTCCCTCAGTTGTATTTGACTCTTTGTGATCCCATGAACTGTAGCCCACCAGGTTCCTCTGTCCATCCAGTTTTCTAGGCAAGAATATTCGAGCAAGTTGCCATTTCCTATTCCAGGGGATCTTCCCGACCTAGGGATCAAACCCACATCTCTTGCAGGTTCCTGCATTGGCTGGCAGATACTTTATACTGAGCCACATGGGAAGCCCAAATGTTCTTTTAGACCTACCCAAACAAAACTTAAAAACAAGCCTCAAAGTGATCTAAATAAGTACATATTCTTAGAAAAGAATAAATATCAACAAAAATGTTTTAAATTTATTAAGGTCTATTAGTCTCCGCCATAAGAATCTAGGAAAAGAAGAAAAACCAAATGTAAATTAATTGTAAGGAAAAGAATTAAAAACATAAGAGCAGAAATCAAAATACAAATAAATATTGAAGAAACTCATGACCCAAAGCCAAGTCTTTGACAACGTGTCTAACTAAGTTGATGAAGGAAAAAGAGGGAAGACATAAATTGTCAATATCAGGAATCAAAGAAGGACAATAACTATATACCCTACAGACTTCAACTGGACAATAAGGGAATTTAAAAAATTATGACTGTAAAGTTGTTGTCGAAAATAACCTGTGATGGCAGTAGCCATCCAAGCAACACCAAAATAGCAACAATAAAGCATTCATTGAATGATTTTGTGTGGCAGGTCCTGAATAGGCAAGGTAGAAATACAGACCAGTCAGAAGTGTGAAAAGCAAAAGCATTAATTGCTCAGTCTTGTCTGACTCTCTGTGACCCCATGGACTGTAGACCACCAGATTTCTCTGTCCATGGAATTCTCCAGGCAAGAATGCTGGAGTGGATAGCCATTCCATTCTCCAGGCAATCTTCCTGACCCAGGGATCAAACCAGGATCTCCTGCACTACAGGCAGATTTTTTACCATGTGAGCCACCAAGCAAGGTAGAAATAAAGATCAACCAAAAGAGGAAAGCAAAGGCTATTTTATTTAGAGCTTCTTATACCAAGAGAGCCAATCACTATTAATTCCATTTTGGCAGACACTCAAAGACAGGCAGAAGAGTCAGGGAACTTAATACTGGATAAAAGGGAAATATTATATATGTCCTAACTGGAGGCTATTGGCATGGGGAAGCTATAGGCTGAATAGCTAGAAGCAAAGCATTCTACATGATTAATTCAGGGTGAAATTCTTACCTACTCTGGTTTATCCTAAGTTGGAAGAAGGGACAGAAAATAAGGAAACTGTCAGTTATTAATCAAGTTCTGGACATTCGAAGCTGGTTGTTAGAGAAGTAATTGTTTAGCTTCCTGGATGGTTACTAGAGATAACTGTCTGATGTATGGTAAGCTGGCTTCCTGGCCTACTTATTGTGAATAAGGGGGTTGATTTTTTGGCCAGGTTGTGAGTCAAAGTTCTGTTTTCACATATGGTCTGGCCATCATCTGTTTGTGTATTCAGTGCCTTAGTAATAAATGATATAGTGATACACTCTTTCT
The DNA here is from genome assembly GCF_054371585.1 of Giraffa tippelskirchi. Lineage (NCBI taxonomy): Eukaryota > Metazoa > Chordata > Mammalia > Artiodactyla > Giraffidae > Giraffa > Giraffa tippelskirchi. The sequence continues at coordinate 137,734,358 of NC_137283.1, forward strand.
TCTGAGTGTATAATGAAAAGAGTGATTTAGTCCTCTTGGGGATATCTGAGAAGACTTCACACTAAAGGCAATATTTGAGATAAATCTTGAAATCTAAGGCAGAGGGAATATGAAAAGAAATTGCTACCAGAGATTACAACATTTGCAAAGAAACAAACAGGCAAGTAGTGTTCGGGAAGCAGTGACCTTTGAGAGAAGCTTGAGCCTAGGAGGGTGGGGAGCAAACGATGAGCCAGGAAAGAAAGCTTGGAATCAAAATGTCATGGACTTTAAATGCTATTCCAAGACATAACCTTATGGACTCCAGAGGAGAGAGGAATGGTTACCAGCCAAAACTTATTAGACTTGTGTTTTAGAAGGATAATTTTTGTGACAGGAGAAAATGTGCATGAGGTGTGTCAGGAAACTGGAAGCTTGTGTGCAAACTAGGACAGTATTTTATAGATTGAAAGAAGTGGTGGTGAAACCCTTGATCTGGGCAGAGACAGTGAGGATGCAGCAGAGGGCAGATAAAGATGACCAGGGCAGCATTTTGGACACAGAGGGAGTGCTCTATAAATATTATGTTTCTGAATAGATAAATGGAATATCTAGACAGTGAAATGAATAGGGCTTGATGACTGATTGATATTATAACATAAAGATTGAAAAGACCTAAGAACAATTAAAGTTTTTAGCTTCATGACTGTACAGCAATGCATAGACCAAAGTATGAAAAATAGGGAGTATGATAGTTTATGGGTGAGGATGTCAACTCCAGATGTGTCTCTGGGGCTTATAAAGTTGGAGTTGTTGTTTAGTCACTAAGTTGTGTTCAACTCTTTGTGACCCCACGACGTCAGGCTTCCCTATCCTTCACTATTTCTTGGAGTTTGCTCAAACTTATGTCCATTGAGTCAAGTGATGCCATCCAACCATTTAATCCTCCTTCTCATCCTGCCCTCAATCTTTCCCAGCAGCAGAGTCTTTTCCAATGAATTGGCTCTTTGCATCAGGTGGCCAAAAGATTGGAGCTTCAGCTTCAACATCAGTCCTTCCAATGAATATTCAGGACTGATTTCCTTTAGGATTGACTGGTTTGATCTTGCTGTCCAAGGGACTCTTATGAGCCTTCTCCGGCACCACAGTTCTAAAGCATCAGTTATTTGACACTCAGCCTTCCTTATGGTCCAGCTCTCACATCCGTACAGGACTACTGGAAAAACTATACCTTTGACTATGCGCACTTTTGTCAGCAAAGTGATGTCTCTGCTTTTTAATACATTGTCTAGGTTTGTCATAACTTTTCTTCCAAGGAGCAAGCATCTTTTAATTTCCTGGCTGCAGTCACCATCCACAGTGATTTTGGAGCCCAAGAAAATAAAGTCTGTCCCTGTTTCCACTTTTTCCCCATTTATTTGCCATGAAGTGATGGGACCAGATGCCATGATCTTAGTTTTTTGAATGATGAGTCGTAAGCCAGCTTTTTCATTCTCCTCTTTCACCCGCATCAAGACACTTTCTAGTTCCTCTTTGCTTTCTGCCATTAAAGTTCTATTATCTGCATATCTGATGTTGTTGATATTTCTCCTGGCAATCTTGATTCCAGCTTGTGCTTCCTCCAGCCCAGTGTTTCTCATGATATACTCTGCATATAAGTTAAATAAGCAGGATGACAGTATACAGCCTTGATGGACTCCTTTCCAAGCTTTTAACAGTCTGTTGTTCCCTGTCCAGTTCTAACTGTTGCTTCTTGTCCTACATACAGGTTTCTCAGGAGGCAGATATGGTGGTCTGGTATTCCCATCTCTTTAAGAGTTTTCCGCGGTTTGTTGTGATCTACACAAAGGCTTTAGTGTAGTCAGTGAAGCAGAAGTAAATAATTTTTTGGAATTCCCTTGCTTTTTCTATAATCCAACAGATGTTGGCGATTTGATCTCTGATTCCTCTGCTTTTTCTAAATCTAGCTTGTACATCTGGAAGTTCTAGGTTCATGTACTACTGAAGTCTAGCTTGAAGGATTTTGAGCATGATCTTGCTAGAATGTGAAATGAGTGCAATTATATGGTAGTTTGAACATTCTTTGGCATTGCCTTTCTTTGAGATTGGAGTGGTTTTGGCAATGAGGTATGGAGGCAGGCGTTGGGGGTCACTGGTAGCACATAAGGAATTGTTGGAATCATATGAAGGAGTAAGATAATAGAAGAGGAAACAGCAGTTAATCAATTAAAAACTCTCCCCATTTTAAACTGTTAAAAACTGACCCTTCTTTGGAATATCCCCTTTAGATTGCTGAATACCCAGTTCAGCCATTCATCTCCTTGGAGGTAGGGAGATGAATTTTGAGAAAAACTGCAGAAATCAGGTTGTGTGGAGTGTGCAGAATTCTGTGGCTCTGATTTTAAAGCATGGACTACGAGTAGGTGAATGACCTTGTGGCATGCGGGGACCTGTGTTAGAACCCAAACTCACCAAATTTCTGTGACTTTCACCATGTTACTTCTTTGAGCTCCATACTGAGGTTAATTGTATCCACTTTAGAGAACTTTTATGGTTAAATGAGATAATTCTATTATATATATATAATATATAGTAGTCCCTAGCATATAGTTTTTGCTCAATAAATAGAAGTTATTATTATGAAAGGAGATAGAAGAGTAACATAATTTTGAAACATATAAATTGTTTATATTATGAAGATAATCATGTAGACTTAATTTTTTTCTCTTATCTCTTCCCCACTTAGGAAAAAAGTATTTTGCTCCAATAAAATTGATTATAGTTTTCAAGGAGAAGAATTTTTTAAAACCTACAAAATGGTATTTTATTATTTATTTGCTTCAGCATATATGCTTGTCATTATTAAAAATTATTCTTTGAATTATCTCATATTATAGCACCCAAGCATTTATTGGTTGCCCACCACATATCAGTTACTGTGCTTGGCATCTGAATCCAAAGGCAAATAAGGCTGCTTCTCTAGAGAAATTCATTCACTCGATAAAATATTCCCTTAGTATCTACTAAAGGTGTGGAAACGCAGCAGTGAATAAAGGCTTTGCCAGGCTACATTTAGGTGAAAGGAGAGGCAAGAGAACAATAAACAGATAAATAAAGAAGGTAAATGTAGATAGTATTTAATGAAGAAAAGAATAAAGAAACTATAGGTAGAGAGTAACTGGATGAGACCAGGTGACCCCTCTAGGGGTGGGGTGAGGTAGAGGGACATGACAAAATGAAAGTGAAAGTTGCTCAGTCATGTCCAATCCAGACCAGAATACTGGAGTGAGTAGCCTTTCCCTTCTCCAGGGGATCTTCCCAACTCAGGGATCAAACCCAGGTCTCCCACATTTCAGTGGATTCTTTACCAGCTGAGCCATAAGGAAAGCCCAAGAATACTGGAATGGATAGCCTATCCCTTCTCCAGCGGATCTTCCCAATCCAGGAATAGAACTGGGGTCTCGTGCATTGTAGGCGGATTCTTTACCAACTGAGCTACCAGGAAAGTCCGAGAAGCATGACAGTAATGAGTCAAATAATTATTATGAACCCATCTATTGCACAGTTGGGGGCAAAGGAAATTATAGACATCACAAAATCAGCCCAGGTAGGGAGGAGAAGCTAACAATACTTTGGAAATAAATTACTTTTTAATAAGATTTTAGTCATTTTAGAGGTTTTGTACATTCATGTCTTTTAGTTTGCCCTCATTCTTGAACTAGAGGTAAACTTTAATACAGGGGAAAAAATAAGCTTTCTTAGGTTCTTCCAAATATACACTTTGGATAAACATTCTGATTGCAGATTAACCTCAGGAATGTTGGATATAATTTTTGTTGTAAGTGAGATTTTTGTGTCAGTAAATCCCCAACCAAATAAATCTTCATCCTCTAGATCTTTAAAATCTAGGCTGAGTGTCTTTAAGATTCTTAATTATCCAACCAACATTTAGAATCTAAGTCTTGGGACTTTGAAACTGGAAAGTACCATCTTGTCTAAGTCACTCTTATTTGCAGAAGGTGGAATGGAAATAACAGAAAGCAAAATAACAGAAAGTAAAAATAATAATAATTGACAGAACATGAACAGAAATTTTGGCTCCATTATCACCAAATCCAGTGATTGAGATCCTTCCAATTTTCTTATCCATTCAGTGAACTAGGACTTCCGATGTTCCAGGCACTGTATTAGACTCTCAGTGCCCAGATGAGTTAGAAGTTATTGCAGGAAATCACTCTCTCATGTCCTGGAACTTTGTAGATTGGCCAAAGATGTTTTAGTTAGGCAAGTTATAGTTAAAAGCTCTCAAATACAATAGGCATTCTGGAAAATACAATAGGCATTCTAAGTTGACACAGTAGAAGAAGCCTCTGAAATACTTGTTTTTTATCCTTCTGCATAAAGATTTTTACACATGGTATTTTAAGGGAGAAAGATTTGGTATTATAGATTTTGAGTTACAATGCAAACTTGACGACTTACTAATTTCTGAACTATGAAAAGTTTCTAAGCTTCAGTTTCTAGAGACAAATTGTGACAAGTCACCAGCCCAGTGCCAGGACTATATAGAAGACACTCAATGAATGTTCGCCTTTTATTTTCTTTTGTAACTTTATGCTTCTGACAAGATGAAAATATGCTTGTGGAAGTATTTGTCAGGTGGAACTGACAATGGAACTGTAAGATCTCATCTATTAATTCATGAAATAATTTTTACTGAATATAAAGCTTAATCTGAAATTGGATTTTTACAAATATTATTACTCAGTTATTTGGGTTAGTATAGTGATAATCATCCTTCTGTGATTGAAAACTTATTGGATTTGATTGAATTAGTCTGAATCACTAAACTTCTTTTAACTTTTCTATACCAAACACAGACCAGTTTTATTTGTATTTCATCACTATTATGCTTGTTTAATTCATTGCTAACTCCTTGGCACACAGTAAATGTTCCATAACTATTTATGTGATGAGCGAATGACAATATTTACAGTAGTTGTAAAATATATATGTACATATTTTAATTAAGATGTTCTGTTTCATTCTAGACTTTTAAAACCCATTTTAATTCTTTAGATAATAAGTGGTCAATAAGGGAATGGAAGATATATTAAAACCACTTGCCATCCTCTGAAACAAAAAATCACAGAGAATTATTTTTACAAATGTTAAATATAAGCCATTCTGCTCAGAAGAAAAGAGGAAAATTATTAGGGGCTAGGAAAGAGCTGACTCATTGGAAAAGACCCTGATGCTTGTAAGGATTGAGGGCAAGAGGAGAACGAGGCAACAGAAGATAAGATGCTTGGATGGCATCACCGACTCAATGGACATGAATTTGAGTAAACTTCAGAAGATAGTGAACGTCAGGGAAGCCTGATATGCTGCAGTCCATGGGGTCACAAGGAGTCGGACACAACTTAGCAAGTGAACAACAACAGAAAAGAGAAAGTCCATCAGAGTGGGGGCGAAAACTGCATGGCTGACATCGTGCCAGGGCCAGTTTAGGACAGAAGGGGCTGGGGTTTCAGTGTCCACTCAGGAAGCGAGCTGACTGTCTGCTGGCCAAAGTGGAGGAGTGGAGGCGGACCACCAGGGAAAAGCTGTGTGTGTGTGTGTTGGGAAGGCGGGGGGTGGCGGGGGGGGAGGCGGAATCTTATAGGGAATCGGGGACTGAATTAATTCCACTCAGTGAGAAGGAAGAATCACCATGCAGGATTGGCTCCTGGCCCACATCCTTTACATGGGGTTCAAAATTACACAATTTGTGTGGAGCAGGATCCCCAAGGCTCTAATTTAAGCCCAAGTTTGGAGCCATGAAACCCAGAGGGCCAGACTCTGGCCCATCAAACTCATGCTAGTGGTTCCTCTGGGAAGAGGGAGAGGGAAAGGATGGTGGTCAAAGAAGACTTCCACTTCATCTGCAGTATTTGTTGGAGGATAAAACAAATGAGAAAAAGCTACCAGTTTTCAATTACTGGTGAAAACATGGGTGTTTTTCTATTATTCTGTGTATTTTTCAATTATTTTAATATGGTAACTTTTAAAAAGGAAACATATTTTAAAGAAATAGGATAGCTTCCCAACCTTCTATACTAGTTCTAGTGGCTAAAGTCTGTTGCCTATAGACTTATTTGGTAGCATCAGGAGTGATTAGAAAAAGAAAAAATGTTAGTTAATAAATATATTCTTATTTCTTAGAAATTACAATGTTACAATCTATTAAAAGTACTCCCAGGATAAAAGCGTTAAAGATATCAAATCTAATCATTTCCTTTGACTCCCTTGATCAATTGTGATAGCACTAACTTGGAAGGAATACAAATCCAAAGACTTCCCATTCAATTCACATTATGTGGCATTTATAGTGAATGAGAATTGAAGCCAAAAAAAGCACTTAAATATTTTTGGACATTTACATATGATTGTCAAGTAGACCATATGTTGGCTGTGTGGTTTTGTGTCTGTGTGAGAGTGTTGCTTTAAATAAAAACTTTGAACTCTTCGTTCTAAAAGTAATCCGAGTTTTTTCTTACTCAGTGATAATTGCTGAAGTGTAAATCTGGAACATTTATGTGGAGTAGACCTTCCTTAAATTTTTCTATTGGATGCAATAATCAACATGTCGTTCATCTGTATTAATATTTTATGCAAAGAGGAATATGTTTCTAATAGCAAATGACCACTTATGCTAAGAAAAGGAGTTAAAAACTCTTCTATCTTCTTGAATGTTAATTTGGAATAAGAACAGCTTTGTTATTCTGCCTCATGTATTGTGCTTTCAGATGTGAGTTTTCTCTCTTAAAAATATTACCTTGAAAGAAAATTGTCTGTGAAAAAAATACTCCCAAAAGAGTATTCCCCTGTGAGAAATGATCTCCACTCAAAATGTCAATTTAAAAAATACGCTTTGAATCATCCTATTGCATCTCTGTTCACTTTTTGTTTTGGCTCACTATATATTTGAAAGCAACTAAACAGACCTTACTCAAATTTTCCAAAACAATTCTTTATTGGAAAAAGACCAGGAAGCAGAAATATAAATGTTTGTACCCAAAAATGTCCTTCCAAAATTTAAGAATTTGATAAAACTGGATGTTTAAAGTAAACTTTTTAAAAATACATTGAAACGAATTTTTCCATTGTAATTGCTTCACATTTCATGTAAATGTACACAGTCACATTTTATAATTTTTATAAATATGTCTTGCTTGGATGTTGCAGCAATCTTAGAACATGTGATCTGGAATGATAGCCCAGAGTTGCTCCTAAGAGAGTGATTATCTGTTCCTCCATCACTGCTACATTTAGGATATGAGGATATGTTAATGTTTGCAGAGCATTTTGAGAAGTTTAGAATAAAAGTTTATTAATTTCAGACTAGTGACCAGAGATGGAGATCTTATAAATGGAAATGGCAGACGATAGAATTGGAAGAAGCATTTTAACCAAGGAGTGTTGAGGAAGGTTGTGAGAAGCAGAAACATAGAAAAGACAGACCTGGATCAGACATAATCACAGAAATAGCATGTCCAAAAGTTCTAATAATAGCTGATAATTTTCAAATTCATATTATTCATCAAAAGTGTCTTTGAAAAATCATAGAAGGCACTCATACTAAGAGTGTTGGTGATGGGCTTGGGGTACATATGCTATTCTCCTAGAAATTTTAAAGGGTGAGTATAGCTTTCCTAAAATAAGTGTGGGACATGGACACTTGTCTTCAGGCCATCACAATGGATAAAGATGATTATATTAATAAATAGGAAATTAGAAATGAGCCCTTTGAGATGAATTAAGTCACTTTGATAAATACAATTATCTTTCTTATTGGTTGCATGAAGGTTGTACTCTAATGTGTATCCCCAGATCACTTCCTAGAATTCTTGTCTATCTGCAAACCAAATTTTAGAACTGAGTTATCATATGGATTCATTATCCTATCCCAAACCTAGCTAATCAGCAGGAACAGCTGTGGAACTTCATGAAGGGTTCAGATTCATGGCTTCCACCCTGAATGGAGAATCTCAGAATCTCTAAGATGGACCTTGGGAATCTGGCTTGCTTTTATAAACTCTCCAGGTGTTTGAGAATCCTTGCACAACAGAAAGAAAGTGAAAGTGAAGTTGCTCAGTCATGTCCGACTCTTTGCGACCCCATGGACTGTAGCCCACCAGGCTCCCTTGTCCATGGGATTTTCCAGGCAAGAATACTGGAGTGGGTTGCCATTTCCTTCTCCAGGAGATCTTCCCAACCCAGGGATTGAACCTGGGTCTCCTGCATTGTAGGCAGACACTTTACCGTCTGAGCCACCAGGAAAGTCTAACATAACATTGATGTGCATCAAATATCCAACACTGAGTAATCTATTAACATTTGGTGTATGAATGATGGCAGGAAGTGAAGAGGAACTGAAGAGCCTCTTGATGAGGGTGAAAGAGGAGAGTGAAATAGCTGGCTTGAAATTCAACATTAAAAAAAAACAAACAAACTAAGATCATGGTGTATGGTCCCATCACTTCATGGCAAATAGAAGGGAAAAAAGTGGAAACAGTGACAGATTTTATTTTCTTCGGCTCAAGAATCACTGAGGAGTGACTGCAGCCATGAAATTAAAAGATGCTTGCTTCTTGAAGGAAAGCTGTGACAAACCTAGACTGCATATTCAAAAGCAGAGACATACTTTGACAAAGGTCCATCTAGTCAAAACTGTGGTGTTTCCATTAGTCATGTATGGAAATGAGAGCTGGTCCATAAAGAAGGCTGAGACCAAAGAATTGATAGTTTCGAATTGTGGTGCTGGAGAAGACTCTTGAGAGTCCCTTGGACTGCAAGGAGATGAAAAGAGTCAATTCTAAAGGCAATCATCTCTGAATATTCGTTGGAAGGACTGATGCTGATGCTCCAATACTTTGGCCACTTGATGCAAAGAGCCAAGTCATTGGAATAGACCCTGATGCTGGGAAAGATTGAAGGCAGGAGGAGAATAGGGTGACAGAGGATGAGATGGTTGGATGGCATCACCAACTCAATGGACATTTGCGCAAACTCCAGGAGATAGTGGAGGACAGAGGATCCTGGTACACTGCCATCTATGGGATTGCAGAGTCGGACACAATTTAGCAGCTGAACAACAACAACACATGAATAAAACCTATCACTTATTCTGTGTGCTCTGTATACCAGAAATTGACATGTGTTTTCTTTATCTTCACAGCAATGCTTCTTGAAATTATTATTCCCATTTTAAAACTATAACTTATTTAGCAGAGCAGGTCTGTAGAGTTAGTAAAAGGCAGAATGAGGATTCCAATATAGTTTTGCTTAACTCTGGGGCTTGTGAGCCTCTCAGAATAGCACAGATATAATGTTCTGATTTCTCACAAATGTCCTGACCATGTGTATATTAGGTTTGGTTCTGGCACATTTAGTAAGAAGAGTTCTGTATTCTAAAAAGTCCCGATCATATCTAGCGTGCCATTTAAGTATCAATGTCATTACTGTTCTCTTGTGCTATTAAGGACTTTGAATTGTGAGGTGATACTAGAATTTTGTGTCTGTTTCTCATGATCTTTTAGCTGGTGGATCCTTTGAGATTTGTACTTTAATACTGACAAGGAGAAAAAAATGGAAAATATGCAGTAAACTTTCTCTCTGCATGTAGAAGAAAGAAATATTGTATGTTTTAAAGAACCTAGCATTAAACAAAATGCCCCAGTGGTAAGCTCCTCTCTCTTTGCCACTTCCTACTCCTCTTCCCATGGTGATTAGACACGGGTCCATTTTTAATAGGTGACTCTAGAAGGTATTCTTTGGCTATGGGAAAGAAACCTCAAGTAATCTCCCATCCTTCTATAGTAACGACCACTCAATCTTTTCTGGAACCAGGCAGAGCTTTGAAAATTGGCAGGAGGGTTGAGACCGCCCTCATTTCTGGGTAACACCTTTAGGTTTCCAGCAGTTCATTTCAATTTTTGTTCCCATGTTCCATTCTTATGTAAGATTATTCATACATTTGATGTAATCTGCGTTGTATTGCAGCAAATGACAAACCAAGAATTTCCTAACATGCATTCCTTATAGAAAGGCAATGCTGTAAATAAAAATCCTGTGAGAAACAAGTCATCGTGATCAGGCTGCATAAAAGCAATAAAATGTACTCATCCTTTAACATAAATGTCCTAAAATGTTAAGGCAGAAAGCATGATAAGAAGATGCAGAAATATTGAAATGAAGAAATTACGCTTGCTTGTAAATAAAGGACATACTTTTCAGCCTGGACCAGGCTTTTGGTCAGGTCTTACATCTATGTCCAGGGTTGTGTCGTTTAGATTTTTCTCTCTCTGCTACATACTGTGCACCAGTAGACATGGACAGTTTTGTGAGTTAGAGGAATGAAGATGCTTTCTGGCAACCTGGCAGTCATGCTGGGAAAGTGCATTTCATATTCTCTTGTTCACTCTCCCAAAATTGTTGTCAGGCCAATTTCATACAAGCTGGGTGTTTACAGTTTGGGGCTGTGGAGGAGGGGAAAGTATTTTGGCTAACGTGTGCTGACGTCAGTGGCTTAAATCCCAGGCAGTTGAGGTACTCTTGTTGCTTAGCAAATGCATGCTTATTTTCTGGTCCAGCTTTAAAAGTGCTGAAATAGTTGTCTTGTAGGTGGTATTGGAACAAAAGGCTCCATCTTTGAAGCAAAAATGCTTCTGAGCACTAGAGCAGCGTTATATATGGTTAAATTACATGTATCTTTCATACCAGTGTATAAGATTTAATGGAATCATGATCAAATTTCTGTATGAGAGAGGAACAGAAATAGCATTTAGATTGCAGCCTGGTTGCATGCCATGTATAATAGAATTTCATCTCACCCACCTCTAGACTATTGGTAAACATTTTTCTTGGTCACATTTGCATATCACATAAAAGTTCAATATTTTGAAAGAATAAAGGACTCCCCCTTCTCTGGCCTCCTTCCATGTCCCAATCTAGCCTTTGGTAATATTTCTTCTTTAAGGATCATTTTACTCTGGCATGATTTGAATTACAGAGCAGAACAGTTCAGTTTAAAATGCCCCAGAATAGAAAGAATAGGGTAATAAAGTATGAAAATGTCAAATTTTCAGAAATAGATGCAAACATTCACTTCTCCATGGTCACAGTTGAAATGAGCAAAGTAAATGGAAAGCATTGCTCTTTTATTTTGTTCCGTTTCATGAAACTTAACCACCACATAGGGATATAAAGATGTATAAAAATACAGGTATAGTACAAGCCAGAATATGATGGAGAAAAGCTATAAAATGTTCATGAGTATATTATAGCCAATTACAGAATATAAATATCCCATCTGAGGGGGCCTCCTTTCCAGAATCTGTGTGGATACGATGCTCTAAAAACTTTCCACACAATATACTAGAAAACGGGATAAAGTATGACAGATATTAAATACATATTTGAGCATGCAAAAACATAAGGTGAAATTGCAAATAGCAGGGGATTAAAGGGGAAGTTTGAAACCAGGATGGTGAACTTACACTCTATATAAAGCTATCTTGGGAGAATAAATTGTTCTCAGTAACTGAGAATCTTGGATTTTTATGGGTGCACTTGTTAAAGCTTTGGGTCAGCGCAAGGTGAAGAAATGTAACCCCATATAAAGCCAGAATCTTCTAAAGCTACATATTTAGTCAGTTAAGTGGTGGATTACAAAAACCTTTTAACTACTAATAAAGGCAGAAGACTCTTAACTCATTGAATCTAGGGGGTGAAAATCCCCTTCTAAAAATTGGTAACTGCAAGCTTATCTTAATAGCACAATTTGAAAAGCCCCAAGTGGAGATACTGACTTCAGGTGGTGCTGAGTTGGTAGTGCCCCAGAGTTCCCTTTGAAAAAAATCTAACTAGGTCCAGGAGGGATGCACCTACTGTGAATGCCTTGCAGGATTAACACAGATAAAGCTCAGAAAAACATGAACTCGCAGCACAAAGCAAGCTTACAACCTTGAACTTGTTTGCTTGAGAACAATTTGACTCCAAGGATTTCAGATATTGAACTCACTATAGCCAAGATAAAAATGTTTAAAGTACTTAAGGAAATTATACAGTAATTTAATAACATTAGCGTGGAAAAGGATATTTCAAAAAAGACTGACAATGTAAGAACCAAATACAATTTCTAGAAATTAACAAAAATTATTGAAATGAATTTTCTTTGAGTGGGTTACACAATAAATGGAGCTGAATAGAATTAATTAAATATACATATATACATACACAGTCACTCAGTCGTGTATGACTCTTTGCGACCTCATGGACTGTAGCCCTCCAGGCTCCTCTGTCCATAAGATTTTTCAGGCAGGAATACTGGAGTGCGTTGCCATTTCCTCCACCAGGGGATCTTCCTGTCCCAGGGGTCGAACCTGTGACTCTTACATTACAGGGGTGATTCTATACCACTGAGCCATCAGGGAAGCCACAATTAAATATAATATACATTCTAAACGTACTTTCCAGTGTGAACCAGAGAGAAATGGAAATAATGGAAACTAGGAAAGAGAGATTAAGGAATGTGAAGAGTCAAATTATTTGGTGCAATAAACATCTCAGTATTTTAGAAGGTGAGAATTTACGAAATGCAGTGCAAAACTTTAATCCTTAATTCAGAAAGCAGATCAAATCCCAAAGAGAACAAATTAAAAGAAATGCACACAAGGAGTAATTATGATCAAAATATGTAGAATATTAGAGGCAAGAATAAAATCTTAAACAGACAAGATAGATTATCTACAAAGGAATGACAATTAGACCAAGAGCTGACTTCTCAATAACAAAAATGGAAGCCAGAAGATGATGTAATAGTGGCTTTCAAATTTTGAGAGGGAAAAATTGTCATCTTATATTAACATATTCAGAAAACTAACTTTCAAGATGCAAGGAAAAACTATGACATTTTTCAGGTAAACCAAAACTGAGAGTTGATCACTGATCATCTTTTATAATTAACATTTTTCTAAAAGAGGAAAAATAAACGCAGAGGAAAAGAATGAGGTACAAGAATAGAGAACAAAGAAAGTTGTAAACTTATAGAAAAGCTAAACAAGCATATTATAGAATGTATTATTTTTGGAAGTTAAAAAAGACAAGTTACCATGGTAGGTATAATGATGAACTCCCAAGGATGTCCATGTCTCACTCCTCAGAATCTATCAACATTATATTATATGGCAAAGGGAAATTTAGGTTGCAGATGGAACTAAGGTTTCTGATCAGCTGGCCTTAAAATCAGATTATCCTGTATAAAGCCTTCCCAGATGGCACACGGTAAAGAATCTGCCTGTCAATTCAGGAGATGCAAGAGATGAGGGTTCAGTCCCTGGGTCAGGAAGATCCCCTGGAGAAGGAACTGGCAACCCACTCCAGTATTCTTGCCTGGAAAATTCCATGGAGAGCAGCGTCTGGCAGACAGCAGCCTGTGGGGTCACAAAGAGATGGACACGACTAAGCACACATGTGCACACACACACACACACATTCTATAGATAAAGTAAGAGTGAATGTAATGTGAGAAAGGCTTGACAGCCTTTGCTGACTTTTAAGATAGAGGGAAAGGCCTTGGGCCAAGGAGTACGAGTGGCCTCCAGAAACATAAAAAAGTGCAGAATAAGATGCTACTCAGATGCTACAGCTACAAGATGCTGTAGGAGGGGATTAAGGTCTGCCAGCACCTTGATTTTAGCCTGCTGGGATCTGTGCCAGATTTAAGGTCCACAGACTCTTAAGATAATAAAATTCTTATTAAGCTGCTAAGTTTGTGGAATTTTGATACAGCAGCAATAGAAAACTACTACCGATACCAATAGTGTAAGGCAAAGGAGGGAGGCATTTGAAATGAAAGCAAAGGAAATGGCAACCCACTCCAGTACTCTTGCCTGGAGAATCCCATGGATGGAGGAGCTTGGTGAGCTGCATTCCATGGGGTCGCAAACAGTCGGACATGACTGAGCGACCTCACTTCACTTTTTGCATGAAGGTAGAAACACTGATTAATTTTTTAAATGAAGGATGCATATTAAACTTTTATGAGCTACCAGTTTTGAAAGAACAGATAGTCCTAAATACAGAAAGAAAAATGTATAAAAAATCTAAAAGTGATCATAGATGGAGAAGACAAGAAACAATAATAAAAGCAAAATGAAGTGGAAGTTACAAAATAAGATGGTAGAAATAATTCCAAATATATTAGTAGTGATAATAAAAATATAAATATATTTAACTCTCAAGTTAGATTGCCAAGTTCAGTGAAAATTTAGAGTCCAGTTATTACTGTTTAAAAGTGACATATCTAAGGTGTAAAAACATAGATTGAGAATAAAATTAGAGAAAAATTATACTTAGAAAACACTAATGAATCATGTTCCTAGTGTAGCTGTTTTACAGTCAAATGAAAATTTGAACTAAAAATACTACTAGGTTCAAAGAAGATCACTGCATAATGATAATATATGATTTAAAAAGCTGATAAATGGATAGAGCTGTAATGAATTTGGGCAAAGGAAAAATAGGAAATAAATACACAAACAATATTTTTTTAAAAGTGCAGGATAGCTACAGAAACAGTAAAGATTTATCCTTTTTTAATGTAATCCTAAAAACAAATTTTTGGCAGTATATGTTAAAAATTGGGAGAAAAAAATCCCTAGAAAGATATAGCTTACAAAACCGACTCAGAAAGAAATAGAAGGCCTAAGTAGAATTCCAAATAGTATGGAAACTGATATCGGTCAAATGATAGAAATTGGCTAGATACTCAGCAAGGCTATTTCCTTTTACTGGAAATATTGATACATCTGCCTTCCAATTAGGTTGAATCCACAAGTCTGATGCCAGCTAGTTCAGTTTAGTTCAGTCGCTCAGTCGTGTCCAACTCTTTGCGACCCTGACGACTGCAATATGCCAGGCCTCCCTGTCCATCACGAACTCCTGGAGCTTACTCAAACTCATGTCCCTTGAGTCAATGATACCATCCAACAATCTCATCCTCTGTCGTCCCCTTCTCCTCCTGCCTTCAATCTTTCCCAGCATCAGGGTCTTTTCAGATGAGTTAGCTCTTTGCATCAGGTGGCTAAAGTACTGGAGTTTCAATGATTCCAATGAATATTCAGGACTGATTTCCTTTAGGATGGACTGGTTGGATATCCTTGCAGTCCAAGGAGTCTCAAGAGTCTTCTCCAACACCACAGTTCAAAAGCATCAGTTTTTCAGTGCTCAGCTTTCTTTATAGGCCAACTCTCACATCCATACATGACTATCGGAAAAACCATAACCTTGACTAGATGGACCTTTGTTGGCAAAGTAATGTCTCTGCTTTTTAATATGCTATCTAGGTTGGTTATAACTTTTCTCCCAAGGAGTAAGTGTCTTTTAATTTCATGGCTGCAGTCACCATCTACAGTGATTTTGGAGCCCCCCAAAATAAATCTGCCAATGTTTCCACTGTTTCCCCATCTGTTTGCCATGAAGTGATGGGACCAGATGTCATGACCTTTGATTTCTGAATGTTGAGCTATAAGCCAACTTTTTCACTCTTTCACATTCACCAAGAGACTCTTTAGTTCTTCTTCACTTTCTGCCATAAAGGTGGTGTCATCTGCATATCTGAGGTTACTGATATTTCTCCCAGAAATCTTGATTCCAGCTTGCGCTTTCTGCAGCCCAGCATTTCTCGTGATGTACTCTGCATATAAGTTAAATAAGCAGGGTGACAGTATACAGCCTTGACATACTCCTTTTCCTATTTGGAACCAGTCTGTTGTTCCATGTCCAGTTCTAACTGTTGCTTTCTGACCTGCATACAGGTTTCTCAAGAGGCAGGTCAGGTGGTCTGGTATTCCCATCTCTTTCAGAATTTTCCACAGTTTATTGTGATCCATATAGTCAAAGGATTTGGCATAGTCAATAAAGCAGAAATAGATGTTTTTCTGGAACTCCCTTGCTTTTTCATGATCCAGCGGTTGTCGGCAATTTGATCTCTGGTTTCTCTGCCTTTTCTAAAACCAGCTTGAACATCTCAAGTTCACGGTTCACGTATTGTTGAAGCCTGGTTTGGAGAATTTTGAGCATTACTTTACTAGTGTGTGAGATGAGTGCAATTGTGAAGTAGTTTGACCATATTTTAGCATTGCCTTTCTTTGGGATTGGAATGAAAACTGACCTTTTCCAGTCCTGTGGCCACTGCTGAGTTTTCCAAATTTGCTGGCATATTGAGTGCAGCACTTTCACAGCATCATCTTTGAGGATTTGAAAGAGCTCAACTGGAATTCCATCAGCTCCACTAGCTTTGTTCATAGTGATGCTTCCTAAGGCCCATTTGACTTCACATTCCAGGATGTCTGGCTCTAGGTGAGTGATCACACCATTGTGATTATCTGGATCATGAAGATCTTTTTTGTATAGTTCTTCTGTGTATTCTTGCCACCTCTTCTTAATATCTTCTGCTTTTGTTAGGTCCATACCATTTCTGTCCTTTATCGAGCCCATCTTTGCATGAAATATTCCCTTGGTATCTCTGATTTTCTTGAAGAGATCTCTAGTCTTTCCCATTCTATTGTTTTCCTCTATTTCTTTGCACTGATTACTGAGGAAGGCTTTCTTATCTCTCCTTGCTATTCTTTGGAATTCTGCATTCAAATGGGTATATCATTCCTTTTTCCTTTGCTTTTCACTTCTATTCTTTTCACAGCTATTTGTAAGGCCTCCTCAGACAGCCATTTTGCTTTTTTACATTTCTTTTTCTTGGGAATGATCTTGCTCCCTGTCTCCTGTACACTGTCACAGACCTCCGTCCATAGTTCATCAGGCACTCTGTCTATCAGATCTAGTTCCTTAAATTTATTTCTTACTTCCATTGTATAATCGTTAGGGATTTGATTTATGTCATACTTGAATGTTCTAGTGGTTTTCCCTACTTTCTTCAATTTAAGTCTGAATTTGGCAATAACTAGTTCATGAACTGAGCCACAGTCAGCTCCCGTTCTTATTTTTGCTGACTGTATAGAGCTTCTCCATCTTTGGCTGCAAAGAATATAATCAATCTGATTTTGGTGTTGACCATCTGGTGATGTCCATGTGTAGAGTCTTCTTTTGGGTTTGTTGGAAGAGGGTGTTTGTTATGACCAGTGCGTTCTCTTGGAAGAACTCTATTAGCCTTTGCCCTGCTTCATTCTGTACTCCAAGGCCAAATTTGCCTGTTACTCCAGGTGTTTCTTGACTTCCTACTTTTGCATTCCAGTCCTCTATAATGAAAAGGACATCTTTTTTGGGTATTAGTTCTAGAAAGTCTTGTAGGTCTTCATAGAACCATTCAACTTCAGCTTCTTCAGCATTACTGGTCGGGGCATAGACTTGGATTTCAGTTTCAGTTTCAGTTCAGTCACTCAGTCGTGTCCGACTGTTTGCAACCCCATGAATCGCAGCACGCCAGGCCTCCCTGTCCATCACCAACTCCCGGAGTCCACCCAAACTCATGCCCATTGAGTCGGTGATGCCATCCAACCATCCTATCCTCTGTTGTCCCCTTCTCCTCCTGCCCCCAATCTTTCCCAGCATCAGGGTCTTTTCAAATGAGTCAGCTCTGTGCATCAGGTGGTTAACGTGATATTAAATGGTTTGCCTTGGAAATGAACAGAGATCGTTCTATCGTTTTTGAGATTGCACCCAAGTACTGCGTTTGGACTCTTTTGTTGACTGTGATGGCTACTCCTTTTCTTCTAAGGGATTCTTGCCCACAGTAGTAGATACAATGGTCATCTGAGTTACATTCACCCATTCCAGTCCATTTTAATTTGCTGATTCCTAAAATGTCGGTGTTCATTCTTGCCATCTAGTAGGTGAGTACAAAAATGTGTATAACACTCACAAGGAGTGCCACCCAAAATCTTTCTTAGAGTTGTTGGCTTACTTTCACTTGCAGCTGAAGGTAAAAAAAAATTTTTAGATGATAGAGCCATTCAATTGAAGAAGCTGGAAGAGAGCTATGGAATAGAGATGCTAAGACCAGCATCCAATTGGTACACATGTGAAGACAAACAAAGAAACTTTCTGTGTGGGAAGCGAATGATATTTAGGGAATGTTGACAATAGCTGCTGTTATAATCCTCCTCACTAAAACACATGCACACACATCCCAGACAGTTACACAGACAACTCTGACCAGTGTTCAAGGATCACCTCGTTCTAATCTTACATAAATTATTCCAGAGAATAAGAGAGTGATAAGGCTAAAACAGGGCTTCCCAGGTGGCACTAGTGGTAAAGAACCCTCCTGCCAATGCAGGAGACATAAGAGACAAAAGATATGGGTTCGATTCCTGAGCTGGGAAGACCCCCTAGAGGATGACATGGCAACCCACTTCAGTGTTCTTGCCTGGAGAATCCCATGGACAGAGGAGCCTTGTGGGCCATAGTCCAAAGGGTCGCAAAGAATTGGACACAAGTGAAGCGACTTAGCACACATGCACAAAGCTAAAGTAACATTAATACCAACACCCGAAGAAAACTGTATGAGAAAGAAATAATATGATTCATGAAATAGATGGAGAAATTCTAAGCAGCATAATAGCAAATTCAATCCAAACAAAAACATATTTGTATTTATACACACGGACAAACTTGTTCACCATTTAACAAATATTTTTGAGCCAGTATGTGCCGAGCAGCCACATAACAACTTTAGACACATCACACATCAGAGAACACATATACAAAGATCTCTTACAGTCTAGCAGAAGGAAATAAATGAGAATCTGTAAATAACAGAGTCCTTAGTATCAGCCTTGACTGAGACAGTGGTTTTCTTAGTGCTGCCCAAGACTGCCGTAGTTTTGAAAAACCACATCTTACTGATGACTCATACTGAGCTTACGGTTAAGAGGAATTCCCCAACTTTTGTTTTGTTTCACATGAGCTGTGACCAGGTCTCTTTCCAATCAAGTTATTATGACATATATCAGATATACCAAGTATCAAAAAAAAGGGATAAAATAATGAATACCCAGATATATGCCTCTAGCTTGAAAAATGAAACTGAAAACATTCTGTTGGACCTGCTGTGTACTGCTCTCTGCCTGTGTTTCCTTCTCTCTACACAGAGCTATCTCTAAAGTAAATTTGTTTCCAGTTTTGCTACATATTCCTGTGTATTTTCAAGCCATAGGAAGTATTATTTGCATATTTTAAAGCCTTATGTAAATGTATTTGAGGAATGTAACAAAAGCTATTTGCCTAGAGGGTTTGGCCTGTAATAGCCCCTGTGATAAGGCTGTGATAAGGCTGGAAAGATAATTTGCAAATTTAGTAAAACCAAAATGCAAAATGGTAACAATTATTTGCTGCTTACCAGAAACGAACCTAAAACAAAAGGACTTTAAATATTTAATAAAAAATCACAACTATAAAAATATAATAACATAATAGCTATAATTTACAGAGTGCTCATAAGGTCCTCCATCTTCTCTAAACTATGTGGATTATTTTATTTAATTTTCACAAAAACATCATTTTTTTAGGTCTTCTTAAAGACTTACAAAAATGTTTCATAATTGTATCTATGAAGACAAGCTCATTTTTTTAGATTCTAAAGTACTTTATGACAGTATATTGTAATTATTACAGTATATTGTAATTTCATTTTCTATTGTAGATTTCTATTGATGTAATGGATTTCTGTACTAATATATATCTAGTCACCTTGTTGAACTCTCTAATTCATTGTATTAATTCTGATGATTCTTTGGTAGATCCTCTTGGGCTTTCTATAAATATAAATATAAATATATTTTCTGCAGTAACTGACAGTAATGTTTCTTTATAATCTTTATACTTTTTTACTTCTTATTCTATTTATACTGAGATGACTAGTACCTCCACTTAAATGTTTCATTGAAGTTGTGAGTGTGTAGAGGGTAGTGTGTGTGAAAGTGTGGTAGTGGCTCAGTCGTGTCCAACTCTTTGCAGCCTATGGACTGTAGTCTGCCAGATTCCTCTGTCCATGGAATTCTCCAGGCAAGATTACTGGCGTGGGTTGCCATTTCCTTCTCCAGGGGATCTTCCTGACCCAGGGATTGAACCCGGATCTCCCACATTTTAGGCAGATTCTTTACTGTCTGAGTCACCTGGGAAGCTCATAGACGATAGGGCTGCAGTTTACAAAGCACCGCAAACTGAATGGCTTAAATAACAGGAATTTATTCTCTTACCATTTTGGATGTTAGAAATCAAGGTGTTGAGACTTCCTTGGCAGTCCAGTGGTTAAGACTCCCTTTCCAATGCAGAGGGAGCAGGGTTCCATCCCTGATTGGGGGAATAAGGTCCCACATGCTGTGGGTAAGGCCAAAAACTGAAAAGAAATCAAGGTGTTGACAGGGTTGATCTTGAGGAAAGTTTCTCTTCCAGGCTTCTTTCCTTGACTGGCTTTATAATAACACTCTTTCTGTAAACATCTGTCTCTAAATTTCCCCTTTTTAAAAAGGATACTAGTCATATTGGATTAGGGTCCACCCTAATGACCTCATTTTAACTTGACTGCTTCTGTAAAGACCCTATCTCCAAATAAGGTCACATTCTGAGGTCCTGGGAGTTAAGACTTCAGTTAATTTGGGGGCAGGGAGACACAATACAGCCCACAACAGAGGGCATCCTTGCCTTATTCCTGACTTTAGAAGGAACACTGCTAACATTCACTTTCAATTACACTTTTTATAGATTTTTATCAGGTTAGTCTTTTATTGGTCAAGACTTTTCTTCATACACATTCTTTTCCGCTGCAGAGCCAGCACGTCAAGTAAGCCATGCGGCCCCAGCATTCTTGCTGTGACTGCTGCCCTTGCAAGGGGCACCCCTTGTAATTATTAAAAGAGTTCATCTATGTAAAGTACTTAGAGCAGCCTGCCAGGTAATGTGGGAGAAGTTTTACCTGTTACCAGTATTATTGCCAGTGATTACTCTCAAGGTTTATGACAACTCTGAAACATGTAACTAATCCCACACCCTAGGAAAGTATGGGGAGTGCCCAGTTCATTCTCAGAAGTTGCAAACATCTTTGTTCTACGTAGTTTTTTTTTTTTCTCTAAAGGAAGAGAGAATCGATGACATTATGTCACAAAAATGTGCACTTCCTGTTGAGTAGGTTTGCACCAGCCCTGGGACTGGATTTTCGTTCTTGGGCTGTGTCATTTCTCTCCTAATATTGCTGCTCCACTCTGTGAATTTCTCTACCAATCATATCCTCTCCTCCCTCTGAGTTTCTGCTTTCTCAGAACTTGGCTTATGGATACAGCTTCATTGACCAACCCCCTCCCCCACCACCACTCTTACTTCCACAGTGTCTATTGTCTGTTTGAGCCTTGTTTGAATTCAGATTCCTAAGAAGGAAGTCTGATTGGCTCAGATCATCATGTTTTGCCCTTCTTTGGCTGTTGTGGAGAGAAGAGTCCCAGCATCAAGATAATCACCTAAATACTAGGAGCTGTGGCTGGGACAGTTCCATAAGAGTGTGCTGTGATGAGCAGGCAGTAATCTGTCTATGTGAAAATATGTATGTAAAAAAGGAGATGGAAGTAGAACATAAAACAAAACATTAGATTCATTTTATGTAAGGCTATAAGTGCAAATATCCTGATTGAGTCATGATCTTTGTGAACCTGGTCCCTGCGATTATACACTGCACAGCAGAGTTAGACAGCAGTCTTACCACAAGCCAGGACCCAACATCATATTTAGAAAGAAAAATACTACAGGAGTTGCTGCTTAATCAGGATAGCACAACAATGCCTGTGGTGTTTGTGATTATTTGATATTTTGGAGAAGACTCTTGAGAATCCCTTGGACTGCAAGGAGATCCAACCAGTCCATCCTAAAGGAAATCAGTCCTGAATATTCATTGGAAGGACTGATGCTGAAGCTGAAACTCCAATACTTTGGCCACCTGATGCGAAGAGCTGACTCATTTGAAAAGACCCTGATGCTGGGAAAGATTGAGGATGGGAGGAGAAGGGGATGACAGAGGATGAGATGGTTGGATGGCATCACCGACACAATGGATGTGAGTTTGAATAAACTCCAGGAGTTGACAATGGACACAGAGGCCTGGCGTGCTGCAGTCCATGGGATCACAAAAAGTAGGACACGACTGAGCGACTGAAGTGAACTGAACTGATATTTTTGTGCATGTTTTCTTCAGTGTGATAAGACTTTAAATACAGTAAGTCTATTCATCTTAAAGGATAACAGCCTCCACGGATCTCTTTTGCTTGCCACTAATGCTCAGTGAATATTTACAGAATAAATTTATGTAGAGATCGAATTAATATTTTTGGTAGTCAATAAACTCAATAGAATCAAATAAAATTCCTTAGAATTGATAGTTTATATCAGTAGCATGGCCATGTATAGAAAAATTTTGCAAAAATCATAAAAGTTTTTATATTTATCAACAATAATTATAAAATATAGATTGCCTTCACAATGGCAAAAACAGCAGAGAAAAATTTACGGTAAAACTAAATTAGAATATTTTGAAGAAAGCTACAAAATTTTACTTAGGTATATACAGGAAGTTTAGAATAACCTTTCTGGATTAAAAAAAAAAACAGTGAATATAAAAAAAAAAAGCAACATTTCCCAAGTCAACTTATTAATACAACTCAATTATAATCAACATGATATTAAATGGATTGTTGAGAAGAATGAATATATGAAAATAACATGAAAAATTTGGAAAGCAAGATACAGTACATAAAGAAAAAAGTGTATGACTAGTACATCAATCTGTAGATCAGTTGAATACAATACTTCATCGTAAAAATTCTTCCTGAACACTTCATCCTAGTTTATATACCACAGCACATATACATTCATACAATGACTGTGTAAAGGCCACAGCATTAACCGATGACAAGAGGTAAGATTATTCTATAAATGATGCTGGGAAATTGCTTTTCAGAAAAAACTCAAATCAAACTTTCAACTTATATTACAGACCAAAAGTATTTCCAGAATATTTTTACTTAAATGGAATAAATAAAAATGGGGAGCTCAGGTAGCTCAGTGGTAAAGAATCTGCCTGCTGATGCAAGAGATGTGGAAGATGCAGGTTTGATCCCTGGATTGGAAGATCCCCTGGAGGAGGAAATGGCAACCTACTCCGGTATTTTTGCCTGGGAAATCCCATGGACAGAGGAGCCTGATGGACTATGTTCATGGGGTCACAAAGAGTTAGACACAATTGAGTGACTGAACATGAGTACAACAAACAAAAATATGCAAAAAGGCAACAAATATGACTAGCAAAAGAGTTAATATAATTAATATATCAAGTGTTTCAAAACTGATAAAAAGAAAACACCCTTATAAAAAGAAAGAATTCAAATAAATACAAAAAGCCAATTAAAATATGTACTATTATGTAAAATATGTACATAAAAATGCTATTTTCCTCTATCAGTATAAGAATTGCTTATAATAATACTTAATTCAGGCAATAGTATAGTAACATGATCATTTATTATACTGCTGCTAGAAGGAGAAATTAGTATATCATTTTTGGAAAGTGAGCTTTAAGAAAATCATACATTTGAACTGTTATGAATCTATTCTTAAAAAAAATGAAGTATACCAATACTTATATATAAGATCCTATTTTTATTTATAAATTAAATCAGGAATAAATCATTATGTTCAATGACGGAGTAATCGAGAAGTAAATTATAATACCGTGTGATAGAATTTTTAAAATACTACTTAATGAAAGAGAGGAATGCTTACAAAATAGTACTTATTGAAAGAAAAAACAGAATATACTTACTTTATATGCTGTATACAGTGAATTCTTTTAGCATTTAAAAATATGATAATTGATTATTAAAATCTGACTATTTGTGAAGGACTTACATGGTTCATGATAACGAATATGTTTTCATTTGGGAAAACTGCATGTGAAAGATTTCAGGTTCTTTTCTAATCTGTGCTTGTATACGTGTCTCTTTAATTGTCCATCAGCTCATTTATTTTTATGTCTCTGCAAAGACAGTCCGAAATTCTTTGATATCAAGTACTCAACAGATGTGAATATTGAACATATTTTGCTTTCTTTCTAGTACATCATCCTCAAGCACCATTCCCCTTGCAGGTTAGGGTTGGATGCACCGCCTTGGATAGAGAGCATTGGGTTGGTAGACTTTGACTGTTATGAATGCAAGAGACCACTGATGATACAGTGCCCCAGATAGTCAGTGAGGAGGTAACCATTTGGGATATGGGCAGACAGCTGTCCCTGCAGAGGACTCTATTTTAAAGCACAGCAATAACAGAAATAAAAAGGTCTCCAAAACTAAGACCTCTTGACTCATTATTCCAAATCTATTATAGTTAATAAATCACAGAGCTGTATTATAAAGCAAAGCAGTTATTTATAAATAATTAATTTGGGTGAAATTGAGGTCAGGACACTTTGACATCTACAGGAATAATAAATATTCCCTACCAGATAGTGTACTTCTTAGGTATGGTACCTACAAGTGTTTGAGCGATGTAAGCTAAGCCATTTATATCTATAATGAGAATTTATATGTTCATATACACATTTACTTGTTTAATACTTTATCGCCATGAAGGCAGGGGCCATGTCAATTTTGTTCACGACTTGATATTCTACACCTTGCACACCACCTGCCACCTAGAAAACTCAAATATTTGGTGAATGAATGAATGAACCAATATTGGAATGAACCCACCTTAAATTTTAGGACCAGCTGATTGATTGTGTAAGATGATATATTTCTTCTTGTTCAAGAGCTTTCAGTTTCATCATGTACATTTCTTTTATCTTCATTTGGACCCAACATGTATATAGAATAAAGAAAAGACTGGACATTACGCTGTCACTTAATGGTTCCCTGTTTCTGTCATGGTGTCTTGGATAGACCTATTCTGGGAATTTGAAACTAGGGTAGATATATAGTTTCATAGATTTTGCTCATTTATTAGAGTGCAAAACATTGGTTTTTTTATGGAAAATTACCCTATTATTTGGGGTATCAAATGGCTAGGAGACATTAGTACTGAAAAACCAATTAATCATGAAATTAGCATTGTTCAAGCAGGATCATTGACTGCAATATTTGGCTTGTATATGTGTGTGTGTGTGTGTGTGTGTGTGTTTTAATTATCAACCTTATACAAGCTCATTTAGAAAAGTTAGAATATAACATGTTAAAAAGAAAATATTACACATACTCCCCTATTCAGAACCAACCAGTGTTCTTTTGATGTATTGATTTCCTTTCAGTCTAGAATAAAAATTTTTAGCACTAAGAGAGCCCTTGGAGTGTATTTAAATATATTCTGAAAATAATGAAGGAAAGAACAAGCTAGGGAAGATAAATCAGGCTGGAAATATGAAAAGCATTAAAAGTGATAAGAAAGAAAACACAGACTTTCATTACTTATTTTTTAGTGTCAAAGGAACTTGAATTTGTATAGATTCAATTTGAACTCCCCTCAGTTAGAACCGACTGGTAAATAATTACAGAATTAAAAATCCAGACTATGTCACAGCAATCAAATAAAACCAACCAAACATCCTGCCTATTCCCCCCATTGCCACCAAAGTGATCTCTGAGAATTATCTGCTCAGTTTATACCAGATCTTGATTAGTAGGTTCTTAGATGAAAGCCACTGGGGACAAATTTTATTATTTCCTTTCTTATATTTACATGGTATTTCATGAGCAAGTAACAAAGACTGATTCAAACTTTGTGTTCAATAGGTTGGTCGTTTTTTATGAGGTGATTTTAGAAGATAAAAGATAAAATGATTGTGGTAAATAAGCATGGATCATACAAAAGAAATTTTCATAGCAGTAGTGATTGTTGAAGTAAAAAAATTAGAAATAATATAAATGTTTTATAATAAAAACTGAGTTAAATAAATTATTGCATTTTGATAATATATAGTGATATCACTGAATGTTAATAGCATGAGAATATTATCACAATATTTGAATTAAAAAGCTATAGTAAATTACTGTGTGTGGTATGAATCTATTTGTGGAGAAATGTATTTTTACTTAGAAAAGAGACTTGAAGAATATATGTCCAATTGTTCAGCAGAATGCTGGAATCATGATGATTTTTTACTTACGTGGGATCATATGTGCTTTTTAGTATTTTCCACATTTTCTACAATGAGTATATATTTCAATAGCTTGTCCTATTTAGACAGGCTGACATTATGAACCTGGTTAAGCCATCAGGCATTCTTTACCCAGAGTACTTGAGCTCCAAGAAGGTCCATGGATAGGTGTCAAAGAATTTGTGAACCCCATGAGATGCTGTGCAGGATGTTATGTTTGTGTATATATTGTTCTTAGAAAAATGAAAGTGAAAGTGTTAGTTACTCAGTCGTGTCTGACTCTTTGTGACCCCATGGGCTGTAGCCTGCCAGGCTCGTCTGTCCATGGGATTCTCCAGGCAAGAATACTGGAATGGGTTGTCATTCCCTTTTGCAGGAGATCTTCCTGACCCAGGGATCAAACCTGGGTGTCACCCCATTGCAGGCAGATTCTTTACCGTCTGAGCCACCAGGGAAGTCATTGTTCTTAGAAGAGGATCCATATTTCACTGAATTCTCAAAGTGGTCTGTGACCCTCTAAGGCCCAAGGAAAACTGCTTTCTGGTAACCTGTTCTAAATCCTGCTCAAGATGACATTTCAAAGTAGGTGTCTCCACACTCCTTACTTCAAAGACTCTATGTATATAAGCTCTTTGGCCAAGTGGGCCTTTCACATTAAATTTTAGCCTTCTATGTGTATTTGAAACAAAGCCAGAATACTTAAGAGCATAAATAAAATTAGCATTTACTGGAAACTGTAGCAGAAAAGGTAAATTATTTATTGTGTGATAAGAACTATATCTTATCATCAAAACTCCAGTATATCTTGATTCCTGTAAGAGTAAGAATCAAAATTTCATATTACAACTAAATAGCCTAATCATTTATTACTGATATTATCTTTCTTATTAAATGTATTTTGAAGCATTACCTACTGAGGAAGCATTCATCTTTGCTCCCTCTTGATTTTTTTTATTTAAATAACCATATGACATTGACTTTACAAGAGTTCAAATGGTCTTTGGCTGAAAGTGATAAAATCCTAAACTGATCTTTACGAAATTATTTGTATTTTCCTCCTGTAAATGGAGATAGCAAGGGACTCAAAGCTGTCTTCGCTTGTTGCTTGTGGAGACTAAAATCATATGGGGCCCATGCCAACACCACCCACATACTTGAAACCCTGAAGGACATTAGTTTGCTTTTCTTTCAAAAATTAAGTTGCTTGAAATATTTTTTACTTTGTTCTTAACTTTTATTTTGAATAATTGTACACACAACTCATAAAATACTTCTTTCATTCATTAACTGATGAACTGCACTCTGGCTACAAAGACCACATCATAAGTACTTGCTAAAGTTATAAGGAGAAAGAAGTGGATTCATTTTTAATTTATTATTCAATAAAATTATTATTTCCCATGTGGGACAGATACAGAATTTGTGGCTTTTTTGAAATACCAACCTGCAGCCTCATTTCTGTCCAGAGAACAGTACAGCCTTTTTGAGTCTGACCCTATAAAGTGTTTTGTTTATTTGCTTTTTAATTCCAGGGTTGATCTTGCAGTCTTTACACACAGTTTCATGGTGAACATTGGAAACCTGCCTCCATAGTCTTTGGGGGGAAGAAGGTTGTGGTGGTTCTCCTTTTAAAACAAGTTCTTCCCAATGCACAGCAGCCAGTTTGGATTTTGAAGAATTTTGTCTAAAACAGTGACATTTTTGTGGATTTTTGCACGTTGCAATGTCCTTTTCACTACCCCATTGATGAGAGAGGATGGTGCTGCCTTGCTGTGACACACTTACTTCCTGGTTGCATTTGGTAACTGCCCAGGACCTACAGTGTATACAACTGAAGTTTTCAGTATAAATCTTTAACTCTTAAAGGTTAAAAATATTGTTCTAAGAGACATCACTCTAAGAATTAGTCACCCAGGTCTATAATTAGGATTATGATCAGAAGATTCTGATTAGGCCACTAGGAATATCAAGGTGCTGCTGCTGCTGCTAAGTCGCTTCAGTCGTGTCCGACTCTGTGCGACCCCATAGACGGCAGCCCATCAGGCTCCACCGTCCCTGGGATTCTCCAGGCAAGAATACTGGAGTGGATTGCCATTTCTTTCTCCAGTGCATGAAAGGGAAAAGTGAAAGTGAAGTCGCTCAGTCGTGTCCGACTCTTAGCGACCCCATGGACTGTAGCCTACCAGGCTCCTCCGTCCATGGGATTCTCCAGGCAAGAGTACTGGAGTGGGGTGCCATTGCCTTCTCCGGAATATCAAGGTAGAAGGGCAGAAACCCAAGATCTGAGAACATATGGAAGAAGTTTCCTTGAAGATACTGCTGGTAATTTTGCCATGTTTGGCAGAATAAGGTTTAAGAGTAGAAATACTTTAACTTTTCAACTTAAAAAAAACAAACCGTTTCAACTTTTTCCTAAGCTTAAACTTTTCAAAATCTGAGACACAGAGAATTGGCAGCAATGTAAGGAGAAGGCATACATTTGGTTAACATATTCCATTGTGTATTAAATGTACTTTCCAACTACTGATGTTCAATAGATGCAAACTCTTTATGGTGTTCCTGGTAGCTCAGACGATAAAGAGTCTGCCTGCAGTGTGGGAGACTGAGGTTCAATCCCTGGGTCGGGATGATGGCAACCCACTCCAGTATTCTTGCCTGGAAAATCCCATGGATGGAGGAACCTGACAGGCTACAGACCATGGGGTCGCAAAGAGTTGGACATTATTGAGCGACTTCACTTTCAAAATAAAATGGAGTCAATATTATGTTGTAATCTTTAATCTTAACAAATGTTAATAACTAGATATTATATAAGCTAGTTAATATTAATACTTAGTAAATAAATTATAATTTTCGCTGTCATGGAATACTGCAAAAAAATCTTTCCAGTGGAAATCTGTCCCTTCTATAGACTCATGAACCATGGGGATGAGGTTCTCATGCCCTTCATACTTGCTCAGCCATATCACTGAACATCCCAGCCTTTTCTAAGTGAATTTCATCTAACGAGATTTGTTGTTTAGTTGCTAAGTCATGTCCAACTCCTTTGCGACCCCATGGACTGTAGCCTGCCAGGTTCTTTCTCTCCACGGGGTTTCCCAGGCAAGAATACTGAAGTGGGTTGCCCTTTCCTTCTCCAGGGATCTTCCTGACCCTGGGATAGAATCCGCATCTCCTGCATTGGCAGGTGGGTTTTTTACCACCGAGTCACCAGGGAAGCCCAATAAGAGAACACTTGTCTTTTATTGGCACAGTCAGCTGATGTCCAGGGAACGCTCCACCATTTCTCTATAGTCTCAGTATGGAAGCACACACCTGTTTTTCATCCTTCTTGCCAATGCAATGACTTCAACACTACTCGGTTTTTCTTCCAACTCTCTGATCTTTACAAAATGCACGATTTCTATCTCCATTCAATTTAGTCCCTCTATGATAATAATTTAAATCTCATCATCATTTAGTACTACTTTATTGCTAGTATCCCAAACTCTAACATTTTTTAATTCCCTCCCCCCCACAAAAGCTTTTTTTTTTGGCTCCATTTGTTTTCTTACTTGTACTGGTCAGTTGGATATCCCTCTTTTCTACTTCAGGTCCTAATGATCCTCCAATCTTCGTGTTTAGTGGCCCTCTAACTCTAGCGTATATCCTAGTTACTTGTTGAAATATAGTCTGTGGGCCTTACCTCCAGAGTTTTGGATTCCATAAGTCTGAGACGGGGCCTGAGAATTTACAGTTCTAACAGGTTTCAAATGATGTTGCGGCTGCTCTGGAAACTGCCCTCTGAGTCACTATTCTTGTTCAGTAACAAAACTTTTATTCTCTTAGAGAAATAAGTGGTTAAGATCAGGAGTTTTGGAATCAAAGAGACCTAAGCTCAAATTCTGCCTCATCAATTTTTGATATTTTAAATTTTAAATAATCTGTTCATTAAAAATTACGTATCAGTTTTTCAATTGGTGTATTACTTTATTCCATCATCACCAGTATGGCCAAACATATTTTTCAGTATTAGCAGTTGTTTGCCTTTCATTTTTTTGTGAGCTATCAATCTCACATCTGTTTGTCTCTTTCTCAGTGATTGATACAAATTTTTATACATTTTAGGTGCGAATCTTTCATTTCTTATTGTACAATTTTTATTTTATTACAGTCTATTAAAATGTTGGAGAAGACTCTAGAAATTCCCCTGGACAGTGAGAGGATCAAACCAGTCAATCCTAAAAGAAGTCAGTCCTGAATATTCATTGGAAGGACTGATGCTGAAGCTGAATCTTCAATACTTCGGCCACCTGATGTGAAGAACTGACTAATTGGAAAAGACTCTGAGCTGGGAAAGATTGAAGGCAAGAGAAGGTGACGACAGAGAATGAGATGGTTGGATGGCATCACCGACTCGATGTACGTGAGTTTTAGCAAGCTCTGGGAAGGACAGGGAAGCCTGGAGTGCTGCAATCTATGGGGTCGCAAAGAGTCAGACACGACTGAGCAACTCAACTGAACTGACAGTCTATTTCTTGTGTTTCAACTATACATATGGTATCTTTTTAACATCTTAATATAATCAAGGTTATCAGTCTTTTACACTATAGTTTTTTGGCTTTTGCATCCTATTTAATACAAAAGGCCTTTCCTACTTGAGGTCATGAACTGATACTACAAAACTCCGCTTTTGATGCTTTTCTAGGTTTAAAAACTTTTTATTCTATTTCTTATGCTTTCTGAAATTAATTTTTTCATGTATTATAATGTAGGTATCTCATTTTTATTTTATCCATATTATTTCTGTTTTTTAATCACTAAGTTGTGTCCGGCTCTTTTTGTGATCCCATGGACTACAGCCTGCCAGGTTCTTATATCCATGGGATTTCCCAGGCAAGAATACTGGAGTGGATTGCCATTTCTTTCTCCAGGGGATCTTCCCAACCCAGAGATTGAAACCACGTCTCCTGCATTGCAGGCAGATTCTTTACCACTAAGCCACCTGGGAAATTCATGCTTATTAATAATTCATCTTTTACCATTTTCTTGAAATGCTACCCCTTTCATATATCAATACCATTATATGTATGAGTCTATTCTGTTTGGTAATTTTATCTAATATTGCACTAGTGCCACACTGTTGCTTGTGTGTTTTGCTATCTAGTAGAATAAGTCTGCTTTTTCCCTACCCACCCAAGTTTACTTCTTCCAAGAAAAATTCCAAGAAAAATTTTGTTGGCATTTTTGTTTAGTTTTGTGTTGCTTTGTGTATTAGTTTGGAGAAAACTGACATCTTTAATGTGATGGATCTTCTCATCTGTGCACATAGTATCCTCTCTGCTTATTCAGGTCTTCTTTTATGCCTGTCAGGTAGGTCATATGATTGACTTCCTTGTTGGTGGTATTATTACATTTATCCCTAGGTACTTCGTATTTAATTGAAAACCCTTTCTTCAGCATAGTTCCTTCTCCTGCTCTCATTCTGCTACTCTTAATTCCATAAACTGTCCATTTTTTGAATGACCAGTTTGGTGATTCTATTAGTATTTCCCCCTTTTCCACACTATTTACTTTGTTCCCATACAATGTAGCCTCCTTTGCCATCACTGTAAAAAAGTTACTCTTTAAAATGCTACAGGGGATCCCTGAATTGCCAAATCCTATCATTTTTCCTCCATTTTTCTCTTCCTCAGTTCTCCACATTGATTCCTATGTCCTCAAAATTTCCTCCTTCTGGTGTCCATGGCATTTCAGTCTCTTGGCTGTCATTTTCATTACACTCTCTTTGCCTCTTATCTGGCTTGTTATTCTCCCATTTTGTAAACATAATGCTCTTCTTGAATGACCTTCTCTTTCTCTGTGCTTTCTTCCTATGCATTCCAGACTGGTAAGGATTTCTATGTGCCTTCATCAATAATATAAGCACTTGGCATATTGTAGGTGATGAATAAAGGCTTCTTAGACAAATCAATGACTCTCATGATAGCTTCTTCTCTGTCCATGGGATTTTCCAGGCAAGAATGCTGGAGTGGGTTGCCTTTGCCTCTTCCAGGAGATCTTCCCAACCGAGCGATGGAACCCACGTCTCCTGTGTCTCCGGCACTGCAGGCAGATTCTTTACCAGCTGAGCATCAGGGAAGCCCATTATCAACACCAGTGTCAGGCACTTGCTAATTATTATTCAAATTTGAACTTACTTGCCATTTTTGCGCTTCATTATGGTCTCATTCTACTTTTGGTCTTATTCCCCTCTTCCATTCTAATCAAAGAAGGTATTCACTATTCCCTAATGTTGTCTTTGTTCCTGATGTTTTCTCTTAGATCCTTTACATTTTTATTTGTTGAAATTCTATTACTTAAAGTCCTTTATTTCTTGGCAGTCTTTTCTCATTTTCCTTGATTTCATGTAATCTCTTCCACTTTTGAATCTTCATACTCTTTGATTTCTGCTACTCTCATTGCATCTGTATTCATTAATAATGAAAATCTATTTTTAAAGCAGGCAAAGATTAAAAAGAATGATAATTCCCAATCTTGGCAAGGGCAAGAGAAAAGAAAGTCTCACACCTTGTTGATAAGAATTTATAGAGAATAATTTAACAACATGTATCAGAGCCTTAAAAATGTAAATAGTCTTTGACATAACAATTTTCATTTCTGTGAATTTTTCCTAAGGAGGTTTTAGTTTGGCAAATTTTGGAATATAGTATAATAGAAGACAATAAAAACTGAAACAATCCTGTAAAATCCTTACATCAGAAAATATTCACAGTATAAAAAAGGACATAAAATAATTTTTTCCCCAGTATAGTGCCATTATTTCAGAGAAGGTAACTGTGCTTAAAATATCAGAAAGACATACAGCAAAAGGTTAGCAATAATGTTACAGGATTACAGTTGATATAAATTTTTTAAATGTTGCACTTGTCTCTATTATCTAAATTTTCCTGAGCATGTGTTATTGTTGTTGTTGTTCAATTATTAAGTTGTGTACGACTCTTTGTAACCCCGTGGACTGCAGCATGCCAGGCTTCCTTGTGCTTTGCTATCCCCCAGGGATTGCTCAAATTCAGGTCTATTGAGTCGATGATGCCATCCAACCAGTTATGTTTATAACGTTTTTAAAGTGGCAGGAGAGTTGAAGTATGGTTGGTATACCACCCAGATTCCTTCTCTTCTCTTCCACTACTTCACCTCTTAGGACCGAAGCTCTAATTCCCCTGCTGCTGGAGGTACTGAAGACTAACCCCTTCCCTCAACACTAGCAACTGCCCTTTACCAAAACTAAGCAGCAGCTGAAGAGTTGCCTTTTGCAAGGTCAGGCTCCTGGCCTGTGGGTACTTTTACCTCCCATGGCTGTAGTTGTAGGGCTCTAAAAGCCCGACTCCCTTGGCCCAGTTTGAGAGCACACTGCAGGGCCATCTAGCTCCAGAGCTTGCTGTGCTGAAGTCTATGTTGAAACTGCTTCATATCCCATCTTCTCCCTCTGTCTAGTCCTGCTTCCTTCCCTTCCAACAGCGTCAATTCTAAGAGCACACCACAATAAACTTCCTAGGTAGAAGTTTCCATTTCAGAGGCTCTTTCCAGGGAAACTAACCTGGAACATCTACTGTCTGCTGGACACTTTACATCTATTGCTTCCAAAAAGTTTTGCCATAATACTGTAAGGTCATCACTGACATGTCTGTTTTTTCAAAAGATGAAAATTATATTCAAAATGTGTATTTCGTGCAAAGACACACTATTAGTAAATGTCACAGCCAAGTTTGAAAGCAATGTGTTTGGGTATAAAGACTATGCTTTTTGCATTGAGCCAAACAGCTCTCTGTAGGCAGCCTTGTGTTTTATTATTTTTGTGCTTTTCTTGTTCTCTCTGGTAAATGGTGAGTTCTCTGGCTGCAGGAATTTTGTCTTATTTATCTTTGAATCCCCCACAGAGTATTTCATGGTGCCTTGCACATAATAAGTGCTCCATGTTTGTGGAATTGAACTAGTCAAGGTTTAAAATGTAGTTAGTTCTACTTCTGTGCCACATGAAATGGATTTCCTAGCAGGAAAGGAAATCATAATGGTAAGATGTAGCAACTGTGATTCAATTTATGTTTCATAAAATAATTTCCTATAAAAAAGTTATACTAATTTTCTTCTCCTCCTTCCTCAATATTAAGCAACAAAATATTAGTTTCCAGAACTTTGCCTTTAATTAATAACGTAAGCAAATCAGTGACGTGTAATAAACTTATATTGAACTTTGATGGCAAATATCATAGCTAATACCTT
Source organism: Giraffa tippelskirchi (assembly GCF_054371585.1). Taxonomy (NCBI): domain Eukaryota; kingdom Metazoa; phylum Chordata; class Mammalia; order Artiodactyla; family Giraffidae; genus Giraffa; species Giraffa tippelskirchi. The sequence continues at coordinate 137,768,790 of NC_137283.1, forward strand.
ATATGTTTAATTCAGACTTCTATGAAATCTAAGTTACTTGAGAAAAGAATCTACTGAGTAGAAAATGTAACAAGAAGATGAGCTTGTTTCTAACACAAAAATTGAAAGTAAGTATGGCTGAATAATAAAGAATCCACCTATCAGTGTAGAAGACGCGGGTTCAATCCCTGGGTCAGGAAGATGCTCTGGAGGAGGGAATGACAACCCACTCCAGTATTCTTGCCTGGGAAATCCCATAGACAGAGGAGCCTGGTGGCTACAGCACATGGGGTCACAAGAGTCGGACATGACTTAGTGACTAAACAACAACATATTAACAGAATTGAAGATTTTGTGGTAGCAAACTGAAATGCCTGAATGAGGTTTCCAGCATCCTTTAGGGTTTGCAATTGCAAGTTGAACTTTTCTTAAAAAGAAAACCTGCCAGATTTATCATTTTAAAAATACAAAAAATTAACATATCAGTGATGGGTTGTGTTTTTAGGATAAATAGCATTAGATCCAGCTTTTATGTTTAGAGAAGGGAAGTTTAAAAGTAAGCTACAAAAGACATGCAGTGGAGAAAATTTTCCTATGTGAACAAGTTTTATTATTCTTGTAATGCCAGAGAATCAGTGTGAAAAGTTATTTCTAACACTGATTAAGGGTCAATAAAGTTAAAAATTGTTTATGCTCTAAAGCTCCAGCAAAGGACATAATGGGCCCATATAGTGCATTACTGGTAACTCACCCAAAATACGTTATAAAAGCGATCAGTACAATAGCCTGGATGTTCTTCAGGTAGGTGAGGGTACAGCCACGCAGAAGGGGTGATTTCAGGTGCCACCACCCCCATGAGTGGGTCCAAATACTGTGAATTCTGAAATACCACAGTTAAGAATTTATCACTTTGATTGATTAATATTTTCTATTAAAATACACATATGCTTAAGAAAACACTCTTCAATTCTTCAAAATAAATGTGTCTTTTATTGGAGTAAAGCACAGGAATAGAAACCTGAAAGCATAAAATACAGCTTTGAAAATTGAATAAAATAGACCATAGTTGTAGTTGTATATAGTGTTTGTTGTTGTCGTTGGCTGCACCATGTGGCGTGCAGGATCTTAGTTCCCTGACCAGGGATCAAACCTGTGCCCCCTGCATTGGGAACATGGAGTCCTAACCACTGGGCTGCCAGGAACGTCCCTTATATATAGTTTTGATCAGTGTTGAACCTTAAGTCTGAAGCCTAATATCAGTCTGGTGGTGGTGGTTTAGTCGCTAAGTCGTGTCCAACTCTTGCAACCCCGTGGACCATAGCCCATCAGGCTCCTCTATCCATGGGATTTCCCAGGCAAGAAGACTGCAGTGGGTTGCCATCTGCTTCTCCACGGTATCTTCCCAACCCAGGGATTGAACCCAGGTCTCGTGCACTGCACATGGTCTCCTGTATTGCAGGCAGATTCTTTATTGAATGAGCCACCAGTTCAGTTCAGTCGCTTAGTCATGTCCGACTCTGTGACCTCATGGACTGCAGCAAGCCAGGCTTCCCTGTCCATCAACAACTCCCAGAGTTTACCCAAACTCATGTCCATTGAGTCGGTGATGCCATCCAGCCATCTCATCCTCTGTTGTCCCCTTCTCCTCCTGCCCTCAATCTTTCCCAGTATCAGGGTCTTTTCAAATGAGTTGGTTCTTCCCATCAGGTGGCCAAAGTATTGGAGTTTCAGCTTCAACATCAGTCCTTCCAATGAACACCCAGGACTCATCTCCTTTAGGATGGACTGGTTGGATCTCCTTGCAGTCCAAGGGACTCTCAAGAGTTTTCTCCAACACCACAGTTCAAAAGCACCAATTTTTCAGCACTCAGCTTTACAGTCCAAATCTCATATCCATACGTGACTACTGGAAAAACCATAGCCTTGACTAGACAGACCTTTATTGGCAAAGTAATGTCTCTGCTTTTTAATATGCTGTCTAAGTTGGTCATAACTTTCCTTCTAAGGAGAAAGCGTCTTTTAATTTCATGGCTGCAATCACCATCTGCAGTGATTTTAGAGCCCCCGAAAAGAAAGTCTACCACTGTTTCCACATTTTTGCCATGAAGTGATGGGACCAGATACTATGATCTTAGTTTTCTGAATGTTGAGCTTTAAGCCAACTTTTTCATTCTCCTCTTTCACTTTCATCAAGAGGTTCTTTAGTTCTTCTTCACTTTCTGCCATAAGGGTGGTGTCATCTGCATACCTAGGTTATTGATATTTCTCCTGGCAATCTTGATTCCAGCTTGTGTTTCATCCACCCAGCATTTCTCATGATGTACTCTGCATAGAAGTTAAATAAGCAGGGTGACAATATACAGCCTTGACGTACTCCTTTTCCTATTTGAAACCAGTCTGTTGTTCCATGTCCACTTCTAACTGTTGCTCCATGACCTGCATACAAATTTCTCAAGAGACAGGTCAGGTGGTCTGGTATTCCCATCTCTTTCAGAATTTTCCACAGTTTATTGTGATCCACACAGTCAAAGGCTTTGGCATAGTCAATAAAGCAGAAATAGATGTTTTTCTGCAACTCTTTTGCTTTTTCGATGATCTAGCGGATGCTGGCAATTTGATGTCTTGTTCCTCTGCCTTTTCTAAAACCAGCTTGAACATCTTGAAGTTAACGGTTCATGAATTGCTGAAGCCTGGCTTGGAGAATTTTGAGCATTACTTTGCTAGTGTGTGAGATGAGTGCAATTGTGTGGTAGTTTGAGCATTCTTTGGCATTGCTTTTCTTTGGGATTGGAATGAAAACTGATCTTTTCCAGTCCCGTGGCCACTACTGAGTTTTCCAAATTTGCTGGCATATTGAGTGTAGCACTTTCACAGCATCATCTTTTAGGATTTGAAATAGTGCAACTGGAATTCCAGGGTAGCCTTCAAATAACTTATACTCATCTATCTCATTATATACATCCCTTTTTTATTTAGCCTTATTCTAGATGTTCTCTAAAAGTTTCCCTGCAAAATACAAGCAACCATCTCTAAGTCTGGAAGATCAGTTGTGTGATAATATTTTCCCCTGGACACTAATTCTTCCTTTTGAAGAAGTATTATGATCTTTGAGAAAGAAAACAAAACAAAACACCATACCCTCTTCTCTTGTCCTTTATTATAAAAAACCAATAACAGGGACTTCATATACTTTCAAAGGACCACTATTTGATTGCCTCCATTCTGTTCATAGCCTTAACCTATCATGTTTTCTTTCAGTTCTAAAATGAGATTGATGTCTTATAGAAAAAGCTTAGAAATTTTGAAATTTCTATTTTATTGCATCAGTTGAATCATCTCAAATTCATGAACCACTTAGACTAACAAGTCTCTTCTTTCAAAATTGCAAATATCATTCAAATACAATTTTATAATCATTTTAAGTTTGTATAAATTATTTTAAGCAATCAATTGCTCTGAATTCCTACCTGAGATCACCCACTGAAAGAATAAGATTTTTAATTTGAGAGAAAGTACAGGGAAGATAGGATGGTAGAAAGATGTTAGTGTGTGAAGTTTTTGTTGTTTTAGTCGCTAAATCATGTTCTACTCTTTTGTGACCCCATTGACTGTAGCCCCCCAGACTCCTCTGTCCATGGGATTTCCCAGGCAAGAAACTAGAGTGGATTGCCCTTTCCTTCTCCAGGGTATTTTCCCGGCCCAGGGATCAAAACTATATCTCCTGCATTGGCAGGTGGATTTTTTTTTTTTTTTTAACCACTAAGCCACCTGGGAAGCCCGTGACGTTATTAGGGTAGCATGATAACTGGGACTGGAGTATAGAAAAAGGCATGAGGTTAGTGCCAGGCCAACTTATTGTTTCAAAATTTTGTCTTAAATCGGTTTTGATTAAGATGAGAGAGATTCCAACTTTTGTCTCTTCTTGCTCATTGCTTCGGAGAAGGCGATGGCACCCTACTCCAGTACTCTTGCCTGGAAAATCCCATGGACAGAGGAGCCTGGTAGGCTGCAGTCCATGGGGTCGCAAGGAGTTGGACACGACTGAGCGACCTCACTTTTCACTTTCGTGCATTGGAGAAGGAAATGGCAACCCACTCCAGTGTTCTTGCCTGGAGAATCCCAGGAATGGGGGAGCCTGGTGGGCTGCTGTCTATGGAGTTGCACAGAGTTGAACACGACTGAAGTGACTTAGCAGCAGCAGCAACTCATTGCTCTCTACTGTATCTCTACTCCCTTTTATCCTCACCTGCATCAAGCATGGACTTCCCTGGTGACTTAGACGGTAAAGAATCTGTCTGCAATGCAAGAGACCCAGGTTCAGTCTCTGGGTGGGGAAGATCCTCTGGAAAAGGGAATGACAACCCACTCCAGTATTTTTGCCTGGAGAATTCCATGGACAGAGAAGCCTGGCGGGCTACCAGTTCATGGGGTCGCAAAGAGTTGGACACTACTGAACAACTAATACTGGGTCAATTGGCGATGCATTAAGACTACTTTTGCTAGAAATAAATTTAAATTACTTTATGGCTTCACTGGTTTTTGCAGGCTTTGTGGCACTTATGATGCCCACTTTTTAAAAAAGATGTCTTTACAAATCTGAATGAAAAATGCACAGGAAGCATTTTATAGCCAATTGATCTCTCAATCAGGCACACAGTCACAGACACCATTTTAAGGGAAGAAAGCCAGTACAAATAAAGATGATTTAAGCAACTGTACTGAGCAAGTAGAAAAGAGGGGTGAGCTCATTGACTTGACAGAGCATCCCCATGTGGCAGGGTGGGCCAACTGAAAAGGGAAATGTGGGCTGGTAAATATTTAGTAATTATTTAGTGTGTGAAAACTTTAGCCATGGAAATATTTTCTCAGTTTAAAATTATAAATGTATTTTATTGGCGTTCCAATGATGTGTATGCATTTGGGGATAAAAAGTACAAAATGTACATGCAGCAGATAAAGTGAAACAGTAAAGACATTGCTCAACACACTCAGAAAAGCTACTTGGCCACATTCTGTGAACTTTCAAATATGTTATTTTCACTGAGGCTTTGGCTCCTTCCTATACCTTGTTCCCTTGTCGATTATACACACCCCCTCCCAGATCCCAAAGAACTCCCTTCTCTTTCCCTTTTAGTAGAATGCTATTTTGCCTAAGATAATTGTGTACTTTATTTATTCATCCCTGCACCTTTCTAGGGAGGATGATGTATGAGAATGGTTTATTTTTCTTGCTCAAGCCACTGGCTTCATTAGAAGGACCCTAGGTAAAAGCAGTGGGAGTCTCTCCTTCCCAGCATGACTGCTGTCAAGGTTATGTTTTTAGGTAAAGTTTATGGTTGGTACAGAGAGGTTCATAATCTTAAGCGTGACATTATGGAGCATAGGGAAATTGAAACTTCCGAAGGAAACATTCCATTCCAATTTTTGGCAAAGAAAATAAGACTGAAAGAAGAGAGAGAATTAGATCATGACACATGTTACTTGGCAAAAGAGAAAGTTGAAGAAAATGGGATGAAAAAAGGCCTGGGAGACAAAATACTGGCATCCCTTATGTACCCACGACTCTTTCTTTTAGCTGGCTTTTATTTTATTATTATTTTTTAAATTAGTTTATTTATCTATTTTTTAACTTTACACTATTGTATTTGTTTTGCCATACATTGACATGAATCCACCATGGGTGTACATGTTTTCCCCTCCAGAACGCCCCTGTCACCTCCCTCCCCATCCCATCCCTCTGGGTCATCCCGGTGAACCAGCCCCGAGCACCCTGTATCATGCATCGAACCTGGATTATTCTTAGTGTCTTTATTTCTTTAATACTTCATACTTAATGAAACACATGTTGAAAGCCATTTAGTTATTTATTTTTCTAGGAAGCTCCTCCTCCAGTTTCAGAGCTCTCTATGATATTTTTGTGGTTATTCAATCTGCTTTGAATTTTCAGAATTTGACTAGATTCCTGAAGGCAATATATTGTCTTATTTCCATTTTTCAGCTGTGTTCAATTTTTGGATTATTTAGAAGGGGCGATATTCCGTTTCCTTTTTGGTGCTTTCAAAGTGTATATAACAAATACATTTAAAACACAAAAACTAATATTGTAACATATTGACTAAGTAAGTCTGGCAGCAAGAAGGAAAACAAAGAACCTGGCACTCCAAGCAGTGATTATTTTTGAATGAAATTACATTTTCAAGAGGGTGAAATTATAACCCATCTATAGGACCAAGAGCAAAAAGAGAGTTGTGTTCCAATATTTCAGGGGATGTGAGAAACAGGAATTTAAGTGAGTGTTTTTGTTTTCTCTTTATTATAGAAGAAAATAATTTTTGCATGCATTGAAAACTTTCCTTTGGAACACATATTTTACATATTAGTGTATGAAGTATATATGATGTTGATAAAGATTAGTCTATTAACATTTAATGAATAGAGCTTTCATAGAATTACAGAATGAAATACTATTGCCAGTAAAAATACAGAATTCACTAAAGTCAGAAAAAGTATATAAATAGTCTCTGCTGCTGCTGCTGCTGCTGCTAAGTCACTTCAGTCATGTCCGACTCTGTGCGACCCCATAGACGGAAGCCCACCAGGCTCCCCTGTCCCTAGGATTCTCCAGGCACGACTACTGGAGTGGGTTGCCATTTCCTTCTCCAATGCATGGAAGTGAAAAGTGAAAGTGAAGACGCTCAGTCGTGTCCGACTGTTAGCGACCCCATGGACCGCAGCCTACCAGGCTCTTCCGTCCATGGGATTGCCCAGGCAAGAGTACTGGAGTGGGTTGCCATTGCCTTCTCCATAAATAGTCTCAATATTCAGGAAATTCTATGTAAAATAAATGAAAAATAGAACTGCATGCTGTGAAGAAATTCTGTAATTAAAACTTTAAATAAGGAAGATTATCTTGATAATCTTGGGTTAAAAATTGTATTCTGATAAAATATTTGGCTTTTTTGTGTGATGAAAGTGTCTGGTGTCATCTAATCAGGGCATGTGTGCTAGCCTGAAAAATACGTTCTTCTGTTGTTAGACTCTCCCTGTACTGTTGTTACTCTGATCATCATTTATCTTTTTATCATGATTTTTTAAACATTTATGTAGATAGAGTGTTAGTTTGTTATTATGGTGTGATATTTTAAGGGCAAGTATATTTTTATAGGAATAAAATCAGTGTATATGGCAAATGCATAAAACTATGAAAGAGAATATCAGTAGTTCACCAAAATATATCTCCTCTTCTTCAGGAGCATGGAGTTTTGCTACATTTCCCAGCTTCCTTTGCAGTTGGGTAGAGCCATGTGACTGACAAAGATGCCATCTCTATGCCAGTTCAGTTCAGTCACTCAGTCGTGTCAGACTCTTTGCAACCCCATGAACCGCACCACGTCAGGCCTCCCTGTCCATCACCAACTCCTGGAGTCCACCCAAACCCATGTCCATTGAGTCAGTGATGCCATCCAACCATCTCATCCTCTGTCGTCCCCTTCTCCTCCTACCTTCATTCTTTCCCAGCATCAGGGTCTTTTCCAGTGAGTCAGCTCTTCACATCAGGTGGCTAAAGGATTGGAGTTTCAGCTTTAACATCAGTCCTTCCAATGAACACCCAGGAGTGATCTCCTTTAGGATGGACTGGTTGTATCTCCTTGCAGTCCAAGGGACTCTCAAGAGTCTTCTCCAACACCACAGTTCAAAACCATCAATTCTTTGGCACTCAGCTTTCTTTATAGCCCAACTCTCACATCCATACATGACCACTGGAAAAACCATAGCCTTGACTAGATGGACCTGTGTTGACAAAGTAATGTCTCTGCTTAATGTCTATGCCAGTATTAAATGTAAAAAGCATCTCTTTTGGAAAGATAGAGACAGATGTTTGATATACACTGAGTTATGAATATAATTGTCTTTAAAGGATTCTCAGAACTCCTTCTTGATCTATTACATTTTTTTCCATCTATTCCTTCATAGTATCAACTGAGAACAATAATACTTCCCTTGACTATATGATAATATTAGTTAAATGAACCATTTACCTTATAGATGTTCCAATTCTGTGTAACCAGTAATGATTTTCTATACATCAGTAAGCACATATTGTTGGCTTCCCTGTCCCAGATGGGGAGGCTGGATTAAGTTGACGTATGTAACAAGGGTACTCTTGGCCAAAAACAGAGGCAGAATTGCCTCTCTCCTGGGGCTGTGGATATTTGGATCAAGGGGAGAAGAGGATTCAAACTGAATCCCAGAAAGGGGGCTGAAGGAAGCCAAGGAAGAATGTTCAAATGTTCGTTACATTTGCAAAGGCTTGGAGTTGGTGAGCCACGTGAAAGGAGCACCCACAGGAGAGGACTGAAAGAAAGGAGAAGGCGGATGTCTGCAGAAGTGCCACTTGGCTAGATGAGATCCAAGCAAAGTCCAGTTATTTGAGGAGGATAGTTTCAAACTCAGTAAGCTTCTGTGATTCCAGGTTTGCATGCACCTCAGATATATGCAGTATTCACAATTCATTGCTCATCCCTATTAAAATATTACAGGGAATGTGAGTGGAGAATTCCAGAAAAGGTAATTAAAGAAAAATTTCAGCTACTCTGATGGACAACTTGAAAGCAAGAGGAAAAAGTGTGCACTACTCATCAGCATTTTCAGAAGTGTTTCACTTAGTCTGCCAATGGAAAGATCAAGACTTCAGAGGAAATACAGGATGCTGTTTGATAGGTCAAAGTAGAAATAGCTTCTTAAATGTTTCTTTTAAGCAGAGAAATATTTAACCTTATATTGTCATACACATAAATTTGGCCTTGAGAAGCCAGTGACCTTGAAGATTGGAAGAAATCTTGACTAGTGCTATAGGTTCTGTCATCACCTGCACGCAGATCTTAGCACCAAATCTTAAGGCAGAGTGCCCAGTAGGGAATTTCTGGAACATGTGTCCATTGGTGCTGCAGTGACATGTTCTATTATGTAACATCACTGGCAGGCGCAAGCACAGAGAATGGAGGATTGCAGAGCCACAGTTTATGTTGCAAACATTCTCTTTATTCAGTCAATCAATCCACAGATAGATCCAAACATACAGTGGGGACTAGAATCACACTGGTTTGCCCAGCAAAGTGTATTAAAGAAAGAAAGAAAGGAAAAAAAACTTTAGGTTTTGAGATTGGATCACAGATGACAAGAAAAAGAAAACTGTGGAAAGAGACAAATAGAAATATTTACCTCAGTCTTTAACAAAAGAATCATCTTTATGTGCAACTAATGTATAAAGTAATTTGGAATATAGGTAGAAATTCAGCATTGTAGATAGAAATTTTTGATAGATAGAAATTATGAGTTCAAGTAAAAAGAGAAATGCTATACTTCATTTTATTATACAACCAAGGGTCATTCTACATTTACAAAACACAAAGTAATTTTATACTCCTCCCTCGAGGAAGGACAGAGTCTGTGTCACTTTGATGGCGACTGTTTGTGAAAAGGAAACACTTTTATAACATTAACCTTTTTTAAAAAACATGAAAGTGCGTAACTTCCCACACATTATAGATTTATAAGACCTGGGAATATATAGTAATAAGCAAGCTAATCCCAAAATAGCCCTAATTTTGTGTCAAATAATGCTACACATTTCCTACCTACCTTCTGCAGGTTTTTCTGATTTGTCTTTGAATTTGCTGGAAACTCAAGATGAAAAGAAGCATGCCTTTATTTTTCAGACATATCCTTATTTTTGTTGCCCTGGAATATTAAAACTCAACAAGGAAAAGGTACCTGCCTATCATCTTAACCATGCATTTGAATATCACAACAGTGAATATATCACACTCAAAGATTATGTATATAACATACATTATGTATTATACATAATGTATTTTATCTGTTTTGTTGTTTTTTACTCACTAAGTCTTGTCCAGCTCTTTTTGTGACCCCATGGACTATAGCCCCACAGGCTCCTCTGCTCATGGGATTCTCCAGGCAAGAATACTGGAGTGGGTTGCCATGCCCTCCTCCAGGGGATCTTCCCAACCCAGGGATTGAACCCGCATCTCCTATGTCTCTTGCATTGCAGGCGGATTCTTTACCCACTGAGCAAGCCCTTGCACAAAATAGTTTCACACATATTATTCTGTCGAATCAGTATACTGGAATGGGATTTTTTACACTTACTTTGGATACCAAAGCTTAAGTTAAATTGTTCATGGTCAATGAATAGTAAAGGTTGGAGCCAAAAGCCACAGACAGGTATTCTGACTCCAAAAGGTAGGAATTCCAATTTGTAGTACAAACATACAAACAAAAACTTAATGCTAACCATAAGCATGCTATTTAAGATTCTTCTATGGAGTGGTGGACATTTTGGCCAAGTTGGAAAAAAATGACTTTGCAGGGGATGAATGGAGAGAGCATGGAAGCATATACACTATCACATGTAAAATAGATAGCCAGTGGAAATTTGCTGTATGACTGAGGAAACCCAAACAGGCTCTGTAACAACCTCTAGGGGTGGGAAAAGGTAGGAGGTGGGAAAAAGGTTCAAGAGGGAGGGGACATATGTATACCTATGGCTAATTCATACTGATGTATGGCAGAAACTAATGCAATATTGTAAAGCAATTATCCTTCAATTAAAAAGAAAGAAAGAAAGAAAATCTTTTATAAGCATTAGTGTTTAAAGGAATAAATCTTAAAATTGTTTCCTCTGTAGAAAAGTAAAAGTTAAATAAATATAAAAATAAAAAAAATGAGTATGCAGAAATTTTAGTTGGTTATGAGAGAAATGAAAGATGTTTTAAAAAGATGGAATTTCTATAGTTAAAAAAGCTGAAATGAAAAATTCTCTGAATGGGCTACATACAAGGCATATTTCATCATTTTTTGAAAACCAGTAATATAGAAACTATCCTTTGAAACAAAGGAAAAAAACATATTACATACAGGAGAACAAAAATAGGAATGATCATTGAACTGAATTATAAGCTAGAAGACTATGGGATGACAACTTTAATGCAATAAAAGAAAAAAGAAAACTGCCAGCCTAGAAGTCTATATCCGGTGAAAATGTCCTTATTAAGATAACATAAAGGCATTTTAACACAAACAAAAGCAGAGAAAATTTGTCACTTTTCTTCAACCTAAAGAAAATGATATCAGATGGAGATTTGAATTTACAGAAAGAAGATTCTTCTTTACCCACAAATATGTGGGTAAATAGTAATTTTTTCTTTCTGTGGTTTCTTTAAAATAAAATCGGTACATAAGAAATAATAATACTATATTGTAGATTAAAATGTATGAAAATAATACTACAAAGAGCAAGAGTAGAGAAAGGAGTATAGTATTTTTTAATCTCATTGTCTCAAATATTGGTATAATAGTTGATGGTCAGTTGTGAAAGGTGAAGGTTAAAAATCGTAATCTCTCGAGTAGTCGCCTAAAAATAAAGCATTGAGGTATAGCTAATAACATAATAGAAAATAAAGTAGAATACTAAAAATTAATTGAAAATAGGAAAGGAGGAAGGCAAAAACAAAAAGCAAATGACACCAATGGCCAAAAGGGAGACTATAAAAGACTCTGTATCCTTTGTAATCAGGAGAGTGCAGATTAATGCCACAATAACATAACATTACATACCCACAAGAATGACTTACATTAAAAAAAAAAATGCCAGCACAACTGTTGAAAACATATTGAGCTATTGGAACTGTCATTCATTGCTGATGGAAGTATAAATTTTTACAACCACTTTGGAGAACTCTGCAGTTTCTTATAAAGTCAAATATATGCCTACTTTTTGACCATTTCTAAGTATTTACCCCAAATATATATCCACTAAAAGATATATTCAACAATATTCATAACATTTATTCACAGTAGCCAAACTGGGAACAATTCTGATGTCTATGCATAGGGGAATGAATAAACATTTTTGGTATGTTAATTCAGTAGCAATAAAACAAGAAACTCTTGATACATGCAACAACATGGATGCATTGCAAGGATATTACAGTGAGCCCAAGGAGCCAGCCTTAAAAGTCTGTCTTCTAGGATTCCACTTAAATATAATTCTATAGCAGGCAAAATTAATCTGTAGTGACAGACAACATATCAGTAGTGGCCTGGGGCTGAGAAGGGAAGTGTATGGAACTGACATGAAAGGGACAGGAGAGAACCTGATGATGTGATGGACACGTCCTACAACTTGATTTGAGTAGTTGCACAAATGCTTACATTTGTCATAATTCACACTATACAGATAAAATGAGTACAGTGTGAGTTTTTTATGTCATAGCTTATTGATGTAAATTATACCTCAATTAGTTGAGTCATAATGCATAGTAGAATAAATTCAATAATTAAGGTATATGTAAGCTATTATTCTATATTAATATTACCCACTGAATCAGAAGCTGCCAAACATGAACAATCCCATGTATATTTGAGGTAGTCCCTTCAACTTCCTCTTGCCCCAGTACTCCTTCACCAAAATACCAATTAATAAATATCTTTCAAACCTTCAAATTAGTTATAAATAAGTCACAAATTTCCTCAAATGTCTCATATAGTGAGAATTACATATATGTGTGGAATGAAGAAATTGTAGTTAGAAGTACTCAACTTTCAGTGAACTAAGCATTTTTTTGACTGCTTCAATGCACAGAAGGATGAAAAGGAGATTAACTGAAATTTTACTACTCAAGAAAGTCTGATCAGCATGATAGTATATAATAAGTATTACAATTCTTCAGCAGCTGAGTTTGAAATAAGGCAGATGTCAGGAATCAGTCGGATATAAAGAGGCTTCCCACATTTGGTTTGAAAGTAAATTTTTTTAAAACACACACAGATCATTTGACTTGCACGTGACCTAAAATTAAAGTTGGTCATTTTTGGCAATGGAAAAAATACCAAGAAACCTGTTTGTCTGCAAGTACTGCGTATTTCTGTCCCTGGTTTTGATGACTTTTTACGAGCCATTCATTCTACTTCATTCCTATTCTTTGTATCAACAGGAGACATAGAAAGTAAAGAAGTAATTGAATTCATGCTTGACAACTATAAAGTTTAGTGGATCATTGAAATTTCTCCCTTCACTGCCAGGCAAACAAGCTATTAGACTTGTGATCAAAGAAGAAAACTTAATAATTAGAATTTTATTTTGTACCCTTTCACAGGTACTAAATAATAAGTACCAAAGAACCAGAGGTCAGTTAACTAAAATGTGATTGTTTCTCAATTAACTATGCAGCTGTCCCTCTGATCTCTAAAACAAGTAGCTGAATTTAATCTTGAAGGACATTTTTACTTTTAAAATCCTCTCACTACCTGAAATTGTGATGTAGAGTAGAAGAAAACTAATATCAAAAGTAACTGCTCCTTACTGAGCATTTCAAAATATTTTCTAACATGCACATTTGATGAAAATTTACTTAGAGAATTTATTAAATTACTAAATTTAAATTTATTAAATTACTTAAGTATTTAAGTATATACTTTTTATATTTAAGAATATACTTAAGTATATTCATATACTTTATACAGATATACAACAATTTTTAACATTTGACATGTGATCAATGTATTGAAATCATTTTTTATATTGAAGCAGATGTTAAATAAATTGACACTGATTATATTTTAGGGTAAAGCATATGGTTTAGTTATAGTAATTTCCATTAATACCATTGAATTATGTAAGATTGTAAAAAGTATAGGCATGTCACTTTTGTTTTTATTTCAGAACATATTTCTATACCAATGAGTAAATAATAATCTTATATTTCTTTGTGGTAATCAGGAAAAATGTAGACTACTCTTTTATTGATGCTGATTTAATTGTCATATTTACATATTTTCTGCCTTTTGATTGGCCCATACATCTGTTCTTAATGTTTCTGTGAAAATTATATGAAAACCACCAAGTCAAGGTTTTCATCAGTAGTTCAGAAGCAACCCAGATACAATATAAACACTAGAGCATAATGCTTCCCATGGCTAGTGATGGGACAGGGCCATTTTTCATGGATCCTGAAGAGCCAGAGAAGCCAAAAATTAGAAATATGTCAGCCTCCAAGTTTAAGATTATCTTAAATAGCTAAATGCTTCCAAATGTACAAGTTTCCCCAAAGCTACTTTGATTTTATTCTGTTCCTATACTAGGAATTGAAGAAGAGAATGGCAGCCCACTTCAGTATTCTTGTTTGGAGAACCCCATGGACAGAGGAGCCTGGTAGGCTACATTTCATGGGGTTGCAAAGAGTCAGACATGACTGAGCATCTGTCACGTTCACTTTCATATTAGGAATGAAAGTTTCCAAGTGTAGATGAACAATTTCTTATAAAAATTCTTAATCATTATCAGAAATATTAGGTCAAAAAAATCCTCTTTAAAGACAACTCAGGGGTCGTGATGTTTTTGCATGTGAGAAACGTGAGAATATAAAGACAGATCTCATGAATCATTCACTGAACACATAATGAACAATGTGTTGGAAACTGAGAAGAGATACTTCCCCATATTTTGAATCTACACTGATTCAGATGGTGTTTGTGTGTGTGTGTTTTAGTCGCTCAGTTGTGTTCAACTCTTTGCAACCCCATGAATATTAAGACTCAACAAGGAAAAGGTACCTGCCTATCATCTTAACCATGCATATGAACATCACACAAATAAATATATCACACTCAAAGACTATGTATATAATATACATTATGTATTATACGTAGTGTATTTTATATATTTGTTGTTTTTTAGTCGCTAAGTCTTGTCCAACTCTTTTTGTGACCCCATGGACTATAGCCCACCAGGCTCCTCTGTCTATGGGATTCTCCAGACAAGAATACTGGATTGGGTTGCCATTCCCTTTTCCAGGGGATTTCCCAACCCTGGGATCAAACCCTGCTCTCTTGCATTGCAGGCAGATTTTTACCATCTGAGCCACCAAGGAAGCCTGATTCAGATGGTAACAAATAAGTTTAAAAACCATTGAATAAGAGAATTAAGTGAGCTATACATCATAAATTATAGATAGTACTGTTTAATGTAGCATCAGGAATAAGCATTTATCATTTGTCTTTTTCAGTGGCTCAAGTGCTTGTCCCAAACAGACATCAAAGTGCTGACTTGTAGCCTCTTTGTTCCTTTGTCTTCACATCACTAACACGTGGCAACTCAACTAGTCAGGTACAGTGAATTCAAATATCATTATTCTACGATCCTAAAATACGTAGTCTAAATATGTAATAATAAACCAGAAGTTATGTCCATGTCACTTTCAGTTATGAGATTCTTGGTTATTATCATTGGTTGTTTGGTTTCAATATTGAGAACAAAACATAAAGAATGTAAGCACCAATTTGACAGAAAATTTAGTATCCAATAGAAATGATATCACTTTCTAGTCATCTTTCTTCCATTCCCCAACCCCAATAAATTAGATCAAGTAAGGAAAGATAAAAGGGAAAAAGGATTCATTATTTTTCGGTTCTGATTCTCTATCTTTTCCTACTTAATATAAATAGTATTAAATACCTGGACATTTTTTTTTTAAATACACAAAGAAGGATGTAGTTATATAAATTGGTTCCACCAATTTGGAGAGCAGTTTGGTTCAATAACAATATCTCCAAAATATTACATTGAAAAAAGCAACGTTGCATGGAGATACACTTGATGCATATGTGCTAAGTCGCTTCAGTCATGTTCAAATCTTTGCGACCCTGTGAACCGTAGCCCACCAGTCATCTCTGTCCATGGGATTCTCCAGGCAAGAATGCTGGAGTGGTTGCCATGCCCTCCTCTAGGGGATCTTCCAAACCCAAGGATCCAACCCACAACTCATGTCTCCAGCATTGGCGGATAGGTCCTTTACCACTAGCACCACCCAGGAAACTCAATACACTTGGTATGATACTATTTTAATGGTGGGGGGTGGGGAGATAGGAGAATTGTATTGAGAGAAAGACAGAAATATTCAATTATATTGATAATGTTTTACATTTTTGTACCGGGTGGTAGATTTGGGGATGTTTATTACAGTAAGCATTTTATACCTTTTGGCATTTCTGAAATATTTCACAGTAAGAAACTTTGAAGAGAGCAAGGTTGTTTAGCTTGAAGCTAGAAAAGTGATTTAGGTTTTATGTGCTACATGAGAACTAGCTGTTTTATGCCTTCACAAATAGAATTAGAGATTTAGTTAGGCTCACTTTCCCAGTTTTATGAGTTCTTAAATATTACCATAGGTTGCAAAGAAAAGTTTCTGTGACTCTTTCTGAACATCTTGAGAATGAAGCTGGCTTCTTATCTTTCTCAAAATGTTGGGATGGCCCATGCTAACATGACTAAATCACCTCCCTACATCCTGTGGCTTTTCAGTTCTTAACTGTAAGATGATAATACTTCAAGGTGAGAAAAGAGAAGAGGGAAGAAGGAACATTTGTGAATACAAATACCAGAGATCAAAGCCCATTAAGAAGGTCAAACAATAAACATCATTGGAAATAGTCTCTTCTTTCACTTTTGTCCTTTATTATTAGAAATGCTTTCTAAGCAAACCAGCTATATCTTCAGTGTGTTTTCATTCAGTGTTTTAAATTGAAGTTTTTATTTGTATAGGAAGTCTCCTGGGAAAGGACCTTAAAGATATCCCCAAATAATCAGCCAAATGATAGAGTCAATTGGAAAGATCTTGATCTTTTGTTTTTCCATTTCTGTGTCTAGTTGAGATTGTTGCAAACTGTCCATGTTCATTATCTGTTTTACTGAGACAAGATTTAACCTAATCGTCCACCTGGAAATGGGATTTAGATTAGATCTCTAACACTCTAGTATTTCTGAATAAGGGATGGTATTTGCAGGCTCCGTTCTCTAAGTATAGAAAGAACAAACATTTCTTCAATATTGTTTATCAGTTGTTAGTGTGTAAATTTATGTTTTGGTGTAACATGCCTGAAATAGTTCCACTTCTGTTACAAATTTAGGAATCAGTCTGCATATTTACATAGATGGGGTAAAATTTGGTTTCTTTCTTCCTAAATGCTTCGTAGGGTTGCTAGGGGACCTGCCAATTAGAGAAAGTAGGAATGTGATCCTAACTAAGACTTTACATTGATCCTTCCTATGGACACATGTCCCAGAAAGTCACTTTTGCCAGTTTTGACCAGGAAACAATGCAAGCTCCATGATTACCAGGAGTTTTGTCTGTTTTGTTCACCACTATGGGCCTGGTACCTACAATACTGACAGCATGCAGTTTGTGTTCAAACATATTTGCTGGCTAAGTGAATGGATTACAATCATGTTTTCATACATGAATTCTTCCTAAAGTTTCCAGATTTCCTTACTTCTGTAAATGTTAGAATTTTGGTAGATCTTTTTTTTCTTTATTTTCACTAGATATAAGCAAAAGTGCTTTTGACCTCTCAATAATAAATGTTTATAGAGTGAATTTTTAACCTAAGTGTTAGGTGATAAAATCATTTTTCTAATGTTAATGGAATTTGGAGCTTTTCATATAATTTTGGTAATTTCTGCTGCTGCTGCTGCTAAGTTGCTTCAGTCGTGTCTGACTCTGTGCGACCCCATAGACAGCAGCCCACCAGGCTCCACTGTCCACAGGATTCTCCAGGCAAGAATACTGGAGTGGGTTGCCATTTCTTTCTCCATTGGTAATTTCTACAGTAGAACAGACATTGTCATTTACATGTATATTGTTCATGCACACACAGAAACATCTGCTAGGGAAGAAAATAACATATAAATCTAGAATAATATACTATCTATAAAATCAGTATCTATGCTAGTTTACTCCAAAGTATGTGGTAAGAATCAAATGTAATTATATATTTTAAAACCCTTTGAAAAATGTAAAATATCAATCAAATGCTAAGCATGACAATATATGTTCTTTATACAATATCATGGGGAAAGAGTTGAAAATAATGACTATATTTCATAATGCTCTTCATTTTAAAAATTAAGTAGATAAATTTAACCCCATTTTGGGGGAATCATCATATATTTTAAAAAGTTGACCTATATTAACTATAATTACTGAAATAAGAAGCTTCGTTTTATTACCACACTCATTTTGAAGCTAATAAAAAGCAGAGCTTTTTCACATTATTAAGCCAATTCCACAAGTTGAGATAAATGTTCTCCACTAATGAGAAATGCCAACTTTGAGAAAAAGTCTGTGTGTTCTGAAGCCAATGTATTTAAGGAGTACTATCTATTTTACTAAAAAATAATGATTTCCCCACAGTGTAGTGCCATCACAGAGAAATCAAATTTCTGGTTAGCATATTTCTCAATTGTGAATATTTTGCCTTGCTCATTAGGTTATATGTCATAATACTGGTTTCTATTTCTGGTTAAAAAACGTGTACCAAATACTTCTATCCAAAAAGACTAGAATTTAATCTAACTTACGGTAATTTTTTTCAAAACACACACAAAAAATATATATGGAGAGTTATTTAAATAACACATTTTTTAAATCAGTATTTTATTATTTCAATATCAGATTTATAGCCCTAAAGTTGGATTTTAGTTTGCTATGCTTATCTCTATCAGATTATAGAAAATAGAATCATAATAAATATTAGCAAATTTCTATCTATTCATTTATTTCTTCAAAATAATGTATTTTGAAGAATACCTATTACCCTGTTAGCTAATGATCAATTATTCATTAGTGGAAAATTCTGTATAAGCTGAATTTTTGAATTTGCATTTTAAGGCAATAAAATTTTATTGCATAATGACTCAGAGTGTGAAACTCCACTAAATATTCTCATTAATATATCTTCATATTTTGGATTAACAAGAATAGTGAATCCTAAAATTATCCCAGGTACTCTAAACATTTGTTGAGGATGCAGAACAGAATTAGGAGTTATAAATTTCTGCAAGCACAAAGGCAAGAGAATTTTGCTTTAGAAAATTTGATTTCTAGTCTTGATTCAACCAGAAACAAGAGTACATTAGGAAGACAAAGAGAGTTTTTCTGTGTCTAGTGATCTAACTGCATTTTTAAGGTTTCAGAACCATATGGAATATTTCTCTTTAAATTAATGTAAATGAGCAAGTGCATGAAAATCTCTCTACATGCTTTGTTTTTTTCTCCTCTATAGCACAGAATTTCACAACAGTTGGGTTCTTGGAATTGTAAAAAGTATATAGTTATTTTAAAAACATTTTTTAAAAAAGATAGCATATGCAAAAATGGTTCTACTAAACCCATTAAAAATAACATTACCTTTTTCTCGGAAAACACAAATAAAACTGGCTGAGACTCCAGTTACTGGATGTAAAAGTTCTGATCTTGGAAGATTTGAAGACAAATGTGTTCCCAGACCATTGAGGATAAGCATATCCAAATATTTTCTTTCCAGGGAAAAAGAATGAAATAAAGCTACATTCTACAAACCTAAGTATATAATGTATTGACTAAAGAACTAATGTGTATTGCAGACAATAATCTTGAAATAGTTTAAAAAATTATTTAGAAAATTTCACTTCCATAAGTTAAATTTATTTATATCTTTTTATTTGTTTATTAAACACTGAAAGACTTCACATTAACATTACCACAAATATTTAGCCAAGAATACCAGCTGCTGATTATAGGCTTATGACAGAAAATTTGGCATATTTCCAATCAGTTGCCTCTACTGTATCCAAAACAAAGCATTAAAAAAATACAGTGCTTTTCTGATGAAGAATGTTAAGTCCGCAAATGAGCATATTTGAGAAAATCAATCTACACATGGATGCTAAACCAATAGACCAGGATGTTTACATAAAGCTGAAAAGCAAGGACATCGCTGCATGGTATGTCTCCCTTAAAGACCAGTGACACTGACTGTAGCTGCATACACACAAACTCTCATATACTCACATACAGAAAAATAATAGCTAACATGTTTGAATGCTTACTCTGTCAAGGCTGAGCAGTTTACACAGACTAGCTCATTTAATCTTCACAACCAAGAAACTATTCTTTTAACGATTTTAGAAATTAAAAAAAAAAAAATGGCACACTGGATGTCACACATGTCCGAGGTCTCAAAGGCATTTTGACTTCTGAGCCCATACTTTAAATCACTGTGTAATGCAGTTCTGTGTCACATACACTCACTTTCTGATGCAGAGAATAAAGATACCAACCAGACAGTCTTACCATAGATTAGGCATACATTACTCAGGAAGTGGGCCCTCCAGCACGATGTCACACTCTGGATTGAATAGGCTTGATCACACCAAGCCTTTTGTCTTATGTTTAATCATCACTGCCCTAGAGTTGGCATTTATCATGTGGCTACCTTTAAGTGCAATAAACAAAAACCCTTCACTTCAAAGCAGGAACAGAAAGACTGCACGTGGGACTGTTCTGCCTCCCTGAGGTTGCTTTTGCTTTAAGGTTTCTACCTGTTAGATGCCGCATCCTCCACTGTGGCTTCAAGTTTTTACACTACTTTTCAAATTATGGTCCAAGTGTGCACAGTAGACTCATAACAAGTATATTAGTAGCCATTGCTTATGGAGCACTATTCAAGTTATCTGCATTTATACTGACCATTTGTCATACACTGACTCATTTAATCCCAAATAAGAGTCATTATTTTCACTTTTCCAGATAAGAAAAAGATCCATGAAGACTGATGAACTTGTCCAAGGTTCCTGAACTAAGAAGTGGTAGAAGTAGGTGCAAATCCAGCTTTAATTCAATGCCTGCATCCTTAATTTTTACACCTGAACTTCCTCTTCCCAAACATCCCAAAGAATTACACCCTAAAATAAATTTAATCAAAATTATATTTTAAAATGTTCTATGTGCCAAATACAGTACTAGGATTTTAGGTGCTAAGAATATATCAATATCATTCTTTTTAAATTTAGCATCTACCAGGGATGAAAAACATAAAACAAGTAGTTAAAATTGTCAAAGGATTTGCTAGGGTTAGAGCTGGCTGGTAGGGGAACAAAGACAGGAAAACTATTCCAGGGAATGAAGAGTTGACAGATGATGCAATCAGCCAGGTAAATAGGGAGCTGGGAGGGGTAAGGGAGAAGTAGCTCAGGTAGGCCATAAGTACAAAGGACCTCAGAGAACATGATATTTTGGGATTTTTTAAACTTATTTACTTTTGGCTGCACTGGATCTTCGTTGCTTTGCATAGGCTTTCTCTAGTTGTGGGGAGTTGGGCTACTCTGTTGCGGTATGTGGGACTTATTGTGGTGGCTTTCCTTGCTGCAGAGCACCGGCTCTAGCAGTAGTTGCAGCTCCCAAGCTCTAGAGCTCAGGCTCAGTAGTCGTGGTTCAGGGGCTCAGTTGATCCGTGGCATGTAGTATCTTCCTGGATCAGGGATTGAACCCAGGTGTCCTGCATTGGCAGGCAGATTCTTACCCACTGTGCCACCAGGGAAGTGGGAGAACATGGTATTTTCAAGGAGCTTTTTTTTTTTTTTTTTAGCATTTTCCACCATTTATTCATGTTTTCAAAAAACAGTTCAACTTTCCTTACAAAACAAAGATAAAATAGTACATACTACACACACATACCACATTTTTCCTCCTATGGCTTTATCCCACTCCCATCCCATCAAAAGAGAACAAAAAAAAAGCAATAATGCCAGAATATATTACAAAACAGAAGGAGATATCATCTGCTTTGTATCCAAAGGTTTCGTCTCCATTTCTCATACTAGGCAAGTAGCCATCATTGAACATGCTGTGTGCCAAATTAAAACATAACTTTAACATATGTTAGATCTCACTAGAGACAGTAACCGTTGTAGAAGCTGGCGTTTTTCCAGCAACATTTTTCTTTAAGTGACAGGTATATCCAGTGCCGGATCATAGAGTGAGAGGAGATAACACAGTGAGTGAAGTCTAACACTGAGCAGAGGGCAGATCACGTGGGACCTTGTAAATCATGATAAAAATGTTCTTCCTAAAAAATTAAGTGGAGCTGGTCACCATATGGCAACATCCTGATGTGATGCACCTAGGTTATTTTTGTGATATTCCTGCAAAAAATGTACAGCCTGAATCTAGTGAGGAAATGTCAGACAAAGCCAAGTTGGGGGATGTCCTTGAAAATAAATGACCTACATTCTACAAAAGGACCAAGATCATAAGAGTCAGAAAGATTAAGGAACTGTACTAGATTTAAAAATATTAAATACATAGATTAAAGACAAAAGGAAATTGTGACTCTGGATTGGATCCTAGATCAGGTACAGTGGTTATATATAAGAGTATGCTTATTTTTAACAAAACAGCATGAAAGCATTTGGGTTTCCCAGGTAGCGCTAGTGGTAAAAAATCCACCTATGATGCAGGAGACATGAGTTGGATCCATGGGATGGGAAGATCTCTTGGAGTAGGAAATGGCAACCCATTTCAGGATTCTTGCCTGGAGAATTCCATGGACAGAGGAGCCTGGTGAGCTGCAGTCCACGGGGTCGTGAAGAGTTGGATATGACTGAGTGACTGGGCATGAAAGCATTTAAGGATAGTGTTACTATGTAATTTATCCTCAAAAACTCAGAAAAATTACACATATTCATATATACACAGAAAGCAAATAAGATAAAATATAATTGGGGGAATCTGAGTCAAAGTTAGAATTCTTTGCACCATCAGATTTTTTCTGGAAGTCTATAATTATTTCAAGCTAAACTTTGAAAAAAACTGAAGAATTCTTTGAAAGCTGCTTGGAAGCTCAAATAATCAAAAAGAGAAACAGCAACAGGAAAACAAATACTAAGGATACAAATACATTCACGGTGGCATATAGTGATAAGAGCAGACATTTTTGATCATTTTCCTCCATGTGTAGGTGACTATTTTTAACTCTGCTTTTCTAGAGCATCTTCATATACATATATACTCTCCAATCTAGATTGGAAGAGAAATTAAGGCATAGATTATATTTTTCTTTCTAAGATCTACTATCTCAGTTCTAGCTTTTCCTCTGTGGATTTTTTTCCCTCTAAGTACTGCACACACAAAATTTCCTATCCACAGAAATGAGTTGTCCTTGATAGTTTTCTCGGGAAAAATAAATCAGAATGTAGTCTACCCCAGCATCTATAAAAGACATACAACAAACTCACATTTTACATTGAGGCTAAAATTGAATACATTATGTTAAAACTATCCTAGAACAACCTTTAATTATTCCATTAAGCAGGGGATCATTGATTTGTATAGTCATTTTTATGCACGGTAAAATTTGACAACCACTGAGCAGAACAAAAGGAACAAAATAAAAATTTACATGCAAATATCTGAGCATTCAAATGATTCTGCTTTTAAGATTACCAAATCCTCAGCAGTTTGGGGTGAGGAGGAAGGTGTGAGATGAATCTTAAGTGATTCTGCTTGCTGCAAAGTTTATGCCATTTGGTTTAATGTTAAGTCTCTAAAAACATATATATGTAAATAGATTTATTTGTTGTCAGGATTAAAAAAGAGCAGAGCAAATAAATTTTACTTGTAGCCATGATGAAGGAACTGGTATCACAGTAGGCTTCCTGTCATCAGCAACTATAAAACTGGAAAAAATATGTGAAGTCACTTCTTTTAGATGTTGAACAAAAGACAGCACAAGACTGATTCCTGAAAGAACAGCAAAAACTTTTTCAAAAATGAAATGAATCCTGCAATTGTACTGGTATTCTTCCTGGCATCACTTTCTAGACTGTGACCAGGGCACCTGAGAGAACCCAGTCTCCTTGAGCTAAGGAGACAGAGGTCAAAAGTCACAGTCAGTGAGGTGGCTGGAATGTGTACAGCAGAGTTATTGAGAGATGTGAGCTATGCAAAGAAGAAGTTCCAGAAATATGCATAGGAGCCCCTGGAATCTTTGATTGCATAGTAAGCAGCATATATGAGGGTTGAAACTCCCTGAGGTGGGACAAAGTATCCTTCTAGAAAAGAACAAATACCAAAGGACAGAGGATTAATCTAGAACTAGACAGAGCAGGTAGATATTTGTGTTCTTACCTGCCAAGATGAAAGCACTTTATGAACAATGCAGACTATGTAGAAACTCCAAAAAGGCTAATCTAGTCCTAGAAAAATGTTATTCTTGACCTATTTAGCAACAAGGCTTGAAAGAATCAAATTCTACTGCAAGTAAATTAACTGCATATAGGAACAAAACTCAACATTCCCTTAAGGAAAACAATAAAATCCAGTCAACAGTAAAGCATCTATAATGTCTAGTGTGTAATAAAAAATAACTAGACATTCAAAGAAGTTGGAAAATATAGCCCATAAACATTATAAGAAATTATTCAATAAAAATAGACCCAGAAATTACACAGATGATGAAATTAGTAGACCATGCCTTTACAAGCACTATTATGAAGATACTCAAGAATTTAAAGGAAAAAAAAAGGCTTAAAAAGGAAATTATGAAATAATAAGGAAATGAAAACTATAAAAAAAAGGAATACTAGAGATAAAAATACAATATCAACAACTAAAAGCTCACTGAATGGGCCTAACCTCAGACTAAATACTGCAGAAGAGGCTAGCAGTAAACATGAAGATGGAGCAGTGGAAATTATCAAAACTGAAAAATGGAAAAAAGGCAGCTGAAAAATAATATGGAGTTTCCATAACTTATGGTATAATTGCAAGAATATCCGAGAAACTCAACAAATTCCAAGCAAAATAAACACAAAGAAGACCATACCAGGAAATAGCAAGAGCCAATCAGGTCAAAGAACTACTGTAAGTGATGTGTGTGTCCTCAGTCACTCAGGTCAGTACAGTTCAGTTGCTCAGTCGTGTTCGACTCTTTGCGACCCCATAGACTGCAGCATGCCAGGCTTCCCTGTCCATCACCAACTCCTGGAGCTTACTCAAACTCGTCATTCGAGTGAGTGATGCCATCCAACAATCTCATCCTCTGTTGTCCCCTTCTCCTCCTGTCTTCAATTTTTCCCAGCATCAGGGTATTTTCCAATGAGTCAGTTCTTTCTATCAGGTGGCTAAAGTATTGGAGCTTCAGCATCCGTCCTTCTAATGAATATACAGTGTTGATTTCCCCTTAAGATTGACTGCTTTGATCTCCTTGCAGTCCAAGAGACCCTCAAGAGGCTTCTTTAAGATGCTCTTCAAAAGCATCAATTCTTCGACACTCAGTCACTCAGTCTGTCCAATTGTTTGCAGCCCCACAGACTATAGCCTGCCAGACTCCTCTGCCCATGACATTTTCCAGGCAAGAATACTGGAGTAGGGTGCTGTTTCCTAGGGGTAACAGGTAACACTTACAGTCCAGGGGTAAGTGATATACATAAGGAATTTATTTTGAGGATTAGATCTTATTCAATTATGGGATCTGGTTAGCAGTCCATAGGACCATTGCATCTGTGCTGATATTGGACCTGAAGTCTGCAAGGAGATATCGACGTGAAGTGAAAGAAAGCAAAGATGAACCTTGAATAAACCTGTGGCAGAAAATTGAAATCTCTGAGGAAAAACTAGAACCCACTAGAACAAACATGAATGTTTGTCTCATCAGTGTGTTTGTCTCATCCTCTTCAATTTTGGTACTGTGAGTGATCTGCACACTAAGTTGGCAACTTTCTTAATGAAAATGTGCATGATGAGGACTGCAGTTCACAGGATCTGAAAGAGGAGCTCTGGTTAGAATTGTAAGCCCTGCTGTTGCTCCTCGACACCAGTAAGGTGGGCCAGCAGATCAGTAACTACACATACAAGCTGCAACATGCCTTGCTCTATGCGGACCTTCCATGTGTGGAAACTGGCTATTCTCTTTCCTACCTTCCTAATCTCATGCCTATATCTGTTGCGGCCAATGATACAGACAGTGTAACTCTGAGAAAAGTCTCCAGTCTAGATAAACTGACACAAACCAAAGCTACCACACTCCATCCCTTCTCAACTTGGCAGCCATATATATCTCTTTTAACCATACTTAATTTCCAAATAAAGATAATAATAAAAACATCTTTCTCCATAACATGATAAAAGTATTTGATCTACAAATAAAATAATGCTAACCCTCTCCTGAAAAGAAGATACAAATCCCTTTACTCAATTTTGGTTAATGTTCATTTCTTTTCGAGCTGAATCACACTCCCTCTTTGATATTGCTGTCGTTGTTCAGTCACCCAGGCATGTCTGACTCTTTGCAACCCCATAAACTGCAGCACGCCAGTCCTCCCGCCCCTCGTAATCTCCCGGAGTTTGCCCAAGTTCATGTCCATTGCATCTGGTTTTTAATATGCTATCTAGGTTGGTCATAACTTTCCTTCCAAGGAGTAAGCGCCTTTTAATTTCATGGCTGCAATCACCATCAGCAGTGATTTTGGAGCCCAAAAAAATAAAGTCTGACACTGTTTCCACTGTTTTCCCATCTATTTCCCATGAAGTGATGGGACCAGATGCCATGATCTTAGTTTTCTGAATGTTGAGCTTTAAGCCAACTTTTTCACTCTCCTCTTTCACTTTCATCAAGAGGCTCTTGAGTTCCTCTTCACTTTCTGCCATAAGGGTGGTGTCATCTGCATATCTGAGGTTATTGATACTTCTCTCGGCAATCTTTTGATTCCAGCTTGTGCTTCCTCCAGCCCAGCGTTTCTCATGATGTACTCTGCTCCATGACCTGCATACAGGTTTCTCAAGAGACAGGTCAGGTGGTCTGGTATTCCCATCTCTTTCAGAATTTTCCACAGTTTATTGTGATCCACACAGTCAAAGGCTTTGGCATAGTCAGTAAAGCAGAAATAGATGTTTTTCTGGAACTCTCTTGCTTTTTCGATGATCCATCGGATGTTGGCAAATTGATCTCTGGTTCCTCTGACTTTTCTAAAACCAGCTTGAGCATCTGGAAGTTCACAGTTCACGTATTGCTGAAGGCTGGCTTAGAGAATTTTGAGCATTACTTTACTAGCATGTGAGATGAGTGCAATTGTGCGGTAGTTTGAGCAGGGATAAACCAATTTTTTACTCCTGAAGGATATAAACCATTAGTAGTCTTGCTATAGTTTTTCAATGACTTTTACCACAGGGTATGGAAGTACTAAGATGTGGCCTGAGAGATTTCATGAATTGCAGACATACTCTTTACCCTCCCAAATGCAATGGAAACTTCATTATCCTCTTGATAGAATCAATCAATTCAGCCACATTAAAATTCCTCTTCTCTATTCGCTAATTCACTACTATGAGTATTTCTAGGTGGCTGAATGACAGTGTCAGATTCCCATTTAATGGAATCATTTCTGTGTCCCCCAGTAGAATCATTCCTTTTTTGAAAACTAAGACCTTTAAACCAGAAGAACCAAAGTTTATGGAGATGAAAGTTATACTTTTATTGGTGACTCAGCTAGTTGGTAAAGAATCTGCCTGCAATGTAGGAGACCGGGTTTGATTCCTGGGTCAGGAAGATCCCCTGAAGAAGGGAATGGCTACTCACCCCATTATTCTGGCCTGGAGAATTCCATGGACCTATATCCATGGGGTCACAAAGAGTTGGACACGGCCAGAGTGACTTTGACTTTCACTTTCGCTGGCAATC
The DNA here is from genome assembly GCF_054371585.1 of Giraffa tippelskirchi. Taxonomy (NCBI): domain Eukaryota; kingdom Metazoa; phylum Chordata; class Mammalia; order Artiodactyla; family Giraffidae; genus Giraffa; species Giraffa tippelskirchi. The sequence continues at coordinate 137,796,342 of NC_137283.1, forward strand.
AGTAGTGACATGAGCCACTGCACTTTTCTTCTGATTCCCAAACCTGTGAGTCCTTGTTGTGAGAGAAAAAGCACCATAAACTCAGCTCTGGTCCAGACTGTATACTCTTTCCTGGATAACATTACTCCAGCCCTTCAAGGTGTGGTCATCTGTCTGGCATCATAACCCAGTCTTCAAAAGACCATTCTATCAAGTAACTACTTTAGGGTGATGGAGAAGGTAATAATACCAGTGAATTTCATGCACACAGACCTTGGACTGACCTTTCTTAGCTGTAGAGTGATTTCCTTGGTCAGAAGCTATGTTGTGTAGACTATCATGGTAAGAAATAAGGCATCCCATAAGTTCACAGAGAGTGATTTTGGCAGAAGCATTGTAGACAGGAAAGACAAATGCATATTCATACTAAGCTTCTATTCCAGTGAGAATAAAGTATCCACCTTCTAGGATGGAAATAATATAATTAAGTTATACACTGTAGCTGGACCGATCTTCCCAGAAATGATGTCACATTGAGACTCAGTGTTAATCTCTGACCGCTGATTGCCACTCAGCAGTAACTGTTGTCAAATCCGCCTTGATGCAGATAGTGTACATTGCTTAGCCTGTGCAAACCTCTTTCCCTGCTCCCCACAGCCACTTTGTTTATAAGCCCACTGGACAAAGACAAGGGTAGCTGAAAAATAGGTTCATTTATACCCACAGAGTGGATCATTGTGTCCTCTGCTGCTCAAGCGGCTCTTGTGGGAGGAGCTCATGAGAAGATGTAACTACCAGTTGACAAGCTGTGAGCTGGACCCAAACAGTCTGCATCTCCTTACCCCTTCTGAGTCCTTGGAATGTGCACTCTACTTGCCTTCCCCCCTGTAGAAGGTGTCCCAATGACATAGCCTTTAGAAAGTAATGTGTCATCTAGCCCACCTGAACTGTTTGTTTCTGAACCTAGTTAAGTCCTCTGTGTAAACTTATAAGGTTATGGCAGGTGAATGTGGAGAGAAATGTCCTAAGTAATCACTGCTGATGGTGATTGCAGCCATGAAATTAAAAGACGCTTACTCTTTGGAAGGAAGGTTATGACCAACCTAGATAGCATATTGAAAAGCAAAGACATTACTCTGCCAACAAAGGTCTGTCTAGTCAAGGCTATGGTTTTTCCACTAGTCATGTATGGATATGAGAGTTGGATGGTGAAGAAAGCTGAGCGCTGAAGAATTGATGCTTTTGAAGTGTGGTGTTGGAGAAGACTCTTGAGAGTCCCTTGAACTGCAAGGAGATCCAACCAGTCCATCCTAAAGGAGATCAGTCCTGGGTGTTCATTGGAGGGACTGATGTTGAAGCTGAAACTCCAATACTTTGGCCACTTTATGCGAAGAGTTGACTCATTGGAAAAGACCCTAATGCTGGGAAGGATTGGGGGCAGGAGGAGAAGGGGACGACAGAGGATGAGATGGCTGGATGGCATCACCAACTCGATGGACGTGGGTTTGGGTAGACTCTGGGAGTTGGTGATGGACAGGGAGGCCTGGCGTGCTGCGATTCATGGGGTCGCAAAGAGTCAGACACGACTGAGCGACTGAACTGAACTGAACTGAAGTTCCCTTACTTGTTAAAACTACCACCTCACAACCTGAAGTGGTCTGCTTCTTTCTTTGGTCTCTCCTTACTCTCTGTGTGCGGGGGCCAGTTTACAAATCAACAATTCTTTGGAGAGCATTGATGTAGGACTGAACTATCCTCATGATAATCTGTGCCTAGATCTATCCACCTACTTCTTCCCAGACTTCACTATCATCAATTTTCTAATCACCTTCCCTTTCATTGATGATCATCCAACCAAGCCATTAGCCACAGCCCATGTATCAATATATATCTGGCCATCTCTTTCACACAAAACTTTCCCCATATATTGGGAAATAGACAGGAATGTGTTTTTTGTTCAGTGTATTCAACATCCTACTAAAAATTTTAGTCAGTTCTAGAAGATGAAAAAATAGAAAAGTGTTTTGATTTCTAATAAATATTAGAAAAGAAGAAGTTTCTTTATTCACAGGTAACTGCTCACAAGTGATTAAATCAATGTTGCAGATACAAGGTCAATATAAAAATAGCACTTTTATATACCAGCAAAAAACAAATGGAAAATAAAATAAAAATATACTATTTATAATAGTATCAAACAATGTAAAATAGTTAAGAATAATACATTCAAGATCTGTTACACTGGAACTAAAGCACATTGCTGGGAAAAGTTAAAGAAGACCTAAATAAATAGAAATATATAACATGTTCATGGATAGAAAGGCTTGATCTTTTTAAGATGTGAATTCTGTCTAAATTTATCTATAAATTCAAAACGTTCCCAAACTAAATCTCAGCAGGGTTATTTTTTTTAGTAGAAGTTGACAATATGATTCTAAAATTTATGTGGAAATACAAACTACTCAGAATACCCAACAATCATGAAATAAAATAATGCTTTGTAGTATTTATACTATTTGGTTTCAAAACTCAGTGTAATCAAGATGGTCTGATATTGCTTAAAGAGAGACATAGTAGATTCAAGTAAATACTGAATCCAGAAACAGGTCCATTTTTACATAGTCACTTGATTATTATTTTCAACCAAAGTACCAACATTATTTAATAGGGTAAAGAAAGTTTTTTTTTTAACAAATTGTTCTACAAAAGATAACAACCTCTATGAAAGCAAAAGTGCACCTCTAATTATACCCCACGCCATCCATTAAAATTAATTCAAGATATATTGTAGTCCTAAATGTAAAGGATAAAATTCTAAAACTTCTTGAAGAAAGCAGAGGATAATTTTTGCAATCCTTGAAGAGACTAAAATTTCTTAGAGCACAAAATGTTTTACTCATAAGAGGAAATTTCGATAAAGTGGACTTAGTGGTGGTGGTGGTTTAGTTGCAAAGTCGTGTCCAACTCTTGCGACCCCATGGACCGTAGCCCACCAGACTCCTCTGTTCATGGGATTCTTCAGGCAAGAATGCTGGAGTAGATTGCCATTTCCTTCTCCAGGGGATGTTCCTGATCCAGGAATCGAACCTGGGTCTCCTACACTGCCAGCATATTCTTTACCGACTGAGCTACAGGGAAAGCCCTAAAGTGGACTTAATCAAAATTTAAAATTTCTGCTTATCCATGCTAACATTAAGAAAATAAGTATGAAAGCCACAGGTTGGGAAAAATATTTGCACCACAATGGACTTTGATTTAAAACCTAAAAACACTCCTCCAACTCAAAAATAATAGGACAAACAATCCAATAAAAATAAGTAAATGGCTTGAATGGATACTTTGTAAAGAAAGATATGCACAAAATTTATAGGCACATTAAAAGTGATCAGTCCTATGAATCATCAGTGAAGTGTAAATTAAAATGACAATGAGATAAGACTAAATCCACTAAAATGGTGAAATTAAAAAGAATGACAACACCAAATGTTGGAGAAGATATGAAGCAACTAAAATTGTCATACATTGCCAAAAAGAACTTGTAAAATGGTATATAACTTTTTGAATCTGTTATTTTGCAGATCTGTGTAACAGTTTCTTATATACCTTTCCCTATGACCAGCAATCCTACACTTAGATATTTATCCAAGAGAAATATTTTTCTCATGTACATAAAATGAGTCCTATGAAAATGTTCCAAGCAAATTTATTCATAAATAAATAAAAATTAGAAACAACTCAAATATCCAAGTACAGGAGAATGAATAAAGGAACTATGGTATAATCATATGCTATATTGATGCAACTCATCAATAATAAGAACTAACTCCTGATATTAGCAACAACATGGATAAACTTCAAAAAACTACACTGAGTGAAAGAAGCCAGAAGCAAAGGATTCTGCTAATCTGTGTGATTCTGCTAATTTATGATTGAAGCTATGAGAATGGTGGGACCTGTGGGAGAAGGGCATAAACGCTTGAGTGAACATTTGGGGATTATAGATAGGATTATGTGTGTTGTGTGTGTTAGTCCTACTCTTTTCGAACCCACGGACTGTAGCTGGCCAGGTCCCTGTGTCCATGGAATTCTCCAGGCAAGAATACTACAGTGGATTGCCATTCCCTTCTCCAGAGGATCTTCCCAACCCAGGGATTGAATCCAGGTCTCCCTCATTGCCGGCAGATTATTTACCATCTGAGCTATGTGGATAGGATTATAGATAGGATCAATAGGAATTTGAGTTTCATGGGTATATATAATTGTAAAAACTTACCACACTGAATAGGCATTTCATTTCATGTGTGTCATTTTACTGTATGTGATTATATTTCTGTGAGGTTCATCATATAGTAAGTGCTCAAACATTTGCTTAATTTGAGACTAAATTATTTTTTATTAATCTCCCACAGACAGTTTTTTTTTAAGTCATGAACTATCTTCAGCAGCTGTTTCCTGCATTTCTAAGTCAAAATTTCCTGTCCAGGCCCTGCTAAACAGTTACTATTCTCATGCCCTTGAGTGTTTGTTTCAAGACTTCTTACAGCTATTGCTGAATTTTTGTGATTGACTAAGTATTCCAGAAGAAGGGAAGTTACTGAGATCAGAAAAGTCAAAATGGTCCAGAGAATGCATCTGCACAATAATTGTCCAAGTTCACCTGTGCAGCAGGTTAAACTGTCTCCTACCAGGCTGAAATTCTAACAGTGAAAATATACATTATTTGCAAAAATATAAGCAAACCTGGGGGTGGATTATCTAGCATGAATTCTTATGAGTAAGGCAGCTTTGTCTGTACCAGGGCTTCACAGTGGCTCAGTGGTAAAGAATCTGCCTGGAATGCAGGAGACACAGGAGATGTGGGTTTAATCCCTGGATTGGGAAGATGCCTTGGAGAAGGGCATGGCAACCCACCCCAGTATTCTTGTCTGGGAAAATCCCATGGATAAGGAGCCCTGGCAGGCTACAGTCCATGGATTTCAAAGGGTCAGAAATGACTGAAGCTACTGAACATGCATGCACCTAGGCATACTAAGATTTCTCTTGCCATGGTTGTATGTCTGACGCCAAGAGGCAGACTCCGAACCCGTCTTCACGTGCTTCTTCCCTAGGCTACAGTTTCAATGACCACCAGTTTATAAGCTGTCAAACCTTATAATCACTAATACTGCCCACAGTTGTCCATAGCATCTGATGGATAATTTTCCCTTTCTTACCCAATTAATGAATGAAATCAACTCCTAGGACAGTTAAAAAAAAAAAAAATGTAATGCTTCCATAAAAGACAGTGAAAGAAATAAAATAAAAGCCAACAAAAAAACCTGATGTTTTTTTTTTTAGTCATGAGAATTCTATTTTTAAATTGGGACATAGTTTCTTTACAATGTTGTGTAAGTTTCTGCTGTACAACATAGTGAATCAGCTATATGTATACATATGGGCTTCCCTGGTGGCTCAGATAGTAAAGAGTCTGCCTGCAGTGCAGGAGACCTGGGTTGGGAAGATCCCCTGGAGAAGGGAATGGCAACCCACTCCAGTATTCTTCGCTGGAGAATCCCATACACAGAGAAGCCTGGTGGGCTACAGTCCATGGGCTCCCAAAGAGTCAGACACAACTGAGCAACTAACACACACATGTCCCCTCCCTCCTGGATTTCCTTCTTACCTCCCATCCCACCCATCTAGGTCACGACAGAGCATCAGGCTGAGCTCCCTGAGCTGCTCCCTGAGCAGCTTCCCACCAGCTATCTATTTTATACATGATAGTGTACATATGTTAATCTCAATCTACCAATTCATCCCATCCCTCTTCCCCTACCCTGTGTCCACTCGTTCGTCCTCGATGTCTGTGTCTCTATTCCTGCCCTGCAAATAGGTTTATCTTTACCATTTTCCTATATTCCATGTGAACTTCCCTGGTGGGTCAGACCAGAAGGCATCTGCCTACAATGCGGGAGACCAGGGTTCAATCCCTGGGTCAGGAAGATCTCCTGGAGAAGGAAATGGCAACCCACTCCAGTGTTCTTGCCTGGAAAATGCCATGAATGCAGGAGCCTGGTTACAGTCTACAGACTACAGTCCATGGGGTTGCAAAGAGTCATGACTGAGCTTCACTTTCACTTTCATGTGAACAAAGCAAAAATCAAATTTAAGAAACCAAAAGAGAAGTAGGATGAGAAGGAAAACATACATGTATGCATTGCATTATGAAGCATATAATGTCCCCTAAATCTCTTTTATTACAAGATGTCTTTGAATAGTTGCATTGAATTTTTCTTTAAAACTAAATAACTCTGTTATCCACACTGAGAAATAATTTAAACTTTTAGGATACACTTTCATGATTTGACTGCTCTCATTCAGAAAATTATCTCAATAATACATCTCTCACAAAAAATCAAGTCTGCTCATATCTAGTGAGTAAGAAAATATTTAAATCATGAGTTTGTGTTCTCTCATAAGCTTTACAGTATGCCATGATTTTTTTGTGCTACAGTTTTGAGTTTTCAAAAACTCCTAATTCATTCATTTAAATTATTTTGAAATATTTGTAAACCCTGAAGCTACGTCATACAGTAATATGAAAAGCAGTCTTACAGTTTGCTTCCTGGTCAAACAGTATGAACTAGGTATTTGCTATTTTAAAAAATAGATTGAATTTACTAGGTGGTAGATTTCCATTAGGAAATAGAATGAATCATTTTCCGAAGGGCCTCAGGTTTTTTGGGTTTTATTTTTGTTCACTTTTTGACAGACAAATGACCTTGAAGTATGGTCTTTTTTCTGTTGTGTCTGTCATTTTGACAAACTCATCTGTTTGTATTGCATTCATCCATAGGTCTACTAAGTTATACATGCTCCTGTGACAAATAGTTATTAAGTACAGGCGAAACAAGTGTGAACAAGACAGATGTAGTCCCCACCCTGGCTTCCCAGATGGCTCAGTGATAAAGAATCTATCTGTCAATGCAGAAGTTGTAGGTTCAGTCCCTGGATCAGGAAGATCCCCTGGAGAAGGAAATGGCAACCCACTCCAGTATTCTTGCCTGGAGAATTCCATAGACAGAGGAGTCTGGCAGGATATAGTCTATGGGGTTGCAAAAAGTCTGACAGGACTGAGCACACAGACAGAGAGCCCCACCCTAATGGAGCTTAGAGTTTCTTGTCTTTAGGTATTATGCAAATGACTGCTTAATTTAAAATATCACAAATGTCATGAAGAAAAAGTAAAGATATGCCTGAGAGTGTATTATTATGAGAATACAGGTTAACTTGGTTGGAGGTGGAAATGGCACTTTATGAAGGATTCTTTTAGTACCAGAAATTAGTTTAAATTTGGCAGGTATACTGTTTCCAAGTATAGTTACTTTGTGACAGCACTGTCACTTTTTGGTCACATTGGTTCCAGTCCATCTACTGTCTGTCTCTCCACTAATTAAGTACAAAATTAATCCTTATTTTCTGACTCAAAAAAGTTTGAAGGTAAAGCACACAACTAAAAAGTGAAAGTGTTAGTTGCTCAATGGTGTCTGATTCTTTGTGACACCCTGGACTGTAGCCCACCAGGCTCCTCTGTCCATTGGATTTCCCAGGTAAAAATACTGGAATGTGTAGTTGTTCCCTTTTCCAGGGGATCTTCCTGACCCAGGGCTTGAACTCAGGTCTCCTGCATTGCAGGCAGGTTCTTTACCATCTGAGCCACCGAGGAAGCCCAAAGTACACAATTATTAAATGTTAATTAATTCTTGAAAGATAGTATCTTTTGACTTTATGAAATTCATATTTCTTCATTCTTTAGGGGGAAACAGTGGGGGAAAATAAATGCTAAAATTTGATATAGTTCTGAGTTTTGTAACAATCAAATAATTTATATATTTTCTTATCAAAAAAACATTACTCTTGCAAGTTTGTCTGATGTCTTTTAGGGGCAAATCATACTGCAAGCGCAATTGTTACTTAATTTGCTTAATTTTATTGATCTCATAACTATATTGCTTATCTATGAAAATATATAGTTAACATTGCTTAGCTATAAATAATTTAATGAATAAATATCTGAAAGTAAGCTTCTATTTTATAGACAGTATAGAACTCATGAACGGTTTTTTCTTTACTTTCATTACTTAGCAATTTCTATAGATTTGCATCTGATAATGCACAGTCTTGCTATACCTTATCTGGAAGTTAAAAACTATGACAAAACTTGAGTGTCATTGCTGAGATGCTCCTAGATGAGTTTTAAGTTGGTTTTAATGAGATTTCAACCATCATGCTCATTTTATAGTGGCACGTCACAGATAAAAACATGAAGCAAAAAGTAATCACAGTTTTGTAAACCCCAATTTAGAAATTTATTTTGGAAGTCTTAAAGTTGCATTATCTTTATTTTGTGCATTGCTCGATTTAAGAATAACTAGTTAAACATTTTTTAAGAAAACAGGTTAGTCATTTATTGGTTTTCTTGGACGGCAATAATCAAATATTATAGACTAAGTATTTTAAGCAAAATTTATTTTTTACTAGTTCCGGAAAGTGGAAGTCCAAGATCAAGATTCCTGCAGGATTGGTGTCTGGTAAGAACTCTCCCCCTGTGTTGCCAGACAGCTGCCTTCTCACGGGTGGTCTCATGACCTTCCTTTGCTACATGTGTATGAGGAGAGAGAGAGAGTGAACTCTCTGGTATCTGTTCTTTTAAAGACACTAGTCCTATTGGATCAAGGCCCCAGTCTTATAACCTCATTTAACCTTATTTATTCCTTATGAGTCTCCATTTCCAAGTATATCCAAACTGAAGGGTTAAGCCTTCAATATATTAATTCAGATGAGGAAACACTAGAATTCAGTCAATGATGGTCATGAAAATGTCCATTTAGTTTAACTTCAAAATCAATAATGTAATGCTTTACTTAACAAGAATGAACCAACCTCTGATTCACAAAGCTCAGGCTTTCATAAGGCCATTGGAATAAACAGAAATAATTTCATGTTCAAAGACTATATAAAAATGATACAAACTCAATTTCAAAGTCAAATATTGATAAGCTCCCTTGTTAACAGGACTCATAAAAAGATATTTTAGTATCTTTTATGCAGTGTTCAATGCATTCAGTTCAGTCGTCATGTCCGACTCTTTGTGACCCCATGAATCGCAGCACGCCAGGCCTCCCTGTCCATCACCAATTCTCGGAGTTTACCCAAACTCATGTCCATCGAGTCGGTGATGCCATCCAGCCATCTCATCCTCTGTCATCCCCTTCTCCTTCTGCCCTCAATCCTTCCCAGAATCACGATCTTTTCAAATGAGTCAACTCTTCGCATGAGGTGGCCAAAGTATTGGAGTTTCCGCTTAAACATCAGTCCTTCCAATGAACACCCAGGACTGATCTCCTTCAGGATGGACTGGTTGGATCTCCTTGCAGTCCAAGGGACTCTCAGGAGTCTTCTCCAACACCACAGTTCAAAAGCATCAATTCTTCAGTGCTCAGCTTTCTTAACAGTCCAACTCTCACATCCATACATGACCACTGGAAAAACCATAGCCTTGACTAGACGGACCTTTGCTGGCAAAGTAATGTCTCTGCTTTTTAATATGCTGTCTAGGTTGGTCATAACTGTCCTTCCAAGGAGTAAGCGTCTTTTAATTTCATAGCTGCAGTCACCATCTGCAGTGATTTTGGAGCCCAAGAAAATAAAGTATGTCACTGTTTCCATTGTTTCCCCATCTATTTGCTGTGAAGTGATGGGACCAGATGCCATGATCTTAGTTTTCTGAATGTCGAGCTTTAAGTCAACTTTTTCACTCTCCTCTTTCACTTTCATCAAGAGGCTCTTCAGTTCTTCTTCACTTTCTGCCATAAGTGTGGTGTCATCTGCATATCTGAGGTTACTGATATTTCTCCTGGCAATCTTGATTCCATCTTGTGCTTCATCCACTCTAGCATTTTGCATGATGTACTCTGAATATCAGTTAAATAAGCAGGGTGAAAAAATACAGCCTCGACATCCTCCTTTCCCAATTTGGAACCAGTCCTTTGTTCCATGTCCAGTTCTAACTCTTCCTTCTTGACCTGCATACAGGTTTCTCGGGAGGAGGTCAGGTAGTCTGGTATTACCATCTCTTGAAGAATCTTCCACAGTTTTTTGTGATCCACACAGTCAAAGGCTTTAGTGTGGTCAATGAAGCAGAAACAGATGTTTTTCTGGAACATTCTTGCTTTTTCATGATCCAATGAATGTTGGCAATTTGATCTCTGGTTCCTCTGCCTTTTCTAAATCCAGCTTGAACATCTGGAAGTTTTTGGTTCACATACTGTTGAAGCCTAGCTTGGAGAATTTTGAGCATTACTTTGCTAGCATGTGAAATGAGTGCCAGACTCACCTAGAGCCAGACATCCTGGAATGTGAAGTCAAGTGGGCCTTAGAAAGCATCACTACGAACAAAGCTAATGGAGGTGATGGAATTCCAGTTGAGCTATTTCAAATCCTGAAAGATGATGCTATGAAAGTGCTGCACTCGATATGCCAGCAAATTTGGAAAACTCAGCAGTGGCCACAGGACTGGAAAAGATCAGTTTTCATTCCAGTCCCAAAGAAAGGCAATGCCAAAGAATGCTCAAACTACTGCACAATTGCACTCATCTCACATGCTAGTAAAGTAATGCTCAAAATTCTTCAAGCCAGGCTTCAGCAATACATGAACCGTGAACTTCCAGATGTTCAAGCTGGTTTTAGAAAAGGCAGAGGAACCAGAGATCAATTTGCCAACATCCACTGGATCATTGAAAAAGCAAGAGAGTTCCAGAAAAACATCTATTTCTGTTTTATTGACTATGCCAAAGCCTTTGACTGTGTGGATCACAATAAACTGTGGAAAATTCTGAAAGAGATGGGAATACCAGACCATCTGACCTGTCTCTTGAGAAACCTGTATGCAGGTCAGGAAGCAACAGTTAGAACTGGACATGGAACAACACACTGGTTCCAAATAGGAAAAGGAGTACGTCAAGGCTGTATATTGTCACCCTGCTTATTTGACTTCTATGCAGAGTACATCATGAGAAATGCTGGGCTGGAAGAAACACAAGCTGGAATCAAGATTGCCAGGAGAAATATCAATAACCTCAGATATGCAGATGACACCACCCTTATGGCAGAAAGTGAAGAACTCAAGAGGCTCTTGATGAAAGTGAAAGAGGAGAGTGAAAAAGTTGGCTTAAAGCTCAACATTCAGAAAACTAAAATCATGGCATCTGGTCCCATCACTTCATGGGAAATAGATGGGGAAACAGTGGAAACAGTGTCAGACTTTATTTTGGGGGGCTCCAAAATCACTGCTGATGGTGATTGCAGCCATGAAATTAAAAGACGCTTACTCCTTGGAAGGAAGGTTATGGCCAACCTAGATAGCATATTTAAAAGCAGAGACATTACTTTGCCAACAAAAGTCCGTCTAGTCAAGGCTATGGTTTTTCCAGTAATCATGTATGGATGTGAGAGTTGGACAGTGAAGAAAGCTGAGCGCCACAGAATTGATGCTTTTGAACTGTGGTGTTGGAGAAGACTCCTGAGAGTCCCTTGGACTGCAAGGAGATCCAATCAAGCCATCCTAAAGGAGATCAATCCTGGGTGTTCATTGGAAGGACTGATGTTGAAGCTGAAACTCCAATACTTTGGCCACCTCATGCGAAGTGTTGACTCATTGGAAAAGACCCTAATGCTGGGAAGGATTGGGGGCAGGAGGAGAAGGGGATGACAGAGGATGAGATGGTTGGATGGCATCACCGACTCAATGGACATGAGTTTGGGTAGACTCTGGGAGTTGATGATGGACAGAGAGGCCTGGCGTGCTGCAATTCATGGGGTTGCAAAGAGTCAGACACGACTGAGCAACTGAACTGAAATGAGTGCAATTGGGCAGTAGTTTGAAGATTTTGGGCACTGCCTTTCTTTGAGATTGAAATGAAAACTGACTTTTTCCAGTCCTGTGGCTACTGCTGATTTTCCCAAATTTGCTGGCATATTGAATGCAGCACTTTCACAGCATCATCTTTCAGGATTGAAATAGCTCAGCTGGAATTCCATCACCTCCACTAGCTTTGTTGTAGTGATGTTTCCTACGCCCACTTGACTTTGCACTCCAGGATGTCTGGATCTAGGTGAGTGATCACACCATTGTTGTTATCTGAGTCATTAAGATCTGTTTTCTATAGTTCTTGTGTGTATTCTTGCGTGTATTCTTGCCACCTCTTCTTAACTATCTTCTGCTTCTGTTAGGCCCATACCGTTTCTATCTTTTATTGTGCCCATCTTTGCATGAAATGTTCCCTTGGTATCTCTAATTTTCTTGAAGAGATCTCTAGTCTTTCCCATTCTATTATTTTCCTCTATTTCTTTGCATTGATCTCTGAGAAAGGCTTTCTTATCTCTCCTTTCTATTCTCTGGAACTCTGCATTCAAATGGGTATATCTTTCCTTTTCTCCTTTGTCTTTCACTTCTCTTCTTTTCTCAGCAATTTGTAAGGCCTCCTCAGACAACCATTTTGCCTTTCTGCTTTTCTTTTTGTTGGGAATGGTTTTGATCACTGCCTCCTGTGCAATGTACGAATCTCCATCCATAGTTCTTCAAGCACTCTATCAGATCTAATCCCTTGAATCTATTTGTCACTTTTACTGTATAACTGTAAGGGATTTAATTTTGGTTATATCTGAATGGCCTAGTAGTTTTCCCTACTTTCTTCAATTTAAGTCTCAATTTTGCAATATGGAGTTCATGATCTGAGCCACTGTTGGCTCCCAATCTTGTTTTTGCTGACTGTATAAAACTTCTCCATCTTCAGCTGCAAAGAATAAAATAAGTCTGATTTTGGTATTGACCATACTGTGATGTCCATGTGTAGAGTCGTCTCATGTTGTTGGAAGAGGGTGTTTGCTATGACTAGTGCTTTCTCTTGACAAAACTCTGTTAGCCTTTGTACTGCTTCATTTTGTACTCCAGGGCCAAACTTGCCTGTTACTCCAGGTATCTCTTGACTTCCTACTTTTGCACTCTAGTCCCCTATGATGAAAAGGACGTCTTTTTTTTTGGTGTTAGTTCTAGTAGTTCTTATAGGTCCTCATAGAAACATTCAAGTTCAGCTTCTTCTGCATTAGTGGTTGGGGCATAGACTTAGATTACTGTGATATTGAATGGTTTGCCTTTGAAACGAACAGAGATCATTCTGTCATTTTTGAGATTGCACCCAAATACTACTGCATTACTCTGTAGGAAGAGCAGAAGGAGCAGCACTGTATAAAAACATTAGCGTTTCTAAATGAAGTAGCGACTGAAGCAATTTATAGATATAGCAAAAGAAGACTTGTTAAGTGAGGAATATAAGATTTGGGTATGAATTAACTTCCTAATCATTTCAGCTTTTGCTCTCATTACAGTGCTATCATAGCCCTCATATGACAGAGTACTGAGGACACCTCAAAAGTGAGAACTTGGATGTCCAAACATGAAAGACAAATACAAGTCTGAAAGATAGTGCCCTTGGAGAAATTAGAACTACAAAGAGATGCTTTCCAAAGTTAAAATTTCTGTGGTGAAATAAGCACCTCATTCTCATGAAAATGATAACTTCTTAGAATGGATACCAAAAAAGTAGCAACTGGATACAGCTAGATTGCTGCCTGGTTTTTAGTGCAAGAGTTCTGTTTTTCAACTGAGAGACCAGTTGTCCTTGTAAAGTAATTAGCCCCCAACTAAAATAAATAAATTTATTAAAAAAAAAAAATTTACAGAGAAAGACCCTTCAGCTCTGGTGGACCCCTCACCTATTTATCTATTTTTGCATTCTCTGTAGGCCTCCCAGGTGGCACGAGTGGTAAAGAACCTGCCTGCCAATTCAGGAGATGTAAAAGATGTGAGCTTGATCCCTGGGTTGGGAAGATTCCCTGGAGAATGGCACAACAACCCACTCCAGTATCCTTACCTGAGAATCCCATGGACAGAGGAGCCTGGCAGATTACAGTCCATAGTATTGCAAAGAGTCGAATACAACTGAAGCGACTTGGCACACACGCAGATGTGCTTCCCAGGTAGTTCTAGTGGTAAAGAACCCATCTGCCAATGCAGGAGATGTAAGAGATGTGGGTTCGATCTCTGGGTTGGGAAGGTCCCTTTGAGGAGGGCATGGCAACCCACTCCAATATTCTTGCCTGGAGAATCCCATGGACAGAGGAGCCTGGCAGGCTACGGTCCATGGGGTCACAAAGAGTTGGACACAACTGAAGTATCTTAGCACACATGCATGCACATTCTCTGTGTAGCTCTGTTCTGTAACTGAATGCTTCACACAAAGTCATATAACTCCTCTAGGAAAGGGGGCATGAGAAAAGATAAAAGGGAAGCCAAGGAGAAAGCCACCTGACAAGTAGATCATCAGTCAGGGCCCTGCTCACTGGGATTTCACAGTGCATGTTAGCACAGGACCAAATTAGCTAAGTGGATAATTAAGGTATTAAAGGGACATAATTCAAGAGGATGAGTGGTTAAAGTCAAATTTTAAAAATGAGACATTTGTTTGCTATTATTTTCTAATATATTAGAAAATATTCAAAGGTAAAGAATTTTATTTATTTATTTATTTTTGCTGATATCCATTATGAGGTGCTTCCATGACCTGGATTGCTAGTCTGATAAAACTTTAGTGACAGAGACAGTGTCAGCACTTTTAGTTTGTTTATTAAACAGTGTCAGTTAAGCAGATCTGGAAAAAGAGAGCTGCAAAGCAGTTACTAGCGATTTGATCCGGCATTCAAATATCAGTTCTTAAAGTAAGAAATAAAGTTCTAAACTAAAATTATTAACCAAAGTATACATTATAAGAATGTCATTACATAATGAAAAAGTGCCTCATCTTTCCTGCAAAAAAGTCATAAAAACTAATAGACTGAATAAAGCACAGTCTTAAAAAATATTCACTAGTATGCTAGCATGTCATTTAACATAATTTATTTTAGAGTGGTTAGCCTGAATATGGGAATGTTAAAACGTTTGTAAGAGACTCAGTAGGAAAGATGAAACTCATGAAGCCATACAAACATATTGCAGCCTCCTTCACCATGCCTGTCACATAATGGTTTCCATGTAAAGATTTGTTGACACATTTCTTGGCTTGAAGATGTAATAGTATAACATAAAATTTTTATAAGGTGCTTTCTAAATACCTTTCATTTATCTTCCAAATGTAACTTTCACTATATCCTGGGACTGATTTTGCCCTTTATTGTGTTATGACTAATAGACACAAGCTTGAGTTATTAGCTTTGCTTTGCTTTCTATATTTCCTTTTAAATCTTTATGAGGAATAGCACAGGAACTGTAATGTTTACATTTCCCATCCTCTCAGCTCATCTTATGTTAAAAGAGGATTGAGGAAGTTTCATAAAGTGTGCCTTAGCTCAGAGCCAGAACCAGTATTCAGAATTTTGCTGGGGATGAGAGACAGGACAAAGCTAGGGGAAACAAATGAGAAAGGAGGAGATCAGGAGATCCATATGAAGAAGGCTCTGGCTCTGGAGACAGAAAGTGTGGGTTGGGGTCCTCCTTCTACTACTTAAGCTAAATGAGTCTCAGGTTCTTCATTCCTGAAGAGGGGCTGCTAGTGAGTGTGATGGTTAGAGACAATATGCTTCAGTTCTGGATTCTCCAGGCAAGAATACTGGAGTGGGTTGCCATTTCCTCCTCCAGGAGATCTTCCCGACCCAGGGATCAAACCCTCGTCTCCTATGTCTCCTGCATTGGCAGGTGGGTTCTTTACCACTAGCACTACCTGGGAAGCCCCTCCACAAGTCCATACATGAGCAAATTGCAGTGCTTCTGAGGAAAGCTGAGAACTGTTGAGGTCTTGGGCTTCGAGGGTATCATGGAGAGCTATTCTCCCACAGGTTCTAGGAAACTGGCCAGGGAACTGTTGCCCTCTGCATCCCCTGACTGAGACCCAGATTCAAATGGAATGGTTCTCTGTGACCTGTGACACTAACACCTACCCAATGATTCTTAGCAAGTTTAGCAAGTCACTACCTCCTTATGGCTCCTGAGTTGGGAGCAGTTCAACCTCCTTGGACACTGTAATCTTCATTTCTGTGTGGGGATAGGGAGGACTGAGTACAAAAGGGAACGGCAGACTCCTAGTCCTCTAGCAAGCTTACTCTTCCGGCCCCGCCATTGCTAGCTTCCTCCAACTCGGCACACCCCTCCTCCTCTGCTGATTCTTCAGACCTCCTGAGTCTGGCAAAGGGGCTCATGAAAGATTCTCATTGCTGATACCCTAAATCCCACCTCTGGCTATCTTCTTTCTCTCTACAACTGGAACTTTTACTTGAAACATGGAAAATAGGTTAGGACCCTTACTAATGGGGGAAAAGCCCACATTCCACTTTCAGCAGGTATATGTGATGCCTTTTCCACAGTTCAGAATATCTGTCAAAATTGTTTGGTGGTGAAGCTGGAGCTCACTCGTAGGCAGCGTGCTCTGGAGTCTGTGTTCTCATTTTCATACCACACCACTTTCCTCTAACTAGGGTGGGTTAGAGGGGATGGGGGGTGAGGAGAGTGGGGATAAAAAGTGGTCTAAAGTTGAATAGAGTCTTAACAGCCAAACCAAGGAATTCTAATCTTACCATGTAGCAGTCTGAAGTCAGAGAGATGAAACAAAGTAATATTTGAGGAAAATTAATCTAATGGCAGAAACCAGGATTTAATAGAAAAAGGAAGATATTAAAAGCCTGAAAGAAGGTCGAGGAGGGTATTACATTAATCTCAGTGTGACAGGATGAAAATGCAACCTGGGAGGTAATACTGGAAATTAAAAGGAACCAATGGATATGAGCTGGGAAGCTTTGACTGATTAAAATGGAAAGTAAAAATAATAATTCTGACTTTAAGACCAGATAATAAAGAGAGCTACTTAAAGAAAAATAAATAAACAACAGCAAAAAAAAAAAAAAAATAGGTAACTAAGAAGTTCTGGTTAAGAAACTATTTAATCTGAACCTAAATTTTATATTCCTCAATTTAAACTTCTTGTGTTATCTCCAGCATAAACATTGCTATTTAAATCCCCATTAATTGTTTCCACTTTAAGCTAAATGATCCTGATATTACTGTTTTTCTCATTCCCTCATTTCCCCAATAAGTATCCATATGTAGGCTTATTATTGGACAGAATTAACATGCTGTAGTCTCTGCCACCTCTCTGTCAGGAGAAGCACAAGAAAGGATTCTGGAGATAAAAATGGTTGTTCTCCTTAAATGAACTCTTATTATGTACCTACTTCTATGCTGAACCTCTTATATATATTATCCATTTAATGCCCACAACAATATTATGAGATAGGCACTATATTTTACAAGAGAGAAGGCTTAGGCTTAGAGGAGTATAGCAATGTCCTCAAGGTCAAAAGAGCCAAAACTGACAAGCCAGTAGTGTATCCCCTGGCTCCTCCAGAGCCCATACTATCCTATTAGTCACTATTGATACTGAAATGTGATAACTGATTCTAAATTCATTTGGAAAAGATTCTTCTCACTGAAATGAAAAAAATCAGGAAAAGTCTGACAGTCTTTTTTATATAATGATCTATTTATTACATTCAAAAGATTAAGATCATGGCATCTGGTCCCATCACTTCATGGCAAATAGATGGGGAAAAAGTGGAAACAGTGACAGACTTTATTTTCTTGGGCTCAAAAATCACTGTAGATGTAACTACAGCCACAAAATTAAAAGACACTTGATCCTTGAAAGAAAAGCTATGACAAACCTAGACAGAGAATTAAGAAGCAGAGATACCACTTTGCTGACAAAGGTCCATCTAGTCAAAGCTATGGTTTTTCCAGTAGTCGTGTATGGATGTGAGAGTTGGACTGTAAAGAGGCTGAGTGCTAAAGAATTGATGCTTTTGAACTGTGGTGTTGGTGAAGACTCTTGAGAGTCCCTTGGACAGCAAGGAGATCAGACCAGTCAATCCTAAGGGAAATCAGTCCTGAATATTCATTGGAAGGACTGATGCTGAAGTGATGCTGAAGCTGAAGCACCAATACTTTGGCCACCTGATGCGAAGAGCTGACTCACTAGAAGAGACCCTGATGCTGGCAAAAATTGAGACCAGGAGGAGAAGGGGGCGACAGGAGGAGAAGGGGGCGACAGGATGAGATGGTTGGATGGTATCGCCGACTCAGTGGATGTGGGTTTGAGCAACTTCAGGAGATAGTTAAAAACAGGGGAACCTGGCATGCAGCAGTCCATGAGGTTGCAAAGAGTTGGGTATGACTTAGCAACTGAACAACAACAATTTATTGCTGTAGTTTTCTGTCAAATAAGGATGGTGGTGTTATTTTGTTTCAGACATGAGGAAGACCATTAACACACATTAATGCTCTAGAATGTAGATATATTTCCTATGAAAGAAAATTTAATGTGATTTAGAAAATCTTGAATCTCATCCAATAATTCACTTTTTTAGTCCAGATGTAAACATAGTTTCAAGGTATAAGCTCATGAACAGAATGTCAGGATATGACCTACCCCATGAAGAGGTCTGATTATATGAAACAATTCCTACATGCTCAAAAGGAAGTTTAAAAAGGGCCATGTAAATCAGAAATCAGAGTGTATAGAGGTCCGTAATTTAAAGACATTATCTCCAAAGTATGGGGATTGCTTCCGTTGATGATTTTCCTATTATCATTAATCAACTCTTCATTTGAAAAACCTACACAAGGGAATTGTTGGAAGAGTAGGTATTCACATTTAATTTCTTCTAAAACATCTTCCCTAGTTTCAAACACATTTTTCAAATCTGGCATGCAAAGTTCCTACTACTTTGCAATAACAGTAACAACAAGCTTATGAAGATCCTAAGTGGCACTTATTCAGTGGAGTAATTGGAAGCCGCAATGGTTATGCAAATAAATGTCCCTCTGAGGGAAGAATGAGAGATTTGCCTTGAAACTGCAGCTGTGAAAAGCTGCTGCTAAATGGAGAAGAGACCAGAAGATAGAGAATGGGAATTAAGGTAGAAATAACTAACAAAGATGTCTGTAATAAGTGAGCCGTAATGTAATGGTGCTCATGGTGGATAGTCAAGTCTTTATGTATGTAGCAAGTACCAATCTCAAGCTGTAAAATAAAGTGAAGATGAAATGTATTTTTGTTTTTCCATATAGTGCCTTTTAGTTTCCTTTATTATGAACTCTTTAATTTCATTTGTTATGACCAAGACAGATCATGGTCCTATGCCTTGGCAAAAAAAGCATTTCAGATGCCATGTCTTGAAATCCTCACATTCACCGAGCCATCAGTTTTTCACTTCCTACCTCATTAATGACTTTGAACATTTTTATGTTTGTTTTGATATTTGTTAACACTCTCTTACAAGTGATTTTCAAATAAGCAAAAACACCTTCAAGGAAAAGTTTGATTCATTTGCAAGGCAGAGTCTGTGGATTTCCTTTTGCTGGTCCTCTTTGCACTTTCAGTGGAAAAAACAGTGCAATTTTTATCCTTTCCGTTTTTAGAGCTGCAGCTGTAAAAGTAATTAATGGCTAAAGAAACTCTAGCACATCCTGCAGAAGGCCATTCTGCATTCAGCACAAGCTGTGGAACCAGAGCCTCTGCATGCTAGTAGCCCTCAAGAGCGCATACTGGTGAATGCTGAAGGACTCTTATCTTAACCTTGGAATCTGCAAAGCACCCCGATTTATTTTGGCCACTGACACCCAAGGAAAAACTGGTATCAACAGGTGTTTTCATTGCAGTTTCAATTAATGATTTGGGTGCATGTAAAAATATTTTTTAATCTCTGAAAGTAGATAGTGATGACCTCAGACTTTCTTTGCATTATTAGCTAAGAAATGAGGATAGTCACACATTTTATAAAAGGATATGCATTTCTTTCCCCGTGATTATTTTTCTTCTCCTTTTCAGGCTCCACTTTTTTCTTTTTGTCTACCTTCCTTCCAAATGCACTTGTGCCAAACATGCCTGCGGTTAAGTAATTTCAGGTATAATGAGGAAACAGATCATGTGTGCCACCTGCATAGTCAATGGACCTGAGGTGGGATTGCAATCAGATGAGCTGGCTTCCTGGCCTGGCAAAGCTCTTACTACCTGTGACTTTGAGTAAATTGCTTCACCCTCTAGATTCTCAATTTTCTGATTCCTAAAAAAAGATTAACAATAGCTGCCTGATTTTCTTCACAGTGTTCTTGACAAATAATGAATGTGAAAGTGCTTTGTAAACTGTGACATTCTTTACAAACACAGGGAATAATGGTGTTGTTTTGGGGGGCTGTGTCATGAGGCATGTGCATGTGGGATCTTAGTTCCCTGACGTGAAAGTGAAAGTCACTCAGTTGTGTCCAACTCTTTGCCACCCCATGGACTATATGGTCCATGGAATTCTCCAGGCCAGAATACTGGAGTGGGTAGCCTTTCCCTTCTCCAGAGGACCTTCCCAACTCAGGGATCAAACCCAGGTCTCCCGCATTGCAGGCGGATTCTTTACCAGCTGACCCACCAGGGAAGCCCTTAGTTCCCTGACTAGGAATCAAAACACGTGTCCCTTGCAGTGGAAACAGGGAGTCTTAACAACTGTATTTTGACAGAACAAGACTCTCCACAAACTGGTGAGAGAGAGGTGTCAGTCTGGGATTCCTTTCTTCCATCTCATTGACTCATCCAATAACACTGAGGCAAGAATCGCCTGCCAAGTAGGAGACACAGGTTTGATCTCTGTGTCGAGAAGATCCCCTGGAGAAGGAAATGGCAACCCACTCTAGTATTCTTGCCAGGAAATTCCCATGGATAGAGGAGCCTGATCAGCTATAGGTTATGGTGTCGCAAAGAGTTAGTCAGGACTTAGCAACTAAACAAAAGACTTTATGCCACATTTTCCCTGGTGAGTGGGAGAGCTCACATTTACCAAGTACAGAGGAGGAAGATGAGCTTCTGAACTCCTTATTTTTGCCCCTGAGCCAAGACAAGCTGCATCTCCAAAAGAGGAGGTTACTGGTCTAAGAACTCAGCTTTGCTGAGTTCAGCCTCAGCTTTGCTGCTACTCCTCTGAAATGCTCAGTAAAGCGACGTTAAGTTGTTAGGGCTGTTGCTCCACCCTTGGGAGAATGCCCAGGGCATGTGGACTGCCCCCAGGCAGCCCACAGGAAGCTGGACCAGAAAGTGCAGAGTCACCGTGCACCCAAATGCCAGCATGCAGATCTCTTCTCCAGTAGGTACATCTGCAGTGGGCTCTCTTGCAAATGTCCAACTGCTTGACATTTGAGAAAGATGGGGATATGTTTTGGTAGTCTTTAATTCACCATTGTAAGAAGATAAGCTAACATTTACCCAATGAGAATTGGATAAAATTGGAAGAATTATGACTAAACTATAGACCCAGGGCCTAAAATTATTCTGACCATGGCCAAATAAAAACATTAAAAACTGAAAATAGCATTGAAGCTATTTGCAAAGATCCATTTTAAAGGCTTATTTTTTCCCTCTTTTACTCAGATTTGACTGTGAAGTATTGAAGAACCCTTTTAAAATGCATCTACTAAACTGTAAGTAACAATATTCTCTTCACAAAAGTGTCTTTATCAATATTTACTATATTGATAGTAGCTCAGCTGGTAAAGAATACACCTACAATGCAGGAGACCCTGATTCAATTCCTGGGTCAGGAAGTTACCCTGGAGAAGGGATAGGTTACCCATTCCAGTATTCATGGGCTTCCCTGGTGGCTCAGTCGGTAAAGAATCTGCCTGCAATGCAGGAGACCTGGGTTCAGTCCCTAGATTGGGAAGATCCCCTGGAGGAGGGCAAGGCAACTGACTCCAGTGTTCTTGCCTGGAGAATCCCCAGGGACAGAGGAGCCTGGCAGGCTACGGTCCATGGGTCACAAAGAGTCAGACACAACTGAGCAACTAAGCATATATTAAAAGTTAAACTTGAGAAGTTTTTCAAATATTTATTTACTCAAAATTAACAAAAATAAGCACACTACTCGTTACCATCAGAGCACTGATATCATCATATGTCATATAGCTATGGAAAATCTCAACTGTACATTCATGAGGACATGAAAGTGAGAAAGGCAAATGATTTAGTTGTATTTGCTTTCTGATAACCACTTTGAGTACTTACACATTGGTTTTCCTAAAAAAATATCAAAAACAAATAAGGAACTAAAATTTATTATTTTGTTTTTAAAGAAACAAAATAATTTTTACAAATTCTATTGACATATAGGTGATTTATAATATTATATTAGTTTTAAGTGTATAACACAGTGATACAATATTTTTATAGATTATACTCCACTTAAAGTTACTACAAAATAATGGCTATATTTCCCTGTGGTGTACAATATATCCTTGTTATTCATGTATTTTATAAATTGTTACTGTTGTTCAGTCACTCAGTCCCATCCGACTCTTTGAGACTCTATGAACTGCAACATGCCAAACTTCCCTATGCTTCATTATCTCCTGGAGTTTGCTCAGACTCATGTCCATTGTGTTGATGATGCCATCCAACCATCTCATCCTCTGTCACCAGTAGTTTGTATTTCTTAATCTCATACCCCTTTCTTGTCCCTCCTTCCCTCTCTCCACTGGTAACCACTAGTTTGTTCTCAATATCTGTCTGTTTTTGTTTTGATACATACATTCGTTTTACTTTAAGATTCCACACATAGGTGATAACCTAGAGTATTTTTTTCTCTAACATGTTACTAAGCATAGTATACTCTAGGTTCATCCACATTGTTGCAAATGGCAGACATTCACTCTTTTTTTATGGCTGAGTAATAATTATATATATATTGTATATCACATCTTCTTTATCCGTTTATCTGTCAATGAACATCTAGGTTGCTTCTATCTGTCAGCTGTTGTAAGTACTATTGCAATGAACGTTGGGGTGCGTGTATCTCTTTGAACTGTTTTCATTTTCTTTGGAAATATACTCAGTGGTGGAATTGCTGGTATGGTAGTTTGATTTTTAGTGTTTTGAGGGACCTCCACACTGTTTTCCATAGTGGCTGCACGAATTTACATTCGTGCCAGTAGAGTACTGGGGTTCCCTTTTATCTATCCTCACCAACATTTCTTATTTGTAGACTTTTTGATGATAGACAGCCATTTTAACAGGTGTGAGGTGATATCTCATTGTGGTTTTTATTTGCATTACTCTGATGATTAGCAACTTGAACATCTTTTCATGTGTTTGTTAGCCTTCTGTCTGTCTTCTCTGGAATAATGTCTATCCAGCTATTCTGCCCATTTCTAAATTGGGTTGTTTGGAGTGTTTTTATATTGACTTATGTGAGATGTTTAAGGGCTTCCCAGGTGGCACTAGTGGTAAAGAACCCGCTTGCCAATATAGGTAGATGTAAGATATGTGGGTTCAATCCCTAGGTCTGGAAGATCCCCTGGAGTAGGAAATGGCAACCCACTCCAGTATTCTTGCCTGGAGAATGCCATGTATGGAGGAGCCTGGTGGGCTACAGTCGCTAGGGTCGCAAAGAGTCAGACACGACTGAAGTGCCTTAGCGTGCATGAGATGTTTATGTATTTTGTTCTTTATTTTTTATTTTTAAAATTATGTAAATATGATAACACATTTACAGGAGACTTGGAAAATACAAAACAAAGTTGCATATAGTTCCACTATATATTGCAATCTTTTTTTTAAGTAGATAAATTAAGATTTTTATTTGAAGTTTCAAAAATTAATAGAATGAATAGACAGAAAAGTAGAAGGATATGGTAAACATGAAAAGCACCATGAACCAATTCAGCATAACTAAGATTTATAAAATTTTCACACAACAGGAGAACACAACTTCTATTCAAGTTCCCATAGACTATAAACTAGGAGACACTGGAGCATATCCAGTGACATAAAACAAAGTGTAAAATTTTCATGGTCTAAATATATTGAAATCATACAGAGTCTATTCTCTTATCACTGTGGAATTATGTTAGAAATCAATATCAAAAGATATTTGAAAGTAACCCACATATTTTCAAGTGCAATGTGACATTTACTAAGAAAATCTTTGCCTTAGTCATTGAAAGCCTCAAAAAAGTGAAAAGACTGAAAACACACAGAGGGTGATTGCAGAGAAGAAAGCATTTAAGTGAGAAATTAATATCAAAATGAGAAATTAATATCAAAGATACTTTCAAAACCCCATGTATTTGGAAATTAAATGTTCACTTTTAAATGACGGGTTTATCTAAGAAGCCATAATAAGGAAATTTAGAAAATATTTGTAACAGAATAAAAATGAAAAGAGAATTTTTCAGAATTTGTTGCATGCAGCTGAAGCTGCTCAGTGCAAATAAATACAATATGGAATCTTGAATAAGGTATGAAAAGAGATGTTTATGTATTTTGAATATTGATCCCTTATTAGTCAACATCATTTGCAAATATTTTCTCCCATTCAGTATGTTGTCTTCTCATTTTGTTAATGATTTCTTTTGCTGTGCAAAAGCTTTTAACTTTACTAGATCCTATTTGTTTATTTTTGCTTTTTTTTGCCTTAGTAGACATATCCCCCAAAATATTGCTATGATGTATGTCAAAGAGTGTTCTACTTTTGGAACACCTTTGGTTTCTTCTGGGAAGTTTATGGTATCTGGTCTTACATTTAGGCTGCTAGTCCATTTTGAGTTTATTTTTGCATATGATGTGAGAAAATGTTCTAATTTCATTCATTCACATGTTGCTGTCCAGTTTTCACAGCAGAATTTACTGAAGAAAGTGTCTTTTCTCCATTGTATATATATTTTCTTTTTTGTAATAGATTAACTGACCGTAGGTTCATGGGTTTGTTTCTGGGCTTTCTCCTGTTCCATTGATCTATACTCTGTTTTTGTGCCAATGTAATACTGTTTTGATTACTGTAGCTTTGTAGTATAGTCTGAAGTCAGGGAGCATGATACCTCTACCTTTGTTCTTTTTTCTCAAGAAAGAAATAGAATAATTTTTAAACTTAGTTTCATTGATCTTAAAAAGTATTTTGCATTGTTAATTCTGTAGGCAATGAGTTTGAAGCTCTATCCTGCCACAGACTGACTGAGTGATATTGCACAGGGTATTTAAGCCTCCCAGACACAGTGTTCTTATCTGTCAAATTAAAATGGTAAAAATATATCTACCTGTTGGGGTTTGTGGTAATGAAAAAATGATTCTCTCTCTCTCTCTCTCTCTCTATATATATATATATGTATATATATATATATATATATATATATACTCATTACAATTCTCCAGACAGACAGAAAGAGATAGAGGGAGAATATATATTTTACTTTAAAGAAGTGGCTCATGTGATTATAGAGGCTGGCAAGTCCCTGCAGGGTGGACCATATGGCTAGATATCCAGGGAAAAATCAATGTCTCAAAACTGTCCAAAATCTATCAGACTGCAGAGCCAAGAAAAGAATCAGTGTTACAGTTCAGGTCCCAAGGCTGCTGACTGATTTCCCTTCTGCTCAGGGGAGGTCAGTCTTTTGTTATAATTAGGCCTTCAACTGGTTGGATGAGACCACATTGATGGAGGGAAATCTGCTCAAAGTGCACAAATTTAACCATTAATCTCATTCTAACAATCCCTCACAGAAATATCCCAAATGTTTGATGACATATGTAGGCACTGTGGCCCAGCCGAGTTGACACATAAGATTAACCATTAAAATATACAAGGAACTTGAACCATTTCTAGCATATGCAAGCTTTCAATAAATGTTAATTATTATATATTGTTAGTATTGGATTGAATACTATATTGGATTGAACAAGGGTTCAGTCCCTGGCTTGGGAAGACGAGGGCATGGAGGAGGGCATGCCATGCCCTTGAAGGAGGGCATGGCAATCCACTCCAGTATTCTTTCCTAGAGAATCCCATGGACAGAGGAGCCTGATGGGGGTCCATAGGGTCACAAAGAGCCAGACACAACTGAAGTGACTTAGCACGCATGCAGTAAAGGTCAACTTAGTTTTTCATACATAAAATACTTCTTATTTTTGTGTCAGCTTACAAGAGCATTCTGTGCAAAATTCTGAAAGAGATGGGCATACCAGACCACCTGACCTGCCTCTTGAGAAACCTGTATGCAGGTCAGGAAGCAACAGTTAGAACTGGACATGGAACAACACACTGGTTCCAAATAGGAAAAGGAGTACGTCAAGGCTGTATATTGTCACCCTGCTTATTTAACTTCTATGCAGAGTACATCATGAGAAATGCTGGGCTGGAAGAAGCACAAGCTGGAATTAAGATTGCTGGGAGAAATATCAATAACCTCAGATATACAGATGATACCACCCTTATGGCAGAAAGTGAAGAAGAACTAAAAAGTCTCTTGATGAAAGTGAAAGAAGAGAGTGAAAAAGTTGGCTTAAAGCTCAACATTCAGAAAACTAAGATCATGGCATCGGGTCCCATCACTTCATGGCAGATAGATGGGGAAACAGTGGAAACAGTGGCTGACTTTATTTTTTGGGCTCCAAAATCACTGCAGATGGTGATTGCAGCTATGAAATTAAAAGACGCTTACTCCTTGGAAGGACAGTTATGACCAACCTAGACAGCATATTAAAAAGCAGAGACATTACTTTGACAACAAAGGTCCGTCTAGTCAAGGCTATGGTTTTCCAATGGTCGTGTAAAGATGTGAGAATTGGACTATAAAGAAAGTTGAGTGCCGAAGAATGGATGCTTTTAAATTGTGGTGTTGGAGAAGACTCTTGAGAGTCCCTTGGACTGCAAGGAGATCCAACCAGTCCATCCTAAAGGAGATCAGTCCTGGATGTTCATTGGAAGGACTGATGTTGAAGCTGAAACTCCAATACTTTGGCCACCTGATGCAAAGAACTGACTCATTGGAAAAGACCCTGATGATGGGAAAGATTGAGGGCAGGAGGAAAGAGGACAACAAACAATGAGGTGGTTGGATGGCATCATCGACTTGATGGACATGGTTTTGGGTGGACTCCAGGAGTTGGTGATGGACAGGGAGGCCTGGCATGCTGCGGTTCATGGGGTCGCAAAGAGTAAGACATGACTGAGCGACTGAACTGAACTGAATAACAGCATTCAGACAAATGAATGGAAAAAATAAATATAAGTCGAAAGTAGATCTTAATATATAGTTATATGATGTGATAAAAATCACAAATGATTATGGAAGTTGAGTCATTATTCAGTAGATGGCATTAATAAAAGTTGTTTATTTGTCTAAAAATCACTTTATATCATCACTTTATCCCAAATGCAAAATTAATTCCAATAGGATTTAAGAATGAAATGCTAAAAAAGTTACACAAAAATTCAAGAGATAATCTATAGTTTTATTTATAAAAGTCTATGAATAAATGGGCTTCCCTAGTGACTCAGTTGGTAAAGAATCTGCCTGCAACATAGGAGAATCAGGTTCAATCCCTGGGTCTGGAAGATTCCCTGGAGAAGGAAATAGCAGTCCACTCCAGTACTCTTGACTGGAGAATTCCACGGACAGAGGAGTCATGGAATCCCAAAGAGTAGGACATAAATAAAAACTAAATAAATAAATATTTAGTTTATCTCTGGGTAGGAAGGAATTTCTTAGCTTAGAAATTATTGGAAAAGTTACAAAATATCAATATATTGACTACATTAAAATTACCATTGTTAAAATAGCTAATCTTCACAAATATGAATATAACAAACAACATATGTACAACACAGCTTTTACAAATTGCTAAGAGCACTCTAACATCCTAGTAGAAAACATGGCAAAAGTATCATATAGATCTCTCAACTTCCCTTCATTCCAAAAGGATGAAAGCAGTACATGTTATTTATTATACTGAAAATGTATGTAGTATTCACAGGAATGTGAAGTTAAAGAAAAAATTACAGTCAGCTTGGATCTCCCAATCACCTGAACTACAATAGAGGGTTGGTTTCACAGACAGTTATGAAAATTGTTCAGTTGGAGAAGAAAACCTCTTTGTTTATCCTGCATTTGTACCTTATAAAAATCAAACTTGATTAGATGGTTCAGTAACACTGGCTGGATGAAAGAAATTGATTTATAGGTGTGCATTTTGGAGAACATTTGTAACATCGATAAAAAGGGACTTCCCTGGTGGTTCAAACGGTAAAGTGCCTGCCTACAATGCAGGAGACCCAGGTTCAATCCCTGGGTTGGGAAGATCTCCTGGAGAAGGAAATGGCAACCCACTCCAGTATTCTTGCCTGGAAAATCCCATGGACGGAGGAGCCTGGTAGCCTACAGTCCATGGGGTCGCAAAGAGTCGGGCACAACTGAGCGACTTCAGTTTCAGTTTCAGTTTAAATAAAAAGAGGATGTCTTCCTAGACTTTGTATTGTTCTAACTCACATGAAATGAGCGGTTTAATTTAATTCTCTTTCCCCCTGCTTTTGGTGAGATTTTATGGTCCCATCAGCTGTGGTTCTTTTGAGGACAGTGATCCCATGACTGATGATGACTTACTGTCTATGCCGTGCCTCTCAAAAGTTCAACACACACCTCTATGTCTCAATACCACATATAAGAACAATTGTCTTGGAGGGATTCATTGGTAGTTTTCCAAAGGTATTTGAAGAGAAAACCAAATTCCTATTGCTCCCTTCCCCTACCATTTCCAGAAGTGTCATCACACTGGTTGACCCATACCTCTGGTTGCCCCAGACCAGGATAAAAGGTCTGGCTTGACTCATGGAGACTGGCTTTGGCTACTGGGCAAAAGAGCCAAGCTCTAATCCTGATGATTTCATAAGAGCATTCTGTGTGGTCTCGTGGAAGGAATACTCAGCCAGGAGTCGGGAAATCGGAGATCTGCTCCTGGTTCAGTTTTGAGGGCAAGTAGCTGGGCCAACTTTGCTGGACTCTAGTGGGGCTTGTGGGCCTCCTGCCTTCCCATTGCAGTGCTCCTGAAAAAAGCAAAGCCTTTGAATTCCCTTGGCTTCAACTCTCTATCACTCATGAAATTCACTTATTAGATTTACCTCTCTGAATCTCACTCTTCTCATTTATAAAGTGGAGAAGCTAACTACATCACGTGACTTAAGTGAAAACCAAATGAATTAATGTACATAGGATTGTACCATATAGATACAGCATTATGCTTGGCATACAACAATCTCAATAAGTGAACTCCACTGCTTTTCCTCTTAGAGCTGATCTCACCATCTTGTTTCCTAAAAAACCCACTTTTGATTAATTTTCAGAGAAGAGAAGATCATATGAGCTTATATATTATCGACGAATATGGGAGGAAGTAACTGTTCCTTCTCAAGTATATTGGCATTTTAATAAGAAAACATTAGAAATTACAGCTATAGGATCATATTGAGGCAGCAAGGAGAAGCCAGTAGGGACTGCGTCTGAAGTTATAGGAGAAATTACCTAGAAATTCTTTGCATTAGAGCATTTTTGATTCAGTCTTTTGAGTTAAACCTTCTAAACCTTAAGTGGTCGATATTTTGAAATAGGTAGGACCTCAAGATCATTATCAGTTACACCTCAGCAGGGTATAGCTTTTCAGATCCCTTTTCAGAAGGGAAATTTTAATCTGTGTGTGTTGAGGAAGTAGGATTCAGTTCATACAACCTAGATATTTGATAAGTTAGGGACAACAGGAAGATGGGAAATATGAAAAATAGCTTGCACATAACTACACTTGAACCCAGAATTGTAAGAACATAATAAAATTACTGGCATGATTTTGTGTGAAATGATTTAAAATATTAATGCATAGTATTTTTATTTATCTTTATAAATTATTAAAAATAATTATGAAATTTTCTTCTCAAAAGCACATTTCAAAGAATCATAATAATCATTACACTTCTCCACTTAACCATAGATGCCCACAGAAAGTCACACATTTCCTTCCTGTTGAACTATTGCTCTACAAATCATTGTATTTTCCTAGGATTTTACCGTTTTAAAGTTTCATTGCAGTATTTGTGGTAAACTCTATTGTGTATGGCATTACAGGACAACAACGATGCATAGTGCCTAAAAGCTATAATGACCAGCTATTCTGTGGTCAGTAAAAGGAAATTATATAACATTAGTTGCCAATGTGCTCTTAGGGGAAAAGTCTTCACATTGCTCCAGCCCACCCCCTGCCCCTGTCACTTGCCACTAATAGTAGGTTTTACAAATAGGTTGAGGGTAAGTGGACCCTGGAGTACTATTCTCTGTGCCCCAAAACCATGCCCAACCCTTCCGCTTGGTTATTTCAAATCAGTGGTGGGAAAGTTTTGGTGTATTTAACTCCCACACAACGTTACTCTGTCTTTTCTATCACTGTGTGAGTCTAGTCTCAATCTAGGCACTATCATTATTATTCTATTTACATAAGACATCTTTAAAAAGAATAGTTTGACCCAAGATACAGGTCATCTTGAACTTTCCCATCATGTTCGTTCTGCTGGTGATGATTTTTGTTTGTTTTTCACTTTTTGAAGCATTTACTATTTAAATTTATAGCTTCCCAGGTGGCTCCAGTGGTAAAAAATCTGCTTGCCAGTGCAGGAAACGCAAGAGACATGGGTTTGATCTCTGGTTCAGGAAGATCCCCTGGAGTAGGAAATGGTAACCTGCTCCGGTATTCTTGCCTGGAAAATTCCATGGGCAGAGCCTGGCAGGCTACAGTCCATGGAGGTCACAAACAATCAGACTGAGTTTGAGCATGCAGATACTCACTATTTAAATTAACAGGAAGGAGAGCAATGGTTACTATTTCCATGGCCCTTTGAGATTTACCCTTCACATATGCTTCTCTTTCATAAGGAATTGGCTTTTCAATAAAATCTCTGCCAATCTCCATTGTAGAAGGAAGCACTTCTCCAGGAAGACAAGGCCCAGCCCTCATCAGCCAGCGCTGGCCACGTGCTCACCCTGACCCCATGTCTGGCTTGTGATGCCCATGATTATGGTTCTTGCTGGCAGTTCAGTGGCTCAAGTCTCAGAAAGCAGAAAAGGAATTTTGAATTACAGGGGAAAATGATGCTTAAAAAGGCAACAATTTACTGATGTCTATTTTTTTTTCTCTCTCTAAGGTATTTTCATACAGTTTATCCTTCAATTCAATCAAGTATGATTGGTCACACTTCTTAAGGAAATTTATTTCATTCCATAGCAAGTCTTGGTGAAATAATCCAAGAAGACTATATGAAAAAAATATTATATATCCACAACTCTCTTCAAAGAACATGTGACAGAATAGATACTATGGATGTCAATTTTTAAAACTTTTTTTAAACATAGGGAAGAATATTTTTTGCTTAGTTAAAATGTATTGAGTATATTATGCTATACCTTCAGTTCTTATTACTCAGTCATTTATGTCCATTTTTATGTCCTCCTCCATGCAGTGAATCTCTTTACCCATTTGATTCAGTGCTTGAAAGGATATAGATGCCTTAAAAAGAAAGTTAATATGATTAAATGATTACCTCCATTATTTTTATCATGACTTGATTTTTTTGAAAACTGCTAATAATTTCTTTGATTATAGAATTCTAAGTGTAATTATTGAACCAATATTCCCAGTGATAAAAACTTTAAAACGGAAATTCACTTACATTCCTCAAAATTAATGCTTTGTTATCTTCCTTCTCCTCAGATGTTGTTTTATCAGTAGTGATGCATTTCCTTGTATGTTTCTTACCCTACCACACTTGAACCAGTCAGATTCACATGCCTGAGATGAACCCCTGCTCCTGGCAGCACAGAAATCATTCAGGAATGCAGACTTGTAAGTAAGCAATTAAAGCAGGCTCTGAGCTCTGTAAGGCATGTAGCATTCATACTAGGCAACAGGTGATTTATTTTCCATCACTTCTTCCCCTTGTCCCAACCATATTCTCTGAAAATAGATAATGTTTTATTCTATCAAATATATAGATTACCTCATCCTTCCTAGATAGTTTAATGGAAATAGGCAGAGAATAAACACTAACTAAAAAAGAAGTCATGATTACTTATTATATTAATAACTCATCACTGATTGTGTGATTTTGTCATAAAATTCCTACTGGGGCTCCTGATGACTTTGGATCTTGTGTTTTTCATGTCCTTCTTCCTTTTAGATTTCATGTGGACTATTTTCTCTATTGTCTTTTTTCTGAGATTTTTGAAATATTTCTCAAAGGCACATCAAAGCTACTTGTGTGCTTGCCCAAAATGTTTCTAGTCCCTGCTTCTCACCGACTGCCAGCAGAATCAGATTCTCTGGAAGAGGGACCTGGAAATATGCATTTCCAACAAGTACCTATATCCTCCCCAGGTGGTTCATATGTATGTGTAAGATACAAAACCATTGAGGAAAGTAGCCCTGCTAGTATCACCTGCAGCATAGTTATCCTTCCAGTTATGTCCTTTTTCTGCATTTTCTCCTTATTTGTGTATCAGTTTCTCCATTTTCAAGGGGATTTGTGAGCCAGTGCAAAACAGTATTGCTTGGTCCTGCCCACCAAGTCTACATCCAGGCTTACAATTATCAATATCAGCAGTCATCTAACAGAAAGATCCAGACCCTATCTTAGTCATGTAACACAATCTTAGAGACAGCCTCTGCTTTCAGTGCAGAAGATCTGGGTTTGATCCCTGGTCAGGAAGATGCCCTGGAGAAGGGAATGGAAACCCACTCCAGTATTCTTACTTGGAGAATTCCATGGACAGAGGAGCCTGGTGGGCTACATTCCATGCGGTCGCAAAGAGTCGGACATGACTAAGTGACTAACACTTTCACTTTAGAGACAGGCTCAGGGATTCCATGGCTAGCATCACACCATTGAGCAGATCACCACTTGGCATCACAAAAGTGAAATTGTGCTGTGAGACTGAGTTGAACACACCTGAAATAAGAAAAACAATTTAACAACAACAAAATTTCATACTTGCTGAGTCTTCTTTTCATATCTATTTCCAAAACTCCAGATGCTGCAGGTTCTGTCCTATATTACCTTCCCACTGAAGCTCTCTCACACCAGCTTTCTTCTCATATTATTTATATGTGGCAATCACTTAGAACCGGGTCTCTCACATGTGACTGTCATCTATAAATTTTAGTTGTTACAATTATTAATATTTTTCAAAACTACAATGAAGTAACATGTTGGTTTGATTGATTTCTCAAAAGGCGGGTCCCACTTCCTGAAGCATTCTAGGGACTTTGCCTCCGGATTAACAACCAGTTATTCTCAGTCATCACAGTTTTAGGAGGATTCCCCTGACCTTGTTCCAACCTCTTTACCCAAACCCTAAGAGCCCCTTAAGCATGGACCAAACATCATTTGTCCTTGTGAGTGTTTTCAATCTAGTGTTCTAACCTTCTTGAGATCATGAAAACATATTTTTTCCCTTTGATTTATTTTATCTAAGTGTCTTGGGCAGTTCCATAAATGGGTTTGTTGATAATAACTATGAACATGTTTTCATTCAAACTATCTCTCTGATAAGTATTTGGTGGCTGTAGAAAGAGAAGCTTTTGCCTGTTAGCACAGGGTATTAAAACCTGAAGGTTAAATGTATGAGATTGATTTTGAATGACCTCACTGAAGCAACACTGCAGAAAAAGAGTATTAAAGTTTAAATGTCTTATATTTGATAGGGCTACAGAAAGGCTTTTCCACCCAGGGCTAGCTTTTGGAATGACGCAAGCATATGTTTTCATATTGTCGATCCAAAGTCAGTAAAGTCTCCAGATTTCCAAAGTGATAGATCTGTAGTTTAGGCTTGTTGGGTAGGGGAAGTAGAAGGGTCAGATTTATCATTTGACTGGGTGATAAATCTGTTTTGCATCTGGCCTGACCAAAAATATTTTTTGAAGGGGCCCTCTCTTTGCCATGTTGTTTCTCAAATTGTCTGTAAAGACTATACTTTGTTGGCATCAAGGTGGGCTGCCAGTGAGGAGACCCTAGGCTTTAAGCACAATTTTTGACTGAAGACCCCACCAGAATATCACAATGAGCCCTTGATCTGAAAGAATTGATGGAAGAATCTAGGGTGGCAAGAAGAGCTACTTACATCTAGGAGGGCTGGCCGGAGTGCAGTGAGTAAGCCCTCCTAGAACTCATCTGTGAGCACAGGCTGAAGAACTTGGTATACATTCAGTGCTTTTTAAAAAAATAACTCAAAGACTGAATGAGCAATTTCATGTATAGTCTTCTCTGATCAGGATATACGGCTCCATTCCTGAGCCAGACCTGGATATGAAATTCTGATCTAACAGTCAGCAATCTCACACTGTTCAGAGTCTTCAAATATCTCCTTGCTATGCGTGCTAAGAAACTTCAGTCTCATCTGACTCTGTACGACCCTATGGACTGTAGCCCACCAGGTTCCTCTGTCTATGGGATTCTCCAGGCAAGAATACTGGAGTGGGTTGCCATTTCCTTCTCCAGGGGAACTTACCGACTCAGGGCTCGAACCCATGTCTCTTATGTCTCCTGCATTGGCAGGTGGGTTCTTTACCACTAGTGCCACCTGGGAAGCCCAAATGTCTCCGTGAGTTAGCTCAAGAATTCCAGGAAATGACAACATAGTTCCCTTTACCCAGCACATTAACCACACCGAGGCCAGTTTTGCGAGTTCAAAAAGTTCAAAGTGAACTCGCTCAGTCGTGTCCAACTATTTGCGACCCATGGACTGTAGCCCGCCAAGATCCTCTGTACATGGGATTTTCCAGGCAAGAATACTGGGGTGGGTATAACCCTTAATTGCAGGTAGGCAGTGAAGATGTCCTTCCTGCACAGTTGCTATAGATTTGCAAGGGCTGTTTGTGCTAATGAGGAAAGACCTGCCTCAGCTATATGTAAACAAAGAGGCCTTGCATGATCACAAAGCTTCTGAGACTCACTTTTACTGAAGATAACGCAAAGGAAATTAGGGAGCAAGACCTATAGGTCACAACTCCATCCTTAAAGTGGACTTGGTCCTCTTAGGCCAGGGACTAAAACATTAACATTGTGTAGTCCAGCAGCTCAGAGTCAACCTTCTAAAGAGTTTGGGACATTCAGCAGACTTGCATGTTAATGTTCCTCTCCTTCTAGTCTATTCTTTCAGGCTTACATGTCAATGAATGGATTTACTGTTGAAGATTTTAGTTGGAGGCAGGAAGGTAGGAATGTAAACTTGTGGGGGTGAGGGAAGAGCAGTTGGCATCTCTAAGATGTCCTGGGGGTTGGCGGGAGCTGGACCACAGAGTGGAGTAAGAAACTGAATGAAGCTCTGTCCATGTCAGTTACTCTGAGG
Organism: Giraffa tippelskirchi; assembly: GCF_054371585.1. Classification (NCBI taxonomy): domain Eukaryota; kingdom Metazoa; phylum Chordata; class Mammalia; order Artiodactyla; family Giraffidae; genus Giraffa; species Giraffa tippelskirchi. The sequence continues at coordinate 137,831,653 of NC_137283.1, forward strand.
AGGGAGCCAAGAAGTAGGCAGCTGACATATGGGTGTCAAGAGCATCTAGGCTGCTGGGAGACATGTTTAAGGAAGAGCTATTGCTTCACCAGAAGCATTGACCAGAAACGGCTCCTGAAATAGAACGAACCCAGGGAAGCATTTGTTTGTATGTGAAATCACCGGGGAACCTGTGGAGAGGACAGAACGAAAGAAATGAGGTTGGGAAGTTCATTTGAGAGCTGGGAGTGGGAGAGGTAGATTGCTATGAAGATTCCACAAGAGTGGGAGTTTTAAAAACAGCCACAATCCTTTTTAAGAGTGACAAACAACTATTGTAGCGAGGCGATGTTTGTGAACCAGGCTATTTGGTGTTGTTTAGTCATTAAGTCGTGTCCGACTCTTTGCAACCCCACGGACTGTGGCCCGCCAAGCTCCTTTGTCCATGAGACTTCCCAGGCAAGAATACTGGATTGGGTCACCATTTCCTCTTCCAGGGGATTTTCCTGACCCAGGGATCAAACCCTTGTCTCCTTCTCAGTAGACAGATTCTTCACCAGTGAGCCACCTGGGAATCAGGCCATAGCAAGAGCTGAAGAAAGTGCCTGCCCCAAAAGTCAAATGTTCAAAATAAATATAATTTCATAAAGAAAGTGCGTAGTATATGTGTATTTTATAAAGAAAGTATAAAGAATGTGGTGTGTGTTTCTTTGAAAACGTTTATTTTGCAACTAGCATTTGTAGACTTTTCCCCTCCAACTGACTCATTGTATTTGACTAGTTAAAAATAAAAAATAATTAGGTATACTGGTGTAATAGGCCAATACTTTGGCCACCTGATGCGAAGAACTGACTCACTGGAAAAGACCCTGATGCTGGGAAAGATTGAAGTCAGGAACAGAAGGGGATGACAGAGGATGAGATGGTTGGATGGCATCACCAACTCGATGGATGTGAGTTTGAGCAAGCTCTGGGAGCTGGTGATGGACTGGGAAGCCTGGAGTGCTGCAGTCCATGGGGTTGCAAAGAGTTGGACATGACTGAGTGACTGAACTGAACTGACTGGTATTGGTGTGTGTACAACTTCCTAATGTTGCATCTCTAAGTATTTCTGTATACCCCGACCCCAGTCCAAACATACACACTCAACTGATAGCGGAATTGTTGTCTTGTATGAGTCTGATGCTTTTCACTTCTTGGAAGTTGCTCTTTTGGGAAATGCAGTCTACCTGTCATAAATGAAAATACTGTCAAAGTGTTTCCTACCTTGCTAAAAAGTCAAAGAGGAGGAATTGTGTTTTGTAATTGACAAAAGATTAGAACCAGTTCTTACATCCTTGCTTGGGGGTTCAAATCAAGACTTACATGTCCGTTGACCATGCTATTCTAATTAGAATATATTAACATTAGTGCCAACTGTGACTGTGGTTATCCACACAAATGAGGTTCATCAAAAGAAAGTGTGGATTCCACATAAATTTTTTTCTCTCTACATGGCATATGGGACCTTAGTTCCCTGACTAGGGATCAAACCCTTGCCCTTTACATTGGAAGTGTGGAAGCTTAACCACTGGACCACCAGGGACACCCACACATAAATGTTTGTCACTATTCTTTTTCTGTCACTATTTTGATTTTAAATGAGATATGCAGAATATGCATGAAAATAAAATCTATTCTACTTTTATATTAATACTTATCAATATCAGTACTTTTTCTAGAGACCATTTAAAGGGCTCTTGTGTTTATCTCTCCATCACTCTCCCCACTAGTCCCAGCCCACTCTTCCAGGGTACCCTTTTTTTTTCAAGCTGACCATTCATTTCTTTATGGCCACCTTGTAGTAATGGCAGGAGCTGCCATGTTACAGGATCCCGCTCCTCCTTTGGTTCCACCTAGGTTCTTCTTTGGTGTAAAGAATTTGGAATCAATTAGGGTATGAGGAAGACCCTCTCCCATGGCAGAAGCTATGGAATGTAAAATTTAAAAGGTGTAGATAGCCATTGTTCCTGCCATGTGTGGAAAACTGCTCTAAAGTGAGAAAGATTGACACTCCAAGAAGAATAAAGGCAGGACATAGAGGAGTAATCCTGTTGATATTCAAGCTCCTGGTTCCACTTATTTCCCTGGATCACTGCCTATCCTGGTATTTGGTTAGTTCAACACTTCCTTGGGTTGCCTGAGCCAATAAATGCCCACTTGTCCTAAGTGGGCATTGCTTGGCTTATTAGTCATTTAAATAAAGAGTCCCATTCAGAGGATTTGGTAAAGTCCTAGGTGTGAAAATGGAAAGAAATCCTGGGACAGATTATTTCAAGGAACCATAATCAGAAATATTAATCCATAGCCAGACCTATCATGAAGTATAAATAGGATATGCGTCATTGGCCCCAACCCACATAGGATGATTTTAAAATATGTTGCAAATTCTTTGGCATTCCACACCACTTCAGGTGGGATATAATTCCCCCTTCGCTTGACTATGGACCTAACTTGGTGACTAACTTTTAACAATAACAAAAAATATGGCAGAAATGACTATGTGACTTCTGACACTAGGTCTTAAAATAGATACATTCTACATAGTGTTTTCTCTCACAAGCCACTTTATCTAGGAGAATCTAGCCTCTGTGTCTTGCAAGCACTCAAGCAGCTCTGGGAGAGGCCCCATGGAGAGCAACTGAGTTCTGACAACAGCCAGCACCAATTTAGCAGCCCTGTTAAGTGAGCCATCTTGAAAGCAGACTCTCCGGTTCCATAACTGAGCTCTGGTCAATATCTTGACTGCAAACTCATGAGACACCCAGAGCCGGAACCACCTAGCCAAACCATTCCTGAATTCCTGACCAACAGAAAAAAATAAAATGTTTGTATTATTTTAACTCACTACATTTATATTTATTATATGGAAGAGCTGATTCATTGGAAAAGACCCTGATGCTGACAAAGATTGAAGGCAAAAGGAGAAGGGGTGGCAGAGGATGAGATGGTTAGATGGCATCACTGACTCAATGGACACAAACCTAAGCAAACATGGGAGATAGTGAAGGACAGAGGAGACTGGTGTGCTGCCATCCATGGAGTCACAAAGAGTCGGACAGGACTTAGCAACTGAATAACAACAACAACAAAGAAATAATACTATATCCAAGACTGAATGGGGGTTATTTTGAAGAGGTTAGTAAGTCACTTTCAGTAGGAAGTGATGGCAGGAATTCCTCCAAATAGGCCACCCAGTCATAGAAAGGACTGAAGCTCATGATTTAGAAGTTTGATCCTCCCTAGCTAAGGTTAAAGGTCTAAACACAGTTACTGAAGAACACATAAGAATAGAATCACCTAGTATAGCAAAAGGAAAATAGAATAACAAGTGGTCACTATGCAGAGTTTTGTGGTAGATTCAAAGCTTTGCTGTGCTAATTTCTGTTTGAACTTGTTACTTGTTCATATTTTTTAGAGTTTTATTTTAGGGTAATCATACATTAGGACTTCCCTGGTGGCTCAGATGGTAAAGCATCTGCCTACAATGTGGGAGACCTGGGTTTGATCCCTGAGTCAGGAAGATCCTCTGGAGAAGGAAATGGCAACCCACTCCACTACTCTTGCTTGGAAAATCTCATGGACGGAGGAGCGTGGTAGGCTACAGTCCATGGGGTTGCAAAGAGTCGGACACGACTGAGCAACTTCACTTCACTCACTGATCATACATTTATAAAAATGTTGTAAAAACTAAAATTGAAAGATTTTTGGAGCATCCTTAATACAGCTTCCTCAAATGTTAACATTTTAGCAGTAGAAAATATAGCATAAGAAAATAAGAAAAAACAAACAAAAAGTGAGTTGTAATACCATTTCTTTGAATAATTTTTCTCATGAATGACTGTAATCTCAATTTATATTCATGAAAAGTATACTATGTTAACTAACCCTGTCCCCTCTTTCTCTTTTGCTTGATCCTGTTTTTCCCAAGGCATTTGGGTTGTTATTTTCTCCCTGCTGTTTCAAATTGTTCTTTTCCAGTGAAAATTTATGGGTCCAAGCTTATTTCTCTCTTCAAAAGATGCAGCTATGCACTAAGAAGCCATCCTAAAGTTTCTCAATCTTAGTTTCTCAATATGTTAGCAAACACAATTTCCATAATGAATGATCCTTCCCCACCATGCCCCACACAAAGAAAATTTGAGAAATTGATCATAAACTTCTCAGAAAAATAGTTCTAGAAATGTGCAAAATATAATAAAATTTCAATATGTGTATCTCTCAAAGAGAACATTCTTTTTTATCTCATGACATGAAGGAATTTGTTTTCAAAACTTGAACTTAAGAACTATGCAAGCAGAGAAATGAACAAATCAGAGTTAAATCATAGATGACACCAGATACATATATGTGTCATCTGTTTCTGTCACCCCACCCTGAATATCAGCTCCTTGAAGGCAAGAACCACGCATTATTCAGTTTGGGGTCCTTTGTATCTAACACAACACCTGGCACATAAAGTATTTTCTGACTAACTTCAATATGATAGAGAAGTTTTCTCTTAAATATTCCATTTCTCAACAATTGATTCAAAACTTGAATATGGATCTTCTAAGACATCTAGATCAAAAAGGGAAAAATTCCTTATAAGGGTCATTTCAGATATTTATAAATAAAGCTCAGCTGTCAGATATAGAAATGGACCTTTCCACCCATGTGCCTGCAGGACCAATTCAAGGTCCACGTGAGCCCTGCAGAAGCTCCACTCATGGGTGTTCCAGGCCTCTTCTCAGAGTCCCCTCCACAGAGTCTATCCCTTGCTAGCTTGTCATCACATCTGGCTATAGAGTAGAACTTAGTCCAGAGGGCACATCAATGGCTCTCTTTTTACTTTTTTTTTTTTTAACTTAATTATTGAGGACAAATAAAAAACAACTGAAATACAAACATAGTGAAATGATAGTTTCAGTCCACATACAGTTTTCATAGTTTGTGGCTAAGAAGGAGCTCCCTGTACTTGACCAGGCCTCTCTTCCTATGTGCACCATGCTCTGCCCATTACTTTTCTTAAGTCTGTGAGACATCAAAGTGCCTTTCTGCAGGGCAGGATCTTATTTTTAGTGGACATAGCACGAGGCAGTAGCCACAAGCAGTAATGGCCCAATAAATAGCCGTTACATGAGCAAAGGAATGAACCATGTGGCTAATTTTTCATCTATCTGACTGTGTTAAAGGGATGGGGGCGCTGGGAGAAGAAATGCTGGGAGAAGGAGAGACACAAGGCCAGTCACTGACATTATAAATGTAAAACATTCACTGCGGGAGCTTGACTTCCCCACATAGCAATTATGTGTCATATTGTGTACATACTCTATAGCTTACTTCTCAAAACATATTTGTGGGTACATTTTTGCCAATGCTACTTTCGTAAGACATGTTCCACGCAAATAACACAGAGCAGCCAGAAGCAAAACCCAGCGTGTCCTGTTTTGTTTTTTTCTGTGTTAATGTAGATAAGACTCAAGATAATTGAGCTAATACTTTTCCCACCTTAAATAGAATTTTTGTATAAATTAAATTGTAAGTTACCTTCATGTCTACGGAGTAAAAGCCAGTAGAACAGTTCTATTTTGTACGTGTGTGGTTACCACTTTCTTGGCACCCAGAAAGGATATTTTTGACTCTCTGCTGACATGAGCTATCGAGCCCAGTTGAGAAAACCCTCTGAGTGAAAACAAACAAAAACTCACCAGAACAAATTAGGGACAGGGTACTTGGACACAGTGTAAGTGTTGTGAAACCATCAGAACATGAGGATTTAGGATGTTCCTTAAAGCGCCTTAGAGTTTCTGAAAACACTCCTTGGGAAGTGTTTTGTTTTCATGGAAAAAGTTGTTCCATGCCTGACAGCATGAAGAAGCACATGAGGACCGGAGGCTGTGAAAACATTTTTTGGCTAAAGCCAAGCTGGTAGCAAAAGTCTAAAAATCGTGTTTTCACGGGTCTTTCATAGTGTGCAAACATTTCTAGTCTTTATGAAATTAAGAATGATACAAAGCAATTGACATCTCTGTTGCCTCCAAGGGAAAGCTAGATTTTGCAGAGTTCTGGCATATATCAGCGTGTGATTTCTTCAGACCAGCATCTCAGCTGGAATACACTACTATTGCAGAGTTCACCTGATATGCTTTGGTTCATCCATTCAGCAATTCTTCATTAAACTCTCATGAGAGAGGATCAGTCAGTCAGTCAGTCAGTTCAGTCGCTTAGTCGTGTCCGACTCTTTGCGACCCCATGAATCGCAGCACAGCCTCCCTGTCCATTACCAACTCCCGGAGTTTACCCAAACCCATGTCCATCGAGTCAGTGATGCCATCCAACCATCTCATCCTCTGTTCTCCCCTTCTCCTCCTGCCCCCAATCCTTCCCAGCATTAGGGTCTTTTCCAATGAATCAACTCTTCGCATGAGGTGGCCAAAGTATTGGATAGCCATGGCCAAATTGATTTACCATTTATATATAAGTAAAACCAGCACATTGGTTTTAATGATACAACATAATAGATTTCAGGTGCACAAGATAATAATTGGATGTGTGTGTCTACTGGGAAATGATTATAAGTGTAGTGAACATCCATCACCACACAGTTACAGTTTTTTTGTGTATGATGAAAACTTTTAAGATCTACTTTCTTAGCAACTTTCAAATACACAATACATACCATTGATTGTTGTCACCATATGAACATTACATGCCCAGATTTAAATTTTTAGCAAGTCACCATAGTGTAGAAGCATAATGAAACCTGTGTGTGTTAGTTGCTCAGTCATGTCTGACTCTTTGCCACCCCATGGACTGTAGCTCGCCAAGCTGCTCTGTCCATGGAATAGACAGAGTGCAAGAATACTGGAGTGGGTAGCCATTCCCTTCTCCAGGGGATCTTCCCAACCCAGGGACTGAACCTGGGTCTCCTGCATTGCAGGTAGATCTTTGTCATCTGAGCCACCAGAGAAGCCCATAATGAAGCGTATTCAATTCTAATTCTACCTTTAATTTGTATCTGAAAGAACAGGCAGGGCAGGATACATTTTAGTTTGTCAGCTAGATAAGCTGGATATTACCCATTCAGGATATGAAACAGAACAGGGAAGATTACAAAGATTTTGAAATTTTGTTGTTGTTGTTTAGTCGCTAAGTTGCGTCCAGCTCTTTTGCAACCCCATGGACTTGTAGCCCTCCAGGCTCCTCTGCCCATGGAATTTTCCAAGCAAGAATACTAGAGTGGGTTGCCATTTCCTTCTCCAGGGGATCTTTCTGACCCAGGGATTGAACCTGCATCTCCTACATTGGCAGGCAGATTCTTTACCACTGAGCCACCAAGGAAGCCTTGAAATTACAGATGAAAACCACCAGATATGGGATTAGCAGCATTTTGATGCAGGTGAAGTGAAACTAACTTAGAGAAGAGGAAAAAATGAGAATTTCAGCAATCAGGTTACATGAAGAGCAGGTTACAGCAGAACTGAGCAGAGCCAGGCTGGGCCAGGATGTCCTTAGATAATCAAGCGCGGCCTTACTGGCACAGTTATTATCCCAGAGGGGACCTGCTCGAACAAGCCCATTTCTGCTGTTGTACAGTGTGACCTTTGGTCCTTTCATTTTCCCTTCCCTCATTGAAGAGGCAAGAGCCATGGCATAATGGGAAAGGGCACCTGCTTTGCAGCCATCCCTCCCTGGATTTGAGTCCTGCTCTCTCACTTAACCAGCCAGCTGTGCGATTTGTGTGAGTTTCCTAGGCTTTATGCCTCCAACTTTGCTTCATAAAATGGGCCTGGTGATGCTCACTTCACAGACTGGAATATACTTGACTCCTACTAGCTAATATCTCTTGTAGAGACATCAAGGCCATTTCTTGTTAGACAAAGTGAACCAACTGGCATCATAAGTCAGAAATCCCTCAGTAACTGTTTAGCACTAATTATAAGCCATCTTAGAATTAAGAACACCAACACTGTAAATCAACTATACCTTCATAAAAAATAAATTATAAAAGATAGTACTATCAGCATATAGTTAGGCAGTTACTAGCCACTAATTCTTCCACATTTAAACATTTTATAGTGGTGGTTTGCTTAGAGTTTGAAAAACAAAAAGAACTTTAGATTTTGTAAAGAAATGATAGGTTGCTTTATTTCAGAAAAGACAGCTAGCTGAGTAGTGTTCTAAGAAAAACAGACAGTTTTTGAAAGTACTTTACATGGAATGAATAGTGAAAGGGCTAAAGCACAGGGGGAAAGTGGATTATTACTTTAAAGTATGTTCAAATAATATTAAAAACCTTACTGTAAGTATTGTGTTGGTTTTGCAACTGAGTGCCAGGGCTTGTCTTCCTTTTCAACCCACAAAGATCCCAGCACCTGCAGTTTGGATAGTAACAGATCAAATATTTTGTAATCTGAAGTAACTCAATGGAAGCTTTGGGATGAACATAAAACTCAAGGTCCCCATCTTCCCTGTTTGCCTCAGGCTATAAACAGACCAAATTCAGCCGAACCTAAAGTAACTTGATTACGACCTGGCAGCCCCCTCAAGCTGTGGCTGCCCTCACTCTCTTTGGCAGCCAAGAGAATTTAGTCTTCCCTGACTGTATCCATCTCCTCTGCGCCCATTCACAGCTCAGCCTTCCACGTTTCCTGCCAGCCTCTTGAAATTGCTCTCGGCATGGAGCTCACTGTAGACTTAAGAGGAAGAAGCTCCCCCGTGGTTCCTGTAGGGCTCCACATCGTCCTGGGCTGATATTCTAGGAACAGCCCTCTGCGAGCCCCGCCGGTGGTCAGAGCCTCATCCTGTCACCGACCCCTGCCCTCTGAGGTTGAAAGCAGTGTGCATTGGGCTGAGGGGTGGGGCAGGAGCAGGCATCCTTGGAAAGACAAAGGACACACGCCTGGGAGTCACACACTTAGGCTGGGAAGGAAACGGGTCTTTTGTCATCAAAGCCTGTGTTCATTCTCTAAGAATTCATTTGTATTTTGAATAATCAGAATTTCAAATTGTCTGAGTGCCTTAAAGTCACCACGATCGTATTCGTTTAATTTCTGTGAATAGATTAATGTGTTTGTTTTACAATGGTGCCTGGGTTTTCATTTGAAAAAATTTACAGGAAGAGCCTCTCTGTCTTTAGTGGACTTCCTAATTACACTAATTTTATGTGATTGATATATTAGGCTCTGGGGAAAGGGAAAACAGGGGCAGGGAGGCCACAATACAATCCCTTATTCTCAGCTCCAGACAGCACAGGAAATCCTCAATTAAATTGTACCACTTCCCTCAGCACTCAATAAAACTCATGCATTATATTTAATATCTTTAAACTCATTTGTAATAATGATTTTATGTGAAGTGAATTCATTCCTTCTAGACCTTCTTTTTTTTTGTTCTTGTTACCAAGGAATGTGTGCTTCCGGTGAAACATCAAAATTCGAGAAGAATAAATCATGATAAATTCAAGTTTCCTTCTGTTTCCCTTAGGTTTTCATTTAGAAAACTTTCTGAAATGTTTTCTCTCAGTTTAGGAAGGGAGATAAGAGGACATCTCCTCACTCAGAGCCAGAAAACTGTGCACTTAATATTGTGCTGGGACTTTTTTCTTGACAGGACCGAGAGGGATATGAGGGTCCCCAGACCCAGAGAGGATGCAAATGCCACAGGGCAGCATCTCAGACGAGCGAGAGACTCTGGGCCTGGTTATGCTGTAGCATTTTTTCTTGTGGTGCAAGGTCTGACTGAGAACAATGTTTGCCTTGTGCGTGCCCTGTCAGGAAGAGTGGCTGGACCCTGACAATTAGCAACTTGGCATGCAGCCTTCTGAGTCAGTGGCCCAGTTAGGGTCTGGAATGATTTTCCTCCCACCTCTGCTCCCCAACCTGGCCTGTGCCACCACCCAGGTGAACGTTAGCTGAGGAAGAGCTGTTCGTTCTGGGAAGTGTTCCTTTCACCTGTCATCCATGGCTGAGCAGCACAGGACCTAGGGGCCTGGGTGGATCACAGCTGTGAGGAGCACATTCACTTTATGGTGAGCATCTGAGAAGTGCCAGCCCCACCTGTAGGATCAGCTCATACTGCTGAGGAGGATGGACTAATCCCGTCCAGTTCCACTGTTCTCTACTCTGACCTGTCCCTGGGCATTCCTTCGTCCAGAACTGTGTATGTGTGACCCTCTGTGCGCTCCTTACCTCACTGAAGTGAGTATTCAGGACTGTGTCCTGACATCAACTGGCTTGCAGGCTTAGCACCAAGTGCTGTTCCCATCCTGGTAAAGAAAGGAGAACTTTAGGTTAGACTAAAGACAAAAAAATAAATAAATAAAAGATTCAGAGCAAAGTTCTTTCCAAAAGTACTATTTATTTAGATGAGTATTTTTTATAATTTTTTTTAAATCAGAGGATAAATACTTTATAATAGTGTAATGGTTTTTGCTGTACATCAACCTGATGAGTATTTTCTCTCTCAGAGGGGCACTGAGTTTAGGAAGGGTAGAACCCTTGACAAACATATCCCTTTCCTACATCGTCAAAATGTTCTTGGAGACTCTAAGAAATCCTCCTAATTCTGTAAGTCTCCAAACGTCCAGAGCTTCTCTGTGGTAGAAGACGAACAAATGGCTAAGAGGGTATCATTTCTCAAAATCCTGTAATCCTGACTGTCTCCCATGTGATTCTGAGGAAGGAGGAAGGAACGGGGTTAATCATCAGGATCCGGGTACTCTAGTGGTCTAGCAAGACTTCTAGATGTCCAGGATACTCATTAAAAATCTTCTCCAAAAAGCTCATCAATTTTAACGACATTTTTAGCCTCAAAAGATTATTTGGTTACAAAATTAGCCTAATGATTATTGCACATATGAAGATAATATTTTAGCACTAAATTTAATTTATACTAATGAGAGAAAATTGCTGTTAGTCTCAATATAGATTATTTTTGACTACTTCAAAATATGTTTTGAAGTTCCTTAATCATCTTGTTAGCATCTTGTATACTCAGAACGTTGTATTACCCAGACCACTGACATCAGGCCTTAGCTGCCCATAGGAAAAAAGGAGTAGACTTTTATCTTCTGGCACCCCTTTGCATTGAAAACATACTCTGCACAAAATGAGTGCTTAATAAATAATGAATTAATTGGCAGGGACCATTTAAGGTGAAGGAATTGGCAACCCACTCCAGTGTTCTTGCCTGGAGAATCCTAGGGACGGGGGAGCCTGGTGGGCTGCTGTCTATGGGGTCGCACAGAGTCAGACACGACTGAAGCGACTTAGCAGCAGCAGCAGCAGCAGCAGCAGCATTTAAGGTGCCAAGAGCTTTAACTTAATATATTTGTGATTTAATATTTAAGCTTTGCTTTTGTGTTTAGAAGGGAAATAGAGGGAAATGTGGGCTATTTGTTTGAAAGGAGCACTCGAGTTTTAAATCCTAGCTCCCAGCCATGGATTTGGACAGGTTAGCAATCTCTCTAGGATCCTATCTGAAACTTAGCTATAAAAGGCAGATAATGATACTTTCTCACAGAGTCACTACAGGGATTGGCTATGATCACCTGTGAAAACACCAGCACAGGACATGTTCTGAGTATAGCAAATGACATTCCTTTCCTTCTATCTCTACGTGGTCCAGTTGATCCATCCTCTACACGGTTAACAGAAGAGTTGTAATAAACATTCAGGCAATATGTTTCTTCCCTTAAGTTATAGTAGAAGGATAAAATAAATATATTTACCCACTCATACGTTGCTCAGCCCATTCATTCAACCTTTAACCAACACTCTCTGAGTACCTAAATCTGTCAGGTATGGTACGAAGCAATGGGGTTTACAAAGGAATTTAAGACACAGTCCCTCCTTTGAAGAACTTATCCATTCTCCTCTTCATCTACCTTCATCTGTGGAGATAAAGGAGAAGTAGATCAAAGAGTTGAGGGAGGGGAAATATAAAAACAAAAAGAAAAATTTTAACAGAAGTTCTTAAAATGTTATTGATATAAAAATGAAGAATTTATTAAAAATAATAATAGAGCTAGTTATGCTGTATATAATACACTAGAGAAAATTGTGGCATATCCTCATTTAGTTAAGGCAAAATTAGTTTTTGTTTTGTGGCATGTACTCTGAAGTTTCCAATGAAGTAAATAATATTTTGTTGTTTACCCCACTCTATTTTCCTAGTGTTTCTTTGAATTGATCTTGTCTGAGTTAACAGACATTTTCTGGAATATAATTAGTTGATATCATCCAATTCATAACTCTTCCTTTTCAAAAACTGTTCCCATCATTGTGATGAATAGCATTATGTTCCTTTATACTCACCAGGTATGTTGATATTGAAGTTAGGATGTGTCCAGAGTGATGGCTTCTGAAGTCCCCTTCACACATTTTTGCTCTCTTTTGAGACTATCTTTTCCCAGCTTTAAGTTTTAGATCAGGAACGAAGCCTGAATCTCTCCCAGGCATATCTATTAGTGATCTGCTACTGAATAAGAAATACCTATACTTCAGTATTTGCCTGACTTGGGAAAAGAAGAGAAGAGATACTCATTAGATTTGCTTCAAAATGTTGAAAGAATGGCATAGGCAAAAGTGTTTTTGCAAACTCCTTTTTGCTGTCTTTGTCATCCCCACAGTGTGGGAGGGAGCTTAACTCTGACAGCTGTATGCAGTGAGGAATTTTTACCATTCTCACCTGTAATTATCTGTCAGTGTTGGTAGCATGATTTTTTAATATGGAGATGGATTTGTTTTAATGGGGAAAAAACTCTTTATACCTCAAACAGCATATATTTTTGTGGGGAAAAAATAAGACAATCTGATCATTAAAGCTATTGTTGGTATGGACCCTGTTCTTGATCCCAGCATAATCCAAACTGATCCCTAAAGAACATTTATTCCCTAGGAGGTTGCCCTTCCTCCCTTCCATTAGCGTCCTGCCAGGAAGTCCCAACTGGCTGTACCTTAAGAGCCATGAAGACCGAGGAATAGATGGCACCATGCTCCAAGTCACAGCTGCCAGCAGTTCCAGTGGCCTCTGTGGGGCACGCATCTCCTTGCCCTCTTTCGCTTTAGTCTCTTAGGTGCCCATGCTCAAGCCCTTCAGTGTCTTGCCATGAGGCCTTTGAGTGAGGCCCATCATATCTGATTCCTCACCTAACAGTCCGAGATCTTTGTCCTCTTCTTCCATTCAAAATAAACAAATAGCCCAGATGATAATATGTCAGAAATTACCTTTAGTGTCTCTGCGGCTCTTAAGCAAGTTAGGCATTAAAATAGAACATACAGACCAACAAACAATAAGCAAGTCATTAGGTAAAAACAGTTATTTTTTTTAAAATATTTTGATCATCAAGGGCCATTTTCTTTTTTGTTAACAGGCACTTTCAGTTTTGAAAGATTGCATCTATAAAGAAGACTGCACACTACCTTAACTAAAATTGACATCCTCCTTAGGCTTCTCTTCATATCACACAAATATATCCACTTTCACTACAGTAATAGACATGTTTTCTATTTTTATTATTTAAGGACAGAAGTAATAATCTATCACAACTTTAAGAAACACGAGATTATAAATGGGGATTTGCTAACTAAGTTAATATTGTTCCAACCAAATATGAAGAACTTTGACAATTTTGGGGGGCTATGAAGATTTATCATTTCAATTTAGCTTTTTAAAGATATAAAAACTGCAAGATTCCTCTCCCTCTCTGCAATTACTGTTTTTACTAAACTCCAAGTTTCCAAGCTCCTCAGGTTAAGGATACCTGGTTAGAGTTTGTCAAAAATAAACTTAGATTTTTTACTGCCTCATTTCTTGCAGCAGCTTGTTTCCATGGGTTGATGCTAACAGAGCAGTCAAAAAGATACAAACATGATTTCCTGTGATCCTAGTACACACGAAGTGTGCCAGGATCATTGTCCTACATAGCCTGGGATGGAAAATGTAGGAGGGAAAAAAAGGGTCAGAATGACAAGGACTTGAATTGAAAGAATGAGCAAAATTCAGCTTCTCTTCTATAGATTTTTTTCACTCTAAGTGCCATTCATAGAAATTTGGTATCCATGGAGATGAATGCAGTACATGCTAAGGTTACATATTCTCTGCAGATACAGCAGGCTGGCTATCCAATCTGACGCTACATTTAGAAATAGCAGAGGGAAAATGTTTGAGAAAAGTGTTGAATAATTAATTGAGTACCTGTCACATGCAGGGAACCAGGATTTGCACAATGAAGGATACAAAATATAAAACAAATGATCATATGAATATGGACCATTTGTGTCCAGGTAGGAGTCTCAGCTACCTTTAGCATTCTAGCTTTTCTTAAAGCTGTAATACTATCTATGAAAATATGAGAAAATGTTCCTATCATAAATTTGCATTTTAACCCCTGCTTTGGGAGAAAACAAAATGTTGTCAAACATAAGATGGAATTTTCCTGAGACATATTTATAATTGAATGATAAACAAGAAAGCAAGAATTCCCAGAAATTGCATATCATAACAACCTTGCAGGGTGGGTAACCAGAAATGAGGCAAAACTGGGGGGAGATGGAAATAACTGAGAGAAGTAAGTGTTCTACAGCCTGATGCTTTAATCAGGGTAAGAGAGCTGTCACGGCAAGAAGAAAAGAGTGTGTTCAGAGGAAGAGAGGGGAAGGAAACAAGTAGTTGGAATCAAGAACTCATTCAAGAAAGCTGATGTAGGTTATGACCAGGAATGGGAAGTTCATGGTGATTTCGGTGGGAATCAGGGGAGAAGGACCCCTTGGGAGTTAAGGAGTTCCCTGGACTGCAATTCTGTCTGAACTCAATGTTAAATCGTAGAGATGCCAGCTAGAAAAATACCATGAATTCTCAGCGGAACTGGGTGAGAGTTCTGGCATAGCCGTGGGGAATAATCCTGGGAAAGAATTAAAAGCTTTCCATTGTTCTAATTGTTTGCTCAGGTCCTGGCGCAATGGGTAAAGAATCTGCCTGCTGACGTAGGAGATGCAAGAGACTTGGTGTTCGATCCCTGGGAGGGGAAGATCCCCTGAAGTAGGAAATGCAACCCACTCCAGTATTCTTGCCTGAAAAATTCCATGGACAGAGGAGCCTGGTGGGCTACAGGCCATTGTGTCGCAATGAGTTGGACACGACTGAGCACACACTACTACTATTGTCCTATTAGACCCAGGGAATGATATATTTGGATCAATTCTATAGCTTCTTAAGAAACAAAAAAGTTAAAAGTCCCTGCTGCTTATTCATTGGTCAGCCAGGTGTATGATTTGGAGAAGGTGAGGAAGTCTGTATTGATTTAAGATCATGTCACATAGAAAATGTGGCAATGAAATTGTGTCATGGCAATTGCCAGGCATAGGAGACAACGGGAGAAAACAATTGACCACTCTAGAGAAAAATGCATCCTTATTTTCAATCCCTTGTTAAAACATGTCCCAGGCTATTCTTTAACCTGAGAATCAAGAATATTTTCCTGTTGACAGATGTCTACCTCAATAAGTAAGCTGAAAGAGTCACCCTAGTCATATAAAATGTTGTATGTATGTGTCTTTATGTTCACGTACTAAACACTGGAAATAGTTTTCATGCCACTAATTAATTTTGCATGTGATTTATTTGACTTAAACTTTTTTTTTTAATTTCACGTAACACATGAATTATGGCCAACATGGCAGATCCACACTGTACCTAGGCGTCTCTACTTGCCCGTCTCTTCAGATAAATGTTCAAAGTTGCCATAGTGTGATTGTAAATCTGAAGAAGAAAGTCATCACATGCCCCTGGGTGTTTTGTTTTTTTTTACAGAGAGATTCTGAAGTCTATGTGGTATGGACTTAGCCATACCTAGGTAGGTCAGATAATACTAAAAGTTCGTCATCTCCTCGGGCATGAAGCTGCAAGATGCACACCCTTGTTCTATTTCTTGAGTGATTGGTTAAAGCCAGTTAGTGACACTGGGATAAGAGACCTAAGATAAATAAACTGGCCCCTCCCTTAATACAGGATCTGTTTCTCAGGAAATATCTGGTTTGCTATCATTAGAAGTATCTACTTCTCCTTTTACTGCATACACCCACGTTATGCCAGTTCTGCATGTATTCCCATTGTTCTTCTGAGGTCTCCCAAATAAATGTAAAGGTGGAGTTTCCGGCTGCTAGCAAGCCTCCCTGAGATGTAATTTCTTACAGCTTTACTTTAATGCTAGGTGGAATATTTGTTCCAATGCCCCTGCCCATCAAAACCTTTGTCTTCTTGCAAAATAAGAGCCCCGTGCATTGGTCACTCATTAAAGTTTCCAATTTCTGTCCCCTGGGTTCACATAATCTGGATTCCCAGAACAATTTAACTGCTCCTGGGTTACTGGCTATGCAGCTGTAAGGACTTCCTTTCAGTCTTTTTGAATTATATCCTTTGACTTACACATAAATTCTCTACCCACTCTCACTTGTTCGTCAATTCAGTCATTAAAGAGAGCTATGTATTGATGGCATCAGGTTCTGTATTAGGTGCTGGGAACATATATCTAGTTAGACTTAGTCCAATGACATCATAAAGCTTACTGCCTAATGGAGGTATATTGTTGTTTTTCAGTTGCTAAGTCGTGTCTGACTCTGCAACTCCATGGACTGCAGCACACTAGGCTCCTCTGTTCTTCACCATCTCCTGGGGTTTGCTCAAATTCATGTCCATTGAGTCGGTGATGCTATCCTACCATCTCATTCTCTGCCACCTCCTTCTCCTTTTTGTCTTCAGTCTTTCCCAGCATCAAAAAGTTTTTTTTCCAGAGAGCTGGCTCTTCACATCAGGTGGCCACAGTATTAGAGTTTCAGCTTCAGCATCAGTCCTTCCGGTGAGTATTCAGGGTTGACTTTCCTTTAGGTTTGATCTCTTTGCAGTCTAAGGGACTCTCAAGAGTCTTCTCCAGCACCACAATTTAAAAGCATTAATTCCTCAGTGCTTAGCTATCTTTATTTTCAACTCTCACATCAGTACATGACTACTGGAAAATCCATAATTTTGATTATATGGACCTTTGTAGTGGTCTCTGCTTTACTGAAAAGTCTCTGCAAAGTGGTCTCTGCTTTACTGAATACTTAAGAAAGCTGTGTATGTGCTTTCTCAAAATAAAATGCTTTCCTACTTACTAGAAGACTACCAAAAAATAATATGTGAGTTGAACTTTTCTTAAATGGAATTCAGGTTTTAAATGCCCTGATGCAGCTTGCTATTTTAGGGAATCCTGTAAGGTTAATAATTAAACTTTAGTTTTAAAATTTTTATTATGAATCTGAACTTTTGCAATGATAAATTTTCTTTAATGTTGGAAACTTTCATAAATAGCTCAAAAAAGTCCAGCATTTCAAAAAATTCATAAAAGTAAACATTTATTAATATAAATGGAATCTCTATTTTAAATGCTCTCAGGGCAATTGTGATTTATAAAGCAATCCTGATATAACAACACAAAGAACGTAATTAACCATTAACTTATTTTTAATAAGTTAGGACTTTCAAATTATAATTTCTGTGTTACAAATGCAAAAAATTTAGCAATATAAACATTTAATCAATAGGAAAAGCAAAATGAAAATTACGGGAAAATGTATGTTGATTCAATGAAAAGAAACACACTAACAGTTCATTACACAAGACCTTTTTACCTCTTGTGTTTGAGGAAGCAAATTCCCTCGAAGTCTTTGCCTTAGAATCTCTGTTCTGCCATGTATTACTCAGTTAGGGCTACCATAACAAAATACCATGAACTGATGGCTTAAACAACAGAAACACTCACACTGCTGGAGGCCAGAAATTAAAAACCGAGATGTCAGCAGGGCTGATTTTATTCTGAGGCGTCTCTTTTGGATGTTAAACAGATGTCTTCCCCTCTGCTATCTATAAGTGTTCTAATCTCCTCTTCTAATAAAGACACCTGATTTGGGATTAAGATCCCATTCTTACAAATTCATTTTAACTCAATTACCTCTTTAAAGCCTCTAGCTCCGAATGTAGTCACATTCTGAGGTTCTGGGGTTAGGGCTTCAGTCTATGGACTTGAGGGGCACAACACAGCCCATAACACATCTCTAGATTAGAAAATTACATTTTACAAATAACTAGCAATGCAAGCTTTTTTTCCTCCTATAAAAACTTCAGTGTAGAGTAGGTTATCAGATAACTGCTATATTCACAGTAGACACTTTCTGAAAATCAGTTGATGAGATGATAACAGTGCCTATGTTGGACAGCAGAGAGCAGAAGAATGAAAAATGGGCCCCCAAAATGAATGGAAAATGAGTGGAGAATTGGGTTAGAAAATGCTGCCAAGGAGCTACCTACAGGAAGGTATGCTCACAGGTAGCTGGATGAAGGTGGGGAGGGCAGAGCAGCAGAAAGATCTCCTGATGCCTGCAGGCTGAGAAGGAGTCCAATTACACAGGAGGAAGTGTGTAACTGAAGCCAAATTGTGATTTACAAATTCGCCCTGGTGGGGAATGGTTAATATTAAACATTAAATGCTAGAGTTTAGAAGTTCTTTACTTCTTGCTTTCCAGTTGTTCTTTCTGTTTGATGTTTTTGCCATGGTTCCAAGCTGAATTAGCACTTTGGCGGAACGATCTCAAAAAGCTGATTTAGGAAATAGTTTTGCTGAAAGAACAGCAGTGGTACGAGGAAAAGAGAAAAAGATCTTAAATGCATAGGAGGAAATCTGGTAGTGGGGCAATACTTCTCTTCTGCCAAATTTAAGTAATTCATTCTTAACGTATTTTTTGCTGATGATGTAAGCCCTGGCTCATGATAGGTGCTCAGCAAATATTTGTAAATATTATTAATATTTACTTTATACTTACCAATAGCTTTCCTGCAAAGAAGTAAAAATTCCATTTTCAAAGGTATTAAGATGTGCTCTCATTGCCCTCAC
Source organism: Giraffa tippelskirchi (assembly GCF_054371585.1). Lineage (NCBI taxonomy): Eukaryota > Metazoa > Chordata > Mammalia > Artiodactyla > Giraffidae > Giraffa > Giraffa tippelskirchi. The sequence continues at coordinate 137,850,581 of NC_137283.1, forward strand.
TATCCTCTCGCCCACAAGGAGAAGGATTCATGGGCAGATAGGGTTACAATGAAGCAGAAAAGACAAGCTGGCATAGAAAATAGCATCAGTTGTCAGGAAGAGTGAGTTGTAATTTGGAAGGGAGGTGTGTGCCAGAAGGCTCGGGTCAGATTGAGCATGAAGACTAGAACCCTAGGGGCTTTGAACCAGGAGAGATAGGCTAAGAGGCTGATGAGCTGGTCAGCACTCCCTGAGGATGTTAGAGGTTATACCTCTTTTTCTAAAGTCTTAAAACTTCTGAATTTTGAAACCGTGGGTGTTTTCCCTTTCTCAAAACACAATTTTGAGGGGTCTTATGATACAGGTTCTTTTTTAGGTTCTTTTCTACCTAAGTTGCTACTTTCCCCCCATATTTTTGCAGGCTCTCTTCCTTTGCCTACCTCTTAAATATCGGTGCTCCTTTTTCCCCCCAGACCCTCTTTTTAAAATATATCATATTATATATGTTTAATGCATATCATGTATGTTTTATATAGGTTGAAAATATCTTTAAAACTATCCCTTGGCCTTAAACTTTATTTTAGTGGCTTGGATCGTGCAGAAGACTTTAATTTTAGTGTAAGATACCTTATCAACTTTCTTTGTGGCCGTTGCTGTTTTGTCTTTTTGAAGAAGGTCTTCGCTACTTTGAGATCACATGTATCCATCCAATCATATATTTTCCAACAATTTTAACGTTTTGATTTGTCATGTTTTAGTCGTTAACTATAGTTTCTATTTGTAAATGTTTTTTTAGAATGAATCTAAGTTTAAATTGTTTGGACGTTGTATGTTGCAAATGAGTGGCCTTGTCTCAACATCATTTACTAAGTAAATTCTTTCTTCACTCATTTAAAATAACATCTTTATCATGTACTAAGTTCTGGTACAAGTAGATTCTCTTTTAGACTTTATTATGTTCCACTGGTTTATTTTTCTATTTATTTATGCTTCCCTGGTGGCTCAGTGGTAAGGAGTCCTCCTGCAATACAGAAGATGTGGGCTTGAACACTAGGTTGGGAAGATCCCCTGGAGAAGGAAATGAAAATCCACTCCAGTATTCTTGCCTGGGAAGTCCCATGGACAGAGGAGCATGGCGGGCTACAATCCTTGGGGTCGCGAAAGAGTCAGACACAACTGAGCAACTAAACAACAACAACAACACATCAATTCCATAATGTTATAATGTTTAGAGCTAATTGTGCTCAGTTGCTCAGTCATCTCCAACTCTTTGGGACCCCTTGGACTGTAGCTTGCCAGGTTCTTCTGTCCGTGGGGATTCCCCAGGTAAGAATACTGGAGTGGGTTGCCATGCCCTCCTCCAGGGGATCTTCCCAACCCAGGAGTCAAACCCAGGTCTTCCACATTACAGGTGTATTCTTTACTGTCTGGGCCATCAGGGAAGCCCCTTATAGCTAATTGTTAGGTATAAAAGGTGTTCTGTTTCCCTCTCAGCAGATTAACATGTTCCATCCTGAAATACATTTTTCCTTAGATTCCATAATACCATCAGTTCAGTTCAGTTCAATCACTCAGTCATGTCTGACTCTTTGCAACGCCATGGACTGCAGCACACCATACTCCCTGTCCATCACCAACTTCTGAAGCTTGGTGAAACTCATATCCATTGAGTCGGTGATGCCATCCAACCATCTCATCCTCTGTCCTCCCCTTCTCCTCCTGCCTTCAATCTTTCCCAGCATGAGGGTCTTTTCAAATGAGTCAGTTCTTCACATCAGGTGGCCAAAGTATTGGAGTTTCAGCTTCAGCATCAGTCCTGCAATGAATATTCAGGACTGATTTCCTTTAGGATCGATTGGTTGGATCTCCTTGCAGTCCAAGGGACTCTCAAGAGTATTCTCCAACACCACAGTTCAAAAGCATCAATTCTTCAGTGCTCAGCTTTCTTTAGAGTCCAACTCTCACATCCATACATGACTGCTGGAAAAACCATAGCTAAAGACCACAACACCATATTCTCATCTTTTTTCTCTCGTGTTGCCTCTTTGCCCATACTTTTATAGGCTTTTCTTCCTTTGTCTACCCCTTAAATATTAGGGTTCCTTTTGGTTTTTCCCCAGATTCTCTCCTATCATCATGCAAGACACACTTTCTGAATGATCCCATTGGCTCATATGACTTCTTTCACCAATATTATGGTGTCAAAACCTCTAAACCTAGTTTTTCTGCTGAGTTTTATAACAACATATCCATCTTCACTTTGATGTTGAGTTCAAAACTGAATGTACATCTTCCCTGCCAGACCTAACTCAACAAGTGGCACCATTTGTCATGCCTGAAACTTGAGTGCCTTCTTTGACAGTTTCATTCCTTAGCCTCATCCCACAGTAAATCTCTCATCTCTTACCTTCAATCCATCACCAGATTATATTGATGACATTTCCTAACCAACTGTTAAATCTGTTCATATCCCCTTTCCACATCACCACCACCCTATTCCAAACCACCATACTTTCTTTTCTGGTCAAGCCACCAGACTTCCTTTTTCTGGTCTCCATACAACTGTCAAACTAATATTTCAATAAACTAACATTTCAGTACGGATCTGGTCATGTTGTTTATTGTACAAAACTCTTCACTATGTCCCCATTTTTCTTGGATGAAAGTCCAAATTTCTGAATATGATTAAAAATCCGCATACTGTCTTCACTTTTTTCACTATAGCCACACTGAGCTCACTTTGGTCCCAAGAATGAACCGTACTCATCTTCACCTATCTGTCTTTGTGTTATCATCTCAGCATGCAGTATTCATGCATGCCTGGTGCCCCCTATTTCTATTGGCATTTCTCCTTACTTATCTCAAGTATTCTTCTTTTTACCAGAATACCTTTTACTTATCTTTAGACTTCAGATGTGGCTTTGTTCAGGGAGAAGCCTTTTGGGGTTAAAAATCTGGTGTTCATTTCTTCCCTAAATACTCTCAAACTATCCTGACCTTCCCCTCTCATATATTTCACCATAGTGTAATCACCAGTTTAGTTGTCTGTATCCAGCATGAGACCATTTAGCTAGTAGTAATTCAGTAGTGTTATTTTAATTCCCTAGTCACAAGTCTTTAATAATCCCTCATTCCTTAATCAGTAAAGGTCAGATGACAGATTTAACTTTCTACAATTTTTCACTAATCTACTATGTTGGGGTTGCAACATATTATTCCTTTCCCATGTCTCATATTCCCATTATACTTAAACTAACAGGTCAGTCCTTCAACCTAACATGTGTTTCCCTGGTCCAGGATAAATGAAATGTCCATCATTATGCATTCTTCCCAAATTCCCCCATGTAGAAGTAATCTCCTCTTTCTCTGAATTTCCACTGTGTCTTTTTACTTTCAGAGCCTTTGTTGCATCTTTCCTCTCATTACTATTATAAAACATAGTCTTATTTTTGAAGCCAAGTATATAACTTTTAAAGTTAGAGACCACATCCTCTTGATCTCTGTCATTCCCCAGTAGTATGTTGAACATTAACCACTGGGTTCTGCCTGTGATATATACTCAGTATTTCTTGAACAAATTTAACATCTGTAAGGCCACTGAGAAATTTATCTTCCTAGAGATGCAGCAAGAGAAAAATCATATTTTCTATCTATTAATAGAGAAAATAGAGAGTTGAATTATAAAGGAGAGAAAATGACTTAGAGTGGTCATTTCCATGAGTCATGGGCTATTTAAGAGGATTTGGGAAGAAAATGAAAAGACTAGAATAAGGTGACTCCTTTCAGATTATTTTTATAACTAATAAATTTCAGAAAATGTGGCCACTTCAAATACCGTGTTTCAAAGAACACTCCAAAGTATGTATTAAATAATTATGCCTCAGAATACCAGCTAGAATTTTCAACGCAGTAGTCTCAGATGGATATTACTGTGTTTGGTAGAGATGATTAGACAGATATATATATAATCCTTAAAGTTTTCTCGAGCTGCAAGTGGTGAAGTATTTATAGCAGGGAGAGAAGTGTCCCCTCTAGGAAACACTGACACTATATTGAATTTGTTAGGACTCCCTGTTAAAGTAACAAAAAGCCAACTTAAATGGCTGCAGACAAAAACGAGATTTCATTGGCTCACATAATTGACGGGATTACTCCACTCATGTTGTATAACAAAATATCATAGTCTGGGTATTTAACAATAGAAATTTGTTCTCTCATACTTCTCGAAACTGGAAGTCCAAGATCACAGTGCCAGCAGAGTTGATATCTGATGAAGGCTCTCTTCCTGGCTTGTAGATGGCTGCCTTTTGATTATATCCTCACATGATGGAAAGAGCGGATGGTCTGGTGTCTCCTCCTTTTCTTATAAGGTACCATACCTACTGGCTTGAGGGTCTACCCTTATGACCTCATTTAACCTTAACTACCTCCTTATGGACCCTAACTCCAAATACAGTCACATTGGAGATTAGGGCATAAATATGTTTGCGGGGGAGTAGATACAGGGGAGACACAATTCAGTCCATAACACTGACTGTTGAAACTTGACTTCTGAGAGACCACCATATCTTTCTTATGCATCTACCTCTGTGGATACTCCTTTTTGGTCTCTTTTGCTGGATCATTTTCAGTTTCCTAATATCTAAACATTGGGAGTTCCCAGTGTTTAGACCTTGAGTCTATTCTCATTCCCTAAGTGATTTTGTGCACACCCATGACATTCAATACCAGTTCGCCTTTGGTTCTGGACATCTCATAGATATTGTAAAGGTAACATGCTGTGTGGTATCATTTTAAGTCATGACAACTAAACTCAAATATGCCCTCAGTGTTCTTGACCAAAGAGCGCTGCTCTTTACTCTCCAGATGACTAGTTCACATATTCTCTTTTTTCAAACCTCCATCTCTCTCAGTCAATGCTCCTAATTCCTATTCCACTGAGAAATAAGAAGTCACAAAGAACTTTCATTCACAATCTTGCAACCTGACCACAACCCACCTAGCTCTACTTCTATTATTCACTCTGCCTTCTCTCCTGTTTCTATGGGTGAATCATCCATGCTACTTTCTAAAGCCAGTCACCCTTAATTAGTGTTCCATCACTGCTATAATGAATTAACCCAGACTTTCATGGATCCGGAGGTGGACCTTGCTAGGTACTCTGCTTAGAGTCTCATAAGACTAGAAACAAGGGGTCAACTGGTCTGTGTTCCTTTCTCAAGGCTCTGAGGGAAAATCCATTTCCAAGTTCATTCAGGTTATCAGAAGAATCCAATTCCTTGCAGCTGTAGGACCAAGGCGACTTTCCTTGCTGGCTGCCAGCTGTGGGTAGCCCTTAGCTTCTAGAGGCCTCTCTCTGGTCCTTGCACATGGGTCCTACTTCTCAGAGCCAGTTGTGGTGTGCTGAATACTTGTGACATTTGGAATTTCTCTAACTTCTTATTCTGCTTCATCTCTCCTCTCTTTCCAGTCAGAGAAAGTTCTCTGCTTTTAAGGATCCATGTGATGAGATTGAGCATACCCAGATAATCCAGGACAATCTCTCTCTTCTAAAATCCATAACCTTCATTGTATCTTCAAAGTCGCTTTCACCATGTAATGGAATATATTCAACTGATTCCAGGGACTACAGTGTGGACATCTTTGGCAGGTTATTCAGCTTATCACATACTCCATTTGTGCTCCAATAATTTCTCCCTCTGTCCTAGCAACACTAATTATTTCTTTCAACTGGATCTTTTTTGACAGCATACAAGATGCTGATATTTCTCCCATGTTAAAAATGCTTCCTTGATTTCACTTTCTTTCCAATTATTGTCCCCATTTCTCTGTTCTCTTTGGAGGAAACCACCTTGAAAGAATTGCTGTCTACCCCCAACTGTCCTTCCATTCTCTCTTGATCTTTCACCCTTTCTACCATACTAAACCTGATTTTGTCAAGGGCACAAAGGATTACACATTTTAAATTCAAGGGTCAATTTTCAACCTTCATCTAAATTTCATTTTACAAAGCTCACTATTGAAAATTTCATTTGGCTTCCAGGATACCCCAGTCTTATCTTATTTCTTACCTCTTGGTAGCTCCTTCTGAGTCTCCTTTGCTGGGTCTTCCTCATTTCCTGACTACTTAATCTCGGGCTACCTGAAGCTTTTCCATCTGTACTCATTTCCCTGGTAATTATATCCAGCTTCATGGCTTCAAATACCATAAATATACAGTGACTTCCAAAATTATATCTATAGCTTGATATAGATATAGATATCTGTCCCTTGAACTCTAAGCTTATATATTCAACTACCCTTTCCATATCTCCATGTAGACATCCTATAGGGAAAGGTAACACATTCACTGTCAAACTCTTTATCTTCCCTCCAAAGGCTGTTCTTCCCACTCTTGGTCAATGCCAGCGCCAGTTTTCCCTTTAATGGAACCCAGCATATTGGAAATGTTAGTGGCTCCTCTCACTAATCTACCTCCCTTATTCCTAGTGTCCAATCCATTTAAAAATCCTATTATTTCCAAAACCAAAATATAATCAGAAGCCAACAACTTCTAGCCATCAAAGCCATCCTGATTGACACCACTGTGATGTCTGGCTTGTTTTATTTCAATATTCAACATTTATTTCAATATTCAATACCCTCCATCAGTTCCCTTTCGTCCTGTCTGACCTCCACACAGCTACCACAGTGAGCCTGTTAAAGGCTAGTCTGCTTAGAACCCTGCTTCTTTCAGAGTAAAAGCCAAAGTCTTTCCGATGACCAAGAATGCCCTTCTTGATTTGCATCCTGTAGGCCCATTGCCATCTCCTGCTGCTCACCATGCCTCTACCTCAGAGTCTTTGCGCTTGCTCTGTGCCTATTCTTTCCTTATCTTGTTCAAGCATCACCTTTGCAATGAGACCCTCCCTAGATATTCAATTTAAAATTGCTAGCCTCCATCTGACCAATAATGCTTCCTGGTCATATTTTTTCCTCCATAGTATTATCACTATTCAGTGTCCTATTATAAACTATCTCCCCTCAGAAGAATCTAAATTTTATGAGGGTAAGGGCTTCTGGGTTAATCTGTTTGTGCTTTTCACTGGTGCCTCTCCAACACTTAGAACAGTGCCTGGTACAGAGTAGGCAGTCGGTCACTATTTGTTGCTATTGAATGAAGGTCTGGAACCACTCTTCAGTTTATCTCAAAACTAGGTTCTTCTCTTGGTCTTCCCCAAGTCAGTGTGTGGCAACTCTATTTGTTTGCTCAAGCCAGGATCCTGGGAAGTATCCTTGGTTCCTCTCTCTCATACCCCACATTTTGAAATCCTGCCAATTCCACACACACACATACACACACACACACCCTCCAGAATTTGGCCCTCTCATTCTGTCCACTGCTTACACCCAAATTCAAGCTGTTATTGCAATGCCCTCATTATTGGTCTCCCTGCCTCAACTCTGGCTCCCCTAGAGCCTATTTTCCACACAGAAGATAAAGGAAATCACAGGCTTTCTTTACTTCAAAACAGTCTGTTAGGTTTTCTGCTACTGCTAAGTCGCTTCAGTCGTGTCCGACTCTGCGCGACCCCATAGACGGCAGCCCATCAGGCTCCGCCATCCCTGGGATTCTCCAGGCAAGAATACTGGAGTGGGTTGCCATTTCCTTCTCCAGTGCATGAAAGGGAAAAGTGAAAGTGAAGTCGCTCAGTCGTGTCCGACTCTTAGCGACCCCATGGACTGTAGCCTACCAGGCTCCTCCGTCCATGGGATTTTCCAGGCAAGAGTACTGGAGTGGGGTGCCATTGCCTTCTCCGTTAGGTTTTCTACCTGGGGATAAATTCTTATCCTTTACAGGGCCTGTGAGATGCTTCCAGATCTTGTCCCAGACATATCTCCCTGAACCCATCTCTTCCTGTTGTTCGTTGTCTCCCAGCCACTCTGTTTCCCTTCCTGTTTCTTGAACATGCCATATTCACATGCCTCATATTCATCTGCCTGGCAGCAGAGCCACAAATAAGTAAGTAAGCCACCGCTTATTTATTCATTCAGGCCTTTGCTCCCATTTGCTTTAAAACCGTGCATCCCTAATCATCATTTCTTAAACAGCACACACTTGTGCATATGCATACACAAAGATACACCTCTGTGCCCTTATTTTCCTTTATTTCAAAGCCCTTATTATCAACTGACATTATATATTAACCTATTTTTATTGCCTGTCTTCCCTCTTCTCCAAAACCTAAACTACATGAAAGCAGATACCACTTGTTTTGTTCCTACTTCTGTATCTTCAACATCAAATGTGAACCTCAACAACTACAGTCTCAGTTAACTCTAGTATGTAGAATCTCAGACAGCTATCAATACCTTCATTCTCAAAGAATCTGTATTCATATTGGAAAAAGGACTCACCTTTCTTGAAAGTTGCGCTTACCCCTAAAACATTGTATCTAAGGCAATGGAGAAATCAGATTGGTCAGTCTGGGTCACGTGCCCCTTATAGTTCTTTTGGAGGGGAGGGTCTTAAGGGGAAGGTTATCAGTCTCTAGATAGAGGAAGGAAAGTCTCCAAAGGAGGGGTGGGGGAGAGGTTCTGTTAGCAGAATGGGGCGGGGGGAGAAGGGAGAGGATATGGGGGAGGCAGAAACAACAGATGGCCACCACCGGAGATTTTCCAGAGTGGGAAGAGAAATACAGGGATGAGCTGGGGGCCCTGGTAGAGGAAGTCTCCCTAAATAACTGTACCTTCACACACTTTGGGCGAGAACGTGCTGAAGCCCCCGGCATGCTTGTGTGGCATCCCCGTGCCCTGCTTCTTGAATGAGTCCCCGTGGGGAGTTGCAGGAGGGATCTCCCTGGCATGAATAATCCTGACCCTCCACCACAGAAGCTGGAGGAAAGAGAGAAAAGCAGGGACCAGCAGCATAAACATAATTTCTATTCTTCACTTCACAGAACAGCGTTCACCAGCTCATTGGCGCAAGTCTGCCTCCACGGCGATCAAGATTAACAACTCTTTGAGGGAAGGGTAAAAACGAACGAGTTCAAAAACAAGCAACAGCTGGCCAGTGGGCAAAGGTACATACACACGCATTGGGGGAAAAGAGAAATCTTTGCTGCTCTCATCAAGCTCAGTGTTTCTCGTCTTGTTTTGTTTTCGGATACACCTCGCCACAAGGTATTTTAAATTGCTAAAATTTATTCCTGAAAATAGAAAATGTGTCTTGGGTTCTCCTGAGAGTGGAGTGCCCAGGCTCACCACAGGCGCACACACACACACATTCTTCCCATAGCACAGCACTTCAAAATTAATAGCACATGCAGAGGAAAAACTAAACCCTTTGACGTCACTCTTGAAATGAGGAAACATAAACAGAAAAGGCTCCACTCCAGTAAGCTGCCAGAGTTGAAGCCGATTGGTCTCCGCTTTTCCTTGCCTGTGGCAACTGACAGCACCTCCCAGCCCAGCAGGCCGGCTGCCTGCTCCCCCAGCCAGTCGGTGGGTCTGGGCGCTGCAGCAGCCTCAGCTCCATCCCAGCGCTTGCTGGGAGAAACGTGGTGTCTTCACCCACAGAGAATCTCTTTCTACCTTCCTTCTTTCCTTCCCGATCTCTCTGTGTGCTTTCGTCTTTCTTCTTTTTTTTTTTTTTTCTTATTTTTTCTTACTTAATTATATTTGTAATCCTGGATGAAGTTGCTGGATTCCGCAGCACAAGTCTTCATGAACAAGCGGCAGCGCTCAGAGATTTCACGGCATTCAGAGGTCACAGAACTGCCACTATGGTTAAATGTCTTGTTTAATGGTTGAGGTAGGTACGACAGATTTCAGCGGCAACTCATTTTTCTTGAGAGAATCCCAGGAGAGAGATGGCAGGAGTTTTATTTTAAATGAACCTGTATGTATATATTTTTTGGTCTGTGATTGTTACTACAGCAACCAGCTTTTGAATTTCCTTCCTTTTTCTAGGCGAACTGACTAAACATTATCACTTACCCTGAATTAACTGTTTCATTCCAAGCAGCCTAATGAGACACTCTGGCCTTTTCACTGCTCTTTGAGCCCCTCCTGAGAGGGTTGTTTTTTTCCCTTTGGGTTTTTTTTTTTTTTTCATGAATGCAATATTTCTTCTCCAATGTAAATCTTAGGGTTGAGTCAGTTTTTCTTTTTGGTGGGACAGGACAGGAAAATACTGGTAAAGAGATCGGTGAGGGTTGTGGAACAGGGAAAAAGAAATTCCATTTTTCTCTTGAGTTTGTTATGTTGGTTGATAGAAGATGAATAAATTAGTAGGAAGGGAGAAAGAAACTAATAATGAGACCAAAGGTAAAAAAAAAAAAAAAAAACCTATGGAAGATGTGTCTGAAATATGAATTCTTGAGGAAAATGCAATTTATCAATTAGTTGCATTTTATAAAATGTTCTGGATTTGGAAGTCAACAGAGGAGATCCAGGCACTGAGTTATATGATCAAATGACTTAGATCTTGTTATTTATAAAGGAGAATAAAACTTCTTTATTAGCACTGAAAATCTGCTAATTGTCTTCTCCTACAATAGTTGAAAGCAGAGTGAGATATTTAATTATGGACTTGAGTGATTGAGCCTGGGAACTAATTAACCATCTATAGGTTCTGTTCTTCATGTGTTTGGCTAGAATAACTATTAAAATGTTAGACTAAACCTCTTTGCCCCTGAAAGCAGGCATATGCATTTATATACATAAACCACTAAATGTTGCAGCAAGCAGGGCAGTTAAACCCCTTTTTCAATGGCACAATATTATTGTAGGTTGAGGAGAACCTCTTCTAAAAATCATTCCTATCTAGAGTCAATTATTGTAAGAGCAATTCAAGTAATATATAGTTAATATGGATTTCCTTATTATCCTTCTCAAAGTTATGCAATAACAAGTAAGACAGGATTGTTTGAAACCATTACTCTGTATCCAGAAATTCTTGATTTTTGTCAAAGGTTTCTAGTCTCAACATTAAGAAAAAATTTTAAAACGGGGTCATGTTAGCAGTAAGATTAAGCAAGGTGTAAAACACATCGTGCATTTCAAAGAATTATGAAATTAACTGCCTAAGAGTGTAATGTACCAAGTTAAGAACTGCAAAAATATTAGCCCTGAAATGCAGAGGATGTGCTGTGAATGGACAATTGCTTTTCTGCAGTGCCTAGTGGGAAAACAAGGACTTTGTGTGTTGCAAATGCCTAACTGCCGCTCCTCCATTTCCTCTGCTTTATCTTTTATTACTGGCTGGCGAAACAAAGACGGGTGTCAGTAGTTACGTTTTGATTGACATTTTCTCTAATATAATGAAGTCACTTTGTGTATGAAGTAGAAGCTCAAAGTTAACAAGTTGCAACTCCAAAGTCTGTATCCTCTTTATAAGGTTTTTCACCTGATACTGTAAGCTGTCTGGTTTCAGAGTGTACTCTGTTGAACATGAGACAAAATCAGTGGTGACTATATATATGTCAGCCAGTTAACGGGGAGAAACTCTTTTGAATCAAGTTACTTAGGGCAAGGATGGAAAAATCCAAGATGTGTCAGGAGCAGACATCAACTTAGAAAAAATAATTGCCCCAGTACATTTTGTAATGCCTTACATGATGTTCAGCACAAAATTCCCCATTGTCAGTTCTCAATTAATACCTACTTAAAATGTTTGCGGAGAATTTACTATCCTTCATATATTGTAATTTAAATAAATTTCAAATATGGTATTTTCAACTGTCTTTGAAAAAAGTTTTTGATGTTAAAGTCCAACCTGACGTGTAATCTATTTAGGAGGGCATTTCGAACACTGATGTTCTTTTCAGTCAAAGGAACATGTTACCCCAAAACAGATGTAAAAGTAAGTTTCCTCAAAGTGAGATGGTACTGCCTGGGGAATGCCTCTGCCTAGGAATTAATCTTCCAAAGTTGAATTTGTTAACCAGGCTCCAGTCATAGGGGAAGCTGCATGTTGACTCACAGAACATGGTGTTGGAAGGAATCCATTAAACAGTAAACTAATCTCAAGCAAGACCAAAAGGTCTTCATTATATTAAAGAGAAGTATCAAAAGTGAGAATCAGAATAGACTTCAGAGCATCTAAATGTAAAACCTATTAGGTGTTCTAAGTGGTCTAACTCACATTGACTGGTAGCGGGTAATTTATTGAAGGAGGTAGGTAACTTATTGAAGAATCCTCAATGTTCAAAAATTTTTACCCAAAGACTCCACCATCCCATGGATTCAGGTTATTTGTCCCAGAGAAGTTCACAGACAAGCAGGACTCTTTCTTCTAGGAGGTGCATCTAGCTGGCGAGAAAGAGATTTGGCCTTTGGAAATGCAATGAGACCCTTTCTATCAGTGTCTCCCCATGGTGGCATATCTTTTTCTCCTCAGAGCTCCCCCAGGGGCATCCTCATTTTTTCTAAGACTGAGCCTTGGGGAGCATATCTATTGCTCATGTCAGAGCCATGAGGTATTTTACAGGTATCAGGACCATTGACTTTACAAGCATCCTAGTTGACTTTGTCAACATGCTAACTTTGATTCCTGAGGTGATGCATACTTGGTGTATTGTGTGTGTGTCATGTCCGACTATTTGCAACTCCATGGACTGTAGCCAGCCAGGTTCTTCTGTCCATAGCAGTTTCCAAACAAGAATACTGGAATGGGTTGCCATTTGCTACTCCAGGAGATCTTCCCAACCCAGAGATCAAACCCGCGTCTTTTGCGTCTCCTGCATTGGTAGGCAGCTTCTTTACTAGTGTACCACCTGGTATATAAGCAATGAGTCACTTGGTATACTAGCCATCTTTAAAGTGATGATACAGAAGTTTGGGGGAGAAATGGGGGAAAAGGGATGTAGAATGGAATTCTCCAGGCCAGAATACTGGAGTGGGTAGCCTTTGCCTTCTCCAGGGGATTTTCCCAACCCAGGGATCGAACCCAGGTCTCCTGCATTGCAGGCAGGTTCTTTACCAGCTGGGCCACAAGGGAAGCCCAAGAATACTGGAGTGGGTAGCCTATCCCTTCTCCAGCAGATCTTCCCGACCCAGGAATCAAACCGGGGTCTCCTGCAGGCAGATTCTTTACCAACTGAGCTATCAGGGAAGCCCATGTATAACCCAAAGTGGCAATATCTACTATATTCCAGGCATGTTAGAGATCTGAATAAAGAGTACAATGAAATATGTCAACATTCTAGTGTATAATCAAGGCAGTTACACTTTCCCAAGAATCGTTTAGGTATATAGATGATTTAATTTGTACCTAGGAAGAGATTGCATGGAGCACACTAGAAACAGCAGCAGATAGAGATGGGACCAGTGGGCACCCTTATTCAGGCTCTAACTAGTTAGGAAGCACTTGGCTTACCCTTGATCCCACCTGTAAATGAAACTGGTTGTATTGGATTATTTCTTACAGTCTTTTTTTGATAAAACTTTTTGTAGCGTTCTTATTTGGGGATTTTAAAAATTCTATTTGTATATAAAAATGTGAGTGTCAGACTTTTATTTAAAAAATTACTGTATGCTTTCCACATGTCAAGATGTGGATAATGTATTTGTAGTGATATCCATAAAAAATATAATGTTTACGGAGCCAAAGTTTTCCCATTGGTTGATTAAGCTATTTCACAGGTTTGAGATGGTGAATTAAATCAGTGCATTGGTAGTTTCTCCATCATCCACTTGAACTTGGAACCGTAAGAGTTCCAAAAAGCAGGAGTCCTTCAAGAACTCTGGCAGCAACCCCAGATGCCAGTAGCCAGTTGGTACAAGCAAGAAAGTTTCCTAAACTGTGCTGGGCTTGACCACTGATACAGTGTCATATGGCAGGAATGTCCTTTGTGTCAAGAAACCTCCCAAAGTGGCTCAAAAGAACTGTGTGAGTTAAGGTAAATTTCTTCAACTTTGGAGGCCTCAATTTCCTCTGTTTTATGATGAAGCTCTTGGAATACTTCTAGGATGCTTTTTTCCTTTCCAGATTCTGTACTTCACCATGATAGGTTAATAGTGACTCGTTAGCATTAAACTCTTTTTATTCTTCCACCTCTCCCATCCTTTATTTCTTCTACTTCCCTTAAAAGTTTACCTGTATTCAATTATCCAAATTTATATAATTTCACCTCCAAAATACCCTCATTGTCAAGGAAAAACAGAAACAAGTCCCTGGGTTTTGGGCAATTTCTCTGCAGGTGGACTATGGCTCCCCAGGGAAGACCACGTGTCCTCACCCCATTTCTCTCCTCTGAGGCTGACGTGCTGCTCCATGGCTGTAGCACCCCTTCAGACAGTAAAGGGACATGCTTTGAGTTCATTGTATCTGGAGACTTTAATGTGACAAGTGTCTTTTTCCTAAGTGCCAATCATTGTCTTAGGCTTTCTGTATTATTTCACTTCAATCTCCGCTGCTCCAATTCTGGTTTCTTTAGAGAATAACTGAACATGTGTTAATAACTAAGTTGGAGGAATCCTCAGAAGAAGAAAGTTTTTGGTGAATTGACTGTCCATTGGGTATCTGCTCTGAGACCTTACCCTTGTGGTTTGGAGGGGTTTAGGGGCAGGGGGAGAGCTGCCTCATCCTACTGGTAGATTTTAGTACAATTCAGTTATCCTAATTCAGGCACTGGTAGGATCCTACTTGGGTGAGAGCATTCCTGCTGGCATCTCCTTGGGTGTTGATTTACAGTTAACATCTCAAGTGTGGAGAATAGGGAGCAAGGTTTGTAGCTTCAGATAAACCTAAAAATAACATGACACAAAACACACATAAGTCTATGAAGTAATATATAATTCTTAATATTCTAGTGTGTAAATAAATACTCCAATATTTTCAAAATCAAAATCCTTTCTTGGATGCTTTGTACATTTATTTACATACAGTAAAGAAGCATGAAAATAACAGCCTTAGTCAATATACCGGTAAAGAAAGCTTATTTTATCCATACCCCTCCATCCTTTCCTGTCCCTCCACCCTTCCTTTCTTCCTTCCTGTCTCCTTTTCTTCTCTCTCTTGCATTTGTAAGGAGAAGATGGAAAAATTAAGATTGGTAATGAGACTTTGATGGCATTTCCTCTTATAAAATTTGAAGTTTGTTTGTTTTAGTTTTTCCTTTCTAGTGGCTGGTGAATTTGCATAAAATTTTTCATTAAAATTGCTGCTCAGATTCTTTTCTTATTATTAGCTTTTGTGTTTTAGATTCATAATTAACATATAAATAAATGTAACAGACATCCTTTCTACATGATGAAAATCATCATTGCCTACTTATTGCTTCAAACACACACAAAAAGATTTTGTTCAAAACAGAAGTTTATACATGATTTAAATATCCTAAAGGATCTTTGAGAGTTTTCTTTTCCTTTGGGATGGCAGGTGGAGTCCAGGGTTTGGTGTGAGGAGGTATTTCCATGGGTTCAGATATAGACATAGGAGGTTAGTATATACCTGTGCTTGTGTGCTAAGTCACTTCAGTCCTGTCCAACTCTTCGCGACCCTATGGACTGTAGCCCACCAGGCTCCTCTGCCTATGGAATTTTCCAGGCAGGAGTACTGGAGTGGGTTGCCATTCTCTTTTTCAGGGGATCTTCCCTAAACTGGTCAAAATTTGATATCTAAAATAAAGATACTTAACGTTCAATGTTTTACATATTCTTTGACTCTAGTAAATCTTAGTCTAAGAACATATCAAATTATGTTTATTTTTGCCTTCTTTGTAATATAAAAACTCAGAAACTACCTAAACTAATAATAGGTGAGTTGTTGAGTACATTATTTAAAATCCATAGACTAGAATATCATATCACTCTTTAAAAGAGTAAGCGAGATCTACATGAACAATCTGGAATGATTTTCAAGATGTGACAAGTGGAAAAAAGCTACATTAGCATTTGTATAGCTACATATACATATCCACACACACTGATTGAAAATGTCTACAAATTCAAATAAAAACAACAATGGAAGCCTCTGGGGTGTAAATACTGTAGAATTGTCCAACTTTTCTCACCACAAGTTTATTATGTATGCAATGGAAAAATTATGAGTATCTATTTCTTTTCGCATGATATTTAAGTTAAGGTGAGACAAAAATTAGAAAATAAAAGGAGAGAGAGTTCTGTTTTTTAATTGCTTCAGTAGATTCTTCCTTCAATCCTATTGAGTTTCCCTCCTTTGCCTTTGACACAGCTGAGGAGACCAGCTTGTCCCTGAAGTGAGGAGAGAGATAGCTCAGCTTTCCTGCTTGAGTAACTGTGGACCAATCATTTCTCAGGGCACCAGTGTCCCCATGTACAAAATGAGAGTCTTAGTCGAGCTCAGAGTTCCTTCCAGCTTTCATATGTGTTTCAGAGTTTTCATGAGAAAACTTGCTGGCCTGTTGCCTGACAACTATTTGAGACTTTTCTCCATAAACTAAATGTACATATTTTACTTAATATATTTTATTGGTTTGAGCACTTTAAACTTTCTGTTTTAGAATTAGTTTGGTTTAATTTTTCAAATTAAATATGCACAATTTATATTTACTCAAATAGTGTTTAAGGAAACCACCCATCATAGACTTTTTAAATTAAAATATGCTATATCATTTATTCATAAAATAGTAGAAAACACTGTGTGTATTAAGTTGTGTATTTTGTGCAGTAATATAAGCAACAAATGCTTCAGTTTCAATATGATTTATACATTTCTTGGTTTTTCAGGAGGAAAAAAAAACTTTCATTTCCTTTTCCCATTATGCCACTTGCCAGCTGTGTCCAGCCAGATGAAAGAACTCAGTCATTTACAAAAGTGTAGATGCGTTCTCGTAAAAGGAGATGCTGCAGTAATGCAGAGGTCTAAAGAACGCCTTGATTTAGAAAAGATCATTAAATTTAAGGAAAAAGTTGTTTTCCATGTGATAAAAATACAGTATATTTCCTTGTCCTTCAGACTAGTGTTCTTGTTTTTCAGTGAAATAAAAACAATTTCAATTTGGTTTTTAGTTTGATTTGGAAAATGTATTGGTCATTTTAATTATTTAGTAATTTTTATTTTCTGTTTTTCTAGACCTTTTTTTATTGTGCTTAGAGTAAAGAACAATCTTTAAGTTAAAACAAAAGGGATAGATACAAAACAGAAATTTGTATGATAGGAGACTTCAATGACATTCTAGATTTTTCTCTATACATTTCTCTTAATTTTTTTATGAAAAAAAATTGTTAATCATTTAAAAATAATCCAATGGCTAATAATAAAGTAGCTGAGAATTACTGTCTTCTTTCTCATTAATGTGTTGCCACTAAGTGTCTGTGTGAGTGCATGAGAGAGATAGAGGGCAAACCCTTCTTAAACTTGAAAACAAATGTACATAAAAACTTTAAAAATGGTATTCATGTCAGAAACAGTGAATTGGTGAACATAGCCTATTTAAAATATGTCTCCTTTAATGTAAATCTTTTAAAAAATAGGTCAAACATTTATTGAATTAAACGGTAATAATATATTATTTTTTTTTAAATCTAGTTTTCATATATTATGTGGAGAGAGAAGGGAAAACAGAAAGAAAACAATAACGATCAAACTTTTTTCAAGAAAAACTGACCTTGTAACCTAAATTTCTGCATTCAAGTTCCAAATGCTGGCCTTAAGTTATTTAGCACTTTTGACTTTTAAACCTCTTAAATGTGAGTTTAAGATGAGGTACATTTATGTTGTAAAATTTCTAACATTTACTCTCTACGCACACGGTTGGATTGGCTTTCATATTAGTCGCTAGTTCAGAGCACGAATGTCAAATCAGTTCTTTCTCAGAATCTTTCTATTAGGAAAGGATTTATTATGCCCATTTTAATGACAATGTAATTGAGGTTCACAGAAGTTAAGACTAATAGAGCTGAAATTGAATCCCAGCTTTTTAAATGACAGGGTTTTTTTTTGTTTGTTTTGGTTTTCAGTGTTTCAAAAGCATTATGTTAAAATCCATCTTTGATCATTCTAAGCATAGAAAAAGAGTTTTAAAATTATTTTACAAAATATAAAAATATCTATGTCAAAATGTTAAATCAATCTGCTTGAAATATTTTTAGGAGTTTCCAGTGTATCGAGGAAACATTATTTCATTTTAAATTCATTCACAGTGACTAAATCTGACACTTTCAACTTCAGGAGTTTTGTTCTGGAAGGCAGTGTCGTATAATGGTAAACAGTGCGGAATCTGGCACAGTTTACTGTGGCTTACTGATTAGCTCTGTGATCTTGAGCCAGTTAGTCTCTCTGAGCAGCACTCTACTTATTTATAAGATGAAGGTGTTTATAATATCTCCCTCATATGGTTGTTGAGAATATCAAATGCGTTTTATTTGTAAAGTGCTTAAAGTAATTCATGAAAGGTAGTAAGCATCATATGTGTATCAACTGGTATTGTTTGCTTACACTTATAAAAATTATTTCATGGAGTTTTAACTATTTTGGACATAGTACTGTGGGGTGCTTTAAACACTTAAGAGAAATACAGTTTTAATTTTATTTTTAAACTATAGCACATATGCAGAGAAATACTCAAAAGATATAAATGTACAGAATGGTTTACTAGTTACAAGTGAACCACTGTGTAACCACTACACTACCCAAGCCAAGAAAGAGAACATTATTGCATAATTGTCACTTCAAAAATCCTGTCAAGCCTCCTCCACTCTTTTTACTCATCATTATACAGTGAGATTTAGTAATTGTTGAGTACAGCTGTATTTTATTTCATTATTACATAGTATCTAATTATCTGATACTATGCAACAATTTATTCATCCATTTTACTATGGAAAAATGTTTCAATTTTACCTAGTTTTTAATATTATGAATAGTACTGGTCTGAGCATTCTTATGCCTGTCTTTTGATGCACCAGTACATGTATTTCTGCTGACCGTATGCCTAGGAATTAGTTGCTGGGCCACAGAGAGTGTTTATGTTTTACTTCAGTAGAAAATTCAAAACTGCTCAAAATGGTTAAAATAATTTACACTCCCACCAACAATGTATGGTTGATACAAATGCTAATTTATAAGGTTCCTCACTAGCCTTATAAATCAGCATTTAGGGGAGGTATGCAGTGATTAGTATATGGTGGTTTTAATTTGCATTTTCCTGGCTATTGATCAGTTTGAACACTTTTGCACATGTATATTGGCCATGTAAATATCTTCTTTGTGAATTGTCTAAATAAGTCATTTATATATTAATTTATAGGAATTTTTAAAATATATTTTGATACCTTTTATTGCTATCTGTTGTACAAATATTTTTCTCCCATTGGTAAAATCTCCTTTCTCTTCTTGGTTCTCTACATTTCCACATAAATTTTAAAATTAATTTAAGATTTTTCTCTAAAAAAAGAAAAAAACACTTTTGGGATGTTGATGGATTTGGGAAGATTTGACATCTTGAGTCTTTCAGTTCATGAAAGTAGTATATTCTTCCCTTTATTTAGGTCTTTGGTAATTTCTCTCAATAATAGCTTGCTTTGTGGTCATTTTGCATACTCCTTGCTAGATATATTACCAAGCAGTTAGTATTTTGATGCTATTCTAAATAGTATCTCTTCAATTTTAATTTTTAATTTTTGTTACTAATATATAGTTGTTTGTTGTTATTTAGTCCCTGTGGAAAACCAATTAAATGTTGTATATCAATTTGTTGTCAGCAGGCTTGCTGAACTTACTTGGAAATTCTAATAATTTATCTGTCAATTCTTTTGATTTTCTATGTAGTCAGTCATACTATCCATGAATATTGGTAGGTATGTATATATTCTTCTTAAATATTGATAATTTTTTCTTATTGTAATGGCTAGGATTTTCAGTAAATTGTTGAAGAGATAACAATGGGTAGTGTATTATTTTCAATATTAGAAGGAAATTTTTCAACATTCTACCATTAAGTATGATATTGCTTATAATATTGGAAGTTTCCTTCTATTTCTAGTTTGTAATTTACCATGAATAAATATTTGATTTATCAAATATTTTTTCTGATATCTACCATATGATTTTCTCTATTATTCTTTTGAGGTGGTGATTAATTTTACAATGTCAAATCCAACTTGAAATCCTGGAGTAATTCCAATTTTGTCATGATGTGTTCTGATATTTTTAAATCCATTTTTACCTTGTTTCTGGATTGCTAATAACTTTTAGGATTTTGCAGCTATGTTCATTAAGAAAAATAAGCCTAAAGTTATTCTTTCTGGGAACAACCAGGTTCCATTGACTTCATAAAAATAGTTAGAAAATATTACCTTTTTAAAATTTGAGGGAGGGAGATTTATATAAATTTATATAGATTCATCGGAGAAGGCAATGGCCCCCCACTCCAGTACTCTTGCCTGGAAAATCCCATGGACGGAGGGTTTTCCGTCCATGGGGTTGCTAAGAGTCGGACACGACTGAGCGACTTCACTTTCACTTTTCACTTTCATGCATTGGAGAAGGAAATGGCAACCCACTCCAGTGTTCTTGCCTGGAGAATCCCAGGGACGGGGGAGCCTGGTGGGCTGCCGTCTATGGGGTCGCACAGAGTTGGACACGACTGAAGCGACTTAGCAGCAGCAGCAGCATATAGATTCATGCCATTTCTTCCTTAAATATCTGTTAGACATTGTAATCAAGTCCATCTAGTCCTGGAATATTTTGTGGCCAAGATTTTAGTTACAATTTTAATTTTACTAATTTTTATGGGTTATTGAGATTCTCTACTTTTATTTTCAGTTTTGGTAAGTCGTGTATTTTTAGGTCAGCTATTTTATCAAAATTTAGTAATTAGCATAAGTTGTTCATAATTCTCTGCTTTTTAGGCTAACTTTTTATTCTTGCTCTTAGTTTATTATGCCATTTCAGTTTTTCTTGTTTTTCTCCAATGGTTTTGCCAAGATCAATTTTATTAGATACTTCAAGTAAAAACTTTTGACTTTTTAAATTCTCTTTATTTATGTGTACTTATTGTCTGTTTATTCGTTTTAGTCCTTTATTATTTCCTTTTTTCTTCTTTCTTTAGATTTATTTTCTTAAGTTTTTTTCTATTTTCTCAGGGTTTTTTTTTTTCTTGACTCATAGCATTTCAATTTTTCTTCTTTTTCAATATATACATTTAAACCAATAAATTTTTCTTTAATTTGCATCCCCAAATTTAGTATTTCCATGATCAGATAGCTCAAAACAATTTCAATTGTAACTTCTTTTTGGACTCTTAGATTATTTAGATGTGCATTTATTAATTTTCAAACATATTGGGATTTTGTAGTTATCTTTTTGTGATTGTTTCCTAGTATAATCTGCTGTGGTCATAGGTCATAATTGATACTACATGATTTAGATCATTGAGATTTGGTGTAGCTTATATGTATGATCCAACATATAGTCAACTTCTACACATGTTTCACATACATTTGAAATGAATTTGGACTCTGGCTGTTAGGTACTGCACTCTACCCAAGTCAATTGGTGGTGGTTGTCACTAAGTCATGTTGGACTATTGCCAACCCATGGACTTCCAGGCTCCTCTGTCCATGAGATTTCCCAGGCAGAAGACTGGAGTGATTGCCATTTCCTTCTCCAGGGGATCTTCCTGACCCAAGGATCACACCAGAGTCTTCTGCATTGCAGGTGCATTTTTACCACCGAGACACCAGGGAAACCTATACAGATCAATTCAGTTCAGTCGCTCAGTTGTGTCCAATTCTTTGTGACTCAATGGACTGCAGCATACCAGGCTTCCCTCTCCATCACCAACTGCTGGAGCTTGCTCAAACTCACGTCCATCGAGTCGGAGATGCCATCCAACCTTCTCATCCTCTGTCATCCCATTCTCCTCCTTCCTTCAGTCTTCCCCAGCATCAGGGGCTTTTGCAGTGAGTCAGTTCTTTGCATCAGGTGGCCAAAGTATTGGAGCTTCAGCTTCAGCATCAGTTTTTCCAATGAATATTCAGGACTGATTTCCTTTAGGATGGACTGATTGGATCTCCTTGCAGTTCAAAGGACTCTCAAGAGTCTTCTCCAGAACTACAGTTCAAAACCATCAATTGTTCAGCAATCAGCTTTCTTTGTGGTTCAACCCTCACATCCATACATGACTACTGGAAAAACCATAGCTTTGACTAGACAGACCTTTGTCAGCAAAGTAATGTCTCTGCTTTTTATTATGCTGTCTAGGTTGGTCATAGCTTTTCTTCCAAGGATCAAGCGTCTTTGAGTTTCATGGCTGCAGTCACCATCTGTAGTGATTTTGGAGCCCAAGAAAATAAAGTCTATCACTGTTTCTGTTGTTTCCCCATCTATTTGCCATAAAGTGATGGGACCAGATCCCATGATCTTAGTTTTTTGAATATTGAACTTTAAGCCAGCTTTTTCAATCTGCTCTTTCACTTTCATCAAGAGGCTCTTTAGTTCTTCTTCACTCTCTGTCATAAGGGTGGTATCATCTGCATATCTGAGGTTATTGGTATTTCTCCATGGAAACTTGATTCCAGCTTGTGCTTCATCCAGCCTGGCATTTCTCATGATGTACTCTGCATATAAGTTAAATAAGCAAGCTGACAATATACAAGTCAATTAGGAAATTGTTAATCACATGAAAGTGAAAGTTGCTCAGTCGTGTCCAACTCTTTGCAACCCCATGGACTATACAGTTCATGGAATTCTCCAGGCAAAAATACTGGAGTGGGTAGCTATTCCCTTCTCCAGAGTATCTTCCTGACCCAGGAATCGAACTGTGGTCTCCTGAATTGTAGGCAGTTTATTTACCAGCTGAGCTACCAGTTCAGTTCAGTTCAGTCACTCAGTCGTGTCCAACTCTTTGCGACCTCATGAACCACAGCACACCAGGCCTCCCTGTCCATCACCAACTCCCTGCGTCCACCCAAACCCATGTCCATTGAGTCGGTGATGCCATCCAGCCATCTCCTCCTCTGTCGTCCCCTTCTCCTCCTGCCCTCAGTCTCTCCCAGCATCGGGGTCTTTTCCAATGAGTCAGCTCTTTGCATCCAGTGGCCAAAGTATTGGAGTTTCAGCTTCAACATCAGTCCTTCCAATGAACACCCAGGACTGATCTCCTTTAGGATGGACTGGTTGGAGCTCCTTGTAGTCCATGGGACTTTCAAGAGTCTTCTCCAACACCACAGTTCAAAAGCATCAATTCTTTGGTGCTCAGCTTTGTTTATAGTCCAACTCTCACATCCATACATGACCATTGGAAAAACCATAGCCTTGACTAGACGGACCTTTATTGGCAAAGTAATATCTTTGCTTTTTAATATGCTGTCTAGGTTGGTCATAACTTTCCTTCCAAGGAGTAAGCGTCTTTTAATTTCATGGCTGCAATCACCATCTGTAGTGATTTTGGAGCCCAGAAAAATCAAGTCTGACAGTGTTTCCACTGTTTCCCCATCTATCTGCCATGAAGTGATGGGACTGGATGCCATGATCTTAGTTTTCTGAATGTTGAGCTTTAAGCCAAGGTTTTCACTCTCCTCTTTCACTTTCATCAAGAGGCTCTTTAGTTCTTCTTCATTTTCTGCCATAAGGGTGGTGTCATCTGCATATCTGAAGTTATTGAGATTTCTCCCGGCAATCTTGATTCCAGCTTGTGCTTCATCTAGCCCAGCGTTTCTCATGATGTACTCTGCATATAAGTTAAATAAGCAGGGTGACAATATACAGCCTTGACATACTCCTTTTCCTATTTGGAACCAGTCTCTTGTTCCATGTCCAGTTCTAACTATTGCTTCCTGACCTGCATACAGGTTTCTCAAGAGGCAGGTCAGGTGGTCTGGTATTCCCATCTCTTTCAGAATTTTCCACAGTTTATTGTGATCCACACAGTCAAAGGCTTTGGCATAGTCAATAAAGCAGAAATAGATGTTTTTCTAGTACTCTCTTGCTTTTTTGATGATCCATCGGATGTTGGCAATTTGATGTCTGGTTCCTCTACCAGAGAAGCCCCTAATTCGGATCTAATAACTGGTTCTCAGGAAGCAAAAAAAATCAATAGGTATCAAAATGGTCTATGGTCCTCCAGAGAGACTCAGTGAATCAACAGATGTATAGTTAATGTGGTATTAAACTCTTTTGGAAGGAATTGATTAGAACAAACAAATCTTAAAAGTCTCCTTAGGGAAATAGGATGGTATTGGAAAAAAAGGATGACAGTTGCTTAGTTAGATACAAATTTAGAACTGTTATATCATCATGGTGAATTGAAACCTGTCTCGTAATGAGACCCATTTTTTTTTCTCTATAAATGATTTTGCCTTCAAGTCAACTTTAAAATCTATACAACTAGCTTTCTGTTAGCTAGTGTTTGTGTGACTTCTTTCTCATTCTCTAAATTTAAAATTTTCTATATGTTTATGTTTTAGATATCTCTCTTTACAAGCATCCGATTAGTAAATATTGTTTTATCATACAGTTTGGTATTTTTATTTTCAGTGGAGTATTTAGTCATTTTTTATTTAATGTCATAATAATATATTTGAATTTAAATATGCTGACTTACTGTGCAATTTGCCCTTCCTGTTCTATATTTCTTTTTATCTTTTTGTTTACTGTCTTTTGGATTGAATATATTTGTAATTACATTGCCCTTTTCCCATTAGCTTATTATTTTTACATATTTTTGCATTGTTTTACTGGTTACCATGGAAGTTACAGGAGGTGTCTTCAACCTAATCAAAGTGCAATGCGAATTAGTACTTTTATCACTTTGTGGGAAACTTGAAAACCTTAGAATGAGTGCCTTAACTACTTATGTGCTTCTTCTGAATTATATGTTATTTTTAGGTATTTAATTTTATATAATTTAAGTTCCACAATAATTATTGTTATTATGGTTTCATATGGTCTTATATACTCTTCATTTCTTCCTGCATCTATGAGATTACATATAGGATTTCTTTTAGTATAGTGATAATTTGGTCTACTTTTGTTTTGTTTTTTGTCTGAAATGCATTGACTTTTTTTCTAATATGTACTTTTCCTGGGAAGAAAATTCTAAACTGGTAATTCTCTTCCCCCACTTTATGATGTTATTGTCTTATAACTCACTGTTTCTGTTGATGCCAGAAAATAGTCTGTTTTAAAATTTATTTTTAATTGAAGGATAATTGCTTTACAAAGTTGTGTTGGCTTCTGCTGCATAACAGTGTGAATCAGATTTAAGTATACGTGTATCTCCTTCCTCTTGAGTCTCCCCCACCTCCTCATTCCATTCATCTAGGATGTCACAGAGCACCTAGCTGAGCTCCCTGTGTTATACAGCAGCTTCCCACTAGCTATCTGTTTTACACATGGTAGTGTATATATGTCATTGCATAATCTTTTAAAAGCAAACTGTCTGTAATTCTTTCTTTATATCTTCAATTTCCAGTAGTTTTACTATGATTGCTTAGGTGAGGTTTTCTTTGTATTTATTATTATATTTTTATTAAAATATATGTTTTCATTTTATGATGATGATTATGGTATTATTAGCTTCTAGATCTCTGACACAATTCTCAATTTTGTCTGTCATATCCTTGTATATATTATATGTAGTATTTTAAAGTCTCTGTAACTGTTTTATTTATATCATGTCTGTATCTATTGTCCTTTAGTGCTCCTGATGGGTTCACATTTCTTGCCTTTCATATGCTTGGTTATTTTTGATGAGGCACTGGACATTATATATAAAAACTATCGAGATAACTTGAGGCCTAGTGTGATACTCTCTTCACCTGATAGTATTTCCATTTGCTTCTGCCAAGTTACTGGTGGTACTAATACTCCTGATTGTCTTAACCTGATTTTGTGTTGAATAAATATATATGATGTGCTTAGAACAGTGGCTGGCACATACTAAGTACTATGCAGCTATCTCTTTTTTCCTTTCATTGCTTTCTTAAAAAGATATAGAAAGATGCATGAAAAGACCCTAGTATGCACCAGAAGTAAATTCTTAATTTGTTAAAATTTAATTGTCTTTTATATCTGAAATAAATTTAAAAATAGGAAGTTGTAATCAAAATCATAAGCTAAATAGATAAAGATGTGTTTATCTCCCATATTTCACTATAAGCAGTACTATAACCATTACATAAATGTTTACAACAAAGAATTACAGTTGCATCAGTACAATTACCTTATTTTATAACTATATTTGCCAGTAGTACTTTGACAAATATTATCATTTTGGAGGTTGCTAATATCCTAAAGAGAACTTGGGTCAAATAACTATTTGTTAATAGACAATTTTTCATCTGTACTGCATATTTCCATTCAAGGATATCTACCAAAATGTATTATTTAAGTCTTGATTTATGGTTACATAGTTGTTGTTCAGTCGCTAAGTTATGTCCAACTCTTGGCGACCCCTTGGACTGCAGCACAGCAGGCTTCCCAGTCCTTCACTGTCTCTAAGAGTTATCTTATTTAGTAGTTGATATGAATTAGCTACCATGAGCTATTAGCAACTTTCATTATCCAAATTGTTTCACAACTCCTAGTTCCACACAAGCAAACATTGTGTGTTAGTCCATATGTGTTGTAAACACATAAAATATTTTACTTTCAGTACAATAGCTATGTCCTGTGGAATGAACAAAATAATACTCAAGTCAGTTCAGTTCAGTCGCTCAGTTGTGTCCAACTCTGCGACTCCATGGACTGCAGCATACCAGGCTTCTCTCTCCATCACCAACTCCTGGAGCATGCTCAAACTGATGTCCATCAAGTCGGTGATGCCATCCAACCATCTCATCCTCTGTCATCCCCTTCTCCTCCTGCCCTCAATCTTTCCCAGCATCAGGGTCTTTTCAAATGATTCAGTTCTTCCCATCAGATGGCCAAAGTATTGGAGTTTCAGCTTCAACATCAGTCCTTCCAATGAACACCCAGGACTGATCTCCTTTAGGATGGACTGGTTGGATCTCCTTGCAGTTCAAGGGACTCTCAAGGGTCTTCTCCAACACCACAGTTCAAAAGCATCAATTCTTCGGCACTCAGCTTTCTTTACAGTCCAACTCTCATATCCATACATGACTACTGGAAAAACCATAGCCTTGACTAGACAGACCTGTGTTGGCAAAGTAATGTCTCTGCTTTTTAATATGCTGTCTAGGTTGGTCATAACTTTCCTTCCAAGGAGTAAGTGTCTTTTAATTTCATGGCTGCAGTCACTATCTGCAGTGATTTTGGAGCCCCCAAAAATAAAGTCTGACACTGTTTCCACTGTTTCCCCATATTTGCCATGAAGTGATGGGACCAGATGCCATGATCTTAGTTTTCTGAACATTGAGCTTTAAGCCAACTTTTTCACTCTCCTCTTTCACTTTCATCAAGAGGCTCTTTAGTTCTTCTTTGCTCTCTGTCATAAGGGTGGTATCATCTGCATATCTGAGGTTATTGATACTTCTCCCTGGAAACTTGATTCCAGCTTGTGCTTCATCCAGCCTGACATTTCTCATGATGTACTCTGTATATAAGTTAAATAAGCAGGGTGACAATATACAGCCTTGACGTACTCCTTTTCCTATTTGGAACCAGTCTGTGTTCCATGTCCAGTTCTAACTGTTGCTTCCTGACCTGCATACAGGTTTCTCAAGAGACAGGTCAGGTAGTCTGGTATTCCCATCTCTTTCAGAATTTTCCACAGTTTGTTGTGATTCACACAAAGAATAGCATAGTCAATAAAGTAAAAATAGATGTTTTCCTGGAATTCTCTTGCTTTTTCTATGATCCACTGGATGTTGGCAATTTGATCTCTTGTTCCTCTGCCTTTTCTAAATCCAGATTGAGCATCTGAAAGTTCTCGGTTCGCATACTGTTGAAGCCTAGCTTGGAGAATTTTGAGCGTTACTTTACTAGAGTGTGAGATGAGTTCACTTGTTCTAATTATTATTCAAATAGTTGCAAACAAAATACTATACCCAGGATTAAATTTAGCTAAGCTAAAGTCAATGTCTGGTCTAGTTATGTAAAACCAGATTTTTGGTGTTTTGTATTTATCTGTTGCTTCTGGCAGTTTGTTGGCTTTTCTTGGGCATTTGTGTTTTTCTAGTACTACTTTATGCAGATTTTCCAGTGCTGGGTTATCTTTGGAGCCCAGGTGAGGTTGAAGTTATAGCTAATAAATGCAAAGTATGCCAAGTCCTTAACCTAGAGACCAATCATTAAATTATTTACAATCAATTTTAAAATAGCTTGAAAAAACATATTTTAGAGAAAAACCATAAACAGTTAAGAAAAATATGCTTGAAATATCCTGCTTTGTTGATTTGACTTTTAAATAATTGTACATTTCTAGTTTTCATAATGTCATTTTTTTCAAAATAGAAATTTAAAAAATTGAAATTTAAAAAGAATCAATGTTTAATGATTCAGTATATCACTGAATGTGTGCTAAAGCATATTATACTAAAATACATTAATAAGTGGTATGTTTTATAAAATGTGCTGCTTTGAATTGATACCGTCATTCATTACAGGTAATAGAAAAGAAAGAAAATTGACTTAGTATTTAGGCCAAAAAACTAAGCTTTATGTGTTACTCCATGAATTTTTAAACTGAGAAGACATTTTTAGCTTTACCATGTTATATAGAGTAATAACAAGGACTTATTACAAACTGTTGTGTAACTAGCAGTTTTGCACAATTTTTAATTGCAAATTCTTATTAAAGGTACATGAGTAAGTTGTTCTGTTTCTAGCACAAATATTTCATTTTTTCCTTAAAGAAATAAAAAAGAAATTCATAAATAAATTTTAAACTAATTTAATGCATTGAATTTAAATTTCTTTAAAATTTATAAACATTTTGACCTGCATTTAGGTTATTCATGTAATCTTGAGTAAGCAAGATGACTCCAGTTAATTTCTAACTGTGAAACAGGCTGAAAATTTTGTCACCATTTCCAAACCAGAGTCTTATATCATAGCTTTAAAAAAAAAAGATTAGAATTCCAGGCTAGGAGAGGTTTTTTTTGTATGGCTGAGTTTAGCGCAGCATTCTCTACATCCTTGCTCTTGTCCTGAGCCAGTGTTCTGCTTGATGCCAAGATGGTTATACCCATCTTTCACCTCTTGTCAAGCTAGTGTTTAAATATGTTAACTATCAAGGGTTTCCGTAGTAGCTCAGATGGTAAAGAATCTGCCTGCAATGCAGGAAAACTGAGTTTGATCCCTGGGTTGGGAAGATCCCTTGGAGAAGGAGATGGCTACCCATTCTAGTATTTTTGCCTGGAGAATTCCATAGACAGAGAAGCCTCTTGGGCTATAGTCCATGGGGTCACAAAGATTCGGACACGACTGAGTGATTAACGTTACTACTATTATGTTGACTATCATCCCTATTAATGCCTATATTTTATCAAGAAGGAGGCCTGATGAATCAATAGGTGGAGACAATTTAAAAGGAATATTGGTTAGGGGGCTTCCATGAACACCCAAAACTGTAATATGGTGGATCTTTGACCTCCACATCATGCTTAAGCAGCATGAGATCTGTGCCCAGTATTCAATCCTAAGTGAATTCTTACATGAACTTAACTGAGATTTAATTTTAGGCCAGATATTTTAAATTTTCTCTTGTTTAGTTTGGCCTAGATGCCTTAAGTATGCTGGGTCAATTATTATTATTTTACTTTTAATAATGAATAATTATTATTTATTTTAAAAATAAAATAATATTTTATTATTATTATGAGAGCATCAGATAAAAAATCAGATATACAAGTTCATGTACATATGTGTGTGCCCAAGTGACTATAGATAGATAGATATAGATATATAAATATAGGTACAGATATAGCTAAAGTATTTGTGTGTGTATATATACAAGTACACATATGCAAGTATATAGCCAGATGCTGACTGGCACATAATATTATTACTTTAATTAAATAATCTATGTTTACAAGTAATTGTGTTAGATATTAGAACTGGGATTGGTCTAGACCTCTTTTGATTGATGTGAAATAGAGGATGTGCACACATAACAAACTATTAATTGGTCCAAAACTTTAGTATCTTATATTCAGGAGCACTATGGTCTTGAGAAAAATTCTAATTTCTCCTTAAATCTCTAAATATCCTCAGAAGATCTCTAATACATGGGTGTAATTGTCCCCTTTTGACTGCACACTGTGACTCCCCTTGATTAAATAACTAACTTATGGTCACTGCTTCTAAATGACAGAACCAGGATTCATTGATACAACCCAAGTATTTGGGAGCCTAATGTGGTATAGGGACTGGGGATATAAAAGTAGAAAAGAGGAAGTCTGCATCTCCATGGAGCTTGCATTCTAGTGAGAGAAGCCTGAGAGTTAACATGTAAGCAAGGACATGAGACAGATCATTTCAGATATTGCTAAATTCTGTGAAGAAATAAAGCAGGGTATTGAGATGTCTCGTTGCTGGCAGTAGAGATGCAGGTGTGTAACTGGGAGGTCAATGGAGTCTTATCAGTAACTGAGATAATGAAATGGATGCAGCCATGCAAAGACCTGGAAGAAGAGTGATCCAGGTGAAGGAAAGAGCAAGAGCAAAACTGCAAGAAGAAAATAAAATTTCACTTTTTGAAAGACAGAAAGTTCAGGGCTGCTGGAGCAAGATGAGATTCTAGGATGGAAGGAGAAATATGGGTCGAGCTAGGCAGGCCCCAGACCGTGTGCACCTCCACAGGCATAATCTGAGTTGTACCCTTCTCACAGTGGATGGGAAACCCACCAAAATGAAGGAGATAGGAAAGAGATCCGACTGATTAGTGCTTTAAAATGATGACTCTGGCTCCTGTACAGAGAATGGGCTGTTCAGGCTGAGGTATACAAGCCATCATGGGCAGCTGTCAGTTATTGCAGGTGTAAAGGTAACTTGACTTGAGGCAGAGAGAGTGAAGTATGGTTAGTGAAGTGTGAGTATCTGACAGTGTCGTGGATGGGAATGGATAGT
Organism: Giraffa tippelskirchi; assembly: GCF_054371585.1. Lineage (NCBI taxonomy): Eukaryota > Metazoa > Chordata > Mammalia > Artiodactyla > Giraffidae > Giraffa > Giraffa tippelskirchi. The sequence goes on from NC_137283.1 coordinate 137,881,500, forward strand.
AGATTGGCTCAAAAGGAGAGGTAGCAGTACAGAGTGCTTAGGATCCCAAATTCTGGAGCCAGGCTCCCTAGGTTTACATTCTGGCTCAGTCTCCTACCAGCTTTGTAACCTGGTACAAGTAACCTTGGATAAATAACCTGTTCTCCAATTTGTAAAATTGGAGGAAGAAGCCAACTGTGACTTCCTTACAGGATTGTTGTACAGACTTACTGTGTGTTTGTATGTGTCTCTATGTGTGTGCACACTTAGAACCGGGTTCAGTAGTCAGTACTATGTATATTGTGTACATATCAATTAAATAAAGAACAATCGATAAATTCTAGATTCTTGGCTTGCATCACTGCAGGTACTATTGATGGGATGTGAAACACTGAGGAAGGATGGGGATGGAGCAGGGAGGTGCAGGAGGAAGGTACGAGTGCTGTTTAGGACATATTAAGTTTGAGATGCAAGGCTGAGGGAGAGCTCGTAACTGAACTTAGATCTGTCAATACAGATGCTTTTTAAAGCCTTAGCACCAGATGAGATCACCTAGGAGGACAATGTAAATAGGAAGAGGGTGGAGGACTAAGCCTTCCACCAGCATCCAGATGTCAGGAAGGGAGAGGAACTGGGAAATGATTCAAATGCATATACTTCTGAGTTTACATGGTGCTGCCTATATTGTTGGAGCCTTGCCAGAGCTCATGCTCCAGAAGACTCTGTAGACATGAAAGCCTCTTTATACATTCCTGGTAGGAAGGGACTAAGGCTTCTACCTTGAACCCCCAACATACAAATTTTCCATACATACTTGAGTGGAGCACAAAGAAACTGTGGTATAAATATACTGCTCCATGTTTACTCTTAAATGTTTTTAGCCCAATCATAGTTATATATGGCCCCTAATGAGAGCTTCATGGGAAATAGATGGGGAAACAGCGGAAACAGTGTCAGACTTTATTTTGGGGGGCTCCAAAATCACTGCAGATGGTGATTGCAGCCATGAAATTAAAAGACACTTACTCCTTGGAAGGAAAGTTATGACCAACCTCGACAGCATATTAAAAAGCAGAGACATTACTTTGCCAACACAGGTCTGTCTAGTCAAGGCTATGGTTTTTCCAGTAGTCATGTATGGATGTGAGATTTGGATGGTGAAGAAAGCTGAGCGCCGAAGAATTGATGCTTTTGAACTGTGGTGTTGGAGAAGACTCCTGAGAGTCCCTTGGACTGCAAGGAGATCCAACCAGTCCATCCTAAAGGAGATTAGTCCTGGGTGTTGGACTGATCAACACTGATTGGAAGGACTGATGTTGAAGCTGAAACTCCAATACTTTGGCCACCTCATGCGAAGAGTTGACTCATTGGAAAAGACCTTGATGCTGGGAAGGATTGAGGGCAGGAGGAGAAGGGGATGACAGAGGATGAGATGGCTGGATGGCATCACTGACTTGATGGACATGAGTTTGGGTGAACTCCAGGAGTTGGTGATGGACAGGGAGGCCTGGCCTGCTGCGATTCATGGGGTCGCAAAGAGTCGGACATGACTGAGCAACTGAACTGACTGAATGAGAGCTCAGTTGCTTTAAATTGTGCCATTATTATATATTTCCCTTCATATGAAAGGATATTGTTGTTGTTCAGTTGCTAAGTCGTGTCCATCTCTTTGAGACCCCATGGTCTGCAGCACTCCAGGCTTCCCTGTTTCCCGGAGTTTTCTCAAACTCGTGTCCATTGAGTCAGTGATGCCATCCAACCATCTCATCCTCTGTTGCCCTCTTCTCCTCCTTCCCACAATCTTTCCCAGCATCAGGGTCTTTTCCAGTGAGTCAACTTTTCTCATCAGGTGGTCAAAGTATTGGAGCTTGAGCTTCAGCATCAGACCTTCCAATGAATAGTCAGGGTTGATTTCCTTTTAGGATTGACTAATTTGATCTCCTTGCAGTCCAAGGGACTCTCAAGAGTCTTCTCCAACACCACAATTTGAAAACATCAGTTCTTCGACGCTCAGACTTCTCTGTGAAAGGATGGCACCTCCAATTTACAAAGGCATAATTTACGAATTTTTTTGTTTTGATACAGAAGTCTAGAACTGGCAAAACTCATTCCCTAGGCATTATATTATATATTTATGACAGTTTTATTTCCAGTCAACCCACCAAAGCCTATGTAAGTAACAAGGATGTGAAATCACCATCCCAAGAACACGTAGACACTAAACAACACAATGAACAGAGTTTATGGAAATACTTGCTTCAGTTTCTTAAGATACCAGGCATACATTTTCTTCTCTTTCAAGTAAGGATAGAGGGTTGCCTATTGGTAGAGATGGCAGTGGGCAGAGAAAAGCAATCCTGTGACCACTGTCACTTACATAAAAGATATGTCAGTGATTTTAGAAAACAGGTGTATGAATTAAGAAGAATGCTGAGGAGAGATAGGAAAATCAGTCTAGCCTTGGCTTTGTTCACCGGTGCTGTGATCCCAAGAAAGTAACTAACTGTTGACTCAGTTTCCATTTATTTTGTATTGAACTCATAGTGTTATTGGAAGAATAGACTGATATATACATGTGTATATATACGTAAAATATGTTTTCATGAGTGGCAATGTGGAGTAGAAAAATCCAAATAACTCTTAAGTATTTTGTATTATTGTTTTTGTCTTATAGTCTCATACCATTACTTTGTTTATTTTTTTCCAAGCTTATTTATTTTTAATTGAAGGAAAATTGCTTCATAATATTGTGCTGGCCTCTGCCATACATCAACATGAGTCAGCTATAGGCTCTTTATTTTAATTCATGATCTTTAGGGAAATATGAATGGCTGGATTTTAATATTGTGGAATAATAATACGAGAAATGAATTTGAAAGAAAACAACTAATTCCAACAATTCATAATAAGTTCTATTCATAATAACATTGTGATTAGGTCATCTCATTAATTCTTCCAATTTTTCATAACAGATGCCTCAGTGAGCTGTCAAACAATGACCTAATTCCAGCTTTCTTAAGGGCTTGAGTGCTTGCAGAGAAGAGTTCAGTTGCCTTAGAAAGTTTTTTCTTATGTAAATATAATCACTAGCATCCTTATAATTTACCTCTGGAAAGCAATCTAGAATTTCATTACAAATAAATATTTAGCATTTCACTGCTGCTCCATATGCTAAGCCAGGAAGAATTTCTGTTTAAGATTTCATAATTTTATCAGTGATTTTCCAACGACACTGCTTGAACTTTTCTCATACAGTAACATCCACACCATAACTCTGCTGTTGTCTTTTTAAGGATACTTTCCATTTCATGTAAGATACTGGCAGACAAAAAGCATACAGATGAAAATATTTGTGCCATACAATTTGTATAGCTTAATGATGAATGCGGTCATCAAAAGACAGGTGTCCATAGAATATTTTAAAATGGGTAGAAATCAGAGGTTTCCTTTCTTTTTCTGTCTGATTAGTTCCCTTTGCTTCAAGACAACAGAAGGAAATACAACTTTGTGGATTCTCCTACTTAAAGAAGTCTCACAGGACAAATCCATTCCATGTTTTAAGTGGGGTCTCTTAGATAAAGACTACCAAGAACTGTGTAAATGCATTAATTGAAGTCTACCCCACTAGTTTCACCTGGAATCTCACTTTTCCATCTACTTACTTGGCTTTTTGGTTAGTTCCTACTTAACACATTGCACTCTGTTTAATTGAATACTCAATAATAAGTGTGCATGTGAACTTTGGAAAACATAACCTGAATTAATACTACCATTTACATATCACTATGGAGTGAATGGGCTACATTTCTCATTTCTTCGCATCAGATCTTTCACTTAAATTCTGTTTTTGAAAACCTCACAATCAGATTACAGTTATCTTGGACTAAAGATTTTTCTCAGATAATTTTATTCTATGCATAAAAAAAGAGTTATGTGTAACAGCACCATTTTTGTGTTTGGGTGTATTGTCTAATGTATTAATATTTTGACCATCTGATTTAAATTAATTTTCTGTAATTCTTCTTATATTAATGAATACATTTTGCAAGCCCAGAAAAATTCACTCTGGTTCATGTACACAATTGCTCCCTACAAAAAAGCTATCAGATTATTGTACTTACCCTGAAGATAGAAGGACAGATCAGAGAGCAAAACAGATCCAGTGATCTAGCAGTAAATGGCAACCATTATTTCATCTCCTTCACCCTTCTCTACCACAAGCTTGTAAACTTCCTCCTCAGAACACATATCTGAATTTCTGAACCATCAACAAAAACAAAATGACATGATAGATGCAAATATTAAGAATGGGAGTAAAGATATTTTCCCTGTACTTTCAAGTGACCATTAGTTTCTAGAATTTTTGGAGTCAACAATTGAGACCAAAGATAATCTCAGAATTTTTTTCGCTGAAACAATACAGTGTCCTGTGAATATTTTAATTATGGAGAGTTTTTTTTTTAATTGTTTTTGTTGTGTTTTTTTTTTTTTATAAATTTATTTATTTTAGTTGGGGGCTAATTACTTTACAATATTGTAATAGTTTTTGCCATACATTGACATGACTCAGCCATGGGTTTACATGTGTTCCCCTTCCTAGACCCCCCACCCTCCTCCCTCCCCATCCCATCCCTCTGGGTCATCCCATTACCCCGGCCCTGAGCCTTTGTCTCATGCATCGAACCTGGAATGGTGTTCTGTTTCACATATGATAATATACATGTTTCAATGCTATTCTCCCAGAAAGTCCCACCCTCACCTTCTCCCTCAGAGTCCATAAAATTGTTCTATGCATCTGTGTCTCTTATTCTGTCTCACATATAGGGTTATCATTACCATCTTTCAAATTCCATATATAGGCATTAGTATACTGTATTGTTGTTTTTCTTTCTGGCTTCACTCTGTATAATGGGCTCCAGTTTCATCCATCTCAGTAGAACCGATTCAAATGTATTTTTTTAATGGCTGAGTAATATTCCATTGTGTATATGTACCACAGCTTCCTTATCCATTCGTCTGCTGATGGACATCTAGGTTGCTTCCATGTCCTGGCTATTGTAAACAGTGCTGCGATGAACATTGGGGTACACGCGTCTCTTTCAATTCTGGTTTCTTCGGTGTGTATGCCCAGCAGTGGGATTGCTGGGTCATATGGCAGTTCTATTCCCAGTTTTTTAAGGAATCTCCACACTGTTCTCCATAGTGGCTTTTTAATTGTTTTTGAAGGATTCTTCAATGTTTTTTTACTGAGATCTTTAATAAAGTATGATATAGTTCTGAGAATTTCACTAATTCTGGAGAATAGGTCCTTTAAAACAGTAGTGGAATTTATTGGATATATGAACTAGGCACATATGATTTATTTTGGTGGACATTATTTTGTTGTGATTGTAGAAGCAATATAAACATGAAACTGGAAAAATATGAAAATGTAAATACTGATAATCATTTTAACACTTCATAGACCTAGATATTTTTCTTTACTAAAAAAGCTTCCTTTTTTTTTAATTGCAAAGATTTCAAATGTACAGAAAAGTATAGAAGATGACGTGACAGACTTCTGTATACCTGCCACCTAACTCAGCTATAAGATCTTTATTTAACAAATATTTATTGAAAACTGCTAAGCTAGACATCAGCGAACTAAAATGAACTGGAATGGGTGAATTTAACTCAGGTGACCATTATATCTACTACTGTGGGCAGGAATCCCTTAGAAGAAATGGAGTAGCCATCATGGGCAACAAAAGAGTTTGAAATGCAGTACTTGGATGCAATCTCAAAAACGACAGAATGATCTCTGTTCGTTTCCAAGGCAAACCATTCAGTATCACGGTAATCCAAGTCTATGCCCGGACTAGTAACGCTGAAGAAGCTGAACTTGAACGGTTCTATGTACACCTACAAGATCTATTAGAACTAACACCCAAAAAAGATGTCCTTTTCCTTATAGGGGACTGGAATGCAAAAGTAGGAAGTCAGGAAACACCTGGCGTAACAGGCAAATTTGGCCTTGGAGTACAGAATGAAGCAGGGCAAAAGCTGATAGAGTTTTGCCAAGAGAACGCACTGGTCATAGCAAACACCCTCTTCCAATAACACAAGAGAAGACTACGCATAGACATCAGCAGATGGTCAACACCAAAATCAGACTGATTATATTCTTTGCACCCAAAGATGGAGAAGCTCTATACAGTCAGCAAAAACAAGACCGGGAGCGGACTGTGGCTCAGATCATGAAATCCTTATTGCCAAATTCAAACTTAAATTGAAGAAAGTCGAGAAAACCACTAGACCATTCAGGTATGACCTAAATCAAATCCCTTATGATTATACAGTGGAAGTGACAAATAGATTTAAGGGACTAGATCTGATAGAGTGCCTGATGAACTATGGACAGAGGTTTGCGACATTGTACAGGAGACAGGGATCAAGACCATCCCCATGGAAAAGAAATGCAAAAAAGCAAAATGGCTGTCTGAGGAGGCCTTACAAATAGCTGTGAAAAGAAGAGAAGCGAAAAGCAAAGGAGAAAAGGAAAGATTATCCCATCTGAATGCAGAATTCCAAAGAATAGCAAGGAGAGATAAGAAAGCCTTCCTTAGCGATCAATGCAAAGAAATAGAAGAAAACAACAGAATGGGAAAGACTAGAGATCTTTTCAAGAAAATTGTAGAGATACCAAGGGAATATTTCATGCAAAGATGGGCTCGATAAAGGACAGAAATGATATGGGCCTAACAGAAGCAGAAGATATTAAAAAGAGGTGGCAAGAATACACAGAAAAACTGTACAAAAAAGATCTTCATGACCCAGACAATCACGATGGTGTGATCACTCACCTAGAGCCAGACATCCTGGAATGTGAAGTCAAGTGGGCCTTAGAAAGCATCACTATGAACAAAGCTAGTGGAGGTGATGGAATTCAAATCCTGAAAGATGATGCTGTGAAAATGCTGCAGTCAATATGCCAGCAAATCTGGAAAACTCAGCAGTGGCCACAGGACTGGAAAAGGTCAGTTTTCATTCCAATCCCAAAAAAGGCAATGCCAAAGAATGCTCAAACTACCGCACAGTTGCACTCATCTCACATGCTAGTAAAGTAATGCTCAAAATTCTCCAAGCCAGGCTTCAGCAATACGTGAACTGTGAACTTCCTGATGTTCAAGCTGGTTTTAGAAAAGGCAGAGGAACCAGAGATCAATTTGCCAACATCCGCTGGATCATCAAAGAAGCAAGAGAGTTCCAGAAAAACATCTATTTCTGCTCTATTGACTATGCCAAAACCTTTGACTGTGTGGATCACAATAAACTTTGGAAAATTCTAAAGAGATGGGAATACCAGACCACTTGACCTGCCTCTTGAGAAACCTGTATGCAGATCAGGAAGCAACAGTTAGAACTGGACATGGAACAAGAGACTGGTTCCAAATAGGAAAAGGAGTACGTCAAGGCTGTATACTGTCACCCTGCTTATTTAACTTATATGCAGAGTACATCATGAGAAATGCTGGGCTGGAGGAAGCACAAGCTGGAATCAAGATTGCCAGGAGAAATATCAATAACCTCAGATATGCAGATGACACCACCCTTATGGCAGAAAGCGAAGAAGAACTATAGAGCCTCTTGATGAAAGTGAAAGAGGAGAGTAAAAAAGTTGGCTTAAAGCTCAACATTCAGAAAACTAAGATCATGGCATCTGGTCCCATCACTTCATGGGAAATAGATGGGGAAACAGTGGAAACAGTGTCAGACTTTATTTTTCTGGGCTCCAAAATCACTGCAGATGGTGATTGCAGCCATGAAATTCAAAGACGCTTACTCCTTGGAAGGAAGTTTATGGCCAACCTAGATAGCATATTGAAAAGCAGGGACATTACTTTGCCAACTAAAGTCCGTCTAGTCAAGGCTATGGTTTTTCCAGTAATCATGTATGGATGTGAGAGTTGGATGGTGAAGAAAGCTGAGCACCGAAGAATTGATGCTTTTGAAGTGTGGTGTTGGAGAAGACTCTTGAGAGTCCCTTGCACTGCAGGGAGATCTAACCAGTCCATCATAGAGGAGATCAATCCTGGGTGTTCATTGGAAAGACTGATGTTGAAGCTGAAACTCCAATACTTTGGCCACCTCATGCGAAGAGTTGACTCATTGAAAAAGACCCTAATGCTGGGAAGGATTGGGGGCAGGAGGAAAAGGGGACAACCAAGGATGAGATGGCTGGATGGCATCACTGACTCGATGGACGTGGGTTTGGGTAGACTCCGGGAGTTGGTGATGGACGGGGAGGCCTGGCGTCGCAAGGAGTCGGACACGACTGAGCGACTGAACTGAACTGATGCTAAACATTGTTCTCGGCACTTGTAGATTCAGCAGGGAGTGAAATAGATAGTGGGGGAATACAGACAGTAAATAAAATGCGTGTGTAAAAGATGATAGCTGGTCATAACTGCCTTACAAAACAGCAGAGCAGGGAAGATGGTTGGGGGATGTTGGGAAGCTGATATGAAACTTTAAATAGGTTGCTTGAAAGATCCCACTGAATTAGTGACTTTACAGAAGACATGAGACGAGTTGTGAGAGTGAACCATGCAGATATCTGGGGAAACAATGTTTTAGGCAGAGGGCACAGCAAGACCAGTGCCCAGAGGTAGGGGCGTACCTGAGGTGTGGAGCTTCTATTATTTCTTTCTTTTCTTCCTGATTAATTTATGTCTTTATTCCAATGGTTTTCTTTCTTCTATTGACTTTAGATTATTCTGTTGGAAGTTTTAACCTTTCTTCCTAATTTATACAATTCAAACTAGAAATTTTCCTCCAAGTACCTTTTTAGCTGGACTCCATAATCTTTGAAATCTGATATGTTCATTGTGGTTTCTTTCTAAGTATTTTGTAAATTCCATGATTTGTATTCTATTCAATAATGATTTAGAAGTGGTTATTTTACATTTCTAAGTGTGGAAACTGAAAAGGAGATGGCTCTCATTTATTATTGTCTAAAATCGATGCACTGTGTTCAGGGAATGCTGCTTATGTGAAATGATTCTTAGATTTTGTTTGATTTTTTGAGTTTTGAGACTACTTTGTGGCTTAAGTTGCTAATTTTTGTGAAAAAAAATCAATATGAGAAAGAAAAAAATATATTTTCTGTACTTGTTGGAACAGTGTTTATATAAAGTCATCAGCTGGAGCCTGTTAACTGTGTTGTCAAAATGGTCTATTCCCTTAACTAGTATTCTGACTCTGAATCAATGACAGCAGCAAGTATGTTAACATATCCTGCTGTAATTATGGATTTGTGAATTTCTCCTTGTATTTCTGTCAATTTTTGTTTTTTGCACTTAGAGGTTTTGCCTGGTAAGTGGGTGAATGTTCAAGATATTCCTGGTGATTGTTACTTTTCTGTCATGACATCTATCCCATCTAATATTATAATATTAATAATATTTTAATAATATTCTAATATTAAAATCTGCTATTCTGTTTCTCTTTGGGTTTCTATTTTCCTGAAATATCTTTTTTTTATCCTCTTACTTTCAGCATTTCTGTAAGTGCATATTTTTAGTGTTTCTCTTTAGATAACATAGCTGAATTTTTTAAACTAGGTTTCAGATTCTTTGTCTTTTAATTATCAAGTTAAATCCATATAATACATATATGGATTTATATTGACATTTTATTTATTCAGTTTTAACTTTGGTTTTCTATTCATCATAGTTTTTTGTTATTTCTTACTCTTCTGCTTTCTACTGGATGGATTTCAGAGGTTTTTTTTTTAATTAAAATATAGTTGATTTACAATGTTGTATTAGTTTCAGGCATACAGCAAAATGATTCAGTTTTTTTTTAAGATTACTTCCATTATAGGTTATTACAAGATGTTGAATATAGTTGCCTGTGCCATACAGTTAAAGCCTTGTTGCTTATCTGTTGTATATATAGTAATTTGTATCTGTTAATCCCATACTCCTAATTTATCCCAATGCTCCTCTCCCCCTTCACCCCCTTCCACCAGATTTTAGTGTTTTTAATTCATTTTCCCTCTACTAGTCTGGAGATTAGACTTTTCATTTTTTATGGTTTCAGTGATTACCCTTAAATTTTTTAACATTCACACTAAAGTTAAAATCAAAGTGAATGAACATTTATTCAATATCCCCATCACATCCCAGAATAATGTAAGGAATTTACTTAAATCATCTTAAATTATGTCCACATACATTCCAACTGTGTTATTTTGTCTATAATTTGAGCTCTACCTCACTTTTAAGCCCTAAGTCATTATTTTTAAAAATTTTTTATAGTAAATGCTTATTTAAATTTACCTTTGGTTTTCAACATTTTGCAACACTATTTCCTACAGCTCATTCCTTCTTTTCAAGTTCACATTCTTTCTTTGAGGATCAGTAAGTGGCAAATACTTTCAATGTTTAGACTGAAAATATTCTTTTTAATCCTCACTCTTGCATGATGATTTAATAGGATATAGAATTCTCTGAGTATGAGTCATTTTCTCTCAACACTCTGAGGATAATATTCCATTGCATTCTAGTTGCTAGTGTTACTGATAATTTTTTTCTGTGAGTCTTAATTGTAGTTTCTTTGTGGTGCACTGTCTTTTCCGGTTGCTTTTAAGGTTTTCTCTTCTGTCTGTTCAGGCCCTGTACAAAGCACATTCCAAGACAGAATTAGAAATACAAGGAATTTCTTAAAAATGGATAAAGGGCCACAGTAGCAGGAGTAGATGGCAAAAGCTTTCAAACAATAACACAGATCTGATGCTGCAAAAGGCATTTGGTGTAGGAAGAGGTAGCCTGCAAGGCAACTCTGAGAGCATTGGTCAAGCTTGTAGGGATCTCGTAAATTGGAGGAGTTTGGCATTGGACCAGAAAGGTTCAAGTGTGGTATCCGCATCATGCCCCACACTGGCTGAGAACCAGCTAGGGAGAGCGTGGCCTCCCAGTGACCACTGCTGTAGAGCCTGAAGGGGCAGCCACTACTGGCTGTCAGCGTATGCCCTGCTGGTGGCAGGTTCTCTCTCTTGGAACCAGAACTGAGGGCTGCTGCACTCCGTCTTTCGTATTCTGCAGGCTCACTAAAACGTCTAGATTTACTTTTACCTTTCTTCAGGCTCTTATTTCTCCTAGCCTACATTTCACGTATGTCATCAAATACGTTTCAATTTCAGCCGCACTTCCTTTGAAAATTGTTATCTACTACCCTATCTCAGTTTCTTGAACATCTGTGACATATATATGTTCCACATTCCCATTCCATTATACATTTTCCTCAAACTTTCCTTCATATTTACTGTATCTTTGTATTGCACTAGACTTTATTGTGAACAGGGGCTTCCCTGATAGCTCTGTTGGTAAAGAATCCCCCTGCAGTGCAGGAGATCCTGTTTCGATTCCTGGGTTCGGAAGATCCCCTGGAGAAGGGAAAGGTTACCCACTCCAGTATTCTGGCCTAGAGAATTCCATGGAGTGTATAGTCCATGGGGTCGCAAAGAGTCGGACACGACTGAGCAACTTTCACTTCACTTTATTGTGAACACTGTCCTTAAATTTCTCTTCAGTTCCATAATCTTTTGAGCCAGGTCTAAGAGTCTTCTGACCCATATTTGAGCTTTCATCTTTATTATCTTACTTCCCATCTTATTTTGAAAATTTTATCCATTCCTGTGTCAGTGTCCTGTTGCTTCTCTTATTATTTTGCTCCTTTCATTTATCTCTAGTAATGCTTAGCCCACTCGTTTTATGGATTCCTTCAGAATGTTCAAATTCTCCTGTCTGCTGACTCTTTCTTGATAAATTTGCTTTCAGTTTTATTGTACTTTTAATTGCTTAGCTTATATTCACCAGCGATTTATTTTTTCATATTTTACATGTTTTGTGTTTTCTTCCAAACAGTGTCCTAGTAATTTTACCATTCTAGAACCAGTCTGCATATTCATGTTGTACACTTTACAATCCTATACCATTCAAATACTAGGCTCAGGTCTTGTTTTTCCATTGATCATGTGAATTTTCCTATATTCCCTTTATAACCAAAAGAAAAATTGGCTTGTTATTTCCCTGGAATGATGAGCCAAGACCCTTATTTTTCTTTTCCCTGAGGGACAGCCCAGGGTCATGCTAGTATAAGATTCTCTGTTCCAGTTTTCTTCTGAATAGATACTAAAACCCCAATCCTATGCTGTAGCACTTACAAGTCATTAACTTCTTTCTTAGTTTTGGTTTCCCCAGAAGCAGGTCCGAGACAAGGGCTCAAGAGCATATAGACCCTTTGATGGGAGTACACAGAACCCCAGTAAGACAGAGACAAAGTGAGTGGAAGGAAGATAAAGGAAACCAACAGAATGTGTTTTCAAGCCAGCTATGTCAGTGGACGATTAAAGTGGCAAACTCAGAGAAATGGTTTAAAACACATGCCCAGGGACATCCCTGGTGGTTCAGTGGTGAGGACTCTGTGCTCCCAGTGCAGGGGCCCACGTTCGATCCCTGGTCAGGAAACTAGATACCCGCATACCACAACTAGGACCTGGCACAGCCAAATAAATAAATATTTTTTAAAAACCCACATGCCTACAATTAACCCACCGCAAAGGGTGAGGGAGTCAGTATATTTATATGTCATATCTGGTAAATCATTGAGTGAGGCTTACTAGGGCTAGAGGAGAAGGGGATACTATTCTCTGACATTTCCAACATGCCAAGGGCAATTAATCAGAGCAGCTTCCAGACTTCTGGAGAAAGAAAGCTCAAAGTCAGAGATGTGGATCCTAGCCATTGAAGGCAGCAGGGCCACCCTAAGAGACCTGAGAGATGTGGCCTGGGAGCTCACAGCATTTGCTACAGCATTCTGCTGCTTGTCACAGTTCTCCCATGATTGGAACACCTGGGGTTAGCTTCGTGCTGATTCTTAGGGACTTTCTTTTCTTTCTTCTTATGTTTCATAAGATATTTGCAACTTTTGTTTATTTTATCAAACTTTTATTTTTTACATGTGTTTATAGTTGGAAAGAGGTCTACCTAGGTCAGCTTTCCTGTTGTTGAAACGCTACTCTAAGATATTTAAATATACTCTTTAATTTTATAAAATAGAATCATACTAAATATATCATCATGACTTGCTTTCATATTTAAAATAACTTTGACACTTTTTCCATAACCAGTTATGTAGGTAGGTTTGCCTCATTCTTTTAAATTTATTTCTCCAAATTCTTAGAGTTAGATAATTTTTATAGGATGTCACTATTACAAAGTATGCAATAAACATTATTCTACCTATATTCTTACATATTTATTGATAGCATGTCTCTGAATGAGTTCCTAGAACTTGAATTTATGAGTCAAACTTTTAGCACAGTTAAAATTTAAAAGATATTGCCAAATCCACCTTAATTTTTTCTTTACCAGTTTTTAATTCTCACCCATAGCAAATGAGGGTTTTTCTCTTATCCTTACTAAAAATACGTAATATCATTCATTTTACTCTTTGCTGATCAAATGAATGAAAGTAATAGGTTACTTAATTTGCTTTATTTTCATTATTAGTGAAGACAGTTTTATATACTTCTGGTCATTGGTATTCACTTGTATGACTTTTGCTCATATTTTTATAGGCCTTCTCATTTTTAAACTTGATTCATAAGAGCTTTTTTATATTATGAACACTAGCCCTTTGTTCTATATCTTGAATATAGTTTTTGAAGTTTGTGTTTCATTTTTTGAATTTGTTTATTGTGTTTTATTACTCATGTAAAATTTTATGTAACCAGTTTCATCCATTTTTGATTTTGTGGTTTCTCATTTTCATATCATGCTTTAAAAAACCCCTATAATTATTAATTATAAAAAGAATCTAAGCAGTTATTGAACACTCACTATGAACTGTATATACCATGGCATGAAGGAAAAGGACAAAGATGAATGAGAAGCCTTTTATTGCTTCAAAAAGTATCATATTAAATATAAAATATTTTGTTCTGTAGAAGGAATGAAGTAAATAGACCTTTTCCCCCTCTGCAAACAAACAAGGGAACTGATAACAACTCTCCAAACTTGTGTATCTTTTTTTAAAGACAATCTTAAACCAGTCAAAACATCAACACATATAGTAAATAATAATATTTAGAAGTGATCAGCAAGAAAACCTAGTCCTAGAACTCAAGGTCTGTTTACATACTGATACTCTAAAACTGTCAAACAGTGCCACTTCTTTATTAGCTGAGGCAAATTTGGGAGGACCTACAAAAAAGAGTTTTTTAATGCCTTTTTTTTTGGTTTCTTTAATCAAGACTCATCTCAGTAGCATTTTTACACATTTACTATGATGACCGGGACTTCCCTGGTGACTCTGAGGTAAAAGAATCCGCCTTGCAATGCAGGAGATGTAGGTTCAACCCCTGGGTCGAGAAGATCCCCTGGAGAAGAAAATGGCTACCACTCCAGTATTCTCGCCTGAAAAATCCCAAGGACAGAAGAGCCTGGCAGGCTATAGTCCACTGGGTGTCAAAGAGTTGGACACAACTTAGCAACCTAACAACAGCAAACAACAACTTTAATGGCCAGATTGCACTGTTGATGCAAAGGAATATTGTCTAAGCCATAATCCCTCCCCTTAAGGAAAATATCTATATGGAGCGGCAAAATATTCATAAGTGAAACAAAGAATAATTTGAAGAAAATAGTGTGGGACAGACCCTGTGTATATACACATACTGATAGCTTAGGAAAATGGTCCTCAGTGGCCCTGTAGCAACTGACAAATACTCATAGTTGACAAATAGTTTTGTCAACTAAATTGACAAATAGTTCAAGACAGAGATTCCTTTTGTTGTAATTTGTAGACCATATTGACATTTTCAGACATAAAGAACTTTTGGACAGTGGGAAAGATATTAATATACATAAGTTTTATATATATAAAATTATGTAAAAATATCTATAAAAAATGAAAGAAGGATAACCCCAAAGTCTTGATTTTTTTTTATTAATATGTGGAGCAGAACAGTGAGTAAGCTATGGAGGCAGATACCTTAGAAAAATCAGTTATCTTTGTTTTTGTATGTGTACTAAAACTCCATCCCACAAATCACATTCAGATGTTACTGACACTCACCCCTCCTACTCTTGCCCAAACTGCGCCTCTTTGGCTTGAGTTGCCTGTCAACAAAACGGAATTCAGAGGGAAGATCTAAAGGAGAAAACAGTGGACTACAGATATTCCACCAAAGAGAAAATCTACTTGGAGAAGTCTCTGCTCTGGGCCACATACTTTGGAAGCAGAAATGCTGGTGTGCAGTTGAGGGACTCGTGGTTTATTCATCTAATAAACACTTACCAAACGCATACTATGAGCCAAGCACCATAGGTTTAGATGGGTGGAATCAGCAGTCACTTTGTAACCAGTTAGGAAGTGAAATGTCAGGCAAGAGTAGGATAAATTGGAATGGTGAATTGCATGTGTGGAACTAAGGGAAACACCACAGATAGAATCTGATGGCGGAGAGAAGATTTAAGATTGACAGTGGGAAAACTGAAAATAAAACAGGATTAAAAGTAATGCTTGGGTGCTCCATCCATGAAGAAGTGAATTTGTCTTTATTTTTCTGTCCTGGAACTTAAGAAAAAGAGAATTTGGAGCTGATCTTCCACTGGGCCCTAAAGTTGAGGAAGGCAGAGGAAGTTAGTGCCAAGTTTCCGACATAAAAGAAATCGTTCAGCAAAGGGGATTTCAAAGAACTTAGCTGAATAATTTCCATTTGGGGCTAGTAAGGAGAGGGAGAATTGCGTTCAGGGAGTAAAACAAGCAGGAAGAAGGCAGTCGTCTGGATATTTTCTTTGCAATCTAGATAATACTAAAGTTCAGCAAATGAATACACAAAATTATAAATTTGCTGGTAGTTCCAATCCCAGAGATAATGAAGAGGAATTTTTTTTCTTTTCCAAGCAAGAGTCATCTCAGGGTAAATCTTAGACCAGGTTTGGTTTTTGCACACTTTCCTCAATATATTTCAGAGTTTGGGAGATACAGAGTTTCCACAGAGAAGGGTATGCATTGTTTCGTTTTATGATATTTCAATTTTGAAACTTGCAGGTGGCCTGTGCTATTTTATCAGGCTACATAGGGAGAAGGCATATCTTTGAGAGAGTTTGTTTTAGAATCAGAATGTTGAATAAAAGAAATAAAAAGTCCAGGAGGGCGGTCCTAATATGGTGGAGGAATAGGACGGGGAGACCACTTTCTCCCCCACAAATTCATCGAAAGAACATTTGAATGCTGAGCAAATTCCACAAAACAACTTCTGAATGCTGGCAGAGGACATCAGGCACCCAGAAAGGCAGCCCATTGTCTTCAAAAGGAGGTAGGACAAAATATGAAAGAAAAAAAGAGAGACAAAAGAGGTAGGGATGGAGATCTGTCCCGGGAAGGGTCTTAAAAAGTCCAGTGCTAGCATCTACATGCTAATATCCAGGTCCTGCAATATATTTTTAATAGCAAATACCTTTTGCAGTATTCTCGCCTGGAGAATTCCATGGACATTGGAGCCTGGTAGGCTACATGGGGTTACAAAGAGTTGGACAAGACTGAGCGACTAACACACACACACACACACACACACACACACACACACCCCTATTGCAGTGACCTGTAAATCTAGAGTGGCCATTGGCCTAAAGACCAAAGGGGTTATAGGCTAATAAAGTCAACTCTTAATATAAACAAAGCATCGTGCAGACCCCAGGATCCAATCTGTTAGCAAACCATTAGCATCTCTGGACTTTTCCCTTCTTTTTCTTTGTGCTATATGGGATTTTACTTTGAGGAACTCAAAATATTCTAGAAAAATGTAGTTGAAATAACTGTGTAACTGAAATAATTACACAATTGTTTGGTACATGATGTTTAAAAGCATTTGAAATTTGTTTAACATGAAGTTGAGGAAGACTTGCTTACTTTAACCTCCTTCATCCTCCTGCTGGCTTTAATTTGTGAAACAGGGTTAGAATAAGTGCACAGTTGGCCTGCCATACCCACAGGTTCCACATTGCCGGATTCAGGCAACTGTGGATCAAAAATATTCCAAAAAAAAAAAACAAAACCCAGTAAGTTTCAAAAAAGCAAAACTTTAATTTGCCTCTGGCAACTATTTACATAACATCTACATTATATTTGCAACTATTTACATAGCATTTACATTGTATTAGACGTTGTAAGTAATCTAGAGATGGTTTAAATTGTATGGGAGGATGTGCATCGGTTATATGCAAATACTATGCGATTTTGTATAAGGGACTTGAGAATTCATGGACTTTGGTATTCCCCAGGGTGGGTGGGGTTGGGTGGGAGGACCTGGGAACCAATTCCCTGCAGATAGCAAGGGATGGCTGTACTCTTTATTATGTTGAGCTAAAATTCTTTTACTATATTTTGAACAATATGCTTTGTAACCATTCCTTAAACCAGATTGAAATTTGCAAGTGATTAGATTTGGAATGGAAAGTAAGGCCAGCAGGAGCAGCCTGCCTGATTCATCTAGGGGAATCTCTCAAAGCCTGTTAAGTGAAAGGTTTGTGGCTAATTCTCATACTGGATATCCACAGCACACCAAGTTCTTGTTTATTAGCATGCAGTGTGACCACCTGGGAACAAAGACTTTTGTTAAATTGTCTCTTCTTCCCTGAGTTCCTCACAGTGCTGACCAAAGTCTTCTTCCTAATTCATGTTTAAAAAAAAAAAAAGTCTCCTGGGTTTCGACACCAAAAAAAAAAAGTCTTCAACTGAGAAAAGGTTGTTTTCAACTTTCTTCCCTCTGTGTTTTTTCTGTTTCCTGCCCCTTTGGTTCTTTGTTTCCCCTCAATATCAAATCAGATTCCACTGTTTCTTTCAGTTTGAACATTCTCAATTTCCCCCTTGCCATTCATCAAATTTTCTGCCACTTTCCCTTAAGAATTTTCTCAATTTAAACCTTATTCAATAATAAATATACTTCATAGACTGAACAGATGGATTGCAGAACTTTTTCCCTTAAGAGTTCCATGTACAGCAATTTTCACTTCTCAAACAAAACAGTGGTGATGATGATAAAGTATTCAGCCCTTGGAGAGTGTCCATGCAGGTTTTAAGCAATTTCTGTACTTGTGTACCATGCAGCTTCGGAAGGTAAGCTCTTTACCACCCTTGATTTGTCATTTTTATTTTGTTATCTAGATCTTTTCTCTACTGAGAATGAAGATTGTCACTTTTCCCTATTGGAAACTTTCAATGACTGATGGAGACCTCAATATTTCACCAGGTGGCCAGTAGTTTGACATTTCCAGTTACTATTAAGCATCCATTAGACTGAGCTGAAATCCATGTCTATCTTTCTCAAGTATTATTACAACAGAGAACAAATGTCCTGTCCCTTTCATAAGACGGACTGGAAGACAAATCTCCACTCTTTAGACTAAACATCCTCAATGACTCCCGGCATTTCCTCAAATGTCAAGGGATCCAGGTCCCTCTTGTGCATGGTTTCCTTTTACCGACACACTGAAATTTGTCAAGTTTCCCATTTAAATTTTGTCATTGATTTAGAAGAATAGATTGGTTATAAACAACTTATGACCACCATTAAAATATTATATTAATGCATATTCTAGAAGTGGGACATTCTTCCCAAAGATCTGTTAAACACATGGCCTAAGTCCATGGGTCACTATCAGCTAAAGAAGCTACTGCATCAACTGAACATATACTAGGTGTTCTAACAGCTCTGCTGAAGGTAGCGACATTAAATCTTCAACAGGAGGCCCTGAAGGGTTCAGCCCATAGAGGCTTATGTTTTCTATTGCTCAAATAGTATTAATTCAGCCAAGCTAAATTAGTCAGAGCATCTCTTGATGTCTGATCTTTATTAATAAGCTGTATTAATTCTCCTGGGCCATAAAGTTATTGCAAAGTAAAACAAATTTTTCTGAAAAGTGCTTTCTAATTGTGTCTGTAAAATCTGACGATGTTTATTCCTTGAAATGTGGGCCTGAAATAGACAATGCTTTAGTCAACAAGGCAATTGTAGTGAAGGAGCTTTGTCAATGAGATTAAGGGGAAACCTGCTTTATTCAAAGAATTTTCATCAAGTGCTCATATGTGCCAGACACTGAGGTAAGGTGTGTTCTCAGCCCTTGGTGCAGACTCTTGTAAGGTTTTAAATATGGGTCAAAATAAACACGATAAGTTCACATAGTCCCAGGTCACCAAATGTCCTCCACTGAGACCTACAGCATTTGTTTCAGGGCCACCCTAGCAGTGCTGAGCCCCCTCCCATTGGGCTCCTGCCCTCTGATACATCCAGATCACCAGTGAAGAGAGTGGTTTCTCATCAGCTTCTGCCCAACCTCACCATGTTGAATGGATAGGACTAAATCTGCATGGTTGACTTCTATATCAGCAAAGTCTTGAGGTTTCAGCTTTGCTTTGTATTTGGTAGGAAGAACTCATTTAATACACAGAATATGACTTTATTTTATATAAATATAAATAAATATTTTATATAAAATAATCTCTGAATATTAGTATGTATAGATAGATGCTTGCCCATTCTGAATCTTAGCAGCTCATATTCCACACATTCATAGAATTTGGGTGCCAAAATTCCCTTGTAGCTGAGTCAATAAAGAATCAGCCTTCATTGCAGGAGACCCAGGTTCGATCATTGGGTTGGGAAGATCCCCTGGAGAAGGAAATGGCAACCCACTCCAGTATTCTTGCCTGGAGAATCCCATGGACAGAGGAGGCTGGCAAACTACAGTCCATGGGGTCGGAAGAGTCAGACACGTCTTAGCAACTAAACCACTACCACCACTGTCCCTGTGGAATAAGTTATAGGAATAGTGCTCAGACACTCAATCATGTGCAACTCTTTGCAGCCCCATCAACTATAGCCCACCAGGCTCCTCTGTCCATGGGATTTTCCAGGCAAGAATGGAGTGGGTTGCTATTTTCTACTCCAGGGGATCTTCCCGACCCAGGGATCAAACCTGTGTCTCTTGCATCTCCTGCATTGACAGGCAGATTCTTTACCACTAGCACCTCTGCATTGTAAGGATTCACACTAGGCTTACATTTTCTCTAAACAATAGATGTGATTTACACTGGATAAGTTGGATCCACCTAGTAACCACATAGTATGTTTTGATTTTTAATAATTTCCAGAATTTTTCTGATTCTACAGCATAGAAATGCTCCCCAAGATGCTCGGGCTCTCCACACTCAAACTGGACCTTTCTTGTACCCTTCCTTAGTCATGCCTCTTGGGTCTCATGTCAAGGCCTATATGCTGGTCCTAATACTTTTTTAAGGTCACTGGCACACTACACATCAAATCCAAGAGCTCTCATTGGGGTTTATTTTCTTTTACTGACTGTGGTATTTCATATTGTTGGCAACTAGCAGTATTTCTGGAGCCCACTCTTCCCTTGTTCTTGGGGACATTCTCTATTTCTAATTTTTGGATTAGTCAACAGACACTTGCTGGACACTAAGGTCCTACTCGTGTATATCTTTCTTATCATCCTCTCCACTGTTCTTTTCATGATCTCTGAACTCAGATCCATTGTTCTTCACATTCTTCCTCTGAGCTGTCTTCCTAAGAATCAAGTTAGTAAAATTAGAGAAGCTTTGAGTTAGAAGAGACTGTAGTCCCAGGTAACCCGAGTAGCATTCTACAGAAGAGGCGATGATACTCAGTAACTTAGGTGTCGTCCCTGAGATCTTGGAGCTAGTCAGGGGCAGAGCTCACACCAACTCATGTAAAAGCCAGAGGGTTTACACCGTCACCTCCACTTGTGTGGAATCTCATTCAGCATCTGCAGGAGTCTCAGACCCAACTCACCTCCTGATTTTCTAGTTCTGTCATATTTCTATTTTTCTGTATTTTTGAGTGTAGGTTTTAGTCACACTCAACATCTCCCAGTTTTTTTCATCCTCCATCCTTGGAGCCAATAGAGTCTTTCTTCATGATGCCTTGAGAATCTTCTTTTTTTCTTTCTTTTTTTTTTTTTTTTGCTTCACTGCCACCCCCTTGGTCTGGGGCTGCATCTTGATAAACCTGTGCATATAATGGTAAACAGCTTTGCAATGATCGTCCAGGGTTTGGCCTCTCCATTACGAGTCCATTCTATGCTTCAGTATTTGAAATATCATTTTCCTACATCAGCCTGTCAGAAAACCAGTGCTTATCTCCATTTATAAACAGTTCTCTTTAAATGTTTGTAAATGTTCAGGAAAATAAAAGACAGCCCTTTGGGGAGGCAGCATCTGTGACAAATAGATCTCTAGGCAAGAGTAACAATATTTTAAGGGATATTTCCTGCCCTTTTTTTCTTCTTTCCTTCCTTTCTATCGTCTGTCCCTTGACAAATATTTGCATGTATTTGCTGAGTATTTGTACTAAACAAGGTTGTGCACTGAGGGCTATTTATACAACAATAAGTCTTGCTTTTGAGTATTTTATAATTTCTCTGTAGATTAACTGCATAGACCTAAGAGAAAAGAATTATTCACTAAACTCTAATCCTACCAGGAAAAGTAAGAGATCTTGAAAGAATGTTTAGTGTATATTATACACTGACATGTTGGTATTTATTTAAATATTTGTACTATATTCTTCTTTCAGAATTTTTCAACAAAAGCTTCTACTTAGTAATTAACTAGTATTTATGAAGGACATTTTAATTAAGGACTTTCTTTTCTTGAAAAAATGTAATTGGTTATGTTAATCTGTACCCTTTCAGTTATCCACATTTAAGGAAAGTGTAGTTATTTACTTTAAATAAGAATAACTTATGGCAGTTTCTTGTAGTCAAGTCGAAATCTATAAACTAAAATATCTCACATAGTCCTCTCAATGGATTTTAATTTTTTTAGCACTAAGTTCAGTCTTTCAGTCTTTTGATGCCTGTATAATCTGGTCCCATTCTACCTTCTGATAATTTATCTCCCACCACTCTCTAACTTTTTATTCCACTATGCTTATGATTTCCATGGATATATCGTTTTGTTTACTTACTTCAATTCTTCTTTTGGAATGTAATCTCTTATCTCTATCTATAGTAGTATTGACCCTATTTAGTTCTTACTATATGTCAACTACTGCATCGCATACTTTTACCTGTATTATCTCACGTGAATATTATGGTAGCCTATGATCCCAATGAACCTCATGATAAAGGTTAAACATACCAAGGCTTAGGGAAACTAAGTAATCTGCCCAAGGTCACACAATCAGTAAATGATGAAACTTAAATTGTCTAACTGCAAAGTCTGTGTGCCTAACCACTATGTTCCGCTGCTTCCAAGGTCTAGGAATTCTGGGTAATTTTGTGATCTGAGAAAAAGTATCCAACATACCTAAGCCCCAGGAGACCTTTAAAATAGGTTCTTGTTATTTCACTTATGGTTATTATACATATACAATGAAAATCACTATCCTGGGTTATTTAGAAACAAAAATCAAAGATGTTAGTAAAACTAGCATCCACAGTGAAGTATGGTAGCTTTGTTTTTGTTTTTCAGTGTTTGTAAATCTGTTTCCATGTATGTAATTCTGGGTACCCAGAAGATAAAAGTGAGTAATATGATCTACCCCTAAGAATATATACTTTAAAGAAAGCAAACATAGATTCCATAAATATATCTAAAGTTGTATGATTACTGAAAGTTAGAAGTGCATTTTTTAAAATATCCAATCAGATGATTTTTCAAAATTTTTTCCATTTTTAATCTTTCTTGGTTAGAGAAAATATTTCTGAGAATACTGTTGGTATTCTTGAAGAGAACTTAAAAGCCTTAATTCACTTGTAACTTCATATAGCTGAAAAATATTCATTGTCACCTATTTTGAGCTAAGTTTTGGGCTAGGCTCAGGAGACAGTGATGAAAAGACAGAGTTCTTATTTTCATGGAGTTGAGGATCTGAAGAATAAATATTATATCAGTAATCATGCAAATAACTATGTGCTTGCAACTGGGTTAAGTGTTTTAATGAGATGTGTATGTTATAACTGGAGTGTGTAAGTAGAGGAATAAATAGTGGGTAAATCAAGAAGTTTTTCTTGATGAGGAGACTTTTACTTAAGGAGAGATGCAAAAGATGTGTAGGAGATGATGAGTTGAAGCAAGTTGGGGAGACAGGGCTGACAGAAGGAATAGTATATACCCAATTTCAGAAAAGAAGAGAAGGATTTCTGAAGAAAGAAGGGAGAGGGTTCTAAAGTGGCTCTAGAAAAGATGAGTGATAACCTTCTAGGTTATATGTTTTATTTTCCAGATTTTAGTCTAAGAGAAATGGGAGGCAGTTAAAGGATTTTAAGAGTGTGTGTGTGTAAAAGGAGGCAAAATGATCATATTTTAAAATACATGTACCTTTTTCTATTGTGTAGAGAATGATTTTGAGGGAGATTCTTGCAGTCCATCTTGGAAATGCCAGCAGTACTAGGATGGGGGGAATGGAGATGGGAAATAATTGACAGATTGATGCATACCTTGAAGATAGAATTAGCAAGAACTGGTGAAGGTTGAATGTGGAGTGTGACAAAGACAAGGTATCAAGTAGGACTCCCAGGTTTCTGGCTGGATCAGCAGGACATATGGTATCATTTACTTTAATAGAGACGAGAATGAGAAGGAGGTGGAGGCATGAAGAAAGGGACAGAGGGAAGAGATAGAGGGAAGGAGGTAAGAGGGAAGGACGGGAGGATGGAGGTGGAAAGGGAGCAAGAAGGTTTTCAGAGAAGATTATTGTTCATTTCATTTGGAGCATGTTTTGGAATTTAAGATTTTTATGAGCTATCCAAGTGAAGTTTTTCATGGAGGCTGTCAGTATACTGACTATAACTGAAGAGAAGACAAGGTTACAGATATAAATTTGGAAATTAACATCATGACTATGGCCTTTGAAGTAAAATAACATGAATGAGAAAACAATAAAGTCAGAAGTGAAGAGAATTTAAAAACTGAGTCCTGAGAAATGCTAACTTTTAAAAGTCACATGGAGGAAGAGGTGTGAACAAAGAATGACAAGTGGCCAGAGAGACAAGATGAAATATATAAGCACATGGTGCCCCACAGCACAGAGAGGGAACATTTCAAGCAGGAATTGAGTGAGACTTCTGGCTAAAGTGACATGATGAGCTTGGTAAATTCTCTCTCCAAAATGTAAGATATTCAAATAGCTAACAGGCATGTTGAAAAGGTGTTCAACATCATTAGTCATTAGAGAACTGAAAATTAAAATCACAGTGAGATCCCATTGGTGGTGGTTTAGTTGTTAAGTCATGTCCCACTCTTGTGACCCCATGGACTATATCCTGCCAGGCTCCTTTGTCCATGGGATTTCCCAGGCAGGAATACAGGAGTGGGTTGCCATTTCCTTCTCCAGGGGATCTTCCCAACCCAGGGATCAAAACTGTCTCTTGTATCTTCTGCATTGCAAGTGGGTTCTTTACTGACTGAGCCACCAGAGAAGCCCTAAAGTGTTAGTCACTCAATCATGTCAGACTTTTTGTGACCCCATGGACTGTAGCCCACCAGGCTCTTCTGTCCATGGAATTCTCCAGGCAAGAATACTGGAGTGGGTAGCCATTGTCTGCTCCAAGGGATATTCCTGACCCAGGGATCAAACCCGAGTCTCCTGCATTGCAGGCAGATTCTTTACCATCTGAGCCACCTGGGAATCCCAAGATACCATTACACACCCACTAGAAAGGGTTATATTCCTAAAACCCTAACAATACCAAATGTGGGTGAAGATATAGAGAAACTAGAAGTCTCATAGCTTTCTGATGAGAATGTAAAACGGTGCAACTGCTTTAGAAAACCAGTTTGACAGTTTCTTAAACACATCAATTATGTTTGTTTACCATATGGTAAGCATGTTTGCCAGAAACTCCACTCTTTGTTAGCCACACAAGAAAAATTCAATCAGATATCTACACAAAGACTTGTATGTGAATTTTCATATAGGCTTTATGTGTAATAACCAATAACTAGAAACAATACAAATGTTTATTAACTGATAAATGTATAAAATATGGAATATCAGTAAAACAGAGTATCAATTGTGTAATCTCCAAAACATTGTGCTAAGTGAAATAAACCAGACAGAAGACCACATATTGACCACTTTTATATAAAATATCTTTTAAAAGGCAAGGGTATAAGACAGAGAGCAGATGAGTAATGAGTGACTGCTGAAGCTGGAGATAGGGACTCATGGCAAACTGGACAATAGGAAATTTAGAGGATGAAAGAAAGGTTCTAAAACTAGATTATGCCCTGGAGGATTTAGTGGTTAAGACACTGCCTTTCAATGTAGAGTGTGAGTTTGATCCCTGGTCAGGGAGCGAAGATCCCACTTGCCTTGCAGCCAAAAAAACCGAAACATAAAACTGAAGCAATATTGTAACAAATTCAATAAAGATTTTAAAAATGATACACGTCAAAAAAATCTTTAAAAGAATAAATTTTAAAAAGCTGGATTGTGGAGAAACTTGAACAACTAGATAAACTATCACAAAACTTTAGACTTACAGTGGCTGAATTTTATGGTGAATAAATTATACCTCAATAACGCTTTAAAAAAGAGAGATGATTAACCTACAGTGACTGAGCTACAGTGAAAGAGTCCCTATATCTCATGCCTTTCTCCCACCCCACTTAATTTTACTGTTTGTCTCTAATCTTCCTTTACTATGGTGGCAATACATTCTACTTGTTTTTGAGCTTAACTTGTTTGGAGCAGAACGAAATTTCTTGTTTGCCTGAGAATGTAAATGGAATCTCTTCACTCAGCAGTCTGATCTTCCAGGGTCAAGCCAAATTGCAGATTCTCAAGGACCTCTTTAAGTTCTCTTCAGGAAACTGGCTCATTCTACAAAAGGCCTGAGATTTGAATACTATGATCCACCAACAGAGGCCCCAAGTCTACATCAGTGTAGGTCTAAACGCATTCAGGCTCTTGCTGAACCATTGTCAATCTGACCCGGAAGGACCCTGGCTCAGCCCCTCCTGTCCAGCTTGCTCCAGCTGGAAGGTCTCATTTCTTTTTCATACCAGCGTCCCAGTGTGGATAGATCAGGGACATGAGGGTACCAGTTATATTCCTTTTTTCACTTTGTATTGCACACAATTCACAAGAATTTATAAACTTCTGATAATGACATTTTCCAAAAAAAAGTTCTATTATCAGAGATTTCTGAAGAAGCATAATGTTGGGATGTAGTGGACAAATCAAGAGTTTCCTGAAAATTGTTTACCCTCTGATTTATTAACATAATAAGTTTATTAGACAGATTCTAGGCGTTCCCTGTGGTGTTTGGAGCTGTGGGTCTTTTGTGCATTCAGACAGGCCAAAGAAGCAGATCAGAGCACTGCTATTGATTTGTTTCACTCTGGTGAATGTAAATGATTCATGTTCCACAGGATATGTGGAACATATTTACTAGAGATAAAACAGAAGGAAGAAAATGTGCACAGCTTCAAAGGTGCAGCTTGATTCCACTGGTACCCTAGCACAACAATTAGTACACCTGGCGTTTTTAAGTATGCATCATAAACTCACCAAGGAATCTGCGCCGTCTTCCCTGAAATTGCTATAGATTGACAAAAATGAGTAGAAGGAGGAGAACACAGAGAAGGATCAAATGAAGAAGCAGAAACTACAGCCTACCCTTTTTAGTTGGTGTTAGACAAGCTGCACCAAGTCCAAGAAAGCAAATATGCACTTCTTTATTGGTTTATTTCAACTTTAGGTTCACAGTAAAATTGAGAGGAAAGTATAGAGAGGTCCCATACACTCCTGACCCCTACTTAATTTTGTGTGTTTTTTTGTTTTTATTGGAGTATAATTGCTTCACCGTATTGTGTTAGTTTCTGCTGAACAATGAAATGAATCAGCTATATGTATACTTATATCCCCTCCCTCTTGAGCATCACTCACACGCTCCATCCTATGCTTCTAGGTCATCACAGAGCACTGAGCTAAGCTCCCAGTGCTATACAGCAATCTGCTTTACACATGGTAGTGTATGTATGTTGATCCTACTCCCCCAATTTGTCTCACCCTCTCCTCCCCCGCCCCTGTGTCCACACATCCCTTCTCTACATCTGCACCTCTATTCCTGCCCTGCACTTTTTAAGGTCTGTGGAGGAACATGCAAATTGCTAACATGAACATGTCTCTGGTCAACTTAGTACTCTGGGATTTTGGGTGCCCCTACTATACTTGTGCTTCTCTATGCATGAGCAACACATTCTTTAAGAAACTAAAATGTTGAAATGTTTATTCACGTATTATTGTTAGAAGTCAATGGTATAAAAGAAAGGCATATTTTCTTTTTCTGCAGTCATAAGTCACATGCCAGAAAAGCTATCTTACCTGCTCCCAGGACTCAGAGGATTTCTATTGCAAATAGGCTTGGGATGTATATCCTCCCAGAGTATCATGTGCTTTGACTTTGCTGGGACACATTCACAGATAATGCTGCATTTATAGGTACAACAGATCTTCTCCCAGCCCTAGCCAAAGAGCAGAGACAATCTTTATATTTCTGATTAACTTAACTCTAATCTTGTGCTAAGTTAGGAAAACTAGATTTCAAAGTGGAAGCAATCATTATCAAGAATAATAAAAATGATGGATAAAGAGGATCTGATAGAGTGACACTCATTAAAATGAAAATCTATGTGGAGATGAGTGAACAGAAAGTCATAGGTCATTAGGACCAAAGGAAGAATGTATGTGTCAGACATTGAAATGGCTGGTTTTATCTTTTCTTACTGTGAGTTAAGAATTCCATCCACATGGCTCAATAATGGTGGGAAAACAGCACAACCTTCTGAACATTATGAACGCTTTATAATAAAATCAGCAAAATCAAGGCAAGCAATTCAAAGGACTTCTAGGCTAGCAATTCTTAACCAGAGGTCCATGCCAGAAACATCTGGAGAGAGCCTTTAAAAATGTTCAATCCAGGCTTCCACTGCGAGTCATTTTCATTCCCCTAGACCTGGAATGAATCTCAGGCATATGAATTTTGAGAAATTTCCCCAGATTATTTTTATGACAACCCTAGTTAACAAAAGAAACCATTTTCTACTTCATAGTTGCATATCTGCCATCTTCTCCATTAGATTACAAACTCCTCTGAAAGGAGCCTGCCGTATTTGTGACTTTTGCTGTGATTAGCCCTGGGAGTCTTATCAGCTCCAGAAAGAAAGAGCATGTGCTAAATTTATTCATTATTGTAATTTTCCCTGCTCTCTCCCATTGCCCCCAGATGGAAGGGCATGAGGTCTGTGGTTGATGCCCAGAGAATTCTGAATTTTAAAAGTGAATACTGGAAATTTAATTATCTATATATGGGCTTGAATTGATTTTTTTCTTTTCTGTTGTTACTATAGGTGCTCAAATGTTTGTTGACTGAACAAACTGAGTTTTGAAAATTAAACAGAATTTAAGAAGTTTTGAGTGGTATTTAGAGATATCAACCTTATTACTATGATCTTGCCCCTCCTTGAACCCACATATGTGGATTCTGTAGCTCACTTAGGCACTTACCTTGTTCCATCTTCTTTTAGACTTTCTACCAAATGACAAACACCTGTAGAAACAGGAGTCATTCTTACTCATCCTGTGTCTCCTGCTGTGACAAGCACATAGCAGCTATGCAATTACAGAATCTTTGACTTGATAATCTGTTATCCAGAAATTAATAATGACAATATGTGCTTAAACCCAAGAATAATTATACCGTTGTCATTGAAGTAAAACGAGAACATTTAACTTCAAATTTTGAAGTCTTTTAAAAATAGATGTTATAAGCTGACTTAAAGTGCCTCTTTTAAGCTGTCACCAAAGGCATTTATTCTAGTTAAAAACCTGATCCATTTATATATTCATGCATAATTTATATCCCACCTACTTCTAAAAATTAATCGAAGGAACCATTAAGATGATGCCAGTTATGAAAACTTGAATCACAGTAACAAAACCAATCACAAGAAGTTTTCTTCTCAAACTTACTTTGACATTTTTAAATATTTTAGGTCAAAACATTGACCGTACCTATGTGCATTATCTCTACATCAAATAGTTTGGGAAGATGTATTTGTTAAATGTTGTAAGCTAGCTATTACGATTCTATTTCAAATATAGCATTTTATATTATTTTTAATCTATACCATTAATTTACACTATTTTAAATGTTATGAGGGCTTCCCTAGGGGCTCAGTGATAAAGAATCCACCTGCCAATGCAGAAGATGTAAGAGACGCAGGTTTGATACCTGGATCAGGAAGATCCCCTGAAGGAGGGCATGGTAACCCACTTCAGTATTCTTGCTTGGAGAATTCCATGGACAGAGGAGCCTGGTGGGCTACAGATCATTGGTTCACAATGAGTCAGACATGACTGAAGCGACTTAGCACGCATACGTGTGAATGTTATGAACTAATGTAAGAGGTGCAAAATACCTCGACTCTTGGCTTCATATGAGTTTGCTGCTGCTGCTGCTAAGTTGCTTCAGTCGTGTCCGACTCTGTGAGACCCCATAGACGGCAGCCCACCAGGCTCCGCCATCCCTGGGATCCTCCAGGCAAGAATACTGGAGTGGGTTGCCATTTCCTTCTCCAGTGCATGAAAGGGAAAAGTGAAAGTGAAGTCACTCAGTCGTGTCTGACTCTTAGCAACCCCATGGACTGTAGCCTACCAGGCTCCTCCGTCCATGGGATTTACCAGGCAAGAGTTTAAGTATGGAGAATTCCAATGAGCTGGGAAATCAAACAGTTTAAGGTCCAGTAAAGCCACATAACAGGAATTATAAGTTGTTCCCATTTTTCTTGAAAGGTGATTTAAGGTGAGCGCTCCAAAGAAACAAGAGAATTCTATTCTAAGAAAGAAACATGATGCAAATGGAAACACCGGGAGAGAGGAGGCCTCCAACAAAAGCCATCTTCCCTCCATTCAAAGTGCACTTAAGTTGCATGATTCCAATGAGCTCCATACAATTAACCTATCCAAAGGGATTGTATGGCAGATACTTAACTTTCCATGCAGCTGTGTTGAAGTGTACAGTACATCTTGAACATATATTTCAGATTGAAAATGAAACATTTGGACACCTCAGTACAAGATGAATCCTGCTAAATATGGGAACATTTTTACCTAGGTGGGTTCAGTCTTAGTTTCTACTGTCTGAAATACGATTCCAATCTAGCCTGCAAAACTACAGATTTGATTTTAGAGTTTTTAAGGAAAATTTTCTCAGAAAAATATTTATAGTTTACCTTTAAATAATGGCTCATTTAATTTAATGTCTTTTAATGTGAGATGGGATTGCAATAAAATTTTATTGGTGAATTCTTATTAAAAATACAGTTAAGCAGTCAAATCAGGTAAAATAGACAATCTTGTTTTTTCAATAAAGACAGTCCTGTAATTAAATAAAAATTAAGTAACTAGATGAATTGTTTTGAGATTTAGTTCTCTGAATTGACAGTAACATGAAGGTTGCCCCTCAGCTTTAAGAAGGTCCACATGCAATAAAAAAGCTTTGTATCATCCAGAAAGAAAACATTCAATGATTAGAAATCTACTCATAATGATAATGAGCAGTAAAAGCTAAGGATGTGGGACTTCCTTGCTGGTCCAGTGGTTAAGACTCCACATTCCCAATGCAGGGCACATGGATTCAATCCCTGGTTGGGGAATTAAGATCCCACCTGTTGGACAACATGGCCAAAATAAATAAATACATGAAAAAGAGAGTTTGCAGAATGAATCTTTTTTTAAAAAAAAAGCAAGGCCCAAATATATGTTGTCTGCAAGAGATACATGGGAAAAAAAAATCCAGCTAAGGATTTCATGTTCAAAATCGATGCTGTTTAATCAAGTCCTGGAAAACAAACTCAGATTTACTTCTAACACACAAGATGAAGTTGCTGCCAAATGTGAGTTGCCATGATGACTGGATCAGGGAGAGAAGGATCTGCCTTCAGACTAGAAAGAGACCCAGCAACCCAAGACCTCCCTTCGAGAGCTGCCACAATTGCCAGGCTGGTGGGTGATTCAGTTACACTAATATGCCCATTCCTGACCCAGAAAGAAGTCCTTTATCCAGTGTTCTTTAAGTTCAGTGCTAGCCTTGCCAATAAGTGTTCTAAGAAAGATCAGAATGAAATGTGGTTGTAAGTCTCTGCAGGGTTGCTCTGGGCAAGAATAGTTTGGGCATATTGGCTAAAGAGTACTCTCATTGTAGCCAGGCAGAGATTTCTACCTGTAAACAAAGGCTTCTCTTGCTTACTGACAGGGCTTGCTAAGTCATTAGCTTTGGTGTTCTTGGAGGGGCCAGGGGAAGAAGGTAGAAAGTGAAACGAGTACAAGGGGGATTTCAGCAGAAAAGACAGAGCCTTCTATTTCATGCTTCTCCTTGAGCTTCTCTCCTCTACTGGCCTGTGCTTCATCACCTTTCATATCTCTGCCCCACGTATTTCTTCCTGTTCAGCTGTACCAACATTCTTATTTCCTGTGAAACAGATATCTTGAGAATGTCTCACCCTTTTCCACATATCTTTCTCTGCATCTGATATATTTCTTTGAAACAAGATTTAAAACTTAGCGCCTCTTTTGAGAAGTTGAACTGTTGAGCAAATGAGGACAAATTCTAGAGAGGTTGGACCTAGAACGTGCCAAGGGATGGGTATGTGAGCATGTAGGGAGAGGACAACTTTTCCTTGTGTTGGTGAATTCATGATCATGGGGCATTAGAGCTGGAGGTAGAGCAAACATATATAAGCCTTAGTTCACATGAACTGATTCCTACAGAATAGGTTGACTCAGTCCTCTGGGTCACTGCCAGAAACATCTCCCTTTGGTCCCAAGATAACTACTCTAAGCCACTGCCTCCTAGAATTGGCCCAACCAATGCCATTATCTGCACTTTGTTAGGTCTTGTGACTCATATTTACAGCCCAAATTCTTATTGTACCCCTGTTCCTATCTGACCAAGGCAATTTTCTACATTAAACCCTTCAGTTATAATCATCACTACCACTTATTGAGTATCTACTATGTGTCTGGTAGTGTGTTAGATGTTTTACATGTAGCTACTGTAATGCTTGCAACGTACTACTAAGACTGTTGCTATTATAAAGTGTATATTGCTATCATTATTTTATAGATGAAGAAAAGCAGACATGCATGGAGAGTTGAAAGAATTTGCCTCAGAGTGCAAAAACTGTGATATAGCTGAGAATTAAGCCAAAATAAGTCTGGCTTTAAAGTCAAGGCTCTACCCCGGAGCTCATACCACTTAACAGTTCCTCAGCATGCTTCCCAAAGTCCTCCTTGACTCTGCTGCTGCCTGTATTCCAGTTCCATCTCTGGCCCTCCTTTAACTGTT
Source organism: Giraffa tippelskirchi (assembly GCF_054371585.1). Taxonomy (NCBI): domain Eukaryota; kingdom Metazoa; phylum Chordata; class Mammalia; order Artiodactyla; family Giraffidae; genus Giraffa; species Giraffa tippelskirchi. Next base: position 137,913,926 of record NC_137283.1, read on the forward strand.
TACAGCAATAGCTAAACACTTATAATCTGTCCACTCCCTCTTCTTCAGCATGTATCCATGCTCTTTCCTCTGCTTGAAATACTGTCTCCAATGTACTTACCAGCCCTCATCTTTCTAGATGGACTTCCCATCTAGAAAGTCCTAGAAAAGTCCTAGTCCTTTCCAGAAGAACTTCCCAGTACCTCCCTTATACACAGCAGCCTACCCCCACTCCCACCAGAGCACTTACAACAGCATGGCATCAACAGTGCTCATAATTAGGTGCGTTTTCACCTGTTCAGTGAGCCTCGGGAGGTAAGAAGGTCTTTCTCACCTTCACATTCCCAAAACCCAGCACAGGTCTTGGCACAGGCAGAGACTGAGAGTGCTTGTTGAATGCAACTTATTTGAAACTTTAGAAGTGTTTTTCCATTGAGAGGTGTGTGTGGTGTCTGTAACAGAGAGAGACAGACACAGAGGACAAAAGTCTGTGCTTGAATCTTCCCAACTTAATTTCGTGTCTTGTAAGAAAAGGAATAGTGTCTTCCACTTTCATATTGTTCTCTTTCAAAGCCCCTTGCCTGCTGAAAGCACCAGAATGAATGGCCCTGTTTTCAAGTCAGTGTTGAATACACCCATGAGCATGAACTCTCCAGAAGAGAAAGGTTATGAGAGGTCAGTTGATGACAGAGAAAGTGCACATTTATTTAGTGTGTGGATCTCACCAACTTGCTAAAGGATTTGAGATTCTAACAGAAACAATATAAAGCTAGGCAATTAAGAATAAATATTGGACTGAGACAACATAAAGGGCGAAGTGACACTTGAACTACTTACTTCAATTTGGGCATTTGATTTAGCAATGCTTCCTAGCAACTAAAACAAAATCAGAAACCATTCAGTACCATGGCTTATCAGTATTCATTTGCCTACAAACAATAGAAAACCTGGCTCACAGTGTCTTAAACATGTAAGAGTTTATTCCTCTCACGGAGGTCTGAAGTGGCTGCCAACCCTGACTCAATAGCTGGATTGTGTCAGGGCCAGCATCTCTGCAAGACTCCTGGTCTTTTCCTCAGGCTTCTCACCTATAATGGTTGCAGGATTGCTGCTGCTGTTCCAGACATCACATCTGGGTTGAAGGCATGAAGACTAGACACTTTAAAAACCATTTTTGCTGCTCCTATCAGGATAAGCAAAAGCTTTTAATCAATAAAACATAGGAAACTCCTTCCCATGTCTTATTGATTAGAACTATGGCAAATAGTCACTTCTAGCTGGAAGACAGTTTTAAAAGCATATGTCTTCTAAAAGTTTAGTTTGTTGTACACATGAAACCTATACAATATTATAAACCAATGTTACCACATGAAAAAAAAAGAATATTTTATTAAAAAGCACGTCTGTCCAACTGTGGCAGGATGCATGCTACCCAGGTCAAAACTAGCATTCGTTTTACAAGGAAGTAAAAAGCAAAATGTATTGGACAGGAAACTCACACTTGTAGTTTATAGTTGTCATTGTTGGCCAATAAATACTATAAACTCCAGCAGAAATTTATCTTGTGCATGCACAGTTGCTCAGTCATGTCTGACTCTTTGCAGCCCCGTGGACTGTAGCCCACCAGGCTCCTCTGTCCATGGGATTTTTCCAGGCAAGAATACTGGAGTGGATTGCTATTTCCTACTCCAGGGGATCTTCCCAACCTAGGAATGGAACCCTGTGCAATCCCTGTGCGTCTCCTGCATTCCAGGCAGATTCTTTATCCACTGAGCCATCAGGGAAATTTGATGAATTAATACACACATATTTGGCCTCCTAATTAAACTCTTTGAAAAAAGACATAAACTTCATTTTTCTGCTTATAAAAGTAACTGTGAAATTTTTGGAAAATAAACTTATAAAATATATGACAATAGTGACCAGTAGTCATATCCTCCAGTGATATAGTATTTTATTTAAAATGCTATATTCCTGATCTTAAAGAATCCAGTGACATAATTATAGAACACTTAGAAATTACTCAGCACATAGCATATAATTAATATATCCTACAATTCTACTACCCATAAAACATAGATAAATTTTAGCCATTTCAATGAGAGAGAAAAACATTTTAACAAAATTGAAGTCATACTTAAAAAAAAAAGGAAAAAAAAAAAGCTTAGCCGTTTATTTTGACTAGAAATTCCTACAAACCATCATTTGTTATGGTCAGAAATTTATGTACAGAATTTATTTAACCTCCTATTATTGGACATTTAGTTTGTTTATGTTCCATTATAAAGAATACAAGGACTAATATTATTATAGTTACATTTGGGAGTAAATTATTATGATTTTGTAGGGAAAAAATCCTAGAAGTAAAATTGTGCTGACAAATGTTATAAACATTTTCAAGATTTTTGACACATACTGCCAAATTATGCTTCAGAAGAGTTATGCAATTTAGTAAATAAGAATCTCATTTTCCCTGAGCCCTTGCCAGCATCTTATGTAAATCTACCATACAATTAAGTTAAAACTAATAAATTTAATAGTTTTCTTTTACTAGTTTTGCTTGTATGTTCTTGATATACTTGTATGACTAAACATATTCTAAAATGGCTTATTAAAATTGTATTTTGTCCATATTGTCTACTTATGTCCTTTACCTATTTTCTACTAACATATTTATATTTTTGTATTGATTTATAAAAGCTCTTTCTCTGTTATGAACAGTGATTCTTATTTATGAAGAAGAATATTCTTATGAGATAAGACCAAGGATATAACTATTTGTTTTGGGACTCAATTTTGTTTATAGCAGTCTTTGGTTCCTCCCTTTTTCACTTGCAATAAAAGCCTTTTGCAAACTTTTAAAGAAGTATCTATGGACAGTAGATTCTCCAAACCATTGCACATACCGCAAAGTCCTTCCATCGTTTTCATATTTGTCCATGGATGACAACTATCTGGATCTGTGGTTCTTCATTAACATTCATTTCATCTCAAAACTCTTGGTTATTTCCTTACATGATTTCTGGAATTTAATGTTGTGTACAACTCCTTGTTAACACCCTTTTAAACTTCCAATTCTAGCTGTTTTCTATTTGACTTCAAGAATTTGATGTTGTCCACAAGTGATCCAAAGCTAGTCTGATTGTTCCTTTGTTACTAATTTTTCCCTCTTGTCTCATGTTTTTTATAAAAATCATTTTCTTTATCTTCTAATAGATGAAAAACCTCAGCCAGGTTGTTTGTTAGCATGAACCCGTCTCTCTTTTATGTTTTTATTTTAACTTCTTAGGGCATAGTGAGTATGTTCAATCTGAGTATATGAATCTTTCTAGCACACACACAAAAATATTTCTTTACCTGGGTCTTCATTACTCCATTTTATTTCTTCTTTAGGAGCATCAGTTGTTCTCTTAAGAACAACTTTAGATTGATTTTTTATTATATTATCCTCCATATCTATTATATTTTCCATAATTACTTTCAACAGTTTTATTAGCTACATTCTCAGTTCCTGTTTATCCTATCTCTGATTCCATTTTCTACAGTATTAATTTGGATCTTTTTTCTTCCTAGTGAGAATCCAGATATTTCTATTGCACTTAGAGTTTCCTTCAGTTCTCCTCTATTTCATACAATTATCTTAATTCAATTTATTGTCTTTGGTTTTGCTCCTGATTTTTTTTTTTTTTTTTTTTTGCTTTTCTGTATCCTCATGTCTTTCTGCTCTTATTTCATGGAAGGTGTATCTACTTGCTGCCTTTTTAGGAATTCAATTCTTAAATATTTTTTCTCAGCTATAACAGTAATTATTTTTTCTATGTATCTGTAGATAATTTCCTTATTCCATGATTTTTGTTTCAAAATCTGCACTTATAGAATTGCTTTCCATACTCAAAATTTCCAATTGATAGAATATTTGCTTGACCTTGGACTTTCTCAGAGTTATTTCAGTGTTGATGATCAGTGAGAGATCCTCTTAGCTCCGCTTCTAGTGTCTAGGTTATATTCAACTGGATTACTTCTGTTAGGTTGATGCAGTATCTTCTATTCTCAACATCTGGCTCTTTGGCACCATGATTCTGAATGCCCTAGGAACTTGTAAAGCCTTATCAAACTTTTTTTCCAAAGATTTTTGGATATCACAGTGTATGCAGCACCAGTGGCTGGAGTGAGGAGAATAAGACATTGAACCACCCCTTCAGGACTGCTATGAACTTGACCATCACAGACATTTATCAAAAAAACTAAAGTGGCAACCACTGCTAGGGTCTTCAACCAGATGGCCACAGAGGAGGACCTATTGCCAATAACAAATGCTTCTCTTTAGGAAGAAGAAGAATGAAACTAAGCAGCAGTGTGTTCTGCCTATGGATTTAAATTTATAAGGCTAGTTAAATAATAGGTAGTAATCTATACTCAGGAGCAAAATAAATTGATATATTCTCTTATTATGTATGTGAGATGAAAGATTGTTGAAATTGACTATGGTTAATAGGGGATCTTTGGTGGGAGAAATAGTAATTATGCATTTTTATTACATGATTCTCTAAACTTTGAATATGTTCACAATTACTGGAAGTTGATAGCCTGGTTCATAGTAGACATTTGATAAATATTTTTCAATGAATGCACGACTGATTAGTGATCATAACTTTGGGAGAATAAGCCTAAAAGAGGGTGCGGAGCTGAGCTGAAGTTGGGGCTACTCCCTTCTTCTTGTCCCAGTGAGGTAGACTCTCTGAGCCTTGGGAAGTAGGACACGTGGAAGTGAGAAGGGCCTAGGTGAAAGGCTCAAGCTCCATGTTGATCTCCAGCAACATGTCCAGGAAGCAGCTGTAGCCAGCAGCCTCCACTTGTCTCCACAATCTATTCAGTTCATATTCACCATGTTCCATTAGTTGTATGTCAGCAGCTGATAACTTTTGTAGCACACAAAGCCCCTAGTTTCCAAGGACAGTCATTTCAGTGCTTAAGTTTATATAATGAGAGATAAGTATGGAGAAACATTGGTTACTGTATGCCCAGTAGTCCTAAACTATGCAAGGAACTAGAAAGCAGAATGTCTGGATTCTTATTCTTCCTTGGACTCTGTGTGACATTCAGAATATTTCTGAATCTTTCTGAGTTTCGGTTTCCATATCTGAAAAATGGAGAAATTGAACAAAGTCATCTCTTAAGATGCTTCAGCTATAACACCCTCAATTCTCTTTTCAGAAAACACATTGTTTCCTTTACTGGACACGGAGACGGTTTATTCTGTGAATGTGTCTCTCAGAGCTTTATAGGTGTTTGTTTAGATGTAAACAGGAAAATGGCTTATGATGCTCCTCTCCCCACTCTAGTTTGAGATTAAAAGAGTGCAGTTTTTTCAATATGTTCAGTTTTCAAAAGACACGCTGGAGGAAGTCAGCCAATTTCTGCCCACACAACCTCCAAGTGACGTCAATGGAAGCAGAGCACACAGACCTCTAGGCAAGTTTTGGCTCATTATGTGAGGGTTTTGTTTTTTTTTTTTCCTTTTTAAAGAACAACTGCAAAAATGATTTCTCTCAACTCAAATTACACAATTTGTTCTTCTTTGTGCCCTGACTCAGCAGTAGACATAATGTGGAAAATAAAGCAAGATTTCCTTTTTACACAAGTAAAACAGGACTTAGTTATGTGAAACACAGGATGTTTAAGATTCTCAAACACTATTTAAGCAATATTCCTTTTGCCATAGCCTGCTCCTAATTTCAATAAAGATGGCTGATAAACAATCATTAGATGGACAACTGGAAAAACACAGCTAATTATCCTAATTTTGATCTGAGATTTGATCTCCCATCCTGCTATTGATTTTATTACACATCTTGGGTTTATGTCTTAGCTTAGCTCTTAAAAATATTTTGAAGGATTTTCCTGGCAAGAAAATAGAATTTGTATTTTGTCCTCAGCTCTGCTTCACATAATAAAGTCAAATAGACCTGGTAATTGCATTCGATGTAGTACAGTGTGACTATAAGAAGAAGAGTAGTTAACAGTCATATAGCTCTTAATATGTGATAGATACAGCATGGCTCAATTTTCACAGTAACCCTGTGAGGCTGGTGGTGTTATTCTCCTGATTTTACTGATTAAGAAACTGAGGATCTGAGAAGTTAGGTAATTTGCCCAAATTCACACAGCTGAACAAGTGGCATTCGGATTCCAAATCAGGCAATCTGGCTTCAAAATCTAACCACTGTATTATAGATGATTTGTTTACTTTTCCATTCAAAAAGCATTTAATGGTACCTGACCATTCTAGACTCTGAGAATAGTCAGTTACTAGGTGATGTGGAATGGAGACATAGAAACAAAATGAATAGATAGGGAAGGGAATTCAGATTTTGTTCGTACCTGCACTGGATCAGACCCTGTGCTAGACAACCCACATCTCTTAATTTGTATAAAACCTGAATGAGCAAAGCTGTATCAATGACATTTGATTGACAAAGAAACTGAGTTTTAGGGATATTGTCATGTGCCAAAGATCACACAGCTGATAAAGGTTTGACTTTTAATCCAAGTCTGTCTGTTTCCTCCACATGCACTTTCTTCTCTATACACACTACCTTCATGTGTGGTTGCTTCAGTTGTGTCCGACTCTCTGCAACCCTGTTGACTGCAGCCCACCAGGCTCCTTTGTCCATGGGATTTCCCAAAGCATACTGGAGTGGGTTGCCATTTCCTTCCCCAGGGGATTTTCCTGACATAGGTATTGAATCGTGTCCCTTATGTCTCCTATATGGGCAGACAGGTTCTTTACCACTAGCACCCCTGGGAAGCCCACCACCTCCAGGAGCATGCATAAACAAGATACTTACAGTTTACTGTCTTGGCTAGAGCAGGGGGCATGCACGAGTGCCCCCAATATTTGGGAAGGTCTTAGAATTTTTTTAGAGGTGATGGCACCAAAAGGAATTTCTGTATTTGAGAACATCTATCATTATACTCCACTGTAGTCTGCATGGCCCAGTGTTGAGAAGATTGCAGACAAGTCTAGGTCCAAAGTGGTCCATGGACAGATTTTCACATAATTTTAATTAATAGTATATATTTGAAAGTAAAAAATCCACATGCAATGTGGGAAACCTGAGTTCTATCCCTGGGTTGGGACGATCCCCTGGAGGAGATCATGGCAACCCACTCCAGTATTCTTGCCTGGAGAATCCCCATGGACAAAGGAGCCTGGTAGGCTACAGTCCATGGGGTCGCAAAGAGTCAGACATGACTGAGCAATTAAGCACAGTACATTTAATCTAAAACAGCATCAAAACATCTAATTCCTTTTTAAAGCAACCGTGAATGAATTAATGTTTTATATGTAAGCTCTGATATTTTTAGATGAATTAATAGAAATTTTGAGTGACACAAGTTTTCCATGAGTCTGTGCGGGAATTAAAATCAGCATCCAGTAGGTGATATCCTAGAAAAACCAGTCTGTAAATGTTAAAAGGTGAGATATATGAAAAATATGTAAGTACTTTAAGTTTTACAAAATAATAAAAATGTGGTATAAATTTAAAATTAGTCTATTTTTCCCCTCTTTATTTGAATAGAACACTTTTCCTCAAAAATATTACCAACTGAATAAAAGGCAGTTTGGGTTTAAATTGTCCTCCTTTTCAGAGTTGGTTCGCATCACACCAAATGTCTTATTTATATTTAAATACCACAGGGAATGGGCAAGAAACTGTATGTTTAAACTGGACTTTTTCAAGACTTTTAAGGCCAGAACTTTTGCTTTGCCAAAGACCAAATTGTTGCAAAGTAGAGCTAGCACCTGATCTTGTGGTGAGTTATTATAAGTAAATATCTCCACCTGGAAATGGAAACAAATGTTCCCGAGACCCTGGACACCATCTCTTAGCCTGGGGACAGCAGTTCACTTGTTGATGAGGCTGGAATACACATGTTGAGAGTGAGGATCTCCAAGAGAACCTTTCTCCCTAACACATAGCCCACACTGCTTGTGCACTTGCAAATTTCGTCACCTTCCGGGCCACCACAAGTTCTTAAAAACCCAGAATTGCTTATAGACAGCAAGTCACTTTTGTCGATATTTTTCCCATGTTTGAATGGACATTCCAATAAGAAAGAACATTTCTAAACAAGTTTCACCCAAAATGGTCTACATCAAATGTTATGATGTAAAATACTTTTGACCTGTGTAGAAACATAGTAGTATTACTTTTAATCACAGCATCAATACCACTTGAATGCAGTTTTTAACTTCTCAGTCCCTCCTGGGATATACAGAGATCTCTGAACAGGTCTGCATACACCCAACAGCAGAGATCAGCTGATCCCATTCATCCTTCGTGAGTATTGCTACATATCACACAACACTGTTCATTAACCTCACAGAGTTCATCTACCTTCTATGGATGCAAAGTTTATTTATCCTTTGTTAATCTGGGTTCTAGAGCTTTCAGCTTCCTGCCAGTCCCATTCAGGGCTGAATTATGGGCACTCAACCTATGCAGTTGCATAGGCCCCATACATGGTTCAGCACTCAGAAAGGTTTAGTGCTCAGAAGGGTCCTTACTTGGTTTAACAGTCTGATGTAGGATCTTGAAATCCTTAATCCTTGAAGCCCCTTAATGAACAAGGGGCTTTGCATTTTCATTTTGCTGTGTGATCTGCAAATTATGTAGCCTGTCCTGATCACATTGTAATGTTAATGTAGCAAGTACAAAAGTTGATTTAAAGTGGAAGGACTAAAATGGGACTTCCATGGCTGTCCAGTGGTTAAGACTCTGTGCTTCCAATACAGGGGGTACGGATTCAGTCCCTGGTCAGGGAACTATGATCCTGCATGCTGAAAAGCATGGCCAAAAAATAAATAAATAAACTATAAGAACTAAAACGAAAAACTGACCAAAGCGCCACTAACATATATGAGAGATTTTCCCAAGTAGAATGTCCCATTTAGTAATTATATTTGGATTTTTTTTCTGGTTAAAGAATTCTATTTTTTTAAACTGACTAATTCTCTAACAGATAATGTGATACATGCACACATGTATGTGTGTGCGTGTGTGTGTGTGTATATATATATATATATAAATATACATACATACATACATATAATACCCCTGATTCAGCTACGACCAATTAATGCATGTATGTAAAAAAATATAGTTGATAAGTAAATTGAGCATGAGGAATGTGAGAAAAGAGAAAGACCAACCAGATTCCAAAATCTTTAAACTTAGTGGCTCAGAAAGTAAAGAATCTGCCTGCGATGCAGGAAACCTGAGTTCGATCCCTGGGTCAAGAAGATCCCCTGGAGAAGGGAATGGCAACCCACTCCAGTATTCTTGCCTGGAGAACCCCATGGACAGAGGAACCTGGCAGGCTACAGTCCACAGGGTCGCAAAGAGTCAGACATGACTGAGTGACTAAAACACACACACACTTAAAACATTCAATGCTTTTTTTTCAGGATAATCATTACGTGGACTTCTCTTTCAAAGAATTCATTATCCTCTCTTTTTTATTTTTGGATTATCATTGTTTTGTAAAAAATATTGCAAATATGCAAATGTCACCAAAGTTGAAATTGCACGTGGTCAGACAAACGGGGGCCCGAAGGCCTTTGTAACCATCAGTGAGAGCAGTCTTACCATGTTTCTCCTTCTTTCTCTGTGTGGGTGCAAGGGCGTGGGGAGTGGGCCAACATGACGCGCAATGCACTGTGCAAAAGCCAGCATGAATCTCAGGCCTTTTTGTGCACAGAAAGGACTGATTGTGTGGCGAGCAGCTGGAATGCACGCCGGTCACTTTGTGGAGCAGTGTTAGCAGACATCATTTTGCTGGATTTTTGGAGGAATGGCAGAACAAGGACAGAAAGCAAAGCTCCCTCTCTGTCCTTCTGCAGCCCTGTAATTCTCCTCCTCCTCTTCGTTCACATTATAAACAGGAATCCTATACATTCAGAATTCTTCAACCCTGTTTTCTCAATTGGGTGCTCTTGTTTCAAGAGTGCAGTCCTCCCTTTCTGGCTGCTTGATAGACGATTCAGTTCGTGTGCTCAGAATGACATGATAAGGGACACAGCAGAACAGGCCCTGGTGGCAACTCAGGGGACATTTCAGTATGGTCCTGTGATGGGGGCACTAAAATGCTTTTAACAAAGAGCATTTTAGAGAACTTCTCACATACAATGGCAAGAGGAAAAAAATCAGTATTTTTTTCAACGTATCTTAAATTTTATTTTTAAGAAATCTCAATATAAAATTCTTTACAAAACAGTAATCAAAAATTGTACCCATTGGTCTGTTGATGGATCTACTGGTTACAGTGTTACAATGTTGGAGAAGTGCCAACCTCTGCTTTTGTCATGTTGCTTGATATTTGGTCAACACTCGGTCAGTCTGGGCCTCAGTCCTCTAAACACTCAGCGTGCTACACTCCCCCACTCCCCACCAAAACTCACAGCTCCTGCCAACCCAGTCTCCTCTGCTGAGAACTGACCTTATATGTAAAACCTTCCATGAGGAAGAAGTTCCAAATGTCTTTCCTATTTTGCTAGTTTTTGTTGGATTTTAAATTTTGGAATATGTATCATTTTCTCTGTAAGCTATACTGGAAAAAACAGTATGAACATACTTACACAGTGTCCTCACAAAATGAAATCACACAAATATTTTCAACGATATGAATATTTACATTTCTTATTTTGACTTGGATTTTAATGAGGCTTTCTTTTTAATCCTCTAGGCTTTTCTCAGGATGTCATTTTGCCAATGTGGTTAATGAGATGTCTCTTGAGCCCACGTGCATTTTTAACTTCCTCATTACAGTTGATAGGGTAACCCAACTGAACCAGTTAAAATGATTCCTAATTGCCCATCCCACTTTCTCTTGCCAGCTCAGAAAAAAACTTGGTAAGAGAAGAATGACTTGGTAAGTCAAGAAGAAAATAACTGATGTAGCCCCATACTTGGTGAACTTCTCACACCAGGAAATCTCTGCTAGTTCTGATTTAACTCCTGCCTTCGGCTTTGTGCTGCTTCCTCTAGAATTCTTGGAGACCCTTCCTGTTCACACACAATTTAAGAGTCAGCCAACAACTTAAGTGGAATTTGTACACAGATTTTAGGGTTTCTCCCATATGGCTTTTTCTCTTTTGGAGTTCTATTAATATTTCTATTTCTTCTTGCAGCCCTGAACTCTGACCTCTTGTTTCCTTAAGACAGTAAAATTGTGCTTTTCCACTTGAACTTCTTCCCTGGCACCCCAAAGAAATGTGGAGCCCCCACTTCTTTCAAGGATAATTATCATTCCATTTTCTACTTGTTCTTATTGTTTTATAGTGCTTTCAGTCAACTAGGATGATCTAGTTATTATCAGAAAAGGAAGTTTTGTCCAATAAAAGCTACTCTGTCATGCTCAGGTCTGGAATTCCTGAACTACTGTAATTAATAAGAGAGTATTCACAATATGCTACTAAAAATTGAATATACAAAATCAATTCCATTTCTATACACATGGGAAAAAGCAGACAATGTAATTTTAATTTAATTTACATTTATAATTTAATAGAAAAGTATAAAGCACCTAACAATACGACAAAACATATACAAGACTTTTAAAGAGAAAATGATGAAATTTATTGAATAAACAGTTTTGGAAGGTTTTAACTATAACCTTAATAAAAAGATATATATCATGTTCTTAGAAAGACTCAGTATGAAAAAGAACTAATTCCCCTATAGAGGAAACATGGGCAAAATATTGAAAAGACATGTCACGGCAGAGAAAATAGAAAATGGCCCAGAAACATTTGAAAAGATGCTCCACTGCACCAGAAACCAGGAAATGCAAAGTTAAATTTGTAGGAGATATTATTTTACACTTACCAAATTGGCAAAAATTTAAAAATCCGACAAAGTCAAGTATTACAGATAAGCAAAAAGGCTCATCAACTGCTCATTGGAATATGGATTAGTTCAATTTCCTTAGAAAATTATAAATCATATCTATTTTGTAAGCCAGCTATTTTACTCCTATGTATTTACCTGGAGAAACTATTACACATATGTGGCTGAATGTTCATAAGACTATCATTGCTAATAGTTTAAAAAAAAAAAAGGAAACAACCCAAGTGTCTTATCAACAGCAGAAAGGATAAACCTATTGTAGTACATTCACACATTAGAGTACCATACCACAGTAAAAATGAAAAGAATACAGCTACACCCATGGAGAAAGCTTGGAAATATATAAATTTGGAAGAAGGAAGCACAAGTACCCAAACTGTTTCCATTTGCATAAAGTTCAACACCAAACACATGAAATAACAGATTGTTTGAGGAATATCTATATGGATGGGTCTAGTGAAGAAGAAAAAGGAAGGTAATGATAACACTACTTTCATAATGGATGTTTCCCCTGGATAGATGGAGGGGGGATGTGAGTGTGGAGAAAAAACAGAAGGAATATCAAAGATGTGGTGCTGTAATGTTCTCTTCCTATGCTTATGGAGGGTAACTGGGTCCTCTATTAACATTCTTTAAATTGTACATAAGTATTTATACTGTCTTCTCTGTGTATGATATTTCACAGTAACATATGTTATTTTTCCATCTTTATATTTTTTTATGTTATCTATATAATTTTTTAACTGCTCTCTGCAGTTGCTATGGAAAATGAGATATATCTGGGCAACAGGGACCAGTGGTAAGGTAAGATGCAGAGCCCAGGGCTGGTAAGGATAAGAATGGAAGGGTCAGCATCTAAAAGTCTGCAGCTGCACCATTGGGATCCTCAACAAACAAGCAGTTGTGATCTCAGGAGTGGGTCTAGGATGAGTATACCATATCTAGCCCTTCATCCTGCTTACATATAGCAGAAGCTACCAATTATCCCTCTAGTAATACCCTTAACTGCTGACATAAGCCAGAGCACAGTTCTGTTGTTTGCAACCCAGATCCCTGATTGGTGTATTGCTTTTGAGGTGTCTATGGGAACAGGTGAGAAGGCTCAGTATTGCCATTAGGAATACAAGCTTGAAATTTAGGAAGGACGTCTGAGCCTGACACACAATATTCAGTCAAACTGTGACTACAGATGAGTTCACACCAGGGAGGGTGTGAAGCATAAATCCCAAAGAAGACTCACTACAACACCTAGCAGGCATCCAGCTTCACATCTGCCAGTGTCTTGTGCTAAGATGACATTGGCACAGTCTTGACACCCATGAGTCCCACTTCTCTACACACCAGGGTCACAGACTGCTTTAGGAACATAGGTACAGCCTATGGATACATCCAAATACTCACTAACTGTATTTTTAAACTTCATTTGATTACATGACTTCTACATAGCCAAGAATATTACTTCATGGTCTAATGAAAATTTCTCTAAGAATGATCCCATACTTTTAAAACATATCAGAGTATTACTCTGTATAATTAACCTACATTCTTGTATCAGAAGCATAAATAAGCAAGAGTTAAAAAATAAGTTATTAACTAATAAGTTAGCATATAGTTCAGTTCAGTTCAGTCACTCAGTTGTGTCCGACTCTTTGCAACCCCATGAATCGCAGCACGCCAGGCCTCCCTGTCCATCACCAGCTCCCAGAGTCCACCCAAACCCATGTCCATCGAGTCAGTGATGCCATCCAGCCATCTCATCCTCTGTCGTCCCCTTCTCCTCCTGCCCCCAATCCTTCCCAGCATTAGGGTCTTTTCCAATGAGTCAACTCTTCGCATGAGGTGGCCAAAGTATTGGAGTTTCAGCTTCAACATCAGTCCTTCCAATGAACACCCAGGACTGATCTCCTTTAGGATGGACTGGTTGGATCTCCTTGCAGTCCAAGGGACTCTCAAGAGTCTTCTCCAACACCACAGTTCAAAAGCATCAATTCTTCGGCACTCAGCCTTCTTCACTGTCCAACTCTCACATCCATACATGACTACTGGAAAAACCATAGCCTTGCTACATACTAGTAATTATATAGTTGATAGCACAAAGCTCTACCAGGCCAGTATATATGAATCTTTACACTGGAGGAAAAATTTTTAAAACATTAGACTAAAAGGAAAAAGCAAAAACATTTGATTGTGAAAAAGGTTTGAGTAATTGCAGTGAACATCTCATTAAACATAGTCTTTATTTGCAAGAAGATTGGAGAGCTCTAATTAAGTCATAAGCTGTCCCTATGAGTAATTAACTGTGGCAGGAAAATTCTAGGTGGTCTGTTAAATCTCCATACCCACAGCTGTTCAGGGGAAAAGCATAAGCAAGCCCAGCATGTGCTCTGATTTTAGATGGGTGGTGAATTTTTCTCCAACTGGATGGTCTTGTCCACCATAGGTCATACATACCAAGAGCTGGGATTTAAAAAAGGAAAACATTTCATGAATAATTTTATATGAGTTCTATGTTGAAATGATCATTTTTTTTAACTGCTAGAAATACTTGGCTACTAGAAATTTTAAAATTTCATATGTGTCTCGTATTTGTGGTTTGCATGTATTTATATTTAATGACCCTTTGGATTTGTGGGCTGAAAGCATATGTGGAAATACTTTTAAAAAGAAGTCAGAGTATTTGAGCTATAGAATTTCAAACTAGAAGAAACTTTTAAAAGTGAATGATGTAAAAGTGCTTATATGTTCTCAGCTGAGCCCCTACTTTCTACCACACACATTCACACAAATTTCTGTGCATCTAAAACTAGGACCAGTCTAAGTAGAGAGCTGATAGAAAAGAGTTTGACATTATTGGGAAGAATCTCCTACCTAGTGTTTCTAAATATTCTATTAGACATAAATTGCAGAGTTAGGAAAAGAGCAAAACTGAAAGAAAAAATTGAGAGAACAGACCAGAGAAGTCATCAGTGGAAAACAGAGGGAAAGTAGAAGGGCATTCTGGGTAAGAAAAATTAATTGAGCAAAAGCTGAAAGAGAAAAATAATTTTGGGTCTCTAGAAGAAGAGTGGCAAACGTGCTATTGATAACAGCAATTAATATTTTAAAATGTCTTTTAGATTACAAAGATCTCTTCTCAGGTATATTTTCATCATTGTAGAAATCTGCTTTTATCATTCCCATTTTACAGATAAGAAACTGTGACCCCAATTTAAGAAATATGGACAAGATCACAGTTAGACAGTGGTGGATCTAGAACTTGGGAGATCACTGGTCCAACTTGCCCAGGACTGGGGTTTCCCGGGGCACCAGAGTTTTGGTGCTAGAAGGAAGTGTCTCAGGCAAACCAGTGTAGCCTATCACCCTACACTTGAACCTATGTCTTCTGACTCTTGATCCCATTCTCTTTGCATTAATAATAATTACAACTATTTATTGAATACTTTTGATGTGCCAGAAACTCTATAATGAGGACCTCACATAATTAAATTTTAAATCTGCAAAACAAGCTCATGTTTAGTTAGTTCTTCTCTCCAAATAACCTAGAGAAAGAAATTGAATTGACTCAGCAGGTAAAGAATCTGCCTAACAGTGCAGGAGACACAGGTGTGATCCCTGGGTCAGTAAGATCCCCTGGAGGAGGAAATGGCAACCCACTGCAGTATTCTTGCCTGAAAAATTCCATGAACCGAGGAGCCTGGTGGGCTACAGTCCATGGGGTCACAAAGAGTCGGGCACTACAGAGCACCATTCACATCAGGTCATTGGTAACTTACCCAAAGTCACACAGCTGGTAAGAACTCGGAATCAAACTGTATTCAAACTCAGGCCATCGTAGAGCAGGGCCAGCACTGCTACTCACAATGCAAACTGCCCAGTGCCCAGCTGCCATGTCATACACTTGCTCAGGACCACAGTCCCCACTGGGCCTTCTGCCTCATTCATTTATTGTTCTGTCATTAGTATGAAAACACAGCTTAACTGGAATTCATAGATTTCATCTTCAGCACCCAGCTTCTACTGCAGCCACTCTTTACTGAATGAAACATTCCTCCTGACTTTGATCCTGCCAGTCTCCATTTGAAATAACCTCTTATTGAAATCCTGCTGTTGCTTGTCCTACCTTTGAATCAGGTGTTCTGATTCAAAAAGAGTTCTTTGAAGGTATCAAAAAAATTGCCCTTTCTCATTTGATGTGTACCAGGAAGAGCTGCCATACAACTTGTTTTTCAAATCATAAGTGATTAGGCTTGCTTTAGTAAAACCCTACTTTTTGTTATCCTCTCTGATACAATTTGCTTACAAAAAATATGCTCTTTGGAAGAATATGCCTTATTTACACAGAACAGAGCTTCTAGGCACCATTTAAGGCATGAAAAGAGATATGTAAGCTTATTCATGATCCTATTCTCATTATGTGAATGATGAGCTTGTCAGTTTCTTAAAACTATAAATTCCTGGATGACAGTGATTGTGTCACTTTCTTTACTCTGTTACCCACTCATCACTGGCACAGTGATTGACAGAAAACTTCCCAGAAATGTAGACTTGAGTGGAATATGGTGTTAACCAGAGATCTTGCTGGCCCAAAACTGAGGCCATGAGATTTATTTGATTCTCTTATGACCTAAAGCTTTAAGCCCTGTCACTTTTTTCTCCTCCTACCTGAGTCTTCACAGTTGCTGACCCTAAGCAGTATAGGGATATAGTCACACTTCAGAAATAAAAATCTTACATTGAATATTCAAATTACTTGCCTTTTTATTGAGGTATAACTAAATCCACTAAAATTCACCCTTTTAAGTTGAGTTTGAAAACTGTATACAACTGTATACAGGACACACTAAAAATATATATTTCCATCACACCAAAAAATGTCCCCTGCTCCCTTGTCGACTCCATTCATCACTCTTGAGCCCCTGGTACCAGGAATCTGCTTTCTGTCTCTTTCAATCTTTCTTTCTGAGACATGGAATCAAGCAGCAGGTAGACTTTTGGACTGGTTTCTTTCACTCTGAATGAATTTTTTAAGATTCATCCCTGTTGTTGACCCTCTCAGCATTTACTTCTTTTTACTGCTAATTATTATTCCAATGTATTGCTATACAAAAATTTAATTATCCATTCCCCAGTAATGTACTTTTGGGGTTTTGTCTGTTACAGTAAAGCTGCAGTGAACAGGTCATGGTGTGGATATGTTTTCACTACTCTTGAATAAATACCTAGGAATGGTCATAGGGTGAGTGTATGTTTACCTTTATAAAAAACTGCCAAACCATTTTCCAAAATCACTATAACACTTTGCATTCCCACCAGCAATATGTGCGAATTCCAGATGCTGCTCTACTTTCTTGCCAGTACTTGGCATTATCTGTCTCCTTAATTTCAACCATTCCTGTAGGTGTGTCTAGTAGGTGTATTTCACTGTGGAAATACAGTGGATTTAATTTGCATTTCCTTGGAAATGTCACTAATAGATCTCTTTTGGGGGCATAATTTGTATATAGTACAATGATATTACATGATAGAGTTAGATGAGTTGACAAATGTACTCTCTTTATGTAACCCACACTAGATCAAGGTATAGACAAAAGCCAATTAGCTAGGATTCCCTTTGTACCCTTGTACCTTTGTACTATTAATCTCCTCCCACCACATTAACCACTTATTGTGGGTTTTTTTCACTGTAGATTACTTTTCCTATAATAGAGCTTCATATGTATGGAATTATGCAAAGTATACTTTATTTATGGTCAGCTTCTTTCACCTAGCCTGATGTGTTTGGAAGGTCATCCAAGTTGCAATGGGCATTTCCTTTAATTTCTGAGTAACGTTCCTCTGTTCGGAAAAGCCACTATCCATTCTCTCATTGGTTAACATTTTAGTTGTTCCCAGGTTTTGTCTACTATGACTAAAACTCCTGCAGATATTTTTGTTCAAGCAGTTTTATGAAGACACATTTTTATTTCTCTTGAATAAAGAGTTAGGAGTGGAATTGCTGGGTCAGAGAGTAGGTATATGTTTACCTTTAGAAGAACTTGCCAAGCTGTTTTCCAAAGTGGCTTTCCCACTTTGCATTTCTACCCACAAAGTATGAGTTTCAGTTGTTCCACATCCTTGTCAGATTTTTTTTTCAGTTTTTTGCTGTTTTTTTTTTTTAAGTTTAGCCCTTCTAATGGGTGTGTGGTGATACTTCACTGTGGTGGTACCGAATTTCACTGATGAGTAATCATGTACTATTTACCCATTTGTATGTTTTCCCTTGATGAAGTGTCTGCTCAAGTATTTTTTCTTTTTTACTGGGTTATCTGTTTATTGCTGAACTCTAATCAATTGACTAATCTGTAGTATTTTTTTTTCACATATTTTTGCATACAGTTACTTGTTCCTCTCTGTGTGTGGCTTGGAAGAAGCATAATAAAATACAAGTAAATATATATTACTTGTATATCTTTATAATATATTAATGTAATTTATAATACACCTTAATGAATATATTTTATAAAATACAAATACATGTTTGGTAAGCAAATGTTTTCGTTTGATGAAGACTAATTTATTAAAAATATTTCTATAGTCATTCTTTTCAATATCCCATGTAAGAAATCTTTGTCTACCCCAAGATTGCAAAGATATTCTGTTTTCTTCTGAAAACTTTGTAGTCTTCACTTTCACATTAGGTCTGAGACATAAAATTATTTTGTGTATGTTTTTAATATGGTAATAGTACATTATCGTCATTTTTGAAGCTTTATAACAAAACTTAAATAATCCCCCCAAATTGTTCTTTTTTAAGAGTTTTTTGGCTCTTCTAGATCCTTCACATTTTCACATATGTTTCAGAATTAACTTGTAAATTTTTACAGAAGTCTGCAGGGAATATTTAAACGTTTTTTCTTTTTGTGTGTCAGTTTTGTACAGTTTTTATTTTCCAGTTTTCATTGTCACATAATTTTTTCTTTTGCAATGTCAAATCTATTGCCAAACCCCACCAAGTAAGTTTTTAATTTAGGATATTGAAAATTTCAATTCTAAAAGCTTCATTTGGTTGTCTTTTTCAGTTCCAGTTTTCTACTGAAATTTGTCATCTACTTAGTCATTATATTGATCTTTTTCCTTTGACTCCTTTGATAATAGATATTTTATTCTTTTTTTTTTTAACTTGATAAGCTCTTATGCTGGACTCTTAATGACTTCTGCTAGAAACAGACTGGCTTCTCTGTGACAATTATGGCCCCTGCCTTCAAAAACTTACTGTTCATTTAAGTGAATAAAACTATTGTTTCCAAGGCCAGAGCCTTCAAGGTTGAGTAGGACTTAAGTATACAAAAGAGGTGTTTTGGAGTATTAGCTTGTCTGCTTATTCCAACACCTTTTGTCATTTCAGATCTGCCTCTATCAACCTTTTTTCTAGTTGCAAGTTAAATTTTTCTAATCCTTTGCACATTTGGTGTATTTTTTTGTGTGTGTGCTAGATTTTGTGAATTCTATCTTGCTGAGAATCTGAATTTTGCTGTCTTCCTTTAATAAATATTGAATTTTGCTCTGTAGGAAGTTAAAGGTACTTATAAAGCAATTGATTCTTTCAAGGCTTGTCATTAAGATTTGTAAGGGCAAGTTTTGTGTACCCCTTACTCTAGGAAAAGAATGGCCTTAATCCCAAAGTGTGGTGATTTTCAGATCTCAACGGCAAGCCCAGAGCTCAGTGTCTACTCTGGCTGATCAGAACTATAACTCCCAGCCCCGTGTCCCCCTGTCGTCTTCATTCCAGGCCCAGCTCCTAGTAGCTCCACTCTGCTATACCTCGCAGATCTTGCCCTAAGCATGAATGCATGCTCAGTTGCTTGTCATATCCAACTCTTGGCGACCCTGTGGACTGTAGCCCATTAGACTCCTCTGTGCGTGGGATTCTCCAGCAAGAATACTGGAGTAGGTAACCATGTTCTCCAGGGGATCTTCCCAGCCCAAGGATCGAACCCTCATCTCCTACATCTCTTGCATTGCAGGAGGATTCTTTACTGCTGAGCCACTGTGGAAGCTCTAAGGCATGAATATTTTAGTATTTATCAGAAGTCTTAAAGGGATCTTCCTGCAGATTTCTGTTGTTTCTTCTTTATGCAGTTCCAGTTCTCTTCTGTTGAGGAGCATCCTTCAAAATTCTAGCCACTCCATCAGCCCCAAAGAGTATCTTCCTCCTTAGCTTGGCAAGACCACTGTGTGCTGCTTTGGCTTCACTTCCCTGTGTCTGTGCAGAGATGTGGGATAATCAGGGAGCTCTCATCAAGAGATTCCTCTCTCTCAGAGACCAGGATTCTGTGCTTAGTGTCTTCCAATATCTAAGAGCAATTGCTTCAAATATTTTGCCATCTTTCCATTGTTTGCAGCCAGAAGAGTTCATCACTACCAATTTCTTCATTGTGGCTGGGAAGGGAAGTTGCCTATCTCATATTTTGTGAATATGAAAGAAAAGTATATTAAGCCTTAGGCTTCAGATGTTTTCTTCATCTTTCACATTTGGTGTCATCTCTGAAACCAGAATTCCAGTTTTGTTTCTTTCCTGCTACTTACATATGTGCAGCTATAAAGCAGAGTGAAAGTATTGGCAATGGTAACATATGTCTTGTGAAAGTTTATATTCCTGTAGGATACTATTCTATGTTAAGATGTATTTTACAAAGGAAATTTGAAAAATATTTAAAATGTCAATTTTATTTGAAGCAAATTTACTTTTTTATCATAGACAGTTCTTGGGTATGACTTACAGAGATGCTACAAAGGTGTTTGTTTAAGATAGAAATACAATATCTGTGGCTTTTAAGGCATTCTGCTTGGGCAGAGAGTAAGTACAGAGTCCTATCTTGTTTGAAATATGGCATCTAACATTTTATAGTGAATGAAATGTTCCCGGATTATCACTGTAAATCTGGTGCTACATCTTAACATGGGGATTATTTGGTGCTGTGTTTATTTCCTCTATGGTCTTATGGTAACTTTTTCAAGATAACTGCATTGTGTACTAATTTAAAACACTCTCCAGATTATTATTCCTCATAATGGGAAATATGAAAGCATCAAGATATCATATCACTTTCTCAGATCAACGGCATGTGGGAGTCATTCTCCAGGGTAAATCTGTGTTCAGCTTATGGAAAGAATCACAAATGTCTTCTCAAAATAAAGAAAAAAAAAAAAAAGACTCCTCTGGCTATAATATGAGAGGATAGCAATCCAAGCCAATCTTTCCACTTGTGCTACTGCAAGCCTCCTTTTTTGAAAGTCTCTTAGGTTAATTTCAATTGAAAATGAAGGGCAGCAGTTAATGACTATTTTGTTCCTTTTGACCTAACAAGGAACCTTTTAGGAGGCTCAGCTAAGGATCCAGTCTTCCGGATGTTACATTTGTAACTCTGACTATTTATGACTTCCTGAATCTTGCTAAGAGAAAAAAGTCTAAGATACAAACACCTAATATAATGCTATTAAAAATTATGTAAATTAGACACTTAAGTAATCTTGTCCATGCTGTGACTGGCTCTATCACTCCCTACGGCCACTCTTAGACTTATTCTTTTCTCACCATGACAATAGTACTTCCCCACTGTGATTGCTTAAGCTCCATTAGGGTACTTGTGTTTACTACATAGGCGGTCTTTAGGCAAAACATACTGTATTTTGCTTTTCCTAATATTTCAATATGCACTTTACAGTGGGAAGTAGCTCTGGAAACCAAAGTCCCAAGTTTAAATTCGAACTCTTCCACTTAATAGCTAAATGACCTTGAGCAAACTATTTAACCTTTCCTTGACTCACTTTATATGTTAAATGTTTATTAGGATAGTACTTCCTTTACAAGAGAGTTGTAAAAATTAAAGGAACTAGCTCAGGTGACAGTAGTGTCTGGCATATTGCAAGCACTCAGTAAAACTTAACCTATTGTTTTTGTCATTGTCATTATTATTATCATTTATGAAGATCTTTAAAGTTAGTTTATTTTGTCATTAAAATCGATTTTTCAAGTAAATAGTTATCCTTATTTTATAAGAAAACCAAACTAGCTATAGGTCTTCTAATTCTTAAAGGCTGTATTTCTGCCTCAGTTTTCCTAAGTAGCATTAAAATATTCAGACATTTTTCATGTTGGTAATGAGTCTTTGCTAAATTTAGCTTGGTCATCTATTTAAATTAAATAATAATTTCAAAAGGATATGTTTAGTGTCAACCCACAATTTCCTTGATAGAAGAGAGATCAAGATTATGATGTATTTTTTTATATGTAATTTTATTTATTTATTTAGACTGTGTGGGTCTTCATTGCTACACAGGCTTTTCTCTGTCAGTGAGCTGGCGCTACACTCTAGCTGAGGTGCATGGGCTTTTCATTGCGGTGGCTTCTCTTCTTGCAAAGCATAGCCTCGAGACTCTTGGACTTAAGTAGTTGGGGCACGTGGGCTTAGTTGCCCTATGGCATGCGGGATCTTCCCAGATCAGGGATTGAACCTGTGTCCCTTGCATTGGTAGGCAGATTCTTTAACCACTAAGTCACTCGGGAAGCCCTAATGTATTTCTGCTAATAGAAATGTGGCTATATCTCTATATCTGTTTAGTCCCCTATAGCATCCTTGACAATTAGAATATAGCATCCTTTACTATAATAGATAAAAAAAAAAAAACAAGTAAAAGTGTAGTAACTTGGCTGGCATATACCATGTCACTTACTCTTCAGGTAGCTTTTTCCTTCTAAATAAATGTTTCTAAATTTTTAATCTTTTAATCTTTTGGAAAGTTATTTCTTTGATCCTAGTTTTCAGCTCCCAGCTACACATGATGCTCTCTATCAATATGGACAATTTTCTTTACAAACCATTTGTGGCTTGACCTCCAGCAAAACTAGTCTCGCTCCAGGACTATTTTTGAGTGTTATCCATGTATTAGTCTCCTTGAGCATTTTTGTATTCCCATAGCATGACTCTCCTAGATTAACAATGTTTCAAAAGGAGATTCACCTAAATATCAGTAATTATAGTTAACTAATCAACCCGTGGAAAATTAACCCCAGCACATGAAGTTCTTTTGGAATCCTTTCAGTACCAATTTAGACTGAGTCTATGATTTAGGTTACTTTCCACTTCTTTTATGAGCTAAACACAACCTAGTAAAGGAAAGGCCTTTGATGTGAGAGCTGGTTGACCATTTCCTGCAAAAGAGTGCCCAATCCAGTTGAAAATGTCTTGGAAACATCTCCAGCTTCATCAGCAAGTGCTGGGGGATGACGTCACTGTGGGATTTCTACCGAACTTTATGTTCTGGTAAACAATGTGGTGCTGGTAGTTGCCGCTGGTGGACTCTTTTTCTCTGGGGAGGAACCAGCAGAGTTCCTAATTCATTTTAAAGCTTTGTATAAAGAGCAACAGAGAGTAAGACAGAAAGAACTTGGGAGCGGTCAGACACCTAGGAGGACCACCTATTAAAATCAGGGCATACTGGGGACAATATTTTGGTCTGGTTTCACTCCTCTTCGAGTGCAACATAAGTAAGGAAAGGGAGTTTCTTGGAAAATAAGCTATTTCCAACTCACCACCGCTTGTCTCTTGTTTCAGCCTCCATCCTAACACTCTGTGGTAGAGTCCAGATGGCAAAGGTTATCTTGGAATTAATGCTTTTCTTAGATGAATGGGTGTATTCAGGAGGTTGATGGGGTGATACAGTGGTGGTGAAAGCTCCTCCAGCGGCAACAATAACAATGAAAGAGACCAACAGGCGGTTTTGCAAGCTTTACCCCTGAACAAAAGCCAAGAGAACATATTGCTTGTCACCAAACTAGGAATAAAAATAATACTAGAGTTTTTACAGAAATAAGCACATGAAAATTCCTTGCTTATTAAGCTGTTTGCCTTATGATATATTCCCTTATAAATTTTTCACAAAAGAATGCATACTGGATACTCTGAGTGTTTGTATTTTTATTTTTTCAAGGAAAACTACGTAAGGAATTGATTGCAGGAAGGGGTTTTCATTTTCTTCAAGAAACAAGGCTGATATGCCAATAAAAGTAAATAAAATATAACTCAAAATTTTATTCAGTGCCTTCAGAGAATGTTAACTAGGTTCCAAAAGCCATACTTAATTGTAGTTTGTGAGGGCTTCAGAATTTGGAAGAATATTTTCAAACCCCAAATAAAAAAAAACTAGAGTCTCTTTCTAACCTGTTCTCTATATCCCCTCCTACTACACACACAAAGAAAGCTTCAACTCTCCCTTATAGTCTTATCCCAACTTCTAATTTTGATATTCATTCCCTCTCCTGTCCTTCCCAAAAGCATCCCGGAAATAATGAAAAATAAAATATACTGACTGAGTCAGACTCAGCAGAACAGCCAGTTGATTGATTTCTGCCTCCTACAGTTCAACATCCATGAAATGAACATTAACATTAGAGCTCAGTTCATGAGGGTTATTGTCACCATATAAGGTCAGTTTTTTCACTGTAAAAGATAAAGCTTGAATCCAAGTTCTTACTGGCTAACATTGTTCATTCTAATTCTTATTTTCATTTCCTCCTCTGCAGACTGTCACTCTCAAGATGTCTCACGTCAAAGTCTATATTTCCTCATATACAACTCTGGATAATGTAAGAAAAAATACAAGCCCAGAGTGGCGTTTTCTGAGTCAGTGAGGTGCTCCAGTGTCCCAAATGGCAAGGGAACCAGGGAATCATTTTTAGCTGCAAGGTTTGATAGTGAAACTCTATAGCTTTCTTGGCCCTTACAAAAGCAGGTCACAGCTGCCTGGCTTCCTAATTTGGTTTGATGTGCTGTGAATTCCCAAGGGGATAAGTCAGTCTCTTCTTCGTATGTAAGCATGGGAACTATTCCAAAAAAAAAAAATCAGTCAAGAGTTCATCTATGATTTTCAATGCTCTCTACCACCCCACTAAACAGACCATCTAGAATTGACTCTCAGTAATTATTTATCATATTGCAGAAGAAGTATATGGCATATTCATCTTTTGAGATATACAACTTCATTACTGTGAATATTCACTAAGATGATATCCCCAGAGGACTTCTTTTTATGCTTTAAGAATGTTTTACTGAAAGTGGGTTATCTATTATAAAATTCCGACTATGAAACTGATCATATTTAGAGAAAATTAAGGTAGAAAAATTAATTAAAAGATATCATAACAAGCAGAGTCTAATGCCAAGTCTACAAAATAGCATTATTATATATTGCTTTTGTTACCTACTAGGCTCACAAGGACATCATAAATCACCTTGTTTATAACATTTGATGAGACAGAAAGATCTTTCCTCTTGGTCATCAAATTAAGATGCAGTGTGATTTTACACGTTGTTCCATCTCAGAACTTGGCTGGGTTCTATCCCTGCGATTTCCCAGAGCCAGCCACTTCAGGTTGTTTGGGTTTCTGCCGGTGGCTGTGACACAGATGCTTTTAATGAAGGGATGCAACCACCTTCTGGAAAATCTCCTTTGCTTTACTAGAACTTTCAAGAGATATCAATCCTGTTTTATTAGTGTTTATTTAAAAAAGAAAGAAGGAAAAGAAACTAACGTAGCCAACACAGTCTGTGTAATCCGCTTTGCAGTCCTTCTTTTGTTGCACAGAATAGAACATTTCTCATGAAAAAAGTTCATGCAATTCTACAACCATATGTTCAGTGCTTGCTGTGTGCCAAACTCTGCACTAGGCACAACAGACACCAAGAAAATGTGTGACCTCTTTGGGAGGAGCTACACAGATGAAATACTACTTTATAAAAAACTAAATCAAATAATCAAAATTAATCTATGAGATGTGTGGAGATACTTGTGTGTGTGTGTGTTTGTGTATTAGGCAACTTCAGTCATGTCTGACTCTTTGTGACAATATGGACTGTAGCCCACCAGTCTCCTTCTCCAGGCAAGAATACTGGAGTGGGTTGCCATGCCCTCCTCCAGGGGATCTTCTCGATCCAGCGATCCAGGGATTGAACCCACATTTCTTATGTCTGCTGCATTGGCAGGCAGGTTCTTTAGCACTAGCGCCACCTGGGAAGCCCAGAGACATTTGTGTAATGTCATACATAGAAAATTTCAGTTCAATTCAGTCGCTCAGTCGTGTCCGACTCTTTGCGACCCCATGAATCGCAGCACGCCAGGCCTCCCTGTCCATCACCAACTCCCGGAGTTTACCCAAACCCATGTCCATCGAGTCAGTGATGCCATCCAGCCATCTCATCCCCTGTCGTCCCCTTCTCCTCCTGCCCCCAATCCTTCCCAGCACTAGGGTCTTTTCCAATGAGTCAACTCTTCGCATGAGGTGGCCAAAGTATTGGAGTTTCAGCTTCAACATCAGTCCTTCCAATGAACACCCAAGACTGATCTCCTTTGGGAAAATTTAAAGGTACGTAAAACTGAGGCTGACTCTATTATATGTGAAATAACATAATATGTGGTAAGCAAAGCTTCACAAGCAATGGCAAAGTGGTGAATCATTCAATAAATGGTATAAGAAAAACTGACTATTTAGAAAAAAGTATAAATTATACCAACCTCAAGCAGAACACTCCAGTGTTCTTGCCTGCAGAATCCCAGGGACAGCGGAGCCTGGTGGGCTGCCGTCTATGGGGTCGCACAATCAGACACGACTGAGGTGACTTAGCAGCAAGCAGAACACCAAGAAAAGTAGTAGTTGATGGTACATATTAAAAACCATATAAAGTAGAAGAAAATATTTTTGTATATATGAAATGGTTTTAGAATAGGGAAGGAGTTTCTAGATATAAAAGTCATGAAAGAGAGACCAAATGTCAAATTTGACAGTATAAAAATGTAGAAGTTATATGTGGAAATTTGATAAAATTAAAACACAAGTGGAGAACTTGATAAAATGCTTTGTAAAATATGACAACAAATTAATATACTTAATAATTGAAGATTTGCTATGAATCAACTAATGTTACTAATCATGCAGTAGAAACGCACAGTGAAAGAAATTCAAAGAAGTGATGGATATGAGCATACATTAAACTTCATTAGTAAGCAAAGAAATCCAATTAAGACAACAATAATACATTTTTGCTTTTCAAATTGATGGTTTTTATACATAGCAGTTAATGCTACAAAGGTACACAGGCATCCTCATTCAATTCTGATTCAATTTCCAGAATATACTTTCTGGAAATTTCTTTGACAGTAAATATTAAATTTTTTTTTAATTATAATATTATTTGATCCAATAATGCCAATTCTAGAAAAGTGTGTTGAACAAATTGCAAGACATTTATGTAAAACTACATTCATCACAGTGCTCTTTATTATTTAAAAAACTGGAAACCACTTAATTGTTCAGTTATAAAGAAATGAAAATATTAAAATCTATCCAAAGGGTGAAATTTCTTTAACAATGATAAGTGGGAAAGCTTTTGAGACACATAAGTGCAAAAATCTTAGATACATCTAAATAATTTTTAAATGCGTGTATTTATTCAATAAGTAAAAATAATTAAATATTTACTAAATGCCAGGCAAATTTTCTAAGTGCTTTATGGACTTTATCTTTTTCTTCACTTGTTTTCTAAATAAATAAACAAATTTTTTTTTTAAGTATAATTGATTTACAATATTAGTTTCAGATGTATAACACAGTGACTCAACATTTTATAAGTACACTCCATTTAAAGTTGTTACAAAATATTAGCTAAGTCACTGTGTTGTACAATATATCCTTGTGGCTTCTTTATTTTGTACATACTCATTTGTACCTCTTGGGGCTTCTTAGGTGGTTCAGTGGAAAAGAATCCTGCTGCCAAACAGGAGACATGGGTTCGATCCCTGGTTCAGAAGATCTTCTGGAGAAGGAAATGGCCACCTACTCCAGTATTCTTGTCTGGGAAACGCTATGGACAGAGAAGCCTGGGGGCCTACAGTCCGTGGGAGTCACAAAAGAGTCAGACACGACTTAGTGACTAAACACACACACACAGTTTGTGCCTCTTATCCCCTACCCCTATCTTGCCTCTCCTCCTTTTCCATGGTAGCTGCACCTATTTGCAGTCCCACCAACACATCTTCAACACCTGTTATTTCTTGTCTTTAGATAATAGTTACATTATACTTTTTAAAAATATATAAATATAAAGGTTGATTCAAGAGTATTTGAACTTGTAATAAGATTATGGAAAATACTAATTAAGACCAAAAAGCACCTAGAAGTGAATGTGGCTGCTGAGCACTTGAAATGTTGCTGATCTGAATTGAGACTTGCTGTAAGTGTAAAATACACACTGAATTTTAAAGACTTGATACAATAGTATAAAATATTTCATCATTAAATAGATGCTGAAACAATACTTTAGAAATCTTGGGTTAAATAAAACATATTAATAGAAAAACATCACAATTTCCTTTTTCTTTTTTAGGCCTTGTTTTTTTCCTATTTCCTGTTTTATAAAGTGGCTACTAGAAAATGCAAAATTGCACATGTGGCTTGAACTGTACTTCTAATGGACAGCCCTGTATCTGACGTATCATTAATTTTTGGTCACTTACTCTAACATGAAGAGCCTGTATTGAGCAAACGTGCCTGAATTCACCTGGCATTTAATTGAGTAAGGAATACGGAATCTGTAGTAATGTACCAACTTGAGTCATTTCATATGAGCATATGAGATGCTCATATGAGACAGAGGCCTGCAGAACTATACTTGTTCTGCAGTTACAGACAGTGACACACTCTTGAAAAATTCAAATATAGGGCTGGAGATGGCAGAAGACACTCCATTCCTGACTTCACAAGTAACTCTACCATGATACCTGTTTAATCAAAATTGTTTAATTGATTAAATACCATTTAGTTGTGCATGTTATTTTTATTAGAAGTACGTAAAATATTTTTAATAACATTGTTGTCAAACATTTGATACCCTTCCTGAAAATACATCTGAAAATGGCTTCACAAAGTCTGTTTGAAAATGACTGCTTCTGAAAGAATTATTACACATGGTTCAGTGTGATTAATCAAACATCAAGTATCAATCTGACTTTAGCTCTGTTCCCTCTCTCTTTGACTTACATGAGTAGGTCTCAAACTCATGTGCTTGACATTAGTTTTAGAACTTCATCCAACTCAGAGATTGACTCAGTAGATCTATCAGAAGGTGAAGTGGGGATGATGTGGGACTCGAAATGTGAATCAGTTTCCTCTGTGACCTATGATCCTGCGCCTAGTGAGGCCCCCTGTTGCCAGCCATCACTGAGGTCAGGTGCTCGGGCTTTAGGAGTTGCAGCATCCAGGCACAGTAACTGTGGCACATGGGCTCCATGACATGTGAGATTTTCCTGGACCAGGGAGCTCAAACCCTCGTCCTCTCTATTGGCAGGCAGATTCTTAACCCCTGAGCCACCAGGGAGGTCTTTGAGCTGGATTCTGAAATAAACTCCAGGTCTTTAAAATGATGGCCAATAATCCTTACAAAAATAACAACTGATATTCCATTTGTTGCTGTATAGCATAAATTATTTAGATTTTTTAATTTGCTTGTGAATTTTGGAATTGAGCATACAAATCTTAAATCCTAGTGCACGTGTCAATTCACGGTGATTGTGAGATAATGCATGAAGGGTACGTGACAATGTCTGTCACGGAGGAAGTACTGCCTTCTCTCTTTGTCCCTGTATCTGGGGGGTGTATGTGTGTATGTGAGTGAGTGCGTGTGTGTGTTCACAAGAGGGAATCTTTGTCATTAATGCTGTTCTACCAACTAAGAAGTTGTTTGACCGTGCATACAAGTTATGGTTATTTAAATATGACTATCAAAACAGCCTTTTTGTCCTTCTGGGGTTCCTAAATCCTGTTGCTATGTGCCATTTAACGTCTGTCGATGACTAAAGACCAAATTGCCAAAAGAAACAAATTTCTATTTGCAAGAAGCAAGCTATTAGTAAGATGTTTTTTGAAATAGTGAATTGAATGTCAACACTGGGTATTTCTTAATAGACTAACAGAAGAGTCCCCATAAGGCAGTGAAATATTACATAAAACACACAAAAAATATAAACCAAAACAATATTTTGTTATCATTTCACTGGATTATATTACATCCAGATGGAAAAACTGGCCTTACTTAGATTTTTCTTGTCTTCGGCGGTTTGTGTGTGTCCATCAATTTTAAATGAATTATATTTTTAATAGTTCCTATCTTGCTAAGGTAAAATGAAATTTTAGTTCTAGACTATTTCTCTAGGCTGCAACTTACAATACAGTGTGCTACAAAGAGTCTCATTATATTTTTAAACAATTCTTTTCAGTACATTTATAAAAGTACAGTAATTCCTGTGGTTCATAAGGTTGGTTAAGTTTGTTTATACTGATCTTGGGAGGAAAAAATTTAGTTGATAGTATATTTTGAATATTTTTCTGAACTGTGAAAGTTGGCAAGATGAGTGATATTTTACAGAGTTACTGGGAATTTCCCTTTTTGTTTAAAAATATATGAACTCTGCCAATTATAAATCTGGTCCTTGCAATATAATATTCAAATTCACTTTCCTAGCTAATTTCAATCATTTTCCTTGAATTAAAAATGATTCTTTTAGGAAAAATGGGGGGAAAAAATCAGAATATTGTAGTCACTAAAGGCCTTACTCCTTACAGAACAGTATCCTTCTATTCCAACTGCTTTTCTGTGTACTTGATTTACCTTGCTTGAGGCCAAGTTTATAAAATGAGGCACACAAGAAATACTGGAATAAAATCAAATACTTTTTTGATATTGAAGTGGCAGCAATGGCCAAGTGGTTAAGGCATTGGACTTGAAATCCAGTGGGGTCTCCTCGTGCAGATTCGTACCTGGCTCGCTGCCGAAGCAGTTGACTTTAATGCTTCCCTGGTGGCTCAGTGATTTTAAAAAAATCCATCTGTCAGTGCAGGAGACGTGGGTTCAATCCCTGGGTCAGGAAGATCCCCTGGAGAAGGGAATGGCAACCCACTCTAGCATTCTTGCCCGGGAAATCCCATGAACAGAGGAGCTTGGCAGGCTACAGTTCATGGGGTCACAAGAGTCAACACGACTGAGCAACTAAACAACAAGTAGTGAGAAACCTGCCTAAGATCATAGAGCTGGACCTGGGACTCAGGCTTTCTGTATTCCTGGGACTTGGGGCAGTTTGAAGATCTGCTCCTTGCTTATCACTAGGCTATGTTTGGAAGAAAATCACAAAAGAAGAAAGAAAAAAAAAACTTATGATCAGAGGGGATTGAGAAACATCTGGTCCAACTCTTTTATTTCCCCTAGTGTGGAAACTAAGGCTCACAAAACCACAGAATTTGCTTGGAATCAGAGTTGGCTCTAGAACTCAGATGTCCTCACTCTTAGAAATGTGTTCTGCTTTGCCAGCATTTCCCAAGGTAACAGTAAAGGACACCATCATCAGCATCACCGGGGATACCTCTTAGATGTTTAGATTCCTGGGTCCTGTTCTTTTTCTCTCTCATGACAGAGCCCAGGACTACCCATTTTAGCAAACACATCAGATAACTTTTATGTCAATTAGAGTATGAGAATCAGTGAATCTTATATATCACATTTTTAAAGAAAAATGCAGAATATTTTCCCTATATACAAAAAGGATATAAAATATGTTGAAATAAACTGTTAGTCACTCAGTCGTGTCCGACTCTTTGCAATCCCAATGACTGTAGCCCACCAGGCTCTGTCCATCGGACTTTCCAGGCAAGAATACTGAAGTAGGTTGCTATTCCCTTCTCCAGGGGGATCTTCTTGACCCAGGGATTGGACTAAGGTCTTCTGCATTGCAGGCAGATTCTTTACCATCTGAGCCACCCTTTGAAAAACTGACCCAAATTAAGAGAGATTAATTATGAGAGCCTTCTTGGAGGAAAGTATATGAGCCAGAGAACTGTGCCATTATTGTTTTTGTTTAGTTGCTTAATTGTGTCTGACTCTTTTTCGACTCCATGGACTATAGCCCAGCAGACTCCTCTCAACATGGGATTTCTCAGGCAAGAATACTGAAGTGGGTAGCCATTCTCTTCTCCAGGGGATCTTCCTGACCCAGGGATTCAACTCATGTCCCTTGCTTGGCGGGCAGGTTCTTTACTGCTGAGCCACCTGGGAAGCCTGGATGATGGCAGAGGAGTGGTTATGAATAAGTCATACATATATGCATACATATGAAGAATATTGTATCAGTGGGATCTAGGAATCATTCTGGGAAGGAGAAAAAAAATAAGATTACATTGAAAGGGATTTTCAAGACGTAAACATTACTGTATAACTGCTGAGTTTTCATGCTGCTGGAAGCCATGGAATTTTATGAATGGTATTAGTAATGAAATGAAAAACACAATGGCAAAAACAAATACATGTGTGTTATTTTCATTTGTCAGAGATTTAATTCAATGATTAATTGTGTTATCTAGGTCATATTGAGGATCCAAAGAGAAGAAATATTTCTACTCTTTAATGAGCTTAAGATCAAAATAGGAGTAATGAATCCTAACATAAAGATTAAAAGACACTTGCTCCTTGAAAGAAAAGCTATGACAAATCTAGACAGAGTATTAAAAAGCAGAGACATCACTTTGCCAACAAAGGTCCATATAGTCAAAGCTATGTTTTTTCTAGTAGTTACGTATAGATGTGAGAGTTGGACCATAAAGAAGGCTGAGCACCAAAAAATTGATGCTTTTGAACTGTAGGGCTGGAGAAGATTCCTGAGAGTCCCTTGGACAGCAAGGAGATCAAGCCAATAAATTCTAAAGGAAATCAATCCTGAATATTCATTGGAAAGACTGATGCTGAAGCTGAAGCTCCAATACTTTGGCCATCTGATGTGAAGAGCCAACTCTTTGGAAAAGACCCTGATGGTGGGGAAGATTGAGGGCAGGAGGAGAAGGGGATGACAGAGGATGAGATGGTTGGATGGCATCACAAACTCAATGGACATGAGTGTGAGCAAACCCTGGGAGATAGTGGACAGGGAAGCCTGGCGTGCTACAGTCCATGAGGTTTCAAAGAGTCAGACAAAACTTAGCAACTGAACAACAAATGATATAAAGATATTGCTTATAAGGCAAGCAATGTTAAGTATTAAAAGATAAAAATTACCATGAAGATTTGGAGAAGGGGGAAATCACATACAGCTAACACAGCAGTGTGACATGAGGAGTGGGGAATAGATTGGGAAGATGTCTTTAAGTTGAATCCAGTAGGCAGGTAAAATTTATTCACAAGCAGTGATATATTGATTTTGGTCACCTAAAAAGGCCACTGTCACTGTTTAAAATTGAATTTGTTTTAAATTTCAGCCATTTTAAGTGAAGTCACTTCAAATAGAAAGTGTGTCTTTCTCTTAATTGAATTTAGTTTTTCAAAAATAGATAAAATTCTCTTATCTCTTTTGAGTTGAGGCTAAGCAAAAAAAAAAACAAAAAACCAATCTAGTTCAAAAATTAAGGATGATAAAAACCATAAAATTTGCATGATAATTATAAAACTTACAAATGATTAAAACTTTGCCTCTCATAAAAATTTTTCTTTGCTTGTATAATTTTTTTAGCTGTATGTTTAGTCATACATAACATAGATCCCAAAATATGTTAGTGTGTGCTGATATGGAGAAAGAAGTTAGTCTTAAAATATCTGATCATAAGGATTTTTCTTTAATTAATCTAAACTTTAAAATGTCAACATTTTAAACATGTGTCTGTATTTATGCAATAAGCAGAGGTCCAAAACTAAAATCAATCCCACTACATTGGCTTATGCACTTTTGTAGTGATATTTTGGGTGCTTTAACAAATAATAAGGATGTGATACATCTAGCCTACATTACTCTCAGCCCTGAATGTCTTTGTTCTTCAGCAAGACAGAAACTCTGGTGTTAAAGAAAGCCTCAGGGGTTTTTATTGTTTATTTGACTGTTGCTTTAGATACAAATTTTCTCATAGTTTGGACATACTCTTGGATTACTATGAAGATTTTGTTTTGTGTTCCATTTTGTTCTAATAGTATCATTTATCCTTCTACCCCTGCTTCCTTCCTTCCTTCTTTCTTTCCACAAACATTTAAGTAGGAGGCACTGAATAAGACACCAAGAAAGTAACTGGAAAAAAAGCTAGGGGCCTTACTTGACTCTTTTGTTGACCATGATGGCTACTCCATTTCTTCTAAGGGATTCCTGCCCACAGTAGTAGATATAATGGTCATCTAAGTTAAATTCACCCATTCCAGTCCATTTTAGTTCACTGATTCCTAGAATGTTGATGTTCACTCTTGCCATCTCCTGTTTGATCACTTCCAATTTGCCTTGATTCATAGACCTAACATTCCAGGTTCCTATGCAATATTGCTCTTCACAGCATCAGACTTTGCTTCTATCACCAGTCACATCCACAGCTGGGTACTGTTTTTGCTTTGGCTCCATCCCATCATTTTTTCTGAAGTTATTTCTCCACTGATCTCCAGTAGCATATTGGGCACCTACCAACCTGGGGAGTTCATCTTTCAGTGTCCTATCTTTTTGCCTTTTCATACTGTTCATGGGGTTCTCAAGGCAAGAATACTGAATGGTTTGCCATGCCCTTCTCCAGTGGACCACGTTCTGTCAGACCTTTCCACCACGATCCGTCCGTCTTGGGTGGCCCCACACGGCATGGCTTAGTTTCATTGATATAGACAAGGCTGTGGTCTGTGTGATCAGATTGTCTAGTTCTCTGTGATTTTCAGTTTCAGTGTGTCTGCCCTCTGATGCCCTCTCACAACACCTATCGTCTTACTTGGGTTTCTCTTACCTTGGACATGAGGTGTATCTTCACGGTTGCTCCAGTAAAGTGCAGCCACTGCTCCTTACTTTGGAAAAGGGGTATCTACTCATGGCGGCCCCTCCTGACCTTGGTCAACAAAAGAGCCCGAAATGCAGTACTTGGATGCAATCTCAAAAATGACAGAATGATCTCTGTTCGTTTCCAAGGCAAACCATTCAGTATCACGGTAATCCAAGTCTATGCCCCTACCAGTAACGCTGAAGAAGCTGAAGTTGAACGGTTCTATGAAGACCTACAAGACCTTCTAGAACTAACACCCAAAAAAGATGTCCTTTTCATTATAGGGGACTGGAATGCAAAAGTAGGAAGTCAGGAAACACCTGGTGTAACAGGAAAATTTGGCCTTGGAGTACAGAATGAAGCAGGGCAAAGGCTAATAGAGTTTTGCCAAGAGAACGCACTCGTCATAGCAAACACCCTCTTCCAACAACACAAGAGAAGACTCTACACATGGACATCACCAGATGGTCAACACCAAAATCAGATTGATTATATTCTTTGCAGCCAAAGATGGAGAAGCTCTATACAGTCAGCAAAAACAAGGCCGTGAGTGGACTGTGGCTCAGATCATGAAATCCTTATTGCCAAATTCAGACTTAAATTGGAGAAAATAGGGAAAACCACCAGACCATTCAGGTATGACCTAAATCAAATCCCTTATGATTATACAGTGGAAGTGACAAATAGATTTAAGGGGCTAGATCTGATAGACAGAGTGCCTGATGAACTATGGACAGAGGTTCACGAAATTGTACAGGAGACAGGGATCAAGACCATCCCCATGGAAAAGAAATGCAAAAAAGCAAAATGGCTGTCTGAGGAGGCCTTACAAATAGCTGTGAAAAGAAGAGAAGCGAAAAGCAAAGCAGAAAAGGAAAGATATTCCCATCTGAATGCAGAGTTCCAAAGAATGGCAAGGAGCAATAAGAAAGCCTTCATCAGCGATCAATGCAAAGAAACAGAGGAAAACAACAGAATGGGAAAGACTAGAGATCTCTTCAAGAAAATTAGAGATACCAAGGGAACATTTCATGCAAAGCTGGGCTCGATAAAGGACAGAAATGGACCTAACAGAAGCAGAAGATATTAAGAAGAGGTGGCAAGAATACACAGAAGACCTGTACAAAAAAGATCTTCACGACCAAGATAACCACGATGGTGTGATCACTCACCTAGAGCCAGACATCCTGGAATGCGAAGTCAAGTGGGGCTTAGAAAGCATCACTACGAACAAAGCTAGTGGAGATGATGGAATTCCAGTTGAGCTATTTCAAATCCTGAAAGATGATGCTGTGAAAGTGCTGCACTCAATATGCCAGCAAATCTGGAAAACTCAGCAGTGGCCACAGGACTGGAAAAGGTCAGTTTTCATTCCAATCCCGAAGAAAGGCAATGCCAAAGAATGCTCAAACTACCGCACAATTGCACTCATCTCACACACTAGTAAAGTAATGCTCAAAATTCTCCAAACCAGGCTTCAACAATACATGAACCATGAACTTCCAGATGTTCAAGCTGGTTTTAGAAAAGGCAGAGGAACCAGAGATCAAATTGCCAACATCCGGTGGATCATCAAAAAAGCAAGAGGGTTTCAGAAGAGCATTTCTGCTTTATTGACTATGCCAAAACCTTTGACTGTGTGGATCAAATAAACTGTGGAAAATTCTGAAAGAGATAGGAATACCAGACCATCTGACCTGTCTCTTGAGAAACCTGTATGCAGGTTAGGAAGCAACTGTTAGAACTGGACATGGAACAACAGACTGGTTCCAAACAGGAAAAGGAGTATGGCAAGGCTGTATATTGTTACCCTGCTTATTTACCTTATATGCAGAGTACATCATGAGAAACGCTGAGCTGGAAGAAACACAAGCTGGAATGAAGATTGCCGGGAGAAATATCAATAACCTCAGATATGCAGATGACACCACCCTTATGGCAGAAAGCAAAGAAGAACTAAAGAGCCTCTTGATGAAAGTGAAAGAGGAGAGTGAAAAAGTTGGCTTAAAGCTCAACATTCGGAAAACTAAGATCATGGCATCTGGTCCCATCACCTCCTGGGAAATAGATGGGGAAACAGTGCAAACAGTGTCAGACTTTATTTTTTTGGACTCCAAAATCACTGCTGATGGTGATTTCAGCCATGAAATTAAAAGACGCTTACTCCTTGGAAGGAAGGTTATGACCAACCTAGATAGCATATTGAAAAGCAGAGACATTACTTTGCCAACAATGGTCCCTCTAGTCAAGGCTATGGTTGTTCCAGTGGTCATGTATGGATGTGAGAGTTGGACGGTGAAGAAAGCTGAGCGCCGAAGAATTGATGCTTTTGAACTGTGGTGTTGGAGAAGACTCTTGAGAGTCCCTTGGACTGTAAGAAGATCCAACCAGTCCACCCTAAAGGAGATCAGTACTTGGTGTTCATTGGAAGGACTGAAGTTGAAGCTGAAACTCCAATACTTTGGCCACCTCATGTAAGGAGTTGACTCACTGGAAAAGATCCTAATGCTGAGAAGGATTGGAGGCAGGAGGAGAAGGGGACGACAGAGGATGAGATGGCTGGATGGCCTCACTGACTCGATGGACATGGGTTTGGGTAAACTCCGGGAGTTAGTGATGGACAGGGAGGCCTGGTGTGCTGCGATTCATGGGGTCGCAAAGAGTCGGACACGACTGAGCGACTGAACTGAACTTACTTGACTCACTCAAGGAAATGACATCATTGATTAATGGGTCCATAGATGTCTTTCCTGGGTACTACCAGGGCACTAGGAAGAGGCACTCCACATCACCTTGAGGTTAAAGAAGGCCTCCAGGAAGAGCAGGTGAAGCCAAAACTGTAACCTGAAATATGGATAAGGAGGAGCTTCTTGGTGAAGGTGCAGAGGTCTCCAGGTGAGGCCAGTGAGGTTTTGGAAAGGTGGCTCGCTGAGTCTAGAGCAAGAGTACAGCTGGGGAACAAGAGCCTGTGGACGAAGAGCCTTGACTGCCCATCTGAGAATTCTAGGTGATGATAGTGGAAAAGTAGCCAGGGGAGACTTTTAAGGGGAGAAGTGATGGACTCAGATTCATAGACCATTCTAGCTGCTATATGACAATTATAATGGAGGGAGGTGACACTAAAAAAAATTATTTATGAGGCAGCTGTGCAAATCTAAAGCACAGGATGAGAGTCCTTTGGGAACTGAGTACTGGTAGTGAGTTAGGGAAAGTAGATGAATTTGAGAAGTATAAGCAAAAGGACTTAAAATTTCATTAAATTGTTTTGAGGCTGAGGGAGCTAGGGTGGGAGAAAAAGAAAACAGGGAGAAATCAAGTAAGACACCTAAGATTCTGGCTTATGCAACTGAGTTAGAAAATAAGGAAGAAATAAAAAATGTCATAAAATTATTTCCAAGATGTTCAGATTCCAAATATTTCAGTGGTGCATACACGACAAATGCTTTCATATACATTTATTATTCACCATAAGATTTCTGGGCTATTGGAATTACATGTGCAATTGAAAGTTTGTGTTATATTTCATTTTTTAAAAGTATCATGTGCCAGAGCTCTTTGGCTTTATTATTCTGACCATCAAAATAGTTTCCTTATGAGGAATCATCCTTGCCAACTCACCTAACCACTTATTTGAAACATCAGTTGTTAATAGGTTGGCTGATATTTTATCTTCCTTAAAATTTGCCTTATATTAAAGGTTTCGCACAAAGCGTCAGAAAAGATGTTAATTTTCCTTTTTAGGGAATAGAAACCACATAAAGGTGTAAAATTTGAAAATGAAGGCTAGTAATTATTTCATGAAACTGATGAGTAGTTAACTTGAAGGTACTTAAAATCAGATCTTGACTTTAGAACTTTATTTTTAACCAAATTTCATAATTTTATTCCTTTGTTCATCAATTTTAACTAAGTACTCTCTTTAAAAGAATATTCTTTATATGATATGGATGATAGCATATGAAGTACTGGTGACCCATTTGTAGTGATAACATTGAGAGTGTTATCCAACATGAAGACTGTTCATTTTGAAAATAAAAAAGAATTACTCTTGGGGTTGAGATGAAGAAATGTTTCGGGAACAAAGGGCTCTAAAGGAATGTTGGCAGTGGTAAAAGTGAAAGGTATGAATGGTGGCGGGCCAAGAAAGCAACTGAATATTACTTCCTTGATTCCAAAAGTTTAGTATTTTCATTTGTAATAAATGAGTAACAGTGATCAAAAATTTTTCCTGGAATAATAGCAAAATATATTACAGGAAGTGTTACAAGAGACTGTGTCCTCTCTTAATCACTTCAAAATAAATAGGAGATTTCAACATGAAGAACAGAATTCCACAATGAGTTTAGCACTGTGTGCTACATATTATTCTTCGGAACAGTTTGAGGTTCTAACTGCAGACTTTTGACATATGTATGTGTGTAGGTGTGGGGCGAGGGGTGATGATCTGTGTAAAAATATGCACACATATCCCGAAGAGAGACGTACATCTACTTCAAGAGATTTATAGACTAATTTCATAACAAGATTTTTAAAACAGATGCTTGTTAAATATTTTTCATTACCATATATATAAGTGCGAGCATACACATACGCAAACACACAGATAAATATATATACCATTCCAGAGGCTGAATGGGAAATAAATGGAATAAGTAAATAAAGTAGATCTGCATTTAACACTTAATCCAGATGGTCTAATAGACAAAGTAATGAAAATGTCAAGCGAAAGTGGAAGGTGGCTACAGGAATTATAGAAAACTCAGGAAAGAAAAAGGTTAGTTTAGACTCCAAAAAAATCAAGAAAGCTTTGTAAAGGATCACCATTTTATTTGGACCATGAAGAATAGGGATAAGTTGAACATCTGCAGAAGGGAGGATAGATACTGAAGTTAAAACACTAGAGCAGTTAGATAACTACATAGATGTGTACATACATATCATAATACAGCAGAGCCAAGAACTTTACTGATGGCATTGAATGCTCATGACAACCCTGTGAGGTAGATTTGTATCCCATTAATTTAGAGAGGATAAAGCAAGTTTAAAGGGCTTCTTGAGATCACCCACGAGCTGCTGGACTCCAAAGCCCCAGGTCTTTGTCACCACTGCTTTACGCTTCCTAAAAGATGCGCAAGACAAAGGAAACAGCAAATATTCACTTTGATTGGAAGACAAGCTGAATTTCACACTATCCAGAGTGAAAAGGAAGGCTTTAAGGGAAAGGACTTTGTTTATTTGACTTGATGAAGGCCAGAGGGTAAGGGTATAATAGTCATAGATGACAGGTGTTGTCAGCTTCCTGTGCACTGGGCACAGCTCTAAGAACCTTATGTATGTTATCTCACTTAATTTCTTAACAATTCTGTATTGTCTTAGTTTTTTAGGTAAGGAAACAGGCTTAGAGAGAAAGAGTAAGCCAGTTTTCATGGTCAGTGTGCTAGGAAATGGTGGATCTGGTATTCAAACTCACTGTCCTGAGAGTACAGACAGAGCCTGGACTCTTAACCACTAAACTACAGTGCCGTACAAAGCAGAGTGATGTTATAGACATCATATGTGTATGGCTATGATATATATGTGTGTATGAATATATATATATATATATATGCGTGCGTGCATGCTAAGTCACTTCAGTCGTGTCCAACTCTTGTGACCCTATGGACTATAGCCCTTCAAGCTCCTCTGTCCATGGGATTCTGCAGGCAAGAATACTAGAGTGGGTTGCCGAGCCCTCCTCCAGGGGATCTTCCTGACCCAGGGATTGAACCCATGTATTATTATGTCTCCTGCAATGCTGGGGGGTTCTTTATCACTAGCGCCACCTGGGAAGCTGATATAGGCATATACATATGTATATGTGTATGTGGGTGTGTGCACACACATACATATTTCATACCTAACAGTGATATCCACAAATGCTTGGGTTGACATGACTGAATTTAGTAGAATTTGTTTAACTGATGATCACTTACCTTGGTTTGTTTTATCTTCTTTCTGCATTAAAGAGCATTTACTGGATACTTGCTTTATGCCGAACATTCTGCTGAATGCCAGAATTCAAAGCTAAGGCACAACTCCTATCCTTAATTAGCATCAGTTCAGTTCAATTGCTCAGTCGTGCCTGACTCTGCAACCCCATGGACTGCAGTACACCAGGCTTCCATATCCATCACCAACTCCCAGAGCTTACTCAAACTCATGTCCATCGAGTCCGTGATGCCATCCAACCATCTTATCCTCTGTTTTCCCTTTCTCCTCCTACCTTCAATCTTTCCCAGCATCAGGGTCTTTTCAGATGAGTCAGTTCTTCGCATTAGGTGGCCAAAGTAATGGAGTTTCACCTTCAGCATCAGTCCTTCCAATGAATATTCAGGACTGATTTCTCCTAGGATGGACTGGTTGGATCTCCTTGCAGTCCAAGGGACTCTCAAGAGTCTTCTCCAACACCACAGTTCAAAAGCATCAATTCTTCGGCACTCAGCTTTCTTTATAGTCCAACTCTCACATCCATACATGACCACTGGAAAAACCATAGCCTTGACTAGACGGACCTTTGTGGTCAAAGTAATGTCTCTGCTTTTTAATATGCTGTCTAGGTTGGGCATAACTTTCCTTCCAAGGAGTAAGCGTCTTTTAATTTCATGGCTGCAGTCACCATCTGCAGTGATTTTGGAGCCCAAAGAAAAAGTCTGTCACTGTTTCCATTGTTTCCCCATCTATTTGCCATGAAGTGATGGGACTGGATGCCATGATCTTAGTTTTCTGAATGTTGAGTTTTAAATCAATTTTTTCATGCTCCTCTTTCACTTTCATCAGGAGGCTCTTCAGTTCTTCTTCACTTTCTGCCGTAAGGGTGGTGTCATCCACATATCTGCGGCTATTCATATTTCCCCTGGCAATCTTGATTCCAGCTTGTGCTTCATGCATCCAGCATTTCTCATGCTGTACTCTGCATATAAGTTAAATAAGGAGAGTGACAATATACAGCCTTGACATGCTCCTTTCCCAATTTTGAACCAGCCTGTTTTTCCATGTCCAGTTCTAACTGTTGCTTCTTGACCTGCACACAGATTTCTCAGGTGGTCTGGTAGTCCCATCTCTTTCAGAATTTTCCACAGTTTGTTGTGATCCACACAGTCAAAAGCTTTGGCATAGTCAATAAAGCAGAACTAGATGTTTTTCTAGAACTCTCTTGCTGTTTTGATGATCCAACGGATGTTGGCAATTTGATCTCCGGTTCCTCTGCCTTTTCTAAATCCAGCTTGAACATCTGGAAGTTCACGATTCACATACTGTTGAAGCCTGACTTGGAGGATCTGAGCATTACTTTGCTAGCATGTGAGATGAGTGCAATCATGGTATAGTTTGAGCAATCTTTGGCATTGAAAACTGCCCTTTTCCAGTCCTGTGGCCACTGTTGAGTTTTCCAGATTTGCTAGCATATTGAGTGCAACACTTTCACAGCATCATCTTTTAGGATTTGAAATAGCTCAACTGCAATTCTGTCATCTCCACTAGCTTTGTTCGTGGTGATGCTTCCTAAGGCAAACTTGACTTCACATTCCAGGATATCTGGCTCTAGGTGAGTGATCACACCATCGTGGTTATCTGGGTCATAAAAATCTTTTTCGTATAGTTCTTCTGTGTATTCTTGCCATCTCTTCTTATATCTTCTGCTTCTGTTAGGTCCATACCATTTCTGTCCTTTATTGTGCTCATTTTTGCATGAAATGCTCCCTTGGTATCTCTAATTTTCTTGAAGAGATTTCTCGTCTTTCTCTTTTGTAATTCAAGGCTGCTCAAGGAATACAATGGGTCTATAAGCTTTACTTTATTTCTAAGATTATTTGCTATTATTGTTTCATGTTTTTTCTTGCTTTGCAAAAAATACATAGAGAAAACAGTTTTATGTCATTAGGTTAAAAAGATTCAATATAAGCAGGAGCCTGCTAGTTTGCCAAGCACTAGTTACTTAGTGAGCATTGTTAGTTGATGAATGTATGTCATACTGCATGTCAGTTTCACAGGCAGATTTGCAGGGATGAAAATAAAGCATGATCTTCAGGATTCCTTGAGTTTACTGACACCATTAAAAATTAAATGTTAAATCAATGATCATCTCTAACTTGTAAAAAGGCTGCAGAAGATCTTGAGGCAATAAAGTGATTAAAATGAGAATCATAAACTATCAACAATACAGCCCTTCCTATACCACATAATCCCCAAGTGACTTTTATACAAGTTTTCTTTTCAAATATTGGAAGCACTTTGCTGGTTTAACCCTTAAGCATATACTAAGGCAATAGAATATAGATATTACCTCTGTTTTCCTGATCTGAACTCTGACAAGGATATTTAAGACAAATTTTGTTTTATTGTTTAATTCTAGTAGTATTTGTCAGTGGAAAGATCTACTGGTTGAAAATAAAGAATGTTTATGATTCTTGCTTTCCCAAGGGAAAATTATCTTTCAAAAATATAGTACTTGGAGAAATCTTTCCCTTGGGTTGGACTCCACTTAAAGGAA
Source organism: Giraffa tippelskirchi (assembly GCF_054371585.1). NCBI lineage: Eukaryota > Metazoa > Chordata > Mammalia > Artiodactyla > Giraffidae > Giraffa > Giraffa tippelskirchi. The sequence goes on from NC_137283.1 coordinate 137,957,190, forward strand.
TTCATAGTAGATCCACAGCACAACCCCAGTTACCAACTTCTTAATGGAGTAATGGCATTAGAACTTGCAGTTGAGCTTATTTTAATTTAAATATAACTTCACTTCCTTTATTCTTCTCTTTCAATTTAAATTGGCACCATCTCACAAATTTCTAACTTGACTGAGATATAGTAATGAAGGGAGTGGGTATATTTTTGTCTCAACTCATTTGTTCATTTTTTTTTCAAGCAATATTTGTAGAGAGCCTAGGATGTGACAGACATTGATCTAGGTGCTGGGGGATAGTGAACCAGACCACAAATCTCAGCCCCTGAGAGAGACCCAAGAGGAGATAACTCTTTAAATATTGCTTTATTCAAAGTAGGTTTCGGGATTGAATAAATGACACCAAGGCAGAGTATAACTGTTAGCAAAATAAGCACTTATTTTCACAGATTTTCATATACCCTTGCAGCTTATAAAACCTGTCAGTTATTTCTCCAAGATACCAGATTTTTCCAGCTCTAGCCTGGGGTTGCCATTGATTGCCAGTAGAATTTACAGAAATCTCCTTTCTGAGGCCATATCCATGTCTCAGAGCTGTTCATATGGAGATAGTCAATACAATTTGACCAGTAATAGTTTTTTGATTGTCTACGGGAACATCTGGATCTTTGACCTCACAAGTAGTTATACAACAAGCCCTTATCCCTGTGGAAAAGTGTTTGTTCCTTTGTGGCTCAGAGACCCTGTGTTTGCCTGTCAGGCTTGATGTTCTGGAAGTCATTTTCTCTAGCACTGGGGTTATTTAATTCCAAGGACTGGTTTGAATTTCTTTTAAAACTATAAGTGTATAGGATTACATTTAATTGTTGGTTTATGTACAGGAGCATTACTGCCCTGAGTTGCAGGGAACACATTATAAGTACTCCTTTGTCCTGGGTAAATACTCATTCAGTTACGGGCTGGATGAGATCCCATGAATCTCTGAATCGTGACGTCTGTGCATGCATTTGGAGATACTGCTGATATTATCTATTAAGCTAGTGCTGTCTATAGGGTCATATAAAGTAGCTTGGAAATTGCAATGTAAATCAAGAAAAACAATGTCTAAAGCTTGGACACTTTGACCAGATGGCTGGAGCTGAGCCATTGTGAGTACATATTGTTGGCAGCACACCGGTCAGACAAAAAGGCGGTTGTTCCAAGCACTCAGCATCAGCCTTCCAGGGGCAGGGGGAGGACAGAGCGGGGCACTGCTGCACGTTGTGTCAGCTTGAAGTGCAAGGACACGGAGTCCTGTTCTGGTTCAAATTACACTCTGAAGGAGACAGTCGAATAAAGGAATAATTTTCTTGAAGTACAGCATGCTTTCCCAGTTGTTTCTGAGAAGATGCCTTTTCAAGTGTTAGAGAAGGACTTTTGTTCCAGGAGCCTAGTTCTTCTATCTCCTGGCACCTGGGGTCTTGAGTGCTAATCGCCCCTTTCTGTGCATTCCCAGCCCTCACTCTATGCATGATTTGAAAGGCCTGGTCTCCATAATATATTAATATTATATTCATGCCAGACTAGGAAACATAGCAAGTCACAGTCTCATTCCCTGATCTGCCCTCCATCAAGGCTATATGGATTTACACTAAATCAGAAGAAATCTGATTGTGAACACCTTGTGTGAGGTAATACTGGATAGTGAGAATGAGTGAGCAGTTCTGTGGAATTTCCTAATGTCGCTGGTTGCCAGAAGTTTTAGGGATTGTAGGGTAATGTCATTAATTATAAGATGATTATAAACTCACAATTATAACATGATGCTTCACTCACGTAGCAGAGCCCTCTTCCCACCGAAGGCTACTGCCAAAAGCTGTGAAGAGCAACATCGGTCAGCAAATGTGGCTGCTGTACAGTATTCCTGTTACAAAAGCTTTTTAAACACTGTTGGGATTTCTCTACTGCCTTGAACAGATGGCTTGTGACCTGCATTGACTTTGTTCAGATCCAGGGTCTACAGAATCCAGGCCGCTGTCCAATCGCTAAATGGAGTCCCACAGGGCTGTGCAAGGTCTTGCTCTCTGCCAACTTCCTCAGCCTCCTGTCTCTTTACTCCCCAATTCTCCTGATTATCTGAACCTCATCTCCTTCTAGCCATTCTTAACTTCCTTCAAGTTTTCAATCACCTTTAAGCTTTTGCACCTATGGTTTATGGCACCTAAAACAGACACCCTCCCAGTTTATCTCATGACTTTCAATGCCTCCCTTTATCCACTGAGAACTTAAAAAGTTTCTCTTCCCCCTATCCAATTAGAATACCCTATTCAGAAACTCTTCCACCCCCATCAGGATGTGGTTAGTGTACCTGATCACCATGAGAAATCTCCACGTTCTCAAATCTCTTTGGATTCTTCCTTCTTCCTTGATGCCAGGGATAAGAGGGCATCAGGCAGAGCTAGATGGTCCTTGGGCATCAGTCCAGTAACCAAACGATCTACAAGGACCTCCTACAGTCAGCATCTCTACTACACAGACATAGAAAGTCTGCTTAATCCTCTTTAGTTAGGACTTCAGACATAAGAATTATTTGAAAATAATGAAATCAAAATAGAGATAGGTTCTACTGAATTTCCCAGGTGGTGCTAGTGGTAAAGAACCTGCCTGCCGACCAATGCAGGAGACATAAGAGACGCAGGTTTGATCCCTGGGTCAGAAAGATCCGGTGGAGGAGGGGATGGCAACCCACTCCAATATTCTTGCCTGGAGAACCCCATGGACAGAGGAGCCTGGTGGGCTACAGTCCATACGGTCGCAAAGACTTGGACACGACTGAAGCAACTGAACAGACACACACACACAGCATAAGCAGCTGATGACAGTATGTGAATATCTTTACTGAATGGGAAAGCTGCCAATGAAGGTTTTCTGAACGGATATTCTGAATGAAATATTCAGTTTTAAAAAATGAGACTTGACGTTAGACCCTCAAACTCTTCCCTTGCAGAAACTGGAGATAGTTGTCTAGGAAGGATTGGTCCAGTTTTCAATCTGCTCTTTGCCTTCAGATTGCCCATTCATCAAGTAAATATTTTGGGGCACTCCCATCTAACAGGTACTGCCGTTATGCATGCTTTGGAGGACTTGAGGCTCCTAGGGCAATAGCTCAATGTCAAAAACAAGGAGGTAACTTGGAGTAACACTGAATGATGGTCAAAAAAGACATGATTTTCTTGGCTTCTCTGCTTCTGAATAATTGTATACCATTAAAAATAATAATTCATTGGATACTCTCTTCTACCAGACACTATTTTGGGTGCTTTATATTAATCCTTACTTGATCCCATGATGAACCCACGATGTAGGCAGTAGTGTTATCTCCATCTTATGTATGAGGAAATTGAGGCAAAGAATTACTGAGTCACTTACCCAAGGTGATACGTCTCATAAATACTGAAGTATTGATGTGATGCTCATCATAAGACCTTAGAATGGAAAGTCACCTGACCCAATAGGGACTTGTCTATCTGCTAAATCTATAAAGTGACTTGGTTGGCCACAATGCTCTCCCCCATCCCTCCCAGATTAACAGTATTTGTTTCTGGTCCCGGAGCTGCCCTGTCCAAACTGCAAATCCTCACACAGCCCTCTTCCTTTGCCTGCATTTTTTCGGCTCTGCACCTCACGCTAGAATTTGCTTCCTCTGTTTTTCTCAAATACTTTCTCAAAGGCTGCTATTCCTACCCAACCCAAGCTTCCTGCCTCTTTTCTGCCCTGTGGACCTCTGTTCTCTCGATGTCTGGTTTTGCAAGTTACCCTTGGAGGGACCAGTGCTCTCCATTAGGAAAGAAGCAAAAATTTTCCCCTCGTAAAATCCCACACCTTACACAGTAGAACTGTGTTCTCTATCTTGTCCACAGTACCACCAAGTGGTCCTCTCCTACTTCCACCTCTTTTCTTCCACAAAACAACATTCACACCAGGCCCCCTTATGGGCTTCAGGGTACACAGATGCTTTCACACATGTGACGTTATTTCAGTAGAATGCTGAGCATTGTCGCTCTCTCTGTTCTACAAGGAGGTTCAAAAAGGTAAGATATGTCCAAAATCACACAGCTAGTGAGGGCTAGGGTTGGAATTTCAATCCAGATATTCTAAGTTCCTTCCTCTATATGTACCAATCTGTCCTCTTTCTGTACTGCTCTCTGTTTTCTCTGACACAAATTGTGTGTGGACTTCACCTTTCAGAAATCCCTATGTGTAGGGAAATGGTTATGGCGTTAGCTGTTTGCTTTCACAGAAGTATCTATCTTTTTCACTGAAAACTAGCTGCAGCTTATTATCAACACTTGGAGCTTGGAAAGGATAGAAGATAAAATTCTGACATATTTTTTGCTCTGGTTGTCAAGATTTATGGCATTGCTATTTGTATCTAATGGAGAATTCTCCGAGTTCATACCAGAATTATTCCCAAAGTGCCTTGGACCAAGATCCCCACTCAGTTGCTATAACTGGGTACATTTAGAGAGATACCTGTTATAGTCCACATGCCGTCAGCCCTCACAGGTACAGGTTCTGCTAAAACTGAGCTTGCCCTGAGGCTTTTGTCATGGTTTTACATGATGAAAAACGTGGTTTTCAATGTGCGTTTTGATGTGTGCAGAGGAATTCAAGACTAAAAGTAGTACGTGGAGAAAGTCTGCGGGAACTGAAGGGCCTAAGATAACCTCACACAGTAACTCTGAACCTGTGAGTTATCTAAGCCCCCGAAAGCTCCCTGAGGGGGTCCAACTGGACCATTAGAAAGTACAGCCTTCCTAGTGCCCTCTGCTGTCCAGGGCGGAAACAACAGGAAACACAGTTCATTCTGGATGTTTGTTTAATAACAAAAAATTACCCTTGGGCTGAAACCAGCTTTTCCAAGTTCAGGTTCATAATAAGTAGTTTTTAAACATTTAAAAATAGGGGTGTGTAATAAAATGCTGAGAGACTCTCTGGAGATCGCTGCTCCTGGCACTTCTCTAATAGAAAGCATACGCATTGAGCGAACATTTGACTGAAGAAGAAAACAAAGCTGTTAAAAGCTGGTAGGCTTATTTTCCAATAGCAATAGCATTAATATCTTTCAAGTCACTGCTAACCATAGCTAATTAGAGGTTTATGAGGGATGGCCCTTCCCGACAGGTCACCTCAGGTTAGGCAGCCCACAGATTTGCTGTTGGCTGTTGGCAACAATGGATTTGTGAAGAATTTCTGCTCAGCTCAAGGTGATTATCTTTCTTTTTCTTCTCTGCTGCTGGTGTGTCTCTTATTTTGACTGGCTGAGGTTGGGTTGGACGATGAGGCCCTGATTCCAAGACAGAGCCAGGTTGTTGCTGGAGATCTGCACTGACAGATTGTTGAAAACTTATTAGTCTGACGTTTTAACAGCCTGCAATGAGATGGAAATCTGCTCTTTCACTGGAAAAACTTAGAAAGGAAAACATGAGCTTGAGCCGAAATCAGCCCCAGGTCCAAATCTGCCATCCTCTGGCACAAAGGGCTGCACAGTGTTGAGAGATGAAGGCCTGGCTATGCCACCCACAGGGTAGGAGGGACTCGGCCACTGTGAGGTTGGAGCCTCTGAAAAGGCACCTCTGGATGCCAGGGAAATGATAATGGGCTCAATTCTAGGTGCTAATGGCTCCAGCAGTAGCAGAAGTCGGCCTCACAGGAGGTTTCAGCCGGGTGGTTAGGGGCTGTTTCTTTTGCCATCACCATCTTGTGTGATGATCCAAGAAAAAGGAATAAGGAACACCTCGGGCTTGGTTTCTTGTCTGAGGTAGAAATGGACAGAAAGATTGCAGCCAATGCTGTTGGTGAGAGAGATTTGGTACCACTGTATTGTAATTATTTGTCACACTGCTAAAAGAATTCACTGAGCATCTTGGCTCTTCAAAAGCAAACCTAGCCTTGCTATCCCAGCCCAGGAAAAAAAAAAAAAAGGCCACACAATGCGGCATGCAGGATTCAGGATTCTAGTTCCCCAACCAGGGATCAAACCCATGCTTCCTGTGGTAGAAACACAGAGTCTTAACCACTGGACCTCCAGGAAATTCTTGAAATGCGTGTGTGTGTGTGTGTGTGTGTGGGTGTGTGTGTGTGTGTGTGTGTGTAAACTCTGCCACTTTGATTAAACCCTCTACCCTGACCCACCACAACATTGCTTCCATTGTGAGCAGCTGCCAAAGATTCCTAACAGGATTTCTGGGCTTTGCACAGGCAGCTGTCTCTACCAGAAGAGGCCCTCTCTTTTGCCAGCCAACTTCTTCCTGTGGTCATCTCATTTTGGAAGCCTTCTTGTAGCCCCAAACAGTGTTGGGTGTCCACCTTTGAGGATGCCCATAGCATTTTACGTTCTAACTTCAGGCTTTAAAATTCCTAAAGATAGGATCTAGCTTAAATCACATTTGATTTTTTCGGCCACCTTCAATACAGTGCTTGCCTAGAGCAGGCACTTGATAATGGTGTCTTTTTGAATATTCATTCATTCATTCACTCATTTGATAGACAGTATAAGGGAGTCTCAAGCTTCCAGGCCATGTTAGACTTTAGGGAATGCAGTCCCTTAACAGAACCTATGTTTTTATGATCTACAGACCTAAGCCATGTTCTCTCCAGGCTGATTTTCCAGGAGTCTGGCTTTAATTAGTATCATTCAGTTCTTTGTTAGGGGAAAATGTGAGATGGGAAATGACCCAGATGTTTCAAGATGTCTTTTCAGTGTCAAGTTGCCCCTTCATCACCCCCTTTGCAGCTCCACATCAGATGGCTGTGTCTAATCGCAGCACTCACTGGTGAGTATACATAAGTATCCAGAAAAAGATCCCCCCTCATGCTACCCCCAGATAATCCCAAAACTCTAGTATATCCCACAGCACTGCAGTAAAGAATTATTTCTTCATTATTTGATTAACATCGGAAGTGCCATGATGCATTAGTCATTGTGCAAGATGCGCAAGGGATGATCAAAGAGAACAAATGCATCAGCATACAGGCATTCGCCTTATTTACTAAAAACCTCACTAGAGAAATTCTTGTATTGAATGGCCAACTTGCAGAATCCAAGTGATTAAAGATGGGTTGAGGGTGGAATGAAGGCAGCATGTGCTAAGGATGTGCCCCCTCCAGATTGTCTCTGTTGCTTCTGGAAATAAGTGAGATGGACTTCCCTTTCTACCAGGGACCATGGTTAGCTCTTCAGATCAAGAAATTCAGCTTTCTTTTTAGTTTTTCTTAAAATAGATCTAATCATATGTCAGAGGTTCTTTTCACTTTGTTTTGTTGAGTGATCTATCAAGAACAGTCATGGAGATGTTGGGTTTTTCTGCATCTGCAGTAGTATCCAACATTCAGTCACTAGCTCCATGGGTGTCAAGAGGCAATTGTGCCCAGAGCTGTCTAATCTCTGGATTGCTGCCAAGGTGATGTGACCTTGGACCAGAAATTCCAGTGATGCCCTCTGTTTCTCCACTTTCCCAGTTGTGGCCCACCATTAGTTCCCCTCAAGAGTCAATTTCACATTTTTCTCTGAGTCATTCCCAGAGGACCAGCCTGTAGCCTGCTCCTCCACTGATTTTATATGCACCCAATTCCCTTTACTAATTTCTTTTCTGCTTAAGAAAAGTTATAATGGTGGAAGGAAATAATCAAATAATCACAACTATTAATTATTTGCTGATAACATTTACCATTACCTGCGTGTGGAAAACAGCTACTGCCTCAGCTAATACAGGGGAAAACCAATAAGCAAAAAAATTTCTGTCTTGGATTTTATTTGTTTGCTAATGTTTCCACCTATCCAAAAATATCAATATACCTGACCTGAAAAGACTAGTTGCTGCAAGCCTGCTGAGAGACTAAACACAGGCAGACCTCAGAGATATTGTAGGTTCAGTTCCAGACTACCGCAATAAACTGAATATCACCATAAAGCAAGTCAAATGACTTTTTTGGTTTCCCAGTGCAAATGAAAGTTATGTTTGCATTATAATATCACTTATTGTGTGCAATAACATTATGTCTTTAGAAGCAATGTATACACCTTAATTTTAAAATACTGTATTGTAAAAAATGCTAACCATCATCTAAGCTTTCAGTGAGTTGTAATCTTTTTGCTGGTGGAGGGTTTGAAATATTTTGCGAATTACCATCATGTGACTCAGAGACACAAAGTGAGCAAATACTGTTGGGAAATGGCATCAGTAGATTTGCTTGACACAGGGTTAACACAAATCTTCAATTTGTAAAAAACACAATAGAGCAGTGCACAGTGAAATGAGTTATGCCTGCACAGTCAAGTGCTAACAAATATTCAGGAAAAAACAGGATGAAATTTTATGTGAAGCAAAAAAAAAATATTTACTGGTTTAAGAAAATTAGAAGTGCTGCCAACTGAACAATGTGTAAACTTTTCACTGTCTTTAATTTTCTTACTTCCTCTGCGTATAACATGCTACTATTCTGGAGAAGGAAATGGCAACTCACTCCAGTATTCTTGTCTGGAAAATCCTGTGGACAGAGGAGCTTGGTGGGCTACAGTCCATGGGATCACAAAGAGTTGGACATGACTTAGCAACTGAACAACATGTTACTATTATAAATACTTGAATATTATTTTCACTTCAGATATAACATCCCCTTAAGAAAACAGGTTTGCTGAGTACTTAAATGTGATTTTTTTAAATTGTACTTAATATTCATTTTTTTCACAATTAACTTTATGATGAAAGTAATTAAAAAATACAGTCCACTTAAGAGAAATATACTTTATTGTACATTTTGCTAGAACACATAATTAAGCTAATGAAAATTAAATATTTTAGTATAAATTTTTAATGTAATAGAATAGATGCCAGGCTTTATAACATCCATCTTGCTCTTCCTAAGTAAAAGGTAAATTTTAGATTTAATGTGGAAGATTCTTAGTAAATAAAATTAGCAACTAACTTGTAAAATATTCTGACTTTTAAAATTAGAAGTATTTCTTTGTTTTTAACCTTAAATAATAACATGGGCATTAAACTAGAATTTAATGGATGAGTTCAGTTTATTAAGTCCTATTTTCATATTATAATCTCATACACAATAATTTAAATTGGTACATTCTGGTTCATAATAAATTAAAAGCTAAACTTGTAATGTTATTATGATATAGATAATACCACCCCATTTTACAGATGAGAGAGCAAGTTTAGCCCTCTTTAGCAAGTTTAGGGTGAAGGCAACGGCAACCCACTCCAGTACTCTTGCCTGGAAAATCCTGTGGACAGAGGAGCCTGGTAGGCTGCAGTCCATGGGGTCGCTAAGAGTCGGACACGACTGAGCGACTTCACTTTCACTTTTCACTTTCATGCATTGGAGAAGGAAATGGCAACCCACTCCAGTGTTCTTGCCTGGAGAATCCCACGGATGGGGAGCCTGGTGGGCTGCCGTCTATGGGATCGCACAGAGTCGGACATGACTGAAGTGACTTAGCAGCAGCAGCAGCAGCAGCAGCAAGTTTAGAATGAAATAATCCGTGATGGTATAGTAAGTACATGCATGCAACAACAGGTTTTGAACTTGGGTCTGTCTAATCCAAGGCCTATGTTCTAATAGGTGGCAACTGTTGCAAACATCAGTGGCTAACGAATGAGAGAAGGACATATAAACATACCTGGCATACTTGGCCAAGACATTAAGGAAACCTCCAGTAGCCTATATTTGGGAATCTGGTCAAGCATTAGGGAAGCCATTAGCTTTAATTCTCTCCCTCACTGGAGAGGGAATATTCTGAAGTGAGTGGTACTCTCAGTGCCTCGATTTTCTACACTCTTAAAAGAGTGTAATCGGAATACAAGATGGTAGATGTATAGATAACACTTAGAACAATGCTTAGCCCAAAAGAAATTTTAGCTAGTTTACAAATATTTGTTAAAGGTCTGGTATGTATAAGGCATCAGGATTATAATAACGAGGCACGTTAAAAACCCTAACAATGAAACTGGTTTTATTCTTTGCAGTCTATGAAGACAATAGGCATTACATATCTGAGTTCATGTGTAACATAGCCTTTGTTCTGTGGAGGAGAGCAAGTGACAAGAGACTCTCTCTATTGCTAGCAGGGCTCCGGCCCCTTGGATGGGGAGGATGGGGACTTAGTAACTATGCCCTGTTATTTAGCAGTGCTAGCTGGGAGTGATGGACACAAGCAAGGCAAGCTGGTCTCATTATTTTAGGCACAGGAGACAAAGCAAAGATGAAGATCTTTTGGAGAGATGAGATTCTGAGAATAAGGTAGAAGCTTGGGGATCAGAACTGGATCAGGGTCATTTAGCAGCAAGAGGCTGGGTTGGGGAGTCCCTGAATGCATGACCAGGTAGAGCAGCAAGAGGGGAGGGCTGCAGCCCAGAGACTCCAAGAAGGCATGGGACCTTCTCCCATTGCAGATCCTGTGGTTTCCTGGGACTTGGACCCTATGGCTGAGCCCAATTAATCTCCTAAACTAGGTCTCACCCTGGGTTGCACAGCAAGCAGGAACCTGGTAGCAAAGGCCCTGCAAACAGTGGCCTCAATAAGAAAAAGTGCTGGAAAAAAATCTAGTTTCTTTCAAATCCTGAGAACTGAGAGCAATCAGATTCCCTTTGGTGCATTGCTTTAAAATCGGGTGCCATCATCAAGTAACTTTACAAAGCAGGGCAATTAAAGCACTAGGTAGAGGTGCCTCAGCCATCTCCCAGATAGCCAGGGAGATAATGACAATGAAGAGGACTGCCTTGTGGTCATTGGACGGGTTGCCATGCCCATTCTCACTGCTTGGTCATTAGCTTATGTTGTCACTGAACCCAGGCAGGCCATGGCTTTTAAGGAATGCAGGTTTCATGGGAGTTTCAGAAACTTCTCTTGGATTTGTTCGTGTCCAGGAAAGGAAGTGGAGAAGGCAATGGCACCCCCTCCAGTACTCTTTTGCCTGGAAAATCCCATGGACGGAGGAGCCTGGCAGGCTTCAGTCCATGGGGTCACTAAGAATCGGACAGGACTGAGCGACTTCACTTTCACTTTTCCCCTTCATGCATTGGAGAAGGAAATGGCAGCCCACTCCAGTGTTCTTGCCTGGAGAATCCCAGGGACGGGAGAGCCTTGTGGGCTGCCATCTATGGGGTTGCACAGAGTCGGACACGACTGAAGCGACTTAGCAACAGCAGCAGGAAAGGAAGCAAGACCTCCACCCACGCCCACACCAACCTTCAACTTGAGGGGTAAACCTATGGCTGCCCTTGGACCTGGGTACCCACTGTCCTCTGCAAGCCCCTGAAATTAAGAGAGGAAAACTCTTACACCCTAGCACATGTGTGGGCTTCGTTCTTAACAAAGTGTAAGGGATCGCTACAGTGTTACTTCCCTGTAAGACCCAGAATATGGATTGATAGAACTTCCTAGCACTTTGTTTCACCAAGGAGCTGAAAACAATTGAGAAACTTCTGATCTTTCAATTAAAAATAATCATTAACTCTTTCAGGGCATAAAAAATACCCATTTAAAAAGCAAGTAATGCAGGAAATGGATCCTAGCAGTTTCAAAGTGTATATAACCTCTGCCAAAACACAAACAAAACAGCAACAGACAGTTGGGTCAGACTCCACGGATCGTTAACCCTCACATTCGCTCTCTGATCAGACTTTGTGGCATATATTAGCATCCCCATGTTATTTACAGAGAAATGAAGCCTGAAGAGATTGAATAGCATGATAAATATCACGTGACATTTAGTTCAGCAGAGTAAAGCCAGGAGAAAACCCATATACTTTCCATTCAGTATTCAGTGCCCTCTTAGAACCTTCACATGCACCTGGTCTTCCTCCTTCCGCTGTCCACCCAAACTAGCCAGCAGCTTGCTTCGTTTTCATGGTCTTGAGCCAACTGTCCATCTCTGTGCACGATGTAGGTCATCTCAGAAAATGGGTTGATTTGAATGTAATTGGGTCATGCTTTTCCTCTCAACCTGTGCCTCTGTGTACCAGGAGGTTTCATCATTAGATGTAAAGAATGTAAATTCTCAGATCTGGGAGTTGTTTTCTTCAGAAATTACTTTGTCATATGATATTTTAAGTGTAGGTACAATAAAGATTGACGGAAGTGGAATTAACCAAGTTGTGAACAGTGAAAGAAAGAGGAAAATGGACTAAAGTAGACGTTCCTAGTCTTCCTAAGGACAAGGAAATAAATGGTGAAAGCAAATATAATCTGGTACTAAATGACCTCCGTAAGCCCATGGGAGACAGCAGAGAAGGAGTATGTGAAGGACCATTTTTATAACCAGAGTGTTGCAAATGGGGGAAATTCTTACTTATTTTGAAATATTTCAAGCATAGGAAACAGAATAATTTCAGGAACAAATCATTATAGAAAAAGCTGATAACCCCTGTATACCCTCCAATATTTCATAACTCTGCATATTTATCCCCTACCCTAAATTTGATATTTTTGTCTTTGCCTGTTTTTATGCTTCTTCTGTAAATTAATATATTCATAAACAATGTGTTATTTTTAGATACTTTCAACTTCATAAAAATGGAGATAGTGTTTTACCTAACATATTTTATATGGTTTAAACATTATATATATTTTATATGATTTAAACCTTAAATATATTTTATATGATTTGAACATTATATATTATATAATTTGAATATATTATACAATTTGTGTATTATGTATTTATCAGTATATACTATATATTTAATATGTTTTTACAGTAATGTAACCCTAATTCATTTTCATTTTTAACTGCCATGTAGCATTCCAATATGTGAATAACATTTATCTGTTTTGTAGCTGAATATTAAAGTTTCACTGATTATCAGTCTAGAAGATGACTTGCTGTATCATAGTCTATGCACATTTTAACTTAGTAAGAATGAAATCCAGTCATAAATAAGTAGAAATGTAGTAAAGATTTTGCCAATTTTTCTCCAAAATGATTCCATCATTTTATACTAAAACTCACAGTATATGAGAATATCCATTTTTCTACATTTTTTTACAAAATGTACAAAATTTTACATAATCTGTTTCTGCCAGATTTCTAAGTCTTCTCATATCTTTGGGTTCAAAATAGGCTTCTTTATTTTTATCTTTAATTTGCTGGTTCCTGATTATTAGTGTGGTGGAATATATCCTCTCTGTTTAATGAACATTCAGATTTCCTCTTCCATTAATTGCCTATGTCCTCCACTACACAAGCTAACAGGCTCTTTTATCCTTTTTCCATTTTCCTTTGGATTATTTGTTATTTTCTTATTGATTTGGAGGATTTATTTACATGTTTAGGTGCCAACCATTAGTCAATCACATTCATAAACGTGGTCTAGTCTCAAGTAACTGATTGCATCTCTGGAGTTTGTCTTGCACAAAAATTTTAACAAGCGAGTTGGAACTGAGATGTAGATAAGAAAGTTGATATTTCTATGAGTTGATGCTTCTAGAAAAGCATGATGAATGCCACTTTTTCATCATTTCTTTATTTGAACAGAGTTCTGAGTCTGCAAGTTCAGAGAGCTAAGTGTATACCACTGAGGTTTGTGTTTGAAAATATCTGCTTGATTGCAGAGTAGGTGGCTTAGAATAATTTCAGTGCTGAAGAAGGACCAGTTTTGAGAGTGAATGATTGACCTCAGATGATTAGATCGAATAGACTGAGTACCTTCTGTTGAAATGGAGACTGTTGGACACTGAGTACTTGGGCTGTGACCCCTCAGAGGGGTGCACAGGGTCAGCTCTGGGCGGGGGCATGAGGTGGGCAAGAGCAGTCCATTCCCAATTTACCTTCCAAGCATTTTACTACCAGGAAAGCCTCTGCTCATGACAAGTGCCTGGATTCAGGTAACTAAAGAAAACATGAAGAGGAGAATAATGTTATGGTGATGTCAGGTGACATGGACATGTTGCCTTGGGAATCCTAGAAGGAAATCTTAAAATAATGATGGCTTTCTTTCTATTTCAGAGGTGTGGCGAAATCTTGTTTGAAAACCCTGATCAGAATGTCAAATGTGTTTGCATGCTAGGTAAGAAGATTTCTCATTTTAAATCTGCTAAGCATGTTGAGGTCATGTGGGCTTACTGTTGTTCTGTTGCCTTACTTATTGTCTCTTGTTCGTATTGCAGAGGGTAATTGGCTCTTTTATAGGTTTATAGACAACTATAACACATTTATATGTGGAACTCTTGATGATAAAGAAAGAGTTTGATTGTAATAACTGTCAATGATTCAGGAACCATGCTTTTGAGCCTTTCAAAATTTTTCTTGGATCATCAGCAAAATATCGGGTGCTTTGTATTCAGGCAACTGGAATGAAAACATAAGAAGAATTACATTGTAAATCCTAAACTAGAGATGGTACACTAGATAAGTACACTATTTACACCACAGCACAAAGTCCTTACTTACAATGGCTGAGAGAAATATACATTTGAACTAAAATGAAGGCAGCACAACAGTTACTCACATTGCATTAGTAATAAAAATCACAGCCTCATAATGAATGATAATTTGTTTTTGTGGGACGATATATCATCAGTGCCTTTCACAAACTCTTTAATATACTATATTCTGTTAAAAATGAAGTTGATGTTATTTTCCTCATTTTATAGATTAGAAAACTAGGTCAGAGAATATAAGTGATGCACTTAATCTCAAAGTGAGAAATCTAAATCATGATATAAGAATTTTTAAACTGTAAAATTTTAGGTCTAGTATTTAGATCTTATTTGAGCCACTAAACTATGCCACTGGGGTAGAAAATGGTGACTCACTCCAGTATTCCTGCCTGGGAAATTCCATGGACAGAGGAGTCTGGTGGGCTACAGTCCATGGGGTCACAAGAGAGTCAGACACGACTAACAGCGAAACAACAACATGGCTATGGAGTAACATATCCACTGGAAAATGAACATTTTACTGGAAGCACATGAACAATGAATGTTGCACAGCATCCATAAATCCATGTCAAATATCCAGTAGTCCTTTTTCTTAACCACAAAAATGCTTCAAAATGCTAATAATGGGTACAAATGAGAGAGAGATGGAAGTAGAAAACATTCTTTTGTCCAGCTATATGTCCCAACTTTGGATTTTGAGGAAATCTTCTTATCACCATATTTATTTGTCAACTAACTCATTTAATTTTCACAATAACAAGAAGAATTGTTGCTGTTATAATCCTCATTTTACTGAAAGAAAATTGAAGCAGATCATAACTAAAATGTTGATTATAGCTTCTACATGATCTACTAACTTGAGTTAGTTTGAACTCATGATATCTTTACATGCATGAGTGCATCACTTATTTTGATTGAATTTTTCCTTGTACTGCCTCCCCTGTGAGTTGTTTGATTAGTTTATAGCTATGAAAAGGACAAAACAGACTATCCACTACTGCCTATAGACTTAATTTCAATTAAAGCCAATCATCTTTCCATCTCTTCTAGATAATATGGTATGATTTATATCCCTAACAAGAAGATATTCCTGGACACCAAATTGCATTCCCCCAATGAATCCGCCAAATTCCACAAAATCCCAAGATCAGAAGAATATTTATATAAATCAGCTTTATATTGCTACCACTGTCATAAGAATTTTAGTTGAGTACTTAAATATATGACAGGTAAAGTCCATCCTAAGCATCTTATTTAATTAGATCATTTATCTAAGTAAATTAGGCCATGGCTTCTCTTTCAAACATAGATATCTTTGACAATGGCAGTGTATTATTAAGCTTTTAGGTTTCATTATTTTATTATATTTCTATTTTCTTAAGGATATAGAACTAAATAATAAAAAGGAACTACGATAATGGAAGTTTTTATTAGTTTAAGGACATGGAATAATTAAAGATGGAATAGGAAGAACAAGTATACATTTTACCTTTAGAGTATATGGTAAATATTTATTGAATTTTGAAGATATTACTATGTCTTGTGAGCTTGAGTTACTCTGATAATTAAAATTATGCCCTCAAAAAGATTACCTCTCAAAAGACTTAGATTTTTTCCTGCTTATCTTTTTAAGAGGATAGCTGCAAAATTTAATTAAAACATTAAAAAAATCCTTTGAAATCTTAGATGAAAGAGAATATCAAAATAAAATTATTATGGATATCAATACAGGCGGATCAACCCTCCAATAGTGTGTGTTCACCTAAAGCTGAAGGGCTACCATTTCACAGCAATACCATGCAAGATAATGAAAAAAGAAGTTGAATAGTTTATTCCTTTAAAAGAAACAAGAGAAACTCACAGTGTGAACATGTAACTCACCAAAACTGAGGCCACATCTTGTATTTTATCAAGAAAGGGCATCTATATAACACAACAATAACAATAAAGCTCCACTTCACCACTGTCTGAGGTCTTAATTCATTTGTTGCTTCCTTTGAGAGGAACCTGTGACCAACCCTTACGGTTTCTTGAAGCATTTCTTGGGAAAACTTTTTGTCCTCAACAATAAAGGATAGGAGTTTCTGCTATTTAAAGGGACTATTAAGTATGGTTAAGTGTTTCTAAGTCATGAATGCAGTTTCTGTTTTTGCAGGCCATGTTATAACCTTTTTATGAACAAATTAAAATTTTGAAACAAGAAAATCAAATCAGTAAAGCCTGCATTTCCAAAACTTCACCACTGATCATCATACCACCCCAGTATTGAGATCCCTGATGGAGGCCAACCTGAGACATTCATAGCTTTAAACTGTCAAGTTCTTGGCTCACCTGCTCCCAGGTCCCTGCTATGCCCACTCACACACCAGGTTTGGAGCTCCTACCTGGACCCCAGCTGTGCTCTGGTTTCAGCACGTGTGAGATGAAATAGGGAAAAATGTCACTAGTCAGGCATAGCGTTTGCAGTTTTCTTCTGTTCCACTGGTATATCCCCAGATTATTCAGAAAATACCATTTTTATGCTTTCTGTTGTTTACCTCACAAGCCAACCTCATCAAACTCACACTTTTGTGTTGTTAAGTTTAATGAGGCATAAGTGTAAAATTCACTTGAAATTACTGAAATTCTGAGTTCAAGACAGTTTTAAGTGAGAGCAAATCCATATTGTCATGTATGGGTCTTAGGTTTCTACTTTCTATGTTTCTACGTTCAGGGGAATAGTTTGTGTTGGATATGAAGGTAAATAAAGATGTACTGCAGAGGTGGCTACAGAGTACTAACTATGTACTCCTTTTTAACAGTAGTTGTACTTTTATTACATACAGTAGCAAATTATTACTGCAAATAATTTGGTTTTCCCAAAAGATTGTATCAATTAACCTTTTTCCAGTTTTATATAGGTTCTCTTTAGCTTTTTTGTTCTCAAAATCTTGCCTTTAATTTTCAAGTACATAATAGCCAATTTTATTTTTTAAATTAATTTTTATTGGAGTATAGTTGTGTTAGTATATGTTGTGTTATTTTCTACTGTATAGTAAAATGATTCTGTCATGGGGACAAGTGTGGACAACGTTAAGCACCAAACAGTTATAAATGTTGCTTTCTTCTTTCCTTCACCCTTAAGGAGCTTGAAATTTCAAACTCCCATCCACCTCCTTTTTAAAAGAATTTAATCCGAAGATTTCTCTCGAGTTCATATAGAACTTGAAGTTTATACAACTATATCAAAGAGTATCCACTATATAGTAAGATGTACAGTCTATGTAGTAAGTACCTTAATTACGGGTAATGAACTGATGTTAAAGGAAGAAGGAAGTGGGAGAGAAATGATCTCTCATTGCACAATTAATGCATGAAGTGTGGCCAGTTCCTCAAAGGATTTTATTTTTCAATGTATAATGAAAGCATTAGGTACAAAGAACCAAGAAGAAACTACATAAAATGATCAATGTTGATTCACTTCTTAGTTCATTTGCTAACTTCTTTCTGGGAAATGCTAAATGCTGGAGGGGGAAAGTTTCTCAAAAGAGTTCCCAATCAGACTTGGTGCCTCTTCTTTCCCTTATAATTTTACAATTTGAATTTTCAGTGGCTCTGCTTTTGTTTCCTGTGTGATTCCTTTCATGCTAATTGGTGTCATATCATTTTCATATAAGTATGTATTTTCTTACCTGCCATGGCTTAGAAAGGGGTGTTCATATTGTCATGTTTCTGGTTGAAATTTTTTATTAAATCATTTCAAGTGATCATCAGTTTTCAAAACAACAGAATACTGTAAAATCAATATTTTGCTAACATTCAACATGAGCACAGGGAGACTTGCTTTCTGGTCCTACTTCTGAAAAATCAACTAGGTACTCTCAGACCTTGCTTCATCTTTTAGACTACAATTTATAGTTTTTCTGCCAAGTAGCAGTAAAAATATCTGTCCCTTCCAGCCCAGAGGTTGTGCTGGTGATGCAGAATGTGATGTTCTGTGAAGAGACATTGCCTACTATAATGCTCTAGATATGGCATATGCATTAATTTATTAACAAATAAATAATAAACAACTGAAAATAAGCAAATTGATGATGAACAATATTATACTAATAAATAGTAAATTATTTATTGATGACATGAACAGTGTTTAGAAAAGCAATTGAAAAGATAAACCATTATGTGAGGGCAATTTTTTTAAATACTAAATACACTCTTCAAAATTTTGTTGCACCTCAAAGGCATCATCTAATATTCATTCAGCAGATATTCACTGAGCATCTGCTATATGCAAGGTACTATGCTAGGCACTAGGAATGTAAAGGCCAGTGAAGCACAGAGGGTTTCCAGTCCAGGCAGAGATTCAAGTCCCAAACCACAAAATCTGCAAGGCTAGCTTGAGAGTGACAAGTGATATAAAAGGAATAAAGCGTGTTGGGATTTCAGAAGATGAAGAGAGCGCATGCACTTGGCATATGATGACACATAGATTGTGCTATGCAAAGACCAAGAAAGACGCAGCGTTCTAGGTGGATACATGACCATATTTAAAAGCCTAGATACAGGAAAGCTGAAGAGTGAAGAAAGAAGGATATGTTTCAGGCCACAAGGAGTGTGAAAGGATAAATTAGAAATGAATTTGAGGCTTTATTGTAGACAGTTTGACTGTTAGCACCCACTCTAAAAAGGACAGAAGTAGCAAATGATAGAGCATCATGGTCTCTTCTGTTTAGATGGTTAGAGAGTATTTTTTAACTTTGATAGAGAGTATTATAGAATATTCTATATCTAGCTTCTGTTGGGCAGTATTGATAATAGCTGAAATTAAGTCATTTTAACCTAATGTGACGAAAGTGAAAGAGGAGAGTGAAAAAGTTGGCTTAAAATCAACATTCAGAAAACTAAGATCATGGCATCCAGTCCCATCATTTCATGGCCAATAGATGGGGAAACAATGGAAACAGTGACAGAATTTATTTTGGGGGCCTCCAAAATCACTGCAAATGGTGACTGCAGTCATGAAATTAAAAGATTCTTGCTCCTTGAAAGAAAAGCTATGACCAACTTAGACAGCATATTAAAAAACAGAGACATTACTTTACCAACTGGCTTCCCTTATGGCTGGTAAAGAATCTGCCTGCAATGCGGGGGACCTGGGTTTGATCCCTGGGTTGGGAAGATCCCCTGGAAAAGGGAGAAGGGAAAGGCTACCCACTCTAGTATTTCGGCCTAGAGAATTCCATGGACTGTATAGTCCATGGGGTTGCAAAGAGTCGGACACGACTGAGGGACTTCCACTTTCACTTTACCAACAAAAGTCTATCTAGTCAAGCTATGGTTTTTCCAGTAGTCAAGTATGGAATGTTAAGTAATAATATCAACATTATAATGTACCGTATTAGGTTTTTTAAGGATCAAACAGCACAATAAATATTAAAGCATTCAGTAAACTGTTAGAGGTTCTAGAAATAGAAATATTATTTATTAGTACCAATAACTAAAATGTTCTAAGTGCTTTCATTTACTTTAATATTAGTAGTGTTCTTTATGCAGACCAACAGCTTTGGCATATTTTCTGTTCCAGTTTGCTTCAAGTAAATAGATATTTTCAAGAACATGTTTGCAATCTAGAAATAAGCGTATCATCTTCATAGGTTATTAAAGAAAGATTAGTGTAAGGACTATTTTATTTGTACTTAACTTTATAAAACTGAAGGTCTATATTCAAAGACAGAAGTTTTCAAGTTGCTTAACTTTGATTTACCAAGATTAAAAACTTTGGGAATTTGGATTAATTTTGACTTACACTTATGAAGCAGTTAATTCTTATTATGGGAGTATGTCATCTCACTCCTCCTATATGCATATGCTTCCCTGGTGGCTCAGTTGGTAAAAAATCTGCCTGTAGTAGAGGAGACACAGTTTTGATCCCTGGGTAGGGAAGATCCCCTGGAGAAGGAAATGGCAACCCACTCCAGTAGTCTTGCCTGGGAAATCTCATGGACAGAAGAGCCTGGTCGGTTACAGTCATGAGGTCACAAGAATTGGACACAACTTAGCAGCTAAACCATCACCATGTCCGAAGATGAAACTTTCTAACTCTTAGAAAATAAAAAATTGAAACTTGGACATTCCCAAGGAATGGTAAAGAGGGCATTCTCCTCATCACTCACTCAGGGCCCTGGTTTGTTTTATTTTTCAATGCACCTGTCACCAAATGACATATTTTATGTTTGTTTATCACTCTCTCCCAGTCTCATGGTACCACACATCCTTATAAACAGAATGTAAATGGAAATATCATGAAAGCAAGGAATTAGTTTACCTACTGCTAAGTGTTCAGCATCTGGAACAGTGTCCAGCCACCTAGCCCCTCATTAGAGCTTAATATTTGCTGAATGGATACCTGCCGATGCATTTGTCAAAATATCATAATCATCTGTAATGTGTAGTCCAGATGTGTCAAATGCTGATGGGTATGGCATTTAAAACCCTCTGCTAACTCAGCCGAAGAATGGGCCAGCTCTTAAACAAACTAAGTGGCAGTTGCCCAAGCATATTACTCTGGGTTAGAGGATGTAAAGTGCATAGTTCTCCACAAATAGGCAATTAGAGCCTACCTATAAGAATAGGTGATTATCAGATATTTCTTTAGCACTATGCTATGCCCAGCTCTCTGCTAGGATTCCTGTGAAAGCTGATGTAATAGTGCATCTCTAGGTAGAATCCCTGTCACCACCATTTGTCCAGAGACAATGTCATTTCTGTTTTGACCCAAAAATAATGTTGGGCTTTTTATTGGAAGAAATACAGCTTTTAATAGTATTCCACTGTAAGTATTTTTTTTATAGATTGTATACTTTTTAAGAGATTTTGTTTGTTTGTTTTTTATTTATTTTTGGCTGTACTGGGTCTTCATTGCTACGCAGGCTTTTCTCTAGTTGCGAAGAGTGGGGGCTGCTCTTCCTTGTGGTGCGGCAGCCTTCTTATTGGCATGGCTTCTCTTGTTGCAGAACACTGGCTCCAGGACCACAGGGTTCAGTAGGTGTTGGCACATGTGCTCAGTAGTTGCAGTTCCCAGGCTCTAGAGCACAGGCTCAATAGTTGTGACCCACTGGCTTAGGTGTTCCACAGCATGTGGAATCTTCCCAAACTAGGGATTGAATTCGTGTCTCCTGCATTGGCAGGTGGATTCTTCACCACTGAGCCACCAGGGAAGCCCCTTAACTGTAAATTTTTAACAGACAAATTATTCATGATGGCTTGCTCTCCAGCATGGCTTAAGAGGTCCCAACCTGTCAATCTCAAACCACCTGCCTTGCCAGCTGTAAGTATATGTTTACTAATGTGTATAGATAATAAACATTCACAAATATGGAAGTTGTCAAAGAATGAGACAAACTAATTTATATTATGAAAAAGATAACTTTAGATAAAATAAATATTTGCTCCAATTATATCTTTGAGCTGTAACATTTTGTCATATTTTAATGCCAAAAGATATTTTTATCAACTTCGCAAAAGATCAGTTCCAATGAGATGGTAAAAACTGCTGGTAAAAAAAAAAAGCGCAGTTTCCATAAGCCCAAAGCTTGCACACTGACAGATCAATGCAAGTTTTCAACTTTTGTGAGGCTAACTTGGACACTATCAAAAAGTAGTTACTGAGTTTTTTGATCCAAAAATCTTAAAGGCAATCTAAAGGTAGGTTATATACAATAATAAGTAAATGCAAAGAATTTGTTTTTGCCGACTTTTGGGTAGTCAGCCATGTATGAGTTTAATACTTTTGGTTTGCAGTCAAAATTTAAAACTTTTTATGACTTGTAACTTAATGAGATAGTTAACATTATGATATCTTATATACCATCATTTTTATCTTTAACTAAATTCTGGACTCTGAACGTTCTAATTCTATGTGACATAGTAGAAAACTTAATTCTGAAAGAGGCTGTCACATTTTTAAGTATAAGAAAATAATACCAGAAATGCTAACAGAGTATCAAACTTGATAAGTTTGGGGAACATCAGTATTTTAATATTTCAGTGATCATAAACTACGAATCTGAGAGTTTTTGTGTTATGTATAATAAGCATATGAAATGAGTTCCCATACCAAGTTTCCTCCTAAAATTATATTACAGAGATTCAAGAAGTACTTGAATTGTATTCTGCCGGACTACAAAATGCAGGGTGGGTTATAAAGACAAAACCCATGAAATTGCAAAAGTCATTTGCCAAATATTAGAATTGAAGCTGGCAAGAAGTAAAGGTACTTATTAGGGCTTCCCAGGCGGCGCAGTGGTAAAGAATCCACCTGCCAGTGCAGGAGACACAAGAGACATAGGTTTAATCCCTGGGTCAGGAAGATCCCCTGAAGTAGGAAATGGCAACCCACTCTAGTATTCTTGCCTGGAGAATCCCATGGACAGATGAACCTAGAAGGCTACAGTCCGTGGAGTCACACAACTGACACTTGTTCAGGCAGTAAAGGTGTGTATTAAGCAAAGATTTGTTGGGGTCTGAAATGGTTGCACAGTTATGAGGGTACCTTGAGACCATAAGGTTGCAGCTAGCCTTTGCTAACAGATATTGTTTTGAGAACAGTTAGTAATGTCCTTGAGTGTGATACAGTTCAGAATATTCAAGTTCTCAGTGATACAGGAACATATCTGAAACCACATCCACCATGGCCACCTACTTCCATTTTGGATGCCTGAATCACAGTTACTCCATTTCAATTTGTAAATGCATTCTTTTCTTTAATGATTCAAACAAATAGGCCACAAACAAGCTGTTTTGGTTAGCTCAAAGTTCAAGCTGAATTGTGTATAAGCCAGAATGACTTCCTCATACCTCAATATGTGAAAATTTCTTCCATCAGTACAAACTTCCAGTTATGAGATTCATAAGTCACAGTGTTCTATTGTATAGCATAGTGAGTATGGTTAATAAAGCTACTATATATACTTGAAATTTCCTAAGACAGGAGATGTTGTATTCTTACCACAAAAGAAAAGTGGTAATTTTGTCAGGTGATGGATGTGCTAATTAATTTCACCGTAGTAACCATTTCACACAGACTCAGACAAAACTGAACACACACACACATATATTAAAACATCAGGTTGTAAACCTTTTAAAGATTATATTGTGCAACCTAAATGCATACATTTAAAAGCCTTACCTCAGTAGAGCTGGAAAATTTTTAAAAAACTATAAAATTATATTGCAATGTCAAGAAAATGCATTTGAATATTTTGTCTTCTTTTAGAAAATCAAATACTTGGAAAACACAGTTGAACATTTTGGAAGTACATATTGAATTCAAAAGTACATTTTCCACATTTCTCAGGAAAAGTTTAACATCTTATTTCCAAATTACTACTTTCTTCTTAGAACAGGTTTGTTAATAATTAATTCCACCAGGCAGTCATTGGGAAAGGTACCTTACTTTGTCTGTTATTTCACTTTTTGTATAAGGAGACTTCTTTCATGGATCATGTTTACGAGATGATCAATAATGAAATGCCAAGATGATTTTCAGCAACAGTGTATGAATGAATATGATCACGTTGTGGATAGTTTAGCAGACATTTGGAACTTGGTCATCCCAGAGCCTGAAGCAAATCTTTCAGTATTTGAAGGAGATTGCTTTTTTCATATGTTGCTTTCGTAGTAATTCAAGGCTGAAAGTTGCTTTGAGAGTCAAGTAGGAGAAGGAGCCAGTAATTTCTCTCAACCTAGTCCACCCATCTAGACTCCTGAAGTTCGGGATCAGGTCTCAAACTTATAACTACACAGAGTTGTATAAAATTTTAAGCTATCACAATAAGTAAAGAATTTTTCCCTGTAGCAATTGTACTGTTAGGAATGGAGCAGTATCTGATTTATTTTTTAAAAAAGAAACAGTTTGAGTGTTGGTTTTCTTTGCATTCTTGTAGGAAAAACTTCTAGGAAGATTCATTTCAAATGTGAGCATCTTTAAAAAAGCAACTTTTCAGTTAATCTAGCATTGGTAAATGGGAACTAATCTGTGAATATGTGTCCAAGCTTATCTATATCAGTAGCTTGCTATCCCTCAACAATTGAAATTGTAGTTTGTATATTGACTGGCACTTCTAGTTCCTCTGCTATTAGTTTATTCAGCTATTGATTTATTTAGGTAGAAAATTCTTTTCATACATTTTATTGAAGGTTAGCTTAAATTCTGATAAATATCCAGTTTTTAGACGTACGCTTCATTCTTAACAAAATTAACACATCCATGTAAAACCACACAGATCAATGTAGACAGCTTCCCTCATACCACCTCCCAGACATCACCTCCCAGAGATCCAGACTCACTGCCTTCCATCACCATCCCCTAACTCTGAAATTTTTAAAAATAGAATCAGAGAGCATATTCTTTTTTTCATCACCTCCTTTAATTCAGCATCGTCTATAAGACTCATCAATTCTGCTGCATCTATCTGTGGTTCATTCCTTTTCTGTTCCTTTCGCTATAGAGTAGAGGTCAGCAAATAACAACCTATGGGCTACGATTGGCCCATCATTTGTTCGTACATAAAGTTTTAGTAGACTACGGCCATGCCCTTTCATTTATACATTGTCTAAGACTGTTTCTACACTGCCTTGGTAAAGTTGAGTAGTTGTATTAGACACCATATGATTTCCCAAGCCTAACATATTACAGAAAAAGATTTCTGAGCACTGCTATAGAGTGTTCCAGAGCATGTGTATGTGCGCATGAATATTAATTCCAGAGGTAATGAACATTTGGCTATCCCTAGTTTTGGATTGTTACAAATATTGATAATAGAGCTGTGAATATTCTTGTGCACAAAATTACACATTTTCTCTTGAGTACTTAACCTAGAATTGCAACTGGTGGGTCATAGGGCATGTATATGTTCAACTTTAACTGATTTTTTCAAATAGTTTTCCATAGTGACTGTACCAATTTACCTTCCCACCAGCTGTGTATGAAAGTCCCAGAAATAATTTAACACTTGATAATGAAATTAAAAGATGCTTACTCCTTGGAAGGAAGGTTATGACCAACCTAGACAGCATATTAAAAAGCAGAGACATTACTTTGCTGACAAATGTCCGTCTAGTCAAGGCTATGGTTTTTCCATTAGTCATGTATGGATGAGAGAGTTGGACTCTAAAGAAAGCTGAGTGCCAAAGAATTGATGCTTTTGAACTGTGGTGTTGGAGAAGACTCTTGAGAGTTCCTTGAACTGCAAGGAGATCCAACCAGTCCATCCTAAAGGAGATCAGTCCTGGATGTTCACTGGAAGGTCTGATGTTGAAGCTGAAACTCCAATACTTTGGCCACCTGATGCAAAGAGCTGACTCATTGGAAAAGACCCCGATGCTGGGAAAGATTGAGGGCAGGAGGAGAAGGGGACAACAGAAGATGAGATGGTTGGATGACATCACCGACTCAATGGACATGAGTTTGGGTGGGCTCCGGGAGTTGGTGTTGGACAGGGAGGCCTGACGTGCTGTGGTTCGTGGGGTCGCAAAGAGTCAGACACGACTGAGCAACTGAACTGAACTGAACTGAATTATCATTAAGTAAAAGTTAGAACACATAATTCATCATTCAACTCAATATAAACAACATTTCATTTAACAGACTTTAATGAAGATCACAATACCATTTATGTAAACAAATCATCCAATTCATAATACTAGTAATAAAGCAGGTATATTTTATTTTTTTGATTTTCAGTAAACATACATAAGTTGATGGAGTTTGTTGCATAGAACAAATTTATAGTTATTCTTTGTCGAACACTTAGAATTAAATGTCCCACAGATGATCCTAGGAAATGCCTCCCCACCCACAGTGGAACCATAAATAAAACCCCAGTTCATAAATACTCTTTTCTGTTGAAATAATTAATTTCCATTTCTTCTCTTACTAAAATAATACACATCTATCTTTTTTACAGATCTGAAGTTACATGAAATTATAAAATAACAGTTATGATATGAAAATAATAGTTAGGGCTTCTAATTGTGAAAAATCAGGCTAGCCCCTCACTATGAAATCACACAGCATAGTGATTCTAAACTTAACCCTCATATGTTGTTTCTGTGGATTTGCTCACACTTGCTTTAGGAATGAAGCAAAAAACATTTTCATTTTGCTCATTTTAGCAATTTCTTTTAGTATGAATTATGTCCAGGTGATGATAGGAAGGTCACCATTGGTCAATATCAGAACTGAGTCAAATGAGAGAATTATAATTTCCCTGTACTCAAGAAGTGCTTTTGGCTGCCTGGATGATGGGATCACAGATGATTTTTATTTCCTTCCTTTTGTCTCTACATTTTCCAAGTGTTCAACAAAAAGTACTCATTTTGCAATCAAAGAGACTTTAGGTAGTTTTCTGGTTTCTGAGGATACAAAGATTTTTGTAGTTGTTTGCTTTACTAAAACCTACACCTGACAAGTGTCAAAATGTGAACACTTACTCTGGTGGTGAACTAGTTGTAAAAGGAGAGGTATTTTCAACAGAAGCTGTGCCTTGGGGTAACCAACCGCTACTCTGATTGCTACTTCTTGGAGATAAGTTGGGCTTTTGTTGAACTCTCTCTCACAGTCACCTTCCCTCAAATGAATGGACTTTCTGAGATCGGCCATTCCTTTTGCAGAATACATGTTACATATGTGCC
Organism: Giraffa tippelskirchi; assembly: GCF_054371585.1. NCBI lineage: Eukaryota > Metazoa > Chordata > Mammalia > Artiodactyla > Giraffidae > Giraffa > Giraffa tippelskirchi. The sequence goes on from NC_137283.1 coordinate 137,984,283, forward strand.
TTGTGTCATAGGTAAAAAGTGCCACCCATTGACACACAGCCCATGAAATAGCACTGAAGTTGCAAAACAATATGAAAGTCAAGTAACTGAGGTTTGTGGTTCCATGGCAAATGGAAGCTTTCCAGAATAAATGCTAAGAACCTGTTGCACCAGGGCTGGGAGAGGGCTCGTTGCACAAATGCTATAAAACAATGTAGAACAAAACACTGTGGAACTTCCTTGGGTTCTCAGAATTGTTAGATGTATACACACACAGACACACATGCATGCATGAACACACGTACACACGCAACCTGCCTCCTCCCCAGAGACCCCCTCGACGTGGTACAAGAGGTTTTTCAATTATTTCAAGAGACTGCAGCTTTCATTAGACTAAAAGACAACTGCCCATTTCCAAGTTCAAGATCTCTAGTTTGTCCCTTTCTTCTCAACTGGGACCCAAAAAGCACAAGGTTTTAATCTAAGAGAATAAAGGTATATAAGCAGTTTTTTTTGAACAACCAGTTAGTTTACTTTCAGTATTCGAAGAAAAGAAAAGGAGAAATGTTTAATAGCTCTAAGTGTCCTAAAGTGTCTCAAATAAAGGAAGATTCTGCTAGTGTAAAACTATATAAAGAGCTACATATATACTGTGTTTTGCCAAATATAAAAGATTGCATATGTGTGTGTAAGGGAAAATTTAGCAGTAGAAAAAAAATTTAACTTTACTTGATTCATATTTGCCTGCATTTTACAGCTCTCCTACTCTCTATCTGCATTACTTTTATTAGTATTTTTACTCTTTTGCAAACTCCCCTGGTCCAGGGGTTTAGACTCCATGCCTCCACTGCATGGGGTACACATCCAGTCCCTGGTTGGAAGTGTGTGTGTGTCTGTGTATCTGTCATGCATGTATTACTCTTATAATAGAAAAACCATAAACATAAAAAAGGACCTTAGGGCAGTGAAGCTACATTGTGTGACCCTGTAATGGTAGATACATGTCATTATAAATTTGTCCAAACCCAGAATGTGCATCACCAAGAATGAGCATAATGTAAACTTGGAACTTTGGGTGATAATGATATGTCAGTGTAGGTTCATTGATTGTAACATATGTACCCCTCCAGTGGGGGATATCGATTATGGTGGGAGCTATGTGTATCTGGGGTCAGGGGGTGATGCTGGTAACTATAAACAGCTAAAAAGGGATAAAAAGGCATGGGGAGAAGGCTGAAAGAGGTGTGTTGCTATGCTTTGGTGAGCTCTGCAGAGGTTCTGAGAGGGTGTCCAGGGGGACTTTGGTATTGAACTTTCCTGAGAACTTAGAGACAGGTGAGTGTTTGTTCAGACTCTATCATTTAGTTTATCGTTTTATCACAGGAAAATTAAAACTGTGTTGTGACCCCTTTAGCAACCTCTTTGTTTTTTAAATAAAAAGATTTTTTTCTGGGTTCATTTTTAAAGTAAACCATCCACTGGAAGGAAATTCAGTGACTTCCCTAAAAATCTACAGCTTCTGAATCTTATCCATACCCATTGTCATTACATAGAGCAGAGTTAAATAGTAGTACTATAGTAAGATTTCTAATGTCTACTTATAAATTAATGATTAGAGAAAGAAAAATTGTGTGGCATTTTGCTTGTAATATGAGCCTGGTTAATCCAGAATGTATAACACATAATACGTTATAACTACATGATTTGCTAATGTGATTTGTCCAACAAAAATGGATATTGAGTCTTATAAGTCTGTATACGCTTCTACACATTAGAAAAACAGCAGAGAATAAAACAAACAGAAGTCCTACCCTAACAGAACTTAGATTCTAGTGGGATATAACAGTGGGGGGAAGGATGGTAAATAATACAAATCTTGTACTTTTAATTTTATATTTTAATTTTGTAAATCTTAATTTTGAAGATCTTGTACATCTTCATTTTAAAGAGAACAATGGAAGAAATTCTACTGAGGAAATCAGGCAGAGTGCCTACAAGGATGGGGTAAAGACGGGAGAGGTAGAGGCAGTGGTTCAGATTTTAACTAGAACTGCCAAAGCTTTCCCTGAGAAGTGGGCATTGCCAGGCTCTGCAGAAGAGTGTCCTGAAGCAGGAGGCAACCTGGACAACCCAAGGAGCAGAGGGAGAAGAGTGTGCAGAGGCTCAGGGATGTGGAGGAGGAGCTGAGAGGTCCTGGAGACAGATCCTGTGTGTCACTGTGAGGCCTCTGGATTTACTCAGCTGAAGATGAGAAACCATCAGAGATTTTTGTACACTAGTATCACATGAGTGGACTTCCATTTTAAAATACTGGATTTTGTAAAAAAATCACATGTTAAAAAAATAACAAAGTAAGAAAGAGGGCTTGCATCGTAGTTTTGGAGAAGTATATTCTCACTGGACTGAAATAGGGACTTGTAAGAATGTATTTAGGAAAATAACAGTGAAAAGATTTAACACTACATGTTCCAAATAATTGAAATGGTTCATGTTCATCTAACTTATTAATAGAAAACGCAACTAGGGGAAGTATCACTTTAAAGTGGTTAGGATTTAGAAAGAAAAGGTGATTGGCAATCTCATCTCTAGAAAATTTTCCCTTCTTAGGGTAGTTCTTTATTTGAGTTGTCTTTAGAGTGGCTTTTTTAATGGAAGGGGCTATCTCTATTTCTGTGTTTCCTTCTTAGACTCTTTACTTTCCAAAATAGTAGGTTGGAATCACAGCTAATGGTCTGCTCAGGAAACCAGTTTCACTAAAAACTGAAGGAAAGGGAAACCTCTCCTTTTTCAATTATCTTTAAAAGTAAGTGCTTCCAAGTACGAACAGAGTTAAACACGACCTGAGAGTCATGGCAAAGAATGGACACACTGAATTCTTGGAAAGTGATGCACCCACCACCCGCATCGTGCCATTGACCTAGACTAGTATGTGAACGGCGCCCCCTGGAGTTGCAACGTGGGCCCTGAGAAGGATGAAGGAAGTTGTTACAGTCTTGTTGGCTCCTCTGAAGCCCACTTTGTCTGAAAGCCATGGACTGACGCCAGTGTTTTCTTTGACTTATTCAGTTAGAAAATGAAAATACCAGCATTTCTCTGCTCCCATTCACTTTAATTTTACCTCAAAAGAAAAAATGTGTGAGAATTTCTTTAGAAAAAACAGTAGAGAATTTATAACATAACTCAGAGAAAGAGTCCCAAAACACAACATACAATTCCGTTTACAGTGATAATTGAGCATCTACTATAATCCTAGAACTAATGCTTGGTAGTAGAGATAGGAAGAAATAGTAGGTCCTCATCCCCTAACCTTCTTATTTGTTAACATTATACCATCCGACCCTTCAGCTCTATAAGCGAAAGGCTATAGTAGCAGAGAATGGGACATGATTGGTCCCTTCTCTGTAGTGGTATTTTTCTTTAAAACGTGTATATATATTCACAGACACACATTAGCCCAAGATCTCATCCCCTCAGAGTTGTTTCATTCTAATCCTGGTAAAGCACTGATGGGCCCAGAAAACTTTAATGAATATATTTGATTGAGAGTCCAGAGACTTAATTTCATGTCCTGCCTCTTCCCCTAATACTATGTCACAATCTCTTTCTATCTCAAATTCTTTGTCCTTCAAATGTTCCCAACAAAGTCCCTTAACTAATGCCTACTTTACATTGTTTATGAGTTTGCAGATAAAGTGGTAGGGAGTAAAGCACATGGGAAAAACACTGTCTAGACCAATGTAAGGTCACTTTTTAAAAACTATTCCTTGGGAGTTCAGAGGCTAAGACTCCATGCTCCCTGTGCAAGGGGCCCAAATTCCATCCCTGGTCAGGGAACTAGATCCCACATTGTGCAACTAAGAGTTTGCATGCCACAAGTAAAAGATCCCACGTGCCACAACTGAGACCCAGTTGCAGCCAAATAAATAATAAAAGTAAATAAATAAATATTTTTAAAAAGAAACTGTGGTAGTCGTGCGAACTAGCCTTTGCTTTAATCCGCCTTCAGTGAAAGATAACTAATTGAACAGACTTGCCATCACCAATATTTCAACTTTTGAAAAAGCTGAGACAATGATCTGAAAGAGACAGTATTGAAACCTGTGACCTGGGATCAGAAGTAACAACTTTTCTACTATCAGGCACTGCTAGCAGACTTGGCCAGCTAATATCCCTGGAGTAAAATTCCTGATGAACTTCATAGGGTTTATGTCCACATTTGTTCATTTTAAAAACAATTGATACTGAATGTGTATTAAATTAGATGGTTTGGCTTATCTTTATTTCCAAAAATACATACTGACCATGTAGGAAAGTTTTTGGCAGAATGAACAGTGGTATAAAGAGGTGGCAGCAAGAGATCATGGGAAGATGGTCATAAATGATAGCAAAAGGGAGCCGAGGCACGGAGGTTAGACCTGAAGACCCACTGAGACTGCAAATCCCCGAGCTAAAGTAGCTGCGAAAAAAGAAAGTCAGTGACTCTTGAGGAAATACTCTGTTCAGAAGACTTGGCAAGAATACTGTGGCTTTTGAAGAAAGGCCTGCTCTCGACCGCACTGAAGCAGATTTAAATTCATTTTGAAACAAATGACTCAAGAACTTCAATTTAAAATGGCCTCTTCATACACATCATATACACATATTAAAATATATTTTTTTCTAGGGACAGCTATAAAGAAAAGCTTCTCTGTAAGGAAGAACTAACCAGAGCTCACTGGTACTTAAGTGTATTTCAGGATCTTCCTTGGCTCATTAAGAGCAAAGAGGTCTCACAGATAAAAAATTAAGGTCACTAGTTTATAAGCAAAGCTCAAAATGTTACTCCATCTGTGCTGAATATACTGCCAAGATTTTATAGTAAGATCAGAGTTTTAAAAGTTTCTTAGATTTCAAAAACTTCAAGTTGAGAAGTTCTACCCAGTAATGGCTATACAATAAAATAACTATAAAGCCTATATTATTTCATGTTTTGGAAAGTTTAGTAGAAGCTGCCAGTTGTATCAGTCTCAGCCATTCTTAATGTACTGTAAAATGGAAAATAACCCCATGGCTATCCCAGTGAGAAAGGAGAGGAGATGGGATGAGAGGGAAGAAAAAATAATCCAAGTTGGAAAATTATGAAGAGTGGTAAATTTATAAAATACCATGCTGTAGTCAACAGTAGCCTGAGTGTTTACTAGAGAAAATAATTGAATCAGTACCAAAAAATGACCTATCTTGTAGCAAAAGTCAGATATTTATTGTTTCAGCAAATGTTTATTTACTACCTACTATGCACCAACTGTTCTTCCCTGCATAGGAGAAAATAGCCATGAGTAAAGTAAACCTAAACAGCACATTAAAAAGCAGAGAGATCACTTTGCTGACAAAGTTCCGTATAGTCAAAGCTATGGTTTTCCCAGTAGACATGTATGGATGTGAGAGTAGGGCCATAAAGAAGGCTGAGTGCCGAAGAAGTGATGCTTTCTAATTGTGGTGCTGGGGAAGACTCTTGAGAGTCCCTTGGACCACAAGGAGATCAAACCAGTCAATCCTAAAGGAAATCAACCCTGAATATTCATTGGAAGGACTGATGCTAAAACTGAAGCTCCAATACTTTGGCCACGTGATGCCAAGGGTTAACTCATTGCAAAAGACCCTGATGCTGGGAAACATTGAAGGCAAAAGGAAAAAGGAGTGGCAGAAGATGAGATGATTAGATAGCATCACTGACTCAATGGACATTAATTTAAGCAAACTCTGGGAGATAGTGGAGGACACAGGAGCAGGCATGCTGCAGTCCATGGGCTCGCAAAGAGTCAGATACACAAACTTAGCAACTGAACAACAACAAAAGTCAACCAGACCTCTGATCTCAGCAAGTTTACATTTTATTGATGGAAATAAATAAAAATTAGGTAAACACATACTTACTCAATTTTAGATAGTGGTAAAGACTATGCAGGAAAAACAAAGCAGGATAAGAGGGAGACAGAGTGACTTGGAGCGGGTAGCCTTTTCAGATGGGGTCGTCTCTAAGAAGACATTTCAGGTAGAGAGAGGGAGCCAGAAAAGGCTGTGAATAGCAAGGTCAGTGTCAGAAATGAGATGAACAAGAGTAAGAGTGGCGGGAAGGAGAAGAGTTGGAAGACACACATGGGAGATCCTGCAGGCTTCTCCAGGCCCCTGCTTCTCAAACTTTAAAATGCACACAAATTGCCTGGGGAGTATTGCAAAAACGCTGATTTTTTTTCAGTAAAGAGTCCAAGATTCTACATATCTAACAAGCTCCCAAGTGATACTGATAGTGCTGATCACAGGAACACACTTTAAATATCAAGTCTTTCATCCAGGATAAAACGTTCAGATTTTGTTCTAAATGCAGTGTTTTGAACAGGGAGTGGCATGACAGAACCTATGTTTTAAAGAGCTCACACTCACTTCTGTCTGGAAAATAGACTCCTGGTGGCCACTAGAAACTATGGTGATGTTAGTTTGAGGAGATTAGTAGTTTGGGCCAGGAAAGCTGTAGTGGAATAATGAGAAGATTGGATTCAGGCAGTAATTTGAAGGTTGGGCTGATGAAACATAGCTGATGAGTAGGATGTAGTAAACAGAGGAAACGAGAGAACCATGAAGGATTGTCTGAAGCAACTGCATAAATGGTGATGCCATTGATAGAGATGGGGAGCAGGAGGATGGTAGAGAGAGACACGCATTGAGGAGGCAAGTGTTCAGGACTGAATTGTTCCCCCCTAGAATTCATATGTTGAAGTGTTAACCCCAGTACCTCAGAATGTGACTGGATTCAGAAATAGGTTTTTTTTTTGCAGGGGGGTATAGTTGCTTTTGGGGGCTTCCCTGGTGACTCAGCAGTAAAGAATCTACCTGTCAATGCAGGAGACGCAGGTTCAATCCCTTGATCAAGAAAATCCCCTGGAGAAGGAAATGGCAACCCACTCCAGTATTCTTGCCTATGAAATCCCATGGACAGAGAAGCCTGGCAGGCTACAGTTCATGTGGTTGCAAAGAATCAGACATGATTTAGCAACTAAACAACAATAAATTACAATAATGTGTTAGTTTCTGCTGTACAACAAGGTGAATCAGCTATATGTGTGTGTATATACATATATGATCACGTGTGTGTGTGTTTGTGTATATATATATCTCCCCTCCCTCTTGGACCTCCCTCCCATCCACCCCCATCCCACCCATCTAACTTATCACAGAGCACGGACCTGAGTTCCCTGTGATATACTGCAGGTTCCCACTAGTTTCCCACTATCTTACCCATGATAGTGTATATATGTCAATCTCAATCCCCTAGTTTATCCCACCTTCCTCCCTTCCCCTCCCCAATATCCACACATACATTCTCTGTATCTGCATTTCTATCCTACCCTGCAAATAGGTATATCTGTACCATTTTTCTACATTCCCCTTATATGCATTAATACATGATATTTGTTTTTCGCTGCCTGACTTACTTCACTCAGTATAACAGAGTTTTTTAAAGGGATAATTAAGGTAAAATGAAATTATTAGGGTGGGCCTGAATCCCATATCACTGGTGTCCTTATACAAAAAAGAAATTTGGACACAGAGACGTGTGTCTACAGGGAGAATGTCATGAGAACATGAAGATGGCCATCTACAAATCAAAGAGAGAGGCCTAAAACAGGTCCTTTCCTATAGCCTGCAAGGAAATCAACCCTATCAACCCTTTGCCTTTGGACTTTCAGCTCCAGAACTGTGAGACAACAAATCTCTGTTTAAGTCACCTAGTTAGTGGTACGTTGTCATAGCAGCAAACTAAAACAGTAGAGGAGGGGCTGTTTGAGGTCGACCATCTCTCAGGAGGAGTTGATTAGGGAAGGAGACACACATTTGATCACGTGTGAAAGCCCTGATGTGGGAATGGGTGGTGTTGAAAAGAAAATTTTATTTTAAACCCCAGAAAGTAGTGATGTGATTGAGTAGGATTGTTAGAGTAAAAAGACCCCTGGATCAGAATTCAAAGGACCTGGTAAGCTCTAACCCTGCCACTTATTTGTTGCACGGGTCCCTTGAGTTGAGCAAATCCCTTCAGCTCTCTGAGCTTTAGTTTTCTCATCAGAAATGGAGATAACAGTACCCATGGCACCTACCCCATCAGGCTGCTAAGAGGCCCAAATAAAATAAAAATACAAGTGAAAGTAGTTCTCAAAGTACAAAGCCTTATATGAGTTGTGTTGATTGTTTGGTTGTTATTGCTGTTGTGGTTATTGTTTCTACCCTAATGGAGGCTGTGCCCTAGTGCCGTAGTGAATGGACAATACGCACACAGCAGGCGTGCAATTCAAGGGCCGTGTGCCTTGATGTTATGAGGATACTCCAGAGTCTCTCTTGGCAATCATCAAGTCATCCATCTTATTTTTTAGAAGCTAAAAAATTCACGTTCATGTGATTTTAATTATAACCATATTTTTATTTAAAGTGGGGAGCAACGGAAGATTGTGGTAGCATAAATCACTAGTCATCTAATCTCATTTAGGTTATATGAAAACAAGATGGAAATCTTTGAAGTTAGTGTGTTTATTTGCTAAATCACTTCCCTCAAAAAAAAAAAAAAAAGACAAAAAATCACATTATGTTTCTCAGAACTGTATGGACAAGAAGTATTATTTTTCGCAGGAATTTTTATTTAAAAAATAAGTTTGGTGTCTATGCTACAAATCAGTACTCTGTTGGTTGAAAGGGAACCATTTTAGCTACCACTGTTGCATCAAATTATGCAGCTCATTGAAATAAATTATGAGGTTTTCATGAGCTTTGGTGATGGACTGACTAGACGACAGCTGTGGTGTTTTTGGCGCAGTTAAGGTGGAGTGGGAGAGGGCATGGGGAGAAGACAGCACAAAAACTGTCATTAAAACTATTATCCACTCCCTGTCCCCGAGTCTTGGGGCTTATTTTAATCCCTTTAATATTGTTTTTCATTTTCTGTAATAAATCATGTTTTGTTGGAAATGCCCATTAGAACTGTGACAGTTTAGCCGCCTTGTGGAGAACAATGACCAAACTGAGGCACCACCAGCTCCTTCTGCTGCCGGGCTCTTTGAGCCCCTCTCATAGGAGAAGGAAGACAATTCAGTCTCCATGTCCACGGGGTCCTCAGCCCCTGTGCTGAGACTTTGACATTACAAACTGAAGAGTGACACTAATCAATGACCATGACTAAACCACCTCTACCATCTTAACAATATAGTGCTCAAAATAGGTTCTTTTCAGATACTCAGAGCAAGGCTAATCACTAGCTATAAACTAATAATAGCTAACAATTCTGGATACTTTTAGTTGCCAGACTATGTGATGTGCTTTCCATGCATTATTTCATCAATCCTCAAAATAAACCTGCAACATTTTAAATGCTATCAATTTCTTCTCATTCAAATTGAACCAAATGGATATGTATTTTATCTCATCCTCTTTATCTTCCAAAGACTAGATTTTCCTATTTTCATTCTATGGATGTTCACTTTGTCTCCTAAGACACTAACCCTGAGATATCAGACGATTATAGCTGAAGATTTTTAGTGATTTATATTCAAAGATGTAGCAGGTTAAGGTGCAAGAAATGAAAGCAGACTATTTCTCCCCAGTGGCTTAGACTGAACAAACCAGGAAATAGTCAGCATTGTATATGCAATGGTTTGGCTCTCTTTTACAGGCTGGGTAATTGTGAAATGTGTATCATTTCTTAACAAGATGCCTGATAAAATAACCAGGCACTTAAATCCCAGAAAGTAAATTCTAAATATGTCAGGAATATGTGCCAGGCATTTCTTGTACTTGAACAAAATCGAGGTCTATAGCTCTTTACTATAGCTATACAATCATTGTTATCATTCAAGTCTAGAGTCCTCCTAAATGTCACCTTTTCTGGTCTAAAGATTCAAAATCACATCAATTCAATAAGCATGTGTCAAGTTTTTATTGTTTCTAAGATATGGTGCTGCTGATTCTGTGAATGGATCTGCAAACCTCCAAATGTCCCTCTCTGGGGTTTCTCCCAGAGATCATGTACTTACATGCCTCTGGGAGCCAGGGAGGTGATGCGTAAGAGTGAAACTGACTGGGTTCAATACAAGACACAGTAGTGGTGCTGAGGCCACCTGGAGAGCAAGTGTCCCACTTACAACTGCTGCCCAGCTCCTGCCACATGATATCTTGAGGGAATGGCAGCTTCATATAGCCAAGTTCACAATTTTTCTAAGACAGTCTGGAAATTCAGGTATCTGTGCAAATATCCTGTTTTGTAAATGTTGGCAGCTTATGTCATCTTCCTTTCTTTTAAATACAATGCAGCCAAGTTCACTAGGCCACCATTTTGTAACGTCTACTTTAGGGATTCTCAGGGAGGAAGTGAGATGTGCCACAGTATGTTTCTACCCGTCTCTCCTCAGGAACGTCACCTCTCTGCTCTCTCACACTCAGGGGGACGTCTCAAGAAACCCCACCCTTCCACTAGGAAGGGCATGAGTTTGGGAAAAGTGAAAAGTAGGTCCTTTAAAGACCCAGATCCAGCCCCTTCCCTCGTGCTTTTGGATAGAGCCATAAGTAATGTAACACCATCACAGACAAGAATGAGTGCAGGTTTGGATTTCTCCAAGGAAGGAGAGACTTGCAGTGTTCACATGCCCTTACAGATCACTGTAGGGCCTTTGACAGAGACAAGAAAGTTGGGAGAATTGAAACAAGATCTCTATTTTCAACGCATTGGGCTTAAGGGGAAAGTAAGCCTTCCAAATTAGGTTTGAGAAATTTAGGGTAGATTTTAAATGAAATACAAGTCTAAAAATTATAGATTTAGGAACTATGAAAATAAGAGAAAATAATTAAATCAAGAGAACTGATATAATTCCCATAAAAATATGGCACCATGGCCAGGACTAGGAGGGTAAAGAAATGGACTTGAACTAGACTCACCCACAATGGTGAGATATTACAGTAACCTACAGAGGATGTCTCCAACCAGGTGAAGGAGTGAATGGCAACAGAAGGCAGAATTTGGTAATGCTGGGAACCCCTATATGAAGATTTTTATTCAAAAGCAAGGCTGAGGGAAGTCAGAAATTGTCTGGTTCTAACATCCAGACCACAGTAGCCATCAGAGGAATCTATTTATAGGGAGCTCTGAAAACAGTCCATTTATTAAATCACAGATAATCAAATCACAGATATTCTTCAACTTACAATGGGGTTATGTCCCAATAAATGCACCCTAAGTTGGAAACGTTCTAAGTCAAGTGCATTTTACTTTTTTTTTATTGAAGGATAATTGCTTTACAGAATTTTGTTGTTTTCTGTCAAACTTCAGCATGAATCAGCCATAGGTATATATATATCCCCTCCCTTTTGAAACTCTCTCCCATCTCCCTCCCCATCCCACCCCTCTAGATTGATACAGAGCCCCTGTTTGAGTTTCCTGAGCCATACAGCAAATTCCCGTTGGCTATCTATTTTACATATTATAGTGTAAGTTTCCATGTTACTTTTTCCATATATCTCACCCTCTCCACCCCTCTCGCCATGTCTGTAAGTCTATTCTCTATGTCTGTTTCTCCATTGCTGCCCTGTAAATAAGTTCTTCAGTACCATTTTTCTAGATTCCATATATGCGCGTTAGAATACCATATTTATCTTTCTCTTTCTGACTCACTTCACTCGGTATAATAGGTTCTAGGTTCATCCACCTCATCAGAACTGACTCAAATGTGTTCCTTTTTATGGCTGAGTAATATTCCATTGCATATATGTTCCACAACTTCTTTATCCATTCATCTGTTGATGGACATCTAGGTTGCTTCCATGTTCTAGCTACTGTAAATGGTGCTGCAATGAACAATGGGATACATGTGTCTGTTTCAATTCTGGTTTCCTCAGGGTATATGACTAGAAGTGGGATTGCTGGGTCATATGGTGGTTTTATTCCTAGTTTTTAAAGGAATCTCCATACCATCTTCCATAGTGGTTGTATCAATTTACATTCCCACCAACAGTGCAAGAACATTCCCTTTTCTCCACACCCTCTCCAGCATTTATTGTTTGTAGACTTTTTGATGATGGCCATTTTGACAGATGTGAGGTGATATCTCATTATGGTTTTGATTTGCATTTCTCTAATAATGAGCGATGTTGAGCATCTTTTCATGTGTTTGTTAGCCATCTGTATGTCTTCTTTGGAGAAATGTCTGTTTAGGTCTTTTTCCCACTTTTTGATTGGGTTGTTTGTTTTTCTAGCACTGAGTTGTATGAACTGCTTGTGTATTTTGGAAATGAATCCTTTGTCAGTTGTTTCATTTGCTATTATTTTCTCTCATTCTGAGGGTTGTCATTTCACCTTGCTTATAGTTTCCTTTGCTGTGCAAAAGCTTTTAAGTTTAATCAGGTCCCACTTGTTTACTTTTGATTTTATTTCCATTACTCTAGGAGGTGGATCATAGAAAATCTTACTTTGATTTATGTCATCAAATGTTCTGCCTATGTTTTCCTCTAAGAGTCTTATAGTTTATGGTCTTATATTTAGGTCTTTAATCCATTTTGAGTTTATCTTTGTGTATGGTGTTAGGAAGTGTTCTAATTTCATTCTTTTATATGCAGTTGTCCACTTTTCCCAGCACCGTTTATTGAAGATCCTTCTTTGCCCCACTGTGTATTCTTGCCTCCTTTTTCAAAAATAAGGTACCCATAGGTGCATTTGGTAGTACAGTCATTTTCACAATATTGATTCTTCCTACTCAGGAACAGAATATCTCTCCATTTATGTCGTCTTTGACTTCTTTCATTAGTGTCTTATAATTTTCTGTGTACAGTTCTTTTGTCTCCTTAGGTAAGTTAATTCCTAGATATTTAATTCTTTTTGTTGCAGTGGTGAATGGGATTGATTCCTTAATTTCTCTTTTTGATTTTTCATTGTTAGTATATAGAAATGCAAGTGATTTCTGTGCATCGATTGTGTATCCTGCAACTTTGCTAAATTCACTGATTAGCTCTAGTAATTTTCTGATACTATCTTTAGGGTTTTCTATGTACAGTATCATGTCATCTGTAAACAGAGAGAGCTTTACTTCTTCTTTTCCAATCTGGATTCCTTTTATTTCTTTTTCTTCTCTGATTGATGTAGCTAGGACTTCCAGAACTATGTTGAGTAATAATGGTGAAAGTGGACACCCATGTCTTGTTCCTCATCTTAGGGAGAATGCTTTCAGTTTTTCACCATTGAGAACAGTGTTTGCTGTAGGCTTATCATATATGGCCTTTACTATGTTGAGGTAGTTTCCTTCTATCTACTCTTCAAACTTTTTTGAGGAGTTTTAATCATAAATGGTGATGAATTTTGTCAAAGGCTTTTTCTGCATCTATTTAGATGATCATATGGTTTTTAATCTTTCAGTTTGTTAATATGGTCTATCAAGTTGATTTCTGTACATTGAGGAATCCTTGCATCCCTGGAATAAACCCAACTTGATCATGGTGTATGAGTTTTTTGATGTGTTGCTGAATTCTGTTTGCTAAAATTTTGTTGCGGATTTTTGCATCTATGTTCATCAGTGATATTGGCATGTAGTTTTCTTTTTTGTGTGTTGTCTGTCTGGTTTTGGTATCAGGGTGATTGTGGCCTTCTAGAATGAATTTGGAAGTGTCCCTTCCCCTGCAATTTTTTGCAAGAGTTTTAAGAGGATAGGCGTTAGCTCTTCTCTAAATGTTTGATAGAATTCTCCTGCAAAGCCATCTGGTCCTGGGCTTTTGCTTTTTGGGAGATTTTTGATCACAGCTTCAATTTCAGTACTTGTAACTGGGTTGTTCATAATATCTATTTCTTCCTGGTTTAGCCCTGGAAGATTAAACTTTTCTAAGAATCTGTCCATTTCTTCCAGGTTATCTATTTTATTGCCACATAGTTGTTCATAATAGTCTCTTATAATCCTTTGTATTTCTTCATTGTCTGTTGTAACCTCTCCTTTTTCATTTCTAATTTTGTTGATTTGATTCTTCTCTTTTTTTCTTGATGAGTCTGGCTAAGGGTTTGTCAATTTTGTTTATCTTCTCAAAGAACCAGCTTTTAGTTTTATTAATCTTTACTATTGCTTCTTTCATTCCTTTTTCATTTATGTCTGTTCGTATCTTTATGACTTCTCTCCTACTAATTTTGGGGGTTTTTTGTTCTTCTTTCTCCAGTTGTTTTAGGTGTAAAGTTAGGTTGTCTATTCAATGTTTTTCTTGTTTCTTGATGTAGGATTGTATTGCTATAAATTTCCCTCTTAGGACTGCTTTTGCTGCATCCCATAGGTTTTGAGTTGTCATGTTTTCATTGTCCTTTGTTTCTGGAAATTTTTTGATTTCCCTTTTGATTTCTTCAGTAACCTGTTGGTTATTTAGAAATGTGCTATTTAATCTCCATGTGTTTGTGTTTCTTACAGTTTTTTTCTTGTAATTGATATCTAGTCTTATACTATTGTGGTCAGAGAAGACAGTTGACACAATTTCAATTTTCTAAATTTACCGAGGTTTGATTTGTAACACAAGATGTGGTCTATCCACATCTTGGAGATATGGAGAATGTTCCATGTGCACTTGAGAAGAAGGTGTATTCTTCTGCATTTGGATGGAATGTCCTGAAGATATCAATGAGATCCATCTCATCTAATGTGTCATGTAATACTTGTGTTTCCTTATTAATTTTCTGTTTTGATGATCTGTCCATTGGTTTGAGTGGGGTGTTAAAGTTTCCTACTATTATTGTGTTACTGTCAATTTCTCCTTTTATGTCTGTTAGTGTTTGTCTTATGTATTGAGGTGCTCCTATGTTGGATGCATAGATAGTTACAATTGTTATGTCTTCCTCTTGGATTGATCCCTTGATCATTATGTAGCATCCTTCCTTATCTCTTATAATCTTCTTTATTTTAAGGTCTATTTTGTCTGATATGAGGATTGCTACTCCAGCTTTCTTTTGCTTCCCATTTGCATGGAATATATATTTCTGTCCTCTCACTTTCAGTCTATATGTGTCTTTAGGTCTGAAGTAAGTTTCTTGTAGACAGCATATATATAGATCTTCTTTTTGTATCCATTCAGCCAGTCTGTGTCTTTTGGTTGAAGCACTTAATCCATTTACATTTAAAGTAATTATTGATATATATGTTCCTAATGCCATTTTCTTAATTGTTTGGGGTTGATTTTGTAGATCTTTTTTCTTCTCTTGTACTTCTTGACTATATAAGTCCCTTTAACATTTGTTGTAAAGCTGATTTGGCGGTACTGAATTCTCTTAACTTGCTCATCTGAAAAGTTTTTTACTTCTCCATCGGTTTTGAATGAGATCTTTTCAGGGTACAGTAAAGTGGTTGTAGATTTTTTTTCCCTTTCAGTACTTTAAATATATCCTGCCATTCCCTCCTGGCCTGCAGAGTTTCTGCTGAAAGATCAGCTGTTAAGCGTATGGGGTTTCCTTTGTATGTTGCTTGTTGCTTCTCCCTTACTGCTTTTAATATTCTTTCTTTGTGTTTACTCTTTGTTAGTTTGATTGGTATGTGTCTTGGCATGTTTTTCCTTGGGTTTATCCTGTATGGGACTGTCTGTGCCTCTTGGACTTGATTGACTATTTCCTTTTCCATGTTGGGGAAATTTTCAACTATAATCTCTTAAAAATTTTTCTCATACCCTTTCTTTTTCTCCTCTTCTTCTGAGGCCCCTATAATTCAAATGTTGGTGCTTTTGATATTATCCCAGAGGTCTCTGAGACTATCCTCAATTCTTTTCATTCTTTTTACTTTATTCTGCTCTTCAGAAGTTATTTCCACCATTTTATCTTCCAGCTCACTGATTTGTTCTTCTATTTCAGATATTCCACTATTGATTCCTTCTAGAGTATTTTCAATTTCAGTAATTGTGTTGTTTATCTCTGCATGTTTATTCTTTAATGCTTCTAATTAATTTGTTAATTAATTCTTGAATTTTCTCCATTTTGTTTTCAAGGTTTTTGATCATCTTTACTATCATTATTCTGAATTCCTTTTCAGATAATTTTCCTATTTCCTCTGCATTTATTTGGAATTCTGTGTTTCTAGCTTGTTCCTTCCTTAGTATAGCATTTCTCTGCCTTTTCATTATTTTTGTTTAACTTATTCTGTTTGAGGTCTCCTTTTCCCAGGCTTCAGGGTTGAATTCTTTCTTCCTTTTGGTTTCTACCCTCCTAAGATTGGTCCAGTGGTTGGTGTAAGCTTCCTATAGGATGAGATTTGTACTGAGTTTTTGTTTGTTTGCTTGCTTGTTTTTCCTCTGATGGGCAAGGCTGAGTGAGGTGGTAATCCTGTCTGCTGATGATTGGGTTTGTATTTTTGTTTTGCTTGTTGTTTAGATGAGGTGTCCTGCACAGGGTGCTACTGGTGGTTGGGTTATGCCAGGTCTTATATTCCAGTGGTTTCCTTTGTGTGAGTTCTCACTATTTGATACCCTCTAAGGTTAGTTCTCTGGTAGTCTAGGGTCTTGGAGTCAGTGCTCCCACTCGAAAGGCTCAGGGCTTAATCTCTGGTCAGGAACGAAGATTCCGCAAGTGGTTTGTTATGGCATTAAGTGAGATTAAAACAAATATCCAAAAATGAGAAACCAAAGATGAACCCCAGACAAATGGCAGTTACAAAATCAGGCAAATAATAACTAAAATGATGGAATATACACATATACATATACCACCATTAGCAAAGTCAAAAGAGTCCAACAAAAATAAAGTACAATAGATTGACCCAGCAAACAAAGGAAATAAAAATTATCTTTACCAGTTAATAATAAAACTAACTAAAGCACAAACTGGAAAACAAAACTAGGCAAGGTACCAAGTGGGGAATAAAGCAATGAAAACAAAACTAACAAATATGTTGAGATGAAAGGAAAGAAAGAATAGATTTGCAAAGTTACATAGAGGCAAATGAAGAAGATGTATATACATTAAAGATTAACTGCAAGGGGAAAAGAGCAGTAGGAAAGGCAAACAAAAGAATAAACATAGAAAAAATATAATCTGTTTAAAAAAATAAAAGTTAAAATTATAAAAAAGAGAAAAGAAAAAAAAAAGGAAAACTCCACAGAACTGCAAAAGCCCAACGTAGAAGCAGAGGTTTATAACAACAATAAAAAAAAAAAAGTGACTGAGAAAACAAAGAAAGTAAAAGCTCAAAAGCTTAATTAGATTTCATGGTGCCAATAAAATCGACAACTACAACGGCGGGGCGTGGGGAAGAAAAAAATCCTAAAGAATCTACAGAACAAGTCAAAACATAATAATAATGTTTTTCTTGAGTCACTGCTGTCAGAATCCTTTCCCTCGCTGGGAGTCACAGTCCACCTCACCTCCCTAACACTGTGCTGATCTCTGGACCTGCTGTGGGGGCAGCTCAGATTCTAATCTGGTCCTACTCCTCTGTGTTCTTGCCTCCAGTGTCCACAGCTATCAGAACTAGTGCGTTTTCTTTTGTGGGAGCTCTCAATGACCTTTTATATATTCCATAGACACAGCACCTGCCTAGTTGATCCTGTGGATTTAATTTGCAGCTTGTACAGCTGGTGAGAAGGTTTTGGGTCTTCTTCCTTAGTCACACTGCCCCTGGGTTTCAGTTGTGATTTTATTTCCATCTCTGCATGTGGATCGTCCACTGGGGTTTGCTCCTGAGGCTGCCCTGAAGGACTTGGGTCTGCTCCTGTGAGGGCCAAGTGCGGAGGTGGTGCAGCTGCTTGGGTCGCAGGAGTTCTGGCAGCACCAGGTACTCAGGGGAGTTGGCGACTAGGGCAGCAGGAAATATAGAAGGGTATGGCAACAAGTATTGTCCGATACGCTCCAGTATTCTTGCTGGAGAACACCCCCTCCCTGACAGAGAAGCCTGGCAGGCCACCGTCTACAGGGTCGTGAAGAGTCAAACACTGTTGAAATGACCATGCGTGCATAGGCTCAAAGCTTTTTTTTTTTTTTTGCCTGTGGCAGCTCTGCCCCAGTGAGAGTTGAGCATGAAGGTGGCACAGCTGCTTGGCTTGCGGGGACCCTGGTAGCGCCAAGTGTGCAGGAACATGGACTGCCTCCACAGCAGGAATGATGGCCCTATCAGAGTCTTTTTTTCCGACCCTCTTGTAGCTGGCCATCAGAAGACCTCTTTGGTCAGTCTTTCTCTGTAGCTCCACCCATTCAGGCACTTAGAGGGCTTCCTTGCCTGGGGTCCTTCTCTGTTTTTTGGCACATCAGGCACATAGAGGGGCCCCCCTGGCTGGGGTCCTACTCTGTATTGGCATATCAGGCACTTAAAGGGGCACCCTGGGTGGGGTCCTACTCTGTAGTTGGAGCATCAGTCACTTAAAGGAGCACCCTGGGTGGGGTCGTCAGGAGTTTGATGGGCCAGCTTCTCTATTGTTCTGCTGCCAATGCTGGCGTGTAGGGAGAGAGAGGCTATGGTGATGGCTCCACCCACTATGTGTGACTGAGCAGTATCACCTTGCTTCCATGGCTGGCCAGCTTTTCTCCACAGGCATTTCCCACCATGATCTCCTCCCTCATATCCCCTTGATCCATCTCGCCACAGTTAACAGCAGCCCTTGCCCAGGGATTGCTCCACAATCCCTAAACTCCAGCTCCCAGCCACTGCGCTATCTGGGGTATGTATGGCTGCGGCAAGGACTGTCTGATTCTCATTCCATTTAGGCTGCTACAGATCAACTGTTTCACTCTCAGCCTTAAATGTTTCTCCTCTGACTCAGAAATTGCCCTCATGTGGGGATCAGACCCCTGCTTCAGTACCCCCACCCGCCAAGGGCAGGTCCAGTCCTAGTAACACTCCTGGTTTTCCCCCTAGTTCCTTTGTCCTACCAAGTTTTTTGAGGTTCTATATATTCTTTTCCACTGGTCAGCTACTCTTGTGCACTTTCAGCTTGTGTTCTGCATGCACTTCTGTGTCTGAAAGGTGTATTCTTGATGTATTCACGGAGAGAGATGTACTCCACGTCCACCTACTCCTCTGCCATCTTGTTCTCGCCCAAAGTGCATTTGACTCACCTGACCTACTGAACATCATAGCTTTAGCTCAGCCTACCTGAAACATGCTCAGAACACTTAGGTTAGCCTGCTGTTGGATAAAAATTATCTAATACATCCTGTTTTATAATAAAATGCTAAATATCTCATGTGATTTATGAAACACTGTACTGAAAGTGAAAACAGAATGGTTGTCTGGGTACCTAATGGTGGTAGGGGGATCATTTGTTTCCCCTCTGGATCGCATGGCTGCCTAGTAGCTTCGGCTTGCTGCCACTGCCCAGCATCATGAGAGAAGATCTTAAAGCATACTGCTAGGCCAGGAAAAGATCGAAATTCAAAATTTGAAGCATGGCTTCTACTAAATACATAATGCTTTTACACCACCATAAAGTCAAAAAATGGTTAGCCAAACCATTATCTGTCAGGGACCATCGGTAGTTTACAGTGGGTTTGGCATAGTCGTAGAAGGCAGGGAACTATGTTATCCCTTAGAACAATTGTTATCAAGAATGATTAAACTTAAAATTAATTATTTCTGAACTTTGACTCTATTCCTTAGCTAGTGTTCTCCACAGTTCGCTTTCCTGGACCACTTGAGGGAAAAGAGAGAGCAGACGGAGCTTTGAGAGTCCTCCGGTCGTCACTGCAGGTTCTCAGCTCTCATAATGGTTCTTAGGGGCCAATTTCACTGTTTCCCAGATGACTGCTTCTAGGAGCTCTGTTCCACACCCACTCACAGGGGAGACTCTGCAGTGATAAGACACCTGTTAGCAGGGCAAAGAGGAAGCAGGTACAACAGAGCTCCACGAAGGTGCAGGATTCTTTTTCTTTTTTTAAGGTATCTGGAATGTATTTATTATACATTTCTCTGGATCTGCAAAACAAAACAAAACAAAAGGAATCCAGAAATGTAATTAGTGAAATGGGAGGATTTCTTCACTCGTCTTTAAAACAGCAGCAAGTATCAAGAAATGTTTCAGAGATCCGGTGTGATTTCCTCACCTAGAGTTTGTTTCTTGGGCTATTTTCCCCTAATTTGTTTTGGTTTGGTTTTGCTTTGGCAATCAAATTCCTTCTGATTCTCAAATAGTCTATGATATCCAAGTAATACAGTAGCAACTTTGGAGACAGCAGCATTAATAGTCCCTTGATTTGGGCTTCTTGATGGTTAATCCAGGCTGTATTAGGTCCTGAAATCACATACTTTCTACCCATTTATTGTCTAGAATTCCTTACATATAAGTATTGCATAATAGGTATTGGTGAATTTCCCTAGCGTTAGACTCCTATACAAAAAAGATCTTAATGACTCAGATAACCACAGTGGTGTGATCACTTACCTAGAGCCAGACATCTTGAAGTGCAAAGTTAAGTGGACCTTAGGAAGCATCACTATGAACAAACTTAGTGGAGGTGATGGACTTCCAGCTGAGCTATTTCAAATCTTAAAAGATGATGCTGTGAAAGTGCTGCACTCAATAGGCCAGCAAATTTGGAAAACTCAACAGTGGCCACAGGACTGGAAAAAGTCAGTTTTCATTCCAATCCCAAAGAAAGGCAATGCCAAAGATTGCTCAAACCACACCACGAGTGTACTCATCTCACATGCTAGCAAAGTAATGCTCAAAATTCTCTAGGCCAGGCTTCAACAGTACGTGAACCATGAACTTCCAGATGTTCAAGCTGGTTTTAGAAAAGGCAGAGGAACCAGAGATCAAATTGCCAACATCTGTTGGATCATCGAAAAAGCAAGAAAGTTTCAGAAAAACATCTATTTCTGCTTTATTGACTATGCCAAAGCCTTTGACTGTGTGGATCACAACAAACTGGAAACTTGTGAAAGAGATGGGAATACCAGACCACCTGACCTGCCTCCTGAGAAACCGGTATGCAGGTCAAGAAGCAATAGTTAGAACTGGACATGGAATAACTGACTGGTTCAAAATTGGGAAAGGGATACATCAAGGCTGTATATTGTCACTCTGCTTATTTAACCTGTATGCAGAGTGCATCATGTGAAATGCCAGGCTGGCTGAAGTACAAGATGGAATCAAGATTGCTGGGAGAAATATCAGTAACCTTAGATATACAGATGACACCACCCTTATGGCAGAAAGTGAAGAGGAACTAATGAGTCTCTTGATAAAGGTGAAAGAGGAGAGTGAAAAAGTTGGCTTAAGGCTCAATATTCAGAAAACTAAGATCATGGCATCCTGTCCCATCACTTCATGGCAAATAGATGGGGAAACAATGGAAACAGTGACAGACTTTATTTTCTTGGGCTCCAAATCATTGCAGATAGTGACTGCAGCTGTGAAATTAAAAGACGCTTGCTCCTTGGAAGAAAAGCTATAACAAACCCGAAGGTGAAAGTCACTCAGTCGTGTCTGACTCTTTGCGACCCCATGGACTATACAGTCTATGGAATTCTCCAGGCCAGAATACTGGAGTGGGTAGCCTTTCCCTTCTCTAGGGGATCTTCCCAACCCAGGGATCAAACCCAGGCACATTGCAGGCAGATTCTTTACCAGCCAAGCTACCAGGGAAGCCCCAGACAGCCTATTAAAAAGCAGAGATGTTACTCTGCCAACAAAGGTCCATCTAGTCAAAGCTATGGTTTTTTCCAGTAAGTAAAGTAAAGTCGCTCAGTCGTGTCCGACTCTTTGCGACCTCATGGACTTCAGCCTACCAGTCTCCTCTATCCATGGGATTCTCCAGGCAAGAGTACAGGAGTGGGCTGCCATTTTTCCAGTAGTCATGTATGAATGTGAGAGTTGGACCATAAAGAAGGCTGAGTGACGAAGGATTGATGCTTTTGAACTGTGGTATTGGAGAAGACTCTTGGGAGTCCTTTGGACTGCAAGGAGATGAAACCAGTCAATCCTAAAGGAAATCAATCCTGCATATTCATTGGAAGGACTAATGCTGAAGCTGAAGCTCCAATACTTTGGCCACCTCTTTGGAAAAGACCCTGATGCTGGGAAAGATTGAAGGCAGGAGAAGGGGATGACAGAGAATGAGATGGTTGGATGGCATCACCAACCCAGTGGACATGAGTTTGAGCAAGCTCCTGGAGATGGTGAAGGAAGGGAAGCCTGGTGTGCTGCAGTCCATAGGGTTGCAGAGTCCGACATGACTGAGTAACTGAACAACAAAAAGAAACTCATGCCAGCTTTATTGATTAGGACTCTTGGTCCCAAGTATCAAATGTAATGCCAAGCTAGCTTAGGCATAAAGTGAGGAGGGGTTATTGTAAGGTGGTGGCAGAGGAGGCTTCGTGGAACTCAGGTTTAGTAAATCTTTTGGCCAGACTTGGGAAGGAACTGAAAGTAGAAATTAGAGAACTGGTGTCTCCTTCTCTGAACATCTCTTTCGTTTTTTTTCTCTTTCTGCACTGGCTTTCTCTGACTCTGAAGTCCACAGGGAGGCCTCTCTCCTTCTAACTCTTACCTTGTTTCTCAATTTATTTTGTCTTAATATATAAATACAGAGTGAGAATCTGATTGGCTCAACTTGGATTCGGCCTACACCTCTTGTCCAATCAGAAACCCCTAGGAGGCAGTTTGTGCATGTCGCCATAACTCAGTGGAATTCAGTGTTAGAGACCAGTGCTTCTCGAACTACAATGTGCATACAAATCATATGGTTGTCTTAAGTGTAAATTCTGATTAAGTCTTGCATAAGGCAGGAGATTCTGCATTTTTAAAAAGCCTCTAGGTAATACTGCTGCTGTGACTCACATATAGCAATTATACAAGACGGTTTGGACCTATCCCCAATACAATGACTCCATTTTTTCCCCCGCAAAGTGCAACACATTCCTTCACGGCCGCCTTCTGTCCCCTAGGGTCTCATCTCCGCTTGTCATAGAGTGGAGTTTATTCAGGTGTGCTTGTCCTCTCTGAGAAAATCCGTATGTTTTCTAAATATGTTTTTCTCACAATCCTCTAACAATTAACCTCATCAAAACTCCTGATCCTTAAGTGTTTGCTCTCATCTAGTTTTCATGGAGAAAAGAAATGAGAGCAAATCTACATGATTAATGGGAACCTAATTGGCAAGCATTGATTATATCAAAAAATGTAAGAAATATTTGGATATTTGTTTTTTCCTTGGAGAAAATATGCTATATGCCCAAGGACTAACTATCTAATGGAGCCATTTCAGTCACTGTGACAAGTAGATAAAAAAAATCTGAAGACAAGATATGCATAGGGCTACACATCGTCTCAAAATGCTCCAAGTAGAAGTGCACAAACTTCATTTGGAGTCTAGAGAAGCCGTGGATTCTGGCTGGCTCAGCAGTACCTATGTGGTTCTGAACTGGCTTCAGAACCATGGATGGTATTCAAAGAGACTTGGCTATGTCCCAGCTAAAATTATCCAGGTAATTTATGCAGAATCTGTCCCCTGTGTTCAAAATTACATTTTGATATACATAATATCAATTAAGCATTTTCGTGAGGAAAACTACCCACATTATATAAACACTCAACCAGTGTGGAAGAGGAAGAAGGGGCAAGGCTGCACACCTGAATTCTCAGTCGATCAAAGGTTTAGGAAGTGTCCTAAATAAATGAATCTGTCTTAAACCCTCTTAAAAAAAATTTAAGCCAATTTAAGTACTTTGTTTATGGCGTTAAACTTTTCTAAATAAGAACTGTTTTCTTTTTCCTGTCTCATATTAGACCATTTTAATGAAAATAGTTTCAAATATCCTATAGGCATTTCTCTAAGGCTTCCCAAGCAAGAGATCCTCTGCAGACTCTGTAAGATTTCACTGATTCTTAAAGATAAAAAGGTATCGATCTTCATTGTAAAATCCGTTGTAAAATGCTCCAGGAGTTTGTTGCCTCTTGCATCCCAGGGGACCTGAAAATCTTGGAAGATATTAGCTGCTGCCAGCAAGACTTAGTATTTGCTTCAGTTTTTTCATTTCCCATACGTGTGTGCTTGCACGCCAAGCCAGGAGCATTTACTCCCATTGTTAGTAACCTCTTGCAAAACAGACTTCCTCAATATAGTACAAATTCTGAAGGAACAGAATTGAGGAAAATAAGCTTGGTGTGTTTTTCTTCAGAACCAGATGCTCCTGCAGTGTGTTTTTGGCAATTCTTTTATCCACCTATTAGACCAGCTGGAATGGGGGGAAGAGGCATGCTTTGAATAAGAATAAAACAATTGCAGGAAAATTTTTCATCAGCCAGTGTTGTTGATAAAACAGTCAGCTTGAGGTAAGGAGTGACGCATATTGGAGTCCCTGCCTAAGACATCAAGGTTATTCATCAGGAGACCTGAAAGTAGATTGCAGTGTCCCAGTTTTTTAAAAAAGGTTAATGTCATTGAGATGCTAGCACACATTCAGAAATGACAGCTCCTGCCTACTGCTAACTTAGAAATGCCTAGACCATGTTTCAGTTCTCTTTCAAAATATCTTCATCTAATCTGAGAGATGTAGACATTTTCAGTTTAAACAGTTAATTTCCCCTGATTGCAGAAATTGGTTCACAAATGCTAATGTTAATTTGTAGTTAAAGAGGCCCATTGGATGACTGACCAGTGGTAAGTCACATGGCATGTGGTGGCTTTTGTATGAAAGATCAGTCCAGGGCTATTCCAGGTCAAAAAATATATATATTGAATTTTTATATAGAAAGTAAGATTTAGACTGGGATTTAACGTAAGAAAAATGAAAAGAGCAAAGATTTCTATTGCATTAGTTACAAACCTGGGCTCTGGAGTCAATTGGATTCTGATAACAAAAGTTCCTTGCTTGTAACATGCTGGCTTCTTCACCTGTAATTATGGAAACAGTTGCTGTGAGGATTTACTGAGATCATATGGGTGATGTATACAGAGTGGGCACGTGGGGAGAGCTCAAAGCACTAAGACTGGTACTACACAGCTCTGATCCCACTTGCCCAGCTTCTCCCAATCTTAATCCTAAGAAAAGAGAACAGAAACAAATAAAAATTCAACAGTTACATGGAAGGGAGGATAGGATGAGCTTTGGAGAACTTTCTAGAACCACTGTCATCCCCTTAGAAGTCATGGAATGAAATGAAAGCCTTCCATTAGCAAACTGGATATGACCACCCCCTTTCATCTGCCCTTTTGCTACCAGGCTCACCCTGTTTAGGCACCAGACTTTACGCTGGATTATTTGCATTCCTCTCTCCATGACTGTTCTTGAAAGGCAACAGTGTTGTGTTACTGTATTTGTCACAAATTCAAAGGGAAATCCACTGGGAAATTAACAAAACCCTCCAAATAGTTTGGTTTCCCCTATTCAGCCACAACTGCCCTGCAGTGCCATCTGCCCTCCTGGTTGAGCTGAGCTGAACTACTGGAAGGCCCTAAAGCCCCCAGGCCGTACATAGCTTTCTGCAGTTGGAGATGAGAAAACTACAGAAGTCCTCAGACTATCCCAGAAATGTCACTACTCTGGGGATACAGAGTATTCTACCATTTTTTCTAGATTGGTGGAGAAATGAAGATGGAAGTGGAAGAAACAGAAAGATTAGTAAAGATTATCTTACACATCTCAAAAGGGAATGATTTTTTTGGACATAGACTCCACTTTGGCAAAGATGCTGCATCAAAACTAAACTTGCTGTGGGTAATTTTAGTTCATCTAACTACATTTCTTGCATCACACAAAAGATAAGACAGATAAACATAGCTTGGAGTACCCAAAAGTATTTCTATCCCCTGGAAGGATTTGGAAAGTAGAAAAATAGAACCAATGATCTTTCAGCTAGCTCAAGTCAAGCCAGCCTAATTCCAGACATTTCCTATTCAGAGCAACGGAAACCTTCCTTGATGCATTGGCAAATTTATGGGTTAGAGAAGCACCAGCACTGATAGTCCTGACCAGGGTGGCAGCACACAGGGGCCACTGAGCCCTGGAGAATAGCTTTTCTGTCTCCAGATCCCGTAGAGTGCCATGTTTGCAAGACTTGTTGCTCAGGCACCCAGGTGATGCTCTCAACTCCCCTCCCCTCCCACGGCTACTAAAACTCCTGGGATCTAATTACAGTGCAGTTAACTTCTCTAACAGAGATTTCAGCCTTGCATGTTATAGAAGGTACCCACACTGCTCACCAGAGACCTTGGCATCAGTGCTCTGTTCAGTGTCTGCTCCTTGTATTCTCGTTACTGAATCTGTAGAGAACACAAACCTAGCCTGTCGTGAGGACATGTGGGGAAATCTGGCTGATGGCGGTTGAGCTGCCTCGATTTGTTTACCAAAGTGTCTCTAAAATGAGAGTAATTTCAGAAACTGAGGTGATGACATCTTCCTTTTAGCCTTCTCCTCTGAGTATATGGTATGAAAATGTTTAAACAGACCAAAATTTTCTTTCTGAATATTGCAAAATGGTGGCCTTTAGATTATTTATTAATATTGCTTATTTCATGGAAAACATTTAGTAAAGTGTGATAGCCATATAGTTTAGCATTTTATAAGCTGGATACTAAAGAAATTTGATCAAGCTTTTCTTATAGAACAAGACCAAACTAATAGTTAGGAAGTTAAAACACAGGTTTGGTGTCAACATCCTCACTGATTACTCCCAGAAAGTTGACACAGGTACTCAATTCATATTTTGATGCTAAATATGTCCTGGACAGCTCCATCTGTCAGGTCTGAAGAACACAGAAGTGAGAAAAGAGAACAATACAGTCACAGTTCTTTACCTGCTTGTTTTTCCCTGATCTCCTTTATATGATGAACCTGTATTCATGTCTGTTTCTTCAAGAAGCTTCTTTCAGAAAGGGATATTAGCAAAAAAACAAATTCTGAATGTTGATATATTTCAAATAAAATATGTTTTATGTTATTCATCCAACTTCTAATCATTAGGATAGTCCTTTTTTCCTCTCCCAAAGTCCCAGTCTACTCCAGACCAAGAATCTGATGAGGTTGGTCACACTGTTTGGGGGAGGGGAGGAGGATATATCCCATTCTATGATCTGCCTCATCTTAGGAACAATCTTGTTACACATGGGGTAGAAGGATCCAGAAGGCAAGTTTGCTGTGGGTACATTTACCTCAAAATACTGTAGAAACTTCTAGGAGGGAGCTATGATAATGCTGTAAACTTGCAGCTCTACCTTATTAAGGGAGGGTTGTGTATAAGCCTCATATCTTTGAAGTAATATCTTTGTACAGAGTAGATTATCTTTAGAAGTAACTGAAACTTTCCCCCAAATAACAAAAGTGATCCTTAACCTTGTAATGGATCTATAATGGATGACACATCTAGAGGAATAGGCAATCATGAGCAGAATTTAGACCTTTTTTAAAGACTCAGGATTATAGTCTCAGCTCAGATGAAAGTTGATCAGAATTGCAGGAAGTGCTTCTGGGTTAATGGCAAGGATAAGGTGATGCCACTTCATAGGAATTTGGGGCATGATCCCTCTAGAGTCTGTATTGAGTACAAGTCCCAGGCCTGTGACCTGTGAGGTGAATGGTGTGGCTCCTGAATTAGATAATTGGGGAATTCTCTGTATGGGTACTATTAGACTCAAACACTATGTATACCGGCACGGTGTCTGTGATTGTGGTGTGTAGAATAGAGGCGACCAGACCTGAGCTTTCTTTTTTGGTTGCTCCACACAGAGTGGTAGTTAAATTAACTTGCATATGACAGAGCTCACTTGTTCCTGGAGATACACATCTGCTCCAAAGATAGAGCAAGTTGGTGATCACACTGATGAGAAACCTGGTTGCAAAAACTCCCAATTCTTTCCTCCAGAGGAGAAACAATAAGACCACTTTATCTGAACAAGGTACATTTCTCCACAAAGGGTAGTTTATCTTTTTGCCTTGATTTGCTAATATTGGCATAAGAAGGTGAACATTTGTTATGCAAGAAACAAACAATAAAGACATGTATGTATAATATATATATATGTATAAACACACATTTATTATACAAGTAATAAAAAGGAAGGAAACACTATATACCAAAACTGCCTATTTTCACAGTCTTAGAACTTCAAAATGAAAATGATAAAGCAAGATTTTGAAAGTATTTGTGTATTTTTAAAATTCAAATAATCTGTTGAATAAATCATAGTAATTTCACCAAGCATTCAAAATTATTTTCCTTTAACTGCCTCAGTCTGCGTGGGCTGCCATAACATGGACTGGGTAGCTTAAACCACAGAAATTTATTTTCCTGCAGTTCTGGAGGCTAGAAGTCTGAGATCATGGTGCCAGCACGGTCAGTTCCCGGTGAGAGTGTGTCTGCAGAAGACCCCCTCTTGCTGTGGCAGAAGCCGAGAAAGAGCAAGCTCTGTGGGCTCTTTTCATACTATGAGGGTCTCACCCCCATGACCTCATCTAATCCAATTACCTCCCACAGCCCCCATCTTCACACACCATCCCACTTGGGGTTAGGGTTTCACCATATAAATTTGGAGATCAGTGGGGGAGGAGGGCATCGAATGGATCAATCAGTAACATATGGTATCACATTTGCGAATTACACAGTCTTGAGAGGACTATTCTCTGTAATATTATGCCTGGCCTAAGCACTGTAGTTGGGCTTCCCTGGTAGCTCAGATGGTAAAGAATCTGCCTGCAGTGCAGGAGACTGGGGTTCGATCCCTGGGTTGGGAAGATCCCTTGGAGAAGGGAATGACTACCCACTCCAGTATTCTTGCCTGGAGAATTCCATGGACGGAGGAGCCTGGAGGACCACAGTCCATGGGATCCCAAAGAGTCGGACACAACTGAGTGGCTGACACTTCCAAGTACTATGGATCATGTGGATTAATGATAAGGAGAACTATATATAGAGAAAAAAATTAACCAGTCAAAGTAATAGAAATCATAAGAGGTATTGATGTTGAAGGAACCACAGCTCTTTGAAGCTAAAATGGAGAAATCTAAGAGAGGACACAGCTCACAAATATTTTTTGAAGATATTTGAAGACTTGAATATTAAAGAAGGACTTGACTTCTTTATAGTTCAGAGTAGAATAAGTGGAAATTAGAAGGAGGTAGACTTTGGAAACGTGTAAGACAGAACCTCCTAATAAAAGGAACAGCCCCTTATATGGTAAGGTCTTCAGCATGGAACTCCTTCAGATTGACAATCCTCTTCCAGGGAAATTCTAGCAGCAATGTTGGTGTTAGGCAGAATTTGAGACTGGATCTCTCCATAGTCTATTCTGACTCTAAGATGCTATGTTTTAAGAACTCAGCTTCTAATGGTAGTTAGTCTTTAAATGATTCAAATGTGAGTGGGAGAAAGAATTTAAGGGCCAAATATACAGTGTTATTTTGGGTTATATGAAGGGGGAATCCAAAATGTGTTCTTCCTTTTGGGGATACACTTAGGATAAAGCATTCAAAGAAAATGTAATTTCAGACCAAGTGGGTAAAAAAAATTATAAAATAAAGAATTGGTTGATAATTAGGAAAAATCTCATCTCAAATTAATGATGAGATAAGGGAAGAGTTTTTTTCTCATTTTTGTTTTATTTTGTTTTAAGGGCATACATTCTTGTTTATTTTGTGAACTGTATATTTTCTATGAAAAGGACAGACTGATGGATGTTCACAACCTAAAAAATTGTAACTAAACATGTTGTAAGAAAAATTAATCTCAGTCTAAACTAAGGTTGACCGATCTTGTCAGTTATTTGCCAGTACTAAGGAAATGTATCCCTTAAATAATCTTTCCTACTCTTAAATAGTCAAAGTTCTAGAATAAAGTACTCTGTCTCCTTTTTTATGTTAGAAATGTGTAAGAATTCAGTTTCTTCCAATAAAGATATATGTTTCAAATTAATTTGCTCTCTCATCTGAAAAATTCAGTCCTGTTTAATTAAACTAACTGGAAATCCAACCAACCTAATGAATATCAACTAGAAGAACTTGATAAAATGTGTGTAATTCCAATGATTGACTAAATCTTCTAGAATTTGAGATAAGAAGATGGACAGTGTCTATTTTGTCCATCACTGTATTCCTTCTTGGCTTTCATGGTGCCTGCCAGGAGGAGGTCCTCAATAAAAATGTATCAAGTTAATGGAAAATTATTTTCAGAAAGCTAATGATTCAACTGATGAGATATATAAAAACATATCAATCAAATTCCGCTAGAGAGTTTCTTCAATTACTGTTGTCTATGTTGGTTTCTCAAGAACAACCCACTAAATGCGTCATCCAGGGCCTTTGGTTTCTTTCTGTTTTCCTCCTCCTGTTGCAGTATTGTTATTGAATGAGCAACAAATGTATACGAAGATGTAAAATTCAAGTTAGTTTTGAATATTGGTTATGTCTCTTTGAAAAAGTACATTTCGTAAGGTTTTCGATTTGGGGGAAAATTTACTAACACATTCTATTATGCTTCACTGAAACCCTTGTGCGTCAGAAACAAAGAATATATAAAGCAAAAGCATGGATAATATAGATTTATAGGGAGTACATTTTTGCAGACTATGGTTGCAGTATGAAAAAAGTTGAAACCCAAAATTTTGCATTTGAGTGCCTTGAGGCAAGAAAATAGAACACATATTCTTATTATATGAAGGCAGAGAACTCAATGAGAAAAAAACACTGGCCTGTGAATAGGAAGCCTAGATTTTTATCAGAATATTGAGTATCATTTAGCATCCTAGACTCCAGGTAGCTCATCCATAAAACAGAAGATAAAGCTTGGTCACAGAAGGTCTGTCTAAAGCAATGTTTCTCAAAGTGTTTTCTTGCAAGCATCACTTGAGATTTTGCTAGACATGCAAATTTTCTGTCTGAGCACAGGACCCATTAAGTGAGAAACTCAGGAATTTGGGCACAGTAACCTGTTTAGGCATTGCTCCTTGTGACTCTGGTGCACATCCACTTTTGAGAACCATAAATATTGGATTCTCTTGGAAACCTATGGTGAGGACTTTAGTGGCTCCGTTCTCCTACAGCTCTGAGAAAAGGTCTCTACAGTGTGGGTGAAAGCATCCAGCCTGCCAGGAATTGAGGTCAGACAAGAAGAAATTAGGGGTCATTTTTTTGCTCTTCTCTGCTCCCCTCCTCTACTCCCCTGCTCCATAAACTCACATCCACCAGTGTAAGCAAATTGTCCTCACATGACTACTCAGTTCCAGCCTGCTGATACCTGAAATCCCTTAAAGGGAGAAAGGCCTTCCAATCGACAATTAGATTAATACTGTTAGTATTAATATATGAATATACTTACATAATGACAATAAACCCAATGTAATAATAGATTAAAATAACTCATGGTGGAGGTAGTGTTTTCTGTGAACACTTTTTAGTCATGCATAACAAATCATTTTCTAAGTGTGATAACAAACAAGAGAATATTAGCTAAAGGCAGAAAGAGAGAGGTTCCAGTAATGGGGGTGAACAGAGAGCTAATAAGAAAAAAAGATTTTGAACTTTCCGTACTTTGCAGCCATGCCTTGAATTACCTTCAACAAGCATATTCATTTGAAGACCTTTGTGAAGATAGATTTTTGCCCCTATAGCTACAAAGTCAAACTGTTCTGTTTCATGTGATTCTTGAGGATTTTTAGTTTGTTTTTATTATTGTTGTTGTTTAATCCACAAAAGAGCTTCCTTGTCAAAGAATTTGTCAATTAAAATTGTCACTATAATTCATAGTGACATAGTTCATTCATAGTTTATAAGCCATAGTTTATTCATCTTCATCATTACTATGATAAATCAAAGCAAAGATTGAAGGTGGCTGCCCCTTCATTTCATTCCACATATGTAAGTCTAGACATTTTCAGCAAAGAAATCTCTTGAAAAATTCCACTTCATAAGTAGTCTGTTTTAGGTGACAACTCTCATTAGTTTGCCTGCAGTGTGGGAGACCCAGGCTCGATACCTGGGTTGGGAAGAATTCCCTGAAGAAGGAAATGGCAGTGCCTGGAGAATTCCTTGGACAGGGAAGCCTGGCAGGCTACATTTGACGGGGTCACAAAGAATCGGACACAACTGAGCGACTAACACTTTCACTAGTTCATTTTAGTTTTCAAACATGTATTATTTATTTATGCTTCAGATTATTTTTAGTTCATAATATCTTTAAGTTCAAAGTAAGTCTGCATTGTACAGTGTCTGACAAATAGTCATGGGCAATAAATATTCAGTAGCATTTGTGATAATATAATACTTTAGGTTTTCTCTGTTCCTGCTTTGAAATATCAGAATAAACAGGGAAGCTTTCCTTTTTACTTAATTGTTTCCTGTAACTAGACTTGGGATATGGTTTAACATCAGGATAAATGATAACAAATGAAGGAAAATATGATGCAAAATATAAACTATATACCTGTTCATGTTTCATTTACAGATCTTAAAATATTATTTTCCAGTGTTTGGTCCATGGGAAGAATACACAAGACACTTCAAAATAACTCCCTTACACAAGTGGGAATAACAACCTTGATGAAGTATGAGACTTTAGAGTTTATAAAATACTTTCAAGAACACAATTTCATGTGATGGTCCCAACAGCCTGTGAAGTAGGCATGGGGTTTTTACCTCTTATTTACTCTGCTGGAAAAAAGTGTCTAGGAAGATTTAGTGATTTACCCAACGTCACAAAATGAATTATAAAACCAGTTATTTGTCCAGATGCTTGTGTCATCCAGCTCAGCTCCCTCTTCTGTTGTCACCGTGAGCTCCTCCCAGCCCCACTGTCCTGAGTCTGGTCAACCTCCACTACTCTGGGCCAGGTCACATTTCAGTAGGTGACATAAAAGGAAAGGAGAGAGTTCTTTGATAGGTAGACTTTTGACTGGAGGGAGAGAGATGCCATCCAGTATCTGAATCTAAAAGCAGACATGGAAATTCTAGTCTTTGCCAACATCTCAGCCCATGACAATAACACTGAAACTATCACCTGTGTCCTCTTTCAGAGGAATATATCTTCTTGGCCCTAAACTCTGTGATTTTTCAAACCTGGCCAACCCTTAGAATGACCTGAGAAGGTTTTTTTTAATTCAGATGCTCTGGCCTCACTCCCTGTGCATCTAAGATGGGGCACAAACATTGATATTTTTGAAAGCTCCCCAGGTGACAAATGTGCAGCCAGGATTGAGATCCACTGATACAGCTGAAATGGAAGCAAAGACTGTTATATACTGGCACAGAAGCCGCCTTTTTTCTCCACAAACTAGGTAAAAAGAGCGTGTCTGTTGACAGTCCCAACCATTTCTATGTGGAGGCCTTGTATAATTTCCAAACAAGTCAGAAAGTTGTGTCTACCAGGGAATTCCTGTGGGCTATTATTAAAGGGCTTATGGTTAACTGATGGGCTGAATTAATGGTGAGCATTAAGGCAGATCGAACCTCAAAATTCGGGCAGATTAACAAAGTGACCAATGTGAAGGTACAGATTTCAAGTTTAACTTTGAGTTTCCTATCTCTCACAAGACAAGCACTGGTGGTAATAAAAAGGATGCTTTCTTTCCTTTACCAGTCAAGTGTGCATGGACCAGCCCTTATAAAAACTTGGGTCTATCCAGATAGACATAGGAGGAGAGCTATAATTAACTTGAGTAAGCAAAGTAATAAACAGCAGCCTGAAAAACAACTTCTAGAAATCTAAGAGGGACCAAGGGTCTGTCCTTAAACTACCCCTTCCTTTATTAACCCCCTGCACAAGGAAACCCCTAGAAATTACATCAAGAGTTGTTTGCTCTCCTTATATTGGACTTGATTACATGTACATGGGTATGAGAGAGTCCCATTGAGGAAGCACCTAAGCACAAATAAGTTTATTAAAGTGGATGAGTAGTAAGAAATAATTCATTTCATATAAAAATGAGGAAATGAATGTATCATATGAAGTTACAGTACTAGAGGAAAAATATTATATTGTACTCCTTAACAAGGTTAAATATACAAATTGCATCTGAAGCTACTCTTTCACCAAAGGTTTATTTGACCCTACCCTACCTGGAGCAAGGAGATATCTAATTATTAGCTAACTTTCTGCTAAGCAATTATAAATAAATAGATTCATAATCAGAAAACCATTGAATCACTCAAAATCATCTAAAATATCTCCATGATTTATGGAAGACAAACCCACAATACACCACAAGCAGGCAGCTGGAGTAGATTTTTATTTATTTTTTACTTGCAGGATAGTTGTTTTACAATGTTGTGCTGGTTTCTGCTGTACAACTCAAATGAGTCATAACTATATATGTGTGTATATATATATATATATATATATACACATATATATATAATATCCTATCTTTTGAGCCTGCCTCCCACTCACCCCCCATGGAGTAGACTTTCTAAAGTCAAGAACTGCTTTTATCACATTAGAAGGGGAAAGAAGTTTATGTATGTAATTTTGTTCAACAAATACTCCTTGAGGATCAGTCATGGGTTTGACATTTTTGGAGTAAAAAAAAACATGGGACCTCCTCAAAATAACTATAAAACAAGTATTAAATGAGCAGAGAATGCTAGTCAATATCATAGATGTATTAAATTTAAGACAGCAGATATTAAAGTTCTCATTTAAATATACAACACACTAGACCATTCAGGTATGACCTAAATCAAATCCCTTATGATTATACAGTGGAAGTGACAAATAGATTTAAGGGACTAGATCTGATAGACAGAGTACCTGATGAACTATGGACAGAGGTTCACGACATTGTACAGGAGACAAGGATCAAGACCATCCCCATGGAAAAGAAATGCAAAAAAGCAAAATGGCTGTCTGAGGAGGCCTTACAAATAGCTGTGAAAAGATGGGAAGTGAAAAGCAAAGCAGAAAAGGAAAGATATTCCCATCTGAATGCAGAGTTCCAAAGAATAGCAAGGAGAGATAAGAAAGCCTTCCTCAGCAATCGATGCAAAGAAATAGAGGAAAACAACAGAATGGGAAAGACTAGAGATTTTTCAAGAAAACTAGAGATACCAAGGGAACATTTCATGCAAAGATGGGCTTGATAAAGGACAGAAATGGTATGGACCTAACAGAAGCAGAAGATATTAAGAAGAGATGGCAAAAATACACAGAAGAACTGTACAAAAAAGATCTTCATGATCCAGATAATCACGATGGTGTGATCACTCACCTAGAGCCAGACATCCTGGAATGTGAAGTCAAGTGGGCCTTAGAAAGAATCACTACGAACAAAGCTACTGGAGGTGATGGAATTCCAGTTGGGCTATTTCAAATCCTCAAAGGTGATGCTGTGAAAGTGCTGCACTCGATATGCCAGCAAATTTGGAAAACTCAGCAGTGGCCACAGGACTGGAAAAGGTCAGCTTTCGTTCCAATCCCAAAGAAAGGCAATGCCAAAGAATGCTCAAACTACCGCACAATTGCACTCATCTCACATGCTAGTAAAGTAATGCTCAAAATTCTCCAAGCCAGGTTTCAGCAATACGTGAACAGTGAACTTCCAGATGTTCAAGCTGGTTTTAGAAAAGGCAGAGGAACCAGAGATCAAATTGCCAATATCCGCTGGATCATCGAAAAAGCAAGAGAGTTCCAGAAAAACATCTATTTCTGCTTTATTGGCTATGCCAAAGCCTTTGACTGTGTGGATCACAATAAACTGTGGAAAATTCTGAAAGAGATGGGAATACCAGACCATCTGACCTGTCTCTTGAGAAACCTGTATGCAGGTCAGAAAGCAACAGTTAGAACTGGACATGGAACAACAGACTGGTTCCAAATAAGAAAAGGAGTACGTCAAGGCTGTATATTGTCACCCTGCTTATTTAACTTATATGCAGAGTACATCATGAGAAATGCTGGGCTGGATGAAGCACAAGCTGGAATCAAGATTGCCGGGAGAAATATCAATAACCTCAGATATGCAGATGACACCACCCTTATGGCAGAAAGTGAAGAAGAACTAAAGAGCCTCTTGATGAAAGTGAAAGAGGAGAGTAAAAAAGTTGGCTTAAAGCTCAACATTCAGAAAACTAAGATCATGGCATCTGGTCCCATCACTTCATGGGAAATAGATGGGGAAACAGTGGAAACAGTATCAGACTTTATTTTTTGGGGCTCCAAAATCACTGCTGATGGTGATTGCAGCCATGAAATTAAAAGACTCTTACTCCTTGGAAGGAAGGTTATGGCCAACCTAGATAGCATATTGAAAAGCAGAGACATTACTCTGCCAACAAAGGTCCATCTAGTCAAGGCTACGGTTTTTCCAGTAGTCATGTATGGATGTGAGAGTTGGATGGTGAAGAAAGCTGAGCACCAAAGAATTGATGGTTTTGAACTGTGGTGTTGGAGAAGACTCTTGAGAGTCCTTTGAATTGCAAGGAGATCCAACCAGTCCATCCTAGAGGAGATCAGTCCTGGGTGTTCATTGGAAGGACTGATGTTGAAGCTGAAACTCCAATACTTTGGCCACCTCATGCGAAGAGTTGACTCATTGGAAAAGACCCTAATGCTGGGAAGGATTGGGGGCAGGAGGAGAAGGGGACAACAGAGGATGAGATGGCTGGATGGCGTCACCGACTCGATGGACATGGGTTTGTGTAGACTCTGGGAGTTGGTGATGGACAGGGAGGCCTGGCGTGCTGCGATTCACGGGGTCGCAGAGTTGGACATGACTGAGCGACTAAACTGAACTGAACTACTGAGAAAGAAACGTGGATTAGAAACAGTGAGTACTGTCAGCAGTTGGAACGACATAATACAAGTTGTTCAAAGCCTTAGGGCCCAGTTTCACTCTTTCCTCATTTTTGCAAACTTTTATAAAACAGCACTTTCATTGGTAGTAAATATTGGCCATCCATTGCCAACAAATCAGGTCTAGCTTCCTCAGACCAGAATCAAGGCTTATTCAGAACTAAAGCCATTCATTGTGGGTTGTCAGGTGTTGTTGCCCCCCACCCTATAGTCTGTTGTCAATCAGACTACAGCCCCTCACAGCCCCCTCAGCCCTGGCCTTTACCATGCTGATCCTTCAGGCCCCAAGATCTTCTGGACCCCTCTCCCCCTCCCAAATGTTAACCCCCACCCACCCACACACTTATACCTACTCAGTTCCTACTTGTCCATCAAAATCCAACCCCAGACCTGAAACTTGCTCTGTCAGATCCAAGTAAAGGAGGCAGTTTGTGTCCATAGTAATTTGCCTGAATCCCGGTGTCTTGAAAACATTAAAGACTCTAAAAGAGCTATTTTGTTAAAGGTCTGCTTCTGAAAGAGATGCAAATACTGTTTTTTGTTGGCACAGTAGCCAGTAGGAATCATGCTTATGAGCTAGTTCTGGATGACAGTAGGAAAGGAAAGCCATGTGTACAAGTGGAAATTTGGTCTTTTCTGAGGAGAATAGGAAAGTATTCCCTGCTGTTAGAAAATGATAGCATGATGAAGTTCTTAAAGCTAACACACACCTACAATCTTTGCCAATCTTAACAGAATAAGTTACCTTCTGTACTGAGTGGCTGCTTGGCCTGAAAGACGATCTTTCTGGCCAAGAGACACCAGTTAAAAGCCTTTGCCATTATCTAATAAGTGTAAGGCTTCTTGGTATAACATAATTTTAATGAGTATAAAGACATTCTATTTAACATATTTATCAGAGGAATAATTGGATCTACATAAAAATAAAAATGAGTGGAAAAGGAATTAAAATAGACTTCAAAGTTTATTTTCTTTATAAGTCTGTTTTATAGTAATTATTTTTTAATTTTATTACTAATTAACACAATTTCCTAGCTTTCTTTAAATAAAGGGATATACTCACACAGAAAAAGTGAGAGATTGATTTCAAAAATTATTCTTCCAACTTATTTAAATCTCCTTTAAAGTTCACCCTGAACTGAAGAAAATATCTTTATGTGTCGTTGATACACATTTAGATTTAGGAAGCTTTCCCAGAAAACATAGATCCCTTAGTGTCAAATATGCAAATCTTAATAAATACATTTGAGAATAATGGCAGAGAATTTTCTGATTTTCAGAATCATAACTACATTTTGACAAGATCATTGGTTGTTTATAAACAAGCTTTTCTTTCAAAGTTCTTTTTCTAGAGTTCCAGATTTATTTATTTTTTCAAATAAATCAAGCAGTGATG
Source organism: Giraffa tippelskirchi (assembly GCF_054371585.1). NCBI lineage: Eukaryota > Metazoa > Chordata > Mammalia > Artiodactyla > Giraffidae > Giraffa > Giraffa tippelskirchi. The sequence continues at coordinate 138,022,375 of NC_137283.1, forward strand.
CTCACTCTTATTTAGGTCGTAAATATTTTTGAGCAAAGAATTAACCTCACTCAGAAACCCATTGATTTCCCAAGTGATCCAGCAACCAACTATATTATTTGATATATTTAGATTTCCTTTAAATTATATATTATATAGACTCCCAAAAGCTAAGAGAGAAAGTAATATTTTCATTTTCTTCCATTACAAAGGACAGGAAAATGACAGACAAAAGTGCAGATTTTTATCAATGTAGGACAAGAAGGAGTGTTTTGTGACTTTGTTCTCTGTCAATTTAAACCATTTAAACAATCTAGTTCTGCTGCAGAGAAGTGTCCTCTCCTCTTTTAAACTCATTCTCTCTCCCACTGTGGAATGTTAAACAGCAGAAATACGCCCATTTGACCCCAATTGTGGTCTTTTATCTTGGCCTGGTTGTTTTTGATCCAAGACAGAGAAACATGCAGCTAGTTACCCTGATTCTTTTCCAGTGTGCACAGCACTTGTGTGAGTACATCTGAAAGGCCCAGGGCAGAGTACAGTGGATATATTGTTTGGTGTTCTTCCCTCCCTGAGAAATAACAACCCCACTTAGAGCACAGGGGTGCTGTGAGGCTTAGACACAATAAATTCCAATTACAGTTCTTTGGAAATATAGCACTGTGGCCAAATATTAAGGCTGATAAGAAACACTCAGGGCCCATCATCCCTGAACTGGCACTTTTAACAGCCCAGTCCAGAAGGAAGCTGGAAACAGTTGTTCCCTGAAAGCCTGTGCCTGTATTTCTGAACTAGTGTGTTATTGTTTTTGTTTATTGACTGTGTGATAATTTCAAGAATCAGAGGAAGTAGCTCATTTGGGGAAGATAACATGCATACTTTTTCTTTTTCTGTAATTCCATTACTAAGAATCTATCCTCAGAAAATCTAAAATACATAAAAGGTTTTTGTATAGAGATGTTTCGGCAGTGTTATAAGAACCAAAAATTTAATGACAGTCCACATGTTTAAGAATAGGAAAGAGATGAATTTCATTATCATCAAGGCATATGTTGAAACATTATGTAGCCACGACATTTGTAAACACGACATTTGTGAAAAGTTTTAATGACAAAGAGAACTGTTTTTCTTACAGTGTTAAGTGAAAAAGAACCCAAAATGGTATGAGTGACATAGTGCCTGCTATTGTATATGCATAATATAAAATATGTGTTATATATGTATCTGGATAAGACTGCAAAGAAAATGGGAAATGTTAGCAATAGCTGGTGGGTGGGGGATCATACCCAATACTTCCCTTCTTAATATTGTCCTTTTCATTCCCCACTTATTACAAGAAGAATTTCTCACATTTTACAAAACAAACAAATACACACAGGCATCCAACCACTGGAAATGAACTCAGAACACTTACTTTCCAATCTATCTTACCATTGTAAATTGCATGATGTTGGAAAAATCTCTAAATCAATGCTTCTTTCATAGACTATGGTAATTTTATCTCATAAGAGTATGCTAGAATTAACTGATATATTGTATTTGAAATAATGTTTTGATAAGAAAAATCCCATATGATTACCTAACAGTATTTCTTGGAGGTAGAGAAAGTGGGCTTTTCATAGTTTTTCCAGGTCACCCTGTATAGTGAAGATAGTTTGACCACCGTTCCTTTTGCCGCTGCTTGGAATTCTGACCACCGTGAAGGAAGCTGAAGACTGTGGTGAAGCCTGGTTCCTGTAGACTAAGTAAAAAACTAATGTAAATTTGTTGCATGTTTCCCTGTTTTATATAATGCGATATGTATTTTGCATTATTTTTCAACCTTTCTTTAAAATTGACAGCCATAATTTGAAAACTCCAAAATGTGATACTAGAACATTACAATTCTCATTCCTTTTCTATCAGTGATTCAAATAGTGGCAAGAAGGTAGGAAGAAGGGAAAGAAGGAAGAAAGAAAAAGAGGAAGGGGGAGAAGGAGAGAGGGAAGAGAGAAAAAGGAAGAAAGAAATAGAAGGAACTCAGAAATACGGATCCAAAGTTTACTACAAGGAAGGCTGGGAAATTTAATTTTCCTACATGTTGAGAAAGAGGAATCAGAATGACAAGCAGACAGATTTTCTTTCCCGCAGATTAGAATAAAATCAAAGGGTTTTGGCAACTAAGATGCCTGGGGTTCAGTCTAGTTTGGGAAGGGTGTAGATAGTATGTATCTTGAGAGAGATTTCTGGAAACTTTCACCAACCACTAGGTGACATTAAAAAAAATCAGAGTTCATAAACAAATCTTTGTTTGCCTTTTGAGGTCAACATTTCAGCAGTCTATACCAGGATTTAGGAATTTCTAACCCATAGGAGCATGGCTAGTCATTGAACCTAGTTTCATTCTTAGACCGTGCCCTTCTTTCAATTCACATTCTAGCTTCTTTTTTTTTTTTTCCTTTTATCACCTAGAAGAATTTTAGCCTTAGCCAATACTTTGACAAAGTTAGTAAGATTTGACATCAGCTTCTGGTTCGTAGAGCAGGAATGTGTAAGTGGAAAGTAAGGTGAGAAATACAGCAATGAGAAGTGAATTCCTTAACTGGGATCATAGTAACATAGGTGGCCAGGGTCAAGAGGTGAGGGGGAAACCATTCACAGTCCTAGTTCTAGGGCTAGAATGAGGTCAAGTCTGAGAGGCTTGTCCCTGAAGGCTTAGTGAATTTGCACATGGCACTTCCAGATTTCATTCACCCAGAATTCTAGTCCATGCCATGTGCTAAATAGACCACTTTCTGGTTGAATTTATGTTTTACTCACATCTCAGAACTAATTGCAAACTGGGATTTGTTTGTCTTGATACTTTTGCAGATGGTTGATGGAGAAATATATCCTAAAAGTGATTTTTCACTTCTAATAGAAAAAAAAAAGTTTTTACTTTCCCTTTTCTTCTTTATAGTAGAAGTATGTGTAGAATTTGTCCTGAATTCCCAGGCTGCTCTGTTACAGGGATGGCTATAGTAAATGGCTCTCAATGTTCAGTCATCTGCATTCTTGAATGAATCTTAAACATGGAGCATCTTTCTTCTCAGAGTAAGACTCACTTTAGGTCACCAAAGGCCCATTTATCACTACTTATTTAAACTATTACAGGATCTGAATCATATAGCCAAAATCATGGAAAATATAATAATCATTCCATAATACATCCTTTATTATTAATAGTGGCTGCACTGCCTGACCTTGGAATCACTCCTCTACATGACTGCACTATCCCTGTGTCCAAATGTGGATCTTGGCCTTTTGAATAATATTCTCCTTTTTTACCCAAACTTGTCTATCTTGGCTAACCAGAGGCTTACTGTGGATGGATCAGAGTAGGGAAGCATTAGGGTGTGTGTATATTTCTAAGTGCCTGAACTAACATGGGGCAAGCTGTATGGATAGTGGGCAACCTGATGAAACAACCTTAATTAGGTCTTCATCTCTCACATTATCCAGGGTGGCTGGGCTTGGATTCATAGGCTGTGTAGGCATTTGCTGTTAGATTCTTGTCTTTAAAAAAAAAAAAAAGAAGAAGAGAAAGAAGTGTGAGAGTATAGTTCTTTTTCGATTGGGGAAATACGTTTCTAGGCAATGATAATGGTTTAGAATACGGTTTATGTGTCTCCCTCAGATAAGACTTTGTGGTCTTTGTTTTGCATGTGCCTCTCTCATGGGGTGGCAAACCTAATTCCAAGACAATAACATATTTGTGACAATTGAATAAAAGAAAAATTAACCAAGAAAAGCATTTGAGTGACCCCTTTAATTCCCAGATTTGCCAACCTCTCCCTCAACTCGGTATACCCACCAGGGGCCCATCACTTCCAGTCTTCTGCCCAGAATCACCTTCTCAACTTCTCTTTTCTCAGGAAGAGCCACTGTCAGCAAAAGGAGTCATTTTTCCTGAAACTGTCTTTTCAATCTTCTGATCTGGTTTTGGCCCCCACCCCAGCTCCTACTCATTATTAGCAATGTACAGAGAATGGGAAAAATCAAGATTCCTTTAGAGATAGACACACAGACTTACAGAGAAGCAAACAGACTGGCTTAAGTAACCGCTTACTTTGTCCTAATGTACTCATTTTATGAATATGTCTGTTCACAAATGGTTTCAGGGTTGTGATATGGAAAAGTTAGGGAGTGAGGAAAGTGTATTTAATGTCTTTTCCCTCTTCTTGTGGGTGGTTATGGAGCCACCTTTTAATCATATGGTTTTTCAGCAGTTCTATCATTTTAGCTAGGAATAGAAGGAAAGTGTGAAAGTCTATACGTAGAAAGAGCTAGTTGAACATGTAAGAAAAAGAAGGCTATAATTCCTTTGTTAAAGAGAGTACTCTGACAAAAGACTCTAATGTGAATGTAATTTTATCCATTTTAATTAATAGCCAACTAACATCTGTATTCCAATATGAATTTTTTTCTAATATTATCTTCACTATGGAGAGTAAATTTAGGCCCATTCTACAGTTAGAAAAATGGAGACCCAACACATTCAAGGATTTCATCCAATATAGCAAGAGAGCCAGACAAAAGCTAATGACTTACAGATGTAGGATATTTTTCAAAAAGGACAAACAAATCATGTTATCTTTGATGTAACATGTGTAGAACTAACAAAATGCCTGCTTTTGAGACTTAATAATAATCAGAGGGGAAAAGAAAAAGCCTGTTCATTTTTTTTATTTTAAAATTCCTCTGTGTGTATAGTCATTTCTCTAAGACCAAGCCAGCATATTTTTTTTATGAATAACAAATCTAACTAAATAAATATTGCAACAAGTTAAATTAAAATTTCCATATAATAAAGCTTAAAATGTCTACCCCTCTTTACCAGTTCTTTTATGGGAGAAAAACACAGGCATGATGACAATGGCAGAAAAAAGAAGTCTTTCTCTATCTTCCCAAATCCGGTAGACAGGAATAGCTGTTGAACTTACTGTGTAAGCCAGGTACAGAGGTCCCCGCCTTCAAGCGGCTTTCATACCAGAGACCATAGGTGAGACAAGAGTGCTCTTCGGAGTGAACATGGAGAGCCATTCATGTTGGGGGAGCAGATGAGAGGCCATCAAACTTGGTCTAAAGATCAGGATACAATTTGTGGAAGAGGTGAGAACCAAGCTAATATCTAACATATGTGTAGGAATGAGCCTGATGTGAAAGAGTGTAAGTGATATTCCAGAAAGGTGAAGCAGCATGTGAGAAGACCTGGTGATAAAAGAGCTGGCAGCATATTAGTGAGGGCTTCCCTGGTGGCTCAGATGGTAAAGAGTCTGCCTTGAATGCAGGAGACCTGGGTTTGATCCATGGGTTGGGAAGATCCCCTGGAGAAGAGACTGGCTACCGACTCCAGTATTCTTTCCTGGAGGATTCCATGGACAGAGGTGCCTGGCGGGCTACAGTCCATGGAGTCTCAAAGAGTTGGACATGACTGAGCGACTAACACACACAAGTATATTAGTAGAATCCAAAGAAATCCTGCGTGACAGGTGTGATGGGGAGTAGGGATAACTTACCTATTAGAATCGCCCTTTTGCATTTTTTGAATATATTAAATTTATGAACATTCAATAGTATGCTAGTTAAATAGATAAGACTAGGTTTAACTGCTGACACACCATACAAACTTGTGGATAAAAAGAAAAACTGGATGTACACATGAACAAAGACTTTGAATATTTTCCTTAAATGATAGATTTTATTCTGAACTTCCCATTATAAGCTGGGTTAAAACCCAAGTCCTATAGGACTAGCATTTATGTCATTAATGTCCAACCCAAACTCACTCTTTAAGAATTTAAAGGAATATTTTTCTTAAAAGCTCTTACATTTGCATTCTATTCTGTCCAGTTATTCTTTACAAAGATATTTGAGATTATTTTCTTGATTTTGGACAAACTATATATTCATTTTAGGGCTTCCCTGGTGGCTCAGATGGTGAAGACTCTGCCCGCAATGCAGTAGACCCAGGTTCAATCTCTGGATTAGAAAGATGCTCTGGAGAAGGGAATGGCTACCCACTCCAGTATTCTTGCCTGGAGAATTCTATGAACAGAGGAGCCTGGCAGGCTAGAGTCCATGGGTCACAAAGAGTCAGACATGACTGCACAACTAACACTTTCACTCCACTTTTAGGAAACTTGGAATATAGAAGAAACCTATATAGAAAAAATAAAATTGACCATGATACCACAATGCTGATAGCCATTGTCAATATTAATTTGCATAGAATATTCATTATATTATTTTCTAAGCTTTTCTATAGAAATATATCACTGTAAGTTTTTTAGCAATTTGGATGTATTCCTTTTTGTGTACATGTATTCATGTGATATATATTACATTGATTTTTAAACCAAGTTTAATTATATAATTTACAATTTTTTGTAGAACTATATCTAGTGTGTAACTTTCAGCCTAGTTGAAAATAATTTGTAAGCTATAAAGCTGTTGTATTTCAAAGAGTTCAGGCTCACGCAGGCCTCTATTCATTAGTTTTAAGACACCACTGTGAAATGACGTAGGTGGCAAGTATTATTATCTCTGTATTGCAGATGGGGCATCCAAAGCAGACAGCAGCTGCATAACCAAGGCAGAGCTAGAAATACACTGGGGTTATTTTGAAAGTAGGTAGAATGTAAATTACAGGTGAAATTAAACATTGGTACTTAATACTTCTAATCAAAAGCCTCATCTCTTTGAAATGATAATGCATAAAATGTACCAGCCCTCTCTTACTTCTCCATGAATTAAGAACCAAATCTGACCTTGGGGAGTCCACATGGGTATCAGTGGAAAGTTAAACCAGTTGCGTATGCCAAGTTGTTGCCAGACTCTTGCCTGAAGATTTAAATGGTGTGTTAGAGCTACAAGGAAATCTAAACGATTGCATTGAATTTGGATGATGAAGTCAAAATACCCATAGGTGTGTGCATGTGCAAACATACAGACACACCCAGAATTTTAAGATCAAAAGTAACACTGGAGCCCAATTCCATGGTATTTTTATTAGTAATCTTTACTTGGGCACAATTTCGCTTGAAGCTAGTGGGATTCTTTTTCCTGAGTCAAGCCTGCGAACTCAAGTCTGTTGGGAGCCAGCAGACCACAACAGACGTCATCAGATCTCTGGTGCTTCAGGATATACATACTGATCACTGCAGGGGTCGGGAAAGATTTTATTTTTTAACTTGCTCAGGCTTCCACAATTGTCAGCGGATATAACCCTTGCCTTTCTTTGAAGTGTGAGCTATCAAAAACTAAATAAACCAGATGGAGTTATTTTCTGACTCAAGGTGACAGAGCAGACCAATGCCTTAATGTTATTTCTTTTTAAAGATGGAAAGAGAATTACAGATTTATTACATCTAATTTGCATCTTCCTTTGAAAAGGTGGATCCCCCAAAAGAAATTTTTCTCAAGTGTCTTTTGTCCTGATTGTAAGTAATAAGACTGAAAATAAGAGAAAGGCAGATGATTGACCACTTAGCAAGAGAATAAAGGGGAAATTGTCAGCTATGACAGTGACAAACACTGAGATGGAGGCATTCAGATAACCTCTGTTCTCCTTGTGACCAGATAAATATACACTCTTGGTTCCCAGATTCCTCCCATACTTGGTGCAATACTTGAAAAAAATATTTTTTGACCAGGTTTTTGGCATTTTCATCTTTTCTGGGAATACTTCTAAATGACCTAGGGGAAATTTTCTAAACCAGAGAACAGTTTTGGCAGCAAAAGCAAGCCTCAATATGTATTATGACTGAGACAAAGTAATTTAGCCTTTTACTCATGCAAGGACCTATGAGAACATCTATGTTAAGCAAAATAAAATGAATTTGATATCTCTATTTTAAATATGTGGACAAATGTTTTACATTCTTATTATTTTAACTCTGTAAAAGAAAATTGTGGTTGATGACTTGCTAATAAATGAGAAGAAATTAACTAGATTATTAATGTCAGATTTGTAATTTACTCTTACAGAATTAAGTTCTCAATTGTATTATATTTGTTCCACTTATATGGCTGCTTTCTCTGTTATCATGTAAAAAGTGTATAAAACAGCCTCTCTGGACCTTTATTTCTCTCATCTATACAACGGAGATAATAGGTCCTATTTCAAAGGGCTACTGAGATGATTAGATGATACAATATAAGTAAAATTTCTCACCCCGTGACTGTACACAGTAGAGTCTTTCTGATACATTCCTTTCTACCTTCTTGCTATTTTCTATGGCGTTTGAAAAAAGTAGTGTGAGGATTTCAGTGGATTAATTGTGTAAAGTCCAACTGGTAAGGGCACAAAGCCAGGTATGTGTGGAGGAGCTACCATTTATGAGTGCTAACTGTGTACCTGGCACATAATAAATGCTCTATAAATATTAGCTATTATCATACCACACACCTCGTTTTATCCTCACAATAACTCAGGAGAGTGTTTCTTTTCATTCTTATTTTCCAGTTGATGAAACTAAGGCTTGGGAGGTCAACTAACTTGCCCAGTGTCACACAGCAGGATTATGACAGCCAGAATTTCAACTGAGATCCTCTCCAGAACTCCTGGCCTTACCCCTGCATACACCACACCTACTGAAGTATATGAAATATTGGGCAGGCATGCCTGGGGTGAAGTCCATCATCTGGAACAGGACAGGGAAACCAGAAGTAAAATAAAATAAAAGACAAGGTGGCTGGACTTCTCACCTGTGAGAGAAATTCCCAGTAGCAATCTCTAAGCCTACTTATTCACAAGCATAATGCAAGTACATAAGCATAATGCATAAGTACTGCTTATTCAAATATATTTAATCAGCTTGGTTATCTGGTCTCACAGCCTCTAGAAGATCTGAAGCAATAGAATTGAAGGTAGGGACAAGTTTCTAAAGCCAGTTTCCTTGAGAACAAGAAAAATGAATTCTGAAAACTTGCCAAATGCTAACCAAAACTTTTTTAAAATGTAGTAGCCTGGAGCCCTTACCATATGAGTCCTTGAAGTAATAGATAGTCATAATAAAGTCATTTAAATTGTTAGAACAGAAATGTGTTACACATTTTATATAAAAAATAAATTTCATCCAAATATTATTGTTTTTAGGTCAAGGATGTAAATAGGAAGTATCAGCAGGGAAAACAATCGTTTAAATACATTTCCTCTGTTGATAGTTTTAGCTAACTATCAATATTATCAAAACTATTGAGTTTTGACAATATTAATTTTTCATTATTAATCCTGAAAACTTAACCACATTAACTTTTAGTTTTTGACTTGCTGGACTTTACTCCATTATACATAATTTTTTTAATTGGGTGATCAAAATTGTGCCAAAGGCAAATTTTATATCAGGCAGTATTCAAACATCACTGACTAGCATAGGAAATGGCTTCTTGCACTATTTTAAAAAGAAGTTGGCAACTTTTAATGTTACCACTAATATTTTAACATAAAGTATGATCAGGAAGTGGAGAAGGCAATGGCACTCCACTCCAGTACTCTTGTCTGGAAAATCCCATGGACAGAGGAGCCTGGTAGGCTACAGTCCATGGGGTCACTAAGAGTCGGACACGACTGAGCGACTTCACTTTCACTTTTCCCTTTCAAGCACTGGAGAAGGAAATGGCAACTCACTCCAGTGTTCTTGCCTGGAGAATCCCAGGGACGGGGGAGCCTGGTGGGCTGCTGTCTGTGGGGTCGCACAGAGTCGGACACGACTGAAGTGACTTAGCAGCAGCAGCAGCAGCATGATGAGGAAGAAAAAGAACTAATTTTCTATAAACATGCAAACTCCTAAGAATTTCTACCCTAAGCATTTTTGTCTGAACAGGTTATGTTTCAACATACATTGACAACATTGGTTGACAGCCCTGGGAAGTTAGGAACTATGATGGCAGTGGATAGATAGCCAGGGAAAATTTCAAAAATATTAAATAGTGACTTAAGATTTTTAAAGGCATAGTTGTCTTCTGACTTTTATCTGTAGATTTTCTTGAATTTGGGGGCAAATCATTTGATCCCCAGAAGAATCCCAATCTCATTATGATTGACAGAACCCCAGAATGCAGATAACTGAATCCAGAATAAATCAGGAAGACACACCTCCACCAGAGTCCCCCCAACCTAAGTCCTGCAAACCAGAGTCCTTGGGAAACTCATGAATGAGGAGCAGACAAAACTTCACCTGAGACATGGGCCGATTTTTCTTTCATCCATTTCTTTCATTTCTTTGTTTACAGCATTACTCCAACGCATTCCCTATTTAGTATCAGACTCCTCTTATATATCCCAATTTCCTGGTAGCTCCATGCAGATTAGATCAATAGATGATCACTCTAGGACTATATTCTTCCCCTGAAGATTTTTGGTCTTTGTCCTCCATGGCCTCAGACAGACACGGAAAAATCATATAGTGGATATAGCACCTGAGTATTATGTCCAACCTAACTAAATGTGATCAACTCCTCAGCATCACAAACAACCCTGATCCCAACCCAGTCAAGAAAAAGGAGGTCAACACGTGGCATGTAATCTGGATCATCATGCCATTTAGAGTCAAATGAAAACCTCTGAGGGCTTCCCAGGTGGCTCAGTGGTAAAGATTCCACCTGCCAATGCAGGAGATGGGTTCAATCCCTGGGTCGGGAAGATTCACTCCAGTATTCTTGCCTGGATAATTCCATGAGCAGAGGAGCCTGGCAGGCTACATCCATGGGGTCACAAAGAATCAGACATAACTGAGCATACACATATGAAAAACTTTGAACACTCTAAGTAACAACAAGAACATGGTACCTCCTTATCTAAGTAACTCAAAACAAAACAATAAAGGAATCTTCATCACTTAAAGAAGTCCAACAAAGTTCTGATGGTTCTTAAGATATTTATTTCCATACTTTAATCCCCTAAATATGGACTTAGCCTATGCATTAACCACCTTTGTGCCCAAGTATCTCTCACCTTGAGTGATGTATGCATGGGTTCCCCCTCGCCATGAAAGGCCCAGAATTGTTTCATGGTCGCCCATCTTTATTTTTACAAAAACATAGTCTCTGCTTGTATCCACTTCATGGAGTCAGTATGCATACTACCAAGTGGATTTTTAAAAATACAATCCTGGAAATAAATACTACCAGAAATGCAAAGTATTGTTCTTCAAATTGATCTGCTTCTGAGGTTAATAAATGACTCTCTGAGAATAAATTTTTCAACCCTCTAAGATGAATAAAGTGAAGGACATCCCAGGACTCTGTAGCCAAAGTTCTTCTGGTAAATTACAGGGTGCCTTGAGAGAAGTTGCATTGTTTCATATGATGAAAAAATTAATTCCCAGAAAACAAATTTTTTTAATTTCACAAAGAGTGAAATAAGTGATAGAGAAGTAAAACATCTAATATAGCTTAAAAAGAAGAAGAAAAGGAAAATCTCTCATATTGTAAAACTACACCTATCAGGGCACTACCAAATATGCTTTTTCTCATTGTCCCCCCAATGTACTCATGGTTTAAAATATTATATTTTGTCTTTATGAAACTGTATTAATTTGAAAATAATTATTTTGTTTTTCTTTTTCCCTCTTTTTTAACTACAATCAATTAGACCTTGTCCTCAGTAAGGTGTTAACAATTTTATGTCAACTAAGAATTTGAAATTTTTGACAATCGGCATAAGGCAATTTATTTTATAAATTTATCAATTTATCAAAGCTAAATATTTTGTTTCTACTAAAAACATACGTATAATATTTTATAAGTGTATATATCTATATATTAAGCCATTTACTGTATTGAAATATGTATGGTAATATAATATAGCTTTTAAATATATAGCAAAAAATAACTTGCCAACCATAATTCCCTATCTTATCATCTCTCCGAGGCAGAAAACTGCACTGTACTCAATCTTCACTTTTTACAGAGGAAAATAAGTCCTAGGGTGATTACTGCCCTCTCCAAGATCAAACAACCATTAAAAATGGGATTTTCTTTTGTCCATAACACTTCTGGAACGAATCCCATCTACTTTCTATGTTCTGTGAATAAGCTCTTATTTTAAAAGAAGAGACTCACAAGAAAATTGTTTCTATCAAATGTCTGTCTCTCAGATCACCTCTTCTCTCCACTGTCCATGACTATTCCAGGAATAACTATTTACTCCATAATATAGCTTCCCTTGTATCTGTACCTTCTTCCATTTCACCACTGCATTATAACAATCATGCCTACTTTGGTCTGCCACCCCCTCTGTGGTTATGGGCTTTTTGATCTCTTTATCTTCAGCACTTACTGTACTTAGTTCTATGTTGATTTGGGATGGAAGCAGTTGGACTGAACAGGACACAATGTATTGTTTTGTTTCCTTTAAAACAAAACAAATATGCCAATACTTCCCAAATTAACATGTAAGGACTGATTTTTACCCTAGACTCTATACACAAACTATCTACTTGACATCTACTAGGGTATCTGAAGTGAAAGGTATCTGAAAGTCATCCCAAACTCCCAATATCCAACTAAGTGCTTGATTAGCATCACATCTAAATATGTTTCTTCCCATCCCAGCCGTTAACTAGGATACTAGAACAGCTGCCCTCTTTCCCTCACATGCCAATCAATAGGTATATTCTAGAGACCTACTTACAAAATCTTTCCTAAAACTGTTTATTTTTCCTTTGGTCTCACCCTAGCCAAGCCATTGTTCTTTCTTTCTTGAATTTTATTAGCCTGCTTGCTAATTTCTGCTTCTACTCTTGCTCCTATAAAATCCCTTCTCAGCAGAACTACCATTATGATCTTATGAAAACTACATTAGATCACACCACTCTTCTGAAAACCTTCTGATGGTTTATCATCTCACTTGGAATGACATCCAAGATCATCTCTAGTCAGTTACACAGCCTAACATGGTCTGCTCAGAAACTCATCACACACAACCCTCTCCGTCACTCACTGAATCCCTGCCATCCACTCTTCGTTTCTCAGACACAGCCAGCTAGTTCTTGCTTTAGAGTCTTTCCCTCAGTTGTTCCTCTACCTCAAATCTTCTTCCCTAGATCTCTTGACTGGCTGGCTTTTCCTTGCCATCAATTTTCAGCCTGATTATCACTTAGTTCAAGAGATCTCTCCCAATCATACAATGAAAATCCCTTTTCAGCCACTATTAATGAATTAATTTTGTTTATAATATCTCTGGTAATGACCAAGGACTGTCTTGTTAATGTATTTGTGTGCGTGTTTCTGGCTCTTGCTGGAATGTAAAGTCTCACTTGTTCAAAGCTTTGCTTCCTGCCTGGCTCATAAAAGGTGCTTCATGAATGTTTTTTGCTCAGTGCTGTTCATTTCATCTTCCTGCCTTGGCTATTGACAAGGTGAATGAAGTCCTGTGCTTCAGAGTCTCCCTGAAAAAGATTTGTCATCTACGGTCAAGAGATCTCTTCTCTTTTCCATCCTTGAGCGCCTACTCAATGTTCCTGTAATGACTGATTGTTAATGTGTAGTAACCTTTTGTCCCCAGCAGTTGCATCCTTTGGGCCCTGACATTGATTTTCCTCATCTTGGCGCCTGAAGAGCCAGAGTGATCCCTTTTGTCCCATTGCCCTGGCCATGTGCAGTGATACCCGCAGTGCAGGAGGTGGAAGGCACCGCTCTTCAGGTATCAGAAGGGGTGACCTTCCTGCCTGGCCCCAGCAGCGTGATGGCGGCTGAGTGCCAAGCCTGTGTGTGTGGCGCACGCAACATCCTGACCCTTCCCCAGAGTTGGCCTGGGGCTTGGGATGGGTAGTGACTGAGCTCCTGGGATCAGATTTACTTGTCCCACTAGGGAGCACTGGTAGAGAGGGTGGGAGAGACTGCAAAGTACTATGTCTGTTAAGTCTCAGAGATCACAAATGGAAACCAAAAAGAGAAAGAAAGGGAAAGAGAGAAACAGGATGGTCTCAGAAAAAAAATCAGCTCCCTCACCCATTTTACCCCACTGCCCCATGAAACCAGCTATTTGCTAATATGGTCCTACACTGGCTGAATTTCCATAAGGCCACTGTGACACTCCAGCTTTTTTCTCAAATTATGGAGCTGCTTTTAGATACCTAAGAGGCCATTCAGGGGTGCATGGTCATTCATTCATTGAACAGATATCTGCTACACCTGATGAACAGTCTGCTCTGATCAGTGGTATGGTAGTGACATCACTCGGAGAAGGCAATGGCACCCCACTCCAGTACTCTTGCCTGGAAAATCCCATGGATGGAGGGGCCTGGTGGGCTGCAGTCCAGGGGGTCACTAAGAGTCGGACACGACTGAGCGACTTCACTTTCACTTTTCACTTTCATGCATTGGAGAAGGAAATGGCAACCCACTCCAGTGTTCTTGCCTGGAGAATCCCAGGGATGGGGGCTCCTGGTGGGCTGCCATCTATGGGGTCGCACAGAGTCAGACACGACTGAAGTGACTTAGCAGCAGCAGCAGCAGCAGTGATATCACTCTTGGTCCAGGCTCATGTCTCAGTGCAGAAGATCCCAGAACAGCAGGGTATTGCCAGGTCTGACAAACTCAGAGGTAGTCTACAACCCCCAACAAGAGTTGAGCAAGCAGAACCCTAAAGAAAAGTTGATGATTAGAACTCATCTAAACCTTTGATGTAAGACTGAAGCCCAAATCTTCTGAGGAGTTCACTAGTCCCATACCACACTAATCTCACCAACAGTCCTTCTCCAGTCTTCAACAGAGGGGCTGAAGAATGGACAGTTCAGAGTGGTCCTATAATTATAGCTCCCCAAAGTTCTTTGAACAGAGCACCTTTCCCTCACCATCCTAATTCCCTGATGGTGAAGAAAGCCATTCTCTTACTTTCTTTTGATGCAGTCAATTTCTGCAATCTTCTCCAAGAACTGCAAAAGTCATTTCACACTCTCATAAGAAACCTTTGATTTCTCTAATTATAGAAACCATCTCATGGCAAAAGTAAAGAAATAAATAAAAGTCTTTTTGAAGTTGCTTTACCTTTTTCAGACCACAAGGATATTATTTAGAAAATTGATGAGAAACTTTAATGCCTTAAATGATGTTCATAAGTCCTGAAGAGGTGACAGAGTTTCCCAGAGTGCTTTTAATTACCAGCCAGGAGTGTGCTTCTTGGGCTTCCCTTGTAGCTCAGTTGATAAAGAATCTGCCTGTAACATAGGAGACCAGGGTTCGATTACTGAGTCCAGATGATCCTGTGGAGAAGGAAATGGCAACCCACTCCAGTATTCTTGCCTGGAGAATCACAGGAACAAAGGAGCCTGGCCTGGGGTTGCAAGAGTCAGACACGACTTAGCAACTAAACCGCCAGTGTGCTCCTTGCAAGGTCCTGAGGGACTGATTTACAGATGACGGTGTCTTACCAAGAAAGATTTGATACGTCAGCAGCTTACATCCTTTGATGGAAAGTGAGGAAATAGAGACTTTGAAGACAATTATTCTCTAGGAATAATTACATTGTAATGGGTTTCTAGAGAATTAAAGGGAAACTAGTTCAGTACTCAGTGTCTATGCCTGTTTATTTAGACCACACTAGTACTCAATGTCTATGGCTATCTATTTAGAACACACTAGAAAAAATTAATTTTATATTTTGTACAACTGGATCTGGAGAACCTTTCAGATCATCTGAAACTCATGTTAGAAGTTAGAACATGAGGAAGAGATAGGAACAGCCCAGTATTGAACAGAAGGGCCCATCAACTGATGTTCTCTGGGGTCCTGGAGTAACCTTTATGATTATTGACAGTGAAAAGCCATACTTTTTTTCTGTTCTCTGTAGTTTCTTTTTTATCTTTGTCTTCTTTTCCACCATCTCCTTGACCACTCCATACCCTTTGTTTTTCCTTACTTTTACCTCTCTTTTGCAAATGTTTTTATGAAGTATATAATTTACCATGTTGTATTAGTTTCAGGTGTACAGCAAAATTATTCAGTTATATATATATGTAATTTGTTTTATTTATATATATATATCTTCTTTAAATTCCTTTCCATTATAGGTTATTACAAGATATTGAATATAGTACCCTGTGCTATACAATAGGTCCTGTTGTCTATCTATTTGATATGTAGTAGTGTGTATCTGTTAATCCAAAACTCCTAATTTATCCCTCCTACACTTTTACCTCTCCTATCTTTTATCCTCTGTATATTACTTTCTGGCTCTACTGATGGCACACAAGGCTAAGTGGTGCCAGCTCCATGCAAAAGAGAGCAGGTGATTTGGAAGAGATGGTCATAACTGGCTTTTACTGAATGCCTGCTTTGCACCTGGACTTGTTCTACAGACTTTGCACAAGTGCTCTCATTTAATCCTCAGTTGTCCCAAGGGTTCAGTCTAATTTTTCCAACACTTTGGTTCTACTGGAGGATAAAAGCTCTTTCAGTTTTTGTTTTGTTTCTGAAAACTCTTTCCAAAGATCCTAAAAGAAAAGCTCCCAAGACGTGCCAACTTGAAGAAAATAGATGTCAGAGGTACATTTGACCCATGGGTTAGAGATAAGAAACAACTGTGTAGGTCCTGTAAGGAATTTCAAGTAGATTTCTATAACCAATCTTTTGTTTGCACATTTGTGCTCTTATAGGGAAATGTGACTTTACCAAGCATGTTAGCAGGGAAAAGTTCTAACCCTTCAATAATTTCAAGAAAACCAGCATATGGTTTAGGTCAAAAAGAGTACTTGGATTTTGCAACATCAAGTATCCCCTCTGAGGTTTCCCAAAATGCTGTGGCTATCCCCAACCGAACTTTCTTCTTATTTTTACCACAGAAATAATAGTGCTATTTCATCATTCATTGTGATCTTGACCGCTTGAGAGGTTCTCTAAGGAAGCTATCAAAGAAATGAGTACCTGCACTCTTAATGTAATATTGCAAAAATGAAATACAGAATTTACATGCATGATGGACATAAACAAAAACATTAAATAAAACAAAGCATCAATTATAATTGATGTAAGGACAAATGTATAGAGGGACAAACGGAATGGTTGGGATTAATTGGGTTTGGTCAGGCAAAGATTTAGAGTATTTCCTGTTATTTCAAATAAGTGAATTAATTTATTAATAAATTATTACTGAGGACAGGACTTGGGGAATATCCACAGAAGTTGAGCATCTGAAAGTCAGAATGATTTGCCCCAGGCTTTGAACTTTTCTCTCCTTAGGGACATTTCTGAAGAGCCAAGCCCTTCTGTCACTTTGTAACACCTTATAAAGAAGGTGTTATATAAAAGTGTTGTGAAATTTATAGGTTTACATTTCCCTAGTAGAAGGACTGTGAATATAAATGACGAGGTAACCAAATTTACCAAATGGAAGTAAAGCCAAGAAAAGGAGCTAAGGCAGAAAACAGAAAATGCCTGGCCCGCTAGAAACGTAGCTGTCCTCAACTTCATCTCCAATCTATTACCCCAGGTCAGAAATCAGCTGAAGACCAGATTTGGATTTCCCCACATGTATTGTACATATAAAAACTGACCCAAGTCATTTCCTTAACACTCGGAAACACTTAAGAATCTCTTTTTCCCATTTCTGGCCAAGCTGTTTAGAAAACCCAGATGCAGCTGGCACTGTGATACTGTAAGCAGCCTTGCTCCACAAGGAAAATATCCCTCTAATGTCTTGGGGAAATCGACTCATCTCCACTCACCAATTCTACACCATTGTTCCCTGGTTTTTCAGATCCAAGATTTAGGTCAGAGACAGCAGAGTTGCTGCTGCAATTATGATAAAATCACACAGAAACTATTCTGATCATCATTCATCTGTACCCTGAAGAGTTCCAGTGCATGGCAATGGCAGTCACACAGAATGGTACAGGTAAATCAAGTCAGTTTTAATAAGGAATGAAGTTATTTTCGGAGTGTAGCGTCTGGTTTGAGGAAACCATCCATTAATGAAGGGAGACCAGATGTTCACCTAATTTTTTTAAAAAAAATGTCTCTGTGCGCCATTTTCTTTCTCTGCAATCATACTGAGAGAAGAAGACCTTCAGTACTTTCTGGATGAAGGTTGTGGCAAAAATCTCAAGTCCAACCTGGTGGCTACAGTCATGACCACAGTGGGATAGAATATGGCTTAAAGGACACAGGATATAATCCTACCATGGAGAAAAAATATAGAAACAGGTGCTGGAAGTATCATAATTATTCTTTCCTTATGACTTGCCTCATGTAAGTGTTCATGATACAGCCATGGATACAGCCACGTATGGTTGCAATGTGTTGATCAAACCAAGTTCCTACTGCTTTATAGTACACCCAACCACACAGGAAGTGTAGAACAGTGTTAAGAGAGCCTGCTCTAGAGCCAACCTGCCTTGGTTCAAATCACTCTTCTAAAGCTTGGTAGTATCTGAATCTTGAGCAAATTAATTTCATAGGGAATCATGATTGTACCTACCTTATCTGGGTTCTTGTAAGGATAATATAAGGCATTTCATATAAAATTTGTAGTGCTGTACTGAGTATATAAGCAGTGAAAAGAGCATGCTTAAGCTCAAGGCTGTGAGAATCCAGGGCTTATGCTGTCATTATTGGTATAATTAGAAAATTACCTACTCTGGATTGAATGTTTGTGTCCTCGAAAAAATCTTATGTTGAAACCCTAATCCCAGTGTGATAAGTAACTGGGTTGTGAGAGTGGGGCCCCATAAATGAGATTATAAGAAAGACTTCAGAGACGTGATCTCTCCACCACATGAAGATGTAGTAAGAAGGTAGTGTTGGGAGCCTCACCTGACCCTAACCATGCTGACACCTTGATGATTTCAGGCTTCCAGACTTCAGAACTGTGAGAAATAAATTTCTGTTGTTTCAGCCATCCAGTCTGTCTTCAGCTTGAGCTAAGATGGGATCTAATTAAAATGATTAATTTATCTCTAAAGTCTCTTAAAACTCAGGCATTGCATGATTTGCCTTTCTTGGCTATCTAGGAATAAGAACTTTTCCTAAGCTGCCAAGTCACTAGCAACCCGATATCAAGTCACCAGAGAAAAGTGGTGAGAAGATTCTTAAAGTTTTAAAATCATTACAGCTAAACTTAAAAAAAAATCCTATCAGCAAATAAAAAATAATCAACAAAAATATAATTAATCATTCACATTATTTTGACAACATACAAACTCTAATATAGTTCATATTTTTTTGTTTTAAATAGATTTCTAGACATTGTCTAAATTGTCAAGGTACAAGAAAAAATTTAATGAAAAAAAGTTGGTTTTCATCATTATTAATCACAGACACTAACTGAGACCTGTCCTGTCCACAATTATATTTTAATACTACAATGCATCATACTTTATGATTAGCTGTATATGTGTTTGTTTCTCCACTAAATTTGTAAATAATTTTAAGGACAGGGACTATGGTTTTGTATATAAAGCACTTAGCATGAGACACTCAATAAATTATTAGCCACTCAGTAAATGCAGAAGGAAGGGAGGAAGGAAGAAAGAAAGGAAGGAAGGGTACATCCCAGGATTTTATACAAACTATGAAACAATGCTCCCTGCATTCTAAATTGAAAGACAAGCTGGAGCATTAAAGGCAAATAGTGATACAAGTTAAGTTATCTTAAAAATAAATAAAATGGATAAGAAATTCTGCTTTATTTAAATAAAAGAGGCAGTTGAAGTGGGGCACAAAGACTTCATGAAGAAAATGGGAGTTTTTTGGTTGAGATGAGTGGAAAAATCTTTCCCAATAAAGAGAAGAATAATGTGAGCAATAAATATTAGCTTTCTCATGCTGCTGAAACAAATTACCACAAACTTAATGCTTAAACACAAATGTTTTATCTTACAGTTTTGGAGTTTAGAAGTCTAAAATGAGGCCCATTAGGCCAAAATCAAAGTGTCTGCATTCCTTTCTGATGGCTCTAAAGAGAATGCAGTTTTTCCCATTTCTTTCTTTGAAAGGTTGCCCTCATTCCTTGGCTTGAGGGTTCTTCCTGTCTTCAAAGCTAACATTGGCTAGTTGAGTCTTTATCACATCTTATCAGTCTGACACCGACTCTCCTGCCTCTGTTGTCCACATGTAAGAACCCTTGTGATTACACTGCATCCATGTAGACAATCCAGAAGAGTCTCCCTATCTTAACATCAGATGATTAGCAACCTTAATTCCTTTTGCTACAGTAATTCCTCTTTGCCATGTAAACTAACTTATTCACAGGTTCTAGGGATTAGGATGTAGACATCTTTGGGAGGTCATTATTCTGCCTACCACACAGATCACTGTGCATCTAGCATGTATAGGAAACAATATGATTCCATAGGAATTTTGAGTGTTAAACGTAAGCTTGAGTGAGTTTACAAGGCTCGGTTAGTGGGAGCATGGTTTTGAAATGTTGAATGACCAACAAAGGGATTTAGACTGTTTCTTTAGGTAATAATTCTGTGTCACGTTACTACTAATATCTCCCATCACTTGTTATTTGTTACACATTAGAAAATGATATGCACATTAGGAAATATCCTAACTTTTAAAGATAATTAAGACTTCACTAAACTTTTTTGAATGACTAATGAGAAACTTAAAAAATACATTTTAGAAGTAGCTCAATCAATTTACTCCTCAAACTTTGAAAGCAAAGAAGTAATAAAACATAAAAAGGTATTTTTAAAAGCCTAGTTGCAGATGGTTCTGGAGTTGACTCCTTATATTCTAATCCAGACACACAGATATAAGAGCATCAAGATATGTGAACATATGCAAGTCAAAGGTAGGTATTTTTGCCTTGCACTCAAAATAGGCAACAGGACATGAATGTCCCAAGCAAAAATGTGTAAGAGGACAAAGAATGCAAGAAATCTCAGGGTCAGACTGTTGAATGGATTAAGGGAGAAGATCATGGAGGACAGAAAATAGCAGGTCCCAGTGGCCTGGAGAAGAAAATAGAGCAGAACCCATGGTAACCACCTCTTAGAGACAGAAAGATGTGCAATCATTTTTAGATACTTATGGAATAGAAAGAGCAAATTTTAGTTATAATTCAAATGTGGGATGGAAAAGAAGGTTACGAAGAAACTCTTAGAGAGTCTTTAGATGGTAAAGATTTCATACATGCATCAGTGTTGCCAATTATTCTAGTGTGTTAGGCTTTCTTTCCTTGATGATACTGCTGTTATCTTCTAGCAGCACTACATACCACAAAAGAGGGTGGGGGGGTTCAGTTGGAATTCCTGTACCATACTACACAGAGAATGTGTTGTATATTGTTTATATACATTAAATAGCCTCACCTTTACTTATTTTTTAATGACTATTTTCTGTCAAGCCATTTCCCTGAGTACTTTTCTAATTCCTTTTTATTTTTTTTTATTAAAAAAATGGTTTTGCTTGTTTGTTTTGGTTGCACCGCATGGCAACCCTTGCCCCCTTCAGTGGAAGTGTGGAGTCTTCACCATCGGGCCTCCAGGGAAGTCGCACCTCACCTTTCCTTTTTCCCCTTGATTCTCCAGAGGAGAAGAGGTTCTAAAATTACCTTAAAAGTTACTATGATATATATTCACTTTTAATCCATTATCTTACAGCTTTCCCTTTCTTGTTTCTTAGTTACTCCTGTATATGGTAGGAAATATAAGCGTTCATCAGTGTAGAAAGCACTTAGCCTTACAAAGAATCAGGAAAGACAAAGGGGAAAAAATACAGCCACCTGTGTTTCCAATTACCAGCAGATGCTTCCATTTATTCTAAGCGTTCTTATTCGGTTAACTGTACAAATTCTTAATCATATAAATGTGATAGTGTTCCAACCTCATGCTCTTGATTACCCTTGTCTTCCAGTTGATTTCACATGCCTCTTGCTTCTGGTATCACTTTCCCATGAATGCTATGTCTGAAGCTGCCTGAACTCCAGGTGATACGGGATAAAGAATGCAGCCTGCTGCAGAGTTTATCTTTTTTGTTTTGTTTTATATTTCACTGTGACATTGCAGTACATTTCTCTGAGTCAGCAGCACCGTGGACTACTCGCTGGTTATAGCTCCATGAATGCCTACTTTCTTTCCATCTTTGCTTTGTGGAGTCATCTGGTCACCATTCATTCACGCCTGGAGTATTTCAGTGGGAAAGATTACCAGGCTTCATCTGAAGACTGCTTTACATAGACCTTTAATAAATCAAATGAAGGAGTACATCTTGGTGAGAATACCCATGATAATGGAGATCAAAGACTCAGAGCCTTGCCTGTATTTCAATCATTCTGAAAATAACAATAGACCCTGGTGACTCAGTGGTGAAGAATCTGCCTGCCAATGCAGGCAATTCAGGAGACACAAGTTCAGTCCTTGGGTTGGGAAGATCCCCGGGAGAAGAAAACGGCAACCTATTGCAGTATTCTTGCCTGGGAAATTCCATGGCCAGAGGAAGCTGGTAGTCTACAGTCCATGGGGTCACAAAGAATCGGATACAACTGAGACTGGGCACATGCACACACCACAACAAAATACTGGAAAAGGCGGGGGGGGGGTGTGTGTGTGGCAAAACTAGGTTTATGTAAATTTTGCTTGAAATTTCAAAACAGCCATTTGGCTTTGGCTTTGACTCCATTGTATATATATTCTTTCTCACAGGGGCCCATACTGTTTACTCAACCTTATTTTTAAAGTTAACTCATAAGGGAAAAGAAATTAATGAAACAAAATTTAAAAGCCAAGTAGTGGTTCAATATCATGAGTGCCCCTGGATATAGCCCTTGCTCTTATATTGCAGCTCTGGCTGCTTATTTCCAGTTGAGAGTAGTTATCCTGAGCCACTATTGATTGTTTTCAAAAGTCTTAATACATGTTCCTGTAAAGAAGGGTACTTTTGCTTCATTTTCTTTCATAACTAACATGGAAGAGGCAGAAGATATCTGCCACTTAGTAGGCCTCTCACCTTGCATCCCAGTGTGGACTGCAGACCAGCAGCTTTATCATCCCCATGGAACTTCCTAGAAATTCAGGGTCTCAGGCCCCACCCAGACCTGCCCAAACCAAATCTTCATTTTAATAGAATCTCCAAGTGATCTGTGTGCATACTAACATCTGAGAAGAATTGCTGTAGAATAGCATCTGAGAGACACCTTTTGGCATAGATATTTAATGTAATTCATAATCACCAGGAGGTAACATGTGAAAGAGGGAAAAATAAATAATAATTTGAGGAGGCAGTAGGATTACACTTCATACACATATAGTTGAAATTTCCTTCTTCCAAATTGACTTTGAACTCCATAATCATAAACATAACTGAATGCCAAAGGGAAAAAAAATAAATGCTCTTAGAAGGTTTTATTCCTTACCATTTTCTCACTTTCCTTTTATGTTGTTTATACTAATAATATTTCTATATCTTATTAGTGATCTAGTTTATTTTGATTATATTAAGAAGGAAAAAAAAATCTCACTCGGGCATTTCCCAGCAGGTCTTTGAGGATGTCTGGACAATCTCCCCTCCAGCCTTCTTGAGGTCTTCTTAGTTCTTGAGAGTTCTTAGTTGAGAGTTCTTAGTTCTTAGTCTTCCCAGTTCTTGAGAGCTTCCAGAACCCATGTAAGTAAAGCATATTTCAGACTTTGTTTAAGCCACTTTTGAAACATTCTACTTGGTTTTATGTACTATACTACCTTGAAAAACATTTGTGAATTCAACGGAGATGAGCTAGGAGCTATCAAAATTATGAAAATATTTGAGGATTATAGATCCCCAAGAAAAAGATTGGAAGCACATGTGATTTGTTAAGAGAAACGAAGCCAGGGGGAGGCCTGAGACACATGTTCATCACCACAGCCTACAACACAAAGCTTTACAGCTCATGAACATCAAATACAACCATTAGTCACTGCGGCCGGAAATTGAAATTCTAATCACAGAAACGGATACAGTATTAACCAGAACACTAAATTACCCATGGTAAAGATGGCGCAGGCTTACACTCTAGACATGATTCATAACTGTTATCATACCTCCCAAATGCAGTTACAATGAATATTTATCCTACTGAGTTTCTTTTAACACATATTTTGTCATTCATCTATGCTCATTCACATTCAATCATTTTTCCCACCTCTCCCTACCTTTGTATCATTAAATCCCTGCCTATGTCTCCCCTGGGGCCACTCTCCAATACTCTCTCCAATACCCTGTCTCTGACTTCCTCTACTCCTGCATCTTCATGCAAAGCATGAATTTCCAAAGTGGGACCTAATTCAAGGATGGGGAGTTTGATTTTCAGTTTTTCTTATAGATCTCAGGAAAGCAAAACCAAAATTTCAGTTTGGATAAATTGTCAATTATGATTTCTTATAGCTTAAAAATATCATTTAAAATTTTTCAGCACATTATTGCTTACTTAATCTTTATTTAATCTTATTTTATCCTTACAAATAAGATAAGAGGCATGATGGATAAGGTTGTTATTGGTACCATACCCTTTTGTAAATGGGCTTCCCTGGTGGCTCAGGTAGTAAAGAATATGCCTGCAATGCAGAAGACCTGGGTTCTTCTATTCCTGGGTTAGGAAGATCCCCTGGAGGAGGACATGGCAACCCACTCCAGTATTTTTGCCTGGAGAATCCACATGGACAGAGGAGCCTAGCAAGCTACAGTCCATAGGGTCACAAAGAGTTGGACATGACTGAGTGACTAAGCACACACCATTTGTAGATAAATCTCTAAGTTTGAGGCAAAGCTCAGTAGTGAGACTGAAATACAGTTTTTGTAACCCTAAGGCATTAATAGTAGTCTTGAAGGACTTCTTGGATATTTCATCATTATAGTTATTTTTGAAGAAGGTGACACACCTGCGAACATGAAATTATGAAAAGTGTACCACCACTTACAATCTTTGACAATCAGAAATAAGTGTCCCTGGTAGTCCAGTGGTTGAGACTCTGCACTCCAAATGCAGAAGGCATGGATATGAGCCCTGGTTGGGGAGCTAAGATCCTGCATGTGGCATAGCGTGACCAAAAAAAAAAGAAAGAAGTTCTGAAATCCCAGAAAGTTTTCAGTCAGAGGATGCCGTGGTCACATAGCAAAGCATCAGATCATGGAGAGAGCGGGGAGGGGGAGCCAGGTGGAGAAAATCAAGTCTTCCAGTCATTTTGTTCTCAACCTCTGTGTTATTGGACTCTTTTTTTTTTTTTTTTTGCAGGTTAACTGTCAGCGACAGGAAACTTAGCATTACCTAGATATCTGAGAACCAGGATAGAGGTCTGTTGCCAGCTAAAACCCTGGTTTCTTTCTTTAAATGTCCAAAGAAAAGTAACAGAAGACATCATAATGCACAGTGAAAACTCAAAACGGGGTGGGGAAGGCCAGACAGGTTCCAGTGCCTGAGAAAGGACCCAGGGGCTGGTAAAGAGATTCTCTCCTCTGCTGTTCCTCTGGCTGTTAATACATATTTGCAAAGTGAATAAGGGAATGATTGGTTGTAGTTTAGAAACCTGTTGTGAAATCACACTATGAATCTGTCAGCTCAGCCTCCTTCTACCTCCCCCCACCTCGCCTCTCCTCATCTTGCCCCACCCCTCTCCTCCTTTCCCACGTGATGGTGGAAATATGTGCTGCCTTCTATGGTCGGTCTGTAGACCAAGTCCTTTTCCCTACATGCTGGCATGATTCCTCAAGATTAGTTAAGGCCAAAGTTATTACATTTCTATGTCTCCTGAAGGACACTGTAAATTGTTTGAGCTTCTTCTACTTAGACTACCTTAAACAAAGTTGAAAGACCTGTTTTTCCTCCTTCGCTCATTGTGAATTGCATTTGTGAAACCCTGGGTGGTCGTGTGTGTGTGTGTGTGTGTGTGTGTGTGTGTGTGTATTTATACATCCTACATCCGTATTTGAACTGATGGAGAGAAAAGCCCAGGGCAAAATGAATAAATTCGCTCAACAGTCTCAAATTTTTCTTCAAATATAGAAACAGGATGGGAGTTAATAAGTATTTAAAGTACTTGCAAAATACCTTAGTGAGAAGACTTTGATTAATTAAAATGAAGTTTTGTGAGAATCTAATCTAAAATTTAAATGAATGTGCATTTCTGTTTCCATTTTTTTAATGTACATTCTCTAGAATGATTAGAAATATTTAATATTGTTAATATTTTCTTTTTAAAGTTGTGTATAATAAGGGCTTAGCAGCCTATCAACTAGAACAGCCATAAATCCACAAGATTTTTACAAAGCCCCCAGAACACCAGAAATTCTTCAAGAAGATCCAGGTTCTAAAACATTATGTTTCCAAATCTTTTTTCTTGGTCGTATACTTTAGCATTGTGGTTATCAGTTCTTTTCTTTATAGCTGCAAACACACAACAAAGTTTGATATTTTAGGAATCCATTGGAACAAGCTGTTTTGATTTTGTTAATTCTCATGACATTTCTTTCATACAAGAAGAGAACTATGCTACTTTCCTCTTCATGGGAAGTTAGGTTGACTCACATGCTTGAAAAAAAAAAAGAGCTTATTTTGAAAGTCTATCTTATAATTTCCTGTTTGTAGCATATTAAGTACTGATATTAAGACTTAGAAGAATCCTTACAAGTCACACAGATGAGACCTCTTTGCTCTGAGTCCTCTGGGCACAGACCCTCCCCATTAGCCCCTTCTCCCCTTTCCTGGTATAGTGATCAGTGGATGATGTAAGGGAAAAATCATAGGTTTACAGGCACACTCTTCTGAAGTAACTATCTGAAAGATAAAAGAGATGCTAGTCTACAAAATGGGACACAGCCACCTTTTAGAAGATTTGTGAGGGATAGTAGTTTTAGCCCAAGTGCTAGCATCTCATCAGTTTGTCCCAATCTCTTGAACCTGTAGTTGAGCCAAAACTCTCCTGAGCCAAGCTTTCTCGCAAGATTTCCTGTACTTCCTGTTTCTATGTGAGCCAGAAATACCATGAGAATGACCTTCCTTGTGGTATTTCTGCACTTCTACCGTGGAATGAAGATAATCCCATATTGGGGAGAATTTTTGTTTTTAATTGTACAGTATTTTTAATTTCCAAATATTCTAATGAAGAAGATTCCTCTTTGAGGATAAAAACTTGAGATGGTATTTTCCTGGCCTTAATTTATTTCGACTATGAAGTATTCATGTTCAATGATTCAACATTTTATAACTTCTCTAAGGTATTTTTACACGGAAATATGTAAAATTATATAGAGAATACAGTGGAAACTTATATCCTAGGATTTTTTTAAAAGGTCATTCTTAAAGGAATATGCAATGAAGAGTTATATTCTTAATACATTAGTGTATGTATCATATTATATCATATATTTGTTTTCTTTGTTCTTAACCCCTTTGTTCCAAGGGTCAGGATATCCTGATGCTAAGTACTATTACAAAATAACTGAACAAAAATAAAAATAGTCAAACACTTAGGAAACTCTTCGGTTGTTATGTCAAGGAAGTTTGTGACTGAGGAGTGAGTATAAGACACTATTCAGGAAATATGCTAGTAGAGGACAACAGCCTCCATGTGCTTATTAAATAAAATTGTCTCAATTCTAGAGAGCTTGAATGCCCCCAACCTGATGGAAAGGTAAGATAAGAACTGGGAGGGCTGTCAAAAGTGGTAGAACTATCAGACTGAGGCTTAAATCCCTTCATCTCTTAACAAAGAGGGAAGTTAAAAAAGGCACATCTTTCTCATAAGTGGGTCATTGATTATTTCCTAATTGGGTTGAATGAATATCTGGTTGTTATAGGAAGAGATGCTTGATCAATATTTTAATCATGAAACTCACAAGCAGCAGTGTCCTAAATGTGTTTTATTGTTGTTTCTTGTCCTTAAAAATGTTGACCCTTCTTCACCCATTACGAAAGGTTTGCCAGCGTACTTTTCCATCCAGAAAAAAGAAAAGCCACTTAATTCACTGTAGAAAACTAAACTTCTCACCCATGGGTTTAGAGGAATAATCGTAATAACAATAACAACAGGACAGTAGCTTTTGCTAGTTTCAACTTTTAAAACATGAGGTGAAGGAGATGAAAATAATACGTACCCTACGATGGTCCTTATCCTCTCCCCTAAAGAAACAGCAAATGACTGTTTAATAAAACAGCCCCAAAAGGAAAGCAGAACAGGAGCAACAGATTGTACATCAACAAAATAAAATGCCAAGCAAAAGAAAGCCCTTTGCAATGCTGAGACATGAAAAGGAAAGATGGGATTGTTACAATGGCCTCCCCAAGAAAATAGGAGTTAGCTACGTGAATGTCCAAGTTCAAATTGCTCCTACCAACCCAATTTGCTGGCAAAATACCACCTCACTTTCATTTGTGTCAAGGCTTTTCACACTAGCTCCAGGGGACAACCCCTCTGCTGTGCGAGTTCTCACTTCTAGGCTGAGCGCCTCCATCTCTGAACCTCGGGATCCAAGACACGCGGCCCCTGATTGTCCTCAACTCAACCACTGTCAGGTGGGGGGTGCCGTTTGTGGCCCAAATGTCATGTCCCCAGCGCTCTGTCTCTGGAAAGCAAATCTTCAACACTTTCTTTTTGCTGCCATTTATGTCCCCAATGGATCTGCTTTAAAATTATTATTCCATCCCAAGTGATGTGTCCAGACTTTGCAACCTCACCGCACGTTTGCATGAGGATCTGGATGCTTCCCCAAGTCACTTCTTTCAAAGTTAGCTCTGGAATGTGATTCACTGTTATTTCCCTTCCAGCTGAAGGGCAGCTGAGGTTACAAAGGGATTGGACTAATAGTCCAAAATTCAGTTAAGTTTGCTGAGAACCAAGTGACAGCGGAGAGAGAGAGTTATGGAGGAGGGGAGTGTGTGAACTGTGGTCCTGGGGAGCAACCCAAGAGCCTTTCGAATAACCCCAGCTCAGTGCAGACTGTGGTGGACCGGCAAGGTGGCCCCTGGCCAGACCTTCCAGAAAGGAGCAGCTGCGAATCGGTCCTGCCAGTGCTCAGCCTCCCATTTTCTTCTTGAGGGCTGGAGCTGGGGAAACTTCTAGGTTTCCTGCACCACGAGGGTGACTCCTTACCTGACACCTTCAGGTAAGCGGCCTCTGGAGTACCCCTCTGAGAGGCTGGCCAAGGGGAGCCCCCCCACCTCTTGGCCTGAAGTCCTTAAGGACTAAACAAGCCACTTGACAAACTTTGACAAGCACCAAAAGAGAACTGAGAACAAATAAATCGGAAGAAGATAAAAAGCAAAGGCTAAAACCTCCATGGCTTTTTTCCCCCCCCTCTGCTGTCCTTCCAGCTGTAGCCTGGGATTAATTAAATGCTGCGAAGTCAGTGCCTGAGAGAGAAGGAGGTGGGGAAATGCTTTCTCTCTCTAAGGAAGGAGGACAGGAACCGTTCTCACCAGTGAGAAACCTTGGGAAGTGAGTCGCTCTCATCGTCAGTGTTTGTGGAGGGACTGGAGGGACGGGGCGGGGGGGGGCTGTGCCAGGCTGGAGGAGGCTTGCCTTTCTGAAGCTGGAGAGGATTTTCCGGGGCTTCGCCTTCCCCTGCCTGGGAAGAATTTCCCCTCTGGTAGCAGTAGCCGCCGCGGCGGCGGCGGCAGCAGCAGCAGCCCGACCTCCTCTTCTGGGGACCAGGGCAGAATGCCTGTGCTCGAGCGCTATTTCCACTCGGCAGAGCTGGGCAGAAGGTGGACGGCCCCAGAAGGTGAGCTGCCCGCCCCCCTGGGCAGCCGGCCGGGGTGCCAGCAGGGGCCGCTGCCCTGGAACTTGCCAGAGATGATCAGGATGGTAAAGCTGGTCTGGAAATCCAAAAGTGAGCTGCAGGCGACCAAACAGAGAGGCATTCTGGAGAATGAAGATGCTCTCCACAGCATTCCAGGTAAACGGACTGGGAGGTGTGAGAGGTACCAGGGCCAAGTCTGAGGACTTTCAAGTCCCTTCCTTGGAGAGCCCAAGATATAAAAATGGGAAAAGGAAGGAAGGCAAACTGTACAGCATAGGGCCCAAGGGCTGTGATTAATGAATGTTTGCTCTTTTATTGAAATGCATCTTAAAATTAAGAGTGATGTGGCAGGAAGAGCATGAATAGTGGAAAATCAAGAAATCTGGGATCTGGGCTTAAGCTTTCATTTGATTGTCCCGTGGCTTAAGTGAAATTTCCTAAGCTTCAGTCCTGATAAGGAAGAGAAGAAATTGGGCACTTCTTAATGTCTATCCTGTCTCTGCAATTTCTTGTTGATAAGCCAGTTGTCTCTGAGAGAATATTCTTCTTAGGTTGCTTTTTTGTAATGCTTTATGCAAAATATATTTTCTCATTTTCTCATGGTTTACAGCATGTAAACCATGTATTCATGTTCCCAGGAATGAGTTTGAACTGAAAATTTTTTATGTCGTGAGAAAGTTGATAAACTGCCTTGCCTCAATTTCCCCTTTTGACAAATGACAATAATATAAATTTCCCCATTGATATTAGGAAAAATCAGCTCACAAATGTGGAAATGATGATTCATAGGAGCTTTGTCACATCATAAGAATGTGCTGTGTTTGGGACAGTTGAGAACTTTGCTATATTTTTAACAGTGGGGACCACAGCACAAACACATTTAGGATCCCTTTGGAGGATCCCAAGGGACTCTGATAACACTGTCAACTAAAAATGCAGGGTGTGCTTTTCCTTAGGGAATATGTTGGTAGATATTTGGAAAGTGGTGGTTCACTTTAGAAGAACGAATGTGAGCATGTGTTTATGCATTTGAAGTCTTGGCTAGCCCGATGCGTGGAATCCTGACATGCCATTGGTGGTGAGAGATGGGGAACTAGATGGAAAAGCTATACCAAAAATTACCTCTTCTTCTCATGGAAAGAGACTAGGAAATCAAAACTCAGCTAATTTTGTTTTTAATCATTTATGCAGAAACTTTTTTAAGTTGCCTAATAATCTAAAGAGAACATTATTAAAAAATAATGCTCTGGGCAGGAGGAAAACAGATTTGAAAGGAATTAAAAAAACAAAAAGTGTTGGTCTCTAGTAAACAATGAATACTTAGGAAAGAGAAGGAAACCCATGAGACTGAGGTTTATGTGGCATTTGGGAGATGGATGCCCAAGGAAATGGGTCTTGGTCAGAAAAAATGAGGTAATTCTAAAGCCATCCCATATTTCATGTGAGTTCAATAAAAATGGAAAAACCCACCTGGGCAGAAAACTTAACTATGACACTTCAACTTTAACCGCTCTTGGTTTGTTTCAGTCTAGTGAATGATTAAAATGCATATTTCAAATTACAACTTTGGTAAAACTAGTTAATCTAACAGATGTTAGTTTGTCTGTAGAGATATGTGTATGTTATTATTTATATTATGTGCTAGTGGGCATCTAATTCCTGAAAAAGCAATACTATAGAGAGAAAGCAAAAGCCCTACAACTTTTTATCACTTAAAGTTACATTTTTCTGGATGTTGTGAAGTTGAGCTAAATGAGTCTCATTGTGCCTGTGGGCCCCTAACCTCTCGCTCAGTGGAATATAGATCAGTGGCCATGCTGGTTCCCAGGGAGGCTGCTCCCTCCTCTGCTGGTACCCTTGTCCTGCCTGCCAGGAAGCAAGATCTATTTCAGCAACTCCCCAAAAGCTGCCTGTTTGCCTTCTCGTCTTCCTTCCGTGCCTTCCCAGCCTCAAGGAGATGATGGGCTCACAGTTTCTGACATGGACAGAAAGCCATTTTTCATCCATATACGCAGCGTGAGTCCATATGATGAAGCCCCAAAGGCGAGTTGCTTCACTTTCCAAATTGTCTTATTCGTTCTCTCATCTTGTTGCTGAGGCTATGTTCCCTCCTCTCATCAAGTGCTCTGTGCCATTCTCACCCTACCAGCATGATGGTGAGGGACTCAGGAGCACGTGTAGATTATTTCCAAAAGTCTAGCATCTTTCTATTTTTAGAAGGACTTGGTTTAAACTGGCTTCAGATTGTGTACGGGGTTTAAGTAGAAGGTTCTTCAAAAAACACCAAGACACCTCGTGCTCACTTACTGTCCTTCTCTGTTTTTCTCAGATCTGACCCTAGCCTTAGAATCCTCAGACAATTTAGAAATATTTTGACAACATGGAACAATCTCTGTTCCTCCACAGAAATTGCCCCTGAGACTTACCTTATGCTTGGAATGTCTTTTTGACATAGGCAACTGAAAATTTTCATTAAATCTACAAAATCCAGCTCACACATCCCTTTCTTTACAATGGCTTTTCTGCTATCCACCCCCACCCCTTAATCTTCCTCCACAGGCATCTATTCCCTGTCTTTCATTCTCTTTACCTGTAAGAACTTCACATATTGCATTTCTAGTACACAACGTTGGCCATGCTAGTAACAAAAAACAGGAAAATTAAATACCATAACATTCTATGTATATTTCAACGGCGTGTGGTAACAGATAAATAAGTTTACATTTCTGAAAACCATGAAACTGCAGGAATTCTGAAGAGAATCAACAGTCTAGAGAACGTTAGAGACTGAAGTCACCGTTTCTTAGTAAGCTGAATTTAACAGTGAAAGTTCTGGCTTTTCTTTTCCTTAGTGAAGGACATCCTTATTTGCACTCGTACTTCTTAGTCAAGACTGGAACTTTGTTTCATAAGTGAAATAGAAAATTTCTCTGAGATTTTGCTTAGGTAATAAATGGAGAAAGCAAAAGGATTTGTGGAAAGATAAATGCATACATAAGTTTTCATGAGAAATATTTAAGATGACTGATGGAAGACAGAGAGGAACAAGGTCTCCTGAAGAGAGCAAGCAAGTTCTACAAAGGAGATCATATGTGGGAATATCTTTGCTAGAGACTAATGCAACTTTTAAAGCAATGGGTTGGATTTTGCTTGTTTTTTAAGTCTTTATTTAACAGAAAAGGACCAAAGGGTAAATGACACGGAAGTACTAATTTTTACCTTTTTTTAATTTGAGTATAATTGCTTTGCTAAGGTTTCTGCTGTACATCAGCCTGGGTCAACTACATGTGTACATTTATCCCCTCTCTCTTAAGCCTCCCTCCCACCCCACTGTATGTCATCACAGAGCACTGAGCTGAACTCCGTGCTATACAGCAGCTTCCCACTAGCTATCTATTTTACACATGGTCATGTATATAAATCAATGCTACTCTCTCATTTGGTCCCACCCTCTCCTTCCCACCCACTGTCCTCCACCCTCCAACCCCCATCCCCGTGTCCAGAAGACTGGTCTTAAAAAAAAAGGAAAAAAATCAATAGGTTGGGGGATGGAGTGGGGGTTGATAGGAGAAAGAGAGAGTCAGCTTCACACATGTGGGGGCGTGCTTCTAGGCATGGCCCCAGGAGCTGGACAATTGGCAGAGGCGCTGCTTGCCCCAGAGTGGGACTCTGGAATGTATCGGCATGCTCAGATTTGGAGTTTTATATCAGCTACTTAACTTGTACGCAAGTATTTAATTTTATTAACACTCATCATTTTCGCTTTATGAAGCAAATGAAGCATGCCCTAATTGTCTGGTTAACACAAATGGGGCAAACAGTAATTTAGAGACTAAACAACTTGTCCAGACTTTCACATTGTGTCAGAATCAGACCATCTCAATCTTCCCAATTCTAGTCCATAAAACTAACGTGATCAAGACACAAGCTGGGTAATTTAAATTTAAACCAAGGCATTGTTTTATGGATTATATATTGATGAGCAAACACGGGGACTCGGGAGGCAAGATAAACCTTGGTCCAAGCAGAAAAAATAAAATTACCACGCAAAATAAGTCAAAGAATTGTGCCTCCTTTACATTTTTAAACTCATTTTGTGGGCTTCAGGTTTAAGTCAAGGTTCCAGTGCTGGGAAGATTCCCAGGGGGAGATGCCCCATCTATTATCAGTAGAAAATAAGCTTTCAAGCATGGTGGTGACAGCATGCCCAGAAGAGGGGAGTGGGGAGAAGTAAGAAGGACAGAAAATAAATAAATGGTTTCTTAAATGCTGTGAGTGCAAATATTATTCTAATTGTGATTCTAGTCAGCAACTTAAGACTAGACATCCCCTAGCAGGACTTGGTCTTAGTTGAATAAATAATTTGATTTCAGAATTCAACTAAATAACTGCAAGCTCTGCAGCTGTGGAACTTACCTTTCATTTTGAGATCTATGATCTAAATTTTACATTATGTTTTACTTATTCATTAAGCTTGTTTCCATTTCAATAACCTTTGGTACAGAAATATGTAAAACATACACCTCCCTCAAAAAGAAAAAAGCATTCATTTTCCCCATAGCCATTATAACGTGTCCTATCTTCAAGGAGAATAAAAATGTCAGAAATTTGCTTTATACTGAGCTCTGAAAATTGAATGACTTCAGAAAAGAAAATATCTAAAAACAATTCACCAATTCCAGAAAATAAAATTCAAATTGACAAAGGGGCTATTTTTAAATATCTCAAGTATCAAGCATGATATACATTGAATATATTGAAGACTGAAATTTTTATTATTATAAAACAAGGAGCATTTATTAGGCTGTAATATATACCAGGAACTGTGGTAAGTGCCAAAGATTCACGGAGCAATCAAACTTACTGGAAGAACAATCATGAATTTATGAATCAGAATTCCATCTTGAACTTCACTTTGAAAACAAGCATTTGTTAGTTTAAACCTCTATGTCAACTCAAAGTATTGCCTATAAAAACTGGCCAGTAAAATTCAAAAACTCTAGTAAAAAATTCAAGCATACTTTCAAATACTCCTCATTATTAATGATTTCATTCAAAGCAGGACAAATTGCTTTGATCAAAGAATCAATTAGTCTTAATGGTAGATAACTTGACATTAATCCATAACATTTTTCTGTGTTCTTGTAGACAGTAGCCTCCTCTCAATCTGCTGTTGTTGTTTAGTTGCTAAGTCATGTCCGACTCCTTTGTGACCCCGGGGATGGTAGCCCATCAGGCTCCTCTGTCCATGGGATTTACCAGGCAAGAATACTGGAGTGGGCTGCCGTTTTCTTCTCCAGGGAATCCACAAATCCACATCTCCCACATTGGCAGGCAGATTCTTTACCACTGAGCCACCAGGGAAGGCCACTCAATCTGTAGCTACTGGATAATAATTATTGACTAGTCAATCTGGTCTTTAAATGTGAATGCAAAATTGAATGAAAACTGGGACACATCATCTCACTTTGAACTAAACCTGTTCTTCGTCTGATTTCCTAGTTTTCATAAGTGGCGTCACGCCTGCAGAAACCCAGGTTCAAAGCTTCTCCCTTCAGCTCCCCAAGTCCAGTTGTCTCCAAGTCCATAAAATAAGTTAAGAGTACCAGGGTGTCATTGTAGTGTTGAGATTTTTAAAAGTTTAAGACCTGCCTCTCTGTTGTGAACTGTGTAAACTGTACAAATTACTTCACTTTTCTGCGCCTCCATTTCCCCTCCTTTAAAAAAGGGAGTTAAAACAGCAACCTCTGCAAAAGGTGAAGATTAAATGAGATGATATAAAAAAGTACCTAAAAAAGAGCCTATATCCTACCCTATTCTCAATAAGTGTTCACTATCATAATTATTGATATTGCTGCTATTTCCTCAACAACTTACATCCATTGCGTTCTTTCTATTCCATTACATGACCCTGAGCTAAACCTCAGGTTGTTTGGTCTATTATATTCCAATAGCCTCCAATGCCAGTACTCTCTTTGTGCCCCTTCTTTGTCCTCTGTCATTTTGATAAATAACATCAAAAGAAAAATCAGAATACACCCCCCTTTCAAAATCATTCAGTGGTTTTCCATTGCCTATGAAGATAATCCAAATTCTATTATTCTGCATCCAAAGCTCTCCACACTCTGAAACTAGCTCACTTTCCCCACCTTGTTTGTCATTATTGCCCTCTAAGCCCTTGTATTCCACTGTGACAGGACAAGCATCCCACAGCTTCCAACTTGCTTTCTGCTTATCGTTGCAAATGCCTAAAATTACTTTACTTGCCTCCATATCCCCAATTCCTGCCATCACTGAAGACCACACTCATATGCCATACCCCCCACAAAGCCTCTCTTCAGTTCACTGAGGAAGTGTGCCTTTCTCTTCTGAAGTCTTACTGAACTTTCTTTGTATTTATTTCACAGGCAAATCACTTTTTTATTTTATTATAATTAATGTGTATTTTCTTCCTTCTCTCCTAGATTTTCAGCTTTTTGAGAATCTGGAGAACATTCTATTTTCTTTGTGTTCTCCCTAGCATCTTTCACATGTCAGCCACTCAATACACTTTGATAAACGAAAAAAAGGAAAATTATCAGAAGGAATAAAATAGCTTACAAGTTACCATTAAACGCATGAATGAACTTTTTTTTCTAGGCACAGATTACTTAAGAAATATGAATTCTAGCTCTTCCTTTTAATGGAATTATTTTTAAACTTATGTTCTGGCAGAAGATCAGGATTAGTCATTACAGCTTTTAAAGGAAAAGAAAAGAATACACAAGAGTGAATTTCAAAACCATTAAAAAGGTATAAAGTATGTGCAGAAATCATATGAGACAGTTCTCTTTCATATAGAGGAGTTGTCATATACTGATAATTATCAAATTTTAGAGTAAATGCATGTAAATTATGCCTGCTTTTATATACTTTTAGAATAATTACTCTGTTCATGAATCTTGGAATATTTTACATCAACTAAAGTTTCAAAAGTTGCTTCTTTTACAGATAACACTCTGTATATTCCTCAACGTAATTTCAAAAATAGAATGCGGAAGGTGTGTGTTTACCCGGTTCTACAAATGAGCTTTTGAGGGGATGAAGCTGAATGGAGGATGTTATTCCCACGTCCTCTGCTCTTTGCCTAGAAACAGCTTCTTTTTTCTTTTTTCTCTCTCTCTCTTTTTTAAAACAAGGCTGGTTTCACTGGACAGCAAAGCATTGACTTTTGTACCTAATTTCTAAAAGGAAAACATTAGAAACTTTATTGTTAAAAGAATGAAAGCTCCAAATTATTTTTTAATTCACAGAAGTAGCTGAAAGTGTGTGCTCTCTTTTATTGTGTGATTGTTTTCTCTCTTTAATTATCAATACACTTCAAAGTGCATGGTAGGTACATATCACCATATCAAAAATATGATACAGAGCAAAGCTCAAAGTACTTGTGATTTAACACAGTGCACTAGCCTGGATGTACTCACAATGTAGACCTTGTTCTTTGTGTTTCTGTTTATGTCTCTCTGCCTTTCCATGTATTTGTATTTAGAATTGACTTTAATCTCTTTGTGTGTGTGCTCAGTTGCATTGGATTCTTTGCATTGTGACCCCATGGACTGTAGCCTGCCAGGCTCCTCTGATGGGTCTTCCCAGGTGAGACTACTGGAGAGGGTTGCCATTTCCTCATCCATGGGATTGTCCTGACTCACAGATTGAACCTGTGTCTCCTATGTCTCCTGCATTTCAGGCAGATTTTTTTTTACTGCTGAGCCACTGGGGAAGCCCTAAAATATTAAGAGGTCACTCCAAGAGTTTGGATTTGTATCTGTGTACTTGTCTCAAATTTTCTCAAACTACAAACTTATCAGAGATCCTTGCTTCAGAGTACTTCTCACCTAAAACAATACACATGGCATGATATTTTATAAATTATAAAGTGAGCCCCTGTCCTGAGCATTTTGTTATTACTATGTGTGCTTAGTCACTCAGTCACGTCCGACTCTTGCAACCCCACAGACTGTACACTGCCAGGCTCCTCTGTCCATGGGATTCTCCAGGCAGGAATACTGGAGTGGGTAGCCATTTCCTTCTCCAGGGATCTTCCCAACCCAGGGATCGAACCCACATCTCCTGAATTGCAGTCAGACTCTTTACCGACTGAACTATGAGAGAAGCCTTCTATTACTATAGAAGAATCTATAGGTTACTATCTTTATCATTAGTAACAAGATAAAACCTAAAAGTCAGCCTTGTGTGCAATTGAAAAGCACAATTGACAAGACAAAGCAGGGTTTAGTTGTATATGGTCTTAAAAGTGAGTCCAAGGGGCCAAGCCTACTCCAGAAAACAAAATCCCTGGAGATAAAAAGATAAATTTTGAAAGAGATTGCTGCTGCTGCTGTTGCTGCTAAGTCGCTTCAGTCGTGTCCGACTCTATGCGACCCCATAGATGGCAGCCCACCAGGCTCCCCCATCCCTGGGATTCTCCAGGCAAGAACACTGAAGTGGGTTGCCATTTCCTTCTCCAATGCGTGAAAGTGAAAAGTGAAAGTGAAGTCGCTCTGTTGTGTCCAACCCTTAGCGATTTTCCGGGCAAGAGTACTGGAGTGGGTTGCCATTGCCTTCTCCATGAAAGAGATTGAGTAGCATGCTATTGCATGTACCTGGTAGTAGAAATTGGAAGATGGAAAAGCCAAAAAATTGTAAAATAAAATCAAGGTGAGAGATATAACGGGAATGAATACAGATATTTGGTCAAGGTATTGAAAAAGAAAATTAAATAGTCAAGGGTAATAAGACATATAATGTAATCATTAGAAGTTTTCCCATTGAATCCCCAAATGTTCCTCAACCTCTGGAATTAAAGCCAAAGCACGAGGTTCTCTTTCTTGCTTCCTTCTCCATCTTTTTTTTTTTTTGGCATGGCACACAAATATTAATATCTCACAGAAGCCTATAGACTTGATGAGCACTTCATAAAACCCCAAAACATGCTCATTTAGAGGATCTCTGACAAAAAATTCATTCAAAAATTAGAATTTGCTGAAGAAAATGACTGAGAAAGAAAAGAGAAGGGAACAGGTAGAGCCAATCATAGGGCACCAAGGAGAAGGAAGAAATATGAGGTCACTGCAGAAAAATTGGATCCAAGTATAAGAAAGTGTTAGTCGCTCAGTTGCATCCAACTCTTCGTGACTCCATGGACTGTAGCCAGCCAGGTTCCTCTGCCCTTGGAATTCTCCAAGCAAGAATACTGGAGTGGGTTGCCATTCCCTCCTCCAGGGGATAGTCCCAATCCAGGGATTGAACATGGGTCTCCCGCATTGCAGGCGGATTCTTTACCATCTGAGCCACCAGGGAAGTAGCTAAACATAAGAAACATAATCAAAAACACATACAGAAATAAAGAGGAAACCAGTCACTGTTAAAAACATTTGTCACAGGGATCTCACATTTCCACATTCAAAGGTAAAATGAATGAACCCTCTTTCTTTTCCTCCCCTAATCAAATCTTCCTCTTGAACCCACCCTAATGAGGGGTAAGAAAATTTGAACTAGTTAACAAGGTGGTAGCCAGTTTCTTCTGGATGAAGTGACTTCTTTTGGATAAATACTTCCCTCCCCTTGCTCCTCTCCAGGGCGCTGTCTGGTGGCTGTGTCTCAGGTTCCCACACACTCATCTGAATGTTTCAACCACACGCAAGGCAAAGCGCCAATCTGAGACAGGGAACCATGTCCATCTGACCACTGGGCTCTGTCTGCTTCTCCTCCCTACAATTCTCCAGCGTGTCAGGAGTAGATGGCCTTACTCTGTGCCATAGCACCTTTCCCAAGAGGAGGAAGCTTCAGTGTTGAAGGGACAAGAAACCATATCCACAGCCTACCTCTCAGTGTTGATGAGATCTGATAAATGAGGGTGCCTTTATCTTTTCACAAAAGCCAATTCTTAAGATCATTGTTTTGCCACAAACTCACACACACACACAAATAAAACAAAAAGCCTTACTTTGATGAAATGATGAATAGTGACTCCTTCTTTCTCTTTTCCTTCTTGCTGCACTATTCCTAACCATACCCAGTGGATGCCTCTGGTGAGGTAGATGGGGAAGATACACACAAGAGAGTGCAAAAGAAAAATCACATGGATCTATTTCCAAAAATGTGATCTCCATTATGCACTGGTTGTGCTACCATGTGCTGAGCCCTATACTTGAGAACTGCCTACTCAATATTATTTATTTTAGTTACATTCCCATGCATGTGCTGAGTCCAATCATTCTCCCCTTCCTACTCCCTCTCTTTCTCTTAAAATATTCTCGTGCATTTCAGCAACCATCTCAGGACTCTGACACAGAAAGGTTCAACTGAATGATCATAATGCATGAAACAGGATGCCTACAAGTCACACTTTTCTGATCAGGTTCCCTGTTGAAAGCTGAAGTTTTATATCTAATGCAAATTGAAATTGTTGTCATAATCATACAGGCATTGTACTCAGGTCAGGTCTGATACATTACCATTGCTTGAATGTGCTAATTGGAAATTTCTGAGAGTTCTTTTTCTCCTTTCTCTGCACCTTGCCCACAGGGAAAAGATTGGGTTGGAGAGCACTGGGAGAAGTGTATTGGTATGAAGATCAGGAAGGCTACATATTATAAGAGCGGTCCTTATTTTTTCCAGTGTTGTAACAGGAACCATTATTGCCTCCTCCATGGTAGCTGATACTGCTCCTCCTTCGCTGTCCTCTCTACACCTCACTTGAGGTTGAAATACATCTTTCGTGCCCTCGTTATCTCTTTTGAGTAGTAGTTGAGTTCTGTGATGTTTTTCTTGGAGTAGTACTTAATTCTACAATAGAACAAAAGAAAATATTTCCTTGTCAATTAAATCAGTATATAAAATCAAGAACTGTGAATTCACAGGACTTATAAACTCTAAAGCAGGTGATTTCTACCCTCTTTAATCCTAAATACCCTATTCTCTGATTTGGTGATGCATGTACCTAGAATGTGAACAGATAAAATTGGACTAAAACAAATTTGGCATTGAAACATTTTTGAAAATATTTTGAACACTCCAAAAATAATTAGGAACATTCTAGGAGGTCACAGAACAGAAAATGATCTATGTCCAAGTATTTAGCTGATTCTACAATTCAATAAGCATCAGTTGAATGGGAATGTATTCTCCACTTAGAAATAGAAGTAATTGAGACCTATGTTTACTGGTTGTTTATTCAAGATACTCAGAAAGGGAAGTAAGTGATTCAAATTTCTAGGTTTGTTCAATTATTTAATTGAACAACTATCTTCTGAATGTCTACTCAGTGCACAGCATTGTTACTGTACCTGGGAGGAAAGCAGAATGAAATGAGATTACAACCTGTTAGAAAATACAGGTCTGTAAACAAGTTACTGATATTGAGGTAGAATGGCATATGTTTTGAGATATAGCAGAGATAATACTCTGTAGAAACACTGAAGAAGGACCAAGTCTGTTGATTCAACTAAGTTTTGCTTTTTTTTAAGTGATTATCATATGCCAGTCTTGGTTCCTTAAAAAATAAAAATTTATGAACCAAGAAAGTCGAGGTAAATGGATGAATAGATGAATAGATGGGCAGACATAGATAGAGCAAGCTAAGTAGGTGACATATGTTAAACTGGAGGTACCTACACTGGGCTTCCCCAGTGGCTCAATGGTAAAGAATCCACCTGCAATACAGGAGGCACAGGAGATACGGGTTTGATGCCTGGGTTGGGAAGATCCCCTGGAAGAGGGCATGACAACCCACCCCAGTATTCTTGCCAGAAAGATCCTGTGGACAGAGAGCTTGGCAGGCTGTGGTCCATGGGGTCACAAAGAGTCAGACACCACTGAAGCGACTGAGCACACACACATACCTACACAAAGTCAGTTCCAACATACAAGAGAGTGATTAACTCTGTCTGAATTATGGGTGGTAAATGAGTTTTCAGAGGGGAGGTTATTTTTAGGTATCATTCAAAGTAAATTACATTTATCCAAATAAAGAAGAAATGGAGAACATTTCAGAAAAAAAGAAATAGTAGAACAAAATGCAGGGAATTCTGGCAATGCCAAGTCGTGAGTTCTGAGTATCTCAGGAAGATAAGAAATACTTCTAAGAATTAAACTAGAAAGGCAAACTTGGGGGCAGGTTACCAAGGGCTTAATCTGTCTTTCTAAGGAATGTTCCTTCCAGATAATGAGAAGATTTCAAATAATCTTAGTGGGAAGTGATGAATTTTTCATTTTAGAAAGGTCACTCTAGCAATAGTGGCTGGTGGAGAGATGGACTTGGGTAAGGATACCAATGAATTTCTAGCCATCAGTTTGGTGTTCACTGAAAATTTTGAGATGGTAAATATTTTTCTTTAACTTACAAACCAACTTCCCAAGTGCTATAGTATCTTACGAGAAATAATACACAAATCATCAAGCCAACACCCTATACCACCTGACACCACCCTGTCCTGAAGAATTTACATCCTTGATGTTCTTTATCCAGCCCTCCCATTCAAAGTCATGCTCATCTTCTCCCCAAATTCAAAACCTGGCACAATTTATCCTCCCAATGTCAGAACACTCTGTCCCTCTTACTTTGCCAAGTTATGTTTCTTCCTGTCTTCAGGTTGCCGTGATTTTTTTAAGCAAACAACTTTTTCAAGGCTATGTGTCACAGGATGAATGAGAAAATGTATAAGAAAAACTCAGTTCTTATGTAGCTTATAATGTATTGAGTTAGAATTATTTACTCAAATACAAAAGAGTATGAGAGATACTCCATGAGGACTGGACATTAACTCACCCATCTCTGTAATGAGAAAGGCTCTGTGTGGACTGGTCGTGATAGCTATGTCTTTAAAATAGTTAAGATCTCAACAAGATGTGACAAGGTGACTTTCTTGGTGAAGGAATTAATATGAATGTAGGTACAGAAGCAGAAAAGCACAAAAAACTGTTGAGAAATGAAGATTAGTCAAGTTAACTTGCTCTGATGTTCGGCGTAAAGAGTAGTAGGAAAAAAAAATGAAGACATGATATCAAAAGGACCAGAGCGCACATGAATAAGAAATCTCAACTTTTGTAGAACTACTGAAAAATGCTAAGGGGAAAGTAGAGAATTCTTTGCACTGTATAATAGAAAGTGCCTTTAAGATCATCTAGTTAAACCTCTGCATTTTCTTAGGTAAGAAAGTTTGATGTACTTAGAGGTTACACAATATGCTGCTGCTGCTGCTGCTAAGTCGCTTCAGTCGTGTCCGACTCTGTGCGACCCTATAGATGGCAGTCCACCAGACTCCGCCGTCCCTAGGATTCTCCAGGCAAGGATACTGGAGTGGGTTGCCATTTCCTTCTCCAGTTACACAATATACTTGGAAACAATTCGAGGTTCCTTGATGTGCAGCCATGCCGTTGACTCAGCCATGCTTTCTGCCATGGTCCAAACTTTGTCTCTCAACTCCAAAAATACCTCTCTACACGATAATCTCTCTAAATCTAATTTTCTATCCTTTTCACTTCCAAGTGCCAGCATCTCTGTGCTTGCATTATGTAAGTGTGTGTTGTCCATCTTAAACACAAGCGAGAATTATAGATGTACCAATAAATGCATACTTAGGTGTGTATGTTATACAGGTATCTTTCTTGTTTTCAACTATAAATTGTTGTGGGCAAGTCCCAAGCCCTCTCTTTGTGAATTTCCCCATCTAGAGTGTCTGCAGTGCACTAAAAAGGCAGTTGTTCACCAGAAAAGAATGCTAGAGGTGAGAATTTAAACAGGATGGTGAGGTTAAAGGAAGTTACATACAAGATAAATAGAGATGGTAGTTGCTGGTTGCTAAAACCATCATAAATGAAATATGTCTGTGACTCTGTTCTGTTTCTTTCCTCCTGTCACTTGGAGACAGAATTTCGGGGTAGGGGAACGGTGGGCCAGACAGAGCCAGTGCGTGTGGCTGTTGGTAGCTTAGGTCTGTAGTACATTTGCCTATAAACCATTGAGGATTAACCTCTTGATCCCTCAGGCTCTATTTCCAAACATCAGTGTGAAGTTCAGAAAGCAAGTTGAAGATTTAGCCATTTAGGCGAGATTTGATGAAGCTCATCCTTAACCATCCATTTTTTTTTCTTGCTTGCTTCTATAAGGTGTCTGTGTTTGCAAAGGAAGAGTATAGCCTTTCGTGGCCATTTTTCCTCCTTTTTCCTCTGAAACTCTCTCCTTTCTCTCTGAAGCCTTTTTGGCTGCTTGAATTGTACCATTCACAGCCTGCTTGCTCATTACCACCCAAATAAGGTAATAGAAACATAATTGAAGTGGCTTCTTCTTTTTAATGAACAATAGACCTTGTTCCGTTAAAAATAAGACCCTACTCTGAATCATCACAGAAACTTTTTTGATGTTTAAAAAGAAATGTCAGTGACTATGAGGGAGGTGGCGGCGGACAGAGTTTTCTGATGTTGTTCTTAATTATTTGTACTTCATGCTCCCTGTACCTCGGGCTCTTGCTGAGGCAGAAACGGTGAGATGCCACAAAATAACCCTCTCTCGAAGTATATTTGGCCTGACAGGAAACAGGAAATACCAGAAAAGATCACAAGAAAAGCTGTAATCATAAGATTTCTAGCCTAATTCTTTTGACGTCAGCAGTTTAGATAAGTCAGATAAGCAATCACAAGCATCCGCGAGCGCTACAGTGCCAATCCAAATACCCCGAGTGCATCTTCCACCCTTTTGAACTCTCTCATTGTTGTTTTGCCCTTGCCCTCCTCTCTTCCCCCCAAGAAGCATATCCTGAAATTGTGAATTATGGATTAATGTCAAC
This sequence comes from Giraffa tippelskirchi, assembly GCF_054371585.1. Taxonomy (NCBI): domain Eukaryota; kingdom Metazoa; phylum Chordata; class Mammalia; order Artiodactyla; family Giraffidae; genus Giraffa; species Giraffa tippelskirchi. The sequence continues at coordinate 138,066,855 of NC_137283.1, forward strand.
ATTAAGGTATTCAAAGACATTACACAGAGCTTCTAAATTGGTCCTATAGCCAATTCAGCTTGCTCAGTGCATTATAAATCTTGGATGAAGCTGACTGTTAATAGGATGTAGAAACTAACTCTGGTTTGTCTCAGAAGGAGTTTGCTTCCTAAAGTTTAACTTTCCCAATCTTGACAACTAAGCTATGGCTATGACATGTCTTTGATAATAGGCTAAAAGATATATTACCCTACCCAAAATATACCAAAGTATTCAGTGACTCCAATCATCATTATTATCACTTTTCTTTGGGTATCACCACCTCCATTCCACAATAATAAATTATTTATGGGTTGGTTAGATACACACAACACACGGAATATACTCCCCTATGAAAAGTTTTCAAAACTTCAGAACCAGAACTATGGAATTCAACCATTAGGTCATAAGCAAAGGCACATGTATGAGCTGTTCAGAAGATGAGGTAAGAGATTAAATCAATTTTTAAATCAATACTGCAATTATGTGTAAATTTAAAATAAAAAATGTTGAGGAAAAGAACTTATTTATACAACATCTAATTCTAAAAAGATTTGTAAGCTTCTAAGAAGGTCATAATAAGCCGTAAGTATACAAAGACATCCTGTCTGGATAAAAGACAAAAACCATATAGTAAAGTAGGAGGGAAGGAGAATAAATATACAAAGTGATTGAGCAAAACTGAGATTTGAACTTCCTAGCAGGCAGGGTGAAAGGGGAAACAGTATGATTACAGCATTCATTGAAAAAAATTTTTTTTCCTGGCTTTGAGTATGTGGAGGAAGTTTTGATGAGGACTCCCTATATGATAATGGAGGACATCCTTCTTAGGAGTTTGATATGCAGTTATACAGAGGTTCATCACAATGAGGGAGTTTTACAGACTTTCTCAGTGAAAGATGGTTCCATAGAGACTATTCATTGGGGAGACAAAAGTGAGGTGGCCCAACTGTGACTTTGGGGTGGTCTGACCTAAAGGAGATCAGTCCTGGGTGTTCATCGGAAGGACTGATGTTGAAGCTGAAACGCCAATACTTTGGCCACCTCATGCGAAGAGTTGACTCATTGGAGAAGACCCTAATGCTGGGAAGGGTTGGGGGCGAGAGAAGGGGACGACAGAGGATGAGATGGTTGGATGGCATCACTGACTCGATGGACATGGGTTTGGGTAAACTCCGGGAGTTGGTGATGGACAGGGAGGCCTGGCGTGCTGCGATTCATGGGGTCACAAAGAGTCGGACACGACTGAGCAACTGAACTGAACTGAACTGACCTAAGCAGTCAGACATAAAAAAGGGTCAAGAACATGTACGTAAGTGTGGGAGTGAGAATGAAACTGTAACCTCAGGGAGGAAATGCAAGCTTCAGCTAATGGTTCAGTTCTTGTGAATGTATTAAGTTAGGTTATAGCCACTGGACATCCAACAGTTCTACTAATCTCATAATGGGTATACCTGCTTTTATAATCATTAACATGGAAAGAGAAAAATTAAGAAGCAAATGCTTCCTCTTAGATGGTAGAAGTGATTTCATATTTGCTTTTGGTCATGCCAGACATTTGGCTGTAATTAAATACATATCAGTAAGGAGTCCTAATTAACACATGGGTGGTTCTTGAGGCCTTACTGGATTTTTTAGCTGCTACTCTTTACTTTGAGTACCAAAACTAAGCCCTTTATTTCATCCATGTTTCCCCAGCATATGAACCCATGTAGACACTCAAAACATACATGTTGTATTAAAAGTTCAGAGTAAATAATATCTGAATGCATTTTTCATTTTATTTGAACCCAATTCCCATACTTCACCTAACATTCTGCTCAGTGAAAGCCCTTTTAATACTTCCCATGGATTCAGAAAATTGGAAAAAACTGTATGTGTTCAGATTAAGAGATAAATACTATATTCAAGGAAGCACAGTAAGTATTGAAAAGAAGTGGATTTATTCCTATTCAGTGCAAAAGTGATGAGCAGCTGGGTGTCACTGTATCAAGAGCTTCAGTCCAGACATCTTTTCTGAGACCACTGCCAAATAAAACTCACTGTGAAGGGTTACCAGTGTGTGTTGGAACAAATTAATTTCAGAAAGAAAACAGGCTTTTGCTTTGCCCAATTATTATATACTGGACAATGATCTTGCAAAATAAGTAAGGAAAAGAGTAGAAGATGAGAGAAAGCATAATTGGGCTTTCTAAAAAGAACAGTAGAATTTAGAAAGGAAGAAGGAGGCCTGAGCTAGATAATGCCAAGGGTAGCACAGAGAATAGAAAGGGGTGGAGTCTGAATGCACTGGAAAGACTTGTTACTGTATCTTCTGACTTCTTAGAGCTGAGCTGCTCTTCCTCACAGGTTGCCAAGGTCAAGGTGAGCCCTTTATTATCAACAGTTGCAGTATATTTATATTATCAGTTTTTGTCAAGCTAAGCAAGTTGAATAACTTTGCAATTTAATTGAAAACCAAGCTTGAACTAAGGGCCAACTAAGATACATGCAGACCAGGCATGCAGTATACTAACTACTGTAAGGTGACTTGGAATCAAGATAATATTCTCTAGAGGCCTCTGGACCCACCTTTCAGGTTGTTGAGTTCTTCTGTAGTCACTGTTGATGTTTGCTCTTGCCCCATGAAGTTGAAATTTAAAGATCATAAAGGCTCGTTTCTCAGGGGGCCTTCAGTTCTCAACTCCTTGGGTAACAGACTCCATTTTTATAGGGTTTATATTCTTTCCTTTTAATTATGAAAAATTAATAATTGCCTACTACCCAACACCCCCTTTAGCCCTATCATTGGGGATACTTCCCTTTACTTCATTATCATGGTTAAAAGATGGGCTCTGGAGTCAGACTGCTTTGTATTTTTACTAAACTCTTTGGACCTCAGTTTTTCCTTCTGTAAAATGAAAATAACAATAGAAACTGCATTATGTGCAAGATCAAATCAGATGGTCCCTGTAAAGAAACTAGCAGATTGTTAGTACATAGTAAATACTTTGTAAGTGTTAATGGTTATTATCCCACACTATTCTTATTTCTAATAATTACTCAGAAGTAGTAAGGTAGCCTTTTAGTTTATCTTTGAAAAAACAGGGAGCAGTTAATTTGCATTCCTTCATCCAAGGTGCATTACTCTGAGTCCTAAATAAAGTGGGAAGAAAAGTCATAGAACAGGATTTTGGCCTAATTACATTTGCAATTCCAGTGATACAATCTTGAAAATACCCTTTACTTACCATTTTTAATGAAATTTTCATCTTATACATTATACATTAGAGTATAAAGTGAAAACTAATTCTTCTAATCATGCAATTGTCAAAATGTTCTGATTGATTTTGGGTGGAGAAATGGAATTTAAGTTTTGGTTGGGTCAAAGTACATGCAAAAGTAATTTCTAAAAGCACATTGAATTTGCCGGTATTCAGTCATCAACTAAGTCCTTAGCTAAAATAAGTTAAAATGTGAGAGGCTTGTGTTCTCATTTTTGAGTAGTCAGTTATTTATGGTATGAATGGTCACTCAACATCAAAAACCTGTTTAATCACAGAGTATTTTACTTGAATTTAGTGGGACGATATCTGCAGACAAAAAAAAAAAAAAAAAAGACCAAAAAAAGTCAGTTCATAACATGTTTCCATTAGAATTCCAGCCACAACTTTTTAGGAATCAAGATTGATCACTTTTGACAAGCAGCAGACGTAGCCAAAGCACCGCAGATCCGAGAAACTTCTCAGAAACAGGGTTTTGTGAGGAGATCAACATAATGGCTCAGTTCCTAATGGAACTGGCAGGATTTGATGTCGTCTAGTTATGTTGAAGAAAAACCATTAGATTTCTCATGAGATTTTAGAGTTTCTAATATCTTCAACTGGCGACAAATGCACCCTGAAATCATATAACATCTGCTTTCCCCAAAATGTCCAAAGACACCTGAAACTACCAGTATATTTGTTGAACAAAGACTGTGTCTCCATTCCACCTCCAAGGTCTATTTCTTGGGAACTCAGCAGCAAGGAAGAAATAACAATCAAAGGGAATTAAGAAAAAGAATATCTGGTTAGTAAAAAAATTATCCCAGTTCAGAATGAACAACTCACTGTAGCCCTAGTATATGATATTCCAACTTTTTGAGCAATGTTAGTTTCGGGAAGCTTATATTCCTCCCGTCTTATCGCTCAAGTATCAGTTGGTGTTCTCTCAAGCTCTAAAAAGCCTCCCAGGTAGTGCTAGTGGTAAAGAACCTGCTTGCCAGTGCAGGAGACATAAGAGAGGCGGATTCAGTCTCTGGGTTGGGAAGATCCCCTGGAGGAGGGCATGGCAGCTCACTCCAGTATTCTTGCCTGGAGAATTTCATGGACAGAGGAGCCTGTAGGGCTACAGTCCATGGGACTGCAAAGAGCTGAACACCACTGAGGCAACTTAGCACTCATGCATGCTACAAAATATGTGATTTGGGAAAGATGAAATGAGGGGAAGAGGGAAGAGGGCTTTTTCATAGATGGTATTTTACAGAATGCATAGAAAAACATACTACATCTTGTCTATGTACTTTAAAGCTCTATAGACCAAAATGAATTCCACTGAGGACACTAATTTGAAAGAAAAGAGTGATTTACTTTAGAAATAATGTAATAGAATGTAAGGCTTTTAGGTTCTGCTATGAAAGTATCAGAAATACGATTGGGAAGTCAGCAACCTAAATACACATAATCCACTTTTCAGATGCATGAATTATGAATGAGCCACCCTGAGCCCTTGTTCAGCCTGAGCAATGCTGACATGTCAAGTTGACCTGTGCTTTGGACCAGAGGTGGTCTAATAGCAACTTTACAGCATAGAAGTGACTCATTGTTGAGGCAGAGAGAAGATAGAAGAATGAATGCAGATGCCATCCCTGGCTCTGATCTCTCTGGAGTTTCTCAATGCAATTATACAGAATTAATCAAATCCCTGGATGTGGAATCAAAAGACACCTTCCTACTTGCTATGCAGATGTAAACGTTCCTCTCTCTGCACCAGAGCCAGCCAAAGTGTGAGCCGTGGAGACCTGAGCTTTGATGGAAACTTGCCAGGAGGGCACAGTCACTTGAAACCAAGCCCATGTTTGGTTTAAGCTCAGAACGACAACTTTGGCAAGGCTGGGGGCAGGAGGAGGGTGGTGTTTTGCTGCATTTGAGCAGGAAAAACCAAGGCGCTAGGCGTAAATTTCTCAGTTTTAATTATGCAAACTCCAAGAACATAGTGGCTGTTTGAATAATATCCTAAAGTCCACTTGATTAATCTCCCCAAACCATGCCTTTCAGTTTTCATAACTATTTCACATTCAAGATTTTAGCTCTCACCTCCTCACAGTTGAAATAAATGAACTGCTTTCATAAATAAAAGGCTAAAATCTTACTTTTCAATTAAGAAAATAGTGATGATGATGATGTTAGGTACATTAGACATCACTTTACTGAAAGTATTTGCTATAAATTCATCATTGCCCATCTACCAAAACTTAGACCTCTGCCATACCTGTAGAGGGACACACAAAAACTTACAAATCACAACCCCTTCCTCCTGAGAATTTACAGTGCAGTTTGGAATCAAGAAATTGAGCATGAAACATTATATAACAATTCAAACCCTTATATTCTGATGTAAAATATTAGCCTGAAAAATTAGAATATATCAGAACCAAAATGAATAATTATTTTAAATCTAATTGATAAAAATGAATATCTAATTAATCCCTCCTTCCTTAGCTAATAACCTTTTGGCAGAGCTTTTTTCCTGAATAAGTGTTATTTCTAAATCTAGAGACCTAATGCACAGCATGGTGCCAACAGTATACTGTATTATATACTTACAGTTTGCTGAGAAGATAGATCTTTAGTTAAATCTTCTCAACACATGCACACAATGGTAACTAGATGGAGATACTGGATATAATAATTAGTTTGATTATGGTGATCATCTCACAATGTATATGTATAACTGAACATCAAGTTGGGTACATTAAATATATACAATTTTTTGTGTCAGTGAATCTCAATAAAGCTGTTTTTCATATTTAATAATAATAATAATAAATAAGAAGGCTTTGAATAATACCTGTCACTAAATATGTGCTCAGTAAAGTCCAGGTTTTAACCACTATGTAACAGAGCTGGGGTTGTAATTTCCTGCTTCTGATTCCAAATCTAGGGTTCTTTTCACCTTATACATATCCTTTTATACATTCTACTTCTTTAAAAAAAAAGAGAAAGTAAAGTCCTCTGAGTTGTTTTGGTTGCTTTTTCAGGGCAAACCCCAGCAGGAAGATTGTCATACTATTTCCAAGAACATTATGCTGTGCATGGTGGTTGCCTTTAATATTGTAGATACTCAGTAATGATTTCTGAAATACATGAATGTAAATGAATGAGACAAATGCTATGAGGTTGACTGCCACCCTCTGTTTTTATTTTCCTCTTGAGTAAATTCAGTTATTTGCTAGTAGCATAACAAATAGCTTTACTTCTGAATGAATCAATGCTAGTGTTAATAGCATTGTTTATGGGGGAGTCTCATCAAGAGAATAAGAAATTCTTCACTAATTCAAGGAGAGTTGTTTTAGGTAGAGAGGCCTGAGAACTAGTCTAAAATCAGGAATCCTTAGGCCAGTAACTTAACCTTTAATGACTCCTCTCTCTCTCTCCCTCCCCGATCTAAGGAAGAAGGATACCCTTACCTGCCAAATCTGAAAGTTAAAGAGGTTGTGAAAACAAGGACAAGAGTACCTCTCAATATGTTCAGCTACTTAGCAATAGCCCACAGAGGTCACATGAGATGTAATCAAATCCAACCACCTGTTGGGTAAAATCCAGCAAACCTATTCATCAAGCAGTAATCATTAAGTGAGCATCTAATCCATGCTGGGCATTGCACCAGGCCCCAGGGGGTACAAAGATGACTAAGACTGGGATACAACAGGCCAGCGATTGAGAATGCAACTCAACATACCCAGCTTTGAATCCCGGTCTGTTGCTTACTACATGTGATTCTTGGCAAAGTGTCTAACCTCTTGGTCCTCAGTCTTCTATGTAAGTTAGTACAGTTCCTGGTACATTGCCAGACCTCAAGCATGGGATATTAGCATTACTGAACCAGCCCTCAAGGAGCTCATGGTCTAGTGAAAAGACAGAAATGGAAATAATCAAATACTCTGTGATACTTGCTGTGATAGAAGGCAAGAGTCTGTGAGAGTATAGAGGAGTGAAGGCTTATGGCCTCAAAGGTTACAGTGTGGTCATAAACTAAACTGTGTTCTCATGCTTCCACCACCTTCACAAGGTAAATCCTATTACCATATTACGTGGATGGAAAAACGAAGGCACCAAGTGGTTAGGACAGTCGTCTTAAAGCCACATGGCTAGTGAGACAGAATTTGAACTCACATTTGAGCTCTCTAGAGCCGATACTATTAACCAGGATGGCACACTCCAAAGGGACTCTTTCCCAGGAGGATTTTCAAAGGATCGGAAAAGTTGCCATGTAAACAAAAGAGAAGAAAACCATTTAGTCCTGAGAACAGTAAGTAGCTCTGGGCTCTTGAAAGACTCTCTTTCCTCCCGCCACCTCATTCTCTCCACCTCCAATGCCCAGCTAGGCTCCAGACCAACTTCAGAGCCCAAACTCCCTCTCTAGAGTGGATCTGCTGTCATTTTCAAGACCCTAGACTGAACTGTAGGCTGAGATGGTTCTAGGAATGCAGTAGAATCTATCAGCTGATTCTAGACCATCCTGAAGTCCTGTGGGGCAAGAGGGATAGAGAGGAGAAGCAAGGGGAGCAGGATTAGATCTGAGTTTGGATTAGATTTCCTATTGCTATTCCAGAGTCTCAAGATCAGTTTGAACCCTCAAAATTGAAGTAGATAGAGAGACAAGAAGAAACAATGAAAAAGAACCTTTAATCGAATGTTTGTTATCAATATACCCTTGGGCAGGTTTTCAGTAAAATGGGACTAATACTAATGACCCTGCCTACATAAACAAGATTCTAAAAGGGACAATATATGTGGAAATGAATCTAGAGTAAATATAGAGAAAAAATAATACAAGGGCTTGCAAAATTGTAGCCAGTGGCCTGGAAGAATGAGCAGAGTTTACTTGAGTGAACAGCATCTGATTAACCTAGGTACCTAGGGAATCTGGCTCCATAGCTGATAAAGATCACAGAAAGCACTTAAAACTACAAGTGGATATTTTGAGATTAAAAAGTAGACCTGAAATATCTCACAAAATCAAAGGAACTCCAAAAGCCTATTAATATCTGCCCCACCCACACACTCCAGCCCATTTCTCCCACCACCCTGGGAAGTCAGGTCCTCCTTATTTCTTAGATTAGATTGCTGCTTAGATTGCTGCTATAGTCCTCTATCTGCATTCCCTACTTTCAGCATGTCCTAAGGATAAATTCATCCTGAACACAGTTTACTCCATCCGAGGCAGAGCTCTGCTTATACAACTCTACCTCAAAATTTTCTAGGGGCTTCCCATTCACTTGGCATCCAAGATGAATCACGAGTTGGCCTCACTCCTTTGGGCCTCACTTTCTGCCTCACTTTCCCTTTGCACCAACAAAACAGGATGGTTTATGTTTCACAAATGCACTGTTATTTTCTCACTCTGAATTTACTCAAAGTTATCTCTTCTGGACATTCATGCCTCATCCCCAAACCTCTAATTTCCAAATGCCCTTAACCCTCAATGATCAGCTTAATAACCATCTTTGTGTAGCCTTCCCTACTATCTCAGTAATAAACACTCCCACACCTATGACCCATCACATCTCTTTTTCTTACCTTCTGGCTTGTGCTATAGCTATTACTGTATATTTTATATCTCCCTGGCCACATAATAAATTTCCCTCCAACATCCATTTGCCCCAAGCGAGGCAGGTACCCATTAAAGTTTATTTAATTAATTAATTATAAGGTTGAATGCAGAACATAATCTTTTTTTAATGCAATGTGTGGCGTAGCATCTGGCTTAGGCTTCTATTAACATGCAATGAAACTATAAAAATATTCACAACTTCTTAATTGTACATATTTTTACCCTGGGGTTTGTTTTATTGTACAACAGAAGGCTATTAGTAGCTAAAATTTTTCTGAAACTGCAGCTGTATTAACATTACAGCTATACAGGTAAAGCACAAACAGGTCAAACATATGCTGTAAAAGAAGAAAAACAAACCAAATTACTTATAATGATTTTCTGTCTGTGCATGAGGAGCCAAAAATCACCCAACAGTAGGCAAAAAAAAAAAAAAAAAAACAGCTTTCTATCTCATAAATGCAAAAGCTACCCACCTGCTTGCTTCTCTGTTGGTGACAAGTTCATTGAATTCTGGGCTAGGGGCAAGGGACTCGAGAAGAAGAATCAATGACAGGCCACTTCTTCCCTCAAACATGGGATCTGAATGGAGACCATTTTTCTCTCGAAGCTCTGAGGGTCTCAGATTGGGTCCTATTTGGTTTCCTGGTGGGCCAGGAAACCCAGTTTGACCCCTTCTAGGCTGTCTCATATAGTTATCTCCACCTTCATATCTGGAGCCTTGACCAAGAACTTGACAATGGAGGTAAGAATCAGTTCCATTCATTTCCTCTCCTTTTAAAAGGGAGTCCATCTCATGGCCCATAAAGCATTGCTTTCATTGTCTATAGCTTAATTGTCACTCTTTCCAGAAGACCTTCCCTGATACCCCTAGGACATGCTCCTACTGCATCCTTCATTCTCCTTCATGTCTCCTTCATGATGCTTGTAATTATAGATTTAATTTCTACCTTTCCCCAAAATACCATAAGCTCCTGAGGAGCAAAAATAGTATTTGTCATTGCTTTATACCTGGCATATGATAGAGGCTCAGTAAATATTTGTTGTCAATAAATGAATAAACAATAAACAAGTAACAGAGTCCAAAAGTAGGTTTACAAGGGTGGCATGTGTATGTGTGTGTGCAATTACATTTATACCTAGCCCTTACAGGTAACCCATTGCCCAAGTACCACAAAACACGATTTCACGTGTGCCTTTAAGTCAATGGGGAAGACATATACTTGGCTTCAGCTTCTTGGGACAAAAGAACTTATCAGCAGCTCCCTAGGAATGCTGGTGAAACTTGGGCTTGCAGGGTCTTTTCAGTTTACCTTGAAGATGTCGTGGAATTGTGTTAATAACCCTTTCTTCTGTACAATTACTTAAAAATAAGTTTATCAAATTAAACATTTGCATCACAAAACTACTTTTGAGGCAAAGTCTCAGGAGTGGAATGACATGAAAAAGCTGAAACTGGTGTCCTTTTTCTCTCATACTAGAAGCCATGCAAATGCTTATGAGTATCAGGCTAATTCACAAAGACCTTGGACTTGATTTGACTATTTGCTAAGTCCAATGTTTCTACTGTAATTAGTGAAAGTTGGTGATTTTTGACAAGCATGTAATTTAATCCCAGGGTGCTCAGAACATTGCTCCTTTACCTCCAGCTGAGGAAGCATTGCAGGACCCTGTTCAGAATCTTCCCACCACTTCCAAATACCCTGAAGCTGTAGGACCTTTGCTTCTGAAGGGACCCAACCAAACACAAAGAGCAAACAAGGAATCCAGGGTGCATGACTGTGTATGCAACAATATTATTAAATTATGCAATTCAGTATATTTGATTAGGTGGAATGGTGGTTCTGTGATGTGTTCATCTAAATATTTTATTCTGGCTTAAAGAAAAAGTCTGAGTAGGCATAAATTTCAGAAAGCTCCATTTTCTAGAGTAATAGCTGTTGTTGAACAGTTAATATTCGAACTTTAAGCACTAAGCTATGCTCTTTATTTTTTATCAGTTCTTAGTAATAACACAAAAATAGTATTTCCCCCTGTGATTGTCAGAGTTCTAAGCAGTGGTTTACAATAGGGTCATCAATTCATACACCACTGCCACAGGGCTTCCTCAAAGCTTCTCACATTCCAATGGTTTCCATAAAAATTTTTCTTTCTCTCCTCTTTTTTTTTTTTAAGTTTTATCCAGGCATGTCCACATGTGGCCTTTCCTTATTTTTAGTCAGTCTGACTTCGTTGCAGTCCAGAAGGAAGTACTAGCCAAATAGGGCACCCAATCTCATCCCCCTTCCACAGCAGCTCTGAGTGCTGTGCCCAAGTTCTTGTCTTCAAACAAGGGAAATCTCCCCTCACCCTTGTAGGATGATGTAGTGAACCCTGAGAGCAAAGGTGTACCCTGGATTCCTAGTTTGTTGTTTGAGTTTGGTTTGGTTCTTTTAGAAGGCAATGGTATGATAGGAGAACCTGGGATGATTCTGAACTAAACCCTGAACAGAATGAAACCTCGTTGATTCTCATTTATAAAGCCATCATTTTCTTATTGGAGAATCCTTAAATTCTGAGAAATGCAAAGCCCTTTGAGAATGTGACACTTAGGACAAATTAATGGAACAGTCATGGCCTAGGCAATGGAAAAAATAGCTGATCAGCTCTCACTATGCAGATGAAAACTAATTATGGTAAAAAAACATCTAAAATAAAAGGGTGTTTTTTAAAAATTGTCAGATACACAGTATATTCTGTTACATAATGTACCATGGTAAATATTATTTTAGAAGATTAAAAGTTGTACAATATCATGTAGCAACTGAAGCAGGAGAGATGGGGGACAGAGAACAAATCTGAAGATAGAGAAATAGGAGTTCTGTTTGTATCCTTGTCGATGACTCTCAGAGTATTCCTCTGGACACCCACTTCTTATCTCTGTAGGAAAATTCCTTCACACATTAGAAATAATTTCTCATTCTCAGAAATGTTTTAGATAAAAAGATAAAGTATGCATATAAGATGTTTCAGCTCAAGGCATCTTTATAGTAACAGTTTGTCCATTTTTCTCCAGACTAAGCAATTCTAGTTCTAAATGAGATGGTATTAAGTTTCTATTTCTCAACTCTAACCATCTGCATTTGTGGTTTTCTACTGTCCACTTTCACCCTCATCTCACTAGACTCCATGGTCTGTGAAGAGCTGTACACCCAAAACTGAGCATAAATAATTTTAATGGAAATGAGTGAATGAAAAGTGAACAGTATTTAAATTATAAAACTGAGGATAAATTAGGAGTATGGAATTAACATATGCACAGTACTATACATAAAATAGATAACAAGGTCCTACTGTATAGCACTACATGCAATATTTTTAGTTATCTATACAGAAAAAGGATCTGAGAAACAATATACATATATTTGGTATAACTGAATCACTGTGCTGTATACCTGGAACTAATATGATATTGTAAATCAACTGTACTTCAATTAAAAAAATTTAATTTAAAAAATAAACTATAAAACCAAAAACTATATAGGACATTGTAATTAACACCTGAAAACCATGTATAAGGACTTCTGTGCACCAAACATAAGTAGAATTAAGGTGTTTTACTTTTTTTTTTTGGTTTGGCTTGGTTTTCCATTTCAACTATGGTAGATGTGACTTTGACCAGCATTTCATGTTGATATAGATGTGGCTTCACATCTAAGCAGGGAAGGTGTTTTTCAAGTTGCTGGAAGTGAGCCTCCCTGTGTTTCCCACACATCGGACCCTGTTTTTTCAACACCTTGTGGATCACTAATTGGAGTTTGCATAATCTACCGCCAAATTGCAAGCATTCCTTTGAAATGAGTGCTGCACACACTTCCCTTTCAGACAGAGTCAATGAAAAGAGAAGGTCAGGAAGAGGAAAAGCAGCAAACAATGATCATCTAATTAATGTAGAAGGAATTTCTGGTTCTTGATTTTCTTCAGGAGAAGAAGAAATTCAATCTGAAAGGAAAGTTTGTGATTTATGTTTTCATCCTAAAAACAGTTCAGTGCTTAACTGCCCACATCACATTAATCCGCATAGCACAGGAAAAACAATCTTGAAATAATTGGAAAATGTGCTGTCTATGAAACTTTAAAGGCAGAGGAGCTGGAAGCAGTGAGCAAGCAGAGACGAATCCTAAGAGACAAAATGCTCTCTGCGTGCACTGAATCAATCTTTAAAGCATGTGAAAGACTGTGTGTGACTGCACACATGTGTGTAGATATGGATGTGTGAGGTCATGTCAGATCACACTCGAGGAGGAATTTGAAAATAATTGGCAGTGAACCTGTCCTCAGAGAGAAAGTCATGATTTTCCCCTTCAACTTCAGTTCTTGAAATGAACGAGTTTAAAGTCGTCTCAAAAAAATGCATGACTGGTAGTTTAAGAAGCATTTGATTATATAAATGTGCAGAGTTTTGAGGGCATTCAAGAGTGCAGTTAGTAATATACTGTCTACCTTAAATATTTTAAAGTGCTATCTAGCCTATTAAATTAAACTGAGTCTTTTTCAATGAATTGTTTCTAGCATTTTTGAGAACTTTGTTCTATAATACACAGTTATAAAATATGAGAAAACAATCTTAAATTGTAGTCTATTTCTTTGCTTTTAAGGGTGTGTTAAAAATCACAGTATCTTCATCAGGAAATAACTCAGAGATAAATTGTTTTGGTAAAAATATCACAAAAGTGAATGTTAAAAAAATTAATTCAGAATAGTAAGTATAAGGCTTAAAGAAGTGGTATATCCTTTCTCTATCTCCAATCTGATTCACCATTAAGGGAAAAAATATCATTCAAACAGCAAATCTAAGCTAAATTGAGCACAAGAGATACCAAAGTTCAAAGAATATTAAATTGATCATTATCAAAAATTAGAAATCCCCTACCACTACCACTGGTCATTTCTTCCTGAGCATACATGTTAGGCTACAGATAATTTAAAATGTCATGCACTGTATTTTGAAGAATCAAAGTGTAAAAAAGCAGAAGCAAGATTTAAAACCAATTTTAAGAAATAGCTACTTATCCTCAAAAACAGATGGTAACATAACATGTTGATGTGACACCCAGAACAATTTAATTAGAAATGGATTGAGTCCTCAAATTCCAATTGAACAGGAGAAAAAAAAAAATCCATCACATTTTAATCCCTTTGAATTAGATGCAATAGGTTAAAGCAAATTATGTATAATTTCACAATGATGTGTAGGTAGAATATTTATTAAGCTCAATGAATACCCACTCAGTTTGCTTTCAGACCTATATTTTTCACATTTTACATGATTATATTAATACGTGGTTCTCAAATATTAACATTGGCATAATCAAATCTCATGAATGACAATATTTTTCAAAGAAAAAATATTAAGTGTACTCTAATCTCCTTTATTGAAAAAGGCCAGTAATTGATTCAGCTAGAATAGCATTCTAGACACTCATTTATGCTATATTTTTGTGTACTTCAGAATACAAAAGAAAAAACATTCTGATCATTTAGAAAGGCACTCTGACCTTTTTTTAAAATTTGCAACATACTGACTTTTTATTATCATCAAACTAAAATACTATAATATTACTTGAACACTTACAACTCAAATAAAAAACACTATAGTCAGTAGAAAACAAGTTTTGGGGTCTTACATAGAAACCAAACCCAAAGTCCTACCCAATGAACAATTGAAATTCCTGTTGAGGTTTCAAACAGTCTCCACAACCCCCTCAAGTGTCCTACTTTTCATGCAGCTCAGCACTTCCCAACCAAGCCAGAATGAGGAGCCCTGAGATCCCTGTGGTTGACTGTTTCCCAAGTATTCCAAACCCACGCCTGGACCAAGAAGCTCCAGGAATCTCATCAGAAACCTGGACCCCAGGAGGTTTCTAGTTAGATTTCCAAACCAGAGAGGTTTGGAAAAGATCACATTGAACCTTCGACCCACTCACGGCTTACCCATCTGTATTTCAGATTCAAGCGCTCACCTAGGAGTACTAACTCCTTTCACTATAGCTGCATAGTTAATGTGCCGTTTGCGCTGTAAGAAACTTGGCTGGGGACAGTCAACATGGTTCAGTTTAACAACCAATAAATATATTGAAAATAACCAATGAAAACAAAATTACAGAGGCTGTTTTGTAGCTGAGCTGCCATGGTCTCTGCAGCCAACCTCCACCTTCACCTCAGCATTTCTCTAACTTTAGAATCACTAAAGCATCAGAAAGCTTGGACAAGAGAAAAAGTAAGCTGGGGGAGGGTGGAAGGCACACATACACATATAGGATAAAGCTGAATTCCAAAGTGTTAGGAATTTTATTTTTAAAGGGCTACAGACCCCTCTGTAGACCCAGAGAGCTAGTTCATTCCACTTTAATTACAGAAACACCAGGAAATGATACCTCTCTGGACCTCAGTTTTCTCATCAGAAAAATGGTGTTCAGAATACATCGTTTTAACATTTTAAGATTAAATGAGATGAGTTTATGGACAGTGCCTTATAAGATGCACAACTCAGTAAGAAGTAAATAGATATCAGCTTCTTTCCTTGGTTTCTACTGACATTTTTCATTAATTTTCAGTCACTCAACAAATATTTTTTGAACATCGATTATGCAGCAAGTTCTGAATGGACATTGGCAAGCCCAGTAAATACAGTTCCTGCTCTTGTGAAAGCCACAATCTACTGAGGAAAACAAAATAAGTAAGGAAGTGGGAGGTGGGAGAGAGACAGAGAGGGAGACAGACTGATCAAAGCTGTCATCAGTGCTATGAAGGGATTGAAGAAGGTTCAGAGATAGAGAATAGCAGGGGAGGGGGGGACCTGATTAGATAGCTCAAAGCATAAACTGATGCTTGAATTTCATTTCTTTATTTTTCTATTGCTCTTAAGAAAGAAAAAATCTCTTCCAATAACTGTTTTGTATCTTACCCAGTTTTAGCATAAGTTTCACAGTGTCACATTACTCTTTGGAAAGACTGATCAACTGGCAGGGCAGAATCGTTCAGAGAGAGACTTGACCACTGAAGACTCTTCTGGACATGGATAGTCCAGTTAGCTTTCATTTTTTCATTACATTTCCTTTTCTGAGAAAGGTCACAGGAGAGGTTTTGACAGAGCGATGCAGTTGATGTTTGGAATCTTGACTTTCTTGATCCTTTTCCGTTGAGCTGTAGAGCAGCGTGTGCAGTGGAAACTGGCCTGGTTGCCATGGTGGATAAAGTCTTGACAACAGACACGGGTCAGGTGTCCGTCTTGGATCTTCGGGCTTGTCAGCAGCTCTTGACAAAGCTGGTCACGTGGTTTTTATTGGCTCACCTGTGCATTCTGATAGGAACAGCTAAGAGCCACTCTGCTCACCCTCCTCTTTTTGCAGAAGCCCCAGGGAGAAGTGTTGCTTGTGGCTGGGCTGCTCTGAGAACAATGTTGACCCTTACGTCACTTTGGCTGTTCTCCTGGGTAAAGTGTGTGGATGGAATATCTGAGGTAGCAGTGTCAATAGGGGCAGCTCCACGTAAACCTTCCTTCCATGTCACAATGCAGGTCACTGTTGCCCCATTCCTCACCCACAATATCACACAACTAGGGCCACAACCAAGGACTTCCATCAGAATGATGTTGAGGATGGTGTACATAACACGTATCACTGAGTGCCTCTGTATACCAGGCACTGTATAGGTCTTGTGATAGGTCTTGAGGCTACATAAATACATCCCCCCTTTTCTGTACAGAATGTGACTGGAGGGACATCCCTTGTAGTCCATTGGTTAAGACTCTCTGCTTCCAATGCAAGGGGCATGGGTTAGATTCCTGGTCAGGGAATTAAGATGCCACATGCCACGCAGTGTGGCCAAAAAAAAAATGTTTTTTTCATTTTTAATTAAAAAAAATAAAGAATGTGATTTGATTAAATAAAAGTGAAAAGTTTCTTTCTTGAGTCACAAAATCATGGGCATCTTTATATTCATTTGCTGGGGCTGCCATAACAAAGTACCACAGAATGGGTAGCTTAAACCATAGGAATTTAAGTGCCCATGGGCGATGCTAATTTATATCTTTCTTGCTAAGACTCTCAACCTATTTTCTAAAAAACTTGCTATGAAAGTAAAATGCAAGTTTTACTGTATCAAAGAAAAAATTTTGCTCCTCACGTGCTACCCAATAGACCCAATTCCTTGGTGGAGAATCCATTCCCACCCCATTCTGATGACAAAAAGAAATTTGGGGAAACTAGATTTCTTTCCTCTTCATGAGATCATTCAGTGGTTAACTTTAATGAGGGAAAGGTTCTGAGGCAAATTCACAAAACCAAAGACTTTGATGGACATTTTTGTTCATGAAAAAAAATGTTTTCAAGCCAAGGTCTCCCTCTGTCTGTCTCTTATTCTCCTTTCCTGAGTGCTTATCTTTAGTCACAGAAAAAGCATATTTTAGACTCTTTTAAACTTGAATTGTTGAAAACATTAAAGGACTGCCAGAATCAGAAAATTATCTTGATGTTCTCTGACAGCTTCGATATCAGGTAAATGATTACTAATGTACTAGGATTACAAAGAGTTGGTCAACGTGGAAGACCCACCCTCTTCAGATTCTCACAAAAAAGAAAGCATGTTGAACTGTATTGCTTAGAGCTGTTGACGAATTCTCCTTTTTTTACATCATAAATGAGATATCTTAAAGTGGCACAACAGCTGAGATACGCTCATGACCACAATGCTTCTCACTCTTCCTCATTATAACAAGGGTGAGAGTTGCGCCATCTCTCTGCCAGCTGTATGGGGTCTTGTGTGTTCTAATTTGCAGTGGCACCGTTTTATCATTTGAAGACCTAATTCTGGGTGAAGTGTGGCTGCAGCTTATCAGAGTGCCTACAATAAGTATGGCTTGATGGCCCTCTTTTCTCCCTAACTGCCCCTTCCATTTCATCCTTTCCCTCTTCTAAGAGTTTCTCTTATTAGAATGATCCCTGGGAATGGTACTCACTGTTGAGAAGAGTTATCTGGATTACATAACAAACTCTCAAGGGCAGACAATGCCTCAAGAAGAGGCAAGACTGCTCAGAGGCAGAGAAAGCAAACTTTGGCCCTAATTACTTCACCCATTTATCTAGGATGTTGATTGTGTATCAAATGTTCTGTGTCTTAATTTCTGCATCTATGCAGTGACAACATGTTTTCTCTTTAATTTTTAATAGAGAAGATAAATGTGATAGATTTGAATACAATTGTTTATCCCAAAAACTCATGATGGGGCAACAGTGGGGAAAAAAAAAAAGACTAACCACCCCCTACAAAGAAAAGAGTGTAAAGGGAGACACCAATAAGCAAGAGATGCATTTGGAGGACGGAAAGTAGATGGGAGGGTGATGTCTGGGTTGTTTACTTCTTTGTACCACTGAGTACAGAAGGGAAAAATCTGGATGAAGTAAGCAGATTTTTGTCTCATACCTTAAAACTCTCAGGAATTGAACCCACCAACAAGGAGCAAAGGAGATGGTAAAATGCTAAAAGTAAAAGAATTGGTTCAAAGTCTGTATGGGTTGCAGTTAGACACCACCCTCCCGTCCAGATCTCTGCTGTCACTACATACACAGCCAAGAAAATTCTCCCCTTCTACTCTGGCATAATACTGGGGTTTTTTCTCTGGGGAAGTTGAGCAGCAATGTTCTGGACAATGGAACATGTGAACACCTGGGAGAAGGGTGGAGTCACCATTCTAAGGTCACAGCAATGAAGTCAAACTATGTCCACTAACTGCTGCTAAGTCACTTCAGTCGTGTCCAACTCTGTGCATCCCCATATACGGCAGCCCACCAGGCTCCCTCGTCCCTGGGATTCTCCAGAAGTCGCTCAGTCGTGTCCAACTCCTAGCAACCCCATGGACTGCAGCCCACCAGGCCCCTCCGTCCATGGGATTTTCCAGGCAGGAGTACTGGAGTGGGGTGCCATTGCCTTCTCCATGTCCACTAACTGGCAGCACCCAAATCAGTTCACTGTGGAAAGTGGTCTAGCCAGAAAAAAGACCTAAAGTTCTTTCTATTTGGGAGTGCCTGGGAAAAAATGGCTAAGTCCCTCTCAATCCCTGACAATGAAGGAGGCTATAATAAAAGATGCAGATATGTAAGTTGTCAGTTTTTTCTCATGTACTCTTTGTCAGGGAGTTTAAGGAGAATGTGTTATATAAACAGAGATAGAGATGGATAATGAAGACAGAGATAGATGTGTGTGTGCGAGAGAGAAAGAGAGCACAAAAATCAGAGAATGCAACACAGGAGAGAAGGAGAGAATGATCAGGAGGACAGTGACCAAAGCTATAGGAAGGAGGTCTAAAGCAGAATGAACAAGATTAGAAAAATATCACACTTATTGTGCTGGACAACATTAATATATTTTATCATGATTTAGTATACACAAAAAACTAAGCAAAGTAAAAAAAGTATACAATAAATAAAATGTCAACATAGTACCCAATGTGGCTCAACTGTAAAATATTAAGACTATGATAATGAATATGAGTTAACTCAAACTGGAATCATTAGAGAACAGAAAGTGTGACGGAGAAGGAAGGCTGTGTTAGAATGTTAATACCTAATTGTCTAAAACTGAAAATCAAGATATAGCAATATAAAAATATTTACAAATATGGAAGTAGGACATCTGTGGTGGTCCAGTGGTTGAGACTCCACACGTCTAATGCAGGGGGTGTGGGTTTGATCCCTGGTCAGGGAACTAAGATCCCACATGCCACGTGCACAGCCAAAAAAATATATTTTTAAGAAATATAGAGGTAAATATCATTAAAAAATTTGAAACTCTTAAAAGTAACTGTCAGTGGGGTACATGACTAGGAACTGGAATGGGATGGTGAGAAAGAGGATAACTTTTTGATTGTTGATAGCTTCTTAGTCTTATTTGATTTTTTTTAAACTGTGTGCCATATTACTTATATAAAAGTTTAAATTAAATTTAAAATATTAGATTATTAGCCCATATGAAATACCTGTTTCAACATGTATTTTTAAATGAAAGAGTATTTTTAATAAATATTAATCTTAAAGATGATAAAAATCAGAATTTTATAAATGCAGATCTTTAAAATTATGATTGCATTGTATAATATTTCTGCATTTATGCCTATGAAAGAAGTTTCATCAATCCTGGATTTTTTTTTAATGTAAGGCATATTTTCTTTTGTTTTTTATTGAAAAGATGAGTCCCTCGATAATGAACATGAACAGTTTGAGGGTCCACTCTGGCTCACACACATGCACACTGGTTTCCATGATTATTTGAAATCCTATGGAGTCATCCATTGCTAATTCAAACCTGGCCAGGCTGCCTGATTCTAATCTCATCCCAGGGTGAACTGAGGTTAGCCACTGGATGGAATGTTCAGTTCAGTTGCCTGTGAGCTGAGTGCCAACCTCCATGTGAGTTGAATGCTCTAGGATGCCAGGTGATAAATCGAGGAAAGAGCGATCACATGAGGCTGATGTTTTAGCATAGGCACGTAGTCCTTTAGGCAATGGCAACCCACTCCAGTACTCTTGCCTGGAAAATCCCATGGATGGAGGAGCCTGGTAGACTACAGTCCATGGGGTCGCAAAGAGTCAGACACGACAGTGACTTCACTTTCACTTTTCACTTTCATGCATTGGAGAAGGAAATGGCAACCCACTCCAGTGTTCTTGCCTGGAGAATCCCAGGGACCAGGGAGCCTGGTGGGCTGCCGTCTATGGAGTCGCACAGAGTCGGACACGACTGAAGCGACTTAGCAGCAGCAGCAGCAGCGTGGTCGTTATAGCTCAGTATATAAGAATACTGAGCAGAGTTGTGGGTCAGGTACAAAGAAGAGAAGTTTTGCAGGACTTCAGAGGACTAACTCACACATATATCTGTGGCTGATGCATGTTAATACATGACAGAAACCAACACAATATCGTAAAGCAATTATCCTCCAATTAAAAATAAATCAATAAAATTTTAAAAATAAATCTCTATGCCAGTGAAGGCTGAATGTGAGCCATACTCATCTGTGCATAGGTGTCTAATGAAGATTATATTCTTGGAATGCCTTTCCAATGTTTAGTTAAAACCACTAATCCATTACAACACCTTCGACTTAGGGAAAATGGCCAAGAGTGCCCACCTGACGACTCTTATGAACAGACATTAACCCCTTCTCTATCTGCCCCTGAAAGATCCTACCTGGTCCACACCTAACTGATTCCCTGAAAAACCTCAGTGTTAAAGCAGACTTGGGTATCTGAGCATCCCAGCTCCAGATGAGTGATGATATCGCAAGGCTATCTCAGAATTCCAATGATGATGAAAAACATTAAATACCTGAGAAAAAAAGAACTAGTATCTGAAGGAGACAAAAGCAAAAAGAATCTCTTTGGGGTTTTTTTTATTAGCAAGCAGTACACACAACTTGGTGTGTAAGAACCTACCCCAACTCCTAAATATCTTTCTTTGGGGCACTATAAATTATAAAAGGTAGCTGAATTCATGCTTGAAAAATACATATAGACTTTAGACTAAATAATGTTGAAAACTGCACTATATGTTCTTATAAAACAGGCTTTGTTAAATTATACCTGCTTATGGCAGATATTTTTTTAAAACAGAAAAAAACAAAGTGAAAAATAACCCAAATGCTATCAACTGCAAAAACCTATTTTGTTAATACCTTTCCAGACAAATCTATATGAACATATGTGAATTTTGTATAAATGGCGCTAAGCCTGCGTGAAAGTGAAAGTGTTAGTCACTCAGTCATGTCCAACTCTTTGGGACCCCATGCACTGTAGCCTGCCAGGCTCCTCTGTCCATGGGATTCTCCAGGCAAGAATACTGGAGTGGTTTGCATTTCCTTCTCCAGGGGATCTTCCTGACCTCGGGATCAAACCCAGGTCTCCTGCAACGCAGGCAGATTCTTTACCGTCTGAGCCACCAGGGAAGCCCTTTGCACTACTCCTAATCAGGAGACTTATATACTCTTAATGAGTACATAAACTTCCATCAGGCATGCCAGTACCCTGGCTTCGTTCTTTTAAAAAGCCATCCTTTTGCATGCTCAGTGTATCTGTTTACACATTAATACCATATCTTGAAACTGCATTGTCCAATACAGTAATTGGCAGCCATGTGTGACTACTTAAATTTAAATTAATGAAACCTGAATAAAGTTTAAAATTCAGTTTCCAAGTTACACTAAGCACACTTCAACGACACACAAGCCACATATGGCTACACTATTGGACAAGACAGAATAGTTTCATCACTGCAGAACATTCTATTGGACAGTACTGTATTGGATACAGATGTTTTTCAGACACAGACCACTTAAGGGCAGAGGTTTTATTGAAATACCTGTATTTTTCGAGATCTTCAACTTTCATCAATGTAATGTAGGGTTAAATCCCTCTGTAGAATTCAGAAGTCACAACTCACTGACCAGCCATTTGGATAAAGGAGGCAAAGAGAAAGACTGTCCAATTGTTTCTGGTGATTTCTCAAAGCTCCTGGTTTGCAGATATTCTGGTGACCAAAATAACACTCTTCGTAACGCTCTGCTCCATTGATTAAGATATCATGGCTCTTGTTCACTCAGAGTGAGTGTGAGAGCTTGAGGGTAGGTGCTCTCTTGTAGATTGGGTCCCATCCTATTTCAGCGTGGGAAAATCACTCCAAATTTCAGCATATAAATAAAACAAGGACAATTAATGAGCAGCAGGGTCTGGGAACTGGATACAAACCAAACCACCCACCTGCAGTTCCTCTAGATCTTATGCTATAACGATGAGGAAAAGAATAGAAGGGAAAAAACCCATGTGTTCAGTATCATGTTCTCAGGCCGAGCAAAGAGCCCCTCCCCCTTCTTGGTCCCTGTGTCTCAAGGGAACAAAATATACAGGCTTTTTCCAACAATATGAGAAGATAAACTTTCAGATTTTCAAAATTTACGTTGTTTGAATAAGTACCTAAAGTTACATGCTCTCCAGTCTCACACAAGCTCTCTTCTTAAATCTCTGGAGACTGAAAGTTTGGCAGTGAGAACAAACATTCTCACAGAAGATTTCTTATCCTTCCTCCTTCCACTTAAATTTTAACTTCCTCAAAATGGCCTTTGGGATTTCATTTCAGCACGTTTTCCCCTAGACCTAATAGGAGCATGGAAATATGAGAAGAAAATAGTAGCGTGAAAAGAGATTTTCCATTTCTCTAGGTTCCCCAAATGGGCCAGTTTGTGGTCTGTAGGAAGACTTGGAGTCATTTCTCATTTGAGATGAACTGTCTTACCTCTGCTTCTGAGCCATTTGTATTCAGTGGACGCTCCTGTGACATGCGGAGAAGGCATTGGCACCCCGCTCCAGTCCTCTTGCCTGGAAAATCATGGATGGAGGAGCCTGGTAGGCTGCAGTCCATGGGGTCGCACAGAGTCGGACACGACTGAAGCGACTTAGCAGCAGCAGCAGCCTGTGACATGGAGGTTTTTCTCAACTTTCTATCCTAAGGAGAAGCCTTTGGAAGAGCTATTGTCTTTACTTATTAATTTGTTCATTCCTATGCTTAATGAATATTTATGGAGCAGTTGCTGTGCACCAGGGAAAGAACCAAGTGTCAATTTTACAACCATCAATAAGAAATGGTTCCTGCCCTTAGGAAGCTCTAAAGGAAAAAAGAGAGGCAAGAGGTGATGGATGCTGAGATGGAATAATGCACAGAGAAGAGGCATCCATTGAAAAAGGGTGATAGGGGCTAGGGTCTAAGACAGCTTCCTCTAAGAGGGGACACTTGAACTGAGTCTTAAAGAATAGCTGTGAATTAGCCAGACTGTGAAGGTGGGAAGGAATATCCCAGCATAGTGAAAAGGGAGAAAGGCACAATGTTTGCAGGTGGGTGGGTGAATGGGTGACGTTGGTACAGTACATCGGGCACACAATAAAGCTGGAGATCGGGCAGGGTCAGATGATGAAAAGTCTGTGTTTCATCCTGAAAGTGATATACAGCCCTTGAAGGTTTCTAAACACGGCAATGACAAGAGAGACTCACAACTTCAGAGAGATTCATGTGGTGTGTTTGTAGGGGATGGACTGAAGGAGGGCACGTATGAGAAGAGAGAGGCACATGCCAAATAAATGAGGGCCGCAGTGCCTCAAATGAGAAATTGATGCTTAAACTAAGGGAATAGTCATGGTCTACAGAGTGCCCCATGGTTGGACGGCATCACCGACTCGATGAACATGGGTTTGGGTAAACTCCAGGAGTTGGTGATGGACAGAGAGGCCTGGCGTGCTGCAATTCATGGGGTCGCAGAGAGTCGGACACGACTGAGCGACTGAACTGAACTGAACTGAACAGAGTGCCCAATGATATGATTTCAATAAATATTAGGAGATAAAATTTTCAGGATCTGACAACCAGTTGGACAAATGGAAGAGAGCCAGAATGGTTTCAAGGATAATTGAGTGACCAGAAAACAGTCTTTTAAGGTTTGCTTTGAGAGTGAGTTGGTTATTATCAGAACATCTACCTTGAAATGTGAAATATACGAAACATTCTTAAGGCATGAAACAGAGGATGAGCACATTTGGGATGTTCTGTGCACATCACAACTGATTCTCATTGTCTTCAAAAACCTTGCCTCTCAGATTAGTGTTCTGTTTTCTAGACTTCAATGACTTTCAAAACAAACAAGCAAAGAAATCTAAGACATTGTTTGCTATATGGAATATTTTAAATTTTGGCATCTACCTATATAAGATCTTTTAAGTCATTTAGTCAACAATGTTTACTGAGATTTATTCTGTACTAAGCGTTGTAAATACAAGAGAAAACAGACCTATTCAAATAGCTCTTTATCTCATTTTTATTTGCATACTTATTTGATTGTTTGTTAGTAACTAGTTATTATCATCATGTATGGAAGGCAGTGTTTCTCAAACTATAGCATGAATAAGAATCAGGTGAAGAATGTGTTAAACCTATTTCCTGAACCTTAATCCCAGGCATAATGATTCAGAAGGTCAGTCTGTGTAAGGTCCATGAATTTGCATTCCTAGCAATTTTATACTTACTGCCAATATTGCTGGTCTAAGGATTACACTCTGAGCTTTGAGTAACTCTTAATTTGTGAAGCAATGTAAGGTTCTTTCTTGTGGTCCTAAAGTATCCATAACATGGAATTGACGTCAATGGGAATTACACAGGCCACAAAGGTGTCACACTGAGGCCTTAAGTGTTTATGGCCAACCCCTCACCACCTAGCTCTTGCCTTCTGTTTATCAGCTGTATTTCCCCTTGGGCATTGCTGTTGCTATTGGTCCGTAAGTTACTGCAGTTACAGCTCTTGATGAGGTCAAACAGTCCCAGCTGGAGAGACTTGAGAAATGAGAGCAAACGTTCCTTTGTCTGAACTTCTATTCTGAGTTTAAAAGTCAAAGATCAATAAACCTGGAGAAAGTGGTGAGATTTGCCAAATATTGCCAGACAGTGGAAGGGCTGTAATGATCAGCTCAGGGCCAGTGATGCAGTCAGCCTGGACCACAAAAAAGATAAATGGGTAAGAACCTGTCTCATGGGAGCATTGTGAATGCAGTAGTTGGCCAAATGCCTCGCTATGAATTCGTTTTCTTGTGAATGGTTTCAAATTGTGGATTGCTTCTAGGCAGAGTTAAGCTCCATCTTTTTACTCATGATATTCAGAAGTCTTTCTGGTTTTTGCCTTCAGGTGTTTTTGCCTTCAGTCTCACATACAGGAAAATCAAACAGCAAATCATTGAATAGTTTGGGTATCAAGTGAAGAGAGAGCAATGGGAGTGGAAAGAAGGGACAAATTTTAAGAATATTATAAAGAAAATGATAAAAGGGCTTAGCTTCTTTGACGAGGGGGCTACGTGCAGTGAGACAAGTTAGCTGAAATTAGCTCCCAGGTTTCCAGCTCTTTGACTGGGAGAAGGATGGCATCAATTACATAAATATAAAATTGAGGAAGGAGTGGTGTTAGGTACTATGCTGAGTTCTGTCTTGGACATCCAGGTGATAGTGGGGCCCCCAAGCGGAAGTGTTTTGAAATGATTGGAAATTTGGGACTAGAGTTTGGGTGAGGGACACTGGTTTGGAGGATCCTGTTGGGCCATCCCTACTTGCAAGGGAAAAAAACTAAAGCCCTGTCAACGATGAGAGAAGTTCTGTGAAGAAACCGAGGGTCAAGGACTGAACTATCTTTCCAGAAGTTTCCAAATAAGATCTTCTTGGATTTTAATACCTTTGTGCATTTTCAGCTTGTGTTTTAATTAAAATCTAAATAGTATTTCTGGAATAGGGTAGCCAATGGAGAGATACCCCATACGCCTGGGGCACGCACTCACCCACTTGCATATGTGCCCACCTGTATAGAGAACATGGCCTCATTTGCATGGTATAGAGGCTGACTTGAGGACATTTTCAGTCCTCTCAGAAAATCCTAATAAAATAGTCTGAAATGGCATGCTGACTACTCTTAGAATGTTTGTAACTTTTTCTTTCCATATCATTCATGCCATGTGATATTGATGTGGGAATCCTTTCCAGCCACATTTGAAAAGCCTCCCCTGAAGCTGCAAACCCAATGGTTTGGAAGAGAGAGTTTAAATAACTCAAAATATACAGTGTAAACAAGCTGGCCTTTTAGTATGAAGTGTACTAAATTAAAGAAACCAGATGCTTTGGTTGGCTTGGAACAGCTGGATTAGGACTGGCTCTCCTTCACGAACCATTTTCTTTGGAGCCTCGTCACCTCCTTACCCTCCTCCTCCTGTGTCTCCTTTCTTGCCCTCTTCCTCTCTCTTTCTCTCTCTTCCTCAGCTTTCCTGCTCTATCTGATTTTTGTTTTCAGACAGCCATAAACTCATCAGATGTAGGAGACATATCAAATGGTTTCTGAAAATAGAGTTTGTGAGTTTAAATTATTTGCCTATGCTCATAAAAACTTGCTTACTGGAAACCTGGTGTGAGAATCTGAATCACACCTTCAATCATAGTTCTTAAGGTGAAGGACTTTTCTATGTACAATTTTATTTGACTTAAAAATTAAACATTAAAATATTCCTGCTTTAATACTACTAACTGGGACATTTTATAGAGTCTCTAGGAAATCACCCCAATCCATAAATCTTCAAGTTATTTATTTATATAAAGTTATGAAGCCTCACAACCCTCTGAGGAAGAGGGTCAAACCCAAATATCCCAGTTCGTTTAAAAGTTGGATGAACCTCAATGAAGTGGTCCCTGGTGGCTCAGACAGTAAAGAATCCATCTGCCAGTGCAAGAGACACAGGAGACTCGGGTTCCATCCCTGGGTCAGGAAGAGCCCCTGGAGAAGGGAATGGCTACCCACTTCAGTATTCTTCCTTAGAGAAATCCATGGACAGAGGAGTCTAGTGGGCTACAGTCCATGGGGTTGTAAAGAGTCAGACACGACTGAGCAACTAACACTTCCACTTTCAATGAAGTGGAGTGACTTCCTGACACAGAGGCTTTTACTGGCCAAATCTATGCAATCTCAAATCAATCGCTACCTTGGAAAAGTATGTAATGTGAATTGAAATCCACTTTTATACAAAATATCTAGAGAACTGTCCCAGAAATATGCTTTCAAGCTGAACTCTAGAGATATCTCCACGAAGGGAAGGAAAGAACAAGAAAGAAATTTCACAGCCTGAAAATCAACACTATTGCCTCAATGATTTGTATGCTTTATAGCTGAGGTAGTTTCATGTTTCCGGAGAAGGCAATGGCACCCCATTCCAGTACTCTTGCCTAGAAAATCCCATGAACAGAGGAGCCTGGTAGGCTACAGTCCATGGGGTTGCTAAGAGTTGGACACGACTGAGTGACTTCACTTTCACTTTTCCCTTTCATGCACTGGGGAAGAAAATGGCAACCCACTCCAGTATTCTTGCCTGGAGAATCCCAGGGATGGCGGAGCCTGGTGGGCTGCCGTCTATGGGGTTGCACAGAGTCGGACACGACTGAAGCGACTTAGCAGCAGCAGCAGCAGCAGTTTCATGTTTCTGAGATCTAAGATAAACACCAGTAGTCTCTACCAGAAGGGTTAATTATGGCTTAGCTAATAAAGGTGGTTTTGGAACATTTTGTAAATATAACGTGTCCTGTAAGTATTAGGCGTAAAAGCAAATTGCCAGACACTGCCTCATAAGTATGAAATCTATTGTATTTCAACTGGATTAGGAAATCTTTTTGTAGACCAGAGCATCCAAAATGTGCAAGTATCTATGTTCTCTCTTTAGGGAGAATTTTTTGTTGTGCTTTAGTCAGTCAAAGCCTAGGAATAACACTGGTTCCACATAATTTGGGGGAAGGGGACACCAATTTCATTTCATTTCAAGGAGTGGAAAAAACACTCCATAAATTCTCCATAGCCTCTTTTTCTCTCCAAAACACCCATCACCACCACGTTTCTCTCCACCCTCCTTTCCCTTCTGGGTCTCAGCTCCAGGCCAGCTGATGCTGGTCACTATGGCTTAGTTCTGGCACTTGCAGGAGAGCCGGGTGCAGTGGGCAGGGCACATCCTGGAGATGACCATTCCAGCCTTTTCCCACCCCAGTTAAGCCTAACAATAAATCCTTTCAAAAATGCATTATTGTATTAGAGACATTTCAGAGGGTCTTAGAGTGGTAACTGATGCACCAGTGATACAGAACCTTTTTGTTGGTGAGCCTTTGATGTCACAGTCTGACTTCGCTTCCCAGCTCTGAAACAGGAAAAGAAAAATAGATCTACCACTTTTTCCTGACGCATTATTCACTTCTCAGAAGCAGGAGAATAAAAAGAATTATTCTTTTCGTAGAAACTACACATAGAGAATGCGTCAGGAAATTCTTTTTTGTGTCTTGGCTTTGGATACTGATGCCAAAAGTGCTGTCCTGCTATTAGTCTGTTCTGAAATTTATGGGGACTTGTGAAAAGTGAACACAAAAACTTCTGAGCCGGTAGCCCCGTTGGTCTTGTTTTTGTAATGTACAGGGAGGCTAGGGGTTCAGAGGAAGGACTCCTGCCTGGCTGACTCTTGGCTGCTGGACTCTGTTAACCTCCCCAGGCAGATATGGGAAACTTGACTTTCATCAGTAGGATGCTGGTTATCCAGGGGATGCAGGGCTAAAGGCAATGTGTGGAGGCAAAATAGTGGAAAGAAAGGGAATTCTTACTTTCAATATTAAAAGTAAAAGGAATTTATGAAGCTCTCACCCATTTTCCAGAAGAGCTCCCCATGTAACTGAGAAGTGAATGTTAGGTGTCATATTTACCGTGTGCCTTTGCCCACTTTAATCCCTGATTTCACTGTACTCTACCTCACTAGCTGACACGAAGATGACAGAGTGTGACTGAGCTGCCGAGACCACACTGTGGACTCAGCAGTATTTTAGAATTCATGTCACCTGCAGGTGATTATTAAACTCTGAACTTTGTGAATTTTTTTGGATTATTATCCACAGAACGTTTGCCCCAAATACCCTCATGGTATTGCTTTATCGGCCAAGTTTTCCAATCCCCTGCTAGGCTGTGATTGCTTCTTTCTTACAGAGGTATTTTTAATATTTGTACTACAGATAGTTCTCCTGTAGCCCTTCTAAGAGGCCCCACCAGGATGTGTCTTTGTCAGAAGAGACTTTTTCCCATTATTCTGTTTTCTGTGTTTGGACTGTATATCTGGGTAACTGAAGTTATAACTCCTGGGCTTGGAGAATATTCGAGCACTCTGCACCACTCTGAATAGTCTGGACTTGTCTTGCATCTCTGCTTATGCTCATATTCCCGTCCCTGTCTAGATGCAACTTATCCTTTCAGTATTCTAATTCATTTCTTAATGACTTCTAAATATCTCCATCATATACTTCTGCTTTTTTCCTTCACTCTTCTTTTTTATTTAATTTTACCTTTTTATTTATTTTTTTGGAGTATAGTTGCTTTACAATGTTGTGTTAGTTTCTGCAGTACAGCAAAGTGAATCAGCTTTACATATACTTATATCACCTCTTTTTTAGATTTCCTTACCATTGAGGTACGACAGAATATTGAGTTCCCTGTGCTATACAGTAGGTTCTCATTAGTTATCTATTTTATACATGATAGTACACACACACACACACACACACACACACACACACACACACACACACACACACAGGGCTTCCCTGGTGGCTCAGACAATAAAGCATCCACTTGCAATGCAGGAGACCCAGGATTCCTGGGTTGGAAAGAATCCCCTGGAGAAGGGAATGGCTACCCACTCCAGTATTCTTGCCTAAAGAATCCTATGGATAGAAGACCCTGGTGGGCTACAGTCCATGGGGTCGAAAAGAGTTAGACACAACTCAGCAACTAAGCATGAACACACATACACAATATATTTCTATTTATATATATATATATATATATATATATATATACACACACACATACATACATACTGCTGCTGCTGCTAAGTCGCTTCAGTCATGCCCGACTCTGTGTGACCCCACAGTTGGCAGCCCATCAGGCTCCGCCATCCCTGGGATTCTCCAGGCAAGAACACTGGGGTGGGTTGTCATTTCCTTCTCCAATGCATGAAAGTGAAAAGTGAAAGTGAAGTAGCTCAGTCGTGTCCGACTCTTAGCGACCCCATGGACTGCAGCCCACCAGGCTCCTCCGTCCATGGGATTTTCCAGGCAAGAGTACTGGAGCGGGGTGCCATCGCCTTCTCCGTTATATTTATATGCTCATAGTCAGGGTGGTGTTAAGGTTTCTGTAAATTATTGTGGTCAGGAAAAAAGAAAATGGCTTTTTATATATACTAATGTTGTGACATGTGCTTTTTGGAAAAGTTTCAAATTGAGGCCAAAGTAGCATATGAAACCTTAACACCACCCTGACTATAAGCATGCCTTTTATCCTAGGGTGATTTTTCACTGCATCTTCTTTGACTAAGGATTGAAGATGCAGACATTTTAC
The DNA here is from genome assembly GCF_054371585.1 of Giraffa tippelskirchi. Lineage (NCBI taxonomy): Eukaryota > Metazoa > Chordata > Mammalia > Artiodactyla > Giraffidae > Giraffa > Giraffa tippelskirchi. The sequence continues at coordinate 138,097,741 of NC_137283.1, forward strand.
TCAGAAGAAAAAGTGTAAAATGTAAAGCATTGTAATTAGAGATGTTCAGCAACAGTCTGAGAGTGTCAGCAACTAAAGCTATATGCAAACAGCACCAAGGTATATGGGGCAGCTGCTTTGGAAATCCAGATGTTATTCCCATTGGCACAGGAATGTGCTAATCACCACCCAAACTGCAGGAAGCCTGGGCCAGGTTCTGGGGGAAAAAGCACCTTCCCACGCCAACAAGAAAGGTGCCCTGTCATTTTTTTTTTTTTAAAGAAGGCAATGACCTTTTTTTTCAATTGATTTATTTTATTTATTTATGGCTGCACTGGGTCTTTATTGCTATGTGCAGGCTTAGCTGCCCAGAGGCATGTGGCATCTTCCCGGACCAGGGATTGAACCCGTGTACCCTGCATTAGCAGGCAGATTCTTAACCACTGCACCACCAGGGAAGTCCAGCCCTGTCATTTCTATGTATCAGAATTATATCTGCAATTCCTTAGGTCCTTTCTTTAACACCCATTCTCCCTTCATAAGTCAGAATGAGAAAGGGAGGATATTGAAGAGGGCAACATCTTTCTCTTTCATTTTATCTCGTTATAACAAATAATTGCAGGGTTTATTTTTCTAAGAATGTTTTTTGATGTGGACCATTTTTAAAGTCTTTATTGAATTTGTTATCTGCTTCTGTTTTATGTTCTGGTTTTTTGGCCACAAGGCATGTGAGATCTTAGCTTCTGACCAGGGATCGAACCCACACCCCATACATTGAAAGGCAAAGTCTTAACCACTGGACTGCCAGGGGAATCCCAATTGTATGGTGTAATGTTGATTATAAACTGGCTGGTCATCTTTGGTTGATGAATGGTGCAGACATAAACACATCCAAGTGCACTTCAGTGGATGACTAATACACGGGCCCACGTGGATCAATCCGTCTCTTCAAGCTCTCTCACTGGGAACCCGAGGTTTTGCTAACCAAAAAGGAAAAAAGTACTTCAAAATTTCCCGAAGAAAGAATTTTTTACCTCCAAGCAGAGAGGGGAAAATACATTTTCCTTTAAATTTGTTTATCAGGAGACATTTCCCCTCCAATTTTCTTGACTTGAAATTTAAGTCAAGTCTGTAAAAATGAGGCCTAATTAACTTTCACTCTGTCTGTACATGAGCAGTTCTTTGAGATCCAAAAGTTTTAACTGAATCAAGATTAACAATTAGAAAGTAAAAACTTCAGGTCCCTCCTTTTCAATATATCTAAGGCATGCAAAATTTCTTAACTATATAGCTTAGTCTTCTTCAAAAGGGCGGTAAAATAGAATCCTCATATATGCATATGTCCCTTTGAGAAATATATACATATGCATATTCCCAGGATGAGGGCAATTTGTTCTCATGTTCTTGTTTAGATTGTAATGCAGTGTAGATGTGCAGCAAGTGGAGTTATATTCAATAACTGAAATTGGTAAATGTTTTGCTCTTAGAACTATCTCAGAAATTTAAATAAATAAGCAGTGATTATACTTTCCATGATTTTGACAAATCAATCCTGGTGGGAGACAGTCTTTCCTCTGAACCACATAGGGAAGAGCGGACAATCAGTAGCAATTCTGTGGAGTGATCCATTCCATTGCCAGCACACCATTACCCACAAGACTTGAAGTTCAGTGTTATTGATCTCTTTTACCAGGATAGCTTCAAACTAAACAACAGGCTGTTGAGAGCATACCCTGAAAATCAGACAGAATAAAGGTAGGAGCAGACAGCGATAGGTGTAGTGGAAGCTCAATGCTGGAGATGCAGACCTGGGTTTTTAGCAAGTCATCACATGTACTATGTATGTACTATCATGTCTTATACTGGAGGGGAGCACGAAGAGATTGCTTCATAATGTGGGAGTGAAGCAGAGTGACTTTCTTTAGAGAGATATCGCAGAGAACTTCTCCTTGTATTAGGAAAGACAACAAGAGAAGTTGGTTCAAAAATTTACAAACACTAATTGGTGTGCTGTCTTGGCTGAGTGTCTCTGACTCAGAGAGACCATAAATGATGTGAGGAGAAAAGTTAGGGACACGTGAAAAGTTTTCAAAGCATTAACAGTGCAAAACAACATGACTACAAATGTCATAAGACAAAATGAGATTAAAAGCCAAGTGAACGAAAGGCCACATATTATATGATTCCATTTCTATGAAATGTCCAGAAGAGGGAATTCTATGGAGTCAGAAAGCAGATTAGTGGCTGCTTAAGACCAAGGAGGTAGAGACTGTGAACAAAGAGGATGATAACTGAAAGGTACAGGGTTTCTTTCTGAGGGGATGAAAATGCTCCAAAGTTGACTATCATGATGGTTGCACACATCTGTGAATGTACTAAAAACTACTGAATGTATACTTTAAATGGGTGGATTCTGGGATATGTAAATTATATTTTAATAAAGCCATTATTTTAAAATCTAAGGTAATTTGAAAATTGGAAAAAGAAAAGCCAAGTGAATGGAAATCCTCAGGGATGGAATTTTTTCCCCTCAGGACCCTGACCTCACAGCCTGCTCTCTTTTCCCACCTACCCACAGGAAACAAAACAGAGGGAGCTATGAAATATTCTTGCTCACTTAGAAACAGTGAAATACTCTTCAGAGAACACGGGTGCCTCATTTTCTAACCATATTTGAAACCCACTTAAGTGTGAGGTTTGATGGGGTCCCAATTCAGTCCTAGGAGAGTGGTGAGCTTGTGAATTATTGTCCAGCATCTTTTCCAGACAAAAGCGCTTTAGCTGACAACAACACAAACTCTTGGATGAAAAGAGTAGACATTCAAGTTCTCTGAAGCCCTCTCATAAATAACAAAAAAGATTGGCACCAGATAGGTCTTACCAGAGACTGCAGCCTTTACAAAGTTCTTCTATTTGAATTTATTTCAAGCAGTCAATAAATAAATGGTTCCATGCTATTAAAAATGGAGAAAAGAGAAGACTACAAACATGTGATTCTACCTCCTGCAATTTGGTCCATTTCCCCGGCTCCCTTCTCAGAGAAAGATGCAATTGTTCATTTGATGACCCTGGTACCCAGCGTATTTTCTTTGGGGCCATCTTTTGAATATTATTTTTGTATAAAGCCAAGTAAATGAATGGGGAAGTTGAAAAACATAATCAGAATGTTATATTGACACCGTTGTAGATTTTCCTAATGCCGAAAAACAAGAAATGAATGGAAGTAGATTTGCCAAAGTGAATATTTTATGCATCTTTATATAGGGCATATTCCCAAGTAGGGGGAAATGCACTTGAATAAAATAAAATAACAGAATAGTTTTGGGACATTTTTAATTTATGATATATATTTGTCACATTTAGGCAGAACTCACACCCTTGGAGAATAACATTCCAAACATTTACTTCTTTGTGTGTGCCTTTTCTCTCTTCCTTATTTTCTATCTCTAGCGCTCAGAAGGCACTTTGAAGGCTATTTGGTAGAAGTTACGAATATCCTGCCCAATTATAGGCTTATAATCCCCCTGGAACCGTCTGTCTTGCCAAACTGTCTATCTTAGTAATGTACACAGTGATTACCAGTGATTGTGTAGGCCCTCTGAGATACTACAAGGCATCAGATGAGATTTTTAAACTAACCCAAAGAGTGCTATGTCAACATTAACCTTGAAAACCCAGAAATGGTTGTTCATTTTGTACCCTTAGGAATAATATCCTTCCATTGGCAGGGTAGCATGGGGTCATTTACTAGCTATGAGAAAGGCTGAGCATGTGTGGAGCATCAAGGTTTAAAAAAAGAAGCTACCTGAAAATTCTAGAAAAGATTCAGAAATAAATCCTCCTTAAAGCTGGTAATGAAGTGTTGCTAAAGATTTGGAATTTGGAGAATTTGTGCTTCTAGTTGAAAGGATTGTAGATATAAGATGGCTTCACAGATGCTATATTATAAAATTGGGCTTTGGATTGCTACCTGTATTTTACTTCCAGTTGAATTGTGACTTCCTTATGTCATATAAGGGCTTCCCCAGTGGCTCAGCGATACAGAACCCACCTGCAGTGCAGGAGCTGCAGGATACATGAGTTCGATCTCTGGTCAGGCAGATCCCTTGGAGGAGGGCATGGCAGCCCACACCAGTATTTTTCGCTGGAGAATCCCGTGAACAGAGGAGCCTGTCAGGCTATGGTCCATAGGGTCACAAAGAGTTGAACATAACTGAAGCAACTTAGCTCTCATGCACACATATATACTATATAATATGAAATATACATGTACCTTATTGTGCTCTTAATCTTGTCAGTAAATATTTTCCATGGTAGTATGCTTTATTATTTTATTGTAGTGTGTTTTTTTTTGAGTGTAAGTACAGATTATTGTTGATGAAGTCCTTTCTCAGCTCTGATTGCCCAGTCCAAGAAAAAATTTGCCAGTTACCATTTTAATCTGATCCAGGCCACCTGCAGATCACTCTGATTGTTGCTCAGTGACTGAGCTTCTTGTCTGAAGGCCGAGAGTCGTCCCCATTTCTCTGGTACCCACTGCCTGAAAATTTTCTTTCACCAAGCGAACCATTTCTCTATTTCTCCATTTGCTGCCTTGGTGATTTTTTTCCCTAGTATTTGAATTCATACTCCAGATTTTCACCACCTTTTTCTTTCAAAATTTTCCATAAGCTGATTTCTTCCACAAAACCTCTCCCAACTCACCAGAGCAGTAATAATCCATTTCCCCAACTGAAGTGCCCAAATCCCATGAGACACAACTCAGAAACTTCCAGAGATGATACTTATTATTCAGTGTAAATATTTGCTTGCTTCCTGTACTATTTGCTTTTGCCTCAAACATATCCTTTAGGAGGTGTGTCCTTTCACATATGTGCTCAGTTACAAACTGGGATACTCATCAGTAGTTCATATTCATGTCTTCCCATTGGAATCACTGGGGAAACTTTGTAAAAAAAAAAACAACAAAAAACCTATGCATAGACTCACCTTAGACCAATCAAATCAGAAAATGTGATTAAAAACAACTGATCTTAGATGGTTGTGAAGCAGAGTAGAATGTTAGTCTAATTTCTTTTTCCCTCCAATCCTGGGATGAAGAGGAAAAATTCTGACCATATATTCTGAAAATATAATGGAAAAAGAAATTTTAAGTATCCTGCTGAATCATATAACTAGTAAGTTAAAGGAAAGTACGAGCTTATCTTTTTCCAGGTCATGGCCATGTCAGTCCAGAGAAATAAAACATTTGCTTTAAATGACGGTCCACTCTTTCTACTCCAATTTTCCATGACCCACATCTCACCCTCCTCAACCCCTGCTGATGAATAGTAAGGGTCTCTAAAGATTGATCCCATGATTCTGTGAAGTCTGTTGACCTCAAGAAGCATATATTCTAATAAATCAAACATAAAACCTACTCTAAAGATTATATCTGGGTAACGTTATCTTAATTTGTACAGATCAGAGTTCCCCAACTAATGTGCTGTTAATGGGTTTCCAGTGTGATGAGATGTTGATCACCCTCAGTCGGTGGGGTAGCCAAGGAAGCCTGGGTCATCCAAGATCCAAGTTCTAAAGGCTCTCAACTTGAGCAAACAGATACATTTAACCCAGTGGGAATCAAATGTTATTTTCTGTGTGTTATGAAGGGGGAAAGTTGGGAAGTCCTGGAGAAATACATAGAGACACTCAACATAGAATCTTGAGTGTCTACAATGAGAAGCAACACAGAGCACCAAGCTTTACTCAGTGCAGAAGAAATTCTAAACTGCATAAAAATCTATCAGTTATAATTATACAAGATAAAAGCCATAAGCAGCAGCACATCAAATATGGAAAACTAAGAAGTTAATACTAGAGGAATTGTCTCCTGGTATCACTTGAGTGGAACATTATATTATATTGCTCACAAAGTAATTCTTGATATGATCATACATGAGTACAATAAACTTACAATTGGCAGTCAGTGAACACTGATTGAAAACAAATATTATTGTTTATTTATTTATCATCTCCAAAAGAATGATTTCATATATTTGGATCAGTTTTTTAGTTCCAGTTCTCAAATTCAAACAGATTAAAATCACATAATTGTGTTTGGACGTGAAGAACTGTTTCTCTGGGTTTAATTATCACAAGAGGAAAATGATGTAATGAAAGAAATTCTGGGCATTGTTAACTTTAATTTCATAAAGTAAGATGTATATTGCCATCAAAATAGATTCTAAAAGGCTGTAAGACTTGATCAGGACAAAACAAAATCTAAAATACAAACTTATTAGAATGTATATTTATTCATTTAATTCAGGTATAATTTTCCCAGTGATGGCTAAGATATATTCTTGGACTTCTGGGTTTGTAGGTAAGAAACACAGAAATCAGGGAGTTTCCCAATGACCTAGTGGTTAGGATTCCAGGCTTTCACTGCTGGGGCCTGGGATTCAATCCCTGGTCAGGGAACTGAGACCCCAAGTTTCTGGGTCTAGTGAATTATAATCCCAACAATTTGCAAATAGATTTGTTAAATCCCTGTCAATATTCCTGGTGGAAATATGGAGAATGGGCAAGTGTCAGAAAACTAGCAAAAGGCAAAAGTTGTCTGAATATTATTTGGTTCAAAAAATAGAATGGTCTCTGTTCATGAAGTAACTCCACTTCAGCTTAGTCGCCAAGGGTGGAAGTGATGGTTGTGTAAACAAGCCAGGGAGCAGAGTTCTGAATGGGTAAATTAATGTATGTTTCAATCAACCCTGACATGAGTACTGTCCAGGCACAGAAGTTCAGGTTTCAAGGACTGTCTCTATAGGAGCTAATGTTTCCTGAGTTTTATATTTTATCTGCTTCTTAAATCGTTCTTATTTAAAGTCAATATACTGCAAGGCCTTCCTTTTTTAAATTTTTATCTATTTATTTGTTTGTTTATTTTTTGGCTGCACTAGGTCTTTATTGCTGTTCTCATGCTTTCTTTATTTGTGGTGAGTGGAGGCTACTCTCTAGTTGCAGCGTGCGGGCTTCTCATTGCAGTGGCTTCTCTTGTTTCAGAGCATGCAGGCTTCAGTAGTTGCAGCATGTGGGCTCAGTAGTTATGGCACACGAGCTTTGTTGCCCCTCGGCATGTGGAATCTTCCTAGACCAGGGAGTAATCCCTTGTCCCCTGCGTTGGCAGGCAGATTCCTAACCACTGGGCCACCAGGGAAGTCCTGTAAGGTCTTTCTATGTATCCTTCTAAGACCAGTTTAATTAAATTTATAGATGATAAAATACTGGTATCTTACGTACTTGTAAAATTGATGGCAGTTTGTACAAATGAAGTAGCCACAGAACCATGTGACTTGACCAATTCTTCTGCTTTCTCCATGAAGCCAGGAGAAGGTATACTTTGCCTTAGCCTCCTTTTCTAGAGAGGGCCCTGCATACACTGGCTTTAATAGAGCTTCTACCTTACTAAGTGATAAGACCACCTTTGGGGGGTAGGGGGCAGCACACAGTAACAGGCCTTGGTGGCTGACTTGTCATAACTAGGACACAAGACAGGACCTGGTTTATAGGAAAAGACAGAACATTAGTCTGGGGGTCTATCAAATGTATAAAGCTCCTCAACAGTCTATTGCCAGCAGAATAGCCAGCACCATCCTCGGAAAACCATTGGTCAAATCATGTCACTCTCTCTTCAAAACCTTATTGTGTCTCTGTTCTAAGTCTCTAAACTCCTGCTCCGTTCCTTGCCCACCCCTGCCCACTTGTCACGTCTCTGCCCTTACCTCCTCCCATACTCTCTGCTCCAGTGTCCTGGCCTGCTTGCTAGTTCTAGAATACATCGAGCATGTTCCTTGTGTCCTGCGCTTGCTGTTCCCTGAGCCTGAACTGCTTCTCCCAGATGGTCCCATGGCTCCTCCCTCATTTCATTCAAGTCTTTGTTCCAAGTTACCCCAGATGGGCCTTCCCAGACTCTCCTCTATTTAATCTGCAGCCCCACCCCCACCAGGCCACCCAGAAGTCCCTCACCCCTTTCCTGCTTTATTTCACCCCATAGCACTTCCATCAGGTTCCTATCTGCAATCACTTGTTGATTTTGCCTATTGTCTGTCTTGCCCCTCTCAAATCTGAGCAGGCATGTTCTATTTTGTTCACTGCCATATGCTTAGAGTCTAGAACAAGGTCTAGCACATAGTAGGCATTCAAGACATATTTGAGGAATAAATGAATAAATATTCAGTTAGTCTAAACCCCCAAAAGCGATTAGTACCAGACATGTAGACTTAATCATACAGGACAAAAATACAAAGAGTGATGGTACCAGAAAAGGGTGCTAGGGGACCTCTAAGCTCCTTCCAGTGCTGAGATTTTGACCTAAGTATTGGACACATATACTTGAAAAACATGTTTTATGGACAAAGGTGTTTGGGAAATGCTTTGTGAACCCACCTTCTTAGATATTCACAATGAAGATCAATAATTTGAAGAATCCGAAAAATCTCGCATGTAATAGTCAAGGTTGTTCAGTGAAACAAAACCCTGACTAGTATAGATTTTGGTACCAAGAGTGGTTCAAGAGGAATATAAGCTTATGGATGGGTTTTCTGAATTGGTCTAGGCTGTCTGGGATTGGCTATCTGGTTTGTTTAGATTTAAAGATACTAATTATTTTCGTTAATAAAGGGTACACTGATGAGTCCAAGTGGTGTGATATGGCAATAGTTCTATGCAAAATGTCAACACTGGATACTCCTAACCAAATATCTTTGAGAGACAAGTTTCTGGGTACCCACGTATATAATCCTTTCAATTTTTTTTTTCAAACTAACAAGTATAATGAGATTGGCTGTTTACTCCTAATGGTGCTGGACAAAGTGGGAACAGAAAAGAATGACCTAAAGGATTCGAATTTCCAGCTCAAGTTCTGTATAAATGACTTGAAAGCTCCTATGTCTGCCCTGAAAAGGACTCATTTCCTGTAGCTGCAAAGCTGAGATTCCTGAAAACCAAGCCCAGAATCTCATCCTGCTAGTGGCTGAATTACAAAACAGTTGAATTCCCAACACTGGAGAGTATCGCCTACTAAAGTGAGGGCTTAGATTGGGAAGGAATGGGATCCTGACAATTGGAATGGAGATATACGGGAAGCCTCTGATAAGCTGAGGCCATTGAACCCCTCATTCTGATGCATCTTCTTTGCCACTAGAAGCAGTTTCTCTGCCTAGCAAAATACCATAGACTGAGTGTCTTAAATATTAGAAACCTATTTCCTCACAGTTCTAGAGGTTAGTCCAGGGTCAAGATATCAACATGATTTCTTCGGAGTCCTCTCCCCTTGGCTTTCAGATGGCCACCTTCTTGCTGTGTCCCCACATGGCCTTTTCTCTGTGCTCGCATAAAGCTGAGGTCTCCTTGTGTATCCAAATGTCCTCTTTTTATAAAAACACCAGTCAGATTGGATTAGAGCCCACCATAATGGCCTCACTTTAACCTAATCACCTCTTTAAAAGTCTGATCTGGAAATACAGTCATACTCAGAGGTACTAGGGAATTACAAATTCAATATATGAATGTGAAACTGAAAAGTGTTAGTCTCTCAATCTGACTCTGTGCAACCACACGGACTGTAGCCTGCTAGGCTCCTCTGTCCATGGAATTCTCCAGGCAAGTATACTGGAATGGCTAGCCATTCCCTTCTCCAGGGGATCTTCCTGACCCAGGGATTGAACTCAGGTCTCCTGCATTGCTGGCAGATTCTTTACTGTCTGAGCCACCAGGGAAGCCCAATATATAAATGGGGGCAGTGGGGGCCACAATTTAGCCATAACATTGCCCTTTTAAAAGTTTAACTTTACTAAAACTCTATTTCACAAGCACATTTGATTATAGCACCTTTCAGTTCAGTTCAGTTCAGTCATTCAGTCATGTCCGACTCTTTGCGACCCCATGAATCGCAGCACGCCAGGCCTCTCTGTCCATCACCAACTCCCGGAGTTTACCCAAACCCATGTGCATCGAGTCAGTGATGCCATCCAACCATCTCATCCTCTGTCGTCCCCTTCTCCTCCTGCCCCCAATTCTACCCAGCATCAGGGTCTTTTCCAATGAGTCAACTCTTTGCATGAGGTGGCCAAAGTATTGGAGTTTCAGCTTCAACATCAGTCCTTCCAATGAATACCCAGGATTGATCTCCTTTAGGATGGATTGATTGGATCTTCTTGCAGTCCAAGGGACTCTCAAGAGTCTTCTCCAACACCACAGTTCAAAAGCATCAATTCTTCGGCACTCAGCTTTCTTCACCATCCAACTCTCACATCCATACATGACCACTGGAAAAACCATAGCCTTGACTAGACAGACTTTTGTTGGCAAAGTAACGTCTCTGCTGTTAAATAAGCTATCTAGGTTGGTCATAACTTTCCTTCCAAGGAGTAAGCGTCTTTTAATTTCATGGCTGCAATCACCATCAGCAGTGATTTTGGAGCCCAGAAAAATAAAGTTTGACACTGTTTCCACTGTTTCCCCATCTATTTCCCATGAAGTGATGGGACCAGATGCCATGATCTTAGTTTTCTGAACGTTGAGCTTTAAGCCAACTTTTTCACTCTCCTCTTTCATTTTCATCAAGAGGCTCTTTAGATCTTCTTCACTTTCTGCCATAAGGGTGGTGTCATCTACATATCTGAGTTTATTGATATTTCTCCCTGCAATCTTGATTACAGCTTGTGTTCCTTCCAGCCCAGCATTTCTCATGATGTACTCTGCATATAAGTTAAATAAGCAGGGTGACAATATACAGCCTTGACATACTCCTTTTCCTATTTGGAACCAGTCTGTTGTTCCATGTCCAGTTCTAACTGTTGCTTCCTGACCTGCATCCAGGTTTCTCAAGAGGCAGGTCAGATGGTCTGGTATTCCCATCTCTTTCAGAATTTTCCACAGTTTATTGTGATCCACACAGTCAAAGGCTTTGGCATAGTCAATAAAGCAGAAATAGATGTTTTTCTGCAACTTCTTGCTTTTTTGATGATCCAGTGGATGTTGGCAATTTGATCTCTGGTTCCTCTGCCTTTTCTAAAACCAGCTTGAACATCTGGAAGTTCACGGTTCACGTATTGCTGAAGCCTGGCTTGGAGAATTTTGAGCATTACTTTACTAGCATGTGAGATGAGTGCAATTGTGCGGTAGTTCGAGCATTCTTTGGCATTGCCTTTCTTTGGGATTGGAATGAAAACTGACCTTTTCCAGTCCTGTGGCCACTGCTGAGTTTTCCAAATTTGTTGGCATATCGAGTGCAGCACTTTCACAGCATCATCTTTCAGGATTTGAAATAGCTCAACTGGAATTCCATCACCTCCACCAGCTTTGTTCATGGTGATGCTTTCTAAGGCCCACTTGACTTCACATTCCAGGATGTCTGGCTCTAGGTGAGTGATCACACCATCATAATTATCTGGGTCGTGAAGATCTTTTTTGTACAGTTCTTCTGTGTATTCTTGCCACCTCTTCTTAATATCTTCTGCTTCTGTTAGGTCCATACCATTTCTGTCCTTTATCGAGTCTATCTTTGCATGAAATATTCCTTTGGTATCTCTAATTTTCTTGAATAGCACCTTTAATTCACACTTAATTACATATCAAGAATAATGCTCCTTAGTTTGAATTTATCTTACCAGTGACCTACAGTTTTATAGCAGTATCAATAATTTTATACAATATATAAAGCATAAGACAAAAAATAGAGAATTTATATTATATGTAGTATATTTAATGTTTATATGGCAATATAAAAATAAGAATATTCTTAATAATAAAACTTTATTGACAAACTACTTTTATCCATGTGATTTGATTCCTACTTCTATGAGGTATACAGGGCAGATATTGTTATCCCTACTTAATGAAACAGATTAAATGAAACTCAGAATGGCTGATACTTACCTAGGTCATAGAGGTAGTAAATGGCTTCTTATATTATTGACTTCTTCCTTGTGATACAGCTTTCCAATACTATATAATACCCACCCTCCATTAACAATATAACATGACTCTCACTTCAGATCAAGACATATTTGAACAGGGATTTTACCACTGGACTCAGTCACCCTGATTGCAAGTCTGCCTTCATGCTTACTGACTATGTCATCTTGGAAAGTAATTTAACACCTCTGTGTCTCAGGTATGACATAGACAACAGTATTTATCTAAGTGGGGGGGTCTTAAGAGGATGAAATGAGTTAATTCATGAAAAGGACTTCAAACATTACCTAGCACATACTAAATGCTCAATAAATGCTAGCTATTACTATAGACACTGAAAAAGACCATGTTGCTAGGAGAGATTGAAGGCAGAAGGAAACGGGGGTGACAGAGGATGAGATGGTTAGATTGCATCACTGACTCAATGCGCATGAATTTGAGCAAACTCTGGGAGACAGTGAAGGACAGGGAAGCCTGAGTGCTGCAGTCCATGGGGTCGCAGAGTCAGACGTGGCTTAATGATTGAACATAACATATTACTGTGGAAATGTAAGTGATTGGTTTTAATAGAAAAATAACATCCTATAACATGGATATAATATAATGGATTCAGCCGTTTTCCAACTGAGTCCAGTTTTTGCCATCTGTTTCCCTTCTCAAAAACAAAAAATGAACAACACTTGGAGCTTAAAAGAATCCCAAGTGCCATGATGGCACGGATGCCTGGAATGAAGAATTCCCAAACACCTCCTGGGCCTAAGCAGGCTCCAGCAGTGAGCGTGGTGGCCTGATGGTCCTTCTGAGGTCAGCAGACTTGGTGTGGAAGTCTCCTAAGAACAGACCATCTCGTGGGACTTTGAGTATTTCCTGCCCGTGATCAGCAACATCTCCTCTTGCAGTATTTTGGCAGGTTTGTCCTTGTTCCCGGCCAGAATCAGGAAGTTCAGAAGCACATGAAAACAAACAATACATTGAAACGCTTCTCTCAAATTATTCAAAGTTCAAGAAAACAAGAAATTATTCAGCAATATTGGGACATGGTATTTTATCTTATTAATTACTTTTCTTCTCATTAACATGCCCATCCTTTTCTTTCCAATGAATACTTTTCTTGGCATTAATTTTCATGAGACTTTTTTTTTTCTCAAAGTGTATTTAGGTATAAGAAGTGATGGGGTATCACTATATTTTGCAAAAATTTGCAGGCATTTTCGTGACCAGAGCTATTTTGTCTTCTGTGCAATTTTCAAATTATATTTTGATATTAATATCAATCTGAAGAATTACCACTGTTCTTAAGTTCAGCATGATTTTTTCTTTAAAATTTCTTTCCTTCATTTCAATGATCATAATTGGATCAACTGCAAGCCAACACTATAAAGTACTACTTTTCAAAATTTTACTTATCATTTAAGATCATCTAAATATTGGCTTCTTAATAAAACCTTCTCTGTTTACCAACTCCAGGTGATGTCCAAAGGACTCTGCTGCTATTTCACACTACTGTCACTCAGCTAAATCCAATGGACTTTTTTCAACCATCATTTCACTTACGCTTTCAGCAAGATCTCTCTGAAAACCATTCCCTCTCTCTTGAATGACTCTCTTCCAAGACAAAATGAGCTTCTGGATTTCTTCCCACCTTTATGGCTATCTCTTCTCCTTTATAGACTCCTCCTCCAGCAAGATATTAAATGTTAGGGTTGTTTAAACCTGCATGCCAAGCCTTATTCACTTATCACTTCATTTCCTAGACATGTGTATACATGCCCATAGTTTTTTTTGATTTATAAATTTATATCTCCATCCCACACATTCCCTATGGGTCTAGACCCATACTGCCTACTTGGTATTTTTGCTTTGAAATCCCAGTAATACTTAGAGTAGCTAAAGTTGATCACATCAACTTCTCCCAAATCTGATCCTTTTAAAATTCCCTTTTTCTATGGTTAGCACAATCAATCATCCAGTTATGAAACCCAGATATCTATGAATTATCTTTAATACTTCCCTCTCCCTCAGACCTGCCAGGCAATTCTCCCTACTACACATCTCTAAAATCTATTCACTTCTCTTCTAGGACCACTACTGTACTCCAAGTTACCATTTTTCTCACCTGAACTACTACAATGATCTCCTAACTAGTTGTTCTTGCCCCTTCCAATCTTTCTCTATTATTCACCCAAAATTGTTTTTTTCAACATGAAAATCTGATTACATCATCTTCCCCTTAAAATCGTCCCATCACTTCCTAATTCTCTTAGAATAAGGTTAAACTCCTCAGCCTGTCCTGCAAAGCCATGACACCTCTCCAGCCTCATTTTGCCAGTGACCCACCACATCCACTTTGTTATTTCTGGAATATGCTAGGCCTTGTTACAGGAGCTCAGATATGCCATCCTCCTGCAGTAAACTTTTAGACTCGCAGGTCTGTCTGCCTGAATTTCCGCACTCAGGGCAATCCTGTAATGTGTGAGCTAATCAGGATACTTTTGAATGAGAAAGGGCAATATTACTAAATACAGCAGGCAAGACTACAGGCCTAAATCAAGATTCTCCAGGGCAAATTGGGACATGTGTTCACCTTAAATTAACTACTGTTCATTCTTCAGATCTCCAAACAAATGTCACCTCCTCAAGGAGGCTCACAACAACCTCCCTAACAAAGGGAAGTTCATTACTCTTAACATCAGTATATCTCTTCTTTGTTCCACTACCCAAAGTTGCAACTTTACATTTATGCGTAATTGTTCTGTAATGTCCCCTCTAATAGATTGCAAACTTCATGAGGCCAAGATTCTTCCCAAGGTTCTTCACCATTGTATTGCCTGCCAAAAGTATCATGTCTTATAAATATCATTTATCAAATGAAGGACATGAATGACTCCTCTTTGAGAATTTCTTTTTTCTGTGATTGATACAACCAACCATCTAGTCATGCAAGACAGAAATCTACAAACCATCTCTGATACCTTCCTCTCCCTCAGCCCGAGGATTCAATCCATCCTTGTGTCCATTTTCTTTGTGGCCTCCTCTCTCTCTCCTCCTCCTCTTCCTTTTCCCCACCTCTCCTGCTGTAATTTTTTTTCCAGAAAGCTAACACACATTAGATATGAAGGACATCACCTCCTATTGACAGGAGGTTTCTGAAAATAATGTTGCTAATTCAAATTATTTGCCTGTACCCACAGAAATTTGGTTACTGAAGACCTGGTATGAAAGTCTAAATCACAACTTCAATCACTGTTCTAAAATATAAAGTTCTTTTAAATGTAAAATTATATTAAATTTTCAAATTGGACATCAAATAATTCTTTCAATTCTACTAACTGACATGTTTTTACAGGATTACTACGAAGTCATTTTAGACCCAGAAATATCCAAGTTATTTCTCCATATAAAATCATAAAACCTCACGACACTTTTGAGAGTGGGATCCAAACCCAAATATCCCAGTCTCACTAAAAGTTAGATTCCTTCTGGCTTATATATCTATTCATTTCTATGAATCTCTTCTAATAGACTATTAATTATCTGAAAGTCAACATAACATCTTCTCTATCTTTGTTTTTCCTTTTCCCCACCTACTCTCCAACACTCTGTATAATGTTTTGCATACATATTTATTGAAATGAACTGAATTAATCTAAGGTCTTCTCAGAGCCTACTCTAGAATTGGCCCCTTTGTTGAAACACTTACCCAAAAGTTCTACCACCCTACAAGATACCTGGCTCTCCAGTGGAATCTAGACTCCATGTGGTCTAACCTGCATCACTGGGGACTCATGGCATCTCATGTTAAAATCTGAGGCTCCACTGTTTGTTCTGGGCTTGTAGTACTGGCATGAAGCATCAGAATTCAGCTTTCCTCAGGACATAGCCTTGGTACTAACTTCCATTAACCCTGACCTGCCCAGCAGAAACACGAGAAACACACCTGGAAAGATCAAGGAAGCCATGAATAACATCGTCAATGAACCGACTGGTCATTGTGGAGGTTGGAGACACTGCCTCTGCACAGTGGTGGGTTAGAGAACAAGGACTTCCAAGACCAAATGGCTTCTGATCCCAATTCAGTTGACTTACAAACTGTATGTTCCTTGGCACAATGGGGATGTTACACACAGCTGCCTCAGGTGGATGGTTATGAGGACTAAACCAGTTCATACATGTACAGTCCTTAAAACAGTTCCTGAATTTAAAATTCTCCTAAATAATACCTACTATTATGGGGGAGGACACAGGAATCTCAGAACAGTAACAAAATGATGGTAATAGTTACTTGTGTTTTTTGAGTGCCTGCACTATATCAGGCATTGTGTGCGTATGTTATACATTTATTAAAAAACAATAAAATTTACTTTGGTGACATTCTGAAGATAAAGAGCATTATCCCAGAAATAAGTGAATAATGTGCAAGCTTACACTGGTGTTTTCATTACTTAAGGCAGATCCAAATCATGTATTCCCTAAAATGTCTCCTCAGATTATTCCCTTTCTTCTCAATCTTTGAGAGAATACATGCTTTTTGTGTTCTTTTCAGGCTTTTTTTTTTTTCAGCAAGTTCTTGGAATTCTCTTAAGGCATTCCTGCTGCTTCTTGTTCAGTATCCCTTTTTAGTAGTCTCCTGTATTCCTAGAGATTGTAACTTTTTCTCTCATTTTCCCTCTGTAAAACCATGAAGCTGAAGAATATCTAGTCTGAGTTAAAACATACCATACCCATGCTAGAACATAAAAGCACTGCTATTTGTATATTCGTTTTCACACCATTTAAGTCCCAAAATGTTCATTTGTCACAAAATATTTAATAATTCTAAACTAAAGTTGCAGGGTAATACAGTTAGGCAATAAAATATTGACTCTAACTTGGTGAAATTCCCCTTTATCTGATTTTGACATGAAGTTCAAGGTTTTTTAGAAGAGAAGAGAGAAAGAACTTTTTTCACACGCAAAGAAAACTTTATATTGTTCCTTGTGCCAGAAGCGTGGTTTCTGGATAACTAACTCCTGGTCCCTCTCTTTCCTACATACAAAGTTCCCTCAGCAGTAGCCCAGAAATGCACAATTAGTGCAACAGATCACTGGACAGGTTCTGAGTAACAGACAGCCTCACTCAAGAAAGTAAAGCAGAAGATAAAACCTCTGGGAGGGAAACTTGGGTCTCATCAACCATCTTGGATCTCCTGTGAGCTCACAGTCCTCAGAACAGTCCTCTCGGCCTGACTTATCTAAACTGGCTGCCTGTCGTGTCCCATAAATCTGTGGAGTGATTCAATTGCACAACCTTTCTCCTCTGTTTGGCTAGATCAATGTCTTAGGAGAAATAATTCACTTTGCTAATTGAGAGTAGTCATCTGAAATATTTGAAGCCACCAGGGCTGAGGCAGCGCAGCCTGTTGAAGTGCTTGTGTGAGATTCGTGGATCTGGGTTCTCTCTGCCTTTGTTTTGCAAGTGTGTGGCAGTGACATGAGTTAGGAATATCTAAGGAAGTTCAGAGGAATACCTTTCACGAGTGCATCGTCTCTCCTGCTGTGTTTGGGCTGCTCAGGAGCATCTTTCTGACTCTACCACCATCTCATCTTCCTTGTTCATTGTGATGCCCTATAAACATCTATCCTGGGTTCCTGCAGCTGGTCTCATTATCTTTCTCATTCATCTTAGATGCAATAAGAGCACAGTAGCTACTGCTCTGTCACTTTCCTACCTGTTTTCCCCACCCTGAGATGACCTTGACACCAAGACTGGGGCCGGAGTCTGGTTCTCGTCATGTGGCCCGTGTTTCAGCCACTGTAAGTTGTCATCGCTGTCAGAGTCTCCACCCTCTTTCCCAGTTACATAAGAGGCCACATAATGTCTGCTCCCTCCCAAGCTTTTATTAAACAGAGACAGCCTGGGAAGCCAAGTGGGCAAGAGGTCCATCCCGGAACCACGTCCCCTGGGAGGGTGAGTGGCTGTCTCAGCTCCCTGCCCATGTTGGCAGCTTTAAATACCCGAGGACGACATGTTATGTTTTCAGCCTGAAGGGGCAAAAGAGAAGCAGCCCTTTCAAAATAAAAATTCTCCTGCTGTTTGTTTCATTTTGGAACACAATAAGAACAGGCCGAGGACACGATACTGAGCTGTCAGCGCTTCCTCCCCTGCTTCCACACCACCTTTCATTTGCCAGAAGAAAAAAAATAGTTGCTTCAGTTAAACAAGGGTCTCATGAATAGTTAAACTAATTGTTTAGCTTGGATATAAGGCCCTAGGTAAATAGATAATTGCTTGAGACTATGGGCCAGTAAAAGCAGCTCAGCAGGACACCATTCGACCTGTTCCTCAGACCAGTGGCCTCTGCTCCTCCAGGGACCATTGTGACTGAATCATTTCTCTCTTCCCAAGAACATATTGAAGCAATTTAATATCAGAAGGGGTTCCTGAAAGCAGGGAGAAGGAGCAAGACCTTTCTATATAAGAAATTATACTGAAGATATTCATTTTACCCCATTCAAGCTTTGCTTCAATAAAACCCTCAAGATATGGAATCTTTGGTTTGTATTTAATTTTTCATGCTGAAAAATTCCTGAAATGCATTGTTAGCCAATTTACAGTCATCCTGACTCTTCTCTCATTAGTATTTTTAACAGGATTTTATCCTTATTTTAAAGCAATGAGCTACTACACCTAAAAGCCATTGTTCGGTTTACGAGTATCTGCTTCTCAGGCTGTAATTGTAGTTACAGCCAGAATAACCATTTAACAAAATCTTTCAAGTATGGGTTGTGTAGCTTGTTGTTGTTGCGTTGATTTGTTTGTTTGGGTATCTTTGCTATCAACATGTTTCATTGTTATTTGTTTCTTTTTCTCAAAAGTGGGATTACATCATAAAAAAAATTATCTTAATTAAGAAAGAAAGAAAGAATGTGAAAGTGGCTCAGTCGTGTCTGACTCTTGGTGACGCCATGGACTATACAGTCCATGGAATTCTCCAGGCCAAAGAGCTTGAGTAAATTAGTTGCCAGGTCGTTTGAGTTCTGCTGAATAATATTTTTAATAATTGCTTTCCATTTCTTACTTAAAAATAATAGATGTGTTGTTGATCCAGAGAAGGATTTGGTTGTCTTATTCATACAGTCCATTTCCACTGAAGTGCTGTTTGAATAAACATCTATCTGATTGAATCTCGAATTCATCAAGGGGCTGGATTTCCCTGGTATTTATTTTCCAGGAATCATGATGAATATATACTTGGTTTATGGGCAAAATCAATCAGAGCATACATTATGCAATCAAAAGTTAATGCTTAACTCTTTATACAAGTTTTTTATCCTGATACTATAGAAGGATGGTTGGTTAAGAACATGGGGTTTGGAACCAGTTCTGAGTTTAAGCACATACTCTCCACTCACTAGCTCTGAGCACAGACAAAATATCAAATTTACATTGGCCTCAGTTTCCTCATTGGTGAATGATATAATAATAACATTAATACCTTCTTCGATGAGTTGTTGGGTAGGTGATATGAGACAATGCATGTAAAATGCTCAGCACAGCATAAGTATTCAATAGCGTTAACTGTTATTGTTATTCATTATTTTCAATAACGTTAACATGTTGTTTTTCAGGCACTTGATAATTTCCTCACAACAATCCTGTGAGGTGTGGAAAAATGCTACATAATACAAATTTAAATATTAAAATTGGACCTCAAAGTGGTTATTGATTAGCCCAAGGTCACCCAAGATGGCAAAATGCTAACCCTCTCAGTAACAGGAGTTTCCTGATCCCAGCTCATCATCCCCTTTTTACACACTCTGCCACCTGGTGTAGTCTCCTCACAGTTTCTCTAAATCTAAAGTCTTACAGAATAATGGATCATCTCTGCCTTAGACTTTCAGATGGACAAATGGAGTAAACTCTGGCAGAGGCTTTAAAACCCACATTGATATTAGAAATTTTCTGGGAAAATAATACCATCAGAATTACAAAAGCAGGAGGAACTCTTTGGTAAAGCTGAGAAGAAAATACTAATGAAGAAGTGAATTCCGATTGGTGAGCCTGAAACCCATAGGAAAAGCCCAAAGGAACGACATAGTAGGTAAACAAATCCACAAGCCTAGCCAGCTTTGCACCAAATTAAGACAGTCTCATCTCTGCATAGGTTTTCAAGTGTGTGTGTCTCTTACTGTCATTCATAAAATATAAATTCATTTAAATGCAGTGCTGAATTTGTTGTATCATTTTAACATGGAGGTCTATGACGTTTTTAACTTTAGAAACCAGGTGTGCACACTTCATAGGGCTAAAAATCAATGGTATCGAGGAGAGATCTTTGCCTATGAAGCTGAACAACCTAGATTTAAGGACTAACCCTGCTAATTGTTAAGCTTAAAGCACCATAAATTCAGGCAGTCAAAGTCAACAGACAAATGGATAAAGAAGATACAGTATATATACACAGTGAAACACTACTCAGTCATAAAAAAGAATGAAATTCTGCCATTGCAACAATGTGGATGGACCTAAAGAATATTATGTTTAGTGAAATTAGTCAAAAGAAAACCACAAAAAATTTCATATTACTTATATGTGGAATCTAAAAATTAACAAATGAATATATATAGCAAAACAGAAGGGGACCCACAGATACAGAAAACAAATTAATGGTTACCAGAGGGGAATAAGAAGAGGAGGGGGCAAGATATGGGTATGTGATTAAGAAAAACAAACTGCTACGTATAAAATAGAGAAGCAACAAGGATATATTGTATAGCACTGGGAATTATTGTCATCATCCTATAACAACATTTAAAAGAGTATAATCTATTAAAAATACTGAATCACTATACTATACACCTGAAACTAGTATGATATTATAAAACAACTATACTTCAATAAAGAATAATGAGGTTTAAAAATAAATAAAGTCAGTCTACTGAATGCCTTTAAGGGGCCTGAGACCTGAGCTGGGACCAGTAGGGTGAAATAGCAGTCCTTCACCCTCTTTTCTGAGCCTCTGTTTTCTCAACTATAAAGTGAAAGTGAAAGTGAAAGTGAAGTCGCTCAGTCAAGTCCAACTCTTTGCGACTCCATGGACTGTAGCCCACCAGGCTCCTCTGTCCATGGGATTTTCCAGGCAAGAATACTGGAGTGGGTTGCCATTTCCTTCTCCAGAGGATCTTCCTGACCCAGGGATCCAACCCGGGTCTCCTGCATTGTAGGCAGAAGCTTTACAGTCTGGTTCTCCTTACAGGGCTATTGTGAAGATCCAAAGAGAGAAATGAGAAAATAAATGTACTATGTCTGTGAAAGTGTTTTGTAAACTCTTTAGAGAGTTATAAGGTGTTGAAGACAACCCAAGGAGAGAAAAACTCTTCATGTTTTGCCAGTGGCTTTCCTATAACTATTGACCATCCACCCCAATGAACTTATCAAATGCTAGCATTCTCTTGTTTAATGCCAGATTATATTCATTATATTCATATTTTGAAATGTACTTTTCCATCCTTTCCATCCTCCTCCCACTTTGCTGTATTCTGTAAATTGTAATGTTCTTTAATATCAATATGGCACTACAACATCAGATTATACAAACCATTAAGTAAAGCATCAATATAAAATTCAAAGCAAGAATTGCCCAAGGGCTCACAGCTTGCAATTCATAAGTCCATGTATATTCAAGGCCCATCTGTGAAGGATATTTTAAACAGTCAGTCATATGAGTTATAACTGATGGAGATCTCACCCAGGCCCTGGTAAACTCCAGGAGTTAATGAGAGAAGACTGTTCCTCCTCTTCACTCATAGGCGGAGAACCTAGTGCCACCTCATGTCTGAGAAAGAGTGGTTTATGTAAGTGGACCCATTACTCCTGGAACTGAAACCTTCCTCAGTTCAAGTCTTTCAGAAATATATTGGGTCTCATGTATTTTTACCTCTCCTCTGATTTCATGTTATGTGTACTAATTGGTGGATTTGGTCTTTATATCTATTCTAGTCAATAGAAGATATTCACTTAGAGTCTGCTAAATACCAGACAACACACAAAGCACTATGGAAAAATGCAGAACACAAAATATGATCCCAGCTTTGCAGGTGTGTAGAAGGAAGTAAAACCAGCAATTATTTGCAGGCAGCAAGTGTTATTTTAGATTCTCCAGCCAATGGCACCTAGAAGTGAGGCAACTGAGGCTCAGAGAAATAAATTTTCCAATATCACACAGGTAGCAAGTGTCTGAGCTAAGTTTATCCAAGTTCTACCTTGTTCTAATGTTGCTGAAGCTGAAGCTCCAATACTTTGGCCACGTGATGTGAAGAGTTGACTCACTGGAAAAGACCTTGATGCTGGGAAAGATTGAAGGCAAGAGGAGAAGGGGACGGCAAAGGATGAGATGATTAGATAGCATCACTGACTCAATGGACATGAATTCGAGAAAGTCTGGGAGATAGTGAAGGACCGAGGAGCCTGGTGGGCTACAGTCCATGGAGTCACAACGAGTCAGACATGACTTAGCGACTGAAAAACAACAACAACAAATGAATAAGTACTAGAAACTTTTAGCACCCACGAAGGTGGCGCTAGTGGTAAAGGACCTGTCTGCCAGTGCAGGAGACATAAGAGACATGGGTTCGATCCCTGGGTCAAGAAGATCCCCTGGAGGAGGGCAGAGCAACCCATTCCAGTATTCCTGCATGGAGAATCCCATGGACAAAGAAGCTTGGCAGGGTGCAGTCCAGTCAGTCACACAGAGTCGGACACTACTGAAGCGATTTAACACACACTAGAAACTTTACACACTGAGTGTCTAAAGTACTAGGAGCTGGATGGGCCATGGCAGATTCTAAGGCAGATCAAATGATACAATCTGAGAAGCAAAGAAGATGGATGCCAGTCAGAGGGAAAAAAAAAAAAAAACTGTGCTGGACCAAGAGAAACAGAACTGTGGGTAATTAAAACTTCTAATTAGAATAAAAGCTCTAATCCCAGCATACTATTTGTCCTCCAGATTAAGATGCTTCATCTTTATGGCGATAGGAAGAATTACAAAACTATGGGAACTTTGTAAATTACCAAAATGTTCACAGACCTATCTTCCAGACAGATATAAAGGGGCGCTGCTTCACTGGTTAGAATATTGCCAAGTCCATTATGCTCAGTATTCATTAAATATCCCTTTCCACATAGCGCTCTCTTAAACAAGGTGAATGGAATCATTTTTCTCCTGATATTTGGTGTTGGTTCCAGTGACATAAGTGGGTTTATGATTTACAAAGGAAAAGTGAATACACTTGGCAACGTTTTCAAACATTTGTTTGGATTTTGTTTTCTAGGAGATGTACGACTGAGGGGTCAGACGGGGGTTCCTGCTGAACGCCGCGGCTCCTACCCATTCATCGACTTCCGCCTCCTTAACAGTGAGTAATCAAGTGTACCTGGAAAGGAACAAACGTTTCCTAAAAAAAAAAAAAAATTCTCACTTCCCTCTGAACTTCAAAACCCTCGGAGGTCTGCTTTCCTTCCTCTATGTCTCCCCTCCCAATTGCAAATTAACCCTTGGTCTTTAGATTTCCTTCATAGTGAAGTCATTCAGCCCAGCCCTACCTCTCAGAGTTTGGGCGGCAGTGGTATGTCCAATAAAGTCATGTCAGCTTGAAAAATGTTAATCTTCAAAACAGTGAAGCCCTATACAAGGAAACTATTCCTTTCACTATCTAAGACATTCTCTCCACCTTCAGCCAATGCTAGACCAGATGAGATTCTATTTATTTTTAAAACTCCACAGGGAAACCTATTCTATTCTACCACTGCCCTTAGTAACCATCCATTATCTAATTTCCCTTCTTTATCTAATCTAAGTCTCTGAGGTCTGTTCTTGCATTCCTGGTAGAACTCTTCATCATGGCAAAGTCGTTTCAGTCTATACTTGCTGCTGCTTCCTCCATTATGACTACTTAAGAAGTTTATTTATTGCTACCTTTCCACTTTCTATTTTATTCCTCTTTTGGAGATTTGCTCAACCTCTGGTTCATAATTCTCTTAATCTCAGGTTCCTCTGGAAACCCAAACCAGTAACAGTCACCACTCCAGGTTTCATGTCTTTTATTACAGTCATCCTTCACTTGGGACTTGGGGGTAGGGAATGAACAAAAAATGGATATATTTCACAACTTACTCCAAGGTTTTCAGTATTTGGTTCTCATATCACTTCCCATCCATAAATTTCAAAGTGGTGGGTTGTACCCACAAAGTATTACTTTTCTTTGGCATAAACAAGTTTAACTCAAGATGTAATTTGATTTATCTTGACCCCTGAAAATTACTAGAAGAAACTGGAACTTGCTATTTCTGATCCTTAAATCCTCCCAAGATCAATGAAGAATGCACACGAGTGTATTTCTCCTGGCTTGTTCACCTCCCATATCAGTGTGCAATATCTGTTTTTGCAGTTCTTTCAGAGACACAGAGATTTGGAGTAACTCTTTTCATACTGGAGACAACCTCCCTCACCCATTTCACCAAAACTGCATTTTAGAGGATAGAATCCTAGTCACTAGACTAATGCAATTTTGGTCACAGCCTATGAGGAGCTCCGACAGTGTCTCTTATTGTTGCTGTTGTTGTTTAGTCGCTGTTGTGTCTGACTCTTTGCAACCCCGTGGACTGTAGTCTCCAGGCTCCTCTGTTCATGGGATTTCCCAGCCAAGAATACTGGAGTTGGTTGCCATTTCCTCCTCCAAGGGATCTTCCTGACCCAGGGATCAAAGCCACATCTTCTGCTTTGGCAGGCAGATTCTTTACTGCTGAGCCACCAGGGAAGACAACAGTGTCTCTTAACCCATCCTTATAACCCTGAATGGGTTGTTCCAGCTACCCATGGAAGTTACCCCTTGAGACAGCCTCTAACCTGTATGGATTTCCAGGTCCAAGGCATATGGCTTCACCAAAGAGTATGGGGGTGAGCAAGGGCCTAATTTACTGTCCCATGTAGACCAGGACCCTCAACAGCACCACATACTGAGGGTTAGAGGCAGAAAATAACCAAAAAGCCTCTTTTCAATAGTAAATGGGATGTTATGTCATGGGTTCTAATATACAGGATGAACAAATTAGGAAAATAGGAGACATTTCCCCCTATAATTCCAAGGTTCCAAATGATAAACTCTGTTTTAAAATTTATTTATCCTAGTATAATGAGCAACATCAACTGCTAACAATGGTTATTGTCTCGATTTTTTTCCTAGATACAAAAAAACCTCATCCCTACATAAACTACAAGATCCTAAATGATATTCTCTTGATAGTTGTTGACCTTTTAGTAACTCTTGTTAACTTACTGAATAAAGGGTATCCTCAAAAGATAATATTAAATAATTATAAATGTCAATCATCCTCTTCATTTAACTGAGCAGCTCAGATAGAACTGAAGCCCTCTGAGACTTTTCCTTATTTGTGATACTACCCATTCCATTGTCTAGAACCAATGACGTTACTGTGGTCACTCTCCACAGTTTCCTTAGTCTACAACTGAAGCAGCTTGTCACTAAGTAGCAGCAGATGTGTGGATATCTGTGTTATATAGAGTCACATAAGATATATGTGTCATATCTCCTACTGCCTTATATTATACAATCTACTTAATTCTCTTTGATCTCATCCTTGTCCATGTTGTGGTTTGCCTGAGTTGTTAGTGTCTGCTTTCCACCTAAAGGGAAACATTTTAAACATAACTTTATAAAAATGTAAAATAAATCCCTAAGAATATTTTGGGACTTCCTCCAGAAACTTTTAGTTTTACCAGCTGATTCTAATTCTACACCATAAGTACCAAATTCAAGTGATTTTTTTAATGTAATTTACCTTAATTTTGAGTCAATTTTTTCAAGAAAGCACAGACCCATTTTCCTCAAGTGCCTTCAGTTCTGTAAACTCTCCCAAGAATCTCATCTAGGACTTAAAAAAAAAAATTACAGGAAAAACTGTATCACCATAACCTCTCCTCCCTGTGTCTGCATCCCTGCAGCCTTCCTTCTACAAGACTTCGTGAGAACCACGTGGCTGCCATTCCCTGTCCAGCGTGTCCATGACAGCTTACCCTCTACCACCCACCTCAGCTATGCCTTGAATGGCCAAAGCATGCACAAGCAAAAACATGCACCAAGTAGTAAAATCCATTGTACTTCTCCCATTAGCCACAACCCCAACCTATCACAATAGGACAGGAGACATCAGAACTCATATCTAAAATAACTGCCCTTCGATCAGAACACAGCTTCTAGGTATTAAAACAGAACTAGAACAGAGATGGGCAAACAATAGCTAATGCACCGAATCTGTGTCACTACCCTGCCTGTTTTGTCAACAAGATTTTATTGGAGTACAGCCATGCCCATCCATTTATATGTTGTCTACAGCTGCTTTCACCCTATAATGGCAGAGCAGTTGTAACAAAGACCATGTGATCCACAAAGTCCCAAGTACTTAGTATATGACCCCTTACAGAAAAAAAAGTTACCAACCTTTAAGTTAGATTTTTTAACTGAGGTAAAGGAGTTCATGATATCTCTATAGATACATTCAATCCAGTCTATTTTCCTTTGTTAACAATATCTTTTTCTTTTCAATTCCCGGTGCCATGACATTAAGAATGGACTCACATTAACCAAATTTACATGCAGTAGGAGGATAAGCCAAAGTGAAACTCTCTTGCTGATCCAGATTTTAAACTCCACAATTATAATTTCTAAATGCACAAATGTTCTTCTTCAAGAGGTGCTCCTTTCCCCATATTCTTTGAGGGCAGAGTACTATGGTAATCATGTACCTGTCATCTATTCTTAAGGTGACAATATGTAGCTGCTTTGCCTGCGATAGCCCTAATTTGTACCTGTTGTCTAGGCATACTTATTAATAATGCTACCTTGCAAATACCATAATATCCGGGCTTGGACAATAAATTACAATGGCAACGGATTATATGGTTTTTCCCACAAAAAGAGAACTCCAAGCCAACACCCCTCCTATGTTACCTGCAATCTGAGAATAAAGATCAGAAAATCCTCCGCATAAGAAATTCACCCAGATCAATAGACATGTGAGATAAAATTACTTGTTAATAGCCAATTTCATTTCCTGTTTATATTTTAGACCATTTAGAAAAGAGGCATCTATATGAATTTCTAGAAGTTTCTCTGAATCAATAGCAGGAAACTGATTTCAGCACCATTGTGTGGAAATAGGGAATCATAGGCTTTTAAAAAGACTCCTCTTTCCTTCTAAGTATGGAGGGACAGAATGGAATGAGAAAAAGGGTGACAATGATTTTTATCCACTTGTGGCTCTAAAACAGAGGACTGAAAGGAAGCGGGAGGGAAAGGAATATAATTTCTCACATTATCCCCAGGCTGATTTCCAACATACTGATTTCATTTACTGACTTTGTTTGGGGGAAAACAAGAGAGGAGAAAATGTAGAGAAGAGTGTTCAGAGAAACAGGTGGCCACAGAGGTGAACGTCACAGAAGCAATTACAGTTTTATGCAGAGCAGGTGGCTGCTGCGACCCCTGTTGCATCTCTGTCTCCTGGCTTAATATAATCAGGAGCCTGAGTAGATAATAACTAGGTGGAGATGTTCCCGTGGCAACCATTTCAGAGCAACACGATGTGATTTCCATGTGGGCTCAGCAAAGAAAGTGACATACAAAGCAAACGTGCCAAGTGACTGTGGAGCTGGGGGGGAAGAAGGGGCACCAGCTGGAGGTTTTAGGACACCAGCTATCAGTGGTCACAGAGAACCCGGAGCTTCAGACCAGCGCTGGGGCTGTGCAGTAGTAGGTTAATTGGCTAATTGTCTTTTCCTATCGGTTACTTTGTTAATCTTGATATTTAAAGTTCTATTCCTCCAGACCTGCCTCTCCACATGGGGCCATTTTAGCTGTACAAGCATGAGGTAATTTTAGTAGAGCTACCAAAATATTTTCCCTTGATCATAATTTCCAAAATAGAATATTTGCAAACATGTTTATATTAACCTTTATAAGTGACCCAGAGACCCGAATGCTTTATCAAAATCTTCCATCTAAACATATTACACCCTGCAGAAATATAAAATACATTCCCATAAGGACCGTCAACCAAAAGCCACCCTGCAGGTTACAAATCTGGTGCTAAATAATATCCCCATCTAAAAAAGGGGGGGTCAATTTGATTGTAAATTCCATTTTCTAAGAGAGAATTCCTAGCAGATAGTGACAGCCTTTCAGTAAACTTCTGAAAAATAACTTTTTTCCCATTTTTTTTTTTAACTTGAATCTGCCTGCAATGCAGGAAAACTGGGTTCGATCCCTGATTTGGGAAGGTCCCCTGGAGGAGGGGAGGGCAACCCACTCCAGTATTCTCGCCTGGAGAATCCCACGGACAGAGGAGCCTGGCGAGCCACAGACCACGGGGTTGCAAAGAGTGAGACACAACTGAGTGACTAAGCACAGAACAGCACATAGTTGATTTCAGTGTGTTAGTTTCAGGTGTACAGCACAGCAACTCAGCTATATATATTTTTTCCTTCAGCTTCTCTACCCTTATAGGTTATTACAAAATATTTAGTTCCCTGTACTATAGAGAAGGTTCTTGTTGGAGATCTCTATATATGCGTACCTGCTCAGTCGCCTCCAACTCTTTGCAACCCTATGCACTATAGCCTGCCAGGCTCCTCTGTCCATGGAATTTTCCAGGCAAGAACACTGAAGCGGGTTGCCATTTCCTCCTCCAGGGGATCTTCCAGACCCAAGGATGGAACCCGCGTCTCTTATGTTTCCTGCATTGGTGTGCAGATTCTTTACCCATGAATCCCATGAACAGAGGAGCCTGGTGGGCTATAGTCCATGGGGTCGCAAAGAGTCAGACATGACTGAGGGACTAAGCACACACACATAGTGATTTTAACCAACAATACTGTATTATATACTTCAAAATTGCCGAGAGACTAGGTCTTAACTCTTATCACTGCAAAAAAGAAATGATAACTAGGTAAAGGAATAGAGGTGTTAGCTATCACTATGATAGTAATCATATTGTAATATGTAAAGGTATCAAATCAGCATGTTGTACACCTTAAACTTACACAATGCTCTATGTTGTTATGTCTCAATTTTCTAAAAATAAAAGAAAAATTTAAAAAACAAAAATAGGAACTTCCCTGGCAGTCCAGTGGTTAAAACTCCATGCTTCCACTGCAAGGGGCACAGGTTCGATCCCTGGTCAGGGAACAGTCATTCCAAATGTCACATGGCAGCCAAAAAAATTAAAAACATAAAATAAAATAGAAACATTCTTTTAAAAAGTGTTACTGTGATTTGAAAGAAGTCATGCTCAGAGCATGATATCCCACCAGTCCCAAACCCCAGCCCCGAGCTCTCCAAACAGAGTAGGAAGGCACTAGTTGGGACCAGTTCAGACTTTTCCAGTGCCAAGGTAACGCCCCACAATTTCAAAGTTCAATATTTGCCTTCCTCTGGAAGAAAGGCAAGGCACTGGTTGTGGTTGTGGTGCTTGCTGACTCACCTGGAACATACTCCATGAGGGGCACTCAGGGTTTCTGGCTGCAGGCTCCTAGCACTTCAGATGCGGAAGTGCCAGACCCATAAGATGGTTAGCCACCGAAATGCCACTGCATCACAGAAGACAGAGTTGATGGTGTCCGCCTTGTTTCCCTCGTTCCCTGTCACTATGCATCACTGGCCATCGGTAGATTGCCTCCTAGGGTAAGCAGTGTGCCAGGCACCAAAGATACGAAGATACAGGAGACATAGCCACTGGCTTCAAAGAATTTACAGAGACATGAAAGTGAAAATGAAAGTCGCTCAGTCGTGTCTGACTCTTTGCGACCCTACGGACTGCGTGGAATTCTCCAGGCCAGAATACTGGAGTGGGTAACCTTTCCCTTCTCCAGGGGATCTTCGCAACCCAGGGAGCGAAACCAGGTCTCCCATATTGGAGGCAGGTTCTTTACCAGCTGAGCCATAGGGGAAACTCAAGAATACTGGAGTGGGTAGCCTACCCCTTCTCCAGGGAATCTTCCTGACCCAGGCAGTCGGATTCTTTACCAACTGAGCTATCATGGAAGTCCTTTTTCAGAGACATAAGCAAGTACATTTTGATGTGATGTAATACATCTAATAATAATACATGTTCAGTTCAGCCGCTCAGTTGTGTCCAACTCTTTGCGACCCCATGAATCGCAGCACGCCAGGCCTCCCTGTCCATCACCAACTCCCGGAGTTTACCCAAACTCATGTCCATCGAGTCGGTGATGCCATCCAGCCATCTCATCCTCTGTCGTCCCCTTCTCCTCCTGCCCTCAATCCTTCCCAGCATCAGGGTCTTTTCCAATGAGTCAACTCTTCACACAAGGTGGCCAAAGTATTGGAGTTTCAGCTTCAACATCAGTCCTTCCAATGAACACCCAGGACTGATCTCCTTAAGGATGGACTGGTTGGATCTCCTTGCAGTTCAAGGGACTCTCAAGAGTCTTCTCCAACACCACAGTTCAAAAGCATCAATTCTTCGGTGCTCAGCTTTCTTCACAGTCCAACTCTCACATCCATACATGACTACTGGAAAAATCATAGCCTTGACTAGACAGACCTTTGTTGGCAAAGTAATGTCTCTGCTTTTTAATATGCTATAGTATAGAATAAAAGTGAGCTTCCCAGCTGGCTTAGTGGTAAAGAATCTGCCTGCCAATGCAGGAGACTCAAGAGACAAGGATTCGATCCTTGGGTCAGGAAGTTCCCCTAGAGAAGGAAATGGCAACTCGCTCCAGTATTCTTGCCATGGACAATGGAGACTGGAGGGCTACAGTCCATGGGGTTGCAAAGAGTTGGACATGATTGATGTATAAACAAGATTCTGAGGAGAGAGGAATAGACTTTGGGGAAGTGAGAGAAAGGAAGAATCAACTGTTTGGGGAAATGAGAGAAGGCTTTCTGGAGGATCTAAAACCTGAGCAACTCTGAAGCAACAATGATGTGAAGGAAGGCTGCACACGGAGGCCAGGGTTTAGGACTTCAGGACCTGAGGAACCAGGAAAGAGTCGTCACCCAATCTACTCAACTGGATATACATGTTATTGGAGGATGAGGTATTCAAGGAGGATCCATGCATTATCCCTGACTGTCTAGGGAAAACTATATTCAAAAAAAACAGTTTTCACCATCTAAAGCCAGAACTGAAAATAGCCCTTGCCTTCTATTAACCTGGCCAACATCATTTAACAAATTTATTTTTTATCTGAGTGATAAAAAACAGAAAATTGAATCCATGAGCCCAGTATTTCCTCTAGGCTATTATCCATTCATTCAGCAAATACTCACTCTATGCCAAACAGGCCATGAGGCCAGGGTGCCCTGAACCACACCAGTAACCACAGGGCGGAGACCACCTTTTACATGATGGTTCACTCCTGTCTCAGACGACAATGGACCAAAGTCTGCCAGATTCACTGAACACAGATATCTTAATAATTCCTTTCTAGTCCACAAGGACTGTAGGGTGGCAGGGTGGTACCTACAGTATCTATCCCTGGGCTGAAGATTCTGAGTGTTTAAAAGAAACCTTTAGATATTCCTTTACCCTCAGAGACCCAACAACATTACTAGATGGCTAAGACAAATACACATTAAACCAAAGACCATACAAGGTCATAAATGAACTAGTTCTCCAATAGTTGACATGAACAGTAAATCAGAGACAAGAGAAGGCAAAGATTACTGATGTGCCCTGAGCAGGAGAAGAGGGCTTTATGATCTTGTGCTGAAATCTAAAAGATAAGGCAGAGTGTTGGCTGGTTCAGAAATTGCCTAGAGGTGAAACTGGACTGACACATGGGAAACATTAAGTCACTGACTAGGAAGAAGGGCCCAAAAGTAGTAAGGTGTGTTGACTAGAGAGAAAATGAAAAGGCTTGGAATGCCAAGATAAAGAATTTGAACTTGATTCATTAAGGAAAGAGAATTGCTGGAGAATTGTAAGAAAAACATGGATAAAATAGTGTTTCAGGAAATTAACTCACATCCATATGTTAGGAGGAACAGTCCCAATGAATCAAAAGAAATATAGTCAGGCGGCATACGATGATGGCAGTAGAAATGAAGGTATAAATACAGAGATGACATGGAGAAGAGATAAAACATGCTGATACTGAAGACTAGGACTTCCAGGGGTTGGTCTGGTCATCTGAAACACCAGAGGTAAAGTCATTGGTGAGGAAAGAGGACAGTGATGAGGAAAAGATGCTGAGCTCAGTTGGGACATGTTGTTTGCAGAATAGTCCAAGTGGAAATATCCCGTGCAAAGCTGGAAATAAGGGCCTGCAGTGCAGGGGAGAGAGGCCTATCTTGGATGCTCCACTTGGGAATCACATCCATCAATCTATTATATTCTTGATTTAGCAAAGCATAAGACAGTGAATGATAATGCCCACAAGGAAGGAAGTTTCACCAGCAATTTTTTTTCCTCTATGAGAAACAATTTAGACACCTCAGTTCAGATACCCGCCCCCCACTCCCCCCTCCCCTCACGGATTCTATTTGGTACAAACGTGGCTCCTTGTGTCAGAGCCCAGAGGGTTTGCTAACTCACCTGAAAACAGCACAGAGAAATGGTAATTTTCTACTGCAGCATTTCCTTGAGTAAAACCCTAACCCACCAGGAGTATTTCTCGCGTAAAGTGGCATCTTTGGATTTCTGGAGACAGTAAAATATAGAGGGAAGTAGGAGCAAGTCAAGTTTCTTTTGACTGAAGTTTCCCTCTGAGTCACTGAGCTAGAATGACTTGTTTGTTAAATAACATTAAATTCAACCTCCTACCCAGAAGCAGGCACAAGCGATCTCTTGTGACTTCATTAGTAAACAAAATGAGGGGTTATGTCCTCTGATTATCAGTCTACCCTCAGAGTTTCAGAAGCTCTGAAAGACTCACCATGGTCCCCATTGAACTACATATATGAGAAAATAGAGTGTTTCCATCCTTAAAATCTTGTGTGTGTTTCCAAACTGAGATCTCAGGGTTAACACACAAGATCAAGATCTTGTTTTCTTTCTAACTGGCAAACTAAATTGCCTTGGGGCACCTGGGTGGTTTATTACTGATAAGTAACCTTAGGAGAGGGCAGTGAAACCCATGCCTGAGACAAGTGGCGGCAATTACAGAGGAAAGTCCTAAGGGAAGGTGGCCAGTGTCACTGCACCTAACAACGGCACCACAACAACATTAACCTGGGAGGTGCTTAATCCCCAGCCCAGGAAGCAGGCGGCTGGCACCGGAGCCATCTCATGCAAGGCTCCCCAAGGCTGCAGTCTCCTCAAGATCGAGAAGCACTCTAGGAGGGCCGCTGTGAGCATGGAAATAAGAGGTCTTCACACCCTTGCAGGCTGCTTCTTTGTAGGGTCTACCGTGGCTGCCCACCAGAGCCCCATGCACATTGAGCCATAGTCAACAGAAGACACTGATGGAAAGACAATGAACTTTCAAGTCGGGCCCAAATTTAAATCTTACATCTTTTGTGAGCCTAGAAAAGGTACCCAACCTACTTAATGTCCACTCAGGTGGAAGGACATTGTAACACCAGCCTCACTGGGATGAGGTGAGAGGTACATGAAATCAATGTGTCCAGCAGCCCATCTGGCTCCTAGTAGGTCACTGTAAATTATTCAGACTTTGGATCTATCTACTGCCTCTGCTGAGTGCACCCCTACCCGGGCACTTCCTCTCCTAGGAGACATCTACATTTGTCCCTTGGGACCACAGAAGATTGGTTTCAGGAGCCCCACGCACGTGGATACCAAAATCAGCAAATGCTCAAATCCCTTAACAATATCCACCCTCCTTATCCATGAATGCAGAACCCATGGATGTGGAACCCAAGGATATGGAACCCATGGATAGGGAGAGGAGGTCTATATTTAGTGCTCAAGGCCTCATGCAGTATTATGACTTTTATGAAGACTATTTTGGCCCTCCTAAGAAGCTAATTATTCCTACTTCTGTGCTCCCACCACATCTTCAAGAAAGTATCCATCACACTGTATCTGCAAACACCTTGAACCTGAGTCTCCAGATAGTATATTCTCAAAACAAGCTGAGGTGATCTGGTGCAGCAAACCTGGACCTTTCAAGGGTATCTGGAAACCACTGACTTAGGTCAGTTATGCCATACACATATCAAATGATAATAGCGTCAACAATAATAATAGCTAAGATGTGTGGAACCTTTAGGTTCTAGAAACTGCTTTATGTGCTTTGCACAGGTTGACTCATTTAATCCCCATAAGATCCCTATGGAGTGGGCACTACTATTTAAAATGAGGAAAAAGTGAAAATGAAAGTGATAGTCACTCAGTTGTGTCCAACTCTTTGCAACCCCACGGACTGAAGTGGGTAGCCATTCCCTTCTCCAGGGGATTTTCCCAACCCGGGTCTCCTGCATTGCAGGCAGATTCTTTACCATCTGAGCTACCAGGAAACTGAAGCTCAAAGAGGAGAAACAACTCTCCCAGGAAATAACTTGTTAGCCAAAATTCAAACCTCAAAAATACAATGCCAGAGCACAAGTTCTTTACCATACTGGACTATAATTCTTCTTTATATATATATATATGAATTTTAATATTCAAAGGCAGTCGTGTATGCCATATAGTACCTTTAAGTGCCAGTTACTATATTAAATATTTTTCTTACATTATAATCGTTATTTTCTTTTTTATAGTACATTTAAACAATTCCCTTTTTGTTATGAAACTGCTTCAGTATCATTGAACAAATGTTTCTATAACTTAACTAGAAATTTGTATTTGTGCACCTAAATACTAGGCTTTGCAACTATTCAACTGTTTTTCAATATTCCTACTGTTCTTTCAGACGGTGCTGAGTGACAAATTGCTCAGTTCATCCCCTGACCTTGTGTGCTTCGATAAGAAAGAGAAGGGTGTGGTGGTGACAGCTGAGGACACTTGTCAACTGTCCCCAAGAAGGAAATGGAATCACTATTGTGACAAATTTAAGTCAGATTTGAGGCTGCCACCAGTTGCTTTAATTTTTCTCAAGGGGGAGTTGGTTATTTCCTGTCATGCAAACTGCATCGTTGAAAGACAGTTTCTGAAAATGTTTATAATACCTTAAGTAAAAAGAAGCAGGATGCAAATTGCATATCTTATAAGAAGATCTCAGTTGTGTTTTTAAAAACACACCAGAATTTTAACAGGGATTATTTCTAGATGATTATTATTTTCCTTTTTCTGTTGTTATGTCACAATCATGTATTCCTTTCATATTCAGGGCAAAAAAATTTTTTAAAAAGAAAAAAACTCAATGTTGACCAGAAATAGAGCATTTACCTTTTTTTTCTAATTAAAGTACTATCAGGATGCAGAAAATGAAGTGGCTCCCATGGTCTAGAAAACATTATTTACTAGGCTTCCTTGGAAAAGTGATTGGAAGTTGTGAGATTGGGTGATTATGGAAGCCATGTGTGGTAGTTTGCAATGATGGCTTGTCCTTTAAAAATGAAATTTATTCCAAAGAACATGAAACCAAACTTCTAATTCACATTTAAATAGCACTTTGCATATATAAGCTTTTAAATAAAGGCACTCAAGAAATCTTTCAGCCCCATTTCTCAATTTTACAAGCAAAAAACCGACAGACAAAAAAGAGAGGCCCAGTGACTCACTGTATGATAATGAAAGAGTTAAGATCCAGGATTCAGGCCTTTTGACATTGTTTTTCCATGCAGTCACACAGCCTTTCCTTATTTAAACATTCCCTTAAAGATATAAAACAAATTTTACCACTTGCGATGAGAGAAAAAGTTAAAGCTTCCTCCTGAAGGTGGTGGGACCCAGCTGCCTTGGTTTGGGTTCTAGCAGTAGCATCTCCCCAGACCTCTCTGTTCTCCAACTTCCTGGGCTAGGAAAGGATTGAAGAGTGCAGATCTCATAGGGTTATTTGAAAGGTAATAAGTAAATGTGTGTAAAGCACTCACACAGTACCCATCACAGTACAGACCCTCAATAAAAGTAGGCTTTTATTATTGCTGTTATTCATATTCCTATTTCTCTGTGACCACATGTAGAAATGCTTGAGAAGAATCTGTAATACATAAACACATTTGACGTATATTGAAGAGAGTGATTTATTAACCTTTTACAGTTTTTCATTCTTTTACATATTTGTTCTTTTTTTCTAATTGCAATTTCTTTAATTTCTAATTATTTTTTAAAATTATCGGAGACTTTTTTTTTTTTTTTTTGGCTGTACTGGGCGGCATTCACTTTTTCATTCTTTCAGCAAATATTTATTGAGCTCCCCCTGCAATGTCAGATCCATCTCTTTCCCAACTATTGTTGTAAATAAAGTGGTAGGGAGAAAATGGTAGCTGAAAACGTGGGGTTGGATGTTTCTTTTGTTTTGTTTTTGCAAGACATTTAAGCATGATGAAATTATGGTGAGAATGATCGGGTTGAGAAAGAACAATGGAATATATGAGAGAGAAAGGTCCTAACTGGAAGTTGTTGGGGAGGGGGAGTTTTCCCCTCTATCCCTCTTGACTTCTTGTGGCTGGACTAACAATAACATGGATATAGGACAAATGAACAGGAGAAAAAGAAACAAATTTTAATTCATGGGCTTGCCGGACTATTAGAAATGGAACCAACGAAGTGGCCAAAGAAGGCTACTTTTATACTTTTTATATAAAATATATCTGTGAGGAATTGACAGGGTGAAGAAACTTAGGTTTGAGGTGCCCAGTTAGGTGAAGAATCTAAACAGAGTTTGGGCTTGTAAACTAAAGAAGAACCAAGGTTTATTCATAAAGGTTTCTCAGCCCACATTCCCAGTCTCCAATGATAAGTGTGCCTTTCTACCTCCAGATACAGGGGACACCGCTCTCCCATGAGAGATTGATTTCCTGCTTTCATAGACACAGAGAGGAAAATTAGAGCATCTCTCTTACATTGGCTGTTTCCTAAGTAACTTTCATTCAAAATAAGCAATATGCCATTGAGACACATTTGGGGGTGACCTGCCCAGGGCCCCAACAGAGCAAAATGTCCTAGAAAGGTAGTAGAGGGATTTAGAAAAGGAGGCAGTTTGTCTAATAGAACAAAGAGAGAATGAAGCAAAGAATGGCTGCAGAGTAGGAAGTTTTATAGGTTTTATAGCAAAATAGTAAGGAATTTCCCACCAAGTGACTTTGAGTCTCTCCATGAAGTAGGAAGCAAGGTGGAGGGTGGTGGAGACAGGTCACTAGAAGACCCTCTGAGCTTGACGGTAATGCATTTATGGCCCAGAGAGATAATTCTGTGTGCCACCTGGCCACCTGCCCTCAGCAACTGTGGTCCCAAAGCTGTGGTGCCACCAAAAGGGAAATCAATTCCAGCGACAACATGCTCGCCTGGCCCTACCTTGGACATCTTAGTCTGGGTCATTGCTTCCCTTTTTCTCATGGTGTGGATCCTTATGGATAAGCTTGCCCCCATTCCTGCCCCACCCCTGACTCTCCCATATCTCTACACAGTACAAAACTGAAAACAAAGAAAATGATAATCTCCTGTCAAAGATGCCTCTCCTTTTCTTGGGTTTATTTGTGCTCTGTGAGTAATACAATCTGGAAGGAAAATCCAGCCATGAAAACAAGTTTTACTTCTGTTTTGCGCACCCAGCCCACAACCACCCACAGGAACCAATTCATCACATGAGGACAGCGGTGGCTGCAGCTAGTTTGCTTCTAGGCAGGGTCTGGAAGATGTTCTCTCCTTGCTCTTATGCCCACAATGGCTGTGCATCCTAAGGCAATGTGAAGATTTCTAGCACCTTCTCTCTCAAGAGTCACCAAGAAGTAATCAAGTAAATCAAGTAAACAAACTTAACCTTAGTGTAGATTGCAAGCCCTAGTACCCCCTTTCCCTCTCTCACCTACCATTTTTTAAATTAATTTATTTACTTTAGTTGGAGGCTAATTACTTTACAATATTGTAGTGGTTTTTGCCATACATTGACATGAATCAGCCATGGGTTTACATGTGTTCCCCATCCTGAACCCCCCTCCCACCTCCCTCCCCATCCCATCCCTCTGGGTCATCCCAGTGCACCAGCCCTGAGCACTTGTCTCATGCATCGAACCTGGACTGGCGTTCTGTTTCACATATGATAATATACATGTTTCAATGCTATTCTCTCAGATCGTCCCACCCTCACCTTCTCCCAGAGTCCATAAAACTGTTCTATGCATCTGTGTCTCTTTTTCTGTCTTGCATATAGGGTTATCGTTACCATCTTTCAAATTCCATATATATGCATTAGTATACTGTATTGGTGTTTTCCTCTCTGGCTTACTTCACTCTGTATAATGGGCTCCAGTTTCATCCATCTCAATAGAACTGATTCAAATGTCTTCTTTTTAATGGCTGAGTAATATTCCATTGTGTATATGTACCACAGCTTCCTTATCCATTCATCTGCTGATGGTTCATCACCTACCATTTTTTGACAATCCTTGCCAAGTGAAAAAATAAAGTCCCCCATCTCCTGTCTTCTTTTCTTATTCTTTAATTTTGTGCCTTACTCAGTTTGCTTTATTTTCTATTTTGGAGATAATTCTTGGTAAACACCAGGAAGCAAAAAGTCCACCCAAAAAACCTCCATGGAAGACCTGGAGTAAGTCTCTTTTTTTAAAAAAAAAAAAAAAGAAAAGATAAACTAGATTAAACATGTATTGAAAATATAATAAGTGCCAGGATATGAGCTACAGGAGATAAAAGATAAACAAAACATTTGTGGAAAGGCTGGCACACAATTCAGACAAACACCAGATAAATTTACACCAGATAAACTGACAGGTGCCAAGGAGGCTTTCATAGAGACAGCATTGGATATTCTGGTGAAGGACCTCATGGAGAGGTTGGCATTGGTACTTGGACAGTGGTTGGATTTTTATAAGTGGACATTTTTTTAAAGTGCACTCAAAATAAAGACCAGGAGTGGGGAAAGGCTAGGTTCATTTTAAAGGTGAATGTCTTCAAATCCTAGAGTGAATGTATAGTGTTGAAGGGAGGGAATTGCACAGTTGAAGAACATGTAATTACAATTAATGTAAAATTAGGCTGAACTTTTACTAAACCATGGGAATTGGTTAGAACTAAACCAAAAGCTACCTTGAATACTAGTTTGTCATTTACTCTGTAAAAAATAATAATAATAGTAAAATGGAGAACCACTGAAAGTCCATGTGCGAAGAAGAACACGTTTTCTCCTTCCTTGTACCTTGGACAGCAAGTGGTTTCTTTTTCTTAATAATACTAAAATGGAGTTACAATGAAATGGCCAGTGATTCCTGGCTGTAAAATGAAAATGCATTCTCTACCACTTAGAACCTTTAGTCCAATCTTCTATACCTAACAACAAGACTTCTTTAAAGATAGCCTTATAAAAACAGCATATACTGCTTTTGATGTCCAATTCTATTTTAAACTGTTACATAGAAAGTGCAGGATCTCAATCCAGTATCAATATAAAATGTATCATTGTAACTCTAAAATTAGCTGATGTTTATTGAAAGCATTCTGTGTGCTGAGCACTTTTTATGTACAGCTTTATATATATTTATCCCTCTTGACAGGGTGGTAGGTTCTTTTAATTATTTTTATCTTCAGTTGGCATAAGAGGCAGTGGAGGCACCAAGAAGAGGCAAAAGTCCACAAAGCTGTGTGGGACACAGTCAGGTTGCAAAGCCACACAGTAGATTCTAAAGATGATCCCCCTGAGGGTGGAACCCTCCCAGATAAGGATGACATCCCCCTTAGGCAGGTCTCCAGACACACCCAGGCTACTGGGATCCTCTTTTTCATTGACTTATTCACTCAATTGGCTTCCCAGGTGGCACAATGGTAAAGAATCCATCTGCCAAATCAGGAGACACAGAAGATGCAGGTTTGATTCCTGGGTCAGGAAGATCCCCTGAAGTAGGAAATGGCAACCCACTCCAGTATTCTTGCCTGGGAAATCCCATGGACAGAGAAGCATAGCAGGCTGCAGTCCATGGGGTAGCGAAAGAGTCAGGACTGAGCACACACATTCACTCAGTAGTTATTTATTGAGCACCTACTATGTGTCAGGCGCTGTTCTGATGGTTTAGCTCCAACAGTGGAAAGGAAATACACAAACTTCCTTCTCTTAAAGGACGTCTTAGAGCATTTTCTCTATCACATGTATCTTTCATAGGTCTCATTAGTCTCCAAAATGTCAACACTACTCTTGATACCACTGCCAAAGCATCTTAATCTTTATATAAAAAATTATTTTTGGAGACAAATAAGTGATAATACCTCTGAGGAAATTACTTAGAAGATAAGGATTGATTAATATATTGAAAGACAAGCGTACTCTAGCCAGTTGCATATTCTCTTAATTGGGACTTGCCAAACACAGATAACCTGTTTTGAAAGAATTATAACAACCAAAATCTCCTAACATAAAAGCTATTTGGGCATAACTTGGTTTTTCTTCAGTGACTCATGATCTCTCAGAATCTTAGAAGGCATCAGAGTCAATTATTTTTAACAGCAATTATTAACTTGAACTTCAAAACAATCTTTGTGAGTTTAGCTTTTTTATTTTTAAAATTTCCTTTTCTCAACTTGCACAGACCAATGGTACCACCTGAGACTTTGAAAATAATCTAAAACAGTGGATTTTTATTTCAGTTGTTTGGAAATGACTAACAGAATAATACAATGAATAAATTTCACCTAATATTAATAGTTGAATAAGTGAGAAACACCCACTGTATGGAAATTAATAAGATGTCACTGTATTCATATGACAGGAATGTTCTCCTAGAGTATTTTTGAACTACCTATTTAACAGCTTTTACCACCTTAAATCACCCATTGGTATTATTTTTTAAGTGTCTTAAATAGAGAAGATTAAGAGAAGGAACATTATACTCCTTTAAATGGTAATTAAGAGGCTCTGATAACCATTCAACAATGATATTAATGGCATGAATAATAAGAAAGTGTGACTCAAGGTGATTTAAGGACAATTTAAATTACATATGAAAGATGAAAACTTGAGCTGAAGTATTAAGGAATTCTTAAATTCCACTTCTTACACTGTGGAGTGGAATTTTAAAAGAAGAGACATATATGCAAAGCATCAATAAAACAGTGTATATATATATATATATATATATTTAACTGAAGTATAGTTGATTTACAATGTTGTGTTGGTTTCAGGTATGCAGCAATGTGATTCATTTACATAAGTAGTTTTTTTTTTCTTTTTCAGATTCTGTTTCCTTGTAGGTTAGTACAAAATATCAAGTATAGTTCCCTCTGCTATATAGTAGGTCCTTGTTGGTTACCTCTTTTATATATAGTAGTGTATATATGTTAATTCCAAACTCCTAATTTATCCCTCCCTGCTTTCCCCTTTAGTAACCATAAGTTTTTCTATGTCTGTAAATCTGTATCTGTTTTGTAAATAAGTTCATTTGTATCTTTTTTCAAGATTCTACATATAAGCAATATCGTATGATATTTGTCTTTGTCTGGTTTACTTCACTTAGTATGATAATTTCTAGGTCCATCCATGTTGCTGCAAATGGCATTGTTTCATTCTTTTTTATGGCTGAGTAATAGTATTTGTGTGTGTGTGTGTGTGTGTGTGTGTGTGTGTGTGTATGTATATATATATAGGCTTTCCCTGGTAGCTGAGTGGTAAAGACTCTGCCTGCCAATGCTGAAGACACAGATTTGACCCCTGAGTTGGGAAGATCTCCTGGAGAAGGAAATGGCAACCCACTTCAGTATTCTTGCCTAGGAAATCCCATGGACACAGGAGCCTGGTGGGCTGCAGCCTATGGGATCGCAAGAGTCAGACACTACTCAGCAACTAAACAACAACATATGTATACATATATACCACATCTTTATCCATTCATCTGTTGATGGATACAGATGAACCCATCAATAACCTAGGTTGCTTCAGTGTCTTGGCTACTGTTCACTAGTGCTGCAATGAACATTGGGATGTATGTATTTTTTTCAAATTATAGTTTTTTCCAGATATATGACAAGGGATGGGATCACAGCATTATATGGTAACTCTATTTTTCGTTTTTAAGGAGCCTCCATACTATTCTCCATAGTGGCTGCACCAATTTACATTCCTACCGACAGTGTAAGAGTGCTCCTTTTTCTCCACACCCTTTCCAGAATTTAATGTTTGTAGACTTTTTGATGATGACCATTTTGACAGAGTGAAGTGATACTTCATTGCAGTTTGAATTTTCATTTGTCTGATAATTACTGATATTGAGCGTTTTTTAAATCTGCCT
The DNA here is from genome assembly GCF_054371585.1 of Giraffa tippelskirchi. Lineage (NCBI taxonomy): Eukaryota > Metazoa > Chordata > Mammalia > Artiodactyla > Giraffidae > Giraffa > Giraffa tippelskirchi. The sequence continues at coordinate 138,140,052 of NC_137283.1, forward strand.
ATTTGCTATCTCTGTATGTCTCCTTTGGAGAAATGTCTATGTAGATTTTTTGCCCATTTTTTGGTTAGGTTGTTCATTTCTGTGCCTCTGAGCTATGTGAGCTCAACAAAATAGTATATTGTTGAAAGACATTAAACAAAAGAACATTAAAATCACTTAACTGTATAGAATTAAATGTCAAATGACAGTATCATGTGTGCACATCCCCTGATGCCAAACTTAGCCTTCTCAGAATTAATGAAAATTAATTCTGTTTATTCTCATTTTATATCGATAAAATAAAAGCTACATAAGGAAAGAAGATTTATTTTGTTCACTGCTGTATCCTAGTGTCCAGAACAATGCTTTGCACTTGGTAAGGGCTTGACAAATATTTGTTGAATGAATAAACAAATTATTTATGGTGTTTATTCAAAAAGACTTGTTGCTATGAATGGTGTATTCTATTTTTACTGTAGTTAATTTGTACATAATATGCTGACAACAGTGGCTGAAGATTTGCCTTGTTACAAGAAGTCTTTCAAATAAGAGTTCAGTGAAGAATATTTTCGTAAAGACTAGCAACATTATGTGGTACAGGTATCGTATTACATATATTCCATTCTAAAGTATTCATATTTGTGGCAAAGCATTAACACTTGAAATACAATACTTAGGATATATTTTAGCAAAAGGAGCATACTTTTTTTCTAAGGAGTAAAGAAAATTAATATATATGACTAAATCATCCTTTACCCTTAAATTGTGTTTTCCAAGCCTATAGCCTTCGTTAGTATACATCACTTATAACACAATTCCCAAAGTGCAAAGTATATATCAAAGGATACACAAGAAGATCTTACTGTTATAGGAACAAGCTTTTTTCTTGTCCTTTGATAGTAACATTTATTTTAATGTACTAAGGAAAATGTAACTAGCGCATGAAATCTATTTTTTATTGATACCAGATTGATTTAAGATACATTTAAGTAAAAATGAATTCATTTGATTTAAAGAAAGATACTAGTAAATAGTTGTATAAATGGATATGGTAAAGCCCATAATAATGGCTTTTGGATGAGTGAAACTGGGGGGACTCGGACCTTCATTCTTGCTTGGAACGAGATACATCCTGCATCCTTACGAGGACCTTACAGGGCTGGAGTCTGCTGCTTTACCACCTTCACCAGTTAGGTTTTCACATGGTAGAATGGCTTTTAACCTTCTCAGACTCAAGGCTTCTATTTTATAGCACATAATTTATAATGTCCTCCTATACTATCTTGATAGGAAATCCATAGCCTACTTGTTCACATAAATTTAAAAAAATCAATCCAAGGTCCTGGCAGTATTATAAAGCAAAAATACAAGACAAGCCACATTTAATGAAAACATTACATAATGTTTTCAATATGTAAATGCCCAGGGATAACTACCTTAGAAGGCACCATGATGTAGTCAGATACTGCACCCACATGCAGAATCGCTGTGAATGACAGCTACTACTACAGACTGGAACAAGTGTGTTATATCAGTAACACTACCCATTACCGTAAGCAGTTTTGCCACTGGTGATTTCCTAAGATGGAGAACAACTGCTGATAAAGTCCTGTCTAGCACCTCTCACTGCCAAAATTATATTCCTCCCTTAATTTGCATAGTAGTTGCATTCCTGAAAAGGGAATATTAAGCTATATTGTAAAGCACAAACTATTAATTTGTACTTTACATATAAGCACAAAAGAATACTTTGTGCTTATATGGAAAACAAGGGAACAGGGTTAGGTTCCAGGTTCGGATAATTAGTTATATGCAGAATTTTCACCTCCATGAGAACCTGAGTAACCATTGAAAATTTGGAACAAGATACCGGACAACTCTTTGATGTGTGGAACTGTCCCATACACTTCAGGGCTCCCAGCATTCCTGGCTCCCTTCCTCTAAATTCCATTCAGCCTCTTTCTGGTGTTGTGACCTTCAAAAATGCCCCCCAACATTTCCCAAGTGCCTTCCATTTTGATCTCATAAATCCAGTAGCACTCTTGAGTTTAGTTGTTTCTTAAGCTTTTCAGTGCTGACTAACAGGTAGTTATTAATCCAGTTTGAGTTTTGTATTTATCAGTGATAGCATTTGGTTCTAAAGTATCTTAAATATAAAACATTTAGCTCTATGGCTTCTAAAATGATTATAAAAGTATTCTATTTTATTATTATTACAGTTTTATTGATTGTGGCTTGTTAACTATGAAGTTTGTTGGCTTAAAGTTGGTAAAGTATTTTTACAGTAACTTTCAGAAAGTTTGGTTGCTTTTAAGAAAAATATTTCAGAATTGGAGCTCCTGAGAGAATCTGAAATTCAATATAGCTAGAAATCCGTTTACTGAAAATCAGATACTTTCTGAATTATCTAAGCCTCCTAGGGCTGCAGATTTTGACAGCATAGCTTTAAAAAGCAGATTCTTGGCATAATTTTGAGTGAATTTTGATCAAGTCATGCTGAGAAATTTGCAACTGCAGCATTCATTGGGTTGTACAAGAAAGAGAAAAAATAAATTTAATGAAAACTTTCCAGGGTGAATGACCTTAAAGTTAACTGAACTTCTGAACTTCACGCCCTATTGTGATCTTTCTGACACTGTGAGGAATTGCTCTGGAGGGTCTCCACAGCACACAATCCTCACTCTTCATTCTTAAACAGTGTGAAATCTGTCAGCCCAACCAGGTCATCAAGAGGGCAGACTGTGGCTTGTCATTACCAGAGGGATGTTCTCTAGGACTCCAAAGAAGCTGAGCAGATTTTGGTTTTTACTGAGAGTTTGAGCCTGGCATTTTAAGAAAGAGGCTGATTTCCATACATTGGGAAAGCTGCTTAGCACATACACTTGAAAAAAAAGAACATGTCCTACACAAGCTACCAGGCTTCCCTGGTGGCTCAGACGGTAAAGAATCTTTCTGCAATGCAGAAGACCCGGGTTTGATCCCTGGGTCGGGAAGATCCCCTGGAGAAGGAAATGGGAACCCACTCCAGTATTCTTGCCTGGATAATCCCACAGACAGAGGAGCCTGGTGGGCTGCAGTCCATGGGGTTGCAAAGAGTTGGACATGACTGAGTGATTAACACACAAGCTATCAAAGTAATGATTTGATATTCATTCCACTAATTCTTTAGAAAGCTGATCATTGAAAACAACTGACAGAGGTTTATTCACAGTAAATGGAGAATTTAAAACACTTTCCTCAGTAAAGATAGAATCTGATTTCTTTTAATTAATTCTCTTGTGGGAGACAAACAGTACCAGTTACTGAGATAGGTGGAAACTCTTAGATGTCTCTTGTTCTACTTATTCTAGCTCTTTGTTGTGTTTTTTTTAAAAAAAACCTAAGTTCCTTAAAATTTTGGTATGCTGTTTCTCTGCTTATAAACTTGAAATAGGGATAACTATTATTAGTTCAGTTTTTTTTTTGGAGAACTGGGACTTCTGGGTCAAAATTACCAAATCGATGAAGTTTTCTTTGACTTTCATACCTTCTTTAATTCACTCCTTTGTGCTAAATGCTGGGGATTAAAAGGTCAATAAGGCATAGCTCCTATCCTCAAGGAACTAACAGTTCAGGTGGTGAGAACGACAAGTAAATATGGCATTTCTGATACAAATGAACAATTGCTTTGCTACATATAGTTGGAGGTGGGGTTGGGAAGCCAGCACAGAGCACCAGCAACCACCGAGATGGATGGAAAAGACTTTTCACCATCCTCCATCTCCTCTCTCAGCCTCTCCACCCCAACTTCCAGCTCTCCCCAAAGTAGAGTGCTCCTCTGAGATAGAACCCCAAGCTTTAAACTGTTTCTTCTGCCCCTTCCGTCAGAATCTATCTGTTTGATATTGCCTGTCTCATTGCAGACTAAGTCAAGCTAAGATATTCATTGATTGGTTAAGTAACTTTTTCCAGATGATGTTTGCATTCTGACTGCAGTTGCCTTACACATTCCACTGATCTCTTTGTTGAATATGCTCCATGTGGATTAATTTTAGTTTGTCATAACTGGAGAACCAAGGCTTGAGCCTGGTGATCTCACTCTAGACCAAAGGCTTTTTCCTTGGAATTACACCTTTTTGGGAAACTTTTAATTTTATGTTGGAATATAGTTGATTAGCAATGTTGTATTAGTTTCAGGTGTACAGCAAAGTGATTCATATATATATATATATATATATATATATATACACGTATGTATTCTTTTTCAAATTCTTTTCCCAAGAATTGGTTGTTATTAATACGTAACATTGAACAGCAGTCCCTGTGCCATACGGTAGGTCCTTGTTGATTATCCACTTTAAATATAGCAGTGTGTGCATGTCAGTCCCAAACTCCCTAACTGCCCCTCCCCACCAACCTTCCCCCCAGGTAAGTTCATTCTCTAAGTCTGTGAGTCTGTTTCTGTTTTGTAATTAAGTTCATTTGTATCATTTTTTAAGATTCTGCTTATAAGTGATATCACACGGTATTACACTTTTTTATCACAGCCTGTAGGCTCTGCCTAGCATGACCACCCCTCTGGCTGAGACTCCAAGTAGAGTCGTGCTAACATGGCTCACCTGCATGAGATGGAACAAGAACTGTCATCATGTCATAGCTGCTCCTAGAGACCCCAGGCACACTAGCTGCCTGTTAGAAGGGCAGTTGAGGGTCCCAAGATAGTGTGGTATCACCCTCCCAAGCCAGGCTTACGGTTTTAGGCTATTACTGCTGAGGAGGAACAGGAGTAAGCTTCCTTCTTGACAAGGAACTCTTTTAGGGAAGAGGCCATGTCTTCATACCACCCAGTGTCTAGATCAAAGTAAACCCTTATTTGGGGATTCCCTGTATCTCAAATGGTAAAGAATCTGCCTGTAATGAAGGAGACCTGGGTTCAATCCCCGGCTTGGGAAGATCCCCTGGAGAAGGGAATGGCAACCCACTTCAGTAATCTTGCCTGGAGATTCCCATAGACAGAGAAGCCTGACGGGCTCAGTCCATGGGGTCGCAAAGAGTCAGACATGACTGAGTGACTAACACTACTACCACTAAACCCTTATTTAACGTTTAGAGAAAGAACGGAAGGAAGGAAGAAGGAAAGGGAAGAGACGGAGACAGAAAGAAAGATGAGCTATTGAGACGATTGAGGACAGATTTTCTCTGGATCTCTCCGCAAGCCCTTAGCTGAATTGATTCCATAGCCATCACCCCTTCCTTCAGGCACAGCAGTTAAACTCTTCACTCTGAGCTGTCCAGGGCTAATGAGTGAGGAGGATAGAAGGAAGATAAACCTCAGCACAGACACTTCATATACTTATTCGTGCATTTCTATGTCATTCCACTTTGACTCCTTGCCTTGTGCATCTCCACAACTCCTTGAGCAGGTCTTTCTACAGCTCAAGCAAGTTAAATGTATATTCACTATTTTTTTTTTTAAGTACAGGCCTCTATAAGCTTGTTTTTAGAGCTCTGTGATTCTATAGTCCTGAAAATAGGAACATATTTCTGACTGACCACTCTACTCCTGCAGTTAGGCTTCACCTCATCTGGAAGAATATGCAAGACCCAGTCCATTACCAGGAAGAACACAACCTCTCTGTAGGAAATCCCAAACCCATGTGGCATTCAGAGGGTGAGACAACAAGATCCTTACATTTCTTTGCAGATTGGCCTTAACAGTAGAGACACCTCCATTGGGTGCTTGTATGTCTCTCCTCTTTTGATCTCCCTTCTTCATTCCTTTTCTCCTGCTCTGTCTTCTGATGCTCGCCACTCTTCCACTTCCCTTATCTACATCTTGGGTGCCATCTTGCCTTCTGACTCCATCCAGGGCAAGGGGAGAGTGAATCATCCCAGGATTTCCCTGGAGGTACAGTGGTTAAGACTTCACCTTCCACTGCAGGGAGTGTAGGCTCAAACCCTGGTTAGGGAGCGAAGATCCCACATGCCTTGAGGTCAAAAAACCAAGCATAAAACAAGAGCAGTATGGTAACAAATTCAATAAGACTTTAAAAATGGCCCACATCAAAAAAAAAAAAAAAAAAGTGAATCATCACATAATCTTTCTCTTGCTCATATTTTCCACTTTATATGATAATTTCTAGGCATTTTTATATTAAAATATGCCTTTCCCATCATAGCTAAAGTAGAAACAAAAGTAGTAAAGATGGTAAAGAGAGCATTCTACCACCTCCTCTGGGTAGATGAGGGCAAAAACACTGTCTTGAAAATTTTGTGTATTCAAGTACACAGTACCTTGTGTACCTACACAGAGAAGGTTCTCAGTGAATAGTTGTCAATGGAGCCTTCCCAGTATTTATGACACTGTTTAGACCTAAGCACTAAAAGAGACTCAGGAAAAAAACAAAACAAAACAGCCAACTCATGCTTAAAGTACTTCATTTTCATTCATTGACAGCTACCAAAGAATATTGTATATTTATTAAATAACCATTGCCTATTAGAATATTATTAAACATTTTAGAGGAAATTAGAAATATTTAGAAAACACATACAAGATAGATGAGTTTTCTAGAGGAAAGAAGGCTGGAGAAAGGAAGAGAAATCCCACAGGCCATGTGAAACAAGTAGGATTACACTCTCAGATGACATCTCAATCAGCAGATGCCCTTCAGGTAAAAATCTTAGGAGACTTTAAGGCCCGGCTTGGAAATGGTTAAACACGAGGCCAGTGTGCATCCTGTCACAGTTTTATTTTGAGCAGCCTGTTTGCCCAAGTACCTCCCACTCTTTCCCTTCCCCAGAAACGGCCGCTCTGTTCTATGTACACAACAAAAATGTTTGTCTTTTCCAAAGCTTGAGGTACTAACCAATGTCTGCGAATTTCTTTGTGTAATAACATAATAATCAAATCACATTAAGTCAGTGTCAGTAATACATGTGTTTTCAATTTTAAAACCCACAAGTGATTTATTATTCACCTCCCAATATTCCATTTGTACATTTAGTGAGAGAAACAGGAAAGTTACATACATAGAATCACTTCCAAGTTTTGCTATGAAGTTATTTCTCTGGTTGTTCTCTAGTTATTTTACTGACTGTCTTTCAGCATCAGCCCTCCAGTATTTGTCACTCTGACGTTCCTGTTCAATGATACTGATTTTAATCTTCAAGCTTTACATTTTTGCTGTTTTTAAAACACTTGTATTTATAAATTGCACTGAAATGTCCTTTTTTTGCTTTTGTTTTACTATACTTTTTTAAAAGAAAGGAAATCTGAGATTTGATGAATATTCATACATCACTGTACCTCAGGGAAAATAAGGTCCCATGCTGGACTGTCACATGCGCCCTATTCTTTGTCCTTTTCTATTCTGTAAAGAACAGAATATAATGAACAAAGCATCTTGAAAGATCAGATAGACCTAGGTTCCAGTCCCTGCTCTGCTACTTAGCGGTTATGCAGTTCCTGTTCTTCTGCACAGGAGATTACCCTGTTATCTGTTGTGAAACATTTAGTAAACTTTTCTAAATCTGTTGCTTCATCTGTAGAAAATACCTAGTAATACCGACTTCACTTCACAGTACCCACTTCTTTGAAAATTAAATAGGATGACAAATGTAAACTATCTAGTAGGCACTCAATATTTCTTAGTCCCATCACCCCCTGGCCCCAAGTCCTGTTTTTGCTGTAGGTAGAATAAATGGAATAGAAGGCCAGGGGTGCTTGTTCTAGATTAAATCCATCAGTTGTGTCTTTGAGCACAGTTCAGGTACTCACGCAAGTGGACACTGGAATAATCATCTAAAACAATTTCTTCTCTCTGCTCTAACTCAGTGTGCAAATCTATAGCTTTCCTTGCCTATGAATGGTATGAGTCTCAGTGGGAGTTTGTTCCTTAACGGTGTTACACGTGTGATTACACCTAAGATGCCACTATAACCCATAGAGAGCCATGGGCCATAAGAGACAAATCTCAATGTGCAGGTAAAATCTCAAGCTCTATTGAACTAGAGTGTGTGTTTACATTTAAAGAGCTATATTCCAACTACATATAATACCCACTTGATTCAATCCATTAAATCAGAGGATTCACTCAGGTGGACTATAATTCAAGCATCGTATAGTTATCATTCTTTAACCCATAAAGAGAAAGGAATTCACTCACAAAGAACTTCCTTTCCAAAGAATAAAAAAAGGATCCTTTTCTGAAAATTTTTAGAGGTCCACATTCCTACCCAGGTCTCTGCTGATGGATACACTTAGTACTAAATGCACCACCATTCTAAAGATATACTTACAATGTTTTCAAAAATCCAACAAATTGCAAAAGAAAAAGAAGTTCAAATTTTTCTACACAGGAGATTACCCTGTTATCTGTTGTATAAAATGAATGAATCTTGCCTGCTCCAGACAATTCATTCTCACTATCAATTCTGTGGAAGTATGCATCATGAGGAAAATAATGTGCTACAGGAGATAGGAAAAAGAAAAAGTTTCTATCTCAACCAATGATCACCTTATTCCAGAAAGAATATTCTGTGACAGCCTCGAGGGGTGGGATGGGGTGGGAGGTGGGAAGGGGGTTCAAGAGGGAGGGGACATATCTATACCTATGGCTGATTCATGTTGATGAATCAGAAACCAACACAATATTGTAAAGCAATTATCCATCAATTAAAAATAAAATAATTTTTAAAAGAATATGTATATATATATACATATATATACACACACAGAGAATAGATTATTACTCAGCCATCAAAAAGAATAAAATAATACCATTTGTAGCAACATGGATAGACCTAGAGTTAATCATATCAAATGAAGTAAGTCAGAAAGAGAAAGACAAATATATGATATCACTTACATGTGGAATCTTAAAAAGTGATATAAATGAACTTATTTACAAAACAGAAATAAATTCACAGACATAGAAAGCAAATATATGGTTACAAAAGGAGATAGGGTGGGAAGGAACCAGGAGAGATAAAGTATGAATTTGGGATTAATATATACACACTATTATGTATAAAACAGATAAACAACAAGGACCTGTGTGTATAGCACAGGGAACTATAGCACAGATCTTCAGTGTCCTATAATAATCTAAGTAGAAAAGAATCTGAAAAAAGGATAGAGATATATAATATGTGTCTAACTGAATCACTTTGTTGAACACCTGAAACTAGCACAACATTGTAAATCATCTATACTTTGATTTTTTAAAATGGTTAAAAAAAATAAAAAAATAATCACCTATCCCTTCATTCCCTGGTTCAATGAGTACCTTTTAAGCCAACCACCACACTATACAAACATGTGTGTGTGCTCAATCATATCCGACTCTTTGAGACCGCATGGACAGTAGCCTGCCAGGCTCCTCTGTCCATGGGATTTTCCAGGGAAGAATACTGGAGTGGGTTGCCATTTCCACGCCATGGAACCTTCCTGACCCAGGGATCGAACCCACGTCTCTTGCATCTCCTGCACTGGCAGGCTGATTCTTTACCACTATCAGCACCCACATGGTCCTACTCTAATAGGGCTTATAGTAGTGTGTGCAGCAACGAGCAAGAGAGCTAAGAACACCGGTTGCTCCAATCCCAACTGCAAAGCATTAGAGGGACTCACAAGATCTGAATGCATCTGACTGGGAAGTGAGGAGGAATTATTTGAGGTGGGCTATTGAAGGGTTAATGGCATTTCTATAGATGGAGATAGTAATCAATTGAGTAATCAGCTGAGAAGTGTGGGAATCATTCAGAAGCTTGAGGAACTTGGTAGGGGAAAAAAACGGCAAGAACAGAGACCTATCTATCTGCAAGGGGACTGGTGGGAGATAAAAATGGGAAAATAAGTTGGCATCAACATTGTAGAGGACCATAAATACCAGAAAAATAATATAAATATAACTGTGTAGACATTGGGGAGCCACTGAAGAATCTGAAGCAGGGGGGCTGACATGGTAGGCGTTGTGCTTGAGAAATAAATCTGTCAGTGGTAGGTGAGAGTGATTGGAGGGGACAACTGGAGACAATCAGAGGATTACTCCACTCTCCCGGGGTGGGGGTGTAGAACAAGCAGACAGAGCGAAAGGCAAGGAGCAGATGTATATTACAACACACATCTGGAATTTTTATAGTGAAATATAACAATTTAAACACATATCTCCGATAAAAGACCACAGCATTATAAATATATGCCGGGAACTAGAGAGTTAATGCAGCAGTTTTTAAACCTCTGGAGACTTAGAATCAACTGAAAGTTTGGTCACCTCAATTTGCTCACCACAAACCATTGCCCTCAAAACTTGGGATTTGCTAAACATTTCAAACACTGAGAAGCGGAGGGTTCAATAAAACCACATTGTGCCTGGCACATATTTCTCCTTTTAAACTAAAGAAATTTGATGCTTACTAATTCATTTAAATTTCATTCAAACTGAGATTTTGAAAAACCTCTCTGTTGCCCAGAGAAATCTTAAGAGCTTATTTTTAAAGCCTTTTCCTTCCTTACAAAAAGGAAATCATTTTTCAACTATCCCTGAACCCCGGAAGTTAGAGATTCATAATCCATGGGTTGAATGGATTTGGGGGTAGGCGAAATAATAGACTAAAAACAGCACATTTTGCCATAAACCAGTGCATTGGGTGGTTGAGGAGGACAAGGATTTTGACCCTCTTAAACACTTTCTGAGCACGTTTTCTAGAGACAAGGCAGCAGGTGTGGGTACAGAGAACTGAGGAAAGAGTTCATTCTATTCTATGACTCATATCAGCCATACTGGTTTTCTCTTCACTGTCAAGAGCATAAAAGAGAAATGGCAATTTAAAAAAATAAACATGTTAAAAAGTAGAACTAGAGAAACAGTTCTCTTTGCCTTAAAAACTCCTCTTCCTCCACTTCCTCCCACTCAATGGCAGTGTTGAAGCATAGCTCTTCTTCGAGTGACAGCCATCAAAGAGTCGTGAGTATTTGTTGTACATAGAAGAACTAATGACATGGGGCTTCAGTACATCTCTGTTCAGAACCTGCATTTAGGAAACTTAAAATAACTTCGCTCCTTTTAACTCAAATTGATTTTCCGACTTCAAGTTAAATTTTAAGGCAATGATGAGTTTTCTTTTGGTTTAGGTTTGTTTTCTTTTTGTTCCTTTCCTCTTTTTTTTTGGTGATTTTATTATTGTTAATGTTATGCTGTGTGCATTTTTGTTTGGTTTTGGATATCACAACTGATTTTCTTATTTTCCTGTTAAAGACCTTAGAAAATTCCCCAGATGCTAAGGAATTTAATTTCTATTTTATCTCAATCAAATTGCTCTAGGATTTCAGAGGTCATTTGTACTGACTTTGTCTTAAATATATATCAACCCATGTGAGGACAGTCTCCACACCTGATATTATAGGACAAGTAATATCTTTGTCTGTCCTTAGTTTCTAAGTGCCATTTTCTGACTGCTGGTAATATGTACAGGAAAAATAAACAAATATGGTCACTTATGACCACTGATGACTTTTGAAAGACCAGGATAGACATAGTATTCTCTTTTCTGTTCTTCTCTTTTTTAAAATACTTAATACTTTTTAAAAAATATTTAATACCCTCTTCATCCATTTTGGTCACCCCTACCCCCATCTCTGGCAACCACCAATCTGTTCTCTGTATTTATGACCCAGATTAGATTCCACATGTAAGAGAAATTATATGGCATTTGTCTTTCTCTGACTGATTTATGTCACTTAGCATAATGCCCTCAAAGTCCATTCGTGTTGTTACAAATGGCAACACCATTTATTGAAGAGAATCTTTTCCCCATTATATACCTTTAGCTCCTTTGTCATAAATTAATTGACCATATATGTGAAGGGTTTATTTCTGAGCTCTCTATTCTACTCCACTGATCTATTTGTCTGTTTTTATGCCAATATCATACTATGCAATTACTATAGCTTTGTAAAAGAGTTTAAAATCAGCCAGTGTGATGCCTGCAGATTGGTTCTTCTTTGTCAAGGTTGTTTTGGTTATCTAGGTTCTTTTGTGGTACCATGAAAATGCTTGGATTATTTGTTCTATTTCCATGGAGGATGTCACTGGAATTTTGATAGGAATTACATTGAACCTGTAGGATGTTGTGGGTTGTATTTTTCACAATATTAATTCTTCTGATTGATGAGCACAGAATATCCTTCCATTTATTTGTCTTAAATATTTTTTATTAATTTCCTGTAGTTTTTAGTATACAGATCTTTCACCTCCTTGGCTAAATCTATTCCTCAGCATTTTATTCTTTTTAATGTAATTGTATATGACATCATTTTCTTAATTTCTCATTCTGATAGTTTGTTATTAGTGTATAGAAAGCCAACAGATCTTTGGTATTCATTTCCTATCTGACAACTTCACTAATATCAATTATTCTAAGGGTTTTTTGATGGAGCCTTTAGGGCTTTCTATATATATCATGTATCAATATCATAATATTGTTTTTATATTTTAAAGATTTCTTGGCATCTTGTTCTTTTATGAAGAAATAGAGACTTTAATGTCTAGAGATACTATTCTGTGAAAGTTGGGATTTGACTAAAGTCATTACAGCCCAGTCTGAATTATAAACTATGAAATTTGCTGTGTATGTGTGTGTTCAGTCGCTCAGTCATGTCTCTCTCTTTGCAACCGCATGGACCGTAGCCCGCCAGGCTCCTCTGTCCGTGAAATTTTCCAGGCAAGAATACTGGAACAGGTTGCCACTTCTTACTCCAGGGGATCTTCCGAACCCAGGGACTCAACTCACATCTCTTCCATCTCCTGCATTGACAGGCGGGCTCTTTACCACCAGCGCCACCTGGGAAGCCCATGAAATTTGCTAGAAACACATGAAAATAGATTGAAGTGTTTAATACTTCACTTGTAGGTTTGAAGTGAGCACTAGTCTCATTTAGCACTTTGTCTAGAAAACTTGAAGTCCACGTTATACATTTTTTAAATACATTGATACTATTTTCTACATATTATCTCTTTACTAGATTTTTTTCATTAGTCTACTTAAAAAATTTATCTATAGGGCAACCGCACCTTAGCATAGGTTGTTTCAATCTTAAAACTCGCATGAATGCTTTCAAGAAAATTGCCATCCTGCATAAGTCCACTAACCTTCCAACTTTGCAGGAATCCTGAATCCTAAACTAGTAGAATTGGCTATGCAAAAGAAGTGTTATACTGTAAACCTGCTATTTGTGTTTCAGGACTCCTAAAATCACATTAATTAACTTTTTTCATCTTTTTTAAAACCACACATTTAAACCTAGAATTTCAACCTGATTTCTCCAAGGCTCATCATTCTTGAGCTCAGAACTAGAGCACAGATACAGCAAAATTATTTAATTCCATCATCATATATTTAACACCTATATGCTGCAGGATAATGTGAAATTTCAAAGAAAACTACCAGGAATCTGGCCTCTGAGACTTTATAGTCTAATAAGAAAGTCAAATGTGTAAATAAGAGTAAATTTGCTATCACACAGGGCACAGTGTTATAGTGGAGGTCAGTCACAGGAAATGGCAGTGGCAGGAACACCTGGTCTCTGGAACTCCAGTTGGGGGATTGAGAAGATGATTTCAAAAGCTAGAATATAAGTGTAAGTTTTAGGATCTTACACTTTACAAATCAGCTTATTATTTTAAAATGGCACTCGATAATGATGTTTCTATAAACTAATTGAAAGAATTGATTCAAATTACAACAACAAACTTTGTATGGGGCTTCCATTATTAGCAAGATTATACACTGGATACAAGGAGTTACAACATTTGATAAGATGGTTTCTAACCTTGAGGAGTAATAAGTTTATACTAATATCTCTTTAGTACAAGATATATTAAAATTCTGAAAGAGAAGAATACGAAAAGTATTTGAATAGCCACTAACTCAGCAAGGAATTTCATTATAATTATTATAACATAGTGATCATATAATTATATAATAATTATATAAGTATTATAATTATTAGTACAATAATTATCAGATTATGTAATTTATTAATAATATTATTTTAAATATTCAGTAGAATTAGTGATCTGAAAGTATTGATGTTAAATTTATGAAATTGAGTCTCCATGTTTGCTAGAAGCAAGTTCCCACTTAAACATAAAAGCATTCTTTGTTCTCAGAACCACCTAAGCTACCTCTGCACCAGTTACTAATTATTCAAATTCTGGAAATATTGGGTTGGCCAAAAAGGTCATTCAAGTTTTTCTGTAAGATGGTGTGGAAAACCCAAATGAACTTTTTAAACCTAATAGTAGATATAGACATTGTTGGAAGAACTATGTATACAGTTGACAGAAACAGCCTCATCATATAGGTGAGCTTATAGCTTTTCTTTAACCCCAGATATTTTTTTCTAGGTTTAAGATTTCTCCTAGTACCAAAATGTATCAGCCCCTGTAAAGAGAAGATGCCATAGAGAAGGTACTCAAAATGAAAATAATTTTTATTAACATTTTTTGCACTTAAGCCAATCCCAGCTTGTGAAATTTGAAAATTACCATATGAGCAGTGCCAATATAAACTTCATAACCCTAAAATTAGTGTCTAAATAGTGCAGAAATGTGTTAATATGTACAATTTGTGAAATTTGTAAGAGAACAAGCAAGCAGAAAATGACTTTCACAGTCAGAGTCAATGCGTACATAGATTAGGCAGTGAAGCCTTCTGGAGCAACGTTTTGTAACTTCCAAATGAGAATATGGGGACCCATAGCCCATTAAACTACAAAATCCAAACAGAAAGCACCATTAGGATAGCTGTGAATGCCTTTAAATCATGTTTTTTAATTCTATAAAAGTATTAAATAAACCCAGTATTTTATTATTACACACTTTGTTAAGATTCTTTAAATTTTTGCAAGCTGATTTTAGCTGAAAGTGAAAGTGTCGTGTCCAGCTCCTTGCGACCCCATAGACTGTAGCCCGCCAGGCTCTTCTGTCCATGGGAATTCTTCAGGCAAGAATCCTGGAGTGGGTTGCTGTTCCTTCTCCAAGGTATCTTCTCAACCAAGGGAGCGAACCCAGGTCTCCTGCACTGCAGGCAGATTCTCTACCTACCATCTGAGTCACCAGGGAAGCCTGATTTTAATGAAGCTATCTTCCAAATTTAGTTTAGCCAATCATTTAAGTTTCTGTCCAGAAATGCCTATCACTGTACTCCTAATAATCAAAACAAAAACATGCTACTCCCTGAAAGTCTTTTTGGAAACGAATGTGTCAGGTCTTATTTAATAACTGTATAACACATATCAACACTTCCAAAACCAATACCTAGGATTATTATACAACATGGTGGTTTATTCACAGGTTGTTCTTTATATGAATTTTTTCTCCCAACTATACCTTCAGTTTATATCCTAGTTTCCTACTGTATTATCTCACAGCACAAAGTCCTCCCTAAATGACAGTTGATAAATAAGTTATTAATATTGTTTTAAAATAAATTTATTTTCTTTCATTATTGAATCTCTTCAAGAGAGCTACCTTAAAAGTTTTTTTCATTTAGCTTTATGAATGTCCTCATGTAAGAAAATGAAACTTTATCATTTTCATAAATAGTCACCCAGTATCACTTCTGAATTATTCTCTCATATATTAAAGAATAACCCAGAGAGCAGTGCTAAATGGATACTTATGACAGCCTTGGTATTTTAGAAAATATTGGCCACCAACAAATACTGTACCTTGGCAGATACCTACCTGCCCATCTCAAACAATAAGTAAGAAATTGCACAAATAAAGAATATACATTAAACCAAATGATTCCAAAACTTTGGAATGAATGAATGAAAACTTTGGAACTTATCAGAATGAATGATGTTATATGCTATTAATGTATTTTTTAACCTATGCACTCCCATAAAAAATTAACTATGAGAAGGTTTTATGTATAGATTTATTTTAATATATAACATTTTTCACATTATCTGAGCTTCTGCTGCAAAGATGCAAGACAGGGCCAAAACTAGGCTGGGGCAAGTGAGGCCCTTACCTCAGTTGCAAAATTTTAGAAGGTACCAAATAATTCAGTAATTAAGATATTTCATTTTTAACATAACATTTTCAAAATAAAAATTAAGAACAAAAAATATCAAAAATGAGAATAAAAATTGAAAGAGATCCACATTGTCATGTTAGTAGACTATCACCACTTTGACTACAGAGTAAAAAAAATGAGAGTCTTGCTGTTTTCCTCATTTGTTTAAGGCAAAAATGGCTTCTCAGCTCATAGCTTCAGGAGACTAGCAATATTTTAGTCAAAACGATAATTTTGGTGACCAGAAATCATCTCTTATCACCTATATTTACTGTATGTAACAAGTATCATTATCTTAGCTATGAATCTGCTTAAAATATTATCTCACATGGAAAGCTGAATGGAAGTTTACCAAGAAACAATCCGTAATTTCAATTTGCTATGTTTGTGCCATATTTCCATAATCCAAGCTTAAGTTGTTTGCTTCTGATTCTATTATGTAAACACAGGCATGCTATCAGCCACAAGGGAGACTTTCTTCTAGTATTTTAGAATGGGAGGATTTTCATAAACTACCAAAAAAAGAAATAGACCATTGTATGGATATTTCCTTTCAGGTTTATACGTAGCACAGAAATAATTAATTTCATTTATTTACTGACACACTTGATTTCATTCTATATAGTCCTATATAGAAATATCACCACATTTCTTTGCTTCCAAATGTGGCAAAACTCCTTGAGAGCTGAATATACTCCATTTCATTATGTCAGATTTCTCCCTTCCCATTCTCTCTCTTCTTAGACACTTTATTATATAATAACATCAGAATTATAGGGAATTTGTGAAAATGGAACAAAGAACATTTGTAGTCCCTTTACCCAGATGCACCAGTTGCATTTTGCTTTATTTGCCTTGCTGCTACTTTCTTCGTAATCCCTTGAGAATTTGTTGTACACATCATGCCCCTTTATCCCTAAATATTTCAACCTGTCTTTTCTAAGAACAAGGGATTCTTCCATGTAACCACAGTTCAATTATCAAAGTCAAGGCATTTATAGATAGGATAGTATTATCTCACATAGAAGTCCATATCCCAGTTTTACAAATTGTCCCACTAATCTCATTTATGGAATTTTTTTTTTTTGATCCAGGATCCAGTTCAGAGCCATGCCTTGTATTAAGCACACTATATCTGTGTATCCATTATTATGAAACAATACCTGGGTTCTCCTTGTCTTTTATGAAGTTGATATTTTTTAAAAGTATAGGCAGAGTCATATATATACCTGTGGCTGATTCATGTTGATGTATGGCAAAAGCCAACACAACATTGTAAATCAGTTATTCGCCAATTAAAAATTAATTAATTAATTTTTTTAAAAGAGTTCGGACAGATTGTTTACTTGAAGAATATGCTTCAGTTTGAGTGTCTCTGATGTTAGCTCTTTTGAGGGGTGGGATGGACCTTTGCGGCAGGAACACCGCACAGGTGATGTTGTGTCCTCGGTGAATTACGTCAGGCAGAGTAAGATATCAGCTTCTCCGATGACAAGTGCTGTTAACTTTGAATAGTTAGTGAAGATGGTACCTCCTGTATCTTTGTCCACTAGAAAACTATCCATGTTTTCCTTTCGGATTAATGTCACCTGTGAAAAGATATTTTGATACTATTAATTATCCTGTTTCTTTTTAAACTTTTACTTAATTTTATTATCTATTAAAGATTTTGACCTGAATTAGTTATTACTATAAAAGTTGTTATTACTAATAACTCATTGTTTCTTCTACCTTATTGGTCAGAGCTTTCTCTTCTCTTATTTACTTCTTTACTCGTATCCTTACTATGGACTGGTGGAGTCTTTTTTTTTTTTTTTTTCAGTCAGTGGTTTATAATCCACTCTCCTGTTATTTGTGCTGAGTTTCAAATTTTCCCATATTTGCTCAGGAAGACCCCCTTCACATAGTCTCCTCGGTCATTTTTCTACGAGCCCGTCATTTTGTGAACTCTCCCTTATTTTCTGGCATTACAAGAAGTCACAGTTCATCTTGTACTCTGCCTGCCCCAGTCCTAGATTGACACATTTCACCAAGGTTATCTAGCTCCGTTTAGTGACAGATTGTATTTAAATAACAAAATGTGCATGCTAAATGTGCTTGTAGCTACTGGATATTGTTGCTTATAAGCACACAGTAAAATGTGCTTGTTAAAGGGCACAGTTCAATGAATTTTGACTGTGAGTGCTACACTCCCAGTCCCTGGGTTAATCTCATCTGACCACTCCCAAATGTATATTTCAAACCCAGTCTTCTCCCCCAAGCTCTGGATTTTATATCCACTTATTTCTACTAGACATCTTCACCTGAATTTCCAACAGACATCCAAATTCAACACATATCAAGCTGAAATCCACCCCATGCCTGTTCCACCTGCAGCCTTCCCCATCTTAGATGATGGCAGCTCCATTCCCCCAGTTATTCAGGCCAAAAACTTGAAAATATATTCAAAATATATTCAGAATACCCCCATGTCAACTCTCTCCATGGCTACCCCTATGGTCTAACCAAATCATCATTTCTTGCCTAGATTATTCCAATAGCCTCATAACAGATCTCACTGAATCAAAAGTTTGCTGCTACAATCTTTTCTTAATACAGAGGCCACAGTGACCCTTTTTAAATGCTGTGTTTCCATATTACTCTTCCTCTCAAAACTTTGCAGTTGTTCCACATTTTACTGAGAGTAGAGCCCAAGTTGTTACAATGGCTTTCAGAGTAAAATTCTCACACACACCTCCACTTTGCTCTATGAACACATCTCTTTCTCCTCTTTTTCTCTCACTCTACATGCCAGCCTCCTAGCCTCACTCCCACTCTGGGATTAGTTGAGCTGGTCCCTCTGTAAGAAAGGCTTTTCCCCAGATATCTGCTTGGTCAGCTCCTTCATGTCCTTCAAGTTTTGATCAAATTGTAGCCTCTAATGAGGCCAACCTTGGCTATCCCAACGCAAAACTCCTGATCCCTTGTCCCTTGCTTTCCTTCCTTCCCCCATCGCACATACCAGCTTCTAACCCATTTTTATAAATTCTTTTTTGTTTATTGCTTATTTTCTATCTCCCTTGGCTAGAACACAAGCTTCTTGAAGATGGCGGGGGTGGGGGGGCGGTCTATGTTTTGCTCACTAGAGGATCTAGAACTGAAAGATCTGACCAAGCATCTGGAACAGTGCCTGTCCCTTAGTAACATTTAGTAACACTCAAAACATTTTTTTTTGTGGCCTCATTCTACTCATTGTCATATCGTATTTCCCCAACCAGGGATCGAACACAGACCTTGCCAGTGAAAATGCCAAGTCCCAACCACTGGACCATCAGAGAATTGCCTCAAAACATTTTTTAATGAATGAACCATTTTAACCTGTACTTTGATTGATAAACAGAAATGAGTGAGAACCCGTCAGTAGAACTGAGTCCACATTTAATATTGATGTGCGCCTAAGCACCCAACGGCAGTTTACTGCCCTTATCTCCTTATGGTCTTGTTTACATCTCCCCACACGTGAAATCTAAAACCAATTGAAAATGAAAAGAATTTTAATCAGGTGGCATTTCCAAAAAGCAGTGGGTGTTGTGTGCCCTGAGTTAAGTCTTTGGATGCATAATAAACCCAAGTAACTTTCTGATTGTGGTCATTCTCTGACTTTGGGGAGCGCCGCATTGTAAAGGTGTCATTTTCTGATTCCTCTGCTTCCAATATCCACTGTGATTTTGAGTTCTGTAGAGGAAAGGGGACATGGGAGGAGGCATGAGAGGAACCAAAATTTCTTTATGTGTGAACTGTATGTTTTCCTACTAGGACCATTCAGGTGACTCCAGATCTAAATTTGGCAGCAGACATCACTCATGTGGCTGAGTGATTCATAGAATCTCATCTGAGATGAAACATACCTTGACAGACATTCAAATAATGTGCTTACGATATTTCTGGACAGTCAACAGTCAAGTTTTAAAAGGCACGTGTGACAGGAGTATTAAAATATCTCTACTGACAGGATCAGATTTTTATGGCCACTAGTGAAAGAGAATATACTCCATTAGAAAATGAACACCCTTTTTGCTTCATGTCATGAGAATCTAGGTCACTCTTATGCTGAGAGTTTTAATTCCTTTGCTGCTGATGTTCCTGGGACATCAGGAAACCTTTCCTCGTGTCCAAGCTAGTGTACTCTCAACTCTTCTAATTCACGTGAAGGATTTCATCAGACTAGAGAGATTGTAGGATGAGAAACTGGTCTAAATTCTGGAACCTCCATTCCAGTATAGAAGAATAAAAAAGCATAACTGTTCTTTAAATGCATACAGAAGTGTGTAAATTCACTCACTAAGTTTACTAACGTTGTTAATAAGAAAATGAGGTTTTTAATTCACGTTCATGTCTTCCAAAATTAGTCAGAAATATCTCCTTTTAATGAATGTAACCTATCAGGAATATCCTTCTTGTTCTAGAAGAATTTCAAATGCAGAATAACATGGTCTCCATTTAAGAAAGCGCAGAGAGCATCTCTTGGGATTCTCTCCTTTATAATGCACTCTATTTTTACAGAGTGGAGAAAAATAGGGCTTTTTAAATGTATAACTTTGGAATTTGATTGCTTTCCACAGATACAACACACTCAGGGGAAATTGGCACCAAGAAAAAGGTGAAAAGACTGTTAAGCTTTCAGAGATACTTCCATGCATCAAGGCTGCTTCGTGGAATTATACCACAAGCCCCTCTCCACCTGTTGGATGAAGACTACCTTGGACAAGCAAGGGTGAGCTAGTTACCCCTCTGTCGCTTCACACCAGGCCAGTGGCTGAGAGGGTGTGCCTCCCCCCACCCTCCCACCTCCCCTACCTCCACTGGTAGCACCTTGTTTTGAGTCCTACTTCAGGGCCCTGAGGAGCTCTGTGCCTCTCAACAGTTACTCAACAGAGCTGGGCTTTTTCCTTAAATATTAATGTAAAGTGAGGTTAATAGAAGCACTCTCCTCATAGAGGTGGCACAAAAACTAAATAAAGTAAAGCATGTTTACATGCTTAATAGACTCATACCTAGTACATGCTAGCTATTTTTATTTTTATAAATGTGCAAAACATTTTTGCACAACATTAAGTAAAACAAGGGTTTCCCTTGTAGCTCAGTTGGTAAAGAATCTGCCTGCAGTACAGGAGACCCGGGTTCGATCCCTGGGTCAGGAAGATCCATGGGTCGGGAAGATCCCCTGGAGAAGGAAATGGCAACCCACTCCAGTATCCTTGTCTGGAAAATTTCATGGACAGAGAAGCCTGGTGGGCTGCAGTCCATGGGGTTGCAAATAGTTGGCCACGACACACACACACACACACACACACACACACACACAAGTAAAACAAAATTTTGGACTGGCTGATTACCAATGAAAGAATAACTAAATGTTTTAACCCATTGTCTTACCATACTAGCTACCCTGAAATAAACCCAGTAATTACCAACTTTGAATTGCACTTTAGTCTATCAGTACAGTGCATTGTCTTTTTTATAAATTTTAATTTATTCAAATTTTTAGTAACTTGACAATTGTATTAGCATACACTGATCCAACAAAGTGTGGAAATATAGTGTGGGACAATCTAAAAAAAGTTCACAGGTCATCTCTAGCCCAAACTCTGAAAGGAATTTAAATTTTAGGAATAAATTGCCTTAGTTTAAACAGAAGTCAAAGATAATATCTTATAGTTCACATGATAGGTAATATTGTGCCATTTATATACCACTAAGAAATATATTCTAATGGTGTACACTATTAGGAAATAAGCAGCAAGTAAAGTTGGAAGAACTAATTCCCAACATTAGATCTACAAAAAGAAAATAATTATCACTCCTTCAAACAACCCAAGGTCTGAGACTGAGGGAATGTTTGGTTGATTGGTTGATTGGTTGTTTCATTTGGTGAGGAAGTGAAAGTGTTAGTTGTTCAGTCATGTCTGACTCTTTGCAAGCCCACAGTGTAGCCCACCAGGCTCCTCTGTCCTTGGAATTCTCCAGGAAAGAATAGTGGAGTGGGTAGCCATTCCCTTCTCCAGGAGATCTTTCTCACCCAAGGATGAAACCCAAGGCTCCTGCCTTGCAGGAAGATTCTTTACACTCTGAGCCACAAGAGAAGCTCCAGGAGAGCAAAGCTAAACTCCCAGCACTGGAGCATCTGACAGCATTCTCAGGGATGCCACCCCTCTCAGCAGCCATCTCCCAAGAAAGACAACACTGAGATGTAGGAAGAACCAACAGGCTAGAAATCAGGATATCAGAGATCAAATTTTAGCTCTGCCTTTAGAATTGTGTGACCTGGATTAAAAGAGCACTTAAACTGGACTTCACCCAAAACCTACCATCCCTTTATTTCTTGATGCTGTTGTGAAGTCTTTGTGTGCCATGATGAGGCCTTTGGATTTTATCATAAGACACAGGAGACCACTCAACAGGAGGTGGGGAAAGAGAGCTAGTCCTTAGCAGAAGCAGGGCCCATGAGAGGAAAGGAAGGCAGTCACTGGAGCTACAGTAAGAGTAGAGTCAGCAACTGCAACTCAGACTTAACACCATCTAACTCTAAGCAGGAGGTATTGTTCAAAAGAAAGGTGGTCCAGTGGCTAAGACTCTGTGCTCCCAAAGCAAGGGGCATGAGTTTGATCCCTGATCAGGGAACTATTAACAAGATCCCAAATGCTGCACAGCACAACGAAAAAGAAGACATAACCAAAGGTTTGAAAACAGGGACTGAATCAGATATTTGTACACCCACAATCATAGCAACATTATTCACAAGACCCAAAAGGAGGAAACAACTCATATGTGTGCCAGGAAATGAATGGATAAATGAAGCGTGGTATAATTCATGCAATGGAAGATTATTCAGTAGGACAATAAGTCTACATTGGACGATCGGTCTTTAAATTACCCAATATTTTCAATTGCCCATGCTTCACTTTCCTATCTGTAACAGTGGTTAATTTTACATTTAGTCCGCACTGAGTAGAGTAATATGCTCGTCAATCATCTAGATTTCTTTTTTTTTTAACTTTACTGTAAACCTCCTCCCCTAGGTAGAGACTATAAAACTACAATTTTAACAGTGTGCTTTACTATGTACATGCACTACTCTAAGCTCTTTACATATATTACCTTATTTAATCTTCACAACAGCCCTCCAAAGCAATAGTATTATCAGCTATAGTTTTCTTTTTTATAATTTTTTTTTTTTTTTGGATAATTGCCTTACAGCATTCTGTTGGTTTCTACCAAACATCAGCATGAATCAGCCATAGGTATAATGGCTGATGATCCCTCCCACTTAAACCTCCCTCCCACCTCCCTTCCCATCCCACCCCTCTAGGTTGTTACAGAGCATGGGTTTGAGTTCCCTGAGTCATACAGCAAATTCCCATTGGCTATCTATTTTGCATATGGTAATGTATTAGAAAACTGAGGTGCAGAGAGCTAAGCAATTTGCCCAAGGTACCACAGCCGGTAAGACATGCGGCTGTCATAGGATGTGGCAGTCTGATTCCGGAACCTGTCCCTTTAACACTTATTATCAGGGAGTGGAGTAAGATTTGTTTTACTACAAACCGGTTATACATAGATAGTAGTACGCTACTATTTTCAACTGTTTAATTCTTTAATACACTGTGTTTCAAAGTAAATGTTTGGGTCTCCAATGATTCATCTGAATGCTGTTTTTTGTTTGCCTTTTCAGCACATGCTCTCCAAAGTGGGAATGTGGGACTTTGACATTTTCTTGTTTGATCGCTTGACAAACGGTAAGTCACCCAAAAGAATTTTCACTAAAATACACACCATAAAATGGGATTAATTTTGTGAAAAACAAAATTTATTTTTAAACACTGTTATTCTTTATTTCTTTCTTTTCCCACGTTCATAAATCTACAGTCATTCTAGAAGGACCAGGGCAAAGGGAAATTAGTTCAGATGAAGAATAATGGTTGAATTTGGACTTCAAATCTTAATACAATTTCCTTCTGGTCTTGATGACTCCAAAGGCATTTAAAAACCACAGATTATATCTTTCCTTGCATAATACTTCAGCCACATGCAAAAGGAGGTCATTCGTTCTTAGTTGATGAAAACTAGAAACATAAAAGCATATCTGATCAGTCCTGACTCTTACTGGAGCCAATGGTTTTGCACTTTTATTAAGTGAGTGAGTCTGCCCCATTGCAGGTATTGTTCAGATATGCTTGGCATCATGAGAAGAAAATAATTGCTGAGGATAGAGTACAGAAGCTTAGATTGCAGCTGAAGGGAAAAGTAAAATTCTTATTGGCTCCACTTTTTAAATTCTTATGCCTACAGAGGTTTCTCTTAAGAAAATAATAAGATCCTATTGTATTTTTAACTGCCCATTAAACAAATCTGATAATAGGGACTCAGTAAAAGACATCACATTTAATGCTGACCATCATCTACCATGGCCTTCCCAGGTGGTGCCAGTGGTAAGAAACCCACCTGCCAATGCAGGAGACATAAGAGACAAGGGTTTTATCCCTGGATTGGGAAGATTCCCTGGAGGAGGGCATGGCAACCCACTCCAGTATTCTTGCCTGGAGAATCCCATTGTCAGAGGAGCCTGGTGTGTTACAGTCCATAGGGTTGCACAGAGTCGCACATGACTGAAGCGACTTAGCACACACACACGCATCATATACCAGGTTTGTATTTTAAGTCATTACAGAAGATTTTCTCACCATTCTATTCCTGACAAACACGTAGTGGAGAGAAATACAGCCTCAGACCCTGAAACTGAGCTTTGTGTGCATGTATGCTAAGTCTCTTCAGCTGTGTCTGACTCTTTGTGACGCTATGGACTATAACCCGCCAGGCTCCTCTGTCCATGAGATTCTCCAGGCAAGAATACTGGAGTGGGTTGCCATTTCTTCCTCCAGAGGATCTTCCCCACCCAGGGATGGAACGCATGTCTCTTTTGTCTCCTACATTAGCAGGTAGATTATTTACCACTAGCGCCAACTGGGGAGCCTGAAAATGAACTTTACACTGTGAAAGCTAGACCATATAGGGATGTATCTCATAATCTTGTGTCTCACTTCGCTCAAGTCAATTGAGAGATGGGGACCAGTACATGAAATTAACCATGAACAAAAGAATTAGTTCAATAGTCTTTATTAAAAATAGAGTATAATCACAACTCACGAAAATATGAAATAAATATGTCAATGATTTTATTTAATTAAATTAATTACAGATTCAGTAAAATGCTACAGCTAGTTCAAAGGAAAATTCAAAGAGCCATACATATATAAGCAGTAAGAAATGCTGAAATGAATTTGTCAATAGCTAGGAAACTGGGAGGGGAAAATCAATTGTATTTCCATCTAATTTCATTTTCATGAATACGGACAAGAATCATCTGCAATGATATTGGTTATCTAAAATTTTGATTCTTGTGAAATAGCTCAAAGATAACAAAAGCTATAAAAACACATAGAATCAAATACCCTGGACAGGTGTGCTTAAGCAACGCATAGTTTTCCATTTAAGATACCAGTCCTTTTCTTAGTCCATTTTGGTCTTTCGTAAACTCTATAATGCTTTTAAAATTCAAAGTCCTTATTCTCTAGTGAACAATATTTCTTCAATCCTTAACAAGTTATTGTAGCTTCAGTTTTGCACCTCTGCTGACTTGAGTTACAAAGTATCTCATGGTCAAATTTCATCTTGAGTGATTTTCCAAAGGAAGAGTAGGCAATATAGTGGCTTGAAAAGTGAAAGTGAAAGTGAAGTCATGTCCGACTCTTTACAACCCCATGGACTGTGGCCCACCAGGCTCCTCGGTCCATGGGATTTTCCAGGCATGAATATGGTGGCTTAGATACCCCTATAAATGTAAGAATCATTTAGAAGCAACTTAAGACACATTTTCAGTGACCATTAAACTGTGCATTTTTTAAAATACCCATACAAACTCATACACACACATACACACACACACTGACACACAAGTGTGCGCATGTGTGCATATGTATCTCTGCTACTGCTATAGGCATACTCCTTTTAACTCTTAACGTTTTGACTACCTGTGGTATTGAGGAAATGTCTGAGTTAATTTTACTTGTGCCATAAGAGAAAACCTGGGACCAGATCATAATAATAATATCCTTTGTACTTGGATAATTTCGGATCTAAAGAGGAAAAGAAATGATCCTATCAGAGAACTTGCATTACAGAAATTTTGGATCCTATTGTCTGTCTTGATATTTTAATAGTAATGAAAATAAATTAAAGCAGCTGACTGTTTTCCTATAGGAAACAGCCTGGTAACACTGCTGTGCCACCTCTTCAACACCCATGGACTCATTCACCACTTCAAGTTAGATATGGTGACCTTACACAGATTTTTAGGTAAGTCTTTTTTTCCACATTTCTACTCCATTTCTCATGAATAATGGCAGTCTACAATACTGTTTAATATAAAGTAGTAAGAGCCATAGCATGGTAGATGAAGACCTCATATTAGTCTTAAATTATCCATCTTAATTTTAAAATATAGTTTATCTATTTAAATTATTGAAAAAATATTAGTTATGGTTAGGCTTAAAATATAAACGCTATGTGAAGACAGGGACTTTGCTGGTGGTTCAACAGTAGAGAATCTGCCTACAATGCCAGAGACGCAGATTCAATCCCTGTGTCGGGAAGATCCCCTGGAGAAGGAGATGGCAATCCACTCCAGTATTCTTGCCTGGGAAATCCCATGAACAGAGGAGCCTGGAGGGCTTACGGTCCATGGGGTCGCAAGAGTCAGACATGACCTAGCAACTAAACAACTGCAATGTAAAGACAACCATCAAGAGCAGATAACTGTCAGAGAAGTTACTGATCTGCTCACATATTAACAAAACCCCAGCAAAGTACTCCTCAAATAATGCCACTCTGGACGTGAGTTGTTGAAATATTCAATAGGCTTCTTTTTTAATGAGAAGAACTACTGTGTATATAGCACACACTGTAGGCAGAGTGTTTTGGGTATGTTATTTCTAACAGTTTCAATAACTCTGCAAGTTGGGTGTTATCAATATTTGGCCCACGGAAAAGGAGAAGTACAAAGAAGTTTTGTAACCTGCTCAAGGTCAACAAATTGTAATTGACAGAGCCTCCATCCAAGCCCAGGTCTGTTGGATTTGAAAGCCCACCATCTTTCCACCCAACTCCACCATCACTCTTCATCAAAAAGCAGTCCCAGCTCTCATTTGACTTTATGTATATGCTTATTTATCTTCCAGTGAATTATCCAGGGCAGATTTTTATATTTGTATTTATTTTGGCAGTGCTGGGTCTTTGTTGCTGCTCAGGCTTTGCTCTAGTTACAGTGCAAGGCCTTCTCTTGTTGCAGAGCATGGGCTCCAGGGCCCATAAGGCTTCAGTAGCTGCTGCACATGGGCTCAGTAGTTGCGGGCCGCAGGCTCCAGAGCACCAGCTCAGTGGTTGTGGCTCACCGGCCTCGCTGCTCTGCTGCATGTGAGATCTTCGCGGACCAGAGGTCGAACCCACATCTCCTGCACTGACAGCTGACTCTTTACCACTGAGCCACCATGGAAGCCCCATCCTTGGCACATTTTTAATCACTAAATAACTGTCCTCTGCCTCTTAGCATGTTCCTGACTTCTTTGACTTGCCAAGTGGCAGTGCTTTGAATTTGAAAGCTGACTTGATACATCAATAATAAAATAATGGCGATGGTGATAACAACAGCAGCAGCAGCCACCAGGCTTATATGGTGTTTACACATGCTGGGAACTCTTCTAAGAACTTGCATATATTAACCCATTTAATCCTTACAGTATGCCTTTGAGATTCAAAGCTATTATTATCCCTGCTTTATAGAGGAGGAAATGAAGGAAACTTTTGGTTAAGTAACTTGCCCAATATACATAAGTAATAGAGCCAGGATTTACATATAATAGTAAGATAAACCTGCTGAATAAAATGTACATGCGGCACAACAGAAATATTGGAAACCAGCCAGAGCAAGCCTCATTCCAGAAACACAAATAACCTCAAGCTAATTGTGTTCAGAGAGATTGAGTGAAGTAATCCCCATGAATGGAGCCAAATAATTTCAATTTGTCTCAAGAGGGAGAATGCAGATACTTTGAGCATGTGTGCACACCAGAGTACATGTGAAAAAGCCAGAGTCAGTGACAGAAATAACACCAGAATCTAGAGCCAAAGTCGTAGGCTGGGCTGAGAGAATATGGCCACACTCGAAAATCAGGACATTCTATACACACTGAATATATTACATCTTAGGCATTGCCCTGGTTATTAGCTGAAGCAGGCAAGTGGTTTCTGTAAATTGCAAACGAAATTGCGTTATGTCTCTGGTATCAAGAGGACTCTGGTCCTTAGATTGAAAGGGCATGAAAGATAATCATTTGATCTGAATAAGATAGAAATAAATCTAAGGATTCCTCAGTTGGATCAGTGAATTTCCACCTGAAGAATCCTAAGATTTGCTCCGATCTGTATTTGTTGTTTAAGTGATAAAGTCATCTTTGGATGAGAGCAGGGCTTTTTAAAAGGAAGCCTCTTTTATGGCATATTATTCATAAATGGCAGCAAACTTAATTAAACTATAATGTGAAATAATGTTGTCCTTTTCCTGCATATTTATTTTTCCCATGAATGAGAGCTTTCATGAATGCCAAAAAGAGGTGATTTATGAAGGTGGTGAGGAATCCCAAGGGCCTCACCAATCCTCCTAGCCTTTCTTCCCTCCTCCCTCTCCCTCTTTTCCGCTAACAACCCGGTAGAACTGCCAAGCTGGCAAACCACGTTCATTTCTAAGGCATCCCCGTGCTGCGCGTTTGGGAGTCGCCGCTATTTTTAAGCAAAAGGGACCTTCAACAAGTCTGAGCTCGTGTGTCCTTTGTGTTTTGTTTTTAGCTGATTGAGTTATCTGTTTACCTCCTAGTCATGGTTCAAGAAGATTACCACAGCCAAAACCCCTATCACAATGCTGTTCACGCGGCCGACGTCACCCAGGCCATGCATTGCTACCTAAAGGAGCCGAAGGTAAGGCAAGTCCACTGTCCCCCTGGCCATCTGGAAACACCATGTAAACTGCCTGCAGGGCCCCTGATCGCCCGACACGACAGGGCAACTGGGTTATGAGTCATTTATAGCATGAATACAAATTGTTTATATGAAGGGTTCATGGACTTCTCTGGCAATCCGGTGGTTAGGATCTTGCCTTCCAAAGCAGAGAGTTCAGGTTTGATCCCTGGTATGGGAACTAAGATTCCACATGCCTCGAGGCCAAAAAAAATCAAAACATAAAACAGAAGCAATATTGTAATAATACTTTTTTAAAAAATGGTTGACATCAAAAAAATCTTTTAAAGAAAAATTTTGAAAAGGTTTCAGTATCAGCTCTGAAATCCTGAAAGTAAGTAAGAAAGAAAGTATAATAGTCATGAAAGAAAGTAAATTTTCAGAGGTTCCCTTCTATAATTTATATATTTTCAAGGCTGCATTTGAGCAACTTCACTTTCACTTTTCACTTTCATGCATTGGAGAAGGAAATGGCAACCCACTCAGTGTTCTTGCCTGGAGAATCCCGGGGACGGTGGAGCCTGGTGGGCTGCCGTCTATGGGGTCACACAGAGTCGGACACGACTGAAGTGACTTAGCAGCAGCAGCAGCAAGGCTGCATTAGGACAAAAACAGCCCTCTCTATGACAATCTGCATCTTAAATATCTTCCAATCACAAAAGTTAACTGCTTTTGCCTTGATACTATGCCACACGTAGTACCAGCACTGAATTTTTCTAGGAAAAGTCTCCCAGCTCATGTTTTTTGATCAGCAAGTAGAATTAAAACTCAAGACCCAAGTTCCACTTCCTACTGAGGCAACTAGACATCCTGATTCCAGCCCAAGAGAACCTGTGTACATCAAAGACATCTTAAAAGTATACCCAGGTACAATATATTAATCAAAAAATTTAAACATGATGATAATGCTTGTTACTCAAAACCTTAAATTTCTTAGCCATATAAAACCTAGCTGGTATAACATATAGGATGAGTTTTGTTAGGGTTTTTGGAAAATGATACCTCAGTCCAAGACTCTGTTTAATTCAATAAGTTTTAACATCAACCACTAAATATACAGACATTCCCAAGACAAAACTGGATATGCCTCATCCTTATAAAATATCCCAAAGACCTTAAAGGTTTTTTTATTTAATCCTTAAGTAATTTGAAAATTGTAATATATCACAGTTGTATATTGAAAGTTAGTACTAGATTCCCATTTTCCGGCTTGTTTCCTTAGCTAACCAAAAAAAAAAAAAAAAAAGACAGATTCTCACACATTGCCTCACTCTATTACACACTGGAGAAATATGCAAATTTTGCAACTCAGTCCACTATTGATTTCATATTCAAAGAAGTGGCAATGATATGTTGGATGAAATTCAAAAGTGATTTTTTTAATGTGCCCATCACTTTGGCTTCAACTTTTTCCTTCACTTACAGCTTTCCTGGGAGCAAGGCTGACTTTAGACTCTGCCTGTCCCCACCTACCACAGAGAGCAGTATTGCCAGCAGGCAGTGCTCTTATTAACAGCAAAACACGACAAGAGTAGCAGCAGGAAGAGGAGGCCACCTGGAAGAGCTATGCAATTTGAGTTGCTGAGTTATTTTCCTCCCAGTTCTTTCTCTCCTGAAATTTCATGGGGCTGTTACCTTACTGACAGCTTCAGAAAGTTAAGGTCTGAATGACAGGCCCGAATGATACTAATATGATGATTCATTCCATGTGATTTAGCCAAAACAAAGGCTAGTCTATTTTGGGAAACACACCAATCAATCTCCCAACTCCATTTTTTAACAGCTCGCCAGCTTCCTCACGCCTCTGGACATCATGCTTGGACTGTTGGCTGCAGCAGCCCACGATGTCGACCACCCAGGGGTGAACCAGCCATTTCTGATCAAAACGAACCACCACCTCGCCAACCTATATCAGGTAAGGAAGGCAACAAGATACGTTATGGTGAACTGGTTTAGGCCCAGTACTGGAGTCTGAATCTCACTCTTGGAAAGAGCCTTCATTCAGGGTCAGCCTTAGTGATGACCACAGCCAAAAATCATAGGTTTGAAATAGGTTCAGAATATCCCCCAGGGAAGATAAAATTAGTTTGCAGGGATAGTCAAGGAATTCAGTTTGCTCCAAAGCAGGTTTGAAATTGTCCTAGGTCGAACAGGATTCCTGAGTCTACCTTCTCATAGTCTGAGACTATCTGTCTCCATGGGAATCATCTAGTATATAATGGCCAGTTTAAGCCAGTCCTTGTACAACTTCTATAAATTATACTTCCCAGGTGCAGTTTTATTCAGATTTATGTTACATCTCTAGGACCATTTGTTAATCACATTTTAATTTTTTTTATTGGAGTATAGTTGACTTACAATATTACATTAGTTTTATGTATACAATATAGTGATTCAAAAATTTTATAGACTATACTTCATTTATAGTTATTATAAAATATTGACTATATTCTGAACTTTTTTGGCTTCTGAGACAAAGGTATATTATCAAAGACAATAGGCATACTTTGTTGTTATAAAATATTTCAGCAATGCTAGTAGTTTGGCCTGAAGAACTCTTATCTCTGATATTCCTTCAGACATTATAACCCTATATCATAAGTGAATTATTCCCAGAATTTTCAACACAGTTTTTGGAAGACCTTTGGTTGTCATTAACAAAATCATTGCCTACAAGGAAGTCATTGATCTCAACTGTAGTAGATCTTTTGGGAAAAAAAAATCAGTGCGGGAGGAATTTCTGAAGGATTCCCAGAAAACAGATGCGTTATATAAGATGGTAGAGCTTGAGGATGCGTTAATTTCCAATAAAGCACAGCTGGAACATGAAACAAACCCTTTTCCCATTCATCTGACTAGCTTTTGGTCCAGATAGGAAGTGGCATACCAAGGTTTATGAATCTCCCTGGTACATACTTCAGCACTGGGCTCTCTTGGGGTGTCAAGCCAGTACCTGGAGCTAGGGTAGTAATGACCATAAAGAGGGGACAGGATGACAGAATTTAGAAAAACTTGATGATGAGCTAAAAACTAAACAAAGACAATAAAAATTAGAACTAAACTTACTAAACTATCTCAGAAGCTAAATGTATTGCTTGGGAAAAGCATAAAAATATGACCAGGGGTAAAAATGAATGACTGAAATGAAAGCTCCCAAACAGATTTTCTGTTCTTGTCGTGTTTTAAATCTGACTTTTCAGATGTCTTTAAACAAAGAATATAAAGTAACCGAACTGGCTGCTTGAACTACTTCCATATAATGTAAAGTGAAAATCACTCAGTTATGTCTGACTCTTTGCGACCCTATGGACTGTAGTCCATGGAATTCTGCAGGCCAGAATACTGGAGTGGGTAGCCCATCCCTTCTCCAGGGGATCTTCCCAGCCCAGGGATGGAACCCAGGTCTTCTGCATTGCAGGCAGATTCCATATTATGTAAATACTTGCCTAATTTTAATTTCTCAATGTCAAATAAATCACATCAATGGAGTTTAAGAGAGTATCTACTCTACTGCCTGATTTGTACATAAAAATGAGGGTCATAAAACCTGCTTTGACATGTATAATAGTATGTATAAAACACGTAGTAAATGAATGTTTAGACAGAAAGTCAGAAAGAAATGTGCCAGATGATAAACATGCAAAAAAATAGGGAAGTAAAAGTAGAATTTCATCAATTAACTACTCACTGCTAATGAACAAAAATTGATTCTCAAAAGAAAGATATTGCAATCTATCTTATTCAGATACTAAAATTGTCTCAAAAAATGGACTCCTTACTCAAACTTTTAAAGTGTAATTTTTAATAATATTTCATCTCTTTGTTAAATATAAACGTTCCAATATAACCAAATTCTGCAGCCTTTTCAGCAGAGCATACATGTATATTTTGAACTAGCAACTATTTATTACATGCATCAGATGATATATTAGGATCTAGGAGTACAAAGATAAATAAAATATAATCCCTGCCCTTGGACATTGGTGCAAACTCAAATGCTCAAAATGTGCAAAATCCAAGAAAACTTAATCCCAGTTTGAAAAACATTAGAGGAGTTAGCCGAAGATATACATATATACCTCTGTATACTTATACAGAAGCAACTTTTTTTAAAGCCTCTGAAGAATAAATACCTATTCTGTTCTTTGTAAACAAAGATGTTACAACAATAAAATGAGCTCTTTTTTTTTTCTAGCAGTGAACATATGCATCTCAACTGTCTGGCCTGATCCTCAATAGGAAAGAGAAGGATCTTTTGGCTAATGACTAGACAGAAATTGGCATAGAAGACTAAAACCCACATTCAAGATATTAACTTCATCAGTCTCCTGCTCAAATAGTCTTGGACTCTCTTGAAGACCAGAGATCCGTGTCTTTAACTTAGGAACAGTGTTGAAAGCAAAACAGTATCACTTAATGTCATAAAGCTACTTCCAATATCCTAGAGCTGTCTAGTATAAAAGTATAAAACTTTTATCAGCCAAATTGGGACTTTACATATTAAAAGTAAAAATTATTAAGAGGACCTGAAAATAATATGAGATCTTAATTTTGTCCAAAAAAATATGATGGCTTTTACATTTGGCTATTTACTATTGCTTATCAAACACCATTCTTATTGACTATATGAAGAAACTCCTGAAAGAGAAAGAAAATTTCTTTTAAAAATCAGCTCAGGGACTTCCTTGGTGCTACAGTGGTTAAGACTCCATCCTGCCAAGGCAGGGAGTATAGGTTCAACCCCTGGCTGGTCAGGGAACTAAGATCCCACATGCTGTACAGCACAGCCAAAAAGATCTTTTTTAATTCAGTTCAATGAATTGTATAACTAATCTTTATTCAACACTTACTATGATTCAGAAAGTGAAATCCCTCAGTCGTGTCCGACTCTCTGCGACCCATTGGACTGTACCTACCAGGCTCCTCCATCCATGGGATTCTTCAGGCAAGAATACTAGAGTCGGTTGCCATTTCCTTCTCCAGGGGATCTTCCCGACCCAGGGATCAAACCTGGGGTCTCTAGCATTGCAGGTAGACGCTTTACCCTTTGAGCCACCAGGGAAGCCCTGCAAGAGTCAGACTATGATTCAAACACTGGCTAAATGATTTTCTCTGTTATATTATTTAATCTTCACAATAGCCCAGTTAGGTAGGTGATATCATCATACCTATTTTCCAGAAAAAAAGAAAATTGCTGTTAAATTTAAGTGAGCTTCCCTGGTGGCTCAGATGGTAAAGAATTTGCCTGCAAAGCAGGAGACTCAGGTTCGATCCATGGGTAGGGAAAATCCCCTGGCGAAGGGAATGGCTACCCACTCCAGTATTCTTACACGGAGAACCCCATGGACAGAGGAGCCTGGCAGGCTACAATTCATAGAGTTGCAAAGAGTCGGACACGACTGAGTAACACTTCCTTATAATAAACAGCTAATTAATGGCAGAGCTGGAATTAGAACTCAAGACTTCTATCTCCAGAGCCAAAGTGCCTAAGTACTTACCACCTCTAAAATTCATGTTAATCACCAACAATATGCAGGAAGCTAAGAACTCTCCTCCAGGGCCTCCAGCAGGAGACAAGTAGCTTAAAGTGGGAGAGCCTTTGCTAAGTACTCTATAGTAGCTAGCTACAAACAAAATGTGATGGGAAGACAGAAGCAAAAGAGAAACTGAATCTGCAGATGGTTTCTGGAAGTAAAAAATTAAAAAAAAAAAAGCGTTCATGGCAAAAGAGTGATATAAATGTGACTCTTGGCGTGTGAATAACATTTTGAGTAGCAGGGCAGAGAGGGTAGCACTAAAGGCAGCACAAGCTGGCGTACTTTGGGGATGCCAACCCACAATCTAGAGGAACTGCAAATGGACTGTTTCCATAGCCTTGAGCTGAGCATAGTCCTATCATGAATGGCCCTTACCCTTAGCTCAATGACTTGGGCATATTATGATGAAATGTATATTCTCTCTTTGATAGACACTGTAGATTAGTTGTACGGAACATGACCTGGGTCAGAAAGTCTTCCCTCTGCATTAACTTGTCAATGAGGAACTGGCATAACTCTTTCGGTTTTCAATTTCAAGAAAAAAAAAATCATGTTATGTAAAATTTCAACTCAACAAGACCATTAAAAACACATGATATTAAAAAGTCTTTGGAAATATAGCCTTTTAGCCTACCATGGCCTGTTGGTTGAGACATAAGAGATTTCAGGAAACTGTATGCAGATTTTCAGGTGATGTATCTATATTCATTTTTCTAGGGAGGGGATCCATAACTTATATTCATGTTTTAAAATGAGTTATAGATTCAGAAAATATTAAGAACTGTGATAATGAGTGAAAAATACATATATATATATACACACACACATACTATATATATATATATATATATATACACACACACATACATATACACATATATACTACATAATGGGTGCATGCATGCAATAATATCATGTGTGAGTGTCTGACTCTTTGAGACCCAACAGACTGTAGCCTCCCAGGCTCCTTTGTCCATGAGCTTGTCCAGGCAAGAATACTGGAGTGGGTTGCCATGCCCTCCTCCAGGGCGTCTTCCCAACCCAGGGATCAAACCCGAGTCTCTTATGTCTCCTGCATTGGCAGGCAGGTTATTTACCACTAGCGCCGCCTGGGAAGCCCAGTATATATACATATACATATAAAAACAAAAACTGTACATGCAGACACATTTAGTCAACAAGAATAACCAAGAAGCTATGCCAGGAATTATGTGGCTTTGAGAACACCCTGTGCGTGACTGTGTACAATCCAGAATTACTATAAATGAGATAAAATGGAAGAGGGCTTCCTCTCCCTCCTTTTGTTGGCTGTACTCTTTTAGTTCTAATAAATAAGAAGATCATTGCATAAGGCCCAGCCTGTGCTTCTGCCCTGAGATAAAGAGAGTCAGGGCAGCTGGAGTGAAGGCCAGGTCAGAGGACTCTCTCCCATTGTCCTCTGTCTGGGTCAGATTCACTGGCTGAACTGCCAACCCAAGTTCAACATGAAGACCATAAAGGCGTTTCCACCTGGCACCTCTCTCATCAGACTGGAAGCAGTCCAGGTGTCTGTGGTGAACTAAGAGGGTGCCTAAGAGTGTATGAGAGATACAGTTGAGAATTATTTTCTCTGTCCCTCCACCCTCCAATCTTCCAACATGTGGGTTCAGCAGTTTTTCAAAATAAACATTAAATCAGATATGATATTGCTTATTACAATTATAAAAGGATTGCTTTCAGTTCAATTCAAAATCTAGAATATGATACCGATGAACTTATTTACAAAACAGAAACAGACTCACAAACATAGAAAACAAACTTATGGTTACCAAAGGGGAAGGTGAGGATAAATTAGGAGTTTGGGGTCATCTGATACAAACCACTATGTATAAAATAGATAAGCAACAAGGATATATTGTACAGCACAGGGAACTATATTCAGTATCTTGTAATAAAACATATAAAAATTTTAATTGCTTTTGATAGAGTCCAACTTCATATTAACTATTGACAGAGCAACCCAATGAATAAAATAATTGTTCCATGAAGCATCGTATTTATTGCATTCCCTACTTGTCTTGCAGAGATTTATAATCATTTTTCATAGTCACTTATCATAAGCACTTAGAAGAGGCCAGCATTTTTAACCACTTTTTATTCTTAACGACTCTGAACTGTAAATATGAAGTTGACAGAGCCGGGAGCCATGTTCCTCCCACATGGTCCTATGACCACTACTCTAACAAGCAACTGCAAGGATTATATGTAACCCCATAATTTTTGCAGCATGAAAGGTATTTGGGACAAGTAGAGTGAAAATTGTAAAAAGGAGGTTCAAATTTGATTTTCTGTTTCCTAAACTTTCTGCTGTTCATCATGAGGTAGCTGCTGTATGGCACCTCCCTGGCCCTGATCTGAATGAACCCAGGCTTGCCCCATGGACAGCAGTCAATGTCCATCCAGGCCCCTTGCCCTCAGAGCAGTATCTTTGGCAGATGCAGATCAAACAAGAGAAAGACATCTTCCAGCAGGCAGTAAACATGGCAGCACTATAGTTTCTTCAAGGGCCAAGGTCTTGTTCAGGACTCAAGGAGTTTCTGTTCCCCTGAGACCTCCTGAGCTGGGGCTCTGGCAGCGTCACCAAGGAGACCACTGGGCTTGTTAGGGAGGAACTCAGTGACTTCATTATCTTCTGGAGTCTTGCTTCCCGGTTTCGTGAGCAATTAAAAATGAAAACACAGACTATATTCCTGTTGTTGTTTTTCTTCCTGCCTCCACTGGTTGAGAAGGTATACTTAAGTCTGAGTCTTGTTGTACACCAGACTCAGTTTATCAACATCAGTCGAAGTATTTTAATCAAAGAAAGTGTCCAGTAAATAGGAGAAAAACACAACAGCAGTTTAAAGCCGCTTTGTATGATAGCAAATCTGCTCTGCCAGATTCTCTTTGACAAACAGACTCTTGATTTAATTTGAAAACCTGTGTTGGTGGTTTATTAAATGCCAGATGTGTTGTTATTCCGGAACAAAGGGATTGTTTTGTTCTTAGGGTGGATAATACTTGATTATTCAGATAAAAGGGGAAATAAAGGTTTTGTAGTTGGGGTTTGAAGGGTTTTATTTTGTTCAAAATAAATTCTGATAGGTTTTGTTGCCACAAAGGTGGATGTTTACTCTTTCAACTTTATGATGAAGATTATTCTTAAGACTACAAGTATGAAGAGTTTGTGATACCAGAACACATTGTCATTGGGATGTTGTGAAATTGTTGAGCTGATGCTTCTGGAGGTAGACAGATGATGTACCTACTGTGGGATCCCAAAACGGGGCTGGGATCTCAGTGGGTATTAAAGTGGTATAATCTCATCCTATGTTCAGGTCTCCATGAGCATTTCTAATGATTTTCTTCTTTTTTCAATCCATCTTTTGCTCATACTGGTCTTTCAGCTGCTGTGAAAATCAGTGAGCCTATAAGAGCAGAAAGACCGCCTGTTTGTTAAGAAAGACAAAGATACCTCCCTATGAAACACCAGTACCTCCCAGCCTGCTCACCCCCAATCTTCCCCGAGTGCAAGGCACCAAAATCTTTCATCCGCTCGTCTACACTCCGCCTTGTCTGGCTCCAACCCTTCCTCCACTGTGCAGCCAGAATGAGTTCCTGAAACTCAACTGTGACACTTCAGTTCAGTTCAGTCGCTCAGTCGTGTCCGACTCTTTGCAACCCCATGAACGGCAGCATGCCAGGCCTCCCTGTCCATCACCAACTCCCGGAGTTTACCCAAACTCATGTCCATCGAGTCAGTGATGCTATCCAAACATCTCATCCTCTGTTGTCCCCTTCTCTTCCTGCCCCCAATCCTTCCCAGCACAGGGTCTTTTCCAATGAGTCAACTCTTCGCATGAGGTGGCCAAAGTATTGGAGTTTCAGCTTCAACATCAGTCCTTCCAATGAACACCCAGGACTGATCTCCTTTAAGATGGACTCGTTGGATCTCCTTAGTCTAAGGGACTCTCAAGAGTCTTCTCCAACACCACAATTCAAAAGCATCAATTTTTCAGCACTCAGCTTTCTTCACAGTCCAACTCTCACATCCATACATGACCACTGGAAAAACCATAGCCTTGACTAGACGGACCTGTGTTGGCAAAGTAATGTCTCTGCTTTTCAATATGCTATCTAGGTTGGTCATAACCTTCCTTCCATGGAGTAAGCGTCTTTTAATTTCATGGCTGCAATCACCATCTGCAGTGATTTTGGAGCCCCCCAAAATTAAGTCTGCCACTGTTTCCACTGTTTCCCCATCTATCTGCCATGAAGTGATGGGACCAGATGCCATGATCTTAGTTTTCTGAATGTTGAGCTTTAAGCCAACTTTTTCACTCTCCTCTTTCACTCTCATCAAGAGGCTTTTTAGTTCCTCTTCACTTTCTGCCATAAGGGTGGTGTCATCTACATATCTGAGGTTATTGATATTTCTCCAGAAAATCTTGATTCCAGCTTGTGCTTCCTCCAGCCCAGCGTTTCTCATGATGTACTCTGCATATAAGTTAAATAAGCAGGGTGACAATATACAGCCTTGACGTACTCCTTTTCCTATTCGGAACCAGTCTGTTGTTCCATGTCAAGTTCTGACTGTTGCTTCCTGACCTGCATACAGGTTTCTCAAGAGACAGGTCAGGTGGTCTGGTATTCCCATCTCTTGAAGAATTTTCCACAATTTATAGTGATCTACGGAGTCAAAGGCTTTGGCATAGTCAATAAAGCAGAAATAGATGTTTTTCTAGAACTCTCTTGCATTTTCGATGATCCAGCGGATGTTGGCAATTTGATGTCTGGTTCCTCTGCCTTTTCTAAAACCAGCTTGAACATCTGGAAGTTCATGGTTCACATATTGCTGAAGCCTGGCTTGGAAAATTTTGAGCATTACTTTACTAGCGTGTGAGATGAGTACAATTGTGTGGTAATTTGAGCATTCTTTGGCATTCCCTTTCTTTGGGATTAGAATGAAAACTGACCTTTTCCAGTCCTGTGGCCACTGCTGAGTTTTCCAAATTTGCTGGCATATTGAGTGCAGCACTTTCACAGTATCACCTTTCAGGATTTGAAATAGCTCAACTGGAATTCCATCACCTCCATTAGCTTTGTTCATAGTGATGCTTCCCAAGGCCCACTTGACTTCACATTCCAGGATGTCTGGCTCTAGGTGAGTGATCACACCATCATGATTATCTCGGTTGTGAAGATCTTTTTTGTACAGTTCTTCTGTGTATTCTTGCCACCTCTTCTTGATATCTTCTGCTTCTGTGACACTTAGACGCCTGCTTAAAATCCCACTGCCTTCAGGATTAAGTCCAAACGTCTTAACCCAGTTTGCAAGCCTCATTACGATCTGACCCTCACCACACCTTCCAGCTCCACTTCCCACCATGCCTCTCCCAGGCTCTATGCATCATCCAGTCTGAACTACTCCAAGAATACCAGAGTCAACATATGTGCTAAGCACTGGCAATACAGAAGATGAAGAAAACAAATAAGCATAGCTGCTTTCTACTAGGGGAATCAGAAAAATAAGTAAATTACATGGTATGTTAGAATGTGATCATTTCTAATGATTAAAAAATAGAAGGACTTCCCTGGCAGTCCAGTGGTTAAGACTCCAGGCTCCCAATGCAGCAGGAGTGGATTCAGTCCCTGGTTGGGTTCAGTTCACATGCTGCATGGTCAAAAAAAAAAGTTTTTTTAAATAAAAAAAATAAAACAGGGAAGGAAAATCTAAAGTGTCCCCCTTACTCCAAGTCTTCACACACATGCTCCTCCTGGCTATTTTAATGAAATGCACTCCCTCTGTATTGCTTGCATTCCCTGACTCCTCTCTGATTCACTCATCTTTTTGATCTCAACTTGGACATATCTTCCTCCTGAAAGCCTTCTCTTTCTTTAAACATCCATCTTCCATGCCCCTCCTATATGATTTCATAGTCCTCTCTCATTTCCTCTGTCATGATGTTTGTCTCTGGAAACAGCCATTTCCTGCTTCGACGTCCATATCCCCCACAGTCTGAAAGTTTCTAGGCACCTACCTTTTCCACTCCTGTATGCTCAGCACTTGGCACAGTCCTCATGCTCAGTGAATATTTATTGGGTGGTGGGAGGTTTGCTGAAAGAGTAAGTGGATGGATATACAGACTGGACCCATGCAGCAAGAAAGGCAGAACCTGAGTAGCCTTGAGAAATCAGGAACACTGACAGTAGTGAGTACACACAGGGACCTAGAGTGAAAATCTGACAGAGTCAGCAGCACACAGACCAGAAGGCATCTACCCACACTGTCCGCTTAGTTGTCACTTGTGCTGATTACAACTGTGGGATTACCTACTGTGAGATTACCTACTGCATACTTACTTCCCTACATTGAGTGTACCCGAAGACTGAGAAGCATTATGAAAAATTCTTTATAATGATACATTCATATTTGTTTATCTTGCAATTGACAAATGCTCCCTCTTGTAGATGCTTCCTAGGTGGTGCTAGTGGTAAAGAACCCGCCTGCCAGTGCAGGTAGAAGCGGGTTTGATCCCTGGGTTGGGAAGATCTCCTGTAGGAGGGCATGGCAACCCACTCCAGCATCCTTGCCTGGAGGATTCCATGGACAGAGGAGCCTGGCAGGCTGCAATCCATAGGGTCACACAGAGTCAGACACAACTAAAGCGACTGAGCAGGCATTCACCCACTCTATGTTCTTCCTGGAGTCATTT
The DNA here is from genome assembly GCF_054371585.1 of Giraffa tippelskirchi. NCBI lineage: Eukaryota > Metazoa > Chordata > Mammalia > Artiodactyla > Giraffidae > Giraffa > Giraffa tippelskirchi. Next base: position 138,181,474 of record NC_137283.1, read on the forward strand.
AGCCGATCCTGGTCATCTGTGAGTAAATAGTGGGAGAGCCATTGCTATAGTAATTTTTAAATCTCTTTGGCTTTTACCTAAGTCTAAGGATTTCACAACAGAAAATTCCAAGTCTGGCTTTTATCAGACCAAAAAATTAACAAGACTCTGTCACTTTTACAGTTACTTAAACTTTTGCTGCTAGGGAACTTTGGGGTTTTGGAAGTTAATTACTCTGTATCCATTCAACAAATATTTACTTATTTAAATGGCACTGTGCCACATACTGGGGCACAAAGATGAATAAGATATGCTCCTCGTTCTCAATGGCAATCATGTATGGCAGCAGCTTCAAACCCGGCTTGTGTGCCCCTGGGGATACACGAAGATTTTCCAAATGGTGCACAGGTATGAATAGTGCTCACAGAACTCATTTTCAGCTCCTTAAACTGGCCTGCCTGGAATATGCTCATAGGACAGTCCAGCCAGTTCTGCTTTCCACTCCTCTTTCATCATTACCCTGTTTCCACTGTTCAAAACTAAGGCATTTCTCTTATCCATTCTGCATATTGCATATTGCTCCAGTTGTGCTGATATTGTATATTGCCCTTGTGTGAAAAAATACCAAAGAAACAACCAAAAACATTAAAGGAAATCTCCCATAACTGAGGGACTATAATGTTCCCAGCTATCTCATGAATAGAGGCATTGTCAAAAATTTTTGTTCTCAAGCATAATTTTTCCACATTTGAAATATATGTATTTTTGATCAGTTAGTTACTAATAATAATTGCATTGTAAACTCCAGCTGGAAAAACATTTACTGCTTAGAGCCTGATGTTAAGAAAATTTGTTAAATTAAAACTTCAGTTTATAAACTTATTTTCATTGCAGAGAGATATGATAGGGTGATGATCAAAGAATTTCCCATGTGAAAATATATTACATTAAAATAAATTCTATAGAGAATAGGATAATAATTAAGTTCTAGAGGGAAAAAAATTAATTTCTTATTTTTGACTTAAACAATAAATTTATGTGTTTTCTTAAGTAGATGATAAATGGTCACTAAATGCCATTGGTATTTAGATTCCCTTGTTGGATACATTTGGGACTTCCCTGGTGGCTCAGATGGTAAAGAATATGCCTGCAATGTGGGAGACCCTGGTTTGATCCCTGGGTCAGGAAGATCCCCTGGAGAAGGAAATGACAACCCACTCCAGTATTCTTGCCTGGGAAATCCCATGGACAGAGGAGTCTGGCAGGCTACAGTCCATGAGGTCACAAAGAGTTGGACATGACTGAGTGATACATTTAATACATAAAAGAGTGATATGATGGTTTCATAAAATATCAATATCCACAAATAGGCAGGACATTACATATTTTGTTACCATAGAAATTTATGATTTTAAATATCAATTTTAAAAAATATAGGGAGAGTATATTTTTCAAAACTCAAATTTTAAGTGTAAATGAATAAGAACATGTGAAAATTACTCATATGTAGGAGCAAGACTGGGCTTCCCCAGTGGTTCAGTGGTAAAGGATCTGCCTGCAATACAGGAGCCACAGGAGCAGCAGGTTCAATTCCTGGGTGGGCAAGATCCCCTGGAGGAGAGCACGGCACCCCACTCCAGTATTCTTGCCTGGAGAATCCCATGGACAGAGGAGCCTGGCGGGCTACAGTCCATAGAGTTGCAAAGACTCTGACATGATAAAGCAACTTAACACATACACACACAGGAGCAAGGCCCATGAACAAAGTTATTATAAGGTGTTTTGGATATTCCAATAGAAGCTTGGGTTGAGAATGAGAAGCTAGAAGAGGGACCTGTCAGTTCTGTTTGGAGAACCAGGGACATCTTTCCTAGTAGATGGCAACAATTGATCTCAGAAATAAGAAGTCTGTGTGTGTCTGTGTGTTTTGGTGTGTGTCTGTGTATGTGGGCGTGTGCATACACACATGCATTTCTGACTTTACTAAGGTCATTTTGCTCACTCTTTTTTAGAGTTACAAAATCCTTTATTAAAATTCTTATGCAAATACCCAGCATTATTCTAGATCAAGATATTGAGAAAACCTTTTTATCAACTCTTTGGGGATGATGTGGATGATAATAAAGTAATTTTAAATAATGAGGTATGTTAGTGACTTCTCGAACAAGGGTAGATGTTTACTTCTATCCTTCATAAAAGAGGTTTGGAGGTTGACAGTCCAGGGCAGTCATGGTGGCATCACAAAACTAAGAATGAGGGACCCAAGATCCTTTTAGTCTTCAGCCTTCTATCACTGGGGTGTGACATTGGTCCTCACTGCTCAAGATAGCTGCTGGAGCTCTAGCCATTCCTGCCACGTTCCAAACAGTGAGAAAAAAGAAAGGGACAAAGCAAAAGAAGCCTCTCCCAGTTGAAACTGTTCCCTTTAAAACAACTTTCTTAAATATCCCACACAGTATTTCTGTTTACATTTAATGGGACAGAATTTAGCCAAATGATCCCACCTAATTGTAAAGAAGTTGGAAAATGTCTTTATTCTGGACAACCATGAGACTCCTCTTATCTTGCTGCACTTGCAGCTTTCCCATCTCAGGTAATGGCAACACCATCAGTTGTTCAGGCCAGAAACACTGAGTCCTCCTACCAGGTACAGAAATCAACCACTCTCCCCACTTCCACCTTCCTTGTTCAAGCCTCTATCAACTTTTGCCTGGATAACTGCTCCCTCCCTACCACACACACCTCTTTCTATTCTTATACCCTGCTGCTGCTGCTGCTAAGTCGCTTCAGTCGTGTCTGACTCTGTGCGACCCCATAGATGGCAGCCCACCAGGCTCCGCTATCCCTGGGATTCTCCAGGCAAGAACACTGGAGTGGGTTGCTATTTCCTTTTCCAATGCATGAAAGTGAAAAGTGAAAGTGAAGTCGCTCAGTCGTATCCAACTCTTAGCGACCCCATGGACTGCAGCCTACTAGGCTCCTCCGTCCATGGAATTTTCCAGGCAAGAGTACTGGAGTGGGGTGCCATTGCCTTCTCCTCTTATCCCCTACCAGAGTCTATTTTCAACATAGCAACAAATGTGATCTTATTTAAAGTAAGTCATATAATTTCATTCCTCCCAAACTCCTGCACTGGATCCATGTCTCTCCGAGTGAAAATCAGAATCCTTACAATGACCAAAAGGCCACATGTGATCTGGTCTCTTATTACCTCTCTAACTCCTAGGACTGATATGTCCACTCCCTCACTGCACGTGGACCTCATGGCTGTGTGCTCCCTCCCTTTCCTCTAATTGTTTTCTCCAGAACGGTTTCTTCATCAGCATGGCTAGCTCTCTCCTGCCTTCAAGTCTTTGCTTTAATCTCATCTCTCACCACTTTCCCTTCCCCACTCCCAAAGACTCTCAAATTCCCACTATTCTGCTCTACTTTTCCCTCTTTCCATACATTTGCTATCTTCTGGATACTGTACTTTTTCCCAAACATTTATTAAGTTTATTGTTTATTATCTATCTCTCCCCATCCTTGATACCTCTAGTTCTTTGTCTCGTCTCTTCACTGATATATTCTAAGCACATATTACAGTGCCAGGAACATAATGAGTGTTCAGTATACTTGTGCAATGAAATCAAGTAATTTGTTCAATTATTTATTTAGCAAATTAATAGAAAGTACTTTCTTGGTGCAAGGCCTAGAGTTGAGCAGATCTGGCAAGAATGAGACAGGCTTCCTGCTGACATGTAGTTCGTAATCTAGTAAGAACAGGAAGTACATACACAGCTGTCACACACATCAATGGGACTTAGTCTGGCTGGCCTCTGGACTTGAGGAATGCTGAGAGAAAGAGTTCTGAGACTCAGAGGAGAGCCAAGTTCATCTCTAGCTGGATGATTCGAGGTGGCTTTGTGGATAGAGTATTTGAGTTGAACTTGGGAAGACAGGTTTTAGTTTGATCAGGAAACACAGAGGAAAAGGAGTTTGAGGAAAATAAACCACCTTGAAAGGTATGAAAGTGGCAAAAGGAAAGGACATTTTCATATATTAATAATTTAATAATTTTGTCAACAATAAGTTATAGTTTTATTACAATGGTATAATTTATTTGAACGATAAGACCTCTGTAGGAAAGAAGAGGTAATGGTATTCAGTTATCTCAAACATATAGGAACAAAATGATAGTTGGGACAATTTTTAGAAAGCATTGAATGCCGAGCTAAGGAGTTAAGCTCAACTAATCCAATAAGAAACCATTGTAGGGTTTGGAGCAGGGCATGGGAGAAGGCACAATTGTACTGTGGTAGCTCTCTCCTGCTAGAGTGAGCAGGAGAGAAGTTAGGTGAGCTCTTTGAAGGCAGCAGTATTGTCTTTTTCATTCTTGGACCCCCAGTGCCCACCATAGCACCTGGCATGTGAGTAGCTGCTCAAACAATATTAGTCTATATTTCAACCAATGATTAGGGAGATGGTAGAAACTTTTGTCAAATAACTCACATTGTGGAAATTGTGGGGAGGATGGATAGAAGAAAGGAGAATTAAGGAAAATAAAGCACTAAAATAGGGTCACTTTGGTGAAAGAAAGGGATGGGTATAAGTGATGCCATGATGGAAGAATCAACAGGACTCAAGAGACTGTTCAGATGTGAGGGCTGAGAGTGGCTGAATGGTGAATTCTCCCCCAAGACTATCTAAATCTACTCAACTTATAACATATTCAAACTATAGGATTTTTTGAAATGACACCAATTTGGGGGTATGTTGCAAGAATTCCAGTGTGGATTTAGAAACTAACATCTAAGTAAAACAATCACCCATACATCTTTTTAACATTTTTCAGGAGAGGACCATGCCACGTGGCATGTGGGATGTTAATTGCCTAACCATTGGAATCACAGAGTCTCAGCCACTGGTCTGCAAGGGAAGTCCCGAATCATAGACTTTGAAAACAGCAACTTTAGATGATTGGGGGGGAAATTAAGTATAACAGCAGGCACTCTTCAGTTGATAAATGTCAAGCCTCTGAATACTTGGATGTGGCCAAGCAGAGGTAACTCTGGAGAGGCAGCAAGTGGGGGTGTGCAAAGTTTAGGTCTTGATGCCTGGCACACCTGGGTTTAAGGTCTTTCTCAGCTACTGACTAGTTGTGTAACCTCTCAGAGAGATCTGGGGTTTTATTATCTGTGGGTTAATGATTAAAATGGTAGACAGTTATGTGAGAATTCAGTGAGATCATGTTAAGTGCCAGGCACACAGTAGATATGGTACAGAAATGTTAATCCCCCCTCCCTATACAGCCGTCTTGTCTTCTTCTCTGGAATCCACTGGAGTATTCTCACCTCCAACACAGTTCTGGCCAGTACATGCTTTTATTTATAATGACAGCTCCCTGAAAGGTTGTGTTTGTAATGTGTGCACTATTTTCTTTTATTCTGTGCCAGCTTCCAAGCCCCCTGCATTTCTTCTCATTTTCCTGGTGCTCATCTCCAAATATGGTTTCATCAAAAGATCTCTCAAGCATCCTTTTATTCTGTCTTCAGGAAGATTACTAATGAAGATGTTAAGTCAGGCTGGCATAAATAACAATGCCTAAGGCAATTCCCCAGATGCTTTTGTTCCACTCAACAGGGATATGGCGTCATTTATCATTAGGTCTTGTTACAGTTTTCCGGGCCTCTTGAAAAACTCACGTGAGGGCACTCATGTCACATCTACTTGAATTAGTCTTGAAGGGAGCGCTCACAAGTGATGAATTAAATATCACGTCAGGGATAGGACATCTGTTACATCACACTAACCTATCACTCTCTGCTCTCATAAATCTTTACAATCAAAACAAATTAGTCTAGCATGATATTTCTCATAAACATTGGCTTTTGTTGCATCTGGCTCATGCCCAAAAGGAGGTAATAGACCAGTTGATAAAAGTAACAAAATCTCGTCACAGGTTCAGAGCTGGTCAAGTGGTGAGTAAGGAATAATGACTCCTTGGCAAGGAGAGAAATGAATAGCAATAGAGCCGCCTATACAGAGGGTCAGAATAAGACTCCACCTCATCAATTCAGTCTACAAAGTCCTGGAGAGAAATCATGATCTGGATTTAGAACAAAGAATGGTTGCAGTTTTCTTGAACTTGTTTTTGCCTAGTGGACCCTGAATTGTGTCACTCATGGGAGATTCTTTTTTCTCATTTGCTGAAAAAGTTGAGCATTGCATGGATGATACAGATATAGTGGCAAGAAAGGTGGGGGTACGAAATGATGAAATGCTTTTCAGTCTCTGACCATCCTCCTTTACTCTCCACTACTATTTTCTTTGCTCCTTTTTCCTCATATTTTTTAAAATTGTGGCAAAATACACATAATATAAAATTTACCATCTTGACCATTTTTTAGTGTACAGCAGTATTAAGTTCAGGGCTTCCCTGGTGGCTCAGACGGTAAGGAGTCTGCCTGTAATGTGGGAGATCTGGGTTTGATCCCTGGGTTGGAAAGATCCCCTGGAGAAGGAAATGGCAACCCACTCCAGTGTTCTTGCCTGGAAAATCCCATGGACGGAGGAGCCTTGCAGGCTACAGTCCATGGGATTGCAAAGACATGACTGAGTGACTTCACTTTCACTTTCAGTATTAAGTTCAATAGTATTAAGACATTTGCATTGTGCGGTCATCACCACAATCACTCTCTAGAATTCTTTTCATGTTGCAAAACTGAAACTCTGCTCTCGCTAAATAATAACTCCCTAGTCCCTCGGGCCCCCTGGCAACTGTCATTCTTTCTGTCTCCATGCATTTGATGACTCGTATCTCATGTAAACAGAGTCACACAATTGTCCCCCACTTTTTAAGTTGTTTTTTTTTTTGATGTGGTTCATTTTTAAAGTCTTTATTGAATGTGTTACAATATTGCTTCTGTTTTATGTATTGGTTTTTTGGTCACAAGGCACGGGGGATCTTAGCTCCCCAACCAGAGATGGAATCCGCACCCTCACATCGGAAGGCAAAGTCTTAACCACTGGACCAACAGGGAAGACCCTATACCTCCCCCACTTTTTTTAAAATGAAGTATAATTGATGAACAATATTGTATGTCACAGGTGTACAACATACTGATTCATAATTTAAGGTTATATTCCATTTATAGTTATTATAAAATATTGGCTCTATTCCCTGTGCTGTACAAGCTATCTTTATACCTTATTTTATACATAATAGTTTGTACCTCTTAATCCCTTTCCCCTATGTTGCCCCCCCACCCTTTCCTCTTCTCATTGGTAGTTCAGTTCAGTTCAGTCGCTCAGTCATGTCCGACTCTTTGTAACCCCATGGACTGCAGCATGCCAAGCCTCCCTGTCCATCACCAACTTGCAAAGCTTACTCAAACTCATGTCCATTAAGTCAGTGATGCCATCCAAACATCTCATCCTCTGTCATCCCCTTCTCCTCCTGCCTTCAATCTTTCCCAGCATCAGGGTCTTTTCCAATGAGTCAGTTCTTCTGTATGACCTGCATACAGGTTTCTCAAGAGGCAGATCAGGTGGTCTGGTATTCCCATCTCTTTCAGAATTTTCCACAGTTTATTGTGATCCACACAGTCAAAGGCTTTGGCATAGTCAATAAAGCAGAAATAGATGTTTTTCTGGAACTCTCTTGCATTTTTGATGATCCAGCAGATGTTGGCAATTTGATCTCTGGTTCCTCTGCCTTTTCTAAAACCAGCTGGAACATCTGGAAGTTCAAGGTTCACGTATTGCTGAAGCCTGGCTTGGAGAATTTTGAGCATTACTTTACTAGCGTGTGAGATGAGTGCAATTATGCGGTAGTTTGAGCATTCTTTGGCATTGCCTTTCTTTGGGATTGGAATGAAAACTGACCTTTTCCAGTCCTGTGGCCACTGCTGAGGTTTCCAAATTTGCTGGTATATTGAGTGCAGCACTTTCACAGTATCATCTTTCAGGATTTGAAATAGCTCAACTGGAATTCTATCACCTCCACTAGCTTTGTTCGTAGTGATGCTTTCTAAGGCTCCCTTGACTTCACATTCCAGGATGTCTGGCTCTAGGTGAGTGATCACACCATCGTGATTATCTGGGTCGTGAAGATCTTTTTTGTACAGTTCTTCTGTGTATTCTTGCCACCTCTTCTTAATATCTTCTGCTTCTGTTAGGTCCATACCATTTCTGTCCTTTATTGAGCCCATCTTTGCTTGAAATGTTCCCTTGGTATCTCTAATTTTCTTGAAGAGATCTCTAGTCTTTCCCATTCAATTGTTTTCCTCTATTTCTTTGCAATGATCACTAAGGAAGGCTTTCTTATCTCTCCTTGCTATTCTTTGGAACTCTGCATTCAGATGGGAATATCTTTCCTTTTCTCCTTTGCTTTTCGCTTCTCTTCTTTTCACAGCTATTTGTAAGGCCTTCTCAGACAGCCATTTTGCTTTTTTGCGTTTCTTTTCCTTGGGGATGGTCTTGATCCCTGTCTCCTGTACAATGTCATGAACCTCTGTCTGTAGTTCATCAGGCATTCTGTCTATCAGATCTAGTCCCTTAAATCTATTTCTCACTTCCACTGTATAATCATAAGGGATTTGATTTAGTTCATACCTGAATGGTCTAGTGGTTTTCCCTACTTTCTTCAATTTCAGTCTGAATTTGGCAATAAGGAGTTCATGATCTGAGCCACAGTCAGCTGCTGTTCTTGTATAGAGCTTCTCCATCTTTGGCTGCAAAGAATATAATCAATCTGATTTTGGTGTTGACCATCTGTTGATGGTAACCACTAGGTTATTCTCATTGGTAACCACTAGGTTATTCCCTATGAGTCTGTTTCTTTTTTTATTCATTAGTTTGTTGTTTTTTTTTTAGATTCCATATATAAGCAATATTTTACAGTATCTGTCTTTGTCTCATTTGACTTAGGATGGTGGTGGTAGCAGTAGTTTAGTTGCTAAGTCATGTCCTACTCTTGTGACCACATGGACTGTATAGCCCATCAGATTTCTCTGTCCATGGGATTTTCCAGGCAATAATATTGGAGTGGGTTGCCATTTCCTTTTCCAGGGGCTCTTCCCGACCCAGGGATCAAACCCCAAATCTCCTGCATTGCAGGTAGACTTTTTACCTCTAAGCCACCACAGGAGTCCTTCACTTAGGAAATCTACTCATCTTGTTGCAAATGGTACAACTTCATTCTTTTTTTGGTTGAGTAATATTCCATTATATATACCACATCTTCTTAATCCATTTATCTGTGGATGAACATTTTGGTTGCTTCTATACTTTGGCAACTTAACTTCACTTTTAATAAATGTTATCTTCCTGTATAGTTTTGTAAGTTTAAACATGTAAACTTGAAAGAAAATGGAGAATGAAGAGACTCTTAATCTTAGTCAAAAGGCCAAGAAGTGATGAATAAACAAGTAAGAAAATAAAGGAAAAAGATTTCCTGAAGACTGCTAACTGCTGCTAAGTCGCTTCAGTCGTATCTGACTCTGTGCGACCCCATAGACGGCAGCCCACCAGGCTCCTCCGTTCCTGGGATTCTCCAGGCAAGAGCACTGGAGTGGGTTGCCATTTCCTTCTCCATTTCCTTCCTGGAGACTAGAAGAGTTTTATTCTCTGTGGATGAAATCAGTGGTAAGGCCATACATGTTTGCTAATTTAGAATAGAACACAATAGGTTGTTATAAATAGTCATTATTTAAATGGTTAGCAAATGTTCAGACAAGCAGCATATTTAGAGGTCAACAGAGAGACTGAACATAATAGAGGTTCTCACAAAGGAAGAAATATCGAGATAGCTGAAGAAGAAAAACAACTGTAGATTCAAACCTAGACTTAATGGGCTAAGTGCCATTATACTGGTCACAAAGATTATTGACAGTGATTCTTAGACTTTAGTATCCACAGTAATTAATCACCACAAATCTACCAAAACAAAACTGTATTGACTGGGATTCAGGAGTTTGCATATGTCACCAGCTGCCCAACAGGTACTTCCCAGTTTTGATAATGAGCAGGGCACACATCATAGCAGAGGTTGTGAGACCAGCCTCTGGTTGAGTAGTATGATTTTGAATTATATTATGCACATAGCCCTAGGGTATCCATTACTACCTATTTTCACTGCCTCTCTTTCTTTCTTCTACAGTGAGTGTTACCTGAAGGAGCTTTCAAAAATAGCGGCAGTGGCAGGACTGTGGCTGCTAGAAACAGACCCTCATTCAGCCCTCCACTGGAGGGGCAGCAGGGTCTTGCCACTCCCCCATGATTATTATAGCCTTGAGAATAGACCTGCATTTGTTTTATTTTGTTTTTTCATTTCTGCTCTGCCTCTGTGTCCTCAGGTATGAACTGGCCGGAGGGAAAATATTGGCCTCCACAGAGCTGTGTTTAGTGAGAGAGATCAGTATCTGGCTCCTCCCCCATTTATAGTTTTAATTTTCTTTCTTTCTAGAATATGTCTGTGCTGGAGAATCACCACTGGCGATCTACAATCGGCATGCTTCGAGAATCAAGGCTTCTGGCTCACTTGCCAAAGGAAATGACGTAAGTGACCTAGAGATGAAACATACCGATGTCCACACGTTAGAGATAAGCTGTGTGCTCTTGGGCTTGAGACCCCCAGGGTGAATGGCAGGCAGCCAGCCAGCAGTGCTTCCGGCCCACACTCTCTCAGTCGCCTAGCCTATCGGAGGAGATGTGGTGTCAGTTACAGCAACCCAGAAACCAGAGTCCCTCTGTGAGCTCTGAAAGGGCCTGGAGAGTGTAGGACCTAATGTCAGGAAGAGATAATAAACAGTTCTCAACTTTCACACTCTTCAGCCTCAATGCTGTGCTTTGCCAAACTCCTGTCTTTTATGTTAGCAAAATTGTCCTCCTGTGTAGATCCAAATAATAAATATTTATCAAGAAGGAACACAGGAGTTCCCAAGCGAGACTGAAGCCTCGTTCAATAAAGGGTATTTTGTCATTGCCAATCTTAGTAAAAGGAGAAGTCAGAAATTCTGTTCTAAAACATCTTTTGTTAAGTGACTGAATGGGCCCCAGCCATTTTTTTTTTCCATGAGGAATTTACCCATGTTTCTTGCATTTTAAACAGAAGTGGAAATACTAGTTTCCTGGTCCACTGTTTGTTAGGCTGGATATTTAGGCCGAGGCCTACTAAATCCAAGACCACGGCCTCATTTCCATCTGGCCTCAGTTTTGCTGAGGCCTTAATTTAGCCTCTGCACTGTCTTCCAAGGCCATTACCAATTCCTACCTGTTTCATTTAAATGCACAGGACCCGAGGTAGCTAGGAGGGAACAAGTAAATAGATCCCTTTACCATCTTCCAGAGAGCCACCAAGGTCAAGAGCCCCATTGTATCTCTTGGTTGAGCAGCAGGATGCTCTGGGTGCACTGGTTTACCCCTGGCCCTCTGCTCCTGTCTTATGCTGCTTCCTAGCACCCAGAGGAATGTGAAATTCATGGAAGGAACTTGAATTCTGATAACACTTTACCCACTGGAACCAAATAAAATCAATCCTCATGCAGGGAATAAAAACTCATGCCTTTTATGAAAACAATACATTGCAAAGATTGAGAGAATTGAGTGCAAAAAGAACTAAAATCTAGAGTAACAAATCAAGTTTGGAGGAGAAAGGAGGAGGCAAAGGACAAGGAAGCCAAAGAAAGAGAGAAGGAGAAGGGAAGGAAAGAGAAGGAGACAAGAAAGAACAAACTGATTTGTTCTTTTGTCAAACCAGATTTGTCCCAGTAATGCCCTAGTAGGTAAAGACTAAAAGAGAAATTTCACAAAAAAAGAAATAGAAATGACCAATAAACATATGAATATATGTCCAACCTCATTAGTAATCAAGGCAATTCATATTAAAATTACAATCAGTTGCATGATATTGGCAAATTGGCAAAAAAAAAAAGTATAAAGGGTAAGACTATAAAGCAATGAGAAGCTCATCTATTACTGCTTGGAGTATAAGTTTATACAACGGTTTTGAAAATAATCAGCAACATCTAAGAAATTGAAGATGAACATACTCTGTAATCCAATAATTTTATTCCTGGACATAGTCCCTAGAGAAACTTTGCAAATGTATAATTGGAGGTATGTAATGTATGTGTCATTTTTTTCATAGTAGTCAAAAACTAGAAACTACTCAAGTGATCATCGAAAGTAGAACAGATACATACATTGAAGTACAGTCCTACATTGGGAGACAATCTAATCATGAAAACGGATGAACAGCTCATACATCAACTTAACTGACCTTCAAAAATATATTAAGCTCAAAAAGCAAGTCACAAACTGATACCACATAACTTAAAGTGCCCAAGCAGTTAAAGTTAAACCACAGTATTTAGGCATGCATGCACAGGTGGTCAAATTATTATCAATAGCAAGGAAATTATTAAAACAAAAGTCAAGATAGTAGTTGCTTCAGGGGTTGAGAGGAAGTGGGGTTGGATGAGAGACAGAATGAGGACTTTCTGGGGTACTGGCAGGCAACGATCTTGACCTAGACATCGTGATTGTAAGCTATTTATTTTATAATTTATCCCTTAAACTGTTTGTGTATGCTCTGTGCACTCTATCTAAACATACTTCACTTTTAAAGGTGAATTTTAAAATAGATACAGATTTTCCTCCCATTGATTATTGGAAATGAGGAAATTATTGGAAATGATTATTGATATGAGGAAAGCCCTAATTTGGTTGGAGAAGGAAATGGCAATCCACTCCAGTATTCTTGCCTAGAGAATTTCGTGGACAGAGGAGCCTGGTGGGCTGCTGTCCATGGGGTCACACAGAGTCGGACACAACTGAGCGACTTAGCATGCGTGCCTGCATTGGAGAAGGAAATGGCAACCCACTCCAGTATTCTTGCCTGGAGAATCCCAGGGACAGAGGAGCCTGGTGGGCTGCTGTCTATGGGGTCGCACAGAGTCGGACACGACTGAAGCAACTTAGCAGCAGCGGCAGCTAATTTGGTTTACTTTTCCAAAACATCCCATTGTCTGTATACAATTTGTTGACCAATATATTGCTTGAACACTGCTTTTTAATGAGACCTTAATCTACTGTGACTCTTTTGTAAGTTCCAGTATCTCTTTCCACCCTATCCATTTGGCTCCCTTGATGGATCTTTCCATCCCATAGAATCGGTCACTATTATTGGCTTCATTACTGTTATTGTACCCTTTCTCTCCCCATGCAAGTCTTAAGGTTTGAGTTGGTGTGAGCTCTATAAAAAGCACAGTCCAAATGCCTGTGATTCTGTGAGTCTTTGTGACCTCCTTCAAGCATACATTTCTAGTTGGCTTCCGATCGTGCCACCTATAGGAACTGTGGGAATGTATAAACTGCCACAACTTTGTTCACCGAAGGTTTCAATCACTCTGTTCAGCCCTTGGCATACCTCCCATCCAAGGACAGAGTGGTGGTGGGTGAGAGAATCACCCTTGGGCTGCAAGGGACCAGGACTCTGTGTAATAAACAGTATCAGAGGCAGAAATAAGAAAACAAGCCACCTGATGATGACAGAATCAATGACTCTGCTCAAAGGGGTTGCTTTGTGTGTATATTTTCTCTTTCATTCTTGTGGATGCAGACAGGATATTGAACAGCAGCTGGGCTCCTTGATCTTGGCAACAGACATCAACAGACAGAATGAATTTTTGACCAGATTGAAAGCTCACCTCCACAATAAAGACCTAAGACTGGAGGATGTACACGACAGGCACTTCATGCTTCAGGTAAACAACAACAAAAAGACATCATTACACTAAGGATACAATCAATCATTTTAGCACATCTGAAAAGGAGTATCCTCCATGGTATAAGCTAGACCAGTGACCTAGTTTATTAAAAACCTTGAGACACATGAAATTTTTATGTGGTTTCCAAGCAAGTAAAATCTGGGTTTCATGTCAGTAAGTTGATAATATCTCATTTTTCCTTGTTTGGTATCTGCTTCACCACAAAGTAGCCCCCCTGGGTAGTTGCATGCAGTAAGAATTTACCACATTTTGTGGCTTGATGTAAAGTTGATCACTATCATACTTTTGCAATGTCGAAAACTATTCCTTTAATACAAAAGTGTATTATGTTAACTACAGTACTAACAAAAATTAAGAAATGAGTATCTTTCCTTTACCTCAAGCCTATTTAACTACATCTTGCTTGACTTCTTTTTACAACATAAACTCATATATTCATCTGAAGCTCAAAAATATTTACCTAGTCTTACCATTATCAGGTACCAATAAATAAACGATTTTGTTTAATTGAATCAACTGAATCATATCAAGTGCAACACTTTCTGCTTCCTTCCATGGCAAGAAGCCATATGTGAAGTGCAGGGGAGAAGTGGATCTTGGAAGCAGAAGTCTGACCTGGTATCCAAACCAGAGCCTTTTGCTTGATCTTCCATTTTCTCTCATCTTCCTTCTTTCCTTTTGGCACAAAAGACTGACTGGGTGGATCCTGGATGCATCTAGATAGACCAGCTTTAACCAGGGAAATGGTTAAACCAGGGAAATGGCACGTGGGAGAATAAACTATACAGTCTTTTCCCTTCCATGCCTTCAGGCTGCCTTCTGGAGTTATCCAACTGCTCCATCCTTTTCAGGAAATGCCCTCCTCCCAGCTGTAAAACTGAATCTCCCTCCTTCTTTCTTCCCAAACTAGACTTCTAGCCCCTGGGTACCACCAACATCTGATTTTAGAGACTCAAGTCTTTGAGTAGCTGAAAGATGTGGCCTGGACACTTGCATTCCAAAAGGAAAGCTTGCTAACACACATGAATCCCTGAAGGGGAGAACCTGGAGGGGGCTTCTGCCCCTGACCTGCTCTAACAAGTCCTGGTGCCCCCATTCACCTGGAAATAAAGAGCCAACCAAGTTTGCAGCTTAATATGACCCAAGCTCTCCCAGACTCCCACACTGCTAGCAGTTCTATGATCCCAAAGAACTAGGTCAAAACCAACAGACCTTGCTGATGGAGAGCACACCACCAGGAAGTCCATCTAGGCGGTGGTTTCTCACCAGTTGTTAGTTAAGAGGGAGAACCTGCTTCTTTGGAAATTCAAGGGGCCCCTCCTTGGGATCAGCATCCCTGACAGAAGCTGGCATCCCAGATGCAGAACTGTGTGAGGCAAGCCAAGAAGGCCCAGACTCATCTCTGCCAAACAAACACTCCTGGGCTTGATATGGCTTAGCTCCCTGGCTGGCAGTCTGAGCTTGCTGACACACACAGATACGGGCATATAAATGCAAACACACACAGTGTAAGTGATGTATGGAGTCGGCCAGTGTGGTCACTGTGAGGTGAGGGCCCAGTGATCTCACTTGAGCCTGGTTGGGGGCTCTGCGGACTCCCTGCCCACGAGGGGTGGGGCAACAGAAGGAGCCAGGCCACGGCTTTCCTTGGCCTGCCCACCCCAGGTCTCCTCCAGGAAGCCCCATGTCCTTGGATGCTGACTCTTCTCTCCTTCTCTGCTATAAAGTGGGAGTTCTGAATGAAGGTTTTGTGTGGTGGTGAATAAGTGCTGTTTCCTGAAGAGGCACGTCAGGGAGGCCTCTGTAAACATGGGCTTGGTACCATGAGGTCGAAGGGCAGGTCTGACCACCCTTGGGCTTGGGGTACATTTGCTGCTCAAGGATCATCCTTTGACCGTCTTTCCCTCCCTTGTCATTTCTCAGATTGCCTTGAAGTGTGCTGACATTTGCAATCCTTGTAGAATCTGGGAGATGAGCAAGCAATGGAGTGAAAGGGTCTGCGAAGAATTCTACAGGCAAGGTTAGTAGGGATCCGATTGCTGAGTGTTCATCACCCCCTCTCCTTTTGGCGTTTATCCTAATAAAATAGGAAATGGATCATCTATCATGACATTTGTTATTTCATCAACTCTTATTATCCACACTTTTCTCTTTAAACCTTTTGCAAACCATCTGGCCCTTTTTTGGAAATAATTTAAAAATAAATAAGTTGACTTACCATGGAAACAGGTAGTAACAAGGTACAGTAACATGAGCAATAGAGGGATATAGATAATTTTCATGGTTTTTCTCTGTGGATATAAGAGGTGCAGGACAGTTTGATTTTTACTCTGACCTTCATGTTAATGAGCTGAACATGGCTTAAAAGCTAAATGCCATTTGGGGTCAATGTTTTCCACTCTGACGGAAGGACTTGGACTTTTTTTGTATTTCTTTCCCTTGCTTTCTTAAAGTGAATAGTGAAATAGAGCATATTTAGTCAGAGTTCATCCTCTCGTGTACATACAGTGAAAAGACAAATAGCCCCAAGTTAGAGTATAATTTTTAAGAGGTTATCCTCATTCAGAAGTAAGGCAATGAATTAGCAGCAGAATCTGGACATTGGGTGGGATCTTGGCCTTTAAATACAGCTTGTTTCTTCAAGCCTGGTTTCCGTGCTCAGGATGTTTTTTCAGGCACAACAGTGCCCTGATGTTAGTGACAGGCTCAGGTCTGAGAGGCTGAGAACAAATAAAGCCTGAAGTGTCCCACATACCAGCTCTGTGGGGAGGTCAAGTAGCAACAGTGAGCCTTTTGGAGACGCCTCTGTAGAAAGATGAGTCAACGACATCGAGATGGTCCCAAAGACAGAAGACAAAACAGAGCAGATTGGGTTCACACGGGGCCAGAAGGCTCTGCTCCCCATCTCTCTCCCTTGGGTAAAAGCACTCATGTAGCGCCCACTCTGTACAATTTCACTTCAAACGAGTGTGAGTGGTTAGTAATCGAAAGGTCACTTCTAGTTGCCCATGTTACAAGATGACCACTGAGGGAAAAACAAAAGCAAATATGATGAACTTAGAGTAGGGAGGCTAGATTAGATAAGATAAATACTTTACTGTAAAATATAGAAAATATTGAAATAGCCCAGTGAGAGAAGGGCTAAGATCTTCATCTTTGGAAATCAAACAATGGGTCAGAGAAAAGATGCCACCCTGTCCCTCTTGGTTTTGACTCAGTCATGTGCTCTTGTTGACACTAATTGGAGTTTAACCCTTTCATTTACTTATCTTACACTCTCTGGATTATGAGCTGCTTGGGGCAGGGATCATGTCTCTTGGGCAGATGGCAAGGCATACAGAGCTGGTGAATCGAAGTTGTTAGCTAAGTGGAGTAAATGGGATCAACCAATAAAGGTAATCTGTAAGATGCCTTTGCAAAAATTTGTCCTCATAATAATACACATGTGCAGCATTGTAGGGGTTCTCTGGTGGCTCAGTAGTAAAGAGCCAGCCTGCCAATGCAGGGGACGTAGGTTCCATCCCTGGGTCAGGAAGATTCCCTGGAGAAGGAAATGGCAACCCACTCCAGTACTCTTGCCTGGAAAATTCCAAGGACACAGGATCCTGGCAGACTACAGTCCATGGGGTTGCAAAGAGTTGGACACAACCTAGTGACTAAACAACAACAAGTAGCATTATATGATAGAACAACCTAGAATATTTATGACTCTGATAACTAAGTGTGAGCTTTCATATACTTTGCTCTATATCATGTCTCCTGGCAGAGAAAGGAAAGTACAGATGGTGTATCAGGTCCTTTTTAATTAATAGCCATATGATCTAGCAGAAGTTCAGCTTGTTTAAGAGAAGACTAGACTCTCTGGTTATCCAAACTGCTTGTCCTCCATATTTTTTAGAAATTCTATAAAGCACTATTTGTATCATTTTGATTAATCTTCTTCTGGCTTTCCATTTAGGATTTGGGCTTCCACAGACTGCTAACAATTCCTGCCAAAGTATCTTTGATGATTCATGATGTTGAGCAAGGGAAAAGCCCAAAAATCAAGGATGAGGACAGAGAGAGAAAGAAAGATGAGATTCCATGAATTAGGAAGACAGTGTTAAATTCTCAGAACAGATATTAGAACTCAAACATCATTCATCCTCTTCCTCTTAATGACTCAAAAAAAGTAGAATTTCTGTCCTATGGTAACAACATATTGGTATCTTCTCAGTCAACCAAGATTCCCAGAAGTTTTCATTGAACATCTGCTTCCAGCCTTGTCTAATCCTCAGCAAAGCTGTGATTTTCCTATGTGCAAAGCCCCATTGGGGGTGTCATGAAGGAGACAAAGAATTAAAGTTACAAGCTCAGAATACTAATCAGTAAAGTTCCTGGAGGAGAGAAACTGCAATTTTCCTCACTGTATTTTCTACATTGATTAACAAAGTGTCTGAAATATATAGTGCTTTATAAATCTGTTGAAATAGTTGAAAGAATAAATGATCCAACTGGAAGAAAATCCTCTCATGGTGGAGGTCACAGGAAAAGATCTAGTGCTAAGGATGGTAGAATCTGGGCTGGGTATTAAAGGATGTGTAGTGACAGCACTGTCCAGTAGGACAGACACAAGGCACATGTGGCCATTAAATTTAAATTAATTTGATTAAATGTAATATTTAGTTCCTCAGTTTTATTAGTCTTATTTCAAGGGGCTACTATAGTGGGCAGCAGAGAGAACATAACCATCATTGCAGAAAGTCCCACTGATCTGGATAGAGAGGAGTGGAAATGGGAAGAAGCATGGGGAAGGGACCATCCCCATGCCTCACAGACCAGTTTGGTTCCAGAGAAGGTAAGAATAAGAGGATCTGTTGAGGCCCCTGCATACCAGGCTGAAGTAGAGACTATGACAATGGGAATTATCTTAGAAAGTGCAATTAGGGAAACATATGTAGTTGAAGCAGAAGAAATACTGAAGAAACTAGCTAAGAAGCAGAAAATAAGAATGAGTTTTTAAGAAACCAGATGAAGAGGTGAGATATGTATATGTATGTGTGTGTGCGTGCTCAGTTGCTTCAGTCATGTCCAACTCTTTGCAACCCTATGGACTGTAGCCTAGCAGGCTCCTCTGTCCATGGAATTTTCCAGGCAAGAATACTGGAGTGGGTTGCCATTTCCTTCTCCAGGGGATCTTCCCGACCCAGGGATCAGACCCACATCTCCTGCCTTAGTAGGCGGATTCTTTACCTCTGAACCACCAGGGAAGTCCACAGTGGAATACTACTCAGTTATAAAAAAAAGAATGAAATTTTTGCATTTATGAAAACATGGATAAACCTGGAGGGTGCCATGCTTAGTGAAATAAGTCAAACAGGGAGAGATAAATACTGTATGTTTTCACTTATATATAAAATCTAAAAAATAAAACAAATGATTGACTATAAAAAAAAAACCAGAAACAGATTCACAGATACAGAGAACATACTAGAGGCTACCAGCTGGGAGAGGGAAGAGGAAGGGGCAAGACAGTAGTAGGGGATTAAGAGGTAAAAACTACTAAGTATAAAGTAAATAAGATACAAGGATGTAATGTAAACATAGGAAATAGCCAATATTTTATAATAACTTTAAATGGGATATAATCTATAAAATAATTGAATCACTATGTTGTACACCTGTAACTAATTTAATACTGTAAATCAACTATTCTTCAATTTGAAAAAAGAAAGAAGCCAGACTAGAATGAAACCAGGGAAAAGAGATAGTTCAACAGAGAAATAAACGAGATTTGCTGCCTCAATACAGAGGGTAGAAGGAAGAGAAACTTCCCTCCAAGTGTCATGCTTGACTGAAAAATCCCTATTAACGGAGCTAAGGAAGTAAGGGGTAAAATCAACTTGAGGAGAATTCATTTTGATATCAAATGGTGTCATACCTGTCCTCTCAAGGCCGTTATCACTTGGCTTCCTGAAACCCCTCAGGTTAAGCCAAAATGATTTCCTCACATCGGTTTTGAGAATCACCATGGCCCTAGAGACCATGGGAGCCATGGCTACAGTCTTAGAGAAAATGACAGAAACGTGGCACCTCAAAAGATCGTAGATCCGTGGTTAAGTGCAGACTTTCTGAAGCCAGACTTCCAGCATTAGAATTTAGGCTCCCCTCTTCAATGGCAGAAAGACTTAGGTCAACAAACTTCTCTATGCTTCATCTCAATTTCCACATCTTGTAAAATGGGGGTTATATTGAGCTTGTTATGAGGATTAAATTAATTAAATAGGTAAAATGCTTAGAACTGTACCTGACACACAGTAAGCATGGTATAAATATATGTGTTTTTCTCCTCTAGTTTAGCAGAGTGCATTCACAGCTGTGAATTCAGCTAGTGGTTCTGAGAACCAGCTTCTCTACTAATTAACTAGATTGTTTTTCCCAATGAGAAAATTACCCACAATTTTTCACCTTCAGGAAGAATCGATGAAGTATTTTGATAAAGCTTTGCATGATTTATTTCTCCCCTGGTCTTCTAGCTGACAGAGGCATTATAAAGAAAGATCATCCTTACATGTATATGTATAACTGAGCCCCTTCACTGTTCATCTGAAACTATCACAACATTGCTAATCGGCTATATCCCAGTAAAAAATATAAAGTTTTTTTTAAAAAGATCATCCTGACCTTTGTACTTTATTTAACTTTTAATTATACTAAGTAAAATTCTAAGGAGTCAGAATGAAAGAATCAGACCCTTATTTTGATTAATTTTGTAGCTCTAGAGATACTCTCATATGAGATCTTTTATTAATAGTTCTTCTTCCTTGCTTCCTGCCTACTTATTATCCCTGGTTGTTCAGGTGAAACCAGATGAGGGTCAGGCAGAGTGAAAGGAGGGAAAAACATTAAACCTGTTTTCTTAATCTGTAACTTCAAACCAGAACTTCCATCTCATATTAGGAAATTGGCCATTCATTTTCCCGTTTTTACAAAGTTTTGTTCAAAAGTTTATTCTAATCCCAGAGCGTACCTATTAACAATGAGCCTATTGTAAATGACCATTGATACTCTGATATTTTAAATTTTCACAGAAATTACCAGAGCAGGGCAGAGTCAGTCATTGCTGGAGCCTTCCTAGTGACAAGGCAAGAAACAGTAATTCCCGGGTAACTCCTTCCAACTAGACCATTAAAAATTTCAAGTTCTACATTACCAATGTGTTTCTTCTTCTTTCTTCTTAGGTGATCTTGAACAGAAATTTGAACTGGAAATCAGTCCTCTTTGCAATCAACAGAAAGATTCAATCCCTAGTATACAAATTGGTGAGTTGAACTCAATTGTAATTTTAAACGAATAGTTTTGGCACCTCCGCCAAGAGTCGCAAAGAAGATCTGCACACAGCTTTTGAAAGATCCAAACCAATCAATGCTCCTTTGAATAACGGAATCCAAATAAACACTCTAGTCATGACCTATCTACTAAATAATTATCAAGTGAGATGAAAAATAGGGTAAAGTCTTTGTTATAGACCCTTAATAAACAACTTGTATTAACTTTGTTGTTTAGAATTGAATCAAAACCAAATGAAGGAAAGTAACAAGAATCAATTATTGGCTGCTGAAGGTTGGATTAGCTCACACTCTCTTTAGGACTTGAAACATGTAACATCTATAGTTTCGGATCCTTCCATTTTGGTCACTACCCTTCATCCTCAATGCATAATTTCACAGGCTGGGTCCCAGAAACACATGTGACATGGGGTCCCATGCTTCTTCACGTCAAAATGTATTTTCAGTCTTGTTCTCTTAGGGCCACACTCTCAAGTGTCAATTTCAATAAAATGTTCAACTGTAACGCTAATTCCTCTAAAATAACTATTCATTTCTCTCACTTCTTTAAACACTCTACCAATTCCATCTACATTTAAAGCAAGTCTTTCTTTTCCTTGCAGTTTCCTCCAGTTAAAACCAAACTCAGAACTTGAACTCTTTTACTTATAAACTATGGCCCTGACATATACCAGTTTAAGTTTTTCTGAACTGCCTTAAGACAACTTAAGGCAGTCACAGTGCAGCAAACCTTTGCAAGGCTCAATGCCTGGAGACTGGGAGCGCACGGGGCACCCAAAAAGATCAGTTGAAAATTGAGAAAACCAGGCAGTTAGAATAATATGCTTCCAATTACTGAGGGTCAAATTGAATCCATAGTCTCACAAAAGAGTCTCAAAGTCAACCTAAGGAAATAGGAACAAAATTAATCTAGTTTTTAAAAATCTGAAAGGAATATGCAAATATTAAAATAGATATATTGGAACACTGAAATTATTGATAATTTTTCCCCAGTTGCCCTTAATGTCTTTATGTTTTGTTTACAATTAAACTGATTCCTTCGCCTGAAAAAGGGAGAGGGGTGTTATTATAAAAAGCAGAACCCAGGAAGAATCCAGAGTAGAGAAAGCTACAGAATTGCTGGGGAGGGTGAAGGGCAGCAGTATCAACAGAAATGCAACCTCAGCTTCCTTGGATCCAATGCTGTATCTGGTTGGAAATTCTGCAGATGCAATTCAAAGGAAATAGACCCTGACCCAAATCCTAATCCTGGGACACAGTTTGTTAAACTCTGGTTAGAAAGGAATTTGCCAGGCACCTGTTAAAGACATTTTCAGCCCCCAGAGAAAAGCACTCACATTATTAAGCACACAACCTGGATTTGCAAGACAGACTTGATTTCGGAGATTCTATTCTCTTGTTGTCATGAGAACACGCTTACTTTGTCAGATCATATGTCCTGATTTTCAGCTCAGGAAAATGTGGTTACCATAGATACCTGTTTTTAAAATGGGATGAGGATTGAATGCATAGGAAAATCCCATGGATGCTACACCAGCACACCAGAAATAAAGAGAAAGAGTGATTATAAAACAACCCTCAGCAGATAAATCTTTCTGTCTCTATTCAATATCTCCCAGCTCTGTAGGTTCAAGGCTGGGAGGTGTGGTGTGCAGGGGCATATCAGGCTAAACTGGAAAAACCCAGATAGATAAACAGAGTCTAATGGGAGCTGTGGGCTCCAGCCTCCCAAACAAATATTTTTCCAGTGGGTGTGAATAATGTAGGTAGTTCCTCTGTCCTGATTCCCTTGGACTGAAAATGTCCTCTCTTTTTCTTTCCCAATCCACAATGAGGATTTCCTGAGTGCCATCTCAGGCTTCGATCTGATTCTTTTCTTAAGTAATTCATATTTACCCAAATGAAACAAGGATTTAATATCCATCCCTCACCCACCTTCCTCCCCACTCCCATCAAACTCTACCTTTCAAAAAGAAGGTGCTAAATCAAATGAATCTCCAATTGGTGAAACCTACAGAAAGATGGGCTTCCCTGGTGTTTCTGAGTGTAAAGAATCTGCCTGCAATGAGGGAGGCCTGGATCAATCCCTGGATCAAAAAGATCCCCTGGAGAAGGAAATGGCAACCCACTCCAGTATTCTTGCCTCAGAAATCCCATGGACAGAGATGCCTAGAGGGCTGTAGTCTATGCGGTCACAAAGAGTCAGACCCGACTGAGTGACTAACACTTTCACTTTCATAGAAAGACAAGGAGATAGAAATTCTCTGGCAGTTGAGTGGTTAGGACTCGGCAGTCTCACTGCCTGGGGCCCAGGTTTGATCCCTGGTTGGGGAATTAAGATCTTGCAAGCTATTAAATAAAAAAAAAAATTAGAAAGATGAAGGAAAAGAGGCTTTCTTCAATCCTTGTTAACTCTGAGGCCATCATTTCTCCCCTCCCTCACCTGTACCCCTTCAGGAGGACAATGTCCCCACAAAGTCAAGCTCTGCAGCACTTAGTAGAAGAAGGTGAATGTGAACGTGTTAGTCGCTCAGTTGTGTCCAACTCTTTGCAATCCCATGGACTGTAGCCCACCAAGCTCCTCTGTCCATGGGATTCTCCAGGCAATAATACTGGAGTGGGTTGCCATTTCCTTCTCCAGGGGCTCTTCCCAACCCAGGGATCAAACCTGGGTTTCCTGCATTGTGGGCAGATTCTTTGCCATCTGAGTCAGTTTGCACAAATACAGTGGGAACCTATGGGACAGCCTCTCAAATCTAATCATGCAGAAGCTTTGCTTCATGAGAAAAACTGCCTCATGGTGTCTATTCAGACTTCAAAATCACTCTCCTATCTCCTGTGAGAGGTCTTTATATCTAATGAGTAGAAATATAGAGATGCAACTCCAGAGTAATTTCAGGAAAAAAATGAGTTGATTTTTTTAAGTACTGGATTTTTAAGTGTGGGATTTGTAACTTTTTCATACTTAGGGTAAATCTGGTAAATATTCACACCTTAAACTTCAGAATAGTATAACAATATTGCAGACTATCTTTTTAGATATATAATATCTAATATCTCTTAAGATGGAAGATATTCAAAATTAGATATGGAGGTAGTCTAGAATAGCAAGCAAGAACATTCCAGAATGAAATCTTAATTGTCTGGCTCCCTACATAACCTTATCAAAATGTACACAGTAAGTCACTGGCTTAACTTTTTGCTCCTTAGAGTCAGGTTATCTAACATCATCTTATAATATTTAAATCGTATTTCACGTCTAAAGAGAGAATGCAGACACATACACTAACATTAAGAATCAGTGCATCCTTTTCTCATCTCCAAAGCATCCTCAAAGGCTAAGTATCAGCTGTTTCTCCAATTAAAAAATAATCAAGTCAAGCCTTATAATTCCCATGCCTATAAACACACGGGGATAGTTGTCAGAAGATTTTGTTATTTTGAAAAAAACTTGCCTCTCCCCATACCACAGAAGTCCCCTTCTCCCCATACCAACATTTCAAGGGAAATACAATAAAACCTAAATATATCCAAGTTTGTGATGAATCCAATAATTTCAGCGTAGACTGGAAATTATCTTTGCTTTAATAAATCATGCTTAATATGGAAAGCACATTAACAGTGAGACGTGATTAGAAAGTTTAACAAGGCTAAAATAATTAAGAAAACAGACATGCTAACAAAGAAGTCTCATATCAACCCATCTTATCATTCAAGCAGAACTTTTATGCAGGTAAAAATCTGTTTTGAAGACGAATGAACTTTTATTGTCTACACCTGGTTGCTTAACATAATTGAAAGTAAGACAAAAACGATAATCCTGAAGAAATATCTTCGGGGTAGTATGAATGAACTCTTCAGATGGTCTAAATCAACAATGTGTGGCTTCCTGGTGTCCCTTTCCCTTTCCTCCCCTCCCTCAGCCACCTTCCTTAGTTCTAGCTAATTTTTTTTTTGACTTTTTTCCTTATATGTCTTTATCCTTCTTCAAATGAAAGTGAAAGTGAAAGTGGCTCAGTCATGTCCGACTCTTTGCGAACCATGGGCTATACAGTCCATGGAGTTCTCCAGGCCAGAATACTGGAGTGGGTAGCCTTTCCCTTCTCCAAGGGATCTTCCCAACCCAAGGATCGAACCCAGGTCTCCCACATTAAAGGTGGATTCTTTACCAGCTGAACCACAAGGGAAGCCCAAGAATACTGGAGTGGGTAGCCTATCCCTTCTCCAGTGGATCTTCTTCAAATAGTAATAGCCAATATTTATTGTTTGCTATGTGCCAGGAACTTTCTAAGCATTTCACATGTGTTATTTCATTGTCCTAACAACTCTATGGGTTTGGTACCCTTCTTAACTCCTCTTTACAAAGACAAAAACTGAAACATAGAGAGGTTAAATGCCAAGCCTAAGGTGACTTACCTTATGCTCCTAGGCTGAGGGCAGGGACCACATCTTGATGGCCTCCATACCCCCCGGGCCAAGTACATCATGGGCCCAATCGTGTGTGTGAGGGAAGAAGTGGTCTTACTGCCCTGCTGGTGATGACGTTGGCCTTGCCTGTTCCAGGGTTCATGACCTACATCGTGGAGCCCCTCTTCCGGGAATGGGCCCGCTTCACGGGACACAGCACCCTGTCTGAGAGCATGCTAAGCCATCTCGCGCACAACAAAGCCCAGTGGAAGAGCCTGTTGCCCAAACAGCACAGAAGCAGTGGCGATGGCAGCCCAGACCACAAAGGCCCAGGGACTGAGGATGAGGAGCAGACTGTGACTGAAGGCGATGCTCCGTAGTGCCCGCCAGGCCTGCGCCCTGCTCTGCACACTGAGATTGACAGGCTTCTTGCGCAGAGGCCTCTGGGAGAGCGGATGCTCTGGGGGGCTCTTGCTGGTGAACCCGGCCCCTCTCTGGACATCATCCAGGAGCTCTTCAAAGTCCACCCTCCTCCCACTCACCTGCCTCCCTCCTTTTCCTAAGTGTACAGAAGCCATCCGTCACCTCAGCATTAGCTGCCGAAATGAGCAACTCCATTCCACGATGAGGGAGCTTATTCCAGGGACCGGCTTGGCCCTGGAGGAGAAGACTAGGGAGTAAGAAAGAGGTGCTCTTGTCGTGGCCCCTCGGGCCCTGGGTCACACTGTGACGGGTGGCACTTCCTGAGTCCAGAGCATTTTAGGCTTGGCCATCGGACTGCTGATCTGCATGACAAAAACACCAGCATATTTGGAACTCCAAGGATATTGGTCTTAAGTGCAAGAGCTCAAACAAGAGAGAGCGTGAGAGAAAGTACCTTCTATTTTAATAATAATTATTATAAAATAATAATAAATCTTTTTAACTTTTCTATTTTGTGCACTAGACAATGGATCTAAAACTCTGGACAAAGATTATTCAACGTACCCAAACGCGAAGAGGGGGTTCATTGTTTTGTTACAGACTCCATGCCACTTTGGGTCAGAGATTTGGCATCTTCTCAATTTAAGAAACCATGTTTTCTATCCGATGCGAGGGGAAGGTGCTGTACAGTTCATTCCTTTGCACCATTAGTCAATCTGTCTTTTATCAATAACTCAGATTCAGTGACATGTTTATTTTCACACCTGTACATCTTCTGTAAATATCAAGCGCTACTGATTCCCATGCCAAAATACATGAGTATTATGGGATTGCTACCTGTATAAACAATGGCACTGTGAACAGAATACTGTTAGTTTTAATACAAGAGAATGCATTTGTAAATATGTTATAGAGTTTATTAATATACTATTGTTTGCAGTAAAGGCCTTAACTTTAAACATCTTTTCATCTTCTGAAAGCTGCCCAACTTAAATCCTCACAGATGTCCTTCTGAACTGCCTACCCATGTCTATCTTGATGCTTTCCAGCTAAGGTCACAAACCAAAACTCAATAAAGTCTTTGAGGAAATATTTTGGAAATTTCACATGCATTCCGCTTGAGACCATAGTGTCTAATCTATGGCACCAAGCATGATTTCCTCAGATGAACAAGACCCTTCAACAAGCCTGAAGTCACTTTCAACACAGCGATGTTGCACTCAGTTCTAACAAACCAGCTGATTAGCTTGTGTTTCTACAACTCCTGTCATGGACATGGCAGTGTGTCAGCCTCACAGGACACATAGCAGGTCTCACCAACCTTCCATAACCCTGTCAGCTAATCATCAGGGACTTCCCTGCTCCCCTATAACACCATCATCTGTTCTGGCTATAGTACCAAAGCATCTTTGGTTTATGGTTGGCATGAATTTCTTTGGTGTTAATAGTAACTGGATTTTTCTTTTTCTTTAATTTCATATGAACTACCCAACTGTTTAGCAGACATTAACATCATTTAAGGAAAGCAAATATTTCTGTTGTCTGGCAGAGTTTACCTTCCTAGCTGGTTACTGTGGTTAATTATGACTCTAGCTGGCAGAGTCACCTTGGAATTTTGTTGCCATTTTTTCTGCAGACACTTGGCTGGAAAATCAAGTGTTACAGCATTCTTCTCTAGTCGGCTAAACTCCGCCCATTGAACCTTTTCTTTAGAAGTTCCAGCATAACGAATGTTAGATGAAAATTGGCAATGCCCCCTTTCTTTTTATCTTCAACAGTGTGGTAGTGGGGAGAGTGATAATATGATTGTTTCTGCTACTATCAAGCTGTTTCGCAAGCTGATAGAACCTCAGCTAACTCTCATTTCCTAAGTGCAACTCTTTTTTTTCCTCCTAACATACAAATTAAATGTGAGAAACTTGACTGGATTGTATTAAGTTCCTGCAGAAAGACCGAGGCTTGCAGAGTTAAGGTTTAGGGTGAATTGGAAAGTTGGTTGTAGTTTCATTAAAGTAGGAGAGATGGTCAGAAGGTACTAAAGAAAGTGTGAAAACCTCATGAAATGGGTGGATAATAAGTTGAAATTATTGATATGGGTAAGAAGGGAAGTTGTGAAAACTGAACACTAACTTCGGGTTTGTTTTTCAGGTTTTTTTTGTTCTTGTAATAACTATGAACTGACACGATTCTTTATGGCTTTAATACTCTGAAGCTCTTAGCTTGGTGAGTCCTCAAAAGAGAACGCATTGAATGTATTTCTGCTTCCAAACTCGCTTATTTTGGTTTGGTGATGCAGAGGACTTTTGAGTAGTCTATTTCTAATTTTCATGAGATCAAATCAAAGAAAGCAATTACTGGGGAAGATGCAGGAAAGATAAGGAAGAAGACACTGTTTTAGCTAATGGAGCTCCTCCTTTGAGTTTAGGAAACAAACCTTGTTTAAACAATATTTATATCATAATTTAAATAAATAAGACTGGAGGCATTTTTCGTAGTTTCAAATTTATAGGACACAAGTATTTTAGGTCTTAAGGAAGAACTCACAGAGAAAACTACCAAATATCTAACAGTTAAGCCTATGAAGCAGCTACTAGTACAATAAAAATCTGAAGCAAAATGAGATGTGATGCGTAAACTAATTACATTTGTCTCCTTCCTTCAACCATATGAGTTCCTAGATCCATTTTTTTTCTGTAAAAAAAAAAAGAATGTGAAAACGTTTGTTTTCTTTTTTCCTGCCTACTGGTGGCTGTCTGATGGACAAAGCCTGCTTTTCCTTTTGACAGCACCTGCAAACAATTAGAACGTTTTTCCTGAACCACTGACCTCCCCATCACTCCCTGATAGGCCGAGTGAACATTCTGCCCTGTTTCTACCTGCCTAAGGCTTCCCGCAATGGGACGTGGATCGTGTCCTGCAACACTGTCACCAGATAGTGCTTCCTTCAAACTACAGACTTGTTTTGTAAATTTTTCTCATGTTGAATCAGATCTGCTCACTGATTTGAACATTGGTTATGAGCTTGTATCTCACTATATTTCTTATGCTTTGTTCTTTAACGCAAACCCTTAAAATTGTGTTGTTTTGTGTACACACGTGAAGTTTGGAAAAAAAACAAACACCTTGTGAGTTTTTGCTCAAAATGTGGCCTAAATATTCATTGGCATGTCTAGATAAACAATTAAAAATAAAGATAATTTCTTAAAAATATCACAATATGAAAAATACTCTGATTTTCACCAGGTAGCATGTTATCAGCCAACCAGTCAGATTCAAGGTCAAGGTCAAGAACACTGCTGCAGACATGACTCATGTGACTCATTCCACTGGATGCTACAGAAACAGCCATGTCCATAAAGCTATCACTTGCCAATTAGGGGGAAAGGGCCATCATTCAATTCTGCCTTTCCCCTGAGTCCTGATAGTTTTCTGATCCACATTTATCAAATTCATGTATGAATGAGAATAATGTACAATGCTTTAGGTTGTGGAACCATAGCAGACTTACTTGTGAAAAATATAGTCTTGTATTTCAGGATTGGAAGCCACAAAGAACAACAGAACAGTTCAGGCAGGACAACTGAGTGTCTAAATCTATCTGGAAATAGAGGAGGAATGAAACACACAAAAACTATTCATGTTTCCCAGAAATAGTGTTGTATCTTTATCCCTCTCATATCTATTTTGTTAAGATTTGTATTCAGAATTTCACTGATTTTTTAATGCTTCCTCATGTCTGAATGTAAAGTCACTTTTTTCATTTGTCAACACTCAGTGTCATCCAATCAAAATCAAAAGTGAGATCGCAGTGGTTTTCCAAGTAAATGTCAGACATAACTTTCAAATGTACCCAGGAACCTAGCAGAAACATCATCAAATAGACCAAGCCTATATGAGCAACTGAATTTAATTCAACAAATATTGACTGAGGGTCTACTATGTGCCAGAGGTTGGGCTAGACACTTGGGATATAAAAAGACCCAATCTGGGACTTCCCTGGTGGTCCAGTAGTTAAGACACCAGGTTTCCACTGCAGGGGGAATGAGTTCGATCCCTGGTCGGGAAACTAAGATCCCACAAGCCATGCAGTGCAGATAAAAAATAGAAAGAAAAAAAAGACCCAGTCCTTTCAGGAGCATTCAGACTTGTGTCAAAGATTTGCATTACCAGTGAACTCTTCTGAGATTTTGTGCGAACATCCGTGAAGTCTCAACTTCTGGAGAACAGCATAAGATCATACAGATGAGCTTGGAAGGCAAAAGTGGTCCCAGTCTTGATTCTGTCACTAACCTATTCTGTGATTTCAGGCAAGTTACTCTCTACAAAATTATTTCCAGAAAATAATGCTTTTGTTATGGTCCAGGAAGATTCCTCATGCTGCAGGGCAGCTAAGCCCGTGCATCACAACTACTGAGGCCCACACGCCTAAAGCCTGTGCTCCACTGTAAGAGAAGCCACCGCAATGAGAAGCCTGTGCACAGCAATAAAGAGTAGCACCTGCTTATCTCAGCTAGGGAAAGCTCATGCTCAGCAACGAAGACTCAGTGCAGCCAAAAATAAACTAATTAATTTTTTAAAAGCTTCAAAAAAATAAAAGAGATTGCATACAAAAAGCACCCAGCACTCTGTCTGGTATGTGGTAGGCTTTTAATAGATGCAAGTTCTCTCCTCTTAAATTATCAGACACTTCACAAATAGCCATTCACACATGGGTAAGAATGTGGATAACATATGGGGAATAATGTAGTAAAGAATGCTAGTGATCTTACACTGGGAAGTTAGACTCACTCCTGTATTTTTTTACCTGTTTATTGGCAAAATTGTTAAAAAAAAAAAACAAAAAACTATCTCGTGAAACCTATAGCCTACTTTTCTGTTTAGTCCTCTACATTCTAGAATAGAAGTTAATGTATCTTTTGTTAGCAGTTTTGTCAGAAATTTCTGTAAAGGAAACAGCTCCAAAGAACAAAAATGAGAGTCATTTATATACATTGCATCTATGCCACTAAAGTCCCACATCCAGCTAGTGATGGCTCTAGTCCTCTGTGTCAGTCCCCAAAAGTTTTCTGGGCTTTCATGGGCTTTGCAGGAGCAGTCATGGACTGGTGCCTCCAGGCACACTTGGTTCACTCACTTACACACCTCCAAACGTGTTCTCAGCTAAAGCTTATTGTCTGTCCCAGAGCAGGCCAGAAAACAGAGGCATTTCCTAATAACATGACAAAGAAGGGAGAAGACTCCATCCTGCCTCCATAGGAATGTAATGGACAAACATTAGAATAATGACTAAACAAGGAGCTTTTAGCTATGAAACAGTATATGATGGTCTTTTTTTTTTTCAAGTAAGTCAGAGAGATTATTAGAAAAAAATTTTCAAGTTTTAGCTGATATGGTTTGATGATGCATGATTGCCTTGCTCAGTCATCTAAGGAACGGTGTATCTTTGATTCACTTCCCTGAAATACTTTAAATTCTAGTATTGTAAGTGCTGATTTAATCTCCAGTAATTTTTTCCTTTTAGGGAAGTGGTCTGATGGAGTTTCAAAAGTGTGGGCTTTGAAGGCAAACCAGAATTCAAACTCCTTTATCATTTGATATTTAACCTCAGGCAGACGACTTCACCTCTCTGTGCCCCCATTTCCTCATGTGTAAAATGGGAGTAACACCTACCTCCCAGGGCAGTGTGAGGTCAAAATTAGAAGACATACATAAACATATAGCACAGTTTCTAGCAGAAAGAGGATACTCAACAGATAGTTATTGTTCATTTAAAGAACAAAAATTTACAAAGTGGGAGTTGGAGTATGACTTTCGGTTTCTCTAGTTGTACATTTTTTGTGCAAAAGAAAACACAAGATCCATTAATTGACATTGAGCATGATTATATTTACAGGTGACCAGTATGACTATAAAACAATCCTTATAATATGGACAAAATGTTGTAAAAAATGACTATAAAAGAAGACAATGTCCCTAGGGTACTAATGATAGAAGACCAGGGACATTTAAATAAGTGTTAGTTGCTAAATTGTGTCCAACTCTTTGCGACCCTGTGGACTGTAGCCTGTCAGGCTCCTCTGTCCATGGGATTCTCCAGGCAAGAATACTGGAGTGGGTTGCCATTTCCTTCTCCAGGGGATCTTCCTGACCCAGGGATGGAATTAGGGTCTCCTGTATTGTAGGTAGATTCTTCACTATCTGAGCCACTGGAAAGCAGAACTGTCTTTTCTGTATGTAAAGTAAAATGCTCCTCAGCCTAGCCAAAGAGAACCAATCTGTCAAGGCTTTCCTAGAGGTAGTGATAATACAACCCCAGTTATTTGGTTAACAAACAAAACTTGATATCCTGTCAAGTTTTCATGAATTCCATTCATACCCTATAAATCCTATCCGCAGACATTTCCAGTGGCCCTTCCCCCTGTAATATTAGATCCTTTCTGGCCAATGACAGCAAACATGGAGAATCCAGGGGAGTCTCTGTAAATAGATGATCCTAAAATAGATTCTGTTCTCCCAAATTATGCTTGACAATGAATATGCTAAAAGGTGTTTATTAAGTATTCCTTGGGGTGGGGGTAGGGGGTGTTGGGAATGGCTTCTGGGACTTCCCTGGCGGTCCAGTGGTTAAGATTCCATGTTTCCCCTGCAGGGGGCACTGGTTCAATCCCTGCTCAGGAAATAAGAGCTCATAGGGCTTCCCTGGTGGCTCAGATGGTAAAGAATCTGCTACAAGGCAGGAGACTCCGTGTTTGATCCCTGGATAGGGAAGAGCCTTTGGACAAGGGAATGGCTACCCATTCTTGCCTGCAGAACATGACTGAGTAACTAACACACAAGCTGTGCTAGGTGGTCAAAATTAAAAAAATTTTAAATGGCTTCATAACCAAAGAAGTTTGAGAAGCAATGAATTAAACACCCAAGTTCCTCTCCTGCATGCTTCTCAGAACCTCCCATATACTAAGGCACAGCTCCACGACAACAATATAAATGATATTGTTCAGATCTAATTTTGGTTTCACATCATCAAGGATTCCTTGACCACATCAACCCAGAATGATCTCCCCATTTATCATTTGCTTTAGTTTTGTTAGTGATTATTAGTTATTTATTATTATTGATGTGTGTATGTCTTTTCTGCCCAACTTGAGATATAATATAACATTGTGGCTAACTTGTTTGAGCTTGTGGCTTGAATTTACCACTTACTAGGTGTCTGACAACAAAGGTCCAACAAAGGTTCATCTACTCAAAGCTGTGGTTTTTCTAGTAGTTGTGTATGGCTGTGAGAGTTGGATCATAAATAAACCTGAGCACCGAAGAATTGATGGTTTTGAACTGTAGTGTTGGAGAAGACTCTGAAGAGTCCCTTGGACTGCAAGGAGATCCAACCAGTCAATCCTAAAGGAAATCAGTCATGAATATTCATTGCAAGGACAGGTGCTGAAGCTGAAACTCTAATATTTTGGCCACCTGATGCGAAGAACTGACTCATTGGAAAAGACCCTGATGCTGGGAAAGATTGAAGGCAGGAGGAAAAGGGGACGACAGAAGATGAGATGGTTGAATGGCATCACTGACTTGATGGACATGGGTTTGAGCAGACTCTGGAGTTGGTGATGGACAGGGAAGCCTGGTGTGCTACAGTCCATGGGGTTGCAAAGAGTCGGACACAACTGAGTGACTGAACTGACTGAGATGTCTGACCTCAGGCAAGTTTCTAAACATTTTTTGCCTTGGTTTCTTCATTGGTAAAATAATGATTAAAAAAATATTACCTATTTCATAGAGCTTTTGAAGATGGAAAGAGTTCATGCATATAAAACACTTGAAAGCCTGGCAGACAGAAAGCACTCACTAAATATTAGCAAGAACCAACATGTCCCTCACCCCTTGACCCATGAGCTTCTTGATAACAGGAGTAGCTATCTTTTCTAGCATATTCTCCAAAGTGTAGTACGGAAAGCACAAAACAAATACTTCTTAAATGAAAGAACATAATTTTGATTGATAAATTGAAAATCATATTAGAACAATAATGTGAGTATTTAAATCCGATCAAACATGTTCCAACTGGAACACTAAGTGTCCTATAATTTGAATATCTATGTTGCTTTTCAATTTTGCTGTATTTCTATCCAGTAGACTTACATTGTCTCTAAGAAAAAGATTTAGGAAGACAACATGTTTTCTCCTCCCAGTTTATGAGCCTACTCTTTTGAGTGGTGACAGCAAAGATAATTCCCCTAAAAAAGTTGATGCCCAAAGATTTCTAGTTTTTTTCTTTCATCCAAATAGAAGAGAAACCTACAGGACCACTAAACTGCTTCCTTTGCAGAGCTAATAAAAGTCCCCTGTTGTAACAGACAATCCAAGAAAAAGGAAGACATAAATCCCAACACTCATCTTTAAAAAGGAACACAAGAGCAGCAGCTGAATCTCCTATTTTATCTTTGTTTCAAGCACTTGCAATCCCATATTACCAACTCCTGCTTTCTCTTCCCAGGAAGCAATTACATGTGCATTTTTTAAGTTGTCAGCAAAGTAAAGCCTAAGGGATCAAAATGAAGGGTCATTTCTTAGGGTTATTTATCCCTTCCCACTTCCCACTGTTTTATTTTTGTTTGGACCTTTCTAAGTAAAGAGTCAGACTTGACATGTGAATGGACTTTCATTCACACTTGAAAAAAAATAACTTACAAAGGAAAATAAAATGCCAAGTGTCATGTATTAGCATAAGTGAGAAATGTGTTCTAGAATTACAAACGACTTTTCAAGTGTTAACCTGACTGACTTGGGGAAGAACAAAAAGTTCAGATGGATCTTTCAATCCTTGGGTTATGTAACATGCTGTGAAATAGTTCTTAGATGCTTCTACTAGTTTTCCTTTTTCCTTTTCGTTTTTTAAATTGGAATATAATTGCTTTGGGCTTCCCAGGTGGCTCATTGGTAGAGAATCTGCCTGCCAGTGCAGGAGACACAGGAGACGTAGTTTTGATCCTTGGGTCAGAAAGACCCAAGGAGAAGAAAATGGAAACTCACTCCAGTATTCTTGTCTGAGAAATCCCATGGACAGAGGAGCCTGGCAGGCTATAGTCCATAGGGTTGCAAAGTGTCAGACACAACTGAGCACACACACGCACATAATTGCTTTACAATGTTGTGTTAGTTTCTGCTATACTACAAAGTGAATCAGCTATATGTATACATATGTCCCCTCCCTCTTGGACCTTCCACCTCAAACCCTTCATCCCACCCATCTAACTCATCTCAGAGCACCAAGTTGAGCTTCCTTTGCTTTATATCAGGTTCCTGCCAGCTATTTTACACACAGTAGTGTATATATCGGAGAAGGCAATGGCACCCCACTCCAGTACTCTTGCCTGGAAAATCCCATGGATGAAGGAGCCTGGTGGGCTACAGTCTATGGGGTCGCTAGGAGTCAGACACGACTGAGCGATTTCACTTTCCCTTTTCCCTTTCATGCACTGGAGAAGGAAATGGCAACCCACTCCAGTATTCTTGCCTGGAGAATCCCAGGGATGGCGCAGCCTTGTGGGCTGCCGTCTATGGGGTCGCTCAGAGTCGGACACGACTGAAGCAACTTAGCAGCAGCAGCAGCAGTGTATATATGTCAATCCTAACCTCCCAATTTGTCCCATCCTCCTCTTACCACTTGTAGAAAGTGATCTCAGAGGCTTAATTTTGTTTCAGAAACAATAGTAATAAAGCCTATGCTGCAACTTTGGAGTGAGGATTAGAGCTAATATACTCGCAGTGCTTTGTACAGTATTTTGTATATTATTGACATTTAATAGTCGTGTCCAACTCTTGGCGACCTGTCCATGGGATTTTCTGGGCAAGAATACTGGAGTGGGTTGCCATTTCCTTCTCCAGGCAATCTTCCCAACCCAGGGGTCAAACTAGGGTCTCCTGCATCACAGGCAGATTCTTTACCACTGAGCCACCAGGAAAGCACCCTTTTTAATTCTTCTAACTCAGATGAGGCTGGCGATGGAGACAGGAGGCCCGGAGGAGAAATGGTGAGGGAAGTGAGCTTGTATTGATTTTTCTTTAACATTCGAAGTAAAATAAGCTTTTAAGAAGAATAACCAAGCTGAAACCAAGGTACTCCTCCCCTTCTGTATCAGTGTCGTGAGGCTGCTCTAACAGATCACCAAAAACTGAGTGGCTTCACACCACGAAACTCGATTCTCTCCCAGATATGGAGGCTGAAGTCTTAAACCAAGGTGCCAGCAGAGCCATGCTCCCTCCAAAGGCTCCAGGGAAGAAGCCTTTCTTGCCTCTTCTAGTGTCTGGGAATTTCCAGGTATTCCTTGGGAAACCAGTCATGCGGTCAGGATCCACCCTAATCTAGTCCGACCCCATCTTAACTAGTTACATCTACAAGAATTATTTCCAAGGAAAGTCACATTCTGAGATTCTAAGTGGACAAGAATATTGTAAGGATGGGAGTTCTATTCAGTTCAGTACAGCTTGACACTATGCACCAATCCACTCTGTGCCTTACCTCCATGGCATCAACCCCATCACTCACACACCCACACACACACACACACACACACACACACACACACACAGTACATACACATCTTCCAGATTCCCCCTGAGTAAGGCTACTGGGACAGATTGCTTTAGGTTTGAGATAGGGTTGTTTTGCATATTTGGAGGGAAAGTCTGGAGAAAAATCTTACAGGAAGGAAGATTGAAAGCACATCTTTGTGTCTTTCTCCTATCTTCCTCACTTACTAATTCAGATCTGTCTCAGAAAAACACAAAAATTCTTGAAAATCTCTCTGGAATCTGCCATCTGGAGATGACAATGTGCATCTTATTCCACATTTCAGCTTCTTCACTCTCTCATCATCACTAATGTTCCAGACACTCCAATCCATTTATTCACTAGTATTTTGGAAGCAAAGCAACAGATGCAGGAGGGTTGGCCACAGGAATGAGTAGCTTCAGGACGTGGAGGAGAAGGTAGACGAAGAACAAAAAGGACCCAGTGGCCGATGAGTTATCAACTTCATGCTGAAGTCATGACACTCAAAATGAAGGCAGGACTTGGGGTGAGAAGCCCGGGGCCTCTCCAGTAACTGAAACAGAGAATATGGAACATCAAACGATGGCAGAGAAAAGGGGGTGGTGCTACTACATGACAGGAACCCCAGGAAAATGAGTTTTAGCGTTTTGGATATCTCGGTGAAGGTAGAGGACTAGTGGTCTAGAAGCAGCAGTAAGAGGTAAGAGGACACCAATCCTATTTCCCAATCCTGACATGAAGGACAGTTGGTGATAAATGGCCTCCATTTGAGAGGCATCTTGAAAGCAGGGTCTTTGTGGGGGGGCAGTTTTCTATTGAAGCATGAAAGATAGAGGAATGTCAGTTGTGGAGATAGGAGGTGTAATTGTATGTCTATCCTGTTCTAGGAGCTCCAGAGAATGTAATACAAGGATCAGAAAGAAAGACTCTGGTGAAGGTTAGATTAGAATAACATGGAGTATGAAGCTATAGAAGAAGACAATGAATGGAGGAAGCATTATTCTTAGGTGGTGAACCAGGTGGGGGATGGTGGGTTATGCTGGGCATTTGATTGCCCAGAAAACTAGTCCCAACATTCCCTCTCTGGCTGGAAGGAGATGTTCAGGGATTTACAAAGTTCTCCTAGATGCACTTTCAAGCTGTGGGGAAAAGAGGAACCCTAGCTCTTGAAAGAAGTGACTTATGGTTTGGCTTGACTGTGATGGGCCCAAGGAGGTTCTGGGCATCAGTAATTTGCACTTGCCCCCAGAGAGTGGTGAGGGGCTCCCAACCCAGACAGCCTTGGCTGGGAGGGGTGATGGGAGCAGGCTCTTTGAGAAGCAGCAATACCCAGAAGATCTCAGCATACAACCAGCTCAGCTTCTCCTTTGGGGACTCCAAGCCCAGCAATACTACTGTTCTAGATTCTGTGTGCAGTCTAGAGGCAGAGATAGGGTCTGTAGCTAACATTTTTTAAGTGTCCTTTGTACTGTGTCTGCAGAGGTCAACTGTGAGCCCAGGTAGCTAGCTATAACAGGAAGGCTCATCAAATATGCCAGTTTTCTGGATGAAATGGAAATATAATAAGTCTGAAAAATGGAAATTTACCCCTGACCAACCAAATGGGCTACTCTTTAATAATGGAGAACATTATGTAGCAGCAAAGACTAAAACTGGATACTAAAAGGTAAATGATTTTTGATAACTATTTCTAATTACACATTGGAAATGCAAGCAATCTCTTTGTAAAGTATAAATCAAGCAACATCCAGAATTTAATCTCAATTCTAACTCAGTTCATGGAGAAAAAGAGGCCCAGAAATCAGCAAGAAAAAATGGCTTCACTCAAGCCCTCTTATATCTAATCAGAGTTGGCTCTCAAAAAGCATTGGAGAACACGGAGAGAAAGAGATCACTTAGACACCATTGTGTAGTGATTTCTTATTAACATTTAATTTAAGAAAGAGACCATTCTAAGAATTTGAGAACTTTCTAGAAAATAAAATATATCTTTTTCCCTGAAAGTGACCTTGCTGTCCTGAAGCCTCCAAGCCTTCCTGGAATTTTTATTTAGAATTCTAGAGAGTTCAGTAAAGATTTTTAAAGGCAACCCCATCTTCTGCTAACATGATGTGCAGAGGCCTTCTTCCTCCTAGAATTACAGGATCTATAATCCAATATTCTTTAGAAATGAAGAGGTTATTCTTCAAATGAAGAGGCAATTCTACTACCAACAGGCACCAATTTCAACTGGAATGTAATTTCAAAATCAAGACCCAAGTCTTTAAATATTACACTGAAACGCACGATGTATTGAAGTTGTACTAGGACATTGGTTAGTCCAAGAAAGAGTTGGTAGAAAAATAGAGGATGGCTTGGTTTAAGTGGTCGCTACAACTTCTCAGAGATTCACCCAAAGCATGCAATATTTGGGATGTTACTCTTCTCTTCCCCTCAAACCTCTACCTCCACTATGATTAACCAGCAGTTGTCTACTAAGCCACTGATTTCTAGTGGTGATCAGTGGAGAAACAGCATAGAAGAGTGGTTACAGAAAGATTGCTTGAACTGGAATTCTGGCTCAGCCACTTAGTAGCTGTTTACCCCTTGGAGGGTTTCTCAGTCTCTTTGTGTCCCTGTTACATCAATGAGGTAATAATAGCACCACTCATGGGGTTCTTACAAGGATCAAATGATTTGGAACAGTGTGGCCACATAGTAGCAGCTTAATAAGTTTTTAAATTGCTAAATGGTCATATGAACAGGTAACATGAAAATATACTCTCCTGATTTTTCTCACCTTGCTCAGAATTCAAGGAGGGTTTACTCTAGGCAATATTGTCAGTATATATTTCAGTTTTTGCTTCCATGGTAGCTGTTGCAAGATTGCTGTCATAACTTTGGAGGTCATGTTCCCAGACACAGTGTTCCCTGAAACTGTCTCATTCACCAATTCAAGCCCAGAATATATCCACACTTCTAGCAGATAATAGGTCCTTCAAGAATGATTGTACAACAAAATGAACCTTAGATGAAATAGTTATAGAAGACTTAAGGCTATCAAAATGAGAGAGAATGCAAAAAATGGAAATATCCAGGAGCGGCCAATCAAAGAGTGGGCAGAATGGCCTGTAAACCAACACCTGGGAAGTGGAACTCCAGTTCATCTTTCCAATATCTTCTACCCAATCATGGTGTGTCCACCATCATTTGTCCATGCTGGTAAAGAATAATAACTAAGCTGCTTAAAATAGAGGCATGGAAGTTACTAAGGAGACTTCTCTGGCAGTCTACTGATTAAGACTCCATGCTCGGCCCTAGGGATAAAGAACCTGCCTGACAGTGCAGGAGATGTAAGAGATGTGGGTTCAGTCCCTAGGTTGGGAAGGTTTCCTGGAGGAGGGCATGGCAACCCACTCCAATATTCTTGCCCGGAGATTCACATAGACTGAGGAGCCTGGCAGGCTACAGTCTACAGGGTCACAAAGAGTCGTACAAAACTGAAGCAACTTAGCATGCACACATGTTTACACTGCAAGGGGTGCAGTTTGGTCCCTGGTTGGGGATCTAAGATCTCACATGCCGAGGAGCATGGCCAAAAGATTTTTTTTTTAAGTTACTGGGAATAAATGAGACAAACTTCCAACATCTTCATGAGATGGGAGCAAAAGCACATTTGGAAGAGTCCCAAACAAGGCAGACAGCAACTGCCAAGGAGAATGACGCTCTCTCTGTCTTAATGAGGACTCTCTGCTTTCATTGGCAGAGGTACTCTTCACAAAGCTCCAAGAAGAATTCCTTCATCTATTCTCCAGTTCTCGCCTCATGCTCTTCCCTGATTTCTTCTCCACTTCCTAAAAATTTTCTGTGTGTGGTCATATTTCAGACTTTTTAAAATTGAAGTATAGTTGATTTACAATATTTTCTTAGTTTCAGGTATATCCGAATTTGTTTAAATGCCTTTTTTTTATCTTAAGAACTTTTGCATCTCAATACTGCAAGTATTCATTTCCCAATCATGTAGAAAATACATAAAGGAAGAATAACCACCAGAGGCTTGCACAACTTATGGAAAGGAAAATGACAAAGAATTACTTCCTAAACCAGATTCAATGGGACTCCAGGGGTTGTTCACTGTCTTGGGTTAAATAAACTATGTTGACTTAGGGAATCATAAGAGCTTATCAAAACATAATCAGAAATAACAATTTAGGCATAGAAACATTAGAAAACTTACCTTTTCCTCATTCAGGAAACTGAGACCCTTTTCTCTTCTTATATCTATTTTATGATAGCTGGCACAGATCAATTAAGGTTGCAATAAAACTAGAATCTTATTATTCAAAAATTGCTTCAGGGGGACTTCCTTGGCAGTCAGTGGTTAAGACTTTGCCTTCCAATACAGGGGTGAGGGTTCGATCTCTGGTTGGAGAGCTAAGACCCCACGTGCCTCATGGCCAAAAAACACAAAACGTAAAAAAAAAAAAAAGAAACGACATTATAACAAATTCAATAAAGACTTTAATAATGGTCCGCATCAAAAGAAAAACAACTTTAAAAACAAAACAAAAACCTCCTCAGGGACTTCCCTGGTGGTCCAGTGGATAAGACTGGACTCCATGCTCCCAATGCAGGGGGCCCAGGTTCAATCCTAGTCAGGGAACTAGATCCTGCAGGCTACAACTAAGATCCAAGGCAGCCAGAGAAAAAAAAAACCTCCCCAAAAGATCCCAAAGCTCTATCTGCACTTCTCATGAACTCTCAAAAATCACTGTAGTCTGACTTCTATCTTAAAAGTGCTCATGAAACTTATCTTTCCAAATTCAGATGGCATAACTATTCTTATCTCACATGTCATGATTATTTGCAACTCACTATTTCTTCCTTTGAACACTCTTTTTTGCATCATATTCTCTTGATTTCGCTCTCTGCATCTACTAACCATTCCTTTGTAAAGTGACCATCCCTTTTTGTCCAGGAGTCTCCTAATTTTAAGGGGCTTCCCTGATAGCTCAGTTGGTAAAGAATGTGGGAGACCTTGGTTTGACTCCTGGGTCAGGAAGATCCGCTGGAGAAGGGAAAGGCTATCCACTGCAGTATTCTGGGCTGGAGAATTCCATGGACTGTATAGTCCATGGGGTCACAAAGAGTCGGACATTTTCACTTTCTCCTAGTTTTAGCACTGAAAATGTCACATATCAAAAAACCCCTCACACCAGAGCAAACCCAGTCTTAAGTCTCCTTTGAAGTCTCCGAGTCTTCCACTCACTACTAAAACGCCAGTGTCCCAAGAGTGCCATCCTTGGCCTTCTGACCCTTTCATCTATACAGTCTCATTGGTGACCTTATTCAACTCAAGGCTTTAAAAACTATTGATACATTTGGATGGTGGTTACCAAATCCATACCTCCTCCAAACCCAAACTGCCAATATAGCCTAATGTATCAAAACAGAATACATCTTCTCCATAAAATTGGCTCCTTATTTGCCATCTTGGTAAATGAGCAAGGTGTCCATCTACCTAGTCATCCAAAGCAAAACAAATATGGAAGCCTCTGATAATTCCTCTTTCTCTCTCACCCCTATTGATTCTACCTTCTAGATATTTATTCTCTGTTCTTCTCCATTTTCCATATAAAGCTTTTGTTCAGGCTCCCTAATTCCCCATCTGAAATATTACAGTCCAGTCTGTCAATACAATTGTCTTTCTAAAATACTAAGCTAACTAACCTTTTGGCAGTCATTTAATGGTCTCCCCTGTGACTTTTCAAAGAAAAATCCAACTCTTTTTTTTAAAAAATAATTATGTATTTGCCTGTGCCAGGTCTTAGTTGCAGCATGTGGGATCTAGCTCCCCGACCAGGAATCAAATCCGGGCCCTCTCCATTGGGAGAATGGAGTTTAGCCACTGGGCCACCAGAGAAGTCCCCAAATCTCAACTCTTTAGAATACTAAGGTCTTCATACTGTGAACTCTGCCCATCTCTACAGCCTTCTCACAGTCACTGTCCCACCCTCCCTCTTGCCCACCCCCCAACACGGTCTTGAGTCCAATCATTGCAGATGCTTGCTGATTTCTGAAGACCACATGTCATTTCTCACCTATGAGCCCTCCCACCTGCAGTTTCCTCCATTGGGAATGCTCATTCTCCACCTCACCCTTTTTGGACCAATTGAAACAATTCTGTTTGATTGGCTGCCCTCCATCAGACAACTATCCCACCCTCTACCATGGCACTTACAATTCAGTTTTCTCACCACTGGCAATGTGTATGTTTCACTGACTGGACTTTGAGCAATTTAGGAATATAGTCTGCATGTTATTTGCTGTTATAAAACCCAACATCTAAAACAACTGTGCTCAATAAAAGCTTATCAATGAAGAGGCAAATGATTTAATACCCAGAAACAAGATGAGCTGGCTTTAATGGCTTCATGAGCTTTATTCCTTTAATTTGGTGCTTCCATATTTGTCCACATTTCAGAAGTCAAAGAACTTTCTGAAGTTGTAAGGAGACCAAGTTTCCCACCAATGAGAAAAGGTAAGTGCCAGAA
Organism: Giraffa tippelskirchi; assembly: GCF_054371585.1. NCBI lineage: Eukaryota > Metazoa > Chordata > Mammalia > Artiodactyla > Giraffidae > Giraffa > Giraffa tippelskirchi. Next base: position 138,224,477 of record NC_137283.1, read on the forward strand.
CTTAATTGAAAATATCTATGAATTTATAAATGGGTGGTGAGGATATTTACAAGAGCTTGGTCAGTAAATAGTAAAACAATAAAGCAATCATTGTATGACTGTGTGTGCTTAGTCACTCAGTCGAGTCTTACTCTTTGCAACCCCATGGACTGTAGCCCACCAGTCTTCTCTGTCCACGTGAGAATACTGGCAATTCCAAGTAAGAATACTGGAGTGGGTAGCCATTCCCTTCTCCAGGGGATCTTCCTGACCCAGGGATCGAACCTGGGTATGCTGCATTGCAGGTGGATTCTTTACCGTCTGAGCCATAAGGGAAGCCCTGTATGACAGTAGGGACTGCCAAAAAGCCACAACAAGCCCAACTTGAAAGTCTAACCATGTTCAAAGGGCAATGGTCCCACTGGAGTGCTCAGGACATTGTGTGATTATACTTAGGACATCTGGCTACACTTTCTAGTTGTGTCTTTCTCTCTGCCTTTTCACCTCTCAAGCCTCTCTCATTTGTCAGATACCCTGAGAACTAGTTTTGCCCACTGACTAGTTGTCTGTTAATTCTGGTCGTGGCTGTGATGCAGTCATTAGTTCTATTTGGGAAGCTCAGCTCTACAAACGCTCCCTTTACCTGGAAACTTCTGTAGTTTCTATATGTGTGTGTGCATGCTAAATCGCTTCAGTCATGTCTGACTCTGTGCGACACTGTGGACTATAGCCCACAACGCTCCTCTGTCCATGGGATTCTCCAGGCAAGAATACTGGCATGGGTTGTCATGCCCTCCTCCAGGGTATCTTCCCAACCCAGGGATCAAACCCGAATCTCCTGCATTGGCAGACGGATTCTTTAACACTAGCACTACCTGGGAAGTCTTATTACCAACTAGGCCTAGTTTTCATGATTATATGATAATGCATTATCTCTTTTGCAAAATGTGCTTCATAAATACAGATTTCCCTCACAGAGAATTTCTTGTATATTTCCTCTGCTTTGCTGACCTCTGGTCTGTTTTGGATTCTCAGATTGGTAGCTTGGCTAAACCTCATCCCATGGCCACCCTCCTTCCATCAACTGCTGAGAGCTCCAACTAATGAGGCCTTATAACAGATGATGCATTCCAATTTCCCCTTGTCAGTTCTTATGTTCCTATGGTAACAAAAATATCTTGATTTCTTTCTCTTTGCTTTATCTTTTAGGAGGTTTAGGGGTGAATCGCAATCAACATGAGTTCACTCTTTTCCCTTTAACAGGGCGCCTTTTTGATTTAAGCTTTGCTCCAGAAAAATAGAGAATAAGAGCTGGTAGGGATTGGGAGGCAGGCCTGAGAAGATGGGGTAAGGAAGAGCAGTGTGATGGATGGAGAGCCCTGGAGAAGACTGGCCATCTTGGTCACAGTTGTCTGTTGGGGTATGCAGAGAGTGGCAGGGTGATCAACACTTCTTGCTTCACCCAGATCTGTCTTCATTTCAAAATGGAAAGTCCCACCTTCTGGGAATCCCCTCAGTGTCAGGAAGACCTAGATGATTCATAGCCACCTTTTCTGTTTACTTGAGCCTTTTGAAATTGCCTTCTTGGAGGGAGTGGAGTCAAAAAGGGGGTAGAATGAAATATAATTGTTATGGTTCTACCTCATACTTCAGGGCTTCCCTGGTGGCTCAGGGGTAAAGAATCTGCCTACAATGCCACAGACACAGGTTCGATCCCCTGTGTTGCAAGATCCTCTGGAGAAGGAAATGGCAGCCCGCTCCAGTGTTCTTGCCTAGGAAATCCCATGGACAGAGGAGCCTGGCGGGCTACAGTCCATGGGGTTGCAAGAGTTGGACACTACTTAGCAACTAAACAATAGCACCACCTCATACTTCATATCGCAATTTGGAGGACAAATACAACTGTGTCCATGAGAATACTTAGTAAACAGTAGAGAGCTCATAAATAGAATCATCATCATTATTATTATAAATGTCCCTTTATTGTCAATAGCTTCCCTTGTGGCTCAGCTGGTAAAGAATCTGCCCGCAATGCAGGAGACATGGGTTCGATCCCTGAGTTGGGAAGATCCTCTGGAGAAGGGAAAGGCTACCCACTCCAGTATTCTGGCCTGGAGAATTCCATGGACTATACAGTCCATGGTGTTGCAAAGTGTCGGACACGACTGAGCGACTTTTACTCACTTCACGTTGTCAGTAGCAAAGTAGACACAGCATTGGAGTGACCAAAGTCCTCATTCAGCGTGGAACTCTGGTTTTGTAATATTTTTTAAACTTCCAAGAAAACGACTACTCTTTTAAATTCTCTCACGTAAAATCCTGCCCGGGATTAACAATCCTTCTGACATCTACCAGAGGGTCAGATAGCAAACCAACAAAACCAAACAGCTTTGACATCTAGTTTGCTTTTAAGACAAGAACACATTTCTAAAATCGCAACTTGGGTATGTATCACAATGGAAATAAATAAACACATTCAGCAAAAGACTAGTGAAACCAGAAACAAACCACAGAAATGACCCTACTGAGGTCACTGGGAAATATTTGGGGGGCATAGAAAGAAATGAGACCATATTAACTTGGTGCCCATTCAGAAATTCTTGTGTAATTAATTGGGTGGGAAATGTAATGATACGCTTCAGTCCCATACACATCTCAGAGACAGGCAGAAACATAGGGGACAGAGCTCCATTCCTTAAAAGAACGCAGGAGGAGTAAGAAATGAAAGCACCACAGAAAGGACACAATCTATCTTCAGGGCCAGACATGAGCTCAGACGGCGAGAGCAATTTAGAGCTATTGAAACAGGCCCCTCTGGCCAAAGGCAGCTCTGTGAACCTTCTCTGACTTCACGGAACACTCACAGGCAATCTATAACAAGTACACAGCCTCTAGGAAACCTGAGCGCTTCAAACACCCGCACTGATTTTACAAAAATGACATAAACAAAAACTACCAACAGAAGCCCAGGGCCCCAAGGGGTTATTGCCAGCCACACCGTAATGAGAAGGTAACCTACATACTCACCGTCTCTATGTGGAGAAAAGAACTGACCCTGCTCCTGGGCCTTGTTTTGGCTATTTGAATTACATTATGTGAACTGATGTGTTAATTTGCAAATAATGCCTTTGTTCCCTTTGTAACACTGAAAATTGTCATCACCTTTAGGAAGACCAACTTTTCTCAACCTCTGACAGAGCAGCAAACTGTTTCATACACATGCAGCCTTCAGCTAACTTTGGGAGTTGGTACTGCTGCCAAAACCCTTTTAGAACATGGAAAGTGAGGTCAAGAGCCAGGCCAATGAGTCAGTGAGTGAGGACACCTGCTCCTCCCTCTCCACCACTTGTCTGCCTGTGGCAGTACCCTGGCAAGGCCCCTGCAACTGGATCTGGGCTAAGGACTGTCCAGAGAGTGAGGCAGACAATTGCAATCACCCTATGCCCCAACCTCACACGGGCACATGCGCGCAAACACACACCACCAGAACTGTCCACACTGCTGGGGTCTATCTAAGAGGCAGAGAAGGACTTCACCTGGGAGATAGGACACAGCATCAGCCCAACGGATTGGCAGCCAATCCAGTGGCAAGTTATACAGGGAAACAGAGTGAGAATTCATCACAAAATTGACCTCACTGAAATCCAGTCACCTGCGTGTGTGTGTGTGTGATCAGTCACTTTAGTCATATCTGACGGAATTCCAGTTGAGCTATTTCAAATCCTAAAAGATGATGCTGTGAAAGTGCTGCACTCAATATGCCAGCAAATTTGGAAAACTCAGCAGTGGCCACAGGAGTGGAAAAGGTCAGTTTTCATTCCAATCCCAAACAAAGGCAATGCCAAAGAAATGCTCAAACTACCACACAACTGTACTCATTTCACATACTAGTAAAGTAATGCTCAAAATTCTCCAAGCCAGGCTTCAAAAATACGGGAACCATGAACTTCCAGATGTTCAAGCTGGTTTTAAAAAAGGCAGAGGAACCAGAGATAAAATTGCCAACATCCACTGGATCATCAAAAAAGCAAGAGAGTTCCAGAAAAACATCTATTTCTGCTTTATTGACTATGCCAAAGCCTTTGACTGTGTGGATCACAATAAACTGTGGAAAATTCTGAAAGAGATGGGAATATCAGACCACCTGACCTGCCTCTTGAGAAACCTGTATGCAGGGCAGGAAGCAACAGTTAGAACTGTCCATGGAACAAAAGGCTGGTTCCAAATAGGAAAAGGAGTACATCAAGGCTGTATATTGTCACCCTGCTTATTTAACTTATATGCAGAGTACATCATGAGAAACACTGAGATGGATGAAGCACAAGCTGGAATCAAGATTTTCTGGAGAAATATCAATAACCTCAGATATGCAGATGACACCACCCTTATGGCAGAAAGTGAAGAACTAAAGAGCCTCTTAATAAAAGTGAAAGAGGAGAGTGAAAAAGTTGGCTTAAAGCTCAACGTTCAGAAAACAAAGATCATGGCATCCGGTCCCATCACTTCATGGCAAATAGACAGGGAGACAATGGAAACAGTGGCAGACTTTATTTCGGGGGGCTCCAAAATCACTGCATAGGGTGACTGCAGCTATGAAATTAAAAGACGCTTACTCCTTGGAAGGAAAGTTATGATCAACCTAGACAGCATATTAAAAAGCAGAAACATTACTTTGCCAACACAGGTCGGTCTAATCAAGGCTATGGTTTTTCCAGTGGTCATGTATGGATGTGAGAGTTGAACTATAAAAAAAGCTGAGCACCAAAGAATTGATGCTTTTGAACTGTGGTGTTGGAGAAGATTCTTGAGAGTCCCTTGGACTGCAAGGAGATCCAACCAGTCCATCCTAAAGGAAATCGGTCCTGGGTGTTCATTGGAAGGACTGATGTTGAAGCTGAAACTCCAATAGTTTGGCCACCTGATGCAAAGAACCAACTCATTTGAAAAGAACCTGATGCTGGGAAAGATTGAGGGCAGGAGGAGAAGGGGATGACAGAGGATGTGATGGTTGAATGGCATCACAAACTCAATGGACATTAGTTTGGGTAAACTCCGGGAGTTGGTGATGGACAGGGAGGCCTAGCATGCTATAGTCCATGGGGTCACAAAGAGTTGGACACAACCGAGTGACTGAACTAAAGTGATTCTTTGCAACCCTATGGACTGTAGCCTGCCAGGCTCCTAGCTGCTTAAATCAAAAGGACCTAAAGTATGAAAGTGTTTCAGGCCTTACTGAGGTTCTCAGAGAGCCTGCCCAGAATTGCAGGAACAGCATGATGATGGCGATGATAATAGCAGCTAACATTTGTTCAGCACTTCTCAACATACTGTTTTAAGAGCTCTGTATGAATTCATTCACAACAGCCATGTGAATTGAGTGCTATGGATTCTTCTAGAGTGAGAAAACCAAAGATGAACCAAAGGGTTAAATCCTTGTCAGGGGCAGTGAAATAAGGCCAGCTGGCTCCAGAGCCTGACAGTATTGGACAGCCCTTCAGAAGCTCCCTGAAGAGTCCCCTTGCTTGAAGTCTCCAAAGCATGCAAATCTTTACATCGCCAGCCAGCTCTGGTCATGAACTTCTTTGGTGTGAATGGGGGTACTGTTACATATGCTTTTTTTGTCAGCAATCGCACTTCCAAAAATTAAATCCACAGATGTGCATATAGACATTTTTTGGTGCAAGGTTGTAGTCTATACAGGAATAACTCAAATTACCATCAAGAGATAACTAGCTAAATACAGGATTAACCACCCAGGGCTCTAGTCTATAAAACTGGCTCCTCTGCTCTGCCCCTCTGCCCCCTGCAGGCTTAGACAGTGCACCTGAAACTATCACAACATTGTTAATATATTATTGGCTATACTCCAATATAAAATAAAAAGTTTTTTAAAAATCCAGCTCCCAGCCTCCTACTGGAACATATGACTTCCCACATTACTTTAGCCTTCAAGCCTCAAAATCACCATCAATAAAATGGGAATGATAAAATAACTACCCTTTCAAAGGGTAGGTATACCTACCTAATTCAAAGTCATTTCAAACTTTAAATACGATGATAGATGTGAAAAGCACTCCATGACATTACATTATCCCACATGAACAAGGCTTATGCTGTTTCTGAAAATACAGAGACCTTCCCCCAAGTAACACAAATGACTAAAAGACTCAATTTTGAGATATCACGTAATTTAAAGCATGAGCAATTTACATGTTGTTAATAAACTTGAAACTATATATTGCCTTCTCATTTTTACTTTATTTCGATATGTATTTATAAGTAAAACCTAGTTTGAAGGAAAATGGGCTTCTTCTACCATAAATTTACTTGCGTGCTAAGTCGCTTCAGTCGTGTCCAGCTCTTTGTGACCTCATGGACTTTGCCTGCCAGGCTCCTCTGTCCATGAGATTCTCCAGGCAAGAATACTGGAGTGGGTTGCCATTCCCTTTTCCAGGGGGTTTTCCCAACCCAGGGATTCAACCCAGGTCCCCTGAATTGCAGGCAGATTCTTTACCATCTGAACCACCAAGAAGTCCCTCAAGTTTCCTTAAAGAGTGAAAAATAAAATTAATAGAACTTTGAAAGGAAGATTGTCTAAAGAAGAGGATAACGTCACTTTCTTGAAGTCACTTTTCAAAGTGCACCAGTGCTATAGGCTGCAGGCTGCCTTTAATGAAAAAATCAATGATATGTCCCTGAAAATTCCACATAGCTTAATCAGAATATTTCATCTTGTTCCTAAATGGAATCTTCTAAGTAAAAATTTTTTCACCTTTTTTTTTCATTATACTGAATGTAAATTCATTCATTATATTAAATGAGAAACTGCTGTGTCATTATCTACTGTTATTACTATAAATAAACTCACGAATCAATTGGAAATGGATATTCTAAATGAAATATAACTCAGTGTTCAAATCACATCACAGAGCCATCAGGCTGCAACCTATTAAGGGAAGCTCTGACCCAGATCCCACAGCCTCACAGTTTTTGACTCCAGGTAAAATAGCTCTCAGGGTTAGAAGCCTTTTCATAACTCAGAGCCTCCATCTGCTTTCCTTTAACTTCCACCTATGAGCTTGGCGCTTCCATCTGGAACAACACATAAGATGGGTCCCTGCCCATAACGGGCTTCCCTGGTGGCTCAGATGGTAAAGAATCTACCTGCAATGCAGGAGACCCAAGTTCGATCCCTGGGTTGGGAAGATCTCCTAGAGAAAAGAATGGCTACCAACTCAGTATTCTTGCCTTGAGAATCCTATGGACAGAGAGGAGCTTGGCAGGCTACAATCCATGGGGTTACAAAGAGTCCCAGCGTGACTGAACGACTAACACTTTCACTTTCACTCTCTACATGAAGAGATCTATCATGCTCTCTATCAATCTCCTCTTCCAGATTAAGTGCATCAGATTGGATAAACTCCTCCTTATAAAATAGGGCATCTGTTCACTAACCACCCAGGTCCAACTTCTCTGGATGGACTAATGGCAACAACAATCTCTAATGGATATGTTATTCCAAGTATCCCCTAAATTGTTCAATATACAGTAGAATCAGTAGATATTACTTCTACTACTGTAACTTAAATGTACATACAGTTTATTTATTTATTTGGGAGGAAATATTTGTTTAGGGATATTCATTTCATTCCAGGTATATTTTGAGTTTGTTCCCCTTATAGTTGGAAATTTTATGATTATATGAATCCCTTTAATTTTCTTCAGAAAACATCTTAGCATTTTATTAAAACTCACTTATCCCTAACATCCCTTTAGGTCAAAGAGAAAAGAATTACATGCAGCTAACTTCTAAGTGATCTCAAAAACTAAATTACAAATCTCTACAAAGAGCAGTATATTTCTGGAAAATGTTATGCAGTCAAAGCTAGAATGATTTTAGAGATTCAAAACATATTAGCTAAGTGTCTTGAAGATAGATTAACTGGGTCCTATACCAATCAGATAGATCTTAGTAACTGTTTTAGGTTAAACTTTCGATAATTATAAGTTAGGTTAAAAAAGAGTTGCAGTTGGAATGATCTTTAAAGTGTTTTAATTACATCTCAAGGACCTAGCATGGTACCTGGAAAATCAGACCTTATTCTCTTTGCCGAGGATACACCTATGAATAAAGCAATTCCTTACCGACATGCCACTTACATCTACACACACACTTGTAAGTATGTGTATGGTGGTAGTATACATCCATGAATTATTAAAACCAAAAACACAGAAATCAATGCGCCCCCCCCCACTTACCACCAAAAGAATAAACCAGTATGATACAGGTATAACTAGGGAATAGAAATGTTTCGTGGTTCACTGTCCTTAAGGGACCATTGATGCTCTATGAATTAATTGGGCAAGAGAAAATATTTCAGTCTTTTGAATAGAATAAGTACAAGCAAAAAAGTATCACCTTGGACTTGTCTAGCCAACCAAAGACTGTCAATGTACTTAGACATTTGTTCTTCTACAATAAGGGATAATATATTAGTGATATAACCTTTAAAATACATATTTTTGTTTTAGAGTTTTTCTGAAGTCTTCGTTTATGGAGAAGGAAATTGAGGCCAAAAGATATTAAAAGACTTGGTTAATATTTTTTCAACTTGTTTTATAGAAGCATAGTTGATGTACAAAGTTGTGTTAGTTTCTTCTATACAGCAAAGTGATTCAGATTATACATTCATATACATTCTTTCTCATACTCTTTTCTATTATGATTTATCACAGGATATGTATTGGGGTTTCCCTGATAGCTCAGCTGGTAAAGAATCTGCCTGCAATGCAGGAGACCTGGGTTCTATCCCTGGGCTGGGAAAATCCGCTAGAGAAGGGAAAGGTTACCCACTCCAGCATTCTGGCCTTGAGAATTCCATGGACTGTATAGTCCATGGGGTTGAAAACAGTCGGACACGACTGAGCGACTTTCACTTTCACAGGATATAGAATATGGTTCCCTGTGCTATGTACAGTAGGACTTTGTTGTTTATCCAGTCTACATGTAATAGTTTGCATCTGCTAATCCCAAACTCCCAATCCACCCTTCCCCTATCTCCCTTCCCTCTTTGGCACACACAAGTCTGTTCTCTGTGTCTGCAAGTCTGTTTCTGTTTCATAGACAAGTTTCTTTGTTGAGATCCCATGTATAAGTGATATGATATGGTATTTAAGATTTGGCTAATATAAACTGATACACTGGAGTCACTGCAGGGACTAGCTCTCCAGCCTCCCAGTGTCCAGTCTGCGCTGTTTCTATATATCACAACTGCCCCTGTCATATCAGGACAGAGGAAAGGGAGAAGGAAAGAGGACCACTGTGACAGAATGCACAGTCCATTTTAATATGCTTTCCTCAAACTCTAGTTCTGAAATTAAGTTGAAAAAGGCTAAAGTTGGAACTCTTACAAAATAAAGCTTGTAGTAAAAACTATGAAACTGGGAATTCCCTGGTGGCCCAGTGGTTAGGATTTCAAGCTTCTACTGCAGGGGGCCTAGGTTCTGTCCCTGCTTGCAGAGCTAAGATCCCGCAATCTGAGTGGCCAAAATAAATTTAAAAATAAAAACTATGAAACTAATACTCAACACAGCATACAGTACATGAAATGCTCAAAGACTGGTTGACTTGGACAAAATAATGTTTTTTTTTTTCACGTCCAGCTGACTATCATCACTGTCAGCAATATATGAGATGACGGATTCCTGGTCATAGACAGATTTCATTAAAGGAGAAGAAATCAACTTTTGTGATATTTTATCCTCCGTCTACTTTTTTAATGACTCAATTTGGTCAAAATATGCAGTTTGAGTTGAAAATAACAGATAAGTATAAAATTCCCATGTATATCTTAAAGAAATAAAGGTAAATGGATGTATTTATGATGTAACACTCCAGTTATTGTTGTTCAGTCACTCAGTCATGTCTGACGCTTTGTGACCCCACAGCCACCAGGCTCCTCTGCTCTTACCTGCTCCTCCCAGGTAAGAATCCTGGGGTGGGTTGCCATTTCCTTCTTCATGAGATCTTCCTGACCCACAGATTGAACCAGCGTCTCCTGCATTGACAGGCAATTCTTTACCACTGAGCTGTAGGGGAAGCCCATAACACTCCAGTAGCTTTTGTCAAACCTAACCTGCTTTTGACATAAGGAGACAAGAATATATTATCTTCATCCAAAATTTTTCTCTATCATTTGTTAAAACTAACATTGTAAATCTTAGATCCAAACAGCTATTCAGGCAATACCAATTACAAAACACATGGATGATTAGAAAGCCCTATGATGGATATACTGACACTTCTATCAGAAATTCTGTACTGAAAACATTTTAAGTGAGTTTTTTGCTTCCAAAAGTCATCCCCGGTAATGCAGCCGATGTATCCACTGCTCAAAAATATTTTTGGAACCAGTCTTCAGGAAATGCCTGCAGAAGCAGCTTACAACAATCCTTACAAGAAAATCACTTGAATTACCTGCAAGTCGGACATCATTTGTGACCTGTCATGATATCATTCAGTTTGATCAACCATTCATTCATCAGACTTGGCACGTGTCTATTTCCAGAAATCAGATTCATCCTCAGATGAGAAATAGATACTCTTGCTGGAAGTGGTTTTCCAAAGACTCTGAAGCAATTCTTAGGCAGGCTCTTCTGTGGTACATCAGGGGACACAGAGCTAGCAGAAAGTGGGAGGGGTTCTGGGTGGGGCAGGGACTGCTCACCGAGGTCCACACATGGTCAGAGGTGTCAACCAAATGCCCAAGGCTGGTGGTTCTGTGAGGGCCAAAGACCTTGCCATCCCGTGGTTGGTTCAGGCAGTCAGCAGTTCCAGCCTGATCTATCAGTCAAGAAAGCCTAGCCTGAGAAAGATCTTGCCCTTCAAACATGGGCCACAAAGGCTGAGGGCAGCTGCCCCTGGCCTCAGCAGCCCTAGTTTAAACCTCAGCTCATAACTCTTCTAGCTACTTGAATTTGAGCAATTAACTTGAATTATTTCTTATACTTTTGGATAAAGTCTGTTATTGAATAACAGATTCTATTTTCACTAAATAAATTTATAGCAAATCATTTTCTATCACATTTGTCAAAGAAAAGCATGGAGCCTAATAATTACATGCATCGGCTTGGAGATCAGACAAGCCCGGGTTCGAGTCCAGCTTTTTCAGTTGGTAGCAGTTCTCTGAGCTCCATTTTTGTCTGTAAAATGAGGATAAAAATATTTCTCTGGAAGGGCTGTCATTAAATGAGACAACGTCTATCCTAAACATCCTTCTTAATACATCAAAGTACTCACTAATTGCTGCTGTGACTGCACTTTGGATGCAGCAGGAAATGAAACAAACAAGACCAGGCTTCTACCTTCAATTTGTTCAAAAGCGCACAGTGGCACTTCCCTGGTGGTCCAGAAGTTAAGAATCCACCTGCTGATGCAGGGAATACAGGTTTAATCCCTGGTCTAGGGACATTCCACATGCCACAGGGCAACTGAGCCTGCACACCCAGAGCCTGTGCTCTGCAACAAGAGGAGACACCACATTGAGAAGCATGTGTACCGCAACAAAGAGTGACCCTCACTCACAGCAACTAGAGAGAGGCTGGGCACAGCAGCAAAGATCCAGTGAAGTCAAATACACAAATAATTTTTCAAAAGCGCCCAGTGGAGTTGGGGGTGAACCAGACCCGGAAGCAATTACTGCTAAGTCACCTCAGTCGTGTCCGACTCTGTGCGACCCCATAGATGGCAGCCCACCAGGCTCCGCCGTCCCTGGGATTCTCCAGGCAAGAACAGTGGAGTGGGGTGCCATTTCCTTCTCCAATGCATGAAAGGGAAAAGTGAAAGTGAAGTCGCTCAGTCGTGTCCGACTCTTAGCGACACCATGGACTGCAGCCCACCAGGCTCCTCCGTCCATGGGGTTTCCCAGGCAAGAGTACTGGAGTGGGGTGCCACTGCCTTCTCCCAATTAGAACGGCAACAAATACAGCAGCAAAGAGGAAAGCTCAGTTGGTGGGAAGTGGTCACGTCTGCTGGAGGGTTTAGGGGAGAGGGAGAATCAGATAAGGCTTCTGAGAAAAATGTTCCCTAAACTGGGTCTTAAAGGGTGAGTGGGAATCCCCATGTGGCAGAAACAGCAAATGCCATAGCACAGAGTTATGCTCACTTGGCACTTTGGGGACCAGATGTTACCTATTGCCTTTGAAGCTCAGATGAGGCAGTGGCGGCATCCACTGGGAGGGGCTGGTTTATCAGGAAAGAACTCAGACTCTGGAACCCAGAGTTTGAATTCTAGCAGCTTACTAGTAGCAGGAATGTGGGTAAAGTACTTAACTTCTCTGCTCCTTAGTTTCCTCATCTGTAAAAAAAGGAATATGACTTAACAGGTTAATACTTGTCAAATGTCTAGTTCAGTGTGTGCTTAGTCACTTGGTCATGTCCAACTCTTGCGACTGTAGCCTACAGTCCATGGGGTCGCAAGAGTCGGACACGACCAAGTGACTAAGCACGCACTGAACTAGACATTTTACAAGTATTAACCTGTTAGAGACCAGCACAAACTAAGTTTTTGAGTTTCGCTATCGTGATTGATTATCGTCATCTCTGACCACGGGCAGCAGGACCTTGGAGGACAGAGGCCATGGTCTAGTTCTCAGGGAAGAAGGGTTGGCGTGAGCAGACCCAGCACAGGCTCCTTGGCTACCAGCTGTTTAGGGCAAGGCTGAAAGCCTGACCATGAAGTGGGGAACTCAAGGTCCTTAGTGGGAAGGACCAGAGAGAGACCTAGTCAAAGGCTGAAACCGCATGGGACAGAGTGCCGTCCTGCTCAGGGGACCCTCCGGTGCCACATCATACTTCCATCCCCAGCAGATGGACCTGAAATCGCTGATACTCCTCTCCAGGTTAGCCTCTGACAAGGCTTGTCTCAACTGCAGGATGACACTGGACTAATACAAGAGCAGGGGGTGGGGGTGGGAGGCAGAAGGGGAAGGCAATCATTTAAACAACTACTATGTCTTTGGTAACATATATTTTCAAGTGTAAATTATGGTATGAAGTGAAAATGTTAGTCACTCGGTTGGACTGTAGCCCTCTAGACACCTCTGTCCATGGGATTCTTCAGGCAGGAATTCTGGAGTGGGTTGCATGCCCTTCTCCAGGGGATCTTCCCAACCCAAGGGAAAAAAAAAATTCCACCACTTTTTTTGGTGCCATCACGTGGGATATTAATTAGTTCCCTAACCAGGGGTGGAACCCATGCCCCCTGCACTGGAAGCTCAGAGTCTTAACCACTGGACAGCCAGGGAAGTCCAAAATTCCACCACTTTAATGTACCAATCTTTACTGGAATAAAAACAAAAACTATAATCCTATTATTCATAATTAGCCTTATGCTTCTCTCTAGTCAGATAATAGCTGTACTTACACTGAAGACTTATAAGAATCTCACTGAAATCTTGAAGTTTAGCAATACTGTCTTCTGCTCTTATCCTTGAATTATATAGAAAATTTATTTTGTTGGGAAAAGAGCTGAATTACAAAAAGATACAAGCATTCAATGTTCATAGCAGCATTATTTATAAGTGTTTAAGTGTTAGTTACTCCATTGTGCCTGACTTTTTGCAACTCCATGGACTGTAGCCCACCAGGCTCCTCTGTCCATGGAATTCTCCAGGCAAGAATACTGGAGTGAGTTGCCATTCCCTTCTCCAAGGGATATTTTCAACTCATGGATCAAACCCCAGGTCTCTAGCATTGCAGGCAGATTCTTTACCATCTGAGCAACCAGGGAAGCACACAGTCTAAACATGGAAGCAACATAAATATATATCAACAGATGAATGGATAAAGAAAATTTGGTACATATATACAATGAAATATTACTCAGCCATTAAAAAGAATGAAATAATGCCACTTGCAGAACATGGATGGACCTAAAGATTATATTAAGTGAAGTCAGAAAAAGACAAATATCATATGATGCCATTTATATGTGGAATCCTGAAAGAAAATACAAATGAAATTATTTACAAAATAGAAATAGACTGACAGCCATAGAAAACAAATTTATGGTTACCAAAGGGGAAAGGAGAGGGAGAGGGATAAATTGGGTATTAGGGATTAACAGATACATACTACTGTATATTATATAGATAAACAAGATGGATCTCCTGTATAGCACAGGGAACTATATTCAACATATTCTAATAACTTATAATGGACAAGAAACTGAAAAAGAATCTGATTCAGTCAACTGAATCACTTGCTGTACACCTGAAACTTTGTAAATCAATTATACTTCAATTAACAAAAAATGTTGAATTAGTTTGATGATAAATCTCAGGTTGATAAAAGCCATGGTCATTTGTAATTCATGATTATGCTTTAAAGTAAGCTGTTTTTGCAAGTTATGAAAATCTGATTCTACTTTATGACTTCTAAAGATTTGACATTCAAGTGGTATAACTAGTGAGTAGCTTCCCAGGTGGCTCTAGTGATAAAGAGCCCCTCTGCCAATTCAAGAGACACAAGAGACGTGGGTTCAATCCCTGGGTCGGGAAGATCCCCTGGGAAAGGGCATGGCAGCCCACCCCAGTATTCTTGCCTGGAGAATCCCATGGACAGAGGAACCTGATGGGCTACAGTCCATAGGGTCACAAAGAGGCGGACACAACTGAAGTGACTTAGCTCGCACGTAGGTGCTCACTAATGCTATACTTCCCTCTTGTGGCAAATATAGAAAACTGCAGTCTGAACTTCTTTCCCTTTCAAGTTTTTCTGCTAAGTTTTATACATCCTTGTAAACTGCCTTAAATACTTTCAGGAAAAAGGCAAAGTGTAAACAAATAAGTAAACAAATTTACAAGATGGACAATGTTTCCCAGGGGTTAAAAATACGTATTTTATAAAAGCATGTATATACGCGTATGTGTGTGTGTTTGCAAACCCATCTGCCTGTGTTCAAATCCCGTTCGGCCACTTACCAGCAATGGCAATCTGAGGGAGTTCATTCGGCTCCCCACATCTAGATCTCCATCTGTGAAATGAGGAAAACAATAGTACCTTGTCTTGTTATAAGGGTTAGAGTCAATATTTGTTAAGAACAAGGAACAGGAGCTGATCTATCAATGCCATTCGAAATGAGAGCTATTTGCTCTGAATGGTAAATTACAGCCCACTCCCAAGTGCAGTGTAACAGAAGCTCTCAGGGACCCACAAACCATTTCCCCCCAGTGTGCAGTCCAAAATCACATCTCCTTGATAAGAATATTTGGCACAGAGTACAGAAAACCTGATGCAAAGAACTGACTCATTTGAAAAGACCCTGATGCTGGGAAAGATTGAAGGCGGGAGGAGAAGGGGCCAACAGAGGATGAGATGGTTGGATGGCATCACTGACTCAATGGACATGAGTTTGAGTAAACTCCAGGAGTTGGTGATGGACAGGGAGGCCGGCGTGCTGCAGTCTATGGGGTTGCAAAGAGTCGGACACTCCTGAGCGACTGAACTGAACTGAACTGAACAGAAACTGAAATGGCAACCAAATTGAGCTGTGAAAGTAAAAGTCACTCAGTCATGTCCAACTCTTTGCAACCCCATGGACTATACAGTCCATGGAGTTCTCCAGGCAAGAATACTGGAGTGGGTGGCCACTCCCTTCTCCAGGGGATCTTCCCAGCCCAGAGATTGAACCCAGGTCTCTCACATTGGAGGTGTATTCTTTACCATCTGAGCCGCAAGGGAAATCCAAGGATACTGGTGTGGATAACCTAGTCCTTCAGGGGATCCTCCCGACCCAGGAATTGAACTGGGGTCTCCTGCATTGCAGGCGGATTCTTCACCAACTAAGCTATCAGGGAAACCCAATTGAGTTAAGATTAACCAAACGGAGCTATGATTATGTCTCTTTTCACCTGAGCCAAGTAAGTCAGAGGATATTAATATCGTACATCAGACCCCAGGGCATGTCTCGCTTCATTTTACAGTCAAGGAGCTTGGGGCCCAAGAGGTAATAACTCAGTTCTCCCAGCACGTTTCCAGCACTTCTTCCATTGGTTCCCAAAGCTACACGATAAGATAACTGTTTCATGTTTCTGAGTCCTTGAAAACTAGTTATTTCCATGAAAAGAAAAGGGCAAAGCTGTGAAAGACCAACCACAGGTTACCCACATAGGAACCGAGGGGAGCAGCGTAGGTTCGAAGGGGGATATTTGGAGGCAGAAAAGCATTCTCAACACCAATTCTTAAAATGCAAACATTTTCAGGAAAATAAGTAGAAGGAAGCCAGGGTAATGGGTACTGGGAATTCTGGACAGTCAGTACTACTCAAGGCTAATGGCAGCGGAAGGCAGGCTGGACCCTGCAACAGTTTTGGAGCCCGCGTCTTCTGTGGATGACTAGTCTGCTAATGGACTGTGATGCACCACTATGACAAACCTCTGTGGAAATGTTCTTGGTTGAAGAAAGATGCTTTGCTCAAGGTCATGCCGCACTCATCAATGTAGGGTCAATGTGAAGACATAAAGACCTGGCACCCTCAGAGCAGTGGCAGACTACATGTACGTGTGCTAAGTCGCTTCAGTCGTGTCTGTTTGTGACCCTGTAGCCCACCGGGCTCCTCTGTCCATGGGATTCTCCAGGCAAGAATACTGGAATGGGTAGCCATGCCCTCCTCCAGGGGATCTTCCCAACACAACCCAGGGATCGAACTCACATCTCTTGTGTCTCCTGCACTGGCAGGCAGGTTCTTTACCACTAGCACCACCTAGGGAGACTACTCCATAGGGCTACTCCAGCTTCAGAGCTCCCTCCGGAGTGCTCTGAGGCCCTTGCTGAGGCTACATTTCAGCCCAGCTTCTCCCTCACCCAATCCTGCTTCCTTCCCTAGTAGGGGTATGATCCTGAGAACACAGTCAGATAGATTTCCTCACATTAATCCCTATCTCATAGTCTGCCTCCCAGATGACCCAACCTGCAATAACCCCTTTTTGGTTCTGTTTTTCATTTATTATTATTATGAATTTATTTTTTGTATGTTTTGGCTTCACCATGCAGCCTGTGTTATCTTAGTTCCCTGACCAGGCCTTGAACTGGAGCCTCCTGCAATGAAAAAGCGAATTCTTAACCACTGGACCACCAGGGAAGTCCCAATAGCCCTCTTTTTTGTTTAATATTTATTTGACTGCATTAGGTCTTAGCTTCGGCACAAGAGATCTTTGTTGCATCATGCAGGATCTTTTGTTGCAGCGCACGGACTCTCTAGTTGTGTCACAAGAGCTCTAGAGCTCTCAGGCCCAGTACCTGCAGCGTGTGGGTTTAGTTGCCCCTCAGCATGTGGGATCTTAGTTCCCTGACCAGGTTTCAAACCCACATCTCCTACACTGCAAGCCAGATTCTTAACCACTGGATCACCAGGGAAGTCCCCCAATAGCCCTCTTTTGATATAAAAATCTCACACTTGCATGATGGCTTGTCTCCCAATTTTTATATGAATTCCATAATTAAAGCACAAATGCATTCTCATTGTAAAAGCAAGGGCTTTTGGTAACCCCTACCGATAACAGTCCCATGCCACTATTTGCAACTCCAGTGCCTCCTCCAGTTGTTGATGTATCCTCCTAGGAAGTCCCATCTCCCCTCCCTGCCTTGACAATCTCTGCTATCATCTGCATGTCTCAACCAGTCAAGATTTTGAACAGCATTAACTTCCTGCAATCTACATTATAAAACCAATGTTTTTTGCCAAATATAAAATAGTATTAGAATGCCTTGTGAAATGATTTGTCAAATGCCTTAGTTCTTCTATACGGATTAACTATCAGCCAGTCAAGAAAAAGAACACAACTTAATTTAAGGCATATGAGGAAGAGGGGAGAGGAGGGACTCTTTAATACCAAGTGGGAGGATTCATGTCTTAGAGTCAGGAAAATAAGCTGTTGTTTATATAACTTGCAAGAAGATATAGTTTCCACATTCACAATATGTTTAGACGAGTTTAAAATGCTATAAACAACACTTAGGTATTAATTTATGTATAGATTCATGATGAAAGCCCAAACCCTCACAAACTCTACAGTCAACATTAAGTCACAAGGAGCCCAAGTGTAGGCCACTCAAAAGGCCTCCCAAAGGGGAATTTCAGGGCATGGTCTTGTGTTCTCCAGGACATTGGAAGTCAGCCTTGTAAATAGAGATGTTAGTCACTTGGTCCAAATCTTTGCAACCCCACGGTGTAGCCAACCAGGCTCCTCTGTTCATGGAATTCTCCAGACAAGAATACTGGAGTGGGTTGCCTTTCCCTTCTCCAAGGGATCTTCCAGACGCAGGGATCAAACCTGGATCTCCTGCATTGCAGGCAAGTCTGAGCCACCAGGGAAGCAAATAGAGGTGAGCCCAAGGTCAATTCAATTCTGATGCATCCTAGTGCTGACATGTGCTTTGGGCAAGCAGAAAATTCATTCTGAAGTAGAAAAGAAAAGCCCCCCTCCCCCCAAAAACCAACTTGAGGTTCCTTAGGAAATAGACCTCACTTGGCAGGAAACAGTATCTTCAAAATGTTCCCGCAATGCAAGACTGCCCTACGGGATAAAAAGTAGTTATTTCAGAGGAAGAGGGATTCTAATTCCAAGTACAAGATGAGAAGAGGCAGAATGGGGACAATGTCTAGGAGGGGCGGGAACAACAGCAAGAACAAACTACTGAGAAGTGTCAAAAGACTACACAGAGGGAATAACAGGCAGGTATGAAAGCCACACTGGTGTACTTGCTGTATCACTATGAATGCTTTTGGCTGCAAATAACAGAAAACCCACTAAGCATATTTTTTAATCTTTCTCATGTAAGTCTGGAGATGGCTTTTACTGGTGCTAGTTCAACAGCTCGGTGATGTCAGGGTTCACATCTCTGTGACTCAAAGCCTATTCCTTGTGGTCATAAGATGAATGCCAGGCCTACCTGGAAGGTGTCAGGTGAAAGGGGTCGGAAATGGAGATAACCAGGCAGCCGACTCTCAACCACCATAACATGAAAACGGTAAGCAAACAGGGCTTTTTTAAAAGGAGAGAGCTTCCAAAATGGGTGGGTGCTGAGTCCATCCAAATGAAACCTAAGCTCCATTTCTAGGGAAACATGGAAATTCTCACACACATTAGTGTAATGGCAAAGGAAAAACACACCTATTCCAAACATGTGTTTCATCGTATTGACCAAGAAACTAACTACACGACTGTCTTTCCCCCCAAAAGTTTAGACTTCCTAAATGTAGTAAGAAGAAAACATGGATTTGAAGCGCTATAAAACACAAACAAGTTCAAAAAGGTGTATTTATTTACAAAGGAACAGAGCAAAATAAAGAACAAAGTAAATAAAATGATAGGTGTACATATTTACATAACAAGTGAGGGCAAAACTTATCAAGAAGATTCTTTAAATACTTCTACAATTGAGCATTTAACAGTCAAAATCAGCTTCTAAGAATAATTCTTTATCACCTCAAGTTTTTCAGGGGGTTCAATCTATGATTCAAAGTATGACTCTCTTAGTGAAAAAATTATAATTTTATATTCTTTGAAAATCTCCAAGTTGCTGGAAGCCAGGTAAACCACATCACTACCAATCTTTAAAAGAGTCAAAGAATCTTAAATAAGCAAGTCATAACTGATTTAAGAAATCTTTTTTAAAAACCCAAATGTCCTATCATCGGCTGTGTAGTACAATACAGACTTAGTTTACATTACTTTCGTAATCCACTAAATGGTTTCTGTTACCTTATAATGAGATCTTACTGTTCTCAAATGAGAAACATTAAATCGTTTACTATTTAGCTCTTAGGAAAATCATTCCAAGTGTTTATTCAGCTTTAATAAACTTAACATATGTGGGAAAAAAATGAAAAAGATTCATACACCTGACTATCATTAGTAGCCTGTTAACTGCTGGATCTTATAAAACCAGACACAGGTCAAGATCCTTCTGACCTTTGCACTAACATACCCCAGTGTATGGACTACATTTAACTTCATTAACAGGAGGTGCAATCCTTTCACATGCAGGGAGAGGCATGTAGGTATACTTCTGCAGTCCCGCCTTCTAGGTGTAGACACAGCCCCTGTTGCTCATGGCTTGGTCTACACCTGCTGGGTTTGTTGGTTCTTTGTTTAGTTCAACATACTTCTGACTTCAGATATGGTGTCCAAACTGAAATAAAGCAAATGTTTAATACATTATTCTGATGTAAAAAAACAGAAAAGCAACACAAGCACCAAATGACCCTTTGAGGCTTAACTCATTCAATAGTAAGTAGTTGTTTGAGAGCAGGCTATGTGTCAGGCACGGTGCTCAGGGCTGAGGACACGGAAGGTGAGACCTAGTTCTGCCGGAACTGACAGAGTAGAACAATTCTCCTCTGCTCTGTGAGTTTTCATCTGCTTTTAGCTCCCACCCCTCCTCCTTTGCCACTCCAGTGCCACCCACCAGACTTAACTCTGTCCCTCTTTCACTCTCCCCTTGTTCCCATGGCTTAATCTTCTTTACTTCCTCAACTAAACTATGAGATGGGAAACCATCCCCCAAATTTATATCTGAAGTAAAGCAAAGAGGCTTCAAATAAGGAGCAATCTTCAGGGTTAAAAGTTGGAATATATTGTGAAATTTTTTAAGTGTCCAGGGAGCATGGTCATTGAAGATAATTATGATCTCACTTACTTTGTTAAGCACAATTATAAATATTCTATTTATCTAAATAATCCAGTCTTTACATGTGACCAGGAAAAATACTGGGAGTATTCACATTTCAGTATGGTTAGGTTGAATCTATTACATCATTCCTCTCTGGTCCTCTCACAGTTACAGACGCCAAGTTCATACTGGGCGGTGACAGTGACAGACAGCAATGTCAAGTTAGCAGATGTCCAGGATAAACCATTATAAACTTATGCACAAGTATTTTTCAAATCAAATGTTTTATCTCAAAAAACATCATAGTATGCTAAAAGCTAAAATGAGCATGTAAGTGAAAGTCAGTACAAGCAATCGGAACATTAGCAGCACACAATATCAACAAACAATTTTATGGCCCAGTCCACATAATTACTTCAAGAGAATTTGAAGGTAAAGATACATCATGAACAATATGCATGAGAAAAACTGAAAATTTAACCTTACATTATAAGTGCACCCTTGAAGTTTCTGGACTAGAAAATGGAGAAGACTCCCAACAATTATCTTCTTTCTCAAAGGAATCTTCTTCTTGGAATGCAAATTTCTGCTTAAGTGCATGGGATATTAGAGACACTGGATCCCAAGATGAGTCTTCTCTTTTCCTTTTATGAATGGGTCTGCCTCCAGGGGACCTTTAAAAAAATGGAATAACTTAAAACTTTGTGCATTAAGTTCCTTATTGAAGAGCTTCCCAGGTGGCACTAGTGGTAAAGAACCTGCCTGCCTGTGCAGGATATGTAAAAGACACAGATTCGATCCCTGGGTCAGGAAGATTCCCTGGGGAGGGCATGGCAACCCACTCCGATTGAATTCTGGAGACTCTTGTGGACAGAGGAGGCCAGCAGGTCCCAGTCCATGGGGTCACAAAGAGTTGGACACAATGGAAGCAACTGAGCACATAAGCCTTGACAAGCATAGCAAAAATATAAGCATTTTATAGAAGAAATATAAGCATAATATATTACAATCTAATTAGTCTTCAAAAGAGTGGAATGTTTTGCCTTAGGATAACAAATTTAAGGGTGCAATGGATTAGGAATCAGAAAGCTGAGAAACCATATGGGGCTCTATCACAATCTGTTATAACCTGGGATTTATCAAATATCATCTTTGTTTTTTTATTTTCTAATTCTCCAGTGGGTAGAAAAGTTTAAAGAAATATTTAATAACTTTAAAAAGGACTACAGAGTTCATGAAAAGAAAAACATCAGGCTGTGTTCACTCATTCAGTCTTAATGCTATTTTGCCAGGCTCCATTTTTACACTTTGTGGGTAGAGAGGTAATCCTGCTCCCGTGGAACACTCTAGGGGCAGGAGTTCATCGGTGAACAAGTAAGCAAGAACATTTGGGGCAGCAATTAGTGCTATTAATAAAGTAAAAGAGAGAGGGACTTCCCTGGTGGTCCAGTAGCTAAGACTCCCCACTCCCAATGTAGGGGCCCCAGGTTTAAGCCCCAGTCAGGGAACTAGATCCCACTGCCACAACTAAGAGTTCACATGCTGCAACTAAGACTTAGCACAGCCAAATAAGTATTTTTTAAAATAAATAAATAAAAGAGGGAAATGTGATAGTGGCTAGCATAAAGCACTTTCGATGAGATGATGAGGATAAGCCTCTTAAAGGATTTGTCATTCTTGTTAAGGAAATGACAAGCAGTCAGTTTTATTGTAAACATCCAATGGATGCATCAGAAAGGAGGCTGCATCTGTTACAAAGGGAAAACAGGTACAACTGGACTGCAGTGAAGAAAGATTGGAAGTAGGATGGGATGTCAGAGGCACGAGGGCTGAATCCAGGCCACAGCAAGGTTGTCAAGATTTCATTCTAAGCACAGTGAAAACCACCAAAGGATTTTCAGCAGAGGGATGGCATGATCTGACTTCAATTTTTAAAGATCACTCTGGTTATTATTTATATATGGAGAACAGCCAAGGAGGCGAGAATGAAAAGAGAGTAACCAGTTAGGAGGTCACTGCCAAAGCCCAAATTATATAAAATGGTGGCTTAAAGTGAAAGGTGGCAGTGGGGACCATTGAGGGTAGATAGATTTGAGTGTGGCCTCCCCCCTCAAAAAATGATAACAGGAAAAACTCATAGAAGAATTGAAAAGGATTTTCTTTAAAAGTACAATAAAAAAGCAAAGAGAAAGAAATCAGTAGAGGAAACATATGAAGATAAGACAAATAATTCTGGCATTCAAATTTCTAACAGGGGTTTCAAGAAAAGAGGGAAAAAATAGGAGACGTATAAGAAAAATATTATAAGAAATTTTCAAAAATAAAGGACAACTGATTGAGTCCATAAGTGCTCAGCATGAGAAATCTTAAAAGAACACTCCAGGGCTCATCATCATGAATCTTGAGAACAATAGGATCAAAGAGAAGATCTCAAATGCTTCAAGAATAAGGGAAACAGGTTTCATACATAGTATCAGGAATTAAAATGACATTAACCTTGCAACAGGAACACTGAGAACTAGAAACCAATGGAATAATGTCTTCAAAATTCTGAGGAAAAATGATTTTCTGCCAATTATATGTCCAGCCAAACTAGCAAGTTAAGTGTGAGAATAAAAACAAAATTTCAGCTATGCAAGGTCTTAAAATAATTTAGCTTTTATCGATTCCTCAGGAAGCTACAGAAGACGGAGCACCCAGGAAATGGGTGATACAACACTGGACAAACAGAATGCCCATGATGACAAAGGAAATCCTTAGGATAACAATGCAGCAGGTTTAGAGCAATAAGATCAGAGAAGGGCAGAGGGCTCCAAGAGGGGATTTCCAGGGGTTGGGGAGGAATTCAAAGAGGCAATAGTTAACTGCAATAAAAAATAAAATTAGTTAACAAATAAAATGTAATTGTAGTATATGAAATGGCTTTCCTGTGAATGTTTACTATTATAATAAGGATATAAATTCTGAACATGGATTTAAGACTGTGACTTAACCATATTGGGAAGATGTAATAAGAAGTGTATGTGTGCATGTGTGTTAGGAGGTAGAATGTCTAAGAGAACATATTTCAGATTTTTAACAATTCCAGTAAATATAACTAAAATAGCAAAAAATAGCAAAAGTACAATGTTGTTTCAAAAATATGAAGATAAGACACTAGAAGAGTCACAAAAATTTGAAAATGATTCTGAGAGCAGTATTTAGTGTGAAGAAGAATCAAAGAGAAGACTTATTATATATGTTTATTTTGATAAAAATAATTTCTTTAAACACCACTGATAAAATTTTGGTTCGTTTTCCAAATTATGACAACATACCTTTCAATAGCACGTAGTTTAACCTTATTCATATCCTTTAGAACATCCAACATGTTTGGAACATCTTCATTTTTCTGGTTTTTTGAATGATGACTATAATTGGACTTCCTAGCATCTGGGTGCTGTTTTTTCACTTCAGGTGTTGAATTATCTGATGTACAAATATCATTAGATGCTATTTTCATGAGAGGAGAACATGGAGGCTGTACAGAAGAAATCTGAGGAGGCAGTGGTGGTGGAGAAGAGGGAAGCACTGAACTTGAAAACGAATCTTGTTTGACGTTGAGTTGAGTAGCCCCTGATGGTGGCTTTTGTCCAAAACCACTAGGCCTGTCATTCAAGTCCAAGAAACCTAGAGAAAATTTAGTCTGTTGAAAAATCGTGCAAAACTGTCTCCCACATAACACGTAACACTAATTAGAATCAAAATAGGAACAATTTCTGTAATGCTATCAAAATAATGACATGGTGGCCAAGGAGAATCAACCCCATCTGCTTAGCAATTTCTGGAAAAGTCAAGCAAATAGTAAATTTCTTTTTTAATCCAATTAGGATTCTTTGTGTAGGGGGAAGGGAGAGAATGCATTTCAAAGAGAAAATAAAAAATGCTTTCAGTTACAATCTAAATTTCATCCTAAGTTTACAAAAGCTAAAACACAATCAACAGCTTGTGGCTAGAAACACACGAACTGATATATTCACTCTATGATGACACTGTAGAAATGCCCAGGCACATATTTTCTAGGCAAGAGCCTAAGATGGGTACCAAAGACTTAAATTTTTCACAACAGATTTACTCCTAAAACCATATGTAACACGACTACTTTTAAAATAGTGTATATATAATCTCATTTTTATTCTATAATAACATATACTATATAATATTTCATATAAATTATAAATATATAATACTATATAAATATGGGTTATAAACAAATCACATATGTGTTTATATAGATGTTTCTGCATACATACAGATATGGTGTGTGTATGTATATTTTATTTAAAGCAAGTCACATCTCTAAAAATTTTAAAAAGAATCATCTAGAAAACAGTATTGACCTAGATTTGATGGAAGTACAGCTGCAATAACTTTAAACGACAAATATATGAATCTCAAACCTATACTCGTCTCTCAAATTAATGCATTCCTCTGCTTAAATTTCCAACGCTTTTCTAAAGACTTAGAAAAGCTTATAGTTGTCCATCCATATCCTCACCCATATCCTCTACATCTGCAGATTCAAAAAACTGCTGACTGAAAATATTTTTTAAAAAAATTCCAGAATAATTTCAAAAAGCCAAACTTGATCTGCCACGCACTAACAACCATTTACATAGAAATTCCATTGTATTTACAAAGATTTGCATTTTATTAGATATTATAAGTAATGAGAGATGATTTAAAGTATACAGGAAGATGGAGGATGTGACAGATTATATATAAATATGCCATCTTATATCAGGGACATAAGCATCCTTGGATTTTAGTGGCCACAGGGGTCCTAGAACCAAAATGCTGAGGGACAACTGCACTTAGAAAATAGGCTTTTAAATATAAAACTACAATCTTTGGCAGCACAGCTAGCTCTTCTTTAAACCAAAGCCATGCCGGTCACTACAAATGCATCTTAATTTATTCCTAATAAACATCAGCAGTAATGTATATATACACACACACACACACACACACGCAACATCCTTTCATACTCCATGTCATTCAGAAGATACGTTAGCAGCAAACATTCTTTTCTTACTTAGAACTGCACTGACTTAAATACTAGAGGGGTATCATCCAACCAAACCCCAACGTTACTTACCAGTTTTTGTACTGTTTCCCAGTTCTTGCCGTCCCACAATTGCGGCGATCTGAGAGCGAAGAAAAGCTAGCTCATCTTCAAGGGCAGCTATCTTTTTAATTGCAGTTTCACTTTCAGGCCAATCATTTTTTCTTGGTTTGTTATGCTTTACAGCAGGTGTCAATGGACCTTCAACTAGTTGCAAAGGATGAAAAGATACAATTTTCTCCTCTTCTTCATTTTTCCATGTACTATTTCTATGGGTGGAATGAAGGAAAAAACGGAAAGAGAGAGATGGAGGAGGGAAAATTTTCTAAGAGAAATAATTTCTTACAGTCAAAGAACAAAAACACCAAAACAAAATCAGAATAGCTCTCTTTCCTCTATAACTGTCTCTTGACTCACTGAGGACAAACAGTATCTTACACAACTTTGTATTCTCAATACCCAGAATAGAATGTTGCCTTTAGCAGGTGACTAAAAGTGATCAGTGAATAAAGGGACACATCTTGCTTTCAAACTGTAAACCAAAAATAATTATCCTATAACTGTTCTATTAACGTCAAACAGTACAAATGGATTTATTTAGAAATAAAGTTAATTTATTGAGAAAGTCTACATATTTGGAATACAAGGCATGAAAGGATTCCATGTTATTTTGCAGTAAGTACTCTAATTTTCCAAAAATTTATAAACCAGCTTTACATAGAATAAACTTAAGCAGAAATTTTGAATAATTGATCTTTATTGTACTTACAACCTGTATCTGAATACACTAACATCTAAGTTAGTATTCCCAAGCAGTAAAACATCCAAATGATGAAATATATTTAACATCATTGCCTGGTACATAGTAAACACTATATAAATTTTGGCTAAATATATAAAACAAAATAGATTTAGTATTGGACTTCCCTGGTGGTCCAGTGGTTAAGAATTCGCCTGCCAATGCACGAAACACGAGTTCAATCCCTGGTCAGGAAGATTCTCCTTGCCGAGGGGCAAATAAGACTGGGCACCTCAACTATGGAGCCTGTGCTCTAGAGCCCACAAGATGCAATTTACCGAGACCACGCGCTGCAACAAGAGGCTACCACAATTAGAAGACCCTGCACTGTAACTAGAGAGTAGGCCCCACTCTTCGCAACTAGAGAAAGCCCACATAAAGCAGCAAAGACCCAGAGTAGCCAGAAATTAAAAAAAAAAAAAAAAAATAGATCCAGTATTTAGTATGTAGGAAAGAGCTTTCTCCTAAAAATGAATGTGGTGATCTTCAAATCCTTTTACTATCTTTCCTTTGTAGGTCTGGGTTAGGTTTAAACGTACATTAAGAAAAACAAGCCAAAAATGAGAAAAAACACCAGTCATCCTTATCATGAAGATATTAGTAGGACTCAGCATACTACAGAGCTAGACAAAATAAATGAAAAGGCTCACTTAGTCTGAACACACTTCAACATGGGCAAGAATCCAGATTGTAGCCCACACCCCACTTTTCCAAGATATGTAGAAAAATTACCGAAATCTGAGATAACTGGCTTCTTCATCATTTGCCACACACCAAACATCAGCGAAAGACGGAACTAACGGTCCACAGTTAGCCGGGTCCACAGAGTGTGAAAGCGGAACCAGCTAAAGGGAAAAAGGGAAAAGAAAGTCGGAGCTCTGCGGGCAGTCGGGGGGAAACCCAGACGAAAAGAATCAAAGAAACGACTCAGGGGTTTCTTCACATCTGCCAATCTTTGGATATAATTATTTAAAGTAATAAAGACAAAAACATAGATGAAATGATTTGTTTCCAAGATAAGCTACAGGTTTTTGATTTGCAGGAAACATTTCTTCTTCTATTCCAGTCTATGTCCCTATTTCCCTGTAGAAATTTTTATACATGGTACTTAAATAATACACGTTGACTGACTTACCTCAAAATTAGGCCTGGGACAAGGTTCTAAAGGAAGAAGTTTCCCAATGATACGAACAATACTCCGAGCTGATCCATAGTCTCTATTTTCCCAAATGTGTAAAACCTATTTAAACATAAATCATTATTTAAGAAGTAGTACTCTATTGAGCATGTTTATATTGTTTATGAAAAGAACAAATGTTAAACATAGAATAGCATTTATTTTTTAAAAAAATATACAATAGCATGCTTTTAAATTATTTTCTTCAAAGAATCAAACTATTCACATGTATTTTTTAAAAAGCAGGGGTACAGGGGAGTGCAGCTGAGGGGGGCAGTTAACATAAGCATATTCCAGGAAGAAGATCTTTTGGGAAAGCACCACAAATTCATTTCCTTTTATTTCTGATAATGACCAAACACTCTGGGGAACTTTATTAATTTTTAAAAATTGACAATGTCAATTTCTCAAGCAATGAAGTAATAGAGAGTATACTCATGTAATTTTCTTTAAAGAGGTGAATAAATGAATCATGCCCTAAAGAATTTAAGAATGATTTACTTACTGTGGTATTGGCACAAAAACAGACATGCAGATCAATAGAACAGAACAGAAAGTTCAGAAATAAACCCACTCATGCATGATCAATTAATCTTGATATGGGAGGCAAGAATATACAATGGAGAAAAGACAGTCTCTTCAGCAAGTGGTGTTGGAAAGATTCATCAGTTCAGTTCAGTCCAGTCGCTTAGTCCTGTCTGAATCTTTGTGACCCCATGAAGAGCAGAACGCCAGACCTCCCTGTCCATCACCAACTCCCGGAGTTAACCCAAACCCATGTTCATCGAGTCGGTAATGCCACCCAATCATCTCATCCTCTGTCGTCCCCTTCTCCTCCTGCCGCTAATTCTTCCCAGCATTAGGGTCTTTTCCAGTGAGTCAACTCTTCGCATGAGGGGACCAAAGTATTGGAATTTCAGCTTCAACATCAGTCCTTCCAATGAACACCCAGGACTGATCTCCTTTAGGATGGACTGGTTGGATCTCCTTGCAGTCCAAGGGACTCTCAAGAGTCTTCTCCAACACCACAGTTCAAAAGCATCAACTCTTCGGCGCTCAGCTTTCTCCACCGTCCAACTCTCACATCCATACATGACCACTGGAAAAACCATAGCTTTGACTAGACGGACCTCTGTTGGCAAAGTAATGTCTCTGCTTTTAAATATGGTATCTAGGTTGGTCATAACCTTCCTTCCAAAGCGTAAGCGTCTTTTAATTTTATGGCTGCAATCACCATCAGCAGTGATTTTGGAGCCCAGAAAAATAAAGTTTGACACTGTTTCCACTATTTCCCCATCTATTTCCCATGAAGTGATGGGACCAGATGCCATGATCTTAGTTTTCTGAATGTTGAGCTTTAAGCCAACTTTTTCACTCTCCTCTTTCACTTTCATCAAGAGGCTCTTTAGTTCTTCTTCACTTTCTGCCATAAGGGTGGTGTCATCTGCATATCTGAGGTTATTGATATTTCTCCTGGCAATCTTGATTCCAGCTTGTGTTTCTTCCAGCCCAGCGTTTCTCATGATGTACTCTGCATATAAGTTAAATAAGCAGGGTGACAATATACAGCCTTGACGTACTCCTTTTCCTATTTGGAACCAGTCTGTTGTTCCATGTCCAGTTCTAACTGTTGCTTCCTGACCTGCATACAGGTTTCTCAAGAGACAGGTCAGGTGGGCTGGTATTCCCATCTCTCGAAGAATTTTCCACAGTTTATTGTGATCCACACAGTCAAAGGCTTTGGCATAGTCAATAAAGCAGAAATAGATGTTTTTCTGGAACTCTCTTGCTTTTTCGATTATCCAGCGGATGTTGGCAATTTGATGTCTGGTTCCTCTGCCTTTTCTAAAACCAGCTGGAACATCTGGAAGTTCACGGTTCACGTATTGCTGAAGCCTGGCTTGGAGAATTTTGAGCATTACTTTACTAGCGTGTGAGATGAGTGCAATTGTGTGGTAGTTTGAGCATTCTTTGGCATTGCCTTTCTTTGGGATTGGAATGAAAACTGACCTTTTCCAGTCCTGTAGCCACTGCTGAGGTTTCCAAGTTTGCTGGTAAATTGAGTGCAGCACTTTCACAGCATCATCTTTCAGGATTTGAAATAGCTCAACTGGAATTCTATCACCTCCACTAGCTTTGTTCGTAGTGATGCTTTCTAAGGCCCCCTTGACTTCACATTCCAGGATGTCTGGCTCTAGGTGAGTGATCACACCATTGTGATTATCTGGGTCGCGAAGATCTTTTTTGTACAGTTCTTCTGTGTATTCTTGCCACCTCTTCTTAATATCTTCTGCTTCTGTTAGGTCCGTACCATTTCTGTCCTTTATAGGGCCTATCTTTGCATGAAATATTCCCTTGGTATCTCTAATTTTCTTGAAGAGATCGCTAGTCTTTCCCATTCTGTTGTTTTCCTCTATTTCTTTGCATTGATCACTGAGGAAGGCTTTCTTATCTCTCCTTGCTATTCTTTGGAACTCTGCATTCAGATGGGAATATCTTTCCTTTTCTCCTTTGCTTTTCGCTTCTCTTCTTTTCACAGCTATTTGAAAGGCCTCCTCAGACAGCCAGTTTGCTTTTTTGCATTTCTAGATTCATAGCTACATAAAAATCAGTGAAATTAGAACACTCCCTTACGCCACACATAACAGTAAACTCAAAATGATTTAAAGACCTAAACATAAGATATGATACCATAAAACTCTTAGAACAGAACATAGGCAAAATATTCTCAGATATAAATTCTAGCAATATTTTCTCAGATTGTTCTCTTAAGGCTAAAGAAATAAAAGCAAAAACAAACAAACGGGATCTAATCAAACACAGAAGCTTTTGCACCACATGAAAATCATAAACAAAACAAAAAGACAACCTACAGAATGGAGGAAAACATTTGCAACCAACAACTGGATAATATCCAAAACATACAAAGAGCTCATACAACTTTCT
Organism: Giraffa tippelskirchi; assembly: GCF_054371585.1. Lineage (NCBI taxonomy): Eukaryota > Metazoa > Chordata > Mammalia > Artiodactyla > Giraffidae > Giraffa > Giraffa tippelskirchi. The sequence continues at coordinate 138,255,156 of NC_137283.1, forward strand.
AGTAGCTACATTTGAAGAGGGAAAGAAAAAAGTGAAATTAATTTTGTTAATGTATTTAATTCATATGTGCATATTATGCCAATGTGAAATCAATATTTTTTAAAAACAATGACATTATTTTATAATACATTCTTTTTTTCAGACTAAATCTTCAAAATCCTTTGTATATTTTATACCTATAACAGATCTCAACTTAGACATTTCAAGTATTTAAAAGTGACATCCACAATGATCAGCACAGCCTACGGTACAGATGCCCAACTTAATTAACATTATTATCTCTGTGGTTCTGCACATCACTCACAAGTGCACCCTTGTTAAGAACCACAGGCCCAGAGGCTCCACTACACTGAGGGACACTCTTGTCACATACAGTCACATAACTCTTGGTTAACGTGAATATCTTGCTCTGCAATTCCCATCCTGCCAAACTTCTGTCCTTCTCTCTCATTCCTTCATTGCCACTAACCATCTTCACCACTCTTATGATTTCACCTCCCTCTTCTATTCCTGCTCTGGCACCCTCCTACTGACTTGACTGACTTTCCTACTAAGTAGGAATTTTCAAGTTGTTTCAATGATATGTTCAATTCAGTTCAGTTCAGTCACTCAGTTGTGTCCGACTTTTTGCCACCCCATGAACCGCAGCACGCCAGGCCTCCCTGTCCATCACCAACTCCCGGAGCCTACTCAAACTCATGTCCATTGAGTCGGTGATGCCATCCAGCCATCTCATCCTCTGTCGGCCCCTTCTCCTCCTGCCCCCAATCCTTCCCAGCATTAGGGTCTTTTCCAATGAGGCAACTCTTCGCATCAGGTGGCCAAAGTATTGGAGTTTCAGCTTCAACATCAGTCCTTCCAATGAACACCCAGGACTGATCTCCTTTAGGATGGACTGGTTGGATCTCCTTGCAGTCCAAGGGACTCTCAAGAGTCTTCTCCAACACCACAGTTCAAAAGCATCAATTCTTCGGCACTCAACTTTCTTTATAGTCCAACTCTCACATCCATACATGACCACTGGGAAAACCATAGCCTTGACTAGACAGACCTGTGTTGGCAGAGTAATGTCTCTGCTTTTTAATATGCTGTCTAGGTTGGTCATAACTTTCCTTCCAAAGAGTAAGCTCTTTTAATTTCATGGCTGCAGTCACCATCTGCAGTGATTTTGGAGCCCAGAAAAATAAAGTCAGCCACTGTTTCCCCATCTATCTGCCATGAAGTGATGGGACCAGATGCCATGATCTTAGTTTTCTGAATGTTGATCTTTAAGCCAACTGTTTCACTCTCCTCTTTCAGTTTCATCAAGAGGCTCTTTAGTTCTTCTTCACTTTCTGCCATAAGGGTGGTGTCATCTGCATATCTGAGGTTATTGATATTTCTCCTGGCAATCTTGATTACAGCTAGTGCTTCATCCATCCTAGCATTTCTCATGAAGTACTCTGCATATAAGTTAAATAAGCAGGGTGACAATATACAGCCTTGATGTACTCCTTTTCCTGTTTGGAACCAGTCTGTTGTTCCATGTCCAGTTCTAACTGTTGCTTCCTGACCTGCATACAGGTTTCTCAAGAGGCAGGTCAGGTGGTCTGGTATTCCCATCTCTTTCACAAGTTTCCACAGTTTATTGTGATCCACACAGTCAAAGGCTTTGGCTTATTCAATAAAGCAGAAACAGATGTTTTTCTGGAACTCTCTTGCTTTTTCGATGATCCAGCAGATGTTGGCAATTTGATGTCTGGTTCCTCTGCCTTTTCTAAATTCAGCTTGAACATTTGGAAGTTCACGGTTCACGTACTGCTGAAGCCTGGCTTGGAGAATTTTGAGAATCACTTTACTAGCATGTGAGATGAGTGCAATTGTGCGGTAGTTTGAGCATTCTTTGGCATTGCCTTTCTTTGAGATTGGAATGAAAACTGATCTTTTCCAGTCCTGTGGCCACTGCTGAGTTTTCCAAATTTGTTGGCATATTGAGTGCAGCACTTTCACAGCATGATCTTTTAGGATTTTAAATAGCTGAACTGGAATTCCATCGCCTCCACTAGCTTTGTTCATAGTGATGATATGTTCATTACTACCCAAAAATGGTTCATTCTTTTGATATTGTTCTTATGTTACTAATGGTTGAACCACCCCATTCATCTAAGAGTAGATGAACTACTCTTAGCTAGAGAAGAAAAAAAAATCACAAAATAACAACATTTGAAAGACAACAATTCCATGTGGACTTCAGCTGGGTATTCTGCAACCTCTTCATAACATGTTTTATTCACTATTGTGTCACCCAAAGCAATTGCCCGTCTCTAAAATCCCCAAGGCTACCATTTCCATTATCTGCAAGTGGCCTTGCCTCTGCTCTTGAGAAAACCAGTGACTGATTTAACATACCTCACCTTTCATTTCTCTCCATTTAAGATCTCTCCACCATCTCTCACTTTTCTCCTACTCTTTTTTATTGGTGCTGTTTGAAATTTGATTAGTTTTTTTTAATTAAAGTATAGTTGATCCACAATGTTGTGTCAATCTCTACTGTACAACAACGTGACTCAGTTATACACAGACATTCCTTTTTTATATTCTTTTCCATTATGGCTTATCACACGATATTGGATATAGTTCCCTGTGCCGCTACACAGTATGATCTTGTTTATCCATCCTATATATAATGCTTAACATTTGCTAATCCCAAACTCCCAGTTCTTCCTTCCCTCCCCCCCCATTCCTTGGCAACCACAAGTCTGTTCTTCATGTCTGTGAGTTTTGTAGATAGGCTCATTTGTACCATGTTTTAGATTCTACTTGTAAGTGAGATCACATGATATTTGTCTTTCTCTTTCTTACTTCACTTAGTATGATAATCTCTAATTACATCCATGTTGCTGTAAATGGCATTATTTTGTTACTTTTATTCTACTTTTGACCATCCATCTTCTTTCCAAGGCCTATTTACTTCTATTCCCTAACCAACTACTTTCTCCTGGGCATTGCTCAATTGTTCTCTCACTTGTATCTTAATTTTTTTCTATGATTAAGGATAAAATGCTTACAAACACGAAGCTACCTCTACCACTGAAGATTGCTGATGCCACTTTCCTTCCTTGATCATTCTTCAAACTACTACAGCTCAGCTGCCACTCTCCACCCACAGAAATTCCTAAAGGCATCAATAATCTGATAATCAACTATCAGCAACTACTGATAAGCAAATCTTCAACCATCACTCAGTCTTTGTTATTTTTAACCTCCTCAATTCTGAAATTCAAAATGCTTCATTATGGATATCCTCTATCATCAAAGTCAAATAACAAAAGTATGTGCTGCTGCTGCTAAGTCGCTTCAGTCGTGTCCGACTCTGTGCGACCCCATAGACGGCAGCCCACCAGGCTCCCCCGTCCCTGGGATTCTCCAGGCAAGAACACCAGGGTGGGGTGCCATTTCCTTCTCCAATTCATGAAAGTGAAAAGTGAAAGTGAAGCTGCTCAGTCGTGTCCGACTCTTCACGACCCCACGGACTGCAGCCTACCAGGCTCCTCTGTCCATGGGATTTTCCAGGCAAGAATACTGGAGTGGGTTGCCATTGCCTTCTCCGACAAAAGTATATAGATAATTCCAAATCTGAATCTCTTTTCTTTCCTACACCCAGAACCATACATCTAATTATCTGCAAGATATTTGTATTTATATATATACCAACGGATTTACCTTATCTCCCTAGAGAAAGTAGTTCCTCATACTGAGTTGTCCATTTTTATTAATGGTTCCATCATTCTTCAACTTACTTTTGTTCAAAATCCTTTATCCTTGACTATTATAATTCACCACACCAAATAGCAACAATTTGCCCATTTTCTGTATGCCCCTCCGTTATTGTTGTGTCTGTCTTATATGTACTCATAGCTATACGTATATATTGCTCATATCTCACACTCTATTTTAAGAATCATGAATACAAGAAAGATGCATTGCTACCCTGCATCACCTACAGAACCATGCATATTGTCTTAGATCTTAGATGTCATCTGGAGAAGGAAATGGCAACCCACTCCAGTACTCTTGCCTGGAAAATCCCATGGATGGAGGAGCCAGGCGGGCTACAGTCCATGGGATCACAAAGAGTCGGACACGACTGAGTGACTGAACTTAGATGTCATAGCTACTCAGTAAGTAGACAAAATCTGATCTTTGATTCTCACACCTAAGTCAACCTCTCTCCTGAATTTGCTGAACTATATAACTCATCATTCTATAACAAATGTCAAATTTCTTTTTTTCAACTTTTTATATTGGATTACAGTTGATTGACAATGTTGTGTTAGTTTCAGGTTCAAATAAATTACCTTAAATAAAACCACTAGAATTTTTAAAGTATTTTATCTATGATGGTCATGCCTTTCACTTTGTCATGTCTATCTTTTGCTTGGTTTTGATCTTTCATCAACTTTTGACCCTAAGTAAATAGGTTCCTAATAATCATACCCTTTTTTTAACACAAATTATGAAAGCTACACTACTGCAAACTTGCCTTTGTTACACCTTATACAGAAGTAACAATTTTGCCTTGAATGTTGACATATAAATCATTTCCAAAATAAGACTCCAAATACAACAGGTTCATTCAAATCCATTAAAAACCATTTACCTGGTTTATGGGAACACCAAAATATTCCAGCATCTCTCGTAAGATACTCAATATGAATGACATTGATGAGGCAAATACAGAAGCATATTCAAAGAAACATTGTTTCTTGATACCTTAAGAGGAAAAAAATAAGAAAACATTACTCTTGATAAATAACTGCTGCACACACAAACAAAAAAGCCTTCATTACACATTATACCATCAACTAAACTAATCTCTCTGGCCAGCATTATTTTGAGGTGAGGAGAGAAAAAGAGGAATGGGGGAATGGGGAAGGGCTGGTTAAAAAAACAAAAACAACTTCAATTTATCAGTTAAGTTGCATTAAAAATTCAAAGGATTTTTTGAACCTCTTAAGGGACGCAGTGCTAGCGTGCTCAGCTGCTCAGTCGTGTCCAACTCTGCGATCCCGTGGACTGTAGCCCACAAGGCTCCTCTGTCCATGGAATTTTCCAGGTAAGAATACTGGAGTGGGTTGCCATAGGCTCCTTCAGGGGATCTTCCCAACCCAGGGATCGAACTCACATCTCCTGCATCAGCAGGCGGATTCTTTACCACCGCGCCACCTAGTTAATAAATATCAATCAAGGATAGACTGGAAACTTGGCAGGAAGCCTTCAAGTTAGTTGTAACTAACAAAAGCTTCCCCTCCATCCGAAAGCTTCGGCTGAGACTAAGCAGGGATGACTTCAGCCCTTCCTTGAGAGCAGGCAGGCGGCCGACTAGAGACTTTGACCAAACAAAAGGAATGATAACACTTCCTTACCGACGTATCGGAGTACCACCCATCCCTCCTCGCTCATTCTAAAGATAAGTATTATGAAGCTCAGATAGGTGACATGACTTAGTCGCCCAACTACTAAATAACAGACCGAGACTAGCTCCGGCTTACGTCACTCCCTTTGGCCCCAAGCCGCCTCGCGGTCTCTCCCGCTCGGTGAGCACAGTCGCCTGGCTCACCTTCCTCCGAAGCCCAGCCTCCCGGCAACCAAGGGAACTTCAAGCTACAGTCATTAAGGAACCTCGCGGCGGAATCAGCAGAGGACGAGTCCAGGCGTGCTCTCTCCTGATCCAGGAGCGCTTAGAGGTCCACACGTGCCCGCTCGCGCCCCCCGGCTTGCCTGCCACGGGCGGAAACGACACCTCCACTGGCCCAGGAATTGGCCCTGAAGCCCCTCACCCAGCCGGAGTAACCGGGATGAAGACTCGGCCTTCCTCCAGTGCGACCCTCAACCTGCGGCTTAGACGGGATCGCTACTTCCGCCTCCCCGGACGAAAATTAAATTCTGCGGGCCTTGACCCAAGCCCGATGTCATTGGACAAACCCTTAGATCGCTACTTGTGATTGGTTACGGAAGGTTATTTAGACCCACTGAAGGTCCTTTTCCTTCAAGAGGGCGGGCCTTCAGCGGGGCAGCCAATGCAAGCTTAGAGCCAACGGGTGGGCGTGGCAGAGCGCACAAACATGGCGACGCATGCTCGGAATGTGTCTCTAGGTTTCCCCGGCGCTGTCAAATACCTGCGTATGAAGCCTGGCGTTGTGGAGTCTTAATGGCCTTTGGGTCAGGCTCGCGATCCCGAGTTCGTGCCCCGTACAGATCATCGCAGGGAAAGTGTGTCGTCCTCTACATACAGACCCGAAGTGGGACCCCTCTCCCAAGTACGCTTGTCGTGGAGTGTCGCGATTTACTGTTTAATCATTCGTCCATTCAGCGAACATCTGTTGTTTATGGGACTAGTGAACCAGTGAAGTTGTTCAGTCATGTCCGACTCTTTGCGATCCCATGGACTGTGCCCTACCAGGCTCCTCCATCCGTGGAATTTTCCAGGCAATTCCAGTACTGGTGTGGGTTGCCATTTCCTTCTCCAGGGGATCTTCCCGACCCAGGGATCAAACCCAGGTCTCCCGCATTGAAGGCAGACGCTTTACCGTCTGAGCCACTAGGGAAGCCCTGTTTAAGGGACTAGCAGGTGCTAAACACTGTCATCGAGAAATCTGAAGCATTCATGAAATGCTCCAGGTTATCTAGGCTATCAAATATGAGCCGGATGCTGACCTGGCCTAGCCGACGATGGTTAAGCGATGACCAAGTCCTGGCAGTTGATATCTCAATTTTCAGTTCTGATCTGAAGTTACTGGGCTTCATAAGAAACTACAGCTCCTGCTTTTCATATTTCAGCAAGAAATGCATTGGAGTGACATAATTTAAGATCAACTGTGTCTCCTGCTGACCAACACAATTTTTAAGTGGGAGAATTTTTCAACAAATTTCTCTATGTGTCCACAACATGTATTCATTCAACTAACTGGATGTCTACTATGTACAAGGCATAATTCTGACCACAGAGAATGCAATTAGCAAGGCAGCTAAGATCCTTACCCTCCTGGAACTTGCATTCTAGTAGAGACTGGAGAAGGCTTCTCTGAACACCATATAAATAGCATGTCTCCACTCTTTCCATGATTTATTTTTCTTTACAGACCATATAGTATTTATGCTCCACCTACTGCCAAACTAAACTCCAGAACAGGAACTCTGTCTTGACCCATGCTGTATCTCCAGCATTTTAGAGGAATACTTGGTATATTTGATAAGCATTCAATTAAGAGTTTGTTGAATAAAATAATTCTAAATACCTAAGAGAAAACAGACACCAAGAATGATTTGACACTAAGAAACTGGCAGAACAATAGTGCTTATAGTCACAGGCCCAGTAGTATAAGCTAGATAAGGATGAAAGGAGCAGGAGAGGGCTGCTGGACAAATGTAAAAGAAAACAAATGGATCAGTGACCCTACATTAAATTTTCTCAGCTTCCTTATCCTTCCCTTTTGCCTTCGCAAATAAATCATGACCTTATAACTTCCTCTTTCCAATCTGATATCAAACAGCACACAATAGGGTCAAAAGGCAAATATCCCTTGAAAGCATGAGAAGGAAAACCAGTAGTACTAACACCTCCTTCAGGCTACACTATTAATTGAACTTTAGAAAAGGCAGAGGAACCAGAGATCAAATTGCCAACATCCGCTGGATCATTGAAAAAGTAAGAGAGTTCCAGAAAAACATCTATTTCTGCTTCATTGACTATGCCAAAGCCTTTGACTGTGTGGATCACAATAAACTGTGGAAAAGTCTGAAAGAGATAGGAATACCAGACCATCTGACCTGTCTCTTGAGAAACCTGTATGCAGGTCAGGAAGCAACAGTTAGAACTGGACATGGAACAACAGACTGGTTCCAAATAGGAAAAGGAGTACGTCAAGGCTGTATATTGTCACCCTGCTTATTTAACTTATATGCAGAGTACATCATGAGAAACGCTGGGCTGGGGGAAGCACAAGCTGGAATCAAGATTGCCAGGAGAAATATCAATAACCTCAGATATGCAGATGACACCACCCTTATGGCAGAAAGTGAAGAACTAAAGAGCCTCTTGATGGGAAGTGAAAGAGAGTGGAAAAGTTGGCTTAAAGCTCAACATTCAGAAAACTAAGATCATGGCATCTGGTCCCATCACTTCATGGGAAATAGATGGGGAAACAGTGTCAGACTTTATTTTTGGGGGCTTCAAAATCACTGCTGATGGTGATTGCAGCCATGAAATTAAAAGACACTTACTCCTTGGAAGGAAGGTTATGACCAACCTAGATACCATATTTAAAAGCAGAGACATTACTTTGCCAACAGAGGTCCGTCTAGTCAAAGCTATGGTTTTTCCAGTGGTCATGTATGGATGTGAGAGTTGGACGGTAAAGAAAGCTGAGCGCCGAAGAATTAATGCTTTTGAACTGTGGTGTTGGAGAAGACTCTTGAGAGTCCCTTGGACTGCAAGGAGATCCAACCAGTCCATCCTAAAGATCAGTCCTGGGTGTTCATTGGAAGGACTGATGTTGGAGCTGAAACTCCAATACTTTGGCCACCTCATGCGAAGAGTTGCCTCACTGGAAAAGACCCTAATGCTTGGAAGGATTGGGGGCAGAAGGGGACGACAGAGGATGAGATGGTCGGATGGCATCACTGACTCGATGGACATGGGTTTGGGTAGACTCCGGGAGTTGGTGATGGACAGAGAGGCCTGGTGTGCTGCAGTTCATGGGGTCCCAAAGAGTCGGACACGACTGACCAACTGAACTGAACTGATCCAAGTACAAGATGAGCCCAGGTCAAATGCTACACCTTCCATGATTGTCTTGCTGACATTCCTGTAACTCTTCAGAGATCCTTCCTCCATTTTATGTGTACTAAAAGTCATACATACCACATCTTCATAATCTTTTATGTGATATGACATTATTTTTCTATTACCTTTAAGTGAAATTACTGTCCTGAACTTTGAGAATGATGCAGGATTCAGTAATTCTACCTTTTGTGTCTTTTTAGTGGTGTTCGAAAATATGGTGGCATGCTAAGATCTTCCTGGCTGTGTTCCCCTCCCCCAGTTGAATCTAGGCCCTTTTCATCTCCTGTCTGTATTCTGCTCATTAAGATTCCTTTCAGTCCTTTCCTCAGTGTGGGGTCCTGTCCTTAAAAGGGAGTCTTGTCTTGACAGGTCTACTTGAAGAATTCACTGAGGTGAAGTGCTCCAGTCTCTCCAGTACTTACTTAGGTACCTTGTGCTCACTACTGGAGAGGACAAAGCCGCAGTTTTAGTAGACTCATTTGAGAATCTCCTTTTCCAGCCTGTCAGATGTTACCCAACTCTTACTTTCACTCACACAGTAATCAGTACCAGGCAGGTTGGTGATTTGTCCCCATCCCGCTACTTGCAAGTTAATGGGAAAAGCTTGTCACCTTTGGTTTTATTATCTAGATGTATTTCCCCAGAATCATTAATAGTACATTATTGTTAATCATCACACTAGGTACTGTGTTCTCAAGAGGAAGAAATTTTGATTCAACTTTAAACCCAATGCTAGGTATACTTTCCCAGTGAATAAATGGAGTTTGAGGGCTAGTTTGAACAAAGGCTAGAAAGACAAGTCCTTAATCTTGTGAACTGCCCAGTTAGAAACCCCATTAGTTTTCTGACACAAACCTCAATTTTAGGTGATTAGAACTTCAATTATTGTAATTACCTTAAGAAATGTGGCAGGATACAATGTTAACATCCTACCAAGTAGGTAATGGCCTATCCACAGTATGGATGTCCTACACACCACATAATGCTAATTGCTAAACATTTATTCTAGCAAAGCATAACACATAAGCAGAATGAGTTGCCAGCCTGAAAGAATGAGGACAAGAGGAATTTTTCAATTTTTTGCTAAGGTGTAATATTTTAAGATAGGTAAATGAACAAGGAGTAGGATAAGGCAAAGGATTTAAAAAAAAAAAGAAAGCTCATGGGAAATTCCTGTAGTTCATCCTAAGATTTAGCCAACAAGAAATCAAAGAAATTTTAGTTAAAAATTTTTTTTCAATTGAAACATTTCACTGATAGCAATTAAAAGATGAAATTTAAAGGTCAAGATTTCCAAATTAGAAGACTGCTACAGTAACTGAGGTAAATGTGATGAGCATCTTTGCCAGTTATCACAGGGGTGAAAAAGAGCCACACCTTGCCTTTGAAAGTTGAGTATCACCAAATGTAAACATAAAATCACTGTATACTGACATTAACCAGTGAAATTGTGTGTTTTTAAAATATTATGTTTGGCTGCCTCGGGTATTAGTTGCATCATACAAGATCTTTCATTGTGGTGCGGGGACTCTCTAGTTGTGGGCCCTGGATTCAGCAGTTTAGGCACGTGGGCTTAGTTGCTCTGTGGCATGTGGGATCTTGGTTCCCCAACTAGGTATCAAATCTGTGTCCCTGCATTGCAAGGCAGATTCTTAACCACTGGACCAAGGAAGTCTCTAAATTATGTATTTTAAAGTATTGTTTTATGACTCCATTTGATGATATTCAACTGCTTTCAGAAAAACTCCAAGTGCATTTAACATTCCCCTCATAGCAGCCTCAGAAGTATCCTGGAAACCAAGTTTCTAGGCAATTCCCGAGTGTCCAGTGATTAGGATTTGACGCTTTCACTGTCAGGGCCCAGGCTCAATCCCTGCTTAGGGAACTAAGACTTGGCAAGCTGTGTGGCACAGCCAAGTTTCCTTTTCTAGTACAAATAAGCCAGAAAAATTATGACCTCCCATAATCAAGGACTTTGTAAGATTACAAGTAAACCACCATTCTGGAGGGTGAGAGTGGTAATTTTATGTGGCTTTTCACAAGCCATGGAATTTGCAATTACTATGACAGTACCAAGAAGTTATCATTGTCAAATACAGACTTCATACTGTGAATGTATATCCTTTCTTCACCTAAGTTTATGGTGTACTTACTATCATTTTTTTGCTTGTCCCAATTTATTTTATGGGGTGGCGTTTGTGGGAAAGGTTTTTTATTTTATATTGGACTACAGTTGATTTACAATGTTGTGTTAGTTTCAGGTATACTACAGCCAAGTGGCTCAGTTATACATGTACCTTTTTCAAATCTTTTCCCATTTAAGCTGTTACAGAGTATTGAGCACAGTTCTTCCCTATGCTATATAGTAGGTTTTTGTTGGTTATGTATTTTAAACAATCATCTACTTTTGGGGCTCACTATTATTCAATCAAGAAGCTGGGCAACCTTAAGAGATTAATACAAAAAATCTGATTCCAATTCTTAGGAGAATAGTAATATTAAAACCACTTATCGTTTTCTACTTTCCAGTATCAAGATTATCTTCTGCACTTTAAAAGCACTGCAAATCAGCTCACTGTTGTCAAACACCTAAAATGTCTTTGAGAAAAATATCTTACATACAGATCATTATAATTAAGACACATTATTTGGAATTTTTCTCCTAGTAGTTGCAGGAAAGTGCCATCCTAACGCCTGCTCTTTTTAACCACTGGGATCCATTTTTGAAAAAACTAACGTGAGGAGGTAACACAACAATCAAGAGAACTAGTACACTTAATGTACAACTTGGGATTCATTTGCATAACTGACATTAATCATTACTGAATGATTCTGAAACTTGAGTCCAGTTCATAAATTTACACAATCTCTACTAAAGTTCTCAAGTCAAACAATGGAATACAGTAATTTCTATATATTCCTGGATTCCAAAATAAAACCTTTTCACTTTAAACTTCATTAACATAGACTTAAAATTTTTAACATCCACCTCAATAAACTGAACAATTATAGACTCTTGACACTCACGTTTATAAATAATGATTTCAATTATATTTTGAGAACCCAAGATGTTACGTAACAAACAATATTCTAAAATTTTGCCGAAGGATCTATCACAATCTACTACTTATATAGACTGAAACCAATCAAATACAATTTGAGAGTGAAGTTAATTTCTCCATGTTCCTTCCCTATTTAATCAAGTTACAAATTCAGACAGGTCTCTGTACTTCTCTTTCTGAATGTGAAAGGAATATCACTCCACATGGAACAAAGTATATCCCCGAGATTCCAGCTGAAAAGTCAGAGAGGAATTTCCTGGCCATCCAGTGGTTAGGGCTCCTTTCTCCCACTGCAAGGAGCAAAGGTTCGATCCCTGGTCAGGGAACTAAGTAAGATTCCCTCATGCTGCGGTCAAAAAAAAAACTATCTTATCAAAATAAGTCCTTAATAAATAAGATGGCATACTTTTATGTAGGTAGCTGATACACATTAAAATTATCCAGTGTAGTTAAACATACAGAGAAAGGAGTAACTTAACATTTGTATTAATCAAAATGTTACCCGACTTAGCACACAAATTTCTGTGAAAATTCTTGTTTAAAGTTACAGAATGGTCACTTTATATTTCAAGTAACTTACAAAAGGGTTAAGTGAAGTTAAGAATTATACCAGTTCTAACTCAAAGTGAACAAAGACTAAGTTACAAAAAAAAAAAAGACCACTTTTTAGTTAATAACTACTACATTGTTAGAAACAGAAGTAATGCTGATGTCTCCATCATAATTTATAGCTGACAGTTCCTGTATGAACACATGAACAGGAGGGCTAGACTAGAATCTGGAATTCCTGTATTAACAATGGCTTACAATCACCACTGTAACATTTACCATTTTTCCAGAGGAAAAAAGAAAAAATTAGATGTGAATTTGAACAGTTTTATAGAGTATTTACTGATTTCCCCAAAGGCCCCATCATAGTAGTAACTTTACTAACAGACGAGCTGGTATCCTAAAATTAGACATAAGCCATTGACATTAGCTGTATAGAACCGACACAGACATAGTCTCAAAATCAGGTAAACAAACAACAGCTATTACCACTTATGACATTTTATTGGCATATGACAATTTACAAGGGTCCCTGTTGCATTATACATCACACTGAGTAAGAATCGTTTAGCCATCTACATTCATTCTTATCGGGTATACTTTTACTCAAATTGTAACTGAATTCCCAACACTTGATTTTAACTGTGACAAAAGGGAAAAATGGTAATTCCCAAAAGTAGGCTGCAGTAGGAAAAACAAATTTTGATTTTTATATTAAAATTTCTAGGATGTTGAAAAGTGTACACAGCTAAGGACTGAGTCATGGCCTTCTGAAACAGCTTTCTTAATCCTTTCTAGAAATATCCTTTGGTTATTTTCATTTTCCTTCTCTAAGCAAAAGGAAATCTATTAATGGAGGTTATCAAACAGCTACTATTTTCTGGCACTTGTAAACAAATATCCTTACCAAGAGCAACCATTCAGCTTTTATAACATGTCATGAAGTGTAGAGTTGAATTGTGGTTTAAAGATATCACACAGGCTTCTTTATATCCTTGGCTCTAAAACAAAGGTAACAGCCACAATGGCACTGAAGTGTTTTCACAATCCCCCTTCCCACTATGTTCTAATAGAATACTCTTCCCCTCAATTTTTTTTCATACAAGTAACCAAATATGAGTACATGTGGGTTAAAGCAATGCACTTGAAGTTGTAACCTGCTGATAGGACTTAGGTAGCTTTATTCCTACTCCCTATTAAATAATTTCTCAGTAAATTCCCTTTTCTACTTCTCTTATGTGGAAAAGCAAAACTGCACATTTATAGTCATGCACAGAGATTCAGTATCTAACCGAGTAATAATTGTTAAAAGCTAAATTTATTTGTATAAAATAAAATGGTCGTGAAAATTTTCCTGTGTTGGAGATCAAATCCATCTTGCTTTAGCATGTAATTACGTGCTATGCTGACTAGGAGAACATTAGTTATGTCCTGATTAATGCAACAAATACTTGTTTTTACAGTGTTTCCTTTCTGCTCAAACAATTTCGGAAAAACAAAATAAGAGAAATCACGCAATGCTTAAGGATCTTAGGGCCATGAACATCACATTTGTTGAGTTTTGTTTTTCTATTTTTCCCTCATATAGCCATTAGGTAAATGCCTCTGACTGCAATCAAGGTGCCAGAAGCATCCCAAATCATCAGTGAGGATGAACAAGCCATACACTTAAGATGCTTAAGTTTACACTAACACAATAATCATTATCTTTTAATGCAAACAAATACAACTAATTCAGTTCCTGAATTAACAAAATGAAATTTGACTACTTTTATATTATGCTCACAGAGCAGACTTAGCACTGAAATTTTACTATTTCCGATTTTCATTCCTTCTAAGAGATATCATCATAAACATAAAGGTAATTCACATTTGAAAGATTATCTTCCTGAAGAACAGAACCCTTGGGAAGAAAAAGAAAAACCCATTTTACAAACTGAAATTGAGATAGTGAAAAAAATAAAAAACAAGGTAGGTCAATGCTGTGACGAATTTCCTGTCAAATCTTTTCATTGGTGACATTTGGAAAACAAGTTCCTTAAAATACTACTAATGAGCAGTATATTCTGTTTGCCTATTATTCCTTATGGTTAGACTATGAACTAGTGATACAGCTGTCTAAAAACTCAAACAAGTATGTGAGATACGACGTCAGGTACACATCTTTTTAACGTTATCAAGTTATTCTGCAGAATAATCCTCTTCCATATCAGTATCAGAATTACAGGCTTTGTTCTGTTTTTCTTTTTTAAGTAAGACGTTCAGTAGGAATGAAGGTTTTGTTTGTATTATTACAAACCAGGTTCCTCTCTCAAAGAACTGATATCTAAGACCATGACTCAAACTTTCAAAGAAAAGAGAGAACATTGAATTTTGAATGCAAATGGTAAAGGCTCCTAAAAATGGTTTTTATAGCCCACTACTTGCTTTCAGTTTAAGAAAAAATTTTTTTCATACTTTTCAATTTAACTTTTAACAGCTAGTACTTTTGAGCTATTGGCAGAGCTTCTTTTTCCATCTTAAACATTTGATGAGATGTTAAATTAGCTTAGTTTAGCAAAATAACAACTTTTTCCATGGTACACTTCAAAAATTAGTCACCCTACAATGTAGTGTGTTTGAATTAAGGAGAATGTTAAACAGATGTATACAGTTAAAATAATTAGTGTGGTCTCTATAGACAATTCCTCTTCAGGGATTTGTATGTAGAGCTAACGTTTACTTCAGAATAAACATTAACACAAACAGGGAGGGGAGAGAATCAGAACTTTCACAGAGCTGTACTTGACCATATCTTATAGACAAAGCAGAATTACAATGCATGTAACAAAAACAGTAAAAGTATATATTTTTTAAAAGTTGATAGTTACAAATATGGTACGTAACAATTTTCTACTTTATTTCAGTACAATTTTCAACATACAGTCTACTATTTTTCAAGATATTTGAAGATTCAAAACAAAATTTCTCTAGACTACTTGCAAACAGTAAAATTTAAGTAAAATGCTTACATTCTTATTTGAAAACAAAAATCATGTAAAAAAAAATGGTGGGTGTAAGTTCTGTTCTCTGTTGCAATCTTACTTCAGATTTCCTATTCCTAAAAAAAAAAAAGAGAAAGAAAATAAAGATTAGCTAAGGTATGAAGAGTGAAAATAATTCAAAATAATCACTGTATCTAAAAATCAAATAACTAATTGGCCCAACGAACTCACACAAAAGAACATGTCAGAACCACTAACAAGTTGAAAATTTCTACCTTTTCTTCTTTGCGTCTGTCCTTCTTTTCTTCATTATTTTCCATGGTCTCTTCTTCATCTTCAACAATCCCGTCCCCTTGGTATTTGTCATGAGTCCACTTTGGACTGCTACCTGACTTTTTGAAGTTAAAGCGCCCTCTGCCACGTTGAAAAGTACCACGACCTCTTCCTCTTTTGGCCCAATAATCCACACCATCATCTCTGTCATCATGCTACAGAAAGGTTAAACAAAGAAAGAAATGTCTTTCTTGTAAGGAATATGATTACATCCCCAATCATGTTATTGTATAAATCTTCTGAAAATTGGGTATATGAGGTGGGTACTGTTCTAAAACACACAAAACCAATAAAAGTGAACTTTTCAACAAAAACATGCTGCATCATGAAAGTAAATAATTTCATGCTTAGTAACCCAAGCATTTGAGAGCTGCCCAGACAGTTTTCTGAAGAATCTCAACTGCTAAATTACTGCCAATTATCAAAATTTTTATTGTTCTGCTTTCCATTATTTCAATCTACTATGCATAAATGATAATGTAACTGATATTTTCCCCCCAAAATTACCTCAGTCACAAATACATAACAAAGTATAAAAATGTCATTACAACATTATCAGTAACATTTACTAAATAAAATAGGTGGTAAGAAGTATCTCTTACATATAGCTACAGACTTTTAAAAATCCTATTGAGATAAATCTAAACTAATGTGTGTTACATATTAATCTTCTTGGCAAGGGCACAAGGGAAATCAGGATGGCATGATCCCTAGAGTAATACCTCAACTTATTTCTTGTTCACTAACCTAAAATTCTGCAACTATTACATCCCAACCTTAATTTTTCATTAACTGCATCCAAATAGATTGTTCCCCAAATTACAAATTATTCCATTAACCAAAACAATCTGAAAAAGTGAAAAGTACTTGGCTTTGTGTATGAGTAGATGAGTATTACATCCCAAAGAACAAAACAAAAAATGAAAAGTTCTCCTGTATTGTAACTGCTGCCCATCTCAAACAAACTTTTTAAGTTTGTACCTACAAAAAATGGGAATGATGCCCCTTTACAAGACAACAGATATAATACAAACATAGCTGCATAACTTATGGAGTACTGATACTGACCAACTGTCCAAAAGTCACTAAACTTTTTAAAAATAATACGTAACTAAGCACCTTTCCAAAACAAAGAATGTGCCTTAGTACATATTCACGTAATACAGCTCACCCTCCTACATGACTTAAAAAGTTCACACATGTAATTAACAGACAGTGTGAAAGAGCCCTCATCAATTTCTTTTCTAATAATCTAGCTTTATCAAACCAGTGAAAGATGACCAGCTACAGGTACGCAAGCCTCAAAGAATGAACTTAGGAACTATCAAAAATGTACCATTTCAGTACATCAAAGTTTAACTATAAACCCAAAATAAACTATTTTAAAATAGTCTGCCACTCAAAATAATATGTACATACAACGATGTAATTTCAGGTTCCTTTTTGTTATCAGCACAACTCTGTAGAGTTTATGCTTTTTGTTTGTGGTATTTACACAGTATGCCATGAATTTGTAGGAAGAAGCAAATGGGTTTTGAAGCCAGAGGTATGGATTTAAATCTTAACAGAAACTGAGTGAACTTTACTTCCTCATTTTAAAAAAACAAAGGTAGTCTTAAAGGAACACAAATGATTTGTAAAAAGTGCCCAGACCAGTGCCTGACAAGCAAGCACTCAATCCAAGGTGGTGATAATAATGCTTACATGGGTGCTTATTTCTAAGGATGAGGCATTGGTCTCAGCATTTTCTATATACTTATCTAATCCTCACAACAGCTGTAAAATACTGTTACTAACACCACTTTAGGTATAAAGAAATTGAGGCACAGAGAAACTGAGTAACTTGCCCAAAGCCACAGAGCCAGTCTTTTCCAATGCTCCTTATGCCCATCATCCTCAGAGTAAGCTTCCCAAGATTC
Source organism: Giraffa tippelskirchi (assembly GCF_054371585.1). Taxonomy (NCBI): domain Eukaryota; kingdom Metazoa; phylum Chordata; class Mammalia; order Artiodactyla; family Giraffidae; genus Giraffa; species Giraffa tippelskirchi. The sequence goes on from NC_137283.1 coordinate 138,272,827, forward strand.
ATGGTAACAGTAAATGATTACTAAATGAGGTAGCCAAGAGCTAAAACAGGAAAAGCAGTAACAAAGCTAGACACTATAGAGTTAGACTAGCAATTACTTTTAAATATACAATCACCTTGCATAATAATCTGAAACTAAGCAATAGCTACATCATCACCACAGTGTTTTTCAAAGGATATCCCACAGCTACCGAAGTGACACTTTAATGTTAAGCATACTAGTTCTTTTTCTTTTTTGGACAAGTGGCATGCAGAATATTGGTTCCCCGAACAGGGATGGAACCTATGCCCTCTACAGTGGAGGCACGGAGTCTTAAGAATTGGACCACCAGGAAAGTCCCTAAAGCATACTGAGTCTTAATCTTCAAATTCTTACATCCAAGATTTCAGTCTTACTGTAGACTAATTAAAATTAACTACTTTACAGAAGATAAAGGGGATATGAGATATTTATAATATATAATCAAAAATACATTAATGGAGGCCTTCCCTAGTGGCTCAATGGTAAAGAATCCACCTGCCAATGCAGGAGACACAGGTGCGATCCCTGATCCAGGATGATCCCAAGTGCCATGGCGCAACTAAGCCCATGTGTCACAATTAGTAAACCTGTGCGCTAGAGCCCATAAAACCACATCTGCTGAGCTCGCAGGCCCCAGAACCTGTGGTCTGCAACAAGAGAAGCCACTGCAATGAAAAGTCTGAACATCACAACTAGACAAAAAGCATGAGCAGCAGCAAAGACACAGCACAGTCAAAAATAAGTAAAATTATTAAAGGAAAATTCCAGTTAAAAAAAATGTTAACAAAGGAGGCCATATTAGAACCAAAACCTTCTGAATCATCTTCTCTACAGAAGGATCAAGTTTCAAAAGAGTTAATTTACTAAAGCTCTGATCCAAATCTCCGTCCTGTCCCCACAGGAATTTTCTCTTCCTCAGATGACATTAACATGGGGAACTTACACATTTCATTACTTTCCCATTTGCTCCAACTTGTTACAAATACTCTCAATCCCTTCAGAGAATCTCAGGTTCTAAAGACTACTATCTTTCCTGAAATATTTACTATTGAAAACATCATCTTATCTTTGCATAACTCAAAGTTTAGAGAAGGGAAATTTCAGATAAGAATGCAATAACTGTTACCAAGTACTGGAGGAAAAATGATACATGCTGTTAAAAACCTTTGGACCCCAAGGCATGGGTTCAAATCCTAACCCGACTCCTTCTGGCTGCGTAACTTTGGTCAAGCTGCTCAATCTCTGTACCTCTATGTTTTTCATGTATACAAATGGAATAATGGTCCTACCTCAAAATGACTTCACAAGCATGAAAATAAACTGAGCGACTTTCACTTTCAGTTCAAAACACTTAGAATGGTGCCAAGCAAAATGCTCAGTAAATGTTATTCATTATTATTACTAAGTATTAAATGTTTCATTACTATGGACAGAATGTCCATGCTTATTAATTATTCTGAAAAAAACCTAGAGGAATCTATAGCTTTCAACTTCATTCATTCTGAATTAAAAAAAAATTTTGTATTTCTATTCTCACCACTGAAAAATACCTTTGCAGACTATCCATAAATTTAAATACACATGTAGAAACCAAAGCTGTCATTCCAATGGCTCATTAATTAAGAACCAAAATAACTAATTTGGGGAAATGATTTATATGTAAGAAGACCTGCTAATGCTAAGTCACCTCAGTCGTGTCCAACTCTGTGCGACCCCATAGATGGCAGCCCAGCAGGCTCCGCCGTCCCTGGGATTCTCCAGGCAAGAACACTGGAGTGGGTTGCCATTTCCTTCTCCAATGCATGAAAGTGAAAAGTGAAAGTGAAGTCGCTCAGTCATGTCCGACTCTTAGTGACCCCATGGACTGCAGCCTACCAGGCTCCTCCATCCATGGGATTTTCCAGGCAAGAGTACTGGAGTGGGGTGCCATTGCCTTCTCTGATGTAAGAAGAAATGTGACATTCATTTTACTTCTAGTGAGCACTAGCCTGTGACAAATACACACGTATGTCTTATACAGAAATGAAGATTTTAAAATATAGTCCAGAATAGCAACATGTAAAATGTTAAATAATACTCATCTTGATTAGTGTAACTAAAGCCTAATTATATGCTAATCAAAAGTAATTATGCCCCAATTTAAGACAGAAACTATGATACTAGAAAGAATCTCATAGAAAAAAAGTGAAAGTGTTGGTCACTCAGTCATGTCTTTGCAACCCCATGGACTGTAGCCCACCAGGCTCCTTTGTCCATGGGACTCTTCAGGCAAGAATACTAAGTGGGTAGCCATTTCCCAACCCAGGGATTAAACCTGGGTCTCCATGCACTGCACAGGCATATTCTTTACCCTCTGAGCCACCAAATTAAATACTTGTAAAACGTTTAAAGTGTTAAAACAATTATTTAACTTGTTCACCTCTCATTTCCTTAACTTTTTGTGCTTTTACACTGTTTTACTGTTTGGCATTTTTACAAGCACTTGCTCCTCACCCACACCTTTGAAAGGTTGGCCTTTTAATCTCTTCTCTTCTGACTGGGTGATATTACTGTGGTTTTGTGACTGTATGATGGCACCTAGATTTTTTTCTCTCTAGATCTGCATTAGCAACTACCTACTGCACATTTCCACTTATTATGTCTTAGGCACTTCCATAATGAAACTTAATCTTCACCTCAAATGATCTGCTTTCCTCTGTATTCCCTGTGCTTGCAATATCCTTTCTTCTCACTACCAACACCAAACTAGAGGGTCCCTGAACAAGCCTTCATAAATGTGGCTTTAACATTTTTCAAAACTAGTCCCTTAGACACTCAATTATTTCTCAGATCTGTTTGTCACAGTCATGTTTTTCCAAACTCTGCTTAACATCCAAATTTACTCAAGTATTACTGTCTTCTACAATTTGGCTCCTGCTGCTTCTTAATTTTCCCAAACTTATACCAATCATCTAGCCATGTGAGTACTGGAGTTCTCTATATTAGGATGTTTCACTCCGACTTTTTTACAGCACACCTGCTCATCTTTTAAGCTTAAGATTCAATCCAAACTCCTCTACAAAGTCTCTCTTAATCAGTATCTCCTTTGCAATAATCCCCTCTTCCTTGGGAGGACATCCACAGTATGTCTTTAGAATGTTCTCCATTGCAAGTCTCTTATGCTATGTATCTTTCCATCCATAGTATAAACAGCAGTGTATTAATTCATAAATTCCTATATTAAAAATGAAATATATCTTTTAAACTTTCTGTAACTGAATAAAACACCTTTCACTTTCCAGAGATTGTCAAGTCAAGCATAAATTTCTCCTCAAAGGAGCAAAGACTGTGGAAACATTATGCATAATGCACTCGGTAAAAATTTTAACTTTTCCAGACTCTTGGTCATTAAAGTACTCCAAAAAAGAGGCAAATGGAAATTAATTTTTGAAACAACTACAATGCCCATTCTTCAACCAAAATATAGATCTAGTTCAGAATACAGCTATATAGTCTACTTTGGCAGATGGCTGGGACATTCAGCTTTATTCAAATATACTCATAAAAAGTCAAACAAAAAACACATTTCTAAAAACTCAGCACTATTTTCCTCCTTGCTTCAACAAAACAACTAGTCTTCAGAAATAATCTCTAAAACATGACTTCCCTGAAAAGCTATGACAAAAATGAATATTCTGGTAATAGTTTTGGTATTTCCTTAAGTTTCTATAATGGAAGATAAACCCTCTTCTCCCGTGCCAAAGTGCAAAAAAATTTCCATCATTACTTAGAGAATCTTTCAGGACCCACCTCCTCTAGCTTCATCCCTTACAAACTACTTGAGAAAGAAGAGCATCACAAGGAAGCATCAAATTAATGTGTATCTAGCCATTTTTCCATAATGTAATTTTTCATCTTCTTTTTACTCCAATATAACTTAACAGCCTCCTGAAACTCTTAATTACACGCACTGTGGGAGAATTCTTCTCCTTGTCTTTCAATTAAACAAACAGTTGCGGTGATGAAAGGGAAATCTTAATGATTTACTTTCTTAACTTTACTGTCTTATAGACAGATATGAAACAATTTAATGTTTTTCTCTGAATGTGACTATCAAATCAGGTATATTTTTACTTTACCCTGACCAGTCCATAGGTAATATCAATAAGGTATAAACAGGACTAAAGGGACCCACATGTTCAAAACTTCAAATCATCTGGGTAATGATTTATTTTAAAAGTTTCTTATATTATAGTAAAATCTTCTCATAGTAGTGGATGCCTGTACTCAAATGTATTCAGCCAGTATGCTTTGAAAATTAATGCAAACCAAATAAACAGAGATTTCTAACACCCACCAAGAAGTACTTCTTGCTCTTTGGGGTATATTCTGGATCCCATTCCTCTTCCTTCGGTCTCTTTTGAAAAGTAGTATTTGAGTTGTTTGGACCAGTATTTGTCCCAGCAAAAACTCCTCTGGCTCTTCCTCTGCCTCTAATTCGAAACTGATTAACAAAGTTGTTTAGTAATGAAATCAAAAGGTATTAAGTTACATGCAAACTCTAATTTTACTGCAGTAACAAAAAACATTCCCTAATTTCTTCCCTAAATCTCAACTTCACAGCCACTGAGGATGGAAAGGGTGGCCATTTTATACTAGTAAGGAGGGAAAAAATTCTGCCTATTGAAAGCTGAATAAGTTAAGAAGAAATGCACAGTCAACGTAAGTTGTCAGAACACTGCACTTTCTTTTATGGCCTGAACTAAAATTTTTAAATAGTTTAAACTTTAAAAAGTTGGTTTTTTCCCCTTTCACTAGTCAAAAGAGTTGTCTAATTTCTTTGAATTACACAGGAGTCCTAAGTTTTAACTATACCTATCACCATATGGGCAAAGCTCTTCTGTTTCCCAAATAATCTAATTAATAAACCCTAGTAACAACTAACTGGATACTAGCTCAAGTTAGAAATCCGAACCTAGAAATTAAAGAGTCAAGAAGATGCACTACTATGAAGTCATTAAATTTACAATTGTAAGAATTTATGGAAACATGGGAATAATATATATACTAGGTAGGATAAAAAGTCATGTAATTTCTATGACTGATACACATATAAAAAAGAACTTGAATACGCAAAAATGAAAATAGTTGTTAATACAAACATGGATTTTCTTGTTTCAAGACATGTTATTAACAAAAAAGTGATTAAAGAAATGGATCTAAATCATTAACTTTCCTTGACTCTTGGGTCTCTAAGCACTATGTCCAGTTATTGATTCCAAAGGTAATAAGTTATACAGATGCTTCTAAATCTCAAAATGGGTCTATTTTCAAAATCAGGCAAAAACATGGATTTTTTACTTTCTCTACAAAGGAGGTTATCATCCCAGCTCCAGCTCCTCCTCACCCTCCCAAATGGCATTTCTTAATGAAGATATATCAAATACCATTTTAAAGACTATAGGAGTAATGACTCACACAACAATGACTAAATCAGCATGCATCTTACTTTCCTTATGTACAGTGCTCTAAAGTAAAGTTCTATCAAAGACAGAAAATAATTTTATTACTTACAAAGGTTCCTCGTGGTCGGCTAACTCCTGCAAAGCCTGAGTATTCTTTCAGCTCATGGTGAGTTTTAAATTCTTCTTCTCTTTCCTTCTTACTCTCCTTTTCTTCTCGAGAACTAGGAGAAGAAGGTGATGCTGAAGAGGATGAAGATCGAGAATGATCTTGTTCTCTACTTTTATGTTTACTGAAAAATAAAAGAAACAAGAAAAATGTGCTATTTTTAAAAAAGATGAGGAAAGACCCTGCTGTATCTTACAATAAGAGGGATATTTTTCAAGTCAAAGAAACTATCCCCTATTAAAATTATCATGAAACTAAAATGATTGGGTGTTCAACTTTGACATAGTCTGTTTCCATTCTCCTCCAATATTTGTTTTATATCACTACTGGAAAACATGCTATGACCTGACAGTTAGAAACTAGCAGTCTGGAAACTTCAAGAATATAAAGTTCAGTTCTTCAACATTTTTAACTTTGTTTTTTTGTTTTTTTAAGAAAAGGAAGGGAAAAGTAGGAAAAAGTATGAATGTCCTTAAGGCCATGTTTCAAAATGACTGCAGTTTGTACAACCCTGGATGAAAACAGTTGATACGGTTTGGGCCATAACTCCATTATTGAAATAAAAAGCATATGACATTATAAATACCAGTAAATTAAAATTAATCATAAATTTAAAAACACGAGTAAAATTACCACCATTCACCTAATGAACAGCAAGAAAAACGATTATCTATGATACTTAGTATTCCTATTATTTACTTGACTCTATCATGATCAATTTTACATGATTCTACTGCAATACCCGAAAAGGTCATACCTGCGATAACTCTTACCACTTCTAACAGTATCCATGGAAACATTACTTTGAAAGCCTAATACACATTGCTATTTCAAAAAAACTAGTCTTTCCTCCCCCCCATCTCTCCCATGTTAAACCACTAGACATCAGTTTAAAATTCTTGTACTCTGGGTGTTATGAGTTGAAAAAGTGCGGAATCAAGCATAACGAACCAAAGTTCTTACACAAACTGTTTCTAGAAATGCACTGCATTGAAGTCCAACCTCCTGATGTAGCCTGGATAATAGGACACATTAATTTGTCATTTTTTTTTCAGTGTTAGCTTGCTATTCCAAAGTTTTTGTCCTCATCCACCATAAGCCGTGTAAAAGACAAATACATTTTTGCTGTAAAACAAATAATTTTAATTGTTTAAATTTAAACATTCGATTACACAGTCAAAATTGAAAGCAATTAAGCTGACAATTATTAAAGGCTAATTAGAAGCTAAAACCTAACTCCGACAGTTTTAACAATTACCTGTCATCTTTGTAAGATTTGTATTCCTTGTAATCTTTTGGAGTTTTTTCCTGCTTTCTTGATCCACTGGATTCCCTGGAGCCCTTGGAATCCCCCCGTTCTTTACTTCTTTCTTTTCTCCGACGATCTATGTCATGCCGAAGATCAGCAGAATCACATCTTAATTTTTTATCTCCCTATAAAAGACAGATGTAAAATAACAGATTTCAGGGAAACTACAGGGAAAAAAAAGAAATATATATATATATAAAATACCAATTTTTTTTTGCCAGTTTCTGAGCTGGCATTTTAGTAGCAGAAAAGAATGCATATAACATACTACTTCCATACTTAAGTTTTTGTTTAAAAACGTACTTGCTGTTTTCACTAAACATTTGTTGAACACAAGTACAATGGGACTGGAGAAGTAATTAAAAGCTAATTGTCTTCAAAATGTCATAGGTTTCTGTTCAAAGCAATCCATAATAAACTTTCATATAGTAAAATGGTATAATTATTTTTCCACTCGGTACATCCTCGTTAGTTATCCCTCATCTTTTGAAACAGCCTTTTATATACTTTAACAATGATAGAGATTATACTCAGTTGTGGGTATAGCCATCTGACAGTAAAGTTAAGGGATCCTGAAGTAAATGGTTCTCGTTATTTAAGCCTCATTATCATCAAGTTCTTCCCAAATTAGCTGACCAACCCAATAAAAATCACTTTAAAAGTTAAATATTCTGTATTTTCCATAACATGCAAACATAATATGATTAATGAAACCAACTGAGGTTGAACAAGGGTAGAAACAAAGCCAGAAAGATTCATTCCCAATCCTGTACTCAGTATCTGGGCCATATACTGCCCTTTCTCAATTCAGGTATTGCAACGGACATTAGTTTAACTGGGTCACAATTCACCTCCTTCTTGTTCCATTGCTTTTTCAAATACTATATAATTTAGGAAGATGGAAAGAGGCATCTAGGAATGAAGAAAAATCATACATCAGTAAGATGCTAAGCAATGTGGACATCCTTGCTAGTATTCAACAATAAGAAGTACTTACTCTGGGAAGTCTAGCTACAATGTTCATAAACATTCTTAAAACTGGAAGTATATGTCCAAATTGTATCAACTACTCACCTATTTGCTCCCACAGTTATGAGAAAAATCTAATCAAGAGCAAAAACCTTCCTATTCACCTAGTAATATGCTATTGCCAAGCCCATGGGTAACAGTATAGGTGAAAGTACTTTGTAAACACCAAACTATATATGTAAACTACACAGTACTCCATGTATGTGAATCATTCATTCAGATAGGATAGGAAGATAAAGGATAAAAAGCAATGTCTTTTCCTCTTGTCCTTCCATTAGTTATCACTATTTTCTCTCCTCTAGATCAAAATCTGGTCTGAATAATGAAGAGAAAAGAAAGACACTCACTCTGTCAGAGTACAAGAACAGACTAAATTGTGGGCAAAACAAAATTAATCAACATTGAACCCAAGATACTGAAAATAAAAGCCAAAATTAGCATTCACTTCTCAGAATCTGCTTTACCAAAATCAATGTGCCCCACACAAAGAAACCACTTTCTAAGCTCTAAATTTCTTATTTAATTAATAGCATGCCTAATTAAAAAGCTTATAAATGAAAACCCTTAATAAGAGCTTCTAGTAATAAAAGTGCCAATGTTATCATAACAGCCCAGTTATTCAACTCTGCAGAACAGATGTATTCTCATTTCTCTTATTAGAAAACCAACATCCAAAAAGCTAATCACATTCCTATTATCAAGATGGTACTCAGTAACAGCCACAACTGGAACCAAGTAATACCGTTCCAAGTCCCTAACCTTTTCATTACGACAGACAGTTGCTCCCTTTTAACCTGGCTCTACATTTCAACTAGAATGTTATGGCCTGTCATACAGACTAATCTACCTAGAAAATATCAGTTTCAAGTTATCAATTAAACAGAGCCCCCTTAATGACTGAATTCCATTCTTAAGAGTCCCCTGACCCCAATGCCAGTCACTCAGACTCCTTTCTCAAGTTTAAAAGCATTCTTCCCCCAAATATACAAATATTCCAATAGTAACACAGTTTTTATTCCAAGTGTTCATTTGTAAATCAGTTCTTAGAATGCTTATTTCTTAGTCCAGATCAAAAATACCCAGTAGCATGGCGATTACTTCTTGTTCTCTCTTTGAAGAACCTAAAGATGTTAATTTAGGCACACATAAATCAAGGAATATTTATTCTAGATCACCCATTTCACCTCTAACAGAAACCTTTATATAATGTATATCTTTGCTGTTATAATTTTCCTGTCTACTCACTGATTCCTTGCCTTTTTCTTAGAAATACTTTTCTCCTTTCATTAGCATTTAAAATAATTATTCTTGGTTTAACATGTACTAAAGGGTGAGCTTGATTTTTTTCTAGGAAGAAACACTACATACACACTACCACAGATAAAATATATTTATAAGTTATAAACAGATGATGTCTATAAACATTTTGCCTAGACAAACTGCTTATTCGAACAATATCATTAACTAACCAGAAGTTAACATGGAAAAGAAAAAGTGCATTCAAAACATACCTTTTGATTTTCTTCTTTAAAAACTCTCTCTTCCCCTGCTAAACGGGTATGCTTCCTCAGGGCACTTGGAGAGATGTCAATTCTCCTTAATGTAAAATAAAGTCTATTTGTAGTCACATTAATTTTATGATTCCACAAATTCCTAAAATTTGTCCATTTTTGTAAAGGGAATACCAGACAGTTGTTTCTCTCCCAGTTGACTAAATTTAGTATAGCAAGATTATTAATCTAATTCCTAACAGATAATTAAGAAATAAACACTGTATTTATTAAAAATAAATTAAAATGCCTCCAATTATTTATGTACAAATGAAGCCTGATCTTTTAAGATATCAAGCTTACTTTAATCATCAAAAAAGAAAAAACTTTGATTAAAATGAATACTATCATTTAAGTATCAGCATATAATTATAATACATCAGTATCAATGAATACACAAATAGAATTATTTGTTCTTAAGTTATCTCCAATATTTTTACATATTCAGTATCTTTAGTTTTATTCTGTGCCTCTCCTTGTGTTCTTAAGCTACTGTCAGTTGAATCTTCTCAGTGTCTCTTCAGCAGTGACCACCAAAACCATACCTACTATGTATTAAGCACTGAATTAGATACTTTACAATTAATACTAACTGTCACCATCATCCTGCAAAACAGGATATTTTGTTATTCTTATTTGTAGATGGAAAAAAACAAACATTCAGAGATTAAATAACTTTTTTATCACAATGCAATTAAGTGAGAGCAAGGAATTGAACATAACTATCTGACTTCAAATTCATGATCTTTTCACAAGGAACAATTCTATCTCACCAAGCATTTTTATTTTACAAACTTACTGGAAGTGAATAAAATTCAAGGGTTACTTACTCTAGGCATCCAACCCCCTCCCAAAAGACAAATTGGTAACTATTTAATTCCATACTGGGAAGTGATAACAGTGAGTATTTTAAGTTCTAATAACCAATTTTAACCAAATAAACTGAAAATTAAAAAGAAATGGTAAATTACAAACTTTCATTTGAGTCATGATACCCGTATAGTTTCATGTATCTTATCTATAGCTTCAACATGAACTTGTTTAACAGTGTCTTCCTATCAAAACAACATTTTTACATGCCCAGTATACATACCTGTGTATCTCAGGGCTCTTTTGCCTGGCACTATGTTCCTCAGTGGCTTTCTGATATGACGTGAACCTCTCGTTTAGGGTCATTGAAGATGATTTGAAGTATTGCTCTGTTGATTTAGGAGAAACACTGCCCAATTAGTTACCTTTACCTTAAGAGGAATTTTCAGTTGTGACAGAAGGGCATGTAGCAGGTGAATAGAAAATAAAAATACTCAAGAAACCTAGCAGAAGAGAATCAAGTGTTACAAAGAACTCCTACCCTGTCCCATGTAACTTCTTGCACCTCAACAGGTAACTGATGCAAAGTTCCTCACAGGTCTCTGTCAATATTACATATAATCCAAGAACAATAAATATACTAAGTCAAGAGTCTCTAATTCCATTTCAATAATGCACTACACTTCCTCAAATAGAACAAAAGGCAACAATACGTGAATGTCCTTAAGCCTTGCCAATATGAACCAATGAAGTTAACTTCAAGTAATCATTTGCAGAAAACAAACAATACTAAAATAACTTGCAAAGCTTGTTTTAATAAACTGATAAAATTATTTTGGCAATAACTATGTTGTTAACAAAAACTAGATTTAAGAAAAAACTGAATATTGGCACTTCAATTGGAAAAATATTTTTTTACATCAAGTAACACTAATTACTCCAAAAATCTGGCATCTTGGCAAACCTGACAGTACATTTGATATTACTGTCTTGTCTTTTAACAATTTTAAAATTAGTAATATCAACACCAATTCTTTTTTAAACCATTTCAAGATATGCTGTTGATGTAATATAGAAAGATGTATAAAGTCATGAAATGTTACATTACGAAGCAAGCTATCTGCTTAACAGGTCAACATACATCTGTGTCAACTTACCGCCCAATATCCAGCACATGTCTCATAACCAATCATTAAAACTTGAAATGGCCACTACCAGGGTAGTGCCTCAATCATAATTCCATGAAACCCAGGAATTTGAGCTAGCAACTCAGTTTTTATGCCATTTTTGCCAGGAAGACAGAAGATTCAACTTTGCCTGTATCTTTCAACAGCTATTTTACTTTGAAACATGGATTTGCCATTTCAAAACATATTCCAGGACCTAGTTACAATGAAAAAGAAAACATCACTGGGCATTTTCAGCTCTATACGAAGTAAGAGCTGTTCAGATCGGTTGCACAATACCAATAATGAAACATAACTACAGTTCTTTTCTTTAAAAAAAAAGAAAAGGAAAAAGGAAAAATTTATCAAAACCTGATCTCAAAATTCAGCAATAAATTGTAAAATGTAGAGACAGGTAAAAAAAAAGTGAAAAAAGAAAAAATGTTAATGTTTCATATTCTATGCACCACAGTAATATGGTCATAAATTGGTTCATAAATCTAGTTATAGCCAAATAGCAAAACTTGTTTTACTATATTTAAATAATTACAGTAAAAAAGAAATTCATTAACTCTTCACTATTTTGAAATATCAAGTGCATGAAGAATTCCTGAGTGACAAGTTTCAGCTATGAGTTGTTCTCAGGTCCAAAGACAAACTTTTCAAAAACAGCTTTTCAGAGCAACAGCCACGGAGATTCCTGGGTAAGAAACCTACTTCAAGGTAAACTCCCTTGCAAACACAAAAATAAAATAATAACATCTATTTGCCCAAAAAGTCACATGCTAAAATCTTTGAAAATTATTAGTAACTCGAACTAAAATTAAGACACTGGTGAAAAGAGAACATCACTACTTCAGCTGAGAAGAACATCCTTCATCCCAGGACCTCAAGGAATGTCACCATTATTATCCTTAGTCACTCACTACTCACAGTATCACTACTTACCTAACATACTTCTAAATTTCTGGAACTTTTTTCCCCCTTTAAAAATCCTAATAAAGTTTTCTGATTTATCATATAAAAAAGTAAAATATTATAACAAACTAAGTAATACAAAATTAACACAGAAATACTGTTTTCCCCTCCCCACTGGTTTCAAGTTTCTTTAAAGGTTAAAAAGAAATTCTTCATAATAGTAACAACATCGCACCACTTTGTTATAAATCTATGCCAAGAGTACATTAATACAAGTCTTATGAATGCAAACCAAGATAATCTGCAAGCACTCTGAACTTCAAAGACAGTATTATGGCACATTACAAAAAGACTTTCAGCACTATATAAATCTGTATCATTTTTATCATGATACCGATTTTCAGGGTATGTTTTAATTTTACTTACATTTCACTTATTAAACATTAAAAATCACTTTATTAAATAGGTGTTAATGTTAACAAGACTGGTATCTCATTTATGAAGTGCTATTTATACAGAATTTTAATAGAGTCTACATAGAGCCCTAGGGTGCATTATTATTATGCATAGCTGTTAATTTTTTAACTTGCAAGAAAAATATAATCCACAATACTAAACATACCTTTAACATGATGAACCAAGGACACAATGTGTTGAATAAATGACTCAGATGTGCTTTTGCTGGCCTGTGGCAACTTAATGTGGTCAAAGATGGATCGGAATTCTTGCTCCTTCTTGACAGAATGGACAAGTGTACTAGCAAGCAGCCTGTCTTTAGTCAAGGAAGCAGGTCTGGAGCATATCGGTAACAGACAGACACATACAAACAAAATATACCATTGGTTTGAATATGAAAATGGGAAGTATGGTCAGAAAATAAGATAATTAACTGCATTATTAACTAACCACCCACAGATTATTTATTGGGGAGCAATATCGATTACCTGTTAGAATCATCAAGAGGAACAGGTGCCATTTTGAGTTTGACTTCAGGACGATGAGAATCACTGGCTATCATTTTGATCCTAAGTGGGCTCTCTTCTCTGAAGGTAGACTTTTCTCGTGCATCCAGATTCTTGTGTAGAGGGGGACTGTAATCAAAGAGGTCTTTGAGCTTTTCAGACTTTACCTGCTCAGGTGACTGAGTTTCTTTCTTTACTGTTATTCTCTCAGAATTTTTGTCGTCTTCCTTGTGCTTATCTTTTGCAGTGCTAGGCCTTTCCACTACATATCCAGTCTCTTTAAGTTTGTAATTTTTTTCTTCTCTAAATCCATCACTTTCTCTATTGCCTTTCAATGAAACTTTGGACTTGTACTTGGGTCCTTCCTCCTCAGTATTCCGGTGAGACGAAGTAGCAAAATTTTTACCCTGATCTGCAAGAACTGACTTCCTGAACTGTCTATAATCCTCTGTCTCCTCTGTGTCATCCCCTTCTGAATCATTAAACTTTTGTTTTCCAGATTCTTTATCACTGAAGTAATCTAGAACTTCCTGATCTTCCCATTCTCCCTCTGCCCTCCCTTTCTCTGATCCTTTCTCCTTTGGAGCCTCTTTATCCCTAGTATTACCCCTATCAAGCAGGAATACTCTAGACTCTTCATCTGTGAACCTGTGAATAAGCAAAGAAGAGGATGGTAACTCTGGATTGCATTCATTCTGGACTACTTACATACTTAACTGTGCTCCCCAATATCACAGGGCCAGTTATAAGAGGAAAAAACCCTACTGAAAATTGCTTTTTTCAGATTCCACTTATAGAAAGCATTAAAAGCACCCATAAAGCTTATGTGCTAAGTTTTTAAATAAATGCACATATTAAGACTTCTGAAGTTTAAAAAAAGTAAAACCATTCTCAAAAACTTGTTCTATTTACTCATAGTTCATAATTATGCACTAACAAATCCAAATTTTCACAGAACTTAAGTTTAACTTTTGAGACTAAGAACCACTAAAAACTTATCTGTAATACATTTATCTGATACTTAAAATATACTTATCTATTTAATATATTTATCTATTTGAATTCTACTCATGATTATACTCAAAATTTCACTCTTTAATATATCTACTAATATAAATAAGAGTTCAAAAAAGTGGACTTCAATGTAGTTAATACTAGATATTTCTATCTAAATCACAAGATAATTCATATATATACTTTTCAGTAGAAAATGATTTCTGGCAATATTAAGTAGAAACTACATATCAATTCAATAAAAAATTAATTTTAGGTTGGGAAGCACTAAACCATAAATAGAAAGCTTGCTGTATTTCCTCACTTGAAACCAACCACATTACCTTAGCAATCCATTTTCATTAAGGAATCTTTAGCAATGCTTAAAATTAGCATTTAGACCAAGCATCTTTCTGAAATGTTATTAGAGTCAGTAAGAAATACCATTTATTACCTTTTCTACAGTCAGGAAGATTTATTAAAAATTGGCAGCTGGACTATTTATACTACCACACAAGAATATATAACTGCATTATTTTATGTAGGTCACATTATAATGATGAAGAAGACAAAATAAGCTTTCAATGCTTTAACACTTATAAAATTAATCTCTGTAAGCTTTTACGATTTTTACAGGTTAACCATTAGTTACGCTTTATGCTACTCAACTTCTCATTTACATTCTTAATTCTGGACTTAAAAAATGGATGAAAAGGAAGAGTATGAATTAGCTTCATAAACATTAAAAGACTTTACAATCAACTTGGAATTTTTTATAAAAAGAAAGAAGTCACGAGTAAAAATACTTAAATACACATCACAATGCAATTTTAAAACATAAATCCAAACAGAATTCAGAGAAATATTACTATTATGATCTAAATTCTCTTAACTCTTACCTTTTTAAGAATTTTCCTGTCTTTGCCGTTTCCTGATCTCCACCATCAGGATAAAATGAGGAACGTCCCCTAGCCTCATCTCTTGGAGCATTCTGCGGTGTGATTGTCTTGGCAGGGCTTCTTCGTGAAGGGATGTGATGAATTGGACTATTCTGAGAAGGGCTGTATCTACTTGATCCATTTCCAACAGAACCAGACCCAGATCTTTCAGGACTATGCTGAATGGAATGTGAATGCTGAGAGGGGGTGTTTTTTGCAGAGTGTACTGTACTGAGCATGGGGGCATCAGAGCAAGATGAACTCTGACTAGGTGGTGTAGCAATTGGTGAAGGACTATGGGGTGATCTGGGGCTATTATCATAAGCTGAAAGGCCAGGCCAAATATCACCAGATGTGGCCGATTTATTAAACTCATCAATAGATTCAGACGGGTCGTGTTCAAATGTATCTTTCGGTTCCTCCTGTGATTTATTTTTCAAAGGACTCTCTTCTTGAGGTTCCCCTTCAGCTTTTTTGGTTTGTTTTTCCTGAGACCCTCGTCTTTTAGAGACAGGAGACTTGCTATAAGGGGACGAAGAACGAGAAGAGGATGATCTTGGAGACCTAGAGGATCTATATGATCGGCGAGATCTGCTTCGGGACCTCTGAGAAGAAACGGATCTTCTTTTTGGACTCCTGGAACGTGAACGACCTCGTCGAGGACTCCTAGAGTGTCTTCTATTCCAAACAGGTCTATATCCACCTCGATGATATCTACCTCCTCCTCCTTGATAATACCCTCTACCCCTTCCTCTGTACCCATAAGGTCGTCTCATTCCTCTATTATTTCTGTAATCTCGACGATAATCTCTAGAATAAATTCGATCTCTACTACGAGATCTTGAATACGTCCTGGAACGAGACCTAGAACTAAAAATGAAATAAATATCAATGAAAGAAAAATAACCTATTCCATTGTACCATTCTGACTGAATATATTATACAAATAAGTTGTCAAAGATAATAATGTATTTTTTTTTCAAAAAACCCTCATTTATACAAAAGTAAAAGGTTACTATTTTCAATGAAGAACATCTCAATTCTAAGGTAAATATCAAGAAAACAGGAAAAACTGACATCCAACAATAGGACACACTAACAAATTACACGTATGCAGGCACTTAACGTGGTAATGTCAAAAGAATATGTAATGCCATGGAAGAATATTCATTAGTGAAATACCACTGGCTAAATGCATATGTAATAAAAAGTTAGGCCAAGAAAAATTCTAAAGAAAAATTAGAAACTAATATTAATTCGTAATGAGATTATGGTCATTTATTTTTAACTTGTAGTTTCTATTTTCCATGCTAAGTATGTATTACCATTTAAAGAAAAACACTCAGTCAATCATTTTTATATAAAAGAATAAACCTATTGAGACCTCAGAGTCAGAAACAAGAAACTATGAAATAGTATGCAAAGATTGTTTACTGCCAAATAGTTCTTACATTATCCAATTCATGTCTTAACATTACAACAATTCCCCTTTATCTGCAGAAAATTCATTCAAAGTTTCCCCAGTGAACTAATTCTAAACAACAGATCCACTCACAGGGTTCTTGGAGACTAAAACATGTTAATGAATTTAGCACTTTGCCTGTGTAAGCAATCTGTAACTGTTAGCTGGTATGATTATTATTATTTAAAGAGGTAAAAGCGCAGTAATTCACCTGTATCTCTTCTTCCTTGAGTGTGATCTTGATCTTGATCGAGAACTGGACTGTGATCTAGACTTTGATCTTGAAGAATGTGATCTAGAATTGGAGCGACCCATTTCTTTTCTCCTAGGCAAATGAGAGGGCAAAAAAGGTTAAAATCACAATGCAAGAGAAGTAGTTTCTATTATTTAACTTATCTTCAGTACAAATTAAATTTATAAAACATAAGTTTCTCAAAGGATATTACCCATCATTATTCAAGTGAGTACTTAGACAATTATCCCTAACTAAAACTGTATTTTCACCTGCATGGCAGGTATTGTAAAGACACAACAGAAGATTTCTATGGACTTTTCCACTTATGTGCCTCAATCCAAAAAAAGGCAGCAGCTGCAGAAGTCAAAAGAGCAATGACATCAGACTGCAGCAGTACGTTAGATGTTATTCCATGCCCAATACAAATGCCTACCTCTCCTGTAAAAAAGATAAATAATATCAGAGTATTACAGATAACAAACCTGGAAAAAAATACAAATGACAGAATATTAAAAAAGAGAGTAAACTACCCAGCTGTCATCATAAGTGCTTTATGGCTTTGAAATGGGACTAAATTGACCACTCCATGTATACAATACTGCTTGGAATGGTGATGGATAAGTCTCCTAGTAGAATAAAGGTCACTAAGTCTCTGAACAGCTGGAGCCCATGGCTCTGCTTTCAATAGTCATGACTGTAGAATAAAAAGGGACTTATGTGACAATGCCTAGTTCATCCTGTAGCTTTCTGGTGAAAGATGAAAAAGGATAAAAGAAACTAAAGAGATTGCTGCAAGAAGAGATTGAGACTGCAAGAAAAAGAGAACTTGTACACCAATATCCTAACTTTTCTAAATACTAGCTAGTATCTACTGCAAAATCAGACCTCACGGAAATCAGTAACAGGACTAACTGATTTATAAGATCTACTCTTTACAAAATTAAATCTACACGTCTCCCAAGTTTATTCCTGCTAAAACTATTTTCAAATTTTCGCTAACTTACACAAAATAAGTATTTTTTCCAAAAAAATCAACTCACTAAACTTTCCTAATAGCTTGCACCTGCCATGTATTTAAACCATTTTGACCTAATTAGACTTTGCTCAATATCATGAAAGTTTTTGAAAAGTACTGAGATGAACTAGAAGAGGCAATGATGTCTGCATAGTTCCTCACCAAAAAAGCCACATAAATGACAAACTCAATGGGTTTCAAATAAATATTTATTCCAAAATAAAACACAACTGTCTTCAAAGAGACAAACACCAGCTTCATCTTCTCTCACTCTTAATTCTAAGTGAGTTAAGATATAAAGACAGTACCTTCCTCAGAGATGTAGTGAGGATTAAATGAGTTGATACCTGTAATATTCTTAAAACAATTTTTAGCACATAATAAGCAATCAAACCTAATTACTTTAACACCCATGTAAGGGGGAAAAAGTTAAGTTATGGAACTCCTCTTGTATGCATAAAAGATAAGTTAAATAAGCAGAGCTATTTTGTTCTGATTATTTCTGAATAACTGTGTGCTCTGAGTCTTTAAGTAGATGTGTTTATAGAAGTAGAAGCAGATACACTACTAGAAACAGAAGTGAATCTTTTCCCTAAAACTGTTAAAATCTGGCTTACTTCATACAAGTCACCATAACAAAAGTTGCAGACCATATCACTTATAATCAGTCTAAATCATTAAGTTCAGAAGTCACATTTTCTTTAAAAAGTCCAAACTGCAGACTAGAAAAACTAATCACCTACCTTGGGTTTTATGGAGGATCAAGCAGTCAACTGAAGTCTTTGAGATACTGTAAGATTCCTCCTGGAGAGAATGTTCTGAGAAATTAAATTCCTAGCAAAAATAAAAAATAAAAAAATTTGAATTATGGTAAAAAAAACCCCACTATTTACAACATATTACTACTCAGCACTGCAATAAACCCTTAATAAAGGTACTAAATATTTCAGGAACAGGATACTGAATCAGGAAATAAATTTTTAACCATAAAAGCTTAAAGAAATTTAACTTTTGTTTTAATAAGAATGCAGCAGTGCATTATGAAACTGCAGCACCTTTAATTCAAACACTTGAGTTCTAATTTTAGCAATCTGGGCTTTAGAAAACAGAAGCTATACTGTCATCCTATCAGAAAATTCCAAAGTGGTTAGCCTAAGTGGCCATCTTGGTACATCAAAACATGTTATGTATCTACAGTAGGGGTTTCCCTCACAGCTCAGTCGGTAAAGAATCTGCCTGCAATGCAGGAGACCTGGGTTCAATCCCTGGGTCAGGAAGATCCCCTGGAGAAGGAAACTGCAAACCACTCCACTATTCTTGCCTGGAGAATCCCATGGACAGAAGTGCCTGGCAGGCTACAGTCCATGGGGTTGCAAGAGTTGGACACAACTTAGCGACTAAACTACCACCATCTACAGTTAGTATTCATAACACTACAATTTATAACAACTACAGTATGAGTTTACTTTAATGCTATTTATCTTATTTTCTCCTGGCCACTTTCTTTCATATATTCAGTTTCATTTGAAGCCAATTTTTAAAATTAATGTAACAGCCATCATAGTAACTCTAATAATTTTGTGCCTAAAAGCATTTTGATATATATACAGATGTTTCAAAAAAAAAAAAACAGCCAGTAGATGAAACAAGTATCAAGTGGAAGCCAGGGCTCTTCCTAAACTAATTTACATTACTATGCAAATAAACTTAAGTTATACACAAAGTATTAAGCAGTTTCAGTATCTACTGAAATGCTTATTAGCCTTACGAATAAAATTCAGTTATTATTAATTATGGGGCTTCCCAGGTGGCGCTAGTGGTAAAGAACCCGCCTGCAATGCAGGAGACACAAGAGACGTGGGTTTGTTCCCTGGGTCAGGAAGATCCCCTGGAGGACAGCATAGCAACCTACTCTAGTATTTTTGCTTGGAGAATCCCATGGACAGAGGAGCCTAGAGGGCTACAGTCCATGGAGTCACAAAGAGTCAGACACGACTAAAATGACTTAGCACACATTATCAGCTATGTACAAAGCATAGTCAAAAATATGAGGGGATCAGAAACTAAACAATACAAGACTGTATGTGACTGCTGCTGCTGCTAAGTTACTTCAGTCATGTCCGACTCTGTGCGACCCCATAGATGGCAGCCCACCAGGCTCCACCGTCCCTGGGATTCTCCAGGCAAGAATACTGGAGTGGGTTGCCATTTCCTTCTCCAGTGCATGAAAAAGTGAAAGTGAAGTTGCTCAGTAGTGTCTGACTCTTAGCGACCCCATGGACTGTAGCCTACCAGGCTCCTCCATCCATGGAATTTTCCAGGCAAGAGTACTATACTCAAGTAATTCATAAACCAGTTTAAGTGGAAAAAAACCCCACATTAATATGAAAATCTGTCTTATCAAATTATCAATCCAATGAAAAAATGTAATAAAAATGGAAACACAAAGTAGAAGAAATAAGATCAAACTGGTAAAACAAGAATATAACCCCTAAATATACATGGCCTTAGAGCTAAGGGAATTATTTGATTTTTAAGATAGGAAGAAGGAATAGGAACCTAGCAAGTACAGGAAATATAGCAAAACAGAAATTAGCAAAAACAAAAGATCATGGATACATTAACAAAAAGATTTCTAAAGTACTCCTATGTTTAGTTTTAAAAACACTAGATCCCCCAAGTGGGCAGAGAAAAACTCTCATCTTTTAAACTGATAGGTTGTTATGAAACTTGATTCTGACCAAGAAGTCCAATACTACTGATTCACTGCTGGAAGTGATACAAGGCTCATTTTAGCCAACACTTACCCCAAACAATTCTAAAAGGCTTATTTTAGTTTCTGTATACCCAAAGAACCAATTGCCAAATCTCTCTTTACTCCAAGTCATGATTTTCTCAAGTACCAAGAAAATATATGCTAGAAATAGAAAAGTGAGGAAAGAGGGGCTGTAGGCTGTTAGCCTAGCAGATATACCTTCTTGTTCACGATCAATGAATATATTCAAGCATCCATACCAAGAACTCAATGATCATACATAAAATACAACACATAATACATTTAATAATATATAATATACATTACAAATTAACATTTAATACCATGTTAATATTTAAGATAGTACAAAGACTGTAATCAGCTTGCCTTTTTTCTAAGTTAAAGTCTATACACAAAGCACTGTGTTATGTATTATGGGAGACATGACAGGTCCCTACCCTGCAAAAAACAACTAGAGAGGAACTAGAAATCAACAAATTACTAGAAATTAAACTAAACATCAAACACGTGCCAAGAACTGTGCTAGGTGACTTTAAATAAAATTATCTTATTTAATCCTCATAATCTCGTAAGCTACATATTTAACCCCACCTTTCAGATGAATTTAAGGTTTCATAATTCGTATGAATTTAAACAAAGGAGACTATCACAAGCCAGACACTATTACTGTAGGAAATACAGCACTTTAAGTGAGACATTAAGTTCCCTTCTCTGCTGGAGCTTATTTGTTCAAGCTAGGGGAAGAAAGAAACCAAAGAACACAAAGTGATGTCAAGAGATGGAGAGAAGGACTACTACAGTGGGTCCTTGAACCATCTTTAAAGAGACAACAGTCAAGTTAAAGAGAAGGAACATTGCAAAGATCCAAGAAAAGCATTCTAGGCAAAGGACACAAACTTAACCAATTCAAGACAAACTTGTAAGAAGGTTGAGGTACTGTAATCAATGAGAGGGTACAAGACAAGGCAGGAGACAGGAAAGCACTAAATCAAATAAATAAGGAGACCAGAGTAGAGTCGAGATTTTACTCTAACTGTAATGGGAAGGTCCTAGAAGGGCTGATTAGGGAAGTGTCACCATATTATTTATTTACATTTTAAGATGGCGGCTGTATAGAGCATGAACTACATAGAGAAAAGGGAAACAAATTAGAAGGTTGAAGTAGCAGTAAGTACTTGAGCCGAGTCTTAATTTTAGCATATTCAGGATGTCAGCTCCAAATTTTTGGAAACTACTGCTATTCATATCTTTAATAATCCTAAAAATACCTCCCATGACTTTTACTCCAACTGACTAGGTTCAAAATTCTGGCTTGACAATTAACCAGCTACCCAACTTTGGACAAATTACCTTAACCTCTTTCAGCTTCACTTTCCACAAATATAAAATAAAGCTAATAACAGTACTTACTCATAGGCTTAAGATTAAATGTACTAAACTAATACATGGAAATGATTTATCTGGTACATGGTATATATTCAAATGTTAACTGGTCTGAAACAGTCTTAACTGAAATTTATTAATTTCACTTCAAATGATTAATATTTAATATTTTTGGCATAGCATTAATCAGCACTATTAAAAAAGTCAAGAAATGCTTAACAGGGCGTGAGGATGGCCAAGTGCTCTAAGGCTCCAGACTCAAGAAATGCTTAATAAAATGAGTGGAATTTTGCTTTAAAACACTCCAGAAAAATGGAATTTGAAAAAGAACAGATTTCACATGTATAACTGAATCACTTTACTGTACACCTGAAACAAACACAACAATGTTAATCACCTATACTCCAATATAAAATAATTTTTAAGCACCCTCAAAAAAAAGTAAATAATGTTAAAGTTGGTAAATGCTGATAATTATTAAGCCTAAATAACAGTTCAATAGTCTACTTTTGTGCTTGAATATTTCCTTAAGAAAAAGCTTAAAAAAAAAAAAAGGTTTAGTCACAAATTTTTAGTTCTGTGTCCAGCTCCTTGTCAGCCTACTTTAGAAAAAAAGCACGCAGAACTGAGAAAAAGAATACCTGCATTTCAGACCAGACTGTGCCACTCCCTGGTTCATGTGGTCCTAAAAAGTTTTCTACCTTTTTTGGCCTCCTCCTAGTATATGCTTGCTCCTTGGAAGAAAAGCTATGATTAACCTAGACAGCATATTAAAAAGCAGAGATATTACTTTGCCAACAAAGGTCCATCTAGTCAAAGCTATGGTTTTTCCAGTAGTCATGTATGGATCTGAGTACTGGACTGTAAAGAAAGCTGAGCGTCAAAGAATTGATGCTTTGGTATCAATGAAGACTCTTATTTAAAAGAGTCCCCTGGAATGCAAGGAGATCCAATCAGTCTATCCTAAAGGAAATCAGCCCTGAATATTCATTGGAAGGACAGATGCTGAAGCTGAAACTCCAATACTTTGGCCACCTGATGTGAAGAACGAACTCATTGGAAAAGACCCTGATGCTGGGAAAGACTGAAGGCAGGAGGAGAAGGGGACGACAGAGGATGAGATGGCTGGATGGCATCACCGACTCGATGGACATGAGTTTGAGTAAGGTCCAGGAGATGGTGGGGGACAGGGAAGCCTGGTGTGTTGCAGTCCATGGGGTTGCAAAGAGTCGGACACAACTGAGCGACTGAACTGAACTAGTATATAGAGAAATACTAGATCAAGTAAAGTTGAAGGTTTGAAAATTCCAAAATAACACACAAATGTCAACCTGTATTATTATTACATTAATGTTTGTAGACTTTTCTTCCAGCTGGGGGCAAAGAAAATATTAAATACTTAGTATCAAACACTGGACTGGTTCCAAATTGGGAAAGGAGTACTATATCAAGGCTTTATATTGTCACCCTGCTTATTTAACTTCTATGCAGAGTACATCATGCAAAATGCCAGGCTGGATGAAACACAAGCTGGAATCAAGATTGCCAGGAGAAATATCAATAACCTCAGATATGCAGATGACATCACCCTTACGACAAAAAGCAAAGAAGAACTAAAGACACTCTTGATGAAAGTGAAAAGTGAAAGTGAAGTCGCTCAGTCGTGTCCGAATCTTTTCAACCCCATGTACTGTAGCCTACCAGGCTCCTCAGTCCATGGGATTTTCCAGGCAAGAATACTGGAGTGGGTTGCCATTTCCTTCTGCAGGATGGAAGTGAAAGAGGAGAGTAAAAAAGTTGGCTTAAAACTCAACATTGAAAAAATGAAGATCATGGCATCCAGTCCCATGGGGAAACCATGGAAACAGACTTTATTTTCTTGGGCTCAAAAATCACTGCAGATGGTGACTGCAGCCATGAAATTAAAAGATGCTTGCTCCTTGGAAGAAAAGCTATGACCACCTTGGACAGCATATTAAAAAGCAGAGACATTATTTTGCCAACAAAGGTCCATCTATTCAAAGCTATGGTTTTTCCAGTAGTCACAAATGGATGTGAGAATTGGACCATAAAGAAGGCTGAGCATGGAAGAACTGATGCTTTTGAACTGTGGTGTTGGAGAAGACTCGAGGGGCCTTGGTCTGCAAGGAGATCCAATCAGTCAATCCTAAAGGAAATTAGTCCTGAATATTCACTGGAAGGACTGAAGGAAGCTCCAACACTTTGGCCACCTGATGCGAAGAGCTGATTTCATTAGAAAAGACCCTGATGCTGGGAAACAGTGAAGAAGGAAGGAGGAGAAGGCATTAAAGAGGATGAGATGGTTCGATGGCATCACCCATTCAACGGACATGGATTTGAGCAAGCTCTGGGAGATGGTGAGGATAGGGAAGCCTGGTGTGCTGCAGTCCATGGGGGTTGCAAAGAGTTGGACGCAACTGAGCAACAACAACAACGTTTGTAGACTTTTTTCCAGCTGGAGGCAAAGAAAATATTAAATACTTAACATTCTGAGGTTAACACTGACAACCACTGTTTAAGAAACTTGAATTGAAAAATGAACAAATTCATACCCTACAGCTATAACCTAAACATTTACACTTACCAGTAAGAGACAGTTGGACTTCCCAATTCCCTTATCCGCTTCTTTGTCACTTAATAAATCACTGTAAATTACACAGCTGTGGTTGTTGTTCAGTTGTAAGTCGTGTCCGACTCTTCCCATTTACTGCAGCATGCCAGGCTTCCCTGTCCTTCACCAACGATTCTGAATGTAGCTTCTGGAAAACCCTAATACAAAGTTCTATATATAATAAAAGTGAAAAGACTTTCCATTTCTATTAATGCAAGTGGTCACTCACATAGCTAATCTAGTATAGGTAGCCGCCCATATTCAATACACTGAACTAAACCTGAGCCTACCCAAGTCACAAGTTTTTAGCGATCTGTCTTCAAGTCCTGAAACACTACTGCTCTTCCAATTCAAGAATCAGCTCTAGCCAAAAAATTTCCTTTGCCACAATTATCTGAATCAAGGGGGATTCCCATGACCACCACAAGGTAACAATGAAAGTGTGGTATTCTTAAAACAAGATGCTAACTGCCATCAGTAGACAGGCTTTACTTTACTCATCTAAAGTGAGTTATTTCGGACACACAATCCTTTCATTCAATTACTTATCCAAAATTGTCTAGGATCACATAAAACTGCAAAAAAACTGGTAGCGTTTCCTCCGATGTAAAGGTTCTTTGTCTAAACGGTAGCCCAACCATTCCAACTATAGTCCAATCTGAATGAGAATTCACAGTGAGAGATAAACTGTTTTGCCTTTTAATATCCCCAAAATTTAAGAGGCGCTGCTGCACAAAAAAATACAAGACCGAAGGAGCTAATCTCTGTACGTCATTTTTGGTCATATCTGCCTCCAAATATAGTTTCAATTTTTTTCACTTCTAAAATTCTCTATCTCTCTATATATATAAAATAAATTTAAAAGTTTGACTTAGAAAAGTAGTTGGCAGCACTGCTGCTTGATTCTGACAAAGATACATCTTAAAACTTAAATAAAGCCAACCACCGGCTTTATGATGGCCAAGTCCCTAACCTCAACTCACCACTCCCATCCATCCATTTATATCACCAATCGCGGAAGCAACTTTTCTAACAAGGTACAATGGATAAATCTGCAAGAAGGACGTGGCTTCTTGGGTACTGCAGAACTGCCCTTTAGCCCCGGAGGTGGCAGGGCCGTCCTTACATCCATCGGCAGAGGCCGCTGCCCAAGCTAGTAACTAGGTACCAACTCCTAGAGTCAAGACTGCACTCTTGCTTCAAATTACAGTTACCAGGGGAACCCGAAGAAAATTTTCCCGCAACCCAGAAAGCCGGAGGCGGATGCCGGGGTCAGAGCGCGGAACAAGACCCTAGGACAAACTAGAGTAACAAAAACAAGGCTTAAACCGACCGGGGGCGTGAAGCCGGGGAAAAGGAGTTAAAAGACGGCGCGAAAAGGGGTTAATCTACCCAACGTACTTGGTTGCAGGTTAGTTTTGTCCAAGCCTCTCAGGCCGGAAAGAAAAGGTGGCGATTCCAGCCAATGAGAAGCGAACACACACAAGTTGCACCTCGGACCGCCTGAGGAGCCGTAGGCGGGGAAGGGAGAGAAGAGGAAGCGCGCGTGCGCCGGGGCGAGCTTTCAGTCGGCCACGCGCAGAGGTCCGGGCTGAGGAAAATGGGGGAAGGGTTGAAAAGGCAGATCTGCGCAAGCGCAAGGAAGGCCGCGCGGTCTGTGGCTCTCGAGCCAGACTCCCAGGCGCGCGCGCGCGCACGGTTCTCGCTGCTCACCCCACCCCCCACCTTTTCGGCCCGTAGTGCCTCGAAAGCCTGAGGGAAACTGACTGGGAAACGCATAAATAACGGCGCAACGTCTCCTGGGCTCTCCTGTCACCGCCAACCCGCCACTACCAACAAAAGATTCAGTAATATTCATTCCTCCTCGATACTCACTGCCTTTTGAGTTATCTGAACGCAACGCAAGGCCTACCTGACACGCCGAAGGACGGTTCCCGGGACTTATCTCACCCGTAACTACACAGCGGCCATTTCCCCACTCAAGAACGGGAGGAAAACCATAGAGGTATCTTCGACGCGCTAGCTCCTCTCCGTCACTTCCGATTTGGGGCGTGGCCTCCGGTGTCGCTAAATATCTGACCAAGCCCCACCCACCCCACCGCCCCAAACCCGCTCTCCGGCCGCGACTAAGATGTTGCCTGAGGCTTTCTGGGAAGTCTCGTGGCTGGTCTCGCGCGATGAGGTGGCGGCTCCGCCTTCCGGTCTTCACCAGCCGCCTCCGCCAGGGTGGCTGTAGAAAGTGGGCGGGGTGTTTTGGTGATGGGAGGTCGTGGTTCCACACCGTGGGATGTGCTGGTTTCTCTGGTTTGCATTGAGCGAACCCTCCGGACCTCTCTTGCCCCCACTTTTGCTCGTCTGGTCTATTTTTTCTGTGGGACCAACTCTGACCAGGCCGGAAACAAAAGGATAATTTCACACTGAGGAAAAGACACGGACTCTGTTAGCACACTGCGTCTCTCTGTGCCAGGAAGCGCCGAGTTTTTTCTCAGACGCCAACTGGAAACTAGGAAGTGTCGCTTTTTGTTTGATAGAAAATATGCCAGACGCACTTAGAAAGTAGAAAAATGGCCACGGTCTGCGTCCGTTTCTTGAGTGGCGTCACACCAACTCTCCTACCCGTAGCGGAGTTCACGCTGCAGTACTCCGAAGTGGTTTAGGCTGTCTTGGCGGTTTGCGTCAGAGGATGCTTCTTGTCCTCGGACGTGGTTAAAGCATTACCACTTAGACACCTCGAGACGTTGGTTTGAGCATAAAAATAAAGCAGAACACAAAGCTTAAAGATCAGTTGTGCTGGTCCAGAAACAACCTAATCTGCCAGAAATACAAATCAGATTATGAATAGGGAAGCCACATTTTTTGATTTGGATAAAATTTCAGATAAGAGTCATAGCACATTTTCTATTAAGACTTAGCTGCGCATAATTCCTTAGGGCCTAAAATCGTTATTACTTTGTTGTTTAGGGACCTGAACTGCCTGAAAGGATTTAAAAGTTCTAATTAGCAACCAGTCTTCTGTCAGTAAATGCAGTCCAGTATTGGGCCCTAGCCGTGGATTTAATACTGTGCTTAGGGCATTCTCTCATCACAGTCCAATTTACGAGCTCAACTAGAAAAAAAATACCTCCTTTTTATGGGATGTATTCTCGGTTATTTCTTGTACAGCCTGCCCCTCAACCCCTCACCACTATCAGAATGTGGAAGCAGGAATCTTTGGCCTATGTCGTGCACTGATAAGTCCCAAGCATTCAGTAGGTGCTCAGTAAATATTTGTTGAATGGATAAACTATATTTAAAAAAAGGAAAAGCCGTTGATGGCTCAATACAACTACTATTCTGCAAGTAAGGGAGGGGGGTGATTTAAAGCTAAAAGCCCTTACCCATTATTTCAGGATTAACTACAATCTGACACAAGTGCTTTATAAACTAGGATATTATCTTAAGCCCTTCTCTGCAATTCTGTTGCGAATGCATTGAAAACGAAGTCACGTTGCTATCTGAGGCAGTATAACTCTGCTTTTAAATAACCTGAGGTAATAACAAAGTAGAAGAGACATCGGAACAAATCCTTTAATAAAAAGCAATCCAGGCTTCTTTTGGACTAGGTTCATTTGATATATGACACTTTTATCAACCTCCAAAATTAGAGGATATTGAATTTAGATCATGTTATATGTACTTCACTGTATTGTTTTCTTTTACTTTCAAAACCTGAAATTCCACCATTACAGTTCCATTCTTTGTAATGGAACTTTTTACCCTGTTGAAAATACAAAGAAGGTGGAGAGGAACATGAGAAAATCAAGTGCCCATTTAACAAAAGGGCATTGTATAAAAACAGAAAATTTCCCAAGAAGAAATAGTAATTGTAAACAAATGACCAACCTTGTTAATAAGATAAATGCCTACAAAAAGAATAATAAATCAGTAAGCTAAATTTAACATAGGTCATTGGCAGTTTACTCCATGTTTATAAAACTCTTCCCTTAGGGTTTTGGTTTGTTTCATTTAAGGTAACTGAAAGAACAAGAAAAGATTTGCTGTCTGAAAACGGTGTTGGAAGGTTAGACTTGGAAGGCAAACTCCGTCGTTCTGCTGGTTTTGTTTGTCTTTTTAGGCTGAACAACATTGGAACTGTTTTCTCATTTAGGGAAATTAAAGTTCAAGGGGAATTTGGAGAGTTGCTTCCCACTCCCTGAGAATAGTAACTGTTGCTAACCCACCAGTAGTGGGAAGCAGGCAAAACAAAGTGGGGCCAAAAGAGTTTAGGTTATGTAGACTGGGGGGGCTGTGAGTGGTTGGCTATTGTTTCTGCTACCTCCTCTTTTCCTATCCTTCCCAAGGCTTTGTATTGATTCCTTTTTTTTTTAATTGTGATAGAATGTATGCTGATACTTGGAGCTAGCTGATATCTTTCAGTAAATTTCT
The DNA here is from genome assembly GCF_054371585.1 of Giraffa tippelskirchi. Taxonomy (NCBI): domain Eukaryota; kingdom Metazoa; phylum Chordata; class Mammalia; order Artiodactyla; family Giraffidae; genus Giraffa; species Giraffa tippelskirchi. The sequence continues at coordinate 138,302,061 of NC_137283.1, forward strand.
GAATGAGCTAACCAGAGTTGGTTTCTGTTGCTCACAAACAAGAACCCTCAACTGCATGCTCTGTTTTGGGTAGAGACATTTTCTATGTATGAGGACATTTTCCCAAATGGTCTGGCATTTTTCCATATCTGTACAATTGAAATAAATGGTTCCCTTTGCCAAATCTATTTCACTTCCTACTGGTGAGCACAAGTTGACTGGGTTTCCCCCCACCCCCGCCCCCGCTCTTTCTATCCTCTTTTTGCCTGCTACAAACATGGAAGTTGTTTTCTTCCCCAAGATTTAAAATTACCAAAATTATGTATTCAAGAATTATTTATTACACTATTGTTCCTTAATATTCATTTCAAAAAAATTGAAATATCAAAATATGACTGTTAACCATTGTTCTCAGTCCCACCAAGATTAATGTGCATCTTTCTCACAAAGATTATTGCAATAAATGGAATATGTAATACTTTCAAAGTTTTCATAAGAAATCTTTGCCCACAAATTATGCCAGCTGGCTATTTAATCTAGCTATTAAAGAGTAGAGACGAAAGGCCACCTAAAGTGAGGTAACAGAATTATGATTAGATTTATCACCAAAGACCATTTCTTCCTTGAGAGAGGTTTATAGGAGGAGCAGAATGCTCTTTGTTGAAATCCTCTGGGCTTGAGTCCTGGGTCACCTTTTGTCTCTCTATATCTGTCATCCTGTGATTTTAAGTATCATCTTTGTACTTTATCTCAAAGCTGGAATTCTCCTTTGAACCACAGACCTGCACATATTTGACTTCATATCTTGTCTTTCTTCTTGAAGGTTTCACACACATCTCAAACCTAATATTAAGAATGGAATTCCTGGGACTTCCCTGGTGATCCAGTGGCTAAGACTCCATGCTCCTAATGCAGGGGGTCTGGATTTGTCCCTGGTTGGGGGAACTAGATCCTGCATGCTGAAACTAAGACCCGGTGCAGCTAAATAAATAAATTAATTAAAGTGCTAGAAAACAAATTAAATTTCTAATTTCCATTCTTTCTCCCAACCTGTTTATTCTTTCCTTCCCTATTATTCTCTCCGATCTTCCCAACTATTATAACACTATCAAAATCCAGTGAATTAAGGTCAAAACCTAGGGAGCAACACTATTTTCTCTTTCCCTAAATTTCTAATCCAATAAATCAGCTGAGACCTGTCAATCCATTTCCAAAATACATTTACAATTATTTGCATTTTCCTTTTCTCACAATGATCATTGTTACCTCACCTAAACTACTAAAACAGCCTCCTAGCTGGTCTTCCTGCCCACTGTCAATCCATTTCTCAGAGAGAGCGGCTTGAATGATCTCTTTCAAATAAATCATGTCATATCTCTGATTACAATCTTAACCTTCCACTGCAGCTGGATTGAAATCCAAACTACTTATGTAGCTTATCCACTATATATCCATAACCGCTTATGTACCACGACCTGCACTTATCTATTTATTCTCATCTTGAACCACCTTCCTCTTGATTAATTATGTTCACTACCATTCTTTCCATTCAGGAAACAGAAGGAGATCTTTTCTACTCCAGGGAATTTCAACATTTATGCATTTGTTAAAAGAGGAGGAGGAACCAGTAAGGAAATTGAGAAAAAAACAGCCAGGGAGGTAGAAGACAAATGAAATCAAATGTAGTAGTTTTTCTGTTATTGTATAACAAAACTTAGCAGCTTTAAACAATAATTTCACAGTGTCTGTGGGTCAGGAATCTGGAGGGGTTATCTGCATGATTCTGGCTCAGGGTCTCTCATGAAGTTGCAGTGAAGTTGTCAGCTGAGGCTGCAAACATCTGAAGTCTGGAGATTCATTCCACAATCACTCATGTGGACGTTGGGAAGAGACCTCAGTTCCTAATCACATGGACCTCTGCATGGGATGCCTCAGTGTCCTCATGCTATAGCTGGCTTCCCCCAGTTAATGAGGGGAGAAAAGGGAGCCCAAGACAGAAGCTGTTACCTTTATAAGCTAATCTCAGAAGTGACACACCATCACTCTACTATATTTTATTGGCTGTTCAGACTTAACCCTGGTGCAGTGTGAAAGCAGACTATACAAAGGTGTGAATACCAGGAAGTGGAGATCATTGGAGACCATCTTGGAGGTTGTCTTCCAGGCCAAGAGAAGCATGTGCTTAAGTGTGAGAAGTCAAAAAGACAAGGACAGTGTGCCTCTGTGCCATTTAGTCTGCAAGAAACACTACAGGAGTGCAATAATTAACACCCAGCTGAACTGAACTGAATAGGAATTCTGAAACATAAGCAACTCCAGCACCTACCAGCTATTTCACCTCACATTCATCCTCTGTTCATGTTACAACTTGCCTTCTGATTTCAGATTACTCTCCTTGTACCTCTTCACAACAGCTCACAACTTTCTTGATACCCATTTCTACAAGTAAACTTCAGTTATTTTTAAAATAAAATATCATTTTAGTATTTATGTGTTTCTTAACCACTTAACATGTATGAAACTCTGCTACCATATTTGCTAGGTTTCTATTTTTTTTCATGTGTAACTGATGAAGTTTTTGAGTATTATATCCTAAGCCTATTTTTGCCAAAAGCCCTGTGATTTTTATTGTGATTTTGCCTAGCACATACTTTTTAAAAAAATTTTTTATTGAAGTGTAATTGACTTACAAGGTTGTGTTAGTTTCAGATGTACAGCAAAGTAATTTAATCATATATACACATATGTATATATATATGTGGCTACATATATGTGTATATTCTTTTTCATATTCTTTTCCATTATAGGTTGTTGTTGATCAATCTCTAAGTCATGTCCGACTCTTTGCAACCCCTTGAACTGCAGCACACCAGGCTTCCCTGTCCTTCACTGTCTCCAAGAGTTTGCTCAAACTCATGTCCATTTTGTCAGTGATGTCATCCAACCATCTCGTCCTCTGTTACTCTCTTCTCTTGCTTTCACTTCTTTTTGCCTTGGGAGAGTGACCTAAGAAAACAATGCTATGATTTATGTCAGAGTATGTTTTGCCTATATTCTCTTCTAGGAGTTTTATAGTATGTCTTTTTTATTGTTAAAAATTTGTTTATTTGGCTGTGCTGAGTCTTAGTTGCAGCATGTAGAATCTTAGTTGTGATGTGTGGAATCTTATTTCCCTGACCAGTGATCCAACCTGGGCCCCCTGCATTGAGAGCGTAGAGTCTTAGCCACTCTACCACCAGGCAAGCGTCATGTGGTGTCATTCATGGCTTATATTTAAGTCTTTAAGCCATTTTGAGTTTATTTTTGTGTATGATGTGAGGGAGTGTTCTGACCTCATTGATTTACATGCAGCCATCCAACTTTCCCAGCATTGCTTGCTGAAGAGATCGTCTTTTCTCGATTGTATATACTTACCTCTTTTGTCACAGATTAACTGACTGTGCATGTGTATGTTTATTTCTGGGCCCTAGCACATGAATTTTTATGAACACACATGTTTCATTATAGCAGAACTGACTATATAACATTCACTAAATAGTCCCATTTTTAACAATAAGGAAACTGAACCTTGCAGAAGTAGAGTATCTTGCCAAAGTCACATATCAACTAAATTTTATCAAATGTCCATCTGGCTCTAAAGACTACCATCTTTTCACAGCAGTTTTTAACCATGTAAATACTTTTAGTAGAAGTAATATTAGATCAACCTGACCTGTGCTGTTCCTCTTATATGTACCTTGGTTAATAGTTCCCATATATCTTATTCTAAGTAATAAGATACATAGTATAGCATGTGTACACATGCATATATATTTATCTGAACAGTCCTCTTTATTACCCCAAAGTAAACAAATTTAGAAATTTAAGGGGCTTTTCTGGTGGTCCAGTGGCTAAGACTCTTCACTCCCAATGCAGGGGGCCAAGATCTGATCCCTAGTCAAAGAACTAGACCCCACATGCCACAAATAAGAGTTCATATGCCACAACCAAAGATCCTGTATGCTGCAGTGAAGATCCTGCATGCTGCAACTAAGACCTGATGCAGCCAAATAAATAAAAATAAATTTTTAAAGAAATTTCAGTGTCCAAGTAATGATTAAATGGTCTTGATGGATAAATGATGCATAATATATTTCTACCTTAAGTAGAACTGTAATTTTAAGTGTTAATGTTTTATGTCTTTTCAGATTTCCTTTTGTATTGATGCATTTAAAGCACAAGATAAGTAATAACATTACCACTTCTCCCTACCCTGCTGTACTTTCTCACCAATGACATTGTTGGAATTGTCCAGCTCTAACTCTGACATGGACCACACATCACATGTACCACAAAGCTACTCGAATTAGGGGAGGCTAAGTAGTTCCCAGATCTGGGCCACAGTAATATGTTGCACCAGGCTGTGCAAAAGGATAAATGTGAAATGAAAATCTATTTGAGGGTTTCAGGCTAGTATATTTATTAGTGCCTTAAGAAAAGCCAAGAGGGGGCGAGTAACAAAATGCACAGAAATTGTGAATTCATTGTGTCAAGGGGACTATAGGGTGATGATATCCGCATTCAAGCCTAGACAGCTCAAGGATGAATTTAAGGTGCATATTAACTGGAATTTAAATGTTTAAAGCATTAGAAAAATGAGACACTAAGGGTGTATACAATGGGATGACAGGTGTGGAAGAGGAAGCAGAATTAAATAATCTCTCTGAGAAGATGGCTCAGTTATATAAATTGCCTGCAGGGAAGGCATATGCCCTCCAACTTTTCAGAAATAAATGATTGTGTCAATGTCAAAACAATGATTGAATTTTGAAAAGTAGATAAAGTCAACTAGATGAATTGTGATGCCATATTTTATTCTGTTATTCAGCACATTTTTCATCAAGACAGAAAATAAATTATCAGTGCCACACCTGAATCTTCTCTTCCTCCAAACCTTAGGCTATGCTTTGTTTACGAAAATACCTGATTTTGCCCCATGAAACTGAAAGAAAGTAAAGAGTAAATGTAAGGGGAATAAATATTCATCTAGGTTTTAAAGTTACTGGGAGTTGTGAGATAAATCCAGGTCATAAGAAAAGTTCTGGCCATCTTTGCAGATGGCTTGCTCTTTCCAATATAAGTTATATAATCTTATGCAGGGTCATAATAATTTTAACCTGAGTGTTACTTTAGATGTTCTACAAACATTATCAGAGACCCAACAGTTTAACTCCATCCTATAGCTTTTCATGTAGAAAACTGCATTAGAATTTTATAATAAACTAATAAAATTATATGAGAGTGTATATATATATATATATATATATAATCATTCTGTAACTAATTTCAATGTAGCACAACATTTTTTCTTTTTTTAATTTATTTTATTTATGTATCTTTGGCTGTACTGGGTCTTCATTGCTGTGCATGGGCTTTCTCTAGTTGCGGCAAGCTTTCCTGTGTATTCTAAAACTTTTACAATAAGCACTCCTATTATAATACAAATTTGTCTTCAATTTAGACCATTTAGTTTTACTTAACTTGCATAAGATAATGAGGAGCTAAGAACTAAGAAAAGATTTTTTTTGTATGTGGTTCTTATAAATCATAGTCAAAAATATACTTTAATAGAGGAAAATGAAATATTCATTAGTAAATCACCATTTTGATCAATCTAGTTCTAAATTACTGCTAGGGGGATATTTGCTTCCAGAGAGGATTGTTGTTGTTTTTTTTTTTCCTAGTGTGCTCTATAGTACTGTTTTTGCTTAATGAATCTTCTCTTGAACAGTGAAGGGGAGTACTGTGAGAAAACTATAAATGTTACATGGTTCACTTCCTTTTAAAAGGAATCTTTATACTGAATTCCAACCAACCATGATATATATGCCTAAAAATGGCTTGATCTTTTGCAAGACAATTATTTTCAAAATTCATTTTGTCATACTAGGATCTGGCTAGTTAGGTTGAAATTAACACCACTGGCTCATTTTTAAAATTCAATTTTAGAAAGAATTGTAAAATCACAGACCTGACTTTGTTTTCTTAGTGTTTGTACCATTTTTTTTTAATGTCCATGACAACAAAACCCCTTCAACCTTGTACTATAACTAAGTTAATTTCTTTTAACACAAACCCATCCAGCAGCTTTACCTAGATACATTCAGTCTTTCAGTCTCCATTACTTATGCCAGGGAGATATTTCTGCCAATGGTATATGGGATGATCTGTTGTCCCTGTGATGAGATGCTCATTGTTTGAAAACAAGTTCACTAACGTGCTTAAATATCTTTTAGGAGCATGAGTCATAAAAATATTGATTATTACTGATTATTTACAATTTATTCATAGGGATCCAGCTGGCAACCATCTGGTGTATAAAACTGAAAGCTGGAGGAAAAAAGTAAAAGTCCCTGGAATAATATAATTTAGTCTCTACATGTCTTTATTACATGTACATATTAAGTTAGTGAATTAGATGATAGTGGAATGAGATGAATGCTCTACAATAGCAGATAAATTTATGGAATTTAACACAAAGTTAAGTTAAAATTTTACTCAAAAGCGTATGTTGAAGGACAAAATAAAGTAGAAATAATATTGTAATTAATTGGCCAATGTATTAGGGAGTATAGGATAGGCTATAGTAACATATGGACTTCCCTAATGGCTCTTGGGGCTTCTCTCATAGCTCAGTCAATAAAGAATCTGCCTGCAATGCAGGAGACCCAAGTTCGATTCCTGGGTCGGGAAGATCCCCTGGAGAAGGAAATGGCAACCCACTCCAGTATTCTTGCCTGGAGGATCCCATGGACAGAGGAGCCTGGCAGGCTACAGTCCATGGCAAAGAGTCGGATACGACTGAGTGACTAAAGAGAGAGAGAGAGAATGGTTCATTGGTAAAGAATCCGCCTGTCAATGCAAGGGACACAGGTTTGATCCCTGACTTGGGAAGATCCCCTGGAGAAGGAAATGGCAACCCACTCCAGATTCTTGCCTGGGAAACCCTGTGACAGAGGCCCCTGGTGGGCTACAGTCCACAGGGTCGCAAAAGAGTTGGACACAACTTAGGGACTAAACAACAAATAGTATTAATAACAAATAGACTCTAAAATATATAATGGCTCACACACAGTATAGAGGCTTTCTCTCTCTCAACAAATCAAGGCAATTGTAATGGTTTGATAACTATTTCCTCAAGTAGTGATTCAGGGTACTAAGCTATCTGTGGCTTTCCAATCTCATAGGGCCCTTGGCTAGAATTCAAGAGTCCACTAACCTCCAAAGGATTCATGGATAGAATTCAGGGCTGCCCATATATTTGCAAGGGAAAAGTTACATCACTGTTAACTTCAACCCAAAATTTGTCGTTTCCTTAATTATGAATATAGGCAAGAACCACAGAAAGTATTAGCAGTACTTGCATCTTTGTAACAAATAAATCACAGATTTTTTTTTTAATCATCACTGTTGTTGCCAAACTTTCAAAGAATCACTTATACTCAGCACACTTTCACAATTACAGTAGTTATTAGACTTTCCTCTAGATCTTTTATTTTAATACAAAACAAAAACAAAATATTCATTGTGGTATGCAGGCTTTTACATGGCCCCCAGGTTCCTGGCATTCACACCTTTGTGTAATACTCTTCTAGTGAATAGAGTCTGGTAAAAGTGATTCTATGTCATTTCTGAGATTAGGCTGTAACATTTCAATAGATTCTGTGCTCTTTCTTTGAGCACTTGCTCTTGGGGAGGTCATGCTGCTGTGATAGGAAAACTCTGTGGAGGGGTGGATGTGAAAAAGGACTGAAACCTGCCAACAGCTGTCTGAGCAAGCTTAGCAGTGGATCTTTTCCCCACTCAAGCTTCCAGATGATTGCATTCCTAATTGTCACCTTGAATGTAGCCTTTTGAAAGACTGGTCCAGAACTGCCCAGTTAAGCTGCTCCTGACCCACAGAAACCATGGAAAAAATTTTGTTTTATTGTAATTTGTTACATAGCGATAGATAATGAATATACTCAGATATATTATGTAGTACTGATTTTCTAAATATTCTAATAATTTTATTTAATATAGTTTGTTTCCTTTATAATTCTAGGTTTAACAAATGTTATAATTCTACATTTAACAAACATTCTGCAAAGGGATTCAGAGGCTTCTAATGTGTGCCAAAGGAATCCATAGTACAGTAAAGATTACAAGCCTCATTGTTGCTCTATGACAACCAGCAAAAGGAGAAAGGAGTATGGAGGAAGTATACTTTTTTATATTGGCCTAGAAGAAGACATCAGGAGAAGGCAATGGCACCCCACTCCAGTACTCTTGCCTGGAAAATCCCATGGACGGAGGAGCCTGGTAGGCTACAGTCCATGGGGTTGCTAAGAGTTGGACACAACTGAGCGACTTCACTTTTACTTTTCCCTTTCATGCAGTGGAGAAGGAAATGGCAACCCACTCCAGTATTCTTGCCTGGAGAATCCTAGGGATGGCGGAGCCTGGTGGGCTGCCGTCTATGGGGTTGCTCAGAGTCAGACATGACTGAAGCGACTTAGCAGCAGCAGCAGCAGAAGACATCATTTCTGATCACATTTTATTGGTGTGGACTAGTCACATGACCACAACTTGACCCAATGGGGGCTGGGAAATGTAGTTCTTGGTGAACAGCCATTTGCTAGCCATTGCTGCATGTAAGAGGAGGATATGCTCTAATGGATAGTGCCAGAGCAAATGTCCAAAATATGAAGAAAAGCAATGAAAATAATATGTACTAGAATAGAATCTTAAAGCTCATTTGAAAATTGAACACAGAGTCAAATGAAAGAAGCAGATGGTAATGATAGACCATTTTCTGTGAAGTGATTTTTATTCCAAATGATAAGACATCTGTAAATCTAAAGATATGAAGAACTAATTTGGGTTTACCATCTAGATCAGAAAATAAGAAATCAAAATCTTCTTTAGTGTACCTTAGGAATAAATTTTTGAGGTTATGAACATAGAATCTTAATTTTTCTGAATTAACTAAACAAGGATGTGATAGGATTGTTGGTGATTCATTTATTCAGTAAATATCTGCTGAGGGCCTACTGTGTAACAGAGACTGTAGGAAGTACTGGGGAAAATGAGAATGACCAAAACTGAGACAAGACCCAGAGAGCCTAGGATAAGGGAAATGGCTCAGCCAAGTAAATCCATAATGTCTTCTGCTCAGTACTGTGACATACATAACCACAGGGTGCTAAAAGCAATACACTGACAGCAGAATAATTCTTAATTACTTGTTTCATTTCAACATGCCTTGAGCTAAGACGATCAAATTAAATTGGAATGTCAAGCTCTAGTTGTTAAATAGGGTAAGATTCCTCTGGGGATCATTTATCAGGCCTTCCCAGAATCCCTAAATCCACAAAGTAAAACTGTCCATCAGTATTCATAGAAAAGAGTCCAGTCCTCTGCTGATGGGCGCATGGCAAGAAAGAATTCTTGGAGGTCCGCCATGGGGTTCCATGCATGAAATGTTCATGTGAAACAATTAGTAATGCTATGTACATGCCAACATTTTCAAGACAACCAATGACTAATTTATGACCGCTGGAGAAAAATCCAGACACAGGAAAACTGGGCTGCCAACAGTTGATCAATATTGGGGGCTTCCCGGATGGCTCAGCAGGTAAAGAATCTGCCTACAATGCTGAAGACACAGGAGACTCAGATTCAATCCTTGGATTGGGAAGATCTCCTGGAGGAGGAAATGGCAACCCACTCCAGTATTCTTGCCTGGAAGATCCCATGGACAGAGGAGCTTGATGAGCTATCATCCAAAGTGTCACAGCAGTTCATACATGGCTGAGCAACTGAGCATACGTCTTTGAGATTAGGCAAACCTATTCTTTCCTTGGACAGTGACAGCACCATGCTCAGGTATGTGGCTTGATGAGCAGATGAACAGAATGCAGGCTGGGTCCCAGTCCCATGTGACCCCCAGATGCACATTCTGGTGCAGACAGTAATCTACATAATCTACTGTCTTGTGCAAAGGCTCTTGCATGAAAGTTCCTTGGCAAAACAACACTTCTCCCCACTACATCTTTCTTCTGAACATCTCTCCCTTTGTGACCCTCACCTTAACAACTTGACTTTTTAGCACCACGTCTATTACCCTTACACAGCCAACAGGACAACGCAAGAATTATACTCAGTTTTATGATGTTAAATATTCATTCAACAAATATCTATTGATCAATTGTTCCTTGGGTGAAGAAATTAAGTATTATGCATATGACAAGGATAAGAAATGAATTATCTCATCAAACACAAGTAACTTGACGCCAAGTAACTTATAAAATCATATCTCATTAAAACAGGCTTTGTCATTGCATCGATCAGAAAAAAATACAGGAATGAGTGAGTGCTTGTCATAGCTCTATTTAAAGAAACATTTAATTTTCAAGAAGTCCTCTTCAAAAGGATCTAGCTGACTCTTAGAAAGATACCAATCCTGGCATTCTGCCCAGCTGACAGCATTTTGTCTCTGTGGTAAGTAATCCAGACCCTTCCTTTGGTCAATAGTTGAAAGTTGTTCTCAAGCCTGGTGTCAGCACACTAGTGAGTTGCAATAAGTTGTACAACATTTTGAATGTAACTTTTTTAATATCAGTGTGAACTGAGATGCTCTTTCCTTCTCCTTTTATCAAAGAGAAGCATGGTGGTAGGGGAATGGCTGGAATCATCATTCATCCCAGGTGACTGTAACAGAGCAAATGATTCTGGAAACAGCAGCAGCCTCACCCGGGGACTTATTAGACATGCAAATTCTGTTCCTTCCACAGAACCACTGTATTAGAAATTCTGGGATGAGGTCCAGTAAGCTGTGGTTTAACAAACCTTCCAGATGACTGTGATGTACACTCGAGTTTGAGAACTACTGTAATAGACCCATTCCCAGTTGATTAAATTGTCCTTATATTGTAAATAAGATCAAGAAAGAATCAAATTCTGCTTTACATGATAGACTCAGGCTACTATTTCACAGATCGCCTGGAGTGGGAAATGGCAACCCACACCAGTATTCTTGCCTGGGAAATTCTCACGGACTGAGGAACCAAGCAGGCTACAGTCCACGGAGTCGCAAAGAATCAGACATGACTGAGTGAGCACAGTATTTCACAGATAGGAAAAAAGTCATGCTAACAGGAGAAATATGGTGAATCTGGAAAATGGAGAAAGATTAATATTTATGGAGGCAGTTGTATGTACACCTAGGTAATTTGAGGCAGAGAGGGAAGATTGGCTGTAGCTGTCTCTGGTGGAAAGATTGAACTGAAATATGACTACCTGCCATCTCCTCTCTACTCTAACTCTTGAGTCTTAGAAGTCATCAAAACGCTTCACTCTCGGGGCTTCTCTGTCAGTGCAGGGACCTTAGTTATATACTGTATAGTCAGACCACTTAAGATGGCTGTTCTCTTATTCTTTGAGTCCCTGCTTTACCTATACCCTACTCACATGAATGTGCTTGCCTCCTGCCTCTTAGGCCAGAATGGCTCCACCTGCTAGTTTATTAAAGGAAAACATCTCCTGATGCTCTTTAACCCAAGGAGCAATGAGGGAAGTGCCTCAGTTGCTGGTTTCCCTGGTCGCTGATGAGCCAACAGCTGACATCAGTTCCCCCTATAAATGGTAGGCTCCTCCCCTGCGCCCGCTGTGGCAAAGATGGCTGCTGTGTCCTGCTCACTGTCTGCTGCACATGGCAGTGTGCCACTCCAGGACCTTGCTTCAGAAGGGTAAGATTCCCGACCTCTGAAGCCATTTATGTCTGGGTCACTGTCTCTGAGCTCTTTCTTCAGTCTTGAGGTTGGGCAACTAGAAAGCTTGCAGGCCTGAGGAGTGCAGCCCAACAATTGCCGAGCCAGCCAAGAGGCTGAGAAAACTCCTGAGGAACACCAAGGCACCGGGAAATAAGGACATAAGGATGGGGAACAGAAAGCTGCGGGGGTGATGCCAAGGTGGCCATCCACTAGCATGTGGGGACCTGTGACGGGTGTCTCCTGGGAGAGAGAGCTTTCTGTTCCATTATATTGATGATATTCTGTTAACTTCAGTCTTTTTCCAGCTTAAAAGTAGCAGCCCCATCCTCATGGTTCATCTCATTGTATGGGGTAGGCTTCATATAGACAAGATACAGGGACCTGGGTTAGCTACAGAAGACAAGCATACACCCAACCCATCACCCCTAAACAATTACAGACACAGGCTTTAGGGACATGGACTTAGGAGCAGGTTTGTGAATTGGACTTGTTCATTTACCCAGGAGGGCTTGGTTGGGGACCTGTGGCAATGGTAAAATAGTAAGAGTACCTTGGGCTTCTGACTTTAGCTACAGAAAGGGTCAAAGCAGTGATATAGCGTGATAACAGCCATTGTTCCCTGTGTTGTCTGCAATGCATTACAACAAGTGGAAGATATTACAAAAGGCCTGCGTGAGACCTCAGGCAATGCAAAAAAAACAGTGTTTGGAGTCTAGAACAGCTGTGTGTGTCATCAGAACCCGCATAGGACCCCGATGACTGTAAGGGTCATTCAGGGTAGGTAGGGAAGGAGTGTATGATCAAGCCACACAAGATGGCTATTCTCTTGCTCTTTGAGCCCCCTGCTTAACCAGTCCCTGCTTCACCTGTGCCCTGTTCTCATGAAAGTGCTTGCCCCTTAGGCCGAAAGGGCTCCACCTGCTAATTTATTAAAGGGCAATATCTACTCTTGTGATGGTCATTAACCCAAGGGGCGATGAGGGACGTGCCTCAGCTGCTGGTTTCCCTGGTTGCTGATAGCCAACCTGATGTCAATTCTCTGTATAAATAGTAGCCTTCTTTTCCCTCCAGGTAGTAAAGACTGCTCCCATGTCTTGCCCACAGTCTGTTGCATGTGGATTCTCCAGGATCTGCTTGAGGTATGTAAGACCTCCCATTTATTAAGCCATTGATGTCTCTGTCGCAATCTCTGGGTTCTTTTTCAGTCTCAAGGCTGGGCAACTATAAAACTTGCAGAGCTGTGGGGTGTAGCCCAACATACATACTGCTATATTGTATCGACTAGTTGATCCCTACATTTTTACAAAGGTCCATCTAGTCAAGGCTATGGTTTTTCCAGTGGTCATGTGTGGATGTGAGAGTTGGACTATAAAGAAATCTGAGCTCCAAAGAATTGATGCTTTTGAACTGTGGTGTTGGAGAAGACTCTTGAGAGTCCCTTGGACTGCAAGGAGATCCAACCAGTCAATCCTAAAGAAATCAGTCCTGAATATTCATTGGAAGGACTGATGCTGAAGCTGAAACTCCAATACTTTGGCCACCTGATGCGAAGAGCTGACTCATTTGAAAAGACCCTGATGCTGGGAAAGATTGAGGGCAGGAGGAGAAGGGGATGACAGAGGATGAGATGGTTGGGTGGCATCACTGACTCAATGGACATGGGTTTGGGTGGACTCCAGGAGTTGGTGATGGACAGGGAGGCCTGGCTTGCTATGGTCGACTGAACTGAGTATCTATCTCTCCTTGCAGTTTTTAATTCTTAGTGTCTCTTTGCTTACTTTCCAAAAAGCTTTTTCTGCTCCTTTGCCTTCTTCCAACAATGGCTCTTCCTTGTTTGCCACCTTTTCCTTCAGCTGATCCTGTCTCACTACTCATGCTAGGTGCACATCTTTGTGTCTATCTCCAGTGTCTCACCCACTTTCCTCATCCCAAGCCACTGGCGAGCAAAATATTTTAAAAAGCAGTAGCCTATATGAGACTTCCCTGGTGGTCCAGTGGCTGAGACTCAACGTTCCCAATGCAGGGGCCCTGGGTTTGCTTCCTGGTCAGGGAACTAGATCCCACATGCCGCAGCTAAGTGTTCACATGCTGCAACTAAGACCTGGCGCAGCCAAAAAATAAATAAAAATATTTTAAAAAGCAGTGTCCTGCAGCACCAACTAGCTATAATATAGATGCATAAGTCCTCCCCACACGTGTGCATGCTAAGTTGCTCAGTCGTGTCTCTTTGCGACCCTATGGACTGTAGCCTACCAGGCTCCTCTGTCCATGGGATTCTCCAGGCAGGAATACTAGAGTGGGTTGCCATGCCCTCCTCCAGGGGATCTTCCTGACCCAGGGATCAAATCCATGTCTCTTATGTCTCCTGCATTGGCAGGTGGGTTCTTTACCACTAGTGTCACCTGGGAAGCCCAGTCTTCCCCACCCCCACCTTTAAATCAAGTCTTGTGGACCAGCCTATTGGAGGTACCCAATAAGCATGATTCCATAAACATGTGTGCATACACGATTTGAATAGTCTGCTTTTTCTCTGAGACCAACCTTTTTCAGTCAGTATGATGTCTGTTTGATTACCTTGCATTTGTTTAGGACTTGAATTCTTCCTAGCTGGAAAATGCTAGAAGTTCTAAAACAAAAAACTTGATGTTCTTTAAAATACTGTATTATAGGGCCTAGCGGAGCACCAACCTGAGTGGCGCCATCCCTCCAGCCATGCTCCAGCGTCTTTGCCGCTGCCTTGCAGCTGCACCTGGGCTGGCCGGGAGGCCCCAGGGACTGGCATATTTCACCATCTGTGAAAACTTCCCTGTAATTCAATTTTCCTCACTCCAGTATTAAGAATTACACCAAATTAAAAAGATATGAATGAATATCCTAAAAAAGAAAAAGGACTTTACATCCTTCTTGTTATTCAGATTCCTCTGGAATAAGCAGAATTGCAGATGGATTGGATGGAATTTTTTCTGATCATTGTTACAGTGTTCTGTGAGACAACCAGACTTAAAATATTTTGACAACAAAATCTTTGATTCTGATACAGAGACGTCAAATGAATTGCCAAAATTTACAGATGGAATCTGCCAGAAACAGAAATTAAAACTACCTGGTTCCCAGTCCTGTACTTAGAATTCTAGACCACACTGCCTTTCCTACAGAAAAATCTGCTGATATTGAAATTTGTGGTGAAAGACTGTGACTCCCCTGAATCAGTCCACCAGCAAACCCAAGAGGAGAGCCCCATGGAAATTCACACTGCTGAAGATGTTCCAATTGCTGCAGAAGTGCATGCAATTTCTGAAGACTATGATATAGAGACAGGAAACAATTCCTCTGAGAGTCTCCAAGACCAAACTGATGAAGAGCCACCAGCTAAACTTTGCAAAATTGTTGACAAGAGCCAAGCTTTGAATGTGACTGCCCAGCAGAAATGGCCTTTACTGAGAGCTAGCAACAGTGGCCTCTATAAATGTGAACTTTGTGAGTTCAGCAGCAAATATTTTTCTGATTTAAAGCAGGCATATGATCTTGAAGCACAAGCATACTGATTCAAATGTGTGTTGAGTATGCAAAGAGAGTTTCTCTACCAACATGCTTCTGATCGAACATGCCAAACTGCATGAAGAGGATCCCTACATTTATAAATACTGTGATTGTAAGACAGTAATTTTTGAGAACTTCAGCCAGCACATTGCAGACACCCATTTTAGTGATCACCTGTGTTGGTGTGAGCAATGTGACATACAGTTCTCTAAGCAGTGAACTCTACCTACATTTCCAGGAGCAGCTGTGAGGAACAGTACTTGTGTCAGTTCTGTGACCATGAAATGAGTGATCCAGAAGACTTGCATAGCCATGTGGTAAATGAGCATGCATGTAAGTTAATAGAGTTAAGTGATCAGTATAACAATGGAGAACATGGACAGTATAGCCTCTTAAGCAAAATCACATTTGACAAATGTAAAAACTTCTTTGTCAAGTATGTGGGTTTCGAAGTAGACTTCATACAAATGTTAACAGACATGTTGCTACTGAACACAGTAAAATTTTTCCTCATGTTTGTGATGACTGTGGGAAAGGCTTCTCAAGTATGCTAGAATATTGCAAACATTTAAATTCACATTTATCTGAAGGGATTTATTTATGTCAATACTGTGAATATTCAACAGGACAGATTGAAGATCTTAAAATTCATCTAGATTTCAAGTGTTTGGCTGATTTACCTCACAAATATAGTGACTGATGAGGTTTGGAAATGAAAGGGAATTAATAAGTCACCTTCCAGTCCATGAAACAACTTGATTGTTCTCTTTAACTTCCATAATGTTAATAATAAATTTGACTTTTTTGAAGGAAAAAAATACTGTATTATAGCCTTTTGTGTTTCCTCTATTAACATGTGAGCCAGCAGGGCAAGTGGACTGCATACCTACTGTGTGCTTTTCACATACCTTTTTGATGTGCAAACGATGTGTTACTCAAAACACTTGATAAATAACTTATGAATGCATGCCTTTTTAGAATGACAGGTGGGATGACTATCTTATAGGCAATAGGAAAGATGTTGATAAAATTCCAGATCATTGACTTCTTAAAGTATTTCAGATCTGGTAGATCTATTTCTATACTTGTGTTCTTGGAATAAGCCTACAGCTTTCCTCTGAATATGTGAAAATACTGCTAAAATCTAGCGTAATAGATTCTGCAGAGGCCATTTTTTGCCTTTAGTCAAATTGCTGCTTAAATGAGAGTCATTAAGAAATGGCAGATTCTCTCATCTTTTCTACATCAAGTTCTGTAGTACCAAAAAACCTAAATGGGTTATATAAGACGATGTCCTTTTGCGTAAGAAATGCGTTCTAAAGGGGTAGGCTGTCTGCAGCTCACTCATATGAATAGAGTGTTGTTTTAGTTGCTCAGTCCTGTCATACTCTTCACGACCCCATGGACTGTAGCCCACCAGGCTCCTCTGTCTATGGGATTTCCCAGGCAAGAATACTGGAGTGGGTTGCCATTTCCTTCCCGCAGGGATCTTCCCGACCCAGGGGTTGAACCCGTGTCTCCTGCATTGCAGGCGGATTCTTTACCACTGAGCCACCAGTGAAGCCCATAAATAGAATAGCTCTGGCCAATAGAAAAACAATGAATGGCATGCATGTAATTTAAAATACACCAGTAGGCATATTAAAAAGAACAAAAAACTATTAATAAAAACACACTGCTCCCATCCTACCAATGAGAAGCTGAATAAACTACAAAATATTTAGATCCCGCCAGAGCTAAAGTTGAAAACCTATTGAATCCAACAGGTAAAAGCACCTCCTAGAAGAGAAGTAAGAGTTGTTACTGGGGGCAGTAACAACTGCCTTCATCTTTGACATGGCTGTGAACAGGACAGTGCAGAGAAGATGAAGCTTCACAGATGCAGGTAAGGAGACAACAAGTGAAAAACTGAGCTTGTAATGAAATTTAGCTGACGTGGCCCCTTTTAAAAATTTTTTTTATCTGCTTATTTTTGGCTGTGCTGGGTCTTCATTGTTGCGTGGGGTTTTCTCTAGTTGAGGCAAGCAGAGGCTACTCTTCACTCTGGTGCACCAGCTTCTCCTGGCAGTGGCTTCCCTTGTTGTGGAGCACAGGGTTTAGGGTGCGTGGGCTCAGTAGCTGCAGCTCCCAGGCTCTAGAGCACAGGCTCAATAGTTGTGGCACACAGGCGTAGTTGCTCCATGGCATGTGGGATCTTCCTGGACCAGGAATCGAACCCTTGTCTCCTGCATTGGTAGGTGGATTCTGTAGCACTGAGCCACCAGGGAAGCCCCTGACACAGGCTCTTAAAATCCTTGGGAGACACAACTCTCTTCCATAGACTTTCATGGAGTGCTTATGAGAGACTGGGGGCAAAGCAGGAGAGCTGAAGGATACACCAGCCGAGACACACGTCTGTGGGGCCTGCTGAAATGTGAGGGCCAAACCAGAGGATAACATCCATAGGCGCTCTCAGCCTTGTGTGCTTTTCTTAGTTTTCAGCTGGGGGAGAAGCAACTGTATGAGAGGGCCCCCAACCCCGAGGTAAAACATGGGGCCTGCTGCAGAGGGAGATCAGGAGAGCTAAAATAAGCTCTTCAGGCATACAATTTCCAAGTATATCAAAGATGATGTTTTGGTGCAAGCCTTGAATAACTCGGTAAAGAATCTGCCTGCAATTCAGGAGACAAGGGTTTCAATCCCTGGATCAGGAAGATCCCCTGGAGGAGGGCATGGCAACCCACTCTCAGTATTCTTGCCTAGAGAATTCCATGGACAGAGAGCCTGGTGGCCTATAGTCCACGGGGTCACAAAGAGTTGCACATGACTGAGCGGCTAACACTTTCAAATAATTTAATCTGTGGTGAGCTGAATCTAACCATAGAGCCCAGGCCCAGCTCAACTACAGATTAGATTCACTCAAACTTCAAGGCTAACATCCTGATGGAACAAAAGATATGCCCCTTGCTGAACATAAAATTTATTTCAGTCCCTTCAATTTTTAAACATGCTATATACTGCATTCCACCAAAATTACGAGACATGCAAGGAAGCATGGCCTTGTCAAGAAACAAAATGTTAATAAAATCAAATGCATGTATGACAGAGCTGTTGAAATTACCAGTTAGGGACTCTTCAAAAAAAAAAAAACTATGTTAATGAGCCTAGTTGGCTAGGTGGACAATATGAGTAAATGGTGGATTTTAGCAGAGACATGGAAACTATAACAAAGAGCCAAAGGAAAAGGTTAGAAATAAAAAATGGTCTCGGGGATGAAGAATAGTTCGATAGGCTTATCAGTAGACTAAACACAGCTAAGGAAGGAATTGGTAAACTTGACAAGTCAATAGAAATTACAGTAAACAAACAAAGAGCAAAAGAGAGAAGGGAGCAAAATAAGTATTTGCATTCTTTAGAACTGATAAAATAATCAGCCCACAGATCAAAGAAATTCAGATACACAAAAAGATTCAATAACTATAAACAAAAACCCACACAGCCACATCATAATCCAAACTGTTAAAAATGAAGGGAAATCTTGAAAGCAACCAGAGAAAAATACACTACCTAAAGGTGAACAATTACACAAATAACAGCTGACTTCTCATCAAAAACCACTGAAGCCAGAGGAAAAAAGGTAAATGCTGGGTCAAAAAATAAATGCAATTGTAGTTTTATTAAATATTACCAAAATGCCCTTTAAGAGAATTGTACAAATTTGAAAAGCCACAGGCAATGTAAGAGTGCCCATTTCCCCAAAGCTTTGCCCAAAGAGTATGTTAAACTTTTTGCAATTTGATAAGCAAGGAATAGTATCTCAATGTTTCTTACAAGCAAGCTCAAACACTATTTGACATGGTTAAGAGTCATTGCCTTATTTTTGGATGAGTTGTCTCTTCATATACTTTATTCATGCCTTTTCCCCTTCACTCAAGTTTTTAAGATAGATAAACATATTGACCTTTAACTATGATATATTTTGCAACTTGTGTCAGCCTGACTTTGACTTAGTTTATGGTATTTTTGCCCTGAAAATATACAATCAAATGTGTCCATTTTTCTTTTGCTACTTCTGGACTTTCAGTCATAGTTGAAGTCTTTCTTCTCACTCAAGATAAAGATGAATTCACTCAGGTTTTCCTCCAGTCCTTGTGTGATTTCATCTTTTATTATATTCAAATCACTGGTCCATTGGGAATTCAGTCTTAGATTTTATGCTTCACACCATATATAACTTTTTCCAAACAACTAGCCAGTTGTAGCATCATTTATTGAAATTCCTTCTTGCTCTCAATGACTTGAAATACCACTTTAATGATTTCACATGAGCTTGGATCAATTTCTAGATTTTTTGTGTTCCACGGGCTTGTATATTCATGGGCTATTACCATGGTTTTAATTACAGACTTTACAGTTTATTTTTCTTATGTGAGGGCGAGTCCTCATAAATTTTCTTAGTATTTCTGTTAACTTCATATGGAGCAACATGTATCAACTTGTCTAGCTTCACAAAAAAGCTAGAATTTGAGAGGAGGAGCTGAGTTAAATCTATCAATAAACTAGGGAGAACTGACATTTTTATGATGCGGTGCTATCTGATCCAAATATGAGAGAGAACATTTTACCAAACTTAATTTTGTCTTGAGTTTAAAGTTTTCCTCATGTAAATTTGTACATTTCTCAGTAAATGTTATTTCTAATATTTTATCTTGTTACTAGGATGTTCTGTCATGTCTAGTTAGATACTGTTTGTTTATAAGAAGGCTAATGACTTCCACGTGTTCACTTTATATCCTGCTACTGAGTTAGTTTGATCAGTGATTGTCTAGGGGGTCCAGGTGTATCATATTGTCTACAAAGAGCTAATTTTTTGTGGAATAGTAGTTGTGGAAAGTCAAGTTGATTATAACATTTGTATGAAAATGGAGTGAACCTGGAAGACTCAAGACAAAAACAAATGTGGGCTTATATTACCTGATTTCAGGTCTCATGGCAAACCACAGTAATTATAGTGTGACATTGGTGTGAGGATATTTAAATAAATGGAATAGAACAGACAGTCCAGAAATGGACCTATACATATATGGTCAGTTGATCAACAGCCACCAAGATTAAATGAGAAAAGTGTTTAAATAAATAGTGCTAAGTAACTAAGATACAGATGTGGGAGGGGAAAAAAAAAAATCCTTGATTAGTAATGATCTGGAAGTACTAATATTTTGTAGTCTTTTAAGATCCCATGGAGGAGGAAATGGCAACCCACTCCAGTATGCTTGCCTGGAGAATCCCACGGAGAGAGGAGCCTGGCAGGCTGCAGTCCATGGTGTCACACAATGTCCAACATGACTTAGAGACTGAGCACGCAAGTTCTGAAATATTTATAAGGTTCACACTTCCTTATCTGATTGTTCCAAAATTCTCTCTAAATCCTTTGGTACCAAAACTCGACCTAATCTGAATTTATTGGCAAACAAACCTAATCTGGAATGTTTTGGGGCAACTTGTGTAGCCTTTATGTAATTTACCATATTCATACATTTCACTGCAGGTATATACATGTATTTGATTACAAGTTAACAGACCCTACTAATTGTGTTCCATACTATATAATATATGCAATTTATTACCTTGCTAAACCCCTGAAGTTCTGAATTCAAACATCTATACAAATGAGATAATACATGTGAAACCGTATCTTGTTTGGCACAGAATAACTCAATGTGTTTACTACACCACTGTCACCACCATTACCATTATTATAAATTGTGGAAGTAGCTGAAAAAATGACTACTTTTGTGTTTGGTCAAAATGACAACAAAGGTTAAAAGAACTGGCTCATGGTCTGTAGGTGAATCAAGTCTCTGGCATCCGCAGGGAAGTGCATTGATGATTCCACAGAGACCCCACCATTAGGAGCAGGTGAAACAAAGTGAAGTGCCTTCCAGGAAACCTGCCTTTCCTTCCCAGGTGGAGATTCTCCCTGCCTGGCTGATTTTTTTAAAATTTATTTTTATTAACACCAAAAGCATTTTGTATTGGGGTACAGCCAGTTAACAATGTTGTGATAGTTTCAGGTGAACAGCAAAGGGCCTCAGCCATACATATACACGTATCCATTCTCCCACAAATCCCCCTCCCATCCAGGCTGGCACATAACATTGAGCAGAGTTTTATGTGCTATACAATAGAACTTTGTTTATCCATTTTAAATAGAGCAGTGTGTACATGAGCTTTCCCAAGTCCTTAACTATCCCTTCCTGATGACAACTTGTGGTTCCTTTTCTAAGTCTGTGAGTCTTTCTGTTTGGTGAGTTCATTTGTATCATTTCCTTTTAGATTCAAGATATAAGGGATGTTATATTTCTCCTCTGTCTGACTGCACTCAGTATGACACTCTCTAGGTCCATCCATGTTGCTTCAAATGGCCTTATTTCATTCTTTTTAATGGACGAGTAATATTCCATTGTATATATATATACCACATCTTCTTTATCCATTCCTCTGTCAATGGCTATTTAGGTTGTTTGCATGTCTTGGCTATTGTAAACAGTGTTGCAATGAACACTGGGGTGCACATATCTTTCTGGGCCATGTTATTCCCTGGATATATGCCCAGGAGTGAGATTGCAGGGTCATATTTAGTTTTCTATTTATATTTAGGGTCTACTTCATATTGAAATAGAATATATTTCATATTTAGGGTCTATTTTTAGTTTTTTAAGAAACTTCCATGCTATTCCAATTTACATTCACACCAACAGTGCAGGAGGGTTCCCTTCTCTCCACACCCTCTCCAGCATTTGTTGTTTATGGGTTTTTTTTATGATAACCATTCTGACCCTTGCGAAGTAACATCTCATTGTTTTTATTTGCATTTCTCTAGTAACTAATGGTGTTCAACATCTTTCATATGCTTATTGGCCATCTGTACGTCCTCTTTAGAGAAATGTCTATTCAGGTCTTATGACCATTTCTTGAGTGGGTTGTTTATTTTGATGCTATTAAACTTCCCTGGCAAGGTTTACTTTGCCAACAAAGATCCGTCTAGTCAAAGCTATGGTTTTTCCAGTAGTCATGTATGGATGTGATACTTGGACTATAAAGAAAGTTGATCACCAAAGAATTGATGCTTTTGAACTGTGGTGTTGGAGAAGACTCTTGAGAGTCCCTGGACTTCAAGGAGATCAAACCAGTCAATCCTAAAGAAATCAGTCCTGAATATTCATTGGAAGAATTGATGCTGAAGCTGAAGCTCCAATACATTGGCCGCCTGATGCAAAGAACTGACTCATTGGAAAAGACCTTGATGCTGGGAAAGATTGAAGGCAGGAGGAGAAGGGGACGACAGAGGATGAGATGGTTGGGTGGCATCACTGACTCAATGGACATGAGTTTGAGTAAGCTCCGGGAGTTGGTGATGGACAGGGAAACCTGGCGTGCTGCAGTCCATGGGGTCACAAAGAGTCGGACATGACTGAATGACTGAACTGAACTGAAGCTTCCATGGTGGCTCAGATGGTAAAGAATCGCCTGCAATGCAGGAGACTTGAGTTCGATCCCTGGGTTGGGAAGATCCCCTGGAGGAGGACATGGCAACCCAATCCAGCATTCTTGCCTGGAGAATCCCTGTGGATGGAAGAGCCTGGTGGGCTACAGTCCATGGAGTCACAAAGAGTTGGACATGACTGAATGACTAAGCACAGCACACAAGTATAAGCTGTAAATTTTGGAGACTAACCCCTTATCAGTCACATCACTTGCAAATATTTTCTCCCCATTTGTGGGTTGTCTTTTCATTTTGTTTATTGTTTCCTTTGCTGTGCAAAAGCTTTTGAGCTTAAGTAGGTCCTATTAATTTTTGCTTTTATTTCCATTATTCTGGGAGATGGATTGAAAAAGATGTTGCTATGATTTATGTTAGTGTTCTGCCTATGTCTTCCTCTAAGAGTTTTATAGGGTCTAGTCTAACATTTAGGTCTGTAATCCATTTTGAGCATATTTTTGTATATGGAGTTAAGGAGTGATCTAATTTCATTTCTTTACAAGTCCTGCCTGGCTAATTTTAGAGAATCTGTAGGGATTAAAAGAGGTAGCAGATTTCCCAGTAGGGCACAATCAGGAAAAGATTGTTACCATCCAGAAAGCATTTTCTTTTCAGAGGGGAAGAGGAGAATGATTGAAATACACAGAAAGAATAGGATAAGGACAGAGAAAAGAGGCAGGGCCAGAGAGAACAGCTTCTTGCCAGAAACGAGTCCTTTTCATGGGTCAACAGTAAGAGTGAGTCATGACCAATGAGTATAATTGTATGGACTTTAAGGTCCAATGAAAAACTTAAGTTAGCCTTAGCAAAAGCTATAAATATTCTCTCCCACTTCATAGGTTGTCTCTTGATTCACGGTTTCCTTTGCTGTGCAGTAGCTTTTAAGTTTGATTAGATCCCATTTATTTTTGCTTTTGTTTCTTTTGCTTTGGGTGATTGATCTAAGGAAACATTGCTGTGGTTTATGTCAGGATGTTTTCTTTATGGTCTAGAAGTCTTGTAGCATCATGTCTTATATTTAGGTCTTTAAACCATTTTGAGTTTATTTTTTGTCTGTAGTGTTAGGGAGTGTTCTAATTTCATTCACTTACATGAATCTGTCCAGCTTTCCCAATGCTGAAGAGACTTGTCTTTTCTTTATTGTGTATTCTGCCTCATTTGTTGAAGATTAATTGACCAGGGGAGGAGAGTTTCTTTCTGGGCTCTCTTCTGTTCTGTTGATTTATATGTCTTTGTAGTATTGTCTGATGTCTGGGAGAGTTACTCCTCCAGCTTTGTTTTTCTTCAGGATTGCTTTGGCTATTTTGGGTCCTTCATGGTTCCATATACATTTTAGGGTTCTAGTTCTATGAAAAAATGTCACAGGTAATTTGATAGGGATTGCATTAAATCCGTAGATTGCTTTGGGTAACATGGCCTTTTTAGCAATATTCTTCCAATCCAAGGCTTCCCTGATGGCTCAGCTTGTAAAGAATCCACCTGCAATGTGGGAGACCTGGGTTCGATCCCTGGGTTGGGAAGATCCCCTGCAGAAGGTAATGGCTACCCACTCCAGTATTCTGGCCTGAAGAATTCCATGGACTGTATTGTCCATGGGGTCACAAAGAGTCAGACACAACTGAGCAACTTGCCCTTTCACGCTTTCCAATCCAAGAGCATGTTTTCATTTTATTGAATCATCTTCCATTTCCTTTATCAATGTTTTATAGTTCTTAGCATATAGGTCTTTCATCTCCTTGGTTAGGTTTATTCTGAGGTGTTATTTCTAATGCCATTTTAACTGGGATTTTTTTTTTTTTTTTTACCTTTTCTGATACTTCATTTTTAGTGTGAAGTGCAACAGATTGCTGTATATTTTATATCCTGCCACCTTGCTGAATTCATTTATTAGTTCTAAAATTTTGTGTAGAGTCTTTAAGGTTTTCTACATAGAATATTATTCCATCTGTGCATGATGACATTATGTTATCTGTATATAATGACATTTACCTCTTCCATTCCAATTTGGATATCTTTTAACTTCTCTTTGTTTGATTGCTGTGGCTAAGACTTCCAATTCTATGTTGAAAATAAGTGGTGAAAGTGGGCATTGTTGATTGAAAAGACAGTCTGGAATGGGAGAAAATATTTGCAAATGATGTAAATGACAAAGGATTAACTCCAATACATACAAACAGCTCAGACAACTCAATAATGACGACAAGTCAGCCGAAAAATGGGCAAAAGCTCTAAACAGATATTTCTCCAAAGACATACAAATGGCCAACAGGCACATGTAAAAGATGCTCAACATCCTAGTTATTAGGGAAATGCAAATCAAAACTACAAGAAGGTATCACCTCATGCGGGTCAGAATGGCTATCATCAAAATCTCTACAAATAATAAATGCTGGAGAGGATGTGGAGAAAAGGGAACCCTCCTATTACTGTTGATGGGAATGTAAATTGGTGTAGTCACTATGGAGAACAATATGGAGGTTCCTTAAAAATAGAACTACCATATGATCCAGCAATCCCAGTCCTGGGCATATAGCCAGAAAAGACAAATTCTAATTCAAAAAGATACATACACCCCAGTATTCATAGCAGCACTGTTTTCAAATAGCCGAGACACAGAAGCAACTGAACTGTCCATCAACAGTGAATAAATAGGGACTTCCTGTGGTCCAGTGGCTAAGACTCCATGTTTCCAATGTAGGAGAGCTGGGTTCAATCCCTGGTCAGGGATCTAGATCCCACATGCCACAACTAAGACCCAGCACAATCAAACAAATTTTTTTTAAAGTAAATGGGTAAAGGAGATGAGTGTAGATATGCTCAATCATGTCCAACCCTTTGCAATCCCATGGACTCACTCAGCCAGGTTCCTCTGTCTTGGAATTTCCAGGCGAGAATACTAGAGTAGGTTGCCATTTCCTACTCCAGGGGATCTTCCCGACCCAGGGATTGAACCCATGTCTCTTGCATCTTTTGTCCTGTTCCATCATTCCCCAAACTGAGGGACTCCTTTATGAAGGCCCTTATTATCAAAATCTGTCTTCCTTCTTCTTACTCTCAAACATCCCTTTTAAAACAGAATTTTAATCACACGATGACTAAGTGGGTTTGTTTAGTCCATGAAACTCTGCAAAATCCAAGCCATCTACTTTTCTTTGTTCTAGGACAATAAATTTTTACAGATTTTTTTTTTCAATGGAATATTAGTCAGCTATAAAAAAGAAAGAAGTAATGTCATTTGCAGAAACAAGGATCTAAAGAATATCATACTAAGTGAAGTATGTCAGAGAGAAAGACAAATATGATATCACTTGTATATGGAATCTCAAATATACAAATTAATTTACTTAAAAACAGACATTGGTAACCATGCGTTTGTTTTCCAATAGGTAGTGGAGGTGGGGAGAGAAAAACTAAGTATGGAATTAGATACACACTACTGTACATAAAATAGATGAACATCAAGGGTTTACTGTATAGCACAAGAAACTATATTCATTATCTTGTAATAGCCTATAATGAAAAATATCTGGAAAAATACATGTAACTGAGCTGCTTTGCTGTATACCTGACACTAACACAATATTGTAAATCACTATGCTGTTACTCAGTTGGTACGTCCTGCCAACTCTCTGCGACCCCATGGACTGTAGTCTGCCCATCTCCTCTGTCCATGAGATTATCCTGGCAGCAATACTGGAGTGGGTTGCCGTTTTCTTCTCCAGTAAATCACTATACTTCAACCAAAAAAGATAAGTAAAACAAAACAAAAAACTGTGAAAATTTATTGTCCCAGAACACTAAGAAAAGTAGGTGGCTTGGATTTTTCAGAGTTTAGTGGATCAGATAAACCCATTTAGTCTTCGTGTGATTAAAATTCTGTTTTAAAAAGGATTTCAAGAGTAGGCAGCAAGAAGATAGATTTTGATAATAAGGGCCTTCATAAAAGTTTTGGGACAGATGGAACAGGACAAAAATAGGCTCAGATTCACAGGAGAGGATCAGTGAAGAAAAGAATCCAGACTTGACCAAAAATGTGTCAATTCTATTCATTTGGGCTGAGAACTTCTACCAGCTCCTTCCTGAGACCCACTATACATCTTTTACAGTTAGTTGTCATGGACTAAGGGGCTTTCCAGATGGTGTTAGTGGTAAATAACCCACCTGCCAGTGCAGAAGATGTAAAAGACTCTGGTTCGATCTTTCCAGAGGAGATCCCCTGGAAAAGGATATGGCAACCCACTCCAGTATTCTTGCCTGGAGAACCCCATGGACAGAGGAGCCTGGCAGGCTATGGCCCATTGGGTTGGCAAAGAGTTGGACATGACTAAAGCAACTTAGCACAGCACGTGGGTGGGCTAAATGTTTGTGTCCCCTTCAAATTCCCATGTTGAAGCTCTAACCCTCAATGTGATTGTACTTGAGGGTGAGGTTAGATGAGGTGATGAGAATGAGGCTTGTGGTGGGATTAGTGTCCTTATGAAAAGACACTGGAGAACACTCTCCTTTGCTGTGGGAGGACACAGGAAGTGTCTGCAAGTGACAAAGAGAGCTCTCCCAGGAACCAAATACCAGACACGTTGATCTTAAACTTTCCAGCTTCCAAAACTGTAAGAAAATAAACCTGTTGATTAAGCCATCTAGCCGATGCCACGTTGTTATGGCAGGCTGAGCAGACTAAGTGTGTAGCACACAATTTCATACTGGAATGAGTCAAGACATGTGAGTTCAGTCAGTTTATATGAATCCTTGTCTCATTATTCCAAAGCAAAAGAGCCCCCTTAAGGTACTTTTATATTGACATGGATTGAGTGTACTGAATATTGAAACCCAGTGAGATCCAACCAGGGAAGCAGCAGCCGTTATGCAACGCTGCCTTAGTGAAAATTATTTCTGCCTGGTAATGCTAGAAGTTAAATGAATAGGGATAAAATAGCTAAATAGGCCAACTTCTCTGCTTAGTTCAAACTGGTAATAGGATTTGGAAGGCAGGAAATCGTAGGCTAAAATCTTTTTAGTGGCTCACTGCCTCCACCTGCTGGATATTTGGAGCTATAACAGGGCTGTTGGTTAGACTTGTTAGACATTTTTTGCTTTATGATTCTTCAGAGTTATTTTTAGGTATTTGATATTTCATGGTATTACAACTTGTTTCTTCTTAAAATTTTATTTTCTAATCATTAGTTGCTTGTAAATGGCTTTACAAATGATTTTTTAAAAATATACCTTGTATCAGCAATCTTGCTAACCTTATTAGTTTACTAAATTGACTTGAAGTTTTTTTCTGTACAATCAAATAATCGGAAGAATGAGTTTTACTTATTCTTTTCAGTATTATAGACTCTTGTTCTTTTTCTTACCATATGCACTGGCTAGGATCTCCTATACAAAGTCAAATAGAAGCAGAGGTAGGAGGCATCCTCTGCTTTTTCCTGACCTCAGAGCCTATGCTTTCAACATTTCACACTTAACAATGTTTGCTACATATATTTTTGTAAGTAGGCCATCATATAAAGGAAGTTCTCTCATGCTAAGTTTCAGTTCATTTCAGTTGCTCAGTCGTGTCTGACTCTGCGACCCCATGAACTGCAGCACGCCAAGCCTCCCTGTCCATCACCAACTCCCAGAGTCCACCCAAACCCATGGCCATCGAGTCGGTGATGCCATCCAGCCATCTCATCCTCTGTCATCCCCTTCTCTTCCTGCTCTCAATCTTTCCCAGCATCAGGGTCTTTTTCAATAAGTCAACTCTTCACGTGAGGTGGCCAAAGTATTGGAGTTTCAGCTTCAACATTAGTCTTTCCAATGAACACCCAGGACTGATCTCCTTTAGGATGGACTGGTTGGATCTCCTTGCAGTCCAAGGGACTCTCAAGAGTCTTCTCCAACACCACAGTTCAAAAGCATCAATTCTTCGGTGCTCAGCTTTCTTTATAGTCCAACTCTCACATCCATACATGACTACTGGAAAAACCAAAGCCTTGACTAGATGGACCTTTATTGGCAAAGTAATGTCTCTGCTTTTTAATATGCTGTCTAGGTTGGTCACAACTTTCCTTCCAAGGAGTAAGCATCTTTTAATTTCATGGCTGCAATCACCATCTGCAGTGATTTTGGAGCCCAGAAAAATAAAGTCGGCCACTGTTTCCACTGTTTCCCCATCTATCTGCCATGAAGTGATGGGATCAGATGCCGTGATCTAAGTTTTCTGAATGTTGAGCTTTAAGCCAACTTTTTCACTCTCCTCTTTCACTTTCAACAAGAGGCTCTTTAGTTCTTCTTCGCTTTCTGCCATAAGGGTGGTGTCATCTGCATATCTGAGGTTATTGATATTTCCCCTGGCAATCTTGATTCCAGCTTGTGCTTCCTCCAGCCCAGTGTTTCTCATGAGGTACTCTGCATATAAGTTAAAGAAGCAGGGTAACAATATACAGCCTTGACGTACTCCTTTTCCTGTTTGGAACCAGTCTGTTGTTCCATGTCCAGTTCTAACTGTTGCTTCCTGACCTGCATCCAGGTTTCTCAAGAGGCAGGTCAGGTGGGCTGGTATTCCCATCTCTTGAAGAATTTTCCACAGTTTATTGTGATCCACACAGTCAAAGGCTTTGGCATAGTCAATAAAGCAGAAATAGGTGTTTTCTGGTACGCTCTTGCTTTTTCGATGATCCAGCGGATGTTGGCAATTTGATGTCTGGTTCCTCTGCCTTTTCTAAAACCAGCTGGAACATCTGGAAGTTCATGGTTCATGTATTGCTGAAGCCTGGCTTGGAGAATTTTAAGCATTACTTTACTAGCATATGAGATGAGTACAATTGTGCAGTAGTTTGAGCATTCTTTGGCATTGCCTTTCTTTGGGATTGGAATGAACACTGACCTTTTCCAGTCCTGTGGCCACTGCTGAGTTTTCCATATTTGCTGACATATTGAGTGCAGCACTTTCACAGCATCATCTTTCAGGATAAGTTTACTGAAGTTTTTATCATGAATTAATGGTACTTAATAAGGGTGGTGATAAAGAATGACATATAATTCTGCTTCTATTTGACGTTGTAGATTTAGTAAACTAGTAAGAGTTAGATTGCTGATACAAGTTAAATTTTTAAAAAATCATTTGTATAGCTATTTACAAGCAGCTAATGATTAAAAAATAAAATTTTAAGAAACCAGTTATAATACCAAGAAAATAAAATACCTAAAAATAACTCTAAAGAAAATGTACAAGACCTCTAGTTAGAAAAATCTAAAATATTATTGGGAGAAATTATTAAAGAAGACTTCAATGAAGGAAGTATATATCTCATTTATGTGGATCAGATCTTGATATTATATGTCAGTTCTCCCAAAATTTATCTCCAGATTCAATGCAAACCCAAATAAAATTCCCACAGATTTTAAAAATGAAATTGGTTCTGAAGTTGCTTCAGAAATGCAAAAGTCTTCCTACTTGATGAAGAACAAAAGAGGACTTGCTCTCCCTGAACATCATAACCATGTGGATTGGGGTCAAGGATAGACAAATTAACTATGGGACACAGTAGAGAACTGAAAACCAGACCAAGAGACAAAATGGACACTTGATTTATTGCTGAAGTTGATATGGCAGTTGTTCTTTGTTCAGTCTCTAAGTCGTGTCCAACTCTCCGTGACCCCATGAACTGGGCACACCAGGCTTCCCTATCCCTTACTATCTCTCTGAGGTTGCTCAAACTCATGTCCACTGAGTCAGAATGCCATCCAAACATTTCATCCTCTGTAGCCCCCTTCCCCTCCTGCCCTCAATCTTTCCCAGCATCAGAATCTTTTCCAATGAGTCAGTTCTTTGTAACAGGTGGCCAAAGTATTAAAGCTTCATCATCAATCCTTCCAACAAATATTCACGGTTGATTTCCTTTAGGATTGACTGATTTGATCTCTTGCTGTCCAAGGGACTCCAACAGTCTTCTCCAGCACCACAGTTCAAAAGCATCAATTCTTTGGTGCTCAGCTTTCTTTATGGTCCAACTCTCACATCCATACAAGACTACTGGAAAAACCATAGCTTTGACTATATGGACCTTTGTTGGCAAAGTGATGTCTCTGCTTTTCAATACACTGTCTAGGTTTGTCATAGCTTTTCTTCCAAGGAGAAGGTGTCTTTTAATTTTGTGGCTGCAGTCACCATCCATAGTGGTTTTGGAGCCCAAGAAAATGAAATCTGTCACTGTTTCCATTGTCTCCCCATCTATCTGCCATGAAGTCTTGGGACTGGATGCCATGATCTTAGTTTTTTGAATGTTGAGTTTTAAACCAGCTTTTTCACTGTCCTCTTTTACCTTCATCAAGAGGCTCTCTTCACTTTCTGCCATTAAAGTGGTATCATCTGCATATCTGGGGTTGGTGATATTTCTCCCAGCATTCTTGATTCCAGCTTGTGAGTCATCCAGCCCAGCATTTCATATGATGTACTATACGTATAATTTAAATAAGCACGATAACAATATACAGCCTTGACGTACTCCTTTCCGAATTTGGAACCAGTCCATTGTTCCATGTCCAGTACTAACTGTTGCTTCTTGTCCTGTATACAGGTTTCTCAGGAGGCAGGTAAGGTGGTCTGGTATTCCGATCTCTTTAAGAATATTCCACAGTTTGTTGTGATCCACACAGTCAAAGGTTTTAGCATAGTCAGTGAAGCAGAAGTAGATATATTTTTGGAATTCCCTTGCCTTTTCTATGATCCAACAGATGTTGGCAATTTGACAGTTGGTTCCTCTGCCTTTCCTAAATCCAGATTTAACATCTAGAAGTTGTCAGTTCACGTACTGCTGAGGCCTAGCTTGGAGGATTTTGAGCATGATCTTGCTAGACTGTGAAATTAGTGCAACTGGATAGTAATTTGAACATTCTTTGACTTTGCCTTTCTTTGGAATTGGAATGAAAACTGACCATTTCCAGTTCTATGGCTTCTGCTGAGTTTTCCAAATTTCCTGGCATATTGAGTGCAGCACTTTCACAGCATCATCTTTTAGGATTTGAAATAGCTCAGCTGTAATT
Source organism: Giraffa tippelskirchi (assembly GCF_054371585.1). Lineage (NCBI taxonomy): Eukaryota > Metazoa > Chordata > Mammalia > Artiodactyla > Giraffidae > Giraffa > Giraffa tippelskirchi. Next base: position 138,333,924 of record NC_137283.1, read on the forward strand.
CCATCACCTCCACTAACTTTGTTCGCAGCAATGCTTCCTAAGGCCCACTTGACTTCACACTTTAGGATATCTGGTTCTAGGAGAGGGACCACACCATCATGGTTATCTGGGTCACTAAGAGCTTTTTTGTACAGTTCTTCTATGTATTCTTGCCACCTCTTCTTAATCTCTTCTGCTTCTTTTAGGTCCTACCATTTTTGTCCTTTATTGTGCCTATCTTTGCATGAGATTTTCCCTTGGTATCTCCAATTCTGGGGCCTTAGGCCATGGGATAACATGGCAGTGGCAGCCAAAAGAGGCATTGGTGGCCCGCAAAATGACTTGGCAGAGATCACAGTAATATTCCAGAGGAGTTGCTAAAGGACAGTTTTTCATAAATAGTGCTGGGCAATTTGTTATCCAGAAGGACTATTAGATGGCTAACAAAAATGGATTCCCATAGTAAGACTGTTATGGACTGAATGTTTGTGTCCCTCTCTGAACATTGTATGTTGAAGCCCAAAGAGACAAAGTGATGGCATGGGGAGCTAATTAGGTGTAGATGAGTTCATGAGGGTGGGGCCCCTGTGATGGAATTAGTGTGCAGAGCCCATGCTTGCTGTGTCCTGTGAGGACTCTAAGGCGATGGCCATTTGCAAGCAACTTGGTCTTGGCCTTTCATCCTCTACAATATAGTCTATCTTCATGAACTCAGAATTGGGAACATTTTTAAAATAGGACACACACGAACAAACATAAGGGACTAGATTGAGAACTTAAACAACAGTGAAATTAAATTTTGTTCATTAAAAGACACCATTAAGAGGATGAAAATGAAAGCTGAAAATTAGAAGACAACAGTAATACTCATAAGCAAGAATAATCTTATATAGGCTATAGTAAGAACTCCTAACAATCAATAGGTATGCTTAGGTTTAAAGCATAAAAAGAGCCAAAGTGATTATATTCAAGTAAAAGTAGTGGCTACTTTTGGGGAAGGAGGGATTTGTGTTTTGGAAAGGGCATGTAGAGGTTTTCTGGGGTTCTGATAATAATCCTCTCTGACCTGGGAGATTTACATGGGTGTTAAATTTAACATAATTCCTTAAACTATTATTTATATTTTACCTCTGTTTCTACATGTGTATTATATGTCACAATACAAAAAGGTTAAAAGATAATATTTTTTCTTAAAATCCAAGGCAAAACAACCAAATATGTGCTCTTTGCCCAAGCTAATGAATCTTGAAAAATACTCCAATAAATTCAGATAATATATAATATATCTCTAGGCCTAACTCCAATACTTTGGCCACCTGATGCGAAGAGCTGACTCTTTTGAAAAGACCCTGATGCTGGGAAAGATTGAGTGCGGGAGGAGAAGGGGACGACAGAGGATGAGATGGTTGGATGGCATCACCGACTCAATGGACATGAGTTTGGATAAATTCTGGGAGTTGGTGATGGACAGGGAGGCCTGGCGTGCTGCCGTTCATGGGGTTGCAGAGTTGGACAACTGAGCGACTGAACTGACTGACTGAGGCCTGGCACAACAGCTTTAATCTTCCTTTTGTTGTAATAATAGTAATTTAAAAAATAATATTTATTTTTGACTATGCTGAGTCTTCACTGCTGCGAGGGATTTTCTCTAGTTGCGGCAAGTAGTAGCTACTCTTTGTTGCAGTGTTCGGGCTTCTCATTGTGGTGGCTTCTCTTGTTGCAGAGCACAGGCTCTAGAGGTCACAGTCTTCTAATGAAAAGCATGTGGGCTCATTAGTTTCAGTTCCCAGGTTTTCTGGAGCACATTCCAGAGTTTTGGCACACAGGCTTAGTTGCTCCATGGCATGTAGGATCTTTCCAGACCAAGGATCGAAGTCACATCTCCGCGTTGGCAGGCAGATTCTGCACCACTGAGCCACCAGAGAAGCCCTAATAGTAATATTAATAGAAAAAATAATAATAGCCAATATATATGTAAAGTGCTACTATAAATGCTTTCCACATCTCATTTCACTTAGTCCTATTCACTCTTGGAAGTAGGTTTTTGGTTTTGTTTTGTTAATACTTCATGGGCCTTTTAACCCTTATGAATTGAAATGTATAGTCTGACCAGAATATCCAGGTTCAGATATGATTACCTTGTTTCCCATGAAGTGATTTTTTTTAAAAGATTAATTTATTTGACTGTGCCGGGTCTTAGTTGCAGCACTCAGCATCTTCCATCTGCCCTGCGGCAAGTGAGATCTTTAGTTGTGGCATGTGAACTTAGTTTCAGCATGTGGGATCTAGTTCCTTGACCAGGGATCAAACCCATGCCCCCTGTATTGGGAAAACAGAGTCTTAGTCACTGGACCACCAGGGAAGTCCCAGTAGGTATATTTTTTTTGCCCATTTACAAATGAGAATACAGGAACAAAGAGTTCATTGACAACTTGTAAGTGGTATAGTTAGAATTCAAATACAAGGGTCAGAATTCCAGATTGTGCACTCTTAATCATAACAGGATAGGGTAGCTTCAGCCCTGCAATGGCCCCAGCAGCCTACAGGGTGCTTATCGCGGCTAGTTTGATTCCAGGCTTGGAAATCCCTCAGACTTGTAGCATTAAGGACAGCGAAGGCTCTGATGTCATTCTGCTGAGCTGATTTGGCCCTATTTGGATCTGAGTTACTGGTCCCAGATGGAGTGATATCTGCTAGTGAGAATTAAACACAAGAGGCTTTTCATGTCCTAATAAGATCACTCCCTGGCCAGTTCAGAACAACCACTTAAAATATGTAAGCCTTAGTTTTAAGTCCTGAGTGAGCAAAAAAGCTTGGATTTTCTTTTGAGGTGAAATAGATTGTGTCTTAATGATTCCGTAATGAGGCTCACTTTCTTGGTGGGTTTGTTAAAACTGCTTTTGCAGTGAACTCTGAAAATGTTTAGAGTTGTGCTAGGTGTCACGAAAATTTTCTCCCTGAGATAAGGGTTAACATTTACATTAGTTAAAAAGTTTTTTTTTTAGTGAGCCTGCCAAAAGTCTTAACAAGATATTCATTTATGAGAAGGTGTAAGATTGGAGGGATAAATAGTGTGTAAATAGAACAATGGTACAAATTACAATCAATGGATATTAACTACATGGTTTGTTAGTGTTAGTTGCTCAGTCATGCCTGACTCTTTGCGACTCCATGGACTGCAGCCCACCAGGCTCCTCTGTCTGTGGGATTTTCCAGGCAAGGATACTGGGGTGGGTTGTCATTTCCTTCTCCAGGGGATCTTCCAGACCCAGGGATCGAACCTGGGTCTCCTGCACTGCAGGCAGATTCTTTACTGACTGAGCTATGAGGGAAGCCCACATGGTATCAAGGAGTTTGATAAAATCTGAGGGAGAGGAGAAAAAGGAGGAAGAAGAGAAAGAGGAGAAGAAAAGTTAGTGATATGGTTGTAGGAATAAAGGAAAGACACAGACTCTTCATTTGGAATGACCCTCAGAAACCAATACATATTTCAAGTGACAAGCATCCTCATAGGATCACTGAGAAATATTGATATTAGAGGCCATGTTGAACAGGCTTTGGTACCCTGGGGTCCTGTTAATGACTAGAATGAAATGATGCTTATTTTAAAGTCTTATCGGTCCTCTGAATAGTAAAAATCTGGTCTTTCAAAAATACACATATTGGCATAGCACATGATTCGAAGCAGACAGTATTACCTGATGTAATCGTGGAAGCTTGATTGTTTTTCATTTAGGCTGAAAGCTAGAATAACACAGTCAGTCCATTTATATTCTCTCTTTCTCCTTCTGCACTTTTGTTATCCATTTCCTGAGAGGATAAATCCCAGTGTAGAAGGAGCCATGACAAGGGCGTCCAGTGCTTAATAAAGATTATATGCTGTGTTCAGAAAATGCCTAGCATTAAAAAGAAGGTTAGAAAGGATTTCTTGCTGGCCGGCTGTGTTCCTTTAATCCCATTTTCTGTGGCCTTGAATAGGATTATGGCACGGAGGGAGGGATAGGAGGAGGTATGGATAGAGGGGGAAGCAGGGCAGCAAATGGTGTGTGCCAGTATTTTCACAGAACTGTCTGTCAACCTGCAGTGAAGAGACTTTCAAGCTGACACAGGTGCATAAAACTTTCTAGTACAAGTTAAGCTACTCTGTCTGAGAGAAGAGGAGCTAAGTTTAGTTTCACTCCTGTTTTGTCCCAGGCACTTTATTGTGTTGAAAGAAAATCTTTCAAATCTCTATCCTTAAAACACACATGGTTTTAGGGTTTCAAGAATCACTTTCATTCTTTATCATAACATTGCTTATACTTTGGATAGCTAATGAGTGTCAGCATGGAGTAGATGAAAATAACATTTCAAATGAGACACATGTAGGTTTCAATCCTGCCTCTGGCTTTTACCAAATGTGATTTAGGTAGATTCCTTAATTTTTCTGAGCCTCAGTTGCTTCATTTGCAAAATGATAAATGGCTTTGGTATTGTCTATCTTGCGGGAATGCTGTGAGAATTCAGTGAAAAATGCAGATTCCCAGCTCAAAACCCTCACTTGTGGCAGACACAGCCAGCCTTTAACCTGTAGAAGTTATGATGACTTTTTAGTTTCTTATTCATGAGATATTTATATATGAGATGGGGACTAAACTTTGATTCCGACCCGCTTTCCAATTTTAAGGAATACTTTGTCCACCTCATTAGAAGAGTTGACTTATTGGAAAAGACCCTGATGCTGGGTAGGATTGGGGGCAGGAGGAAAAGGGGACGACCGAGGATGAGATGGTTGGATGGCATCACTGACTCGATGGACATGGGTTTGGGTAAACTCCGGGAGTTGGTGATGAACAGGGAGGCCTGGTGTGCTGCAATTCATGGGGTGGCAAAGAGCCAGACACGACTGAGCGACTGAACTGAACTGAATTCTATATGCAAGGAGGAGAAGGGGTCGGAACTTCAATTATACATTCATAAGTCTTCTTTGTAGGTTTATGAAGACAAAAATGAGAAACCAAAAAGAAAAATGAAGATAGGAATGAGTTATACTTCACTTCAGTTCAGTCGCTCAGTCATGTCTGACTCTTTGAGACCCCGCAGCATGCCAGGCCTCCCTGTCCATCACCAACTCCCGGAGTCCACCCAAACCCGTGGCCATCGAGTCAATGATGCCATCCAGCCATCTCATCCTCTGTCGGCCCCTTCTCCTGCACTCAATCTTTCCCAGCATCAGGGTCTTTTCAAATGAGTCAACTCTTTGCATGAGGTGGCCAAAGTACTGGAGTTTCAGCTTCAACATCAGTCCTTCCGATGAACACCCAGGACTGATGTCCTTTAAGATGGACTGGTTGGATCTCCTTGCAGTCCAAGGGACTCTCAAGAGTCTTCTCCAACACCACAGTTCAAAAGCATCAATTCTTTGGCACTCAGCTTTCTTCACAGTCCAACTCTCACATCTATACATGACTACTGGAAAAACCATAGCCTTGACTAGACGGACCTCTGTTGGCAAAGTAATGTCTCTGCTTTTTAATATGCTGTCTAGGTTGGTTGTAACTTTCCTTCCAAGGAGTAAGCGTCTTTTAATTTCATGGCTGCAATCACCATCTGCAGTGATTTTGGAGCCCAAAAAAATAAAGTCTGACACTGTTTCCACTGTTTCCCCATCTATCTGCCATGAAGTGATGGGATCAGATGCCGTGATCTAAGTTTTCTGAATGTTGATCTTTAAGCCAACTTTTTCACTCTCCTCTTTCACTTTCAACAAGAGGCTCTTCAGTTCTTCTTCACTTTCTGCCATAAGGGTGGTGTCATCTGCATATCTGAGGTTATTGATATTTCTCCTGGCAATCTTGATTCCAGCTTGTGCTTCCTCCAGCCCAGTGTTTCTCATGAGGTACTCTGCATATAAGTTAAAGAAGCAGGATAGCAATATACAGCCTTGACGTACTCCTTTTCCTGTTTGGAACCAGTCTGTTGTTCCATGTCCAGCTCTAACTGTTGCTTCCTGACCTGCATACAGGTTTCTCAAGAGGCAGGTCAGGTGGGCTGGTATTCCCATCTCTTGAAGAATTTTCCACAGTTTATTGTGATCCACACAGTCAAAGGCTTTGGCATAGTCAATAAAGCAGAAATAGATGCTTTTCTGGAACTCTCTTGCTTTTTCGATGATCCAGCGGATGTTAGCAATTTGATGTCTGGTTCCTCTGCCTTTTCTAAAACCAGCTTGAACATCTGGTTCATGTATTGCTGAAGTCCGGCTTGCAGAATTTTGAGCATTACTTTACTAGCGTGTGAGATGAGTGCAATTGTGAGGTAGTTTGAGCATTCTTTGGCATTGCCTTTCTTTGGGATTGGAATGAAAACTGACCTTTTCCAGTCCTGTGGCCACTGCTGAGTTTTCCAAATTTGCTGGCATATTGAATGCAGCACTTTCACAGCGTCATCTTTCAGGATTTGAAATAGCTCCACTGGAATTCCGTCACCTCCACTAGCTTTGTTTGTAGTGATGCTTCCTGAGGCCGACTTGACTTCATGTTCCAGGCTGTCTGGCTCTAGGTGAGTGATCACAGCATCGTGATTATCTGGGTTGTGAAGATCTTTTTTGTACAGTTCTTCTGTGTATTCTTGCCACCTCTTCTTAGTATCTTCTGCTTCTGTTAGGTCCCTACCATTTCTGTCCTTTATTGAGCCCATCTTTGCATGAAATGTTCCCTTGGTATCTCTGATTTTCTTGAAGAGATCTCTAGAGTTATACTTAGTTTTTTCTTATTTTTCCAAGATAATTTAATTTGGCTTTTATTTATCATTGTCATTAGGTTTTGCTTTTCAGTACTAATGTTTTTAGCTATTCATTCTTCTATCAAGAATTTTTCATATATTGAGTACTCACCCTTTGAGAGACAGCAGAATTTTTTTTATCCCCTTTCCCCCCAATACCTAGTTAGAGGAATGAGAAAATACTGAGATAAAAACACAAGGCAGCATTTGATGGCACATTAGACCATCTGAAGGTGAGCTTTGTTTTTCAAGTATCCATACTGTTTGGAAGGTATGAAATATATCTCAGTGTTAAAATGGCAGCATAAAAGTTTTAATTAAGCCAGTGCCCAGGGTGGGTGTGGAATGTCTAATTAGACCCCATAGGTGTCAGTAATATTTACAGCTCCAGGGATGGTTTCTACCCCTGAGAGAATAGCTTTGCCGAAAGTTGGCTGTGGACTTGCCTACAAATGGCCGGTCACCGCAGAGGTTTCTTTTTCTCCCTGAGAATGTTTGGAAATGGAGAAGTATTTTATTGAGTCCATATCTCATTACAAAATCCATCTCACTGTCAGTTGCTAATGAAAATGAGAAAGGGAGAAAGAGCGAGGAGAGGGGTCGATTGGGCTCAGGCAGGGGTTGAAGCTTTGCACAGGGCCTCCCTCTTACAGGGCCCCTCTCAGAGCTCTCGAAGTCACATCCTCGGGCAGTTTGAATTCCAGATAAATTGAGGAGCTGTGTCTCCATGGGAACAGCATGGAGAGAACAAAATGGGGAATAAAGTTAATATTTATAGCCCATGACTGTTGATTTCAAGTGCCGGCTTTATCCATTATCTCAGGGCTGCCACGGGTAGAGGAAGGCAAGGCTCACAGGTGCCTTAGTTCCCAAATCTATTCTTTTCCATCCCTTTTCCAACCCATCCCTAAAATGTCAAGCCCAAATAGTGAGCATTAACTGTAATGTTTAATTGCATAACTTCCCTTGGGCTGTGTTTGGTAGATAAAACACAGGCTTTGGTGTCAAGATGACCTGAATTCAAATCTCAGCTCGGCCACTAACCTGTTTCTTCATCTTTAAAATAAGAATAAGGATACTTACCTTTGCCAGGTGGTGGGAGGATTCAAACTAATGCAATTTAAGTCCCTGACTCTGATGCAGGCAGTCAGCCCTTCACAAATAGTTGTTATTATTCATATTATTAACTCTCTGCTCACTTAAATGGTTCTTGTCATATTTTGATTTATAAAAAAATAGGGATAAGGAACAGAAGGGCAAATCATATGCTTTAGCAGAGTTCAAAGTTACCCAGGAGAGCTTATATCTAGAATTGGAAGGGAACATTTTATAATTAAACATCTGGATTCTTTGGGCTTAAGAAGCTTAAATAATTACCTCTTTTCAAAGCCTTATTTCCTTGATGTATGTTTAAAAAATACTTGTCACATTACCTGTGACATCTGTATTTTACTGCTATTTTCAGGCTGTTGGAGGGGCCTGTTTCATCAATACTGAGAGTCAAAGACACAGAAGATACACACACTCACATACAAAAGCTTCTGCCAGCAAAACCTATTTGTTTTGTCATGGCAACCCTAGTCATTTCCAGCTGGAAAGTGAATGATGATGTCATTCTCAAGAGAGTTTGGGCTGAGAACCCAGCCTGAGCTACAAGGCTACAGAGAATTATATTTCAGAGTCAAATGATCATGATACAAAGACAGACCTTCTGAATGAGGCACTTAGGTTTTATATAAACATAGACATACTGTCCCTGGCAAGGAAAGTATTGGGCTGGAAAATGTGACTTGATGAGCAATATCTGCATATGATTTTAAGAGGATGTATAAAGCTCTGAAGGATCTATACTGGTGTTTGGTGAAACTATAAATGACTCCCATGATCTAGTGGTCCCTTAAAGCCTTGGGGACAAAGTACGACCTTGTCTGGTCAGAGATCCGCTGGCTAGATATGGGGACTGAGTGGTTGCACAGGAGACAGACTGCGTATGGGAGGTTCTGACACGCAGACCTAGAAGGAGGGCTCCAACCATAAGACCTGTGCCCACAGACCCATGGAAGAGGAAAAAGGGGAGCTATCAGTATCTATCCCAGGACAGCAGGCTAAATGGGACCCATTCCCCAGACCAGGATGCATGGTCATTGCACGTAAGTCATGGACATGATCCAGTTCCCTCACAGAGAGCAGCTCCAGTGTTTTAGCTCTGGAAGCGTGCCATGCAGCAAAGGTTGGCCGAGTGGGGGATAATGGTCACCTACACACAGGTCAAGAGACAATACCGTGAGGTGAGGATTCACATGTCATCTCAAATTAGCTCTGGCCAAGGCATCTCACACATGACGCCAGCAAGTCTGAGTCCAAGAGTCACCTGGGGCACCCTCACAACCACACCAAATGAATCGCAGTCTCCAGAAAAGAAATCTGGAAATGTGCATTATAAAATCTTAGTGCTAAAAGAGGTTTCACAGGCATTTAGTTTTGTCTTTTTATAACCTAGAATAGCAGAGCCGTTGTAGCCTGAACCTTGCATGAGGCAGGCCTGAATTCACAGCCTGCCTCTTTTAGCTGTGTGATCCTGGGCAAGGTGCTGAGGCCCCCTGAGCCTCCTGGCTTTGTTGGGAGGGTGTGTACCATGTTTAAAGTGGTTTGCGCGCTGTCTCCACGTAGAGTAAGACTTCAACAGATAGAAGCCATTGTTATTGTTTGACTCGCTCATGGTCAAAGTGCTGGTTTACAGCAGGGCTGTGAATGGGATCCTTATGCTAGGTTACAACGGTCATATCTTCTATGCTTATCGCAGGCAGAAGGAACAGAGATCATCCAAAGCTATGTACATATATTTAAACATTCTTTATTTGGCATAATTTCATATTCTAGAAAAATTACAGAAACAACAGAAAGAATTCCCGTATACCCATCATGGAGATTCTCCAGTTAACATTTTACATTTGCTTCATCTTTGGATCTTTATGTGAACAGACACACCCACATATACACATATATAATACCTATATATACACATATATAATACCTATTATAGGTGTATTATAGGTTTTTCCAGTGGTCATGTATGGATGTGAGAGTTGGATGGTGAAGAAAGCTGAGCGCCGCAGAATTGATGCTTTTGAACTGTGGTGTTGGAGAAGACTCTTGAGAGTCCCTTGGACTGCTAGGAGATCCAATCAATCCATTCTAAAGGAGATCAGTCCCGGGTGTTCATTGGAAGAACTGATGTTAAAGCTGAAACTCCAATCCTTTGGCTACCTCATGTGAAGAGTTGACTCATTGGAAAAGACCCTAATGCTGGGAAGGATTGGGGGCAGGAGGAGAAGGGGCCGACAGAGGATGAGATGGTTGGATGGCATCACTGACTCGATGGACATGGGTTTGGGTAAACTCCGGGAGTTGGTGATGGACAGGGAAGCCTTGTGTGCTGCAGTTCATGGGGTCACAAAGAGTTGGACACGATTGAGCGACTGAACTGAATTGATAGGTGTGTTACATATATCTCCCCTCTGACCTATTTGAGGTTTACAGATATGCTTCCTATTACCCCTTAATATTGGGTTGGCCAAAAGGTTTAAACCTGAATGAACTTTTTGGCCAGTGCAGTACTTCAGTTTGTAATTTCTAACAGTATGAAAAGGCATAAAGCTGGACACTGAAAGATGAACTCCCCAGGTTGGTAGGTACCCAATATGATACTGGAGATCAGTGGAGAAATAACTTCGGAAACAATGAAGGGATGATGCCAAAGCAAAAGTAACACCTGGTTGTAGATGTGACTGGTGATAGAAGCAAGGTCTGATGCTGTAAAGAGCAATATTGCATAGGAACCTGGAATGTTAGGTTCATGAATCAAGGCTAACTGGAAATGGTCAAACGGGACATTCTAGGAATCAGCAAACTAAAATGGACTGGAATGGGTGAATTTAACTCAAATGACCATCTTATCTACTACTGTGGGCAAGAATCCCTTAGAAGTAATGGAGTAGACATCACAGTCAACAAAAGAGTCCAAAATGCAGTACTTGGGTGCAATCTCAAAAATGACAGAATCATCTCTGTTCGTTTCCAAGGCAAACCATTCAATATCATGGTAATCCAAGTCTATGCCCCAACCAGTAATGCTGAAGAAGCTGAAGCTGAACGGTTTTATGAAGACCTACAAGACCTTTTAGAACTAATACCCAAAAAAGATGTCCTTTTCATTATAGGGGACTGGAATGCAAAAGTAGGAAGTCAGGAAACACCTGGAGTAACAGGCAAATTTGGCCTTGGAGTACAGAATGAAGCAGGGCAAAGGCTAATAGAGTTCTGCCAAGAGAACACACTGGTCATAGCAAACACCCTCTTCCAACAACACAAGAGAAGACTCTACACATGGACATCACCAGATGGCCGACACTGAAATCAGATTGATTGTATCCTTTGCAGCCAAAGATGGAGAAGCTCTATACAGTCAGCAAAAACAAGACCAGGAGCCGACTGTGGCTTAGATCATGAACTCGTTATTGCCAAATTCAGACTTAAATTGAAGAAATTGGGGAAAACCACTAAACCACTCAGGTATGACTTAAATAAAATCCCTTATGATTATACAGTGGAAGTGACAAATAGATTTAAGGGACTAGATCTGATAGAGTGCCTGATGAACTATGGACAGAGGTTTGTGACTTGTACAGGAGACAGGGATCAAGACCATCCCCATGGAAAAGAACTGCAAAAAGCAAAATGGCTGTCTGAGGAGGCCTTACAAATAGCTGTGAAAAGAAGAGAAGCGAAAAGCAAAGGAGAAAAGGAAAGATATACCCATTTGAATGCAGAGTTCCAAAGAATAGCAAGGAGAGATAAGGAAGCCTTCCTTAGCAATCAATGCAAAGAAATAGAGGAAACCAATAGAATGGGAAAGACTAGAGATCTTTTTAAGAAATATTAGAGATACCAAGGGAACATTTCATGCTAAGATGGGCTCAATAAATGACAGAAATGGTATGGACCTAACAGAAGCAGAAGACATTAAGAAGAGGTGGCAAGAATACACAGAAGAACTGTACAAAAAAGATCTTCACGACCCAATTAATTATGATGGTGTGATCACTCACCTAGAGCCAGACATCCTGAAATGTGAAGTCAAGTGGGACTTAGGAAGCATCACTACAAACAAAGCTAGAGGAAGTGATTGAATTCCAGCTGAGCTATTTCAAATCCTGAAAGATGATGCTGTGAAAGTGCTGCACTCAATATGTCAGCAAATTTGGAAAACTCGGCAGTGGGCACAGGACTGCAAAAGGTCAGTGTTCATTCCAATCCCAAAGAACGGCAATGCCAAAGAATGCTCAAACTACCTCACAATTGCACTCATCTCACACGCTAGTAAAGTAATGCTTAAAATTCTGCAAGCCGGACTTCAGCAATACATGAACCAGATGTTCAAGCTGGTTTTAGAAAAGGCAGAGGAACCAGACATCAAATTGCTAACATCTGCTGGATCATCGAAAAAGCAAGAGAGTTCCAGAAAAGCATCTATTTCTGCTTTATTGACTATGCCAAAGCCTTTGACTGTGTGGATCACAATAAACTGTGGAAAATTCTTCAAGAGATGGGAATACCAGCCCACCTGACCTGCCTCTTGAGAAACCTGTATGCAGGTCAGGAAGCAACAGTTAGAACTGGACATGGAACAACAGACTGGGTCCAAATAGGAAAAGGAATACGTCAAGGCTGTATATTGTTACCCTGCTTCTTTAACTTATATGCAGAGTACCTCATGAGAAACGCTGGGCTGGAGGAAGCACAAGCTGGAATCAAGATTGCCAGGAGAAATATCAATAACCTCAGATATGCAGATGACACCACCCTTATGGCAGAAAGTGAAGAAGAACCAAAGAGCCTCTTGTTGAAAGTGAAAGAGGAGAGTGAAAAAGTTGGCTTAAAGTTCAACATTCAGAAAACTAAGATCATGGCATCTGGTCCCATCACTTCATGGGAAATAGATGGGGAAACAGTGGAAACAGTGTCAGACTTTATTTTTCTGGGCTCCAAAATCACTGCAGATGGTGATTGCAGCCATGAAATTAAAAGACGCTTACTCCTTGGAAGGAAAGTTACAACCAACCTAGACAGCATATTAAAAAGCAGAGACATTACTTTGCCTACAAAGGTCTGTCTAGTCAAAGGTATGGTTTTTCCAGTAGTCATGTATGGATGTGAAAGTTGGACTATAAAGAAAGCTGAGCACTGAAGAATTGATGCTTTTGAACTGTGGTGTTGGAGAGGACTCTTGAGAGTCCCTTGGACTGCAAGGAGATCCAACCAGTCCATCCTAAAGGGGATCAGTCCTGGGTGTTCATTGGAAGGACTGATGTTGAAGCTGAAACTCCAATACTTTGGCCACCTGATGCGAAGAGCTGACTCATTTGAAAAGACCCTGATGCTGGGAAAGATTGAGGGCAGGAGGAGAAGGGGATGACAGAGGATGAAATGGTTGGATGGCATCACCGACTCAATGGACGTGGGTTTGAGTGGGCTCCGGGAGTTCATGTTGGACAGGGAGGCCTGGCATGCTGCAGCTCATGGGGTCACAAAGAGTTGGACACGACTGAGCGACTGAACTGAACAAGAGTGGTCCCCAAGTTGATGAGAGTGCAGTCTGGAAATTAACATTGATACTCATCAGTGTTTATTTCACAGACCACCACCCATCCCCATTTATTTTGGCTTTTGTTCCAATATTGTCTTCTCTAGACAAAGGTGCCAGTCAAAGAGTACATATTCTATTTAGTTAATACGGTTTTTCTCTCTGACTCCTTAGATCTGGAAACGTTTCTCTTTCCTTATCTTTCATGGCCATATCATTTGGGAGAGGACTGGCATGTTACTTTGTAAAATGCTCTTTATATTGGGATTGTCTGATGTTTCATGATCACTAAATTTAGAATATGCATTCTAGGCAGAAATATCAAAATGCTATGCTTTCTCAGTGTATCATATGAGGATATATATGTGGGTCTGGCCCACGACTAGAATTAGTGTTAATGTTTATCACTTCAGATGGTATTTAACAGATTTCTCTACTTTAATGTTAAGTATTTTATTAACTTTTTAAATTAATAATAGGTATTTTGTGGAAAAATAAGACTATATATTTATATATATGCTGTTCCACATCAAATTTCCACCCACTATTTGTGGTATTCATTGATGATTATTGCCTGAACCAGTTATTATAATTGCAAAATAGTGATTTTAAGATTCCATACTTCTGTATTTATTTCCTGAAATTTGACTGTGAGTTAAAGTTTTTTCTTCTATTTTAAATCAGTATGGCCTCATCAGTTTCTCTTTTATTTAGTGGGTCACAAACTATGACTATCATTATTCTTTTCATGCTCAAAGTGTCCTAGATTTGGTCAATGGAAGGCCTTTAAAACTCATTTCCTGTACATTTTTGACATGTTCCTGTAATTTTGAAGGCACTTGCCCAGTTTCTGGGACAGAAGATACCAAACTCATCTTGTACTTTTCCTACCCTTGCCTTGCAAACAGCCATTTCTCTGGTTACTTTTAGTAGAAAATAATATTTAGTAACAAATATCTAGATACTAGATGTGGTCATTGCTAGTAGATTGCCATTCCTTCTAGGTCCTCTCAATAGGCAGAGCTAAGAAATAAATGTATGCATATACATGTGTATATGTACAGAAATCTCTGTCTTAGATACCATGCATTCACATCAATGCTTCCAAATCTAATTCAAAGCAACTGGGTTTCCATATCTGTAACTATTCTGAGAATGAAGAACCTTACTCCAGTTATCTCTGAATGTATTTATTTATTTGTAGATCTGTGTTTACTCAATGATAAATAAGATGCAGCTTCCTTCCCCCCACACCCCCGCCACACCCCCACCCTGAAAGTTTACTGTTAAACTAAAGCGGTAATTCCCTTCACACACAGAGCACAGTGATTTCAATGAACTCACTTTGGAGGTCACATCATAGATGGAGCAGTGACTGTGAGCTTGGCCCCTGGAAGCAGACCTGGGCTCTAGTCCTGATCATGTACTTAGAAGCTGTGTGGTTTTTCACAGAATTATTTACCTCTCCAAGCCTCAGAGTACCAACCTCAAGAGGTTGTGAGGATGAAAGGAGTTAAAGGAGCGAATGCATAATAGATGTTAACACAGTGTCCAGCACATAGTAAATCAGCAATAAATGAGAGCTATTTTAATGATAATTGTATTTTCTACTTAATAGAGGAAATTTTCTCTAACTTTGAAATAGGCCAGTATACAAATTTGGAAAGGCAATTATCAGTAAGCCTCAAACTTCATTAAAACTTAGGGATGAAACAAATCCTAACAACATTTTTTAAATTGTATATCCATGTGAGAGAAAGAAACTGTATTTAGCTCATAAAAACCTGACTATTCATAACTTTTTAGGTCTCCACTGAATGCAAGGGAAAGATTGTATTGTGTTAGATGTTATGTCATCTTTTTCTGATCTGGAGTAATCGTCTACCTTGAGTAGAAATCAGTTGATGAGTTGCCTTTTAAAGACCTCCAGGGAATTCCTTGGCGGTCCAGTGGTTAGGACTTGGTGCTTTCACTGCTGTGGACCCAGGTTCAATCCCTGGTTCAGGAACTAAGATCCCACAAGCCATGTGGTGCAGCCGGAAAAAAGAAAAAAACAAAACCTTCATCAGCTGATAGATATGAGGAAACGACAAAAGATTTTGATCATGGTCCATGCATTAGATAATAAGAATGGGATCAGAGTAGAAATGAAGATGATGAGAGTAGGAACATAAATATAGACTTAGAGGTAATATATTTCAAAGGAAGTGGTCAGCATTTTTCAAGAAATAGTGGACTCAAGGTAGCAAATGAGAAATGAGTACATACATACTTGTTGGTTCCCAGGAGCCTATGCCTCATATTTTGTGTTTTCCCACTAATATGATGAAGGCATACAGGTACCAAAGATAAATAACAGGCAAACTATAACCAGAAAAACTTCCTGGCAGAGCTGGGCATGGGAGTGGACCTTTCTCAGTCTTGATGAGCCGAGTGGGGATTAGACATGCATAATCCCACAAAAGGCAAAGTCAAGGAACCTGCTGACAACAGCTCAAGAGTTAAGGTACCACTCTGTTGCTTTTCTTTCATGTTAGCCTGTGTGACATTGAAATTGTGAGCCTTCAAATTGAGGAGGCAGCTGTGTCTGAGCTTGCAATCCTCTGAGCCAAAGGGTGTTTGCCATGACCAGTGCATTCTCTTGGCAGAACTCTATTAGCCTTTGCCCTGCTTCATTCTGTACTCCAAGGCCAAATTTGCCTGTTACTCCAGGTGTTTCCTGACTTCCTACTTTTGCATTCCAGTCCCCTATAATGAAAAGGACATCTTTTTTGGATATTAGTTCTAAAAGGTCTTGTAGGTCTTCATAAAACCGTTCAACTTCAGCTTCTTCAGCGTTACTGGTTGGGGCATAGACTTGGATTACCGTGATATTGAATGGTTTGCCTTGGAAACGAACAGAGATCATTCTGTCATTTTTGAGATTGCATCCAAGTACTGCATTTTGGACTCTTTTTTTGACTGTGATGTCTACTCCATTTCTTCTAAGGGATTCCTGCCCACAGTAGTAGACAAAATGGTCATCTGAGTTAAATTCACCCATTCCAGTCCATCTTAGTTTGCTGATTCCTAGAATGTCAATGTTCACTCTTGCCATCTCCTGTTTGACCACTTCCAGTTTGCCTTGATTCATGAACCTAGCATTCCAGGCTCCTATGCAATATTGCTCTTTACAGCAGTGAACCTTGCTTCTATCACCAGTCCCATCCACAACTGGGTGTTGTTTTTGCTTTGGCTGCATCCCTTCATTCTTTCTGGAATTATTTCTCCACTGATCACCAGTAGCATATTGGGCACCTACTGACCTGGGGAGTTCATCTTTCAGTGTCCTATCTTTTTGCCTTTTCATGCTATTCATGGGGTTCTCAAGGTAAGAATACTGAAGTGGTTGCCATTCCCTTCTCCAGTGGACCACATTCTCTCAGACCTCTCCAACATGACCCGTCCGTATTGGGTCCGTCTAGTCAAGGCTATGTTTTTCCAGTGGTCATGTATGGATGTGAGAGTTGGACGGTGAAGAAAGCTGAGCACCGAAGAATTGATGCTTTTGAACTGTGGTGTTGAAGAAGACTCTTGAGAGTCCCTTGGACTGCCAGGAGATCCAACCAGTCCATCCTAAAGGAGATCAGTCCTGGGTGTTCATTGGTAGGACTAATTTTGAAGCTGAAACTCCAATATTTTGGCCACCTGATGC
Organism: Giraffa tippelskirchi; assembly: GCF_054371585.1. NCBI lineage: Eukaryota > Metazoa > Chordata > Mammalia > Artiodactyla > Giraffidae > Giraffa > Giraffa tippelskirchi. Next base: position 138,351,002 of record NC_137283.1, read on the forward strand.
GAAGAGCTGACTCATTTGAAAAGACCCTGATGCTGGGAAAGATTGAGGGCAGGAGGATAAGGGGCCGACAGAGGATGAGATGGTTGGATGGCATCACCAACTCAATGGACATGGGTTTGGGTGGACTCCGGGAGTTGGTGATGGACAGGGAGGCCTGGCGTGCTGCAGTTCATGGGGTCGCAAAGAGTCGGACATGACTGAGCGACTGAACTGAGGCAAAGGGTGCTCCAGCAGTGGTGAGCAGCTGCAAGGGGCCGCAGCTAACAGGGTAGAAACAGTTTAAAAGTTGTGTAACAGGGAAAGTTGGAGACTGAATGCAGAATGGAAAATAAAAAGTATCTGATGTTTAAAGCATGGATGACTGAAATGGTGGTGGGGAAAAAAGAAAGGGATTATAAAGGTAGAGTTGATTTGGGGGTTAATGATGCAGCTAATTGTAGACACGTTGAGTGTGCAGTGCTGGCAGGATGCCCAAGTGGTACCAGCTGACAGGCATATGGACCAAGAGAACAACTTTAGGAGGGAGGGAAGAGCTGTAAATTAAAATTTGTAAATTGGGCTAGGAAATGATAATGTGTATAATTGCTATTCAAGGCAATTTCAGGGGAAGGGGTGGTGACTAAGGGTAAAATCATATTGGGTGGGGTGCTGAGATGAGAAGGAAGACTCAGTGAAGAGTACAGAGTTGGGGCTGGGGAGGATACTTGTGTGCTGACTTAACAACCAGTCCACCATGAGTCTAGGATGTCCTTCTGTGGTGTTAAGACTGAAAACTACATTTCCCAGATTTCTTGCAACCAGAGGGTCTGGATGTGATGCAGGTTCTGAGAATCAGGTGATCTGAGTGAGACTGGGAAGATGTTGATAGGACTTTTGAGCTGCTTCTGCTGATAAGTAAGGTCATGGAATTGTTGACTGCCTCTGCCCCTCCCAGCTGGCATTCAGCATTCAGGCACCAGCTCCTGTGTGACCAGAGGCAAAGGCCTAGGAATTCATGCTTTGCTTGTGTGACTCTTGCAAAAAAGTTCAGTTGTGGTGGCTTCTTGATCTTTGGATCTCAGTGAAGGCAATATGTTCCTGATGTCAGTGGTTCCAGGGGCAGCTTCCTGAATTCTCATCTTCCTGTGTGGGAGAAGTAGTCGCTCTCCTGGTGGGTCATTTCTGCTGTGATCTGAGTCATTCCTGAAGGCCCCACCTAGAGCGTGCTCTTCAGTCCTTCCAACGATTTTGTGTGCTCAGTTGCTAAATCATATCTGACTCGTCGCAACCCCATGGACTGTAGCCTGCCAGACTCCTCTGCCTATGGAATTTTCCAGGCAAGAATACTGGAGTGGGTTACCATTTTCTTCTCTGTCCAACAATTTTAATAGTGTTTAAATCCATCTCTGCTGAAAATACTGTGTTGGTTTCTGTTGTCTGCAACTGATCTCCAAATAATACAAACATCAGTGGTGGAAAGATACTCAAGAATAAAGGGCTAATCAGTAATTCAGAAGCTGCCAAAAAGTCCAGATGAGGAGTTCATGAATGCATGCAAACATCCATCCATTATAACAATTATCATTATAAGTCCTTAATGGGTACCAGGGGCCACACTGGACATTTGGAAATACTGTACATGGATGAGAAATAGTCTTTCTCTTTAAGAATTCAGTCTAGTTGGGGAGAGAATCATGACTATAAATGTAATAGACTGTGGCTACTACAACAATAGAGGCATATTCAGGGAGCTAACATTAGAAAAGACGAAGTGCACCTAACCTGCAGTGAGACTCAGGAAGGAAAGCAGGCTTCTTGAAGGAAGAAACCCAAGCCGAATATTGAAGGAAGAGTCTTTTAGTTAATAAATACCAAACACTGTGGGCTAAGCATGATGCTAAGACCTTTACATGCTAGACCTCGTGGAATCCTCCAAACATTCATATGAAGTAGAGAATATTATTAGCAGAGGGGACAGCATGAGCGAGAAACCCTGTTGCAGCTGACACATGAAGACAGGGCCCTGGCTGCCAGCTGCTGTGGGAGTGTAGGAGCCCAACTTTGATAGGAGTCAGTTAACAAGTCCAGATGATTTTCATATGGACCAGTGCTTCTCTTCTAACTTTTTGTAATATTTTACCTGCCTGGCTCCACTGAGCGCCTGCTCAGCTGTCTCCTTATTCCCTCATTCTCCTTTTAAAAGACCATCACCTCTATACAAATTACTTAGGTGTCATTTATCCTGGATTCTTTCCTCTATTGCAACAGTGTATTATTGATTAAAATCTGCCCTGACCACTTTACCTAGCATCTGGCTTTGTTTATTTTGGTTAGAAATCCTGCGGGCCACCTCTGAGCAGACTGACATCTTTGTCTCAGGGTGCCTCTTACATCGGGTTGGCCAAAAAGTTTGTTCAGGTTTGGCCATAACACCCAAATGAACTTTTTGGCCAACCCAATAGATTTGGGATTTTGAGTCCCATTATTGTTGGAAATTTGCACCAAGTGTAAAAGGATCCATCATGGACAACAGTTGGAGCCTTGACTAATGTCCCAACAGAGAAGATACAGCAGAAGCAGAGCTCCACAGGTGTAAAATGTGGCTGGGCAGCGGCAGCAGGAGCATTCAGGATGGCTGCTTAGTGAGAATGCTGGTTTTCTTCCATAACTGGGTCTAAGAGCCACTTGGCTTGGTTTGACTATGAGCGAAGTAGAAATGCCTCTGGCTGTGCTCCTAGTGTAGATGAGCTACCAGAAGGAAACCCTTTTTCTGAACTGACTCAAAGGGTTAAGAAGAGGGTGATACCATTCATGATTTGCAGGAAACCTAGAAGGTAACACAGTGATGGTAGTGCCATTAGGAAAGAATGACATTTTCATCTCTAGTACATCCTAGTTTATAAACTATGCTACATTTCCATTTCATTTCTTCCTATCAAGAACATGAGCAATAGATAATTTTTCTATCAGAAAGCAGGCTTTCAAGGTTTTGGGCCTTATACTTCTATATCTCTCTTTCTAAAATGTTACCTGAATAAATATCAATATCATCAGAGATTTAAATTTGGAGTACTTTAAATATGCATAAAAGACACAACTGGTGGATTATCTTTGTGTTTATAGTACTACCCCAAATGTTTTTAAAAAATTTAGTAGCTAAAAAATGCTATTTTAAAATGATTTATCTTGTGGATTTTTTTTGTTTGTAATTAAAATTTGTTTATAAGTATAAATTAAGCATTTTGATATGCAAACTGCAAAATGTAAAGACCAGCTAACACATTTTAGGAATCTTATGTGTATATTTATGTAACATCATATTTCTTTATAAAATAGCGCTTACCACTATTTCCTTACCATTTCCATGTGGTCCCTATAAAATATGAAAATAAATTCCCTCCCTTACTTGCAATTTCTATAAGGAGCAGTAGCAATTTTTTTTTAAGTACTTGATAAGATTCTGAGTCTAGCACACCATTAGAAAGATTATTAGTTTTAGATTCTTTCAGAAAATGTAACAAACTCAATATTCCAACTCTCAAAAATTCAACAACAGCACAGAGACTGTGCTGTGGGGGGATAAGCAGTCATCCTCCGAGAGGCTTCAGGGACTGTGAAGAAAATTAGGGTTTTGAGGGGACTTTCGTGATGGTCCAGTGGTGAAGACATCACCTTCCAATCCAGCGGGTGCAGGGCTGGTCCCTGGTTGGGAAGCTAAGATCCCACATGTCCCATGGCCAAAACACCAAAACAGAAGCGATATTGTAACAAATTCAATAAAACTTTAAAAATGACCCACATAAAAAAAATCTTAAAAGTAGGTTTTTTTTTTTTTTAAATATGTAGAACTGTCACTAAAAAGTATCTAGGATGTGAGATGAGAAAGCAGAATTCAACAACTGGGAGTCACTGACCTGAACATAAAAAGTAGGGAAGATAACAATGGGAATACTTGGGTGAGCACAGGCCTATATCCACCTGGAAGTTAAGGAATGTTCACTATTATTAATTTATATCCACTAAGAACTGAATTATGCTGAAAACATTTTTCACTGACTGGTGTAGGTATGTGACAAAATGAGAATGAGAAAACTAGAGTGGGTCTTGGAAGTTAAATTTATTTAATTCATTCAAGAACAAGAGCTGTGTGCTCCTTTTAGGAGATAAAATGTTCCTTGTTTTATACAATTATGTGAATAGACTTTAGCATAATACCCTTAGTCCTGGTTTCCCTAGAAGCAGACCCTAGAGTAAGGATTTGTGTACACATAATCTATCTGGATGGTGGAGGGAACCCCAGAAAAGGAATGGAGAAGTGAGACAAAGAAGAAAAGGCAACCACAGCAGGAGTGTCATCAAGCTATGACCACGGTGGGTGACAGGAGCCAAATCCAGTGAGGAAAAGGCCTGTGCTTTTTCTGAGACATTTCCTCAGACACGTCTGAGCATTTTCCTTCCACATATAGATGAAGAAACCCAGACCTAGATAACAGGGGATTTCTAGCCACCTGTACAGCTGGAGGGAACAAGCCTCTGATAGTGACCTTGAGAGTAATTTTGACTGTTTTAATCTTGGCAAAAAGATGTCAGTGATACTGGTTCCCACTTACCTTTTCCAATCCTCCTCCAATTAAATCCAAACATCAGAAAGTCTGGGGCACTGACTGTTCCAGTCACAGCTTCCTCCTGTCACTTGGCAACATAATAACAGCAAGAGGGCAGATGCATCTCACAGCTAAGAGGCAAATTCCTGTCAATCCTTCTGAGGGGGAAGGATGACTCCAGAAATCCAACAAGGATCTCAGTTCTTGCCTCCATCTCCTCTCTGAGCCCTTTCGGTAAGGGAGCTCCATGTAAGGAGAAAAAAGAATCATCAGCTACAAGCTAAACATGATTTGCTTAACTGTCCTCACAGCAACAGCTTTAGAAGCTTCTCTCCTCACTGCTTCAGCCTCTTCTCTTAAAGCACTTCCTGAGGGTTGGTCAATGGTGACAGGAGCTTTTGGAGAAATATTTAATCTCCCCTCCCTGACCTCCACTTTGTAGGCAATAAGCTAGCTCTAATTGTGTCAAATGGTGTCAAGAAGGGCCTCCAAATACATAAAAATATCAATGAACTAATTCTTTCCAGAAAGAAAACACTTCGGGTAGGGTAGAGAAAAGAGGAGTGAACTGAAATAACTGAACTTAAATAGTAATATGCTAACTTAAAAACAATTACTTGTTAATAGTGTTCTAGAGAAACGAGCTCATATCTGTTTAGCTTGTTTGGTATAATACCTGCGAGTTTTTTTTTTTTTTTTTTTTTTACCACTAGTGCCACCTGGGAAGCCCTAGCAGGCACAAGGCCAGTATTAGGAAAATAGTGATGTTCCCACTTTTTGCATGGTTTCCTACTGGCCTTGCTAGAGAACCTGTCTACCATGGGTATCTCAGACTAGAGACAAACAACTTGTACTTTACTAAACTATTACTGTGTACTTTACTCCCATTTGATTCACCCTTGATAACTATTAAGACAATCCAGGGGATGAGCATTGTCCTTCCACATATAGATGAAGAAACCCAGACCTAGATGACAGGGGACTTCCAGCCACCTCTGCCTAATCAGTGGCAGTCCTGGTGTTCAAACCCAAGTCTAATGCCAGATGTTAGTTCTTAACCATTCAGCGGTTTGCAATACTAGCCCTGTCTTCTAACCTTCTCCCTGTCATCTCCTGAGAGATATTAGAGATCCAATCATTCAAAGTGGTTATGAGTCCTAATTTTATTTTTAGTGTGTATTATTAAACAGTGATTTAAATTTTTCTCTTTTGAACTTTACCAATCTTGACACTAATTCCTAATATTACTTAAAATTTTTTAAAAATTGTAGCATAGTTGATGTGGGGCTTCCCAGGTGGTGCTAGTGGTAAAGAACCCACCTGCCAATGCAGGAGATGTAAGAGACGCGGATTTGATCCCTGGGTCGGGAAGAACTACTGGAAGAGGTCATGGCAACCCACTCCAGTATTCTTTCCTGGAAAATCCCATGGGCAAAGAAGCCTGGTGGGCTACAGTCCATGGAGTTGTAAAGATTCAAACATGACTGAGCATGCATGTGTGTATATGTTAATCCCTAATTTATCCTTCCCACCTCACCTCTCCCTTTTAATAATCATGTTTGTTTTCAAAGTCTGTTTTGTAAATAAGTTCATTTATATCATTTTTTTAGATTCCACATATAAGTGATATCATTTGATATTGTCTTTTTTATCTGACTTATTTCACTTAGTATGATAATCTTCAGGTCCATCCATGTTGCTGCAGATGGCATTATTTCATTCTTTTTTATGGCTGACTAGAATTACATTGTATATATGTACCACATCCTCTCTGTCCATTCCTCTGTTGATGGACATTTAGGTTGCTTCCATGTCTTGGCTATTGTAAATATTGCTGCAATGGACATTGGAGTGCCTGTATCTTTTTTAAGTGTGATTTTCTCTGGATATATGCCCAAGAGTAGCATTGCTGCATCATATGATAGTTCATACTTTTAGTTTTTAAAGGAACCTGCATACTGTTCTCCGTAGTGACTGCACCAACTTACATTCTCACCAATAGCGTAGAAGCGTTCCCTTTTCTCCACACCATCTCCAGCTTTTATTGTTGGTCGACTTTTCGGTGATGGCCATTCTGACTGGTGTGGGGTGATAGCTTGTAGTTTTGATTTGCATTTCTGTAATAATTAGCAATGTTGAGCATTTTTAAAATATGCTTTTTGGCCATCTGTAAGTCTTTGGAGAAATGTCTATTTAAATTTCATTTTTTTTTTTTTTTTTGAGCTGCATGAGCTATTTGTATAGTTTGGAGGTTAATCCCTTGTGGATTACTTTGTTTGCAAATATTTTCTGCCATTCTGGGTGTTGTCTTTTACTTTTGTTTCTGGTTTCCTTTACTATGCAAAAGCTTGTAAGTTTGATTAGGTCCCATTTGTTTATTTTGGTGTTTATTTTCATAGCTCTAAATTGTTGAGTGGCTCAGTCATGTCTGACTCTTTGTGACTCCATGGCCTGCAGCATGCCAGGCTTCCCTGTCCTACACTGTCTCCCAGAGTTTACTCAAACCCATGTCCAGATGCCATCCAACCATCTCATCCTCTGTCACCCCCTTCTCCTCCTGCCTTCAATCTTTCCCAGGATTAGGGTCTTTTTCAGAGCTCTTTTTCAGGCTGTTCGTATCAGGTGGCCAAAATATTGGAGCTTCATCATCAGTCCTTCCAATGAATATTCAGGACTGATTTCCTTTAGGATTGACCAATTTGATCTCTTTGCAGTCCAAGGGACTCTCAACAGTCTTTTCCAGCACCACAATTTCAAAGCATCAAATCTTTGGCATTCAGCCTTCTTTATGGTCCAATTCTCAGATCAGTACATGACTACTGGAAAAACCACAGTTTTGACTATATGGACCTATGTTGGCAAAATGATGTTTCTGCTTTTTAATATGCTGTTTAGGTTTCCCATAACTTTTCTTCCAAGGAGCAAGTGTCTTTCAATTTCATGGCTGCAGTCATCATCCACAGTGATTTTGGAGCCCAAGAAAATAGAGTCTGTCACTGTTTCCATTGTTTCCCCATCTGTGTGCCATGATGTGATGGGACTGGAGGCCGTGATTTTAGTTTTTTGAATGTGGATTTTTAAGTCAGTTTTTTCACTCTTCTCTTTCACCTTCATCAAGAGGCTCTTTAGTTCCTCTTTGCTTTCTGCCATTAGGGTGTTGTCATCTGCATATCTGTGGTTATTGATACTTCTCCTGGCAATCTTGATTCCGGCATGAGCTTCATCCAGCCCAGCATTTTGCGTGATGTACTCTGCATATAAGTTAAATAAGCAAGGTGACAATATACAGTCTTGATGTACTCCTTTCCCAATTTTGAACCAGTCTATTGTTCCATGTCCAGTACTAACTGTTGCTTCTTGTCCTGCATATATGTTTCTCAGGAAACAAGTAAGGTGGTCGGGTGTTCTCATCTCTTTAGGAATTTTCCACGGTTTGTTGTGATCCACACAGTGAAAGGCTTTAGCATAGTCAATGAAGCAGAAGGAGATATTTTTCTGGAATTCTCTTGCTTTTTCTATGATCCAATGGATGTTGGGGCTTCCCTTGTGGTTCAGCTGGTAAAGACTCTGCCTGCAATGTGGGAGACCTGGGTTCGATCCCTGGGTTGGGAAGATTCCCTGGAGAAAGGAAAGGCCACCAACTTCAGTATTCTGGCCTGGAGAATCCCGGGGATGGTGGAGCCTAGTGGGCTGCCATCTATGGGGTTGCACGGAGTTGGACATGACTGAAATAGTCCATGGGGTCATAAAGAATTGGACATGACTGAACAAATTTCACTTCACTTCAATGGGTGTTGGCAATTTGATCTCTGTTTCCTCTTTTTTTTTTTTTTTAAATAAATTCAGCTTTTACATCTGGAAGTTCTTGGTTCACATACGTTGAAGCCTAGTTTGAAGGATTTTGAGCATTACTTTGCTAGCATGTGAAATGAGTACAATTGTGTGGTAGTTTGAACATTCTTTGGCATTGCCTTTCTTTGGGATTGGAATGAAAACTGACCTTTTCCAGTCCTGTGGCTTCTGCTGAGTTTTTCAAATTTGTTGGCATACTGAGTGCAGCACTTTCACAGCATCATCTTTTATGATTTGAAATAACTCAGCTGGAATTCCATCACCTCCACTAGCTTTGCTTGTTAGGTTTGTTTGTCCTAAGGCTCACTTGACTTGATACTCCAGGATGTCTGGCTCTAGGTGAGTGATACACCATTATGGTTATCTGGGTCATTAAGACATTTTTTGTACAGTTCTTCTGTGTATTCTTGCCACCTCTTCTTAATATCTTCTACTTCTGTTAGATCCATACTGTTTCTGACCTTTATTGTGCCCATCTCTGCATGAAATATTCCCATGGTATCTCTAATTTTCTTGAGATCTTTAGCCTTTCCCATTCTATTGATTTCCTCTATTTCTTTGCATTATTCAATTAAGAAAGCTTTCTTATCTCTCCTTGCTATTGTTTGGAACTCTGCATTCAAATGGTTATATCTTTCCTTTTCTCTAGGAGGTGGATCCAAAAAAGCATCGCTGCAATGTATGTCAGAGTGTTCTGCCTATGTTTTCCTCTAAGAGTTTTATAGTGTCTGGTCTTATGTTTAATCTTAGTACATTTTCAGTTTGTTTTTTTGTATAGTGTTAGAGGATGTTCTAGTTTCATTATTTTAGATGTAACTGTCCAGTTTTACCAGTACCACTTATGAGGAGACCATCTTTTCTCCATTGTATTGTCTCCTTTGCCATAGATTAATTGACCATAGATGCCTGGATTTATTTCTGGGATTTCAATCGTGTTCCATTGGTCTATATTCCTGTTTTTGTGCCGATACAGCACTATTTTGTTTACTGCAGCTTTGTAGTATAACCTGGAGTCAGGGGGCCCATTCCTCCAGCTCTATTTTTATTTCTTAGGATTGCTTTGGCTATTCGGAGTCTTTGTGTTTTCGTACAAACGATAATGTTTTTTTCTTCTAACTCTATGAAAAATGCCATTGGTAATTTGATAGGGATTGCACTGAATGGTAAGGAATCTGCCTACCAATGCAGGAGATGCAGAAGATGCGGGTTTGATCCCTGGGTAGGAAAGATCTCCTGGAAGAGGAAATGGCAACCCCCTCCAGTATTCTTGCCTGGAAAATTCCAAGGACAGAGGAGCCTGATAGGCTACAGTCCATGGGATTGCAAAGAGTTGGATACGACTGAGCATGCATGCACGCATTGAATCTATAGATTACCTTGAGTAGCACATGAATTCTTCCAGTTCGTGGTACATGTGGTATATCTTTGCATCAGTTTGTGGCATCACTGATTTCTTTTATCAGCATCTTATAGTTTTTGGAGTACAGGTCTTCTGCCTCCTTAAGTTTATTCTTTGGTACTTTATTTTTGATGTGATGGTAAATGGGATTCTTTCTTTCTCTTTCTGACCTTTTAATATATAGAATTGCAACAGATTTCTGTGTATTAATTTTGTATCCTTTAATTTACCACCTTCACTGATGACCTCTAGTAGTTTTCTGATAGCATCTCTAGGATTTTCTATGTATAGCATCATGTCATCTGCAGTGACGGTTTTATTTCTTCTTTTCTAATTTAGATTCTTTTTGTTTTGCTTCTCCAACTGCCATGTCTAGGACTTCCAAAACTATATTGAGTAAAAGTGGCGAGAGTGGACACCCTTGTCTTGTTCCTGATCTTAGAAGAAATGCTTTCAATTTTTTAACCAGTGAGGATGACATTTGCTGTGGGTTTGTCATATATGGCCCTTATGTTAAGACAGGTGCCCACTTTCTGGAGAGTTTTTTTTATCATTAATGGATGTTGAACTTTGTCAAAGTCTTTTTCTGCATCTTTGGAGATCACAAGGTTTTTATTCCTCAATTTGTTAATGTATATCAAACTGATTTGCAGATATTGAAAAATCCTTGCATGCTTGGTTTAAATCCCAGTTGATTATGGTGTAAGATCCTTTTAATATATTGCTGTATTTGGTTTGGTAGTATTTTGTTGAGGATTTTTGTGTCTATGTTCATCAGTAATATTGACCTGTAATTTTCTCTTTTTGTGGTATCTTTGGTTTTGGTATTGGAGCCTCATAGAATAAGTTTGGAAGTATTCCTTCCTCTGTAGTTTTTTGGAATAGTTTCAGAAGGATTGGTCTTAACTCTTCAAAGTTTAATAGAATTCACCTGTGAAGTCATCTGGTCCTGGACATTTGTTTGTTGGAAGTTTTTAAATCACAGTTTCAATTGCATTCCTTATGACTGGTCTGTTCATATTTTGTATTTCTTCCTGGCTCAGTTTTGGAAGATTGTACTTTTCTAAGAACTCATCCATGTTTTCTAGGCTGTCCCTTTTATTGGCAATATAGTGGTATCAGGTGTAACTTCTTTTTCATTTCTAATTTTTATTGGTTTGAATCCTTTCTCTTTCTTGATGAGTGTGACTAAAGATTTATCAATTTTGTTTATCATTTCGAAGAACCAGCTTTTAGTTTCATTGATATTTTCTGTTTTTTGTTTCTATTTATTTATGCTCTGATCTTCGTGATTTCTTTCCTTCTACTAGATGTCAGTTTAGGTTGTTTGAGATTTTTCTGGTTTCCTGATGTATGCTTGTATCACTGTACACTTCCCTCTTAGATTTTGCTGTGCTCCACAGGCTTTGGATTGTTATTTTCATTTGTCTCTAGGTATTTTTTATTTCTTCAGTAATTCATTAGTTGTTCAGTAGCATATTGTTTACCCTCTATTTGTGTATTTTGCAGTTTTTTTTGTAGTCGTTTTCCAGTCTTATAGTGTTGTAGTCAGAAAAGAAGTTTGATATGATTTTAATTTTCTTAAATATACTGGGACCTGATTTGTGGTCTAGCATGTGATCTATCCTAGAGAATGTTTCATATGCACTTGAATGTGTATTCTGCTTTTAGATGGAATGTTCTATAAATATCAATTAAGTTCATCTGGTCTAATGTTTCCTTTAAGGTCTGTGTTACCTTGATTTTTGGACGGTGAAGAAAGCTGAGTGCCACAGAATTGATGCTTTTGAACTGTGGTGTTGGAGAAGACTCTTGAGAGTCCCTTGGACTGCAAGGAGATCCAATCAATCCATCCTAAAAGAGATCAATTCTGGGTGTTCATTGAAAGGTCTGATGTTGAAACTGAAACTCCAATACTTTGGCCACCTCATGCAAAGGGTTGACTCATTGGAAAAGACCCTAATGCTGGGTAGGATTGGGGGCAGGAGGAGAAGGGGACAACAGAGGATGAGATGGTTGGATGGCATCACCGACTCGATGGACATGGGTTTGGGTAGACTCCGGGAGTTGGTGATGGACAGAGAGGCCTGGCGTGCTGCAATTCATGGGGTTGCAAAGAGTTGGACACGACTGAGCGACTGAACTGAACTGAACTGACCTTGATTTTTCTCTCTGGATGATCTGTCCATTGATGTTAAGTGTGGTGTTGAAGTCCTCCACTATTGTGTTATTGTCAATTTTCCTTTTATGGCTGTTAGTATTTGCCTTATATATTGAGATGCTCCTATGTTGGGTGAATATACATTTACAATTATTATATCTTCTTCCTGGATTTATCCCTTGATCACTATGTAGTGTTCTTCTTTGTCTCTTATAACATTTTTTTAATTTTGAAGTCTATTGTGCCTGATAATGAGTATTGCCACTCGAGCTTTCTTTTGATTTCCATTTGCATGGAATACCCTTTACATTCCTTCACTTTGAGTTAGTATGTCTCTAGATCTGAGGTGGATCTCTTGTAGGAAGTACATATGTGTTTATATATATATAGATCTTTTTATCCAGTCACTCTTTTGATTGGAGCATGTACATTTAATTACTGATAAGTATGTTCGTATTACCATTTTGTTAATTGTTAGGGGCTTGTTTTTGTAGGTCTTCCCCTCCCCCTTTCTTCTTTTGTTCTTTACTCGTGTGATTTGATGATTATCTTTAGTGTTGTTTGAATTGCTTTTTCTTTTGTGTGTATATATCTATTGTAGATTTTTGGTTTGTGGTTACCGTGAGGTTTTGATATAGCAGTGTAAATATATATGTGTGTGTATATAGACTATATATATATATATATCTAGATATACTCAGATGCTTAGTCATGTCCAACTCTTTGTGACCCCATGGGCTGTAGCCTGCCAGGCTCCTCTGTCCATGGGCTTCTCCTGGCAAGAATCCTGGAGTGGGTTGCCATTTCCTCCTCTAGGGGATCTTCCTGACCTAGGGATTGAAATTGTCTCTTATTTCTCCTGCATTGGCAGGATTCTTTACCACTAGTGCCACCTGGATCTATCTATCTATCTATATAACCAGTTAAAGGATACACAAAACAATTAGATGTAAAATATGATAGTGGAAACAGTAATCATTTTAATTGTTTTGTGTATCATCTAATTGTTTTATGTATCCCTTAACTGCTTATTGTGGATCTTGATGATTTTGCTACTTTTAACTTCCCTAGTAGTTTTGTTTGTGGATGATTTCTTGCCTTTACTGTATATTTGCTTTTAATGAAGAGCTTTTCATTTCATAACTTTCTTGTTTCTGATTAACATTTGTTGTAAAACTGGTTTGTTGGTGCTCACATTTTAGCTTTTGCTTGTCTGTAAAGTTTCTGATCTCTTCAAATCTGAATGAGATCCTTTCTGGGTAGAGGTTGTAGGTTTTCCCCTTTGATCACTTTAAATATATCATGCCACTCCCTTCTGGCCTGCAGTTTCTTTTGTTGAAATATCAACTGATAGCTTTATGGGAGTTCCCTTGTATGTTATTTGTTGCTTTACCCCTGCTGCTGTTAATATTCTAATTTTTGTCATTTCCTAAAATTTCTTTGATCTCTAAAATTGTAATCAAAACTGTCAACATAAACCTCAAGTTAGTAGTCACCAAGGAAACTGTTATTAGCAAAATACTGGTAACAAATTTAAAATTGTCTCTGTTCACATGATGGTGCTTTTCTCTTCCATTTCTTGGCTTTATAGCTCCTGCCCCAAACCAGTGAAAAGCCAAAAGATGTGAAAAAATGACAAGAGTATTTTTGAGCAGGTTTAGGTGTTCAAGTGTTAAATAGGATGGATTGAAGGGATGATGTTTCTTAGGTCATCTAAAATTGCTTTTCTAGCCTGATCCAATAGCCATTTCATCATGACTTTTAATGTTCTATGCACAAAACATATATAGGCCAATAAGTGAATAATTTCCATTAGTTAAAAAAAAAATGCAAAAGATGGTTGCATTTATTGGTGCCTGTGACTCTGTGACCCTATGGACTGTAGCCTACCAGGCCTCATGGAATTTTCTAGGCAAGAATACTGGAGTGGGTTGCCATTTCCTTCTCCAGTTAATATGCAATAATCTACTTTAAAACACTTTAACATATACTTTGTGATGTATACATATGTTGTTAAGTCATGTCCAACTCTTTGTGACTCCATGGACCGTATATAGCATGCCAGGCCTCCCTATCCCTCATTATCTCCTGGAGTTTGCTCAAGTTCATGTTCATTGAATCAGTGATGCTATCCAAACCATCTCTTCTTCTGCTGTCTTCTTCTTTTGCTTTCAATCTTTCCCAGCATCAGGGTATTTTCCAGTGAGTCAACTCTTCACATCAGGTGGCCAGAGTATTGGAGCTTCAGCACCAGTCCCTCCAAAGAGTATTGAGGATTGATTTCCTTTACGATTGACTGGTTTGATCTTCTTGCTGTCCAAGGGACTCTCAAGAGTATATATACATGTATATATAAACTATACATGTTTAGTTTAATCTTACCATGGGGGTAGGACAGATAGGATTTGAAGGACCCCAATCTGGTGGCTTTAAACATTGCTATCTAAATCTGTATCACTGTTAATCAGCAGAAAGGATGTTAGTAACTTTTCATTAGTGAATGGAGCTTGAAAGATCAGTGGTTGTCTAGAAAGGCTGAGAGGGAATAGGCATGAGGTAAAAGAATATGGCAGATCCTGCAAGCTCAGGACTTTTAATTAGTACTGTAGGTGTAGAGTTCTGGGGGTTCGCCTTCCCCCAACCCACCCATTTAGGACTGTGCTTCCCGATCCAATCAGCTTACCTAATCCTGCCTTTAGAATATCACTGTGGTCCTACCTGTTGTGAGGCAAATCATAATCCCGCAGACACCTTGATGATGGGTTTGAGAAGGAACTTCCTCAAGCTTTCCAAAGACCGTTCATGTGAATTAATGTTTGTTCATGTGAAAGAACTGTTTTAGATTTGCTTTTATTATAATATACCACCAGGTAGTGAAGTTATGCAAGAGGAAACATATAGCCTTACCTTCCAGTAAAGGTTTGTGGCTGTCTACCAAATGAACATGTGACTGGTGACTAAACTGGCCTAAAACAGACTACAATGGTGTGGAAAAGGAAACAGAAAGCCCATGAACCTTCATGCCATGGAGAGGGTCATATTTGATCCGAGACCTTCCCCTAATGTAGTCCCTACTGAGCACCTCTTTAACATCAGTAGGTGGATATGTACTGATCTAAAGGGGCTGGAGAGAAAGCAATCCAGTCGTAAAGGTCATCCTCTGGCAGTGTAGCTAACAAAATGAGTTAACAATTTTCTATCACTTCTAATTAAAACTTGCTTACTTAGAGGCTTTCAGTTTGCTAATGATTTTGCTCAAGTTAAATATAAATAAAAAAAGGAAAACCTAGCAAATACTGAATTCCTGCTCTAAATTTTAAAGAAACCTATTCTGTATGCCTGTTCAGAGGAAGATGGTTGAGGTTAAGTGAAGAACAATTGGAAAACTCAAGAATCAACCTAAGTGCAGTTATAACATAGGAGAAACCTAAAAGTAAACTATGTCAAACACATTTTATTTGGTGTTTTCATGCTAGGTCAATCTAAACAACAACAACAAAGACCCAATTTGAACAGATTTTCTTTTAATATGACTATGTGTACATGGACAACTGAGAACAGGGAAAACCCCCAAATTAATGTTTCAACAACTTACAGCTGTTACTAAAGATGGTATGTTGGTATTTTAAGGAAACAGTCCAGTAAATGAACAGCCCCTCATTCAATCTAATTAACCAACCCCTCTTTTAATAAAAACACACTCTAGTGGCAGAAGCTTATCATTTTTTAAAAATACTCCATAATAAAACATGTGTTTCCTCAATGTTCTCTCTCCTTCAGTATTTAGTTACTAACAGTCTCTCAAATGGTAAAATAAAATTGAATTTATATCATCAAATGAAAGTGCAAATTTGTACAGCCAAGCTCAGCAGCGGAAGTGAAGGGTGAAAGCCGATGGCTGTCACACAGAACAAGGACCTTCATGAAGGTGTCCTGCAGTGTCCTGGGTGCCAAACACAGTCAACATTCCATCATTTTTTTCATTGCTCTTAAACGAGCAAAACCAAATTTTTTTTTTTTATTTAAAGAAATAATAGTAAATCTTTATTCCCTCGCACATAATTTGAGATTCGGTAAGGCAAAGATAAGTCCCACCATCACTGGGGACAGCAGCAATAAACAGACTTCAGAAATAGCCCTGAATTATCAGCAACATTCTCTCACGGTAATATAAGGAATGCATCTCATAAATCAAATCTGCAGTGTTATCACATTGTTCTAATTTATTTGATTAGTTTCTCTGAAAAACTTTATAAATACATTATTTAAGAGGACAGTAAATTATTTTCTTGCTCTAGAAAAAATAATTTTTTCACATTTTAAAACTTGAGTACGCTTTAGCAAAAAGATGCAAGAAGAATGGGACAGCGGGGTTTGCAGAATGTCCATGTACAAGTTGCATTTACAGGAACCTGGTAATCTGCCTCTACAAACAGAGCTCTTTGTAATAATATTTTAACAAACAGGCTTAATTTAAACACCTCTCCTATTGACTCTACCTGTGGAACCAAGAGGTACTTATATTTTCAAGTATTATATTGTAAAAGGTAAAAATTTTTGTGTCAATTTTACATGTTAGCATTTAAAGACCAAAATATCTATGTGAAAAATCATGCCTACTCAGCCCATTTTTGATAGCCAAATGGTCTCGTCTTTTAAAGAATGCAGAAAAATATTGATTTCCTAAGAAGGAGCACACTGGAAAAAGCCATTTTAAAGTACTGAAGAACAAGGAGCATTTTTTTTTTTCTCTACTGGCGAAAATTATTAGAAAAGCTTTCCAGTCTGTTGTCTTTAGCTAGTTTTAATAAAATCTTTTCAAAATGATGGTCAAGAAATCTTTAGAAAACTGGAGGAAGAGAAGATGCTCCTTTGTAGCATGGAAGGAATTCCATTAACTGTAGAAATTCTTTTTAAATTTCTGCTTTGGTTCTTCAAAAGAAATGCTCATATAACTTCTATATTAGGAGACAAGAAAGAACAGATTAATATGACATTTACCTAAAGTCTTAGAAAATACTACCGTAATATCTTATCAATATGTTCCTAAAACTTTACCACGCTTTTTATACACTGTCTTACATAAGAACAGGCAATTTTATCAGGATCCCTGGTCTTCTAAGTGAATTCTACCACTAATAGGAAAACACATGTCCTTTCTTTAACTTAAGCTATATATCATTTGCTTTTTCAAATTGTGTAAGTCAATTGTACTTTGCTTTGAGATTAGAAACTTTACATTCATTAGTCTTGAATCCTCAGTACCTGATGCTTCAGGCTCCAGTCATATGTTGAAGCTGAAATAAATGACGGTTGATAAGTAGCCATGAACAAAAAAAAACCCCTACCACCACCTACTAGTGCAGACACTGGACTATGTTCTTAGAAAAGAGTGGGAATGAAATGACAGGTAAATCATTAAATCACCTTTAAATCAAAAGGTGATTTAAAACCTGGCAAATGAAACAAAGTCATCTGAACATTCCTTCCATCTCTGTGAATCTGTGACGTGACAAAGTAGGAAGCTGTACCAGGAGTGTTTCCATCAACACATAGGTAATCAGGTTGTTCTCAAAGGCTTAATTTAACAGAATGTCAGGTGTTAATAGCTTTCATTTACAGTGGACCTTCTTCCTTTTACAATCTAAAAAAGTAGATCATTAAAGCAAAGTTACAGGCCCAAGGGTCAGTATCTTAGAGGAGGGAAAAAAGACTAGCTTCATTTGTATAAAGGTTCAAAATTGGCTTTTTCAACCAGTTTTAAACTGGAAAATATTTTTTAGAAGTGCAGATGCAATATAATACAAAACAATTTGACCACAAGTAATACTTTACTGACTCATCTAAACATCCTGAATTTGCCTGGCGCTGTTCATGACAATATAAAGAGATGCTGGTCAATACGTGCAAGTGAGGTGCTGGGAGAGAGGGAAGTTGATAGAATTCCAAGAGGTTTGTAAAGAGATGAAGCTGGATTATCCAGTTTGTTCTTGAGCCTGATGAGATTGTGCTGTTGAGTCACTAGGAGCACTGAGTTGGCAATTTTTTATGTTGTTATTTCTCTGGGTCCTGTAAAGCTATTGTTCTTTTTGGACAATGACTTCAGCTTAAGTGTAAGTCTAAGAGAGTCAACAGCTGCAGTCACTCAACTAGGAATGGAAGGCCCCTGGGTTCAGTATACTCCTATACTGGTCCTGTTACCTAAATCATTATCTCATTACACGTAAAAAGGACAATAATATATTATCCCAGGTTGCTGTGCCAAACAAGAGAAAAATCGTGGGAGAACATGCTGAAAGTGAAAAAAGTGACAGTGTTAGTTGCTCAGTTGTGTCCAACTTTTTGCGACCCTATCAACTGCAGCCCGCCAGGCTCCTCTCTCAATGGGGTTCTCCAGGCAAGAAAACAGGAGTGGGTAGCCATTCCCTTCTCCAGGGGATCTTCCCGACCTAGGGATTGAATCTGTGTCTCCTGCACTGCAGGGGAATTCTTTACCATTTGAGCCACATGTTGGCAGTCTTCAAATATCTTTAGAACTGAGAAAGATGGAATAGAAACCAACAAACCTTGTCTGCAGTGGACAGAACTTGGTTCAATGGCCACTCAGTTATGGTAAAGTTTTTGTCTCACTATAAAGCATGTTCTGACCAGCAGTGTCTCTGGGCAATGAATGTTTGTGAGAGGAGGCCCACAGATACCCACACGTGCTACAGACTGAATTTCTACACTGAGTGGGAGAATAAGAGGGGCCCTAGAAGTTGCCCAACACAACTCAAAATTCAATTTCTATGACCCGTGCAGTCTTTTCCATGAGGTGTATTTGGTTCCTTGAAGGACAAAGTGTGCCAAAGTCATACAGCAGAAGGTTCACCGCCTCTTAAGTGTTAGTTGCTCAGTCATGTCTGACTCTGCAATTCCATGGACCATAGCGCACCAGGCTCCTCTGTCCATGGATTCTTCAGGCAAGAATACTGGAGTGGGTTGCCATTCCCTTCTCCATCCCTCTTCGGTGTCACCTATTTCTGATGTTTACTAAAGGGAGTTTGAGGCAAGCTTACCTGCTGTCTGTTGTGTCTGAACACCGTCTACCTGAGGCAGGGGCCCAAGTGTCCCTTCATCATCAAAGGCCAAAATTGGATTCAATGGAATATCTGGATTCTCACTGTTGGTGACATCTAGTCTGGATGGTTTAGAGCCAATGGGTAAGTTTATAATTTCTTCAAAATTTTCATTCTGAACTGATATTCCATTTTCACTTGGTTGTTTTTCCAAACTGGGAGTACTAGGGAGTTCGAAAAATCAAAATTAAAGGAGTTAATATTAAAACTGGAAAATATTTTTAGGACAACCCAAAACTTTTATAATAAATCAGAATGACATTTTTAATAAAAATGGTGAGTTCCAACATATTTATACTTTATTTTTAAAAAAATCTGTTTTTAAACTTAATCAAATGGAACAACTTGTCAGTTAGAATAGATCATTATCAATAATTCTACATACATTTAACAATTTCTACTGCATGCATTTTATATCCCTGTGTCTGATAGAAATAGCCCTTATTAGGATCTTTACTTCAAGGATGAGGGGATTATAACTTGGGGGTAAGGGGGATAATTTACACACGTTGCACAAGTACTGAGAGACAGTCTGCATTCCAGACTGGCTACATGATTTCTGGTCCTATGTTTTGCTCATAATGCTTTGCTCATAATGCTGTTTTGTACACTGCCTGGCTATTCAAATTCTTCCTGGCTATCTCCAGCTTCCTAAAACATGAACATAATTGTATAGGTTAATTGTTCTCATCTTTTCCCCTTAACTCTGCCTCTGACGCTACCTCGATTCTTAGCAATTCATGCTTAATATCTTGGATTTTTGAGATACATTCAATTGGCCATGAAATCCTTAATTTTCTACCTGTAATTTCTTTTAGGTTTTTTGCTCCCTCTACACACTCCATAACCAAATCAGCAGCCCTTTTTAGGTTATATGTTCATTATCATGTTTTACAATGTGACAAAACAATACCTGTGCATCAAACGGATGCTAGATTAATTTTACTGTTGATTTTACCTGACTGTAGCAGTTAACATATTTGCAAGCTTCATGATTTGTTCAGTGCTCATAAGAAAATGACCTTGTTTGACAGAAGTTAGTCTTCAAATGGAAAATGAGGCAAAAATTGTGAATGTTTTAACTTTTAATATACATTGATTATTAATTGAATGTTTAGCTATAGACAGGTCTATAGAAGAGATCAGAAAATCAGGTCTCTGTCAGTAATGCCAGCAACTTGAACTTTAGTAAGTTAGTCTTCTTTCTATCTCTTTCCCAAATGGTAAAAATGAAGCTAATATACATCCAATCTTTCCACTGTCCCCCTCCCTCTTTTTTTTTTTTGAGGCATCTTTGCTTCTCTGCCCCTGTATTGAGGATATAGTTTACTTTCCTCAGTCAGTGAGATATATTGACTTTGTGGAACATATTCTAAAGCATTTCTGATTTGGATATTTTGGTACATTTTTTGTTAACTATTAAACCTCTTTTAGGAGAAAAATAAAGATGCCTGACCTAACTGCATCACAAGGTATTGCAGGGTACAGTGAAAATAATATTTGTAAGAGTGCTGTGGAAAAGAACATAAAATTATTATACAGATTCAGACTATGATGGTGTGGTGCTTTCCCACTATTGTACCATGGAACTGAGAGGAAGCTTGGCATCACAGTCTACATGAGTGTGCATGCATGCACACACAATGAATGCCTGCCATCCTAGTCTTTCCCAATATGAATGGGCTTTCTGTAACCAGGGAGAATTGCGGTTCTCATCCCACAGAGATTTGGCAAAAGAAGAATACATCTTCTAAGCCCTTGTTTCTTGACCATGTCAACTCCGTCACCTTCCAGGCCTGCGTGTGCTGACAAGCTATAATGGCAACACCAACCCCAGGTTTGACTCAACAGCTGACTTCATCTTCCCCTTCCACTACTACCCAACTGCTCCACCCAGTCTTGTTAACAGTTAGAGGAATAATCATACCATATGCTTTGGATGACCAATTATTAAATGTTCAGAGGACACAGTGATATGAAAAAACTATAAAACTGAAGTTCAAGTTGCTGAGGTTAGGGTTTATGGATCCTCTTTAAGATACAAGAACCAGCTTTTGAATTCCCCTTCTTTGGCTTATAGTCGAGGTTGAAGCTGGATGCAAGACTTTTGAAGATATGTTTCAGGTTCTTATATAATGATTGATCACTTGGTGATTTTACCACTGAAGAGAGTCAGCTAATCTATAAGCTAATTTTATTCCCTGGAGAGAATTGTTAGTGGCTTAAAATACTTACTTCTTGTTACAATAATGGGGCACTCTCTGCAGTACTTTTTATAGGAGTTGGAAATGAATATTTTATTTGAAAATCAAACTAATTTAAAAATGAAATATTACTTAATATGTCTCAGATAATTTTGAAAATTTATTCAACATAATCAAAAGCTTATTGTTAACGTATCTCTTCAGAAAATTGTTTTTTTTTTTTGGAATTGTAAGTGGGCAAAATAAAAAATGTTTACTGTCCCAGAAAGATATATAAAGATACCCTATGACACCTTAGGATGACTTGTCTTTTCATTTCTGCCAATACTATAAAACGTGTGGTATGTGTTTTTAGATTAAGAATTTATATCAAGCATTATGCCATATACCTTAAACTTACACAGTGCTATATGTCAATCACATCTCAATATAACTGGGAGGACAAAAGACCTTAGATCTTAAGACATATTGTTCTATCAATTAAAAGAAAATTAATTTGAGGAGCTTCAATTCTCTTATGGTATCTAAGGCTGGCATTAGAGACAGAACTTTTTTCATGTTTGAGAGAGTGCTGTTAAAATTCTGTCAATATAAATGCAAGGGAAGAGAAAGGCAATCTTCCCTCAACCCACACTTCTTAACTATTGTTAGCAACCATTGTTTCCTCGTAGGAAGTCCTACTACTGGTATAAGAAATACTGGCATCTAAATTACTTTTAGTAAGGAACAAACCTGTGACACACTATAATATTATATACAGTAAAAATACAGCTGTTATATATCATCAAAGTGTGTGAAGATGGTCTAGGATCATGCCAAAGATATATAAAGGAAAGTAACAAATTATTCCCTGTAACTTGATTAAATAGCCACACAAAAACCTCATCATCATATTTAGCAGTTCAAGAAAAGAAATTTTCCTTTTCTCAGATTACAAAATTACTACCTCTAACCAAAATAATGAACCTAAATATAATAAATCTGCATGTCAAAACTCTGAAATTCTGGTGGGATTTGGCAGAGCCAAGGGTGGGGGTGGGGAGGATGGTTAGACAAAAACTGTCATGCTTTGCTCTAATGTGCTAAGAAAAGCCCCAGCTGTGTAACTCACCTGTCCACAGTCACTTTTGATTGGTGAGAGGTAACCACATGGGTGCTGGCCTCTGGTTCCTCCGATCCTGGAGAGTTTGTCATATTTGGAAGTGTAGATACTGCTGGACATAGCAAAGATGATGGGATAAAGGGTTACTACTACTCTACTATCAAACCCAAAGCCCAGCAGCCAGGATGCTTGGATTTATGTCCTGGCTCTGCCACTTACCAGCTGTGTGACCTCGGGCAAGCCATAAATGCTCTGTGCCTTGGTTTCCTCATGGATAATAGTACCTATCTCATAGGCTACTGTGAGAAGTAAATGTACTTAGAACACCGCACGGCATATTGTAAGGGTGGAAACTAGGGCTGCTATTATTTTTGCCTGCACCCAATTGATTTTGGGGAAAATATGTAATACTGAAATCATAGCAATTGATGAAGACAGCAGTATGTTGACTTGGCCAAGCTGATGCTGAACAAATGATTACTGAAGGATTTGGAGCAAATAATCATGAAATACCCTAAGTGGTGAAAAGTGGTTTTACCCTACTTGGTAAAACTCAGTTTAGCTCTAGTCACACTTAAGAATGGTATAGATTTCATACATGGAAGGCCAGTGAATTGTACCTAACTAGTCATTCAATGCTCCCTGCTGGAGTCTAGCGTAAGCCAACAGTATTGATAAGTGACTTTAAAATCTGGTCCAGGTTTATATAAAGTCTTATAAAACTTATGTAGATCATAGTTTCAGGGACCTTTGTGGCAGTATTATGGTTTCAGCTTGATGTCAGAGAATAAGTGAAATAATTCCAAAAAAGTGTTATTTCAAAGCCTAGTACAAATTGAACAAAACAGCCAGATGTACAAAGAAAAGATTGATAACTTAAAAGCTGTCAAAATTTGCAAAGTTGGTAACATATCTTCTGAGAAAACTTCTGGTAGGTCTGCAAATTCACCTGCCAGCCAGGCCTAGAATTCTCTTTGGAGCACTGGTAATACCATTTAGCCCTCAACCAGATGAGAGACTGGGAGAAGAGGAACATGTGTTAGATAATCCTCAGGCCTCTTTCTAGCAGTATTAAATCAAACTGATTATTAGTGATGATAAACACAGGTATGATGACTGACAAGTTTCACCTTCCCTCTCACCATTGTTCGTTCCAGAAGTGAGGTAAAAAGAATATCAAAAGAATTGATAGGGAAATAGCAGAAAGATTGGGGAAAGAAATAACAACTAGGAGCTGTTTGGCTCTGCACAATCTACAGCATCAGCTCCTCAAATAATCCTGAGTTGGTACAATTTACACCCTAAAATGCGCATTCTGATCACTCACTAGATGCCACACCTGCTTCAAGCCTGCATCTATTACAACATTCCTGGAGACAACCTGTTAAAAATACAGTGGGGTTAACAGGCAAGCATTAAGGCTGTTTTCCAAACAAATATAATTAGAGCATCTTTAAAAGAGCATGGGAACTTCCCTGGTGGTCCAGTGACTGGGAGACTCCATGCTCCCAAGGCAGGGGGCCTGGGTTCAATTTCTGGTCAGGGAACAAGATCTCACATGATGCAACTGGGAATTCAAATACTGCAACTAAAGATCCTGCCAAATACAACTAAGATCTGGAGCAGCCAAACAAATATTTAAAAATAAAGAGAGCATGAAAACACTATTAAGAAGGGATCATGACCTAAAGGACCTAGGAAAGCCTCTACTGAAGTAAAACCAAATCCCTAAACCCCAAATTTCACATTTGAAAACCCATAAGAGTTTATAGAGAATGTTCTTTTGTGTAAATCATTTCATTTGTCTTTAAGAAAAAAAAAAAAAAAACAGCAAAAGAAACTGAGGTATCTCTGGTCCTTTCTCTTCATATTAACATTGCATATGATGAAAGAAGAAAACTGAATAATGTACTATTGACCAACCACCCTTCTGTACAATCATGAAGTTCTATTTTTACTTGCATAAATTTTATTTAAAATCACCAAGAAATTAATCATCTCTGGCCAAAGCCTATGGCATATGAACAATTTTCTAATGAAATTTCAACAATTTTCAAATTTTAACTGTCTTCTGAAGTCAGAACTTAAATAACATTTAAATCCTTTTCTGAGAACTGCTGTAAGTACAAAAAGTTTAATGTCCTTAATAGCAAATATAAATACAGGTTCCTTTAGCAGATGGTGACAGTGTTAGTCCTATAGTCGTGTCCGACTCTTTGTGACCCCCATGGGCTGTAGCCCACCAGGCTCCTCTGTCCATGGAATTCTCCAGGTAAGAATACTGGAGCAGGTTGCCATTTCCTTCTCCAGGGGATCTTTCCGACCCAGGGATCAAGCCCAGGTTTCCAAATGATATTTAATTGTATATTCAAAGAAAATTAATTTTAATGTGTGTATATACTGGAGAAGGAAATGGCAACCCACTCCAGTATTCTTGCCTGGAAAATCCATGACAGAGGAGCCTGGTGGGTTATAGGCCATGGGGTCACAAGAGTTGCACATGGCTTAGTGACTAAACCATCCACCACTATACATACCTATAAAGGCATATATATCAGATATGGACACAAAAATATATACATATAGAAGAAGTATATGATATAAAATGACTTAAAATATCAAACACTCCATTAGAGTATAACCAAATGTGAAAAAATCTGCTAGAAATGCTAGAGATTTTTAGATAAAGGGGATTTATTTGTAGATTAGATGAGATACACCTAAGCTTCTGTGAATGAATGAGTTTTATTTTTAAATCAATGCTTATCTTGACCTCTACAGTCAATTTAAAAATTCTGCATTTGAATTGAGTTCACTGAAATACATACCTGTTCCTCCAGAGGGAGTTCCCTTGGTTATATCTCCATTTCTCTGATCAACAGTTTTCTAGCCAAGAAAAAAGACTTTTTAATGTTAAAATTACAAGTTAAAAAAAAAAAAACCATTAAAAATAGTTTAAAAAATGGCCATCTCAATACCTTATCTGAAGCTTCTGTTCTTCTGGTTCTTTTCATAATCTCCTCAAGTCGCTACAAGAAAGGAAGAATTGAGCAAACAGATTTGATAAAGGAAGAAAGCTAGCCTGGTGCATTTCACTGACTAAGCAAATAGCAGAGCATTGAAACACATCTATTATTTTGGGAAAATATTGTCTTTGTCTTAATTGGAGTTATTAAAAGAAGTTAATGGTGAAGAACCTGCCTTCCAATGCAGGAGACATAAGAGACACAGGTTCAGTCCCTGATTTGGGAAGACCCCCTGGAGGAGGAAATAGTAACCCACTCCAGCCTAGAGAATCCTGTGGGCAGAGGAGCCTGGAGGGCTACAGTCCATAGGGTCGCAAAGAGTCGGACACAGCAACTTGGCACAGCACACACACAAAAACGTTGGAATTGGCTTAGGCCACATGAATTGGAAGTAACTGTTTTTGGTGAGGACTGTAACACCAAGACCGATTTCTTTGGAGGAGAATATTAATACTGAGAGCTATTTTAGAGAACCTAAAATGGGCAAAACACATTTGTTTTCTGAATGTGGTGAGCCAGTCTCTCCATCTTTAGCCTGCTTCATTTTAGGAAGAATCAGAACAGTGAGTATCCCAAATACCTTCTTCCTCTCCAGGCGCTCTTGCTCTTCTTTCTGGAAATGCTTCTCCCGCTCCTGCCGGACCCTCTCTGCCTCTTCCCGAACACGAGCTTCTTCTTCCTTCTGAAAAGGAGAAGTCGGCATCGGCTTCGTAGGGACAAACTGGCTTTGCCCGCTGCCCCGAAATCCCCGGGCACAGGACGCAAGGACTAGGATGGCGCTCAGGGGCCTCAGAGCGCTCCTCAGCACACGCTAGACACCTTGCTCTGCTCATCTGAGCTGCCCTTCGCGCCATCCTGAGCCAGGGCTGCGCCGACCTGCTTCCCAGCCCGAGCCGGACCCCGCTACCTGTTTCCGGGTGCGCTCCATCTCCTCCTGCTCGCGCCGCGCCCGCTCCTCCTCCTGCCGCCGCAGCTGCTCTTCCCGCTCCCGGGCTAGCTCAGCTTCCAGCTGGCGGGCCTCCTCCTCTCGGCGGCTTCTCTCTTCAGCTACCTTCTGGGCCAATTCCTCTCGCTTTTGTCTGGAAAAAAGACCAACCAAGACAAAGAAACGTGAGGGGAGTTCCTTGGCGAGGCTGGAGCTTGCGGTTATCTCAAGGACGGTTTGTTGGGAGGTCTGCCGCAGTCTCCACTTGGATACATGTGAAGCCACTCTCTCCCCCACCTCATGTTGCCTTGTGGGAAACAGAAGCAAAATGTAACCACTCATATTCTGAGGGCAGCTTGTTTTTTTGTTTTAAGGTTCTGCAATATAACTATCTTTAAAGGCTCAAACTTGTTTAATCCAATAATGCTAACTTTTTAGGAAAGAATTTAACACTCCCCTCCCAGTTTCTGTAAATAAATAAATGTTATAACGTTCTGCGGCAGGACAGGGGAAGATGGACCATGTACGCTCCCTATTGGGACCAAGGGTAGGGCATGTCCAAGATGGTGGCCCAGCATACTTTCCTGAGAAGCAGTTCTGCTTATTTGAAGAACAATTATATTAACATTAGCCTTATTAGCTCCAGAAGGAGGCCAACTAAGCAAAGTGCCCCTGGCATATACTGTCTGGCAGGCAGTCATGGGGCACTTTATCTCCCAACAGCTACCCTATGAGAGGAACTCTATCTGGAAAGAAGAAAACATGAACTTTTATTACACAGCTTTAAAATAATAAGATAATGAGGAAACATGGAGATGAGTGAAATGTTAGATTAAAAAAAAACTCAGACTGTACAACTGTACCTCTATTGTGGTTACAATCATGAAAATATGTGTGTCTGTATATAGGCATGTGTATACACCCACACACTGTTCAGAGAATGGAATGGGTGAATCAAAATGTACATACTTATTGAAATCTGGTAGGATTATAGATGATTTTTTTCTTCAAACCTTTCTCCATCAATTTTGTATTGTCATTATAAAAAGAAAATGTGACTTAAAAAGTTGCTTAGTCATCAGAGGAACACCAGGTGAGAGTAATTCTGTAACAACTTATATAGATTCACCTTCAACACTACTACCACTTCTTCTGACTGAAGACTTAATCCAAGGTGTCACGAGGGTGTCCCTGAGCAGTGTTGCTCCATTACCTTTCGAGTTCTTCCTTCTCCCTCTTCTCTCTCTCCTCCTTCTCTCTCTGCTCTCGGGCCAGCCGCCTCTTCTCAGCCAGCAGCCTCGTGGCCTCTTCTGGGTCGGTGGTGCCCGCAGAGGTCTTCGGAGAAGCGCTGGCAGTCAGAGTGGATGACGGGGCTGGTGTCGGGGCTGGGGTGGAGGCTGGGGCCGGAGCTGGGGCTGAGGCTGCTGCTGGAGCAGCTGTACAAACAGGTACAAGGAGAAAGCCAATTGGAAACAAAAGCCAAAGAACAAAACAAAAACTAGCATCCCCCACACTCCAGGCCTAGAATTCATCATTAATAAAGGAAAAGGGAATGTTTATTATGGCGCATTCTCAGGGTTTCACTGTATTCTATCTGTAACCAGGCAACAGATAACAAAAAACTTCATGTGCGAGTGAGACATCCAAAGCTGACACTATGTCACTGAGTCTTATTTTTATACAGTTAAAGCAGTTAACAACACATATCGAACGTGTACTGAATATAGAGCCTCACGTTAGGTTCTGTAGGAAGTTATAACCCTAACAAAAAAAGATGAGAGCTCCCATTTGCCTTTCGTTACGTTAAAAAAAAAAATTCCTTCTTAAGTGACTATTTATCATTAGAGGACTAAAGCTCTTCTATGACCATGGCCAGTGTCCCTACTACGAGCCCAGGTTCAGGCTGGGAGGATGACAGTCAAGAGATCCCTTAGGTCCACCCAGCATTGTCTCCAGGTCCTAGAAGGAATGAGCCAGCACCTGTGCTCCTTAGACACAGCAGGTCTCCACTGCCAGTCCTGATGCGAACATGCAAGATTAGAGCAGTTCTCTGACCTTATCTGGATTCAGAGAAAGGACCTAGAGGGCTTGTGCAGCAGGGAACTCTCCCAACCCCCAACCCCAACCCCAGGCACCATGGTGAGATGTACCTGACCACTCCAGACTCTCCTTTCAAGACTTATATTTCTCTTGCTCCCACAAGTTTTTTCTTTGCCCTCAGGACATTTTTTTGGCCTTTCTCTTCTCCCACTTTACACGTAAACAGATACTGGACTCTCCCATTCCCTTAACAACATTATCATTTGTCTTGAGTCATCTATTCTTCTTTGCTCTCAACCCTCTATCTTCAAATTAAGTTTTAAAGAGAAAACTTTTGGATGAAGACAGTTTTCAACAAGATGTACTGAATTTCTAGTTCCAGGTGATTTTTAAACTTCTAGACAGCATCTGGTTAGTCTGGTAGAGATGAGATCCACTGGGTCTCCCGGAAAAAGTTCTGACCTCTGTCAGTCACACAGGCTAATAAGCCAGTGGTCCTCAAATTATAGTACATGTAGGATGTGAAGTATAAGTGAATTGTTAATCGCTCAGTCATGTCTGAATCTTTGCGACACCATGGTCCACAAGGCTCCTCTGTCCATGAGGTTCTCCAGGCAAGAATACTGGAGTGGATAGCCATTCCCTTCTCCAGGGGATCTTCCCGACCCAGGGATCAAACCTGGGTCTCCCATATTGCAGGCAGATTCTTTGCTGTCTGAGCTACCAGGGAAGCCCACACACAGGATAACTGCCACTGTTTTATCTGGCAATCCTGCACGGGAGTCAGATGAACTTAGTATCAGAGTCCATGGATCCACAACACATCCTGATTCAATAGGTCTGAGGTAGGGGCAGGGTTCTATAGTATGAAACATTACAGATGTGGTTGAAAAATATTTCCATGAATTTTTAGAAAATCCTCCTTCTAAAAGGTAGAGACTAATCCCCTCCAGTTGAGTGTGAGGTGAAGCTAGTGACCTGCTTATAATGAACTGTGTGACAGAAATCATGACTTCTGTGTGTGTGAGACTTCTGAATTTAGGCATAAAAGATACTGTGGGCTCCTTGTGTTTCCCCCAGGTCACTCAACTGGGGAAAGCCAACAGAGCAGGCAGACAGACTGTGTGGACATCAGATAACTCCTATGGCGAGGTCCATGTGTCAGGAAACGACGGCCACCCGATGACAGCCCTGTGTGTGAGTCATCCTCTAACAACTCAGCTAAACTGCTCTCTAATTCCTCTCCCAAGACTCTGCATGATACAGTAACTGTCTGTTGTTATAAACTACAAAGTTTTGGGATAATTTGTTACACAGCAATAGATAAATGATTCTGATGCAGGTGCTGTGAATACCACATTTTGTCAAATTATTGGACTCAGCCAATGAAAGGAATCCTAAACCATACCTGAAACAAATATGCTGTGGCTCCAACAATAGGCTGTTGGATGGATGATTCCTTCTTTATATGTAAGAAAATTATACTTAGGAAAAGGCCCCCAAATTAGTCTTAGAGTAAAATTTCCAAGTGCCCAAAAAGGGAGCAAAGAAGGGAGGGAAGGAAGAGAGGGAAGGAGGAAGGGCTAAGTAAAAGCAGTGCAGGAGAGAAACAAGAGTGCAAGCAGCCCCCACTGCACCACCAGTCAGGGGATTCCTACCAGAGGCAGACTCTGTTTCGACTGGTGTCGCCTCCTCAACTGTGGCCTCTTCTACTTTCACCAAAGGTGTTCTGCCCTTTAGTGAGGGCTCACTGGTAACTTTCTGAGGTTCCTTCTCAGGGTCTTTTCTCTCAGGTTCCACTCTGACTTCTCTCTTGACAGGGCGGATGTTGCCGGGGGAGGGGGGCCGGAGCTGAGCAGGGGCAGCTTTGACTGGTCCAGGAGGTGTGGAGGGTGCTGGTCTGGGGGTGCCGGGCAGATGGGGAAAGGACTTGGATGGGAGCCTGGGCAACAGACAAAGAGAAGAGGGAACATGAGAACAGGCTGGTCAGAACCCTCCTTTCTCCACATCTCTACCATGTAATAGTCTTGGAATACTAACACCAAGAGAAATGAAGGTATTTAGCTGTGTGAACATGTCTCTTACATGGCGAACACAGGAGTATTTGCTTTAGAGGCTCATTCCAGGTTTCTTTTTTATTTCCTCTGAGGAAAAATGTTACTCCCTAAGAGAAAGCTAAACAGTGTGGGGAGGACAGTTTCTTTTCAGAGGACAGACACTACTAATTATCCAACATGGAACAACACTGCCAGGCTCTTATATTTCACTTACCAAAGTCGGGAGGAAGCTGGTGATCTGGCTTTGGGATGAGATGGAGACAGAGACCTTCGGCTGCCGGATGTGAGGTGGAAGGGTACATTTTCTCTCTCCCTCTCTCTTTTATAGCCCTACGTTCAGAGAAACACAATAATTAGATTTTTCCACAAGCAGGACAATCACATTCATAGTATTCAACAGTGAAGCTGTGATCCACTGAATGACTTGGAAAATTTCCAGCCTTTGCCATGTATATCCATTCCACCCCAACAAAAGGCCTTTATTAGGTTAAAACTGAACCTTATAATTGAATCAACACAATCTGACACTAATAAGAAGGTTCTGGAAGTGTGATCTGGATGTGTATTTGTAAAAAACAAAGCAAAAACACACTTTTAGAAAGCACCTATGCTTTCTATCTAAAACTGCCTGGACCAAAATCTCTCATAGTCTGGTTTAGCCCACACAAATGTCAAAATAAAGGTCACTTCTGGCTTATCCTCCCTACCTTTGTCTCTCTTAATTCTTTAGCATTTTTCTTTTTTTCACCCTGGAACACACTACAGCTCAGTCTTTTTTTTTTTTTTTTTTTTAAATTTACATGTCTGCTACATCAGACATTAATTTTTTCTTTATACTAATGTTATACAAGCAAGTCCTTCCTTACCTAGCACCCTCTTGCCCTTGAAGGAAAAGTCAGACTCAAGGTGAGGAATTTTAGCTATTTTTGGCCTTCTTCATTAGAGATGAAATGGGACGCTGACAGTGGTCTGAAATATCAGTCCTTCTCTGACTGAACACTAGGAATTAGCCAGAGAAATGACACCTTTCCTAGGTTGAAATGGGCAAAAGGAAACCCAGAGGTGTTCTGATAAAGTCAACCAAGACAAAAAACAAACAAGGAACACAGCAAGAGAGACTCATTCCAAGTATCTGAAACATGGCTGACAGTGTTCTGCGAGGGCAATGAATGCTTGCTGGAGACACCTGTGTGGATGTCTAGCAGTCCTTCACTCAGTGGGATCCTTGCAGGAACTCAGACTGAGGGTGTTAGGGAAGAGACAGAACATCATCTAGCTTCAGGGCCAACAAGCTGGTGTGTACCTTCTTTTCTTTCCTTCCTGCCTGGCTTAAGCATCACCTAACTTCTCCACGCCACCCCCACCCCCCACCCCTTTTGTTTCCTTCAGCATTTCTTCTAACTGCTTCTCTTTTCCTTAGTAGCATCCTAACTGATGGGCTGGACTACAGGTGGGGGAAAACAGCTCACTGTCAAATAATACTCAACGTTTCCCAAGAATTTCTAAATAAAACAAATGAAGGATGGGGCAGGAAAGAACTTCACAGGGCATGTGCCCCCTGTACATCACTTGCAGCTGCACAACTACCTTCTGTCCCCATAGCTGGTACCAGAAGAGAGGAGGCAGAGTCTCGGAGAACAGCTGCAGTCCTTGGGTAGATGAAGCAGTAGCCGCCATATGGAACCCTCTTTGCAAGTGTATAGGGTGGCAAGTATGCTTCCCTTCCCAAGGGAGGTTGGCGTTAAGTGGTTGAATTGCTTTTCTTTTTCTCAAAACATTTTAATGTGGCTAAAGTCACAAATGTCTTTCAAATATCTTTCTGTTGGTCTTAGACTCAATCACTTATTTGAGTTCCACACATGTGAAGGTGCTCCTAATTCTTATCCTAATCTAATATCCAGTGGTTTGTATAATAATCTTTCCTGTTAACACTTTACACAAGACTAAGGTGGAAACACACACAGTAAGCTGCCCATGCCACTGGTCTGGACAACTTACCAGCAGGACAAAGACTTTAATTTTACAGTTAGAGTTAGGTTTAGAATACAAATAACCTACAAGAGAGAAAATATAAACAGATATTCCAAGGTAGCACTGTACAAAAGAATTGGGATGATAGAAATATTCTGCATTCTACACTGAATAAAATGGTAGCCACTAGCCACATTTGGCTATTTGAATTTGGACCTAAATTAATTAAAACTTAATGTTAAGTTCAGTCTCACAAATGTATTTCAAGTGCTCAAGAGCAGTCAGTTGAATTTAGATAAACCAAAGAAAATTAAAAAGAAAATTAAGAAAACAATACCATTACAACAGCATCAAAAAAAGAATATGTAGGAATAAACTTAACCTAGGACATGGAAGACGGTAAAAAATAGAAGGCACTGCTGAAAGAAATTAAAGAAGATGCAACATAAATGGGAAGACCTCTTATTTTCATAGGCTGGAAGACTTGTTATTGCTAATATATCACTACTACCCAAAGCAATCTATAGAATCAATACACTGTCTATCAAAAGGCCACATCATTTTTTTTTTTTTTGGCAGAAATAGAAAACTCCATCCTAAACTCATATTGAAGCTCAAGGGACCCTGAATAGACAAAAGTCTTGAAAAAAGAACAAAGTTGGAAGTCACACTTTCTGGTTTTAGAACATATTACAAAGCAATGGTAATTAAAACAGTATGGTACTGGCATAAAAACAGACTTATAGAGCAATGGAACAGAATAGAGCACCAAAAATAAACCCTTGAGTATATGGTCAAAGGAGCCTTGACAAAGGTGTCAAGAGCACATAATGGGGAAAAGATAGTCTATTCAACAAATGGTGCTGGGAAAACTAGATATCCCACATGCAAAAGAATGTAGTTAGACCCTTACCTTACACCACATACCTTATACCATATACAAAAATGAACTCAAAATGCTGAAAAAACCTAAATGCTAAGACTTCAAACTATAAAATTCCCAGAAAAAAAAAGTGGGGAGAGTCCTAATATTGGATTTGGTAATAATTTCTTGGATATGACACCAAAAGCACATGCAACAACAACAACAAAAATAGGAAAATGGGACTACAAACTTAAAAGCTACATCAAAGGATACAATCAACAGAGTAAGAAGGCAACCTAAAGAATGACAGAAAATATCTGCAAATCATATATCTGATAAGGAATATCCATAATATATAAAAACTTCAATAAAAATTAAAAAAAAGATTAAAAAACTAAAAATTAAGATTAAAAATATGGGCAAGGGACTTGACTGGATTTTTCTCCAAAGATGATATACAGATGGCCAACAAACATATAGAAAGATGCTCAACATCACTGACTATTACAGAAATGCAAATTGAAACCATAATGAGATCATCTCACACTCCTTAGGCTACGATTTAAAAAACAAAACAAATATTGCTGATGATGTGAAAAAGTAGAAGATCTTGTACATTGTTGGTTAAAATGTAAATAAATAGTATCGTCACTATGAAAAACGGTGTAGCAGTTACTTAAAAAATTAAAAATAGAATTACCATAAGATCCAACAATCAGGTACATATTCAAAAGAACCAAAGGCAGGATCTCAAAGAGATATCTGCATACCCATGTTCATAGCCATGCTATTCACAATATCCAAAAGGAAAAAGCAACTCAAATGTCCATCAACAGATGAACAGATTAACAAAATGTGGTGTGTCAATACATATGTGTGTGTGTGTATGCACATACACAATGGAGTGTTACTAGTCTTAAAAAGAATGGAAATCTTGTCACATGCTACAATATGGAAGGACAGACTTAAGGATATTATGCTAAGTGCAAGTAGTCAGTCACAAAAGACAAATGCAGTATGGTTTCATGCATGTGAGGTATCTATCTAGTGTAATCAAATTCATAGGAACAGAAAGTAAAATGGTGCTTGCCAGGAGCTGAGGGATAAGGAAATGCAAAGTTATTGCGTAGTGGGTACAGTTTCAGTTTTGCAAGATTTAAAAAGTTCTGGAGATTGGTTGCATAACAATGTAAATATACTTAACGCTTTTGAACTGTGCACTTAAAAACGGCTGGAAAGGTAAATTTTGTTTTTTGTCACAATTAAAAACTGTTTAAAAGATAAATTTCAAATTTGATCTGTCAGTCTCATTAGTCACATTTTCAAGTGCTTGGTTGAATTCTGCAGTGCAGCTCTGGAATATAAATTATGTGAGTCGTTTTCTGACAGTAAGTATTTGCCTAAATATTTAATTGTAAAGAAACGAAAAGGTAGCCAATAGATCAAATACAGAAAGAAAGAGGCATGGAAAAGACAAAACAAAACCGGGGAGAAAATACAGGTTGTGGATCAAGTGATGACAAATCCCTCTCATTTAATCTGTTGGAGGATCGGCTCTCACACTTTCCTCCTGGTGTGTTAATTTTCCTTTTAATCTCTAACAAGATATTTTTCCTTTGGTAAACACTTTTCCCTACCCAATAAGTATCCAGTGTTCAGGGCCAAAGCTGTTCTGCTTGACTATTGCTATCTGGCCACAGCTAGGCTTTCTGAAGCACCAACGTGCTAATGATGGTAAACTTCCCAGACTTCAAAGGTAGCTTCACTTCTGGCTTCAAGGGCTGGAGGTCTGACTCAATCATGAATTAAATGTTGATTCCTGAAAGCTTGAGGGGCTTGAAAGAAAACTGCCTATAGGCAAAGCCATCAAACTCTCACAACTCTTGAATTATCCTCAAAGGTCTAAGCAAAATCCTTTTAAGTGTCCATCAGCTTTATACATTTGAACTGCTCTGGGAAGTTAAAGCATTGTTCCAGCCTTTCATGGGTCATGCTATTACCATGAGAGAGGCACAATGAGATCTCCTGGTTGACTGGGGGGTCCCTTAACACTAAAATACAAATGTCTACATCTTTCAACAGGTGCCAAATAATACGTGGCTTAAAGAAGAAGAAATATTCCTGGAGACATACAAGTGATCTCATTGCATTTACAGCATGGTGAACATTGAGGTTAGTTCAGCCACTCTACCAGTAACAACAAGTACAAATTATATTCTTCACTTGCAAAATGTGACTCTGTAACAGAGCCCAACAGCCTTTCAAGAATTACTTAGCAGGTAATTAGTGTTTTCAAAATACTTTGTCACTATATTTTAAGATCTGAGCCTTGACACGGATTAGCTAAACAGACAAAAAGTCTTTATCTTGCTTTTTAGTGAACTACATGTAGACTGAAGCTAGCTTCTGGAGCTGGTTGGACTAAAATGCAAAGGCAGCAGTCCAGGCCCACTTCCCCTTCAAAGCTTTCCTTACTTTCACACGTAAAGTATGCTGGTATTGTACTGATTTGCTTGGAAGCAGTCAGATGGCAGTCCAGCCACTCAGACATGCTTGAACAAAGAATGGTTTTCATCTTCAAATTTAGATTTTCTGTGGGAGTAGAGTCCCCAAGTGGGTACAAAGTGTAGGGGCAGGACCACTCAGCCAAGCCGACTCAAGACTGGTGGGGTGGAAGTGATGATGGATGTTGGCATGGCCCGCTCTGACATCCGCATTGCACTTCGGGGCGGTGTCCACTCTGCACAAGAACAGCGCAGACTCACCAGGCTTGCTTCCCAAGAGCTACTCACCGCTGTGCCGTGAACAGTCCTCCTCCGCGTGGAGCCCTCGGGTGGTGTTACAAAGAATTTTGGTCGCTCCAGTGGATTTCTAGAGTGTGCAGCTCTGTAGGGCGTGATGTTGATGGGGCTGCAAGATGCTGAACGAGGACAAATGGGGATAACTAGGGTGCAGGTGATTGTTTTACACACAAGAGTGCCAGAGGAGCAGTTGAAGGAAAGCCAAAAGCAGGATCAGGACAAGGAGCAAAGCAGAGATAGAGAGAAAAGTAGGGAGAAGTGTTATTACCTAAAGGCCTCCAGAACCATCACGCTCAATTCTCCTCACGGTCCTATTTACAGTGTGTCCAAAAGGAGGGCACGTCCAAGTGAAAAATCAGGAATATATAAACTATTTGGCTATTTAAATACTTTAATTAAAGATACAGACGTCAGCCGTACAAAAAGCAAAGGCCTTATATTCCTATAAACAGATGGTTCTGGTAAAATGCTATATTAGTGACAGATAATTTTAAGATAAGGATTGTTTATAATCAGATTTTTCCTAATTAGCTTTCACATGGAACAAAAGGTGGAAAGACAGCAAGTGAGCAAGCAGGCAAGCAAGATACATTGCAGCTATTTTGGGAGTAAAATTCAACAGCCAGTGGGGAAACAAAGCAACTGAATTTTTTAAATATTAAATGACCAAGTCTCATTAGGTGTTAAGACTTGCTACAAGAATAACTAATAATTTCCAGAAAAAAAAATTCTGTAAATGTTTTATCTACTTAAAGGCAAATCAAATGCATGCTTTTGGGTTTTCCCAAAAGCCAAGGCATTGGATGGTTCATAACAAGCAGAAGAACATATAGGGAAAAGGGGTGTCATCATTTAAAACGGTGAAGAGAACATGAATATGTTAGAATTGCCAAAAATAAAGTTGAATCATGAATGGCTTTTACAGTTTTACTTAAGATTTTTTTTTTTGTGAAAACCACATAGTTTCCGACCTTACTTTCAAAGGAACATTGTCATTAATCAAGTGGTTGATTCTGAGTAATAATGGGGTTAAAGAAATTCACAGAACACTGAATAGGTATCAGACATTTGGGTACTAATAATCCAAGGTTCATTTTCGTATTTTATCCAGAAATCTTGTTTTCTAGGAAAATAAGACAAACGTGACTACTGAAGGGGATACTATGTATCTGGACCATGTTATGACTTTACCCAACCCTCGCCATTGTAGCAACTTTTTAAAGATACTATTACATCAACTGAATATAATAGTATTAAGTTAATAAGTTCTAAACTCAAAAGTTCATAAGACAAATTCAAAGTCATCTTAATTTCAGAATTATGGTTAAAACTATGTTATTTTGTTTTACTCTATAGACAGAAGGTCAGTCAGATTGCATCTTCACCTTTGTGTTCTCTTTCATTAAATGCCTTGTAGTATCTTGTGGTTATCACTGAATGGTCAAGGCAGTGGATCAACTGGAAATGGCACTCTTTTCCCATCATCTGAAAACAGAACTCTTATTTCTTGGATAAGCTGAAACACTTTGCATTCCCTCAGTTCTCCTCAAAAGATATATGTCTTACTTGCAAACTGACATAAAGCTCTGCTTAAGACCTTAATGGTGAAGGAAGTTTCCTTTATGTTGTGAAGTAGACCCTCTTCATTTGGCTTACTGTGATCACAGGCAAAACGATTTGAAAACTTAACCTTTTCTTAAGTGCCACAACAAAGCACTTGTCCTTCCCAGATAAGGAAAGAGTTCATTAATGCAAACCCCTTCCAATCCAATCCAGTGCCTTTAAAGATGAACATCCTAGCGCAAGGCACTTCTGTGGGATTAATGAGCAAGAGAGGCACACACAGCCCAGGGCACAGCCAGAGGTCATTAACTGCTCAACGATCAAGAAACCCTAGATGACAGCCTTTCTCTGAGGCCATGGGTCTGACACTGAAAAAGGAATGAAGCCCAGAAATATGATTTCTTTTTCCTCTAGCGGGAAGTAATAATTTCAGGGGGTATCTATGGAACATTTCCTGAGACCATCATGGCTGTAAACCGATCTCATCATGTCTTTGGTTCATTCTTTATTACAGTGCTGAGTGAATATGAAGGAAAGGAAGAAACCTACCTGACGCAGTCTACACAAAAATCTTCAAATTCAACTGTTCAAGAAATATTGTCCGGTTAATTCTAAGGAGACTACATTTCATGGAATTCATTGCTGTTCTTAACAGCAACTACTGAAAAACCTGAAACCTTTAAATCAATAGTTCTAATGATCTTGCCTTTCTGAAGGAAAAGGAAGAGCAATATTTGTTTTTTTCTCCCTAGAGTGCCCTCCATATCCCAAAGTAGTCTTATTAAACATAAAATTTCTTTTATGGAAATGTCTTTGAGCAAGTCTTCCACAATATCTGTATTTCTTTCTACTCTTGGTAGCAAATATGCATTAATTTAACTCATTTGGTATTTTCTATTTGAAATAGTGGCTGCAGAGAAAAGATAATACAGTTCATGTTGTTGATGTGCAGCAGAGAGAATAACTACATGGTAGAATAACAACATTTATTAAGTGCTTACTATGTGCAGGTACTATTCTAAGCTTCTTTTTGCTTATGTTAATTCATTTAATCCTGAGCTCCAATAATCACATATATCTTAAATGTATTTTAAAAAAATGGGCAAGGAAAAATCAACCCAAAGCAGTGGTCACAAATGAAACATATGAGACTGATTTCCAATTTTCAACTGCTCTTATTACTTGTTCTGGGAATTTACAATCACCGGACACCCTAGGGGTAAGAGCGGCTGTTTTGATCTGCTATGATAACCCTGGCTCTAGATGTAGGTCATCCTCTTGCCAATGGCAATTGGATATAAGGTGAACTGAAGGAACGACATTAAAAATAGGAAGACAAGAAAAAAAATCAAGGAGAGGGGTTGGAAAAATAAAAGTGATGGGAAAAGTGTTTTTGACAAAATAAATGTGAGAGACATTAACATAAATAATTTCAAACGGAAAATTTTAAACACCAGTTTTGGTTCATTAAATACAAGCTGTATCAATGTAATAATAGGTAACAATGATCTAAGGAATGTATTAATAAAACAAACAAGTAAAGGCTATGTATGGCATTGCTTCACATTAAAATAAATGACAAAACTGTATCAGTTTGTGAAAAGGAAGATGTAAAAGTTGCAAACAAGAGCCAGTTAGCAGATTAAAAAGCACCTTGATTGAGCGTAACGATGACGGAAGGTGGAAAGATGGGTAAGTCAAATGGGTGGAAAATGAGGAAATGGTGTTGGAAGAGACTAGAGGAAGAGTGAAAGAATTGACAAAAGTTAGTGATGACAGAAATAGCAAAGGAAGACAGTTTTGTTTGTTTGTTTGTTTTTTTGTAGCTGTGAGGCAGTCCTTTAGTATGAAACAACACACAGTGCAGGTTTAGAAGCACAAGAGACAAACTATTTGGATCCTAGGAAACATGACTGAAAAACAGTTTCAAAGGTTCTTCAATTAGCTGGACATAAAGAAAAACTTTCATGACTTGTATGTAAGTACAACAAAATGGGCATAAAAATAAATTATCTTGTACTTTTTCCTCCAGAAAAATCTCAGATGCAATGTGACAGCTGACAGAAGAGTTGCTCTACAGAAAACACAGATCGCTGTGGTCCAGCTAGTTGAATGCATGATGGTACACAGAGCATCACAAGGGTGCCAAGGATAGAAGCACATCTAAGATCTAGTCCACCGAAGTGGCTCTGGTGCAAGTCACTTATTGTCAGTCTCTTGCTTTCCACAGGAAGGTGGTGGGAATGCCTGTACTTGCTTTCTTGACTGCCTCCCAGGGGTACTGTGAGAAGTCAGGTTGACACTAGCTCACTGGGCACTACAGATGAAAGACATCATAAGACTACCAAGGGTTATTATTAAAAAAAAAAAAGAGAGGGTTAGTGAACATGAAGAGGCTTGCAAAGGCAAGCCTTAAAGGGAGCTTTATGAGGAGGCAATGCAGTTTCCTACCTACCAAAGATGAGGGCTGGTCACGTGGATATTTGGGAAAACCTAAGTCAACTCACTGTGAGAAAGACACTGCCAAAAGCCTAATATGTATGTTTTTTTCCAGCTAGGTGTAGACTATACAAACTTCTTATTAAACTAATTGGCTCATTCAGGCATGTTTTACATTTTAAAAAAGTAGAGGAGTTATAACTAATTATAATAACTAGAACTTGGCACATTTTACATATTTTCAAAGTAATGTAACAACCAAGAACACTGTAATTAGCCTTCTCCACAACTCTTAGAGTTTTGAAAGGATACTATTCCTCGATTACATATAAAAGCCTAGCCCAGGGAGGATAAGTGCCTAGCCCACGGCCACATTTATGAAACACTATGCTTAAATAGGCTTGTGCTTTGATATTATCCCCAAGTCCACAAAGTAGTATTCAATCTTAAATTACTTCTACCTTTGATCATCTGCTCATATGCGAAGACAGAAAGGAAGGGAAGGGATAGGATTTTCTAGTAACAGTTATGAACTGACAGAAGCCTCTGGAGCCACCTGATCACAGGGAGGGACATCATTTGTCTGCCTGGCATCTGGTGTCCAGATAAGATGCTAAGATGGAAGCACAGAGGAACAATGCCAGGGGCATGAAACCAACACCAGCACACATATTTCCAATGCCATCCCACCAGGAGGAGAAGCACACAATGGGAAGAACTGAGATGTGATTAGATGACAATGGGGTGGTTCAGAGAGGGCTTCTAAAGGAGGACTTTACCTCACTGAGAAAGTTGCACCTTGACAGTTTTACCTGAATCTCCAGACAAGGCTGCTGTGCTTTTACTTCTGGCCAGGAACGCATGTGTGGGCGTCAGCAGTCTGTTAACCACGCTGCTCTCCCACGGGCTGAGCTGCAGGCGGCGAGCTAAACGTCACCACATAAGCGAGATGTTAGAAGCATTCTTTCCAGGGGCGAGGCGGGTGCAGGCCATAACCCCTTTGACTTCCCAGGCCTCGGAGAGAAACCTCGACAAGAGACCAGGCTGTCCGGGGAGGAAGGTGGTGCCGAGTTGGGGCAGGAGGGACTCTGCTCAGAGGAGCGGCTATTCCATAAGGTTGGCTCTCTTCAAGGTGTTAAGTCTGTGGCAGGCTCTATATTAGGTTTATGGACATGGCTTTTGCTAACCACCTGCCTATGGGGTCAACAGGTAACAAAACAGAAGAACCATTTCAAGCGAGTTTGGCATGTTTCTCTGAGTCCATCGAACCTAGCTGCCCTCATCAGGATGTGCAGTCGGCCTAAGGCATACACCTCAGCCAAAGGGCATCCTAAGTATCCTGCATGCCAAGTTCATCACAGGCTTGGGCAGCTTAATGTGAGACTGGAAATATGTAAATAAAGATAGAAAGGGTCTCCATTAGATTTTGCTACATCTCCATGAACTGCTATGTGGGTAACTGGGAGGGGCAGAATTAGATATAATAAAATGAAAGAGGACTCATGTAAAGTTCTGTATAGAACTTTTGTCTTCCCCATTCAGCAAGCAGGTTCTTTCGGGTCCCTGGTTTGGTAAGAACATAAAACTTTTGATGGAGGATAAGGATAAAGCTGAACATAAAATTAAGATAAAAAAGCCAAAATCCAATATAACCATAATGTTGGAAATTACTAGTGGGTGTGTGAAGAATCCAGAAAATAAATTTAAAATGATACAATGCAGTAGAGTCCCAAATTGTACTGGGGCTTCACAAGACCACTGTTAGGAAATGCATGCTAATTACAAATAAATTACTTTGCTTATGCTATTAGCTTCCAGTAATGGTCTATGAAAATACAGAAGCTACTTTCCAAAGATATCAGGAAAGAAGCTTGCAAAATCCTACAAATATCACTAAAATAAAGTGATTATATATACTTGCCCCTTGAACAACACAGCTTGAACTGCACAGGTTCACTTATATGTGGATTTTTCCCACTAAGTATACTGTTGGCCCTTGGTATCCATGAATGCAGAACCTGCAGATGCAGAGGGCTCACTATGGGGCTCAAGCACTTGAGGATCTGGGTGTCTGCAGCAGTTCCTGGAACTAACCTCCCATGGATGTCAAGGGAGGACTGTATATTTTAGAACATACTCCCAAATCACTTATAAAAACCTTTAAAACTGTCTAAACCTGACAAGGCCACTCTGTTCTACACCACAAACAGCTGGTGCAAGTCCTCTGGCCTCTGGAGCAACTATTCTTATAATAATTTTTTATATATATTTTAAAGAAATGACTTCTAACTTCCAGAAAATTAATTTTAGTTAATAGAAGCCATCCAGCATTAAAGGTTGTTATAGAAAATATCTGCTATTTCAAAGGGAGGTACCAACCTCCAATAAGTACCTTAATCACCTGACTTTATTTTAAAAGAGTAGCCATTTTGATCAGGCACTGGTGAATTTAAGAATTAGTAAATAGTTTATTAGATTTTCTGGGTTTTGGGGGAGAGTCTTCATGGTTAAATTAAACCTTATCTGCTGATGTGAAGACATAAATAAAAAACATCTGTTATAAAAACTATTATAATACAGTTGGTAGAATGCACAATAGGATAAGTGCCATTATAAACTATAGTATGGCAGTGTGTGTGTGTGTGTGTGTGTGTGTGTGTGTGTGTGTGTGTGTGTGTGTGTGTGTGTGTGTGTGTGTGTGTGTGTGTGTGTGTGTGTGTGTGTGTATCAACAGAACATAATCTAACCTAAAATTAGAATACATTCAGAGAATTAAATCAGTGGGGAAAGTAATCAGGATTAAATTAAAATCGTCAACAGAATTATAATTTCAGTAGATGATAAAGGAAAGAAGAGGTGAATCCTCCCTTTTCTTAGATAAACTCTGTAGAATAAATGACTCAAAACTGCAGAGATGGTCTATCATTGAAAAGACATGTCTGCTTTTTCTCCTCGATTAAGAAGTTCAATTGCTCTATTTCTGTTTCATCTTTAAGGCATCAACCAAATAATCTGCTTCAAATGAAGATCATTAAACACCCTCTTTGACTTGTGTTTAAAGCAAATCCAAAGAGATTTGTTTTAATAACTTCGAAACTCTGAATGAAAGATGTTGCTAGGAGAAATATGCTTTCAGTTCTACCATATTCTTAATTATGCCCTGAGCAAGAGAGAAATAGATCTCTTCCACCATAAGATAAATTTTTAGTAAAGGTTAGTACAGGAGAGTTACTTTCTAAAATTTTTTCAACCTAGAAGGGCCTGATCTTGAGATAAGCTGCTGAAGGAAAAGGTATTAATTCTCATGAAACAACTATAGTTTTGAACCTCCTTAAGCAGTTAAAATGAGATGTTGACAATTCCCTTAATAGACAATCTGGTCCCAGGAGGCAACTAAACATTACAGGTGTTTGTGCTGCCCTGTTTCTCCACAAGCAGGAAATCACTATTTAGTTCCTAATGATGGGTGCCAGGTAGAAATCAGGCACATATTGTTACATCCTGAAATGTTCTATGAAATCTTCCATTTTTTTTTTTCATATGATGGCATAGTTTGAACTAAAACAGTAACAACAACAAAAAACCCATTCTCAGGCCAAACAGAACGTGCGGGCAGAATTCAGCTTTAGGTCCACCACCACGTCCTCTAATCTAGATTCTGGGGAAAAAAAATGTATGGACTAATTTTCAGCTAAGAGTAGCCAATTTCTTTCTTATTTTTTTCAAACTATCCGTCTTCTTTGAAGGGGGGGAAAAAACTGGTGAAGAAGGAATCTTAATAATAAACACTTTTAATGCAAAAATTCCCAGTGGCAATATTGTCTCTGTTGCAGCAATTACAGAAATCTTTAGTAATCAGGGGTTTCCTTTAACTAGGGTCATTTTATCAGTCTATGTGACTCTATATCCAGGTGTGATAATCAAAACATTGAAAAACTGATGGGGCAAGGCACAGAGCTAGTAGGTAACACTCTTTAGCTCTGGAGGGCCTGGGGAAGCACAGCTTGGGGAAGTGGATATTTACCAACTGGTATGGAAATATTCCAGCATTTTGAATAACCAGCAGAGCATTTCAGTTGAATGTCAACTTTGATAGTATCAGAGCTTCAATTTAACATCACCTTTAAGGCCTGTGCTATAGGGCTGAGAAGCTCAAACAATCTAGTAATGCTGTACACTCTCTAAAGACTAGACTGTAAAAGCCTCTAATAATTTGATAAGAATGCTTTCTACTTCGATAATAAAGCATAATTGAATTTAACAAATAGATAGCAGAAAAGAAATTATATTAACCAAATTACTTAGATCACTCAAATTAGAGAAGTTCAAATGCAGAAGATTTCTGTTCTCATTAGAAGACAGAGCCTTCTCACTGTGCTACTGAGTGTTCTGCCTAATTTAAAAAAAATTGCTTCTTGAACCACATGGGAACCTCTGGATGAACCAGATTTTTCTGCCAGGCTAACCTCACCAGTTAAACCAGAACTGGGTCACAGTTCTTTTGATAAGGGGGCAGAGAAGTAGAAACCCCAAATTTAGTGCTGTCCTCCTTGTCCTTTTAGTCTAGCTTGGCATCAGGTTTTACAGACCTGTACCATGATTCAGAACAGAAGCAGAAGATATTAAGAAGAGGTGGCAAGAATACACAGAAGAACTGTACAAAAAAGATCTTCATGACCCAGATAATCACAATGGTGTGATCACTCACCTAGAGCCAGACATCCTGGAATGTGAAGTCAAGTGGGCCTTA
Organism: Giraffa tippelskirchi; assembly: GCF_054371585.1. Classification (NCBI taxonomy): domain Eukaryota; kingdom Metazoa; phylum Chordata; class Mammalia; order Artiodactyla; family Giraffidae; genus Giraffa; species Giraffa tippelskirchi. Next base: position 138,395,858 of record NC_137283.1, read on the forward strand.
GAAAGCATCACTACGAACAAAGCTAGTGGAGGTGATGGAATTCCAGTTGAGCTATTTCAAATCCTCAAAGGTGATGCTGTGAAAGTGCTGCACTCGATATGCCAGCAAATTTGGAAAACTCAGCAGTGGCCACAGGACTGGAAAAGTCAGTTTTCGTTCCAATCCCAAAGAAAGGCAATGCCAAAGAATGCTCAAACTACCGCACAATTGCACTCATCTCACATGCTAGTAAAGTAATGCTCAAAATTCTCCAAGCCAGGCTTCAGCAATACGTGAACCGTGAACTTCCAGATGTTCAAGCTGGTTTTAGAAAAGGCAGAGGAACCAGAGATCAAATTGCCAACATCCGCTGGATCATCGAAAAAGCAAGAGAGTTCCAGAAAAACATCTATTTCTGCTTTATTGACTATGCCAAAGCCTTTGACTGTGTGGATCACAACAAACTGTGGAAAATTCTGAAAGAGATGGGAATACCAGACCGTTTGACCTGTCTCTTGGGAAACCTGTATGCAGGTCAGGAAGCAACAGTTAGAACTGGACATGGAACAACAGACTGGTTCCAAATAGGAAAAGGAGTACGTCAAGGCTGTATATTTTCACCCTGCTTATTTAACTTATATGCAGAGTACATCATGAGAAACGCTGGGCTGGAGTTAACACAAGCTGGAATCAAGATTGCCAGGAGAATTATAAATAACCTCAGATATGCGGATGACACCACCTTTATGGCAGAAAGTGAAGAAGAACTAAAGAGCCTCTTGATGAAAGTGAAAGAGGAGAGTGAAAAAGTTGGCTTAAAGCTCAACGTTCAGAAAACTAAGATCATGGCATCTGGTCCCATCACTTCATGGGAAATAGATGGGGAAACAGTGGAAACAGTGTCAGACTTTATTTTTTTGGGCTCCAGAATCACTGCTGATGGTGACTGCAGCCATGAAATTAAAAGACGCTTACTCCTTGGAAGGAAGGTTATGGCCAACCTAGATAGCATATTTAAAAGCAGAGACATTACTTTGCCAACAAAAGTCCATCTAGTCAAGGCTATGGTTTTCCCAGTGGTCATGTATGGATGTGAGAGTTGGACGGTGAAGAAAGCTGAGCGCCGAAGAATTGATGCTTTTGAACTGTGGTGTTGGAGAAGACTCTTGAGAGTCCCTTGGACTGCAAGGAGATCCAACCAGTCCATCCTAAAGGAGATCAGTCCTGGGTGTTCATTGGAAGGACTGATGCTGAAGCTGAAACTCCAATACTTTGGCCACCTCATGTGAAGGGTTGACTCATTGGAAAAGACCCTAATGCTGGGTAGGATTGGGGGCAGGAGGAGAAGGGGACAACAGAGGATGAGATGGTTGGATGGCATCACCGACTCGATGGACATGGGTTTGGGTAGATTCCGGGAGTTGGTGATGGACAGAGAGGCCTAGCGTGCTGCCATTCATGGGGTTGCAAAGAGTCGGACACGACTGAGCGACTGAACTGAACTGAACCATGATTCAAGGGGCAATTTCCTGGCTCCAGCTATTCACTGCTTGCTGAACTTCCCCTGACCCTTCACCTCACCCAAAGGTAGAGAGGATGGAGTAAGGATTAACCTAAGGAAGGACATCCATGAAGGAGAGAACTGAAGATGCAGCACAGCAACAGCATGAGTTGGGAGCTGGCAATCTCTGCTCTAACCCCTCTTCTCTGTGATTAACCTGCCGGTTATGAAGTCAGGCCCTTCACCTCTCAGGGACTCTGCCATCCAGTTGAGCCATCCAAATTTTTCCCAGTTCTAAGATCCGATTACTTCAGACTATCCAATCAGATACTGTCATGTGTCAGATACTAGGTGACACACTACTGTCATTCTATAAAAGTGTGGATAGAATACTGGTCGGTTTATCCCCACTCCCGACGTTGCCCCAATTTCAGCTATGGATTCAATAAGCAAGGTTTAACTGAAAATTACTGTGAAATCCCAGTTATGGTTTGTCTTAGATCCATGTTCACAAAAATATAAAATTCAAGTGCTAAGTGGCCAATTCCAAAGAAAAGAGGAATAGACAATTGCTAAGAATAGTACGCTATATTTTACAATAAGGGAATTGGCTTGAAAATAAAGGCTACTTATGAAAGGAGCTTCAATTCATAATACTTTTCTCTAACATATAAAAGGCCCATCTAATATCAATGATTTAGGCAAACTAGGTTAAAAAAAGATTTAGGTTAAAAGGCAAGAATTGGAAGCTGTTCAAACATTTACTGCTTTAAGAGATTAATTCTAACATCAACACATTATATTATACATTACAGTGACACCATAACTTTTGTACAATACAACATATACAAATACACATGCACACATATAGAACATGCACACATTACAATCTTTTTTAAAGACTATAAACACTTCAACACCAATCAGTTTCTTAATAAAGCACTCAAAATAACCACAATTTGTTACTTTCAAAGAGTATGTGTTTTTAGATTGCACAATAATTCTTTGGTTTTTCAAATTTAAAATTGTTTTAGTTATGTAAAACAAGTAGCTTATCTTAAAAGCTTGATTTTTCATTCTATGATATATAAATATTGTAGAATGAAACTTTAATTTTATAAGTAACTCAGCATTCATGTACTGTAAATCCATGGGATGAATAAAACTCAAAATTCAAATAAAATGTTAACTGGAGGACTATGAATATTGAAATTTTTAGGAGGCTTACATAATAATATTCTTAAAGTTGGGCCATATCCCTTTAAATGAATGGACGCCAAAAAAAACCAGTCACACACACAAGAAATGCAGTAAGAAAGGTTTGGTTAAAGGAGAAATAAGTTAGCAAAATGAAATCTGCCAACATGAATCATTTAAAAAGGTTTTTTAGAACGTTAATGCCTGGAATTCCCCAAGTACAGATGAAAAGTCAAAGACAATCTGATTAAAATGAAATAAATGTTCATAACAGATTATTAGCATGTTGGTGGATAAGTGGGTGATTTCTGGAGCTGTAAACTCCTGTACTAAAAACTTGAGAGAAGCACCGCTTTTCATCACTGCTAAATGCAATCATTCAGCCAAGTTCTAAAATGAGACATGTTCTTGTCGCAAGGAAAATGCTGCTCAGACGTTTATTGCTTTTTTACTCTGAAGTTTTTTTCTTCCTATTTAAGAAACGTAGGGAAAGCAACTTCAGATGCTTATTCTTAGCTGTAAACATCCAGAAAATAAAAGCATTAAGGAAATAACAGAACACTTTTTTTGTTTTCCTTTTGACTGTACCTCTATCTGGAGAATTTAGTAAAGTTGCAGATGAAGAGGAGAGCCGCTTGCTAATGACGGGATCAACATGTTTCGAAAGATTCATGGTGGAAACTGACCGCCTGTCTGGATCTAAAACAAATGGAGATAATGCTAATTGACAGCCAGCATGCAGGATTGCAATTTCCTAGTTCACTGATGGAAGGAAAAACTAGGATTGGATGCTTTCAGCTCTATGGCTAGATCTTTACTATAGCACAGTTTTCTAAGTGGACATTTTAAGGTAACTTAAAGGCTAGAAATAATACTCATTTTTCTTATAGGAAAATAAAAATACAGAATAAAAATATTAAAGAACTATTCAGTTCACCAGTTTGTCAGCAGGGAAATTCAAGCATATGGTTACAATACAACAAACGGAGAAGACCAGAGGAAAACCAGTGGAGGGCAACAAAAACGACGGAGGCAGCCCATGAAGCAAAAGCGGGTCTACAAAAGGGAATGCCTCATAATTTCCCAAAGGAGAAACAATGCGGCAGTAATGGTGCTGGTGAGACAGAATGCAAACACCAGAATAAAACACACCAGGGTCTGTGCATTTGCTGATACTTTTGCTTGTAGAGTCATTTTACAGAGGGCACTAAAGTGCACTATAGAAAAACAGATTAATCAGAAACAAAAAAAGCAACACTGCAGGTGCAGAAACGATGGCCCCTAGAGCATTTCTGTTTTTTTAAATCTACTAATGACCACCCCTGTGTGCCTAGATCACAGAGATGAGTGTGGTTTATAGACACATTATAGAATCAGCCCACAAACTTGCCTAACAATATCGGTGGCCATGCAAAGACAATCAGAATTAAGTTTATTAATAACATTCTTATTGCTGTTGGGTAATTTTAGAGTAATTCTTCAAGTTCAAGTTAGAAGAGAAATAATAGCTGTATCAAAGGGAAAAATCAACTCTGATGGTTTGCTCTCTGAACAGTGGAACCAAGCTATAACTACGCTCACTAGTGTACATCACGTTCCCTGAATGCAACTACATATAATGACAGTCTAAAAAACCTCATTATTTTATTTATTTAGGATGCAGGGAGTTGTTCTGACCTATATTAGCCAAAGTTGAAGGACTCTTCATGTATTTTCTTTTCTATGGTTAGCTTCTTCTAAAACTGAACACAAACCAAAATATTCCTTGTGGGAGAGGCCTTCAAACCCTGTTCCCACCCGTCTAAACTAACCCTGGGAGTAAATATGTTAAACTTTCTCCCATACAATAACCACTTCTGGACGTTATTTACAGTACAGGGGATAAGCGAGTCTTCCACCAACATCAGATATTCCTATCTTCTACAGGGACTCATCTTTACAGTTGAAGCAATTAAAAAAATTTTAATTTATTGAAGTATCATTGATTTACATGAAGTGATTTAATCATCAAAAGAAAAAAACCAAACATCATTTCTGTGACTCAAATTCACACTTAATGGATGGGCTCTTAGGGGAATCCTAAGAAAGAAAAGACTTAGGGTAAAATGTCAAAAGAAACAATGACAAAATGTGAGGTTTAAGGACACAAAGAAGGATAAGGAAAGTTATTTCCAGGACATTTCATAGCAATACATTTTCTGATATCGCTTTATATGTTCAGCTTCAGTTGGGGGGAAAATTGTGTCTACATGCAGGCATGCATAATTAAATGCATAATTTAATTACACACATAATTAAATTTATGGAGATAAAATATGTACTTATTATATTACTTAACAAATAAGAATCTTTTAATCTTTTTTCCCTCTCTGAACAAAACACAAATTCACAAAAGGATTTATGAAGAATTGGATGAAAAAGTATAGTCTTTATAAAGCAGGGCTAGCTGAAGTGGGAACAGTGAGACAACACATTGATTTGATCTAGATTAAAGTTAATTTCTAGGATTTGTTTGTTGTATCTACCACAAGTTAGCATTGTTGTGAAGTAAGGAGTAGGCAAAATGAACAAGACCTGGTTACTGCTCTTGAGATCTTGGCAAATTATTCTGACCATTGAGAATTTTGGTAAATTCTCATTATTTTCAAACTTCTCTATTATAGGAGCAATTTTCTCTAATTCACAGCCCTAATAAAAAATGATTTATCCAACAGCTCACAAATACAGTTCTGAGTGGCAATAATAGAGGTCATATATTGAACTCTAAGCCAAACAAAAGAAAAATAAGTAATATTATAAAAGCATATACCATGATGGCTTTTTTGTATGGAACAAATACGCAAAATTATACCTAGAATGAAATATCACATGTAAATGAGCCTTTTGACCACAGATTTGATGTGTCCCACTGCAAATATAACTGGGTCATGAAGAGCCGAGGGGGAAAAAACATGCTTTCAAATTGGTTCACTGCATAGGAAAGAAAGTTGTGGCAATATGCTTTTAGATTTTTTTTAAATGATGAGGTTATAGAAGATACACTGAATGTTAGGAATGAAAGGCAACAGAGAAAACAAACAAAAATCCATAGTTATTCATATGAAAACTGAAAGTGACAATAGCTGTATTGATGGAGGCAGAGTGAAATAAAGCCAAACTGGATGTACTTTGACCTCAGGTGATTTATCAGTGAAAAAACATTTTCTTTAAAGTTTTATCCAAAATGATCATTTAAAGAGAAAGTAAACATATCACAGGTAATTACTTTATTTCAATACCTTTAAGTCACCGAGTTATATTATCAACACTTGAGAAACACTGTGCCATGTCCCAGATCTAGGTCTATGCAATAGGATATTAAGCATGCATTATGACTAAGGTGGCAATGGTTCAGCTATTGATGAACTGGCCCTAGTCTGAGGTGCTAGCTACAGGTCAGGCAATCAGCAAATCACAAGGAGGTCTGTACCAGGTTTTCTAGTACCACCAAAAGTTGTGAAGTGGTGGTCCAGGCCTGCTAAATCGAGAAAGGTGAATGATGATTCAACAAAACCACCTGGGGACAGAATGTAAGACAATGATTTTCCAAAGTAAATTAAAAAAAGAAAAAAATAGCTTATTAGACTCACACATATGAAACTGACACACTATATAAAATTCAAGGTGTATTGAATTTACAGTACAAAAATAAAGCCTTTCACTAAGTCCAAATTTCAGTAGGATTTTAAGTGAATTTAAGAACAAGGAATTGCTTGGACATTCACTACTATTTCTAGCTTCAGAAATCTGCACTTCCTCTTGCAGAGCCTTCGTGTTGCATATACTTTAGGATCAGAATACATAAGCTCACAGGATTGATTCTGATCGGCAACAGTGCTAGGATTCTCACAGAGAAAAAGGCAAAACTGGTTAACCCATTCCATAATCTTGAAACCCCTATGCAAATGAATTACCAAAATAATGTAGAACTGAAAATAGTTGCTGCGAAAAATTGCACAGGTTTCAGTTTCTTTAAAGAACTTTGTAACAAATGAGAAAAGCAGCCTGTGTGGAGGGAGGAAACCTTATCTTCTTACTTCCATCACCCTCTTATCCTCAAACAGTAGAAGCATCATTTCATTGTAGCTTAATTATTTATGCAGGATTTTTTTACAAACACAGAATAAAAAAGTAACTATGACTTTAACTGTGATTTAAAAAATAGTAATTTTGGAAAGTGGCTTCTCCATTTACCTGTGTTGTGGATGCCTGGGCTCCCGTGGAGAGCACCTCCCCATGACCACCGGTTTTGTTTCTGTTTTGGCTTCTGGCTCCTCTCCATTGTACGTCGCACAACGGCTTCATGACGTTCCTTTAAATGGAACAGAGGAGTTGATGATTAGATTCTACCTGGTTGCTGGAGGATTCTTCAACTTAAGGCAGAGTAGAGTGAGAGGTACTACTTAAATTTCAACCTTAATACTCCTAATACTCAGAAGATTCCTAAACTCTACACTTTAAGGTGAGAGTAGTACTATCAACATGGGGTTGGGTGGGTGGTTACTGAAATTATTAGGTTCCAGCTGATAAAGCCCTTAGCATACAGCAGGTACTTAAAAAAAGGACTATTATTGTTACCACTGACTTCCCAGGTGGCACTAGCAGTAAAGAACCTGTCTACCAATGCAGGAGTCATGAGATACAGGTTCCATCCCTAGGTCAGGAAGATCCGCTGGAGAAGGGCATGGCAACCCACTCCATATCCTTGCCTGGAGAATCCCACGGACAGTGGAGCCTGGTGGGCTACAGTCCATGGGGTCACAAAGAGTGACCTGCATTGCAGGTGGATTCTTTACTGTCTGAGCCACCAGGGAAGCCCCTAGAAACTATGATGGCTGGTAAATCTGCTGCCTCAGACATTCTAGCTGTGCATCCCAGCACCTCAGTGGGAAGCTTCGCAGTTAATGTGCTGTGTTTCTGAAACAGACGCGCCCCTCTTGCGCCCCCAGGGCAGCGTCTCACCTTGTCCTCCTCCAGCCTCTGCCGGCGCTTCTCCTCCACGGCAGCCCTCCGCCGTTCCTCCTTCAGCCTCTGCTCTTCTAGCTTCTTCTTCCGCTCCTCCAGGTGCTTCTCATAGTGCTGCCTGGCCCGCTCTTCTCTCTCTAACCAGACGATTTCTCTTGCAGCTTCAGGAGAAAAAACAAGGGAAACCAAACACAGGCAGGTTTAAAACCTTAACAGTTGGGGATGTAGGAGTGGCCCACATTTAGCAAACATGGATGGGGTCTCTTGTTTTTATTAACCAACCATGGCCTGTGCTTTCCTCAAATTTTCAGGAAAAAAAAATACTACTATTAATGTTGAACATAATTGAATATGCAAACAATGAGGCAGAAGAAGATGCACTTAATTCTATTCTTTGGGAACTGGAACAGCCCTCCAGTTCGGTACATTATTACTGCATAAGAAGGCATGCATCACATACTCTAGCCTCAAAGCTGATAATGATGATACTCTCAAACCCAGCAGCACCATCTGTCTCTCTCTTATTAAAATATGTGATATCCTTCAGATCGAAAGCCTGTGACTTCCTTTCAACATAGCATTGGTTCTGCAAATGTTAAAAGGATTTGGGAGAGTAGATATGTGTATATGTAAAACTGATTGACTTTACTATACAGCAAAAACTAAAACAACCTTGTATATCAACTATATTCCAATCCCCAGGTGGCACTAGTGGTAAAAAAAAAAAACCCATCTGCCAATTCAGGAAACATAAGAGACGTAGATTTAGTCCCTGGGTTGGGAAGATCCCTGGGAGGATGGCATTGCAACCCACTCTAGTATTCTTGCCTGGAGAATTCCATAGACAGAGGAGCCTGGCGGGCTACCATCCACAGGGTTGCAGAGTCGGACATGACTGAAGTGACTTAGCATACACACCAACAAAAATTAATTAAAAAAAGATTTGGGAGAAAATTCCAAAGATTGATAGTTGATGAAAGATACACCTCATGGGTATATCGCACTGAGTCAGCAAAAGGACATGAGGGATCAAATGAGCAGCCAACCTTGTCTCTGAATTGCTCCTAATCTATTCAGGCAAGACATTTTTATCACAGAGTGAAAATATACAGCTCAAAAAATATTGTTTAATGGTTGGACCTAGGGAGTGTCATACTGAGTGAAGTGAATCAAACAGAGGAGAAGTATCAGATAACATCCCTTAGATGTGGAATCTAAAGAGAAATGATACGAATGAACTTACAAAACAGAAAGAGAGTCATAGACTTAGAAAACGAACTTATGTTTGCCAGGGGGAAGGGATAGTTAGGGAGTTTTGGAAGGTCTTGTATACATTGCTATATTAAAAATGGATAACCAACAAGGACTTATTGTATAGCACATGGAACTCTTTTCAATGTTATGTGCCAGCCTGGATGGAAGAGGGGTTTGGGACAGAATGGATACGTGTGTTACGTATGGCTGAGTCCCTTTGCTGTACACCTGAAACTACCACAACATTGTTAACTGGCTATACTTCAACACATAATAAAAAGTTTACAGTTTGAAAAAAAAAGTCTATATGACCTAAAAAAATATCATTTAATAATGGAATGTTTCCTTTCTTCTTTACATATACACGCACTTTCCTCATTTCTGGGAAAAATAAACCCCAGAAAACTTTTTTTTTTTTTAATATGATGCTTCCTTCAGCCATGATAGCTAAACACATTTTTAATATGCGTTATTAACACTGTAGGCAAAAGTATCCAAACAAAGTATAGAGCATAAACTTGGAGGACACTACATGGTATATAAATTAAAATGTTACTTAAGAACATTTAGCTTCCTCTAAATATTTAATATGAGAGATTATGTATTCCTGCTACCATTAAATCTTTCCAGAGCTATTCACTTCAGGAGACAAAGCCACTGAAAGGAGTGTGAACTGACTTGATTTTCACGGGAGGAAAAGGATGAGGACAAACCCAAGGCGAGTTTGTTCTCTGACATCACTCAGGGTGGTACACAGAGGTCTGGGTTTCCTGAGCAGCTCTGCTGCTAACACATGGTGAGACCTGGACAATTTCATTTGGATTTCAGTTTTCTCTGGTCTGAAACATGAAGAAATTGATCTTTAAGGTTCTTTCCTTCCAATGTGCAAATCTCATGGTTTTAAACAAATTGTCAGACTCAAGTTAAAAATTTACTCTAAGAAAACGCACATAGTATGAGGGAATAGCTTCCCACTCTAGTATTCTTGCCTGGAGAATTCCATGGACAGAGGAACCTGGTGAGTTCCAGTCCACGGCGTCACAAAGAGTCAGACATGACTGAGTGCACATACACAGATAGTGTTTTTCACAACTTGTATATAAGCAAGGGCCTTAATAATTACTTCCCGATTCACTGAGAACAATTGTACTTCTTGACTCATTCACCATTAACTGTGTGGTCTTAGGCAAATTACTTAACTTCCTTACTCCTCACTTCTGTCAGGGTAAACTGTGGCTAAACATAGGACCTTCTCATAGTATTTACTGTGAGGATTAAAAGAAGCATTACACCTAACACAGTCAGAATAGTTCTCTGCGCTTCGTAAGCATTCAATAAATATTAGCCATTATTGCCAAATTTGTCACCATAATTTCAATTCAGAAAATTCAAGGTAGTTCTTAAGCTTGTGCTACCAATCAAAACAGATATTATGACAATAACAATTAATTTTGTCCCAAATAATCTTTTAAATGAAGAGTATTTCATCATCAAACTCTTAACTTCCACTTCTATTTTCTACCAGGAAGTGAAGATCCTATTGTAGTGCCTTCTTAAACAATTGTCACCTTTAAACAGTCAAACAGGCAAACAATGGTGAAATAGCAAACAATGGTTTCATATTATTGCAGAGAATGGTGGTGAGCACCAGGATTACTACCAAGTATAGATCTTGTGACCCTTTAAACAGGAGGATAATGCATAAAAGATTTCAATATTTTAGTAAGAATTGAAAGTTAACTTATCCTAAGAGGTTTAGTTACCTAAAATATTCCCTGTGGATGATATACAATATCAAAGTTTCATATTTTCTAATTAAGAAATTAGACTTCTGAATATAAGAAAAAGAAATCAACGCTTGCTATGGACTGATTTGTGTCTCCTCGTCCAGCAATTTGTACATTGAAGCCCTACTGCCCAAAGTGTACTACGGTATCTGGAGCTGGGGCCTTCAGGAGATGATCACGATTATATGAGATCATAAGGGTAGGGACCTAATCCAATAGGATTCAGTTCAGTTCAGTTCAGTTGCTCAGTCATGTCTGACTCTTTGCGACCCCATGCTCTGCAGCACACCAGGCCTCCCTGTCCATCACCAACTCCCGGAGTCTACTCAAACTCATGTCCATTGAGTTGGTGATGCCATCCAACCATCTCATCCTCTGTCGTCCCCTTCTCCTCCTGCCTTTAATCTTTCCCAGCATTAGGGTCTTTTCAAATGATTACTCCCTTATAAAAAGAGACACCAGGGAGCTCTCTCTCCCTCTCTTTTCATGCTCAGAAGTAAGACCAGGTGAGAACAAAGCAGCCATCCATGAGGCAGGAAGAAAGCTCTCATCACGAACGGAAGCCTACCAGAGCCTTGATCTTAAACTTTCCAGCCTCCAGAATTGTAAGAAAAAACAATTTGTTGTTTAAGCCATGCACTCGATGGTAGTCTGCTATGGCAGTATGAACAGACTGTATAACAACTTATTCAGTATTTAAATCATTAACGATCACTAATTTCACAGAGCTCTGTGAACGAATAACATGTCCAAAAAAGACCTGTGATGAATATCATTAACCTTTGCTCTTGTGAAGTTAGCATTTTCTCCTGGACTGAGGTCACAATATAAAAATGAAACGAAAACCCACTGTGGCCTCTGGACGTGAACACTCCAGTCCCATCCCTGAGCTGCTGCCACCAAGACACTGTAACAGTAGGTCAGTGCCACACAAAGGGGAAACCCACTGTCAACCTGGACTCTATTTAGAAACGTGACTCTTGTACTAAAGAAACAGTGACTCCTGTACTAAAAGGAGTTTGAAGTGAAAGGGTACTGGGTAGAGAAGCTCTGACTTCACAGGAACCTGAGTCCTCCCCCTCCTGCCACTCCCGTTACAGAGGGAAGTGGTCTTGTTTCCTCCAACCGTCTTCCTGCCAGAGTTGCCAGACGAGCCCACAGTAACATATAAAGTGTTCAGCGCAGTACCAGGTACAGAGTCAGGACTCAGTACATGTAACCTCTATACCTCCATACCACCAACCCTACCCCTACCATAGCAAGGGGGAAAAAGAAAGTTTAAAAGGAATAAAACTAACCCTATTTGTTAAGATTGAGACTTTTAGACCAGGCCAAAATCCAAAATGCTCAAGTTATGTTGAAGCCTGGCATGCTGCAGTCCATGGGGTCACAAAGAGTAGGACACAGCTGAGCAACTGAACAACAACATGTTGTTTAAAAGAAACAAACCTAAAACAAAGTGTTAAAAAAAACCCATAAAATAATGAATGAACAAAAGCTATCAGGCAAATGAAAACAAAATTGTAATAAATGTGGAATAATAATTCCATTTTGTCTGGCAGTAAAGATAAAGTGAAATTAAAAAAAAACCCAAAGGAGATAAATAGCTCTCCCAGGATCACGGTGTCTAAAAGAGGAAGAGTTGAAATTATAATTCAGCTCTGATTGTAAAGCCTGTACTTTCAGTTTACTATACAATACTTCCTCCAAATTCACAACTGCCCGCCTAGAATTTCCTCTTGAATTTCCCGGTCAGATCCATCACATAACCTTAGTCATCATCCCTACTCAAACCAGAACCTGCTCTGCCTTCTCCATTCTGATAGCAGATACATGACCTCCCAATGGTTTACGAAGATCCCTTGGAGTCACCCTCAATTTCTCCTTCATGGATGCTCCAACCCAACTCAACACTTCCACAATTGACCTTTCCATTTTACATCAGAATTTAGTGTCTTCTCTCTCTTCCTTCCGATTCGATTGTATTTAAGCCCTCATTTTTTTCTTACTCCTGGGGTTTAGTCTGTTTCCTTTTCACAACCATCCCGCATACTGTTCTCAGACATCTCCCTCCCCCTGCCGCCGGCCCCACTCCCAAACAAAACCTACTGTCATAGTCCTGCTTGAAGATCTGTTAGTTCCCCTGTCCCCCGGTTTGGCTCCTTAGATTGACCATATGATCCTCTACATTTTTACGTGCTACCCCTGCCCCAAATACCTCTTCCCACCTGTCAAACTTCAGTCATCTTTCAAGTTCTAGGTCAAATGGCTCTTCCTCTGAAAAGCCTTCCCTGGCACCAAGGTCACTCCCGTAGTTCCTCTGCACTCCTACCTGTACACCAGATGGTAATTACTCTGCGGTTACATGTTTCTGAGTCCTTCCCCACATAAAATGAGCTAAGGAATGAAAGGGTTATATGACCTCCAAGCAAAGTGATTCACATTGAGCCTTAGTGTTAATTCAAAGCCTTCTCAACCAGTCATTTAAACTGTTTTCTACTCTCCTCTCATTTGAATATTACGCTGGAGAACTGCCTGGCAATAAAGGTGACTTTGTAGGATACTCACAACACTGCGTCTCCTGCCTGAGGGGACTGCCTACTCTGCCTTCATCCCTGGACACGGTGGTGGACTAATGAGGCTGAGCTGCCGGGGCAGAGCTGAGGTGCTTATACCTGTGAAAGACATTTTCTTTTGAGACAGGAGAGCAACACTGTGCCAGGACTTCTTATCTTCAGAGCTAGGCTCACTGGAGTGTTTAGCTAGGCCGCAGCTAAAGTCAACAGAGTTTTGCTAAAGCACACAAAGCAATGATTATCCTTGAATCTCACCGCCTTGACCCTGATCCACTTTCACTCCTCCAAAAATGTTGCCATCCTCTTCCCTTGCTGTCTTACTGAGCCCACCCTACTAGACCAGGAAGTACAAATGCCCCTCTATCTCTGCCTCCCCGAAGCTCAGAAGCATTGGTGTCTCCAGCCCCAAGCATGTCAGTCAGCCTCTGGAGTCACCTGACCTGCTATCCTCACCTTTATCATCACAATCGTCACGGTGAGCTGTGCTCAGCTCTTTGTGCTGACACCAGGTGATTTATAGGCATTACCTACACAGTCAGCTGGCAAGGGAGACACTGCTATTAAACTTACAGAGAATTGAAGTAACCTGCCTGAGGTCTCACAGTAAGTCAGTGGGGGGACTGGAATTCAAACTCTGGACTATCTGACTCGAGAAGCAAACAAGAAACCATTATGCTAAAGGCAGGATTTGGAATACTTCCCATGACTAAGGCTCCTCCTCTAGACTGGGACAAGGTGGGCACCCAATGTGAAGATCCTGATTTTCTCACATCACTCTTGGCCTTCATCATCTGTTTACAAGACCCCTTACTTTTCAGGCTTTAAGACCTTTTCACTGTCAGCTTTACAGGCAAAGTAAACTTGGGAGAAATAAGTAATGGCTGCTTAGTCACAGTGATTCTCCTGATGTTAAAGCTTCAGCCTGTGAGTTATTTAATCCATTCCACAACAAGCGTTTATTCTTCCCGGTCCTGTGCCTGACTCCTGATGCAGTGCTGCAATATGCGCTCATGTCCGCATCCCTCCCACTCACATTTACTCTGATGCCTTGGTTGTTCACAGCCTGCCTGGCAGCCTTGTGGGATTTTGTACACTCTATTCATCAACAGACAGCTTTAGGAAACCAGATGCCATGGGTGACCACAGATCGGTCAAAGTTTTACCCAGCATATATTTGGACTAGAAAGACTGCTTTCCCAAAGCCCAAAGTCTGGGTTTTTTTGGGAGCGGGTGTGTATGTGTATGTGTATGTGTATTGAGGACAGTTTTGTCAAGACCAATGACTTCCTTATATGTCTAGCAATAATAATAATAATGTGAAGTGTGAAACCAGGGACAATTTCACTTGTGATTCTAATCAGAGTACGGCATCACTGCTTGTTTACTAATTCTACTCTATCAACATTTTTGAGATGAACATTCTAAGCCAGATTGAAATGATCATGTATGTCTTGACCACACTCTTATTAACACTGTTGCCCCTGAGTTGACAACACACTGAGACTGGAGGAGTGGGAAGGGAGGCAAAGCAGAAAAGTTATGACTGGAGGGGAAAGGAAGTCTGGTGAATTTATCTGAGAAACAAGGCAAATATAATCTAAAGATAAGTGATAAGTGAAGTTGCTCAATCATGTCCAACTCTTTGCGAGCCCATGGACTGTAACCTACCAGGCTCCTCTGTCCATGGGATTCTCCAGGCAAGAGTACTGGAGTGGGTTGCCATTTCCTTCTCCATATCTTCCCAACCCAGGGATCAAACCCAGGTCACCCGCGTTGCAGGCAGATGCTTTACTGTCTGAGCCACAAGGGAAGCCACAAATTAGATTAAATATAATCTAATTGAAGGTCAAAATCTTTTTCATATTATCTTATGGTTGTTTCTAATATATTATATTCTGACAGATCTCCTGTACAGCTTTGAACTTAGCTACAAAACCCAATATGAATGAACTGAATGAGAGATTTGAGAAATTTAATTTTTTTCTTCAAGAGCTATAGCAGTCAATCATACAATTCACTGATAATCTTTCGTGATTTTACAGACTCTCAAAAGCCTCTGATCTATACCTCAAACTTAATCTGTATCACCTTCAAAAAGGGAAACCTTGTATCTTCCTAAACAGAGAAAACTATTTGTCTGCTCAGTATCCCTCATATATTCCTTAGAATTTGTCAGCATATTGTAGGATTATTAGTTTCATAACATATATGAAGACCAAGTAGTTTCAAGGTGCAACCATTATGTAGATTATCTTTGTGTCCTTGTTCATCTAACTGAGAAACTGCTTAAGAATGAGATTTTCAGGCTTGTTTGACTGGATGTTATAAGGGAAGATATTACCTGATAATTTGGTAATATCTAACTAATTTGCAGTATACTTGCTGCACATACATTGAAATGCACAGACTATTCGCTTACCATTCCATTCAACCGACAGCTGTTAGACATCAACTATGTGCCAGGCACTCTTCTAGGCACTAGGTTACAGAAGTTAAAAAAAAATGACATAAGTCCTCTCTTATAATAAGCTTATATTCCAGTGAAAGCAGACAAGACAATAAACAAGTAGAATATCAATATATGCATGTTTAGATGTTGCGAATGACATGGAGAAAATTAGAGGGTGTTAGTTTGGGGAGCTGCAAATCTGAGGAAGATGGTCAGGGAAGGCATCACTAAAGAGATGGCATTTAAAATACCTGAAGGAGGAGAGAAAATGATTTACATGCATCTCTCAGGCCAAATATTCCAGGTGGAGTGCATAGCAATGTAAGTTCTAGGAGGTTAGAAAATTGATCTTTCACTTCAATAGCCCAGGGTTTCTAGCTCAATAGTGACCCTACATCAAATACTAGGTGAATGAATATGTGAATTAAAATAGCATGAAATAGCTTTTTAAAAAAGGAGGTGGTGGTAGTAGTGGTGGTGGTATTACTTAACCTAAGTCAAAAATTTGTATTACATAAATTTCACAGGCTTTGATCCTTGCAGATGTTTTAGAAGAGAAGTTAGTAACCAGGATCTATTCCAAGCTCTTACAGACTCTTAATGACTTCAAGGTTAACAAATGGTCAATGCCACTAAATATTTTCAAAAAGATGTCAGAATCTGCTCCAACACTTACATTTACCCTTTGGTTCTATATCAAGTGGACAGTGAGTACAGCACACTAGTACCCTGCTTGTATGTAGAAGCAGAAAGACTCTTCCTCTACATGCGAGCTGGGGTGCCCAGCTCTGAAACCTGGAAAAAACCACCACCTGAATCCAAAGCACAGGGACTGCTCTCTACTTAACAGCATCACCATTTGTTGAAGAATGTAAACATGGACCTTGGTGACCCTATACATAAACAGCTGATATGGCAGAAAGAAAAAAGGGTCCACTAACTATCCCATTTTAAAAGGTTCAGTTCCTTCCTTAAGCTAAATTATCCCAATGCATTTTTAAAAAAATAAAAGACAATTCATAACTTACATCAGCAACTATGGCAGGCTTACACAAGAAAAAGTACAACCATTGTGTTAATTTGCTCCTAAATTGGATAATACAGAGTCAAGTGCTTAGAACATTGCTTTGCCCATAGTCAGTGCTCAATTAACATGATTATTATTAACAATATTATTAGTATTTAATTAAAGGTTTGAGTATAGTCAGAAAACATTTATTATGCATCTGTTTTATATTTACCCTATGTACTGGGATAGGACCACAGCCTTGTCTATCTCAATGAAACTAAGCCATGCCATGTGGGGCCAACCAAGACGGATGGGTCATGGTGGAGAGGTCTGACAGAATGTGGTCCACTGGAGAAGGGCATGGCAAACCACTTCAGTATTCTTGCCTTGAGAACCCCATGAACAGTATGAAAAGGCAAAAAGATAGGACACAGAAAGATGAACTCCCCAGGTCAGTAAGTGCCCAATATGCTACTGGAGATCAGTGGAGAAATAACTCCAGAAAGAATGATGGGATGGAGCCAAAGCAAAAACGATACCCAGCTGTGGATGTGACTGGTGATAGAAGCAGAGTCGGATGCTGTAAAGAGCAATATTACATAGGACCCTGGAATGTTAGGTCCATGAATCAAGGCAAATTGGAAGTGGGCAAACAGGAGATGGCAAGAGTGAACATCAACATTCTAGGAATCAGCGAACTAAGATGGACTGGAATGGGTGAATTTAACTCAGATGACCTTTATATCTACCACTGTGGGCAAGAATCCCTTAGAAGAAATGGAGCAGCCATCATGATCAACAAGAGAGTCTGAAATGCAGTACTTGGATGCAATCTCAAAAACGACAGAATGATCTCTGTTCGTTTCCAAGGCAAACCATTCAATATCACAGTAATCCAAGTCTATGCCCCAACCAGTAATGCTGAAGAAGCTGAAGTTGAATGGTTCTATGAAGACCTACAAGACCTTCTAGAACTAACACCCAAAAAAGATGTCCATTTCATTATAGGGGACTGGAATGCAAAAGTAGGAAGTCAGGAAACACCTGGCGTAACAGGCAAAGTTGGCCTTGGAGTACAGAATGAAGCAGGGAAAAGGCTAATAGAGTTTTGCCAAGAGAATGCACTGGTCATAGCAAACACCCTCTTCCAACAACACAAGAGAAGACTCTACATGTGGACATCACCAGATGGTCAACACTGAAATCAGATTGATTATATTCTCTGCAGCCAAAGATGGAGAAGCTCTATACAGTCAGCAAAAACAAGACCGGGAGCAGACTGTGGCTCAGATCATGAACTGCTTGTTGCCAAATTCAGACTTAAATTGAAGAAAGTAGGGAAAACCACTAGTCCATTCAGGTATGACCTAGACCAAATCCCTATGAGTATACAGTGGAAGTGACAAATAGATTTAAGGGACTAGATCTGATAGACAGAGTGCCTGATGAACTATGGACAGAGGTTCATGACATTGTACAGGAGACAGGGATCAAGACCATCCCCATGGAAAAGAAATGCAAAAAAGCAAAATGGCTGTCTGAGGAGGCCTTACAGATAGCTGGGAAGAGAAGAGAAGCGAAAGCAAAGGAGAAAAGAAAAGATATACCCATCTGAATGCAGAGTTCCAAAGAATAGCAAGGAGAGATAAGAAAGCCTTCCTCAGCAATCAATGCAAAGAAATAGAGGAAAACAACAGATTGGGAAAGACTAGAGATCTCTTCAAGAAAATTAGAGATACCAAGGGAACATTTCATGTAAAGATGGGCTCGATAAAGGACAGAAATGGTATGGACCTAACAGAAGCAGAAGATATTAAGAAGAGGTGGCAAGAATACACAGAAGAACTGTACAAAAAAGATCTTCACAACCCAGATAATCACGATGGTGTGATCACTCACCTAGAGCCAGACATCCTGGAATGTGAAGTCAAGTGGGCCTTAGAAAGCATCACTACGAACAAAGCTAGTGGAGGTGATGGAATTCCAGTTGAGTTATTTCAAATCCTCAAAGGTGATGCTGTGAAAGTGCTGCACTCGATATGCCAGCAAATTTGGAAAACTCAGCAGTGGCCACAGGACTGGAAAAGGTCAGCTTTCATTCCAATCCCAAAGAAAGGCAATGCCAAAGAATGCTCAAACTACCGCACAATTGCACTCATCTCACATGCTAGTAAAGTAATGCTCAAAATTCTCCAAGCCAGGCTTCAGCAATACGTGAACCGCGAACTTCCAGATGTTCAAGCTGGTTTTAGAAAAGGCAGAGGAACCAGAGATCAAATTGCCAACATCCGCTGGATCATCGAAAAAGCAAGAGAGTTCCAGAGAAACATCTATTTCTGCTTTATTGACTATGCCAAAGCCTTTGACTGTGTGGATCACAATAAACTGTGGAAAATTCTGAAAGAGATGGGAATTCCAGACCATCTGACCTGTCTCTTGAGAAACCTGTATGCAGGTCAGGAAGCAACAGTTAGAACTGGACATGGAACAACAGACTGGTTCCAAAAAGGAAAAGGAGTACGTCAAGGCTGTATATTGTCATCCCGCTTATTTAACTTATATGCAGAGTACATCATGAGAAACGCTGGGCTGGAAGAAACACAAGCTGGAATCAAGATTGCCAGGAGAAATATCAATAACCTCAGATATGCAGATGACACCACCCTTATTGCAGAAAGTGAAGACGAACTAACGAGCCTCTTGAAGAAGGTGAAAGAGGAGAGTGAAAAAGTTGGCTTAAAGCTCAACATTCAGAAAACTAAGATCATGGCATCTGGTCCCATCACTTCCTGGGAAATAGATGGGGAAATAGTGGAAACAGTGTCAGACTTTACTTTTGGGGGCTCCAAAATCACCGCTGATGGTGATTGCAGCTATGAAATTAAAAGACGCTTACTCCTTGGAAGGAAGGTTATGGCCAACCTAGATAGCATATTTAAAAGCAGAGACATTACTTTGCCAACAAAAGTCCGTCTAGTCAAGGCTATGGTTTTCCCAGTGGTCATGTATGGATGTGAGAGCTGGACGGTGAAGAAAGCTGAGCGCCGAAGAATTGATGCTTTTGAACTGTGGTGTTGGAGAAGACTCTTGAGAGTCCCTTGGACTGCAAGGAGATCCAATCAATCCATCCTAAAGGAGATCAGTCCTGGGTGTTCTTTGGAAGGACTGATGTTGAAGCTGACTCCAATACTTTGGCCACCTCATGCAAAGAGTTGACTCATTGGAAAAGACCCTAATGCTGGGTAGGATTGGGGGCAGGAGGAGAAGGGGACGACAGAGGATGAGATGGTTGGATGGCATCACTGACTTGATGGACATGGGTTTGGGTGGACTCCGGGAGTTGGTGATGGACAGGGAGGCCTGGCGTGCTGCAGTTCATGGGGTCGCAAAGAGTCGGACATGACTGTGCAACTGAACTGAACTGAACTGGGATAAAAAGAATTAGAATACTATGACTATACTCTTTAAAAGCTTAAAATATATATAACTAGAAAGTTTTATGAAGTCCCAATAGAAGAAGTTGAATAACATATAGCTAAAACATGACAGTTATGCAAGATACATTATATAGCAAGAAAATGAGAGTTTCCAAGAGGGAAAAGATCATTAAAAACTAGGAAGGCTTCAAAAAGAAGGACTGGTACTGAATGTGACAGAGCTGGACAAATGAAGTACATCAGTGAGACAGTTTTGGGTAACTAAACTCTAAATTTATTGAAGTCTGCAGAAGGATGATAGCAGAAGCATCAAATTTAAAGGCAAGGATCTGAGACCTCTGTTGAAGACAGAGGAGTACCAGACCTGTGACTATATGGATTTAGGGACAGGGTGTGAGGCAATCTCCACCTACAAACCTGAAGCCAGAGCTACAGGACTAGGCTGAGTCCAGACTGACCAGTGGCACCTACAAGTGGCTCAACAGGCCAGCGTGGAGTCTAGGCAGTGCACAGCATTGGACCACCAGGACGGGAATATTTTATTCTGCGAAAGATTCAGTAGTTAAGGCTGGGAGTCAGAAAGATGCCAGTGCCTCCAGCAGCAGCAGAAAGTATCAAAACAAAACAAAACAAAAACAAACCAAAACCTGAAAAATAATGCTGTGGGGGTGGGGAAGGGTGGAAGGCATATTGGTACAACTGACTGGTACACAGCAATTACTCAGAGTGAAAGTTCATGGACAATTTATTGTATAGAAGTTGAGTTTTAGATCATAGGAAAGCATCTACTACCTTAAAGAGTGAGTTGGGGATGTGGAACCCATAATATCAAAACAGGAGAGTAGAAATCATGAGAACAAATACAATTCTCCCAACCTAGCCCAGGAAAAAAACAAAATTAAAGCTTAGAAGAGAGATGGTAAAAATATGCAGAAATCAAGAGAGAAGTTTGAAGGAATGGCCTGAATTCGAGTCAGATAAAAGAGACTAGTTGACATTTCTTCATGAGAAAACCTTTTAAGGCAGAAAAATAAAGCTTTCAGAGTATATATGCCCAACCAAATGAACAGAACAGTCCCACACTTCAAGAATTATGCCTGATTTCATGTGATAAGTTGAAGGATAATGTAGAAACAGAGGCCACATGACATAATCCTATCATAATGCATTAAATCATGACTCAGAGATTTAACCCACAGAAAGTTATTAACAGACCCTCTGTTTGCAAAACAGTACAAACATGACTTGTCACTCAAAGCAAAGATCTTTATTCCCTTCTTTCTACTTTGCTTTTAAAAATGTTGTCTGAATAAAAACTTCAATGATTTCAATATTAATTTCAGCCTACATTCAACAGTAAATAATCTCACCAGCCAATTGCTTTAAACTTTGCTTTGTTGGAATTTCTGGGATGTATTCTTTTTTTTTTTTTCTTTATACTTGGAAAGCTTTAAACTGTGAAAGCTTGGTAATAGTTGATATTATCAACTGCTTTTGTGTTTTCAAAAAGCACACTCCAAAGATCTTTGAGATAATAGCCATTCCTCCACCCTACCTGCCATTTTTTAAAAAACACTATTTCACTGCCATCATAGTTTCTGCAAAGCACAGTTTATGGGTAGTTTATCAGGTGCCCTTTGATTTTCTTTTAGTACTGAAATTTTTTAGAAATAGCCCTTTTGTATTCTAAGGCACAGCTTAAATTAGATGCTACATTTTAGATGACTCTTTCACAAATGTAAGTGCACATTTGTATGTTTGTGTATTTCTGAAAATTAATTTCTACTCAGAGAACTTAAGTGGAAAAGAATAGGCCAAAAGACATTGGTTTAAAATTTTAAAAGAAAATACAATTAATGCAGAAAAAATAAGAACATAAAAATAAAAGTGCAGAGTAAAATAAAATATAAATACAATAAATAAAATGCTACTTCATTAAAACTATGACTTAACAACAAGAAAAGAGATCAAAATTAAGGAAACTGTAGTATTAAATACAGCAGGGGTAAGAAGGAAGAAAAACAAAGCCTAGAATACGCTGTGTGTGCTAGTTGCTCAGTTGTGTCTGACTCTTTACGACACCATGGACTGTAGCCTGCCTGGCTCCTCTGTTCATGGAATTTTCTAGGCAAGAATGCTGGAGTTGTTAGGGGAAGCACACTGATTGAAACCGCCCACCCTGGCCAGGCACCATAGTAACCATCTTGTTAAGGAATAGGGAACTAATAAGCCACCACCAACCAAAAGAGTTCGGGAAAGGTCAAAAGGAGCACCGCGTGTCCGTCCACTTCCCAGAATCCCTCTTGCTAGCATCCATCTTGGCTGAGTGATGCGTGCGCCACCAGGAAAGACTCTGAATTAGAATGATTGGCCAAAGACAACCTGGAAACTAATCCCATCACCATAAAACCGGAGACTGTGAGCCAAGCGACAGAGCTGTTCTCCTGGGTTCCCTTACTCTACTGCTCTCCACCCAGGTGCCCTTTCCCAATAAAATCTCTTGCTTTGTCAGCACATGTGTCTCCTCGGACAATTCATTTCTGAGTGTTAGACAAGAGCCCAGTTTTGGGCCCTGGAAGGGGTCCCCCTTCCTGCAACAGAGTGGGTTGCCATTTCCTTATCCACGGGACCTTCCCAACCCAGGGATCGAACCCAGGTCTCCCGCATTGCAGGCAGATGCTTTCCTGTCTGAGCTACCAGCTCACCAAATAAGTAAGTTGTGACCACAGGATAATATAATAATTTGAACTTTACTTTGACCCATATATTAATCTGATGATGAACAGATGGGTCTGTTACCAAATGCCCTTTTGCGACCTGTCCTTGCACCACTGCTCTGCAGTCCCCATCTCTTCTAGTTCCCTGGATGACTCTGTTCATCCTCTAGCTGGAAGCTCAGGTGGTCCCTGACATCCCCAGGCTGGGTTAGGTTCTTCTGTGGGTTCTCAGTGCCCCATGTGTGCACTCCTTCAATACCATCCTCTGCTATAATTGCTGTGTGTTTATCTACCCTCTCCCACCTCCTTGCAGCTAACCCTGGAGGGCTGGGTCTCAACCTTTATTCATCTTTTTAGAATAATACCTGGCAAATAGCAGTTTTAAAATATATAAATTAATGATGCATGTTCTACACCATTGATGTATGGTCTGAAATATGATTTAAAATATGAAGTTATATATTAAGAAGAAATCCAGCCACTTAACAGATAAAGCAAGGCAACTTACAAGGAGAATCTGCAGGCTCAGAGCTATACAACTTTATAGTATAAGAAGGGAAATCATTATTGTGTGACAAGCATAATCATGCTTTCCATGATAAAACTAGTAACACCTGGATTTGAAAGACAAAGAAATCCAAATGGGAAGACATGAGTTAGTGTGTAAAAGCTAATTCTTGATGGGATTTAAATCATAAAGGAATAGTCTCCTCAACCTACGGAGCTCCTTTAACTCAGGCAGCTATGAATCTACACTGCAATGCTAAGGAGACATTTAATTGGGTGAAAGCTAACCTGACAGGGATGGGGTGGAGAAGGGAGAGTGCTTTTCCCTGTTTGGATGGATTCAAAACCAGAGTGTAAATACCAA
Organism: Giraffa tippelskirchi; assembly: GCF_054371585.1. Classification (NCBI taxonomy): domain Eukaryota; kingdom Metazoa; phylum Chordata; class Mammalia; order Artiodactyla; family Giraffidae; genus Giraffa; species Giraffa tippelskirchi. Next base: position 138,419,639 of record NC_137283.1, read on the forward strand.
CCACCCTGGAGCAGTCGTCTGCTGCTTTATGCTCATCTGGAATCTCTTCTTGCTTCTGTAGCTCTGCCTTTCTTTCCCTCTCAGTTCTGATCCACTTGTCAAATTGACCTTGCCTGGGGAGCAGCGGGTACAATGCATAAAAGGAAGAAATCCAGACTGCACAGCACTCCAAGCAGAGAGGAGTGGAACAGGTCACAGGTAGCCCTGTTCTCCAGGAACCTACCAGCCAGAAGGAGACCTCCCAAAGGTGGGGAACTTCAAGCGTAGGCGCAAACTTTAAACACAGAGAAATGTGGCTTGTTAACTTTCAGCAAGTCATTGAAATTTGTGTTGGAAAAACCTTGGCAGCAGAAGAAATGACCTCGCATGACCATGATGGCAAGGGAGAGAAAGAGGCCTGTGTTCAAAGAATGTAAACAATGTCAACAGACTTTTGAAAACCAGCTTCCAATGAACTTCACAAATCTGGGTTCTTGAATACAAATAATCAGAGATGGGATATGGGGCTGGGTTCTCCAATTGAAACACTATCTCTTATAAAATGCAGTAGAACTTTAGAAAAGTTATAAGTCATCCACTGTAAAGATTGTGACAACCTAAGTCAGTTCAGAGAAGGCAATGGCAACCCACTCCAGTACTCTTGCCTGGAAAATCCCACGGACAGAGAAGCCTGGTAGGCTGCAGTCCATGGGGTTGCTAAGAGTTGGACACGACTGAGCGACTTCACCTTCACTTTTCACTTTCATGGACTAGAGAAGGAAATGGCAACCCACTCCAGTGTTCTTGCCTGGAGAATCCCAGGGTCAGAGGAGCCTGGTGGGCTGCCGACTATGGGGTTGCACAGAGTCAGACATGACTGAAGCGACTTAGCAGCAGTAGCAGCAGCAAGTCAGTTCTGGTTTTAAAATATCAGACACCCTGGAAACACTGAGACACATGACATTTCATCTTTCCAAGGCACGTAAAGAAAATATCCTGTCTTAGCAAACTTAGCATAGGTGGACATTCAAGCAGAGGAGGAGCTGGTACCAATATCCTTGCTCAGTGTTCTAGAAGATGATTGCTGAGTGCTTGGATCTTGGCCTCCTGATTAGCTAGTCCCATGACCCAGCTTTCTAGCTGATCATGTGGCAAATACTGCAGTTGCTAAACTTTTGCAAGGGCCTTGGGTAACAAAAGAAAAGTCAGACATCACAGCACAGGTCTTGGGTTTTTCCTGGCAGCATACTGGTAGCATCTGTCTATAAATTCAGCAGCAGTGTTCTTTTAACGTGGAAAGCAGTGAGTGCCCTAGCACTAAACAGTCTCATAACTGGTCACATAAAAAGAACCCTATGCTTACTCTCCTGATATTTTTTAAGTTGTAAAATGTAAGCTGAGCCATCACGCCTCTCATACATACATTCCTCCAGTGTCAGGTGAAACTGTCATTACAACAAGAAACGAAAATCTCCCTAATCCTGGGCTGGACTTCATTGTGGGTGAAAATTTGGTTCTATGTTTCTATCACATACTAAAATTCTGTCTCCCAATCCATCAGCAAAACTCATAAAGGCATGCAAGAGAGCATGGCTATTATAGAAATGTCCATTTGCTCAATGTTAAGTGTCCATTATCCTAGGGGGAAAAAAAGTAACATTTCAACAACAGTGTCTTTGAAAGGGACATACCTAGCTGCTTCTCCCGCTCCTCACGCCGCTCCCTCGCGAGCCTCTGCCGGTCGTCAACACGCAGCACAGGTGGCGGGTCTGAAAAGGAGATGGGAGATGCAAGAGGAGCAGATTTTTAAAAATGATAAACACTGATAAATATCTCTTTGTCTGGTAAATCTGATGAATGAATTATTACTACATCTTACCTATAGTAACATTACAACAATTATGACCATACTTGCAGTGTTGTACTTCATTATAATTTTCCTGAGAATTTCCCATTATTTTCTTCAATTTAAAAATATTATATATGAGGTTAGATTCTAAGAGTTCTCATCACAAGGGGAAAAAATCATTTTTCGTTTTTTCTTTTTGTATCTATATAAGATGCTGGATGTTAACTAAATATATTGGCATAAATATGTCATAATACAAGTCAAGTCATTATGCTGTACACCTTAAACTTACAGTTTGATTGATGATGTATGTTAATTACATCTCAATAAGACTCAAAAAAAAAAAGAAAAAGGCACACAGCCAAAACAAATTATGTAAAAACATAACTGTGCCTTTGGCTTATTTTCATCAAACACTATTCATGAGGTTTTATGTTCCTAAACTACTGAACTTTTATTATTTTTATGTTTTAAAAAGTCTCCTGGGGCTTCCCTGGTGGCTTAGTGGTAAAGAATCTGCCTACCAATGCAGGAGACACAGGTTTGAGCCCTGGTTTGGGAGATCCCAAATGCTATGGAGTAACCAAGCCTGTGCGCCGCAACTACTGAGCCTGTGCTCTAGAGCTCAGGAGCCACAACTACTGTTCCCACGTGCTGCAACTACTGAAGCCTGTGTGCCCTAAAGTCTGTGCTCTGCAACTAGAGAGTAGTCCCTGCTCGCTGCAACTAGAGAAAAGTCAGAGCACAGCCAAATAAAAAATTAAAAAATTAAATTTAAAAAAGTCTGCTCCTTAACAACAAATAGAATCCTAAGTGAATTTATTCTACTAAATAGATGGTCAGTCACCAGCTAGACATGAAGAGCCCAGCTTTGAAATCAGACAGGCATGAAATCACTTCTGGTTCTGTCACTCTGTTAGACCCTATCTAACATCACTGTATGGATTAAATAAAATGATGCTTATAACAGCATTAGCACAGTGCCTTAGCACTTGATAAATCTCAGTAAATATCTGCATTCATTGAAGACACTAAATATCTACTGTGATCAGGCAGTGTTTTATGTGCTGAAAGGAGAGCTATTAACAAAAAAGACAGAAATCTCTGCTCAAATAAAGTTTGCTTAGGGAAAAACATATGCAAAATGTAGAGAATGGGAAAAGGGGCAATATATAGAATGTTCTGGAGAAGGAAATGGCAACCCACTCCAGTGTTCTTGCCTGGAGAATTCTATAGACAGAGGAGCCTGGTGGGCTACAATCCATGGGGTTGCACAGAGTTGGATGCAACAAAGACGACTTAGCATGCACGCACATAGAATGTCGTTGTTTTAATAGCTAAGTAGGGTCAGACTCTTTTGCGACCCCATGGACTGGAGCCTGCAGGCTCCTCTGTCCATGGGATTTCCCAGGCAAGAACACTGGAGTGGGTTGCCATTTCCTTTTCCAGGGGATCGTCCCGATCCAGGGATTGAACCCACATCTCCTGCACTGGCAGGAGGGTTCTTTACCACTGACCCACCTGGGAATGTTAGACTGAGATAAATGCTAAGGAGACAACAAAGCAACAAAACAGACTGTGAAATGGCAGGAATGGAAGGTTGGACATTTTGGATAGGTGCCAAGGGAATTCTAACTTGATGGTAGCTTTTATGTGTAAAAACTTGATGAAAATAAGGGAGCTGTCTGTGCAGACATTCCAAGAGGTGAAAAGCAACTGCAAAGGCCCTGAGGTTGCAAGTACCTAAGATGTTCAAGAAACAACATGAAGATATGAGCCACTGCAGCAGAGTGAGATCATTTAAGCGATGGGGCCAGAGGCTGGGGTCCTGGTGAGGACTTTGGATTATGCTGTGAGTGAGATGCCACTAAGGGCTTTCCAGCAGAGGTCTATACAAACACGCTCACTCTGCTGTTACTAAACAAAAACAAAAGCATAGTAATGATAACAATAATGATGGTAATAATTACCCTTAAAATCAGCATTATTTTCCTTGCTACTAAATTAACAATTTAAAATCTCATATTAAAAAGAAAAACCTACTGGAATAATACTTTAGAGACAACATAGTAGTACTTCAACAGATTTAAAGGCCTTGCACCCCAAATGCCTCCTAAATGTTACAGGATTTGTACATTTAAGAGAAATAAAACTGTATGAAAGTGCATTAGAAGCTGCATAAACCTGGTAGTGGGGTCACAGGCAGGACCAGCAGATGATATTTTGTGGTTTTCCTTTACTTTAAGGCATTTTTTTTTTAATTGATAATATGAACCCCTAACTAGCTCATATTCATTATGATAATTATTCCCCCCATTTGCTAATCATTTATGAGGTTTCAAATATTTTTTATGTAGAAAAATATGGCCTTTGGTCCCAAAAGGTTTTCTTCTGACACTAGAAAAGAGGCACGTAGACCTCCCTTAGGCACTTGGTTAAGGGTCACAGACGGGAGCTTTGCTGTCGTTTGTTTTTGGAAATGATAGCCCTATCGAAATGATATTTTGAAGAAAAAAATGATCTAAGAACACAAGCCAAAATGAAGTTAGAAGCAAGACTTCTAGCAATTACTTATTGCTTAAAAAAAGTCCTTTAATAGTGAGGTTTTACTCCCTTATGAAACTTTGCACTTATTATGAAACTTGAAAAACAACTTTATTTATAAAAGTTACATGGGCACATTATAGAAAGTCTATAAATAGAGTCTATGAAGTAACATTCTGTTCATGGAATACGGAGTATGTGACATTGCTACAAATTTCACACAAATTTTGACAGAAATTTTCAATAACAACATAGTCATCCTCACCTATCCTCTTCCACCCCAACCAACCCTGAGAGCCCCAAGTCAATACCTGGTGTTCCTGCAGTCATGAGGCAACACTCAATTATGCAGTGGAACATTTGCCTTTCAGATACATAAAGAAAGGGCACAGTTTACCTCTGATTTCTATGATATCACTCCATATGAAAATTACACTCTTCACATGTAATAAACTGTATCCTGTCTGGTAACACCAGTACCCTAAAAACCACATTGTATTTAGCACTATAAAGATATATCAATAAACACTATAAATAAGGCCAAAGCTTTATGAGTTCAATAATTCTCCCTGGCCACATTTATCGCTTCAGCACTGATCTCAACCATTATTTATTTAGAATTCGATTTGAGGAAGTAAAGAACAAATGCAACACATTTCTGAAATATAACGTGCATAGTGACTATCATATGCTAGATGATTTTGGTTGGTTTCGGGACCTGGCACTAAAAAACACTGTAGAGTGAAAAAGGTATTCAGTTTGAATTCTGTTTCCATTCTTCTGGTCACATTAATAAGAAGGTCACTTTGGTACCAGGATGTTAATAAACACTCTGTGGCAGATTAAAGATGACTGTGAATATGGGTAGGGAGGAGCAGAGCTTGTCAGTTTTGTTCATTGCTATATTCCCAAAGCCTAGGACTATACCTGGCAGAAAGGAGGGCATTCAATATATATTTATTAAATGAATGAAAGAACAAATGAGCCAGTAACCTTGGCTAACGTTTGGAGCCTACACACTCTAAATGTTAATGGAATTAACATTCACTATGAGTGCAAACTCATACCAAACTTGTATTTGACAATAGACTTTTAAAAAGGTGTTAGTAAATACTGTGATTACAATTCTAAGGTTTAATAACTAAAAACTGATAAAAATGACCTTTAAAGGTAGGATTTCAGAAAAAAAATACAACTGAATAATTGCAAGTAAATAGCGAATTTTCTGAAATTCTTTTTCTCCATCTCATTTCTATCCTCATACTACTTTTTTTCTGGAACAAAATGAAGGTATAGAAAATAGTTTGACATCATGAACATTTCACACAGTTTCCCAATAAATCTAACACTGTTAGAATAGAATTAAGTTAGTTAATTCTTAGAAGGAAAAGTTTTTAAGAGAAATAGGATTTCAGTGGAGACACACTTGCAGCTCCACTCTGCATCCAACCTTCTACCTGTGATAACTGAAAAGCAGAGGGACCACCCAAACCCGGGTACTTGTGAGAGTGAAAGGGCATGCTGGTAATAGCCTGTGGTTACATGTGAAAGCATGTACAATCCTGAATAAACTGGAACTAAAGAGTGACCCTCAAAGATCAAGAAAAATAAACTCACTGTGACAAGCCTTTTTATAAGAACTCACTATACCTTGACTCCTATCTGAACAACTACTGTCAGGATATTTGCATTTGGTTACGGCAATACTCAAAATATCCCCCAAAGAGCAGGTACTTCTTTTCAAGTTCCTGAAGTAAGAAAATCAAAAAAATGCTTTAGACAGACGTTCCCATGACTCATATCCCATAAAATCAAAAGGTTTTACTCAAGCCTATAACTCCAACATGGAACCTCTGATATCTTCAGAGATACTCAGGAAAATAACATGGTGGTTTAAAAATAAGAATCTTTGATATATCTGTGCTTATGTGTATATACAAGAAAGCAGACACAAGGATACTTAAAAGACACAATCTGAAATGAAATGTCTCCTCACTGAACTTGACTCTAGCAATATAAATCAAATAGTTCAATGAAGAGACAGTCAATTGGGGTAGAAAAGATTTTTCTTTTGGCCTCTATATTTCTATGCACTCTGCATATCTCTCTTCTCACAATGGAAATACTATATTAGAATGATCTATTCATATACTGATTTTTTTCTACTACACTTGTCAGCTAGAGAGTAGGATTATGTCTTTCAATAATATATTCCTAGTACCTATACAGTGCTATTACCAGATGAATAAACAAATTATCAGGATATAAAAGTATAAATTGCACAGTAAAGAATGGGAGGAATTAGAAATGATGGTTGATGGAGAGAATAAGGGAAAATCAGTATAAACCATTTAGCTATGTTCAATTCTCACGATAAAACAAAGGGGATTTTCATGCTAAACAGCTTCTACTTCTATAAGGATGCCCACTGGAGTACAGGGAATGAAAGTCCATTAGAATAAGCCCTGTGAGGACAGCAACCCTGTTGCTTTCTCACAAGGTATCTCTCACAGTCCCCAACATTGGGCAATTACTCAAGAAACATTAGATGTTGGCTGGGCTTTGGGTGGATATATGGGTGGACCAATGAATGAAAATGTAAACTGACTAAATGGGAAAAATCTCAGCCTGTGAATTAAAACTCCACTGAAACCACACATCATTTGCTACTAATGGTAGCAAATGCAATACTTGCAATTGTACCTGTTATACATCATCTGAATAGCAAGGCAGACTTATCTGCTCTGTTCAAGACCTCCTCCACATAGGAAAAAAGGCCCCACAAAATTAGGTGGGACAGGGAATGTTTTCTATGGGGCTAGATAGAGTTATTTTCATCTTTAGTCCCACGGATTGACTGTTCTTAAGTGCCTCTGGCCTTGGATGCAGCATGAAGTAGTCTTCCAAGAACCTCAAGGGGTGTTCGGTTTGCCTTTTCCTTCCTTTGGCTATCTCTGGTCATCATACTGTAAGTTAGTCTCTCCCAAAGACCATATCATGGCTGCTAGATACCCAGAAGCTACTGCATTGTCTACTCCATTGTTTGTAGTTTGTTTACAGAGTGTTTGCTTCTTTGTATCACTGAATGGAACAGACCATGAATCACAGGCTATTAAATGAAATTACTGTGTAGGTGTACAATCATTGCAGGCAACAGTGAACAAAAATGTAATTCTATACCAGCATTGCTGTGTGTAATGATTTCCTTAAGTGGGTTTTGAAAAAGTCACAAAAGAGATATGCACTAATGCTGGGCATACAGGTACAAAAAAACTGTGTCATTTCTATCATTTCAGGCAGAATGGAAAAATTATTACCTCTAGTACACTGCTTGACAGTAAACAGTGCATTCACAGATACCATCTTGCCTGTCAAAATGATTCTGAGAGGTGAGTAGGGCTTAGCTTTGAATCTCCATTTTAAAGATAGAAAATCAGGGTGTGAGAGGTTTTCTGACTTATAGAAATCCATCTAAATGTGTGTTTTGGTGGCAGGACTGAAACCAAGCTCTCCTAAATTCTAGCAGGCCTAAGACCTTTGGGATTACCCTCCTTTTTCCACAGCAAAGGCAATGCATAGTACCTGGTTTATTTCCTGAGTGGTTGCTATTTTGTCCTGAAGTAGTAGTGGAGGGCCGGTGAGAGGCAGAGGTTTTCTTATCTTGTAGTTTGTTGCCATCAGGCGCTACACAGATGAGATAAAAGAGAAAAGACATATTTAGTTTCTCAAAATTTATTCAGGAACATTCACATATTCAAAATTTGCTGTCAACCTTTGTATCAAGTACCAGGCTAGACTCAGGAAATACAAAGATTAAGCAGCTGATAACTCCTACCCTCAATGAGCATACCATTTAGTGGGAAGAACACACCCAAGAATCAATAGTCTCAAATCAACTGACCAACCCTACAGCAGTGGCGTCTTCAGGGTCCATGAAGTTGTTCACCCTGGCTGTTCCAGTTTATACAGAAAGCAACCATGAAGAAATAAGACTGGAACAAGAGCGTCTGATATTTGTTCTTACAAAGGTCATGCGTTAGGAACCAAAAAATTCTAAGAACATAACCAAGCAGGTCACCAAAAGGGAACCGGGGATATAATTTACTAGGATTCTGGAAAAGCCTCTAACAAATGTTCAGTAACAAAGATCATTCAAGAGACTAAGGGAAAGGTATTCTAGGAAGCAACCAAAGGGCAGAAATATCAGGCAACTCCCTGGTTATACAAAGCATAAAGTCCTTCAGGTAAATTGCTCTTTACACATTTTACTTTAACAACATATTTTTCAAAACATATTTAAAGTATTTTGCTGCTTCTCATAAATAGTGTCAAAAACCAAACTCTTGATTTTCCCTGCCTCCTACTATCTGCCTGAAAATCTGTTCCACCCATAGTCTTCCCCATCCATTCAAGCAATTCCATTCTTCCAGTAGATTAGGCCTGGAGCCGTGGAATCAGCATTGACTTCTCTCCTCCAGTCACTCCCCATATTTGATTCAGTAGTAAGTTCGCTCTGTTGGCTAAGTTCTGTTGGCTCTACCTTAAAAAATCATCACCTCTATGACTACCTTTCTGCTCCTCTCTTCCCTGTGTGACTGGAATGTCCTCTTAACCAGTCTACCAGATCCTACCACTGATCTTCAGTCGCTGCTCATCTCAGCAGCCAGAGTGACCCCATGAAATCATAAGTCATGTCACTCCTCTAACAGCCACCATCCCACTGAGAGAAAAATTCAAGGGCTGTCCACGGCCTACAGGGTACTATATGGTTTGGCCTTTACCCTGTACCACTTGACCTCTTAATTACTCTGCTCAGATCTTACATACTGACTTCGTCCATCTCATGGACATACCTGAAATGAGTGTACCTGAAATGTTCTTCCCCCAGGTGTTAACACGGGTCTGTCCGTCACTTCCACTGAGTCTCTGCTCAAATGTGATATTAGAGTCCTCTTGATCTGTCTAAAATAGCACCTGCGTCACTCATCTCTCCTCCTTACTCTGCCTTGTTTGTAGCCCTCATCCCCTGACACCCTGCACGTTTATTATCTCCTCCACTAGGCTGAGGGAAATGGAGAATAACTAGAAAATGAGATTCACTTGTTCAGGGTTTCTGAACCTGAAAGAATGTGACAGTTATACTTCAGGAAGACTAAATTTAAAAATGGTACCCCAGATACACTTTAAAAAGTTATTCAATTTGGTAAACCTTTACCTTTGAGCTCTGAACAAAGAATATACCAAATGTTTATGGATGCCCCTCAATTACATACGGTATTAGCTAGCATAGGAAACCACAGACTGAACAGCAGAAAGCATCCTATGCCATATTTTTAACACTGTTTAACTGCCCAGTTTCAAACAATTTGTTGGCTTTAAATAACAGGTTCAAACATAAACACTGGTTGCTATAACACTCTCATCCCACTTGCCAAAAACAAGTTGCCAGTTATCACTCTGTGGCAGGTAAAGGCCACACTAGTTCGTATTGGCCTACAGCCTCACAATTTTAGAGGTAGTCCCTAAAGACCAAAAATTGACTTACTTGGAACTCTGGTGCTCAATATGGATAGACCAACTTTCTCCCATCTTTTGCAAGGTATTCTCAAAACTGCTTATAAAGAAGATGAACAGAAAGGAGTGCACACAGATTGAGAATACTCTGATTATTTTCTTTTTATTATACAGCCACCTCTAGCACATAGCAAACAAAGCCTTAAGTAGTAAGCTGTTTAAGCGAGCTTCTATTTATCATTTTCACTTAAATGAAAGATAATTAGGACTATTTGTTTAGACTATTTCATATGCATTCATTTCTTTCTTACCTTAGCATATTTGACATAATTTAATCTGTCTCTGTTGATTATCTGCAATGACCCCAGGCCTGGACGACAGATATCAATCGTAGCTAAATATTACGTTACAGTAGACCATGGAGGAGATTCAAAAGAAGACATTCAGTGCAAGTGACTTTTCCAAATAATTCCTGGGTAATCCCTCTCCCCCCTTTTTTTGGTTGTAATTTGCTTTGTCTTGAAATTCAAATGTAAAATATAAATTTCAATTAAACTGTAAGTCTGGAGGTCTGGTTACCTGAATTCCAATTTACCTATCAATATATCTGATTTTTATTAGACCCAGTCGAGTTGGATCTATCTGCCCACTTTCTTATCATCTGGATCTCAGGAATTCATTTCTATCACAAAATCCTTCTGAGTCCTATTCATAACAAATTTAAAATTGATCTTAAAATGTGTTATGTTCATATAAAACTGATGGGCTAAATTTAGTAAAATAAAGGTAAATTTGAAAGCCAGTCTGTTTAAGCCAAGATTATGTGTGTGTGCTTAGTCGCTCAGCTGTGTTTGACTCTTTGTGATCTCATGAACTGTGGCCCGCCAGGTTCCTCTGTCCATGGAATTCTCCAGGTCAGAATATTGGAGTGGGTAGCCATTCCCTTCTCCGGGAGATGTTCCTGGCTCAGGGATTGAACTGGTGTCTCTCGTGTCTCCTGCATCGCAGGCAGATTCTTTTTATCATCTGAGCCACCAGAGAAGCCACTGTGAGCCCTGCTACTTACTAGCTGAGTGACTGTCAGAGTTTCTTGACTTCTCTGAGTAGGTAATATGAGGGTGAAATGGCCTAACTCAGAGGGTCATTGGGAGGATTAGTTGAAAAGATCTGTGTTAAGAATCTATTATAGAACATGGCCCACAGGAGGTGTTTAGCAAACATTCAGCCCTCCTTCCCTCAACATTTATGCTCTTCCTCAAGGTCCTGGGCCTCCCACACTCCCAGGTGTAGAGCTGTGTGTTGAGGTTGTAGTGGAGGTGGTGTGCACTCTGGAGTCAGCTGACCTGGCTCTGCCAGTTATGAGCTGTGAACCCACAGCACGTCACTCAACCTCTCAGTCATAATTTCCCCATCTGCAGTGCAGGAAAACTTTCAGTGTTGCAAAAATTAAATGAGACTGCCGGGCCCACTGCAAGGCTCAATAAAAAGTGGCAGGTATTTTTGGCTCTCCCCCTAGTCCTACACTAATGTGGGAAAGCAGGTTTCTAGTTCGTTCCTCTGGGCTTTGCTTGCTTAATGCTAACAGGGAAAGCAAACTTATGTCAAGTTGGTGACAGCAGTCCTAGGGAGCAGAGCCTGGCTCTGCTGTTGGCTTCAGAGGTTTGCAGCTCAGCTACAATCACACCTCCTGGGGGCTACAGGAAGGTAGGACTTAGAGTACAGTTTCCAGTTTCCTGACTTAATCATCGGTCTTTCCGGGGCTTAGAGAGATGACAGTTTTCTGAGATGTAATACCTTTCAAGTTGCCAAAAGTAAGGCTAAATCTTCAAAAAAGAAAAAAAACTCACTTTTATTAGCAGGAAAATAGTAGCTTCTAAGAGGGTTGTTTTTTTTTTTTTCAAACAAATGGCAGGGAATTTTGCTGTTTGAGAACAGAATGAAAATAGGAATTTATCCATTTTAAGATTTCCAACATTTAAAAATCTGGAAATCCTGGGCAACTAGTAGGTAGGATCACATACACCTTTTTAAAAATTACCATTAAAATTCCAGTTTTAAAATGACCCAGATGACATTTCCAGTATTATTTATTTGAATCTCTTTCATTTTTCAGAAAAGAAAATTGAGCCATATACTATGATGCTCAATAAGACTTTGCTAGCCTTATAAAATTTTTATTGATCTTCCTGCTAGCTTGAAAGCTTTATTCCATTAGCATCACATGTAAATGTGTTAAAGAGAAGAGGAAGGATGGAGAGAAGCACCCTTGTGGTCTGAGACTGTCTCTAAATCACTCTGCAATAGAAGATGCAGGCAGCAGACCTTCGGAGCTTTCATTTAGTAAAAAATTCTGCAGCTTCAGGAAGTGCCACAAATGTGTGTCTACAATCGACCTCCTCTATGATTCACTATTAATACACTCCTTGCAATGTCTTTCCATGAAGGTCATGGGGTTCTTACTGCTTTGTGTCTATGTTTGGCTGTAGGGTCTGGTTGAAGTGCCTTCTCTCATGTGATGAAGATAACTGGTCCAACAAATGCTTAATTTAGTCAAAATGTTTACTCTTATAAGACATTTATGACTACAACTTTAGGGACCATGTGAGCTTAAGCTCATTCAATCACAGGTGGTCTTAACCCCCATAAAAATAATGTATTTCTGTCACTGTTTTAAATCAAGCATGGCATATGGGCTGGGAAACAGCAAAACTTAATGCCCTGCTCAGTATGGGTTGGACATTATGGAATCCAGTCCCCAGGCTACACACATACCTTTGGGGGAGTAAACCAGAAGACAGAACTAGAGGCTGAACTGCACACAATTGTTTTTTTTTGTAGTAAAAAATGGCTGAATGTTGCAACTTCTTATGTCTCATAGCTTCATTCTACCTGGGCAGAAAGAAAGTTAACATTCCAGGCTTGCTAGTGTGTCCTTGGAAAGGTCTGATTTTGCTTTATGTCTTCTTGCTACGATAAATCTTAGGCACAAGTATGACTATATATTAAGTTCTGCGTCCTTCTCAGTGAATCACAGAACCTGAATCACAAATAGCTTCTATGAAAATCTGACTACAGAATACAACTACGGCAACTAAAGAACATTGCTGGTTTAAAATCACAATATCTAAAGATTAAAGAGGACTCTCAGGAGATTCTCGGGTAATTCAAAGTGTTTCACTTAAAATGTTCTACTGTATGAAATTCTTTAGCTTATTTACTTGACAGTTAACATCTATTCTAAAAGAGCTGCCAGGAATATTGTAACATATAAGTCATTGCTATTAAATGTTTTATCCAACATTATTTATAAAACTTGCATTAGAATAAGAAAGTCATAATGCAATCTCATAACTTCTAATGACTTTTCTGATTATTCCACATGGAGAGCTTTTCAGTTTAAATTCCTCCTAATTGTTTGCGAAGTTGGGGAGGAATGATCAAAGCTCGTGGGAGTCAGCACTAGACAAACCCAGGTTTAATTTTCTACTTTATTTCAGTTTTCTTCACATTTATTCAGTTGATACCCTACTCCATGGGACACCTTGTGCTCAGTATTGGGAAAATCTTAAGTGAACAATACATCTTTTCTACAACTTTTTCCTTTTCCAGACCTCTAATTCTAGGGAGCTTTTGATTTCCCCCAGTAATTCCTCTCCTTGCAGAAATATTCTCCCCCATTATGGTCTAAAGCACAATCTTTTTTTTTTTTTTTTATAAATTTATTTATTTTAGTTGGGGGCTAATTACTTTACAATATTGTAATAGTTTTTGCCATACATTGACATGAATCAGCCATGGGTTTACATGTGTTCCCCTTCCCGGACCCCCCACCCACCTCCCTCCCCATCCCATCCTTCTGGATCATCCCATTGCCCCGGCCCTGAGCCCTTGTCACATGCATCGAACATGGAATGGTGCTCTGTTTCACATATGACAATACACATGTCTCAATGCCATTCTCCCAGAACGTCCCACCCTCACCTTCTCCCTCAGAGTCCATAAAATTGTTCCATGCATCTGTGTCTCTTATTCTGTCTCGCTTATAGGGTTATCGTTACCATCTTTCAAATTCCATATATATGCATTAGTATACTGTATTGTTGTTTTTCTTTCTGGCTTACTTCACTCTGTATAATGGGCTCCAGTTTCATCCATCTCAGTAGAACCGATTCAAATGTATTTTTTTAATGGCTGAGTAATATTCCATTGTGTATATGTACCACAGCTTCCTTATCCATTCGTCTGCTGATGGACATCTAGGTTGCTTCCATGTCCTGGCTATTGTAAACAGTGCTGCGATGAACATTGGGGTACACGCGTCTCTTTCAATTCTGGTTTCCTCGGTGTATATGCCCAGCAGTGGGATTGCTGGGTCATATGGCAGTTCTATTCCCAGTTTTTTAAGGAATCTCCACACTGTTCTCCATAGTGGCTGTACTAGTTTGCATTCCCACCAACAGTGTAAGAGGGTTCCCTTTTCTCCACACCCTCTCCAGCATTTACTGCTTGTAGACTTTTGGATAGCAGCCATTCTGACTGGTGTGAAATGATACCTCATTGTGGTTTTGATTTGCATTTCTCTAATAATGAGTGATGTTGAGCATCTTTTCATGTGTTTGTTAGCCATCTGTATGTCTTCTTTGGAGAAATGTCTGTTTAGTTCTTTGGCCCATTTTTTGATCGGGTCGTTTATTTTTCGGGAATACAGCTGCAGAAGTTGCTTGTATATTTTTGAGATTAATTGTTTGTCTGTTGCTTCATTTGCTATTATTTTCTCCCATTCTGAAGGCTGTCTTTTCACCTTGTTTATAGTTTCCTTTGTTGTGCAAAAGCTTTTAATTTTAATTAGGTCCCATTTGTTTATTTTTGCTTTTATTTCCAATATTCTGGGAGGTGGGTCATGGAGGATCCTGCTGTGATTTATGTCGGAGAGTGTTTTGCCTATGTTTTCCTCTAGGAGTTTTATTGTTTCCGGTCTTACGTTTAGATCTTTAATCCATTTTGAGTTTATTTTTGTGTACGGTGTTAGGAAGTGTTCTAGTTTCATTCTTTTACAAGTGGTTGACCAGTTTTCCCAGCACCACTTGTTAAAGAGATTGTCTTTTCTCCATTGTATATTCTTGCCTCCTTTGTCGAAGATAAGGTGTCCATATGTGCGTGGGTTTATCTCTGGGCTTTCTATTTTGTTCCATTGATCTATATTTCTATTTTTGTGCCAATACCATACTGTCTTGATGACTGTGGCTTTGTAGTAGAGCCTGAAGTCAGGCAGCTTGATTCCTCCAGTTCCATTCTTCTTCCTCAAGATTGCTTTGGCTATTCGAGGTTTCTTATATTTCCATACAAATTGTGAGATGATTTGTTCTAGTTCTGTGAAAAATACCATTGGTAGCTTGATAGGGATTGCATTGAATCTGTAGATTACTTTGGGTAGAACACTCATTTTCACTATATTAATTCTTCCAATCCATGAACATGGTATATTTCTCCATCTGTTTGTGTCCTCTTTGATTTCTTTCATCAGTGTTTTATAGTTTTCTATATATAAGTCTTTTGTTTCTTTAGGTAGATATATTCCTAAGTATTTTATTCTTTTTGATGCAGTGGTGAATGGTATTGTTTCCTTAATTTCTCTTTCTGTTTTCTCAATATTGGAGTATAGGAATGCAAGGGATTTCTGTGTGTTAATTTTATATCCTGCAACTTTACTATATTCATTGATCAACTCTAGTAATTTTCTAGTAGAGTCTTTAGGGTTTTCTATGTAGAGGATCATGTCATCTGCAAACAGTGAGAGTTTTACTTCTTCTTTTCCTATCTGTATTCCTTTTATTTCTTTTTCAGCTCTGATTGCTGTGGCCAAAACTTCCAAAACTATGTTGAATAGTAGTGGTGAAAGTGGGCACCCTTGCCTTGTTCCTGACTTTAGGGGAAATGCTTTCAATTTTTCACCATTGAGGATAATGTTTGCTGTGGGTTTGTCATATATAGCTTCTAAAGCACAATCTTGACCTCAGTCATTTTCCAGTCTGGATTTATAAATATGCTTTGCATTTATAAACAGTCTTCCACCCCTACGGAATATATGCTCATGTATCTCTGCTATCACTTGAAACTATGTCAAAAGTTGAACTAACCATGCTCACAAAATGAGCCAACCCGGTCTCCTTGTTACTGTCAATGGAACTACTGTATTTCTAGGCTCAGAAATGCTACATAATGTTTTCAGTAAAAATTTAGACACTCCTATGGGCTGGCCACTGTGCCATGAACTAAGAATACAAAGACTTTAGGACCTAGCATCATGACATCGTATATGAGGTGGTGATCAAGACCATCCCCAAGAAAAAGAAATGCAAAAAGGAAAAATGGTTGTCTGAGGAGGTCTTCCAGATAGCTGAGAAAATAAGAGAAGTGAAAGGCAAAGGAGAAAAGGAAAGATAGACCCATCAGAATGCAGAGTTCCAAAGAATAGCAAGGAGAGATAAAAATGCCTTCCTCAGTGATCAATGCAAAGAAATAGAGGAAAACAATAGAATGGGAAAGACTAGAGATCTCTTCAAGAAAATTAGAGATACCAAGGGAACATTTCATGCAAAGATGGGCTCAATAAAGGACAGAAACAATATGGACCTAACAAAAGCAGAAGATATTAAGAAGAGGTGGCAAGAATACACAGAAGAATTATACAAAAAAGGTCTTAATGATTCAGATAACCACAACAGTGTGATCCCTCACCTACAGCCACACATCCTGGAGTGTGAAGTCAAGTGGGCCTTAGGAAGCATCACTACAAACAAAGTTGGGGAGGTGATGGAATTCCAGCTGAGCTATTTCAAATTCTCAAAGATGATGCTGTGAAAGTGCTGCACTCAATATGCCAGCAAATTTGGAAAACTCAGCAGTGGCTACAAGACTGGAAAAGGTCAGTTTTCATTCCAATCTCAAAGAAAGGGAATGCCAAAGAATGTTCAAACTACTGCATCACTGCACTCATCTCACGTGCTAGCAAAGTAATGCTCAAAATTCTCCAAGCCAGGCTTCAACAGTAAGTAACCGAGAACTTCCAGATAGTCAAGCTGGATTAGGAAAGGCAGAGGAACCAGAGATCAAATTGCCAACATCTGCTGGATCATCAAAAAAGCAAGAGAGTTCCAGAAAAACATCTACTTCTGCTTTATGGACTAAGCCAAAGCCTTTGACTGTGTGGATCACAATAAACTTTGGAAAATTCTCCAAGAGATGGGAATACCAGACAACCTTACCTCCCTCCTGAGAAATCTGTATGCAGGTCAGGAAGCAACAGTTAGAACTGGACATGGAACAACAGACTGGTTCCAAATAGGAAAAGCAGTACATCAAGGCTGTATATTGTCACCCTGCTTATTTAACTTATATGCAGAGTACATCATGCAAAATGCCGGTCTGGATGAAGCACCAGCTGGAAACAAGATTGCTGGGAGAAATATCAATAACCTCAGATATGCAGATGATACCACCCTTATGGCAGAAAGAGAAGAACTAAAGAGCCTCTTGATGAAAGTGAAAAAGGATAGTGAAAAAGCTGGCTTAAAACTCAATATTCAAAAAACAAAGATCATGGCATCCGGTCCCATCACTTCAAGGCAAATAGATGGGGAAACAATGGAAACAGTGACAGACATTATTTTCTTGGGCTCCAAAATCACTGCAGATGGTGACTCCAGCCATGAAATTAAAAGATGCTTGCTCCTTGGAAGAAAAGCTATGACACACCTAGACAGCATATTAAAAAACAGAGGCATTACTTTGCCAACCAAGGTCCATCTAGTCAAAGTTATGGTTTTTCCAGTAGTCATGTACGGATGTGCGAGTTGGACCATAAAGAAAGCTGAGCGCCAAAGAATTGATGCTTTTGAACTGTGGTGTTGAAGACGACTCTTGAGAGCCCCTTGGACTGCAAACTGAATATTCATTGCAAAGACTGAGGCTGAAGCTGAAGCTCCAATACTTTGGCCACCTGATACGAAGAGCTGACTCATTAGAAAAGACCCTGATGCTGGGAAAGGTTGAAGGCTGGACAAGAAGGGGATGACAGAGGATGAGATAGGTGGATGGCATCACTGACTGAATGGACATGAGTTTGAGCAAGCTCTGGGAGTTGGTGATGGACAGGGAAGCCTGGCATGCTGCAGTCCATGGGGTCGCAAAGTTAGACGTAACTGAGCATCTGAACTGAACTGAGGACATAGCATCTACCTGCAAGATCCTCATTGTCCTTTGGTGGAGACAATATGCAAACATAGGCATTTACAACAACAGACCAAATCAGTTTTCAAAAATCAATACACTACAGAGGACTAGTAACCAAATGTGACACAGTGTTATAGGGATTCAGAGATGGGAGACCATGATAAAAGGGGTAGTAGAGATGGGAACGTTACTGAATAAAGATTTTGATGAATGGAGAGAATATGGATACGTGAGGGGGATGCCGAGAATCCTCCTGGCTGGGGCATGGCATGTGCAAAACTACCGAGGCACACAAATGAGAGTGCATCAAGGAACTGTCCAGTCAGAACAGGAGGTGTAGGAAGGCAGACAGGTGAAAATAAGACAAACAGCCCGAGGCCAACGCCTCCTCAGATTCCAAGAGTTTGGAATTTGTGATGAAGGCAATGGGAAATCACAAGAGTGCCAGATGGCACTTCTAGCTGTGAACTAGTCTAGCTCCAGCAGATTCCGAGTAAATGAAAGGTAAGACCCCACAAGCCCACTGGAAATGCATTCAAAACGGTGATCATCTTAATAAAAAGGAAATCCGACTAAAACCACATCTGAAGAACTCCACTCTCTGCACAATGATTATGCAGATTTTCCCACTTTCCCTTAACCTGTACCAAGAGATGATTATTTAACCACTAAGGGAGAAAAGTGACACGAGTGACTGTGTTTTGAAACTTCTGTCTGTAGCTGACGCATCAGGGAGCCAAGGACGAGCAGAGTCAGTGTGGCTGTCCTCGTGGGAGCCAGGGCAGAGAGGCAGCACCGCACAGGGACCCTGCGTAGGTGGCTCCAGGGCTCCTCGGCTTCAGATCCTGCAGGAAATGGAGACCCAGCCACAAACTCCAGGAAGCAAGAGCAGTGAGCAGGAAGAGGAAATAGAGAATGGAGGAACAGTGCCTGGCTGGGAAACAAGTGGGGTGTTTTTGAAGGTGATACACAGGCAGGTGATGGAGGTAGGTGCTGATGAGTATTTTTACTCTTTCATAGGCAAACCTAGGAAGCAGTCACTTCACTATGCACACTTACAGGTACTGAACCATGGCAACATATGTAACTAGAGATGCTGAGAAACAGCGCAGAGTCTGATTTACCCTTCTGCACCAGAACAGACCCACTTTGTCACATGGTGTGACATCTGGTCACGTTTAAACTGACGCAACAATAAGAACAATGAACCATTTATTCAGCACTCTTGCTCATTTCTTGTTGCAAAAACAAATGCAATTAAATGAGAATATTTGAAGATACTGTGCATCTAGGACATACACTGCATCCTCCTTATTCATATTGACAGAAATGACTCAATTAAGACTTTTTTTGTTGTTGTTGTATTTCACATATTCCAAATAGAACAAAAACTAATGACTTGGCAGCCCCACTAGACTACATTAGAGGCTTGTAAGACCCTGTGGAGGTTTTAAAATTTAGAGGGAGCTTATCCCAGCAACAACGAATAGTGACTGAAAGTCCCTTTCTGATAACTTCATTTCTTCATAATGAAAAAAAAATTATGAGTTATGGAAAATGATATTCATCCAAAAAACAAAGAAGTCTGTCCAATACTGAGATAGTACAAATCCAATGTAGAGACACTGATTTTACAAATATCAATATAAACCAAACACTGTGTGAAGTTATGTGATGCATGGGAACAGAATCCACCAAAAACATCACTCATCTACAAAACTGACAGTAAGGTATGAAGAATGGAACAGACACATGTTGGTGTTTATTAACAGTTTGTAATCAATCAAGTTCTAGAAAGAAACTGAAGCAGTTGCACTGAAGTGTCGTCTACAATAAGATAAAATGTCAACATAACCTTTTCTATAAAAATCCATTTTGTTTGCCAAAGTACACAATAGGAAAGATCTAAATATTATTTAAATAATTGCAACAGATAATTCTACCAAGTTACCAAGATATTTTTAAGGGATAAGGAGTAAGCTACTTGTTTACCCGAAAGAGTTGATGTCTAATCACAGACATCATACTTAAATTCCCAAGTGGCTCAGTGGTAAAGAATCCATCTACCAAGCAGGAGATGCAGGCTTGATCCCTGGGCCAGGAAGATCCCCTGGAGGAGGAGATGGCAACCCACTCCAGTATTCTTGCCTGGGAAATCCCACAGACAGAGGAGCCTGGCGGGCTACATTTCATGGGGTTGCAAAGAGTCAGAAATGACTGAGCAACTGAACACACACACAGACATCATGTTCTGACCTTGAAGAACCATAGATGCTCTCCAAGCAAGGGGAGTGACAGGCTAATTTAGTCTTTGATACTTGGCCAGGTGCTTTCAGAACTACGATAATTTCTACCCGACTTGAGGAACCTGAGGGCAAGGATGGGGCCTTCATCTTGATCAGCTCCGTACCTTTAGTATTTAGCCCACCATTTGGCATATAGGCGACACTGCATAAACGCCTGAAGAAGAAAACAAGAGAGTAAGAAATTGTAGATAGTGTACCCCAAACAAACTGTGGCAAAAGCCCAAGAAGAGAAAGTATTAATGACAAGTAAAAAGAAAGTATACATTTGCTCACTTTTTGATGGCGGCTAAGATGGTGAAAAAGTGAAAGTCACTTAGTCTATTTGACTCTTTGAGACTTCTCCTGGCCAGAATACTGGAGTGGGTAGCCATTGCCTTCTCCAGGGGATCTTCCCAACCCAGGGATCGAACCCAGGTCTCCCGTATCACAGGCAGATTCTTTACCAGCTGAGCCACAAGGGAAGCCCAAGAACACTGGAGTGGGTAGCCTATTCCTTCTCCTGCAGATATGGTAGAAAAAAGGTGACCAAAAGAACTGTCAGATCACAGTTACATCACTCCGTGTCAGAAAACAAAAACTAACGTAATTCTAGGATGGTGCTAACAATGTGTCAGGCAAGACTCAAAAATCAAAGGACTGTTTTGGCAGCCACATAATAGAAAGGTTTGCTCAGTACCACTTATAGTGAGGGCTTCCCTTGTGGCTCAGCTGGTAAAGCATCCACCTGCAATGCTGGAGACCTGGGTTTGATCCCTGGGTTGGGAAGATCTCCTGGAGAAGGCAAATGCTACCCACTAGAGTAGTCTGGCCTGGAGAATTCCATGGACTGTACAGCCCATGGGGTCACACAGAGCTGGACATGACTGAGCGACTTTCACTTAAATGGCAACCCACTCCAGTATTCTTGCCTGGAGAATCCCATGGACAGAGGAGCCTGGAGTCTACAGCCCATGGGGACGCGAGAGTCGGGCACGATTTAATGATTAAACCACCACCAACACTTATAGTGAATATCTGGGGAACAGAGGGTCAATCTCGAATACAACAGTATACCACCTATACTGCCTGGGATAAAGCCTGAGAACAGTACAGTCTCTGGCTGGAAACATCAGACACTCCATGAAACAGGCATTTCATCTTTGAGAGATTTGTGAACTCCAGTTTTTTTTCCAAAGCAACTTAATAGATATGTTTTGATAATCTGTTTGTTAAAAAGCCAAAAAAAAAAAAAAAACCCATCTTAGCTGAAATGAAAAGCATTTCAAAAAAGCACATGTTCCATGTATTTTGTGTAAATGACTGAGAATTATTTCTCAAGCTGTTTTGTTTATCACCAAAAGCAGCTTCTTGATTTGTGTTACAAAGTCCTTCTGATACATTTAGCCAACAGGAGTAAACACTCACTACACACTTTAAATTCAACCCAAGAGGCTTTTATTTAAAAGTCAACAAAAAATAAACAAAAGCCTTCCTCCAGTCAGATGGAGACAACATGATAATCAAAAGAGAAAATGCTGTATTTTTCACCTGTATTAATATAACCAGATTAAAAGGTAAGCCTTTTCATCCCTGTGGGTGACATATTTTCCTGGTGATATTTACCAGTCACAGTGCAAGCTGTTTCACAAATGATCTTTGCCCTGTAATATGAATAATGTTTATGATTAAGCAAAGTACAGGGCAAAATATAGAAAGGGGGTGAAAACCCTAACCGTACTGTTTTCCAGTCTCACTGAGAAATGGTAAATTACAGATTGCAGTTAATTGTCTAAATTTCAACAGCTGGATAGGGAGCTGATCAAATTAATCCAATTCAATTAAATTCAGCGTGTAATTAAAAGCAACTGTTTAACTAATTTAGGAAAGAAAAATAATTAGAACTCAACTTTATTATACTCCCCTTAATTAAAGTCACCAACTGAAAGAAGCTGTTTTTACTTTTAACAGGATTACGACTTAACTTGAAAGAAAACTAAAATGGCTAATGCCAGAGTTTTAAAAAAATGCTTATTTTTGGCCACAAAACAGAAAAGATTTTGTACTTAAATACAAAGTAAAATTATCAAGGTAGTAAATGTACAATTTTTAGAAAGAGTCCCAAATAAGCAGTAGATTTAGTTTTAAATGTCAGTTTTGCAAAGAAATGTGAAAGTAATTTTAATCCTGTATTAGTCGACTAAATGAGTAATCCATGCTTCCCATATACACATGGTTGCAGAATATTAATCATTAATCATTCCTCCTCTGCAGAAAATAGTAAAATACTTTAAACTTTTTTATGTTAACATGACAAACTCATATGAATGAATGGTAAACAGTGAAAGGTTAAAAGTTATTCCAATTCATTTCAGGTAACTACTGAACATTTAACTTAAAAGTTGTTTCCAAATGACTGGCCAACCCAGTCTCACCATGCTGTCTTATG
Organism: Giraffa tippelskirchi; assembly: GCF_054371585.1. Lineage (NCBI taxonomy): Eukaryota > Metazoa > Chordata > Mammalia > Artiodactyla > Giraffidae > Giraffa > Giraffa tippelskirchi. The sequence continues at coordinate 138,442,488 of NC_137283.1, forward strand.
CTGTAGTCATTTCTACATTTGTGACCTTGTTATTAACAGTTTTTCTTCTCTCCTTGGATCACCAGTCTCACCATCTCTCCAACTATTTAATCCAATCCATCTTACTATATTTTAAAAGTCTTTATTTTTGAGAGTTTTAGGTTTACCTAAAAATTGTGCAGAAAGTTTAGAGAACTCCCATGTACCCTCTGCCTCTACATATACACACTTTCTCCCATATGCAAACACACTTTCTCCCACCATCAATCTTCACTGAGTGGGACATTTATTTCAATCGATGAACCTACACTGACACCTCATCATCACCCAAAGTCCATAGTTCACATTAACGTTCATGCTTGGTGTTGTTTTGGGTTTTGAAAAATGTATAACGTCATGTATCCACCATTATAGTATCATACGGAATCCAGATCATTTTTCATAGTCCAGCTCAAGTCTCTTTTTCCTAAAATCTCTTCTAGTTATCCTACCTTCAACACATTTCTTTCTCTGACTTTTGCTACACTCCAAGACTGCCCCACATTATCGAGCATTTGACTTCATTCTATCTTATATGACTTTTAGAATGTTTATTTCCAAAAGTTCTAGATACTGATAATCTCATGAAAGGCAAGGCAAAAACTATGCTTTATCGTTTAATAAATTGGGGGAAATGCTTGATACACTGTTTCTTGTGTGGAAATTCATAGTGCCAACTTGCACAGGGAAGGCTCTGTACAGATCTGTGCTGGGTTATCCAATAAATATATATTCTCTGATGCTTTCTAATAGAACCCTGATTGGCCACAAAGCACGGCTCTGACTGAAAAGTTGAAAACTGAAATTGCTGGTGGGGTTTGTGAAAGCTACTTAGAGGAGAAGCAGACTTGGTGGGTTTGCTCCTCTCCCCTCTTTTTCTTTCTGCCTTGAATCTCGATGTGATGTTCAAAGTAGAGCAACCATTCGCCTTATAACCAGAAGGCAATGATGACAAAGAGGTGATGGGAATAACAGAAACTTGACCCTGCCATGTTTAAGCTGCTGAACAAGTATTAGCATGTTTGCTGTCGGTAAGAAAACAAAACAAAAACCTAATTTGTTTAAATCACTTTATTTTCTAGATCTTGTATTCACAATGAAAAGCAATCCTTAGCCTGAAGTTAAAATACACTTGCTCCCTGAAAGAAAACCTATGAAAAACCTAGAGAATGTATTAAAAAGAAGAGGCATTACTTCACCAACAAATGTCTATACAGTCAAAGCTATGGTTTTTCCAGTAGTCATGCAGGGATGTGAGAGGTGGACCATAAAGAAGGCTGAGTGCCAAAGAACTGATGCTTTTAAATCATGGTGCTGGAGAAGACTCTTGAGAGTCCCTTGGACTGCAAGGTGACCAAACGAGTCAATCCTAAAAGAAATCAACTCTGAATATTTATTGGAAGGACTGATGCTGAAGCTGACGCTCCAATTTGTTGGCCACTTGATGTGAAGAGCTGACTCACTGGAAAAGACCTTGATGCTGGGAAAGATTGAAGGCCAAAGGAGTAAGGGGTGGCAGAGGATGAGATGGTTAGATAGCATCACTGACTCCATGGACATGAATTTGAGCAAAGTCTGGGAGATAGTGGAGGACAGAGAAACCTGATGTGCTGCAGGCCACGGGGCGGCAGAGTTGGACATGACCTAGCGACTGAATAATAACCACCACAACCCGATAGAGTTTTCACTAACTACAGAATGATGTCCAAATGCTTAGCTTCCAGATATCTTCCAGATATCTTCCGAAATTGGGCCCCAGACCAACCTGCTGGCTTCTACTTCCTCTACTTCTCAACTATCACCTCTTGGAGCTCAGTCAGACATCACTGAGGGCTGGAGGGGGTGCTCCAAACTGGCTTAGTAGGTGGGTGAGATTCAGAAAAGGCAGAGGATTTAATTTAGGTGGGGGATAATAAAAGGCTACAAAGGACAGTGAGGAACCAGAAAGGAAAAAAAAAAAGGGCACACAGAGCTAGGTGGTGGTTAGATGATAAAAATATCTCATGCGTGGTATCTTAGAGAAGGGCTTTTCATGCAAGGCGTTCATGAGCAGGCTTGACACTGGGGAGTCTGTACATGCTTTGTGTTTCAGCATCGCCTTCATTTGATGCATCGTGACTTATTCCAATTTCTTCCAGAAGTCAGAAAGCAAAACAGGGGCTGGTTTAGCACATTAAAACAGATTTGCATTTAGATTTGAAAAATAGCAGTAGGAAAAAAAAATTGAGCAAAGATGTCAGATCAGTTTTTTTTTTTTAAACTTATTTATTTATTTGGCTGTGTTGGGTCTTAGTTCCAGCATGCAGGATCTTTAGTTGTGGCATGTGGGATCTAGTTCCCTGACCAAGGATCAAACCCCCTGCATTGGGAGTGCAGAGTTTTAGCCACTGGACTACCAGGGAAGTCCCCAGATCAGGTGATTTTAATAATATCATTTGTGATAGAAATCACAGGAATTCCAACTTAGAAGCCAGTATTTCTAAAAAGAATGTGAAGGTTTCCCCCAGAGCAAACTTGGTTATCTGTAATAGCTCTTGGTAACTCCTGAGTCACCAATTCTACTTTTTCTAGCCAGCTGTTGATAGTATCCTAAGGCCCTCTATATGACTGCTTACATGGCACGGAAGCACCCAAAGGTTGGCTAGGGGACTAAGTTACATTTATAGAACTGTTGAGAGAGAAGCTATCAGAGCAGGTATTAACCATACACTCGCCCATTAAAGGAAATAAAAAGTTTCAGTTGAATTAGTATATTTTTTAAAATAGCATTTATTAGCTTTTCTATACAATATAAAGACTATGGAGGTACAAATTTGAAAGGTCCATAATCCCATCATCTGAATAACCCATTTATTCTTTTTATATTAAAAAGAAATGTCTCTCCTGTGGTTAGCAAAGTCTAATTGCACATAAAAGTTGTAAATTAAAAATAGAAGCCCCTTCCTTTCCCCTCTTTTCTCTCTGGAAAAAATGTCTATGTGCATATATATATTTACATTTAATTTATTCAAAACATCACGATACTTACTTTTCTGTTGAATTTTTTAACCTCAGCCTACTTTTCAATTTCCTTCTTTAACTGCACTGCATTTCATCATTTCTAACACATGACTGAAGTAATTAAAATAACAGTAATCCCCTGTTTTGCTTTCTAACTTCAAGTTATCTGAATCTTCCTGCTTGAGTATAATATATATTTAACAACAGCACCTGATCTCTTGCCTCTGGCATTGGTAAATTCATCTTTTGCAATTTAGGCCTCTCTGTTCTTGCCAGTCTGGGTGCTGCTGAGAAGGCAACCACTTCCAAGGAGGAGGACTACCAAGAAAACTCCAAGACAACTTGACTTTCCTGGGAGAAAGGGGAAAGCCAGCAAAGGGATCCACCAGGAGCCACAGTGCTAGGTCTGAATCAGAAGCTGACAAACTAGGTTGCTCCATGTGGATACACGTACCACTTTCCCTCTCAGTTTTCCAAGCCAAACCTGTATTGGTTCAAGCTGTGGCTTCTGCCAACTCTGATGTGAGATGTTGTGGGTTGAGCGGAAATCGAACTGTGTCTCTGGCACTTTCTCTGCACAGGAAATGGAGCAGAGCAGCAAAAGATAGAAGAACACTTCCTGGCCGCCTTCATGCCCACTTTGAAGCCAGAATCACAGGCTGTTAAGTCAGAAAGTGCTGAGAAGAGTGGAAGGCGGATGCTGCTCCTTCTGCTGTCAGCCAGTGGTGACAAAGTGGGGAAAAAGGCTGGTGACACCTGCAATGACACGGTGCTGATTCCCACCTCAGCAGCTCTGCACAGATGCTGTCCTAGGACGTACTCTGCTAGTGACCATCAAGGGTGCATAGTTTGTGGTCTGAAAATACATTCGACTCTATTTAATAATTCTAGAACTAACACCAAAAAAAGACGTCCTTTTTATCACAGGGGATTGGAATGCAACAGATAGAAGCCAGGAGATATCTGGAGTAACAGGGAAGTTTGGCCTTGAAGTACAAAATGAAGCACGGCAAAGGCTAACAGAGTTTTGCCAAGAGAACACACTGGTCATAGCAAACACCCTGTTCCAACTACACAAGAGATAGCTTGACACATGGACATCACCAGATGGTCAATACCGAAATCAGACTGTGGCTCAGATCATGAGATCGTCATTGCCAAATTCAGACTTAAATTGAAGAAAGTAGGGAAAAACACTAGATCATTCAGGTATGAACTAAATCAAATCCTTTATGATTATCCAGTGGAGCTGACAGATAGATTCAAAGAATTAGATCTGGTAGACAGAGTGCCTGAAGAACTATGGATGGAGGTTGATAACATTGTACAGGAGGCAGTGAAAAAGAAATGCAAAAAGGCAAACTGGTTGTCTGAGGAGGCCTTACAAAAAGCTGAGAAAAGAAGAGAAGCGAAAGGCAAAGGAGAAAAGGAAAGATATATCCATCTGAATGCAGAGTTCCAAAGAATAGCAAGGAGAGATAAGAAAGTGAACAATGCAAAGAAATAGAGGAAAACAATAGAATGGGAAAGACTAGAAATCTCTTCAAGAAATACCAGAGATCTCCTTAAAAGATACCACGGGAACATTTCATGCAAAGATAAGCACAATAAAGGACAGAAATAGCAAGGACCTAACAGAAGCAGAAGAGATTAAGAAGAGGTGGCAAGAATACACAGAAGAACTGTACAAAAAAGTCTTAATGACCCAGATAACCACGATGGTGTGGTCACTCTCCTAGAGCCAGACATCCTGGAGTGTGATGTCAAGTGGGCCTTAAGGAACCAGCACTATGAACAAAGTTAGGGGAGGTGATGGAATTCCAGCAGAGCTATTTCAAATCCTAAAAGATGACGCTGTTTTAAAGTGCTGCACTCCTCAACGTCAGCAAATTTGGAAAACTCAGTAGCGGCCACAGGACTGGAAAAGGTCAGTTTTCATTCCAATCTCAAAGAAGGGCAATGCCAAAGAATGTTCAAACTACTGTACAATTGTGCTTATTTGACATGCTAGCAAGATTATGCTCAAAATCCTTCAAGGCTTTAATAGTATGTGAACCGAGAACTTCCAGATGTACAAGCTGGATTTAGAAAAAGCAGAGGTACCAGAAATCAAATTTCCAGCATCCCCTGGATCATAAAAAAAGCAAGGGAATTTCAGGAAAACATATACTGCTTCACTGACTATGTTAGAGCCTTTGACTGTGTGGATCACCACAAACTGTGGAAAATTCTGAAAGAGATGGGAATACCAGACCACCTTACCTGCCTCCTGAGAAACCTGTATGTATGCAGGTCAAGAAGTGACAGTTAGAACCGGACACGGAGTGGTTCAAATTTGCGAAAGGAGTGTGTCAAGGCTGTATATTGACACCCTGCTTATTTAACGTATATGCAGAGCATATCATATAAAATGCCAGGGTGGATAAAGCGCAAGCTGGAATCAAGATTTCTGGGAGAAATATCAACAACCTCAGATATGCAGATGATACCACTCTAGTGGCAGAAAGTGAAGAGGAACTAAAGAGCCTGTTGATAAGGGTGAAAGATGAGAGTGAAAAAGCTGGCATAAAACTCAACATTCAAAAAACTAAGATCGTAGCATCTGGTCCCATCACTTCATGGCAAAGAGATGGGGAAACAAATGGAAAATAGTCACAGATTTGATTTTCTTGGGCTCAAAAATCACTGCGAATGGTGACTGCAGCCATGAAATTAAAAGACACTTGATCCTTGGAGGAAAAACTATGACAAACCTAGATAGCATATTAAAAAGCAGAGACATTATTTTGCTGACAAAGGTCTGTATAATCAAAGCTATGGTTTTTCCAGTAGTCATGTAGGGAAGTGAAAAGTGGACCATAAGAAGGTGGAGTGCCGTAGAATTGATGTTTTTGAATTGCGATGCCAGAGAAGATTCTCTAGAGTCCCTTGGATAGCATGAGATCAAACCAATCAATCCTAAAGGAAATCAACTCTGAATATCCGTTGGAAGGACAAATGTTGAAGTTCCAATAATTTGGCTGCCTGATACGAAGAGCCAACTCATTGGAAAAGACCCTGATGCTGGGAAAGATTGAGGGTAAGAGGAGAAGGGGGTGACAGAGGATGATGGTTGCATAGCATCACTGACTCCATAGATATGAGTTTCAGCAAACTCCAAGAGATGGTGACGGACAGGGAAGCCTGGTGTGTTGCAGTTCATGGGTTCACAAAGAGTCAGACATGACTGAGCAACTGAAAAACAACTCTGAAATAATTACCCTGGAGTGTCAGTTGCTCAGTTGTGCTCGACTCTGAGACCCCGAGGACTGCAGCCCACCAGGCTCCTCTGTCCATGGGATTTTCCAGGCAAGGATACTGGAGTGGGTTGCCATTTCCTTCTCCAATTACCCTGGAGTGCAAAGAAATGTGATGCAGCCCAGACCTTGCTATGTTCACACAGTAAATGACCAGAAATTCGGTATCAGGGATTTAAAATCACAAAGTTTCCTGCCAGCCTTCTGCAGGAAAGGAAAAGTGAAATTTAGAACATGGTGTTCTGCTCTCTTTATTATCTTTCTACTTAGACATGGCATTTTATTTGATCAATTTCTTTAATTTGCCACACTCAAAAGATTCCCAAATAGAGGATCTCAAATTTTGGAATCTACTGCATAGTAACACATGAGAACAAAAAGTAAAGGAAAAGCTCTCAGTCTCAAAAACAAGGAAACAGTTTGGCAGAAGCTGGCCAACTCACGAAAGGACAAAGGTGACTGTGTGGCAGGTGTCACAACCTGGCAAACAGTATCAGGTCAGGCGGAAGAGCTCTTTACAGTACAGAACACTAACAGCTATTTGGTTTATAGGCTGAAACTTACATGCTTGTTTTCTAATACATATATTCATCTGAAGTATGCTACACCCATTCCAAACAAGAGAATCCAATTACAAGTCCTAAATCTGCCTAAGTGTTAAGGTTTTTCAGGGTCCCAAAGAGCTAAGCCAGAACTAAGCTGATAAACTGACTCCTTTCTTCGAAGTGCCTTTGGAATGCATTTTATGAGGCCATTTCTTAGTTGACAATCTCTATTTGGGAGTTGGCAGCTACAGTAGTTGGAGAAGTCAGGAGAGGGGTGAGAAGATTGGGAGGGTAAATCTGTATAGACAGCTCCTCCTGGAAAAAAGGAAAAAATTCAACAGTTACTCAGTGGAGGTGGGAGGAACAGAGCTGCTGTAAGCCAGGCTGCTGTCCTTGCATTCCAGGAACACTGGCCTTGTTACTGGTCACCAGTCATTGGCCTTGACTGTTTCTCCACCCTGTTCTTTAACTGAGAACCTGCTCTGTTTTCAAAATTCCAGTAGAATCATTGTCAGAAAGGAACCTACTTAAAAAACTATCCCAGGTGTTTAGTGAGGTGTGAATGTATCTCAGTGAAGCCTTGGTAAAGTATGGGACGGCCCCTCAAACCCTCCACTCCGCCTGGATGAGCCAGGGATCATCTTGAAGCAACAGAGCCAACGGTTTCTTCGTAATTTACAAATGAAGCACAAGCCCCAGACTTCTTCAAACACTTTTGCTATTCTACCTCCTTCGTTTTAAAGCAGTGAAAATCCGTAGACGATTTTCAAAAGGGTGTGTGCTTTCTGTAAATAGTGAGGTTGGGAGAAGCTGGGATGTTGTTTGGTCTTCATGTAGATTAAGGTAGGAGAGCAATTACGGTTGGGTGAAGGCAGGGCAGGAAGAAGGGACGGGGAGAGAGGGAAACTCAGCTTTCAAAACAGAATATGAGCAATTTAAGGGTAGGTCACTGTACTATCAGGGCTTCCCTGGTAGTTGAGTGGTAAAGAATCCACCTGCCAAGCAGAAGATGCAGGTTCAATCCCTTGGTGGGGAAAGATCCCCTGGAGAAGGAAATGACCATCTGTTCAAGTGTTCTTGCCTGGAAAATCCCATGGAGAGAGAAGCCTGGTGGGCTACAGTCCATGGGGTCACAAGAGCCAGACACAACTTAGCGACTAAGCCACCAGTAACCACCATTGTACTATTAGTACAGATGCCTAGAAATTGTGGAATAATTGAGTTTTTTAAAATAGAGATTCTATGATAACATTGCTACCAAACAGGTTAAATAGGCTTTTGAGGGTCACCAGTTGCACATATAATATTTTTATAATATGAATGTGTTCCAGCTTTCAAACAGCCAATGCACAAATGAACTTCTGGAACCTAACCCATATATCACAGGGAATTGCTATCTTTTTTTTTTTTTTTTAAACACCACAGAAGTCTAGCAAATATGCCTAAGGCAAAGATCATAGGTGATCATACTTTAGAACTAGTTGAGAAAGGAAGTTCACTTCGTAAGTGTCATTAACCATTTCAGTTTAAATGTCTGAGAGACAGTCACTCATATGTTGCTCAGTTCAGTACCTCTGAATATGCTATTCAGTTTTTCCTTCGCCAAGATGCTTCTAGAAGGCAGGCTGAACTTGACTTTGTAAAATAATGTTCAGTAGCAAAATTATGGCAACTAGTGATGCCTGATAAAAATTTCATGTTTCATATGTCTAAAAGACAACATTTTTCATCATCTGAAAACACCATGGACAAGCATTTACTAGAAAGCTGAGTGCCGAAGAATTGATGCTTTTGAATTGTGGTGTTGGAGAAGACTCTTGCGAGTCCCTTGGACTGCGAGGAGATCCAACCAGTCCATCCTAAAGGAAATCAGTCCTGAATATTCACTGGAAGGACTGATGTTGAAGCTGAAACTCCAATACTTTGGCCACCTGATGTGAAGAACTGACTCATTAGAAAAGACCCTGATGCTGGGAAGATTGAAGGCGGGAGGAGAAGGGGCCGATAGAGGATGAGATGGTTGGATGGCATCACCGACCCAATGGACATGAGTTTGGGTAAACTCTGGGAGTTGGTGATGGACAGGGAGGCCTGGCGTGCTGCAGTCCACGGGGTTGCAAAGAGTTGGACACGACTGAGCAACTGAACTGAACTGAAAGTAGGAAAAAGAAAGATAAGGATGGCTGACACCTATCTCAGTGCGAGTTGTTTTCAAAAAGGAAGCATTTAGCTTTTTCAACTCACCAGACTGATTTTACAGCATCTTACTCATTAAATCACACTGAAATCAAATATGGATGTTGGCCTTCAGAATGATCAAATTAATGTGACTACATTAAATGAGTATCTAAGTCTTTGCACCAAGTAACCAGTCATATTCAATTTTTGCTGCATCAACATCTATGCTCTATAATAATACATCAATCAGCCTCAGCAATACAAGCACTGATAACATGTGCATATGTGCGTGCGAAGTTGCTTCAGTTGCGTTTGACTCTCTGCAACTCCATGGACTGCAGCCCACCAAGCTCCTCTGTCCATGGGGATTTGCCAGACAAGAATACTGGAGTGGGTTGCCATGCCCTCCCCCAGGGGATCTTCCGACCCAGGGATTGAATGCTTGGCTCTTAAGGCTCCTGCATTGGCAGATGAGTTCTTTACCACTAGTGCCACCTGGGAATCCCTATTGATGACATGATGGTATAATAACTCCACCATACAGGGAGATAGGGAAAATACAAATGACATCATGTTTCATCTTTGTCATTAAGGCTGATTTCTAAATCCTCCATGTGTACGTGCCCTGTGTTAGACTAAGTGAGTTAAACCAGTTAAACAGGTGAACTTCTGAGACCGCTTGACTAACTGAAGTTTTACTTGTATATCTGGTAGAGCAACACTTCTGTAACGAAGGAAAAAGTTCTTACAATGACATACATTGCTCCCAGAAACACTACTGCCTATGGCAGAAAGATAATAGAAAGTCCATTCTATTATCTTTAGTTTCAGCAGAGAACTGCCTCCTTGCCCCCTTTCTTCCTCTTCCACTGACTCCCAAGCAGTATCATCTATGCTGGAGATGTTGCTGCTTCTAATCAGAGTGAGACTTCCCAGGATGGGAGCCCAATAGTCCCCCTTGGGCCCCTTGGTAATTGATTGGACAGAGTCTGGTGCCCACTCACAAGAAGTCTGTATGAGAGAGCATCTCAGTACCCACCCAGTGCTGCCAGAGCGGGAAGTTTCCCACCTCCAACTCCAGAGCCTTTGGCCCACTTCACTGGGATTCCCAGAATCCTACAGCTTTGTTCCTAAGAATTTAGTTTGTGGACACATCACTCTACCCTGGAATAGAGCCAGTACTATCTCTGTGGGCTGTTCCTTAAAACTCACTGCTCCTTACAGCTATCAATACAGGCACCCCCATGCTGGGATTACACAAATACTAATACTGATCTTACTTACATCAGCTGGAGAGCATTGAGCTAAATTTGCATTTAAGAATGACAGTTTCATCTACATGTTTGGAGATGAGACAGAACTCATGGTCATTTCTTAGGAGCCTACAATAAAATATCTTCTGGCAACACATTTTCATTTCCATTAATCTGGAAAGTGTTCTCAACCAGCTTTAGAAGTGTGCTGATTCTCCTTTCACTAGGGACAAAAATCTTAGCCCTTTTATAAAACTCAACTTTAAGAAAAAATTTAAGCTGAATATAAAAGCTAGAAAAACTATCTTAATACTATGCAATGTTTAAAATCTCATTTATAAACCTTCATATTTTGGTTTTAGACTATTATACACATTTTTAGATTACTTAAAACAATGCTTCAAATTCTAATTAAAAATGTCCGGTTTAGTATATGCTACTTCTCATTCAGCCTTCCCCCAGCACGCTTCCAGTGGGCTCTCTCTTATCTAGTTATCAGATTAACTCAATAAGGAAAGAAAAGCAGCCTGAGGCAAAGCTAACAAATGAACAAATGAGAAACCACCAGTGAAAACACTCAATGGGAAAGGGGAGAAACACAGACTGCTCATTAGAAAATTCATGCTTTAAAAAGTTAAATAAGACAGCAGAATCACTGTGAGAGGGAAAAAAATAAATATATTAGTCACAATAAAAAAGCAACAACTGTGAGAGCCATTTATCAAGTGGCATCTAATGTAATCAGCACTGTGCTAGAGTCTTTACATCCATCACATCAAATTCCTACAGGCATCCATGCAGGGTAGGCAATGAACACCCCCATGTTACACTGAAAACACAGGGGAAGAGAAGAGTAAGTGGTCGAACGGGGTGATCGCCTTGTGTAGTTTTCACTCACCATGCTGATCTTCGAGAAAAGGGTTAGACAGACTCATGTGCTAGACTACCTAGAATGTAGCCCTGGTTAGGTATGACTAGGGTATGAGAGGAGACCAGCGGCTTTTTCCTTTTCTCTCTGATGAGAAAAAGCAACCCGAGGACTCAGGCTTCTGATGACCTATCCTGCACTTAAGGAGAATCTGTGTATCTGCTTTGTGAAAGTTCTGCCTTGCATGAACAACTGCACATGATGTCACAGTAGTTTTACTATTTCTTGGTGCTTCGTAATACTAATGAATTCGTAATGAAGCCACAGTTAGTTTTAAAGAAAGAAAGCAGTCTCCGAGACTACAGAAACAGAAGCAACACCTTCCATGGAATTCTAGAAAATCCACATGGGATGAAATCATATTTTTCTTCTTTCGCTCTCACTCTCCCCCTCCCTAGCTCAAGTAAAAGATATAAAATGGAGAGCATTAACAATTCTCCTAGCAATCTGATAGTAGCTACAAGATATATGTTTCAACCCCTTTCTCTGCCAAAATTGAGGCTACAGAGCACAGCTGATACATGCAGCCCAGTCTTAACTTGTACTAATAATTTTATGTTCGACTTCACTATTGATCAGTTAATGCCTAAAACCATGCGGAGGATGCATAAAATCTTCAGGATGCACTCAGGACCCTCAGGGCCATCCATACAGTTCCTATTTTCCAGGAATAAAAGTAACAAGTCAAAAGAAAAAAAAAAGTAACAAATCTATTGCCATCTCTTTTTTTTTCCTCCCCACTTTTCAAGATGAAATGCAACTGCTCTCTGATTCCAGCTGACCCTTGAACAACAAGAGTTTGAACTGAGCGGATCCACTCATATGGCAATTTTTCCCGAGAGTAAACACTACAGTCTTGGGAAAAATCAGCATCAGTGGATACACAGTACAGTACTACACGGTCCATGGTTGGCTGAATCCAAGGATATGGAGGAACCCTGGGATGTGGTTCCCACTAAATTCACTGGATGTCATAAGCAATTGTTATTTTCTAGTTCAGGATCTTATTTAGTTTATAATATCGTGTGTGTACGCTCAGTTGCTCTAGCCCATCAGGCTCCTCTGCTCATGGAGTTTTCCAAGCAAGGACATTGGAGTGGGTTGCCATTTCCTACTCCAGGGGATCTTCCCAACCCAGGGGTCAAATCTGCATCTCCTGCATCTGTTGCATTGGTAGGTGGATTCTTTACCACTGTGCCACCTGGGAAGCCCCACAGTAATATTGGGGTTGGCCAGAAAGTTCATTTGTATTTTTCTTTAATATCTTAGGGAAATCCTGAACAAACGTTTTGGCCAACCCAATAATTGAGTAGACATAAATAACTTTTTAAAAGTCAATATAGGCCAAGAAGAAAGGAAATCTTGCTAAGACAGTAATAAGATGACAAGTCTAAGAGTCTGAAGTGGACCTAGACATAAACAGGGAGTGGCTGGCTTAGTCGTCAACTTCATGCTTGGTCTTGCTCCCACTATGAAGTGTAATCTTAGGCTGATGGCCAGTCTAAATATTGTTAGATTCAGTTTGGACTCAGTTTATTGTACTGAGCTGCCAGTCGGGCTGAGCAGGTTTGCTTGGTTGGCTAGAGCAGGAGTTTGAATGCCAAAGCATAATACATGGACTGATCCGGTGGCACAGAACCACTGTCGAGTACAATAAACAATGGGTGAGCGGCATGAGTTGGGTGGTAATCATATGTAATTACTCAGCAAAATATTTAATGAGCAGACATCATTCCCGGCATAATAACACAAGGATAATGGTAGCGAAGTTAATCTCTCAAGACACATAGAAACTGATAATTAAGATACAGCACGGTAAGTAGTAAGAGAGGTATGTACGAGATTCAATGGAGGGACTTCCCAGGTAGTCCAGTGGTTTTAAGACTCAACGCTTCCAATGCAGGGGGGTCAGGTTCAATCCCTGCTTGGGGAACTAAGATCCCACATGCCTTGAGGCGCAGAGGAAAAAAAAGAAACAGGTTTGGAAAAAAAAAAAGAAAAAGGTTTGAAAAAAAAAAAAAGACTCGATGGAAGCACAGACAAAGGTAAGGGTGGCTTTCTGGAGTAGGCATGTGGGTGGGGGTGGGCACTTCTGGTCAAGGAGAAAGCAAGATAACCAAAAGCAGGAGGAAACTACCATTACAGAGAAAAGGACAGATGTGCATCAACCTTCAATCATGCCTACTTGAAACTGTCAACTTCTTTTGTAAATGAAACGCTGCATCTTTTCTTTATTCCTTCATAAAAATACTTTTTCCTATAGTTTATTTTTTCACTTGTTACAAGGAGGAAACTACATTTCACAGCACATTTCTACTGCTTCATAATTTTAGAATATGGGTCCAAGGACACAAAACTGTTCAAGGTAGGGGGTATGTCCAATATTAGAATAACTTTATTTTAAAGAAAGCTAAGTCTTATTTTAATGATCATATTGTTTTTGGATTTTTGCATGTGTGTGCGTGTGCTCAGTTGTGTCCGACTCTTTGGGACCCCATGGGCTGTAGCCTGCAAGGCTCCTCTGTCCATGGGATTTTCCCAACAAGAATACTGGAGTGGGTTGCCATTTCCGTCTCCAGTGGATCTTCCCGACACAGGGATCAAACCCACATCTCCTATGTCTCCTGCATTGCAGGCAGATTCGTTACCACTGAGCCATGAGGGATTGGATTTTTACATGCAATTATGTACTCCATAAAATCTAGTATTTTATATTTATTTTTTCCCTAATGTATATATAGCATCAAAACCACTTATTTGCCACCCTATGATGCCTTGCGTTGCAAAAAACAAATATTTTGATTTCAGGAATTAATGATAAAGTCATATTATTCAAGTTCAATGTTTTTATCATAGAATTAATGGTATTCTCATAAGTTTCCTTAGCAGATCTAGTAATTTTGTCTTTTGCCTACTTTATGATTACATTTTACTATCTCAGTATATGGGAAGCTATTTCTTGCTTCTTATTTAGATCATGAATACCCTTGCAAATCTCAGGAAAGCCACTGTCCCCTTACCCTGGAAAATGCACATGCAACTTCAGAACGTCTCATGGCTCCCAGAGATGGATGGTCAAGAACCGGTTCACCTTCTGCCACAGCAAAAGATGCCTTAAGCAGTTACAAACTATAAAGTGAATCTTCCTCATTTCTTGAGATGATTTTTTTTAAACCAAACAGAAATCCTTAAAAATGTGATATTTGAAATAATTCTTAAAGAACAAGCTTTCAAAGCACTTCTCATTTGCGGGTTTGTATGAAAACCACCTCTGGGCCTTTCACACAGAGATGCGCAGGTCTGACCCAGACCTGCTAAACTGCAATCCTGAGGCATAAGGCTCAGCTCTATGATTATAAATAGCTCCCTAGAGAAGTCTGATGTACATCCCTGATTTAGAACCAACAGATCATGGAATTTAAACTAGGATTCCTCTCCCACAGGCTTAAGTGATTTTTTCATATCCTGGCAAAAAAAAAAAAAAAAAAAGCAAGTCTGGGTTTCCTGGTCTAACGTTTTAAGATGAGTTGGTGGGCTTCAGTCTTTTCCAGGCTCAGCAGCCTTCAATCTAGGGTATGAATGCTCTTAAAGGCACCTGAAGGCTTTCCACAAAAGGATTTTAACCTTTCTTTCGGCTTTGGATTCCTTCTGCAAAAGGTCAGGACAGATTCCTACTCAGGATAATATTTTTTAATGAATAAATTAAAATATGTAGCATCACAAAAAATACATATTTATATTTAAAAGCTTATCAAGATAGCAAAAGATCTGTAATATACGTACATATATGTGTTTCTTTATTAACCCATTAAATAACACAATCTAGAGGTATGTCTCACAACTGCCATGATTTCAAAGCAGTTATCTCTTTAAGCTACCTTTTGACTCTCCTAAAACAACTGTAATGTGTTATGAAAATATCTGACTTCTGTTAATGCTAATACTGCTGTAGGTTTTTTTGCTCACATTCATAACTAAAAGAAACATTCAATTTCCAGAAAAGGTTATTAGAAACACAGATGCAATTATTTTCTTCATCCAAATTCACAAACTCCAGACTACAATTCTATTAGTCATGCTACCTGGAGTTTCAATTTGGGGCCTTTAATGAATGAATGACCCAGTTTAAAATTATTCTTGAAGAAGTCTGACCCTGCCCACTGGTATCTCCTAGAGGTGCAACATGCTGACTGATTGTTTAAGCCTACATCTTTGTTACAGCTCTCAGTTATTGTGTGACCAGATCAACTCTACCCCAAGGTCAACTGTTTGCTAAATCATGTGATTCCACTATTAACTGACAACACAGAATGTAATCCAGAAACTTGACAAGGAGTGCTCACTCAATAGCTAGCACAAGCACAGTTTCAAGAAGCTGTATTGTGGGCAATGTATGGCAGACTAATTGTATATATTCTAAAATCTATTCCTGTATTAAATTAGACTAATAGAGAGCTGTGTAATGAACCACACTGTCCTCCATAAATAAAACCTGCTTTTATGGTTACTTCCCAACTTTAGCATGCATTCAATCTGTTTTGAATGCTTTATTTTTTAATTGAAAAATTAAAAAACAATTTTTGGGCATCACACAGCATGTGGGATATTAGTTCCCCAACCAGGCATTGAACCTGTACCCCTTACATTAGAAGTTTGAAGTCTTAACCACTGGACTGCCAGGGAAGTCCCTGTATTATGTTTTAAAACTCATTTCGACACTGAATAACATCTGGGGCTAAAAACAAATGAAACAACTCTGACATATTTACATTATAATCAGAGTATTTTAAACTAGAGCACCCACCTCTCACACGTATACACTTCAAACATTTTCCAGAGCTTCTCTTTCCTTTTGTCAATGCAGTAGAGATATGTTTTTAATACTATTTCAACTAAGATTTATACTTTATAGTACATCTTTAAATTGTAACAATTAAGGCAAAATTTAAAGGCTCAAATGTTGGCTAAATAAGCATCATTTTGAAAACAATACTTAAGTTCTTGGTGCTTTTCAAAAATTGAAACAATGTTGTTCTTTTAATATTAATTTATCCTGAAAGTTATCATCTAAAATTTTAAGCAGTGACTTTCATATAGTGCTGTGCTAAAACACAATGTTTTTCTTTTAAAGGCAAGGAGTCCAAGGAATTACAAATAAGAAGCTGTTTTGACTTCTGAGGGGATAAGCAGGTTCTGGGAATTCTATAGTAATGCTCTGGGGTCTATACTGGAAAAAGTCTTTATAAATAAGCTTAACTTGCCTTAAGGTCTTTTCAGCAACACAATTATTTAAAACTTTGTAGGATAAGAGTCCAGACTTTTAAAAGGCCACAACTGTTAAAGGACAATGAATTTCTTACAAAGTATTCTGATTCTACAAAATGTTTCACTGAGATACTAGACAGATAAAGAGGCAGGAAGAAGTTACCAATCAATCCTTTCAACCAGATGCTGAGAAAAGAAAACACACTTTAATGTTTTGGGTCTTTTAGAATGACTAACTTCCGCTCCCAGGTGGCACGGTGGTAAAGAATCCGCCTGCAATGCAGGAAACACAAGAGAGGCAGGTTCGATCCCTGGGTTGGGAAGATGCCCTGGAGAAGGAAATAGCAACCAACTCCAGTATTCTTGCCTGGAGAATTCCATGGACAGAGGAGCCAGAATCCTTCCCCATTACTCCATCCAGCCATTGCTTACTGAGTGCTGACATCCAATGTGTCAGGTAGCCAGGATATAACGGTGGGAGGCAGGTGTGGTCCTGCTCATATGCAACTTACAGGCTACAGGGAGGCAAGCATTAGAAAAATGGTCACATTAATGACTGTTACTGAGAACTGAGATAACAGCTCTAAAGGGAAGTACACAATTCTATTTAGGAATATAACACAGTGAGCTGAATAAGTGCTACTATTTAAAATTCCACATGGCTTCTTTTAAACCTTTGTCCTTCAAACTAACACAACTCAGGATATATCTTTATGTAGAAAAATACTGTAACTAAAACAACTTAGTTTACTTACGTTTACTCCTTGGAAGAAAAGTTATGACCAACCGAGACAGCATATATTAAAAAGCAGAGACATTACTTTGCCAACCAAGGTCCGTCTAGTCAAAGCTATAGTTTTTCCAGTAGTCATGTATGGATGTGAGAGCTGGACTATAAAGAAAGCTGAGCATCAGAGAATTGATGCTTTTGAACTGTGGTGTTGGAGAAGACTCTTGAGAGTCCCTTGGACTGCAAGGAGATCCAACCAGTCCATCCTAAAGGAGAGCAGTCCTGGGTGTTCATTGGAAGGACTGATGTTGAAGCTGAAACTCCAGTACTTTGCCACCTGATGCGAAGAAAGACCATAATGCTGGGAAAGATCGAAGGTGGGAGGAGAAGGGGATGAGACAGGATGAGATGGTTGGATGCCATCACCAACCCAATGGACATGAGTTTGGGTAAACTCCGGGAGTTGGTGATGGACAGGGAGGCCTGGAGTGCTGCAGACCATGGGATCACAAAGAGTCAGACATGATTGAGCAACTGAACTGAACACAACTTAGAATCTGAAACTTATTTCCAAGATTTCTTCATTTAATTAAGTTTTTAAATAACACCTCCCCCCCTCAACCACTTTATAAATGATGATTTTTAAAAAATGGAAGGTATTAATTCCCACCATATAATACTTTTACCTGTCTGCCTAAAAATGAAGAACTTAATACTTCAGTATAAAATCAGTACCTTAAGTATTGACTTTTTAAGAGGGGTTTTTTGAGATATATGACTTTTTTTCAAAGTGGCTAAATCTTCTCAGAAGAGGCAAGTCTCAATAGTATAAATCAATGTCCTGTGTTTTGATGGTTACTACAAAACTAGCAAACAACTGCAAATGCATGGAGGTAAAAACCTTTCTGTTTTTCTCATGGGTGTAATTTCAAAACATTCTGATGACAGCTATTGGCTGTAAACCCTATGTACAACGTTCAGCGTATTTCAACAAAGCTTAATAATTAATAAACATCCTATGTCATTAATTTATAATCAATTGAAGCTGTTTCAGTTTTCCAATGCATTGCTTAAGATTCTACCCAATGGTAATTAGCTTGATGGTGACAGCTCTAAAATTCCTTGATTTGAATGTGTCATTTTATGCCTTCTGAAAAATCCAGTGAATTTGGGTCCATTCACCCAATGCACAGCAAAGCCAAGCTGCTGACACTGTGGTGAAGGAAAGCACAGCATTTATTGTAGGATGCCATGCAACAGGACAGTTTGTGCTCAAAAGGCCTAAATACTTGCCAATAGCTTTCAGGGAAAGGTTTATAAGGACAGTGTGAGGGATAGGGTCTTGAGGTGATTGATCAGCTCATGCACAATTCTTGAATTGGCTGACAGCGAGGTAACACTGTAGTATTTTGGGAATCTCAATTATTAGTTTTCTAGTTCCAACCTGTCTGGGGTCTATGTGATGCTAGCCAGCATATGGTTGACCGTCTCCACCTGGTAGGAGTTTTTACTATCTGCAAAACAACTCAAGGATGTGGCTCGGAGTATTATCTGTAACCCTTGAAGAGGAACTAGAAGTCCTTGATTTTGTTTTGTGGCTAAACTAATTTTGTCCCGCTTGACTGCTTTCCTTTGTTTCTGTATTTTTTCCATTTCTCTGATTACATTTGCTCTTTGGAACTTGGGGAAGGCTAAAGAGGCTAAAGGTCTTTTTTTTTTTTTCAAATAAAAAAGAGATGGGGGAACATATGGGTGGGAGGATCTGTCCCCAGGAAGGCTTGGTATCAGTCCCATTGGCAATCAAATGCTAATCTGGATTTAGGACTAAATAGTTCATGAAGATTTAATGCCATCCATACTGGGGTCACAAGAGTCGGACACGACTCAGCAACTAAACCACCAACACCACCACCACCACATGATCTATTTGGGCTTCCCTGGTGGCTCAGGGGTAAAGAATCCACACGCAATGCAGGAGATAGGGGTTTCACCCCTGAGTCAGGAACATCCCCTGGAGAAGAAATGGCAACCCTTTCCAGTTTTCTTGCCAGGAAAATTCCATGGACAGAAGAGCCTGGCGGGCTACAGTCCACGGGGTCACAAAGAATCAGACGTGACTGAGTGACTGTGCACACATGCACAAGGCATATGATCTATTTGCAGTGAAGGTATCTTCCATTATCCCTCTTCCTGAGCGGTCTCCTTGTGATAGAGATGTTAAATTCAGCTGGTAGTAGGGATACCTGGAGAAAAGCATCCGCTTCAGTCCGTTTATGCTACTCCTTCACTACCACAGCACCAGTCATGAATATTGCAACTAGCTTCACCAATGGTTAGAACTATCCTTTTCTAGATCCTTGGTATTTTTCATCTAGTGTGAACCCTGAAGAGGAATATTAGACATGTGCTTCCAAATGCAGCACTGAAAACCCTGAAAGTATGTGGAGCAGAAAGCAGCAGTATTAGAGTAACAGTTAATTGGTATAATTCCACGAAAGGAATTTAGTGATATGAATCTACTGCCATTAAAAGGTTTAAAACTACTAGCTCGACAACTGCACTTCTGAGACTCTATCTCAAGGAAATAATCTAAAATATGAGAAAAGTCTTATACCTAAAGATGTCCACTAGAATACCACGAAGGGCATCAGAATGCACTGTTCCAAAAGATGCCACTTTGGCATTATTTTCAGCTGAAGGCATTGAGAATCAACAGATGTGGAAAGAATTCTCTGCGTATACCCACCTAAAAGCTGGGCATAAATATCCCCTGTGATGGTGTCCCCCTCTCCTGTATCATGAGGAGGAGAATGGCTCATGCCCAGAGACAGAGATGAGTTTGCATAAACAAACCTACTATATTAACCCTCATCTTCCATTAGCTCTATTTCCTAATCATTTCCCCACAATATATCATCTCTCAAAGCCCAGGCCACCTTTCTTTTGTTAAAATGGTATCTACTGAGTCCAACTAAAATCCCTCAGACTTACTTGCTTTCTTTAACTTGATTGTGATTGTTGGGTAAAACTGACAGCACTGAATTATAAGAACATCACACTTAAATGCTTGTATATTTGAATTCTGTATTCTGATTAACAGAAGTAAAACACAAAATCCAAATATTCAAAACAATAATTCTTAATAATGTTATATAAAGATGTTAATCTTTGATTCAGGGCTTTATAACTGTTGTGTTACAGAAAAACATGAAAACTATGCACTGTTAATATTAAATCAAGTAAGGAGAAAGCTTAAATATTAACTTTTACCTTCTTGGTCCTTCATCACATTATGCTACTTGTTATTCAAGTAATGTTATTTTATGCTGAGATAAGACATTACAATACATTTATATAACCAGATTATGATCCAGAAATGGATTATGGCATTATCTTTTAAAATAAAGTAGGTCTTATAGAAAAGCATCTTTTAATGGACAATAATTCTTGTATATTAAAATGCTAACCTAAGTTTTAAAGTTAGCCTGTGGTTCAACTGAATTTCATTTATTCACGTCATCTGGAGGTTCTGATAAGAGAAAGAAATTATATTATCAAGACTGTACACTGATGTTTGCAATTCAGTACTAAAATGTCAGTTCAGAGAATATTTAATTCAATGACTCAGTGAAATGCTGAGAAAGGATTAGTGACTTTTAATACATGACTTACATCTTGGACTATGAACAATAAATCTTGGAACTTAAATATCTCTAGGTTGCACGACAATATGTGTTGCTACCTTGATGCCCTTCTTGTTCATTCCCTAGCAACATACACTTCCTAGAAAGAGAATTTTAAACTCTTGTCTTTGAAAATTCCTGCCACTGCTCTTTCTTTATGAGTATCTGTGTGTTCTGTTACGGATAAGTCTATTTAATCTAACATACTTTGAGATCCCCCAAGCTTTAGGTAAGTAAATTATATTAGAAAACTTTTAGTTGTATTGATGCTTATTTCAAAGACCACCTAATCTAAAGAATCATCAGGCTCAGTAAAGTAAGAGCTCTCAAAAATTGTAGAATTATTTTCTCTCAGGAAATTTCTAGCAGATTTCTATACGGAGTAATAGTGGCTAACAGATTTTAAAAGTTCAGTATCATATCATTTAAAAGGCAAACCATATACCCAATGATATTTATAAAGAATTAAAATAACTACAAATGCAACTGCTGTTTACTAAGCATCTATTATGTTCCAAGGCTGTACTACATGCTTTAAGCATTCTGTCTCATTCAATTTTTTCTTTATAGTAAGCCTGCATTTAGGTTAACACTTTCCCCACTGTACAGAGATGAAAACTGAGTCTCAAAGTTAAGAAATCTGTCTAATGTGAACAGCTAAATCATGAATAAAATCCACATCAATGTGACTTTAAAACCTAGTATCTTAACCACTATGCCATAGTGCTTTCTAGATTTATTTTTAAAATATGGCATTAAAAATTGTACCTTAGCCTTTTTTGTTGTTTTGATGGGGTTTGCCCCTTTAATTAGTGATATTCTGACAAATAATAGAAGTTATAAAGCACT
The DNA here is from genome assembly GCF_054371585.1 of Giraffa tippelskirchi. Taxonomy (NCBI): domain Eukaryota; kingdom Metazoa; phylum Chordata; class Mammalia; order Artiodactyla; family Giraffidae; genus Giraffa; species Giraffa tippelskirchi. The sequence goes on from NC_137283.1 coordinate 138,464,233, forward strand.
TAAATTCTCATTTAAGGAAAGAACTTGCCCTGTTTTTTAAATGTGTATTCAAGTTAAACTGTATAATTTGTTTAATGGATTACAAGTCACTTTCTTGTGTATAAACTCACTTGACCATCTTAACTTGATTATGGCAGGTATGCCTGTTGCCCTTGTATAGGGGAGGGGACTGAGACTCAGAGATCAAATGGGATTTGCCCTTGGTCATACAGACAGCCTTAGACTAGAGTTTGAAAACCTGGTCTTTTGACTCTAAAGTACAGCAATTTATCTTCTTGATTGAGGTATAGATTCAGTGTAACTTTGAGAATGGCTAGTGTTTTGTGAAAGTCTTACTGAACAAGATTCATAGCTTCTGAAAACTACACCTACATACAATTCCTGGTAAAGGAGCTTGAGTCCACAGCGCTGTGTGATGCTTCCGGGGTGTGTGGGAGGGGCTGTCCCTCTGGAGCTGAGCGCTGACCTCACCGAGGGCTCAGGGGAGGAGGGAGTTTATTTGGCCTGTGACTTGGCATTTTATCACAAAATTATTTTTCTAGAGCCCTTAATTTACCTATTTTTCATAAAGGAAGTAAACTTTTCAGTTTTCTGCTCTTGGCACATGTCTAACTGAGGACAGTAACATTTTCTGCTGACTTTCTTTTCTTCTAAAAGTTGTAACAAAGCTCTACTTCTGCGTCAACCACAGGATAAAGTAGCATGCCCTGGTACAGATTTTATACAAAGCTGTATCTTTGTTATTTTGTGCTTTACAGTGAGAGTAGGCATGGCCTTCCCTAACTTGTTGCCCTCTTGAAGACGAGGGGTCGGCTCATTAATCTGATAAACTGACTAGGCACCTACTGGTTGCCAGGCTCTGTTGTAGGTGCTTGGGATACAGCTGTGAATGACAAAGCCAAAACTCCCTGCCCCTGTGGCTCATATTCTAGTGTGGGAGAACAAAACAAACATGACAGCCTCAGTTGGTGGTAAGTGCTAACATGAGAACAGACCGAATGACAATAGATACCAGCTTTAGTCTGGGGTTGGGGGGGGTCACTGTTACAGTTTCTTATAGTTACTCCCCAGCAGCTTGACATGGCAACAAGCTCTGCTCCCACAGTGGGATGGACTTTCATGAATGAGCTGGATGGGCTGTGGGAAGTGTACAGAGCAGAGTTCACCCTTCATCTCTACTCCAGATAGTGTTACGGTCTTCACACTGAAATTTTAGTTTATGGAACATGAAGCTACAACGTCTACTTTTCTAAGGTCTACTCAATACCAAATTAAAAGTTGGAAATTGGAAGAGACCTAAATCCAGTATCTAAGAAAAATTTAGAGGACTTCCCTGATGGTCCAGTGGCTAAGACTTCACATTCCCAACGCAGGGAGTCTGGGTTTGATCCCTGGTCTGGGAACTAGATCCCATAGGCTACAACTAAGATTCAGTGCAGCCAGATAAATAAAGATAAACACATATTTTTTAAAAAAGAAAAATTTAGTATTTTTAAACCACTTATCTAATGTTTTTTGACCAATTTTCTGAATGAAAAAATTTCTCCCCCTCAATATAAATTTTATTTATTTGATATTTATCCAGTTTTCTTACTGAGTAACCTGTATTTCATTTGATTCAACCAATATTATTTATCACATTTAAATAATTCATTATGAAACCCAATGCTTATTATGCATTGTTTTATCCTAATATTTGAATACTGTATATAAATATGATTTCCACACAGAAATTCTTCTCTGACTCATTAAGTACAAAGTGAATTTAAAAGTGAGTTAACTGAACAAATACATATAATAATATCAGCTTTTTTTCTAAGAAGCCAGTTAGGTGAGGCATTTTGCCTCTCTTTTAATGTATATACAGCCCTGAAAGTTAGATTATTCCCATGTGCAGTGATGATACTGACACACTTATAGAGTATAAATAATTTGTTTGAGGTCACAAAACTAGTGTCAGAGCCAAAATCTAGGCTTGGATCCAACTCTCAAGATATTTCTAATATGCCTCTTTGACTCTATACTTTATAATCATAAAACACCAAAAGCAAGCCACTTATTTTTAGCATAATCCATCTCCTTAATGCTTACTGGATACTGACACTATGTACAACTCACTTCTCTTTCCTAGATGTGTTTTTATTATAAAATTTGCAAATATTATCCATGCAAATGAATAGAGGCAGTATTTTAAAAGAGCAAATAATTTAGTGAATAAAGCATCTTTACTACTCTTAAAATTAAATCTGATAAAGCATCTAGTACATATAGAAAATTTTAGAGAAGAAAATACAGTGATAAAAATACCTCTCCAAAATGTAGTGCTTAAGATTCTGATCACTATAGTTTTTTCCATAAAGCCTACATGCGAGTTAACTGATTTACATACCATGGAAATGGAAGCATTCTGGTGAGGAAAGGTATGAGAGGAAAATGCAGGCAATGTTTTTGACGGTAAAAAAAAAAAAACTAAATAAAAACCGAACAGGCATGCAAGAGAAATATGACCTTTTTAATCAGCAAAAATCCTCGGCACTTCTCAAACATACTCCCATAAAATAGAAAAACAATCACTTCTCAAATTCTTCATGATCTAATCCAGATGCAAATATTGAAAGCAATAAGAAATCATCAATAAATTATGTGCTAAAATATTCTTTGAACAGCAGTGCAATTGTATGTGTAGCCTGCTACTACTGTCTACCTCCAGCACTCAGGAGACTCTAGGAGCTGTTTCAGGGTTTTCACTTTGTTTTTTGCCAAAAGAAAAAAAAAGTACAAACATGGAAAATGGAAAATAATATCATTTGCCTTGAATTTTCATAGAAGCCATCCCATGGCTGCAGGATAATAAAGTATAAATCCATCATCTATAGAGCACAAGGAATGTTTCACTTAATTAAAATTCACACTTCTTTTTCTTAGAACATTAAAACCAAGTCCTCCCTACCCCCTAAAACAAAAAGATCTATTAAAAGATTTCTTACTCTGTACCTGTTGAAAGTGTTAGTGTGTCAAAACTAACACAGTTAAAAATTGCCCAATTACTACATATCCTTATTAAGAAGTTTCAAAATATATTTTGAGCCCAAGAACTTACAGGCCAGTTTAGTGTCTTCCATCCTAAAACCCTTCTTTCTTGAATATGCTGCAACATATCTGCATGTCTCCCTCTTCCTGCTTTGAGTTTCTCGGCCAGGCAAAGACCAAGCGATCAGTGAAGAGACCCTTTAATCATCCCAAGTATTAATATCATCTCTCATGCAGCTCGAGGTACACTCAGGAAGAAGGCAAAAGGGTGAGGAGACATATGACTCGACAGCCACTGTTTCTAAACAGTAACCTTGTTCACTGAACCAAGTAAAAACTGAGAACGGCTTCTGTTCAAAAGAGCCAGTGAAGCTCGAATGGGTGTGGGCTGGGAGAAGGGGAGGCCTTTCCTGGTTAAGAAATGGCTGTTAAACATCAGTTCAGTCTCAGGGTTTAAAATCAGCTCGGGCCCCAAACAGGATGTGCATTAAACACATTTGAACAAATGTTTAACCAAGATCATCTAAACGGTATTTACTATCTTTCCAAATTCTTCTGCCTTTTGGTTTCCTAATGTACTAAAGATGGCATTTTAAAACCCCAAAGATTATGGCTGATTTTGTTCCCATACCAAATGCATCTGAGAGAGGCAATCATTTAGAATCAGTCAAGCAGAGAGACCTCTGTTCTTTCCCTCCCTTCACTGAGAACATTCATGGAGCCGTTGGGAAACCACATGAAATGAAGTTTCACTATCCTTCAGAAGGTCCAGAAGACTGACTCGCTTTAGCAAGTTTTGAAAAATTCTGAAGGTCTTCAAAGTGAAGAGGAAGAATCAATTAACACTAAAGTTTTAGAAATTATTTCTGGATAAATTAATTATAGGGCTTCAGAAAAAATTTTTAAGCCAGTGATGAGTTTTACATTATGAATTTCGAATTCAACATTTCTATCACAATGTTACCTTAGGCTTGTCTTTAAAAGGACTTTTTGTCTAGGGACACAGAGGGGAATCTGAGGAGAAAAAATCATGTCAAGTCCTTGTTGTGCCTTTATAGAATTTAAAACTGTGATATGGGAGTCAGAATACCTGAGTTAAAACCAATGAACTTCATGAGTTTGGATGATCCATGGGTCCAATCTGGAAAACGAAATACGCTGTTTAGAAGAAAACAAATCGTTTCAAGCCTCTCTGAGTAGTAGGACTTGCCTCAGTAAAGAGACTGGACACATAGGATTTATAGGATGTAGGGGTTCAAGCATCCACTGGACTTGGCAATTAACCCTTTTTAATGTCCTTGGAACTAAAGACTTACTTAGTAGGAACCCATGGAATACCAGCTGTAGCCAGTACCATCCCAACACCTCCAGAGGCCTAGCGTCACAGATGCCTAAGTACCATCATTCCTGCCAACCAGTCCCCTTGCATTGTCAAAAGCAGCTCTGATGCTGGGAAAGATTGAAGGCAGGAGGAGAAGTGGGAAGCAGAGGATGAGATAGTTGGATGGCATCACCAACTCAATGGACATGAGTTTGAGAAACTCCGGGAGATAGTGAAGGAGAAGGAAGCGTGGAGTGCTGCAGCCCGTGAGGTCACAAAGGGTCAGACAGGACTGAGTGACTGAACAACAACATAAGTACAGACAGGATCTCTAGTGCAGGAGTTCTCAGCCTTGGTCCTCCTGATCTTCAGACAGGATAACTCTTTGCTGCGGACGACAGGGGAGGGGATGAGGCTTTAACAGTTTGGCAGCACCCCTGGCCTCTGCCTCCTGTATCTAATAGCTTTGCCTATAGACACCCGCCTCTCCACAGTCAAGACCATTAAAAAACATTTTTTTCGGGCACTGCCAAATGTCCCATGGGGGTGTGAGGCAAGATTACTTCTGGTTAAAGAAAATTACAACTCTGGTGGCTCCAAATCCCGGTTTTTTTTTTCTTCTTTCTGCCCCTCCGAACAGGGCTAGTGTGGTAGGGAGGCTAGAGAGCAGAGCACTTCTCCAGGTGGGGAAACATACTCGAATCGCTCCACTGTTCTTTTTCCCTCCCCAAAGACCTCATTGCCTCAGAGAGGGACACAGAACTGACTCTGTGACACTGACTCTGGGACACAGAACACCCTCCTCCAGGGGTACATTTAGTAGGGATCCATCAGTGTTAGAACTCATACTCTGAACTATCTCACAATTATCTAACCCTAACCCTAATTTTTATCAAGAATTTATCAAATAAAAAAATAACTCCTATTAGCAACTTTAAAAAAAATATCCTTTCACTTCTTTCCTCAGAATCTTTATATTTATACTTTAGACTCAAATGTAACTGACATGGGAAAGGGCGGTCAAGATTCACAACACTGATACTCTGGGGAATAAACATGCCCTACACTTTTCTCTCTGCTCACGTGTGATACAATGGCTGGTATGTGATTTGCCTAAATGTCTTAAGAAGTAGACAAATTCCCAATTCTGTCCAACTATAGCAATGAAATGCATGACACAGAGTGCGTGCTAGCCAAAGAAATATGTTGGTTATTAATTTCAGAAAATTTGGAGGCGTGTTATTAAAATATGGACCCATTCCCACAATTCTATGCCTGTATATTCAATATGCGCATGCTAAGTTACTTCAGTTGTGTCCGACTCTTTGTGATACCATGGACCGTAGCAAGCCAGGCTTCCCTGTCCATGGGATTCTCCAGGCAAGAATACTGGAGTGGGCTGCCAGGCCCTCCTCCAAGGGTACATTTAGTAGGGCTCCATAAATGTTAGAACTCATACTCTGAATTATCTCACAATTATCTAACCCTAACCCTAATTTTTATCAAGAATTTATCAAATAAAAAAATAATTCCTATTAGCAACTTAAAAAAAAATCCTTTCACCTCTTTCCTCAGAATCTTTATATTTATACTTTAGACTCAAATGTAATTAGCTCAGTTATCTATCTCTCAGTTCATTGAAGATTAGAGGCACCCAGTTTTAAGAGGACAGGGTGGTGTTATACGAACCTCCTAGCTGTCTGTTCTGTGGCCATCCAAATCCTGACCGCCAAAACCCAGTCGTCAACACAGCTATGGTGTTTCTAGAATACCAATCTGATCCTGTAACTCTTTCAGCGCCTCTGTTTTCTTGGCTCTTGGTGGTCTCACACACTTGCTTTTCTCACTACACATCAGCAGCACTACCGGCTGCCTGTCTGCTCTGCCTTCTCCTCTCTGGCCTCACGGAGCATGGCGTTCGGCTGCATTTCCCTGGACTTGGCTCTCCTGTCCTCATCAGTTGTATACATGCTGCCATTACTTCTTGAAGATTCCTCTCCTCCCTTCTTCTGGCTAACTACCACAAGCCTTTTCTCTACCTTCCATCAGCTCCTCAGGAATTCTCCACACTGCCTCCCCTGCTGTGGATCCATCCTTCCACACTGTGACCAGCTGTGTGCTCATCTGAGGTTTATAGGACAGAGAAGGGCTGGTGGGGAAAAAATTGCCTTAAGTACAGATTGCCATGTGCTGTGCTGTGCTTGTCACTCAGTCATGTCCGACTCTTTGTGACCCTGTGGACTACAGCCTGCAAGGCTCCTCTGTCCATGGGATTCTCCAGGCAAGAATACTGGAGAGGGTCGCCATGCCCTCATCCAGGGCATCTTTCCAACCCGGGGTCAAACTCAGGTCTCCTGCATTGCAGGAGCTTAAGCTATTATTTTCTGAGCTTAAGCTATTATTTTCATAATTTCCTATGGCAATCTGTCTAAGCCATGCTTCCCTGGTGGCTCAGACAGATTGCCACAGGGAATCATAAAAATAATAGCTTAAAAAAAAAAAATAATAGCTTAAGCTTGTGAATGGCCTGTTAACTCAGTCATTATTCTAAGGTCCTACACATAAGGATTGGTCTGACCTCACAAATCACCCTATTATGCTAAGTTTTCTGATGAGGAGACTCAGGTATACAGAGTAATTTGGGTGAGCTAGTCAGTGGCAGACTCTCAGTCCCCACACTCTGCTCTATGGCCATCTCTGCCCTCCAGCTAGGTGACTTCTCACTTCCGAGCACCCCGGAGCATTAGGCCACTGTCGCCTGCTGACAGGAAAGGACTGGTACCACGAGGGGAGAAGACAGGCGGGGAGAGACAGGAGGTGACACTGTGTGGAGACAGTGCCCCACTCTCCCCTTAGGAACAACAGCGTGTAACTAAATGGCGGTGCATTCATCCAGAAAAACAGCTGAATGCTAACAAGAGAGGAAAGAGAATAGAGGGTTTTGTTATGTGACCAGTGGCTCAAGGAGATTTCTATGTCCCAGTGCATGGGGCAGTGGGTACGGTAATAATGTGTCATCTGAAACCATAGCTGCACAGTGAGGATCTTGGAAAGAGGCACATTTCTAACTACATGCATGGTTACTGTCATCTTCTCAAGACTAAGGCTTCTGCCTACCAGTCTATTTTTGGCTTCATTTTCAATATCCAGCAAAACTATCAATGCAGAATACTGGCAGATGGAGGAAGGCTGAATTGACAGTTTATTATTCAACTTCTGGGAACGGAAATCACTTGGAAAGATTAGCACGTTTTACAACAGAATACGTGAATCCTGAGAAATTAAGGGGAAATGAATCTGTTTATTAAATCTAAACTACATCATCCTTAACAAATACAAAATGTGATATATATTTTGTAATGGGAGCTGGTGAGTTATAAAATTGGCAGAGCAGTTGTAGAACTCCGAGGAATCCACCTTCTCCCCTCTGTGTGCTAACTCATTACTCGCTCAAGAACCACCTGCTTTGCTCACCAGCCTCCTAAAACTGCTCTGTGGCAGAGATGATGATTCATCAGCTCTCAGCTCCATCCTGAGTCCCATCATAAACCTTAAAACTGCAGAGGCCCTCGCCAGGGTAAAACGTGTAGGCAGCTCTTATCTGTGTTTTCTCCCATCTAATCTGCTCACTTACTACTCTGCTTCTTCCTTGTTCTTCTTTCTTTCCTATTTCCCCCCTCCTCTTAACTTTTTGGCTACTAAGAGAAAAACCAGTTCTTATAAAATAGGATCTTTTAAGCTGCAGCAAGACTTCTATGACTGTTTGGGAAAAGCATCTTAGGAACTTGTTTGGGAAATCAGTGATGTTTAGAAGATGGCCCCTCTCATCCACCCGTTGTGCACTTCAGCTGCAACATTTTCAGCCTCCTGTTCCCTTCAGACTGGCTGCCACAATGAGAACTGGCACTGGCCAATCCTGTTACTGTCCTGAATTGAGTGGTTTTAGTACACTGACAGACTCCCTTGGTTTGTCTCAAACCTGAAGTCAAGAGGAGATTCTGTCAGTAACCAAGAACCTCTGTTCAGTACTGAATGGTGGGTTTTTCCTCCAGTTCCAGGGCTTGTCCCTATACCTGTGCTCCTATACCCGTGCTCTTAAGTGTATAGTTACACCACCTATCAGACTGAATAGTAGGTGAATATATTATGCAGGTTTTAAACACATTGTACTCTTCTAAAGCTGTCTGTCCATTTTATCTTCATTTCAAAAATCTGAACAAAGGCTAGCATATACTTGAACTCTTGGTGAAATTTAAATGTTAATAAACTAGTATACCCATAAATAGAAGAATTCTATGAGACATGAGACATCTGGTAATGTTTTCACCTTTTTTTTTTTTTTTTAAACAAAGAGAATTGGGTGATGCAACTTTGTTTTGCACTTCTTAACAGGGGGAGGTGTATGTGTATGCAAATTTGGAAAACTCAGCAGTGGCCACAGGACTGGAAAAGGTCAGTTTTTGTTCCAATCCCAAAGAAAGGCAATGCCAAAGAATGCTCAAACTACCGCACAATTGCACTCATCTCACACGCTAGTAAAGTAATGCTCAAACTTCTCCAAGCCAGGCTTCAGCAATACGTGAACCGCGAACTTCCAGATGTTAAAGCTGGTTTTAGAAAAGACAGAGGAACCAGAGATCAAATTGCCAACATCCGCTGGATCATCAAAAAAGCAAGAGAGTTCCAGAAAAACATCTATTTCTGCTTTATTGACTATGCCAAAGCCTTTGACTGTGTGGATCACAATAAACTGTGGAAAATTCTTCAAAAGATGGGAATACCAGCCCACCTGACTTGCCCCTTGAGAAACCTGTATGCAAGTCAGGAAGCAACAGTTAGAACTGGACATGGAACAACAGACTGGTTCCAAATAGGAAAAGGAGTACGTCAAGGCTATATATTGTCACCCTGCTTATTTAACTTATATGCAGAGTACATCATGAGAAACGCTGGGCTGGAAGAAGCACAAGCTGGAATCAAGATTGCCGGGAGAAATATCAATAACCTCAGATATGCAGATGACACCACCCTTATGGCAGAAAGTGAAGAGGAACTAAAAAGCCTCTTGATGAAAGTGAGAGAGGAGACTGAAAAAGTTGGCTTAAAGCTCAACATTCAGAAAACTAAGATCTGGCATCCGGTCCCATCACTTCATGGGAAATGGATGGGGAAACAGTGTCAGACTTTATTTTTGGGGGCTTCAAAATCACTGCAGATAGTGATTGCAGCAATGAAATTAAAAGACGCTTACTCCTTGGAAGGAAAGTTATGACCAACCTAGATAGCATATTAAAAAGCAGAGACATTACTTTGCCAACAAAGGTCCATCTAGTCAAGGCTATGGTTTTCCCAGTAGTCATGTATGGATGTGAGAGTTGGATTGTGAAGAAAGCTGAGCGCCGAAGAATTGATGCTCTTGAACTGTGGTGTTGGAGAAGACTCTTGAAAGTCCCTTGGACTGCAAGGAGATCCAACCAGTCCATCCTAAAGGAGATCAGTCCTGGGTGTTCATTGGAAGGACTGATGTTGAAGCTGAAACTCCAATACTTTGGCCACCTCATGTGAAGAGCTGACTCATTGGAATAGACTCTGATGCTGGGAAGGATTGGGGGCAGGAGGAGAAGGGGACGACAGAGGATGAGATGGCTGGATGGCATCACTGACTCGATGGACATGAATTTGGGTAAACTCCGGGAGCTGGTGATGGACAGGGAGGCCTGGCGTGCTGTGATTCATGGGGTTGCAAAGAGTCGGACACGACTGAGTGACTGAACTGAACTGTCCATGTAATAATGAATATATAACTATACAGATGAAGATCTAGTTGTCCTATCAAATAATTGAAAGAACATGGGTAGACTAAGTCTTTGGGCTGAAAAGATAATGCTCTTATAGTGTATTATTATTATTTATAAGAATTTAAAATATGTTTCTAAACATATTTTACACATAAAACATTTTTATGTGTAAAAAAATTTTAATTTTATGTGATAAAAAAGTCACATATTCTGTATTTTATTACCTCAATTATCAAAATCATACAGTTTAAAATCTTGGTATTTTGAAGAATTTAGTGTTTATCTACTATAAAATACTGAGACCATGGCTATTGCTATTTTAAGGGGCAAATATTGAGAAATAGGGAGAAGGAAATGGCAACCCACTCAGTATTCTTGCCTGGAGAATCCCATGGACAGAGGAGTCTGGCAGGTACAGTCCATGTGGTCACAAGGAGTCAGACATGACTGAGCAATTTTCACTTCACTTAAAATAGATTTCATTTGTTTCATATTTAGTTGAAAAGTAAAAGCAGATTCATTTTATAAAGGAATTTATGCTTTTTGCTGAAGTTTTCAATAGCTACAAATCACAGATTTGTTATACATAATTCATTAAAAGACCCAGTTCCTCAGCTCATTATCTTTTACCAATTGATTTAATCATGGTCAGTCTTATTTGAAAATATGTGAACTGCTTCTAAGCCCACGGTCAGTCTAGGAATATTGTAGCCTACCACTTTCTCCAGGACCCCTTCTTTATCTTAATTCTTGTTTTTTTTTTTCCCATTTCCTTTGGGTTCAACAAGTGGTAGGCTTTGGGAGAATATTTGTTCATTTCAACCTTTACATAGTAACCAGCACTGTTTTCTTTTCCTTCCCAATAGGTATCTCGGCTCATTCTCTTTCCCGTTTAGGTTGTCCTCAGAGGCCATAATCCTTAAGATCCTGGAAAAAGAAAATTCTGCTTTTCAGCCCCCCATTTATTAGTACCTTGGACAGTGACAAAAGCTACAAGAGTTGGTTGTTTAGGAAAACTCAATCAATTCAGTTAAAAATGTACTCCACACACAAATGTTTTCTTTCAGGGAGTATGTTATAGCATGCTTGTCTGTTTCTCAAAATCCATGTTTGCACTGCCCTGGAATTTTCCATGACCTCAAGTTGCGGAAACAATTTTTCATGTCAACACTTCCCAGGAATGGACAAAGCTATACTTAACAAATGAATGAGATACTTTTAGTCTACATTGAAATCTTTCCCCTTAGCTGTAATCAAACTTGCTCAAGCCTCTTCCTACCCCACTCTAGGCATGTCACCAGCTATAACTAGTTTTCCTGTGGAACTTGTGAGGCACGCTAGTTTAAGGATAATTATAACAAAAAATTGCTATGCTTGAAGCAACAGTTCTAATACTAAACATTTCAGCAAAATCAAGTTTTCAGGTCTAGATTTTGGGTGCTGAAACTGCTAAAAAGGGTCAGCTATTTTTCAGTGGAGAAAAAGAAAGTCTCTGCCAAAACTCTCTAAGCATTTTTAATGACTTCTCAAAAGTTTAAATGTCCACTTCCATCTGGGAAATTTGTAAACAAATATCATCCTAACTTTCCATCTTTTGCTGTAAATTCCTGCAAGTTAATTACAATATATTTTAGAGAGGATTTCACTGCCAGTGGAGGATTAATGGGGTAGTCTGACAGCTGGAGTCCTGAATTAGATCAGAAATTAAAATAAGGAACTTGACCTAGTTTCTAAAGGGATATTTGTTAATTTTCTCAACCCAAACCAATGCAATCTTTCAGGTATTTGCCTTCAGAATCTGGAGCCAAAATGTCAAAGGTTTTATTGCAGAGAAGTAAAATAGATATCCATATATGTAAGGAACTCTTGTAACACACAACTTTGAATTTACAAAAACAATTTGATGTTTCCTTTTTTTGTACAGTTGACCTTTTGTAGCTGCACATTCTATAATCATGGATTCAACCAACCACACACAGAAAATTATCCAAAAAAACAAAGAAATCCAGGAAGTTTCAAAAAGCAAAACTTGAATTTGCCACATATTGTGCATTGTATTTATAACTATTTACTTAGCATTTGCATTGTATTAGGCATTATACATAATCAAAGGTGATTTAAAGTATACAGAGGATGTGCTAGGTTATGCAAATACTATGCCATTAAATATCAGGAACGGAGAAGGCAATGGCACCCCCCAGTACTCTTGCCTGGAAAATCCCATGGACGGAGGAGCCTGGTGGGCTACAGTCCATGGGGTCTCTAAGAGTCGGACACGACTGAGCAACTTCACTTTCCCTTTTCCCTTTCATGCACTGGAGAAGGAAATGGCAACCCACTCCAGTATTCTTGCTTGGAGAATCCCAGGGACGGTGGAGCCTGGTGGGCGGCCGTCTATGGGGTCACACAGAGTCGGACACGACTGAAGCGACTTAGCAGCAAATATCAGGAAATTGCACATCTGTGGATTCTGGTATCCCTGAAGCCGGGTGTGTGTCTTAGAACCAAACCCCCGGGATACTGAAGAATGTCTATATTCCAGACTATGAGCACTCACTCCTCTCCCACTTTCCAGCTCCAGACATTACACCATCCTCAGGAGAAATGTCATAAAAAAGTTGTGGAATGGAGGGATGTAAAAATGTCAAGTGTGATATATCCCAAGTACAAGTTCTTATTTTATAATCTAATTTACATGCAAGATCAGACTATAAGAGATTTATGGCACTGTGGCAAATCACTAGGAAACAAGAGTACTCAAGTTTTACAGCTTTCTGCTATCACACAGAATAGAGTTAGTCTACTTGGGAAACCCCAATGGCTTAGCGGGGAAAGAATCCCCCTGCAATGCAGAAATCACAGGAGACATGGGTTCAATCCCTCAGTCAGGAAGATCTCCTGAAGGAGGAAATGGCAACCCACTCCAGTATCCTTGCCTGAGAAATCCCATGGACAGAGGAGCCTGGCGGGCTATAGTCCATTGAGTCGCAAAGAGTCAGACACAACTGAGCACATGGCACATGCACACATGACACGCTGGGCAGACAGCTTAGTCTCAAACCAGCGTCACCACTTTGTTTGCACTGTCAGGCTCCAAAACTGGTCTCACTACTGCCAGTCTCTCCTCTTTAATTCCTAGGATCCATCAGACTAGTTGCCTTAAAAACCAGCTCCAGCAGCTTATCATTCCCCTGCTCAAGCATCTATCATGTCTCGCAGTTACCTTCCCAATTAAAGCATAGCAATGTTTCCACCAACTTTGAGAATTTTTTCCCATGGCTCCCTCAAATAGCCCATGTTTTTACAAAATGGATGCATTTGCTGTCCCTTTGACATGCCTCGGGATTTCCTTTCCTTTCCCTTTCCTGCCCACTTCTTCTTCCTGTGTGGAATGTCTCTTCAGTCATCTCCGTTAAGAAGCAAGGCAAATACCCTCATCCTCTATGAGTTCTATCTGGATTCTCCCAGACAGAAGAGCTTGCCCCCATCCTAAGCCACAAACACATCAATTACTCTTCTCTAACAGTATTGCCTTCAGAGGGGAGTTATCAGACTCATCCATCTACTCCCTCAAAGGCTCTCTGGGTAACTGAAGCTCAAGAAACACACTAAACTGCAATGATGTAGCTTCTAGTTATATAGGTCAATTTTCAGTGCTATTGGAGTATATATTTCAGGAGATTATAAATTAGATGATAAACATTAAGTGTAGAAAACAGAAAATAAAAATAAGCACAAAATATTTAAGTTGCAGTCTCAAAATTCAGACATTACCACTGTTAACATTTTAGTTATTTGCTCCTGAAGATTTTTTAATGTTTAATTTGCACAAATATTAAAAAAAAAAAAAAGCAAGCTTTTTACATAACACTATCTTGAAATCTATTTTATACTCTGGACATTTTTCCACGTCAACTATGTTCCAAATACACCTTTATTAATGGTTGCACAATACTGAAATACCACAATATATGTAGCGGACTCTCAAACTTTTGTTTCTAATTCCTTGATATTATAAACAAGGTTGACTATAGAGTTTCACAAATCTTAACAATGTCTGAAGGACAAATTCTAAAATAGAATTGTTGCATCTTTGGTTAGGAATGTTTTAAAATAGTTTTGAATTTTTAAGTGATACATTTCACCAAAGAGAGCCTTTTCCACCATAGCCTCAGATAGCAGCAATACATTCACTAGTTCATTTGTTATCTTACAAGTACTTGCTATGTGCCAGGTACTGTTCTTCAAGACTCTTCCATCCCATGGATGTAGATGAACAATACATGAGACAAGAGATTGATAAATAAGATCAATATTGTCAATGAAACAATACTGGGGTGGGACAGGAGATGTGGTAGAAGGACCAGGGAGGGGCTTTCTGAGGAAGTAGCAGTGCAGCAGGTTAAGGAGAATCCACTCAGCCCAAAAGCCAAGGGAAGGGAGTTTCAAAGAGAGACAGAGGGATGAGTAAGTATAAAGGTCCTGAGGCCAGGGTAAGCAAAGAGGATTAAGAGAATGAAAAGAAAATAAACTGGATTAAAATGTGGTGAGAAGGAAGAAAAGCAGGTAACTGTAGTTTATGAAAAATCCAAACTATCCAAACTTATCACTAAGTTGTGTCTGTCTCTTTGCAACCCTTTGGACTGTAGTCTTCCAGGTTCCTCTGTCCATGGGATTTCCCAGGCAAGAATACTAGAGTAGGTTGGCATTGCCTCCTCCAGGGGGTCTACCCGACCCAGGGATAGAACCTGTGTCTCCTGTATTGCAGGTGGATTCTTTAGCCACTTGAACCATCAGGGAAGATTCTAATTGTAGCTCATAATAAGAATTTTATACTAAAATCGATGGGAAGCCAGCCATTGGCAAGTGACAAGTTTTAAGCAGAGAAGAGCCAGAATCAGATCTATAATTTTAAAAGGTCACTAGCTGCTGTGCAGAAGGACATTGACTGGAGGCTGAGGTGTCCATGGAAGAGCAAGACCAGCTCAGTTACTAATGATATAATCTGGGGTGAGCACATATGATTTGTACCAGGAATGGTGACGGACAAAAGTAGACAGGTTTGATATATTTTGGAGGTAGTGCCGACAGGACTCATCGATGGATTCAATGTGGAGGGAAAAACTAAAAATGACACCTAGGCATTTGGTTGAACATCTATTAAGACAGAGCTGAGTGAAGATCAAATAAGCTTGAGGAGAACAGAATTACCATATAACCCAGGAATTCCACTCCTGAGTGTATATTCATGCCCCCCCCAAAAAAAACCCCAAACACTCCACTAATTGAAAAAGATACACGAACTCCAATGTTCACAGCAGCATTGTTTGCAACTGCCATCCTATGGAAGCACCCTATGTGTCCATCAACAGATAAACGTATAACGAAGATGTGGTATATAAGTACAATGGAATACTACTCAGCCATAAAAAGAATGAAATTTTGTCATTTGCAACAACATGTGGACTTAGAAGGCAATATAATAAGTGAAGTCAAACAGAGAAAGACAAATACTCTATGATCTTATACATGGAATCTAAAAAGGACAACAAAGTAGTGAATAAACAGAAAAGAAGCAGACACAGATATAGAGAACAAAGTAGTGGTTATCACTGGGGAGAGGGATAGGGGAAGGGACAGTATGGAGGTAGTGAAAAAAGGGGTTATTATGGGATTATATGAAACCATGTATGTGAAACTTTTGAAAACTACAATGCACTACAGAATTTAAAGAATCTCTCATTCAATAAAAAAAAAATTTAAAAACATCAAAAGGTAAAATCTGTGATGTGATAAGCCAAGATGCTATCACATTATTTTTCTATATTTTGCATCTTCTTGTACATTCAAGTTTTTCTGATTTTTTTCCTATGTCTTTATACATAAACTTGAATTGTACATTAGATTGTAAAGGGGATTGCTCAAAGTTAGGAATGGTTTTAAAGCTTTGATACTTAGCACTGAATATAATTTCCTGGATGGCGTTACCAATTTCCTCTCACCAACACTGCGCAAGAATTACTACCTAGTTGCACTGCTTATTCTCATTAGAAACAAGCAAAAATAAATCTTGGCATAGTATTTATTAAAGGTTGTAAACCTAAGTGATATCATTGAACCTATAAGAGAATTAGCATTTTTGGAGAAGTATTAGTACTAATTTAAGAATTGCCAGTACATTTTAGATCTAAAAAAAAGCATTCCCATTGAAAACAGCAAGTGCTCAAATTATAGCTATGACTATTAGTTACTTTTAGGTACTGAAAACAAGTCAACTTTGAGTTGCTACTGGTCTTTAAATTTTCTTTAAAATAATAAATAAACTGCTACAGATGATCGTGTTGAAGCTCCTGGGATTTAAAAAAATCTGCTAAAAAATGCGCCATAGGTTTTGGTATAAAAAATTACAATTATTAGGCTTCCCTGGTGGCTCAGTGGTAATGAATCCATCTGTTGATTCAGGAGACAAGGGTTCAATCCCTGATCCAGGAAGATCCCACATGTCGCAGAGCATAGCCCATGAACCATAACTACTGAGCCTGTGCTATAGAGCCCAGGGACCTCAACTACTGAGCCCATGTGCCATAACTACTGAAGCCACCATCCACGGAGCCCATGCTCCTCAACAAGAGAAGCCACCACAATGAGAAGCCCACACACCACAACTATAGAGTAGCCCCCAGTTGCCACAGATAGAGAAAAGTTCAAGTAGCAATAAAGACCCAACACAGCCAAAAATAAATAAAATTGTTAAAAATTATAATTATTATAAAAGGTATATGATAAGCCTGGTCTAGTCAATTTAATCTGGTATGCACTATCTAAAGATCCTGTGTGGCTTCTGTCACTAGCATCTATGTGACATGAAGCAAGTCATTACTCTCCAGAGTTGCACTGCCCAATATAGTAGTCACCAGCCACATGCAATGATGCAGTGTCTTAGGTATACACACACACACACACACACACACACACACACACACAATTTCACAGAGCTTGGCCTGCTGACAGCCTAGAGGTAACCATGAGCAAAGTTAGCACCGAGATCTTCGATCATAAAATGTCATTTTCCACTGTAAGGAACCAGGGCTCCTAAAGAAATGGCAGATTCCAAGGCTGAGTCAAAGAAAGATGAGTCAATAACATCTTGTGCCAGAAGGGAAAGATGTGCTCAAAAAATAATAAAGATGCATCAAAAGGACACAGGACTCAACCTCAAAGGGATCCCACTCGCCAAATCTGGAACAGTTTGAGCATCAGACTAAATACAGAAAAGCATTCAAATCTACAGAGTAAAATAAATATCCATGAGTCCACACTGGTAAACAAGTAAGAGAAAGGAAAGGTCTTCCCTACAGTATAAAGCTAACTGATAAATGTAGAGGGAATGGTGAATTAGAAAATTACTACTTGGCAACCAACTGTTTCAGGCAAGAATCACTGATTCTAAAACTAAGAGATGAATATAAGAGGAAGAACAGAATGTTTACACAGCCTCAAGTACCTCCCCACAAGACATTTATTAATTATAAGGCAAGATAAGTAAGCTGATAGTGGAGAAACCTGGAAGACATCACCTTCACACAGTGATGCAGGGTATCACCGGAATTGCGATAAGTCAACACTGTGACTCCTGGTAGGATAAACTGAGGACTAAGTACCACTTCTCTGGCATTTCTGCCAGAAATATGTAACCTGAATCCCATCATGAGGAAACATCAGGCAAACCCCATTTGAGAATATCCTACAAAAATAACTGGCCTGAATGCTTTAAAAATGTAGCATGAACTACTGATTCAGAGAAAGAAAGACTGGGAGGAAGTGAGAGTCAATAGGCACAATAACTGAATACAATGCAAGGACCTGGCTCATCTTCTGCTATAAAGGACATCTCTGGAATAAATGGTGAAATCTGAGTAAGGTCTGTAGCTTAGACAACACTATTCTATCAGTGATAACCTTAAGTTTAATAAATGGAATATGGTTATGGACTTCCCAGGTGGTGCAGTGGTAAAGAATCCACCTGCCAATGCAGCAAATGCAAGAGATGCGGGCTTGATCCCTGGATCAGGAAGATCCCCTAGAGAAGGAAATGGCAGCCCACGAAAATTCCATAACAACGGAGTCTGGTGGGCTACAGTCCATGGGGCCACAAAGAACTGGACACAACTGAGCGACTGAGCACACACACATACGCATATATAGTTATATAAAAGACAACGCTTGCTTTTAAAAAGTAGAGAGAAAGGATTAAAAATAAATCTTCCAAAATGTTAATATTTGGAGAATCTGAGTGAAGGGCACATGGGAATTCCTGGTAGTACTATGACTACAACTTTTCAGCTTTTCTGTAGTTCTGACACTATGTGGGGGTAAAATTTTTTTTTAAAACCAAGGCTATTGAATTCCTATTTTTTCTTGATAGCTTTAAAAAATTAATGTTAACTTTTGACTCATTTACTAACAGGAACATTAATTAAAACTGGAAAAATCTGAGTGTAAAACAAAGTTTTCTGAAAATATACTATATATAAAATATAATATTTTCTTCAAATTAGAGTATAAGATACACAGCAAAAGTAAGCACCTTACCTATTTTATTCTTCATTCCAATTACAACTGTCTTGCTATAAAATGAAGAGGAAATTAAAAAATCTATTCATTTATACAGTGGTCCACCCTCAGATACTTTTAACCATTTTTTTTCTTTCAGAAGAAAAAAAAAATCAATTTGTTTTGACCAGATGGTAAAAAAAAACTTTCATATGCTTAATGTTAAACTGGCTAAAAATAAATAGGAAAATTGAGCAAAGAGCAATTTGAGGGTGAAACTAGCTGGCCCTTTGTGGCAGAAGGAAATGGAATCTGGTATCCGGAGCAGCAGGACACGAGCTGGGGGAATTTCAGGCAGCAATTTCCCGACACCATGCATCAATTGACTCGAGATTCTTATTAACTCAAGCTAAGCCCTGAAAGCTAAGTCCAGCTCTACTAAATCAGTATTCCCCTCCCAGGAACAAGACAGACCTCAAATCTGGCTCAAAAACTGTTGTTAAACAAAAAGCCAAAAAGAAATGTTTTTCATACCTTTTAGCCTAAAGTAAGATACAAGCTAATGAAATATTCTCTTAAAAAGTAAAATAGCATGATTTTGAATTAGGGAGTAGAAGCTACTTTAGTTGGATCTTAGCATCATTTAGCATGTTATGATTATCAGAGCCATTTGTAATTACAGAAAACAATCTCTCATTTCTTTCTCCCCATTTCCTTCTCTTCCCTGAAATGATCATTCGGTATACAAGGATTTATGTATTTAATGTTGTCTTTGCCAGCTAAACTATCAGATTTTAGACTGAATTCCTCTACTTCCTTTATCAATAATTTACACAAAGAAATACTTGGGTAGAGGAAGTGTTTACTTAATCTATTACGTGATGTGTTTTATGTATGCATATGCTTGAATAGAGATAGTTATATACTTAAAAAACTGGGAGATAAGGAAATCTTAACTATTTAAGTGATTCTTTAACTATAAATCATAATGATGATATTCTTAATCACTTATTAAAAACTTATACTATTACTAAAGAGCGTGCCTCAAGTGATGTTTCTCATGACTGGGGTTCTGATGTAAATGCACTTGGAAAACAGCATGAAATAATTATTATTTTAAAGAATTACAGCATATATTATATTAAAAGTTGTGAGGAAGCCCTTACTAAGTAACCAATTTAATAAGGGTCTCCCAAATTGACTTGATCAAAGACCTTTTTGGGGGGCAATATTTACTAATCTGGGATAGGTCTGGGTTACATTTTATAAGTCTGAGTTACATTTATAAATGTAATTACAGTGTTTAAAAGTTAAGATTGTTAAAGGCTTCTCTTTAATAGACACAAATAATGCTTTTTCAAAATGACATTTCTCTTAAAAGGAAAACTATGTAGCAGTAAATTCTCTTTGTAGGTCAAGCGTACTGGGATAAGCATATTGATTAGGAATTTAGGGGAAATCAAATTTAGAGGTCACCTGATTGCCTTAATAGAGCATAACTAAATTTGATGACTTAATGATTAATCCCACTAAAAGTTTATTATTATTATTCTTTAAAATACAAATCCATAATGCATTTTCACAGAAGGCAAAAATAGACCTTAAACTCCATTAGTAGGCTCCACAAGTCTGTTGTGGATGAACATTTTTTTTTTCCTCTTCTTAGAACCTTGTGAAACATCAAGTACATCTAATGGACCAATTAAAGTGATAAACCATCACAGCCTGTTCACTGCTATATCCAAATAAGCCGTTCTAAGAACAAGTACAGCTGATTACAAATGAAAATTCCCCCTAAATTCTGGATGTCAGAAAGACTGGGGCAGCTATCAGCTCAGTTCATGAAAAGGCCATGAGAAATCCCCAAAAGTATGCAGAATCCAGACAATATCCATTAGGGAAAAAAAAAAAAAAATTCTGGAGGGCAGGGGAAGAAAAGAGAAAAAAGTAAGATTCGAATCCTTCATAAAATATTTTATTATGAAAACTCATGAACACCAGAATGTAAGCTCCCTCGTTGGAAGAACAAGAACAGGACAGAGGCCTTCACACTAAGATGTAGCACCCGTCCTGGAAACAGGAATCTTTTAAGTCTCTAAATAATGTGAGTGTACCTACTTCGTTTTCAAATTAAATCCTTGGTACGTAATTTCACTAATAGCAGCCATATGGGAAGCATCTGTAGCTCTTCTCAATTCTCATTTTCATACACAGAGAAACATCGACAAAAATAGCCCCACAGTCTGTCACGGAGGCACTGCAGGCTGACCTAGTTAGATCAGCAGGCTGTGCGCATCTGAGCTGGCTTAATCCTCACCCAGTGTCGAGGCTGCCCGGTGCCCCAGAGCTCAGGCCTTAGGGTTCACCAGGTCTTCACAGTTCATGAGCTTATAGTTGAGAGGTCATTCTTGCATCTCTGAAACCATTTTAGTGTGGATCTGAGTGAATCACCAACAAACAGATAGGCCCAAATCAACTCTCTGAATCAGGGAGATTTCTGAAATCACTAAAGAACTGTAACAAAGATTTAAACAAAACCCCATAACAATATTAAACTGCAAATGCTAAAATGGGAAAATATCTAAAATACCTATCATACATGTGGCCATATATGATAGATATTATATTTTTCTATATTAAAAAACACGTCACTAGAAAATGTCACAAGAAATAAACATGTAATTCACAAAAATAAAAGGCTAACAAGCATGTAAGAATTAACATCAGTTATTAAATGAAGGCAAAACATTTCCTTGCCTATAAAATTGACAGAAATTTCAAATAAGAGAATATTTACTGTAACTTTTTTAGAAAAATGTTTAAAAAATGTTTCTGAAACTAAATGGAAAAGAAAACAGTTTGCAAAACCACATATTCAACAATATGACAAGTCTGTAAACACACAGGCATGAGTTTCTAAAAACTATATGTTCACACACACACACAATACGTGAACAGAACTATATGTAGATGGTAGGATTATAGATGATTTAAAAATGGGCTTCCCTTGTGGCTCAGCTGGTAAAGAATCCACCCGCAATGCAGGAGACCTGTGTTCAATCCCTGGGTTGGGAAGATCCCTGGAGAAGGGAAAGGCTACCCACTCCAGTATTCTGGCCTGGAGAATTCCATGGACTGTACAGGCCATGAGGTCGTAAAGAGGTGGACACAACTGAGTGACTGTCACTTTCACTTTCAAAAATAAGCTTAATCCTTTTCTGCATTTTGTAAGTGTCTTACAATATTTATTACTTTTACTATCAGAAATATGTATGTGATATTTAAGGTGTTTAGACAGTAACCAGTAGGAAATGCTTGGAGCCTATTTCTGTTCATGATTTTCTGTACTCTAGTCATTAGTGATGGCAGAAAAGATGCCTGAAGTTGGACCACTAGTATGGATGCTCACTGTATATGCTAATGTGGAGAGCTGAAAGTCTTGTTAAAAGGCGAATCTATTCTGGGAAAAAGGCCTCCCCCAAAAACCAATCAAAAGAGACAGCCTCAAAAAAAAAAAAAACAGGGACAAGCCTTCTAGGGAAAGGGCAGCTTACACTTACTTACTTTCACATTATGCTCATACTTAAATAATTATAACATTTCAAAAAAGGCAAATTTCTGTGATTTGATTTCATTTTCAACATCTCTTTTTAAAGTTTCAAGTAGCTTCTAGATAATATTCCTGTACAAGCTTTTCTACATTGAAGAAAAACCATATGCCGAGAAATAACTTCTCACATTTTTATTCACTTTTTAAAATTCAAAAGATGGTGGAGACGCTATTTGGCAGTCTTTTTAGAAAGGTTTTTTTTTTTTTAATTTCTTTTGGTATCATCAACTATAGCAAAAGCAAACAATAGGAGTCTACATTTATTTTACCAACAGGATATGTTCCCCTTAAATGATTATCATTAACATAAAATCCTCCTTTGTTCTTAATACATTTAGACTAGAAGAGTGTTCAGTCAAGAAACAAGTATTTATTGATTCTTACCATGTGCCATGCTACGCATTTAATTTCTTATATGTTTTGAGAAAAATAATACACTATAGAAAACACATGCAATGTTAGGGATTTTTAAATTTTAGACATGACCTATGTCGATCCCCACACTTACATTCACCATCCCTCTATTTTTACAACTTTTTTTTTCAGATTTCTGATTTTAATAGGAACAGACTCTAATAGGTCTAATAGGTGCTAATCTCCCTGAACAACATCAAAAGTAATTCCAAATTAAGGCCATTTCTCTACCTTTCCAAGAATAAACTGTATTTTTTTTTCATGAGATTTCAGAATTCATCCCCCAACCCACAGTGGGATGGACATGGAAATCAAAGCATGTTGTACTTAAAGGTGAAGAAATGCATAAATTCACTTATATCCCGAGAAGCAACTCACAATCTTCAGAAAGAGAAATGTATGCTTCTTTAAGCTGGTATTAACCAGAAAATATCTGATTAACATCTGCCCTTTTATTCCTAACGTTAATGATTCCATCCTTTTCTCCTCCATTTTTGCTTAAGTCTACACATTCATTTTACCTCTTCATGCTATTCATTTGGCAACACTACACTCCGGAGAATTCCTGGGTCATTCCAATACTCTAAGATCAGGGGCCTTGATGACGCTGCAGACACATCCTCATGGCATTTTTCTGACTTCCACCATGAATGGACAGGAATGTTTTGCATGAGTAACTTAAAAACTGCCAGCACACTGGGAATGCCAAGACAGACAGGGAGTGGTAATGACATCCCAGAACTTTTTAAGCAGCTGTGGTTAAGATTATGAGGGAAAGAATAAGCTGTGGGTAGTGGTGGACATAGGGAAAGGAGAATCACCTAGAGAGGCAAAAATAATTAAAAACACTGAAGGAGAAAACCATATATACAATATACATATATATATATAATCATATAGAATTTAAAGAGGAAGAAGTCGATCTATATGAAGCAAATGGTGATATTTAAATCTGAAGTCTCAGGAGTTTCACATTTACTTCAGAGTAACATGACTTGAACCCACTCCAGTACTCTTGCTGGAAAATCCCATGGATGGAGGAGCCTGGTAGGCTGCAGTCCGTGGGGTCATGAAGAGTCAGACACGACTGAGCGACTTCATTTTCACTTTCATGCATTGGAGAAGGAAATGGCAACCCACTCCAGTGTTCTTGCCTGGAGAATCCCAGGTACGGCGGAGCCTGGTGGGCTGCCGTCTATGGGATCGCACAGAGTCGGACACGACTGAAGTGACTTAGCAGCAGCAGCAGCTACATGACTTGAAATAAATTCTGTGTGTGTGTGCTCAGTCACTAAGTTGTATTCAACTCTTTGCAACCCTATGGACTGTAGCCCTCCAGGCTCCTCTATGCATGGAATTCTCCAGGCAAGAATACTAGAGTGGGTTGCCATTTCCTTTCCAGGGGATCTTCTTGGTCCAGGGATTGAACCCATGTCTCCTGCATTGGCAGGCAGATTCTTTTCCACTGAGCCACTTAGGAAGCCCCAGATAAATTCTACTCTAAATTAAAATGGTGCATTCTTAACCAAAAGCCAGGTAAAGTATAGTTCCCCCTGCCAATGCAGTTTTCTAATCTGAAGATTTTAAATCTATTTTCCATATTATAGTTGTGAAAACCTGGTTGGAGTTTCCAAGCAACACATCGCCCTTAATAAGAATGAGGACAACTAGCTCATAACACAAAACTTGTAGAAGCATCCAAGACACCACAGAGATTCACAAGACACTTCTGAACTGGAGATGGCTAGCAAACACATACAACTCCACTTCCATATATAACTGTTCTCAATAGCTGGCATAAGACCGACTTTGGTTAGTAGGAAATAAAAAAATCCTCTTATATCTCAATGCGAAGTTACAGTTAAGTACTTTAGCTTTTGTACCTTAAGTCTTTAGTCCTAGAATCTAACTCTACTCTCCAATGAAATTTTTGCCATTAATAACACCGTTTCTGAAAGTGAAAGGTATTATTAATAACTGTATAGATTCTCCTACACTATACAATGTGCTTTTAACAGGCAGTAGTTTTTAATTTAAAAAAAAAGCTTAAAATTACAGTGTAAGAGTCTGAAATTTAAACAGATTTCACTATATTTTGTATTAAGCTGAACAACATGAAATTGTCATATTAGGTAAAGAATGGTCAAAAATAGGAATTTCTTTATAGTTCAGCTTCACACTTGAGCCAAGTTATGCCAACAATTTCAAGCACCAAGATGAACTGTTTGTGCAAGACAGATGACAACCAGCAAGCTTCTTGTTCCCAGGACATGGCTGTTTATGATGTGATCTAGATTTCACACCCTGTGGTGCCTGCACCCAGTCTATCAAATGGCATCACTCAGTTTATCATGACAACGACTTCAGATCATGGGTGGCCATTCCTCACCCAACAACATAGATGAAGAGGACAAACAACTTGCTGAGCACGCTGTGTTCCTTGTACAAGGTTAGCATCATCATCAACAAGAAACAAAGAATAAAATAACAGACTTAATATCTCTCTCCTTCCATTTTATATTTTTCTTTTAGAATTCATTTTCTTTCAATTCATCCATTTTAGTGGGTTATATTGAGGGGAAATCTGAGATTTTACTACTGAAATGAACCAAAAAGCAAATATATCAAAATGCTGCTCCTGTAATTTTCCCCCACATGACTGGTTAGCTCTCTTTGGCTTCACATTCTGATCTCAAAGAATGGCTTTAATGGGAAAACAGCAGGATAATCATGATATGAATGAATTCCTTCTACACAAGAAATAGCCATTTGAGAGGTTCTACATTACCAATCATGCATATTCAACACTCCACTAAGTTGCTAGGGAAACCGGAGGGTGTGGGGAGGGAGAAGAGATCTTTGCTGTCCTGCTCCCTACCCATGCACTTATATTCCAATAGTTGATGGTGAGGACATATAAACAAATAGCTATAATGCAAGATATTGTTGAACTTATACACTATAGACAGGAAATATAACACATATGCAATCATTTCCTTTAGTTTTTGCATCCAATAATATGAAACACAGAACTTCTAAGTCAAGAATTGCACTGCAAATCTTTATATAGACTACCAAGCATTCTTGATTCTTGAAGCTTATATCCATCTTAGTTTAAATACCTGGAACCATGCACTGTCCTACCTAATCTTTCAATAAATGAAGGAAAAAAAGGAAAATTATCTTTCAAATCAGCACAGTTTGATGCAAATCAGTACATAAGATTCAAAGATACATACAACCCTCACTCTACTATTTCTCTTTCTTTGAAAGTTTGGGAAAAGGCATTTATCTTTCTTTGTCGCTCGAGTTTTTTCACTTGAAAAATGGAGAATTCATTCTGATCAGTAGAGTTGAAAAGATATGAGATAAATAATGGCTTTAACTGATTTCAGAATTATACCATAAAGAGCATTATCTCCATACAAGAAGTGTAGAATAAAACAAAAATAATGAAAATAAAATTATTCATCTTAAGTTTGCTAGATGAACCTAAGACATTTTTCTGGAGAACAAAAAGATAAAGAGGAAATGTCAAAGGATATTCTCATTCAAAGCATCCTTGGAGAGGAGCAAGGGTAGTGGGTTAAACCAGAGCCAGTAAGGGCACTATCAAGTAAATTACCTAAGGTCTGTCTGCTTGGAAAGAAGACTTGCCACTGGACAGAAAGTAGTGTCCATTTACAAAATTTTGTCCGATAAAGCTCACAGATCTTATGTTGTAGGACTAAAATCTGTTAAAGACTGAAAAAGGTCTTTTGGAAAAATCATACAAAGCTCAACACTATTAACTGCATCATGCTAAGAAGCACCCTGAACACAACCTTTATTTTCAATTTTTAAAAATAAATATTTGAATCAACAAGGCTAAGGGACTTTTGGTAAAACTTTCACCCTTGAAAGTTACAATTCTACAATAACTATCTTAATAAAGTTTCGCAACGCTATTTCTATGAAACATATTAAAAACCCATATGGACAGTATCCTTTTTCTCACTGGATTCGATTACGTTTCAAAACTCCAAGACATGTGAGTTGAGTGCTTTGTTGCAGAAACATGCTAATCCCTAATTCCGTCTATGCCAACGGTGGCCGTACCTCCCCCATGGGCTAAGAGGGGCACTGGACTCAGTCTAGCATTCCAACGCCACAGCATTCTACAGGAAGCTACTACCCTGATGCCATTATGTCACCTTTACGTTTCAGAGCCCGCATCTACAAAATGGGGATGGTACAACTTACCTACCTCTCAAGTCATACCTAATTAAAATCTTTAGAGCTCTTAATTCCTGACCATTTTTTTATTTGTAAGGTATAAAATCACTTTCAGAGGCTGCAACCCATGACACTGAGGAGAACTGGAGATAGCATATCTCAGCATAACAGACAATCAACATCTGTTGGTCTGAATTGGGAGAACCGAGCATGCTGAGGTGATGCCTTCAGTCTCATAGCCAACCTCAAAATACACGGTTACTTAGGAAACAGAAAAGGGAAACATGAGGATTTGCCACAAGAAAGGCTGCATTCACAGTGTGGTGATATGCAGTAGCGAAATTAGAATCCTGACAGATTTAGTAACAGATTTGGTGGCAGTTGTAATATTGAGTCTTTATTTTACTGTAAAAACTGAGTTCATAGACTCAGTGATTTTAGGAGACACATTATTTTAACAGACATGTTTTACTTATATTGTCCTTGGGATAAGTAAGATACATGGTTTTCTGAAGGAGAAAATCTCTGACCAAATAGAAATATTTGCATAGAAAAACCCATTGTTGAAAAACCCTATAGTTGCACAACAAAGTGATTGTACTTAAGGCCCCAATCTATAAACTTAAAAATGGTTAAGATGTCAAATTTCATGTGATGTGTATTTCACCACAATTTTTTTTTTTTTATTTTATAAATTTATTTATTTTAGTTGGGGGCTAATTACTTTACAATATTGTAATAGTTTTTGCCATACATTGACATGAATCAGCCATGGGTTTACATGTGTTCCCCTTCCTGGACCCCCCACCCACCTCCCTCCCCATCCCATCCCTCTGGGTCATCCCATTGCCCCGGCCCTGAGCCCTTGTCTCATGCATCGAACATGGAATGGTGTTCTGTTTCACATACGATAATATACATGTTTCAATGCTATTCTCCCAGAACGTCCCACCCTCACCTTCTCCCTCAGAGTCCATAAAATTGTTCCATGCATCTGTGTCTCTTATTCTGTCTCGCATATAGGGTTATTGTTACCATCTTTCAAATTCCATATATATGCATTAGTATACTGTATTGTTGTTTTTCTTTCTGGCTTACTTCACTCTGTATAATGGGCTCCAGTTTCATCCATCTCAGTAGAACCGATTCAAATGTATTTTTTTTAATGGCTGAGTAATATTCCATTGTGTATATGTACCACAGCTTCCTTATCCATTCGTCTGCTGATGGGCATCTAGGTTGCTTCCATGTCCTGGCTATTGTAAACAGTGCTGCGATGAACATTGGGGTACACGTGTCTCTTTCAATTCTGGTTTCCTCGGTGTATATGCCCAGCAGTGGGATTGCTGGGTCATATGGCAGTTCTATTCCCAGTTTTTTAAGGAATCTCCACACTGTTCTCCATAGTGGGTGTACTAGTTTGCATTCCCACCAACAGTGTAAGAGGGTTCCCTTTTCTCCACACCCTCTCCAGCATTTATTGCTTGTAGACTTTTGGATAGCAGCCATTCTGACTTCACCACAATTTTTAATAAAAATCCTTAAATAGTCACTATCTTCTCTCTAGTAGGTCTCATGAACACCAAGGCTACAACTAATTCATAGAGTCCCTTCATTACTGAGTCATGTTCACATGAGATAAAAGGTAGACTGACGGGAGACAAACTAGAAAAAAAGTTTTCAAGAGATAAGATGTCTCCATCTTTAAAGAGTAGGTCTACAAAACTTGAGACTGCTGACAACTTCACACTGTCAAATGAGTGGATAGAATATTTCCTTGAGTCTCTGGATTTAGTAATATGGAACAAGCATTTCCAGATCAGGATTGCCCTAATGTCCATAGAGACCCTGACACAAGGTCTCCTCACACCCACAAACATATACGGTCACTCAAATACACACCGAGAAGAGAAATGGGAGAAGCATAACGGCTCATTTTATAAAGCTACAATCACTGAAGCTTCATATATGAAGGTTGAAGCAGCAACCTGATCAAAACAAAGCCATTGGTTTAGCAAAAGCTCTACTTGGCCTAGAAATTACACTGACTCTCCTTATGTTTATCATTATTGCTTATTTTCTATATAAAGCCAGTTTTTTCTACCCTCCCGAGACCTCTAAGACCCTAAAAGCTTGAGCATGTAGAAAATTAAATTCAAGAATCCTAAAAGGATTGGAGAGGGACATTATCTAGATCCACTACCTGACTTATTCTAGAAAAGTGGTTTCTAAATTGGGTCACAGCTTTCTCTAAGAGAAGCCGATAAACTCTAAATCTTCTTAGAAAATGTAAACTGTTACAATTTAGTCATAGCCCACCTAAGCTCATCTTTGAGCCTTTGTCCTCTAGATCTTGGGTTTGAATGCATAAGCTTATTTTCATGACCAGTAAGAAATGTATGTGACATTTTATCAATATATAAATTATATATATACATGCACACATGTTCATACAAATACACAAAAAAATGTATTCCTGATACATCAATGAATGTTCTTTCTACTGGGATGTGTACAGGTCTACATATCTAAAGTGTGAAAAAGGATAGCCACTGGAATATAATCTATAAGTATCTTACATACCTAAAATCCATTTGCTATGAAAAAAACGACAATTTCAAGTTTACACTAAGATTTCTTTTAAGAATCACGTCTTGAATTTTTCTCTTGGATTTTATTTTTACAGATCAAAACAAATACCAGCAAGTGAAAATATTGATAAGAAAGGTAAAATTATTTACTAAAAAGTACCCTCCAAATAAAAGTAAGTTGTAAAGTGTTGGCTCATGGAGGACTGAATTCATAACAGTCAGAGGAATAATTTAAAATAGTTCACAATAAGCTATAACAGTTGAAATGCTTTTTAAGTTACAAACTGTTAAGGGGCATGTATTAATACATATGCTCCCTTTGTCACATGAACACACTGGATCCATCTCTCCCTACCTTAGAGGTGGCATCAAAATGAAATTAATGGATGACCAAAAGTTGGTGTTTTTCCCTTCAAAGGAAGAAATATGCCAGTGATGTGTTTCAAGACTCAAGCCTTGGCAGGGTGAAGCATTATTTAAGCTCCCTCATAGTAGCAGTTCCTAATTACTTATGATTGGAAGGGAACAGAAGCTGAATTGACACAAAAGGAGAGACAAGTAAGCATCTTCTCGTGTCCCTCATTTGGCTGCCATGCAACTAATACATGGGTAGAACAAGTTTCATGTCAAAACTACATTAACTTCATAAGCAATGAGAAAAAGTGTAACTATCTGTCAACGTCGTGTTTCTCCGAATCTCTCAATTTTTGCCTAAGAATATAATTCCTCAAGACCTCACCAATTTTTATGTATACCAGTAACATATGAATAGGACATTTGACTGGAATTTAGAAAAGAGTTCCCCCACAGAAGCAATATTAGAAATGTTAGCTCCGAGACTGATTTGCCAAAGCCCATGTGATCCACAATCTAACCTACAACCTAAAGCTCAGATGCACCTTCAGTGCTGCACGGGGCAGGATTTCTAGGGCTGGAGTTTCAATTTTGAACACAGCTCTCCCCTATTTTATGAAGACAGAACTCTCCCTATTTCCCAATAATAACTAAGCTGTCAGAACCTAGGGGTAGGGAGGGATTGGTAAGGAAGGATCTATTCCTAGAGGGAAGGGACAATGAAACCACCAGAGCTAAGTAATAGTCACTGGAAACCTGTTTCAGAGCCAGCCCCTTTCTGATTTCATAATCAACCCCTAAACATGAATCTCTCATTAAAATATGATTAATAATAGCTACTATTTACTGAGCTCTTAAAATTTCTAGAAACAATCCCCAATCTTCATGCAAATTTAGTAAGTGCTCTTAATCTCACGTTTCAATTAAGAACACTGGGTTTCAGAGGTTATAGGAATTGCCAGGTGTCACACAGTAAAGCAATGAGCCAAAATTCAAATCCAGATCTAGCTATTTCTTAACTAGCTCCAAAACCCAAGGACTTCCCATCAAATGAGTAAATGTTGGAGAGGATTAAATGAAAAATTCGAGCATGTAGCTCAGATTCTGGCACATGGAAGTTTCTTACTACATGTTCCCCTTTTTTCTCCTTCTCTTGGTTGGCATGATTCATTCTCCATTAGAACTGATGGTTTCTTCTCTTCTTGGCCTCTTTCCTAATCTTATGCTTCATACTAAGTATTAATATTTGGCAGGGAGGACCCAGTAATATAGTGAAGTGGGCTGCAGGAAGCACAAGCTGGAATCAAGATTGCCGGGAGAAATATCAATAACCTCAGATAGGCAGATGACACCACCCTTATGGCAGAAAGTGAAGAAGAACTAAAGAGCCTCTTGATGCAAGTGAAAGAGGAGAGTGAAAAAGTTGGCTTAAAGCTCAACATTCAGAAAACTAAGATCATGACATCCGGTCCCACTACTTCATGGCAAATAGATAGGGAACAGTGGCTGACTTTATTTCATCCATGAAATCAAAAGACACTTACTCCTTGGAAGGAAAGTTATGACCAACCTAGACAGCATATTAAAAAGCAGAGACGTTACTTTGCCAACAAAGGTCCGTCTAGTCAAGGCTATGTTTTTCCAGTGGTTATGTATGGATGTGAGAGTTGGACGGTGAAGAAAGCTGAGCGCCGAAGAATTGATGCTTTTGAACTGTGGTGTTGGAGAAGACTCTTGAGAGTCCCTTGGGCTGCAAGGAGATCCAACCAGTCCATCCTGAAGGAGAGCAGTCCTGGGTGTTCATTGGAAGGACTGATGTTGAAGCTGAAACTCCAATACTTTGGCCACCTCATGCGAAGAGCTGACTCATGGAAAAGACCCTGATGCTGGGAAAGATTGAGGGCAGGAGGAGAAGGGGACGACAGAGGATGAGATGGTTAGATGGCATCACCAACTCAATGGACATGGGTTTGGGTGGACTCCGGGAGTTGGTGATAGACAGGGAGGCCTGGTGTGCTGCGGTTCATGGGGTCGCAAGGTGTCGGACACGACTGAGCAACTGAACTGAACTGAGGTTATATGTTGTTTCTCTCCTGCATCTTTAACCCTTTTCTTTATTTCACTGAGATCTCATAGAGTGAAGGACATTCTTTTCTTAAGCCCTGTGTCTTTTTGAGAACCTTATAAAAGCTATAGATTTTTCTCTCAGAAAAAAAAAAAAATGCAGATAAGGACATATTCACATACTTTGTAAATAATTTCACAGATCTATGAAACTTGAGGATCCCAGCAGTTTTAAGGAGTCCTTCATAAGATCCTCTACCACCAAGAAAGAATTCTATATTTAGATCCTTATACTCTAAAAGGGAAACATCCAAGACCTGCAAAGTTTATCATCAGTGTAGCAATGGGATGGGGAGAGTTAGTAGGGTCTTTACGTGAAGTAATGCATGTAGCTGAACACCCTGGGAATGCTGGGATCTGCCTGTTGCAAGGACAAGGAGATGAGAAAAGAAACAGTTACAGGATTTATGCACTATCCTTTCCCCCTGACTTTGGTTCTAGTGGTTCTAGAATGAAATGAAATCTGGAGGCCTCAGCGTGCCCCATGGTGCTCATGAGTATCTGTACCTATGTGAGCCTATCTCTCCAGAGGAAATGGATGGAGAATATTTGGAGGCTGGAGGGAGAAGGCAGTATCTGAGACATGAGTTAAGAGGGAATGGACTGGTGATGGAGGAGATGCAAAATTAGGTGAGCAGAGGTCCGACAAACCATCTGGTCACTTAGATTGGGTAGCTGTATCTATAAGGCAACGTACATATAAACAACTTCATATAATTTCTATATACTCACATGGGCTTCCCTGGTGGCTCAGCAGTAAAGAATCTGTATGCTAACACAGGAGACACGAGTTCAATCCCTGGGTCGGCAAGATTTCCTGGAGAAGGAAATGGCAACCCACTCCAGTGTTCTTGCCTGGAGAATCCCCATGGATGGAGGAGCCTGGTAGGCTACAGTCCATGGGGTCACACAGAATCAGACACGACTTAAGAGACTAAATGACAGCAATATGCTCACATATTTTGAATTAAGAATTTAAATATGTGAGCATATACAAATTACATAAATGCCTTTTGAAATCCACAGCTGTTTATATATAACTGTGCACACGGGTACATTGCACCTGCGTATATGAATGTGCTAGATCTCCACTTTGATCAAAGAATCTCATTTATTATCCACATTAATAAAAACGCATCCAAATAAAGATAACATTTGAAGTAACCTAGAATTTCAAAGATAACATTTAAATAACAAAGATTCACTTGGTAACTTTTGGCAGAGGTACATATTAATCTTTTCAGTCATTTATTTGCACAGCTCAGTTGAAGAACTAAGTTGGCTATAATGATGTAGGATGGACTTTCTGAAATATATCCTCCCAGATGCAAAATAGAAAATATTATACAAACCTGCCATTTAATACCTGTTTTAAAACAATACATACAATGTGCTTAGTCGCTCAGTCATATATGATTTTGCGACCCCATGGACAGTAGCCTTTCAGGCTCCTCTGCTCATGGGGATTCTCCAGGCAAGGATACTACAGTGGGTTGCCATGTCCTCCTCCAGGATATCTTCCCGACCTGTGGATCGAACCCTGGTCTCCTGCATTGGCAGGTGGATTCTATACAATAAGCATACTCATGAATACATTTTGAAAAAATCTATACATCTGCATACAAACCTGAATTACTTTCCCACCTAGTCTTCCATATAAGTCACAATCCAAGAAATGCATGTGGGGGGTCAGTGAACATTAGCAGCTGTGGCTTGTTACCACAGCAGCTCCTGGTGAGTCATAGCTTCTTTTCAGGCTCCTCTGCAATCTGACTTTGTTACTCCTCACACCAGCAGGTGGGGTTTTTCCCCTCTTCTTTGAATTTGAGCTAGCCGTGTGATATGTTTTGATCATGTACATGGCAGAATCAACCTTGGGTGACTTTCAACACCAGGCCATAAAAGGCTTTGGAGTTTCTGCTCTCGTGGAATACTTCCTCAAGATCACTAAATAGGTCTAGCCTACTAGAAGAGAACCCCGGTGCACCAGTAGATCACCATGACCATCAACTCCAGGCAAGTGAGTGAAGTCATCACGGACCTTCCTGCCCAGCCAACCCTCGAGCTTAATGAGCCCATGAGTGAGCCCAGGCAAAACCAGCAGAGTCACGGAGCCAGCCCACAGAACCATTAGAAAGAGTAAGCTGCTATTGTTTTCAGTCATATATTTGCGTGGTTTCTTACATAGCCACAGTTAACTGATTCAGT
Source organism: Giraffa tippelskirchi (assembly GCF_054371585.1). Classification (NCBI taxonomy): domain Eukaryota; kingdom Metazoa; phylum Chordata; class Mammalia; order Artiodactyla; family Giraffidae; genus Giraffa; species Giraffa tippelskirchi. The sequence continues at coordinate 138,498,451 of NC_137283.1, forward strand.
AGTATCTAGTGGAATTTGAATGCCAGTGCTATATTGAGAAAAAAGCTCTAGTCCTTTTAGGTCCCTTCCCTTGCACATGAAATGTCAACTTGACTGCATGGTGACGGTACACTAGGAGGTTCTAGAGACTTCCAGGTGTGGGACATAACCCTCTGGGCTGGTGTAAATGTTGTACCTCCTAGAGGCTCAGAAATACACAGATGACTTTTGGAGAGTCATCCTGGACTTGCAATTCTAAAAGCAAATTCACTTTAAAAATGATGTGACAAATTGAAAGGATTTTAAAAACTTCAAAATACATTGCTAATTGTCAGGAGCCTTACAATAAAGTCCAAAGTTATCTTCTAAAAACAACTCATACTAGTAGAGAATAATTCTGGCAGCAAGCTGACAGATAATGGTGTCTACTCTGTCTAAGGAAGCGTGTTAATGGTTGCAATAGTCATCATGGCTCTCCCGACAGCCACTCTAACCCTCCCTTACTGTATCCCCACCCAGGTCCATGGTGGGTCCTGACTGGCCTAAACTAAGGCAGTCCTCACTGTTATATTATTTACAGGAGTAGTTAATACATGTAGAAAACTATAAAAATCAGAACATGCTATGGGCTGAATTGTATCCCCCACCATCCATACACTGAAGTCTTAACCCCCAGTACCTCAGAATGGGACCATATTTGGACATAAGGCCTTTAAAGAGGTGATTAAGGTAAAATGAAGTCACATGGGTGGATCCTAATTCAGTAGGACTATGTCCTCCCTAAGCAGGTTAGGACAGACAGGCAGAGAGAAGGCCATGTGAAAAGAGTAGATAGCCAACTACAAGTTAAGAATACAAGCCCTCAGAATCAACCAACCTTGTGGACACCCTGATCTTGACTCCTAGCCTCCAGAACATTAAGAAAATTAATTTCTGTTGTTAAAGCTACCTGGTCCACAGAATTTTGTTACCACAGCCCTGCACAATACTTCCAGTTTAAGCATTAGCAAACTCAGCTAAGATAACTTAAATAGTACAGAGGATTTACAGGCATTGGTAACTGACAGGTCCAAAAGTGGAAAAGGCTTCAGTCTGACTGGGAAATTCAGCAAGTCATCAGGATAGTGGTTCCACTTCTCTGAGAATTTTTACCTGTGGCCTCCTCTTTGGGCTAGCTTTGCTCTCAGGCTGGTCTCTCCTATGGCCAGCAACTTTAGCAACAGCCCTCTAACTTCAAGGAGAAAGAGTGTCTACTAATCATCTCTGGACATGTCCTTGACATGAGCCCGATAAATCTCACCCAAAGTATCTTAACTAATACGATGTTTCACAAATATTCCTTCATTTAATCAAGAGATGACTCTATGAGGTTGCATGCGTGCTAAGTTGCTTCAGTTGTGTCCAATTCTTTGTGACCCCATGGACTGTAGCCTGCCAGGCCCCTCCTCTGTCCATGGGATTCTCCAGGCAAGCATACTGGACTGGGTTGCCATGCCCTCCTCCAGGAGATCTTCCCGATGCAGGGATCGAACACACATCTCTTACATCCCCTGCACTGGCAGGCGTATACCACTAGCAGCACGTGGGAAGCCGTCTATGAGGTTAAGTACTATTATCATTGACATTTTACAGGGCTTGAGAAAAACAAGGCTCAGAGGTTACCTAACTTGCCTCAAGTTGTTTAGCTGGTAATATTAACAGTAAGAGAACCAGAAGTGAACTCAGAGCTCCTCAATTCCACAGCTGATGCTCTTGATCATGATACTCATTTTCCCATGTACAGAGAAAGACCTAGACAGGGGTCAGTAAACCTTTTCTGTAAAAGACTGAGCAGGAAATATTTCAGGCTTTCAAGCTACATGAATATGTCACATAGGCTTTGCTGTTACAACTCTTTAAAATGTTAAAAAAAAAAAAAACCTCAAAGCCATCAGTGTATTGAATGCCACTGAAGTTTATAATGGTTAAGATGGTAAATTTTATACTATGTACATTTTGCTGTTTAGTTGCTAAGTCATGTCTGACTCTTGGCAACCCCATGGACTGTAGCCCACCAGGTTCTTCTATCCATGGAGTTTCCCAGGCAAGAATACTGGAGTGGGCTGCCATTTCCTTCTCCATGGGATCATTCTGACCCCGGGATCAAACCCGAGTCTCCTGCACTGGCAGGCGGATTCTTTACTGCTGAGCTGCAATTTTAAAGATGTGAAAAGCTGTTCTGAGCTCTTAGTACAAAAATAAGCCAAAGTCAGATTTGCCTGAAGGCTGCGTTTCCCAACCTCTGGAGCATCATTGAGATTTACATCTCTGATGAACTCAGGACAGCAACATGTTCCCTTGGTTTAGAAAATAAACTCTGCAACCTTTATGGGAAACTTCTGAAACAGAAGCAACAGGCTGCCATTCAAATTGGCAAGAAAAAAAACTATTGAGGAGAGCAAAGTCATGGCAGCAGAGACCTCCCAATCCTCCCAGGCTACTCCAGTCTTGGGAAAGAACTTAACTCTCCTCAGTTCAGTTGTGTCCGATTCTTTGTGACTCCATGGGCGGCAGCACACCAGACTTCCCTGTCCATCACCAACTCCCGGAGCTTACTCAAACTCATGTCCATTGAGTTGGTGATGCCATCCAAGCATCTCATCCTCTGACATTCCCCTTCTCCCCCCACCTTCAATCTTTCCTAGCATCAGGTTTTTTTTCCAAATGAGTCAGTTCTTTGCATCAGGTGGCCAATGTATTGGAGTTTCAGCTTCAGCATCAGTCCTTCCAATGAATATTCAGGACTGATTTCCTTTAGGATTGACTGGTTGGATCTCCTTGCTGTCTAAGGGTCTCTCAAGAGTCTTCTGCAACACCACAGTTCAAAAGCATCAATTCTTCTGTGCTCAGCTTTCTTTATAGTCCAACTCTCACATCCATACATGACAACTGGAAAAATCATAGCTTTAACTAGATGGACCTTTGTTGGCAAAGTAATGTCGCTGCTTTTTAATATGCTGTCTAGGTTGGTTATAACGTTTCTCCCAAGGAGCAAACATCTTTTAATTACATGGCTGCAGTCACCACCTGCAGTGATTTTGGAGCCCCAAAATATGAGGTCTGTCACTGTTTCCACTGTTTCCCCATCTATTCAGGAAACAAAGATCATGGCATCCGGTCCCATAACTTACTTGCCATGAAGTGATGGGACCAGATGCCATGATCTTTGTTTCCTGAATGTTGAGTTTTAAGCCAACTTTTTCACTCTCCTCTTTCACTTTCATCAAGAGGCTCTTTAGTTCTTCACTTTCTGCCATAAGGGTGGTGTTGTCTGCATATCTGAGGTTATTGATATTTTTCCCAGCAATCTTGATTCCAGCTTGTGCTTCATCCAGCCCAGCATTTCTCATGATGTACTCTGCATATAAGTTAAATAAGCAGGGTAATAATATATAGCCTTGATGTACTCCTTTCCCTATTTGGAACCAGTCTGTTGTTCCATGTCCAGTTCTAACTGTTGCTTCCTGACCTGCATACAGGTTTCTCAAGAGGCAGCTCAGGTGGTCTGGTATTCGCATCTCTTGAAGAATTTTCCACAGTTTATTGTGATCCACACAGTCAAAGGCTTCGGTGTAGTCAATAAAGCAGAAGCAGATGTTTTTCTGGAACTCTTGCTTTCTCGACGATCCAACGTATGTTGCAATTTGATCTCTGGTTCCTCTGCCTTTTCTAAATCCAGCTTGAACCTCTGGAAGTTCACAGTTCATGTACTGTTGAAGCCTGGCTTGGAGAATTTTGAGTATTACTTTGCTAGCATGTGAGATGAGTGGGAAAGACTAGAGATCTTTTCATGCACAGATGGGCTCGATAAAGGACAGAAATGGTGTGGACCTAACAGAAGCAGAACATATTAAGAAGAAGTGGCAAGAATACACAGAACTATACAAAAAAGATCTTCATGACCCAGATAACCACGACGGTGTGATCACTCACCTAGAGCCAGACATCCTGGAACGCGAAGTCAAGTGGGCCTCAGGAAGCATCACTACGAACAAAGCTAGTGGAGGTGATGGAATTCCAGTTGAGCTATTTCAAATCCTAAAAGATGATGCTGTGAAAGTGCTGCACTCAATATGCCAGCAAATTTGGAAAACTCAGCAGTAGCCACAGGACTGGAAAAAGTCAGTTTTCATTCCAATCCCAAAGAAAGGCAATGCCAATGAATGCTCAAACTACCCTACCGCACAATTGCTCTCCTAATCTCAGGGGAAAAAAGTGAGAAAGACTTTACCTACAAGAATTATCAGTAGGAAAAGGGAAGATAACCTGAGGTCTTTTTGTCACCAAAAGATAAGTCTCCCTTCCTGGTTACCGATTTCGTTTTGTATAGAGGAATGGGAGTGGAAGAGGAGGATCGAGTCACCCCTGCAGAGACATTTTCAGGGTCTACAGGTCTATCGGGTGGTTATAAGTCCCTTGGAACTCAAGTGACAAGACATTCAAACACTAAAGATTTCCCCAAAGAGAGGCTCATGTGTTTTTATTGGAGCCTAAAGCCAAATTCTAACGCTGGAAGCACACATAGTTGGCCCTCCATATTCATGGTTTACCCATCTGCAGATTCCACAAACTGAGGATGGAATTTTGGGTGCAGGGCCAGACGGTGGGACGAGCTGCCTGTACTACTCCATTTTACATAAAGGTCCGCAGCACCGGCGTGGATTTGGGTATCCAAAGGGTTCCTTGAACTCAGGTATCGAGTGATGACTGCACTGACCATGTAAGCCAGTGTCTTACCTGAAGAACTCTGAAAGTGCATGAGATGCAGCTGAAAGACACATAATGGAAATGATCCAAAGGAAATAAAAAATACCAGACACCAAGAAAATAGAACCAACATTGCAAAATATCAAGAGTAAAGTTTCAGAGTGTGGACTCTGGACAGAGCTGGATTCTATTCTAAATCAGATGCTAGCACTTCCTAGTTGCATGATCCTGAGCAAGTTACTTAAGCTCTCAGAGTCTCAATGAAGAACTCTGTAAAGAGGATTTTAATAATTCTGTCATAAGATTACTATTAAGATTAAGCGGAAATTATCTATATAAATAACCTGGCACATAACAAGTGCTCAGTAAATATTGGCAACTATTAAACAGTTATTCTGTTAAAAGTTTCAAGTACCACATGTTTCACAGGCATCCCCAGGCAGGAAAACTGTTGCTCATGACTTGTACATTGTTTCTTCAAATGGGATTTTCCTTCTCATTTCCTTCCTTATGGAACACTGTTAACCGCTGATTTTTTTTTTTTTTTTTCAGTTAATCTTAACATTTAAGTGCATTTGTAAGGAGGATATGTCTAGCCATTACCTAGAGCTGCCTCAAGTTTTGCAAAATTCTTTTCACTGATCTGGAATCACTTTGGAACTAACTCTAAATAAATTCTTTCTGGGCTTTATAGTAATGTTAGAGTTACTACCTTCCATTAAGAATAACGATGCTGAAGTAGCAGAGTGCTATGCTGGTGGTTATACCACTAAGTGCTTCTAACTGGCTCCCAAAGGGATTTGAACAGCAAGAAGGAAACTTCTGATTAACATTTTCTTAAAAAACAAATGTTCCAAAATCTGCTATGATTTATCAGCAATTACATACTTCAACATTTTTCCAAATTTTTGTTTTAAGAAGAATATAAGCTCATCTTTTACTAATATTTTCTGGCACTGTCAGGTAACATAAGCTTAAGACTATCTGAGGGAAAATCTTCAGTAACGTAACCACAGTAGATTTTTATAGCAAAACATCATGTTCCAAATCACTGGGACGATAAACAGAAAACAGACTGGAAGAAAATATATCCAAAAGTCAGTGATTTTTCTCAGATCTTCCTTTTGATTCCTTTCTCTTTGATCTTATATATCATTTATTTTACTTATTGGGTAAAATAAATGATATATAATAAATGATATACATTAGAAAAGACCCTAATGCTGGGAAAGACTGAAGGCAGGAGGAGAAGGGGACAACAGAGGATGAGATGGCTGGATGGCATCACCAACTCAATGGACATGAGTTTGAGCAAACTCCAGGAGATGGTAAAGGACAGGGAAGGCTCGCATGCTGCAGTCTTGGGTTGCAAAGAGTCAGACACAACTGAGCAACTACAATAAATTACTTATTGAAATTCTCTGTACAAATGTCTTTTATTACATACATATCAAAGAAGTAAGCTGTAGAATAATCAAATCACTGTATGACTTAAATTTCATTTTACTTATCCTTTCAGAATACAGAAAATAGATCCATCATGACTTGCTCACATGCAGATCTCAGTGGAAAATGGTCAAGTTCCTATCACAAGTTTTCCCTTCTTTACTCAGTGGAACATCCCCGTGAAGGGAGGGTCACAGACTGTGTATGAGGTTGCAGAATATAGACAGACCCTCTCCTCCCCCCACCCCTACAATAAATTCAGAGGGCCAGAGGTGGCCATGACTTTACTGACCAGAGTCTGGTATCCACTGAGATAGTATCTGCCTCCTGCTTCCAGAGCAAGAACAAAAACGATCGAGATACTTTTTTGTGCATTTTCACCAGCAGGCAAGTTAGGTTTATAGACTTCTGTTATGTTGTAGGGGTCCAAGTTGGACTTTGAGAGATTTAGACACATCAAGACTTGTCAGAGTATGTCCCAGAAGCCATTAAGAAAAAAAAAATCTAACATCCATTTGCATTGAACCAGCTCACAGCTTTGGTACCACGTGGTAGCAAAGGAAGAATTTCCTAAATGATGCTTTGCAAGCAAACACGCACAAACACTACAGAATTTCCTAAAGTGGTACTCTGTGCAGTAGCACATACATTTGTTGAGACATACATACACCCAACACAGAATTATTCCTTAGTCAAATGCATCTACTAATTCTTTCTTGGTGATTTGTAATAGTATACTAAATGCCCTTATGAGTCCTATAGTAAAGACATTTCCTAAAGTGATCTGAATTAGAATCACTTTTTTGTTGGCACATCCATTAACATCCTGCAGAAGGACTGACCTAGAGAATGCCAGTTTGGGAAATGTAAGTGTAGAGCAGTGTATGGGCACAGTATGAACAGGGAAGGCAACTTATGGATGGAGGTGGCATTCGTGCAGGCCTTGTTTACAGCACACCAACTATCCCCTGGTAAATACCCTAATTTTGAAAAGGATACTTTGTGGGGGTTCAGGGTCCCAAATCAATGAATTAGAGCCATGACCAAGGCAATTTTAAACTATAATAAGAATTATACTTAGGTTGATATGATTACACCCAGTACAGCCCTCCTCCCAGGAATTCAGATTGTACCCTTATAATTAATATAGATAGCACAGAATATTGCTACCCCCTCCCCCAGCAGACTACCTTTCTTTTTCCAGGAAAGTACGGCAATTGTACAATATATCATGACATGTGGTTGAGCTGAGAGCATTACTGGAATCTCCAGACCATCAGTCTACAAGTCTAAGCTTCCTCTTGTTACTAAAATAGCCTCCACAATAATAAAAGAAAACCCACAGTCACATACAACTAACTCCCTACCTTTTAATTATTCATGTTAATACCCTGCATTTGTAGAGTTTATACTTTAGGAATACTAATCAGATCCAAGGATTACATGAATAATGGAAAGCTGCAAATAATTACCAAATCTGATTTTAAGCAATGTTTTCAACACATGCTCTCTCCAGAAATCTTCCCCAAGCATGGTCTCTACCCTCCCCACCACTTACAGTCTTCATCCTTAAGAGAAATCTTAGTATAGAGTTCGTTTTATCAAGAAAGTCAGCTTAACTTTTATATACACAGCTTTTTCTCTGGCTACTTAGTAGCAGTGATACTGACTGAGTGAAAAGAAGCAATGGGAAGAGAAAACCAAAAGGCTCAGGCCTGCAAACAAGATGCACTGTTTGGAAAGGGGAATCTGAAACCCTGTCCTAAGGCCCAGCCATGCTTTCAACGAAGATAACTGCCCTCCCTCCAGCTGTGCAGGGTGATGGCACCATCTGTTTCTTTCCCCAGTGACTCAGTATACCTGCCAAGAACAAGGAGCTTTAAGCCACATTACTGATGCAGTGGTTTCTCTGCCCTCCCTTGGGCCAGGGAGGGGGGAGGGGACACACAAACAGTACCAGTTGTTCCCATTATTTAAAAGAAAAAAAAAAAAATCAACATTAGCCAATGTCCGATTTTGCTAATTAAAACCAAATACCATTTCATATCTATCCAACTATCAAAAATCAAATTGTCTTACTAATAAATCCAGTCTAAGTTAGGATATGTGACTCTTACATACCATAGGTGGGATGAGGCTGATAAAACTGTTCTGGAGAGCAGTTTGGTGTGTGAAAATGCACATACCATTTCCAGAAATACACAGAGAAACTTGTACACATGCCCAAGAAGAAGTTTATAAATGGTTATTACAGCACGATTTGTAGTAGAAATAAGGCAAAGAAAACCAAACTCTATAATCAGCTTCTTCATCTGTCAGATGGGGAATAGTACACTGCAGTAAAGTCACATTACAGAATTCTAAGCTGCCGTTAGAATAAATTACACTGATCATTTTAGAAAGTTCTTTTAAAACTTGAGTGAGGGGAAAGTACCAAGTAGCAAACTGATATATCAATATAATTTATATAAATTGAAATATACACACATGATATTTATAGATATAGATATATACATGTAGTAATACACCTGAGCTTCCCAGGTAGCACTAATGGTGAAGAATCCACCTGCCAATGCAGGAGACGCAGAAGACATTGGTTTGATCCCTGGGTCCAGAAGATCCCCTAGAGTAGAAAATGGCAACCCACTCCAGTATTCTTATCTGGAAAATTCCATGGACAGAGGAGTGTGGCAGGCTGCAGAGAGTCAGACACGACCAAGTGACTAACACGAGTGCACACATGCAGTAAAAGCTCAGAAACAGACTGGAGGAGTGTGTGTTATCTCCCTGAAGGGGAAAGGCAGAGAGGGAGCAGAAGACCACGGAAGGACACACAGGAAACTGTGACATTTGCAGTCATACTTCACATTTTCCCAAATTATGTACTGAAATATAAAGTATTTAAATATTTTTAAAAAACGGTCTGGGATGGGTATACGGATATTTATTATGTAACCATACAACAATGTATAAGGTTGAAAATGAGTTGGGTGGCCAAGCCAAAAAGTAGTACCTTCCTGAGTATTTTCTTAAGAACAACGCATTGCAATTTCAAACACATTTTCGTGTCCTCATTTTTGTGTGGCTGATGGGAGGGCGCTGTGTGACTCACAATGCTGTTATCAAGGTAACTGTCAAGGATAGCGAGTTTCAATAAAAATATTTGCTACAGTTTCACATTCACTAGGAATCTACAGTTATTTTCAAAGGATAAACCGAATGTAGAAGAAAAATTATCTTTAATTATGTAAGTAATTCGCAGCAGATATATAATTAATTCTCAGTAATTAAAACTTTGTTTTAATTGGTTTCAAGTCCCTCAAAATTTAGGAGTCTTAGCAGAAATGCTGGTTTATCAGAACTATTAGGAAAAGCCATGGAGCTAAGAAACTTTCCAAGTGACCTTTGCTACCACTCACATGCCAGCATAGTAGTGCCAGGCACAGTTACGAGCATGTTTGATGCATTATCCCACTTAATCATTAATAACCCCATGAGACAGGTGTCACCGTTATCCCTGGTTTTTAGATGAAGCCAACAGGCCCAAATATAAAGTCCCTTGCCTGAAGCATATACTTCAGAGGTGGCAAAACTGGCTCCGAATCCACATTACCTCCAAGAGATCATAATGACACACCTCAGATGTGAGCATTTGACATTTGAGCAGCATGCAACTTCTCAATTCAACATGTACTTTGACCTACAATCCCCAATTTAACATTTCAGAGCTGCTTCTAGGACATTAACACATGACTTGCTCATTTTACTAGTCAGAACATTTGGTTTTCACCAGGGACTACTCTATCAAAGGCCTGTCATACCAGTGGAAATCTGAACCACTTAGAACCCTGTGGTTCTAAGAAGGAAATCACCATCAGGAAAAGGAAATTAGTTTTTGTCAATCTTTCAACTAATAACAGATCAAGCATTCTGAATTTTGGTACTAGCACATTCTACCCTTAACCATCCTAAGCTATGTATTGACCCAGTATCCTTCATACAGTTTCATACATGGATGCCTACTTTTCCCTTCCTCCCCCCAGTCAACATTCTAGAAGAATGAACACTAAGCCTTAGGGCCACACGTGTGAAAATAGATAATGCTAAATGCTACAGATTTGTCCAGGGTTAACTATCAACCACAGCCCAAGACAGTTCAGTTGTTTTTCCTATTTTAAATTTCACACTAAAACATAACAGTAAAGTTTTAAGATAAACTATGTTAGAGAAGACTGAAATAGCCACATATTCAGCCAAGAAATTTCCTATTACCTAGAGTCAATAATCTTGGGGGGGGGAATTAAACCTAGGACCCTGGAAATGACTAGGCAGACCTCCACTGCAGTGGTTACAACAGTACTGCCAGATGAAAGGAACGCAAGAAATACTAAAAGCCCCGAGTTAAAGGCTTTGCTTTTTTTAAGTATTTTATTGAAGTATAGTTGATTTACAATGTTGTGTTAATTTCTGCTACACAGCAATGTGATTCAGTTATACATATACATACATACTTTTTCATATTTTTTTCCATTATGGCTCATCACAGGATATAAAGCTTTGCTTTTGAACACATGACTTGTAACAGTATATCCTCATTCTTTAACCTTGTTCTTTCCAAGTAATAAGGCACAGATTACTGACTGCATTAACTTGGTCATGTGGCACCTATAGTTGTAATGATCAACAAGAAATGATCAAGAAATTCTCAGATGGTACCTGGAACATTCAATTTGCTTTTCTCTTATGTATAATGCCTCAAAGAACTGTGCTGCTGACCATGAAGCTGCAGTCATCCTCTGACAGGCTTTATTTAAACCCAATGTTAGTGACCAAAAGTCCTCTTAAATCTTTTCCTTCTTCAAAATTATATCAAAGTTTCTCTTCTCTTTTCCATTGTTGAGTTTTAATTAGAATAATACAGGCTATATGCCTTTCCACTTATTTTCTCCTTCTTTTCAAGAGAGTAGATTATGATCTAAAAGCTAATACAATACATCCTCAATATTCACAGCAAAGTGGCAGAAAATGTTAGATGTTGAGAGGTAGAGTGGATGAGACATAGGGTGAATACCAGCTGTCATGTGATTTGACTAAAATGACTGTCCAGCAGCAATCAAGGCTCATCTGATGGTGAGAGAACAGCAAAGTGGAAAAGACCTGAGTGCTTTCATATAGCAGTCAGTAGCCCTAAATAAGAGGCCATGTGGGCAAATTCAGAGCCTGCAAAGGTGGCCCCAACATCATAGCAAACACATTGTTGAAATGGCTACCAATGAGCTCCAGGCTTGAAAAGAGGCAAGGATAAGCCAAGTGAGCTGGAAGGGTACTAACAACTATAACACAGAGGGTTCAGGAGCCCAGAGGTTCTGCAAAAGATGATGGATTTGGAAGGTGTGAGGCTGTGTGTCCAGTAGAAGGATGAGCTCACAGATCTGGGAAAACCTAGCATATTGTCTGGCATGGGGTCAGCACATAATTAGTGTTTGCTAAATCTGAAGTCTGTGGCTGCCTGGGGGAATCTGAGTTCATGATACCGTAGGTACAGTGCTAACAAGTCCCAGCACCAACTTGCACTGCTGCCTGTCTGCCTAAATGGAGGTGAAGCAAAGGCCATGGAGCAAAGCAGATGTCCAGGTCACTGCAACTTGTAGCAGTTGAGTGAAGATGATTTTGAAGTCACTGGGGTTGTGAGATAATGCTGTAAGGTTGTCTGGTGATTGGAAGTGTTGACAAGTGGCCAGTTCGGAGTTCCATTCATAATTCATGCCCAGGTTACTGTGACAGTCTTCAGATGGGTAAGGATGACAGTATTCAGCTCAGTATTCAGAGCTGTAGGATAATGTATACCACCTTGGTGGCTCAGACGGTAAAGAATCTGCCAGCAATGCCAGGTTCCATCCCTAGGTCAGGAAGATCCCCTGGAGAAGAGAATGGCAACCTATTCCAGTATCCTTGCCTGGAGAATTCCATGGACAGAGGAGCCTGGTGGGCTACAATCCATGGGGTCACAAAGAATAGGAAATGACTGAGGAACTAACAAGCAAAAATTAGAAGGGTTCACTGGAGTATCACAGAAGAATCAGCACTAACAAGTAGCCAACTCATAAAAAAAAAAAAAGTGATCCTGAAACAAGTCCAGGGTAAAAACTCAGAGTGCTGAAGTTTTGAATCCGAAAGTCTCAGTTGCTACTTTGCATCTATACAAGTTGCTGACACAAAGGTCTGCACCAGGACCTGTCTACTGACAAAGAACCTGTTTTTCTGGGTCTTGAGGAGGAAAAAAAAAAAAAGGCTGACGTAGAGACAGTAAAAAGAAACGCATAAAAGGACATTTCAGAGGTGGCTTAATGAGATGCACCAAAATTGGTGGGAGATCAGCAGGCATATGACTAGGAACACACAGGACTGGTAAGTTAACAGCAGCTCTGGTCTCAGAAATGTTTCTTGATCCACAAAGCAGCAGGAAAAAATGGCAGACACTTTCTGTCAAAGAACTCAGGGAGGGTTTAAGTAAACGAGGATTTGTTTCTTATGTCACTCTCTCCCCTGCCACAACTCCTTCTGATTGCAACTTACGCTTTAAGTCATAATAGTGAATTTGAATAGTTCCAAAGTAAAGTAAATCTTTTAACATCTCAAATGTGGTGATAATGAATATATACCACAAACTAATAGTGAAGGACAGGGAAGCCTGGCATGCTGCAGTCCATAGGCTCACAAAGAATCGGACACGATTTAGTTACTGAACAACCACCACCACAAATTAAAATGAACTATTTTATAATGAGCTTTCAGCAGGTCACGGAAAGATGATGGTAGAAGGTGCTTCTGGAATGGTCTAGCACTAGAATTTGCTCTAAGTCAGTCACTGCACTATCTGCAGGCTCTCTATCACAACTCTTAGCTGTTGGAAGAAGAAAACCAACAACAGGTCATCTCTGCACGAAAGCTAGTGGAACGATGTCTTTAACAGAAAGTCACTGTCCCATCACTAGGCAGGATGATTCTTGATCTGGTATCTCTAGCGCTTTGCCAGTTTCAAAGCCAAGTCTGGTCCCTGGAATGTTCCAAGGCCTGGACAGTCTCTCCCAGCTGTGCTCCCTCATTTTCTCTGGCTGGTGCTGCCAGGGTACCAGTCTCTAATCAGTCATGCGACAAGTATTTAGGGACCCTCAATTATGTACCAGGCCTTGTAGGTGCAGGGATACAGTGTAAACAAGAAGTTACAGTTGCTGCCTGCTCAGCGTTTAGTCTAGTTGGGAAAAGTGCAAGTGAAGTTGCTCAGTTGTGTCTGACTCTCTGAGACCCCATGGACTGTAGCCTACCAGGCTCCTCCATCCATGGGATTTTCCAGGATGGAAAATCTTCCAGGCAAGAATACTGGAGTGGGTTGCCATTTCCTTCTCCAGGAGATCTTACCCACCCAGGGATCGAACCCGGGTCTCCCACATTGTAGACAGATGCTTTACCATCTGAGCCACCAGGGAAGTGGGAGACAGATATTCAATAGCTATTTGACAAATGATCTACAATTTGAAGAGAAGAGACAAGTACCAGATCCTGCAAGAGCATAGAACATGGGACCTTACCTGGTCTCTTGAGGAAATGACATTAGAACTGAAGGACAAGCAGGAGTCGGCCAGGTATCGCGAAGTGGAGAGGGGAGGAGAAACCCAAGTGACACGAGGAGGAGGAAGGGCACAAAGACCCACCAGCCTGTGATCTTTAGTAACAGCAGCTAAAACATCCAACTCATGCTTGTCACACTTACTGCTGCCCGACTAGTGAATGAAACGAGACTACCATAGAGAAGTATTAAACCAACCTAGAACAAATCTTGGTGCTTAAAATACACATATAGAAAAAGAAAAATGGCTTGCATAAAATTGGCAGCCCCACATGTGAGCACCTATAACCTAAGTCACTGGTAGAAACCTGCCCACAAATCTAGGATATCTCCATCAAGCAATTCACACACACACAGACACACACACTCCATATCAGAAGGAAAAATAAATTTTAAGGAAAAAATTTCCTTTTGATCGGTTTCCAAGATGGCAGAGCACTTCTCTGGTGGCTCAGCAGTAAAGAACACGCCTGCCAATGCAGGCGACGTGGGTTTGATCTCTGCATTGGGAAGACCCCCGGGAGAAGGAAATGGCAACCCACTCCAGTATTCTTGCCTGGAAAATTCCATGGACAGAGGAGCCTGGAGGGCTACAGTCCATGCTGTTTCAAAAAAGTCAACACAATTGAGTGACTAAACAGCAATGACAAAAAGAGGGCAGAGGATTGGTGCTATTGTTCCCTTAAAGACCAGGTGTTTCCATTCATCCAGAGGAAGAAAAGGTCTACTCCCTGAGCTGTATTTGAAATAGTAAGTGATCTGACATAATGCAATTTACTTCCCTCACTTAACATGACAAAATTACAGGGTTTTGCAATGAGTAATCTACCTGATGAGTAACCTACCTGATCAGATGTGGTCCATCTGATCCATGTGAATAAGCATGGGACAATGATCCAGTCACATATGCCTACGGTGGCGAAGGGACTAAAAAGGCTTCGGAGAAGAGGCAGCCTTCCTGGAAACTTTTTACAAGTAAGTTAAAAGGTAGGAGAGGAAATGGCAACCCACTCCAGTACTCTTGCCTGGAAAATCCCATGGATGGAGGAGCCTGGTAGGCTACAGCCCATGGGGTCGCAAAGAGTCGGACACAACTGAGTGACTTCACTAAAAGGTAGGAGATCAGACTAGAGAAAAATCTTTCTCTGATGAGGGTGCCAGAAGGGATAAGCATTGTGGTCTTTCTGTGAGCCCATAGCCCATACCCCCAAGAGAACATGCTGGTAGAAGTTAACAGAAAATGTGGGGCATAGGACTACAAATTATCATTTCTGTAACTCTCATTTAATGAATTCCAATTATTTCCCAGAAAGGGTGCTAAGTACTTACGTTATTGCTAATTCTCACCACCACCTGTGAGTATCATTTTATTAATTTCTCTTTACAGCTGAGAACCTGAGGCTTGGAAATAATGAGGTTAAATAAACGTAACTTGCCTATTTTCACACTCAATCAAAACTGTGAAAATAATTTTCCTTGGTCTGTACTCCTAAGCTCTACTCTCATTTCACATGCCACACTGGACCAAGGATGGTCAATTCTTCAGAATCTGGACAGCATCTGTTAGAATTCTCTCACTAACAAATCAATGCTGGGCATATAGCCTAAAAAAAGGACTTGCATTTTATAGTCAGCTAAACTATTTCCATGGTGCTCTGACAACTATTTCAAACACAAGGTCCATGTCCGTCTGTGATAAATGGTATCTCTGGGTCTTTGCATCTGAGGTACAATGTGGTATGACTTGCCTGTTGAAGTTAGCAAATCTGCAACCTAAACCTAACACCCCACAGAGGGTCTAATATAAATGAGGCTTTTTCTGAATGCCTACAAAAATCTGGGCATTAAGACGGACTCTCTCGAAATTACCTTTGTTGCTGTGAAGGTGTTCATTTCTGCTAAAAATATGGTCAAGGTGCCTGCAAGTCACCTGGAAATTTTTTGGCAGCAACAAATTAAATGCTCCTTGAGACATGCTGATGTTAGTGGAAATGGATACTCACATCAATCTTCCAATAAATAAGGTCAAAGATTTATCAGCTGGGAGAGCCTCATCAAACATGTGTTTTGACTTCTTATGGTTGGAGCAGTCAGCTAAATTTTAGCTCCATCAATTACAGCTTGAAACAGGCACACAAGTTTTAAACCTATTAGTTTTGGATAGGAAACAAATTCTATTACATACAGTAGCTCACTGTTCAAAAAAACGTGGCTATGTACCAGTTAAATCATGTTTCCCTAGTACACAGTGATCCATCTATGCTAATTTCTACTTCTAGAACATAGGAATGCCTGAAAGACAGCTACGTACAGATATTTATGGAGAATCCAATGAGTGCAAGCCATACATTGGATGTTGTGGCCCTTGTTCCTGGTATCCTCTATTTTTTAAAAAACATAAATGCTTTGAATAAATATATTTGGGGTTTCTTTAACAAATACAAGATATGCCAATCACTTTGTCTAAGATGTTTCCCCTCATAATAGAGATCTTTGGTATCACTGTTTTTCTAAACTATACTTTTGCCTCACTAGCTGTAAAATTCTATGGCTAAAGCCTTTTGCCTAGTCTTCAAATAGCACAAATAAGAACACTGGAACAGACAACAGTCCAAGTCTTACAAAAGAAAAGAGAAAAAGAAACGAGGAAATGTGTGAGAATGATTCTAGAGTGGCATTCACATGTCTTAACATATCACTTCCCTTGAAAAGAAAAAGACTCGTGACTTACAAAGAGGACATTACAGTTGTTAGATCACCACCTATCCAATAGGAATATAGGCAGCAAATGGTAGATTGTATTTCATTTGGAAACCTTAACTGGCAGAAATTCTGCAAAGGACAAGCTGAAAGAAGAAGAGTCACTTGCAGGCTCCATCAATACACACTTTTAACAAAATGGGGGGAAGAGGAGAAGAGGAGCTCGGTTTCTCACAACTACTGTGTCCTGATTTCAAGGAGAGATTTTTATTTCTTTACACTCTAACCTGCGATTAGCTAACAAAAGGGGCAGAAGGGGTTAACCGAGATACTAACAAGTAGTCAACTGATTCTACCTTGTGAACATAGGCCTGTATTTTTTCAAAGAGAACGATGCATACTATGAGGGAAAGCAACAAGCAGCAGAATCCTCAATATACTATTAGATAAATGCAGTGCAGCAGAGAATAAAACAACGAACACATCAGATACATCCAAATGCTACACACCTTCAAAGTAGTTATCTTGGAAGGACGATTCTAATACCATCAACGTCTCTCAGAATCCCTGCATTAGTAAGACCTTTAAGAACCAGTGAAAATTATTTCTGAATGTTAAATCTATCTCTATTCAATAGCTTTCCCTGCACCTGCAAAATACTTATGACATGGAGTAGACTTGGCCCTTAAGCAGTTTATAGTCTAGAGAAAGGCATGGATGTATGCAGAGGTAATATCATTACATTATCAGCCCTTAATTAATTTCAGTTAATATCCTTGCATTATTTGTACGTACTTGTCTTCTTCTATTAGACAGTTAAACACTTCTGAGAGCAGAAACCATGTCAGTTATCTTTGCAGCCCTTCCAATGACCAGCAGAGTAATCTGTATAGAGTGAGCAATTAACAAACACTGGTTTAGGGAGAAATGTCATATTACTAAATAATCACACTGAACTCAGCAAAACTTACAAGGCACTTTGGCCTTGAAACCTATTCAGTCACTGCAATACCTAAACAATCTCTCCTAAGCAAGTTATACAGGCAGCAGTTATGGAGGCTTGGGTTCTGAGGTGTAACAGCAACAGTATAAGTCCAGTTCATTCCCAATTACTAAGTGCTATACATCAATAATAAGAAGGCATAAAAACATTCATATTGCTATCGATTTTATGGCATTGGAGAAGGAAATGGCAACCCACTCCAGTGTTCTTGCCTGGAGAATCCCAGGAATGGGGGAGCCCAGTGGGCTGCCGTCTATGGGGTCACACAGAGTCGGACATGACTGAAGTGACTTAGCAGCAGCAGCAGCATACAGGAGAGAAATCCCTCCTTTAATAGTTGATCTAGTCTACTAGCTAACCAAACTACAGCATGACCCTATCAGATAATTTTGAAGCTACCATTGGGAGTCCAGATGGTAATCGACGCGTTCATCCGTATTGATGAACCCAACAACAGAGTACCTGGAAAGGTGCTACTGCCATTAACCCAGGGAAATCCCAAACAGAAACATTCAGCTTATTCAATTTAGATAGCAAGCTTCTTTATCCCTGGTAATGATACAACAAAGATACTAAGCATTGAAAACCAGGTGGCTGATTAGATCATGGAGTAAGCAGGAAAAAAAAAAATAAAACTCAAAAGTTTTTGATTGCTTATCTTAATGGTTAGACTAAAAGATAAACTGTATGTTATCCTGCTGTGATGCTTTGGAAATAATATAGAAAATAGGAGTTTATTAAAATGGCATAGGAAATGAGCAACTGGTAAGAATAATATACAGAGCAGGCAATAACATTTAAGTGGAAAAGGAAAAATGAAGTTATCTATAAATCCAGGTTAATGTGCTCCTCTGCAGAGAACAGACTATCTACTCCCTGCTGCCCTTCTTAATAACACATTCATTTCAGTATCAACTAAATCTAGCACCAGGAAGCAATCAAGCATGGACAAAGAGGACAAATTCAGAAAGTCATAGCTCTATAGACTAGAACTGCGTTGTCTAGTCAAGTAGCCGCTAGCCACACGTGGCCATCTTTAAATATAACTAAAAATCAATAAAATTAAAAAATTCAGTTTGCCAGCTGTAACAGCCATATTGCAAGTGCTCTTTGCCACATGTGGCTAGTGGTTTATCATACTGGACAGTGCAGACAATATTTCCATCATTGTCCTCCTGATGGACAAAGCTAGACTTAAAAGTGAACATTCCTATTGCTCCTGTAGACCTGTTGACAAATTCAGAATCGAAGTTAATAGTCTTACCCATCAGGAATATCAGAGACACCTAAGATGCCTGATCTACTTATTTTACTGTATGTATCCTAAATTAGAGACATTCTGGGATATACAGAAAGTCTGGACATCCTTATCAGCATAGGCTTTTTCCCCCTTCTCTTTCCCCCTCCCCTCTGCCCTTGGTGTGGGAGAAGGTAGAAAAACCAAAATAGCAGGGGATCAGAAACTCCTCAATTTAAATCTCTTGCCCAAGAAATTGCATAAAATGCCAAAAACAAATCGATTTTAAGAAGCACCTCCGTCCCCCAGCCCTCTTTCCTTTTAAATAAAATCCTAGAGGCAACTGAAAAGAACAGGAGACAGAAAAGAAATTCAAAAAAATTACTAAGGACAAAATGGATGATGATCCTAAATTACTGTTCTAGGACACACAGGGGAAAAGTGCCACAAATCAACAACTCCAAAAATACACAGCGGCCACAATTCAACAAATCCACATCAATTTTTTAAAGCTACCAAATGCCAGAAGGCCAAATGATTTGCTACCAACAATTTAAAGTATTGAGTTTTCATCAAGATCTAGTTCACGGGCAAATAAAAGAATCACCTTAGTCACCTTCTAGTCACACAGCATCAGATACCTGAAGATGGTTGGTCCTCAGACAGAAACGAAGTCTGACAGTGAAATGAGATCAACTACAGTAATAACACTCTACTTATTAGGACTTCCCTGTATAGCCTTTTAAAGATGAGATTAAAATATACTTTTTGGTTCAGAGAGTTTACATTATATTTCCTAAAAGCAAAGAGATTGATTCCAGGACCAGGAGAGAAAGAGCCAGCTGTCTTCAGACAGTGGCTTCTATGTAAACGCTCATTCTATCACTGCTCAAATATTTCCTTGCTCCTTTGCTACGCTACAGCTCTGAGACACACTGAGCAAAATGTGATCTCTCGGTGACAGAACAATTTGAACACGAGCTAAAAGGTAATCAGCACATAGGAAACAACAAAACTGATCACCGATCAGCTTAATAGCTCATCTGTGTGTGGGAAGGAGGCATTGCAAGAATGATACTGGAAAACGAAAGCCTTAAAGTCCTGCTTCAAAAATGCACGATGTTGTCTGAATGGTGACTGCAGGCCCAGGAGGGTGGCCATGAGATAGCGTTAAAGATGATGCAGTACTTGAGATGGAAGAAGCCAGCGAGCTGCTGCTCCATTTCATCCTGATGAAGGGACAAAACAAGAACTGGTCCTCTCCTTTCCATACCCAGCACATTTCAACCTCTTTTCAGATGCAGCAGAGTTGCCATCAGAAGTTATAAAACCTCAGGGTCTCCTCCCTGCTTCCCTAGCCTTGCCTCCCACAGTCATGCTGGGTGTTTGATTTCCTCCTCTCTCAGCACTTCAAAATAGAAAAAGAAGTAACAGCTTGACCCTCTGCCCACGGAAAGGCTGCACTCTTGGGTCACTCGATCCAACTCATCTCTCTCAAGGAGAAAATCGCCCGATGCACCTATGGAGGGAGCTATTCAGGGAGCTATTCATTTTAACCTTGAGAACTCACACTCCCTCCACTTGATGAGGACAGTCACTAGTGACTGTTTAAGTGAGCAGGTGAAGATTAAAGCTCTCTAGGCCCAGAAAGCACCTTGAGTCAAATAGGCAGCTGATCTGAAACCTACCAAATCTGCAAAAATCTGTTCTCCCTTTCAGACACACACAGCCCTACAGAGTGCGTAAATATAACCAGCAAACTGTGCTAGCAGGTCACCAGCACTCCACACAGCGTGCTCCAGAGCCTAGTTGATAAGAGTGCTGTAGGGAGTGTGGGAAACGGGAGGGGCTGGTCTGGCTCTGACCACAGGGTAGGGCTGATGCATACCTTTTGGTCTCCTGGAATGTCCATTCTTCTGCTGCTCATCTTCCTCATTAATGGTGAATAGACCAAGGGGGACTGGCCTTGCATGGGTCTTCTTCAGTCTCTCTTGTCGGAGAGCTGTAGCTGATCCAGGCATACCGCTGCAACTTGTTTTTTAATTATTAGTATATCCAAAGTATATGCTTATATAATCGCAGCTCCCAGGAAGCCGCTAGTTTCTAAGCTGCTGGTTCATTTCAGCACTTGTAATAGATCCCCTATGGGGAAACAGTGTGCAAACAGCTGACAGATACTACCAGCCTCTTGGCAACTGAGGCCCTGCAGTTCCCCCTCACCTAGCAGCGTCCCCTCCCCTTCGAGCCCCCTCCCACTTACTCCTCACAGGCACGTGTGCTGGCTCCAGCTCGCTCACTCACACACCGATACCCACACCCACACACTCCCACTCTCTCCTTCCAGAAAAGCCCTGCGAAAGGCACGCAGGGGCGAATGCTTCTCTCCACTGCCTAACCTGCTCAGTCAGATCCCAGCTTCTCCTTCCTGCTCGGCACCTTTTCCCAGTCTTCTTCCTGCCACCACACAGAAAATATTCAGCACGCAGCACAGAAGGGGAAGTAGGAGATGCTGCCGTGAACAGTTGCCCTGACAACCCTGACACATCCTAATCGAGGAGGGCTGGGAGCGGCTCCATCTCCCCAGTGGAGAGGCAGCAGCCAGCCTGCTGGGATGCTGGTCCTGGGAGTTCGCCAGCAGAGGGTTACAGTGCGAGGAGGCGAGGCCGCCTGGCCGCTGGGCAGCTCCCTCTCCCTCGCAGCGGCAGTGGCAG
This sequence comes from Giraffa tippelskirchi, assembly GCF_054371585.1. NCBI lineage: Eukaryota > Metazoa > Chordata > Mammalia > Artiodactyla > Giraffidae > Giraffa > Giraffa tippelskirchi. The sequence continues at coordinate 138,519,900 of NC_137283.1, forward strand.
CAGGAGGGGAGGAGAAATGTGTTCTGCTTGTACAGACAGCAGTGGACTCCGCAGTTGGGGAAAGGGGCTCAAGGTGAGACCACTTTTGCTTCTTTGGGGGACCAGATTTTCCATCGTAACAATGTTTGTGAGCCCCTGGATGAAGGAAGGCTTGGCTGGTACCCTCCAGCTCACTTCACACTCGGTAACACATGCCAGTTTCCCTGACACTCTTAAGACCCCAGAGTCTGTATAAGTGCAGGCTTGGTGGTACCTGCCATGAGGACTAGCCTGGCCATGTCCCTGAGGCTCTCCACTGAAGACAGGCAGGGGAGAACTCTGCCTGTTCTCACCGAGTCCACAATCTGAAATGTTGCTTCTGCAGGTCATGCTGAAGGGATACAAATGAGACACTACGATCCTCCAATGGGCAAAAAGCTGCCTTGATTAGATCCAGCAAACTCCCCTGAATTCCCACTGCTCTGGGCAACTCCTTACCAGCAGGGCTGAGCAATTCCCAACACTTGACCCAATTTTAGCTCTTTTTTGGACTGATTTCTCCAAAGCACACAGTCATGTGATTACTGTTTTCTTTTGAAATCATCTCTCTCATTTTATGAGACTCTCCATTTCTAGGCTGCCTAAAATTTATGCTGTGTGCAAGAAAACCTAAATATACAATAAATGACATTAAAAATGTCAAACTCCAAATTAAGAAAATAATCTTTGCTCTGTTTCTGCCTTTTAATCAAATTCAAGTTGGCTTAGAAAGTCTGTAGCCATCCTCCCACCCCCAGCCTACTCTTACTTTTTCTCAATCCCTAAACTTACTATGGACTTCCCTGGTGGCTCAGGGGTAAAGAATTTGCCTATCAATGCAGGAGACTCAAGATATACAGGTTTGATCCCCTGGAGAAGGAAATGGCAACCCACTCGACTGGGAAAACCTATGGACAGAGGAGTTTGATAGGCTACAGTCCATAGAGTCACAAAGAGTCAAACATGGTTTAGCAACTAAACAACCACCACAAACTTATTTATCTAAGAGGGGACCCAGGGGTGCTAAGGCAAGGAAGACATCCTATCTAAATCTTTGGCATGGCAGAGTAACTTCAGACAATTCACTACTCTCTTGGTACTTCAGTTTTCTATATAAAATTGGGTTGATGACATCATTTGTCTCATAGGATTAGGGTCAAGGTTTAAATGATGCTCGTGCTAGCAGAAAAAAAGTGCTTAATAAATATCAGCTGCTTTAATTATATTTTATAATACATTTTTATAACTAGTTCACTTTTGCTTCATAATTATTTAAGATGTTTTCAGTTCAACTGTCAACTGCATCTAGGAATACTTCTGCTTTTTATTTACTTATACTGCCCAGCCTAGGGCTAGAAATGTACTAAATGGTTAGCAAATGCCTGCTGGAAAAAAAAAACAACAGATAAATCTTCAGAAATCTTTCCCTCCAAAGGCTGGGATATTTAATTAATGCATTTTGATTTGTGGCTTAGAGAAATGTAGGAAGTTTCAGATATGGGGCTTATTTAAAATCATGACATAGGCATTTGGAATAAAAGACGAAAATGAGTTGAATGGGTCTCGGAAAGCATCTGAATCAGCATCATTTTACATGCAAGGAAGCCCAGGCCCACGAAATAAAGTCCTTGCCCAAGTCAAATGTTAGTTGGCAGCAAGTCTATGATGAAAATTTAGATTCCCTTCTTCCTCCTTCAATCTTCCCTCTTATAAAAAATTCTTGGCCCACATAATTTAAAATCCCAGATCCCTCTTCTCCAACTTCTACAGAGAGGGCAAGATGTGGAGAGGAAAGAAAATGCCTTCAAACTGGTTAATGTATTTCCATAACCTTCTGTAATTGGTAAGCTTTTTTCTGGATTAAAGAATTTTTTATTTCCTAATTATTTTTCTTTAATCAGATGATTAATAAATACAGGCCAATTATCATACATAAACATATCCGAAATATTTTCAAATCTATTTTAGTTCTCTCTAGAGAAACATGAAGTATAGTTGAAACTATCTTTTGGAAGAGAAAATGAAAATCAATGTCTTGGGCAAATGACCGATTTCATTCAGAAAATATTCCTCACTCAAATATAGCTAACAGCTTACGATCATCACCACTGAGTTTAATAAAAGTACTACTGAAAGAAGAAAAAGGGATCTTCTTCTCCACCTTCTAAATAAAAAACTGAAATGACCATATTTATTTGTCCTCGAAGGACAACAAAAAAGTCTTCTAAGAGTGGTTTTTGACCTCTGCAAAAGGTGTCCATTCCATTACTTTCAAGGATGGCCTCAATCATTTTATGGGGGAAATGCAACAAAAAAGCAAATACTATCTAGCGTTTAAGTTGTCCAGACGAGATTACAAATTTCAGGAAGGAGTCCTCCTTGATGTCTGTGGCTGCACTCAAGGTTCCCAGCAGAATGAAGGTCCTGGGGAAGAGAGATCACAGGACAACCCAGCTCCAACACTCAACCTAGGCAATCAAGAGTCTTCCTCTTCCATGAACTTCACTGCAATACCCCTCAGTGAGGGAGACGGAATTGTTCCTGCTCTAGCCTGAGGGGTATCCTGGAAAATTTCGAATTGTCTCAAAATGTGAAAACCACGAAAATGGCTGTTTTGTTTTGCTTTGTTTTTAAAAGAATACAAGTTATACTTATAATCATTTTTGGGGGGCAGGGGAAAATGAGTGCCTACCGAAGGAGGTCAGAGATTGCCACCATCACTCAACTCATAAGGCAGTGTGGTCTCAAGTATAGGAATATAATAAGAACCCATCAGCTGGCAACATGTTCAACTTCCTGTCTGACACTGTGCCAGGTGCGTTAGATATGTTATCTTGAAAGTCAAAGTGTTAGTTGCTCTTTTGGACCCCATGGACTATAGTCTGCCAGGCTCCTCCATCCATGGGATTCTCCAGGCAAGAATACTGGAGTGGGTTCCCTTCTCCAGGAGATCTTCCTGACCCAGGGGTTGATCTCGGGTCTCCCACATTGCAGGCCGATTCTTCACTGTCTGAGCCACCAGGGAAGCCCCAAAATACTTATTTAGTTGCACTGAGTCTTAGTTGTGGCATGTGGGCTCTAGTTCCCTGACCAGGGATCGAACCTGGGCTTCCTGCTTTGGGAGAGCAGAGTCTTAACCACTGGACCACCAGGGAAGTCCACAAAGTGAAAGTCGCCAGGATCCTCTGACAATGGGATTGTTCAGGCAAGAATACTGGAGTGGGTTGTCATTCCCTTCTCCAGAGGATTTTCCTGAGCCCAGGATCGAGCCTGGGTCCTCTGTATTGCAGGTGGATTCTTTTACCATCTGAACCACCAAGACAGCCCATGTTATCTTGGTTAGTTACAGCAGCCCTGAGAGAGAGCTGTCCCTTGATAGATCAGGAAACAGAGGCTCAGAGAGGTTCGAGTGACATAGCTAGTTAAATCACTGAGTCAGAATTAAACTCAGGCCCATCGGCTCTAAAGCCAAGATCCTTTTACCCTGCTGCCCTGTGGATCCTGATTGTGATGTCACAGTCACAGCTGTGACCAGTCACAGGAAAGCAAACAGCTCAAGATCAAATAATCATAATGAAGTATTTTTTCCTACCCACAAGGTAAACATTTGTTATGTCATTTAAGACATACGGATACACTTGAGATTAGTTTCCTAAATGCTCAAATCCAGCCTTTAACAGATCCAGAGGTTTAAGTTATGCAATTGCAGGACTGTCCTGGCTTGATCCCTGAAGGGACAGAGTTTGGGGCTCTAATCTCCTTTTTACACTCTGACCCAAAATAAAAGCGAATGTGAAAAGGGGGAGAGTGGGACCTTAAATTAATATTTCCAGAATTAAAAGGAATACTACTCTGAACTTCTTTACTGTTCTCAGCACTAATAAGCAGTTTCAATTCAACATGTCACGACTGTCCTTGCCTGTCGCCTGCAGATACAGGAGCTTCATTCAGTTCCCATGGGAATGTGGGCATGTAGACTTCCAAGAATCAATCAGGTTTTACAAGTGCTTTGTTTAAACTGTTAAAATAGTAAGTGATGTAGTAACAGAGACTCCGTACAAATGAGACCAACTGGTGCAAAAGGGTAGATTTTACAAGTAGCCTGACTTTGTACAGAGAAAAAAATATTAGCAGAAAAATCACAAAATGTACTCAAAAATCATAGGTGGATATGGTACCACTCATCATTGCTATGAACCAAACAGGCCAACGGGCCCTTGAGCAACTGCTGTTCCCACCCCACTCCCACAGTATACAATGAATTTATGTCTATTTGTGTTTCTACCCTGGCTGCCTGGCTGGCACCAAACCACGAGCATGAAACAGAGTTAAACCTGCTGATCTGCAGGAGAGTCAGCTCATGACTTAGGCCTTGTTGTCATGATGTTATATAAGAGACTAAACACATGTAGGCACACACATCCACAGATAACCTTCAGGCTGCTGTTCATATTTATGCTACCCAAGCTTTTGTGACCATAAAACTGGAAAACAGCTCCTCAGATAACCAAAGAATTTCCTCTTGCAAAGAGAAATCTGCTTAATCAGTGAGAAAGCATACCTAAATTTTCCTTTCTGAAAGCCTAGTGAGCTTTACAAAAACATTACAGAAATGGTAAAGGGGCTGATTTGTACTAATCAAGGACTGTAGTTGAAAACAAAAATCACTACTGCTGGATCACATGGCCAGTCAGTCACTGGTAAATTACAGTTCTATATCCATATAAGTTACTTTCCAGTGGGGCCCAGAAGTGCCAAAATGCTTTCCACATTTCTATAGTTGTGGAGACTATTAATTCTTCAAAACTACTAGATTTCAGTAATCTTTTAAATACTTTATGCATCTCCCCAAAGTAAGCTGCAATTTACTGCAAGCAGGAGCTTTAGAAATCCATATTTTAATATAATTAAAAAAACCATACCTGGTTTGAAAACGATAAAGCCAGCATAGGTGAATGTGAAATCAAAACAACTCCTAGGGAACAAAGGTCCCAGCTGGTTCTCTGCCATCCCCTTCCTCGAAGTTAAAAGGCTTCCTTACAGTTTCCTAGAATGATGCTACTTCCTGATGGTGTCTGTGGCCATAAAGGCACAACATTCTGCCATCTTGCAGCATTAGGCAGAGCTGGACAAAGAAATACTGCACAAAGGCAGACTGACTCTGTGAAAGGATAATAAAGCAGGTTTGCTTTGATCTTCCTTACCACCTTTTGTTAACAGGTTTATAAGAAAAAGGACTTCCCTGATAGCTCAGTCGGTAAAGAATCTGCCTGCAATGCAGGAGAACTTGGTTTGATTCCTGGGTTGGGAAGATCCCCTGGAGAAGGGATAGGCTACCCACTCCAGTATTCTTGGGCTTCCCTTGTGGCTCAGCTGGTAAAGAATCCGCCTGCAGTGCAGGAGACCTGGGTTTGATCCCTGGGTTGGGAAGATCCTCTGGAGAAGGGAAAGGCTACCCACTCCAGTATTCTGGCCGAGAGAATTCCACGGACTATATAGTCCATGGGGTCGCAAAGAGTGGAACATGACTGAGTGAGTTTCACTTACAAGAAAAACAGTAAATACTACCCTAGTAGTTACGTGCCATCAACCAAGGAGTACCAGGTTCCTGCCATGCCTTTTGTAACATTTCTATAAATCTTTGCTGCATGAACACTTCATGGTGCTAGCAAAGTCCACTTTCCCTTGTCTGCTCTGTTATAAACAAGTGTAAAACCCTGAGGGATCATTTATCTGATCATAAGGTACAGAGATTAAGTTTTCCTTAAAACCCTTTCCTAAACATTAGGTATCACTAGCTAAGTTGCAAATATTATAAAACGCCACATTAAACTTTAACCCAGTACCATACGCTAGAGAGCCTTTAGGCTTTCCTGTTCATTATTCTCAGTGGTAATACTTTATTAATATACATCACATGGGCTTCTGAATTCCTTGACAAAAGTTAAAATGCTCATGAAAGGTCCTTTCCTTTAATAGTGACAGCCTTATGAGCTTAGATAACCAATTTTAGAGATTCAAAATGAGGCAAAGAAATCAATCACTGGATTCAATAGAAGAATGAGACACATGCCCAGAGCAGTGTTTCTAAAAATTATCTATCCATCACTGGTCTATGAGCAAGTTACATGTTTAATTTTTGAACCATACAATTAGAAAAACAAGAAAACTAAGAAACAGGTTCCTCATTTTTAGGAGTTTTGGTAAAACATCAAAGATGCAAGATGAGGTGCTCTGGCGGATGACAATGGAAGGCAGGAAGGTGCCAAGTCATAAATTGTTCTTCCCAACAAGGACAGGGGCGTCACTGAGGAGTGGTAATGACTAAATGTGTGATCCAGACGGGCCAGTCTGGCAGCTGTGGTTGGATTGGTAGGAAGGGACAAGGAGTGAGACTTAAGAAAACCTTGTCACATAATAACTTTGTCCAAGTGGAGAAAAGGGATCTCAAGCGGTGGCTGGGAGGACAGAAAGCAAAAGAGAGAAATCCAAGAATCACTCATTCACTTTTTTTATACAGGCATCCCCCAGCATGGGGAAGACTTATGCAGGGGAGTGAGCATGGGTATACCAATAGTCCAAATAAAAGCTGAGATGTAGGCAGTGGGCAGAAAAGGAGGTTAATGTTTTTATGAAAGATGCAGATGAGAACGAGGACTTTACATCTGCAGAAGAAACAAAGCGAGGGATGGTTCGAATGAGGACCAAAATGATCAACGGTTTGAAATAATGGACTGTAGCTAAAAAGATGGGTTTAGTTGTGATACATATGAACACCTCTTCTTGTATTAAAAAGGAACAACTGCACAGGTACAAAATGAAGACCTAGCCAAGCTTCAGTAGACACAAGGAAGGAGGGCCCTCGGACAGTAAGCTTCCTACATCTCAGTGTGATGAGGCAGTGACCATCCTGACAGCATCACAGGTGACAGCAGCACCCAGCCAGTGTGCTGGGTCAGAGGAGTAAGCCTTCTCCATTTCCTGGTCCTCAGATCACATGGTCTGAGCTCGATATTTCAAATGGGATGAGAAATAACCTATTCAGAAAAGAAGTTAAGACGTATAAAGATTCAAGCCTGTAACATAGGAGGATCGTTGGAAAAAAAGTACATTTTCTCTGGAGAAAATAAGACTCAAGAGGAATAAAAAGAACGAATTTAAAGGCAAACTTTTAGTGTAGTTTAAGCACACAGACTGAGGTTGGGTGATTGGAAGTTACCAAATGTAATATCACCGAGGACAGTTGTGCACAAACACTGATCCGGGGTGATATGTTGGGCTAATGCATGGTACACCGGTTGGAGTTTCAGACTCTAGAGTCCCTTCTGATCCTGCCACTCTGTGACCTGACGAAAATGGAAACTCAAGCTGTATCCTCAGGGAAAACAGTTGGGCAGAGAGAAAAAGCCCAAGAGAGGTTCAAATTACCCTCTTCCTTGCTGTCACTGACTCTCTACACTTAAACTTCACAGGGCTTCACTCTGTAGGCAGCTCTGCAGCGGTATCGCTTTACTCATTCAACTGATGCCCCCCAGAGGTTTCAGACTTAAAGCTAAATAATGAAAACAATGGAAGCCTCCCTCAGTGGGTGTTCAGATAGCAGAGGCCCATGCTATGATTCCTGCATCTGCAAGCTTGCAGGCCTCCCTCTTCTCTCACCCACCCACAACTTACTGAAAGCTACTGGGTGAAAAACTCCGGTGAAGGGGACATAAAGGTGAATAAGACATACAAGTTTTCCTTTCATGACACAATTTATTACGATGGCTCACTGTGGCTGTGTGACTTGAGAGATGAGATCTAAAGGTCTGTGAGTGAAAAAGCAATAAATATAAGCCAATTCAGTTTATTATTTTATGGACATTTTAAGGCGAAAGACAGTTCTAAGTCTTTAGGCCAGTGAAGAACAGAACAGCTCAAGAACAATGTGTTTCAGATTCTGAAACCTACCCGCCTCCCCAATCCTTACCCTCTGCTGCTCTTCCCAATTCTCCTAAAATAAAACCTGACATCAATTGGGATTTTTTTCCAATTTAGGAAAGTTTAATATCCTCTTTTAATCTTAAGATTAAAATTTTCTCTCAAAAAGTAATTTAAGTGTTTTGCATAATTCTAGAGGTAAACCCTTGGTTTTCTTTCTGTGGATCAACGTATCCATCAGGGTTCAGTTCTCTGTCTTTGGAGAAAAATATAATATGTAAAATATATATGCTAAGTCACTTCAGTCGTGTCCAACTCTTTGCGACCCTATGGACTGTAGCCCACCAGGCTCCTCTGTCCATGGGATTTCTCAAGCAAGGATACTGGAGTGCGTTGTCATTTCCTTCTCCAAAATATATATAAAGAGATTTATTTTAAAGAAAAATAGCTGCTGCAGTTGTGGAGGCTGTCAAGTCCAAAACTGTAGGGAAGGCCAGCAGGCTGAAACTCAAGCATGACTTGTATGTTATAGTCTTGAGGCAAAATTCTTCCTTCTCTGGAAAACCTCAGTTTTCACTCTGACAGCCTTCAATGATTGGATCAGACCGTCTAGATTATCGAGGGTAAGCTTCTTGATAGAGGAGGAGATACTTAAAGTCAACTGACTGTATATGTTAATCATATCTGCAAAATACCTTCACAGCAACACCTACTCCCATGTTTGACCAAACTGGGTCCTGTAGCCTAGTCAGGTTGACACATAAAGTTAACCATCTCAGTCAGTGACCCCGAGATGAAGACCCTATTACCACACTGAAATAAAGCATGTCAGAGGTCTATCTGTCAACGATCATAACCTTCATTGAATAGGCTGGATACTATTTACTCAAATCATTTCCAATATTGCAATGCTCTATGAAAATAGTATTCATAAACTGGACACCTCAGAAGAGATTAAATCCCCCTATATTTTCACTGATGATTTTTCACTGAGAATCCAATACAGGTTGGCTTCAAAGCATCAAACAAATCCTTTTTTATCATTATAAGAACTAAACAGCCTGGTTGTCTCAAAATTAAATGGTTTAGAAAGTACAGATATGAAACTTATAGAAATCCTTCCTACTGTTTAAATCAGAGGAAACCATGGTATATAGATATATATGGAAGGAGAGATAGTGAAATACAATTCTCTGGCACAGTTCTGAAATCAACCTAGTGGAAGGAAGTGACTAACAAATGCTAAAGTATAAAATGCTGGTGGGCAAGTTTGAGGTTTGGTCATTTTTATTCAGTTGAAGGCTCCTAGTGAAAAGGATTAGCACATCCATTGTAACTGTGTGCAACCAACCAGAAGCCTAAACCTAAATTATACAGGTACAGACTTCCCTGGTGATCTAGTGGTTAAGACTTCACCTTCCAATACAGAGGGTACGGGTTCGATCTCTGGTCGGGGAGCAAAGGTTCCACATGCCTCAGGGCCAAAAACCCCAAAAACATTAAAAAAAAAAAAAAGCAGCAATATTGTAGTAAACTCAATAAAGCCTTTAAAAATGGTCCAAATCTTTAAAAGTAAATAAATTATACAGGTAAGAGAGAAGCATACTTGGGTTAAATAGCAAGCCCAGAAGCTTTCAAAATTTGCAAGTGCTAAATAAAAGATGTCCCTAATACATCAAAGTGTGTGTTAGTCGCTGAGTCGTGTTCAACTCCTTGTGACCTCGTGGACGGTAGCCTGCCAAGAATTCCTCTGTCCATGGGATTCTCCAAGCAAGAATATTGGAGTGGGTTGCCATTTCCTTCTCCAGGGGATCTTCCTGACCCAGGGATAGAAACCGGGTCTCCTGTATCGCAGGCGGATTCTTTACCATCTGAGCCACCAGGGAAGCCCAATGCATCAATAATTACTTAAAAAAAAAAAAGATATGAAGTACTTCCATGTAGATATTACTAGCAACCCAGTTTGTTTTTTGATAAATACAGTTTCTTTTTGTTTTGCCTAACCTAGGGCCATCAAGATTTCAGGGGCTCTTATATAGAAATAAATAACATCTCAGAAAGATGGATGAGTTGATAAGGACACTCAAGGCACCCCGAAACCTCATCTCTAAAACCTTTTACCTTACACATCTATGTTCTAAGCCCTCATTTTAAAACTCATGTACACTTCAGACAGGCTACTGAAGAAGGATTACAATGCCAAATGAGACTTGGCAAACTTCAGAAAATATCACAAACACACCATTTTGCCTTTTTATCATAAAGCAAAATAGCTACACTTCCATTGTTAAAGGTACTAAAATTTTGAATGTATTGGAAAAAAAAAAGGCTGTTCCAGATACATGCCATAGTGCAGAAAGGAATCAACCTCATAATAAAAATATCTTCTCCCTCTCAAATTTTTTTCTTGCTGGAGATAGTATTACCTGGGCTCCATAGGCACAGAGGAAGAGACTCACCCCGAACCCCTGAAACAAGAGGCACCCATGTCTCCCTGAAGCGCAAAGCCAGGCTGCATCCGGTTCAGTATAAAAAGACTTTGTCCTTGCTTTCTGTTTACAAACCAAAAGAGGGCGTTTTACATAACCAAAGCTGTTTGCTTTAAAAATAACTGCAATCCTGAAAATTGTTCCATGAGGTGTTTTCAGGTAGGTACATCAGTAATAGAAAATCATGTTTTCTGTACATGAAAAAGTCATCATACACTTCAGAGCAGTGTTAACTCAACTTCACAGGTGTCCAAGAGCCACACGCCGAGTCCTATTTCTGAACCAGCAGCCAGATTTAGAATAGCCCTTTTCTCTTTCCTCCTGACATTCTATGCTCCTCCTCTTCCAAAACCTTCTTGAATGACTCCTTAATTGCCTTCACAATGACATGAGGTTCTAATCACGTGTATGGTTTAGACTTGTGTTGTACAAATTGGTGGATGATGGGGACTCCTTTTTTTTTTTTCCTCCATGCTCAGAGTAGCAGGCAAATGTAAATAAACAAGATGACATTCTCAAAGCTGACTACTTCAGATACAGTTGGACTACCAAGAAATTCAATTAGAAATGCCAAACTAGTGTTCTTTCCCATGAGGCTTCACTGGATTATAAGACTATGGTATTTGTCCTCTCATAGGTCTCCTGAACTAAAAATAGCTCCATCTCCCTTTTCTCTATTTTCATGCTTTCTTTCTACTGTACAGCTATTTCTTCAACTTGTATTTTACTTTCTGATTCTCAGCCTGGGACTTAACACAAAGTCTCTGGACAAAGCATGTGGATGTATCTTGCTATATACCAACAGGAGCATCTTCACAGAGATGGTAGATGGTAGGAAGCCACTGTTGCAAGATAAGGGGTTTGTTCTAGTGTTAAGCATATTATATAATAATGCTATTTTCAATATTAATTTTTTTCACTGAAGAACTATACAAATTTTAATAAAGGATGGCAAAAAGCATATTTGTTCAATTACCACAGCATCTACTATACATATAAAGACAACCTGAAGGCATCTAAACCCAGGGCCCCCTGGAGAAAGTGACATTTTAAGATTTACTAAGTTATTTTCAAGATATAAAAATCTAAGTTACAAGGTGAAGGAGACAGTGTTTTCTTAGGGAAAATGTCTCTGCACGTGTGCATGCCATTCTCTCTCAAACACACACACACATACGCAACCAGAATTGGCCTTGTAAATGGAGCCTCTGCAATTTAAGAAAGTCTCTTATAAAATTCAATAGGAAACTGACAAATAAGACAGCTTACTGATGTTTTCTCTTTCATGCCTATACTTTGAAGAAACCCAAACTTTCTTATGGAAGTTTGCAGAAGGCAAGCTGTATATGCTTCCTCTATTTTCCTTGTAGTGAAAGTTGCTTAGTCGTGTCTGACTCTTTGCAACCCATGGACTATACAGCCCATGGAATTCGCCAGGCCAGAATACTGGAGTGAGTAGTTGTTCCCTTCTCTAGGAGATCTTCCCAACCCAAGGATGGAATCCAGGTCTCCCACATTGCAGGCGGATTCTTTACCATCTGAGCCACCAAGGAAGCCCAAGAATACTGGAGTGGGTAAGGCTATCCCTTCTCCAAAGGATCTTCCCAACTCAGGAATCGAACTGGGGACTGCTGCATTGCAGGTGGATTTTTTACCAGCTGAGCTAAACATTCAATGAAGTGACAGTGACTTCTTAAGGATATAACAAACCGGCAAGTCCATCTTTGTGGTTTGAAAGAATGGAAGTCCATCTTTCATGTAAAATGCAATAATCCTATAGCAATCACACTTTAAGAACATTTAGAACTATAATATGTTAATAAAAACACAATTGAATACCATAAAAACGAAACAAAAATAAGCCAAGATGAGCTGGCATGGTTGTCTGACTCAATTACAACATAATCCATGAATCTCACAGGCCAGTGTGTCACAATCTTCTGCTAGGAGGTTGTGTGTAACACGGACAGGTGAAGAGCACCCATGTGCTTTGATGATGCTTCCCATACCTGGGACAAGCCAATGGCCCTGTGATCACAGCTGCTGTCAAGCCTGAATCAGCACTATATTTGAATCTCTTATTATGGAGACTTCACAATTAGAAAATTTGCTTAAGGGAGCGATTTAGCATGCTAGGGTCCACAGTGTCACAGTGATGCAGTACTAATCCTTAGTAGTCATGACCACAGTAATTATAACACTTCATGCCTATGCTGTGTCAGACACTGATCTACATGTTTGATGTGCATTAACTCATTTAATCCTCACTCTATGAAGCTGGTACCAATATCCCTGTTTTAAAAAGGAAGAAACTGAGGAACGGTCAAATAACTCACCCAATATCCCTCAGCTTGTGGGGGTGGGGAGTGGAGCTGAGATTGCAACCCAGGCAGCCAGACCCCAGAGTCCTAGCATAAAGTAATTTGTTGTTTAGTCACTAAGTCATGTGCAATTCTTTTGTGACCCCATGGACTGCAGACTACCAGGCTCCATTCTCCATGAGATTTTCCAGGCCAGAATACTGGAGTGGGAAGTCATTTCCTTCTCCAGGGGATCTTCTACAACCCAGGGATCGAACCTGTCTCTTATATTGGCAGGCAGATTCTTTACCACTGAGCCACCTGGAAAGCCCCCGCACAAAGTAATAGTTTAGCATTATCCCTAAATAATTGGGCAGTCAATTCTGAGAGTAAGACTATACGTCTTCCCATGTGCTCAGTTTCAGTATTATCTTGAGGAAAAACAATGACAAAAAAGATACTCTTCTTCAGGGATCATTGCCATTGTATCTCCCCTACTGTCCTTTCTGTTTTGGCCTTGGATTTTACAGTTAAGCAGACACCAGCTACAAGAAGCAGAAAAGAGGAGACCAGTTCTGCCAAAGGTAAGCCCTCTCGGAAAGGGCTTCCAATCACAATGGATGGCACCACAGAGCCTTGCAAGCACACACAACTGCAATTCAGAAGTGTCTCTAGAGGTTCTGACACAACAAAATCAGAGATGGTCATGTGAGGTGAGGTTCAAAGCCGTAGATGTGAATAATAATATTGAGAAAAATTGGAAAATGAAAAGGGCAGAGCTTACCAGACCAAGACTTCGGTAAAATACCACGGAATGAGGAGAAAGAAGAGGTGAAGGAAAGATTAGCCCAGAGGGCACTGGCATCAGGTCAGGTATGAGATGGAAGGCGAGAGCATCAAGGCTAAGGTCATCTTGGTGCCACGTATTTACAGATGGAAGAAACAAGGGCTGGTTTCCAGCCAGGCACCTGGTGATTAGAGTTCATGGGTCGCCTTGAAGATCTCTGGGAAAAGTATATAATTTTCTACAAAAAGAACCCTTTAATTATCTACCCGAAACTGAACTTTATTTTGAGGAGGAGGTAGAGGAAGGCAGTGCAGCAACTGAGCAAAGTGGACAAAAAGAAATCTAATTACCTAACATTGTGTCTACCTGAACATATTCAGACAATAAAGTGCATACATATGTCCCAGAATATGTATGTACATATACTTGGCTATACAAGTGGACTCATCTCATACCCATATTCTCTTTCCTTAAAAAGAAAATGACTGGGCTAAAATAAGAGAGTAAGCTCAATAGCTTGAGGGCAGTAGCTGTTACAATTTTCCAGGTGGTTTTCATAAGATACACTCAACACCTCCAAATTAAATCTAAGGTCAACTGGAAGAGCATTAAGTAGAAATGGATCTAAAGTAGTTCTCACTCTTGATTGCACACTGGAACCACTTGGGGAATTTTTAAAAAATACTGCCACCTGGCTCCCATCTCTAGAGTCTCAGATAAATGCCTAGGGTGCAGCGTGGGTATCGAGTACTTAAAAGGTCCCCAGGTGATAGCCAATTAAGACTACCCAAGGTGAGAACCAATGATCTGAACCAATGACGCTCCAGCACATGACCTCAATAATTGGTTCAACAACATGACCTTGTGGCCAAGGACTGAGCTATATTTAAATAAACCCAGCAGGGCTGTGGGGTGTACTAACTTAGAGCATCTACTGTGAAAATAAACCAACCCAGCAGGAATGATGGAAGCAGGCAACCGGGCCCTGTTTGGTATGTCTGCCGCGCTAAAGAGGTCAGGAGCTTCTGGGAAACAGAGGCCTGCCTTGATTAAAACCTTGAAAAGCAGCCAGGTGTTTTCACTACAGCCAATTATTATGCACATTACTGTCCACCCAAACAGGGCTTGTGTTGGGTTACGGGAACACTAAAAGAAGGGGGGTTCCTTCTAGAATTGCACCTTGGAATTTCAACTTTTCCTAGACTATAACAATGGTGTCAGGGAGACAGGCTGTATACGTGGAAAGTTATGCCATAGTAAAAGATGTTTCTGTGTACCACAAAGCCAGTTCTAAAAAGGAGAATTTTGGAGCCTTAAAAAAGTCACAGAAGAAATTAAGACATCCCAAATCTCAATATTCTAAACTGAAATATCACAGTTTTACTAAATATGTTTGCAAAGCCCAGTTCACAGATACCAAATGCATTTCATCCAGCTTCCTTTCTGCTTCATTTTGCATACCTACATTCATCTGCAGCAACATGGATGCAACTAGAGATGATCATACTAAGTAAGTCAAAAAGAGACAAATAACATGTGGAATCTACAATATGCCACAAATGAACCTATCTACAAAATAGAAATAGACTCACAGATAGTACAAAACTTGCTGGCTGCCAAGGGGTGGGAAGGATGGACTGGGAGTTTGGGGTTAGTAGATGCAAACTATTACATATAGAATGGAACGGATAGACAACAAGGTCCTACTATATGGCACAGGCAACTACATTCAATATTCTGGGATAAACCATAATGGGAAGTATAAAAAAGAATGTATATGTGTATATAACTGAGTCACTTTGCTGTAAGGTAGAAATTAGAACAACACTGTAAATCAATTATACGTCATTAAAAATTTTTTAAAACTGGTTTTTCTAGAAAAGAATAAGCCTGAGCACCGTACACATTTAGCTTATAGAACCTTAGACCATGCTCAGTAAATTAAAGGTCCAAATGCATTATCAAGACTTTTTACAAAGCTCTACAAGTACACTTCAGTAGCTGAGAACTGATACTGAGTTTGACAATATAAATTCTGCCAACAAAGAAAACAAGTTATAGTAATACTTCCAACTTTCTTACTGCAAAAAAAAAGTTCCAAATTCTGGAAAGCCGTATTTCAAGGGATTGGAAGACAGACACTAAGCAGGGAGAAGAGAACTTGGACTAGCATGGGATGTGCTGTATGACGACACTCCAGTTCATCATCAACTTCAGAATGTAGACTCCACAAGAAATAAATACTATGGAAAAAAAGAAGCCAATGACATTTGAGCCAAATAAATCCTCATTATACCCTGGGCTCTGGGAGTACCTCCACAGGTTTTCCTGGTTCAAGTGAACATCATGTAGTATCCCGAAGGGCACCAATTTACTTTGAGGTGACTACATTGCTTTACTCAAAGAACTTGGTGCAATGTCTAAAAACCAAAACTAAACGTAACAACAAGTATTGACAAGGATGCAGAGCAAGTAAGACTCATATACACTGCTTGTAGAAATGCAAGACTGCACAGCCACTACAGAGAACAGTTCATTGGTTTCTTGTAAACATGTAGTTACCTATGAGTCAGCAATTCCACTCCCAGGCATTTCCCTTAGATAAATAAGAAAACCTTGTACCTAAGTGTTTGCAGCAACATTTATATCACCAAAGCCTGGAAATATCCAATGTTTCTCAATGGGTGGATGGATTAATCTGTGGGACTCCCTTAAAATGGCAAACTACCAGCAACAAATACTGATACCCCCCAACACATTTGAATCTCAAACGCATTATGTTAAGGGAAAAATTCAGACTTGGAAGTCTATGTGTAGGATGCCACTTTTATGACATTCTGGAAGAGGCAAAACTAGGATGGTGAGCAGATCAGTGGTTGCCAGGCGTTAAGGATAGGAGAGCTGGATCACGGAGGAGCCGCACAAGGGAATTTTCTGGGCTGAGAGAACTCTTCTGGATCATTACCATAGAGGTAGTTACATGACTATACATTTGACAAAACTCAATGAATCCCACACCCCCCAAAACAGCAAGCTGTGTGCAAATTCAAAAGTTTTAATAAGAAAAATTTCAAGGATTTTACACTCCTCTTTTTCACCAGTGTATTTTATGGAGAGTCTTTTTAACTGGCTATCTTTACTTTCCAACTGCTAGTCTATTAATCACATACTCTGCTACATCCCCCACTCTGAAATGCCCCAACTCTGGGGGTGGTCAGCGACTACCCAGTAACAGCGGCAAGTGCTTTCTTTTCTTTCCAATCTCGGAATCCTTGGCCAGCTCATCCCTCTCCCTTGGCTGGTACAGCACTGCTCAGTTATGCTTCTAAATTTCTGGCTTTCCACCTCCTATCCTTGAAGTGTTGTCTCACCCCCTTTCAGTTTTCGTTTCGGAACCCTCATTGTCAAGGCCTCCATTACATTCCCCTTGTGGAATGAATCCTCCCAGAGTCCCAACCTTCATTTTCTCCTTATTCCCACCCTCCCAAGTGTCCATTAAACATTTTATTTGCACATCTCCCTTGCAGCTCAAATCTCTGTGTTTAAAGCAGAGATTTGCCCAGCTCTTCCACCAAAACCAGGTCCTCCTCATGACTATATTCACGCCACCCTTAAACGAATGAACCGAACTCAAACCTGGAGTATAAACTTAAATGTCAATTTCTTACCTGCATCCTTGGACACATGCCTCTATAGAATCTTGAATTAAATCATTCTCTTCCCACTTTCACTGCCATGCCATAGTGCCGGCCCAACACCTGCCCAGAAGGTTCCTGCGGGAACTTCAGAGCTGGTCTGTAAGTCACCGCATGTGTCCTTCTTAAGTCCCTCCCCTAGTCTACACCACTACTTCAAAATGAGGATCACATGGGTAGAATACCAATTCCCCTCCTGATCGCCAGAGATTTGGCTGATCTGCCTGACTGCGCATATGTTCCTCATAAACTCCCTCCTCCCCCTGCCCCCATACCCTTCCCAAAGCAGCAAAATTCAATCAAGGGAATGGCTTTCCTTGCTGAAGGGACCATACACTTCTAAAATGCACAGCTGAGCATTTGTGCCAGACTTTGCTAATCAAGCTTTCAAGATCCACAGGTAGAGAATTACCTAATTTATCGCACTTTATTCAAGATATGTTATCCTTAGGAGTCATCAACAGTTTCAGTGCCCGCAGAATCACGGAGCATCCTCTCAGCTTGATCACTCAACAAAACGCCCTCAACGTGCCTTCATCCCTAATCCGTCTTCTAGATTCTTGCACAATGAGCTTCACACATCTCACTAGGACCCAAATTTTGCTCTTTTCCATATCTGCACCTGTATTTTTCTCTCCTGCCTCCATTCAACTTTATATGCCATTTACCTATTTTAAAAGTTTAAGTTAATTACTACATCCAGTACATCCTCCCTGATGAAAAGCCACAGCTTAGAAGTAACTCTTTCTTCACTGAACTCCTCATAACCCTGTAATTATTTGCTTATGGGTTTTGTTTTCCTTTTGAAATCTAAGGATCATGTCTTTATCAACCTTTCAGTTGCCATTATGTTTTCGAGAAAGTACATATTTCTTGGTTAAATTATTCTAAACCTCAATATTTTCAACTCATATTAATAGACTTGAGTTTATTTTTATTTTTTTTTTGAATCATAATCCACATTTTATTATTAGAGACTTGTATTTGGTCTTGAAATTTTCCTTCAGTATTTATTAATAGACTTGAGTTTAAAACAAAAAATAGCCCCAGGGACTTCCCTGGTGGCACAGTGGATAAGAATCCACCTGCCAATGCAGGGGACATGAATTCGATCCCTGGTCTGGGAAGATCCCACATGCCATGGAGCAACTAAACCTGTGTGCCACAGCTACTGACGCCTGCATGTTCTAGGGTCTGCAAGTCACAACTATTGAAGCCTATGCAGCTTAGAGCCTGTGCTCTGCAACGAGAAGCCACCTCAGTGAGAGGCTGGTGGCACCACAGCTAGAGAGTGGTTTACCTGCAACATTGAAGACTCAATACAGCCAAAAAAAAAAAAAACCCTTTCAAGTGATTATTTTTCATGCCCCAGGGGACAAAGATGTTAGAATTCTTTTTTACAGAACATGCCAATGTAAATTAGTGATTCACACACATGCCTAACTAATGTATCAGTTAAATGCAGGCTCCTGAGCCCACAGGCCTAGTCTAATACTTCCCTTCTACTTAGCAAGATGTAAAGGTAAGAATTAGCTAAAATATAACAGGGAAAAAGTTATCTATTCACCTGAATGAGGCATTACTAGCTCTAGGATGTGAATTTCAACATGGATGAGTTTAATACCATCTGAACTCCACCTAACAATTATTTGCAGACCCTGAAATCTAAGATCTTAAATACCACTTTCTAATTCGGAAAAAATGCAGTGAACAGTCATGACCAAGATCACACAAAAGGTCCATGTTCTTCCACAATGCTGCCTGCTAAAGAGAGAAAAAGCTCAATTCCAGGTTCTAAGTCATTTCCCCCAAAGGAGTGTCAACAGATTTCACAGGTCATCGGTATTAACTTATCCCCAGTGTATGAAAGTGCACTCTCACGGATTAGTCCAGAGCAACTCTAGATTTGGTCTTAATTCAATAGGCTTTTTTAAAGGAAGTTATTAAATTGATAGATTAGCTCTACACACTCACTTTCACAGTTCTTGAGCACTAGTATAAAATTAAATACACAAAGCCTGGGCAGAGGCAATTTCGTGAATTTCAATCTGCTACACAAAATAATCACCTGAATAGACTTGACATCCTCTAGTGGTAAAACTGAAAACTCGTTTCCAAGTCAGTTATTTTGCTCAGTTCTTGCCTACCTTTGGTTAGGGCAACACAAGTAGAAAGAAGGGTTCATTTTAAAGAAAAAATTAAAAGTTCATCATAAAGAATAAGACTTGACTACTTTTGAGTAGAAAATAAATATATCCTAACAGAGATACAGTTCTGAATGCTGAAAGAAATATGATTTTTATATTCTACCTTTCAATATTCTTTAAAAAATGTCTCATTTTATGGGTGGTATACTGCCACTTTTCAACCCATCTTTGATACACACACACATACATATGTATATAATAATGAACACATTACAGGTGTTACTTTTATAATTTGATTCTAATCTAGATTTAGATTTAAATTTAGATTGTAATCTAAATTGCCCTAAAGTTGGACCACAGTCTTTGCACAGGGACAGAAAAACTAAGACATTTAAGAATGGGCTCCACCTCCTAATAACCTAATGTGCTGTGCCGTGCTGTGCTTAGTCGCTCAGTCGTGTCCGAATCTTTGCGACCCCATGGACTGTAGCCCACCAGGCTCCTCTGTCCATGGGATTCTCCAAGCAAGAATACTGGAGTGGGTTGCCATGCCCTCCTCCAGGGGATCTTCCCAACCCAGGGATCAAACCTAGGTCTCCTGCATTGCAGGCAGATTCTTCACCATCTGAGCCACGAGGGAAGCCCAATAACCTAATAACATGATCTGAAAGGGAATACAATGAATCCTTCAACAAATCTTGCCATTTAAGGTGGCAATGTTCTCTTCTTGCTGGTAATAAAAGACAGAAATCCCCACCCTATCCCCCAAAATCCACCTCAATACAACCCTGTAATTATAAAACAAACAAACAAAAAAGTAACTTGCAGCATTTGGATATTAATATGAAATACATCCATAAGAAGAAAAGTACTACACTGAAGTCTGATATTCAGGCATAGGTCACATATTTTAAATATATGGAAAACTTCCTAAGTTGTTAAACTCCTCAAACAATTGCTACCCAGATTTAAATATACGTGTATATGTATTTTCACCTTCTTTCTTCGGCACCTAATCACACAGGTCCTCTGACCATGAAAAGCCATAATAGTAATACAGGGCTAGGAAAATAGGAAAAAGATGTGAGCCAGAAATAAGCTTTAGTTAAACTATGGTGGTTTAGTCACCAAGTCGTGTCCAACTCTTGCGATCCCATGAACAGTAGCCCGCCAGGCTCCTCTGTCCATGGGATTCTCCAGGCAAGAATACTGGAGTGGGTAGCCATTTTCTTCTCCAGGGGATCTTCCCAACCAGGATCAAACCCTGGTCTCCTGCATTGTAGGCAGAGTCTTTACCAACTAAACTACAGATATTCAAAGACTATATATAAAACTTGGTCTTTGGAAACTAAAGTTTCCAGGCAGAGATGTGGACGAATTGTTTTCTATGAAAGTGATGGTAGCCAATTAAATCGCCCTTTTCATAAAGAAAATATTTCACTGACAGCCACATGGTTGATTTGTATGTTAATTGTTAGAAGCATGACCAGTTCCTTAGTAAACATGCCTGAGCACTGAATAAAATAGTTTGCAATTCACTTACATCTGAAAAGCTTGTTCATATGCAAATTCTAGGAAATATTTATTTATTATTTTTAGCATAAAACGTGTGTCTTAACTCACAGGAACAATTTTGCTTCAGGAGCAGTTCCCCCTCCCCCCTTTTGTGTGGATTAGGCACCAACCGTTTACATTCTTAATGAGGATACTGCCCTCCTGCTGCACTAACCCTCAGAACCCAGTTTATCAAGTTCCCTAAAGCATTTACAAAGGCATGTCCTCTGAGCCACCCCTTCCCTACCCCAAACCAAAATATTGACCTGCCAATCTTTCAAACACATTAAGACAAAATAAACCACCCTTCAGGAAGTAGCGTGACTTCAAAGTAAACAAGTTCAAGATTCCTTGTCTTAATCTCAGGTATTTTGGCTGGAGGGATTAAGTCTTCAGTCTTAAGGTGCCCCAACTCTACCTAGCTGAACAGATCCATCATTTGCAAATACTGTTACAGCTTTCCCGGACCTTTCGCATTAATACAAGCATAACTTCTAAGTCAATATCTCTCTTTTGAGGTTGGAGGGAGTCTCACATTTAGGTAACAGTTGTTTCCGATTATGTGTAAGCAGAAAACGCGATATAATTGGGGAGCCTGCAATTGGCACGGCTTCTTAAAATAAGAAACTGCCTCACCGCCACCAAGCGTAGGAAGGTACCAGAAACAGTTTACTGGCCAAGAATAGAAGAGGGGACTAGAAAAGAGAGGTGGATCTGCAAGAAAAAATGATCGCGAGGAGGGGAGATCGAGGAGGAGGGGAGGACTTAATGCTCTCAGGGATGTGAGCTCCTGCCCTCGACCGCGGCTTGGAAGTTGAAGGAGGGGGGGTCCTCAGTACAGCGTTCGGAAGGGCCGAGACGACGTTCCCACCTGTGGTTGGTGCACGGACTGAAAACATGAACTCTTGAGGATCCTTTCAAGTCAGCGAATCTCTGAGACACCCCCCCCAGCACCCGCAGGCCCCCACCATCCCGAAAGCAGCCCCTGCTTCCCGACCCCCCGATCTCAGTCTTCTCGCGACCAACGTCGTAACTGCGGACCCCAGGACAATCGCTCCGGAGCGCTGGGCTGCGTCCACCGCGTCGGGCGACCCCGGCACCCGGTCCTCCAGTTAAGGCGAGAAGATTTGCGCAGAAAAGGATAATCCTGCGAGCCGCACCCGGACAAGGATTTTCCGGCTGGTGGTTTGGTTGGGGGAATAGCATTTCCCCATTCAACCGAATTAGACCCAGCCTGGCAGGTGGGAGAGGAGGACCGGCGTCTCCCCGTTTCCTCCTCCCGCCCGCGCTCCCTGGCGCGCTTCCACCTGTTGGGGGAAGTCGAGCTGGAGCGCGAGAGGGGCGGCCCTGGCTGCGGCCGGGCGCCAGCGAACTTGGGCGCCGGGGCCGCGCGATCGACGCGCGGCGGCGGAGGGCGGAGGGCCAAGCGGTCTCCAAGCCGGCCGTTCCGGGCCGCGGCCGGGCGGGGGAGGGGAGCGCCGGCCCCACGCGAGCCCGCAGCCCCGCTGGCCGCCCTCCCACCCGCGCCCGCCCGACCCCCACCTGCCCCCGCAGCTCAGTCACCTGTTTCGCTCTGCGCGGCGCCATCCCCGCCCGTGTGGCTGTCGCCGCCCGCTCCCAGGTCCGCCATGGTGCTCCGATGACGCGCCCGAAGAGCCGCTCCGCCCTCTTCCTCGGCTTGGCTCCCGCCGGCCCCCCGCCTCCCGGCCCGCGGCCCAGACAGGTGAGCGCCGTCAGCGGAGGGCGGAGGAAGGAGGGAGCGAGCGCTCGCCAGCCCGCGGCGGCCTGCGCCCGGCGCGCCCCCTCGTGGACAGGTACGGCGTGGCAGCCGCTCCGGCTGACGCGGCAGGGTTGCCGCAACCAGAGCAGCGGGCGGAGTCAGGCACCTGGGCCGCGCGAGCTTCTGGTCCCGGCTGCCCGCTCCTCGAGGTCTGCAGGGAGTTAAGGGACGCTTGGTGGCGCTAGGAACCGGGACGCTCTGAGGATCCGTCGAAGTGAGGCGAGAGCATCCGGAAAGCTCTATTCCTCTCTGAACTCGGAGGCAGCCTGATCAATGTTAAGACTCGCCAGGGCTGGGGTTCATGGTGACAGCCGCCGAAGACTATGGTGCCACGTGGAAAGCCGGACTACACGGGCTGGATTCGACTCATTCGTCCAGTCTTCATCTGCGTTTTAGCACATCACTGCCGACGACCTGTCTTTTCACCCTTCTGTATCTGATGTTCCCCAGGGCACACAACTTTGTGCCCAGTGATGTAGCTTTTCTTATTCTTGACTTCCGATTAGCAGCTTACCTTGTGACTCGTGGCTGGCTCCGGAAGACCAAGAGAAAAAAGCAGTAGGCAACAATTTCTTTCTTTTTTAAGAAACAGATTATTAGCTGCAGAGACATCAATTTCTGCTCTAACGAGCAAATAAACGTTAAGCAACAAAATGCTGAGAAAAAAAATGTAGCCTGTATAAATGGAAACATAAAGGAACAAAATGGGGCAGAGATCAGTTCTACCTGGTTACGCAGAGATGCAGTCCCACAGCCTTGGTTGGCTGAACACAAGTCACAAGCTCGCAACAGTTTAAAATCCTCTCAAGGACTTCAGCAGAATCTAGGGGAGCTCAAGTGTGTCTGAGAACAGTGTTGGGTTTCTTGGCAAGGTGACAGTTCTCACCATCCTTGCATGCACATCCTGCCATTCTGAGCCCAGGAATGGACTGGTTTTATTTGGTTTACTGGGTCATTGGCTGATTAGGTAGAGGTTTTCATTAAGGCACACGTGCTGCGGTTTGTAGTTATGGATTTTCCCTCAGTGCCATTTCTATAGTGGACTACGCAAACTGATCATTTGGCAATGTGACCTTCCTAAATCACATTCAGATCACTCTTATCGCCCTTCTAATCAATAAAAATAAAGCATCAGGTGGATGGAGGTAGTTTTAGACCTCAGCTTGGGTCCAACCAAAGATATTTTTTAATACATTAAGTTACCAGGGTTTAAGACACTTTCCTTTGAACATCAGAAAGGCTGAATTCTCTGAAAGAAAAATCAAGAATCCTCCTTAGGAAAAGGAGGCCGTTTGTTTTCAATCTTCTGCTATACTATTTACTTAAGTGAACCAATGAGTTCTTTCTTTGACTTCCTCCCCTCCCAAAAGTGAAGACTTATTGGTGTTTTTCTTTGTATGTGTGTTTGGTTTTTGTTTCTGTCTGTGCTCATTCCTTCTCCCATTTTTTTGATAACTTACATTTCAGTTTGTCACAAGTTACACAAAAATAAATTCAACAAGAAACACACCAAAATTCTGCACTTAGACCCTGTACAGACTCTGTATTCCAGACCCCATGCAGTGTCTGAGCAGAGTGGACTGTTGGGTGACTGCAGGAATGGATGACATCTGTTAAATGTCACACCACCACGTTGTATTTCATGTTGTACTTTACTGAGAACACGGAAGCCATCTGTCCTGAGTGCCCACATCCAACTCAAAACCTTGCCGCATCATCATGATTCCCTTTTCCAGGGGAGGAGCTAGATGTCCTCAGGCCACCCACTCCCACTCCTGCCTCCTCTGAAACCTAATCTCTCCCTTATCCCTACTCCCTAAACACCTCCATTCAAGGGGCTCTGCCCGAACAAATACATTCAGGACTCTCTGCTTCTGAAAATTTCATCCTTTGACTTCCCACCCTGCCAAATCTCGTCATATATTTTGTTCACCAAAGGGAATGAATATGTGGACCTTGTGCTGCCAACAGTTTATTATCTTTGTTTAACCGGCTGTGGTCTTTCTTACTGTCTATAAAAGCTTTCCTGGTCACAAAATCAAATTCCGTTATTAATTTTTGATCTGTATTCCCCTAGACTTTCTGCAGCACTTGAGCCTAATCGTTTTCCTCTTGGCTTACCCCGCTGGCCTGATGTTTCTCACTCCTCTGTGGTCAGTTCTTTTGTCTGTTTTGTGGACTTAAATTCTTCCTCCTTCTCAACTTGTCCCCAAACCTGCCTCCTCCCCAAATCTTAGGCCATAACCTTTCTATCTCTATTCTATTTCTGACAGCCCTCATCTACTGTTATCTCCATCCAAGTGACTCCTAAATCGAGAATCTATACCCTGACTTCCACCAATACATCCTCAAGGGTCTCTGGACATTCTAGCATGTTCTCATTCATGCACATTCTAGCAGGATGCCCTGACATTAATTTAACAGGTCCCCAGACCAGCACCCCACCAAACTTGCCTTTTTTTGAATTCTCTTAGTCACGTAGGTTCAACATCTTCGTCGCCGCCCAAATCAAGGTTCCAAAATTTTGTCAATTCATTGTTTTAATTCCACCCTCTCACTTCGTATTGCTCTGTAGCTTCCACTAGACCCTCATTCACATCTTAAACAGTTTCTGAACTGCTCTGTCCAATTTCCATTCCCTCTAATTTACCCAACACAACTTTACCAAGTTAATCTTCTAATACACACATACACCTTGCTCAGAAAACTTATATTCCCCATTTCTACATAACTAAATACTAACTCCACCTCCCTCCCTGACCATCCCCCAACTACCTCCTGAGCTCTCCTATCCCATTTCCACTTTTCATCTCTATAATTCATATTTCCAGCCAAGTGAGAGTTAAAATGAGTTAAAATTTGTGTATGCTTTAGTGCAATATGAAAGTTGTTCACTTTCTCTAGAACACCTTGAAAATCTCTTTCTGCCTTTGTTCTTGGAGCTGTTTGCCAGAGTGACTTCTCCAGTCCTAACTAATTTAATACTTCCTTCCTTCCAAGGCCCAGCTTGAGGTCCACCTACTCAGTGAGACTTATTCCACCTGCCCTGGGTCTCTTGGCAAGCTGGTCCTCTGAACCTCTCCACGGTCTTCTGTACTTGTAACTTGTCCAGCCTTTAACACAGACCAGATGTGGTTTGTTACAGCACATCTGCCTCTTCAATCTGATACAAATGACTTGGTGGCAGGGGCTTCGACTTCTCTTTCTCTGTAGGTGTCCATAAAGTCTGCAGCCATCAATTATTTGATTTGTTGACAGGCTGCAGATGTCCTCAATGACACACATGCCTGCATTCTGAACCTGATGGGCTTCGTGTCTCTCCTGCAGCTACAGCACCTCACACACAGTAGGCCTTCCAGTGGGTTCGCAGTTAATTCCTCTTTGCCAAACTGTGTCATGTGATAGCTTGGGAATGAAAGAAACACAATATGCAATAACAGAACTAGGAGAAAGAGGTCAAACTGTGGTTTAAAAGAAACATTGGATCTATTTTTGAGTCTGCCCATGGCACCCATGTGAATCTATTTTGTTACAAAATATTTCTAGGCGCAGCTCTGGACCTTCACTTTGCTGTAAAGCCCTCTTGACTCTCTCTGGCAGTTCGATGCAACTATAGCATTTACTGCATGTAATGTTGTTTATATTGTCTTGATTCCACCTCTGAAAGTGAGCTTCAGGGAAAAGAACTGTGTCTTCTTCATGCACAGGATTCAGTACCTAGTACGTATTTAAGAAGTACTTTGGGATGAATGATAATAATAGCAAGGGGCATGGCAGTGCTATCCAATCTGCTAAGTATTGTACTAAGCAGATCCACACCTATAGATTTAAAACAATTATTTAAATCTTACAACAACCCCATGTACTTTCCCCCATTTCAAATGAGGAAACTGAGAGTGGGAGAGGTGAATTAGTTTGGCCAAGGTCACAAAGGAAGTGGTAGTTTTGTTCCAGGCCTATGTGCCTGGACTCTTTCTGCACTAAAGGAACAATGAATAGTAACCATCTTACTACCACGTTAATGGAAAGGAGCTGTCTGTGTATCTCTCCAGGTGTCACTTGGCATTAGGAGGTGGGACTTGACAGTGTTAAATTATCTGCTGTTGTTTAGTTGCTAAGTCATGTCTGATTCTTTCGCAACCCCATGACTGTAGCCTGCCAGGCTCCTCTATCCATGGAATTTACCAGGCAAGAATACTGGAGCAGGTTGCCACTTCCTTCTCCAGGGGATCTTTCCAACCCAGGAATTGAACCTGCATCTCCTGCACTGAAGGCAGATTCTTTACCACTGAGCTACCAAGGAAGCCTTAAATTATCTGTAGAGCTTTGTAAAAAGACCTCTGGGCCCTACGGCAAACCAGAACAACAGTTTCTCTGAGGTGGTGGTATCAATATATTTTTTTAAGTGTCCAGATCATGTTAACATGAAGCTAGGTTGAGAATCACTGGCCTTGATGGACGCCAAAGGCCTTTCAGTGCAAAACTTTATGGAAATAGGGCTACAATGGAATTGCCTTCTTTTGTGACTAAGGCCCAGAATTCTGAAAAAAACCCCAAGGATGCTAAACTGGTAGTGTATTATGAACCATATAGGGATAGAGAAACATTTGCCCATAGATACAGGGTAGGAGGAGGAGGAGGAAATGGCAACCCACTCCAGTATTCTATTCTTGTTGGGATAATCGCATGGACAGAGGAGCCTGGTGGCCTGCAGTTTATGGGGTCGCAAAACAGTTGGACACGGCTGAGCTACTGAGCACTACTCCTACACAGGGTAGGAGGGAGATCCCAAGAGGAGATTACATCATTAAAGAGTTGGCTCAAGATAGGTAGCTTGATGTATATATATATATGTATATATATATATATATGGTTTTAAAAGAAGCACTTAACCATTACAGGTGGGGATATGAACTGTGGCTTAATAAACAAGTTATCCTGTCTTTAAGTGTGAGTGAAATGATTTATGATTTCATTTACACCTCACCACCTTCGAGATTTCTCCACAGGACACAGGACTGTTCTCAGGATTGGGACAGAAGAAAAAAATGCAGCTGTGTTGTTGCAAGTATCAAATAGGAACATACTGGTGAGAACTTTTTGCACACTCTAATGCAATATATAAAACATATACTGTATGTTGATTTTCACATAGAAATAAAGATGACTCCTGTTTTATTAAAGACTGTTCTGTACGGATCAAGTCATGACACAAGATCTGCTGCTGCTGCTAAGTCGCTTCAGTCATGTCCGACTCCGTGCGACCCCTAGATGGCAGCCCACCAGGCTCCGCCGTCCCTGGGATTTTCCAGGCAAGAACACTGGAGTGGGTTGCCATTTCCTTCTCCAAATACAAGATCAGCTCTGTTATTTCTATATTGCATAATAAACAAGTTCCTCTGTATTTAAGAAATTTGTTTATGTCATTCATCCATCTAGGAACTTCAGACTTGATCCTATTCGTGTGGGCAGTCTTATAAAATATAATACATATCCAGCTTAAAATAAAAATACTTACCTCAAATATGAGAACTAAAATTAAGGAGACAGAAAATGCAGTGTTCCCCAGTGGGGTGCTATTTGCAGACCCCTTGAGATACACAGTAGTCATCCAAGGTAACTTGGGGTCTTGAGAAAAAGACACTGAGTTTCTTTTATTCTATTTTCCATATCCTCTCTCTCTTACCACTCAGCAGCCCCAAGGAATGACTTGGACATCAGTTGCTCTTTGAGTACTTGAAGAGAAGACAGATTCTATTTAATCTTAGAACTGAAGGAACAGTTAGAATTTTGACACAGTAATTATCTAGATTGCCAAAACAAAATACAAATTCTTTAGAATTTATCAAAACAGTATTTCGAGAGTCTTTTTACTTTTTAGAGTAAATATGACACAAGGGATAGCTTTAGAACAAGCTAACATTACTAGGATTCAGGCAGGTGCAACTGGTACAGTTCAGTAGTACATAAATGACTCAAAAGAACGTACTCTAGACCAGAAACTTAAGTTACAAAATAGAGTTAATATGACAATTAATACAGGTAAGTAAAAACCACTGCTCTCAGATTCTGCACACTTAAAAAAAACCCCATAAACTTTATACAATAATCCAAATCACGCACTTCTACTCAAATGATCAGGGTATAATACAAACACACATAAGCCTAAAAAGTTATGGTCACATTTTGGTTTTGTTCCAGTGATGCACAATCACATGAAATGTTCTATCTGTTTCGTGTGAAATAAACATTTGGCTGAGTTGTTAGAGCTGCTGAATTAAAAATATTTCCATAAAAATGTTTGGACCAAAATAATCCCAAACATCACAGTGTCTGTGATTATTTTGAGAGTCCTTATAAAGAGTCTTTATGAATCATAGAAACAGAAGCAGTTAGGAAATTTCAGTGTATTTCATCTATTCTTTTTTTAACACGAGTAAACAAATACTGGATTTAAAGTGCAGCTTCTTTCTCCTGTCCCTTCCATTCTCCCTCCCCTAGAAGAAGATCAGGTCTATATTCATTGTTAGAATCTCCACGGAAAGTTGGAAACAAACTGAGTGACCGTCAAGCCTGTTTGTCTCGGAAGTCAGTGATGGCTTTCCACAGTGTGCACAGCATCCCGCCCCTGTGTAAAGACACAAGAATATGGTGAAGAGATGGCTTCACTTGAAACAGCACCCTTGAAATATGAAAGTGACTTCTTAGTTTTCAGCGGCTCTGATCAGAACGTGAAGATCCCAAAGGCTTGTCAGTCCTGATGTATTCTTTTTGTATATATTTTCTCCTCACCCCTCCATGCCTTTCCTCTCCACTCCCACAGACAACCAGAGCCCAAAGCATCATTTTAGATTTTCAGCACTTTTGAAATGCGTCTTTCTAGAGGTGGACAGGAGTAATAGTTATGTCTGTGCTTGGCCTGATGGAGACAACCAATTATTGTAAGAAACTGTGTTCAGGATTATACCATGTTATTTGGATGGCAAATCAGCACGTCATCATGGTATTTTTAATAAGTATGATATGAGCATGAACCAAATTAGAGCATTTGGTTTAAAATATCAGCTTTAAGATATCTGCATGGTCTTAATCTGATATGTTATCAAGAAATTCTTCTGGCTGATTTGCATTTCCTAATGTGGACATATTGGTTATTAGTGCTCCCAATAATAGCCTGGTCCAAGCAACTCAGGTTACTCAGAGAAGCTGAGAACTTAAGCACTCTACCCAAGACTGAAGAGCTAGTTCGAGCTGGTTAGCAATCTGCTGGGAAGGGACCCAGGCTTCTTGATCTCAGCCCAGTGCTCTTCCCATCACGATGAGACTGAACAGAAAGAAAAGTGGTACCTTAGTCTCAGGCATTTTAAATCATCACGTGTAACATAGTAGAGAACATCCATTAATGAATAATCCTCAGCCAAAAACTGTGGAGAAAGTAAAATATGCACAAAAGTAAGATGTCTTATGCACTTCCATAAGTAGCAAACTATCCACAATGTAAACTTGGCAGTAATGAAAAGTAAATCTAAAAGGAAATTCACTAAAGACAGAATCTTTTGGAATTATTAGAAAAAAGTCCCCCCTATTACAAAATAATTACAAAGAATTACATCCATATGACTTCTAGGAGCAGAAAGATGACAAGTAACACAGTACTTCTGATTGGTCTTCTGATGAATAGATAAGAGTTGCTTGTAATTACATCTGTTACTTATAAGATAATGTCTGTATTTAAAAGGTTTATGCTTTGTAGCTTTATTTTTTCCCAGTGGGTAAAATGTGTTGTTTACACTTAATTTCTGAAAACTTTCTGATACTTACTACAAAATCAGAGTCCTGAATTTAAGTGAAGCTTTTAATTTTAAATCTTTCAAAAAGGTCAGTGATTTACTGGGTCATCAATGACTACTCCTTAATTTTTATTTGAGTCTAGGTTAAAGGGGAAAATATTTTGGAAAATTTGATTGGATAAATTTTTCCCATAGGTGAGAAAATCCTTTAAATTTTTGTAATTTGCTTGCAGATTTCTAAGGAGACTCTTAAATTTTATTAAGCGATCTAATAAATTATCAAGCCAAGAGAAATTCATCTTTTTTCTTAGTCATTTAAAAAATTTAAATATAAAACTGAAATCAACATAATACTGTATTAAAATAAATAATAGAATATTTCCTATTTATATAAACTATTTGTTATTTCTATAAAATAATAATATAACCTCTTACTGCACATATATGTGATCTTACAATGTAAAGAAATCTATTCCTGCTAACTGCAAAAGTTCCCTATATAATATAGTTTGTATAGAAAGTGTTTGTTTCTGACAAAAGTTCACTAACTAGTCTGTTTTATTAAGTAGCAATAAATAGCTGTTGCCCAGTGGAGTCTAAGAATGTCACATGAGAATTTAAGAGTTAAAAAAACGAGAGAAAGAATGAGAAGCAGAAGAACTTTTTCCTTTTAGTTCTTGTCTTGATTTTTCCTATTCTTCTTTATTTTCAATTAAACAGCATAAAAATCCTTACGGGTTCTGGACCACAGAGCTTCTGTCTGCTGTCTCTGTCCTCCACCCCAAATGGTTTTCCCTTTTTGTCTTTCCCCCATCCCAGGACAGACATTCAGTTCATTTCTAAGTATTCCTTTACACTCCGGCTCGCCAATCATCTTTTCAAAGAACCTCCCCCAGCTTCTCCCCGCCTCTGTCTCCTAATCCCTGGTAACCTTTCCTTTACAGACTTGACCAGGACATAATTATATTCGTACATGTGGAATTATCTGATTATCGTC
The DNA here is from genome assembly GCF_054371585.1 of Giraffa tippelskirchi. Lineage (NCBI taxonomy): Eukaryota > Metazoa > Chordata > Mammalia > Artiodactyla > Giraffidae > Giraffa > Giraffa tippelskirchi. Next base: position 138,551,377 of record NC_137283.1, read on the forward strand.
TGCCTAGCCCAGTCTGTGAGCCCCAGGAGGGCAGGGCTGGGTCAGAGTTTCTCACCAGTGTATCCCCCGTGCCTGGCACATAGTAGGCACTCAGCATTAGGAAACAAGTGAAAGAATGTTTGTCTCGTAGAATGTTTTCTTTACCCGACTTATAGTGTCTTCATCGGCTCCGTTTTCTCTCAGCCAGTCAATAAGTTCAGAATCTTCAGTGTTCGCGCCCCGAGAACTGGAGCGACACATGGGCAACCCAGGAATATCTAGAACAGAATCGAGGGGTAAGGAGGGACATTCTTAGCTTCAGAGGTCATGTGATAGTCAACATTTACTGATACTTTAACAGGCTTTTCCCCATCACAGTATGATTAATAGAAACCACTGAGATTGGCAGTCTACAAGATAATATAAATCAAACTCTTTAAGGCTGCTTAATATACTAGTAAATGGAGAGTCACTAACAATAATTAATGATACTTCCACCTTGTAGTTTCATATCAATTTTATAGCTTCTTAGAATAAAATGATGCATCAAAATCGCACTGTGTGTTTTTCAGGCAACAAAGATGAGCATAATTAGCAGAGAACCATATAATTATAATAATCTCTTTTTCCACTATTTGCCATAATATGGAAGGACCATATATCTGAACAAAAAATAATGACTTTTATTTTCCTCTAAATGGGCTAAATAAGATTGCCTAAAGATTATCTTTCATCCCCAATTTCTCACAGAATAGATTTCTTTAGTTCCAATCTGTGACTTAAAAAAAAAAAACAACTGAGATATAATTGACAAAACATTTTATTAGTTTAAAGTATATTCAACTTGTGACTTGCTATTGCTTGATCTTTATTCTACTTAAGCCTTGTCAAATTACAAAACACTAGAATACATAGAATACAAATGCAAAATGACAAAAATAGTATTATATTATTCTAGTAATTTCATTGTGAAATCCTTAAAAAGAAATAAAGACAAAAAAGTGGAGAGCCCTATTTACCTCAATAATATATAATCTCAGGAAGAGATAATTATGAATCATTTTTACTGTACTGTTAAGAAATAATAGTTTGCTACAATTAAGAATTGGATATTTTTGTACAGCAATCTCTGTAGTTGTGGTACAAGTGACGGATGCTGAATAAGCCATGACATAAAGTTGCCTGTTGGCTTTCTACTTTTCTGTGGCAGTCTGGTTGAACAGTATTACTTTAAAATTTTCTGCTATTCACCTATTGGTTGGGACTTAAGCTTCAGGTGTTTAATTTCTTGGTCTTTCTCTTCAATAGCTTGATGAAGCAGTGCTTGTAATTCTTTCTCTTTCTGAACCAATTCTTCCAGTAATCTGCAGAAGGAAATTATATTGGTTGACAGGATAATGAAGCGGGAGCAGCCACAGAATGACCTTCTAGACAAGGGTTCTCAAGCTATAATGAACACAGACAGCCTGGGGTTTGATTGAAATGCAGATTCTGATACTGAAGCTGGCTGGGGAGCAGGGGTTGGTAGGGAGCTCTGAGTTTCTGCATATGTGATAAGCTCCCAGATCCATAGACATCCAAGTTGAGTAGCAAAGCTCTAGAAAGTGTGTTTCCAGACAAGAATTTAAAACTTGCACCCCTAATTGGCTGACAGACTGTTTAATGTTGTTCTGTTTCCTTTTATGACCATAATGGCAAACAAATTTATATATGGTGTTTACCTGCATAGCCCCTCATCAAAAAAAGTTGGTCAACATGGGTAATACAATAGGCAATGAATGCAAAAAGAAAGGTACTCACTTTCTTTTAAACTATGAAAATTTGAGAAGTAACTCTTCCCTGGGGGTCCAGACAGTAAAGAATCCGCCTGCAATGCAGGAGACCTGGGTTTGATCCCTGGGTCAGGAAGATCCCCTGGAGAAGGGAATGGCAACCCACTCCAGTATTCTTGCCTGGATGGAGGAGCCTGGTGGGTTACAGTCCATGGGGTCGCAAAGCATCAGATATGACTGCGCGACTAACACTTTCAGTTCACAACTATAGGGGAGGTCGCCAACAGTACCTGGCACATAATCAGTCCTCAATAAATGTTAATGAAGATTGCTTGGGTTGTTGTGTTTGTTACTGTTATTTTTCTGCCTTCTAAGGGGAGGAATGAACTAAGTAAAAGTCAGCTGTGTTCCTGGTACATTCAGTTCCCTATTGGTATCTGATACATTCTCCAAAGAAATAAGGAGAAGTATTATTTTACATGGTTCTTACCCATGAAAGGTTCACTGCACAACTGACAGCCAAGTGGTAACCCACTCACCATTCCCACTACTGGGAAAATATTCCAAGTTGTGAAGAGAGATGTTCTGAGTTTTTAGAAAACTATCTTTGAGTAACTTGAATTCAGAATTGTAATACTTTAAGATAGATGGGGAAACAATGGAAACAGTGACAGACTTTATTTTCTTGGGCTCCAAAAATCACTGCAGATAGTAACTGCAGCCATGAAATTAAAAGACGCTTGCTCCTTGGAAGAAAAGCTATGACAAATCTAGGCAGCATATTAAAAAGCAGAGACATTACTTTGCTGACAAAGTGAAAGTGAAGCTGACCAGGCATGTCCAACTCTTTGTGACCCCATGAACTGTAGCCCCCAAGGCTCCTCTGTCCGTGGGATTTTCCAGGCAAACATATTGGAGTGGGTTGCCATTTCCTTCTCCAGGAGAGCTTCCCGACCCAGGGACTGAACTCGGGTCTCCTGCATTGCAGGCAGACTCTTTACTGTCTGAGCCACCAAAACAATCCATGTAGTCAAAGCTAAGGTTTTTCCAGTAGTCATGTATGGATGTGAGAGTTGGACCATAAAGAAGACTGAGCACCAAAGAACTGATGCTTTTGAACTGTGGTGACTCTTCAGCATCCCTTGGACTGCATGGAAATCAAACCAGTCAATCCTAAAGGAAATCAACCCTGAATATTCAATGGAAGGACTGATGCTGAAGCTGAAGCTCCAATACTCTGGCCACCTGATGCGAAGAGCTGACTCATGTGAAAATACCCTAATGCTGGGAAAGATTGAAGGCAGGAGGAGAAGGGGATGACAGAGGATGAGATGGTTGGATGGCATCACTGACTCAATGGACATGAGTTTGAGCAGACTCCAGGAGACGGTGAAGGACAGGGAAACCTGGTGTGCTGCAGTCCATGGGGTTGCAAAGAGTAGGACATGACTGAGTGACTGAACAACAAATATAATTATGTATAAGATCATCAAGGTACAATGTTTCATGGCTCTTAACAAGCTCTATTTGTTTTACTTTCTGAGTATTGATAGATTTAACTCAGGACCAGATTCCATTCCAAAAGTTTGTTTCTGCTTCAGTTGACATGGTCTGAAGGCAGCACAGCTGAACTGAAGACAGCCCTGGGCTTGTATCCTGGTTTAGCCATAAACTTTCTGTGTTAACCTTGACAAATGACTGAATGCCTCTGGGCTTCAGTTTTCTCATTTGTAAAAAGGAAGAGTAGAACTTCCTGAGAGGATTCCTGTAATCATTGATGAGAATCAGCATAGGTAAAATGCCAAGCACAGTGTCTTGCCTTTAAGATGGGCTGTCTGTTCTCTGCTGTAGGGTCAGGCCCTGGACAAGAGGTCTCCCAGGGTTCATTGAGGTTTGTCTCCATGACCCCCATGTTCCACCTCTTTCCCACAGGACAGAGACATGGGAGGCTATCAGATAGAAGAAAGGGTTGTAGTAGAGTTCAGTTCAATTTAGTTCAGTCGCTCAGTCGTGTCTGACTCTTTGTGACTCCATGGACTGCAGCATGCCAGGCCTCCCTGTCCATCACCAACTCCTAGAGTTTACTCAAACTCATGTCCATTGAGTCGGTGATGCTATCCAACCATCTCATTCTCTGTTGTCCCCTTCTCCTCCCGCCTTCAATCTTTCCCAGCATCAGGGTATTTTCCAGTGAGTCAGTTCTTCAAATCAGGTGGCCAAAGTATTGGAGTTTCAGCTTCAGCATCAGTCCTTCCAATGAACACCCAGGACTGATCTCCTTTAGGATGGACTGGTTGGACCTCCTTGCAGTCCAAGGGACTCTCAAGAGACTTCTCCAACACCACATTTCAAAAACATCAATTCTTCGGTGCTCAGCTTTCTTTATAATCCAACTTTCACATCCATACATGACCACTGGAAAAACCATAGCTTTGACTAGATGGACCTTTGTTGGCAAAGTAGGTGAGTAGGTGAGACAAAAAGAAAACAATGGGAGGCAGACAGAGACAGTGGTTACAGGAAGACAGCTTGTTTAAAGACAAACAGTGCACACTTAAATGGATTAAGCAGTAGGAAATGAAGGAAGGAAGGAAGGAGAGGATTAAGGGAGACTTACCTACTCCAACACAAATGGTATTCAGAGAAAGTTTCAGCAAGCTCAGTATGAACTTTTAATTTGGCAATTTTTGATCTGGTATATATTTTTGTCTTTCATATTAATTTACAGTATGAATAATGATAGTATATTCTTATTGCTTTTCTCAAAGAACACAGAGTGAAATTTTCTAGAATTTAACTACGTCAGCCTTGTCTAAGTCAATGAAACTAAGCCATGCCGTGTGGGGCCACCCAAGACAGACTGGTCATGGTGGACAGGTCTGACAGAATGTGGTCCACTGGAGAAGGGCATGGCAAACCACTTCAGTATTCTTGCCTTGAGAATCCCATGAACAGTATGAAAAGGCAAAAAGATAGGACACAGAAAGAGGAACTCCCCAGGTCAGTAGGTGCCCAATATGCTACTGGAGATCAGTGGAGAAATAACTCCAGAAAGAATGATGGGATGGAGCCAAAGCAAAAACAGTACCTAGCTGTGGATGTGACTGGTGATAGAAGCAAAGTCCGATGCTGTAAAGAGTAATATTGCATAGGAACCTGGAATGTTAGGTCCATGAGTCAAGGCAAATTGGAAGTGGTCAAACAGGAGATGGCAAGAGTGAACATCAACATTCTAGGAATCAGTGAACTAAGATGGACTGGAATGGGTGAATTTAACTCAGATGACCATTATATCTACTACTGCAGGCAGGAATCCCTTAGAAGAAATGGAGTAGCCATCATGGTCAACAAAAGAGTCCGAAATGCAGTACTTGGATGCAGTCTCAAAAACGACAGAAGGATCTCTGTTCGTTTCCAAGGTAAACCATTCAATATCACAGTAATCCAAGCCTATGCCCTGACCAGTAACGCCGAAGAAGCTGAAGTTGAAAGGTTCTATGAAGACCTATGAGACCTTTTAGAACTAACACCCAAAAAAGATGTCCTTTTCATTCTAGGGGACTGGAATGCAAAAGTAGGAAGTCAGGAAACACCTTGTATAACAGGCAAATTTGGCCTTGGAGTACAGAATGAAGCAGGGCTAATAGAGTTTTACCAAGAGAACGCATTGGTCATAGCAAACACCCTCTTCCAACAACACAAGAGAAGACTCTACACATGGACATCACCAGATGGTCAACACCAAAATCAGACTGATTATATTCTTTGCAGCCAAAGATGGAGGAGCTCTATACAGTCAGCAAAAACAAGAACGGGAGCAGACTGTGGCTCAGATCATGAACTGCTTATTGCCAAATTCAGACTGAAACTGAAGAAAGTAGGAAAAACCACTAGACCATTCAGGTATGACCTAAATCAAATCCCTTATGATTATACAGTGGAAGTGACAAATAGATTTAAGGGACTAGATCTGACAGAGTGCCTGATGAACTATGGACAGAGGTTCGTGACACTGTACAGGAGACAGGGATCAAGACGATCCCCATGGAAAAGAAATGCAAAAAAGCAAGATGGCTGTCTGAGGAGGCCTTACAAATAGCTGTGAAAAGAAGAGAAGCGAAAAGCAAAGGAGAAAAGGAAAGATATTTCCATCTGAATGCAGAGTTCCAAAGAATAGCAAGGAGAGATAAGAAAGCCTTCCTCAGCAATCAATGCAAAGAAATAGAGGAAAACAACAGAATGGGAAAGACTAGAGATCTCTTCAAGAAAATTAGATACCAAGGGAACATTTCATGCAAACATGGGCTCGATAAAGGACAGAAATGGTATGGACCTAACAGAAGCAGAAGATATTAAGAAGAGGTGGCAAGAATACACAGAAGAACTGTACAAAAAAGATCTTCACGACCCAGATAATCATAATGGTGTGATCACTCACCTCGAGCCAGACATCCTGGAATGTGAAGTCAAGTGGGCCTTAGGAAGCATCACTACAAACAAAGCTAGTGGAGGTGATGGAATTCCAGTGGAGCTATTTCAAATCCTGAAAGATGATGCTGTGAAAGTGCTGCACTCAATATGCCAGCAAATCTGGAAAACTCAGCAGTGGCCACAGGACTGGAAAAGGTCAGTTTTCATTCCAATCCCACAGAAAGGCAATGCCAAAGAATGCTCAAACTACTGCACAATTGCACTCATCTCACATGCTAGTAAAGTAATGCTCAAAATTCTCCAAGCCAGGCTCCAGTAATATGTGAACCATGAACTTCCAGATGTTCAAGCTGGCTTTAGAAAAGGCAGAGGAACCAGAGATCAAATTGCCAACATCTGCTGGATCATCGAAAAAGCAAGAGAGTTCCAAAAAAGCATCTATTTCTGCTTTATTGACTATGCCAAAGCCTTTGACTGTGTGGATCACAATAAACTGTGGAAAATTCTTCAAAGATGGGAATACCAGACCATCTGACTTATCTCTTGAGAAACCTGTATGCAGGGCAGGAAGCAACAGTTAGAACTGGACATGGAACAACAGACTGGTTCCAAATAGGAAAAGGAGTACGTCAAGGCTGTATATTGTCACCCTGCTTATTTAACTTATATGCAGAGTACATCATGAGGAACGCTGGGCTGGAGGAAGCACAAGCTGGAATCAAGATTGCCGGAAGAAATATCAATAACCTCAGATATGCAGATGACACCACCCTTATGGCAGAAAGTGAAGAAGAACTAAAGAGCCTCTTGATGAAAGCGAAAGAGGAGTGAAAAAGTTGGCTTAAAGCTCAACATTCAGAAAACTAAGATCATGGCATCTGGTCCCATTACTTCATGGAAAATAGATGGGGAAAGAGTGGAAACAGTGTCAGACTTTATTTTTGGGGGCTCCAAAATCCCTGCACATGGTGATTGCGGCCATGAAATTAAAAGACGCTTACTCCTTGGAAGGAAAGTTATGACCAACCTAGATAGCATATTTAAAAGCAGACACATTACTTTGCCAACAAAGGTCCGTCTAGTCAAGGCTATGGTTTTTCCAGTGGTCATGTATGGATGTGAGAGTTGGATGGTGAAGAAAGCTGAGTGCCGAAGAATTGATGCTTTTGAACTGTGGTGTTGGAGAAGTCTCTTGAGAGTCCGTTGGACTGCAAGGAGATCCAACCAGTCCATCCTAAAGGAGACCAGTCCTGGGTGTTCATTGGAAGGACTGATGTTGCAGCTGTAACTCCAATAGTTTAGCCACCTGATGTGAAGAGTTGACTCATTGGAAAAGACCCTAATGCTGGGAAGGATTGGAGGCAGGAGGAAAAGGGGACAATGGAGGATGAGATGGCTGGATGGCATCACCGACTCGATGGACATGGGTTTGGGTAGACTCCGGGAGTTGGTGATGGACAGGGAGGCCTGGCGTGCTGCGGTTCATGGGGTCGCAAAGAGTCGGACACGACTGAGCGACTGAATTGAACCGAACTGATCTAGATTATGGGCTTTCCTGGTGGCTCAGCCATTAAGAGTGTGCCTGCAATGCAGGATCCACAGAAGACCCTGGGTCAGAAGGATCCCCTGGAAGAAGGCATGGCAACCAACTCCAATATTCTTGCCTGGACAGTGAGAGGAGCCTGGCGGGCTATGGTCCAGAGGGTCACAGAGAGTTGGACATGACTGAAGCAACTTAGCACACAAGCATTTATACTATGTATTTCCTTTTTATCCTAAAAGCCAGAACTTAACTTTGGAAGCAAATTACTGACAGGCCACCTCATTTGTCCCAAATCCAGCCCTCAAAATTATTTATTTTTAGGACATATCCAGTCCATCAGTTTTGTTTTTACTTTGTCTTCTGTTACTAGGGAAATCGTTTGAAACCAAGGCAATTGACTGCCTCTCTGTGCCAGACAAATTTGGCAAGGACCAGCCATGAGGTCATTTCTTTAACTCATATAGGTGAGGGTGGGGAGCTGGGTTGGTGGGTAATTCCAGAATTTCAGGAAAGGGAAATCAGATAACCAGTCAGCTCCTCCTGAGTTAGATTTTAACTACCGCTGCATTATTGTCCCAATTCCTCATGTGAAGTGACTTATTTTCAGAACATTTTAGGTAAGCATATACTTTATATTTAAGTAAAACATGCTTCCTAAAGCTATTTTGTTACTTTCTGCTATTTAATATTATTGATGATCTAATAATCAAGAGCTGGATAGATATTCATCAGTGATTATCCTAAATATAAGCTTACGATTTCTAACCTGAGGATTACATCCTTTCCTAAAAACACATTAACATTTCCTAAAGAGACGGGAATACCAGACCACCTGATCTGCCTCTTGAGAAACCTGTATGCAGGGCAGGAAGCAACAGTTAGAACTGGACATGGAACAATAGACTGGCTCCAAATAGGAAAAGGAGTACGTCAAGGCTGTATATTGTCACCCTGCTTATTTAACTTATATGCAGAGTAAATCATGAGGAACGCTGGGCTGGATGAAGCACAAGCTGGAATCAAGATTGCCAGGAGAAATATCAATAACCTCAGATATGCAGATGACACCACCCTTATGGCAGAAAGTGAAGAAGAACTAAAGAGCCTCTTGATGAAAGCGAAAGAGGAGAGTGAAAAAGTTGGCTTAAAGCTCAACTTTCAGAAATCTAAGATCATGGCATCCGGTCCTATCACTTCATGGCAGATAGATGGGCAAACAGCGAAAACAGTGTCAGACTATTTTTCTGGGCTCCAAAATCCCTGCAGATGGTGATTGCAGCCATGAAATTAAAAGATGCCTACTCCTTTGAAGGAAAGTTATGACCAACCTAGACAGTATATTTAAAAGCAGACACATTACTTTGCCAACAAAGGTCCGTCTAGTCAAGGCTATGGTTTTTCCAGTGGTCATGTATGGACGTGAGATTTGGACTATAATGAAAGCTGAGTGCCAAAGAATTGATGCTCTTGAACTGTTGTGTTGGAGAAGACTCCTGAGAGTCCCTTGGACTGCAAGGAGATCCAACCAGTCCATCCTAAAGGAGACCAGTCCTGGGTGTTCACTGGAAGGACTGATGTTGAAGCTGAAATTCCAATACTTTGGTCACTTGATGTGAAGAGCTGATTCATTGGAAAAGACCCTGATGCTTGGAAAGATTGACGGCAGGAGGAGAAGGGGATGACAGAGGATGAGATGGCTGGATGGCATCACCGACTCGATGGACATGGGTTTGAGTGGACTGAGGGAGTTGGTGATGGACAGGGATGCCTGGCGTGCTGCGGTTCATGGGGTTGTAAAGAGTTGGACACGACTGAGCGACTGAACTGAACTGAAGTTTATTTTGCAATATATGTACATCTGTATATCAAGTAATATTCAACTGAAAATTACTAGGACCTGTGTAGACATGACCAGCCCCTTGTTGGCACCTGTCCTAACACAGCCGCCCTTTCTTTAGATCCCTACATGAAGTGAATGTTGTGCCTTGTCTCACTTTTCTAGGGCTGATGGAGGAGCTGTGGGAGATTCTACTAGAAAAAGAAAAAAAGGAGGCCAGTAACCATAGAGATTTCACACATGTGAGTGTAAATACATAGAAAACATAAATGAGTGGGCTTTGTAAGAACTGCAACAACATCCTAATGTAATACAGACATGGTAATTCCTGTGGGCAGATGTGGGGAGCATGCCCTCAGCTGTCTGATACCCTCAGAAAAGAGATGTAAAGAAAGCAGCCAGGGAAGGGCAGCCCCCAGGGACCATGGGTGGAGCAAGCATGATGGACAGATGGTGGGGACCGTGGGGGTGGTAAGTCAGGGTAATGCAAAATGGGCTGAGGAGAGAAGGAAGAGGCTGCACTTAGGAGAGGCATGTTCTATTGACATAAGCCAGGGTAAGTACACAGCAGGTTCAGGAGCCAGAGGAGCAAATGTACTGGCTCACTGGTAAATAAAGTAGCTTTACTGTCTGGAAGCCGTGGGCAGAGCCGGGTGGGTGGCAGGACCTAAACAGTCATGAGTGTACTCTCCTCCTCCAGAAATCAGAGAAGGGTATGAAAACACAACTCCATTCAGGACTGGGTGCCAGAGAGTAAACTAAAGAGAAGTGACTAAAGTCAACAGCTGCTCTAATGGATGGAGAGTCATAATGGGACTATTGCTTGAGTGAAACTGAAAGTTGCTCAGTCGTGTCTGACTCTTTGCAGTCCATGGAATTCTCCAGGCCAGAATACTGGAGTGGGTAGCCTTTCCCTTCTCCAGGGGATCTTCCCAACCCAGGGAGCGAACCCAGGTCTCCCACATTGCAGGCGGATTCTTTACCAGCTGAGCCACAAGGGAAGCCCAAGAATACTGGAGTGGGTAGCCTATCCCTTCTCCAGTGGATCTTCCCAACCCAGGAATTGAACCAGGGTCTCCTGCATTGCAGGTGGATTCTTTACCAACTGGGCTATGAGGGAAGCCCATATTGCTTGAGAAGAGGAGGAAATAGAGGACATGAAGATTTAAAGGAAGTCTTAGGAAAGACTCCAATTGTTTTCCACTAAGTAACAGAGATGGGAAGTAAAGAGGCGGGTTTCAGAGGACAAGACTGGGATAAGGGAACTTCCCTGTTGGTCCAGTCGTTAAGAATCTGCTTGCAATGCAGGGGACATGGGTTCGACCCCTGGTGAGGGAACTAAGATCCCATATGTAGTGGGGCTACTAAGCTAGAGAGTCCACACACCACAACTACTGAGCCCATGCGTCACAACAAGAGATCCCGTGTGACCCAACAAAGATCCCATATGCAGCAACTGAGACCCGATGTTGCCAAATAAATAAATCAATATATATATATATTTTAAATCCGGGATACAGAAACAAGAAAGCCACTTTCCCTTTATTCAGAAAGATTTCTGTATGTAAACTGTAGAAGCTAAGTATGGATTTACTGAATCGTGCAACTAAAATTCAAGTTTCTAAATATAGGATGAGGTTGGCTGGTACTACTCATACAAGCTTGGTATTCAAGCTTATTAAGAACCCAAACTTATGACTAGAAATAAAATATTATTATCTCCCTGGTGAATAACTTGGATTTTCAACTAAGGTTTCTAAACATTTGAACAGTGTTTATTGATTCACTCCAAAAATATAAATAATAAAAAGGTTTTCCCTGTCAGCCCAAAGCCATAAAGTCAGTTGCCCACATGTCAACAGTAACCAGCACAGGAAGCTATAAATCATAAAGATTCAGACCTTGAACTGTGTCAACATCTTGTGAAGCACAAGGACATATTTCCTGTTCACTTAATAACCTGATCATGTGAGTTCTGTGTTATCAAACTCACAAAGAAAAATTAAACTCCAGATATGATACAGCACATTAAAAATAAAATCATAAATGTGGTCAATGGATCATCGTTTCAAGTTTCTCAAATGAAAAACTTTTGAACCATTAGTTTTATCTCCTTAAGAACAGAGCTCTTCCTCTCCTGAAAGAACCTGATATTCCAAGTCACGGGTCTCAAGATCACAGCCTCTCTGCCTGTCTTTCAGCTATCTACTGGATGGTACATGCTGCTCTGAGCCTGCAACCCAAACAGTCTATGAGGTTACAAGTAAGTTACTCTGAAAATCTTAGTGCAGTGATCAAAGAAGAGATGCTGAAGGACTGAATTGGGAGAAGTAGAAAACGTATTTGACTAAAGAGACTAAAATAAATCTCTCATTTTAATAAATAATGAATGAAATCAAGGTTATATGAATGGGAAAAAGGAATTACCCCACGTATATTCTGTGGACCAATCTTTAAAGTAGACTCCAAACACATGCACTTATATAAAAGTAAGAAAAAATAAACCCACCCACATTGGAATAGGCCTTACCTATTTGTTTCTATTTTCATCCTTCCAAGTTGTACATTCAGCGATCGGTGAGCACTCTGGGAGTCATGGGATACAGTAGAACTGAGCGTGCTCACCCCTGAGGTGGCCACCGCATCTTCAAGGACAGCATGAGGTCTTCGGACAGTTTGATTTGAAGGCCGTTCATCATGGTCACCTTCTGCATCCAAGTCTTCTTGATCGGCAGTATCACTCTCAGATGCAAGGCTGAAATGTGGCCTCAGTTCTGTTAAGCATATGATCAACAACAATCTTAATGAAATAAGAATGACTGCCTTAATTTCTTAAGACATGAATGTCGTCTCCCCTGCTATCAATAAGAGATGTATTCCCATCTCCTTTTCCAAAAGTGAGGATGGATTTCTGCACATTATTTCAGATTTGTTCTTCCAGCAAATTTGCAAAACTCATAAGATATGTAAACTCAGAATGATCTAACTCAAACATAAGAGAAATGTTCACACAGCACATAAGATACGTGGGAAATCTGTTAAAATCAGATAGGCAATTGTGTAAAAACCTGTTAAGAATAGGAAAATTTGTTTATACAATTAAAATTCATAGTTTTGATTCTGCCAACTATTAACTCACTTAGAAATGAGGAAAGTGAGATATAGAGAGACTGTATAAACTAAAGTAGGAAGACAGAATGCTTTTTGCTTGTAACATTCAAAATGTATGGGGGTTGGAGGGGCGAGTACTGAAAATACACACACATTCTTATATTCAATCTAGTAGGCCAATCTGCTTTTGACTTTTTGACTATTGGGTTAATTTTTAGTGTGCATCCTACCCTAACCTACTGACTCACCACTAAGATTTAAAGTGCAAAATTTACAAGTCTCCAGTTTAAACAGACTGCCGGACAAGAGTTCACCTGCAGGTCACTTCAGAATTGGGATGATACCTTCTGATGGCAAAAACTATTATACATTGTGATTAGGTCCTCAAAATGGCCCCCTCCAAAAGGAATTACATTCATAATTTAAGTAAAATCAGGGTAACAGAAATATTGGATCTTGGCTCCATATGCTATGACACATGAAACTTTCATTTTCAAAAATTCTATAACTCTTTACAATTTTCAAAAGTTTCACACATATGATTTCATATCATCCTAGAATGACCCTTATTTCCCTGTACCCCTGTATTGCCCCTTTCCCCTTCCCTCTCCCCACTGGTAAACACTAATTTGTTCTCTGTATCAGTGTTTTATTCACTAATTCATTGCCTTTTTTAGATTCCACATATAAATGATATCATACAGTATTTGTCTTTCTCTGCCTGACTTTTTTCACTTCAGCATAATGCTCTCCAAGTCCATTCATGTTGCTGCCAACAGCAAAATTTCATTTTTTTTATGGCTGAGTCGTATTCCATCATATACACACATACACATCACATCTTCTTTAGCCATTTATGTGTTTGAAGGACACTTAGGTGGTTTCCATAACTTGGCAATTGTAAATAATGCTGCTATGAACATTGGAAAAAAAGTATTTTTTCAAATTAGTGCTTTTGTTTCTGTTGGGTCATATGGTATTTTTAGTTTTTTGAGACACCTCCATACTGTTTTCTATAGTAGCTGCAACAGTTTACATTCCCACTAGCAGTGTAGGAGGGTTCTTTTTTCTCCACATCCTTGCCAACACTTGCTATTTGTATTCTTTTTAATGATAGCCATTCCCACAAGTCTGGGGTGATATCTCATTATGGGCACATGGAGCTTTCATTAGATTACAGAACCCACCAAGAATCTGATGAGAGCCAGGTGGATTCTCCCCAGAAGAGAAGCACATTCAGACAGCATTTTCCCTGTTTCTTGAGGGCTCACTGACTCCCTGATGCCAATTCTGAGAGTCCATGAACCACAGTTTAAGAGCCCCTCTGTTAGGGGAGGGCACCAGTGGGAGTGATGGAAGACCCCTCCCACTGCTCTAACATAGCTGCTACAGCAATGCAGCCAAAGGGCCACTTCATTGCCAAATCCTCCAGGTAACTGTTTTGCATATACCACACTTTGTTTATCCATTCATCTATCAATGGACACTTGTGTTGCTTCTACTTCTTTGCTATTGTGAATAATGCTGTTGTAAACTTGGGTGTGCAATTATCTATTTGAGATCCTGCTTTCAATTCTTTTGAATATATACCCAGAAGAACATATGGTAATTTTTATTTTTTTGAGGAGCCACATACTGTTTTCCATAGTGACTGCACCATTTTATAGTCTTACCAATAGTGCACAAAGGTTCTAATTTCTCCACATCCTTACTCTTTATTTCTTAAGGTTAGCCAAACTCCACCTCTATTCTGCTGTCTGCATTACCTCCTTTCTCCTTCCAAAATTCTATTTCCTAGTCCATCTATAGTATTCTCTGTGTTAGTCGCTCAGTTGTGTCTGACTCTTTGCGACACCATAGCTTGCCAGGCTCCTCCGTCCATGGGATTTCCCAGGCAAGAACACTGGAGTGGGTTGCCATTTCCCTCTCCAGGGGATCTAGAACCCGGGTTTCCCGCACTGCAGGTAGACTCTTTACTGTCTGAGCCACCAGGGAAGCCCTTTTGTCTTCATTCTGTGTGTTAGTTGTAGGTGTAACTCAAAATCAGGTGTTTAAGTTACATAAACCTGCTACAGGGGCTGAGCCATCCATATTAGCCTCGCAAAAAGTGTTGGCAGAATGGAAGTTATCTTACTAGGATTATCTATAAGGGAACAAAATAGTGAAAAAAAAATCTTTCTTTAAAAATAAGAAGACTTCCCTGGTGATCCAGTGCCTAAGACAGCACTCCTAATGCATGGTGCCCAGGTTCAATACCTGGTTGGGGAACTAGATCCTACGTGCTGTGCAACTAAGACCTGGAAATGCCAAACAAATAACTTTTTAAAAATAAGAGAGTTCAATCTATATTAAATTAGAGCAAGAATAGGCCTTTTTAAATTTTCTAAACTTTTTTCTTATGGTCTCTAAACTGAAATTTTAAAAACAATTTTAAGGTTTATTGTCTTGTTGAATATAATCTCACTTTAGGAGAGGGAAAATTTCTAATACTTATTATTACATTATTACATTTAAATGTTCCCTTACATTCCTCTAACTCTGTACACTTTAAATAATCATATGTTATTATTTTACTTATGTGCCAATGACTAAAAGTTTTTCTCAATAATTCGAAGAAAGTAGAAAACTGTAAGTGAATGCAATACTTTGTTATTTTGATCTTTCATGATGGCTACCCGAGGACACATCATCAAATTAGATATTGTAAAACATGCAAATAAGAGAGAGCATCTGGTCTTGATCCTCCAAAAGAAAACAACCTGAAGGAGAACTAGGGCAAATATACACAAGAGTCATAAAAGCATGTGCAAAGATAACATGAAATTATAAGTACAAATGAATTCAGCTTGAATATCTTAGATGCTCTCAGTTATACACCTAACTACATATATAATTCACAGGAACATGTAATAAGAGTGCTAAGGGGTAAGTAAAGTATATTTGCAATGACTAAACCCAGTGTGGGGTTTACACACTGATGGATTCAAGGTGATAGAAGGGCGTAGGCAGGTTCTGGAGGAGGGGACAGCCTTGGGGTAGAGAAAGGGGAAGAGGTACTTGAGAGAAGTGAAGTATTGGTTGTTCAGTCATGTCCAACTCTTTGCAACTCCAAGGACTGTAGCCCGTCAGGCTCCTCTGTCCATGGAGTTCTCCAGGCACGAATACTAGAATAGGTAGCCATTCCCTTCTCCAAGGGATCTTCCCAACCCAGAGATTGAAATGGGGTCTCCTGCATTGCAGGCGGATTCTTTACTGTCTGAGCCACCTGGGAAGCTTAAGAGAAGGAAGCACAAATGAGCCCTCTGAGGAGAATGGAAAGCAGAGGGGACTGTCGGGACAGAGCCAAGTGTCAGGATAAAGGCAGGGACTCAGGGGACCCTGGAATGAATGGATGGCATTTAAGCCCATGTGTGGGAAACTAAAGGGAATGTATGTTTCCAAAACGCAAGACAGATCAAACAGCAATACTGTCCCCACCTCCCCTCACTCCCACTCCACCACAACTGGCTGCCTCATCAGAGAAAAATAACCAGACCAAGCTTCTTTAACACATGGTGGGATCACGATACTTGTCAGTGCGGTGTATGATCCTCGCATTAAACACTGCATGTAGTTTGGGGTGCTGGTCATTTTACATTAATGTGGACAAGGCGCATGGACTGATTCAGCTTAAAAACGGGGAGTAACACCAAGGACTCTAGCAGTTTAAACAATTAGAGTTCCCATCAGAAGTGTGCCTGCACTGTGCCTTCTCTCTACCTTAGCCAGGCCAACATGGTCTCATGCTCAGAATTTTGCCATCTGGTCACCCACAGTAATGAAAGATACTCAGTGTTACCAATAATCCACAGGCTGATCCTTGAAGGCAAGTGGGAAAAGAGTCTGAGAAAAAAAAAAAAAGAAACTCATATGGGGTTTACACAGTACTCTCTGTTCTGTTTGTGCTTTTTCGCAAGAAAGAAGATGGAACATTTTCTTATTTTTTCTTTTTCATTTTGAAATAATTTTAGAATAACAGAAAAGTTGCAAAAAACAGTACAGAGAGTTCCTGTATACCCAGTAGCAGCTTGTCCTAAATATTTATAACAGCTTACACACAGCTTTGGCACTATTACCAAAGCCAGGAAGTTCACGTGGATACAATAATACCAACGAATCTATAGACCTTACTTGAATTTCACCGGTTTTCCTGATCCAGGATCCCACACCGCATTATTTGTCATGTGTCCCAGTCTCTGCCAATCTGTGACAGTATCCTAGTATTTCTCTATCCCCCAAGACCTCCATGCTTTTGAGGAGTCCTGGTCAGCTATTTTGTACTGTGTCCCTCATTTTTGGTTCATTTATGTCTTGTCAAGATTAGGTTGAAGCTCTGCCTTTTTGGCTCCTATACCACAAAGGTGATGCTGTGTCCTTCTCAGAGCATCATATCAGGAGGTACCTGATGCTGCTGTGTCTTATGTGAGTGATGCTTACCTTGAGCTTTTGGTAAAGGGAGTGTCACTGTTTTCTCTTTGTAGTTAGTAGATATCTTGTGGAGAGATTCCCTGAGACCATTCAAATATCTCATTTCTCAGCATTATTTTTCCT
Organism: Giraffa tippelskirchi; assembly: GCF_054371585.1. NCBI lineage: Eukaryota > Metazoa > Chordata > Mammalia > Artiodactyla > Giraffidae > Giraffa > Giraffa tippelskirchi. Next base: position 138,568,640 of record NC_137283.1, read on the forward strand.
GCTTATCTCAGCAGCTATTGATGGTTCTTGTTGTAATAATTATTACTGTGGTGTTTGCCTAATGGTGATTTTCTATTTCCCTCATCCCTTCACATGTATTAATTGGAATTCTACTAAGACAAATAATTAGCCTTTCTCTTCCATATTCAATCACTTATATCAGTATGGACTCATGGCTATTTAGTTTACTCTATGCATATAATCCAATATTATTTTTATTGATTTTTTGTTTAATTTGTTCTGGCTTAGACTTTTGGAAAGTCCTTCAAGCTGTCTCCAGGGTCCTTTGTATCAGCTTCCATCCTTTTGGGGCACTTCCTTACTTTTTGCCATCACAGTAAGTTCCAGATTCATCTTGTATTTCCTCTGCCCCAGGCAGCCTTGGAAATCAACCATTTCTGCAAGGAGCTCTGATTCCTTTTATTAGAGAATGTTTAAAAGCCAACATCTGGTTCCTCTCAGCAAACACATCTAGGAAATGTGTGTACTGATGATGGTATACTTTTAAATTTGTTGGTTTCTTTAGCATGTCTTAAAATTTGGTAGGTTAATTGCAAGTATTTTGTCATCTAAAAGTAATTTTTACAGGAGACTAAAAAAATAGGCATTTTTAGTTTAGTTTCTTTGAATCTTAATTGTATAACAAAATCTTTAGGGACATTTGGAAATCAATGGAATTGTCATATGCTTGAAATCAGTTGCCCTTGTTCATATATTTCAACATATACATATTGATGTACAGTGTATATAGTCTTCCTGCATCCTGAGAGGAATATTAAAAAAATACTTCCTTAACATAATTCTCTGAAATTCCCACTTATTATTATTATTATTATTATTGGCCACGCCGCGCAGCTTGTAGGATCTTAGTCCCCTAACCAGGTATTGGACCTGTGCCCCCTGCAGTAGAAGTGTGGAATTCTAACCACTGGACCACAAGGGAAGTCCCTTTTTTCATTTTTTGCTCACTTTTTAAAATGCTTTCAAAGAGTCATTTCAGTTGTCATCAGAGACCCCTAGTGGCCTCAAAGAAACCAATTTCACAGTGGAAGGACAGAAAACTTTGCTTAGCAAACTGTTTTCATAAAGAGTGTGCCTTCCTCTGTACACAAGCTGGGTTAAAGCAATGCCCATCACGGGGACACTCACGTGAGGAGACATGCCTCCCTGCGTTGTCCCTGTCTCTCTCTAGCTTAAACTGTTTCATCTACAGCATGATAATCCGTGTGCTTTATAAACTTTATATTTTGGAAGAATTTTAGATTTACAGAAATACTATAAAGATACTACAGAAAACTCCATATACTTTCCACCCAGTTCTCCTAGTATATCTTATGTAACTATGGTACCTCTGTCAAAACTAAGAAATTAACATTGGTACAGTATCAGTTGTATTAAGGAAACTGGAGTACTTTCAGATTATGCTAGCTTTCCCGATGCTCTTTTTTCTATTCCAGGATACAATCCGTTGCATTTAGGTAATCCATTTTAAAAGGAGTTATTACAAATTCAATTAATAGATTATTTATATGCTATTTAAATTATTTCAAAGTGTAATCCCTTTCTCTTCTCCTCATTTAGACATTCTCAATTTAGGTTACTACTGGGTGTAACTCGGGGCTTCCTCAGTGGCTTAGCGGTAAAGAATCTGCCTGTAATGCAGGAGTGGCAGGAGATGCAGATTCGATCCCTGAGTCAGGAAGACCCCCTGGAGGAGAGCATGGTAATACACTTCAGTATTCTTGCCTGGAGAATCCCATGGACAGAGGAGCCTGACAGGTTAGTCCATAGAGTCACAAAGAGTTAGACACAACTGAAGTAACTTTGCATGCACAGCACACGGTGTTAACTCACAGCCTATACCTATACTACTCACTGATACACACTTAATCCCTTTCACCCCTTACGTCTTTTGAGTTTATAACCCCTCTTTGGTACACTTCCCACACCCACGCTCATCTCAGTGATTAACCATCTAAACATAAGTATGTGCTGACTTCCTTAGAGCATCACACTGGGTTTCCATCAGCTTTACATTCTTCAGGTTCACATCCAACTGCCAGCCGCTTGTTTCAAAGCCTCGCTAGGGTTTTTTTCTAAGTTATGCAAAAGTTTTCACCCTAATTTGTTATAACCAGGTACAACTCATCTACTGATTGCTTCAACCAATATTTATTGGAAGTCTGTTCATTTCCAGGCAACATGCTGGACAATGTGTTTGACACAGAATAAAAGACATAGCTACCTTCTGGTAAGGGAAACAGCCATTAGACAAGAAAATAAAAGTAGTTTCTGACTGGGCAAATGTCACCAATGGGAAAACCATTTCCAAGGAGAAAGAGAGACAGGGGGTCTACAGGAGACTTTGGGGGGTCGGTCAGGACTCTCTGAGGGGGCATCTCGTAAACTGAGACCTGAAGAAGGCAAACTCACAAGAACACAAGGGGAGGTGGCAGGAGGGATGGGGGTGGGGGCGATGGGGGTGACGAGGTACGCACCACATAGAGGAACAACCTATTCAGGATGTTAGAACTTCTACGTCCTCCTTTTATAAGAAAGAAATGTTAATTCCTCACTCTGAAACCAGACAAGGCATTCTGAAAGAAGAGAAGGAACTCCACAACTCAGAAGGGTTTATGGTAACTTGAAAGGTTGTGGTACCATTTATAAATAACATAAAATTTGAAATGTTTCATATTTATATTTACCTTATCTTTTTAGATTTCTGTTTTAGAATACTTTATAATACATGTACAAATTAGTACAACAGAACATGTTTATTTTAGAACACGTTTCTAATTCATATACCTAAATCAATCTATTTCTCTGTCTATACACACACACACACACAACGTGGAATAGCTCTGCTTAAAATTTCTATTATGGGTGCACTATCAAAACACTTTGGAAGCTTGTCTTAGAACATGAGTGCATCTCTACCTTTCTCCATAACAGGCTTCCCAGGTGGCGCTAGGGGTAAAGAACTCGCCTGCCAATACAGGAGAGCTAAGAGATGTGGGTTCAATCCCTGGGTCGAGAAGATTCCCTGGAGGAAGGCATGGTAACCCACTCCAGTATTGTTGCCTGGAGAATCCCATGGACAGAGGACCCTGGCAGGCTATAGTCCGTGGGGTTACACAGTCAGACACGACTGAAGCAACTTAGCATGCACACTTACTGCATAACCTGGTTGCATTCATTGAGATACCCTTTGGTATAATATCTCAGTGCAAACATAGCTGGAACCTATTTAGACCCATGATTTCCAAACCTGGCTGTGTATAAAAATGACCTGGAAAATCAGATTCCTGAGCTTTATCCTCCGTAGATTCTCACTCAGTCTGGGATGGAGCTCTTAAAGCTGTAATTTTAAAGAGCTCCTTACATCACTCAATGCACTGGCAGCTATGGGAATCACTGGTAAAGGATGATATGGGAGTGTGTTTTGTGGGTACAGATATCTAAATATTGAAATGCATATGTATTTGGATCTCCTGTATCATTTTCTCTTTGTCTTTATATCCAATGATGCTCTTTAAAGACAAGGAACAATCTTCCTCACTCATAGTAAACATTTTTCTGGGTGTACCATTGCTCAGAGTACACGCACTAGAAAAATATTATTTGGTGGCTTTGAAAGATGAAAAAAATGCTAAGTTGTCTTAAAAGCAGTGAGGAGACATCATAAATGATAGATGAAAAGTAATTGAAAATACCAAACTCTAAATATTTGTAAAGTAGTTAAGTATTTCTGACCTGGAACCAGAATGGTAATAGCCGTCTGTACCGCCTTTCGGATGATACTGTCTAAGGCAAACATCCAATGTGGCTTGATGTTATGATTCCGAAGAACTTTATTGACCTGGAGAAAGAGAGTGATATATGGTTTACTTTAATATTTAATTGCAAATAACCTAGCTGATGAATGCATTTGGATGATATTCTATGAACAATAATAACTAAAAGGTTTCTTCACTCTGAATTGTGAATAATTTCTTTATGTCACCAGAAAACAAATGAAAAATTGCCACTTCAAAATGAAGTTTGGTGCTCCCCATGTAAGCAAGTGAGATATACCACTTCAATGAAAGGCTATCTAGTCAAATGGGAATGTTGCCTCTTTGGGACTCAGTATCTGCAACTCTGCCTTTTATGATGTCAGCAGATTGGATGGTGGAGGTGATAAAGGGAGGGGAAAAAAAAAAAGAGTCCACTGGGTTTAAAATGGTTGCACTAGTGGTAAAGAATCCACTTGCCAATGCAGGAGACATAAGACACTGGTTCTATCCCTGGGTTGGAAAGATCCCTTGGAGGAGGGCTTGGCAACCTACTCCAGTACTCTTGCCTGGAGAATCCCATGGACAGAGGAGCCTGGAAGGCTACAGTCCATGAGGTCGCAAAGAGTTGGACATGAATTAAGTGACTCAGCACACACACATGCATCGAGACTATTTATCTCCTTTTTATTCTTAAATGTTGTGGCTGCTGTTCAAGACAACCAAGCACTTCAGCATAATGTGATGACTTAAAAGTGCCAGTCACCACTTACAGGGTGAACATGGGAACACACGTGCTACCTACAGACCTGCCATGCTGTGTGCCTTGTTTTCCACCCCACAATGGCTTATATCTTTTTAAAAGGGGGATAAACTGCCGAACCATTCCAGACAATCTGTTCACATTAAAAATCTCTGTTGTAAGACTATCTTTTTAAAGTGACTAATAATGTTTCACTTACTTACACAGACACTGACACAGATATATGCATTATCTTTCTTTTTAAAAATTATGGTAAAATATGCGTTCCATCAAATTTACCATCTTAACTATTTTTAAGTGTACAGTTAAAGTGGCATTTTTAAGTGGCATCAAGTACATTGACACTGTTGTGCCAGTGTGAAGTGAAACATTTCCTGCTGTATCAGTGGGCAAGAAATGTCACAGCCGTCAGTGATTTCATGCCTCCTAATATGAATGAGGGCTCCCAAAACTGTGATCCAGCAGAAGCCACCACCCCCAACCATAGCAATTGCTGGTGGGGTGAAGAGATGAGATGCCAGAAGCAGCCATCTGCCACATCTACCACCCCTTACAGTAAAAAAGAAGGAATTAAGGATGTAAAGCATCTAGAAACAGATTTGGCCCCTGATAGCTGAGGTGCCTATGAAAGGAATGAATTCAGAGAGCCCAAAGGCTTGCATCTTTCTATACATAGAAAACACTAAATTTCTTAGCTTGATATCTGGTTTTCCTTACTACTGAACAATAATCTTTGATGTTCAGGTTGCCTGCCCCCTTTGTTGCAAACTTGTATATAGGCTGACTCCCTCTCCTACCTCCTCTGAGAAGATTTCACAGAGCTACTGAGGTGCTGTCTCCTGGGCTCAGAGTCCTTAACATTCCCACCAAATGAAATCACTCTCTACTTTCAGGTTGTGGCTCATTTTTAAGTCAATACTACTACCACTATCGCTCATCTCCAGAACTCTTTTCATCCTGCAAAACTGAAACGCTACACCCATTAAACAATGATTCCCCCCTGCCCTCTCCTTCCAGTCCCTGACAACCACCATTCTATCTCCTGTTTACGAATCTGACTACTCTAAGTGTCTCACACAATCGAAATCGTACAGTCTTTTTGCATCTGGCTTATTTCACTTAGTGTAATGTGTCAGAACTTCGTTCCTTTTTCAGGTTGATAATATTCCATTGTATGGGTAAGCCATTACCTTTTTATAAATGAGTTTTATCATAAGGCTAAGAGAGGTTTATTCAAAATTTGGTTTAACTCCACTCATTTCTGGTTGACATGGGGCTTTAAGAAAAGACGCTATTTTTCCCAACAGGACTCTGACTAGAGATCTTAGAGGAAGTTGGGGAGAAGGTGACCTAGCTGCAATCTCACACTAGAAGCTAGAGTTCCAGTGGCTCATTCCTACCCTTGATCCATCTTCATCAAAATCTACCAGTGTCGATGGCAGTCTGTCTGAGGAATTCCTCAAGAGTGGTTGTTCCCAAGGAAGTGGACCATTGCTAGGTTCCCACTTGTTCTAGGAAACCCCTTCAGAATGATTTTGTCCTGGCATTTTCTTAAAGGACTCGCCTGATTATTTGACTAATGTGGGTAACAACATTTAGTAACTAATACTCTTTCTCTCAAGGGTCCCAAACAGAAAATGGAAGAGGGGTCCTCTATCACCATGACTAGCTCCTCACAGCCCCTCATTAAACAGTATATTACATCCAGGCCATTCTTTGGGTTCATTCCCAACCTGGACAGTACAAGTCCCTCCTGGACATCTCTAGTCAGAGCAAGAGCAGGTGTGTGTGTGTGTGTGTGTATGTGTGTGTGTGTGTGTGTGAGACTTGGTCTGTGGCCCAGGATTACAACTAACCCACCCTCAATCTGAATTCTACTTGCCTATTTGCTTTCCAACCTCTAGACTGGAAGCCAAATGTGTGAGCAAGTTGCAAACTCACTGAGTTATTTGATTCTATTTGCAGCTGGCTGGGGTTCCCTAGTTACAGAGTAAGTGTGCCTTTAGCATTATATTAGTGACAGGCCTGGCCAGTTGCTCTCATTTCCCATGACGTCAATTGAGTCAGGAATGTTGCCCTGCCCACGATACAGCACAAGACTGAGCGGCTTACACAGAGTTCCAGGGCGCACAAGGTCACTGAAGGATTACAACTGAGTTTTAAATCAGGGATCTTTTGATGCACCAGATGCAACTGTCAAGACATCTTCTAGGTAGGAGCAATAAACTCATTAGGACTGAGTCAATTTGGGGAATTCACCTAAAATGATGCAGAGTGCTTCCCTATTCACATGGCCGGCACCTTGGGAACTCTCTTATTTCTGTCTCCCGCAGTCAGTTGTAAGGGCTTCTGGAAGGGACTTCAGGCTTTTTTTGGTACAAGTTCCACAGGCAAGTCTCATTCAAGGATATCACATATGGTTTGAATCAGGCTTCTGGAAAACTGGCTTCAAGTTTGTGTTGCATAGCAACTCGCTATGAGAGTGAGGAACTGTCAGTGATCTCTCACCAGAGCCTGTGGATTAATTTTTATCCTGTGATGCCCTGTGCTCTAAAGTATATTGCTGGCTAGGAAGTAGTCAATATTTATTAAACAAGTATGTTTAAAATGCTCTGTTTGGAAAACAGAGCAAGGGGGAAAAAATTTGATCATTCTGATCATTCCGATCTGTACGGTTACATTTTTCCGAGTGACCACTAGATGGCATTTTTCATATATAATAGAAAGTGCAGGAATGAAGAGGCCTCTGTTGCTAAAATGATCAAAATAAATAGTGACCAACTACATGATTTTATAAGAACAAAGTGCAGCCATGGGAGATGTCTGTGAGTGTTGTTATTTTCCACGGTGTTCCATTTTATGTGTATCTAACCTGGGGGAGATACCAGATTATATAACAAACATAGCTAGTGCTTCGAGGCACACAGACAGGCAACCATCTCATACTTACTCGTATTCTACAGAGAAGAGAATTCATTACAATGATTAAAGAACAAGCAACAGAGTTTATGTTTTTAGCCTATTTTTCTGACTAAGTTTAGCTGGAGTGTCGGCGAAAACATGGGCGAAGTATCATACTTACAGCATCTTGAAAACCAAAGAGCACCACCTGGACCTGACTGATACCATGGCTGTCGAAGTCCAGCTCCAGCTTCAGCTTGGACAGGGTAGTGGCTATGATCTTCCTGTCCGTGGACCTCACAAATTCTCTGAGGCTTGCAACGAGAGTTGTGATGTGTTCCCATTTCAGTTTAGGTTCTTCAGCCCCCTGTGAATAGTAACCAACAGTCTGTCAGTCAGCCAGCTATTTCTGTACTGGATGTATCAGCCATGGGCCTGCCGCCCTCACAGCCCCTGTTGAGAAGAACTGGACTTTTTTATACATAGTATCAATAGCCCCCTGCTAAGGGGGAACAGCCATATATGAACTATGGCTTCTCCCCCTGCAAAAAAAAAAAGAAAGGAAAGGGAAGACCTTGGGAAGGAAAGAAACCCACCACATACACTGTCCAACAGCCGTGATGTAGTCAGATGGACAAACAGGGACAGGCAGAGGCTGTGAGAGTCCACTTTCAGAAGTTTTAATTGGGAGCTAAAGAGAGATTCAGGCAAAGAGCCATAGGATCTCAGGCTCAAAGTCTGCCCAGAGAGAGAAGTCATAAAACAGGGTGCGAGTACATAGAGTTATAAGGAAGCACAAGGAATAGAGTTGAGAATGACGACTGGTAGAGAGAGAAGTAGATGGAAATGGGTGCAAACAGCAACCAAGCCGGAGAAGCACAGACTGTGGGAATTGAAGGCCTTGGAATTACACTTGTTTCTGTCTCTGTGAGGCTCCGTGAGACGCTGTGGTTGAACTTAACCTGAGAATCCATATGTCTGCCTACATGTTCCTAGTCCTTCAAGTGCCCTTAAAACACATCAATTCTTTGTAATCAAAAGCAGCTAGCATCAGTTGTCTATTTTATACATAGTATCAATAGTGTATATGTATCAATCCCAATCTCCCAATTCATACCACCCTGCCTACCCCCTCAGTATCCATACATTTGTTCTCTAAGTCTTTGTCTCTATTTCTGCTTTGCAGATAAGGTCATCTATACCATTTTTCTAGATATATTCATTAATATATGATATTTGTTTTTCTTTTTCTGATCTACTTCTCTCATGGTGTCCTAAATGGGAGGGAAACTCAAAACGAAGGGAATATATGTATATGTGGGCTTTCCAGGTGGCACAGTAGTAAAGAGTCCACCTGCCAGTGTAGGAGATACAAGAGACTTGGGTTTGATCCCTGGGTTGGGAAGATCCCCTTGAGTAGGAAATGACAACCCACCCCAGTGTTCTTGCCTGGAGAATCCCAGGGACGGGGGAGCCTGGTCGGCTGCCCTCTATGGGGTCACACAGAGTCGGACACGACTGAAGCGACTTAGCAGCAGCAGCCAGTATTCTTGCCTGGAGAATCCAATGGACAGAGGAGCCTGGTGGGCTACAGTCCATGGGGTCACAAAGAATCAGACATGACTGAGCATGCACATGTATGTACATGTACAGCTGATTAATTGTGCTGTGCAGTAGAAGCTAACATAATATTATAAAGCAACTATATTCCAATAAAAATTAATTAACAATAAAAACATACAAAACATTTTGCTATTAAAAGGAGCTTGCTTCAGACTTTATCCTGGAAACCATTCCTCACACACCAATAAGGCAATCAGTAATAAGAATGGACCAAATGGATGACTTCACATTAAAAATTGAATATTTAAACAAGTTCCCTCCCTCAAGTTGAACTTCTATTTTGAGCAAGAAACGTTATTACTTAAAGGAAACATAGAAGAATGCTCTTGATCCTCATTTAACTTTAAGAAAGGGATTTTTATTATCCTCATTTCTGTCTCGTATTGTGTATTTTGTTACTGCATCATTAAAATTAAATTCCTCATCTGGGCTTTGAAAAAGACAATTTCTAGGAGTCTATTAAAATAAAAGAGAAATGCCCCATCAAGTTTGTTCTCTCAGTATATTTTCATTTGGGAGCTCCCTCTCATGTTTATGCTTTGATGAGGAAAGATTATATTGAAAAGCTTGAAAGCTATCATTAAGGGAATATTTGAAAACCAGACAGGGAACAATTATAAACTTTGTTTCTTTTCTTGCCACAAACTAAATTACACTCAAAGTAAAGATTCACAGGCAATATCATAAAAACATGAAAATATGTTCAAGAAGAAAAATGTGTGCTATTTAGAAATTGGAAGCTTATCTTAGTGAAAAATCAGTTACATGTTTGCCAGCAGTTTAAACAGCAAACATTTTTTGTACATTTGCTTTGTTTCCACAACAGTAAAACATGCTTCTTCTGGTTTTTTCATGTCACTGTCCCTGTCCTACAAAGGAACACTATCTACCCTGGGAAATGTTTTTCATCTGGGGAATTTCATCACCTACATAATGGTTATAATAATGGTTGTTTCTGTTCTCAAACCTGCCTCCCCACGTGTACTCATCAACATGCCTTTATGAACAAGCATCTTAGGTTATCAGGTGAGACTGATTCAGTATCAGAAGGTAGCATCTGACAGTGCACCTTTCCTGAACACTCAAGAGGACAATCCTAGATTTCTCTGGCAAAGGGGCTCTGCCTTCTTTGTCCTTAAATGCCTTCCAAGTGATGAGTGGATTTCAGAAGGATGTTACAGATTGAAAGTGCTTTCATGGGCCACTTTGAGGATCTACACTTCAGTCTTGTCATAAAGGGGCAGGCTTAAATGTAAAGATATATCTAGAAATACAATGAAAATACATTTCCATCTAGTCATAGAAAAAAATCAGATACTAGATAACTGCTTGATAATGATGATATCAACAATAATAGTTAACATTTATGGAATACTCCCTATTATTGTCTCAGTGATTCATGATCTTAGTTACTCCCCGTAGCAACCCTTTGCTACGGTGACTAACCCCATTGTTTCCTCAGTTTTATGGATTAGGAAATTCAGCCTCAGAGAGGTTAACTAACTTGCTCAAATCACATAGCCTTTAAGTGGTAGAATCAGGCCTCAGAGTCAAGTTGAGGCTGCACCCAAGCTCCTAATCATTACCTTTTACTGCCTCAATTAGCTGTCTGAACCAGTAGTAAAGCTGGGTGGGGACCTGCTCTATTGCAAGATCACCATGGGATGCTCCAGGAAAGGATTCACAGCGTCTGCAGCAGTCACCGTCAGAAGGACCCTATCTCTCACTTAACAATTCTGGATTTACTAAGCAATTGTGACCAGCAGTTTCTGGTCAGAATCATATTGGTCACTTCATACTGGTGCACTGAGGCAAGCCCTCTGACAGTCGCTTTTAAGCTTTTCTTTCCTTTCCCCTTTTTTAGAGAACATTCAAGCATTCTTAAAACACTAGGAAGTCACAAACACTTGAACAGGATTAACCAACTCCAAAATTTAGGAATTTCAGCACAGTCATGGAAGCACAGTCTCCTGCTAGGCTCTCTGCTGAGGACTGAGACCATGACACAAATCAAGGCAGACAAAGAAAACCCCCAAACAAGTAGACATTTTTCTGTATTAGGAAAGCACACCCACGGGGGATGATTATGAGATTTAAGCAATCACTGGGTTCTGTGTACTGACCTAAAACAGAAGCCTTCATGCCACAGAGGCTACTGGTGATTCCTTTTCCCAAACCCAAACCCCGTCCCCTCCTCTGCTGCATGTGTTTCCCCCAGGACTTGTCACCCTCGGGTGTAGCGGGAGGGAGAGCAGCATAGCAGAATGGAGGGCAATGTGGTTCTAAAGAGCACAGACCCCGAAGCCAGACTGCCTGGGTCCAAATCCCAACTCCATCGCTTAGGGCTGTGTGGCTTCTGCGACTTATTCAACGCCTCTGTGCCTCCTCTGTGCAAAATGAGGAGACTAACAGAACTACTATTGCAGGACTGTGGTCACGAGGAATTGAGTGAGTAGAGACACAGGAACTACTAAGAACGATATCTGGCCCATAGAAAGTATTTGTTATTATTACTATATTTGGGTGTCCCTGGTGTCTCAGATGGTAAAGAATCTGCCTGCAACGTGGGAGACCTGGGTTCGATCCCTGGGTTCGACCCCTGGGTTGGGACGTTCCCCTGGAGGAGGGCATGGCAACCCACTCCAGTATTCTTGCCTGGAGAATCCCCATGGACAGAGGAGCCTGGCGGGCTACAGTCCATGGGGTTGCAAAGAATCGGACATGACTGAGTGACTAAGCACACACACACACACACATATTATATATTTAACATATATAGTAACATATATGTAACATACATAGTATATAATAACATTTAACTATATATTCAAGTACTATATATTCAACTATGCACTTACTACATTTTTATTGCTTTTCTTGCTCCACAAGAATGTCAGCTTCAATGGGATGCATCTATTTTTCCCCATTTGGTTCACTATAGTGTCCTAGCATACTCAGCACATAGATGGGGGGATCCCTGGCATCTAGTAGATGCTCAGTAAATATTTGTTGAATGACCTCCGATTACTGCACAGTTGCTCCTTCTATCTAAACTTGATTCTGCTTCTTTATCTTACACCATCTGATTCTCAGTCCTTGAATGACCACAGTGAGCACATGGAAAGGCACGAGTGACAGCTACAGGTTCCAGACTCCTCCCATCTCAGCCACGTCTCCAGATTCCTCTGTGGTATCCTCAGCACCCATTCCACTTCCAATTCAGAACTTGGCTGTCCCTCACCCAGAGCACCTCCTTTCAGGGCCTCAGAGTCCCTGCTCACTCCACGCAGCTCCCTTTATGACTCAAGTCAGAAGTTTTCCCAGAACACGCAGATGTCAGTTCTCCCTGTACCCAGAGACCCTGATGACACACACATGGTGTTTCAGCTCCTCCTATGGCATTTAAAGATGTGAATATTAGAGAATTCCTAAGGTGATGGAATCAGCAGAGAAACTTTGGGCACTACTCAAGATAAAGACAAGCAGGGGTTATATAGCAAGAGCTGAGAAAGAGAAAGCCTGGCTTCATTTACATTCCAATAAAAGCTGAGACCATGTAAAGTACTGGACTGAGATGGAAACTTGATCCGATCCCCCTAGGTTCACCCTTTTTGCGGCTATTCCCCAAGGACAGAAGGGAGGAGAGAAATTACATGTCATCATGGTGATCATGGAAGACAGGTGGTGGCCACAGGGGGTTGCCACAGGTGCTGAAGTAGGTGCATAAGTCCCTGACACCCATAGAACTAAAAGAGGATGCAAGTGTCATGTATGTTTGGGGAGTTTTATACTCAGAGGAGGCCTGAGCCTCTGCTCCAGGCAAGCAGCCATCACCTGCAGTGTAGAGGTGGTGGAAACCCTGTTTCCACTAGGACAGAGTTGAGAGGGGATTCTTCCTCATTTCTATAAGCAGAATCCCAGGGAATACATTTTTCCAGGTATTAGGTATGAAACTGTGTCATTTCTCCCATCCCCCAATTCATGTGTTGAAGTCTTAACCCCTCAAGGTGACTGTATTTGGAGACAGGGTATTTAGGAGATAATTAAGGTTGAGATCATAAGGGTGGGGCCCTAATTCAACAGGATTAGTGTGCTTGTAAGAGGAAGAAGAGACAGTAGGGGCACACAGAGAAAAAAGGGCAGGTGAGGACACAGAAAGAAAGTGGCCACCTGCAAGCCTAGAAGAGAGGCCTCAGGAGAAACCAAACCTGCCAACACCTCAGTTTTAGACTTTCAGCGTCCAGAACCGTGAGAGAGACAAATTTCCTGTTGTTCAAGCTACTGAGTCTAAGGTATTTTGTTATGGCAGCTCAGCAAACAAATACACCAGGGAACAAGAGTTTGCCCAGCTTTGTTTTTTTTGTAGCATGTATGGCCTCTTACCACCCTAGATAATTTATTTATTATTGCCTATCTCCCTATACTTGACTGGAGCCCTCCAAGCACAGGGGTCTCTGTTGAGTGAGTGAGGTTTCCCAAATGCTCAGAGGAGCCAATGGCAGGTGGCCGCATGCTAATGGCAGGTAGCAATTCACATGTCTCAGTGGATGTTTACTGTCTAAATGAATAAATGAATGAAGGGTGAAAAGATTTGCAGGGACCCGCCAGAACTTCATCAACATTTTGCTTCTGACTTAAAAATAAGTGAAAAGTGAAAATGTCGGTCGCTCAATTGTGTCTGACTCTTTGCAGTTCCACAGACTGCAGCCCGCCAGGCTCCTCTGTCCAAGTAATTCTCCAGACAAGAATACTGGAATGGGTACCATTCCCGTCTCCCAGGGATTCTCCCAACCCAGGGACTGAACCAGGTCACCAACATTGCAGGTGGATTCTTTACCATCTGAGCCACCAGGGAAGCCTGACGTAAAAACAGCTTATGTTCTAAAACACAGTTTCTGTGTTAGGGATTCTGCCTACCCCCACGGTAGGTTTGGTTTATCATCAGGAGGCAGAAACTTCTTCATGTCTTCACATCATCTGAGGCAGTTCCAAGTGGACGTCTCTGGTGGTCCAGTGGCTAGGACTCCACCTTCCAGTGCAGGGGATGTGGGTTCGATCCCTGGTTGGGTAACTTAAATTCCACATGCTGAGGGGCAACTAAGCCCATGTGCCACAACTAGAGAAAAAAGCCCCAGCGCCACAACAGACTCGGCAGAGTCAAAAAAAAAACAGTCAACTCTGGGGAAATGAAGTCGCCATAAGGGCTTTTACCTGAGCCAAGGATTCCAATAAGTTTCTCACAACTTTGTCTTGGTCTTCCGTCAGAATCCTGTGAAGCGTGGCCCGTCTCTCGCTGTCCTTCCTCAGCATAAAGAATCCGGAATCTTTTTCTTCTGGAGAAGGTGGAGCACTGTGGTCTTCAAAATTTTCATCAGGGATGCTGCAATAATTTAGGCAGCACATATTACCATCTCCATTATCAAATGACACCCAACACACGGCCCCTCACCCAAACTAAGTCAGGTCTTTACCCCAGAAACAGCGTCCGTATGCCTTTGACATCCTTTTCTCCACAGGACTTGGCTCTTGTTTTGAAAGAGAAGGGGTCCACCTTTAACTCTGTGTCGGGGGAAACTGAGCCATACTCGCTGCTGCTGCTCGTGTCCTCCACGAGGACTGGCACTGGCAAGGAGATACTCCTGAGGTACTCTGCGTGTCACAAGAGGAGAAACGAGATGAGTAAGGCTCCTAGAAACGTGCACACACTGACAAGACAGCAAGGTTACTCGTCAAGCATCTCGTTCCAGTGAGCAGCCAAACTATGCAACGTAAGGGGCTGGTCTTGGGACCACGGATCCTCAGCATAATCCATGCAGGGGGTCGGCGAGGAAAGGGCCTCCTAGGCCCTGAAAGAACTATCTCAGGGACGTGAAACTAGAGGAAGCAACCAGGCCCAGCAATTCTGGGTTCTCAGCCCCTTGTTTTTATTGTCCACCTATTAGAGTTTAGGAGCTTCCCGGGTGGTGCAGTGGTAAATGATCTGCTTGCCAATGCAGGAGATGCAAGAGATGCGGGTTCGATCCCTGGGTGGGGAAGATCCCCTGGAGGAGGGCATGGCAACCCACTCCAGTATTCTCGCCTGGAGAATCCCATGGACAGAGGAGCCTGGCTGGCAACAGTCCAAAGAGTTGGACACGACTGAACACACACACATACCCATTAGAGTTTAGGAAAGTCATTTGTGAGTCTTAGTTTTTCACATGTATAAAATAAAGGACCGGATTCATAACTGATAAACTATGTTCCTTATAAGTTTCAGGTCCACCTATTTCTCAGGGCTGCCTTGGATGGGGTGAGTGGGGAGATTTCCGTGATCCTAGAACACAGGTTCCAAACCTGTTTTACCTAAAACAAATATGTTCCTTCAGTCATATATCAGAGCTCTGCTTGACTTCAGTTCAGTCACTAAGTCGTGTCTGACTCTTTGTGATCCATGGACTGCAGCACGCCGGGCCTCCCTGTCCATCACCAGCTCCCAGAGCTTGCTTAAACTCATGTCCATCGAGTCAGTGATACCATCCAACCATCTCATCCTCTGTTGTCCCCTTCTCCTCCCATCTTCAATCTTTCCCAGAATCAGGGTGTTTTCCAGTGAGTCAGTTCTTCACGGCAGGTGGCCAAAGTATTGGAGTTTCAGCTTCAGCATCAGTCCTTCCAATGAAAATTCACAACTGATTTCCTTTAGGATTGACTGGTTGGATCTCCTTGCAGTCCAAGGGACTCTCAAGAGTCTTCTTCAACACCACTGTTCAAAAGCATCAATTCTTCAGCACTCAGCTTTCTTTATAGTCCAACTCTCATATCCATACATGACTACTGGAAAAACCATAGCTTTGACTAGACAGACCTTTGTTGGCAAAGTAATGTCTCCGCTTTTTAATAAGCTGTCTAGGTCGGTCATAGCTTTTCTTCCAAGGAGCAAGCATCTTTAAATTTCATGGCTGAAGTCACTATCTGCAGTGATTTTAGAGCCCCCCAAAATAAAGTCGTTCACTGTTTCCATTGTTTCCCCATCTATTTGCCATGAAGTGATGGGACAGGATGCCATGATCTTAGTTTTCTGAATTATGAGTTTTAAGCCAACTTTTTCACTCTCCTCTTTTACTTTCATCAAGAGGCTCTTTAGTTCTTCTTTGCTTTCTGTCATAAGGGTGGTGTCATCCGCATATCTGAGGTTATTGATATTTCCCCCAGCAATCTTGATTCCAGCTTGTGCTTCATCCAGCCCAGCATTTCATATGGTGTACTCCACATATAAGTTAAATAAGCAGGGTGACAACATACAGCCTTGACGTACTCCTTTCCTGGTTTGGAACCAGTCTGTTGTTCCGTGTCTGGTTCTAACTGTTGCTTCTTGATCTTCATACAGGTTTTTCAGGAGGCAGGTCAGGATGTCTGGTATTCCCATCTCTTGAAGAATTTTCCAGTTTGTTGCGATCCACACAGTCAAAGGCTTTGGCATAGTCAATAAAGCAGAAATAGATGTTTTTCTGGAACTCTTTTCCTTTTTTGATGATCCAATGGATGCTGGCAAATTGATCTCTGGTTCCTTTGCCTTTTCTAAATCCAGCTTGAACATCTGGAAGTTCACTGTTCATGTACTGTTGAAGCCTGGCTTGGAGAATTTTGAGTATTACTTTGCTAGCATGTGAGATGAGTGCAATTGTGCAGTAGTTTGAACATTCATTGGCATTGCCTTTCTTTGGAATTGGAATGAAAACTGACCTTTTCCAGTCCTGTGGCCACTGCTGAGTTTTCCAGATTTGCTGGCATATTGAGTGCAGCACTTCCACAGCATTATCTTTTAGGATTTAAAATAGCTCAACTGGAATTCCGTCACCTCCACTAGCTTTGTTCGTGGTGATGCTTCCTAAGGCCCACTTGACTTCGCGTTCCAGGATGTCTGGCTCTAGGTGAGTGATCACACCATCATGGTTATCTGGGTCATGAAGATCTTTTTTGTATAGTTCTTCTGTGTATTCTTGCCAACTCTTCTTAATACCTTCCCCATTTCTGTCCTTTATTGTGCTCATTTTTGCATGAACTGTTCCCTTGGTATCTCTAATTTTCTTGAGATCTCCAGTCTTTCCCATTCTGTTGTTTCCCTTTATTTCTTTGCATTAATCACTGAGGAAGGCTTTCTTATCTTTCCTTGCTATTCGTTGGAACTCTGCATTCAAATGGGTATATCTTTCCTTTTCTCCTTTGCATTTAGCTTCTCTTTTTTTCTCAGCTATTGGTAAGGCCTCAGACAACCATTCTGCCTTTTTGCATTTCTTTTTCTTGGGGATGGTCTTGATCACTGCCTCCTGTACAATATCATGAACCTCCTTCCATAGTTCTTCAGGCACTCTATCAGATCTTTCAGCTCTGCTTAAGGTTTCATAATTTTTTAAAAAGCAGTTCTTTGCCAAATGCATATTTTGGAAGCCAATAGAGCAGATGACCTCTTAGGTCTTTACCAGTTCTCAAATGTTATAATTTTATAAGAAACATAAGCTTTTATTTTATTTTGAATGAGTCTGAACTGACAAAATAGGAGGTGCCTAGTTTTCATCAAATATTGTTTTGAAAATAAGTAATTTTTGTTAGAAACATCTCTATCAAGCAGATCAATGTCGCAGGCCAAGGAGGCAGAACAGAAACGGATAAGCCACTGCGAAATAAAAAAAATCCAGAGAACTGAGGAGGCCTGAGAGATGTTCTGAGTGAGGAAGATAGAGAGTTTTTAGGGAAAGAATAGGGGACTTTTGGACTGTGGTCTACAATACTAAACAAACCATTGAGCATGGGCAGGCCAGAGCAAGAAGAGCCCCACAGTAACAGTCATAATAACCACCCTAAGGCAGTTGCTAAGCATCTCACATGTGTGACTGTATTTTAATTGTCACAAAGCCCCATGGGCAGTTTGTCTAACTGAACTCACTGGACAGATGAGGTGACTAAGGGTAAGTCATTTCCAGGGTCACCCAGTTAAGGCATGAACCCAGCTCTGACTCCAATGCCCATTCTCTTAATGCTGACTCTACAAAATCTTAAGATTATAAAATACCTTAAGTAAAAGACTCTAAAGCCAGAGCTGAGTCCCAAATGCTCTTGAGTCACCCTGTGTGTAGAGTGGGGAGGGCGTGTGGGAAAGGTGACCAAGGGGTCAGCAGATGGACACCTTCCTTCTCAGGCTCGCTCTAAGGCACATGCTCACTGAGAGGGCTTGTGGGCAGAACTGTCAGCTTAAATTCCCTCTTGCTAGTTGCCTCTTGCCAAGTATGTATAGTTGAGTTAACATAATTTAAATGTGTGCGTGATGAGACACTGCTTCCTGCAACAAAAACCTACCCATGTAGCAATCATGGATTGAACTTCTGGGCATGGCTCCAGCTTCTTTGGGTATATATTTTTTATTTTGTTCTCAGAAGCATATCTGTGCAGTAGGTATTGTTCCCAGCACAGAATGCCTGATGAAACAAGTAAATTGCTGCGTTGTCATGTTTTTTAGAAAGTGGCTCAGTTGAGATCAGAATCAGCTTCTGCCTAAGTGCAAAGTGAATTGACTTCTGCTGGAGTCCAAAGTCAGGGCCCAATTTATGACATCAAAACCCGGCTGGCAGGGAGGCTGCTGAGTGCCCCGGGGTCCTCCTTGTGAAATGCAGTGACTGTAGAGAAGGGAGGAAAGGAGGGGCTTCTCTTCACAGAGTTCTTCTTAACTCTCAGAATTGAGGAGGGAAAACTGGAGAGGCTGTGGCCAAGAAACCTCGATCACTGGGCTTCTTTTCTGGGCTGACTGGCTTTGAAGCACCTAAGGAACCTACAAAAATCTACCCCCAGCCAGTGGAAGGATACACAGGACGCTAACAATGAACACCGAGCTCCATGTCTATTTGATCAACAACTCATCCAACTTAGGAAAATCTCAAATCATGGTCATTTCTTTCCTATGCCTTGAAATGCATCAGTTGATCTTCCTAGAGCAGATTAACCTTCCTAGTTATGATCTGCAAAGCCTAATACTGAAAATCAAAAACACATCTAGTCCTGACCAGCTAAAATCAGAGGAAAATAGGACACCAAAGATGACAGGGAAAGGTGTCTGGCATTGGAATTTTCCACAAGAAATGCGTTAGGTGGCCAGCTAGCTCTCAGATAAGAAAACACGTGTGCATGCTAAGTCGCTTCAGGTGTATCCAACTCTTTGCAACCTTATGGACTATAGCCCCCAGGCTCCTCTGTCCATGGGATTCTCCAGGCAAGAAAACTGGAGTGTATTGCCATGCCCTCCTGCAGGGGATCTTCCTGACCCAGGGATGGAACCCACGTCTCTTTTGTCTCTTGCATTGGCAGGGGGTTCTTTACCACTAGCACCACCTGGGAAGCCCCTAAGAATGCATGGACTCCTCTCAAATTGAAGACTTCAAAAACAGAGTCACCATCCTGCATTTAGGAAGGAACAAAAGAAGCCTATCTTATGAGGGAGAAAGTTGAGGGGTTTCTGAAGGAACGAACCTAGCAAGGCTTCCGACCACATATTCTTTGTATCCAGGAGCCCCCTACCCTTACCCCATGTAAGCAAAGAGCAAAGGATGAGGCTCTTAGATAGGAAATCTAGAGCTGATTTCATGATGTACCAAGCTTCAGCTCAAAGGACAACATAAAAATAAACTCACCATTCGATCCAGCTGAAAGAGCTGTGGAAAGAAAAGTAAACACAGCAACATAAGCATGCATTTGGTTTGTTATTAAACTGAGAAATCAACAAAAAGTGAAGTGAATGCTGGAAATGGGATTGATGTCCTTTCCAAACATTCATTCTGCCCATCTCATCCCACATAGACACCAAAAACGCTAACAACAAGTGAATCGCCTACTTTTTTCCTTTCTGAAATGAGTTATGGAAATTATTGCAAAAAGCCAATTTATATTTTTACAGTGCTATTTTATTATAACTGGAAATCTTATCCTTTTTTTTTTCTTTTTTTGGGGGGGTTAATTATTTGGAATGATATTCTCTAAAAGGCAATTGGTGTTTTGGACAATCTAAAATTAAAAGAACATATTAACCGGATGTTTTGGAAGTTTAACAGTTCTCTAATAGCCCTGTAGTCAATCAATGGTAATTTGGAGTTTCAGTTTGAAAAAACTACCTTCCACCCCTTCTGTACTTTAATCTTTGTATCAGCAATGCTAATATATAAATGCTGATATACTAATCCCCTACTGTCCATGTGATGGAAGATTATTATATGTGAGGCCCTAGCATTTGTGAAATTGATGCTAACACAGATTCCAGATGCCAGTTTTCAGTGATACCTTTAAACAAATTAGCTCACCTCTGGAAAAATCTTCCATCTTAAAAGTTTAGTATTTAGAGACTCTGACCTACACCCCCTTTGATGGAACCACATACCTGAAAGCTTAGGTTGTGTCTTTTTCTTTTTGCTTGAAACTTTTAAGAACTCATCCATAAGCAAGTCATTAGCACAGTCTCTCTTGTCAGGGTCTGGTTCGAAACACTTCAATATGAACGCCTTGGCCTCTGCTGACATGGACTCTGGGATCTCTGGGTGGACCTTAAACATCCCCACCTAAGACACAGCACAACATGGCTTCTGAATGACCATCTCATCCCATCCCATAACTTGGTCACCTAATGAGACAAGCTCCTTTATCAAATACTGCAAATGTGTGGCTTTTCTCAAAGTGAGACAGGACCTGTTTTCTGGAGGTTATGGAAAGTGGTCAGTGTTTCTGTAACTTTATCAATGACATAGGCACAGTAATTTGCTTAAGATAGTAGACAGCGCTATGAAATAATAATTCAGTCCTCAGAGCTTCGTGCTTGGTTTTTTTCAATTTATGAGATCTCATCGAATCCTCCTAGCAACCCAGTGGATTAAATATGATCCCAGTTACAGCAATGAGAAAAATGAGGCTCACAGGGATGAGGTTACATGCTTATGAAAAGGCAGAGCTGAGATTTTGAACCTTCATTTGTTTGGCTTAAAGACCGTGTTGTTTCTCCTGTGCCATGATTTGTGAATGTTTTTCCCTGTCTCAAATTGCCTATGTTAAAAGAGATATTTAAAAACACTTAAAATTAAACAAACAGTATTTTTATAACAATGAGAACGTTTTTCTCATTGCTGTCATTCTAATTTCTTTCAGCAATGTTTCATGTATTTAGTACAGAGAAAATTTCTTAAGGAAATGTTTTATTAAATAGCTTTTATTAATTTATTATGTAGATAAGATACATTTTTACTAATTATAAAGCCTTTACTATGTGTCAGACATTGTTTTAAGTGCTTTTCACATATTATCCACTCCTCAAAAACCTTCATTTAGATAGGTACTATTTTTATACCCATTTTATAGATGAGGAAACTGATGTACAAGAAGGTTAAGTAATTTACTCAAAGCCAGTAAATAACTTGACTGTGTTGGAGTCTGGATTCAAACATTGCAAATCGGTGCCAGAGCATGCTATGTCCTCTGAAGTATGTTGCTTAATAGTCCCTGCACCAATAGGTACCAGAGGAACATTTCAGAGTGAAGTTCCAGAGATTGGTGAGAACTTGAAAGACTGGCCAAGGAGAAAAAGACATCCATTCATGCCCAGAAAGGCAGATCTCTGAGCAGCTCTCCTTGTTTTTTTCAGGTGTGGTTACACTACTCATTTCTGTATCAGTAGCAGCCCATCAGCTTGTCTCCAAGCTTCAGGTAAACCGAGTTTGGTACGAACATAGAAGGGACGTGACATATAAGCGGGGGTCCCTCATAAGAGGGGGTATTCACAAATGGAGTAAGTGCTAGAAACATGGTCAGTGGCAGGGGAAGGAATAACAAATTACAACCAAAAGTCCAACACCTCAGAGAATAGCAGAGATGTGAGCTTCCCTTCCTGGGAGCAGGGGTTCAGTTTAATATTCCTCTGGCTCAGTGGAGTGGCAGGTGAGGACTGCAGGGATGCAGAGGCAGGTAACTGTCCAGGCCCCAGATGCTAAAGCTGTGGCCCCCAGGCTCCCTCAGGTCTATTTCCATTTCACATGCTCCCTGTTTTGAGAACTGGAGCTGCTTCCTTTCCCAGCCCCCAAAGAGTTACTAATGGGCAAAGTAACAGGCTGGAAGAGCAGATAGCTGAGAATAAGGTTGATGTACTTAAAACAACAACTATACCCTTTTATCTATGGAAACTTCAAACTATAATGATAGAGGAGAAAAGGAAGATATGTCTTTACATCTAAATGAATAAAAAATGTTTTTATGTGTCTTTCAGTGGAAGATTTTTCAGACTGTGTTTCCCAAAGGGCTTAAATCATCTTCCGTGGAATGGCGTGTTATTTATACTGCATCATGAAAAGGTGGTCAAAGGGCATTACACTGAGTCTCATCTGGTAGCTGAGAAAACTTAATGTGGAGAGAGATCCTCCACGTGAGGCTGATCGAGGGGAGTGAAACTTGAACTTTAGATCTTAGATTGTGCTAGCTCAGGCTCCTTTCCCTTTGCTTAAAAAAATATGACATACACACATGGAACTCCAAGAGCCGTAAAGAGCTTTAACCACTGATTTTTAGGACATTTAAGATAGGAAATATGACCTTGAACATAGCTGCTTGTGGTTCCCCCAGTTCATAAAAGGGTGGTTTTCCAGTAGCCATTTCAATGATCGTGCAGCCCAGAGACCAAATGTCTGCTGCCTTCCCATAGCCTCTTGGTCCTTTATCTATTATTTCTGGTGCCATATACTGGAGGGTACCTGGATAGAATTCAAACACAGTTACAGTTTAAAAAGAGAAAACAGATGCACTAACAACAGTTTCAAGTTATTTACATAAATAAGACAACTTAAAAGCATGATTCAGGTCTTAGTATCTCATCTTCTTTAAGTTCCAGGTTTCTCTGCTGCTAATAAAAGGGGAAATAGCAGCTGTCATAATGGATTTCACTAGTGATATAAACATATCTTACTAATATTATATGTTTATGAATAGATACTTCCTCATTTCCTAGACAGTAGAGTGTAATTGAGACATCATTTCGTTGGGACCTCTTCAAAACTTCTAAAAGTCATTTGAGAATAACAGAAAATACATTAATACACATTTTCTGCAATCAGTTTTTCAAATACATGGAGATTCCCTTTATGTATACTTCCAATCTTTTGCAGGAAAAATCTGGGTCATTCATCCATTTCCTTAGTCTGTTATTTCTCAATTCCTGAGTGAATGCTCAGTTCTTCTGTTTTCATGTTTATTTCTTAAACACGAAAACATGAAGATTTCTGAAAGCCATTGTTAAAATAATGTAAATAATTTTGGGTGTATTTTACTCTGTAAATCTAACATACATGGCTTCTGCTATGAGCCTGTGGTCCACAGAATAACAGATTTAATGAGTTAAAGTCAGGCTATGAGCCATCAGTATAAACAAATCACTGGAGTGAAGAAGAGTAGAATGAAAAAGAGAGGAAATTAAAAAGGCTTCATGGAATCAAGGAGTTGAAAAGTGTGGTATGATGCAAAGAGCACTACATGGGGGCCAAGAACCCCTGGTTTTAGTTCTGGTCTCGTACTTCCCAAGTGGATGCTAACTTGCAATTTGTCTTATTGGTTACAACTAGAGGCCAAATTTATATATCTGCTGCTGCCAAGTCGCTCCAGTCGTGCCCGACTCTGTGCGACCCCATAGACGGCAGCCCACCAGGCTCCGCCGTCCCTAGGATTCTCCAGGAAAGAACACTGGAGTGGGTTGCCATTTCCTTCTCAAATTTATATATCTAGGTTGGAGTGATTTCTCAAAATCCAGCAATTAGTCAGGAGTACAAACAGGAACAGATAATTGCCATATCCTCAGCTTTTGATATACTCATAAATGATGTAATCAGCAAACAGGATCCAAGATGCCATAATAAATTATTTCAAATACTGAAGCATTTGCCAAAAGAGCCACTTCAGCATTTTCTTATTCATAACCAATAAGAGACATTTTGATAAATACAAGGAACACCTTCTATGAATGCTCTGTGCCTAATTTATAGGTGAACACTGCGACACAAATTTCCTCTAAACAGTTCCTATAAAACCCACAATCAAAGGCTGGAAACTGGCTGTAATTTTTTTTTAAAAGTGAAAGTATATTATTTTCGTCAAGTTTTGTCATCTTGCCAGGTTTATATTTGAGATCTCATCATTACATGATAGTAGCTCATGTTCACGGTCACATACAACTTCACCTGTCTGTTCTCAGCTTAAATCAGTCATATTTTTGAAAGAAAGCATTTCACCTTGTGAAGGATAAGGTAACCATGCTCCTCAAATTATTACCCTTAGTAGAAAACTGTTACAATTTCTCTTCATTGATAGTTTCCCCCAATGTGATCATTTTTTACAATGTAAACAAAATCAAGAGATCATTGAGAAAATATGAGCTGAAGCCTACCACTCTCATTATCTGTGGATCTAAAGTAGATTTAATGGAAGAATTTAAGTTGTACTAATGTCTCAGCAGAGATGACAACTGACCAAAAATATAGTGAATTTTAAAAACTGGATAATTCAAGTAATATCTTAACAATAAATTAGTGTTTTGATTCATTAGATAATATTTCAAAGAGTGATATTTGACGATTGTGTTTAACTATCCCCCATAGATCAAGTACCAAAAAAGTAGGTTTAATCGTGTGTTCATATCTGCTCTATTTACTCCACAAGCACATGACACAGTATTTTATATAAAGAGATTTATAGAGCTGGATAGTGAAGATCAAACCAGTCTGAATATTAGCCCAAGGAGAACAAGTGAGAGTATTAACTCTAAAACCCACACCACAAATATCTTCATTAGAATAAACAAATTACTTTAAAATCACCTATTTTAGAATATCTTTACCACTACAACCACCTGGGGAGCCACTACAAGATAGTAGCTAAAAGCTTAAACCTTGATGTCACATTATATTCACTCATGCATTTAGTGGATTAATACTGCCAGAAGGGCTTCCCAGGTGGCTCAGTGGTAAGAATCCACCTGCCAATGCAGGAGACGCAGGTTTGATCCCTGGGTTGGAAAGAGCCCCTGGAGAAAGAAATGGCAACCCATTCCAGTATTCTTGCCTGGAAAATTCCATGGACAGAGGAGCCTAGCAGGCTACCAATCCACGGGGTCACAAAGAGTTGGAAAAGACTGAGCAACTGAACACAGCACAGTTCTGTGGACCAGGCACTTAGAATGCAGGAGTGGCCAAAACAGACAGAAATCCCAGGGCTTGTGCAGCTTACATTTTTGCAGTGGAAGACAGATGACAAACTATAGTAAAACACATAAGTAAATTACAGAGTATGTTAGAAAGTGATGTGTTATAAAACAAGAAAAAAGCAGAAGGGGATGAGAAGTGTCTGGTGAGGGCTGTCATGTAAATAGGGCAATCACAGACCTCATTGGCATGACCTGTGAGTTAAGACTTGAAGGACGTGAGGGACTTCGCCATGCAGATAGCCGGGAGAAGAGTGCCATAGAAGGAAAAGGGTGTGCAAATACCCTGCGGCAGGATCCTGCCTGGTGGAATGAAGGAAGTGCAGGAAGGTCTGTGTAAGGTGGGAAGGGTAGGAAGTGAGTCTAAAGGTAACAGACTCTGAGAAGGTCTGAGCCTTGTCCATCATTGTAAGGACTGTGGTGTTTGTTGACTCTGAAAACAGAAAGCCATCGAAGTCTCTGAGTGATAGGGCTCGATTTATGTCTATACGGGATTGCTCTGGCTGTAGAGTTAAGGAGAGACAGTAGTGGAAGCAGGAGAAAAGGCTACTGAGATCATGCGTGTGAGAGGAGAGGGCGGGAGCCGTGGAGGCGGAGAGGAACTGGTCCAGATTTGGACACGTTTTGAAGACAGAGTTGATAGGTTTCCTTGGCTGATTGAGCTGAAGTGTGAGAAAAGAGAGACATAGTGGATAACTCTAAGGTTGGAGTGGCCAACCGAGACAGAGAAGAGTGTGGGTGGAACAGGTTTGGGGAAAAGATAACTCATTCCATTTGGCGTGTTAAGTCTAGTTGAATTGAAGCTCTTTGACTTACTAGCTTTGTGACCTCAGGCAAACTATTTAACCTCTTTGAACCTTAATTTTCTCACCGTAGACTGGGATAATGATACATAAGGATTAGGGCTTGATATACGAATTTCGATGCAATAACATGTAAAGCACTTAACACAGCCTGGATGCAGTAAGCGCTCCATAAAGAATAGTTATGGCTGCCTTCCCTCTCATCAAATCATGAAGTCACACAGGCCACTGTCTTTTGACTCAGTTCATCAGAGGCTGCCTACACCTGTGACTTGACCAGCACTGAGTTAGCACTGGGAGGCCCGCACACCCCAGGCCCTCATGATCGGAGTGACAGACCCACACGTGTGTCACACATGGCACACCATGTGAGGCCAGTGCGAGAAGTTCAAGCAAAGGGCTCCTGGAGGACTGCTTTACTACAACTTCTCTCGGGATTAAAGGAAATGTTTAAGATTAGCAGCAGATATTAAATTAACATCTTCCCCAAATCAAGTGTCTGAAAGTCAGGATTTTCCTCTCAGAAGTTACTGAGACTTGGCAGTGTTTAAAGGGTCTCTTGCCAAATGGAGGGAGTATGAGGAAAAGAAATGTAAATATATTTAAAGTTACTAGAAGGCTGGAATTCATTTTGTTTAAAAAATGCATTCTAAATGGGTTTGACTGTGTCCCGAAATACCCACTGCCGTGAGAGTAGGAACTGGATCAGAGACATTGCTGATTGAATGTTCTGAGATTTCAGACTTTCTCTTTCTCTGCCTTTCCCCTTTCCAGGCTTCCACAAGAGATATCAGCAAGGTGGAGAGAAAGATGGACTGGAGCAAGAAGCTTAAAGCAAAGTGCAAAAGGTGGATTAAAAATCTGAGTTCTATCATTTATAAACTCTTGTGACTTTCAGCTGTGATGTCCCTTCTCTCTGTCTCTCAATTTCTTCATCTGCAAAATGGAAGTAATGCCATCATGTCACAGAATTCAGAAATGAGGGCATTTGGACAATCTGTTTTATATTAGACCAAAGATTATCCATTAGAGTACCTTTTTTTTCCCCTAAATCTCTCTCTCTGATGATAGTAAGAATTTAATTTTTACTATTATTATTTTTTGCTGCACTGCAAGACTTGTGGGATTTTAGTTCCCTGACCAGAGATTGAACCCGAGCTGACAGTGAAAGCACTGATTCTTACCCGCTGGACCGCCAGCGCACATGTGCTAAGTCATTTTAGTCATGCAATCACACAGACCGCAACCTGCCAGGCTTCTCTGTCCATAGGATTCTCTAGCAAGAATACTGGAGTGGGTGGCCATGTCCTCCTCCAGGGGATCTTCCTGACCCGGGAATTGAACCCACGTCTAATGCAGCTCCTGCATTGTAGGTGGATTTTTTATGACCAGGGACCACCAGGGAAGTCCCAATAACAGGAACTTAACAGTTCATGAGAATCAGCAGAATGGAGTGATGAAAACTTGGAGGGGAGAGCAGGGCTGGACTTCCAGATGTCCTCCCTATAACTGTTGGGCAGTCATTAATCTCTCTGAGCCTTGGTTTCCTCTTGGCTACTGTTACCTTTTTGGAAGTCACTCTGCCTCCATCCTCTCAGGATTTTGGTCCAGAGGGAGCTTAGTAGCTGCATTGCCTAATTTCTCAGCAAAGCTTTCTCTCCACCCTACTTCTGAGTTAGTGAGTCACTTCCTTTTTTTGAATTGAAATCTTAGTTATTTAGGTTGTGAGTAGGGGAATAGACCACAGGCAGTAAACAGATTAGGAAAGAAAGAACTCATAGTCCAAATGGGAAGTGATTAAAGTATGAGTAAGAATCACTGAGAGGCTGGGCTAAAGAAATGTTAAAAAAAGAAATGTTGTCAGGATTATAGTGGTTGTAGACCAACCAGGAGAGAAGTAATGACATGAAAAGAAAAACAAAAAACAAATTGAGAGTTAAAAAAAAAAAAAATCTTCAGCAGTATTAAGCAGGAAACTGAGTGAGTTATATAAATACAAGGTAAGAAACGGTCAGATGAAATTCTGTATAGCATTTTTCAGTGAGCATCAAAAGATATCAACATGAATGTTGGTAAGAGCCCAGACTAAATTTCTCTCTCACATCATGCTCAAACACAGCAATTATTTCTTTAATTACATAAGATCTGTATCATCACTGCAAAAACATACCAGTAAAAGTTTCAGTACATGGATTTATGCCAGCAAGCCTCTTTGATGTTCCGAAATCAGAAATCTTGAGAACACCACTATAGGTATTAATCAACACATTGTCACCCTAGAGAAGAAAGAACTTCAATCAGAAATGTTATCTTTCTCCCAATACTGTTTGTTATTGGCTTGAAAGTCTAATAAGAAAAGGTGTCCTTATAGCAAAAAGGATACTATTTCTATATTCTTCCTTAACAGTAACATCAGTAGTGAATTACTGACACCATTTTTGTTTACATACTATCAGTTCACAATCTGCTACTCAGGTCACAAGATGAAATGAGGTTTATAGATAGTAGGGGCTATTTGTGTTTGATATGAGTATGATTAGTTAAATTATGATATTTATGCCTTCCTAGTACTTGACTTACTCTATATTGTTTTACTTCTTTTCCTGTAATACTTAGGGGCAGCACAAATAAATGGACATTCATGTTAGTTTTAGGGTAGTAATACTAACTTACTTTCAATAGTCCAATTTTGTCATAAATTTGTTAGTTCTAAATTTTCCCTTTTTAAGGAGAATTTCACAGAGTATCTAATTTTAGTTCAACCCAGGAGTATATCATATGTGTGAGAATCGGGGATTTTATTTTTTTCCTTCTAACTATTCATCTATTAATTGAACAAGGATTTACTGAGTAGCTACTATGAGAAAGGATACAAAGATTAACCAGCCTACAAGCCTCTTGGTAGCAGGGACCATATCCTTGTTAACTTTGCTCTGTTGAGCTTCCAGCCCCATGGAGCACCTCAAACAGTGCCAGCCATGAAGTGGAAACTCAATCTTTGTTGGCAGAACACGGTTAAGGAGTTTATTCCTTGAGTAAAAGCGATAAGACACGACTGTCAATAACTGACTCAGGGCAGAGTGATATATATCTGCTGTTTCTAGGATTTATTTATCATTCCAAATTAGTTCTCATAAGAAAAATAATTTTTGCAAATAAAACAATTACCCAACAAAGACCTTACAAGAATGAATCCTAGTGCAACCTACCTTTATGTCCCGGTGAACTATCTGATTGTCATGGAGGTATTTTAATCCTTCCAGTATTTGTTTTGTATAAAAGCCGATTGTTTGCTCATTGTCTTTCAGTGGGCCCCATTTGGAACGAAGGAGAGCAGAAAGACTTCCTGTAAGTAGGGAGAAACAGTGGATAAAATCTTATCTGAATGAATTCTTTAAAGCATGTTAGTATTATAACATTAAGCTAACATTTATTGGTTATTAACAGTGGCCCAGGTATCATACCAGACACAGTACTTGGGTTCAAATATAAATAGGAAAGTCCCTTCTCTGTTGATGGTCTTTATCAAATACAGTCGAAAAGACCACTCAGGGCTTCCCAGGTGGCTCAGTTGGTAAAGAATCTGACTGCAGTGCAGGAGATGCAGGTTTGATCCCTGGGTTGGGAAGATCCCCTGGAGAAGGGAATGGCAACTGACGCCAGTATTCTTGCCTAGAGAATCTCATGGATAGAGGAGCCTGGCAGGCTATATAGTCCATAGAGTGGCAGAGTCGGAAGCGATGGAAGCAACTTAGCACACACACACAAAAGACCACTCAGTTTGCAAACCTTAATTCAAGTCATAATGATTGATACAAGAACAGTTCTGATATTTATTTATTATCTCCCAATAAACTGTAGGGGCTTCCCTGATAACTCAGTTGGTAAAAATCCATTTGGGTTTTATCCCTGGGTTGAGATGATCCCCTGGAGAAGGGAAAGGCTACCCATTCCAGTATTCTCTCTTAGAGAATTCCATGGACTCTGTAGTCCATGGGATCACAAAGAGTCAGACACAACTGAGCAGCTTTCACTTTCACTAAACTGTAAGGTAATGGAATATGTCAAAATTTTATTTACATTTACACAAATTAAGACCTGTAAACTAGTAAATTCCATTCAGTTTTACTCTTCAAGATCCTAGAAACATACTTTTTAAAAAAGTTAGTTTTTTTTTTTTGAGGTTTTCCTAAACTTATTATTTTTATTGAGGTATAGTTGATGTACAGTATTATTATTATATAACATCTGAAGTTTTTAAAGGTTATTTTCCACTTATAGTTATGATCAAATATTGGCTATAATCCCTGGGTTGTACAATATATCCTTATAGCTTATTAATTTTATATATAGTAGAAACCTATACTTTTTAAAGAAAGAAAACCACCTCTTACCTCCTGGGACTTGCTCCATGAAGATTTTAATGAAACCATTCTCACTGAAAGAGCCCAGATACTGGACAATATTTTTGTGTTTCAGATGCTTATGCAAGGCTATTTCTTCATGCAGGGGCTGGGAGTATCTGAAAGACATGCAAATGTCAGTGAGCTAATTATGTCAGACTTTCTTGTATAAATTTAAGCAATACAAATGGGAAATTCCAGCAAAATGAATTCACCCATATATGAAATAAAATATGACCATCTAAGGCCTTTATTTCTCATCACATAAATTCTGTGAAGCTGAGGTCTTGGTAGGGTTTGAGGGGAACTGTGTCAGGTACTAGTCTAGGTCTTTGTGTATATTAACTCATTTCTCACAACAACTCCATGAGAAGGTATTACTAAGATGCCCATGTTACAGATAAGGAAATTGATTCACAGAAATTGATTCACAGAACTAACCTATCCAAGATTTCTAAGCTAGTAAGTAACAGAACTAAGATTTGAACCCAGGAGAACTGAAATCACCCACATAGCTCACTGTCACATTCGTATGACCTTCTATTCCATTAGCTTCATAAGTTGATTATTTTAGGAGATTCTTTCCCAGGAAGACAAAATTGCAAATAATTTTAATACTCATTCCAGAACTTACTGAAAGGTCTAACAACTCTTCAGTAAAAAAATATAAAACCATTTATATGCCAAGTCTCCTTGATTCTATTCTATCCAGTTCTTCTCTATCATAACTTATTTTTACTCACTCCTAGCTGAGCCTCCATACTGAAAGACCAGCTTTAGACCAGACTTCAAAATCATGTACTTGGTATATATTGCTTTATTACATTTTATGATGAAAGAATTTTATATTTCTGGAACAGAAAGAATAACATTTGTGATGATTTTCTGAAGTACTATGAAGTTTGTAGACTTTTAACAATCCTGAATATTAATATATTATCATATATTATGTTAATATAATTACTATATAACTTAACTGAGGTAGGGTGCCAGCAATGATAAACAGAGACTCAAAGCTATTTCCTAATTTTTTTTCTATTGTATGATGGAAGCTACAGGTGTGAAAAGCACTTACTATAACATAAAATATAAGCCTGATGCCTCATAATTTGCTTCAGCGCTACATGCAAAAAATGCTCAAATTTTATAGAGGCAAATCCATGTAAGCAGAATGGATTTTTGGAATGACCAAAACAAATACTAGAATCAGTTAGTATTGAATAATATTAGTAGGTTACAAAAACCCAAATTCATTTAATTAATTTATTTTTTAAAAAAATATAAAATTTTTATTTATTTAATTGGCTTAGCCACGCAGCTTGCAGAATCTTAGTTCCCCAATTAGAGACTGAACCCAGGCCCCAGAAATGAAACTGCCAAGTCCTAACCACTGGACCACAAATTGATTTAATTTAAACAAACTTTTATAACCTGTGAAACATTTCTCAGAAAGCTGCCAGCAACAACCAAAAATTGACTTGTATATTAGACCTCTTACTCATTTTACTTTTCTTC
Source organism: Giraffa tippelskirchi (assembly GCF_054371585.1). Lineage (NCBI taxonomy): Eukaryota > Metazoa > Chordata > Mammalia > Artiodactyla > Giraffidae > Giraffa > Giraffa tippelskirchi. Next base: position 138,600,670 of record NC_137283.1, read on the forward strand.
AGAATTGTTCTAGGAGCTAAAGGCTGGTATCAAACTAAACTCCTTAACAAGATATCAGTTAGGGACAATACCATTTTGACTACTGCTAGAATGAGATAATGCAAGAAATACCAGTATATAATGTTACCAAGGAGATCCTTGGGTAATGACTCTCAACTATGAAGACATTTACAAGTTACTTTTTCCATGAAGTTTAAAATGCTTTATTAATGCTAGTTAATAAGAGCTCTCTTGATACGCATGAGATAAATCAGTGGCAATATTGGGCCAATTCTTCAGATTTGGTAGATCAAGATGACTGCATAATCTGAAGCAAGAGGCTCACTCGGTTTATGACAGATAATTAAAAGGCTCCGACCCCAACAACCTATTAAATATCAATCATAAATGTTTAAATATAAGATCATTAAGAAATAAATATAAAACACACACTTCTCCTTATGTAACCAAAGGATAGCTCAAAAGTTACAATAATAGAATTCAACCTAGCTGAGAATAAGGACTCTTCTCCAGCGTAGAAACAATTAATAACACCTAGCAATTCTCACTAAATGTAAGTGAAAGTGTAAGTACTGCACACTGAACAAGCATGAAATTATAATTTGTTCAGGTCAATAAGCCACGCTTGTCTGTGGGAATTACAAGAAAATCCCATTTCTTCTCAATTACCTGTGATAACAGAAAGAAAAATGATATAGATATTCAAAGATACTTAAATATGCACTTAGCTTTGAAAAATTAGTAAATCATACATGTCTCCAGAGCACCTCTCCTGAGTCAAATTCCCACTACAACCATCCAAAGCAATGGTTCCCAACCTTGGCTGGCCATTTTGCATCTCCTGGAAGGATTTTTTAAAATATCAATGTCTATGACCTACCCCAGCATTTTGGGGGTTATGGCCTGAGCGCCAGTATTTTTTAAAAGTTTCCCAGATTCCCATAACACACAGCTGGGTGGAAATACCTGACCTAGGAAAATAGTTGACGAGTGTGTAGAATGTTAGTGGAAACCAACTCGAGATGTACAACTAGTTGGGACAAATTATGAGAGTGTCCTTAGAATCCAGCAGCTTGCTCTTATGACTACTCTGATGCTCTAACGAAGTGTTTTTAGAGTGTGAGGGAACCACAGAAGAAGCTGCTTTTGTTGCTATGATCCTTCACTACAGATGGTTGTGTTTAGTGTATGCTGGATTATGCATTATTCACACCCATCCTGCCATCTGAGCAATTATCCTTTGTAACTGCTACCTTTTTAAAAGCCACCTTGAAACTCCTCTCCAGGTCACAAAGGTGGAAATACTTTTTGTGTTGTATCTCACAATAACATGATAGACTTCACCTTAATCGTCTCTTAGAGGTGACAAAAAGATGCCCCACGGCAGCTGTTCAAGAGAAGGGCTTGTCATGCAAGTGTTTTCAAACAAACCACATCATGCCAAATGGATCTTCATTGGTGTTGGTGTACTCTGTGTGTGGACAGTGGCAGCTGAATAAACTTAAGCTACAAAGACAGTTTTCAAAGTGGTTTTCTTCCAAGTGACTAATTACATTTATCTGGTGGTGGGGAGGAAGGTGATACTGCTAAAAACAATCCTTTTAAATTTTATATTGCTTAAAAACCCACTCTATCAATATGTAATACTTAAGAACCTTTAGGAATATTTGATAAAAATTTTAATATAACACACACACACACATATATACATTCCCTTATGTATCTAGTGAATAGTTTCTATCACCATCCCAGAAGAATTCATACTTACGTCTCATGAGTTAACCAAGGAGAAATTGCAAAAATACCATATAAAACCTAAAACTGAATTTACTGTCTACCTGCCTAATATCTGTTCCTCCCTCTTTCTGTGGTTTTGTTTGGAGAAACAACTAGCCAACTTAAAAACTACTGAGTTTCTAACCTCCTTTGTAGTCAGGAGTGGTCACTTTTGGCCAATGAAACAAGAAGTGAAAATAGGCTGGACATTTCTGAGAAAGTTCATTTTCCTTTTCCCTCTTCTGTCTGGAATGCAGATAAGGCAGAGTGACCACCTGTCAGAAAGTCATGTACCGAGAATGGAGACTAAGGATGGCAAGGCAGAAAGAGAACTGAGGCCTGGGACACTAGTTACAGGGGAAAGAGGGGTGTCTCTTGAGCTTGTGGTAATCAGAGAAGGCATCTCTGAGGGCTTGAGAACTGAACTGGGACCTAACTGATGACAGCAAGGCAATCCCGCCAATAAGTGTGTTGGTGGGCCTGATGGAAAAAGAGAGGTCAGTGTAGCTGCAGTGGAGGAGGCGAGGCCACAGAGGGAGGCAGGTGTCTGTGTTAAGGTTCCTGGGTTTTCTGTTGTAAGAACTCATAGACAGGTTTTAAGTAGTAATGACATGATGTGGTTTCAACTTGAGAAAGAGCTCGTGCAGTCTCTGAGGAAGGGATTTCTCTAATAGTCTTTGCGAGGACCAGAGACTCATAAGAGTATTGGAATGCCCTACGACTGTCTCTCCAATGTTGGGGGACAGTGGTTGTGCCCTGCGACGTCACTTTTCTGATGGCTCCCAGAAGAGTTGTTGATTCCTCAGTTGGTCCAACTTTCCACCTGCAGTTTAGAATGGAGTGCTGACTTCCAATGTTCTTAACACACCTGACGGGAAACTGGAACTTCTGGTTCAAACCATTTTAGCTGGTGCTTATTCCCCATGTATCCATATAATAAACCAATCACGATGAAACATAACCTGAGCCCAACACACACAGGGCCATTCCCTTTTCTACTCTTTGAAAGTCCTAGTTACCATGGAGATGCCATCGTTCCCCAACAGAGTCTTGGGCTTGAATCACTGAGTGATGTAGCAGCTAAACCTCAGAGGGAGCTAATTAAAGCCATGGAGTTTTCAGACAGAGTTTCATTAATTAGAATATCACCAAAATATTTTGTAAATGCTATTAAAAACTGAAATACCTTAGAAAGCAGCTTTGATTAGTCACAATTACTGTACCTGCTGTCTCTCTCTGGGATTTCCTTAATGGCGATTCTGACTTGGTTGCTCAGATCTCGACCTGCATAAACTATCCCATAAGTGCCTTTTCCTAAAACGACTCTGTCACCATTTTCATCGTATTCATAGTCATACTACAGAAGGACAAAGGGGGAGAGAAGATTGAAACATTAGCTGCAGTCCACATTTTAAACATCAACTTTTTCCAAGAGCATTTTTCCTTATTTTATCAAATGGTTTTAACAAGGGAAACAATAAGATGAGGTTCTAATGAACAGTTTCAAGAACCAAAGAATAAACTAAACACAGAGCATGGTGTGTTCATATTTTCCCAACTGTGACAAACACCGGGCTGGGGTGAGGGGCGCGGAGAGGGACTATGTATTGAAATCCATAAAAGCGCTTCTCCAAAAGCCCACTTGGACTCTTTACCCACTGAATCCTGTTTTTCATTGATTCTGAAGATGAGTATGATTAGCAGCAATGTCTCTCAATAGCTATGACACTGAATTAACAGTTCTTTTGTTTTTCAGCTTTTGGTACCATCAAAGCATTTCATACTCTGCTAGGAGAAGAAAACCACTGAATGGCTTTGAGTAAGAAGAAACTTTGAGGTCTTACTAGCTGACAATAATAAGCAAGGATTATTTGCACTTTACCCCTGTTCCCAATTCCCCAAGACTAAAAAACATTTTAAAAATGAAAAATGGGGACTTCTCTGGCAGTTTGGTGGTTAGAACCCTGTCTGTGCTTCCACTGCAGGGGCCATGGGTTCTATCTCTGGTCTGAGAACTAAGATCCCACATGCCTCGTGGCATGACTAAAAAAAATAGAATAAATAAAAAAAATTTTTTTAATGTAAAATTTTAAAAACTTCTAAAAATTTAAAAAAATTTTAAGAAAGGAAAAACTTCATTTTTGATGCAAAAAAGGAAATATCTACAGCCCTAAACCCCAAGTGGCAAGCATCTCAGTCGGATACGGAAAACAGCATCAAATAAATGAAAGGGGTATAGTGACCTTTAGAACTTCCCAGGTGGCTCAGTGGTAAAGAATCTGCCGGCTAAGCAGAAGACACGGGTTCAATCCCTGGGTTAGAAAGATTCCCCTGGAGAAGGAAATGTCAACCCACTCCAGTATTCTTGCCTGGAGAATCCCATGGACAGAGGAGACTGGCAGGCTACCGTCTATAGGTCACAAAGGAGTGGGAAACAACTTAGCAGCTAAATGACAACAACATGTGACATTTGGTTGACATCTTCTCAGACCTGGAGGCGTCATCCACAAAGGCATCTTTTGTTGTGGACTTAAACTACAGGATTCATAGTCATCAAATGATCAAGCCATGTCTATGTAGAAACCCAATGTAAAACTACAGACCAGCAGGAGAGACCATAAAAACAAGCTCCTTCTTTTGTCTGTAGTTTGCTAGAGTATAAAACTAGCAGCACATAGCTAGGTTCAACTCACAGAAGGGTTTGGGTTAGCCATTTAATGAAAAAAAACCTGATTTCTAACATTCGTATATCAGCAAATTTAATACTAACACACAAAATAATCCAAAAGAAGATAATGATCATGGATTTTGACACTCAACTAACAATATTGCCTTAAAATATATAGAGCTGATAAAATTACAAAGAAAAATATACAATATAAACCATAATAAGTTCTAAATAGAACTCTTAGAAATGAACATATCTAGCAGACAAATTCAAAATAGAGACCCTAATGTCACAAATAACAAGTTTGGTATGGTAAATACAGAGATAGCCCTGTACCCAGCTACAAATTCCTTTCATGTATATATGAAAAATATAAAATAATTAGTCACATATTAGGCCACAAAGAAAATTTCAAAGAATAGCTATGATAAAGACCATGATCTTTGACCACAAGATACTAAAAATAAGACAGCCAAAAACTATATTTGAAAACTGAGCATTGCAATTTAAAATTATCAAGGGATTATAATAAAATAAATGATCGTGGGAATTACAAAGTAGTTGAAAAAGAATGGCAAGGAGAGCATTGCACATCAAAAACTACAAATTCAGAACTATGTAGATAAAAATTTTCATAGTTTTAAAGAATTGCATTTGAAAACAGAAAACTTTTAAATGATCCAGTTAAATGGTCAAGAAAATACAAAAAGAAGAATATATTACTATCCAAACAGAGTAGAAGAGTTTCTGGTTTTGGCAATATGGTAGGCTTTGTACATGAAAATGTTCCCACCAAAAAAACCTAGACAAAATTAAATAGACATACTTTAAATGCCTAGTGTGTGTGCTCAGTCATGCCCAACTCTTTGCTACTCCATGGACTGTAGCCCACCAGGCTCCTCTGTCAATGGGATTTTTCCAGGCAAGAATACTGAAGTGTGTTACCATTTCCTATTCCATTAAATGCCTAGCTGGGCTTATAAAAAAGTAAAGAAGACTTCTAGGAACTAGAAATTAAGAGGAAAAGGGACACTAAAGGGATAATCACAAGAACTGATGACCTTGCAGCCCAAGAGCTGGGGATGAAGTCTTCTGGACTTATAAATCAAGGGCAGAGGCTGGCAAACAGTTTCTGCAAAGGGCCAGATATTGATTATTTTCAGATCTGTGAGCCAAACGATCTCTATGGCAGCAACTCAACCCTGCCACTGTCAGTAGCTCAGTCAACACAGAAGCAAATGGGCATGGTTGTGTTCCAATAAGACTTTATTTACCAAGAGAAGTGGTGGGCTGGTTTTGGTGTATGGGCTACAGTTCATCAATTCCTTATCTGAGACTTTGGTCTTAATGCTCACTGGGGACAGGAAATGAAGTCTTGTGCCTATGGAAGGTGAAGAGATGGAACACACAAATCCAGGGTCCTTGAAGGACTATAATTCGGTGAAAGGGTAGATTAGAAAAAAGTCAGCCCACTGCACTGAGAAACAAAAAGAAAACTATGTCTGTCTTAGATTAAGCTCTGAGTGAACAAAGTCTCCTCTGAATACTTTAAACCACTGGCTGACACTCATGCTGTCTGGAGCTCAAATGGACAGTTGTCATTAATACCCATAATCTGTATCAAGCCTGGAAAATTCCTGGAGTGACAACAGAAACAAAGCAAAACATTTAAAAGGAAGACTCCCTTAACACAGGCTATAAAGGATCCACCAGTGAAATTAAGCTCATAATCCAAAACTTAAAAATATATAACAAAATAATTCACCATCAGTGAGTATCGGTTGATTTGACAAATCAGTTCAGTTCAGTTCAGTCGCTCAGTTGTGTCCGACTCTCTGCGACCCCATGAATCACAGCACTCTCTGTCCATCACCAACTCCCGGAGTCTACCCAAACCCATGTTCATCGAGTCGGTGATGCCATCCAACCATCTCATCCTCTGTCGTCCCCTTCTCCTCCCGCCCCCAATCCTACCCAGCATTAGGGTCTTTTCCAATGAGTCAACCCTTCGCATGAGGTGGCCAAAGTATTGGAGCTTCAGCTTCAACATCAGACACTCCAATGAACACCCAGGATTGATCTCTTTTAGGATGGATTGATTGGATCTCCTTGCAGTCCAAGGGACTCTCAAGAGTCTTCTCCAACACCACAGTTCAAAAGCATCAATTCTGCTGCGCTCAGCTTTCTTCACCGTCCAACTCTCACATCCATACATGACCACTGGAAAAACCATAGCCTTGACTAGACGGACTTTTGTTGGCAAAGTAATGTCTCTGCTTTTAAACATGCTATCTAGGTTGGCCATAACCTTCCTTCCAAGGAGTAAGCGTCTTTTAATTTCATGGCTGCAGTCACCATCAGCAGTGATTCTGGAGCCCAAAAAAGTAAAGTCTGACACTGTTTCCACTGTTTCCCCATCTATTTCCCATGGAGTGATGGGACCAGATGCCATGATCTTAGTTTTCTGAACGTTGAGCTTTAAGCTCACTCTCCTCCTTCACCTTCATCAAGAGGCTCTTTAGGTCTTCTTCACTTTCTGCCATAAGGGTGGTGTCATCCGCATATCTGAGTTATTGATATTTCTCCCAGCAATCTTGATTCCAGCTTGTGTTTCTTCCAGCCCAGCGTTTCTCATGATGTACTCTGCATATAAGTTAAATAAGCAGGGTGACAATATACAGCCTTGATGCACTCCTTTTCCTATTTGGAACCAGTCTGTTGTTCCATGTCCAGTTCGAACTGTTGCTTCCTGACCTGCATACAGGTTTCTCAAGAGACAGGTCAGATGGTCTGGTATTCCCATCTCTTTCAGAATTTTCCACAGTTTATTGTGATCCACACACTCAAAGGCTTTGGCATAGTCAATAAAGCAGAAATAGATGTTTTTCTGGAACTCTCTTGCTTTTTCGATGATCCAGAGGATATTGGCAATTTGATCTCTGGTTCCTCTGCCTTTTCTAAAACCAGCTTGAACATCTGGAAGTTCACGGTTCACGTATTGCTGAAGCCTGGCTTAGAGAATTTTGAGCATTACTTTACTAGCATGTGAGATGAGTGCAATTGTGCGGTAGTTTGAGCATTCTTTGGCATTGCCTTTCTTTGGGATTGGAACGAAAACTGACCTTTTCCAGTCCTGTGGCCACTGCTGAGTTTTCCAAATTTGCTGGCATATTGAGTGCAGCACTTTCACAGCATCACCTTTGAGGATTTGAAATAGCTCAACTGGAATTCCATCACCTCCACTAGCTTCGTTCGTGGTGATGCTTTCTAAGGCCCACTTGACTTCACATTCCAGGATGTCTGGCTCTAGGTGAGTGATCACATCATCGTGATTATCTGGGTCGTGAAGATCTTTTTTGTACAGTTCTTCTGTGTATTCTTGCCCCCTCTTCTTAATATCTTCTGCTTCTGTTAGGTCCATACCTAACAGTATTTGACAAATACCACTCTAAAATAAGTACATTTAACATAAAGATATAAAATAAGAAATCCAGACTATGAGGAAAGGATGAAAAGGGAAAGTGAAAGTGACTCGGTCATGTCCAACTCTTTGGGATCCCATGGACTGTATAGTTCATGGAATTCTCCAGGCCAGAATACTGGAGTGGGTAGCCTTTCTCTTCTCCAGGGAATCTTCCCAACCCAGGGATCAAACCCAGATCTCCCGCATTGCAGGCAGATTCTTTATCAGCTGAGCCACAAGGGAAGCCCAAGAATACTAGAATGGGTAGCCTATCCCATCTCCAGGGGATCTTCCCGAACCAAGAATCTAACTGGGGTCTCCTGCATTGCAGGTGGATTCTTTACCAACTGAGCTATCAGGGAAGCCCTTGAGAAAAGGATAAAGACACTCTAAAAAGGGCCAGACAGACTTGAGACAGACTCAAACCTAACCTCCAGAAATTGAGCCCTAAATAGGAAAAGATAAAAATAAAATTCTCATTCAGATATGATATAGGGAAACTACAAAATATCAAAGGCAAAGAGAGGATGATAAAAGGAAGCAGAGAAATTTTTTTTTAAAAAAAGAACAAATAACCCACAAAGACAGGTAATCTGGTTACTCTGCAAATTCTCTGGGATACACATTCTCAACTTGAGAGACTACCATCACAAAGGATGAGGAAGATGGGGGGCATATTGTTACCAGCTCATTTATTTGGTTCCAAGAGGTTTCCAAGCCTTGATAGAGTCAATCATAGCGTTCTTTGGGGGAACATTATGCCCACTACCATGGCAGGACAAGGTGAACATGGATCTCTCTATCACGGACCCTTCTCTGCTAGAGGAAAGAGGCCAAGCTCTGGAAAAGAGATGTCTACTTTCCCAGTGGCAACACTTTACCCAATGTACATCAGAGAATACTCTTATTCTAGCGATCTAACATATGGCTGAAGATTGTCCTTAGACCAGAGGAGAAAAACAGTTATGTTTACAGGATGAGAGAACAGGAAACAGGGATCATTTAGTAAATCCCCCATGCTGGAAGATACTCCAGCAAAGAGGCAGTACACACAGTCCAAAAATTCTACTTGAAGGAGCCCAAGTCTCTATACCCAACTCCTGGTCCAGACTTTCGCCATGCTCTACCAGGCATGCTGGAAATCTACCAGCCAGGACCCAGGCTGGCAGGAGGGAGGACAGGGACCATCATCAAAGTCCTGTAACTCATCTTGGCCAGCGTGGCCTATCAAAGGGAGGGAAACCTGCCCACTGAACCTCATACTACCACCACTGTACATTATTATAATGCACTGGTGGTGTAGTCGCCAAGTCGTGTCAGACTCTTGGGACCCCATGGACTGTAAGGCTACAGTCCATGCCAGGCTTCTCTGATCATGGATTCTCCAGTCAAGAATACTGGAGTGGATTGCCATTTCCTTCTCCAGGGGATCTTCCTGACCCAGGAATTGAACTTGGGTCTCCCGCATTGCAGGAAGACTCTGAACTGACTGAGCTATGAGGGAAGCCCCTTTTACAATGCGCTATATAATTTTAATTATTATAATTAAAAGAAAAAATATCAGCTTTCAATAACCTACCTCATTTGATGTTCATAATAAGCCTGTGTCATAGCAGGAAAGGTCTATGATTAGCTCCAGTTTACAAATGATCAAAAATATCTTCCACTGAAAATATGTCAAAATGGTGGTTTAAACCTAGCTCATCAGATCCTACCAATGCCGTAGGACAATTTTTTTTACAGTTACCAACATTCAAAAAACTAAGATCATGGCATCCCGTCCTATCACTTCATGGCAAATAGATGGGGGAAAATGGAAACAGTGGCAGATACTATTTTCTTGGGGTCCAAAATCACCGTGGACAGTGATGGCAACCACAAAATTAAAAGACGCTTGCCCCTTGGAAGAAAAGCTATGACAAACTAGACAATGTATTAAAAAGCAGAGACATCACTTTCCCAACAAAGATCCATACAGTCAAAGCTATGGCTTTTTCAGTAGTCATGTATGGAAGTGAGAGTTGGACCATAAAGGCTGAACAATGAAGTATTGATGCTTTTGAATTGTGGTGCTGGAGAAGACTCTTAAGAGTCCCTTGGACAGCAAGGAGATCAAACCAGTCAATCCTAAAGGAAATCAGTCCTGAATATTCATTGGAAAGACTGATGCTGAAGCTCCAATATTTTGGCCACCTGATGTGGAGAGCCAACTCATTGAAAAGACCCTGATGCTGAGAAAGATTGAAGGCAAGAGGAGAAGGGGGTGACAGAGGATGAGATGGTTAGATGGCATCATCGACTCAATGGACATGACTTTGAGTAAACTCGGGGAGATGGTGAAGGACAGGGAAGCCTGGTGTGCTGCAGTCCATGGGTCACAAAGAATCGGACACAACTGAGGGGATGAATAACAATAACGTCAGATTCTAGATTTTCTATTCTTCATACCACCCAATGCTGCAGGAAAATCTTTTTTACAGTATAAGAACTTATAAGACACACCTCAGTTCTGTTTCCAAACACCAGTATTGTAAAGATGTTCCAGCATATTCTTGGTATTCACTGGATACCTATATGTACTCAAGCAGACACAGGGTAGACATCTGCTGGCCATCTTAGACTTCATTCTTCCCTTTCTCCCCAGGTCACACTGACTGCCAAATGCCACCAGGCCGATCCTCACCGCTCTTGCCTCAGATCAGACCCTCCTTGCTTCTGTGTGTGTGTGCATGCTCAATCACGTCAGTTGTGTCCATCTCTTTGCTACACCACAGACTGTAGCCCACCAGGATCCTCTGTCCACGGAAATCTCCAGGCAAGAATACTAGAGTGGGTTGCCATGCCCTCCTCCAGGGGACTTTCCTGACCCAGGGATCAAATCTGTGTCTCTTACATCTTCTGCAGTGGCAGGCAGGTTCTTCATCACTAGCACCACCTAGGAAGCCCCCTTGCTTCTATATTATTCTACAAATCCTCAAAGGGCCTTCCTGCTACCTCCTACCCTTTTACTCTGTTTTCCAACTCACCCTCCAAAAAGTTAGCAGTGAACTTCCCAAAGTCTAAGGTTCCAAAGTTAACTTTCCACATTCATACCACTGCTTCTGCTTTATGTGTCCCTCAACACTTTCAGGATCAAATCCAAACTCCTTAGCCTGGAGTCAATACCCTTTGGAATCTCTTTACTGCCTCTTTGTCCAGCCTGCTATCTCATCAACGTCCTCCAAACATTCTCAGTGAAGTTCCCCAGATCTTTGTGCCTTTACACGTAGGCGTTTTCTACGTCAAGAGTTCTGCCTCATCCTTCAAAATAAGGATGCTTTCTTGAACTGTCCACCTAATCCTCAAAGCTTGGTTAGATTCTGGTCTGATAGGCTTCCAAGGCCTTTTGCCCTCATTTGCGCAGGCATTTTTCAGTCTTCTCTTAGCCCATCTGCATTCCAGTCCCTAATCTGAGATCTTTGAGAACCAGGATTTTATCTTGAATTGGTCTATCCCTAGTCTTAGCCATTTCTGGATTGTAGTAGAGGTTCAGTGAAAATTTGCTTAATCAATCAGACTACAGAAAATTTGATGGGAACCTTTTCTTAGTTTGTTTTTCCACTGTGGAGCCCTAGCCACTGAACCATCAGAGAATTCCCTTGATAACAACCAGGTGCCAAAACAAAACATTTACCATCAGTATCCGTTTATTTTTCATTGAAAGGAGTTTTGCCACAGGAATACTTACTTAGCATAGTGAAGAAAATACAAGCCTCTACGAAACTGCTCAAGGTTTAGTGTCCCTCAGATGCAAAGCATCAAAAGACTGTTCTTTTTTAAAAAGAATATTAAGTATAGAAGTTGCCTCTAACTAGATGGTCATAGTGAAACTCAAAAGGGCTTTCAATAAAACTGAAAACCATTCCAATGCATGATTGCTGCTTGGTTTCTTTTTTCTTTTTTAATTAATTAATTTATCTTGGCTGTGCTAGGTTCGTAGTTGTGGCTCATGGGATCCTTGCAGCAGCGTGCGGGCTTCTGAGTTGTGCCTTGTGAACTCTTATTTGCAGCATGCCAGATCTAGTTCTCCAAACAGGGATTGAACCAGGGCCCCCTGCACTGACAGCGTGGAGCCCTACCAACCGGATCACCACAGAAGTCCCTTTCTTCTTTTTCTTTTTAATCCCTTCTTCTTTTTCTTACAATATAGAGATATAATTTAAAAAGGCAGGCTTGAGAAAACTTCCAAGACCTTTAAGGACACAGAATCATCTCTGTGATGACCAGAAGAAGTAGAAAGAAGTCTCGACCAAAGCCAAAAGTCTGTTAAGTAACGAAAATGGAGAAAAAAAGGCAGGGGCTGGGGGAATCGAGTGTTTTTAAAACTAAGAATAAAATTACACTGCTTATATAGTTTGCATTCTATTTCTATGGCAATGGGTTAACAAACCAGGTGTTGCTAAGGGAGACAACTGCATTTTGAAGCAATGATGAGAATGCTTCTAGAATCAGCCTCTCTTGTTGCCTGCCCAGAACTGTCTAAACTGGCGTGCGTAGGAAGACAATCTTGACAAGGCCAAACACCAAAGTGGTGACTCACTTAGTCCTTGCACTGTCAAGGGACTCACAGGAAAACAGCCACCTTCTAGAAAGCCAGCGCTGTCCCTGGTATTAATTACCTTAGCTGAGTAGTCACCTCAAGGACTCAAGTCGTAGCTTTGCTACTTTTCCAGTTATAATGCCTTAGTAAGATGTGAATGCTAAAAGCATTAATAACTACTAATAGCATTAAGAGAAGAGTAAAAATGTGGTAGGTACAAATATCTATTTCTATAGCTCTCTCCTTTCTCAGATCTTTACTCACATCTTCCCTCCTCAAGGCTTCCTTGTGTAAAATCACATACTTGTTTCACTATAACTTCCTAAATCCTTCCCTGCTTAATTTTTCTCTTTTATGTTGACCATTACTCAAACATAGCATGCATTTTACTTACTTACTGTCAGTCTCCCACTAGAGTGTAAGCTCAGAAGGCAGGGATTTCCTCTATTTTGTTCTCTGCTAGATCCCCAGCACCTGGAAGAGTGTCTTCCTCATAGCAGGTGTCCAATACATATTTGGTGAATGAATTGATGGGATCCACTGGGACCCCCTAATGTGGTATAAAGATTATTTTAAGATGAAAACATCTGAAGAAATAGCTGCAGGAAAAAACCTTATCTAAACATATTTTGCTGACTTAAGCAAAGCCTCTTGAAAACATAGATGCCACAATCCCCTCTCCAGGAGGTTTAGGACCTCTTATACCTGGATGAGAAATTACTAAACAAAACCTTTTCCAAAACTTTCCATACTTTCCACTTGTTTCTCATTAGCTTCCTACCATGTTGCTTCCCCTTGAAGTCCTTCTAAAAACTTTTCTTTAAAAAATTGTTTTACTGCGCCTTTTTTTTTTTCTTGATTTGAGCCATTTTTTAAAGTTTTTATTGAACATGTTACAATATTACTTCTGTTTTATATTTTGGAGTTTTGGCCATGAGGCACATAGGATCTTTGTTCCCTGACCAGGAAGTGAACCCACATCCTTTGCATTAGAAGGTGAAGTCTCAACCACTGGACTGCCAGGGAAGTCCCAAAGACTTTTCCTATTAAGATAAATAAACTTTTAAATCTAGCTATGCAGGAATCACTTCTTTGCATGTTCCCTCATACAGGAATAAACTCTAGTCTTTTCTCCTGTTAATCTTTCTTTTGTCAGTTAATTTGCAGACCTCCAATCACTGAATATAAGTTGATAGAGGAAAAAAGTTTCTTTTTCTTGCAGCGGAACAAATGAACGAGTAACAAACATATTCTTATCATACAACACCATAGTGACAGCTATTCCCAGGCAGTGCAGTAACTGTGGGTGATCAGCTTCAGATCTGGTTGTTGTCATTTAGTCACTAAGTCATGTCCAACTCTTTTGTGACCCCATGGACTGTAGCCAGCCAGCCTCCTCTGTCCATGAGATTTCCCAGGCAAGAATACTGGAGTGGGTAGCCATTTCCTTCTTCAGGGCATATTCCCAACCCAGGGGTTGAACCCGCCTTTCCTGCATTGGCAGGCAGGTTCTTTACCGCTGAACCAGATCTGTACAAAAATAGAAACACAAGGCCAAAGAAAAACAAACCAGTGTGCTACTGGATGACTCTGAATTGATTTAAATGAATTCTAAACCATATTTCACTGTTACTGTTTGTGTGGCAAATCATCAAAAGTAAGAAATGGTAAGGTTGCATCATCCAGCAGATGTTTGAGTGAAAGGAAAACATTTCATTTATCTTACTTGTTCCTAATCCATCACACAGGGGGCAACTTCCTCTCTATGCAGCCTGGAAACTACATAGAAACAGGTTCACAGGGCCAGCTGCTATGATTACTTCAGGCTTGTGGCAATTGTATGCCCATTTTGATAAAACAGTGAGGTACAAATGCATAAAAGAAAAAGGAGCAGGATGGGAAAAGGGAAGGAGAATATATGTATGTTTGGAAGAGGCATGACGAGGAAGACAACATATTTTGTACTGAACACCAAAGGAACTCAGTAATTTGTGGTTTCTTCCAAAAAACTAAAAAAGAGAGAGGGAGAGATGAAGCAAATGGGTGGAGAGTGGCTTGATTGTGGTATTCAGCTTGATTATGGTATTCATTCTTTCATTGACTTCACATTGATTAAACAATCATCAAGCTCATTTCCCAGCATTTACTCTGCTCTCCTCCAATCTATATCCCTTTCCTCCCAGTTTGAGATATTGTTTAAACAACTCTGGTTTTGTCACTCCTCAGCGTCAAACCCTTCTAAGCCTTCTGAATGAACTGCTTGGATGCCTGATCCCTGCAAGACGATGGGGTGAAAAGGGAAAGAGGGCCACAGTCCTGCCTTGGGATGTAAACAGTCCAGTGCAGGCTACTGAATTACAGAGAAATGAAGAGAGTTAGGGCAGAGGTTGGGGCAAAAATGCTGTAAGGGAAGAGAAAAGTGAAAAGTTGTGGTGAAAATGGTTCAAAGTAAAAAGCACCCTTGAGTTGGATCTCAAAAAGTTAGAGTAGAGTCACCAAGTAGGACAAGGCAGAAAAAGCATGTGGAGTTGGGCATCTGCATGCCAAGTCCAGAGGCTGGAACAGCATGGCTGTTTGAATAATGGAGAGGAGTTTGGCACTGCAGGACCGCAGGGTAGAAAGGAAAGGGTAGGTTACAGCCAGAGAGATGAGAACATTGTATGGTGCAGAAATCGTCTTCTAAAAAGAATAGCATCAGAGATTTTTATTTTTTAAAATGCCATTTGCAGTGGCATGGATGGACCTAGAGATTGTCATACTGAGTGAATTAAGTCAGACAGAGATAGACAAATATCATATGCTTATATGTGAAATCTAAATACATGGTACAAATGAGCCTATTTACAAAACAGAAGTTGAGTCACAGATACAGAAAAACTTGGGTGGAACTGACATATACACACTACTATATACAGAATGCTGCTGCTAAGTCGCGTCAGTCATGTCCGACTCTGTGCGACCCCATAGACGGCAGCCCACCAGGCTCCGCCGTCCCTGGGATTCTCCAGGCAAGAATACTGGAGTCGGTTGCCATTTCCTTCTCCAATATACAGAACAGACAACTAATAAGAACCTACTCAATAGCACAGAGAACTCTATTCATTACTCTCTAATGACCCATATGGGAACAGAATCTAAACAAGAGTAGATATATGTGCATGTATAACTGACTTTGCTGTACGGCAGAAACTAACATAACATTGTAAATCAACTATACTCTTATAAAAAAAGAAACTTAAGAAAATAAAAAAGCTTTTTAATTAGGGAAGTCTCAGGATTAAATCTGCCTGCGAGATCTCTCCAGTGATGGCCGGGCCAGTGTTATTGATGGGAGGAGAGATAACAGGCCATATGAGAGACGATGAGGACCTGAGATGGAGGAGTGATAGATGGAATGAAGGGGCTGGAAGAAACACTGGCTGGGAGACTGGAGCAGAGATTCTCTGAGGTATCTGGCTTGGGTAACTGTGTAGATGCCCTTGCTCTTAGTACAGACATGAAAGGCTGAGACAACAAAAACAGGGACCACAGATGATAAGTGTTCAAACCCTTACAGTTGACTGTAATCAATTGTTCAATGAGTTCAGTGTAAATTTATTAATATAATAAATTCTTTAAGCCATGGGTTCATAACTCTTCCATTTCAAAGATAGCCCTGAATCAAAACCATGGCCTTGAATCAAAAGAAGCTGTTTCTCTTTCTGTTTAAAAACAGACAAGTCCTCTGAAAGTGGTATTGAGCTATATTTAAGAAACCTTGTGCAGTTTGTACTAATCTTGAAATTTTTTTAAAATGTGAGCTAGGAAAGGACATGTAAGATCTTCTTGTTCAACTCTCATTTAAGGAATGATATCATCTTAATCCAGCAGGAGTAAGACTTATGTCCAAAGTTATAAAACTGGTTATTGGCAAAGTGAGAGCCAAAACCCAAAGCCCCTGACCCCAGCACAGGGACCTTACTAGAGTTGAGTCAGGTATGATCAATTGGAAGAAGGGTCTGACCATGACCCAAACAAGGCTGAATCCCTCCCACAACTGTACTGCTTCAAAGAAACAGCATTCAAAATCAGAAAGAAAAGCAAATCTTAACTTGGACTTCAGGTAAGTTTTTCAAACACCAGGAAGTCTAAGGTTTAGTTCAAACTTGTGGTTTATGGAACCACATTCATAGCTAATGTCTGCCAAATGCTGACACTACCCCATGAAAAGTTAAAAAACATTTAAAAAGCACGTCTGATCTTTCTAACATTTTAATTTTGTTTTGGGCCAATTTGAATTCTATCTCAAATGGAGGTGAAGATCAGAAAATAATTATTCTATGTACAAAATCTTAAACACCAAAGTAATCCTTCTCACTTATACTGTAAAGAATAGGAAGAGGGGAATTATTTTCATTATGTCATTCACAACCTGAAGTTTGAGTTCAGTTTGCAGTAATGAAATTAAGGAACAAATTTTAATCATATATTTAGAATACTAAAAACCTGATGTTACGGCACTAGTTGTAAAGAACCCACCTGCCAATGCAGGAGACAATCCTGGGTCCGAAAGATTCCCTGGATGAGGGCATGGCAACCCACTCCAGTATTCTTGCCTGGAGAAACCCATGGACAGAAGAGCCTGCAGGGCTATAGTCCATGGGGACACAAAGAATTGGGACACAACTTAAGGGACTTAGCACATGCACACACAATGTTAGTCATGAATATTGAAGATATCTAAGAAATGTGATTAAGGGTATAATGGAGTTATCATAAGTTATGCAAAAATATAAGTTAAGGTTATTTAGTAACTCATATTGTATAGGTGCTCTGGCCAGGAAGGGACTGGGAGGGCCAAGAAGGGACTGGGAGAGCCAAGATGGGCATCATCATCTTCACAGCCCAGAACATCACTGTATCCATTCATTCATGTCACGCTACCAGAACACCCAAGACTACAGCATCAGCAATGTCACTAGTTGTAGCAATAATAGCAAACTAAGCCAAAACACTTAAAACAAGTATGCTTGAATTCACTGTATAGACTATACAATCCACTGGGAATACTGCAGAAGCCATTCTATGTCAGAGATTTTAAATTATTCTGATAGAGCACAAATGACGTATAAGAAGTATAAGAGTGTTTTTCTAACATTAAAAGAATAGTGTCCCTGCACTTTCTTGAAAAGGCCTCCCAGCTAGCTCAGTGGTAAAGAATCCATCCATCTGCCAGTGTAGGAGACTTGGGTTCGACCCCTGAATCAGGAAGATGCCCTGGAGGAGGAAATGGCAACTCACTCCAGTATTCTTGTTGGGAAAATCCCATGGACAGAGGAGCCTGGCGGGCTACAGTCTATGGGGTTGCAAAGAGTTAGACATTACTGAGCAACTGAGCATGCATACACTTTCTTGAGAAGAGTGGCTTAGGAACACTTCGATAAATCAGAGAGCTCTATGGTATGAGTTGTTTTTTGTGAGGTCAGCAGACCTACTAAAACCCCTGGACATTCCTAGGAAGAAAAACAATGTTTCCCTCCTTATCTGGCTGGTGAGTGTTCTCAGCGCTTGCAGAACTGTCTGATCAGGAAGGGTATCTCACAGAGCCCACCCCATTGATTACCACTGCATACAGATCGGGAGATCCTGACCCTGGGTCTTCTTGACAGCTCTCTGAAAAGCAATCTACCTATCCCTCTAACAGTATAGGAGACCTAGTCTTAGAAAAATTAGCTAGTGTAATTCACCACAAATTCTAAGGGAAATCAAGCCATGTTATGCTGTGACTATAGTTAAAGGAGTTTCTAGAGCAGAGTCTCTGAACTGATGATTCAATCAGTTTATGAAGACTAAGCTTGCCCAACCTGGCTATCATAGTCTGGCTAAGCTATGTACATTTATCATAAGATGGATTGTTTTTCAAAGAAGGATAATAAAGAACAGATATCATCCATCCATGGATGGATTCTTTATCACTGAGCTAGCTGGGAGGCCTTTTCAAGAAAGTGCAGGGACACTATTCTTTTAATGTTAGAAAAACACTCTTATACTTCTTATACGTCATTCGTGTTCTATCAGAATAATTTAAAATCTCTGACATAGAATGGCTTCTGCAGTATTCCCAGTGGATTGTATAGTCTATACAGTGAATTCAAGCATACTTGTTTTAAGTGTTTTGGCTTAGTTTGCTATTATTGCTACAACTAGTGACATTGCTGATATGTTTTTTTTTTAAACTCAGCAATTTGTGATATTGTAAAACAACTTTAGGGGTTTTTCAATCTATCCACTTCATAATTTACAATTAATGGAACTGTTTCATTTTCATTGTTAACTTTTACCCTAGAACTTGCTATGTATGTATCAAGTAATGCTAAATTTAACCCAAATAAAAATAGAGATAATGAAGTACAGTCAAAAGAGCGCTGATGTGGAAGTCAAGATATTTAGTTTCTAACATAATCACTTAAATAAGAAAATATAACATTGAAAAATATTAAGCATAACAAAGTACTGTCTATTACTTCTGTAGACAGCAAGCTAGTACATGGGAAAGATTTTTTTTTTCCAAAGTAGCTCTATCATCTTTTTACTTAAATGAAAAAGCCTTAGGCTTATTCAGGAATAACAAAGCTATACTACTGCCAGGGTTTCCTAGGTGGTGCTAGTGGTAAAGAATCCGCCTGCCAATGGGAGACATAAGGATAGAGGTTCGATCCCTGGGTTGGGAAGATCCCTTGGAGGAGGGTATGGCAACCCACTCCAGTATTCTTGTCTGGAGAATCCCACGGAAAGAGGAGCCAGGTGGCTACATTCCATATGAGGTCACAAAGGGTCAGACATGACTGAAACAGTTTAGCATACACACACATGCATATAACTGCTAAAGAATTACAGAATTTAATTATACACATAACTAACAATTGGTTATTATATTTAAATTTCCTTCGATTGTTACCCTACCACTATGCTTATAAAACTTACATACACTTCTAGTATACAAGATGACATTATCAAGGTGATCTAAAACATAAGTATACCAATCAGGCTGGTGCTGTAGTTCAATTCCACTTTAACATTAGAAATGTAAATTTCAATATTGCTTGAATTTAGAATTCTCTCCCAAGTCATAAAATGGGAAGGGCTTGGAGAAAACAGAGGCCCATGCCATGCCTGGAGAAGTATCACCTTTCAGTTACTGAAGATGTCCCAGTGAGAGAGTCAGCACTCTTGAACCTCCCCAGTACTGGTCCTCACTGTGGTAGAACACTCTTCTACATACGGTAGACAGACAGGATGGAGAAAATGGACACAGTTGAAAAATAGGTGTCTGCAGTGTACTATATTCAGGGGGCACAAGGAAAAGGTGATTGAAAGGAATAGCATCAGGGTGAGTGAATTCACCTCCTCTCTTTATTCTGTTTATCTGCCATTTTTTCAGGTTCTCCGTGTAAGCATACGAATGAGGGCTGCAAATGGTGCTGTCATTCAGAATTTTCACGGAATTTTGCTGGTCTGAATTGCAGCATATCTCAGAGGAGAAGAAAAACGTGCAAGGGCACTGTGACCCGTGCATTGAGGGTTATCAACACCCTCAGAGATAAAAGCATAGTTACTCTCTATAAATAAGATAAAAAAAACATGGTATTCCTAAGAGTTCTCTGATGTTTGCTTTCAGCCCTTTTTAACCAAAGGAATTCTCAAAGCTGTTTTTAACATTAAGGAACAGCTTATAGACTCTAGACTCTATAGACTCTAGACCCTCTACTCCTCACCACTACTCACGTAACATGCCTACTCTCTCTCTTTCTCTCTCTCTCTCACACACACACCTCTCCTTCAGTAAAACTTTAAATAGTTCACTTAAAAAAATTAGCCACAAGAGAAATTTTGTAAAAATTACCTCCAGGGAGTCACTTTCACAATCTCCTTCCTCCGTGTTTCTCCCCTTCTCTTCAGTAATGGTGTTCACCATTTCAAAAAACCTACAAAGAAAATGGGTATATAGTCACTCATAATAGCTAACATATTAAATATATGCAAGCACGTTTTAAAGTGACTTGAGAGCAAAATCTGGCACCTAGAGGAGTCAGGCAATAAAGTATGAGCATCAGTGCGAAAAATAAGGTTTTCCAAAAAGAAAACACAGGTTGGTATAATTTGACAGAAATTTCAGACAATGTCTAACACTTCAGATAATAGTAACATGATACATTACACAATCAAATGGTAAGGCTAGACAAGGACAGAGAAATGTAAAGAATGTGGACTTGTGTATAAGACCAAGATTGGGAGTATCTACACGGTTTGGGACAAACTCCTCCACCTCTCTGAGACTCATTCTTTAACTATAAGCGGGGAATACATGAAGATGACTTGTAAAGTTCTCAAGGCAGGGCACTCCTCATTCAATATTAACTATTATTGTCTTGCTGCTATTAATATTATTATTTTAAATGGGACATAACAGAAACGTCCATCTTCTGTAGTGTCTCTAGCTCCTGAGCTGACTCTCTGACCCAGTGTTGGCCACTACATTTGATCTCAGTTCCTGAAACTTCTGCCTGAGCACCTCAGTATCCATGTGGGGTCCCCTGTACACGGTCTGCAAAATACTGATGTGAACCAGGAATGGCTATCTTTTACATTTGTGACAGAAGCCACCTCTCTTTTGGTGATAAACATTTTCTTCACTAACTGTTCTTGTAAAGTTTTGTTTTGTTTTGTTTTCTGGAGATCATTGCAGAGCTTAAAAAAAAAATATGGCAAGAAACAGATTTTCCCTCTGCGCACTAGCTGAGTCTGTCCCTCCAGAGGGGATGCTAATGGTTTCTAGTCCAGACGTGGAGTAAGGGAGGCACTTTGAACAGGGGCTGATGATCTTATGGGTAGGTCATGCTGTGCACAGTCAGCTCAAGAAAAGAACAGGTTACTATGTGGCAAGAAAAGCTTCCTACCACAACTCAGAACTTTTCTGTTATCTCTATACCTATGAAAGCATAGAAAATAAATATACTGGCCTCTGCCCCAGGTCCTGGGCACAGAGATCCTAAAATCCTTGTAATTTTCTGAGTGATAAGAATACGAGGAACATCTTGTATTCTAATATTTGTCTTAGACATCATCCCTGATACAGGGCTCCTAAAACCTTCATAAGTTCCTAAGTGATAGAGAACCACGAGAATCTTTTGTTCTAATGCGGCGATTCTAGGCGGGCTTCTGGATGACTCCTGGATGGGAACTGATCACCAGAAATACCAAAACATGATTAAAAGCCTGGAATTTTCAATCTTACCTCCCATCCTTCAGAGATGGGAGAGAGGCTGGAAGTGGAGTTATTACCTGTTCACGCCTACTTGAGGAATGGGGCTTCCCAGGCGGTTCAGTGGTAAAGAATCTGCTTGTCAATGAAGGAGATGCAGGAGAGACGGGTTTGACCCCTAGGTGGGGAAGATGCCCTGGAGGAAAGGGCAACCCACTCCAGCATTCTTATCTGGAAAATCCCATGGACAGAGGAGCCTGGAAGGCTACAGTCTATGAGGTCGCAATGAGTTGGACACGACTGAGCAACTGACCACACACACACACACACACACACGCATGTGAGGAAGCGTCCACAAAATACCAATAGTAAGGGATTCAGAGAGCTTCCAGGTTGGTGCAAACATTCACATAGGGAGCGTGATTAACCCCAACTCCACAGGAACAGAAGCTCCTGCACTCAGGACCCTCCCAGACCTCAGCTTACATATCACTTCATCTGGCTGCTCATCTGTATTATGTCCTTTAATGATCTGGTAAACGTTAAGTGTTCTCCTGAGTTCTGTGAGCCTCTCGAGCAAATTTATCAAACCCAAGAAGGGTGTCACCAGGACCTCTGAGCTATAACTGGTTTGTCTAAAACACAGGTGATAACCTGGGCTTGCAACTGGCACCTGAAGTCGAGGGAGGAAACAGTCTTATGGGACTGAGCCCTTAGCCTCGGGACCTCACTCCGCCTCCAGGTAGACTGAGTCCAAGCGCAGGTGTCACAAAGAATTGTTGCGGGGGAGAATCTCCACACATTTGGGGACAAGAAGTATCAGAAATGAGGTGTTTTGTGAGGAACAAAGGAGACACACAGAAAAGAAACACAGTAGGGAAGACCTGGGGTTTTCCCTACATAGGAAGGAAAAAGATTTTTTTATATAGTGCTCTTTTTTTTAATCCATCCATCCAACAAATACTCATCAAGTGTCTCATGGAATAAAACACTGTTCTGGCCTTTGGAAATATGACAATGAGCAAAATAGGTAATGTCCGTTTTGTTTTGTTTTTTAATACATGCACTGAAGGAGAAAGGACTCAGTGTCCAAAAGAACAGCACCCAGGGACCCTATTTAATGAATTAATTTTACATTCTGGCTGTGCAGCATGTGGGATCGTAGTTCCCTGATCAGGGGTCAAACTCACACCCACTATGGTGGAAGTGCAGGGTCTTAACCACTGGACCACCAAGGAGGTCCCCTACCATGTCTATTTCGGCGTTGGGAGCCTCTCTCTGGAGTTTGCTTGTGACGCTAAGTTCGTCACTCTTCCTTCCTCTATACATACATTTCTTGGAGGTTAATGATATGGAAAAAAAAAGATCCCAAACCTGATCAGAATGACAGTATGCTCTGATGAAGATCACATATCTTGATGAGTTGAAGACACGAGTAAATTTAACCAAAAGGAAGAAGAACATGAAAGACCTAAACAAATTCTAAAGATCTGGGGTAAAGATTTCCATCAGCTACTCACACAAAATTTTCTAACATGAACATTCTAAGTACAAAATAACACTCCTAGTGGGATGGGAGCACAGGTAATTTTTAGATGCTAGGATTCTGTAGTTGCATGTGCCTCGTTCAAATCCCAAATTTTATGCTTTTTGGCTATATATGATTATAGGCTAAACTCTCCAGTTCGGCTCAGTTGCTCAGTCATATTTGACTCTTTGTAACCCCATGGACTGCAGCACGCCAGGCTTCCCTGTCCATCACCAACTCCTGGAGCTTGCTCAAATATATGTCCATCAGGTCAGTGATGCCATCCACCCATCTCATTCTCTGTCGTCCCCTTCATCTCCTGCCTTCAATCTTTCCCAGCATCAGGGTCTTTTCTAATGAGTCAGCTCTTTGAATCAGGTGGCCAAATTACTGGAGCTTCATCTTCAGCATCAGTCCTTCCAATGAATATTCAGGACTGGTTTCCTTTAGGATTGACTGGTTTGATCTCCTTGCAGTCCAAGAGATTCTCAACAGTCTTCTCTAACACCACAGTTCAAAAGCATAAACTCTCTAAGACTCTACTTTTTTCTTTAACTCTTTTCAACAAAACTATTAATATTACCTACCTTAAAAAGTTTATTTGAAGATTAAAATAGATATAGGCCTATAAGATTTATATAGTACTCCATAAATCTTAGCTATAATTATCATTGAAATAAATGAATAGCCTTGAGAATTCAAGTGTAAGTAGAAAAGTTGACCACACATGTGCTAGGAATTCTTTCTTATTTCCAAGTCTTTTTTACTATATATTTTACAATAGTAAAGATAAAACTTTAACTAAGAATCATAAATTAAGCATACATATTTTTGGTACCAAGATAAAAAGATTGAGTGTATATTGTAACTAGTATATCAACCACTTGTAATGGGATCAAATAGTGATTATTTGAATCAGAACAATCCCCAACAAAATTTTAAGTCCAAGCTGGCTTTTACTGCACTTTGGTGTCCCAACTGTAACTCACTTTTGCTTGTTGTTGTTTAGTTGCTAAGTTGTATCCAGCTCTTTGGGAAGCCATGTACTGTAGCCAGTCAGGCTCCTCTGTCCATGAGATTTCCCAAGCAAGGATACTGGAGTGGGTTGCCATTTCCCTCTCTGGGGCATCTTCCTGACCCAGGTATCAAACCCACATCTCCTGCTTGCCAGGTGGATCCTGTACTGCTGAGCCACCTTGGAAGACCCACTCATTTCTACAGATCCCCACAATTACAGACCGGGAAGAACTCAGTTGTTAGCCCAAGAGAAATACACCCAGGGAGGTTAACACAAACATACAAAGCAGTTCATGGATTTTTGGATTATCTTTTAGTGGTGTAAATTAGATCACTGGTTTTTAACTCAATTTGTTCCTCCACCTAAAAATCCAATATAATTAGTCCAGGGTACAGTTCAAGCACCTTCTAGAGCCCACCAGTTGACTCTAATATGAACCAGAGTTAGGAGTCACTGTTGTAGATAATGGTGAGAATTTCATTCAAGAATGAAAATTTTGGTAATCATAGAATACATGAGCTCTTTAAAAATGAGACCTAAGACTTGGCAATTAACTGGTAAATTTGGTACAAGTTTTGTCTGTGGAAAAGTAAGTTATGACTAAGAAAAAGGTTGATTTATTAAAAAGAGGTCCCAAATTTCTCAGTTAAACAAGCCATATAATTATAAAATACCAACCCAAATGAAATATTTATATAAGCACATGGCCATGAATTCTCTACAGGAGCTACATGTTCATTCACTAATTAAAAATAATGATCAGGTAAGAACAGTCTTTTTCACGCATCAACAATGACTAATACGTACTTTTTACAGTGAAGTTCTGTACAGAAATAGATTTGGAAATCGTCAGAATTGTGAAGCACATATAGAAAACAGCATCGTTCTTCAAATTTAGAAATACTGAAACAAACAAAAGAGAATTATTCACAGTAATCTCAATGCCTTCCATGAATTGTGGTGAAAAAGGAATGCTTTTTATATTCAGGCCCACGTATGATATCAATGCTCTTTATACCAAAATGCTATAAATAGCACTTCAAAAGTGACATTCTCTGCACCACAGTACTAAAATTATTTAATATTCTGAGAACTGTCTTCCTACTTGTATCTACAGATAAGGCTGCTCAGGGTGTTGCAGGCACATAACCTACATGTCCTACAACTTAGTGTGGGGAACAGGTCTTGCCTGTTGTAGCACTAAATTGTGCACTGGGAAGGAAAGCACACATATCAACTGGCTTATGGACCCTGATGATTCTGGTTCTATAAGATGTGTCGAACAATAAAATTCTTCCAAAGTCAGGAAGGCAATGTGTGGAGGCAGTAAAAGCAGCTCATTATTGTAGAGGAGTGAAGAAATATGAAATAGCACTTGGTTTGGACTCAGCAAGTTGTTTAGTTTACAGTCAGGCCATGCTCCTTTACGCCAAGGGTTGGCAAATATTTTCTGTAATGAGCCAGTTTGCAGGGCAAACTACTCAGTTTTGCTGTTGGAGCAGCCTTAGGCAATACACAATGAATGAATATGGCTGAGTTTCAATAAAACTTTATTTACAAAAACAGGCAGCAGGCCATATTTGGTCTGTAGGCTATTGTTCTCCAATCCCTATTTTATGCCTTTGCATCTGCTGTTCCTTCCATTTGGAATGCACATCATTTTTCACTTCTTGCAGCAATTCTATTCATCATTTAAGGCCCAGCTTAGACCTTAGTCCATCTCACTTCACTGCTTCTCCCTGAAACAGAAAGATTTCCTCTTGTCTCTCCAGTCTTTGAACATACTTCTGCTAATTTCACACTGTACTGTCATTAGTTATTAAATGTCTATTGCCCTGCTGGGTTGTGAGTGCTTCAAGGGAAGAGTTCAGGTCTTAGTCATTTTCATATCCTTAGCAGAACAGGACTCAACATTTGACAAATAGCTGGTGTTCAATAAATGCCAAATGAGCTGATGCAAGATAAACTGCTGACAGGTGGATTTTTTTCTATAGTTTGTCTTCTATTTATAGAGGAGGAGGCCAAGAAAAGTTCGATCTCTTTGAAGTCACACAGGAACTCAAGTTTCTCAACACACAAATTGGCAGTAGCCACAAATAATCATTCCATGTTGATATCGTCAGTCACAACAAAGGCTGTGGAGTGATGCCATACCTCATTAGAGAAAATTAACTCACTGGAAAATAAATATTACAAAGAGAAATTTATATTTACCATACTTTCCTAGATGGATGGCTTAAAAAAGGCAGCAATAAACAGTGTCTTGCTAATTACTGGTCTTAAAAATTAAATATTAGGAGAGTAATGCTTTATCTGAGAAGGCATGGACTGGAAAGATATATAATGAGTCAGTCTGGCCTGTTTCTGTTCACATCATTCACAAGGTAACAGGTGGTTTTGCCAGGCAAACTCCAATTATCAGTGACTCAGACAACTCCACCAGTTCATGCTCCGACAAAACCAATTATCATTATGCCAAAAGCAACAAAGTGTTGCATAACTGGTCTGCAGGAATCTGGCTTTTCTCATTTTTATTTATACAGGACCAACAGAAGTAAATACAACTAATTTGGTTTGAAATGGGCAAGAGTTGGTTTCTCATAAACTTCTGTAAACACTTAACCAGGGGCTCTTGACTCTGAAAAAGTCTCATTTCTAAATGCCAGGCATGGGCATTATGATGGCAATGTCCAAACTGAAGGAAGTCACTGTAACCTCAAGAACATGTGATGAACAGAGATCTCAGGAGAAGTCATTAAAAAATGAATTCCCATAATCTCACCATGTTAGTATTAGCTAGAGGAACCAATCCAGTAGATGGTACATGTGTTTTCAATACATCTAAAGAGAGAGTAGTTCCTGCTATACCAAAAAACCCCAGAAAAATCATCCTCTAACATAAACCATCAGCTCCCCCAGCTGGAGAGGACCTCCAACAGCTCGCTTCTATCCTTACCTTGATTCCGGTCCACAATCACATTTATCTCTCAGTCACCGTATTTTAAGTAAGTGACAAGTACAGAGTCCATGAAGCTTTTGTTGCAAATCTTTTTGTAACGAAGATAGTGAGTCTGAAGAAGGCTGAGCATTTTCATCAACAGGAGGGTGCTTGAAGTTCTTTGCATTTTTAAATCATGACTATAAGTCCTATCCAAGACATTCAGGCTCTAGAAAAATGTTTTCAAAGTATACAAAACCAAGGAGACTTACCTCACACCCCTGATAGAAGAAGCACTAAAATTCCACTCATGTATACCTTTCTAGAAAACAAGGGAAGAACAACAACAACAAAGTTTGAGTCATCCAAATGGAAATAACATAACAGTAATTTAATTGTTAATAATATACTCAGAGTAATTTTTCCTAGCCCATAATTCTGCAAGGACAAATCATCTAGATGGAAACTGTAGTTCATTCTCAAGCCACAAGGGTGATGTTTATTGTACTTAACAATTTCTGTACTCCAATAAAACAGCTTCCAAGAGAATCTAGGAGAATTAGTATCATTAAATTCTAAAACTTGATTTTTATCAGATTAACCTATTAACTGTTGTGCCTTTACTATTTAGAGTAAAAAACCCCTGATCAAAGTAATTTAATTACTACAGTTGAGTGATATTTCTTTTCTGAGAAAGAAAAATATGAATTTGAACAAAATCTCTGCAAGGTTTTAAAGATAATTACTTCTGAATTATCTTTAGTTATACTTTCTAACTAAAATAGTGCTTTTATTTCATCAGAAAATAGTACAACAAGTAGTATGTGTATGTGTGTGCTTAGTTGCTCGGTCACGTCTGACTCTGCAGCCCCATGGACTTAGCCCGGCAGGCCTCTCTGTCCATGGAATTCTCTAGGCCAGAACAGTGGAGTGGGTAGCCATGCCTTCCTCCAGGGGATCTTCCCAACCCAGGAATCGAACCCAGGTCTCCCACATTGCAGGCGGGTTCTTTACAGTCTGAACCACCAGGAAAGCCCATGTATGTGTAAAGACACATGTCTACAGTGTCCATTGTTGCTATAAAGTGTGACCTAATTTATGCAAAATTCAATATGCTAATAAAGTTTGAACATAAGAAATTTGATGACCATTTGATAAGCATGAATGATTTGCAGGGCCAAGATGAAAATTAAATGTGGGAATTTATTTCTTGAGTTTATTACTAAAGCTGAGTTAAAATAAGTATTAAATTCATATGTATCAAAATTACATAAATGACAAGATAGATGGCATTCCCTATAAAAATATAAAAATATTTTTTATTCCCTATAAAAATATTATTGTCAACAATATAGAAGTAACAACATAAATATTTTTATGGAAATAAAGCAGTTGATATATGTGTCTAAATTTATCAAGTACTGTATTGTAGTCAATTCTGATTGCAGTTCAATTCTGTAAATGTAAAAGAACCACAGAAACAAGCTCTTATCCACCCACTTAAAATACTGCCGGAGGCTGAGGTCTTGGCTGGGCTAGTGAAGTGAGTAACGAAGCCTGAGACTCTGGGGTGGTCCAGAACTTTCCTTTGGGCCAACGCAACTCGAAGAGCCACAATTTATCTCCACAACACCTAGTCCTCTGCTAGGATCATGCATCTTAAAAACAGATCCTCTCAAACTCAGAGCTGATTTACTAAAAAACTACTTTCAGTGCACATCAGTCAGGTAATGGGGATGTGACCTGAGTTAACACAGAGCAAATGTTGCTGTATGTGAGGCTCAGAGAGGGAGGAGACCACAGAAAGGTACTCCTGGAACTCAGCTTTCTCAACCAGTACAGAGGGACTTAAATTAAAATAGCAGCCTGTAGCTTCAGCTGGTAATTTGGAAAGTGGCTTCTAAATCCTGTTGGCCTCAGGTGACCTTCTAAAAATATGTGAGCCAAGAGCTGCAGCTGCTACCTGCACACTCCTTGCACACAATGCAGCCTTATCCTCAGAGCCTGCAACTGAGCTGCTTTCTAAGGCCAAGCCCCGGATCACGAGGCGGGCGCTCAGTGAGGAGCCGGCTGAGCAGAGTGTCAACCTGCGATGGAACACAGCGACTGACGAACACCGACCAGACAGCTCTGGTAAAATCTATGGTCCATCAGCCTCGTTCTGGGAGCAGCCAAAGAGAGATTTCCCAGATTGCCCGGGCTGGTTTTGTAGGAAAGAAGTAGAGCATTTCCAGAATCTTAGGTTCCTGGAAGGCTGTGAGTGCTGCCAGGGAATGTTCCATTTCAGTGGTGCAAAGCCCAGGGCCCGAGATGCGAGCAATGTGGGATGAGGAGTCCTCTGTCCTCACCTCCCTTGCTACCGGGACTCACCACACAGAGGCGCTGGTGAGCCATAAAGCCAACAGGTAAGGTAAATGTTTCCTGGCTCCTCTGAAAGTCTGGGGAAAAGGGCAGAGCAGAGGCAGTGCTGGAGTGATAATTAATTCCCCAAAGCCCCAAACCAACACTCAACCTACTCTGCACAAGCACCATTTTCTTGGAAATGGTTAGCCTCAGATCCTGTGCCCCAACTAGGGCAAGAATGAAGACAAAGTGTTAATACTGAGCTAACATGGCAGCTTCCCTGGTGGATCAGCTGGTAAAGAATCCACCTGCAGTGTGGAAGACCTGGGTTCGATCCCTGGGTTCGATCCCTGGGTTGGGAAGATCCCCTGGAGAAGGGTAAGGCTACTCACCCCAGTATTCTGGCCTGGAGAACTCCATGGACTGTATAGTCCATGGGGTCGCAAAGATCGGACACAACTGAGTGACTTTTTTCTTTTTTTAACATGGCAGCAATTCTACTATGGCAGACTGTTGGTTCCCCAGGTGACAGCCATTCCTTTCCGTCTTTGCTAAGAAAAAGGGCTTGTTGGTCAGGTGCAGGTGGCAGTGTTTAGAGATGGTGAAACAGATTCCCTAAATTAGCCATGGTAAACCCATTTCCCCTGCTGATGACTGGCTTAGGCATGGGCACATGATGCAACTTTTGGTCCCAGGGAAAGGCCCTGACCTCCTTTGCATGCTGTCTGTATGGAGTGATGCTTGGTGCTGCTATTTAAGACCATGAGAGAAAAATCAAGAGCACATAGAGAAGCCAACCAGAAATCTAACACTGCTAAGCCACTGAAAGTAGCCCCCAATAATCCACCTCAGAAGTTCTTGTAATGTGAGACAATGTTTCCTTATTATTTAAGCCATTTTTAGTTGGGAGTTTTGTAGTCAAAAACTTCCCTGATGGGTGAGAGCATCATATTATCAAAATCTAGAACCTAGGGTAAATACATCCCCTAATAAGTTTCCTGGGTCTCCTCTGAGTGGCCACTGGTTGGAGCTGGACTGAGGGAAGTGGGGTGACACTTAGTTCTCCACTGGGACCCTGCACCAGATAGACCGGCAGTGCTTAGCTTCAAATTTCAAAGGACGGGAATTCTAAATAACAATGATTTAAAATATCTTGCAAATAACTTCTCTCTTCCACAATGTAGGTTTTTCTTTCATATACACATGTAGACTTTCTTCAAGCACTAACTTTTTAAAGCAGCAACCAGGGAGAACTGTTAAAAGACTGGGACTTCAATTAATTTCCCCTGACCACAGAGTCCCTGAACTCTTAGGACTTGGTATAATGATCTTAAAGTTTTGAAAGTAGCAATATAAAGTATACACTAGCTCATATACCTACTCACTCCACATTTTAGAATGCAAATACTGGGAGAGGGAGTAAAGGAATAAATATAATCAACAAAAAGCAACACTATGTTGTTCAACTTTTAGAAGGAAAAATTTAAACATTTTATGACACCCTTCCAAGAAAAATCTACTTCCTATTTAACATTAAGACCTATTAAAACTGTTGCTTATCTGTTATTTAATTATAGTTATTACAGTTGCTTAAAACTAGTAAAATAATAACGAAGTAATCTTCATTGCTTATCCTCATTCCAATTGTATCACTTCTATTTAAAACAATAGAGAAAATGGCAGTAGTAATGAATACACTATGGATAGAACTAGGGATAATGAATACACACACTTATGGATAGAACAACAAATAAATTGACATTCAATTTAAAATGGAAACAGATCAATTTTTTAAAAGTTTAAATTTTTAACAAAGGACATTTTTAACACTGAAGGTAATAAGCAGTGGAGACAAGGCAAATGTAATATTTCTTAATCAAAAGATAGTAAAAATGGAAGCAGGACTATTCACAGCCTACATCTATAACTATTTAAGGCACTGATTTATATCCTAATATATTTATTTCTTAGCATAACATAAAAAGTGTCTCTACAGTTGTCACAAACATAAAAGAATCAACTCAAGGCTAACTGTATTGAACACAGAACCTCCAGAAAAAGAAAAATAGTGACAACTGGAAATAGTATTCATTTTTCAAAAATTCCTGGCTTACTTTCTGTTCTTTTTCTGTCTTCCAAATAACTTCTGGCTCTCTACTCATTCTTTGGGACTTGCTAATCACTCATTCCTTTAGCCCCGGTCTGTTCTAAGTGTCCTTGGATAACCCTGCTCTTTCTAATCAAGCTTTTGAAAATCTCCTCTCCCAGATAAAAATTTTCATGTCTCTAACCGCTTAGATTTTGTAGTTTCAACTGGATGACTACTCTACTTCTGCTTATGAGAACATGTATGCATTTACTTTAAAACAATGTAAAGAAAACACTTTACATTGCTTGTAAGGGATTCGCCTGCAATGCAGGAGTTCAGTTCAGTTCAGTCGCTCAGTCGTGTCTGACTCTTTGCGACCCCATGGGCTGCAGCACGCCAGGCTTCCCTGTCCATTGCCAACTCCGGGAGTTTACTCAAATTCATGTCCATTGAGTTGGTAATGGAGACCTGGGTTCAATCCCTGGGTTGGGAATATCCCCTGGAGGAGGGCACAGCAACCCACGCCAGTATTCTTGCCTGGAGAATCTTCATAGACAGAGAAGCCTGATGGGCTCCAGTACATGGGGGTTGCAAAGAGGACACAAATGAGCAACTAAGCACAGCACAAAGAAAACACTGTACTTTATAAAAACAAGGTTAATAAGATGTATATAGATAGTTACATTAGTTATGATCAATTTCATCATGATGGCATGACTCCAAGTGGAGTACAGATTGGAGGTTCCAAGGATCCCTTCCTTGGGTTCAATTAATTTTCTAGAGCAGCTCATAGAACTCAGAGAAACATTTTACTTACTAGATTACCAGCTTATTATACATGAATATGATTAAGGAACAGTCAGATGGAAGAGATGCACAGGGCAAGGTGTGGAGAAAGGTCTTGGAGCTTTCATGCCTTCTCCACATACACCCCTCTTTCCAAATCCCCAAGTATTCACCAACCCAGAAGTTCTCTGAACCCCATCCTTTTGGGTTTTTCTGGAGGCTTCATGACATAGGCACGTTTGATTAAACCATTGGTCATTGGTCAATGATTCAATCGCCAGCCCTTCTCCCCTCCCAGAGGTCAGGATATGGGAATGAAAGTTCTAATCCTCCAAACTGGAGGTTCCCCTGGCAACCAGGCCCCATCCTTGGGTGTTTTAGAGGTACTCCCTCAGTAACATAACAAAAGTCTCCTTTATGACTCTCAGCACTCAGGAAATTCCAAGGGTTTTAGGAACTCTGTGCCAGAAACAGGGACCATATCAAAAACATATTTCTTACTCTAAACTGCAATATCACAATTCCCTAATATAACACGAACAACCTCCCAAGTAATTGCTGCCAAAAATAAATAAATAAATAAATAAAATTATTATTTTTTTTTAAATAGTGCCATTTTGAGTGCCCTTTGGATGGCTATGCCATCGATAATAAAAATCCAAACAGCAGAATTATACTTTATTGAGTGAAATCCATAACCAAAATTTAACAAATTTTATATTACCAAATACATCTATGCCAAAATAAATACACAGGAAGCTATTTCTTCTAAACTAATACAGACATTTGCTGGAATATATAAATGCCAGAAGGTATAAAATCTTTCACTACTAATGCTCTTGTCTTAATAACTGCACAATTTACCTTGTCATCAGGAAGCACGTGCCAAATAGATATTGTCTTTTCCTCAACTTCATTGTTGATAGACAAATACGAAGGTTGATAGATTTTGGTTGGTTCTAATATTAATACCTTCAAAACATAAGGCAAAGAAACTAGTATTATTGACGTAAGATTTAACCATTTAGAGCTGTTATAACAACCCTGCACTGACACAATGGAGAAGGCAATGGCACCCCACTCCAGTACTCTTGCCTGGAAAATCCCATGGACGGAGGAGCCTGGTAGGCTACAGTCCATGGGGTCGCTAAGAGTCGGACACGACTGAGTGATATGGAGATGAAGTCAAGTCTTGACACTTTCCCTTTTCACTTTCATGCATTGGAGAAGGAAATGGCAACCCACTCCAGTATTCTTGCCTGGAGAATCCCAGGGATGGGGGGAGTCTGGTGGGCTGCCGTCTATGGGGTCCCACAGAGTCGGACACGACTGAACCGACTTAGCAGCAGCAGCAGCAGCATTGACACAAGAGATTAATAGATAAGGCTTAGTCCAAAGCTGGAGTAAAACTATTTTAACTTCGGATTCTTGCTATCCTATGAGGCCTCTGAGCAATTCATGGTATTAAACAGTTACCATAAGTTCCAATAATGCATCACCTTTCATTGCTAAAGAAACTGGAAATAAATTTTTGAAGTCCTTATGTTGGTTTGGCTATCCCCAGGGAATCTACTAATGCTATATATATATATATTTAAAAGCTTTTATTTTATTTACAATCAATACAGAATCTATTTCTTTTTTTTAGTTTTTAAATTTTAATTTTTTTTATTGAAATATAGTTGATTTACAATGTTCCAGGTGTACAGTAAAGTGATTCAGTTATACATATACATATCCTTTTTCAGATTCTTTCCCCATAATCTATTTCTATAAATGTAAATGTGTCAAAGAAAGGTAGCAATGTGGTAAAAGAACAAATAATCCTATGTACATAAGATTCCATTTATAGACTATCACATGCTTATTTTAGATTTTTTTGTGGCCACACCTTATCAGAAAGATGTAGTATTATGGTTTTCATACCCTTGTAAATGGATTGAGAAAAGATTTTGATTATTATTGAAAGAGTATTATATATGAGCCAAAGAAATGGACATAACTGTATGAAATAAAAATGCTTTTGCGCTGCATCCAAGATAAAACTAGTATCTTCAATAATGATATATTTAGCTTTGTGAGAGAAAAAGAGAGAAGTAAAACTAGCTCCTACTTTGGAGAGTATCCGAGGATATATGACAATTGGGATGAGAGTCTCCATCAAAGGACTGGACAATGTTTACATTATTACTAACATATCATATTAGGAGCAAATAACACTGAAATGCCACACCTACTTTGATTTCAAAGGTGCTACAGATATTACCTTTTTGTACAGACACTTAAAGGCACCTATTCAGCTCAAATTTCCTGTGTGGTCTTAAGCAGGAATATTTGGGAAGAAAATAAAGTATCAGAGAAAATGGAACAGTTCTTTTTATTCAAGATAAGGTACAGAGAATTAGAAAAAGGGTATGAGAAAGACAACATTTTCTTTAATCAAGGGTAAAAAAAACCTTAAGGGCATAAAGAATTCTTGGTCAGGCTCTGGTTATTGATAAGATAGCATATGCCACAAACACACAGTAAGAGCTCGCTGGGGAACACAGTCTGAGCAGAAACATGCTGGGTGAATCAAGGTCCAAATTCCTATCAACAGAGAACTAAGTGGCACTGATTAATAATGAAAATCATTACTTTTCAATCTTAGCTTGGTAAAAATAGTGCTTTCAAATGTGAGTATCCAGTGTTTGTGAAATTAAAATAAATCATAGGGAATAAAATGGTTTCCCAAAATAGCACCCAAGACACTCCACTGAGGACTAGAGCTTTCCTTGTCCCCTAAAGAAGTGAGCATGCTATCTAATGTTAGAAAAGCACAACACAGATTGTCTCCTATCTTCTTAAATGATGGCATTATTGTTGCCTCAAATAGTTCTAACAGATAAAATCTGAACTATGCATTACCTATCTTGAGATGAGGAAAAAAAAACTGGTTGCAATTATTATTGTCTAATGATTGCTTCAACAGCATGTGAACTGAGAACTTCCAGATGTTCAAGGTGGATTTGGAAAAGGCAGACAAACCAGAGATCAAATTGCCAACATCAGTTGGATCACAGAAAAAGCAAGAAAATTCCAGAAAAACATCTATTTCTGCTTCATTGACTATGCTAAAGCCTTTGACTGTGTGGATCACAACAAACTGTGGAAAATTCTTAAAGAGTTGGGAATACCAGACCACCTCACCTGCCATCTGAGAAACCTGTATGCAGGTCAAGAAGCAACAGTTAGAACCGAATATGAACAATGGACCGGTTCCAAATTGGGAAAGGAGTACATCAAGGCTGCATATTGTCACCCTGCTTATTTAACTTATATGCAGAGTACCTCATGAGAAATGCTGAGATGGATGAATCACAAGCTGAACTCAAGATTGCCAGGAGAAATATCAATAACCTCAGATACGCAGATGACACCACCCTTATGGCAGAAAGCAAAGAGGAACTAGAGAGCCTCTTGATAAAAGTGAAAGAGGAGAGTGAAAAAGCTGGCTTAAAGCTCAACATTCAAAAAACGAAGATCACAGCATCCGGTCCCAACACTTCATGGCAAATAGATGGGGAAACAATGGAAACAGTGACAGACTTTATTTCCTTGGGCTCCAAAATCACTACAGATGCTGACTGCAGCCATGAAATTAAAAGACACTTGCTCCTTGAAAGAAGCTATGACAAACCTAGACAATGTATTAAAAGCAGGGACACTACTTTGCTGACAAACGTCTGGATAGTCAAAGCTATGGTTTTTCCAGTAGTCATGTATGGATGTGAGAGTTGGGCCATAAAGAAGGCTGAGCGCCAAAGAATTGATGCTTTTGAACTGTGGTGTTGGAGAAAACTCCTGAGAGTCCCTTGGACTGCAAGGAGATCCAACCAGTCAATCCTAAAGGATATTAACCCTGAATATTCATTGGAAGGACTGATGCTGAAGCTGAAGCTCCAATATTTTGGCCACTCTTCTTCAACTCATTAGAAAAGACCCTGATGCTGGGAAAGATTGAAGGCTGGAGGAGAAGGGGACAACAGAGGATGAGATGGTTGGACGCCATCACTGACTCAACGGACAGGAGTTTGAGCAAACTCTGGGAGATGAAGGACAGGGAAGCCTGGCGGGCTGAATTCCATGGGATTGCAGAGTTGGACATGACTGAGTGAATGAACAACAACAACAAATGCTTGCTGAGCCCTTTGAACTGCTGTTGAAATGGCAAAATGTGAGGAATTTGTAGCATGCCTTGTGGATGTCACAGAGAGGCTGATTAAAGACAAGAAAAAGGATGCAATTTGATGAAACCAGCTAAATACAACTCGCTTGGGAGTATACGTATTCTTGCTTTCAGTTTCTTGTCTTTTATATCAGTTAACATTACAATTAACCACTAAATTCTGAAGTATAAAGGAAGACAGCAAGGCCTGTAGACTCTAAGAGGAGACAGTAAGCAGACGTACATACTAAGCTCCTATAGAAACTGTGAAAGTCCCACTTCCTCTTCCTCTCGCCTGACATTATCTGATGGGTTGATGGTCTCCTAACTTTTCAAAGTAGGAAGGAAAGAAAACGTACACTGAAGAGAGGTGAGGAAAAAGAATGAATCAAACTGAACCCAAATAATAATAAATGATGGGATCCTTCATTTTCCAAAGAAACTTTGGTCTGTTTTCTTTTGCCCAGAGTCATTGCTATTTCTTGGAAGCATGAGAATGGATATGACAGTGAGATAAATGGAACCAATTAAATAATATTTTCTAATATAAGCTACCTGGTCAAACCCATTTCCAATGAAGGATAAGGTAATCACCCCAATCAAGACCTAATGCAGCCTTCACAAGTGTGGGCTAGAGAAGATGCTACTCTAAGGACATGAATAGTTACAGTGACTGACATAGAACCACAGGTTCTAGAAGCTTGCCTTTCTCTATGCAATAGAAGGTGGGCAACAAACTCCATGGTTGCAGGGAGTGGGCTGGGTGAGAAAGGGCAGCGAGTGAAGCAGAATGAATGGGATTGGAACTGACATCTTAAATGGTAGCATACAGTTGGCTCAGGAGATTACTGTTTTTGAAAGAGGCAGTTATGAATTGTCCGTCCTTTTCATTGTTCAAGAGCAGTTAAAAATCTGGATTATGACCATTTTTCTGATTCTTTTGCTTATCGGTTTGTGAGAGTTGTTTTGTTTGTGTTTGTTTTTGCATATTGGGTGCATTGATCCTTTTGCAGCATTAGTGTTAAATATTCTCTCCCTTTCTAGCATTTTCCATATTTAGGGTGGTTTTTTTTTTTTCTTAAGATGACCAAAAACTTGAACTTTTAATTGAATCAAATTGGCTAATATTTGCCTGTGGAGCTTATAGGTCCCTTTCTTGCTTAAGAGAGCCTCTCTTTCCTGGAGTATACACCTATATTCTAGCTTCCCTCGTGGCTCAGGCGGTAAAGAAACTGCCTGCAATGCAGGAGACCTGGGTTCAGTCCCTAAGTTGGGAAGACCACCTGGAGAAGGGAATGGCTACCCACTCCAGTATTCTTGCCTGGAGAAGTCCAAGGACAGAGAGGCCTGGTAGGCTACAGTCCATGGGGTTGCAAAGAGTTGGACATGACTGAACAACTAACACACACACACACCTATATTCTCCTAAATTCTCTCTCACTATTTTCTGGGCTTTTTTTTTTTTTACATTCACATTATGACAAACTAATTCATATTAAAGTAATTTAAATTAGCTCAGCATCACTAGTATAAGTGGTTTCCTCTTATAGCCAACTTTCTTAGTCCATCAAGTCAACAGTTGATTAAATACTTCAGTTTTGTGCTGTCTTCTTTCACTACCACATTTACTATCATCAAAGCACCAGCTAAAGGCCAGCTGCCAGCTCATTCTGAGAGAAGTATTTTCCTAGGCTACACATTATCCAGGAAAGAAAACAGTGAAGTGTTATACTTTGAAAGGCTTTTCAACAAAAGATCCTGCTGAGCTATGGCTTCATCTGGAAGCAAGAGCAAAGGAAGTGTGTTAATGCCAGGGATAGATTTAATTAAATGAAACATTTGATCCTACCAATGAGCACTAGAAAACAAGATTTCATAAAAAGAATTAAGAGTTGTCACCACCGCTTAGTATGAAGGACTGAGACTAACAGAGCTCAAACAGATTTCTGGCATCACTTTGACGTGGGAAGAGGTCTGTGTATACAGTCAGTTGCCAGTAATTCTTGAATTGGATGCTAAAGCTACATTGCTTTGGATGATTTTCCAAGAACTATCAGGATGGGTGTGGAAGCAGCTAAGGTAGACAACATATTTTTAAAGTGCGTGTATGTGTGTTATACATTTAAATATCTCAATCTGATAGAAACTAGGCATAATGAGCTGCAGACCAGAACCTATGAAGTATCATTCCCCATCCTCTAGAGCAGCAGTCCCCAACCTTTTTGGCACCAGGGACTGATTTCATGGAAGACACATTTTCCGTGGACGAAGTGGCAGGGCGAGGGGTCGGGGGGAGGTTTCAGGATGATTCAAGTACATTTACATCTACTGTGCACTTTATTTCTATGATTATTACACCAGCTCCACCTCAGATTATCAGGCATTAGATCGCAGAGACTGGGGAACCCTGCTCTAAAGCACTGTAAAAAGCGACACCTCATCTAACTCTGACCCACATGGGTAGTAAGTGGTAGTGGTGGAGTAACAATGCAGGTGAGTCTGACACTTCACCACAATAATGTTGACGATATTGACGGTGACAATGTCAACAAAACTGTAGTATGAATTAAAAGCACCCATTCATCTGATCTGAAGAGATATCTTGACTTCTTGAGCTGAGAGAGAATCTTTTCCTGGGAATGCACATATTACAACTTATTAAAGGAAACCACGAAGTGTCATGGCAAAAACATGAAAACGTATCGTTATTTCTCTGACTGTGACAGTTATTTTTAAAAGTAAGCTAAAGCAAACCAATTTGTAGAAAATAAGTATTTTAACGAGATGACCATCTTCACTTGCTGTGCATGAAAAAGAGCACATTAATACTATTACAATCACAAGTGCAAGATGTTCTTTAAATAAAGGGAACAAAACATAAATGTCCTTAGAGTTAAGTGAAGAGTACTTACTGGAAACCTAACTACAGTGACATCTGTCTTTGTGGCCTCGACCAGGAAATCCATCCAGAAGTCCACAAGTTCCTGTTTGGCCACAGGCTGTTCTGAAGTCAGTTTCACAAAATGCTTATATATCAAAATTGTCTCTACGATAGACTTTAGGTACCTAAAAATTAAATGATATAAAACATGTAACAGGCAAATTTAGAACTACCTATTCCCACATATTCCAGTCTTATTCTGTAAGTGTATTTAAACATGGCATTAATAATTATGCCAGCCAAGTCACCAAACTTCATTCATCTTTTGTTACATGTCATGTACTGTCACATGTTATCTCATTGAAAACTCACAAAAATGCAATAAAGTAGGCCATTTCCCCCCATTATAAAGATGAGGAAACTAAGGCTTAGACAGCTTACGTAACTTGGACTGAACAAAATATCTACCTAAAACATGACTTTTAAAGTAATGCCTAATGACTTCTCTGGTGGTCCAGTGGCTAAGACACTGCACTTCCAATGCAGGGGGCCCAATAAATAAACAAATAATAAATATCTTAAAAATCAAAAAAATTAAGTAATGCCTATATTCTACTCAAGAAAGCGTTAATGAATTTGTTTTAAAATATGTTCCCTTGGGAAATCTTTCTAAATAGACCCATCATAAGAGATATTATTTTGCTCTGAAGTAACTCAGCTCATATGCATTATATGAACATCCTCAAATTGCAAGACAGATGGTGCCTCGAAGGAAAAAGTCAGGAAAATATGAGGAGTAAGATAATTATATGAGATAATGGGCATGCAAGCACCTTGTAAACTATAAACTACACACACGGAATTAACATTAAATTAATGGGAACAAAACATTGTTTTGTGGTTGTTATCACTACTGCACAAAATAATGCCTATTTTCTTATTAACAAAGGCCAAGAGACCTCTAACTGAAACTCTTTGTATTTGCCCTCCAGCCCCCTCCTCAACCATCATCAGGATGGTTGTCATAAAGAAACCACCAATTTGACTGCATGGGATGTGTGTGCATTTATTGGCTCGTTTATTTTCATGTCATTTGCTGAATGCCTGCTGTCAGCATGCTACTGACAGTACAGCCCTGTCCTCAAGCTGCACGCAGGTACAGGAGACAGGGCCAAGGAGACAGAAATGTAAAAGGTGTGGAACACCATGAAATAAATGCCCATGGAGTTTTAACTCACGGAGATAAAACTGACAAAAGTCATAGAGTAGTATCAGTAGAAAATAGGACTAAACATGGAAGAAGAAAGTTTCAGGAGATGAGTGGGTCATACATGTAAGTATATGTAACAACATCCACCATCTTCTGTCTGGCTGTGGGGAAGGGTCTTAGGTCGGCATGGGATTTAGGAGCAGACATGACCCACGAATGCTCCCCAGGTGGAGAAGAGGGCTCAGCGAGTGTTGAGACGCAGCAGCACAAAGCCAGAATCTTGCATGTTCAGTGTAAACAGAGAGCAATGTAAACCTAGGGGCGTGACAAGGACTGAGGTTTCATGACTGAGGGCAAACCTTCTTTGCCACACCAAGGAGGTGGACTTTATCCCTTAGGCTGTGAGGAGTCATTAAATTATGCTGATTTAAAGATTTCAGTGGAGGGGAAGGCTCAGACATTTTAGAAAGATCATTATGGGAGTGATGCTGAGAAGGATTTGCTAATGAGGGAGCCCTGAATGTGACCAAATGCTTTAAGAGGCCACAAAGGTCTACTGTGTTGGGCGTCTCTTCAAATGGTCCTTCTGATGACAAAACATCAGTGTCCTGAGTCCTGAGCTGCTTTGAGCCTTTCTTGATATCACAGGTAAGCTTTATTTTTCTTAAATTATTTTTTATTGGAGTATAGTTGCTTATTAATGTTGTGTTAGTTTCTGTTATACTTCAAAGTGAATCAGCTATACATATACAAATACTCCTCTTTTTTGGATTTCCTTTCCGTTTAGGTTACCACAGAGCATTAAGTAGAGTACTTGTGCTATACAGTAGGTTCTCATTCAGTATCTGTTTTATACACGGTATTAATAATGTACATATGTCAATTCCAATCTCCCAATTTATCCCACTCCTCTCTCCCCCTTAGTGTCCATACACTTGTTCTCTACATCTCACAGTTAACCTTTAAAAATCTTTAAAGCTAATAGTCAATCATTACATGTGATGCATAATAAAATTAGCACTAAAAATAGTCTTAAATGCAGATGGAATTTTGTTTTAATCTTTCCAGTTACCACATCCATAGTGATGAGACTTGCGTGCATCCCAAGAACTATTTGAAATTAGAAAAACACACATAATAGAGGAAACATCTAAAAGTGTTAGGAAACTCTAAGTAACAAAGAAGTGCAACTCAAGAATAAGAGTCCTAAGAGGGAGATTAGATCATGAAACAAAGGGCACATGTTTGGAGCAGAGACTGGGAAGCTGAGATAGAAGCTTGTGAATCTGCTGATTAGAGCTGCACATGTTAAATTGGAGGCCTGTGTATGATTCAAGTAGGAGATACTGGCCAACTTGGGCTAGTGGGTTGGTCAGTATGACGGAAGACTAAGCTTGGTGGCCATCAGACACCACCTGTGTCTAAAGTCATCAGAACCTGCAATCAATGCATTTTGTTTATGAGCATCAATCACTTTTTCCTCTAGATTGTGCATTTCAGTCTCTAACCAAATAAAATGATCTGTCAGTTCAACATATTTAACAATTTAGAAACAAGTGATAGGAGCTTTTATAAAAAATAATTCTATAAACGCCTAACAGTTTACTATTACCATGCAGGTGTCTTCAGTTTAAAAAGCTTTTCAGATGCTTGAATGACTCTCAAGTGGTCATTGGCCAGGACACTGGCCCCCAGGAAAAATCCAACTTCCCAGTAGCTCTGGAGTTTTTCCAAGTTTCCCTTTTTACCAAGAAGACTACTTAGCTTCACCCCTAGAAGATGAATAGGAAAAAGAACGTTACGAACACACCACAGGCAGGCAGAGCTGACTTCTTTATTAAAAAGAACGCTTTCATTCCTCCTTTCAGATTAAAATACCTTTGTTAAGTTTGTGATTCTTAAAAGGGCTTAAGTTCATTGTAAAAGAAAAAAAAGACTAATCAGAAAGGTACACAGAAAAAACTGAAAATTTCCCTTCAATTTGAAAACCTCCAAATAACTGCCAACTTCACACTGATGTACATGATTCCAGAATTATTACCTATGTTTGTATATGGGCTTCCCTGGTGGCTCAGTGGTAAAGAATCCACCTGCTGATGCAGGAGACGCAGGTTTCATCCCTGGGTCAGAAGATTTCCTAGAGAAGGAAATGGCAACTCACTCCAGTATTCTTGCCTGGGAAATCCCATGGACAGAGAAGCCCGGTGGGCTACAAGGCTGCTGCTACTGATGCTGCTAAGTCGCTTCAGTCGTGTCCGACTCTGTGCGACCCCACAGACAGCAGCCCACCAGGCTCCTCCGTCCCTGGGATTCTCCAGGCAAGAACACTGGAGCGGGTTGCCATTTCCTTCTCCAATGCATGAAAGTGAAAAGGGAAAGTGAAGTCGCTCAGTCATGTCTGACTCTTAGCGACCCCATGGACTGCAGCTCACCAGGCTCCTCCGTCCATAGGATTTTCCAGGCAAGAGTACTGGAGTGGGGTGCCATTGCCTTCTC
This sequence comes from Giraffa tippelskirchi, assembly GCF_054371585.1. NCBI lineage: Eukaryota > Metazoa > Chordata > Mammalia > Artiodactyla > Giraffidae > Giraffa > Giraffa tippelskirchi. The sequence goes on from NC_137283.1 coordinate 138,643,893, forward strand.
TGGGGCTACAAGGCATGGGGTTGCAAAAGAGTCGGTCGTGACTTAGCGACTAAACAACAACAATAAATGATCTCAGGCTTAGAGAAGTTTACTTGTTAACTAGTGTTTTGCTCAGTAGATATCCAAATAATTTCTGTCTAGTGAAACAATATCTAATATTTATAACCAGCTGGTCATAAACTAGCTTTTAAAAAAATCAAACTCAGAAATCTGATTTTAAGATTTGTTAAATTACCTTATCTCTAAGGAAGATCCCCTGGAGAAGGGAATGGCTACCCACTCCAGCATTCTTGCCTAGAGAATTCCATGGACAGAGAAGCCTGGCAGGCTACAGTCCACGGGGTCCCCAAGTATCAGACGTGACTGAATGGCTAACATTACCTTCTTAAATGCACTTTAAACAGGACATAGCCTCTTACTGTATCCATGTTCACTGAATTAAATAGAATCTTTTGTATTTTCTGAGAGTCATGAATTTACCTTTTTTTAAAAAAAATTATGCTTTAATGAAACAAAGCCACCTTTAAAAAACCTTATGCTGCTTTTAATTATATAATTCCACTTAAGCCATGAGTATTTTAGGAAAAAGCCCATTTGGGAATTCTTCACATTCTGTGATGATAATTTAAAAAGAGAACAGCTTTGCCACCTTAAAATTTCATGAGATTAAAAAAAAAACTGCACATGTATGCAACAACATCTATGATATCCTATCTGGACAGAATAAACATAACAACTATAAATGGAAGCAGAAAGTGTAGGGGGGAAATTAGATACTAAAAATGTGTGTCTCTGTCAACCTCAGGTGAAAATGAATATTTCTTTTTTTTGTTTCATACTTTCAGAACAATGAATGTAGGACTAAGGTAGCATCAGACCATTTAAACATTTAAACAGGGACTATGAAAGTGTTTAACAGTAAAATTATATTAGTTTTAAAATTAAAATTTAGATTTATTCTTGCATGCCAGAAGTTGACTCTATGAGGGTCATCTTAACTTTGGCCTTATCATAATTTGGTCACATGATGCGACTCTGGATCATTCAGCATTTGGACAAAATGTATTTTTTGTTTAACGGCAAATAGTATTTTAGTATACAGATGGGACATGGTTTATTTACCCAAATGCAGGTGGTAGCTGCTTTTTATTACCATAAATATTCTTGTACTCATAGCTTTGTGCACTTGTTCAATTATTTCTTTGTAATAAAATCCTCAACTTGGAATTGTTGGGGACAGAGATATGCTCATTTTAGTGTTGATATTATGGGTAGTGGGCTTCCCAGGTGGCACAGTGGTAAAGAATCTGCCAGCCAATGCAGGAGACACAAGATATGTGGGTTTGATCCCTGGGTGGGGACTATCCTTTGGAATAGGAAATGGCAACCCATTCCAGTATTATTGCTTGGAAAATTCCATGGACAGAGGAGCCTGGCGGGCTACAGTCCATGGGGTTGAAAAGAGTTGGATATGACTGAGTGGCTGAGCACACATTATAGGTAATATTACGTCCTTTCATCTTTGCCAGTGTAATGGAGAACAAAAGGAAACATGCTCTTTTTTAAACCTTTGAGATTGACTGTCTTCATATGTTTATACATCTTTTATGAATTAGCATTTATGTTCTTTCCACATGTTGTATGAAACCTGTTTCTACATGAGATAGTAATCTTTTAAGTTTGGAGTTAAGAATATGGCTCTAATTTTTTATATTTAGGATCCCTTCCTCTCCAAGCCCCCTCCACCCACCTATCCAAGGAATAGAGGAATAAATATCTTAGTACGTAATATTTGTTCCATAATTAGAGTCTCAGAGGTAGTGTTACGCTTGGTCCCAGGCTATAGCACTTTTAAGGTTTTTGATCACTAGGGCCAAATTATTAAAGCACTATTGCTGATGGATGATTCTATCTTTTTACCAAGTCCTTACTATCTGGCTATTTTTCACTATTTCAAAAAATTTGGTAAAATTTATAAGCAATTAACAGCATGTCATTGCTGTTTTAAATACCAGTTCTTTGATTCAATCATCTGTTTAAATGTTGACAATGCTCTAATTAGAACTGGTTGACTTCTAAGAATTGAAGATTTTTTAATAGTTTAGTTTCTATCATAGTTTTTATATTTTGTAGCAGCTATTTTAACAGAGAAAGGTAGGAAATTTTTATTGAACACTCATTATATGCCTAGCACTAGCATGGCACACTGAAAAGGTGACTCTTTTCAACCCATACAACAACACAAATTAGAGATATCAAGGGAATATTTCATGCAAAGATGGGCACGATAAAGGACAGAAATGGTATGGACCTAACAGAAGCAGAAGATATTAAGAACAGGTGGCAAGAATACAGAATTATACAGAAAAGGTCTTCATGACCCAGATAACCATGATGGTGTGATCACTCAGAAGCAGACATCCTGGAATGTGAAGTCAAGTGGGCCTTAGGAAGCAACACTACAAACAAAGCTAGTGGAGGTGATGGAACTCCAGCTGAGCTATTTCAAATACTAAAAGATGATGCTGTGAAAGTGCTGCACTCAATATGCCAGCAAATTTGGAAACTCAGCAGTGGCCACAGGACTGGAAAAGGTCATTTTTCATTCCAATCCCAAAGAAAGGCAATGCCAAACAATGTTCAAACTACCACACAATTGCACTCATTTCACATGCTAGCAAGGTAATGCTCAAAATTCTCCAAGCTAGGCTTCAACAGTACATGAACCAAGAACTTCCAGATGTTCAAGGTGGATTTAGAAAAGGCAGACGAACCAGAGAACAAGTTGCTAACATCTGTTGGATCATAGAAAAAGCAAGGTAATTCCAGAAAAACATCTACTTTTGCTTCATTGACTACACTAAAGCCTTTGACTGTGTGGATCACAACAAACTGTGGAAAATTCTTAAAGAGACGGGAATACCAGACCACCTTACCTGCTATCTGAGAAACCTGTATCCAGGTCAAGAAGCAACAGGTAGAACTGGATATGGAATAATGGATTAGCTCAAAATTGGAAAAGGAGTGCATCAAGGCTGTATATTGTCACCCTGCTTATTTAACTTACATGCAGAGTACATCATGGGAAATGCTGAGCCGGATGAAGCACAAGCTGAAATCAAGATTGCCAGGAGAAATATCAATAACCTCAGGTATGCAGATGACACTACCCTAATGGCAAAAAGCAAAGAGGAACTAAAGAGCCTCTTGATGAAAGTGAAAGTGGAGAGTGAAAAAGCTGGCTTAAAGCTCAACATTCAAAACCGAAGGTCATGGCATCTGGTCCCATCACTTCATGGCAAATAGATGGGGAAACAATGGAAACAGTGACAGACTTTATTTTCTTGGGCTCCAAAGTCACTGCGGATGGTGACTGCAGTCATGAAATTAAAAAACACTTGCTCCTTGAAAGAAGCTATGACAAACCTAGACAATGTATTAAAAGCAGGGACACTACTTTGCTGACAAACGTCTGGATAGTCAAAGCTATGGTTTTTCCAGTAGTCATGTATGGATGTTGAGAGTTGGACCATAAAGAAGGCTGAGCACCAAAGAATTGATGCTTTTGAACTGTACTGTTGGAGAAGACTCTTGAGAGTCCCTTGGACTGCAAGGAGATCTAACCAGTCAATCCTAAAGGATATCAACCCTGAATATTCATTGGAAGGACTGATGCTGAAGCTGAAGCTCCAATACGTTGGCCACCTGATGGGAAGAGCCAACTCATTAGAAAAGACCCTGATGCTGGGAAAGATTGAAGGCAGGAGGAGAAGTGGACGACAGAGGATGAGATGGTTGGATGGCATTACCGACTCAATGGACCTAAGTTTGAGCAAGCTCTGGGAGATGGTGAAGGACAGGGAAGCCTGGCATGCTGCAGTCGATGGGGTCACAAAGAGCTGGACTCAACTGAGAGACTGAACAACAACAACACAATCAGTTAAAGATTATTCCCTTTGGCAATGATGGAAAAAAAACTGCAGAGAGATGTTGAGCAACTTGTTGAAGGTCGCACTGCCCCGGTGGAGGTTAGATTGTTACCAGTTTAACTTTCCATTGTGATGAATTCCAAGCATACATCAAAGTAGAAAAAATACTACAATGATCACATTTTCAACAGCTGCTAACATTTTGCTATTGCTTCATCTCCCTGAATACTTCAGCTGAAGTATTTCAAATAAAATTACAGATTTCACCCTTAAATATTGTGTCATAGTATAAAAATTCTCCTACACATTCTACTTGATCATTTTTTTGAACACTTGTCAGCAACTGAACAACAACAAGGGCATCTGACATCTGCCTCTGTGGAGACTGAACTCTGTTCTGCGGAGCTTCATCACCCCCTGAGGGGAATTCAGGGTGGAGAGTGAGGCACTCCTAGCTCCAGGGAAACTGGTGGAACAGGTCTTTAGATAGTTAGATATTTTTAGTAACTGATTTCATGTTCCCAAATCCTTGGTGGTGGCGGTTTAGTCATGTCCGACTCCTGTGACCCCATGGACTATAGTCCTCATGGTTCCTTTGTTCACGAGTTTCTCCAGGCAAGAATACTGGAGTGGGTTGCCATTTCCTTCACCAGGGGATCTTCCCAACCCAGGAATCGAATCCGAATCTCCTGCATTGCAGGCAGATTCTTTACCGACTGAGCTACAAAGGGAGCTGCATTTGATTATTGCACCTAATAAAAATAATAATTCTCTCATATTATTTAATATCTGGTCCTGATTCAAATTCCCTGGTCCTGATTCAAATTCCCTGATCCTTCCCCAAATTTCTTTGGCCACCTGATGCAAAGAACTGATTCACTGGAAAAGACTCTGATGTTGGGAAAGATTGAAGGCAGGAGGAGAAGGGGACGACAGAGGATGAGATGGTTGGATGGCATCACTGACTCGATGGATATGAGTTTGAGCATGTTCTGGGAGTTGGTGATGGACAGGGAAGCCTGGCATGCTGTAGTCCATGGGGTTGCAAAGAGCCAGACACGATTGAGCGACTAAACTGAATAGCTTTTTGTTGTTGTTCTCTTTGTTTTTTCAAACTGGAATTCAAACAGGGATCATTAATTGCATTTTTTTAAATGTCTTTTAACCTAACCAATCCACCCACACTTTTCTCCATGACACTGACTTTTTGAAGAGACTAGGCAGGAAGTCCTGTAGAATGTCTTCACCTTCTGGATCTGGCTGATAGCATTTCTTGGTGTTGTCTGACTTATTTCTCTATCCAACTGTGATTCTATTCACTGTTAAATCTTAAGGCTTGGGTTAAACATTTTTGGTGAGACTATTTCACAGGACTGAGGGCAGGAGAAGAAGGGGGTGACAGAGGATGAGACTGTTGTATGGCATTACTGATTCAATGGACATGAGTTTGAGCAAACTCCGGGAGACAATGAAAGACAGGGAAGCCTGGCGTGCAGCAGTCCATGGAGTCGCAAAGAGTCGAACATGCCTGAGTGACTGAACAACAACAACATTTCACAGGAGATGCTGCTTATTTCACATTCACTATACCAGCTGGCAAACATCCAGCCATCAAACCATGCTGGGTGGATCACTGCTGGCTAGACCCCTGGAGGGGATATACAATGAATTGTATCGGTGCATTGGTCCTTTGTGATTGGTAAGCAATTTGTGGGTGACCTTGGGTTTCATGGAAATGCGGCAAATGAAAATTAAAAAAAAAAAATCCTAATGGTTTTAGTTCTAACTGGTGATCCTTGTCAGAATCATTATTTTAGCATCACTATCATATCAGTTTTATCAGTCCTTCTACTTTATCAGCTAGCATTCTTTTGAAGAATACGTTCTCCTGAAGAATATACAATTAGTATGCAGCATATCTTAAGAAGAGCTTTACCTCCTCAACTGGATGGTCTATGCTCTACTCAAATCAGGTCTGACTCTGAGACGCCATGGACTGTAACGCACCAGTCTCCTCTGTCCATGGGATTCTCCAGGCAAGAATACCGGAGTGGGTTGCCATTTCTTTCTCCAGGGATGAACTATAGTATCCCTTTGAAAGGACGGGAAAGTCCTGTACTTTGTTCTTTATAATTAATTTTCTGAGAATTTGGTCACCTCCATAGACGGCAAATGAGTTGTTTTGTGGTTGGTGATGGATTTTATTTTTGTTTTGATTTCTTTTTCTTGATTATCCTTTTAGAGTCATGGATTTTTATATTCAGTAACACAAATTTTATTTTTATGGCTCCCTGAAAATAAGATTCAAATAGTGGTTTGTCTCAATGCCAATCACACTGTTCTCTTATTACATCATCATCTCATAAAGTGTCTCATGGTAGAAAAATTCCACAGAACACAGAAGAAACATCTTTTATTTAACTAAAGCTTGATTATTAATTTTAAGTCTTGAGAAGCTGAAAAAAGGATAATGATAAAAGATGCAGTTGTTTCCAAATCCCAGTTCTAAACAGTACAAACACCAATGATTATTCAAAAACTGGATATTAAAACACAGATCATGAAACAATTAGCCATAACCTCAAACACACAACTAGAATTAACATCTTTGGTTAACAGACTATAACAGTTAAGAAGTATTCTTAACATTAGAATTCTTAAACTTAAGATAATATGTTTGGAAACTTCAGGCTTAGTGATCATCTTATGACATCTTAATTTTTATTGTTTATCCTTTATAAATAAAGTAAATTTCAAAATACATCTAAAGAAAAGATTTCATAAATAAAAATGATTACTATCAGAACTCAAGAACTGAGTTCTGATTTTAAAAATAATGCAACTACATACCTTTAAAATATCTCAAATATGTTGTTAATTAGTAAGTTAATTACTTTAATTAATACAATTATTATGTTAAAATATTCATTTATTTAATCAACCTGTTTTTCCCTGAAAATCCCTTTAATGCTATTTTACCATATAAATGTTAACTTTAGGTCAATTTATATTTATTAGCATAATTTATGAGTAGAATCTAAGTTAGTGAGCTCTAACTGCCTTTTAGTTATTGTCATTGTTTAGTCGTTAAGTTGTGTCCGACTCTTTTGCGACCCCATGGACTTTAGCCCTTCAGGCTCCTCTGTCCGTGGGGTTTCCCAGGCAAGAATACTGTGAGATGAGATGCCATTTCCTTCTCCAGAGGATGACCCAGGGATAGAACCCATGTCTCCTGCATTGGCAGGCAGATTCTTTACCACTGAGCCACCTGGGAAGCCCCTTTTCAGTTATTTAAGGACATACATTTTATAGTGTATATCACAGTATTTTAGAGACCTAAAATTTAGCTTTTATGGTAACTAAAAATTCATTGTCAAGTCATATTTTAAGTCTGTGTAAGTTTTGCAATTTCTAAATTAAAAATTCAACTTCATATGCTTTCAAATGCTTGTTCAACATGTATTATGAATGAGCTCTTCCTGGAAAAAATTGAAGTGTGTTTCCTTTACAAAGTTCCATTAATCACAGTTCCTCAAACCTCAGAGTGCTGACCATCCTTTTTTCCCTCCAGCTCTTCAAAGACATAATTGACAGAACATTGTATAAGTTTAAGGTGTGCCATGTGTTGATTTGATACATTTGAATCTGGCAAAATGATCACCACTATAGCATCACCTAACACCTCCATCATGTCATATAATTTCCATTTCTTTTTGTAGTGAGAACATTTAAGATCTACTCCCTTAGCAGAGTGCTGACCATCTTAATCCACATTTAACTTAAAAAAGAGAATTTAGAACAGGTACATTTCAAACCACTATGTTACTGCTCTACCTACACCTGCAAATCAATGTCAATTTCTGTAATGATCTGGAGTCTGCAACCTCAAGTTCAAGAACAGAGTAATACAAGCCATTTTAGATCACTAATACAGCGACCCCATGGTCTGCAGCCCACCAGGCTCCTCTGTCCCTGGGATTTTCCAGGCAAGGATACTGGAGGAGGTTGCCATTTCCTTCTCCAGGGGATCTTCCCAACCCAGGGATTGAACCCGGTCTCCCGCATTGCAGGCAGATTCTTTACCGACTGAGCTACCAGGGAAGCTCAATACATAAGGATCAGTATAGAGTTTTAAAAATAACTTTAGATGGAGAATTTTATTATGATGATAATTTCTGAAAAGTACACATTGCAGTGTATTTTTTCTGATTTCATTTTCCAGCTAAAAAAAATTAATTCAAATAAAACTTTGTGCACTGAATACCACTGCAATCCAGCAGCGACAAACATTGTATCATTCTTTTAGTCCGGGCTTTTAAAAAGAATTTAATGCTTAAACTTTACTTGCCTTCAACGATTTCCCAGAATATTACGTACGGTTATTTAATTAGCCCTTCCCAAATAGTGTAAAAAAACAACCAGGGCTCATTTTTTCTTTATGAAAGATTAAAAACATTCTCCAGTTAAAAGTCTTAAAGGAAAAGTTTCATCTACATATAATTCACAACTTCACTAAGATCAATTTTTTTCCTCTACGAAAACCATGGAAAAATATTTCTATGTCTGTAGTAAAAACTCCTATGAGTGTTAGAAAGGTTCTCTGCAAAAAGATAGTTCGACATTCAAGAGAGAGAAAAATTTGACTACCTTACACAGTTTTCAGTATCTAGAGCCTTAATAACATTATCAAAGCAAGAACTAAGGAAATCACACAAAAGTTATTCACTTAAGATGTCCTAATCTTTAAAAATTCCCAAGAAGGGTCAGCATGTGAGACAATGTCCACTGATAAAAGGGACAAATGCACATTCTATCAATGGCTACAATTCACAGATGGTCTCTAAGGAGACCAGTCACTGCCAAGACTCCATCTGCTTGACCTGTTGTTCTAGGGTCTTGGGAGGCTCCACCAGTAATAACGCTGAAGTCATGGGGCAGGTGTGCATGAGAAACAGGAACAGGGAGTATCAGAAGTCTTTCTTTCCCTCTTTTTTTTTTTTTAAGCACCAGGAAAACAAAATTAATCTAAAATAGGAAACTTTCCTGATGTTCCACAGAACACTACCTTATTTGGGAGTTGTGGGCTAAATGCAGAGCCCCTATTTCTAATATTAGTTTGAGAAGGAATGGGCTTCCCTGGTGGCTCAGCAGGTAAAGATTGTCTGCCTATCATGCAGGAGGCCCGGGCTGGATCCCTGGGTCTGGAAAAACCCTTGGAGAAGGAAATGGCAACCCACTCCAGTACTCTTATCTGGAGAATCCCATGGACAGAAAAGCCTGGTGGGCTACAGTACATGTGGTCGCCAAGAGTTGGACAGGACTGAAAGACTAACACACACACTGAGAGGGAATAAAAAAAATATCAACTAGGGGATTTTTAGAATCAGGTGAAATAAATTAAAAACCTAATTACATCCCAATATCAAGATTCTGCACAATAGCATGAAACATTAAATAAGGAGATATAATTTTTTTTTCAGGAAGTCAGATGAGACAGAAAGGAAAGGAACTATCTATGAAAGATCCTTTTTCTTTGCACTGATTTGGATCCACTTTCTTGATTCCATGTAAAACATCAAGCTGTAATTACCAACTTTTCGGAGCTCAAAGGAAGATTCAAACTGGTGCCCAGATGCCAGGAGGAGGACCGCATAATTAATTCCTGACTGTAGTGTTGGCTCTGATTCAAATGCCTTTTTGAACCTATAAAAAAAAACCCCACAAATGTACAAGTTTACTTTCTCAATCACGAAACTCTGAGTTTGCAATAACTTCTGTTTGCATAACTCCAAGGCCTGAGCAAGTAAAAATATTCCACTGGCTTTCACCCCAGAATCTAGTGTGCTATTAGGATTTAATGCTTAAGTAACTGCATACCCTCACCCTCAGCAACATGGCATTCCCCCCACTTAACTCAACCTCACCATAGCAGCCCCAGTCTTTAAAAAAATCCTCTCTTCAACAGTCTTCCAGAAATGTGAGAGAATGTATGTGTGTGTGTGCAAGCATTTATAAACAGTGAAAATTTAAAGATAAGAACCCTGTGCATATTTGTTAAGTGGTTTTTTGAAAAGTTTTATAAGTAAACAAAGTAAAAACAATACACAAAGCAATCAGGAATATTATCAACATAACATACTGAAACAATCACTTTCATAAGAGTGATACAGAAACACAATAAAGAATGTCAATTGCAATAAGAAATTAGGAAAACAGAGATGGTGCTTGTGCATACTACTTTTCACTCAAAGAGAATGAGAACCATTTTCTGGATGCACATGAAACTATCTACCTTTAAAAATGCTTCAACATTTGAAAAGTCTTCAGTGCTTGTACATGCACTATATTTTCAAGGTAACAGTTCGTAGGTTCTGTTCAAGGGTCCCCTCATAATACATCATTTAACAGGCAATAATACTCAATATTATTTCATTTAAGAGCATGAAGAAGAACAAAATTAACATAAATGCCCTAGTAGCTAATAAAAACTGAGACAAACATGAAAAATGCAATCTCTACTCTAAAAAACCAGATTGAGAAAAATATAAAGACTAAAGACCTAGTGAATAAACGTTTAATGATACAATAGAGAGATACTTACGGAAAAACATTAAAATTCCAAGATAAAAGCATTTTTATTAAAATCATTAACTGAAAATGAAAGATAGGAATTGCAAAAATAGCAGTGGGCACAATGGTGTACATTAGAGTACATCCTCGGCTATTATACATACTTGAAATTTTCTGTACTTTAAAATGGTAAGGTAAACTTCAAAAGAAAAGGATAAGTATGTATTTTCTGAATATTGAGAATCATGTGCCCTTTTAAGGGTCTTACTTTGTAATCAGGAAAAGTATCTCTGAGAAGAAACAAAACTCAAACAAGTATTAACTTTAACTAGTTGGCTTGAACAGTTTTGCATGTGGAATAAGAAAAAAATATTTTTCAACTGCATCACTGCTGATGATTAAGAAGAATTTTTTTTCTTTCCAGAAGTACAGGAGTTTACCAAATCTAAATGGAAAAACCATGTAACCCAGATTGCTGATATCTAAAGCAGGTCATATCAAGGAAAGACATGATTTATAAGTTTTAGACTCATACAAAATCCAAAGGTTTTTGTGTTTTCTCAGAAGCAAGAAGAAAGTCCAAATAAAAAAGATAAAGGAGAAAAAAGGAGTTAATACCTTTCTTTCTACCAGTAATTTATACTTTCTACCAATTCATATCAATATATGAAATATCTTTCAACAAATAAATTTTTCATTTTTACTGAAAGAAAAAACCATGGAAAAATTCTCTTAATATATTTAAAGGAAGATGCGAATAAGCAAGATAATCCTAAATCAATCAATAAATACTGATAAGTGTTTCCTATGTGCCAAACTAACCAAACTGAAAAAATTAAATGGGCTTAGATCTGTTTTTCTGTTACCATAAACAATACAATTTAAAACATTTAAAGCAAAATATAGATGCCAATAAATTAATAATTTATATTTTCTATGGCTCAGAACACTTCATAATAAGATGCATATTGAGGAGAAAGCCTTAAGGAAGTGGGAATTCTCATACATTGCAAAGTAAATTAATATACTATTTCTTGGCAGAAATTTGCCAATATTTATCAAAAATTGTAAAATGTCAAAAAAAGCAATGCATACCTATTGACACAATATTTCCATATCTATGGATTTATACTAAGAAAAAGCATTAAATATGACTACCAGACCACCTAAGCTGTCTCCTGAGAAACCTGTATGCAGGACAAGAAGCAACAGTTAGAACCAGACATGGAACAACTGATTGGTTCAAAATTGGAAAAATTGTCACCCTTCTTATTTAACTTATATGCAGAGTATATCATGAGAAATGCCAGTCTGGATGAATCACATGCTGGAATCAAGATTGCCAGAAGAAATATCAACAGCCTCAGATATGCAGATAATACCTCTCTAATGGCAGAAAGTAAAGAGGAACTAAACAGCCTCTTTCTTGATGAGGGTGAAAGAGGAGACTGAAAAAGCTGGTTTGAAACTCAGCATCAAAAAAACAAAGATCACGACATCTGGTTCCACTGCTTCGTGGCGAATAAAAGGGGAAAAAGTAGAAGCAATGACAGAAATTTTATTTTCTTGGGCTCCAAAATCACTGTGGACAACAGTGCCTGCAGCCATGAAATTAAAAGATGCTTGCTCCTTGGAAGGAAAGCTATAACAAACCTAGACAGTGTATTAAAAAGCAGAGACATCACTTTGCCAACAAAGGTCCATATAGTCAAAGCTGTGGTTTTTCCAGTAGTCATGTACGGATGTGAGAGCTGGACCATAAAGAAGGCTGAGTGCTGAAGAACTGATGCTTTTGAACTGTGGCATTGGCGAAGACACTTGAGAGTCCCTTGGACTGCAAGGAGATCAAACCAGCAAATCCTAAAGAAAACCAACCATGAATATTCATTGGAAGGACTGCTGCTAAAGCTGAAGCTCCAAAACTTTTGTCACCTGATACAAACAGCAGACTCACTGGAAAACACCCTGATGCTGGGAAAGATCAAGGGCAAAATGAAAAGGGGGTGACAGAGGATGAGATGGTTAGATAGCATCACCAACTCAATAGACATTAATTTGAGCAAACTCTGGGAGACAGCGAAGGACAGAGGAGCCTGGCATGCCACAGTGCATGCGGTCACAAAGAGTTGAACATGACTTAGTGACTAATCAACAATAACAAAATGTAACCAGACATTTGGTTATAAGAATATTTGTTACAAGATTAAAAACTACTTCCTAAATTTCCAAAAATATTAGAAAATATAACATGGAACAAAATGTATTCTAATTATTGGAAAGCTATGTAACCATTTAAATTGTAGAAGAATATTCAATGTCAGGGGAAACTTGAGCTTCCAAGTAAGATGTAATAGTCTACTAGGGAGTCATCTCTCCTGCTACAACAACTAGGTGGGAAAAGGATACACATCAAGAACATATTTTTATAGTCACTGGAGATCTATGGAAGCAACAACATCATCATTGAAATAAAACTCCAAAGAGGGAAGTGTCCTTCCAGCTGAATTGTTTTTGTCTCTATAGGGGCATTTGATGATTCTGACCATAAGATTAAGCATAGGCTTGGTACAGACAGAGAAACTCTACCTATTTGAAACTCTACCAGGGAAAAGAGAAACAAGTGGATTTCCTGATAGTTGCATGAGCTGGCAGGACAAGGTGAAACCCTGAGGGGCCCCAAACATGTAGCTGATTTTCTCCACAGGACATTTGCTTAATACTGGCTGTATGGGCAGTTGGGGAAGACGTATGGCTGGAATGGCAGTGAAATCTGAAGTTTGGTGGTGCTTAGAAGTAAATACTAGAGGGAGGAGCCTACAACAAATAGCTGACAATCTCCTCCAAAGTTTGGAGCTTTATAATGCAAGAGAATAAGACTCCAAAGGGTAGTTATAAAATCTTCCAAGCTTGGCTCTCAATCAAAAGCTAAGGGTGGTCATATCAGGAAGCAGGGACAAAAAGCAGAGATAGACGGGTCAATAAAACTGAAACCCAGACCAACTCAACTCAACTGCAGTTTTTGAGGTAATCAGCTCCTCACCATGTCTGGCTAACAGAGGGAAGTGAGAGCCTTCTATGAGAGAAAATAAAATCATTCTTAATCTCAATAATTCTTATATATAAAATATATGGCATACAGTAAAGAATTATGAGAACTTCAGAATCAGGAAAAAATGACCAATAAGCAAAAGAACAAAACAGGCAAGAGGACCTGACTCACAGATGATTCATATGCTGGAGTTTGTAGACAAGGACTTTAAATCATTATTATAAATATGGTGAAGAAAACTGAGGAAAAAATGGACATATGAAGGAAAAGACAATTTCAACCTAGAGTTAGAATCTAAAAATAAAGAGAATCAAGTAGTCTAGAACTGAAATATGTAACACTTGAAAATAAAAATTCATTGTATAGGTTTAACCTAGACAGCATATTAAAAAGCAGAGATATTATTTTGTCAACAAAGGTCCATCTAGTCAAGGCTATGGTTTTTCCAGTAGTCATGTATGGATGTGAGAGTTGGACTATAAAGAAAGCTGAGTGCCGAAGAATTGATGCTTTTGAACTGTGATGTTGCAGAAGACTCTTGAGAGTCCCTTGGACTGCAAGGAGATCCAACCAGTCCATCCTTAAGGAGATCAGTCCTGGGTGTTCACTGGAAGGACTGATGTTGAAGCTGAAACTCCAATACTTTGGCCACCTCATGCGAAGAGCTGACTCATTTGAAAAGACCCTGATGCTGGGAAGGATTGAGGGTGGGAGGAGAAGGGGACGACAGAGGATGAGATGGTTGGATGGCATCACTGACTCGATGGACATGAGTTTGGGGGACCCTGGGAGTTGGTGATGGACAGGGAGGCCTGGCGTGCTGTGGTTCATGGGGTCACAAAGAGTTGGACACGACTGAGCGACTGAACTGAACTGAACTGAGACAGAGGAGAGGATGGATTTGGTGAAGGAAAAAAAAAGGTCAATAAAAAGTTTGTAAACTGATACAGAGAGAGAAAAAGAGAGGGGAAAAGACACAAGAGAATGTAAGAGACATATAAGACCCAGTTAAATGGTCTAACATATGCATCATGGTAGCCCTAGAAAGAAGGAAGAGAGAACACAGAACACAAGAAGTTATTTGAAGACACAAAGTCAAAAATACTCCAAGACTGTTGAAAACATTAACACACAGATTCAAGAAGCTCAGCTTCAAGCTGGATAAGATAAAATAAGCACAGCCTAAATGCTAAAATCAAAGACACAGAGGAAAATCTTCAAATCAGCCAGAGAGATAAAGATATATTACCTTCAAAGGAGGCATTTTATTGCAATTTTATTGATAAAACTGATAGCTGACTTTGCAATACAAACTATGAAATAAAATTGATAGCTGAATTTGTAATACAAACTATGGAAGCCAAAAGACAATGCAATGACATATTTAGAGTGATAAAAGAAAAAAGAAGAGGTACAAATAAGCAAAAACTGGCAGAATTGGTTGCCAACAGATCTGCACATAAAAAGTACTAAAAGTATTCTGGCTAAAGGATAGTAATTCCATTTGGAAGCAATGAACTGCAAAAAGAGCATCAGAAAGAGTATTGAAGTGAAAGTGAAAGTCGCTCAGTTGTGTCTGACTCTTTTCACTCCATGGACTATACAGCCCATGGAATTTTCCAGGCCAGAATACTGGAGTGGGTAGCCTTTTTCTTTTCCAGGGGATCCTCCCAACCCAGGGATTGAAGCCAGGTCTCCCGCGTTGCAGGTGGATTCTTTACCAGCTGAGCCACAAGGGAAGCCCAAGAATACTGCAGTGGGTAGCCTATTCTGTCTCCAGCAGATCTTCCCAACCCAGGAATCAAACCAGGGTCTCCTGCATTGCAGGTGGATTCTTTACCAACTGAGTTATCAGGGAAAGACACTAGCTATTTTAAAACTCCTGAATATTTATTCTGTTTTAAGTTTCTCTCCAGTCAATCCTAAAGGAAATCAGTCAATCAAACCAGTCAATTCTAAAGAAAATCATTACTGAATATTCATTGGAAGGACTGATGCTGAAGCTAAAACTCCAATACTCTGGCCATCTGATGCAAAGAGCTGACTCATTGGAAAAGGCCCTGATGCTGGGAAAGATTGAAGGCAGGAGGAAAAGGGGACAACAGAGGATGAGATGGTTGGATAGCATCACTGACTCGATGGACATGAGTTTGAGCAAGCTCTGGAAGTTGGTGAGGGACAGGGAAGCCTGGCGTGCTGCAGTTCATGGGGTCTCAAAGAGACAAGACTGAGCGACTGGACGGCTGAAGTTTCTCTCCTCTTTAACGAAGTGGTAAAATACAAATTTAAGGTAGACTTTAAGAGTCAAGGATGCGGATGGTCATCTCTAGGGAACTCCTAAAAGCATAATATAAAGAGTATTGTGTGTGTGTGTGCATGTGTGTGTATGCACGCGCGTGCTAAGTTCTTTCAGTCATGTCTGACTCTTTGCAACCCTATGGACTATAGCCTGTCAGGATCCTCTGTCCAAGGGATTCTCCAGGCAAGAATACTGGAGTGTGTTGCCATACCCTCCTCCAGGGGATTTTTCCAATCCAGGGATTGAACTTGCGTCTCTTACATCTCCTGCACTGGCAAACAGGTTGTTTACTATGACTAAAGTGTTAATAGAGTATGAAATGCAACACTAAATTAATAGAAAAAATGGGGAATTGGAGGATTAAAGAAACAAAGATATGAAATAAATAGAAAGTGAAGAAGATATGAAATAAATAGAAAATGAATTGCAAGACATAAGCACAACTAGACAAAAAAAATATCAGTGATATGGAAGATTTGAATATTATGATTAAGCAAGTCAATCGAACTATCTTACGTGGAACACTACACCCAACAATGGTGGACTGTTTCCAGGGCTATAAAAGCACCTCTTATTGCAGTAGAATTAAACCAGAGAACAAGAAAGGTACATCTATAAATTGGGCAACCTACTTCTGAATAAGCCAGGGTTCAAAGATTCACACTGAAAATTAAAAGGTATTTGAGCTAAACAATATCGAAAGCTCAATATATCAAAACTTCTGGGATGCAGAACAATTTTTATCTTTAAATGCATACGCTAGGAAAGCAGCAAGGGTGAAAAAAAATCAATTCTCTAAACTTACATCTAGAAATAAAACAGCACATATTCCAAAATAAAGTAGAAGGAAGATATAATAAAGAAAAGAAATCAATGAAGTAGAAAATAGATGTGCAATAAAGAAAATGAACAATGTCAAAAGGGGAATATTAATAAAATTGGTAAACTCTTAGACTGCTCATCAGAGAGAGAAAGAGAAATGAAAAGGGGTACATTAGTATAGGTCCTACAAGCATTAAGTATTAGCTGCTCAATTGTGTCCGACTCTTTGCAACCCCATGGACTGTAGCCCACCCGGCTCCTCTATCCTCCTCTATCCGTGGAATTCTCCTGACAAAAATACTGGAGTGGGTTGCCATGACCTTCTCCAGAAGATCTTCCTGAACCAGGGACTGAACCCACGTCTCCTGCAGGCAGGCAGATTCTTTACCATGGGAGCCACAAGGGAAGTTTCCCAGGTGGCGCTAGTGGTAAAGAACCCGCCTTGTCAATGCAGGAGACTTAAGAGATGTGGTTTCAGTCCCTGGGTCTGAAAGATCCTCTGGAGGAAGGCATGGCAATCCATTCCACTATTCTTGCCTGGAGAATCCCATGGACAGAGGAGCCTGGAGGGCTACAGTCCATAGGGTCACAAAGAGTTGGACACGACCGAAGTGACTTAGCACACAAAGGTATACAAGCATTAAAAAGAAAGTGAACGGATATCTGGAACAACCTTAAGCCAATAAATATGGCAACTTAGGAGAATTGGAAAATTTTCCTGAAATTCACAGATGAGTATGACGTAAGGTAAAAAAAAAGGAAACAATAGTTCTATGTCTATTACAGAATTGATAACAATCTGAAATTATTCTTTTTACCATCTATCTCTCATATTGTAGGCACTCTGACAGCAGGGGCCTTGCCAGTCTTGTTGAGGACTAAATCTTCAGCACTTGACTCAGCAGGAGCCCGACTCACTGCAGGTGATTTCAAAATACCTGCTGCATGAAGAAAACCTGCATCCACCTCTTACCAAGAGCCAGGATGTGACAAATGATAAATATAGCAGGTCATATAAAAAATAATCTCTTCACTTCCTTAGTAGTCTAAATCCTGACCTTGATAAAACCATAAGCCCAGAGAGCTACTGCCTTAGACCACATTATTGAACTGCATAGCACCTTCACCACATTCTATTTTAATGTTACTAGAATGCACTGTTTAATAAAAATATTAAAGATATTGTTTGTATAGATTTCATTGTACTTATATGAGAAACTCCTTTAATTTATTGCTAGGGAGAGGATAGGCTCCTCTGTAAAAGCGGCATATGATTCATTTTTCATGCTATTACTGAAGCTTATTTTAAAGAGCATGTTAATCCTTATCACTGGTGTATCCGTGTCCCTTGGTGCTAACTTTCCATATATGTATTATCATTTCACTGTTTCTTTAAATTCAAACTTAATAAAAATGCATGTGCTGTGCTTAGTTGCTCAGTTGTGTCTGACTCTGCAACCCCATGGACTGTAGCCTGCCAGGCTCCTTCTGTCCATGGAATTCTCCAGGCAAGAATACTAGAGTGGGTTCCCATGCCCTCCTCCAGGGGATCTTCCCAACCCAGGGATCAAACCCAGGTCTCCTGCATTCTGGCAGATTCTTGACCATCTGAGCCACCAGGGAAGCCCAAGAATACAGGAGTGGGTAGCTTTTCCCTTCTCCAGCGGATCTTCCCAACTCAGGAATCAAACCGGGTCTCCTGTGTTGCAGGCGGATTCTTTACCAGCTGAGGTACCAGGGAAGCCCCAAGAAGAATGCATACAGAGGCTAAAATAATGAAACAGTCCATTGCAGGTGAAGAAGATGTATCAGTCATCTTAGCGTAAATGTGCCAAGTATCAACAACAAATCTCAGTGGCTTGCCAATTTCTGCATCAGCTGGCTCGTCTCTGCCTGACACTTTTCTCCTTCTGAGACCTAGCCTGAAGGAGCAGCAGCTTTCTCTAGAAAACGTCTAAGGAAAAGTATATTCAGCACAACCACGACATGGCTTTTAAAGCTTCTGCTGATAAAAGGCAACATACAAATCAGAACCTGGTATCATGGGGTGGAAACATATAACCTTCCTATGAACAGGGACAGTGTATTTCTAACAATACAATAGAGCACTGGTGATATTTTCTACCACAGGAAGCTGTGGTTACCACCAGATAGTAAAAGACACAAAAATAATAGCTGCCTCTCATGACTGGGCACCTACTAGGTACAGGCATTGCACTTGACACTTCAAGCATAATATTTCTAATTCATACAGCTCCTTAAGGCAGCGAGGATTCTCTCAAGTTTACTAATCGGAACTCTGCAGCATGGAAATACTAAGTCATGCGGTTTAAAAGTGGTTGAGCAGGAACTTTACCCACTTCTGCCAGATTCTAAACCTGAGCCCTCATCTCTGTATAACTTTGCCTACCTTTTGGTGTGTATTTAAAAAAAATTTTTTTAGTCCATTTTCATTACTTCGGCTTTTGTTTTTTAGTAAAATGGAATTGGGTGAAATAGGAAAAATAATAACGAGAAATAAAAATAGAGAGAACTGCTTTTACATTAAAAATAAAGTTTGGATTCTATACACTACAGAAACAGGTATTGATAGACTCTTGGGAAGAATGGTATTTGTCACAAAATGTACTTGATCAATCTTATTAGATTAGAGACTAAATTTTTAAAAGACTGGCATGGCAATACCACTGGATGTGCCCATAAAAATGAATCAAAGAGCTACCAGCTTCCCTGGTAGCTCAGTGGTAAAGAATCTGCCTGCCAATGCAGGAAACGAGGGTTCGATCTCTGGTCCGGAAAGATCCCACATGCTGCGAAGCAACTACGGCCCTGCACCACAACTAGTGAGCTTGAGCTCTGGAGTCCTGGAGCTGCAACTATTGAGCCCTCCTGTTGCAACCACTGAAGCCCACATGCATTACAGCCCATGCTCTGCAACAAGAGAGACCACCACAGTGAGAAGCCCGCACACCACAACTAAACAGTAGCCCCTGCTCACCACCAACTAGAGAAAAGCCCGCACAGCCATGAAGGCAAGCCCAGCACTGCCAAAAATAAATAAACAGATCAATAAAATTATTTTTTAAAATGCACCAAAGATGTTTCATGTCATTGAAAACTTTACAATTTAACTAGCAAGAGGATAAATGAACATGAACAGTAGGTTAGACCCTCCACAAAGAAATATATAAACAACGATTAATAATACAAAACTATAAAAATATAGCAGTAAAATGATTAGAGGGCTTCCCCAGTGGCTCAGTGGTAAAGAATCTGCCTGCAGTATGGATCTGCAGGAGACACAGGCTCAATCCTGGGTTGGGAATATCCCCTGGAGAAGGACGTGGCAACCCACTCCAGTATTCTTGCCTGGAGAATCCCATGGACAGAGGAGCCTGGTGGGTGATAGTCCATGGGGCAGCAAAGAGTTAGATACAACTGAAGCAACTTAGCATGAAGCTAAATTAAGACTTCATGAAGGAAACAAATCGTAAGGATGGCAAAAGACATCTCAAGAAAATTCTAGGGAGTATATTTGAGTAACTAAAGTTATTTACACTATTGTTGATTTTTTTCTACTTAGTACTAAATATGTGTTGAAAGAGGATAAATAATTTGTAATCTTCAATTATTACATTGAAGAGATGCAAAGTTATTGTCCAAGCTTTCAGAGCAACAGATTTTTGTTCAAGGACTGCCTTATATCAGCATTGTATTTGTCACCTGATTGCAACTAGCTCTAAAAAAGCTAAGTACTTGTTAATAGAGTGATGAGTCTTTAGAATAAAAACTTAGCTCACTTTTTGCATTTGTACTGAGATGTGCAACCAAGTAAAGAATAAAGGAAATATTCTTGAATCAATTGTTTCTAGCTAAAGAGCATCTATTTTCCATCAAAGAAGAAACTAAGCTCAAGTTCTTTCTATTTAGCTGTCATTTTCCTCCTTTGTGATATAACAGCTGTGATTCTTTCTGTAAGACATACAAGTAATTAAATTAGAATTTCACGGTGCTTTACATCTCTAGGGATATTTCTGAAATTATCACTCACAAAATAACTCAGCAGTAAAGCAAGACAGCATGAGACAAAAATTAGTGCTGAATCACTCTGTTGATTTGATCTGGAGATGGGGAAACCCTCTCCAATTCACACAACTTATTTGTATATAATTTTATTGTAATAGGAAAGTCAGGAAGAAAAATTTTTTAAGTCAAAATTCTAGCTATCTCCTTTCAGTCCTTTTACTATGTACATATTTTTCTAAAAACAAGAATCATGCTATTTTAATAACCTGTTTTTTAAATTTTCATATGATATCATGATGCATGTTACTATTAAATATTCGTTTAAAACCACAATCGTCTTTTGGGCTTATACTCAAAAGAATTGAAAACAGAGGAATCAAACAGATATTTGTACACCCATGCTCATAGTAATATTTATTCATAATAGCTAAACGGTGGAAACAAACACAAATGTCCATTGACAGGTGAATGGGTAAAGACAATGTACATAAAATGGAATATTATTCGGCCTTTAGAATGAAGATTCAGACACATGCTACAACATGAAAGTGAAAGTTGCTCAGTTGTGTCCAACTCTGCAACCCCATGGACTATACAGTCCATGGAATTCTCTAGGCCAGAATACTGGAGTGGGTAGCCTTTCCCTTCTCCAGGGGATCTTCCCAACCCAGGGATCGAACCCAGGTCTTCTGCACTGCAGGCAGATTCTTTATCATCTGAGCCACAAGAAAAGCCCAAGAATACTGGAGTGGGTAGCCTATCCCTTCTCCAGTGGATCTTCCTGACCCAAGAATCGAACCGGGGTCTCCTGCATTGCAGGTAGATTCTTTACCAACTGAGCTATGAGGGATGCCCCATTGCTACAACATGGATGAGCCTTAAGAACGTCATGCTAAGTGAAATAAGCCATTCACAAAAAAGATATATACTGGATGATTCCACTTATATGAGATACCTAAAGTAATCAAATTCATAGAGACACAAAGTGGAATACTAGTTGCCAGGAGCTGGGGGAAAAGGGGAATCCAAAATTGTTTAATGGGTAGAGTTTGAGTTTTGACAGTGAGGAGGTTGTGGGGCGGGGAGTGGTGATGGAAGCACAGCGTTGTGAATGTACTTAATGCCACTGAATCATACCTTCAAAAATGGTTAAAATGGTAAGCTTTATTTATGTATATTGCTACCATCAACCCTCCACACACACAACTTTGAATGAATGATGTTCCATCACTTGAGGATATCCTTCCATTTAACAGTTTCGCCACTGTTGGACACTTAGGTTGCTTCCAGTTTTTCATTACCATAAAATTTAGTGTAGTGAGCATTGTACACATATCTTTATTTCCATATCTGCAATTTCTTTTGGATAGTTTACAAAGGATGTAACTGGACTAAAGAACATGAATTATCTCAAGGTTCTTGATACATCATGCCAAACTGCTTTCCAGAAAGGTCTTACCAATTCACATTCCCAAGAGCAGCATAAGAGAGAGATTTGTACATTGCACTCATGCCAAAATATTCTCATCTATTTTCATTTTTGCTAACTGATAATAACAAGACAGCACAGCTCAGGATTTTAATGGGCACTTATCTGATTGCTCCTGAGAGTGACTAGTTTTCAAATGTTTATGACCAGTCTAAATGTATCCTTCCAATAACTGCCAATTCTCTTAAATTAAAATTCAGAACCCATACTCTTAAGAACCCTAGGAAGACAGGAGGAGATAGATTTGGGAAAGTTCTGGAGAGGGGGTAAGGCCAAGGGTTTAAGCTTAATCATTAGGATATGAAGAACAGTAAACATTTAGGAAGAAGGAACTGGCAGCAAAACCCAGGGAAAGTCTAAATATTTAATTAAAAAAGAATAATCATATTGCTAATTATGGGGTAGCTGTTCAATAAAATGGATCCAGCAAACGAAATTTCCAGAGATAGAGAACTCTACTCTGCACTGTTGAAAAACTCCCCAAGCAGTTCTGATAGTCAGCCAGATTTGGAAACAACTGCTTTGGTTCACCAAGCAAAATCACTACTGTTCTTCCAAATGCCCCTTCCTTTTCATCATAATGCCTGGCAAACATCCAGTTCTCTCTCTCACTCATCCCTCTGACAACTTGGTTACAGAGAGCCTTAGTTTCTCTCCTTAGGTGCTTATTACCTGCAGGACACAATTAGGAAATCTCCCAGTGACTTGTTAAATATTACCATTCTTGGACTTCGACTTGGTCATGCGACAATCTGTCATCTGTTGAATGGCATGTTAAATCAAGGTCAAGGCATGAGACCAACGCACCAGGTTGCTTGTTTACAAAGCAATCGTGGGTACATGGTGTGTTCTCCCCAAGTCTCCAGGTCATCTTGGAATTGCTGGTTCCTTAAGAGCCCTCTACCCCTGGACATCAATGAGCTGGGTGTCATGCTGAGTTATAAAGAACTCTTCAGGTTTTGTGTTCGGAGGATAAAAATCATCCAAATTTGGGAAATTTGATTAATAGATACAACCAAGGACTAAACAAAATGATGTCAGTGGAATAATGGTGAGATCAAACTTGGGGGGTTAGGAGGGTAGTAGAAATAGAGATAACATGAAGAAAGATATCTCAAAGCCAAGATAAAGAAAAAAGGGCAAATCTGGCAAATGGAAAATAGACATTGGTCTTTATTTGCATGTCAGTTGGTTTGTTACATAACTCTTCCTAAGTAAAGCCAACCCCATTAATAATGTACAAACTAAACAGTTATTAGGCACGATCACTGTTTGAATAGCACTGTCACTGACGTAAAACAAAATCAGTTGATAAGGCAAAGCTGTCTGTTCTTCCCCAAGCTACTATGGAAAAACGAACACATAAATGCTAAAAACAGACTTAATGCTTTTAGCTTCCTAGCTATGGATTTTTTTGGCATTACAACAGGGGAGACCTGATTATGTTAATATAGAACAGCACCCAATTTCCTTTCAAAGTTCTAAAAATGACTTCTATCTCCCCTTAAGAATGAGAATACCATCACCTCTAAAACCAAGTATGATTTCAAGCAATCACTGCCTATCCCAGCTGACTCCACAATAGCTATGGTACATGAAATTCTATCAAGTCCTATGTAAAAAATACACATATTCTCTTTTCCCTCATTAGCTAAAATGGTCAGCTAGATTCAGAAAGAAGAGAAAGAAAACTCAGGAATATTTTATGGACAAGGAACCTAATCAGTATCCATTAATCTAGTCAATATCTACTTTGAACATAAGTACAACATCATATGCAGAAATATAAAATATTTTCACATATTATATACTAAGGCTATAACTCGAAGGGTTTACTAAATTCCAAGGCTTGAACATATGTTGCTTCATTTAATCCCTCAAACAGAGCATCTATTCTTCCTAAAGTGGTGAGTCTAAACCATCTGTAATCAAACCATCTTCCTTGCTAGTGATTTGTGTAGTATTGGGCTGATGATGAAATACTGGAAGCATAAAGAAGTGTAAGGAATGTGTGAGATAGGGTTTTATGAATGTTTTCTTAGTCTTAAGAGAAAGATACAGAAAGAGATGGCCTCCTTTTCTCTCATCTTAGACCTGGGCATAGCTAAGTTAGATTGATGTCTGAAATGGCCAAAGGCACCTTATAACTAACTCTAAGAAAGCCAGACTGAGGGTAGTCACCACAACAATAACAAGGAAACAGATTTGGCTGACTTTTAAGCTGCTGACTCAACTACCAGACCCAGCCCTATTTCTGAACTTCATGTTTTAGAAGTTACATCTTCTTCCTGCTTAAGCCCATTGAAGTAAGCTATTCAGCTACTTTTCGGATGCTAAGAGCATTATAACTCATCCAGGTAGATATTATTCTTATTTTTCAAATAAGAGAACTGAATTTCTTAAAGGTTAAATCACTTGCCTAAGATACACTGTTTCCAAGTATTGAGTCAACATGCATTCCATGTGGGTCTCTCACAAGTCTGCTGCTGCTGCTGCTAAGTCGCTTCAGTCGTGTCCGACCCTGTGCGACCCCATAGACAACAGCCCACCAGGCTCCACTGTCCCTGGGATTCTCCAGGCAAGAATACTGGAGTGGGTTGCCATTTCCTTCTCCAGTACATGAAAGCAAAAAGTGAAAGTGAAGCCGCTCAGTTGTGTCCGACTCTTAGCGACCCCATGGACTGTAGCCTACCAGGCTCCTCCATCCATGGGATGTTCCAGGCAAGAGTACTGGAGTGGGGTGCCATCGCCTTCTCTGCTCACAAGTCTAGGCCTCTTCAATACAACAGTACAGATGTTCCTAGAAATGCCTATTCCTGGAAATTCCATGAAAGAGAGGCTAGGGTGTAGTAAAAACAACACTGGATCTGAAAAAAATTAGATCTGAAATTTTATTAACCATAAAACATCAAGAATTCACTTAAGTTCTTTGAGTTTCATTTGCCTTAGTTGTAAAATGGGAAGAAAAATATCAGCTTTGCCCACCTTACAAGGTGCTTATAAGCCACCAATTGTTAATAACATATACAAAAACCTTGGGTGAACTCTAAAATTTAAGGGATTGATTATTATTTCTACCCACTGAACAAATACTGTGTATATCAAAATGTTCTCAGTAAGTCATGCTGCATATGAATTCAGCATAACTACTTTGTGGTTATTTCTTTTTTAGATCAGGTTTAAAAAGAAGTTGTAGAGATAAATTTGGCAGTGAACTTCCCATGGCCCTCCAAGTCATGGTCCATAATATTGCCTTGGGTCATTTCAGTTCAGTCTGTCACTTCAGAAACTCTGTGGGTTTTGTTTTTTGTGTGTTTTTTTTTTTTTAAGATGTAAGCCTAGGCTCTTGAGTCACAATATTTCCTTTGAAAGCTGGCTCTCCTCCCAGCTTTGCTCTCTCACCTTTCTCTTTATCTCATAGCAGCCCCTAAAATTCCCCAACCAGCACTTATGACAGGTACCATTGCTGCCTGCTTTAACTTATAAAGTTTATATGGACCAGCTATGATGAAAGGCTTTTAATAACAGAAAGTCAAACTCAAAAAAACACATTTTTCATAACTTGACTTGGATTATAGAAACTTACCTATAGAAAAGAATAGCGTTATAGCCAACTGTAAGAGCTTCAATGACCAAAAACAACTAAGGAAGTGACAATGAATTAAATACTTAAATCAGCAGGATGTGTTCTTTCAAACCCCTCGCCCTATGTTCCAGATAAGATTCAGTATGAAAAACACCAATACAGTATACTAATGCATATATATGGAATTTGAAAGATGGTAACGATAACCCTATATGCGAGACAGAATAAGAGACACAGATGCATAGAACAGTCTTATGGACTCTGAGGGAGAAGGTGAGGGTGGGACGTTCTGGGAGAATAGCACTGAAACATGTATATTATCATATGTGAAACAGAACACCATTCCATGTTCGATGCATGAGACAAGGGCTCAGGGCCGGGGCAATGGGATGACCCAGAGGGATGGGATGGGGAGGGAGGTGGGTGGGGGGTCCAGGAAGGGGAACACATGTAAACCCATGGCTGATTCATGTCAATGTATGGCAAAAACTATTACAATATTGTAAAGTAATTAGCCCCCAACTAAAATAAATAAATTTATAAAAAAAAAAAAAAAGAAAGAAAAAAAAAAGATTCAGTATGTAAAGTTTGTTCTACAACATACTACAATCCTGCAAATTTTAAAAATCTAAACCATAGACTTCTTTCTTGTTTTGTATTTTCATCTTCTCAGTCCCAAGTAAACCCCTCAGAAAACAGACCTTCATTACCCAGTCTCCCTAAAAGCAAAAAAGTGCCCTGGGATAGTGCTCATACCAAATACTACAATGAATGCTCAAGAATAGTGTCTGACTTCCTCCCTGTGCTGTTTTAAGTCAGGAACAGTCAACTCATTAAAGATGTTAAAAAGGGGAACTTTGAGACTTCTATGTGCCATTGTAAACACAACTGCTTGGGGCTGTTTTTCCATTGAGTTGAAATTCTTATTCTTAAACTTTTCATGCTTAGTAAACGACCGTCCATTCAAGCCAGCAGAAAATGATCAGGCTACCAGCATGGAAAAAAGCTTTAGGGACAAACTGCCTGCCACTCACTGCTATCCCACCCAGACACTTGACAAGTAAGAGCTCAGACAATTTTGGCTCAAAAAAGGTAAAAAATAAATAAATAAATAAATAAATAAGTCAGTTGAAAACTCTCTGGAACCCAGGACTCAGGAAACAAAACCCAGAGGAAGTCTGGCCAGCAGCCTAATAACCTCAGTAACGAAATTCTTTAGTCAGCACCTTGACAACGCGCTTTTACTTCAGCTGTGACATAACAAGAGATTACAGATGATGCCAACACACCATCGCAAATGAGTGGGAGTTGGTTGGATGGAAACAGTAAGAAATACTGAGGTGGCTTTACAAGTGTGAAGGCATGAAAAAGCACTGTTAAAATAGGGGGGAAATCTTCGTAATGACCCTTACGACAAACGGATATAATGGCAGGTTATAGACACGTAATCTACAGTAGAAGTGACATTCTTATATTACTCAATACATCAGTGAGTGATACACCCAGATCAACTCCTGAGGCTCCTCCCATGAAAAGGCTTTGAGTTCTAACAGCCTTCCCTGTTCTCACTGGAAAATTAATGAACAGCTTAAAATGAAATCATACAAAACCCAACATCTTCAATTTGACCTGAAGACTTAAAAGACAAAGCTCTTTTGAGAGCTAGTTAATGTTCCTCAGTTAAATAGGAACCATAGAAAAGGAGCAAGAATTGGGAAGTATAGAAAGACAGAACAAAAACACAACCAGAAAAAAAACTGTGTTCCTTTTGACTGAACTTTATGTGACCTTGAAAGCTCTCAGTAGTCTAAATTATTTGGTTTTTCAAACGGGGAAACACTTCTATTCCTGTGCACGAGGCACATGAACTTCATAAGAGATATTTTCCATTTTAATTCACTGACCATGAAAATCAGACTTTCAAAAATTATCTATGCATTTCATTATCACCATTAAATCAAAGCATTTATACCAGCACAATGCTTCTAAATATCAGATTCTAATTCTCCTACAATTAAGAATCTTCTTAAAGATTAAAGAAATCTTCTTTCTTCTTAAGGAAATCTTCTGGTAATAAAAAGGTTGTATAGTTACATTTCTCTTTTATAACAGCAGGAAAAAAAAAACTGGTTATGGGAAACGGTAAAACTCTCTGTTGACTGCAATAAAAATTCATAATTCAAATTTAAAAGTCCAAACCAAATCTGTCCATGAAAATCCAGGAAGTCACTGTCCCCAAATTTTCTTCTCTGGTTATAATCCATTATCCCAATTTCAGTCCCTTGCTAAACTGGTGGGATGACACAAGATTTTGAAATGTTAAGATTTCTGTTTCACAACTTAAAAAATGTTACGGCCATTACTAAGGAATGCCTGAACTAAGTCAATTGCCCTTTTTTTTAAACTGAAGTATAGTGGATTTACAATGTTGTGTTAATTTCTGCTGTATAGCAAAGCAACTCAGTTATACAAATATATATATTCTTTTCTACTATGATTTATCATAGGACATCGAATATAGTTCTCTGGGCTACATAGTAGGACCCTGTTGTTTATCCGTCCCACCTAAAATAGCTTACATCTGCTTATCCCACACTCCAGATTCATCCCTTCCCCAGTCCCTCCCCCTTGGCAACCGCAAGTCAGTTCTCTACGTCAGTGAGTCTGTTTTGGTTTTGTGAAATAGGTTGATTTGTGTCGTACTTTAGATTCCACGTATAAGTGATATCACACGGTATTTGTCTCTTTCTGTAAGTCAACCTCCTTTAATATTTTTTTTTAGAATCAGAGACTATTTGGGGAACACTTTAGAGACTAAAACGTATGGAAGAATAATATAAGCAACACTTTCTACCCACATACCCACCACTCAGCTTAAGAAATAAAATGTTTTAAGTATTCTTGAAGCTGTATGTGAAACATTCCATGATCCCTTTTTATTCCTTCCCTACTGATAACTATTATACTGAATTGGGGATTTCTGATGTACATTCATGCATCTATACTTTTACTAGATGTTTATGACTGGTTTCAAAGTTTCTATAAACAAAATCATACTCTATGTATCCTTCTGCCATGTGTTTATTTGCAGTATATTCCTGTTGACTGATGTTTTTATTGTGGATCACACTTTCCTATCTTCACAAATCTAGTAGTTTCTGATGGTGTAGTAGGCACTTTGGATGACACATCATAGAGTTTGGATTCTGTTATCTTCCTCTTAAGAGTATTGAGTTTTGTTCCAACAGGCACCTAAATTATTGTCAGTTCATTTTGTTTATGCGGAGTCTCAGTTTTATTAAGGTGGTGCTTAATTGGTTTTCCTCTTCATTTTAGTAACCTTCCTTAGTCCTTGGATGTGGGTTTTTTATTCTGAAGTCTTGGACCTACTGGAGTTTCAGTGGAAAGCTCAAAGTGTTTATCAAGCCCCTCTAACTTGGTGAGGTTCAAACCTCAAACTCTGGCTCTCCTCCACTGCACGGCTGCTGACATCTTGGTTCAGCTCTATCCTTCTAGCTCCTATTTTCTGCTGGACTCCTTTGACTTTTACCACACGTGTGCAGATGTCAGGGGTCAGCCAAGAATGGAAAGGTGGCTTATATGCATATTTTGGCTCTCTCTGTGGCTCCTTCATGTAAGGGATCTATCATTTAATTTCCAGGCACTAGTCAAAGCTATGGTTTTTCCAGTAGTCATGAATGGATGTGAGAGTTGGACTATAAAGAAAGCTGAGTGCTAAAGAACTGATGCTTTTGAACTGTGGTGTTGGAGAAGACTCTTGAGAGTCCTTTGGACTGCGAGGAGATCCAACCAGTCCATCCTAAAGGAAACTGGTCCTGAATATTCATTGGAAGGACTGATGCTGAAGCTGAAACTCCAATACTTTGGCTACCTGATGTGAAGAACTGACTCATTTGAAAAGACTCTGATGCTGGGAAAGATTGAAGGCGGCAGAAAAAGGGGATGGACAGAGGATGAGATGGTTGGATGGCATCACCGACTCAATGGACATGAGTTTGAGTAAACTTTGAGAGTTGGTGATGTACAGGGAGGCCTGGCGTGCTGCAGTGCTTGGGGTCGCAAAGAGTCGGACATGACTGAACAACTGAACTGAACTGAACTGGCAGCCTCAAACTAACTCCTTCAACTGGTAAGACTACGGTTTTCTTCTTGAGTTGTATCTTCCCTAAGCCTGCGGATTTGAGAGCTCCCCCAAAGGAAAAAGCATATACATGTGGATCTTATCTAATGCAGTACTCCTCATCTAAGAATCAAAAGCTCTCCAGTTTCTGACTATCTTTAGTCACTCTTTGGTGCTTTCAAACTTTTTTAAAAGTGTTTTCCCAATGTTTATAACTGTTATTGGCAGGAAGGTCAGTGCCATAGGAGCTACTCTTTCCCAAAGAGTTGATGAGCAGATACAAATTTTAATGGGCTCTAGTTTCCCCAATATCTTATGGTTTATGGTATTTTTAAGGCTTCTTTAAGATATTTTTTCCTTTTCCAAGTCATAAATCCATTTTGTATATTTTATTAAATAAATTTATTATTAAATAAATTTATTAATAATTTATTAACATTTTTTCCAAATAAAATGTTTTGATCTTTAATTCACTTGGATTTTATTTTTTTGTGCGTGGGTTAAACAAGGGATTCATTTTTATTTTTACAGGCAAGTAAACAAATTTTTACAGTATCATTCCTAAAGAGTCCATTCTTTCCACTCTGGCTCATGAAGCACAGCTGTAAGTTGCTCAGTTGCGTCCGACTCTTTGCAACCCCATGGACTGTAGCCTGCCAGCCTCCCCTGGTTATGGAATTCTCCAGGCAAAAATTCTGGTGTGGGTAGCCATTCCCTTCTCCAGGGGATCTTCCCATCCCAGGGATGAAATCTGGTCTCCTGCCCTCATGAAGCATATCATACCATAAATCTAGTCATATGCATGGAGAAAGCAATGGCAGCCCACTCCAGCCCTCTTGCCTGGAAAATCCCATGGATGGAGGAGCCTGGTAGGCTGCAGTCCATGGGGTCGAGAGGAGTCGGACACGACTGAGCGACTTCACTTTCACTTTTCACTTTCATGCATTGGAGAAGGAAATGGCAATCCACTCCAGTACTCTTGCCTAGAGAATCCCAGGGACGGGGGAGCCTGGTGGGCAGCCGTCTCTGGGGTTGTACAGAGTCAGACACAAGTGAAGCGACTTAGTAGCAGCAGCAGTAGCAGTCACATGCATGCAAACTGATATATATCAGGCTGTGT
Source organism: Giraffa tippelskirchi (assembly GCF_054371585.1). NCBI lineage: Eukaryota > Metazoa > Chordata > Mammalia > Artiodactyla > Giraffidae > Giraffa > Giraffa tippelskirchi. The sequence goes on from NC_137283.1 coordinate 138,674,924, forward strand.
TTTCAGTTTGTTTCTTCAAGGCTCTGTATTCAGTTTCAGTGTTTTATTTTTTTAATTGTTTCAGCTTATTGGAGTATAATTACTGTACACTGTTGTTGTTAGTTTCTTCTGTACAACAAAGTGAATCAGCTATATATATATACATATATCCCCTCCTTCTTGGAACTCTATTCTCCACCCCCATTCCATTCATCGCACCAAGCACTGAGTTCCTTGTGCTATACAGCAGGTTCCCACTGTGCTGTGTGATTAGTCACTCAGTCATGTCCAACTCTTTGTGACCACATGGACTGCAGCACACCAGGCTCCTCTGTCCATGGGGATTCTCCAGGCAAGAATACTGGAGTGGGTTGCCATGTCCTCCTCCAGAGCGATCTATTTTACAGATGGTACTGTATATATGTCAATCCCAATCTCCTAATTTGTCTATGCTTGCACTCATACTGGGCTTCCCTGGTGGCTCAGCTGGTAAAGAATCTGCCTGCAGTGTGAGAGACCTGGGTTCAATATCTGGGTTGGGAAGATCCCCTGGAGAAGGGAAAGGCTATGCACTCCAGTATTCTGGCCTGGAGAATTTCATGGACTGTACAGTCCATGGGGTCACAAAGAGTTGGAGACAACTGAGCGCCTTTCACTTCACTTCTCTTCACTTAGACTAATGATGTAATACCCTAATTGTTACACTGTTACAGTATGCCGTATCTGGGAGAGCAAATCCTTCCACTTCATTCTCCAAAATATCTTTGCCCATTCTTGACCCTTTATTTTTTCAAATAAATTTTAGAATCAATTTGTTGAATTTCATGAAAAGTCCTGCTGTAGAGAATTAACATCTTTAAATCAAGTCTTCTCATCCACATACTTGGTATATTTTTCTATTCATTTGGGTCTTATTTCATGTCTTTCTATAAAATTTTATGAATTTCCCCCAATTACACTTTTATTGTATTATACTTATATCTCTTAAAAATTCTATTTTCTTAAACCATTATCTTTTCATCCAATTTACCCCAATTTACTCAGCCTTATTAAATGAATTTCATCAAAATAATTTACTAAAGCTATAAATTCTAAGATTTATTTCATAATATACAATCAAAGAATGAAAACAATAATTTAATACTCATTTACAAATGATTTTTTTGTGTCATGGACTTACCAAATATCTTATCCTGTACACTTACCAAGAAGCTCCATGGTCTCTACTTTCAGTGTCCATGAAATTAGAGTCCAAAAACATATCTTTGTAGATTCGACCAACAAGGCAATACATATCTGAAGCAACCTGCTCTTCATTTTGCACCAGGGGAATCATAATGTCAAGAGCTTTTGCTCTATCTCCAGGGAGGTTTCTCCTAAGGTAGAGAAAGGGAACATCACTCTTTCTGTATAGACTACAGAAGCAGTTTAGGCCAATCATCTTTTTAAAATGTCTGTTTAATACACAGATTCACATTAATAAGTTTGGCAGGATAAAAACAACAATCATACTTTGAAAGTCTTCTGCAACTCTTTTTCATCCTACCGCATGTCTAATCATCTAAAAAGATTTATTTTGAGTTGGTTTTCTGCTGATGTGATGATTCGCGCTTATCCATCCACAGTCATTGCAGTTTCCCTGCAGTCTCTGTGTGGGTTCAATTTGACAGAGTGAGATTAAGAATGCAGCCCGTGGCCGTGAATGGGGCAGAGTCAAGGAATCCAAACAGGGGCAAAACCCTGATGCTATAGGTTTCAGTGGCTTTTGCTCCAAAATACTGAGCAAACTAATTCATAGACAATACCAATAAAGCAACCTGAGTCGACCAATCAATCATCTAAGGACGCTGCTTTATATAGCTCATTTTAAAACTGGTCAGTACGTACAGACTGTTCTCAAAGATAAAAATTCTCAAGAGTTATTTATTGAACCTTGAAAACATTCACGCTAAGTGAAAGAAGCCAGTCACAAAAAGACTATATATTGTACAATCTTATTGCACGAAATATCCAGAATAGGCAAATTTACGGAGACAGAAAGAGATCTGTGGTTGCCTAGGTCTGGATTTGGGAGGAATGGGAGAGTGTCCTGCCCCCACTGGAGCAGGACAGGGTGTGGGTGGTTTTGGGAAAGGTAATATAAATACTTTAAAACTCATGGTATTGATGGTCACACAACTCTGTTAATACATTAAAATCCATTGAATCATACCCTTTACATAAAATTATATGATGTATGAATTATATTTCAATAAAACTGTTATATAAAAGAGTTATTTCTATTTTCAATTACTATTTTAAATCTCTTTGTCCATGAAATTCCTTTTTACATTCTGTACTAAATGCCTTTAGTTTAGAATAATGCTCCATACAAATACATTTATCATTTCATTCTATTTTAGGGAAGACAGAGACAAAATATAGATAAAAGAAAATATAAGAGGCTCTTATGGACTTTCATTTTTTATTTCAAAATATAATATATTTCATTCCATCTTTCATTTCATCTTTCAGAAAGGATTTATTTGAAAACCAGTTGGAACAGATAATCTCTGGAAATTTCATCTCTTTCTGCCAAATCTAAAGAAAAAATGTTTAATAAATGGGGAGATAAAATTGACTTTCATTATCATACTGATAAAGGTAGCACGTTGTAAAGCTTGGGCAGATGAATAAAGGAAAGACACAATATCTGGTTGAAGAGCATGCTGACTTTTCTTTGGAGACAAAGGCAGGAGAACTAAGTGAGGGAGAATACAAGTACCAGTATTGCTTTGCTCTGGGTCTGAGCCTGTTTTATGACATAGCTACCAGTCTTGAAGAAAAGTTACTCAAGCACTTTAGTTTCCTCATTGGTAAAATAATTAAGACTTCGTGGCAAATGAAAAATCGATGTGAGGCTCCCCTCTCTTTTCCTTTTTCTCATTCTCTTCAACTGAGGTAATTACATACACATCCAACTCTCTACCATAGAAGAGAACAGCAAAACTAAGTTCCGGACAGTTTAGTGCTTTAGGGCTGTCTACGGCCAGAGTAGGCATGGTCCTCCATGGCGACCCCGGGTAGAAAGTGGCATTGAGGTAGGTGTCAGTCACGATGCTGACGGAAGGCACAAAGGAGAGGCACTTTTAGTCCTGATCCTAGAAAATTCATGGACACATGACCTAAAATGTGGTCCACAGAGTTTTGACTATATTAATAATTAGGTATATTCAGAACAATCTCAGTGAACATCTTCTCTGATGAGGAATATGTTCCCCTAGATAGAACTATCCCTACTTTAGTTAGTTTTTGTGTAAATAACCACTTAGTGTTCAGTCTATGTAAAGACAATATCACATCCGTGTAATTTTAAAAATCCCCAAAAATATATAAATAGAAAATACAAACTTTGACAGAGAAGCAAAAGATTTTTAAGAATTTAGATATATAAACATTGAGGGTACTTCTTTTACTCACGACAAGTGAGACAAAATCAGAAGGCATGCTTCCTATATTTTATATGGTTGAAGTAGAAATATTAACAATACATTATAATAGGAGTGGTTGCAAGGCTACATGAAAAACATATCATGGACAGAATATGCAGGTTAAAAAGTAATACGTTAGCACACTGTGGGGGGAACTTCTTCTTCTTACCTATTCAGTGCAAATGCATAATGAAACTTCACATGGTGATGAGAGGCCAAATCAAACGTCGGAAGCTTTTCTAAAGTCTCTACCAGCTTCACAATAGAATCATAGTCCTTTCAAACAGGAGAAGAATAACACAGAATTAAATCTTTGGGAAAAAGTCCTGACAATGAAATGCCTCTGAACAACCAGATGCCTGAAACTAAGAAGAGTATTAAAAAGGAACTAGAACCCATGAAATACCTTAAAGAATCTAGAACCAAGAAGAAACTGTTTGTTCATTTGCTTGCCTGAATAAGGGTTAGGTTATATGGATAAAACACTGGAAATACTGAATTACCATCTCTGTCCTACAAAACAATAAACTCTCTCTAGCATGGTAATACTACATTTTCTCCGTACAGGTGGTTTACTTCTCCCTGGAGCTAGATTCCCGGTATGCAGGGTGATGTCAATTACTTTCAGGGAGATAATTTCCAAGCTATCAAGAACGTGGAGCAACCAATAGAACTTCTGTTATAAGTAACAAAAATATCTGGTTTCAACATAAGAAGGCTCTCCAGCCATGGGATCTTAAGTGCCATACATCTCCATGTATGTGAATCTCTGTTATCCATAGGAAGCTTTACTCGAGCCTGAATGGGTAGGAATAGGAAACCACAAGTCACTTAAATTTTACTGTAAAAATCCAACAGCAAATCCCCAACTCAGAGAGGATTTCATTCTTCTTGTGTGTGTTGTGTTAAGCGCTTCAGTCTTATCCAACTCTTTGCCACCCTATGGACTGTAGACCGCCAGGCTCCTCTGTCAATGGGATTCTCCAGGCAAGAATCCTGGAGTGAGTTGCCATTTCCTCCTCCAGGGGATCTTCCTAACCCAAGGATCGAACCCACGTCTCTTATGTCTGCTGCATTGGCAGGTGGGTTCTCTACTACTAGCCCCATGATTCTTCTTAGCGTAATTTAAAAAATTTTTAAGACATCCCAATAAAATAATATGGCATGTTTGTGTTTTACATTACTTATTTTTAAAGTTATTTTTATAATTAATCAATTGCACATTTCTCGTTTCTGGCTAGTTAGATCCAGCACTATCAATTCCAAGCAACACAATTCCAGGAGTGAGAGATATATCTGGAAAGCTCTAAAAACGTCTGTTCTTTGCTAAAACAAAGATTTCACTTAGTGACAGGCAAGTGTGCCTGAGGCTAGCACAGCAGAACAGCTGTCTGTGGATTAGCTATGCATATAAATCTTTCTTTTTTTTCTTTTGGAGGAAAAAGGCAGCCCTTTACCTTACAAGTCTTTCATAATCACTGATGGTTAACTTATATGAGTCTGTTTCATTTATCATAAAATCTCTGGATGGAAAGCTTAGGAGAGTCAATAAAAAATTACATGTAGTAACATGAGTGACTTATTAGCTAACTGAAACTGGATATTAACACTCCCTTATTCCTCCAACATGATACACAACCAAGACTTGATTTTGAGCATCTTCTCACCTGGATATCTCTATATGAAAGTAACAGATTTATGACAATATCTGCTGTCAAGACTTCAATATTATCCACTCGCTGTCGAATTCTTGCCAATTCAGCTGCCAATTCTTTGCCAGTATATAAGTTACGAGCTTTCCTGATATCGTTGAGTATAGACTCCCGGAAATACTGGCTGGTGGAAAAACACACATTTTTAAGAGTTGATACTAGAAAGTATTTCAATGAAAAGCAATGACCTTATAAGGAAATGAATGACACCTGCAGCATTCATACCTTTCAGATCATTAAGATGTACAGAATGAACATCTCATCTAGCTGCTATTATTTAAAAATTGGGGCATCCTAATATTTTACACTCTGCCTTGCTCCAGGAAGAATTAAAGGTAAAGATACTCCATGTTAATGAGCTGTTCAAGACCCTGCAGTATTCCAGTTAAAATGCTAAAACTTTATTTTTCATTTTACTGTCTTGAGTAGAAATTGTTCTAAATAAATTAGGTGTGCCCATGATTTGAACATAATATAACATGTACCTTCTGATCCAGCATCATCATTTATCAGCATAAATGACTGCTCTTAACTAAAATATAATAGTGCTTTCAACAATTTTTAGAGAGTTCTTGTCCTTACACTAAAAGTCCCTGGACATTTATTCAGATAATGTTTCTGTACTTACATGGAATATATTTTTAGCTCTACCATTACTATAACATAGTTAGCAGTCTTTCTTTTTTCTGATTTCAAGTTTTCTCCTCTGAATAAAGGGGACAAAATTCAAAAGGTAGACTATGCTGCACCTATTTTATCCATTTAAAGGACATTATATATATTTACCTGGTTCTTGACTGAGTATTATATGTAAGAAACATCTGATAAGGTGCACAAATACAGCAAGTCCCCTACATATGAGTGAGTTTTGTTCTGAGAGCACGTTCGTAAGTTCAATTTGTTCATTAAGTCCAACAAACTTAGTTGGGTACCCAACTAACACAATTGGTTGTATAGTACTGTACTTTAATAGAATTATGATACTTTTCACACAAATAATGTGTAAAAAAGAAACACAAAAAATAAAACATTTTTAACCTTACAGTACAGTACATTAGTATAGTACAAGAGCTGGCATACAGAGACTGGCATCAAGTAAAGAGGTAAGAAGAGTTACTGACTGGAGGAGAGAGAGAGGTGGGAGATACTAGAGCTGAAGGATTGTCAGCAATAGGAAATGGAGAGCAAGCTGCAAGCGACAATGTACGCCACGTATGGAAACCAACTTATGTGACTGGACATACAGACTCACGCTCACATCTTTGAAAGTTCACAACTTGCAGGTTCGGATGTAGGGGACTTACATAAATTAAGTATACAAACACTTCACTATCACTACCAAACGGCATTATTAAACTTTACCTGGAACTTGCTTGTGCCACCTTCAAAAGCTGAATGAAACGATCCACAAGAGGTAAGCAGATGGGTCCCAGAAGCAGCTCAAAGTTCGGCTGCATGAGCTCAGTCAAGCCCTTCATGAAGCTGCTGTCACAGCAGTAGACCTTGTTATGCGGCGTTATCATGTAAGGAATAAATGTGTAGTTCCCCGTGCACATCTGCGGACAGAGGAAGCACCAGGAGGTGGTGAGCTGACCTGCTGACCCCACACTAACATCACCCCAAATCTTACTTTTAAATAATAATCCTAAATGTGAAGGGAAATAAAAAAAAACTTCATTTCCTATTCATGACCTATGAAAATTTCCTCCAATTTCTTTAACTGCTTACTTCAAGTAATTCAGACTTACACATGATAAAAAATATATGGCATGGCACAGTTTCTATCAATCCATTAAATATTTATTCACCATTCTCATGGCTACGGCACTACGATATACGCTGTAGGTGAAACAAGGTAGTTTAAAACACAGCCTTCAGCCTTCAGGAAACTTGTCAGAGACACAGCATAAATACATGGGAATGATAAGAGCTAACATTTCAGGGCTGCCCACGTAACACCAAAGTGTGAGCGATGCCAGAATAAGCTGATCCTATCCAGGCTGCTCGATCGCAGTCATGGCTTTGTTAGCATCTCAGTTACTAAATCTAGAGACCCTACATATTAAAAAGCAGAGATGTCACTTTGCCAACAAAGGTCCATATAGTCAAAGATATGGTTTTTCCAGTAGTCATGTACCAATGTGAGGGCTGGACTATAAAAGAAGGCTGAGCGCCAAAGAATTGATGCTTTCGAACTGTGGTGCTGGAGAAGACTCGAGAGTCCTGTGGACAGGAAGGAGATCAAACCAGTCAATCCTAAAGGAAATCAACCCTGAATATTCATTGGAAGGACCGAAGCTGAAGCTCCTATCCTTTGGCCACCTGATGTGAAGAGCCAACTCATTGGAAAAGATCCTGATGCTGGGAAAGACTGAAGGCAGGAGGAGAAGGAGGCGACAGAGGATGAGATGATTGGATGGCATCATCGACTCAATGGACATGAGTTTGAGCAAACTCTGGGAGATAGTGAAGGACAGGGAAGCCTGGCATGCTGCAGTCCATGAGGTTGAAAAGAGTTGGACACAACTGATCAACTGAATAAGAGACCCTGAAGTTATCCTTGATGCTTCCATTTCTTCCACCTCCTACAAACTATCAATGTCCTGTCTATTCCACCTCCAAGATATATCTCCTATTTGTTCATTTCACTCCATCTTCTCTGCTAACACTGAAGACCATGCCACCAACATTCTGGCCTGAGCCACTGTAACTGGCTTTTACCTGGGCTCCCTGCTTCTCCTCTTGCCTATCAATCTGCTTTTTACCCAGCTGTTAAAGGGCTCTTTCAATAACATACATCAGATGACTTCTCTCAGCTGCTCAAGCCCCCTCCCTTGCTCCTGAGATGAAGATAAAATGGATCACTGTCACCTACAAGGGCTTAACTATCCAAACCCTGCCTCTCTCTCTAGCCTCAACCTGTACCACTCTCCACTCACTTAGCATGACCTTCTGTCTGTTCCTGATGATACCAAGTGAGGGTGCACTAGTGCAAACACAAGTGGAACTGGGGAGAATAAAGGAGACATTGGACTGGATGCCCCTGAGGAAGTGAGCCTGACTGGAGCTTAGGGCTCAGGGAAGGGAAGTGAATACAAAGTTAAGGATTTCAATCTCTGTTCAGGGCAGTGGGAATTCTGGAAGGATTCAGAGCAGGAAAGAAAACATAACTAAAGCTGTGAATTTTGACAGTCCGGGCAGAAAACAGAATGCACTGAAAGAGAAAGAAATGAGATTTAAGAAAATTAGGTGGGAAGCTACAATGCAAGACCAGATCACAAAAGTGGATGCATGAACTTGACGTTAAGAAGAAAGAATCATCGAGACCAGCCAACTGGTTACAGATATTGAAAGAGAGGAAGAAGAAGACATTGAAGGCCACTCCATAGTTGTAAATGGGGCTCCTTAAAGGAGAATGGGATCCTTGACAAAAAGCAAGAATTCAGAAGCAGAACCAGACTTAATTATTAATATTTATGAACAAATTACATTTGAGGACATTTGTTGTATATTAGGTAATGAATCATAAACAGAGCCTGACTTCTAGTTAAAATATGAGATGAGCTTCAAGAGGGTGAGATCTGATTTGGTGAGTAGGGTGACATGCGCACTTTTGAAAGGATGGAATTTAAGGGGAACAGGACTTCTAAAGTGATAACGTCCAAGAGTTCCAAGCCAAAATGCAGACCTGGAAATTATCTGGTATGACTGAGTCTGAGGAAATGAGAGAGACCTCTAAGAACAAAAGCCAGCGAGAAAGAAAAAAGCAGAGAGCTGAAAACTAGAGAGATGGGGAGAAAACTCTATTTATCACTCTTCTAGGGAGTCCAAGAGCCCAAATTATATGTTCCATGTCAGCGGAATGGACAACAAGGCATTGCTTCTCTTATCCTTTGAACCAAATGAAAGAGAGTAAACATTTATTCATTACATGCAGGTGCCAAGGAATGAATGGTCATACGTTTACAACAGCCCACTAACAGAAGGGATCTTGTCTCGTCTCCATTTTACAGGTGAGGATTCAGGTAAGGCTTGGCAAGGTCACACAACTGGGCTGTGATCTGTCTAGGATGCCAGTCCATGGACTCCTTTTCCAGAGGGCCTGCCATTATGGCTAGGGGGCTGAGCACCCTCTCGAGTGTCCGTGACTTTCTGGCACACCAACTCTTCGCTTCAGGTCACCTTGCACGGACCTCTGCATGAGCCAAGTTACTGCCTTGTAGCAAACAGCCAAGAAGTACCAAATGCCCTTATGGCCCCCCTGGATTATCTAGGAACACGTTATTCTCTGAGGCACTTGTATCTCAGGTAATGAAGCACAAACTGGACCAGACTTGAAGTTAAAGTATGAGAAGAACCTCTAAAGGTTGCAATTTGATTTTTAAATCCAGCACATTAAGGTGTTCCTTTCACTAGTTCTCCTTCATGGAACAGTAATTGGAAGACAAGTCAGGAAGAGGAAAAATAAACATACTCTGCTTCTAAAATGTTCCCAAGATCCCAGAGCAGGTTCACCAAACTAATCCTTTTACCCAAGCCACTGTCTAAGCAGAAAAGAAAGGCAAACATATCAAGAGATGGCTTTTCAAATCTTCTAGAGCTTAAACTTTTGAGTGAGTTGTAAAAGAGCAACAGAATCAAATACTCCTATTTTTGAAAAGCATTTTGACTCAAAACTACGAAAGAGAAGGCTCCAAATCTTCTAAGACACAAGGTAAGGACAAACAGGTGAGAAGCCAATAAACCAGAAAAGCGCTACTGGAATTTTGGAATATCATTCCTCTGCTGCTGGATAAAGTTCTGTACCTTCAGAAGCCTTAATATCATGTGTATTTGTGTCTAAGATAAGAACTAGAATACATTATTACTGAAAGACTGGGCATTGAGAAATAACATATCTGTGTAAAACATTCTGAGAGGAGGAGTATCAGATGTCTGGGTGTGTACTGAGCAGTAGGTGGGTAAAGAGAGAAAGATGAGAGTCATCCAAATAGCAGAGAAAATCGGATTCCAACTATCTTCAAACCCCGTGGGATGAGGTTTCAGAATCCTTGAAGGTATTCAGCATGCTGAGGCTTTCCCAAGTTCCTGGTCTCACTGTACTTTTTGGAATCTCTTCTCTAAGGCAGTACTGTTTTTCAATGTCCCATTGTTGGTGACTCAGAAAAAAAAAAAAAAAAAATGGGGAAAAGAAGTTAAGCCACAGGAGGCACTTCTGGGCCTGAGGTAAGAGCCAACCCAGCAAGCCTGCAGTGGGGAGAAAGAATGTGGGGAGTGGTTGTGGATGGTGTGTTTTTTTAAAAGGCTACCAGCTGTTGAAAAAAGCACCTTTTCAAAATGATGAACACTAATAATATGGGAACATTTATTTCCCAAGTTGGCTCACATAAAGCTTAGAAATACCATTACGGCAATTTCTATTTATAGATGGCTGCCAATCCTGAGTTTGAAATACCTAATAATCCAAAGTAAATAAAAAAGTCTGTGATCAAGAACAAGACATTCTAGATGTAACAACTGTCTTTTATTAATAAGATACTAATTCTAAAACAATTAAACCTGCTTCTCGAAGGAGAAAGACCACCTTTCCTTAAATTTCAAAACATGCTGCTGCTGCTGCTAAGTCGCTTCAGTCATCCGACTCTGTGCGACCCCATGGACGGCAGCTCACCAGGCTCCGCTGTCCCTAGGATTCTCCAGGCAAGAATACTGGAGTGGGTTGCCATTTCCTTCTCCAATGCATGAAAGGGAAAAGTGAAAGTGAAGTCGCTCAGTCGTGTCCGACTCTTAGCGACCCCATGGACTGTAGCCTACCAGGCTCCTCCATCCATGGGATTTTCCAGGCAAGAGTACTGGAGTGGGGTCAAAACATGAGGCATGGTCATAAAATAACAAGACTGGTCTCTTCAGCCCACAGTTGTTTTCATGGTTATAAAAACACACAGCTCAAAATCTAGATGAATTCTCTCTGATTATCTCTACTGCTTGTGTTTAAAAAATAATAATGCCAACTCTGTTTTTCAATTTTTAAAAGTTACGTAAAGGTGAACATAAGTACATGTGGAGCATGAATTAAGCTTCTGGAAAGATATGCCCTCAGCCACCAAATATATTGAAATATATGCCCCAAATACTCAACTTTTGAGAGGGACTTAGCACTGGAAACACAGCAGCGTACTTGAGTCAATGGATGACTTGTTCATAATGTGGACTATTGGGTCAACTTACAAACATGCTTCCCCACATGTCCAATCTATCACTGGGCATGATCACTTCTTCTCTGCCATTCAGGAAAATGCTACCTCCTCTGAAAAACCTTCCACGACCACTTGAGGGATGGGCTGCCCACTCTTGAGATATTGCCTTATGTTAATTTCTAATTTGTTTGTTTGCTTATTTGCTTGACCATCCCCGCCCACCCCCACCCCCCCAGCAACACTCTGGCATGTCTCAGTTGTCTCCTGGGACAATTATGAATGAGTTGTCTCCACTTTCAGCCTCCATAGTGAGTCTCTTGCAGTACCAAACCCAAAACCTGGCACACAATTCATGTTCCATCAATATTTGCTTCATAAAATCTGTTACAGTGAATTGATGCATTAAGCAATCCTTGTTCTTTTCCTGTTGAGATGTGAAGGATGAGTTTATCATGGCAACATTATTCATGCTGCAATGAGCCCCTGACCTGAACTCTTAAATTTCTTAAATCTTAATTTCTTCAATTTCTGATCGAAGGGAAATTTACCCATTGTACTTTTAATCTTATCATCATAAATGAAATCATATACAGATTTTTATGCAGTATGTTATTTCCACTCTATGTTTCAGAAATACATTAAGGTTTTAAATACTGGCTTACTTTCCAAAATGAAAACATGACCATTGACATAACCATGCTAATTCCAAAATATAATTCTTCATGCATTTAAAACTTCTTAAATTTATCTTTATCACTCTTTAATTTTTAATTCTCTGTGGAGAGTAAGAACTTTGTAGTGTGGTTTCAAAGGTCTTAAAGTGTGGTTTGTAAGATTTAGGAACTTAAGTCAATCTCAATGTAAAGATGATAGAGATATGTAGACCTATCTCCATACGTGTGTTTATGTATATGTATGTATGTATATGCATTGATACATTTATAATTTATATATATAGTATACTTATAGATATATAGTATATATATATAAATGCACACACACATACATATATGTGTGTATCAGTGCATTTATATATATATATATATGCTGCTTTAGTAACACTCATAATTATACAAAATTGAATACACTATGCAGTTTTGTTCTAAACATAATTATATATAGAAAAAAACAGGCATCAGTGTCATCTCCCACTAGTATAAATAAAGTTTCACTATAAAGGGATACTTATGTAAAATAGCCATATTTATATTGATATGTCAGAAACTTTAAAAGGAAGAGACAGAAATTAATAATTTGTAGAAATAGAAAATATACCAGCAATTAGCTGATAAAAAAGAAAAGATAAAAACGCTTATGGAAGGGTTAAGTAAAATACTCACAGTATTCTTCTGGCAAATGATTTCCTGAAAAAAAGAGAAAAGAGAAGAGTAAAGCAAAAGTTAATGCAAAATTAATTAATTCAACTAATTAACTGAAATATTCTATGTGGCAAAATTTGTATTAACAATTTTATTATTTATCACTAGCAATTAGAAATTCAGAATGTGAAGAATAAAAGGTATCAACTAAGTTCCTGCATCTGAGTTTACAGTCTGAAGAGAGGGACAGGAGTGCACAAAAGTATCAACTATGGTTTTAGGAAAACAGCATAAACATGTGGAATCCAAAACCCGAATCTGAAAATCATTTCTGCAGAATATGTATGCGCAGAATTATCTTATCAGCTACAATCTTTGGGGAAAGAGATTAAAATGAGTTAGCTTTCCCAAAGCACAATCTCAATCATGCCCTGAGAAGGAACCAAGCGGCATGCTTGGAGTAAAGCTAGAAATAAATGGTACTGGCTACTGGTCGGTGGGCAAATCCATATGTAGACAATAAGGACATCCGACAAGAACTAGTCATAAATGTTATGCATTGTTCCGTAAGAAGTGAAATATGATAAATACATTGCAGGTGGTGCCCCTATCTTCTAGATTATGAGAAATAAATGCGATCATGGAAATAATGTGGATATATCACATCTGGCACATAGAAAGCTCTAGACAAAGCCAGCTGTTATTATTCCTAGACTTCAAGATGAGTAGAGACAGGGAAGAGACAATCTAGAACAGTCTATGGCATAAAAGCTTCACTGAGGTTGGGGAACCATGATTTAGAAAAGAGAGATGGGACTGTGTTTTAGAAAAGATGGCATGTGTGTTGCCAGGGAAACAGGAAATGTGAGGCATTTGTGGAGTCTACAGTGTGGTCCATCTGGCTAAGACCAGAAGCAGAACCAACCCAGGAGAGATAAGAGAGGAGCAGAGGAGTGATGCAGGCTGTCATTCATCCCAGGATGGACGTGGGGCAAAGGGGAACCTAGGAGAGCTTTAGCTTAGAGCAGTAGGTAAGATTTCTGAATGATTAAGGATAACAGATGAGTAAACAAAAAGGGGAAGGAATTGTGCAGGGTAATTGTGAGAGCCATAAAGATGTATATAAAATACTAAAAGAGACCCTTCAATACTTGCAATCTTCCTGGTGAAAAAAAGAACACATACACTTGTAAAAAGAAACATTATAAGTCTGGACACACAACCACGTATGCACACCTGTCCTACATCCAAAGAGCGATACGACAGTAAGAGCTGGGGTTTCTGGGGAAAAGAAGATGTTCCTAGGGACTGAAAAAGGCTGAAGATCAGCAGAGAAGGTGGAATTCAAGAGGACAGTAACATCTTCCAAAGACAAAGCAGTGAGGTAGGAATCTAGGCTAGAGGACAAGGAATACAAAGGTCCATTTAGGAAACAATAAATATTATTCCTGGGGCTAAAAAAGACAGCTCATTTCGAGAAGTATAGAAGAGAGAAATAAAAGGAAACTAAAAAAGATCTTGAATTCAATCACTGGGCTAAAATAGAAAGTTCATTTTGGCACATACTGACTATGCCAAAGCCTTTGACTGTGTGGATCACAATAAACTGTGGAAAATTCTTCAAAAGATGGGAATACCAGACCACCTGATCTGCCTCTTGAGAAACCTGTATGCAGGTCAGGAAGTAACAGTTAGAACTGGACATGGAACAACACACTGGTTCCAAATAGGAAAAAGAGTATTGCAAGGCTGTATATTGTCACCCTGCTTATTTAACTTATATGCAGAGTACATCACAAGAAACGCTGGGCTAGAGGAAGCACAAGCTGGAATCAAGATTGCCAGGAGAAATATCAATAACCTCAGACAGGCAGATGACACCACCCTTATAGCAGAAAGTGAAGAGGAACTAAAAGGCCTCTTGATGAAAGTGAAAGAGGAGAGTGAAAAAGTTGGCTTAAAGCTCAACATTCAGAAAACTAAGATCATGGCATCCAGTCCCATCACTTCATGGGAAATAGATGGGGAAACAGTGGAAATAGTGGCTGATTTTATTTTTCTGGGCCCCAAAATCACTGCAGATGGTGATTGCAGCCATGAAATTAAAAGACGCTTACTCCTTGGAAGGAAAGTTATGACCAACCTAGATAGCATGTTAAAAAGCAGAGACATTACTTTGCCAACAAAGTTCCGTCTAGTCAAGGCTATGGTTTTTCCAGTAGTCATGTATGGATGTGAGAGTTGGACCATAAAGAAAGCTGAGCGCCGAAGAATTGATGCTTTTGAACTGTGGTGTTGGAGAAGACTCTTGAGAGTCCCTTGGATTGCAAGGAGATCCAACCAGTCCATCCTAAAGGAGATCAGTCCTGGGTGTTCATTGGAAGGACTGATGTTGAAGCTGAAACTCCAATACTTTGGCCACCTCATGCGAGGAGCTGACTCATTGGAAAAGATCCTGATGTTGGGAAAGACTGAAGGCAGGAGGAGAAGGGGAAGACAGAGGATGAGATGGTTGGATGGCATCACCAACTCAATAGACATGAGTTTGGGTAAACTCTAGGAGTTGGTGATGGACAGGGAGGCCTGGCGTGCTGTGGTTCATGAGGTCACAAAGAGCTGGACATGACTGAGCGACTGAACGGACTGACTGACTGATAATAATGGAAAGTTATTTGGGGCCTAATTGAAGAAAGCCTTGAATGCCAAAATAAAGTACTCTGTTGTGTGGGCATTTGGGCATATGAGAGTAAAAGTGTTTTTTCAGGTGAGTGACAGACATATAAAAGTCTCTGCACACACTGGGACATTGTTTGTAAAATCAAAGGTTGGGAACAACACAGATGTTCTATCAACTAGAAACTGGCTGACTAATCTATGGTTCCTCAACACAATGGCATACAATGCAGCTGAACAAAAGATGAGAAAGTTCTCCATGAAGTGATATGGAAAGATCTCCCAGATATACTGCCTAGTGAACAAAAGCAAAGGATAGAATGGTTGTTACTGTATTCTTCTACTTATGTATATAAAAGGGAGAAAAATAAAATCCTAATTTGTCTACTTCTAAAATCTCTCTGGAAGAATATACAAGAAATCAGTAATAGTGGCTGCCAATAGAGAAGGGAGCCAACTGCCTGGAGGACAAGGATGAGAGGATGACTTTTCAATAATATATCTTTTTGCACTTATAAATGTTTATATTGGGTAAATGCATTACCCAAGAAAGACAAGTAATTAAAAGGTAAACTTTGTAAAAATTTTTAAAATATGAATTAGATGGTGGTATTTAGTATTGGATGGGAAAAAGCATTCCAGTAGCTATTGCCAAAGTCCAGGAATGTCTGGACTTTGGACTTGGACAATGGTGGTGCCCTTGGCGGATGGAAATCAAGAGACAGATGAGTGATGATGTGGAGGAAAGTTGAAATTATCTTTTCCCACAATGTTTCACAGGTAGTTAATGAATCTCTCCACCTACCCTGCTACACACACACACACACACACACACACACACACACACACACACACGGTTCATGAAAAACACAAAGCCAGGATAGTCTAGCTATCCTGGTTCAAACAGTCACAAAGCCAGGGATATAGTATACAGAATTTTCCGAACTTGATTTATGGAGCATCTCTCCAGAGTAGCAAACCACACTCTTTCCTAGATAGGCATAGCCTTCTCTCATCCCTCTAAGCAAAAAAAAAGAAAGAAAAACAACGCTCTTCTCTTAATCCTGTACCACACAGCATCCTCTGCATATTGCATAGGAAACCCTGTTCTCTCTTGACTGCCTTCAATGACACCTAACCTCCTAACAGAAACAGTTGATGTCCTTATTTTTGCCCTCATGACTCCTCATACCGACCTCTGTGACAGCACTGGATGTACCGCACTGCAATTACCGCTTCATACTCTTCTCCTACATCAAGAGTTCCTTGGGTCCAAGAGCCATGTTTAGTTCATATCTGTATCTCCACTGATTGCCTAGCAGATTGCAGGAAATATAGTTGTTGCTCAATAAAAGAATGAATACATTAACTAGTTCATGAATGTAAAATTACCGGACTCTGAATGAGGATAGATAGGTGCAAGTCTTGGCTCTGCTCCTGACTGGCCATGTGTCATCTCACCTGTCTCTAACGTAACACACTAAGAACTGGATAGAGTGATTGTTGGTCCCTTCCAGCACTGTATCCTATCACTTACTTTTGGCTAAAGGCCTATCAAAGTCAGCATTGTTCTTGTGCCACTGGAAGGAGCGACATCCTTATGCCCAGCACAGGAGCTACTGAACCATGATTTCTGTTTAGTGCACCAGGCACAGAGATGGAGGTGGTGATGAAGGGAGCTGTGATGAGGGCTGAATGAGCTGAAGGCTCCCTTCTGGTTGTCACCAAAGGAAATAACCACAGTAGTTACTGGCCTATAGCCAGTATGTTATGTCTTCCTGAAGAATTATTTATTGAAGTAATAACCCTCTTACATGTCTTCTTTGCTTCCATTTCAGGTAATGCATGCATCATAAAAAATTCTAAAACTATATTCAATCATCCTTACAGCCATCCTACTGAATTTTTATTAACTGCTTGCTCATGTTTTATAGAAGCTAAATGGGTACAAATGGTTCTCTTGAAGAAGAGTTTACTCACAGCTTACGATGTAACCTTAAAGGAGGCATCAACTTTAAAGAAAGAAAGGTCCTATTTGTGCATTTTAACTCAGTACAAAAAAATAGCAAACAAGACCTGAAAAGGTATCTAACTACTGAGGTGGAATAGTGAATGTTTGCATGCGTGCATGCTCAGTTGCTTCAGTTGTGTCCAACTTTTTATGAGCCCCACGGAGTATAGCCCACCAGGCTCCTCTGTCCATGGGATTCTCCAGACAAGAATACAGGAGTGGGTTGCCATGCCCTCCTCCAGGGGATCTTCCTGACCCAGGGATCAAACTCTCACCTCCTGCATCTCCTATACTTCAGGTGGATTCTTTACTGCTGAGCCACTGGGGAAGCCCCAGTGAATATTTAATTTGTGTCAATTTAATCCATTGAAGGGGAATAAAAAGGAGGAAGGGGAATAAATTGAACAGGCAACTGCAATACTTCACATCACTCAGTGGAAATGTCTTGTCTAAAGAGCCTAAAAATGAAAAAATAAAAATCAACATAAACTCCAGTTCCTTAACAATGAACTCTCTCTGAAGATGCATCACCCCACTACAACTTTGTTCTTTTTTTTTTTTTTTATAAATTTATTTATTTTAGTTGGGGGCTAATTACTTTACAATATTGTAATAGTTTTTGCCATACATTGACATGAATCAGCCATGGGTTTACATGTGTTCCCCTTCCTGGACCCCCCACCCACCTCCCTCCCATCCCATCCCTCTGGGTCATCCCATTGCCCCAAGAACTTTGTTCTTGCCTAAAGTCTTTAGGAGACCTTTAATCCGTGTGCTCTCTGGCTGTACCAAAAACATCCTTAAATGTTTTCTGACTACTCAGGACGCTTTGATAACCAACCCAAGAAACAAGGCAAATGAGACAATCTAGCCTAGTTCTCAACCCAAAAGAAGACAAAGGAAGACAAAGACAACTTTTGAGAGCTACTTGGGACAATGTAACACTGAAGAGGTCATCCTAAGGATAAATAAATGTGGAGAGTCTCCAAAACTGGAAAGTTTCTCTGCCTAACATTTAGGTAATTACAGCCAGCGGAAGGAAGTGGGAACAGCTGGTGTGAGGTTGCCAAACCAAATGGACACAGGGTGGAAGAAACAGAGTTAGCAACCAGGATCTGTTTCCTGAAAGAAAAGAAAGGCACAGGCTGGTGGTTTTGGGCCAGGAAAAAAGGCCATGGCTCCCTGCTGGTGACCTTCAAGGTCTTCTCTTCTGAGATATCTTTCTGTCCCAATGGAATGTGGCAAGTTTTTCACTAAAGTTGGGAAAAAAAGGAATCTTTCTTGTACTCCCCAGCTCCGTCTTCTTACCTAATATCAATGCCTCAAAGCTAAACAAAGATATGTCATATGAGCTGTGTTGAACACCATGGACCTCACTGAGAAGACGGGGCTCATCTTTACCCTTCTACATGCTAAGTGGGCTTAGGAAGAACACTCCAACACAGGTGTTACAGAACTGGTTCATCTTTAAAGTTAGGGAACCAAGCACACTTGTGTTTACATGTTATGCTTACATAAAAACTCAAATTAAAAAAAACAAAAAACCTCAGTCTAACAAAAACCTGGAAAATCATATTTTTAATGGACATATGAAATCTGTGGACGTATAGGAAATATACCTGATGACAAGTCCAAGAATACGGGGCTTGTCCTGCTCTAATGCTTATTAACTGTGTGTAACTCTAAATCATTGCATCTCCGTGGATTTAGTTCTCATGTGTAAATAAAAGTATCTTCCACCTGCTCAATCTACATAGTAACGACACTGCCCATCTCAATGGGTCATGTTTAAAGACCAAATGAAATAAATTTATGAGAGACCTTTAAGCATTTAAAGCCATATGCAACATGAGGTATTAATACTATCAAAGCAGACAACCCCAACTCAATTCCTATGTTATCAGATACAGGGGCATCTTATACCTGCGTTGTTTATGATCCTGGGAAGGAACACATCAGGATTATGGAGAAGACATATGACCAACTGTTAATATAAACAACCTGCACCCAAAATCAGGTTAAATGATACCCAAACTTGAAAATAATCCTAAAAGAAATTCTAGACTTTCTTCTCCTCCTCTGTTAATTTTGTTTCATGTTAAAAAATATATCTTGGTGGGAAAACTCTACTGTAAGCAGATACATATCTTTAAACGGGGCTAAGATGCTGAAGAGTGACATTTTATACAGACAGCGTTTGAAAGAGCTTCTTAACACAAACTTCTTATAACATGCTGTTATTATTATAATCAACTTCCTCTTCTTTGTCATCATCGCTTCTCTCAGTGAGGCCTAATTGGACCTTATTATTCAAGTACAGGTATTTCTTTTAAAAAAACTGTATTGTTGAAAAGTTACAGACATAATGAATTCTAGCATGGTAAACTATACTTTACACATAGATTTTAGTAAAAGTTTCAAGGATGCATTCTTAAAGGACTCAAATAGGATGGTGGGTTGCAGTGCCACAAAGATCAACTTCCAGAAAAAAAAGCACTTATTTATAATGAACGAAGAGGTCTAGAATTCAGCTGGCTGGGAGGTAGGAGGCTTTCAGACTCACACCTTCTGTGTGCAGAGGCATTCCTTCTTGCTTTTTAAGGTATCTAAATTCATGAGCCTGTGATGAAAATCTCTACAGATGAAGAGAATATACCCAGAGATGTGATGGCATCCTCCATTCACTACGTAGCATAGATTTCCTTCTCCTTTGGATAAGACGGCAATAAGATGCTAGACACAATGAGATGGGGGAGGGTAAAGGAGGTTAGGAAGGAAAGCAAGGGCATCCTTTATCCAGTATACACATAATTCCTTTGAGGATGTAATCTTGTTACCTGACATCAAAGAAAACTGGATTTTCCAGTCACAAGCCCTTTCCCAAACCTCAGAGATACAACAACTGGAAATCCACTCCTGCTAAAGACATCTTCATCTAGCTTGTCAGTTCAAGATCTTGAGAGAAAATCTTAATAAAACAGTGCTCACAGGTATTTCTTATCTGTTTCTCCCCCAAATTACCTCCCTTTCCCCCCAATTTGACATGGAATTACATAGCTCAGAGGAAAGTTAGATCACTTCTAAAATAAGTAAAATAAAAGAACTAGACCCTTTTTTCTTTCAACAGAAAATATTTTTTCCATGAAATATTAAGAAGGATATATGATGATTATATTGGACAGAGGAGATACAGAGGGCCATGGTTTACAAATCAATGGCCAGTTATCAAGTTAGTAAGACACTTAAGAAAAT
Organism: Giraffa tippelskirchi; assembly: GCF_054371585.1. Taxonomy (NCBI): domain Eukaryota; kingdom Metazoa; phylum Chordata; class Mammalia; order Artiodactyla; family Giraffidae; genus Giraffa; species Giraffa tippelskirchi. Next base: position 138,695,537 of record NC_137283.1, read on the forward strand.
GTCCAGGAGCAGCAAAGTTACATGGGGCACATCCCGTATTTCTGGTTCACAAATCGTTAGACTACTTCATGGGATCATATTCTCAAATGACTTTTTTTTCCTAACGTTTACTGTGTACTTTGTACCACTAAGTTAAGTGCTTCTTTAGAGTGCTAAAAAGAATGTAGTAAAAATTCATTAATAATAATAATAATTATTATTATTATATAATAATTATTAATAATAATAATAATTAATATTCATTATTAAACTGAGAGAATTATAAACCTTTGGGAAAATACAAATTTTAATTTCATACTCAATTCAATCTAAAACTAAATTCATTTTAGTTCTTTATCTTAGTAAAAGAGATAAAACTTTAAGAAAAGGAAGCAGTGGTATAAGAAGAAAAAAAAGTTTTTTGAGTTTAAGAACACTCTAGAATCTGAGCTAATTTGCCAAATACATGTGAAAATTTAACTTAAGTTCAAGGTTGTTGTTGTTTAGTCACCAAGTTGTGTCTGACTCTTTTGCAACCCCGTGAACTGTAGCCTGCCAGGCTCCTTGGTTCATGAGATTTCCCAAGCAATACAGGAGTGGGTTGCCATTTCCTCCTGGAGCTTTTCCTGACCCAGGGATCGAACCCAGATCTCCTGCATTGTAGACAGATTCTTTACCACTGAGCCACCAGGGAAGCCCTAAGTTCAAGGTATTTATAATAAAATTACTTTGATCTCCTCAACAAATTACTAGAAACTAGTATTAGGCTGGCAAGAAAGTTCATTTAGGCTTTCCCATAGATGGTATGAAAAAACCTGAATGAACTTGCTGGCCAATCCAACATAATCATCGAAATTTACAGCATTGACATCACTGCCTGGTCTTTTAAAAGCTATAAGCATTTGCTTCAAGTGGAAATGAATATCAGAAAAATGTACTCAATATCCAATTTCTCACATACAAACTCCAATGGAGATTGAGTCCCTCTGTACCTTCAGATAAACATCATGGGTCTAGGTACCACGCAACTGTTTGAATGAGCAACTATGATAGTCCTCAAAGTTCATCCATGTTGTAGCATGTGTCAGAATTTTGTTCCTTTCTAAGGCTGAGTAATATTCCATTGTATGTGTATAGCACATTTTGTTTTATCCATTCATCCATTAACGGACATTCAGGTTGCTTCCATATTTGGCTATTTTAAGTAATGCTGTTATGAACATGGGTGTATAAATATCTCTTTGAGATTATGATTTCAATACTTTGGGGTATATATATCCAAAGTGAAATTGCAGGATCATATGGAAAAATTGCCATATTGTTAAAAACTGCTGATTTTTAAAGGGGTAATTTATTGATAATGTTACATATTTTGGTTTGTGCACCCATAGTTTCATGCTAGTCAGATCCCGATCTAGAAAATACTAGTTGCATTGAGGCAGAGGAAGAGTTTCAGCCACCAAATATGTAGGTACTATATTCAGTGAGATGGCGAAGGATTAAGCATGTGGATAGACTGCTGTAAAGAGCAGTTATGAAAGCAAATCCTACCTGGAAAGTGACGGTTCAAGCAATGGTTATGGAGAAAAACACAACTAAATTTCTTGAATAAGGAATGATCTCACATAATCATTACATTTCAACATAAGCTGTGTCACCACTAACTGTTATGCATACCAATCTCTAGACAAATATTTATTCTGCAATGAATAAAATGGGAATAAAGTCTATCTTAGTGCAGAAAGAGTAATTCCAAATGCATGTGAGGCCTCCTAACCACAGTTAGAACATTAGGGAAAAAATATATTGATATTCAAATGCCCAAAATATATGTAAGTTATCCTAAAGGATACAGAAAATAACAGACTATAACAATTTTTCATTAAAAACATTAGTTATGAAATATTTAAAGAATATAAAGAATGTAAAACTTAGACACACACTACTTTAGCACAGCAAAGAAAACCACCAACAAAACAAAAAGGCAACCTAATAAATGGAAGAAGATAATTCCAAATAATATACCTAATAAGAGGTAATATGGAGGTAAAGAGGTAAAATATGTAAAGAACTCATACTACTCGATTTTTTAAAAATCAATTAAAAATGGGCAGGAGATATGAATAGACATTTTTAAAAAGAAGACAAACACTTTTCAACAGGCATACAAAAGATGCTCAACATTACTAATTATCAGGTAAATACAAATCAAAACCACAATGATATATCACCTCACATCTGTCAGAATGGCTATTATAAAAAGACAACAAATTGTTGGCAAGAATATGGAGAAAAGGGAACCCTCAAGCACTGTTGGCAGGAATGTAAATTGGTGCAGTCTCTGTGGAAACAGCATAGAGGTGCCTCAAAAAATTAAAAATAGAACTACCATTTTTGTTGTTGTTGTTCAGTCATCCAGTCGTGTCCGACCTTCATGATCCCATGGACTGCAGCATGCCAGGCCTCCCTGTCTTTCCCCATCTCCCCAGGTTTGCCCAAGTTCATGTTCATTTCATCGGTGATGCCGTCCAGTCATCTCATCCTCTGATGCCCTCCACTCCTTCTGCCCTCAATTTTTCCCAGCATTAGGGACTTATGCAATGAGTCATCTGTTCGCATCAGATAACCAAAATACTGGAGCTTCAGCTTCAGCATCAGTCCTTCCAGTGAATATTCAGGGTTGATCTCCCTTAAGATTGACTGGTTTGAGCTCCTTGCTGTCCAAGGGACTTTCAGGAGTCTTCTCCAGAACCACAGTTCGAAGGTATCAATTCTGTGGTGTTCTGCCTTCTTTACAGTCCCGCTCTCACAACTATATGTGACCACTGGGAAAAAACCATAGCCTTGACTATACGGACCTTTGTCATACACGACATGATCTAGCAAATTCACTTCTGAGTGTTTATTCAGAGAAAATGAAAACACTAATTTGAAGAGATATATGCAACCCCATTCACTGCAGCATTGTTTACACTAGCCAAGATATATAAGCAACCTAGACGTCTATCAATAGATGAAGAGATAAAGAAGAGTGGTACACACACACACACAGGAATACTACTCAGCCCTAAAAAGAATGAAATCGTGCCATTTGCAACAACATAAGTGGAGCTAGAGAGTACTTACGCTGAGTGAAACAGTCAGACAGATAAAGACAACCTCCATATTGATGTCACTTATATGTAGAATTAACAAACAAAAGAGGCAAACAAAACAAAATAGAAATAGACTCATAGATACAGAGAACAAACTGTAGTTGCTAAAGGGGAGGGATGTGTGAAGATAAGGAAAAGTGGTGGAGAGGTAAATGGTACAAGTTTCCAGTTATAAAGTAAGTAAGCCATGCGGATATAGTATATAAAGTAGGGAATAACAGGAATAAAGTACTTTGGCCACCTGATGCAAGGAGTCAACTCATTGGAAAAGACCCTGACACTGGGAAAGATTGAGGGCAGGAGGAGAGAGGGGGGACAGAGGATGAGATGGTTGGATGGCATCACCGATTCAGTGGACATGAGTCTGAGCAAAGTCTGGGAGATAGTGAAGGACAGGGAAGCCTGGCATGCTGCAGTCCATGGGGTCACAGTCAGACACGACTTAGTGACTGAACAACAACACAGGGAATATGGTCAATAACACTGTAATGTACTGTGTATAGAGACAGATGGTAGCTAGACTTGTGGTGATCATTACCTTGTTATACTCCTGAAATTAATACAATACTGTAAGTTGATTATACTTCAATCTAAAAAATTAACAAAATTTTCACACACCCATGGATATACCAATCCAGACTTAGAAATGCAATACATATATAGTTGAAGACTCCTTAATTCTATTCCACCTATCTTTCAAAGAAGTATTCATAATTTATTTATAATTCTCATATATACTTCTGTCCTTTTATTACATAAACATATAAAAAGCATTATCTTGCACATGATTACATTTTCTACAGATGGCATCATACGTATGCATGCTTCTATACTTTGTTTTTTCTCTTAACACTGTTTTTGAAATATACTAATAGTGGTACAGAAAGCTCTAGTTAATTCAATTTTAAGTGCTCCAAACATTCCTTTAAATAGCTAAACCAGAAAGTATTTCTATTCATTCTTCTGTTGATAGATATTTACCAATTTCTGAAACAGGAAGATTACCACGAACAATATTAACATAAGCTTTCTTGATTATATCTCCTTATGCATGCGAAAGACTTCTTTAAACAGAAATGATCATTATTTTTCTCAAAAAATAAAAGAATCAGAACTTCTTAACATTAAAGATCAGTGCATTTTAAGAAAACTATCCAACCTACATATTTGAAAGAGTTAAATGAAAATGACAAACTGAGTAAGAAAATCTCCTTTCTATAACTTTCAAAAGTAAATTTAAAATGAAATTTTAGAGGATTTGACATGATTAACCTATTTGGAGTAATTTCCCTGTGTATCCCAACATGCCTTTATTTAAGATTTTTTATTACTTTATTTTAAAATTTTTTATGAGACATAATTGACATATAGCATTATATTAGTTTCAGGTGGGCCATATAATGGTTTGATATTTGTATACATTGCAAAATAATCATTTCAATACATGTAGTTAACATCTGTCACTATAGATACTTATAAAATTGTTTTATCTTATAAGAACTTTTAAGGTCTACTTCCAAAAATATTTTTTAAAAGAGAAAGCAATTCGTTGAGACTACTAATCTGGGTAGAAGAAATATCAGTGGAACTATAAATATTCCATTAAATGACTATACCAGAAAGTATTCATATTCATTCTTCTGTTGACGGATATTTACCAATTTCTCTGGGGGAGGGATTATCACAAACAAAGTTAACATAAACTTTCTTTATTATATCTCCATATTCAAGCCAAAGATTTTTTTTTGTTTTAAACAGCACACATCTAGAGAAAGAACTGCTGACTCTTGGTGATAAACTCATTTAATATTATAAGCTATTGCCAAATTGATCTTCAAAAGGTAGTGCCAACATACTCTTCTACCAGCAATACATACACTTCCCACCCTTCACAGCCTTGCCATTAGTATAATAAGGGCTTTTTATTGTTGACTATCTGATAGTGTGAATGGTGTTTCCTTGTTTTGTTTTGCTTTGTTTTTATATGAAGCATTATTTAAAAGTGAGTGGAGAGTGGTCTAGCAAAAACAAAGGAAGCTAAATAAGGAAAAAGGAGTGGGAGTCAAGATTTAGAGCTGAGAGGTGTTGTAAAGGAATTTCTTTTTGTCTTTATTTTTTAACTTTTTATTTTACATTGGAGTACAATTGATTAACAATGTTGTGATAGTTTCAGGTGTACAGCTGCTGCTGCTGCTGCTGCTAAGTCACTTCAGTTGTGTCCAACTCTATGCGACCCCATAGACGGCAGCCCACCAGGCTCCGCCATCCCTGGGATTCTCCAGGCAAGAACACTGGAGTGGGTTGCCATTTCCTTCTCCAATGCATGAAAGTGAAAAGTGAAAGTGAAGTCGCTCAGTCATGTCCGACTCTTAGTGACCCCATGGACTGCAGCCCACCAGGCTCCTCCATCCATGGGATTTTCCAGGCAAAAGTACTGGAGTGGGGTGCCATTGCCTTCTCTGCAGGTGTACAGCAAAGTGATTCAATTATACATATCTATTCTTTTTCTGCTCAATATTATGTAACAACTTAAACAGGAAAAGAATTTATAAAGGAATTTCTGAAGAGAGAAGAAATGGTTCATTAAAACAACTTCCTCACTCTACACAACAGCCATTCATTTCTCCCAAGCTGTTTCTGATGACAGATGGATTCCGTGTTATCTGCCCCACAGCCCATCAGCCAATGGTTCCAGACCTACAGTCCCATTTACTGAGAGACCCCAAATGAAGATTTGATCATTTCTATAATGTACCAAATAAATCAGAAAACAATTGTTACAGCAGTTTCTGATTTTCAAACAAACATAAATCTCAGCAGAGTCTCATTAATAGGCACATAAGATGTTTTCATGTTATCTATTTAAAGAAAATTGTGTTATTACTTTAAATAAATTTTTCCCTATTTGCTAAGGAAAAAATATCTATCAACTTCCCTTTCTCAAAGGGGAATGATGATCTTCTTTTTTGAAAAAAATTATTTCATTCTTGCTACAGTAAGAGAGTACTTGTAATTTAAAACTGATACAAATTCTATTGCAAATACATGATATGAATAGAGTCTAAATATCCTTTCATTTGAAAACTCAGACATAGATTTTAAGTACTTGTATGGTTCCTGTCTATCAGGAGCTTAAACTTAAAACAAATTTTTTCTGTGATTTCTTCCTAAGAATTTGTCACCAAAGAGAAATTGTTCTTTTCAACAAAGAACAGCAGATGAAAATAAAACTGGTGCAGCTGTACTTTCTAGATGTCCAAAGAACCAATTTGAGTCAAGCTAGATATGCAACAAGAATTGCATTCTCATTCTGTCTTGCCCTGTGAAAACAGGGAGATACTTCATTTTTATTTTACTTGCCTAATCCATATATAATATATTATTTATAAATATCTCTTATTTTGCCTATTTCACAGCAGCTTTCCTTTCTGTTGCTAGATGGCAAGCATAACAATTTCACTTATAACTACCTGCAACAGAAATAAATTAAAAAAATTAAAAATACACACACAGAGACCTTCCTCAGTAGCAGAACCCAAGGAACTTCCAGGGCTCAGAGGAGGTTGTTAGAGTGAAGAAAAACACTTTTTACCCCAGAACTTTGTCCTTTGCAACCAGATACTTACTTGGACCAGGTACAAACTAAATAAGAAAATAAAAAAGTTTACATTTAATGGAAGGAGGAAGACAAAAGAAAGGATGGATGTTGCATGAAACAACTCAGGACGTATGGTTGATGGGTTTTTCTAAATGAACATACTCAGGAATGTCTGTTATCCTTCTAACTAGAAGTAACTGGAGCTAAGTTTAGTGGTCAAGGGAGCCAGGCTTTGGACTCAGGCAGACCTGGATCCAAATTTTCTACATCACCTTGGGCAAATGATTGAATTTGTCAGAGTCTCAGTTTGCAATCCTATAATTTGGTGATAGTATATATACCTCAAAACGTAGGAGACACAGTTCAATCCCTGGGTTGGGAAGATTCCCTGGAGGAGAGCATGGCAACCCACTCCAGTATTCTTGCCTGGAGAATCCCATGGACAGAGGAGCCTGGTGGGCTACAGTCCATAGGGTTGCACAGAGTCAGACACAATGAAGCGACTTAGTATGCATGCATGCATAAACCTCAAAAGTGATGTTTTAAGAATTAATCCGGTCCTATCATTTCATGGCAAATAGAAGGGGAAAAAGTGGAAGCAGTGACATTTTATTTTCCTGGGCTCCAAAATCATTGCAGATGGTGACTGCAGCCATGAAATTAAAAGATGCTTGCTCCTTGGAAGGAAAGCTATGATAAACCTAGACAGCATATTAAAAAGCAAAGACATCACTTTGCTAACAAAGGTCCGTCTAGTCAAATCTATGGTTTTTCCAGTAGTCCTGTATGGATGTGAGAGTTGGACCATAAAGGAGGCTATGCACCGAAGAACTGATGCTTTTGAATTTTGCTGCTGGAGAAGACTCTTGAGTCCCTTGGACAGCAAGGAGATGAAACCAGTCAATCCTAAAGGAAATCAATCCTGGGGGACTGATTCTGACATTGAAATCCCAATACTTTGGCCACCTGATGAGAATTGACTCATTGGAAAAGACCCTGATGCTGGGAAAGGTAGAATGCAAAAGGGGAAGAGGGCAGAAGAGGATGAGATGGCCTAATGGCATCACTGACTCAATGGACATGAATTTGAGCCAACTCCAGGAGATGGTGAAGGACAGGGAAGCCTGGCGTGCTACAGTCCATGGGGTCACAAAAAGTTGGACATGACTTAGCGACTGAAGAGCAATACAATAACAAAAGGGCTGACTACCTAGCACATAGTAAGTGCTCAATAACAAACAGTAATTATGTATTGTACACAAGAAATGAGTATATTTTAGATAGACAAGCCTCTTTAAAGAACTATTTTATTCAAATACCAATAACACTTTTATACAAAGGCTGGCTGAAAGCAATTAAATAAGTCAGTTTATTTGTCCCATACAAAGTTCTGATAAGATTAGCTTTATCTCTTTCTCTCAAATGTAATTTTAAAAAATTTCCCTAGGAAAGAATGGGCATAAAATTAAATCACCAGATACCAGTAGGACAAGAATAAAGATACTGTAGAGTAAAAAATGTCCAACACAACACTGCCTGCTTAAAATGAATTTAATGCAAAGAAAATAGAATAGAAAGAGCAAAATAATCTCTTCATCAACTTTCTAATATAGGTTTCAAACAGTACTAAATCTCTTCATCAACCTCCTAATATTGGTTGCTAATACAGGTTGCAAAGAGTACTAAATCAAACTGTTTAATTAAAAATGCATCATCATGAAATGTATGGTACATTAATTAAAGAGGTAAATCTGGGGTAAGATTAAGTTTTTGCTGTTGTTTAGTTGCTAGGTAGCGGTTTCCTTAAAGAATTGCTCCAGGTGAAACAGAGATTTAGACAGATGGGAAAAATCTCTTAAAACTATTTCACAGTATTCTGGAAAGGAATATCCAATCAATCCCCAGCACAATGCCTGGCATGCAGAAAAGGTATTTGCTAAATGACACTGCATATTTTTTAGAGAAAGACATACTAGTTTTAGATGCTCAGATAAAAGCAAAACACAACTACATTTTTTCCCTTGGGTTTTGGGTTAGAGATCTTCATATATACCAATTCTGAAGTGATAAGAAGTATGGTTCTGGGTTTCAGGACTCTGCACCCAAGGTTGGGTTTTTTTTTTAATTAATTTTTATTGTATTTTACCAAGGTTGGCTTGGATTTGGCAACCTGAAGTGATGGATGAGAAAAAGCCACAAAGAGCTAGATGGAAGTTTCACAAAGGAAATGACTGACTATGAGGTTCAGCATGAGTTACATGCTGAACTGTTAGATGCTTTTCAAAGAATCATACAGTGTACAATCATTTGGCATTGCAAAAGCATTTTAGGCAGTCTTCTTGAATGGAGGAAACATGCTCCTATCATTAAGTTCCTATCGTGGAGAGAATGCCATGAGACATGCTGAATTTTGTAGACAAACATGGTACGTTTTTCTTCCTCCCCTTCCCACTTTAACTGAAATCATATCCCAGTGACAGAAGATGGCAGTTTTCTGGTGATAGAGAATTTGTACTCAAAGAACTTTCAGTAGGCAGCATACTTCTAGTGGGAGACACGTGTGCCCAAGGAAATGCCCAGTGGTGACACTGCATGAGGGCTGACCATACGTTAGGCACCCTCTTCTTCCTCCAGTGTGTGCACTGACAACTTCCTGTTCACAATAGCCTCCTCAGCTGTAACTCCAACTGGAGCTCAGAACTCAACACTGTTTTCCCCCTACCTGTGTATCAGCAAATTTCCACACTGAATTCCAGATAAACCTCACAATGTAACTAGTCACTGTTGCATAACTATTTGACTGACAATAACATCCTTCCACAAACATATGCTACTTGATTTTTTTTTTTCTGGATGATGGAGGGGTATCCCTAAAACTCTGGGGCCTAAAGTAACTATTTAGTAAATAAGTGAAGTACCTTCAGTGACTGCAGAGAGTCTGAATTAGTATCACAGTAGAGGATGATGTTGTTGGCCATGCTGAAACTTTCTCTCACTCCGAGGTGGTAAAATAAGGATGGTTGTCGGAAGGCATCACTCATCTCCACCACGGCGATATCTGCAAACAGAAAACAAAGTCCCCCAAGTGATGACACCTAAATAATGCTCAGTAAGCACTTTTTTGTTTCAATAACTTAGTATTCAAAGAGGCAATGATAGGGATTTTCCCTTTTCATTTACCACTGAATTTTAAATTAGAAGTTCTATCGGAAGTGGTTTTACAAACTGCAGCAAAACTGCATTTTTGTTTTTTAAAAAAAGAAAAGGATCATGTAATTACTGGAAACTAAGGAGTGTCTGCAATGGTGGAAAGTGGGGCTAATGCACTCTGTTAAATTTTAACATGAAAACAAGTTAACTAAATTTCCAGAAGTAGATCCATAGGCAACAGCAGTAAGTAATAAATGTAAAATGAGATTTTAAGAAGCAAACAGGTAAAATTATGACTCAATCCAGAGCTGCATTTTATAATAAGCAAGTCCTTAGCAAGTATAATCAAGAAAAAGAGGAAGCAAAGGTATAGAAATTATGACTAAGAGAGAGAGTACAACTATAGATACAAGTTCTTTCAAACTTCACAGATAACTAACACCAAGGTAGCATAATCTTGGTACTAAAATTTGACAGTGTCACAAAAATAAAATTCAGATTAGTTTCAAACTCATTTATACATACAGACAGAAACATGACAGAAAAACGAGCAAAATGCATCAAGCACTATATACTATAAAAACACTAGATCATGGATTTAAAATTTATTTGGGGAATGCAAGGATGGCTCAGTGGAAAAAACTCTTCAGTGTTCCCAAAGATGTCCTTAGTACTTTATGTAAAATTCAGAATCCACTTTTCATTAAAATAACTGCAAACTGAAAATATAAGGGCACATCTTTAAATTGAAAAATAATATATATTTCATAGCAACTTTGTACTCATAGGTATTCCCATGAAAATTAGGAAAAAGATGAGGCTGTCAACTATTCTTACTACCAGTACACTTTTTGAAAATCCTAACTGATGCAATAAGATTTAATGAAGTACGGACATATAATTCTATAAAATAATTATCATTACTTACAGATGTTAAAATTCCAACCAAAAAACCACAACAGAATCAATTAAACAACTACTGTAAGTATTAATACAATTTAACAAGATGTCAAGGTGCAAAATTATGAAAACCAAGAGCTTCCTTTATAATCATAATAAGCTTCTGGAAAATATAATAAATAGATCCAACTCAAAATTAAAATAAAAATATTAACATATAAAAAATTTAACAAATGATACTAATTTGTTTAAAATATGTGCAATATGTGATAGATGAAAGGTTAATATCTTTATTGTTATCTCTTATCTCTTTATCAGTTCAGTTCAGTCGCTCAGTTGTGTCCAACTCTTTGCAGCCCCATGGACAGCAGCACACCAGGCCTCCCTGTCCATCACCAACTCCCGGAGTTTACCCAAACTCATCTCTATTGAGTTGGTGATGCCATCCAACCATCTCATCCTCTGTTGTTCCGTTCTTCTCGCACCTTCAATCTTTCTCAGCATCAGGGTCTTTTCCAATGAGTCAGCTCCTCGCATGAGGTGGCCAAAGTATTGGAGTTTCAGCTTCAACATCAGTCCTTCCAATGAACACTCAGGACTGATCTCCTTTTGGATGGACTGGTTGAGTCTCCTTGCAGTCCAAGGGACTCTCAAGAGTCTTCTCCAACAGTTCAAAAGAATCAATTTATCTCTCATTGGTCAATTTAAAACAAATAAGCAACCATAAAACATTACAATATTATAGAAAATTAGGCTGTGGACATAGGTAAAATCACAAAAGTATAACTAAAACGGCAACATCATATATAAAAATATTCTACATCTCACTCCTAATAAATGAACACTAAACCAATACAAAGTATTTTTCCTATCAAGAGGCCAAACATATTTCAAAATACCCAATGAAGATGCAGAGAAATGGTATTCTTACATGCTATGGGGAAATGTAAACTCTTTAGGAAATCTTGAGTCCTTAAAATTATGCATACTCTTTGACTCAATAATTCCATTCCTAAGAATTTTTCCTGAGAAAATTCCTATACATGTGGCAGATTTACTTGTAAGTATATCCACTGAAATATTATTTTTGCAGTAACAATGGAAAAATGCCTAAATATACATTATTAGAAAAATGACCACACATACACACACACACACACACACACACACACACTATATTTAGGAAAAAAGTAAAATATACACATTATAATGTATGGCATACACATTAAAACATAATGTATATGTTATAATCAATTGATTATTATATATATTCTGTGTGTATAGATGTACATGAATAAAAAAGTTTTGGAAAGCTGTACAGCAAAACATAAACTGTGATAACAACTTTGCAGTGGAATTATGACTTATGTTTTCCTCTATATCTTGTATAATTTCTATTATGAACACTGATTACTTTTGTAATTTAGGAACCCACCAAAATATAAAAAGAACATTGAAGACCTGCATGACTGAATGTAAATCCAAAGTGCAGCCCTTTTATAAAAGGAACTCAGACCCTCAGGAGGTTGTTTGATACAGCCGGCCTTATCTAATCAACATGAAATTAGAGTCTATATTCTGTGAAGGCGAAATAAATCAGATCAAATGAAAGCTAAAGACCCAGAAGATTTAGTGAGGTTATAAAAGGGGAGGGTAAGTCAAAGGAGCTTCAAAAGATACTTTTCAAGGCTAGCCATGACTTCAAGGCTCTCTAATACAAATAGAGAGTTTTCTTCTGGGGTCCTTAACATTTCTACATCAAAAATCAACACATGAAAAAAATGAGTCACTGCATCCCACCCACACAGCCCATCTGCCTCAGGCACCCACTCAGCTTCCTCCTCCCACAGATGCCAGCCACTCACAGTCAGCCACACCGCTTTAAAATCAAGAGACAGCATACAGTGTGGCTGAGAGAAACGAAATAAAATAGCTGCTGATGAGAAAACATATGAGAGATAGCAAAGAAAAATACTAAGCAGTAACAATAAGGGGGAAATGGGTTCTTTCCAGAGAACTGATTCGTGGAATTTGTTGCTAAAATAAAGTAGAAATGATGCAGAAGGCTTTCAGATTAAGAGAGAAATGAGACACGTAAAATAAATGGTACATGTAGACTAAAGTATATTCATTAGATCTGAACATCGAAACAGGAACAGACCCATGTGGATATAATATACAACATTAAAAATGCTTATTTGTGTAGTAATTTTAAAATACCATAAGACAGTATGATAACAGAGGAAGGCAGGCATTCTTTCTACTTCAAATTCAGACAAGTGATTTGTTCTAATGTATTTGTATTTTTTCTTAATATATTTAAAAATTTTCCATAGCATAATATTCACTCTTACATCTTCTTTGGTAACATGTTCAAAGCATGTGCCCTCAACTTTTTTTATTGTTGAGTTTGTTTTCTTACTGTGAGTTTTGTCTGTTTTTATACTGATATTTTTCCTTTGTCAGATACGTGATTTACAAATATTTTCTCCCTGTTTGTGACTTGCCTTTTCACTTCATTAAGTGTCTTTAGGAGAGAAGAAATTTTTAACTTTAAGCCCAATTTACCAATTTTTTCTACTACAGATTGTGCTTTAGGTGTGGTTATCTGAACAAATCTTTGCCTAACCCAAGTCACCGGAGAAGGCAATGGCACCACACTCCAGTACTCTTGCCTGGAAAATCCCATGGACGGAGGAGCCTGGTAGGCTGCAGTCCATGGAGTCGGGAAGAGTCAGACATGACTGAGTGACTTCACTTTCACTTTTCACTTTCATGCATTGGAGAAGGAAATGGCAACCCACTCCAGTGTTTTTGCCTGGAGAATCCCAGGGACGGGGGAGCCTGGTGGGCTGCTGTCTATGGGGTCGCACAGAGTCGGACATGACTGAAGCGACTTAGCAGCAGCAGCAGCAACCCAAGTCACAAAAGTTTTCTCTTATGTTTTCTACTGAAAGTGGTATAGCTTTTATACTTTACATTAAACTTTATGATCCATTTTGATTTCTCTTCCAAAAATTTTTGAATGTTCTATTCTATTCCATTGATCTATGTGTCTACCTTTTGTAAATACAGAGGTTTCTCAACTTACAATGAAGTTACGTCCAGATAAACCCATTGCAAGTTGAAAATCCTGTAAATTTAAATACATTTAATACACTTAACCTACAAAACATCATCGTTTAGCCCAGCCTGCCTTCAATGTGCTCAGAACACTTACACTAGCTTATAGTTGGGCAAAATCATCTAACGCAAAGCCTATTTTATATGAAAGTGCTGAATATCTCATATAATTTATCAAATAGTGTGCTGAAAGTGAAAACAGAATGGCTCTATGGGTACAGAATGGTTGTAAGTGTATCGGCTGTTTCTCCTTCTGATTGCCTGGCTGACTGAGAGCTTTGGCTCTCTGCCCAGCATTACAACTGAGAATGTATTAAGCTTGGAAAAGATCATAATTCAAAATTCAAAGTATGGGTTCTACTGAATGGGTATCATTTTTGCACCATCATAAAGTACAAGAATGATAAACTGAACCATTGTAAGTCGAGGACCATCTGTGCTGTATACACTGTTTTGTCTGTTGTGGCTTTACGGTAGGTACTAGAATCAGGCAGTGTGAGTTCTCCCACTCTTCTGTTTTCAAAATTGTTGTAGCTATTTTCGTTCTTCTCTTTTCTTTCCTATATAGATTTTAGAATCAATTGGTAGTTAAAAGCTATCCATTGATAGCTACAAAAATTTCTCCCAGAATTTTGACTAGGATTATGATGACTAGGATTATTTTGACTAGGATTATTATTGGGCTTCCCTTGTGGCTCAGCTGGTAAAGAATCCGCCTGCAATGTGGGAGCCCTGGGTTCAATCCCTGGGTTGGGAAGATCCCCTGGAGAAGGAAAGGCTATGCACTCCAGTATTCTGGCCTGGAGACGTCCATGGACTGTGCTGTCCATGGAGTCGCAAAGAGTCAGACACGACTGAGCAACTTTCACTTCACTTCACTTCATGATGACTACGGGGCTTCCCAGGTTGCGCTAGTGGTAAAGAACCCACCTGACAATGCAGGAGACATAAGATACTTGGGTTCGAGCCCTGAGTTGGGAAGATCCCCAGAGGGGGCATGGCAACCTGCACCAGTATTCTTGTCTGGAGAATCCCATGGACACAGAAGCCTGTGGGCTACAGTCCATAGGGTTGCAAAGAGTCGGACACAACTGAAGAGACTTAGCATCCACTCATGATGACTATAGATCATTTCAGAGAGAACTAACATCTTAACAATATTGAGTTTTCCAATGCATGAATAAGCATACCTCTCCACTTATTTAAGCCTTTGATTTTGTTCATCAATATTTTGTAATTTTCAATATACAGTTCCTACACATACTTTGTTAAATTATACCTAAATGTTTCATTTTGGGGTACTATCATAGATGTACTCTTTTTAAAATTTCAAATTCCAATTGTTCATTGTAGTATATAAAACAATAGTAGATTTTTGTATGTTGACCTTGTATTCTGAGACTTTACTAAATTAACTTACTAATTCAATAAGCATTTTGGGGGGGCATGTGTTTTGGGATTTTCTACATGGACCATTATATCATCTATAACTAGAAATAGTTTTACTTCTTCCTTTTCAATCTGTATGTCTTTCATGGTTTTTATTTTCTGGTTAGTTGTTTTTTGTTTTGCCTTGTTATACTGGCTATGACTTCCAGTTACACAGCATTTTTGACACAATAATATTTCATTATCTAATTAAAGAACATATCTCATTATGGCTACCTTCTGACGCTGAGGCATATCTTCTCAAAAGTAATAAAATAAACAGGTGAAAATTATCTTCCTCATGAAATCATCCTAAGACATGCTAAAAATGCACAAGCTGATGTAATTATAACGAACTATACAAACCCCTTGCTGCTGTTCAGTCACTAAGTCATACCCGACCCTTTGCAGCCCCACGGCCTGCAGCACGCCGGGCTTCCCCGTCCTTCGGTACCTCCTGGAGTTGGCTCAAATTCATGTGCATTCAGTCAACTATGCCATCCAGCCATCTCCTCCTCTGTCGTCCCCTTCTCCTCCTGCCTTCAATCTATCCCAGCATCAGGATCTTTTCCAATGAATCAGCTCTCCGCATCAGGTGGCCAAAATAACAAACACTCCATACTCCACAATTCTTGAGACCCACTTATATGAGGTACAATTTATCCATTTTATTTTAAAAACATGTATTTGGTAATTACATGTGTCAGACGTCATATGCTTTTCAAGTACTAAATTACTTAATCTTCATAATCCCCCTTTTGTGGTACATAATGTTATTGTTTCAGGATATTGACGTAGAGAGGATAAAAGTAACTGGCCCCAAATCAGTCTGAAAATGCTAGCACCACAATTCAAAACCAGGCAATCTGGCTGGAAAATCCATGCCCTTAATTCGTAAATGAGCCACATGCTACATTTATGGGATATGGAGGTTCCAAAGATCAGGACATGAATGAAAAGCAAAAATAGATTTGGAAACTGATGCATATACTCTTGCAGTATATTTCATGAGTAAATGCACTTAATAATTGTCTAATTGAGTTTCTATGGTAATATTGTGAGTAAAACTGCCACGTTTCGAACTTTAAGGCTAAGTCAGTCATTTAAAAATGTGCCTCTTAAACGTTACATGAGGTGTAGTTTCTTTCCTTGTTCCAATTCAATTAATGATAAATGGAGCATCTAATTAGGTTTGCCAGGAGTTTATTAAAGCATAATAAATTTCTAGGACAAGTACATAAAACTGTTGTGCCTAATTGCATTTCAGTCAGCAAATGGCAGTGGTTCATGGTCTTTGTTACTTTTTTTATTCAATTTTTCCATGATAATACCATATCTGTTAGTTAAATATCTCACAAGAGCTGCCTCTGCTTGTAAAACGCAGCACTGAAGGAAAGACATTAATGTTTACTTTTTATCTATTCAGTTTTTTTTCCTTAGGCCTCAGGATAACTGATGACAAAGCAAGAGCCCAGGAGTGATTTAGCTTATTCTATAGTCTACAAGGTGCTCTAATATTCCATAATCACTGGAAACTCCCCAAGTTATCACACAGAACTACTCATCCAGTCATGACAGATTAATCCCTGCAGTGATCCATTAGTTCCAGTTTAATTAAACAAACGTCCTGAGCACCTATTATATAAAAGTTTCCTTGGTGGGATGGATGACAGAAATCTATGTGGGTGAGGCATCAGCTGGTAATGGAGTCAGAAAGTGGAGTACCTCAAAGTGCAGATGAAAAACTGCCGCCCTGGCACATCAAAGGCATTATGGAGGAAGCCAAGGAAAGGAAGGGTACCGGGCTTGGTTGAGAAATTCAGAAAATCGCAACAGAAAACTAAGTCGAGGCCTTCCCTGGTGGTCCAATGGCTAAGACTCCATGCTCTCAATGCAGGGGGCCAGGGTTTGATCCCTGGTCAGGGAACTAGATCTCATATGACACAAGAGTTCACATGCCACAACTAAACAACCTCACACACCACAACTAAGACCTGGCACAGCTAAAAAAAAAAAAAAACCACCTAAATCAATCCCAATAGGATCCTCAGGGGGTGAACCAAGAAAGAGTCTCTAAAGAGCAGACACTAACCCCTAAATGATCATCCCTTCCTAATTCTTCAGGGAACCATAATCTGCATTCCATAGAGTTTTCTTTTATGAATGAATAAGGGCTACCTGCAAGTGATCTACAACATGAAAATTACTAAAATGTTAGTCAGAGCTTAAAAGTAGTGCCCCAGTAGAGTCTCCTGAAGGTTCTAAGTCAGTTTTTTAAAGTCTGGTTAGGGATACAATGTTGAGAGACTGCAAAACTCCTTCTGTACAACTAGAACTGTTGAGATTTTCAGGCAGGATAGAAGAATAATCCATCATCATTGTTGTTTTGAATGGGTCATGGTTTGGAAATTCCTGCTATAAATTACTACACATTTAGTTTCATCAGCATCCTTTTATTTTCTTGTATGGTGTTTGGTTAACTCTACAGTGTATAATGATACATATCTGTATCAACAATAGATTTTGGCCCACAATTTCCTCATCCCTAAACTACAATAAATATATGTATAGTGATTCAAACATGAATCATTCATATATCGCTCAAGCAAATGTATACATAATCTCCCCACTCCAGCACTAATTTGCTTATTTGACTATTATACTGAGGTATCGCGGGTTTTCTGAACCGGAAAAGTGAAGCCTGCAAGGTAAGTGATCTGAGGGACATTGTGCACTTCCAGAGGTTGATCTTTCAAAAATGCTGAGAATCATGGCACCTACCAAAGGAAGGGCAGGGAGGGCGGGAGGGGGCAGGGAGAGGAAAAGGGAGAAGCCTGCAGAGGAAGAAAGAAACAGGAGAAAAAGAAAGGGAGGAAGGAGAAGAGGAGAAACAGGAAAAGAAGGAGGGAGCAGAACCAAACCAGACTGGTGGTATAAGAACTAAAGTCCCCTTGCCCAGGCAAGAGCTTCTAGAGTTCAGTTCACGGTGGGCCAGCTTCAGAGAATATAAAGGGGAAAAGCACACATCTGCAGACTGGCGGGACCTAGAATCACAGCTCTCTGTTAGGAGGAGATGCTGCCTCAGAAAAGCACACCACAGAGCTGCAAGCTGGAAGGGAAGCCTCCTCATCTCCCATGGCCTTGAGAGGAGTCATGAATATGCAAGAGGCAAGCAAGCTGAGTCGTGACTTCCAGTGTCTGAATCCTAATTAGGTTTCTGGCTGGATAACATTAGACACCTTAAATTCTCCAAGCTTCGGTGTCCTCAACTGTAAATTGAGGATAATAACACAGGTATTTACCACACAAAGCTGTTGTGCGGGTTACATGTACACCAGGCACAGGAAACTTTTAATACGTGGCCATTATATGGAGCCACTATAGGAAACGTTCATCAGAGGCCCTTTGAGCAATTTATCATAAAAATGTTATTGAAGACAATGTGAATAGATAACTCAATAACACCTGGTGAAACTTCAGGTGAATAATTACTTATAGAAATGATGTTGAAATCAAATTATGGGTCATAGAAAGTCAGCATAAGGAATTCTGACTTGATTTTTATAGTCAATGGTGATCCATCTATGTCCATGAGTTTTGAGAAGTGGTGCAGCAGGATCAAAGTTCTGTAAGGATAAACCTAGAATTTGTAGACGGATGAGTATCAGAAGAGACTAGAAGGTGGGAGACAAGTTAAGGAGTCATTCAAGGGACAGTGTACCTGCAAACTAATATAGAGACAACACAGTGGGAAATCATGGTGGAAGGGAAGCTTTAGAGATTTGGCGGATCCAAGATAATGAAAGAAAGAATTAAAAATGATTCTGTTTCATGGCTAATAAACACATGAAAAGATACTCAATATCACTCATTATCAGAGAAATGCAAATCAAAACCACAATGAGATACCATTTCACGGCAGTCAGAATGGCTGCTATCCAAAAGACTACAAGCAATAAATGCTGCAGAGGGTGTGGAGAAAAGGGAACCCTCTTACACTGTTGGTGGGAATGCAAACTAGTACAGCCACTATGGAGAACAGTGTGGAGATTCCTCAAGAAACTGGAAATAGAACTGCCATATGACCCAGCAATCCCACTGCTGGGCATACACACTGAGGAAACCAGAATTGAAAGAGACATGTGTACCCCAATGTTCATCGCAGCACTGTTTATAATAGCCAGGACATGGAAGCAGCCTAGATGCCCATCAGCAGACGAATGGATAAGGAAGCTATGGTACATATACACAATGGAATATTACTCAGTAATTAAAAATAATACATTCGAATCTGTTCTAATGAGGTGGATGAAACTGGAGCCTATTATACAGAGTGAAGTAAGCCAGAAAGAAAAACACCAATACAGTATACTAACACATATAGATGGTATTTAGTCAATCGGTAAAGATAACCCTGTATGCGAGACATCAAAAGAGACACAGATAAATAGAACAGTATTATGGACTCTATGGGAGAGGGCGAGGGTGGGATGATATGGGAGAATGGCACTGAAGCATGTAAATTATCATATGTGAAATGAATTGCCAGTCCAGGTTCGACACATGATACAGGGTGCTTGGGGCTGGTGCACTGGGATGACCCAGAGGGATGGGATGGGGAGGGAGGTGGAGGGGGGTTCTGGAAGGGGAAAACATGTATACCCATGGTGGATTCATGTCAATGTATGCAAAACAAATACAATATGGTAAAGTTAAAAAAAAATAAAATAAAATAAAAAATTTAAAAATAAATATATAAATAAAAACAATTCTGTTTCAAACTTGAATGGTTAAGACTGATGACCTGTCATTAACACAACAAATGACAAGAGGAAGAGCAGTAACTTGTCTTGGAATTGGAACACACTAAACATTGTGTGTGTGTGTGTGTGTGTGTGTGTGTGTGTGTGTGTGTATAACTGATACCTGTCATTTTATATCTAAGCAGGAAGATCAGAATCAGACTGTGAGATTTTAAGAGTCAGAATGATGGGGGATAGTTGAAGTAGAATTGTAGATGAGATCGTCAACTTAGTGTTGAAAGAAATGACAAGGCATCTTCGACTCAGGAAATCCATTCCTCATTATATACTCAACAGAAACACAAATAGATGTTCACCAAAAGATCCATAATGAATATTCATAACAGCAGTACTGGTAAACCATCAACAGTAGAAAAAATAATGTGTGCTCTATACAGACAATGAGTACTATACAGCAACGACAATTTAAAAATCTATAACCACATACGACAACACGGTTGAACCTCACAGATTGTTAGAAGAAAGAATCCAGATACAAAAGAAGTAGGTTGATTCTTTATGATGTGGTTCATATTAGGCTCACAAATGTGATAATTCAAAATAGTGAGTTCTTTGGTAGGGGCAAAGGCTGAAAGGGGACTCTGGGGGTCTGCTGGAGAGCTGATAAGAGTCTCCTTCTTGATCTAAGTCTTGTTTGCTGCTACTGCTAAGTCGCTTCAGTCGTGTCCGACTCTGTGCGATCCCATAGACGGCAGCCCACCAGGCTCCGCCGTCCCTGGGATTCTCCAGGCAAGAATACTGGAGTGGGTTGCCATTTCCTTCTCCAGTGCATGAAAGGGAAAAGTGAAAGTGAAGTCGCTCAGTCGTGTCCTACTCTTAGCGACCCCATGGACTGCAGCCTACCAGGCTCCTCCATCCATGGGATTTTCCAGGCAAGAGTACTGGAGTGGGGTGCCATTGCCTTCTCCGAAGTCTTGTTTACTCAGGCATGTTCACTGTGGTCAATAATTTTGTCAAGAATGTCCAAAGATGGCTATATTTGACTTCCTATAGCCATCTTACAAAATTACCACAAACTCAGTCCCTTTAAGACAACAGAAATGTATTCTTTCACATTTCTGGAGGCTGAAAGTTCAAACTCAGAGTGTCAGCAGAGCCAGGGTCAGGCTTCCTCAGAGGCTCCAGAGCAGAAAGTGTTTCTTGCCTCTTTCAGAACCTAGCAGTTTGGCGCATTCCTTGCCTTGCATTATGTGTGCCTGTCCAACTGCCCTGCTTCTCTGTCTCACGAGAACCTGTGTGATGGCATTCATGGCCTATCCAGATAACCCAGGGTCATCTCATCTCAAAACCCTCAAAATCACATCTTCAATCAAATTTCCCAAATAAAGCAAATAAAGCAGTATTCACCAGTTTCATTTTGACATAGACGTTGGAGCGTAGGGGTGAGGTCATTTTTCAGCCCACCACAAGAATTATAAAGAAGCCACAGGATGAGGAAGGTGAGAGGTGAGTACAGCAGAACTAAAGGTGCTGAGTAAGAGCTGAGGAAACGGTGGGAATAAGCACAGACATTCTCCAGCAACGAAGAGGATTAACACTCACGAAGGTCTAGAGGAGGGATTTTTACATTCAATAAGGAAACCTAGACTTCAGACAACAACTGAAGGGGGTCTGAAAGCTAAAGGTGTTTAGTTTTAGGATGGTGCACTTCAACATTAGTAGAAAGATGAAGATTTTAAAGAGGGGAGCTAATTAGTGGAGACTGCCTCTATATTCTTGGATAAGACAGACGGGAGGGGATCAAAGATGAAGGGGAAAACTCAACCTTGGAAAAAAGGAGGGATAACTTTAAAAACAAGAAAAAGGGAAGTGATACAAAACAAAGACTGAGAAATGATAAAGTAGAAGGAAGAATACTTCGATCTTTCAATTTAGGTGATAACTCTTTTAGGATAGAGTCGGGGTGCTGGTAGTCAACAGAGAAGACAGACCATCTAGGGACAGCAGGCACAAGCCTGCATCCTGTGGACAGCCTGCATAACGTGCCAGAAGGCAGCACTACCTCTGCTCTCCAAAGTCAGGACTCAAGTACACTTCTTTTTTCGGAGGAATTTTTGTCACTTGTGATAGTAAGAATGCTATTACAGCTACAGGAGCAAGATGTGAACCCAAGCATTATAAGAACCAAAAAATTCTAGTTTTTTGCTTACTTTCTACTGCCTAAAATGTAGTAAAGGAGTTATCGGATGAAAAGAAGGATGCCAAAGAATAGAGTTCAGTTTGAATCTGCTTACTGTGCATGCGCACGTGCAGTCACTTCAGTTGTGTTCGACTCTGCGACCCTATGGACTGTAGCCCATCAGGCTCCTCTGTCCATGGGATTCTCCAGGCAAGAATAGTGGAGTGGGTTACCCTGGCCTCCTCCAGGGGATCTTCCTGACCCAGGAATCAAACTCAGGTCTCCTGCATTGCATTCTTTACCATCTGAACCACCAGGGAAGCCCTCTGCTTACAAGCTATAGACAAAAACCTTAACCAGACATTAAAATCTCAATCTTACAAATGCATATTCTTGGTCACAAGGAAGACCGGCCTAATGAAAAATCCTTCCTTCCTATTAAAGAGGAATTTCAAACACACAATATTTTGATGGTGGTTTGGTAAGTGTTACTAAGTCATTTGTCATGTGCTCAGTAAGTTGTGTCCAATTCCTTTGCAACTGCATGGACTGTAGCCGGCCAGCCTGCTCTGTCCCTGGGATTTTCCCAGCAAGAATACTGGAGTGGGTTGCCATTTCCTTCTCCAGGGGATCGTCCCCACCCAGGGATCAAACCTATACCTACTGCATCCCCTGCACTGGCAGGTGGATTCTTTACCACTGAGCCACCTGGAAAGGAAGTGTTTTACTAAGAGAGCCCTGTAACTACTCTAACCCCATTCAGTCTTGAAGTGAATCTTTCACTATCAGTGCACAAGGAAGGTAGATAAGTCACAATTTTTATCTTTGATGAATGGCAAGTACTTTATCAAATGATACTTCCTGCTCACAGGTATGTCAATTCCCTACATAATTTTGCTTATTAAGTTAAGTTAAAGTCACTTAGTCGTGTCCGACTCTTTGCGACCCCATGTACTATACAGTCCATGGAATTCTCTAGGCCAGAATACTGGAGTGGGTAGCCTTTCCCTTCTCCAGGGGATCTTCCCAACCCAGGGATCGAACCCAGCTTTCCTGCATTGCAGGTGGATTCTTTACCATCTGAGCCACTAGGGAAGCCTATTTTATTAAAGAAATGCAAATAGGTCCTATATCAAAAAGTATTAACTCTCCAAGTTAAAAAAGGGTCCAGCTTATAAGTCAAGAATTTATTTTTTAATGTTACAGCAGTAACAATAGAGTTGGCCAATGATCCATAAAGAGTATGAGTCAAAATTAAATCTAAGGTTATTGACGTGACAGGCCTTATAGCATCTTATAAGCAGAAATGGAAAACGAGGCTGCTTTGATGGTTAAAATGTCTATGTCACCACTGAAAACTATTTTTCTCCTTGAAATTATTCTATTTCCTGAAGCTATATTGGGTTTAAGAGTCTATAATCACAAATTTAGATCTCTATAAACTCATTGTAGGTACTAAATTTCAGTCCTGAAGTAATCCATCTGTTTTC
Source organism: Giraffa tippelskirchi (assembly GCF_054371585.1). NCBI lineage: Eukaryota > Metazoa > Chordata > Mammalia > Artiodactyla > Giraffidae > Giraffa > Giraffa tippelskirchi. Next base: position 138,719,302 of record NC_137283.1, read on the forward strand.
ATTACAGGCTGAAAGAGCTATTCAGAAAAATGTGAACAGGCTTTTTTAGAGTTTAGTTTTTATGGTGGTTTCAGTGCATGCCAATTTTTTAGGTCTCTCATATTTAATTTTAATTAAATCTTCATAGCTGTCTGCATTTATGCTTCAGTGAAGTTCCCAAGTACACAGCGTTGCCCTCTGTCACTGTAAGACTCTTACAAGAGTCATCCTTGCCCATCAGATTAACTGGCACTGGCATTAAGTTGTGTAAGTTTATGAGTCCTAAGTTTACGAGTCTATTTATGATCATTTTTGAAAAAAATCTGATTGTTCCTCATAGATATGCACCCTGAGTGACATCCTCTTCCCTAATTATTTTATACCTTTATGACTTTTTCACACAGAGACAAGAGACAGTGAACATTATCTCACGTGGTTCTAAAGCAAAAATGACTGTGGCAATGTCATTCTCATTTGAGGCGATTCTGATTCAGAGGAGGTTTGTCTCACTCTGTGGAGGGCAATAGCTGTAGAATATGTGTGCTTGATCTACATAAACAACAATAGTGACTGAAGCAGTGTAACGCAGGGATGCAATCAACAGAATTCAGACTATGGAAAATTCTACAGGAAAAATGACCTGGTTTCCTCAACAGAAACATTACAGGAAGTGAGGGAGAGTGATGGAGGGAAAAATTAGATATTAAAAGAGACTTAAGGGATATTATCAATTGCAACGTGGGGACCTTATTTGGATTCTAACTAAAATGAATCTTAAAAAAATCACGACACACAGGAGACAATTTGACAACTGACAGGATAATTGATGATATTAAGAAATTATTTTAGGTGTGATAAGGGGCTCTGGTAGGAGCATGGTAATTTAATCCTACATTGCAAAAAGAAAAAACAAAGTGAACTGCTAATGTATGCATTTTTTTTTTCCATATGTATTCATATGTATTTTTACATATGTATTCTTTATTTATTTTTACATATGTACTTTTAAATATGTGTTTTTACATGTGTATATATGTACATACATATGTGCACTGACAATATGTATTCATACATATTTTTACATATGTATTTTTTCTTTTTTTAACAAATAGGTGAAAAACTGTTAGTCACTAAGTCATGTCTGACTCTTTGCGACCCGATGGACTATAGCCCACCAGGCTCCTCTGTCCGTGGAATTCTCCAGCTAAGAATACTGAAGATCCCCTGGAGAAGGAAATGGTAACCCACTCCAGTACTCCTGCCTGGAAAATCCCATGCCTGGAAAAGCCCACCAGGGTTGTCTGTCCATGGAATTCTCCAAGTAAGAATACTGGAGTGGGTTGCCATTCTCTTCTCCAGGGGATCTTCCCAACCCAGGGATCGAACTCCAGTCTCCTGCACTGCAGACAGATTTTTTACTGTCTGGACCCCTAGGGAAGCCCATCAAAGAGTGTTATTCCTCAGCAATAAGAAATTTAATTGCAATCAATAAACACTGTACTGTTCCTGCTGTAGAAAGAACATAGGCAGTAAGATGAAAGAAGCTCAGCTTACACAGTACTTGTTTGGCAGAAGTAGTGACTCAGCCCAGTAAGCAGGCCAGTTTCAGAGGGTTTTTCTTTCTTGTGTGTACAGCTATCGTGTCTTGTACTCATAAACCCAACTGGATCTAAGAAAACTGGGTGAGTGCCTGGGAGCTCCACGGTGCTCCGGATTCTTAAAGTGCACACAAATGGAAATCTCCTTGAATTAGGATTCATATAGAATGTCTCTAAATGATGTCAAACTGTTGCTTTCTTTATACACTGTCAAAGTCACTCCCAACACCTAATAAGTAATCAGCATCTAGTCAAAATGTGCACTATTTCAATTCAAATTTATTTTGTTCTTCCTCTAAAAGTATCTAATTCTCTTCACACAACAGATGTGTAAATAAGATACTGCCAGTAATGATTTCACTCTGCAGCTTACATGCTGACATTCCATCACAGTACAACAATTCATTTAGGGTTTTCTCTGAAACTTCTTTCTTGAAAATGATCTACTAGAGAGAAGGAGCAGAACTGAAACTATTCATTGTTAAATAATCCTTTTATTGCTGTCAGATTAGGTGGTTGACCTTAACTGACTGTCATGAAATAGTTTGAGTCCTTTTTTTCCTTCTCACTAAAGCTAAGACAGAGGATGAGATGGTTGGAATGGCATCACTGACTCAATGGACATGAGTTGGAACAAACTCTGGGAGATAGTGAAGGAGGAGAAGCCTGGTGTGCTGCAGTCCATGGGGTTGCAAAGAGTCAGACATGACTGAGCGACTGAACAACACCAACAAAGTTAAGTCTGTCAGTCTCAGAAGTTCACTTACTCTCTAGGAAAGTTATGGTTTGTTTGTTTTAATGCAACAGATTTGTGGGATGATAAAAAAAATGTCACTGAAAAGAAGAGCTGTCAGTACAGCTCAAAGGCCAGCCACACTGGGATGAAGACACAGAAGGAAAGCCAGCCAGCTTCAGCAGTCCTGAAGGGGGGAAAATGGGGAACGCCTGTTCCACAGACACAGCAATAAAGACGGGGTAGGACACGATGGACAGCCCCTTCCAGCATTACCCCTTGGGTTACAGTCTCCTTCCAGCCTTCCAATAGCTTCTTATCACCCTGCATCAGAGGATCAGGCTTCTTGAACTTGTTCCAATCCCAGTCACTACAACACCCTGGAAATGCCCCCCTTTCTCTGCTGCTACACTTCCTTATTTTAACAAGCATTGATTATTCTGTGCAAGAGACTGTGAAGAGGTCAGAGATAACAGCACCAGCCCTTCAAGTGTATGTGAGCTGCACAAGTCCCAGGTAAACGAAATAGATGTAACTGTCCCATGGAAGCACAGAAGGAGTGGTTACTGCTGATGGGGGTCTCAGGACAGGCATCGCAGGGGCAACAGTTTTGAGGTCAGCCTTGAGAAATAGCAGTATTTTAGTAAACAGAGACTAAAGGGAAGGCCATTTCTGGCTGCTCTGTGATTGCATAAAACAGGAGTTTCTCTCCACCAGAAAAATTGCCCCACTACCTAAGAATGGACGTGGGCACAGCCTCCCACTGACAGGGGAAAGGCTTATCGCTCCATCTATCTGGTCTCCCTGTGGGAAGTTTACAGACAGTAAAATAAATTGCATAACTAATGGGGGTTTTTTTTCCTGAAATTCTTTTCAATAAAAACTTTTCTTACCAGGAAGAGAGAGATTTCATTTTGCCTGTGCCCTTACACACTCTAAGCTAAATTATGAAATATGTCTCCTTCCCTTACATGCCACTAGGATGTCCGTGTTACCCTCTCCCCTACTCCTTGGTCCAAGATGAGTTTCACTCCCTTGCCTTTCCATAGCTCCCTCTGCTCACAATCCGACAGCTTCTGTCTATGCATGAGAAGGTAGGTGATGCCTACAAGTTGAACAGAAAATGCTGGTAAGGAGTGACGTTTAATGCATGTTGCTGAAGCAGGAGAGACAAACAGGAAGAGTCTTCCAGGTAGTGCTCTGGCTAAAAGATAAGCCCACCAAACATCATCACATCCATGGAGAGTATTCAGAGGCAGTGAGGAGCACAGAAAGTATATTTGCTACAAAGTATTAACAGAATTAACTTGCTTCAAGGAGAGCTATATATACCTCCTGATGTCTCAGCATTTGTTTCAATGTGTATATTAATAACCAGAAACAGAAAGACCTAAAGAACTGAAATCACAGTGAACAGAGTCCAGGCAGTGGGTGCATCTATTCTTGGAGCATCTGCTGTTGGACTCAGAGTAACCTGTAGCCATGTCAGCTCTGACACACCAAGTACCAGTTCAGGCCATTAAATCCCTGCTATGAGCGAGGACCAGGGATACAAAAGTCAGACACATGCACAGAATCGTCCTCAGAAAGCTGATGTTCTAGTGTGGGGACAGACAATCAAATAATCATGCAAAAGCAAATGCAAATGATAACACACAGGGTGTTTGAAAAGGATGCTTTTGAACTGTTGGAGAAGACTCTTGAGAGTCCCCTGGACTGCAAGGAGATCAAACCAGCCAATCCTAAAGGAAATCCACCTTGAATATTCATTGGAAGGACTGATGCTGAAGCTGAAGCTACAATACTTTGGCCACCTGATGTGAAGAGACAATTCATTGGAAAAGATCCTGAGGCTAAGAAAGATTGAAGGCAGGAGGAGAAGGGGACGACAGAGGATGAACTGACTAGATGGCATCACCAACTCAATGCACATGAATCTGAGCAAACTGTGGGAGATAGGGAAAGACAGGGGAGCCTTCCATGCTACAATCCACGGGGTTGCGAAGAGCTGGACACGATTTAGCGACTGAACAACACAGAGAGAGCTAATTAATTGGTGGGACTCCCCTGACAGAGTGATGGAATCTGAAGGAGAAGCAGAAATACAGGGAGACCAAAAATAAATGTGGCCTATCAATAGTGAGAACCGACTAGGAATTACAAGCAGCCAGGGGCGCCCCCCACCAGGTCTGCCTGAGTCAGGCTGCCCAAGTCTGCACTTCATCTGTGCAGCCCTCGGCCTGAAACTCCCCTTCCTCCACCAGTTTCCTCATCTATCACGTAAGAACAGCAGTCCCTGTCACAGAAAAGGCTGAGCAACCACAACCCCTCAACGACCATTAGCCATTATTACAGAGCCATGGACTGGGAGGGAACTTCACACCTTATTCCCACCACGGAGAACCGTCCACAACTTATACATAGGTTTCTGCCCTTTTCCTATCTGATTAACAGGAGCCATAAAATCCATAGAATGAGTTTCCTTCTTCTCAACAAACTCTTGCTGCCTTGACAAAATCTGTAGTTAAAGAACATCTTCAAGAGAGGCCCTGGACCATATGGAAACAACCTAACAGTTGCAGTTAGTATTCAGGGGGTTGAAGGAGGCAGATGAGGGCAAATAACTGCAGAGCCCCCAGAAGCTGCTGGAACGGGCAGCTGAGTTCACATCCTGGTTTGCTTCAAACAGTCCCCACCCCCCATTAGGCTTGGCCCTGGGGCTTTCACTAGATGAAGACCTTAGCCCTGAATGTTCAAATTACTTTCAGACATGAGCTGCTTTTCCAAATCTCTCAGGCCACAATAATAGGGAAAACTGTAAAAACGGGATGGAGTAGAATCAAGCAGTTTCTGAACTCATAGCCCTTTGCTACTCCCAATGAACTAAATTTCGTTTGTTGGGATTTTTCACCTTTTCTTTGGTGATTGTCTGCATTGTTGTCTGCATTTACATGCGAACGTGTGCACACACACATGCAACTGTGTGTGTGTGTTTGTGTGTGTGTGTACGCTTCCTTCTTTTGACCTGGCCTCCCTTTCCCTCACAGCTCAGTCAGTAAATCATCTGCCCTGAATGCAGGAGACCCAGGTTTGGTTCTTGGGTCGGGAAGATCCCCTGGAGAAAGAAATGGCAGCCCACTCCAGTATTCTTGCCTGGAGAATTCCATGGACAGAGGAGCCTGGCGGGATACAGTTCATAGGGTCGCAAGAGTTGGACACGACTTAGCAACTAAACCACTCTTTCACTCTAATCTTGGTTTCCTTTTTTGGAATCTGCATCTTCTTCCAAGAGCTTATATTCATCCTCTCGTGTTTCTACTGTTTACTTATCATTTCTACTGAAAATGCCTATGCCAGGGTCGAGTTTCTTTTAGACATCAATAAGCCAGAGCTGGTTTTACAACAGACCACGTGTCCCCTAGGTCTGGGACTAAAAGTCCCAGTGGTCTTTGGGAACTAGTCTAAATCAGGCAGACAAATCTAAAAGACTATATTCTCCCCAGTTATTTCTACTCCCATGTGATTTCAGAGCAAGGTTGAAACAATGGGGGGAAAGCAAACAAAAAAACAGAAAAATTACCTGAAATTACACCACCCATAATCACACCACTTTCACTTTCATTAACCAGATGCTATTTTTACTATGATTCCTGAATTAGTTTTTATGTTAGCTTGCTTTTAGAAAAACTATGAAATAAATTATTTTCTTAAACTGCCCAGGTCTTCCTTCCTTTTGCACCACTGTAATAAACAATATAGACTTGTGAAATGGTATATGCGGACTGAATAACAAAGGAGCGATTTTCTGTCATTTATTTGGATCCAATCACTCTGAAGAAGATGTACATTTTTCCCTTTTCCTAGAAATGTAGGTTAAATTAATGGCAAATGTTTTTCACTTGTGGAGCCACTGTTTATTCCTCATGTTGAATTCCCAGTAACTCTCATCATGTCTCATTAAAATACATGCACTTCCTTTTCTATCAGTAAGACTGCCTTGGTTAAAACGAAACATACTATCAACATGATCCCAGCAATGTGACTCTCTTTACTAAATTCATCAAACAATAAAACTATATCCAGGTGAGTGATAAAAATTTAAGTGTTGTCAGCTCTCAAAAATATATCTAGTCCTCACCATCAAAGAAGTAAAACACTATGCATATTAAAATGCTGCTGCTGCTGCTGCTAAGTCGCTTTAGTCATGTCCGACTCTGTGCAACCCCATAGATGGCAGCCCACCAGGCTCCCCCGTCCCTGGGATTCTCCAGGCAAGAATACTGGAGTGGGTTGCCATTTCCTTCTCCAATGCATGAAAGTGAAAAGTGAAAGTGAAGTTGCTCAGTCCTCCAACTCTTAGCAATCCCATGGACTGTAGCCTACCAGTCTCCTCCATCCATGGGATTTTCCAGGCAAGAGTACTGGAGTGGGGTGCCATCGCCTTCTCCGCATATTAAAATGATCAATTATTAAAACTTACCACATAGAGAAATTAAGCACTTTGTTACATTTGTTTCTTGGCTTTTCCCTATAAAATTATTACACATATACACATACACATACCCATATGGTATGGGGGCAAACCTGCAATTATTCTACATATAATGTTCCAATAATAACTACTTCTGCTAAGGTTACACTTAAGAAAGCTTGAGTTTGATGTTCATAATTTGCTGTTGAATCAAGATGTTAAAACTCTGTGTTCAAACATGTACAAAAACACTAAAGTTAACGGTACTTAGTGGTGAGAAACTTGGAAGTTTCTCCACTAAGACCAGGAATTGGCAAGAATGTCTCTCCCCATCACTCCTTTCTATCACTGAACTAGAAGTCCTAGCTAATGCAAAAAGACAAGAAAAGGAAATAAAAGGCATACTTCTAGGAAGGGAGAAATAAAACTGTCTTCACAGATGACATAATTATCTATGTGAAACATCTGAAAGATTCAGCAAAAAACTATTAGAACTTATAAGTCATTACAGCAAAGTTGCAGGATTCAGGCTTAATACACAAAAGTTAATCACTATCCTATTTACCAGCAATGAACAAGTGGAATTTGAAATTAAAAAGAGAATACTATTTACATTAGAAACCTACACATGAAATACATGTACTTCTAACAAAATATGTAAAATATCTATATGAAAAAATTTACAAATCTCTGATGCAACTCAACAAAGAACTAAAGAATAGAGAGATATTCCATTCCATATGTATGGACAGAAAAACTCAGTACAATACTGTCAAGATGTCAGTTCTTTCCAACTTTATCTGTACTGTATGGTATTGCAAACTATATTCAATATTTTTTAATAATCTATAAGGGAAAGAATCTGAAAATTACATATATATGTATATATATAATATATACATGTATATATACATATATGTAATATATACATGTATATATACATGTATATATTATATATACTATATATGTAATATATACATGTATATATACATGTATACATGTATATATGTATAACTGAATTACTTTGGTGTATTCTTGAAACTAACACAACATTGTAAATCAACTACACTTCAATACAAAACAATTAAAATGACAACAACAAGATACCATTTTGCAGCTATTAGAATGGCTAAAATTCATAACATTGACAACATCAAATGCTGGTGAGGATTTAGAGCAACCGGAACTCTCATTCATTGTTAGTGAAAATGCAAACTGGTACTTTGGAAGAAGTTTCACAGTTCACAGAGAATTAAAGATATTCTACATACATGATTCAGCCATCATGCTTAGTAATTACCAAATGGAGCTGAAAATTTATGTCCACACAAAAGCCTGTATATGGATGTCAGTAACAGTTTTATTCATAATTGCCAAAACTTGGAAGCAATCAAGATATCTTTCAGTAGGTGAACAAGTAAACTGGGGTACATCCAGACAATGGAACATTACTCAGCATTAAAAAATGGGCTATGGAACTACGAAAAGATATGGAGGGGCCTTAAAGGCCTACTACTAGTAAAATAGTGACAATTTGAAAAAGGCTATACATACTGCATGATTCCAGCTATATGACATTCCGGAAACGGAAAAAATTAAGGAGACAGTAAAAGGGTCAGTGGTTGCCAGGAGTCAGGGAGGGGACAGGGATGAACACGCAGAGCACAGAGGATTTTTAGGGACTGAAACTACTCTGCATGACACTATACAGGGGGATACATGTCATTATATTCTTCTCAAAACCCACAGAATGTACAACACTGAGAGTGAACCCTAATGGACTTTGAGTGATGATTATCAATGTAGGTTCATCAGTGGTAACAAATGAACCACTCTGGTGGGGGACTGTGATTTGCGGGGGGCATGTCTATTATCCTTTGTGACAGCAGGGGGGACATGGGAAATCTCTGTACCTCTTGCTCTACTTTGCTGTGAATCTAAAACAGTTCCACAAAACAGAGACTATTAAAAAAGGAATCCTAGAACCCACTCCCTCCATCCCTGTGCTCATGATGTCAGTCATGTACAGATGTGAGAGTTGGACCATAAAGAAGGCTGAGCATCCAAGAATTGATGCTTTCAAACTATGGTGTTGGAGTAGACTATTGAGAGTCCCTTGGACCGCAAAGAGATCAAACCAGTCAATCCTAAAAAAAAAACAACTCTGAATATTCATTGGAATGACTAATGCTGAAGCTGAAACTCCAATACTTTGGCCACCTGATGCAAAGAGCCGACTCATTTAGAAAAGACCCTGATGTCGGGCAAGATTGAAGGCAGAAGGAGAAGGGGGATGACAGAGGACAAGATAGTTGGATGGCATCACCTACTAAATGCACGTGAGTTTGAGCAAACCCCAGGAGATGGCGAAGGACAGAGAAGCCTGGCGTGCTGCAGTCCATGGGATCACAAAGAGTCGGACATGACTGAGTGACTGAACAAAACAAACAAATGAAGTCAGACTTTATAAAGAGGGTTCCTTTCGCAGGAGCCATGGAACTCCCACGCATCCTGAGATTGTGCTGGAAGGTGAAGCAAGTCCCTGCCACCACAGTGTGGAACCGATCATTCCACTCCAGGAGCAGAAAGTGGGTACCATGGATGCCACCTGCCCCAGTGTGCACTGGCATCCACATCCCGCACAGCCCTCGCCCACCCCACAGCTGGGAGTCCTGATCAGATGTGGGGCAGTTACAAGGCCTCATCATTTAAACATGAGTCATAGTCTTGGCTTCAGGTTGCAATCACCTAGAAGCTTCCAAAAGCCTGAGAACTTGCTCCAGAGATCCTGATTTACTCACTGTGGGGTGTGGTGTGGGCATTGGGACTTTTAGAATTTGGTGATTCTGATTTTCAGCAGGACTAAGAACCACCAATTTGGAAGCCGATTTAAAGATGCTCACTCATCCATCAACCATGCAACTTTCCTGGAAGCAAAGCATAGATTGCTTATTTCAGCATTTGGACCCATGATTGTGCTCCTTAGAAATGCTGGCAACAAATACTCATTTGCATACTAATGAAAATAACTGGCTTTTATAATGAAGACGAGTGGAAGCAGTGTTTGGATGGAACTCAATTTTTCCTGTTCAGAATGCTGACGGGGCAGCAGCTGGCATACACTTGGCAGTTATTAAATATTTTTATTTTTTGAGCAATTTAGTTTTAATTGGAGCTTTTGCATCTGTTATGTATCCTGTTTAGAAAAGTTTCTTTAAACTAGTTGAATAATAACCACTTTGCCCTTTTCCTGTATCAAATTATTAAAAGTGGGAGAAACATAATTATAATCATGTAATTCACCAATATACACATTTGGGGGAAGAAAACAAGTTCCCGCCCATTTTCAACTTCCTATCCTCAAAACATGAACACATCTTTCAATAGTGAAATAACACTGATGTGGTCTAGAAGAGAGGTTTTATCTGGGCACACAAAGAGGGTTAAAGCAAAGATCAGCCAGCCCTCTGCTTCTGACTGCTATGGGGTGGGAGGGAAGGAGGGGAAACTCCACCTCTCAATGGATGTTTCTCCCCCTTTTCTGAGCTGAGAGACAGGCCATGACCCCCAGTACACCTACACTTCCAACAAGAAAATCACAACAACCTGTTCACAAAGCAGACTTTGACAATAAAATCCCTTTAACTCATGAGCTTGGCTTCTGCCATTGCCTGCATCTATTTTTCTGCAGGTATTCGGCAGGTTTCTACTGATTATTTCCTCAATGCTTTCCAACTACATACAGAGAAAAAGGGAGCACGTGTGCAAGCACAAACACACACACACACGGGAAAAGGGTGAAATCTGTGTATGCTATTTTGCAATATTTTCAGTGAAGGCATGTATTATGTGTTCTTTTTGGAGGCAGATAATTCAATCTAGATAATTTCAAGGACAGTCAGTGTGATTCAGTGATTTCTTAGTCACATTGCAAGTTGATAAGGTGAGTTGATTTCTAAAGTTTTCTTCTCGTTAAAACCTGGATTGATTCTGGGAAGTCTGCTTACAGGACTCAGGTTTCTAGGGGATCAAAGGGTTGCTATAGGGAGCACAGCCTGGAAGCAGGGCAGGTAAGAAACAGAGAAATAAGCCAGGAGGTAACTGCCTAAGTCCAGGTATGAGAGGAGGATGTTATTACAACCTAGGGAGGTAGCATTAACGATGGAAAGATATAAATAGGTTCCAGACACATTTTGAAGAATCACTGATACTTAGAATGATTTAATATCTAAATTATTTTTATCTTCAAATTACGTTAAGTAAACAAAAAATAATACACGAAATGCAGAAAATCAAAGTATGCTATCGTTTTTTTTGGCTGTGCCCTCATGGCCTTTGGGATCTTAGCTCTTTGACCAGGGATTTAACCTACACCCCTGCATTGGAAGAGTGGTGTCATAACCACTGAACCACCAGGAAAGTTCCTCAAATTCTTTTTTAAAATCCTTCTTTATACAAGTACAAAATCTTCTTTAACTTCTACTTTTTATTTCTCCTTCCACTCTCCTAAACCTACACTGAAAAAAATTCTTCTTCCTCTAAAAGTCTTCAGGCATTTAAGAACAACTATCTTGACAGCTCTGACATGTTTTTTTCCCAGGTTACACACATCTCTAGTCCCTTCAGACAACAACAGGATTTCCACTTGTTTACATGCCTGCTCTCTGGCCCTACTTTGACCAACGAATGTATAAAGAGCCAATGACCAATAAAAGGGTTTTCCAGGGTGAAATGAGATAGAACTACTTTTCAAAGTGTAACTCTTAGTGGAACTTACAGAACTGATTAGCCATCAAGATAGTACATGCTGAAAATGTATGACAAAGCCTGAGAAACAGTGTGTGTGCTTAAATCAATAGATCATAAGTGTTTTTCATAAGATTGGGGGATTAAAGATAATAAAATGGAAAGTAAGTGGGAGGTTCTGAAGTAAAAATAGTGAGTGCAGTCCAGGGATCTCAAATTTAATGTGTACATGAATCACTAGATCTTATTTTAAAAAAAACAAACAGATTCTGATACAGTCATGGGAGGAGGGAGTGATGAGATTCTGCCTTTAACAAAGCACCCAGGTGATGCCCAGGCTGCTGGTACAGGGACCACCCTTTGAAGCAACAGCCATATTGTAAACCCATAAACAGGATACAGGGGATGTTTTAGTATAAAATGAAACAAACTTGATCCAACATGGCAAACACTGCTCTATCAAACAAAATAAAAAACAACTCACATCTATTGGATATATGGTAGCCCCAAAGGGTCAATAACATCGACTACCATGATCTAAGAGAGATATTTCAAAATGCCAAGTTTCTGAAAGAAGCACATCTCCATCTTCTGTCCCAAAGTGAGAAATTCTAATAAACCAGTACTCCTTTTTTTTTTGGTGGCCATGCCGTGGGGCATGTAGGATATCAGTTCCCCAACCAGTTAGTCAGTTAGTTCCACTTGCATTGGAAGTGTGAAGTCTAACCACTAGTATTCCTTGAGTCATGTGTCAAGGAATGGATGCACATAGGTAGGGTTAGTGTATGCGATGTTATCCTTTTCATATCCTTACCCAAATGTCTTTACCCCACCTTTTCGCATCAGGCGTGAAGATCTTGGCTGACAAGATCTTTCTTTCTGAAATGTGTTCAGATAAAGGAGGCACTTGGAAAAATCTAAATATTTACCACTACCTATTCATATCTGGGCCTTGTAACTATCCGTAAGAATCCCAAATATGCCTATTCATGTGTGCTTGCACAAATATGTACTTATTCAGAAAAAACAATTGAAAGAGAATTTTTCTTTGAAAAATGGGGAGGGGTTCTTTACAAAACATGCAAAGAAAAGGCATAGGGCAAACCAAATCTAAGAAAATGTATTAAAGATTACATGATGTCATTAAGATAGTGGGGGGGGTGGTATTTTGTTTTGTTTTGTGTTAGAATAATGGTGAAATTAAATTCCAGAACTTAACCCTTGGAATAGTACAATTAAAAAAATACCTTTGAAATTAAGAATCTAAAACTGAGGGCAAATTTAAGAAAGTTAAATGCTGAAGTAGGCATTGTATAGAAACTGTGATTAAAAAAAACGAGAGAACTACTTCCTAGGAAAAGGCATAGAATACTTTGAAACAACTTTAAATAGATCAAAAACAATTAAGGTTCTTGGGTGCGTGTGTGTGCGTGTGTGCGTGCGTGTGTGTGTGTGTGTGTGTATGTGTGTGTGTGCGCACGCGCACTCAGATGCTCAGTCATGTCCGACTCTTTTTGATTCTATGGACTGTTGTTGCCCTCCAGGCTCCTCTGTCCATGGAATTCTCCCAGTAAGAATACTGGAGTGGGTTGCCATTTCCTCCTCCAGGTAATCTTCCTGACCTAGGGATCGATCTGCATCTCTTACATTGTCTCCTGCATTGGCAGACAGATTCTTTACCATGAGCGCTACCTGGGAAGCCAGGTATGTACACATATACACATTTTATAATTAAGAAAGAAAAATTAGGCCGAGGAAGGGGTTTCTTCAGTATCTTTCTTATATGGTTATAGGCAAATTACTTATCTTAGTTAAGAAATAAAAGAGGAACAATAAAGAAAATTACATAATGTGGTTGAAAAATTGTAAAAAAAATTATGACAATAACTACTGGGGGCCCAATAAGATACTTCTGTTAAGGTGACCAGTGAAGATGCAATCACTCCATGCTAGCTGGTTGTCTAATATTAACCTAGACTTTAATATCTCAGGACCATTTCCATACCCATAGCTAGATGATCTTTTTCAGCACCTATAGAATTCTTACTCATCTTCCCAAAGGTTGAACTCAAATGTGACTTCCTATTAGATCTTCTGTCATCCACAGCACAAAGTCTAGTTTTCAATTACCATGAATCTGTCATTTATTTATCAGTCTTGTCCAACAGGATGTGAGCTTCCACTAAAGGAGTCTAATTCATCAGCATCATACAAGCCTATGTGAATGTCTATTGAGTGACCAAGTGACCTAGTGAATAGGGCTGGAAGCCAGAAGCCAGAAATGAAGAGGGCTTGTGGCGGTTGTACTTTGCAGCAAATCTCCATCCAGAGTTTAAAGAGCTGCCCAATACAGCTCATGGTGAGCAGCTACATAGGTGAACCACCTATTGATGCACCTTTCGAAGTCATTCTCTTCCAACTTATCAACATGCAAATGACTGTCATTACACAAACACCCTTACATCAACACATTCATCAAAGCCGACATAAGAGACAAAGTGTGATCATCCTGCCTCCTTAACCCATTGATTCTAGGTCACAGTTACAGTCCCCAGTCCTTCCATTTTTTCATTAGCCAATACAGAATGGTTCAAAAACACCTCCTACTGTCCCCTAAGAGACAACAAACACCTCTTCTCATACAGTTTGGTGTCACTAAGAACTGTTGAGGGCCAACAGTTCTCCTTAATGATGAAGGGATGGGCTGTTAAGAGTTTATAGTACATCGAAGTATTTATGTTGTCAAAAATAACTTGTCACATTATTCCCTCAACAAGACCACCTGGTATCTTTAGGTACATTTAGAACACATTACTCTTAAAAGATATTTCTGAATCTAGACTAAAAAACTGGGCTTTCTTTCTTCCCAATTTATCTTTGATTTCAATTGATGGGAAGAAAGGGGGTCTTAAACTTGTCAGAAGTTATCATCACACACATTTCATTTTCCACCCTCTTCAATTAGGTAGTTCTCAGTCCTTGTCCAGCACTATGTTTACACAGTTGTCTCCTGCTTCTAAAGATCAACTGCTAAATGCAAAGCTTTCCACTAAACTCACTTAATATTTCAGGGATGTTAAAAATTCTGGATTTTCTGATATAACTTTAAAATTTTGCTTGTCAGAATGACTAAACAAAGAACTTGTTCCTCTCTTTGGGGACCTCGTTAGGTCGTTTTCTCATGACTTCTAACTCCAGTGAGTGCATTTCATTCTTTTTCTCTTTTCCTCCCTCCCTCTTCTCCACTGTTTAATCCTTCCAGGGCAGCATTCTTTTGCTCTAATTCAAGTACTCTACAGAAATCTACACATCATCTCTGCTTCTCCTTGGGCTCCAGCTGCTCTTTTGGTTTACGACTTTACCAACTTCATTTTGGATGAGGTCACCAAAAGACCTGCCATTCTGCACCTTCCCATGCACGTTAAGCTTTTATTTGGGGATTACAGCAATATCATTCTGCAGTTTAAATCATAGATAGTGAAAAGAAGTGAATTCCAGATTGCATTACTATAGCCCATGGGAATTTGGGAGAGGCAGAATTTACTAGCACGAAAGAAACAGACACAAACCACTAACAGGATGTTAAATATAGTTATGAGGACTTTGGCCAAATATAGTAATATTTTCACAAAGAAATGTACTGGTAGATAATGATCTACTTATTTCTTCCTTCTATCCAGCCAACATAAAAATACCAAAATGCCTCTACTGTAGAAATCTGCTGGCAGTTGTAGCCTGCAGGTGCCGAATTAAACAATCCTTCCCCACCCTACTCAACAACCAATTTAAAACAGCAATGGTTTAAAAAGGTGACCTCAGCCTAGAAAGGCTGCGAACACTGCTTGGGAAGAAGATAGCATTTTGTCACAGTTCTTGTTTTCTGGCTTGGAGTATTGTTTCCCAACCCAGGCCGCTAAAGAAGGGATGTGGTTATACAGAAAGTAGATTCAGGCTTGCATTCTTGTCATCCAACCCATCAAACATGTAAATCAAAAACACACTGACTTAAAAGAAAAAGCCAAGCCACTCCTACTTTCAGAAGCTTACCACCCTAGAAATAAAAGTGAACCTTTAGTTTGGTTATGCCTTGATGGCATCCCCAGGACCATGGTACTCAATTGGGTTCTAGCTCAATTTATTTTTTTCTTTTAAATTTATTTTATTGAAATATAATTGACTTACAGTGTTGCATTAACCTCTCCCTATAAAAAGTGATTCAGATATATACATACACATTCTTTTTCATATTCTTTTCCACTACAGTTTATCATAGGATATTGAATACCGTTTCTTGTGCTATACATTAGGACCTTGTTGTTTATCCATTCTACCTGTAATAGTTTATATTCATAAACTGAGTTCTAGCTCAATTTATGAAAACATCTCTAGTATTATTTTAAAGTCATCTTAGGTGGTGGTCCCCCTGTCAAGAGGGAGAGGACATATGTATACTTATGGCCACATCATATCATTGTAGGGCAGAAACCAACACAACACTGTAAAACAATTATCCTACTATTAAAAATAAAATAGTTTTAAAGTCCTCTTTATTTATTTTTAGTTCATATTTTTCAGTGTGTTTCAGACCTTCCAAGAAAGGTTTACACTTTCATTCTCCGCCTCCCTTCATCCCTCTCTCTCCTCTTCCCTCTCTCCCTCATTAATTCAAATATTCTAGTTTTTTAGCACCTATCATGCCCCAGGCATGGTCCTAGACACTGGAGCTATTGAGATGATTAAGCTACTGGGATGTCAAAGGCTTACAGTCTGGAGCGGGAGGAGGCCAATCAATTGCAATTCGCATCAATAAAGGTTATGTGCTAGGGAGCTGTGGGTGGGAGAGTGTGTGGATTACAGATGACATTTCAGCTGCATTCTGCAGTGTGGTTTCACCAAAGAAACAAGAGGAAGGGCCCTCTAGACAGAGGAAATAATGCAAAGGTATAGAGTTATAAAAGGGGAGAAGCTCAGCATGACTGGGACAGTGGCTGGATGGAGGCAGAGGCCAGGCAGAGGTTTAAGGGTTTGAAGATCAGGGTTCAAGTTCAGTGTAGGGTTTGGAAGGTGGGCTCTGCCCCCTCTCGTGAGACACGCTCCCCCTAGATCTCTGCATGGTTCCTTCACATCCATCAGGCTCTGTCTCAGTACCACCTGCTCATGATTCTTGCCCCTGCATCTACTGTTCCTGGCTCCAGTCCACCTCTGCCCTGTGCTATTTTTTCTTCATGGTGTTTATCCAGGGGCTTCCCTGACAGCTCAGTTGGTAAAGAATCCACCTGCAATGCAGGAGACCCTGGTTCTATTCCTGGGTCGGGAAGATCCCCTGGAGAAGGGATAGGCTACCCACTCCAGGATTATTGGGCTTCCCTTGTGGCTCAGCTGGTAAAGAATCTGCCTGCAATGCAAGAAATCTGGGTTTGATCCCTGGGTTGGGAAGATCCCCCAGAGAAGGGAAAGGCTACCCACTCCACTGTTCTGGCCTGGAGAATTCTGGTCGCAAAGAGTCGGACACAACCGAGCGCCTTTCACTTTCAGTTTTCCTTTACCCCAACATAGAGTCAGAATTTGTTTACCTGTCTGCTTGTTTATTGAGTGACATTTTCTTAAGGCACATTGCAGAACCACAAATGCTATATAAAAGAATGCTTACATTTCAAATATTTTTTTCGTATGTGGGAAGTTTGCATTTAAATAAATCAGAGTCATCAACATTAAAGAGTAAAAGAGGTCTTTATGCTTTTTTCTCCTGTGAACACTGAATTTTCTACCATTCCCTCCTGTGAAATTATATACAAACCCAGCGCTGAGCAGCTATATGAACTACAGTGGGGCTGTATGGTTTTCTGCATCCACAGAGGCTGGCTGTAGGCACTCAGATGAATGGATGAATAAAGGGGCAAGAAATCAAAGATGACACTGAAGTGTCCAATCTGACTGACTGGAGAGAAAATATCACCACCAATAAGCAAAGGAACACAGGTTTCAGACAGAAGATGATGGCATTAATTTGAGATCGAAAGAGCTGTCCATTGAGTAGATTTTTGGATACATGGAAACAGAGGTAAGGCGGGAAGAATGGGCTGCAAACATAAACTTGAAAGTTAACAGCACAGCTAAGTCAGAGAACCATGAAATGCTCTTTTTGGATGTCTGTCTTTACAAATAGACTATTAGCTCTTTAAGGGTTATATGAACTCCATGGTGTCCTGCTACTATAAACTGAACATTTGTGTTTCCTCCCCAGTTCATACATTGAAACTGAATCCCCAAAGAGATAGCATTTGGAGAATGAATCTTTGAGAGGTGATTAGGTCATAAAGATGGATCCCTCATGAATGGGATTAGCACCCTTACCAGAGAGACCTCAAAGAGTTCCCTCACCCCTTAAACCATGTGAGGACAGCCACTGACGAACCAGGAAGCAGGCCCTCACCAGACATCAAATCTTCCAGGGCCTAGATCTTGGACTCCCACCCTCCAGAACTGTGAGTAGCAAAAGTCTGTTGTTACGCCATCTCGTCAGCCTGGACTGACTGACACCAGCTCTTCATCTCAGGTGCCCTAAGTAACGAGGCAGCAGTATAGGAAGGCAGAGGGACTGGTCAGCCTCATGTACTTTTCTGCTGAGGAGAATGAAGCCAAAAGGCCATATTATTTGATGCTTGAAGTCTCTGTGGATTCATCAGAAGAAATGAATTTCTAATAGATGATACGGGGGAAAAGACAACCATAAGAGGTGAAGAACATGAGTCAGAGAGCAGAGATTACAAGGATTTTAAAAATCCTTGAGATGTGTCAGCCTCATGAACGCTAATGACCCAGTACATGGATAAGGTCTCTTTTTTCTCTTCCAATTTGTCCCAAATGTGCTTCCAGGAGACTCTTTCTCAAGTGTATTGTGTACATGGGCTTTTCCTTCAGATCCACTCTAGGCCTTGAAGCAAAGCTCCTTTCTGCTCCTCCAGCATCTTCATGGACTTCCATCCAATCGGGGTTGAGACCTGAGGAAACTCAGGTTTCAGAGCTGTAGCAGAAACCGACAGGAAGACTCTTTGACCTGTTTTGGTTCTAGATCATTCAAGCCACCTAGTCCAGAGAAGGAGATCTTCAAGGACTCCAACTTAGCTCACCACTTTTACATTAAGGCGCAAGGCCAGGGCCCCATGTAATAGTCAAAAGATGCTTTGCCCTGCTGTATTTTCTGCCCAGATAGCTAACTCTGGAACCTCTCAGGAAAATAACAATAATAATTTAATAAAATAATCCTTCCAGGGCAAGACTGTGGTATTCCTCAGGAACTCAGCCAAATGCAACTATAACAGCATTTCAATCTCAACATAGCTTACAGAAAGAGAGTCAGGGCTGGGTGCATGGAGAAAGAAGGTCAAGGGAGCTATCCGAATATTGGGAAGCATGAGTTACTATAAGAATCATCTGTGTTATCAGATAGCACCACAGATCCATAAATGTTCAAATACTAACTGTTAATAAGATTTCTTTCTGCTCCTATGTTTACCCTATTAGAAAAATAAAAAGTTCATCAGACATATTCATCACAGAACTCATTCTGCATATTTTAGGGATTTCTTTTCATACCTCAAAACATCTAAATACATTTTAGATAGAAAATAAAGAACAAAAAAATAAAACCATTTAAAGTGGTAGTCGTGAGTATTAAAATACTAGAACTAAAGTAATAGTTTTTGTGTAAATAATTAAAGCCTATTTTCATACAGGCACCCAGTGCAAGACTATTGTTTAAATATTTTAGTACATTAGGTTCTTTAGCAACTTAAGAGCAAACACTATTTTGATTTTACTTTCAGTTCAATGCACTGTAAATTAGTGTCCTTATATCATACTAAAATTTAAAATTAAAAAATCTTCATGCGTTTTAAAAGTTAGCTTCCTCACTCCTGAAAAGTTTATTCTTATATAACATTTTAAAGCACTGCAAAGAAAATCAGTACATAATAAAGCTTTGGAATTTTTCAGTCACTTTTATTATTTTGACTAATTTTTGTCTTTTATGATGTTTTAATAAAATCTTATAACTTTACATAATGAAAACAGAACCAAAATAAAAATAGTCCCTGAATTCATGCTGCACTTACAGCTCTCTGAGACATTCTTCCAGGACTCCAAACTATTACTATGACTAATAATATCTTTTGCTTCCCATTAATAAAACAAGTCCATCTAGTCAAGGCTATGGTTTTTCCAGTGGTCATGTATGGATGTGAGAGTTGGACGGTGAAGAAAGCTGAGCGCCGCAGAATTGATGCTTTTGAACTGTGGTGTTGGAGAAGACTCTTGAGAGTCCCGTGGACTGCAAGGAGATCCAATCAGTCCATCCTAAAGGAGATCAATCCTGGGTGTTCATTGGAAGGACTGATGTTGAAGCTGAAACTCCAATACTTTGGCCACCTCATGCAAAGAGTTGACTCATTGGAAAAGACCCTAATGCTGGGTAGGATTGGGGGCAGGAGGAGAAGGGGACGACAGAGGATGAGATGGTTGGATGGCATCACTGACTCGATGGACATGGGTTTGGGTAGACTCCAGGAGTTGGTGATGGACAGAGAGGCCTGGCGTGCTGCAATTCATGGGGTCGCAAAGAGTCGGGCACGACTGAGCGACTGAACTGAACTGAACTGAACTGAATAAAACATGAGCTCTGCCCACCCTCCCATCCATTTTCAAGTGGTATATCAAATAATTTTTGTAGTTAGGGCAGTCAGTCCAGAACCGTAGATTCTTGGAAGCAAAACATTTTTACCTTTCCCTTATCTGAGCTTTAGAAAAATCAATAAAATAAAGACAGACCAGTAGGAAGCAACTGGCAAATTAGTAAGTGAATGCTTTGTTTATACTTTAGTAATTTACAAGTCATCAATTATTAGGTTTAAGCGTATTCTGCCTTGATTAAAACTGTTAGTCCCTCTGAGAAAATAAAAATGTTTTGAGTCTTTGCACATCTTACATTCACAGTAGGAATCCTGGTTTTTGTCCATGTTTCTACGTGCCAAACCTTTATTAAGTAGAAGCTTTTGAAAGTAAATTGGTCTCTGTTCAGCCTTATTTACTTGTTCATGCAATGAATATTTACTGAATAAGTATTATACAGAAGGTGCCAAGCCATAGGCACAAAGATGAATAAGAAGTTGATTTCCAAATGTGCACTATTTCCCACTTCCTACTGTTGATAGGCAAGAATCAGTAACAAAAATCTGTGCTATAACCCAAGAATAACAAGCTCCTGAGAAGGTCTTTAAAGAAGAAAGCTTCCTTAGATAACAATTATACTAAAAATATACATAAAGTATAAGATGGAAGATGTAAAAGACCACCCATACACAAACTATCCCCCATCTTTGAAGAACAGGCTGTGTTTACTATGATCATGAGTAAAATCCATAGAATTTTAAAGGGGAAATGACAATAAGCTGTAACAATGTTCTACACATGTTTTAAGTTACTGAGGCAGGGAATGGGTTTTCGAAAGCCTTTACCTAGTTGTCTCTATCTGTGAAAAGTGAAAGCATTAGTTGCATCTGACTCTTTGGGACTCCACAGACAGTAGCCAGCCAGGCTCCTCTGTTCATGGGATTCTCCAGGCAAGAATACTAGAATGGGTTGTCGTTCACTTCTCCAGGGGATCTTCCTGACCCAGGGATCAAATCCAGGTCTCCTGCATTGCAGGCAGATTCTTTACCATTTGAGCCTCTAGGGTAACCACTATCTACAAGTTCTAAATAAATGCAGTAAGCCAGAAGAGGAGACTGCAGTCACTGACTAACTTGAATCCTGCTCTGACAGGCAGGATAGAAACCGCATGGGACGAATCAGTCAGTTCTCTGTCAACACGTGGTAGAGCAATACAGTATTTTTAAAATGTACCCGGTCAGGATATTCCAACTGCCATCAGATGGCAAGAACTTCTCTAGCCTTAACAGCAAAGTATAGTCAGCAGTCGACCACATATATAACTGTCATCAGCCTGTGTGCATGAGACTAAGCTGCTTCAGTCATGTACGACTCTTTTTGACACTATGGACTGTAGCCCACCAAGCTCCTCTGTCCATGGGATTCTCCAAGTAAGAATACTGGAGTGGGTTGCTATGCCCTCCTCCAGGGGATATTCGCGATCCAAGGATCAAACCAACCCAGTGATCGAACCTGCGTCTCTTACGTCTCCTGAACTGGCAGACAGGTTCTTTACCACTAATGCCACCTGGAAAGCCCATCACTAGTCTAAATTTTTTTTTTTTCTAAATTTTTTTTTTATTTAAAAAACAATAAAGACCTTAAAGGCAGTTAAGACTAATAAATCCTATACTAAATGCTATTGTGCATATTAATCAGCTTTTCTTTTTAGTCACAAGCAACAACTATTAATAGAACAAAAGGTAAAAGATTTTCTGAATAAAGTGCTTCCATAAGATATTGATTATGTGACAGTGAAAGTGCTAGTAGCTCACTCATGTCTGACTCGTTGCAATCCCATGGACTGTAGCCCACCAGGCTCCTCTGTCCATGGGGATTCTCCAGGCAAGAATACTGAAGTGGGTTGTCATGCCCTCCTCCACGGGATCTTCCCAACCTAAAGATCGAACTCAGTTCTCCCACATTGCAGGCAGATTCTGTACCATCTGAGCCACCAGGGAAGCCACCTTAAGTCAGTATGTTCAACAAATTTAATTAACAGCACTATTTGTTTACCTATTCAAGAAATTCTTATTGAACAGCTATTACAGGTGAGCACTAAGGACACAAAAATGAAGAAAACAGACCTCAACCTAACTTAAAAAACTAAGTCTTGGGACTTCACTGGCTGTCCAGCGGTTAAGATTCCTTGCTTCCAATGCAGAGGGTTCAAGTTTGATGCCCGATCTGGGAACTGAGGTTCCACATGCTGCAAGGTGCAGTCAAAATAAACAAACAAACAAACAAACCTAAAACCTAACAGTCTCAACAGGGAGACCAATCACATAAGTAGAAGCCGGCAGCTGGTACTGTGAGAAGACAAAAGTTACTAACTGCCCCGGTGGGGACGCTTACTCAGTTCAGTCGCTCAGTCATGTCCGACTCTTTGCAACTTCATGAACTGCAGTACGCCAGGCTTCCCTGTCCTTCACCGACTCCCGGAGCTTGCTCAGACTTACTTCCATCAAGTCAGTGATGCCATCCAACCATCTCATCCTCTGTTGTCCCCTTCTCCTCCTACCTTCAATCTTTCCCAGAATCAGGGTCTTTTCCAATGAGTCAGTTCTTCACATCAGGTGGCCAAAGGATTGGAGCTTCAGCTTCAGCATCAGTCCTTCCAATGAACATTTAGGACTGATTTCCTTTAGAGCAGGCCTAGACGATGCAAAGGAGTTCCCCAGGAAGGGAGGGAAGTGAATTCCAGGCAGGAAAGAGTCTAGGAGAACCAGGTCCCATTTCCCAAATCATTGGGTCTAGCAACTATCATCACAGTAATACTATAGAACTTGAAAGGGAGGAAATCAAAAAACAAACAGAAAATGACACTTTCACATGAGAATAGAGAGATCCCTGAGCTTAATTTATTAGAGAAACGGTCCTGAATCTAGGTCCAGTCACAGGGCTTGTGAGAGAGACTTGCCGAAGGGGTAGATGGATGCCCAACCTGGGCAAACTTTGCACGCTGTGCTAACTAGTTTTCTCCTGCCAATGGTCAGGACCCCTAAGCAAGAAACTGCATTGGAGAGAAAGCATTTCTTAGCAACTACTCAGACAGCACCAAAGAGAAGTAATGGAAGATAAGAAGGAGCCCCCAAATAGCCCTCTCTAGAGCAAATGTAGATGGAATGAATACATTTGAGGGATACTGGCTCAGTCAGCAATTCTACCAAAAATTCAAGATTATTGGTGTCTTCACTCACCAACAATGTGCTAGAAAAAGGAAACAAAATAATTTAAAAATTAACTCTTCAACTTTTTAAAATTTAAAAGCCATGTCCTTAAAGGAAGGCAGGCAAATACTTTTTTGGTTTCTAATTTAAGCAGAGAATATGGTATGTTTGGATTAAGGGAAAAAAATAAGAAAGAAAAATCTACACTGTTGGCCCCACCAGAGGAGAGTTGCAAGAAAGAGGCAGGTAGCAAGTAGACAAGGAAGTTGGTATAGGAAAGAGCACACAGACCCACGGAGCTCCTGACTTTGTCTCGTTAACGCCTGGACACATTTTATCTGCTGAGTGGAAGAACCAATGCTTTTTCCAAATATAAACAGTGCATTTGATAGGTTACCCAGCCAAGAACTGTCTGTAGATGTTTGCACATGACTCTCAGGTGTTCTGTGCGCAAAGATTAGAAAGAAAGGTTGGCTCATGCTCCTCACTGGGTCAGCCATCCAGAAATGAGGCAGAGAGTGTGTAAGGTAAGAGGAGGGCTTAGATTAGGAAAAGTACAAACAGAAAAGTCAACTTCTGGTTGAGTTCCCAAGGCCAAGTAGAATTAAACAGGTGAAAAGCAACAAGGGGAATTATTCAAGAGAAAGTACCTCCTGTACTCTATCTCTCTAGAAACGTTAATGCTGGCTGCAAACCTCTCTTGGGATAGGCAAGTTGCCTGCAGATTAAACCAGTCCATGAACCACAAGCCTGTATCTGCACTTGACCCTCAAGGAAGGTCTCTCCCTCCCCTTTCCTATTCCCAGTCTCCTGAGGTTTCTTGGTTAACAGTGAGGCCATTGCTACCACCTGGTCCTCTCTGTGGCCC
The DNA here is from genome assembly GCF_054371585.1 of Giraffa tippelskirchi. NCBI lineage: Eukaryota > Metazoa > Chordata > Mammalia > Artiodactyla > Giraffidae > Giraffa > Giraffa tippelskirchi. The sequence goes on from NC_137283.1 coordinate 138,743,573, forward strand.
TAATCCTTCCTTGCCTTTCTTTCTGTACAGCTAGAGGCAGAAAACGACAAATTCTGCCCATTCTCAAAGCTGAGATGGGGTGGTGCATCTAGCATGTTAATTTGCATAGATTTTTAAAAAGCATCAACCTCTACTTTCTGCATAATGAGTCAGTTAAGATCTGGAGTCTTGGGAGTTTCCTGGTGGTCCATTGGTTAGAACTCCATGCTTTCACTGCTGAGGTCACGGGTTTGATCCCTGGTCAGGGAACTAAGATCCCACAAGCCTCACAGTGTGGCTAATGAGTAAATTAATTAATAAAAAAGATCTGAGGTCTTAGATGTATAAACAGGATTTTCACAAAATTGTTCATTGCCTTGTTCACTTCAAGCAGCAGCCAGGGCAAATCTTTAGCTATCTAGTCTCTGTTAAACCATCTAATCCCTATAGACCCAAATGTGTGGGGAAAGAGGTCAGCTTTCAGGCAAACGTTCTTCTGGTGGACAGTAAAAAGTCTCAGGACAGTATTTTGACAGCAAATTTTCTACCATCCTTAGCTGTAGAGAAAAAAAAAATCTATAGGGAAAAAAGCATATTCTTGCTGAATCCATTCAGGTGCCTTCCATTTTGAGTTCTGATTGCTTCTTTCTCAAAATTCGATGACTCCTCGAGGCTCAGGCCTTGGTGCTCTCCATGACATCACTACTAGATGGACGTGAAGTAGACAGAGAGCTACTGATCAGCCGCCTGCACGTGTGCACACCCAAAGGGCGGCAGGAGTATGCCAGGACAGTCAGACTGTGGTGGACATTTCCAAGGATGGCCACCATCAATTCCTTACCCCGTGGTCTGCACAAGCCCACTTCCCCATTGAGCAATTCCCCTCCTCTTGAGTCTGTGTTGGTACTATGACTGCTCTGATCAACAGAATATAGCGAAAGTCCTGAGAATTTTGAGACTGAAACATAAGAGAACTATTCGCTTCCACTTCCTTCTTCTGAGAAACAGTCCCTCTCAGAATGCAAACACCATGTGAGAAGTCCAAGCTGGCCATGTGGAAAGGCCACCAGAGGAGAACTGAGGCCACCGCAGAAAGCCCACATCAACATCCAGGGATGGAAATGAGCTTTTCTGGAAAACCCTGTCCAGTTCAGCCTCCAGATGACTGCACACCCAACCAACTACGTATGAAACAGAAGAACCACCCAGCGGAACCTAGTCAATACCTTACCTTGTGTGGGAAAATAACACATTGTTATTAGAAGCTACAGCATTTTGTATGGTTTTCTATGCAGCACACAAAAAAATGAAACACACATCTCTCAAAATAATAAATCAAAGCCCTTTCATGTTTCACTCCTTTCATGTTTCTCAGCTAATCCTCAAAGCAATAGCAAATACAGACTTTCTCATTGCAGACAGGATATGTGAGGCAGAACTGAAACTCAAAGCAAGCCTCCTAACCCTAAAGCATGTGTTCTTCCCACCACATCTCAGGGGCTGAAACGTGTGAACTCTGTGGGGTCACCACTTGGCTCCCTGCAAAAGCTGTCCCTTTGGGCAGCATGTGCACCACTTTGGGCACACATCTGCTTCCAGGGTTGTGTCACAGCCCCAGCCCCAAATGCCCAAGCAGTGGAGAACTTTTTAAGCAGTATCTTACCAAAGTCAGGAGTCATCATTAGATGCCTGCCCCCATCAAAATCAAACTTATAAGGGAATATGCACAGTCCCAGGCCTGCAGGTCTAATAAGGCCAGTGACTGCAGCTGGGTATGTGACCTACAAGCCCTGAAGTTTCATGAGTATGAGAACAAGGAAGAGGATCTAGAAAGTCAAGCGAGTAGAGACTGACTCCCTGAACTTGAGGTCCAGAGTTATGACTTGGCCTGGACAGAGGCACCCATAGCTGTGGTGACAGGTGAGGAGAACCACAGTATGAGCCTGGAGTCCCTGCAGTTGGTCAAGAGCACAGGGTGCAGGAGGCTACTGATCCCACATCATGCCTGGCGTGGACAGCCTGAACTTGGCCATGGCTATGAGCATCCTGCTCTTTCAAGGGAAAAGACAACTGCAGGTGAGAGTGGAATACTAGAACAGGACAGGAGTCACCACTGAGAGGCAATGTAGAAGCGTCCTCAGCTTCTACATAACCAGAGATAACCTCAGGTTATCTCTGTGGTTACTGGGAAAAATAAGAACTTCCCTGACTTCCTGCTCAGCCTCAAAAATAATCAAGGTCAAAGTTCCTCCTGAGATTCCCCCATCTTCCCACCCATTTTTATATGTGTGTGCATATAAATATATGCTTCCCGGGTGGCACAGTGGTAAAGAATCTACCTGTTAATGCAGGAGACACGGGAGATGTGGGTTCGATCTCTGGGTTGGGAAGATCCCCGGAGTAGGAAATGGCAACCCACTCCAGTATTCTTGCCTGGAAAATCCCATGGACAGAGGAGCCTGGCGGGCTACAGTCCGCGGGGTCACAAAGAGTCAGACACAACTGAGCATGCACAAAGAAATGTTATTTTTATAAATTTCACTTAGCTCACAGGTTGTTTCCTTTTGTCAATCGCAGTACATTGGAATACAGACATGTTACTTTTCCTATATCATCACAACAAAATTAATTCAATATGGAAGAAGGAGTCAAGTGTAAAAAGAAAATCTATTAAACTTTCTAGAAGAAAATACAAATGAATAACTCTCAGATCTACGGATAAAGCAAGAATCTGAACTTAAAAGCAACACTGGAATTCACAAATGATAACAGTTTTGACTATAAAAATGTGTCAAGAATTAACATAATAATTAAACATCAAGCCAAGGAAATAAAGTAATACATTATTGGGAAAAATACAAGACTGGTATTCTTGACCTGTATACAATTTGTGATTATTTTAAAAGAATCTGGATTTCTGGTTTTCATAATTGGGTGCCATTTAATGAGATGTTAGGAACTAGAGGGAGGAACCGACTTCTGCAGGGAAATGAGTTTGAAGGTATCTGTGGGATGACAGGAGGGTGTGGCGTACACAGATGGTTAGACCTACAGCTCTGGGGTGCTGGGCTAAAAAGACATAGTAGGGAGACAGACATCTGACACCAAAAAAAAGGCATTTTGTTCACTTCACATGGACAAAAGGAATGAAATCCAGCTAATCCCCCATATTGTTGCTAGAAACCTGGACAACTAAACCTTCCTACTCTGATCTTTTTATTACTGTAATTACCATGATTATTATCAAAGAAGATTCTATACTATCTTGACAACCCAATAATTTAAAAAATAAGTTCTCTTTGGAAATGCTCTTTTAGAAAATTCAAGTTTCACCCTGAGAATTGATTTTCAAGGCAAGTTTTTTAAGAGTGGGCTCTGTCAAGGTTTCCTACTGTAAGAAAGAAGGAGGGAGGGAGAAAAGAAGGAGAAGGAGGAGGGGGAGAGGAGGAGGGGAAGGGAAAGGAGAAAGAAGTCAGGTCACCCACAGGTACATGAAATGTTTCTAAGCAAATGTGTTTCTTCTCTCTCTTACTCCAGTAAGAGTGACACAAAAGATGAAGGGAATATCATCAGAAACAAGGGTCAGACAAGGTGTGTCCCTCACAGGATGCATAAAAGATAGGGCTGAAGGGAGCTGATTCCAAGATAAGCCAGTAAAACAACAGTAACTATTGAGATAAAGATTTTTTTTTTTTTGAGAGGGATAAAGTTTCGTTTGGAATGAACCAGGCAGAGAACACAAGTGAAGCAGCCTGTTTCTTAGCAAGAGTATACTCAAAGAAATCCAGGGATTATACCAGTCCTGCAGTCAGAGCAGTCCTCCACTCGGGAGAGGCTGGGAACCTAAGATGAAGAAAGCCTAAAAAGCAATGAGTTTCTTTCTTTTTTTTTTTTTTTTCAATGTGTTTTCTTTGTACTGGGTTGGCCAAAAAGTTTGTTTAGGTTTTTCCACAGGATCATAGGGTTACGGTTAGAGTCTAATGGAAAAATATGAATGAACTTTTTGGCCAAGGCATAGGTTTACATCACCAGATGGCCAACACCGAAATCAGATTGATTATATTCTTTGCAGCCAAAGATGGACAAGCTCTATACAGTCAGCAAAAACAAGACTGGGAGCTGACTGTGGCTCAGATCATGAACTCCTTATTGCCAAATTCAGACTTAAATTGAAGAAAGTGGGGAAAACCACTAGACCATTCAGGCATGACCTAAATCAAATCCCTTATGATTATACAGTGACAGTGAGAAACAGATTTAAGGGACTAGATCTGATAGACAAGAGTGCCTGATGAACTATGGACAGAGGTTCATGACATTGTACAGGAGACAAGGATCAAGACCATCCCCAAGAAAAAGAAATGCAAAAAAGCAAAATGGCTATCTGAGGAGGCCTTACAAATAGCTGTGAAAAGAAGAGAAGCGAAAAGCAAAGGAGAAAAGGAAAGGTATACCCATTTGAATGCGGAGTTCCAGAGAATAGCAAGGAGAGATAAGAAAGCCTTCCTCAGCGATCAATGCAAAGAAATAGAGGAAAACAATAGAATGGGAAAGATTAGAGATCTCTTCAAGAAAATTAGAGATACCAGGGGAACATTTCATGCAAAGATGGGCTCAATAAAGGACAGAAATGGTATGGACCTAATAGAAGCAGAAGATATTAAGAAGAGGTGGCAAGAATACACAAAAGAACTGTACAAAAAAGATCTTCATGACCCAGATAATCACGATGGTGTGATCATTCACCTAGAGCCAGACATCCTGGAATGTGAAGTCAAGTGTGCCTTAGGAAGCATCACTATGAACAAAGCTAGTGGAGGTGATGGAATTGCAGTTGAGCTATTTCAAATCCTAAAAGATGATGCTGTGAAAGTGCTGCACTCAATATGCCAGCAAATTTGGAAAACTCAGCAGTGGCCACAGGACTGGAAAAGGTCAGTTTTCATTCCAATCCCAAAGAAAGGCAATGCCAAAGAATGTTCAAACTACTGCACAATTGCACTCATCTCTCACACTAGTAAAGTAATGCTCAAAATTCTCCAAGCCAGGCTTCAGCAATACGTGAACCATGAAATTCCAGATATTCAAGCTGGTTTTAGAAAAGGTAGAGGAACCAGAGATCAAATTGCCAACAAATTGCTGGATCATCGAAAAAGCAAGAGAGTACCAGAAAAACATCTATTTCTGCTTCATTGACTATGCCAAAGCCTTTGACTGTGAGGATCACAACAAACTGTGGAAAATCCTTCAAGAGATGGGAATACCAGACCACCTGACCTGCCTCTTGAGAAATCTGTATGCAAGTCAGGAAGCAACAGTTAGAACTGGACATGGAACCAAAGACTGGTTCCAAATAGGAAAAGAAGTATATCAAGGCTGTATATTGTCACCCTGCTTGTTTAACTTATACGCAGAGTACATCATGAGAAACGCTGGGCTGGATGAAGCACAAGCTGGAATCAAGATTTCAAGGAGAAATATCAGTAACCTCAGATATGCAGATAATACAAACCTTATGGCAGAAAGTGAAGAAGAGCTAAAGAGCCTCTGATGAAAGTGAAAGAGGAGAGTGAAAAAGTGGGCTTAAAGCTCAACATTCAGAAAACTAAGATCATGGCATCCAGTCCCATCACTTCATGGCAAATAGATGGGGAAACAGTGAAAACAGTGTCAGACTTTATTTTGGGGGGCTCCAAAATCACTACAGATGGTGAATGCAGCCATGAAATTAAAAGATGCTTACTCCTTGGAAGGAGGGTTATGACCAACCTAGATAGCATATTAAAAAGCAGAGACATTACTTTGTCAACAAAGGTCCGTCTAGTCAGGCTATTTTTTTCCAGTAGTCATGTATGAATGTGAGCGTTGGACTATGAAGAAAGTTGAGTGCCGAAGAATTGATGCTCTTGAACTGTGGTGTTGGATAAGACTCTTGAGAGTCCCTTGGACTGCAAGGAGATCCAACCAGTCCATCCTAAAGGAGATCAGTCCTGGGTGTTCACTGGAAGGACTGATGTTGAAGCTGAAACTCCAATACTTTGGCCACCTGATGCAAAGAACTGACTCATTTGAAAAGACCCTGATGCTGGGAAAGATTGAGGGCAGGAGGAGAAGGGGTCGACAGAGGATGAGATGGTTGGATGGCATCACTGACTCAATAGACATGAGTTTAGGTAAACTTCGGGAATTGGTGATGGACAGGGAGGCCTCGCATGCTGTGGTTCATGGGGTCGCAAAGAGCTGGACACAACTGAGCGACTGAACTGAACTGAACTGATAGGTTTACAGGGCTTCCCAGGTAGCACAGTGGTAAAGAATCCACCTACCAACACAGGAGAGGCCGGTTCGATCCGTGCGTGGGGAAGATCCCCTGGAGTAGGAAATGTCTACCCACTCCAGTCTTCTTGTCTGCAAATTCCATGGACAGAGAAGCCTGGTGGGCTACTTTCCAAGGGATTCACAAATAGTCAGATGTGACTAGCACGTGCGCATGCACGCGCACACACACATACACACACAGACACACACACATTTACAAAGTGAGATAGCATTAAGTAAAAAAGATCTCATTTAAAGAAATAATAATTTTTACTTATAAGTGGCCAGTCACATGCAATGAAGTGTTTCAAGTGGCTGAGGAAATAACAAAAGCATTTTTTGATCTTGCTTCTCATTCTTTGGGCTTCAAAAATCTTTGAAATCCAGCCACCGGAGACAGAAGAATGAAAACCTTACCTAGCCTGAGCTCTCCATTGTCTTAGTAAACACTTCACCTTGTGAACAAGTTCTACACTTCTGTAAACTGAGTTCCACCACTAAAGAACCCTCAACTTAAAGCTCATAACACTGTGAATTTGAAATTTATCCAAGTTACAGAATTTCACAAAGAAAAGCAACTCTACTTTCAGCCCTAATTGCAATTAGCCAAGAAAACAAGTACACTTGCAAAGGGTCATGCTCCGAAGTTCTTTCTGGAAGAAAATGGTTGGGAATTTGTATTCCACGTTCCCACAGAAACGATGTTAAATAATACTTGAGCCCACAAAAGCTTACTGACCTCATCATGTCTCTAAGGCATAAAAACAACCAGCAGGACCAGGCAAGGTCCCTCAGCCCCGGAGCAGGGTGTGCTCCTTCTAGCACCTGGCTTCTCTTTCTGTTTCTCTCACCAACACACTGGTTTATTTATTTTTTTCATTTATCTTCATTGATTATAAATTATTTTCACTTATCTTTTTAAAATTGAAGTATAGCTGATTTACAGTGCTGTGTTAATTTCTGCTGCACAGCAACATGATTCAGTTATACAGATATATGCATTCTTTTTTATAGTCTTTTCCATTATGGTTTATCTCAGAATATATTCTGAGATAATATAGACCATAGTTCCCTGTGCCATACTGTAGGACCTGGTTGTTTATCCATTGTATATGTAATAGTTTGCATCTGCTAGCCCCAAACTCCCGGCCCATGCTTCCTCCAACACCTCGGCAACCACAAGTCTGTCTACATCTGGGAGTCTTTTTCTGTTTCACAGATAGGTTCATTTTAAGGATTACTTTCTGTTTTACGCCTTCTGCAGTTCAGCAGCAATCACTCAAAAGGCTATTCGGAACAACCACTGCCACCTACTCCCATGGAATTGCTCTGGCAAAAGTTATTAGGGGCTTTCTAATCTCCAAGTCCAGTTATTTCTCTGAAAAATTCAAGTTTCCTGACTTCTGACCTCTCTGTCGTTGTTTTCAGCTAGCTCCCTCTCTCCCTCTCACTTCCTCTCTCTGAACTTTCCCCTATTCCTGTCTTACCTCTCGACCACTTCTCTTTCTCACTGGTTGATGCCTTCCTCTGTCCATCTTTAAATGCTGGTGTTGTCTGTGTTCTACCATAGGCCCTTTTTTTATTCTGCCTCTTGCTTCTAGGGAGACTCACTTGGGTCCTCATAATTTAAAATGTCTGGCACATAATAAGTGCTTTCACTGTTATCCTTCAAAACCCAATTTAAATATCACCTCTTGCCCAAAGCCTTAGCGAACCTCCTCCACACTCCCTTCTTCACCAGAAGAATCCTCTGTCATTTGTGCTCTCCAAGCACTTAACATAAACTTCTAGTATAGCCATCAGCCATCAGCATAACCTATTCTATCTTAATAGGCTGGTCTCCTGCACCAGACTGTGAGCCCCTCAACAGAAGGGTGATTTCATTGAATTCTATTCGATAAGCATCAGTAAGTGCTACCACTTCATGATCAAGCTAGATCTACAGGTCAAGCAAAGAAATAGAAGACCTGGGGCATGTCAAGATCCATAAAATGTGATCTTTGCCACTAAGGAACTTAACTCACATTTGAGTAAAAAAGACAGATATCAAAACCAATAACTAAACACCAGGAGGGGGAAATGCAATATTCATTCATTCAATCCATCCATAGATATCAAGTGTCTTTTAAGTGCCAAGCACTGTATAAAGTACTAGAGATACAGGATAAACAAGACAGACAAGGAAAGGAGACATGGAATTATATTTTAATGATCCTTTGAAGTACCTGAAACTGCTGCTTCTATGTCAGACCTTTCTAACAAAGGATTTCTCATTATGCTTCTATGTTGGACTTGACTTTTTTGGTTGTTCCTTCTTAGTCATTTCGCATATGATGCAAGACTTATGAAGCAACAGCTTTTTCTTTTATATCTCCCAAAGAATCAAGTAAACGAGTTAAAATGTACTTAATAGCTCTTAGGAGATTATTTTAAGAGGTAACAGACTAACATAAACATGTAATAAAAAATTACACAAGTCTTAAAGAGGGGCTAAAACATAAAAAGTTAAATAGTTCCACGATTATTCTTAGCTTAAATGAAAAAGCATGCAAAGTTCCAGCTCATAAATAACTATACAATATGTTGGGCTCAGGAAAGAATTTTCCTGGACCACATATTACGTACACATTATAGCTCAAATGTTGGGCAATACTTTCTTCTGTGGCTAAAGGGGACAATTACAAGACTTGAGAAGGTAATTCTCATAGACTAAATATAAAGTCCTCAGAAGCTTATAAGTCAGTCCAAGCCTTAAACGGAGCTTTCCAAATTTAGACCAGGTAACTGAAAACTGCAAGCAGATCAGGACCTTGGATTCTCCAATCATACTTTTTTTTCCCCTCGTTAATGCTCTTAGAAAATCTTCTCAAATTAAGTTGGCTTATTCTCTGGCATGCAATCTGTTTAGGGAACACACTCTAGCTCCCCTGACAAATACACCAAGGAGAATCAGCCCCAGGAAAGGAATTTAAAAACAGAAAAATCAAGACAGAGTCATACATCTGTCTCTGCAAACTTTTTCCAACATGTCTAATGATATTTTCAGAGGGCAGCACAAACCTATTAAATAATGGTGGGTCCGGGAAAATTAAGGCATGCCAACATATAAATATCATAGTATAATTTTGTTCGAAATTCCCAAATGGTGTCACAACACAGTGGCACAACTTTTTTCTTTTGTGTGAAAAACTTACTTGTTTCTGATGATGGTGTCTGGCCCCTCTAGGGCTATTCCAAGATTGAAAATGAATGGAGGGCTTCCCTGGTGGCTCAGTGGTAAGGAATGTGCATGCCAATGCAGGGGACATGGGTTCAATCCCTCATCAGGGAAGATCCCACATGCCACAGGGAAACTGGGCCCGTGCATCACAACTATTGAGCCTATGCTCTAGAGCCTGGGAATCAGAACTACTGAAGCCCAAGCACCCTAGAGCCTGTGCTCCACAAAAAGAGAAGCTACCCCAATGAGAAGCCCGTGCACCACAACTAGAGAAAAGCCCACGCGATAACGAAGCCCCAGCAGCAATGATGACCCAGCACAGCCAATAAATAAATCTTTTAAATGAATGGAAATGCTACCCTCTCAATTCATCCTATCATGTAAAATTGACAGCTAGTGGGAAGTTGCGGTATAATACAGGGAGCTTAGCTCTTTGATGACCTAGAGGGGTGGGATGGGGTGGGGTAGGAGGGAGGCTCAAGAGGGAGGAGATATATGTATACACATAACTGATTCACATTGTTGTACGGCAGAAACTAACACAACATTGTCAAGCAATTATACTCCAATTTCTGAAAAAAATGAAAGGAAATAAGTAATAAGGAGAAGCTACCAGTCCTGGGTAATCAAGAGATTATCCATCATGAAGAATGTCATATATTTAACAAGATGAAATCTGCTTCTTTAATAAAATCTGACCAGATGCAGAGTCCTGAAATCAGTGAAGCTTGAAAACTGCGAAGTAGCACTTTTTCTATCTTTCACCAAACAGTGAAAATATGTGTCAATGCTGGAGGAAAACCAAAGAGATAGAGCAATATCTTAACTTTGGTTCCAAGTGTTTAAGTGATTTGGCTGATGTAGAAAAGTCACTCTCATGTTATCAAATTTTATCTTCTCCAAGGGGAGAAGATTTCCTAAAGGGGCACCAAATGATAGTTATAAACGTAACCATAAAACTCCATAGAGGTTACTTAAGCTCAGTCACCTACAATTCTTGTCTGCCATTTGTCTGACTTCTGTTCCCGTAAACAAAAAATCAAAAACAGCATTTTGTCTGAATTTTTAAACGTTCCATAAATCCAAGCCAGCCATTCCTTAACCTTGTAAGTCGTGAATACTGATGAATATTTACATGTTAGCAGCTTGTAAATGCTCCTGCAATTTATCTTCCCAATTGGCACATATTTGCATCTAACTCATTTCTTCAAAAGAATCTTAAAAAGTGAACTTTGTAAACATATTATGTTTGTGATAAATACAGATTTTGTCACTTATATCTTGATGTGAGGGCTTCCCTGCTGGCTCAGTGGTAAAAACCCTGCCTGCCAATGCTGGAAACTTGGGTTCGATCCCTGGCTTGGGAAGATCTCTTGGAGAAGAAAACAAAAACCCACTCCATTTGCCTGAAAAAATCTACTTGCCTGGAAAATCCCATGGACAGAGGAGCTTGGCAGGCAATCCAGTCCATGGGTTCACAAAGAATCAGACACAACTTAGCAACTAAACAAAAACAACAACTTTGATGTGACATAAATCAATCAAAATGAACACTCATGACCAAGTGTGCCACTCATTTGAATATATGCTCGAAGGACCAGTCAACACTAACAAAATTCTCCTGGAAATTAAATGTTAAGTCAAAAGCACAGCTGACTGAGCAAAAGATTTCATAATGCTGACAAGCCTTAATTTTAGACTTTGGAAACAAAACAAATGCAGATGTGCAGGTCAACATTCTAGTAAACACAGCAGGATCAGTCCTTGGTAACCCACTCACGTGTCATATTTAATGATTAAATAAATGTTCTACACTACTTTGGAGTCTAGGACTCTGTTTAGAGTCAAGTCTAGCACTTCCTTTCCAACTTTATTTCAGATTTACCAACTGCCAAATGTACTTTAAGCACATAGGCTATTGGCAGTACTAAGTTGCTGGGCAAGAAAAGTTAAGCCAACTATTCTCACCATAACTCACGTGCAAGCTACAACACTGTTCTCGAATTTCACTAGGTCAAGCCAAGCAACTTACACCCCAATCCTGTTTTACAACTAACAACACACACACACACACACACACACACACACACACACATAAAGAGATACATTAGGTTGTAAAGCCAGATTCTGCCCCTCTATATGGCCTAGAAATCTTTTCTTACTCTGACTGTATATAAATAGTTAACAGTAAATGGACCAAGAGTTAGTTTCAAAAAACTAAAATCATACTGTCCAGATCTGATGATCTGAATTTTCACTGGATCAACCAAAGCTAGTTTCCCCAGATCAGTTTCTAGAAATCTAGAAACTGTCTTGATAGAGCTAACATACATCAACTGTATGTGTGTGACTCAAAAACAATTAGAAAGGTTATGTAAAGTATACATTAATAACTATGATCAGGAACTTCAAAGGTAGCCCAGATATCAAACTTAGTCATCTTTATGTACACTGTAGTGCAGATACAGTTCTGCATGCATCACTGTATCTAATACACATCTGCCCTTCAAATTCCATTATCCAAATGGAATTCTGTTTGTTTACTATGCTCATTCTGGACAAGCCATTCAGTAACTCTGCATTCATGCTGACTATTTCCTGTCAACCATGGACCATACATAGACCCCAGGCATTATCAACAAACAAGCAACACAATTCAATCATGGACTATACGCCTAAGGAATCTTAAATTGATACTACACCACTGGTGTGCTGCAATTACCTAAAATAGCCTCAATTTTTTTCACAAACTAAAAGGACTAATACAAGAGAATTTTGAGCCAGATCAAATTTCACTACTATAAAAACAAAATATAAGAAAAAAGATTCTAAGTCTCAGGTAGTAACTCTACTTGTTTCTATGAGTCAGTATATAAAAATTCTTCTTCGTTAAAGAATTAATTACAATAATTTCTTGAGGTCAACTTAGTGAGATTCTGTCAATATTTATAAAAGACCTTAGAGGTTTTTTAATACAATTGAGTACTTATTTACATAATTTTGAACATGATACTGATTTCATATAAAAATAAATGAAGAGCCTAATGCATAGTTCACAGATGTGTAAGATTTTTATCTTCAATTCATTTTCACAGTCATGTACATTGTTCTCATGTGTCCAATTCAGTGAAATCACCCATATTATGAAGTCCATGAGAGTTTCCTTGGATTTTTCGCTTATTCACTACTTAGAGTATCACCCTACATTTGATAGGCTTGTTAAATAATTACTTATTAAATTGTTGAATTCAATGGGCAAACTGAAAGATCATAAAAGGCAGAAATTACACTCAGCCTAATTCTGTGCAGACCTTAGAAAGAAATCTTACAGATTTTTAAGTAGTTAACTTTAATGTCTATGAGAAGGCTGTAATTTAAATGTTCTCAAACAGAAAATTTATTTCTAGGAGACAAGAGAGCATAGTTATAAATGAACAGACTCTGAATTTTGCCTCTCAGCTTTAAGTCCTCATCTATTTGGATCTGATTTCCATATACGCTATGAGATAGGAAACCATATTCATTTTTATTCAACTATTACAACCCCATGAGTTAAATACATTCTCATTTCTCAATAAATAAATGAACAGACTCTGGGATCAGACAGCTTCAGATTCAAAACTTGGTTCTATCAAGTGGCACTAGGAAAGTGATTACCTCTGCTGGGTCTCAGTTTCCCCATATGTAAAACTGATCTATTGATGCCATCTGCCTCATAAACATTGAATAAGGAATATGATTGGGCATGTAGAGTGATTGGTATGGCACTCAGCACACAGTAACACATGGTGTTCCTTTGGGTATCACTGGCCTTAAACTGGGCTTCCCTGGTGGCTCAGACGGTAAAGAGAGACTGCCTGTAATGCGGGAGACCTGGGTTCAATCCCTGGGTCAGAAAGATCCCCTGGAGAAGGAAATGGCAACCTGCTCCAGTACTCTTGCCTGGGAAATTCCACTGATGCAGGAGCCTGGTAGGCTACAGTCCACGGAGTCGCAGAGAGTCAAACACGACTGAGCAACTTCACTGGTTGGTTCACTGGTCTTAAACTACAAAGACCAAAGTAACATATTTGGTATGTAGAGTTTTATAGCCAATTTTCCAGTCCTCTAAAATATTATAAGCATTTTTTCCTTGCAAAAAAGAAACCTATTTGAAGATGTCTGGACTACTGAAGTTCCTATTAGTAATAATGATTTCCCGGTATATGAATAAAGCTGGGTTTGCAGACGCTGTAAGCAACACATCAGTCTATTCTGACTTGGTTCTGGTCAAGCCATACTCTGGGAATTATCTGATTTAAAAAAAAAAAAAGCTGTGATTGTCCTTCTAGTGATAATGCTTTGGGGATAAACATTAAGTTGTATAAAACTGATAGTAATGCATATAATATCTGTCCAGAGCAATACAAAGAAATATTCTTTGGTAGAGATACAATTGATTTCCATCCTGTAGAAAAGATGACTCCAACATTTATACTTATAGAATTGTCTTAAGGCACATTAGTTAGTTTGGCATCTATTAGCAAATCATTTCAGCATTCCTGATTGTGTGTGTGTGTGTGTGTGTGTGTGTGTGTGTGTAAGAGAGAGAGAGAAATCTCAACTCTTCAAATTCTCCTTACCATGGACCAAGATGTTAGAACTGATCCTCTTAAACAGCATATGTGTTTTGAAACGTTTTTCACTGCAAGGGGAAAACACTTGGATTATTCGGAATTCTGAAGACATGAGTTTGACTCCCTACTCAGCGAGTTGATTTATTCCAGCCAAAGTCAAATACCCTTCTCCAAGGAGGAGTTTTCTCAACTGTGACATATAGAGCAACTATACTGCCACATCTATTTATTTTCTGGAGCATATAAGATAATCAAAAGAGGACTCCATTGCATAAAACAACACACATTTACATTATCACCCTGATCTAGCCACATGACATCACCTACACCCGGGTGTGAACAAACTATAAACCTGGAAAACACTTGAGAGGTAGGTAAGAGCTGCCATGGCCCTGAGACAGCAGGAATCACGCTCCTGGTCCTTGATAGCCTCAGCTCTAAACTGATCTTGGTCACAAGAAACTGATTGGAAGGACTGATGCTGAAGCTGAAACTCCAATACTTTGGCCACCTGATGTGAAGAACTGACTTATTTGAAAAGACCCTGTTGCTAAGAAAGATTGAAGGCAGGAGGAGAAGGGGAAGACAGAGGATGAGATGGTTGGATGGCATCACTGACTCAATGGACATGAGTTTGAGTAAACTTTGGGAGTTGGTGATGGACAGGGAGGCCTGGCGTGCTGCAGTCCATGGGGTTGCAGAGAGTCGGACACAACTGAGCGACTGAACTGAACTGAATGTGATATCAAGAGGTACTTGACATGTCATAGCCTGGGTTTCCTTAATTCTTTGGGGGTGACTTTCAAATAAGAAATAGGGGTAACTAAGATTTTGAAAGGACAGTGAATTCTCTCTGATAGCTTCCTCAAAGACAGGGCTTCCCTCATAGCTCAGTCGATAAAGAATCTGCCTGCAACGCGGGAGACCGGGGTTCGATTCCTGGGTTGGGAAGATCTCCAGAGTATTCTTGCCTGGAGAATCCCATGGACAGAGGAGCCTGGCAGGCTACAGTCCATGGGGTAGCAAGAGTCGGACACGACTTAGTGACTAAACCACCACCAGGCAAATACCCGGTTTTACATGGTTTGGAGTCAATAGTCAAATGGCCTGACATTCAGTAGTAATTCACTAGGGTAGTTCCCCTTGGTTTCTGTGTCTTAAGAGGTCTTAGAAGAGATTAAAAGTGTTGGAAAATACTAATATAATTGGTCAGAACTACTTTTAGAACCTTACTGTACCAAAGAATATAACTCGCTTCCTGTATGAATCATATATCAAAGGCAATTGCCTTGCCCATTGTTGATTACCTATTGTAACAGAAAAGGCTGGCATGTAATGGAATGTTTACTGCTACCTTGTGCAATTCCTGAAGCATTTAAGTTACACAGGTTGGCTCTGCTAGGATTTCTAGTAGGAGACTCTAAGAACATTTAAATTTTTTCTCCTCTCTTCTCTGTCCCCTAAGAAGACAAGGTAGCCTGGATTCTGTATCTTTTAGTTTTTATGTTTTCTTCAGAAAAAAAAATTACAAAATAAAACTCACATTAAGATGTTAGGTACTCACTTTAAAAATTTTCTGGTACAATTCGACAAGACTTTAAAAATCCACTTTGCCTCATACCCTCTCCTTCGCTAATAATCTGACACATATTCTGATGAGTTCCTTAAGTCAACATCTCCAGCCAGAGATAAAAGCCAATATATAAAAACCATGAAAGCAGTCAGTGTATTAGAATCATCAGTAGATTTTAAAATAATTTATCATTTTGCTCTGCTTTCCTATTTTTCTTTTATGCCACTAATAAAACTTGCAAATTGAACTTTGCTCCTTGAAAATACGGGGACTCTTTCTTAAACAAAGCCAGTTTTCCTACTTAACTATATCCAGTTTACAGGACAGTGAGGCGGTTTTCTTCAAGATGTACCTTTTCCAAGGCTGTTGGTGACTGGTTTCTTCCTGATACCCACAACAGCTGTAGTTCCTACAACATTGTCCACTCCCACCCCACTTACTACAGTCTCAACTCTCATCCAGACTCAGGCAAAGTGGGGTGCTACTTGAAGGGAACACTTGGGACAACTACCTGCAAAGCAGAACCAGTTGGTACCTGTTGGTGGAAACTCGCATATTCGTTGGGCTTTGTGCTTGTAGATCTCCCACTGCTCCACAAAGAAGCAGTGAACCAGTTTTATCCTGCAAACTAGAAACAGGAACTGAACAGGCTGCTAACCAGGCCTCCAAAACAGGAAGCAGGGGACAGTCCCTGTAGCCACCAGAGGGGAACTAACTCGTAGCAGAGGACTCCCAGAAGGCTGGCAGCAGCCAAGGCCACTGGTGAGACAAAGCCAAGTTGTGTGCCTATAATTAGGCTTCACCTAGAGGTGGAACTGACTGTAACTCTCAACTGACGACTCTCTGAAGCAGACCAAAGGTGACCAAGTTGAGCCAAGGAACCAGGAGCCTGGGAAGCAGGATCAGTGATGACAATCTGCACTTGACTATTTGGGGTAAGAAATGAGTGCTCTACAAACAAATGTACTTTGTGTTTTGGAGTTTTCTTTTTAGCTTTGGCTTTTTTCCAATTTTCTAGTAAAATCCTTTTTGGAAAATTTTAATTTTGCCTCCAAGAAAGCAAGAGGAGGCACAGTGCTCTGGGCTCCCACAGGGTGGGCAAAGATATGCCAGCAAAAACATGAGCGTGGCTCCACTGGGATAATTTTTTTTTAACCCCTTCCTAAACTAGACCTTTTTTTTTTTTTTTATGAGTTTGCCGACATTTTCTCTTTTGATAATTTTCTAAGGTTTGTTCCTTGGTTGAAGAAAGACTGACTGAAAGTGGGAAGGGGCTGTAGGTGGTCTAGATCAGAGGTTCTCAGACACCATTCTGCTGATTGGCATGAAAGAGTTTTCATCCATCATGACGAAATGGGAAAAAGAATAATAAATAATGCATTTCCC
Organism: Giraffa tippelskirchi; assembly: GCF_054371585.1. Lineage (NCBI taxonomy): Eukaryota > Metazoa > Chordata > Mammalia > Artiodactyla > Giraffidae > Giraffa > Giraffa tippelskirchi. The sequence goes on from NC_137283.1 coordinate 138,760,665, forward strand.
ATATATTTACTGTATGTAAAAAGCTATTCTTTAAGATTTGTTTCCCTAATTTAACATTAAAAAAATGTCTTTTTAAGAAATAGTGGCAGTGGTTGGCTGGTTGTCGAGTTTTCTTTTTCTTTTTAATATACTTACTTGGAAAAATTAAATCATGACAAATTCATGTCAGTCTTCAATTTGTTAAAAACCAGTTCATGGGAACCACTATTTAGGAAATACTGAAACAACCTTCTCCCTCCAAGTATATGAGACAGTATGGATAAAAGCCTCACTGGATTTAAAACCAGAAGATGCAGAAGTGGGCTGGAAGACTCTCAGGAACTTCTCATTCTGAGATATACAGGATACAAAGGTTATGTTTGCTTTCTTTTGTTATCAAACAAGATTGGAAGTCCTAGGGAGCTGTGCTGGAAGCAAGTGAAACCAAACCCAGAAAGTTCAGATGCCTGTCAGGTGACATGGCCAAATAGGAGACTGTTATCACAAGTAAGGCAGGAACACTACACAGATGAAAATATAAAGGCTAAATTCTTAAAATTTCGACCTGTATATGTTTCCTTCCTGTTCCCCACTGCTGCTACTGGGTGATAGGCTGAGTAAGAGATTGCAATCTACAGAGAGCCTGCCTAAGAAAAGGCCAGGGGATACAATGGTAGTTGGGGTGGGGGGTTGGAGGACGGTGTGGAGGCAGGGAAGGGAGAAGCCGGCAGCCATCCAATTGTGAGCCCCCTGAGAAGGAGTGAGGTGGCCATGAACAGAACACTGTTCCTGGGTCTTACATCAGCTGGAACTCAAGGACCATAAATAGGTTTGGAGGGGATGAAGGTGAAAGTGTTCCTGGATCCCCCTGCCAGCATCGCTTCCTCCTTCGCTGAACATCCTTCTTCCTCCCTCACTGTCCAGCCTCCCTCCTCTCCCCGAAGCTTCCCAAGCCTTCCTTTGTCCCCTGCCTCATCACAGCCTCTCCTTCCAACACCACCAATCCAAAATGATACTCCTACATCCAGCCAAGACGCTACCAGAAGCTAGGTGAACACAAGTCACCAATTCTAACTCAGGGCAAGATGGACTCAAAGTCTCAGTTTTAGGTTGGCCAGCAACATAATTTTACTGCTTAAATAGACAAAGGAGCTCCAGACTTCAAGTACACTGAGTTAAGGAGGGCTCTTACAGGCTAGACCCAAATCTAACCACCATCTATAATACTGTTTCTAAGAAAAAGTGTGCTTCTGGTTCTAAGCAGCAACCTTAAATCATTTAGGCTGAATGAATGAATATAACTCCTTTATGGTTCAGTTTTCTCATAAGCAAGTAGGGGAATAATAGTCTATCCCAGCTATACTTTGCAAAAGTAATGTGGTTTTTTTTTTTTTAATTTTGAGTCCCTGCCATTTGGGGGCCTGTCTACCTCAGTGGAATAGCTCTGCATCACTAACATCTTTATCACTGACATTTGTATCACTGACATCTCTTAGCTTTTCTAGAAATTTACTGTCTATAATGCAGGGGTCTGGAAAGGGGTGTTATTAGCCTGTCAACTGACATCTCTGAGTGATAGTCTTGTATATATGATGAACTTTCATAAAATCTTGGATAGAACATTAGTTTCAGGATGGAAATGAAAGAGAGAATGACAAGGGTAGTCAAAGAACAAACTTGATTATAGTTGAACAATAATCAAATAAGAAAAATCAGTGAAAACCTGTAACTGCAATCTATTCTTTAGAAAACCCCCATACACATAGAGAGCAGAAGCTTCTAAAAATGCAATCAAACTACTTCAACGCCAACATTCCATTTTAAATGTTGAGGCCCTTGCTAAATTCTCCTTGTTTACCATTCTATCTCAGGTTAGGAGTCACCTCTGACCCACCCTCCTTCCAGTTTGATTCTAGAGGCTATTTCCTGGAAGCCCAAGGCATTCCGCGAGGACCCTCACAACCAGGAATCTGCACTTGAATCTGTGCTGCTCACCAACCCTGAGCTCCTGGAGATGGCAACATTATTCATACAAGCAGTTCATTCATCTTCATGAACTGAAGTGATTCCTTTTCAAATCAATACTGTTATAATTTTAAAGTACAGAATTTAGGGCTGGAGGGAATCTCAGAGACCAGTTATTACAACACTTCTCTGAGATGTTAAATAACTTGCTCCAGATTAGAGAAGAACCAAGACCAGAATCCAGATCGTGAAACTCTTGTTCAGATGCTCTGTCCTAGCACACCTTGCTGCCTTCCTTTGCAAACTCATAGGATTACATGAGAGAATCCTAGAAATTTAGTTTCGTCTCCCCTCTCTCCCTCCATCCCTGGTCCAATTGTTTAGGCCACTGAAGGAGACAAAGGACCTCGCTCACAATTACATGGTTTAGAGCAGAGCCAGGATAAAGACTCAGACCAAACTGGAGGGATAAAGTTCTTCCCACTATGTCATAATGATTCAACTTTCAAGTGGCAGTAGTAGATGTAGAGAAGAGGTCAGCATGGGGCCAAAACCTTACCAGGCCTGTTTTTGCAAGGCCTGCAAGCTAGGAATGGTTTTTCTATTTTTTACGTGGTTGAGAAAAAAAAGAAAAATCAAAAGAATATCACTTTGTGAATAATATGAGATATAAATTTCATAAATTTGACAACATCCATTAACCAAGTTTTGTTGGAATACAGCCATGATGATTTATTCAGGTCCTCTTTATGGCTCCTCTTGAGTTACACCTGCAGAGCTGAGGTGGTGTGAGAGACACCTCCAGCGAAATCTAAAACGTTTATGCCTCTGGCCCTTTACAGAGGACAAGCAATCAGAAATCAGAAGTCTAGTTCTACTCCTGTTCATCTTGGCCTCCCCCAGTTTAGAAAAACAAAACCGATACCATTTTCATTCTGTCACACCTTCAACGTTTTCTTGCTGAATGAGAGACCTGAGGGTTCACGTCACAGGCAGGGGTGAAACTGCTGCTGCTGCTGCTAAGTCACCTCAGTCGTGTCCGACTCTGTGCGACCCCATAGACGGCAGCCCACCAGGCTCCGCCGTCCCTGGGATTCTCCAGGCAAGAATACTGGAGTGGGTTGCCATTTCCTTCTCCGGGGGTGAAACTAGGAGCTGCCTAGGTTGAGCTCAGTGGGATGGGACAGAGCTGGCCCAGAAACACTAGTCTCCCTCGAGTATGTCCTCCTCCCCACTATTCCACATTGCACATAATGGCTCACAAGGTCCCTGCCAGCTCTCTATCACGAGTTCAATGCTTCCCTCTCTTAATTCTGAGAATAAATCAGTCCAGCTAAATGGAGGTAGCAAGGGTGAAGCCGGACCTTTTAGAGTCAGGCACCCAAAGTGGGACCCTCCATTGACCAGTTATTACCCATGACCTTGAGCCAGTGATGGAGCCCTTGGTTATCTCATCTAAGAAGATAGCTAAGTACTTTCCTCATAGGCTTGTTTGGAGTATTAAATGAGATACATTTCAAATGTCTGGTACCTTCTAATCTTTCTCTCTCCCTTTCCCAGAAATAGTATTTGGAGAATAAACATTATGTGAACCTTGTTAGGAAAGTCTTTCAAATTAGCTTAAAGATTATTTTTATAAAAAAATACCCAATCTATCACAGCAATAAAAATAGATTTAGCATTTCATTGGGTGTTTTCCTCATATATCTTTCAGTTCTTTAAAGCTTTTTCCAAGTTATAATCCAAAAATTAAAATGCTGTAATTTTTAGAAATGTTATATTTATGTAATTTTTACAGCAAGTCACACAAAGAACCAAGCTAAACTATATTCTACCCATGTCCAGTTATGAAGACTAAGATGGTAAAATACACCAGAAACAGAAAGTCCTAGTTTATTTAATCTGGCTTCCTTAACATGAAGTTCTTCTTGTTCTTAAAATATTCACTTTTGGCTGAATTCCAAGACTGACATAAGCCTTCTTCAGGTGTTCTGAAAAGACTGAAGAGAATCAGAACTGGGAACAAGATTGGAATATAAAACCTTCTATGTGATCACAATGCAAGAAACTTATTGTCTGAAAGCACTATTAAATCAAATTTTATGCCCACACTTATAAAAAAAATAAATATGCATATATTCTCAACATTGGCTGTACAGGGTGCTAAAAGTTAATTTCAATAACATGCTTTTATCTATTAACATTTGTTAACAGATAGCAAATTGCTTCAGTCACTTGAATTGCAGTGACACTTTCTGAAATCTGTAATAGGCTGAAAAGATTTTTTTTCATGAATTACTCTAGCAGTCACTTTAATGGGCACACTTTAATGGCCAATCTAACTTAGTTATTAAAACTGCGTATCAGCGTTTTACATAATGTTAAATTATATACTTGCCAGCCCATCAGGGTATATGGGGTTATGAAAAACAGACTCTGCTCTTTTTCACCAAAATTCCAACAGAGATATCACGCAAGTTTAGTGTCAAGTTACCAAAGTTGGTTTTGAAAGTAATTACTTGAAAATTCAAATTGGTAAGAGATGGGAAATCAAGCCACTAAACTTCAGGGAAAGGGAGTTGGGAAGACATAACATGCAAATTCACACAGATCCGCTCTGCGTGCAGCTGGCTGCGTGGCAGAAGTCAGAATTTTTGTACTCTCAAAAGTACACGGAAAAAAATGAGGACATCTTCTAAAACAGGCACAGGTATATATAGAAGGAAAATGTGGGCCAAACCTAACAGAAGAGAAACCAAAACACTGACTAGAGCAGGGCTGACTGGGCCAAATAACTCGCACTGCAGGCGAACAGAAGTTCTTCTAGAGGACCACACGCACCCCGGGACTCCCAGCGCGGGACGGAGGCCGGGCGGTCAGACTCTCTGCCCCGCGCTGCGAGCGACCCGAGCAGTCACGCAGCGCCGCTCTCTGCCCCTAAGGTGGGGCAAGAAGTAAATAAGTGAGATGCTCGATTGCTGCCCAGAAACGGATCGATTTTTCCTATGGGGGCGGGGGCGGGGGCGGGGGGGGGGGACAACAGCTTTCCCCCTGCGGTGGCCCCTGACCGCGGAGGCTGGGGCCCTGCATTGTAAAATCGCACGCACCTGCATTGTAAAACCGGTCCAGCACCGCCGTTTCCCCAAAGTCCAGTTTCCCAAAATGCAGGGTCTCCAAGGAGGCGCCCACCGTCTCGCACGCCTCCCGCAGGCACTGCAGGGCCTCGCTCTCGGCCACCACCAGCTGCCCCTGGCTTGCCTCGTTGATGACATAGGCCACCGTGGTCCGTCGGCCGCCTCCGCCCCCAGAGTTGCCTCGGCACCGGGTGGCGCTGCTCCCGGAGGTGGCACCGGGACACCCGGCGCCGGGAGCGGCGGCACTTTCCACGTTCCAGAAGCTGCCCGGTGGCGGCGGTGGCAGCTGGCTCTCCTCGTCCTCGGCCGCCGTGGCCGCTCCTCCCCTCCGGTAGCTGCCGCCCTCGGCGAAGGGTGGCACGGAGAAAGTGATGCCCTCGCCCGCCTCCGCGCTCATCTCTCCTGGCCGGGCTGCCGCGGCGGCGTCGCCCGCCCAGCCGCACCGTCTGGCCAGCCACAGCTCGGGGCTGCTCCGCGCGCGCCGGGCTAAGTAGCTGCCATCCCGCGTCGCGCCTTCCGCGCCGCGCCGCCGCCTCTTCTCCGGCGCCCTCTCCCCCGAAGGGACGCCGCTGCCCGGCGGCGGCTCGCCCCTCCTCGGCGCCTCCGTGGCCGCGCCGCTCGCCCGCTGCAGGGTGTAGAGTACAAGGGGTGGGGAGCCGGGCTGAGCGGGAAGGGACAGCGCTTCCTTTTCTTGGCCGGCGGACAAGTCGGCTCGCGAACCTGCTACGCGGTGCGGCTCAAGGGCGCCGCTCTCGGGGTGCGGTGCGCCCTGGCCACCCAGGAACGCGGTCCCGGCTCCTTCCGAGCCCGGCGCCCTAGGAGGGGCCGGGGAGGGCGCCCTCTGGGTGGGGAGCTACCTGGCCAGCACCTCGCGGGCGGGCAGACTCCCTGGATCGCGTCCCGGAACAGCGGCAGCGGCCGCCGAAAGGATCCGCCTCCTTCCTCGGCGGCAGCTCCCCTTCATCGGCTCTATTTCCTCCTCCTGCCCCGGCCCCGTTCTCTTCCGATCGCCGCGGCCGCTTCGTCCCGGCACCAGCCCGGCCGCTCGAGTCTCGCCGCTCCTTGCAGCCGCTCGCCCGGTCCGCCACCGGCTTTTTGCCGCCCACTCGTCGCGGCACCGAAAGTCTGGGCCCGCCCCGGGGGAGGGCGCTGCTGGGAAGCTCGAGTCCGGACGAAACCGACCGCGTCGCGGCTCCCGGACCGCAGCCCAGTCTGGAGCACCGCGCGAGGCCAAGGTTCTGCTCCGTCACCCACTGGGCTCCCCACCCACGACAACCTGGAGTAGGCAAAGGCCCGGAGCGCACGCGACTACAGGATGGCGCAAAAAAAAAAAAGTCTCTCTCGCGAATACTCGGGTCCTCTCAGCCAGCGCCAGGAGGCACGCTCCACGTTCCCCGTGACCACGGCGCCCTCCTCCGGCCGGTGCCGGCCTAGCTCCGCCGTGCGGTCGGGTCCCATGTGCGGCGCGGGGAGCAAGAGGGCAGCGTGGGGAGGCCCGCGTGGCCCAGGGCCCGAGGATTTTAACTACGGCCCCTGCAGGCGGCCTCAACTGGAGAGTGGTTTATTGGTGACAGTGGCTGTCCGGAAGTGGCAGGCTGAATTTATCGGGTCTACCCCTGGTACTTGACGTTTTCAGGTTTTCAATAGCTCTGCTGTCGTGAATAATTGATTAGCTCCAAGTACTGAACGGTATAGCATTTGCAGTCCATTTGAGTTCATAAAATTTCCCCCAACGCACCGTATACTTACTTGAGATAGAAAACAATTGCAGGTTCTATCCTGGACTTGGCAAATCATCATCTATCTGCCAGATGAAAGAGGGAAATTAAGCAATTACTTCAATGTTTTTTTAATTGCACTGGGGGTGGGGGTGGGGGTGGGGAGCGGGGAATGCCTGGCTTACTTAAGAGCAATCAAAGAGTATCTACTTATTTGGGAAGAAAAACATGTGTAAGTTCTCAGAGAACTTCTCCAGAATGCTATAAATTTAGGAGAACCAATGGAACCTACAGTGAAATAAAGTAACAGGTTTGGACTTTCCATCTCCAGGAACCGAGATGATTAAGTTCTATGAAAAAGGTAAAAGAATACTGCAAATTAATGCAAGCTAGGCGAGAAGGAGGGGGGCTTCCCTGGTGGGTCAGTGGTGAAGAATCCATCTGCCAGTGCAGGAGTGATGGGTTCTGTCCCTGAGTGGGTGAGAAGGAAATGGCAACCCACTCAAGTATTCTTGCCTGGGAAATCCCACGGACAGAGGAGCTTGGCAAGCTACAGTCCGTGGGGTTGCAAGTATCAGACATAACGTAGCAACTAAACAACAGGGGGAAAGGAGGATAAAACAGTTGAGTAGAAAAGGGTTAAAAGAAGAAAGGAAATAATGTGGGGTAACACCTAACAGCTGAACAATTGTATCTGCACAATTGTATCCTCAATGAAGCCAAGTGACCTTAGCTTTTTCTAAAGATTTGTAAAATAATGAAAGTAAACTTCTAGTAGGGAAACTGAAATCTATGTGATCCACATCTGCTTTTGAACTTGATACCATAGGAAAACAGATATTTAATGAATCGCTGATCATACAGAAACAAAACATGGGTGGATTACTAATAAATATACTTTAATATTTCCAACAACTTGTCAAACCTCCAAACTTCTGTGAAAGTATACAATCCTCTACCCCATCCTGACCCAAAACAATAAATGCAGGAGAGTCTTTGGGACCATATCTGGAAAATTAGAATGCCCAAATTCTCAAATAGCATTTGACTACACAAATAAGGCCCAAGAGTATTCATAAAGCTATTTTCTAAAAACAATCATTTTTAGACTATGTCACCTTTGCTTCCCTTCCAGATTTTTTCAGAGCCATCATTCATACACAGTTTGTTTTACTTTGGTCACTTTATTTAGAATTGATTTAATATCTTCAAAAATGTTACTGATTACTGGCACCCAAACTCCAATACAATGCTGGAAGAAAAAGCAGTTCTTGGTCCCAAGGCTCTCCCACCTAAACGGGCATGGTTTAGCTGATTAATCTTACACAACCTGTTTTAGATGAATCCAGATGAAATTTTCATTTTCGTAGCTGATAAACAGTTCAGAGTGTATAAATTCAAATGGTTCAGTTCACAACTCAAATTGAATCCTGTGTGTAGGCAGGGACACCATGCTGAGGGCATGGGTGTGGTGCTCAAATCTCCATAGCCTTAAGTTTGCCATGCCTGCCTCAGGGCATGTGGGTCTGGAGGAATGAAAGCCTTTTTCTAATTGGATCACCCAGAAGTTGCTTTTTGCAATTCATCGGTATATAAGGAGCAGGGTTTTCTAATCCAAAAGCACATCTAACATGGTAGTAGTGGACAGGAGAGAAATCATTGCCTGGCTTGGGCTTCCAGGTTTACTCTTGGAGAGAGAAAAGGGAAAACTTTAAACCTGAAATGGACAGGTGTCTTCTAGCTAACTAGCTTTTACTTCAGGTGACAGATTTTCCCCTTTCTCTGCATCCTCAGGTAGATAAGTAGGAATATTATATACTCTTAATTCCAAAAAGTATTAAATGCTATGTACAAAGCAAGGTAAATATAATTTTAAAGTATCAGAAATGAACAAAGAAGCTAGTAAAAGGTATCAAGCAGCTAGGATAAATTAAAAATTTGATTGCTAAATTTAGCTCTGTCAAAATTGCTAAATTTTGACTGTCAAAAAGAAAACACATAAAAGTACATAAAAATGTACTTAAAAAGAAAATACATGTGTACATAAAAGTACACATATTCATATGAAGAGTCAAGTCTTAATCTGGCACTGAATTCTATAAAGACTTTATTACATAGACTCTGATATGGAAGACACTGGGCAATACAATGCAGTTGAGTATGGATTTGTAACAAGTATATATGTTTTTCAAACTTAGATTTAGTATTTTTAAAGCCAAGGTCATAATATTAAATATTAATTCAGTGAAGGCATTTCAGAGGAATATGTCAGATGCAATGCTTTCTAGTTATATTAACTTAAAGAGGAATTGAGGGGATTATATTGTTTATTGCAAGCTCACAAATTGGCATCCTGCATCAGGGACAAAAAGAATTCAAGGAAATAGAGAAGTAACATATTGTTTAGATCCTTACCACAAATAGAGGCCTCCTTAGAAGCTCTTGGCAAAGATTAAACCGTGCTGAATAAATGATAGAATTATAATATCATGAATAGTCTGTGACATCTTTATTTTTTAATTTTTAAAATTTATTTTGGCCTTACTGAGCATGTGGGATCTTAGTTCCCTGACCAGGGATCAAACACATGCCCCCTGTAGTAGAAGCATAGAGCTAGAACTACTGGACAATCAGGGAATTCCCCTGTGACATCTTTACACTTTAAAAAGGCACAAGAGCCTGAGTCAGAGATGAAGGATCTTGCAAACCATTAAGCTACATGTGTTTTCTCTGAATCAGTACAAACTCCTAACCACAGTTTCTGTAATTATGATACACTGGGAAAATTCTCTGTGTTCAATGGCCCTCAGACTCACACTTCCACCTCAGCAGTCACATGTCAGTCTAACTCCACCCTGTGCCCTAAATCTGTGGTGTCATTAAGAAGCTGAAAACTTCAGAAAGCAGATTGGCAGCTGTGATGTATAATATAGAACATTTCATGAAAAAAAAAAAGCATGGCAGTAGAGCTGAAGTTTACTGGTTGAAATTATGTCCTCATTCAGAATCCATCCGGAGAAGGCAATGGCACCCACTCCAGTACTCTTTTGCCTGGAAAATCCCATGGATGGAGGAGCCTGGCAGGCTTCAGTCTATGGGGTCACTAAGAGTCGGATATGACTGAGCGACTTCACTTTCACTTTTCACTTTCACGCATTGGAGAAGGAAATGGCAACGCACTCCAGTGTTCTTGCCTGGTGAATCCCAGGGACGGCGGAGCCTGGTGGGCTGCTGTCTGTGGGGTCGCACAGAGTCGGACACGACTAAAGCGACTTAGCAGCAGCAGCAGCAGCAGAATCCACACTTCTCTTGGAGATTATCCTTGGGACACCTTGGAGAACACCTACAGGTAAGGTAAAATTTTTTCCTGAAAAAGAGCTAGAGAAATATAAAGGAGAGATTTCTGCTTCTGATTATGACCAGTTTAGATAATACTGATCAACCCTCTTACCAGAGAAGACTAAGAATGCTGGACAAAATTTAAAATAGAGGTATCAAAGAACTAATGAGAGAATGAGGAGCTATCTGACCAGATTCTCGAAGAAAGGACAGGGATTCAGAGGGTGTGCCTACAGTGGGGGTTGCTTTTGGCCTGACAATTTTTATGAACCCGAATTAGGCAACTGGGAGGCCGAACTACATTTTTGACACCTGGAAGGGTGCAAAAAAAGCAAGGATGATATAGTTTAGAAGTAGGTGTGAACTAGACACAAAATGACCCTTTCATGGATAACAACTCTTCCTCCAGACATCTGAGCAACCCAGGAAAAAAATTGCAAACTCTGAAACTGGATTAAGAAAATTCCAGGCATTCAACAAACAAAATTCACTCCAGAGGAAGATGACATTATCCTGGACCATGAATTACTAATATAAAATCCATGGATGTAGACAAACATTTGAATGCATGGAAGAATGGTAGGGTAGGAGCAAGAATCTGAATCCAATCCTGCCTCAGCGCCCTGTTCCTGAGTTCTCCTCTCTAGATCCACTCTCCATTCGTATCTGCATAGTCTGCCTCCGGAGGCTAACCTGTATAAATTAAATCAATGGGCTTCCTTGCTTTCTGTTTACCAACCGGGTTTGGTCAATGGGGAGTCTAGGCAGGGGATATGAGGAAGGACGGATATTATGACTCATGAGTTATGTCAGGCTGTCCATATTGCTCAATAGGAAGTCGTTGCTTTTCTCAAGGTGGCAGATCCTACAGGAAGTACACGGTTTCATACTTGTCTCTCACCTTGTCCTTTGACACCTAGAAATGATGATGGCTCTGAAGCTGCTAGCTCCAAGTTCCTGCACAGCTCTTTAAAGCTTCTCTGTAACTCCGCTACACCTTTGCAATTAGTCTTTTTATAAATAGTGAATGAAGTCGTTCAGTCATGTCCAGCTCTTTGCGATTCCATGGACTGTAGCCTACTAGGCCCCTCCGTCCATGGGATTTTCCAGGCAAGAATACTGGAGTGGGTTGCCATTTCCTTCTCCAGGAGATCTTCCCAACCCAGGGATTGAACCTAGGTCTCCAACATTGTAGGCAGACGTTTTACCATCTGAGCCACCAGGGATAAACCCACCTCAAATTGTCTTGGAAACAAACCGAGATCGTTCTGTCATTTTTGAGACTGCACCCAAGTACTGCATTTTGGACTCTTATTGACTATGAGGGCTACTCCACTCCTTCTAAGAGATTCTTGCACACTGTAGTAGATATAATTGTCATCTGAACTAAATTCACCCATTCCCATCCATTTTACTTCACTGATTCCTAAAATGTCAGTGTTTACTCTTCTTTGGACAGCAAGGAGATCAAACCAGTCAATCCTAAAAGAAATCAACCCTGAATATCCAGTGGAAGAATTGATGCTGAAGGTGAAGCTCCAATACTTCGGCCACCTGATGCAAAGAGCTGATTCATTGGCAAATACCCTGATGCTGGGAAAGAATTGAAGACAGGAGAAGGGGGCAACAGAGAATGAGATGGTTGAATGGTCTACTAACTCAATGGACATAAGTTTGAGCAAACTCCAGGAGATAGAGAAGGACAGGGAAGCCTGGCATCCTATAGTCCATGGGGTCGCAAAGAACTGGACACAACTTAGCGACTGAAAAACAAATTGGCTTGTATCCTGCTGAGACTCTACTAACTGCCGTGAACTTTTAGAAATTGGAAAACTGATATAACCTCTTTGAGTTTATTTTTTCATCCATAAAAAAGTGCTGGATTAGGTTAAACTGAAAATCGTTTAAAGCTCTAATGTGCTGTGTTTAAGTATTCAGTAGAATACCAGTTCTTGTACCGAAATGAAATGTGTAAAGAATGAAAATACTACTGGGTAGTATTTAGACAGTGGATGCTGCTAAGTAACTTCAGTCGTGTCCGACTCTGTGCGACCCCATAGATGGCAGCCCACCAGGCTCCTCCATCCCTGGGATTCTCCAGGCAAGAACACTGGAGTGGGTTGCCATTTCCTTCTCCAGTGCACAAAAGTGAAAAGTGAAAGTGAAGTCGCTCAGTCGTGTCCGACTCTTAGCGACCCCATGGACTGTAGCCTACCAGGCTCCTCCGTCCATGAGATTTTCCAGGCACGAGTACTGGAATGGGTTGCCATTGCCTTCTCCGAGACAGTCGATGAGGGAATGTTATCTTTATAGAAATATTTCATATAACACATGTAGAGTCTAAGGTAGTTAGAATTTTTCCCATTTTGCAACTCGGTAAATTTGGATTCAGGTATGGATGATCAATAGTTACTAATATCCCTAAAGGAGAGATAACCAGAATTATCATGTGCTTCCTGATAGAAAAACAGACCACCAATTATGAGGTAGTCATACCAAAAACAGTAGGTGTGAATCTCAACAAAACCCCAGAATCTGAAGCTGAGATTCAATAACTAATCCCAAGAAATACAGAGGACCATAAAGCAGGTTAAAATACTCAGGAGATGCAGTGAGTAATATCTAGATAGTGGGAAATTTGTAATCAAAGGACTCATTTTAATTTTTGCATAATAAGTTACTTACACTGTAACTGATGCCAAGTTCATTTTCTAGTAATAACATGATCAAATGTGTCTTAGAGCCATTTCCATTTGGAAAAATAACAGGTGCCCATCTCACCATGCTAACTGCTTTACAGGCATATCTCACATTTTTATGATGAGGACTCCAGGAACCCAGAGGGAAAAGGCTACCCGATGTCAGATAAGTGAAGTGAAGTAGTGAAAGTGTTAGACGCTCAGTCGTGTCCAGCTCTTTGCAACTACATGGACTGTAGCCTGCCATGCTCCTTTGTCCATGGGATTCTCCAGGCCAGAATACTGGAGTGAATAGACAATCCCTTCTCCAGGGAATCTTCCTGACTCAGGGATCGAACCCTGATCTCCTGTATAGAGAGCAGATGCTTTACCATCTGAGCCACCAGGAAAGACCCCAATGTCAGATAAGGAGTTAGTAACAAGACCAGGGTTCCAATATAGAGCTTGTGCTCTTTATTGTAATGGGAGGATAAGACCATCACATCACATCTGCTTTTTTCATTGTGATGCGAGGACCAGTTCATTTTGCAACTCAGTGAATTTGGATTCAGATATGGATGATCAATAGTTACTAATATCACTAAAAGAGAGATAACCAGATCTACCAGGTGCCTTCTGATAGAAAAACAGGCCACCAGTTAAGAGGTAATCATATAAAAAACAGTAGGCATGCATAATACAACCAGTTCATTTGACAGCTGCACATAGTCTAAAAGAAAAAGGATGAGAAGTTAAGACAGTCTATCTGTCAAATTTAAATATTAAAATATCCATCAAAAGACCATTCTTACTTCTTGTTCTGGAAGCTGTGTACAGTAGCTGTGTTTCCAAACTTCTCCCTTCCAAGCCAGGGAGTGTGAAGTCTTGAGAAATGATTTGAGGTTCAAGTCCACAAGGGTGAATGTGGTTTGTTTGTATCTGTTTGATGCCTCTGTTTTGTCTTGATGTTTGCCATTTTTTCATAATTAATGCCAATTTGTTTTAATACAAAATCATGTTTTGAATTTCTTAATTCTCCAGGAAAAATCTATAGTCCTAGAAAATGAACTTGGTTTCTTCGCTTATGCAACAGCTTCTAGCTCTCTCTCCATCCATTTCAGCAAACATCAGGAGCAGTGGTTCTTAGCCACGGGTGCAGATCAGATTTAGCTGAGGACTTGTACACCAATAAAGACCCTTCCCCGAACCCCCACCCCCCACCCCCAGAGATATAATTTAAATAAGTTTAAGCACAGGACACCTTCAATATACCTATAGGATTTGATAAAGCAATTTTGTTTACTACTACTACTACAATTAGAATACATGTCTGATATGATAGTTGTTCAGAAACAAGTATGGAAACTGAGGCTGAGGCTAGATTTTGAAGCATCTTCAAGAAAGTTAAGTTCAATTTCATTGTATAAGAAAAGGAGACATTCAAGGGTTTTAAGCAGGCTCTTCTGCCCATGGGATTCTCCAGGCAAGAATACTGGAGAAGGTTGTCATGCATCTTTCTAACCTAGAGATTGAACCCGGGTCTCTTAGGTCTCCTGCATTGTCCAGCAGATTCTTTACCACCCGCACCACCTGGGAAGCCCATAAGAAAAGGAGACATTCAAGGGTTTTAAGCAGAGGAGTAATACAATCCTATCTATATTTTAGAAAGAAAACTGTGGCTTGATGTAGACGTTTAGGCCTGTACCTAAACCCAAAAGGAAATTAAGATACTTCTGGGATATTTCAAGCCTGGTCTCAGGAAGGAACAGTGATCTTGCAGCATCTCAGGTCTCCTCAGGCTGGAATGATTTTTTATATAATCATTGAAATGCTTCTTTTAAAAGTATAGTTGCCAACATTTTTGTTTCTATTTCTGTCCTAATAAGTTATAGCAGTTTTAATACAGAGAAATGGTTCTCTTCATGTTTTGTGAAAGAAAGGTCAGGTTTTGCTCCATGCTGACAAGCGTTCAGTCATGTTCGACTCTTTGCAACCCCCATGGACTGCAGCCTGCCAGTCTCTTCTGTCCATGGGATTTCCCAGGCAAGAATACTGGAGTGGTATACTAGCTAATAGCACTGGAGTGCTATTTCCTTCTCCAGTTGCTCCATGTCCCACCCACGTATTCGCTGTTTCCCAGACTGTTGATGTGTCTCCTTCTTCTTCCCTCATTTTGACTACAATTCTTACTGTTAAAGGCATCTCTTTAATATAATTTAGATAAACAAATCATGGCAAATACATAGAGCCACAGTAAGACCTTTTGTGTAAGCTTTGGAAACCCAACTCTGACTACCAAAACCAAAAAATGAATTTTTTTGTGAGGATATTAGAACTCATGCATCAATGCCAGGTTGGCATCCAGCCTCAGAAAAGATTGAAACCAAGAACCCTCAAAGGCCAGGAACTATAGCTGAGGTCACTCCACCGGAGTAATAGCTGTGACTTTGTCCCAAGTAGTCACCGCTATTTTCTGTGACATTACAGTTGTTAAAGACGTAAGGCTTCTAAAATTAATAGTACTGCTTCTTGAATAAATAGATAAATCAATGAGACAGAATAGAAAATCCATAAATAGATCAAATTACATAGGAAAATTTAGTATAAGAAACAAACTTTTAGAGTACTGGATCAAAGGGACTTTCCAAAAGCGGTATTGGAGTAACTACAAAGCCATATGGAAAAGATAAAATTAGATTCATTTCCCACACCGTACACCAAGAAAAATTCCGTTTGGATATAAGATCTAATTATAAAAAATGAACAGGGAGGAGTTCAGAAGTAAATGGTATTTTTGAAGGCCAAGGAATAAAGAAATCCTCCGGAATGCCAAACTTCATATGTCAACTTATCTGGCTGAATATAATCCAGACCAGAGAAAGAGGTTTGCAAGTGTTTAAGCCCCTATTTTAAAATAGAACTTTTTTGCTGCAAGTTCTTTTTCATTGTAAACTTGATAAAGAGATAAAATATGAAAAAAATGAAACTATATAAGTACTCAATAAATTTATGTGTGTGTGCATGTGCTAAGTCACTTCAGTCACGTCTGACTCTTTCCGACCTTATGGACTATAGCCCACCAGGGTCCTCTGTCCATGGGCTTCTCCAGGCTAGAATACTGGAGTGGGTTGCCATGCCCTTCTCCAGGGGATCTTCCTGACCCAGGGATTGAACCTGTGTCTCCTGTGGCTCCTGCATTGCAGGCAAATTCTTTACTGCTGAGCCACTGTGGAAGAGCTTCAATAAATATATGGGTATATTCTTTTCAACTTAGGAGCAAGGAAAACTTTTAGGACTATGACTCAAAATTTAAAAACTAAAGAGGAAAAATACATAAACTTGATAACATAAAAATAAAAAGTCTTCATATGTCAAATGATGTCACAAACTAAAATGATGAATAGCAAACTAGGAAAAAATATCTGCAGCTGTTAGCACAGCCCTTAAAATGAGTTTCTAAAACTAGAGACCAAAAGTCCTATAGAAAAGTGAGCTATAGAAAGCTACAGGCAATTCATAAATATGGAAATACATGTGTCTTTTACCATATAAAAAGATACTCAACCTCATTCATAATGAGATAAATGCAAATTCAAATTATACTAGTATTCCATTTTTCAGTTACTGCCTACATGCTAAGTTGCTTCAGTCATGTCCGACTCTTTGCGACCCTATGGACTATAGCCCACCTGGGTCCTCTGTCCATGGGATTCTCCAGGCAAGAATACTGGAGTGGGTTGCCATTGCCTCCTCCAGGGGATCTTCCCAACCCAGAGATCGAACCAGCATCTCTTATGTCTCCTGCATTGGCAGGTGGGTTCTTTACCACTAGCGCCATCATTATTTACTATGTTGCCAAAAATCAAAAACTTTCACAACACACTTTGTTGGTGACACTATAAAAAAAATGGGCATTCATTCATTTCTGGTGGAATAAAACAATGGTAAAATATATCTGCAGAAGGAAATTTGGCAATATCTAGCAAAAGTATAGAGAAGGCAATGGCAACCCACTCCAGTACTCTTGCCTGGAAAATCCCATGGACAGAGGAGCCTGGTAGGCTGCCATCTATGGGGTCACACAGAGTTGGACATGACTGAAGCGACTTAGCAGCAGCAGCAGCAGCAGCAAAAGTATATATATCCACTTACCTTTGGCCTGCATGAGTGTGCTAAGTGGCCTCAGTTGTGTCTGACTCTGCAACCCTATGGGCTGTAGCCCATCAGGCTTCTCTGTCCATGGGATTCTCCAGGCAAGAATACTGGTAATCCAGTTTCTAAAAATGTATCCCAAGGTTACATTGGTGAAATTATGAAATACATTTTTATAAGGCAGTTCATTTTAGTACTATTTGTGTGTGTGTGTGTGTGCTAAGTTGCTTCAAACACATCTGACTCTTTGCGACCCTATGAACTGCAGCTCTCCAGGCTCCTCTCATGGTATTCTCCAAGCAAGGATACTGGAGTGATTTCCCATGCCCTCTTCTTGGGGATCTTCCCAACCCAGGGATCTAACCAGTATCTCTTATGCCTCCTGCATTGGCAGGTAGGTTCTTTACCACCAGTGCTTCTTGGGAAGCAGTACTGTTTACAATAACAAAAGATTGAAAATCATCAGATGTTCTCATTCAGGAATTGGTTTTATAAACTAAGATATATTCACTCAATAGAGTCCTATGCAACTATAAAAAGGAATGTTGACTATCTCTAGCCATAATCATATTTTTCTAGTTTTCTGGTTATTTCATGGGAGGATAATCCCATGTCCTATTTCTCTGTCATGGCTGGAATCAGAAATTCAAGAAATAATTTTTTAAAGTAATGTATTATATTGCTGAATTTTGTAATATAAACACCCACACATGTATATGTCTCATTTTCTTAATATAATGGTAACATGTGCTGTACAATTCTTTACTCCCTGTAGTTTCAGGTATTTGACAACAAGCAGTACACAAATTGGAACCCTGAATAAAGGGCAATGAATGAGGTGACTTTTCTGTCAGAAGGCATTTTCTGTACAGTAATGTGAGGAAGGAGAACTTCAACAGACTCCCAGTATCTTAATATGAAGATAAAAAGATTGGAATTTGAGGAGGCTTAGATGGTTAGAATGTGAACATGTATCCGAGAGGAGAAAGCTATACAGAGAAAGAATTCTAGAGATCTGCAGAGAAGACCCTAACTTTGTCTTAACTGAGCTTAGAAACAAGAAAGTTCACCCATAAGTAGATTTATTTATTTATTTATTAAGTAGGTAACTACTTGTCAGAAAAAGGTTGATATCCTCCAAAGAAATGTAACAAAAATATAACACTCAGGAAACTACAACAAAGTGAAAAGTAAAGTCCAAAGCTATAAAGAACAATGTTGCAAAGGAACCTGGACTGTTAGGTCCATGAATCAAGGTAAATTGGAAGTGGTCACATAGGAGATGGCAAGAGTGAACATTGACATTTTAGGAATCAGTGAACTAAAATGGATGGGAATGGGTGAATTTAACTCAGATGACCATTGTGTCTATTACTGTAGGCAAGAATCCCTTAGAAGAAATGGAGTAGCCCTCAAAATAGTCAACAAGAGTCCAAAATGAGGTACCTGAATGCCATCTCAAAAACAACAGAATGACCTTGGTTTGTTTTCAAGGCAAATCATTCAACATCACACTAATGCAAGTCTATGCCCCAAACACTTACACTGAAGAGGCTGAAGCTGGACAGTTTAGACCTACAAGACATTCTAGAACTAACACCAAAAAGTGTGTCCTTTTTACAATGCGTGTGTGCTCAGTTGCTTCAGTCATGTTTGACTCTGCAACCCCATGGACTGTAGCTCGCCAAGCTCCTCTGTCCATGGGATTTTACAGGCGAGAATACTGAAGTGGGTTGCCATTGCCTCCTCTAGGGGATCTTCCCAAACTGAGGATCAAACCTGTGTCTCCTGCAGCTCCTTCATTATAGGTGTATTCTTTACCACTGAGCCACCAGGGAAGCCCCCTTTTTATTATAGGGGATTGGAAATGCAAAAGTAGGAAGTCAAGAGATACATAGAGTTACAGGCAAATTTGGCCTTGAAATACAAAAAGAAGCAGTGCAAAGGCTAACAGAGTTTTGCCACAAGAACACACTGGTCATAGCAAACACCCTCTACCAACAACACAAGAGATGACTCTACATACAGACATCACCAGATGGTCAATACCAAAATCAGACTGATTATATTCTTTGTAGCTGAAGATGGAGAAGCTCTATATAGTCAACAAAAACAAGATCTGGAGCTGACCATGGCTCAGATCATGAGCTCCTTATTGTAAAATTCAGGCTTAAATTGAAGAAAGCAGGGAATGTCACTAGACCATTCAGGTATGAGCTAAATCAAATCCCTTATGATTATACAATGGAGGTGATGAATAGATTCAAGGGATTAGATCTGGTAGACAGAGTGTCTGAAGAACTATAGACAGAGGTTCATAACATTCCACAGGAGGTGGTAACCAAAACCATTGCAAAGGAAAAGAAATGCAAGAAGGCAAAGCAGTTGTCTGAGGAGGCCTTACAAATAACTAAGAAAAGAAAAAAAAGCAAAAGGCAAAGGAGAAAAGGAAAGATATATTCAACTGAATGCAGAGTTCCAACGAATAGCAAGGAGAGATAAGAAAGCATTCTTAAGTAAACCCTGCAAAGAAATAGAGGAAAACAATAGAATGGGAGACTAGAGATCTCTGGAAGAAAAACCTTTGACAGTGTGGATGGCAACAAACTGTGGAAAATTCTTAAAGAGATGAGAATACCAGACAATCTTACCTGCCTCCTGAGAAACCTGTATGCAGGACAAGAAGCAACAATTAGAACCAGACACATAACAACTGAATGGTTCAAAATTGGGAAAGGAGTGTGACAAGACTGTAGATTGTCACTCTGCTTATTTAACTTATACGCAGAGTACATCATGGGAAATGCTGGGCTGGATGAATCCCAAGCTGGAATCAAGATTGCCAGGAGAAATATCAATAACCTCAGATATGCAGATGATGCCACTCTAATGGCAGAAAACAAAGAGAAACTAAAGCGCTTCTTCCTTGATGAGGGTGAAAGAGGAAAAAAGAAAGAGGGTGAAAAAGCTGGCTTAAAACTCAGCATTCAAAAATGAAGATCATGGCATCCAGTCCCATCACTTCATGGCAAATAGATGGGGAAAAAGTGGAAAGAGTGACATTTTATTTTCTTGGGCTCCAAAACCACTATGGACAGTGACTGCAGCCACGAAATTAAAGAGACACTTGTTCCTTGGAAGAAAAGCTATGACAAACCTAGACAGCATATTAAAAAAGCAGAGGCATCACTTTGTCAACAAAGGTCCATATAGTCAAAGCTGTGGTGAGAGTTGGACCACAAAGAAGGCTGAAAAGCTGTAGAATCGATGCTTTCGAATTGTAGTGCTGGAGAAGATTCTTGAGAGTCCCTTGGACTTCAAGGAGATCAAACTAGTCAATCCTAAAAGAAATCAATCCTGAATATTCATGGAAGGACTGATGCTGAAGCTGAATCTCCAATTCTTTGGGCACCTGATGCAAAGAGCCGACTCATTGGAAAAGACTCTGATGTTGGGAAAAATTCAGGGCAGGAGAAGAGGTTGACAGAGGCTGAGATGGTTGGATGACATCACTGGATAAATGGACATAAGTTTGAGCAAACTCTGGGAGATAGTGAAGGACAGGGAATCCTGATGTGCTGCAGTCCATGGGGTCACAGAGATGGATGTGATTTAGTGACTGAACAACAACAAACGAGAACATGTTATATTTAGCATCCTATCAAAACTTGCCAGACAAACAGAGGAAAAAAATGTGATTCAACAAGGAAAAAAATCAGTTGCAGCAACAGACACAGAAACAGCAAAGATAGTGCAATCACTGAAGACATTAAAACAGGTATTATAAATATGCATAACTGCTTAAGAATATAAAAGAAACGTGGGTGAGCATAGTGAGGATAAAATGGAAGATATAATAAACAACAAAACAATTTCCAGAGAAGAAAAATAAAATGAAAATTAGGGGACTTCCCTGCTGGTCCAGAGGCTTAGACTCTGTGCTTCCAATGCAGGGGCCCCGGGTTCCATGCTTGGTAGAGAACTAGATCCCACATACTGCAAGGAAGAACTGGTATTCTGCAACTAAAGATCTCACAGGCTGCAGCTAAAAGATTCTGCATGCTGCAACAAAGACCTGGGGTAGTCAAATAAATAAATAAATATAAATTTTTTTTAAAATTAAAATTAAATTGAATGGGATTAATGGCAAATTGGATAATACTGAAGAAAAGATTAGTGAACTTGATGTAATAGGAAGCGCATTTATCCAAAATGAAGCAGAGAAAAAGACTGAAAAAAGAAACAAAACCAGCAGAGCTTAGTGATCTGTGGGATATTGAATGATCTAAAATATATGCAATTTGAGTCTCAGAACTGTTAAAGGGGAGTCTTCAGGTGAAACCTTTTAAAATCACTTTTTCCTTTATGAGTTACAAGTCTCCTTCTTTAAAATGACAAACATCTTCATGTCAGTTTTTTGTCATGTTATGTATTATTGTTATATTTTAACAATATAGTTTGTGGGACTTCCTTTGCGGTCCAGGGCTTAAGACTCTGCGATCACAATTAAGAGGACATGGGTTCGATACCTGGCCACATGCTGCCACTAAAGATCCCACGTGCTACAACTAAGACCCAGTGCAACCAAGTAAATAAATATATATATATTTTAAATTACAATTTGTAGAAATCTAAATGATTTTCTCAGTAATATCTTGACCCAGTACCAATTATTCGTTCATTTCCAGTGGGATAATCAAAGTTTATCTTGATATCTTGGAATTCTATACGAATAGCAAAGATGGATGTATGTAAAGTATAGGTGGCCCTTGAGATAATCTGAAATCCTCTTTTGATGTAGGGACCAAAATGTCATATATATTTCAACTGTGTTTATTTTAATTATAGATAACTTTAATCTCTAGTATAGAATTCTATTTTAATAAATACAAATATTTTTGTCTTAATGATTTGTGAACTAAAACCTACAAAAGTTAATCAAGAAGAATTTGTTTAAATCACATTTTATTTAGGTAATAACATTTAATTAAGTTGATCATTGTGACGATTAATTTTATGTTTAAATTGACTAGGCTATAGTGACTAGTTGTTTGAGCAAGCCCAAGTCTAGACATTGCTATGACAGTATTGTGTAGAATGATTAAAATTTGCAATAGCTGACTTTAAATGGATTACCAACCATAACATGGGTGGGCCTCATCCAATCAGTTATAGGCTTTTAAAGCACAGATTGAGGTTTCCTGGCAAGAGAATTCTGCCCTAAGATTCAAACATAGTTTCTAAACTGTCTCATGTATATATATAGATAGATAGATAGATACATATATATGTATATATATAAATGTGTCAAATGCTAAACATTTAAACTTACCCATAATTTCAAAACAAAGTTTTCTATAGATTCAGGAAAATTTCAATTGTCTTAACTTGCATTAGAACTAATTCATAAAATATCAAGTGTTTATATACATTAAGCACAATATGTTTCACTTGAAACCTCATGTTTTTCATTATATTTACATAAATTCAACTATTTAATTTTAGTATATAATTCAGAATTTGTGCATGCCATCAAACATACCATATCCCAAGTCCCAATTTGGTATTTTTTAGTAAACGTACTTGTCACTACTGATAAAACCAGTAATACTATATTTCTTTAAAAATTAGGGTAAAAATTTAAGTCTCCTAGATTCTTTGTAGACTATTTTATATCTTTAGATATTAAAATATGTGTAATACAAAATATCCAAATTTGAAATGTTAGAAAAAAATCCTGGAATTCATAAATCATTTTTCTACTTTCTACCAAAAGGGATAGGGGAGGCTGGGTTTAATTCCTATCTTTATAAAACCAGAAACTTTATTTTAAACTAGATAATATTTAGAACTATCATTTTTTTCTCCTTTATTTCTTTGAAGTTCTTTGCCTAGTTTCTATCTTTGAAGTCCCTTTGAAGTGCCTATTCTTTTACTGTCACCTATAACATTTCTTTTTTATATTTTGAGCTTATATCTGATTTTAGAAAAAATATATTGTTTTTAAAAGTTTATTCTACACCACTTTTAGCTTCAAATACATTCACAGTCCCCCTGTGCTTCCCCATTTTTGGATAAAAGCAATTTCAAGTACAATAGTCAGCCTCCAGTTCTTTTTATTTCATGTATTTTACCAATCAAAGCTTCTTAATTTCAATTAAATCATGTTTGGAATACACAAGTGTCAGATAATCATTCTTGAGCCCTGAGATCTCTGAATACCATTTCAAGTTCAATAGGCTTCTACTATGTTTGTGTGATTCACAGCCTTGTAAGCTCTTTTTGGATAGAATAGAATCTGTATAACAGATTACCCCACACTGTAAAACAGAGTCTAAACATTTATAAATATTTCAAATTCATCAACTGCTCACTCACTGCCTTCTGTTTCACTGGGATTCTTTATTTCAAACATGGGCAATTCTTTACTCTTTGTAGTCTAGGCTTATTCTGACTTTTAATTTCTGAAATACTAAGCTTTAGACCATGAGGAAATTAATTTCAGTACAGCTGACCTCTTCTGGGGAGATGTCTTTAGTCCATTTAAGATAGGTGGGACAACTCCAGTGGAACACAGCACTTTTATAAAACCTATATCCTGGTAATTCTGGACTTCCCAGGTGGCATTAGTGGTAAAGAACCAGCCTGCCACTGCAAGAGACATAAGAGATACAGGTTCAATCCCTGGGTTGGGAAGATCCTCTGGTAGAAGGCATGGTGACCAACTCCAGTATTCTTACCTAGAGAATCCTCACGGACAGAGGAACCTGGCGGGCTACAGCCCATGGGGTCACAAGAGTAGGACATGACTGAAGTGACTTAGCATGCACGCATCCTGGTAATTCTACTTCTATTATTTCTATGATGTTTGCTAGGATATTCAGGCCAGCTTCTCCTCAAAGTGGAAAGCAAGTAGAAAAAAGTACCAGGGATTAACTAGTGTGGCTAGGGTCATGTGCAAGTTCTTGAATGGGACTGTCTCTGGCTCAGAGGACTGGGAGAGTCTCAGCCTTGGTTTTACACACAGGCCTGTGGAGTGAGGGTTGCAAGAACAGAAGTCAGCTGCTACGAGAGAGGGAGGAAGTGGTGTTGAGCAGATGGGATTTTAAAGTCACTACCTGTAGACTGAAAGGAAGTACTCAGTCTAAGCTGCTTTTGCATAGATTCCATAGCATTATTCCCATCAAGATTTCCTGGGACCTGAGCTTTGTAACACTGTTACTTTGCTGAGTACTCAAGTGTCATAGTCACAGGAAGGAGACCCTGCTTTTACCAATAGTTCTGCTACCCAGCATGAAAAGGATTAGATAAGAAATAGTTGGTCACAATAACTGGAAGATGAAAGTATTCCATGTTTGTTCCCAAATGAGCTGAGATGTCTTTATCACACCAGTTATGGTCCTTTATAACCAAATGCAGAAATTACAGTTTTGTCACACATGTGTGAAGGTGACGCTGATTGCCTCATTTCCAAGTGTAGGTATTGCTCTGTTGAAAGGAGTCCATATTGAGCCAAAGGATGCAGTTTCAGTGAAGAGGAGCCATGAAAGTAATGTGCTTTGTATCCTGTTGCTCACTTTTAGTCCTTTTTGTTATTACAAATTTGTGGAGAAAAAAGAGAAACTCTGAAATGTGGTTTTCCTCTATTACAAATTTTCTCGTCTGTAGCTTCTGCAGATGCATGTTTGCTGCACTGCTAGTGTGATTGTGAAGCTCATTTCACAATGTATAACATAACAAAACATGTATAGATATATACATTTTCTATTTATCAAGTATACCAATAAAGCTGACAGAAGAGTTCCTATCAGGTGTGCATGACAAGCAGCAACGCTATGCCTTAGTCTTCCTGACTGTGCAGAATCTTAGAGATCAACCTGTTTAATACCATAAACATTTTTCAAATTTTTTTCCTCCATGAGCTCCAGAAATGTCATGGTTTCATAAGTGGTTGTGCTCAGTCACTAAATCATGTCTGACTCTTTGCAACCCCGTGGACTGTAGCTGCCAGGCTCCCCTGTCCATTGAATTTTCCAGGTGAGAATACCTGAGTGGGTTGCCATTTCCTTCTCCATCATAAGTGTTTAGTCAGAAGTTAATATCATCATCAGAGAATGAATGTAACCACACTGCATTCATATAATTCCAGCATAAAAACAAATAAAATTAGAATTTCTGACTGGCCTTTGCTGTAGAATTATAAATGTGCAATTCCTGTTTGGCTTTTGAAATACTTAGATTAGTTTCTCTATCACTGCTACAGTCTTCAAGACCTCCTAGCTAGAAATGATTGATCCACTGGAAACTTCCATTTTATATCAGAAGAAATAAAAATGTAGGGGAAGTATGGAATTGACATTAGAACAAATTGACATTAAAGCTCAGTATTCTTTGTTCCATAGCTCATTTGCATTTAAAAAATAAGTCAAGTAATTAATTTTAAAAGTCACAGAGAATATATTTCTAGTACTGGAGTTTTAGGCAGTCCTTTACTCTACTTTCATCCATACCTCTAGAAAACCTAGACTCCACATTGGAGATTTCACATATGGGGAGGGGTGTGAAGAGAGGGAAGGACAGAGATAAAAGATAAATATTTCATATCTCCTATTCCTTAGTTTTTCAATTCAACTCAAGTTGTCAAACATTTATGGCAGGCTTACTGTACATGGAGAATCCTCTAAGATTCTGGAGATACAAACAAATTAGACCTGGACTTGACTTTTACGTGCCTAAGATCCAGCATAGGAGTATGGTTTATTTATATGCATGTCTGATTGTTTTTATTCTAGAAAACCTAGCCTGTGAGATGAAATATTTCACAAGGCTGTAGTCACGTATTGGTCAGGAAGGGTGGCTAATATCTTGGAGTCCCTCGGAATTTCTTCCATGGTCAGGATCATCGTAAACAGTTTACCACAGCTGGAACCAGCTTCTGTCCTTTCCAGAACCACCATACTATTTTTAGCTTAGACTGGAAATCTTCCTGTACCACTGCTGGCCAAGGTTCCAGATGCTTTGTGTTTGCTCATTTCGATATTCTATTAACTTTTCTTTGGCATTGCAGAAAACTCCAGAACGTTCTTGGTTTACTTTTTGCACTATTACAAAAAAGACAGTGAAGGTTTAGACTTGTATTACACTACAGTCGCTCAATACCATATTTCCTGAATGCCTATGTCAGGTCTCTGGGATATGCCAGTGAATAAAACAGGCAAAGATTCCTACCCTCATGGAACATATACTCCAATTATAACATATAATTAAAAAATCCAAAATAATCGAGGCTCGAAAGAACATAACTTTTTTTCTCATGTAAAATAAGTCCAGATTTAGTCAGTTCAGGTCTCCATTGGTGGCTCCATTGTTGCTAAGGTTCTTGATTCCTTCACTATTTGTTCATCTCTCTGCCTGATCTCATAGCTTTGATCCTCAGAATCACCTCATAATCAGAAAATGGCTGATGTAGTCCAGCCATCATATCCACATTCTAGGAGGCAGGAGGACAGGGAGTGAAGGCAAAAGATGGTGACTTCATGCCAACCAGCTCTTTAAAAATAGCTTTCCTAGAAGCCTCACTCAATTATGTCCAATTAGAGAAGGGCTATCCACCAGGGGGGCTGGAAACTGTAGCTTTAAACATGGCCCATACGCGCAGCCAACAATTTAGGGGTTTTGTTACCAGGGAAGAAGGAAAGAATGGATGTAGGATAAGCAACAGTCTTTCATGTATATCTTAATCTTCAATATAATGTGTGTGCATGTGTATATATTTATAAATAGGTGAAAGCTAGGTAGGTAGATAGATGGATAGATAGATGTACAAGGAGAAATTTTAGACCATCACAAAGGGGAATTATCACATGTATGTAGTACTTTGCAGTTGTAAGTACTCTTGTAAAAAATCATATATATAAAACCTAACTTTAAATATTAGACTTCTACCTATCTTTACATTTTTACAGTGCTGATAATCACATATCATTATTATTTAAGAAGTATCGGTTATGAGCTGTCATTTAATTGAATGAAATCCACTATTCTTAGTTCTCAAAATAATCTGCAAATTTTATCCTTTATTTATAATCTCAACTGATTTCCTAAATAAGAGGGAAAAAAAAAGAACTTCCCTGAGAGGTCCTGTATTTGGTTCAGGTAAAATAACGTGTGTCCTTAAATCTTTGGCCTCTTAATGATGTAGCGGGGAGGTGAGAGTGCAGTCAGTTTTTCCCTTCCTTTCCTCTTTACTGCACCCTGTAGCCCCAGGAACGGAAGATACCCATGGCTCTAAAGCGTGGGTATAATGGTGAGAGCTCTGTGCAGAAGAATTACTCTTAGTTCTGGCTCAGTCAGGAAAGAGCTGACTTCCTTTCTTTTGGCCTAAGTGTCCTAATTTGTAAAATGAAGATGATTAAGTTCAATTACTGTCTCAGCATTTTATTTAACTGTTAGAATAATCACTAAATAACTTTTTGAAAAGATTCTGAATTTGTACTATCTTTCTCTTTCTCTCTCTTTTTTGTCTTAGAAACACTTTTGATTGAAGATAGGCATATACACCTACAAAAGCAACAGCATATTTTCCAGATGTCCTGCTGGGGGGGAAATTCCTTCAATAGATATTAGTCTATCAGGCTGCTGTAACAAAATACTGCAGATTGAGTTGCTTGAACAACAGCCATTTATTTTCTCACAGTTCTAGAAGTCCATGATCAAGGTGCTGGCAAATTTAGTTTCTGGTGAGAAGTTCTCTTTCTGGCTTGTAAACGGCCACCCTCTTGCTGTACCCTCACACAGCTAATCCTGTCTTTTCCTCTCCTTAGAAGGACTCCAATCCTTTTGGATGAGGGCCCCACCCTTACAACTTCATTTAACCTTAATCACCTCTATAAAGGATCCATCTCCAAATGTGGTCACATTAAGAGCTGGGGTTTCCACATAAAAATTGGTGTGGGGAGAGGGGGAGACACAATTCAGACTACCACAGCAGTAACACAGAGAGCAATGTGCTACCATCATTTCCTGATAATTGTGACAGCGCAGTAGATGAAATACATAAGCTATATGTTAGTTTAATGTCTCAAATAGCTTCCTCACTTGGGGCATAAATTATTCAAATTGGATAGCTTGACTGACAATAAAACTGTATAATTGCTCCATGTTCTCTCATTTAACTACCTGAAAAATTAAATACAAGCCTCCTTTCAAAGGGTACATGATTTTAGATACCATTTAACACTTTCAGAACTCATTTCTTTAGAGCAAAAGTCTACTACGAACACAAAGACAGTAATAATTAATAACAACAATAACACTATACATTTGTCTTCCTATTTTAAGCTTTTAATTAACTTTTCCAAATTACTAAAAAGCCAAGAGAGAAAAAATCTAAACTTCACTGAGCCCTTACTGTGTATCTGGCATAATACTCAGCTCTTGGCATAATTATTCACTAAATCCTTACAGCAACCCTAAGGGCTATTCTTGTATCCATTTACAGAGAAGGAAGCTGAAGTGGCTTGCCCACAGTTGAACTGAGAGTGGTGGAACCTGGATTTCAACCCATATTTCCTTAGTTCCAAAGTGTTCTCAGCAATATTATTTTGGGTAAAACTGAATATATATAATTTCAAGTAGATTAAGAAACTTCTATATTGTTAAAAAGCATGGGATAAAATTATGTGTGTTTATGGAATGGTCTCCAAGTTACACTGTGGGAATTTTTAACTGATAGTTGCATATAGTACAAAATTAAAAGATGAAAAAATATCCAGTGACTAGTAAGTCTTGATTACTAGTTCAGTGTCTCCTCTCTTGCTTTCCAGTGGCAACCACTATTATCAGTTTCCTTGTGTTTCTTTTCAAAGATATTCTATGAATTGAATAACAGGACATGTACACACATACACACATTTTGAAAACACAAACAGTGGCATATTAAACGCTGTTTTTCACTTTGCTTTTTTTGGTAAACAGGATATTTCTCTCTGAGCAGGGGCACTGAGAAGTTAAAGAGTGAGAAGGAGACTGCTTCTGTGTATGTTGTAAAACACACGCAAGAAAATGTGCATATTCTTAATGTTTGGATGAAGATCTTAAAAACAAATAGATTTTAAAGAAAACTAATTCAAGGCCATTTTATGTCTCTTTCTGTGACATCATTTCTACATCTTGAGGAGAATAATTCTCAGCATCATTACTTTCTGAATTAGGCTTTGGGTTATAATGCTACCTAAAATCAACTCACGTCTAATAGGAAATGTTATTCTGTTGTCTATGAAATATAGAATCCAAATTTTGGGATAATGTGTGGCTACATCCTGGTAGTCTTACTTTGAATTAAAAAACCTTCATACAATAACTTTTCTTTATGACAAGTCTTGGCGTCATGATAGTAAGAGATAAAAAAAATTAGAATCTACCACACTTATTTTACATATGAGAGTACCAAAATGTAAAGCAATATGTCCCAAAACATAAAAGAAATTCTTGACATTCAGCCCACTGCTGTCTCCATTTAAAAAATCTTAATAATCATTATCCTTATAAATATTTTATTCATTAAATTTGTCACATACAGGATATGATCCATACAATCCCCCCAAAAGGAAAAAATAAGAAAAGCAATTAAAATTGTTACAAATGATATTAGATGCGTGCTGTTTTCTTATTTGGAAGTTAAGTTCTAGAGATGAGCAACAATTTCTCCAAGTATTCAACCTTGAGGGAGAATTTGGAAGAGGACAGAGAGTTAGTTTGTGGCATAAGAAAGCAAAGACTTTTCCTGCGTAGGGGGTAGCACCCAGAACACCCAGAAAAGTTAGTGGGTGTAGGGAACAAAAGGATCTTTCAGAAGAAAGCTGTATGCAGCAATCCGTGTTAGTTAGATGGGAGAAGGGAGATTTTATTTTCTTTTTTAGCTTTTTGAAAGTTTTCTCTCTGAAGGGTAGTGGAGAATAAAATTAAATTGTAAGGCCTTTTGATTTATTTAAGAACATTAATTGCCATTACAGTTTGTTTTTAATGCACTAGACTTCCTATAAAATTAAGACTATTTTTAGAGCCATTTTAGGTTCACAGCAAAATTGAGGGGAAAGTACAGAGAATCCCTGTATCTTCCTTGCCCTGCACATGCATTGTTTCTCCCACATCAACATCCCCACTAGGTTGATACCTCTATTACAGTTGATGAACCTACAATGACACATCTTAATCACCCAAAGTCCACAGTTTACATCAGGGTTCAGTCTTGGTTTTGTACATTCTGTTGACTTGGACAAACGCATAATGACATGTATCCATCATTATGGAATCATACAGAATGTTTTCTCACCCTAAAAACCCCCTGTGCTCTGCCTGTTCATCTCTTCCAGCCCCTCCCTCCTCTCCCGACCCAGCACTCACAGATTTTTTTATTGTCTCCATAATTTTGCTTTTCCAGAATGCCTAGTTGGAAATCATACAACACATAGACTTTTCAGATTGTCTATTTTCACTTAATAATATGTATATATAGTCCCTCCATGTCTTTTCAGGGCTTGATAGCGCATTTATTTTTAGTGTTGAATAATATTCCATTGTCTGGATACACCACAGCTTATTTATCCACTCACCTATTGAAAGACATCTGGGTTGTTTTCAGGTTTTGACAATTATAAATAAAGCTGATATAAACATCTACGTGCAGGGTTTTGGGTGGACATAAGGTTTCAACTCCTGTGGGTAAATACCAAGGAGCACAACTGCTCGGTTGTACAGTAAGAGTATGCTTAGTTTTGTAAGAAACCACCAAACTGTCTTTCAAAGTATTGGTACAATTTTGCACTCTACCAGCAATGGGTGAGAGTTCCTGCTGCTCCACAGTCTCACCAACATTTGGTGTTCTCAGAATTAAGATACTTTGATCATTCTTATAGGTACGTAGGGGCTTCCCAGGTGCCGCCGGTGGTAAAGAACCTGCCTGCCAATGCACGAGATCCAAGAGATGAGGGTTTGATCCCTGAGTCAGGAAGATCCCCTGGAGAAGGAAAGGGCAACCCACTTCAGTATTCTTGCCTGGAGAATTCCATAGACAGAGGTGCCTGGTGGGTTACAGTCCATGGGGTCCCAAAGAGTCAGACACAACTGAAGCGACTTAGCACACACATAGGTGTACTAAGTGTACATACACATAGGTGTACTAAGTGTACATACACATAGGTGTACTAAGTGTACATACACATAGGTGTACTAAGTGTACATACACATAGGTATATAGTGGTATCTCAGTTCTCTCAACAAATCTCTAAGTCATATGGCTTCCAGATCCCCCATTGCTCTGCTTGCCCTTCTCAAGAAGCTCTATTTTATGAAGAAACTGAGACTCAAAGAGATAAATTATTTGCTTAAAATCATACTGTCAACATCTGCGCTAAAATTTGTATTCATCATTATTTGCAATGAATTGATTCACAGTGTAGAGAATTTGTCTTCTTTTTTTTTTTTTTTTTACTGTGAATAATGCTGTACTTTAAAAAATGTTACAGAGCCTGGGGGCTATGAGAAGAATGCTAGACAAAAATCTAAGATTCCTCTTTCACATGAAAGCATGCCTGCCTGTTTGAACAGTTTTGAAGAAAATCAGTGTTGTTTCTACTTCTCAGTTAATGAAAAGGATCACTTTTGAAGAATATGCTATTTTCCTGAGCTAAGAAATCCAAGGCAGGTAATGAAGATACTAAATTTTCAATGTCTGATATTAACATTTAAGATGATCTTGTATATTCCTTTTGTATTTGGTACAAAAGCTGAAGCCCAGGTGGCTAAAGGGTAAAGAATTTTCCTGTCAATGCAGGAGATGCAGGAGACATGGGTTCGATCCCTAGATCAGGAAGATTCCCCTGGAGAAGGGCATGGCAACTCACTCCAGTATTCTTGCCTGGAAAACCCCATGGACAGAAGAGCTTGGCAGGCTACAGTCCAGGGGGTCGAAAACAGTCAGACATAATTTAGCGACATCGCTAGCATGCACAAGCTGTTTCTCTATCTGATCTTATTTTTCTTAAGAATATGTAAACACATACACTGCATATTTGCCTGAGAGAATGAAATGTATGTAGTTACCTAGGTTTGTGTTCATTGTAAATGGTAAGATTTATGAATTGCTGAATCAACCTTACCAAGAATCCGGGAAATGAGCGATTCTAATCTGTGATTTCTCTCTGAGGTCAGCTCTAGGTCATCATACTCTGAGTCTTTATGTCACTTAGTCATGACGGGAATTACAGTTGACCTGGATTTCCTCATTGACATTTCCACGTGATTAGCTCCATTTCATTCTACACTTAAGCAGCAAGAAACTTTTGCTGTTCTTCTCAAATATGCCCTCAAATTTATGGAGTCAGAAGTTCCAGTCAAAAGTCACACCACAGACATTTCTGGCATATGAATCACCTATTGGGACTACGTAGGTACTACCAGTAAAGGAATTTTTCACAAGTCCCCAGGGTGTACTTAACAAATTAGAACCATTTCTTGCTAATTCAAACTCACTGGACACAAGAAAGTCTGAATTAGTAAAATCTTTAATCACATACTTAAGAAAACCTTTTCATTGTAATAATTTCAGACTTACAGAAAAATTACAACAGTAATTCATGAAATGCTCATATATCTTTTACCCAGATTATCAAATTTTTAACATTTTAAACCACCCTTGTTTTATCTTCCTCCCTGTTGCGCCTGTCTATATGCTTCATTCTTTTTCTGCACAATTTGAAGAGTTATTCCTTTATAATTTCCTTTAACTCTTATTACTACGTAAGTATTTCCTAAGAATAACGGCATTCTCTTATACAACCACAGAACAGTCATCAAATTTGGGACGTGAACTGATACAACTGTTTTTATCTAACTACCGTTTATATTTTTCAATTATTCCAATAAGGTGTGCACAACAGACAGCAACTCTATTTACCACAGTCCTCTTTGCTATACAGAATCTTAGAGATCAATCTGTTTAATACCTATGGGTGCATGCTAAGTCGCTTCAGTCACGTCCAACTCTTTGTGACCCTATGTACTGCCAGGTTCCTCTGTCCATGAAATTTTTCAGGCAAGAATACTGGAGTGGATTGCCATTTCCTTCTCTAGGGGATCTTCCCTACCCACGGATAGAACCCGCATCTCTTATGTCTCCTGCATTGACAGGCAGGATCTTCACCACTACCTATAAATGTTTTCAGTTTTTTTCTTCCCTGAGCTCCAGAAAGACCGTAATTTCATAAGCAGTCAATCAAAAATTAATATCAACATTAGAGAATGACTGTAACCACGCTGCATTCATATAATCCCAGCCTAAAAACAAAGAAAATTAGAATTTCAGGCTGGCCTTTCCTACAGAATTATAAATGCGCAATTCTTGTTTGGTTTTTGAAATATTTATATCAGTTCCTCTAACCCTATTATAGTTTTCAAGACCACCTAGCTAGAAATGATTGATTCAGTTTAAACTTTTCCATTTTACATAGGAAGAAACAAGAATCGAGGCAAAGTTTATTACTGAAAACTAAAGGGCAAATTGAGATCAAACCTCAGTAATTTTTGTCCTATAGCCTACTCGTGTTTAAAAGAGGAATCTTTAAATAATCAATTAAAAAACTCACTGGTAATACATTTCTAGCATGGGAATTTCAGGTAGTTCTTAACAGGAAAACCAGGTCAGTGGTTGATCAGAGGTAGGGGTGGCTTTGAATGAAAAGGGGCACAAGGGAACTTTCAGGTTAGCTTGGCTTGGAAAATACCCTAATAGGTTAGACTCTAGTTAACTAGTTTTCCCCGAGAGCAGGTCTTGTTAAGGCGTATTTCAAAATGGTTCATTTTCTTCTCCTTCTGCGGAAGGTGTTTTTTTTTTCCCCCTTCTGATATTTACTATGAGAACCTGGCTGGCCTCCTAGGAGTAAATCTCACAATATTGTAGAGTGTAACTCTCTCCCATTAGCATGATCTTTGTTTACATTCTTATCTTTTGCTGGAACTATTGCTAAAGTTTTTTTTAACTGGTCTTCCTATCCCCAATCTCTGTCCTCCAGTTTTGTGCTGCAAGAAGATCTTATAAAATGAAACTTGGTCATTTAAATTCTCGCTTAAGAAACAATGGCTCCCCATTGTTTAAATTACAGTATTAGTCAAATTCCCTTGGTATGACAGAAAAGACTCTTCATGACACAACATAGTAGTCTAGTCTCTCTACCCAATACTCTTCATTATATCCCTTCCACGTGGCCAGGCTGATTCGTGGTAGCCATAATCTCCTATGGATCATGCTGTTTTAGGTCTTTTGTTGTTCCTGCTCCTGTAATGACCTCCATCTCCTTGTCGATTTAAAGGAAACCTTATCAACCCGCCTGCGAATGCTGGAGATCTAAGAGACTCCGGTTGGATCCCTGGGGCGGAAAGATCCCCTGGAGGAGGAAATGGCAACCCACTCCAGTATTTTTGCCTGGAGAATCCCATGGACAGTGGAACCTGGCAGGTTACAGTCCATGGTGTCACAGAGTTGGGAACGACTGAAGCAACTTAGCACTTATCATCATTTACACAAATATTACTTGCTTTCTGAAGCTTTTCCTCCTGTCCCCCATCCTCCAGCACTGACAATTAGTTTTATAAAAAAAAAAAATAGCCCGTATATATTTCTCATAGCACTTAACTGATGACATGGGACTGTATCTTCTTGCTTTGGAATCCTCAGTGCCTAGCATTGCACTTGGTGTATATTTTAAAGTGGCCACATGACTAGGTTTGTACCAGTTGACCTGGCTTAATTATTAACTGCACTCTCTTTCACTCTCAAAAGGGCCTATTGGCAGATAAGTACTATATATATAGTCTCTATATGGTATAGATCTTCCCCGGTGACTCAGCGGTAAAGAATTTGCCTGTAATTCAGGAGCCACAGGAGACACAGGTTCGATCCCTGGGCCCGGAAAGATCCCCTGCAGAAGGGCATGGCAACTCACTCCAGTATTCTTGCCTGGAGAATCCCATAGACAGAAGAGCCTGGTGGGCAAAAGTCGACAGGGTTGCAAAGAGTCGTATATGACTGAAGCGACTTAGCACACTATATTGGTATGTGAAGTGAAAGTCGCTCAGTCATGTCTGACTCTTTGCGACCCCACCAGGCTCCTTTGTCCATGGGGATTCTCGAGGCCAGAATACTGGAATGGGTAGCCTTTCCTTTCTCCAGGCGATCTTCCCAACCCATGGATCGAACCCAGGTCTCCCGTATTGCAGGTATTTGAATGGATGAATGAACCTTCGTTTTTCTTAATCAGCTCCAACATCTGAGCAGTTAATTATATACAATAAATATAATGAAAATTAAAAAAAAATTTTTAAGTTAGTTGCTAATGATGTCTCTTTCCTGAACTTCACGCCCGTGGATTTAACTATGCTTCGGAGAAGGCAATGGCACCCCACTCCAGTACTCTTACCTGGAAAATCCCATGGACGGAGGAGCCTGGTAGGCTACAGCCCATGGGGTCGCTAAGAGTTGGACACAACTGAGCGACTTCACTTTCACTTTTCACTTTTGTGCACTGGAGAAGGAAATGGCAACCCACTCCAGTATTCTTGCCTGGAGAATCCCAGGGACAGAGGAGCCTGGTGGGCTGCCGTCTATGGGGTCGCACAGAGTCGGACACGACTGAAGCGACTTAGCAGCAGCAGCAGCAAGTTTCCTTGAGCAACAAAGCACTCAGTAGCCTTTCGGACTCGCGGCATGGTTTCAGACTTTGCTGTAACTTGTCTCCTTTTGTAACCATCAACCACATTCCCTGATGCCAGCTTTTCAAAAGATCAATGAATTAGTAAGAACCAGACAGCCTGCAGCGGAGGCTGAGATGTAAAAACTAAAGGTGTCAGAATCACCACCTAATCCTTGAAAAACTACCTCAGGTTTAGTTCATTACAGCGGGCGCCGAGCGTTTGTTTTGCCCAAAACAAATATGGCCTCCACCAGAGTCCATTCCCTTTCCCTTGCGGACCAATCGAAATCTAGCATTCAGGGCACCCGGTGTCCTCACTTCCGCCTTTGCTGCTAGAGCCTAACTCTCTTAGCAGGTCCGGACGGTCCGCCTCCCATTCGGAACGGCTTCGGCGGCCAAAGCGGCGAGGGCCGGAGGCAGCGGGCGGGATGAGCGCGACGTGCGGCGGAGGGGTACGGACGCTGCGAGTGCCCGGCCGCCACGGCTACGCCGCCGAGTTCTCCCCGTACCTGCCGGGCCGACTGGCCTGCGCCGCCTCGCAGCACTACGGCATCGCGGGTGAGGCCGGGTCGCGCCGAGCCTCCAGGGCGGGGGCGGGTTCCCGCGAAGCTCCAGCTCCTCCCCGTCGTCGGAAATCACTTCCGACGGTAGACGGCGCCGCAAAAGAACGCCAAGGGTAGCCAAGGAGTTGGCTGACTTCCTGACCGCTTTTGTCCAGTGTGGGGAGTTGGTCTAGAGTAGAGTGCATCACCTTTCCACTTACTGTGCGGAAGCAGGTTGTGGAAGGTTCCTAGTGCCCGTAGTCCTTACTCTTAAAGAGCGCACCAACCCCTTCTCCCGCATGACACACACCCCGCCGGGTTCAAGCGGCTCTGCGGAGAGCTGGCTGAACCCTTGTGGCCCCTCCCACCGGTCCAACCGGACCCACAGCACTTGGAAGACGATCTGCAGGATCACCTCAGTACCGGCTAATTGGACCACATTCACCCCAGGCTTATTAGTGTTTTAATTAAAGTCTATCTGGGAATTGCTTTATATACTGGTTTGGTTCATAAACCAGAACGTGAAAAGATTTTATAGTATTATTTTACAATTAAAAGCTGTAATAAAACTCTCATGTCAGATAGTCAAGTTTATTTTAATGTTGTAAATATTGAATGACTTCAGTTGTGAGTAGTTTTGAAGTCTTTATATTGAAAGGGCAGAGAAGGCAATGGCACCCCACTCCAGTACTCGTGCCTGGAAAATCCTATGGATGGAGGAGCCTGATAGGTTGCAGTCCATGGGGTCGCTAAGAGTCGGACACGACTGAGCGACTTCACTTTCATTTTCCCCCCAGGCTATGCGTCGTAAGGATGCACCCTGTTCAGTTCAGTTCAGTCGCTCAGTCGTGTCCAACTCTTTGCGAACCTCATGGACTGCAGCACCCCAGGCCTCCCTCTCCATCACCAGCTCCAGGAGTTTGCTCAAACTCATGTCCATCCGGTCGGTGATGCCATCCAACCATCTCATCCTCTGTCATCCCCTTCTCCTGCCTTCAATCTTTCCCAGCATCAGGGTCTTTTCCAAGGAGTCAGTTCTTCGCATCAGGTAGCCACAATATTGGAGCTTCAGCTTCACCATCAGTCCTTCCAATGAACAGATGCTAGGAGTTTCCCCGCAAGAACCAGCAAGAAATTCATCAAGCTCCGAGTCCTTTGTTGTCTCGGGAGGAATACAGACATATACATGCAGTTAGAGGCTCAAGTTAATTGTCTCTGGTTGAAAGGCAGGATTCCTTTCTTGATTTTGGACTTTCTTTTAATTCATTTCCTAGCTCTTGTTTACACTGAAATTCTATGAAACAATTTATTGCATAATATCAGATCGCGATAGTGTTTTGTTTTTTTGTAGAATCATACAGTTGGAAAAAAAGTGATTTCTACAGCTCAGAAAGAGAAATATTTGTTTTTTATATTTTCACTATTAGCTTTTAGTGGTTGCAAATTCAGATTTACAATACTTGCCCACTTTAAAGACTCGTGAGTTTGCAATGATATTTTAAATTAAATCCTTAAAAATCTCTCTAAAAGGAGTTGGTATTTGTTTTTAAGTCAGTCATGTATAAATGGAGCTTTTTTTTTTCTTCCAACCATGTAACAAATATAACTTTTTAAAATACACTGATCCTTCAGTAAAATAATTCCTCTTTGGTAGGTAATGGTATATTGTGTTCAGCACTTTACTGCCAAGTATGTGGTAAAATCCACCAGGTATTTGTTTTAAAATCACACACAATGTATTTTAGGTTTTTTGTGGAGGCATTGTGATGTATTATAGTAGAAGGTGCAGTCCCTGGTGTCTATAAGCCTGAGTTTTCTCACCTGTGAATAGGAATGATCACACATGTTTGGGAGGTTTGTGTGCATGGCATCCTGGCCATAGAGGATGCACTTAAATATCTTTCCCCTGTTCAGCTGTGTCTGGAATCCAAGCATAGGTGAGATAGTAAATTTAGTATTTAATTATTGAAGTACAATGTAGAGAGAAATGGAGAGCACAGTCCTGATCATTTTGTTTATGTGGTCTCAAAGAACTTTAGGGAGAAATTTGTGACTGCAGTATTGTTCTCAGTTCTTGATACCCCTTTGCCTTGACCTCAAATTTTTTCTCCTTTAGGCAGTGGAACTCTGCTAATATTGGATCAAAATGAATCTGGGCTTAGACTTTTTAGAAGGTAAGATGGTTCTATTAAAATTATATATATTCTCTGTTGCTTTTGGTTTTGAATCTTTGTGATCAGTAAGATGTTTTAATTTGCAATATAAAAGAGCCTTCGGGATTTGCATAGTATAGAACTGATTTTTGCCATTAGCTTGTGATTATGTCACTTTTCTTCTAAGTCTCTTGTGGTTCAGTATTCACTTATAAATGATAAAACTTAAACATACAAAAATGTGAGCTAGTTGGTATCCCGTTTGACGTTCTTATCTTTGCTGTCTTTTTTTTTTAAATTAATTAATTTATTTGGCTGCATCGAGTCTTAGTTGTGGCACACAGGATATTTGTTGTGTCACGCGGAATCTCTTGTTGTGGTGTGTGGCCTTAGTTGCCCAGGGCGTGTGGGATCTTAGTTCCCAGACCTGCGTCCTCTGCATTGCAAGGTGGATTCTTAACCGCTGGACCACCAGGAAAGTCACCTTTGTGTCTCAGTGTAAGTTAGCTTTACTCATTCAGGAACTAATTATTACCTCTTCCTCATTCTTCATGCTGTACTTTTCTTATCTCTATGACTGTTAGATTCATTAATACCTCCATCAGAGTTAGTCAAGGGTGGGGAAAGGAAAGGAAATTTCCTCAGAAGATAACTACCTGCTGGTACCTCAGGTGAAAGATTTATGGGAAACACTGAAATTATTGATCTAAATTGATATTTTCGAGTGCTTGCTGATCCCTCCTTTGAATCACAGGAAACAGCAAGCACCCAAGTGTGGCAGCATGTTCTCATGTAAATGGTGCCATATTTCTAGTTGGAAGCCCTGATGTTAAGTTGCTGTGCAGTTCTCGGGCCTCATGACCGGGCTGTTCTTTTAAGGTTCTCTGCACTTGTTTCCAGTACTCTTGCCTGGAAAATCCCATGGACGGAGGAGCCTGGTAGGCTACAGTCCATGGGGTCGCTAAGAGTCGGACACGACTGAGCAACTTCACTTTCACTTTTCCCTTTCTTGCACTGGAGAAGGAAATGGCAACCCACTCCAGTATTCTTGCCTGGAGAATCCCAGGGATGGCGGAGCCTGGTGGGCTGCCGTCTATGGGGTCACACAGAGTCGGACAAGACTGAAGCGACTTAGCAGCAGCAGCAGCAGCACTTGTTTCTGCATCTGTCAAGTGCCTACTCTACGAATCTCCCATATTTGTGAAGATATTGTGAGATACTGTGTTAAAATATGTGATAAACTGAAAAAAAAAAAAAGATTGTTATTGTATGTTCAGCTGCCTATGTAACTAGATTTTTTGGTTTTAATTTTCCTGGTGTAGCTTTGACTGGAATGATGGTTTGTTTGATGTGACCTGGAGTGAGAACAATGAGCATGTGCTGGTCACCTGTAGTGGCGATGGCTCCTTACAGCTCTGGGATGCCGCCAGGGCCACAGGGCCACTGCAGGTCTACAAGGAGCACACTCAGGAGGTAGGAAGGAGGTCTTTTTGGGCTGATTATTTCTCTTTGGTTGAAATCCATTTGGGGGTGGACACATGGGGAAATGTCTTCAGGGGACAAGAAGTTTAAGTTTTAGTGTTTCTTGTACATGTTAGATGTCACTTGTTATTTGATTATCTAAACATCAAGTACCTCTTGGCCTAAGGAGCTGGGAAAGAAGAAAAGGTCAGGCTTCTCACTGGTCAGTAAAAACGCCTCTGGTAGGAAGTATACTGTGGCACTGTTTCCTCCAGAGGCCTATTACTTTCTTTAGGCTTTAGAAAGGCTATGCCTCCATACAGTGCCTTAAGATAGAGGCAGGCGGACTTTTCACCCAGATATTGTAAGATTGCCTTTAGGGCTTCGCCAAGAATTTTCAGAATATATTTAAGCAAGAGCATGAAATCCTGAATATAAGGCAGAACTTACCAAATAAGTTTAAAAACTAAATTTCGTTCATGTACTAGATATTGTCTGTGTGTATGGGTAGCATAGAAAATAGTTTGTCCTTCAGTCAGATTAAAATGCATATATACTTTTACTGAACATGATAGTAAAAATTTTATCCTTGGGTATGCTTTAAAAATTTTTTCAGTAAATCCTTCAAATGAACACTTGCAAATTTACTTTCAAATTTGTGTCCACCACATTTCCTGGCTTCAGTAAATGCTTGTTAGATGCAAGAGTGTTAGTTTTTTGTAATAACAGAGTAGTGATGTGAAGATTCTAAACATCATTTTTATAGCTCTAGCTATTAAAAATCATAATTTCTGAGACTGTAATGAAAATAATAGAAAATTTCAGTTCTTCCATTTTATTGTGAAGGAGGATCTTTGAGTAGATGTAGTTATGAATGATTGTATTGTTATAGAACCACTGAACACTAAGACAGCTTTGATAAAGGAGGAACTTTAGTTTTAGGATGTTCAGTGCAAGAATCCTCACAAAGTAGCGTGTCCAGAATTCACTCGTTTTTGTGGTACCTTCATAATTTTTACCATTTGCATGCATTACTTATAGTTAACTGAATGTTTTTTATTTCTTTTTTAAAATTATTTTTCCTCTCAAGTTTTTCTTTAATCTTTGGGCCTTGTATTGCTTATCTATATAAATTCTACAGTTGTAACTAACAAATCAAAAACAAATATATCCAGTTATGTTAAATTGGAGATACTGATTTAATGTTTTCCTTTAAATGAACTTTACATTGTTATTTCACTTATCCTAAAGCAGCATATATTTGTGAAACCATGGAACTGATGGCTAATTTAGTATGAACATTTATTTAATGTATGGTAAAATAAATACATA
The DNA here is from genome assembly GCF_054371585.1 of Giraffa tippelskirchi. Classification (NCBI taxonomy): domain Eukaryota; kingdom Metazoa; phylum Chordata; class Mammalia; order Artiodactyla; family Giraffidae; genus Giraffa; species Giraffa tippelskirchi. The sequence goes on from NC_137283.1 coordinate 138,801,864, forward strand.
ATAAGATTAAATGTAGGTACCAGTTAAAATCATGTCTTGTACAAACAATGATGTGTGTGTATTGCTACAACTCTGAAAAATGCTGTTCTAGAATGCTCTTTGTGATTGCAACTCCATCTTTACTTCATCTCAGTGAAAGTGAATTTCATTCTATCATATGATAACTTATTTGGCTTTGTTTTTTAAGATTTACTTGTTTATTTTTTGGCTGTGGTGGCTGCACACAGGCTTTCTCTAGTTGCAGCAGGCAGGGGTTACTCTTCTTTGCAATGTACGAGCTTCTTATTGCAGTGACTTCTCTTATTGCAGGGCACGGGCTCTAGGCACATGGACTTCAGTAGCTGCAGTGCATGGGCTCAGTAGTTGTAGCCAACAGGCTTAGTTGCTCTGTGGCTTGCGGGATCTTCCCCAACCAGGGATCGAACTTGTGTTGCCTGCGTTGCAAGTCAGATTCTTAACCTCTGAACCACCAGGGAAGCCCTTATTTGGCTTTTTGATTGCTCTATTGGTTAGACAGTTGCTTTCTTAAACCAAATCTATCTTCAGTGTCAACCAACTATTGCTTCTAATGCCTTTCTCTGACATGATGAAACCAAGTCCTGTCCCCTCCTTCCAAGGACAACCCTTGGAAGTAGCCATCTTGCCCTCTCTAAGTCTTCTCTCTTCCAGACTTCCATTTGTATTAATAATTCCTTTGACCTGTCCTCAGGTCATACAGTCTCTTTATCTTTCACCCTCCTGGTAAACTCCTTTGGGTAATCTGTTTTACAATGTTGCTTTTAACGTTGTAAACTTAATTTATTCCAGAAATATGATTATTAGTGTTGAACTTTTTATGACTTTGCCACCATGATCTTAAGCCTCTAGTTCTAATAATATTACTTAACATGGTTGTAATATTTTCCTGAGCCAAGTTGTAGTGCTAGGTTACTTTTACTCTACTTGTAAAAAGTACCTTGATCTTTGTTATTTGAGTTACTGTTAAACTAGTAGTTTACTAGTTTTTTTCTATAATTATATAACTGATTTTTTGAACTAGAGACATGTTATTACTTGTTTTTTCAGACATTTATTCTAGGTTGTCCTTCTTCATTTTCTTTTCAAATGCAATTTTTGATAAACATCTGTATCAGATGCCTTGGCTGTTAGAATAAGAGAAAACCTGAGTAAAAGTGCATTCAACAATCAGAGTTTATTATTTCACATAACCAGGCATATAGAGGTGGTATGGGTCCAGGTTTGGTTAATTTAGGCTGGACAGTGTCATCAAATACCCAGGTTTCTCCCACCTTTCCAATCTGCTCTCCTCAGTGGATTTCTTTTCTTCTTACACTCCCTATGGTTCCAGTTATTAAGTTGCTGCAAACTTTATTGTGGTTTCAGACCATGAATTTTACATCATTATAACTAGACTCTTAAAAAAAAATCTTTATTATCAAAATAAGAAGCATTACAATCAACACATTTTTGCTGTGAGAAATAACTTTATTCCTGCAATGTGAAAATCCATGCTTTGGTGGGATGTAATGAACTCTTGGAAAGCATTTTCTGCCTCCTGCTGGTTGTGGAAGTATTTTCCCTGCAAAAAGTTGTTAGGATGCTTGAAGAAGTGGGAGTCGGTTAGTCAGAGGTCTGGTGAATATGGTGGGTGAGGTAAAACTTCATAGCCCAATTTGTTCAACTTTTGAAGCATCGGTTGTGCAATGTGCAGTTGGGCGTTGTCATAGAGAAGAATTGGGCTCTTGCTGTTGACTAACACCAGTGGCAGGTGTTGCAGTTTTTGGCAGGTCTCACCTTGCTGAGCATACTTCTCAGATGTAATGGAATTCAGAAATCTGTAGTGCATCAGACCAACAGCAGACCACCAAGCAGAGACCATGACCTTTTTTGGTGCAAGTTTGGCTTTGGGAAGCGCTTTGGAGCTTCTCAGTCCAGCCACTGAGCTGGTCAAGGCTCATTGTCATATAGAATCTACTTTTTGTTGCACATCACAATCCGATCAAGAAATGGTTTATTGTTGTTGCATAGAATAAGAGAAGGTGACACTTCAAAAGACAGTATTTTTGACTTGGGGTCAGTCAGCTCATGAGGCACCAACTTACTGAGTTTTTTCACCTTTCCAATTTGCTTCAAATGCTGAACGACCATGGTCGACATTGAGTTCTTTGGCAGCTTCTTGTTTAGTTGTAAGAGGATCAGCTTCAGTGATGGCTCTCAATTGGTGGTTGTCAACTTCTGATGGCTGGGCCATTATACTCCTCATCTTCAAGGCTCTTGTCTCTTTTGCAAAACTTCCTGAACCACCACTGCATTGTCCATTTGTTAGCAGTTCCTGGGCCAAATGTGTTGTTGGTATAGCAGGTTGTCTCTGCTGCTTTATGACCCATTTTGAACTTAAATAAGAAAATCACTTGACTTTGCTTTTTGTCTAACATCATTTCCATGGTCTAAAATAGATATAAACAGCAAGTAATAAGTCATTAGCAAAAAAACATAAAGCAAGAAATGTTCATTTAAATGATGTATAACATATAAGTATGTTATACATGGAATGGATTTCAATGTCAAATGGCACATTTCGACAGTGCAAAAAGCTCAGTTACTTTTGCACCAGCCTAGTATCATCTCACCATATGCCCCGTCTCAACTTTGTCACTTCTGAGGGAAACAAGCCACCACTTGTGTGCTTAAGTTCACCCCTGGGACGAGCGAAGAAGGGACAGCTGCTGCTGCTAAGTCGCTTCAGTCGTGTCCGACTCTGTGCGACCCCATAGACAGCAGCCCACCAGGCTCCCCCGTCCCTGGGATTCTCCAGGCAAGAACACTGAAGTGGGTGGCCATTTCCTTCTCCAATGCATGAAAGTGAAAAGTGAAAGTGAAGTCGCACAGTCAATGTCCGACTCTTCGTGACCCCATGGACTGTAGCATACCAGGCTCCTCCATCCATGGGATTTTCCAGGCAAGAGTACTGGAGTGGGTTACCATTGCCTTCTCCGGGAAGGGACAGAGCTTTCCCTAAAGGACAGAGCTGTGATTCAGTGAGCAAGGAGAAAGGGAGATTGGTGGTTGGGAAGGTACCCATCAGCAGATGCTGCAATATTACTTCTTGTCTTTCTCATGATGGTTAGTGAAAGTCAAACCACACCAAGCAGGATGATGAGTGGAGGACTGTCAGGCCCTCAGAAAGGTTGTCCTCCATGAGATTAAGAGAATTTGTCGTGATCACCCTAAAAGCTCAGTATTAAAATACCAAGTATCTGGCATTTTTCATTAGAGAGAAATACAGCATTTATTTAGTTTGTCTCTTACACTAAGTATGCAGAAACACTTAAAAGGACTGATTTAAAATCAAACAGTTTTGAGGAGCCACTAAATATTCATGGAATATTCAACAAATAGTGTTGAATAAATTAAATTCAGCCATTAGTTTTCTGATAGTCAGATGAATAGTCACTGAAGCAAAAAGGAGACATCCAAGACCTAGATGTATTTTAGGCCTAAAGGAATGAAGGTGAAATGAAAAGAAAGAAAAACATGGACATTTTCCCTTTGCATGGCTTCTAAACTTAGCATCAAATCATGAATTGATTTTTCTCTGTATTTTTTAACTGTAGAGGCCATTATGTCTTTTGAGCCCTGCAGAATGCCTGTAGCTTAGCCTTCTGTTGAATATATAATTGGAATGGAAGAATGAGAAAATTTTAAAAGATTCAGCAAGAAGGAGAGAAAAGAGTGAATTGAGACTTTTGTTTCTGACTTCATGGCTTATAGCATAATGCTGTTGAGAGTGAGTTAAAAGTGACTTTAACGATGACAGATTCAGCTTAATACTTCAACATCTGATTCTTAGTGTGCTTATTACAGTTTTTTAAAATAGTTAAAGTTTGTCTTCATTGTCAAATAGTGAGGTATCAGTTTGCTGAAAAACTTTAATTAAGAGATGTTTGATCCATTTAAAGTCTTTGATCATGAATTGATAAATAAAGAATCAAGGCATTTATCCTGCTTCTCCTGCATGAATTTCTTTGTGGGGTAATCAAATAGTTGGTGTGGAAAATTTCTTGTAATAGAATCTTCCTAATACAGTAGGAAGCTAAAAAAAAGAGACTGAACTGAATGGAATCAAGCCTCTAGATCTAAATTCCAATTTAAATAAAATAAGGGTAGAGGAAAAAGTTGAATACTACCATGAGGAAACAATTAAGTCAAGTTCAGAATGTAGAACATTCCATAGGACCAATAACTTTGTTTCTTCAACAAATAAATGTCATTGGTGGGGTAAAGTGGCAGGAGAACCAAGGTGGGGAGGGAATTTTCTTAGATTAGAGAAGATTTAAGAGACATACAACTGAGTATAAAATATGAACTTTGTTTGGATCCTCGTTCAGGTCCATGTGTGAATGCTCCATTGTAACCGACTCTTTGCGATCCCATGGACTGTAGCCCACCCTCCATCCATGGGATTTTCTAGGCAAGAATACTGGAGTGGGTTGCCGTTTCCTCCTCCAGGGAATCTTCCTGACCCAGGGATCTAATCCACATCTGTTGCATCTCCTGCATTGGAGGCGGGGTTTTTTTTGTTTGTTTGTTTTTTACCAACTGCGCCACCTAGTAAACCAACTAGAAAAGATGTTTTTTGATGCAGTTAGGGAAATTAGGAATATGAACTAAGTATTAGATGATGTTAAGGAACTGTTGTTAATCTAAGGTGCGAAAATGGCCTTGTGCTCATGTAAAAGGTGAAAACATTCTTACTCCTGAAGTATTTGTGAATGAAATAGTCTGATGTTAAAATACTCCAACAGTCGTTTAGTCAGTAACAGAACAGATGAAATAGGATGGGTAAAATGTTGATAATTACAGAAGGTGTGTGATGGATACCTGAGGATTTGTTATGCTGTTTTCTCTACTCTTATGTGCATTTTAAAATATCTACAATGGAAAATACTTTTTAATTCGTTTCATATTAAAAAAATGTAGCCCTTTCTAATCGCTCAGTAATTAAAAGTCAGTGTCCCTTTCCTTTGTATTGATACAGATAAGTATGAACATTCTGGATACAGTTTTTATTTGATGATTTTTAATTAAATAGACCAACTTGAAAAAGGGCAGTACTGTATGGTAGATTAAAAATGAGCTCTATGGGAATTGGATTCAGTAATAGAATTTGTCCTCCTCAAACTGTGGTTTTAATGAGATTCAGATTTCATAAAGCCCCACAAAGTATTGTTCAGTGTTTTTTTTTTTCCTTTTTGCAATTTCCCAATTAATTTTCTTCACCACTACCAAGAGTAATTTCATAAGATAGGCCTTCAGAGGATCCTGCTTTTAAAGCATAGCTGCATATCACTCTTCTTTTTATATTTAGCTTAACCATTTGCCATGTCTGCTCTTGGAATGGGAGTGGAGCAGGGAATTGGGACTGGGGAAAGGATAGACGGGTAGACTAATGTGAGATGTGCTTTTCATCCAGATTGTTTCTGTTCCTCATTCAGTCCAAAAACTTTGATTAACTCTCGGTCTGCAAGGAACTGTATAAGACCTAACAGGGAAGATGAACAAGTCAGGCAAGGTCCTTGCCCTCTCTGGGAAAGAGGCTTAAGATGCTGGGTATCTAATTTGGAACGTAATACCTGCTGTGAATGTACTGAGTGCTATGAGAGGGGAGGATCTGGTCTGGGGGAAGGGATGGGGAGGATATCCTTGAGTCTGAGGAGACAGTAGGAATAAACTATTCAGGTGGAGATGTCAGAGGACAGGGTTCAAGGCAAAGGAAGGTGCATGCTTGCAAGGGAAGGGCTGAGCCTGTGTGCCTGGAGCAGTTAGCATTTTGGCTGTTATGCTAAGATCAGTGGAAGAATACTGAAGATTTAAAAATTTTCCTATGATACATTTCGTGCATATAAAATATATGTGAGTTGTAAAAATATATAGTTAGCTCTTACATATTCATCATTTAGGTAATGAATTCATTTATTCATTTATTATTTCATTTAGAAATAAAACATTACCTGTACCATTGGAGCCCCTGGTTACTGCTTCTGTCCTTCCTCTAGCTTCTTTTTTCTGAGTCAGTCCTTCATCCTCCTTTTTTCCCAAGAGCAACCATTATCCTGAATTTTCTATTTATATCTTCTTTATTTTTCCTTTTAGTTTTATGCATATACATGCACTCCTAATTCATGCATAGTTTTGCATGATTTTGACCTTTGGCTAAAAAGCAACAGCATGAATGAATCTCATTGTTGAGTGAAGATGGTAAGTTGTAGGAGCCATGTAGTACCCATGTGGAAACCAAGTGGGCAGCAGAGGATGAGATGGTTAGATAGCATCACCAACTCAATGGACATGAATTTGAGCAAACGCTGGGAGATAGTGGAGGTCAGAGGAGCCTGGCATGCTGCAGCCCGTGGGGTCACAGAGTCAGATACCACCTCCCAACTGACCAACAGCAAATGGGTAATGGATTGGAGGTGAACAAGAATGGAGGAGGGAGCAGTTAGAAGCATCCTGTAATGTAAGTGGTAGCTTACAGTTGATAGTTGTACCCTCTTCAGAGAAATTATATACAAACTCATAACCGTGGCCCTTTGGAGTCTTGTCCCTCTGAACTGTTTGACTTTGCTGGTCTTAAGGTGTGATGAGCTTGTTTCCTGCTTCAGGCTTGCTCTTTGCTGTGGAAACCTTTCCTCTCAAATCTGCAGGGTTCTCTCTTACTGCATTCAGGTCTCTGTTCAGAGACATCTTCACTGACCACTTTACTGAGCAGTGACCTGCCCCTCCCACCCTTGTTATTATTTTCTAGTCTTCTTACTCTGCATTATTTTTCTGAATAGTTTGATAGTTTTTTTTTAATCGCAACCTGAAATTATATACTTATAGCGCATCTTCCCTTGCTAAAGTATAAGATACATGAAGGCTGGTACTTTATCTGTCTTGCCTAACACTATACTCTTCGCCCCTTGTGCATAGTATGTGCCTAGTAAACATTTATTGAATAGATTTGACTTGAGATTGGGATAATGGGAGCCAGTCATTCCTTTTTGGCTGTCTCCCAAACATCTCTCTCGCTGTACATCTTTTTCAGGGCTTGAGGTTAATGCCCAAACCCTGTCCTTCCTAGACATTTCCACTTGACTATCAGGCTGTCACCTCAAACTCACCATGTCTAAAATTACACATTATCACTCTTCCTCCAGTCTTCCAGTGTTGTTAATGCCACCATCGCTGATAGTCCCCAGGCACAAAGCCTTGGTGCTATCCTGTAGCGTTCGCTAGTTCCCATCCCTAGGGAGCTTTATGTCCCCATTCATGTCTTTGAGGGAGTTTCTGGTCACTGTTTTCACCTCTGCCTTCTGCTATTGACATTTTAGCCAGCCTTCAGGGCCTCGCTAAGATTCTTCTCTTCTGGGCATCAAGCTGAATTTTCCATCCCACCAGCTTTTGTATTCATGGTCTATAGTTTTTGTGTTTTAAACACAGTATCCTGGCTTACACTGTTATGTTTCCATGTCCTAGTATTTTAAACACAGTAAGGCAAACAAAAAGTATTTATCGATTGAGTCGCCTTTATCTCCTTCCTTTTTATCCCGTTTTAAACCTCACCACGTGTGTTCTATGCTCAGCCTCGTTGTCCTAGACCTTGATGCTTGTCACTTTGTCCTGTGTCGCATAGAAGAGCTGGCAGCACTGGCAGCAGCATAGTTTTCTTTTGTTATCATTGGGGCTGGATTTTCTCTGAGCCCATGGAGGCTCTTGAAGATTTAAAAATGAGAAGTCACAAGGTTTCAAGTCCTGTGTCACGTTGAAAACGTGTAGAGGCAGAGGAGCCTGAGCTAATGACACTAGCGGTAGCTCTTTATAATTACTTAGCAACGATGGAGGTTGTGGAGATAAATTTGTTTTTTTAAATCATTATATTGCAATGAGCATAGACTCTTTAGGTCTCAAGATCTTCTCTGATTGCCTCCAAGCTTGTCTTTTTCCATCCGTAACTGACAGACGACTGCAGCACCTCTTTGGATTTTGCTGACCCCATTGTGTACTTTATGAGCTACTCTGTTGCTGGGTTGTGATTTCTATAGTGTTCCAACTGCTCTTCTCTCTTTTGTAAGAATACTGGCTGCAGCTGGGCCAGAACTAGAGTGGTGAAGTACTTACCTTGGGTATATAATTTAAGTGAAGTGAAAGTGAAGTCGCTCAGTCGCATTGACTCTTTGTGACCCCATGGACTGTAGCCTACCAGGCTCCTCCGTCCATGGGATTTTCCAGGCAAGAGTACTGGGTAGGTTGCTGTTTCCTTCTCCAGGAGATCTTCCTGACCCAGGGATTGAACCCAGGTCTCCTGCATTGTAGGCAGATGCTTTACTGTCTGAGCTACCCAGAAAAACTTCCCAGGTGGCACTACTGCTAAAGAATTCGCCTGCCGATGCGGGAGTCACAAGAGACATGGGTTTGATCCCTGGTCAGAAAGATCACCTGGAGGAGGAAATGGCAACCCACTCCAGTATTTTTGCCTGGAAAATTCCACGGACAGAGGAACCTGGCAGGCTACAGTCCATAGGGTTGCAAAGAGTCTGACAGGACTGAGCGACTGTACACAAAAAGCTCAGTAGTCAAGATAAATAATCTCTTGTGTACTTGCTAAGTCGCTTCAGTAGTGTGTCAGACTCTTTGTGACCCCGTAGCCAGTCAGACTTCTCTGTCCATGGGATTCTATAGGCAAGAATACTGGAGTGGGTTGCCATTTCCTCCTCCAGTGGATCTTTCTGACCCAGGGATTGAACCTGTGTGCCCTGAGTCTTTTATATCTCCTGGATCGGCAGGCGTGTTCTTTACCACTAATGTCACCTGGGAAGCCCTAACCAATCTCTTAATGCAGTATTTTTAAAATAAAAATTAATGTAAATCTACAATAAGCAAAATAGCAAAGTTTTAAGTAAAGGCAGAATCAGTGTTACCAATTTTTTTGGTTTTAAACTCAGGTTCCAATATGGCTAAGCATAGCATTAGGCAGCAGAGAACGGGGAACCCATACTTTAGCTGCCACAAACCCCAGACAGTCATACTTCCTACATAAATATGGTAGAGTTTTTAGATTCAAAATAAACCTGCTGGCTGTTCACACTTAATGGCATATTCTTGGGTCTGGGGCAGGACTGCTTTTGTGAAGTTTAATTATGCACATAATTTAGTTGAACTTAGCTTCCAATAGTGATCTGTATATGACCTGTTGTATCCGATAACAGGATTAAAACTGTTTCCATAAGTTTTCAGATAATTCACTTGAAGTGGTTTACTGAGAGCAGCATTAGATAACTGAAGCTGTTTACCAAGAGATCTGAAAGGAAAACCTTGTTCCTATATGCTTTTATCAAGAAAGACTAAAAAAGGGATATTAATTGAATTTGAATACTTTCTGATAAACATTGACCTGGCATGCTTTTTTAGATGACTGACTTTCTAATCTTCTCTGATGTTTCTTCAGGGTGCTGCAGACAGTGATTTATTGGGAGGTTTAAACATACATATGTATAATTTGTTTTAGTGAAGAAGGTTTTGGAAATACTCTGTAGGATTCTCAACTCTGTAGAATGCAGTCTTATCTGTTAGGGGTAAGTCTAGGGGAATGGACATGATGACCTTTCTCTGACACCATGTGGGGATTTGTAGAACTTTGATGTTTTAACCAAGTGAATTAGTTGTTTAACTGACTATTCTGTTATAAACAGATAATATGTAACGTTGAACTTGATGCTTTTTCCCTTTTTTTATTAAATCAATTAATTTATTTTAATTGGAGGATAATTACAATACTGTGATGGTTTCTGCTATACATCAAGATGAATTGGCCACAGGTATACATGTGTCTCCCCCGTCCCAGCTCTTTCGCTTTATAAATGACACTTTTAAATGTTTTAGGTGTACAGTGTTGATTGGAGCCAAACCAGAGGTGAACAGCTTGTGGTGTCTGGCTCATGGGATCAAACTGTCAAACTGGTATGTCAGCATTACTGTATTTAAAACCAGATATTCCCTTCCCCAGAGTGTCCACTGAAGTTTTTTATTTTCTAGGACATACTTCTCTTGCTTTTCAGTTGGACAGCTAATTTTCTTTTCAAAAAACATTATACTAAAGCATTTATTAGAATTTAAAATTTTCTAATCTTTGAGCTATAAACTAATAATTAGCTCAGCATTGATTATTTTGGCCTCTTAAATACTATATTGCTTTATATAAAAATATACTTTACATAAATCCTTGAGATACATGTGTATATTGTATGTGTATATACATATTAATATATATATGGTATATCATATATAGTATATATAAAGCATAAATTTTAATTTACTTCTGTTAAGTAATTGATCTGTTCCTTTATTTGTAGTGGGATCCAACTGTTGGAAAGTCTCTGTGCACTTTTAGAGGCCATGAAAGTGTCATTTATAGCACGATCTGGTCTCCCCACATCCCTGGCTGCTTTGCTTCATCCTCAGGTAAATAAATACATTTACCAAAAACCTTGTTTGTGGTGAATGGTGGCCTCACTTTCCCCAGAAGGTGGCACTGTGTACCTTAGGTTTGGAGAAGGAAGCATTCCTACTCGAACTCTTGAGACTGTTTCATTCGTTCTCAGTCTCTAGACAAGAATTAGCCAAGCCTGCTTCTGACCTTTTGCCTTAACATGTACTCTTTGGGTGAGGTGAGAGGTAAGGGACAAAGTGAGGACTTTGACATCTGATTTGACTGAATTTGGAAACTCTCTTCAGTGGTCGATTGTGGCACCTCAGGGTGATGTGATGACTTTTCTCATCAGTAAAATGGGGCTAAGAATGTCTGACTTGTGGAGTTGTTATCAGGATGAAATAAGGAAACACACAAAATGTCTCACACATAGTTAATCTCCTTTGGTTGATATTTACCCCCCTTCTAGGGATATTCTCTTTAATTGATTGCCGCTAAGCCATAGCAAGACTATATTTGGTATGATCATTTTTCCTGTTTGCTTTTAATTTATGTCTTCAATTTTAAGATAAAGTAGATACATACATTTATATATCTATATCTTTTTATGGAGAGAAGTAATTTTATAGAAGTTTAAGGATTAGACTTTGTACTGTTTGCATGAGGGTTTACAAATTTGGTTCTTTCAGTTCAGTTCAGTTCAGTCGCTCAGTCGTGTCCAACTCTTTGCGACCCCATGAATCGCAGCACGCCAGGCCTCCCTGTCCATCAACAACTCCTGGAGTTTACCCAAACCCATGTCCATCGAGTCGGTGATGCCATCCAACCATCTCATTCTCTGTCGTCCCCTCCTCCTCCTGCCCCCAATCCTTCCCAGCATTAGGATCTTTTCCAATGAGTCAGCTCTTCGCATGAGGTGGCCAAAGTATTGGAGTTTCAGCTTCAACATCAGTCCTTCCAATGAACACCCAGGACTGATCTCCTTTAGGATGGACTGGTTGGATCTCCTTGCAGTCCGAGGGACTCTTAAGAGTCTTCTCCAACACCACAGTTCAAAAGCATCAATTCTTCGCCTCTCAGCTTTCTTCACAGTCCAACTCTCACATCCATACATGACCACTGGAAAAACCATAGCCTTGACTAGACGGACCTTTGTTGGGAAGTAATGTCTCTGCTTTTTAATATGCTATCTAGGTTGGTCATAACCTTCCTTCCAAAGAGTAAGCGTCTTTTAATTTCATGGCTGCAATCACCATCAGCAGTGATTTTGGAGCCCAAAAAAATAAAGTCTGACATTGTTTCCACTGTTTCCCCATCTATTTCCCATGAAGTGATGGAACCAGATGCCATGATCTTAGTTGTCTGAATGTTGAGCTTTAAGCCAACTTTTTCACTCTCCTCTTTCACTTTCATCAAGAGGCTCTTTAGTTCTTCTTCACTTTCTGCCATAAGGGTGGTGTCATCTGCATATCTGAGGTTATTGATATTTCTCCTGACAATCTTGATTCCAGCTTGTGTTTCTTCCAGCCCAGCGTTTCTCATGATGTACTCTGCATATAAGTTAAATAAGCAGGGTGACAATATACAGCCTTGATGTACTCCTTTTCCTATTTCGAACCACTCTGTTGTTCCATGTCCAGTTCTAACTGTTGCTTCCTGGCCTGCATACAGGTTTCTCAAGAGACAGGTCAGATGGTCTGGTATTCCCATGTCTTTCAGAATTTTCCACAGTTTATTGTCATCCACACAGTCAAAGGCTTTGGCAAAGTCAATAAAGCAGAAATACATGTTTTTCTGGAACTCTCTTGCTTTTTTGATGATCCAGTGGATGTTGGCAATTTGGTCTCTGGTTCTTCTGCCTTTTCTAAAACCAGCTTGAACATCTGGAAGTTCACGGTTCACGTATTGCTGAAGCCTGGCTTGGAGAATTTTGAGCATTACTTTACTAGCGTGTGAGATGAGTGTAATTGTGCGGTAGTTTGAGCATTCTTTGGCATTGCCTTTCTTTGAGATTGGAATGAAAACTGACCTTTTCCAGTCCTGTGGCCACTGCTGAGTTTTCCAAATTTGCTGGCATATCGAGTGCAGCACTTTCACAGCATCATCTTTCAGGATTTGAAATAGCTCGACTGGAATTCCATCACCTCCACTAGCTTTGTTCGTAGTGATGCTCTCTAAGGCTCATTTGACTTCACATTCCAGGATGTCTGGCTCTAGGTGAGTGATCACACTATCGTGATTATCTGGGTCGTGAAGATCTTTTTTGTATAGTTCTTCTGTGTATTCTTGCCACCTCTTCTTAATATCTTCTGCTTCTGTTAGGTCCATACTGTTTCTGTCCTTTATCGAGCCCATCTTTGCATGAAATGTTCCCTTGGTATCTCTAATTTTCTTGAAGAGATCTCTAGTCTTTCCCATTCTGTTGTTTTCCTCTATTTCTTTGCATTGATCTCTGAGGAAGGCTTTCTTATCTCTCCTTGGTATTCTTTGGAACTCTGCATTCAGATGGGAATATCTTTCCTTATCTCCTTTGCTTTTTGCTTCTCTTCTTTTCTCAGCTATTTGTAAGGCCTCCTCAGACAGCCATTTTGCTTTTTTGCATTTCTTTTCCATGGGGATGGTCTTGATCCCTGTCTCCTGTACAATGTCACGAACCTCTGTCCATAGTTCATCAGGCACTCTTGTCTATCGGATCTAGTCCCTTAAATCGATTTGTCACTTCCACTGTATAATCATAAGGGATTTGATTTAGGTCATACCTGAATGGACTAGTGGTTTTCCCTGCTTTCTTCAATTTAAGTCTGAATTTGGCAATAAGGAGTTCATGATCTGAGCCACAGTCTGCTCCCGGTCTTGTTTTTGCTGACTGTATAGAGCTTCTCCATCTTTGGCTGCAAAGAATATAGTCAGTCTGATTTCGGTGTTGACCATCTGGTGATGTCCATGCGTAGAGTCTTTTCTTGTGTTGTTGGAAGAGGGTGTTTGCTATGACCAGTGCGTTCTCTTGGCAAAACTCTCTTAGCCTTTGCCCTGCTTCGTTCTGTACTACAAGGCCAAATTTGCCTGTTACGCCAGGTGTTTCCTGACTTCCTACTTTTGCATTCCAGTCCCCTATAATGAAAAGGACATCTTTTTTGGATGTTAGTTCTAAAAGGCCTTGTAGGTCTTCATAGAACCGTTCAACTTCAGCTTCTTCAGCGTTACTGGTCGGGGCATAGACTTGGATTACTGTGATATTGAATGGTTTGCCTTGGAAACGAACAGAGATCATTCTGTCGTTTTTGAGATTTCTTCCAAGTACTGCATTTCAGAATCTTTTGTTGACCATGATGGCTACTCCATTTCTTCTAAGGGATTCCTGCCCACAGTAGTAGATCTAATGGTCATCTGAGTTAAATTCACCCATTCCAGTCCACCTTAGTTCGCTGATTCCTAGAATGTCGACGTTCACTCTTGTTATCTCCTGTTTGCCCACTTCCCATTTGCCTTGATTCATGGACCTAACATTCCAGGTTCCTATGCAATATTACTCTTTACCGCATCGGACTTTGCTTCTATCACCAGTCACTTCCATAGCGGGGTATTGTTTTTGCTTTGGCTCCATCCCATCATTCTTTCTGGAGTTATTTCTCCACTGATCTCCAGTATCATATTGGGCACCTACCGACCTGGGGAGTTCATCTTTCAGTGACCTATCTTTTTGCCTTTTCATACTGTTCATGGGTTTCTCAAGGCAAGAATACTGAAGTGGTTTGCCATTCCCTTCTCCAGTGGACCAATTCGGTCAGACCTCTCCACCGTGACCCATCCGTCTTGGGTGGCCCCACACGGCATGGCTTAGTTTCATTGAGGTAGACAAGGCTGTGGTCCCTGTGATCAGATTAGCTAGTTCTCTGTGATTATAGTTTCAGTGTGTCTGCCCTCTGATGCCCTCTCGCAACACCTACCGTCTTACTTGGGTTTTTCTTACCTTGGACGTGGGGTATCTCTTCACGGCTGCTCCAGCAAAGTGCAGCCGTTGCTCCTTACCTTGGACAAGGGGTATCTAGTCACGACAGCCCCTCCTGACCTTGAATGTGGAGTAACTCCTCTCGGCCCTCCTGTGGAGCTACCCCAGGCCGGAGGCCGGGGGCGGCAGCCGAGAGGAGCTAGCCCTCGCCCGAGACCGAGAGGAGTTTCCCCAGGTCCAAGGAGCGGTGGCTCCGTGGGCACAGGAGGGCCAAGAGGAGTTGGTTCTTTAGGCCGATTCATAAATCACGTATAATCTGAACAATATAACATACATAATTTGTAGAGAAACATCACACAGCTCGTCTGCAGTCCATTTAAAACAACACGGGCTGCCTGCCGCATGGTCGTTGACACAGCTGTCCTCATCTTCCCCCTGGCTACTCTAGAGCACCTCTCCCCTGGCTCTTTGCCTTTCTCTCACGCCCTGCAGCCCTGCCCTCTCAGCTCTTGTACTTGCATTCTTTTACCTTTTTTTTCCACCAGCCTCGCCTGTCATACTTCTGTGGTCCTGGCTTTACATGAACAAGTTCAGTGGCAGGGTCCTCCCAGAGGGTGATGGGGAGAAGAGGCTTGAGACAGCAAGAACAATTTTCCTTACTGTCTCTGGTTAGAAGGTAGAGTCATTCCCAGTGGGGAAACGGTACTTTGGAAGTCAGAGTTATATTCATGGGGTTAAGAATGGAATGTTAATTCTTAGCTATATCATAGTATCTGTGATACCATGACTTTTCATAATGTAAATTTGACAAGCACAACTATTAATGAACAAATATGGTTTAATTAATGATTAATTCATGATTAATGGTCTGTCTTAGGTAGATCATAACCAGTTTTGAATCTTTCCAAGTTGGAAATCAGTCTAGCTCCTTTTATTAGTTACTGAGCTGCTTTGGCTTAAATGGCTTTATCTTTGGTTTATCAGAATAAGGTTGCTAAGTCTGAGTAACAGTTACAATAATGTGTAACTTGTGTTAATTAATCATAAATGTTTGTGGTGATTGACAAGATATTATCAGCACTCTTTATTTCTTGTTTCTTATATAACTATCAAAAAGTAAATTTATGAAGAGAAAACAGAAATGGTATCCTTGAAAACTTCTATTTGAGCATATACATAGTAAAGAAATTCAGACAACACAGAGACATGCCAAATAAAAAGTAAGTACTCATCCCCCCTCTCCTATAGAACTGCTGTTAATAACATTTTCTTGTATTCCTCCATAAAAAGTCTGTGCCCATTCCAAAGTATATGTTCCAAAGATTAGAATTATTAATAGGGAAGGTATCTTTAAAGGCTGAATTTGCTTAGTGATGTTAGGTTTTACATGCTTATAGCTACAGAACTTTTGTTGTTGTTGAAAACTGTATTCCCAAATGTTTATTTCAGGGCAGCAACATGTTATAGATTAGACAAACCAATAACAACAGCCTTCTTGGTCTAAATGTTGTCAGTTTATTCTGATAATGAGAATTTTGATAGTGTCAAGGTAACAGTTATTTTAAGGCTTGGACCTTGAAATGGTGTGCCCCCTCAATCTTTTAAATGTTTGCCAATCTGATGAATGAAGGTAATACCTGATTGTTGTTTTGATTCGCATATTTGATTACTAGGGATAGTGAATACTTTTTGTATGTCACTTGACTACCATAGTTGTTCTTCTCTGAGTCACTTGTCCATGTCTTCGGCCCATGTTTCTACTGAGAGCTGTTCGTTGTTGTTTTTCTGTGTTGATATATGAGCTCTTTTTATATAGGAATTAGTACTCTGTATTTTATATCTGTTATAAATATTTCCCCAATTTTTTTCTGTCTTAAACTATTTATTATACTTTAGTTTTTACTCTATTAGTATCAAAGCTTTTTGGTAGTCAAAACTATCAGTTTTTTCTTGATATAGCAAGGTGTAATTAGGGACATGTTATTTAATTCAACCATGTTAGTAAGTAAATTATTTTTTTCTATAAGGCAGTTTGGGTCAGAATTTCTTTTACTTTCAACCAAAGATGTCCTGACTGGATGACCACTGTTTACATTCATTTCTAATACAGCACAGGAAGGTAATGTCTTAAGCAGACAGTCTTTTTTCCTATTAAAGCAAGTGGACATTCTGTTGATAAAAGACTTTTTATAAACTATCTGTTTACAAAGTACGGATAGTCAAGTTTTGTGATTATATTGCTCACTGTCTACACACAATTCATCTTTTTTTGATTTTCATTCTTGCACACTGAGTATTCTATATATAATATCCAGAGTCAGTATTCTGTATACCACACTACACAAAAGGCCAGTGTAATACAAAGAGTTGTGTGTATGACTCAGCCCAAATAAAGGGCTCATATATATATACAATTCTGCCTGACATTTAAGTCAACTGTATCAGTTCATGGTTTTGACACTATCAGATGGATACATTGTAGCGGGCCAGTATTAACTAAGCTGTCTCCACATCCAAGGCTCAGAATAAATCAGAAGGGATTTGATCAAAGCCTAGTACTGGACCTGTGAGCTATAACCCATGTACCTTTAAAAAAATTGAAATCAGTAAAGCCATTTTCTGCCAGCTTTTCTGATTTTGGAAACTCTTTGGAAGGTTTATTTATCAAGCATTTGACATTTTCCTGAAA
Organism: Giraffa tippelskirchi; assembly: GCF_054371585.1. NCBI lineage: Eukaryota > Metazoa > Chordata > Mammalia > Artiodactyla > Giraffidae > Giraffa > Giraffa tippelskirchi. The sequence goes on from NC_137283.1 coordinate 138,818,970, forward strand.
TACTTCTTCATGATGATTTTCCAACATTAGCTTACTTAATAAAGTTGAAAAGATTTAAAGTTTACCTCCACTCTACAAAAGGAGGGTTTGTGGCATAGTAAAAGTTGGGGTAAGCTCTAAAACTCTCACTGTGCCTTCGCCATTTCAAGAGAGACAAGAAAATTTGCTTCCCACGTTGTGTGCAATGCACTTCTTTGCCTATTTTCTTTGCTTGAATTGTTTTCATGTATTTCCTATAGGACATGTGTCTTCTTCAGCATAGCTGAGTGTCTTACACAAGCAAACACGATGGTTTTTTGATTACTATTATATAAGCTATGGAGATAACTATTGTCAAAATTTTTAAAACATATTTAAGGTTAATTTTGATTGTTGGAAGGGATATTGTCGGTGAATCATTCAGATCTTCGGTGAATGTCTGCTGCTGTCTGGGCACTGAAGATACACTGAGCATGTAGTCCCGTGGGAAAGAGGGATGCTAAGGAAAAACCCTAGGGGCAGTAACCACAAGGAGCGAGAAGCTCTTTGAGAAAGAGGTCACAGCACAGTGGTTAGGGACATGGACTCTGGAGCTGGACTTCCTGTGATCAGATTCTCCTCTCACTGCTCTTACGTGGCTTCAGTCATGCTACTTAACCTCTGTCTCTTCATTCCTCATTTAAAAAATAAGAGTGATAATAATAACCTGTGTCGTGGAGTTTTGACGAGGATTAAGTGAATTAATTCAAATACAAGCTTAAAGGCTTAGGACAGCGCCTGGCCCAGAGTAAGGGCTCTCTGAGTGGTGCCTCCTGTCATTAACATGTGTGCTCAGGATTCCTTGGGAACACAGCAAAGGATCCTTGAGCTTGAGCAGTCAGTTCTTGAGCTTGTCAAAATTGGCTGGTCAGAGCAACTTCCCTAAGGAAATAGTGCTTCAGCTGCTACCTTATGAACAAGTAGATGAGGAGATGAGAAGTGGGAAGTAAAGGGATGAATGTGGAGAGTACAGAGCATATTGGAGGAAGACTTGAATGGTCTTTGCATGCGTTATGTGCTGTAAGGATTGAGAGTCACTGCTTACCTGGGAACTAAAACTCTGGGAACCGAGTTTTAGGGTAACTTGCTCCAGATAGAATCTGAAATGTATGCTTGTATAATAACATACCTGTCCAGTGATCCTGAGACCTGGCCCACCATCATAGTCTGTTGCTGTTGGTTAGTCGCTAAGTTGAGTTTGGCTTTTTTGCGACCCCATGGACTGTAGCCCACCAGACTCTTCTGTCCATGGGGTTTTTCTGACAAGAATACTGGAGTGGATTGCCATGTCCTTCTCCAGGAGGTCTTCCTGACCCAGGGATCAAACCCACATCTCCTGCATTGGCAGGTGGATTCTTTACCCCTGAGCCACCAGGGAAGAGGAAGCTTAAAAAAACAACAGAATTCCAGCCTTCATCTTTGTCCTACTGAATCAGATACCTCTGAGAGGTATATTTTTTAATCACTCTAGCTGAGTCTAGTGATGAGCCTGATTTGGGAGACACTGTACTAGTCTGTGATGTTGCTCTGTTTAAGGTAGTCTAATGAATAGCTTATTTCTGTTGATGTAATGGGAATTTCGTGTTTATTTTTAATAGAAATATACTAATCTCTTAAGAACTCTATAGAATGGTTTCAGTGCTGAATTCAGAGAAGAAGCAGTTTCCTAAGATTGAGAACTTAGTTTTTTTCCTGAGTTTTGTCAGTTATACTTTGACTTATATTATAGTCTTTTATCCATTAATTCTCTTTGTTTTCTTGCTTACAGACAAGAGTTTGCTATGAAACATACTATAATATTTGCATAAAAATCATCTCAACTGCAAAATTCATGGTTGAGGAACACCAAGTTGTAAAATATTTGTCTTCACAAATATTAAAAATGATAAGCAGCTTATATAATTGGCCGTCAAGACGTAGTTTTATGTCTAATCCTGTGGCACACATATAGCTAATTTTATCATTCAACTGCTTATAACAGTTTATATTTTAAGATAGTATATAATAATATGGGCTTCCCTGGTGGCTCAGATGGCAAAGAATCCACCTGCAGTGCAGGAGGTCTGAATTCAGTCCCTGGGTTCGGAAGATCCCCAGGAGAAAGGAATGGCTACCCACTCCAGTATTCTTGCCTGAAGAATTCCATGGACAGAAGACCCTGGCGGGCTACAGTCCATGGGGTTGCAAGGTATCAGACACGACTGAGCAACTGACACTTTCACTTTCATGAGAATATAATATTCAAGTTTTTCCAAGAATTTGATCACCTTCAAAGTTGTAGTACTAAATTTATCATTAGCTAAGTTAAGACAAACCAAAAGGAAGGAGTACTTTGAGATTTAGATCTCCCTTAGCAGAGTTCTCTAAGGGCATTGGTTTTGTTTAGTTCATTAAAGTTTTATTCTTACATAATTCACATTTCCAAATTATATGAGATGGAAGGGAAGAATATTTGAGCTCTTTACATGAGGAGGATTAATATGAAGTAAACTTTCTTTTGAACCAAGAAAACTAAATTACTCCTATTACCAACTCCATATAATTGCATAAATCATAGCCATGCCTGAATGTGTGGAGTCCAGTAGTTTGAAAAAAACATCATTCTACTCTAAGAAAAAAGTCATCTGATAGGCATCTGGCATTTCAAATAAATTAAATTATTTGGGCCCAATATGCATCTTTTGCTGTTCATTTCACTTCCTGGTTTTAGATTCACCGTTTACACTCATTCTCCTTAGCCAGCTTCTTCTTAACGCTGCAACTTGAATTAGACATGGTAGTAGCCAGCACTTCCTGTACCATATTATGCACTTAAATTCACTGGTTCTATTGCCAGTGGCGAGTCTGCAACTGATAAGAGAAGCTGGTAATTCAGGTGGGTCTATGGCACTGCCGCAGGGCCCTGGTAAACGTCTGGCTGACAATGAAAGGCCAGTTGTCTGGAAAATGCAATTAAAAAAGCAATATAAACATAGATGTCCTGGTGTCTAAAAGAGCTGAATGAGTCATGTTACCAGTTGGCCAGAAGGTCTCTCTCCTACCTAGCAAACGAAGTGAGAAGGAAGAAGTGCTGAATGTGTGCAAGCAAAAGTGGAATTCTCAGCTCCTTCAGAGCAGTTTCTTTTTGTGCTCTTTAAGTTAACTGCCAGAGGGGACAACCTAAACCATGATCTTTAAAAAAAAAACTTTGCCTGACTGTGCTGGTGAAGAACAAGAATATTGTCCCAGAGAAATTTGATACAGGCATCCACCCAGCCTTGGTGGTTGTTATTTGTTTAATCTTTTGTTGAAGTATATAATGCACAGAACAGTGCCTAATTATAGCGTGATGAATTTTCAAAATGAACACACCTATGTACTGGGGCTTCCCAGGTGGCACTAGTGGTAAAGAATCTGCCTGCCCATGTGGGAGATTCCGGAGACCTGGGATCTCCGGACCCAGATCAAGAAACAGAATGTTCTCAGAGGCCCCTCTTAGAGTCTTTCAGTCATTACCCACCCTTGTCCATTCGAGGGTGACCTCTGAACTGCCTCCTAATAGCATCGATTAATGTTACCTGTTTTTATGTTGTCCTGTCTGGTTTCTTTTGCTCAGCATTATGTTTTGTGAGTTTCATCCATATTGTTACTAAAATTCCTAGTTACTTCTTAATCTCCTAGTTCACGTTTATTGTAATGTTTTGGCACTCTAAAGCATTCACATTCACATACACCCATAGAATGTAATTATTAGGATGAACATGAGCTCATTGAACTTTAAACAATGCTTAGTCATGGTTATATAGCAGACTTGATGGTTTCAGACCTAATGAAGTGCTAGTAACTCAGTCTTGTCTGTTTGCGACCCCATGGACTGTAGCCTGCCAGGCTCCTGTGTCCATGGGATTCTCCAGGCAGTAATACTGGAGTGGGTTGCCATGCCCTACTCCAGGGGATCTTCCTGACGCAGGAATCGAGCCCATGTCTCCTGCATCTTCTGCATTGCAGGTGGATTCGTTACCATCTGAGCCACCAAGGGAGCCCTTCTGACCTGATGGTTCAGTTCAGTTCAGTCGCTCAGTCGTGTCCAACTCTTTGTGACCCCATGGACTGCAGCACACCTGGCCTCCCTGTCCATCACTAACTCCTGGAGTTTACTCAGACTCATGTCCATTGAGTCGGTAATGCCATCCAACCATCTCATCCTCTGTCGTCCCCTTCTCCTCCTGCCTTCAATCGTTCCCAGCATCAGGGTCTTTTCAAATGAGTCAGTTCTTTGCATCAGGTGGCCAAAGTATTGGAGTTTCAGCTTCAGCATCAGTCCTTCCAATGAACATTCAGGACTGATTTCCTTTAGGATGGATTGGTTGGATCTCCTTGCAGTCCAAGAGACTCTCAAGAGTCTTCTCCAACACCACAGTTCAAAAGCATCAATTCTTCTGTGCTCAGCTTTCTTTATGGTCCAACTCTCACATCCATATATGACTACTGGAAAAACCATACCCTTGACTAGATAGACCTTTGTTGGCAAAGTAATGTCTCTGCTTTTTAATATGCTGTCTAGGTTTGTAATAGCTTTTCTTCCAAGCAGTAAGTGTCTTTATTTCATGGCTGCAGTCACCATCTGCTGTGATTTTGGAGCCCCCCAAAATAAAGTCTGACACTGTTTCCACTGTTTCTCCATCTATTTGCCTTGAAGTGATGGGACTGGATGCCATGATCTTAGTTTTCTGAATGTTGAGCTTTAAGCCCACTTTTTCACTCTCCTCTTTCACTTTCATCAAGAGGCATTTTAGTTCTTCACTTTCTGCCATAAGGGTGGTGTCATCTGCATATCTGAGGTTATTGATATTTCTCCCAGCAACCTTGATTCTAGCTTGTGCTTCATCCAGCCCAGTGTTTCTCATGATGGACTCTGCATATAAGTTAAATAAGCAGGGTGACAATATGCAGCCTTGACGTACTCCTTTTCCTATTTGGAACCAGTCTGTTGTTCCATGTCCAGTTTTAACTGTTGCTTCCTGACCTGCATACAGGTTTCTCAAGAGGCAGGTCAGGTGGTCTGGTATTCCAATCTCCTTAAAAATTTTCCACAGTTTATTGTGATCCACACAGTCAAAGGCTTTGGCATAGTCAATAAAGGAGAAGTAGATGTTTTTCTGGAACTCTCTTGCTTTTTCGATGATCCAGCAATTTGTTGGCCATTTAATCTCTGGTTCCTCTGCCTTTTCTAAAACCAGCTTGAACATCTGGAAGTTCATGGTTCACGTATTGTTGAAGCCTGGCTTGGAGAATTTTGAGCATTACTTTTCTAGCGTGTGCTCTAGCGTGTGCTGCTGCTGCTGCTATGTCACTTCAGTCGTGTCCGACTCTGTGCGACCCCATAGACGGTAGCCCACCAGGCTCCCCCATCCCTGGGATTCTCCAGGCAAGAACACTGGAGTAGCTAGCGTGTGAGATGAGTGCAATTGTGCGATAGTTTGAACATTCTTTGGCATTGCCTTTCTTTGGGATTGGAATGAAAACTGACCTTTTCCAGTCCTGTGGCCACTGCCGAGTTTTCCAAATTTGCTGGCATATTGAGTGCAGCACTTTCACAGCATCATCTTTTAGGATTTGAATTAGCATAACAGGAATTCCATCACCTCCACGAGCTTTGTTCGTAATGATGCTTCCTAAGGCCCACTAACTTCACATATCATACAAGTGGAGAAAATGTAAGGATTATACTCTGAATTACTACAAAAATGATTTATACCACCTCGCTGCGCAAAGTCAACCCTGATTAACTGTTTTAGATGCTGTTTGCCTTCAATTTTGTAAAATATGAGGAAACAACAAAACGACCAGATGAAAAATTCTGAATATATGTTGTGTTTCCATCAAAAGTAAATTACAAACAATAACTGATCATCTGAGAAAGCCAGTACAGGTTAATGTAAAAAAAAATGGTGTGATGGCAGTAATGGTCTTGATTCCATTTAGTAGTTGGGTGACCCTGCCCAAGCTGTATAATATCACTGAGACTAGTTCCTCACAATGCCTGGATGGAGGATGGTACAAAAACATTTAGTGTAATCAAGTTTCTGTAAAGCATTAGTATGGTCTCTAGCATATAGCAGATATGCTAATAAGTGGTATATAGAAACATTAAATTTTAAACATTTCCTTTAGTTACCTACATATAATTTCCTGTCATCCCAATTCTAAATTATTTGTCATTTAGCTAAGTTCAATAATTTCAGACAATTTTTATTTGATTTCTTTGCAAGTTAAGAAAGATAAGAATTAAATTGCTTGTGGTAATGAAATGTAGAGTTTAAGAATAGGGGCTTTGGAGCTTCAGAGCTTAGCTCTAGTCCAGCTCAATCATTTCGTAGCTGCTGACCTTTAGTCAAGTTACTTAATGTCTTGGATTCTCACTTTCCTTACCTACGATAAAATATCTGCCTCATACAGACCCACAGATACAGGGAACAACTCAGTGGTCACCAGCTCGGTGAGAGAAGGACAGGAGGACAATATAGGGGTAGGAGATTAAGAAGTACAAAATATCATGTATCATATCAGACATTCCAGGATGTCTGGCTTTAGGTGAGTGATCACACCATTGTGATTATCTGGGTCGTGAAGATCTTTTTTGTACAGTTCTTCTGTGTATTCTTGCCACCTCTCTTTAATATCTTCTGCTTCTGTTAGGTCCATACCATTTCTGTCCTTTATTGAGCCCATCTTTGCATGAATTGTTCCTTTAGTATCTAATTTTCTTGAAGAGATCTCTAGTCTTTCCCATTCTATTGTGTTCCTCTATTTCTTTGCACTGATAACTCAGGAAAGCTTTCTTATCTCTCCTTGCTATTCTTTGGAACTCTGCATTCAAATGGGTAACTAAAGGAAATGTTTAAAATTTAATGTTTCTATATACCACTTATTAGCATATCTGCTATATGCTAGAGACCATACTAATGCTTTACAGAAACTTGATTACACCAAATGTTTTTGTACCATCCTCCATCCAGGCATTGTGAGGAACTAGTCTCAGCGATATTATACAGCTTGGGCAGGGTCACCCAACTACTAAATGGAATCAAGACCATTACTGCCATCACACCATTTTTTTTTACATTAACCTGTACTGGCTTTCTCAGATGATCAGTTATTGTTTGTAATTTACTCTTGATGGAAACACACATATATTCAGAATTTTTCATCTGGTCGTTTTGTTGTTTCCTCATATTTTACAAAATTGAAGGCAAACAGCATCTAAAACAGTTAATCAGGGTTGACTTTGCGCAGCGAGGTGGTATAAATCATTTTTGTAGTAATTCAGAGTATAATCCTTATATTTTCTCCACTTGTTTCTTTCAAGGTGAAATCCATACCTTTGGATGGCCCTTTAAAATGTAATAAATGTAAAAGCTAAGATTTGAAATTATCCATTCTGACTTGGTAGACTTTGCACACGTTTTACAGTAAAACTGTTACCGTTTTGCTTCCTATAGAATATGCTGATATAGGGTGCTAACTACTTACAAGAAACGAGGATTTTCAGAGCCTTTTCCTTTCCTAAAGAAAAATGCATTTGGGTGTGTGCTTAGTCACTGCTCTGCTTGTGTCAGTGTGAGATTCAGATTTTCCTGCTTTGAGTAGATGTAAAAATTTAATATGGTGCCTTATTTTTTGTAGTTGTCACTTTCAGTAGTTCTTATATATTATTATAGTATAAAACAATGTGTATGTGTATATGACATACAGATGGCAATGTCCTGATAATGGAAGTGGTGTGTTTCTCCCGACTTGTTGTCATGGGTACCAAGCATCCAAGTGGTGTGATAAAGAGTGATCAAGTCTTCCTCTTTCACCAGGTGATCAGACTTTGAGAATTTGGGATGTGAAGACAACAGGAGTCAGAATTGTGGTTCCAGCACATCAGGCAGAAATTTTGAGCTGTGACTGGTGTAAATACAATGAGGTACCCTATCTGGTTCTATCCTGAGCTACTGAGCCCTTCCTAATGTTGAAATGTTCTAGATTTTATCTTTGTTTATGTGGACTTGGACAGTGTTTACGGGCCATTAAGTTAGATTCAGTCCCTTTCATTTCTAATTGATGATTGTGAGTGACCTGCATTAGCATTAATTGGATTTAAGTGCACATAAAACAGGCTGAATAAGAAACAGAAATTCTCAAAAGTTCAATAGTGCAGCCTTACTTGTTTGTTTGGAAAACTGCTTTACAATTTATGTAAGTTTTTTACTTTAATGCTCTTAACCCTGCCAATTTGTATCATCTTTTGTCTTCATTTCTTGTGCACTTTGCTGGTGAGGCTGCTGAACTATTTGTAACTTGATTTTTAATTTGACAGTCCATCGGTTTTAGGAATTTTGTGTTTCATTTTCCCTTACAAGCCTAACCAAGCTTCATGTTTCTGGAAGATAGCACTGTCCATTTGCAACTTTTTGCAACCTTCAGCTAACCATATGGACATATGAATTAGAAATAGAAATGGATTAAATATGTGTTGATATGCCATTTAAATATATTTATCTACCTGAAGTGGTCTGTTGACTGTGACAGTTAAGTATAACATATACTTTTTTCCCCCCAATTTTAGTCAATGAAAATTAAGGGAACATTGTATTGGCTGAGTTCTTTAATTAGAAAGAATGAAAAAATTAAAAGAAGATATAGAACATATTCAAAATAATGCTTGATTTTAATAACATTTTCAGTGCTGATGACTACAGTTCAAATCTCATGCATGAATTTTCCAAATAAGAAAATGAAATTGTGGACTATATGTTATAGTTTTGGGAATTCTAAAAAAGATGCTGATATACACTTGAGAGTACTTTAGAATTTTTTTTAAAAAAATCACTGAAGCTTTTTTAAAATGAGCTTATATTGAAGTCCAAAATGTTCAGACAACGGATTACTGCCCTGGTCGAATTGGAATGGAGCTGAGTGTGGACCCAGCTCTCAGCCTATTCAGCCGTGAACTCTGGGTTCACCTAGGGTTTTAGATAGGAGACTACCCACTATTTGCATAAATTCTCAGATAGAGTTAGTTATTACATTAAGACATGGTCCATGAGAGTTAGGAGCAATGATTGATTTAGAATTAGGAAAACAACATTTAATTTATACCTTTGCCCTTTCAAATATTTGTGAATTAGCAGTCTCTTGCCTTTTAACGCCTGGTAGAAACCTCAGAGGATGCTGAAGAGACAGGTGGGCTCTTTCGTCAGGTGTAATTTTTAATAACTTGTGTGCTTATTAATATCCCTAAAAGTAGATGTGAGAAGCTATAATGTTGTTTGAGACTATGCCTTTTTCTGTTGGGTACTGTGTTCCTTCATATACCTAAGGCATATTGAGTTCCTTTTCTTTCAAGTCATACTAAGTTTTGCTTTTGATGTATATTTTAACTCCTTTCTATGATGTTATGTAACTTTCCAAGAATGACTCCTGGGTTCAGATTAAATAAGTACCAAAAAATAGATACTATTTCCAGTAGGAAAGTTTGGCTATTGCTTAACTGTAAAGAGTCACACTTAACCTTGCTTTAAATTGTTTTCAGAATTTGGTGGTGACAGGGGCGGTTGATTGTAGTGTGAGAGGCTGGGACTTGAGGAATGTACGACAACCTGTGTTTGAACTTCTCGGTCACACTTATGCTATTAGGAGAGTGAAAGTAAGTTTTTATCTTTTCTTTTCCTACACAAAACAAAAAGATAAATACAGTCAATGAAGTACATTTAAAAGGTGTTTAAGGGATGGGGTGATTGATTCGTTTTTTTTTCACGTTTTGTTACCCAGTGAATGGTAGTAAACATTGAAAGCTAAAATTAGGTAAAATACTGGAATGATTATTGAGTGACTTATAATAATATGGTCAGGTGGTACTCAGGAGTGAATAAAAATGTTTTTCTCATTCTGTCATCCCCATGCTACTATTTCTTTTAAAACTTTATAACTATAGTAATTTAGTTTTATTATTATAATCTTTATAATTTTCCATTCAGTGGAAAAGTTTATTTTGTTGAAACTTGTATAGAGAGGTGGTTAATTCTTTCTTTTCCCTAGCATGATTATATATATGAATGTTCACAAATGTTATAGAGTATAGGAAAATTTCCACTTTGTAAATAGTAGAGAAAACTTTTTTCTTCTATTTCTCCTGAATTTGTCAGGTTATAAAGTGACTAACATTAGTTTCCCAGCTTTTTTTTTTTTTTGGAGTGTTGGGTCTTTGTTACTCCACAAGGGCATCTCATTGTGGTGGCTTCCCTTCTTAGGGACCAATGGGCTCTAGAGCGCAGGGTCAGTAGTTGTGGTGCCTGGGCTTCATTGCATGTGGGAGCCTCCTGGACCAGGGGTCAAACATATGTCTCCTGTGTTGGCAGGTGGATTCTTAACCACTAAACCACCAGGGAAGTCCTTCCCAGCTTTTATTTAGTTAAATTTTGCTAAGTCACTGTGGAAAACATCTTATTAAGGGACATCTCCCAGTTTCATTTTTGATTTTTTACATTACAGATGAGTACCTTTTTGATCTTTTAATTAAGATAATTATGTTATTCCTATTTAAAAAATTCTAAATTGTAGTTAATATTTAAAATTTTTCTGGTTATAGCTCAAAATATGAGAGCCAGTGCCCAGATTTTTTTTAAATGGCACACAAGATTTGGTAGTTAAAAAATATTTTCTATATATATTTCATAGTGCTTCTGAGAATGAAATAGGGTGAAATAGTGAAAGTGTTTTGCAAACTGTGAAGAACATTCAAATGTAAGTATATATGTGTATATAAACATTAAAGTACTGGTAAGAAAAATGCTGAAGAAATAAAATTACAGTGGACAGCCAGTTAAAAGATGTATGTTAATACTTGTATATTACTTATCTAAAATTTGCAGTTTTTGACCTTGATATCATTTTGATTAGATGTGATATACAAATAGCATAAAAGTTATTTAAAAACTTTTAACATTTAAATGTTTGATGCTTGTGCTAATAGCAGTCATAAAATGTATTCACAAGATTGGTAAATTATATAATTATATGTATAAATCATCACACACTTTTGTCTTTTAGATTTGTAGAAGTTAATTTTGGATAGCCAATATGAAATTGAGCTTAATTTTTCCAGAATAGCAACATTTAGGGAATATTTAATTCTAAATAAGATTTTAAAAGCTTGAGAAATGACTTTTTTTGAAGAATGTAAAAATAACCATTTTCCCTGTAGGTGGATACTTAAAAGACTAAAAGATTTTTGCCTTAAATTAAAGCATAATAAGGTTTGGAAAAGCATACTTAAAAAAAAATTTTATTGGAGTATAGTTGAGTTACAATGTTGTGTTAGTTTCACATGTACAGCAAAGTGCATCAGTTATACATATATCCATTCTTTTTTTAGATTCTCTTCCCATATATGCCATTACAGAGTGCTGAGTAGAGTTCTCTGTGCTATATAGTAGGTCCTTATTAGTTATCTATTTGACATATAGTAGTGTCTGTATTTCTGAGTGTCCTGTCTAGACTTTGTAATAATGTTCATGGGAATGATCTTATGAAGTACCATGTTATAATTACAGTTAACCTCAAAAAAGGATTTTTTTGTTTTCTTTTGTAGTTTTCACCATTTCATGCTTCTGTGCTGGCCTCTTGCTCCTATGATTTTACTGTAAGGTACAGTGGTTTTTGATATGTTTCATTGTAAAATACCAAGTACCATTTGCATGTTTATAACTTTTATGAAGGATAATATGTTTATTTTGCTAATATAAAAATAATCTGAGCTGGACACATGAGAATATTTTCTACTGGGATTAATATTATATTTTCCTGTTTTTATGATCTAGTCACATGGATGAGTGAATTCTTTATTATTTAAAGATTTGCTTCATCCTTCTGTTTAAGTCTTTTTTCCTGACTGTTGTTCCTAAAGTAATATCTTCCTATGCCATAGATTGACTAGCTAGTAACTTTTTAAATTTAGATTTCAAAAGTTGTGAAATCTCATTTGCTCAGGTCTAATTATATGAATCTTATGGCTAAAATTGATATAAAAAAATCAACATGAGTGTATGTATGTTTGTGGATGACTGTATGTATGTGTGTATACATGTGTATCTATGTATGAATATGTATATGTGTGTCTCCAATCATAGCCCCAGTTCTGATCCCACACCACACAGGGTTCATTCTACTTTTTCTCCTTTTCCAGATTTATAACTCCTGATTTTTATTATTTACAACATTTTTACTTGCTATTCTAGAATTCTAGGAAAGTAGTTTGGAAATCACTTTGTATCAGTTCATAAAGATCTTTTTCATTCTGCGTAATAACTCCTTTAGGTACATATACTATAGTTTATTCAGTTATTATCCTATATATGGTTATTTAGCTTGTTTCAAGTATTTTCTAAATAACAGTGCCACAATGAATAATAATCTTGTATGTGCGTATGTTCACATCACTAGAAAATCAGCTTCATAATATATTCCCAGAAGTGGGATTCCTAAATTAAAAGGTAACGATATAAATATAGATCTCCGTTTTGTTATATGTATTTTTGTTATATATTCCTACCCATGAGGAATATTCCAGTTTCCATTCCAAGCAATAGTGTTTGAGAGTGCCTGTTTCTCTATCATCTAAGGATCATTGATTCTTTAGGGGTTTCCAAGTTCATGACCATAACATCTATAAATATAGTTTTATATCTTCAAGTTCTGATGCCCCTAATTGATTTATCTGATTGCATTGACAGATACCTCTATTACAATGTTAAGTAGTGTTATAGTGAAGTGAAATTCAGACTTGAATTGAAGAAAGTAGGAAAAACCACTAGACCATTCAGGTATGACCTAAGTCAAAACCCTTATGATTATACAGTGGAAGTGACAAATAGATTCAAGGGATTAGATCTGATAGAGTGCCTGAAGAACTATGGACGAAGGTTGATGACATTGTATAGGAGGCAGGGATCAAGGCTATCCTCAAGGAAAAGAAATGCAAAAAGGCAAAATGTTGTCTGAGGCGGCCTTACAAATAGCTGTGAATAGAAGAGAGGTGAAAGGCAAAGGAGAAAAGGAAAGATATACCCATTTGAATGCAGAGTTCCAAAGAACAGCAAGGAGAGATAAGAAAGCCTTCCTCAGCGATCAGTGCAAAAAAATAGAGGAAAATAGTAGAATGGCAAAGACTAGAGATCTCTTAAAGATAATTAGAGATACCAAAGGAACATTTCATGCAAAGAAGGGCTCAATAAAGGACAGAAATGGTATGGACCTAACAGAAGCAGAAGATATTAAGAAGAGGTGGCAAAAATACACTGAAGATCTGTACAAAAAAGATCTTCACAACCCAGATAATCACGGTGGTGTGATAATTCACCTAGAGCCAGACATCCTAGAATGTGAAGTCAAGTGGGCCTTAGGAAGCATCACTACAAACAAAGCTAGTGGAGGTGATGGAATTCCAGTTGTGCTAATTCAAATCCTAAAAGATGATGCTGTGAAAGTGCTACACTCAATATGCCAGCAAATTTGGAAAACTCAGCAGTGGCCACAGGACTGGAAAAGGTCAGTTTTCATTCCAATCCCAAAGAAAGGCAATGCCAAAGAATGCTCAAACTACCACACAATTGCACTCATCTCACACGCTAGCAAAGTAATGCTCAAAATTCTCTAAGCCAGGCTACAGCAATACGTGAACCGTGAACTTCCAGATGTTCAAGCTGGATTTAGAAAAGGCAGAAGAACCAGAGATCAAATTGCCAACATCCGTTGGATCATCGAAAAAGCAAGAGAGTTTCCAGAAAAACATCTACTTCTGCTTTATTAACTATGCCACAGCCTTTGACTGTGTGGATCACAACAAACTGTGGAAAATTCTTAAAGAGATGGGAATACCAGACCACCTGACCTGCCTCTTGAGAAATCTGTATGCAGGTCAGGAAGCAACAGTTAGAACTGGACATGGAACAAAAGACTGGTTCCAGATAGGAAAAGGAGTACATCAAGGCTGTATATTGTCACCCTGCTTATTTAACTTGTATACAGAGTACATCATGAGAAACACTGGGCTGGAGGAAGCACTAGCTGGAATAAAGATTGCTGGGAGAAATATCAATAACCTCAGATATGCAGATGACACCACCCTTATGGCAGAAAGTGAAGAAGAACTAAAGAGCCTCTTGATGAAAGTTAAAGAGGAGAGTGAAAAAGTTGGCTTAAGACTCAACATTCAGAAAACCAAGATCATGGCATCTGGTCCTATCACTTCATGGCAAATAGATGGGGGAACAATGGAAACAGTGGCTGACTTTATTTTTTTGAGCTCCAAAATCACTGCAGATGTTAACTGCAGCCATGAAATTGAAAGATGCTTGCTCCTTAGAAGAAAAGTTATAACCAACCTAGACAATATATTAAAAAGCAGAGCCATTACTTTCCCAACAAAGGTCCATCTAGTCAAAGCTATGGTTTTTCCAATAGTCATGTATGGATGTGAGAATTGGACTATAAGGAAAGCTGAGTGCTGAAGAATTGATGCTTTTGAACTGTGGTATTGGAGAAGACTCTTGAGAGTCCCTTAGACTGCAAGGAGATCCAACAGATCCATCCTAAAGGAAATCAGTCCTGAATATTCTTTTAAAGGACTGATGCTGAAGCTGAAACTCCAATACTTTGGCCACCTGATGCAAAGAACTGACTCATTGGAAAAGACCCTGATGCTGAGAAAGATTGAAGGCAAGAGGAGAAGGGGTCGACAGAGGATGAGATGGTTGGATGGCATCACCAACTCAATGGACATGAGTTTGGGTAAACTCCAGGAGTTGGTGATGGACAGGGAGGCCTGGCATGCTGCCATCCATGGGGTCACAAAGAGTTGGACACGACTGAGCGACTGAAGTGAACTGAAGTGAAAGTGAAAGTTGTTCAGTCATGTCTGACTCTTTGCCACCCCATGGACTATATAGTCCATGGAATTGTCCAAGCTGGAATACTGGAGTGGGTAGCCGTTCCCTTCTCCAGGAGATCTTCCCAACCCAGGTCTCCCACATTGTGGGTGGATTCTTTACCAGCTGAGCCACAAGGGAATCCCAAGAATACTGAAGTGGGTAGCCTATCCCTTCTCCAGCAGATCTTCCCCACCCAGGAATTGAATCTGGGTCTCCTGCATTGCAGGTGGATTCTTTACCAACTGAACTATCGGAGAAGACAAGTGTTACAGAGAATGTCTTAATTCATGTGTTTAGTAAAAATGCCTCTAATGTTTCCCTGTTTAAAGAAGGATGCTGACTTTAAAACAAATTGTATATATATACATCATGCTAAGAAAGTATTCATCAACTCTTGTTTTGTTGAGTGTTTTTTTTAGAATCAGGAATGGGTCTTAAGATTTGTTGAAGGCTTTTTCAGCATCTATGGAAATGATCATGACTTCTCTTTTTTAGCTATTCATATGATGTGTTTTATTAATGGATCAAACCAGCCTTGCATTCTTAGACTAAATCTCTCCTGTTCTTTGTATATCATTATCTTACACATAGAACAAGATATTGTGTTGGATTTTGTCTGCTAATATTTTATTTAGAGCTTTTACATCAATATTCAGAGGTGATTTTGGCCTATATGTGTCTCTAATCATATGCGTATCTCTAATCATACCCCTAATTCTGGACCCACACCACACAGGGTTTATGTAGGGTTTTTTTTTTTTCCTGTTTTCTTTTTTAAAATTTTTGTGTATCAATGTTTAGATTGCTTCATAAAAAAGAATTAAGTTTTTCTACATTTTTTAAGCTTCTGAACAATTTTTGCAGGATAGAGGGTATTTGGTTTTTGCAGCTTTGATAGACTTTCCCTGTGAAACCATCTGGGCATAGGTCTTTTTGTGGAGTACTTCTTGATAACTTTATTTCTTCTATGAGAATTTTTCTGTTTAAATTTTATGTCTCTAATGTGATCAGTTTAGGAAATTATCCTCTGCTTATGGATTTTCACATTTATTTATACAGATGTCTATAGTGTCATGACTTTTTCATTTCTTCTGGTTCAGTGGTATTTCACTCCTATTATTTTTTATTTTGTATATTTGAGATTTCTACTTTAACTTATCCAATGGTATGTTTATTTTGTTTTTTTTTCTTAAGCATACAAAATTTTGATTTGTTAATGAGAACTAATGTTTTTCTCTTCAGTACCTCATTAATTATTGCCTTCATTTCCTTCTTGGTACTTTCTTTTGGCTTACTTTGTTCTTTTTCCACCTTTTGAACTGGGAATTTACTTATTTTATTCTTTCATCTTGTTAATAAAGTGTTTAAGGCTATGAATTTTCTTCTAGTTTTTATTTCATTTGTAACTCATGAATTCTGATAGATAATATTTTCATTATTGTTAAAAAATATGTAACTTCTATTTGTGTTTCATGTTTCTTCCAAGAGTTGTTTAGAAAGAAGTTATTTAATTTCCATATGAAAATACTTTTTAGTTTTTGAAAATTTGTTAGTTATTTCTAGTTTTATTGCATTGTGATGAGAGAATACTATTTTTTAGTCATTCTGTTTTATGGGGGAGAATAATAAAAGGTCAATTTTTTGAATGTTACATATGCAGTTGAGAAGAAGGTATATTCTCTGCTTTCACTTTGTAAAGTTAAATATATAACTATGCATATGTGCGTGCTAAGTTGCTTCAGTTGTGTCCAACTCTTTGCGACCTTAAGGACTGTAGCCCACCAGGCCTCTCTGTCCATGGGATTTTCTGGGCGAGAATACTGGAGTGGATTGCCATGCCCTCCTCCAGGGGATCTTCCTGACCCAGGGATTGATCCCAGGTCTCTTATATCTCCTGCATTGGCAAGCAGGTTCTTTACCACTAGTGCCACCTTACAACCATAAGCTCTACTAAGTAATTATGTTATTTGAATCATCTGTAGCCTTTCTTATTCTTAGTTCACTTAATTTGTTTTGTACCAAGAGTGGAATATTAAAAAGTCCTATTATCAGTGGGACTCTATCTATGTCTCCCTGAATCTCTTCTAGTTTTGACTTCATAAAGGCATATGCTGTATTATTTGGTGCATAGATGTTTATAATACACGTTTAGTGAACTGAAACTTTTAAACATAAATGAGAGTCTAACTCTGACACAGTTAATTGCTTTTAGTTTTAATTATACTTTATCTCTTATTGATATAGCTCCTGCTTTCATGTTGTTTCCATCTTCCAGATACCTTTTTCCATACTTTTAGTTTTTTTGATCCATGTTGATTTTGGTATGTCTCTTGTATAGAGCATATATTTCGGTTTTGCTCGGTGAACTAAATAAAAAATCTTTTTATTGTAATATGCAAGTTTAGTTTGTTGCTTACTCATGTCCGACTCTTTGTGACCCCATGGACTGTAGCCTGCCAGGCTCCTCTGTCCATGGTATTTTCCAGGCAAGAATACTGGAGTGGGTTGCCATTTCCTTCTCCAGGAGATTTTCCTCACTCAGGGATCAAACTTGGGTTTCCTGCATTGTGGGCAGATTCTTCACCAACTGATCCACCAGGGAAGCTTTAACTTATTCATATTTCTTGATAAAAATATGTTTGATAGCAAGTCTGTTGTGTTTTCTTATGATTATTATGTCTTATGTTCTGTTTATTGTTCCTGTATGTGATATAGTTTATGTTATATTTTGATTTTCTGCTTTTATTTAAAAAATTATATTTAGGTAAGTTTTTTTTTTGCTTTGTTTTAGTGGTTGCCTTTGGTCTTATAAGTTTTGTAATGCTTTTATTCCCTTTATTTTATTTAAATTTAAAGAAAAAAGAAACCCAAAACAGTTCACTCAATTCTCATATCTACTGCCTCTGGCAACCACCAATCTCTGTTCTCTGTGTCTGTAAGCTTTGTTTTTGTTTTTGTTCATCTATATTGTTGCATTTGGCACGATTTCATTCTTCTCTTATGGCTGAATAATATTCCATTGTATTCATATGCCACAATTTCTTTATCCATTCATCTGTTGATGGACACTTTGGTTGTTTCCATATTTTGACTATTGTAAATAGCACTGCAAGGAACATGGGGATACATATATCTTTTCATGTTAATGTTTTTGTTTCTTTCAGATAAAAATCCAGAAGTAAAGTTGTTCAATCATATGGTATTCTATTTTAAAATTTTTGAGGAGCCTCTCGACTGTTTTCCATAGTGGCCACACCAATTTGCATTCCCACCAGTGGTGCACTATGGTTCCCATCCTTGCCAATACTTGCAACAGTAAGCTCATCAGATCTTGTTCAACAGATTTATAGAACTTTATTTTCAGCCCTACCTCTTCTCTGGGTATTCAGTGGATGGGGCTGAAAATTCCAGCCCTTTAGTCACATGAGACTATATAAGGACTCCATCTTAAGTCATCTTATTAGCATAATCTCAGGTATGCTCCAAAGAGAGTCCTTATAAATAACAAATATATTACTTTATTCGGGCTTCCCTGGTGGCTCAGAGGTTAAAGTGTCTGCCCGCAATGCGGAAGACCTGGGTTTGATCCCTGGGTCGGGAAGATCCGCTGGAGAAGGAAATGGCAACCCATTCAGTACTTTTGCCTGGAAAATGCCATGGACGGAGGAGCCTGGTAGGCTACAGTCAATGGGATCGCAAAGAGTTGTACACGACTGAGCAACTTCACTTCTTCCTTTATTCAAGTACTTCCAGGGGTTTTAGGAGCTCTGTGCCAGGAATTGCAGGTAAAGATCAAATATAATTCTTATTATGTTATACTGATCTTGGTCAAGTTTTTTTTCTTTGTGTCTCCAAATGCTTGTTTGGAGATATTAATTCCATTTAGAATGTTACATTACAGTTTTGTTACACTTTGCTATTTATTTTTTTGAGGTGATCTTTTCTCAGGTGAATTGTTTGAGTTTATGACATCCTTTTTTTTTAAATTTTTTTTTTACAATACAGTAAGACTTTATGTGTTTCTGCATATCTGGGTATAGGGTTGATGCTTTAGGACTGGTAGCTTTCTTTCCTTTTAGTCTTCTTTTTCCTTTAAACTATTAACTTCTTAAAATACCACCTTGTGTCCTGTGCACTTTAAAATCTGTACTCTTTTCTATGCTAAGCTTTTTCAGTATTTTCACTCATAGGATGGGCTTTCTCTTTGTGGTGGTAGCTTTAAATCAGTTTTTGACCTGATCCTAGCTCTTCTCTGTTCTATTCAGTTTTTCCTAAATTCCCCTTGTTGTTCAATAAAGCTTAGATCTAGAACATGGGAGAATGCACACTGAGATTCTTTTTTTATTCTTTTTACGTGTAATTACAAGTTGGGATTTGTTGAAGGCCTGAGTTTTATTTGTTCTTTTTGCTGTTCTGTATTGGTTTTTGTGAGGATACACTAAGAGGTTTGGATTTACATGGCCTCATTACTTCAACTACCCAACATTCCTTTCTCCTTTACTTCTGAGTCAGTATTTGATATGGCAGAAGCTGTGTAACTTTGTTTGTGTGGAATGTAATTCTAATAGAATAAATTACAACAATGTCTGCGGAGAAATTACATGCCCTAACTCATTTTTTTTGGACTGATCCAATACAAGCAGGCAGACACACTGGGAAATACAATCACACTAGGTCTTCCAGCTCTCAATTAAAAGGATACCATGACCAATTTTTTTATGTAATAGTCTATAAAATAGTATGGAGTGATTATAGAATTTTTAACATAGGAGCCAAAAAATGGCAACATGGTAGACAGGAGGAAAACCTATCAGTTGTTCACCACCCACCCTAAGCTCTTCCAGACTGCATCTATGGAGCTAGATCATTGGCTGGAGGTGAGGGCTGTATGTATGGATTTGAAGGCCATTAACTTAGATGGTTTAGTCCAGAAGAATGCATCAATCAAAGGGAGATAAGTTTAGAGAAAGAAGAGCAAGCCAAACAAACAATCTTCAGGAGGGAATTAATGTTGGAAGGAAGGAGGGAACAGGTTACCCAAAACAAGAGGAGACCTCGGATGTCAGAGAAATTGCAGGCGAGAATGTCAGCCACACGTTGGTGGCCAGTAACGTGAGATCCTCCAGGTAGGCTAAACAAGACAAAGAGTGAGCTTGGAATCTTCTCTCTTACATAGTGTCACTTGTGGGCTCAGAAGGGATTTCTGAATATAGAATCCAGTTCTTGGATTTCAGAATCTCTTCTGGAGTTTGAAGCTGATTGCCAAAGGCTTGACAACTGAAGTGGGGGCATTAATCTTTGGACATCTTAAATCCATTTCACTGACCTTTTCTAATTAAAGGGGAAAACCTAGTGACTACTTAATCTTGCTTTTCAGAATTGTCATTATGATCTTAATTTTACTGACCACTCCCTGTTTTATCTATATACTTAAGTATCCCTAAACACACAGCTGGGAGATGCCTCACTTTTGTTGATGTAGGTTTATCTCAGGAATATTTGTCAAGACTGGGCTTTTGAATGCAAACTGCAGTTCTCTAAAATCTTGTAGGTACCTAAATATGCTTAGAAATCATTGCAGTTTTGTGGCACAGAGTCTTAATATTCCCTCCACTTTTTGATTGAAATATAGTTGATTTATAATATTGTATTAGTTTCAGGTGTATTACATAGTGATTCACTACTTTTATAGATTGTTTTTCTCTCCACTTTTAAGACTTAGGCTTTACTTTTTTCCTGAATCCTGAGCAGGACTAGAGATTGGGGGATAGATGTTCAATGCTTCTGGGGAGAGAGAGATGGCTTAGGTCTTGGTTCTGTGACATACTGCAAGATCAAAAGCATCACCGATAAGCATTTGGCAAGATTGTGATCATAATTAGGTAATACGAGATCTTCAACCTAGTTGAAAAAGACTTCAAATAGGCAATTTTATCTATATAACTAGAGTTTAGGTTTCTTTACTATGAAAACGGAATGTCCTCACGAGCTTGCAAAGTGATAGAAGAACTGCATAAAAGGACATACTTGAAAATACTGTGCTAATTCTTTATCTTGGTTTCCAATCTTTATTTCTCTTAGGTCACCTCCCCTGCCCTATTCCCTGCACTTTCAGCAAACCACCTTATCTCTCTCTTTAAAAAAATAATTGTAGGGCTCAAACACAAATTATCTTAATTTTTTCTGTGCTGTGCTTGGTCTCTCAGTCTCTTAGTCTTTCCGACTCTTTGTGACCCCATGGACTGTAGCCCTCCAGGCTCTTCTGTCCATGGGGATTCTTCAGGCAAGAATTCTGGAGTGGATTGCCATGCCCTCCTCCAGGGGATCTTCCCAACCCAGGGATCGAACCCATGTCTCTCATGTCTCCTGCATTGGCAGGCGGATTCTTTACCATCTGAGCCACCAGGGAAGCCCCAATTTTCACTGCAAACCTGTAAATTTATCTAAATCTGTACCTATCCATTTCTCCTGTGCTAATCAGAACCTGTGCACATGAGTGGTTTTAATCCCATACACTTCTATGTCCTTCAGCACTTTTTTCCGTTAAATGCCTTCTTTCTGTTGTATCATCAGTCTGCAACTCTCTACTGACTTTCTCCTCAGCCTGTAACTTCTTCCTGTATCCTGTATTTTCCTTTAAGTTCTCTTTTCTTCTTAGCCAAGCTTTGTTGTTGTTTATAGTCGTTAAGTTGTGTCTGACTCTTTGCAACTCCATGGACTGTAGCCCTCCCGACTCCTCTGTCTATGGGATTTCCCAGGCAAAAATACTGGTGTTGCCATTTCTTTCTCCAGGGAATCTTCCCAACTCAGGGATTGAACCTGCGTCTCCTGCATTGGCAGGCAGATTTTTTTTTTTTTTACCATTGAGTCACCTGCAAAGCCCTAGCAAAGCTTTCGAGTCCCCTGAAGCCCCATTCACCAAGGCCATAAAAGCTCTGCAGTGCCAGGGTGCTCTGCTTGAAGGTCTTACTTACCCTATCTCATTTGAATCTATAAAATGGATCCACATCACTGATTCAACAGGGCTAATTATCTTGAAAGATTTTTATTCTTTGGCTTTTGAAGTCATCTTGCAATGAGTGGCTTACTTGTGATGGATTATGATTTCTTGGCAATCATGCTCACTTAGGAATTTTTGTGAAGTAAAAAAAAATCCAACTTAATTGTGTTTAAATGGAATGAAATGTTTAAATACAACACTTAACAATTAATAATGTTAAATTTATATGTACTTAATTAAAAATTGATTTTAATTGTCAGCTCTCAGACATTCTTGTAGATCCTTGAAAGCTTATAGTCCTACACAGGGTGATGTGTTCGTTTATGCCTAAGCCTAAAGCTGGCTTAGCCCCACTTCTTTACTGAAATTGCACTGGCAGAAGAATCAGTGACCTCAGTAATACCACATCCAGTCCACTTGTCAGCACTTGTCGTCCTGGACCTTGTTGCTGTATTTCGAATTGTTGATCAGGCTTTCCTTCTTAAAACTCCTTACTTTAGGGATTCCATGTTCTCCTTTTTTGTTTTTATTTTCTCATCCTCCCCAGCCCTTCCTTTCTGTACTTCATCATGGAATCTCTTTCTCTCCCCTTTAAACTTGGTAAACTCTGGCTCAGTATACTTTTACACATGCATTCTAGCTGATACTGCCACCCCACTTGTCTAGCTCTGACCTCTCTTGCCCAGCTCAGGCCCGCTTCTTCAGCTCTCTGCTAGATGCAGGCACCTGAGTGTCCACACAGGCATCTCATTCTTTATTTCTTCACTTCCTTCACTCTGCAAGGTTTGCATATTTCTCTACCTTATTTGTCTCAGTTATTGAGAACAGTAGCCCTGATCAGGTCTAAACCCTGTAGTTCTCTTTTTTTTCTATAAAATTGAGAAACATTTTCCCAATATGAAATGGAGTAAAAAAAAAAAAATTTAAACCCGGTTTCTTCACTGGCAGTATATAGAGACAAAATCATTTTTCTTCCAGAAATAGGATTTTAATTTTAACATATAATTTTAGAGGAACTGGCATCCCACCCCAGTATTCTTGCCTGGACAGAGGCACCTGGCAGGCTATAGTCCATAGGATCGCAAAGAGTCAGACCACGACTAAAGCAAGTTAGCATGCATGCATAGCTACTACTGTTCCATCTTCATACAAGATGTAACTGGAGGCTACTAATCATATATTCCAATATAGGGTTATCAAAGACTTTCTTATGCAAAGGAAAATGAATAGAAAAAGAAATCAAAATCATTTAAAAACTTTTAATTTTTGAATTTATGTAGATGTGTATGCACATTTGTAACTCTCAACACATGTTGAAAATATGACTTTTAATTGGACTAATTCATTGTTTGACTTTTGTCTCTCATTACTTGTGAGTGGTGACCACTCATTGGAAAGGTCAGGAAAGGTGCATTTTGGGTAGATTTTTACTCCATGTGGTATTAGTTAAATTTATCCTCTGAAGAATTTTCAATCTCATTGGATTGATAATATTTTTAGTGACAGAAAAATTATTTTAAAACAAACAAAAAAAAAGATTTGAGGCATAAGACGAACAGTCACCTGTTTAGTTTTTAGCACTGATAATTTTACAGATAGCACTGTAGATTCTGTGTGGCTAGTTTCTCTACCATAGACTCTTCAAATATACATTTTCATTTACTTGTCTATTTATATTTTGTTCAGTTTTTAAGCTTTTAAAACAGTTTATATGGTGGGCATTATATCAAAACTGATGCTATGGTGGATATTTTAGTTTTATAAAAATGCAAGTTCTATATTTTTATGTGGGTAGATTATCATATCTAACTGGGAAAAGTTTTAAGTCCTTTCTTTCCCTGTAGCATAGCTCATTATGTTTCATCAAATAAGTAATAAAGATCTAAAAAAGTCATGTATAACATAGATTTGAAATTATTTAGTATAGTTTAGGTTAAATAAAAACTTCAATCTTTTGGAAAAAGTATCAGAACTCCCTTCAGCTGATGGGCATATATTCTATAGAAATGCACATTGGTTCTTTCTAAACTTCACTCAGAACAGTACTTAATTTTAAAATATTTAATAGTGAATTATTTACATTCTTTTATGAATGTTATCATCATCAATGTTAGTGTGTTATCTTTCTTCTGATACACTCTGCATTAGGTTACTGCTTTTTCTGCCAAGCCACGTTTGCTGTACCAGCCACACATAAGTATGGTTTGAGTTCTAAATGCTAGTATTTGGTTTTATACCTATAGATCATTTCATAAACACAGGCAGAAATCAACAAAGTAGATATGCATGAATCCAAGCAAAAGTAAAAGCTACTATACTTACGTTTCTTTATTAGGAAGGATGTTTTGTCTTTTCCATGTATATAACAAATACTTCTCAGATAAAGATATAACTTTCATAAATTGATAAAGCTAAAATTATTAGTTTAGTCTCAAACAGTAACACTTTTCTGTTTCAGGATACTTTTATAAATATTCTTACTTTTAAAACATTTTAAAATCAGTGCACTTTGATAACAATAAACCAAACAGCAGGGGTTTTTTTAGACTTTTTTGGACTTAGATTCTTTTTGCAAGAAAAATTTGAAGTGAATTTTAATTCCAAAGTTTTCAAACTGTCCTTATCCACAGCTTATATGAAACTCTTTGCCCACACCAGCAATTTTAATGTTTCCAACTGAACTGTTAAGCTCCTTTTTGGATATAAAATGATACAGCTGTACTCTGCTTTTAAAATTTAGGCATATTTTACAGAATGGCTGTTATCTGCCACCTGTTGTAATAAACAGTTTGGACTGTCTTGCTGAGGAAATGATAAAAGCAAAGACTTAAAGAGAAATAGAAGCACACGAAGGAACCTGAAGCATGTCAGTTGTGTTGGCATAGTGGGAGATATGTAGTCACAAAAACAGATGTGGGGTAGTGAAAGATATATTTGAATAGACTAACTATACATTGAATAGACTGACTGTGGGTTGGCATGTTCCCAGATAATGTAGGAGTTAGGACCACAGACTATGGAGCCAGATTGCTCTTTACTCCTGTGTAAGCGTGAACATCTGTAAACTGGAGATAGTGATAGCACCTACTACGTTAAGATTGTTGTGAGGATTAGGTGAGTTGATACACACAAATGCTGGCACATAGCAGGCACTATATAAGTTTTTGCTACTATAGTCATTATTAGTATTGAATGGATGGTGACAGAAGAGTATCTGTATGGGGCTGAGGCCGATTCCAGGTCTAGTCTTCAAGGGTAAGGTAATAATCTTTGTTTTACGGCCACACAAACAGTCAGCCTCAACCTGGCCTTTGGTGGTCCTCTGCATCCTTGGAGTTCAGTTTCCAGTGAAACAGTGTGAAACTTGTCAATATGTTCTCTGGTACATAACTTTTAAATTCAGAGTTCTAGCCTTGAGTTCTAAATATATATATATATACAAGGTAATAGTATTTTTATAGTATTTTTTATCTGTGCTTCTCTTTTGTGTAGACCTGGTAATGACAGCATTTGAGTTTATTAACGATTTATTATTCAACATAGAACACAGTGAGGGCTGACCAGTGGTGTGGTGATAGATGTTTAACAACCAGCTCTGTTGGTGAGTGGGGGGAGCCTGATTTGTAGCGTTTGAAGTAGGAGTTCAGTAGAGTAAGTACTCCGCACGTTGGCCAGGGTCAAGCTACCAGTATGAAATGATGTTGGTAAACTCGGGGTCAAGAAGAGACATGCGCGTCAGCTCTCACGAGCCAGTACACTCCACTGGGGCTGGCCCTAGACCACCATGATTGCTGTCTTAACAATTGTTGACTTTTTAAAACTTCTGTAATTACTGGGTTGGCCAACCCAATGTATATTCATTTTCATTGAAAAATGTCTGGAAAGGAAAGATATACACCAGATAAACTTTTACTCAAGCATTCTCTACCTCCTTTCCTTTCAGTGGCTTTCTGCCCCCTGGGCAGAATATTTTTTCCCTGCAGTGCATCTTAGATTTCTACAACTTTCATGTCGTCTCCCTGGGCTTTCAGAAGAACATTCTTACCCTTCCATGGAGGTAATAGGGCCTGAGGCTTACTGTGTATGTTTTCCTAGTTATATTTACACTCTGAAGTTACACCTTTATTAATTCTTAGTGGGGACATAATTGACTTTGTGGCAGTGGCGGGCGACACTACCGGCATTTGGTTGGCAGTGACCATACATAAGGTCCTACAGTGGTCATGATAGTCCTTGCAGTTATGAATTGACTCCCCTTCTTCCAGTGTCAAGAGTGCTCCGATTTTTGACTGGGGTAGGGCCAGGAGTAGCTAAGTCTTTATATGCCAAAAATCCTTCCACATCAGTATCTGTTCTTACATTTTAATTTTAAGTATTTTCACACAACACTACTGTGAGGGTGTGCCCATTTATCCAGAAGACAGTTGACTTAGATGGAAAGACACACTGATGTCACATAGGTGGCAAGTAATAGACCCAAACTTGAACCTAGACCTTCTATTTCCAGTCTATATATTACTTGATACCTGAAAATTTCTTGTAAGCCCAGGGTTCTTTTATTTCTGATCAAAATTACTAAAAGTAGCAGAATCACATAAACACTCAAATCCTGATGTGAAAGTCGCTCAGCCATGTCTAACTCTTTGCGACCCTATGGACTATACAGTCCATAGAATTCTCCAGGCCAGAATACTGGAGTGGGTAGCTTATCCCTTCTCCAGTGGATCTTTCTGACCCAGGAAATGATCCAGGGTCTCCTACATTGCAGGCAGATTCTTTACCAACTGAGCTATCAGGGAAGCCCTCGTGATGTCTATAGTTTATTTTTAGATAGTTCAGCAGAGATATTATTTTGTATGCGTATGTGTAGAGGGAGAAAAAGCAAATGTGGCAAAATCTTAAGAACTGGTGAATCTCAATGAAGAATATATGGATGTTCAATATATATTATTTGACTTTTTCTGTGAGTTGGTAATTCAAAATAAAAACATTTGAGAGAAAAATAAGCAGTGTTTGATCATGTAAAATAAAATGCTGAAAATGTTTCTTATTATCAATACCTTCTAATAAATGTGATAATTATAATGTTCAATTGTAAAATAAGATAAATAGCTTTATTATGTTGTGTAAACGTGAAAACGGCCTTTAGGTGAATTGTAGTATAAAAGCCTAACAAAGCAGCAGACACAGAAATACCTTTTATCTTTGTCACATTTACTCGCCAGGGATTTGCCTTTATACAGTAAGTGTCTTAACTTTGGTCTGCATGACAGGCTTTTTTTTTTTTGATCCTTATGATTATTAGCACAGAGATTTCCACGAGCAGATACTTCTCTTTCTTCCCCTTCCCCATAAAAAAAAAGGTCAGCCAAAGCAAACAGATAGTATAGCTGAATATGTACTCTGTCTCACAAACCTTTCATTTCAACTTTACCCAGTCCCCCTTACTTACAAAAAAAAAAAGGTCAGTCAAAGTAAATAAATGAGAAATGTGAGGAGCTGAACGTGAACGCCTGTGCAGCTTCACCTGTTCATTTTACTTCATCTTTTTCAGACAGTTGCTTTTAGTTGCTCTACATTTGTTCCTCCAACCACAAGAAATTGTGTGGCTAACCATAGGATGCTAATTGTTAGTTTGTTGGAACAGATTCTTAAAATGATCAGAGTGGTTGAATGTTCCATGCCTTTCAGAGATCTTAGGTGTAAATATGTTTGTAATTCTCATCACTCATCACATTTTTTGCTTTGTGACAAAGGTTCACTAAACTTCATCCCTGGTGTTAAGAAAGCATCTTAATGTAGTTGTCTCTGGTTTGCTTTTTTAATAATGAGAATATTTGCATTCACATGTTTCTTTAATTCTTGCAAGGATATTTTAGTACTGAATATAGTTTGTGTTAGTAAAGCATGTTGGCTGATTACAGGATAGGACTCATCTCTTTCTTCATTTTGTCCCTGGCACCTGGGGCGTGGATATACTAACATAATTGTTTATAAATACAAGCGAGTTTAAACTATATGAAAATTTATGATATCCTTTGATCACTTTGACCTTAAGAGCCTGCAAACAGTTGTATATAAATTAGGTTTTCACTTTGTGTTTTAAGTAGTAATTCATAAAACTGAATTTAAAGTAGAAAGTCATACTGTGATAAAAAAAAATGATATTTATCAAGGAGAAAACTTGCTAGTCTCTTGTGTTTAACATGTGTGTGTGCTTAGTCACTAATGACTCCATTGCAAAATTTTACTATTGAACAAATTTGAAATCTTTTCTTGGTATCCTGATTGTTAACTGAAGTTACAGAAATGTATTTTTATCTTTTTCTACAGTTAATTGTAATATGCACTTTACTGTTATTTCTCTTTAAGCTTTATATACCTAATGGTTAAGATATTTGTAGGTATGAACAAGTAACTCTCGGGCTTGTTAGTATGTTCCCAAAGATTTTTTCCATTTGACTTGTTTAAATTAGAAAATTCTTAAGGTAATTATTGTCATACTGGAAAGATCTTTTGATGAAGTGAAGCATAAAATTGCTAGTTAAATGTTGGGTGAAAAAAATGAAAATGATTTCCTATAAAATGAAACAGTATATTAATTAGAAAAAAAACTTGTAAGACTTCAGATTCATAACTGCCGAACATTTTTCAGAATTATTTATTACTAACATTTTTCTGTAAGAATCACCAAATCCATGTCTAATTCATAACCTAATGCAAGTGCATGAAGAAATAGATCTAAAAGGAGTGAGGCATGTTAAGCCTTAGCTTAATGCAGTAGAAGTCACTGCTTTGAACTTTGAATTGTGCTGATTAGTTCCAACAGAAAATTTATGGATTTTTGTCAGTTAACTTGCAGTATAATTTAAAAATTCTGTTGTGCAGTGTCAGGAAGGCAACTGACTGGATTTTGTTGTGTATATTTATACAACATCTAATGTAGATGTTGCTTTGCTTCATCTTCCGTAGTAGGAAGTCAAAAGATAAAAATCTAAAAATGAAAATAATCAGTGATTTCTGTGTGTGTATTGTTTAGAAATATGGAATAAAATATCAGAAGAAACAGCTAAAAGAATTTAAAGTGATTGCCTCTGAGGTGAAGGGTTGAGGAGGTGCATCAGGAACCATCTGCTTTTTGTCATGAACCTTGCAGAATGGACTCTAATCTGTGCAATTATCATTTTTAAGAAAAGGGTTATAGAGCAGAGAACCTCAGTGTTTTCTTCTGTTAGTTATTTGCATGCATGCATGCTGCTGCTGCTAAGTCGCTTCAGTCGTCTCCGACTCTGTGCGACCCCATAGATGGCAGCCCACCAGTCTCCGCCATCCCTGGGATTCTCCAGGCAAGAACACTGGAGTGGGTTGCCATTTCCTTCTCCAGTGCATGAAAGTGAAAAGTGAAAGTGAAGTCGCTCAGTCGTGTCCGACTCTTCGCGACCCCATGGACTGCAGCCCACCAGACTCCTCCATCCATGCAAGAGTACTGCAGGGATTTTCCAGGCAAGAGTACTGGAGTGGGGTGCCATTGCTTTCTCCAGTTTACATGCATAGTAAGTCTTTATTGTGAACAACGGGGTACTACCTGTCAGCTGTTAGTAGTTTACTCTGTTCCCTGAGAACTCAGGGATAAATAATTCACCCTTGAAGTCTGTCCTGAAACCCTAGTCTAGAATGTGCCAGCACTAAATGTTCTAAAATTGAATTCTTAGAGATTTGACCTAATAGATTGAACTATATAGAGAATAGAAATAGAGGAAGACAATGCAGAGAATAAAAACCAATAATTATTAATCTGTTTTCATCTTAAAACAAAATTCAGTAGCGTCCCTTTTCTTTCTCCACTATTAGATCCTGTGTTTGTGTTCACACGTGCTTGCATGCATGTGTGCATGCATGCAAGTGTGAAACAGAAACTATCTTGAGCTAGCTTCAATATAAAAGGAATATTTCTCAAAATACAGTTCTCATGAGGTCATGAGGTTTTCAGCCTGTACTGCACATTATAATCACCTGGAGAATGTTTGCACCTTCCAGTGCCTGAGGTGCACCTCAGATGAATTAAGTTTCTCAGTTGATTCTGGTAGTCAGGGTTGATAACCACTGCCCTATTAGCCTCCCTTTCCGCCTAAGATTGCTGCTGTTTCTAATGGGAATTTGTCACATTGGTATCTTGAAATAAGTTAAGCTTAAGAAGTACTGCTTTGGATGGTGATTCCCAAACCTAGTTGGTTGAGCATCAGCATTTCCTGGGGAAAGCTTTCTGGGTTCATTTCTGATCTACTCAGAATTTTCAGGAAAAAATTTCTCAGGAAAGCTGGGGAGTGTGTATTTTTTGAATGTCTGGTATGAGGAGTTTTTGGTCTATCATTTGGGAACCAGGTCTAAAGGTGATTTAAACGTTACCTTATTTGTGAGATTGACCTTTGTTATTTCTCTATCTTGTCCTTTATATCCTCGCTTAATTTTTTTATTCATCCATTTATGAAACATTCTTCGGGTGTCCATGTGTCAGACAGACATTTTTATACATGAAAGAGATATAAATAGGATACTGTCCCTGAATTCAAGGAGCCTACTAGAGGAAAATGTGCAGTGCTTAGTCACATCTGACTCTTTGTGACTTCATGGATTGTAGCCTGCTCCTCTGTCCATGAGGATTCTCCAGACAAGAATACTGGAGTGGGTTGCCATGCCCTCCAGGGAATCTTCCCATTCCAGGGATTGGACCCAGGTCTCCAGCATTGCAGGCAGATTCTAGACCATCTGAGCTACCAGGGAAGCCCAAGAACACTGGAGTGAGTAGCCTATCCCTTCTCTAGGGGATCTTCCCAACCCAGGAATCGAACTGGGGTCTCCTGCATTGCAGACAGATTCTTTACCAGCTGAACTACCAGGGAAGCCCCACTAGAGGACAATGGATCTGTAAATAAATGTATAGTGGAAGCATTGTAAGTATTATGCTGGAAGCCAGAAACATGGGAATCAGTTTTGATTTCTTCTGTCCTATTAATTCTGCCTAAATTTATCTCCATCCTACCAGCCTTTCTTCATCATCACTGCTAGCACCTTAAATCCAAGCTGCTTTTTCTGCTTTCCACTTGGCTATTTCCTCAACCTTCAGATGTCAGCTCAGGGTCACTTTCCTTGTGAGTTCGTTCTTACATCCTTCTTCATTGTCTTTTGGGGGCACTTGTCAATTGCAATTACATTTGTGCTTTTGTGATTTTTTTTTTTTAATGTCAATCTATCCCACTGGACAATGAGCTACAGGAAGTCTGAGGTCAGCTCTCTTGCTTCTGGTACTTGTACCTGGCATATTCTGCTGCTGCTGCTGCTAAGTCGCTTCAGTCGTGTCCGACTCTGTGCGACCCCATAGACGGCAGCCCACCAGGCTCCGGACTTACAAATTGTTGAATAAATAAGTAATTAAATAATGAGAAAAGAAGCTGTTGTGACATTTTTGCTCATCACTCTAGAGTCTGCTAGACAGAAACAGTGTGAACAAAGGGACTTATAATGGTGCAGTTTGCTTAAAATTTTAAAAACACGAGAAGACCATGAGTGGTCTTCTGATCCCTAAAATGCCTTCTGATCCCTAAAAAATTAAATTATGAGCAGTTTGAAAACAAAAGCCTCATAATTAACTAATTACTAATTAATTAAAACTAATGTACATATAAGACATTGAAAAGTTGCCAAAACATTTCCCCATCTTTTTCTTGTAGTTATGAAAGACAAAAAGTTAATAGCTCTAAAGTTGAAAACAGAAAATGAAAAGAAAGAACTTTGAAAAATAGTTTAAACCTTCTGCTGAACTCACCTATAGGCTAAATTTCAAAAGCATTAGTATAGAGATTTCACATTACATTTAAATAAAGTAAAAAGTAATTTTGGCTTAATTTTTGAAATAATTTTGATGTTTTGTTTGACACAGTACTACATGTTTGCTGTGTTTATGAATTATAAGAGTCAGAGGCGAAAAGAAACTCAACCCAGACATTGTACTATGATGAATTTTTCTCTCTTTCCATCTCCAGTTTAAATGAAAAATGTTCCTACAGTTCTGTAATATTTTTAATCATTGGAGGCCTTTCCAATATATTTACTTCCCATGAGTCAGTGATTTCATCAGCAAAGAGACAAAAAGGCACCAAGTAGTATATGTGCTAGACCAAAACAAACATTTCACTTAAAAATAATATGTCTTATTTGACCACTTAATGATATATGTGGCCTGACTTCTCCCAATTAAAAGGAGCCAATTTTACTGGCATGATAGGCATATGAAAGTCCTGAGATATACAGAACTTCTGGAGCCCTAGAGTCCAGAGGAAGACTGCAGGAAGAGAACTTGCCCGCTCCCTCCATTGCAATTGCAAGAAAACCTGGAGAAAAGCTCACCTCCTCCTTACAGTTCACCCCTTCCTGTTGCAACATGAATGGAGACAGAAGAATTCTGGCAGTGTATACATATCAAACTATTAACAGTGGTTGCCATTGGAGGGTGGGAATGAAGAAAAATACATTTCTTTTTGTTATTTATTGAAAGAGCCATTTGCAATTAAAAAACTAATTATAGTGTATAGTCATATTGCTCTGCTTTTGATTTTCTCAACTGATTTAGCTTATGCAGTTTACTGTATTCAACTTGATATTTTTGTTAAGACATTTTACTTTGGTGAAAATTATTAATATTAATTAAATCTGAAGCTTGGGTTCTCTCTATTTAGCAGATCCTTTCAAGGCAAAAACTGGCTTCATTTTTCCATATCCAGTTTGGGGTTTCAGTGTTCACATGGTTTTTACCTGAGTGTTCCTCGCTGATGCTTTTATGAAGTTTTTCTGGTGTTTGTTTGTTTTTCTATATTATGTAGGATTTGGGGTTTTTTACAGTAGGAGTATTGGTCTAGGCACCTAGTCAGCCATTTTGCTAGGAATGAATGTCTCATTGTTTTTGCACCATAATATACACTTTGTATGTTACATAATTTCATAATTACATTGGAGCTGTGAAATGGTGTAATAGTCAGTAATGCTATTATGACATTCACTAGACTAGCCCTTCTTTCACCAAATAGTAAGCTTAGAGTGTTAGCATGCATTTTGTTTCATGAGGGTTTTGCAAAATGCACAGAAATACTTGATAGCTTCTCCTATGTTAAAATTAGGATGGTGTGAATCTGTGGTATGGAACTGGGTGGGGCCATGACCGCCCATTAAGCTATGTATTAGAGCAAATTGACTGACTTAGAGCAAAGTGACTGACTCAGAGTATTAGAGCAAAGTCAAACTGACTTTTTGAGTAGAATCTCAGCCCTCCTGCATGTGTGACTTTCTCTGTCACACTTGTTCAAGCTAAAGTTGGATGGTTTCACACACGTGCCGTTATTAGTAACCAGATTTTCTTAAGGCCACCTGTCTTGTCCTCAGTGCTGCCTTATCCTTTAACTGGCTTAAAATAACAAAAGAACAATAAAAACTATTTTCCAGAAACTTGTCAGGAGGGTATAAACAAATCCATGTTCAGTTCAGTTCAGCCACTCAGTCGTGTCTGACTCTTTGCGACCCCATAAACCGCAGCACACCAGGTCTCCCTGTCTATCACCAACTGCCAGAGTCTACCCAAACCCATGGCCATCAAGTCAGTGATGCCATCCAACCCTCTCATCCTCTGTTGTCCCCTTCTCCTCCTGCCTTCAATCTTTCCCAGCATCAGGGTCTTTTCCAATGAGTCAGCTCTTCACATCAGGTGGCCAAAGTATTGGAGTTTCAGCTTCAACATCAGTCCTTCCAATGAACACCCAGGACTGATCTCCTTTAGGATGGACTGGTTGGATCTCCTTGCAGTCCATGGGACTCTCAAGAGTCTTCTCCAATACCACAGTTCAAAAGCATCAATTCTTCGGTGCTCAACTTTCTTTATAGTCC
This sequence comes from Giraffa tippelskirchi, assembly GCF_054371585.1. Lineage (NCBI taxonomy): Eukaryota > Metazoa > Chordata > Mammalia > Artiodactyla > Giraffidae > Giraffa > Giraffa tippelskirchi. The sequence continues at coordinate 138,852,873 of NC_137283.1, forward strand.
AACTCTCACATCCATACATGACCACTGGAAAAACCATAGCCTTGACTAGACAGACCTTTGTTGACAAAGTAATGTCTCTGCTTTTTAATATGCTATCTAGGTTGGTCATAACTTTCCTTCCAAGAAGCAAACATCTTTTAATTTCATGGCTGCAATCACCATCTGCTGTGATTTTGGAGCCCCAAAAAATAAAGTCAGCCACTGTTTCCCCATCTATTTCCCATGAAGTGATGGGATCAAATGCCATGATCTTAGTTTTCTAAATATTGAGCTTTAAGCCAACTTTTTCACTCTCCTCTTTTCACTTTCATCAAGAGGCTCTTTAGTTCCTCTTCACTTTCTGCCATAAGGGTGGTGTCATCTGCATATCTGAGGTTATGGATATTTCTCCCGGCAATCTTGATTCCAGCTTGTGCTTCCTCCAGCCCAGCATTTCTCATGATGTACTCTGCATAGAAGTTAAATAAGCAGGGTGACAATATACAGCCTTGATGTACTCCTTTTCCTATTATCTTTAAAAAAATTCTAAAAGAAACCATTATTTATGGTTTGTATTTAATTCATTCTACTGAAAAAAAAAATTCTTAATCTCAAATGAAGTCAGAGAGCTGATGCCTGGATTAAATGACCTTCCCATAGAAGGATTCTGCTAAACCACCGTTTGGTGTGATGCTGTTGACTCAATGAGGAAGAACCCATGAAACAACATCTCTGTGTTTCCTTAAGGAATGTTGAGGATGCTCTTCATTACCTAAGTATAGGATTAGGTAATGTGAATTCCCAAGGATGAATTTCCTTCTGAAATTTCCAAGAGCAATTTGGATGTAGACACTATGAATTTAAGGCCTGGTCATGTCTCCTATTCTGCTTTGACTGCTGAAAGGCTTAGCATCTAAAGGTCCTCCCTGTCAAGTATATACAACTTCATGATTATATATTTTTGTTTACCAGTCTCATTACAGGTTTGAATTGACTTTCCTACCCTTACTTTTCCTTTAACTTATATATTTTTTTGCCATATTAAATGCATATTTTAAAAACCATTTTAATATTTTTTGGAACAAAGTGGGTATGTACAAAATCATTTGATTATTGCCTCAAATAATGCAAATCAGTGAATAACCATGTTTCAGGAATGAAATTATACAATTATATATTTACTTTTGTTTAGAAACATTATCAAGATCTGGAAAATTAGATTTCAGTACAATTATGTCTCTAGATCCAAATGAACAAATATGCAAAGACCACTGTTATAATTTCTGAGAAAGACTGCAGCCTATACCCTCATTTGTTTGGACAAGAAATTTTTCAAAAGTAAAATCACTCTCCTTAAATAGTGTGTAGATTTCAGTGATCTGATAAATGGGCTGTTTATTCATTGTCTCTGTGGTACCCCACAGTGGATTATCCATAGCAACAGTCCTTTTCAAACTTAATAAGACCAACTCTGTATTTATTAGGGAAATAATACCAGCAGCTTAAGCAAACTAACTGTTGGTTCTGTGTATTTACTCTCTTTCAAAGAGATCTGCTAAACCTTCAGTGTGTCCCATGTTGTAGATGATTAGGCAAGCTGAATTGGTATGACTCTGTGATTCTGAATATGCCATTTTTGTGGTGTGTGTAGAGTCAAATAATAAAGATGATGAGCAAATAAAGCTTCAGACATAAAGTACTATTTTGTGCGTTGAGAACAGGACAAAATTCTTCTCTGTATAGTAGAAATCAGAGATATATTATGATAAATACTACCACTCCCAGTCTATAGAGGATAAATAGAATATTTAATTTTGGCCAAGGAAAACATACTTCAGTTTTTCTTGCCTCTAGAAATTACATTGATGTGGAATCTATAAGAAAGGCCCTGTCTCAGAAAAAAGATAATTTCAGAATTAAAGAGATTTTCATAAGAGAACAGATTCTTTTTAAAGACTTTGAATTGCTGTTGAAATGTAAATTAAACCTACGATCACATAACTTGTTGAGAAATGAAGTAGTATTTAAAAACACAAAATGTTAAGAGTTCATGTAATCTAATATCCTTATTTTACAGCCATGAATGCTTTTAGAATTCCTAAAAAAGCCTAGTGTCTCTCATCTCAAATGTCCTTGGACAATATTAAAAAAAAAAATTAACTGTAACTGCTGGCCTATAAAGTATACTAATGGAAATACAATAAACTTCTATAGGAGTGCATTGATTAATAATTTCATTTGGTTTTTGTCTTTTTATATACAGTAGAAAACACATTTTTTTCTTTGTTAGATTTTTACATAGATTAGTAGTGGGGCTCTGCATTTATGAATTGGTTGAGCCTGTTTTGATAAAATCTTTGCTATGTTTAATATCTGTTTGTTCTTAAAGTTTTTCTGTAGTTTTAATATTTAACTTACTTATTTTCTTTATATTCACAGATTCTGGAACTTTTCAAAGCCTGACCCTCTTCTTGAAACAGTGGAACATCATACAGAATTTACTTGTGGTTTAGATTTAAGTCTTCACAGCCCTACTCAGGTAATGGATCAATCTCCTCATATTTTTTCCTACCCATACAGTTTACAAATAGCTCTGCGTGTGGCATGCATTGCTTTTATGAACAAAATTCTTGCCTTTAGGGCAAGGGAAAGTACATTTACTTAAGAAACCTGACCTTTTTCACTGTGTAAACTTGAGAGTTTGAAATACTAGGGAAGAAGAGGTATCCAGAAACTTGACATACTTTTCTCCTCTCGAAGGGTTAACTTTGCTGAGAGGAGAAGGAAACTTCCCCCAAATTATTGTGCCTAGCTTGTAGACCTCTTCCAATGGAAAGGGTAGCAGGAGAAGAATGGCGTGAGAAAGGATTGACCCCAGAGGCTGATGGAAGTCAAGAGTGTGCGGCCCTGGATTCCGCTGTCCGCTAAGCGGTCGAGATTATGGGCACATCGTTTCCCTCAGGACCGTCACCCTCATCTCCTCAGGCCGTGTCAGAAGAGAGGCTCCACATGGGGACCAGAGTAGAGGAGAATGGCTACTGTTTTAGTTACCAAACTTCAGATTGTCCCCTTTTTGTTCTCTTGAGGACTTTTTTGAATTTTAAACATTCTTGAGATTCTTAATGAAGCAGTTTCAGTTTTGTAAATTGCAAACTCAGATCAGAAACACTTGACTATGTTGAGTGATAAGATACTTTAATAATGCAGCTATGTGAAAATGCCATCATACTACTGAAACAAAATAATATGTGGAAATTGTACTGTATGACTAAGAAGTTATACATTTATGATAACTTTTAGAAGTTAAACACAAAGCAAATTCTCTTTCTCATTACTGTGTTCTTAAATTGAAATGAATACATGGGTTTCTTTTTATTTTAGAAATTCAAGACATAATCCTGAGTTTAAAATATTCTCGTTATTCGTTAAAATATTCTCATTAGCATTAGAATAATTGTTTGAAAATGACTTAGTGGCATCTAAGAAGAGAAGAAATTGAAGTGGTGATGAGTGAAATGGTATGATCCTTAATGTAAATACAACATGCTTTAAATATACTAGTTCCTTTTCTGAGAAAAACATGTATCATAGAAGCTATCTTTAATAAAATGATCATACCTGTTTGCTATCCCAGTTTATAAAAATGTTGTAATGTGCCTGTTGAAGCATGACAGTACCCAAAAAGGGACCCTAAATTAGCTATTTTCCTTCTCGTATATTTCTATTGACCCATCTCTACAATCCCCAGCCTGTGGCCTGAGGCAGTGCATGCGCATCCATGATGCCTGGCAACTGCTCATCCAGGTCTTGGAGAGTGCCAAATGTCAAATTGGTGTTTTCACTTTCTTCAGGTAAATACTGAGAAGTGTAATTCCTGCATCATATAGTAGTTCTATTTTTAATTTTTTGAGGAATCTTCATTTTTTTCCCTATCATGGCTGTACCAATTTGCATTCCCACCAACAGTATATAAAGGTTCACTTTTCTCCACATCCTTGCCAACACTTATTATTTCTTGTCTTTTTGTTAAGAGCCATTCTCACAGATGTGAGGTGATACCTCATTGTGGTTTTGATTTGCATTTCCTGATAATTAGAGACGTTGAGCACCATTTCATGTATTATACCTGTTGGCCATCTGTATGGCTTCTTCGGAAAAATGTCTGTTCACTTCTTCTGCCCATTTTTTAATCAGATTATTTGTTTTTGGTGCTAAGGTATATGAGTTCTTTACATATTTTGGATAGTAACCTCTTATCAGATATATGGCTTGCAAACATAGTCTCCCACTCAGTAGGTTATCTTTTCTTCTTTTTTGATGATTTCCTTCACTGGGCAAAATCTTTAGTCTGATGTAGTCCCACTTGACTTTTTTTCACTTTTATTGCCTTTGCTTTTGGAGTTAGAGACAAAAAATTTTTACTAGGACCAGTGTCAAGGAGCTTACTGCCCATGTTTTCTTCTAGGAGTTTTATAGTTTCAGGTCTTACATTCAAATCTTTAATCCATTTTCATTTTTGTTTATGGTGTAAGATAGTGGTCCAGTTTCATTCTTACTGCATGTGGCTGTCCAGTGATTTGTGTTTTTAAAGATCGTTCTGGCTATTGTGGGAGAACAAACCATAGGTATGACCAGAGATGTAAAGATGGAAAGATTGAGAATAAATTGCTAGATGTTTCATATGGTTTAACATTTTCAGTGATTATACTTTTCTTCTCCCTGTAAATTTATCTTTTTCCCTTTATTTATATTCTGTCTTGGACTTTAAACTTTCCTTTCAAACTAAGTTTTTTTAAAACCAACATTTTTTTTAAAAGAGCATATCTAAAATCATCACATTTTAATGCAAGCATTTGTTTTATTTATATTATTAATGTATAGTTTTACCAAGTAACATAAACTCCTTTCTAGGGAAAATAAGCATCAAGTTCTCAGTTCACCTCCCTGTCTTTCTCTCACTTGTCTTTTATCTCAGTTATCTTTTGCTATATAACAAACTCCCTTACAACCTAGTAGTTGAAACAACAATTTTCTTTGCTTACAATTAATTCTGTGATTCAACAATTTATACCAAACTCAGCCAAGTAGTTCCTTTATTGATCTCACCTGGGGTCACTCGTGTGCCTCCAGTCATCTAGTGACTTAACCAGGGCTATGTGATCTAAGATGGCTTCACCCAAATACATCGAGTATAGCTCTGGTTTTCTTCTGAGCCATGTGTCTCCAGGTGAGTCCAGGCTTCTTTACATAGCAGTTGTAGATTTCCAGGAGGGTGATAGCGAGGTGTCTTCAGGACTAGACTTCAAAGTCACACAGCATTCCTTCTGTTGCAAAGCAAGTTACAAGGCCAGGTCAGATTCAAAGAGTGACAGATGCCACCTCTAGTTGGGAGTAGGTGCAAAGAATCTGTAACCGTTTTAAATCTGCCACATTAACCTTTTGTTGGTAGTTTAAGTTATTTTTAACATATATTTAACTTTTATTCTCATATATATGTATTCGAGATTACTGATTGCATGTTAATTTAATTTCACTCTTTGTTCATAGCTTATTCTCTTAGAAAGTAGTTTTCTCTCACCTCTTAGAGAGTACCTTTCAATCTTCTTTCAAAAACTTGTCATCTCTTGTGTTGATTCTAACAGCTATGAGACTTTGCTGACGTACTTTTGGGCTTCCATGCTTTAATATGTCCCCTGTCTTAAAGGAGATTTTTCTTGTATTTATAATTTTCTTTTTAGCTTCTCCCTTCTTAGAGATCTGAAAAATGAGATCCAAAGACATTCTTGTATTATAACCTCCTTTCTTTTTGACTGAGTGTAAGGTCTTGTCTTTAAAAGTTTAAAACTTGACAAATAAGTGTCTGGGGTCATTCTTTAAAAATAATTGCTAAGAAATACTCCATGCCCTCTTGTTAACCAGGCTGAAATCATCTTTCACTTCAGAACATTTTTCTTTGAATTTTTTCCCTCTGATCTTGATTTGTATAGTCCTGGCATTTTCTCTTTTCTCTCTTACCCTTATTATTTCTAAATTGAAAACCTTTTTTCTGTTTTTAGGCTTATGATTCTAGACCTGTAATATATGTCCATTGGTACAATTGGAATTTTCTGTATTAATGTATTTTTAGAATCCCTGACTTTGTCTCTTCAGTATCAATTCTGCTCATTGATATTTAGTTTAGTATTTATAAGCTGGGTATAGGTTTATGTATCATTATGCATTTGGAAGACAGTTATTTCTCTTTTAAAAAGCAGACATTACTAGTTCAATCCAGGATACCTCATCTGTGTATTTAATAAACATATCATTTTTCCCTTGATGAAATTGAGAAGTTATATTTAGAAGAAAGGATAAAGATTATCCATGGTTTTGCCACTCTAGAAAGAATCTATTATACCATATAACTTGTTTCTTTTCAGCCTTTTTCCAGGACTTTTTACTTGAAGTGTAAAACACATTGGAAAACACACGTATTTTAAGTGTGTAATTCAGTAAGTTACCAAGAAGTAACTACACTTGTGTAACAACCATTTAGGTTAAGTATGGAACACACTACCAGCGTCCCCAAAACCCTAGTCATGCTGCTACTGCTGCTAAGTCACTTCAGTCGTGTCCGACTCTGTGTGACCCCAGAGACAGCAGCCCACCAGGCTCCGCCGTCCTCGGGATTCTCCAGGCAAGAATACTGGAGTGGGTTGCCATTTCCTTCTCCAGTGCATGAAAGGGAAAAGTGAAAGTGAAATCGCTCAGTCGTGTCCGACTCTTAGCGACCCCATGGACTGTAGCCTACCAGGCTCCTCCGTCCATGGGATTTTCCAGGCAAGAGTACTGGAGTGGGGTGCCATTGCCTTCTCCAAGCTTCCTTCCAAATCTCACCCCCTCTCTCCTTCCCAAAGGTAAATACTCTTCCGGTCATTTTGTGTACATGTTTTTCATTGTTGTGATTGTATCACATGTATGCATTTATCTTCTGGGACTCCAAAATATCAGTACTTGGTAATCATAATCTTTAATGAATGAATTTCCTAGTCTATCCATGATAGGAACATGTAGGTACTATAAAGTGTGAAAGTGAAAGTGTTAGTCGCTCAGATGTGTCCAGCTCTTTGCGACACCAGGGACTGTAGCCCACCAGGCTCTGTCCATGGGATTGCAGGCAGATTCTTTACCATCTGAACCACCAGGGAAGCAAGACTTTTCCTTAAAATATAGAAGAAATTTTGTGTATTTTCATTTGGTGTCAGTGAAAGATGCTTAGATTTGGTTCTCTGTGTGTGTATATGTATGTATAAGATATATATATATCTATATGTATATATAGATATATATATATAATCATTATTCTGTATACCTGAAACTGATGTTAACATGTCAGTTCTATCTCAGTCAAAATAAAATAATAAAGAAACAACAGAAGTATTAGGCTATCATTAAAACATTCAGCTCATGTTTTGATTGTGATCCCTATTCCTACAATCATAGATACCAAGTTTAAAGGTTGACAGTAGATAAAATATTTTAAAATTCTCAGTATGAGATTGGAAAATCAGATTTTAGAAGACAACCAGCATTATTGGTAGATGGGATGTGCATGTCCTGTTCAGCCTTAGTCTGAGGTGGTATTTGGTGCTTCTGTCACAGACTGGCTTTAGAGCTGGAAAGAACAGGTGCCAGCAGCACCCAGTGTTCTCAGGCATTAGGCTCTGTTGTTGCCTCTTTGAGGCTTTCATAATTGTGTGACGTTTAGCTTAAAATTGTACAACAAGTTCTTGTTTTCCCCCAGCCACAAAACCTACCGCTGGCCCAGCTCTGTGGGATCTTGCTGTAATCCTGTGTCTGTTGCCCCCTGCACTCCAGGAACAGCCCTTGGCAATGAGAGGTTCTGAAATTGTTCCCACCTTAGCCTCTGCTGTTTCTGGGTTCCCTTCCTAAATCAGTCATTCACTCGCTTACTCATTTTTCTTTCTCTAGACTATGGTGCATTGCTTCTTAAAAAAACAAGCAAAAATGCTGACAACACACAGCAAATTACTTTTTCAAAAAAACTTCATTTAGGCTCTTGGTCCAACTCAACTTGCCTCTGAAGTCTTTTTGATTTTCCAGCCCATTCTCCACAATATCTTCCCTCAGCCTACTGCAACATCATTAACACTGTGAACATTTGTCCTTACCTCCTACCTTATTGTATAAATAGACAAGAATGAATGTCTTCTTTCAGTTCTGTGCTCTCAAAATATTTATGTTCAGCTCTGTTTTTGCCCCCTTTCCATTAGGTTCCTAATTTTCTCACTGGCTTTCTCATTCAGATCTTTGCTTCCTCAATAATCCACTGTGGGATTTTGTTTTTGTTTTAGATTTCCAGTCAGTTCTTTTCTCTATTTTTAAAACTCACTTGACCCCACTGTCTTACCTCCCTACCAGTAAATTTAGTTTCTCTTCTATTATTAGACATCAAGAATTAGTAGCTTAACTGTTGCTTTTACTTTCTCAAAGTCAATACTCTCTTTTTAGCCCGTGTACCTGTCTCCCTTTCATCATTCAATTGAAGTTAAGCCCCAAAAGGTCACCAGTAAAAGCTTCTGAAAACCAAGTTAGCCTTTTCTCGGACTTTTCTCTTTTTAGCTATATAATTTTTATAAAAGAAAAATCTTCCCCTCCTGTTGCTTTAATGTAAACCATGCTAACCAGTTGTTCCTTACTTCTTTGCTAAATATCTCCATCTCCTATGCCAGTTTCTTCCTTACCATCCTTCTAAAAGCAGATGTTGTCCAATATACAAGTATTAGTCTTCTTACTTTTACACACCTTCTTCTTCAAGCTGGCCTTTAATTATATGTCAGTGATGCTTGACCTATTTATCCAATTGCTTTTGCTGTGTGATCTCAACAGATGTTTCATTACTTTTCTCTCAGTATTCGTAATGTTGCATCTTGGAGCCAGACTCAAGACCTGGGAAACCATCCTAGTTTTCTTGTTTCTCTTTGCAGCCCTAAAATTCAGTGGGCATCAAGCTTATGGATTTTTTCTTAGCAATATTTCTGAAATGTGGGCCATACTCTTCTAGCTCTGCTGCCTTAGATAAGCATTTATTAGTATCTCTGCCATGGATGACTGCAATCATCTCCTAACCGGTCTCTAAGCTCTTTCCATCATTCCATTGATTTCTCAGTGCTGCTTATTGGCAGAGCTCTGCATCATGCAAATCTGATTTTTCTTAATCCTTGACCTTAAATATATCAATGGCCCCACTGAAGGCAAGAACAAGATGAGATTTGCCACCATTATTACTGTTAATCAACATGGTTCTAAAATTGTGACCAGTTAGTAATAGGAGAAAACAAAATGGAATATAAAAGGTAGAAAATTTTTAAAAGGAAGAAAATTTTTAAAAGGTAGAAAATTTTATCTTTGTACTTCATACGATTGTCGTGTTATAATCTAAGAACCTCAATTTTAAACCCATTAAAAATAATAAGCGTTCAATAAAAAGAGCAATAAAATATGTAAAAAATGAATGCCATGTGGATATGGCATTAAATCATCAGTTAAAGAGTAAAATAGGAAAATTACTTTTACATGGCAACAACTGTGTATGTGGTATGTATGATACATAGAAGAATAAAAGTTTTAAAATGTGCAGGACTCTAGA